>NC_087486.1:8676022-13676022 GCF_036417665.1 Passer domesticus | reverse complement strand
GATGTAAATGTAATACTTATTTTGTGGCATATATGCAAAAAGTCCTGCTTATTGACTGTGACCATTGAAACTCAACAACAAATAGATGGCTTACTTTCAAGGTCACTCATTCTCAGCAATTCATCTTCATCATCAGTACGCTATTTTCTATGCACTACATTTTTGTAATAAATCTAAATTAAATGTTCATTTGGGAACTCCATATACAGCATTATCAAAACCCACAACTTCAATTACAGAATTTACAGATACCATTATTTTCATTAAAACAATAGGCTTGCCTGTATTGCACCTAGAGAGCACAATAAAGAACCATTTTGCTGTGTTATTTATCCTGCCCATAACATTGAACAAGACCTCTCACTTCTCAGAGTCACTTTTTGCAGTTTACAATGCTGAAAATGGAAAATTCCATTAACTATAATGGCACTGCTGTGTATTTTTATATCTTGTTGCATGTTTTTTTCCCCACTTCTCTATCAATTGAATTAAGCTCATATTGTTACCCACGTACAAGCTTCTGTATGTTACCAGCCACAGGTTTATACTCTTGTTAATTGTACCTGACATCTGCAATAGTTTTATACTTAAAAAACAACAATAACAGCAACATTTTGTAACTTTTGAAACAGAAAGTGTATTTTCTGCCTTCAGGAGGAAAGCCATGAGGATTGTACATAAAAAAACAGTGCAAGGGATCTCAGGCTGCCATTCCCTCTGGCCTCCTCACTGCTGCAGAGAGAATCCAGCTCTGGGCTTCTCTCACCCAGGGCATTCCTATAAACACAGACATGGGAAATGGGAATTCCAGCACCCAAATTTCTGGGATATGAACTAAGGGAACTGCCTTAGAGCTTTGGGCAGTTCTTGCTGTGGAAGAGGGATGAGCTCAGTGTCAGCTGTGCTCCTTCTGCTCACCAGGGAAACGCAGGAACCGTTGGAAACACGAGGGAAAGCACAGCTGACTTCACACTATCTTAAACATAACAAAGAAATCCTTAGGCATAATTTCACCCTCAGCATGTAAACTTTTAGACAATAAACTGTTTAGAACAAGATGTTTGCTTTAAAGCATCCAGTCCAAGAAATGTTTTATAGAAATACCATAAAGGATCTATGAGTGAGTGTATTGTTGTCAGCAGCAGGAAAACTTCTGCTAGGAATTAATTGCTTTCTTTTGAATAAATGTTATTAAAGATTGAAAAAGAGATGGAAGAAGGGCTGTAAGATGCTTCACTGTCACTGTGTTCACACAGAAGAAATAGGGGGACCCAAAAAAAGTTTGTTGTTCTTTTTTTTCAAATTGATCACCCCCCTCCAAGCGGACTGATTTATTTCCCTGTGCATGTCAATAAACTGAATGGAATGGATTTTCAAAGCACAGCATGAAAGATATACCCACAAATCCCATTAGGAGTAATGTGATTTGTGTGCTTATCTGCCATGCAATGCTTTGGAAGTTCATTCCTCTATTTCCATCTTCAGTTTTTCTACTTTCAAAAATAGCTGAAAAGCTCACACACACTTGCAGCTCCTTTGGGGTTAGGGAGAAGTGCAGGATGTGAAGAGCAGGTGCCCAATTCTCAGGATAAAACCAGGCAAGCAGAGCTCCAGCCCAGGAACACGAGCTGTACCTTGGGTGGGTGTTTGTTCCCCAGTCCCCACCGTGATGGGATAGGAAGGATCCCTCGCTCAGGCCTCGACTTTGCTCCTCTCACTCCTCTTTACTGAAATGTTTTGATTTTGTGCCACTTTGAGCAATCTTTTTGTCACGAGAAGGGTAACAGCATTGCGTGCTGCCTTCAGAATCTGGAATCTCATGACAAAGACCTTAAAAGAGAAGCAGAATACAGTGCACTGCTCATTTATTCTCATGACAGGCTTTAGATTGTACAGAGTGTAGAGAATTGGCACACGATTAATCAGTTCCTGAGACTGTGTAACGTGAACTCACTTCTTATGGCAATTTCAAGCGTCAAGGCTGCAATCTTTTTGGTCTTGCATCTGAACTAGATGACTATAACTAATAAGAAAAGTGTATATATTTTTATTTACCCAATACAGCCTCTTTCAGCCTGGAGGATCCCAGATCACATTATACAATATCCACTTTACCAACCTTGCCAAAACACTGCCACTTTTGAAACAGGCTTAGAAGAGCAGAAAGGGATGCTCTTAACTCAATTTTGCTCTATTTTTGAACAATTGTGAGCATTCAGTGTTAATACAAAGCAAATTGAATCCAATTTTAATTTCACACCTAAAAGACACCATTATCATGAACAAAGTACCCAGCTTGTCTTTATTCTGTTTCCAAGAGGAGGAAGAACATAGATGAGACTTGAAACTGGTGTTTCAAGGAATATAGACACAAATACTCTTGAAAATCACTGAGGCCTGAACTTACATGAATTAAAATAACTGCTTTACTTTTAATACTGATAATAAACCTAAAGGATATCACGTCAAACATTTATTCAACTACGTTCATCTTCTGCAACTGCAACAATTTCTACAAACGTGTTGAACAAGATTTTAATAATATCACTGTTCCAAAGCATTCAGACCTTGACTCAACCTCTGTTAGCCACACTGCTAAGAAAATAGTTTTTAGTTTATTACTCCTTTGCATACACTGAATGAAGTGAAACTGAGTGGCCAAATTTCTGTCCGCAGTACAAAAAAGTAATTTCTAAACATAAAGTATATTCTTCCCTTAATAGAAATGGTGCAGAATGGCTTAATTTGATCACCTGATAAAATCACAATTTAAAACACTGCGTGAATGATAACGTTGAAGGTTTTACTCTCTACGCTAAGTAATTATTGGAGTTAAAAGTTCATTACAAAGAGGAAATAAATCTAAAGATGAAAAGCAAATATGATTTCTTCTCCCAAAGCCTCTAATTCATTTTCAACACTATAAGCTGTTTATGTTTCTTTCACAATGTGCTTCAAAAGGTGTATATATAAACGTAGCCTAAATCATATCTTGACACTGACATGAAGGTACAGATTATATTTAGCATCTAAGAAGATTGAGACTTTCTATAAGCCTTGAAAGGCTGACATTATTAATGTATTGTGATTTAGATGTCCTACGGAGCCAGAATAGAAACCTATGAAAATCAAATATAAAAATTTGATAAGTATCTTACATAGTCAATCAGTTACAGCCTTGTAACTCATATTCTTTTGTGTGGGTTGTTTTTTAAGTGGCAAGTTTGAAAGAAATAAGCAATTATCAAATTGGTCTTCAGTTACAGTTTTGATAATTCTTTTCTATTGTCCTTACATGATTCCTGTTAATCATTTCCCATAATGGGCTCACTATAACTGTTTCCAGTCTTTTACTTTGTTATTCTAAAGTTTGCTCATGTTACCTTTAAAGGAAAAAAAAAGGTTTACAGCAAAATTTTATAGCTTTCAGAGACTAAAAGCTGGCCTTCCTGCATCTCTGCTTCTCCTCTAGAATTGCAGAGCTGGGAAGGGAATACAAGATGCAAGTGAGGTCAGGATTTCTGTGTCATCACACCAATATGGAAGCACACAAGAAATCAGTGAAGGGTTTCATGGTGCTAGGATTTTAATTTCAGATCACTGCCTTATTTTGAAGTGCCAGAGCTGCAAGTTTTCTGACTGCAGCAATAGGCATTCCACAAGGAATTACTCTGTGTGTGTGTGTGTGTGTTCATATAAGATTATGAGTTGCATCACCAAAACATCTGTTACACAATTTCCTCAGCCAGTACAGGAACAAGAGCTGGCCTGTGCATCTGAAATCCCAAGAGACACCATGACAACACACCAGAGCCTAAGCCCACTCCAAGCACTGTGCACGATAAATAATGGAAAGCATTTTTATTTAATTGGGACACCTACATCCTGATTAATCTAAGGAACATCAAATATACAATTAAATATTAATATTTTTATTAATTTTCTTTATCTCTTATGTCTCAAATTGCCTTTTAGAAGATGGGGTTTTAAGACTGGCTCAATTTGATCTTCTTGGTATACCAAAACTAACCACTGCAGAGATTGCAGAAATCACTGCTACAGATGGAGCTGCTGTCCACAACAGAAAAATGATGCCAGTTTAATGTACAGAGCATCTGATACCTGATCACTTTAATGAAGCTTTCTGTCTTCATACAAAATGCTGCAGGAGCTTGTGCACTGAGGCCAGCAGTGCAGAATGCTCCTCACAGCCCATTTAGAGCTGCTTAAAACCAGGGCCCATCGTAACCAAGGTCAAAACTGTCACTGACTTCAGTGGGGACAACTTCACTTCAGAACTCCTCTATTTAACGTATTTGAGACTCCAAGTATCCTAACAGTGCCTGAAAAAAACAGTGTTTTCTACAGGCAACAGCAAGGCAAGCCATCAAAAACTCAGTGGTTTGAACTGCAGGCTGAATTGGACATGAGCTGTAATGCATTAGCTTATGCATCACTGTATACAACTAATTAAAGCATCATGGAATAAAATACAAGCTAGATTACACACCCTCAGAAACCTTTGCCTTCAATTACATGCACTCTATATGGCATAACTGAGTTATGTTAAATGATTAATACAATCATAATATATGTAACAACCTTACTTAGTAATATCAATAAAATAACCATGAATTATCCTTCAAAGAGAAGATAACTCACACTACAAGGGGCAAAAAATAATATGTATATATGGTAGCTAGAATTACACACTGCTACTTCATTGCTAATACTCAAGTTCTACTACTTCATGTCTGTTACACCCAGTTGGCTGGCAATCAAACCACGTTTATATATCTTTCTTTTTTTCTTTGATGGATGAAACAGTAAATACTGTATTTTAAAGAAACCCCAAAACCTGAACTATATTGAAAATCTATCTAGCATTTCAGCTTCACTTTGAATTTGCTTCAGCTTGAAAGCAGGTATCAAAGCAGCTCCTCAGCATCTTAAAACAAAAATTACTAGGAACTTGTCAGTATCACTGTACCTGACAAGTTTCTGCAATGTATTTACCTTCTTTTTTCACAACACTACAAACATTAGGAGCACAAAAAGCTGAGATTTTTTTTTCCTCATCCATCCTGATTTGAAAAAATGTATTTGTTTTTGTGGTCTAATAGAGAAAATCAGCTTCTGCCTACTGGATGTGGTTGTCCGTACTAATTAGTGAAGAATAAAATACACACAACCTCTATTTTGCTAGGATACAAACCAAAATGAAGATACTTTCATATAATATTTCACATTCATAAATCTTTAAAAATTTCAGCTTATAGGACAGGTTTGAAAAAACACAAAAAAACTAAAAACTAGCCCTGAGGTAACATCTACACCAATTTTCCCATTTAAATGTAATTTAAAAAATTTAGTGACTGCATTCTTTCAAAAATAACAATGGCATTATGTGACTGGCATGCAAATGTAACTCAGGATTCTATCAGTTAATAAAATTATTTCAGAAATCTGTTCACATCCCATGGCTTTGCAGAGTCTACAAGAACTGCACCTCTCACTTTGCTCTCGAGAACTATTTTAACATTTGCATTCAGCCCCTCACAGGGGAGTTTAGAGCCGAGATGCAGGATTACCAAATTTCCATGCCTATCCTATATGGTGGAATTTCACACAAAGGCAACTCTTTTCTCCTGGAGACCCCCGGGCCTCTGGGACACTGCTCTGCTCACAGGGGGCTGCAGAAAGCCCACGGAGAAGCAGGAGAAGCTGCTGTCCCTCTGTGCTGGCTGGAAGGCAGCAGTGCCCAGGGATGGAGCTGGAAGGATCTGACACTGCTCGAACAATGGCACCGACTGCACAGTGCCAGGGAGCTCTGAGCACTCCGTGCTGCTGGATGGTTCAGAGCCAGACCTCTGAAGTTCTTTGAACCTTTGCTGAGCCAATTTCACATCTGAAATATTGTCAGAAGTTATCTGCTCCATTTTAGCAAGCTAGACACAACACACTCCCTGGCTCCTGGCAGGGAACAATGGAGGGACGGAGCGTGCAGTGGCTAAGCACTCTCATTGAAAAAACCAGGGGATGCTGCAGTAATTGTCCTGAGAGGCTAGAAAGGAAACAAGCCTCTGTGCTGACAGCTTAGCTCAGCGTGAACTCTCATTTTTCACATGGAGCTAATTAAAAACTGAAATTAGTTAAATATGGAAATGACACTTGCAAGCACTTTAGCTGAATCCTGGCGAAATCCCTCTAGAGTGCTGAGACACTACCTGCTGCTTCAAAACTCCCCAACTGAATTTCACAGTTAAAAGGCTGAGCAAAGGGAAAGTTATTACAGAGATTTCCAATTCAAAATGTGTCTGTAAAATCCTAAATTAAATTTCATGGTAGCCCTTTCAATAACGGGGGACATACTGTGCAGTCCAACGATCTGGTGCTCCAATAACGTCCCTGCGTGTATTCTCTGATTGTCTCACCTTTGGGCCCTGTGCTGGTTGTGCCAGCACTGTGATGCTCACAAGGATACCAGCATTACAATGCTACAAAGATAAGCCATGTACTGCTACTGAAGGAGTCATTTGGAAAGTGTGGATGCACGGCACATAAAGGAATTACTTTCACCGTCTAACAGCAGAAATCTGAGAAAATCAGAACCCACCGACCAAAATGTTTTATGCCTATGATTTTAATTTATGTGATGAATACATATGCAGAGAAGAGTCTACACTGCAATAAATTGCATGGCCTATATATCTATATCTCCATACTTCACAGGCAGCGTAATAATAAAAAGCACTTCTGCATATTTAAATGGGCATAAAGAACCAAGGGACTGGATATGCATAAAAGGTATGATGACTGACATTAGCTTTTTGACTAAAGCACCATGTGAATTCCATTTTAGTGCATGTGACTTGCCTACTGTGCATAAAAGCAAGGGTATCTGCCCAAGGGCAAATATGATTTCTGAATGCAATTTAACAAAACCCGCCCACAGAACAGCTCATTTTGGAGCCAGACCAAGGCATTCAGGATAACCAGTCACTTTCAAAACAACTGGAGCTTTTTGGGTTTATTCTTTTTCCTACATTCCATCCCTTTACCCTTGAGGCAGTTCCCTCCCCCTGGCCTGCTGCCACTATTGCACCAACAAATTTCTGTCCAGGAAAGCCAGCAAAAGATGCCACGTAGCATGAAATCCACTGTTACTCACTCCCAAGTCTTCTGGCAGGGGGTATCGCTGTACCCAGCCTGCCAAAACCTCTTCCCTGGCAGCTATCTGTATAATCTGTACATCACACCCAGGCTTTGCTAGTCCAGAGCCTTGAAACATCTCAGCTAACCCAGCTGGAGGGGATATGCTGCAGCTGCACCATCAGACCCTCTTATTTTATTGAATTTTGAATATGCAGTTTCAAAGCAATTCAAATGAATTTGCCCAAGGCCTCAGATCAGTAAAACTACTGATACCACCTGCAGCAGGCTTCCTACATTTGAAACATTTAAAAACAGGTGACAGGATAGAAGCTTTCAGTGTAAGGACTGACTCTCATGAAAAGCCTGCTAAACAAACCTGGTTATGCCCCATTTTGGCAAGGAAGGAACTGTATGGCTTTCAGCCCATTTCTCACAATAGCACTGGGAATAATGGGAAGTTCCATTTAAAATTATTTTTTAAATCATGTATAATTTTTTTCAGGTAAAAATGAAGCATTTACTTGACCACTGAGTTTCATTTATTTTCAAGAATCTGTATGAGTGGAGATAAAAAGCAGACTTTGATGGAGTCATTAATAAGATGGTGATTAGGAAACCCAGAAACAAACATCTAGCAGGTTGAAACCTCTTAATGCCATCCAATTCTTCTTCCAGCAAGCAGAGGCAAAAGAGCAAGTTTCCTATCCAGCAGTTTTCCACAGCCATGGGCCCTCTAAATATGCCTGATGGACAGGTACAAGCTGAAAAACTACTGGGACAAATACCTGGCTGGGTATGGAACCAGGAGCCAGAGCCTCAGGCAGAGGAAGCAGAGCCTGACAGCCAAAGCCTTCTTGTTCACAGTGGGCTGCAGAAAGCAGCAAAAACTCTGAAAGAAAGAAGCAAGAACTCTGTGGAGGTGGTTGTGGTCCTTCTGTCCTTTCCTTGTCCTGTGTCTGTAGAGACAGCCCTGGCAGGAGCAGTGACAGAGCAGATAACCAGTGCCAACTTCTGCCCGTGGGTTTAACAGCACCCATGTTGTTTGTACAAGGAACAACCCTACTTGGGGATCAGTATTCTTAAAGAGATAAATTATTTTTGTCATCTTCTCCTCCTTCTGTTGTCCTAGCTGAATACATTCACAGGAACACACAGCTTGGTGAGGGAGATGGAGACAGAGAAGGGGAATCTGGGGAAGGGCACTGTCGGATACAGCCAGGCAGCTTACTCTGAATAGCAATCATAAGGCAATGATTTGTGCCTTTAAAAAGATCCCTAAAGAATAAACTAAAGAACTGGCTGGAAAGAACAACATATATTCCAATCAACTTGTGATTGTACTTCAGATGTGCAGGGAACAGCCCCTCTCCCAAGGCATGTGATCCACATCTGGGCAAGCACCCCTGGGATGAGACCCAAGGAACACGAGGGGACATCCACACATGCAGCTGCTTTTGTCACTAATACTTCTGGGAAAACATTGACTCAAGAAGCAAATGAATAGTGGTGTAAAGGTGAGAAATTAACACTGAGGATTTTCACCTTCAGGCCCTTAAAGGTATGTAATCATTCTCTCATTCTTTTCCCTCCTCTTGCATTCAGAAATTTCCAATAAAGTTTAAAAACTCGAATCAAGGAGAAAATCTAAGCCTGCAGCCTCCCTTCGGGGAGAAAGAAGACAGGAGGGAGCAAAGGGGACTGACAGGCAGAAATACATTATTTATTCCTTCCAAGGCAGCACAGTGGTGTGAGCCAGGGAATTGTGTGCCCAAGCACACGTGCTCCAGCCATCTCTGCCCTTGTAGGGACTATTTCAGTGCTTGGAAGATGCAGCATCCACAAACCCAGCAATGTCATCCCTGTGACATAAACCAGTCTCCATATGCAGAAAGCAGTGGAGTGAAGATTATTCCCAGAGCTGTGGCCAATAAAGGGCTGCTGGTTCCAGAATACTGGTGAGCCAGGTACCCCCACAGAGCTTACAAGCTGGTTCCGCAAGCCACAGGTGAGAACAAGACTCCTAAGAGCATTCAGCCTCTCTCTGAACTGCTTTCCTGTACTGATTTTCTCTGTAAACAGAGTCTAAAATCATCCCATGAGAGGCAGGAAGAGTCTGTTTCTCAAATACAGGGTCCTCACTAGGAGCAAAACATGGGTTTTGCCCCATGAAGGGATTCTGAAATTCCAGACAGTCCAAGTCATTGCATGAATTCTTTGAATTGCAAAACTTTAGTCAAGGTCATTTGCAAATGCAAACCTTGAGTTCAATTATGTTTTAGCAGCAGATGACACAATTACAATAAAAAAATCCCCTGTTTTTATAACTCAACAGCTTTTCCCCTTGGTTATCAATTTTTAAATACAGGGCAAGGATAAAAAGTGTGCTTTTGAGAAAATTCTGAACACATAAATGTTTCAGGTCTGTTCTACTGCACAGAACAAGAAAATGCTTCCTTTAATAGTGTGATTTGATGTAATTTGCCTTATGATTTTTCTTAAGGTACAGCAAATGCTGAACAGAAAATGGCACATATTTCATTTCGAGAAACAGAGCCAAATTCATCCCTGCATCTTTTTCATGCCCCATTGGTTTAAGTCAATTATTTTCAATGTAGCTGTATCAGTGTGGAAGAGGAATAATGCAATCATGAATCAAGTCCATACTATTTTTCATGACAATTCCACTTGAGCATAGCCTCAGATATAACCTAGTGAACCACAGATCACAGTCATATTTTATAAAATTTATTCAACAAAATGTATTAAATAAACTTACCTTTCTGCCTGTATCTTAGCAACTTAGCAACCTTTGCAATATGAGAATGCTGGAAACAAACCTCTGAAGTCCACAAATGCAGACTTGACTTTTAAGAATAGGTGTGCCAGCATTGAGGGCCATAATTGCAAGAATAAATTTTGCTGAATGGTGCCATAACACACATTTTCCTGTATCTGCACCCAGGCCTTATGGGATTCCTTTATTAATGGCAGCATTTTCTAGGCTATTTGCTAGATCTGTCATGTAAACCCAATGGCAAGGATATTAAGGTTCCATTACAGGAGATACCAAAGGAAAAGTATCCCTCGATGGCTGAAGTTTTCCATGGCCACCTGTCACACATTCCATGATTTCCAGTGATTTCACTGCCCTGAGCTGCAGGAAAGGCTGTCCCTGTGGCACTGCCTCCATTCCCAGCAGCAGCGTCTGCTCTGGGAGCAGCCCTGCCCAGCAGAGCCCTGCACACACACAGCAGGCCTTCAGGAATGTGGATGTGGCTCTTGGGGACTTGCTTTAGTGGGGACATGGCAGTGCTGGGCTAGAGGTTGGACTCTGATTTTAGAGACCTTTTCTAACCTTAATGATCCTGTGATTGTGTGAGCCAAGAACAGTGCTGCACTGCAGGATGGGGAAAGGAAACTTAAATCCCCACAGGAAAACGCAGAGGGGCTGTAAGAAAACCACAGGAGCTGACCTGCACAGCCCTGGCTGTGTGTTAGACAGGTGGCAATCAATCCTTGATACTGTATGGAAAACTGGTTTCCACTAAAGCAGCCTGCAGTTTTGCCATGTAAAGCCCAGCAGCAGCTCAGCTCTGCCCAGGAAGGCACAGCCACTGCCAGCTGTGGGACACAAGGACAGCAGAGTCACCAGGGCTGTGTCCAACTGATAGGAGACTGAAGTAAGCAATCTGGGGTTAAACCCCTGCCCTTGTAACTCAGGATTTCTCCCCTGCTGCTCAGCCCTGCCTGGCAAGGCACTGCACAGTGTGTTTTTCTCTGCACTGCCTGAAGCCCTGTCAAAGGCTGCCTATTCCCCAAAAAACAGGAGACACGTGAGCCCTGCCACTCCAGAAATGTAACCAAACCCCATCACATAAACTTGGGAAAGAGTGCAAATGTTCAGCAAATGTAAATATCAGTGCAGCAGATGCAAAACATGATTTTAGCAATGACTCCTGTTAAATGTACTCATATTGGGTTAATCAGAAACACTGACAAATGCTCCAGCCAAAAATCTGAACAGTTCTCAACAGCCCCAGGAGCACGGCCCAGGTGCACTGGCACCCTGGAGGCTGAGATGGCAGAAAATTACACAATAAAACATGAAAACCCCCTTTTTTTTTTAGAAGAATCGTACAAATTTGCCATTAGTAAGAAATTTTCTTGACACAAGCACTGTGAAGGGCAGTGGCTGTGGCAGAGATGCAGACCCCGTGTGCTGGGGAGGGCGGGGATGGCTGAATGTGGTCCTGCCCCCAGAGCCCGGGATTGCTCAGGCACAGAAGCTGGCTCTGCTCCATCACCCTCCTTGCCAGCTCCCAATTGCAAGCCACAGTGTGCTGCTTACCTTAGCTTGCCTTAAATTTTCCTTGTGGCTGGCTGCACTACACCTTTGTGTAGGCTGATGATTTAGTGGTTGCCTGCTGGTATCAGAGGGAGAAGCATTTTTCCCTTCAGTGCTCACTTTGTAAATCAATCATTAAATTATGTGCTACTTCATTCACATTTTTTGGGACTATATCTGCCATAAGACACCTGCTGTGGTGACAACTGACAAAATTTATGGAACCTGGGGAGAGGATGAGGAAAGAGAAGAAGGAGGAGGACTCTGACTCTTTGCACATGCGACCTAGTGGCAGAAAGGCTCAGGCAGAGGCACACAAACGCTGTAGATTGAAGCTATTGAATTTTTCAGTAGCACAATTCACTGCACAACTTTGCTGTGGCACCAGAACACAAGCACTTAAAGAGCAATCTTCAAAGCACTAAAATGAGACATACCCAGCTGTGTTTCCATTCATATACATCAACAAGGAAACATGTAATTTTTACACTAATTCCACAGAGAAATCAAATAATGGAAAGTTATCAAAAAACTGAGTATAATTCTACAAACACCAGTGATGAAGAAAAAGAAATCTAGTATTATTAATCTGTATCACTGAAACAGAAATTATTTAAAGCACCTTTGCAATGTCTTTTCAGTTTAATCTGTATCAGGTTTTAAGGAAATCATAATTGTATTGTCAAGATCAAAATATTTACCATCTTCTCCACAAAAAAATCTATTAAAAATTTTAAAAGCAATTTGGGAATGTTGGCAGAGTTGTTGACATCATACTCAAACAGGTACTGCTAACACCCAAATCTCATTGTATTTTATCTTTCTTTTTCAAGTCCTATTTTTTCCCCCCCAGTAGTAACAAACAAGTTGCTTTCCTTGGAATCAAAATGAAGATTCCTGCAGATTCTTAAATGAGAAAACACGTTATCATCACTAACAGTAGCATAAACACAAAGCACAACTGCTCCTACACCTGACAGCACTGAAAGGAGGAGTGTGGAGTATCAGCATTAGGGGATAGATGAGTAAACCAAAGGTGGGAAAAAGCAGATTACTGTTCAAGCAGAGTAGTTTTGAAAGCTTTACTAGGGGTTTGGGATCTGAAGAGAAAACTAGAGAACAGAAATAACACATGGTTCTCTGTCCTTGTTCTGTGAAGTTTTTTTCATCAAGTTGTACTGAAAACAGAATAAAGCTTGTCTTTTCCCCTTTCAGATTGGAGCATTAATATAAAATATTTTATTATTTTTACACCTTCTGCCACATTAGGTTACACTTTAACTCTTATTTTTTTAAGTTGACTGCTAATAAAAGACACTGGACTGATGGTCCTAGAAACTGATATTTGCCATTTATTCTCAGAATAGGAATAGCACTGAAAAGTTCCTCAAGTGGTCCAGCTTCACTCCTGCTCTGAAGAAATTGCTTCTTTGTACTTACAAAGGATATATCTCAGCTAAAACAATAGTAAAAATTGGCTTAACACTGAATGTGGGCCAAGGGTGTCACACTTGATACTCTGGCAGCAACAAGAATTCACTTAAAGCCAGGGGCTTTGTTCCCCTCAACAGAACCAGCTCAGAGCAGGGCAGTGCTGATTTCTACTTCCCTTCTGCTCAGCTTACAGAAGGAAAATAGAAACAATTTCCCAGAAAACAAACCTGAAGAGCCACACTTTGCCCCACCAGACAGTAACTTGGGGTCCTGAAATAAAACTGGATAGAGAAGGTTGTGCTTGGAGAGCAAGTCCTGCATCCTGAGAGGCCAGAGGAAGATATTGATTTGGTACCACCCAAGGCTACTGCCCTCTCCTTGCACAGTTACCTGGGAAAATCAAACGAGCTGGGACAAGGCAGAGCAGGAGAGTGGGGAAACTCTGACACACAGATCCCCAAACTTCTGCTGACCCTCACCTTGAGTTTTAATAGAATACCAGAACTCAAAAAGTATATACTGGTATTCCTCAATAAAATAACTACAGAATGTTAGCTATTCACCAGTAAAGGTGTTGAGATGCTAGCCAGAACAAATGATTTGGCCTACTATGAGGGAAAACACTGTGAAAACGTTGCTCCAAATGTGATCTGAATGTGTAGGATTCTTTGGGGAGTATAGTACAGCTCATGTTATCATTCCAGCACTTGGTGAAGAAGTCTCTCCATTATCCCCCCACACATGCAGAGATCTCTCCTCCTGAGCTACCTGGAACAGCCAGGAATTGCCTGTCATGCTTTGCTGTCTCAATGGGCACGGATTGTCTATCACACTCCACCACCTCGGGCTGTTATTTCTTTGTGAAATGCAGTGCTCTTCTTTACATTTAGTTCTTATGATAATTTGATAATGATAATTATGATAACTTTTAAATACCAGAATATAGAGGCTGATACTCCTCAGAAGACACTCAAAACCAGCAGACCTAAGATCCATTTTGTACAATAATGTAAAATATATACATCACTGAAACCCAGTTTAGCCATCTGGAGTGCAGGAATAATAACATTTACTTTCCCCACAGTAAAATGCTTCTAAGCTAAATTAGCATTAACTATTATTCATCTCAATTCTGCAAAACAGTGACTCATAACCTTAATTTCAAGCATTATTTTTTTAAAAAATGACTAAATAATTTCATTGAGCAGATAATATAACTTTTGTCTTTCTTTTCAATTCCTCTAACTATCATTATTTACCAGATGCTAATTTAGCCTATTTACAGAAAAATCAAGTTATTTTTTGGCTCCTCTGTGCTAGAATTAATCAGAAGCAGCATGATACCATGTTTAATTTCAATCACAGCAGCTATCGCTTTACAAATAAATAAAACTTACAAAATTTTTTACTGCTCTTAAATCAGATGCTATTTTTTTTTTATTAAGGAAAGCAAAATTTACAATACTGGCTTCTACACAAACTTTTGTTTAATTATGAGAGCACCACAGAATGTGGGCTTTTGCTCAATAAAATCAAAGGGTATAAATAAAACTGCATTTTCTTAAAAGAAATAGCAATATCTGGGTCATCAAGATGTATAGACAGTTAAGAATTAAAATACCCATAAGGAAATACAATCTGGGGGATAGAGGAAGGAAAAAAATATTATTAAAAGAAATCTATCAACCTTAATGCACGTGCTATGGAGTGGTACACAGAATTCCTTTTGCAGATCCGGGCCTCACTTATTTCAGTTTCAGTGGGAAAAGCTGGTTATCAATTTTCTAGCTAGATTTCGTGAGAGGACAGCAGAACTGGCCCCATCTGTCAGTCCTTGGCTGGGACACAGTGCTATTTGTTTTCCCAGCCCGTGCAGCAGATTGATGGTGCCAGGGAGGCTCCGGGAAGTGGCGCCGGCTCCGCCGCCAAGGGCAGGCAGGGACGGACGGTCACATCCAGAGGATCCTGCACCAAGGGATGAGCAAGTGACAAATCTGCTCTGCCTCCTGCTTCCCCCACCCCTGCCTCACGGGAGGCTGAGCTGACCTTCAGCCAGGGAACAGAGAACTTGCCTTCAAAGCTTCAGAGGTGTCCAAGAACACTTTCAGCTTGAGTTTTTTCTGGTTTTAAACCCATTCTGTCAAGGTGAGAGTTAGGGGGACAAACTGCTTTTGTCCTAAATATCTTGTGCTTAAAGACCTTCCCTGGTGCCCTCTTTCACACCAGCCTGCACAGGGAAGGGTGGCTTTGTGCAGACCCAGCTGATCTGTACATCTGTTGGGAGAGTCTGGATTTAGTGTTCAGTGACCCCAAGCCACACTTAAAGTTATCCAAAGCACCGCACTGAGCCTGCAATAACAAAGGCTCTGAGGAAAACTTCTCCTCATAAAAGTACAATTTCATTATTCATGACAAGTATTGGTGGCAATACATACTAGATTCCTCCAAAATACTGAATGCTTCAAGATACTGTAAATTTCACAAAAGAAACTAAAACTATTTCCAGTTACTTTCACAGTTATTTTTTATAAACTTCTCCCCTGCTGCAGAAAAGTTTAAACAGACTATGATAAATTTTCCCTTTCCTGACTTTACTGACATGTGCATTTCTAACAAACTTCAGAACAGCACACATGGACAATTTTCAAGAATGGGCCTGGGGTAAAACTCTGAAGAAATACATGAAATAAGCAAGCTAAAAAGCAGGGGAGATATGCTCATAGTTTCTGTCAGCTGATTGTAATATTATTTACTTTCAGTACATCACAAAGTATTATGTGGATATGACTAAAGAGCATCTAGTAGCACACCACAAAAAGCAGGGGAAATAAATCAGTAAAATCTATAGAGAAATCAGTTCAATTTGTACATATTTGTACACAAAAACACAATGAGCAAGCTAGAGACATGTAAAATATAATTCTGTCTACAAATTTGGCCTTTTCGTAATCTGCAGCCCAAACTCTATTATGATCTTGCCATTTCAATCCAGACCTTTGGCTTCCACAAAAAGGCTTTAGGGAAAAACTGCTTATATTTAGAAAAAGCTTTGAAAGGTAAAACTACCATAGAATAACATTATCTTTATCTTTGCAGACTAGTCAGAGTTCAAACTGAAATGGCATTTCATGCTCAGCAATAATGTCTCTATTCGTAAATGGCACATGGGGCATTTATACAACTGAAAACCAGGGATTAATGACTGCAGGATTCCCAGTTCTTGAGCTGACAGAGGGGATATTTTCATGGAGGTGACACACACAGGTTTCAGAGGCCTCCCCAGCCCAGAGCTGGCACTGATAAATCGCGTGACTTCCTAAAGACTGAGCGCACACTGCACGTTGGCATAAACCACATCTAACAAAGGACACCCCAGCAGAGGGGGCTGGGAAGAAACCCCCCAGTCTTACAGACCCTGCAAGTGAGAAGGAAGCACCTAGGATTGGTGTTTTCCTTCAGCCAAGAAAGGACATGACTGGTTTTAAATTTCCAGCCAAAGGAAACAAAGATTCACCCTTACTTCCACACAACGGCAAACCTTCCCCTTTCCCTAACAGGACCATGTGCCGGAGCACTGGAGCTGAGACCAGCTGAGCAGTGAGTGCTCAAAAGAGCCAAACTGATTTCAAAGCCATTCTCCTGCCCTCTGATGAGTGACTCTTTCATCAGAAGATTTTTCATGAGCAATGTTACTAAGGCAAGTGAAAGACTGAATTTCTGCTACCTCCAAACTCCCAAATCTTAACATTTGGTGTTTGAGGACTGTTTTGCCTTGCAAGAAATTATAAAAATCTTTTGTCTCTGAAAACAGAAAGAATTGAAGTCATACAGTAAAACTGAATTTAAAGAAATTCACAAATTTTGGCTAACAGCATTCACACAGGTGCTTACTGGTGACCTACTCTATTCAGTAATTTACTCACGTGTCAAACCCCTGAACACTGAACTAAAGAAACTGCTTTTTACAGCTATAAAAAATATTGACGATTCCAGAGTCACCACTATACTCAAGAAAAAGCAAGGTGTGCAGTACATGCAGCCATTACCTCTTTTGCAGACTGCTCTGGGATTGTCAGAGTGTGCAAGTTGTAGCACTCAGCAGAAACTCTTAATGGAGAGCATTTAAAACAAAATCTGCTGAAAGTATGTAAAGGATAGCTTACAGCTGAAAAATAGAAATATGTTAAGGGAACTGGATTCCTACGCTTTGGGTCCTGAGCTTTGGTTTGGACCTTTCTATTAGCAAAAGCAAAGATCTCTGCTTAGAATAAGGCTCCATACTCAAAAGGTAACAAATAAGATGGATTTTATGAAGGCAACACAAGGCTTTGTGCTGCCCCATCCCTCGGAAATGATTCATCATCAGTGACCCACACTGGTCCCCGGCAGAGGCACCCACTGGGCAAACTGGAAATCCAAGGTCCCAGCAGCAGAGTTGCCAGAGCAGGGTTTGCAGAACAATCCAGAACTTTCACGTGTCTCCTGTGACACTGGGACCCTGGAAAAAGAGTGCCAGAATGAACCTAGGGACTGCATGGATTGTTCTGGCAGGCTGCACTGCCTGGTGACCTGAACCCCTCAGCTGCACTGCACTGGAACTCTCACCTCAAAACTCCACCACCCTGCTAACAGTAGCTGCTCAAAGGTCTCCTCCTTCAGACCTGAGCTGAAATGCAGGTTGGCATGCTGACAGCTTTCAAATGGTATCCAGGAATTCCAAATTCATTGGACCAGTGAATTCTATACTAAATATTGGCTTCTCAAAACATGGGCAACATAGGAATCTTTACATTGAAATACACAGACAGACAAAGCAGAGAAAACTCCCACTGCTAAGGTACCTGCTGTATATTTGTTACTCCAGGAGTGCCAAAGCAATGTTAAGCAAATTGCATTGTGTTTAAAAGCCTTTTTCTGTTCTAGCTGTTTACAGTTTTCTAATGGTAAATATGGGAAAAAAGATGAATGATTTATGAGTGTTCAGTGTAAAAAGTCAAACAACATATTAAAACAATGCTTCATAGCATGGGGAAATGGAGTTAAGCAGACCACTTTCAGGTTGGTTTTTATAGACAAGAAATGCATAGATTTTTGACAGGAGAAAAAAATCTAAAGATGAAGAGAATGGTGTTAAATGTTGTTAAACCTTTATTTGGCCTAAAGGAAAAGATAAAACTCATTCTGTCAGATATCTAAGAGAAAAAATTTAAAGAGATGAAAGCCACAGCTTTTTAACTTAAGTAATTCCCCTTTACAAATATTCCCAGATGAGATTGAGTGAAACCCTCCTGAAAACAAAACTATTTCCACTCTCTCTGTTAATATGAAAGTGAGCAGTGCTGATCAAGTGACAGAAGAACAGTGGAGGAGTAGGAGGGATCCTGCTCTTTCCCTGAACATCTCTGAATTCCCTGCTCCCAGGGACAGCAGCCCCTTCCCTTCCTTGCTGCAGGTCTAATGGATGGCACTTGCCCACGGCTGCTCAGGCAATTGCCCTGACCCAGTTGTGCAAGGAAATAACGAGCCCCTGAATTGACTAAGGAGTGTCACAAGGACAGAAGAAAAAATTGGCTCAGGGAGCACATCAGCAGCTGGAGGAGCATCCTCAGGTGGTGCTCAAGGAGAATGTACATTTTAATTTGTAGCCCATTTACTGCAATAGGACAGAAATTTAGGACATGCCATGGAGGACAAGATGGCAATCCAAGCAAAGAAAGGGAAAACAAGTTTTCTGTATTTCTGAGAACAAATAGCTGTCTCTACCACCACATCATTGTTTCACTATTACCAGCTAATACAGCAGCAGACTGAAAGTGCAGCTGCGGTCCACAGAATATTTGGCATTTCTGGCCCAAGCATAATCCCTCAAGTAATGAAAAACCTATTTCTATTTCTGCATCCTCACTGCTCTTCATACTGAAGAGGCTGCGTCTGTCTCCCATTTATTGAAGCTTATTCTTCATCTAGACAGCCAGAGCTGGTTTGTATTAGAAATTAGGTTTTAAATCACTATTTTTCTATTATTTGTTTTAGGATTTTCAGGAAGCCTCCAGAGGGGCAGAAAAATTCTTCTGGTTGGAAAAGACTAACACCGTTCATGAACCAAGCACCAAATCCCTAAACACTTGTATAAGAACTTTGATGTTTTTAAGGTTCAGATTCTGGCCATGAAGACAACATGATAAGAGTTAAAATTACATAAAAATGTTTTTTTAAAAAAGTCAAACTCCCCATGCAAGAGTAAGACTAATCAGATCCCTGAGCTTTTTTAATGAGCAGGCTCCATTATGGTCTCTCTTTTCTCATGTGGTTGGACTTTTGCTTATCAGTGATTAATAGAGTCTCGTGATGTGAAAGGGGGACATGTATGAAGAAAGAAACAACAGGTAAAATAAATTTTTGGCTCAATAAATCATATAAGCCTAAATTGTATCTCTTTTCTCTTGCTGCCCCACTGCTACCTTGTGGCCAGTTTTAACAGGATTCTCTATTTTCAGGTCCCATCTCTGCACCACATTCTCACCAACATGCACAGGTCTCTCCTTGGAGAAGGCTCGGATGCTAAAGGCACAGTAACCCAGCACCATGAGGTACATGGAGCTCTGGTGCTCCATTTTCCAGCTCTGGTCATTTTAGTTTGCCTGCTGTGAAATTGCTTCTCTTCTCTTTCATTCTAAGGTTCTTATGCATTTTCCACAGACCAGCAAAAATGCCACAAGTTCATATCTACTCTTATGTTACCTTGGGATACTTGCTGTGTACTTCTGACATTTTCCTAGCATTCATTAATTTTCTCAGCATATCAAGCACTATTTACCTCTCTTTTAAAGCTTTTAATAACTGAACACAGAAATCCTCTAGTGACAGTATAGTCTGACAGAAGGAGTATCTTTCTTTGGCAAAAGAAAATATTACCCTCACAACTCCAATTCCAACTGTCAGGAGCAAAACCTGAGTTTGTTGACAACCTACCTGCCTTGGATTCAACCAGCTCCCCTGGAATTACAGACAGGTTTCATGGCTTCCATATTTAGGAAGCAAAGCTGTAGCAAAAAGATCTCAATTGAGAAATGAAATCTCTTGATGGTTTTGGAGTGAGTACAATTGCACATAATTCAGTTTTCTATGTGAAGTTGGGTCCTGAGCAGCAGCAGTGGATCCCTGGCACTCTGCTGCAGCCAGCATGGATGGAGATCTCTGAGCAGCCCCTGCACCCCCAGCTCATTCCTCACCCTCTGGTCCCTGCATTAGAGATCTGCAGCCACCTGCACCTCGCAGGAGGTGGGAAGCCTCTTGCAGGATAAATAAGTGAATTGAAAGAAGAAGAAGATGCAAATATACAGAAAATACAAAAGAGCACTGGAGGAATAGTGCACTACACCCAAATTTAAACAAAACAACTGTTAATATGCAGGGATGAGCAGCATCTATGGAACAGACTGTCTGACCTTTCCAAGAGCCTCGTCTACTCCAGGCTGACTCCTGCAAAGCAAGTGAGGTGCCACAGACACAGAGACACCTTGTTATCCAGCACGTGGGGAACCTGCTCTGCCACACTGGCAGCAGCATGTAGAAAACATTTTCTATTCTGTGCTTTTCTCAGAAAGTGTTTAGTAAGAAAAATGTTGGAGGAAATCAGCTGATCAACCAACCAGCAAATTAAAATAAAGCTTGAAATTCAATTAACTGCAGCACTGTTATGCATTATGTATAGGACATTTTAAAAATTAAATATGACACAGAGGGATAAATCTGGACACCCCAGAGAAGAAAACAAACTAAACCTAGAGCATATTTACAGTATTAGGTAAGGTTCTGTAAGATCAACATTAGAGAATGAAATTCCTTTTCCATTCAGGAACTGCATTAATACAAACGCTTGCCTTTCCTAGTAATTATTTAGTAATAGCCAAGATAAAGACATTAAGAGTGTTTTATAATCACACAGTGGGGTTCAGTACTGATTCTCTCATTATCAAATGTGCTCAACATACAAGTCAAAACATGATTTTTCTAACCAACTACATTTTTCACTTTGGCATTGCAGTCCAAGCTTCTGATGTCAGAAATGATTATGGGAAATTCAGAGTTTGCTGACTATAAAGTATACATGCACCAGGCCAAAAGGGAGCCTCTCCTTCCTATGCACACTGCTCTAACAAATAAAATAATTTTTGGCCTGCCTCTACCCATTCAAAGCAGCCTGTTGGGACCTCCAGGTCATGAAGAAGATAAAGCCACACAATCTCTGTCCTTGGGGGTCTTCAAGAGCAGATGGACATAAGAGATGACCCATTTGGAGCAGAAGAGGAATCCAGAGGTTCCTTCCAACACAAATCTTCCTATAACCTTGCAAACCCAAATCTGGAGTGCAAAATCTGTCCCGGGAGTCAGACAGGTTGTCACAGAAGATGTCATTTTTCCTGTTTATAGCTACAAGGCTATCTTCTAAGGAATTAATAACAAGGCACAACATCACACAAATTTGGTGTATTAGCTGTTCAAACTGTCTGACCTTGGCAAGTCAATGACTTTATTACTGGACATACAGAATATATATGATGGCTAGGATCTGAGTAGTGACATGAGAAGGCAGGTCAAAGTCTGATGCAAGACTACATAAAATTAAACCCCGAATAAGCAAAAGCTGAAATAATCCTGAAAACTGTTTCTTAAACAGCTTTTAACACACTGCTCAATTCACCCCATTATATGGTGAGTAAAGTTTTCTGTGATATGTGATTCTCTTCCAATTTGTTCAACTTATTTTGCTCCATAAGTTCCCTACTCTGTTACCCTATCTTAGTATTTTCACAAAGTGAATTTAATTCCAATTTTTTATTTTGTCTTCCTTCAAGTTGCTTGAATATTCCTTGACTGTAGTACACTTAAGTATTTTTTATTTGTGTGGGGTTTCTTTCATGGCATTCATAATGCTGCTTTAAGAGCTACATTAGCCACACTTACAAAATCCATGTCAAATCTTTCAAGACTCTGTGAACCCACAGAGCAATAATTCGATTCCTAAAGGCAAATATGTACTGCTATACTTAAATAAATAAAATCCATAAGCATACTGAGTGCAAAACAACACAGTGAGTCAACAAAGAAACAAATAATCAATGTAAATGAATCTATAAATGATCAGCTGGTGATCTCAATCTAAATAACGGCTAACAGAGCAATGCTTCCCTAGGAAGAAATGAGACATTTTACACTGGTATTGAACACTGACTTTTCAAGAGAATGACCACAGGTTTATTTGATAGGTATCTCTGACTTGGCATTATGTTAGCAAAATTTAATCTTCAATATCCCTTATGCTTACCCTTTCTCTGAAAAATGGCCTCATCTCAGTTTGTTGGGCTGGGTTATAAAGCATGTCTCACTAAAATATCTCAACATTTTTTCATCATTTCCCCTCCTGGCTTCCTGCAAGTCTCATTCTGCATCTACTTATCTCTGCTATCTCTTTGTCCTGACAAAGCTGTGATTCTGGGATTAAACCCTAGACCACTAAAACATTCCTAATATTAGGTATTTGCACTGATGAAAGTGAGAACAGGCTCTGTCACACAGCCATCATGAAATCCAGTGTATTTTCTAGTTTGTGCATGGCAGGATGGCAAGGGCATGTGATGTACAACCTGTACTTCACAACTGAGAGACAAAAGACAAGGCACCTCTGAGGAAGCCATTCTTACAGCTATGGTTCAAAAACCCAACATTTCTGTTATATAAATAATGACTGTACTGATAAATTACTAATTGTAAACAGCATCTCTCTGTAGTATCTGAGTTGGGCATTTCTTTCCTGTCACATCACACTGCTCCTTTCTGTAGCACTAACACCTTGGCCAAGCAATGTTTTGAGCAGTGCAGGCACAGCCAGGACAGCGAGCACTGATGAGGCAGTTGTGTTTCTTTACTCAAGTTGAAAGCAATATATTTTAACAGCTCCTGGGGAGCACTACCAGCATGTGTGAAAAACCTTTCCTCAGACCCATCCTAGATTGTGCTGTGCAATTTGCATTAACAACCAAAAACGTGCTCTGAAAACACAACTCCAGTAACACATGGAAGAAAACATTCTGTGATCCTCTCTGTCCCCTGACTCCAAGGCTTCAGAGTATGTTCAGCCTGGTAGCTGAGCAAGAAAGGTTTTCAACTGCAAGAGCTGAGCACATGACAGCACTTTGGGAGTCATGGGAACATTGGTCTCACTCCAGTTCCAAGTGCTGAGTTTCATGGTATGAAAATGCCCCACAGAAATAGAACTGCCCAGGCTGTGAGCCTGCCCCTCCACACTGAAATCCTCCTCCTCTCCTTCTCCCCGAGATCTCTGCTAGGCAAAACAAAAGTACATTGGCTTTTCCTGGAACAGACCTGCAGATCAAGCTTTGGCTTTTGACTCAGCAAAAGCCCAGGAAAACTACACCCAAGGAATTTCATGTCAGAGTCCTCCTGTTCTTTGTGACATGAAGCACAAAGGGCAGCTGGAGCAGTTTGTCTCCAGGAGAAGTGTCTTGGTAACATAATGAGTCTCACCCCTTTGGACTGTGGAACAGGGAAGGGACACTTGCTAGGCTAAAAAGCCACATCTGAATTTTGTGGACACAGGCACCAAAACTCCCAATCCTAGCACCTATTTTTTTAATGGAATGAAGCCAGATGCTTTTTCCTAAAACTCCTCAGAGGTAGCATCAGACAAGCTCATTGAGCTACTACCACGCTTTTCTCACTCAGATTGACTGATAGCAGTCAATAAGAATCACTGAATGTGTGACATTTAAAATATGACAGGCATATTCTAAAATTTAATTATTGCCCCTAACTGACACCTATTTTCAATGCAAATTTAAGAACAGAACCTTCTGTCATCAGCTAATCTTGCAAGACGCAGCATTCCCTTGGTTTACATTGATTTCAAGTGAATCTGATCACAGTGATTGGCAGCCAGATGCCCTCTGCCTCTCAGAGGTTCCAGCTTTGCATGATTTTCCCTTTTCCAGTCTTGCTTTCCAAAATGTCTAGCAAATTTGATTTCAGGGAAGTCTGGACAAGACAAAGGCTGTGGTTTTCTGACTGCACAAGTAATAAACAAATGCAAGATAAAAAAAATCAAATTAAATGGAAGATCCTAATTGTAAAGTACAACTCGGAAAGAGAAAAAAAATCAATGGGTACATTAGACAGGCACTTCAGCAACCTATTTTAGTGACTGGTCATCTGTGGAATCAGAGTCAAAAAGACAACCTGACAGGAGTGGAAGAACTTACAAACATGAATGAAAAACAAACTTTATCCAAGCACTTACATTAGCAAAAAATGGACTCATTTGTGGGAAGAAATGTGGGAATGAAGGATAAAATTTTATGCAAACTGTACCATGTACAGATATTTGATCCAAAGATGAGACTTCTACTTCCTTCTAGATTTTTTTGTCTGACTCTCATAGAAACAAAGGACTACCTCTGTGGTACAAGTGGAAAAACTACATAAATTAACCATTTATTTCCCTGTCTGTGGGAAATAAATTAACCATTTATTTCCCTGTCTTATGGTCTGTGAATAGCTATTTTTCAGGTTCTTATTTTAAATTCTAAAAGCAGGACATTTTCATTTGCTTAATTAACTGCCAGACCCTTTGGCAATTCAGTCCTTTCTGATCAAGTTTATGCAGAAACCTGAAATTTATCTTAAACCTCATGTGTCTTTAAGGTCAAATAACAGTGAGGAATAAATGACTAATAATGCTTTCATGTCCAACATAGGCACTGAGGTGGTGCAAGAATGCTGCTCCCAAGGTCTATGTAATTTTCTTTTATTTTTCTTGTATCTTCTTGCATATGATAGCAGATAAAAATAGCATCTATTTGTTTCAGTGTGAGTATCAAGACACTATTTTCAAGTGAAACATCTTTAAACCCATCGCAGCTTTTAATTTCCACAGGAAATAACAGTTCAGGTTTTTGGTTTTTTTCGTCCACAGGAAAGTCTAAATATTTAAATTAACATATTTTTAATGTACTGACATGTTGATGGTCAGATGTTCTTTGATGCTCAAAGATAGATTGGCAGAAATCAGAGCAGCATAGGGGCTTACAAAAATGTGGTATTTATGTTTGGCAGCAATTACTTTGTGAAAAATACAAGGTGACTCTTTTTACCCTCCTTCTTTCTCCTTTTTTATATTTTTCTCCTCCAACTTTGGCATGAATCAAAAGAGCTAAAAACTAATTTAACATGACAAATGCTTTCATCACTCCCTTAACCTCTGAAGTGAACACTCTGACAAAGACAATATGTGTGGTATATGCTTTCCTTTTGACACTTTATAAATTACTTTCTTGTAACTGGGTTTTACCACCAGCCCAATATCTTCAGGATGTCCTAATTTGAATGGCTGGTCCTACATTCTTCATATGTCACCCCTGGATAATAGGAATAACTCCTGGGCTCTGTGAAATGGCACAAGTCTCAGAGAGGACTGTGGGACAATTTCATTTCCATCCTGCATGCTGGAGTTTACCAGAAGGTTGTGCAATACTAGCAACTACTACTCTGCATTTTGTTCACATCTGGCTATTGAGGAAGCAGGGAGCAGTGACAAGCCTGGCTTTAATGTGCAGCCAGCCCTGTGTATGCCATGTAATGGAAAAGTTAATTGAAGTGACTTTTTTCCTATTCTCTGCTATTAAAAATAGTACAACAATTGGCCATAGGAACATCTTAAAGTGCTCTTTCATACACCCCATCTGCACTTTTCCCCTCTGTCTAGTTCCTTAACAAGAAGACCAAAAGTCACCTGATTTATTTTCAACCTGGTGAATTTGATCTGTGTTAAAGTTTCTGCAGAAACCCTGCCAATGTCAAGGAATTCAGGCACAGACCATTTTGTCTAAGAGGGAAAATGTCTGCACACAGAACCAAGCTTATTCTGCACAAACAGGTGCCCTCGACCACTGCAGACCTGCAGAACTTTTTCCTAGACATCAGTCAGGGTAGTTTGCAGAGGAAGATTTAGAAAATTTCAGATAACAGTGGTACTGACAGGCCTAAAAAGGAAGAGTCTATCTAAATAGCCAGACTTTGATGACATATTATGATACAAACCATCAATCTATACGTATCTTAAAAAAGAAAATAAAACCCCAAGTTACCTTCTAACAAGGCATATTGCCATTATTTTGACAAATGTTTAACTTAAAATCTCAGTAGTATCTTTATTTAACATCAATTATGTAGTGTGGCAAAAAGTTCCAAAGGTTATTTATGCACTATGAATTTATTTTTAAGGTGTTAAACATGCTGCCTTTTCATTTCATTCATTGTATTTTTAGTTGTGTGTTGGAGAAAAGGCAATAGGAATGCCTAATAATTTTTAAAATAATTTTTCTTTTCCATCAGTTATGATTTTTTTTTCTTCTCTCTTTAAATCACCCTCATTATATTTTTTTTCATGGTAGCCATAATCTTTTGTAGTCTCAAAGTCCCATGTTTAAACCTGTAGACATAATTTTTCCAGTGATCCACCCATATCAATTCTCCCATCCCTTTTATAAGAGGACAATTCATTTAGAAATCCTGAAGAGTATGAGAACTTCAAAGCACTCTTTCAATATAATTTACCCCATATTTGCCATCACTGCCTTTTTCATTTTGCATTTGCAAGAGTCTTGACCAGCCCTGATACAATAACATTCACACAGCCCAGATACCCTGACAAACCTAAGGAGCAGAACCATGGGCTGCAGATTTTGATGACTTTTCCCATAATTCTTACTTTCAGCTAATGTAACCCCAGTGATGCAACCTCTGCTATGGTAGAGAGCAAGAAATTTTCTTTGTGGGCATGTAAGGCAGAAATACAATAGCAGCACCTTCAAAGCCTTTCCTTTTTTAAAATCAGGAGATGATTTAGCACCTTAAGTCACACTGTTGGAAGACAGCAAGGGTTAGTTTATAGCTGATGGTCTTACTCCTGCTCTTTGTCAAGTGCAATGAATTGTATGATTTTTTGCTGAGAGTGAAGGAATTAGTTTAATAAATGGCCTACCAAAAGCACTTCACTTTTACCTTTCTTTTCTTCTCAAGCATACCACTGCTTTTTTGTTTTTTCTTTTCTCTCTCTTCCATCACTCTAAATTATGATCATGGTGGATCTACCAAGTTTATTCATAGGATTAATTTCAGCTATTTTCCGGTTGTGACATATACTTATTCTTTCCTGTGTATGGCACAAAGCTTGTCAGGTAACTTCTCATTATTTAAACCTTGAGCTAACACTCTCTCCTAAACCCTACTTTGTTGTGTTCACTACCAGCTCTATTGTGCTCATCATTCTTTCAGCTGGAAAGAAGACCTCAAAAACTTCTGTCAAAATGGATCAGTTATGTCATTACTTGAAATGATAGATAATTCATCAATTATTAAGAGTCAATACATTGCCTTACATTTTCTCTTGTCTTAAAAATGAAAGTATAAAAAGCAATAACCACGTTGCAAAGCTTTGCTTAAGATTTCAGTAACCTAAATACCAAGGAAAAACCACATTTCATAATCCATCACTTCAAAGTTATGCACATGATTAAAATGTTCAACTTACAGTATATCATTTCCCATGTGCATAATCACTCTAACAGGGAGCTGCTGTATGATAACTGTCAACTTCAATGAATTATGTGCTTTCCAATCTTTTCATTTATACACCAAACTAAGCTTGTTATTCTTCTGAGGCTTTCTGCAGGGGTAATACAGAAAGATGGTTAGATCTGTACTACTCAGGGTGCTGGGATGTAGGTCTGGACTAAACAGACAGCAGGAACAGGCAGCCAGTTCTCTCCTACCATTGTATAAATTAATCACATATGGAAGCTCATTAGTATGAAAAATGGGTTTTTCTTAGAAAACGGAGTCTGTCCTGAAGAGTCAGGTTATATAGGATCAAAAAAAAAAAAAAAAGAAAAGAAAAGAAAGAAAAAAAGAGTGAATTTCAGCACATCTTTATGGATCTTTTGAGTGCTATATGTGAGAATAGTTTCAGAGAGGAAATAAATCCCACAAAGAATAGGTCTGGAAAGTATTAACAGAAAATATTGTCAAGCTACCATAATTTTGCCATTTACTCAGAGAGCCTAAAGAGTGTGCAGCACTTCACTGTCATCAGCATATTGTTAAAGGCACTTTAAAAGGTACAAAATACACTGGTAGTTTGTGCAGATACCTAAAAAAAACCTTTACAACAACAGAGAATGAGAGGGGACAGGGAAGGAGGAGGAAGTCAGGAATTAATTAAATTAAGAAAAACAAAATCTCAGCAGCATGTTAAAAACATCTCAAAAAAGCATAGAAAGGATCAGAACACAGTGTGGTCACTATCAACATATGAATCGTGGGAAATAAACACAACATTCAGAGTTTCTATATTTTTCCTTACAAAATGCTAAGGATGAGTGGAATACAGAAAATAACTGCGTGCAAAATGGAACCATTTAACGATTCAAATTTAACACCACCAGGATTTAGGCACACAGACCAATATAGACTGAGAACCAGTAATCAAAATAATTTTGTTTTTTTTATCTAAAGGCAGAATGTGATGGTAATATTTGAATTCAAATGCCACTGGCTTCTGTTACTTATATGAATTCACTACCTATCACTTATTTTTTCTAAATACTTTTTAAACATATGGCACTGCATCAAAAAGTGATTACATCCCTCTGTTTGGACTATTTATGAGATGTGCATATCTTACACCTAAAGTTAACACTGCACGTTAAGAATCCTGAATCAATTTCTTGCTTCCACTGCTCTTACAACAAAGTCAAGTGAACGTGACTTGAACATTTTATTTCTCCTCATTAATCAGTATAAGGAATAATAATATTTGCTCACTAAGAACACGCATTTTTGAAACATACTGGCCATCCCTTCATCTGCTGAACTTTCATTTTGTGAAGCAGCCATGTGATTTGAGAGAGGAAACACAGCCTTACCTATGAAATATGCTAGCAAGATGGCAAGCAGGACTGCAGCAGCAATTGCAGATAAAGCAGCACATTTCCAGCTACAGTACTTGGAGGGCTTTTTCAGCTTGAATGCATTCCTGGAGAATGTATTTCTAGGTAACAGTCTGGGAGGTGGAGTGTAAACTGTTCCTGAGGTCAGCGGGTAACCAGGGGAAGAACTGCTGAACAGAGGAGTAGTTCCAGAAGATGTCTTAAACAAGAAATGCCTGAAAAACATAAAATGAAACAGAGCTGAAAATGGCAAGTCCTGTAGTTAAGACAGAACATCTACTCCTGTACCATTCCAGCTGCCACAGCCTGGTAAATTCAAACAAAAAGGATTTTGTAGGAAGAAATAGGGAAATGAAAATTGTTCCTTTTTTTGCTACCAGATCTTAACAACTGGCAATAAAATACAGTGTCAGGATATCTTCCTTAATCTTTTCTGTAATTAGATGCAACTTGACCACATACTAGCTAAAACACCAGCGTGACCCATGAAGTGTCTGGGAGTTCCCTGTAGAATCCATCACTCAAAAAATGTTCTAAGGAAACCACACTCTGAGTCTCATTTACACTCTTGGCAAAAGCTCCCCGCAAAACCTCTAAGAACATACTGAGCAAAACCCATAGTCCTGTAGGAGAAGATCTTGCCAGAATTAGAATGAACCATGATTTTGTGGTTTAACAGCACACAGGTTTGGTTTGAACAGCTAAGACAATTACCAACAGCACATGACTCAGCAGATAAAACCAGGATTTCAGCTGCCCATACGTTGTTTAGGAAGAAAATAAAAGAATACGCTCTAATGAATCTCAGAAAATGCTGTCAACGCATTCCAGACAGAGGAAATGGAGAAAGCAAACTGGAAGGCTGGTTTCTTTACATTAACTTCTCTCAGTCAGAAAGAACTGACTACAAACATGTTCCCAGTGAACAACAAAAAGAGAAGCACAGAATAAAGGCTGTGGTCTTACAAAAAGTCACTGGGTTTAAGACAGAGAGCTCTGAAAACTTGCTCCATACCCTCTCCCTTCACAGCTCTGAAAAACAAGTGCTTCTTGGAATCAAACAGAATGAAGACACTCAGTAATCTCCAAAATCAAAATCACAGCCTAAAATAACCCAGGTCTTGCTTCCAATGTAAAATATGTTTAACATTTTTATTCAGATACAATCCAGTATGTCACTCTCAAACCACCTGTTAGAGCTTTAAAATCCATGCCACTCACTGACAACAACAATTTGGAAGTTGGAGGCTGAAATGTGTTTCCCAAGTATGTTTTCCAGCCCACCATCATGAATGTGCCTACTGTCAAGCCTAGATTAGTGCATACCTATTCTACAGAATACCAAGAAGTGATTTTAAAGGCATTTTTTGAAATATTTGTTTTGAAATAAAACCCAGAGCATAAGAGATTGCACAGAAATTGCATACAGGTAGAAGACAGTAAAAGGAAGGCTGGCTAGGCTCCCCAGATTTCTGATTAAATATTTCCATTTGAAGAAAACCTCTGAATATATGTTTTTGGGGTTTTTTAAAATAAATCAATTATAAACTCTATTAATGAACATGAAAAATAACTTTGAAATTGCCTTTTTTATTGGTTTTGATTCTCCAAGTGGCCTTGTCCATCCCTTTCAACAGTGACCAAAATCTAGTTTGTTGTAGAAAATAGACAAAAACCGTGGCAGTATCTATCCACTGTCATAACTTTTTCTTTGTGCTTTTGAGGCTTCAGATAGGCAGTCAAACTCAAACAGGTTAATTCTAACCAGTTACTTCATAGAAACACTGGGGGTTTTCAACAAATAAAGACACTCTTCTTTTTTCTTTGTTAGTGAGGGACATTAGAGGATAGAAAACTTTTCTGCACATCATAGGTGATCTATGAGAAAAACAATAAATGTAAATGCTAAAAACCTTTCCTTTAAAATTATTAGCCTTTTAAATGATGAAAAACATCTTTCAGCTAAAAGAAAGCAAGAAGTAATGAAAGTCTGATGTCTTCTTGAATCCTTCATTTTAAATAGTTCTTTACTTTGCAACAGTTCAATTAAAGTAATTGATGGGAAAATGATGTTGTGGGGCTGGTTGTGTCACACCACATCTATTGACTCTTCTGCTCCTTCTGTCTGGGCAGAACTTGATGAATTTGTCAGCAGAAGCAGGTTGGTCCTTCCTAGCTGCTCTCCAGTGTTGGGAGCACAAGGGCACTTCCATGGTTGGATCCAGGGACTGAAATGACACGGAGCATGAGGACCAAGGGGGGCAGAAGGAAGACAGACCCAGTGAGACAAAGGCAGGAGAGCTCCACTCTCATCCAGGCTAATTCTGCCTCAGCCCAGGACCCCTCCTCCTCCTGAATCCTCAGGGCAGGAATGACCCTCTCAGGTTTGGACAGACAGTTCTTACCCTTTCCCTGCCCAAAAGCAGATCTTTCACAACCAAACTCAAAATTACAGTCCTTGGAACTGTCTTTATCTGAAATGCCTTTAAACCCAGGAATTTTATGTCCTCTTTAGCTGAGAAGGCAGCTACAGCACCAACAGAAATTTTAATATAAAGCATTGTTAAAGTAAACTCAGATATATAATGAAACTCTGCTCCCATTAAAATTGAATTAATGAATATCCAGATATGCTTTAATAGAACATGTCAATCATATCCTGTTGCATGTGAGAAGACAAAAAAAGTAGAACAAAAAAGCAGCTCTACTGTGATCCACTTTGAGATACATAAAGTATATAAAGAAAACCAAAACACTTATCCATGCAAACAGGATCTCTATGATATTGTTAAAACTAATCAGGACTTGGTAGAAGCAAAAAAAGGCAACTGAAAAGGAGAAGATGTCATTCTCAATGATAAAAGAAAGAATGTCATTGGATAAACCCTGAATTTTGTCACATTTTGTCCTACCCAGGCATTTCAAAAGCTGAAAGTTAATTGTCTCAATATGAGGGCACCTGACAAAGTGGCAGCCATCAGAAGATATCATACCACCTGAAAGTATATAAGTTCTGCCTTTGAAAGTTAAAAAAGACATTTAACTGAAGATGTATTAAATATCCCCCAAGACACTTTGGAAAACTGGCACTGGATTCCAAAGCTGGGGGCCAGGTTAGCAGATGTCTTTAAATCACAGCAAAGCACACCAGAAAGACTGGGAAAATAATGGACAAAACACTTGGACCCCCCAGAGTTTTAAATCCAGATTCAGCTAGTAATGGAAATAAATTGACTTGTCTCAACTCTATCCCTAAACCCAATGATCTATAGCCATATTTTTATGTGAGATTTGACATGCTCTGGTACAACCAATTGTCTGTGGGCTGAAGCTGCACAGAGAGAACATGAGCATTTATCAACATTAATTACAGCCTCACAGTGGTAAGGCTGGGAGCATTTTACAATGCCTGCTTATGAAAAGAAATGATCTGATTTGTACCAGTTCACTTAATTTCAAATACACTCCATATAAGAATTAAATTGTATTCTCTGTCTTACCTGTTCACCTATCAAACAAATTAAGAAAAACACATTTTCAACCTCACAATTAAGCATTAGCAATTTGAATCAGACTAGGACTGATTTTCTATTTTGAAAACATGGGAGTAAATTTGCTAAGTCTCAGCCCAGTCTCCCGAATTTCTGTGGTTCAATAAGACAATTCCACCCTGAAAAATTCACCAAATACAGTTGCCAGCCTAAGATGATTCTGCTATTTCAGTGACCTTGAAAAGCTGTGGAAGGAGCTTGGGTGCTGCCCACAGAACAGGAGTGAACCCTGCAGCTCACTCTGTGCTCTGCTCCCCTCTCCCAGGCTCTGGCTGCAGGATTCAGGATTCTCCAGGTCCCAGGATTCTCCAGGACTCAGGATTCTCCCCCTCTGTTTCCAGCACTGCTGCTGTGGGGTCACACCAGGGCACCCTGAAGGTGACATCTGGGAAAGCTGAGCTTGCCAGGGGACATTTGAGCACTGGTCTGTGCACTAATGGCAAAAGTTATATTTTGCTTTCTTCATTAATTCAGAGCTCTCCCTAGCATGTGCTTTCCCACAGGTCAAAAGGACCTCTGGTGTTCAGGGAATAGTGGTCTGACAGAGACTGTATTAACATCCATATTCTTTGAGAGAACAATCAGCTTTCCCCCCCCCTCCTCCTTTCTGGACAGATTGTCATGGCAGCACACTGCAAGAATGAGTGGAGGGAAAAAAATGGTTCTGCAATGAAAAACTGTAATAGAAGGGAAGAAAAAGACATTTTCTAACCCAAATTGCTTTTTTTCCTCCTCATACTGTCCTAAACTTATTCTGTATGAAAAAAGAAAAAAAAGGCATACAGAGAATTGTAATGCTTAAATTGTCTTTTTTATATTTTACAGGGTTTTTAATAGTAATTAATAAATAGAAAAGCTACAGGTCAAGAGAATAGAAACAGCTCAATTTAGTTGTTCTAGTACTTAAAAATATCTTCAAGCTGTGGCAAAATCACATCTGTCTATAATTTTATTGGACATTTATTCTTAGCAGAAAACAATGGGATACAGAACATAAAACACTGGCTTTCATTGTGATTAAAAAAAACCCAACCTTCTGCAGTTTTCAAAGTCTTCCAAAAAAGTAGCCATGAGTCATTTTATGTCAGTGGAATCCTCAAAGTGGCTGCCAAATTCAGACAGTGAAGTTTTATGGAACATTTCTGACTTCCAAACAAAAAGAAACCAAGTCTGAGATAAAATGTGAACTGTTCTTATGCTTGTTATGAAAAAATGAACTCTGAGTGGTGGACTAGTGCAAGCCTTGGTTACCTGTGTCCCAGTCTTTCCCCAAATCAGATTTATTTGTATGTTCTCTCCATTTTTTGCAGAAAACATGGGACCATCAGCCACGTTTCCACATCTCAGGGCTGATGTGCTAAAACTGCACAGAAGTTTCTACTCTTTGGAGTGCCTAGAACTCTAAAGCCAGCAATAAAGCCTAACAAATGTTATCTAGTTGTGTTTAAATTGTACAGTTACAAGAAATTGTCTGAATCCTGTCAAATCCACAGACTAAACTCAGCAAGACAGATTTTTCAGTGGAAAGCTATTTCAAATACACATGTATGTAAACCTACTGGCCATTGTACACCCCTGTGTGCTGTGCACCCCCACACCCAAATAAATGCCTGTGGAAACAGAGGACAGTCCTCACGACACTATTTCAGTGATTTTCAGCCTGCTGCAGATATGATGCAGGAACTAAGGACACCGAGCAGTAATTCAGGATGAACAGCTCGGTATCAATGCCACACTTGTACCCACTGCCACCTCCTGATCCTTGCAGCAGCCCCCAGCACCCAGAGCAGCTCCAGCTCCTCAGGCTGCTGATTCCTTAAGGCTGGGCTCTCCACATCCACAGGCAAAGTGTTCTAAAGACTGCAGAGAGCAGAGCAGTGTCACAGAGGCTGCTGCGAGCACCAGGCTGGCTTGTCACCGCCGCTGCCACCCTCTAACAGAGACACAGCTGGACATGTGCAGCACAGTAATTGAACACTGCCTGACAGCCAGGCAGGGTGCTGTGCAGAAAGGCAGGTGCCAACCTTTGGGCACCTTGATCTGTCATATTATGAAACAAAACCAAGCAGGCATCGCTCACAAAGGCACAGAGCAGAAAACCTGCACTGCGTGACAGCGGCAGCGATGGCTCTGTGCTGGACACCTCTCCACAGGACACCTGCTCTTCATCTGCAAGCTGAGATCCTCTTGGGTACACCTTTATAACCTTCTCTCTCCCTAATCCCACTGTGAGCTGACCCCTGGAGTGTTCTCTGCGGGCTCTCACCACGTGCTCTCAGTTCTGGCTTTTCCCCATAGCACTGCCCTGTCCCAGGCTGCTCAGAGGCTGCTGAGCTGTGACACTGCAGAGCTGTGACAGAGGCTGGAGAAAGGTGAGATGGAAAATATGTAGAGATATATCTATGTGAAATATATAGACTGCTGAACTGGGGATCACAAGCAGCTCGAGAGCTTGAGATGGAGAACACCAACTTGGAAAGGGCATAAAATCTAGAAGGGGAACAGCAGCTCCAGGGGCCACACATCACCTTCCTGACTGGTGGCTCTCTGGTCAAAAAGATTCCAGGTACTCTGCAAGAGGTGTGAGCTCAGCCACTCAGCCTGTCTGCTTGAATCCTACTCAGCTTTTGTGGGAGTTAGCCAGCTTTGCCCTTTAAATGTATGAACCTCCTCCTTTCACTACTGTTTATTCCCCAGGAACAGAGCAATCAAACTGCTGGTTAATGCCTAGTAAAGAGCAACAGGCACAGCTACAGACACAAACACAAACAATCAGGGGTTTTGCATATGTATGTGCATGAAAGTGTAGAAGGATCAGTCAGCAGATCCAGCAACATTTAGGCAGCTCTGAATCAATTGAACTATAGGAACTTTCTCTTCTTAAGCAGAAAACCTTGTGTCTTTTTTTGCCACAGGGTTCTGAGTAGCTGTTGCATAGTGCCAAGTGATGAAGTGCAATAATGCCTCCATTTGTTATTCCAGTGGTGAGGATTATGATAACAGTGTTTTGCATTTCAATGGGTCCATGCAGTTTTAACTTTCTACATCAATTAATGAACATAATTTCAAAACACTTCTATTTTAAAAGGCATACATGTAAGCTCTGCACTATCTCTTAATTCAACTATTCACTTAGCAAGAAAAAAAGAAAAAGTACTAAGAGTGCTACTTCAATTCTGTAAGTCATAGAACAGAATAATAAAACTCAGAACTCAGAGAAATTTGTCACTCGACACGTAAACTTAAATAAAGAGGAACCAAAATCACATAATTCTAGACTTTGTTTCATAAAGACCCTAAACAGGCCTGTCTATTCCTGTGCAGTCACTCATGCTGCCTGTTCGCTCTGCACAACCCAGAAGTTAAAAATGCAAACGACAAGATCATGAAAACATGCAATTATCTGCAATCAGTAAAAACTTCTTTGAGCTTATGTGTACGTGAGTGGGAGTACATCTAGATCGATTTTCTGAATCATCATCATGTATCCTGCTTTTGTAGTGTTTCTCTTCCCCCTTTTCTCCCTCCTATGCATGCCTGTATTTGTTATGAAAAATGATACTCCAGTAGCCTGCTAAAAATGACCTTTTTACAGTGCTTTTGGAATTGCCCAAGTACATGGCCCAAATGTGTTTAAAGTCCTTGGGGATGCTTTTGACTGTGCTTTCCTTGACTCTTTAAAATGCTTTTGATTTTTAGACAGGTCCAGAATCCACCTATGCAGATTCCAATTATTTGTAAAGTTCCCACAACATTTCTGCAACCTTCACATGCAGGAACAAGAGAATGAAGGAGTCAGTTCTTGCCCCATCCTTCAGTCTCAGAGGAAGAACCTGCTCTAGTATATGAACCTGTAGCTGCAAGTAAATGATAAGAGAAAGTCACAAAAGACAAAGCAAAATTAGTGAGGACTTGTTTCACTGTTCTAAGTAGTTGTTTGTTATGCCCAATATATCCTAGGAAATCGCATTAACAAAAGGAAAAGAAATTTTGTTTCACTGTTCTGTTCCAGAACATTTTGCATCATGCACAAAGATATCAAAATATTGAGACATCGTTGAAAATAGGCAGACAATTGCAGAGAGCAGTTGTAGCTTGGAGCTTCAACACATTCAGGAACTTTAAGTTTACATATTCAGCTCAGAAGTTCTGCAGCTGATCTTAACACCCCAACGTGGTACAAAATGTGAACGTGGTATTAACAATACTTCAGATATTTAATTTCTTTCTTAAAAAAATTAATATTGCTTTCTCCCACTGTTAAATCCCTCTCCTCACGTGTCCTATTCTTGGCTCTTTTGCCCTGCCTGCTGTAGGCTGTGCACAGGCTCAGTGCACTGTGTCCATTCCTGCACTGCAATGAACTGGAGCACTGGGTGCAGATGTTTCCCAGCTGTGGTACCCCACGATTTGGAGTTCAGGCACTGCATGGTGCACACTGGGATACAGCTCACATTGCTGCTCCATCTTTGTGCTCTCATTCCTGTCCTCAGGCTCACCCCGAGTGACTGGGCTGGAATCAGACTGGCAAAGTAACAAATGAGGCTTGAACCCCAGGAAAAGGCAAATATTTTGAAGAGTTATTTTAAGATTCATAGCAATTGTTTTCAGGTTAAATTTTCAGATTCCTCAATCTTTAAACTGAACTTGGCACAAATGACCTCAGATTTGGACCATTGGTCTTATACTACAGCCCACAAGATCTAACCAGAAGGGTGGCCATCATCCTTTCTCCTGAAACACGGAAGAAACATTAGGATATTACAGCATTCCTTAAAGCCTAGCATCACATCCTTGTGAGCAAGCACAAAGAAATTACAGACATAGATATAAAATTATCTTTGCAACTGAAAGATTTGGACTGAAAATATTTCAAATTATGAGACTAATTATGAGAACTGAAGAATAAGAGTAATTTCTATTTAATTCTACCATTTTTTCTCCTGAATTAAGTATTATTAGTTATAATGGTAACAATTAATTTTACATCAATATAAAGTACTGAAAGAGGCATTAGTAAATGAGGCAATCTCAGTGAAACATCCATCCATGGAAGCTCCTGTGTTCTCCTTCCTCACCAGTCATCCCAGTGCCCATGTGGGGTTCTCATCCCAGAGGATTCCTGCTGTGTGAGGAGACATGGGAGCCTCCCCTGCAAAGCCATTCCTTTCTCCCTGTGCCCTCAAAGCAGTCCCAGCTTTAAAGCAGAGCACTGCCCCTCTGGCTGTCAGGAAGGAACTAGACCCACCCTGGGATGTTCAAAGGCAGTATTTTCATCACACATCCCCTTGGAAAGCAGTGATTAAAGCAGCAATAAAGGAACACCTCTCAAGTGGAGAAGGTAGAAACCAGCACTTTGTTAGGAGGAGGAGGAGATGCTTTGAAACAGACTGCAAGAGGACAATAAAAGTTAAAGAGCATTAAACAGCAGCTCTGAGCCTAAAGGTAAAGCAGCTAAATACTGCAGAAATGAACCATAAAAATAGCACCATAAAAATGCTACGGCCATGCATTACTGTGTCCTTACTTAGAGATATTTCAACCCTTCCGTTACAGCCCCTTATTTCAAAGAAAACAGAGGGATTAATGTAGCCAGCCTGGTGCAGCCATAAAGCAGGGAAGGGAAGGCAAAGCCCCTGTTTACCTGAACCAGGAACAGCCACACTGAAACCAAGCACACATCCCTGGAAGTGTTCCAGGTCAGGTTAGCCAGGGCTTTGAGGAGCCTGATGTAGTGAAAGGTGTCCTTGCCCATGATGATCCTAAAGCTCTTTCAAACCCAAACCATTCTACAACTCTAAATAAGTACAATTAGGAACTCTGCATAGGCATGTGCAAACTCATAACTCCACTGGAAGCAATGAGCTGCTGCAATACAGATAAATGTAATTATGTAACAAATACAGCACCACAAAGGATACACAAAGATTTGGGCACCCTTGCCTGAAAAGGCCACATGAAAACATGTGCAAGCAGTAAAAGCTTCCTTTCTGTCACAAAGAAAATAAACCAAATATGATTAACAATCTCCAATCAATATTGAAACAAGAGACAGAGAAAGGATATATTTGGAAAATGCAATGTCTCCAAACAGGCTGAATTTAGCCCAAACTGCCTAAGACAGCAAAGGAACAAAGGGAAGGTTAAAATATTCTTACCAGGAAAAAAAAAAAAGGCAACATGCAGACGTGTGTTGTATTATTCAATGATTTCAGCACTTGGTACTGTTAGATAAAGAGACATCTGGAATCTAAATTGTGATCTGAGTTTTGTAGTGCTGACACAAAAGCATTCCCTTCAGACAGCTCAGGTGCCACCTTTTGTTTCATAATCAGTAATGTGACCACTTGCACATCATTTTCAGTTGAGAGCAGAATCTACTGAAGGTAAGTGAAAGATGAAAACTAAGAGTTATGAAACCCTCTCTTGATAAAGCAGGTGCTGTCACTGGTGGCTTTGGCTCCTGAGCGCTCCTCTACTGAGATTAATAAACAGATAACAAGATAAAAAATTAGAGTAGTGCACTGTGAAGAGGCAGCATGAGAGGGGTCAATGTTCTGCAACAAGCTAAAGCTTTAAAGTAAAGGTTGAAGTAAAAAGTTACCAAAAAGATACCCCTTTTTTTTGTTGCTATTGGTATGAATGTAGATGAAACACCAGTTTTAAAGTGAAAGAATTACAGGCTAATTCTAAAAGCCTCAATGATTTCACAAGCATCAGTTTCAGTCATTTTTGAGTTAATATTTTCGTGATGAAACTTGTCATCAAGCCCTGTCAGGTGTGTAATTTCAGAGAAGAACTAAAATCGATCCTGAAGCAGCTCTGGAATAGTTTTGGAACACAGCAATTCTGCCAGGACATTTTCTAATAGCTTAATGCTTGCCTGTGACAAACCTGTCTTCCAAAAAGCTCCAATTAACTGTGGGGCATCCTGCAACCTCCAAAAATAACAGTATTCACAAAGTAACCTTTTGTCAGGTGCACATACACTCCCAGAGGTGCAGGATAAGAAAAAAGAGAAGAACCAAAGTCAGTAAAGGCATTCACAGTCACCTCTGGCTGGGAATAGGTACAAAATCAGACAGTAAAAAAATCCCAGCCAGACAAATGCCCACTGCTGTGGCTCAGGGATGCCAGGATGATGGCAGAGAATCCTTCTGTGAATGTCCCAAGGAATTCCCTCCAGGTAAAGTGATTGGTAAATTGGGACAGTTTTGAGCCTTCAGAAATGATACAATTAGGTATTGCTGTACCCAAGAACAATTCCATACAGGAAGAGGCATACCAGGAACAGCAGGTGGCCACTCTACATCAAAATTAAAAACAATGAACCACACCACAAGAACTAGTCTGGATGAACAGGACCAACATTTCCATCTTGTAATTCTTAGCAATAAATAACAAATTCAGGATGTCCAAATTAAGTTCTATAAAATAGCAGAGGTTCTCACAAAACCAGCAGTTCAGAGTTAAGGTGTGGTGGTTTGTTTTTTTTTTTTGGTTGGGTTTTTTTGTTTGTTTGTTGTTGTTGTTGTTTTTTGTTTTTTGTTTTTTTGTTTTTTTTTAAATTTGGCCGAAGTTAGCTCCAAACCTTCAGTAAGCAAGAATCCCTTTCCTTTCCTTTTTTTGGCCATCTTGGTTTCGGATAACCTGAATTTGCTTTCCACTTCTTCACAGCACCCACGTTCCCATTTTAGCAGAGCAGGACAAAGTGAGGTGTGCCCCTGTGCACACCCCAGCCCAGCACAGACCCCCTGCCCCTCCCAGGCTCATGGGCTCCCCATGGAGCTGTGACCCACCGCTGATTAACCCCTGAGTAACACCAGCCTCGGTGCTGTCAGCGCCAGCCCAGCCACACCAGCTCCTCCCAGAGCTCCAAACCAGAGGAGCATCTTTAACCAAGTGTTGGAGGGGCTGGACTGGGGCTGCATGGGGGTGTAACTCCCCCAAATGTGGCTCCTTGGGGTGTGATCCAGGAGAGCCCCATGAAAGCCCTGGGAGGCTGCAAACCAAACATAACATCCCAGAAGCTGTGGCAACCAAGCAGCTGAAACCCTGGCATGAGCCAGTGCTCCCAGCAGCCCAGCTCCTCCACCTGCTCGCTGTGTTTATCACTCTCTGGGCAAGCAACACCACCCTGCTCTTCCAAGCACTTGATTCAGCACCACAATGGCTAATTTTAAATTCTGAGAGATCAGCTCTGCCAACTCTGCTATTTAAAGTGCAAGTTAAATATGTTTGACATTCCATACCCCAAATGACAACAAACCAGAATATTTAGACCAGCAGCATGTCAGGCATTTATTTATTTATTTCTCTGTCAGGCCTAAGTGCTGCACCTTTTCATTTATATGCTGCTGTTTGCCCCATAGGCATCAAGCTGTTAACATGTACAGAAGAGATTAAAATGAACTTGCATGCTGGATGAGGTATAAATTAAAATTATAGTACTGTCAGTCATGAATCTCGGATTGTTTCCCAAAGTCTCCCAAAATGCATAATGTCAAGTGAGCCTCTGTTTGTTGCTTCAGGAAAGGCAAAATGTATAATTTTCCAGCAGCACAGTCAATATGAATTCTAAGTAAGTTGTCCCTGAGCCTGCAATATAAATATGCTGTATTAATCGCATGAGTTGTGTATGCAAGGAAGGTCCAAGTGAATAAAAGGCTTTAAAATGGGATGTGAGCTGTGTTATTCACTGTGCACCTTCCAGTGCAAAGCAGATTGGGGCTGCTGGGTCTTATAATGCCACTCACTCCCTAGGCTGTGTCAGAAAAACCACCCGTGACACAGAGGACACCATGTCCCAGCAAACCAAGGGGGTTCTCTGTGTGCTCTGGAGGACCACCAGTGGCATCCCCCAGGGAGTCCTTCCCACCACCTATTGTAAATGCACAGTCAGCCCCATGGCAGGGAAGAATGATGCATCTGACTCCATGTTGTCAGAAGGCTAATTTATTACTCTATTATACTGTATTATATTAAATGATACTATACTATATTAAAGAATACAGAAAATATACTTACTGAATGGTAAAAAAATAATAATGAAAAACTCGTGACTCTTTCCAGAGTCCAGACACAGCTTGGCCCTGACTGGCCAAAGAGTCAAAACAACTCACACAAGAGTCCAATCAAGCAATCACCTGTGGGTAAACAATCCCCAAACACATTCCACATGAGCAAACCACATAAGAATTGTTTTCCTTTTCTCTGACGCCTCTCGCTGCCTTTCAGCTTCCCAGGAGGAAAACCCTGGGCGAAGGGACCATGCTCAGAGAATGTGAATGCCACAAGCACCCACCTGGTCTCGAGAGGGACGTTGCTGTTGAGCACCCAGCTGTCCTGGAGCTGCACGGACTCGGGGGTGGTGGCCAGGTCGTTGGGCGCCGGAGCGGGCGCGTGGATCTGGTTGCGGCGATTGGTGAGCGAGTTCCTGTTGAGGGAGTTGGCAGAGGAATGGTGATGGGACAGGGAATGGTTGTGAGGAGGAGGGAGAGGTGGCCTCAGCGTTGATTGGCTGTGATGATTTGAAGGGCCTAAAACAGAAAAGAGAAACAAATCACAAATGCGTGTGGTGGCACTGCTCTCCTCGGCATTTTCAAGGGGCCACTGCCTGGGAAAAGAGACTGTGCCTCTTGGACCTGTGGGCATCAAAGCCTGGGCAAAGCAGATCAGTGATTATTGGAGATCAGCAACACAAAACAGTGCTTCCAGCCTGCACAGCTGGCGTGTTGACAAAGACTCTATTTAAATTTTAAAATACTTTTTCATGGATTCTCCCTGGGGAAAGTCTCCTCAGTGGAGCAGCCAGGACAGCAGCCAAGCTGGACCATTCCCTACATCTACCAGGAGGAAATTTACCCCCTGTTTCTATCAGGGACTTTGAGCAGATGAACTTTAATGGATTAAAAAGAGCCTTTGAGAATAAGGTCTTTAGGCCCCTATAAAACTTAATCAGAGAAATCAATCTTCTTTCATTCACTGTATTTTACCAATCAGCTTCAAATGAACAGGATTTGTGCCAGCACAAGAAGATTAAACTCCAAATATGAAAAGAGAGCAGCAAGGCAGTGATGGTATCTTTCATGTTATTCCATGTGATCAGGATTTGGCCTCTGTTTTTCTATTTAGTAATGCTACAAACACACAGCAAGATCTGCAAATTATGCAACTTTTTCAGTCTCTTTCATTGAAAAATAACAGATGATTTTTTTTTTTTAGTGATAAAGAAGGATATAAACTTATCTCATTCTTTGAGTACTGATATGTTTGCATCAATAATGAAAAATATTTTTTAATCGTTAAGGCAAATGGATTAAAATCACATCAGCACATGAAAAGAAAATCTGATAAGCAGGTGCCATTCTAACATTGTCACTTTTCTAAACGTAAATGTAGACTGGTAAATAAGTTCATGTGCAATTCCACACATTACAATAATTTATGTCTAATAAAAACAGCAAAAGAGAATTACAAAAACAAACACTATTATGAACTGTGTGTTTTAGACATTGTATCACTTTGTTTTCTAGTGAACATTAATCAGTAATACTAGAGAAATTATAATTCTAATGATGCATGTTTGTTTTTAGAAACTGAAGCAAAGTACTTCATTGTACTTAATGAATCAAATAATACAAAGAAAATATCACAAAACATCATTTGCAGCAAGACTGATCTTTGTCACATGAAAAAAAAAGAAGTCTAGAAAAGCTGCTGAACTGAGTAATTACTGTAACTTAATTAAGGCACATATTTATAAAAAATCCAAAATAGACACAAAATAACACCCCAAACCCAAACCCCAGAGCAGCAGAAGGATATTTCCCTGGTATGGAACCCTGAGCTGCAGCAGCACTTAGGGACATGGTTGGTGGTGACCTGCCAGGGCTGGGTTAGGGGTCAGACTCGAGCATCTCAGGTTTTTTTTCCCAGCCTGACCCCAGGGAGAAGCAGCTCTGTCCTGGCACTGCTCTGCAGACTGCCTGCCCAGGGAGAAGCAGGGAAAGAGCCTCTTCCTAACAGCAACACAACCAGGGAGCAGAGACACCAGCAGGTTTGGAGAGAGGCTGTTCATGTTCTTCAGCATTTCTGAGGGCTGGGGGAAGCACAGGCTGCTGAGGAACAGAGCCAGGTTTACTGGGGCTTACACAAGGCAAATGTAACTTGTCCTCTGACAAGAAACTTTAAGAAATGAATTTTAATAAATTCTGCATCCTCCACATGTTGTCTTAAATCTACGCAGCAGTTTCTTTATCTTTCTTGAATGTTTGTTGCCAGAATGTGCACCCTGTGGGAATGTCAGCTGCTTTAAATACAAAGCCACCTTTTATGAACACATCCTAAATTTTAAGGCCATCACATGTGCAGCTCTCCTCACTATCCTTGGCTATGTCTTATCTAAGCATAAAAGAGACTGTTTAGCCAATAAAGTTTGATGTTTAAAACCCCCATTTGAATCTCCAAGAACATCAAATCTGTAATCTGTACTAGGTCCTGTGCCATTCCACAACAGCAGGCAGAGCAGGACACAGCAGGAAGAAAATGTGTTTGGAAAATATTCACATGCACACAAGCTTAAGTGGAATTACTCTCCTAGTCTGTGTTCTGACTTTAAACAAAGCATGCTTGGATTTCAATAAGTGAATATTTATGAGTGATAAAATAGAAATATGTGCCCTTGTGTTAATAGTTACTTCAAAAGATTCATATGCATCCTGTTTTCTCAACTTGCTTCAGATGCAGCTTTTCCTTCTCAAGGATAAGTACAAAAAAGTCATACCCACATAAACAAAACAGTTTTGCTCTGAGAGCCACAGTAGCACCAGTTAAATAAAGACTCTGAATCTTGTCACCACAATATCATGGAGGCTGTTCTTTAAAGCGAGCCAAGTGCACATCAATGAGAATGAACAGCATTTCTGTAAAACTAAAAAAGAGCTGAAATCAAATTACCACAAATTATTTAATCTGCCTCAAGATTCAGCTCCCACACAGTAAATGTAAGATACTTTGCAAAACGAGCTGTTTCAGAGGTAACTGAACACACATTGCAGCTACAAAAACTCTGAAATCTGGTGTAAGACAAATGTAGCATTTAATATGGAAAAATAAACAAATAGCAATATTAACATCATGTAGCTATTATATAGCTCCTATTAAAATGTATAAAAGCTTATATATAGAAAAAGTACTAACTAGGGAGCGTGCACACACTCGTGTATATATGAGAGAGATAAAAGCTTAATGCGCTGCTTCTTCATAAACCTCTTCAAATGAATCAAAAGCAGAAGCCCAGCACTGTTCAACTTGCCAGGGATATAAAACTGGATTCACATCTGAACATCTGAGCACTTCTCTATGAGCATCTTTGTCTAAATTAAAACTTCACCAGCAGTACCTGCAACTCTGCTGAGCTCTGAAGTTCAGAGGAGGAAATCACTTGTCCCATAAATAAAGGATCCAAAGGGATTGGCCCCATGGATCCCACAGCATGACACACTCTGGCCCCCTGGAAATTGCCTTTGATTTGGAAGCCTAAACAAAATTAGTGTCTTGATGGAGTGCACTGGCTTTTTACATCAGGAAATAGATTTTATTTTTGGTACAGCAGTAGCCAGTATTGGTCAGGGGGAGAATACTGTGGAAATAATGCCTTTTCTCAATTATTAGCTGAATTAGTCATTTCACCATGACACACTATACAAGCTCCAAACTTTAGAATTTAAGGAAAAGTCTTTTAAAACCATAGTGAAAATCAAAAACCTGGAAATCTGAGATACTGGTACTCGCCACACTTAGGCTTTTTAATTTTTTTAAATGTCTCATTTAAACTCACAAACAGACAACATATCTAATTCCAATCAATTTTAGTAGACACTGATTGTGTTGAGCATTTAAAAAAAAACATGGCCCGGTGTCCACATAATCAACATGTCATTCTTCAAGAGATCTTACTGCAGTCAAGAATATCAGCAGCACTTGTTTCAAATTAGAAGTTGAGTGAGGGTAAATTGTGTTGTAATTAAGTAATCTGAGAATACAGTCTGATCTGTGTAGCTTTGAAGCAATCATAAACTACTCAATTGACTTAGTTGGGTTTAATCAGAACAAGAAGACTAAAAAAAAATTTTTTTTGCTCAGTTTATTCTTTTACCTGGTGAAACACTGAAACAGAGCAGGCTAGCACAGAACATGTCCTCCAGAAGCCTGTGCACCATAACAGTGATGCTGTGGCACAGCCTGGCAGCCCCAGAGGCCACAGAGAGCTCCTGGATGTCCCAGAGTTCCAGGTACATCAGTGATGGCTGAGAGCTCCTGAGCACATGCCTCCAAACTTCACTGCTTGGCTTTTTACAGTCCAATGCTGACTAAAAGACAAAATTTGGATCTGCTTTAACACTGTCAAATAGTTTTTCATAGCTCTTCCCAGGCTTTGGTACAGTCACTTAACTCATGCACTAAATCCAAGCAAAACAATGAACTGAGAAGAACAAGTTGATCTCCCACCTCAGAGATGAAATACAAAGCAGAAAAGGCAGCATCCCTAATCTAAGCAAAGCAATTGCTTCCCTGCATCCCAGTTCTTTGTCAATACTACTTCAAAAAGTAATGGAGATTGTATCTGAGTTGTGCTGAATTATCCTCTGTGACATTACTAAATGCTAAAGAGACATTACACCTCCTCATCACTCCTTTTCACAAAAGAACTAAAACGGAAAACCCAAACATGTATTATTTTTCTGAAATGAACAATGACACAACTATTTCCTTATGCTTTAAACAATGCAAATACTGAACAAAAAACCCCCAAAACTGAAGCTGATGAATTGAAAGAAAATAATTTAAAAGCCCACTGACAGCCCTTGTCAGGCAGCATTAGAAACCTCTTCTGCAGCACTGCTGATTCTTTATTCCTATCCCTGTGCCACACTGTTTTCCCAGGGAAACCACATCATCTGCCATGCCAGTGAGGAACGGCTGTTTCACAGAACCACAGGGCCACCTTCCAAGCTAAATCCATCTTCCAGGGCAGCTGCCATCACTCTGAGTCAGGGAGAGCAGACAGCTCTGGGACGCCCAGGGATGTGACAGTGGCACAGGAGCTGCTGTGCCCAGCCCCAGTGAGCTTGGCAGGGTGGCACCAGGGCCCCTGCCCAGCAACACAGGCTGGGCTTTATGCTGTCACTGCTTCAGTTCTCCTGTTTGTTTGCTTAATTCTCTACATTGTTTTGTGCTAGGCCGTAGCTAAATGGCATCTCAATGTTTTGAAAATGTTTTCAACACATGCTGTAGAGAAGAAAGTTATCTCACTCCTAACCATGGATACCATTACCTCTCTCTCTTGTTGTTTTAAACCCAAGACATTTGCCAGGTGTTCCTTCTTTTGTCTGCCTGTTTTTTTACACTCTTTGAGGCAAGAATAGGTTGAATGACTGGCTGTCATCCCAGACTGTACATTTCAAACTGAAAATTCAGTAAACGTGTGATATGAAACAGTAAGTCACTTATCAGTGCCTGCCAGTGCATTGCAGCCATGGCCCTAGCACAATATTACAGTAGAAAATTAAATGTTGCTCTGACAAAAAAAATAAACAAAAACAAAGAAAAAAAAAACCCAACCAAACCAAAGTAAAATTACCCCATTGCTTGCCCACAATATCCAGTGCACAGTCATACAAGCAAAGGCAAAACTGGATCCTTCAGCAGGACTAAAACCTAAGTGATTACAGTTATATAACAACCTCTCTCAAGTGAGGGTCACCTGCAAAAAGGTTCAAACTCACTGCTCTACAAAACAGTATTTCCTGAGACACCATGTACTAATTATATTTGTTGAAATACATCACTTAAATATTCATTATCACACTGCATGAGGTGCATGGGCTGCATGAAATAATGTCTGGTCAGTGGCAAATCACATCACTTCAATAATAATGTTTATGCAGACTCAGTGTCCTGTGGCACTTCACATATGTATATATGTGTATGTGTATGTTACACATACATGAAAAGGCAGGCACACTATTTCAAATTTTGAAAGAGAAGTTGGAATTTTCTTTCTAACTGAAAAACGAATCACATCTTTTTCAATGTATCTTTTAATTTAGCTTCCCAATACTGATATAAACATGAAACATATTTCAGACAGTTTAAGGATGTATTTATCTTCAGCTCAGGTACACGAGCACTGTCCACACTATTGTTTGAAGAAGGCACTGCTGTAAGAAGAACTAAAAAGAAAAGCAGGCAGTTCTATTTCTAAGCAATGAAGCTCGTTATTACTGTCTTCACTATGGAACATTTTAGTGCAGAAAGGTAAATGTTGTTCTCTAGGCTTGGCTCTGCAGAATGGGAAAGAGCTGGACCCTGTCTAAGGAATCAGACAAATTCTCACCTGAGCTCAAACAATTTGAAGGACTGGTAATCACACCAAAGTGAAAATGAAGACACAGATTCTTCTGAACAACAGACAGAAATTTCTGAACAGAAATATTTAGGCCAGCAGTGGAACCTGGTGACATTTTACTGATAGGATTATGGCCTGAAAGCTGCTGCTTCTCTGACTGGTCTATGGGGGACCCTGAAAATTGTCATGGTGCCATAAGAATAACTGTGCCATAATTTTCAATTCATTGTAAATCCTGAGTCAGGTGCAATAGAAAGTCATCCCTGAAGCTGTTACAGCAGCACTTAGGATCTTGCATCACCCAGTGAGCTGGAACTCTTTTGGTTTCCAAGGGGCAAAAGAAATGCCAGTCACGGGTGGTTTAATGCAATGCATGACCTTGATTATTTCAGAAGTGTCACAAAATGTATTGCACATTGCCCAAAACACTAATTTTTTGTTAAACCCAACCTCCTAAAAAATTTATACCAGAAAGAGTTGCTTAAAATAAATTTCTAAAGTAATTATGTCAGAAAGATCTACTAGGAAACTGAGCTTTTTAATAAATCAGCCTTCTAGGTGCTGCAACTCTTTAAGAGAAGGAATGGTCTATCAGCAGAGTAATGATTTGGAATCTTTCTGCTGTTTGAAAAATCTGTAAGGTCAAATTGCACCACTGAGAAGTTTGGCAGCTGAACTACAAATGAAACCAAATATATTGAACAAGGCTTTCAGCATCACATAATTTCTCTGTTTCTGAGGCAGTATTATCTCTTCCCAGCAGCACTAAATTTTTCAACTTCTGAATTTTTTTTCTTATTCCATCTTATACTACTGCCTTAGGACAACTCACCATAATGCACAGTGCACACAAATCTAGATTTTTTTTTCAGTTCAACAGCAGGATCAACAAAAATATTTTTATTGTCTAAAAGAAAAAAAACCCAAAAAGTTCTACCTTGCAACAATGTTCTTCAATGGGTTTTCAGGGTCTGACCATTTTTTTCAAAAAATACTTACAATATAACCCCTGTGGCCCTCAAAAAACATGCAAATTATAATTAAAAACAGTTTTACTTTTAGGCTGAACCAACTGATAATCAATTGATGGAAATAAACACTGATATATAAGCATCATTATCATGAAGGCTCCCTGACATATACCAGCAAATACAGGGTTCCTGGAGGAGCTACCTGGGAGAATTCAATTTCATAGCTCCTGGGAAGCCAGTTATTTACTACCTGGACCATCTGTTTCTCAACATGTACAACAGGTAAAAATAATTTGTGTGGAATATATGGAAAAAGTAAGAGGAATGTTGCATAATTCTAGAATAAAGAAAAGCAAATATAATGCAATGCACATGTTGCACTGGATCAGGCTTTTCAATGGGTTATTTCTCTTTTTAAAAGCAGGCAAGGTACAAGGAAGTACAAGACAGAAACAAGGATTTGTCAGCCTCCAGGGTACTGCAAGCTGCAATACTACATGACTGGCATTTCTTTCACAGGCAGTGAGATTTCATTTGAATTCTTTATTGGTTGTTACTGGACTAAAACAGGAAAGTCACAAACCATTCAGATAAGAAGTCCTGTTTAAGTTTCCTGAATTTTCAAGGTACCAGAGACGCTACTTTCAACTACTGCAGGTAAAAGATTCTGTTACTCAGGTGAAACCATGGGTTAATAAATAAAATGTTATATTGTAAATTAAATTAATTGCAATTAATTTGTAATTAATTGTAATGTGCTGTATGAAAGGCCTCACAGAATTTATCACTTAGCATATGAGCCAACATTAACCCAGCAAATCTTAAACAATTCTTTAAATAAAGTTTTTTGTGTGTAAAGGAAAAAAAAAAAAAGACAACAAACAACTAAAAGGCAACTGCAATCCCCCAGTCTGTTTTACATGGTAAAACAGAAAAATGAATACAAGATGATTTCAGTTCATGATGGGGCTCTCTCACTGGGAGCTTCTCAAAGTCCAGTGCCTGATGTGCCTCTGCAGGGTTGATCCCAGGTCCCACCAGGCACAGCCTCAGTGCCAGCCCTCCTCGGCCCCGGGTGTGGCAGAGCTCAGCAGCAAAGCCAAGCCCCAGGGGATGCTCTCAGGGATGCAGGGCTCCGAGCAGGGCACAGGAGCTGCAGTCCAGCGTGGGGAAGGTCAGTGCTGCTGTGGGAGCTGCTGCAGTGCTGCCTCACAACAGCTCCATCCCAAACAGCCCTGCCTGCAGCTGCCTCCCAGCCTGCTTGGAAACCTGAACATTTACTGGGCAGCACCAGCGTGACGAGGCACCCATGGGGCTTGTGCTGGACAGCAGTTCTCTCAGGAGCACTGCAGCAAATACTTCCCTACTTCTGCGTTTACTGTAGGAAAATCTGCAAGCTAGAAACTCACTCTGTAGCAGAAAGGAAACAGCCCACTGAAAACTCTGTCTAGGTAGAAAAGATCAAGTGTTGTCTTCTCTAAATAGCATTACTAACATCTTGCAGAGATTCAATCCTTACCAAGACATTAAACCTCCATGCAATTATCTATTTCAGGAGCTTGAAGAGACTCTCAGAACAAGGCTATTGTAGTATTCACATACTCTTTGAACAGAGAGAGACATAATCTCTCTCCCAGGATTTTTCCTGGGGAAGGCAGTGAGAAAGCTCAGAAAAAGAAGAGAAAACAATTCTTATCTCTACTTGCTGCTTCAGTTGTTTGGCACATGTGGAATGTGTTATGGAGATTGTTCAGTGACGGAGTGATTTGTTAATTGGACTCTGCTGATGGTTGTTTGGACTGATTGGCCAATTAGGTCAAAGCTGTGTCGTGACTGTAAGGGGTCACAGGCTTTTCTTTAGTACGTTTGTAGTATAGTATTAGTATGTGATAAAACTTATTGTAATATAGTAGAGCTTAATAAAGCAATTGTTCAGCATTCTGAATCATGGGGTCAGAGTACATTATTCCCTGGCTGGGGGCTGTCCTGCATTGATAGGCTACGGATCTTTTCCATTAAAAAAAAATACTATTAGTGAAACAGGAAACACCATTACTTCTCATCTCCTGGGCTCTGCTGCTGCCTGCCACCCCAGCAGCACCACAGTGCAGCCTGCTCTGGGCTGCCACTTGAGATATACCCTGCTCTTCCCTCGCCAGCATGGGGAAGGCAATCCAATTCCCAGCCTGAAGAGGCTGTGTCATCATCCTGGCAGACACCAAACACTGGAGTGTTCCCACATGACCAGAACAAGCAGAAGGCAGGGAACTGAAATGCCTTTCAGCAATGCTGCTTGTTCCCAGTGTCAAGGGGAGAGGGAGCAGCATAGCCCTACCCATCACTGCACACTGAGCACATTTCTGAAAGCACAGCCTCGCCCCAGCTTCTCACACAGCACCAGATCTACAGCCCTGTCTCATCTCAAGGCCATGGTTTTATTTTTCTGAGCCCGGCACTGCTAAGTAAAAGACACTCAAGTAAAAAGCCACAGAAATACAGTATTAGTTGAGGAAGGAGGGAACAGATTCCATTTCCTACTTAAGGTATAAAAAACAGCTATCATAATTGCATTACATACTGTCTCTTCCTTCAGAATGTCTGAAGCTGCCACAGAACTAAGTGGTGTTTAACACTGTGAAAAGAAAGTGAAAAAAAAACCACCTCTCAAGTGCCATGCTGTATTGATAATCATGACAGTGGCAACACTGAAGAAGAATTTAAAAATGGGAAAAGAAGATGACCACAGTATTTTATCCAACTAAAGACATAGGAGACTAGAGAGTAGTTAAAAATCAAGATATTAATTTGGGTAAAACCTCTGTGACTGCAAAAAGTGCTTCAAAACGTGGAGGGGCAAACTCTTGTTCCAGGTCTATCAGACTAAATCTCATCCAAATTTACTGTCCCACACTCTCCAAACATTATGTGGTACAGACCAGGGTGTCAATGAGCTTCTAGTCTCATCTGCTGAGAATTCCTTGCTGATCCACCTGTGGCCTATACATGTACCACACATAATTGTCAAAAGCTTCATTTCTCTGTGGGAGAAGCTTAAGAGCTCTTAGGACACATTTATTTTATGTCTTTTCCTTCTCTTCTTCTGACTCTTTCCTTACCCCATATTTCCAAAGAAGTCAAATTGTCTGACTGATTGCAGAAAGCTCTTCTTTCCTTCTCTGCCATGATTTCACAAGCCAACTTCAGTGTCAAAGAACATTTAGGAACAGATGTGTTGTCAAGCTTAAGAAATTCCAAAACTAAGAGGACTTCTTTTCCCCTAAACATGTGTAATATTGATAGTGAAAGTTGTTTTTGTTCTATTGTTACCAGTAAATTAATATATCTATAGTTTTAGGTAGTAGGATACTTACTAGGTGTCCATACTTATCATAGAATGAACGAAAATCAAATTACTTTAAAAAATAAAGTTATCTAATTAAATTATTGTTGTTGGGTAGCTGTAACTCCACACCAACAAAAGTTACTTACGAATTTAAAAAAAAACGTAATTTAAGATATCCATTCATTTTTGGTATTTTTTTTGTCTATTATGTGTGAAAGATTTTAATTTACACTCATTTAGCAACTCAGACAATTTCACTAATGGAGGAATTAATTTTGATAACAAAAAATCAAACTGCACTTTCAGAAGGTTATCAGAAGGTAGGCACCTGGATCAGGAACAAGTATCACTTTTTAACACAATTCTTAAAAAATAGGGTTTTCTATACAGTTCTAAAGGAATATGACGCCCACATAGAAAAGACTTCATTTCAAATGAATGCACCTGAAAGAAATATTCACAAACAGGGGAGGGCAGAGGAGACATTAAACTGGACAGTTAAACATGGTAGAGAAAGGGACCTTAAACCAAATGATGTTTTACTGTGGCAATGTTGACTGTGGAGTTTTTATCTCTCAAAAGTGATGGCAGTCAAGGACATACCCATGGAAATGATCAATACCAACAACCAGAATGTAGCAACAGTGATAACACTTTGTGTTCTCTACAGGATCTGCTGTGTGTTTTTTTCAGGTGCTTCACCAACAAACCCAGTAAGGAAAGGATGTTATTGAATTTTATGTGACAAACTGAAAGAGAGAGCAGAAAACTCTCTGTATGGGAATTGTGTGACCAAACCCTGGTCCACCAGTTTCACCCAGGTCTTTTCTTCTTCCAACAGACCTTCAACATCTGACATATTTCTCCAGCCACAACAAGCTAAAACATGTGAAAATTAATTCCAGTGGGTGCTAACAGAAAGGGTCCCATGTTTAACTGTTTTTTTCAAACAGGTTTGCTTTGGATGTTTGTTTTTTAAAAGCAGAATATTTCAATTACACCTCTCAGTAAGCAGAAACAAATGAGGAAACTTCTACACTGGATGAAGATCTAGAAATGCAGTATTCTTCTGCCAGACCTCTTACGCATGCTAAAAAACAAGAACAAAAACCCCCAAACAAACGTCACAGAGATGATCAGACTTTTTTTCCATTTGATACATAACACAAGTCCCACCCATGGGAGAGGTTTAGATTTTCAAGCAAATGTCAAGTTAGTATATTTTAAGAGAAATGCAAGAGCAAAAACTACTCTCTATAGGGCATGCAAGCCAGTCATCCTTAAAGCTTTAAGACTGATCTATGCAGATTTTCTGCATCATAAAATAGTCTGGAATAAAACCCAAATTGCACATCAGTGTAGGATGCTGATAGACATCTTGATCTGGTTTCACTATTTCAATTTAGCTGCATATTGTTTGGTACTGCTCAGGGAAATATGACAAGCTGTGCCACGAATGGAAGGGAAGAGAACCAACTCTCTGTTGCTGTACATTATATTTTTATTAACTGAGACTCCACAAACCTCTAAATTTATGAAATACTGAAGAAAAATTATTAAATTATTCATCAGTGATAAGACAATTAAGAAGCAAACTAAGGAGCAAGTGGAAGCTTGGTCCTGAGGGAGAACAGCTGGTCTTCTCATTAAAAGTATGTTTTGGCAGCAAAATACCCTCTGAACAGAGGGAACCTGCTGGTAAAGCAGCCTCTGAGTCAAATTTGGGAGCAAGTGACAAAGACAGGCTGATGTGAAGAGCAAGGTGGTGCACTCTGGGTAGCAGCGTGTGGCTGGTGCAAGCCACACTCCCCCTGCTCCTGGCAAAGGAGTGAGGTGACTTTATTGTACTTTGGAGCCACCACATGACATGGAAGCTGCCTCAGCCACTTTGTGCTCATGCACCAGACTGCAAAGAAATTAATTTAAAACTCAAGGAAAGATGTTCTTTGTAGCAGATCAGCCAAGAGCTGAGCACAGAGTCCAGTGGTGAGGATGGTCCAGGTCACTGAGTCACCCCGTGCTCCTGCCTCATGGCTCTTGCTCACCAAACAGCAAAGCTGCAGACCCCGAAGGGGCAGTGGGTCAGCACATCCTGGGAAGTTTCCCCAGCAGGGCAGAATGTGCAGGATGTGCTGAACATGAGCACTGTCCATCTGCCCACTGGGCAACAACCCCCTGAGGGCAGGAAGGGAAATGCCACCTCTGGGGCTGTGGTGGTGCAGTGCTAAAAAAGGAACTGTATCACGTTAGAGACACACAAAGTCTTTCAAAGGTGGAGAAGACAAGGAAAGGGAATGAGAAAGGGAAGACATAGCACTTGGGTGCAATGTTTTTTATAAAGTTGAAGCACTATATGCAAAGGAACAACAGACTGGAGCAGGGCCAGAGTTCTAAGGGGGTCTGAAAACTCTTCATGAAATACCATTGCTCCTTTCATTCTCATCCCTCTACTACTCATACCTAGTACTTTTAGGATTGTGGGTTTTTTTAAGCTTGTTGTTTTTTCTCATACTTTCCTTTTGTGGTTTTTAATTATTTCCCTGTCCTGCCATCAACAGTTCAGGAGATTTGCCCCTTGGCTCCTCACCTCTTACAATCCGTCCTCCAAGATCATCCACTTAAACACTCAGTCAAACAAAAAACCACTGATGAACCAGCTCTCACCCACAGAAACACCAAGGACCTCTGATGATTCCATTGCTGAAATACTTAGTGATCTGTGTTATTTAAAGATAGTATCCCTAAAATATGTCTACAGCAAAAAAAACATCCCAAACGTTTCTGGAGCATCTGCTGAAATATGAAATCCCCACTCACTGGCATGCCTTATTCTAGATGTTTGAGGAATTTCTTCAAATAACATCAAGGTCTATAATTTTTTTTTTGTGACATAGAAACATAAAATCAGATGCTCCATCTTAATTTTGGACAAACTTACTTCCTAGTTAGATAAAAAATTGGTAGGAGTTTTCCTCCCTTAATGCCATTCTCTTTCCTGTATTTCCCCACGTGTGTGAAGTATCTTTACAGCTGAAAGCAGAAAGACACAACAGGTTGATTCCTAATCAAATCTGCTTTAAATTGTTACTTCCATTCTTGCAAAGATTCAAGTTATCTTGCATAACTGGCAGGAATTCTGACATCCCTGCATAACACCAAATTACTCTCAGCCTGCTTCAAAACCTGACTGATCACATAAAATATAAAAATTCCCACTCCAATCTTTCTGTACCTATTTGTTCACTTAGGTTAGCTGGCAAAATAAGCGTGTTAGCCTTTTCTCTGCTCCAGATATGTCATACCAAAGTGGGTTTTGCATAAAGAGAAATGGCATGCTACTATCTTTGTAACATTTTTAGAGCCTTGGTTATAAATACTGCAGATGATGCTCAGACAGAAACTCAAGTGATGCAGATTTCAGCTCTTCACATGAACAACAGGGAGAGTTACAGTTTCAGTTTGATTTGGATCTACACTAATTTACCCCAGGTGATCAACAAAAAGGAGAGCATAGCTAAAATAGAATTTCTGAAGTGATGGGATTTATACATATCACATTAAAATGTGTTAGGGACACAGAGGTATCTGGACATTCACAGCTGGGTATACAGCTATACACTCTGATGTACAAAAAGAGGAACAAATGATGAGCAGGTGAAGCAAAGAATCCTGCATGGGGCTCTTGGTGGGGCCAGACTGGGCTGTTGGGGCAGGTAGAGCCCTCTCAGCCACAGCCAGCATGGGGAGGGAAGAGGAGTCAGCAGGAGTGTGGCTGGGGAGAGCAGTGGGGTGGCCAAAGCAGTGCAGGATCCAGGGGATGCACCTTCCTCAGCTGACAGGGAGCTACAAAGGGACACAACCACGAGGGCAGAACAGGAGAGGTGGAAAAGAAGGAAATAAATCGGTGCAGAGCTCCAAGACAGTTGCATTTTTCTTTAGGCAAGATTTAGAGTTTAAAAAAAAAAAAAAAGGAGAGAGAAGCAACCAGGAGAGCTGTGAAGGACAGAACAGAAGGGCATGGGCAGGAGGAGGACTGCAGTATTGAGCAGGGTAAACTCTGCTTCCCACTTTGGGCACACCTAGGGAGCTGGATTGCACAGAGCCAGCTCAGACACTGCAGACATACCTATATCTCTAATTACTTACAGATACACATCCATTCCTTTTTGGTTAGTGTTAGATGTGAGCAGTTTGTGTTACATAAACCTTCCCCTCAGCCCAGCAGTACCATCTTGTTTCCTAGTTCAGAGACATGACTGCAAGCTCCTAAGACAAATCTTTCCTAAACCCCAGTACTATTTCGGGGGACTTAGAAAATAGGGAGTCCACAGCTGTGCACCTGTAAACCAGCAACTAAGAATATACTTGCATGGAGACATCCTTATTCTTTCACCACTACAGCTTCTGCAAAAGTAAATTCTATTTCTTTCTCAAGAAAGAACAGTTTTTAAAAACAATGTTTCTGTTACGGGAAAAAACCCAAACTCACGATCTTAAGACATGATAAAGAAATTATTTAAATTCTGCTACTTTACACATTCTGTTTGGAGGACCTCACCCAAAGGAGCAAATACTAATAAAGGAATCCTCTGAACCCCAAACACTTCAAGATATCATTTTTTTTTTTGAGTCAATCCTATTCAAATCAACCAATGAAAAGACAACATTAATATTTCTATGTGTTATTATATAACTGTAAAAACCCAGACTATTATTTCCTCAGCTAACAAACTGAGCCATCTCTTTTTTATGCATTAACAATTAATATGGATTCTGCTTATAGACATCTGTAATGCTTTGGGCTGTATTTATGGTGTGATAATTGTCATTTTGAGACATGGAACACGAAGATGATAGAAAGACATAGCTGAACTGTTCACTATCTAAGGGACAACACTGCTATCATGTTCAAAATACTGCCCCAAGCAATGAAAAGTTTCATAAATCTTTTTTTTTTCCTACCACTGTTGTCAGCTTCTATTTTTGCCTGTGGCTGAATGTGATTATAATCTGTTTCCAGTGTACAAGAAAACAAAGTGATCTAGAATATAATGAGTGGGGAACATTTTGGAGCCCTCCTGAGCTGCAGGATATTTCCAGCTGCTAGCAGAGCTGATAACAGACTTAATAGAGCTAATGATTTCTAATACCACTAACACAAGGCTATTTTCACAGTGGGTAAATAATGACTCTTGTTTTGGAAATAGTTAAGGAGTCATGTAGATGTTTGATAAGTACATGATACAGTATAAATGCAGCAATATTTGGGTAATTAATGGTGGATTACACCATAGCTAGAAGATAATATACTTCTGTGTTTCCTTCTAAGAACTTAGAAGTTTATAACCCTGTTAAAACCAGTGTGACAGCAAGGAGATTTCACTGTAAACAATTAAAAGTAATGTTTTAATCTAAGTGTAAAAAAGCATCCATTTGTTTCAGTGCACTGCATCTTTGTTTTTATGTTGGTAATTAATATTAGAAATCTTCACTAGAAGTAAAATAAAAACTAATTGGATAGTAAAAGAAATTTTCTTGAGAATTGAATGCAAGAACTGCATCAATGGGGCAAACTATGAATAGCACATAAGCCTTCAGTGTTTCACTTGCTCATGACTGCATGTTTCTGATGAGGATTAGCAGTATTTGCTTGGTTCCCTCCTTTCCCAGTGCGCATTCTTGCAACCTGTTTTCCATTCAAGGGCCTGTGCTCCCATCAAAGAGAATTCCACTCTGGAGGCTGCAAGATTCCTTGCAGGTTTTTTTGTATGGCATTATACAGAAAAGGTTCCCTATGGTAAAAGTGCATTTCTTCTTCCCCTTTTCTCCAGAAGTTTCCTATAGAGGCTGCACATGTTGATCTCCTATTTTTTCCTTTAAGACATCTGAACATTATTTCACATTAAGTTCATGGCAGCTGTAAAGAATGGTTGGGAGTTCTATCCTGCAGCACTCAGTGCTTCATGCCCCTGCAGTTTTGCTGCTTTTTCAGCTTTCTCAGCTGTATGCAATTCCAAACAGCATTCCCTGGATGGGACTGTGTTTGCAATGTCCCTCTGTCACCCAAAATGGGCAGTGTCAATCAAGCTGTTAACAATCCAAACTTCGTAATGGGAACAAAGAAATAATGATAACTCTGATGAGGGCAAAAATGTAAGGTTTAAATAAAATAATTCAAGCGGGACAGAGCTTTTCAAGTCAAAATGAAAGAAATAAAAGGACTTACGATGTGAACAGAGGGTAAGAAATTGTGTAATGCAATAAAGCAATATCTAGCCATTATAAACTTTATAGATTTTAGGAAAGCAGATGATAACCCCCATTGTGATTCATTTTCACATACCTTGAAATATTACAGGAAGCAGGCAAAAATAATTAAATTTACCTAACTGTATTTCAAGGTATGGCTTCACTGGTTAAAGAAAATGCAAACTTAAGCAAAGAGTCTGATACAGCTGCTGGTGTCAAACTGAGAATGCAATCTCCTCTCTGGTCTGTTACTGCCATTGCTTCATTAGGATAAGAAATTGTAGATTGGAACAACAGAAATATTTCATGGTCTAAGGGTCAATATCAGACTTTTGTTTGTGCTGGTGATACAGCAGTTCTAAATGACAGGTCAAACATGCAAGGAACAGCACGAGATTGTTCCACATCACAAGTAAATCAGGTTAAATATTGTGAAAAATACATCCAGTAGGGACTCCAGGTTCCAAATTAGGCTTTGTATCAGAAGACCAAGAAATACAGGGTTTGTAAATTCATATATTTGACAGGCATGAGCAAGTCAATGAATTTAATCATAAGGAAAAAATACCATGATCAAGGAATATGACAGCTGTAATCACTAACATCAATGGCTTGTTTAAATATTTCTTCTCCCTTAGCAGAGAGACAGGGAAAAAGGAAAGCCACCAGATGCTAACACACTCAGAAAATATTAGGTATCACACTAATTGAATCCGCCTTTTTTTTTAAATAGTAGCAGAAATAAAGACAAATTCAAGAGACATCAAAAAACTAAGGTAGAGCAGAGAACACAGCAGATATAGCACTGACAGTTTGAGAAGGATGTCAAAGGCCTACACAATGTAAAAACCAAGAATATTGAACAAGTTTGAGAACAAGATGGCTAAGCTGCTCAAAGAATCAGAATTAAGGATTGCTTAATTAAAAACCACTACAGTATCACAGGGCAGAGCTATATTACATGCATTAGCATATAAAAATGAAAAAGTAGGTATTTTGGAGATCAAGGAGCTCTTCTGTATTGATACACGAGTTGTAATGCCAAAAAAATTAGATTCAAACATGTAGATCAGGAATTTACAATAGGAATAGCTGTTAAAGAAAAAGGCAATAACCAGGCAGTGAATTCAACATTTTTATATGGAAAATGTCTAAGGAATGGAAAAAGTCTAGTAGAGAATACTTAACAAAAGGTCTTGAAAACTGAGAAGATACAAAGGAAACAAATCTTGCTAAGTCTAAAAGCAACCACATTTTCTTAAAAAATAATTAAAATACAATGCACTAGGCAGTCCTTCAAAGGGAAGCAGAGCTATGTAACAGGTGGTGGGACAGAAGATGCAATTCAGTGTTGACAAATGCAAAAACAACTTAAAATTCTTCTACTAAATGCTGATTACTGAAATGCACACCAAGAAGAAAAAGGTGTGGAAGGATGAATTTTTGTGAGAAGAACAAGGAAAAAAGCATAATGCAGTGAATATTCCAAGATAACATTCTCAGTGCATAACAATGGCGGAAAACAAAAATGTTGTGTATCTGCTATGCCAGAACATCAAGTGCTGCATCTTGTTACAGAAGAGAAAGACAACCAGGGGCTCACTTACAACATGCCTTGTGCAGACATCAGAAATGAGCCAAGCTGGGAAACACAGCCTGATTCACCCACACTGGCTGAAAGGTGATCTGTGCTATCCCTCATCCCTCCTGCCTCAGCCCTGCTCAGCCTTGAGAGACAAGCAGCAAAGTGTCTGTTTAACACAACTGCTGCCTGTAAACCTAGATTAGCACTTAGCCTGGGAACCTGCCAGTGCCCTCCCTGCAGACAGAGCTGAGCTGGGCTCTCTGGGAGCAGAGGAAACACAGAATTTCCAAGAACACACACCCTGCTGGGATCCAGGGACACGGGGAAGAATGTTCCCCAAAACTCTGAGAGCTCTGCATTTGCAATTGGGCCTTACAGAGCACAATCCCAGTATTTCTTTATTGGCTATGCCCCTGAAAAGTTTGCCCTCTGTCATAATGTGGACTCAGATAAGAAATCTTTATCTGTTAGAAAACTAAGAACTGAAAAAACTACAAGGTGTGCAGACACACATATTTGTTGCTCAAGTCTCAGCTGAATGAAGGCAGTGTTTCAAAATCAGTCAATAATCTCTTCAGTGCATTCTTTCACTGGTGTTTTAGCAAGACACATGTGCATATCTGACTAAGGCAGCAGGGAGCAGGCACTTACTGTAATGTCAGCATGGGATGACAAGCACAGAATTTGGCCGTATTTTGATATGCCTTGGACTAACAAAGAAAAGAAACCTGCCCAAAGGGTCAGGTAGCCAAAAGGGGCTTCTGACTGACTCCCCAGACACAGCCATGAATGCAATCAGTGGTTTCAGACCTGACAGTCAGGTACCCTGCTCCTGCTCAGGACAGGGACTTTTCCAGCAATCACAGCCCAGAATTTCCCTTGGGAGATCGCCTGTGCTGCCAAACACACAAACACACCTCTCTACTGGCACAGACCCACAACTGTGTGGGAAATCCAGACGCCAGGTTCCAATGATCAAGCCCAGTGTTTAATTTCCTAAGTGTGAAGAGCTGTTTCAAAAGGGCTGTGTGCACACTGACTGTGCAGGAGCAGATTCCTGCCTGGATGCTTCCCAGCTGTTTTGGAAGCATTTCCTGGAAGCTGGGTCTGACAGCACCTCCCATCCCGTGGCCTTTCCCATGTGGGCAGCTCTGGAGAAAATCCAGTGCCAGGGGAGAGGGCAGAGGCCAGCCTGGGACACTCTGGGCTCTACAGGGAGTGCAGGCATCTGGGGGCTCAGTTTCCCTCTGGTTCACCCCAAAGGATCCTTAAGTGTCCAAGGGAATGAGGTACCTCCAAACTCAGGGGTCCTGTGTTCATGTTCTAAGCACAGTTGATAGCTGGACATAAACTTCACTAAAATGGTGCAGCTTCCCCTTCAATCCAGCTACTGTGCATTATATAAATTATTCTTTTCAATTGTGAGTCAAGCCAGTTATTGCTGGATATTGCTCAAATGAACTGCAGCATCATCAGAGCAAAATAATAACAAAGGCATCACTTAGGCACAGCCGAAGTATTGATATTTCTATCATACATTATAAACAATAATACATTGTCTTCAATTTTCTAACACTTCATAACTTTCCAGTGAAAGAGACAATACTTCTGTTCTCATTTCTTGGTAATTAACAAGGCTCCTTCTAACCAGTTCAAAAAAATTAAAACACATTTGTTCTTCAAATATTATTAGTTTACACATCTGATTTTTTTAACTCCAAGCAATTACAAGCCCAGTGCACTACAAGCAAAGCTGCTGGTCAAGGAGACAGCATAATAAAAACAGAATAAAGCTTCTCAAGATCAAAAATTAAAGAGCTGCAGTGTTACAGGCATTGTTTATTCACATTTAAGAAGGCTGGAAGAGACAGGCATGCTGTCTGCCTCAGTTTTTATGGGGGATGTGGGAAAGAAAAAAGAATCTCATGGTTCTAAGAGCTAGAAATAGCTTATCATTTATTTGTGGTCCCTGAATTATCTCTCTGCTGTCAGGCCTGCACAGGCACACTGCTGGGCTGCCTTCACTCCCACCCCACAGAGCAGGACACCTTTGAAAAAGGACAATCTATTTCCTTTCTGATACTCTTTCTAAACGTCATGTACTCCCCAAAACTATTTATTTTCTTGAAGTAAAACCAACAATAACGGTTACATGGGAAAAGAGGGAAAAAAAAAAAAAAAGGGAAGGAGATGGAAGTGGGAAAGACTGACACTGAGACACACTGCTGAAAGAAACACACAAAATGTATTCACTTGCTTTGATGTTTTACACTGGTAGGGCTTGCAGACCTGAACAAGGCAGGTGATTATTATCTTTGTTTGTCTTTATATATATATATATACATATATGCATATATATATATATATCTCACTGCCATCATCAGTAACTCAATAAACAGTTTAAATGCACACAGCACTTCCTTATGACATTTCTCCAATTACTCCTTCAAATTTTGACACAGATTTCTTCCTTCCTAAACATATCCATCAGTACTGTTTCCTCCCAGGCTGGTGACTGTCACCTTCTAATCAGTTGGCATTTATCCTGGGATATAGAGGAATGCAAACAGCTTTTTCCTCCCACACCAAGCTCTTCTGCAAGGTGCAGCTTGTTTCCCTCCCGAGAAGGCAGAGCGTGCCACCATCAGAGTTTGTAACAAATGCTGAACCCATGGTGCATGGAATTTACCCCAAGCCAAACAGGAGGGTCACAGAGGCACTGGAAGGCTCTGTGGGCTGCACACAGCAGAAGGGAGCAGCAGAAATGAGCGATCTCATTTCTACGTCCCTGCTCACCTCTGATTATTTTATTAGGTTCCCATTATCAGCCTCCACACCTGAATTGATCTGTGGAGAGCTGCAGAGCCCGTTTCCACGCCTGCTCTCTGCCAGCCTGTTCTGATTGCCCTCATTATTCCTCTTCCCAACAGAGAGGGATTCATTACTCGATGCGGAAAACTGACTCTCTCCAGCCCTTTGCTTACAGCTCCAAACCTGTCAGCACACAGATTATGCCACTATTTCTTCCCTCCTAAACTGTTTGACATCACAGCTTTGATGAACAGGGGAACAAATAGAGGGAAGGAATGGAACACAAACTGTTAAAATGATTGTTAGAAAGCAAAGAATCCACAGGAAGCATCACAGCTTCCTTCGGCCGCTGGAAATTTAAACATTTCTTGTTTAATTCCCATTTATACCAAGAAGTTTCCAAGCCAGTCAACTGAGAAAATTAAAACAAAACCTATTGTTTACAAAGAGAGCACCTGTAGAGCAGCCCATGCTCTGCAGCTCTCTGGACTTCACTCGGCTCCCTGCTAAGAAAAAGGAATAATGTTTTTAAACCATCATTAGCTTTCATTCTGCGAATCCCCTTCTGCTGCCACAGTATTCCTCTATGTAAATGGCATTTATTTATTCATAGGCACTGGCATACATTACTTTTGTCAAAGCTGGTCTCTCACATACTGTTGTCTCCGTGCTCTTATAAACGAACTGGAAAAGCAATTAAGATTCCCGGGATTTTGGGGCGGGGGCAGCTGTAACACGATCTCGTGTGTGACTGCAGCTCTGGGCACGGGGAGATAAGGGAAGTGACACAGATTAAAACAAATTGTTGATCCCTACCAGAGAGGAGCTAGGCAAACAATAGCAGTAAAAGCATAAATGTCAATTTGGAATGATAAAGGATACAATCTAAATGTAATATGAGAGGCCCCCAGACAAAAAGGAGAAATAGAAATTACACATTACCCAAGTACCAGATGCAATAAACAAACAAATATGTAAACACATGCATGAATATGCATATGGAAAAATTCAGATCACTGGATTGATGGCTAAAGTAGCTAGATTTTAAAGCAAAATACTGAACCATTTTTAAAAAGTATGACTGCTAGATTTGAAGGGTAAAAAAATCTTATTTATACTCCTGGAAATTTAATTTAAATTTTGAATAATCTGCAAGTGTCTCAACACATGCTTTCCTCTACATTCTACATTTGCATATTAATGACACAACTGTCCATAAAACACAAACCAATGCCAGGAGATACTTTCTTTTCTCACAAGAAGCTGGTTTTTATCTGCTGAAAGAACTGTCAAAAGGGTTCTCTAATTGCTTTCAGAATTTTCTCTGTCTGTTCCCTTCATGTTTTCTAGTCCCCTACAGCAGTTTGCCAGATGAACTATAAGGTTTCAAAGCTCATTTAAATAATCTTACACCTATTCTAGCCCTGGTGAAAAAAATCCAAGTAGTTTCATCCAAACTGTGACCTAATAAGCAGTCACAGCTAGATCAGTAAAAAGACCTACCCAAGATCTACTTATCACAGTCTACCCGATGCTGTTGGATGAACCAAACATTTATTTTGTTATGGGAAGAAGTTTGGATTTAATTTAACAAAAAAAGGTCACAAATACAAAGGAAATTATCAAGAGCTACGTGTAGGAATCAGGGTGAAAAGCACAGCACTGTACACAAAAAGATTTTCACAGTCCTACTAAACTGGGGGAAAACCCATTTAAGGTTTTGACCAGTATCTGGGGTTGTCCCAGCCACCTGCCAACAATTTTTTGATGCGAGCACAAACCATCACAAAACCAAATTAACCAAAAAATGTGCATATTCAGACATCCACAGCTCCACACAAACACCTCCATCAGTGCAGCTACACAGCAGCTGTGACACAACTGCTGCTGCATCACGTTGTGCATTTCAATAATGATCCCTTCCAGGTGCCTGGAGGTGGTGCCACGCTCAGACTGCAATAATAGATGATAACTGTGGCCATCAGCACAGCTCCCTGCCCACCCAGCTCCCTCCTTAGTTTAACATTGCGAACTCTCGCCTTCAAACGAGGACAGAAGGTGGAGGAAAATGAGAATTCACATTTTATTCCTCCCAGTCTGAAATGCAATTCCTATTTGAAACACAGTCCCCAAACATTAGGTGGATAATTTTAGATTAATAAAATATGGCATTACTGCTGCTGTGTTTGAGTCCTTCAGGAGGCTCTCTATAACTAGGGGAAGTTACTGTTCAAAACTCTGTTATGAGGCAATTATACTGCCTGACATCTAACATCTTGCAAGGCAATCTCACTTTTGGGCATTAAGAATTAGCTGTGTTAATCTCATTTTATGAAAGACATAATATTTTCCTTTCGAGTATTCTTTTTAGAAACATGAGCTGCCAAATTTGTCTTATAATCTAAGGTTTCCATTCACAACTATTCTGTATTCTAGCAATGTCAACTTAGTTTTTATTTACAAACAAGCAACACTGATTCTTTGTATTTTCACTATTTTAATTTTTGCTTCTATCCTAGAAATATATTAAAAGGAGATTTAAATATGCAATAGAGCTGTTTGAAATACTGCATCTGTTCATCATCATTCCAAGCAAAAAATGGTAAGCATTCTATTATTTTCTGCATAGGGAATTTTTAATACTGTCTTATTTTTAAAGATGTAAATAAAGATTAATTTCAATGTAGCTGCTCCTCTGCCATTTTTCTAAAGATTAATATAATTGATAAAAGAATTTGAATGACAAAGGACTCTATTAATTTACATGTCCACCATTTTTTTGGACAATTCTCTATCTGTACATACACCCCATACAGTACAAATTCCACCATTTATTAATCTTTTCTGTGTTGCCTACTTGAATATTCTGTTTTTCTCCCTCAGAACACCCCTAACAACCTGGTGATCATTCTACAGAAATTGGCCTAGTCCTGCTTTGGGAAGTGTCAGGCAAAGAGCTTTTCCTGGCAGACAGGCAGCAGGGATGTTCTGCTTTGCTGTGCTCAGGAGAAGAGAGGAACATCCTGTCTGAGCAGCACAGACAGGGCTGTGGAGGTGCACTGAGCACTGGTGAAATGCTTCCTGCCATCCCTGTGTCCATGGCCACCACAGCTCCATTTGGCTGCCCAAATTTCACATCTCCAAGCACTCTGCAGCCAGTTGCTGCCAGGATCAAAGGCAGGCTCTCCTCTATGCCCTGCAATGGGGGCTCCTCCTCTAAACCCTGCCTGTGACAGGCAATAACACAAACCCACACAAATATCACACTGTCCAGGGCACCTGAGAGCAAATACAAACAAAATAATGAGGAACTGGCAGCATCAGCAGCTTCATACTCTCCCTGGCTGTCTCTGCTCTAGGGACTGGTGATGAAATCACCCACAGAGACCTGCAGCAGTGATGGAATAAGCAGGAAAGCCTGGAAGGGGTTAACATTGTGCTACACCTCCTCAGAGAGCTGCAGTCCTTCTTCTTCAGCCATCCACTGCAGCAGGGAGAAGTACCTGAATGTCTGAGGCTCTCGGGCTGGCTGGTGCTGCTATTTATTAGTGATGAAGGGGGGAGCCAAGGACTGAGAGGTAAAAAACATTGAGGCAGGATGAGGAGCTGGGAAATGGAAAGCTGTCAGTGAGGGGGATGGAGCCAGCCAGAGAGCACATCAAGGTTCTGAGAGAAACAAGACAGAAAGGCAGACCTGACAGAAGGGAGAAGAGATATTTGGAGTTCCCAGTAGAGGAAAGAAGGGCTAAAATCTATTGAGAAAGGTGAGACAAAAACCCAAACAGAAAAACTTTACAGAGCCACACAAATTAAAGAGTGGAAGTCAGTTTATAAGAATCACTAGAAGATGAGCAAGAGAAATGAGAATTAAGATTAATGAGAATTTGGATTAGACAGAGAAGCAGAATATGCACTGAATAACTAGCCAAGATGGAAAAGGAGCACCAGGAGAAGGGTGGGAGACCCAGGGGAGCATTCCCAGGCTGGCCAAAAAGCTGCTGGGACTGGGGGCAGAGCAGTGCTGCAGCTTCTGGCACAGTGCATCACAGAGAAAAAGCCTGGGCACAGCCAGCCTTATTTCTGAAAATCAGAGGCTTCTCCAGGCTTGATTCTGCAGCTTAGGTTGCAGATCTTTTAAAGTTCTGTGTGTTTTATTTTCTTTGGCCATTTTGTTGTGAAATAGAAAATTACTCTCAGTGAACAGAGACTGACAGCTTCAGCTGGTGAGCAGGAGCTGGGGCTGCTACCAAACAACACACAGCTATTAATTTATTTGAGGGGTATTCTTATTATTTATCATGACAATAACATTAAATGAGCTATGTACATACACTGATGGAAAACAGACTTCACAGTTTCTGTCAACAGTGCTGTATGTGTTACAAGTTTGAATTTTTATTTGAAGTTTCCAGAGCTGCTTTGTTAGCTAGAGAGTTGATCTCAATTTTATGTTGACACCAAAGCAGAGCAGATTAACTTGGAAATGATGCCCAAAGCTTGAAGTGCTGTTGGATCATTTGTCCTTATTGAATGAAGGCAGATTTCTGCATTATATTACACACTGCTGCTGATGCCACAGTTTTAAATATTGTTATTTTCATCACTCTTTGTCAATTATCCTACGTTCAGAGTATTTTTTAAGTAAATAAATATTCGTGCGTGGTGACTGTCAGCATTAGTAGAAAAGTCCTGAAAAGCCAGCTCATAAATGAAATTCTGATTTCAACAAATTCATTCTTCTCAGATAGCTACATTTCCAGAATAAATGATCATCTCTAATATCATTACCTGAACATAGCAAACCTGGATTGTAAAGGATCTTGGCAGTGAATGATGATAGGCATCAGAGGCTTAATGTTTAATTACTGAACAGAGTTTTGTGGCAGAATATTGTGGTTGTTGTGATCTGTCAGGGAGAAGTGATTCATAAACTTTGCTGCCTGCTCCTCAAATGCACAGCTGGTGGGAATAAAAAATGGACAGTTATTTATGGCTGAAAATCCCACCAGGAAGTGTCCTGAAACCCACATGAAAAATAAGTAGAAAATTTAATGAGAAGAGGATGGTGCATTCCTACACACTGTGAAGCACAGAACACAAATTAGTTACTGATATTCCCTTGGACCTGTATGTTTTAGGAAGTAAGGGTAACAACAAAACTAATTCTCATGATAATTAACACAGGCATACCCCCTGCTTGATGAAGAGAGTGAAGCAAGCTGGGTTTGGCATCTTAATACCCTCTCAAAATAAACCATGTTGGAATAGGACAAAGGAAAGGGAAAATTGAAGAAGATTCAAATGCCAAATTTTTCTTTTGCTATGAACAGTAGGGACACATGGTGAGCTCTAAGGGAACCAAAGACCATCCTCAGTGACCCAAAGGTTTTGTGGGGAATGGCAGGTGTAGGTGCCTGGCTCACGAACCTAATGTGTTTTTTTTTCTTTCCATCAGTCTGTTCTCTTTTGTTCCAAACCACTGAGAAAGCTGAAATATAGTGAGTTAAAGACCTACAACCCACCCCAAATAACTTGAGAATAAAATTTTTCTCACTTTACACAAAAGTGCTGCAATAGAGATTGCAGGAACACTCAGAAGTTCTGTGAGTGTTCCTACAGGCACAGCAGCTCCCCAGGTTGAGGCTCCCACCAAAGGAATCCTTCCAAAACCACACACTCTGAGCACCACAACTGAGAATGTTCCCTTTCAGACACAATTTCAACTGGCAAGAAGGTGCATCTCATATCTAGATATGCTGAGCAGTAGTAAGAACAAATGTTTGTTGTGGTGGTTCTGAGGCTCCTTTTCTATTAAAAGCCTTTTCTACTTAAAAAAATGCTCTATTTAAAAAGAAAAATTCTGCACTTCTCTGTATTCAATTGTTGTTTTGTGTGCAAGAATGGCTGAATACATGTTTAAGAGTGAAGGCAAAAAGAGGAAGCTTAAATGGAGATTAATTCATGAAAACCTAAACCTTGATTTTAGATATTGGATACTCATTTAAATTTGTCTGACAGAGCTCTGTTCTCCACTCTCATCTGTTTCAATCTAGTTAATGAAATAATGTTTTATATAATAAATAACAGGGGAATTAAGCCAAGGAGTTAACAGTAAGCACTAAATAATGAATCAATGCAAGTCTGGCACATAGCTTAAAGTTGTTTGCAAAAGAAATACATCAGATTTGATCTTTAAAAAGGAAGCAGAGCCCTAAGTTACTTGGGAAGGGTGATCTCTCCTAGTCTATATCTGCTGGCAGAAGGTCCTGTGATTCTGCCATGGCTGCAGTAAGAACTGAACCATCTACTGATAACTGGAAGAAGGAAGAATAATAGGAGGTGAGAAGAAAGGAAAAACAAAACCAGCACAGAAAGGCAAAAAGTAGAAGAGATAGGGTGAAGTACAGAGTTCCTCATCAGAGAAAGGACCAGCAAGAGGCACAGAGAGGCAGGTGCTCCCGAGAGGTCAGCAAGGAGAAACAGTTTGGATCACACAAGAAGAGGAGGAAGGAACAGCAGGACATTGTCCAACAGAGACACTGACAGTGGATCCTAAGCAGAGCTCATTAGAACCTCATCTTTGCACAAACACCTCGGAGTGCAGCTTTCCAGTCTGACAAAGTGCAGAGTGCTGCCAAAAGAGGCAGCGCAGCCCTCCTGCCCAGCCCGCCCCTCGCTGCTGGCAGGTGACAGCAGCAGTGTGCTCTGGTGACACCAGCCCTCCAAAGGGACCAAGCCTGTCCCCGGGCTGGCCGAGCTGCCAGGCAGGTGCTCTGAGGACACAGAAACACAGAGCTGCTGGAGCTGGCACCAAGGGAGGGAGAGCAGCAGCCTGGAGCCAGGGGCAAGGAAGGCAGCTCAGGGCTGATGGCAACCAGGGATGAAAATCAGACACCAAACTAAGACTGTGCCAGCCTTTGTACATGAATGAACCCTTTCGCAGCTGCCTGTGGCACTGAGTAATCACAAAGATTCTCTTGACCAAACATCATTTTTGGCCAAGTCTGTCCTGCATTTTGGCAGGTGACACACACAGGCTGCACATACAGGTACAACCCCATGAAGCTGTGCATCACTTTGATGAGAACAAGGAGCTTTCTAAACATTTAAAGTCAGAGCTGTCAGTCTCCTGGGGAAGTGACATCAGTCACTCCTTTTCGGGAGGGACAGGGCTGCTCAGCCGTGGCTGCTCGCAGCAAGGAGCTCAGTTTGAGCTAAGGCAGGCCTGACTTGTGCTGCCAAATGAAGGCAATGTTTTTGCCCAGAAGTCTCAGCTCTGGTGAATAATCAAAAGAAAAAGCTCTCAATGTAGGCATCGTTACTGAGACACTTGGAAAAGGGGCCTTTTGGAAAAGCCTGGATCTGAGGCTTGCTGCTTGTCAGCACCACTGATGAACCCGAGTGCATCTCCATGCTGAGGCATCTCAGCCTCTGGGCAGGAGGGAGCAGAGGCTGAGCAGGGTGGGGAGGAACTTCTGCAGCAGGGCTGTATTCCTGCATGCTGAGGGAAAGAGTGTGAAGGCCACAGTAACAAAATAAAATAAAACAAAATGGGGTTATAGCCAGTTAAATGAAGGGGAAAAGGTTAAAAAGTGAAAAATGTTTTTCCTTTTAGAAAATGTAAGCACACTCTTCTGTAGATCAGGTAGGCTTTTTGCTGCCTTTTACTGTAAGTTAAAAATTTTGACTAAATTTCTTTAAGCACAACACTGAACACTGTAATTTGCTCTATTAAAGTAAATTTAATGGATATAAGAGAGAACACAGCATGCTCCCTAATATTACCTGACTGAATCTATCAGTTCTGAGTGTTACATCACACACTCCCACTCCTCACTCAGATCCTGGCCCCTGCTTTGACAGCTGTGCAGTGCTGTTTCCCAGCTGGAAGAACTCCAGTCAGACTTTCTAACCTCCAGAGCACAGATACCAAATGGCTACTCAGAAATATCTGCAGATTTCCATGTCCACAGTTTAACAGAACTTCAAAAAAAAACCCCACCTCACCCTTGTAGAAGAGAAAATGACAGAAAATGGGGTTAGGCTGAATAAACGAATCAGTTGAACTTTTGAAAGAAAACCAAGTTTCTAGTCTCCCTATTTGCTTTCAGATGGCTGACTTCCATAACACTCTCTATAGACATCACTTGGATTTCCACACCTTTTCTCAGTTTTAAACTTTCGATTACTTCCACAGGAAGAAGCTCTGTTAAAGCCTTAAATTAAATAAGAATTACTTTTGAGGGGGGAAAAAAACCACTAAGAACTTGTCTTACAAGTTTTCGTAAGATTTTAAATAATCTAGAAGCAATGTTAGAGCAATTGCTGTTGATAGACACTGAAGAGATTAAAAGTCATTTGAGTGAAATTGAAAACAAAACTTTTTCATAAATTACACTTCCAAAAATTAATATCAGATGCTAATTTGAGAAGATTGTAGGGAAATTATCCACTATCCAATCCAAAACTCCATTTATGACATAATTTCCTTCTAATAAGAAATCTGTTACATATCTGCCATAACCACAAATAAAGATGATAAAATTAACCTCAATCCTTAATAGTAATCTAAGAACAAGCAACAGAAGTGTTTTTTAAAACAGTGCCCACTAAAAGTAATGGTGTTCCTCTGTATATTTCTGTTTGTATCTAGCTTATTCTCAAACCAGTTTCAATAATTTTGAAGCACAGCAAAATCAGAAAAACACTGAGTTTTTACTTCAAAATATTACCAAAAAAAACCACAGGAAAATCTCTGAGATGTTACTTAGAGAAAATTTCATCTTCCAGAGAGCCAGCACTGCTTCTTATGGCTTGGATCCTCTCTCCTGCTATTTGGGCACAAAAACATTTCTATACAAGTGGTGTGATATATTGTTTTTATTTACTTCAAAAAATAAATTCTAATTACATGGGTGAACACTCATGCTTTGTGTAAAAACATATAGTTGTTCTGTAGAGAAAACAGATAATATATGATATATCTTTTCAGAGCATATTTTTGATGTGTAATGCAAGTTTTTTTAAAGTGCTTTGTAACAGCATTTTAATGAGTTTTATGCAGAAAATTTCCTAAAACACAGTGAAATTTGAGCAGCATAGCTGACTGTGTACATGAAAAAAACAAACCTGACAACAAACACCCCCACAGCCATCCCCCCCTTAAATCTTACCCAGTGCTGTCTCCCAGGAAATTGTGACAGATTCTATGAGAAACCTGGGTCCCGTGCACATTAGAAATTCCTTCCTGCAGGGTTAGCAGGTGTGGGCTACGTCAAACAAATTTATTGCAGTCTGTGCTAATAACCAAAATTATAGAAAACCTAGATGAAAGTGCTCTGCATCCAGCTAATTTGAAGCTACCTTATGAGACAATAACAAGCTTCTAACAGTTTTCCCCTTTTTTAAAATACACTAATTATGCTTAATGTTCCCTGTCGCATTAGCTTTCATGGTAATTATATTTCAAAACTTTTGCAATTAGGGTACAGTTAATATTGTGGAATATTGCAATTATTTTTCATTGTGACACCTCTATTGAAAACTGGTGGCATAATGATCACATTGTTCAACTAAATCAGAACTGTAGAAATATGGCAAATGAACCAATTATAGATTATTATTTCTAATTACAGATAATGCCCTTTTCCTTGCATTGTCCAGAACAATTTCCCAAATACCCAGACTCTTCCTGATTTAAAAAAAAAGCACCCAACAAACTGATTTCTCCATCTTCATTTTTCTTACATACATTCTAACATATATATATATATTTGTCTATAGTTTGTAAGTACATACTGTACATTATATACTTACAATGTGTGAGCATGGACAGATGTGGACAGGCACATCAACACATACAGAGATCATTTACAGTTCATACAGGTTCAGTCAACTGCAGCTATAAATGCAAAGACCACTAAATGCTCACTCTGAGCAAGGATTTTACTCAGTGATTGAGCCTTGGAGGAAACTTCAAATGCATTAAAAATGCACTCTGCAGCACTTCTAATTCAGCCCCACACTGCCCCAAAGAACATTTCCTCGTTTCTGCTCATCCTCCCTCTTCAATAAACTCAAGGACTTTGGCTCTCTACCCTTAAGCCTCTTGGTCACATTTCCATCATTAAACCTAAATATCAGCCTCCCCCCATTTACAGACTGGGTTCCGTTTATTGATGCTGAATGAGCTCCAGCCCTTGATAAATGGCAACAGCAGAAATGCCTAAGAACTAATATATATAATTGTGAAAATTTGAGGTTCACTCTGGGGTTTTGAAGAGCTGCTTGTAATTAAACCAGTCTATAATTTGGTAGGACAGACCACTATTACATAAAAGTGCTTTTGGAAAAAACACAGCAGAGGAGCTGGAGAGGTACTGCTAAAAAAAAAGCAGCCAGACAGGTAATGGGAGACATTCTGTTATTTTCAATACTTTAGCAATTCTGAGATTAATTATCATTTACCATTTACATTCTTCATATGGAATTTTAATCAACGCTCGCTTAATTAAGTTTTCATTTAAATTACACTAAAGCAGTGATAAATAAATCAACTATCAAATCACTGACTTCAAACAGAGAAGACCTTTACCAAATTCCCTGGCTTGCCAAACCCCACCATCTGTACATTTCCCAGCTACCAGACTAATGAATTTCAAGGTTATATTTCCAAGTGTAAAAGAGAATTTCTGGACAGCATCAGACAGTGGGAATAAAGCATGTATGAAATGCTTTCCCATCATTTCTGACATGAAAAGATCTGGGAACAACTTTACGTGACTCCTTATTCCCTTCAATAAAGAGCAACATAAGACTAAAGTAAAACTCCTCCAAGGATGATTTCAGGCAGAAATGTGAAAATTGCAAATCTCAGCTTATTCAATACTGTGGAGTAAGGTTTTTTTAAGAGCAATTGCCTGAACAATGAGCACATTTTCAAAATGAACTATAACTCTCTCTCCTCTGACCCTCTGAAACTCTAAAAGCTGATTTGAGTGATTAAATGACAGCTGCAAGTCATGAGAAATCTGGCACAGAACATAATTTTAAAGAATGCCTCAAAGTCCTGCCATCACTAATGTCTGTCATCACCCACCTTTCCATCATTTCTTGGCTCATCTTAATTGATTTTTTTTTTTTAAGTTTACGTGACTTATTTCTCTGGACATAGCATTTCTCATGCAATTTTTGTTTCCATTAACTTGAGACACACAGTCTCCACCATCTGCTGGGCACTGACAAAATACAGGATAAATGAACTGTGCATTGGAATGTGTTTCTCCCACTCTGGGTGACAGCATTTATGTACCTGTATGGAGAACATGACCATGGAGGTTATGTTCATTTATATTAGTATATATATATGCTCTATGTGAAAATCACCTATAAACTATACAGGTTTCCAGGATATGGATATAGACAACAACCAAGCACATCAAGTAATACAAAAATCTATTTTGTAATATCTGATGAAATATTACTGATAACAAATGCTATAATAGCCTTGAAATCATTCAACAAAGGGGTTTAAAATACTCATTAGTAGAAAAGAGGGGTTGGCTAATTTTCCTCATAAGAAAAAAGTATTAAAAAAAACCCAAACTTTTTTTTCTTCCTTAAGCTATTGGCTATATATAAGACCAGTGCTGTAAAAGCCATCGTATTTGAAAGTCAACTCATCTTGAAAGACTCCTCATAAAAAATCAAAATCAATCACTTAAGTAAAATAACAGTTCTACAGAACAGGGCTTCTTTATTGTTTGTTTGGGTTATTTTTGTTTTGTTTTTCATTTTGTGGGGTTTTTTTGTTAATAAGTTGTTTTCTATGGCGTAATTCTGCCCAATTATTTCAAAATTTTCTACTACATTACAGATAAAAGTTTTAAGGTAACAATCACTTTAAAGAGTAATGGATTCAAGATTTTGAGGATTTAGGAAACAAAACCAATACTGATATGCATGTATTTAACTGCACATCATCTCTGCTGGACATTTTCTGGAGCAGTAAAGATGCAAACACAGGTGTCAATTGCTCTGTTCTTCCTAATGGCCATCCTTTTCTACTGGACAATAATATTTGCTTTACTGACAGCTATCAGAATATTCCATTAATAACTCCAGAGGATAAAAAGGGGCAAATTTCATCACATGACATGCAAGGTAATGTCATATTTAATGTTCACCCAAAACACGCCTGTAAATTTCACTTGGTGAATTCCTTTACTTTTCTGGAAGAAACATGGATATTCCAAGTTCAATTGGAAATCCACTGCTACTTTAATTTGCTTCATTACACAGAACCTTTTCCCTCATATGTGTAGTTCATAACAGGAGACACAATTTTATTTGCAGAAACCTTTATGATGCAGTTTTAATTATATGCAAATTCCTGCCTAATTGATAGTACAGTAGTGCCTACATGAGACAATCAGTCCTCTATGACACAGCAGAACTCTGTGTTGCTCTCAGCCACTAATATTTAAGTATTCCCAGAGTAAGTGCCAGTGGCTATTTTGGAGTTCTTCTAATATTAAAAAGGGACCTAGCTTTGCTGTCATTAAAAACAACAGCATTAAATTTCTTTTCTTTGTCTGATTTTTGAGAAAATTCAACTTTTTTTCCCCTCAGTGATTCAATATTCATCAATATTGAATCTCTAATGTCTCATGAAAAGGATTCATCCAAGCTCAATGAAAGTGCAGGAACCTGAAGTTGTTTCTACATTTAAAAACTTCTTCATAATACTGTCCCAGACTAATACATAATGTTTGCATTGGACTAGTCAGTAAATCTGCTATCCCAACCTTACTTATTTATTAATGTTTAGATCCTGTAATAAGCTTTTAACACTTTCAGCTAAAAAAGTGGCATAAAAAATCATTAAAAAAAATCTTAAGCTTTTCATCAAGACAACACAAAAACTGTCCATATTCTTATATGCATCACCTGCAAATATGAGTGGGTTTAATACCCTTACATCACATTGCTTAGCAGTAAGAATTCAGCTATGAACAATCCTTTCAATGGAGATTGCCACATGAAAAAGTGCCAAAAAGGAGCACCAGGCACCAAGTTAGAGGCTCAAACAAGATTTAAGAACAAATAAAAGCAGGCGAGCAGCTTCATTATGTGAATTTTGATGAATAGGGTGCAAACAAGAAATCATTAGAGAGCCTTTAACCATCATCTAATAACACAGATTAATAAAAGCAGCTGGGAGAGCTGTAAGAAAATCAGTTCCCTTGCATTTCATGGAGCCTGTCAGAGCCCAGGCACAGCTCCTTCCCCATCCGAGCAATGCTCGGTGTCTGCTCTGAACTTTCCCCATCCCTGTGAGCTCCACTCATGGGAATGTTCAGCAACTTTCACATATTGTTGTTATACTATTAAATGAACCATGTCTCATACCTCCAACAGATCCCAGAGTGCAAAGCAAAGCTGGAAAAAAGCATTAAATCTTATGAAAATATGAAGTGGGCAGTTTGTACAGGAGCACAGTGACCTGGAGAGCCACTCTAATGGCTGGGCTGCTGTGGGAAACTCCCATAATTTCAGTACAGTGCTCAAACGTTTTAGGTGCTTTCTCATAAAACCATCTGAGAGCATTTTGTGGAAATGAGAAGTAATTCAACAGCAAAATTTTTACTCAGATTTAAACCTAGTGGTCATATTTCTGTAGATCCTCTCAATACAAGCCTATAATAACAGACTTTTTCATTAATCAAATGAACAGAACAGATTGGTTATTAAAAAACTGTTCAAAATTTAAGATTCTCAGAAAAAAGAGACAGTATTTAAGGTGGATATTCAAACATCCCCCAAGAACCCAACACAAACCCCCATGTATCCTACCCTTCTCCCCAAACCAATCAAGCATCAGCCACCCAGATTTTGAATTTGGACCTCTATATCCCTTAGGAATTGGGAAATTTGAATTGAATCTGCCTGTTCTATAAAGAAAATACCATTCTATAAACCAAACTGTGCTGTGAAGAAACCACTGGATGCAGAGGCTGCTGATGCAGCAGGATCCAGCAGCACTAATTTGCTCAAAGACGTGTAAATGTTGAACATGAAGCAGTTGGCATCAGCTGAACCCAACGCGGCTGCTCGGTGCTCCCCAGAAGAGTCGGCTGCACTCGGGGGTTCCTGCTCTCAATGAGCAGTTGCTGGAGCTCCCCAGAATAAAACTGCCTTGATAAAGAGCTGTGAAACAGCACCAGTTGCTTTGTGACAGCAGGGTATTAATGGAAATTGTTCCAAAAAAAGAAATTGAAACAAGAGTCTCTAATGCATTTGCGTTTCTGGCACGATCTCAGAGGAACTGAGGAATCCAGGCTGTGGAATCCTTCCAGCAGTCAACAACAGAAAATAAAGAGAGGAACAAGATATTTAGAACTGGCCTGTAGCTGGAAAGCAAAGGAAGAACTAGGTTTTGTGGCCATCCATGTACGTCTGGATGACAATTGCTAGTGATGTGTATTACCCCCTCTCTCCTGTGGATCACTGTGCCACCTGGGAGATGGACTGGCCTTCAGCTGCTGGCAGGGCACTTGGGCAAGGGGAGTTTCCAGCCAGTCTTGAGTCTTTGCCTTAGACTGGTTTTGTGAGGACAGTCCCTCACCAGCCTTTCTGCAGTACCAGAACCTCCAGTTCTCAGCCTGTTCATACACTTCACTGTCCGCAACCTTCTAATCCCATCGTGATTTCAAGCCAATCTCAAACTAGAAGTTTAAGTCTTGGAAATTCCTCAATTTCTTCAAGGCACCCTGTTTTTCTCTTTACCATCTCCTCCAGCTGCAGACAGCACTCACAAGTATAACTGACTGGCCTTCACATGTCTACTAAGTTCATAGATTTTAGAATAAATAGCTGTTTTCTAACTGCTGTTTAGGGCCTGCTTCAGACCACAAGGAGACAAGCTATTCACAAATATCTAATTGAATTTTGCTACATTTTTAGCTGAAAAAAGATAGAGAATAAAGAGACAGACTTGAAGAAAGCAGAAGCAATAAGGATTTAGTTTTTGAAGTTCAGAACCAGTTTATTTTTAAGCCAATACCTTCACCTTTCATTTTGATGATTTAAGCGTTTTTTCTTTTTTTAACTCACACTGAAAAGTAAAACACCAAGACTGAAACTTAGAGCAAGAAAAAACCTAACCCACTTTCTTCTCTACATTGAAGTGTTTCATATTGCTCTTACTAACCAAATGTGCTGATTGGAAAAGTCCAACATTTTTCCTTCACCCCTCCTAAGTCTTACCAATAGTGTTTTTGTTTGTTTGCCTCCATGTTACTCATTTATGGTTTTGCAGCAGGTTTTTTCAGGTAAGCTGGAAATGCAGGTGCCAGGAGCTGATGAGACCTTCATGGCAGAGTCAAAGGTTTTATTTGCCCAGTCCCTGTCCTCAGTCTTAGCCCCTGAGAAAATCACTCAAAGCCATCCTCTACCACTTGAGCTCCAACTCCCCAGACTCCCTCCTCTCAACTTTCACAAATTATTATAATTATTTTACTTTTTAAAATTATGTTTTCAGAATTCTGAAGCTCACAAGCTAACAAAGATTTTACACCATTTTGTATTTGCTAGTGCCTATAATTGACAGGTTTCTGTCAAGTAAAACAATTATCCACCTGTTTGTAGGAAAAAGTATCAACAAACATGCTCAACACTGCTTTGTTAGGCAGAACATTTCACACCTCATTACTTAACTGAGGAGTTAGCCCGGTGTTCAGTGTATAGAATTCCTGCTGATTCCAGTAGAATAAACTATTTGTATGCCCCAAAATAATTATCATGTCATATACATTACAGATTTAATTAATTCACTACACACTATTAAGTCCAGATTTCTGAGTTCTCCCTGAATCAGGTGGATTTGCAGTTGGGACTTCCCATTTCTTGCCATACTAACAACTGTCTCCAGGTCTGAAGACCAAGAGGGACCTTTCAAAACAGCAGGGTCAGAAATCTTTTTCTTAGGGAGTATTTAAACAATACTGAACTTTTCTGTTATTACAAATGGAGTTTCTGGGGCATGGCAGTCCACAGCAAACCAATCCTTCTTTTGCAGAGTTTCAAAGATTTATCAGCACAGTAAGAGTCCCAACTTTTAGGGGTTTGGGGCGTAAAGGTTTCTCTGCCCACACATGATATTTTATAATTTCTAAAGACATTCTCATTTTCTACAGTGTTCTAGTTATTGCTCCTAAATTAGCAGAGCATCAGGTACAAGGAGTCTTTTAAAAACAACCCAATTTCCATACCAAGCTGCCAATTTCCCTTCCTTCTGATTTACTATTTTTTTTTTTTTTCAGATCAAACTATGCAAGATAAGCACCAGTTATCACTACAGCCGTAGGGATGCTGTTATGGTTCTGCTTGTAGGTGTGCCTTTATTTATTTATTTCACAAACCATTACTCCTGACATGAATAAAAGGAGTGAAAAGCTCAGTTTCTGAAGACCCCACTGTTCCAGCCCCATGACACCCAGCACAAGTGCATTAGACAGAAAGGAGCCATTGTACAGGAGCGACGTGTGAGGCAACACCTTGGTGGGGACTCCAAGGAGAGAGGAGTGACAAATAGCATCCTACACAGATGGAAAAGGTCACTGCAATAAAAGCAACCTGGGGAACTGGGAGGAAGGGAAGCGTTGCTACAGACTAGAAGAAAACACAAAATCCAAACAAACAGAACAGAGCAAGAGACAAAATTTCCTTCAAGTGTGGATGTGACAGAACGAGCTGTGGAATCATTTTGGGAGCTGATAAAATGGAACAAGATTCCCTCTATGCCTTCATATGAAATGATCTGAAAATTAAGCATTCACTCAGGCCAGTAATTAACTTCTACAAACATTCAAAGTCTTCAGCTTTCTGTGTAACAATCTGTCAGAAACATGAATTATGCATATTTGCAATGTAATAAAAAAGGCAATGTTTGGTTGATTTCCTTCCTTGAGAAAAAAAAATAACCCCTCATCTGCAGTCTCAGTCTGTAACCATTTCAAACATTGTGGGAATGACAAACTCCACAGGAACTGGATCAGTTCAAGACTTGCACTGGATTTCCTGACTCTTGCAGTGTCAGCTGTGCACAGCCACACCAGGGCAGACACGGAGTGAGCACAGAGCATCACCAGAGAGCCCCATCCAGCACCACACTCAGCTCTGAGTGCAGCCCATCTGAACATCTGCTGCCTCTCCCTGGAGAAATGTGTCTAACCCTGCACCAAAATAAAGCAGCTGTTGAGTGGAGGAACCACAGACTTTGCATTCCCACTGCAGCAGTGTCTGCACAAGGTAGCTGAAGTTGAGACTTTGAGAAAGACAAAATCCTGGTTCAGCAGCAGAAGACACAGTGACAGGAGTCATCTTTAAAACATGGCTTTATGCATTTGAAGAGCTGGGTTAGAAAGTAACAGGAAAGGATAATTTGCTTGGCTGAGCTCTGTTTTCAGCTGTTTTCACCAATGAAGCTGTATGTGCAAACCCTTTTAGGGCACGTGCTCCCAGAGGGCAACAGGGCTGTGGCAGAGAAACACAAAGGGAAAAATATTCAGAGTAAAATGACAGAGCCCAGATTTCTCTCTGTTTATGCTGAAGGGATGTTACAGACATGCATGGGAGAATTGCCAGGCAAAGACTAAGGCATTAATAGGGCAAGAAAAAAAATACACAGAGAATAATTAGTAACCACTGATCAGTTTCTCCAGTGATGTGCTGAAGTTTCCCATCTCCTGTACTTTTTAAAATAAGACTAAGTATCTTCCGAAGGAAAAAATTCCTAATTTGATTGATTTAAATGTGCTTTATATGAAGACAAACTCAGTTTCTGGAGATGTTAATGTGATAAATTGGTGACATATATTTACAGTTTGCCTGATAAGATGCTAATATGTATAATCATATTAGAAACAGGTATCAAAACTGTAAATCCATTAATGTAATTTTATAACTAGGAGTAATAATTAAGCACTAGATAAATGCACAATTTATCATTTAAATAAACCAGAAGTGTATGGCATATCAAAATCAGAAAATCCATAAGACAAGATATTGACTCAGATGAAAAGTCTCTCCTTGCTTTCAAGTGTTTGTAATGGCACTTATTTGGATTTATAGGGAGAAAGTTTAATAACTCCCTTCTTTCTGCTGTTACAAAACCAACCAACCAAGCTACCCACAGAACCTTCTGTATAGAAATATTGCAAAATATTTTGAAAAAATGATAAACTAAATTTTAGGTTCTCTACTTTGTAGCCCATGAAGTGCAAACAATTTGCATATGCTCAACTCTTCACTTTCAGTCAGCTACCAAATTGTGTTGGGAGGCAGCTAAAAACATGAAATGTTTTCTAAATGTTGCCTTTCCACATATAACAGCACCACTATCCCCTATAGAACTTGTCAGGACTGTGCCACTGCCAGTGAAAAGGAGATGCAGTTCAGAAGATTTAAAACTGTATCAAAAGACAAAATTATTAGAAAGCCTGAAAAGTTCTTCCCACACAGCATCATGTAGAGCAGAGTTAGCAAGAACAGTTTTAGCCTTTTCTACACACACACACAAAAAAGACACAAGCAGCATCTGGACTCAGCATACAAAAGAAAGAGAAGAATAAAAAAAAGATATTTTCTACTAATGATTGCAGTATCCTCAGTGCCTCACAGTTTTCAACAGAGGTACCAAGTCTAGGCACTGATTTTCTTGGAGCAATGACACTGAGCAACAATATTGAGCCTTTAAACTTCAAAAGCTTTCCAAAGTTTCCCAGTTCTTGGTGATCTCTAAGCAGCTGCCACGAGACAGAATAAGCATTGGCGATGAGAAAAGGCCTGACTGGCCACAGCCAATGGGTTGTGTCCCAGCCATCAGGAAAGCTGTCAGAAAACAGCAATACACAGGGAAATGGGAAGTCTGTGCTGCAGATGCTTTGCTGGGGGGCTTTTAGTGCTACAGGGGTTCCCAGCTCAACACATTTACAAACCTTAAACAATCAAAAGCAGCTAAAAAAAACCCAAAAAAACCCTCCAACTCTTAAAACCATGGTGAGCTTAAAAAAAAAACCCCTATAAACAACAGAATTCACGTCTGTTCTCAATTCTACAGCTTTTCATAATTCATTATCATTTTTATTACCACAGAACCTTCTGTTTGAGATTTGACTGTTGTCATTATGAATTCATAAATTAATAAATAGAATGTTTCTGCCATATCTTAATATCTAGAATCACGTCTTCGGGCAGAAATTCAGACATCTGCAGGCATCATCAACACAGGGTACAGAGATTAGCAGCAGCAATAATATCAGTAATAGTTGCAGCAACATGGAGCTGATACTTTAGAAAAAGTACACCCTTCAGTTTCAGGAGGAAAACATTATTCATGCTGTTCCCTCTATTTCTAATTCTAGTTCTAAGCTCTAAAATTAGACTCTGCTCAAGAGATGCAACAGAATGAGAATGTAACTGGTCATTAAGGACTTAGAGAAGCATTAGAAACAAATTTTGAAAAAAAAATTATTTCTTTAAAGGCCTTGCTGTTACAACCACACACTGTTTAAACAATACGTGTACAAAGACATTCTTGCTTACAGCCTCAAAGCTAGGCCAGGCTCCATACCAAACATATAATTTACTTTTAATTTGGAAACAGAAACAAAAGCGATCAGTCTATCACCCTTTTTATGCACTGCTGTGAAACAACATCAGGAAAAATTCCTTATGGCATTTCCTTGTGAATATTTTGAGTAAGAAGCACCCTTTCTCAGGAGAATTGCAAACACAGCTGCCTTTTGGAGACATTTATAGGAAAGCACAGGAAATAATTTAGGAACCCCCATCCTGGAACCTTAAGTGATTTTAACTGTTGCTGCCCTAAGCATAACTTGACAAATTCTATGATGTAATATTCTGAAAGGTGTTCCAAAAGATGCTGCTGAAATCTTAACCATATACAGCAGCTAGGACAGCAAAGTGATGGTGCAGGAGGCCAAAATTTGCTTTCTGATCACTGTTCCTCCCTACCTGATCTCAGAAGTGGTGCACAGAGATGAAACAAAACCAAACCAAAGGTAAACAAACACAAGAACAAACAACAAGCAGCAGAGGAAGACAACCCTCTCTCCTGGCCCCAGCTGCAATATTGATAAGGGGAGGAAGATTCCAATTCCTTTTCTCCCTTATTGCTGCTCTTCCCCTGTTACCTGCTGAGCTACCCAAACTTTTATTTAGTCTGTTAAGTAAAACAAAGGCAATTGCTCATGAGGATTAAAATAAATAAACAAATAAAGCTACAGATTCTCAGTATTTGTGGCTGCCAATGTATTTTCTGTTCTTTAGGTTGTTAAGTACAGAAAACTGAAGTTTCCATTCCAGAAGGGGGTGATGCTTAATCACCTGAAAGGATGTAATTATTTTTCTGTAGGATTCATTTATTTCTTAAAGATGACAATAATTCTGCATTTTGGTTTGCATTATAGAGTATAAACTGGAAATACTTCTTTATTTGATGCCAGATTGTGAGAGGGCTATAAAACAAACACTTCCAAGCACTCCCAGCAGAGAATCTAAAATAGGTTCTCCAGCTACAGTGCATTAATGAAAGTTCTGGCTTCTTTCAGAAAAGATTTTTACAAACTGGATTAAACTGCATGAAGGTGGTGGTAATTACACATTAATAATAATGAAATTCTATAGACAGGTAGTATCTGTGAAACACAGGACATCCATCTAGATATTTATACTCAAAATAATGAATATTGATATTTTACATGATATTTCCACACAATAGGCTCATAAGCAAAAGAAGTCTTATTCTTTATTCCAACTTTAACTGAAAGACAACATCAAAGAACAATTATTTCCTTCAAGCCAACCTGTTTCTCTTTCCTTCTCTCCTTGCTGCCAAAAACTGCTTGTGAAAAAATCAAAGCATACTCTGTTTTCTAAGCAGTGTCCAAACTACGCCATGGGCAGATATTGTTACATTGAGCCAAATGCTTTGTATCACTGTTTCTGAGCCAAAAAGACACATTAACACAAAAAAAAAAATGGGTACCACTCCAGTTAAACTTCAGCAAGTTCTTGACAGCAATCATGACAATATCTAAACCAGAGTTTGGAATTTTCACCCAAATCAAAATACTCTAGAGATAATTTTGCTTCTATTTCTCATTGTTAGAGTGGTTGAAGCTGATGAATGTGTCCAATTATGGATCCATTATATGAAAACCTAATGTGTGAGTAGGTCTATCCTGTGTCTTTTACTTGGACTGAAAAATGAAGAAACAAAGTGGGTTTGTGTTGTGAGTTCAAAATTTGGTTTAATAACAATAAACCCTCTCTAGTAAAGGCAAAAGTGCAAACAACAAAAACTCTTCTCTTTTTTCCACGTAAGGTTGAAAACCAGTCTGTTATATAGAATTTTGATATAATAATGCCATTAAAATGGCATTTCAACAAGCTGAGTCACCTTATATTACAAAAAAAAAAAAAAAAATATAAAACACATACAAGAAGAAATAAACCTGTTCCTATTGTTACCTGTAAGAAACCATCTCATGAAATGGTATGGGAGGAAATGACCTTCTTTTAAAAGGAAAATAAAACAAACTAACTTTTCATGGCTAAAAGGTCTCATCTCCTTCTACATTGTTTGTGTTTTTGCAAATACTATCAGCAGGTGCACCAGATTTCAAAAACCTCTTGTCCTTCATCACATATAATTGTGCTGCATATTATATTAAGAAATACAAGCAGAGGAATGTAAGTGATGGGAGTTCAATTAAAACCAGCATAATATCTTGTTGCATAGAAAATGATTCTGCAACTGAAACAGGTTCTAATGAGAGAAAAAAGGAATACATTTTCACATATTTTTAATTACATACAACTTCCTCAAACATGATTTTTAATAATATATTCCATTAGGTTAACATCATATTTAAAGAAAGTGCTTTTTCTGATTTCATTTCAGGTTTGATTTTGAGCAATTATTGTGTCATTGTTCTGCAGTAGAAAGGTTGAATTCATTTGCTGTGTGGTTATGCTAGTTATGATTGATGTCGCTTCTCCAAATGATAAACCAATCACCCCGATGATGTAATGTCATTTTAAGAGTGCTATAATCACATTTCTCTCAAACTGGGAGTTCTGATGAGTTCTAACTAAGATTTATTGTAGATTAAAGGCCTTTATAATATCAACAATAGATTGCTCATTTGATAGAATATTTGATTAGGTATTTTTTTCAGGAAAATGATTTTTTCCATATGTATTAAGCATGGCTCTTGTGAAGGGCACAGGGCAGCACATGTGGATGAGTGGCTCCTCATATCCAAAAAGGTTCATCTTAAACCTCTTGAGGAACCACCTGTAATTGCAGAGCTTGAAGCAAGAGAAGTATCCAATCAGACAAACAAGAAGCTTCTATAGTGTAATTAGTAGAAGACATTGGCAAATATTTCATATTCAGCATGTACTTTGAAGAGTAGGATAGAAGTATTTAAAGAAGCAGCTAGAAAATGCTAGCAAAAAATTATGAATGATTGACAATTATCTGGGATCTAAGCCTTATATATAAGCATCTACAAGTCTTCCTTTTTAACCCAAGCCCATACTTAAGCAAAATATTTACATTTAATTATTGTCTCTCAAATCCAATTGTCTGGATCTATATTGCTAGGTTTCCAAAGGAACTAAAAAAAAATACTAAAAAAATTTAAAAGAAGAATGAAGAAAAACCCCACAACCAGAGCATAATCAATGTTTTCTTCTCATGCAGATGGTAAAAGCCTCTCTGAAAATCTTTCAAGGATAATGATAAGCCACAAAAAGTAGTAACTTTCTCCAATTTAATGTATAAGTCATTATCTGTCGTATTTTTTTATAAGCTCTAAAAAGAAACATTGTGAGAACTAAAGAAAAAAATTGACACCACTAGGAAATGCTCATTATTTTGCAGAGGATCCATTAAGTCCAGAATAACTCATGCTACAGAACACTCTGTGCTGACCAAGCCATTATGCATGTGTGTATGGTAAAAAAAAAAAATTTAAAAGGGCACCTGCATCTTATACCCTGAAAATTAAAAGTCATTATATATTATATTACTGTTTATTAAAGAAGTAAATGGGATATGTGGGGGAAAAAAGTGTTAAAACGTAGAATAAACAAAGAAAAGCCAATCAGAGGATGCCAAAAAGGTTTCTTGGGTCAGCCCACAGTAACTGTTAAACACAAAGCTTTTAAGGATACAAACAAGCAGTGATTATGATTTAAAATGAAACATAAAGAGCTCTTCCATCAAATTTTCTAACGTTGTTTTACTGCCACTTCCTTCATTTGGCTTCCTAAGAAAAGCCATGCTGGTTCCCTCAGTCCCAGCAGTGGCTGTAATTACCAAGGACTCAAGTATCCACCCAGTCTTTTTTTTTTAGCTCAAATTCCCTGACCTTGATTTTTTTTCTCCTTATTTCATCCCTCTCCCATTTACTTTTTCCATTCCCCTTTAAAATCTCATCAACTGCTTGATCCACCACACCTTTTAGACAGTGTTCTCTCACTTTTTATTCCTTCCTTCAGCTGGGAGCATTCCCTGTTCCTGAGCTCTGAGACAAGGCAAGCATTCCTCCCTGCACACAGGTAATGATCCATCACCAACCCAGGAACCAGAGCTGCTTTTTCCATGAATATCCCTTTACATTTCTCTGCCCTAAGGTCCCCTGTCATTTTATTTCCCTGTTACTTGGACTCACAGGTGCTTTTGTGATTCTCCACAAGCTGACCTTGTTCTTAGCACCCTGCCATCACCTACTTTCCTACCCCACCATCTTCTCTGAGTATTTTAATGTCCTGTGAAAATTCATTGGGAAACTCCAACTTCTGCTCACTGTCTTTCACATAACTGCTCACCATGCAGGAACCTTCCCTCTTACCCTGTGCTAGGTTAAATGCTTCCTTGAAGGCATTTAGTGACAGATTTTGCTGAGACCCTTTTGAAAACACAAAGACCCTTCAATCAGCTGGATCACCCTCAGTCAGAAATGGCTGAGCCCTGCAAAATCCTCTTGAATGTTTCTAAGGCATGAAACTACACTGACTCAAAGATTAATTACACCCACTTGCTGACCCCCTCCCCATTTCCATGGCTTCTACAGAGTTGCCCATTACAGACTTTGAGACCTGCAGATCCCACATCACCCCAAATCTCTTAAAACCCCCTCCAAAGCGGCATCATATTTTCCAATACACTCAAGAAGCAAGGAAGCACACTCAGCTTCTGAATTATTATTTCCTTGTGCAATTATATTTTAACATACCTTAACAGGGTTAAAGGATAATTCAGGATGGAAGGATCCCCAGGAGGTGCAGCACATGTTGCTGTTGACATGGCCACCACACACAGAGTATCATGATACAATATCAGAAGGCTTCAAGCTTCTCCCCTTCTTGTCCTTCAAGGACAACCTTTTACCCCCTCCATGTTCATGCCCTACCCCTGTGTGCCCTCTGCTCCCTTTGGTGGTTGGTCAATGCCCCTGGGTACTCCATGGCTCATTGCTGTCAGTGCTGCTCACCTGCTGCTCACAGCTGTGCCACTGGGGATGGGGCTGGGCCAGTCCCATCCCAATCCTCACAAATTGTGCCTACAGGGGCCCAGTCCAGTTTCCTGCCAAGCAAAGACAGCTCTGAGGTCAGAGCAAGTAGCTCAGGATTTCAGCTGCAGGATTTCAGCCAACGCGTTCTCGAAAAGCTCCAAGGACAGGTGCTGGACAGGCTCCCAGGGCCACCTGCTCTAACCCAATGCTTAGGGAAAAAATTATCTCTAATGTCCACCCAATGTTCTGTTTCAAGTTCTGCTCCCTGCTCACCTCCCACCACACCCCCAGCCCCTGTTAAAGGGGGGGGTGTTCAGGTGTGCTGGGTGCACCCCAAAGTCCCACATCACACAGAACCTCCCGTGCTGCTCAGAGCTCCCTTGTTACAGCAAAGAGACTCCCTGGGCAGACCAGAAACTGCACGGAAGCTCTAAATCTACTATGTTCAGTTAAATAACAAACAACATGTATCTCTAATAATAAAAAAGGTGCTAGAATAGCTTCTTTTGATTTGTCTGTATTTCTAAAAGGGGACTGCATCTTCACTCCACAGTTTTTGGCTGTCAAAATGAAAAGTCAGCACCTACTAATAAAAATTAAAATAAAAAAATGAAAAGAGGGAAAAGAGATGAAAGAAAACCCTAGGCACTACAGATTCCATGACTGATAGAGCTGCAAATGTTTTAAAACAGTGGCCTGAAAGAAAAGAATTAATTTGCTGAAAAATAGCAGATCTTAGTTAAACGTGACATTGCAAGTACAGAACCAGACAGATTCAGAAACAAGAACAGACACAGACTGGCAGAAGCAACATGCATTTTTAGATACAAAACCTCATCACCAAATGATGTATTAGATTAGCCCATGCAGAACAAAGAACCATTGTGTGTACATTTCTCTCCTACCAGATGCAACAAGGAGCAGGAAACCTACTTTGAAAAATAAATCCCTCTTATGCCAAGAATTCAATAATATTTTTTACACAGCTCCTACCACACTTCAAACTAAAAATCTCTCTATAGTAAAATGAAGGAACACCATTTATGATGGATTGTGTTTCCAGGAATTTTCCATTAAATAAACCAGTAAGGTTTTCTTTGCCCCATTTCCGTAGATGCTCTCGATTTTCTGCTGATGCAAGAACACATTTTCACATTCAAAAAGAAGGTATAAAACTGGCACAAACATGTCACAAACAAACTCCATATGTTTGCAATTTTCTTACCACTGCTGGAAGCCTGCTGTGGCCCTGAACACGCTCGCAGCAGATATGAATTAGGAGAGAACTCCTCGTCAGGGTTGGTGTCCATGATTTGATGGGACGTGTTGCTGTCTAGCAATGGCATCTGGCAGCTAACTGGTGGAGGATTATGAGAACTGGGCAGCTGAGCAGATGGGAGAAGGCTGGACGAGGATGTAGGTGGAATGGGACGACCTGGGAAAGAGGACAGAGGGATCAAAGATCAGCAATGACTAATGAAAAAACCCCAGCAGCCAAGTCATGGCACTGTAACCTCCCGTGGTTACACTCCATTACTGCCATGCACAACCCCCCAGTCTCCCCAACCAGGCCCTTTGTACCACATTTCCTGAAATTACATCACATCTGCACATCTCTTAAAATAATAATAGTGTGCTGATCAATTTTTTGGTTTTTTTAACCAGGAAAATTGCTTCAGCAAAGAATCTCTCAGAGGCAGGAAGCAACCTTCCTAGGACTTTCTTCAAGCTAAGAATGCTGTGGATCTTCCCAGATCCCACTGAGAGATGTGACAGGAGGGGACAGCAGGGCTGAAAGGCAATTATTCCACTTCAGAGATGGGCTAAAGCTGGAACCTGGGCTGGCAGCTCTCAGCTCTGCTCTCTTTCCTCTCCCATTGCTTTCCTCACCAGAGCTGTAGGAGCAGAATTTCCTACCCAGCCAGGTTTAATTCCAACCCTGAAGCCCCATCCATAATGGGTATAAAATACTTCAGCCCACAGCAACAATATGGTCTTGGTCACAAAAAATAGTGATATCAAGTCAACCACAAAAGTGTTTATAGCTATTAATCCTATTCTTTTGTGAACTCCCATAACTTTACATTAATCCATTCCATCAAATGCACACAGATGAAGACAGGGTTTTTTTTATTGTGTTTTTTTTTTTTTTCTTTTGCATTTCAAGTTTATCTAGTGCATTGAAGAAATTCTTCATGAATAATTTAAATGTAAGAAAATATGACCTTTGTGATACTGCCAAAGTCTGTAAGGCAGAGATCTGCTACAAATGTTGAAACACAGCAGAACTACATAAAATGGTATATCTTTATTTCCATCATTCTTAAAGAAACAGTAGTAGAGAAAATACACACTGATTTTCTCATTAGTTATATCTTCTTTTTTTTTTTTTTTTAATCAAGGACCCCTCACTTCATATGAATTACCCTAAGGTTTATACCATTAGGTAAATATATGGAATCACAGGTGAAATTCCAAATGAGGGGGGAAAAAAAGCAAGAAAATTAAAAGTTCCAGCTCTCACATATAAATTCTATTTGGGATGCAGCAATCAACCAAAGGCACATGCAGATACTGAAAACCACCAACTTTGCACTCCTGGTAATAGCAAATAACAAGAAGTACTTTCTTCCCTTCAAAAACTTTTGAAATAAAATAAAAATCAGAATACAGGCAAGTGACACTTATGATTATTTGTTATTATATTTTTAGCCCTGGATAAGTTGATAAGACTGAATGACCAAGATATTATAGGACAGAAATGGATTTAAGCTACTCCATAGTAACTCCCACCTGCAATCTTTTATGCTACAGAAAATTCAATATGAATTCAATATTTTCATTGTGGACTTGCATTTGTGAGGAAATAATTCTAATATTGATGATAGAAATAATTACTATTATTATTCATGATTATGCTATTCTTATGAAATACTACCAGGAATAACCTAAACATTCCAGGGATGTGATTGAGCAAGACCAGCTTCTAATTATTTCTTTGCAATGTGCAGAAAGAAGCAGAGAGGCTGAGGTTTGACACACCTCTGACAGGAACGTGACACTCGTGCCCACTGTGTGCATTTAATTTTCACATATTCTGGCTCTGCTTCAACACTGTGAAGTTGAAAGAAGCAGCTTTATAAATTCTAAATCTGCACTGACTGCATGTATCATATGGAAATATATTACTATACTATGAAACTGTTGGATGTGTGAGAGTATGAGATGAAGGAAAAGATCTTTTCCTTTTGTGGAAACTACATATGGTATTTTAGAGCAATTTAGGTACATTTTTGCAGAATACATTGAGAAATGAAAAAAACCCTCAAACCTCGAGAATTCTTTTGCAGGGAATGCTAATAACATTGTTACCATCATGAAATAGTGCAGCCCAAATCCCTGAAGAAAAGGCAAAATGTCTAATTACTGCAGCTCTGTTTGCAGTTGAGAGGAATCAGAAGGTATGGAGCTGGTAAAACGTGGCATCACTTTGGTGGGAAGTTGGCTCCTGAGGAAGATCTGCCCACAATCACGGGCTGATGGCAAAACAGAGATGCCTGTGAGCCACAGAACCTACTGACAGTCCATCCTCTGGCTAGACTGCTTAATAAACAACCAAATTTAATTAAAACTTTTCTTGTGGTTGGGACATTCTTGGTCTATCAAGCTGAGTTTTTTGCATCTACTAAACATTAAACTCCCACTACAGTCTTATCTACCCTCTTTGAGGAACTCTTAAAAAAACATCTCTCTCCACTCCCAGCCCCTGAAACACACAGGATCTCTCAAGACACCAAGCCTTTTGTAAAATTTGGTGGGAAATTAATTGAAAAATTACTGAACAGGAACAGAAAGACTCCATCAAGCTTTTTTGCCTTAAGAAATTAATCTAAGGGGTAACTATCTCTAGCACTACAGTCAAGAGAATGGTTTGGGAAAGGTGAAAGTCTCAAAGCATGGGGATTCAGTTAGGCTACAAAGAGCATAAAATGTGTAATTTTTTTTGTTACTATACACTCATAAGTGAGAAATAAGGGGTTTGATTCATACTTCCATGAATATCTTGGTTAAATAAGTTCAATGTAACATTTAAAAGAACAGAGTGAGCTTTGCAGGGTCTATAAACCTGTAGACCCATTCATGTGTCTACAGACATCTCAACAGTCATATTTTGAAACTCTTTAAAGTATTCTAAATTTCCATTGCTTCTCAATGGGATTTGCAATATCCTACAGTCTATAAAAATACTGTGACATATGATAACATCATATTTCTATTACACTGCTGTTTTCAAAAGTTAAATCATAATAGAAGTTTCTACAATTTGTTTTCATATAGTAATATATTAAAGCTTCTCTGAATAAGTTTTTTATCTAGGTAAGCATTGAGAGAATCCTATGTAATGGATACTTACAGTGACAGCAATAATGTAATTGTGTAACACAGTCAAAGAAACATAAACCAGATACAAATGCTAGAAAGGGAACCAGGCTTAAAGCTGATGTATTACATTTTCAAAAGGGAATTGTATCAGTTCTTTTCCCAATATCTGTTCATATGCATGTTCATACTGCATATACTCATGCATGACAAAGACTTGCACAGACACTGAATACAGCATTCGTAAGGCATTTTGCAAAAAGCAAGCAGCCAAGAAGAAAAAACAAATTTCCTCTCCTCCCACCCCTTTCTCCTGTCATTTATCTCATCTTCCTTTTTTAGAGTGAAGGAAGAAACGTGGTAATTCTTCATTCAGATTTGGGCTTGCTTTGGGCTTCCACACCACACAGCACCTCAGTCTGCAAGAGCCTTCTTTACCCTAATTTCACTTATGTTCCATTTTCCTTTTAAATCAGCCTCGTGTTTCTTCACCAGCCCAGGAATTTTTATGAAACCATTCCACAATTACTGCTACACTTTAAGTCCTTAATGCTTAAAATCTGCTGTAGAACCTACATTCAGAAATCAGGCCATGCTCACAGCCAGTAATGTCTCAAGCCCAGCCAGGGAAGAAGAGTCCTGTTCATCTCAATCACAGAAACACATTGGGAAAAGAGATACTTCACTTGCCATTAGCCTGAAAGACCACACCATCACCAGAAGGACAAAAAAAATAAAAAACAAGAAAAAGACTGCCTGCAATCACTCGCAGCATGAATATACATAAACAAGAGACACAATCAAAGAAGAGATGCAAGACGCTCATCAGTTACTGAAGGATATTTTCATACTCTCTATTCTTCTTCCTCCTTTAAAGGACCTATATGGTTTTGTGCATAAATAAAGCCCACGTGTGTGTAAAACCCTGGCCTCTATATTTCACCATGGTGCATGACAGAAAACAGGGAACCAAAAAACCCCTCTGGAATTTGACATTTTTGAGCAGCAATCATGGAAATATCCATCCCAAAATGCGTGTGTATGCATTTATACACTTTTTTATAGATTGAAGTATATTTACACATACAACTCTAGATAAACATGCATAATATCCAAAAACATACATTATTTTATCAGGTCTAAAGATAAATCCAGACTCCTTAAATAGCTATTTTGCCATTAATTTGGACAGGAGGGAAGATCACAACCTATGTGTTGCCATCTCACACTCTTTAAGTTACACATTTCAGTCAGTCCTGTCATTTAACACCTCTGAGTCCCAGGGGTGATAAATACTGATGTCAAAGCTTATTGTATCTGTAATGGAATTCTCAAGCTTTTTCCATTAGCAGAATCTCTCTTCTAAGGATAGACATGTGTAGCAAACATCTGTGTAGAATGTTCAACCCCGTGCATTTTCAGCATGAAATGTCATATACCTAAGCAGAATATCTTCATTGATAACTGAAATTTATGACAGAAAATCTTCCCATATGAAGAGGCGTTATAAGCAAGATCAGCTTTCAAAGCTTTCAACAGATGTTAATCTTCACAATCAACTGACTGTAATGTAACTGTTCTGTTCTTCTCTAAGGATATCTGCCAGTCAAGCAGCCAATAAACATAAATGCCCTGTAAAAGCTAAATTAGTCACATGTATTGCCATCAATAAAGCCCCTCTGTTCCACAGCTCAGGTCATAAGGACCTGGGCTCAGGTAGAAAAGGTAGATACCAGGCAGTGTCCCCCTGTGCAACCCCTGGCAGGTTAGATTGCAGAAAGGAGGGAAACTTTAAGGTAACTTTTTCAAAAACAGCTCTTTGCAAGATGTAGTGGCATGTAAGTGTTAATGCAGGAAGCTAAGGAAGCAATGAGAGCAGAAGAGTTGTTTCTTCATAACTGATGGCATCAGAAACACTGTGTAAAATACTTAATTGGCAATTAAGATTTTGACATTTACTGATTGAAGCTGCTGGTATTCATGTTACACCACTACAAAGTATAGGACCCTGTGCAAAGTAATCCCATAAAATTATGTTAGTGACTTATATGATGGACAGGATCATTAACTGCAGTTGCTGCATTGCTCATTTATACCAAAATTATACACAGAGGGCAATCTAACAATGGAATGGGGGGTGTATTAACTGTGATAATGATAAAAGGGGGTGATAAAAGAGAAAGATCAGATCTGGGCCTCCTTTGCTCCCTTCCATCAGGAAGGCTGGACAGAATCAGTACAAGGACCACAGGCAGGTCCCTGTCACAGCTCACAGCCCTCCTCCACCAAACACATTTGCACTACATTTTCAAGTCAGCCCAAACTGAAGCACCTACATTGTCAGCATTGCTAAGTTCACTTTAAAGAGTGAGAAAAGCTGCTAAATGTGTCAGGAAACAATTAGATAAGCAAGATGCACATTTTTGCAGTGCAAAGCACTATAAATTAAGCAGGTAGCTGATGAAGGTGAAACTTTCCTGAAGCACAGCACATTCAGAAGACTCTCCCCTTCTTCCCCCGAAAAATTGCCTTCTGCAGAAGAAGAAAAATATCTCCTCTTAATATGTATGCACAGCACTGCTCACCACTGGCTTGGGCCCTCTTAAGCAGTTATATTTAATAAACTAAATATATATTGTCCTAACTGGCACAAGGAACATAAATATTTTGTACTTGGTGAATTACTGCAGTTAAATGGCACGGGTGGGGAGCAGCATGTCTGATTTTTGCAGCTAAACTGGCATTTGTGCTTCCAGGCACCCAGCAGGAAAAGCTCTGCTCAGGGGAGAAAGCTCTTCCCCCTAGAGCCAAGCAGCCTGTGCTGCCTGCTCCCAGGAGAGGCAGGACAGCTCCCAGGAGTTAGCCAGGAGCAAGCAGCAATGCTCAGCCAGCTGTGCAGAGCATTCTCTTAACCCCTGACTGCAGACTGCACTGCCAGTGGTGCCTTGTGAAGGCTGACTTAGAACAGAGGCTAGGCAGGGTTAAAGGATAGATTTATTAAAAGGCCTTAATGGATCCACCTTGGGCAGCACAAGAGCCTGGCCAGGGCTAACCCAGGCTGAATCCAAGATGGTCACAAAACACACGACTGGTCACGGGGTCTCTCACTTTTATAAGTTTTGGTCCATTTGCATATTGGAGTTAATTGTCCAATTATAGCTTTAGGTTATGAAGTTCCATCCTCATTTTTCTCTCTTCAATTCACCATTTATGTATAATGCTGTTATATATTTACACCTTTTGGGCCTGGAGCTTGTAATGGCTGTCCTTGCTCAAGCTGGAAAAGGATTGTTCTGTCTGCCTACCCCGTGAAGGGAACTTTAGCTTACTATGAAGCTCAGAGCTACACACTAAAGCAGCACAGAATCTGACAAAATATGAAACCTAAAACTTAAGGCACCACAAGGAGGGAGAGACAAAACAAAAGCCCCAAATGAAGTATGGGAGAAAAAGAGGGAAAGGAATCAAACATTCTGTGATCATTTTATTCAGCTCCAAGTTGTTTCCTCTTGCCTAAACTGCTGCACTTCTTCTCTAGGGCAAACAGGATTTGAAAGAGCAAAAGATAAAGATATAAATCAGGATTTGGATGACAGAGAGTTATCACTGAAGAAAAGTACTTCCAGTCCTCCTGAAGCTCCTATCTCTGAAAGCAAACAGGCACAAAACCAGCCAAGCTAAGAAAAAGATTTTCACAGAGTCTATTTCACAGAAGTCAAAGGAGAAAACATGGTCTTTCTAAAAGCCCAGACCTGTTTTCTGATGTGTTTAGGTATTTTTCTGCATCACAACAGATAGTAAGGGCCACTAAGGATGCAGCTGATGCCATCACATCATACCAGAGAAAGAGAGAATGGTGCTGAGACAATTAAAAAAAAATAGCAAAAGAGAGATTTAGACACAGTAAGTCATCACCTGTGATTTATGCAACAGTGAATCAGCAAAGGCAGTTCAGCACCACAGGTTTGTGTTTTTCCCATTTAACAAAATTAGTAACTCAACATCTTGTTTAGTTTTCTCGACACTTGTTAAAAAATATTTATTTTACAAAAAAGCAAAACAACAAACCATAGAAATATATTAATATTTAATATATTTCTTCTCCCTCTCCTCTGAAGTAAAACCATTACTGCACAACCAGGAATACAGTCTGAGAACTGTAGATAATAGAAAAGGGAAAGATGAAGAACCACCAGCAAGTTCTGATCCCTATTTTTTTACTGCAAATAAATTCTAGAAGCTTGTTTAAGCTTTGTTGTCTTCCTTAAACCATTTGACCTCTGTACATGATTAATATTTTCTGCAGTACTGCACATATGTAATCTTTGAATATGGAAATCACTGTACCAACAGAAGATATTATCATTGCAAAAACTCTGCAGGAGAATGAGACTAACTTGGAAATCAATCACTTCTGACTTCCAGTGTTGAAGTTAAATTATTTTTTCTAAGCAATCCATCTACAAAATGTATCAGTTTTATGAAATTTGGATATTAAAAATAAGGAGAGTCATGACTTCAGAATTATCTAAACCAATTCAGTATGTAAAGGAATAATTTGCTGCTGTCAAAAGCTAATGTCACTTAATTCTTGTCTTGTTAAATCATCTGATGCCCCCTTCTTTTTTAGTTAAACAAAGATAAATAATAAAAGCAATTTACAGCTAGAAGATGTTAGGGTTCTGCAGCTGTTCAATGTCTTCTGGGCAGATTAGATTCTGTAATGAGAAGTTACAAGCCTCATTTTATAAAAGCTGTTGCTGTCTCGGGAAAAACATCAGTGAATAAGATTAGAAAACCCTTTTCCTTCATGAACCTATTACACTCACAAGCTGATTACTTGGCATATGTTTGATACCTTCATAGCTGGAAAACAGTAATTTGTTTCAATGATTTTTTCCCATCACTCAAAGTCAAAATGTCTCCTCTAATATTACCCTACCTCTGATTCAGCCAGGAAAACCAGAGACAAATCTATGGGAACAAAACTCACACCAACCAGAATTAATTTAACTTCCCTAAAAAAAGGTTCTACTGAACTAACTATAACTAACATTAAATTGTAACAACTTATCAGCTGCCTGTTCCTTGTGGGACAAAAATAACATTCTAAGATTAGGAATGTGTTTAGAAGAAACTTATTGGAAGATCCACAACCATATGTGAATGAACTTTATGGTAACTTAATAACATGTGCAGCTTTTAAAAATTGGGAAGAAAGAAAATTCCCTGTTTATCAATCTTACCAGCTAAATTCATGTCAGGGAATTCCATTAAAAAGGGGTGGTAATTAGGCTCTGGCTAGGTAATTAGCAGGCACCCTGTGAAATCTTCCCTCTCAGATCAATCCAGAAGTACTTGATTTGATCTTCATTCAGGGACACCAGGAGTTCAGACTGAGCTAGGCTACAAACTAGTTTCCACTATCCAAACACCTTCTGTTTACCTTCACCTTATTTTAGTGAAATTCTAAGTACTGTTAAACAACCACTCACACCATCTCCACTGCATTTACCCCTGAATGTTGGCTTTATGTCTATTAGAGAAATTTATTTCCAGGGACGTTGCAACACTCAGCAATTCAAGTGCCTGGAGTCACTAATAGGTGGGATATAAATAACAGTGTCTTGAACAAACATGAGAAAACTCCAACCTGTAATTATTTAACAAACTCTGAGAGTGGTACCCAGTTAGTATTAACTGGTGGGAGTTGGATAATGATTATGGGATTTGTGTTAACTCTTTGCAGCCTACTAAAATAAGCAGCTCCATTTTCTGGAGGAAAAATGGGAAATGAAAACAAGGCTGCACATGACCCACATTATATAAATAGCCAAATAATTTAAATAACATGCTTAAAATCTACTCTATCATATGCCAGTGCTATATTCTGGCTAATTCTGCTTCAGGCTATTAAAGTCTACTTTTTTTGGTTCCACCTACAGTTAAAATATGGTTGCTATTTGCTTTCTAAATGTGTGGTGAACACACTTCTGAATTACTGCTATCCCACTGCTGTGACACACTCTAGAGATGTTTTTATTTTAGTGCTGGCAGATAGGAAGGTGCAGTCAGAACAGCAGCAGGATCATGGGAATTATTCTTCCATTATCCTTGATACTTAAATTTACACAACACAATCTTGAGATTTATATTTTCCTTGCTTCAATTGGTTTCTTCTCTCAACATCCAGCTTTGCATTTCTTACACCAACAATATTGACTAAGCAGGAGTTGTGGGTGTACAAGCAAACTAAAAGTTTGACTTTCCGGTCTTCTCTGTCACTGGTGGGATTTTCCAAAGCAGAAAAGCATATCAGAATTTAACCTCCCTCTGTCTTAGTGCCCTTCAGGTAGCCATCCTTTTTCCTTAAACATTTAGCAGGTGCTGCAAACGTTTCAGACTGTTGTAATATTTTACACTGAACTTCTGAGTGCCCCTGCTGAAGTTACCACCCTTGTAACCTGTTCCAGGCTGAACAACCATCCCAGCATTTAACAGCAAAGCACAGTGAAACCTCCATGTCACTCAATGCAAACTCGATTTTTGCCTTCAGCACAGCCAGAGTTTCTGCAATTTTCTGAAGTCCTGAAAAGCTTCTGAGCAGGGAGCAACTCTCCCAGCTGCAATCTTTTCCTGACTGGAATACCAGGCTGCTGTGCTCATTCAGTGCAGGATAATCCTCTGTGCTCAAGTCTAGGAATACAGCCTGGACCCAAAGTGCAGTTTAAAATGTAAGGGGAAGTGAAATACCATCACAAAGGATGAGCTAGGCCTAACTAACCCTTTAAAATCTCTCTGATGTCTTTTGGTAGAGCTAGCTATACCCTGAAGATGGTAACGAATACACAAAGTACCCCAGCATGGGATTATGGACAACCTACCAAATCACAAATACGCAGATAAAATTTTGTTTTCACCTAGTATTGATCAAGGTTGGAAATACTTCCATTTTGTAAAGGTGATTTCTAGTTCAGAGTTTGGGAAGTAGACTCAAATAAAGAAGCAGAATATAAACTACAATCTATAGACCACACCTTAGCAGAAGACTGGAATCTGCTCACTTTTCTTACATGAAAACGGAAAAATATTTATTCCTAAGTGAGAAGGTTTGTGTCAAATTTCCCTTTATGTGAAAAGATTTAGCCAAAATAAAACCTAAGTGGCAGACTGCAACACAACAGTGATCAGACCATTAATTATTTTACCACTGCTGTGTATCACCATAATTAATGGCACTCCGTGAGACCAATACAGGAAATTAAAATTTCCTTTTAATGAAAAGAAATTGTAGACATGAAAGGCCACTATATGAAAAATGGATCTTGATTCTGCAGTACTAAAATAACCTGTAACCTGATTAAAAGGCATTTGGAAGTACAAAACTAGATGTGTTAAAAAGGTAAGAAATCAAAAGATTTCTTTTTCATTATAGTTACAGTTAAAGTTGCCAGAATGAAGGAATAAAGATACATGTTCTTCCCCTGCAACAAATGGGCTCTGTTCCATGCTTTTTGGTAAAGCAAAAACCCCAGTGAAAATCAAACAGGCTACAGAGTGGCTTGAATGTACCATTCTGTATTTCAGCACAAACTGTATTTTTAAAACAATGACAGTTTCTCTCATCTTTTCAGTCTTAAAGCACTTTAAAACTACAACCCAGAAATACATGGACAAAGAGAAATTAAAGCAACCGAAGCTGAAATATGCTACTTAGGAATCCAAAGTTTGTTTACACCATTAGAAGGCACTCAAATATATATCCCCATAAATGACAAGGTCCCAGCAGCAAATTAACAGGAACAATTTTCCCATCTCAGGAGCTGTCAAGATGGGCTCTGTTAGCCAATTTATCTTACTCTAGCACATCTCTGGTGCTTGTCAATCAATATGTGAAACATTTGGTGTTGATTGCCATTTTTCTATCCACTTCCTTTTGCCTCTCGTACCAGGCAATTTACTGCAAGTCAATCAAGGTTGAAGCAGACCTTGTTTAAATAAAACACTGTTGAGTTCTTTTCACACCAACAATTTCAAAAACAGAATGAGCTCTAGCTCTTCACATTTACATTTATACTACTTTTTCTGTTTTTCCCAAATGCCATGCTCAAGCTATAAGTCATAACTAAACTCAGCCGAAGGCTTATGGAGAAATCAGTCAAGGAAGATGAACTGCATAGAACTGTAAATGCTTTTTCTGTCAAAAATTCAGGCTATCAATGGAGACAGACAACATTAAAAAGTACTTAAATAATCTGGGATTGTTTCTTTTTTACCCTTGCTTGAAGTCAGGTCTCCACACTGGAAAAACAACTTCTAACTTGTCTGAATTTCTTAACTCTGGATAAATATTTCAAATATTCATTTATGCTGGTATTTTAAGGTAAGAGCAGCTCAACTACTGTGTTTATAGCTGCATGTTACAAATAAATGTATGAAGAAAGTCAATTCTCCCAACTAGAACCTGGTCCCACATTAAACACACCAGCTTCCTCTCACAGCTTCTCTCTCACATTCAGATGAAACAATTGCAGAACAATCCCAGGACACACCACAGCTGATTTTGGCAGTACCTTGGCATCACTTGTAAGCAGTGAGGCAGAGAAATAGGGCAGAAGAACATCCTTTGCACTATGTAATTTTACAGGTATACAACTGAAACAAGATACACTTACAGTATGCAACACCTGACATTTTTTAAACTTTCTACCCAGTAACTTGGTTTTACAAACAACAGCTACAAACCCTCTCTACTGTGCTCAGTGCTGTTTCAATTCTTAGGTTCACCACGGACTGCAGAATTAACCCCACAACAATTCACACCAGTGGCACATAGAACTACTGTCTGCTGAGTTAGAGCAGCCATTAAACACCTGCTAGGTGCTGCAAGCACTTTTAGGTGCCATAACTACAGAGACTGGCATCCATTTATTAAGCTTAACACCATTATTTATTATATCCCCATATGCTAAATCCACCAATGTACAAGAGCAACAAAAGAAAATGCAAGTCAGACCAAGCCCTAAGATCCCCAAAGTAGTAATCTCCTATGGGCAACACAGGACAAATTCCTTTAATAACAAAGAGAAAGAAAGTGAATATGTTACTGTTATTAGGGAGATAATCCACTCCTGCCGTTAATTCTGAAAGAGACAAAAGTGCAAGACATTCAAAACCCCACAAGCTCAATCACATATACATGTTAGCATACATGGAATATACATTATTTCATAGATATTATATATGTACACATAAGAGAATAAATACATCACTCTCTTTATGTTAGGAAATGAATGGTCTTTGAAAGAGAAAAAAATCCTCAGTTTCTTCCCTGGTCATCAACTTACAAATTTGCAACAACACCAAAAATTGCCTGTAATTAGCACCTCTTAATATTTAATGACAAGAAGATCCCTGGTCATTTGCTTATACTTTTGTCTGAGACCTAATATCTTCTTGATCCATAGTACACAGAAGGAAATAGATAAAATACCTGAAACAGAGTCAGAGTGAGAAATAAAGTACATTACAAGGCATATTCAATCACCAGTCCCACCTTGAGCAGTGTATTTTAAAAATCCTTACGTTATGCCAGCATAACAAATACTACAACTCAAATGGGATGCATTTCACTATCTTTTGGGTAAAGAATGCTCCAGATCTCCACATTAATTATAAAATAATAAATGTTAAACAGCTTATAGTACTAGTCTCCTACGAGGGGAAAACCTCTGCTGTTTATCCTCCCCAAGGGGCTACTGTAGGTAACCCTTCTCAGGCAGGCCCCAATTAAAGGATCTTCCTTTTACTCTGCTTCAAGTAATAGGTGAAAAAAAAAAAACACCAAAAAAGCCCACCAAAATTCAGTTAATAAGATTTGGGAGCATGCCACCTATATAGATGTTCTATAAACACATGCAAATATAGACATACACACACAAGTATATTTGTATACACACTGGGATATGTGGGGTCCTAACACTACCAAGAGTTGATCTTTGAGTTACTTTCAGAAAAAATTTTCAACAGCCATGAGAAGAAAGTTACATGTTTTACTTGATATTGATGTCAGTAAAACAAAACCAAACCAAACCCAAAATCAACAAACCAGCAAGGTGGAGGTATTAAAAAGTATGTCCTGCAAGGCAAAACCAGTTAGCCTGATTTATGCCAATATGATCTAAATTCTGCTTCAGTAACAATAGCCAGGAGCCCACAGTAAAACTATCATAAAAGTAATATAACAATTCCAGATTGCCAGTTTTAATTAAGGGTGATTTCCCTGCCATCTTCCAAAAGATGCCTCCTACACTAAAGCACGAAGAACCACGCTTATATAACATTTATTTTAGAATTTTCAGTGATAGGACATCACTTACACATCACAAAACTTCCCTTTCATTCCCTTGCACCTATCTAAAACCTACCTAGAGAAAAATCTTCAGAAATCTCTGGGCTTCTTCAAATCTAAATTTTGCCACAGGCATACATGAGATTTTTACAGTGTCAGCTATGTGGATGCTACTCAGAGTTTGCAGAAAGCTCATGTCTGGAATTCAGGTTTACAGCTGGGCTCAGTCAAGTTATTGGAAAAGCATTTCCTCCAAAATAAACTCAAACACAACAAACAACCCCCTGCACCTGCTTAGGAAGTGTTTGTCTTGGCTCACAGCAAAGCCTGTCTTTTCATCAGCAGGATTTTTCCCCAACATGTTGTACCAATTTCCTGGTATGTGCTTTCTGACTATGGATACAAAAGGCAATATAAGATGTTTCTGCCACAGAAGGAAGCAGTAGGTGATGGGTGGAGTTATTTATTAACTGAATGCCCTAAATAAGCAACTGGCTCAGGTCAGAGCAATTCACAGCCTGTCCCCTCTCTGCCCAGCCCCTTGTCCTCTATCCTCCAAATCTTCTCAGAGTTTCCATTGGGGCCCTGAAAAGGCTGAACACAAGGTTTGATGGATTTTAGGGGAATGTAGATGAAGTTAGTAAGACAGAGAGGCTCAATATAGAGAGAAGCAGTGTTCACTGCCAGAGGGTTACAGAGTTAGTTACCATCCTCTCTGAAAAGGGGATCACATTTTTCACTATCCTCACCATTAGACAAAAGTCCAGGACTTTTATCTGTTCATACCCTCTTTTTTTTCTTTCCCCTCCAATACCAGATTGCTTAAAACCTTATTTTAACAAGAACCTGCAATTTTAGCTGCTAAGAGAACTTCACTTTCCTGTCTCTACAGCCCCAGGGACTAATTGAGAAGATTACCTGAAGGCTTGAGGTCTAAATGCTCCAGAAAGAAAAACCTGCTTAAAACAATTTCTACAAAGAATGCTGACAGAAATAGGAACAACTAGGAGATCTTCCTGTCAGTGCAAGGTTTTACAATCACAAAAGAGAGCATGCTGGATGTTATCATGTGTTGGGAAAACCAGCAGCAACACAGCAGGTTTCAATGATTTATTTTATTGCAGTACACAGAAGGGTGATAGTTAAGGAGCTTGTTTTCACTACAAATCACAGATGTGAAAAAAAGTCTTGATCTAAAACTATCCTGAACTAAGAATGGGCCAAGTTTTCTTCTGTCAAGTTTTCAGTCCTTGCTGACTTGCCACAGCAAAGGATGAAATTTGTGAAGTGTCTACAGCTGAAATAATGCTTCTCTCAGCTATCATGGAGATCATACAAAAGTGGATTGAGGAATAAGTGGAGTAGATATGTAAGAAAGAGTCAAAGACAATTTTAAAAGATGCCATTTTACCTACAGTTAGTGAAATGAAAACTAGAGAATCCACCCTCCTCTTCTATCAGAAGTCATGACCCCATCAAAAACTGATGTACAAAACGGTTCCAGCAAGGTTGGTTAATAGAAATAATACATCACTATCCAGCCCATTTGGGGCTTTTGTTCTTAAACACTTCAGTAAATGGGCCTGTTTTTTAACTCCAACAGATAATTATGAAGTGCAATAAAAAATTCAAATTATGTTAATAGGCCAGAGAACAACGGCTGTTTCTGAAATCACTGGCAATTACTAGACATAATGGTTCTCAATTAAGCTGGAGGGTATTTTCAATCGTTCATAATTCACTATTTTAAAAGTATCATAAAAATATATAAAAGTGAGTTGTTAATAAAACTTTCAGACCGACCATGTAGCTGTGTGTCACAGAAAGTAATACTTATTTTATTTTGATGGTGCTTATTCCCTTGTGAATGATATGTGAATTGTGAGTGAAGGGAAGGTAACTGCCTGGGATTTGTTTCACTCGGTGCTCCTAAGTGGAAGAGGAGTGATATTTCTTTCTTGAGCAACTTCAGTTTCCCTTAGGAATACATCAGCAATCATACATGTCTTTCCCAATTCTATTTTTATATCCTACAGCTCACAATAGAAACTTTAATGCATATGTGGCTGTGAACCAGAGGTATCACTGCTTGCCCACTTTCAGATTGCTATTTCACATATTCTTCAAGGCAATAAAATGGACCAAAATGGAAAAATTAAGGCATAAAATAAGAAATTTTGAGGATCATGAAATGGTAAATAATAAGCATCTTTCAAATGTAAGCTTGATTCACAATAGATTTCTACCAAATCAAATAAAACAAATTTAAAAAATGAAACCATTAAGGAAAGATCAGTTGGTGATAATTACTACCCACACTTCACTAAAACTAGCACTTACTTGTCCACCACACGTTTAACCTTGCATTAGGGTAAAAGCACAGCTGCAAATTGCTAAGTTCTCATTGTAACTTTACTACATATGATTAATGAGCAGTGTTCTGGAGACACACCTGAACTACCTGAGTGAATGTATTTGAACATACATGGGCATTTGTTTTATTTATTTATTTCCAAACCAATGACACCTTAAAAACATTTCTCTAATTCAGCCACTTCAACCTTCCTCCTGCCAATAAGAAAATCTTATTTGATTTTTATTCAAATACATTTGCACACATATTCCTGAGAAAGAGTAAATCATTCAAGAATAGTTCCTAACTTCAGAAATTCATATTTTCATATTTAAACAGCAACTCAAAAGATTGAAGCACGACACAATAATTCATCATTGGAAGAGAGCCATTCATCATCCAGACCTCAGGATCTGTTGAGAGTCTTTATTGCTTTGGCCTCATTAAAATGGTGCAAACCATGAACTAACATAAATCTGTATCTCTAAATATTCTCTTCCTTAATTTTTTAATAGCTCCACACAAAGGGAAAGGTTAAAACCAATTCAAAGAAATACAAATACTAGTAAAATTTCCCTAATGAACTGTTAGTTGTTGGCTTGAGCCATTTCACTTTAAAAATATTACTTAAATTTCTGAATGAATTAGTAATTAGACTCTATACTGACCTTCTTTGGTTTTTGTTTTGTTTTAGGGTGTGGTGTGCTGGCATTTTTTAATTCCTTCATTTTTATTCCCTGCTCTCTTTTACTTCTTTCACTTTTGGTCTCAAACTTACAGCTAAAGTAAATCTCAAGTGTTACAGCTGGACAAAGATATCTACATAAGGACTACATTGTAATTCAAACTTCATTCCAAATGGGACAGAAATATTCTGAACTCATTCCTATGCAGAAAACACTTGTTTTTCTATCTCATTAAGATCATCATACAATATCAACAGATGCTTAAAAGCCTCTAGTGCTCAAGGAAATGTAGAGAAAATTGAAACAGAAGTACTTATGAATGGTAATCTAATGACACTGCAAAGATTTGACTTTTCTGTACTGCATCTACCAAAACACATATCCCAACACTCCCTCCACCAAAAGCCAAATCCTGTCATTAAACAGCTACCATTTTTATGTTACTTCTTACTGGTTGGCGCTGTGAGCAGGAGTTCATCATTTTACTTCAGAAAAAGTAAAAATAAAAGAAAATAGGCTTGGGTTGAAGTGTCCCTGAATTCCCCACACCCTGAGTGGCTGCCATGCCCACAGAACAGAATATTACCATTATATATAATCACAGTAAACAAGCATCTGGCTGTCATTTAAAATACAGCTTCTCTCTATTGGTAATAAGAAACATTTTCTGCTAATTTCTGTTATCTGTAAATCTCTCTTGGCATTCCAACTCTGCACTTAATGTGCTGTACTCGCTCCACTTTATGCACAATGAACACTGCCATCAAATGTCAGCATGTCTTCTTGTTATCTTAAAGATAGGCAGGGATTCACTCAATGAACCATCTAAAGAGTAAGAAGATACAGGATAAAGAGATATTTATTTATTATGGCACAGATATTTAACAGAAACACATATATATATATATCTACACACACATATATATGGGATTTTTCCCTTTTACACCAGGGAAATAAGCATAGTCATTTGCAAAAACCCCTCACTAGTATTTCCTCTGTTGATTTAAACTTGACTTCAACTCCCATTCTGCAATTAAATTAAGTTACTTATGCATCCATCTACCACAACTCTATAGGACACCAGCCCCAGGTTGATTGTGCCTGCTCAATTTCAGGTATCACTGTTTGCTCCCTGCTACTCCAACAGGAGAAAGCAGAAGCTGAGTTTCAAGCAACTGCCCTATTTTGTTTTTCATACATCCTGTCCTTTTAGACTGCTGGAAAATTAATCTGCAAATGACCCTTAAAAACAATATGAGCACAGTGCACAGGTGAGAAGCAGCAGCCTTGAAAAATTAAAATTGTGTAATACATTTTTCTTTTTGATTTAGTGGTGAAAAGAAACCCAGTTGACCGAATTCACTAGTATGAAGTCACTGCAAGGAATGTCACAATTCTGCCACAGGTTTCAAACTTTAAAATGGACAAAGTGTTTCATATGCCTCAGGAGGAATAGCAATATTTTGGTTAAATAAAAGAGAATTTTTAGAAGTCTTGACCTGTAATTGAGTGCCTATATTTTCAATTTTTATTAAACTCTGTGTCTTATTCTCTCCTCATTTAGATGCTTGCAAAATAAATATAATTATATCCAACTTAAATAACTTTGGAACCTTGAGCTGCAGGTGCTGGTATGCTGTATCTATTACCATATTTTAAACCCTTTTAAGAAGATTGCATTAATTTCTATGATAATTTAGAGCCCATAATGCATTCCAAGATGTGAATAGATGTTAATCACCAAGGAATGATTTTCCTGTATACTAACGAAGTCATGCTGCAACCAGTAACTATTACTTTTAAAATTCAATATTGCCACTGAAAGACTTAGATTAAGATTTGTTAAAGTAACTATACCCCTGATATGGGTTTAAAAACCCCAAAGTAATTAACAACTACATCAATAGCTATGGCCTTCCTATCTACAGAAATTATTAGGACAGAAAATGTTTATAGTATTCAGCTCATTCCTTGCCTAGTATTATTAAAACTTATCCATGCATATTTAATTTCTGCCACCACCATAGACCAGGACAGCAGCCAGCTCAAAGACAGCAGGCAGAAAAGAGGCTTTTTTATTACAATGATATTATGTTTAATAGTACAGATACATCACTGAGGGAAAGCTGACAGCTGTGATTGCAGAACTATTCTGATATTTAGATTGCGAACATTCAGCCAGAGTTGGCCTCTCGTGTAAGTCAAGCTCAGTTTGTTCCATCAGCCTCTAACAGAGCAGCATTCAAATTGAAACATCTCCTCAACCAGGTGAAAATTTGCCATGTTTTCCTGGAACAAGCCAGGAAAACACAGCTTTTCCCCAGCCTAATAGTAACTAAGCATGCCTTTCTACAATACCCCGGTCAATGTTGCTCCTGGACAGCAGTCAAAAGCAGGATGCAGCACAGGTGAGCCATTGCCTTGCCACTGTCAGCAAGGTGACCCAAAGAGAAGGAGTATTGAAAATCCAGGCGACCCCAAATCTGGGAATGCATCTGACTCCATAGCTTTGGAATGCTGAATGCTCACTTTATTGAAACTATATTGTATTACATTATACTACATTAAAGAGAGATAGATGCTATACTACATCACACTTCTAACTACTGAAAACCTCGTGATTCTCTGCCCGAGAGTCCCGACCCACACAGGGGGATCCAAGTGCTCACCTCTGGAGTTCTCTCTCCAGAACACATTCCACATGGGCACAGACACAGAAGCAGCATATGAGATAAGAATAGTTTTGATCATTCTTTTCTCTGCTTCCCTCTGTTCAGAGGCCACATGAATTCCACAAAGGAGCACTCTGATGGGCTGGACCATTCCTCGGGAAGGGACCCTCGGTGCCCATCTGGTCCAGCTGCCAGGGCCTCAGGAGTCACAGCCCCTTGCTGAGAGCATTGTCCCCATGCCTCGGGCACTGCCAGGCCTGGGCATCTGCAGGAAGATGTTCCAGGGCCTGGGCACCCCAAAGAGAGCAGCTACAACGGGGGTGACCCCAGCAGAGCTGTGTCTGCTCCGGCCTGACTGAGCGGAACAACGAGATCCTGTCAGCATTTCAAACTTTCCACACAGTTAAAATTTTATACATTGAGATGTTTCAGAGGAAAATTACTGTTTTAACTTTTTTTTTTTTTTGCCTGTAGACAACAAGCAGGTTCAGAGGGGCAGCTGAAAGCCATTACTGAGGTAACCCCAGCTGCTGCTGCCTCTGCCCCGATCAACCCACACGGCCTAACTGGGCATGGGGATTCAGTGGTGTGAGGAGGACTGCAGGCACTGCTCTCTCACTAGAATAAACATTTTTCCCCTCAAATATCCTCTTCAAATGTTTTAAAACCAGCAATAACTTCATTCCATGCTCTAAGGTGGGCTTCAATTTCGGGGGTGTCCATGATGGTGTCAGAACAATCCCTGAAATACATTATGATGTGCGGGAAGAAAATCAGCTCCTATGTGAAATACGAGTAAAAGAAAGAATTCAGAAAACTCTGGGGGGGACTTGTAGATCAACTTTTGTTATGATCACTTAAAAGACTTTGCACTCTTTCTGGCATCATGCTTGACACTGCTGAACACTTTCAAATTCTGCTGCCTTCAACAGAAGTTCATTATGCCTTTCTAAAATGTGACAAAAGGTAGCAGATAATTTAAGACAGCTTAAAAGGTCCCAAATCCTCTGAAACCCAGAAATATAGCATTACTAATGCAGAACAAATTTGACTTTTGAGATACATTGAAGGATTCTGTAGAAGAATAATTTATTTACTCTTCTTTTACATTTAAATAGTTCACTTTACAAGATTAAGATCTAATTGAGAAATTAAATATTTGAATCTTTACCTTTTTTTTTAAACAACAATCTGGGATAATTTGATGGTTGCGTATTTTTGTAGCAGCAGTCAATGCCATTTGAGCAGTGACAGGATTTAAACTGCCACCAATACAAATTAAATCATTAGCTGCTAGATGTAGAAAAATTCGGAATCGTGAATTTCATTCTCAAGAGACAAGCAGAGAAAGAATTTATTCTCACACGTTTTATATAAATAATCACTTAAATCTGTACTTGTTAAGTACAAAATATGTGTTAGCATAACAAAGTATCTGGTTCATATAAATGTGACTCTTGTCTTTCTCACTGAAAGAGAATAAATTATTTAAAAAATTAGAAAACAAAGCAATGGCTTGAGGAGTTGAATAGCTAAACAAGCAAAAGCAGTATATTTACTGAAAAAAAAAAAATAGAATGGCTACAGCATCTTATACCCACGAGTCACACAGAATTTTAATAATAAACGTTTAAAAAGGTGAATAAGGATGTAAGACTCATCTGGAGAGCAGTCAGTGAAAGAAGATGCAGGGAGTGCACGGCCCCAGAAACTCTGCACTTCCTCCCCTTCCAGCTGTCAGTGACCCTGGAACCCTTCAGTGCTTGCAGGGAATTTCAGACCCATGGGCTCACAAGGACATCCCTGGGCTTCTGCTCCCTTTTCCCCACTGGGTGCAGCTGGATCCCAGTGGGGCCCTGCAGGGCGGGAGAGGAGCAGGCAGCCCAGGGAGGGAGATGTGACAGAGCCCCAAAGGGATCCATCCCTCCCCCCTTCCTGGTGACAGCCCTGGGATACCCTGGAACTAAAACCTTCCTTGGGCTGAAGGGTGCAAAGGGGGCTTGGGTGGGGGAGAGACTTGCAAACCACAGTGGAAAAGGAGAAAAGGACAAAACAGAAGTGTGGAGTTGTAAAATGAGTCAAAATCCATGATTTTCTGCTATAGCAGACCCCAGACATTCTAACAGTCCTACAACACAATCTGTTCCTAAATCAACATAATAAAAAACCCAGACAAGACTTGGTATTTCATTTGCTGCACCTCCACCAATTACACTCAATATAAAGAACTGAAATGAAGAGGAAAATCAGGCCTGCCCACATAGTGGAGTAGGAGACAGAGAAAAATAGCAGAAATTGATATAGAGTACTCTCACTACAGGAAAAAAATGCAAGCTACACTTGGTGAGAAATCTTTTCTTGACAAATTCATGCTTTACACAGCTGGAAAAAACGAAAGGGCCTGGGCAGGCACCAAGATTTATGGATGTCCCTGGGAGCTCTGGGGTCTCCAAAAGACCAGGAGGTCACACTGAATTAGCACCAGCCCCAGGCACTGGGGAGGGGAGCAGGGAGAGCAGGACACAGAAGTATCTGTAATAACTCAGTACACACAGGGACTCCTCTAGTCTGGCTCACAAATTCTCCTTCCTGATGTCAAGTGGCTCATTGGGTAACTCAAAGAACAAGATAACCAACAAAATGCAAACTGAAATTATTAAAAGTAGCAACAGTTGAATAATGATGATTTGCTTGTTTTCCATGTTAAACAGGAAATGTAATTTCACTGATGATAAATTTATAAGGGCTTCACAGACTGCCATTTAAAAAAATGTGGAGTCCTTGACTAAAATATATGCACTTCAGCCCTTAAAGAAATAGTTGTAATACTTAGAATTCATGACAACTTTTTTTTCAAAATATTTTCCTTTAATTGCAAAGTTTAAGAGGAATTTTCTCTCATTTAATTTTTGATCTCAGTCAACCCACAAAACACATCAGCTAGCATTAGGAAGAATTTTCTCATTTACAGCATCACATTACAATATGGGTACTTTATAGATTTTTTTTTTTATGACTTATAATAAAGCATTTGCCCTTTGTCACTGTCAAAAAAGGACAATTACTGCAGCTAGCCATTCAGCCTGTTGTGCTGTATGGTTGTCTGGTATATCTTAGAAAATTAACTTTTTAAAAAATATTTTTGACTTGAACTGCACAATGGATGCGGTTAAAAAAGACTGCATAAAAAACCTGACCGTTAAAAAAAACTTTGTATACAGCTGGAAAAAGGTATTCTCACATTCCAAGTATAAAAAAAAAAGAATGGAGACTTAGAAAAGTTGAAAGCTGAAGACCTGTTTAAAAATTAAAACCAGGGGTGATGCTCAGAGCATGCCACCAAACACCTGATCAGCATTATTCTTTAGGACATTTCTCCCTTTTACAGCAACAGCTTTGAGTCATGTTTCTTTTTCAAAGCCACAATTTCCTAAACCCTCTTTCCCCATCTAGGCTGTACTACCTAACAAACAACTCCAAAATCCTTTTTCTCCCTTGAATGGCCATGTATATTTTGCCAGAAAGAGGAAAAGTCGAATGCATTTGTGCTGATGCTAAATGTTAATATATTTGCCTAAATGTCTGCTAATAGCACTGCTAGAATTAGCTGGACTAGTAGTGCATGCCTAATGTGTTGTTTCTGTTGTTGCTGCTTTAGCTGTTTTCCTTTTTTTTTCCCCTCAGAAACAAAAATAAAGGCATTTTTAGTAAAATGTTTCTATACATCTGCAGCCTGAGCAGCAGCCGTGCCACCACTGTGTGGCTCTGACATAGCATCACTGGGATTATAAATCCCAACATTCCTTTCAATTAAACATGAAAAGTTTAATGTTTTTGTAAATTAAACATGAAGCCTGACTTTGCCAGCCAAAATATGTCCTTCTATCACCTCTTCTAATTCCTCCAGGTCAATTCTTTTCTTAGCTTCACACAGTCAGAGGCTGACGCTCTTTTATTGGTGTGTACTTTCAGAATGTTGTGGGAGAACAAGGCCTTTGAAAACATTTTCTACAGGCCAAAACATTTAATAAATATGCATTACATTCCCAGAGCTCTAATTTGCTTAGAATCACAAAGCCATTTACACATGTAAAAGATTTTCAAAATAAACACTTCTAAGTGGCTTAATTGAACAATTGTATTTTTAAAACGGAATAATCTGTGAAAATCAGATAATACTGTACTATTTAAAAAATCTGATTTACCAACTTGTTTTTGCAGCCAGTACACAAATGCACCATTTCATCCAAGTCTTCTACTGTTTCAAAATAAAATTTATGTAAAAATACCTTAGAATACACCCCCTTCCTTTTTTATAAAGGACTGCTAATTTCCAATTGTCAGTTGACTGAGCCATTTTGAAATATTTTATTTTTATACTTCTTACTGTTACTGTAGTGCAGAACAGATACCCATGCCTTCTATTTCTGTTCAAAGTATGTTAAAAGTTTTAGGCTGCAGACAGAACATTTACTACTCATTCAAAACACACCCTGGAGAGCAAAAAAAGCCAGTAGTTCCTCCATGTCCAAGAAACTTTCAGATCTTTAATTAGAAATTCTGGTCCAGAGTCTAACTATGATAATATTAAGTAAAAATCTCAAATCCAAATCTGCAAGTCTTTTAATCTATGCCAATGGAAACACATGACTGTGAAGGAAAAATAGGAATCAAGTCTGTGATTATATTACCTTTCAGAAAATTTGTTAGCATGTTATTAGCAAAATGTTTATTTGTTAATTATAGTTTTAATTAAGATACAACAATAAATTATCTTTGCCACATTTCTGCAGATATTTACCACCCCTGAGACTTAGATATCTCATTCTGTATCTATGAAGCTGACTGAAGTAAATTAAAGTTACACCATGTGAGTGCTTTACTCACACAAAATCCTCTGAAATTGGAAGCAGGAACGTGGTCCTCCTCCAGATACCTCTGCAAACCACCACTGAATAAATGTAACCACTCCCCATTCTTGGAAAGAACGTCTCAAACCTGATTTTCAAGGAGGAAATTTTATAATTGTTCATTATTTTATTATTTTGAAACTAATTGCTACACTGTTTGCATAATCTAGAATATTGCTAATGCTGGTCAAAATTAAAGAAAGATGGCATGACTGGGAAGGAGCATCCTGTACCTACCAGATCCATGTGCTATCTGCCTTTGGTGTCACCTGTTTTCTTCATCTCAGTAACCTGCAATTCTCCTTTGCAGTTTCTGTTAGAGGATATCATGTGCAGTTCTTCTGCAAAATGCAGCATGTTCTGCCATGCCAGCGAGGCATGTTAAAAGTCTAGATGTGGGAAGATGCTTCCAGAACGAGCTGCAATGACCATGGCTTGTCTGTGAGCCCTAAGTTTATGGCACAGCTCCTGGTTTCAGTTTGGCAGCACTGCCTTTGTGACACAGAACAACACCCCCAATACAAGGTGCATGGACAGCTCTCCATATCCCAGCTTTCCACGAGCCAGAAAGCTCAAAGTAATGCAAATTAGAATACCTGAAAGGCAATTATTGGTTGAATCAATCCAGTGTCAAATCCATCAAACTTGTTTTTATTCAAGGACACGACACAACAGCACTCACAGAACCATATTACAATTGCTTTTTGTGTGTGTGTATGTGTGCTGGGGGTTCATATTATTTGCAGTTTTCTCATTACCTAACAATTATCTGGGGTTTTATGGTCAAAGCATAACAAGGCCAATATATATCTGCCAGAAAAGCTGCAAACAGAAACACGTTCTATAAACAAACCAACAATTACTCAGTTTCGCACCAGTGATGAGGTCGCTGCTCTGCTGACACACACAGAACTTGTTCATGCTGTGCACCAGAACTTAAAAAAACCACTAAGGGATAGATGTGTGCAAAATGAAAAATAAGCTATTTAGACTGGATTTAATTAGTATTTCCACATGATTATTAACAAATTAATGCTAGATAAAAGTATTGATTTTGCCCTTTAGTTGCAACTCTTGCAAATGCACAGGAATGAAGGAATTGTACAGCATTACTCAAAAGCATAAAGTTCATCCAACTGATGAGGTTTCATAGCTTTCCGACCAACTCTACCCAGGAAGGAAAACTGTTCTTCTCCCATTTAAAAAAAAGAAAACTGTTCTCCCTCTCTTCAGCTGAAGATTTGCAGTAGAATGGCACTTTAGTTTAAAAGGTACTGAGGCTGTTTCTGCCTTAAAAAGCCTTTTGAGTGTTGCTATTTCTGTATCCCTCCAGTATGTATACTTTTATACTCTCGTTTTGTATAAAAAAAAAAAATATTAAGTCACAGATGCAAAATCACCCTATGGCAGAACAAAGAGACCTGACCACTCCTATCCTTTTAGTTCTGTGCTCCTTATTAACTTCGTAACTCATCCTAATAATAGACACCAATATCACAATGACAACTCTTACTTCATAAATATATACACACACATATGTGTGCTCAGACTGAAAAAAAAATACCTGACCAATATCCTAGGAGAAATGTGACTTGCTACAGCAATAGCAATTAACAGCAAATAACTTATCTTGTTACACCAAATTTTCAAAGGATGCACATAATATCATTATTTCTGCAGCCATGCTGTTTGATTTTGTCATACAGCTGAGCAAAACCTCACATTCAGAATGTCTTACACTCAAAAAGGGACTCTTAGCTGGCCAGATGTATTATTAAATATATTCAAAGCTGTAAACCAGGGAAAGAAATGGGTCTGGCTGCACAAAGCTTACACTGGGAAGGCAACATGGAGCACCAGGCATTTCACTGGATCTGCTCTGAGGTTCTGCTGCCTTGTTGTGGCTCCTTCTTATTTTTCCCAAATTAAGGAGTGGCACAATACGTGAGACTACTTGATTTTTATCTCAGGTCTATTACACATCCCTGTTAGCATGGCAGGGATTTGTTAGAAGCATAATAAAAAGTATGTGAATTGGTAATGGAAAGGCTCCCCCAGGAGGAAATTCCTTTTGTAAACACTAAATCTAATACTTTCATTAGGAGAGGTATTAATGATAAAATGTTAGCAGTGTCACAGCTAGGAAAAAAAACCATGAAAAATCGGTATTGTTTTATGTCACCTTGTGTATTCTAGGAGAAGCAAACAGCTTTGGATTTCGATTAGATGACTTTAATCATCAAGTTCAACCTTTGACAAAGAGCTGCTTGAGAAGCCCTACTTTGTCAGTTGAAGCCTGTACTTCCTAGAGACATTTCTAGTAGAAAGACAGGAAGGAAACAGAAAGCAAGAGTTACCCATTTCTTCAAAGATCCTGGCATAATGTCCTAAAAACACACAGGGCATATTTTTCTCTAGAAAACTTTATACTGCAATGTGATCATAAGAAATATGCACATATTTTACCCTGCACACCTCCACAGAGGTGCTCAGAGTCACAGCCAGTTTCTGTAGGGGTTCTGTCAGCACAGCTGTGTGGAGGTATAAAAGATTTGCTGCACTTAGAAAGGTATCACCTTGAGGTCTTCAGTTCCAATGCCTGTAGCTCACGGAGTAGTTGGTGATAGAAAAGTGGACTACAGCTGCCCATCAGAAATCATCCAGCCCATCCCCTCCCTTCCCTGTCCAGCCTCTGCTGGTAACCCTTTCTTTGCCTTCCCCGTCTCCATCAATCAGCAAATGATTCTCCACACTAAGACCCTTAAACACGTGTTAAAGTATTATAAAGGCTGTTAAAGAATCCATTGCTTTAAAATGGATTCTGAAATAAATCCATTCTGAAATAAAGACAGCTTGAGTCAGCTACAGTCACTGTTATGGAAAGCTTCCCCATCTTGAAGCAGTTCAAACACAACCCAGAGCTGAACCATAGGCTGTAGTTGATTCCAAGCAGCAGTAATCTGGGGCATCTACAAATGCCCAGGCTCTGTACCATTTAGGAATTAACCTACAGAGCCCCTCATTGCAGTGCTTTTCACCTGCACAGGAGTCTCTGACCTTCCTTGACATTTAGCAGTCAATCCTGGTCCTGGTGAGATGGCAGGAGTGCTCATCCTGTGTGCTGAGGACTGGAGCAAGGAATTTCAAGTCACAAAGATGCAATGACCCAAAGTGGACCCAGTTATGGGCTTTGCCTTACAGTGCTTCACAGAGCTGCTCCTCCTTTCAAATACCTGTTACCCTGTTTATCCCCTTAGGTAAGTTCTATTCAGGCCTCACTCTGTGTCTACCAGCATGCTACTCGTTTTCTGCCCAAAAACTTGCATTTAACTGACCCTGCTGTTGGCTGACATCACAGAAGATTTGCACAGATAAATATAACATTTCTCCACCTCCCTCAAGGTGAAGCCATGATAAAGAGTGGAAGAACCACCCAGCTGTCACAGCCCCATCCTGACCTGAAACTCAGAAAAGCGAGGTTCTGTATCTGTTTACAGATATTCTGATAAATATTCTAAAAATTCTTACTGGAGGCATCTGAGATGAGACAGAAATGCTGCCACACCTCTTATCCATCTCATTATTGATGTATATGTACCTCTGCAATTCTGGCTTCATTTGTTGTGCTTACCCGTGCCATTTCCTGTCTTCATGTTGTCAGCTTATGTTTCATTCTTTTAATAGAAAATAGTTTATGAGTGAACGCCTGGAGGAACGAATCCTGAATGATGTGTGCTTTTGCACTTGTCAATCTTCTCCAGTCTTTAGCTTAAGATCTTTTGATAATCTTTATATTTGAAATGCCGGCAGGCTGTAGTTTAGCACCATTTTAGTTTAGATGAACAATAGCGTTTAGAAAAGAGTGACAGAGGGGATTACTGGCTCCTGAGAGCTGCTGTCTGCCAGAGATCTGACCTGCATCCTACATCCACTGCTCACAGATGGAGAGGAACTTGTAAATGTGGCACTTGGATAATGCAGAAATTCCCAACCTTCTCAAATCTGCATTTTATTTTGCTTCCAGGGATTTATTCTCTTTTTTTGCAGATTTCTCAGTCTATGTCTCAGAATGTTTACTCCCTCCATAATGCAATGCCCTTCTACCAACTCAAAATTTAATCTCAAAATTCTCCTTACATATTTGGTGTCCTATGCCCTACAAGCTTCCAGCTCAAGTACAAGTTTCTTGCTTTAATCATAATTTTTTTACTTCTCAGTAGGAGCAGCACTGCCTCCCCTAAACAGGTCACAGCTCAGTGTTCACCTTGATAATAATATTATAGTCAGTGTGAACCTGTGTGACTAAAGATATTAACCTATGCTAGTACCCTGCAATCCCAGCAAGGCACAGAACAATTACTGTTATGTTTGCAGTTGGATAGAGTCCCATGTTTTAAATATGGAGATTAATTTAATTTCTGAATTAACTGTTAATTATATGAAAGTTTACTGTTCTAGGCTTAAAATGAATCACTGATTTTCTTTTAGAATTAATAAAATCTCTGGAACTTATAAACAGTAGCACACGCTAAGCTAAATGACCTTCTTTCGAAACCTTGAAAATATTAACTATTATGGTAACCTTGTATCAATCCAATTCAAGAAATTTAATATTAAAGTGTTAGAACTACTGTAATATTCATAAGAATGTTTCAAACAAGGAACACAACTCCATGTTCTTTGTCAATACTGTAACTGCAGTTTATATTTTTTAAAAATGGTATTATTCTGCTTCATAGAAAGCAACACACATTCTGGCAGAAAAGTGAATAGCCATTTCTTCCACTGGATCTTAATCACTTGCCACAATGGCTGTGGTTTTTTTAATAATCCTGTTCTTTAATTTGTCTTTTCACAACTGTTTACCGAACACAGCCATCAAAACCAAAGAGGTGGAGAATCAAATAAATCAACTCGCTGAAACCTTCTGCTGTTAAAGCGAATGACAATTATGGATGTTCCTAGGTAGTCTGAGAACCTCTTCCTTGCTGATCCTGTGTCTGATGCGGCTCACAAGCCCACCAGGGCAGGGATCAGCCACTGAAAAGCTCTTAGCACTGTATACAGGATGAATAAAAAATGCACTTCTCAAGGTCATGGGGCAAAAACAAGGTACAGCTGAGGAACACTCACAGCAGTTTATATCCTAATTTCCTTCATGAAGCAGAGATGATGAAAAAACAGCAAGTCAAGACGGAAGCTGTGTGAGCATCACACCTTTCAAGAGCAGTGTTTTAAAAACAAATAATAAATCAATATTTACACTGATTCCTATCCCTTAGCTCTTGAATGAGAAGTTGCAATAGTTCCATTACTCATTTATGCCTTTGTGACATCACAAATAAATCTTATTCCCTTCTTTCCTTCCTTCTCAGTGTCTTTCTCCACATGAAGTGTGCAGCAATACTGCCCTTCACAGCAGCCACCAGCACTGCCCTGGATCAGCAAGTAAAGCACTACATTGTTCACACATTCAGGAAATCCCTACTTTAGGGAGGCTGCAGATGCTCTTCTGGACCTCTTCTGCATGTGCCATCACACATACAGGGTGACATCTACTTCAGCAAGTGGGGAGCTTCCATTAGCATTCTGACATTTGGGTGAAGATGCAAGAAAAATAAGAAGCAGCAAGGAAGCAGCTGATTTAATGACCTTCAGTATCCAAACCACACCAAAGTTTTAAACATAGAGTGACCAAGTGTTACAAAAAATATTAATCATTAGCCATTTCTTGGAAAGCCTCCTATTTTTCACTTGTAGAGCTGATGAAAAAAGAATGCTTATCATGTGTTTGAAAGCTGACTGTTCTCCTGCCTGAGAGCACAGGTGGCAGGGCAGCACCTCACAGAATCAGAATGTGCTGAATTTAAGGGACCCATCAGGATCACTGAGCCCAGCTCCTGGTTCCCACACCCCTGGCTGTGCTGAGCACTCCACGTGCATCGTGCCATTAGTGGTCCTTACACGTGGGCAAAAAATGTCTTTAGACTCCCAGACAAGCATCTTAATCTTTGGGCATCATAACCTCTTCATTGTGCTCTATTAGACAGAAATCTAATAAGAAAACAAAGGATTTAAATAGAAAATAAATGGCTACTCTCAGACTCGTTCATCTTTGTTACTTTCAAAGCATTACTTTTAATGGGGGAAAAAAAGGGACTTATAATATTGCAGAAAAAAAACTGGGGGGGGGGAAAAAAAAATCAAGGCCAAGAAACAGAGTTCCTGGCAATTCAGGATGAGGGTTTTTAAAGTAATAAATTAACAATCAATTGTAGCTTTCAGTCATATTCAAAAAGTATGTACACATACATACATACACACTTCTTAAACTTTTGGAATATATTTATAATATGTTTAAATATTTCAGTGAATGAGGGCAATAGCAGCACTAATCAAAATATGAAAAACTAAAATATTTCAAAAGTACTTTTTATAACCACTGAGATGAAAACTGCTCTTCAGAATGAAAGCAACAAATTGATGTTTTACTGAGGATAGAAAATAGCAGCTTCATAACAAAAAAAAAAATACAGTATGGAAAGCTGGAAAATCAGACTATGAATATTGAAAAAAATTACAAAATTAGTTTTATCATTTCAATTACCTTTTTTGACTTACAGATTTTGTCATTAGATAATTTCTTTCTCTTTTAAGTCATCAGAGAGTAAAGGCCTACCATATAATGATGATACCAGCTAAGCTAAAACTGACAGTAAGAACAATCCACTGAAATCTCTTACCTTGATTCAGGTACTAAATAGAGTGCATGGGACAGAATAATTTTTGCCCAGCTACCTTCTATAATTTCTGGTATCACTTCAACAAGCTCTGGTTTTTCCTGTTCCTTTTCTAGGCACAGTCTATTTCAAAAAATCATCAGCTCTAATTCTCTAGAATAAGATCAAAAGCCAATAGCATCAAGGTAATCTTCCCAGCCTGAGAAGAAATAATTTTAAATGAACACGTTCATGCTAAAGGAATATCCATACATTTAAAAAACCCTGAACAAACAAACAAACAACTTGTGGTTGTGTTTTTGTTAGTGTTTTTTTTTAAACCCAACTACTACCAAAGTACTTTAAATTATCCTAGGGCATCAACAATTTGAGATTATCTGCTGGCTTCCAGCTATTACATAATGGGTAATTAGATGCTGAAAATTCCAGTGACTTAGAAAAATAGTCTACATGCTAATTGCTTTTATGAGTCCTTTAATGCAATCTGGGGACAGAAAGAATTTTGGACTGTCTCTGAATAATAACATTACTGGCAGCAAGCCTAATTTCTTTTCCATTTTTTCCCCAGACATTTCTTAGAGGTTTTGATAATTTCTTTCCATCTCCCCGTACACTATATATGTATACATTTTTGCTACCACATTATTACATTTTCTATTTAATTGCAACCAATGGTCACTGACCATTCTTGATGCAGTGTCACAGCTACTAGATTGCTGCACCCCCATGAAGAGACAACTGTAATTTCAATTAGTATTTGTTTCTAATTTCTTGTTTCACACTTTTTATGTTACATTACAATTGAAAAAGAGACATTTGCTTTCCTTTCCCCTTCCAAATCCTCCCAGTGATCTTTGACATTCAACTTTCCTACAGACAGGGAACCATGAGCAATCTCATCTTGCTCTTGACAGGCTGACAGTGGTGAATTTTTTGGCAACAAAACTACTACTGCCACAACACAGGCTGCTAGAAGCTTGGCATGGAGTGTTGCCTATAAACACCTCAAGAAATGAGGTGAATGTCTAGTGCTAAACTGTCAAAAGCAGAATGTTTGCGTGATTTAGTTGAGAAAACATTGAGTGAATTTGGGAAAACAGAAAACAAAGCAAAACAAAAAATCTGAGAAGACTGAAGACCCCCCCAGAATATTCAAAACTAGTATGGAAATATAGTAACACAGGAACTTCCAGAACACCACACTGACATAATCTAGTTAAAACTTTTTCTTTCAATCATTTTTATGTATTAGCTACAGGGTAACCCAGAAAGTTCACAAGTTTCCATAAATTTATGGTTTCCCTTCACCACCTGCTGTAATAGTGATGCCAGTCAATGGCAGGAGAGCAGGGTTCAAGAGACACAAGTTTCAGAGCAGATCAGCCTAAATACTCAAACTTGCCAGCACAAAACAGATGAAAAATTCTAATTAAAAAGGAATCACAAGTGATTACATTTACTGAAAAAGAGTGGGGTTTTTAATCTGTTTTGTCATGATTTTGGGGATGTAACCCGTGGGTGTGCAGTAAATGACACAATTCTTCTGAAAAATGCATGGGTCCCCTCTTTGACAGCCCAGTGCAAATCTGAGCATACTTATAAGGAGCATGACTTATCAAGTCTTCCTAAAGAATTGATTATCTTTAATCACAGAATTCTTGAAGAAAAGCTATTCATGGAGCAGTCTGTGCTACTGTGAACAATGGACTTCTGGGCTGTTAAAACCTCGGAGAAATCTATGAAACCAAACTGCTTCCAGAATGAGGTGGGAAATAGTATCTGGATGCTCTTCAGAGAAAGTTTAGAAGAGAAGAACAGAAAAAACCCAACTGTTGATGCACAGCCCCTGACTCAAGTCCAGCATTTCCTGGAATGACAATTCAGTTACCAGTGTTTATTCCACCTTTAGTCCTAATGATTTCTGTAAAGGACTGACTGACCTCTACCAAACCCTATCACAAAGGGCAGAATTACTGGCCTTGAGGCTGTGTACAAACAGGTGGAAATGAGAGTTTTGCTTGGAAGTGTGAGGACAAAGATTTAACCAAAGAGCTCTCTGACATGGGAGGAGAGCCAGGAAGGCAGAGCTGCTTGGCAGGAGGAAGGAGAACACTTTTGCCTCCAAAAACTCTACAAACAGAAGAAGACTCAGGACTCCGATTCCTGTCCCTAGATTCGACATGATCAGGACTGCAGATGCTACAAGCCCCTTGCTTTTTTGCCTTTTAAATTCAATTCAGTATTTTTTTCTCAGGATTTCCTGCTCATGTTCCTTCTATCACTTAGGTACACCTATGATCTAATAAAAATGCTTGTTATCACAGAGCTATTTAAGTAACAAAAAGAAAACCAGAAAGAACAGATTACCAACATATGTAATTGTCCAAAGGAGGCAGACAGGTCTTTTTGCAAAAGTGGTTATCAGAATAATACAGCACTGTATTACATACACTGGTGGTGAGCTGCAATCAACCTGTGTGCAAGTAAGTAAAAATCAGAACAAGAGTGATTTATAATTAAACTAATCAAAATCTTACAGGTGGTATAATAAGTGCTTCTGAATTTTCCATGTGGCATGCTGATTGTTAAATCTTGATAAGGGCTGCTCTACGTGATACAAGCACCCCATTGGGCTCCATCAAATAAAAGTCTACATCTTAGAAATCTCAATTCTTTAAACAAATCAGACCACAGAGACTGATGTGTTTTGCTGAATGAACAATTGACCTTTGTGAAAAGAACTTCAGGGCTCTAAGAATGCATTACGGTGTGCAGAGTCCTTTGGAACTATAATAATCCATATGCTTGCCCTCCAGTGCTTAGGAACACCTTTTTCCTAAACAAACAAAAACCCCACACTGCAATGAAGTTTCCCACAAATTTTTTATAAATTTCTTAAACAATCAAACAAAAAACCCCAAGTTAACCAAACTTTTATTTTTGTAGCTTTGTAATTGGATGCCACTACAGTTTCTGCTTACTCTAATAGGGTTAAACATACATTCTATCAACTGCTAACACAAATGAAATTATTTGATATTGTTATAGCTTTAGCTCTACAATTTTGACTTAATTTAGTGGGATTAAGATGTTCTATCTACTTTAATGTGTACCTGACCTCAGATTCTGACATGTCAATTACTTAGAAGATGGTATTATCTTCTAAGAAAGACAGTGATTCAAACAAGTCACGATGCATTCTCCTGGCAAACACAGAATTCAAAACACGCAAAAATTAATCTTTCTATAAATACTTCTTGATTATTTTTAATTATTTTAAATCTAAAAGCTGCACTCCTCTTCTCCCAGAAGCATAACTGCTTTTGCTTTACCAAACAAGCCTGAGAAGGGAGGGAGAAGGAAGGCTGTGCCAACTCTAGTGCGGTCAAGTGGATGGAAGTCTGCTTGTGCTATCTGAATCACACATTGGCAGATGAAAAGACAGGCCTTTTACCATCTGTAAATTTTAATGCACCAGATTTTGGCTGCCATGAAACCTAAAGTATTTACTTCACTGAGGTACACAGAAGGAAAAAAGGACATAAGTTTTTATCTACATTTAAGTGACAGCACTAGATAAAACCAGTTTATGCTACAGTTTCACCATTTAAAGTTATGCACTGAAGTAAATTTCTCATCTGTATAAAGATGTGCTGATAGAAAAGCCTAAACCCTGATTGTCTCTTGATGTCTCCATAGCTTCCTTTCTGCATTTTAGAAAAAAAACAAGCATGTGGATTTTTTCAATGGTTTGAAAATGCCATTTCACTAAAACTGAAGGTATATACAAATGCCTGATCCTTTCAGGGCTTGTAGTCTCAAAAGACCATTGCAAATGCAAATAGCTATAGTTGTTACTGAGGAAACTGAAACAATGAGAAGGATAAGAATGGCAGTGGCTGTGGCAGAAATTATCTTCCCTGCAGCAGGAAGGCTGGAACCAGCTCTTTAAGCCATGTAACACTGAGGGTAACTTCAATCAGCTCTCTGAACTTCACAGCCAATTTTAAATAACCATGATTTATGCTTTGTCCAAAGTGGTGCACAGTGGTGCAGCAAAATACCTTTGGCACATGAATACATTTGCCCCATTGCTCCCCCTTCAGTCTTTGATCTCCTTCATATTAACCCCTTATTTCTCAAAACTCTGTACTGAATAAACTGATATTTCCCTATATCAGGTAATTATTTTTAAGAAAAATTATTGTTTATGTCCCTAAAGCCAGAAATGTACAACAGTAGTTACACTTTTGCATTGCTGCTTTTTTCTTGGCACTAGCACAAATAAGAAGGTAGTTAAAAATTTAAAGATGAACCTCCCCACCCCAATTTGTGGGGGGAAAATAGTACACAAAATGCAGATGTGAAGGCATGTTGTCTCTTCTATTTGTCTCATTTAAATTTGACAGTTCCTTTACAATTTTTCCTTGTTTTCACATGTTTATCTTCAAGGACCATAAACTTCTATCTGAAGAATTTACATTAAGTAACATGAATAATGTCAAATTTATGCAAAATGTAAGAGAATTGCTGCAGATTAGCTGTAATTTTGATCAGTTGTACTCTAAAATGGAGGAAAATCCTTCACAGATATGTGAAGCAAAATCCACTATTTCTGTAACAGAAGGAGGAAAAGCAACAAAGCCACAGAGGTACTGCACATATTGTAAGAAAGTCTTTAAGCAAATGCAAACTAGCAGAATGAAACTATCTGAATATAGGGAAGAAAGAACAAAATGAGAAAGATCAGATGAAAATCGTGCTGTTCATATAGCTAAGGTCACTTCAACACCTACTGAAAACAAGAGAGACTGCAGGCTGCAAGAGGCTTTCTTCATTCTGATCTCTCAGCATCTGGTACTGAAAGCAGCACCAGAGATACTGAACATCTGGAAGCTTTAAAAAATTCTATCACTCTACCAAACTGGAGAGGTTTTGTGAGCATTGTGGCTGCTAAAGCACATGAGAGCCCCTTCCAGAAGCCAATCCCCACTGAACGACAGGAACGTTTCTGTTCCAAAAAGTGCTTTGGTGTTGGAATTTTTCTTTACCCTGGAGAAAGTAAAAACACAGGTACAATCTCAGCCTTCAAAGCTGCAGCTCTCCTGGGTCACCACTGGCCACTTTCCCCATCCAGACCTGCTCCCTTTTGCCATTACCAGAGACAGCAACAAAAAGGCAGAATTTTCACACATGCACAGAGCACAGGAATATGCAAAAGATTTCCACGTGTCAGAGATGGAAATACTTCCCAAGGCACCACACACACAAAGACAATGTGTGCTTTAGCTCACTGTGCAGCACACAAGTGGCTCTGTTTGCAAACCCTCCCTGCCAGTGGCCATCAGAGGAGTCCTCACAGACACTACACGTCCCCCGTGGTACAGAGAAAGGACTGAACATCTCAGCTCTGATTCCTATGATTTTCAATTAAACTTCCTTTTCTGCTGGAACATGGATCACCTGCTCCACCACGCATACTTCTGTATTATTAATTTGTTAGCTTGCTGGAATCACAGTTGAAAACCTTTCAGCCTTGGTTTGCAGCAATAAATTCAACTGACAGCTGAAATTTGGAACGCTCACTTAATATTGATTCTGAATGTAATAACAAGCGACATGACCTTTTGGAGGGTGTAAAATATGGCTGCCACAACATCTGTGCCACATTTCTTGCTGTGTAGTAATATGCTGGAACAGCACGGAGCTGGCACTGAAGTTAAGCTTTATTATCAAGCAGATCTCTCCATCTCTCTGGCTTCATTAGAAAAAACCCACAGAACTTTACTCCTCACCCCACCCCCAAAATGCTTCCCAATCCAGAACTTGTGCATACATCACTGTTTCTGAGACCTAATTTATCCTGCAGTAAGGAAAGAGATTTTGGATGGCTAAAAGAGACCCCCTGTGTGAAACACAGCAGTTCCAGCAGATTGAAAATCAGCACATCTTCAGTCAGACAGGAATCTTACACTGAGTATCTCCATCAAACATCTACTGAGTTATACTGTTTGTTATCTTCCTACCTAAAGGGAAATAAATACCTTTGCATCTTTCCTAAAAGAAAAAATGCATTAGTAACCATTTTTTGTGAGCTCTGACACCACAAATACCATTTTCATTTAGCATTACCCCAGGATACCTTGAACTAATTTTGCTAGGCTGGATACAGGTTGGTACCTTCCAATAAATTCCTTTGAAGTGCTGGTATCTTTAAAATATAGTCCATATAGACAGAATATATTTTTTTGTATTTTTTAAAATTCAATTTAAGCAACTTCAAATTATGCAAGAAGCCTAACCAAGTTTCAAACCCCAAATTCTACTACAAAAAACATACATCCCTCTTCAAGTATTATAAAGAACACTTCAGATATCTGCTGATTTTTTTTTTGCTAGCATAACAAGTAAACTGAAACAATCCCTTTATCCTTATGAAAAAGACCTATTTTATATCTTAATGAATATGAAACACAATGAAGCAGATATTTACCATGACATTTTAATTTTGCATTTTGTGATTTTAGTTTCTACACTGACAAACACTTGGTAACAGCTAAAATTTTACATGTTTTAGAACTCATTGTTCAAGAAAAATTAAAAACTTTTATATAAAAGCTTAAGGCACTCTAAAAATAGGAATGTGAAGATTTTTGCTTTTTTTCACTCTTTTCTAGGACATGTACCTGTACTGGCCTTGGGGACTGGGGTAACCTGCCCCAACTGCATTATCACACACCTCACAAAGTTACACTCTGAGAGCAAGAGAACTTTCACTAAAAAATTCACAGAAACTAACAAGCAATGGAAATTTATAAAAATACACCAGGTTTACAAATTATTTCCTTCAGATGTAATCCTGAGGTAATGGGAACAGATGCCCAATACGTAAGTTTCAAAAGGCATTAAACATCACTGTATACATGTACTGATGCATATGGATTCACACATATGACATTTAATAAATATACGTACATTTGATTATTACTGAAGGCAGACTGAATCACTAATGAGGACCAATATGTACAGTTTGAATTTCACTAAATCTATTATATATACATTCTAGCATAACAAAATGGCTATTTCCTCTCTGCCTTTCTACTGCTGTAATCCTAATTTCATTTAATTGTAAAATCAGCACCTGAAGCAATCAACATTGTGCTACAATAGATGAAGCTGAGACTATAACAAAACATGAAGCCTGAGCAAGATGTGAATTACTAAAAGAACTGTTAAATTCTTTTAAATACAATGAAGTTTAGGACTCCTTTGAAGGAGCTGGAGAAGAAAATGGAATATTTCAAAAGCTACAGCTGATCTTGGAGTTCCCCTCCATCTCCTAATTATTTATTCGTAATAAATCCCAGGAAAGTAGTAAAAGTGTTATTGAAAAACCCAAAGATGCCGTGGACTAGTTTTTTATGCAAGCTTCCATGTTACACACAGAGTGTCCAAAACCTCCAGCAGTTTGATCTCTGCTGGGGTGTGTTTGACACCCACACATTTGACCACTGTTCCCCAGAAAAGCAGCATTTGTAAGTCCTACTGATGGACTTGTGGGAACAGAGACAGACACGCATTTCCAGCTTTGGGATGGGTTTCTCACTGCAGCTGTGAGAGACTTGAGAGCTGAACTGCCCAGCCAGCTTGGGAGTTTTGAGAGACACACCAAATTCTCTGGGGTTGGTCTCACACCCCCTCAGAGGGTCAGCCCCACTGCTGCCTTAGCTTTTAGCTTTTATGTTTTTCAGATGCTGCCCTGCCCCAGTGTACAACTCTGAACTCCACACAGCGTTAGCAAGCTCTCCTCAGGGCTTGGTCAGACAACACAATCCTCCCAGGCCTGGGAACCAAGGTCACCATCACAGCTCTGAGAAGTACAAACAAGAGTGAATTGGGAGGGACAGAAGCAAACTGGGGGAATGTGATTTCATTCCCTGAAGCTGTAATTGGACAATTAACCCCTGATATGCAAATTGACCAAACTTGTATCTGTCTAAAAAACTCGTGACCGTGACCGTTGTCCATCTTGGCTTTTGACTGCCTGAGGTGTATCTGTCAAAGGCCTTTAATAAATATACACTTTATTCTTTTAACTCTGTCCAGCCTCTGTTCTGGGTAGCCCCTGCAAGGCATCCCACAGCTCAGCCCCTGCTGCCCTCCTTCCCAAGCTGGGTACACCCTTGGAGGCACCAGGAACAGCAGAGGTAAACAAGCACCAATTGCATTACTCCTACAGCCTCAGCTGAGACAGAATTCAAGACTAATCTGATTATATGTATATTACAAGCCACTAAAAATCTTTTGGCAATAATTACCAAGCTTCCACACATTAAAAAAGGGCATTTTATTTAGCACTGGGCTAATCTATCAAGTGGTAAGCTTCAAAGGGGGAGGGGAAAAAACTCCACAAACAAAAAAACCCCTGAAGTAGGTTTATAAAGCAGAGATATTTCATTTTTATTGAATGGCAAAAAATTATTCCAGACTCTTAAATGCACTAAAAGACTTTTAAATAAAATACAATTTTTCCTCTCAAAGCTTAATTTCAAGTGATAAAACTTCCCTAAGTTCTAAAAGGCTCCATAGTAGCATTTGGAAATGCTGCCATTGTTTCTGATACACATTTCCAGCTCAAGAGCTATGGTGGGTTTGGGTGGAGGGAAGGAATGCAAAATAGCAGTGCCTGACACCTGCCTTAAAAATTCATAGCCAAGACTATATGACAATTACATTTATGCTTTATAATTGCAACTAAAATTTGTCAAGCAACTAAGTATGAGCTGTGTGTTTGTTTATAGATAATACAAGGCTGAAAATGAAAAACTGAAGCAATAGAGTATAATGTTATACGTGCATATGTGCTCATGCACATCTGTAAAACTCGATTTTTACCATAGCTGTCAGTAAACATATTAACATAGCCCCGGGGGTACAAGCACACAACACAGACTGAAACAAATGCAAAGGAGGAGGAGCTGCAAGTGGAGGAGTCATACACAAGGGAAAACAAGAGGCACTTTGCACATTTCTGCCCTTAAGGGAGGGTTTTCAGAACCTTCCTCAGGTATCTGTCTGCTACCATGCAGAGTTTGGGCAACAATCAGGAAGAAGTTCAAGTTAATTCAGTGATCTGTGACATGACCACGATCAGAAGGACTTGTATGACTGGAAAAAAGGGCCATTGATTAACAGAGAAAGAGCAAGGGTGAGGAAGGGAGGAAATACCACTTGACTACACTAAGTATCAGTTTGAAGAGGTCCTGAAATGACCAAGTTTGGGATCCTGGGAAAGCCTGGGAAGGCAACCGGCAAAGATTTGGGACTCCTGAGCACAGGCTTTGGTGTAGCCAGTGAATTGCTGCACAGAACATCCTGGGCAGAGCTGTGAAGGTGATGCCCAGGAGCTGTGGCACACAGGGAGGAGGCAGCGAGGCAGGGATGGATGCACAGCACTGGATGGGGCTTGCCAAGATAGATGAAAATAGGTGAAGAAAGGATAAAGTGACTCATTTGGGAGCAATCACTGCCAGTCTCAACCTGAGAAGGGAACAGCTGATTGGCAGCCCTACCAAAGCCTACTTTCTTCAGTTCTATGAAATTCTGAGAGCTCTATTCCATGACCTGAGCCTCTGCAGCCAGCATGAGTCCATAACTACAATTTGAGTCCCCACACATAAACACCTCAAAGACAAGGGAGCCCCAAACCACTGAAAACAATTCTTCAAAGAATTCTCAGCTAAACTTCAGGGGACAGACTGTCAGATAAACTCTAATAATGGTTATGTGGGTCTATGTTTTCTTCAAGCCTCAAAAGATTTCTTCAGAAGAGCTTTCCTGCATTAGCCTGAGTGCTCTTTTGAGAAGCACAACTGTGGAGACTGTGCCCCAGCACAGGACTTCTTGAAGTTCTACCAAGATACTGCTCCTGTGATCGCGATTTGATTCAAAACATCCTTACATGACAACCATAATCAATGCTGTTGTCCGAAAGTATTTTAATTCTTCACGTTAAGAAATCTGTTTCTAGGTTAGCAATGCTGTTGCTTTGAAAATTGGTTGTTTGCAAATGTTAAACTTATTTACCACAAAAGCTCAGTCAACAGAAGATTACAAGTAGGGTTACTCTTTCTTATCCACTTTCCTAAGATTATCTGAAAGTGAGACAAGTCTTGGGAATATCCAAATTTAGGCTATGAATCCAAAGAGCCTTCAAGTGACAGCAGTGAAAAAATTAGCACCTCTGGTCTCCCAGTGCCCTCCATGGAGAAGCAAGAAAACAAGACAACTGATGCCAAAGGACAGAGCAGAGCAATCTTGTGAGAAAATTCCAAATGGAACATGCTTTTCTGGCTTAACTCAGATGTTTAGGATGAGCTTCAACTAATTCTACTGATTCAACTAATTCAAAAATAGTTACCTAATCATAACTAGTCCAATAGTTACCTCTGCAGTTAATGGGCAAAGATGCACACCAAAGCAGGGGCATTTCTCCCATGACATCCCAAGATGAAGCATGCAGGATGGATCACTCTGTGCTTATTTTACTGATGATTAACTTTGATTAATAGCGTATCGTTTATATTAGTGCAAATTAAGACAAGATTAATTCTATCTTTATTTCCTTATTTTCAAGTAATAAGAATCTTAAGCCCTCAGGCCAGAGGTTCTTTGTAGCCTATAGAATGGCAGAACAATGTAATTTGCCTTAGCATGTCACTTGTGTCACCTCCTTTGATCTCTAATATATTAGCATATGCCAGTCTTTATTACCCTGTTGAATCTGTTCCTATTTACATCTACTGAGTCACGTATGTTCTGTTCTGTTAGTTCTGACTAACCCCCTTATTTGGTATTTTGCTTCAAGCTCCCACTCCTAGAAGGGGCTGATTATTTGAAAGCCTCACTGTTACAATCCCCCAAACTCCACGAAAAGGCTTTTTAAAAAGGTTGTGGGTGTAGCCAAAGGCTGTAAAATTAAAAGGCCTCTAAAAATAATCCATTTATAGAAAATAATCTCATTGATATTGTCAGACTTAGTCCATAACCTGCCCTTCAAAATTCTTCTTATTTTTAGATCTGTTATTTAACTGTACATATACTTTAACCTTGTTGATGGAAAGAAATATGACAGCCACAGAATCATCTAGACAAAACACCAACATCTCATTTGCATGCTTACTAGTATTATGCATTGAAACATGAGGGCTTCTTCTCCCCAGTAACCTCCCTGGCAGTGTCAGAGCATATTAGTGACTTCTCTGGGTATTTTTAGGCCATTCTTTCATTCCATTGTTTTTGTGTGTGGGGAAGCTTCTAACAGGCACAGTTCCACCCACTTGGAACTCTGCTGAGCACCGAAGGCTGTGCACAAAGGCTGCTCTGCTACACCAGAAAACACAAACCCAGCTCCTTTCCCCACCACCTCTGGAATTTGGGCACACACATGGCACTGCACAAGTGCCAGGATGGTAATCTCAGGCTGTGGGTGAAATTTCTCTGCCAAAGCTTTATCATTCTATGCCTGTAGTAGATAAAGCTCGCTGTGGATGTTTACTGTGGAGCTGGAGAATTCATCTACATATCTATTTGCATGCACATTTCAGTCAGTTGTAGGAAAAATAGCACAGGATTGATAGAGCTCTCCATTGACACACTGAGCATGAACATTTATCCAGCAATCATAAATATGTATTATTCCCTCCCAGGATGCAAGTGGAGACCAGAATAGCAAAGAGTAGTGAAACAGACCCTCAGAATCCCACGGTTTCCAAGTATTTTTTTGGGAATAAGAAATCACTAAGAACAAACACACACAGGACATACTCTGGAGCCTTTGTAACAATGCCTTTTTTGTACAGGTGAAAACTCACACAGTCAAGTGGAAAAATATTCCAAGCAGCTTATTAATCACAAATAGAGAACAAACGTATCAGTGCAACTGAAAATCACCAATGCTAATGCAGAAGGCATCTCTGATTAGAAAATGCTCAAAAATGATTACACAGATGAGTAAGCCTGATTTTTGGGATCATCATCTTTCTGCATCTGACATGCAAATGTAACTATTCTGATAAATCAGAGCGGGAAGTAGCATCAAAACACAAAAAGTTGTATTTTAGCTTAAATTGACCATTTTTTTTAGTAGGAAGCTGTGATGGACAGTATGGTTATCTGCTGTCCACAGGCAGGTTACAAAGTGAAGATGCAAAACATGAAAACCATATTTTGCATGGAGGATCAAATATTTTTGTAATATTGGGAAAAATGAAATTATATTCCTAGTTTAAAAGAGAAAAAAGAATAGAGAGCGCCAACAGAGGAGTTAAATCTTGAAAGGACTAGAAAAAAGCCAACACAGAAGCCATTTGCTGCCAGTTCAAAGGACACTATATGTAAAGAATAGCAAGTATCACCCTTTTCTTGCTCCTGTTTCTGTGCTGAGCCATAATTATGCCACATTTTGCAGAAGGGCAGTGGGCTGACTGACAGGACACATCTCCTGGCTGGGCAGTGCTGCTGGGACTGCACTTGGCACTCGGGGCTGGCACACAGCAATCCCATCACCACGTTCCAGAGTGCTCTGCTGACAGCTGCCCTACCAAAAAACCACTTCCAGCTTGGCAAGGAGAAGAAAACACAGCCCATGTAGCACATGCAATCCTCCTCATCCAGCAGATGAGTGAAGAGGAAGCTGCCATCACTGAGATGAAGGGGGAATCAGGAGAGGGAAGAGCAGGAACACCACTGGCACCTCATGCTGGTAGCTCTGAGCCTGCAGCGTGGCCCTGCTGTTTCTGGAGGATGGGTGCTACTCAGCTAAATGTCTTCCCCTCTCCGTTTTAGGGAATGTTCTCCTGAAATGTCTTCCCAGATTTAAGATAAGGTAATTCCCTGCAAAATTAAAACTATATTACAATGTTAAGAGCACTTCTTAGGGTGGTGATATACTTGAGCATAAGCAGGGCCTCACATCTGCTCAAGGTAAGGAGAGTTATATAAGTACATGGAGAACAAAAGCTGGACTGCTGGGGCCTGTTTCCATGAATCCCTGATGATCCTGCATTGGCACTTTCTATTTTGACCTCTCAGGAATCAATTAAAAACAGTTACATTCCGAAGGAGGCACTTCAATAGCTCTGCTGGCAGCAACACTTTGATTTGTTTGACATTTACTGGTCATCTGCTAAGCTCAACACTGCAAATTCTAAGTTGCAGGAAGACAAAACTAAGTGAGGAAAAAAAAACCCAACAAATACCAGCACCACGAGGCTGGAGGAACAAAGCAGCCATTCCAGCACTCCATTTAATAATTTGAGACACAAACATGATCAAGGAAAGTATCAAGCACTAGGGTTAAGTTGTTCTCACTGAAGTTCTTTTTTTTTCTTACACCTAATGTCTTAAATGGTAATGTTTCCCACTAAAAAAAAACAACCCCCCATGAACCCCTCAGTGCAAACAATATTTCTCTCTCTTTTTTTTTAATTAGGCCCCTCTTCCTGCAACACTTAAGAGTAACTTACCAGGCTTTTAACACAACGCCATTAATAAAACATTGTCTGAAAATGAGGATTGAAATAATTAGAGCACCATGAAATCACATCTTCAAATCCCATTAACGCTGACTCAGACCATCATTCAGAAAAGTTACAGAAAGCTCCTTGAAAACGACACTACTTTTAAACATTAAAGGATTCAAAACACTTTTCCATTTATTCCTTCTCTTCACTGGTGCTCAGTGTCCATTACCAGGATATAGCTACAGGTGCAGTACTAGGTGTTTTTCTCAGAAATAAGAAACAAAAAAGACCTAGAACCAACTACTGAAGAAGTCCAGCCCTGTACATTACCATTTATTTCTTAATATTACTCTAAACATATTTGCACATTGTAACAAATATTAAGATTACAGAAAACTTTCACCACCCAGGTAAAGTTGCAAGGATCTGGAGGTGTCAATGAAATTCTCAGGAAGTGTCCCAAAATGATCAAATTCTCTTCCTTCTTTTATGACACCAAAGAATAAAGACTTTTCTCTACCCAGAAGTTTAAATGGTCAAAATTACTTTCATTTCTGAGCCCAACAGACAGAGTGGGAATCAAAGTATGGTTCAAAGGAACAGTCAGGTCCTCAGGCTAGCCCCAAGCACACTGAAGAACTGCAGCTGGTGAATTTTTTTCCTCAGTAAGTGCACTACTTACAGTTGTGCTTAGGTTTAATTTGAGAAAGACTATAAACCAAACTAAAATTATGCAGCTTATAAGTAGAAAAAAATTAAAATGTGTTTCCATGAAATGACAATTTCATATATAAAATGAAATTACTTAATTTTTTCCCCAGCTTCTCTTATGTGTCATTGCATGTCCTTCTCTGCTTAGAGGCAGTGGCAAAGTTTGGGCAGAATAATTTGCTTTATGGTTTATATCCTCACGTGCCATAAAAATGAAAAGTATTAATAATTGTTACTGTTTTCCATTTAAGAAAACTTAAGACTAATCCCAAGAATATTTATCCAATTCTACTCCACAGTAAGGCTACAAACAATTATTGCATTACACAGAGTGTATGGCCCTGTTTCACCACCCTGCACTTGTCTTTGCTCAGGTGTTTGGCAATCTATGACTGCAACGCTCTGGACATGAGTTAAGTATATCTTTATATTTGAGTCCCCTCTGCTGCAGAAGACACAGTCCCTCTGCAGCCCTTGCTGCACAAGGTGACAGCAGGAACACCAAGGCACACACATGGGAAGAAGGTGGCACAGATGAAGCACAGAGACATCCTGGAGGAGGCACGTGGACGTGGGAGCACTGACCTTGCACTCAGCAATCCCAAGGGATGTTCAGGGGAATGACAGAACGAGCCTCACAAGGAGAAGCTGATACAACAGCCCAACAACCCCTCCCAATCCCTGCTGCTCTCACACAGCCTGGTGTGGCAGAGCTGGGATCAGGAGTGGGGTGCAGGGGCCAGGAGCACTCACTGAACAGAACATCAGTGCTTGGCAACACCCTGGTGGTGGCTCTACAAAGAATGTCACACATTTTTACTAATATAGACCAGTGATGCTGTCCCAAGTGCAGCATGGGGATAGTTCAGCTTTTATGTCCTCCTTTGACAATGATGTGCAGACCATCAAGTTACACATGTTTTTAAGCATCTGCTTAAAGATGCTTTAAAAACTTCTGCAACAAAGAATTTTTCCTTCATCTACTAATGAACTATTTTGCAAGATTAAAAAAATTCACTGTCTCCTACTTGTATTTTCCCTATGTAGTTAACTGCAGTTAAGCACAGCAAAAACACTCCTGCTGCAGAACATGAAGAGTCAAATAATTATTACTGCTGGAGTAAATTTGGTTCCGTATTTGCATCTATTTGATGTCAGTGATGCTGTAATGCACAGTAATCAGAATTTTGGCCTAGTCCTGGGGAAAAAGAAAAAAAAACAAACAAAAACCACAAGAAACAAAAAGAGAGTTATTTTTCTTTCAGTTTCTGCCTTCTCTGGATTCATAACAAGAAGATGTGCTCAATTACTGTAGTTTATTCACATAAGAAAAACACTGTCTTAATGAGAGCAAAATTAGTAACACAACACCTCACCAACTTGAAAAAGACTTGTTTTTTCAACGTTCAAGTCTATATAATTTTTTCTCATGCAGGTTAAACTTTAAAATCACATCTATCAGAACCAAAGGAATATTTAAAATGCCATTTCTAAATTTTTGTATGATAAACCAGGTCTTAATTTTTCACTGCATTCTGACCACGTTACAAAAAACCTGCCTATCAGTGGCAACTGCGACTGTATGAAATAATCATAATAAATATTAAAATTTTGAAAAAAAAAGCAATAAGGAAAGGAAGCTATTTGATATGAATCTGAATTTTCATTCACTGTTGCTTCACTATTTAATATTGCTGCTAAATTTGGACAATTTGATTCCATAATTTAGAGTTTACAGCTCAGAAGAGGATAAAAATCATAACTGTTTGCATTTTTGGTGTATTTATGAAGGTCTCTATAGGCAACAGTGTATAAAGAAACTGTCACTACCCCCTATATTCTGCGTATTCATTAATATATTGGTTTGATGTGATACTGTCCTGCAGGAAATTTGGTTTTGAGCTGACAGTGATTCTTAAATCCCATTTCCCTCACCATGCTCCTAAGGCTATGTGCTGTAACAGCTGTGTCAGATTAAACATCCACAGCTGGAACCAACAACAGAAGCATCACCAATAGCCCTGCTGGGACAGAACGTGTTCTGGGGGCCAACAGGCCCTGCTCACGTCAACAGTGCAGCAAACAGGGTTAGGATTTGGCAGAACTGAGAGGAGGGAAGAGGAGAGAAAATAACTAAAATGGCAAAACCAGAGATTCAGTCCCTGCATCCCTTCCTTATGGCTGAGAGGACCCCAATAAAACAATGCCATACATGCTAAAGCCAGGAGCTCATCAGGAGATAATATTTATTAAACACATGTGAATTGCAAGACAGGATTTTTAATCACTTTACATGGAGTGTACTAGAAAGTGCCCATTTGTACCTGTGCTGGTGGGCTGCGCAGCTTGACTCATGTTTTGCATAAAATATGGAATTTATTCCAACTCCAGAAAGTTATCATACAGCGTGACTGACATAACTCATGGTCTTCTCTTAAGGAGAAAAAAAATCCTGTTAATACACCTCCACAAAATAAACAATATATGCTTCTACCCCTAGCCCTGCTTCCTCCCTGCAGACAGACTCAGCGTGTGGTTCCTGAGGAATTAGTTGTAGAAGAACTCCCCTGCTGACAGCAAAATGCCAAATGCACGTCCTGCACATGTAATGTGTCTGACATTTCCACATCTCACCAGGTTCATGTTCCTGACAAGTGCTTAAAAATATATGTCTTTTAAAAGGTGTTTTTATTGCTACCTTCCTATCTCCACTTCATAATGTTTTAAAATCCTATTTTACTCATGGAAACACCTCCACATTTGTCCTTTGTTTGAGTAGAAGTAACTGTTTTTTCAGGGTCAAATACCTGTTTGGAATCAATGGTACATTTCAGGTGATGGATGGTATAAAAAGTGCAAATTTGATCTTCCTCAAACAAACAGAACTGTGAAAAACTGAGAAGACTCAACATGATTGACACATTTAACATGGGCAGCACTGAAAATATTTTAACACCCTACCTTCTTTAATGTTGTTGTTCTTTGCAGTAGGAGACCTTGGGAAAATCAGCAAAGCATTCAAATGTTAAAGGTATTTCTTCCCCACTTCTATTTTTTCCCCATGCCAGTATGAATTCCCAGTTGGGAACTTTTAAAAACTAAATGGGGATCTGGCACAGACACAGAACTGGTGCATCAGCTGCTGTAGTTGAGTCACCACAACAATTTCTTGTAAGAGCAGCAGACAGCATTTGCAAAAGTGCAGCACTAACACCTGCTGAACAGATTTTGTGCACACCTTCCAGAAGTCTTTGGGCATTACACACAATGGGCATTGTATTAATTTTTCTCAGAATTTTCTAAAGTGCTTCTGGAGAATAGGTTAGTGCTCAAAATGTGAATCATGCGAAGGGATTTTATCTCAGTCACCTGGAGAGACCCTTGCTCTGTACCTGGCTTTGTGTAAAATAATTCTAATATGTATACATACACCTACACACATTTACATATATGGTTTATATTGGCTTTTGAACACAAGTTTGAAATAATTTCTCCTCATTATTTTTTTTTCCCAATAGTTATGATATTGCCAATGACAGTAACAGTTACTGATGCTAATGAAACGTTATGATTTTGCAGTGGGTTTCATTAATTACTATAATTTCTTTTAGAGATTCAATTGAATAAATAAAGAATCCTTGGAAACCTGCCACACACAATAAAAGTGACAAAGCCCAGAAAACCAGAAGAATTTTCAACTCTGCTACAGAATAACTGCATGATTCAGTAAAGACATTTTTTCCTTGCTGCACTGTCAGTCTTGTACTTTTTAACTTTGCCTGTCCCTGATCACGATAAAAATAGATTTCAAGGAAAATTAGAGGGTTTTGAACCTCCTTGGTATCCAGTCAGAGAGGTCATCCCTGTTTCAAAGGAAGACAGACTGTGTTGGATGCAACACAGAACAGTGAGTTCTCTGTAAATTCCTGCTATCTGACCCAGCCACAACTACTCATTTTCCTTCCAGCTCACAATAGACACTGACAGAGTTATAAGGAGGATGGCAAACACTGTCATCAAAATATTTCTCACTTGAACTGAAATCACAATATTTCAAACTATTTCTCATGAATCAATAAAAGACATGAAGTTTATAATTCCACTTAACAGAAAACACAGCTCAATGCCCTTGAAAGAAAAGCAAATTTGAGAGAGGACAGAGTGACTTCAGACTGGCCCCAGGTTCAAGACCAAGACAGCATCACATTGAAGACAAGCTCTTCAAGAGCTGAATTCCTTTTTTCCCCCCTCAGGATCCAATGTTTGGTACATCAATCCCTGTTTTGAAGTGCCCACCTTTCAGACTACCACTCTGACTCACCAGCTAGAATCAGCTTGTGATTGTTCTTGGCTACAGACACCAGGACTTAGCTGTCATTGTGCATATTTTTTATTCCTGCTTTCTTTCCTCAGAAACACCTTCTGGATCAACCTGTTCTAGAAGTTTACCAAAACTTTTCATTTTTAACAAATTTTTCAACCCTGACTGATTCCAGGCTCTCTGTCACTTCTGGGACTGTGAATACTCTAACACTGAGAGGAGGTTAATAAAGTTTATTTATCTGATCTGTCTTGTCAATCTGTTTGTGTGCTGGAGACAGTGTAACCACTCAACTAATTCGGAAGCTATAAAAATGACCAAATGTTCACCTCTTAACATACACTTAGGACATTCAAACACTATCATATGTGAACTGTATCCTTTAATTGCAGAAGACAAAAAGTGAAGTTATTTTAGAGACTTTTTCTGATAAATTTTGACTTAATTAGTCTCCTATTGTGCTTACTACATCTCCAAAATGATCGTACTGTATTCTGTAAATAAATAAATAAATGAATACACTCAGTTTTATCACTCCTAATGGTTACAGTCTCAGGCTAGGTAATAGATCCCACACTAACACTACAGTGGTGCACATGTGTCAGTTTTGCCTTATTTTGCACTGTCTAGTCCTGCTGCGTGCAGCATGATATTGGCAGCAATTTGCATTATAATATTACATCATGTATCCCAGCTATAGGAAAGAGATTTTGCACAACACATGATTCTCAGGAAATAAAAGAATTTATCTTCCTGCATTCTCCTCTTTTCTTTTTAATATTAAAGGCATATATTTCTTATAAGGCTTAAATATAACTGATTTTTTTTTTCATTTTCAATTCATATCTTTGATTCCTTTAAATTATTATCTCAATTTGAGCAATATCTTCCCTTGCAATTACATCACTGTAAATATTATACTTTATTGCTAACTGCATATTAAACTGCTTTGTTTTGTTACAAAGTTCTCAAAGCCTAAAAAATGTCTTAAACTCTTATCTAGCTAACAGATTGAATCGTGATTGTGGAACAGATTGAAATCTCCATAATGGGAGATCATATTAAAATTCCTCTGTAAGTCTGCTAGTGCTTAAATGAACTCTTTAAGATGCAGGGGAATACAACTGTGGGGGAGCAGGAGAGAAAGAAGTGAACTGGAGAGTTCAGCAAGAGAAAGGAACACACGTAAGATACCCAGACTTGTTGACAAGGGAGCTAAAACACGGTGAAGGAAAAGCTGAGATTAATTTATTTGTTTTAACCAGAAGATGATAAAGAGCACCTGTCTGCTCGACTCGGGGATCAATGTGGAAAACACAAGCCTACCTGGCTGAGAAATTCTGGCTAAGATCAGACACAGCAAACCTGTCTTGCTGTGCCCCTGCATGCATCTAACAGCACTCACAGACCTGTTGAAGGGGAGACAAACACAGGAACTTCTCTTGTATTTTCATTTTATTCCTTCTTTTCCCTGTTTTATTTACTAACATCAGGATGACTTAAGTCACACAGAGTTAGTGCCAGTGGAAATTCAGATGGTAACATGTAAATGTTGGTTTTTTTTGTGCTCCATGTTCAAGATGCCACTTAAAGACTGCTCTAGGCACTCACATTCCCTACACGGCATGTGAACACGGCAGGTCAGGCCTTGAGTCAGGCACAGAAAGAGGATTTCAGGAGACATTCCCACTCACAGGTTACCAACATCCATCCCCAAGTTACAGAGTGAGGGAACAGCTCACCAAGTAAAGCCGAGGAAGTCGCCTCCAAGAATCAGGACCAAGGATTACATAAAGGCTTTGACAATCAATGTGTTTGAAAAAGAAAAATAAAAGCAAATTGGTGAGAGGAGCAAGAGAAACATTGCACTCAATGCTCAGGATTTCTTCTGGATAGCCTGTGAGACAGCCTTGACTGTGGAATCAGGAGTGCCCAAACTGCCCAGAATAACAGCAACAAACAAACTGGAAACAGCTTTCTAACAGTGAAAACCAACCAACCAAAACTTCATTGTGCCTGTAACACTCAATCCTTTTTCCTTTTTTTCCACACAGAGTGAAGCTGTTGTACTCTGTCTTTGTCCCGACTCCACCAGTGTGATAATGTGATGTTGCTCTAATTTAACCTCATTATTCTTTTGTCTTTCCCAAAGCGAAATGCCACTTCTCTTCTTCCCTTTGAGGCTTATCTCAAACAAATGTCTTTGCTCTTAATGAGACCAATCCATATGTTTGCTCCTGCATATTGTGTTCAGTTAAGGGGAAGATTTTTCTAACACCATAAAAACTCTTCTATTATTTGTCTCAGGCAGCTTTGTGTTCAGTAACTGCTGTAACTGTTACTTTTGACAAAATGTCCCACATCCAGTATGTTCTGCTTCTGAATAGTCATCCTTCCCTTGAACTCAAGGTTATTTATGTCCCTTCAGCATATGTATATCTCCTTTCCTCAATTTACCTTTCATTGTCTATGTGTTTAAAAAACTAAATGTACAGTGAATGCACTGATCAGACAGCCTGCAGCAAAACACTACACATCAATTGATGCATTCAAGCTATAAGATAGGTTATCAACAATTAAACTTTTAAATATTTGCTTTGCTGATTACCAATAAATCAACAGATAGTCATTAGGAGAAATCTCATTGTTTACTTTTGCTGATTTCTAGCTAGTAATCAATGAACAAGAATGTAATTATGTATGCTAAATACTCAGGATTTTTTTCAGCAAAAAGCAGAAAAATGTATAAAAACAACATAAAAGCAACTAGATTATTGTGAGTTTTATAAGTGTACACACACACACTATAAAAATACAAAATTCACTGAAATTATTTGCTGATCTAATGTGTAATAGCTTAATGACTTCCTTGATTTAAATGTAGACTCCTGCAGCTCCAACAAGGTTCTCTGGCAGCCAGACAAGACCCTGATATTGTCAGGTCTCTGATACACCCTGTTTCCATGCCATGCCACCTTGCACCAGGAGCTGCAGAACCGTGTGGCACAGACCAGCAGCCATGCACTCCCCATGGCAGAACACGATTAATCCTGGGAAATATCTGGTGTTATCAGGCACCCCATGTGGATGCTGATGTTTGTTGCTGCCTTGCTCACAAAGGAATGCAGAGGAGCCCTAGTGGTTTACATAATATGCCTGATTTTCTTTTAAAATCGATCTCCTGGCTCTGTAGGCAAAATACAAGACAGAACACAGGAGCTCACAGGATTGATTCAAACCCTTTGCACACAGGATGCATAACAGCTGTTTTGCTTTAGATTATGGTGAACATGGGCCTAACAATTTAAATTCAATTTTATCTTTTAAGCTTAAAAGCAGTGAGAAATGTCTTATGGGCACTGTTAATTCAGTTTTCTGTCAAGTCCTTTTCCCATCAGACAAATCTGAGTTCTCCCAAACACTCTGGCCCAGTGTAGTCTAACCACTACTGCATTTATTTTGAGCAAGTTTTCAATTTCTCATGGTAACCTGCAACTGTGACAGGGTTTATTAAAACAACTTCCTCTTTCCAATGGAATGAAATATGGAAAAAATACAAGCTTTTCACAAAGGGCTTAACACAATTATTAAAACATCCTCTTTTACCAAATTCCCTTGTTTCAGGCGGGCTTATAGAACTCATGCAATCACATTTTATTTTCCCAAGAAATAAGAGCTCAGACTAGAAGCTGGAGAATTCTTACTACAGTTAGAAAACATACATCATACAACAATTAACCCCTCTCACAGCCTCCCAGCGTGGGGCTGCAGTAGCCATCCAGTAACCATAGCTACCCATTTCAATGGAAAGAAATTGCTATGAATAACAATGAAACCATAAAATACATTCTGAAGAGACACACCAAACCCTGAAAGCCAGGAAAACCTTCCCAATGCAAGGGAAAAGAACACTGGCAAAACATTTTGGCTTGATTTTCCACAGACCTATTTATCTTTTCAGTAACACATCCCAAAAGTACACGTGGCCATCCATGTTGGATGGGACACCAACAGGAAAATTCACCACATTGTTACAGATGGACGATGAGATGACTGGCTCTTGCAGTTAAGGGATGAATATTGTGCAAGTATTAATAAAAGCTTTGTTGATGTATAGTTATGTTATTGTAGTTTAGGTGTCCTCTGTTCTCCCTTTCCCCCTGTACTGTTGCCATCAGACAGCCGGGGTGGTCCAGGACAGGCAGAAGAAAGAGTGCACGTGTGTGCCTTGCATGGGGCAGGGGGGAATGGAAAAGCTTGGTGCTTAGGGGGTGGGCATGGCAACACCTGACCTCCAATCAAGCTACAACAAAGCAATCTCCACTGAGAAATGGCTAAGAAGAACTGACTGAGACTTTGGAGGGGCCAGGGCTGGCTGATGCAAACCCCAGGGGTATAAAAGACTGAGCATCCATCTTGAAGATCAACCAGCCATGTGGTATCCACAGGGGTAGTTCCCAGCACTGCAACTTTTTCTTATGTAGTCCTTTTGTTGTATTTCTGTCAAGGTTTAATAAACCTTTTTACATTTTCAAAGTGAGGAGTTGTTTCTCAAAAGAACCTAGGCAAAGCATTTTGGCTTGATTTCTCACAGACTTATTTATCTTTTCAGTAACACATCCCAAAAGTACACGTGGCCATCGATGTTGGATGGGACACCAACAGGAGAATTCACCAGGTTGTTATTGTCAGATAAATAGCAAGAAATTAACAATCTTTGCCATAAGCCTCTTACATCAGGTATGTAAAATAACATCTCTGGCAAAGAACATAAAGAGAATGAAGGAAACAGCGTGTATCTTGTGAAATGCAGCACAGCACCAAATTCTCCATTGCAAATTCATGTCAAACATTCCGAAGCTAAAATTTTGCTCTGGTGCTGGCAGGCTGCCAGTTTGTACAGCAATTATCACTGCCGACCTTCCCTGCACCTTGCACGTGTACCAAAGATGTGCCACGCACACAAAGACCAGCTGATTGTCCCCAGTACAACGTGGGAGGGACAGGAACATTTACAGCTTGTTAATTACTTACAGAGTGATTTTAGTATTTTTAATCCTGTTTATGTATGGGACCGACATCACGTTCTGAGGCAGTGAACCTTTTGTTACAAACAGCAACAGGCCCCTAAGAGTGCTGCCTTTAAAGCCTGTGCATCTGGGAAAAAACAGCAGTTTATCATCTGGCATCCCCATACAGTTTAATGTCTGATAATACAGAAGTTGCAGTCCTGCTGTCTCACGTGCAGCCCAGCACTTAGTGATCAGATGAGATTTTTTGATGGTATTATAAAGATCAGTGCTGGGAAATACTCTAAATTTGGGATTTATTTCAGAATGGTGGGTCTGTCCTTTGCTACTCACACTGATGGAATAAACTGCAGCAGTTACAATGGACCAAGCAACGATCTGCATTCTGAATAGATGAGAAGTTCCAAAAATGGTATCCAAACACTCAGTAACAAAAGAGCCTATATGCAGGTCAAGATGATTAGGATTTCAGGAAACAAATTACAGGTCTCACACAAATTAATGATCTCCTTTCCATGTCATGGGGAGATTATTAATACAGACTTGTAGAACAATTAAGTTTGAAAGGGACCTCTTGAGGTCATCCAGTACAATGCTCTGACCTCAAAAGCCAATCTTGAAGTTACATAAGGTTAACTCCTCACTCAGCTCATTCTTGAATACCACATTTTGCAACCTCAGATATCTATTTTTGGTGCCTCAAATAAGAGCAGAATGAGAAAGAGATGAGCTGAGAGCCCCCACCTTTGCTGCTGATGACATAAGAGGTGTAAATTTTGCTGGCACAAGCACATGGGATCCACATGCAGACTTCAGCAACAATCAGTGTTCTACCCTACGTACATTATGTTTCTCTGTTCAGACAAATTATGCAATGTGCCTTTATGTGAATAATGGAGATTATTTCTAGAACTTAGAAGTTTTTTATTTGCCAAAATCCATCTGAAATAGCTGACAGCAAGGCACAATGTTCAAGTGACTCCAGTATCAGAGCTTCAGGCTTGGAATAAACGTTTCTCTGTCAGAGCTGGTGCGATCATAACTTACAAGTAAATCAGGAACACTGTTTCAAAGCTTGTTTACTGAGTGATGAAATCACATCTTCCTGGTAACCCCAAGCATGTCATTTATCTATTTATCTCCATCAGAAAAAAGCCTTTAATGAACATAAAGGAAGTGTCACCACTTATCACTAACAAGAAATCTGCTAGCAATCCTGGCTCTCCCTATCCATGTGTGGCATGGAGGGGAAGGAAGGGAAGTGTAAGCATATATTAATATGAACATATATAAAAGCAACAGTTGCCATTTTCACACACTAAAATATCTAAAAAGTGTGAGTTACAAATAAAGATTTGCCTTCTCCATGTATTATGTTCTTAGCAAATCCTGCACATTAACTAATATTCTGTCTTCAATTTTCTATTGGTATCTGAATAGAAATCTTGCATTTTTTCAAAATTAACTATTACATTTACAAGGAACTGTAAATTGTAATACTGACATTTCTTTGAGGTCAGATTTTTTTTTTCCTCTAGAAAAAAATGAAGCAATAGTAATTTGTCACATGTCTTGACTGAAGTATGTGCTGCTTACACCAACAGAGCAGCAGCAGCAGCACTGTGCCTGAAGTACTCCCTCCTATTACTACTTGCCAGGTAAAATTTATAATACATCAAGAAAAAAATTAAAAGTAATATTGAACAACCTCACCGAGCTATGGAACTCCAGGGTTACAGATGTTTAAGTACAGACAATTTGGGAAGAATGATAATTAAAGTTACAGTTCTACAAAACATATTAAACTGTCAAAAGCCTACTCAAGCAACTTCATAGGAGTATTGTAAATAGAAACATTCTAGAAAAAGAAATCTGTGGATATTTGAAAGCTCAAAGTGTATTTACACAGTCAACAGCATAATTGAGTGTATGAACACCTCAGTTTAACATAGAAAATTTAAACAAATAATAACAAAACCCCAAAACCCACAAAAAATTCTGCCAAGAAAAACCCCATCCCAACCCAGCTGCAGGAATAAAGCATCTTGGATGAACTTAAGATCTGGCAGGTAGTTAAGACTCAAAAAGATCAAATATCCTATGTTTCCAGGGTTCTGAAGCACCAAAAAACCGGTGTAGATAAAGCTACTTTAGGCAGCACTATCCAGGAAGGGCCAATGCTGTCCTTAAAAGCAGCCAAGAGAATGATTTATGTCCTTTGCTTGTGCACTAAAGAACCATATATATGGTATTCCCAGGGGAAAAAAACCCAAAACACAACAAAAAAACCCCCAAATCAAACAAACAAACAAAAACCTCACCAAAAAATCCTAACACCTCAATACTCTTTCCATCAATATATGAACTGGTTTCTTTCAACACAGTTCTGTTCACTTTTGATTAATTTTCAGCTCTAGAGTATTAATTGTTGAGTGCCTTAAGTGGCTGATTAGAATCCAATACAAAGTGTATGCTGCACCCTTTTTCAACAAATTCTTCAGTTTATTGAAGGAGGAATTACATTAAACATTTGCTGGAGTACATTTAGCACACAGTCTGTATCTTGTGTAGGTTGACCATGGATTACCTACACACTGTGGCTGGTCATGGTCGCTCAGCAGAGCAGGACTTGTTCTGCAGAGCAGGTTCAGGGCCCTTTGCCTGCCCTTCCACAGGCATTTGGGAACACTCAACATCTCATCCTACACCAGCCTTTGAGCAGGTGAACCACGCTGAGCAATGCAAAGCACTGCAAAGGCAGCAGATTTTGTGAGGTGGGCATAAACAATTCATAGAGGACATGCACATCTCATATTTAACAACACAAATTCACTAAAACCACAGCTTGGCTTTTCTTTAATGGAATTTGTTTTTCATTCAAGGTGCTTGCAGTGCACATTGATGCTGGTTTTCAGCTAGCAAAGAAGTGTCGCAGAGTTTATTCCTATCCAACATTCAACAATGCACCTGTTAAACTTATTTGAATTCTACATTTTCATATTATTCATCAAAGAAATGAAAGGACACATCAGAAATGTTAAGAAATTGAAAAAAAACATTGTTCTCAACTACCTTGCTCTCTTTAGGAAGCACAGTCAGGATAATACACCTCAGTGCATTTTTGGACATGCAACCTTTTCTCATAATGGAAGAAAAACTTTGTGTTTGCATCCTTCAGTTATGAAAAAGCAACAGTTTAAACCCAATCTAATTTTACTGCCTCTTTAATTGCACCTTCTGGTGCCTCACGCCTGAGAAGTGATTTACGTTTAAGCTGATAGGTTCAAACACTGCTTCAACAAATTAATGACTGAGAATTACCCACTCACTGAACCAGAGCCAGGGTTTGCTGACACTCACAAACCTGTGCCTGGGAGACACTGCTGCACAGGAGCAGCAGCTGGGCTCTGCCACACAGCACCCAGCTAGGAGATACCACTGGGGAGTCAAAAATGCAAGGTGAAATAGAAAAAAAAAACCCTTGACTTTTGATAGTTGGAGCTTATCAAGATGCAAATAATGAAATCAGATTGTTTATTTATTTTTAGCCCATATCCCTCAATATGAAATTCAGCTTAATTACCTTATGTCTCTGACAGTAATAATTGCCACATACAAGATACAGAGGAAAAGGAGACATGCAGTTACTACGGAGGAAAGAGAAAAGCTGACAGAGATCAGGTTCAAAAGTTTAAGTCTTTCTGGGAATTCAGAAAGTTACATTCTGTACATTTTTCTATTAGAAATAACACAAGAATAGAACTCTTTCCATATATATGTGAAAAACAAAACTGAAGTTCTGTTACACATTGCTCCCCAGCTAAAATAAGTGTTCCTCTGTCACTATTCACTGGAACCACTTCAAGAGTTGTGCCTGTGTTTCTCTGCTCTAAGCATGTAAGGCAAGGAGGGTTTCTCTCAGCACATGCTCTCACAGCACAGCTCAACACCAGGTTCAGAAAAAAGCAAGAACTAAAGAAGAATTAAAGCAGGTATTTCTATATTGAGAACAATGAAGGAAAAGGAATTTTTAAATGCTAATTTGATTGTCATGCAAAACAATGCTCATAAGCATAAACCTGGACAGGGAACCAAATTTAGAACTTCATTTAAATTAATTAAAAGCTGAACAAGGAATTCAACTGCATGCACAAATTCAGCATACAAAACCACGTTTTTCTGTATTAATTTGATGAAGAAAACAGAGCTAGAAAGATTGTATAACAGCTGTTTTTATATAACATTTCTTGATTCATATTAAGCAGCTCAGGTACTTAGATTTTTAGTGATTTCAGATATTGTCTACACAGATCTCCATAAGTATTTGTGTGTCTCTGTACCCACACCTAAGAGATATTTCTTTCCTTTCTCCTTATTTCACATTTAACTTTGAGACAATTTGATTTCTTCTATCACCACAGGTTTGGAAGGACAGATCTGAAATAGCATGGTAAAGGGAGGCAAATATAATTTACATTTTTTGTAACTGTTAACATCTGCAGTGCTTTTCACATTATTACTGCTTCATTACCTAAGCAGCAGCACTGTATTAACCACTCTGGGAAGTACACATGCCTGACATGACATTGCTTCCTGACACTGCACTTGGCCATCTCTGAGTCACCTGAAATGGAATGCCAATAATGCACAACACACAAGTGACTCAGAAAATGCAGAAATCGATACAGAACACATCAGTCCTATCTATCTTCCTTATCGAAATCTATCCTTATCCATCTTATTCCTAAATCTACACAAAATATGTTTATCTCAATTCTATCTCTGCAGAATTTGCATCTTAGAGCCTTTATTGCATGTAGCACCACTGTACAACCAGGGCACTCATGGCTTTGATTTCCTGGTTTAGTCTCAATTTCCTCCTGTATTCAAGAGACTGTTGATACAAAGCTTAACTTTAAGCTGCAAAAATGCTGATATCAGCCTATAAAACATGGAGTTTGCATGTTATTTACAAAATTTAAATTAGACAATGCTCAGAAACCAACCTAGAGTGAAGCCAGTTGTGAGTAAGATCCAAAAGGGAAGAATTCAATCGTTACTGCCATGAGTACAAGACAAGAAGTTTGACTGCAAGTGCAGTGCTGTTATTTTGATAAGGCTTTCTGTGACAATGAGGAGTGACGGTGACTAAACCAAGACATGCCTTTTATTACTCTGAAAATGTCAATTCCAGAGACTAAAGCAGGCACTTGCTCAATCTCAGCACGTGGCTGTTCAGCCTGTGCCGTGTAAGAAGCTGCCAGGGAGGGTGCACAAGCTGTTTTTACTACTGAAAAAAGAACCAATAGATGTTCATCTAAATGGTGATCTCCTCACAAGATACACACAAGTCAAATTCAGAATCCAGACAGAGGAAACATCTCCAACTAATCCTAAGAATTACCAACCACCCTTTGAGTAGAAAGAGAAGGGAGGGCAATAGTACTGTTTTGCCCTAAAAAGGAATATTCTACAGTGCTTGAAGGCTGAAGATTTTGCAGGCTGGATAGGTAAAAAATTAAGATTTCTGGTTTGTTATGAGAAACAAGGCACCTGATTATTTTTTTCTTCATTGCAGTGAATTTACTTTTCCAAAATGCACTCAATTTCCCACTTCCACCTGCTATTTAATCATATCAAAATCATGCTTTACTTTAGAAAATGATTATATCAGTAATTTTCAGTAAGTCCTTTCAGGGCCCTCGTGGCATTAACACCACATTCAATATTTCATTAATTGGGACCAGGGAGATCAGGCCATGTGGGATTTGAGGCACAGTATTTCCCTACACCAGACTTTAACTGAGAAAGCTTTCATTCTAAATAAAAAAGGAACCAAGTAAAATCAAGCGTGGGCAGATTCTGAGCATAAGCAGTACAGAAAACTCTCTCTGAAGCACATTCATGCTGCTGAACCATCACTCAAAATCTAAACAATTATACAGGATCAAATACTAACTCCTAATGATGCTGTTTAAGGACACACATTTTGAAGAAGCATGAAAAACTTTTATAAGCTGTGTCTGTAAGTCTTAAGAACAGGAGGACTGCTTTGGATTTGGTTGCAACTACTGAGCTCACTTATCCCAGAAAGCAAATGGATATCAAGACATGGTCTATGTCATGATACCTTTTCACCTCTGCTTCTGTTCCAAACAGATTTCAATGCTCATATCTAATCAGACCATCCACTACATGTCTATGTAAATGTTTGGCCTTCCACTGACAACTTGTGAGTGCAGTTTTGCATGGTTAAAGTAAAATTCTTTAATAAGCAGAAGGGTTTGCAAGTAACATAGTCCAAAATCATGTGCAGTCATAATTTCCTCATTGCTTCTCCATATTTAAAATACCCTGCAATATATAATGTAATCTGTTAGAGGCTATAAAATTTTGCCACAGATGCAAACCCAGATTGGAGTAAAGCACCTTTGATTCCAGTTCCTAACCTAAACAAAAGACTTTTTATAAAAGCAAGCTATGGATATTGATCAAAAAAACTCTGTTCTGACTTGCCACACTTTTACCTTTAACACCGGATTGAAGTAAACCTAAACTATGGAAATATGGCATAAGCATAAAAAATATACATATAATTTATATTTTAAATCAGTCCTTGTTATCTCCCTCCTTCTTCAAGTTTCACAGCATACATATGGGTATGAATAAGCAAGGGATTTTTCACCCTTACTTCATGAACAGCAGCTTGAAAAATGTTTCCGATTAACATAAATGATACTACACGTACATAAGGCTGTCTTTCAAAGAGGTTTGATAATTCATAAATGAAATGTTTACACAGATGAGGTCAAGCCAAAAGGTTTGCAATATAAGTATTTAACAGATGTAAATCTGTTCATCGCTGCTAAGGAACATGGGATGACTTCAAATATTCTTTGAATATTCAAATATTCAACTTCGCTATTGAATGTACTTGAGCAAATTGCATGAATTCTCATTCCAGTTTTTAATTACTATGCAGTCTGTAAAGACAAAAAATTAAGAGTCAGATTGCTCTTTTTTTCTTTTATCAGAACAATTAACATTAATGACATATTACTTCACAGCGCATCTACACATTCATTATTAAAATAATAAATCAAATGAAGTTTGAACAAAAGTATAACAATACAGGTACAGATGCTTACCCTTACAAATATTTCTATCAATATTTTCTTAGCCAGTGCTCATCAGGAGCTAAAGCAAGGCTAAACAAAACAAACAAAACCCCAAGCAATTTCTTTTACAATTATTTATAGCACATTGAGGTTTTTTTTCCAGATGTAATTTTCCTCTTGGACTGTATACAACTTTACTTACATAACTAATTTTTGTGGTTTTATGAAACCATAAAATGAGGACCAGGATTTTATACCTTTAAACAGACCTTGGTGGCAGGAAAGAAAGACAATGAATTTGTTTTCATTTGAACTTTTAGACTCAGTCAGAATTCATGTCTCTTGCAGTCCATCCTGGTTTTTCACCTACCACAGAACAACATAACCAAATGTTGTGGGTTGTTTTTTGTTTTTTTTTTTTTTTTCTCTTGGAGTTTCCATGGCTTTAATTTCTATCTCAATCTTGAAATGAAATATTAAAATTAAATATCCACCCAGCCACATGGAGATGCAGACATTTAGTTATTTGGATTTATTAAAATCTACTCACACTGATAACAGCATCGGGACATGCGATTTGGCAGGGTAAACACAGGTTTAACAGCCTAATTGCTCGGAATTTTGCGGATCATTATGCTAATGCCTCTGCAGCAAAGTGCTAAATCGGAATTCCCATCACAAACAATTCTCCTTGCTGACTTAGGAGGGAAAACTGGGACATCCTGGGGTGATGGGGAGAGGCTGCTGTTCAGGGACACTCCAAAAGGATTTTCAGACCCACAGGACCACCGAGCTCTGCCAAAGGGAAGAAAGCAAAGCCTGACACAAACCATCAGGAATTACAACTTTGCCTGCCCCAACCAGGGACTCAGACAATGACACTTGGCTCTACCATGGTGCCTGGGAGGAAGACAGATTCATGGAGCTCTACAGGATACAGACATCCTCTATACAGGCAAACAACTCTGCATGCATATACAATTTTGTATTGTCCACAATTCAACTGGACCTTGAGCTAAACCTCATTATTTTGTTCTCCAGGTCCCACTGTACATTATGCTCCCTTAAATATATTCTCCTATGTAAATAAATGTGACCCTGATCCCGCAGGACACCCAAATCTGCTCTGCCCCCACCTCCCCAGACTCACAGATGTGCTACAAAACCAGGCTTGCTCGGAGGACTACGAATGTCATAGTGGCAAGGTTTTTGTTTTGGTAAAATAAAGGCCAAATGAGAAATTTTCCATGATAAATATATATTTTGAAAGAACAAATATAATTTGAAAATTTTGATCCAACAATAAACAAGGTCAAAATAAAAAAAAAAAAAAAAGCTATCAACACAGTTAGTTTATTAGCTCCTTATGGCACTAATATTTTCTTCAGTTTTCTGAAAAAGTTTTGTTACTGTTTTCTTGGATCCTATGTCCACATTTAATCAACAAAAATGCACCTTCACCACACAGCAGATGTGTCATTAACTATTTCTGAAAAAAGGTGAAATAAAATCACCCAGCATAAGAAGACTATGGAATAAGCCAACACTAGCAGATGGTGTTTATTTTGTCACCACTTGTGTTAAAAATTGTCACCTATTTCATCAGTATCTTTAAGGTAGAAACTTCATGCAAAAAGTGGAAGAGGTGCTTTTTATAAGCTGTCACAAAACTCCTTAAAATAAAATATATTCTGTTTGTAGCTTCCAGTTTTTAGGACACGGTGCATTACACAGGAGATCGATTTGTGTAAATCTGAGGTGATCGAGTGTTTTGCCAGCAGCTCAGCCCTTCATCACAAAACTCTTTTGTTTCTTAAGCGAATTTCAAATCCTTTATTACCAATACTGCTGCTGCTCAGACAAATTCTGTAGCATTGCTCCTAGAAGAGGCACCTGGTAGAACTGTCAGCTTGTTTTCTTCTAGGCCTCGTTCTTCAGCAAGAGTTTTACTTCTCCCTCAGGACTCCCTATATTTTTGCTATTTTATTTTATCACACACTTTTGCCTCTGTGGTTTGCATTCTCTAGCTGACAGTTTCTTAACAAAACTGGTGCATGAAGAGTAATTGCACAACCCAGACTTGACTGTTTAAAGAAATCACTGCCAAAATCCCACAATAAACCCAGGTCTTGCTTGTGTTTTGAAAGAATACCTACTAGAATTTGAACCTAAAAATCCCCTGTTAGTGCCCTGCAATATGTTTGATTGACTCAACCCTTTCTCCCTCACTGTCAAGCCTTCTACTGCACCCCAGTTCAGGTGGCTTGCACACACTTTACCAGGAGCTGACCCTTTTGCCTTTGTCACTTAATGAGACCTTTCAGTGTCCTATTCACATGATACCCCAAGCAGCACACTTTTACATTTATATATATATATATGCATGTATATATATATATATATATATGCATGTATATATATATACATACACACATACATACTCAACACATATACATAGACACATATACTCAACATCATACTTCTTAAAAACCATTAATTATTTTGATAAATAGCTGGAATTTTGTTCTATTATTTTACAGCTCTGAAAAGAAACCAGGGGTGGTCTGGTTATTTTGTTTGTTGGATTTTGGTTCTAAGTGTAAATTCTTGTTTTGACATAGATTTGAGATTTTGGGGATGGTTGGGGTGGGTTGTTTGTTGTAGTTTTTTGAATCTACTAAAAATTCTTCTTCCAGAAAAGGAGTACTTAGAAATGGTTAGATTTAGGACGACTCCAAATACTAGTGAGGGGAGATATTTTTTTCTGTAAGACAATTTTATTCTCTTTCTTTCCAGAGCCAGATCACACATGTGACAATCCTTCTGCCTGTATTTCTGAACCACTGACCATTCTAACACCCATGTTCAGCACTTCATCTCCTTTTTTTGTGGCTGCACCAGTGGCATCTATGACCTTGGCAAAGCAAAGGCAGAGCAGATCAAGAAACTCATCATTTTATTAGAGCACTGCAAAGCAATCCATTCTCTAGATGAGCACACATGAGAACTGGGTACCTTTGAAATGCAAAGTCTGAGGGCTTTTCTTATGGTGATACAAAGAGTCCTCTTCTGTTGACACAACATGCACAGTGAAAGCTTTGCAACACTATTTGGATGCATTCTCAGCCAGCTGAGGCTTTAAACCAAGGTTAGTGCCATCTGTCTGGTTTTGGCAGCATCCAGATTGATGTAGAAAATCCTATGGCACTGTTTAAAAGGAGCAGAGATAAAGCTTGCTTTTGGTCAAGTCCCTGGAATTATTAACATCAAAGATTTGGCTGATATTGCCAGGCAGCACATCTGGGTCAGCAAACTCACTGCACCTTTCTCACCATATTTAGAGCATTCAACAAACTATTTCACTACTCAGATCAGATTTAGCATGTCCAGGAAATTAGACTCATAAAAGTAATAAAGGTATTGCTTTCCTATTGCTTGTCTCAGTTCAATTATTTTCTTAAATGCATGTTAAATCAAGCACATAGCAAGCATCAAGTATTTTTGAGTTGTGATATAGCTATTAGTACATTTTCACATTCTTCTTAATTTCTAGAACCCTGAACAAACACAGTACCAAAAACTGAAAGCAATATATCAATCAAATTTGTTTGAATTGGGAAGAGTATCAAGTTGCAAGGAAAAAGAAGCACACTAAAAAGAAACAGTACTTTGTTTCTATAAAAGCCTCAAAGCTTCAAATGAGGAAAGACATTGTTCAGTTGGATGCAATTTGTCAGGCAAAACCTTTTTGTGATCCTGGAAAAAATGCATTCAAGCATTATTCTTTGAGATTAGTACAGCCTAAATAGCATAACCCGCTCATTTCACCTGTGCCAAAATCCTCCTGCAACACTATCAATAATCATGAATGCTTCAGAAATGCAGAGATATGTACAGGATCGTTTCTGTTCTTTATTAATTTAATCTTTATTACCAACCATACACACACCACCCTGGGCAGTTTTCAGCACTGTACATCAACACAATGGAAATTTAATTACTCTACCAAAAGCTCTGGCTCCCACTCTTCTAAGAAGCCTGGAAACACAACAAACAGTCCTGATCGGCTACTCATGGGCTGCACTGACTAGGAGATGGTCACAGATGCTCAGTCCTTTCCAGAACCTGATTTAAGACACCATTCCAGTATTTGCTCAGACACTGTTTGAGATTCAAAGAATAATGCCATTCACTAGTTTTTACCAAAAAGGAAGCAGTTATGGAAAGAAGTACATCAGAAAATGAGGGTGGTGAGAAAACCTCAGTTTATGTCCCATTTGAATATTAAGCAAGCAGAGTATTTATTATTCCTGGTTAGGGCCCTCATCTTGCAAAGTGTTTACTTAAGTGCTTAAAAAAAGAGCCCAAACAGAAAGGCATCTTTCATGTATGTACTAGGTCAGAGGTGCAGTGGAAGAAAAGAATGAAATAACAAAATCTATCTTTCATCTCTTTAGGCAATCAAACACAAAATAAAGTTTGCCAAGTCAAGGAAAAATGGCTTTATCAAAAACAGCTGACACTATAGTTAGTGTACATATCCAATTAATGAAAATAATTCTTGAATTCAAGAAATATCAAGAGGAAGATGTCACTGAATCATTATCTTTGTACTAAAATTCCTTGAGATGTCTTTTGATTTATATTATACAGCCTGGAAACTTTTCATTTTTCTAAAATAGTGCATTGCAGTCTTTTTTTCCCAAACATCCTCTTCCTCCTAAAGGAGTTTTACTCTCAGGGAAGCAAAATGTGAGTGTGTGGGGAACAGTGCTACTTCAAAACCTCTGGCTAGCAAAGCGCAATTCCCCACAAACACCAACACAACTCCCTGATTTGCACAGCCCCTAAGATACAAAACTTCAGGGGCACATTGAGTGTGACTGGCTGAATCTCATCCTCTTAGAACAAAAGAATTCAAATCAAGACTGAAAATGAACAGAGCCATCACTAAATCTTTCACTCAAAAGGCTGACAGAAGAAACTTGTGTCCCATGCAAACCGTTGCCAATGGAATACAACATAGGCAATTGCCTTGGTGAAAATACAGGTGCAGGTACCATTTTGGTTCAGAATTATGCCTGTGGCTACCCGGAGCTGCCATCTCTTCCATATCTTAGCTCTGATGAAGCATGAAGCACACCATGAAGCATGATCAGCTCGGGGAAAACAGCTCCTTCACCACCCAGCCCAGTCTCCCAGTGAAAAACCCCTAAATTAGCTCAATCCAACCAGGAAGGTCATATTCAACAATGAGATGGAAATGAGTAGTAGAGATCAGGTTTATTCAACAGAATAGAAATACCCAGGAAGAAAAAAAACCAACTGCCAAAATACCACAACACATAATAAGCAGAACATACACAGAACAAGATTAAGCATTGCACAACACACAAGTTCTAAACTAGGTTCTAAGTTTACAAGGAATACAGTTTAAGCAAAATAAAAACCTTACGTATTAGAGAGTTCTTTGTCTCAGCCAGCTGCTGCCAGCTTGTCTGTCTGTCTTTCAATTTCTCAGAAAGGTGTGTGTGAAAATCTAAATGAAATAAAACAAATAACATTTTAGAGATGGCTCTTCTCCTTCTTTTCTTCCATTCCATTCATCTTTGCTACAACACAGCCAATAGAATGTTTCACCTCCTCCCACCCAAAGCATTCCTCAATAGTCAGTAAAATACATTACTCTTCATTATCTAGAGATTAGGAATTCTTTTATCTTGTTATCAGTGACATAAAAAGGCAGATTGAGTAGCAGTAGTTTGGTGCAATCTTGCTATGCAGGCAGTCCATATACCCACTGTCAGCATTGAACACCACAAAAAGCCCTGAGTGCATAAAAATCTCCCTAAAATCTCTGTTTGGGGAGAACTTTACCAAAGGCCAGCAGAGTTTCCATACAGGCTGTAGAGGAGGTGCTTAAGCTCATACTAACTTATTTTCAGTGTACTATCCATTACTCCTATAGTCAAATACATATCATTACATTCTTTTAAAAGATAATTTTTGTTCCCTAAAAAGACTCCCAAGATAAATTTGGAAAATGGACACTTTCAGCTGTAATAATAATTTCTTACAAGTTTATTGCAGCAGCATTATGACATTTACATTGAGTCTCAACATAATCAAACTCATTCTGCTGCATCTCAACTAGACAGGAACCAGTGAAACTCTACTGTTGCAAGGAGATTAATTTTTTTCTTTTCTGTCTCATAAAAATTCTCCATCTTTAAGAAAACAGATTTTAATACATGTATACAAAAAAACCCAAAACCTTTACTTTTAAATTTACTCTCTCTTAGACTAAAAAAAAGGAAATAAAATAATCCTGGATTTTGAAACCATGACATAATGAGGGAGTCCTCTTACATTTGAAAAGCTCAAAATCAATTGAGAAGAATTATTGAATTTCATAATAACATTAGGAAATTTTTCAGATGTAGTAAACAGGAAATAGAAAACCTATTTTTATTTATTTACATGATTTTCCTTGCAAAAACCAGCAAGACAAGAAGACCAATAATTAATGTATGGTCACTCAAATTTTTTCACTGTCTAAGTTTTCACTGGAAAATAATTTTACTTGGTGCATCTCACTTTCAAATCCTTCATAATATTTATAACATAATAATTTAATCTTTCACCCAACACTTAAACAAATCAACAGTGAAAATATGTTCTGTAAACAAAGCAATTTATTATATACAAAGACAAAAGGCAACACATTGACACAAATAAAAAAGACCTGACCAAAACAATAGAAAACAAACCATTTTGCACGCTAGACAACAAATTAGTTATTTGTTAGGAGCAAAAATGCTTTGCTTCAAGTGGAATAATGTGAAAGAATGACAGCTTCTGAGTCTTACATCTCTGGCTTGGGGGGAAAGGAATTTCAAGGGACAAGTTACAAACAATAAAATCCAGGCAGAATTTACTGAACTGGCTCAATGTCTCCCTGCCATACATGAAGCTAAATTTTGCTAAGGTACAACTATAAGACATTTTTGGGTACTTTGGTTCACATCTTAGCTCAGCTTTACTTTTATGGTACAGACTTCTGATTTAAAAGCACGAAAGGGAAAAAAAAAAAAAGAGAGATTTTCTGGAACACTTATTAAGAAAGAATTTAAAGAACAACATCCAAGTCAAACAAAGAAATCTGAAGGGCAGAGCACTCTGGATATCAATGTAAAATCCTGGTAACAAAAAATTATTGTAAATTTCTTGTTTTGGTATTACCAGCAATTTTCCCCAAAACAAAATACTAAAATTTGATATTATGTTCACATTTTAAAAACGGGAGAAATTAAATATAACTAAACACATGCATATGCAGGAATATATCAAAGAGGAAGTCATGGAATTGTTTCACTCAGCTTTTTTTCTTTTCTCTTTCTATGTGAAAATGGAACCAAACTCTTAAATACAGTGCAATTCTTCTGCAGTACTTACAGCTAAATTAAACCATTTTAGTACTTTGCAATTATACTATTTCTGTTATATCCCTCCCATAATATGAAAAGTTTCAAAATCTTTAATGTCTCTATTTCTGTTTTAATACAAGCTTTAGCTTTTATTTCTCTTTTATGAGGAAAACCAGAATTAATCCATCAACAATTCATCTATTGACATTTTATCACATTACACTTTAAGCTTGTATATGTTACTGAATTTCCTATTTTCTGTTTTGCCTGTCTGTGGCCATCTTGGGATATTTTATTCTTATAAAGGACACAGATGAGGACAATAAACTGCTCACCCAAGGAAGCTGAAATATCCCACTTTTTATGGGAAGTACCTAAAACTAATGGCTAAAGCTCAAGTTGCCAAGCATTGTTTCTCCAAAAATAAAAAAAATAATAATAATTTTGTCACCAATGCCCAAAGGAAAGAATATTTCAATGTTAAGACACTTTAAAATAGTGTCATCTGAAGGGAAGTCTCTGTGGGTATTACCTTCCTTTGACACTCACAGGGAGTTAAACCTAATTGCATTTAGGGTTATCTCTAGCAGCTACATTTGGAATCAACCATCCACAGGAGGACTATTCTTCTAACTAATCTACTTATTAGGCTTTTATTCAGATTTAGTACAGCCTTTTATAAAAAAAACATCTTGAAGGGACGGTAATGGATTTTGCAATTATCAGAAAGGAAAGAGCAGACTATGACCTACAATCTTTGGCCTTACAAAAAATTAGGAAAAGAAAATCTTTTGTAAGTAAATCTTTAGAACATTAAGTTAATTTTAGTCCCGATCAGACACCACAGCTATATCTGGAAATGTAAAACCTGTGTGAATTTCCTGTGCTCCTCCTATACATTCCCTTGAAATTACAACCCCTCCCACAGTAACTGGCAGGGAGAAAGAAACCTGTTTTCTGTCCTTGCCTTTTGAAGATGACTGAGCAGCAGTTTTTGGTTTTCTGTCTCAAGCCCCATCAAAAGCTGATGGAGGTGATTTTAGACACCAGTACCAATCCTGGCAGCACCATTCGAAAACTGAGAAAACAGCCACTGAAATTCCTGACCTGCCCTCCCATGAGGAATATGGAGTTTGGACCAGCTCTTTGCCTTCTGCATATTTTAAGTATTTCTCTAAATTCCCTACCACCATTGGGAGGCACCTCTGGACCAGCAGCCAGAGGTTCTGCTGCTCAGGATCCCAGTGCAGAGCACACCTGGCCCCACAGGACATGTGTTTGTCCCAGGAAAGAGGCTGTCAAATATCCAAATATCCTCTTGTTCTTAGTTCTAGTCCCTCTTTTGAGCTGTCCTAGCAACTACTCACAGCCATCAGCAATCCAGGAACAAGCATCATTCCACTCCCCTCATCCCCAGTTGTTTTCTTCCTTTGAAATTCTTCCCTTCATGGTTTAAATAGATGCTTCCTGCTGTGCACTACAAATTCCCAATCTTATTAGCTCACAGATATTCTGGCATTTTGATGTTTAGCATTTTCCAATTGGCATCACTAAAAGCTGGGTAACCAATCGTGTAAGATGTGCTCCACCCTGTAAGATGATAGCACATTGTTTATGGTTGGGCTGTTTGGGGGTTTTAGTATGTATGAAAAGTTTCTTACATTTTGTAAGAGTTGCTTCCTCCACCTGTAAGTCTTATGTGTCTCAGTCAGCATTGATCTAAAAAATGACTGTGGAACATTAAATATGACCAGAGCCTAAATATCCTCCTAAGCTCTGTTCTCATTTTTCCTCTTCTATTTATCAAAGTGGCATAACCCAATTTTTACTAGTAATATACAATAAAAAGCTGGTTTATTTTTATAAAGTAGCACTTCAGAAACCTTGAAAAAAAGCCTTACAAATAAATAGCCTGAATTTCTCAAGCTGAGCTGCTTTCCCTCCCTCCCTATATTTACACAAAAAATTAAAAATCCAGTAATAAACCCTTGTTCCTTTTCTGTCACACCTGTGTGGCTGAGACTTGTCCCAGATATCTCCGATTTCCTTTTTACTGACCACTTTCTGTGAGTAGAATTTTCTCCTCTGCTGGTATCTCAGTGCATTTTCATTGTTATTTGCTCTATGATTCTTGCTCATCATTATGATGAGCGAGGAACAGGAGAAAGCCCATAGCAACTGACAGACTCTCTCAGTACCAGACAGTTCAATGCTCTACTCTGCCCTCAAAAAACCAGGATTTTTTCCCTACATTCTACCCTAATACTTCAGACCATGCCTGAAGACCATACCTGGCAGATGAGACTCATCCAGTACTCAACCTCTGTGCACACCACCTCCAGTTAGAAAAAAACCCCCAGTAATACAAAAGTCGTGCACAAAGGTATGGGAATAAGAGCTGTTCAGCAACAAAAAGGCCACACAATTTTTCTTTTCCCATATTGTCTTGACAGAATTACTCTCTGCTGTATTGCTCCATTATGTTCTATTGCACATTTCTTATCCAATGTTTTGCTTGATCTTTTCTGAAAGTTGTGTTTGGTTTTCTCTCCTCCAAAGTGCATTCAACAACTCAATTAGGCTAAAAACCTTTACCTTCAGCATGTATTGGCAGCTCTCAAGCACAATTATTCTCCAATGCAAAACACCCACAAGACATATTTAAGAGTATACTTCCACAAAATAATATGTTAACACACCACTCAATGTTCCTGCCAAATTGACAAACACTACAAAGGAAAATGCTCCAATGCAGTTCAAGGATGTCTGAAAGCATGTTTTAGTTCAATGAACTCCACAGCAAATACACCATTTTCTCCCTCCTCAGTCTAAAGGTAAGGTTATAAAATGGGAGTCAGAAGAAGTTTTTACTTGCATTGCAATTTAAAACTTCCTAAATGTTATCAGTATGACCAGCAACAGACCTATTGTACAAGGAGCTGGGTTTCTAAGGGTACCATCCAGGCCATTTGCAGAGAATAAGGCAAGTATTTAGCTACACTAGAGACAAGAACACAGAAATCAAAATTAAATATACTTACTTTCCTTCATACTCATTCCTTCAGTACAAATGGAGTACTACTCCATAGTACTTCATTTCCTATGGAGTACTAAAAGCACTGGGGTATCTTTCTACCATAAGAATCACAGTGACATGCGTAATTCAGATCAGCACTTAAAATGCAGAGATGTATCTACTTCTTTGTGTAGAAGACTGTTATAACTATGAAGTCAAAGTTAACTGAACCTAAATTTCAAGTAATTTATTTAAGTCAAATTAAATGATTTCTATTAGTCTTATCTCCCAAAAGAATTAAATACAGCCTATTAAGTCCAAATGATTATGTCTACATAGGAGTGTCAATCAATTTCACAATATCACATTAAGATCATGCCACTATGTATCTGGTAATTTTGATAAATCTTCTCAAATTCCCCTGAAGAGCCAATCCCTAATGTCTAAAATATTCATAACTGCCTCTTCATTCAACATGGTCATTGACTCACACAAAAAGTAAAACTCTAATTGAAACTTCCCAACATTTCTTCCTTCTGGTTTTACTTTGCCTTTTGAAGTAAAGGTCAATTCAACAACGATTACTTCATGCTGTTAGGAACGGTTCAGTAGCCCCATCCAGACCAATGAGTCAGTTACCAGTCATGATTTAATAATTATAGAGACATAAGTCACAACTCTCATGGGAATAATTTATTAAAAATTAAGAAAAGCTACAAGTAGCAACTGAAGGTTCCCCATGGTTGCTTTCTCTTTCTTTAAAACCTTTTCCATGCAAGCCTCTCACAAATAACACTTGACTCTGTGCCAATGACTATGTTTTTAGATCAAAAACTTAACACCTGGAAAGATCAGTAGCTCTACTGTTAAAAACAAAATTAAGTCACTAAACTGGTTATCCTTTCACAAATCTGGTGACAAAATTCACGTGAATGAAATTTTACAACAGAAGCTGTGAGGTACAAAGTTTAAAATGTAGAGCAGACCACATGCACTGTACTAAAACCACTCAGCACTTCAATGAGGGCACCCACTGCTTTTTCTCCTCACTTTTGGCACCACACAAAACCGCATAAATAATTTTTATCAAGAACACTAAAATCAGTTTAAATTGTAGAAGTAATTCCATAAAAATAATTTTTCTACTTATTTTCTCCTTATTTTTCAGCTTGACATTTTAAAGAGAGGATAAATCAACCAATAAAAGTTTTCTGACCATTTCTTTTATAGAATTAGGGAAAAACTAAAGGCGGCTGCTCATGATTTCCTCCAACAACCTGAATATTCCACAGACACTACAACATCCTGTCTGCCTCTAACACTGTAGCTCATTGCTCATTTAAAACCAAGGAAGCTCCTAAAAATACAAAGAAAGTGACTGAGATGAGTGTTCTAGCAATAGCACTGCCTCACAAAACAAAGCTCTTGAAGTAATAACTTCAGCATCTGTCTTCCTCATTATTCATTTATGTTCTTCACTGTTACGAATTATTGTTTGTTTTTAAATTGCTATGGCAAGTTAATTAACTGATGAGCCTCAACCACCTTTAAACCTACTTTTACTTACTGATCTCTCTTGTCTTTCTGCAGCAAGTTCTACTAGTGAAAAAAAATCAAATTACAGTTTTCAAGTAATTTAGTTGGTAAGATCTTATTTGTCATCTGTGCCTGTAAACAATTTTGAAGAACTAAGAACTGACAAAAAACTCTCAAGAACACAAGCTTACTGCTTCACTGTGCTTTTTGCTGGGGAAAAAGATGTGAAGAACAAGATTTCTGTCTCAAACTTCACCAAATATCTGTTCAGCCTCTATAATGAGATCACCTATAGCTTTGAAACAAAACTATTCTCAGGACTCTTTGATAAAAATCTAAGTACAACCTGTAGCAAATCATATCAAAGCTATTTTATCATTTCTCTAGCCCAGGGAAAAGTATAAAACTAGAATAAATACATGAAAGTAATACTTGAGAATATCCTCTGTAACTCCAGGAGCTTGCTTCTCCAATTTCCTAAAAATTTTATTCAACAGCTGTAGTTGAATTTTTCTTCCATCAGTTCCTCAAGTCTGGCTCTGAGCCAGTGTAAATTGTTCATATTTACAATGTCCAGGGACAAGAAGCCCTGAATGTATATGAGGTGGAGTTTTGCTCATTTTGGATCTGCCATTTGCTAATTTCATGCTGAATAGTTTCCATACAGGTCAAAGGCAGTCAGCACTCATTCCTTTTTTACATTTTTTGTGTCATTCACTGCAGCAGAGGCTCCAGTCATGTCACCAGTGGTTTTTACACTAAAGAATATTAAAGTTATACTTCACAAGGAAACTATGCTATACTTTGGGTAAGTCATCTCACTGCCTTTTCCAGTTCAACTGTATAATTCTTTAAAGGAAAGAATGAGAATTCAACATATTGGTCAATGTTTATGGACCTTCCACACCTTTCTACAGTGGCAGTGACAATATTTTCTGGTTTCTTTAAATAAACTTCCCACTGCTTCCCAGTTTTGTTATAAGAAGAGGTTTGTTTGCATTATAGTAATATTGCTAACATGGTTTTCCTTCCATAACTTTCCTGAATCTTAATAGACAATTCAAAGCCCATCATAATTCCTCAATATTTATCCATTTCACCTACTGTTCATCACACCTACCAGTCACATTCTGAGATTAATCAGGGAATTTTCAACATATTTGTCTTTACTACACTGCCATACAGAAATCAATCACTTCAGTACTTTTCTGTTTATTCTGTTCAGTATTTTCTGCTCATGCTAAAAACCACCACAATTAAGTCTGCCCCGTGACCAACAAAGTGCAGGAAGAGACCATAATGCTCAGAAAAACCCCAGATAAATTCAGCTCTTTTCTGTAACAACATATGTTACCTCACACGTGATGGCAGCTGCTTCCCTCTGCCCACAACATGGGCTGACAACAAACACACTCATCTGTCTCCTGATGGAATGGAGCCCTCAGTGCCCAGTTTGTACAAAAAGCAGAAAAACTGCCCTGGACAAGACAGACAACCCAAACACATCACAGCTTCATGCTGTGCAGAGTTACAGAGAAAGCATTACACTCCCTGACTCCAAAGGGATAGGAAATAAACATAGAGAATACTTTCTCTTCTACCAGAAGGGTATTTATGATGTGAAAAACACTGCAATGTGTTTTATCCAAGCTACAAATACTGAGTCATGTGGTGATTGACCTAGTTTCCCGTTAACTTTAAGTGTATTTTTAGTTACTCCCTGTTGATTTATGTTTTCATTAAAACCTGAGGGAAGTGTCTTTTGAAGTCTGCTGGAGAATGAATGGAGGTGTGATGCTTTGCAGAGGATGCTGAGGCGCTTTTCCCCAATGTTTTCTCTCTCTAAGTCACATGTCTAGTAGGAGCACAACTGAAGAGCAAATAAACATCATTTGTTTACCTCTATCTTATCTTTCCTTCACAGAAATTTAAATGCAAATGAAAAATAGAACAAACACCAACAAATGCATCAAGTGGTGGTGTAATGATTGCAAGCAACAGAGTCTGTGCTCTGCTCACTGCCACAGCCCTCTGCAGTCAGCAGTCCTGGCAGTAACTCCCCTTCTTCTGTTTGTAAATGAATATATACACACAAGTACTTTGAGAATCATCCCAGTATTTATACAGGAGTGATGTAATTAATTTTCAGAGTTTTGTGGCATGACATATAACATTTTATATAGACTATTAAGGAGATTACATTGATTTGAAATACAGCAGAAAACCCACCTAAGAAAAGAGCCCTCTGAGTGCTTCCAATCATGGAGAAGATGTTTAAAAAGGGTTTTCTTTTTGGGAAGTGATGAGCTTAATTTGCAGTAAGTGGAAACTAATTGTTCTCAGAACACAAATGTAAAGTCAGGGAAATCAGGTCCACTGTTGCCAATTCTTTCTTAGTATGAAAATGGACCATAAAACTTCAAAATTTATGTATGGACTCCAGAGGTTCACAGCAATCCATAGCTGATTTTCTTTTTGCTTGTTTTGCCCCTTGTCTACCACTGAATTAAATTACATTAGATTTTGTGTAGTAAACAAGCACAGGACCTAGCTTCAAATGAAAGCTCAATTTCAGTAATGATCTTGATAATTATATTAGGACAGTCTAGGTTTCCCTACAGCTTTCTATTTTTCAAATTTAAAGAGAGTTATGTGCGTGATGACAGCTCTGTGTGCTCACAAGACTATTCTTACTTTATCCTGTCTACTTTCACACTCTCCAGAAATTCAGTTTTAAGCTGCAGTTTTCAAGTATTTTGTCAATCACAGTTTATCAAATGCATTCTGCTAAGGCAGCTGTCAGGACAAGATTCAGCAGTGACAAGCTGTCTCAGCTCCTGTTCATTCTACCCTTTTTATCTCTGAGGAGGAGAAATACTCTGCTAGAAGAAGCTCTACCTGTTCACTAAACAGGCAGTGGAGTCACTGTGTTGGCAGAGCTCCTGATCAACAGAATGAGGACTCCCAATAAATTCTCAGCAGCCCATTTATGCCTACTTTTTCCTTATCATAAGTGCTGCTCTGAAAACACTACTGGCACTCTGCACACAGAGGTGATTGAGTAAAAAGACATGGTGCAGGTTGTCAATTTATCCTGAAATAGCTTCGAGTGGATAGATAAAAGCCATCTAAACCATAGCTCAAGACAGTGCTATTACACAGAATTTCCAGACTTCCCACAGAAAGTTCCAGAAAAACACTCTGTCCTCTGTTACACACACACACACCCCAAAATTATGGCATCATACACAACTACTAGTGTATATAGTGAAATATCAGTGCATACTGAAGTATTTTCTTATAAATCCTGGCAATTAAGAGCTTCAGGTTACTCTGTATAAATGGTATTTCAGAAAGGCTAAAACTGGGATTATGCCAAACTTGCCTTTTAGCTTTAATTGTATTGACTACATTACCTAAAAGAATCTTCACTTATAATGACAAATCATGACTGGGAAAACATGTATAAGTCAGATTTTCTCCTCCTCCACATATATTACCATGGAAATGCCAAAAGCATAAGACAGTTCACAGACAGCTTATCTCCAAATATTTTAGTTGATCAAAATTATGCCATTTGATCCTATACATGGTCTGTTGTGGGATGAAGAAGGGTGTCTGAAAAGTAGAGTCAGTGTTAATCTACATCAAATGCTTCTGCTTTTGGGAACAGAATGAAGAAGTTTCAGTCTTCATTAAAAAGGAACCAAGAAAAGGCCAAGTAGTGATTTGAACTTTAGAAGTGTTAAATAGTATTTGAAGCAGGCTGACATTTGAAAATTTTCAATGGTTGTCCATTTTTTACATGTCCATCATTGTCCATAAATGTCATGTAAAGAAGAACAAAGCAATAAATGGGTCAGAGTAATCTCAGAAATAAGAGAAAAATCATTAGGATATGAATAGGAGCAATTAAACTGCCTTAGCAGTGTCTCATTGCCAATCCCAGCATGAGAGGAGAGAAGCAGAGCTAGAGGCAAGAGCAGGAGCTCAGGAAGAAGTCAGAGATAAAAAATACAAATAACACAAGAATGACCTTAGGTGTAAACAGAAATCCATGTCTCAAGTCTAGATGTTCCTACAAAAACTACCTCGTGTTCACAGCTAGTTTTCCACTGCACGCTCCATGTTGCACATAATGGAGCAACAAACTACAAAACCTTCAGGAAAAGCCAGAATCAAAGACTTGAAAAGACAACCAAGAAGTGAGAAAACAAACATTACTGGTTAGAATTCTGTTAGGCCTGGGAAAAAAAACCAGCTCAAAAACTCCAAGGACCAAGAATCAGAGGACTGTCCTGAAGAAATACATTCAGACTGTAATAGGTGCAGCTGAGCATTTTATTCCTCCAAGGTACATAAACTGGACACATCACACATCCTTTAGATCAAGGATTAGGTACTGCCCAAACACTAAGGCTCTGTTTAGAACACGGGAGCAGGCTGGCCTGTCCAGAGGCTGTATTTCCTTTCCTTGCACTCCTGGCACAGCAGTCCCTGTACAAGCTCCTACCTTCTCTTTGTGCAGGGCACAAATCCTGAACACATCCCTGTTCTTCAGCAGATCCAAAGGATGGAAGGCAAGCATATTCATGTATAAAATACTGCACACAGCTTCTTTGCCAGCTGATGTAAAAATATGACAAGAGATAAACTTAAGAACATAATAAGAACTTTCACATGCCAGTAATTTTTTTAGACTTTCTTTTTTAGTACTAGCCATGGGACCAAGTTACATCAGTCAGAAAAAAATAATGTTCCACTTTCAATTTCTGTAATATCTGCCAAATAAGAGAAAATGACACAAAGGCAGGAAGAGATGAGTCAAGTGAAGGGTCACTGTTTTCTCAAAGTGGACAGACTGTGCCTCAGCCCAGCAGTGATCCCCCAATTGTCATTGCTTTTATCACAACACCTCTGATGCAGGTTGGGTCATTAACTCGGGACATTAAACATGCCACCAGTCACCCATGGCCAAGAGCTGTATTCAATCAAATACAGCAAAGGCATGCTTTTGAAACTAGAATTTAAACCTGGATACTTCCTGAACACAGGTTTATCACTGAGAAAATCTATACAGCTGCTGACCCCGTTCCAACACAGAGAAGCACTGAGCTGTAAAACCAGCACTCTTCTGAAGGAGACAGCAAAAAAAGCTTGGGACTACGACAAAGCAGAACTTCTGTTTCATAGAGGAAGTTGCAAATTCACTAGTTCATCTCTGGATGTGGGAACTTCACCAAGTAGGGTTTCATGGAACAATTCACACAAACATTGATCATGCAACCAAGGGCACTCTGACATCTTCACTAGTCTCTCCCAATTTCTTGGTGGTCTTACTCCATCACAAGCAATTGGAACTTTTTAAGCGTCCACATATCAAATCCTAATTGCCAGTCATGACAAACCCTAGATATCATCTGGCACACAGAGGCCATCAGGCAAATCACACCGACAGCGACACTTCACAGAAAGGGACAGCTACAAGGTGAAATATCACTTCTGGAAGGCTCAAGTGAGCAATGTCTCAGCCCTTTCACAAACAAATATCTCAAAGTTCATCTTTATGACCTTTCCTTTCACCATCTAACACTGAGAAAATGCTTTTAAGCTATTACTTACTGGTCAACATGCCCAGCATGCATTAAAAACCCATATAGGTTTCTTTACCTAAATTAGGCACTTAGACCATGGCCCGGTTCTTTACAGAGAACCAAATCTCTTCTCTGCAGTCGGTGAGAAAACTAAACACTCCTGAGATGTGTTCAGAGGGAGGTGTTGTCCGCCTAACTTAAATGAGTGAATTAATGACAGAATTGTCTTCTTCTGGAAAATAACTAAAAGCCTCTTCCACTCTCAGTTGACTCCAGGAGGAAAGTCAAGCGCTTCATCGCAACATGGCTTCACTAAGCACAACATGGGCACAGAACTGAGTGAATTAAAGCTGTGTGCTGGACACTTTGCTCTCTTAATCTTCAGAACAGAGTACAAAAGCAACCTCCCTAAAAAAAAATAAGTTCTTGCATGGCTGGGTAATGTAAATGGATAAATCAAGGAAAAATGTTAAATTTAAATGTCACTAAGCATGAGCAACCCTTGCTGTGTTAAGGTGTGAGTAGTGCAGCCCAGACAACAACTCACTCTGAAGAGAGCTCAAGGTCTGTGACTGAGCTTCCACCATTTTTCACCTAATTCCTCTGGCACTGCTCCTGGATTCTGAATCCAAGCAGCCCACTCCTCACACAGGTATTCAGATTCCATTACACATCACTGGTTTGGGGTAAGCAGTATACAGGGACAGAACGTTATAAATTCATACTCAAAAATCATACCTAAGGACTTTAAATGGACAACTACAATAGTCTCAACATTGAAACATATTTTAATGTAAATGTTACAACTTAGAAGATTTGCCAGATATCCCATCATAAATAGAACATACTGAAAGAACACCTACAGCAATTCCAGCAGAAGCACAATAGCAATTAACAGAACATTCCTGCATTGGATGTCTTATGTACAGATTCAGTGCAGAATTACATATTACCATACCAGTTCTATTTATTTCATAACTTATTTAGACTCTCCAATCTTACCTCAAGGAAGGCACAGCAGGTTTTCTAAAATAAATTTTGTTGACCTAAGTTGTGTGTTTTTTTCAAAACATTATGGTTTTCCATGAGTCTTCACTTAAAACTATGAGATCAATGCTTCTGAGTGGGAAGTTTAGGACAGTAACTACCTTGCATATAGCAAATACAACATGCAAATATTGCCACAGCTTCCCTTACATGAAATTAGGGTACAAAGAAAGAATATATCAACAGAACTATGATACATTGAATTAATTTACCTTTAAATATTAGAAGCAGTAAATTTTCTGCTCATTTCCAGTTTTCTAAGAAATCTCTTAATACTAAATATGCTAATATATCTGTACTAGTTAATTCACTTTTATACTACACTGTTCTTCACAGAACTTCATGATTAATAAACATTATGGACACCATGTTTATTCAGTTTTAAATTTTAATTATCTTGCCTTTCATAGAAAGTGAATGCCAGTAAAACTGGTGCAATGAAGAATGGTAAAGCAGCATTGTTATAAAAACTCTTCTTGTTTGGTTCATCTAAGACAGGCAGATATAGAAACCCAAAGTGGTTAAAAGGAGTATTTAGGACTGGTTATTTAAAAGTACCTGCCAGAGCTGCTTAATCAAGATGGATAGCATCTATGCTACAGCAGGAGCATTTCTCCCTTTTACAATAATCTTTACAATTTAACTAGCCTGAAGATTTTGTTGAACTGCAAGAACTAAAGATTATTTTAATGCTATCATGAAAAAGTTAATTTCTGGTTGTACTTTTCGTCAATAAAAAACTCTTATCTAAACCCTCCTTGCCCCCTTCCCCCCTCTCAATTATCACTTTTGCTACCTACCCACATAAACAACCAAAAACTGCAAGAGAACTGTGTCCATGGCTATGGCAGCACCCCTTTCACTGAAGCAACACTTCACTATTGCCAGAATAAATAAATTGCTCTTCTACATTAAGTTGATTCATCTCTCACATCTCCCCAGTACTACTTTAGAACTGGGCTGTAAACCAAAATAAATTCATCTGTTGTTATATCATGACGTAAATGTAGTAAACATTTTTTTATATCCCATTTTTCCTCAGTACTTCTGTACAGGCCCAAACCACTTCAAAACACAATCATTTATATTTTTCCCCCTTTATGTTTGTGTCAGACCTTAATGTTCTTCAATTAGATGCAGATATGGGCTCTGAAGACAGCAAAGTAAGGTCATGCCAGTAGGAAATTACAAGTCACCAACCACCCCACTACATTACAGCTCCACAGGAATTTTTGCTCTCCAGCAAGTTAATAACTCATCTTGCTTTGCTTATTTTATAACCGGGGATTTTTTCCCCACTACTGAGAGCACCTTCTCTAATATCAATACCATCTAACAATTTACGCAATGCTCACTCTTCCATAGATCTAATATTTAATTGCTTTATAATGTCCCTGACCTCACTATTTTGGGGAACAGAAATACAGCAAGAAAGGACAAGCCGAGGTGATTGGGTAAATGAGTTTCACAAATCATTAACACCATGAAGAGCAAGGATTCAGTGCGTTACTTCAGCTTCATAGGATATAATTACATGTTTTGATTAGCAGATATATTTTCCCAGCCTCAGGTGTCAACAAGGGTTCAAGTGTATAACATGTATAAATGGGTGCTAATTTTACTAGTCATGAAAATGTGTTTCGCTAATTACATTTATATCCTCTTAGCCCATTTCCATTCCATATTGCTTCTCTGTAGTACCTCTTCTTGTTTATTTCCTTACAGTGACATTTGAGCTCTTCCAAATGACACAATGATTATAAAATTCACTAGGCATGGCGAGTTACTTCCCCACTGAATACCTGTCGTAGGCTTGAGAGAGAAACAAGATTTACAGATATGTATACAACTTTGTGGTCATTTCTGTACTTCTGTAAACTGCATCTTATTTAGGGCAGTATCATCTGGGATGGAAATCTTATGGCAAAAGTGGTGCTTTTCTTTCACTCAGTTGGGTTTTGTTAGGCATACAAGAATTTCTGATTGCTGACACCAAAAAGTAAGGGAGCAAGCCTGTTTTAAGAGAGTGAAGCCCTTTTTCCTTTCCCTGCACTTTTCTGACACGCTTTGTTCACAGAAATGAGATCACGATAAAAAACTGGAAGAACCTGTTTTCACACAACCAGCTACAGAATGGTTTGGGCTGGAAGGGTCTCAAAGATCATCTACTTCCATGCCCTAATCAAACCCATGATGGAAAATGATTAAGGCTTTGGATAAAAAACATGGGATAGAACTATTAACCACCAGCTGCTGGATATTGGAATACTGAGATAAGGACATGTTTCTACAATTCAGATTGCAAAACAAGGAAAAGACCCAAAAGGTTTCCAAGTGTGAGTATAGCAGCATGAGGAAAGTAAGCACCAGCATAACCACGGTTTTACTGCCTGTGCACCTTTAGTGCATATTTAAACTTAAGAGTTTGTCTTCCTTAAAAAGAATAGTCATGAAGCAACTTTTTAGAATGACATTAACATTTTCAAGCTAATTCTGTGATCTGTAACCCACACATAAAATTAACTGGCTAGTATGAAGCCACAACTCACTAGAAATTGCTTTAGCAAACAGCCAAAGACCTCCCCAGCTCAGTCCTTTGGCTTAGTGTGTGTCATCACAGTGCTGTGGGCTTGGTTGGGGCACAACTTCAGAGCACATAATGCAAAGAACGATAAGACAACAACAGAAAATTCCAGTGTTCATAACCACATGAAAAAATGCTGGTGCAATCCCCTTAGAACCTTCTCTTGCCACTGATACTTCAAGACTTATACTAAATATTTGAAGCACTGTCAACTCAAAATAAAAATTAAGGGAAAAATCAGATGGAAATTACCAACACATTCACATGTGTAATTTTTTTTCAGGAGAGTGCAGGTGCAAAGACTGGATTTATAAACTTTGGCATGGATTGCTATACTTCCATAATAATTAATAACATAAAAAAAACATATGAAGAACTCAGTGCACACATTTAAAAGAAGTCTAACCATGCCACCAATACCAAGTAGAGGTAGATTCACACTTCCCTTGTAAATATTCTGGAAGATTACATATAGAATCAATACTACATATTATTCTGACAGGATGTGATGACAACTTATGCTTATTCAGTACATAACAAAAATACTGTCTCAAAGCCTGTCTGGAACTCAGCAAGTATACAGTTACAAAAACAGCTAAAGCAGGATTAAAACCTTCAAGTTGTAATAGATACATAGGCAATAGGCAATACATTTACAAAAACAGCTAAAAAAGGATTAAAACCTTCAACTTGTAATAGGTACAGTATGGCAGGTAACTGAGCCTTGCAACACTTCACTGAAGCTGAATGAAAACCTTATTACAAATATAAGGTTTAAAAACCAGCAAGTACACATGCATAAAATACAGCTTTAAAACTACTATGGTATGGCTGCCACAAGAGACCAAGTGTGATTTCTTTTTTCACTCTTCTCCTTTGCATGAGTTAGAGTTTCAGAATTACCCAGTGAGTGGAAAAATACAACTGAAGTAATGATATTTATGATGAGAGGCTTCTCTTATTTTGGTGTACTCTAAAGGCTGCAGATAGCTTTGCTTTCCTTCTAATATTTCAAATTTGAAAAATGGGAGCAATAAGGGCATAGAGTCAAAGATACTGTATGCATGCTCATTTTAATATAGTCATTAGTACTATTTAGTTAACAATTCACAAAACCTATTCTTTCATATGGCCTTGCTGAAGGTTTTAAGCATAAGCAGCCTCATTTCAGAGAATGGGAATACTCACACAGAAAGGTAAGTGCACCTTTAAGTGTTTTAATCACAAGGGGATTAAATGTGCACGTTCAGCACTTGGCTGAAAAAATTACAATTTTCTGCATTTTATTTCTTTCCATTAAAGTTCTTTCACTATATATGAGAGCTTTTTAGCAAGTCCAAACAAAAGCCCTGTGGATAGCAAAGTATTTCACATATGTGAAGAATGTTTAAAAATTAGTTCTTCAGGGTTTTAATTGTATATACATCAAATCGAGTCAGCTGCCATAACAGAACAATTGCTACATTCATGCTGTGTGTTATGAACTCTAATTGTTAGAAACGCTTTTCATTTCAATCTTGACAACATCTATATTAATTTTTTCATGATTTCTTTGTGGGGTTTTTTATGCTAATTCTGTTAATAACAGAATAAGATTATACATTGTACTTTTATTCCTGATCATTAGAAATGTAAAGCACAACATGAGTCAGAAACTGTAAGGAAGAGGAAAAATAAAAAAAAGTCCTTAAGTATAAGGGAGAAAAAAAAGAAGCAAAGTTATGCTAAAACTGGGTGAATTCTTAACAGAGATTTTGCTTTTATCTTCAAAAAGGCACTGTATTGTAAGTAGAACTTACAATTAGAAGAAAAACTGTGTAGATTTTTTTTAAAATCAATGATAAAAGAATATGTAGGCATCACAGATATCTTCACATCAATAATATCAAAAGCTGAGCCTACAGCTTTTGAGAGAATATTTGAGAAAACAACCAAAAAAAAAATAAATCTCCAACTAGTTTGTGATCATCTCAGAACACTTGGAGAGGTGAAGCATCCCAGAGGAACACAAGCAATACCTGCCTTGCAAAGTGAGGAGAAGGGGAGGAAAAGGAAATTAATAGACCTGTCAGCTTAACTCTGATATCAAATGACATGGAACCAATTGCCAAACATGAGTTTTGTAAAGATAGGAAATGAAGATAAGGAACAGTCAACATAAATCTGTAATGAGCAAATTAAGAACAAATTCAAATTTGTTTCTTTAGCTAAAAGGGATTTGGCACTCTTGGAAAGGATTTAAGCATGGTGTACCAGATTAAATGTTTTACAGCAATTTCATCTTTACCATGAGAAGACAAAGGAAAGATGCCTGGCCTGATGGAGGACTAACAAGTCACTCCTGAAATGTATTGTAGAGGGGTTTTATCCCTCGGGACCATAATCTTGAAAGCTGGTTATCCTCAGAAACAGTGCTATGTAGTTTTATTTTTTAGGTTTTTAAGAACTGTCACTAAGTCTTTCAGAAATCACCCAGTTAACCAACAAATAAACATCTGACCTAACTGAAAGGAGATAAAATTCAGCTGTGTTTCCATCATTTAGACCATAAAGCTACACTACATTTGAAAAATACTCTATCAATACTAGATTATTATATAAATATTATTTATGACAGTTCTTACAGTGGAGATTTCCAGCTGAAAAGCATAAAAAAAAGTATTTCACAAAAACATGAAGAAAAATGAGACTTGCTAGAGAAGCCATAGTCTTAATAAATACATGTGATAAAAAGAGAAGCAATCCCTTCTCCCTTGCACCTCTCAAACTTATTTTGAAGTGACAGGAAAACAGATGATGTGCCACATTTTTTAAATTGTTTGCAAACAGACCAGGTGAAGAGGAATGAATCCTTCCAAAAGCCATGGATGGAATAATTCCAGGAATATTAGTTACAAATCTTCCTCACACACCTGTAGCTGCACTTAGAGAACAGTATCAAGGGGTCCTTAGTTTGCAGTAAATTGCTTGTCACTAATTTAGGAAGCCCTTGTGATGGTCAAATAGCATCCTGGGCCTGGATGAGAAGCCATAAACTGAACTTCAGGTGTGGAAAGGAACTGAGACAATTCCACCAACATTTCACTTGCACGACCTCCTCCATTTCCTTATGGAACAAAAAAGGGACAGACTGAAAAGAGAAGTCAATTCTTAACATACAAATAAGAGACATAATGCAAGCCATGTTATCCTCCAAGTGTGGGCTTTAAAGTCTCAGTGTTGTTTGCCATGTATTCTAACTTGGCTCCTGGTGAACATCATCTGGACACAGAAAAAACCTGTCAGTCTCCATTTGTACTCAGCACTGTGCAAATAATGCTCTCTGCATTCAGAACATGCACACACAGAATCAGGCACTCAATTATATTTATTTTTCACTAGAGAAGCCTAATTTGAGAGCTACTTTCAAAGTTTAAGACCTGACACTTCCTCTGAAAGATGAGAGCCCCATTTCTTACTGCACTGAGACGACAGCAGCAGATGCAAAGCTCCAACTGGGCTGTACACCCAGTCTGCCCATTCCCAGCTCACATAACTCCTGCTATAAAACATCCCAGCTGCTATTTGTGTGCTTAATTCACAAACCAAAATTTTTCAAGTGGAATACAAAGACACCATTACTTTACTAAGTCTAAGCTCACCTTGGAAGTACTTTCAGGCTATTATTGGTTCATCTAGTTATTCAGACACAACAAGACAGAAAAAGAGAATTTCTAGGTTAGCACAGCATGCCTTTGGGTAGCATTATGAAGTCTGAGAACTGAAATAAGCATCATAAAAATACATGGCCTGCCCTGCAGATGCTACTTAGAAAATGGACTTGGTATTTAAAAATCAGAAAAAGACCCCAAAACCACAAAAACCAAACAGTATTTCAGCACACATGGAATGATACTCCTATCACAGCTTTAACAGCCCTCTAATATCAAATATATTTTAATGCTAAATTAGCTAATAAGTAATTTCTATTTTCCTACCATTAAAATAAGTTCCAGATTTTGTCATGAATCATGCTGTATTTTTAGGACTTCTGTCAGGGAAACCATTACTTACAAAAACCTTTGGACAACTTAGCAAAAAAAAAGTAAAAACAAATTAACCCCCCAAAATCTAAAACAAAACAAATCCCAAAGCAATCAAACAAAAACCCACAAACTCTTCAAAACAGAGATATGATACATGGAGCACACGTTTGAAAAGCAAGGAGCCTCAAGCTTATTTTCTCCTCTTCAAAAGGAAAGAAAAATTATCAAGGAGCAGAAATAAAAGGAGCAGAAATTTTACTGTGCCCTTTTCACACAGCTGTATTTCACAGCAATGCTGAACACAACACAGAGCTGCCTGCACTGCTGGTAGCAATATTTATTTACACAGCAAGCATGTGGCAGAACAACAAATACTCTCCACAATTAATTCACAGTGTTACATGGGGGTTGTTGCTATTGATGAAAACATTGAATTTAATAAAATTCAGCCTTTTCCTCTGTATTCCTGCTCCACATCCTATTGTCTCTAATTGCAGCACCTTCTCTCTCTGTCTCACACGCAGGGAAAGCTGCCAGGCAGCTCCCTCCGGAGCCAGTGTCACGGCTACTTTTCAGATTACTGGGAGGGAATATGTAAACTGCACTGTCAAGTATCTTGTCCACAGGGATTAAGAGTGTCATTTCAGAATCCCCAGTCTCAGATGAGTCACTCTGAAGCCCTCTTGCTCCACTGTGGTCTCTCAGTGAAGCCATCCCTGCTGGCAGCAAGTCACCTTAGACTCAGCACTTACCAAAGGCAAACTGGGAACCCTTATGTGTAAATTGAGTATCAAAAGACTTTAGTACCAAAGCTCCCCATTTATAACCAATGTATTAGATAATGAATAGTTAATTTAGCCATTGTGGTTTTCAACAGTTCAGAAAATTTGATTTTTTATATGGCAACATAGATGTTTGCAAACGCAACAGAATACACCACATCTGCAAAAACATCCATCACCCTGTTTTGCTAATGCTCATGTAGAGAGAGGCCTGTGCTGAGCTCTCTTATTTATTATTCCTTATTTCTCCTTGGTGTATCAAATGTCAAACAAAACCAAAGCCAAACAACCCTCTCACATTCACATTTGAAACATCTGCCATTTCTTGAGATGTAAATTTGTGAAATTAAAAAATAAAATAAAGGCATCTAAGTATTCTTAGGTGATAGTTTGCTCGCCCAGATCCAAATGCCTCCTTAAACTCCCTGCATACACTGACAGACAGGGATGAGGTCCCCTGGCTCGTCTCTTGTCCTGGCTGTACCCAACTCTCACAGCCTCTCCTCATAACCCAGATGCTCCACTCCATTAATCACCTTTGAAACCTCCTGCTGGACCTGCTCCAGGAGCTCCAGGTCTCTCTTGTACTGGGGAACATGTGGCTGGACAAAACATTCCAGGGGAGGCCTCAGCAGGGCTGAGAGGGGCAGGATCACCTCCCTGACCTGCTGGTGATGCTCTGCCTGTTGCACCCCAGGCCACACTGCTGGCTCAGGGACATGGCTGTTCCATGATTACACAGCAAAGGAATGATGAGTAAAAGATTTAAGAAGCCAGTATTCAAGGAAAATTTAATTTCATTTTGTCCAGAAAATTATCTTTTATTTCATGGGGTGGGGGGGGGGGGGGGAAGTAAAAAGTTCCATATTATCTCAGTAAAATAAACAAACCAAAACCCAAAACACTGGCAAGGTAGCAGCTGTTTCGGAAGACAGACAGAGATAAATAAAAGACAAAGCAAACATCAACAAAAGTGATGATTCCCAACTCAAGCTCCTCTACAGCTGTTCAGATGTGTACATACAGAAAATAAAATAACTGTAAGGTTGTTTTTCCTTCCTAGGGGAACTGCTGTCTTTTCCATCACTGCAAACACCACTTCAAGCAATTGTCATGTCTGAAGATGTCTTTGCCTCCTCTGGCTGTTTTTTCAACAAAATGCACTATAAAGGTTGAACAAGAATGGTATGGAGAAAAATTGTCACTCAGCTTTAAGTTTGCTGAGAGAATTCTTTCACATGCATACATTTTAAAATACAGATAAACAAAGTATTTATTTCTTTATCCCCTTGAAGCAATATCTTACTATTATCTGATCAGAGAGGTCAACCTGTACAAGGAAAAGCAAGCATTATCAAGTTCCTTAATTCACCATGTTCATAAAGTATAAACTTACACTGCTAAGAGAAATGGCAAGCTAATACAGTGTAACTAAGGATAAGCATGCAAATGGTTTAGAGAATATTCTTGATGGTTGGAAGGTCTCATGAATGTTCTCTCTGCCTGGTTTAATAATTCTTTATGGAATATTTTGAGCACAGCATGAAATTCTGAAGATATGCAAGCAATATTTCTCACCAAAACTTAAAGAGGACTTGGACAGTGACAGCGTACATTGTTTCACTCCTTTCTGGCAGCCTCTACAAAAAGAGAAGTGCACTGGCAAGGTGACCATTGAATTAAAAAAAAAAAAAAACAAAAAAACAGACACCTGCAAGAAAGGGAGGTTCTTTTTAAAGAAACAACAAAGCAAGGTGCAAACCTAAGTGTGTAAATTTTTATGATTCTACTAGTATTTGTTCAAAATAGAGTATACTGAAAAAAGAGCTTGTTCTCTACAACTTATTGATTTTGAGCAGTGAACTCTGACACATTCAGTATTGCCCTGCCTCCTTGAAATTTTAATATAAATAGGAAAACCTGAAAAAGCAGACACACACATAGGCTTAGAGTGAGAAAGATCATGTGAGCCTAACTTCAATTTTTGACATTTGAATGAAGGCAGCCTCTCACTTTTTGGCACACTATTGTTGGTTGTACCACAAAGATAATTTAATGAAGATATTTATCCATATAAACCACGTGCAAAGGGATAATCCTATTTACATTTTATGATGAGTACGCAAATCCATCAAGCAGGTGCAAAGTGGATGAAGTATGCAAGCAACAATATCCACAAACTACATATAAATAAAATAATCATTAATTAGACAGAGTGCAACTTCATTAATACAAAGGATTGTAGGTGAAGATTCCCCCCCACTGCTGTAGCAGGAAAGTTCTGCCATATAATATTTCATAGGGATTTATGTTGTTTTTCGGCCTTGGTTGTATATGGACTCTGAGTAAGGATATAGGCACGGCTGGAACTTAGGTTCTGGATGTTTTTTGGCAGAACTTTTGGACAATTTTGCCACTTGCCTGGGGCCTTTATGGCATATGCAGGTCCTAAGTAAGTCTTAGAACTTTGTTAATTTCCCTGATTACTGCCGCAAAAAAATGTTGATTCTCATGTGATGATATGCTTAAAGGAACTGTAAATCTTGGAATTATATGATTGAGCAATGTTTTCAGTAATTTTTTGGTTGTGTTGGTGTGACAGGGGTAAGTTTCAGGCTCTTCACTGAAGGTATCAACTAATATTAGTATATATTTGTATTTTTCTTTGTGCAGCATTTCAGAAAAAATCTATTTGCTAATAAATACCTGGGAGATTTCCTGTTTTTGTTACTTCTAATATAATTTTCTTGTTCATGTCAGGGTTGTTTTTATAACAGGTTTTACATTTGTTTGTTATAGATTGTACAATATCAGTTATTTTTTCTTTATGACTACTTTTTTCAAGTGTTTTAGAAGATTTTCTGTTCTTTAGTGGGTATTTTTATGCTTTTGTTGAGGTATTTTTTACAGGAGCAAGGGTGGAATTATAAATTTTCTTGCTGAGGTAATAGTTTATTCACTTTTATTAATTTCAGTTTTAAGAAATTTAATTAATTTGTGGATTTTTGGATAGTATTTCAGGGTAAGAAGTTGAAGATCCCTCCCATTTCTGCCATAGCAGAAAAGTTCTGACTATCCCCTATTTCGGGATCATTCCTTTACCAGCTCTGCCAAAGCAGGACTTGTCATGTCCCAAATCCAAGGTGCAGACTGACATGCTGTTCCTGTGCTGCACTACTGAATTTACCTGAAAAGCTCTATGGATCACACCCCTCTCTGATTAACTTCTGAGACATATTGATGCTTTAATCTATAAACCTCAGGCCCTCCTGAACCGCGCACAGAACAATCATTAAGTTGGCCATTCCTCACAGATCCCTGCCATTGTATTCCAATCTGCGCTGGAATGCAGGAAAAATACTGTGAGAGGAGTTCACTGGAGAAGATCAGACTGAGCTGGAAAAGCCAGCTGTCATAGTTCATTATTTCCAACAGATTCCATGAGAGCCTGCCAGAATTTTCCTTACAAATTGTTCCATGGTGCTTTAACAGAAAATAAACCTCCAGAAAATGCCCACAGGTTGCAAACTCTACCTACCTTCCTAAGGAACTGGCTTTCCTGAAAACCTGGTGGACTGCTCAGGGGTCATGCTGAGAAGTCATGAAACTGTTGGGAATTTAATTTCTTACCCAAACTGCTATGATTTGGAAAGAGAACGTTACAGAATTTTCCATTTTCCAGAAAACTTAAAAACAACCTGATTTTTCTGTCTGGTTTGGAAGAAGATCAAATTGAAAGAGCTGACAGAAGATGTGGATTAACTCTGAACATTTTCTGTGGGATGTTCTCAGTTGTGTGCAAATTCCAGTAATAAATAACAGTTAGAGCCAGTCTTAGGCAAGCTTGGTGAACTGGGCATGGCCTACAAGCTGTTCATGCAAATACAACTGATCATACAATCATACAATTATTATGTCTATTGAACAGAAGAGAAGAAGGGAATGGCAAAGCAGTAAAGTCATGATGGAAGGAATGTTTATCCCCTCAAGCCACTGTTTCATCAACACAAAAGCACAGAAATGGACATTTTCCTGCATAGCAAGATATTATAGCTAGAACATCTTTTCATTTAATTTCACAGGTTCAAAATCATCTTCAGTAACCAATTTTAACCAAAATCTAATTTTAATGGGATCTTTCTAGTAACACACACAAAAACGTTTTTGGAGGTTCAGAAGAGAATTGCTGCCACACATCTGCAGACGTAGGAAAGGCTTACAACAGTGTTTGTATGACATCTCAATTGTTAAAAACAGATTTACATTTTGAAACTCACTTCAATTACCCTTTTATGGAAAGATCTGATCCTAGTAATCCATCCTTAGTTCCATTAAGACAGTGAGAATAAACACACTAATCCTTCCCGAAGCATGAAGAATGTAAAGAAATGAAGCAACGAGGTGCCCAGGTAACACACCTGAGACATTCATTGCTAGCCCAGGAGGGGATCAGAGATCCCAAAGAAGAACACCCATGTCTCAAACCCATCTCCTCATTGTTTCAATTTGGCAGCAAATACCACACCCAATCAAATTATCTAAAATGTAATGCAAATGTAATTTAAAGTGCTGGAGAAGAGACAAGAGAACTCCCCAGTTATAAGCAGTGTAAGAAACCCATAATTCCTATTTAGCAGAAGAGAGGCTTAACTCAAAACATTGAAACATGTAGATACTGACTTCTGCATACTAAACTCTAACCCACAACACAAAGTCAGAAGTACTTCAGAAAGCCAAAGTAATATTCATATTTCTACCACTGCAGATGAACTTCTTTTTCCCTTTCCTGATGCATGCAAGTTTAATCATCACCTAAAATGTAAGTATTAACTAAAATGTTTCCCACACTAGTTCCTAACTACAACTGAAAGATCAAATGTAGCCCTCCCCCAGGTCATCATCTTCTCAGCATTTACAGTGTTTGGCAAAAGGCTTTGCTTTTTACATTGGTTTTAATTAGATTAGAAAAACTATGAGGTAAAATTTCTGAAAGAAATCAGATCACAAAAACTCCACATGGGCAAAAAAATTAGCAAATTATAGCTCTTAAGCTCTTTCTGTTGCAATGGTATTTTATTCATTCACTGTGAGGTATTCTCTATCACATATTTTGCATTCTTTTTCAAGTTGAGATGAAAGATCTGAAATAAGAAATAGAAATTCTTCTACAGAAAAGCTGTGATAAAAAAATATTGGCATTAATAAAAGATTCCCTCCAAAAAAACCAAACCAAATCAAATGTAAACACATTTGAACTTAAATTACTCATTATTTCTGGAATAATTTTCTGAAGGTTTATTAAATCTATTATCCACTCAATACTGACCAATCAGTGAGCAAAAATGAGAACAATTTTGTTCTGAACAAGCTGTTAGGAATATCAGTTTTACAATACAGAAGTCACCCTAGAGTAATGCTGTTTCATTATGGGATAGTCCTACTCCCTTCAATAAAAATAAAATCAGCTGTTCTAGATACAGGACACTATTTACAGTCATTTCTTTTAAATGATGATCCTTCAGTAGAATTCCTCACTTATACACATATACAACCCACCTTTCATAGGGGTTATATATGTGTGAAAGATGCACAAATAAGCAGCTATGACTGAAAATATCAATCCATATCCAATTCTGCTATTACTTCTATTTCTGACTGAATTTGTGTTGTATAGCTTCTTCACTAGCATTAAGAATCATGTGAAAGCTGAACTCACGTGTTTTAGACATTTCAAAGAATTTGTACAGAATGCATTTTGATTCCCTGCTGCATTAATCATTCTATAGAACACAGTCTTTCTGATACTCCTCCGGCAGTGTCAAGCACTCAAGAAACTTTTCAAACATCCCTATGTAAAGCTTCCAATCCTGCCTGTTTAATTATCCCACTGTACAGTGTAAATAAAGTGCTTTCTGTGAAGTTTCTAATCCTGGCTGTTTAATTGTCCCACTGTCCAGTGTAAATAAAGTGTTTTCTCCAAGTCCTGCTCAGGCCATTTGCAAATGCGCTGGTTGCTGCGAGTCACCGCAGCGAGCCTCAGTCCATTACCGTGACAGGGAGAGCTCCTACTAACAACTGCTTTTTACTCCCCCTGACAGATGTGCTCTGTGCCAGGGCTGACGTTTGTGTAGTAATCAGGACAGATGGATTGGGACGCTGGTGCTGCCGAAAGTGCCCCCCATTTTAATGTGAGCGATTTGTCACGCGTGCCGCTATCGCGCTGCTGTCAGGCGCGGCCGGCAGAGCACTCCGTCATCTTCCCACCGACCAAGGTCACTTTGGCAGCGACAGCACAGCTCCACCACCCAGTTTTCACCCTTACTGGTGTGCCAATGGCCTGGTCTTCAAAGCATTTAGTTTGTTGCAAGCAGTCCTTAAAAGTTCCTGCAAAATGTCCGTGTTACCAAACGCTAAATTGAATGATCAAAATAAAAGCACGTGGAAGCAAAAGTTGCACAGCCTGCTATCAACACAAATTGGAAGCTTAAAAGATGCAGGTTCTCACAAGACATACTTAAATTAAGAATTATTTAATACTTAATACATACTTAATTTAAGAATTATTTAACATTCCAAGGACTTTTGTCACTGGAACACTTTAAAATATATACGCAGAACAGAACTGAGCAATGATTAAACTACCAAAGTGACATATCTACAAGATATATCTGTGTATCATGATGAAATTTTGAATAAACCAGAGCTTCCAAAAACAAAACAAAGAAAATAGACAAAAGTAGGACCCTTACTCTCTACCATTTAAAACGTAGAAAATGAGTAACTTTTTCTACACTAATTGCAGAAAAATCTAAAAGCATATTAATCTAATTATTATATTATAATCAATATTATATATTTATAATATCTATTATATTCTCTATAATCTCTATTACATATCTATAATGAATATTATAATAATAATTTAAAAGCATATTAAAAACTTTTTTTTAAATTTATTTTGCAGTATAGGAGCTTTAGCAGCCTCCAAATTTGTATTATTTTCCTTTATTTTTTGCACCAACACTCAAAATATAATTACACCAGTGAGATTTAGATGCTTACACATTTTAATAGTAAGTTCTTGATGTTCAGTCACTTATACAAATGCACAGTCTTCAGCGACAAAAGAATTTAAAGAAATTAGCTGAGGAGTTTAACACACTGTTTGAGAGGAAGGTTATATCAAAGGCATTTGTGAAGTAACAAATAACAGCTCCTGAATAACAGCCTCATACCGACCAAAACAGAATGCAATATGTAAGTCACTGTTTCACTTAAAGAAACATGAGCTATATCTGCTAGGAGGCAGAATACAATCAGCACATGCACACTTGCCCACATCTCCTTCCTAGATCTTGAGAATTTGCTGCCAAAACCCAAAGCCTGTAAGAAAACACCATTCAAGATAAAACCCCCTAAGACATACAGGCAGAAAGTAGCTGTAATAACTGAAAATGAGAGAAATCAAACCACACTCATCTTCTGCCTACAACAAAAACCTGAGTGAGGTGGGCAGCCCTGCCCCAAGTTACTCTCACAGCTGCATTCCACCCCAATCCTATTGGCTATTACTTCTGTTTTCAAGGACTGCAAAGATGAAAGCAAGAATGTAGTTTAGAACTGTTGCTGCTGCATGGCTTTTTTGCTGTGCATTTCCCCAGGGCTTGGCAAGAACTGACAACAGCTGAGACAGCCTCCACTACTGCACAGTCACTCACACCCTAACCTGCAGAGAGCTCTGAGCTGTCTGACAAAGCCTTCACCACTGTAAATGCACTGTCCCCAGCCTGAGTGGACATTCACCCACTGTAAATGCACTGCCCCCAGCCTGAGTGGACATTCACCCACTGTAAATTCACTGCCCCAGCCTGAGTGGACATTCACACACTGTAAATGCACTGTCCCCAGCCTGAGTGGACATTCACCACTGTAAATGCACTGCCCCCAGCCTGAGTGGACATTCACACACTGTAAATGCACTGCCCCAGCCTGAGTGGACATTCACACACTGTAAATGCACTGCCCCAGCCTGAGTGGACATTCACACATGACTGGAAAGCAAATCCACATTTACAGCTCTAGCCACTGCAGAAAAACTGCCCTCTCCCTTTTTCTATAGTGCATCATCACATCAAGAGAGACTCAAGGATTTAGGAAAATGGATGTGGGAAAGTCAAGAAACGTAGACATTGTTTATATCTGTAGTTATAAGGTAAACTGTGAACCCTTATATTTAAACTTGGCACCAAAGGATTTCAGCTTACCTTTAGTTAGAAATGGCCTATGGCAGTCTCATGTTAAAAACCCACCAGGACATCTGACTAGTCTCTCTGTAAATATCTGCTTTCCTTATGACAATATCTTTAATAAACATTTGGACCAGGTGGTGATCTCAATTTGTGGTCAAGAATGTAAACATGACTTCTGTGCCAGAAGGTCTGTCTTTGGTGCAAAACATGGCTGGGCATTACTGTAAGCATAGAAGGTGAATAGTGACTAACTATCTACACATCTAAATATATAAAAAAAATCTAAATATCTAAAACAATTATATTTTAGGTCAAATTTATGTGAAGCTTTAGAACACTGACTGCAGAGACTGGGTTTACAGTTATGGAAAAAGACAGCTTCTTGTAAAGAAAGAACTTGTGCAGTTTCTTGTGGTGAAATCTTGAATACCTCCACCTTACAAGAGATGTGGAAGTATGTATGTGAATAAACTGCAATCATGAGTGAAACTTCTGCTGTCATAAAAGTTCACACCAAAATATTCAGTGTATGACTCTCCAAAAATTACCACTTCTACAGTTACAGTACAAGTGAAGAAAAGAATAACAGAAAGATACCTCCAGCCCCTGCATTCCTTAGAAATTGGTATTGCCACATAAAAGTCAACTAAATCTTTGTGAAGTTACAGTAACAGCAGGCATTTCTAGACATATATATACACACAGACAAATCATACAATCAAATGCGACAAATTTATCAATTACTGAAGGAAAATTGTTGCCAATCTCAGTTTAATGTGTCCAGAGCTCTCTTCATATGAAAATATGGGTATGATAACCAGTGCTCAAACATAAACTTGCACAGATTATATTTGGACAACTCCATGTAAATATACACATACACGTTACTATCACATAAATAAAAGCATAAGGAAAAAAAATACAGGTAGAATCCTTTAAGGAAAGGAGAGCTTTGGACTCTGAAAAAAGAAATGGACCATGAAAAAAGAAATAACCACCACACAAACAAAAATCATCATTACCATCATCAAAACAAAAAAAAATAAAACCAGCAATTTCTAATCTGCTCTGACAGTGATATCAAGCAAACTCAGCGCTCCTCAAACAGTAAATATTCATAGTCCCATTCTCATTAGTTCCTTGATGACACTATTCCCTGGAAAGGAAACAATGAACTGAATCCACACACATCTTCCAGTCTCCTTACCTAAGTGCTTCATGATGCCTATCAAATATTTGAACACAGTGTAGGAATTATCAAGTTATTTGAAAAACCCTGAGCTAAAAAAACCCAAATATTTTTCTCCAAAATATAAAAGGAAGCATAAACTAAACTCCAAACTATTATATTACAGCTTTGTACAAAATGATGATTTTAGATACACTTGTATCTCAGTGTCTTTTGGAAGGAACTATAAAATTACTCAACAAAGAGTTATTAAGCATGCTAAATAATGGTAAAATGATAATTACACTGGAGATTTGTGTTAATAAATGAGATGAGAAGGGGTCTTTATTATCCACTCACGTGCATGTAGAATTTAATTAGTTATCACCTATAAATGCTAATGGCAGAGCTGCCAATCAATCAATTTCCTAAGCAGGAACTGAGGAAACCCCAAAACATGAGAAGTGAATGCTGAGGAACACTTTGGTTAGAAAACAGTTAACCCAACAGCAATATGGAGAGAAGGAATTCCTCAGAGAGCCTAAAGAAAGATGTTTTCATCTCATTACATCTACCTTCATAATTATAACAAACTCATCAGCCTCTAGATGAATACCACGTATAATCATTTTCCTGCATATTTTCCAAAGCAGGAAACTTAACAAGATATAAATGCTACAGACTAATTTAGGCTATTTGCAGTTCTCATCTCATCTTGAACTGAAATAAGAAGTAGTATAGTTAAGCTAAAAATAACTAGATAGAGACTCATGCTTGTTTATTTCCTGTAATCCTTGCTCAGAGCCAGGCAAGTAATAGGTTTATCCTTTTTAAAAGAAGTAAATTTGGAGCATAGTTAGACTGTGGTCTTTAAATAATAAAAAACCCAATCTAAATAAGTAAAAAAGCTGGCAAGCTTCTAATTTACCTAAATGGATGCTTCCATTAAAATATTTGAAAATACATAAGCCCACCAAAAAACTGAAATCCCACTGAAAAAAAACCTGTAAAAATTACCCCATCAAAGATTAAATTTACATATGCTGATATGACAAAACAACAGACCAGGGGATTACATTCAATTGAACAAAATCAATCACATATAGACTACAGCAACAAAAATCAGCAAAATCCTGACCCACTCAGTGAAGTGGAGCTCTGCCAGAAATACATTTCTTGGCAGGGCTCCGTGCCCACTAATTAGAGCCTGAACCATTTGGGGAGAGTTATTTTGTGTCCTCAGGAACTGATACAGAGCTGTCCAAACCCACCTACCTATTCAGCAGTGGTGTTCCACAGGATGGGCTGAGGCTGCAGCACCCCAGGAGGTCCCAGATGAGCTGGGGGATATGGGGGGATGTCTGTGCATATGCACAGCACCTTTTTTTTTTTTTTGGCCCCCAGAATACCAATAGTTTTTGGGTTTTTTTCATTAGCTGCCTCTGCTGGAGATTTGCAAAGCTGCCAAATTTTTACTGCCACCTTAGCAATGCTGATCCACTGAAGGAGCTGAGTCTATCCCCTGGATACAGATATTTTTGAGGACACATCCAAATAAGAGAAACAGTAAATATGCACTTTGGACACCAAATAAACATTTCCTGTTTAATCCCAAATCTTTCAAATATGTTTTCTTCACAGTTTCGTTGTATCAATATGGAACTGCACACTGTTTGGCAAGAACCACAGGTATACACGTCTAAAGTCACCAGGGCAGCTTGCTTCAGCAAACCTTAAAATCTGGCTTGATAAAAAAAAAAAAAAATTGGTTTTTAACATGTAAAATGGACTGGAATCTCTTTTAACACTTAATAAGAACAATGGGCAGCTTTCAGGTGTGCCATGACTAAACTGCACACTGAAGTAGAATCCAGCTTGCTTTTTCTACTTTGCAATGTAACAAACTTAAATATAATGGAGTATTATGGAAAAAATATTTAAGAATGCCCCCTGCCCCAAATCACAAGCAGTAGTAAGAGATAACAGTGGGTAAAAGCATATGGATGGAGTGAGTAAAAAAGAATTGACACAATAATTTGTATTTCTAACACACTATCCAAATTTAACACACAAAAAAAGTTTCATTTTAAATGCTTATTTTCTTGCCAAAACTAAATTTTGCAAAAGTGTTCAAGACAATGCACAGCTTTGCAAAAACAGCTACTGTGGTTGAAAGCTAAATTTTACCTGAAAGAAAGGGCTGAAATTGTGCTAGTACAGAGATTTTGTAACCTTTTTTTGGACCCCAAGATATCAGTGTAACATGTGTCTCACCATCCTTCCTGTCTGCCTGCTTTACACTGCCTCGTGAGCTTGAAAGGGTCATAAAACAGAAAGGGAAAAAAAAAAAGTGGAGGGAATATCAGAGTGTCATAAAACAATCCCAAATGCTGACTCATGCTGTAGCCTGAGAGAAATGAAAACTGGGCCATGACAGAGAAATGATGGAGAGCCTGAAAAATCCACTGCCACCAGTAAAGTGTAAAACTGCTGTTTAATAAAACAGCCCACAAAGAAGGAGGCCAGCTTCCAAGCAAGAGCCGTAATTTGGAAATCTCCTGGAATGCATCGGTGCCCTTAAGCCCCAGTGCAGACAAGAGCAGGGCTCTGCTCTGCCAGCCCTGCTCCCACAAAGGGCAGCGTTGTTCTGCACAGGCACAGCCGCCGCTGGGATCTCAGCTGGATCCTGAGCACTGATGGACCCTGGAGACCCCACCTGCCCCACTCCGACCCTCACAGCCCTTCTGGCCGACTAATACTCTGTACTAATCAAGGAAAGCAGACTAATAACTCCCCTATTCAGACATAATTCATTATCCTTATTTACCCAGGCTGGCAAAATTTAGAAAGACCCTTCCTTCCAGCCTTTTTAATTACCAAAATTCTACTTGCTTTAAAATACCATAGTCTCCCTTGAGTATTCAGCAGAGCTGAAGATCACCATGGCAATAAGAAAATGGTGCCAATGTTATCTTGGCACTGAGTGTCTACAAATCTCAGGAGACTTAGCACAGGAGAAAATTGAGCTCATGTAAAAGCAGCAATGCACTCTCTCTAATGATTTTAATATACCTTTTATTTTTGCTAATTTGATGTTAAAGACCTTAAAAAAAAAACTCCTAAAACCCTAGTAGCATACATTTTCTTAAACAGACAAACAATTCCTAATGTGTTTATTATTTCAAGGTGAAATCCACTTAACTCACAGAAAAAAAGCAAGGTCCTACATGCTGGATGCACGGGCAAGTGTTATCAATGGACTGGAGTATGAAAAACAACTCACATGAAAACAAAGTCTGAGCAAAAAGATCCCTTTAGATCAGGCATGAGATGAAGATTTTCCCTACAACCACAACACACCAAAATCCACAGCTCTGCTGCACAGCAGAACAATGCCAATGTTTGGTGTTTGTTTGCTTTTTCCTTATTTCTTTTCCCTTTCCCTAAACTATGTCACAGAGACAAGGGACATATCTTTTATCAGGATTATATCTGTAAGCTAATACATGACATATCACACAGAAACTGGCAGCTGTACAAATGCACAGCAGTGACTTCACCACTGCTCCCAAATTTTAACCTGGACTTGGGGACAAAGCCAGTGCAGCACAGGAGCATTTCCTGGAGGCAAAGTCCCACACAGCCAGCAATGCCAACAGGTACCAGAACACACCTCTACTACAGAAAGAGCACCTTCCCTTCCAATTTACTGTAGTCCTGTAGAGCTGCAGCTTTTCCTTTTCCCGGTATCAAACCAGCCACTGGCACATTCCATTCTTTTGCAGTCAGCAGGAAAATAAGACTACATATCATCCCAATGCCCACACACACAAAATAACAAATTCATTCTCTATTAGTTGAAAGGTGCATTCAAAATTGCAGTGAAGAATGAAAATGCAAACATCCAGAGAGGGATTTAACTCCATGTAGTGCTGATCAGAATAATCACTCTGCATTAGCAGGCTTCAGACTGAAAAGGAATTGCCAATTCCCCCAACTCTCTAATTTCTATGTACCACTTTTTCCATATACATACAGAAGGATTTTGTAAGTGGTTAATATAGACTTGTGCTGACAACTTTGTTGATGAAGTAAAATGAACATATTAGAACATTGCTTTACAATTATGTATTAGGAACAGCAGAATTCATACTGAAGATATACTTTTCCTTTCTAAAGTAGAAAGATTATAGTGGGGAAGGCAACAGTGACTTTTCCACTTTCTGGTGGTCAGGATGTTGGCATTTCACAAAAATCTATGCCATGTCTGGCTTTCACACAGTCAGAAGCATCTAGAATAGGAGCATCAGAAACATCTCTGAATCAGATAATTTGCTGCAGTCTGTGTCACTTTTGTCTCTCAAATGCCAGAGTTACCAGAATACAAATTCATTCACAAATTCAACGCCATGTTTTCATTAAAAAGCAGAGCAACTGATGCAGACAGGCTTTGTGTTAATGTAGTTGAAAGGGTTTTTTTTCCCCATCAGAAGGCAGTGAAGGAATAAATATTAAAACACTCTACATGTGCAACCACACAGAATTATTGATATCTGGAGAGCTCGTTTAATATACAGGTATTGCAAACACATTGTACAAAACCTGCAGCTGAGCATGGGTTTGGAACACAATGCTGAGATTGCATAGGAAGCACTTCTACTTTGCAAAAAGGATATTGCATTACACAACCCTGAATGAATTCAGAGTATCATGAATGAAATGAAAATAATGAAAATTCCACTCTGAGGCGAGAAAGGCTCCCTGCTTACACAAACTCATGAGAAATTCTAAGCAAGAAATCAAACAAGTTACACTTGGGATAAGCATGGCTGGTAAACAGCGCTAAAGCTCCCGTAATCAGAACAGGGATATCCTGTATAAAATCAGTTTTGACTTTGACATGGAAAAACATGAACAGAGATTGTTGCTCTTTGCCAAACTATCTGAAAGGTCCAATCACACTGGTTAGTTTACTTGAGCTGAAATTTGCACATTTCTATGAAAAGATTGTTAGCCGGTCACCAACACACAAAAAATCTCAAGAACTGACTGCCATCTCTTATTTATTAATAGAATTGTAGGTGGGCAGGTGATTTTTCTGCCCTCAAAACATCAATTTCAAATAGACATCCCTGGGAAAAGATCGCTCAAACTTTTCATGTTGGACTTTTCAACTGATCAATGTGAAACTGCAGTTCCTGCTGTTTAAAACAGCAGGGGCTGGGAGGCAGGAGCAGGATGACACCTTTCAATCCTGGGCCTCCTGACATTACCTTAGCAGACCTTTTCAGAAAAATAACAGGCATTTCTGCTGGCTTATAGCTAGAACAAAGATAATCCTGACTCAATTAGCTTATTGGCTTTTCCCCCATGTGGTATGCCCGGATAAAAAAATTGAAAGCAAGAATTAATTTGCAGGGGGTTTCTTAGATAATAAGCTCAACCTTTCATGTTACCTGCCTTTGCATAACAAGTTCTACCCTTCCCAAATTAGTTCTTGGAAGGAAGTTATTTCCAATGTGACCAAGAGCAAACCTGTGATCCAAACAACAACAGATCTTCTTGCTTAGCCTACCTGTTCACTGCAGACAAAATGTCACAGCCAAGTACACCCACAAGAGCAAAGAGCACAGTGCAGCTCCTGAAATACACCTGGAGGCAGCAGGTTGCAGTTCCTGCACTGCCCACAGCAGCCATGCATTTTGGGCCTCCATCCTTCATTCAACTGACACCATGGAAAGACTTTTTTTGTGTCATTGAAATAAAGAACTGTTTAGTAACAGAAGTTACAGAAAAATCACTTCAGCTGCAGAAAGGCCCTTCCAGCAATCAAATTTTTTCAGGGGTTTGAAAGGACTAGCCTACTTTTGGATTTACATCTTCCTTTTGATGCAATTTAAAGTAAAATAAAATGTTACTGAGCCCAGAAGGAAACAAATTTCAATTCAAAAGAACAATTACTAATTATATCAATGATCTTCAATAGTCAGGTACACTTTTCATTACATTACAGAAACTAGATTGCAACCTTTCACTTAGGTTATTAGTCCAGGGTTTAACAACTGACCACTAAACCTGCATCAAATTAATTTCATTCCTGACAAAGCAATTCTTAACCTGTTTGGCTACTTCCACCTTTGCTGAGTGTTTCCCCAGTTTTACTTTACAGATTAAAATGAAAATACTGCATATGCTTTATTAGATTCTGCTCTCTTATTTGGGATGAGACATCAATGTTGTTTGCTAATTTAAAAAGCAGCTCTTTGGCACAAATGTTTTATTTGTTTGTTGTTTCCCCTCTCCACCTCTCTGGCATATGTCAAATGTTTAGACAATATGATTTTGATGGCAGATTAATTTTAGTACTTACAGTACAAGCTCAGCTTTCAGACGCAAAAAGCAAACTAAAATCAACTTAATTGTTTTAAAGTTTGGGTTTCTTTATATAGTTTTAGTTTAATCATACATACCTAAAATAAAACTTGTCCTTGAAAAACAACCCCCAAACATCACAAATCCACGCTAGCACTCCCCAGTTTACAATGCACTCTAAGTCAGCACTTGAAAAGCATATAAACAAAATATAACAGTGTAGGTTTGAAAGAAAAGTTGCAATTACAGGACTTCTGTGAAAAAGGTCTTCTACTAACTATATTCCTAACAAACTGTAGCACTACAAAACACAATTCAATATAAAATAAGGGTTTCAAATTAACATGTGGTCGTACAGGAGCACACCACACAGGTGTACTGAGACATCTGCAGTGATCACAGTGGCTGCACCACCCTGCTGGACACACAAACCAGCACAAAGCAAATGGAGCAAGGCTGTAAGCAACAGCAGAGAGGGAATTCATGTCTCCACTGGACATTACATCCCTAAAAAAAAAATGAGCCTTTCAGATGGCCCTGGTTCACTCCAGCACACACTGGGCTTTGCACCTGGACAAGGCAAACTCTGCCACACCTCTGCTGGTCATGATGCACATTTCCCTCATCCACACAAAAGTGTGAGCAGAAGCACTGCAACACTGCCCTTGGTTACAATTTTGTGATTAAAATGACTAATTTTAGAACACCTTTATTGTAAAACCTTGTTTATTGATCCCCATCATTTTTTTACACATCAGAGTCTGCAAATTAATTAGGATTAATACTAGTACAGTTACTTTGTGATTTTTTGGTTTACTATGCTCTGAAAGGCTTTAGCCTTTCTGAAATGAAAGCAAAACCTAAATTTAAAAAATGCAATATATCTTCCCTCATTTTATTGTTATTACCTAGGTCCTACTGAGTAGAACAAAGATTCATTCTGAGATTTTGTAGATCAAAGCTGTTTTCTAAAGTAAGCATATGTCTTCTAGTAGAATCTTGTTTAAATTTGTTCATAAGCAAGAAGAAAACCCTTAAAATATTTAGATACTGCAGCTTTCTGTAAGTAGACTATAATTAGATTATTAACTCAAGGAAGCCGATCATACCTTCCCACAGACTTGTTCAGCACTTAACAGAACCCGACTGACCTACATGGACTCTACCCAATGCAGGGTCAGGAAGAGGGTGCTTTCAGGAGGGAAAATAGCTTTCTGACAAATCAGTTGACTTGGTTCCAGCTATAACACTGACCTACTTGTACAGCACACTGCCAGGCATTTAAATTTCACTGCCTGTAAAAGAGAACCTATCTATTCCCCAGGAAAGAAACTGGGTTACTGGTCCCTGATTTTACAGTTTAAGAGAACAGATTATCCATGTGCAACTCCCACAGCAGATGAATCCAGGCTCTCCTTCCAGCCCTCATGGGAAGGGGGAGCAATTGTGATGTTCCATTTTGGGAAGGAATGAATGCAGAAAGACCAGGAGGTGACCAATCAATTCTGTCCAAGACCCATCATTGCCAGAAAACTGATCTGGCCACAGAGGAAGAAGAGTGTGTGCAACAACTCCAAGGGCCCACAAACTTAATGAGGGAAGACTGCAAAGATGAGCTGATCAGTTTTTACAGAGCATTTGATCGCAAAGACCCTGCTTCTCTTTTGCTTTTTTGCGCTCTGTTGCCAAACATGCAAAAGGCATAAATAAATACAGGTAGGACACAAAAGACTGCTCACATGACCTTTACTGATTATGCTTTAAGCAGCAGGCACCCATCTCCTATCAGATTCTGCTCTAGTCCTTCTCACTGTTTGCATGCAAGGTCCTGGTTATTCACAATCAACCTGTTGTATTTACAGGTAACACAACAGTTGAACCAAATACAAACATTGAAGAAAACAAAGGAAAACTAATTATGAAGACTCCAATTTGTACAAATATCTTCTAATTTCTTAAATAAGGTAAAGCAATTGCCTGACTTTTATCCATTTTATTTCTATTTGAAAAGAAAATTATTAGCTGGAAGCATCTTATGAATCAAACTAACTCCAACTCAACAGGGTATGCACATCAGTGCATCAGATATTGTTTATCTGAAAAGTTACCCTGACAGGTGCCTCTCAACTGATCCTGCAATATCTGTTTGAAATCTTCCCCTTTTTGATCCTGTTCTGAAATCAGAAGCAAGTTGCCTCTAGCATTTGGAATTTAGCTGTCAAATCAATCTCCATAGAACACCTGGGAAAAAAATCATATCAGGTACTGAAAAAATTTATATAATGGCCTCATACACAACTGAAGGCAGACAAACCCCCTGCACATGACTTCTTCTACTCCTTCTTAATAACTACTAATGCTTCACATTCCTTTTAGTGCAAAGTTTAAAGAAATCATTCCTCTAGTAAGCCTTATTGTCATTGGAGGTCGCTTATACAGATCAAAATAAGCAATCATTTCATATACAGAAGTTTCACTCTTACTCTACCACTTCTTTTCTCCTCATTTGCTTTACATTTTAGTTTACACTTTTCACACTGAATTTATGGGGAAAGGAATAAGGTGTTTTCATATATTTGGAAACCAATCAGAATATTACAGCATTGATGCAATTAAATAATTAAAAATATAATCTTGTCTGAAGAGGTTTTTCAATAAACCTCTTGGCACAATGATAGCAATTGGGAACTCTCCTAGACCACAGCCTACTTGGCACTTATTTAGCAACTTACTTCTATTGTGTTTACCAAGTGGTGCTAATGAAGGAAACCTCAAGGGGTTTTGGTGGGTTTTTTGGGCGTGGGGGACTAGTTCTGGCTGCAGACACTCTCCCTGCAGGAAGGAAAAGACTCCCATGGAATGATAAAGGACTCACTGTTACACTATTACAGAAGATGAATTGCATTAACCCCTGCCCTTCCCCATTGTACTTGCTGCCCACTGAAAACAACAACAGAATTACTAAAATCCCACACTCTCTAATGGGATGGTAATAGGATTCAGAGGCCATTAGGGTAAAGCCAATCCATATTTTACAGTTTAATAAGCTCTTGCTGAAGATGCTGGATCCCTCTTCAAAGCCAACAATTACTGATTTAGTATTAACAAATCCTCAACTGTCAAGACTGCAGAATGCATTCAAGATGAAGTCAACAGCTTATGGTGACAGACTTTAAAAATGTGTGTAGAAAAATGAAATCACTTAAATTGAAATAATTTGTAATTTTACAGTGATAGTGGTTATTACTGTCATTTCATATTTCTCTATATCCAGATCTCACAGTTACTAAAGTTTACACATAATTCAGAGTTTTGTGGTGTTTGTTGTAGAAGCCAAGAACTTTTGTCCTGTTTTCTAAGCATACACTTCTTCTCACAAAGAAATAAAACGCTCAACAAACAACTATGGGACCAACTGAGTAATGAAATCAAGTTCTTCACAATCACAGGTGAGTACATAGACAATTCTTTAATATCATGATTACCTATGACTGGATTGTCTACTAGGCAGTAAACTCAAAAGAACCCAGCATTTCCTAGTAGTATGCCTTGAAACCTGGAGTGAACAATACAAACTAACTCTGTCTGCTGTTTATTATTATTTTAAACCATTGGTTTATATATTTTTGAAAGGCAAATGTCATTAAAAAAAAAAACAGTGTTTTTTGCTGTATCCAGTCATTTCCCATTCTCTTATACAACTGACTAGTGATCTAAAGAACAATCCACTCCTTAGATTTCCTGGAACCAAAGGTACACCTCCACCATTACTGCTGCTGGATCTAATCCCCACCTCTTCACTATTTTTTTGCTTACACTTCTTAAAGGGAGGGGAAAAATCCAAATGACAATAGATGTTTTTTAGACGTGATAATTCTGAAACTCAGTTTTGTCCCCACAAAAATTAACACAGTTCTCAGTCAGGTAGGTAAGAGCCATTGTATCTAAAAATATGGACCATTACTGTTATAATATAATTATCTTGTGCCTAATCACACAAACAACAGGAAAGCAAAATAACATATATCATAATAAACCAACTAAACCAATGGTTGGCATAATCTCAGATTGAGGAAGTCAGTTCTTCACCACCTACAGAGGTGATGTTTTCATATAATCAGACACTGCAACTTCACACACCAGAACCAGGCTGAACTTCAAAGTTTTATGTGCTGTTTATGTGGAGAACTATTAGACTTCATTAACATCAACGCATATTCACTATTTATCACAATGTATTAATAATGAACCCAAGTACATATTTTATGACCGCTACAATGTTATGTTAAAGGCATAAATTTAATACAAACTGAACTGGTAGTTTTCCTGTTTCTCCAAAAGTAGACACACTGAAGTTTGAGGTCCACTTCCATAACTTTATTTTGTCACATCTAATGCTTAAAGGAAGCTTTCAATATATTCAAAGAACAGCAGGAAATGGAAATCAGAGTGATTTCTGCAACGATTGACTCTGTTTAGCTCACTATTAAAATAAGTTGTGTAAACTACTTTAAAAGATGCCTTCCAGAATATCTAGGGAGATCACAGAGATTTTTGAAGCATAGCTTCCAGGCAAAGTAACAAAAATAACCAGAAGGCAAGTAAAAAGGGAATTGACGATCTAACTAATTCCATGACAGGAATTGTCCTATCAATATTTTACAATGCAAAGCAGAACTACAACATGAACAGAAGAAAGATGTCAAATACCACCCAAACAGCCTCTTTAGGGAGAGAAACAGAGAGTATACGAACCATTAATTTCTAAGGACCTTTATCTATATCTATCTATATATATATATAACAATTTAACATCTAACTCCACTTAAATCTAACCCCACTGTTTACAATACAACAATACAGATGTGTCATTGTGACTCAGCCTGACTCTGGAGTCAGGATTTCTTTCTAGTCTAGCTAATGTACTGCTGGAGCATGGCCAGAGAAAGAAATGGAGCTGCAGAATGGTCTGGAGAGCCGAACAAGTGAGGGACCTGGGAGTGTTCATCCTGGAGAAAAGGAGGCTCAGAGGCACCTTCTGGCTCTGAACAACTCCCTGACAGGAGGGGACAGCCAGGTGAGGGTCAGGCTCTGCTGCCAGGGAACCATCAGCAGGACAAGGAGAAATTGTCTCAAGCTGCACCAGGGGAGGTTTAGGTTGGACATCAAGAAGAATTTCTTCACAAAAAGGGCAGTTGGGCATTAGAAGGGGCTGCCCAGGGAGGTGGTGCTGTCCCCATCCCTGGAGGTGCTCAGGACACAACTGGGTGTGGCACTCAGTGCTCTGGTCTGGCTGTCACAGCTGGGGATCAGTCATGGGTTGGACTCTATGATTTTAGAGCAACCTAAATGATTCTGAGATTGTGCGAACACAGTTTTTAAAAAGAAAACAGAACCTTCAACCACAAGTGATCAGTTAATGCAGAAGATTTCATGTTAGAAGGTGGTGAACGAGGATGAAATAATTAATTTCTTAATGCTGGCCATGGCTAACAGGATAAACAGGAAGAGAAAACACGTTGCCCACACTGGAGCCTTGAATTGCTTTGCATTTGACACATGCTGTCTCAAAACACCATTTTAAATTCTATTTCAGTCATTGTACAAGATCCTCTCAGAAAAGGTAGCAAGGAGATGCAATATAATGAGCTGTAATACAATAATCATGGTTTGGATCTCTGTCAAGTTTCTCAGAACGCAAATGAGCATTTATCAGGAATTTGCCCAAAACAAATAATTTACACTCATTTCCGCAACACGACAGACATGATTCTCCTCCATTCAGCTCTTTGTTAACTCTGATTAATTACTTCACTTCCAAATTTCATTAGAAACATATTCATCTTTTTCGAGGTTGCAACAACGGATATGCTGCATCTCAAAGTCTCATATTAGAAAACTGAACATCTGTCCATTCCTTACATTCTACTGACCTCTAGAGACTGCATGTATATATGTATAGCACATATACATTATTTATGTCCATGCACACACACCAGAGCTATAGTACAATAGGTTGACTTTAAGAGAAATCTGCATTCAGTAACTGATGTTAGAGTTTTGACTTTAATCCCACACTGTTGTCAGAAATGTTGTCTTTCCTGCAAAAATCTCTTGCTGTTTTTTCTCCCCTCTTCTCTTTGTGTCCTTCCAACACAAACACACCACACCTTATCAGTTATGTACAGAATTAGGCTACAACTATGAATATCAATATAAATACTGAGATAAACCAGGTTTCATTTAGCATTAATATCTGCTGGGGAGGGGAGTGTTGCAGGTCAGACACACTGAGTGACTGAAAAACAGACATTATTGTGTGTGGGGAGAGGAGACCAGTCTCTCCCAGCTCAGTAGAAGCCTTGTTCCCCCACCAAATGATAACATCTTGCAGCAGATTCCTTGTCTCCACTGTGCTGCCAGGGAAAAAAATCCTCCACAAAAGCCTGTGTTGGGTTTGACATTTAGACCAAACAGAAAGGACTGAAGGAGTTGAATTTGTCAACTAAAATCTATTCAAAATAGACATTAATCCAGTAACAAAGAGAAATGAGGGGAACAGAAGAGACTGTGTTCTTCCCTAACAATGTTAGAATAACTGACACCCTTAAGAGCCATTACTTGGTGGTACTGTGTGGTCAAGTACAACTAAGAGGCATTACCACAAAAATATACCAAATTAACAGGTGACAATTCAAAGGCACATTCTCCAACTGAAAATACTCAGTATTCAGTTCCATAACAAAATTCCTGGCAAACATATTTTGGGTTTTTAACACTTCCAGTGTTTTATAGAGAAGGCCCACATATAAGACACTTTCACATGATTTTATTCCTGAAATCCCAGGATAGGAGTACAATCTGAAAATAATGGCGTGTTTCAAAAAAGCTTTTTCTGAAAAGCTTTTTCACTTTTTAAAAATAATTTATTTTTGAGGTTGGGGAATAAAGTCCTCTATTGCAGTGTTTTACCATGTTATAATCATATTCCATGTAATAACAGAATCCAAATTTTATTTGATTTGGAATCAGCTATGAGCTACAGGTTGAATTTTATTAAATCAATATAAGCTATAGTTAGCAACTGATCTCCGTATCTTCAAAAATTGCATGCATAGAGGAAGAACTGTGCTAGCTAAATATATTCTACACAATATAGCTAAAAGAACTTACATCTCATACTTTGAGTTACTGCATCATTAATGAAGAAAAGATATACAACCATGTCCTCCTGTAAAGATTTTTAAGATTACTTCATTTCCAAATCCTATTTCTAGTTTTTAAAATTGCTTTTTTTTCCCCACATTTTTATTTACCTTTTTTAATGGTACTATCACAGTCTCTAATAGAGATGCAAGACTTGCAAATAAGTCATTAAATTACTATTATCTGTAGTACATTTTCCTATGTACACATCCCAGCTTTATTTGTCAATAACTTACTGCAGATTCCTAGACATATATTCCTCCTCAGTTCCAATAATGTGAGACTATGAAAGTATTTTTAAATTTCAAATGGGCTTAAATTAAAATACACAGATTCAGATTTTTGATGTTTATAAATAAATAAACATCCAGAGACAAACCTAGAATTTCACTATTGCTGCTACTGATAAATATGGCACTAAACTCAATTGTGGCCAGAATTATTGACCCTGTGCAGCTATTCTGAGCTTTCAGGAGTGTTGTCCTAAATAAAATTTCAGTATACAAGTATGCTTGCTTTTCTCCTCATGACTTTGAGAACGGAGAAATACAAAGATAAAAGTTTATTCCTTAGGGCTACATTGTGTCATAAGCCTTTAAACTGAATTTGCCAATGTTTTCAACAGGGAATTCTCTTTAGAAACTGGTGACATATTACAATCTTTTAAACTAAATTATGTACCATTTCATTGAATTGACAAGTCTGAGAGTGAGGAAGGTACGAGAACATAATTCTGGTGATGTTCTCACTGAAAACAGGCTTATTTTTCTGAATGACACAGAATTTTTAAAATGTCAAAGTGCTCATGAACTTTTGGCCATGGCTAAGTGAGGCACAGCATTTAATGGCCATGGCTAATGGTCTCTAAAACAGTGGAAACTACTAAGTTTGAAAACAAAAACTACATGCCCATTCAATAAATACATATAGTATTGCATTTCCTAAACTATACTCATGAAATGAGGAAAGATGTCACTTCCTCTGCATATCAAGTAGACAGACAGTTTTCTGAAGGTTAAGGAATTACCTTAGCATGTACACAGTTGTGTGCATGCACAAATTGAGCAATAAATTAAAGAAGCAGAACATTAAGGAAATCCCTATTGGCAACAGCAAACCTATATTGGAAATAAAACCCCAAACCAAATAAACAACGACAACAAAACCCCAATCCACCTAAAGTTTCTCAGATTAAAGACATTTTGGCATATGCATCTGAAAACCCCATAAAAAGACTAAATCTAAGCCACAATAAGTAAATAGCATACAATGTTAATTACATGAGAGATGACTGTAGAGATCTGCCACACACTTTTCTGTGTGCATTTTTTTTCTTAATTATAAGCCAAAGTTGAAATTTTCTTACACATTAAGTAGCAAACAAAATAAAAGCATGCTTGTATTTGAATATAGAATAATGCTACTATAAAATTCAGTCAAACATAGTAATTTTAATTCTATAAACTGAGATTTCTTCTCTAAAAGCTCTTCAAACAATTCCTGTCTTTTTTTTATTTAAGGTACAAATAGGCACAAACCAGTTGCACACAGAGAGATCATATTTTTAGCATGACTAGCCTAAGTTTTGCGTATTTATCCTACTTTACATGAAAAGCTAGGATTAAAGAAACACAACATATTAAGTGTTTTGAATTTGAAATCAGTTACGGTTGATGATCATCTCCAAAAATAAATATTCCCACAGATAGAGGTCAGTGGTTGCCTGAAATTGCATCAGTTAGTGCCTGTATACTAAAATCCTCCACTCCTTTGGGACTGCTTTATCATTTTATCAGATTAATTAAACCAGTAGTTTTAGCACAGAACATCACAGTTTACTATTCACACATTTGCCATTAGGTGCTTACAATTTATTGATCTGAGACTCATCATAGGGCTTCTCTCAGAATTTAATCACATAAGAAGATGGTAACTCACAATTAATAGATAAAAAAAGCACACACAAAATAACATACAAATTAAGAGGGTTTTTTTTTTTGTCTTTTATGTGTTGATTTGGTAAGCTCTTGCTGTTCTCAAAGGAAAGCAACTTCACTGTACTAGAACTAATTTTGAGGTGACATGCATTTATTTTCTTAATTTATAATTGAACATCTGTATTTTGTGGCTCTGTTAAAAATAAAAAAAAAAAGAAAAAAACCGCAAAACAAACAAACAAAAAAAACCCCAAAAATTAAACTAAACAAAAATCCCCTAACTTTCAGGGATGTTCATTCAGCCCTTCCTCTAAGAAAACACAGATCAAACAATGTCAATAATAGTGATAAAATTTGAAGAGGTAAGTAAAAACTAAAATCCTTAAAAAGAGACACATGGTTGTATCTACATGTGCCTCATTTCAGCACCTGTCTCTTCATGTTTTCAGATTTTTCAGATGGAATAGCACCTACAATAATGATGTAAAAATTATTGATCTCATATTATGGAACTACCAACAGCCTTGAGGTTTTTCTTTGGTTTTTGTAATCTCACTGCATTTCTTTCTCTAGATGAAGTAATCTTAACTTTGCTCTCCAGCAACATCTACTGGAACATCAGTAAAATGCTGCTATTTCTATTAATCACCCATTTAACATCGAGTAGGGCAGAGTTAGCAAATGCCAAAAGCAGAGATAAATGCTCTGCAATTCATATCCTGCATTGTGGGCTCAAGCACATCAAGGTGGCTCCGCTTCAACCTTCCACTTTTCTGCCATTTCGTAAGGATCAAAGTCTTCATTACTAATTCCTACAAGAATTCATCTACCATCAGATACACTTTACTTAAGTCACAAAATATCATTTAAAGTACCACATTATATCCAGAACTTGAATTTTTGTCAGAGAAGTTACACCTAATTTCGGTTTGACCCAACATGTGCCTAAACAGAACTGAAGCTTAAAAAGAACTTGGAAGAACATACAGAAACATTTTGAAAGGTGAAACAGAGCTGGAGTGGCAATTCCAATGCCAAAAAATAAACAAGCTCAGCAAAACCATAGTTAAAAAGTAAAAATATGGACAGCAAAACAATGAAACATTTTCAAGTTTGTATTTCAAACCTTCAGGTGGGAAAAAAAAAACAAATCTCTTTGTATGAGGATGAAAGTGCATGATTAACTCCCACTGAAGGAAGGAGAAGGGCTTGAAGTCCCCTTCACCCAGGGAGACTGTGCTTCCCCGGGGCTGGGTCGCTGTGAGCAGTGGAGCCTGTCCAGCAGCCCTGCACACGCAGCCAGCCCTGCTGGGTGTCTGGCACGGGCACCGCGCGTTCGGCAGCACCCAGCCCTTGGGGGAACCTGCATCAGGACCAAAGTTCTCAAGTAAACAGATCCCTTTCACTCTGCTCAGCTGCAGGTCTGCACCACGACATTCTGCCCACCCAAGGATGTTTATGACAGCTTAGGAAGTTAGCTTTTCCCAGCTCTGCTCAGAGCCAGCCAGCAAGTGCTCCACTTCACAAATAACTCTGATCACTACAGCAGTATTAGCTTCCTTCCCGAGCCCTAATAATGGTCTAACTCTCCTTGACTGCTTGTTCACTCTTCAGTGTGACAATGAAATTCAGAATATCACTGCTGCTCAGAATCCCTTCCTCCTATTTTGAGTCAGTTTGCTGATACAGAGAACAACTGTAAAACGTAGCCAGAGAAAAAAGGCACTAAAGCCAGTGACGAACAGAAACAGGCATCCCAATGGTTAAATATTCCAGCTGTGAATAAAAAGCACTTACTAAAATTATTTTTGCCTTTTGAATCCCTATAAAACCTTAATGTATTTTTATAGAGAATAAAAGGGCACGTTTCCCAAAACCACAAACCCTTTAGGCTACAGAATTTTATATTATCACAAGACTTAAGTTCATAGGTTTTGCCTGATAAATTAGCTCCTCTCAATAACTGTTAAACAGAAAGCCCTTTATTGTAATCCAAGTGCACTTGTGGACAGCACTTTCAGAGTTAACTCCATTTGACAACTGACATAAATCCATTATTCTAATTTGGTGATTGCTTTACTAAACACAGATGCATTTTATGAGTTTTAGTCACGTATTTCATTCAGGATGCTACTTAATCTCAATTTACAAAACATAAACACGGAATAGGTTTTACAGTATGCCTAAAAGGGTATAGCTATTCATCCGACAAAATGTCAGGCAAACAAACCATATTCACCTAGACCTAAACTCAATGCAAGATTTTACCTTACACAAGAAATAGTAAATAAGTAAATCATTTTTTAAATTGAGCTGTTGCAATCAAATTGCAGAATGCAAGCTCCCTGAGGGTTCTAAGACTCTAAAGCTTTTCTTACACTGAGATTTCAGCACTGAATTTAACCTTAAGAGAAGTCCAGCTTTCACAAAAGCTGGCTCTCTCTGATTTATTTTAATACACAGAGAAAAGGGGGAAAAAAAAACTAACAGTCATTGTGAATACTGTATCCTCAGAGCCCCATCCCTAATTCAATTTACAGCACAGACTTTACATCTTAAACAAAAGGAATCTGATACAACACCGATGCTGCCTCTTGCTGCAGTTGCCTGCCTCAGTTACAGAAGGCTGAAATCCGCCGCTCCGAGCGAGCACTCCATAAAACATTCGCATTCAGACACTTCTTACCTGCCTCAGTTGAAGGCTTCCTTCCCTTGTTAGCAGTATGAAGCATCCTCCAGCCTTCCCAATCCTTAGCACCGGCCTCGAATTGCACAGCCAAGTCCCTTTTCCGCAAGAAAACGCTTATTGGAAGTGATTAGTTTTTGTTGTCCCTTTTAAGTCCCTCCTGCGGGAGAAAGCCGGGGAGCGATGTGACGCCACCTTTTAATCTTTCGCGAGAGTGAAAAGGCAGAAAAGGAGCGCTCGATCAAACTGAGCTTCACACATGACTAAAACTCGGCGGAGAGGCTGCGAGCTCTGGCTGAAGCACCACTAGGCGTGAGTGTAAGAACAGAGAAGAGGGGAGAGTCAATGAAATGTGACAACGTATGTGCATCAAAGACGGGCAAGAGGGAGAGAACAATGAGAGAGAGATCGCGACAGCAGCGAGGGAAGGAGGAAGAATGAGAACGGGAGGCAGAATAAGCCGGAAGAAAAGAGGAGAGTTTCGAAGCAAAGAATTCGCAGAATAAAGCCAAAGTGTCTGGCAGCTTCTGTTTTTATCTCAGTGAGCATGACATACTGCCTCTCTCATTTAGCAACACATTCTTGTCTCTTCCAGGTTTGAAAACTGAGATAATCACAGTGTGTGCCTGTTTGCGCCTGACTGGCACACTTGTGTGCGGCGTACCTGAGATGCCCCCCAACCATCTCCTGGAGATGCATTTATGTGCAATTAAGTTCATATATTCATTAGGAGAGACACCTCCCCCTGCCCCCAAAAAACAGGAGCTGCTAATTCCTCCATTAATTTGCAATATAGTTTAACTGGCAGATGGAATTCTACTTATAACTACTAACAAACTGCCACTGATAAACAAATGAGCTGAACAAATGTTTAATGTTGATAACTGAGTTATCATAGCAACAAAACATATTAGTGTTGATAAATCTGTTTTTAAAATAGGTATTACAGACAATTTTATTAATACTGGTATTTCTAGATGAAGTTGCTGTAAAGTGGTAGGAGAAGAAGAAACTTGACCCAGAACTAACATTTTTAAAGGAATGCATCAGACATATGTTGATATTTCAAATTATTTTAAAAATCAATAACAAGCTAAACTCCAAATTTAAAATTTCAAATGTAATTTTTAATTCCCATTAGAAGAGATCCACATATTTCATCCTCATACAAGCAGGGCTCATTTTCATGCAAGATGGGCGTGGGATGTGTGTGGATTGTTTGGGTCTTTGGTTGGTAGGAGGTTTTTTCCTAACTACAACACATAATATCAGGGCAGCCTCTGTGATTTGCTTTGTTCATACCATCTACCTGTACATAGTCAAGGCAAATGGGCTTTATGTGAGCCAACGTGCAATAGGAAGGAACCTTGAAAAGTGATGTATTTTCTTTGCTGCAGTACCCTGTTTGGGCTGTTGGATCCTACCACGTCAAATGCATTAGGGAAAAGGAAAGATTGTCAAAAATCTGGATCTAGCTCTGGACTGTGCAGAAGAGTCCAGCTCATAGCTCATGCAAGCCACACAGTGCTACATTCCAGCATCTGGGTCTGAAGGTGCTCAGGTAGCCTAAAGGAATATTTCAACAGCTTTAAATAACTTGGTATCCTCTTTTGCAAGGGTTTTCCAGTTCCAGAGAGGAGGTTATAAAGATGAATTCACAAATGATTATCAGGGAATCAGGGGTCAGTTTCAACCCCAGGTAATTCTATATCATTATTATACCATAAAACTTGTAAGAATCAATGCTTTTCTATGAATGTTTGCCTCCAAAATCTCACCAAAAACCACCACAGTAAGCTCTGGCCAGATGAAATCCAGTTTTCATATCTGTATAGCAACACTTGTAAAACAACTCTTTAACTTTCAAACCTTAACCTATTGATAAATTTGTGATTGCTTCAGCATTTCACCTCTTATTTCTTTTCTCCTGGGGACTGGGAATCCACTAACTTAAATATAGATCCATTAAAATCAGATTCCCACTAACCTTCTTAAGCAGCTTTTATCATGTGACAAAAATAAGGACAGAAATATTAATGAGAACAATGGGCTTTTAAAACTCTCTGTACGTGTATCAATGCACCACTAGCTGACCCAACAGAGGAGCAGTTTGTGTGATGGATCAGGAATTCTTCTCTGCTGCTGTAAGGAGTCCAATGGATTCCTTACACTGTTATAGAGGTCTCCTGTTTTATGGAAATTAATACCACCTGAAATTTCAGGGGGACAGAAAGATAAGGGAGAAATAGAGATGCATGAGTTTAGTTATTGCATTTTTTCTCAGAGTATTATTAATAAATACTCTAAAGGAACTGCCTCACTACCTTTTGAAAAGAAAACAAGCAAAAATAAGTCCCAAGTGCTGTAAGAAGCTCCTCTGCCTACACTTAAAATGAATAACAGGAACAATTAGGGGAGAGATCTTTCCTCTTTCCCATTCATTTTGTATTTTCTCACCCTTACTTGTAAATTGCTTTTCTCATGCAAGTCTTGATAAGAAGTTTCCACATCTCTTACAATGTACTAGATTATATCCATGACAACAATTTTCAGGAAATGCAAACACATGCATATGTACTTCTAGAAGTATTTATTCATTCTTACAGGCCTATCTACAAATTCACAATGGAATCAAATGACTGCATTTGCATCCAAGGTCAACAAAACACTTGAAAACATGCATGCAGCTTGTTTGTTTTCATGAAAGGCATAAGACTGTGTGGCTAAAACCATGCATGAGTTTATACATTGACAAAAATAAATTGTTTTCTATAAGAACTGACCTTGTGCTCGAACTAAAAGTGTTTGGACACTGAACTGCTTGACTCCTTATAGCTCCAGTGAGCATGGCAAGTCATTTTCCTATGGAAGTTACTCTATAAATCAGCCACATTTCCATAAGACAGGCAAGGCTTTGATGACCATGAGTGAGAAAACTCTATTTCACTGTTGTTAAATGTGCTTCCACTTAAGCTTCCTCAAGCAGTACTGCAGGAGCACACCAGTGAACATTACAAAATAACTACACACAGAAATGTACTAGCAATGCCATTTTGTGCAGAGATACAAATAGCTGATTTCCAGACCTTTTCTTACACTTTCACCATTACAGAGAAAATAACTAAACCAGAACTTTCCCCTCAATCTTACCTGAGGAAGCCAAGTTTAAGTTTAATCACAGAAAACCTCTTGGTACCATACTTGTCTACTCTGCTGGAAATCTGGATAGTTCTCTGTGTGTTTTAGTCCACATGCAAACACACCCTCAGTGACCTCAAACTTCTGGAGGAACAGAACAATTTTGGAACATTCACCACACTGCTGTGTTTCAATGGTGGTGAATCCAGCCCCATCCCCTACAACCCTCTCAGGAAAACACAGGGCATCACACAGCACAGGATGGGGAAACATCGTGGCAAATGACTGGGAAAGCACCCACACCTCTCACAGGGACTCCTGGCCAGAAACACTCACTGACTGCAAAAGTGGAAGGAGAAGCTCTAGTTATGCAGAAGAGCCAATGACCACTTGCTCTTAGCAATATTCTTCTCTATTTTACATTTAGCAAAGACTTTCTTTTCCAATTATCTATTTGGTTGACACAAACACAGCATTAATTTTTCCAGCCTTTTGGTTTTGTTTCCTCTGTTTCAGACCTGAAGACAGACTGTCTCTAAGAGCATCTATTTTTTTTCCCCCCAGTTACATCTGTTGGTTTAATAAAACGTACTTCCTTCTTCTCCCAAAACCCTGTTTCAATAATACCTTTGGATCTCTAACACCACAAGCACTATGAAATTAAAAGGGCACGGCGTGGCCCTTCATCTCTCCCCAGCCTCCATTCCCTAGAATGGATCTGTTCACAGCTCAGAGGGAATACAGAAGGAGCACAAGGGCTAGAAGAAGGCAGAGCATACAAGAAAATCCCTTGTGTCTTAAATTGCCTAAACTTAACTTCCCAGCACCCAATTTACAGTGAGAAATGCAGTTGGTGTGGCAAAAGAAGCATCAGGATCAGACATAATTTTAGTGGTGAGAGGCACAAAATAAAGATCTTGCACAAGCCTAAGCTACAACATCCTGGCAGGGTGAAGAAAAACTGTGATGCTATTGCTGCTATGAATAATAAAACCACTTAAACTCTGCTTTTTGAGCATAACTGAATACATGTGATAGCATCATTATAAATTAAAACTGTTTATGACCTCCATTTGGTCCAAACAGTACAACCTTACTCACTATATGCATGGTTGAACAAATTGATCTACAACTGCCTGTGTTACATGATAGAAGGGATAGCCAAGTGTTCTGAAAAGGAAACAAAAAGAAAACCCCAGCAAAAGCAGCTTGTAATGACTCATGCAGATTTCTTAATGGCTACTGAAAATAATCTTTGATTCCTATCATTGTCAACTCAGTAAGTGATAATAACTAATACCTAAGTTATTATTTTATTTACATAGTTAATTTCTAGTTTTCACTATTCCATAAAAATAAGTGTTAATATGTTTTGAAACCAATCATTTAATGAATGAATGAAAATCAGTACTTCTATAAATTCTGCTAAAGTACTAAAATAGGAGATAATCAGTATGTTCTTGACTATTTGGGTACAAAATTTTCAAAGGATATGTAATTCCACCCCACCCTCATGTTTATTTGTAAAACCATAGAAAAATACGCATTAAAATGACATTTCAAGAGTCAGACTTCTGTGGCACCAACTTGTTGTCTGCTTCATCATTTCCCTTCAGAATTTTTCTCCAATTATAGTCACATGCTGAGGCCTTTCAAGAATCCTCAGTACCTCAAACAATTCCTGAAGTATCTCCCACTGAAGATTTACATTCTTTAGACCAGCAGTAAACCGATTACTTTCATCTGTGCCTAAACAGCAGTTCAGGTGAACCTCCTGTGCCTCAATTAGCATTAGGGATGGAAAGAATCATTTACCTACAAGGTTCAGGTGTGCCTAATTTCTTCCTGCCACAGGCTGAGAGCTCCTCCATGCTCTGTAGGCACGTTCTGCTGGCAAAGGCAAAGGCTGGCTTCCAGGAGAGCACTGTGAGGCTCCTAAAGCATGTTCTTCACAACTAGGTAATTTAAGTTCTCTACATGAAATACAAATCTACGCTGAGACAACAGAGCACACAGCTTCACTGAGTGCACAATTTATGTCAGAGTACAGGGCAACACACTTAGAAACTGAAGAAAGCCTAGTTTTACTGCCCAGTCCCCTGAATTAATATGCAACATTCATACCTTAAGTATACCCTTGAGCACTCCCTGAGCCACAGCTTTGAAGATGTGTTGGTTTCCTATGCACTAACTTGACCTATATTCAGGCTGACTTCTATTCTGAGATTATTTCTGCTGTGAATTCAATTGCAGCCTCTATAGATACTACTTTGCTACACCTATGATACAGATGGCAAAAAGCAGAAGGATGTCAACAAATTAAATGGCCACTGCTGTTATTCCCTAACAACCAGGGTAATCAAAAAACTCTTCTTTTTTGTGAGCTGATCTTGACACAACCACATTTCCTTGATAATGTGGAAGCACAGAACCAAATCTATAATCTATATCTATATAATCTGGTTTGCTTTTATGTCAGGATCCAAAGATCTGCTGCCCTGCTGGAGCCAAGTTTTATCTGTGCCATGAGCCAAGGATGCCAAAAAACTGCAAGAGATGGCCAAAAAACGGAGGCAAGGAATAACTTCCTTTTTTTTGAGAATTAGTATTTTATTAATGAATAACTTTTTATTTTCAGACTAAAGTTACAAGATGAGAACAGAAGAATGGTTCTGATATACAGGACAACAGAGAGGAAGTGAAAAACAGCAACAAAGGTCTTACATTTCTCAAACTTGCTCCTGTTTACTTGTATTCTAATCCACAATTTTTGTACCAGAACTCCACTTTTTCCACTATATTTATAGCACCGAGGTCTTACAGGATTAGGTCTACATCCTATTAGTAACACCTGACAATTCATTAACTGCTTCAGGTCGTTTCATGTAATGATCAAGAGGACTTGTATGCCATAACAGAACCCCTAAAATTCCACTTATCTCAAACCAAAACCTACTCACCACAGGAGTCAAGAGCTTCTTTTATTAAACACTTCCATGCTGCCTCTAGACTATGACTCAAGCCAATGGGTTGATAAGAAAAAGGAGAGGCAGGTTCAGGAAAGTTTGGTTTACTCCCCATCTGGCTGGGTATAGCACATGGAGGAAAATTCCACCAACAAGGGTTGACACAGCATAAAAATCACCCTTAATTTGGCATTTCTCAGCTCTCATCAGACACAGGATACTGGTTTTGGCAAACCTGTGGTATGAACCACAGAAGCTGTTCTTGCCTTTATCCCTGTCATACCCCCAAGAAAGTGCACACTGAAGCAAAAAGGAAATAAAATTGGTAAATGGGAAGTGCTGATTAGAATGCTGAGAACAGCAAGAGCTTGACATGATTGACCCTTGAGAACTTTAAGATATATTATTTTAAGTAAATTGTTAAAAAATGACAAATGTTAAAAAATGCATATGCATATTAAAATGCTGTAAAAAGTGAGTATGACGTTACCTTACAGATGATTAAAATGTAAAAAAAAAATTAAACGCACATTTTAGTTCTGGTTTTACAATAACTGTTTCACAGTTCTGAAATGCAACTAGATCAGATTATAAATAGTAAGATGTGGCTTTTTAGCTATATTCATTCTCTTAAAATTATCAATAATAAGTAATATACCATATTTAAGAATGATCCCAATTTAATAATAACATTCTTTTTTTTTTCCCCTAGATTTTTTTTTTTCTTAAGAATATACAGATTTTGATTCCATGGAAACTCAATTGAGACTGTGCCACATCTTTCATACAGCTGACTAAGAGCATGGGTGAACTATCTGGCTGTTATTTGAAATGTTCTTCAACTATATGAAGAGAGACTCATTAAAGCAAAAGCTTTTCCCACAAACAGTTTCTGACAAAGTGAAAAAGTAATTAACACAAAAAGAAGAGAGAACTATTTTTACTTTTACTATTTTTCACCCAGCCAGTTTATTACAGGCATTGTCATTTCTGACGTGCTCTCTCCTGTGACAATCACGGACGCAATTCAAAACTTTGCTTAACAGCCAACGCTCTTTGACAATTACCTCATCCTTACTTATGAAATCTGGGATAAAATGGTACAACTTCAGGTTCTGAATAACTAAAAAAAAACTCTGGAAGCTGCCAGGAATAGATATTAACTACACTATACAACATGACAGAGTCACCACATACACTTTCCAGAAAGTGCTCATCTTAGTGAGCACCAAAAGCACAGCAATTAAGGGGTACAATTTTGTTAAAGAAAAAAAAAAAAGACAACAAAAACCACAACAACAATCCCAAACACACAACAAACCCAAACAACAACGCAGACAGACAATCTTAACAGTGTTCAAATGGTCTAATAACCTCCATTTCCTCTTTCCCTGAACCTCCTGTTTGTTTTTTGTTTTGTTGGGTTTTTTTCCCTTCTCCATTTTTCTCCATTTAAACTGTGTTTGTTGAACTCAAAGGAGAAACACTTAGATCCCTGATGAAATTTTATATAACCTTATTCATTATAGATTTTTCTGCTGATTAAGGTTTCAAAGTAACTATAATAATGTAAAGCAATACCATGCTGCTGCTGTTTTAGGGGTTTTTAGCATAAAGGATATGAGTGAAGCCAGACAAAGCATAAATCAAAGCACAATATCAGCATTCTGTTACCCTTATCTCTACTATAGCACCTAGTTTTTGTTTCAACTAACAGGTTTGCTGTCAGCTAAATTCACAGACTATTAATTGTCATCAACCAATACATGTTCATGACAAAGACACAAAATGTGTGAAGAAGCACATAGTACTGTGAATTTCATTTTCAAAACGCTTCTCAGTGTGTTAAGAGTTAGCTAAACCTATTGCAACATCATAAGTAATTTCTGATCCAAGGCCTAAATAGTTCCAATGCATGTTCTGGTATTCACCAGAATGGAAATATTTCTTTATGCTGATCAAGAGGTTCTTTAAGAACAATGAAAGGATGTTATTTAAATACTTTCAGCACCTGCTGATACTTAAACTCCACAAGATAAAACAGATATTTACCATAAAGATAACAGGAGGAAAGTTTTAGTCCTGAATAACCAACCCAACACAAAAGACACAAGCATTTTTCTTACTTACAGCATTAAAATGACATCCATGGAAAAACAGCAGGCAGCCTTGCATTTCTGGAGCCTCACACCACCTCGTGTAACTCTGGCTGTGATGGTGACCCAGGTGCATTTGGGCTGCACAGACCAGCTCTGGGGCAGCCCGGGTTCCGGGGTGGAGAGCTGGGAAGTGCCCACACCTGTGGCCATCAGCTGTGCCTCCCTCAGCTCACCCAGAGGCTGCAGTTACTCACTGCAGGGACACCTGGGCTGGGAAATCACGGCCCTTCCCCACTGCCCAGGCATGCCCACAAGGAGCCCCCAGGCAGCCCTGGCCAGGCACACAGTACCTGGAGTACCTGCAGTACCACCTCTAGGGCTTTGTCTGAAGGTCTCAAAGCAGCTCACAGAATTAGCCAAACAGCCAAGCACTCTGCTGTGTCACATCTGAGAAAGCTATTCTTACCGAGATGACTGCTCAGGGGTACCCCAGTGACACACCTCTGCCAGAAGGGTCAGCAGGGAGGCTGAGCCTGCCAGACCAGAGCTGCACACTCACTGACCCTGTAACACAGTTACAAGTTTTGTTATGAGGTGAGATATTTACTGAAACGGCAAATAAGGAGGATGCCACTCTCGAGCTAGACAGCTACAAACACAGTTCATTGCCCCAAAACCATTAAAACTGAGTTCAGCACTTGGCTGGACAGGTGGCATCCACACCGAGGGATGGCAGGCTGGGGGTTTCACTTGGGGACGCTTGTCCCTAATGCAGCACTCAGTTTGCAGCCAAGCCTCTCTCCACACAAAGCTGGTGGGACACAGGCACCCAGGGCTCCCTCTCCCCCTGGCTGGCCTAGCTGATGCCCAGGAGAAAAGCGAGGAGAAAGAAATTCCGAGTTTAGCTCTGGCTGCAGGTTTGTTTGTTTGTTTTTTTTTTTTCACATAGTCACAGAATGGTTTGGGTTGGAAGGGACCTTAAAGATCATCTGGTTTCAGTCCCTCTCCCCTGGGTTGGCACACACCTTCCAATTGAGGAGGTTTTTTTGTTGGTTGGGCAACAACAAACCACCTTTTACATGAGCCCATGCTGAACATTTTCTGTTGGTTTTGCTGGGGAAAGGGAAGGGTCGTTGTTGCTGCTTCCCTTTCCCCCTGAAGCTCAGCCCCAGCAGCTGCCCGAGCAGCCCAGCCCCGAGGGCTGAGCCTCGGCCGGAGGGAGCCGCTCCCGCTGCCAGCCCTGCCTGGCTCCATCTCCCCCCGGCTCCGGGCAGCGCCCGCGGGGCCCGGCACCGACCCGGTGCGGCCCTTGGGGAGCGGGCGGTGCCCACGGGCGGGCCGGGAGCGGGGGATCAGCGCGGCTGAGGATGCTCGGGCCGGGGGATGCTCGGGGCTGAGGATGCTCGGCTGAGGATGCTCGGGGCTGAAGATGCTCGGGCCGGGGGATGCTGGGCCGGGGATGCTCGGGCTGGGGGATGCTCGGGCCGGGGGATGCTCGGGCCGGGGGATGCTCGGGCTGGGGGATGCTCGGGCCGGGGATGCTCGGGGCTGAGGATGCTCGGGCCGGGGGATGCTGGGCCAGGGATGCGCGGGCGCTGCCCCCGCACGGACGAACCGCACCTGCGGCGCTCGGGGCGGCACCTGCGCGGCGGGGCCCCGCCCGGGGGTCCGGCACACGGCTTCTCTTTGGGAGCAAAGGAGATGACCACCCGGGCCGGGGCAGTGGCACGGCAGAGCCTCGGGGCACCCACGGCAGCCCCCGGGGCCAGCACTGCCGGCCGGCCCTGCGGAGCGGAGGGATGTGATCCAAAGCAGAGCTGACCGCGGCTGAGCACAGACACAGCTCCAGCCGGAGCAGAGCAGAGATCCTTCGGAAAGCAGTTGCGGCTGCGATGTGCGGTGAATACCTGAGCAGCCCGGCTGGGCTCGCCGATCAAAAAGAGATGCCAAAGGGCCAGCACTAATGGCAAGGCTGTCTCGCCACAGTCATCAGCATGACAAGGCTGATGCTGTAGGTGCCTGGAGAAACAGATATTTTATTTTCTCAGAGATCCAGGTATAAACTATGGGCTTAGCTCATGCATAAAACCCAAAATGAGCACAGCTGATGGCTGCTAGTAATGTGAACAATTAAGGACTATAGTTTTCACTTTAGATTAACAATTTTAAACACGGGATTCCAATTAATTTTTAGCTACACTGCTGTTGAATGAAAAGAAAAACCAAAAAACCAAACCAAAACCAAGCCACCTTTTACATGAGCCCGAGCTGAACACTTTAAGTTATAACCAAATAAAACCTTATTGAAATTTACTTGCCCCATTAGCAACTCGGTTACAATTCAGGAAGACCAAAAAAAAGCCATTAAAAAGCACACAAAAAAGAGTAGGAAATCGAACAACAGAGGGAGACAGGGACATGCAGAATCAGTACATATTCCAAAGAACAATATGCAAACATGGAAATACTTTTGCTCTGGCTAAAAAGACCACATTCAAGATGTGACTCCTTCAGTCTGAAAGCAAATCACTTGCTTGGAATCTTAACTCAGCCAGTTCCTCTGTGGCCTCAAAGTACATCAAACTCACCTCCCCAGCTACATCTTTCACACTTTAGCACACAAATTTCCCAGAACTCAAACATGCCCTAGTGTCCCTGGCACACTGCTGGGCCACAAAGGGCAGGAGGGAGTGAGCTCTGTACCAGTGCAAAGAGACATTCCCACTGCAGTGCCTACACCTTCCTAGCAAATTGATATTCCAGGTAGGAAAAAAAAAACAAAACAAAACAAAAAAACCCCTCAAAAAACTACCAGAAAAACCCAGAAGCAAAGAACTCTTCTTGGGAAAGGCAGAGATGAGAGCCCTGAGTGACCCTGCCCCTCTCAGTCTGTCTGCACAGGTGACGGATGCTGCCTCCTCCCAGCCCCACGCTCACCAGGGGGAAGGGAGGTTGCATCTATCTCAGTTATTAAGTGGATAATGACTCCATATGCTGTTCTGCAGCCAAGCAACAAATAAAAATCATAATGTACAGGCCAAATAACTTCCTTGGAATCTAGACACATTACTGTGCATAATTCCCTTCTTAATGGTTATAAACAGACCAGAGCAATATACAAAAATAACATCTACACAGAAGCATGATTATAATCAGCTATGTATGACATTTCTGTGCCATTTGGGTTAACTTTCAACAGCATTCTAACAGAGCTCGTCATTTTTCAGGTAATATCTTGCTTCAGTAATTCTATTTCAAAGTAGAAAACAACACCTAAGGTTACAACTACTAATAGAGTTATACAGAAGCCATCCCCAATCCCAAAAAAAAAATTTTTTATTTGCAGTAGGGATCCCCCAAAAACACAGGGCTAGTACTGACAACTTATTTCTTCTATGATGTCTAGAAAATAGAATGTAAACAATATTTTTTATTGTTCAGACAAGTTACATTGAACTCCCGGGAGTCAGTGTTTTAAAGCATGCAAAATCCATGGATGAAACAGAGCCTTGGAGATCAAATCACATCTCTGTTTGAGATTCATTGCTGGGTCTTGGGAAAGACAATTATCTTTGATGTGGTCAATTTTTTCAGTTTATATAATGGTGGTAATGATACCTCACAGGACTCATTTAAGGGTTTAATAACTAATGCCTGCACAAAATTTTCAAGTTGCTAATTATGATTATTTAGCTAAGTGTTAACCTAATGCATATGTAAGGAAACAACATTAATGTATTCCCAAAGATGATTATGATCATAATTATTATTAATGCCACATGGACAAGTGCAATTGTTCCTGGCCCACCCAGGTGTGAGTGTGTGTGACACACCTGGCAGGAAAGGCAGGGCACCTCAGAAGTCACAACACGTGGAAATTGTGCTAGAACAGGAAATGCTGGAAGGAAAATATGCTCTCAAGCCCAAGTTTAGAGTCAACCTCCGTCTTTCAGGCTTCACTGCAAGGGGCTGGCTCGGCTGTCAGGAAGGGCAGAGCTGGGAGGTCAAGGGGAAGCAGCAGCAGCCCCAGCAGAGCTGGCCAAGGAAGGGGCTGCAGCAGCCCTGACCCAGAGGAAGGAGAGAGAAAGCAGCAGGTGAGAATGGGAGGGCACAGAGGGATCTGGGGAAACAATGGCATTGCCAGTTTTCTCAGCTAAGCCAGAAAACACTGGGAAGAACTGCACTTGGTGCAGTCCTCCTCGAAATAGAGCAAGTTTTATTCCAGCAAATATGAATATATTAGGGAAGAGAATAATTGAGAAGACTTTAGAAGGCTTCAGGAAAAGAAAAATCCTGTAAACAAGATTGAGCAACAAGTCTTTGAAAGAATCCTTTTGTTCCCAGCACAATGCTCCCAAAATCTGCTTCTTCAGAACAGTATTCATTTAAGAAAAAGAAAAAAGAAGAGAGATAAAGGGAAAGCCAAGAAGACATTTTAAGGCAAAAGCACTTAAAAACCATTTTCTTACTCTTCAGATTTTTTGTACCTAAGCCTGGAGGTACATTGTCCACACTCTGCAACACTGGGGGTTCTCAGGCTCTGCTGCCTGCGTGGCTTTTTCTGGGCCAGCACAACCCCTGCATTGCCTGGCCTGCCAGGTGGGGATGGGCTCAGTTTCACTCTGGGAACACCCCACACCACCCATTTCCCAGAGGGGTTTTTAGAAAACCCCACTCTGTCTTTGGCCAGGGTGTACCCCTGCAGAGGAGGGAGGAATGGGCAGAGGAAGGCACAGAGTGAGGCTTGTGAGGGGAGGCTGAGAGAAAACCAGGATGGCAGCAGCAGCCCAGGGGGAGCAGGGTAAGATGGAATCTGAGTGATCTTTCCCTCTGAGGAGACTGGTTGGCATGGTGGGATATTTAGGAATAACTTGCCATTGATTAGCTGAGAAGAAAGCTGCAGCAAACTAAAGGATTTCCCTAACAAACAAAAGGGACTGCTCTTAGCATATCAAACAAAAGCACAGGTTTCATTTTATTAAGCAATGTAGGAAAAACCCAAGCTGCTAATACCTGCACTTCCTGCTCCTCTAGTGGACTTGCAGTACAGCCCTGAGGCTGGAATGATTATTGTCACCTCTAGCAAAGATTTTTGCCAATCTACCTCTGGCCAGAAAAGCCAAGGCTCATGCTTCAGATTTTCACAGTCAGTCTGACTAAAAATATCAACACTTGAAAGTTATCATATATTCAAAGTATCTCATGACTCCTAAGGAATAGACAAAGAGGAAAAACTAAGTTCTGGTTTCTAGACCACTGGCTTTAGAAATCAAACATTAACTAACATTGGTACATTCCTCCTGTCTCTCTGAGGAAATCTGCTTCTCTATCAGCCCTTCCTTGAAATACTCACTCAGCTGGGTACACACAAACTTGTGTGAATCTCAGAGCTCTGAAATGCCTAAAAGTCTCACTAACTCTCTCAAATGAATAGAGATCAGGTCCCTACAGCCAAAAGGGCTTTGACACAAGCCTGGAATTGCCTGTTCCATCAGATCTGGCCAGGACAGCCTGCCTGTGTCCTGCTACAGAGCTAGGGCAGGAGGAGAGAGAGGAAAGGAGGAAACTGAGCAGGTGTCAGAGAAGAGAGGGTACTGCTACCTGGAGGTGCCCAGTTGGTTGGATGGGGCTTTTTATTCCCACATGCCAAAATCCTAAAATGCTACAAGCACCACTGAAGTCCACAGGGCTCTAGCAATGTACAATAGTTTACAATGTAATCTTAACATTTGCATTTTTCTCTGGTATTAGAACCCATTTACCTCACTATAATGAGGTCTTTACTAAATTTGTTTCTAAAATCCCTCCAAACCCCTAAAACAGTTTCTGCACCTTTAAGACACACAGCATATTTGCCTAACAAAAATAAAATAACTAGCTTTTAAAAATCCCCCATAATTATAATTAACATGGACATATTTTGGCCACAGTCAGTAGTACAAAATATAACTCACTGTAAAGCAAACTACAATCAAATACATTCATGCCAGTCAACATATTAAAATTAGATGACAAATCTAAGACAGAAATGACATTTAAGTGAATGATTTCCATAGTCTATGTCCCCATATGTTCTCCACGTTCAAATGCTGCCTCTCTGAAAACACCACAGTGACACTGGAGCCCACAGAGGTCCTTCTGGGGGAATGGACATTTTTGTGTTAATAGCTCATGAAATACAGAGATTTATTGCAATACTTTTATATGTCACAGTTGTGATGGCCACAATACACAGATATCATCATACAATATCAGAAGGCTTCAGCCCATACAGAATAACACCACACCTCACCAGAAGGCTGCAAGCATCCACCCTTCTTGTTCTTCAGCCCAGCCTTTTACCCCCTCCTGCTCATGCCCTGCCCCTGTGTGCCTCTGCTCCCTTTGGTGGTTGGTCAGTGCCCCTGGGCACTCCATGGCTCATTGCTGTCAGTGCTGCTCACCTGCTGCTCACAGCTGAGCCACTGGGGATGGGGCTGGGCCAGCCCCATCCCAATTACACAAACTGTGTGCCTGTATTTATACCAAACTCTCCCTGCCTTCAATCTAAATCCAAACTAAACCATGAATGAGCAACACAAGATGATCCCTGAAGGGCTGTAGTGGTGTGGGTGACACATTTCTCATCTCCCTAGGGGTGAAGTACATCACATCCTCAGAACTTGCAATCTTAACCCTCTGCAAAGCTGCTGACTATTCCCAGAGCAAAATATCTCACATTCACAGAGGCTTTATGTGCCCTGGGACTGAAAAAAGCCAAACAAATCCCCATTTTTGCAGTATACATAAATCAAAACCTGAGTAGAAGAAATGTATACAAATAAATTCTGAAAGAAATAATTTAAACAACTTTAATGTGTGACTTCTAGTGTGCCTATCTACCAGAAAACACTGATGCAAGCAGTCAGTTTAGGTTTCACTGACTTGGGGGTAGCAGGCCCATTGACTTCAATGAGACCAGGATTTCATTGTGAATTTAATCTGGAAAAATCTCAGTGCTATTCTTGCAGGATAGGGCAGGGCACAGGGCTATATGACTGAAAGTGGCACATAAAAGCAGCCCCAGAATGTCACCAAGACACACAAGCCAGAGTTTGATGAATGAGAACCCTGTACAATGCAGTGCTATATATTGCATTAAAAGCTTTTTGGTTCTGGTCATTATTAGGACCTGTTATTACAGGTTTTTATTAAAATTATGCATAATTGTAATTGCTAATGTGTTATTATATCCTCCTCTACATGAGAAGTAATGAATAGCTTAAATTAAGGAAAGAAACAAACCTGTAGGTGAATGCAGGCTTTTTCCCACTGTGATTTATTGCAGGATGTACTTACCATCCTAAGGACTGCTCTAAGACAAAAAGGCAGGGCAACATTTTCTAATGTTTCTTTACCATTTTTTTTAATTTGAAGAATAAATTATAAAGTGATCCAACAGGTTAGGAAGTACAAAGTTCTGCTTTTTTAAATTTCTATTTTAAAAATTAGTAATTTAAGCCTGTGCATCTTCCAGTAGTTCACAGGTAGTGCAGAGCTGGGGAAGCTGCAGCATAGGTGCAGCTCACTCAGCCATATGCTGCTTTCCTTAAGTAACCCATTATACAAAAAATAAAAAAAAAAATCTTGTGACAGATTGTTTTGACAGCTAAAAAACATTTAAATTTTTTGAATCATTTGACTGAAAGGCAAAAATGTTAGATAGATGTTAATTTAACAGATGTCTAGTTTTGCATCATCAGCCTGAAACAGGCAATTTCTAGCAAGTCTCCTTGCTGCATCACGACATGAAATCCTATGAATTCCATAAGGATGTGCCTTTCACAAACTTCAAATGAGCCACACTCATTGAAAGGGAGGTAAAATTGTTGTAAGAAGATGATACCAACTGGTTGTACTTCAGGTCAAGCAAGTAAACACATCCAGGGATAACCAAAGCAATATATTGTCATTACATTATAGTCTGGAACAAAGGGGCTTTATTTGAGGCTGTATGTTAAAAGCATTCACTTACATGAGAGAAATAAACAAGGTGATCTCCTGAAACCCAAATAGATTCCTGCAAATCTAATTATCCTATGAATATATATGAACCAAGGATTTTTTTTAAATTTTTGTTCTGCATGTCTTAAATATAAATCTTTGTATGCTGAGTATACTGTCATACTCTGTATATACTTTAATTATGGTGCTGTATTGATTGTAGAAGGAACTGAAATAACTACAGATTAACTAAAGCTGGTGCTGCTGGCACAGATACAATCTGAGAAAGCTTTGGGATTCAGTCCACATCAAACCCCTTTTGGTGCTTTCAGGACCTCAGTGGGTATAGGCAGAAGAAGTTTTACACAGGGAGAATTTCTCCTCAGAACAGCCCCACACACTTGGCTGTATCCATTTGGGATCTCAAAAGCAGCAAAAACTGTTCTGTAAATTTCTGTGTCAAATTTGCACATAGAACTACTGTTCTTACATTACAGAAAAGGAAATAGAAAATAAAGAGATTTAATTACATGGGAGATTGAGAACTCCTCACAACTGATTTCAAAATGATCCTTACATTCAAACTGACGAGCTGGAAACTCTGGTGCTGAAATGTAATGTGTGTTTGCTAATGCCACCTGATCTCTAAATAATGAGGATCAGTGATATTTACCTGCTTAACAGGAATATTATGAGACAAATCTAATTCATTTAAGGGTACTTAAAAATCACACTCTCTGATTTATATGCTGATACAAATTGCATTTACCTGCTCTAGTTGTGATCTACATATCTTGGCAAGCCAAGGCATTTCTGCAATTGGTTCCAGACTTAAAATCTGTGCTTTTGAAAAGGGCAAACATGCTTCCCCAGTGACAACATTCATCTGCTCCAGTTTCCTTATCAAGTTTATCACCTTCAATAAGTAGACACCTGCTACTTCATGATTTCATGACCCCAACTCAGTTTTAACTCTTTTTCAAAGAAGCATTTGGGCTGGATCAAAAGATCCATTTTTTTCCTATGGAATATGTCACTTTTTTTTTTTTTTATTAAGACATAACATTGCAACACATAATTTCCACAAGCTGAATAACCTTAATGACACCTCCATGAATTCTGAAAGACAAAATGTTTTACTTCGAAGTTTTTTTTTTCTTTAACTTACAGCGTACAAAAAGTCTAAGCACATTCAGATTATTCAAAACCAACTTTCTCAAGAATCAAACCCAAAAAGTTGAGTTAAAGAATGATGAAGTTTCTTTCTCTGGTGAAGCCATGCCCTGAAGTGACTTAAATAAAGGTTTTGAAATTTAGGGAAATGCTTCCACAGGATAATTTCTTGTAATAGAGAAAGGTTAAACCCACAATGTTAATATAATCAAAATATAGAAAATACAATAAGTAAAGACCCCAAAGGAATGGTTCTGCTTTAACTGTCTTAACTGTCACTACATCAAGCACAAACATTATTTTTTAGTATATCTTTACAATAAGAGAAACATTAAATAAGATGAGATTTTTTTCACAAGCAGTAAATCATCATGGGATATCAAAAATCTGCTTATGATTCATATTTATGATCTGGTCACTGTTGCTTTATAAATACATCTTTGATTTTTGACCTTGCTAATGAGGCTGTGTGGAAGTACTATCAACTGCTCGAGACAGATGTTAAACACCTGCAAATATTCCATAAATTGATGTTTACAAGCCTGATTCCATCTGCTTGACTTAACAGAAATCTCACAAATACTGAAAAACATTACTAATGAAGGTCTTCTTTATCGTTGGTTTTGTTTTGCCCAGTGTAACAATTCCAGAATTTTCACTTTGCTTCTTATTCTTCTACATAAAGTCCATACAGACCAATAAGTCTGGATAAATGGAGCTCACCTCATTTTAATTTTAAAAAAGGGCGTTCAAAATGAAATAAAATATCCTTGCTCTGGACTGACACAAATTAAAAGATGGCACAAAGGAGTGGATCCACTGAAGGCATTTCCAGAGATCCTTTGAAGAGAGGGTAACACAGTGTTTCAGTATCCCTGTTACCCATGGAGGGGCTGCTCTTGCATTTTTCTTGACGTGTCAGTTCCTTGGAAAGGGAGCAGGAGTAAAGCCTACAGGTGTTGAGTTATAAATTAGGACACTCAAATTGACAGAGACATGATTAGCTCAGTCTTTGAGGAAAGAAGAAAGCCAAAGTCCTGCAGCATTCCTGCTACCATCGGGTTCTTCTTTCATGTCTCAGTGGAGTTTTAACACAGACGTTCTCCAAAAGTTACATGACAAAGTTCTTGTCCTGACAAATCCTGCCCTGTCCTGACAGATGTGAGGAAGAAGGAAAATAAAATACTCCTCCTATGATTAAGGAGACATAAAAACAAACCCTACAACTTAACAAGAAAATTACTATTCAACAGAAGAAAACCTTCCTGGGTTGAATTTTTCCAGCATCTAATAAATTTAAACTAAATCTGTATTAAAAAATATCAAAATGCTAAAAGCATTATATATTCTGTTTTACAGCAATTCTTGACCAACTACAACCTTAAAATGAGGAAAAACCTTTAAAGTAAGACTTTTTTTTAACCTAAACCCAGCAGTATATGCTTTAATATTTTAGTAAGATTCTCATTTCTGGTACTGATAGTGAGGTAGCAAGGACAAGTGAACAGAGAAGCAGACTGGGGTTTGCAAAAGAATGTTGTGTTCTCAAATTTCCTCCAAGTAATTTGCCTGCCTCTTTTTAAATGTTCTCATCTGTATCTGAGGCTGGTGGCAGCAACCTTTCCCAGGGAAACACCTTGCAATTCTGAGCTGAGTGTCAGGGCTGAGCATCACCACTGTAAACAGCGGCAGGAATTAGAAAAGTCACAAGGGATGGAAAACTGCCATTAGGCCAACTATTTGAGCAGCATTCTGATGATGAAATAAATGTGCTGATATGCCCCCCTAAGTTCCAAGGAACATCAGCAGACCATACCAGTGTAAATCAGTCCATTTCCAATAATGCTGTTAAGCCACGCATGGAAGCTTCTATAAAACACACTCATTTTTCCATTTTCACAGATTCAATGCACAGGAATACCATCTCCTTCATTTTCCAGAGGTCTCTTTCGAAATTTTTTTTTTTCCTCCTCTCAATATTTCTATTAAGTCCTCACACAGTAATCTAAGCACTGTTTGCCACACTTCATTTTTATTCACATGTTTAAAAATTTCAGCTGTACTCAGTAACCCAAGCCTAGGAATTCAAAGTGGCTTTAAAAGAAGATAAGACAGAAACCAACAAAAGGTAAAAAAAACCCCTGTAATTAAGAGTCAACTGGGATTGTATCTGGGGAATAAATACTTTGCTCAGCAATATGATGGGTATGATTTTAAAAAGCTCACACTTGATGACTTGATAGTGATAATCATTTCTCCTGTATTGTTGACCAACTGGTGGCTTTATTAATGAATTTGGGATATAGGTGTTAACCCCATGCAGACCTGGCTGCGCGAACAAGAGAAAAATTAAGTTCATCCAGCCTTTATGCTGTTTATTTACATCTACTTTCCATTTGGCTCCTTCAACAAAATAGACTATTCCATTTCTCTAATATTTAGGAAGTAGATTCTGGAGAGTATGACAATCTGATACTGTGCAAATATTGCATCATTAGGAGAAAACATTCTGCTGAGGACAGTTGAAGCTTCAGGACTAGTCATTTCTGCTGAAATTGAAATCAATTTAGTGGAGATCACAGATGAATTGCTTTTTGTCCATATAAAAGCTACAGTTTGAACCCACATTATCTTTAAAATTAAACTGATAGTAAACAGTTATTGAAAAATGTTTATGAATATGAATTAGAATGCACCCAAAATTCCATAGATAGACATTTAATTTTCAGGAAGTTGAGCAAAAAAGGGTTTTGCTATCAAATTTGGCAGAATCAAAAAAGACTAATTCTTCAGTCCTCCAGCATTTTTCAATATTTTGTTGCATATTTAAACAATATCTAAATATTTTATCATTAATATTATTTTCATACATTTCCTACAGTTTGTCTATTTTCAATATCAGGCTCCTGCTTGTATTATTTTAGAGTGAACTTAGAAGTGTTGCTAAAACCAGATGTGAAAAATAGTTGGTTTTATTTCCTCCTTCACATTCATATTTTTGATGCTGACAGAAGCACAATGCTCTCTACTGAACACTCTGTTTCTAGCTAAGATGTATTTATCCACTCTGTGACAAAATAACTACTAAGGTATATTCTGTTCATCTACAATTTATGTCTCTCATAAAAGAAAATGCAAAATAAACCCCACATAACTTAATAATTAATATTCATAACAAGAAACTTATCACCATGACACACTTGAGCTATAAAACTTAAAAACAGTAGAGTTCTGATAGCATTTTGATTATTCCCTCCTTGGCTGCATTCTGTGTTCCACTTATTTGGGGTATATACAGTTATCTGTTCTGTAAAGAGGAACACTACAGATAGGCTTTCACCTGGAAAGTAGAATCAAATCAAATTAATATTATATTCTGTTTGGTCCAGTGAATTTACCAGCATCTGCGGAAGTTTGAAAATACCTAAATTTTAATTTTTCTGGATCTTGCCTCACTCTTTATGAATGCATTCATTTTCCCACCCCCAATTATTGGAGCTGAATTTTGCTTTTTATTTTTAATTCACGCAGTTCAGAGAAAAATAAAAGTTAAAGTTACTGTACCTCAACAAATGTACCTAAAGTGGCACTATTTTTGCATGCATGAAAGCTCAAAGCCTCAACAACTCCCATGAGCGATTACTCTTCTAACACTAATTAGATATTTGCTAATTAGTGTCTGATGTGTGAAATGAAAAACATTTTGAAGCTGAAATGGATAGGGTCTATAAAGATAGCAGCGCTATCCCAATTCCCTTTTTTCTGTTATCATATTTCATAAATATTAATAAGATCACATGATACTACCCCTTCTATAAAATTATCTTTCTGAAAGCAGTCTATTGTTTGGTATAATAGGGCTGTGTCAATATTTTGCATTAGCTGTAAAGCACTCAATGGAGGGAAGTGTTTTCTCTCAATGTTAAAGAGATGTCACATTTCATGCATCATCTTTATGCTGCGTTAACTGGGCCCTCTTTTTAATAGTTTATCTTTAACGCACTGAAACTAAGAATGCAAAACTTTATTGGGTAATCCTTTACATTTCTGAATAATTTACTAAACTTATCTCATTTCAAATGTATTCCAAACAAAATACAAATGATGGAATAGCTTTTTTCTTAAGCAGATACTGAGAACATCAAATTATTGTCTGTGATGATCATTTCCAGGAAAGGTTTTGGAATGCTAGAATAGTTAAAATAGAATAATATCCTGAAAGCTAACTTCTAATTTTACATTAGAGATGTTTGAACAATATCAGCCTATGATCATGCACAGAAAATTGTCCCAAACTGCCAGGGTGAATTACCTGTGTCATTTAATGATACAAAACTATTTATGTATCAGAATATAAAGGTCTAAGAAAAAAATTCAAAGGAAAAAAAAATCACTGAGGTGAGTAATTCCTGATGAGGAAGCTAATTCCAAACAGGGACACTGAAGCACTTCTCACCTGTAAAGACTGCCCACATCACACCTGGGATCTAATCACAGGATTGGCACCAAAATTTTAAATAGTAGCTAAGCATGAATTGACAAAGGTGACATTGAAACAAAATAATGACGAGATTCTCACTTTCCCCAGGCTGACATTTTGCGATTCTAATAACACCCATCAAGGTGATTAAAACGATAATAAAAGGCAAGTTCTGAGAAAAAGAATAAAACAGACACAGGCAAGATAATACGTGACAAGTGAAGCTACAATTTTGCATTTCACTTTTTTCAATGAAAATTCTTCATTTCAGATTGAAGTTAGGCAGTTCATCAGTCCCAAAGGTGTTTCTGAAATAGAAACCGCCTTTTCTACCAATACACTGTGCTTTTCATTTTCCATGTATTCAACAGAAGAATAAGCTCTTCAATATCTATTTATCCTGAGACAGTAATTTACACTTCACATTAGCTTGATACTTTTATCTAACTTCAAATAATTAAAGCATCACAGTATGCTTCACACTGACGTTCAGGGGCAAATTCAGATTTCATTTAAATTTGTTTGTTTGCTGATGTAAACATATTAACAGCAGCCACCATGGCTATACCTTCTACCTTTAATTACTGTTCCCTCCCGGACAAACATTATATGTTAACTTCTATCACATACTGACAAATTTTGCCTTTTATAATCCTAAAGGTCACTGTGGTAACAGACAGCTATAGGGATACAAAGTTCTGATTAAAGCTGAGTCCAAGTGGTCCATGGAGATGGACAGAAGGCTGGGACAGACAATGACTGTCCTGTAATCCTGGGGTCACAGAGAGCAGCAAGCACCAACCAAGACAGGTGTATGTGCATGACACAGTACATCCATAAGTCAGTGGGTTTTTTGGTACCAAGAGTTTCAGGGTTCCTATTACACCCTCCCTTACACATGGCAAACCTTCCCCAGCTTTGCCTCAGCACTCATTCTCCTTCCCAGTCCATGACAGAAGTGACAGCAGTCACCAAAAGCAACTCCACTGTAAAAAGCACCAAGTTCTGTCCTTGGATGATAGTGCAGTCACTGTTCTTGCAGAGTCAAGATTTGTTTGGCTGGGCAACAAAGGGTTTGCACTCAGCTGCCAATTAACACAAGCTAAAATGCTTGTAAATAATTAAACTTTACATTTCTGAGTTCTGTTCATATTAATCTATTCATGCTCTGCTGACACTGTGAAGTAAAAAAGAATCACAACATATTTGTTTCTTTGATCTGTAAAATCAATGACTGGTTAGAGTCAAACATCTCAAATATAGTATTTATGGAGAAATCTACTAGGGAGAAAAAGGCAAGAAAGTTTAGGTACTTGGACAAATGGATAAATTGTTAGGAACAAAAAGACTGTAATAGTCACTGAACCTGAACAAGTTGCTGTGTTCAGGGATGTACAACTGATTCTGAGAATGGATAAAATTCAGTTTTTCACTGCTTTGGATACAATGAAGATCTTTCCAACAAAACACAGAAACTGACTCTGGTTCAAACACATCACTTCTAAAACTGAAATGAACCACTGGGCATTTTGAAGCAGTACAAAATAACCCAAAAGGTCCATGCTGGCATATTTCTGATGAAATTTTTGCCAGTACTTCCACAGTTCAGTCAGGTCATGCAAGAGCCCAGTGAGAAGCCATGTCAGGTTTCACGTTCAGGCTGAGGCAAGCACAGGTTGCTGTTTCTTGCAGAAATTATTGTAGTCCCAAAAGAATTAATCCTATCTCATCACTAAAATATACCAACTGTATCATGGATGGAGTAGGAGCTGTCCTAAAGCTGTCTGTAAGAAACATTTTTACTAGGGATGATCAAGGGACAGACCAGACTTTCCTTCTGAAAGCTACTTTTACTTATGCAAAAATAGGAGAAGCCCTGGAAGGACAGGAATATATCTATTTTCAGAGAACATGCAGCTAAAGCAACAAGCCCTCTTTTTTTTAACAGGCAACATCAAAGAAAACCTACATCATTCATATATGGCGTACTAATAACCTGCACCTTTGTGTTCTTCTGTTTTACATTGGTCTTACAACCTGTTAAGCATATTTCATTAATATATTAAAAATATTTAATATTCAGTATCTAATTCTTTTAATTTCAACTGCTTTCTTGACACTCTTAAAGCACAAATGTATGGAATTGTAGTGTAGGGCTAATCAGCCTCACTGCATAGCTTAAAAAATCCACTAATTAAAATGAATCTTTCATAAGAGTCGTTTTCTGAGCCATCATCTCTATGCTTAGGAAAAGGCTTGTCTGTAGCAGCTCACCACTTTCTGTGCTATTTCTGCTGTTTCCTTGCAAAATACTGAATTAACTGAATCTCTAAAAAGGCAAACTTCTTATGCTTCATCTATTCAACAGGGAAGAAGATGCATAGAGAACATAGAGAAAATAAGAGGAGGAAAAATGCCTTTCTTAAAATGAAAACAAAATTTTAAAACAGTTTCTATTATGACTAAACATTTCTTCATTTAAATGTCTAGAGAAAGAGTAATAGCTTAAGTTCTAAGATAATGAAACTCACTTTCTGTGAAAATGAAATGGCATTATATTGTGTAATAAATGATTGTTTCTGCATTTTCTCTCTCTTTCACTAACTGAAATTTGACATTCATTGGCAAAGTTTAATTACTGAACTTTTTATCAAAATAAAAAATGGAGAAGAATTTGTCAGAAGACTGATTTTATACACCTGTCAAAGAATAACAGCAGGTATTAAAAGTATTTAATAGCCTGGATTCACATAGCTACAGATCTTTCCACACCTTGGTGAAAAGCCTGAAAACCCAATTGCATTTGCATGCTCTCCTAATGTTTCCTGGCACATGGAACCTGCTATTTTTTATCAAATGAATTTTAGTCTTTCACACAATTCCACTGTACCTTGGAACTGTTCAAGTTTCTACATTCTCTTTTTTTCAAGTATTTCCAAGTGCATAAGCTTTTATTCCGAGAATGAAAGTCTTGCATGACTGAAACTTAATGAGCTGAACATTCTGCTTTAATGTTCCTCCTAATGGATCAAATGGAGGATGTGTTAAAAAACAAACAAACAAAAAACAAACACAAAAAAAGTCAGAAAGTTTGTGCTCAGGAAATTAAGCAAATATGTGTGTCCCCATCATGGTGCAGCTGTTTTTTGTCAGCCTGCCCTCACAGAGTTTAACTCTGTGGGGCTGTGAGTCTGTTCCATCCTGTCACACTCATGGGAAGGTCAATGGTAGGAACCGCTCTGGAGAAAGAGAAAACCTGATTAAAGTCACATACCTTCATATCATGGAATCCCAGCATGGCTTGGGTCGGAAGGGTCCTTAAAGCCCATCCACCCCTGCCATGTGCAGGGACACCTTCCACTGTCCCAGGCTGCTCCAAGCCCTGTCCAACCTGGCCTTGGACACTGCCAGGGATCCAGGGGCAGCCACAGCTTCTCTGGGCACCCTGTGCCAGGCCTCAGCACCCTCACAGGACGGAATTCTTTTCTAAAATCTAATCTAAATAAAAATGATGAACTGTATATATCCTTCTGCTGCCATCAATAGCTCTCCAGGCTTCAATTTTCTCCCTTAATAATTTACATATTACATATATATTTTTTTTTTAAAAAATTGTTAGCTAGTCCAATGGCATAGGACTAACACAAAGAGAAGCTTGACTGGTCACATTGCACTCCTGACCTAACAGTAAAATTCCCATGGTAATAAGTTGCAAAGAGTGGCTCCTAAAGCAGCAGTGCCAACATGGCTCTGGATACTGCAGTTCTGTTCTGGCAGCACCAGGATTCTGAAATACAGCTGTATTGACATACTGCTTCTCCTAACATGACTGATTTTCCTTTTGTAACTTCAGTGTGATAGATTTTGAAAGAGTCACTCTGGTGATCAATAGCAATTTTTCACGGCATTTTTGCTATTTCAAACTTCCTTTTCTTTTACTGTTTTTACATTCAGTGCACCCAAAGGATTAATGTCAGTCTCCATTCAGAAATTATTTGAGTTTAAGAAAACATATGCATTCACTTTCCATCTCTTCAAAAATCTCACAGAGTTGAATTCCATGGAGCTGTGTTCTGTCCTGTCGTGCTCAGGTGGATGAGTATGAGCCCCTCATCAGCAGAAATAAGTGCACACAGGCAAGACAGAAGCAATGGACTATTCTGGGGGAAGCAGACAGCAGAGCTCTTGCTGACCTGTTTGGGCAGAAGAGGCTCTGGCATGTTTGTGGGGTACCCAACAGCCTGTGTCTCTGGCTGTGCCAGCCTTGTCCTGTCTCACTGGAGCTTTGCTTTTAGCTCCAATGATGACTTTGCTTAATAACCAAGTGCTATTCTAAGTCTAATTAGTGTTACAGGTGCTCTACTTTGTATAGTCACCTGAAATAACCACATTTTTTAAGCAGAATGTAGTGATGAGTGGTCAGCCTGGGCAGAATTCCATATTTCTGACCCTGCTGTGACGCTGCAGCTCCAGTCTGACTGCAGAGAGAGGGTGACATGGGAAACACCAGCACTGTGAAGGTGCCATGGGTCCACGCCTGGGAGGGCAGAACAATTTTTAAGGGTAAGGAAGAAAGCAGTAAACAGTCAGTGGCACACAGGAGAGGCTGCCCAGACAGCAAAAGCAGAGGTTACACAGAGCTGCAGCTCTGTGGAGAAGGAGCAAGGTGCTCTTTCACACATCAGAAACTTTATGGGAGCCCCAAACTTTCCCAGCGTGAGGAGGATGAAAAACTCTCAACAGCAGCCTCGTGCTTTCCCAGGCAAAGAGCAGGATGAGCCCTGGCCAGCAGTGCCATACCCCTCCTGCAACAGGACTGGCTCCCCAAAATCTCCAGGCTGAAATGCACAGCCCTCGCACCCAGGGGCAGTGGGAGTGCAGCATAAGGTGAGAAAGGAAGGGGTAGGTGCTCAGTGGTGTATGCAACAACTTTAAATTTATTACTTGTATTACTTTTTTATTTAATGAGACTTTTTGTCTAATGGTTTCCTCTCCCTTTCCTCTTTTTTCTGTAACAGCTGCATGTGGCCTAACAGTAATGTTTTCATTAGCCTGCTATGTTACATTAACGATAAATTCTTGACTTTACATATGATTGTCTTTCTCTTTTGCCCTAAGACTTGCTCACCTGGAGTTCAGTTTAGGTCCCCTGTTCCCCAGTGAAACAGTGAGCTTTAACAAAACAATGATCCAAATTATCTCATGCTTCTGTAAGACAAGGAGACAAAAGCAGAATGTATTCTTCTAATTACTCATGTTCAAAATCCATATAGATTATGTTTGGAAAGGCTGCTAACTGTGATTAAAGAACAGAAGGAAAACATATGTCTAAAGAAGCACTGCTAAAAAAATACTTCAGGAAAGTCTTTCATTGCACAAACCCCCCTCTAACTTCAGGAGCTATTTAGCTGGATATCTGCACACAACCAACAGGAAAAAATGCCTGAGTCACTCCAAATGAGTGCGAGTTGGCAGGTCTGCAGAGCTCAGCACTGTCTCCCTTGCCAAGTGTCATGCTTCATACAGAAGACTCACGCATCAGGTGTCCATGTCACACTTTTATTTCACTCTGCATAAATCTCACACAGAGAAATCTTGACAAGGTTTGTTTTATGCCAACACAGTACTCCATAAGCATTTCTCTGATAGGAACTGGAAAGACCAAGAGCTGGCAGCTGGATCAGCTTAGGTGAAGTTTTGATTCCTGCATCAGAAGTTATCCAGCAAACTGTTGTGCCAGCCACTGCTGGAGCCTGAGCACTCACCCAGGAGCATGTGTGTGATGTCCTCAGAGCTTCCCCAGCCCCAGAGCTCACAGCCATGCTCTGCTGCACTGGCAAATCTAATACACAGTGACCTTGCTTATATTCCTGCTTTTAAGGCTCTGGAGAAAACTTCTTTGTTTTTGTCAAATGAATGATATAATGAAACCTGTCATGTGGCAAACCACATTCAAACAGATTTTAGTGTGTAATGTAACTAGTATTTTATGTTTTATTCTGTTTAGTGGTTTAAGTTCACTCTTTTATACAACACTCACATGTTTTGTTTAATTCTGTCTATATTTCATTCTATTTTGTCACATCTGATTAAGCTCTATTTGAAACTCTTACTTTGCATTAGCACACTGGCTCTATTCCTATCTGTTTTGAGCTACGTGGATAAATCATGTGCTTGGAGCAGCGCCTCAGTAATCAAATTGTCTGCTGAGAGTGCAGTTCCATGCTGTAATTTTTGCTAGTGCTGAACCCAGTGTAAACAGATCCTGCCCTCCTCCTCTCATACCCACTCATCCCTGCCCAGCCTGCCAGCTCAAACACAGTTCCAAACATGGGGGCTGAGGAGCTGACTTAGGGGAACTGCTCCAGTCTGAAAAAAACCCAAAACAAATGAAAAAAAAAGCAAACAAAATGTCCCCGCCAAAAAAAAAATCCCAAACAAACCAAGACAAAGAAACCCCAAACTGTGTAGTTTATCAACTGATGTGGAAACTCCACCTGTGCAATTTCACCTGCACAACTCCAGGAGGGAGAAGAGGGGCGGGAGCTGAGCAGGGAGGTCTCGCACCAGCCTTGCTGGAATTGATCATCCTGCAGACCTCTGCTGGCAGGGAAGGGAGGTGATGGGGTTCAACAGGCACCTTAGGAGGGAAAGGTCATGATCCTGTGCCTTCCACAAAGAAGAGAATTTGCTCAAGATTTCTTCCTCTACAGAGGCACAATTTTGAGCTCAGTTGCCTTTGTATACTTTATTCTTTATGAATCAAGACATCCATCCTCTATTTGGCACTGTTTGAAGAAATAAAGGTATACACTCTGCAGGTTATGGAGTCTTGGCACTACTCCCCAGCAATTTTGTGTTCTGTTGCCTTTTTTCTCTATGTATTGTCCATGAAAATTACCCATTTATTTTTAAAATGTCTTTCAGATATATAAGCCATATAGGGAAGAAATCCATTCTAAGAATTACTGGAAGCTAACAGCTCCATGGCCATCTAAGAGAGGGGTTCCTCCATTTATAAAATCCCTGCAGTAGCTCCTGAGTGATTCAGACCAGAGCTAAGCTGACACCTGCTTTGCAAGACTCAGGACCCCTCTGCATTAGGCACCTCCAGGTCTTCTCCTTTCATGTGATACTGGTTCTCCCTTTGTTTTTGCTGCCACCCTTGATCCTCCTAGTGCTTAGATGTCACACACAGTTTGGCTGCTGGCTTACCAAGAACAGCTCCTCCACTGAAATGTACTCTCTGATTGTTTCGTTCAGAGAAGGAGATTTCATCCTGGAGCAGCAGTTTTAAAAAAGAACAATGTTTATCAGGAAAAGAAAAATCACTACTCCTTATGGTATTTTATGAAAATTCCCTGGAAGAGTATATAGGATAAACAACTTATGCATAATGCCTTCTTAAGCGTGAGATTCCTAGGAAATTTTGTTCTCCAACAGGCAGGATGTTAACGCTGCCTGTGATACTCATCTCCTCCTCCTGCACATTTATTTCCCAATCTTTTTAACTCACTCCTTTAAAATACTTTACAACACCCTTGATACTTGGACCAGCTGAGGCAGTGAACTCACTTTCCTGCTAAAAATGACATGCAATATCCCACTCCTGAAACTTTAGTAGCCCAAACCAAGGTGAGATAATTTATTAGAGAGGAGTACAACCTTTTACATTAAGTATGATAATACATGTGCCCCTTCTAGTGACCATTTCTTGACTTCACTGTCAGCATCCATTCTATTCCATATGACAGTGGAAAGCTGGAAGAAGAATCACATATTACTGTACTTATGTTTACCATGTGTGGCAAAATGTTCTTAGATAACACCTCTATTTATCTGTGACACTGCAGGGAGTAAATGAAAATGTTTATTCTGACCCCTCAGCATAAAGAACTCCCTTAATCCACTCACTGATGAGATAACACTGTAGGATTACAATAATCAACTTGCAGTATGTCCTCCATTAGAGCACTAAAGATAGAGAATTTCATATCCACTGGGAAATGATTCTTCACTTACGTAACAGTGACAGGCTTTTGCCCTTTGAGATCACATTTTTCACCCCATGCTGAGCCCTCAAATGGCTTCTGTATCAAATGGCTGATATTAAGCTAAATACTACAATTCTAAAAGCCTGTAACTAAAAGAAAAATTGTTTGCAATGCCCACTATTGATTTAAGTAATGGAATGATAAAGAGACAGATGTTAACAATATACTTAAGCTTCTAAGCATCCTCATAGGGGTAGAGTTACAATGTACTGCTTGTGAAGGGCTCTTATTTAAATGTAGATACAAATCTCAATCACTTCCTGCCCTAAGAAATTTTAAAACTGCTAATACTGTAGGGAAAGAGATTGCTCCATAGATTCCACCACAGCTCCTCATGACCACTGCCTTATGTCATGCAGGAGTCCTCCATTTGTCGCAGGATTACTGAGTTTTGTCAAAATTCAAATAACGAAATATGGGGAGAAAGGACGAGAAAACTCAGATAATTCATTCAAACCAGAATTTTTTCCATACACTTTTCTAAAGCAAATTTTAAGTGTCAAAAAATACATATCTTGTGCTCATTATTAAATGCTAAATACCACAGTGTTTTGAGCTGCCTTGTGGCCATTGTAAAGAAAACAGGTGTTCTGATAGATTATAAAGTGTGAGTCAGAGGATGTGCAGAACAGAATTTTAATGAGGCTGCGAGCACACAAATCTGACTAGCCTTTTGAACATGATGCTAAAACACTGAAAGTAGTCTTAAAAGAGACAAAAAGCAGGAACACAACTAAAAAATCCTCATTAATGTACAGCAAGTGAATGTGGTGCAGAAAGTCATTAAGTCAGGTTTTGCAAGGCGCCGGTGACCGCGGGGTCTGCGGGAGAGCAGCGAGAGGCTCCGGACAAGCCTTCAGGGGTGGGGCTGGCTGCTTCAAAGGGGCATTCATCATTCTTGCCTTTGATCTGTCCCGCTCCTGCTGCTGAAACATGCAAATTTCTTAATGATGTGCTGGGCTGCGTGAAGGGCCAGCCTGACAGTACAGTAACTACAGCAGAAAAATCTCCACTGAGCACCTAATGCAGCCCCATCTCCATCTCCTCCGGTGTGAGCAGCAGATGGCTCAGAGCCTCTGTGTGGGCTTGCTGACGTGTGCTCAGACCTTCCCAAAACAGGAGCTGAAAGCATCCTTATCACAGCACAGACCCACCCAAAACACTCCGATCATGGCACTCGCACAGAGCCTCTCCAACAGTCTTAAAAGGTAATAAAACAGGCATTCTGTGATTGGCATTTAGGAATAAAGTAGTTTGGAAAAAAAAAGAAAATAATTCTTGCAAGCCCCATATCTCAGAAAAGTTTTCACTGGCCGATAACAAAATTGCTGGCTTAAAACCAAAACTGGGCATTACTAACAGGAGAACATCTGGGGGTGTGGGGGGGAATGCAAAGGAAAGTGTTGAAAGTGGCCTCCCAAACTGACACCACACCAACTGCTCTTCAGTTTCCCTCACATGCTTAAACCAAAGGGGAAAAAAAATCTCATCGCTATACCCAGTATATATGAGCACTTGCACATATACCTGGTTTTGAGACAGCATTTGTTTTGATATCTCTTGAGCTTCAAGTTAAGACTGAATGTAAATACAGGAGTGGATCTTTAGTAGGAGGACTGCATCTGAAACAAATCCATGTGCAAAATATACAGAAACAATATTTTGAGGGAAAAAAATTATGACATTTGCTTTATATGAATTAACTATTTCAGAATAACTCAATTGGACTGCTAATGATTGCCACACTCTATTGAGGTTATTCTCTTCCTGTCAAGCACCTGCTAGCAGGAGCAGCACCGTGTTCTGCAGCTAGCTGGTCCATGCTTTGTGAAGCACACAAGTTGTTCTGCCTATGCATTTTTCGCCTCCCACACACTTTTGGACATATGCTGTTTACTTTTTAAACTCCAAAAAGTGAGCATAGAAAATTACTTCTACACAGAGGATTTCTTTAGCTCAGTCTTAGAAGCAACATCCACTTGGGTTTCTGGCATTGGAAGCTGATGAGGAACGACAGGGAATTAGCAATGGGAAGGAGCTATTTCTTTCTGCAAGGACTACTCTAAAAATATCAGGTATAAGAATCAGAACAACAAACTGAGCATCAGTCTCCCTTCATAAAGTCCATTGTAAAACCAATAGGCAACGTCTTCTGACAGCACGTGATTTCTGACACAGAAGAAGGATCTACAGTCTTGAATAAAAAAGCAGAACAGCCTGATCAACTGGGCTCTACTAGTTTTCAGTAGACTGGCACAAGGTTTTAATTATTTTCTTGAAGGAGAGAAGGAAAATGGTCCAACAATGAGGGAACTCCAAAAAAATGTATGAAAATGCCAGGTGAGAACTTCTAGGAAGTCTGAATAAGAGACATCCTTGGGAAAGCCAGACTGACAGTGTTACTGGCTTGGCTGGCTGGGGTCTTCTAGGGACCTGGGAAATGTAAAAATCCAGAATGCCAAGTTTGAAACCCAAAGTGTCAAAAGCTGCTTAAAAAAATGTAGTCACATTATTTGTGGGGGAAACTGTGATCTTCTGATGCTCATGTGGACACATGAAAACATAAAAGAATGTGTGTGTGATATATTTGTATGTACGTGGGAATATAAATCCTGTGAGTATATAAATGAAAGCATCAGCTTCAACACAAAATATTCCCTAGCAGGGATAAACCTGGAGTGCATTTCTCAATAGCAGAACTCATAAACATAGGACAGGTGCCTACAAAACACCCCAAGGAGTACTCTAATCCTTTCATTAAGCCTTTAACCTTTAAACTGTATACTTCATGTTATTTTCTGTCAGAGTTTTTTGGATCTGTATTTCTTCTGTATATATTTACACATTTTTAGAACTATGTAAAATTAAAATTCTTCAAATTTAGATAATCTTATATAAACTTTAGGGATGTTTCCTGTACATTTATACTCTTTTCTCTGCTATTATAACTTTAAAAGTTATATGGAACTTGGCAAAGCCTAATTAAGAAAATCAGGAAGTTCAAGAATTGTATTAAAAGAAGGGAACAAGCAATTGAAAGAGAAAGTGTGTTGCAATTCCAGTTTACATGCCTACAACCAGAGAAAGGATCTAAACTAAAATGTGAGCACCAACCAATGCCTTAGAAAGTACAAATATAATGGAACTACCCTGACTTTCAGTGAAGTAGCAACCCACACAGAAAACACCTCTATTATTACAGCTTAAAGCATACATGTAGGTGGTGGGAAAGGTGACTAGTTTCATTTTCTTTGGCCATATACTCTGGTCTTTCTTTAGAAGAAAAAACCCCACAACCATAAGAAACTGGAAAAAAACAGAGTACATTGGGATGAATACCTCTAAATTATTCCACACACCCACCTCTTCCAATCACAATCAAAATAATTCGTGATGCAGAAAACCTGTGACCTGCACATACTTTCTGCGCTAAAAATACGATTTATATGACTTATTTGCAATGCTCATTAAAAATACAACACAGGCAGTGGGTACATCTGTATCACAAGCATTCAATCTATATCTGCAGAGCACCTTTAGCTAATTATTTAGCATTCCTGATTTCCCCTTTCAGTGAACTGAAGATCACTGGTGCCAAGGATATCCATTCAGCCATGATCACAAGATCATCTCCAAGCACTTTCAGAATTTTTCTCTTATTAAGCTTTTTAATGTATAATTAGGGATTTCTATACCAAGTGGATACTTGTCAGCTCTTTACAACCTAGTGCAAAACATATGTTCTAAAAAGATATTAAAGAATAGCTTCAATGGGTATTTTGGTTCCTGTATGGATATTCCTGCAGATACTAGACATTTTCAAGGTATGTATACACACACTCAGCCAGAAAACACGAGTCATTAGAACTATATCTTCTTTTGATGAAAATAAAAGAATCTGCAAAGATATCTTTCTAACATGGCCTCTATTTTCACTGGGATTTCAATGTGTAAGAAAATGAATTATAAAAATTGATATTTTACAATCTTGCTTTAGTTGGATAAATATCCCTACTTCTAAACCTGTTTCACCTACCTGCCTGTTCTCTCAAAATCTCTATTAGTATAATTCAGCTGAAGTGTTAGGAGCAGATATTACTGTTTCAATTATCAACAGATGGCTTTCATGCATACTTTTTTCAGTCTTGTGATCAAATGAAACCTGCTCTAACAACAACTTCTTCCAAGTTTCTGTTTTTCAGAGTCAAGGTGAAATAAAGGAAAGGAGCCCTTTCCCAGCTTAATGGAAAATGTGTTGAATGTGTTCTTACTGACTTGGGCAACAGAAATTTCCAGGAGTGAAGCCTGGGCTCAGCACATATAAACACTGAAGTTTTTGTGTTAGTTTGCTATAGGTACCTTTTAAGTTACATTTTAAAATAGCTCTATTGTAAACGTTGCATATTTATCACTTGCCTACAGAGAGTAGGTAGGAGTTTGACAGTGTTGCCAAAGAAATGTCAGTAAATGAAAAGCAAGCACCTAAATTTTCAGTTGGAGAACAATCAACCTTCTAATTATTGCACATAAGTTACAGCCTTTGTGTAGTAAACACCAAATAATCAGGAACTGAAAGTTTAGATTTGGAAACAAAATTTTTGAAATATTTAAATGACAATAGTAGTGCAATGGCCCTTTAAAATTAAAATGTATGAGGTTTAATAGTTTACACCCTAACAATTCCCCAATTAAGTCCAGAATGCTCAGATCTTCAAGGAAATAATATTAATGTTTTCCATAGCACATAAAAGAAGAACCAGAGCAAAAAAGGACCATATACATTTTTCTTTTCTTTTTTCAAGTCGATTGCTTGGCAATACCAGTGAACGAGCGTGTCTATAAATCAATTTCTTCAAAGACTCAATCCAGGCAACTAACTAATGAGAAATGTTTAATTGTCTCAAGGGGATCTTTAGCTTTACTTCCCTTGCTCACTGAAAATGGCACAAATGGCACCTTCTTTCCAAACACAGATTTATCAGATCCTGACCTTGTAAAAACCAGTACGCCCCAGGCCAGAGAGGTGAATTTAAAACTGGTATCAGAACTGTATTGTCTTTTCTTCATCCACACAAAATAACTTTGTGCTGTGTCTCAGAGGTCCAGGTGGGAGCTGTACAGCTCAGCTGGGAAACAGGGACCCCATAAATCTCCCCTTGGACCAGAGAGCCCCAGCACAGCATCACCTGGCCATGCAGGGCATTTTGTGTGGCTTTCAGTGACTTGGAAAAAGAGGCAGAGGTAGCAGATTGACATTGGTGTAAGGATGCCAACAGACTAGCAAGCATATAAAGTTCCCTGCTCCAGTTACTACTACACTAATTAGTCCACCAAAGTTTGTCCTTAAATAAAGGAATACATACAATAAGATGTAAGAAACACCCCTCTCATTTTGTGCAGATATTACATTCACAAGAACAAATCATCCAGAGGATTTCCATATTTGAAGTGCAGCCAAAATGGTGCAGTAGGAAACAGCTGTAACACAGCCTGGTGGATGTATTCATTTTTGTTTTCTGAGCATCATTCCAGTGGCACAAATGATATTTCCCACATGCCCTCAGTCTGCAAAAATGATGATGAAAGCTTCATAAATTACTGATGCATTGCTTAGACATACTTTATAAAATTAATAAATTCTTCATGAAGCAATGGAATGATGTGCAGGCTTCCAATAGAGATTGTATGTAGGTCTTCCTTGGGTAGCTGCTATAAGGAAAAGACCCTTTAGAATGGGGATTAAGATGAAGCAGCTTCATGATTAGATAGAACACTCACACAGCAACAAAATCAGAGCAACTTCATTATTTTCCAGCACTCTAAAGAAGAAGTGTGCACAAAAGACTAATAAAAGTTACACAGCAAGAATGTAAGGAAAGAGATTCAACACTGCACCAAGTAAAGATAGGACTTGGCTGTGACTGCAGGTGTACAGCAGCACAAACAGATGTGTACAGCTAATACCAAGCAAAACCAGGCCTCTCTACCTTCTACCTTTTCTCCTGGAAAACTGTCAATTGAGAGAATAACTGACTTTACAGCACATTAATTAATGCATGCTGTGCATTTAGCAACAACTTCAAGCTCTCACTTGGGTTACAGAAGTTCCACAAGGCCTGTAAAGCCTATACTAATGTGCTCTACTCCCACTGAAGGGACAATTTCTCAGCCCTAGAACACTCAGAAAAATAGCACAGGAGAACAAACGCAGAGAGATACCTATTAAATAAGTATTAAAATACTTTCAAATTGTTTAAAGAAAGATGAGCTCTGCCTTCTCTCAGGCAGAGATTTCAGAGGTTCATACTGTCTTTTTTCCTCCTAAGTGCCAGATGTTTCCTGCTTCTTATTTTCACAGCTGAATATGCAGGACTAACCTAAACCTGCTGCTCAGCTGTGGCTGCATGGCTCATACACACAAACAGACTGAAAACACTACAGCTCTTCTGTAGTGGGTTTAGGAACCACACACAGGTCACACACCAATCTTATTTATGCCAGGGCAAAAGAGACAAGGAGGCAGCTGCCAAGGGAATTCCATCCCATGGACCATGTCAGGAAAGCTGCTGTTCCTCAGGTTTAGCACTGGGCAGCGCAGACTGACCCCTGCACTGAGACCCCACCTGGATACACTCACAGGGACATGTGCCAGGACAATCCTTTGGGACCAGGGGACCCATGGTGAGAGAGATGGACCCACTGAGCACCCTGAGCAGCACCTCAGGGTGCAGAGGGCACTGCAAAGGGTCTGGGAAGATGTTTGAATGAAATGTATGGCTAATGGCTCTGCTAGACTCGGGCCTGATCATGAAAGCATCTGGCAACCCTGCTGCAATCCAGACTTGTATGTGAGTGCCCTCTGTGGAGCTCAGCACGTTGGTTGAGGAATGCAAACGCTCTCAGGGTAAGGGCCTCTGTTGTTTGTCACAGTCCTTTCCTTTCTCAGCGTCAGTCAGAAAACCTTCAAACCCAAACAGAAACATGGTGCTTTGTTTCCAAAAGTATCATCATGCACTTAGGGCCATCACTCGTGCTGCAGCTGCCTGATAGCCATGACAGGCTCTATTATTGTATTTAGCTGCAATTATTGCCATCGTTCCTGCAATGCCATAAACAGGCCTGGCATTTAAAATATTAGTTTATCCCTCAGGTTTCTTGGATGCACAATTGCAATACTGAACTGTTTACAGTTACTAGGCGCTATAAATTCTGTTGTCATTTCTAGGAACCATTTCTTTTAAATACATATACAAAGGTAACTTAAAATAAACAAATCCATATAGAAGAATTTAATTCCTTAAAATATGCAGTGGGTAACAGAGACTCTTTAGGATATCAGGAAGATCATCTTTGTAAACTCATCCATAAGCTTGGGATAAATGCATATTTTAAAAGACTACTTAAATGGATATACTTTACATTATGGGATTGAGGAATGAATCTATTGAGGAAGCAGAGATGTTCATGATTAGAAGAAAAATAAATGAAGTTGTTTGAAAGTTTACAGACTGGAAAAAAGCAATAAAATGCAGCACTTTTCATAAATGACTGTACTAGTTTTGGCTGGTGTAGAGCTCATTTTCTGTAAGTATGGTATGGGCTGTGTTTTGGATTGTGCTGGAAATGCTTTGCTAGCACAGGGATGTTTTCCTTACTGCCGAGCGAGGCTCACACAGAGTCAAGGCCTTTCCTGCTCCTCACCCACCCCAGCCATGAGGAGCCTGAGGGTGCCCATGGAGCTGGGAGGGGACATAGCAGGGACAGCTGACCCTGAGTGAGCACAGGGATGCCCCACACTGGATGGAATCATGCTCAGTGTATAAATCTTTCCCAAAGAAGGAAGTGGGGATGTTCACAGTGGTGGTGTTTGTCTTCCCAAGGCCCCAATGTGTTGTGGGGCTCTGCTCTCCTGGAAAAGATGAATTAATTCTTTGCCTGCCCATAGGAAATGGTGAATGAATTCCTTGTTTTGCCTTGCTTCCACTCAGGTTTTGCTTTTGCTATGAAACTGCTTTTATCTTAAACCACAACTTTTCTCTCTTTCACCCTTCCCATCCTCTCCCCCGTCCCACCAGTGGGTGGAGAGCTGTGTGAGGTTCAGTTTTTAATTGGGGTTAAACTATAACAGTCAGTTTTGGTGCTCAATGTGGTGCTCAAAGGATTCAGGATAATGACAGGTTTGATTGGAATGTGCCAGGTGGAATTCATGGCTGTCATTTCAGCCTGGCTATTAATCAGCAGGCTCCCGTGCCTGCCATGGGGCTCTCTTGCCTGGCTGCTAGAGTCCAGTGCTTGTTAGTGGCTGTGTTTTGCTCTCACTGCTGTGCTGTGCTCTTATCACCTCACTGCTGTGCCTGGGAACGTTTTGATAACAGCAATGGCCACACACCTGGGCTGGCAGGTGGCCAGGGCAATGCTGCTGTGCCTGTGCTGGACAGGCTGGAGCTCCTCTGAACTCCAGTCCAAGGGACTGTGACCAGTGGGTGAGTCCAGATGGGACTGGGCAGCCTGACTGCCTGTGGCCATAGCAAGCCCAGAGCAGAGCAGGTCCATCCCAAAGCATCCGTGGCTGTGGCTGGGGAGCAGCAGGTCCTTCCCTGAAGGCACTGTGGCCCATGGATAAAGACACTCTGGAAAAGATGGACCCCAGCGATAGGTAAGTCTTTACAATATAGAAGAATTTGGGGTTAATTATTTCTCAGTTTTTTCTTTCACAAGTAAATTAATGCAGCATTCAAACCACTAGAAATAAAACTCATGTACAGAACACATGGTTGGTGTATCAAAGTTATTCAATAGAGTGACAAATTAAGTATTTCAATTTTTGTTGGCAGGCTAAAACTAGAGAAGACTTCTGCAACTTCTTTTGATGAATATTTTGAGTTGACACAAAGATCAAGGTCAAAGTATGGTCATCATACCCTAAGGAGCACCTTGTTTGCAGAGCAACCCCGTGTGAACTGATCACTGACTGCAGCCACCTTTTAGAAATGCTTTTCTCTAACAAGAGGGAAATCTGGACTTCAAATACCTTTTTAACCATAAGGATTGGTATCAATCTCCAGCAGAAGGAGACTAGAAATGGATTTAGTGAAGGAATGAGGTAACTTTTTCCAAGTGATTTCCCACCAACCTTAGTGACTGAAATGGATGAGGCACAAGTTCAGTGTCAGCACAAGCACAGGTTTGAGAAAGAGAAAGGAGGGCAAGAGCTCACTCTGCCCATGTCAGTGTCCCATAATACTTCTGGTACAAGGCTTTGACATCATCTTGCATCTTTTCAAAGAAATTACTTGTGTGAAACCCCATGTTGTATCTACAGAGCCCATGGTATAAACAGGGACCTCACAAGGTGTAATATGACCCTGGAGCCACCCAGGGGAACCTGCTCAGTAATGGTGTAATGAACATGCTAAGAACAAAGCCAGCAGCACTCTGTAGCAGTTAACATTAAAAAGCCACAGACCAAAAAAAAAAAAAAAAAAAAAAAAAAAAAAACCACACCAAAAAGAGCAACAAAAAACAATAACAACAAAAATTAAAACAAAAAAGAAAAACAAAAAAACAACAATCAAACAAAAACCCAAAAAACCCCCTAAAAAACAACAACAAACAAAATACTTAGGAATGGCATGGCCAGTCCAACCAGGTAGAAGATACTGGAGTACATCAGATCTTCATGCTCAGAAAGACCTGATCCTGCCCATGGTGAAGTTTGGTGACATCCCAAATGACTCATTTTCTGTGTCCCTTTGGGAAGGTCATACCCCCTCATAAGACAACACACAGCACAAATCCATGCAGACAGAAAAAGTGAGACAGTACTTCTTGAAGGCTTCAGTACATCCCATCCCATGCAACAAAGAATTTTTTTTTCCTGCTTCAGAGTTAAATTCATTAACTTCTTTTGGGTTAGAGACTAGAAAGCACAGCCATCAAGACCATCTTGAACTGTTTGACAGGGTTTTTTCCCCTTCTAAAAGCCACAGATTGTGAGCATCAATCAAACCATCCTTTCTAATTTAATTGCGTTGTAGTTTACACTCACAACAAACAATAAAGTTAGAGTAATGAGTTTCAATCACAGGACTCCAGCAAACAGTTTAATTTATACACGTAATTAAAGTTACCATCTTACTGTCCTTTCCCTGCTCTTGGTACTGTACTAGAAACTTTATCACCAGTGATTTTCTCATAGTATTAAAAACTTCTTCAGATGTGGGCAGTAACGTTTCCACCTGAAACCAGTATCAGGCTTCACTGCACTGAAATGAAGTGAGCAGAATGCAATCCAGACTTCTTTTACTTAACCCCATTTTTTTCAAAGGTCCAATAATACCTTTTGAAAGGGCTGCTAGCAACTCGCTCTGTTTTAATAGCATTTTAATAGTATTAATAATTAAGTAGTGATTTTAAATACAGCAAAACCCATGTACATCTTCTGACTGAATGATTAAACAGGTGCGGGCCCAAACTTAAGCAAATTTAACTCGGCATTCATTTTTTTAGTTCATTTAGAATCAAAAGCGTGTATAGTGTTCAAAATGCTAATTAGCAATGTGAAAATAAAATCCTAAAATGGTTTCAAAGAGTAACTTTTGCACGATTTCTGAATTAACCTAAGCCAATCACTTCTTCATCCTAAGAATTAAACAAGAATTCAATTAGACGAAGCCATTAAACCGGCAGCTTTAAGAGCAACTCTTCTTTCTGCATTTGAATATAAACACTCATCTTAATACCAAGCCAGACATCGTTAAAGTCCCTTGTATTCAAGAGAATCCTTGACTCTTGTTATAGGAAGCAATTTTGATATCATGAAATCAGTTGCTTGATTATTTTTTGTTTATTTATTTATTTTTCAAACTAAATTAGTGTTTGCCAAAACACTTCAGAATAGAAAGCAGCCTTATTATGAAATTACAGCTGGTTGGTTCACACTTCCTGCAATCCCCAGTTCATGCAAAATATCAGGTTTACATACTTTGAAGTAATCTCAGCAACCAGTACCAGAAGAACCTGGACAGAGTATCCACATTTATTTCCACAGATCAGTAAGAACTTTTCAAAATGAAGCACTTGCAAAAACTATATTCAAATGAGGACTGAGAAACACTGACTGCCCCTATTATTCTGGGATCCCTGAAGGAAAACCTTTTCAACACTCTCACAAAGCACTGCTTGTACTTCACACTTCCATGTGTATGAGAGCTGGACTGGAAAAATGGTAACAGAAATCTGTTGGTGTGTGAAGGTGAGAGGAACTACAAGCACGGTTCTGCTTTGCATGTCAATGAAAATACCAGATAATTAGTATATTAATGGTTGCTTCAATTGCTATGCATGTTCATCAGAGTATTTTCTTAGCACTAAGCAATACTAGAACCCAGTCAGCGTATAAGAGAGAGATTTCCTTGAAAGAAGAGGCACAGAACCACCTGCTGTCCCTTTCTTTGCTAGGGGATGCTCACCTCAGAGAAGCACTCAGCATTTGTATGTACAGAAAATGAAACCAAAGAGCAGCACCACCACAACAAACAAGCCTGTACCTGCCTGGACCAGGAGTCCTAATGCCCACCACAGCACTGCTGGAGTCACAGTGCTGCTGGGTGTTGGGACCCAGGACATTCCTCTGGCTGCTCTGGGTGATTTGAGACCCTGGCAAGAGGCTCAGAGACCTGGGCACAGAGTCAAAAACGCCTTCAATTTTAGTCCATGGAAAAAGTTACCAACTTTGTGTGAAGATTTACAAGCCACAAGAGTTTGAGTAGAATGATAGTTATTTGTCACAGGGTGAAAAAGTAGAATTTTGGGGTTTTAGAATGGGAGTTCAAGAGGCAAGTTGGAGGAATCTGGACGTGTCCTATCCTTACTCTCCTTCTTCTTGTACTCCATCTTCTGCTGTGATGGTGACACTTTTTGGTTGGTTTAGAGTAGAGACAGACTGTCTAACACATGTGATAGGTATTGGAAAATTATTGTAAATAAAGTACATGTAGTTCTTAGTATAAAAAGTTAACACCACCCCAAGGGTTGGCAATGTGTCACAACCAGAGCTGCTGGACAGATCTCAGCAGGTCAGAGAAAGAATGTAATAGATAAGAAAAAATAAACAACCTTGACAAGCAGAACCGATGAATCTCGACTTCTTCTTTGGTCACGGGACTGGGAAAAAAGAGACTTTCTAATAACTCAAGAGTCATCTCAACCACAGAAACCTGGGACTGGGGACAGCAGGGGACATGAGAGCAGGAGGGACAGGACACAGATCTGGTGGCCACGCTCCTCTCCGATCTGTTCTGAGCAAGAGCACCAGTTTATGCAAGAGGGACATAGCTATGAAAAGCCAGAGGAAAACCTGAAAAGTAGCAGCATAAAGAGGCCAAGGGTAGGCTAGAAGGTTGTGAGGGCAGGAAAGGAGACAGCCAGAACAGACAACTGGCTGCAGGGCAGAGAAAGCCCCGTCAGAATCTCAGACATCCCTTCAGAGAGGGAAACTCCCTCCCCTGGCTGCCTTTTCAGCTGCTCCAAAGGGGCTTCCTCTTGCTGCAAGAGAAATAAGAGAAATGGAAGCACGAAAGTCCCACTGGCCTGGCATTTCCTCCTTCTAGGAAGAACCTTTGCACATTAACAGGTAATTAACAGCAGGAGCTTATTCCCCTTCAGGCAAGGGAACACAGCAGCTTGGAGGTGATGCTGCACAGTGCTCTTCTCTTGCCCTGCACATCAGTCTGCAATGTGACCTCTGGTGCCAAGCACCGATTTCATGAAGGAAAGTGAAATAGCTCTGCTGCCCAATTTCCCTGCCCGACAAACACGGGCACTGCATTCCCCTGGATATGCAAGGCTTTGTTTTTCTCTCTCGTGTTGTTTGTGTTAGAGTATTTTGTTTTTCGTAAGGCTACATTCTAGCATTGTTGCAACAGGTTAATTATTTTCTATTTCAATAAGCATCTTGGTTTAACTTCTGCTTGTATGATATTAAACTCTCAACCTCACCCCTGCATTCTTTTCCAACAGGGAAATACCAGACAAACTGTGGTGGTTATGAATTTTTCTTAACCTCTGTGATGGTTTTTCTAATACATCTTTATTATTAACTACTAGTGCAAGTGTTCTGAATCCAGTACCTGCAATGGTCTTGGTGATTGTGCTCTATAACTCTGTAACTCTCAGTGATCATCCCAGCCCTCACAGAGGAAAATGACTGCTTCTCCTCTTCAACCTCACATTTTTATACCAGACCAAGGACTTTTCCCAGTGGAAACTACTGGTCAAATGACAGGCAAAGGGAGATGCTTATGTTCAAAACATTCTCTCCAGTTTGTGACTTCTCAGGATTTGCTGCCCAGCCATTGTCTCCCCACCAGCTACAGGGTTTTGGGTACTGAGGGAACCACAGTGACATGAACACAGAAATTACCAAATCACACTCAGCCTCACACATGCTGCGTGCTCCAATCCACACAATCCTGGGGAGAAATAAGGAAGTGGAATTCAGTCAAACAAAACAACCAAGGAAAAGAGGAAACCCAAAGGCAATTCCTTCTGACCAAAAGCACGGACATGGAAGAAAAATAAATCTCAATTTCAACCAGAGATTGTGCTTGGGGGTGTTTCCCAGATTTGTCTAACTTCAGGATTTCCAATCCTGAGCTGTATTGGAGCCCTTAGTCAGTTCCGCTCACTGCCAGGCTAAAGAAATACTTTATCCTTCAGAATGCACGAGTTTTCATCTTATGGCTTTAAGACAAGCTTCATATCCAGGAAACATAACAAAAAGGAAAATCAATGTTGTGTAGTATTTAGATTCTACATATCTAAGTAGCCCTGACGAATTAATCACAGCAAAAATGATCTTCAGAGAATAAAGTCAAAAAATACATTGAACTTTAAAATTTTACATTGAAGCAGAATAACCCCCTCAAGTTATAGAGCACAATTACCACAACACTATTTTGGCTGTGCACAGCCAGTTAAACAGGATTCATTTAGCAACTGGTAAATACCAGTAAAAGGCAAACATCTTCATGTATAGGCCACGCTCATTCATTCCTGTGCTCTGGAGTGTATTCAGAAATGATTTCTTCAATTAGCCAGACACAGTGTCTAACGAAGGACCTACTTCTCATTAAGGATTATTTAATCATGGGGAGATTGGGAGGCATTTTCTCCAGCTATTTTTGAGTTCCCAATTAATTAAGAGATGCTTAAAATGTTTTTCAAATGTATTTTCACCCCATAATAATCCCAAATAATTTTCCCTATCCTGATTCATTTATCTACCACCATCAAGCATCAGAAACACACAAAAGTTGTCAGAGATGTGCCACCAGACCTCCATCTACAGTATTCACTACTCTGAAGCCTGTAACAGGAAAAGGGGGAAAAATAAAGTCCTTGAAACATTGCAGAATAAAAAAGCAAGAGATAATCCTACTCTATGATTCCACCTGGCCTTATGATATGCTTGACTTTGCTCTTTAAAATCTGTAAACCTCTAGTAGTATTGTACTCTATTCATATTTTGCAACTGAAGTCAACACCTTAAAAAGCTACAACAGTAGCAGCATATTCAGTTATTACCTTATTATTACCTTGGCTCGCATCTATGAAGGTTTCTATTACACTACATAAGCAGGTACTTTTTCAGTCATATGGCCTGAAATCCATACAGAAATGCATTACACAAAAAAGGTCTCCCATGAAATACTGTTTTCACTCTAGACAACACAGACAATGAAGGGGAGATGAAATTTGTAGCATAAATACTAGAGTAAAATAAATAAAGCAGTAGCTGTCAACATATTGACAACAACTTAATCTCTTGAAAATGAGAAGCAGAAATGAAATCAGAAAGAATATTCCCGACAGCTACAGTTACAAGTGACACACACAAATCCCGTTTATTGTTCTCTTCCCATGTGAGCTGGTATCTTATATATCCCACTGCTTGGGAGTTGATTATGAAAGCAATGCTGGGGTCTAAGATTCTCTTACAACGATTCCTCTGAATTCCCATAAGAAATGCAGAAATAGGTCACACCAGTTCTCATACTGCTCTGCCTCGCTAATTTGGCAGACTAACTTCTATTAGCAGCACAGTGCACTTGCCTGTAGTACATCACAGGCTGCTGACACTTTCATACATACAAATAATTGCTTTTAGAGAAAGAATTACTGCATTGGTACTAAGTTATGGAGTACTAAGTAATTCGTAAGAAGCTCATCTGAGAAGTCTACCACATGGCAGGGTTTCCCATTCATTTAAATAAACACAGCTGAAAGGAAAAGTCTCACACTCTAAGTGTTCCTCTTCCCTCTACTATTATTTCCATATATCATCACGAATACTGAATGAGCTTTAGCAAATGCAGAGACTGACAAACTGTATTGCTTTTGGTGAGATAAAGCCTTCCTTCAACAGCCTCACGACCACGTTCCTTTTCTGCCTTATCTCCTGCTCTATTCTGCGCCTGTTCAGACCGATACTTTCTCTGCCAATCTTCTAAATCCTTTGCCTTTCTGTTCTTCACTTTCTCCTTGCTCCCATTACCACTCCTGCTTGTCCATATTTTAGGTTTTTCTCCCAGATACAACCCATAAGAACAGGGTAACTCATGAAGAAATGCTAGAAACCAGAGCCCCATTCCTGATGCTCCATTCCTGACATACCTGTCACGCACACATCATCCCAGACCTTGGACACAAGGCATTAAAGTAAATTCACCAGTATCAGTCATTTTCCCAGTTCCCATAACCAGACAGCAATGTCATTAACAACAGCCCATTTTCTGTGACATTTTTGCCTGAGTCCTTCTTTTTCCCTGAACTGATAACAAGAATAGAAAACAAATTACATGGTCTATACACTTAAGTGATTTGTAATGGATTCAGTTCACACCAAGACGTGGTAAGTAACACCATCCAGCACACCATGTCAGTATCACAGAGTTTGTGATTAAATGTGAACAAGAACTGCAGAATGCAGGTAAGACATCCCAGAAAACTGCTGGAGCTCTCCCAGAGCCCCTCAATGCCAGCCCACACCAGGCACCTCTGGAAGGGCCAGAGTGGCAAAAGTTCAAGGACATTTAGTACAAAGGCATGGCTGTGAGATGGGTAATCTTGATTCTGGGCAGTAAAGAATCCATCTTCAAAAGCATCGCCCTGGGTAAGGCAGAAAGACTGGGAAAGCTTGTAGGATGGTTGCAACAGCTGTAATATATCCATGTGCTCAGAGCTAAAGAAATGCCCAACAATCAAAAAAAAAAACCCACCAGCTGTTTGTGAAGGGTGGTGAAAATTTTGAAATTTGTTTCTTTGATTGCTCTTAGTAAAGGAAATGAAGTTGTATCAAATAGGAAGGTTAAGTCATGTGCAAATCTATTTTCTTTGCCTCTGAAACCTTGCAGAGCTTAAAGAGAGAGAAGACACTTCAGGATGCCAAGAGATTCCCCAGCACACTCTTTACAGATGACCAAAAAGCCCAGTGTTGTTAGTTTTGTATGATGGAATAGACTTTTAAAAGGTAAAATTAAGACACATGACTAGGAATTGCAAAGCAGTATTATTCGTTCAAAAAACCCTATGTTATAGCAGAAAGAGAAAAGTACAGACCAAGGAAAGTATGTGCAAGTACAACAAAAGTCTGAACTAAAGAAATAAAGGTTAGTAGAAAAGCAGAGGTCACCAATTTCACATAGAAATTTTGTTCATCAAGCTAACAGAGAAGTACTAGAAGAGGAACAACTTCAAGCTCAAGTTGATAGAACAGGGAAGATCTGATCAGGTACACAACAATTAATTAACATAAGAGTACTATAAAAGAAAGGAAATACTTCCAGTTGATTTGGGTTCTGATTTATTTTATTGTTGATACTTAATCCTCCTTTTACTTCCTTTTCCACTGACTGAGCTGAGATAAGAGAACTGCAGGACCACTCAGGTTAGCAGGGCCCTCCAGAGATAACCTCCCAAGAGCTGCTGCTGCCCGGGTCAGCACTAACCTGCCCAGGGCTCCACCAGGTGCCTGCAGGGACAGAGATTTCCCCAGCCTCGTTTGGGCAACGTTTTCAACAAAATCCTGACCAAATCTAAAGAGAAAACGGTATTAATGCTGACAGATTACGAAGAGCTTGAACAGAAGTTGTGAGGCTTAAAAGTGTGTTTTCAATCTGGTTTATATAAAGCTACCTACATAGAGCGAGTGAGTGTGCCAATGTTTGAGGCCTCGTGCCTCCTGCCTAAAGAGCTCCCTGAGAGAGAGAAAGCATTCTGCAGGCAGGATTTCTCAGTGGGAGTTTTTACTTTATTTAGGAGGAAAAAGTGAGCAAACAGAATTTTAGGGGGAAAGAAGTGCACAATTTCTAGTTTTTCCTTGCTTAAACTTTTTCATTCTCCATCATGATGCCTGATAGAAATGGTGCATACATGAAAGTGATACCATCCCTTAAAATGATTCAGGATAACTGCCTCAGCATATTTCTATGAAAACTGTACATAACCCTTGGTCTAAATAATATACAGCCCCAAATCAAAAACTTAATGCTGAAATCAAAGGACTGGGCTTGCTTGTGCCTCCTTTGATCAGTCTCAGCACTTAAAAGAAATATTACAAAGTTTTCATCCTTACTGTAATATTAAGAAGGAAGCAAAATAAGTGTTTCAAGTATCTTAAATGTTAACACTTGAGAAACACCTCATATAGGTACACGAGACATGCTGTGCCTCTGTGAAAGGCTGGGTGTGTTAGCTTAGATCTCTCCAACACTGGGCTGTTGGATTTCTCAACCCTAAAACTTAATGAATTTGATGGTAGCTTTTACACTAGTATTTTGTAAAGCTGTGTATCCCAAAGGAAGACAAAACACCTAGAGCACTACTGACACAGAACAACTCAATCAAGATTTGGGATAGGAAAATTTTTAGGGACAGGATTGATACCCCAGGCCCCCATGTCAAAAAAAACCCCCTTCCTTACAAGAAGAAAGGAGAACATTGGCTACTTAAATCTACATAATCTTCAAATCAACATGAAAAAAAAATAAAAAAAAGGGAAAACAACACACCAAGATTCATGTTGACAGATCACAGTCATTGTTATGTTGACTAGAAATTTTACCAGATGGTTACCTTTGATTTGTTTTTGAAAATGTATTGCTTGAGAAATGTAGCAATGTTTAATCCTGGTATTATGTATCTTATTAAAATCCTAGCTGGTTCCACACTTGTGGATTACTACGAATTTGAGAAGTACAACTACACTGTAGAAGAAGCCTCACGAATTCCTCAGCAGACAAATCCCTACTTCTAAATATTATACAAAATCCTGCTCAGGAAATTTTATCCCACTGAACCCTTTTTTATTAGAAACTTTATGATTATAAACGTTAGCACAGTTTAAACTGTCGGAATACTTTTCTCACAGAAATATATTAGCTGCATTTTACTGTGGCATTCTGCATGGGTTCAGCTTCAAATCCTACTCATAACAGTTACATTAGCAATAACACAAATTACACATAATTGGATTTTTTAGACTGCTAGTCTCCCCCACTCCAGTAGCAGAGTGAATAGAAACCTCTTCATTATAAAAACCTTTCTTTTTTTTTTTCCCACTTTTGGTTTTTTTCCTCTTATGAAATTCCAATAGAGAGAGGATGTTATATAGCACATTTACTATGTAGCAAATTAGGGAATCTTTACCAACTGCTAGTAAGCCTGAAAAGAAATGGTATAAATTCACTGTAATTGAGAATATGTTATAAAAGAATGATGTGCTGGCTATGTAATTACATTATTTCCCTTTGAATATAGGTGGTACTAACAAAAGGATACTGTAGATAATTAATGCATAAAATTCCTTTTAAGCATGATTTATGATAAAAAGTTTAAATCTCAGTTTTTCTGCAGAGATTGAAACATAACATATTTTCCGAAATATATTACAATTTTTTCCTAAAAATATTTACTTTGAATAACTGCAATTATTTATCATGTACTATCTACTCCTCTATTTGTAAATTAAGCTACACTATCAAATGAATATTGAAATGAGAAACAAAATAAAATGCACTTCTCTCCCACCCACTAAAAAAAAAAAAGAAAAAAAGATGGCACAAGGTGCTTTAGGAACATCAGCATTGTTAAAACTAAGGTCATTTGCTCCAGCTGTATAAGCTGAGGGGTTTTTGCTCTGCTCCATTAACAGTAAAATCACTGGTAGAAACCAACCATTAACTTTGTGTATTCACCACAGCAAGAATCCCAGTCCATTATTCCTAAGGTTTTTTTTTTTTTTTGGTGGTTTTTTTTTTTTTTTGGTTTTTTTTTTTTTTGAAAGGTCTCTGTGATTTTGGACATTTTGGACTGAAATTGATGCTTTTTCCTGGTCTTCAAAAATTGAGAGCCAGACATGGTTAAGGGGTAAGGTGTTTTTACCTCAGTATTTTAATAAGGACCTTTATGGTGCCCTACTTCACCAAGGTGGAACTGCCACAATGCACACCCACGATGGATGGTGTGTGCAATTTATAGACCTTACAAATTAGCATCTCTAACAAGGGTATCCCAATGGGAGGCCTGCATGAACAGTGTGTTATTCTCCCATTTGAGGAATTACTCTGTGGATGGGCCAAATCTGCAGTTTACAGGATATGTTCTAGATGCAATCTTGGTTTAAGAAGGTAGTGTAGGGTTTTCTGGCCTCTTACTGTGAGGTCTTTAGGATGTTTGGTCTCCTGGCCTAACAAAATATTAGGGTTATGTTATCACTCGTAAGGAATTACAAGTATGCATGCTAAGAATACTGAGGATATATAAAAGTTGTATAAAAGGTAAATTAAAGAAAAGGAAAAAAATAATCTTGGCACCAAAATGAGTGAGTGGGAGGGTTAATGTGCACTGGAGCAGCTGCAGCAGCTTTGCTGAGAGCTTTGCAGCGCCCGTGCCCAGGGAACACCAGCAGCCTGGCACACCTGCAAAGGAGCCCAAACACCTGAGCTGGCCAAAGGCTACCACAATTCAAGGAAAAAAACAAACTTTAAATGAAACAATTTAAAATATTTTCTAAAAAACAAAACTGCTTTAAGTTTTCAGCACAGAAAGTGATCCAATCTTGTATCTCCTTTTAGAATTTTGGGCATTTTCACCTTGTTTCTCATCCTTAGGATGACAGATCTAGTGCAGCACCAAGGACTTAAAGCAAACCCAAGGACAGCACATAAATATCTACAAGAAGTAAAATTTTAGAAAAGTTAAATTTAGAAAAAAAATCTTTTGATTTATGCAGTATTGTAAAATGTACATGTGTAGCTTAATACAAAATCAATGGGGCATTCATCACCTTGGCAATTTCCAAAGTTCATTTCATTTGGTTCCTTTACCATTATTTACATTTAAGAAACCTATAGGAGTATTTGTAAGACAAGAGAAACACCACAAAGACACCCTCAAAATTCCTCTTTGAGAGGAAACTGGGAAAACTGGAGAAAATGCCTTAGTAAAAGATATCATACTTACAACATAATGTAAGATCTTTATGTTAAAGATACATGGGAAAGTTGCAAAATACACTAAATGAAAGCAAAATAACTGTGAATTTTTAACCACAGTTTCACTGAAACTAAATTGTGGTATGTTTTTAAAAATCAGAGTTGGTTTTGACATGCCAAATATAATAGACAATTTCTAAATTGTCATGGAAGTGAAAGAATATTTAATGTTTGTACTAAAAAGACAAGAGCTACAAGAACGAATCACTTGTTCACAACCAGGAGTTGCTAAATAGAACAGTCTGTGAGATATTTGATAAGAGATTCACACATGCCTGTTTGCCAGAGCCAAAAGAAACACTTGTTACAGTTTTTCTGTCTTCATTTGTATGTGTAATTTATTCAAGAGACAAGTAGGTAATAAATTATCCACAGCCCCAATTTTAGCAGCAGAGCAGAGAGGCTTTGTGGCTCACCTGTGGGCGGTTTGCTGTGGGCAGCTCTCAGTGCCCAGCGTGCTCTCACAGGCACTGCTGGCACCTTCCCCTGGGGATCAGCACCAGTGAGGAGCCACCGACACCCCCAGCTCAGAGATAAGCTGAGGATAACCTGCTCTTTAGATTAAAATGGAGAAAAAGGCTGGACACCACGAGAGCTGGGGACACAGCTGGTGCCACAGCCGAGCTAGGGAACTGCCCGACTTCTCCTTTCATCACCTGCCACTTCACAGAGCTCTTTTCCTTTGCATCTCTGAGCAAGACTAGTCAGAGGTATGCTGATGAATACTATCACAATCAGAGTGGGAGTGTTACAGAAAGTGAGAACTAAAGCAGAACTTTCAGTGAGTTGCTGGAATGATGCAGTTGCCACTTCACCCCCGAGATCCTGATGCTGTGTGGGAACAACACCTGGTCCCACTGCCCTCAGCAGGAGACTCTCAAATCCCAACTGCCGCCAAACATGCTTTGAGCTCATCCCCATTTCCTGTGACTCTGCCTACAGCAACTCTCTAGAAATTATTTGCTACTTTTGCAGCTCTGATCATCAAGCAGATTTCCAGCTTTGTGCCTGTGTCTGAGTAAAAGTGCTGCTCCTACAGGGTTCCTGCCATACCTGCCTCTTGTCATTCCTGAATAGTTAAAAAATGTCCAAACCCCATGAATTCTTTACTAAAGAATTTTACTGTAGCTGATGAATCATCAAAACAGCTTTCCCACATAGATTTTTTTCAAAATAAGCAATATGTATTGTGAAATAAAAGAATAAGTAAGTTCACTCAAAGAACTACAGCAATTGAAAGCTGTTGCTTGCTTGTCACTTAGGAATGTGATTTTCAATGGTGTGTACACGAAAGTACTTGAAAAATATGTTTTTTCCTGCCATTGTCCCCATACTCGAAGCACACAGAGTCTTAGTGACTGAAAAAAACCCCAGCCCTCTCAGGGTGACTGATACCCTTTTTGTAGTTGTGCACATCTATTTCAATACCACTTTACATTGGTAGTTTCACAAACATTTTCTCTGCCTATAGCACTGATAGGGATAATCAAACAGCTCCAGTGGATTAGCCTTACAAACCAGAACTTTCATCACAACAGGATGAAGGACTGGTACAGGAATTGAAATGGACCAACTCCACAGCTGGAACTGAGCACAACAATTGCTTTGCAGTCTCAGCTTTTACTACTGCAGCTTAGACTTCATTCCCTGACTTCAGTTTACACAGGCAAAGGAGATAGATCACAATTAAAAATGTAGTTCAAATACTTTAAATATATCCTCCATTAACCTTTGAATGCCCTGGTATTGCTATTCTTACCTGACTGTGGATTATACATTTTTAAGGAAGCTTTCCAAGCACTTACTTGAGTTTTTCATAAATATAACTTATTTTATGAATAAAGTTTTTGCTTGCCCCAAGAGCCTGTCTGGTATTTCTTAGTCATGAACAGCAGGGTTCAGGTGGGTGGGACATCTTCTGGGAATAAGGTCTGAAACCCTCAGCTTCATTTCTCTAGACTGCTGTATTCACTTGATGGCAATAGAATGAAAATAGCATTCTGCAAACCTCACACAGCTGCCTGGAAACACACTGCTCCTGCAAGGCTGACAGATTTGCTTAATTGTGAGGAACACCTTCACTCATAAAATGAAATGGCTTCATGTCAGTTCAACAAGTGTGTACCTGGGAACTACAATATGAATTACTCTTAATTTATCTGCAGTGCTGCCTGCATGCTTTATGAAAAGTATATGTGTACATATAAACAGGGTAGAAATTAACTTGTGCCTAAGGCTACCACCAAATGTCAATTAAGCTGCCAGACTTTCAGGGATTGGTATTCTGTCTCTCTGCCTGGGGGAAGATTTGTATTCAATTTATTGTTGTATAAGACAACCAGTTTGGCAGGGAAAGGAGATTAACAAATTACAGACTATTTTTTTAAAAGGTGAACATAACTTACTGAAAACAATATTTAGGAAGCTTTCTTATTATTCTTGAAACTATTTTTCAATGTATAAAGCTGGAGAGAGGAAAAAACCATTAACTGTCTGTAAGCAGGATCTAATACAAGCAATATAAGTTAAAAATGCAGCCTTGTCTTTGTTTTATTCTTTCACTATTTTATTAACATATAAATATCATTGGGAGAAGCTGCTGCCATGCCCAGGCAGAGGATGTAAAAAACAATTGTGCTTCTAAACAAGGCAGTAATTCACTAGCTGTTAAAAATGCTTTGTTTTTTCTATTAAACAAACACATAAATTATTTCTGAATCCGTCTCTGTCTTTACAAAGAAACCCTTCTTACCATTTCAAGCAGAGGTCTATCTCAATATTGCCAGATCTTTAGAACTGCTCAAATAGTTAGGGGCTAATTGATATCTCAGTTCTACCCAGCCACAGCCATTCAGGGCCAAAGTCATTAATTACACTAAAATTCAGAGTGCTCTGTCTGCAGGAGACAGAGAGGGTCTCAGGTTTGGGCTCACCCCACATTACACTCACACCAGTTATTTCCTCACACGGACTCTGTGCTTTGAAGGTTCTTCCCCAGCCCTGGACCCTCAGAATGGCCAGTTTCCATGTCAATGGGAATGTACAATTTCCAGCATTCCTCCTTTCCAGTCTCTCCCCACGTGGGTGCTTTTCCTCAGGTTGGGAGCTCCAATTTAAAGCAGCTAATTCTTGAAATTGACTCTGCTGAAGCTAGACCCGGTTTGACTCCTATCATTACACATAAGATCCAATTCCTCTTCTAGAATGCAAAGTGAGATATCCTGAGGCAAAAGAGCCACGTGCAGCCACATCTATGGAGGAAACCAGCTAGGTGTCCCCAGTATCAATCTGCTATTGATCAATACAGCTGGGTATTGGAAAGGGAATGGGATCTCTAGTGGGGTATTTTCCTGGACTTTGAGTTTCTGTCTTCTCTTATCTTGTGATCTGAGGAAAATCAGTTTTTACAGAATTTATTTCTGATTGCAGGGCCAGTTTATATACTATCTCTATATACTATATACTCTATAAACTCCCACTACATACTACATATATACTATATACTCTAAAATCTCCCATACATATATACATGTATATATATATAACTGTGTGTATATATATTCACTATAGATATAACTGTATATAAACACAGTTTATATGTGCCTGTATCTATATATCTGTGTGTGCGTGTAAACATACATATATATATATACAAACACACATATATGTATATATATATATATATATATATACACACACACAGTTTATTTATGTGTGTGCCTGTGTGTATACACACACAGTCTCACACCAGAGGAAAACTTATATCCCAAAGAATAATGTGATTAATCTGTTGGATTGATCAATGTTCAGGTACCACTACAGGGCTGCTCACACATTATCTTCCAGCAGCGTGGCAAACAGGGCAGTGGGTTTGGGGGACCCCATTGCCCAACCTGTGTGAGAGCTGAGCTGAGTTTCTCCTGCTCACTCCAAGGAAGAGCTCTGCATTCAACTCCCCCTGCAACAGCAACACGGGGAGTGGGAAATGCCATCTCTGCAGGCGTCCTGCAGCTCAGCTGCTGGGAGCACATGCTGTCACACATTCCCACCATACCCCAAGCACATTGCAGTGCCTTTGCCTCTCACTGCACTCTCAGTTCCTGCATTTCCAGGAGCCACCAAAGGTCACCAACATGTTCACCATCAGCTCTTGCTGTTTGGAAACAAATATTGGCTAAAGGGTTCTTTGCTCCATCTGAATGATTTGCAGAAAGTTACCAGTTTACAAACACAGAACATCAGAAATAAAAGGCCTGACAGAGTGCTGTGGCAAACAAGAAAATCCTCACAGATGGAGCATCTATTCTGTCATTTTCTCTCCAGGAGCATTCTCTGCCACTTAGGTTCTTCCCACGTTTAGTCGTACAGTAAAAATATCTTTTGGTGCCTTTCCTCAAAACATCATTTAGTAGAGCATGAAAAAAATTGAAACAAAAGTGTGAAAATTACTAAAAAAATAAATAAATGTGCAGGACTACTGTATCTTTATTTTTTTAATATATTTTGCCTATTTTTTCTATACTAATTTTTCCACATATACTAATTTTCTTTTTCAACAGGGCCAGATGGGTCTTAACCTCTGCAGTGCTCTGGGCCTTCTTTCCACAGGTCTACAGCTTATGCTGTCAAAGACAAATGTAATGTCAACAGGAAACTGAATTATCACATTAGCAAGTTTTCTGAATCTACCACTTTAAGACAAAGAGACAAACAGGGATGTCAGCAAAATAATCACATTTCAAAGGGGGAAAAAATCTATCAAAGCAACTGTACTTGTTATAAAAAAAATATTTTTGATTCTATTTTTTTACTAGAATGCTAAATGTTAATTCTCAGGGCAGTTGTTTTTTGGGTTTTTTTGCAATTATGTACAAGTACACTGTTTAGCATGGCAGCTGTGCTCAAATCTCATTTATTGAATGGACATCATTAGAGGCAGCAGAGCTCAGGAAGGTTATTAGAGCCTCATCTGAAAAACCAAAATGTCAAGTCAAGTGGGAATGGTGAACAGTGATATGGAACTTTTTCCAGTTACCTCATGTTAACAAGAAGAAACAATGCTGAGTTTTCACCAAAACCAAAACACAGTAAGGAAAACAACAACACAGATGCATTTGTGATGACAGCCACTGAGATGCCCAGTCTTTTATATTCCTCAATTTTAACATCATTAAAAGATGTTCCTCCTGCCATTAGTTGATTATTGCTTCTGCCTCCAGTCACCAATCAGCTTTAGTGTGCTGCTTACAGCATGGACAAGGAAGCTGTGGATATAGGGGGGTGAAACACAGCAAAAAGCCTCTGTGGAAACAGTGACTTGGAACTGCTCTCCTCCCACTAGTAAAACTCATGTGTCACATCACTTCTTTTTTATTAATTTTTCCTTATTTTCCTTTCCCACCCCCCCTCAATTTTTTTGATGAAGTCAGAGAGGTCTGAGAAGATTTTAGAAAAAAGCACACAATAATTCTACAAATGAAAAAAAAAATCAGAATCCCTATTTTTCCTTGACACACTTGTACTGTTTCAGGGAGGAAATGTCTCAGAGCTGTCAAATAAACATGTGACTAAGAAAATGCATTTTTAAAATCAATGTTGTGATAAAATGTTGTAAACCAAATTAAAGTAACTTTTAGGAGAGTTTTTTTGTTTTTGTTTTTTTTAGATATATCCTTCCTGTTTTTCAGATACAGCTTTTACACAAGCAGGAAACACACAGACTCAGAGGTTACATGTAAAATACTGCAAACCCCAGCAGAGCTCACATGTGCAGCACACACGGGTGTGCCGAGGTTAATGTGCACAAAAAAGAGTTTTCTCAAGGCCAGGAAAAAGTGTTGGCTATGATCTTTCTTCTTCTTTAGTGTACCTCGAAGTGTTATTTTTCTTTCACATTCTGTTCTACAAAAGATCTTTAGCACCTATTTTGGCAGAAAGCTTAAAATACCAGGGCAATCAGAAAAGAAGTGCAACAGTGACTTCACAGAAAATTGAAGCTGAGCAACAGAGAGGAAAAAGGATCTTCAGTGATCTGTGTAGGGCATCTGTTTGTTGTTTCCCTCAGACCTGCTTGCTGTAAATTAACACCTAAATTTTGGACAGGGTTTTTTTTTAAAAAAAAAAAAGAAAAGACCTGTTCATTTTTTCAGGACTATGTTTACCTGCAATCCCATTAGTTATTGCCCAGATAAACCAAAATCAGAGCAAACAGGAATTAGAAGACTTGATACTTTATGAAAAAAAAACAAAAACAAAAAAAACAAAAACATAAAAAATCAAGACTTATTAAAAAATAGTAGTATTATAAAAAAATAGTAATTAACAACTCACACTGCAGTCCTCCTATACATTTCACAGTAAAAATACTATGATAAAATAACATTACAATGACCTGAGATGACATCTTCAGAAACTAATAGGCAAGAAATGGTACATACATTCAAAAGTTTCACTTCTTTATTTTCCTTGTTTCTGCTGATTGAAGGCCCTGTGACATTGATTTGCTCTGGGGAAGGATTCCAGTATCACTGTCTTTCAAGGGAATGAATAAACCTGGCTCTGCAGAGCAAATTTCCAACCATAAACCTGTGCATACTTATATCTGTCTTGCAGTTTACTGAACTTAAATTTGAAAATAAAAGTTTCTGGAGGTCTGATAGGCCATCAAAACACTGTAACATAAAATGTCAATGCTGAGATTTTAAACTCAGGCCTAAATACAGTGACCCCAGAGCCAGTGTAGCAGCTCAGAACAAATGGAATCAAAGCAGAAAGAGCACAGGCAGCACATGAGAGGGAGAGGGCAGGGGAAAAGCCAGAATGAATGAAGAAGGAACAGAACTTGTGCTCCAGCTCTCCCAAAGCCATGGCTGCAATAGTTCACAAGGTTTGAAACTTGAAAAGGCTATGTTGCCTTATTAAGAAATGTTATCTTGATCTATAATTACATCTGGACCATATAAAATAAGCAATTAATTTTTATCAATACAGATTAATACAATTTCTGTATTTAAGATCCAAGGAACTGATCTCTGTGTTTGCAATCTTTGCTCATTTCATTTTGTGAGGCTGTCTGTTACTGGCTTATTAAAGTCTCATTATATCATCAAGCCCAAATGTCAATCCTGGTCCCTGTCCAGGCTCTTCTCTCTGGATTTAGTCATTTCCCACAGAAGTACTTTCTGACAGCAATGAGTCTGACACTTGTGACCAGTCCAAGGTTTACAGCAACACTCCAAGCCTTCATTCCTTCAGCTAAAATGCTGTAGTTACTCAAGACTCAGTACATGCACAATTGTGGAGCAAGAAATATCTTTATCTACATGCAGACATGCATATCTGTCAGTACAGGAAATGCTATATATGCAGCCATTTTCCAAGGGGAAGGCTCCCAGCACAGGTGCCCAGCTCACCCAGCCACTGCCCTCCCCAAGCCAGAACCAGCCCATTTCCCAGCAGACTCCCCCACCTTTATGGGACATGGGCAGCTCAAGTCTCCAGCTCTGAGGCCATCTACAAGATTATTAGCAATTATTTGCTTTCTAGCCCAAGCTAAGCTTGTCTTATTTCATATTATTTTGCATATTCAAGAAAATTCACCTCAGTAGCTATGACCACAAACCAACGCAGACCAGCTCATTCCTCCAACACAAAGCATTTTGGTTTTGCTTTGAAGGGATTACAGCATGAAAGTGGAATTAAAATAAATGAGTAAAATAAGTCAGAACTTCAGAAAAGTTTAGAACTTCAGAAATGATTGCAGTAATGGCTTCATCCCGCAGTTAGGAGGAATATGGAAGAGATCTCCAAGTAAATAATTAGATGCATCACTATAAACCCAAGCAGCATTTAATCATTATTCCAAAATACACCGAATTAGGAATTTTAAAACTATTTTCCATATTAGAACAAGGTGACCTAATCTACCAGGATCAGCTTCCAGGATTCTGTCGGATGTGTTGTCAGTATATTTCAAGTTCAGAAATTTGATTTTAAAAAGCAACAGATTTTTCAAAGATTATTCTCACATTGGCTAAATATGATACCCATCTGTGAATTAAAATAAATACATTTAGGAAACTATCATAGGAAACTATCAAAATGTTCCTTAAAATCAAACATATGGTAAGTGTTCACTATGTCAGGCTCGAGCTGGGACTCTCCAAAGCTGACCAATCTCATGGTTTGGGTTCTGATTTCTTTTTTTTTCCCCATAATGTTAATTTGTTGAAAAGGTTTAACAAGATCATCAAGATGAATATGTTTAAGACCTGAAAGAACACTTCAAATGCAGATCAGCAATGTATGGTTTTCTTTTTATTTTTAGTTTAGAAAAATAAGAATCATACTGATATTAGGTTGCCTATTGCAAGGAGAAAAATTATGTTCTCATGGCTTTTTGGAACAGCCAAACTAAAGAAAAATGCTCAGCTACTCAGCTTAGTCACCAATATTTTACTGTGTTATGATGTGAACAATTTCCAAACAACAGCACCAGCATAAAGTATCTTCTCTTTAACAGACATGCACCCACCTGGGAAAGGACATTTTGCTTTGGGACAAGGAGCTTTAATAATTCTAAATATTAAAAAATAGAAGGGTTTTAAAAATGAAAACCCTTTCATGCGGGCTTTTCAATAAAAGAGGAAAAAATATTATGAATAAACCATTCAGCAGGTCAATAGACGGGACAAGGAATGGAAAAGCAAAGCAAGAAAAAACAGTAGACTAAAATGATAAAAATTGAAAAATGCAATTTTCAAAGTTAGAAGCCTTCTTGAACTTGGGCCAGAAACTCCAACCATAATTTCCCTTCCTCAGTTTCTATATCTAATTATTAAATGTACTTCCATTTCAGTATGTTATTTAAGACCTCAAACCTGTACTGTCTGGGGACACCTGTTTCTCTTTGAAACACTCCTGGGAGACAGATTCTAGAGGACAATTTATTTATTCCACATGTCAGGCTTAGAACAAGGGATCCAAGCATGGTTTTTTCATATTCCTCTATTAGTTTTTGCTGGTTTTATAAAATATATAGCAATATATCAATATTTCCAGCACACACCATGGATGCAGGGCAGCAGAGCTCAGGCAGGCTGAAGCCTTGGCCCTGCTGCAGGAGCAGAGGTGAGCACAGATCCCCAGCTGCAGGAGCAGAGGGGCATGGGGACTGCCGGCAGCTCTGCACATCTCAAAGGCTGAAACTCCCCTCCACTGGCCTACCCAAATTGAGGGGTTTGTGCTCCTAAACCTTTCAGTCCACCTTGGAAAATTTATTAAAGAAAAATAAAAAATCATCCAGTTACAGCTGATCCAGTCCATTATTTTTAGGCCGTTGCCTTTGGAGGCAGCAAATGACAATGGAATGGAAAATTCTTTTCCTTCTGCAGCTCTGCAGGTGCACTTGCATCATGAAGGAGCTTCTGAATAAAGCAAACTGTACATATTACTAGTGCCTTCAAAACAGCTTATGAACTTTTCAGTCCATTGTGATCACAGTTCCCTGTATTAGAAGGGAGCCTATGCCCTTAAATCTTAACTCTGTGAACTCTTCCCTTTAAAGTACCCAACATGAGAACTTTTTCAGGAACAGGAAAGTCTGAGCTCTAATGAGATCCTCTCTGACAATTGCAGAATAAAACCTTCTATTATATATACTACAGAGATTGGAAACACATTTGCTATACCTCTCATTTTTCTTTACGATCCTCTCAGTCCCTTAACTAGAGTACAATGTCCCTGACTTGAATTTATATCACGCTTTTGAGGATGCAATAAGCAGCAGATTGCAGAACCTGATCGCTTAAGGAAAGATAACTTCAGGGAGAGACAGGCTGGTGTGAGCTAAACTACACAAAGCAAGAGATTAATGCCTGCAATAATAAATACATACATATGGACAAAGCCACACTCCTCCATATTGTCTTTGGAAATCAATTGAATGCCCAAGCAGCAAACCAAAAAATAAAATAAAACAAAAATAATTCTGTAATGTCCAGAGTAAAGCAGATTTTTTCCAGGGTGGCAAATGACAGAAGGCTGCACTTACTCCAGAAAGTAGGATCCAGGTATCTGAGCCGCAGTGGGCAGGAGAGGGAGAGAAGGAGACAATGCACAACAACCTGACACAAATCCTGCTAACTTGACTGTATAACCTCTGCTATCCTGCACAACAAATCTAAATGTGAGGTATAGGAATAAAAGATGGGGCATTAACTCCGAAGGCCATCTGAGGAGATCAGCATGATGGGGTTCACCACTCAAGAGTCCTCTAAAGCTCCCATAAAGCCAGAAGGGATGTAAGATTTCCATTCCCAAATGAACAGGATATCAGCTGCTGTTATTTCAGAACCAAGGAAATAGCTTTATTGATTTCAATTTTAAAGTTTAGAAACTGTGGCCTTCATAAACACACACATGCAGCTGAACAAAAGAACTATATCAAGATCATAAGGTGGAGTGCAAGCTTCAAAGAATTCTCTTCATACATGCCATCAATTGTGGCCAGAAATAAAGGCCAAACCTTGAAAACAAGACAGTGCCAATGTTATGGGGGGTTTGTTTGGTGTGGTTTGTTTATTTTGTTGTTTTAGGGTTTTTTCCCTCCAAAAGGACGAACTGCTGAAAGATTCTCTCAGCTATATGTGACATCCCTCTCTTCCTGACAGTATCATGTCTATCTATCCTTAAATCAAACTATCTGCCCAAGCAACATCGAGCCTCAATAAAACTCAATTTCTGTTGAAAACAGAGGCAAGTAATTTTAGTGACATGTTATCAGATCTCTCCCCATCTCTATTCGGATAGTGCCACCAATGTTTGAACTGAAGGTGAAGCACTCTTACCTCATGCCAGAGGGGAGGTGAAGAGGTGCTACACCCACAGAGAACTCCTTGAGAGGGACCAGCACTTCAGCCCCCTTGGCAGATGTGTTTGAGGCCCTTCAACTGCTGCCTTAGCTTTTAGCTTTTATGTTTTTCAGATCCTGCCCTGCCCCAGTGTACAACTCTGAACTCCATACAGTGTTAGCAAGCTCTCCTCAGGGTTTGGTCAGACAAGACAATCCTTCCAGGCCTGGGAACCAAGGTCACCATCACAGCCTCAGGCCCTGAGAAGTACAAACAGTGGAAGCAAAGTGGGGGAATGTGACTTCATTCCCTGAAGCTGTAATTGGACAATTAACCCCTGATATGCAAATAGACCAACTTGTATCTGTCTAAAAAACTTGTGACCATTGTCTATCTTGGGTGTAGCCTCTGCCAGGCTTTTGACTGCCTGAGGTGTATCTGTCAAAGGCCTTTAATAAATACCCACTCTATCCTTTTAACTCTGTCCAGCCTCTATTCTAGGTAGCCATTCTTGGCATCATAACCACAGGCAGCACCAGCAGGGTGCAGATACACAGCACAGGCCACTGAAGGGCCCTGAACAAATTTACACACCCAGGTCTTCCAGCCCAATGCATTCTTGGGGACAGCAGATGTCACTGCTAGTCCTGCCACCCTACAAGTCAGACAAGGGGCAAAAACAAGTTAAAAACTAAAAAAATATCCCCAAAGTCACAAGAGAAGGAACAGCACTCACGTCCTCCTCTTCTTCTTTGGTCATTATTGTCTCTTCCAACAGCAGTGAGACAACACTGCCTTCTATCCTGTGCTGCACACAGCACCTCCAAAAGTTTCTTCCAGAGGAAGGAATTCTGGTTTCATCACAATATTCTGCTTTTCAGTATTGGAAATATATCTCAAAACAACTGAGTCTTCAGTGTGTCCACAGCACTGCATGCTCTACATGAGGATTTCCAGAATGGCAAGAGAATAACATTTTAGTTATGTAGTATAACATGTCCTTCTAAGCTCATTGTTTACTTTCATCATATTCCACCTATGAGCTATTTACAAAAGCAGAGTGTCACCAAGAAGTATATTCTCTTAAAATGCTTCTTTAGAAGATCATAGTAATTTTGGTTGGGTTTTTTAGCTTGTTTTTTTTGGTTTTGGTGTTGTTTTTTTTTTAAATAATTGTTCTACCTCCCTTTATTTTTGAGGGTTTTTTTTCTGGTAGGAAATCTATTTGATGAAAACACTTCATGTGTCATACCATATCTCCTAAAACTAAATTTTAATGACTATATTAAATAGTGGCTACAGGCCAACAGGAAAACAGCTTGCATGGCAGTTTAATTGACAGAGCATCTGAAGTGTCCTTGAAAATTATTTAAAAGTTTATTACAGTTCTGGAGGTCAAGAATGAAAGGCTTCAAACAGCAGTTCTGTGGAGGTCCTTCTCTGACCCAGATGCTGGAGCTTTGATCTTCCTAATAATTCAAAAATTTAACTTAACACACAGACACCTTCAAAAACTCTCCTCTTTTGAAAATCTGCAATCATTCATACACCGTAGAGCTCAACAGTGTTTGAATCTCTGACTGGAACATAAATCTGTGATGAAGCATAATTACTTTAAACCAAATAACTTACACGATGCCACTAGCAATGGGAGAACACATTTAAAAGTCACTAATTTATTATGCAAGCTGTAAAGAAGTGAAATATGTTGAAAACAAGTATAAAGTGACACAAGTATTTTATGTATTTATGAAATACCTCACAATATACTTACTGCATTCATAGTTTCTTTTTCTCATTAATATTGTCACTGAAATGAACTTTGCATGATAATATCTGCTAAATAATTAGTTACTGCTGTACTTACCAAAAAAGTTTGCAAAATTTACATCACTCATGAGGAAGGGAGAATGTTTTTTCTGCCTCCATTGGACAGCTTAGGATACAGTTTATATATTAGAATTAGATTAGCATACAGATTCTGCATAGAAAATAAAAAATATCTTCACACTGAATGGAAAACCTAAATTTTCATTCTGCCAGAGGACACCCAGTACCTTAATGACTGTGCCACAATACAAAATTATCAGCAGGCAGGGTGACAAAAAGGAGGTTAACTGACAGATACAATAGCTTCACCTTAACCCAGATGTCAGGAAACTTGTCATTATTGATATTCAAAGCTGGAAAAGAACAGTTAAATGACTCACAGAAAACTGAATAGGCTGGCATTTAAAACATGTGTGTAAAAATTATGAGGTATTTTCTGCTTTGTTTTTATTTCAGAACTTATTATTTTGTTAAATATCTTCTCTACATGGCTTTGGATGATTCCATAATATCCACATGTGGTCTAAGATAAACTGACCTTTTTTTTCCTCTGAGTTTTCTGCATTAAATCAACAGAATTATACAAAATTTAAGAAAATTTGAGCTCAGAATACAGCCTAACTGATCCCAGTGTTATGCATGAATATAATCCTTAATTCAATCCAACATGAAGCACAGTTTAAATGTGTTGATGACAGTTGGTCAGAAAATGTACATGGTGAGAAACAAATCTGCATGCTTCGCTTGCTTGATTTTCAAGAATGCAGAGCATTTAACTCATGTTTAAATTATGACAAAATAGGATAAATGTTTCAAGGGAAATGAAGGAAAACAGACACAAACTGTGGTTTGAATTAATTTCTCCTGTTCCACAAACATATCAGGTATTTTTAAAAGGATGTATGAACTGTCAAAATGAGACTCATCCTCTTATTACTTTCCCAACCGTATTTTTAATATCTACCACAAAGCCCAGAAAGGTGTCTGATCACCGTGACAAACGAGAACCATAGGGAACACCATTCCAGAGGATCTGCTCTGGATCACAGCACATGCTCAAACCCACAGAGTAGACATACTGGTTCCCTTATTAAATTGCCTAGTTTGTCCATATTTCCAGCAAAAATAGAATTAGACATTTTAGGGTAATTTACTCTGAAGGAAATCAGCCTCTTGCTAATACTAGTGAAAGGAAAGTGAATGGTGAAAGGATATCGAGCCTTACTCTGAAAAGTGCTATTGGCTGTCAGCTCCATATACTGAAATTATGACATGAATTAGTATCTTCTAGACATGTTAGAAACCTTTCTTCACTTTCTTTTGAACAGATTTATGAATCTGGTCTCCTCAGTGGAGGTGAATAATTCACAGTTCCCCACCCCTAACTTGATAATGAAAATGAGTCCAATTTGAACTTTTAGCTCTTTGACATTGGAGAATATATAATGCAGAATTAGACTGTAATATGAATGCAGCCTGGATCAACCTATTAATCATTTTCTGATCTTTGGAAAAAAAACCTAAAACCAAAAAACTATTAAGAAAATTGGTCATTCAAATGAATCATTACATTTCAACAAATGTTAGCTTTGGTATTCCCCATCTAAGAGGAATCCTTACTTTTACCAGAAGCATTTCTCCAGTCATCTTTTTTTCTAAAAGAGTAGACTACAGTTATATCAAAACAAATTTGTCCCTTCAAACTTAAAATAAAAATGTTATTCTTAACACAGAAAGAAAAGTCTTAAACATTTCTTTGGAAAAAAAATCCTCAAAATTCTTATTCACTTTTGTGCCCATTTTTGTAACTGCAGTCACCTTTATTACAGTAGCATTTAAAGTGTTATAGAAGGAGAAAAGTGCAGTAACAGTAAGTTTATCATAGCGAATACTCAGGTAGCCAGATGACTTCATACTTTGACTACAATCACAAATTATGATGCTTTCATCCCTTGGTAATGACATGGAATGATTTCTACTGGCAAGATCATGAAATTAGTCACAATCTTCTCCACAAGTCCTATCCCAGTAGAATTTGAATTCATAGCAAAAGGAAAAAAGGAGGTCAATGTACCAAGCTAGACAAAAAAGAAGACACCTGAACAGCCATTTAATATTCTACTTCAAGCATCCATCCTTGACAAGCAAGCTGCAATTAAGATAAGATTTACTTTTATGCATCAAGCCTTCAGTAGGATCTCTGAGGCTGCACACATTTTCCCCTGTTGTTAGAAGCATCAATTCAAAATGTTCAGCACAACAATACATAAAACATTCTCAGAAATTACACTTTTTCCTCCTGCCATGGAGCTGGTCTGGTGCAAAGACAGAAGATTCTCTGAGCAGAGCACACTCAGCTGGAACTCCAGACCAGCTCCCAGCTTCCTTTCCCAGCTCACTGCCAGCCGAAGGCAGCCTGGACAAATCTCTTCCCAGATCTCTGTCGCCCTCTCCAGTCTGTAACACAAGGGCTCACCAAAATGGGTGAAGTGATACTGCAGCAAGAAAATTCATTCATCAATTAGGGTGCTCTTTAACCACCATGCCACAGGACTACTGTTACCCAGTGTGTGAACACTTCTTTTTATGCAAATCCCAGTACTGCAGTGGAGCTACTTCCTCAGCCAGGTCCCCATCTTCTTGTTTCTAATCCTATGGAGAAACCAATTAATTGGTATTTCATCTGCCCACAGAGCTTTCCTGGGTCATTGCAATAGAAGAAAATCCCACAGCATGAGTTCAAATATAGGCTTAATACTCCTAACTTCGAATATCCAATAGTTGGATGACAGGAACTCAACATGGTACCAAGACAAAAACCAAGAAAAAGGCATAAATTCAGAGAACATGGAAGACTAGAAACAGTTCCTGTGCTGTACCACATGATAACAGGCAGAAAATAAGATTCTTATTAATTATTTGTTCAACTTCTGTAACACAGGAGTGTGACTCAAGGAACCTTACGAGGCAGAGATAAACATCAAGGCAACATAAAACTGATAACACTTCCATCAGAGTACACGTGACTGATCATTAAGCTCTTGAAAAACTTTAATTTCTCTCTTGAAAAATATTATCAGGACTGGAATTCCCTTCCTCCTCCTCCTCATTATCTGAATGCTGTGCCACCAGCCCAGTAACAGTGAACATTTATTCTTGATACTTAACAGGCCAGGAAGGAGAACAGTGAATTCCTCAAAGCATTCACAGAAAACCCACCTAAGAACCACATAAATGATTAAGGGGAGTGAACAGAAAACCACCACTTAGAAATATGAAAATTGTGGTGCCTGGCAAATTGTAAGAGCAAATCATGTCCTTTTGGTATGATGTGAACAAACACCAAATGTATGCCTAAAATGAGCATGAGTACTAAACCTCAACCTTTTAAAGATGATAAAACCAAGAACCCAAAGAACTAGATAATAACATGTATGGTTTTGAATACATATTTTATTCTTTGCCACCTGCACAGCTACTAGTCCAATTGAAGGGATGTTTTTTTGTTTTGTTATGGCTTGCTCTGGTTTTTGACTGTTCTTTCCCCCACAGTTTCTACTTTAGAAATGCTTTAGTCCATTGCTGCTGAAGTTAGGTAAGAGCAGGAGTTAGTAATCAGATAAACATCTAGCACTCAGACTTTTAACAGCCTTAAAATGGTCAGAGATGCTGGATATTTTTACACAGACCCATTCTCTCTTGTATATTACAACTGAGAGACCATGAGAGAGAGCGACCATTTAGGTCATTACAGAAACATTTTCTTCTCACCTAACTGTCTCCAGAGCCTGAGTCCATTGATTTTCCCTGGGACTTATCTTCCTCACTCACTCCAGGGCTTTTGAAGACGTCATCATTAAGAAGTAATCTAATCTGTTTCTCATCAATTGCTACCAGCCCTGACTAGTGGAAGTCAGAACCAACCCACTTGCTAGCTTAAAAAAATACTTGAAACTAAACCACACAGCAAAATTTTGATTTGCTATAAATAGTATTGACTGAAGACCACAAAAAACACACACTTTGGAGAGCTGATGGGTGTTGCTCAGTGAAGAGAAACAGATTAAACTAGAAAGGTGAATCCCCATTAGTCATCCAGCCTGTGAACAACACACAAAGCTCCATCTTTTTTTTCCCTCCTTTAATAAACTACTATCTTCAAGTATGAAGGTGGTTCAGGACAATTAAACTGCCATCTCAGACAGGCTAACCTGGCACAAAATTTTAGTCATGCAGCTAGATCTGATCTATTCTGATCTATTGCAGTGTGATGAACCATGTGTAGTATGACAGTGAGTAAAAACCCTCTTCCTATGCTGCTAAAAATACCAGCACCATGCTAGAGATAAGCATTTAAGCCACAAAAAGTGCTAAAAAAAAGATAGAAAGCTAATTAAATGTACATTTCTCTATTTATATGTTATGGGGAAAATTTGTGGCAGCTCAGATTCTTTTTATGTGCACCTCAGACATTATTGTTATTGAAAAATGTTCTCTATATTTGAATACAACCAGAAGACCAATGTGACTGACAACATACTCCCAATATAATCAGTAAGACACAGAAATCAGGATAAGTTCCAAAATATTTCAATACTGAATTCTGATTTTCATCTCCATAAGTTGCAGATCAGCTCCCTGCTCTCCCTTGGGTTATTTTACATTTGATCCTTCCAAGGCCAGCCCTGACCCATTCATACCTCTCCTCTCATTATTGGGAAGTTGGATGTGTAAAGCACGTACCAGACACATGCTCATCAGGAATTTGGAAGGATTTTTCTTTTCCTAAAGAATCTTTTTCAACCCTGTCCACGTTCCTGCATTTTGTGAAAACATTTTATATTTTATACTGGCAATCTTAAAAAAACAAAACCACTATCTTTTTACAAGCAAACTTGAACGGAATGGACAGAATTAACTCCAGTGATTATTCCTTGAATATAATGTTTAAGGTCATTCTACCCCCAAAAAAAGGCAGAAGGATATGACTACACAGCATAAATGTTGCAATTTCTCAGAGACCTCCAGTTGCAAGATAAGCTCATATCCCTTATATTTGTGCAACATACTGCTGTCTTGTAGGTCAGTGGAAGGGGATAAGGAGTAATTATCCTGCATCCTTCTCACTCTCTTGGTAATAATTTTTTTCCCTTTATCCCCTTTCTACACTTGTCAGCATACCGAGCAATAGACAAATGCTACTTCTTGTGAATACTGAAGATTATTCCTACCTATTTTACAAAAGCACAACAACAAGATTGTGAGGAACATTACAAGGAATATTATTAGCTGGCTTAGGACCTCCAGTTTGGCCAGATTTCAGCTATGAAATGAATTAAGCTGGAAGAGTGTCCATTTGACATTTACACAGCAGCTTTTGTGCCGAGTCTGTCACAGAAAATCGTGCGTGTAGAATTACTCATTCAAATTTTCTTTTGCAATAAAGCTGTTTAATATGTATTTCAAACTGATGAGACCCAAAACCAATTGCCAGTTGCTAGTTGATTTTTGGAGCTTCATTTTAACTGTGCTAGCTCCTGTTTATTACATTTAAGATATGTATTTTTTATTTTTAAACAGCACTTTGTAGTTCTTTTCCATTGCTGGCAATTAATTTGTTCAGTGAAGAAAAAAAGAATACTTTCATGTATTGCTATGTTTTTTAATTCTGTGCTGATGTGTGATTAAGTATTCTCTTTCACACAGAACAAAGAGACTTGTTTCTCTGTTATTTCCCTCTCTTGTTTTAGGAAGTACAGATGAATCCATTTTATCTTAATTTGATATATCTAGTAAAAATTAAACTGATGTTTCACTTTATAAAGTAAAAGTAATTTTTTTCCCCAAAGTTAAAGATAAACTGAGAATTATGAGTTTTATGTAGAACTTTTTTGCCTGACTGTGATAAATACAGTGAAAGGAAGGTTACTGCAGAAAGTTTAGACATAAGTTTGAAATGAATGTATAAGCCTTAATTGCAAACACATTTCACATTCCTCAAGGACCTCCACAACTCAGTTCATTTATGTATTTTCACTCTCACCTTCTTCCAGAAGTCAAAACTATTTTATGGAAATAAAGGACCACATAGTTAAATTACTTATTTTATATTTTACATATCAATACAAGAAAAAAGTAGTTGGATCTAGTTTAAATTTGCAAAGATGAACCAGAGTTCTCTTCCTGATACTTCCTGAACTTGAAAATATTCCTTTTCAAGATAGGAAAATTAGTATCAAATTGAAGTAAAAATTGAAGTACTTAACAATGATAGGTGTGAATTTAAAAAGCAGAGACAATTAGCTCAAGGAAGCAACCACCATGATTTGAATAAGTAATTGTGATAACTAGAGAACAAGAAATCAAGACTGAAAAAATTTAGATATTGGGTTATGGTCTGGTCTTACAAAAAAAAAAGAAAGAAAAGAATAGCAATATTAAGGACAAGGCACACTGTCACAGGGTTAATGAAATGGAAATCAGATATTAAAAAGATGATGGTATTTTTGGCAGCATTAGCACTTAAAATAGACTGCATCCCCAAACCCATATTTATCCAGGCATTTATGACATTTTACTGCTGTTTTGGGGGAGAGGAAGGAAGTATTTTAAAAAAACAAATACTTTCTAGCAGCAGGAAGCATTTCATATGGAGTTAAGATGCATCCTAGCCAAGAAGGCTGGCTCAGGAATGTCAGATGGTTTTGTGAGAGAGGTCATGTGTGGCAGGCAAATCCTCCTGGATGAGAAGACAAACCAGTGCAATAGTGATAACAGAATGCATGTTGGAATGGCAAAAAGGAGTGACTCCCAGAAAATCCTGAAGTTCTTTATAATGGTGGCAGTTAAACAGAAACAACTTTGAGTGACTGACACAATCAGCTGGATGGAATACATTCTTTTTTAAGCAAATATGCATCACTGGATTTAATAGGCATCAACATAGATTCTTTTATTTATATTTATTAAGTTGTTTTAAAATCCTAATACAGGTAGACAAATAGATAATTACCTTTACAATATATTTTTATTAATTTGCTTTATCTGTACAAAGCAAATAAGCTTTACCAACTAGCAACTTATACATCAAGGCAAACCTTCTGCTCACAGCTATGTACCTTCAGTTACATTAAATGATTTCATTGGAAGAAAAGTACTAAATACTCCACAATTCCTACTTTGCTTAATCATTACAATAATAACTTAGTGTAGTGGCAACTGGAAACCTGACTATATTATTCCTCCATTTTAATAAGCCTTACAACTGAAAATCTATTATGCCTAAACAGCCTGTTAAAAAAAAAAATAAATCGAGGCTATTAGGAAGCTTTGGTTCCATTAAAAGTGTGCTCAAAATCTTTAGAAAACATCTCAGAGCACTTAATAAAGTGATTAATTCTCTTTCCATTCCTGAGCCACTGGCTCTGTAACAGAGATGAACAGAGCAGAGGTCCATAGGAATGCCACCAGGTCCCTTTTTGCTGGGCATCCCAGGACAGGTGGCTCTGCACAGTCTCCATAAAATGCTTGCTCTGCAACCTCATTGTCCCGTGACACCCACAGAGGGACAAGGCTGTGAAAGCTAACAGCTCATGGCACAGAGCCTGCAAAGGCCTTCCCAGAGCAGGCTGTGCCATCAGCCATCCCCAGTGCCCTGCAGGAGCAGGAGCAGGAGCACTGGTGCCTGCTGGCCTGACCCGAGCCAACCCGGCCAGTGGGGCTGGCAGCCCGACAGGGCAGCAGCCAGGGCTGCCCCGAGCATCCCACACCCTGCAACAGGGACTGCTCTTCTTCCTCACAGAGCAGGGGCACTGAGACTCCTTCCACGAGAGGAACAGAGATTGCAGCTTCCTGCAGACACAAGGACTTGCCTCCCTCCCTCCCTCAGGTTGTGGAGGTGGTGAAGAGATGACACTGCTGGAGGTGTAAGTGATTTAACTGCTAAGTAATTATATGAAGAGGGGACTACGACCTTTATTTTGCTAACTGTCTATTAGAAGAACTTCTCTAATTTTGACTGGGACAAATTAGCAATTTCTAGATATAGTTCTTGACCTTGAGCACATAAACCTTGAAGGCAACTATCACACAGCAAATAATTAACTAAGTGATATATTACCAGATCATACTACAGCGTCCTTTAACAAGATGACATTCTACATATTCAAGCAGTGAATTCCTATTTTCCAAGCCTGAGTTCTGCACAGATAAAAGTGAACATTAATAAGGGAACAGAAACCGGAGGCTCAAGTATCTGAACCATGAAGAGAAGCATTTAAATTGTTTCAATCTTTTGTTTCTGGCACCATGCCGTCTACTCACATAAAGCTGTAATTGAAACCACGCCATGTGTATAGTGGGTTCATTACTGGCTCTGACTAAACTGTCTCATGTGCTAACCATGGACTGATTTTTTTGCATCCTTAGCATCAAGGACTCTTCACCTATGTATTTGTTAGCACATATGGGTTCTTTTCCTTCTAGGAAATTAAAATTATCTAATATTTAAGAGCCACAAATTGATTTCTGAGTCCAGCTCCCATGGGATTGTGAATGGCATGTCTAAACATCTGAAAAATAAATCACCTGGGAAGATATTATATTCATAGAAGTAAAATATAACAGTAGTTTAAATAATTGATTTGTAATACTTTGCTATATGATAAATACTCAGTTTACTGGAAGTCCTTATTTGCTGAGTACTAGCTTTCCACCACTAAAAAGAATGAATGCATTTTAGAAGGAAGTACCTTGCCCAGAAATAATTAATACAGCATTTTAATATTAAGTATAATTTTAATTACTTCTGGAGGAGATACCACCTAAGTATCTCCTCTAATGTGCCCTGAAATGAAACCCATATATTTGATGCAACATACAAAATTAAAGCCCGATAATGACACTTTTATAGAGTTTAACACCATCATATCTGTTTCATTAGACTTTGTAACAGTTCTAAGACAATGAGGAAACTCATTCAGAAAGCACAGGTGAAAATTCTGTGACTGGTCAGAATACTCCTTGTCTCTAAAGTAAGGCACTGCCAAATAAGCTGAGGCCACAGAAAAATACAAAGACACAGGTCTCTGCAGTGCAAGAGAGCTGTACATTTTGGCTGAAGAATAGCAAGAGGTTTTCAGAACAAGTACTATACTTTCAGGCTCTAATGTTACTTTTTTCAGAAGTAAAAACAACAAAAGTAATTCGCACTTTTGATGTATCTACTGCTACTCTAAAACTTGTTTACTATTGTATGACAAATTCTTCTCTCTATAGTAAGATTTTGAAATAATTTCATAAAGAGTTCAAAACATGAGGATTAGGTAAAAAAGGAAACAACAAAGGTCTGTCTTTCCTCCCTCCCTAAAATATTTTCAGTCTTCAACATCAAATGAGCTTGGGTCATCATGCAAATCAAAATTAAATTTATGGTCAATGCAGAAAGAAAAAAACAAAAATCAAGCTCCCTTTTCCAGTTTTACTAAAGTATCAAAAGCTATGCTAAGGAGGGAGAATGCAGAGGAGAAGAAGCATTCATAGATGGCTTCAATTCCATCCTGAGGTCAAGATTTCACCTTTCTTTTTTTGGCTGTTCCATCAGCCTATGAAACCATAAGGGTTCACCTTCTATATGTCAAGTTCTAATAATCCATGTCTGCCCTGGGAATGCATGGGGGAGAGTTAGGTTAAGCACTTCATCTTAGGAAGCAATATTATTAACATGACATAGTTCAATTGTATTTATTTGTGGGTTTGAACCTGGACTGTGTTATTTGTGAAATTCTTTTATAGCTATAAATGAATGCTTGTGCAAGTCTTAAATAAAAATGTATTGTTCTTTGGCACTATAGAGGAGCTGATCATATTCCTGCCTGTACATGTCTGACCAAGAACTCCTCTGATGAAGCAGCTGATCTAAGCAAAGCTGTTTTGCTATTTATAGGTACAAATCTTCTCATAACAAGTAAAGACGAGAATAGTTTAAAACTAAGATGGTGGCTTTTCATAAAGAACCCATTTTATTTACACTAAATAAAAGCTAAGCTATAGCACAGGATTAGTGTAATATTTAAAAGATTCTGTGCAAACAGTCAGCAACTTGTAGACTTCCTCAGTGTGATCCATTTCTTTCTGTAGCTTAGCAACATTAAGACTATAACAAACAAAAATTAATTGTGCCAATGCTAATTTCCATATGTGATGCTTGTCCAAGTTCACTGGAACCCTTTGCAGTTTAACCTGCAGCATCCCATTGCTCACAGCCAAACATTAAATCACTGCAGGGCAGCTCAGGTGTGCTGGTGTGGGCAGCACTGCCCGTGTCCCTGCTCGGTGTCAGTGCGAGCTGTACTGCTGAAGCAGATGTTTCATCTTGATAAGCAGAGACTGGAAAAGAAATTTCTAAGCCACTTTTTCTTTTTTTTTTTCATTTTTTTCTCCCATACTTGGCAATAACTGATTTATATATTTGCTATGTGAAGCCCCTCTGCTCAGAATAACTTCGTCATCTCTTTTCCTGAATCCAAATAATCGTTAGTCGTGCTAAATCACAAACCTCCTCCTTTCAAACTTCCTTCTCACTCCTCTGGTTGGAAGCTCTCTCTTGCTGTCAGATTTAACTTTCGTTTGGCTATCCTTTCTTAGGGAAAGGCACAGCCTATGTCAATACTATTCATCAACATAGCTATAAAAATTCCCATACAGTGGGAATCTACAATCTAAGGCATGTGTAATCTTATTGCTAAGACATCTGAATTACAAAATGCAAATTTCATTTGCATTTCTATAAATTCTATAAAATTGCCATTATATCCTGGGGTATCCACAGCATTTGTTAAATCCACCACAATTTAAATCATCAAAGCTAAAAATGAGCATTACGAGGCAGAACTAAGGTAATTCAAAGACACTTCATTATGACCCTAAGGAAAACAGATAGCTGGGTACCAAAGCATTCCACGTGTACAGAATACTGGAATGACCTTGGGTATCCACACCAGCTACAGTTCTCCTGGATAGTGGAGTTCCAACACTTGCCTCCACTTTTCTCTGTCCATCTTTAGATTTGGGAATAAACTTGTAGGTCACATCCCATACATCCTCTTTTTTTTTTTTTTTCAGGTGTTCTGCAGTTTTTATCTCCTTCCCTGCAAAGAAGAGCCATATCAGCTGTACACCCCAAATGTCTGGGAGTCAACTGAGCGATAAGGAAATTCAGGAACTATGTATCCACCTGAACTCCCCTTAAAAAATTAGTTTATAAATCAGATTAACAGTTTACTAATAGAGAATTACATTGGAAAGCAGAATGGAAAATGTGAGCACACCACTCCATCTCAATGCAACCTAAGTTGCAATAAATAAAAAATGCATGGGAATCTAACAATGAGAAATTATACCTTCCTCAGTGGTTAAAAATATTTGGAGAAGAAAAAATAATAAAAAAATCTATAAAACATAGTCTGAAATTTATTGTCCTTTAAAAGCTCTGTAATATTAGTTGCAATCACATCCTTACAAATTAAATATATATTAGGCTATGGAAATCAATGTAGTTAGAGAAAGTAAATCAAAGGCAGAATGCAGCTTACCGATTATAGTGAAAAGAGCTTGCTAAAAATGTAAAGACTCCTAAATACTGTGAGGCTTTTTAAGATACTTGCTTATCATTAAGCTTCTATTTTTCTGAAGTCAAAAGATATTTAATGTTTATTAAAATTTAGTTGCAGAGGACTGTTAATCTGTAAAATTATATTTTAAGAAGTACAATTTATTTAATTAATTGAATTGTTGGAATAAAAATGGCAGAAGTAAGAGGGCATCAGGGACAAATTTTTAACACTAGGCTAGACCCTAGAAAAAAAAAAAAATTACTACAAGGCATTACCTAATCACATAATCTACATTGCCAAAATCTTCACAAGCACTGCAGGTACAAGGAAGTTGCTGTTTTAAATTTAGGTTGTCTTCATCACTGTCAATTGCAGTGTGCAGCCTTTTCCCAGTCACTGGGCAGGGTAACATCTGCACAGCTTCAAAAGCCTGTGAGCAAAGACTAACTGCTCCCAGCCTCTGTCTCCCCTTCCCACCAGGCTTGCCTGGAGGGCTGGCAGAAGAGCAGAAGCTCCTGCTCTTCCACCCTGGGACAAACCCAGCCTGCCTGAGCCACCAGCCCAGGGCAGAGCCTCCCCGGGCTGCTGCAGAACCACTGGTCCAGTTCAGCCTGCACTGGTCAGAGAGGGAGCTGAGCCCCTGGGTACAGAGGAGAAAAAACGGGGACTGCTGGCTTTGTCCCCTTTGAGAGATGGGTTAAAAAAGGGAGAGCTTACTACAAGAAAGAATGGCTGCTTGGATAGATCCAAACTGCTTTGGAGACATGGTTTTGGGGAAGTATTCCCCATTTAGGTTTTGCAGGGAAGAGGGAAGACCATCTGGAATATTGGTACAGGACAAGAGAGAGACCTCTGACAGAAATCCTTCTGGAAAAAAGAAGAATTCACAGAAATTGATTTATTCAAGCAAGTCACTGCATTCAAACAATGAAATATGGAAAGGAACAGGGTAAAATGCTCTGAAGCACCTACATGATTTGGCAATGTTCATTCTGGAAACAGATCAATTTTAGTGGGAGTCTGAAATTCCTGTCTGCATCTGATGGCATGTAAAAAATCTCACTCAAGTACTGTGAAAATTTTACCTTGACGTAAGCCATTAAATCTGAACCAGAAGGTGAGCTTGATTTCTTATCTGCTGGTACAGTACATTTAAATATATATATATATATATAAATACATAGTAAGTGTACTACATAAGCAACAAAAAGAACTTGCCTGGATTTCTTAACTCTTGGATTAAAAAATGTAGCATGATGAAGACACCCTAGTAACTGATAATGACATTATTATTATTATTATTATTATTATTATTATTATTATTAATGTGTATTTTAAGTGAGAAAATGCAAAACCAAAACAAACAGACCCCTATGAACCTGCTGCTACATGTCACACCTGTGCCTTTGGGCATTAATTGTTATGTCACATTAACTTTCTACATAAAAAAAAAAAATTCCATCTGGATATAAACTAATCATTTGAATACCATTACAATTCTCAACTTGGTGATTTTTATATACACATAAAGCTTCAAATCTCTTTTCTTTTCACTTATTCAACCTCTGTGTATTTGTGAGTGGTCAAACATTTAGTTTGTTTGAATTAACTAATGGCTGAGGGTTTGTGAAGGTCATCATCCTGGTTTACACACATGGCTGATTAACACACACCCAGAGCTAAAAGCATCAGAGATTACATTTTGATTTAAGCATCCTTTCTAGCAGGGATTGCAGTCACCATCTGCAGCACTGCCTGCCTTCAGCCTCGACACTGCTCTGAATGCCAGGCACCAGCACCCAGCCATCAAACCCTGCACCCTCCTGAAGGTCACTGGTTCCACACGGTCCACGCTGAGCCCAGGCACTCAGCTCCTGTCCCCACCAGCATCCTGAGGGGCGCTGGGCTCCACATGCAGCCCTTCAGCACAGCCAGGCTCACTCATGCCTCCCTCTCCTTCCAGGGAATGTGGCACCCTGTGAGGAAAGGAACCTGCCAAACACTGATCTGACAGGTCCCATCGTTCTGCATCCACCATATGGCCCCTAGTCCTACCCTCAGAAAATGGGGTATGAAATAGACCCTCAGCACCTATACAAACCACAAATGTTTCTAAAAATGCAGAGCAGATTTAGCACCTGAAAAGCTCTTTACTGTTAGAAAAAGTCCATCAGTATTAACTATGTAATACTCAGCAATGGCAGCTTCTGCCTTTTCCCCTGTAGCAAATTTGCTGAAGCTATTGCTCCCACAGCAACTGCCAAAACACAAGAGAGGAGAGAATGACAAGAAAAGAGAAAGAAGAAAGAAGAGCAAAAACTTAGCCAAAACTTGCTTGGCTTCGACACTCACAAGCGGAAGCAGCCATCTCCCATAACTACACTTGACTGCAACCCATCACAGAAGGAAAACACAACAGGCAAAGAAGCTGCAGCTGTTACTGGAAAAGATGTATGAAGAAATGCTGCCAAATTTATTTCCAAAAGTATCACAAACCTGAACATCCCAGGAACACTGAGTGTCTGCAATACGGCACTATGTAAGGAGATAAGAAATGCCATTCTACGTGTTTATCTGCCTGCATGAAAGAAAGGAAAATGTAAATATTCATTCCCTTAAAAAATGAAACAAAACCCCTGAAAATTTTTATCAATGACTGCGAGGCCAAAGGGATAAGAGCAGCAGACAGTGATTGGGAAGAGTGGCTCTCTTTAGGGATGCTTGTAGGGTGTTGGAAGTTATAGTAACCTTTTATTTCAGAGCTCTTTCCAAACCCATCATTTAGGTGTAAGATATTACAAGGAAAAAATAAATGCAGAGTCACGTAAATGTAGGCAAAAAAGGAACAAAAGATTCATAGGTATAAGTTGTATAAGCCAATGTTATTAGAATTGCTGATACTTTAATTATATCTATTAAAATTATGCAGCTATGAGTTTATCACAGCATGGGGTCACCAATGTAGTGTGGGCAGAAGCAGATGCATGTTGCACATATCTGAAGATTTTTAAAACCTTCCTGCATAACTGTACTAAAAAGTGGACATTTAAAAACCTCTTTGTGATCACAACCAGAAGGGCTACCTTAACTTTCACACGTTATCCAGAGCCAAGAGTATTTTGTTGAATAGAGAGTCACACAGAATGACAATGCTTAAAGGTGTCAAACACTGCTGCTCACCACAGCCCAGCACTAAACTATCAATCCTGGCTTTAGCTCTGGGCTCTGTTAGCTGCCTCAGCCACCTTCTCAGCCAGCCCAGCGAGGTGATGTGGGTACCCCTGACCACCTGGCCATGCAGTCAGCATTTCAGGGAATGCAACAGGCTGACAAGGTCAATCATTTGTGGGCAAAAGGAACAATTATGTCACTGTGTCCATTTAGGACTTATTTTACCCGTACCACAAGCCTTAACCACCCTCCAATATGAAAAGTGTATCTTGGAGTCTGAACCTGAAGAAAAAAAAATCCCATTATGCTGAATGCTCAAGGAACAAACAACAACATTCATTCTGAGTCATTATTAACCTAACAGACCATCAAATAAAATACTCTTAACTGTGATTTAATTAATGTTTTAATAATTACAGCTTTTCTTAACAAATACTTCCACGCTTTCTACAGATGATTACAAAAAAAAAAAAAATAGCAATTCACTTCCATCACAATAGAGCCAAAGCAGTGCTTCAAATGAGACTGCATTTGCACAAAGAAAGTTTGAGGAAGCAGACACATTCTCCGTGTCCAGCCTGACCAAACCCCTCAAGCTCCACCTCCATCTCGTTTCTCACACATCTCACTAAGAGCAGCCCCATCACTGCTTTCTTTGCCTGGACCTCTCCAGGACCTCTCCAGCCCCTGCAGCACAGGCTGTGCTGTCTGGCTGTGCAGAGAGGGCACCAAACCCCTCCTCTTGGGCTCTGCAGCCATTACTGCCCCAGGAGACATGAGGGCAAAGTCAAATTTCAAGTTTTCTAATTGATACAACTTGCCTGAGGCTGACAGGTGTGCACCTGTGGGGATGTGTAACAGATATATGTATATACCTACTCTTTTCTCTCTTCATTCCCAAAGAGTGAATAAAAAGTCATCTGGAAATTCACTAAATAATGTGAGAAATAAAATATTATTGATTTATACTATTTTTGATTAATTAGTTGCACATAGACAGGTGATGCCAGCAACACAGGCCATACAGAGAGGGAAAAATGCCCAGGGAGCAGCAGTGTCTGAAACATTCCACCTCTGTCACTCAGGAGAGCAACACATTAACTGATGGTAGATCAACTCCACAACATTTCAGTTTATGGAAGCCAATTTCAAATCCTGAAATGTACAACACTTAAGAGCCCTGAGAAAATTAAATGTTGCTTTGGTTTCCAAGGATTTGGCTTTGAGAGCAGCAATAGATAATATAAATACATGGGAAGAAATAATAAATACAATGGTAAATACACGGGAAAAGATGGGATTGCTTTAAGTGAAGCAGAGGGAATCTTTGAAGAATTGCTCTCTCTGACTGAAATGCAAAAGCCATGGGCTAAGAAAAGAACAGTATTTCACAAGGAAGAAAGGAAAGTCACTGCACACAGACTGGATTTTCTCACTGAACCTATCTTATCCTAAACATGACTTCTAAAATTAATTGAACCCAATTATCCAGGTTTTCATGTGAGGGGGAAAAAAAAAGAAAAGAGAGAAGGGTAAAAAAGAGCTAGCAGATGTGTTGAAATGAAGTTGTAATATTTAATCAGTACTAAAACTGAGTTGGGAGCCAATCAATACCCAATAAATTCATTTTGGTGGAAAACTATTTAAATTACAGGCTATTAAAGGATTTCTCCCCTCTAGTGAATTGATGTCTCACTTCTATAGAGAACTTCTGCAGTGTTTTATTTAAAAATTCAATTAACCCTTTGATTAATGAAGCAGTAATTTGTTGTACTGTTCTGACAGGCAAAAATGTTATGGACTCAAGTAACATTTATAATATATCTATTTTTAAATTGTGAAGAACTGTCCTTTTAATTTTATTTTGAGAATCAGTCACTTTTCCCCCATAGCTGGTAGCAGATCCATGGTGCTGAAGGGGTGACATTCACTTCAGCTGCACTGAATGAACATCCCTGGGACCTGGAAAAGTTCAGCCTCCTCAGCCCCAGAGCCCTCAGTTCCCCATCCCTGCTCTGTGAGCATAATCCCAGGGACACACAGCCCAGCTGGGATTCAGATTGCTTTTCTGATCCAGAATATAAAAACCATAAAACCATTGCTGTTCTCCAAGACACTGATACAACTGGTGTTAGAGCTACAGCAAATGACAAAGTTTCATGCAGCCATTGATCATTCCCATCTGCATAATTGTTGCTAAAAACTTAGGAGCTTCCCCTAATTTTGCATTCAATAGAGACACTTTACCCTGTATCACTGCGTTCTTGTTATGATAATTTAAAATTGACAACATTATTTTTCATGACAGAAACAGTTAATGATATTACATGAATATTAACATTTCAATAAAATATCTGCATTTTGATAAACCACAATGTTTAAAAAGTTATTAAAAAAATCTGAGTCAGATTTTTTTTCCTTAAACTGCATAATATAAAGTTCCTAGTATTTCATAAGATCTTATTTTAAAATATATGTAGGTTCCTTATTCTTCCTTTTATCACATCACAAAAATAAGAATCCCTGCACGTTGGGTTGGGTGTGAACATCACTGTAAAACTTAACAGAAGAATCAGTGAGAAGAATGTTTGTCACATATGAAAAGCTGCACCAATAATTATTCAATGAATTTAGAAGTCAACTCCAGCAGGGAAATGTATGAGATTCCTGCTGATATTGGTCATCTGAGAAATAATGATTTATTGTTGTTCAGTGCATGCTCACTTACTTGGATACAATTTCCTGCTATGAAATCAAAACAAACTAAGAAGTCCAAACATTTGCATGGTTCCTTCAAGACACTGGGAAATAAATTGAATACTAATAAGTATGTTTACCACAGCTGATTTAGTCCATGTTCAAGAAGTGTAAAACATGTAAAACCCATGATGTTGTCAAGTTAAGCTTGTATTTCTTTTTGTTAATGTCTTAAGAGCTAAGTACTTCTCTTCACAAAATTAGAGGGAGATTCTGTAACATTCATTTTTTCAGAACATTCCTTCTCTTTTTTATTACTTATCTTAATCTACATTCACAACTTCACTCATTTGAACATAACTATTTTTGATTTACAGCAAGGCATTCAGACTCTGCCTGTAAAATTTTAAATTAACTCGGATGGTTTAAGAGGAAAAAAAAAAAAACCACCAAAAAAAACAACCAAAAACCAAACCAAACTTTCGAATCTGGCCTTTCAATTTGTGCCTTGAACTATACACACATTTGATGGCTGGATATGAAATGGGAATTAGCATATGCATGAAAAGCAGCCAGGAACCACAGTAACATAAAACATAAGAATATGAAGCACTAGACCCCAGAGACTCATCATAAATGGGACTGGAGACTAGATTACTCAAAAGAAAAGTGGAATGCCCCCAAAAAGTAGTATTTAGGGGTTTTTTTGTGAAGTACTAGAAGGCCTACTCAGACTGAATTCCAGTCTGTCCTGCATTACATACAGATCTTAATCACTGGCAGGAAACCTTTGAAATCAGCACCCTAAAACCCAAACACACACCCCACCCCGAACCCCATGGTGATGGGAATTGAAGCAAGCCTTTCAGGGGCTCAGAGGACACTGAGCCAGGTAAAGCTGCAGTGGCTCCTGTCGTGAGCAGCAGCTCTGCACTCCTGTGAGCAAAGGGCAAAGCGCTGCCGCTGATCCCTGCCGCAGCTCCTCGGGGGCTGCAGCACAGGGCATGGGAGCACACACACCATTCCTGCTGCTATTTCCACGCAAGCAATTCTATCACCATATCTGACTCTTCCAGTTGCTCCAAAGCATTTAATCAGTAATGCCAAGGCTCCTGTTTTAACTACAAAATGCACATTTGGAACCAATAAAATAAGTTTTCAAGGAAAAAGGAAAGCAATGAGAAACTGTGTTGTTTTCAGTCTGTAATGCTATTCCAACCTAAAGTTGGTAGAATTAACAATTCTAAAACTCTACAGTAATGCCAGATGCTGCAGCCAGTTGTTGTTGACTATTTAAAAAAGAAAAAAGTAATTTTGAACACATCCTGACAGTATGATGCTCTTACAACTCTTTCGTTTCTTAGACTTCCAGCTGGGAAATGATAACTGGAAGACATCTGTCCCTATATTCCAAAAAATCTGTAAAGGACAAGCTTTTTATCAGACTGGTGACAGCTTTTTGTTGAAAATATAATTTCTCAGTTAATCAATTATCTATCCAATTAGATAGCTTTTTGACTAAATCCATCTTTTCAGAAAAGGGAATGGCAACTCCTCAGCCTCCCACTAATATCCTACAAATATCCTAATCAGCTTCCTACAGTCATCCATGCTCTGTGAAGCAAAAGCCTGATTGGGTCTCCTTGTAATTGTGAGCCTAACTTGATCTAATAGCTCTTGCTAAGTAATAAGCTTACCAGATATCACACGAAAATTATGGCACCAAGTTGAATGCATACTTTGTACTGCTCCTGAATGAATATGAATGCCTGTTTAACTTTACTTAGCTCTTGATCCTGATTCCATTCAGCTCATAGAAGAAAAACAGTCCTTGATATTAATGCAGCAGAATCAAGTCAGCAGGCACATAACCCACTCAATTTCTGCAGAATACAGTGAAGAGTATTTAACTCTAGTTAAATTAATGCCTGTGCACTCCTAAGATTGGGTTCAAATATTTGAAATTCAAGAGCCAAATATTACAGGCCGGAAGATGACTCCATTCTGATCCAGCTGTCCTGCAGCTGCTGACAGGTTTGGGTCAGGGTGACCAGATCATTCTGTCACTGAGGTGACAGGTCCTCCCACTACAGTCACCATGCTGGAGATTCACACAGTGTGTCCAGTGCTGGGGGACACGTGGCAGGGGGAAAAAAGGACTTTCTGAAGAGGACAGTGACCTCCAGATGATCTCCAGCCCTTCCTCCCAACTAAATGCTCTGTGGTTCCTACAGGCTTAAGCCCAGGACACCAATTGCCTTTTTAAAGCAGAACTAAATAAAAGGATTTGCATAGCTCCACTATGAGCCCACAAATAGAACTGGCTGTTCAAAAGCACCTTTCAAAGCCAGAACTGTGCTTTTTGAAATCTGATTTATTTATGCAGTCCCCCATAAAACATAATTGCCTGTGAAGTGCCAAGTGCCTAAAATTTTTACACTTCCACTTGAGATGAGAACAATCAGGCATGGACTTAATTCCACTCACAACTGTATCCCAGGTTACCTACCTTTTCTCCTCCTCAGTTATGATTACACATGTACTTAAGAGAAACTCACAAACAAGGAGTTTTTTGATGATCATTTTAGCCTTAAAATTCAGCAGAAAAGTAGGGTTTTTTCTATGTGACTCCCTTTAAAATCCTCCAGTGGTTTTTATTACATAGAAATCTTGCCAAACATCACAGTCAGATGTTGGATACTTGTACTCCATCAGTAATTTCACTCTCACCGGTCAAACAGCAAAGTCAACCAATTGCTACTTTGTTCCACTTCCTCAAAACAGAGGGAAAAAAATTGCAGTAGTAAGCACAAACCACAAGCATTTGAATTTTAACTGGAACTAGTAAGGTCAAAATGATCTGTGCTTACACAGCCAAGTGGAGTAACACAGGGTATGAAATGACATTGGGTGAGTATTCCAAGAGTTAATGGATACCAAGGGGGACACAAATAAATTTATGTTGATATTTTGATGGAGAATTTGAAAGAGATTAGGTTTATGGTATGCTCCTGAGGGAGCCCTGACCAAGATAAGGAGTATGAGCTATGAGACTTCATTTCTGTGAATTACTTAGAAAAAATAAATAAATAAGCAGCCAGAGAAGTTTTGATGACTGGTATACAGAGACTTGTACCTGGCTTGCAGTCCTTGGGGAAGAGTTAAAAAGAGTCCAAGAAATAATGGATTTTCAAGCAAAAATGTGATATATTGAAATCAAGTGAATAGGAAATACAAAGGCAGTGGTGGAAATCAAAGCAGGATGATTCTGGTGAACACTGAAATCCAGCAAATTGTAAATAAGACATTTAAACCAGCATGAAGACAGATTCATTGAAGTCCTTGGGATCTAAATGTCATTGTTCTATTTTTAGATGCCTGGTATTTAACACAAAATATGACCTGCAATAATTGATATTTAACTACTATATTCAATTTGTAAACATGATAAAAAGGAAAAGACAAGATGCCTGTTTTATACCTGTTATGAAGATGGCTTTGCAAAGACAGTGATGAAAATTAGAAGGGTTTAGTCTACCTCCTCTGAGATAGCATACTGTACACATCAGCCCCTCACTGTCTGATTCACTAATTTGCATGAGCACTATAATTGACAGCTTGTTAACAGCTTATTAGAGACTCAGAAACCCTGTAACAAACACCACACGAAAAACAAGAGTGGACAGAGGCTTGAGCCGTAAGTGCTATTTTAATGATCCCAGCTGAAACCTGCAGATCAAACAGTGCCTCTTGATTGCAGAAGGAATAATTATGACTGGGGTGGGGCTAGAAAATCAGCAGGCAGGAGTGAGAATGCAAAACAGCCACACCAGGTCAGACAAATGGTCAGTCTGCCCAGTTCCTTATCTCCAGCAGCAGCAAGCACAGGGATAGCTCCCACACACTCAGCCTCAAGCAATCTGCAACTCTGGGACTGGCTAAGCCAGGAGTGGTGTTTCATGTCTAATAGCCAGTGATGGATTTTCTTTTGCTATGAATCTCTCTAAATGCATTTTGAACCTGTGTAAAGTTTGAGCACAATTAAATGGTTTGAAATACCTTGCTACTGCAAATCCTTCTGTAGATATTATCCTAGTGCTCATTTCTGGGGGGTAGAATAAACAAACCAATTAATATGTAAGCTGCAACTCTGATTTTTTTTTGAACTTCTAAACGTAATGTAGTTACAACATGGCGTTACCTCAGCCCACGATGGAAAATGTCTATTAGCATGAATTGCAACATATCACATGAAAGACAATAACAGCATCATAACACATAGAGAAAGCTATTTGTATTTTCTGGTGAGGGAGTACAGAGCTACTGAATGTTGTCCTTACTTATCTTAGGATGAAAGCCTTATTATAAGCTCATTTCAGTTGAACAAATCTCTCTGGGCTCCCTGCTGAGCAAGGCATTTAAACTTTAAAGCTAAAGGCATTCATTTTGCTTTGCTGACAGTGAAAACCTTCCTGCACAAGCTCCACGATGCACATGGAAGCTTTTAGATCGCTCGGTGGCAGAATGCATTAAGGCATTTAGCTGCTTACTGCGTTTCTCTGCAGTGCACGGACATCAAAGGCATTCATTTCCACGGGCAGCAAGAGTGGACTCTTCACAGCAACTATCATCAGCCTGCTCAGGTTTAAGTGCTCTTTAGATTCCAAATACAGAACACAGTGACAAAATATCCTGGGCAATATTTTTTTCCAAGCATCCTGAACTCGCTGTTATTTCTGAGGAGTGTTTAGCACAGTGGTCCAGGCACTGGAGAGCTGAGAGGCTGTTTGCTGGGTCATGGCACCTGATATCCATCAGTAGGGAGCAGATGCCTGTCACAGCTTCCTGACGTGCACTGTCCGTATTCCAAACAGCTTCTACTAACAAAGCTCTTTTTTGTTTCCTTTCTAAACAAAATAATGTTTTGCTCTTTCCTAGACGGTGATATCTGTCTATGAATAGTTATTGCTAAACACAAATACTCCGAAGTCTGACTACACACTACAAAAAGGACCAAGCATTTCTGCATGCACACTCAGAAGCAAGATCTTAAAAGGTTATCTGCTGTTATATTGGGTGAATCAGAGATCAGAACCAAAGTTTAATCACTTCAGTTCACCCAAGTGTAACATGACCCCCAAATCAAACACCCTAACTGTAAAAACTCCCTGCAATAAAAAGCAGGGCAAATAAAAAATAAAATCCTTTTCATTTTTCATCTCAGGCCTCTCTTCAATTTTACTTAGTTTAAATTTTGGCTCCAGCCTTACACTCACTAGCACCCACTGAAACCAACAGCAGCCTGCAACTTTTGATCATCTATTCTCAGAAGCTGCTTCTATAGTAACATCAAGAAAAGTATTTTAAAATAATGATGCTGCAAATGTGGCAAAAAGAACAACTCAAAAGAAATACTACCGTGTCTGTTATACTGTGGTATGGGGGAAGGGGTTTTTTGTTGGCTGGTTAGGGGTTTCTTATCAACACTCAGAGCCTACCATTGCAAATAAGCATGAGAGTAACTTAGTGCTAATTGTTATGAATACACAGATCAGGAAGATTAGGAAATTACTATGTGACTGCAGTGTTTATTACAGAAGCTGCATGCAGGTAACAGCACAAAACTCACAAAATGCAAAAATAAAGCATGAAACCAAACCAAAATGTCACTGAAACATGGGCTGATCAATATTTGAAGAGTTAAACGCAGTAATTACGGAAATATTACCTTACCAGACTATGGGTTTAAATAACTCTATGATAAAGGTAAAGGCAAAACACAAAACAAAACCTCCGCAACCCACATTATCAGTATTAGGTTACAACTTCAAGGAAAATTCAGGTAAGTCCCTACAATTACAGAGACCTAAAAAGACATTTTGTTGCTTGAAAAATACCTTTATTTAGGTCTGGAAAATTAAGTACTTAAGCTATTAACATTTAAATTTTTGAGTATTTGAGAAATTTTTCTTTGAAGTCAAGGGACTACTTGCTTAAACTGAGGAACTGTAGAAATGTTTTTCTTACTTAACACCAGCATTAACAGCAGTATTTAACTCTTTATTATAGTAAGACTTCTACCAGTAAAATAACAAAACTGTTTTCTTGTTACTGAAAACAGTGGTGAGACCATTATTTTTCTCAGTGTATTACTGCTACATGTGCTACATGTTTTGCTTAGTTTATTAACTCTGAAAAATTAATATAACTCAAATACGAGATTATAAATTAATCTAATAATTAAATTAAGAAACAAAATTTTAAACACTAGGAAAAACCCGTTATTCCTTTAAAAAAATAAGCAATAAAGGGCTTCATCTCTGGCAGAAAAGACTCAAACACTAAGAGAAACTTTCTAATGACAATGAAAGCAAAGCAGAGGAAGAGAGGAGTGGAATTGATCAGATCATGTGCAGAAACTGTTATGTCATAACCATGGACCAAGTAACCTTTAGAGGTCAGCCTCAGACTGCAGCTAGGAAATGTTTCTCTAATTAAAATTGGAAAGTGAAATTATTTTATGAAAATGAAAAATTGTATTTCCTCACAAATCTGAAAGCAACATGTGCTAAGGAAAATCTTCTGGGGCAAACACAAGGCAGATGCAGCTTTGTTCTCAGGACACCAGGTAGCAAACAGAGTGGTCTGAAGGATCATCCCCAGCACCTATGGACCAGGAAAATGTCCCAGGAGGGATCAACACTCGTGTAATAACCACCACAGCAGTGGTTTCCTCTAAGATTAAGAATTCTTCTTACACCCTATCATCTAACTGCTAAAAACTTATTTAATATTTTCCTTTTCTTTACAAAAGTTTGAACTTACATAACCAATATTAAGAAAAATGACCTAACACTCCACTTTATAAAGTTTAACAAGAATTTTAGTCTGATGTTCAGCAAAGATTACAGATCCATAGTGCTACTGATAAACCATTTATTAGGCTCACAAAAAGAATGAGTTAACTACACAATCTGCTGTCTTTTGTCTTAGCCCACTTGCTTTTACACTCAAGCTCTGCCTGTTACTACTTTGAAAATATATTTGTGTAATTGGCTTTAATGATTAAGAATATTACAGAGAGAGCCAACCCACAGTACGGTAAATGTGAAAATGGCAAGATTTTAAATTTAAATTCCAAGTGTCCAGCAACTAAGCAGGGCAAGCTGAAAAGAGTGGGAATTGCTACAGCATTGGCCCTGATTCAACTCTTATATGCTGATTACCTACTGTAACTACCAGTAATTTTGATGGTGTTTGGCAATCTTTATTTTACTTACAAATACTTGCATAAAGGCAAAATAAGGCATTTTAAATAGCCTCAAATCATTGCAAGAATAAAACCCAGCTGTATTTACTGTCCTCCTAAAAAGGCCCTACTGCTGCTGTACCAAAATTTGTGGTGCTCCATAACGACTGAGATTGTGATACAAGATCACATTCACTTTTACCTGACCCCAAGCAATACTATTTTCTACAACTGTAAAGGAACCACACTTATTATATACTATGCACTATCATATTGTAATCTAAAAAGAACTGGCACAGCTACAATAAAATCATCCATTTTTGAAGCTTGTTCTTTGTAAATTATCCAAATGCTAGCAGTTGAGGAGAGCCTTTAGTTTCTTTCCACGTTGGCACTGTAAACCCCCTCTTGTTCAAGACTCACATATCCCTCAACTTCTGTCAAAAGCAAGAACAAATTTCCTAACCAAAACTGAAAAGTCCTTGGCTTTTCAAATGACTATAAATTGCATGGCTAAGTGCATATGGCCACAGGGCTGTCACAGTTACTTTTCCTGACAATTCATCATAGCATACTAATTCTGTAATATCATTACTGTGTCTCTTCTCACTGTACTGATCCAGCCAGTTAATTTAATCAACTAATAATAGATTCAGAAATGGATGCAAAGGGCCCTAGCACTTCAAATTATATTACTAGAGATGCACAGCAGTGAAAACAATGTATTCTATACTTGCCATTAAATATAACCCCAGTAAGCTATATTCTTTAAGTATGTCGGAGATTTTCCTTTAAAAGGGAAAGAAAAAATATTTCTACAGATTTAGAAAAGGTTCTTTCAACAAGATTAAAAAAGCAGTTTGTTTCACACTAAGCATAACTTAAAATTACATCCATTAATTTGAAGAAAAAATTATAACCAACAACTTAATCAATTATCATAATTACAGGTGAGTTACAAGGTAAAAAAACACACTGCAGGAAAGCAATACCCATCTGCAGAGGAAGCTAAAGGTGTGTGATTAACTGCAAAGTGAGCCATTCAAAAATGGACAATTAATTTTATTAAATTTTAATCTTCTCTGAAAATGTCAATGATGATTAAAACATTATTCTCCAACACCTCAGACCATTTTGCATGTCATGAAGACTAATACTTAAACTTTACAGGATAAAAAAAAAGTAACCCAAAATTTAAGCAAGACTAGAACGCAACTGCATCCAATTTGTCTTCTAAAACATTTGCAATCAGCGGAGCACCCTGGGAATGTTTTGAGTGTGCAACACAGACTTGGAGCTGATATCCACTCACTTCAGCTATGAAATGCTCACACCCCAAGGGCACACCCTGCCAGAGGCCACAGACTGAACATGGAGTAGCCACACTTTGTACAACAGATCCAAAACACACAAATGTGTGCTCACAGCTGGAGCTGACAGACAGACCTGTACGTTCCAAGGTGTTGAAGTCCTTCAAGACCAAGGTCCTGTTCTCACAGGCTGATGAGCAGCACTCTGCCACATGAGGCAGCAAGGGCAGAGCTCACTGCAGCTCCTGGCTGTTCCCACTCCCAGCACAGCCCAGGGACCACACTCACCTGAAGCTTCTGGCTGAGCTGCCTCAAGTCCCCTTTGCACTACTGGAGCAGCAAAGAGTACAAGGATGGCACTCTGGATATAGTGCATTGTGAGAAAATCATATTCAGAAGACCCAATTTCAACCCCCACACAGAATTTTCTACTTAAGACTAAATGTCAATGTCAATTCAATTTATGTTTTTGGGACCTTGGACTAAAGTCAACTCTTCACTTGCTAAGGCAGTTTATGTATTGGGGTCTAAACTATGGCAAAAGGTGTGTTTCCTGATGTAAATAGGGTCAATTTTGGGAAAATTCAGTGAGCAAGGGTGATAGAGATTTATAGACTTACTCTCTGGCCATGATTCAGGAAGGCAAATGTTTAACATTTTAAAGGCAATTAGAGGCCTCCAAAACGCAATTAATCTTCTGTACCTGCCAAAGTACCCTCCCTGAAATGAGGGTGCCTGAATTCAAACTTACATTAACTCCAGACTAAATACATATTTCTTAAAACACATTATGCAGAGTTCACCGTGTACCCTCCCTTTCAGGTGTCCAACGTCATTTGTTATTAAGAGTGACTCCAATTATGCCAATCCAGCCTAAAAGCAAGGCATCTGCTTGAGTACCATAATCTAACAAAACAAATAATTTTCCTTTCATCAATATACAACAGCTTTGTTCATTACTGGGAAACGTTAGGTGGTGAAGTATTGAGTGCTATGCATTTTACGCTTAAATCAATGTACTGTCTTGCAGTTATGCCACCTAATGTGTTTTTAAGCCATGCGCTACAGAAATCAATGTGGTTCTTATTTGATATTCAGTGTTAAGTTCAGCCTCATAAATTTAGAATTGCACTCTGTTATTTTGATGGTTATGTATTAACCATGTCCTGTAAGTTTTATGATTTTATATTCAGCCGTGCAGTAAATCACGCCAGTTATACACAAATGGCATGTGCTGAATTTACTTTTACTGTCTGTTCTAAAAGAGAAAGTAAAGGATGATTCATTTGACCTATTGGGGAAGAAAAATACAGTATATCAGATAAAATTCAGAAGGTGTATCAGTAGAAAAATTAGGCTCCATATAATTTAACTGGGTCTTTTCTGAGACAAACTGATTTGCAGCAGATAAATGTGTTTGATATACTTCATCTTACCAATATTTTACACGGGAACAGGCACACAACAGCTGATCATTCTCTGGAACACATCTAGCAGGTGCTATGCTATTGTATAGAAATCTAATGCTACTCTAAAATTATTTTAAAAAACAATGGATATGTATGTACAGAACAAAACTCAAGCCCTTTCCCAGCAGCCTCTGAAATGTTTTAATAATGAAAAAAAATTCTTAATTTGTGGTTTAAGTATCCAAATAATTTTTTTTTCTTGCAAAAGTATAGGATGCCAGAAAACAAGTGCTCTCCAAGACATGCTTTTTTCCAGAGGAAATTTTGGTTTTATTTCTATTTGCAATTGAATATCTTGCCACGGAACAAACAACAGGTTCCTAGATCAGGTGGAAATAAAAAGATAGTTTACTCATTTCATTAAATATAGTGAGAGAGTGCAATGCCCTTAGTGAGAGAGAAGACTACTGATGCAGCCAAGTTCCTCTGCTGTCTTCAAGATTCTCAGGTTAAATCCTGGAACTAAAATCCTTTCCTGATAAAGACAGGAACGACCATTGAAAATCATGGTGTGCAGCATTGTAATTTCAGTTTTTTTCTAAAGCCACGAAAGTTTAAAAACTAAATGTTTAAGAATCACAGGACGGACTGTGTGCTTCTCCTGACAGCAATTCAAATAACACGAAATAATGTGACAGTGTCTACGGTGTAGTCCAGGAAAAAAACAAGAAATATTTCTTTTAAAACTAATGATGTATACACTGGACGTTCACATGGATTTCTAACTGGTCAGACCTCACCTTATTCAGCTAAATCAGAATAAAATCATGTTAATTTATGCCCACCCACTGGGCTGGAGTGCCCTGACTCCAGGGAAGGAGGAGCTGAGGTCGGCCCACCGTTCACCTTTTCTAAGTTTCTGGGAGCCAAGTCCTGCACTTTGCAAAGGAAGGCATTCAGAACACCTCATTCCACCTATTCTCTTATCATTTTCTCTGCAGAAGGAAAGAAAACCCCCTTCACGACCAGCACACCTGCCTCAGTGCCAGCACCACAGCCCAGAGCAGCCCTGCCTCAGGCAGTGCCCCTGCCACAGGGTGCCACTTCAGGGCTTGGACATTGTCTACAAGGCTCATTTATGTATCCAAGGTCATTAAAACTCTCTTCTACCACACACAGCAATGCATTATATCCATCTTTTTTAATCTCTGCTTCTCGGTGGGAGAGCTCTGTGCTTTAAAATCTGCAATGCCTCTTTTTTTCCTCCTTCCTACCATGGGAAAAGATTTCCAGCAGCCATTAGCTACAGCCATTTTCACATCTCATTTTAACAAGCTATAAAAGCAGAACAACATGCCAATTACATGAAATAAATAAAATGAGTGGGTACAAGATGGCTAAGAAAACCTCTTGCACTGCATATATTTGTTAGAGAGTGTATTAGAGTTTCACTAATGCATTTATAATCCTGTAGAACAGTCTGGCACATCTGCATCTTCAGTACAACAGAACGGCAAAGATGATAGAATCCTCAGAGAATTTCTATTTGAAATAATTTTAGATCTGTTTTATGTATACCAAGGAAGCTGCCAGTCAATCTGATCTTCAAACACGCTGAACTCCACAGAGGGAATTCTAGTAAACTGCAGACTGTTCACCTAAATGCATTTATTTCAGCAGCATGAAAACTAGTAGCTGTTTGGCTAATAATATGTTGCACATTTGGAACTTTGTTAAATACCTTAATTGTGTAGCATAGAATAAGGCAGTTAATTTACACAAAAGGACACAGAGGTGAATTCTATGTCTACATCTTTGAACAAAATAAGTAAATTCACTGAACATATGGCTTATTAAATTTAATAGTTCCTCTCCAAGATGATTCTGATTGCCATGTTTTGAAAGATAGGATTTTAAAAAAAATTCTTTTGGATATTTGCCGTTAAGCAGATATGCCATCTGTCTCTCCAAATGAAAAGAAACTCAGGACTTTGATTACTATTTTCCTAACCAAGATTTAGGGTAATGTATTTCTAGTACACTGATTAACTAGATCTGACATCACATCTTGGACCTGTTTATTATTCTTTTTCAAAGAACTACCCACATACGTGCCCAAATGTACTACATGATGTGTGATGAGAGAAGCATAAGGAAGCACCATCACCTCTCGCATCACTTGCAAGCTCTGCTGGTGACACCGTGTTATTCAAACAGGCATCTTGTATTTTCACTCCAGTTTTAAGGACACAGATGTCTAAAGCATAACATAACGCTCCAAACTGGACTTGGAATTTCTGTCAGAAAATGCTAAAAGAAGAGAAAATAAAAAAGGAAGCCACTTGCAAATTTCATTGTAAAAATCTATTGCAAACAGGATGCTTGACTGAGCAGGTCACACAAATTCTGTATATCAAGGGAAAAAGTCTAAGCTTGACAGTATGCCAAATTCTTGCAATTTGCATATTTTATACTTCAGATCCTCAGAAGCCCAGCTCATTTTTCCTGTCTAGTTATTTTCTAGGGAAATCTTTTTCGCCAGTAGCCTTCAAGCCCACACAAGCAGTAACTCACCTGTGTCTGAACAAAAACGAATCTTTCCTTCCCACTGATAAATGTACAGATTGTGCATCTACTTCCTAAGTCACTGAGTATCTGTTTCAAACCCTGTTTGAAGTGGGACAGCAGCCAGGAGCATCAATCAATGGACTAATGGCCCCTGCCCAGCCACAGGGACCTGGGGGATAACTCAGCATTGCAGGAGCACTGCACGGGGGGTTCTGGCTCACAGGTGAGCACACTGCCCCCTGAAATCACAGGCAGCCTCAGCTCTGACTCTGGGGCACGTTGTGTTCAGCACTTCAGAACAGAGCTGAACAAAAATAAACCAGTGATGTAAAGTGATGGGCATGGCAGAAATCCACAACAAACAAAACAAAAGAAAAAAACTAAACCAAAACCACAAAACAGGTTTCAGCACTCAACTGCTATATATATTATCAAAGTCTTATGACTTACTGCTACAACACTTGCCTGCTGTGTCAATCACAGTATTAATCAGAACACTTTTGAGTGAGAGATGGACTCCTAACCCAGCCCTGGCTCCCAACCCAAGCTGTGCCCCTTAAAGAGTGCAAGCTCTGTGTGGCAGTGTCCCCTGTGCCCCTGGCCACCATCCCTGTGACACTCCCTTTTCTGGACACCATAGACAGAAATGGGTTATATAAGGGTTGTAAAGATTTAACAGAAATGCTCTTAAAAACTGCATTTTAAGCTATTTTTTTTTCATTTGTGCTGGGACAGCCCAGCCAAAGCAGGGGCTGCTGTATCCCTCAGTCAGGCTGCCTCCTCGGCCAGAGGAGCTCTGGGTAGCACTGGCACAAGGTACCAACAGCACAGGAACACTTTCACATGCTCCCTTTGCAAGAAGCACCTACAGCAATAAGGCTGAAGCATTTTGTAATGCAGTTCAATGAATTATGTAAATAATACATAACCCCACAGGGGCCAAAGCAGAGCTGTGATACAGTTGGACAAACAGGACATGGGAAAATGTGTGAGAACCAAAACCTGACAGATATAGAGCGGCAAAACAAGCAGCAAATATGTCCAGAGAACCATGTCAAAAGGAAGATGTATTATGCTAGGAGGAGATGAGATCCTTGCTTTTGGGGGGAGAAAGACCAGGAAAACACTGAGGAAGGGGGAGGTCAAGCAGGGAGGGCACAGCTCCTCACTGGTCCCACTCCTGAAATCCCCCTGAAATCACAGGCAGCAGCAATGCTGAGGCTCAGGAGACACCAGCCCAGGTGTGACTCAAGCCCGTGCTGTGAGGGCACTTCAGGTGCTCCCTGTTGCAGTCCCAGGTGAGAGTACACCTGGGTGACCAATAATCCTTAGGTAACAAAATTACCATGAGAGAATTTTTCTTTCAAATGTTTCATTCAGATTGTGAAGCAGAACTCAAGCACTTGTTCAATACACATGAATTTAGCTGTTTAAGCTAAGTTCATGTAAATTTAGCTATTTTAGCTACTGCTAAAAAGGGCTGCTTGGCAAGGGCTCTGTATTAGCACCTCAGTAACAGCAGCTAAAACACATTTACCTAATGGGATGGAGCTTTCATAGAAACTCCTGCACAAAATGATCACAATTCACTTACTGGACTTCATGTTTCAATTAGATAAGAAAGAGCCTATAAAAAAATATTGCCTGTGACATTTTAATGCCTCAGCCTTCTGAAACTCTTCTAAAAGATAAGTCAGTATTTTCAGACCATCAGGATACAGAACAAACTACATCAGGTTTGCAGCCATTGCCCAGACTGCTGAATGCTTTATTGGGCACCGATAAATGGAGTATGGACTTCACACTGAGCACTGCTGGAGCTGTGCAGGCTTATTCCAGGTTCCAGACCTACAACCATCAGATTTTTGTAGCATTACCATAAATTCAATTTCTATGCAGGCAAACTAGAAATTTCCTTCATTATTATTGATAAGTCATAATAACGAAGTTGCTTTCTGATTATTTCTCAAAATTCTTTTTGAAATACCATTAGTATTATTTCATTAAAGCTTACAGACTTGCAGAACCAATATTTTAACTTCCAATTCTTGAAGAATGTTCAAGAATGTTCCTTTGAATGCTGAGATGTACTAAACTTGATTACAACCTATTGTGGTTACAACACAAGCACCATAACAGCTCAGAGACTTGTAGAATTCAGCCTTTCATAAATAAATAAAATAGATCTTGAAAATTAGATAGACTGTAATAAAGACCATAAATTTAATTACAGTGTATTTTTGTTGTGGGGCTATGTTTTGTTTTGGGTATGGCTTATCTATGAATCTGATGTCAGATTCTCCAATACACTCTCCTTTCCTGCTGCTGGCTTTTCTTGCAGCTGATCTGTTAGAACAGGTTTCACTACAGTTGTATTCTAATGCAAAAAATATTAACTAACCAAATGATAAATGCATTCACAACTGCATTTAAAGCATGAATGAGTCATATACATGCTCACACATGAAATCTGAAACAGAAATTATCATAGTGTGAGGTGTTTTGGTCCAGCATTTCTTTTAGATACATATGTCTAGTTGCTCTGAAAATCTGTTGGGGTTTTATTAAATAGCATTTTTTTTCACAGTTATAGAGTCAAGTCTGTTAGAATTCCTGTCAGAAATACACAACTTTGGTTCATGCTGATGTATGGTAGCTGATTAATTTCAGCTCTTAGCATCATTTTGGGTTTGTGCTCTTCAGGGGAGTCAGGAAGGAAGAACCACATTCCCCTGGTGAGCCCACAGTGCCCAGGAGGGCCCGAGAGGCACCAAAGGCTCCTGAGCAGCCCCTGCACCCCCTGACACCACACAGCCTGTCACAGCACCCCAGCACCTCTGCAAATACAACTCAGTGTCTGAGAAAAGGAGGTTTCGAGCTCGTACCAATTTCCCCCATCATGCTCCCTCTGACCCAGCTCAGATTTCTGGCAGGTGCCTGTTCCAGCTCTGTCTGCTGCTTTACAACCAGCAGGTTGTCTGTGTCTACACTAATTTCAAAGTCACTGTCTTCCTTCTCTCTCCTTGTGCAAGTTTGTACATCTTTATAATGCCTTCTGATTAATTTATCACATAGTAAAGATTTTTAAAAAATCATTATCCTTTTGATCTAAAAATCCTTATATTTCATCTTTAATATGTTCTTTTGAGAGGTTCTTTCTGGAGAGCTCGCCACATATGTTCTACTCCTCTGAGACATAACAGTGAAACTCAAGAAATATTTCAAATCACATCTAAAATGGTTTGAAAAGATTTTGTTTGCAGAAAAAAAAGCAACATTTCTTTCAAGCTAAGGAAAAAATTAGAGTATATTGCAGTGCATATGGCACAAGAAGACTAACAAAAAGGAAATATATGAAACCAATATTTGAAAGAGTGTCAAAATTTATCACCACAGAAGTGATCTGAAGCATTTTTAACATCCCATTACTTCATGAACTAGACTCAAATAAGGAGGGACGAAAGTCAGGAAAAGAAAAATATTGATTTGTTCAGATTATTTTTCTAAGATGATCATTATTTCTGTAAGATGATCTGTTCCTCCATTTGTTTTAAGCCATGCAAAGAATTCATCAGATGTAGAGAAAGAGAATAACCCTCACTTTGCACATTAATACTGTAATATTCTGCTTTATAAAGAGTGCTTTTAAGCCATCACGTGTCAAACAAGACTAGGAGATTATCTGGAACCACATTAATGTCTCAAGCTCAAGGCACTATGTTACATTAGAAAAAATGTAGGAAAGTGGAATAAATTATCTTTCAGACAAAGACAGGCAAATGCCATAATATTTTTACCATGACTGAAAATGAAGGGGGGAAAAGATGGTGAAAAGTATCAGTTAAAAAAAATTAAAATTAAAAAAAAACTAGAAAAAACCCTTTAATATAAAATATCAAGGAACTGACCAAAGCCAGAAAAAGCATGGTGATGCCTGCTCTACCTCCTTTCCTCTTCACCATGTAGAATTTTTTATCTTCATGATGATGACTGTGAAGTCCTCAGAATTCTGTCCAAATCCTCCCCCTCAGCTCCAGCCCTTCAAGCTGAAGCACTGCAGTACTGGCTGTTCCCACAAAGTTTTCTCAGGGTCATTAGCAAAACAACTGGACTGATGATAACACAAAAAACACTGATTATCAATGTCTGCCTGCTGTGGTTATAGGTCAGTCTCCTCTAACATTTATCACAGGTCTCTTTATCTTTTTTCTTTAAAAAAACCCCAAAACCCCCACGTAATTGTAATCACACTAGACTGTCTTCATCTGTCCTGCTACCTAGAAAAGCAAAATGAAATTAATTAATTCAAACCATACACCAATTTCTCATACACTTATGAGAAATTCTTCTTTAAATGAATAGAAACCTTCATTTGGAAAGATTAGATGGCACTCTGTCACCCACAAGAGCTGATGCTGGGCTCCATTATGTACAGAGTGTCCTTTTTCCTGTGACATTTAGTCCACAAATTGGGAGTCTTCAGGGGACAGGACAGGGAGTCCTGATTGAGACAGAGGACACACTTGGAGTGTGATTCAATCCCAAAATTTAGGACTAAACTGAATATGCATACCCATCTTCAAATACTCTCAGGGAAGTCAAATTATAGGTTAAGAAATAAAGTATCTGAAAGAATTAAATCTGGCTAAGTATCACAACAGAAGTGGTCTTGAAATATGCAGTAATTATCCAGAAAATTAGAACTGCCAAATGAATATAGATGATTGAGACTCAAGGAGCCTTTGAGAAGCTGCCCAGGGATATATTGACAGGACTGGGCCCATAAGGATTATTATTTCACTATTTAATACTGAAAATGTAGAGAACTCAGTGAAAGAAGAAAATGAACTGATTTACATATATTATTAGCTTCAGAAACACAGCTTGGAAAGTTTGCTACACTAAAAGAGGCTTTAAAGTGAACCAGAATTTATATAGATATCAACTTTCAGAACTTATTCCCTGAATTGCTGTGGGCTGCTTTTGCAGAGCAGCACACCCAGCACACAAGGTGAGCAGATGGTTTGGATGGCAGATTTCTACTTCCAAGGAACCTCTTTGGACTCCTCTTTCCTTTGTCCCTCTGGTCGGAGTCCTAAACTTGACTTTCCGTGCACTGAACAAAACTGATCAGAAAGAACTTTTTAACACAAAAGTCAGCGATATCCTTTTCACTGAGCAAAATGAATTTAAATAGGAAAAAACCCCAAAAACTACAAAAGACAAACTGCAATCACTTAAGCAATTACAGCCATCCCTTGTTTTGTCCATATCCACACAGTGTAATATAGCTGGAGGGTATAGCATTATGTGGGAGATATAAATAGCACACGCCTCCTTAAAATAATTTCCCTCCTAAAGAAAACTGGAAAGAGGAGTAACTTCACTGTAATTCATCTCATTTCAAGTTTACTAAATATAAGTGTTCTGTGGAAAACTGATAAACCTATTTATCTAGTGCCACTCAAGTTAAAAAACAAAATAAATTCCCCCAGGAATCATGATTACTCATTCTTACAACTCAGCATCTGAGGAAACAGAAGCTATATTTTCACTCTTGAACGCTAATTTGATGCTGAGAAAAGTCCCTTAACCATTTGTGTGAAAAAATCCAACTGCTACCTTTCAATATTTCTGAATGACAGTCATGGCTCTGAGCAAACAAATGATGCTCACATATTGTGCCTTGCCTACAGGCATGTTGCTGTAATGGAATGATATTATGCCTTTTTACAAGTTGGTATCTCAGTTTCAATAGGGGCAAACATGGCAAGGAAGTTTCGGTTTCCATGGGCTCCTTGGACTTTCAGGCAAATACAATTTCACCCACTCAGTGATGATCTTCTCCCATCAGCAACGTGCTACTGAAAAGCCTGAATGACTTGAACAGTCAGCAGTTCCTGAGATATTTATAACAACTTCAGAAACCACAAAAGTCATCCTTCCCACTGAATAGCTGCTCAGCTGCAAGAGAGATGCTATTTGAAGGCCCTCAATAATACTAGCAGGCTTCTTAATAAAATGAAAACTAAAAAACTACCAAAGTGTCTTCTTCCATCTCAGCCTGTAGGAAATCAAGCTTGATAAGTTCATATTTTTTTATTTCATTTACCCAGATTGCTGCATATGTATTTAGGAGCCCAGAGAAAATATCAAAGGACAGAAGGTGTAAATATGAGTTGGTATTGCATCTAAATACAGTCTGATATGCTCCGGGGATGAACTGTACTTGTGATACATTCCAGGAATCATGTTTCCTTGAGTCCAGCTTGTGTAAATCTCTCTTTTAGACCTGAGCACAGATGGACAATCACTGTGCAAGCACTGACTAATGAACAAATAGTACATACAAGTCTCAGGATCTTACACATGTTCAGTATTAGAGCAGGTGCCTCCAGGAGGAGGAATACACTAGCAACTTACTTTGTAGTAACTACACCTCCTTCTGGGACTTTATTCACAAATAAAACTGCCTCTTCCTCTGATACCTGTGCTGTTCTGCTGCACAGTACTAAGCATTCAGAAACTTGTGGTTATTTTCAGGGTTAGAAATGAGTTTGTACACTACTACAGTGTAAATGGTTCTGATGAAATGCAAGAAACCCAAATGGACACCCTGTTTTAGCACTAGGTTGTTCCAACTACTGTCTCAATCTACACATAGCTCTTTTGCTAGTTTTCTCCATAAGACCACTTTTTTCCCATTTCTTTACACTATGAAAAGGAGTGGTACCAATAGAAGCTGTGCCTCTTCTAAAAATCAGTGGGTTTAGCACACAAACACAGAATCACAGCAATGGCACCCTCTGATGACAAAGAGAAGCACATAATGGGGGTCAATTATTTGGGCTGGGAAAACCATTTACAGTTACTTCACATAAATCTGTTACATGGGCAGGAGTCCTACTGTGAGCTGAAAAATGTAGGGAGTTAGCTTTAAGCACCATGATAACAAACCTTCCAGAGCAGGTAACTTTAGGAAAAGACAAGTTCTTTGAGGTACTTCCATCTCCCCAGTATCTTCACATCTTTCTTTTATGGGTTTAGCCTAATCTGATGTTCTTTAACCAAGAGACAGACAAAATAGAAATTGAAAAAATGGTCCTCTACTTTTACCTCAGATAGTGATTCTTGTTCACAGATGGTTAAGATTTCAGCATGGTCTCTGTGGTGCTACCAACAGCTTTTGAAGTGTTGAAGAACTTTGATGAGAGGTCTGCAAGCCAAAGACTGAACAGGCAAGTGGACAAACAGCTGCTCACAAGAAACCTCTCACTTGATTTGAGAGGCAGAGCTTCAGCCTTCCTGAATCATTGCCAATCATCCCCTGAGCTTCTTACAGGAAGGGTGTATAGAAGAGAGTCAGCGATTTCAAATGCTACAGAGAGGCTGAACAAATAGATAAAAGTACTTCCCTTATCACTGCCAAGGAAGGAGAGTGTCGTAGAACTTGTAAAAGCTTAAATTAAGCAGGAAGTTGTTTTTAACCTGTGTGAAATATAAGGAAATTAAAAGCAAAGAAAAAAGTTAATATTCAGGATGCTCCTACAGTATCTAACAGAAGCCATTCAATTCTGCCAGGAGCTTCTGCAAAAAGTCACAAAAGAACATTTTATAGATAAAAACCACCCAAACAAAAAACCCCAAACAACATCACCAATAAAATTGGCTTATTAGATTTTCTCTCCTTTGACCGGAGAACGGAGCAGAATTAGGAAGCACCTTTTATAATTTACTACTTAAGAGCTAAGTGAAAAAAGCTTTATTATAAAAAAGAGTAAAAAAATAATCTCTTTCAAAACTCATTAGTTATGGGATAACTCAGTTTTCAAAATGCTCTATTTATTCTAATATATACATATGAAACCTTTCCTATCCATTTTCCATCTGAAGGGGAATTCTACCCTACCTGAGTAGGACGTGACACTTCAACATCACATTAACAATCAATTCAAACCCATTGCCTCCGACAAGCTGACAGATCCCTTGAAAAGAACAGTGTGCAGAGTGTAAACACAAAGCACATCCCACGAAATATTTAGAAAATGTAATGACACTTAAACAGCCACCTACATGTCACTTTACACATGTGACAGTAGGCATTCACTGCAGCACCTGGGCTGATTGGCCAGACTCAGGCTGAGCTTTATAAATGAAGTATTGACTAGAAAAAGCAGTGTGTATCTTGATGTAATTATGCAGTAATCAGTGAAGTATGCAAGTATTTGTCATTAGGGAGATTATTAATAGTGGGATACCATACATGAAGAAAGGTACCAGTCTCTGGTACGAATTTAGGAAGCTTTTGGTAAAATTTGTCATTTTGAAAGGCAAGACAAAATACATTCAGAGTATGGATTCCTGTGCTCTGGGCTCAGTTTACAAGAGAAAAGTAAAATACTTAGCTTTTGTTTCACTTTATTAAATTTAGTTAAACACCGAGTACAGACAAACCTGCAAACCCTCCTGCAAAGGTTTTATCATTCATCAGCCACACACAATGCATTTAGCACCAAGCTGGATTGACTTTATCAGACACACATCTCTTTTATAGAAAAGAATAAAAAGGCATTATTCTAACTCAGTTATGGTTTGAACAAAGGCGCTGCTGCTTGCTTACCTGGGTGACCTACATCATCTAAGTTTTCTTTTATAAAACTAATAATTGACAAACTGAATAATGTGCTGTAATGGAGTTCTTGTTAAACAGTTTCATCATTTCTCTACTAGATGGAAAGGCTCATGATTAAATAATAATTGAAAAAATCTTGTGGTTATTTTGAGAGGTTTTTTTTAAAAGCTCTCCATGTTGTGACCTTCACACAGTGTTGTAGATACAGCTGCAGGCAAAAGCTCTTTCCTTAGAATTCAGGAAAAAGGAAGATCCCAGCTAACCTCAGCAGTTTATGCACCCAGCTGCTGCAGTATTTTCCTGATAGCCTTAATTCACCAGCCTATATTTCTGTTTTCCTCAGTCTCCTGGCTAAATATCCACCTTAAATTCCTTGGTCTCAATTCCTGATTGCCTTAGTTCATTCGATTATGAGGGGGGCATTCATATTATCCAAAAAAAAAACATCATGAAAAGAGGGACTGCAAACAGGATACAGCTTCAGCAGGCTCTCAAATGGGATCTGGACAAAAAGCCCAATGATGCTGTGCCAGAGCAGGGCACAGAATGTGAGACTGGAGTCACCTCAGAGGAAATGGAAAATTTTCCAGGTGCTGAAGCCCTGACTGACATGAACTGGGGAGAACAGCATGGACATTCATGGTGTAAGACCTCACCTCACCATATACAGGAGGATGTTTTGGTTTGTTTTGGGATATTTGTGGGCTTTAATGCATTTTCTGCTTATTTGTTTTAGCATTCCATCCATTCCTCCTGTAATCATGAGTGCTAGAAACACCTATATCTCCGGGAGGATGAAACCCAAGATGCTGTTGCACATCTCCCAGGTCAACACTGACCTGAATGGAAAATCTAATGGCTATCCAACAGCTCAATGTCAGCTACAAGCAACTCAATGTCAAGATGGCATTTGGGTTTACTCTACTGGGCCACCAAAGCAGAGCTCTTTTGCCACATCTCCATCCTTAATCTCTAGAATATCATCAAGCACTCTGTTCCAGATAGTATTTATTGAGCTCTTTCAATATATACCAGACAGTGTAGCAGTAATTCATCACATCATCCTGCCAACCTACACTACAGTCTTGCTGGGTTATATTAAAATTGCAACAAATGTTTAAACTTTTTAATACTGTCATTTCATATTCCTGTCTTACACAAGGCTTTAAAGTTTACCAGTGCTACATATCCACTTTTTGTCCTTAACCCCATCATCTAGACTCTCTCTGCACTGAATACATAAGCCATTTACCTGGACCAAATTGAGTTTATGTGTAGTTAAGTCTTTAAAAGTCATTCCTGCTAGTCAATTCCCTCATTAGGAAACCACTTCCTATCAGAAGTGCCCTCAGGTTTTGAGAGCACATCAAAATTGGATCCACTTAAGCAACCGAGCTTTGATACTGCGCTTAATGACTTTCTAAATTTGTCATTTACAAAGTACTTTACAAGCCTTCCTGAAGAAGAGCTGAAGCCTGCCCATGCAGGAGCTCACCTCCCCAGCTCTCCTCCTTCAGGAGCTGGGTGATGTATGACGTGTGCAATGCCATTTTCTGAGTGTATGACATTTCATTTAAATCCCATCATTTCCTTGGGACCATCTGGCCACTTTCTCAGCTAGGAACAGATCTCACAACTGTGACAGCTCTCCCTCTCTCCTCTCTCAGATTGGTGCCTCCTGTTGTTCCCAAGCTACCTGGGTCGCTCCGGGAGAGAAACAGGCACAACATTCCCAGACAGTTCTCCCTACAGAAATCAGCACTCCACTATGCCATGTAGAGCAAGTCTGCATCTTCCCTGCTGTTCCTTGTACCCAAAATACCAATATATTATCCCAAAATCATGAGGGCATATTACGTTTCCCACACAAATTCAGTTGAAGATGACACAGACCGGCTCCAACTGCATCACCACTATTTAAACATCCCCTTTTAACAAGGAAAGTATTTCCTGTCGGTGAAAGTGAGTATTTCTTGGTGGGGAACTTTTAGCATCTCCCACTTGTTTAACCCAAACAGAATTCTGGGACCAACAACATAGAAAGCTTTTACTTTCTACTCCCTTACAACTCAGACACATTAGCATGCATATGACAAACCCAAAATAGTCTCAAGAGTAGAACTACAGTGTTGCTATAATCTTTCCTGCAAATTATGAAGTGTGAAATAGAAAGCTGAAAAAAATAAAAAAATTAAATATTGATAACAACATGTCAAAATTACAACAGTAAAAGTAAGAAAATAAACTCCTTGGCTGTCATCTGTCTAGTGCCTTTTTGTAAACTACTCTGATGCAATAACATCTTTTCTTTTCTATTGTAATTCCAAGTTTGCTATTCAACAACACCCCAGGAAAAGCTCAGATTATACTGCTCATAAAATTGAAACAATGATAAACTGTAAGGTCAGTTTAAATTATGAGGTGGGGTTATGTTTTGATTTTAAGATTTACAGATGCATTTGAGAAGTTACTGTAGGAAATTGCCATTGAAAACATCACATCAGGGGAAAAAAAAATATACCAACCTAATTTTTCATGAGATTCAATCAGAAGTACAACAAAATACAGTTTTTCATATTTTACCTTATAATTTTTCCAACTCTATTTTTTTATTCATGGCATTCTTTCATTTAGTAAGTGATGTGCACATAAGGTATTGTCTGATACTCAACTTTTAATTACTACAATAAAAAGCACCACCAAAGCAATATGGAAAAAATAATCACAGTCATTACCACCAGTATGTCTAAAATAGCAAACATTGATGGATATTGGACCTGAAAATATCAGTGCAGCACATTATCTATTATATACAACAGAAAAAGTACAAATATACAGCAGAAAATATACAGTAGAAAAAGTGCTAAGGGAACAACCATCTACAAAAAAAAAAAGTCACCAACACCATTTCTAGATTTTCTCTTTCGCACCACAAGAATAGCAGGATCTAGACTCACATCAAACTGAAAACCCTCCTCCTGGGCTCACTTTGAGCCAACGAGTTCATTTCAGCACTCAAACCAAGATTTGCCCTGAGTTTACACCCTACTGTTCCATCCTCCTTTCCCCTACCTAAGATTATCTTTTCTCTTCTCTGTTCAGCTTTTCACTCCCATCTGCCTTATGTCACTTGAATTTCAGTGCTTTCCTAACAGCCTGTAACTGGTCATTCAACAACATGAAGCCAGGAAAAGAGAAAATTGCAGATCTGTTGCAAAAAGATTCTGTACATAAATGCTCCTTAAGAATGATCATTCTCTTTTCATGGATTTTTAAACCACAAGTTACCTTATTTTCCAATGTTTTATATTTTTCAGAAGAACACAATTTGCAGTTCAACTTTAAAGAAAAACAAAAACCAGAAGAAGTCAACCCTGAAAGAGTTGTTGCTTCAAGGTCACTACTTAAACATGACCAGCCCCTAAGCTTTACTCTGGAGAGAGAAATACTGTAGGCTTAGAAAAGAACATTGCAACTGATGAAAAAAAATCCTTTTGAGAAGTTTGCCTGATGTCTCAGAATAAATAGTTACAAGATTTAATCAAAGAAAAAATAAGCATTGAGGACCAGTGCTGTATCCCCTATAGCTCACACCTTGCATCCCCACAGATGATTCTCTCTCCAAAGCTGGCACATGACATCAGAGGTGATCTGTATTTCTAACTGGCCTTTTACATTTGCATGTATCAAAAAAAAAAAAAAAATTACTTAGATCTCACAACCAGCACATCATGTTGAGTACCAATCTGATGACAGATTTCTATTACAAATTCAGAATTGATCTGTCTAAAGAAGAGATGGCCACATCTAGACAGCAGCAAAAACTACAAGATACAAGTAAGAATATACAATATACAAGTATAATACTACAAGTAAGAATTTAGAGCCCAATCAGACTTCTGAAAATATAAGTGTTTATAAAATATCAGTAAGGTGTTTTGTTAGGAAGAATTTCAGTATATCAAGTAAAACATGGAACTTAATGAGCTTCCATTATTTCAATTTATCTGTAAGCATTCCAAGCCTGCTAATATTTCAAGGTTCACAGCATTTTGGTTTATGATAAAATTAAATCATACAAAATCTACAAGCACAGAAAATGGTCACAAGCTTTGTGAATGGATTTGAATGGGAGCAATTTTTAGAGATTAAGCTTCCTCTGTGCTACTTGGAGATGACAAAATAGATTTATTGAGACAAAAAAATTGCTAGGGGTATGGTTTGTTTTTTGTTTTTAAAGTTTAAGTTGTGATAGGATCTCAATATTTTTAAAAAACAGTCATCTTTTAGAGTTGAACTGCTCTTTCATAACCCTTGAGCTGTATCAGGGAAAAAGCTTTAACAGTACTTTCAATAAATTCAGAGGTATCAGCATCATGAGTTCCCTCTAATATTGCTAGGCATAAATGGGTAAAGTCTCATGCCAAGTAATGTCTTGCTTTATGCTGGTATCCTGCAAATATGAAACCATATCAGAGTACAAATTTGTCTTGAAATATAGATTCTTGTTACTTCCTCTCAGGATGAACACCTAGCAGGTTATTGATCTGCTTCTGAAGGACACAGTGTTTATTATGTAGAAAACCACTGCTGGGTACAAGTGTGAGAAATTAATGATGGTTTTGTAAGTGTCCACACTGTGGTGCTGAACCAGTGGGGCAACTGTCAATCTATATGATAATGTATCCCAAAACTTCATAAAATCAGTGATGTGAAGAAGCATTGATTTTTGAGCTAACCAGGGTTTGTGAGAGAGTAAGGCTAAGAAGTTTACTGAAGTTAACACCTCTGTGTACACAACAGTTGCTTCATACTTGCGTGATGTTTTTTTAAAAACAACCAAACACGCAGAAACTCTTCTCACAGAAACTCAAAATGAATTCCACATACTGGCTTATTACTTGCTTGCTGTTTGATCATGTTGTTCTTTCTCCTATTAATATCATTGTTAGAAACATGAAAAATGGATTCGCTGCACTGTATTTCCAATTACTGAATAATTCACTTATTATGGGGAGGAAAATGAAAAACAAGTGAACAGACTCATTCTTTTATCAGTCTGTGACAGTGTGTATAAAAGTGAGTTCTGGGATCATTATGTTTTCTTAGACAAAAGGTGTGACACACTGCTGCCACTGAAATGGAGACAACCACCTGCACAGAAGTGAATTCCTGCTACAGCACTGAAGGCCAATCATTCCATAATGCCAGAATTCTATTAGTCAGGTTTTTAATTTGAAATTATGCTCAGAAGCCCTAACAAAACTGCATTAAAATCAATGGAAGTTGTCATATTTTCTGTGAATGGTATTATTAAAAGGAAAAATCAATTAACCAGTCACTGATTCTTTTCAAAACATGGGCTTCCTTGTACAAACCATTATTAGTAAATGCATATACCCTCCTTAGTTTTGATGAAGAAATGTATCCTGCAATGCCTATGGAGAGGATATATTACTAGAAGATTCAATTTAAATCAACAAAAAAGACTGTTGTTACAAACAAAATCAATTGCACTTTGCTGAACTTCTTCCTATCAACACATAAACTGTAATTTTGCCCTGTTTGCTTTGACAAGCAGTTGCTTGTATTTTCAGAGCCTGGCACACCCACTTTGTTGAAACCAAGAAAACTGTCAGTGAGTACAGGGAGGAGCTCTAAATAAACACCTACAAAAATGCTCTTCTGAGAGGCACCCACCATGTAGCAAACAGAATTTTACCCCAATATGCTTAGCAGAGAGCTGGTGTCACGCTGCTGGAACAGTTGCTCTGAGGGTTGATGATGTTAAGGAGGTTCCTCTTCACCTCCTCAGAATGACAAGATCCAAACCCCTTTGTTTCTATTTTAACTAAGCTGCGTTTACACTTTCATCACCCTATAGGATGGAGGTCAAATTCCTGCAAATCCTTTTTTACTATTTTCCATCTTGAGTTCTTTAAACCTAGTTGAATCCAGAAAATTCCCCAGGTAAGAACTTGAGGGTGAGCCACACCAAGGACCTGAATTTGGATGTGTGCACCTGAGAGGACAATGCTGAACACAGGACACTCAGACTCCACTTCTCCTGCCAGGCTATTTGGTTACAAGCGACTGGTGCTGAGCCTGAAGTCTCATTTCTGAGAACACTAAACACAAGTGTTCTGCCCAATGCATAGATTTGCTTTGCAAAAGCCCCCCCAGTACCAGTAAAAAAAGAGCAAAAGAATTGTTTTTACAACTTCAAAACCATGGAAAAAATACCTAACATTAAATCTGATTGTTACGAATTAGCATCATTGTTACAGCTATCAGCACATTGTGGATTATTAATATTACTTCAAGCTGTGTAGAAAAATCACATATAAAAACTATTTCTCTTTGGAAATTTCTTTCTGCTTCTCATCATTAAGTTTAATTTAAGATACTCGGAGCACAAACTTCTGTGACAGATTATGGCATGAGAAGTAAATTGTAAGATCACACATAATATCTATCATATGATGCACATATACTAGTTTCCTGATAGTGATGCCAAAAAAACCCAAAACTATTGTAAAACCAGGCAACCCTGATGAGGGCAGAGAATGATGAGGAGGACTCCATCTTATCAGAAGGCTAATTTATTACTTTATTATACTATATTAAAGAAGACCATACTATATTATACTAAAGAATACAGAAAATATACTTACTGAGTCTAAAAAGATAATAATGAAAACTCATGACTCTTTGCAGAGTCACGACACAGCTTGGCCCTGATTGGCCAATGAGTCAGAACAACTCACACCAGACTCCAATCAAGCAATCACCTGTGGGTCAACAATCCCCACACACATTTCATGTGAGCACAACACAGGAGAAGCAAATAAGATAAGAATTGTTTTCCTTTTCTCTGAGGCCTCTCGCTGCCTTTCAGCTTTCCAGGAGGAAAACCCTGGGAGAAGGGACCATGCTCAGAGAATGTGAATGCACACAACACACGTTAAAAACCAGCTTTAGGCAAACTGAGAAAGAGCAAACTTCACCTTTGAAAGCAGACTGGTGTATTTTTAATAAGTTAGGAACAGCAGATTGGGAATATACTGAAGCAAAACCCTACCGTTCTCCTCGTCTGACTTGTTCTCGTTGTCGGAGTCGGTGAGCGTGAGAGCCGAGTTCTCCCGGCTCGACAGGCCAGAGCTCCTCCTGGATTTGATGCCTCTGCCCCAGAGCCTGATGGCGTGCTCTGGGGACATTCCTCCCTCCGTGTCCGAGTCGTTGTCAGAGCCTGTGCTCAGGGAGTAGCCCTGGTGCAGGATCCCTATGTCCGAGCAGTACCCGCTCCGGTGCGGAGACGGCTCGCAGATCCCCAGTTCTGCCAGGGTGAAGTTTGTTCCTAGAAGGACAAGTAAAAAAAAAAAATAAATTAAGTCATTTAAAAAGCTAGGGGATTTATTTTCAGCTTGAACATATAAAATCTCTTTTTAGTTTTGCTCAGTTCTGCTGTATACCAATGAATTACTTAGAGAACTCTCTGGTGCAATGGTATAGCAAGTCTTAACCTTAAAAATATTGAATGTATCTTAAATGGATGAAATATACAAAATAAAGGTAGGAAAGGTCTCTAAATTCTAGGCTACTCTTTTGCTCCCAAATAATTAATCACTTAATTAACATAAACCTCATGACCAACATGACCTGCTTTAGTACGTATGTAACCTCATATTTGTAGAACAAAGCATGAGCTTTGAAGTCATCCATTTGATTACTCAAAAAGAGATTTTTTTTTTAAATGAAGCTCATTTTCACATACACAAGTCATTCTCAGAGATAGTGAAAGAATGCAAATCTATCAGTGAGAAAACATGGAACTTTGTCACTAGTTTTATATTTACATTTGGTGCAAATGGTAATTTAATATCTGATAAAGAAACCAAGACAGACCTTACATTGTAACGGTTTTCTTTTTTCCCCCATATTCCAGAAGAAAGAATGAATCGATACCAAAATCAGAAGGTCATTTGGTTTAAAGGCAAAACTTTCTGAGACAATGTCAAAACACGTGACCTTTAGCAGTTAATAACGACTCAGTGGACAAAATCTTATACATTTTTAAAGCACACAGAGGCCCCCAGGGTTCTCAGAAAGTCCAGAGTTGCTGCCTGATTTCTGCTTATGTACTTGTTTCCTACAGTAATGAACAGGGCAGTAAAAAAATAAAGGGAAATATTCACTGGTCTCTAAGGCTTTCAAAGATTTTGAAAAGCAAAGTAATTTGAGCTTCATTACATTGGGTTAAAAACAAAAACCAGACTGAAGTTGCTGGCAATATAACTGCTTATTATTTAACTAATTCCTTAATTCACAGGGAAACCAGATCAGTGGTCTGTGTTTCTAAAACAGTAGTTTTATTTAGCCCAAAATCTGTTTCTATTTTTTCCTCTTCCTCTACATATTTGTCAGAATGAAGCTAAACAATGGAAGTTCAAACACTAATAAAACACACAAATGTCTTCTACTAATAAGAAGGTAACTAGATTTTTAAGTATTAGAACTTCTTTCTCAGATTAGCCATGAAAGCTCATAGAATTTTAAATCCATCTGTCTCCCCTTTCTGTATCAGCTCTCTCCAGTCTCATATCTGACTACCAAAGCACATTTTGGATAAGGGGTGTGTGCACACGTGTAAAATGTAAAACTTGGGCCCAGTTTAAATTTATTCCTGAAGCTCATCATTTAAAGGAAGGGGATTGATTTCTTCTGGAAGCCTGACCTATGTCCTCAGCCAGCAATGACCAGGCTTGGGTGTGGCTCTGTCAGCCTGAGGTCAAACAGCCCCACAGTGACACTGGCCACATCCAGGGGAAGAATTCTCACCAGACAATGCTTCTCAAGGAATGCAACATTTAGTGGCAATGTGTAAAAAGAATATAGAAAGTCTGACATTAAAAAAGCCAGCTCCAAATTAACCCAAACCCATCTAGTTAGGAGCATATTTTATCTGCCTTCTAATATTTAATGTAGTAATCAGAAATTTAGTGGTTTATACAAAAGCAAGGAACTTAACAGTTCTAAAACTGAGCTACTCAAGTGCACTTCAGTCTAGAGATTTTTTGCTTGTGGTTGTCTTTTTGTCTTTTTTTTTTTTTAATAAGTGAAGAGTTCTAGCATGACAGATAAAGTACTGTTAAGGAAACTGTAAACTTTAATCATGTGCAATTGCAGTAGAAGACATTTAACATAATCAGTTTGATTGATTAGGGTTTTGCTTCAGCCATATTAGCAAACTAAGCTTAGACTTATTAAGAAAAAGGCCAAAATCAAACCAAAATGAATATAAAAAATGGACTGAACTGAATCATAGTAGCCCACCTCAGGTAATGTTGACATTAGATACATGCTAAAACTACTAAACTCATAATGAAAATGAAGTTTTCAAATTTTCTTGTTTGCTGGTGGCATGTCTACAAATACACACAAATTATGAATATATTAGCTTAATGGAGCTGTTGTACATACACAGTAAAGCATTTTGATGATATTCTTTGGATTTTAACAGCCCTTACAAGCACAGATGATTTCACTTTGATTAGCATCCTGTTCTTACTTTGTCTGAGGAAAGTGGTATAGGCACTGAAATACACTATTCACAAAACTCACTCACCCATTTGAGTTTTATTATGTGGGAACTTGGCATTTTCCAGTAACTGACAAAATTTTTAAAAATTGAGAAGTGGATCATATCAAGAGCACAAATGGAATCAGCCCCTGAACCCCTGGGAAAGGATTTTCTATGCTGCTTCTCAGAAATCCCTTTATAGTCTTATGACCTGATGGCAGACTTGAAATATTCTAGAAATTTCCCCATCTAGTAAAGACATGTTCTTTGCTGGTAGATTTTAAATTAGTTTTATATTCTAACTGTTGGCATTTGCTTCTGCAAAATATTATTTGAGACTTTTCTGTAAGGCAGCATATCATGGCAGAATAACTTGTCATTGGATAATAATTTTTTAACATCTACATATCTACATATATAAAGTAGGGTTTCAGATATGCATTTTACATCCAAAAATAGAAACATGTATCTCTATGATTCCTGATACTTTCATAGCCCTTAATTGACTAAAATCTGAGGAAAGGAAGTTGGAAATACTACAGTTATATTCTCTAGACCTTTTCTTATTCTGGACCATGTTCTCCTACATGCCTTGTTTTCCTAAAATGAAACTGCCCATATGTCTTGAATAACATATGAACTGCTTCCACTAACATATTCTTCTCTCATTTACTCAGCCATTACTGCATATTAAGGTACTAATGCCATCACTAGACCACCAGTAGACCTTGTATATTCACCCTTGTATATTCACATAGAGGATAAACAAAATCTGGATGCACAGAAATAACATGTCCAGTAATTCACAGAATAAGCTGAGTGGGAAGGGGATCAGAGTCCAACTCCTGCCTTGCACAGGACAGCCCAACCTTCACACCCTGAGCCTGGGAGCATTGTCCAAACACCTCCTGAACTCTGTCAGGCTGGTGCTGTGACCTCTTCCCTGGGGACCCTATTCCTGTGCCAAACAATTCCCTGGGTGAAGAATCTTTTTCTAATACCCAACCTAAACCTCCTGACAACTTCAGGCCCTTCCCTCGGGTCCTGCCATGCCTCACCATAGAGAAGAGATCAGTGTCTGCCCCTCCTCTTCCCCTCACAAGAAAGGAGACTTTCTGTACTTTGCTGTATATGGAACAAGGTCTCTCCTCATTCTCCTCTTCTCCAAGAGACCAAGCGCCCTCAGCAGCTCCTCACATGGCTCCCCATCAAAGCCCTTCCCCATCCTGGCTCCCCCCCTTTGGGCACCCTACTATTACTTTGCAGATGAAGTATAGTCTCATGAAAGATAAAAAAATACCTAAATCATTCCATATCCACTCAGCCCACCAGAATACTCCATGTATTGAATATATATAATATAAATGGTATATATACAATACTGCTGATGACAAAGTTCAGCAAGAACAGCCCAGCCTTCCTTGCCCCAGTGTCAGCACAAACCACAGCACTCGTGAACTGCAGAGAGGAAAGGCAGGCACAGCCTGGTCAGGGCTAAAGGTTTAGTGTCTCCTTCAAGGAGCATCATCCTTACAGCTCTATTGATAGTGGGAGCCCAGGCACAGCAAGACCTCATAAGGGACAAGCAGGGCAGCAGTGCCATGCCCTGGCCAGTCCGACTGCTCTGCTGTGTGCCCACAGACAGAACGCTGGGCCACAAGCCAGACTGCAATGCCAGCAGGCCAGGGCGGCTTCTTGCAGTGTGAGACAGCACTCCCTACACCTGGGGCTTGCAGGGAGCTGAGAGGAACTGAACTGCCCCTCCCTGGAATGTCACTTGCAAAGCAGGACTGAAATGTGCAGGCAGAATCCATTCTTGCACACTGAAAGCTTTTTTTCACATTCTTGTAGCGTCTATTACTTTGCTGGTGAAACTAAGAGAAAAGAGATGGGTAACGTCGGATCCTTATTTGTGGAAAAGAAAGAAACTCCTTTGCCTTGAAGAACACAGCACCAAAAATAGAAAGTCACAAGGTTTTTGCTTTTTCACATGAAACAGAGCTTAGTATCTCCACCCTCAGTCGCTTCATCCCCTCCTGCAGAAACCACTAGATGGTTTTCATTAAAGGAAGGCAGTTAAACCCAGCTGCTCCCTTAAGGTGTACATAATCTCTCATACAAAAACAGATCAGCAGTATTCTAGTTTAACAGTGTAATATAATGTTATGTACTTGATCATCATTGCCCATAATCTACACACTGTGAATACTCTCTCAATAGAATAGATGTTTTCCTTTAAATGAGGACATTACTTCTATTATCTCTTTAGTGCACTTCCTTGTACAGAAATTTACTGTTTCAGTTATTTAGGATATAAACACTTACTAACAGTGTGTTGAATTTAGTGATGTACTACTGTATTCATTATCCCTGCTAAGTCTAGAAAACATCACCATTTAAGCAAAGGTTACTTTCACCTAACCCCTAGGCAAAGGTCTCATTTGGCTGATCACAAACTGCATGAATTGCCCCTCTGAAGATTAATCTAATCCAGCTGTGATCGCTACAAGATGCCTCAGAGGAAGATCTCTGAAACCAGTAATGCACAGATAAGATAAATCTGCCTTCAACACGACATCAAGTTCAAGACTGAGCTAAGTCTAAAATCAAAAGAATAAATATAATTCACAGTCTTTGCTACTACAATGTTACAGAAAGTAAGAATAACAAAAATATATTGATTTAAGACATTCCATCCTTTCTCAAGTTTTTGATATGTTCACAGCTATAATGATTTTGCTGGCAGGAGTTCCACAATTTAGGTCTAATCTCTGGAAGAGGTCTTTCTTTTTAAAAAACCTCTGATGCACCCTTAATTTTTCTCAGTTCTTTATAAATTCAGTCTGCTCTGGTCCCTTCTGCAGCAAACTGACTAGAAGCAGTAAACAGAAATGTTTGTGCACGTTGGAATGTGTGGTTTGAATGTAAAGTTCATTTCCTAGTTCCTCCTATCAATGACTGAAGAATTATTTAACAGTCTTTTAGAAACTGCCTTGCTCCTTTCTGACTCTGATGCCCATGCTGGGCTGCTCTTGGCTGGGATAGAGTTGATTTTATTCTCTGCAGCTGGTATGGGGCTGTGAGGGTCCAGCTATTGCTGAGCAGCTCTTACACAGGGTCAGAGTGTAAGAACTCTCTTTTCCTCTCTATCCCACCAGCTGTTTTTCTGGCACCACCTTATGGAGATGAACCTGATTTTGATGATATTCTGGCTTAGGGAAAACTATACATTTATGGCTTTTTGCTCAAGTGCTTATGTTGATTGAAGACAAAACCAGATCTGAGAAGACAAGAGGATGGAGCTAGGTAGCAAACATGACAATTCATTATCTACCCCACACAGCCCACATTGAAATGCAACCCTTCAGGCTAACACTTTACTTTCTTAGCCAATCCTTCCAACTTTTCCAAGCTCTAAGGAATGGTAAAAGAAGAACAGCTTCATTTATTACAAAGGGATGTGTTATTCCTACCATTCCTGTCCATTCTCAAACCTGAGGGAGACAGATGTATGCAATTCTGTAAGCAATTGCTCTGCTCTCCTCTGTGCTTCACCCTTCTGTGCTCTCCCTGGGTGCACTTCTCCTCCTTCTCCTTGCTGATTAAGTGCCAGCAGAAAGAAAATTCCAGGCTGAGCCTCCCCTGTTATTCTCTGTCAGGCAGCAGAAGGCTGGGAAAGCTCTGCTCAGAGCTGACCTTGTGGGCCAGCAGCAGCTCCTGGGCACACCTGAGAGCTTCCAGCACTTCTGCACTCAGACTCCAGGAAATCAGTCAGATGTCAGCAGAGATGCACAGACAGAGGGGAAAGATTCCCGGCCTTGGAATCTCCCATTCAAAGCATGGAGATACCTTGGTTTAACCATCACAAGTCACTGAAGGCAACATGAAGGATTTTCTCCAGCATCCATCTTAGAAGCTGTCCCTGTCCAGTCTCCAAACAAGCCAACCCCAAGAGACTAAAATTCAGTTCCTGTTACTTTTTCCTTTACAAGCAGCAGAAAAAGAACAGAAAGTGAAGCCTCATGGCAAATCATGAAGTTCTTGTAAACTCCCCAGCTGTGGTCCAAACACCATCAAAGTAATAGAGGGTTTTGGAGGTGGTGGTTGGGATTGTTTGTTTTTTCAGGTGTTTTTAATAGAATTTTATTAAAAAGAGTTAGAGTGCATATTTTCTATTCCCAGCCCTGAAATGGATCAAACTATAGAATAATTTTGTTAAATGCCTATTTCCTTTTAAGACATAGTGAATTTCTAAATAAAATCCATCACAGAAATGCAAGAAAATACTAGGAATTTCTTTGTACTTAAAGCGATAGCTAGCATAAATAACGCTGAAATAACTATTTTCCCTTTTTTTTTTATGTTAACCAATCTGCTCAACCTGATACTATCTCCTGTCACACAAGCATAATATTTTCATATGAAGGAATAACAACTACAGCGCCATGGACAATGCAAACTTGGAAAAGTAGTCAGTCTTAAAGACAATATAAGGAAAGAATGAAATGCAATCCCAAGAGATGAGAGCTACCATTTAGTATCTGTATTGACTACGCATGCTTGCAATGCACACTTAAGCTCATTTGGCACAAAGCAGTACAATAATTAAACCATGGTCCCACAGAATTTAAAGTCAGTTTTCATCAATAAGAAAAATGAAAAAATGTCATTTTTGTTCTAGTCTAGCTCAGAAGATTTAGGTCTGCTGTTGTTAAAGTATTTTCAGTTGTGTAAGAAAAGGACAGTGAGTTCTCCTTAATTTCCAGTTGACTATCTCTCTCTCCCTTATATATATATATGTGTGTATATATATATACACACACACACAAATACAAAGTACTTTTTTGATAAAATCATTGCATGGCTGTTTATCTTCACTGATACACTAATCTGAGTTCAATTATTAAGAAAAAGCGCTACAAAAATCTGTAGTAAACAACCAGCAGATAAATGAGCTGTTGATACTTTGCTGAATTAATGTAAAGCCTTTTCCTTATTTTTATACTCTTAAATCAAGATTTTAAAAGTGACAAAAGATAAAGCACTGTTCATGACTTGATAAATAAACTGTGCTCTCAAGAAACAGCAGAAGTCAATGGTAATAAGCTTTCATACTTCCATGACTGTTTAATTGGGAATTCTCAAAAAACCTGAATCAGCTGTCAACACAGACAAAACCTTAATTATTTCTCTCTACCTTGCTTCACAAGCTGAGAACACGGCTACTCTATATTTTATGAAGGTCCCCAGGCACATATAAAGATTTCTGAGCACTAGCAGCTGTCAGCTCTTTAGTCACAAGGTGCTTCTTCGCTGTAAATACCATGTCACTTAGAAATAACGGTAATGTAAATTGTAACCTGTACAGTAGAATAAAAAGTTTAAACCATTACTCGGCTGAGAACTTATGGTTATATTCTGAATGATGTTGCTCCTAACATGCTTCAGAAATGACAGAAATACCAGCCTTTAACTCTGCATTTCTAATCCTACTAGGAGCATCATCAGTAGACCAATATGAATGACTTTTAGGACGGAGAAAATAATTCACCTAAAATGAAGAGGTTCCCCAATAAATAAAACACTTTGAACTGAGAAGCACTTAAATTTAAAAAGTCACATGAAAAATCCATATAAACTTCATCCAAACTTGAAGAATAATGAAATTAAAATCTTTTGAGCACTATAATTTTGGAGTAAAAGATAAATATCTTATAATCAGGTATCAAGGGAAACACATTAATCTCTCTGAGAAGTTTACCTCCAAACAACATCTTCTTTTATTCACCAATTGTCTTCATTATATGAGATCAGGAAACATCTGTATTTATTTGACTGAATTATAAACTGCTTTCAGCTTTTCATGTTTAATCCTAGCTAGATAATTAGTTATTTTCATCAGCCAGTCAGTTGTGGTATTATGAATTAATCAGTTGGCACCAATCCAGATGACGACTGGTCCTGAACTTTGCTACAGACAAAATACAAACCCTTAATACAGGATTTCTTTCATTCTCCCAATGAATACTGTTTGCACACTGCACACACAACCCCAAGCACACAAACACAGGGATCTGCCTTGCTGGCACACCCAGAGCTTGTAGCAGCACTGCAGAGCCACCAGCTCCGCTGCCGGAGCTCACTGGTCATGCCAGGCATCTGAGGATCCGTGGAGGAAGGAATATGATCTCCTCCCATGTGCCTCTTTTCCTCCCCTACCCTGTGGTGTTTTCCAGGCAGTCACAACATGCTCCTGTTTGATTTTGTTTTGCTGGTCCCTGTGTGCCCCCGTTGAACACCAAGGTTTCACCTGTTGCACTCAGCAGTGCTGGAAGGCACGGGCTGTTCCAAGGTTCTCTTCCCACCTCAGCACCCCAGCTCCCCTTGGTTAATGAAAACTCCTTCTCTATTTCATCTACACTTCTCTGTGTTTCAGTGGTTTAGAATTTCAGTAGCAGTGTTTTAATTTAGACTACTTTTCCCTTCTTCAATGAACAGAGAAGATTTGTGTTATGTGCCAATAAACAGGTTATAGATTCTGTTTATTCAAACTTTCTGCTGTTTGAAACTACATCTTTGTTCCATAAAACTCCATTGAAACAATTGGGCCAGTTGTTGTACTTCTGTTGTCCTTTCCCTCTCACTTTTGTCTCAGATGTGAAGGACTGCCAGCACTGACTTTATTGGTTAATAATACAGGGACATGCAAGTGTGCCAAAGAGTGAGTCAAGCTCCTACCATCACTCTGCATTAAGTTTAACAGGTGGCAGTGTGCAATCCCCTGAAGAGAAATTATCAAGATATCTCAATTAGAACAACAATTTTGTCAAATAATCTTTTATGTATGGGAAAATGGTGACCCTGAGTTTCACAAATTGACTTTAAAAAGAATGATTTTCCCCTACTAGATCAAATATTCTACACAAGAAGCAGTTGTAATTTAAAAAATACTGCACTTGTCTGTCACTTAATTCGGCATTAAAAATTTTTCAGCCTAACCCCAAAATCTTTGTGAGGCATTATTTTTGAGAGATTATACAGAAAATACTACAAAATCAGACCAAAATTTCGTTGATTTGAAAGAGAGTTACTGTGCAGGCTGTGTTATCTGACTATTTTTAACACACACGTCATCTCAATTCCTAAGTGCCTTTACTTGCTTCATAAGTGCCTTGCAGATCAGGTGAAATGATAAATTCACATCTCGCTGATAAAGGTCAAGTATGCCTAGGCATCACACCATTACATTATTATTTTTTTATTTATCATCATCGTTATTATTTTTGAGTTTGCAGATTCCAATTATAGAACTCTTCGGATTTAGCAAGAGAGAGATTAGATTGGATTATTCATTAATCCTCCCACTAGTTCACACTTTTCAGCCTACCAACATTTTGCAAAGAAGCATTTTAGGCTAGTTCACATAATTCCCTTTAGCTTGTATGGGAGCCACAAGCAGCTCTGAACCTTAAATCTCTGAAAGGCAGTATGGAGTATGTAAGGAAAAAACCCTCTCCTCTCTGCTGCTTACAGGATGCCTTGGATGAGAGCTTGTCCATTCTGCTGCCAGACTCTTCACCCATGATGTGAATACTGACAGCAGCACTGCCTGGTACTGTTGGATGTCCTTTGCCTGTGGCCTTGCAGTCACTGTCTTATCAGAAAAAATTCTGTTCTTAATTACCAGTGTGATAGGGCACATGAGCTAAGCTGGCTGGTGGCCTCAGGTGGCTTAAGCCACCATGACGGGCTCTGGATATTCAGATTTATCCATCACTTTCAGACTGATGAACTCTGATTCGGCTGAGCATGCCAGCACCTCTATTTAAATTTCAGATTTGTGGTTCTCAAAGGCATTGCTTGCTCTATTTTCTTTTTTGTTATCTCGTTAAAGACTTCAGAACAGAGAACAGGCATACATGTCACAAAACTACCTTTGGATTTAAGTTCTTCTACAACTTACTTTTGTTATGGCAACTGAACACAGAAAAAGTTTTATAGTGCTTTGGGGTCTTTTTGCATAGATTTTGTTTTGTTTTGTTTTTTGGATTTTTTTTTCATTTTAAACTGGAAATTTGGTGAACAATGTGCACGGATACAGAATCAAGGAGAGAACTGTTTGATCCTTGAACAGGAAAGCCTGAGGAGAAAACCCCTCCATCCAAAAGAGTGAACAAATCCAAAAGTTTCTAAGGATTTCTGACCTGGAAAGTCACAACAGAAATCTATAGCTCAAGTAATCAGAAGTGTACAGTTGAGATAAGCTGTGGTCCTCTAAATTATTTTAGGAATAACTTTAAGAAGTCTAAAGCAGGAAGCCACAAACCAAGTCATTCAAATTCAAATATGTTCTCTGTAAGAGGAAAAGATAACTCTAGTTTAAAGAATTTTTGGCAAAAATCAAGCACTGAACTAGTGATATTCCTGTTGATCTTTCTTAATATTACTTGAATGTAAGAACACATTTGAAAATGAGCTTGGGAGTGAAGTTGTTTTCCAATTAAAAGCAGGCTAACATGCATAGGCAGCACGGCTCACCCAGGTAAACACTGCCCTGCCCACGTGCACCCCAGAAGTGCCAGGGGGGTTGCAGGCTGGGGCTGCAGTTGCTGTGCCTCCACCTCACACAGCTCCCTGGACCAGTCACATCCAGCCTGAATTAGTAAAGCCTGACCTGAGAGCCCTGGTAGCAGAAAATTTGTGAACAGGAAACTGGAACAAGCACCACAAGGCATATGGGCTCTTCTAACTAACCGACTGGAGCTAAAGGAAAATGAGAAAAACATTGCCATTTGGTTTCCATTTTACCTAAAATTAAGGGGTTTAATTTTTGACCTATTTAACAATACTTGCCTCTTCAGAGTCCCACTGCAGGCACAGCACACAGCAAGTGGGTAATACTGCTCAAAATTTGTTTCCATTGCAGACTAATGCCACTGCTTTTTTTAAATCAGCTTTTAACATTCCTGTTATCAGGAAATGCCCTTTTTAGAGGGGAAAAGAAACCTACACCAGCCTGCTCTTATGAATGCCTCAAGCATTCAAAATTAGCAGTGAGAATCCTGTGGATACCACATACTCTCATCTTAAGAGCAGATGTGGCACTGTATAGTTTTGGTATTAAGTACTGCCAAGGTTCCTTTCAAGCAAAGAACTATTTATCTACTTAACACAGAACATAACCAACTTTTGTAAGTTTCATATATTACATTTATTTCAAAATGCTTGGCATTATTAATCCCTTTTATATTGTTAATATAAAGATTCTGCTTCAAAACCCCAGAAAGTTTATTTTTTTCCTCTCTTTTTTGCATTGCATGCACTGATGAACTAGCCTGCTCAGCAAGCATTTAACAGATTAGACACTTGAACATGGTTTCAGGCAATGCTCTCTCATGTTTCTGCGTATTGCCTGATAAACACTTCAAAGTAAACCGCTCATAAATATGAAATGAAAAGCCAAGAAGTCGTTATGCACAGCTTTGAGATACAAATCTCTTTATTCCCCTCTGAAGTGGAATTTGATTGACATAATGAGTCATAGATCCTGTCCAGGGACACACTGCCTTATCCCCTTTTCCTCAGGAGACAGGGAGTCTTTAAAGAAATCCACTTCAGAACTTTCTGATAGACAGCTCCAGGAAAGTTGAATACTACACAAATGTATTATTTTGTATTAATACCTGCCTTAACAACTGTGACATGTGTCAAAGATTGACTCCAAAGCCCCAACATCTAACCCTGTTACAGGAGGCCAAATCCGAGATGTCCATTCTATCTCATTATCACGGACACAGTGACACAGGGCCACAAAGGAGAGCTCCCAGAGCCACAAGGGCTGTGCTGAGCTGGGCTCTGTCCTGTGCTCATCCCCAGGGCCCCTCTGTGAGCCTGGGCAGCAGCAGCTCCATCCCCAGCAGCCAGGAACAGCGGGTTCCTGGTGGAGATTCAGGAGGAACAGGTGAGCCCTTGTGCTGCTCCACCTCAGAGCCTGGCACTTTCCTTTTTCCTTTCCTTTTTCCTTTCCTTTTTCCTTTCCCCTTCCCCTGGGATTGGCACCAGGAGCTGCAGCAGAACTGCACCCTGCACTGCTGGCACAGCCCCTCCTGCCCAGCTCTGCCCACGTCCCACCCTGGGGCCAGAGCAGAGGGGGCTGCCAGGGATGCTCCCACCCGAGGAGCTGCACATTGCTGTGACCCTCATTAGAAGGCAGATTTATCAGGTACAGACCCCCACAGTCATTTCCTACAGTTCACAGGTCCGTGCTGTGAAGGAAATTAAGACTTTCATGTGAGAAGGAGCAGTTAAAACCATCTAGAAAAACCTCTGAAATGCTAATTTGGATATTGCTGGTAATAAATGATACCCATATGAAAATGACAAAAACTATGTAATTGTTGGTCATTGCTATTCCACAAAATGTCTATTCCAATAAAAGTCAAGCTTTAAGCCACCACAGTGAAACTGCTGATCAGTAGTGCCATAAACAAAATTATTGTGCAATAAATTGCTACCCTACAATGTTATATTCACAACCTGCATTTGTAGTATTTGTGGAGGTTTTTAGAAGGAATCCAGAAAATATCTGCCTAAATTAAGACGCAACTTCTGGCACTTGATTTGCTAGCCATGCTGTATACATTAAATTATCCATCATTACTGGCTTTCATTAGTCTCTACTCCCTATGAAATAATCATACACAAAGTACACAAGATCCACCACTCACAACTTGGCTTTCTTTTGTTAGTGGTAGTGCTATTATTGGTGTTATACATGAGTCATTCACATGATTTATACAATAATACATACATCATTAAGATTTAAAAGGCAACAGTAAAAAATTAGTTTAATTTGTGGTGTTCAAAATGCACTCAATTTTTTTTTTATTTTTTGCCAATAAAAATGAAAGGCTAATATCTACAAAAAGCACACAGTAAAACAATGAAATGGAGAGAAGACTAACTATTAAGATGACTGAATTCATATTACATGTAAATAATGAAACATTAAAGTCTAATTTTGCAGAAAAAGGCTGAAAGGGAGATTTAGAAGCTTAAGATGATGAAAAAACCACAATGTGGTATTGCCCTCCATCTACAAAGAACATCTCTGCCTCTTCTCAGTCACTGAGATTACTCACACATTGTTTTTCCCTCTGAAATGTTTCTTGTTAAAAACTTTTACTGTTGTTATTTATTATTTGCAAATTACAAACACGTTTTGACCCTGCTATATTGCGAGCACTCTTCCTTCTCAGACATCTTAATGGCCTGCCCTGGCTTCTCTAACCACTGGTAAGCAATAAAGATTTACATCAAAATACAACAACATGAATTGCAACAAATATTGAGCAAAATGGGCAAGTGCTTGAAAAAGTCCAGAACTAAATCAAAGTTTATGATTCTAAACAGACATTCTCCCATTTTGCAATTTTTGAATATGGATTGCCCTATGTAAATTACAATTTTTTTCCCCCAAATTGCAACTTTTTGTAACTATTTTGAATATTTGTGAAGAATCATTACCATACACAGAACTAGGGAATTCTGGCCAAGTACCTTGGCACATATCTGAAAAAACTGTCACACCCAAGTATTAATTTTAACACATGTATTATTCCAGTGTTGATGGATTGCCAAATGAAAGGCAAATAAGGCATCCAAAAAATTCTGAATTACTCAGTGTTCACAGGTCTTCTGCAGCCCTCACAATTCCTACACAATCAATATCACACATGCCAGTAAAATTACTTCCAAAATGAACTAGAACCTAAAATAAATACCTTTTTAATGATAAATATCTTAGAATAAAGCATGTTTCTATAAACTAATGTTATTGTAAGAGATGACACCACAGTTACTGAGCTTTCCTTACAAGATGTGAAATGTTTGGGGAGGGTTTCAAGCAGCATTAGGTATTCTGATGAGGTGAACAAGCACAGCTGCCACTCACCCCCTTGGCTCTGTCAGTCACCTCAGCACACAGAAACCAAGTTGTCACTGGGAAAGGAGCTCCTCAGAGATCTGCAATTGCTGCTTGACCTGCAGCTGAAAAGCAAGTGCTTTTCTCACTAGATCTATTAGCCTTTTGACTTCATTCATTCACTGGCTAATATAAATACATTGCTAAAGTGAGTGATTAATTCAATTTCTTTGGTGAAAGTGATAAATTCTTGAAGCCTCTAGAATGGTTAGCCATGGAGGTTCCAAAACATAACTGGAACATATCAAACGTAACATATATATCATGTGTATTTAGAAATCTGGCAAGGGCCATTAAGTTGTTGTTTCTTTTTCTTTTTCCCTCTTCAACTTCTCTCCAAGAATAACCTTTTCTTGCTGCACCATAGTTCCATGTAACACAGACACCAAACTAATCATCATCTCTCTTAACTTTTATTCAGTAACTTTGTGCTGGAAGCCTGTTCAATAAATCAACATCTTTCCATTTCTTTCCTGTGCTTTCCAGGTTTAACATCAACACAACAGCTGAAACAAGAGTTCACTGTTCTCCTAAAGGAACAAGGCTTCCCTCAGCTTAAGGAATCAGACAACCTCAAAGAGAGGAAGAAACCCCAAAACCACCTTTGCACACACTGCTGAATTCTCCCCTGGACAGAACCAACAGATTTTTTAAATTGTCTAAGATGTCAGTGTGTAACAAGGAGTCTGGAAAGCATTCTGACAAAAACAAGGGGAATCTGACCTGACAGTCCATTGCTTTACATGAAAAATGCCATTTTTTTTCCTTCTGTATTTCTGATCTATTACATCTTGGCATCTTCTGATCCAAGTATGGCATTGTGCTGAAAACACTGTACAAAGCCAATTTCCAAACTAGAAACAGAAGTTTCCTTCCAATCATGTGGACAATTTTCTTCATTTATAACCAGACAGAAAATATATATAGTCAGTTTTGTAAATTAGGGTTGTGTTAATCAAACAAGGACCTCATAGCTGGATACAATGGGGTAAACAAACCCAAACTTTGGGAACATTTCTAAAGGCTTCCTTCCCTGCATAAGTCTCATTCTGAGAAAAGAAGGAATACCTTTACAAGTATTACAATCAATTCTAGTTTTGCATGCTGGAACTTACATATGTAAGAGACAAGCCCTATCTGCGAGTTCACTCATCTCAGTTGCCTTCAGCTTTGGTTCCAAACACCAAAATACACACAAAAATGCCACTAAACCCCACAGAACTCTGAAAAATGTGCGAAGGAGAGTATTTCACTTTTGAAGGTGCTGGTAATGCTGACGTTCATATTCAGTGCACACAGAACAGCTGCAGCTTAGTCCTAAGAAATGAGCAAGAGCATTTTCAACTCATGCATATGCTTATATTTACAAACAAATTCTTCCCATTTATGCCAATTACTAAAAATTATTAATTTAGCTAAAAATTTCTGATAAAAAGTGAAATATTCAACAATCTCGTAAGTCCAAGCTTATCTGAAAGCTGGCAACAAATTGGAAGGATATGAAGTCAAACTAAAAAAAAAAAAAAAATTAAAATATAGATAACTATATATATTTCTTTGTTTGCCATTTTCAACAGTGACACACATTTCCTAGTACCCTCAGCTCAGTGAACAATTAGATGTGGGCAGAAAAAGCTTCCTTGGAGGAGCTGCACTGCACAGCTGCCTGAGCAATGGCCAACAACAACCTGAGCTCCCATCACTCGAAGGCTGCCTTCTGACAGCCTGCATTTCAGTGATGGAAAGCATGATCCTTCCTACACACTATGCACTGCACTATGCATTTAGTCCTTGGAGAGCTTTCAGAATGAAAAGACCATAATTATTGCTACCATCATTATTATTAATGAAAAATACACATGTAAAATTAGGTTTCGAACACAGTGTTTTATAGCCCCTATTTGTCTCTGTGGACACACGCCATAATGGCTTTAACAGACCTTTAACACTCACTGACTAATTAATCTTTACACTCAGGACCCAGCACTGAGTTTTATTCAGTGAGGAGCAGAAAATAGCATCTGTGGATTGGGCTTGCAAGGTCCACTGCATGAATAAATTGACAGGCTACAGGAAGAGTTGGCATTAAACAGCTCCTCTCCTCCCCTCAGTACTCCTGTAAGAGCCTTCTCCAGCCACTGAAGCTTCTCTTCACAAACTCCTCACATACAATTTATTTTTATTTCCTGAAGTGACTCCTTTCAACTTTACAGGGACTCAGTCTTCCAAGTACATTGAGACAGATAGAAAAAAAAGAAAAATTACAGGGACTAGATATCACTTTAAAATAGAACTGCATTCCCTACACAACCAAAGTATGCACCAGAAAATTCAGTTTGACTATGGAGAGCAAAACGAACCATACAAATTAATAGACCTCAGCAATTTGTCAGAAAAACCTTTAGGCTTCCATTTTCAACTCAGACAGGTTCTAAATATGAAAAAGCACAAAGAAATACTCTGGAAAAAGAAAGCACAAAGAGAAAATACACCACGCAATTTCTTAATAGAATAAATTCAATCTTTGCTCCTCTTAAAAGAATTTTAAAGGTATTGTAAAAGAATAAGCATATAAGGGTAAATTTCCCTCAGCTCATTTGCATGACACAGTTATAGTCAATATAGCCTACCCAAGGTCCTGCCTTACTTTTGCTGTAAAGCCAGGCAACCAGAACACCATCTTCAGTTACAAAAAATAAAGAATGTGTTTATTGGTCAAGCCCCAGTGGTAGAGATTTCATCAAGATAAAATTACCAAGTATTCTGATTTTTTCCCAGTATAGGTAAACCCTGGTAACACTATGAAATTCCAGATTATGGTATCTGCTTCATTCTACGAAGCTAACTTCAGGAATAGCTTAATCCATTTCTTCTATGCATAAAATGATGTTAGGAACCAAGCCTTGTGAGCTGCAGCACAGTCAGCAGCAATGATAGTATAGCACTCATTTTGAGAGTCAAAAAAACCCTCCCTAGGCTGCTGCTTTAGCCAGGAAGGTCACAGATGAGTTATGGTGGATTTCTTACAACAAAGCATTTATTTCTCTGTATGCCTGTAGAGATAATACTTGTCAGATTAGCTCTTTTTCTTTGGAATTCCTCACCACTGGTTTAGTGAGTCTGTGTTTCCCAGCAGAGGGCTATTAATTAAAGTCCAGTAGGACTCAAATCTGAGCTTATTAATGGTTGGATAGATCCAAGTAAAACACATCTGCTCCCACACCTCAGTCTCCTCTCCTTGTTTTTCCTCACTTACTGAAGCACATTCTCAGTTTCCCACCATAAATTCCATGAAATCCTCCCTATCAATGAGCCACATTCTACTCTCAAGCCACCTCTAAGTGATTTCTCAAGCTTAAAAAAAGGACAGGGAGGTGAATCAACTAGGAAACAAAATCCTCATCTGCCAGCATTTGATCAGTTACAGCTTATGGTTTTATCTCCCCAAACATTTTCCCATTATTAAAAAAAAAAAAAACGAGGGCTTGCAGTGCTCTATGTATCAGTACATGTTAAAAAAAAGACTTCAGAATTTAATAGGATTTTATAGGGACTCAGCTTTGTGAATTACACTCATATAAAAAAACTCTAAAGTAATTTCTATTTGATTTGAATCCATTTACGTATGGCAATATCTGCTATAACCTGACAGGAACAGACCAGCTGAAATTGCAAGGACATGAAACCGGGAGTTGGCTTCCTTCCCACTTAACCTGCAATCCTCTCAAGTGGGGGAGGAAAGTTAGCAAGCACTGTGTAATCCTTCCCTCCTGCTTTAGAATTAAAAGAAACCCTGGTATGAAAACATATCCATTAGATTAATTTTTACCCAGATTAACCATTTACTCAAAGGTCACATGTAGGCTGAATTCCAAACCAGCAGCATGTTATACATCTCTTTTAAAGGCAGTATGGTGCAGAAACAGTCCCGTTGTGAACTGCTACATCACGTCCATCAGGACTGAAACAGCCCTTACCCTGTGCATCAGAAAACTTTAAACACAAGGAAAACACAATTCCAGCATAAGAAACACTGGAAAAAAGCAGCTATGTAATTCCAGTCTTTTGGTCCAGCTCAGCAGAAACATAAAAAATAAGCCACAACATAACACTTACATGATCCCACATATCATGAAGGGCATGGTTCAAGACAGACAAGAGAGGCAGGTCAGTATTAAACCATAGACTTGACTTCTGCACCCTCCTACCACAGCCTGACCTTCCTTGGGATGCAGTTTCCTGGCTGGGGAAAAACAAGCTAATGGCTGCTGTGAACCTACAACTGCATTACACACAGTCCTAAGTGATCTAGGACTGGATCAGGCATACCTTGATTCCTTCTGCTTCATGTACAGGAACTGAAAAGAGGCAGCGACCCTTGGACCTAAATTTGTTAATGGCACCTCCAAACTGAAAGAGTAATAAGCTTATTCTTCAGGCTAGAAGAGAAATCAATGATAAGTTACAATGTAATGGGCATGGCCAAGAAGTTGGCTTAGATTTCTTGGTGTTGCTACATGTGTTCTGAATAGAAAAAAAAAATCATCAAATGTCACATAAAATGTGTCAGAACATACACCTTTCATTGAGTATTGCCATTAAGGTGACTACATATTGGACATTCAGTTACTCTGAATATTTTCATTATCATCTGCAAGCACATGAACAAATATTTGCCCCATCCTGTGACACCAGTGTTCTGAAGCTGAACATCATTTGCAGCCAAGGCTCTTACTGGGAATGGGAGCCTGACTTCTGCTGGGACTTGTGCCTTGTAAAGCCTGACAGCTGGGATCTGTATAAACTGAATTATCTGTGTTTCTGTCTGGGTAATAATTTAACTGCACAAACCCCAAGAAGTTAAAAAATGAAGATTAAACTACTAAGTATACCTACACAAATGCAGATTTTTAGGGATGCAATAGCTTTTACTTTGATGTAACGGCTTCTAAAAATCAACTAATGAAACTGAAGTAAGGTCACTAAAATAATGAATTAGAGTGAACTAATGCAGTTTACGTAGTATTTTAAACCCACATTTTTTTTTCCCCCTCAGTGTCTTCATTTAGATACATCTATATTTTAATTTTCTTGCTGGCACTGATAATTACAAGCACTGTCCCCATATAAAATGTTTCAACTTTCACAAACATATTTTGAAATTAATTAGACTATGTATGAATGGGGTTCTTTTGTTTGACCACAAACATTCTAAATTACCTGGATTTTAAAAAACGTCTTGCATGCATTTTATTCTAAAGTTCCATGAATTCTAAAGACTTTATCCTGTGGTGCAAAGTTACCTGAGGATAACTCATATTTTCTTGCATTCTCAAGAAATGGATAAGGAAAGGATAAAGAAGCTCCTCTCCACAGACAGATCAGGATTGCCACCACATATATAATCCATACATGCATATTTAGCCCATAGTCAAACCAAATCATGCTTTGTGAATATAGTGAAATATCACACAGAGAAAAGATTCCCACCATTACTCCTGTGTTATAGATCAGAAGAAAGGATTATTGACCAAAGGACAACAACAAATTCAACCCTGTATTATCACTTTATGTTTTAAATCAAGGTTGGCTCCATAATTTTCTAGAAGGAATGTTTATTTTTGACAGGGAGATGTACCCTGAATTTCAGGAAACCAGAAATTCATCTTGTTACAGGTTTTTTAATTAATGCAATGAAAGATTTACAGTGCTTAGAATGATATTATAATCTGAATAAACCCATCTAGAAGACTTAGCTACTTTTTTTTTTTTTTTTTTTGCTTAATGCTTTAAAAATTGCTCATGGGACTGCAAATTATATTGGTACAAGCAATGTAAGTTATTACCAGTAACAGTATTAGAAAGAATGAAGTGACCACAACAGCACACTCCAAACCCAATTTTTCTTGCGCACTTGAACCATGAAGGAACTCATTGACTATTATGACAAAAATTCCTCTGACACAGGCCAAGAGGGGCTGAAAATCTTGTGCTGGAGCTTCCCAGTGTGAAGGGGCCACATCCACATCATGGTGCACAGGGTCTCTTTCCTCTCCTCGGGAAACAAGGAGATCCATGCTCTGCTCAGGGGCTGCACTCCACCTGTGGCCTTTTCCCAACAGAAAACGATTTAAATTAGATCTGGCACCACAGGACACTCCAAGGAACACAGCACCACTGTCATGGAGCCTGTGGCCCATGTTCAGAGTAACAGGATCAGTAAAAAATTCTCTCTCTGGAAAAGATGAACCCTGGGTTTAGCCAACATGCAAAGTCTCCAAGCATGCTCAGTCAAATACTACTGACATTTTTCTAGAAGTCACCCTAGGGAGATAATAAGCCTGGATTCACAATGGAAGACATGGTTATCACCGACTTCTGAGAAGTTATTCACACTTAAAGTCAGAGTCAGATTACTCACTCCTAAAAAACTGTGCAAATTCAGGTCATTTTTCCTCTTCTCCCCTTCTCCTTTTTATTTCACAAGTCATACCTAAGGTGTGAGAAACCTCACTGAGCCTCCACTATATTCTCTCTTGATGCCTACCTTTCCTATTTCTTTGACTGTCTTTTGCTCTCCCCAATCCAGATGTTTCAGACATCTTTATTAAATAAATTATATTAATAAATCTGCTTGAACAGAAGTAATTATTATGTTAATAAAACCCAGTAAAAATATGTCGTTGACTTCACCTTTGTATTTTTAAATTCTATTTTCTAACAACAAATAAAGCACTCTAATCTTTATTTTTCTAAATTATTATTACAGTTTTTGTGATGGATAAAATAAATATGCATTTTCCAGAATCACCAGAAAATTAGATGAAAACAAGACACATAGAATTAACTGAAGTGGAACTCTCCCTTTTGATGGATGGCTTGAAGTTTCACTAATCAGAGAAGTTTGCAAAATAATTTCTGATTAGTTGAGAATACATGCTACACAGACAACAGAAAGGGAAGGAAAAAACCAACAGCGGAAATATTAGCTAATATAAATAAAAATGGATTACTAATCTAAGTGCAAAGATTTTTTTGCCTTTTTCAGCTCACAATGTTATTCATGCCCCTGAGCAACTCACTTAATCTTTTTTCTCCTGCACTTTGTCTGTAAAATGGGAATAAACCAACATCATTTATCCCACTGGCGTAATATGTGAGTTAGAGTAAGACAAAAAAATAATAAAATCCAAACATCTCAATTATTTAAATAGGATTTGGTACATCAGAATGACATATATAATCTTTACTTTTGTTCTCTTCAGGAAAAAAAACCTATGAATTACTTAAAATCAATACATTTTTCATTCTTAAGCATTTCACCTCTGTCTTCTTCCATTTTATATCACTTTTAGCTACATAAAAGATGAAGTAGAGGCATTTCAAGTTGTTTTTCTTAGACTTTAAATCTTGGGTAACTTCTTGTTTATCACCTTTCACCACAAATTAACATGCACATCAAGACAAGTTCATTATCATTGAGAGGCCTGTTAAATAGATGAAAAAAGAATTTCATCTTAAAGTGCCCTGGATTATCTACTGGTATTCAGTGATGAATAATTTTGTAGTTCATAATAATCAGTTTGCTTTTCTTCCTTTCTAATTGAAAACCTCTGAAAGTAAAATTTATTTTCTTAGTAAATAAATGCTCATTGTCAGAAACTACAGCAACATTTGCTTTCAGAAGGTAAGAACGATGTCTATGTAAAATAAATAGTAAATGCAATTATATACATAAAACTGTGATATGTATATATAGGACACTATCTAGAAGAATAAAATACTACATTCTTATGGAAGAAATAAAGCCAAGCTCAGCACATCTTGTCCTGCTGACATGAAATTTCACCTCCCATTAGGAAAATGACATTTGCTGTAACACAGCCCCAACACAGGAGACCTTAAAAGTGAGAAGAGAATTCAAATCCATGGAAAGTACTGGCAGCCAAACAGACGCAAAATCATTGTAATCAAGCATGAATAATGTCATAATGAAAATGCTAAAAAATAAACTGACAGCTTTATACTGAGAACTCAGATATACCATGGCTATTAATTATTTAGGGTTAATTATTGGAAGGAAAAAGAATTTAAAAAGGCAGTATCAGCACAGCACTTCAAGCTCCAGTCTCTTAAAGTTCAGTCACACACATGAGAAATACAGACTGCAGGAAAAAAAGAAAATTTAGGTGGGGAAAGATGACAGCACAAGCACAATTCCATATTCCAGGGCTGTGCAAACAGTGCCTGGTGTGTTCTGATCTTAAGAGCAGTGAATAAAGCACCACACACTCTGCCTCAAAAAAACTCAGGTGCCTCAGTACCATTTTTTTTATATCTCAGCATTAATTTAGATAAAAGCTCATTCCAAAAGTTCTGCTAATGCTTTCTCTTCTTGCTGCTTCTGCCCAGAGTTAACACCCTAAAACTGACACCGTTTTGTTCTTTAGCCTCTTCCAGCATTGTTCCTGACCAGCTTTGTTTGATCTTCTCTTTATCTTGCTAACTCTCTTCCCCATCAATCCACATATGTGAAAATTTACTTTACCTTTTTAACATGGAAGATACTGTCACTTCTATTAAATTAACTAGATTTTTTTCTGTGATTTTTTTTCTAGTCAGTATCATTCTGGACAGGTTAGATGTCTTTAAGAAAGGACCAGTGAGATTAAAAAAAATCAGAAAAAATTTGGTAATTGAATAGTGAATATAGAGATAAAAGGAAAAACCACAAATGCATTCAAAATATTTTGCCAAGATTCTTGCAAAGAATTCATTGAGAGAAAAAAAAAAATAGAAAATTTGACAGACACACTCTACCACCTGCATATCCAAAAATATCTAAGGATTTCAGCAGAAATATAAAACTTCAAGCATAACAGTCTCCTTGACAGTAAGACAAGAAGCCACTTTCCACAAGTGCCCTCTCTCCCCTCATCTGCATTTCAGATTATGCCGTATGTTAATTTACAACCTGGAGTCATAAGAAATTGAAGATAGTCCATACGAAAATGTTTTTAAGTGGAACAGGAGGAAGTTAAATGATAAGAAATCACAGTTTGCCCTCTTATGCAACAGGGTCTACTTCATCCTTTAGCTGCTCACTCTGCTAAAAGATTTCCTTTGGTTCTTTCATGGGGAGGTTTGTGGCTGCCAAAGATCAAGTGCAGAACCAAACCACAGAACTCTCTTCTTGGAGCTGCTGACAACAGAAAAATACTTTTCATTGTTTCAGTATTTCAGTATACCTTTCAGGCTGCAGAAAGGTAAAGTTTGTGCAGAGATTTAGCCCAAATTCACCCTCTGTCTTGAAAGCTGAAGTGGTAGAGGCTTTGAGAACCATCATCTCTGTCAGACGTCCTCTTTCAAGAACAAACAATAAATGAAGTACTTACTTCAGTCATTTTCTTACATATGAACAAGATGAATTTAAGCCAAACAATATGGCTTTTCCCCCCCCTGCCCCAGGAATATTGCAGAGCATTAAGTAAATTATACTGCTGGACTAAATGTAGTAAACATATGAGGTACAATATATCTTGTTTTAAAAAAAGCATGTTTGGTATTCACTGACACTACCAATAACTTTGAGTCTGTTTCCTTGCTAAGTAGTCATATGACCTCCAGAGACATAGATTTTAATTCCTGTTTTGAAAACAGTACCATAAACGTGTCCAGGAGCTTAATTTATTTAATCATTTGTGGAAATTTACTGTGCATTTCTGTAACAGCATTTTTGATATGCAACTATAACTCCTCTCTTGCAGCACATTATTCCCATCACCTGAGGAGGATCTAAGGCAAATCTCTATTAGTTTCAGCCATTTATTTGTTTGCAGATCCCTGGTGCAAAGACAAGTAAACATGCCTCACAAATATACTAAGAACTGTATTTTCTTTACTATCTAAAATGGTCACTCCCTCTTTTGATCTGAATAGGAGGGTTGCCCAGAGGGTTCCCTTCCATGGAAATTTCCAAGGCCAGGCTGGATAGAATCTGAGCAACCTGGTCTGGCAGAAGGGGTCCCTGCCCACGGCAGGGGGCTTGGAACAAGACTATTTTGATGTCCCCTCCAACCCAAACCATTGTATCAACTTCGACTTCTCAACTTCACCTGCTCCAACTGTAGCTTAAAAAGTGAGGATAAAAAAATATATATGATGCTGGGACAATTAAAATAATTTAAACCAAATTAAAATGAAGTTAGAATTCAAAACCATGATATAATAAGAAAAATCGAACATTTCAGGGGAAAAATTGAATCTGAATTAAAACCCCATTCTCCACTACTTCACATCTGAGCAAATGGATACTTTAGATTCAATAACCAAATTAAACAACAAAAGCTCTGTGTTCTTGTATATTTTAGAACACAATGTTACATCTTTAAAAAAATTACCTCATTATTTCAGGGTTTTTTATTCTGTCAAGTCATTCTATTTATTCCAAGTTCTTCCTTTGCCTTCTTATTCTACAGATCATCATCATGTCTTAAAATGCCTAAGTTTCTGTTTTATAAACATCACATCTGTATGGTTAAGAGGATAAGTTGCCACACTTCTGAAATATTTTTGGAGATGCACTTCCTTAAACTGAATACTAAGATTCTCAGGAGTAAAAGAAATACTGGAGAAAAACTAGATAAATTCTATTCCATTATGCTTTTACAAGCTGTAGACATAATGAGAAAAGAGAGAGATCAGCAAAAAAAAATTCACTCTAAAACAATACTTCAGAGGAATTTTGTTGACAAGAACTGTTCTATTCATGTAGTGATGGCCACAAAAAACACCACACGGCAAACCCCATGTGGGATAGATACACTGGGATCAAGGTGTAATATTGTTATGCTGTCAAAAAATGAAGGAAGAAGATGAATTTAAGACACTGAAATTAAGATAGAGGAGTCTGTCATGCAATAACAGCTTATAAGAGTTACAAACCCAACACATAAACATAAAAAAGCAAAGCTGACATATTTGATAACCACAAAGGCAGCTTATCCCAAATACACTCTCAATTACAGTCATTCTGCATTACACAGAATGTAAAAACAAGTCTGTGTAAGTGCAGCATCACAACACCATCTCAGTTGTTTTGTTTTTTTTTTTAATGTTGTCAACCTCCCCAGCCTCCTGCCTGGGCAAACAGGAAGGTTTTTTCCTTCTCCTCTCTGTGGGAAGAGAAGGCAGTTTGCCCTCTTCCAGCAATGCCACAACTCCCACCCTGCCCCAGCACAGCAGCTCCTTGTGCTCTGAACACCACCAGGAAAACTCAAGGTTTTTTTGAGGGTGAATTCTACAAATGCAGCTGAGCCTCAGCTGTGTGGGAGCACCTTTCCAAACCAAGCAGCTCTGGGCAGTGGCCTCTTTCAAACAGACCCTGGGATGTCAAAGCAGCCCCTCATTTGCCTGCTCTGTGGCAGCTGCCCCAAACTGCCATGGCACAGGAACAAGAGCTTCATTAGGCTCTGGAAATAGGAAAAACAAGCACAAAGGTTCATTTTACTTCAGAAATGGTAAAGAAACAGGCAAACATGGATGAGAGATTGTTGCACTGAGTCAACAAGAGAGACTCACATAACTGAAGTACTGAAGACATCTAAACCCACAATCTGTTGTGTACACAGTGATTTCAGAGAGCAAATAACATTTCAGTTTTCTGTGCTGTGTTCTGGTTGAATTGTCCACATTTGAGCAATTCTAAATACAAGTGCAGGATTTTAGTCCATATATAACATTAGGTAATATGTATTTTCAAGTACCTCAAATTTAATGTTCTTTTTTCTAATTAGACTTCTGCTGGATCTGTAGAAAGTCTTATAAACCACTTTAACCTTAATTTTTCATTATGGAAATTGTAAGTATTCATTAACTTTGGAAGACATGGCATTACAGCTGTGATATATCAGTCCTCATATTATTAACAATCTACTTTATAAATTCGCTGCTTGAAGCACATACTGGTAATAATGACTTACAAATTTTATTTTTGTAAGAATTTAGAAGCAAACTTAACAGGAGCCCACACACTTATTTGCACACACTTTCTGTCATACAGAAAATTTTATTTGCTGCAATTACTTTAATGTTAGTGTCAAAATATATCTGCAGAAAGTTTAGACACACTAGAAACTAAACCCCAACCCCCCAAAAAGAGAAGCTACGTGGCTAATACTATTCTTTCCATCTCTCTCTTTGGTAAGATAACTTAAGCAAGAATAAAGTCCAGATTATCACTTTTTTTTTGTAGTAAACTTTTAGCATATTGTAAATAATTTTAGTCAAAGGTAATACTTTCTCCACAGAGACTAAGTACCATTTTAGCTTTTCTTCAATATCATTCAAATGCCTACCTCAGGAATAGAAAAACTTCAAAAGAAAATCAGATATTGCTATGAAATCAAATTGACTGCCATCTATAAAACTTTTTTTGGTACTCTAACTACATAATGTGAAAAATTATTATTATATTTATAATATTTAATATATCATCATAAACTGCCAAACTTAAAACACAGTACTCTACTGGAAGTAACTTTACAAAAGCAAATACACAGTTCTAGACAAGCTACCACAGAGTAGCCATTTGCTTGAAGGAATAACATTTATGCAATTTGTTCTACAGGATGGTTTTGTTTTTTTTTTAAATTATCTAACATTGCTTCTTGTCTTAGTAGCAAAACCTAAAATACTGATAATTTTTACTTCAGTATTTAAACAAATGGAGCTGATTAATGTATTTGAGAAGACAAAGTTGTACTGAACTGAGTCATCTGCAACTGAGCCTTTACCATTTCATATAATCAAATACGATTATGAATATCAATTTCATATTCAAAATTTCCACTTGTTTCCACAGACAGCAGACAGCTTGCTCCCTTCTAGGTAAAACTGACCACAGGCTATTCTGTGGTTTTCACATGGAATAGTGGAAAAAATACAGCTGATGTTAGCCAGCTGCTCAAATTTCCTTAGCATTAGACATTTCTTTATATTCTACAAGTGCTGGTGGAACTGCAAAACAAAACCCTCAGCTGCAGTGCTTGGTGCCATGCCTTTGTACAAGAAAATTTCTATAAGGTTTAGGTGACACACGCCTTTGGAAAAACATGCCAAGAGAAGAAACACAGCAAACAGCAAGTACCAAAAGTCCAAAATTAGGAATGGATAAATAAGGCAATAAGGAAAGAAGGAATATGAGAGTGAGGACAGGTTGCTAAAAGATGTCTAACAATACCAGGACTGGCAAGGCATACCTGGGCTCAGAACATGGATAGAGGAGCAATGCTAGGAATAAAACAGAGAGAAATACTGGCAAGTTCTTCCAAGCAGATTGTTTTTTTAAGCTGAGGAAGAATCTTGAATGGCAATCAACAGAAGACCGAGACTCAACATTCAAAATTGCACTGGACAAACTACACTGAAGAGACATTTCAGCACTGATGACCCAACTGTTCTTCTCTCGCAATCCTCTTCAAACAACTGTCTTACTTTGTGCAGGTAGTGATTGTCACAAGGAACACTCTTGGCTGTTTAAGAAAACAGAGTCCAGCAGCATCATCAAAAGCAATTCTAGCTACACATAAGCAAGAAAACAGGATGGCCTTCACTGCTCTGTCAAGAACAGTTTCAAGTGTTAAATTCAGTTTGTAACATCCGGGTCTTTACTAAAGTTTAAGAAAAAGAATAGGTCTTAATTACTGTATTTTCCATAACATTTCCGTAGTTGAGTGATTTATTCCTCCATTTTATGGACTTTCTCAAATTCAGCTAAAATAAAATCTCTTTACTTTTCACTGTATTATGAAGAAACAGCCAACTGTTTTTTCTGAGCTTTCTGCATCCATTTTAACAAAGTTCTACCACACACACAAACATCTGAGCCCCACTCCACCTCCCATATTAGCAGCAGCATTCCTCAGAGAGGCTTTTCTCCAAGCAGTTCAAAAAAGATATCTTTTCATTCTGAATTAAACAGGATGTAGAGATTGCCACCAGTGGAGGTGCAGGAATCACAAACCTATAACCCAGCTATTCTAAGGAAAATGTAAGCAAGTAATTACAAATAAAACTGCTTACATTCATGCAACTTGTTTGGCAACAGCAGCACAGCATAAGGAAAGCTGCTACAATTCATAACAGCATCTTGTAATAAAACAGCTTTATGCATCCCTCTCAAACTGTTTAGTGCTCAAATCTCATCAGATGGCTGAGTAAGCATTACACTTTGGGACAGTAAATCTCTGTTTCCAATATGGTCTGCATTCACAGACACGTACTTTTGCACTCACTGTAGTCACTTCCAGCTAAGCACTCAAATGGAAAGAAAAAGGCAATACATAAAGACATCTGCATGCTATTCTGTCTAATCAGCTATCTAGACTCTGAAACCATTTTGGAACCTTAAAGGATGAGCACCTCAAAAGGAACTGACTGCTACCAGCAAAAGCTGATTTGCAGTTGGATTTACAAACATGAAATAGTGTCAAAGAACCACCTTTATACAAGCCACTGTCTCTTCAACCTGTCTTTATCTACAACCCTGGGGCATACAGGGCACTGCCATGGTATATTTCAGTTCTATTAGAGACAAACTAAAAGGTAGGAAAGGATTTAGAAACCACCACCAAGTCGAAATTCATGTCAGAAGATGACATTATACAGGCAGATGCTTGAAGAGCTCTGCTTAGATTGACAGACAGTTCACAGAACACACAACTGACTGAACTGCAGCATCTAATTAAATCTGTACAGAAAAACACTGGCTGCTGTGGGTTTTCCAATAACACAGAAAAGAGCAGCACCAGACCTAATGGCTAAAACTGAAACCAGTTTCCAAAACCCAGAGAGAAGCTGGCATCTGCTTTTAACATGGAGGCTGAGTTCCCACAGTCACTGCCCACCAGTGGAAATTATGGATTTTTATGATCTACTTCTACTTCATGATCTACTGATGTTTCCAGAACTTCAGAATGTGCTTAATTTAAGGAAAGATTACTGGGATCAGTGTAGAAATAATCTGATGAAAGTTAATGAGCAACCCAAAGCAGGCAAAGGCAGGTAACTGCAGATCCTCTGACCTGGAACTCTGAATCCAGAGAAAAATAATATAAAACAAACAGGACAAATGCTGGGCCCTGCTTACCCAATTATACTTCCTTATAAATTTGTTTTTCCACTGATTTATAGACTTTAAATGAATTGGTCATCAGCACTTGGACTCAACTCCAAAACCCCCATGGTTCTCTAAGGAAGACAATGAGATTTGGGTGGTATTTTTATTTGTTTGAAACTTTCCTTATGGTTTTCTTACTGACTGAAGTGTACATTCGGGCCCAGCCACAATATTTTTAAAGCTTCTAGAAATCACATAAGGCATTGGAGGTGTTAGGAGAACAAACAGGGAGGACAGAGGAAATATAAACATAACAATCATCACCATGGATGAACCAGCTGTCCACTGAGCCTAGAATTTAGTCCCCAGTAGTAAGACATTTCGAAACAACATGGGGAAAAAAATAAAGCAGAAAAGACAATTACAGAGTAAATAAAAATACACCTAAAACTTGGTCCCAATGCATTTGAGCTGAAAACTGACTCGTGCATTGGAGCAGGAATACCCTCTGGTGCACACTCCACAAAAATACAAATATCTAATCCTTTCCTTTTTTTTTCTGAAGATGCAGACCTTAAACACATGTGGCATTGGAGAGTTCATCAATGTATAACCCAAAGTAAATGCTGTTGTATGTCAAATATTTGCTGAACTCCATTTTATTGAAATAGTTCTTTCTTCCTGTATTATGAGAAAAGAGGAAAAGAAGGAAAATGGCCTAATTGCTCCTTTACCAGCAAACAAGCTTTGGAAGGATTCTCAAGTTCACAGAAACAAAATTATATTCACTGAAGAAAATTCAGGACTACATGTAAAAACCCATCTTCTGGAACCCACCTAGGATGCAGGAACAGAGATGCCCAATTCAAATCCAGATGAAATATAAAAGCTTTCTAAATCTGACATTTCAATGTTAACAGGTGTATTAGAAAAGAATCTAAGTCTCTCCATCAGTTTGAGAACACTCTCAAGTAATCAGCCTCCCTTCCAAACACATCTTGCTGAAAACCAGATGCTAAAAAATATCATTTGAACCTTTGGAAAACAAGACACAGAAGGTGGAACAGATTTGCAAGATTTGCTCTGTGTTAGCCATTTTCATTATCAGAATTAATAAAAAATCATTTTTATTTTAAGTATCTTTTTTAAAAACTAAAACTATTATTTCATTTCCATGGAGTACATTATATCCCTTTACAGTAGATTTTAGTATGAGACAGAGCATCCACAGATGTGTGTAAACAAAGTTCTTAAAAGAGTGTGTGCTCACATGTGTATGAGAAAAGGGAGAAGGGTTTATAGGATTAAAAATTATTATTTTCAGTATCCAAAGTCTTAGAATTCTATTACATAGCAGAGGAAAGAGATGAGGTGGAAAACAATACACCAAGGGAAGGTTTTGTTCAACACCCAGTCAGGCACCAGCACTACAAGATGAGCAAACATGACTTTCATTGAGGCACAAGATCTTTTGCTTGGTAGAAATTTGAAACTATGAAGTATAGAAAGCATATTTCCTACTAATTTTCAAGTTCTACTGAAAAGGTATTTGCATGAAAATGCTTACTAAACCTATTTTAGGGTAGACCTGAGGTTTTTATTTTTTTTTCTTTTATTCAATGTGTGCTTACTACATGTTGATAACATCTAGTTTTTAGAAATTATCCTTTTATTATGTGATTTACACAATGTGCATGTAACTTTGTAAAGGGCTTTTAAAAATAGAACCTAGTTGAAATTAATCATCAGCTAATGAGGAGTCCAGTACAGAAGTAGTAAAAATAGAAGTTCTTTTTTGAAAGCTAAAGAACGGAGTAAAAAAAGAGGAGAAAAGGAGCATAAGTCTATATAAACTTATGAACTTGCATCAGAAATCCCTGCATTCCGAGTCTCTCATTTAAACTGTAAACAAATGCTGATTTTTAATAATGATCAGTTGTGGGAAACTGCTGAGAATAAAAAGTTATTCCCTGAGAGAAACAGAGAGAAAAGTTATTCCCTAAGTGTGTGTACAGAGAATTCTCAGATTATGTCTAGCTGTTGTTTATTCTACAAATACATATTAATATTAGAATAGTACTGGGTTTTCCAGCACTGGTGTTATTAATTATTACTGGAGTTCCCATCAGATCTGCTCAATTGGTCCAGCAGGTGGGAAGGGATGAAGATGAAGCTTTGCTCAGCCCAGGTCAGACTCTGACTCCCAGTGCTCAGCCCAGGAGGTCTGAGCACCCCAGCATGCCCAGCACAGGGACTCACAATGGATGAAGACAGAAAATGGTGAAATGCCAAGAAAATAGGATGGGAGGGGAACGTAAGGGAAGTGAAAAGGAAGGGATTATCACAACTGATTTAAACTGCCACTTGCGAACCAGAGAGCTTGCTGCTCAGGAGGAAAAAAAAAAAAGAAATCAAAACAAAACAAACATACAAACAAAACTAAACCCCAAACATTACAAACCAAAACAACAACAAAAAATACCCAAAATACCAAGAGAAAACAATTTGTGCATATTTAAAAGAAAGCACCCAAAGACTGAAGGTCAGTGCCATGATGTCTCCCTGAAAATCCACTTCTAAATACATTTTCTGTTTTTTATTGTGACTCAGATCTAATGTACACAAAGTTTTGGTTTAATTCCTGTCTATCAGATCACCTTGCTATTACAGCTCAAAAGGGCACTTGACTGATATTAGAGTATAAATCAGAGGAGGAATGTTAGGTGTGGGTTCGACTTTCTTACCTTTTCCTTTTTAAAAGCAGCCTGACAGAAGGCTGCTCTAAATGTTTGTACTTTTATTTATTTGCTAGTCTAGTAATGCTGCTACATTGCTCCATTATTAACAACTTCAACACACATGAAAGCACAAATGAAAAGTGCTTTCAGGGGTTTAAATCACTTAATATAATCTTCTAATCTTTTATGATTTGGGGAGGGAGAGCATAAGAGAGGGAGGCTTTATTCAGCATCTTTCCATTATTAAATAGGGTACACAAATTATATTTTTCTTATTTCTCAATAAGGCCATGCTTTCTAGACAGGAGAAATTGAAGGCAGTTGTTTCACCCTAATACATATTTTACACTGGGATCGTGTTTCTGTCAGGTCACCATTAAAACCAAAGCCCTAATTCAGGAGAAGTGGAGGTTCCACAGGTACTGGCTAGGAGAGGAGAGCTGCCTTGAGGCCTTTTCGTACACAAACCACCCTACACCTGATTTAATGTTAAAGAATCTGCCACCTTGCCTCTACCCCAAATTTTGGTTATGTAACTGTACAGATATAATGAAAATCAACAGATTGCAGAATGCCACTCAAAAATATTGCATGACAAAGGAAAACTACAAATGTGCTCTCACTCTAGGCAGAATACATGAAAGAAGTTTTATTTAATGTATGTAATCCAAATCTATCAAAACATTTCATTTTCAAAAGGTCACAGGTTCTGTAGAGAAGTATTAAAATTGTAATTGCCAAAACTCAGTTGGATTTGGAAAGGATACATTAATTTTAACAGAAGAGTTGAGGATGACTCAGGTTTGATGACAAGATGAACAAAGATCTCGTTTTGGTGTTATTGGGAGCATGAGCAGTGAGACAAAGCCTGGTCAGCCCAGGCACCTGTAAGAGCAGCTGAGGCCTCTGAGTAGCAGCCCATCAGTCACTGTGAATAGTTAAAATCTTTTAAGTCTGAACAACCTTCATTCCTCTCAGGAAAGTATTAAAACAACCCAGCAAGCACTGTTTCAGACTTTTGAGCTCTGAATATAGTTTGTTATTAGTATTTTGCTGACAAACCATGATAAAAAAAACTAGAATGAGTGCAACTTTATCTTAACTGATTTTCCAGACCCAGTACCGTACAACAGGCAGCTCAACACAGCCATGAAGAGTTCCAGTGTCATGGTCAAACCAAATATTTTGCAAAAGTATTTAGCTTTTCTAATAGAAGAAACAAAATACTGAGGAAAACATCTGCAATTCCTTTAAAAAAAATTCAAGCTTTTTTCTAATAGAAGAACAAAAAATCTCTAAAGATTACTTTAAGCATGTTTATTTCCCACAGAATTTAATCCCATCACAACACCCACTCAAAGTTAGAATAAATTTAAATGTATAAATTCCTAGATGTCTGCAGCTGGAAACTGGATGCACAAGATGTAATGAACAGAACATCCTACTATATGAACCACATCTTTATCCATCTAATGTTAATATAGAAAGTGAGAACAGCTACAAAATCTTAATCTAGATCTATCTGTAATATTTTCTTGAATTTCATGCCAGTAAAACTGTTAAATCAGAAAGATATCCAGCTTTCAAATGCAAAGAATCATCACACAGACTTATTTTCTAAAAAAAAAATTGCTTTCTAAACTTAACAAAAGCAGGAAAATAAGGAGTTGCTGCTCATTATCTAACAAAAAAATTACTTTGGCTCTCTAAAAAAACCACTATTTAATTAGACACAACAACAACACAAACTAGTAGGGGAAAAAATAACAATAATAAAAAAAAAAATCTGAGTGTTTCAATTCAGTTACCAACAATTTGCATTCCCCTTTGTAAAGAGGGCAGAGAAGAACACATTAAGAGCAGGGGGAGGATGAACAGTTGTCAAATCAGTAATCAAGAGAAAAAGACCATTATGAAATGCTGAATAATGACCTGCAAACTAAAATGAGACACTTGAGCTGAAGCATCAATCATCCTGATAGGAAAAAGTAATATTTAGATGACTCCTGTACAGTAAAGCAGAACAAACTGCAGTGAAAATGGCTCCAGCAGCTCAGCAGCTCGAGGTGCACTTTGATGCTTTATCTTAGGTAAACACCTCTAAGCAAAGAAAGACCCTCCGAGAACAGAGATCACCCCAGAAAACAGAACTGGGTGTTTGACAGACCAAGCACAATGCAAACACTCCCACACGTCTGCAGACAAATGTGAGAGAAACAAGGGATTAGACAAGGGCTTAATTATTAACGCTAATTATTAGATTGTTTGATTGAAAGGGGAAGACAGACACTGAGCGCTGTCAGAACATCTTAAACAAGATGTGTGACATGATACCAGGTATGGGAAATGACCTTCCACTGAAGGATTTCCACTATAAGTGTGGTAACTTCCCGTTCCTTGAGCCTCAGCATTAGAAATGTGCAGCAGAGAACTATCACATGCTGTTAACAAGCACATCTACAAACCAGAAGAGTTTCTGCATTTAAATTATGGTACATTTAAATTATGTACCTGATGATTTACCTTCCATTGAGGGAGCACCAAACCTATACATTTGTCCATCAAGCCTGCCTGTGTCTTAGCTGGTATGAACCATAACTGATTCTTCAACTGACGCTAAAACAAGGCTTTTAATTCAAATGCCATATCTAACCATTGATTGAATGCCAATTTAACCTGGCTATTTGAGAAAGTAAAGCACCTGATTAAACACAGTTCCTATGAAGCAATGTTCACTAATGGTTTCAGCACAGAGTCTTACAAGTTCTTGAGACAAGAAAATACCCAAATGAGAGTAAAACTATGTGAGTACAGTGCACATTTACAGGTTTTCAAGTAAAAACATTTACATTCTTAATTCATTAATCTACTGGACATAGCAAGGACTCTTGTATAAAATAAGAGGTTAATTGCCCTAGCTTACCAGTTCATACAAGCAGGTTATTTCAAACATTAGTTGTAGGCTACAATGCTCAATTACAGCCAATTACAAAAGGAATTAGATAGGTTTCCTCCTTTTAGTTTTTATGACATCAAGTGTGAGCAATATGGGTGAGCAGTGACAAAATAAAGTCAGAGGAACCACCACTCCCATTCCCACAGTTCAATTACCCAGCATTCAGCAACAGGAAAGAAATTCCAAGGCACCTGATGAATAATTAATGTATATTGGCCCTACAGGTTTTTACCATAACAGTGTTTTAGTTGTCTTTTCAGTACAGATTCTGTGTTAAAGAGAGACACATGTAGGTGAAAATGCCATTATCATTTCCAAAATTAACCTAGGAAACAATACCAAGCTAGCACATTGTCTAACCCCAATATCTACACAAAAGACATCCTCTGGTTAAGGGTCATGGCATTTGTGTCTTTCAGATGTTTTGATAAGTGAATCTCAGTTTGCCTCATTTACAAATTGTGGATTTCAAAAGTACCAGAACTCAGAGAAAAGAAAGAACTTTCTAACTAGCACAAAGCAGTGGAAATAATGTTAAGATAATATCCATCCTCCTAGAGCTCTTTCATTAAAACTCCTTGTAGCACTGAGATGCGTTAACAAGGAACAGACCGAGGAGCACCGTAACAGGAACCAGGCTGTAAACATACCTTGTCTTGGAAACTCATCCGACTCCCTGTGCACCAGGTCGGACACTCGATTTCCATAGTGCATCCTGGTGTCGTGGTCATAGGCCTTCAGAGTCTCACTGGAGCTGTAGGACTTCTGGGTGGGCACCCTGCAGTCCTCGCTGTCCAGGGAGGAGCTGGTGTAGCGGCACTGCTTCCCGCAGCGGCCCCGCGTCAGCGAGCGGTGCCTCCTGTCCTTTATGTCCATTGTTCTGAGCCAGGCACGGCGCTCCCAGGAGAGCCACTCTTCTGTCTGGGGTCAGTCACTGTCACCTGACAACATGAAAGGATGAGGAAAGAGTAAGTAATGCTGCCACTATGTTTTGTTGTGTTCTGCTTTCCCTGACTTGTCCTTGAAGGACAATGCGGCACAGATGGAAAAGAAAGGGAAGGCCCACATCATGCATCCTCTAAAAAATTGAAATAATTGACCAGAATGGGTAGGGAGCAAAAAATTAAATGCTGTAGGATAATTGCATTCTATCTAAATTATCAGATAATCAAACAGTATAAAAAACAATGATAAAACAATAACACTGTCATCTTTCGATTTTTGAATGAACTCTGGCAACAACACAGAACTGACAGAACAGTATTTGTTTCTGTTATGCAACAGAAGAAAAGTAGACTCAAACCAGCTTTAATTATTTCCATTCTTCCTGCAGGAAGGCTTGCAATTAAGACTGAAGCATGCAGGAGAGTTCCAAAGAGGAGATTATTCCTATTCACTGTTAATGCATTACAGAGCTGTACGTTATCCTTTAACGTGTTCACAAGCAGCAGTGACTGATGTTATGGCCCCTGGTTAACATTAATCCAAGGCCCTGCTCTGAAGGTGGACAAGGTCTCTCCAGACATCCATCCCAACTCTGACATTCCTGTGTCGCTGTGTCTGAGCACACTTTGGGGCTTGGCTGCTCTTGGGCACCCCAGAACATGATTGGATGAGCTTCTTCACCCCCCTGAAGTCAACCAGTTTATCCAACTCAGCACTTGGAGCTCTTGAGAACTGTCTAAATCTCTTCTTGTTCAATGAACCATAGAGTTTTTTACAGTGTGCTTAATTAGGACACCCTTACTGTGGCATATAGACTTTAATATATGCATCGTTAGCATACAAAAACTGCAAAATGAAAGCTACTGTAGAAAGGAAGAAATACAGTAAAAGCACAAACACCCTACCCACTGGGGTACTAATTATTTTCAGCTGGTATTAGTATATCTTTCTCTCATGGCATTCTATGCCCAAGTCTGTGCTAGTCCTGAGAAATCCTCATAACAATTTTTTTTTTTTTTTGTCTGGAAATGAAATATTCCCACAGAAAAAAAAATACTCAGATTTGCTAATAAGCAAAAATTGGAACAAAACATCTTGCTTTTCTCTGCATGGTTGAGAAGTTGAAGGATGGTTGGGGTGAATTTAGCTGGGACAGTTAAAGGGCTTTTCCTTGCCCCTGTCCCCTCTCAGTCCAGGTTCCCCCTTCCAAGCCCACTCAGCAGAACATGCCCAGGCCAGAAGCTTTGCTTAAACCACCAAAGCATTTTAGCAGTGATTCCTTGTGCCACCTCTGCCACAAGGGAACAAACTGCAGCAGAGGATGATAAAACATGCAGAAGGCAGCCAAGCCTTTCCTTGTGGTAGCTGTTTGCACCTGCAGGAGAAGAGGTCACAGCACTGGCACAAGAATTGGCTAAATCATTGCTTTTTGAAACAGATTATGGCCCTAAGAGAGAATAAATGTACTTGGCCAGAGGAGCTGGTGACCTAGAGAAAAGGTTTCTTGCCTTCATTTATATTTGACATTTAGCCTTGTTGTGGTTTTTGTTTTTTTGGGTTTTTTCCTTTCTGTATTTTAAAGAAGTTAGGTAACCACGAGAAACAGCTGCTTTAAACCACCCACAGGTATTCTGCAATCTGTGAGGAATAAGAACTGTAAACATGCTTACTTTTTTTCTTCTATTTAATTTATTTTTAACATTTCAGAGGAGAAAAAAAGTCACAAAACAACACCTACAGAAAAGCCAAAACAAAAGCAGAGACATTTGGCACTTGAAACCATTTAGGTTTGTTTTATAACTTCAGATTAAAGAGAAAGAAAGATTCAATCTACATTCCTGTTTCTCAGCTCTCTGAACATGTAGTGGCTAAGCTGACTCCTCCATATCTTAATTTTTTATTTAAATTCTTTGGTGCTGTAATACTGATTGAACTGGAAAGCAGGTTAACTGTAAAGCATTTTAACACTGGTGGCACATATTTTCTTGAAGTTTCAGGAGATATCCAATAATTTAGATTAACAATACCTGTTCTTTGATCGCATTTTAATACTTTCTCATCAAATCCAGATATCAATATATCACAATTATAAACATAGAAACAGACATAGACACTACAGCATTGAGCAAAACCTGCCAGTTACTCTCTGGGAGTCCTCATGCTGCTATTCAACACAAAAGTCTGTCATTGCTTATGAATTCTATATTGTCTGTCAGTTCAGATAAACAAACAGCTTTTTGTTTTTAGGACTGCTAAACTTAAAGCTGTCTGGCCTGATTTCTATTGTTTCTGAAAGAACATTTAATTCCTTGTTACTGTAGTTAAAAGAAGGATTTACTCTGACTGAGATAAAACTTCTGAGTATTTCCAGGACATTAGCTTATGAAAGCATCTTCTCAGGAAGACAAGAGTTTTTGAAATTGTTCCCTCAATAACCATTATTTTTTAGAGTTTTGTGCAATTCCCATACAAATACGAATATAAAAGGAAATGATAAGACAGTGTTCCACTGCTGATCGTGCCTGTAAATATTCCTCAGTCATCTGCACATGCAGAATATGAGGCACAACTCTGTGCTACAGTAACTCCAAGTGGCTAACACAAGAAAATAAAGGTAGAAATGTCCCCAAATCTTTACTTTGATCTTTCATAAGGAAAATCTTGTTGCAAGAATCAGACATCAGAATAACTTGGTGAATAACTTGATTTTATGACACCAGACAATTAAAAATTTCTTGAACTTTACTCATGTTAGTAGGTTCTTCAAATGCTATAGATAAAATTATAACATTTTTACTGGAAGTTTTGTTCAATGTCATTTTCATATTTATTAGAGTAGTTTTATTTTTTGTTTTCCTTATTGTTCCATTACTTGAGGACAAATCCCAAGCATCTGAGACTAAATACGTCTACCTGAACACAGCAAAATACTCTCAGAGATACTTCTCTCCTCCTCACCTGTGCTTTGGAAATTTATTTGAACTTAAAGCAGCCAGGCAGAAACCAGTTCCAGAGCATCATGCTCAAACCATTCTCAAAATTTAAATAATGGTATCACCGTATAAGGCTTAAAACACAGTGAATTAAGTTGTGAAACAGTCCTAGAAAAGCTGTTTCACTTTTTTTTCATTCTTATAGTAAATAGATGAAATACTGATTCAATTCAGTGCTAAACACCTTTCCTGTTAGACAGTGAAATATTTATGCACTGTATTCCTGGAAAGGTAAGGTGGGATAGCTTTGCTTAGAGAATAATGGTGAGATGCAATTTGAGTTCAGAACTCCTGATACTCTTTGACTTGCCTGTCTCAAGGGCACTCTGTGAATGGTTTGAGTTATTGACCTAAATCGTAACTGATTTAATAATTTCTTTTGTTTCAAAGGATTTAACTAATACAGCTCATTCTGACCCACTTACACTACAGAGCAGTACAAGCACTAACAAGTGGCTGTTTTTCTCATCTAGTTTTGGTTTCATTATTTCAGAAACACAGGAGCTCTGACTAACTTTCTGAGAAAGGTGTTTATTCAGAAAATATTTATTATTTATAATGGCCTGCTAAAGGGCTGGCCAAGTTTCACAGGAATAGAGTCTCAGTTGATCTGGACCTACCATAGCAGTCAATCTAAAGCAGTAAATAGCTCAGGCTGTATTTGCTGCTGATGTACACAGATCCCATGAGCCCCAAATTACATATGTGTAACTTAGGGCACACTTCTGACTCACAATTCATCAAGGATAAGATTTATTGTGGTTCTGTAAAGCAACTGTGTACCTGCCCATGACTTTGGCTGGGGCAATGAGAGCCTAAGTGCAACTGTGGGCAGTGCAAGGGCATTAAAACACTGCACGTCCTACAGGGACAACAGAGACAAGGGGGAACAAAGAAGAGAGAGGACAAGAGGAGGAAAAGCTGAGGAGAAGTAGGCTTTTGTTTAGGTGGTTTAAAAAAATTGACCACTCCTTTTTGTGTTAGCACAGCCAAATCAATATGAGGCATGGAGGGAGGGCTCAAAATGAATTTTAATGGCTTAGCAAAGCTTATGCTAAAACACTCTGTAAATTTAAAGTTGATTCATACATTTTCCAACTCAAGTAAGGGCTTGTTTGCTGCATTTTGTCATGATCCTGAGATGATTACAATGCACAGGGCCATTAGAACTGCCACTCACACCACACAGAGCCCAGGAATCACTTGCAAGTTCAGGGAAAAGAAAGAACTTCACATTCATATTGTGCCCCCAAATCACCTGGCACAACTAAATCCAAACATTACAATAGTGCAGACAGTGTTAGAAACAGCATTTTTTTCTTTTTTCCCCCTCTTTTTTATTTAAAAGAAGTAGCACACCATGTACCAACCTGTTCATTAAAAAAAAAGGTCTCTTAAAAGGCTGGACTCCTTTTCAGGAGCAGCAATTGGAAATAGGCTTGTGATTCAGATATTCAAATGCTGATCATTATTTTATGCAAAGACCATTTTTGAAATGAGAAAATGCAACAATTCAGCTTTGGTGCCACGCAAATTTTCAGGAAAAAATATAAAAATAGTTATTTAACTGTTGTATTTATTTCTGATTTTAATAATAGTAAAAAAGAACATCTCTACTTCTGGGTCCTCTCTGTCTATTAAAAAGAAAAAAGAGGCAATAAATAAAATGAAATTTTAAACTAAATTCTACAACTAAGTGCACCATAATATGCCCACTTTGTTAGATGAAGTAATATTGATGACAAGTATGTTGGTTTTGATTTGCACCAAAAACATATTTGGACAGTCTGTTTTGTGTAGTCTCATTTTAAGTCGATAAATTGTTCTTCTCAATTTTTTAATTTTTTTTTCCGTTTCTGTCCAAATATTGAATTCTTGTTTCAGTGAGCCACCCTATATTAAACTGAAATTAGATCTATTTAGTATGACATGGTGAACAGCTATATCAGAACAATTGTGATGAATGATTCAAGTTAAGTAATCTAAGACACACAAGGCTTATAGGCATTGTGTTCTGCTTTACTGCAGAAAAAAACCTCGTTTTTTTTTTTTTTTCCTTTTAATAAATAAAAGCTCTAGGAGGTATTTTCAGGCTAATGGCACTCAAAATGGTACACACAATAACAAAATAAAGCTGAGCCAAATATTTATCCCATATATGTATTTTTATCTGTTTAAATATACATTTTTTTATTTCTAGACTACGGAGATTTCTGTACTCCAGGAACAACTTCTAAATCCCAGAACTGTTTAAATCTATTATGAAAATAGCATTCCATTAAGAAAATAACATGCTACTGAGAAAGGATGAAAAGCCAAGGAGCAAGGAGACAGTTTTCAAAAGGTGCCCCACCATTCACTGATTGCTGAGGATTAACCCCTTGTTCCCCCCTGAACTGCCTCCCCTGTCCATGGGGCAGAGGGGGGTGGATGTGAGCCCAGCTCTTCCCAGGGCCTCAGAGCCACAGCTCACACCAAGGCCAAATGGAGAGTTTTTTCTCAGAGCTCAGCTGGAAAAGCTGCTTGACAAATTCAGGTGCAAAGTCATAAATGTTCTTAAGTGGGGCTTCTAGTTTATGCACAAGCTGAGGGGCAGCACAGATTTGGAAACCGCTCCAGAAAAATTTCACTATCAGCAAGACATCTGCAGTGTCCCAGGTCTGGGGCAGAGTGTGGCACACATGAACCACCCAAGCCTTTGTGTTCAGCTGCTACAAACCAAGTGCTTGTCCTTGTCAGGGAGCATGAGGAATAGAAAACTTCACAAACAATATTCACTTAGTGCCTCAGTAGCCACAGAGTGTATTTAGTTGATTTTTCTTGGAAATTATGTATTATTTAAAATTATCTATGAAATTCACTAAAATATTATTGGGATAGTACACAATTCAGTAGCTGATCATCAACTATCCTGTAGATTCCCATTCTAGAAGCTACAGCAGCCATGAGGAGATTGTGTCACAGCCACTCAGTGGTGAGAAAAGTTCATTTTTCAGTGAGGGGCTTATAAATCCCCCAAAGTGGTGCTAAGCAGAACAATGCTAGTTATCCAAAGGGGGCTGAAATATTTTCTTCCCAGAAATACAGAGGCAAAACCATGCAAAGTTTGCAAGTTCTTCCTATTTGAGAGTGTTCTCCCTTCTTTTCTGGGTGAGGCCTTAACTATCCCCCAGTCCAGAAAAAGAAAAAGAGATTTTACCCAGGCATAACATATTTCCACTACCACCTCAAAGCTGTTTACAGATATTTATTAGGATTTTGAACAGCCAGGAGAGCTAAATGTGTATCATTCTTATTCTACAGCAAAGGTTAAACACTATGAAGATAAGAGTCCCACCCGAGGTCACAAAGTGAGTTTGCTGCACATTTGAAACCCCACGTTCCAGGGCTTGGTTTCCTGCTCTCAGTATAATTGTTATCTAAATACTTCCATCACTCTATGTGGCTAGGTTTAAATAAATAAATAAATAAATGAATAAATGAATAAATGAAATAAAGCCACAATAAAACAACACAAAAAAGCCAAGGTCTCAATTAATATAATTACTTAAAATTAGTATAGCTGAACAAGTTCACAAAAACGATTTAAAGATCAAATACAAGCTGGCCACTTCAAAAGACTAAGTTTGCTAGAACTAATTTTCTAAAGAACACTGTTACTCTTTTACTGCCTAGAAAGAATAAACAACAATATTATCTACTGCTAGACTGCTATTAATGAAGAAAGGTAGAATAATTTATCATTGTATAATTAAGACAGTGCTGTTAAGCATGCTTTAACGATTCTGTATAATAGTTTCATATCACTAGAGAATACTTTTGAAAGAGGGAGTAATTGTCTAAATAATTTTTGATTAAGTCCTTGATCAAACTGATCCACATTTATAGAAGTGAGACAGAATTAAATGCCCATACAAGGAGTGACAACTTGCTTTATTTAATTGTCCACGGGTGATGCACCTTTTTCATTCTAATCCTAGGTAAAATGCTGTCTTTAATTAACCTAATGGGATTTTCAACCTTATCAGCAATGGAGCCAAGACATCAAGCTGGTTGGAACATAAGTTGTGCTCCAACCATTCCCCTCTCTGTTTTGCTTTCACCAGCACCTGGTCATTAGTTCATTTAATTATTCACCAGGATTTTCCAGTGCGCTGTCCTCTTGTCAGTCTCCTTATCTTTTCATTTTCTCAGGAACCTTATTTATGACCAGAGTTTCCATTATGGATTTGAATACTGTCCATATCCACAAGCCTTTTGCTTCCCACCCACGCTAATCCATCAGCTGGCTCTGGGAGCTCCTGGGCACGGTGCTTCCATATTAGACTCGAGGATTTTGATTTTAAATACATGACTGTGCTATCAAGTTGGAGAAATATAATATCAAAGGATTTGTACTTGCACCCAAGAAGGTCCAATGCCAAGAATGTTAAGACAGTTCCTTCCTAATTATTTTTCACTTCCTTATGTTAAAGCACTCCGTAATTTTACACCCGTTGGGCACCTCCACTCCTGCTGGCAGCAGCAAAACCTGTACCACTGGGTACAAGATCAGCCAAGAGAAAAACACCAGGAATGTGCCTTTCATTCCTTGTTTACAGATGAATACACTGTGCAGGGAACGCTGCCAGAATCTGAGATCAGCAAAGCTCCTGTGCACATCTCATCCTACTGTGAGATGATCGTGTTGCTGAAGAAGTTTCTTAGCTATTTTCAAACCTCTACAAGACTATTCTTAAACTCATCAAATGCATAAATCATGCAAGCAGTTATGGGTTTAGGTACTTTACTTATCTTTTCAGTCAAGAACACCACCTGCTTTTCACTCTACACTTACAGCATTTTCTCTCATTTTGTCTAAGAAACAGCCCCTTTCTTTCTTTAAGCTTCCATAGAACATCTCTTGCCTCAAATTGATACTAACAATTTTCATTTGTTTATTAACAGGAGGGCTTTAATACATTTTCTCCCTGCTAGAAGTGTCAATCAATAAAAATAGGTTTTGCAGAAGGTTTTAGTAGAGACCACCGTTAAGGCTGTAAACTTATAAGGTAAGGAAAATCAACAATATTTTAAAATGCCTAATAGTATTTAGTAGAATTTCAATAAACCTATTCCAAATTACACACGTGAATAGTCCATTCACCTAAGCTCTGATATTCTATTAAAGAAAACCAAAGAGGGGGGGAAAAAAAGGGAGGAAAAAAAGGGAGAAAAACAAGGAAAAAAGTGAGAGTGTTTCTATTTGTGTGAGCTGGCAACCTTATTTCTTGTGAGTTCTCCACCTTTGTAAACACACAGATTTTATCAGAAATAACAGCTTCCTGAAGTGATTCTTTGTTTTAAAAGGTTCAAGGTAAGCAAAGAAAAAGTTAAAAGAAAAAAGAAATAGGAGTGGAAAACAACAGAACCTTGTGATAAGGCACACGGAATGGATGACATTATTTCTCAACAGCCTCCATACAAGTATTTGCTGAAACATTTTAAAATCTAGATTGCCTCAGCCAGCAATGAACTTTGCATAATGAAGTAAGAAAGTTACACTGGAAGATTCTCAGCTAACAAGTGGTGTTCCATCTTTCAATAAAGGAAAATTAATTGCTTTATAAAAATTAATGAAACCTTGCAGTGATGTATACAATGAACACAACCATTACAAAAAATGACCAGCTGTAACTCAAAATGTATGAAGTGAATTTCCAGAGTCGACATATCAAGGGGTCATGAGGGATGGAACTGAGACTTTGCCACCTGAAAGCTGGTCCATCCAAATCTGCAGTGCAAGGTTTACTCACATATTATCACAGCAGAAGAGGACACTGTGGGTTATCTTGATTAATGGAATTTTTTAAATAACCTCAGTTAAGAAAAACACACTTGTAGAAAATCAACTAATCCACGATAACAAAAAGCAGCAAATACCCCATAATGTTGTACAGTCACTGTGCAGACATCACTACATCCTCTGTTCCATCTCAAATCATGAAGAAAAAGGCCCCAATCCCTCCGGAGGAAAATCTCTCTGGAGAAAAGGCCACATGCTTCAGCAGGCATTATCTCCTGTTATCTACCTAATCATTCAGGACAGAACATGTACTCCAATATTCACTCTCACACTGCAGGTTTCCTACACAGGATCACATTCTGCTCACTCTCTCCTAGCTGTGGGTGCCTCCAAGGAAAGCCTGGCATTTGCTGGTGGATGAGGGGTTTCCTGCGTGTCACTCTGCCAGTAGTCACTGCTCACGGGGCTGAGTTGTCACAGAGAAGCCCATCCTGGCTGCTCAGCCCTGTGTGATATCCTCATCCAACATCCCACAGGGGGTGCCTGAAGGCAGCTGGGGACAGCAAGGGCTGAAGCAGCCCAGAACAGGGGAGCTCATGTGGGGAGATCTCAGATAAGCTACCACAAGAGAAATGCCAGCAACCATCTCCTATTCACCATCTGTGCCAGAGTTTCACCAAGCAAGATCAGTCAGGAAGGAGAAACAAGTTTAAAAATGCTCTTAAAAGTGCATGGAATCTTTGCAAAACCCATTTGGTCCTTTCTTTCCGTTGCCCTTTCACAGATTGAACAATAACCAAGCTGCAATGTCTAATTTCTTCACAACTCTAAGCTCCCTGCATTAAAGCCAGCCCCCACAATTTTGCCATCTGCTGCCTGGATTGCTGTGCATCCAGCACAGAGATCCCAACATTCTTCAACTGCCATGGTTGAACTTCCCAGGCAAAAGCATCTCTGTGACAAGGACAGAGATCAAACCTAAGGGAACTTGGCAAAAAGCATTTAAAGCAAATTCAAAGCAAATTCTGTTTCACCTACCACATGCAGTTGTATCACTGACTTGCAAAATAAAATTTATCCCTTCAATGAAGACACTTCATTTAAACTAAGTATTTATTGTATCTGTACAGCTACACAGACGCCTTGATCTCGATCCACAGTATATGAAACTTGACAGTGTTTTAAAACTGCCTGTCCTCCAAAGATATTGGACAGTTAGAACCAGTTTATAGCTTTGTTTTAAAATTAACTAGAGGTCCAAACCTTAGTCAGTTCTTTTGCTAAGGATTAGATGTTAAGTACAGAGAACAAAATTAAAAATGCTGTTTAATAAAATTTACCTTGTGCAACCAGAATTTTCTATGGTTGTAACCGACTTGTTGTAAGTTAAACACAAGCCTTAAAAGGCTCTCTTTGTTCCAATTCTGTAGTACCTACCAAGGTAAATTATTTCTTGGTGCCATTATTTTTAGCAGTACTTTATAGAACGCAATAATACTGCACAGACTTCTCCCACTAAACAAGAAAGATGTTCACATATTGGAGTAAGTCCAGGGAAGAAAGCCATTGTCTCAAGGGACTGGAACATGGGATCTACCTGGAGAGATGAAGGAACTGGACTTAATTGCAGAAATGGCCAGCAGTGGCCTTGCTGTTCCTATGAGGCCAGGGAGAAGAGGGAGATGAGGCTGCAATGGGGGCAACCAAAGGGGAGTGAGAAATCACCCGTGCAAACTGAGGTACAGGAAGTTCTGAACAGAAATGAAGTGAGTAAAAATCACTCTGGGGACATATAAGCACTAGAAAGATTGCTGCAGGGGCTGGGGAATTCTGCTTACTTTTAAGACTCAACTACACAAAGCCCTTAGCAACCCAGTCACAGTTCAACACTGACATTGGGTTAGGTGAGCTTCAGAGGTCCTTTCCAGCCTCAATGTGCCTATGATGGTCTTAATCTAGGAAAAGTTCCATAGCCATTCAAAAATAGGAAGAAACAAAAGAAGTATTTATTTTGGAAACCAGCCTTAAAGCAAACAGACACGGCAAGCTTTGTAAGCTGAGCATGTAGGCTAAAAAAGTCAGAGGTTTTTCAAGTAAAAAAAATCATCTAAGTTTGAGGTTTAAAGCTGAGTTCCAAGCTTGAAGAGCACAGTAAGGCAGAGGCTGTATTCTGTCTGCAGAGGAGCAGGCACTGCAGTGGGTCCTGCTACAGCCACACTGATCATACATGGCTGTGTGTGTGGTGTGCCAGGGAAAAATGAATGCTCCTTCTTCAGTTCCGCAGCACAGACCTTTAAGGGAATACAGTTCTAGAGTGAAGAAAACGCACAGGAACTAAAAGCACCATTTAACAAAAGTAAGAAGCACAAGCTCTATCACAATTCCCAAGACACTACTGCAAGCTCATACATTTCCAAACATGTCATTTGACAGTGTTGACTTTGAAACAGTCCCTTAAAAATGTGAAAACAAACCTAAAAGAAAACAACTGTGCCATATGTTGTGATGAAACTACCATAAATCTAAAGAAAACAACACATGAGAAGGAATTGTAACCTCTAACACTCACCTCTCCACCAGGCAGAGCCACATTCATGTCATGTAAATCAATACAAGACCTATTCCCTTTTCACTGAAGATTCTGTCTTTTGTTTGGAGGCCCAGGAAGCAAGGTATTCATCCGGGCCTATCCTACAGATATATGGCCAATACCAACTTGAGATCTGTGTATGATACACAGGCCTATGGTACATTATTCTGTCTGGAAATATAAAAATTGTTGTAAAACAAAATTTAAAAAAAAAAGGAAACCAAAACTTAAATTTCTATAGTGATTTATCAACAACTTTCCATTTCTATTTCCATTGCTGAGGGCACAGACACTAGGTGTGAACTCACAACCCCACAGAAGTCTTTGGTATTTTCTCTTCCTGTACAATTTTGTCTGCCAAACTTCAAATGACTCACTGATTTTAGCCAATACAGGCTAAAATCAACTGGCATTTTGTCTCAGCTGGGTTGGTGGGTGCCTTTCTGCTGTATTTAAATCTCAGCAGGAGTGTGGAGAACATCAGCTACTAGGCCTGGGACTAGAGAGAGAGCAGCTGGCCAGCCAAAACTGTGAAGGAAGGAATACCTTGCTGGTATCCATTATGTGAATTAGTTTTGGTAGTTGTTGAGATGTGCAGAGTCAATAAAGTGTCCTAATTAACCACCTTCTTTGTAACTCCCCCATTTGTGGCCCAGGTGAGTCATCCAGAATTTCACACTGTATTTCCAAGCTCATGAACTCATCTCCGCACACATCTGGCTCTGGTAGCAGTCACAGCTGCACCTCAGTCCCCTGGACAAAGTGCACCTACAGCACCTTCCAGCAGAGGTTTTACTAATGCTCCACCTTTTAAAGAGCTGCTTCCCTTCCCCAAGACAAGCACTGCAATCCTCTATTTTAATAGAAAAGTCACTGAGGCTGAGGAGAGCAAAGTGCAGCAGCCCTGCTCTTTAAAGCCTCTCGTGAGCAATAGGTCATCATCCCATACAGGCAGTGGGAAAAAGAATCTCCTGCATCTGTGCCTCTCAGAGCAGGAAGGAAACTGGAACCAAATACTATAAATGCTTTATTATCCTGAACTGAAATCAATAAACTATGAACAGTTGTAACCTAATTTACTAGCAAACAGAACTGAAAAGATATCTGACAAAGCTTTTCATATACATTAAGAGCCATCAGATTGTAATTTTAGGTCAATATCAAGACACACAATGACCTAGAGCAAAATGATCTATATACCATTACCAATTTACTCATTTGCCCAAATTACCTCAGTAAATTCTAACTTGCATGAAAACTTTCATGAATTATTAAAATAAAAGATAAAAGGTAAAGGAGAGAAAAGAAATCTCTTCCTTGACGCCACTGTCACTGATGTGCACATGTTGTTCTTCAAAAGCTGGTTCTGCACAAGCAGTGGTGGGGATTGTGTCAAGCAGCTCCCCAAAGGGTGGATCTGTGAGCTCAGCCCATGGCAGAGGGAGGTGCTCAGACTTCCCAAAAAGAGTCTCCTATCCAAAAAAGAGCAGGACTGGTAAGTGTGTATTTGGGTGTTTGGTCATAGCCAAAGCCACCTGAAGTGACATCTCTTCCAGCCCTCCCAAGGAGATTGCCTGCAGGACAGCAGCCCTTGGCAAGGCTGGTTCACCTTTGCACTAACACAGAATTACAGGTGGGGTAAAAGATGTGCACTGCATTAGGCAGCAGGAATGAACACCCCTCCATGAGCAATTCCTGCTCCTCCAGGGAAAAAGCACTCCCTGAACCCGACAGCTTCCTACAGGCAAGAGTTCTGTGCTTTGAGAAGCAGCTGGAATTGCAAACAGAAAAGAAAACAAGTATTTGTTCAATTAGAGTGGGGGGAAAAAAGCAAAACAAACCAACCAACACCAAATTGAGCCTGTGTTTAAACCACTAATACTGGTTTCAATTCTAACAGCATTAAAGATAAATGATTCATTATTTTTTATTCAGCTACCATAAGAGCAAAGGATTTCCATTTACATCACTCAGCTGTCCAGTTTCATTCCCATTTCTTGAGAGGCGAGATAAAAAAAGAGACAATACCCAGACTGAGTAAGCACACTAAGAGTTAACTACTGGGAACAGAAATCAACCTTCAGCAATTTAACAAGACTGTCCAGCTTCACAATTTTCATTGAAAAGTAAATTTTAGTCAAGATTTGTTATACACACAACAACTTACAAATTTCTTTGCTTGAACTTCTGTAGTGGGTATTCTCTTAAATAAATATGTTATTTATTTAGTTTGGCATTAAGTCCCTTTTATCATTCTCATAAAAATATTGCCGAGGACAAAGCAGTTTGCATGAACCCTTGTTCATGTAATATATATTTTTTGAATTATTTAGTTTTAGTTTTCAACTTCTGGTCAACTTTCAGCTTCAATTTTCAATATTTTTTAAGTAGCCTGATAACATAGCCCTGATCTAAAATAGTAAAATGAAAAAACGACTAAAGGAAAGTAAATAAATTTCTTAAGAATAGTTCACAGATTGGGGTTATCACTGCAGTTTTGAATTGATGGTAACACTTATATATTAGAAGATCTGCAAAAGAGAGATTCTACAACATGCAGATCTCAATGCTTGGGGAAACTCCCCAAGGGAAAGACCTATAACAACCTCAATTGCAATTGAATTTATGGAAGTGGAATAACCTTTAACTGAAAAGAGTGATTCTTAGACATAAAATAAACTATTTATATCTCATTTCCTAGAAATATGTTCAAGGAAGTATATATACTTCCATAATATCTTGATGGAATACTCAGTTTTCCAGTGGGTGGCTAAAATTTAGAAAGCAGCTTAGAAATTCTAGCCTGAACAAGCAATGTTTCTCCTCTCTTTTGCTCGGGTGAAAAATCATAGATATGTGCTTTGCTTTATCCATCTGAAATGTTTTTTAAAGCCAGTATAAAAAACTTACAGGAGGCTGCTGGAATATTTTCCAATAATCAAGACTACAGAATTAGGAAATGTCCCATTTAGAAATTGAGTTTTGAGTAATAAGAAGGAAATACAAACTGGTCCATAGTGCCATGCCTCCATTTAGACTGCACGAATATTAGTTCTGATACAGTGCAAGTGCATCACCAGACAGATGGTCAGATCAGGACTTCAAATATATGTGACTTAAAAATTGTAATTCAACATGAAATTGTGACATATCAGTTAATTAGATTGTGTTTAATGAAGAATCAGAATGCTTTTAGAAGTTATTTCTTTCTATAGAGAGATTTGTCCATACTTCCTAAGAATTCAAGAAATTAGATAAGTCTAAGGATAAGTCTACTTATCTATGTAGAACCAGGCTAATCCTCACTTTGCCAAATAACATCATTTATCAGAGGGACCAAAAGCAGATTTCCTTATCAGCCCCACTAGGAACTTAACTAGGAAAAGTGTCATGTCATGAAAAACTCCTAGAATTTCTACTGAAACACACCCACACAAGATTACAAACGCTGTGCTCAAGCTCCACAGTTCAACCAAACCTCTGTGATTCACATGAGAACCTGGTACAGTAAAAACAGACAAAGTTACCACAATTGGAAAGAGGGCAGCAGAGTTCTGCTCCAGTTCAGGGCTGTGTAACAAAACCAGTACCACAGGAGGCGCCCAAAACAGATTCCATGGGCAGCTTTGTACAAAATCTGTAGTGCAGCAGATAAAACCAGAAGATTTAGAATAAATAAAATAATTTATTTTAAAACCCCACAACAAATAAAGGTTGGAGTATGATGCTCACATTTCACAGCAGTGAACCGACAAGTTTACAAGTCTTTCTTTTTCCCTGTTTGTAATCAGAACTTCATTAACATTTTGGGGGGTTCAGCTACTTGATTTTGACCCATTTTTGTGCCTGCACTTTTATAAGCATCTTGATTTTGAGTGTTCCCCAATCCCATCTGCACTTCTAGAAACTGTTCTCCTTTTTTCTCTTGATTTCACAAATTCTAGGTGCTGTGCATTTGCAACAATTCTCCTTATAAATGAATCCAGCATGGGACAATAGCACAGATTTTCAGAATTCATCTATTCCTCATGTGCATTTCCAAAATTACTGAAAATTAATGAGTTTCTGCAGTATGCATTTAAATGCAGCTCTTTGAAGTAATCATTACTAGCCAGGCAAAGTCAATTGAAGAAATGGATTGATGAAAGAAAAATAACTAATGCACTATTCCTGTATCTACAATACTTTACAACACTTGTAACTGCAATTCTGGATCCTAAATGCACTAAAATAGAGAAAATTCCATATTCAATGAGTAATGCTGACCAAAATGATGAATTCTAAGTATGCTGAACAAGCCTTAAAAAGTGGAGTCTAAGGACTTTTCTTCTCTGGAAGGTAGTTTCTTTTTTTCCTATCAAAACTCAATTCCCTTTTGTCCCCAAATAAATAAGATTTTACACACAACTGAGTTTATCTGCCTCAAATCGATTAAAACATTAAAATCAATCTTAAAAAAAAAGTATAGTTAACCAGTCTGATTATTACTGTAAGTCTTGTAGGAACACAGATGTGCTGAATATGAATTTCACTGCTTGAAAAGTACTTTGGAAGGTGTTAGGCATTATCAGAATGCTTTCAAAACATGCACAGCCACTCACAAAAAGTGCTCAGGAGCTTTACCCAGTTTGAAAAGAAGAGCTTTTTTCACAGCTTTAGTTTTTTAGTAAGTCTTTTTAGGCAAATTTCAAAGAATGTACAGTTCACATAATTTAAAATGAATTCACCTATAATTCAGTATTTGACAGAGCTAATGCTTAATTGTTTCTAAGGAGTTTGCAAAAAAAAATTTCTTCTTTTACTCACCAAACGTTTCACTAAAATTATATTTTGCTTTGTTTTCACATTGAGGATTGAATTTGACACTTTAATGGAGAAAAGCAGCTTGTGCTGCTTACTATGTTTCTAATTATTGTACTCACAATTTTCTTTGTTTTATATCAGAAAGAATTTAATGAGACTTATATTTTGAAATATAGCACTGCTGCTGTAGAAGAGGTTTTCTTTCAACAAATTCTGGCTCAGCATCCAAGCAGCTCAAGGAGTTTCTGACCAATGAGTCCACCCCAGCATCATGCAAGTTTGAATCCAGATGTGGGCACAACTGAATGTTCTCCAAAGCCCACCATGGGCACAGCTGTTTATTGTTTCCCTCTCAAGTGTTTTAAATCTTACCTCCTCTTCTATCAGATACCAGAAGCTATTTTCTGTTTAACAGTGCAAGGTTAATAAACACTTTTCAAATAATGTCATAATCTACTGTGTAGATCTTCAGAACCAGTTTTATCTTTTTCACACAAAGATAATGAGGATTATCTCTGCAGCTCCCATAAATCTCTTCACCTCCACTGAGTTGATGGAGATATGTTGACTTGCATTAGTTGGGGATTCTGCTAGTTTCTGCCCCAAGCAGGGGTAGGATCATGATTTTCAAAGCTCTTTTTCAGTGAAAGCACAACGCTGCATACCGGTAAAAGTCTTGGTTTTGTCAAAAATTTGTTTGCATTAAAATTTAAATACACCACTTAAAATTTCAGTCAACTCATCAGAGTACACATTACAAATCAGTTGATTCTGAATTTCTGAGCAATGGTGAATAATAAAATCTCCATGTCCCTCAACATGTGTGCCACCATCCTTCAATGCCTGCGATTCTGAGGGTTTTTTTATTTTTCCAGCTGCAGGTTTGTTTAAAAGACTTTTATGAAGGATTGCCAGCAATTCCACCTGCACACAGATTACGAATTAGAAAGGAAAAATAAGATATAAGATTTGGACCCAGAACTTGTAGTGCTTCATCACAAAACTTGAAACGAATTGCTTTAAGGTACTTCCATAGTAGAGAGAGACCACGACCAACACCCCAGCAAGCTGCTGAATATTTGCATGAAAGCATCAGCTTGGTTTCCATTTGAATCCAAAAGTTCTGCTCCTCATTTCCCCTTACACATGACATGTACTAACATTCAAATGAAGAACACTATTTTTTCCATTATGAACATAAGAAAATGGCAGAATATATTCTGCAGACAGGGTAGACAGAATGAGAAAATAGATAGTAATTTATAATGGACTAATCAAACAGCATGCATCATGTTTTTATAACCTCCCATAGACCTCCAAAGGCAATTATAGCAGAGGAGTTTTCAGAGTTACACCTGACTGAGAAGGAAAGGTCTGTGTACATCAAATATTAAAAACAAAATCACTATAAATAACCTCTAACTGAAGCACAGCCTCAGTGACAACTAACATTCTTTTTTTCTTTTTCTCTCATTTCTGCCCCTTGACATTGCAGTGTGAAGACTGTAAAAGAAAAGATGGAATATATATCTATAGAATGACCTAAAATTTTCCAATTCTCCTGACGTTACCAGAGAGGGAAATGTACAGCCACGTGTGTGGCTATTATCTTCACATTCCAGTTTCTTTACTGCATCAAAAAATATAATTGACCAGAAAACAGAGCAGTGCTCTCTAAAATACAATCATGCTACATAATTTCCAGTAAGATATTTGATTTTTAATAGGATAAAAGGAACACCATTCCATATCTTTCCTAAAATATTTGTAAATGACATCACAGATTAAGAGATGGCCCTAACTATCTGAGCACCACTTGATGCTTGCTTTATGTTAATAGACACTCTCTCGAGTAGCTGTGCTTGAATATGTTATAAAGAATAAAAGGAAACACCGTTTAGCAGTGTTTTTAAAACCATGAGCGATTTCCATAATTTGTGACAGGCGGCAGATTTTGATAGTATCTCATATTGATTTTTATGTTTCCAGATGACAATCATTACACTATTATCTGCAGTTTGAGTAGTGGAACCTAACCTCCTAATTAGGATGAAAAACTGCTCCAGTTGCAACCCCAGTAAGTCACAACAAGTCAATAATTTTAATAAGAATTAATTTTAAAAACTCTTCAAGGTTGTATTGGAAGTTATTCTGGCATGTCTATTGATTAACACTTGGTATTACATCCTAGAAAGGATTCATTAAATACAATGTCAATCTAAATGCAATATTTTGGTATTTCTTATCTTTATTTTCTTTTAATATTTTACTTACTATAAAGAGTAAGAAAATAGAACAAAGCACCAACAGATCATTCAGGTAAAGCAGTTTTTTGATTGGTGTTCTGGCTTCACACTGCACTTGAGAGAAATATGAAGGATTAATTCACTCTGTGCTATACTCAGAATAAAAGGATATGTAACTGAGAGCTGGCATTTCCCTTATTTGTCAGTATCAAATGTCCTGACAAATCTCACAAATTTCCAAACATAAAATATCTAGTTGCTGCCATGTACAGAATCACTCATGTCTTGATTACTGTGGCCCTCTTTATCATGATCCCACAGATATTCTTCCTTTTAGGAATATGTAAATCTGGGGTATATGCACTAATACCATGAAGAGATTTCTTCATTTTCCAGCTTATGCTTGAATTTGAAAGAACACTAATAATACTAAATGCAAAATTTGTATTTTGAGAGCTGCTGAAATAGTAACATTTATTAACATGGCATCTACCTAGGCAAACTTGGAAACCATTCATATTAGCTATACTAAAATTATCTCTATTTAACAAAAAGGCTTTTACTAGTCCTGTTTCCATTTGCCTGAATTAAAAAGCTTTTAATGTTAATATCAGAGGTTTACCATGTAAGAACTGTCTTTTTTTAGCATAGACATTTATACTCCAATAACAAGGCTGGAAAGAAAAAATTAATTCCAGTGAAAAGCCGGGAGTGATGCTGCTGCAAGTCGGGTGCTGCTCAGAGCTGTGAGCTGATGCTAGGTGGCAGTCCTGTGTAATTAAACAACAAGCACTTCTCTGCATCTCACTCACTCCAGGCGTTTTTCAAAACAACCAACTTGAACATTTTGAATAATAATTTAAACAACAAACACATCTCTTCTCCCTTTAACCTCTTCAGAACTTCATTCCTTATACAAAGGTCTCAAAATTAAATTTCCTATTTGTAAGCCTGTGTTCTGGCACAGTAGTGTTATGTGAAACAGCTCAGCAAACAGGAGGCAGACTGCAGGACTGCACCCCATGCCCTGGTAGTGCACAATTTCTAACTCCTGTGTAGGTTCTGACCTCGCTTTTCTTTGCCTCTCAGAAATAGAATTACCTCGTGTTTGAGCTCTGTACTTCCAAAGCCTGTTTTAGTCTCCAGATGTATTTGATTGAAGAGCTGACTTTAATGATTTGATCCCTTTAAATGCTACTGCTTTTAACAAGTGACATGTTCACCATGGTGTAGTTACAATTATTTGTAGCTACCGCAGATAACGGCTACAGCTATTTTCCTAGACAGAATTTTGGGAATGTGTCTCACTTTGTACAATGTTTATTTCTAGAAGGAAAACTTATTTGGTTCCCACAGTCACTTGAACTGCATTTCCAGAAGTTTCCCCAGGTAAGGCAAGTCAGCCTCCTGCAAAAGCACCGATGACACAGAGCTGGCAGGGAAACTTTCAGTACAGTGATCAATCAATAAATATAAGAACAAACCATGTCAGTTACATTCAACTTATTCCACAGGGAGATCTACTTATATGTTACACAATGTATGTACATAATACAGTGAGGTTTCTTTCACATTTAAACACACGCCCAAACAGGGAGGCAGAAGAGCTCTTACTGTAATATTGATACAAGAAAAACATATCTGTTTTTACTGTGAAACAGACATTTAAGGACCCAAGAATCACTGATTATGTAGGAAGAGGTATCAGATCTCTCCTCCCAAGTTTCACTAATGACGTACACACATTTTCTGCATTCATTCCTGAGATGTACAGAGTCCCAACTCAATAGAAAAGCAGAATGGTCGATTAGGAGGCCTCCAAATCACAGCACAGAGACTTGTACATGAAAGTAGGAACATGTGGCTGCTCCCTCCCTATAATGAATAAACTTGTCCAAAACTTCAGTCTGTTGCAAACACATCTGACATGAGTGGAGACCCTCAAAACCAGTTTTTGTATCTAACTGACCTTATCCTTCCTTTCTAGGAGATTGATTTGATGTTCTAGATGTATATCACATGCTCCTTCTTTCCAAATACTACAGACATCACTCCACATTTTAATATTTAAACATTCTATTTATTCTGGGCATTTCTAGTGCAGAACAGGGACACTGTGGTGCCCAACCATACCTACAGAATTCTCCACAGTGCCAGAGTCTGAGTGTTCCCAACACACAGTGGCTGCACCTAATTTTGCAACACAGTGGGAAGAAACCAATTGTGTTACTGGAACACAGGAAGAACTACTTACCCTGACACTAATTACCCAAAACAACAATTTAATCTACAGAGATATTAAATAATAGCGTGGTTCTATTTTGGTGCATCATATTAACATTTGCACACAAGAGTGCTAATTTCCAAACCTGTGGTACATCACTCAGTAACGTGACTGCCTGAATTCTTCTAAGGCATGTGGGGAAAGTTACTCAGGAGCAACAAAAAGAGGTTTGCAAACCATCTACATCTGCTGTAGAGCTGTGTCAGTCCTGTAATGCCTGGTGTTGTGCCACCCTGCTGAACAAAGCCTTGAGGAACTCAACTGCAGCTGGGAACGTTTTTCTCAAAAAATGCATTTCCTCTCACTACCCAAATCCAGTGGTGGCCCCCATGGCCCTGCAAAGACCAAGGCTCTGCATTCCAATCCAGCATCCCAATCCAAATCATCAGATACAGAACTCAGCTAAGGAACACAGGAGTTCCTAAATCCTATGGAAGGGATCCTATGTGACACCACTTTCTTCTTCTCTTTTAGCAGCTTTTCTAGATCCTTCCCACTGAATTATAATCACTTATTTATTTTTTTAGTAAAAGGTTAAAGCCTTTCTGGAAGTGACAGCAAGCCAATGTACTGTGTTTTTTTTTTCACAATGCAAGAGTTTGTAATTGACTGCTTCTGTAGTAATTGCTCTATTTATAGAGATTATTTGCAAGAGAAAAGTGATTGACATCACCTGGTATTAATGATAGAGGATTTATTTCACATTTATGACCTAAAGCTTCTACATAAATTGTTTTCCTTTCCTAAGATGCTCATGTTCCACATGAGTCTAGGGAATAAATGTACAAAATTACATGCCAGCCTTATTTTCTGTACATTATCTAACAAGTATTGCTATTCTCTCAAAATTATTGTTACAAACTTTCTGTAACTGCCTAAGAAAGACTCTTCCAAGTCACTTAGTGCAGCAAAACTCAGCAGTTTCCATCTCTACCTTTTGAGCATCCATGTTGGCAGTGCTGCTTTCCCTGTACTATTCCAGTACAGTATGGATTGCACATCCTTTAATTTTGATGGACAAAAGCTCTGATGTGCAATTAAGCAATAGCATTTGTATATGACAGAAGATAAGTAAGACAATTGGCAAAGAAATTAGGGATGGAGAGAAGATCTGAGAAGATCCTCCTTCTCTAAGTTCTGGCTCTCCAGTGGAAGATGAGAAATGTAGCAGGAAAAAAATAGTAAAAAGCCTTATAAAAGTATTATAGCCTTATATTCTCCAGCAAGATGGGTTTGAACAACAGGAATACTAAAGTGACAACACTGATCAAAAAGTATTTCAAATTGTAACTAACAATAACATTTACCTCATATAATTTCATTGAAGTCAAGTAAGAATAAACAGTCATTGTGTAAGACAAAAAAAAAACATTCACTAAAGCCTTACAAAAGTTCAGTGAAATTCATCTATTCATTGAAAGGATAATAAAGACCATGGCCTTTGAATTATTGTGAACTTACATTTCTTTTCCATGCTTTTGTTCTCAAACTGTAGCTTAGTGGCATTTTCAATGCAACACAAAGCCACATATTGTAGAAATGACTGAAAATATTTTCTGTCCTTCATTTGTTTGCTGAATTACTTTTTAAGAGAGGAGAGTTGGAATTTGATTACACTTAATCCCTGGCAACACTTTCTTCCTAGAGCCCAAACCTATACATGAAAGAAAATACCCTGCTTTTATGCAACACAGTTGTTCTTCCACACCAAAATGGCACTTAAGTTATTGCTAAATAAATTACCAAAATAAAAATCAGAGACAGGGATTTGCATTTGTGTGGCACTATCTTCTTTAATGCCATCACAAACCTAAACCTTCCGTTTTGGCAAGTTATACTGGGATGTTACAGGAGGGATAGATGACTTGAACAAAGCTTAACAACTTAATTCAAAGCTTAGCTTCATATTTTACAAGGTATTTAGGAAGTACTAACACCTCTGTTGCTCACAGCAAACCTTTGAAATTTATCAAGGAGCTAGCCCAAGGGTTAAAGAAAACATGCCTTCGCCCCTCACAAGAGTTTATTTAGTTTCAGAATTTAGCACAGAATTTTGCCTCCCCTGTGCCCTGGCTCACACAGATGATGTCAGAACAGCAGCAATAATGGCCATTTAAAATGAACTTTCTTGAGACAGGACCCCTCTCTGCTGCCCCAGCCGAGGGCCTGGCAATGCAGAGGGGGTACAAAGAGATGGAGGCAGCAGGAAAACACTTCCCACAGAGCTGCTGCCTCCTCCTCATTTCAAACGTGAGACGGAACCCCAGCTGTGCAGCAGCAGCTGGAGCAGCTGTCCTCCCTGTCCCTGCTGCAGACAGCACACAGGGAACCAGGAGCCGGGGTACCCCCAGACACCCCCTGCACTGGCACTGCAGCCAGCCCATCCCCTCCTGCCACGGCAGCCAGCCTCAGCACAGCTCCTCACGGCACTCAGGGCTTGATGCACTGGGAATCCTGACAGGGTTTATCACAAATGTGTGTCTTACACCGGGCTGTGCTTGTGGGACTTTCCTTGAAACCAACTTGCAAACATTTCCACAAATTGGTTCTAATTTACACACAGACATACTCAATCCTAATGTACCAATGAAACTCCTCAGGATTTTTTTGGTGGTTTTAAACTGACTATTAGCAACTTTCAAGACTACACCATACCATTAAAGCCCTCTAGTTAGCTTAAATTTATTTACAAAAAAGTAAGAAAAATTACTAGGTCTAAAGCAAAACATCTATAGATGTTCTTTAAAAAAATAAATATACTTCATTACTCTAAGCCAACTATTAACTCCATAAAATTAAAATCAGTCAAAAGAAATGTTCAGTCAAGTTTGTGAGTATTGGCAAGCCATGGAGGAAAACCTTTGCCTTCATCTCTTTCTACACTTTTTTTTTTTTTTCCTAGAGGCAATTTTCATCCATTACTCTGCATGGAACCAACATCCATTATATGAAGACAGTGTCTTAATCAAAATGACTTCTTATACAAGTCTATTTAATAAAAATTCATTGTTTTAATCTTGTAAGTGTAATATTAATGAAAACTAAATTATGTCTCTTTATTAGTCAGTTACTGATGCTTCTCTGCAGCTTATAAAACCAGTTCTCTTAAAGCTGAATATATTTTAAAACACCATAAATACTTCAATGACATTTGCTAATGGAACAAAAACCAGTTGGGCCAATACCATGGATTGGCAATGTGACTGACACACTACCATCATATTTTCTTATGCAAAAATGACTCTCACACAACTAGGAGGATAAAAGAGATAGCTTTTACAATAGCTTAAGAGGTTCAACAATAATATTACTATTTAATAAAAATCCATATAACTTGGAGTGAAGAAGCAACTTGTAGTCGTGTTGGAAGAATGTGCTTTACCTGAAACAGCCTTAGAAAAAAATTCTCTGCAGCATACACTCATCGCCTGAAAATTAAAATTTTTAATAAATAAAGAGCTGAATGCTCACAAGCTGTTAAGAAAAGACTGGAAATGCAGTCCAAATTTTCCATAGATCAGTGGAAAACTTCACCTGCAATGACACCAACTAGAAAAAAAATTTAAAAATCTTTGTGAGACCTCTAAGCTTCTCCCCTCATGCAGACTTCTAGTTCAGATGGACAGCTTCATGCAGTAGTAAAGACATGATTTCTTTAATCTCCCATCTGAACTCTGTTCTTCAGATGAAACCAATTTCTTGGATTTCTTCCAGAACACAATCCCACAGATCTCCTAACGCTTCTCAGACTCTCAGTCCCACTCCTTGCAAATGCATTGAAGCAACAGACCAAACTCTAATTTGCACCTTTAAGAGCTTCCCCATTGGAAGCCTGTGTCCAGCAGCGAATCCAAGGAACTCAAAGCACATTTTCCCTCACAAATTCATTTATTCAAACAATCAAAACCACAAGGGTCTGCCTTCATTCCCACCAATATATCCCAGAAATCTTCTAAAGTTCCTGCCTCAGAAACACGGCACACAGGCTCGTTCTCAGCCTGCCCTCCTCCTAACTAGGCCATGCTCCCTATTTAGGGAAAAGCTGGTTGCTGCTTAACATTTATCTTTATCTCTTGCCCTCAACCTTTGTGTACAAAGTGTGTGTGGCACTGGGACACAGAGAAGAAAAAAAAATCAACTAATTAGTGATTGAGTCGTGGCCCTGGATAGTGTCTTGAAACTATTTATCCTGAGACATTTTATCTCTGGACGCTGTTTAATTCATTAAGAGGCTGAAAAAATTAAAGCAATTTATTATAAAGCAAAGTCACTGAAACACACTTGATAAAAATAGAAGTGCAGACCTCTCCCACATCTGTCAGAATAAGCAATGCAAATAAAGGCCAGAGTCACGAGACAAAGAGCACCATGTCTGAGCCAAAGAGCACCGTGCACATCTCAGCCTGCAGCAACCACCAGCACCTCCTTGCTGTTGATGCTTCCCATCCACACAAGCAGTGCTTTACTCACTGGTGTAAACTGGAGGTGGCTGAACTCTCTTTTAAATGTGCTTTTTTACTGGGTCTTCTCATCCCTGTCACCTTTCCCCACCGAGTCTTATTGCCAAGGACAGCAGCTGAACTTTGAGAGTGCTGGTGAGATCTTTTGGGAGATTATGCCACAGAACACCAACCAGCAAAAGTTGCAACCAGCTGAAGTTGCTGTCTCAGAAAAAAAAAAAAACACCCAGGCTGGTTCTCAGCCTGATGCCCTCCTAAGCAGGCCAAGCTTCCCATTTAGGGAGAACTTGGTTGCTGCTTAACAAATTTTGCACCTTTAAGAGCTTCCCCATTGGAAGCCTGTGTCCAGCAGTGTATTTAAGTAACTCAAAGAATGTTTTTCCTAACAAATTTATTTATTCAAACAATCAAAATCACAAACCATTCCTACCAATATCTTTCAGCAACCATCTAAAGTTATCTGCCTCAGAAACACACCACAGAGGCTTGGTTTTGCTCTGGTTATGCTAGAGTATGAACAGCTTTTAACACTTATATTTGTTTAGAAGTCTTCCCTTCCCTAACTGCTTTATTTTTTTTTTTCCAGGTCTGGTACCATCCCCATTTGCCCATTGCCTACAAAGCCTCCACTAGATAAGGGCAGCATTGTCAAACTTCTTATGGTTTAGATTTCCTAAATTTGCAAGAATCAAATGAAGCCAAACTCTTCTGGTGGTATCAAATGTAATAGGGAGAGGTGAGTTTGATTCCTTTCACTGAGCTCCAAGGGAGAGGAAAGGAGAATTTGCTTTCCCCCTGCAGGGAACTGCTGTGTTTAATGGCTGACAGAAATGTCTCGGAGCTCCCTCCCTCGCTGTGCTAAATTGTGGTAGGTAGCTGTGGTGGAACTGTTGTCATCTAAGGACATAAGCTAGACAAAGAACAATAAAGGCTATGATCAGCCCAAATTGCAAGTTTAATAAAACAAGCAAACAAACCCTACCCAACTTTGGCAAACAAGCTGTGATTTTCAATGTCTTTCTCATTTCTCTTGCAACTAAGAAGCTGTCACTGAAATTTCAGCCCCATGTCCAATAATGCTTAATGCTCTTTCACTTTCCACTATCAAGTTATAAAAATGCATATTTTCTTCCATACACAGGCTAAACCTTGACATTTATAAGCACTCACAATCAGGATCTTCTCAAAATCCAATATGAAAAGCATTTGTGCCCCTCAAGACACATTGCTGGCAGTCAAATCTGTGGCTACTGACAGCAGCGCTCTATGACAGTAATAACTCCGGTGTATGACTACATACATTATTCACACTAAAGTAATATTATCAATTACAATCAGAATTCATGAAGCTCTACAAAATGGCAGGTCAGAACGATTTAAGTGCCATTTTACATCCTAATATTTACAAGCTAATGCTTCACAAAATGAGTGGGATGCAGTCAGTAGAATCACATCCATTTCCTGTGGAGGCACTAGCTGAAGAGCTCCTAACTTTTATGTTAAGATAGTAGTTGAAGGGTGTTGACAGTTTTAACCTACATCCTTTTATTCAGAAAGACTTCTAATCCGGAATGTTGGCTCTTTGTTTTAAATCAGGGATGTATTGATTAGCTGTGAGCCTGAACGTATCTCAGCGGTGGCTGAGTCGGGTATCCACTATGGAATTAGGACAGTTAAACACCAGAATCGATCCTCTCATTGTAAAGCCACAGCTGCTGTGGCAAGCAGTTTCTCTAAGCTATTAATTTTATTATTAGCACACCTGGAGACACTGTTTCCCTGAGGGAAAAGCAATTCAATTGTGTGTGCTGCACCAACTAGTGGCATATGATCAATGAGCCAGCTGGGACCATGGGCTTCCTCCTGGAGCTCAGGGTGGCTGTGACAAAGTAGTTTGTAAAGCAGTGACAATACAAACTAATACTGCTTTATGTTTTATGCACCTCATTGTAAGCACATAGCTTACAGTTTCCAGTGTCTGCCAATTTTAGATCTTTCTGGAGTAATTCACCAGTCTCAGTCTTCCAAAAGTCTTTTCCTTTGCACCTGGTTTCACCTGACCACCAGCCTTTGCCTGACCATTGACTCCTTCCATCCTTCCCCTGTGCCCCAAAGGCAGCAATAAACTATACTCCCTAAACAGGCAAGAGCAACACTTGTGTTACACAGAAAGACTAATTACAAGTTTGCACACATCTGGTTCTATTTCATAAGCATGTTAATAAAAAGACACAAAGCCCCACAGGCCTGGCAGCAAAGCACCAGCTATAACTGACTTTCTAATCCCGAAATAACTGATACATCTCAAAAACTTTGATCCAGAAATACTTGAAATTTAGTCAATATTTAAATGTAAGTCAGTGGAAATTAGCAGGAAAGGAAGATAAAACATGGACCACTCAGGTATTACAGACATATAAATGATGCACCAGCAGCTCCACACACCAAAGAACCCCAAATTCACACAGAAAGGACAAACCAGCCAGACCCCTCATGAAAACAAGATGAAGGTAAATGCTGCATCTGATGGAAATCAAGATGCTCCAGTACCTCCTGCAAAACTTTCAGGACCTTTGGATCTTTACTCTGTTTCCTTCTGAATTGCCACAGTGGTGAAAGCAAGGTCTGTGCTGTGAAACCTTGTGAGACAATATATGGTTGTGAAAACCTCATATTAACAGACATACTTAGCATTTAACATTTCCTAGAAATTTGATGTCAGTTGGCTTTCACACCTTTGACTGCGGGGTTTTGCAACTCAGCCATGTTCAAGCCCTTCTTGGTCCATCCATTCAGACCACAAACCCCTACTCTCCTACAGGCTGGCTATCAAAAGCAACACCACTCTACCCCACGTAAATTCCATTTTCAGATTTTGATAAGAAAAATTGATTGTGATTATCATGAGAATTCCAGTTTTTAATTATTTAAATGTGTTTTAAATTAATCTATCATTTTTGCCACTTCTGCAGTAAAATCATTGTCAGCCTGCTGTACCCATGTCTAATATGTGCAATCAAGAAATGAAGAGACTTGGGACTCACTACTCTGATGCTGACAAGATATTTCACAGAATTTTTGAGCCATATTTCCCAAATCAGTCAAAGCATTTCAATGACTAACCATGGAAAAGAGGTGTCCAAGTCAACAGATGCTGCAACAGAACTAAGACATAACCTTTATTCTTCAGCTTCCACTATTTTTAAAAGTGAAATAAAGTAACACCTTTGTCAATCACTGTGCAAACGTAGAAAATTGAGGGTAGAATGGAGCGTGGGTGTTTGTGTCTAGAGGAACCTTCTAGTTAACTTTAGTTACTTGAACTTTGGGGTCTCTGCCTCAAGGAGATGTTTTCTGCACAGAAGAGCTAAAAGATGATTTAATTTCCGTAGATTTGAGGCTGTACAATCATACAGCCAAATAAAAATCTTTAACCACCAAGCTTGAGCAGCAGAGTCAAAGCATGCTCCTGCACAGATGCTACCGCTTGTATCTGGCCACTCACACCAGGATAAAAGGCAGAACACTTTCACAGCTGTGTTCCACAGGATTCACATTTCCCTGTGCCCTCACAAATTCCTCTTCTATTCTGCTTTCAAGCCCACCCCTTTTGCCAACTTTGCCCCCACAGGGATATCCTCAGGAAGGTTGGCCTCTGCCCTCACTTCTTGTGATTTATTCCTAGATTTTCACAAATTTGTTTAGTTATGCAATACCTACATCAGGTATTGAATGCCTGCTTTAATGTGTACAACTTACTTTACCAGTGGTGCCATAATGTACACATTTAACTATTTCTTGAAATCTAAATCAGTTAATAATCCTAATTAGCTATCAGGGCTATTAACTACTCTCAAGAATGTGGCAAATTATTTACTGAACTCTGGACATCAAATTTATTAAAATGTAATGATATTTACATCTATTTGCACTGGAACTATTATTCCTACATTGTAACACTATCATTTATTATCTCCGTGTGTTTACATATTTAACATATTGGAGGGTATGGGTAGGGTTCACTTTAAACCCACCTTACCTTAAATATCCAACATATGTCCTTGCTTTTAGAGGTGCTGGCCATTTCTATGTGAAAATCTGTCTAAAGTAGGATTTAATGCAGAAAGTGAGGAATGGCAATATGATTTCAACTTGGTGCTAGTAGATTAGCTGGATTGCAGCATAAAAAATATTGTTTTGCTCAACAAAGAAATTGCTGGATATAGTTCTGAATGTTAAATGAAAAGTCTTTTTCTTGCAGCAGAGATCAAAACAAAAATTCTTGCAGCAGATTTTCTGACTTCTTTTTTCAGATATCTGTTTTCTGATATCTTCTTGCAGCAGATATCAGAAAACAAAAATATATCAGAGGGCAGTTATTAAAAATTGATCAATTAATCACTAAAATATATATATACACGTACATGTGAGTGTGTATAAAAGGTGTAGTTTCTGATGGAGTAGCTAAAAAAGTACATGTGAGCATTTTCATCTGCCTGGCTTAGACACTGTGATTTAGATCAGTGGTAGCACAACAGCTCCTGGAGGCACAGAGCCAAACCTCCTCTGGTAAATTTTCAGCTTTTTGAGCTGCAGACTGAAGCATAGCACAGTCGGTCATGACTGTGGTGAATGAACAGAAAGCTGAGCAAGACAAATTTTGTCTGCTTTAAACATCACACAACTTCCTAAATCTTACTCTCTATTTGCTGTTTTTCTTATCAAATAGGAAAGGGAATGACTAAGAAAATATTTTTTTCCTAAACCAGTTAGAACAAGAGCAGTTTTGACTCTTCCAAGATACAGGCATGATGTCCAATTTATCCTACGAGAGGGGAATGCAATTCTCCTTGAGACCCATCACGATGAACTCCTAACAAGGCAGAGGTTCAGAGGTATATCTGTCACCCCTCAAAAAAGTGGAGCTCTCACTGTATTCAGGGAGAGCTGGCTGCTGCTTTCCCTAGTTATGTCTCCTTGGGATGCATGCCAAGTACCTAAGTGGCTGTACAATAAAAGTGCAGCAATTACTTCTCATTTTTGCTGGAGAACCAGCTCAGGACCTGTCATGACACACAGTGTTCACCCATGCCAAGCAAAAAAAAGCAGATGGACTTTTTTCCTTCTCATGCTTCAAACCCCCAATGACTTCACTCTCCTCTCCTTTTCCAAACATTAAATTTAGCATAAATTAAACAATTATAATTGTATATTTGAATACTTTCAAATCAACTTGAAAAATCATAAAATACTCCAGCCCATATTTTTGCAGCTGTCACAATAATATTGGCTTTTCATCTGCTTTACCAAATTATGGTAAAGCAAATTTACCAAATTATCTCTAAAAAGAGATGGTGAGAACAATAATGTATTGAAGAAACTGTATGTTCTCTATAATGTATGTTTGGAAAGATTAAGAAGGAAATGCATGAAATTTTGTAAACATGTGAGGAACAACAGTTCGGATTCCTAGGAGTATTACAAAATGACTACTATTAACAACAGATGCTCATATATAATTTTTTACTTATCTATGTATTTGCTGTCTGGTTCTATAGTGTATTCTCACTGGATTTCAAAGCAGACTGTAATGCAGCAGCAGTATGTCTTTGAGGAAAAGACTTAGAGAAGTAATTTCTACTGAAATGCTGCAAGAGCTGCCCTGACTGACAAGCTGAGTATGCATAATTCAAAGGCTAAAACAGCCTGAACTAAAAGTATGTGGATGGATGTAGAAAACAGGTAGTGTATGAAAAATTAGGATATTACTTTAAGAAAAAAAAAGGCAAAAGATTTAAAAAAATAAACATCACATATAACTAATTGAAAGGGAGATTCAGAATAAGGGAAGCAAAATCTGGTGTAAATATACTGCATCAGAAGTCTGATATTACTGTGTGATTACTTGTATTCCATGAAGATATACAATAGTTTGTCCATAAATGACCAAAAAAAAGACCTAATCCAAGAACATGATTAGCCAGTCATGGCAGAGCAGGTGACTTGTGGAAACAGCCTGACTTTGCAGTAACCTGGTAAAATGCCCATGTCTGAAGTGCAAGGAGATGCTCAAGCACACAGGCACATTTCTAAACCCTTGAAATGAGACAGCTCTTCCCTTGTACCCATCTCAGTTACACCACTTTTGTGGTCCTGGCTGCAGTGATTCTGCTATTCCACTTGTAAACTCTGTTTCATTACATGTTTCTGCTTTTTCCTACAGATCCAACCTACCTGAGCTACTGAAAAAAGGAGGCTGAAATCAAGGTGCTTTTATTCCCCTATATATACATTTTTGGCAATATATGACTAAAGCTTTGACACTGTGGTTTCCACTTTAGACTGCTGTAACTCTTTTTGTTTATATTACTCCATTAAGGTCTAACACACAGTGTCATCAAAGTTTTCCTGTCACTGAAAAGCAGACATGCTTAGGACACATGTGAGGATCCATTTAATAATTCAAAACATTATTACATTTTAGTTAAGAACAAGAAGGAAAGTATCAAGTGGGTAGGGAATTCAGGCCAAACCTAATTTCACAAGCTGGAATTTGTCCAACTCACTGTATTTAACACCTTTACTCCTGTGAGCAGTGAGCGAGTTCCTTAATGACCACAAGTGGCCAAGACCTAGCTTTTAGATCTCACCTGATAGAGAGGCTAATGAGATTTCAATTTTGTTCAGATTGACAGCAACTACCCCATAATATTTCCACATTTCCAATCCCTAATGGAACCAAATAGCAAAGCTGTGCAAAAATGATAATATGGAACTTTTTCCCCCCTCCAAATCTCAAAAGTGATTTGACTCAGGGTCAGAGCAAGCTTTAAGTCTACTCATACATCAGTTTTTTTACCTTATCTGTATTTTGCAATCCTTGACATGCAAACACATACAGACACCTCTCTGAAAATCACCACATCAGAAAACTCAAAGCATTCTCTCAATGTGTCATGACTCTAGAATATCATTTACCCATATGTAAAGGATTATTACTACATTTCTATATAAAAACACAATACATTCGCAATAGACTGGAATGTCTCAAAAAGATGTGCCTTGTGCTACCTATAAATAATCAAGATAGAAAAATCCCAACTTGAATTAACCAGGATATCAGAATGGAGTAATTATTCAGAATGTTTCCCTGAAACACAAGTATGTCATTGATCCAGTGATTACCACTTCTCCATTTATTAGAAAATCATTAATACTTTTGCATGCAATGAGTATTAATTAAAAATCAAGCACCAAACCTTAACCAGTTCCACAGGAAGTGCACCCTTTCTGGAATACACAGCTGAAGCACTGTCAGTGGCTTTGGAGTGGCTGTTCTACACAAGAGCTTAACCTGTAGGACACATGTTGCCTCCAGTCTGCTGGAATTATTCACCTCAGCCCATGCTCTTCACTTGGAAAGCTTTTTCTCAGGACAAGGAAGGTCACAAGTACAGATTACTGGACTGGCACCAATATCTGCCCATCCACAAGTGACACTGTTCACTGCAGCATCCCCTTACAAACCTGGGAGGGGACAGTGTGGGAAGCAATGCGCCTGGGAAAAGGATGGATGAAATTCCTGGTGTCACCTCTGACTCCACACAGCTCCTGCCTTTCACACAGCAGCCCAAGGGCACAAGCTGTGACTGCACCACACACACAACACACCAAGGACTGCAAGGGGAATCATTTCCAGCCATGCATTATCAAAACTACTCGTGTGTGGCTTTCCTCTAACAACATGAAAAACTAATGGTTTGGTGAAAGGTTCTAGGGGATCAGGAAAGTGCTGCACATTACTGTGCATTTCCAAGTGCAGGCATAATAACACAGCACATTTTTTCCCTAAAGCCTGAATTCCTGTATTTTGCAACTGTACCATATTTTGACTATGCTGTATTGTATGACTGGTTTTAATGTGGTGGCATAAATTTAATGATTTTTATTAAAATTGCCACACAATATGGTTTTATCCCAAGTTTCAATACAGTTTAGTATCTTTGAAAAGTACTGGAGGTTTTCATTTATTTAGTTTTACTTTTCCAGCACAGTCCTTTTAACTGGCTTACCCACAACTTTTTGATGAAACAGCAGCAACAACAACGTTCCAGGCTGCAATTTACCAATCCTAACATCTCATCCCCCTCTCTGGAAATATTCTTGATTACATTGCAGAATAATATAAACAAACCTGAAAAGATACAACAGCCATCCATGGTTTATAAACAGTGGTAAAAATGAGAACATTCTCAGGAACATTTCTCACCTAAGTACCCATACTTGACAGCTGCCTGTTTGAAGGCAGGTTTTGATGTTTGCTATCAACCGCCCTTTAAAAAGTTCCAACTAATTAAATTAACAAGGAAATTATCTGTCAGCTACATGTTGCATTTTAAGACAGTATCTCTCCAGTCCACCCTTCCAGGTCTGAGTTCATCCTCAGACTTTAATTAATTCTGCTAGAACTTATCACACCTGCAATCTGGACCATAAACAAAAGGGAGAGCTTTATTAAGATGTGCTCTTTCCTTTCCTTAAGCATAGAAATAAAATAGTTTAGTGTTATTGTGTTCATACTGTACAACAATATATTATAATAACAATTAGATACTACAGTACTGATTTAACGTGCTATTAGCATTAGAGGATCAAAAGTTTTAAAGCAATTAACCATTTCTCTCAATTGCTTCTGGATTGTGTAAAATTATTTAGGAAAATAAAGAATTCTGATCTTATTTATCAGTTACTTTGCAGCATTGTATTTTCTAAGCTGTGTGCATTCCATTCATGTGGCATGTACATACCAGAGAATTTTTTTTTTAATCTATTCATGGTCAAAATAATAGAATCAAATACTATTACCTGGGGGTTGTGCCCTCAAAATTGATTTTTTTAACAACTAATTTAATCTAGAATGTTCTTATTTTCTAAAAGAATATCTGTATCATATCAAAGAGAACAGTGTGGTGCTAAGCCTGACTTCAGTGACAGTCAATGACTTGTTTGCAGTTTATTGCTCCACTAGTAAACAGTAACCTGTGCAGACAGTGTGGTCAGAGGATCACTGCACTGCAGTCCATGTACTGCACTATTTTCATGATGTCTGAAACTGAATATGAGGAATTTTAATATTTATTCATGTTATTCATTACAACAACTTTCAGGCAGAAGGTTCTAAGATGGAACCATGCTGAGGGAGTAGGAGGGGGTGAGATAAGGTTTCCTGACAGGTATTTGCTCTTACTCCTGACTGAAGTTTGCTTCCAAATTCTTCCCAATTGCTGAGCTCCTCATCTGGATAAACCCTCTATGCAACAAGCAGTGTTACTTACAAGAGACAGCACTGACTGAAATCACCAGAGTTTTATTTGAACCTTGGAATTTCCCAGCAGCCTTTGTAATTTTGCTTCCTTCAGTTGAATACAGAAAATCCATAACTTTCTTATAATACAGGTCGCATATCAGTTGTCTGCAACTTGCTAGAGAGCACAAGCAGCAATGTAAGTGTAGTAAGGAAAGTGAAGAAATAAAGATGTGTTGGTATCTAGGTTTGGTGAGGTTTTTTTGGTTGGGGGTTTTGTTTGTTTGGGTGTTTTGGGTTGTGGTGTTTTTTTTTTGTTTGTTTTGTTGTGATGTTTGGTTTTTTGTTTTGTTTTTGTTTAGATTTTTTTTGATTTATTTTCTTTTAACATTGCTGCTGTTGGTTTTGGTGGGTGAGAGCATTCTCTTCAAGTCAGTCACAATAACTTTAAAATGAAAACTTTTAGCAGAACGTGTTTAGGTTTGCCTCAAGGCCAACCTATAGAAGAGCTCTTGCTACAGCTGTAAAGGTCTGCAAAGCAAAGCCTGGGCCCTGCACTCAAAGACAAAGGGCCTCTGGTTCCAGGGACAGGCACTGAGGCTGGGCTGGAGACAACAAAACTCCACTAATAGAACCTGATCAGAACAATCTCCCCATTTCATTTGCTTTTTTTAATGGCCCCAGCTCTGCCTCGGTCACCTGAAGAAAACACGCAGTTCAGTAAGACACAGAGTACAGGCAGATCTACAGCACACAATGTTTTACAGGTGAATTTCAAAATAGAAATTAAGGCCTATCACATTAATATATTTCTTATAAGTACAGGCCAACACTGGAAGCAAGAATCTGCACTGCAAAACTGAAAGCCCTCCAGCACTCTTTTGAAAGCCTGGTGTTAGAGCTAATGCTCTAACCAAGCTCTAGTGAAAAATTTTATCAACATCTTTGGCAACTGCTGCAGCAATGGAATTGAGTACTGCAGAGAAGTGGAAATAACACAAAAATATTTTCAAAAAAAAGTGTGATGGTCTTTGTTAGATTTTAGACAGTATTTTTTCACTCCTGTAGTATAGGTGACAAAATTATGACTATGCAGAATATAAGGAGAAATAGGAATTTAAATTCTCTAGGAAAGCTGGGCAAAGTTAAAAATAGTTTGCCCTATGACTTGCATTCAAATATGTAGGGCTCAAAAAAATATTTATTCCAATAAATGCAAACTTCCACTCTGTGGATTTTTTATCATGTATACACTAAAATGCCAACAATATGTCATACCTAAGAAACATTCTTTTATCCTATTTTAAAGCCAGTATTCAACTTAAATGGTAAGGCATATCTCTTGATCTTGTTTTGTAAAGGTTGCACTTGCTACAGGCTTAACACAACTGTGGGAGACGGTATGGAAAGGATCGATAAAGCAGCATTACCCTTTGTGATAGTGAATCTCTGCAGGACATTCCAGCTTAACTCTGCTGCCTGCACTTACACTTCCCCCTTTCCCACTGGGAGAATAGGCTAAAATACAGTAATGGACTTACAAGGCAAGGAGAGGTGTGTAAAAATCCCCCTCCTATTCCTGCCCTACAGTTGCTACCTTGCTGTAAATGTCATAAAACAAAACAAAACTAAAAAAACCCTGTTAAATTACAGGGTTTGTTTATTAAGACAAAAAAATATTCCCAAGCACTGCTGAACAGAGGCCCTTGCTTCATCACACAGTGCAGATGCAATAGGTTATAATTTTCATTTTAACAGCATCAAAAACACACACAAAAAAAAAAGGCAGAAGTGCACCATGAATATCACCAAATGAAAAATCTCTTTGGTGTCATAGAGGCAGAAAAAGTGAAAGAATTTCTGCTTCAGCACAAACTGGGCTGCTGTAAATCACGTGCTGGTGATTTTAGTGTGGCCACTGTGGCAATGACAAGTTCTCTGTGGGAGAATCTGACTTACAAGTAAAGAGGGCTCTTGCTGTCTGAAAACAGATCTGAAGAGACAGGGGTATTTTGGGCACAAAGCAAAGTAAACAGCTTCAATTATAGGCAGTAGAATGGGAAAGTCACAGGCACTTAAGTGGGTCAGACATAAGATGAAGACTGGAACAAAGTCAGCAAAGAAGAAAAGAGGAGGATGTTAAAAACAGAAAGTTTTAAATACAGTTTAGAAGAAAAGTTTCAGAAATTAGGACAAGTGTTTTAAACTTGAGTCAGACATGAAGGGTCTGTCAGGTAGAGGATACAAAGGTGGAGATGACTTAGCTATTACAGTAGAAAGGAAACTTGCCTTTAATACACCTAGAGATTGCTACATAATCACATTGCAAAGCATTAAAAACATTGGTACAAAGTCTTACACCAGAGCCAAGAGGCGGTTGTGTAATGGTACTTTATCAAATGCGCTAAAAATATAAATAGTCACACACAGAAACAAAATCAGCTATCAAAATCTTGTGCCTTTTAAAATTTAAGCATCCTAGAACAGATTACAGCAAGCCACTTGTACAGCGTGTCCTTGAAAAGTGACACATAATGTATGTTTTATATTCTCACAGACTATTTGGAGTTTGAGATCAGAAACTTCTTTTCAGCTGCTCTAAAACTGTGCAAGCTATAATAAAGAATTAAGAGTGGAAGTGATGTAAGCATGAAATTGGAAACAGAAGAGTTAAACAGGTGATAGCGGCAGGTGGGAAAAGTAAATGATTCATTTGGAGACTGAGACAGACAAATGCCAAAGCAGTTTACATAAAAGGAGGCATAAAAATAACACAAATTAACTCCAGAGGCCCTGAAACTACCCAGTTTGGTTGGAAAGATATCATGTACATTTGCATCTCTGCTCTCACCACTTACAAGAGCTGTCATTTCCCCTTTGAATCTTCTTTTTTCCATCCCACATCACCAAACCCTTAATCAGCATCTTGTCACCCTTCCCCTTTCACCTTTGCCTACAACCACACCTAAACCCCTAAGTTACACTTGAAGCTGGCTCTGCAGATGCAATAGGTTTCAGGTTTTTCACCTGCAACCACTTCTTCTGCCCAGGCCAAGGAACAGACCACTCTTATCTCAGACAGCAGAACAGATGGTGAGCTCCTCAAAGCCTCGGGAGGCCAAGGGCCCCACTGCTCCAAAGCATGGGTGATGTCTGAGCACATCCCTGTCCCCTGCCCGGCCACCCTGCCTGGTCCAAGCCCTGCAGGAGCCTGCCCTTGGCACAGCCAGCCTGTGAACCAGCCTGCAGGGCTTGGCTGGAGGAGCAGGAACTGCTCCAAGGCCCAGGTGCAGCAGCCAGGGCACAGAGCAGAATGGTTCCCCATTGCACTGAAGGCTTTCCCAAGCTCAGCTCTGCCCAAAGGACCCAAGCTCCTGCCAACCTCTCTGTCATGCCATAAGCAAAGCTTGCTGTAAGATAAAGAAACAAACACCTTGTTTGACACTCAACAATCCTGCAAGACATCTTCATTATCAGCTGTTTCTACCCTCAGCATATTCAGAATTTAGTCTAACTAATACAATTTTTATTCTAGTTAGGTCAATTGGTGAATAAAGTAATCTGAAAAGCTAAGTGCAAATACATGTAAAAATATTGCAAAATGGTAATGATATAATTATTACATGAGTTAATAAAGAATAGGCTCAGATGATTTTTTTCCTGCTCATAGCCAGTATTTTTAATGCATACATGATATTTACTCACTTTCAGGACATAGACCCCATTGCAACACGATAGGGAACAAAGTGGAAGTTATTTTTCATGCCAGCTCTTTGGCTAAGTGTTGTATAAAACTGCCACAGTGTTCCTTCTGTTCCTGGATTTAGCTCTGGGAAAGGTATTTTGATATTGCACACATGAAACAGTTCTGTCCTTTTTAACCTGCCCTATGTTTCTTATGCATGGTTTCAGAGCTTCAGAGAGTATTTTATAATTTACTCACATGCAGAGCTCTCAGTTTATGTGCAAATTATTAAACTGCCCATCCAAGCCAGTGCAGGTCAGAGCAGCTTTCTTTGGAGCTACTGCAAAACCATGTGTGCCATATATTTCACATGTGGGATTGGGTGTCATGGTCTTGCTGAGGATGAACCGTGCTGCAGGTAAAGCTAACCCAGTAAATTTCCATCCACCATCTTCTTAAGTGGGACCAATTAAAAGAACAAAATTATCTAAAAACATTTTGACAGAAATAATCGCATACTAATGTTAGTTAGCAAGGAATTCAGAATTAATCTCGTTATGCTAAACAATGCAGAATTTTGTATAAAACTATATATAGTGCTGTGTACGTACCTCTATGCATGCAAATGTATCTGTAATAGATATTTATGTGGAGGGGTTTTTTTAATAAGGTAAATAAATACAATAATTTGTACCTTTGCTTGAAATAAGTGATTCTGATAAAGTAATCTTGTCAGTCCCTAATCACTGAAGGTTTAAATGAATATTTTCTCCTTTCCTAATAAGTCCAGATTGACTGATGAAATTTCAGTGAACAGTGGTTAAAATTCATCTTTGCTTTTCCATGCAAAATTGGATTCCACTTTATCAGAAAACTTTCAAATGCAATATTGCTCGTTGTTACATATACAGCCAGCAACTTACATAGGGCACTATTTATCATTCAGACAACTTAAGTACAACACAAAAAATCACCTTGAGACAAATGAGAAATTCTCTCTTGGGAAACCCCAAACTGTATTAATATGATAAGAAGTAGAGCTTCACTTTTCCTTCATTAAGTCTAGAAGGCATTTCTCACACAGCCATGTAAGAAGTTAGGGAAAAATATTTAAAAATAACACTAAAAACCCTCCAAGGTTCAGACATCTTTTTAGTCATATCAATCATTTTCAGTTCAACCAACTTTTTCATTGTTACAAAAGCATTAAAACCCAGATGGAAATGAGCTGAAAAATTCAATGCCCACAGGGAACCCAGTGCTTAGATAATCTAATCCATTTGGGAAACAAAAAGTTCATGTCAGGTATTTAGTAACCAAAGCAATTACCAGAAGCTGACTACTGAAATTGGGCTGAGTAATATTTCATCAGATTTCATCAATCCTGCTAGAACAAAGAAAATTGTGGGGGATAACAACCCATTCAGTGTTAGTTGAGATAAATAAACTGAAGAAAAATAAAGCAGTGATTGCAGTTATCTGTTATTGTTTCCTAAAAACATTGCTCCGTATATAATAATGACAATATTTCCAAACCACTGACATGTGAGTAGCAGAGTGGCCATTTTAATTTCTGTACTCACAGTTTTGTTATTTATGCTGTCCAAATCTTTGTTTGCATTGCAATTCAGTCTGCATATCTTTCCCTCTTCACAATCTCTTCTTAAAAACAGGAGAAAGATCTACCCCTGAGTAAGCAAGAAGTGTAGCATTGGAGAATTAATAACATTAAATTCATTCATTGAGCAGTTTGTAGGAATCTGTTCCATATAACCAGGGGGGTCCAAAGCAGATGTGCACCCACAGCACCTACCCACATGCTAGAAATGTTTAAAAAGCACTTTCACTGAAGATTTTTTAAGTTAGGATTCTGGAAGTAGTTAACATTCACAGAGAGAAATTGTCACAAAACACATTTTTTTAAAAAAACTTCCCTAAAAAAAAACCAGCCATCTCTTCCAGCAAAAAACATTAAGTTTAAATAAATTTCCACCTGTGAACATAAACCAGCATCCATGCAAATATGTCTTATGCCTGCAGAATCTATCACACCAGGCATTTCAGTATGATTAAATATTTTATGCTCATAGTTCAAAGTGGCTTTATATTTAGTTTAAAATAAACCGCTCATCATCTTAAAAGATCATCAAGCAGGCCTTGAACGTGCAGACGTTATGCAAATGCTGGTTACAGATAGGCCTGTATGGGTGAGCACCAGGCACATCTGCTTTGGAAATTTACTGAGTCATACTTGAAAAACCAGAACAATTTCAACTCAAAAGAAAAAATTCTTTGGTATGCTAAGAGCCCAGCAGCAGAATGAGATTTTTCACAGGGAGCTGTGTGCTGAGGACCAGCACTGACTCATTTTGCTCCAGATAACCTCACATCTCTGCCTAATTAATGAGAACAGGAAATTCAGAGTCAGAAGCCTCTGCCACTGTTACCATGGCCCACCAACAAGCTGAGATCTCAGATATCTCAGCAAACCCCCGGGGCACCATGGCAGCTTTTCTTACCCAGCTGATATTTAGGTAATACATGGGAGAATCAAAGAGATCGCTTAGCAAACAGCATGACTAGCTAGTTATCAATATCCAGGAAGAAATGGTAAATAAAAGCAAATATTCTTGGAGTGGTATTCATTTGGAACAGGCGCTGCTTATTGAACAATTAGTGTCCTAGATGTTGGAAGTACCTCAGATGAATGCTAAAGAAAAATACTATGCAAAATCATAAAAGCCTCTCCTGAGAGAGAAATTAGGAGCATGGCTTTTACTGTTTGGTTTGCAAGACCAGGCTGTCTGTGTAAACTATGGTTGTGTTTAATAGAAAAACATTTTGTCCCTGAGATGCATCTATTTCACTGTGTTCCTAGTAATACCAGTTCTGTTCCTGCAATCACTAACACAGACAAAATAGTGTCAACCTGTGAAATCCTCTGCCTTTTGCACCTTTTCCTGGTTCTCAAAGATCTCACAAGGTTAACAACTCTCTAACATTTCATTTTTTAAACCAGTTATGAAATACAGAATTTATTCTAAGGCAAATTAATTATATCACTGGTCTTCATATGGGAAAATTTTGCACAGAGTTTTTAGCACAAAGCTGCCATATTTCAGCTCAGTAACCCACCTTTCCACTAACCTTCAGGGCTAGTTTATGGCCTATTTCAAAGGAGAAAGATAATCACCTTCAACATACCTAAAATCTTCTTGTAGGCTAATTTTTAGCCCATGAGTCACAAGAAGAAAATACTGAAGCATCACAAATAATAAAAGGGGAAAATAATCAAGATATTCATGACTTGCTAACAAGCCTAGCAGGATGGACAAAAGTAATTTACCTCTGCCCTGCTGAGTCACTTGGGCTGTCCATCTACCCAGAATGAACCTCATTAGCTGGTATCAAAAATGCCACAGCTTGAGTGATGGCCAAAATATATAAGCAAAATAAAATCAATCAGCATGAGACACCTTCATTTCCATCTAGTAAATACTAAGTGCAGTAGTTTGCCCCAAATTAACTCACCGCTAATGAAAGCCTTATTTAATAGTACTCATCTCGAGATCAGAATGGAAGAAAGATTATTTCCAAGTAGCCAAGTTTATCCAACAATTTCATATTCTTCCACAATATATTTCACCTTGCATTTGTAACAAAACATTCAACCACTGAACACTTTATTAAAATAACATTAGTGGTCTGTCTTAAATAGATAAAAGGAGGAACAAAAATTCATGCTGAAACTTTATTATGGTCTTCTACTGCTCTGCAACACACACAGCACCCCCTGCTCCATCACACACAATAGCTTAGATGAAAATAGGAGTCTCTATATACTAGTATGTATAGGAGTCCATCTTTCCCCAAAATGCTCCTGCTGCACTGCATGTACACAAACAGCTACCACCTCAAGATTTTTGATAGCTGCCTGTGTTGAAGCAGCTCATCTGGATTTAAAGATGAGATGCACAACTTTGCCTTTTCAGCTGTATCAACCACTACTTTCACACAACAGCCAGTAAAAATAGAGCTCCATTTTAGTTCATATGTACATTCTCATTGATTAATGCATTCATTCTATCCACATGAGCACATGACATGCACTAAGAGGTTCTGTTTAGCATGCATTTCATTTCACTCTCTTCTCCAGCTTTTACACAGGTTGTAGCTGACATTTCCACCCAGTCCACATGGCAGCATTTTGACCTTGCTTTTAGAGGCTCTTTAGCATAAAATAATCTTTGTGGTTAGAGCCTGCAACTTATGCTGAATTATGGGTACTTTACAGTAAGGAAATAAAACAGCATAGTCAAATGCTGACAGTACTCCAATGCTTTTCCCACAAGTCCTCTGAAGAACCAGCCAATTACCCTGCAATTGACACAAGTGACTGAAAAAAGCATCCTCATTTCGAGCAGTCGTAAATTCATTTGCAAGTAGCTCATCAAAATTAAATGTATACTTATTACAGACACAAAGACGTGCTTAATTCACATTAAAGGGATCATTTTATGATACTTGTAATTATTTTTTTTAAAAAAAGATTTTTCTATGCTGTATGTAATAATCCTTTGCAAGCTTTAAACTTAAATCTGTTTCTTTACTAAAGTGTTTCCTTGCAGTGTGTGTGAATACTAGTGTGCTATAATAGGATTGCATCAGGCTTCTGGCATTGATCTTTGCAGCAGAAAAGAGAACACTGCTCTGGGGGTGAAAAAATACACAGAAAGGACTGCATGGTACTTTAGAAAAAATATACAGAAAGGAAAGCTGACCAAAATTGTGACTAATCAGAGGTGGTTGCATTCCTTTTGCAGCCCTGACAAACACTGAGAACATTAAAAAGTTTTATCTAATAATAAATTATTAAGATCTGGTATTGGATACGAAAAATTTCTAGCACATGACGTGAAAAGGAATATAAAAGACAAAGTAAAGGAAATAATGGTAGTACTTATGACTGTTTCATTTTAGGTTTTACTTAGACGTTTATTCACAAGGCTTGTCACCAGTTTATATGAATCTGAATATGTGTGTATTTATGGACACACTGACAAACCTTTTCCTTCATTTTCCCTGCAAATGTGAGAACTCTTTTATTGCTCTAGATAACAGAATGAACAAAGACAGGAATTTGTGGCAGAAAATACCCTGAATAACACCATTTCCATGAATCTTGCTTTTCTAGTCAGTATTATTACTTTAATTATGAGGATATTATATTTTTTTTTAAGACAGAATGTACCTTACTGTCCAACAAATAAAACTACATTAGGGACTGAAATATACTTTTAAAAGAAAGCATATAACTAACAATAAAGAAAACTATAAAATAAAGAATTAACATTTAAGTTACAATGTGAAATAGACTGCAATATCCTTCAAAGAGAAAATCATATTTAAAGCCAGGAACCAAACAATTTAGTGAAGGATGACATTTGAAAATTCTCCAAAAGTCTCATTAAACATTGCAATAATTTTATAAAACCTGGCTTTACTCTTCCTTAGTAGAAACAAACAGATCACAGGTATCAAAATTCTTGAAGTTCATTTCTTATCAAATGATAGCAAATTTCAAGCTTTACCATTCAAACCCAAACCCAACCCTGTGCCTGGGTTTTTTTGCTTTTATATGAGTAGCAGCTACTCAGTGATCAGGATAATGCTCATCTTCTAGTTCTCTTTCCAGTCATCTTCCAGAGAGTGGACGCCTCCTTCTGACTAAGGCAACCTTTCATCACAATTGTCCTGAGCACCAATTCAGACTGCACTACATTCTAAGCCCTCAAAATGATCTTTATGTAATGCTTCCCAGAAGTGGCTAATTCCACTGATCTGCTACAGGAAGCTGCTTCAAGGCTCCTCGTTCAGAAGTGTCTGTGTTTGAAAATGCAGATGTGAACTGTTCCAAGTGTCCCTCAGAGCAGGGAACAGAAGAAAGTGCTGCTTCCACAGTTCCTGTGCCCAGGAGTGAGAAGGTTCTAGTCCTCATGCAATTGGCTTACTCTTCAACATTTTTCTGTCCTCCTATGTTTAGATAATAACGTATTTCTTTTTGCATTTCTATGGTACATGAAAAATAATGTGATGATGCTTCATGGTTAAGTGCAGAGTAATTGTAATCAAGCTGCCAGGCTGTGGCATGGATAAAATAACTCCTGACTGTTGTGGTTTTCTATATATAAACCATCCGAATTTAATTATTATCTATTCTTTGATAACAAATTATGTCTGCCTCCTTTTCAAAACAAGACCTCTGGAAGAGGGAGAAGCAGCCGCTGTTTTACATGAGGTGCCATAGCCACTAGGGCTAGTGCAGAAGACTTTTTCCTGCACTAAAGTTTGTAAAATTATCACATTGAAGTAATAATTTTGCATTTAACTAAACATCTCTGCAATGGAGCCCCACAGACATTTGCTGCAAGGGCAATGACTTGAACTGGTAGAGGGGGGAAGCACTCTGAGGAAAATGTTGTAAATTATTGACGCTAAAGTTTTTGAGAAAGAACAGGTGGCACAGGGTCCACCCTGAAAGTGTGAGGTGACAAACAGCCCTGCAAGATTCTATGGGGGAAAAGGAAAAGCCACATCCCAGAGGAATTCCAATGCTACATAGCAGTCCACCTTAATCAAAAGTGAAAAGATAAATACTAATTCTACAAATCTGGTATAATTCCTCACCCAAAGACTGATTACTTGAGATCTGCACAGAAAAGGGTAAATTTAATCTTTCATTCAAGTTGTAGCAGCTAGATAAATTACAGAAGCCCACATAAAATTGACCTTCAACCACCACTTTCTGATAACACAGTTTCTCACCTTTTCTTTTATCAGATCCGTCTCAAAATTTCCTGCAGCAAGATTTCCCTATATTTAGAAACCAATCAGTGCCAGCAGCTGCAAGAATTGCCCTCCAAGCAATCAAGGGTGGGAAATACGTAAGTCAAAAATCCAGTGAGGCAGAAATTTCTGATGAGCCTTGAAAGGAAGCTCTTAGGAAACTACATTCATCTAGAAATTGAGAGGCAAAACCTTGACTCCTTCAAAGCACAGCATTTTCAGGCACAGTTCTGAGGCTGGGAGTTTTCAGGCTAAATTTCAGAAAGACAGGACTGTCAAAAACTGCTAATCAGATAAAAAGAAATACATGGTCACTATGATTGAAGAAACTCCAAGCACTTTGTATTTTGAAGGCTCCAGAACACAAATTTTACTACTCACATGATGCAGAAAGGGATGCTACTCAAAGAAGATGAAGCCATTTTTTATCCAGCATGATTATATAATCTCACGCTCTTCCTCAGAGTGAAACAGGGTGCAGCAGGAAATATTTCTGACAAAACAGAAAGTATGGGCATTGCCACAGGAGTTCAGAATTACCTGATATGTCCTAGGCAAAACTACTGGATTTCAGAACTGCACTCAGGCCAGAGGAAGGCTAAGACCTAGCAAGCAGGGTACATCACAGCAGTCAGGTTAAAAGATTGAGTACATGCTATGGACACTTCCTTATCAGTACAAAGGCACATATTTATCTTGTTTTTCTCAGTGACAGCACAATATAAACTAAGGGCATGTCTATCTCTCCTCTCTCCGTGGCACTGAGCACTTCAGCTGCATCAGGAGCAGGACACAAACAGCCCCAAACAAGGGCAACTTGCAGCCGCACTAGCACTAAGGAAGCCCTTAGGAAGTAACAAATTTCTCTCAAGATACATGCAGTCATCTTACTGTTAAAATGTATGCTCTGATTTATAGAAATTATGATTCTCAGGGTCCTCTGGGTTAAACACAAGTAGAAATGAAGGTAAAAGACATCCTGTAATGCATTTCAGAAGAGAACTGTCTTTGAACTGGATGACTTAGAAAGCATGCTTCAAGACAGAGAGGTGTTATCAAAGATAAGAGTGTGCTACAGCTCCACAAACTCCACTTGAAATGCTGTCTGACAAGACTGCTGCTCTGCTAAATAAGATGTTGTTAACATTTTGCACACATTACTTCAATATATGGCAGAGTTATTAGCTGCAGACTGTGGCCTAGTATTGCCTTTTTTCAAATTCTAAGATTGTTAATTTCCAAATTTTTTTTATAGAATAGTACATTACACAACCATTTTATTTGCAAATAGATTTAGTTTATGAAAACCAGGCTAACCCAATTGCCTTGTGCAAAACATTAACTAACATGAACCTACACTTGCTTCTCATCCACTACACTTAACTTCCAATCACTATTTCAACACTGACAAGCTGTATCTACCTTAGAATGAAATCCAAACAACCCTGAGAAGAACCCATCACTCACTGCTCATTCTCACTTGGAGATTGAGAAATTATAACTGTTGCTTTCTCCTGCTTTCATGTTACACCAAATCTAAATTTCCACATTGCTGTTAGAAATGTATTCACCAGTCAGAAACATCTGCTCAAAATTGACAACAGTTTCTCAATAGAAATGAGTCCATTCACAGCTTCTCTCATGTAAACTTCAGACTATAAACTTGAAATAGTTGTGTATCACCATGACTTTTTTATACTGGAGGACACTCCAGCAAAGTCCTCTCAAAAAGTCATAATAGGGGGGTTAACAAAACAAAACAAACAAAGAAAAACACAAAGAAAGCATCATTGCAGTTAAGGTCATAAATATCAGAAGACCAAAAGTATGCCAATCTGTAATCAAATCTTAAAAAGTTTTCAGTATATCTCGTAATATCACTCTCACAACAAAGAAGAAAGGAAATCTTCAGCTCATAAACAGTTCTCCCTGAGTTACTGTGGACAGTTGATACATCTTTTTTTGTTTAACTAAAAAAGAACTTATGATCATAGCTATCTACATGTACACAAAAGCCCTTTTTTTTTTTACAGCTCTACTGCTGCAATCACACTGCAGATCCTGTTTACCTCTAGCAATAAAAAATGTGTCCTGTTAAGACATATGATGGTGCTACAGTAATACAGTGATAAAGTTCTTCCAACTTCAGTAACATCTTTCCATATGAAACATAAGTCTGACTTCCTCTGATATTCTGGAGATAAAACCTTGAATCTTTCTCAGTAACTTCAAAAATGCAGCTCAGTGTGGAATTGCACTTTTCCAGGAAGGAGCCAGAACATTCTGTGATTCCTCTTTCCTGACACATTAATTGTTCTTCCATACACAAGGAGAGCAGAAGCAGCAGCGTGCCATATTTATTCAATGAAAGTTGAGCCACAGGGGTGATGGTACATTCCTTCTCCAACACCAGCCAAATTATCTCAGTGCCCAACTTTAAGAGGGTGCAATAATACTCCATCATTTGAGGATGCTGGGAGGCTTATGAATCATTTTAACAGCATGAAGGCAGATTGAGATCATCTCCCTGTTATAGGAACCTGGAGACAAACAGCAGCCCTGGTGAATCATTTCCATACATCCTTAGCCCTCACAATAACCTTAAAGAGACACTTCACCACATCTCAATCTGCATTCAGCATGCACAGGAACTTCCCAGGACTTAATACAATATATATATTATCATTTCATAATATCTAATATAATATAAGAATATATATAATGCATATATAGTTTTAGATATTTATATGTATAAATATATAGTTTTATTTTGTATATATATTTATATTTATTTCTTTATATAATTATATAATTTATATTAAATCTTTACATTACATTTATTATATATTTATTTATAAAGACATATTAATATATATCTTTATAACCAATTTGGAGATAGATGGATAGATAGATACATATATATGTGTGTATATACATGTATATTGTATATACAGACATATATTAGTATACATATATATTACATATCTATATTGTATATATATGTATATGTATATATGTGTATATATATGTGTGTGTGTATATATACTTTTTTTTTTTTTAATATAAATAGATATATATGACTTCAAATGGGGTCACTGTGTCTACCAAGAAAACTCAAGCACCCCAAAATCTGTTTTAGGGGAAAAGAAGAAAAAATAAGGTGCAGATATAACCTTTGTAGTTAGGAGAGAATGCATGACACACACAGACTAACTTGAGCACTTTTGATTGCAATGCTCCAGAAAGAATAAAGGAAATGCTCTTGAAAATTTCCATGTGAAGTCAGTTCTAAGAGAATCAGGTACCTACCTGCAAACTCTGTGTACAAACCTTCACATACATGCAGACATTTCTCTAATAAAATGAGGAAGCCGTAGACAAAACAATGGCAAATGATGAAATAAAGGTGATAAATTAATTTTTAATGAGAAAACTCATGACCCTTGGAAAATCAATGTATTTGAATACAAGATGTTAGCCTATGTTCCTCCCAGAAACATAATCCTTTAAAGTACGCTTTTTTTTTTTTTTTACTAATTTTTAATGAGAAAGAATGGCTCAAACCCTCCCTTTCAAGGAAAATACTACTCATCTAAATGTGAGGCCATTGAAATTCAGCTGGAGTTTCATATTTCATTATTAGAAAGTTTGAATACTTTTAGGAAAATACCTCAATTTTACTTTCATTTTGACTCAAAGTAAAACAGCCTGAAAATACCTCAGTTTTATTTTTGGTTAGACTTGAAGTAAAACAGCCTGAAAATCCAGCAACAGAAGGGCTGCCAATTTCCATTAGGTAAGCAATGCTTACAACTTCTTCCAAAGTCTCAACAGGAAGTGCAACTGTGTTTCTAATTATGCCATAGAGATTTCTTGCATTAAGAAAAAATAAAATGCATATCTCATTAAAGTACTTGGTGCAGGTAAGTAGGTCTATGCAAATGGCAGTTTAGGGAAGAGAAGTATCCTCACTTTTAAAATCTATGTTTTCCCCAGAGCATGAGCAGCCAACACTACCTTAACTTCATGCTCTTTGGATTCACCCATGAAAAAAGGAAGGTTGGAGAGAGAAAATGCACTTTGAATACAGCAACAGCATGAGCAGGGACATTTAGACAGCTCTTAGTCAGTGGTGCTTTAAAAATGATGCTAATTTTTGTTTGGCTCTGCCAAACACAGCAGCCTGTGCCATGTGTGCCAGCAGAGTCCAAGGACAACTGTCCCGGGCAGGTCTGGTGTTGGGGAAAGGCAGCAGGACAGAACAGGGCAAGGAGAGCAAAGAGCTGCTCTCACTCTGCCCCAGCACAGCCTGGCCAGCATCTGGAGGGGCACAGAGCCCACCTGGCAGTGCCTGAGCTGGGCCACCAACACCTCACAGACCTGAGAATGCTGAGTTGGTGTCAGGGAGTGCATCTGGGAATGCAAGGGAAAAGACAGCCATAAAGGAGGATTGGCAACTCAGAGACTGAATTTGCAATAATGTTTTGCTGCTTTGGTAGAGATTAATTTTTTAAAAGTACAGAGTAATTCAGGCCTTTTTGAAATGTACCTTCACATGATAAAAACTAATTTTTTTAATCCAAGTGAGAGATCTGCCTCAATACAAACACTGAGGCACAAGAGATCCCCCAATCCAGATTACAGGATGCCACCAATACACCAAGCTGAGCAAACTCCAATGGCTTTGGCCACTCTTGCCATCCAGCCATTCCCAGGCTGCAAGTCACAGGCTCCTAAACTCTCTTTTATTACAGAAAATAGCAGGAGTGTAATATTACAGCAAAGTTATATTACAGCAATATTCTGTTTGCTGGTAAGTGAACTGGCAAACTGTCAGTCTCTCAAAAGTCTTCAAGATTGGAAGAGATGCAACAAAAAGTTCATTAATAAAAAATATCCAGCAAAAGAATCTATACAATCACTAACTTCAGACTCAAGCTGTAGAGCAGGCAAAGCACCCTTCACTTTCTCTCAGGATAACAGAAATGCTCTTCGGTTCCTGAGTCATGAGGTAAAAGGAGCTTCAAAAGTCATGTTCAAACAACCAGAGACATTCAGAGCAAGTGCCCCAGGTAAATTTTAAATGCTAGCAGGAGCCACTGCTGCCAGGGAAGAAGCGTGTCACTGTGTGAGAGTGACTAGCACCGGGAGGAAGCAGGTGGGGGATTCTGTTCCTGGCCCACTTTAAAGGGATGTCAGTGTGCTCTGGGATTGTGACAGACAGTGGCATCAAAGGTTTGGCAGCGTGTGCTGGAGGGCTTCTACTTGATCCTTCTTTTAAAGAAGTGCCAAAAAGCTCTGAATCATGGAAGGAAGCAGGCCTCACAAAATACACATCCTTATCAGAATTCTTCCCCAATCTAGGAACAAATACAAGTTGGAAGAGTTTCAGAAAAGGTAGGTTAATTGGTGGACTGACAAGCACTGGAGTAGGGTACAGGATCAAGAGAAAACAGTCAGGTCCCCCGAGGGCCATATGGCCAGTGAAGACTTTGTGCTTCCCTGGCCATGATACAACGTCTGGGTTTTGTGCCTACTGCTGAAAAAAGGCAGAGCAGCATATCTGTTCTGCTTTCAGAGGACAGAGTCAGGAATCTGGCACTCCTGAGTTCCTGGGGGGGTCCACAGCCATGCACACCAGTATTGGGAACTAAGAAATTAATGTGTTCCTCTAAAGTACAAAAATATTTCCATTAAAAAAAAAATATTTAAAATGCAGGACTTCACAACATTTTGTTAAGCAATTCTCACAGTCATTTTGCATTTTTAAATGGCACAAATACCTGATGAGAAGATGAGGGTGAATTCATTCTATATGCAGCTCAAATAGAGAAGATATTTTGTTTCATGTAGTCTTCTTTACTTCTTTCTTGAACCTTTATGGGCAAGTTCATTTGTCTCAACATGTTTATAAAGTAGCAAGATATATGGATTGGTCAGTTCATAAAATGCAGCAGAAATAATGAAGATTTTGCTCTCTTAACTCACAAGTCAGATTCTAGTCATAGCAAGAGTGTCAGTGTTAAGATAGTTTTCAGTTTCAATCTCACCACTGCTTGATTCTTGCACCATGAGGATTTGTTTAACTTCCTCAACTGAGATGGGTCAAAGATCATGTTCTGTTGATTACTCTTGAAAAAATCAGCAGCCCCTCCCTACTTGATTCACCTACTTCTCCTTTATTTAACCATTCCTTCCATTTGACCATGCACTCAGTGCTTTCTTTGTTGCAGAATTCCATTCATAAGAAATCCGTAATGAGGATATATGAACATACTCTAATTCAAACTCACCAAGTAGCAGAAAGAAGACAAGAAGTCAATTTGGTATTAATCAATGGTGTCAGGACATGCTACAGCAGCTCAGCAATGGCAGAGGTGCTCCAAACAATGCAATCTGCTGATCTTATTTCCATAAAGATACACAGAGCCAGTAAAGTCTTGAAATTGTTACTCCTTAACTGGGAGAAGACAACCTAAGGACTACTTAAAAGCCAACTGACCTAGTCTGAGAATACACATGTAACAGATTGAGGTTCACATGTCCAAACATGCATTGTTTGTGTGATGCTCTACAAATTAACCCAGTCATAGCAAAGCAAAATCAAATATACAATTATAGTCATGAGATTTATTCAGTATGTCAATAATATGGTATTTAAACAACAGTATTGGACAATTAACTTAGTTTATTATTAATTTGGATATTTACTAATAAAGTAAAGATTGATTATGTGGCTGGATTCAAGAGCAGGTTCTGAACACTGCCCCTTGGATGTGTCATGCTTGGTGATATTTAACATCTAACTGCAAAAGGCTGAGCATAATCCATTGCATCCATGCCCAGAAGTGATGCTAAGCTGGATACAGGGGAAAACAGCAATCACAGGAGCAACTACCCATTAGCACATAGTGCCTGGTGAACAGAAAAGCACAGACTTCTTCAGGAATAATTCCATCCTTCCATTCAGCTTGGGCTGGGTGATTTCTGGCATTGCCAAGATGTTGATCATAGGGTTGAAATCTCAAACTAAGAACCAGAATATAATTTACAGTGCAAAATCAATTTTTAAAAAAGTTGAGAGCTGCCTTTATACATGCAAATAATTAGATGTATATAGCTTCCTTTAAATCCTATGATAGGAACAAGCAAATCCTGCCGTGAATACAGAATACAGAATTGATATTTACAGCCTTCATTCTCTGCCTGCTTAGCTGCAGCAAGAAAGCTTAGAAAAATTAAGAAAGTATTAATGCCATGAATCAAATCTCCAAAATATTTAACTTTAAGCCAAATCTACACCATTTAAGATTATCTATTTTGTTGTAGCACACAAGGAATGAACTACTACCAAACTGCAAAACATTACACACAGAAATAAATCCCTCTCAACACCATGGCATGGAGCTTAATTCAACTACTGAAGAAATAATTATGTATAATGAAGGTGTAAGAACATCATGAACAAAAGGAAAAAGTTCATTTTGGTTTCACTAAATTACCCGCACTGTTTGTATTTCAGCCAATAAAGGACTCGGGTATGGGTGTCTCAATGCAAAGTTTTTGAGTGGCCATTATCAGCATAGGCAAAAGTAACACTTTGCCAAGAGTGTCCTTTCTCAAGTTCTCACAAAATAAATGAGCTCTACTTGGTTTTTTTAACTGTGGCAGTAACTGTCTCCATTGAAGTTGAGGCAGTATTTTTTCTCAATTTGTTTGCATTATTATTATCCCATACAGCATCAGCCCACTGAAAATCATTGATCCATTCATTACAACCACAATTACTGCCAGTCTTGATATCAAACTCCATTCAGTATCTGAACAACAGTTAACTGATGAACAGAGCAGCATCCTGCATAAAGCAACTTAGGACCATGTTCCAGGCTTTTGTAGAATACAGGCATCTCCACCAGGTTTAAAGCTCTTTCTTGAATATCTGGGTAAATTCTGGCTAAAGCTACACCAAAGACCACAGTGTTTCAGGGATCACTGAAATATGATACCAAGGGATAACTTAAAATTAAAGAACCATTTCTTTTATTTCTCATCTCTGTGCACTTGGCAGCAGGGTGAAAACACACGGCTGGAAATGGCAAGTCACACGATCGCCAATCTGCTAGGAGCTGTGATAAAAAGCTTAAAAATATCAAAGATGTTTTTTCTTAAAAACCCCACAACCACACACAAACATAGGAATCTGAGAAAGCACATAAATTGTTTAAAGGCTATGCCATAAAAATTGAGGTTTTTTTCAACTGAATTGCTCATACCCCTTGATAGACTGACTTGATAATTTGATAATTTGTTCAATTCAGCTTGATTACAAGTCTGATACTTTGACATTATCTACTTAGAAGGTACTGAACTAGTATTCAAATGATTGATATTAGAGCAGCAAATCACTTGACAGACAGACCCTGACCAAAAACATAATTAAATCATTATATAGATAGGTATTGCTACAAAAACAACCCTGTGAGATATCATTAGTGGTGGAGAGAGATGTCAGTGCTGAGTCACCATTATCACAGATGGGCATTAATCAATGAGGTACAAGAGCACCCTGCAACAGCTGCAGATTGCACCCATCCTTCAGACACAGTGCAGCCACCCAGACAGACAAACTGCTCCTGAGGAAGGAAGGACTGAAACACAAGCACTAAATTAGTCACCAGACTGAAACAAAGCACGTGAGTTAAAATATGTACACAATCAAAGGCAGATACTGACACTAAATGAGAGCTGTAAGGGAAAAGCACAGGCGTGACAGCCACTGAAGAAATCCATTCCTCTCTCACTGTTCCACAGCCCAGCTAGAACAAGCCAAAAGCTTGACACAAAAAAAAAAAAAACCAACCCAAACCAACCTAACTCAAAACCAAGTTTATCGCAGTTTTTTCCCATCTTTTATCTTCTGACATATTTCAAATGCTAAAATTTCTATCAAAAGGTGTAGTTTGAACGAGTTAGTTATATTATAGCTGAATTCTCTGCTATGAGACAAATTATAGTATAGTTTGATTTCTTTTACACTTACGCACACACATGAAGGCAATTTTTTTTCTTTTTAATTTTTTTTCTTGAAGAAAACCCTTAAGAGAAGCAAAGTAGCCCATTAAGGACAAATGGTACTTAAGACTTTTTACAATCACAGATCTTCCTACAATGAAAATCACATTAGACTTGATTCTTCTTCTCCAGTTATGAAAAATCAGGCATTTCCTTTGAAGAAAACTTAATAAATGCTCCAACCACAAGGGAAGAAAGAAAAGGAGAAAAAAATTTAAAAAATTTAAAATAAAATAAAGTAAAATAAAGTAAACTAATGTAAAGTAAAGTAAAGTAAGAGCTTGTAATCCAGGAAAGCAGGCTTCCTTCCAGGGATCCTGTGGATGAGGGAGCCTTTCTACCACAGAATCATTTAAAAGAAATATACACTGCATGGATAGGATGTGGTTAAAACTCAAGATTTTTTTTACCTGTTGGCACACACACTTCCAACAGCTTAGACTTGCTCTTGGTCTGCAGGGTTCTTCAGGGAGGTTCTGAAGTGGCTGTGCCTGCCTGCACACTGCAGGATGCTGACCTGGGGCAGGCAATCATGAGCTCAGCAGTGGCACAGGTCTGGAATCTCTGCCACAGAGATTCCTTGTGAAATCCACCCAAAGAAAACCCATATGAGGAAACAGAGAGAATGTGCATGAAATGCCAATAAATTTTCCATTTTGCACCACTGGGGAAAATAATGGCAGCCCTCCCTCGAGGTTATGGCATGTCTGTCCTATAGACTGGCAGAATTTATCTGTCTAGGATTTTATCAAATGTAGAGGAAGTCAGTCTAAAATTGAGAAGTGAGGACAGAAAAGTGAGGCAGAAGTATGGAAAACAAAATTGACCAAGAGCTCCACACATTAAGACCCAAGGACAAACAAACACCCTTAAATAAGCATCCCTTATCCTCTGCTCTTAAAAGTGCCCCAGCTACAAGATTAAGCAGAACAAATATTACATTTTCCTAACTGGAAAAATCATGGTCTTTTCAAGTCCATGTCGAGTCTGCCTCCTTAACTAACCTGCCTATGGTGTTTTTTACCATATTCAGAAAATTTTATAGTTTGTTGGGGTACATGTTATGTATTTTCTTTCCTCCTGCTCTTGCTGTCTTGCAAGATGTCTTTTTATTTACAGCCTGAATTTTCTCACCTCTAGTTCTAAAATTTCGCGTTCCAACAGGACGTTCCAAATGTAAAAACCAAGCCAGCCTGTTCTGCTATGCTACTTCTGTGCACTCCTCATTACCACATGCTCTAAAAAACAAAGAGGACACAAAGGATGCAGGCAGGGACCATCCTGCTCATTCACTGGGTGAGAGCAGCTCTGCTGAGCAGGGACTGCAGCCTGGCAGTGCTGCTGGGTGTCACCATGACATTTTATGGAAATCCCTTTGCCAGGATTTTTTCTCCTGAGAAGCTCAGAAGCCTCAGAGGAAAAGAAAAAAAAAAATCGTTATCTGCTGCTGTGGAATGCAACAGGCGCATCTTTGATTGGTCCATGGAGTTGTTTCTAATTAATGAGCAATCATGGTCCAGCTGTGTCGGGCTCCGAGAGTCATGGGTTTTTATTGTCCATTCCATTCCTTTCTAGCTTTCTGTCTGTATCATTTCTCTACTCTTTTTAGTATAGTTTTCATATAGCATTTTAATATAATATAATATAATGAATCAGCCTTCGGAAACATGGAGTCAAGATTCTCATCTCTTCCCTCGTCCTGGGGACCCTCGAACACAACCACAGCTGGGAGCGATGAGCTCAGAGATGATAAATGCTGCTGTCCTTTACCAGGCCTGTCACAGATTAATTCACTTGATCTGATCTGATGGTTCCACTGGGTGCTAACAGGAGCTAAGTGCCACTGGCAATAGGAACTGATTGGTTCAGGAGATGTCATTATCTCAGAAAAAATGCACTGATAAAAGAAAATCATTTCAGACCAAGAGATGATGGAAGCAACTGACATATCACCATAATTTTTTCCTCATTCATGTAATTCCCAATAATGTCCATATTTGAGCACATGCCTCCTCACTTGAGTTGTTCACTTTCTTTAGAACATCCTCTTTTTCTCTTGCAAGAGGATTTCTATTAAAGTTCACATATGACACCTTGTTCTACAATTGCACTCACTGGGCTCAGTTAAAGAAGCAATTGAAAGTCCAAGTCCTCTTGCACACAAATTCTTATATGAAACTCCCCAAAAATAGTAAGACCTTTGTAGCCCAAATTAAGTTACGTGGCACAGAGATATCTTGAGTAACTTTGCCATCAGAGCATATTTTCCTGATTATCAAATATTTTTTCAATATACTATTGATACATACTACTTTCATGAGTATAAAATTGGTGCCTAACTACTTTATTTTTAGCATTCTCTGCCTCCATAATGGCCACTATTATAATCGAGTGTGATCTGTATCACAGCAATGTTTCTTAATTGCATTAAGCCCCAGTGGAGCACCCCATAAAAACCACTCCAAATCCCCATTTTTCCAAAGCAATAGTTTAAAAAAAATGTAGCATGATAACATGTTGAATACTCTATCTTCGAAAAACACAGTTTAGCTTTGGTTAATTTTAGAAACACACATAACTTCAGTTTCAAGCAATTGGAATTTGCATCGGGGTCAAAAAAAATTCTAACCACATGGGATAAAAGATCATCCTAATTACAACTGCAGCTCCTTTTCTTTTTGCTGTCTATGCACAAATTCTGATGTAGCACAGGCTCTTTAGTCTTAAAGTTATGCAATTGAGTACTTCCTTTTTTTATAATAATTCAAATTATATTTGATTTTAACTCTAATATTCCTTTAAATTATTTTCATTAAGAAATACAGAAAATAAAAGCTTAGTACAGTAGATTAATTTTGGCAACATTTTTAGAATGCATCTTCAATAGCTGTTAATAATTAACATGATCAATAAAGGCTTCTTAGTTACCCAAGCACAATGATTATCACAATTATTACAACCCATAAACTTATTTCCCTATACTTAGGGGCTAATGCACATAGTCTGGTTTTTCAGTGAAATATTTTTGGTCCTTTCCCTTAGAATTCTGGGAATAAACTACATCTTTAATTACCCTGGAGAGCAGGCTACCAAATTACAAGCATATATTAGACAACTTCAATAAACAGTAACTTTTGCCTTCTTTTCTGTGGCATTTTGACAGTTCACCAACAATAATTTAAGGAAAAACAAATAATCTTTGAATTCAGGTTATTGTTGTTTTTATGATCTCTTTAACAAACTTACCTAGAAGTGGAAATTACACACTAACATTTTTTAAGTGGTAAATCTATTAATTAGTTGCAAATCCTGTGTATCTGATGTGAGATAAAACAAACAAATAAACACACAAGAAATAAAAAATAAAAAAAATCAGAATCCAGATGCTTAAACTCACCAAGAAGTTTAGGAATGGCATAATGCTTTTATAGAGCTCATTTAAAATAATTAGGATGTAATAACAATGTAGGGCACATGCAGACTCTCTGCAAATACAGCATAATGCCATGTTTTCCTAGTTTCAGCAATTTCCCTCATTTTCCTCCATTGTATATGCAGGACATAATGCCTACAGTCTAAAAAATGACTCGAAAATTGTACCTTTAATTGTGTCCCATTGTTTCCCAGTCATTCCACATTGCATTTGTTTATCAAAGCCACTCTCACACCAGACTCACAGCACTCTTGCCTTTCTTCCATCTCCTTTCTGCCTCATTAGAGGATATTTAACAATATCAACTATCAATTTCCTTGTCAGGTTTAAATTAGGATAGTTATTACCTGATCAATCAATTACTCGTTCACGTCAATAACTATTTCACATCTCTGCTGCTTTCAAGACTTCAAACCACCTTCCCTTCTATCACCCAGGGCAGGTGTTATTCCACTGCTTCCCTTCACTGTGCAATAATTCAGACACAAACATCTTGGTTTGGTTGAGCATCTGTAATTCACAGCCATTAACTTAATTACCTGTACTAGAGGAATTTTATTTTGAGTAGGAAACCTTTCTTTTTGAATGAGGGATGCAAACTCAGATGTTGCACCTGAACTTGGCATCACTTGGACTCTCCCTACACAAACCAAACATCCTTAAAAAGAAATGGATCAGAACAGCAAGTATTGGTATATATTTATGTTCTTTGGTATGTTTTGATAACAAAAATTTAAAATATACAAGTTGTGCTTACTTTAACAGATTGCTTACTCAAGGACTTAACTGCGGGCTTGCATTGTACTGCTTCTACCATTTCACATTTAAAAGAACACAAGATGCTACATCTCAGTACATAAGGTCAATGAAACTCCTTACAAATGTATTTTAAAAAAAATATGTTCATGTACCAATCAGTACATAATAATATCATATTAATATAAAACTCATATAGTGAGCAACCTCATGTCAGAGAATTTCCTATATATTTATGTTCATCTCTTCGGCTAATCCATTTATATTCTGGTGGTTTAATTTTTCTTGTAAGCTCCCTCCCTTAATTTGAAGGCTGTGTTTTGGTCTTTCTGCAATTATACTCATACTGTTGAAAATTGCATGGAGATAGCTAGTCCTTTTTCCAGGTGATATATTAACTCCTGGATGAAGGCTTGCATATCACTCCATTCAAAAAAGCATTCACAATGCTCACTTCAATAATTTGCCAAAATACATGTCTGCACAAAGCTATTTCACTGTGATAAATTGTACACATTGCTTTTTGAAGTCTCCTTAGACACTTGCTTTTGTTGAACTTATCAATGCAGCAATTCTCATTTAGAGCTTAATTTAAAATTATACTTCTTTTAATGTCAATGTTTCTCGCTATATTTTTTTTCCTCTGTAAAACTAATTAAATGAACGTTTGTTATGACTTTCTTTTCCAAATGATTCATCTTTCTAAGTTATGGATTAAGACTGCAGTTACCCTTCCCAATAAATGAATCTTCCCAGTGCTATCAAGAATCATTTGATTTTCACAAATATTATATATTTTCCTCAACTTTTAAACAAACATTTTTCATAAAGGATCTCAATATAAAAATAAACAAACCAAATTGTCTGAAATCCTAGTTCTAACATTTTGCCTTCAACACACACTGTAAGGTTTATATTAAGAAAACCATCATAAAACTTTACTCCATGGGGCCAGAGCCCCCATGACTGGCAGAGAAAGACTGAAAATGGAACTATCTAGATTGTGATGCCTGTAATTCCTGGTTTTGGTAACTCTTTCCAAATCAACGCTGACAATTAATGTTGAGAAGCAAGGGAAGTCAGGGGAATTTCAGGGCAACTATGCAATGGGGCAGTGCACCCTGGGCTCCCTTCCTACACAGCCACAGTCACACAGAAGGGAAATTAAAAACCAGCCATTTGAAAACACAGGCATGAAAGTCCACTTCAGCACTGGAAAAAACCCAAACCCAAACATACAGGAACTGAAGCATAGCAAGCACTTGACAGAAATTCCAAAGGTGTCTGTTATCACTGTGCCAGTTTGATGGGATATCATTCCTGCATCCACAATGGATACTGGGAGCCTATTCCAAGAGTAAACCAGAGCAAAACCAAGCACTAAGCCTCATCACATCGAGGACCACTGGTCCCTGGCAAATTTTGTGACAAAAAATGTCACAGTCCAAGAAAAGAAGAAAATTTCAAGCGCACACCAAAAATTACAGTTTAAGGCTTGTTTGCAAACTATGCAATATATTGCAAAATATGCTCCTGAGGAGCAAACACAGGCTTGGTCCACAAAAGCAGTTCGTCCATGTCAACAACTCATGGCTGAAGAAGCTGCAAAGCCACCACAGTGAAAAGCTCAGATCAAAAGAGCTGACTACCAGCTTTAGGCTGTGTTACAGGGCACAGAGAAACTGCACTGAAAACTACAACTGACAGAAATCACCCTGGCACTCTGGTCAAATAATTAAAAATGCAATAAAAACCCAACAGAAATAACCACAGAGTGAATGCCAAAATCCTTGCAGGATCCTATGGAAGTCTTTGAGGTCAGGTCTTCAGTAACCTGCAGAATTTTATACAAGTCCATCTAATAATGTTATTAATCTTATAGTATTATAAACAAATTCATTAATTTACAATTTTTAGTGGCAAATAAGATCCTAGTTCACTTGGTAACCAGTATTTGTGAGTCAGCTTATCCTCCTGTCAGCAAGAGGGGCCAGGAAGAGGTTTGGTGTTGGTGGTGATGGATGAAGAGAGCAGGTGACACCACGCAGGAGCCCAAGGCTGAGCACCACCATGCACTCGCTGCTTTTTTGAGCCCTGCAGCAGTGATGCTCAGGGCCAGCAACTCTTAATATTGCTCTTCATGCAGTTTTTATCTGTGATCAACAGATATCATCTGTTCCTATCATCATTTCCTTCAAAGAACATAACCTAAGTGTAAGGAACTGCTGCAAGAGGGAATCAAGAGACACTCAAAGCCTTGAGACAGCACATAAACACAGAATGACATAGGAACAGAAAAAACAAGAATAAAAATATTGGTTGCTATCACTTTAGCCAGCTGCTACAAAACACTAACACAGTGTGTATAAAGCTGCTTTAATATTCGTCATTTCAGGATTTTAAAAATGTACTTTAAAAATTTATGCAGAACATTTTATTCCTGAAGTGCATCAATTTTTCTGTCTGTAATACCACCTTATGAATAAACCCAAATGAACAGGCACATTTCCTTTCTCTTTGTGAAACAACTAGAATGCTTAAATACAATGTTAACCTGGAGAAAATTCCAGGATTTTCTACACACTTTGAACACTGGGATTGGAATAGCACTCATTTTTGCCTTCCAATTATTAGGCTTCCTTGAAACTAATTAAACTCAAATATTGTTTATCTCTAATCAATTTCAATATAATGGGAAATAATTTGATACTTTATTTCTACATCCAAGGGCAAATATACAGCAGAGTCTGCAAGAGACTACCTCAGAGACTGGATATGGAATTATCTACAGTTACACTACAACCTCACCAAATTTTATCAGGTCCACACACATTTTCACTTAATTTTCCCCACTATTTATATTAATTTTTCATGAAGACTCAACATAGTCATTTAAAGAGAGATATTGCTAGAAAATTTAGTAAAAAGCAAGATGTGCAAACTACAAAAATCCCCACATAACCCCAACACTATATATGTTTTTAAATCTGCATTGTTAATTTTTTCAACAAAAGCTACTAATTCTGTGAGCAGTGGAAGTGATGAAATTCAGTTAATCATATATAAAAGGTGTTTGTGTTTGATTGACTGAATCTGGTGCTCCCCCAGCTGCATCCACCAATGGACACTTTTCTAGAGCTGAAGCATTTTGAAATCTTCTGTCTTCTGAGAGGTCCTCATCACACAAGCATTTAAAATCCTCTGCCATCTTGCAGGGAATTAGTTATCTCTGAGATCTCTCAGCCTTTCATCTAAGTCAGCAGACATGGTGAAAAAGTTCAAAATCTAGGTTGAAGAGATGCAGAAAACACCAATTCATAAACCTTGTTATCTCATACACGGGAGCTAAAATGCCTCAAGCCCAACTTTGCAGTCCTAATCTCTGGCAGTACCCTGTTTCCCAAACTCACATAAAACAATGTTATTCAGGGTATTTAAACTGTGAAATATATTAGGGGGAAGTGTAATTGTAATTTAATCACTGGTGCACTAACCAGCTGAAACAAAAAGAATGGATTGATGTTCAATAGCAACATTTAAAAAATAATGACTTCTTTTTTTTAATTGGTATTTCATTAGTTGTGCTACAGAAAATTATGTAATAAAATATTAAATTATACATAATTCAAAACCATAATTTAAAGCTCTATTACGTAGCTTCTTCTACAACAGCTATTAATTTTCAGACAGCTCCCATAAAGATTTACTGCATTAAATCACACGAAGAAAGAGTGAGCAATCCTGATTTATACTAAAATAGAGGAAAATGCAACAGCCCTGACATTTACCCAAGTACCCAAGTTATCCTCAGGTACCTGGGCTCATCTCTCATTTCAGTGATGAAGTTGTTCAGACAAAACCAGCTCCTTTATGTCACATATAGATTAGTCTGCTGCTTGCCCAGTGAGCTTTCTGTCAAATCTTTCTGATGTCCCATGCTCACGTGGATTTTATAATGTATTATCATTGTGCTAGCCCAGAAACGTGGAGCTGAAGGGACAGGAATTTGCCCTCCAAATTAATGTAAAAATATCTCAACAATTATTACATTATTACTCAGGCAGTCACACTCCATTCAAATTAAGTTACCTACAGGAATATCCTGGCTGGAAGGAGGCAAACACTTCTTGGAACACTGCACCACGTCCAGGTAATAGCAGTGGTCCAGTTCACCCAGTTCAATATAAACATGCATTGTATAGTTAGAGAGCTGCTAATTCATGAAATAACATTTCAAAATTAATTTCTACTTTGTTACATATGATAAAAATAAACACATTCCTATCTATGTTTGATCCTGACATAAATGAAAATATTTGTATTTGAGGTGAAGGAGGTAGACCTGCAATGTTTTTTCCAATTGTAGCATTGTGTATTTTTGTTTCCATGAGATACAAAAGCTTAGCAATAAATTTCTGTTCAGCCAAATACAATTATTTTTAACACAGCCCAAGTTTTCTTTAAATTTATAACCAACTCCATACATGTGTACATATATGTACATACCTATAGTTGTCTTACCTAATGTCTACCTTCAAATTAAATGTATTTTACCTATATGTAATAAAAAAGGTTGATATGCAGTGTCTGACAATAAAAAAAGACACAAGACACTATCTACAGATTCTGATAGACAGCAAATCAAAATAATTCAAGCAACCAAATGCACTTTGTGGAAGTGGCTTATTTCACTGTGTAGGCTAAACGCATTTTGAGGAAGGATTACATTTTGTTTGGCAATTTATTTTATTGACAAAGCATATTTCATCAGATATTGCTTCGCATTTTGTAGACAAATGCATGTTGTCAAATTTTCTATTTCCTTTGGTGGATGAAAAGCATTTTTGCACAGATTCTACACTTCCCTAGAGAGCACAATGAATTCCACACAACAGCAGGTTCTATGAAGGGGTTTATATTACAGGTTTATTCAAAACAGTAATATTTTAAAGAGTATACCTGAAACACATAACAAAAAATGGTCTTCAGTGTTGGCATGTACATGATTAGGGTCTGTCACCATAATTAATAATCCTTCCAGTAAAATTAAAAAATTAAAAATCAATACCTAATTTTGGGTTCTATGATTCTCATGTAGGAGATATTTTTACTGAAAATTTACCCTTAACTTAGAGTAACTATGAAGTCTTGGAGTGGTTGTTGACGAACATTTAAAGAAAATTACTCTTCATTGCTTTCTTTACTATAAATTTTCTTTTATTCGAGGAATACAGTGTCAACAGAACCAACCTAAGGCAATTAATTCAGATTGTTTTTAAAAATCACACTAAGAACAAACTAACTAACCAAAACAATCTTCTCCCAGCCCCTGACAAACCACACATAAAAAAGGCCTGTCAGGAATATTGATTCCACAAATTACCTTCACATATTTTCATGCACAAAAAACCCTCAACAGATATTATGAATATTCAACCCAGTTAAAATGCATATTTAACCCCAATATTCTCACATATAATTCAAAATACTGATTTTACATGTCTCCTTCTCATTAGCATTAAACTAACTGGAATTCATTCTTTCAATATCAAAGTATTCTTCATGACAAGTCTGTCTTTAGAAATAACTTGTGGACAGACATCATGAAGAGCTGCAGAATTATCAGCTGTTTTACCTTAAAGGGTGATTTACCAGGGAGGTTGAAAAGGCCCCCATTTGCTATGGGAGCATTTGAAGAGCTGTGTCCATGAAACTGTGTAGGCATTGAGAGCACTTTCTTTTTGAGACACTGTTATTTTTTTCATCCACATTAATGATAAAATAATTAGTCATTTTCTTCTAAATTCTCTCTTATGCAAGTGAGCAAATCTATGGACAGTAACAAACAGCTTACATATGAAACAGGACAAAAGAAAATCTGCAATTTCCTCTAAAATTCCCTGTAAGAATGATCCACATTTATTCAAAAAGACCGCCAATATGTAAGCAATGATTTTCTAAAATTCAGGAAACACCAAGACAACTGTTGCCAAGGGAAATATTTGAAATGGCTGGATGGGTAGCCAAGGAGACATCAGGGAAGTGAAATTTCTGCTCTTATCACAAATCAGCTTAGTCCTTTTCCACTTTGTAGTCACCAACTTCCAGGCACTGCTACAGAACAAGGTGTCTTGCCCACAGCCACACTGATGCTGTTATTGCTCCAAGTGGCAAAGGGCTGCCTCGCTGCCTTATCTGCAGCTACCATCAAAGAATTTGCACCATCACTTGCTCCCCAGGAAAGGTCTCCTGGTCCAAGAATTCAGCTAGGAGTGAGCCAGCATGAACCAAGGGCTGGCATGGAAAGCATGACCAAAGAGTTCATACACCTGTTTGAATTTCACTTACAGAAGGTGACACTGGCAGTAAGATTTCATTTAGCTACTCTAATTTCATAGTGCCAACATTTGTTTCACCTACAATAAACTGAGTAAACTCAACACTGAGTAGAAATAACACCCAACCTACTTTAGCAGCCAGCACCAGGCAAGGTCTGCCTACAGACAAGCAGACACCCATTGCAGGCTGCCTCCCTGCCTACACACCAAGCTTTTGTTCTTTTCTAAGACTCTTTCCTGCAACAAAAATTCCTGCCATTTTTGAAGCACTGTCCCTGGCCACAGATGATGAAAGCCTTCCCTTCTGAGGTCCTTCCACAAGGCACCTTCACTCCTTACCCATATAGAGAGGTTCCACTGGGGTGAACAGACACCAGTGCCCATCTCCCTGAAACTCAGCCCTGCCCAAACCATGCTGCTCTGCTCCCTGCAGCACCCTTGAGGAGCTGTGCTAACCAGCCCCACCTCAGCCTACAGCAGACAAGAGATTGTGCACTTACTGAGGAATCAGGGATGGTTTCATATTTGTACTTTTGATTACTCTGCACATCTAACTGGAATGCAGATGGTTCCACCACTGCTTTAGCAGAGCCTGAGGGGCAGTATGGCCTGCTCCCTGAACTCTGGGAAACAGCATTTGGGTAGCCTGCCCATCTCTCTGATGTGTTGGCCAGGTGAAAGGGCCAGGGTTTTCTGCTCACTGCCCCTCCCAGCCCATCAGCTCTGCCATGGAGGAAGTTCTCAGTATTCTTGGCCCTCACACATGCTCCAGATGGTTCTTTGGTAAAGCTTTTCAAAACTACTTTTGCCACTGATGTGTGGTTAAAGGAGTCCCAATCAGAATTATTATTTTCAGGGTTGGAGGGAGACAAAGAAAAAGGAAAACATCAGGGAGAGTACAACTGTGATTAAAGGTTGTGGCATAACACTAATCTTCTTCAACTCTTCCTTCTCGGAGCTTTGCTGGTTCTTGAAGTAAATTCATGTCAAAGGCTTTGTTTTCTTTCTCCTGCTGTGGACGTGCATGCTGCAGGAGAATGTGCTTGTAAAAAAAGAACAGCCAGTTTAGCTCCAGTTGAGATCAAGGTTTCCCAATTTCACCCACCTGAACAACTGTTTTTTCCCCTCAACACTGCTACTAAATCTCCATGAGATGAACTAAACAGATTAACACTATCAGGAATGAAGGTTTGTTTTTTGCACTGGTTTTCAAGCACACATGGGGTCCATGCACATGCAGATATCTTAAATGACGCTCACTCAGGACTAGGGGAGCAGCAAAAGTCCTTCCCTCCAAACTTCAGAGGTGACTCTGTTTCTCTTGGCTGACAGAGACCAGTCCATATCCTGATTCTGAAGTCCTAACTCATTTCTCTCTAAATCTCATCTACATGTGCCAGTTTCTTGTGAATTAGGAAGGCACTTGTGCCCATACAGATGAAAATGACAGATCAGTAAACCCTTTTGAAATCCAAGTGAAAGCTTAAAATTGTACAATAAAAATCTGGAGAAAAACGGACAGTAATTTGAAAAAGAGTATCACTGTAAAAGAAAGTCCACATTTAGAATTAATTATACAATTTCATATTGTAAATTGACATACAAAAATATATATTTGTAAGGCCATGCATATTTAGTTCTTTGTCTTCAAGGCAAACTCTTCACTGACTTGCTTTGAAGTCATAAATTAATAAAACATTAGGTGCACATTGATACTATGTATCTCCTCAATAAACCAGAAATATTCAAGCTCACTCTTGTCTTTATCACACAACTGCACTATAAGAGCAGATAGATTTTAGCTCACCTAACCAGCACAGGTTAACTAGATAGCTATATTTCAATTAAAGAAAAAAGCCAATTGTTGCATATCTTATTATCATCCTAAAACATCTTGGCAATAATTAATAGCCACCCAATTCATAGAAATTGCTTTCCTTATTTTTGAAGCAGCTATTTTCTTTGAATGTAATGACTAAGAGAAAAGAAACATCTGTTTCTGTTGCTAAGGAGATTGACAAAAAAAAATTGGAGATAAGAAAAATATTTAGAATATTTTTTAAAAAGAAAAATTCCTTCCACTTGGTTCAAGTACATGCCTTATAATCACTGGCACAGCCAGCTATCACATAACAAAACACCAGTGTGTTTCTCTTTTTGCATTGTGACTGCTCAACTGCCAGATATTCTGCATATTTATTCAGGGACAACACAGCACAACAAATGAAGATGCCTAGACACATTCACCAGCAACTCTGTGTCTTGAGTAGCTGCAGATGCTCATTCTCCAAAGTGGATATGTGCATAATAAGCTGGATTTCTGCTAAAGTGAGGGAAACTTCAACTGGCCGTGAAATGCGCCACATGACAGTTATGACAAAGCTAATATTAAAAAAAAATAAGAAGATGCACTCTTGTAAAGCAAAAGAACAAAAAACTATCTCTACCAGTAGTCAGATTCTTTTAATGCACACGTTCACAAGGCTGTAATTAACCTGGTGTTGTACAAGCACAGAGCAGATTGCCAGGGGGTATAAAAAGCTGGGTAAGTAAGGATCTGCGTGAAGCAAAGCTGCTTCTGCTGCACATGCTCAAAAAGGTAAGGTTAGACCCATCTTCCAGTAAAAGAAGTGGGCAGGTGCAAGGTAAAAATCAAATAAAAATCTAGTTATATTGAGTTTCTAATTCTAAATTAATTTGATGAAACTCACTCTTAGGTACATTTTGGTTTTCTGTAGTAGATCATGTAAGACAATAGTAACCATGCTCTTTTCCCATTTCACGTCACTCTAAAGGTACCAACATCATGAGATGTATTTATGTAAATGCAAACTTGTAAAAAGCCCAGTGACACAGAGTAAATAATAGCTTGAAGACAACCACAACCTTCCCTGCATACAGCTTCAAGTTCAATGGCAGAATAAGATTGCAGAACAAAAAACCTTTGTGTTATGGGTCATCTTGGCTCCCAGACCTCCTGGAATGGCACGGGGCTCTCCCAAGCCCTACTGCCATGTTCCTCTAGTGCGTGGTTGGAACGCTTGGAGGGCTCCCTGATGTGCAAAACTGAGTCACCCCTGCAGGGTGTCCTGCTCACCTGTCTCTCCCTTGCTGCACTCAGCACCAGCCACCTCCAGAGTGCCACCCGAGCTGTTCCTCAGGCTCACTGTCCCTGGTTCATGTCCCAGCTTCAGCACCAAGCACGTGCAGCTGTCAGTACTGATGGGGTGGTGCTTCCCATACAACAAAATCAGGGAACACTCAACATTTTGATTCTCACTGTGATGGCAGTTCAGTTTTTATCTACTCCTTCTGTTTTCTTTCTATCACACCTGGTTTTTGAAGATCTTATCCAAGCATCTACAGATTCCTCACTAGAAGTTGTGATTTAATTTCAGGCTGATTCACAACTGGGCTGTATTTTGTAACTGTATTTTTGATTTTTACCCTCTACTTTTAGAAATACAAACAGTGCAATTATAAGCAAAGGAAAAACCTGAAAGATAACATCTATTTACCAAAATACCCTTCTCATAAAGATTTCTTTTTTTTTTCTTTTGTTTAATACACAAAAAAAGCTATTCACGAAGGCAAAAGCATCAGCCTGGTCTGCAATGAATGGAACTGAAATGCACCTTTATCCACTCATTCTTCATATGTGTGCTCTATCCCACCAAAAACATTTATCAGACACCTACACAGTCACAGCACCTCAAACTGCAGTCACAAAGTAATTACAGACAGAGGGTTTCTTCCAGGACAGATGCTGACTGAGAACCTTTCCCTTTCACAGGGAAACTATTTCACTCTGAAATAGTTCAGCCCAGGATTCATCATTAAACAGGAAGGGCTACATTATTCTCAAACACCTAGAACTTCTTTTGAAACCCCACCAAGTTTCCAGGAAGACTTCAGAATCAGCTGCACAAAAATCTAGACTTGTCAGTGCTGAGTTTCCAGTACAGGAAGGAAGAAATAAAACCATAAATCAAGGGCAGATTACTGCACCACAGACAGGATTTTATATTTTCCTTCACATCATACCCCTATTAAGTGTTTGCAGCAGGGTACACAGACTATTTCATAGAGAACCATCTGTTATGAGCTGTAATTGTTTTCTTTGGGCTCTCCAAGAATAGCCCCAGAATGCACAGGATGTCATTTCTGGGGTTTCTAGGAGAGACCTGTCCCCCTCAGTCTCACTCTAAGAAGCATTCAGATAGTTATCCTAACATTTCCCTCAAGCTGCCACTCTAGGCCAGCCTGAATACCTACAGCATTTCCCCCCACCCTTTCACCCACACTCCCATACAAGGCAAAAGATGAGTTTTCTTTTTAAAACTATGACACAGATTAAAACTTGCTCTTAGTTAGAAAAATCAAAGGTCAAAACTCAAATATTTTTTCCTCACAGAGCTTTTTTCACAGCGAGGCTCATAACCAACTCAAGTTTATGAAAAAGAAACAAATTATACAATGTCCTTTTTCACACAAAATTTCATATCATATTGAAATATTTGAAAAATACATGAATTATATAATGTCATGGCATAGAATGTAGATTATTGTTAACAAAATTTGTACATGACTCAGAGAATGTTCATAAAATAGCAAATATTATCAGCATCTCTTTATCAACTCTCAACGTTGTATGCTACATAGTAGTCAAAAAAAAAACCCAAGCAAAACAAACAAGAGGACGTCAAATATCCAGTTATCTTTTCCAGTACATTTTTACTTGACCTTTAGTGATAATTTGGTATTTTCATATAGTTAGTTTTTCTCACTACATCCTTCTCAGTCTGAACACTCATATCTAGAGTCCACTGAAATATTTTAAGGTACAGTAATTTATTTTTTAATTATCCTAGGCTTACTGTTCTGCTTGAATTATTCCCATCTTCCATACATCTGACAGAGGCCTGAATTTATCCAAAGTAATATTCAATTTCTCATCTGGTCATGCAGTACTTGGGAAATAGCAGTGCTGCATCTTCTCGTATCAAATCTTGTGTCTTAAAGACTGTTGCCAAATAAATTTTTCTCTCAACAAATATGCTTGCTTGCAGTGCTAAGGCCAATGTGTGGGCATAAATTTAAAACCACTTGTAAAATTGGTTAGCCCCATTAATGCCTTACTGAGCTTCATAACAAAGACAAAAATTGAAAAAAAATGGTACTTGCTGATATGGCATAATTTACAAAAGCATGGGCAACACCTTAATTCTACTTCTTTAATTATCAGATTGCAATGTGAATTTTAATTGCATATATGTCCCTGCTCTTTCCTCAGGCTTAGTTATTGCTGGTAATTCCAGAACAGCATCCATTTTTCTGCATTTAATTAAAAATAAAATTAAAACAATTTTGTGATGCATTGATTCTTATTTGGGAATACACTTCAGGTATGGAGTGAGGAATGGGAGGGCAACACTGTAGCAATGCTGATTTATTGGTTGGTTTATAATTTAGAGTAATTTACTCTAAGTAAGTTTGATGCTTACACAGGATGGTAACCTGCCTTTTCTGCCAAGAGTTACTCAGGAGAAAAATCAATAGCAGAAGTTGCATTGGTTTTGTGGCTCCATTTGTGAGTACTAATACTTATCAAGCTCTGATTGTGAGTTTGTTGCCTAAGAAAGAAAAGATACAAATACTTAAGAACACATTATTTGTCAACTTTTGTTCCCTTTCAAAATCACTGCAAACTAATAAACCCAATATGGTAGAGGCATCCAAGTCTGACAGTAAAAAGAAGGCTTCTTCAGTAATTTGCTGAAGTAGTTTTGACTATTCATACCAATGGGAGTTTACAGAAGGTTTTCAAACCACATAGAATATGCTCTTTTTTTCAGAGTGGCAGCACTAAAAATGCCAAAAAATTTTCATCCTCCAGACCTGGAACTAAGAAGAGCACAGAAGTTGGCAGTGATGAAGAGGCTGTTTTCTTCCAACTCCCTCAGAAGACGTGAATTTCCTGTCAAGATGCATAAAGCTAAGAAACTCAGTCCTCCCCGGAGGATAAGTCCAGAAGGGTTTTGTTCAAGAAGTTAAACCTTTTCCTCTAAGGTAGTTACTTTCTAAAGGCTTTGATCCACCATGATGGGGTGATAGCAGCCTTTGTTGAAAAGAAAGCAAATTTTAAAAAAAAAAAAAAAAAAAAAAAAAAAAAAAAAAAACCAAAACCTGACAAATACGCTGAAATATTGATGTCACAGCCATGGCCTCTGTAGAACACAGAGGATGCTGGAGAAGGGCACAGTGGAGGGAAATGAGTCTCAACAGTGGTTTGGGAACTGACAGTAAGTTTTTGACAGATGCATAAAGAACGTAAGGCAGAAACAGGCAGAGCTGGAGGGCTGGGCAAGCCATACGAAAGGGAATTAACTGGGAAGTTACCAGCACTTCCTCATCACACCAGGAAATCCACCGGAACACAAGTTTAGGAGTGAATAAAGAACAAACAGTACAGACAGCAGGCTGAAAACAAGTGGTGCCACCAGCACACGGACAGAACCAGGGCAAATTCCCAACCCCAAACCTGCAGCTAAGGAAGACTCCCACATAAAGACAGAACATCTCCCAAAAGCCCAAAGCCCAAAATGAAACCCCAAATCATCTGCTGTACCATGCTGCAGGGGATCTCGTGGTGCTGATGCTCCTCCCCTGTCCTGGGGCTCTGTGAGGAGCCCTCTCTCAGCTGGAGGAACTGCTGGAGATCCTCTAAAGCAAATATCTCACTGCCAGGAGGGAAAGCTCTGCTCCTCACAAACAGCACTGAGCTCCCTGTCCCAGCCTGTGTCTCGACTCAAATCAGACCCTGAAAATTCCCCCAGACACAGGATGGGGAGCAAGAAGAAAAGTTTTGCTTCAGTACCTGAAAATCCTTCCCAGCCTCAGTATTTTCCAGAACAATGAAAATAAGTAATGCACAGGATCTAGCCACCATTTTGAAAGTTTAAGCTGGCATATTGTCAACCTCAATTGCTGCAGGAAATTAGGAATTTGGTTTCATGTTCAACTTTGTTACTGACTTACTGTCTGACCCTAGGAGATCATTTGGTGTTATTTTAAAAAACAGACAGCAAAAAAAACCAAACCAAGACTACAGCAGGGGATTTTGAGATTGAGCTATCAGGTGTTTGGAATTCTACCAAGGACCTACTTCTGCAACTTTTCCCTGACAAACTGCTGTTGAGATACAGGGCAAAAGTGAGAGCTTCTGGACCAGTATCTTTTATCACTTAAATGTTTGTTCTCCTGGAATTTGCTGTGGGAAGTACTTGTCAATCTGTTCTTTAACTACTTCAAGATGGGCTATGAAGATCCCTTAAATACAGGAACATATACACAGAGAATATACAAATAACTTATACATAGCCTAGATAGATACATTTATTAAGAGCCAAAACAGATTTCAGGAATCCCTTATTTTCATATTTCTAACCATACAGAAATGGCAGAAAGCTGTCATGAAACTTACACCTGTAAAATAATATAAATAAATTTTAAAACCACCATAATCCCACCAGATCAAGGATTCCTTATACTGAGGGATCTCATTTTTCTCATTTTAATTTTCTTACACTACACAGAATTTGAAAATTTATAGGTCAGACCCTTGGAGTAATTTACTTTATAAGTATGGAGCATCGATCTTAATGGCCTAAAAACTGAAACAGCTCTGGAGTTAGAAAATAACTTTCCAGTAGAAAATACGTAATGACAACCAAATGATCCATTGCAAACAATGCAGAAGAATGTGTTAATTTTCTTCAGTGTGCATTCCCTCAGAATTTGGTGCTTGTCATATTGAAACTCTACTATTTTGCCATGCTTTTCAAGACAAGTGGAACAATTTAAAATGTTGTATTAAACTAACTCCAAATGAGAGATTTAGAAAAGGCACAATCTGGAAGTAGCTTCCCATGAAATACTGCCACTGAATTAAATTACTCGAGAAAGAATTCTCAGGTGTCTCACTGAAAATTATTCTCAGTAAAATTAAAATCCATAAGAGAAGACAGATGTTTTTGGAACATAAGTAGGGTTTGGTTTTGGTTTTTTTTTTTCTGACGGGAATCCATCAACCAAAGGTTATGATGCCTTGACTCTTCAGCTACTCTTAAGCAGGACAGCCCATTTCCAGTGCTGGACACACTGGGACAAGTGTGGCACTTTATATAATTACCTGAATTCCCAGAGCATGTGTAGAACAGTAATTAAATTGTAGGGTGTCTTGTGAGCATCCTGACCAGCAGTTAGAAACCCCATCAAAGAACAGATAATGGGAAGGTTTCTTCTCTTTGTCTTTTGTCTGAATGGCATATATTGCTTATACACAGATATAGAACTGTATGCAGCCAGTCATACAGATTGAACATTTTTGTAGTGTTCAGATTCTGAACGAAAGGCTCATTTGAGTGGAGAAAAAATTATTTTGATGCCAGGATCAATAAATTCCTAACACCCTCACTTGATCCTGAATTTGTCAGGATGAGCAATATCCCCAAAATGAACATGCAGGTAGACAGGAAAAAGGCATATTTCTGTTAGTGGGGCCTTCTGAAGTAATTCAGCTGGGCTGGAAAAGACTGAAGTAGATTCTTTAAAGCAAAGTGCTGAGAAAAATTGCTTTCCTCTACAAAAACACTTTCCTGCAGAGATCTTCCCAGGCACTTTTGAAGCGTAGATGGAACCACTTTGGCCAACAACATAAACACAACTGTGATCAAACAGCACACAAAACTCAGGTTGTGAGTACTCACTGACCAGGCAGTGCTCAGTCTGGCAGTCCTTAGGGGTTGTGTCTTTAGCTCATCAGGTGAGAGGGAATTCTTACTGTGGTAGGCAGTGAAAACCAAGATGGATCTGTCAGAAAGAAATAAGTATAACTTTCAGAAAAAAAACCAAACAACAAAAAAAACCCCTGTAAAACCATAACAATAAGCAAAGGCTTGACCATTAAATTTTATTTAACAGTATTTATCTACTACAGTTTTTAACCACAAAAGGACCCCACAATCTAACCACACCAGAAGTAAAAAATAAACCTTCTAGATTCCTCTTTCCATATGCTTCCTGTTTTCCCTCCCCCCATCCCAAATGCAGACACTCAAGCACAGAGATTGCTTAGTAATTTAATTTTTACACTGCTAAACTAGTAAATAAGAAAGAACCTCATCTTTTCTACTCAGTTCAAAAGAACAAAAAGACAACATGAACTTAAGCAGCATTTCCCACAAATTTAGCATTGTGACACTTTTTCCACTGGGCATTTTTAAAACAAAAAGTTTAAATTAAAATAGCCTTAGATGTCACCACTTCACAGACCATTTGCTTTCTCTGCCAATTTATTATTTTCTTTCTCAGCATGCAATACCTTCTAATACCTGTTAATTCCCACATTTTGTTCAGGATTTCTATTATCCACAAAAGTGGTTTTGGAAAAACAAGTATTATCTAATATGTCCATAGCCTCAGCAATTTCCACCTGGTCAATGAAACAATCCAGGCAGAGCCAAAACCATATCTAGGATGACTTGGAAAGAAACATATGTTTCACCTTGCATTATGAAACTGAGCAATAAGAAAAAAGGGTGAAGAAATGATTGGTCATTCTGCCAAAGAAATTCAAATAGTTGATAGCAGCCCACTCAAAAAACCACAAAATCCTCACAGGCTGAGAGGGGAGCAGACATGTTAACCGTCAATATTAGAGCCAAATGTTTCATCATATGTACAAAAACCAATAAAGACAAGCTAATTCTTGTTATGCATGAAATTTTAAGCTTTCTTTTAACAGTGAGAGCATTTAACACTGCTTTATCCGTGTCTTTCACTGAATTTAAATTAATGGTACTTATTTTTGGTTAAAAAAGAAGCTTGATGTACTAGCACTGCTTAACTGTTGAGGTTTATCTCCCTGGAAATGAATAGGAATAATTGTATTCAGGCCAAAAGCTTTTCATAAAGCATCTTTTTTTTTTTTTTTAAATAAGACAAAGCATTGGATACACATTGTTCATTAGTATCATGTAAAATCTTTATGGCCAGAATCGTGGCATAAGATTTTCTAAGAATATGAATCAAGGTGGAAAAAAAAAAAACCTCAGTGCTTTTAATGAGAAAATGTGAAAGCTGAAATGCAGATAACCTCACTAATTAGGGTTTGGGATGCAGTCTTTACTTTCATAATCTCCTTATTTTCACTATTATGCTTACTTTCTTTTGTGCAATCCTATCAACCTATGCTTAAGTGGAAATTACACTTCTAATACCTCCCTCCTGCTCTGGTAATTCTGTGCCGTTTACAGTATTTGCTTACAATTTTTAATTCTTTTATACCTTCCCCTGTTTGTGTATCACTATTTCAGGAGCTGCTGGATTTGGAACAGCAAGACCCATAAGAACAGTGCTGGATTAAAGAGATACAGACACTGATGGGCTACCAAGAAAAATAATAATTAATATGTGAGAGCTAAAATCTACCAAGTAAGAAAACATCTCTGAACCTCAGCAAAGCCCACCTCACCCAGGCTTTTCAAACTGCTCCCAGGGAGCTGCTGGCTCACTGAAGGACACGTGGTCACTTGGTGACCTCAGCTGAGAAGGTTTTTGGCTTTGGAGCCAAGGGTGCCCCTGCTCAGGCTCTGCTGGGGCACAGTCCCTGCTCACCTGGAGGGGACAGGCCCAGCCCAGGCACTGCCAGCCTGTCACCCCCCTTGGCCACCGTGCTGGCCCTCACTGTGCTGCTGGAGTCACCTCTTCACAGGGAGCAATACGTAAGGAAGAGACAAGAGCGTGCAAAAATGACTTTAAAAATCAGGCTGAAGTAAGTACACAGCTTTTCAAAGTCACAGGAGATGTAAAAGCATATGACACTGTAAAAAAAGTGCAATACAGCTACAATTTCAGTTCTCAATTTCTCCTTTGCCCTCTTTATATGTGGAAGGTCCAAAGAACAATGAAACCTTCTAACTCTAACAGAATAAAAAAAGAAACAAACAAAGCCCAAACAAGCCAAACAAAAAAACCCCACCATAAATCCATGTAGAAAATTAGTTAACAAAAATCAAAACAGGTTTCGTGTTTCATTACAGAGTTGTCAATAAAGTACTTGTTACCAAGACTGACTAAAAATGCAGTCTGACAAGTTCTAATATTTTTTTGCCTTGAAGTAGCTTTCTGTAAGAGAGCAGGGGAGAAGTGTTTGTAAACATCGACCAGTATTTACAAACAAGCCAAACCAAGCAAGAAAAGAAGCAAAGTCAAAGGGAATGAAGTTGTTTCTTTCAGACATCTCTTAGAATAATAGCGGATTCTTTAAAAATAATTTTAGCAGGTACTACATAAGCAGCATTAAAATGGAGTGCACTGTTTCTCAGAAGATAAGTGACAGTGCAGCAGAGTTTGCCCATTTCCATAATTCCTCTCCACATCATGAACACTAAAAACTCCAGGGCTGCCCATCTGCAGCAATGCCACCCTCAGGTCCCTGCTGCCATCCACATCCCAGCCAGCCCAGCAGCTCTAGGAACCTCAGCAGCAGGGCTCAGACCAGCAGTATGGAAAGGATTAAATAAATGGAAGGCAGAGTTGCAAATTACTTGGAGTGCCACTGGAAGAACTGATATAAAAACCCATAAATTGAGTACGTGCTGCAAGATCTGGTCCTTTAGAGTAATCTGCCAGGACTGCCGAGATGCTATCTACGAGCAGTCAGACATTCAAAAACTTTGAGAGAGGATTTGGCACACTCGATGCTGTTGCATGTCTTGCCCTTGGTAATGATTAATTAATGAGTCGTGGTTCTTAGATGAAGGTTATAGATTACACACACAGTAATGATAGAAATGAAATATCACAGCTGCAAGCATCTAAAAGCCAGGGAACAGCAAAATCTACATAACACAGACAACTTGTCCTGGCTGGTACATACTCCACTTTTTATTAGTAGTATTTTTAATTTCTTTTTTTTTTTCTTAGTCAATAGATCATTTAACACAAGGTACTCAGAGCTTCACTAAATCAATTTCCTGTTCATTTTTGACACTGCCGGCCCCAGGCCAGGCAGCCTCCCCAGCTCACCCTGCTGCTGCTCAGCACCAACCCCTCATGCTCACCTCTCCCCAGAGAACACCACTCCACTTCAGCTGGCTGAGATCTTGGCACAGGAAGATGGAAGAAGTGTCTGCGAACACCATGTGCCCAATTTCCCTTGCATTTGGCATTACACAGCACTTTGCATGCTGCAGGACAGGTCTGGATGCCTTCAGCTGTAAGCTCAGAGTGATAAGCATTTTTACATACCCAGTAAATAAGGGACAAGTACACATTTGCTGGCCATGCCAACGCAGAAATCTGTAATCTGTCGCCATGCAGGCAGCTGTGGGACACAGCAGGTGCAGCTCCCCTCTCTCCTCCAGGCTGCAGCCACAGGAACACAGCAGCAGCAGTCACAGCTTTGTGTTGGGGCTGCAGAGGCAGCGCTGCTCCCACCAGCAGCTCCTTGCACCCAGCTGTGCAAGCCCTGGCAGCTCTGAGCCAGCACAGGCACGATGGGTGGCTCAGAGAGCCTGACTGGGCTCTCACCAAACCAGGCCTGACTCCTCCTGCCACGGCTTTAGGCTGCAGTTCCCCACTCTGGCTCGGTGCATTGCCACGAGAGGGAACACACAGCAATGTCCTCATCAGGGGCTCACAGCTGATGGCACAGCTGTAGTGCAGGACAACACAAACCATTTGCATTATATTGCACGCCCCTAACAACCTGTGTGATGGACTTCACCTCAGCAGCAAGAAAACCCAAACCAAATGCACAGCACTGATCTTACAAATGCCACCCTATGTGGGATCCAAGACTGATCTGCTCTGAGACTGCACCAGATCAAAGCACTGCACCAAGGTTCTGAAGAAAAGATACCATCATGCAACTCACACAAAAGCCAGGACAAATTCAAATTAAAGATCTCTGTTTTGGCTTTTAAGTCCTTGACTTTCCTCACTGCTTCATCCCCACCTCTTTTTCTTTGTTAACTTGAATAATTGCCTTGCAACTGAGCCAGTGTTTCGAAAAACACAGAGAGATGCCTTGCAAGAAAAACGGGTACACAATATTCAAAAACCAAAACTAGAACTTTCATGTCAACTCGTTTTGTATGAACACAGCTACTTTATATTCAATGTATAGAGTTATCATCCTCCAGAAACTTATTCAAACTAATGACTTATAAAATTCTGAATATACCAACAAATCAGGGAATATCTACAATTTCTATTCAGTTGATATTTAATACAAATGCCAATTACTTAAAGTGATAGTGATCATAACATAGCACCCTTGACAAATAGGAGTAAAACTTTCAAAAGATGTTTTTCTTCATCTTGACATCAATACATATAATGAAAATTGGGTTTATGAGCTGTAGTCCAAACTTGAAAGAAAAAAATATTTTGTCTTCCTATTAGCCAGCAAAAGATATGAGAGAGAGTGGTAGATTAGTAAATGGAAATTAACTGAATTCTGAATAATGAAAAATAATAATAATAAAGCTTTTAAACAGCCACAAAATTATAAACATTAGTTTTTTTTAATACATTACAGCTGTAGAACAAAAAAATTTCAAAAAGGATGCCACTATCAATTTCTCAAGTATGTATCATAACAGATATATTTCCAAACGTCTAGCTTTAAAACAGCATCATTTTTTCTAATGAGTATTAGTAATAGTTGAAGACAACACCTTTTATTTTCAAGAGAAATTTTGGATGAAGTCAGCAAGAATGGGAATGACAGCAACAGGAAAAAAAAAGAGATCATGGCAAACATCTAATAGCATTGCTTTCAAGAGGCAGAGAGCAAAAATCACAGCTGAATCACAACAGAATAAAAAACCCCAATACACCACTGAAGTAACTTTGTAACATCTTCAGAGACATAGCAACCTTAATCCAAATAAAAAGAAAAGCAGTAAAAACGAAAAATATACCAGTCTGACATGTCTACTGAAATATGAATCCCTAGGACCAGAAGGAAAGAGTGCAGAAGCTGAAGGGAAGCACCATGGTCATCCAAACACGAAGACCATGATTTCACACAGAAATTAAAGATGCTGCAGTGGAATGACAGTAAAAGTTGGTGTTTAACAAGCAGCAGCTGTAGGAAGAAGCCAATGCACCAACAAATCAGGACAGCTGACACTAACAAAGCAAAATTATGCTCAGTGAAAACTGCATCATTCACCAGCACTGCTGGGTGGTTCATCCATGGCCCATATCTGGTTACAAACCAGAGCTTTGGATAGAATACAGCCCCTGGATAACAAACTTCAAAGACTCTGTCCTGTTCAGGGGTATCAGGAGCAAGAGGAAGAACCTGAAAGGAAAAGGCACAAAGAACTCTAGAGGAGAAATTACTAAACTAAATATTTTCCTATGTATTTAAAAAAAATAAATATATATATATATCTGAAAAGAAAGTTGTTTGTTTTTTTCAGAACAGGTATAGTGCATATTTAACACCTACAAATAATACCTCTTGTTTACTAACAAAACAAAGGACTGGAAAAGCATCACGTAAACACTAAACATCCATCAATAATTTGGAGAGTAAAGAAGAGGCCAACGATGAAGAATTCATTTATTTCTCAAGATAAAAAAAAAAAAAGGTGTTGGAAGGAGGAAGGAAGGCGTCGGAGTGAGATGCATGAAAGGCACCCTGGCACTGGGCAGGGCAGCATAAAACATCCTGGGCTATGCCCACCACAGCTGGTGACCCAGTGAGGCCCCAGGCTGAACAACCAAGGAGAAAACCACTCTCTCTTGATACCGAGTTTTGGTTTAGATTTTCTTTTTAAGTAGCTCAGCTAACCAAAACATTAATCAATGTCTCAGCAGAGTACAGACCACAGCATAAACTTCAGCAATTACCGATTCAAAGAAATGATAGAAACAAACAGCCAAGTAGATAATAACCTGAAGAAATTAATCAGGAGCTCCACTTGTAAGTGTGAAAATAAATATAACTGTATTTACCATTACTTTACTCAGTGAGTTTCCAATAAAAAAGGATAAAATAAAACAGAGAAAACACTAAAACTTACAGCCCAAGTGCAAGAGTACCATGAACTTCCAGAGCTACTGCAAAGCCTCAAAGATGGGCATCATGGTCACCAGCACCAAACAGCAAGAGACAGTCACTTAGGGTGAAAATGGGAACATCAGGAGAGGAGGAGAGGGAACAGACAAGGGGGTTGATCTCATTAGGCCAAACACAGAGGATGGCAGGAACTGGGGCTACCAGAGGTGAAGGGAGGATCAGCAGGGCAGGGAGAAGAACTGACCCTATCAGTCCTTGAGCGCTGCTGGGAGCAGCACCCGAGGTGGATCTGCAGCCTTGAATCACAAACCACCCTGCAAGTCAAGTCCTGCCCTTCCCTTCCTTACATTGCACCAAACACTACGGTGGAAGCACCTGAGGCAGCTTCAAGCATTGGGAAGCTTTCTTCAGGGGGATAAAGGGAACTCTGCACCCATTCACAGCACCATCCCCAGGCACCACTGAAATACAAGTGTAATTGGGGCTGGATACAAGCAAAGCTTAACATTCCACTAAATTAAGAACTATTCCAACAATATTTTATGAAAAAATCAATAGTAACTGCAATTCCAACCACAGTCTGTGGATAAGAATTGTTATTTACAGGCTTACTGAGATGAGCAGTATATTGTCTCTTTAAAAGGGATGAATAAAGTTACATCAGCAGAGTCTCTCTCTCATTCAGAGATTTAACTGTGTGTATGTATAAATACCCATTTCTTTCTATAGATGAAGGGCAGCTAAACTGAGTTGTGCAGACATGTGCATTTGAAAGCATGGGAAAGGTGCCTCTGGCTTTATGCAATCTTGCATAGGAGTCCAGAGCAGCACAACCACGGTGGTTCAGCCCTTTATGTTAATGGTCAAGCCCTGATGTGCTTTGATTAGATCAGAAGAGAAGCAGCAATACAGCCCCACCTTCCCCTGCCCTGTCTGGGTGCCTGAGGAAGGATTGTGTCCCATGGCATCACTCGCAGCCGGGAGAGCACTGAAAACAGCAAACAATGCACTGGATTTACTTCCCTTTGACCATATGCCACCATCGGAGGCAAGGACACCACAGAGAAAGCTGCAAGGCATGTTATCTGACCTTCCTGACTCTTTTCATACAAAACCCAGGAGACATAAACAGAACTGGCAGTAGTCTGGTTCAAAATTCTTTTTTTTCCCCCCATTTTTCTCCCCTCCTTAAAAGAGACAGTTCTTTACACAGCAAATGCACATTTGTTAGGGAGTGCTGGGGAGGCCACAGGTTTACAAGGATTAAAGCAATGGCAAGAAAGCTCCTCACAGAGTCCCACTGAGGCCTCCGAAGCAGGCAAGGCCACATCCAGCTCCAAAAGTCCCCAGACCAAAAGGGCTGCAAGCCTGGGAAAGCCTAAGTGGCATTTCAATTATGACTGCCTCTTGTCCTGTCCCCAGGCATCCACTTAGGGCCATCGATCTGAGCCAGGGCAGCCCATCTCGTATTTCTAGTCCCTTCTGGCATCTCTCTTACTCCAGACAGAGACAGACAGGAATGATTTGGCTGATAACTAACACCTCATTTTGATAATGCCTTCTGCACTGGCAAATGCAGACAAGAAGTTATATTTTCACCTTTCCCCAAGCTGTTAATCCAACCCCAGAATATTGTCAGTACTTCAAGCACTATGCATCACCTGATTTATTTAGACCCACAAGATATTGTGATTCAAAGACACAGAATGAAGCCACAACACTGAAAAAGAGGCATTACAAGATGTTAATCCCCTTCAGTAAAACAGCAGATTTAAAAAGGAAACAAAACCAAAAAATAAATATCAACAAAAAACCCAGCAGTAAAAATCCCTGCAAAGTTCACAGTTGCTTTTTACCCTTTCACATTTTTAGCAGATCCCCTTTCTTCAATTAGACTGCAGATACTGTTTTAGAAAGTGTCACAAACCCTACACATTATCAAGAACTGTTTCACCTGTCAATGTGTGCTGTGCCTCATCCAGATGAGTCGGCCGTGACCAGAAACAGCTGCAGGAGCAGCACAGCCCCTTGGTGCTGATACCTTGCTGCTAATGAGCATCACCTGCATTTGCACTCCTGTCTGCTTAGGAAGTGGGAGAAACTAGAAGGAATTTTTCATTCCTCTACATTTATCCATATTTGAAATGTCTAAATAGGGTCTGAAACTGCCTTTATTGACCCTTCTGTAACTCGTGTTCTAACATAACTACTGTAATGAAGTTTTCCCATCTTTTAAGTGTAGCTCTAATAAAACAGGGGCGTAAGAACACACGGTTGGTTAACTCGTGACACAAAATAAAAGGCCAACTGCATGGCAAGCCAGAGCTGTCATGTGAAATTAGGGCATATGACAACCCTAATGTGATCTGAAATTCAGATTTCTATTAGGCCTCATTAAGCAGTTTAGAGAAATTCTTGCTTATTTTTATTGGGTCTTTTTATCGAATTACTTTTACAGAATGATGTACATAAATACAGAAAGCCTTTTGAAATAATAAAATATTTTAGTATTAAGTTTTTTTCCAAGTCCTATCACCTCTCAGCTATGCAAGAGAAAAGGCAAGAGCCTTCATCATTAATTAAATATTAAAACCCCTCAAAATTGTGATTAAAAAATCTGGCCTACATATTGGCTATTTCTTCCAAAATGATCCCAAAGCAAGCAGTACCCAATATTCAGAGATTTAAGCAGCACTTCGCCAGTTATCTTTTAGATAAGGGTTATTTATCACATGATTAAAGTAAACGTACTTGTATAAATTGCATTTAAAGATTGATTTACTTTTTCTGCATAGGTTCTGTTTATTGCTGTCCTCACCTCTTACAAAACCTGTCAACTCCTCAGCTGAGGGCCTTGATACAACACAGCAATAAAATGTGCCATGTGTAAATGCTTGTGGCTTATCAACTGTCCCTCACTTACAGAAATAATTCTATTTATTCATTAATCTCTGAAGAGCCACATGCACCTTCTTTGCTGGCATCCAGCTACTGACTGTAGTTTATTTGTCTGCAAAACATTTGTTTTCAGTACATTTATATGGTAACTGCTGCAATCTAAAATTCTTTTTTATTTAAAAAATATTTCTCAAGATACTTTTGTTTGGTTGTTTTGTCTGTCTTGGGGTTTTTCTGGCTGTTAAGTTTCTTGGCTTGTTTTTTTAATAAGCCTGTGGGAAAGTAACACAAAGAGAAAATTTGATATCCACCAGGAGATTTGGTGTAATTCTTCTGCTCCCAGCCATCTCTATCACTCTGCACTGAGCAAACAGGACAATTTTAAAACCTGCAGGTGTTTTCATTAAACACATATTGATAAAAAATTACTGTGCGTGTTTTCATTTTTGCAAAACAGAAAAGACTCAATGCACTAAACGAGCTTAAAGGCCTCACTTAAGAGTATTGGTATTTGAATACTGAATACTGGATAGCACTGAAGTGAGCATAAATACACTCAGATAGGATTTTCAAGTATTAAAAGCTAAGACAGTGAATCTATACATAGCCACTGAATGAAGCAGAGCTTAAAAGTACACCAATTGCTCCTAGCTTTGCTAACTTAATAATAGGCAAGAATGGCTTCCCCGCTACAATGAAAAATCTTAAATGCCCATACATACAAGGGCAGCTCAACTTCTAGGTAATAAACCCCTGGAAAATGTAATTAGCACCTAAATTTCAATGTACAGAATTTCAAATGAATTTCAATATTTTGAAAAATACTTGGTTAAGAAAAGAAAATTGTGAGTTACACTTAGATGTTCGGAAATCCAAACTATTTCTGATTAAAAAAAAAAAAAAAAACAAAAAACCAAACCAGATAAAATACAAGACTTTATAAACAGAGTGGTTGATCATTTGTAACATGACAAAAAAAACATTCCAACATGGTGCCTTATGTACCAAAATCACACACTCCTGGAGGGAGGGTGCGCCCGCACAGAGCTCACTGACAGGACGAGGAGCAGTGGGCACAAACACCAGCTAGACACTGCTGTCCAGCACTGGACCTGGCGTCTCCATCTGTGGAGATGCTCCAAACCCAGCTGGATGTGTCCTGAGCAACCTGCTCTGGTGGGCCCTGATTGGGCAGGGAGCCAGACTAGAACTCCAGAGGGGATTCTGGAAGTACAAGGAACTGGCAGGACTCCAGAAGCTCCTTCCACCTAAAATTTTCAGCATTCGTCTTCCGCTTCTGTTTTTGGTACGCCTAAAGGCAATCACTTCAAGCTGTCCTCAAGTGCAAGGGCTACAAGATACTAAGTTGCATACGTGCCCTTAAAAAATAGTAAGGGGCTAAAGTCTCCATTCCTGATCTGTGCTTGCTTTTTATCCAGTTAACAACATCACTGATGACCACTGCACTTGATTTGCAAAACAAGAGAGAAAGAAAAGAGCAGCCATTTAACAAAAACAAAATTAGTCTCCCAAAGACCAGTCACCAGAACAAGGAGTAGGGAATAAAAACTCTTAATATCTGCTTGTCCATTTCTGTGAAATTGAACAGGGGGCAATCACCTTGAAGATATTAAATTGCCCTGAGTACTGGGAAAATCTGTCAGGTAGTAAAACAAGAGAGTTGAATTATCCTCCCCTCTGAGATATCTGAGGCTGTAACTTGGCTACCTGAGCAGCTCCCACCCAGCACCCAGGGCCAGGCAGAAGTGCTGCTGGTGACAGGGCAGGAGGAACCCGAGGAAGGTTTACAGGACAGAAGGAAACAGGAACTGGCATTACTGCAGGGCAAAAGGGACAAAGGGAAGGTCCCATGAAATGTGAGCAAAGATAAACTAGTAAAGCCTTCTGGTGGGAGGCTTGCTGAGGGGATTGGGGATAAAGGATAGAAACCTGCAGGCAGCGAAGCTTCATTAATTCCACTAATCACAGAACAATTTGTTTTTAGGAAAGTATTTTGGTTTGTTTATTGTTTGCCTTGCAAGAATGAACAGGTGTCTTAATATACTCTGCATGTGGAGTAACAGAGGAACAGCCAATACCAAGAGCGCTCTGTTCAGGCTCAATTTATAAATGGAAAAGTGATTCTGCATTCAACAGGAAGGATAAAAACGGTATCCTGCTGTTCACAGTGGGAGACAGAATTTAAATATCCTGTAATATAATTTGGTACATCACCACATGTCAGGCTTGACTATCCTCATTTACACCAGTAAGCTCTTACACAAGAACAAATCTTTTCAATCCAAGGCAGTAACTTCTGATTTACACTGGGACAAATGAAAGAGCGTGAGGTGCTTCTTATTATAATAAAATTTGTCATCTCCTGTTAAATGCATTATTGGCAGATATAATCATCTGTTAGCATTGTATTACAAGATAAAAATATCGGCACCGGATTGGAAGGGGAAATAGATTGTGATTTGCTCTTAAGTAACTCACACTGTCATCCACAAAAATCAGTTAGTGGGTTGTAGTGTTCTCCAATTTCAGTTGCTTTTTAATTAAACGAGTAAATCAAATCACAACTGAAAAGAAATGAGAAGCTTTACACTGGGGGGAAAAAAAATTCAAGGATGGTTTTAACACCCACCATTATGTTCAATTTCAGATGATAGAAGTTCAACAACAAAGGTATAATTTCTTTCAGTAAAGTCACACCTTAAACTAAACAGGGAATGTATTCTCCCGTCCACCTCCCAAATTCTTCCACTGTACAACAGCATCAGGCCACAGACAGCTTGCAGAAGACAGTGCCAACAAAGCACCAATCACGACAGAAACACCCCTTGCCTAAATGGCACTCATTAATATTTAAAAGAAAGAAAAATCTCCTATTTCTGGTCCAGGGCAGCCGGCCGGGCGGGCCCCAGGCTGAAGTGCCCTCTGCTGGCCCCGCGCTCGGATGGGAACGGGAAACTTCATCACTCACACTCCTCCAGACACAGAACTGAACCGCAGGAACTTGTTCTCCTTTACCTCTACAATAAGGGAAAGGTGTGACAGGGGGTTTAAACCTCCCAGCAGGAATTGAAGGTCTCTTGGCTTGGCTCAGGTGCTCTGATTCTGTGGGTGGGGGAGAGCAGATGAATGAACAAGAGAATGACCAAACAGGTGAACTGAAGAACGCCAAGAGAGCAGGCAGCTATAGTGATAAAGCAGAAGATGAAATGTACAGGAACAGACTGCAGAGGAGATTCAAGAAGACCGAGCACACACAAAAAAACATCCATGAAATAAGTAAGCCGTTTTCACTTAGGCTAAATTAGATTTCAGCCCTGAACTTCACAAGGGTGATGAAGTCAGATTTCTCCACACCACTTTTCTATGGTCAGGAGGTGGGCAGGTGATACTTTATTTTTTCCTTCTGAACCTTCAGTAAATCTACAGATGCCTATATACTCGAGAGCTGCTTCCTTTGATTCCCCTAAGTTTCGCAGCAATCCAGTTCTTCAGAAGCTCAGCAGGGGTAACAGAAGACTGGTGTATCTTTGAGGAAGGAGGACAGATTCAGCCAAAGAATATTAGTTATGTAAAGCAGTAATAAACTCCTCAGAGATACCTGCCTGGACCTGAGAAAGAGCAAATTGCTGCTCCATCTTTTCCTGCTCTTACCTTGCCATTTAGATCCAAGAAAAAAAACAACACAGAGAATTTTTTTTTCTTTCCATTAAAGATTACAAGCCAAAAATCAGGAGGAGGTTTAGGGCTGGGTGTCCTTCTAATAGAGATGAGCAACAAGACTGAGGCAGTAAGAAAGATCAGAAATAAAAACCACAATTAAAACTTAAAATTGATCTCAGGCTGCCCCCATAAATCTTTCATTATTCCTACCATTATCATTAGTTAGACTTTTATAATAAAACAAATACCATCCTTGAAAGGGCAGGTAGAGAAATCAGCTTTCATGCTTGCTAACTGAAAGACCTGATAAAGGATAGGAAGCATTAAGATGCATCCAGATCATTAAGTCTTTGTCTTCAAAGAATTTTCATCATTAGCCAGTTACTTTTCATAGAAATTTTGGAAGCATGCTAAAACACATTTTATTCTCTTCACATTAACATAAACTCCAAGCACTGGAAAAAAACTAACTTCCTGTGTTTTGCTAAATCCAAAGCAGTTTGATGATTTTTAGGATCAATCTTCTGTCATCAATTAAAGAGGGAGGAACAATCAGGATTAACAGATTTAGCCAAAATACAGTCACTGGCATTCAACCACATTCCAATAGTTGCAAGTTTTCTGAACTAGAAATTTATTTCACTATCTGATGCAATTGTATGAGAAATCCAGTTTTTAAAAGTACAGTCCATTTCATAAAGACAAAGGCAAGCTTATATCTACATGGCTAAATGACCTTGAAATAATTAAAAGATGAATTCATTTTTCTGCTCAATTTAGGCATGCTTATAACAAAAATACTCATTTGAGTTCTGCTTTTCCAGCAATAGGTGGCACTGTCAAATATCACTTGCATAAGCATCTCTTGTGTACCATATCATTCAATAGTCAAGTGGAACATCTGCAGGGAAATGTGGCTAAAGTTATTTTCCTTTCTGCTTCCTCTAAACAGGACAGAGATTACATCTTGCAGTTGTTTTATTCCCTGTTTTAAACTGCTCAAAAACATTTTTATGACAGTTAAAAACTCGAGAGAAATATGTTGTTAATGTTTTGAAGAGTATGCTGCTTTAGACAAGTGGCAAGCAAACAAACATGCCACATGCTCCAGCAATCTGTACGATAATACTAATATTTACAAAAAATATACCAAAATGCAGTTTTAAACAGGGATTACCTCGCCACTTTCATCTCACTTTTCGTGACTTGTTAAAATCCTTCCATATTTCCCCAGATTTGTAGATAATATTCATGGTTGGCAAATGGCACATCTCTTTGCTTCCAAAATAAGCAGCTGGCTACTCTGCCCCTTCAGCTTATTCCATCACCTTTCCCTTTCTTCCAAATTCACCAGATTCCTGCTCTCTGCAGTATTCTCCCAACGTGCTGATATCTTTTTTTCTCCACTAGTGGTACACTGGCTCTGCAGCCCTGATTTGTCGGAGATGCTCAACTGCCACCCAGAGCCAGAATCCTGAGCTCGCTGTTTACAAGGCTGAACATGTACATAATATTGTTTTTGAGACTTGCCACTTCTCCAGTGTAATTTTTGAAGTCCCAACTCCAATATAATATGCTCCTCACCTAAGCTGTTTACATAAGGGATATGCTTCACAGGAAAGAAAAGTATACCAGACTAAGTCTCTTTAGGATTTTAATTTCTTTTGTTTCAAAGTAAAATGTGCTGGAAGCCCAGAAACAACAAGCAGTTGTCTCAAAGCAAAGAAGGAATTAAACATCAAAGCTGTTTGTTTAAGTCTTTTGGTTATTATGGCAAAAGCATTAAATCAATCTTAAAAGCACAACATGCCATTAGGCAACCTCCTCCCGTTTCTGCACAGCAGAGCCACATCCCTGCTATTTCACAGCACTTTCTGATGTGGAGCACACGCAACTCCACTGCAGTGCCCTGACAGGACATGTTTCACCCTGTCCTGTCCCTTGTCCCCTGTCCCCAGCCGTTCATCACCTCGGCTGCTGTCCCTGCACAATGATGACAACCTCAGCCTGCACCTGCGACTCACCTGCTTTGCTGCAGGGCTTCTTGCAGCTGAAACACACAGCACGTGCCTTCTGCTTTGGAGCAACAGCCAGACAGCTGCTAAACTTTTTTCCCTCCCCAAGTGGTTGAAGGCAGAAAGTAAACAGGTTTTTAAGCAAGGGGCAAGCAGCCCAGATGAAACAGCACCTCCTTTGCTGAACTAAACTCACTGAACTCTCTCAGAAACAATAGCTCCAAGTTCTGTATAGAAAAAGTGTACTGAAAAAGTCCTTTTACCAAGAAATCCCCTAAATAGAAACGGCTCCAGTAATAGTGAAACATATCTGAAATTGCTAAAAAGTTTTTTCTCACCTTTTAAAGAGATCTCTGCTCTAAGACTTGGTGCTGCTGTACAAGCTTCTCTTCTAAAACTCCAAAATGGATTCTTTTAACAACAGAATGATTTACAGCTGAGGCAGCCAAAAGCCAGCAATCAGCTCAGAACTACAGCAGATGTTTCCCCAGCTGAAGTCACTCAGTTTAATTCTCTTGCCCAGTGACAAGAAACAGGACATCTAGGACTCAGGAACTGTCATTTTAGGTTCTCAGTGAAAAGGAATTAGTGCTAGGAAAGTTATCAGGCATGAAACTGCCACACGTTTAAATGAGATTATAGCTTTGAAAAAAAAAAAAAAAAAGTACCCCAAAAATGGCAGCAGATTTTGTCTTAAAGGCTTCATTAGAAAAAGTCTGAACTGAAGAAACAGTTCTGTCAAGTTTAGTTGAACAAAGCAAAGCAAACAAGACATCTCACTACCTGGGCAACAGAGTAGTAGCAGTAAAAATTCAAAACCCCAGTATAGTATCTTGATGCACCGGGCAGAAATTGTTGGTTGTAATTAAGATAAAATTACTAGCTGATATTAATTACAGCAATTTTTTGTTTCACTGAGTTCTCAGTTACACTGCCTGTGTCATCAATAAATCCTACTATGACATTTCCCATCAGCATTCCAGCTTGTATTTTCCCATTACTGTCCTGTGTAAATTTAATCTGTGTATTGTAGCATACTCTAAGCCATTCTGTTTGCCCTGGACCCAGGCATGCCTCCAGACAGCCACATTCAGTGCCTCATTCAAACCCACCTCAGTGCAGGGGTAGAAACACAGGAAATACAAATCAACAACATCCAGCCTGCAACTCCGTGAAGCCCTGAGCTGAGTGAGCCTGAGGCTGCAGCTGGGTGGGACTGAGCTCCAGGCAGAGCAGCCATACCAGAGCAGCCTGACTGACCCACAAAGACAGATAAACTGGGCTGATGGGCACAAATGGGGCTGGTGGAGCAGTGACACCTCTTTGGCATCTCAAACCGAGCAACCCTCCCAGCCAGCCTGGGCAGCACAGCTCAGCCCTGCTGGGCTCATATTCCTAATTAATGACTGGTGTTCACTGTAATTGGAGAGATTTCCTAGTCCTTGTACATAAATGCTTGTTTGACTTTCCCAGAGTCTCAGAAGTGTCCCATCACAGTGGCACTCCCCTGCAGCAGCCTCCACACTTCTGCCCCCAGCCTTGGGAAGGAAGGTGCTGTGCCTCAAAGCTGAGAAATGATGCCTCAGAATAGTGTCCTCTTATTAGAAAGAACATGGTAAACTGAGATTTAAAAGGCAGATTTCTGCTGTGGGAGAGGAACTGTTACAGAGAAACCAACAGGTGTGCTCTGCAATAATTTTCAAATTGTCACTTTGATTTATATATAAGATGAGCACATACAGCCTTACTTGTCCTGAATGATTATATTCGTTTAGGTGTAAATCATCAAGGTTTAGATGCTAAGGGCAGCAAATGTTACATTGATCATTGGTGCCGAGCCAGCTAATCCAAATATCTCCTCAAAAACCCATAATCTAAAAAGACATACATTATCTTCATTGAGCAATTAAAATGAAATTTTATTTATGAAAGTTTGGGTTATTCTAATCTGCTTTAAAAAACAAGAGTAGACTGCATAAGCATTAGTCTTTTAGAGGACTTTTGAAAATAAGCTACTAGTAAATCTTCCCTGCATGTGGAACAGTATTAAATTTCAGCTCTGCCTCTAGCATAATTAAGTGCCCACCAACAGCATAATACCTTCATTAAATTAAGGTGTTTGGAGTGAAATGTAAATTTGTCTTCAGATATGAGGCTGATATTTCAACCCCTCCACAGCCTGAATATCATTATTGAGGACAGACGAGGGGGAAGCACAGAATAAGCAGAGTTACTGAGCACTCCTCTTCTCTGGATACTGCATAACCAGTAAACAGAACCATTAAATGCCCATGTCTGTGCTACCTCCCACCAAGGGAGAAAAGAAAAAAAATAAACAAACAACAAAAAAGCTAAGGATACTTTTAACTGCTGCTTCACTAGAAACAATTACTTTACTAAATATTATGGCATTCAGGTGAAAGGTTTTTTTTCCATCAGCAACAGCCTTCTTCATGGAAAAACAAACAAACAACAAAAAAAGGTAAAAAAAGCTCTTTCCAAAATAAAAAAAGCAACACAAAGGCTCAATTATGCTCCCACTCAAAATCTATAGCACTTGGGTCACTGTTTGCAAGAGTTTGGACTGGCTGCTAAGGGAGTGACCATCAACCCTGCTGGGCTTGGCCAACAGGACCCATTCCTGTCCTCTGCTCAGCCCAGCACCCAGGGGACCCTCAGGGCTCTGTGAAGATGCCCAAGATCTGTTCAAGGGGCCTTGGAGAGCCTCATCTGTGCAGCCCTGCACACGCTGGGGCGGGATTGAGCCCTGGGAGATGCTGGCCTCACCAGGTGTGAGGCACCGCTGCAGCCACCCCTGCGCCAGCCATGAGCAAGATGTTCTGGTGTAGGAACGTGCCCCCATGTTGATGGAGTGACAAAACTTTGTCCCTTTAAAAAGGAAAGAAGCCCAGAAGTTTCTCTCCTGGATTAGGTGAAAAGGCATCTCACAGGCCTAGGACACTTCACCTCAAACTTAAGGATAGCTAATTGGACAGGAGCCAAAAAGTCCCGCCTGGGCAAATTACTAGAAAAAAATTGAATAAAGAAACTAATCACTTTTGTGGGGTGTTTTACCAGGAGCAAGAACCTCTCGCACCTGGCTCGGTTTTTCTGTTTGTTATTTTGCCTTTTATGAAACCTTTTTGTTTCCAACACTGCAACAGAAGCCATCCTGCTGATTTTTATGCCTCCAAAGGTACCTGAGCTATCTTGGGTGTGTTACACACCTCCAAGAGCTTATGACACCTGGCTTGAGGAGGCTCATATAACATTCTGTCCTGAACCAAAATCTCCAACTTCCTACATGGAATGTAAACTTGCTGACCTGAAGATCTTGTGGTCACACTGGAGATCTGCTTGAATATCTGTAACTGCATGTGTGTAACATGAAGCTACAGGAAACTCAAAATATCTGTGACTGACCAAACAATTTCAGTCCATTTTTGGTAATGGTCAGTCAAAATGAACCTTAAAATTAGGCTGATTTTATGTTGATCTATAGTTGAAATAAGTAAAGGTGATACTGACTCATGTTTATGCTGAAATTTGCCCTGCTCAGGTTACACTCCAAAAGCCTTTCATAACAGGCAGAACCTAGAAAATATCTGATACTCAATTTCAGGTTTTTTTGGAAGGCCAAGTACAGAAAGGAGGCATCAACAATCACATTTTAAGTAAATACGTGGGAGAAAAAAGAAAGGGGCAGAGTTATGTACAATGCAAATTCTTATTTTTTTCCAATTTCAAGCATTTTACCAATTACTGTATCTGTAGAAATACAAAAACCTGAAATGATTTGTCAATATTCCAGTTCTGCCAGAACATTATGATTGAACAAAGTGCTTCTGGAATACACATAATTCCATATGTTCATATAACAAAAACATGGTCCTTTTAAATATTTCTATGTCTATGTATATTTCAAAGAAAGCACTTTCATAAAGGTAAAAAAATCGTCAAAAAGTAATATTTTTGCTAAGGGAAATAAGACAAAACCTACAAGTATTATAGAAATAAAAATATTTGCAATTTATCATGATTTCTTGAACACCACGCACTTTCATTGCTCAGACTCTTCAGAATTATAACTCAAGTACCAAATTCTCATGTAGTTTTAAAGTCCAGAAACTGACCTCATGAGTTTTCCAGGTTATAAAGAAAAAAATCATTAGAATTTGCATTTAGAATTTTTTTCCTACAGCATGGCTGTGTGTCTGAATATACAGATATGGGGTAATAACATACTTAAAAAGCCCTCAAAAAAAAGCCTAATATAAATGATATTGTAAAACAATAACTGTCAGTTTAAGAATTTCAGGGTTCCATATATTGTAGGAGCTTAGAAAGATAAGAATTATCTCTGAATCTACCTTATCACTTCAGTTAGAGCTCTATTAAGTGTCTTCTGCTTTGTCTATGTATCATGTACCATGTTTGAACCTTCAAAAGATGATTTACAGAAATTTGAATTTTAGAATATAAATCTTCATCTACTGCAATCTAGAAAGTGTGTACATTAAAAACAAGCTTGTATTATTAAGTTGGAATAATAATTACTTTTCTGTATTTATCTCCCAATGTTACCACAGCCAAATGAGAAAAATAGCAAACATTCAAGCACTCAATTACAGACATTCTCTTTATAATGAGAATAACAATAAAAGCTATTAAATGGCACATAGCTAAAGGGAAAAGCTTTTCTGTAGGTCAACTATATCAGTACTAGCTTGTAATAATCAAAACAGAAAGATTATTCCTTTAAAATCCTTTAATTCTTGATATCCACAGTTCTAATCCTCAAGTCATTGTTGAAGGCCACTTTAATGTTTGTGTTACACTGTTTAAATTTTGGTGTCAAGACTTTTTTTCCCAGTACTAAACCACTCATGCTTCACTTCTGTAATTTATGTCATTTTAGAAGCCCTTAATTTAATTAAAATCTTGTAAAACTAAAGAGGTTTGACTTCATTTTCTATATGCAAAGGAAGAGAAGCACATTACTTGGATATTTTGTTTAAACAGCTCATTTCAAAATTTATTATAGGTTGCTATCATACTGAGAAATAATAAAGATATATTTTTAATTACTTTTGCTCACAAGAACAGGCTAATACATATTCCATCAATATTATGATCCCCTTGGATGGAGGGAATCTAAATGCTAACCCAAACAGATTTTAAAGCTGTAATTACTTGGTAAACAAGGGAATCATACTAAATAATTACACAATGAGATCAAATTAAAGCAAAAGAAGTGCTGGAGACGCCCTGTATTGTGTTTTTCTCGGTGTCACCGAGCATGTCACTGTCTGGCAGTGTCACAGCGAGCGGGATGCTCCGGGCAGGGCTGTGCTCCGGGAGCACGGGGGATGAAGGCACGGTGCCACCTCTCACACTCCTCACTGTGCTGCCCTGAAAGCTCCAAACCAGCAGGTCACCGAGGCAAGGGCATGCAGGCAGATTATTTCTAATCTGCTTTAAAAATATTATTAGGGCTTTTTGTTAGCATGTCTGTAGAAAAGCTCTCTGGTTGGCGGAATGATAAACGCTGCTATCTGTAGCCAGATTTAAAAAAAAATAAATGAAATTTCAGCTCTTTTGCCCATTCAGGTATTTAAAAAAATATTTTCATCTACTGATGTCCTCCTCTGCAATTTTTTTTTTATATTTTAGTATTAGCAAGAAAGGATCTCTTAAAAGAACATGCTAGAACAGAACACCACATACAGAACACAGCTAAGTTTCTCAGAACAGTCTTTTAGAGAAAGATACGGGCTGTAAAGACTAGTGATTTTCCTAGGACACTTCAGCTTTTCTCTCCTCAGCATTTCTCCCCCACCCCAAAGCACACCAATAGTAAGCTTTGCAGATATTACTGGTAAAGGTCTTGATATTTCTGCCTTCATTTTCTCACTGAAATCACCTGGTAACAAGGCAGCATTCATCGCCTCACATCGGCAACAATGTACCAGCTTTCCAGAAAAGCAAAACATCCATTTTTTCTGAGCACACAGGAACACACATGACAAAGGGCTGGGCTTTTCCTGATCCCAAACTTCCCAAATCACTGCAAATCTTTTCCATTGAGTCCCCTTGACTTCCACTTGAGATCAGTAACACTGAGCAGCGTTATCAGGCAACGTGACCTGAGCCAAGTATGAGCACTGCAGGCTGTAACATGGGGCAGTACAGGATACTCCAGCTCATCCAAATACTTTAGTTGTAGTGCAGGAACTAGAAAGGATGCTTTTTAAGTGCTACAAAATTATGCAACTGTAGAATGATGTTACAATTTTGTATTCTGTGGTGGATTTTTAATCTTTAATTAGACTAGAGAATAGCAAAGATGAATCACACCTTATTAAAAAGTTGTGGGTTTTTTTTTTTAAATCAAACCTTGCCATTAAGCTCCTTTTGCATGCTTAGCACACAGAACATTTTGTACCAAAAAAAAGTACAGCAGCAGACATTGGTTTAATCTATTAAGTAGCTGTAACTTGGTCTTTGTTAAAGAAATCTGTAATTCTGATATTAAATGAGTTTGCTTATGCAGCCTAATGTCACTACCAGAACCTGTGCCATAGTCTCTCACGGCCTCAGAACTAAATCCTAACCCAGGCCCTGACCCAGCCCACCAGAGCACACGTGGCCAAGGCTGTTCCCCATCCAGTCACTGACAGAACTGGATCATTATTGCTGCAGGACACAGCTCCAGAACCTCTCCTGGCTGGGTTAGCCCAACTGCAGCACCTCTCATGCCAGCTCTGCCTCCCTCTCCCTTGGACACACCTCCCACAGAACTCAGACCAGCCCCTCTGAGCCCCAGCTCATCAGGCAGCTCGACTGACCTCAAACTGATGGGCATTTGATCAAAACAAGGGATTTATAGCAACAACTATTACCAATATTACATTTTTCCCGTTGTCCCTTCTTCCCACATCAAAGCCTGGCAGTCTGAAGGGAGCTGACTTCTCCCAACCTAGGGGCAGATGCAGCTGGAATTACTCTATATTCTAAATAGTAAAGCCATGCCCTGACAATGTGCAGCTCACAACCAGGTACTGCTTCAAGGAAAAACCAGATTAAAATCCCCCAGGTAGGAGCCAGTTAATGCTTACATGGACTACCTAAAGCTTTTGTTTAACTCTGAAGTAAAGCTGTGCTGAGAAACTAAAGTATTTTTCCTCTGCAAATCTCACAGTCTGACCTCCTAGCTGACAACAGAAGGGACAAGCTAACCAAGATAGTGAAGTACAGTCGAGTTAGACAAGTACAGGGAAAAGGCAGAAAGCTATTTCCAGAATACTCCAAGGGGTCACAGTCCAAACACAACACATGTGTCGAGATCTGCAGGGATGTGTGCTGGATCTAGAGCAACAAACACCTTCACTGAGCAGCTGCAGCAAAGGCTTACACAACCAACCTTCCAACTAAACTATTCTAGTATTATACAGAATAAAATGGAGTATTTAAATCTAGAAGCAACATAAAGATGAGGAGGTGGTGCGCTACTGGACAGGTTTCAAATTAAAATTCATCTTGACATATGGTCAAAATGTTTCAGAAGAAAAGAACCCACGACAGTGAGAAAATGGGCAAGATTTTTCCTTTATGCAGAAATACTCAACTGCACACAAATAGATGAGAAACAAGTAATTCTGCAGTAAAAAAAAAAAAGCTGTTGGCTGTGGCAGATCACAAGCTGCACATGAATCAACAATATCATGCTGTTCCTCACTCTCTAAATATATACTATATTTATATTTATATAGGGCTGTATAAACAAGAAAACAGACTGAAATACTGAAATAATCCTTCCAACTCTGCTCAGTCACAGTTCTGCACAGTTTGCAGCTTTGCACTTCAAGAATGAGGAAAGCCAGACAAGGTCCAGAAGAATGCCAGGAAGATAATCAGACAAAACATGACCTACATAAAACCAGACTGAAAAAATCTTGATTGTTTAGTTTAAAGTGGAGTTGATGTGGTAGAAGAAGGGGACAGGATAAGATAAAACACTTTCAACTGCAGATAATGCAAAAGTAAGAAGAAAAGGAAGAGGTTTATTCATATTCATGAAGCCAGCAACAGCATTCAAATTGCACAAACCAAAGTAAAGGTTGAGGTTATGAAATACTTTTTAATGATACAGAATGATAGGTGGGACAGGGGTTTCATAAATTGACCATCATTTGAGGCCTCTAAAAATGGCTTAGCCAAATACCTGATGCCAATGCCATTAAGAGACTGTATCTTGTCCTCAGGCAAGAAACCAACCAGAATTCCTCTTAGAGTCATCTCCAGTCCTATTTTTGTATGATGCTATCATTTCTGCTTGGCTGGAGTTGGCCATGTTATCTAATGGTGTATGACTCCTATAACTGCAACTATTACTTGATTTTGCTTGCTATTCCTTGTCATTAAAACCCTCCCCTCCAACAGCAAGTCTCCAGCCATTAATGTCATCCAAGCATGCCCTGAATCCCAGCAATCCAGTGGCATTCTTCATACAGAGAGAGGTTAATGGTAAAGTCCAGTGCAAAACCCACTGATGTCACATCCTAGAACTCAGAGAATGGTGCAGGCTGGTAAAATGCACTGTTATGCATTTTTGGACCAGCCCTGATTTGGTGGAATAGACAAATGCTCATGTTCAGCACAAGGATTTTAGACCACCTCAAAGCATTGCACGGGCGTGCGTGTGGCAGGAGGTTGAAGGTTTATCACACATCTCTCCATTAGGGAGGGAATCATGCAGAGACTGAATCTTTCAAAGTCTTAAAAAATGTTTCCAAAAATCTGAATATTCTCCTTTTCCTTTGATAAAAGCAATGACTTGCATTAAAATGATGAGGTTTTGGGTTTTGACAAGATTCACAGGCCAGGACTGCAAGCTGGAGAACGTGCTGCAGCAGCACAGTTCTGTGTGAGCTTATTTGCCTTCTTCATCTGGGGTCACCACATGTGAAATGAACTTCCTCTTTCCTCATATTCATGCTGTGTGCTTTATTTTCAGCTGTTCAGGTGTACCTGGACTTCAAAACCCTACTTTGGGTGTGCATTTTACAAATTTCTCAGACTACACTCCAGGCACCCCCATGCTGCTGTGGTTGACACAAGCACTCCAAGCAAGATTTACTTCATGCTCTTTACTGGAATACCATAAAAAGCCTCTTCTCAAAGATATACTTGTCCTATTTCCAAGATTTTTCTTTTTGCCCTAATTCATACAAGAGAACCAAGAACATTCTTCTGACCTTTGCCACCCAATTCTACACCTTTGTTCTACCGTTGGTGCTTTGTTGTTATCAAATTCTTTGTCCCAAGTTCCCCCTTACTTTAAAGAAAAGCTCAAGTGATTTTTCAAGTCTGGGTTCATGTTAACAGGCCTCACATCATACGACTACCAAGTGAGTCAGCATAATAACCATATGTGAGCCTGAATCAAGATAAAAGATCTGTAGAGCCTTATTCAATGAGAGCAGAAAATTCCTACTTGGCTCTGCTCTTTCATGGCTGTATTACAATCTCACACTACGCAACTCCAATTTTCCTGAGGGAATGTATTTTTTTTACTGTTCTTCTGAACATAATACTAATCTCATCATGTGTTTGCCCTGTCACTCCTGTGGATTCCAATAGGTTTTTTGTGCAGTCTATAGAAAACAAAGCACATCTTATTACCGTGCACTTCATTTAAAGGCTATTGAGGTAATGACCTTGCAATATTCTACCTGTGGTTTTCAGCAGCAGGACACCCTCATTGCTGTCTTGCAATACATTTTTTTTTCTATAGCAGCTCAAATCATCACATTTAATGGAAACATACAAAAGATTAACATTAACTCACAAGAAAAACAGAAAGCATTTCTCCCACCCTGCCATTCCCACTTTCCACAAGCACCACTGCCACATGCAGGTGCTGTCTGGATAGCTTTCTAACTAAACCTTCTTTTGGAAGGTGATTTGAAAGAACATTGCAATTTAACTTAAAAAGCAAATTAAAATTTTGTCAGGACTGGGAAACAAAAAATCCAGGCCACACTTCAAAAAAGCTCACAACAAAACAAAACATGCAGAAAGGTGAATAAAAGAGCCTTGATTTTTGCTTTATTCAATGACTACAAAAAAATTTCAAGTCGGAGATGAGATCAGTTCATCTTTATATCTAAAAATACTACTTTATAGAAAACTTTTTATAGTGGATGGAATGGTAACACAAGTGTTAGGAATTTAAAGGCAGACAAGCCATAGGCACTTACACTCCCTGTGAAACTTCTAAAGAATATTTCCTTAACCTACATCCAAGTCTGAATCATTCTTGAAATACCTCACTGACTATGGGAGAACATGTAACCTCTCAGCAAGTGAGGTTGGCAGTTTCTTATTTATGGGACACGATTGCCCCCCAGCTCTGAGCAACACGGGGGCCCACCAGCCTGGAGAGGGAAACAGGGAGGAGCAGCTGTGGGGAGAGGGGGAAGCAGACAGGTTCTGGTCTGCAGCCCTCAGCAGGCAGTTCTCTTGGCACAGGCAGGGAGCCCCTCCTGGCAGGGCTCTGTCAGTCCCCTGTGACCCTGCCCTGTCCCCACTGCCAGGATGGCTCCCACCAGGGGCTGAGACACAGAAAGTGCAAGGTACAGATAAATACAGAGACAGCAGGGACTGTGCAGAGTATCTGTCACCACTAAACGTGTTGGAAAAGACCAGCAAGAGCCTCCACATTTCCAGTAGTGCCACGACAGAATTTCAGTCCCTGTGAAGATACTTAAGAACGTGAGCAGCACAACACAGCACTCTGTCACCCTGCTTAAAAGTTCACAGGTGATTAGTATAAGCCTGACAACAGGTGTTCAGGCTTCAACTCTAAATCTGCTCTTAAAACATTTTGAAATAAATACTCCTACTTTCTGTGTCTTGAAAGAAGTTCACTCTCTATGCCAAAAATAAGTTTCATTCTTGGCCAAAATGTCTTCTTATCACAAGTCACGAAAGTATATGAAAACCATATCTCATTCTGGGAAGCCTTTAATTTGTACACATATTTTGCCTCAAAGCTAAAAGGAAAAACAAACAGCAAAAAAAAAAAAAAAAAAAAAAAACCCCAGCATTCTAGACCAGCATGTTATTGTGCCAGAAAAAATGACAATTTAATTTGTCTAAATTTAGTATGTGGGAAAAGGCACATTTTAGTGGAGCCTAAAAATAAAGCTTCAACCTTAAATTAAAGGGACGAGTAATTTCCTATTAGATACAACAGCATCTCAAGAGAAGTCTGTCAAACAATTTTGTGAGTCAACTTAGCACTTTTTATAGTTCCAGTTTAATGTCAATGGGCAATTCTAGTTCACAGACTGACCTCCTGCACATCAACATGCTGTGGAATTTGGTGACTCCTGGTTTGAGGCCAAGAATCCATGTTAAGCAATGGCAAAACTCCTACTCTAGATGTAAAGATTCAGAGAGATGGATGACACCACTTCCTTTGGTACTTGATCCTAATGCTTACAGGTCAGTCCAGCACTCTCCATTTCTCTGTCTAACCAGGTAAGGATGGTTTGGGCCCTTTCTTGCAGTTGCATAAAATTTTTGCTGATTCTGATAAAATTCCTGAGTCCCGGAGTTTCTCATTATTTCATTTCTTATTATTCTTATTTTTATAGTGTATGGAATGGTAACTTAAAATGCCTTTTCTTCTTAGCTGCAAAGCTTAGCATCTGACTGAATCAGAATTATGGTTGAATACAGGCAGGATCAGTACAGATAATTCTGTATTACTCCCTGCCCTCATTATTTACTGCTTTGGTAATCTTTGAGTCATTTGCAAATTTTACCACAGTTCCATGTACTCCAGATCAATGCTGAAACTGTTAAATGGTGTCAGGCACAGTGCTGATCCCTATGGAGCTGCACTCTATTATTATGACTAATTTTTTAGGGTTGTCAGTTGGCCAGTTCTTAATCCTTTTAACTTGTGCTTCACTGATACAGGGCAGTGCTATTTTTCAAACTGGAATGTCATGCAATGCAAAGAACTGTCTTACTAAAAGGGCTGTTATAGTTACACCTTCACCTTTGTCAGCCAAACCTTTGAACTTCTTTAAATACTGAAATTAAGCTTGCTCATGATTCATTTCCTGTAAAGCTGCACATATTGAGAATTATATTCCTATTGCTTGTTTCTTTGTAAATGAGTCTTTTGAAAGATTCACAGTATCCTTCCCAGCACTGATGTCTGGATGTTCGACCTGCAGTTATTCCAAGTCTGTCTCCAGAACAGAAGATTTCTCTACAGAAACAGACATGGAAAGTCTTGGAATTAATTATGGTTTGAATATCTGATGTTACCACGTCCTTGAGATTAACCATGTCCTTACCATGAACATGCCAAGTCCTTTCCAGAACTGTGAAACAGACACAGTGAGATGAGTTCATGGTGTAAGTGCTGCTGCATTAACATCGTTAGTGACTCTTTTTTTTTTTTTTATTCTTAGGATATTAAGATACAGAAAAATGCCTTTCAAATTTAAATCCACTGTAGACAATAGAGATTCTTTTTTGCTTCTGACCCAACATTTTGGATTCTGCCTATACAGAGGCAACTATAGGATTTTAACATCCTTAGTTATCTTTAGAGACTGTGGTAACTCAGCAATGATTTCTGTAAGAGTCTGAACGTTCCTCATTTTTCTGGATTTCAGATGCTGAAAAACATTCAAATACTGCCTTTCAGTGCCATTCACACATTTCCTGCTAGTGTATTTCATTCTGTACTGCTGTGACAATCCTGGTGAAGAACCACTAAAGTGAACGCCTGAACCTCTGCTGAAGCGCAGAGCTGATAGAAGGCAGGGAGATGTTCAGAGAACTTCTGAGGATCTTGGCTGTGGGTACCCACTGTCCAAAGGGCTGTGCATCTGCCAAAACCCCAGCAACACAGCTCAAGTGACATTCCATCTGAAAACAAGGAGCCAAACCCAGCCATCCCAGCCCACTGAGCCCTGCTCTTTATCTCTGACCACAGGGTCATGGCAGTGACCCTGATAACAGTGACCCTGATGACACCCCGAGTCTGCAAATCCAGCTGCCCTGTGACAGAGCCAAAGCTGCTGTTTTCCACCTCTCCAGAGAACTACAGAATACCTCCAGCTCAGCAAAAGCACGGTGCAAAGAGGTTTATGTGAAAACATTATTAAGTACTAAAAGAAAATAATACCATGGAGCTATCTATATTGGATTAATTTGATTGGTTCTAATAGTTACAAACAGGTTTTCATTACCTAGTGCTTGTTGGGTTTTGAAACAAAGACCCCAAAACACACCAACTCTCTTAATGCTGCACTGCACTGCCCTCCCCTATAATCAATCCTAGAGTAGACTGCAACTCAACACGAGTGAAGGCAGCAGGCTGAGCTGTGAGTAATTACTCATTTGATCTTATTAAGACACCAAATTCTAAAATTACACGGCTGAGGGCTGTGCATTGGTTCACTGCTGTAGACATAGGTACTCAGCAAGTCAGCCTCAAAAGCTACCTACAGGGAGTAGTTCAACTTCTCTAAGGCAAAGAGACATGAAATACTTATTAACAGAATTTCAGAGCGGTGACAGAACTGTTATGCACAAGTTCAGTGCTTTTAACAAGGTTAATGTAGACAACAATATAAAGTAAAACTCTAGGAATGTAAAATATCCAAATATAGAATTTCTTTTTGATGTCATTAATAAGCACATTAATGTATAGGTATTAATTTGACAGGAATGTATAGGTATTAATTTGACATGTATATATAAAAGATATGTAAATTAAACCTTCTTTTGTGGATGTTCAAAAACTTGATTTTTCATTAGTGAATATCAGCAGCTCTACATAATCATTTATAATGAAAATTATAACAGCATGACCCATGTTCCAAGTCTAAAGCTCAGAGAAAAATATTCAGCACCACAGAAGTGTATGATAAACTATCATAGCAGAACTGGGCACACTGTGTTAACAGAAATAATGAGATACTTTATCTAAATCCAAAAGAAATCTGGTTATCCATCTTAGCTCCTCAAGAAAAAAAAGCTGGATTCTTAAAACAGTCTACTTATGTTATCACAACTTCCAGATAAGCATCACTATTAATCCTGTTATGCTCATTTATATCATTTGCTTCTTTGTTACCTCACTAACAGATGTCAATATTCTTCTACTATTTACATACAGGGCAGAATTATTAATCATAAATAATCTATTTACTTTTTAACCTTTCTAACTTCAAATATTTGTGTAAATAAAGTATTATATTACACACAAAAGACAACAGATCAGAATCACATTTTACACCAGGTCTCCAAAATGTGACTGAGTTGCACCCTCCTCCCCAAGGGACAGACAGCTCCCTCCGTAAGGGGAAAGAAAGCTTGCAGCACACTCTGAACTTTGGGCTCTCTTGCTCAAAGGACTTTTAAAGAAGTAAAACACAAGGAAAAGTAGAAGAGGTGAAGGCATTCAGCTGCCAGCAGCTGAAAGTTCTGTAAAGAATAAACTCCAGGGCTGGAGAAACACACAGAGATGAAGCAATGAGGTTGGCAGGATCCTCAGTGGTAGCCAGAGCTACTCCAACATTGAATGCTGCTGGATCACCTCAAATGCAAGCCTTGGAAAAACACCCTCCAGTAGTTGCTGCCTGTAATGCAAAAAATGACCAAGCAAGAAAGAACTTATTTATTTTCATAAATTCAAAATCAAACTTTCTTGACAATCACAACTACCTGATCATTGATTGAATTGATACCACTGCTCTGTCTGTGAGTAGGTATAAGAAAAATGCCTTAATGAAGGTCAGGATAGTGGGACCAGTGTCTGAATCATGTGGGGAGAAATTAATCTTGACTTTAACTGTAATTAAGTATTTTAAATTTTTCTGCACAAAAGGAAAAAGTAAAAATTCATAACAGTGTGAAGTGAAAGGAATATTAACTTCAAATTACAGTTTTCCTTCATTCGGAGATCAACTCATCCCTTTTAATGTCAAGAGGAAAACGGCATTTGGAATCAAGTAATGAAATACTTTAATTATGAAAAAATTATTGTCCACAGAAATAATATTAAAAATCCCATTCTTTCCTCAGAAAGCACTATCTAAACTAATTCAGAAAGACCTCTGAGTGGAGGAAAGGAGTGCAAATAAACTTGTGTCTTTAAAACAGCCCTAGAGGCACCTTCTATTTTAGAGGTGAGAATTAACTTCCGTGGTCTTACTGCACTGTGCTAACCTAACTAGTTTATATATATAGATATATAAATATATATATAATATAACTTGCAGTGCTGCTGAAGCAAAGAAAGGATTTGTTTAAAATAAACATCAGAAGCTGAATAAGGTGTAATGTAAAAGCAATGTTAAAATACAATCCTATCACTAGTTAGCAGAAAGGTTAACAGAACAAGACATATTATCACCAACATTTAAATACAAATATGTAAATATCAGCTACCATGGATCACTGCCAATTTTTAGTGAGAGAATATCCAAATAGTCTGGTATGACTATGCTTTATATGCAGCCTTGGCAAAAACAAAGTCAGAGTTAAGGAGGAGTACCTTGGTGGAATTTAAATGCTTTGATCTGACAAGTAGGTCTGAATTCCAGAAACTGCAACAGGATTTGTGACCCATATAAGACTTCAGCTCTTTTTCTAAAAAGAATAATATTCATTTCTCTGTTAATGAAAGAGCAGCACAGCACAATTGACAAGCATAAAATTATTCAGGGAAGTATTACCGAGACTGCTAAAAGAAGGAAGAAACTGAGAAAAAGAAAGCTTTTTCTGTGATCCTAAACAAGCCCACTGCTGGAGTGAGATCCAGCCAGTAAATGACTTCCTGCCCCGAGCTGAGCACAGCAGGGATGAGGGCGAAATAAAATGTCTCAGGCAAGGCACACACCCCAGACAGCACTGCAGCTTCAGCAGGTAAGCCCAGAGCATATGGATTTCAGGGGTAAATTGAGTATCTAGCTGTGATCTACACAGATCTCCCTGCTTTAATAAAACTGGAAAATTGAATATAGAACTCTAGCCTGATTGAATGCTGAAAGCTTATTCTATAAAAATATCTTTAAAATACTGATGTACTCACACTTTTACTAATTCAGACATGTAAATAGAGAATAAAAAATTTGGGCACATGCATATTTGAAATTTTCTTCAGAGCACCACACACAGACCAGTAGGCAAAATACATTTGTCCCTATCTTTGACAGATACTGTAACAGATAACAGTTCATTTATCAAGCAAAATATTAGTTCACATTGTAATAATAGTGTACATTAACACTATTCTTCATTTTATTTAACAGTTTATGATGTATAAGACAGAAGAACCTGGGATGACAATTGAAAAATTATTAAAAATATAGGAGAGAATAAAGCAATGTCTTCCTAGTTAATGTTATCTTCTCATTTTTATTATGCCTGGCAGATGATGGGTTTGTGCTTCCTCAGGTCACAAAATCCTATTACAGGAATTTCTCCAGTGACCCATGATTTCTCTTCCTTAACATTTCCCACACTGCCAACCTAAAAGTCAAAACATGAAAGAATAAAAATTGTGGTCTCCTTGTCCTATAGAGCTTCCATCCTGTTACACCCTTAGAGCTGAGAGCAGTGGAATGGGATGAGTGATGCCCTCACTACCTAGGTGGAAAAGATCAAGATCTTCCTGATGTTTTCAGAGATGCTTCTCACTGTCTCTGCTCATGACAGTTGTATTCTGGGCCAACAAACAGGCTTTTTGAAAGGCAAAATTAAGTTGCAACACAGTGATGAAGTAGACTGAAGAAAAGACACTTCTTGCAAAATCATCATCTAATAGTAAGAATTCTTGTTTATCATAACTCAATGTAGGTGGTGGTCACAGAAATGGCACAACAAGCACAAAAAGGCACCCAGGTGACCACATGGGAATGTAAGTATGGCTAAAGCATATTTTCTGCAACAAACTTTATAAAAAATTAAATATTTTGCACTTATATTGCAAATTGCACTTATTTATATTGATAAATACAGACATACAGTTATGTGAAAGGGAAGAAATAATGAAGTTATTTATCAGATCTTTGAGCTAAAAGATAATGTTTTTCTCAAAAATATGACCTAAATTCCATCTATAACTATTCTATATCTATTTTGCAGTCCAGAGCATTTTGGGGTTGGCTTGGTTTTTTGATTCCAAATGTCTTTTGCCATATATTAACAGCTCCATTTTGCAGTTTTCTAATAATGGGAATTGTGATAATTTCCATGTTCAACCAGCATCAAATAAACCTCCCATTGCTGAGTCCCTCTCTGTCTTTATAGCCTGGATAACCCAAAACTTTCTATTCAAAGAAAAGCTGTATTAAATCCTTATAGAAGAAAAGTTTTAAACAATAGACACATATTTCCAAACAATGCATTTGAAATATTCTTTTTACTTCTATGTGCAGACCTAAGCTTAGAGCATTCTGTCCATGGAGCAGGAAGAGAGATTATCACTATCACTTAAATCACCAGTAGAAATAGTGTTCCAATTGTCCTGAGGTGTTAAGTGATGTTATCAGCTCCTACAAGAGAAAGAAAATTCAGGGGTGGAGTTTGGCAAGCTTCAAAATAAAGGTTTCTCCACTTAAATCTCAGTATAAAGCTTGCGGAGTTGATTCAGTGCTGATTAATGGAAGCGACTGTGCTTCAGCTCTCAGCTGAATCACAGTTAAAAGGCAATGAGAAGATACAGCTATGCTGATGTTTCAGAAGTAGAAGTGTTTCTGTCCAATGTACACCAATCAAACATTTCTTTCGAGTTTATCTACCAGATACAGGAAATACTTATGTGAAAGTGAACAAAAAAGACACAGTAGGAAGAAAAATAAGTGAAAGGATAAAATGTTACACTTCTCTAACATATGATTGTTATATGTACGACTCTCTTCCAGTAGTTTCACGTCATGAACACAATCTATTTTTCATCAGAATATGAATTTTTTAATGAAAATCTTTATGTAACACTAATCTTTCTATTTTGACCTGGGGGAATATGCTGCAATAATGTTAGAAATCTTCTTGTGTTTCTTCATTCAGTGATTCCAAGCTGATGTCCAAGTTTAAACACAATTTACTGACTAAAAAATTACTGGCATTATGCCATTGCCTTTGGACTTCCCCCACACAGAGCAAGAGCACAACTCACTCACTGGAGGAAGGGAGCACCACCTGGAGCAAGCCATGGCAGTACTGCATTCATTTCCCTGCTATTCCAGGGTCCCAGCAAAGGTGGTGGGAGCCCCTGCACTTGAGGGTGTGCTTCTTTCTAAATGGGGGAGAGCTGGTAAAAGGCTCAGAGGCAGCAGAAGAACTCCTGTACCAGAAACATCAGGTGAAGAATCTCAAATCAGCCTAAAAATCTGTTAAACACCAGCAGCCATAAAATGGCAGATTTACAACACTATAATAGCTAAATCTTGCCATGCCACCTCAATTCCTTCTACTCCCTTCAAATGAAACATAAAAGAATCCAAAAGCACATGGAGACATTACTTTCAGTTAGCGTGAAGCTCATGCCACTGCTTAGGGACCTTTGAAAAATTTAAGGGACAAAGAGCATGAATCCCCCTCCCAATCCTGATAAAATGGGGGAGGAGGGGGCAAGATGATGTGCCCCCACTTTCCCCTCTCCACACTGAACATTAACTTGCACTCTTTGAGTTTCCACTAGCCCCACCTTTCACCTCCTCAGCAGTTTTTTGAGCAGTCTGATACACTCTGGCTGCATTGTGAATTAGCAAGTCAGTCTGGCCCTTAAAAGATGTGTATGTGCAAGGGTTAACAGAATGTTAAGATTTTAAGTCATACTTTCCATTGGCTAATCATTACTCAGCTTGAACTCCTGATGGTGAACTCCTTGACACTAATGAGCCTACATCTGCTCCTCTAACTCAAAATTACTTTGCTCTATGAGCTACTTTTATTAGTAGGCCAATGACCATAATGAATTTTTGACAACGGACAGCTATTCAGCACAAATCAACTTAAGCAATTCTTCCATCAAGTTTAACTGTGTTGTGTTAGAGGAAGCAATTGATTGCTACTGTAAACCTGTGCCTCCCAGGCAAGCTGATTTCTTATCATACACCATGTAAGTAACCAAGAAGCAAACAAACAAACCCCCACATGCTGTGTGAACAGCCAGATCTATCTGTTATCAAGTAAGCTGAAAAAACCCCTGTGTTTCACTGGAAGTCATAAGGTCAAGTTATAAAGCAGACTAATTAAATGAAACAAAACTATAAACACTAAAGGCAGCCGTGAGCTGCCTAATCTAAATGACCTACAGACACAAAGATACTAATTGGTCCCAACTCAAATTTGCTCTATGTAGAAGTGTTTAAGGAAGTCCAAGTGTTGGGTTCTCCCCTGAAGTGCTGAAATGATCTGGCAGCTGCCTGTAGAGGATCTCCTTCCTCTGTGTGCAGCTTTTAACGGGAGCAATACCCACATGAACAAAATAGAAAGGGTGGAGCAAAACATCCTGTGCTTAAAGATACTCAGTCAGGACTTGAAAAAGCTGGGTAACTTTATTTTCACTGACAAAGCTCCAAAGCTATTGTTTTCATGCAGTTGTTGGGTTCCAGTGACCACAAATGAGGTTGTAACACATTGCTTCTATCACATTCAAGAAGGTTTTAACCACTGAAGTTTACAGATAGACTTTTTATGTTTTTTACACTTAGCAGCAAGTGGAATAACACACAGGTGCAAGATAAAAACAAGCTGTATGTCTTGTTTTGTATGAAATATGGTGTGCAGTATGCCCTAACTTCCAAGGAGAAAAAAAAAAAAAAAGTGCCTCTCTAAATTAATCCACAGCTTTCAGTCTCAAAATAAAACTATATCCTGCTCATCTTAATAATTTCAAACTCCCCTTTACACCCCAGCTGTAAAGCACAGCATGGTGATGACACTTCAAGGTACATACACAAACTCAGAAGCAGAACACCAGGTGAAATTTATGGGTCAGATATGTCAAAATACCTTATGAAAAATTGTTTCATCTTACTAATAATCTCTGTAAACTCATAGATGTCACGTCTTCTCTAAATTCAAACCATGAGGCTGATCTGAATATTTATTTACATATACCTACATATCTACTGCATATTATATGTGCAGATGCTGAAAAATGTTTGCATAAAATGCAACTTGTAAACTCCCAAGACTCAAATACTGCTGATGCCTGACACTTGACAAGGTCTAAACCAGTAAGAATAAAGGATTTCAAAATTTATTTCAAGAGCATTTCACAAGATGTCTGAATTTAAAAAGTCTTGGTTACCAAATAGGCAGCTGACAGTTATTCCTTGTGTAATGTATTTCAGAAATAACCTAACACGATCACAGTATCTCCAAACCTCACATTCTCATTAAGAAGTGAGCAGGTGGGTTTCAGAGTACATGAAAGCATCATGCTCCTAGTAGAGGTAACCTTTTTTGTCCTCATTAGGATGAGTGATGACAGCAGTGAAAAAAAAATGAAGCATTTTCTCTTTTCTTTTTCCTTCCTTTCCCCAGCACAGTAACAATAACCAGCAGAGAGGATTCTTTGCAGCAGATGAATAGATCCACAGTGGTTTCATGGTTTAGTTTATTAGACAAGAAGTATCCCAGGTATTTCTACCTTGTGTTTGACTTAGGATGACATAAAAAGAAAATGCTGCATGCTACTGCAGCATTTGATCCAAAATTCTTCTTTCATCTAGTTCTTCTAACTTTGCATTTTGTCTTTCCTTCTGCCATTCTTTCCAACATCCTGCAGGATACAAATCAAACAGCATTCCCCCAGAAGGGCAATGACTGCAAGATTAATAGAACACACCAAAAGTCGTGTGGCAAAAGACAGCAGCTAAAAGTTAGGAGAGACCACCCACATGTAACCTCAGCTGGACACTTCAAAGTGAAATTGTCCTGAAACCAGCAAAACACAGTAATTAAACCAAAACCCCCAGAATTTTCCATGACAACTCATGTTATCAGAAATAAGTACATGGACACACACATAAATGCACCCTCCTAAGCTCTCTATCCTTCCACACTCATCACTCCACACAGCTTCACCAACACTCCCACCTTCCCACGGCAGCACACTGGAAGGAATGTGCCCATCTGGCCACTGTCAGGCTTACTGGGTCATCCTGCTGTTAGAAACCAAGAGTATTACCTAAAAGTCTGCACAAGGAGAAAGGAAAATAAATCCATACTGTTTTAGTGGTTATATAAAAAAAAAAAAAAGTAATACTTCTGAATCTCACTTCATTTTTTTTCTCTCCTGATCAATTCCCTGTACAACTGCTGTGATGCCTGCGGGTCTCAGACACATGGCAGGACACACAGAGGGTGTGTATGGACTCAGGCGTCTCATCAGTCAGGGGCCATTCCTCTGGGGCCCAGGGGAGAAAATTCCAGAGGTTCTCAAGTTTGTTCCAGCCATAGGTACAGCACTGGCAAGAAGGAGAAAAAGCAGAGAAGAGCTGATTCAAGTTCACAGACCCTCCAACTAAGAACAGAGCAACAGCCTGTTGCATTTTCATTCATCATTATTAAATTCAATTTTCCCCTACCAGGAGGCTGAAAGATTATGTAAGACTATATGTGGTGCAGCAAAGCTTGCCGAAATAAAGGATAGCCAGAATCAAAACAGATGAACCCTTAAATTAGTGAAAGCCCAACTATGCTAGCATATAATTGTAAAATTAAAATTTGTGTAGAAAGACCTTTGATTCACATACTGACAAATACCACTGCACCTTGAAGAGCTCAAAAAGTATGATGAGAACAATTGGTCTACGATATGCCCAAAAACTGGGGCTGCACATACTGCCATAGTAAAAGAGAACCAACAAAGTTCAATGTCTTGAAAAAAATATGTCTGACATTATTCTGCAGCATATTACAAGCAAGGAAAATAAAAATTAGTTTTAGTTCCTTAATGCTGAAATATAGTTCCTGTTCAAATACATTCATTAGCCTTATTTCAGTTTTGAAAAACAGAAACTTTTTTTTTCCATTTTATATAAAAGGCTTTCATTTCGTTTACAAACAGCAACAACAAAACCAAATATTTGTAAAGTAACTCTGCACAGAAAAACAAAATAGGTACTAGCATTAATTCCTACTAATACAGAATGCTAAGTAGGTTGCTTTAAATTAATTTAAAAGTATTAATTACATTCAGTCACAGGACCATAAAATTAAGCAGTCTAATGTATCAACACTTGAAAAATACACTTGAACATGCTTCCCTAGTGAGCAGTGGTCTAAGCTATCAGCCTCTGTAAAATTCGAACACCAACATTTCCATCCACAGAGCTTCAAGGACACCACTTAGTGAAGAGTTCAGGGAGTTAACAGCTGCAGCATTCCTTCCCTCAATCTATGGGCAGTTCCAGCACGTCTCCTTTAGCTCAGGATATTGATGAGTATTAGAATGAAACAACTGGCAAAGACAAGTTTCACAGCTCTTGTTCAGAAACATGTGGGAGGTTTTGCAATTTATTTTTTATGCTGCAGCTACAGCTTCAGAAAGTCATAGGGCTGAACTCCAATATTTCCTTGAGAGAAGCAGAGAGTGTGAAGAACAGAGAGAATAGGATATCTATCTTTTGCTGCCATCACCTATAGGCAGGAGGCTTTGAAGACAGGGCAAAGACATGACAGTAGTTGTGCATCCTCACAGATTTTGAGTCCAAGTAAGAGAGGCCATTTCCTCGAACCTCCACATTTCTTGATCACCCACCCACCTGCCTGGGGTGGCTGCACAGCATAATGTATGTCCAAGGGTGTGGCATGGCAGAAACACCACAGTGCTCTCTTTTCTGATGGAAGGGGTAAATAAAGAACTGCTGCTGAACTTACCTGCCATCCACTTTCATCCTTTTTCTGCCTTTCATTTATTTTTGGCTAAGAATGTCAATTTTTTATCCTAACAAATCAGAGCATCTCATGAGTTACACAGTTACCAGAATTTGGGGTTTAACTAGAAATACTTCAGGTTTCGAAAAGCCAGTTAAGGTGCTGGTAACCCTTCCTTTTATATTTACCACTTTATACAAAGTTCTAGACATTGAAGTCAAAGCTTGAAGTTCAAGGTTGCAGCCCATCTTTAATCATCTATTAATATTACAGGAGAGCAGTTCTGGAATATTATAGTCCTTTAATTATGAAAAATTCCAAATTATTAGCATGGCCATATTTTACAAATAACACTGTGCTTTTAGTTCAGCAAGCAGAATCAATGGTATACTGGTCAAATTTGGTTTGTTAAATCCACTGGAGTGGAGGAATCAACTTTACAGTTTCCCAGCTGTCTAGTTCTCTACATTTGTCAAGACAGACAAGGCTAAATTAAAAATTCTAAACCATCACACTAGGACAAAACTTGATAGAAAAGCATAGAGCAATATTCTTTAAAACCAGTATCAAAATATATCCTAGCACTAAAAAGAAAACACACTGTAATTTTTGTGTGCATTTACTCCCCTACTCCTTTTTAATAGATGCAATTTTCATGAAGTCTAATCACAAAGCACAGCTCAAATGGGTATCTTGCTCTATTCTTTTTTTGAAAAGTCTAATTCAGTGGATCACAGCAATGAAATCTTGTATTCATCAAGGCATGTGTTTAGGCACAGAGGTTAGATGTCACTTGTGTGATTGATAATGTTTGTTTTGTGCTCTGCTTTTCAATAACTCTTCACTTTAAGCAGCATTTTGCTTCTAAACAGGAGTGGGTGTAAGGACACTCAGCATAATGGAATGGGCCAGGTTTAATTCCCTTAATCACTTGGTCAGGGCAACAGAATTAACTGTCCACATCTGTTCCCTCCGAGCACACATGCTTAGTTTTCCCTCTTATGCAATAAAGGAGTGTGGGGTCATGGTGCCACATCTAGCCTGCCTTTTCCTCCAAATCTGAATCCACGGGGAAAACCCACAAGCTGACTATGGAGAAACACAGCCTAATTTTGGACCACAAAGTACTTTTGGTGTGGCAAAACCAGCTCCATCTGGAGCTTCAGGAGTAACTTCTTATATGATATGCCATGTATGGCCAAAGAGAAAAGCAGAGATCTTGTGCCAGTTTGTAAACAGACAGACAAAGAGAGAAACACACTAAAACCTTGACATAAAATGGTTTCTTAATGAAGATGCTCTTGATAGACAACAGAAAAAAGTAGTGTAACTACACTCATGGTAAGGGTGATCTTGTGATCTGATAAAGATGACATTGAGCATCCTTAGTCACACTGATAGAGAGCTCTGGAGAGCTGCTCAACAAAGGCCAGGGAGGACCAGAGTCAAAAGAAAATTTGGAAAAGTGTCATTTAAAATGGCAATTAATTAAGACCTACTGTTTTGTGCTTCTGCCTTGCCTCTGAAACCCTGTGTTTCTGTACTCTGAAATGGTGATGATGGAGGTCAATTGCTCCAAGGCCTGGTGTTCACAGAATGGTGATTACCATGGTGCTCAACCTGGAGCCACCTACACCCACCCCATTGTGACATTTGTATCAACTATGCTTGTTTAAGGATGGAAACAGAAAAATCCCAAGATAAGAAAAAACACCCCAAAAAACCAACAATAGAGTTCATGCTGGGAAACAAACACTGAATCACCAAAAGGGGAAGGGAGGAGTCACCAACAAGCAGGTTAAGTACAGGGAACACAACATGAGTAACAGACAGGGAGCTTCTAGAAAGTGACAAAACCCATCAATTTACAGAATAGCTGCACTGTTTTCTGGTTTAAGAAATAAACTAGTTTTGGAGAGAAAGAAAACAACTTTCTCCTTTAAGGCCAAGGACAAACAGGATAGGCAGTAAATGCTGTTTCACCAAGAAGTTGTTCTCTGCAACAGCTGTCATAGCAGATACTAGATGCAAAGGGAAAGATGGCCAGGAAAACCTGTAGGTCAGATGACAGCTGAAAGATGAGGGAGAACTTCCTGAAATGCTTTCATTAAAAACTGATTAAGAATCTTCTCTTTTACACCCTTTGTAGCAACATTGCTGTTGTTCTGTTTGGACACTGACTGCCTTCAGTCAGCATTGTGTCCCTTGCCTGACCTGAGCTAAGGGTGATTTGCAGATAGCAGGTTAAACACAAAATAATCCCCTCTCAAGGCTGTGGCAGTCCATGAAATGAGGCAGGAGGTAAGACAGCTCTTAACTCCCTGGTATGTGATATTGCACAGGGTAAGCCAGGAAAGCAGAGGCTGTGCAGGAGCCCTGGGGGTGCTGGCATCCCGGGGGACAGGGGAGCAGCCAGTGCTGCTGGAGAGCAGCAGGGAAGCACTGGGGCATGCAGCAGGGAGCACACCTGAGCCCCTGGATCCCTCGGGACTCTGTTCACAGCATCCCTTGTCCTCCTGGGCAACCGCTGCCAATTCCTGCACAGGCAGAGCCCGGGACAGCGGCACTTCAAACCCATCTGTGAACCTCGGATATTATCACTAGAGCAAATAATAAAGAAGTGCAAATGAGGATGATAATATTGCTTGTTTTACATGCAGAAGGTCAGAGAGCATGAATTAGTCACTCTCCTGTGTAGGCCACTGCTGGAAAGAAGAGCCTACAAAGGGCACAATTCCCTCTCCCGAGTTAAGCAGAGCATGTGGTGCTGTGATTCCGCCTCATCTCGTCCCTGAGCCCACTAACAGCCAGGCAGCGTGGAGGAGAAAATAATCAACTACTGTCTGGAGATAAGCAACATTTTATTTCTCCTGGGAGCAAGAGGGGGAGCCAGGATGCAACAGCTGTTTTCAGTCGCACTATTTCTGCCTTGGACTGCTCCCACTACACACACTGCCTTACTACGGCTTGAAAGGAGTTGCCTGTATTTATAAATACAGAGAGATAAATAGCTCTGTCTGAGTGTGTGTGTGCATCTGGTTGTAATGCAAAAGTAAGGAGAAAATATCCTTCCCACGCACATTAATGCAAATGCAAAGAGAAAATATCCTTCCTACAGACATTTATTTTAAACTGTGTGTGCTAGCATATTTTTATTTTAGAAAACTGATTACTTCATCAATGGATTGTGTCCTCACTGCACTTAGCAGTTTGGGAAAAAAAATACGAATTCAAATGTAACTCACAGGACAAACAAGTATTTATTTGAATTTTTAAACAGCTTGGCGATTTTTCTTCTCCATTTCCTACAATAATATAAAGCATGTTAAATGGAAAAACGTGTTACAAATGCAAATCCTCTGTAAGTGAAAGCATATAGAAAAAGAATAAAGCTATTGAGCAAATGGTAAAATAATTTTTCTCCCTGCACAACTGGAAAACAATGCTGCCATAACAGTAAACACACCTGCAAAACCAGATTCAGGGAATAAGTGAAATCCTCTGACCTGTATATTTTTGCAAATTGATCTAGAATTAATCCAGTGAACATTTAAAGATAATGCTAACTACAACATTTTCTCATAGCTGGAACTTTTGGGAACATTTGCTGTGATATCACGACGTGTGCCTAAAAGAGAGATAGGTTTAATAGCATTCAGTCATCATATAATTACACAGCCTGTATACAACAACCATTGAACGATGCAGCTAAGCCAATTTAGGACAATATGCTCATCCACTAAGCTATTACAGCTTAGAATGACGTTCTTATCCACTTTAAAGTTCAACTTACCATTAATTGTTTAACACTAATAGAGTTCTGAATAAATAAAGTCAACAAATTAGAATGCTATAGTTAATTGTAATTAATGTGGCTGTGTATAAAATCCTGCTTCCATAAAAAATAAGATGGCAAAGAAGATAGCTTTATGTTTCTCTAATGAAGTTTGAATTCTTCTACTGCAAAACAACTACTTAGCACTACCATCTTCACCCAAATAAAAAATGGTTAGATTAAATTAACAATAAATAAAGAACATTTTCTAGTTAAATCACAGCAAGGGCATCTGCATTGTAAGCTTTTCCACATACATGCGTAGGCACATACACAAATATATATATATATATTTATATATATATATATATATTTATAATAAAGGCAATGTGCCTTCTCAAAACCCTTGATTTATATGGTTTCCAGCAGCAAATTACTGTCTTCCTTTTCCTAGTCTGTGTTCTAGTTCTTTCTCTCAAATTCCTACATTCAATTCCAATCTGTGAGGGAAAAGCGAAACAAAACAACCCACAACAAAACAAAATCAAAGCCAAATAACACAAAGGATTTTCATCTTTATCTATCTGTCTGCATCTCTTGGTTATATAATCACAACTGTAATCTCTGGTAAATGCAGACTCAATCAGACAGCACAGTAATGCTGGGGAAGATCTCTCCAAGCTGTGAAATGTCATTGAATCTAAACAGACTGTTAAAGCTTCAGAATGTTCCCATCAAATGACCAGATGGGGATGCAATCATTCAAATCTCCTGCAACAGAAAGTGCAGCAAGACCATGAAATGTTAGCTTCTCCATCATCTGTCTCAAATGCTGGCAAGGAAATAGGAAAGAGAAGCTTCTTCTCATGTGTCTCAACAATTCTGCATAAGAGACCATACCAAAAAATAGGTTCTTTGGTGGAATAATGAGCACTTGTCAGAGGCAGAGCTATTTGCCATACATTTCGATGCAAGACCAAGTGTTTGACCATCACTTGTGAAGCATTCTGAAGACTCCACATCAGACTGTTCATTTCTATTCAGCAGGGCAGGAATCAAAGCTGACTTAAAAATCCAATATAGCTATTGCAGCTTTTTTTTTTTTTTTAGTATTATAAAATACAGTCTCTTTGAGAATATATTTTCTGTGAACTGTGAAAGAATGAAAGAAATCCATAGTACTTGCAGTCTGAATCACACACAGAATTCCTATTTCTTGTACTTCTTGTTTCTGAACTGTATCACCTTTAACCAAGGTGATAAACCACACACTTTTTATTACCAAGCTGCCCTGAAATGATGTGCTTACTATGCAAATTTTAGATGATATAGATGATACTTTCGAGTGGCCAGGATAAAGGAATACCTTATTTTCTTCAGATCTATCAAAAGAGTTGGCTGCAGCTGAGATGAGATTTTAAAGTTCATTCACGGCATTTGCTACACTTACCACATCCTGTGTGAGAGAGAAATCATGGCTAAAGGGAAAGCCTGCATTTTCAGCTGTGGGAAGGTATCAGGGTGCAGCTATCTGGGCTTCAATATTCCACTTCCAAGAACACACAACAAATGAAAAGTCCACTAAATAAAAATATAGCAGTGAGAATAATGGAATAAACCTTGCTTCACTATTCCATACAGAATTCAAAGTGCCAGTAGATTGAGATCAAGTATTAAAGTTCATCAAGTGTACAAGAAAGATCTGTGATAACACACTTGGGTTTAAAAAGTTCACCCACAATACTTTATATATCTAATTTGGAGATGGCCAGGCATATCCCTGGGTATCCAATCATCACATGTACTTTATCTGCACAGGCTGCTGTCACAGGCTGTGTATTCACCCCCAGACAGATAGATATGTCTGAGGGAGAAAGGCCATCATGTTTTCTCATGTTCTGTCAGCTTGTCACAGATTACAAAATGAAAACTCTGTTCTTAGGAATCAGCGTGCACTCTTTTAATCTCTCACACTGGGTACCATGCCAATAAAACAATACAACAGCATCACTGCTTGAAGTGAGAGAAAACAACTCATCCCAATACCAAATCTAAGAATTCCTACCCTTCTGAACCAGAATAATCCATTCACTGAGTACTTCTGCTTTAGTGGTTAAGTACATGAGGAGCAGCTGAGGGAGCTGAGGGGGCTCAGCCTGAGAAAAAGGAGGCTCAGGGGGCAACTTCCCCTTCTGCTCTGAGGGAACCATCAGCAGGACAAGCAGAAATGGCTTCAAGCTGTGCCAGAGGAAGTTCAGATTGGACATCAGGAAGAATTTCTTCACTGAAAGGGCGGTCAGGCCTTGGGATGGGCTGCCCAGGGAGGTGGGGGGTTCCCCATCCCTGGAGATGTTCAGGGAACAACCAGACATGGCACTCAGAGCTCTGTTCTGGTTGACACGGTGGGGATCAGCCAAAGGTTGGACTCAATGACCTTGGAGGTCTCTTCCAGGCTTGGTGAGTCTGTGATTCACAACACAGACCCAGCGAGGGGCAGCTGCAGCATGGCAGCCATTCCTCTTATCAAGGACATTGTAAAGGCAACAGAGACTGAACTGAAGTGACTCCTGCTGCTGCACAGAACTGACCCAAGCAGGGCTGCCAACAGCCAGGCCTGGCTCACGCTGCACCAGCAAAAGGTAAATATCAGATAACACCATGTTATGCAATTGGTTTTGACATGCCTTGGTCATCAGGCAGCAGCGTGAACTGCTCAACAGACAAAACACGTTCTCTGGTTTTCTGCATCACAGACAAGAAAAATCACAGAGATTAGGACCATAACCAATTCAGAGCCAGCAGGACCATTAACTCTGTGCCCTCTAACCTGCATTGCTGTCACTCTGCATAGCTGCAACAAGCAAACGAATTTGTAACCTTCAGTGCAGCAGCTAAACAATATATAAATTTCCTGCTTTACATCTCACCTCAGAAAGCTCCATAATCACCACACCAAACTTATTAAGAACACAACAGCTCTTCCTTCTCAGAAGAGGAACTAGGTAACTTTATTACATTTTTCCCACAGCATAATCAAGGCTTTAACAGTCACTGCGCAGAAATAATCGCTACGCTGAACATGTATGAGAAATCTGTTCAGATGGGTTTTACCCCAAAAATGCATATTGTGAAAGTGTAACAGAGAATCAAATTAAAGGGAGAAATGTTTTTGAAAATGAGCAACTAAATTAATAAAGCTTTAAGTTTTTTTTTTCTAAATTCTCTAACATAGTAAAATTATTTAGGACTTGCAGATTGTATGAATTCATTTGCTGAGTTTTGCTAGAACAAAATGAAACATATTGCTAAATGAAACATACTGAAGTACACAGATATTTTTTCTGCAGTAGCTTTAACCTGATTTATTTTTAATTTGAAAAAACCTAATCTTAATACAATATTTTGCACATGTAGTATAATCAAGTGCTATACTGTACTTTGTACTATATTGTAATTTTGTTTTATATCTGGAAGTAAGGCATAACCCTCTTTTCCAATACAGTGAATAAAAAAGATTTTTTAATCAATTATTAGAAGTCTCTTAGTATCTGATGAAGACTTAGAGTATTTTTAAAAATAGAAAATATCTGTATTCCTTTCTAATTTTCAGATACCAATCTCAAACTAGGCAACAATATTTTAGTATTAAAAAGCTCAATAGACATGATAGGAGTTATTCAATTCAATAATAATCTTATGGCCAATACCTCCTTTTAACACAAATTTGAGACTTTCTTTTCCATCTTCATGGAACCAATAATCAGAAACTACCCACACCCACATCTTTTTGAAGGAAATCATATGTATACATGCATATCCTTCTAAAAGCCAAACAAAGTTATCTCAACACAAGAACAAAATAAAAGCCTGTGTGGTGTAGTGCTTCTCGAAAACACATTCTGAGAAGCAAGGGTTTTATGTAGGATTGCTGACCAAGTCTTCACTTGAAATATACTTTTGTAGTATTACCTTCACTCTAAACTACTCAATCACAGGAAAAGGCAGCTTCATCATGAGTTCTCTAATGGAAACTCACTTACTACAGAAATACCACCAGCTGATGATAAACAGATGAATGATTCAAAAATGCAAATGAGGGGAAAATATTCTACAATAACACATTTGATTTTAGCCACAATTTAGAAATGCATTTCCAAGATTGTTTACAAGACATGACACATTCCTTCCAATGTCCTTGTCAAAGTCCTCCACCTGAACATGAAAAGCCTCATCCATTAATCCAAATCAACACTGCCACGACCCCCTGCAGAATCCCACTGCTCTAACAGCTCGCAATATTGCAGACAAAGAAACCCCACAAACTGGCAAAGCCAAAAGTGTCTGAAAGGCAGGTATTCTTGCATCACTAAGTGGCTGATTTAGTCATCTCCAGTGAAGGCATGTAGAGGGGAACGTTTGTCATTGCACAGGGATCTCTCTCTCCCCTTGCACCACACCACGGAGCTGTCCACGATGGCTGCTCAGCCAGCACAGTGAGACTTCACAGCCCTGCCTGCACTGGCAGCTTCAAAAAGGCCTCTCCCCTAAAAGGTCTGAAAATCCAGCTGGACCTCAACATCATGCATCAAGATAAGCAGCATTAACTCCCTTCTTCAAGAACCTGACAGAATAGGTCTGGTTTTCCCACAAAATCATTGAAATACCTTTAATGAGCACAGGTCTGTCACCTAGGGTCAAAAAGCCTTCCTAAAAAAACTGAAGAAATTATTACACATTTTGACAGATTTTTTTTAAACTAACAATTCAGTAGCCATTTGCTATCTGACCTTCATTAGAATTTCCTTCATTATCATGTTGCAAAAATCTATTACATTACTGACTGAGGCAATTAGTCACTAGAAAGCCACTACCATGTACTCCAGACTGGGGAATCATCATTACCATTAATTTCAAAGGACAGCATTAAAAGAGACAATATCCAATATTTTACTTGCTAATTCCACTGTAATTTATATTTGAAAAGTATGTGGGAAGGTTATGCCAGCCTGGATAATCAGTCATTTTTCCTGAGCTATTTTGTTTTCTAGGGAAAGCCTCAGCAGTATCTAGGGCATCTGGGGATACCTCAGTGGAATTCAGAGTTCAAGGAGCTGTTCTGCAGTACTGATACAGTGGTAGTCACAGAGGGCACCTATTTCCACTTTTAAAAAGATCTGTAATGATGCAATACAGGGAAACAAGGAGAGAGGCAGGGCATTCCCTCACTAAGCTATTATAGCTTAAATCTTTCATCTCGCTCCATTTCATGTGCGTGCCAGGGACTACCATGAAGACTTTGCTCCTATTATCCTCTCCTCACAGTGTCCCTGTATGATGTAAATCATGAGCTAATTTTCTGGGCTTTTGTTTCTCACATCAGGTCTGTCACCAAGGAAGGACATTGTCATTGTATTTACATGGCACTTGGTGAAGTCTCAGCAGCTCTTTGGACACTGTTCTTAGGATACATGATGCCAAATGAATTGTCTGGGATATACAGATACTTATTACTGCAAAATTTCATCTATGTAGTTAGAAGGCTGCTGCAGCATGAACAGAACAGCTCAGTAAAACAGTTATCTTACAATCTTAGCTTCTTTCCATACAGTAAGGGCTTGCTTAGATAGGAAGCCTGAAAAGGAAAAAAAATGTGTTTAACGGAAACAACACAATATCCTATCTTGTCATTGCAAGGATTTTTGCATCCAGGAACAAAATTTTTACCCTGCTCTAACTATCCATGTTTTCAGCTGTCCTAACTCAAAATTCCAGTCCAGTCGCTTGAGAAATACTTTTGATTTCTAAGAAACACACCTGGAAAAAAGTTGGAGGGTTTTTGGTAGATATCTCTTTAAATGTACCTATTTCTATTATGAAGTGCTAGTCCAGTACATTGCAGAAAAATACAGCTGGGAGAGATCCCCACTGCAAAGTTGTCTAATGTGTCCCCTTCATGCAGGACAGTATCAATGGTAATGCTATCATCCCAGATGGATGGCTGGCTAGTCTGTACTGTAATATCAGTAATGGTGAGGATTTCACAGCCACTGCAGATATACTGTGCTTTACTATTATCATTTGAAAGGGGATTTGGGGTTTGGGGTTTATTTCTTTTCTCTAATTTTTAACCTCAGCCTCACTTGGTGAAAGCTTTAAGGAAGTCCCACAGAGAGCAGGGTTGTTCAAAGGGTACACGAACTGAACTGTGCCAACTGGGGTAAAGAACAAATAATCTTTCTGAGCTGGAATTCCTGCAAGAAAGTGGGAAAAGAAGAAGGGTAAGAAGGTCTGAGAAGTCCTGTGGACCTCAAAACTGTGGTGAACAGAACCCAAAGCTGTGAAATGGTAGCTGGGGGAACTGAGCAGCCAGGTTAAGCATTCCTTTTCTGGCTACGTTTCCATGTAGGAATAATGTCTCAGCCATTGTAAGTCATGGCACTAAAAAGAGAAGATAACAGTGTCCTTAACTGTAACACACAGACACAGGAAAGGGGGGTGGGGGGAAGTCTGTCTCATGGTGAAAGAAGCTACTCTCTGCAATGAAACTGCAAATTAATCTTGCAAAGTCTTTGATAACTCACAGGCAACAGACTCAGGGACAGCTATAAATAAACCACTTAAGAAAAGCAGACAGCTCCAAGATCTAACTTACTCAGTTTTCCCAAAAACATGCTTCCCATTGAAACACCATATTTCACTGTGAACCACAGTATTCCATTATTCCCCTGTATTCCATTATTCAGGGGGATAATGGATTAAGTAGGAGGCGAAGACTGAAATATTCCTTGTCAGGTGTGTCCCATGAGTTAAAAAGCTCAGCTCTTGTATTCCAGAATTTCAGCTTTTAGTCAACACAGGACTTCAGAGGTGATGAGGACATGGGAAACAAGGTAGCACTGGGATTTTAGTGCTGCCACCCAGTTTTATTTTGGGGGAAGCACAGGTACTTCTGGCACCTGTATCTCACAGCCCTGCTGGGCAGGGAGGCACATCCAACCCCGCTCACCAAAGGATTTCAGCCTTGGAAGATTTTACAGAGAAGGGCTAAACTGGCTAAACGTTATTTGACCAAACCTGAACCTTGGTAATTGAAAGAAGAATATGGTTCCATAATGGGCTAAAAGCAATCAGTGAATGGGCCATCCTGCTTCCACATTCCAAAATAATACAGCCAGCTTAGGGGTTTTTTTTCAAAATACTCTTGTCCATGTTCAGACTAATCACAAAGAGAGAAGATAGTCTCTATAATAAAGCTGTTTATCTGAAATTAAAAACTGGATTAATTTTTTCCCTCCTACACTACTAGAACATCATCCAATTTCTATCATCTTCCAAAACACTTTCTAATTGAAACATTCGCAATTAGAAACAAACGAAAAAAAATTACAATTGCAAAAGGTATGTAATTAGTAAACCCAAAGGCACACATCTTTCCACAAAACTGACACATTTCAGGTAGTAAATCCAGCTCCCAAATGCACCCACTAAGGCAGGGCTGGAAGGACAGCACAGTTTGTGAGCTGAGTGCTGAAGGGGCCAGCAGAATTTTGTCTGCTCTTCAGAGGCAGCAGATTCAGACCCTTATCTGCAGGACTGCAACAGCCCTTTTTCTAAGTGGAGAATAAACTTATTTTTCAATGCATTAGCTTACCCTGCAGCACTGTTTCCTTACTCAAGAAAGGATTGTTTTCCATAATACAAAAAGCTATTACAGATTTACTATGTGAGCAAACTGGGATGTTAAATAATTGCTAAGTAGAGAAGATGAATAAACAGCTCTATGGATCTGCAAGTAATCAAAGTGGGAAAAAACATCAATTCCTAACATTCAGCATTTAGCTATAATCTACTGGTAGTGGACACAAATAAGAGTTCACACAAACAGAAGAAATGGCACTGAGTACACATATAACTTCTGGCAATAGGATAATTAGTCACCTCCAAACTTTAAACTATACTTGTAAAACCTTCCCCAGCAATGTCATGGCTGAGGGGAGCAGGGTAGGGAAGTGGGGAAAAAGAAAGGTGAAGGGAGAAAAAGTACCACTATCCCAACCAAAGAGATTCTTTTTAGGGTCATGACATAAATGACCACCACGTGACGCAGAAAGCACTGTGTTAAAATACACATGGTTAATATGACTTCTGACACAGACAGATGCATTCATAATACATTTGGGGAATTACAGTCCAAAATATTCATGAATTGACTGAACTAAGTCAGATAACCCTTGGTTATGGAGCTTAGACCCCAGAGCTTTTCATCCGGCTGTGCCAGACTTAAGTGTAGAGTAGGTAAGTGATATAAGAAGGAAGAGAGCAATACATTTTTAAAGAACATTTTTTCTAGTTTACTATCTGGGCCCAGGAAACAGCACACCAGCCATAGTGCTTCCATCTGCCATGCCTGCCAAGATCCTTTTTTGCAAACAAGGCAAGACACAGATGGAATAGCACATAGCTGCTCTTGAACTACCATGAGAGCCCCTGGTTTCACTTCTGCTCACACTGCCTAAATGGAAAGCAATCTCAAACCAAATATTGAGCACCTTTTTCTTTAACCTCAGCAATTCTTTTTGCAACGTGTGGTGCCAAGCCTCATTTGTTTCACTTTTTCTATAAAGAAAAACACCTAGAAACAAGTGAGCCTCCCTACCCAGCTAAAACTGTAGCATGGATAAGCAAGGCTTGATCCCAAGTCACTACAATCACTGCAAGGCATAAATAAACTTCAGCTACCACAAGTTCAAGCTCATATATATGTTTCTTTCTGCTTAGTTTGAAAATAATACCTACTAGCTATAAATGATAGGTTCTGCTGTGCCAATATTATGGTCTACTAAATACAAAACAGCATTTCATTAGCAGAATTGAAGTGGCATCTAACCATCTTATAAGTGTCCTTCTTTAAAATGTATAAATTAAACTGCAAATGGACAACAATAGGAAAAATGTGTTCTAGTAGAGGCTGCCCTAAGCAGGTGATCCTTTCCCATGCACAGTCATTTGAACAACAGCAGGGCAATAATTACTATTTTCAGGATCAGACCCGAGTAGTTAAACTTATCTAATTCAGGCTTAACTGCCATTTTATCAAAGTATTTTTATATTGCAAATTTAAAGATATTCCTATTCTATAATACATGGGATGAGTTACTTGTTTTCAAAAAAGCTGTTTAAATATTTTTAAATACCCACCAGGTTTCCTCCTGACAAGGACTAACCCGGTATAGTCTGACTATACATCAGACTTCTAACACTTCATTCCAGGGGCCAGGAAATTTACAATAATCAGAGACTCTTTTGTGCCCAGGACAAGATGGAAAACCTTTGGTAAATGGAGACAGAACAAAGCAGCAATCATAGCAGCTTTACAAAGGATCTAAGCCCCACACTTCATAGTGCTTCTCTTCTGCAAGAGCAGAGGAATGAGAAAGGCTGTCTCCTTTGCAAGGAGCCACCAGGCAAGTAGGGAATGAGCATCAATGTGGGGAGTATCAACAGACTCCCAATTCTGAGTTTTCCCAAGCAGACTGAGAACGACAAAGAGAACGAGGCTGAGACAGAGAACAACACAGATCTCTCTATCCCAGTATCCTTGTGTGGGAAAAGGTCATCTGGAAACTGGCCTAAAGCTAACTGGGGTACAACTGCAAATTTAAGATCTACAGAACTGATAATGAATAAATTCCAATGTTCACAGTCAGTGAAGGTGATGGGGAGAGTGGCAGGCATGGAGGTAATGCATAAGCTGCTCTGTAAAAGAGAAATCTATTAAGGGCTTATATTTTGGACTAAGAAACAGAGGGAAGTGATTACTCCTCCTTTAAAGGAAAAAGAAAGGCAATTTAAGCCTGGAGGTAGCTGATACAGAATGCCAGCTGAACTGGAGGAACTTACAGAGGCCTCTGGGATTACTGGAGAGATGGAAGGAGAGTTGCAGTAAGGTAATTAGAGCTTCAATAGAAGAATAAATACTCCACAGGCAATCCACAGGTTCTCCTCACCTCTCACCACTTCTTCTCTCCAGCAGTGACATCTGCTTGTGAAAGCCAAGGGAAAGCTCTCTCTCATTCCACTCATTAGTTACTAATCCTCCCTGGAAACACAACAAGGGACACAGCACCAGAGGAGCTGCCAGCTCTTCCCTGCGCCGCTGCAAGGCAGGCGCGGGGTCTCGCAGGTGCTCACCCAGAACAGCCATGCACTGCTGCAGCCACGGCCCCAGGTACGCTCTGAGAGACCAAGACACACCCCAGGGCAGCTGACGCATTCTTCAGGTTACTTCTTTCCCTGTATTTTTCTCCTTCTCCCCTTCTTCATGGCCCAGAGGGAAAGCAGCTGCTGTTTATAGGCAGGCTGGTGAAGCAAGGGGTAGCACCTTGCTGGGGAATGATCTGAAGAAGCAGGAGGAAGAGAGTGATGACAGCAACCCATTGAGGATTCACTATCTCAGCTTTGTTCCTGTGCAAGGCATTTTGGTTATGCACATCGTGATCTCTGTCTCTCCTTTGCCCTGCAATGCTGAAACAAACTACCATGATGATATTTCCAGAGGGCCTGCTCTATAAGGAGTACTGAAATAATTGTGACTTTGATAGCCTAGGAAAAAAATGCTGCAGCAAATTGTGCTTCAGCACTGGTCCTGGCCACTGCCATGATTCTGAAATATGTTTTGTGCAGCTCTGCTCTCGTGTCATCTCTCAGCCTCAGGTATGTTGCACAGAGGAAAGAAGGTGACAATGTTCTGGATTTCAGTCAGCATTCCTTAGCAGGTAGAAAAGCTGAAAGAAAAGACAGCTGCACAGCTTATTCTTTACTCCACAGCTGAGGCCACTGGTGTCAGCTAGGATTTGCACTGCAATACCACATACTTCAGAATTGGTTAGTAAAGCTGTGACCTCCAAATTTAGCACTGCACTAAGAGACTTTTGCTCAGGCTGCTCTGTGCCCACAACAAGAAGCTGAAGAGACAGGGGAAAGAGAAGACTCAGGTTAGTCTGTATGCAGGGAGAGAATAAAGCAACCTGATTTCTCTGCTAAAACAAAAAAGGTTTAGTTCCTTTTGTAGCCAAGGCTATAACACAAATCTTTATTACTATCCTTGCCTTTTAGATTATTAATAATCTACCTGACAGTCCACTTCCCATAAATCTTTCCTGAAAAGACTCAACTACCAAACATATGCACTTATTTCAGGTGACTTGACAGAAATACTTTTATAGTCCTTTTTTTTTCTCAAGGATTTTCCACAGACAGAGATCCAAGACCAAGTCCAGAAGGACATTAAGAACTGAACTTAAGAGTACAGCTAACAGGATTTTTTTCATCATCTTATAGGCACTCACTCATCATTAAACAGTAAACTTTCTTTAAAAACCTCTTCTGTATTGCCTCACTCTCAATAGCGATATACAGTTTCCCCTAACAGTGTTTTTGTGTGTTCTTCAGCTGATATTTAGGCCACAGGTTCCCAAACCAGAAGGAACAGATCAAAGCCATTCACTATGGGAATTTTCTGTATCTTCATTGCAAGCTAGACCCCCATGTGTCACAAGTATGTTTACATTGCCTCAGTCATGTTTTGGGTAACTGTACATGTTATAGAAATACCACAAACAAATCAAATTGCTACAAGAGTATTAAAATTGCTAATCCACTTCCATGCTAGTTTTGTGTTTACTCAGAGCTGTAGTTAAATGTATCAAGTTTCAACTCACTCAAATATTCTTCTATAAAATAAGATTTGCCTAAAACTTTGCTGTGATTGGAAGGGTCTGCCAAAAAATCTTTTTTGTGGGACCCAATAATAACCCTTTTGATTTCAATGCCATTAGCTATGTTGAAGTAGAAAACTATTTCCCTACCCTTTTTTTTCAAGGCTTATTTTTGTGATGCTCACATTTGTATGTTTTCATGGGAAACCAGAAACCAGCTAGAGCTCACTCTCCCAAAATCCATAGACAGTGTGAAAATATTTTCTGTGTCAAATTGAGAAAAGTCAGGAGAAATGCTCACCCTAGAAAACATCCCATAAGAGAAAGGTCTGTGTTCCAGACTATGTTCTTACCACCTCCTGAAAGACCACAACTTTCTGAATGTCCCTGAACACAGACCCAAAACCAAACATAACAAGAGTCTGCATATGCACATCCAACCCTACAATTTCTGTAATTAGGAACTAGGATGAAAAGTATATATATTTTTAAAATGTTTAAATCTCTAGTAATGGCCAATTATGTATCTACACAGTGACAGCAGAGCTGCATACCACTTGTTTTATTTGGTTCAGAAAACTCATTTAATGTGGCAAGCATGAAGTGTACAACACTTCTCCCTAGGGAATGTATTTTTATATACTAGGGTGAATTTAATATTTACTTTATTTCAGGTGACTCATTTTACCTCCAGAATCTGAATCAAACACAGTATTTCCTGAAACACTGGCAAGTAAAGTGAACTTTATTTTCAAGACCAGAAAGCTTTTCTCTAGTGTTATGGTTATATTTCAATATCTGGTATTCTGCCTTTCTAAATATTAATTTTTGTTGTTTTTGTAATTGTTGGAAAAGGTACTTACCATTGGTTTAGTATCTGGTACAATTTTGGAGTACACTATCATGATAACTTATTTTCCTTTTTTCTAGAGAGATTAAAAGTCACTAGGCAATTACACTCAGGAAAAGCCTTGGAAAAATCTATTATTTATATTTAGTAGGACTTCCTGTATTTTGCTGTTTTACATCTAAGCCCTACACTCCTACACAATGGCTTAATAAAAGAATTTTTATAGGTTCCACTTACATACAGTTACCCACACCTCTTAAACTTATTACAAGGTAATTTTCTACAACACTGCTGACAACACTGTACAGGGCCACTCAAAACCACAGCAGAACCAACACTCCTAACTCAATTGTTGAGGAAAGGTGACTTCCCTAAAAATTATCCCCAAAAGGAATAGTAAGTAAAAAAAAGAAACCACCCTGTTAAGGGAACACACCCAAAAGTTCCCAGGAGGCACAGAAGCACTCACCTGGAGACAGGCTCAGCTTTTGTACCCGTGCACACTGGTGGGAAAAGCTCCTCTGGGTCTGGTTCAAAACACTGACCCTGGCTGCTGTCCCTGTGCCCTGACACCGCCCAGGACGAGCAGCAGAAGACAGTTTTGTTTCTGTCACTTTCACTGCTCCCCAAACGGCACCTGAAACAAATCTGCTCCTGCCAGGCAGCAGCTGAGATTAAACCATTGCTCAGGTGCCTCTTCCAATGCACAGGTCCAGGGCTGGCCATCCACGTTCTCCACGTGCCATGTCCCACACAGACTGCACCCAGGAGCTATTCCTGTGCTCCTCAAGGGTTTCACTGATATGCTCGTTAAGGATTTTAGCCTTGCACCACCCTCTGAACAAGCTTTGGTGTTTTCCTTGCCTGTGTGGGCTGAGAAACAACAAATACATCTGGAGAACTGAGACCAATTCAAAGCTTTGAAGGCTGCTACTAAAGGTAAAGGCAGCATGCCCCAAACTACTAAGAAAATCCTCCAAGAGCATCTACATATGTATTTGACACTATTTTAACATATATTTGTAGTTCTGAATGGTTACAGTTAATATTTTGCCTAAATGTGTTTTGGCTATGAAGTCTCAACAGAACAAAAAAAAAAAAAAAAAAAAAAAAAAAAAAAAAAAATCCCCAAAGCCAAACCACCCTGCTTCAGTGAAACTTTATTTCCATTCATCAGAGATTAAAATGTATCTTCTATAAAACCTGTTCCTGAGGGAAAGAAAAAGGCATGGCTTAAGATCAGTTATTTCCCTGACTATTGGCCAGAATGAGTCTGAATACAGCCACTGGTGTAAAGCAGTGTGTGCACCATGTATCCATTCCCAACCTGCTCAGCTAAACATAAAAGTTTGTAATGCAATGTCGTGCAGCTTGTCACTAAAAATCTTATAATTACATCCCTGTTTGGATGACTACTGGGTTATTAATGCTCAGCAATAAAGATGAAAGTAGACAATTTATTACTATTTGGCACTGAATGTCAATCAATTCAACTAAAAAGCACCTATTTAAAAATAATAAAAAATGAATAATATCTAGCTTAGCACACTTCCTGCTTATCTGAAAAGTCTGATGATATTGAGTTAGTCGGCAAGGTGGATTTAAAACAATGTATTTGAACTTCCCAGCATTATGGGATCCCACTGCAGACCAATAATTGTGAGACAAAATTGAGCTAACAGAGAATGGCCCAGAGTCTCTTTTCAATCCCGGGTGGATTAGGAGAGGCTGTGCTGCAGGGAACACGCTCCACTCTCCGAGCAGCAGGAGAGGCTGGGGCTCCTCGAGGCTGCAGACACAGGCAGGATACAGAGCTGGACCCGCCTGTGGCTGGAGCAGGGTGACACAGCCAGAGTCACTTCGTACTTCACTAAGAGCACTCTGTGCAGGAGCTGCTTTGTGCAGGAAGAAATTAGAAAGATGAGTCACCATCAGTTGGCATGAAGGCTCTGGGATGTGACACCTCCGGTCACAAAGTGGGGACCAGCTCTACTTGTACTGAGTATCAGCAAAACCTTCTTCTCTGTTGTAGCACAGTGAGTATTATATAAAACTGCTCTTCCTGATAAGGATCTTGTGAAATTGTAAGTAAAGCATAGTTTAAAAAAAAAAGGCATGGGAAAAAACTTGCCATTTCCATTAAATATTAACCTCCTGAAAGAGCAAGTAAGGACTAAAACATCTCTTATCTTAATTAGTTTAGTAGAAATGAATTTAATTTATATTGTAAGGTTGTATTTTCTATTACAGATCCAGGGCAAGGAAGGGCAAACTTTTTAGAACTATCCATTTATATAAAATAATATTATTGTTTAAAGCATCAGCCCAATAATTTTTTGGTCTTATCTTAAAGCATGGACTCCTGTGGGCATCTTTTGCCAAAAACATTAAGGACTGAGGGATTAAATTCACAGTAAAATGCAAACAAACACAAAACAGGTTTTCAAACATTGGTATATTGACTTGAGTACTCTAATAGTGGCCAGAGCTTTATCTTCATCTAATTTGACCTTCAGTTTAGTTTGACCTCTCAGACAAGAAAGTCTAGACATTGGACCTGATTGAACTCAACATTTTCCCTTTTCTAGGTTGTTCTAAATAATTTTAAGCCCACAATCACTAATACAGCTAACACCATGACTTACTCTAACAGTAAAGCTGTTCACAGGAAATTTACTTTGACTGCAGAAACAAAAATGTCAGTATTTGACAGGAAAATGCCAAAACCATGTCTATGTATGAAAAGATGATGTGTGTGTATATATATATATATATATATATATATAAGAAATTAAACTGTTCTTTAAAAAGGCAAAGAAATGCAACTATTAGCCCCCTCAAATGAATAACCTCTGGTAATCTCTGTGACCTAATAAGAGAAAGCATCTCCTTAATTCTTTCCTGCAGCTTTTACTTTTACTGTGAAATATTACACATGAAAATACAGTTCAGTTTAATTACAGGAAAACATTACTAGTGATGCTCACGTGTTAATTCTCCCCATGCTACACAAGCAGTTAAAATCTAATGACACAGAAAGACCATTATTTTAATTATCCCTATAAAAAATAAGCATGTAGAGGACTAAAATGTTATTGTTTCCTGTGAGCACTGTCTTAATAGAAATGTTTATTTTAAAAGCAGAATAAAAATTCAAATATTATCTGGACCAAAACTTTTTATTTCAAAAACATGCTTTAAACGTGTTAATAATTGGATTAAAAATTACTTTGAGTTCTCAGGCATTGCCAGGACACTAAAAAACCACAGCTAGAAAAGTTTTCCTCTTAAAATGAATTAATGCTCAGTCCTCACAGTTGGCTTTTTGAATACCACACAATCTATATGGGTGTAATGTAAGACTAGTTTTTATTTATTACTCAGCAACTAGGAACCTCAACATATGGGCCAAACCAAATTAATCATCAATCTGGTCACTGTTTTGCTAAGGCACAGGAAAATGATGCTCAAATACATTGTTTGTATATATTTTAAATCTTGACAAAGCAAGAAATGTCCCTTATCATTAGGTTGTCATCCCCTTGTAAAAACTGACTTTACCTAGCACTTATACAAATAAGCTCCTTAGAAAAGACCAGTTGTTATTCTGTACAGTGGTTCTGTACCAGCTGAATGACAAATACAAATGTCTTTAAAAAAGAACCACCCTTCCCAATTCCTCCGAAGTTTGAAGAAAAACTTCTGAGTCTGTACAACCACTGTAAACTATTACACTTACCTCAAGTAACCACACTAACAGGTGATGCTACTCTTTCATCAGCTCTGCCCTTAACAGAGACTGTGGTTTAATTACAGCAGATTTTAAGCAGCATTCCATAAAGTGCCCTGTGAGGATGTTGGATGGCTACAGAGACTTATTGACAGCTTGCATTCTATATTGTTACAGCAAAGCTTTATTTTCTTAAATTGCTAGAATGCTGCTACTTCTACACTTTACTTCTCTAGGACACATGCATTTTGAATGTCTTTGATCTTACATAATCTTCTAACTACACAACTAAACCTTACAAACAAAGTCTCCTTTAATTCTGTGTTTCTGTATTTTAATTCTGTTATAATACCTGTTTCCTCCACATAATACAAGATTCTGTAAATTTAAACAAGTACAAGCCAAACATTATATACAAATATTTAAATATTTATGCACACACATACATACACACACAGACTGTATTTGCCATTTCATTCTGAGCCTTTTAGAAGGACAGAACACTTAAGCATGAAGTAATAAAAAAGGCATAAAAGCACATATTAAGACACAGTACTATTAAATCTCCCGAAATCGCTACAAATAGATGTTTACACAAGAATCCTGACGAGAAGTGTTGAAAAAGGAGTCTGGTTCAAAGACAGAGAGTTAAGAGCTCAATTCGCACCTTATTTAAATTTCAGTCTGGGTGTATGCAGGAGACAAACCAGGCTCTTGTCAAAGTGCCACTCCACGGCAGGTGTAGCAGGGACGCGCTCCGGTGTCAGCACACGCTGGTACATTGTCTGAGCGCTGGATGTGATACATGCCAGCAATCCCTGCCTCCACAGCCAGCAATTTATTATCCACAGCAATTCCCAAACAGCTCAATCGCAGGGCTGTGCGTGAAACACCGAAGCGCTTCGGTGTTTATTATCTTCGCAAACAACAAAATACCACCGTCCCTCAGTGCTCCCCGCAAATCTGCGGCAGTGATGCAAAGCAGCTTTTTTTTTTTTTTTTAAATTCCCTTTCGGAATACAAATGCCTGCCTTCTCCTATCGCTGCCTGCTCCTAGCCGAGACGCACTGTGGACAATAGTTTCTGAATCAGCGATACCTTCCCACACTGTTGGCAAACACTGAAGAAATAAACAATAACATTGTACTACAATCTCGGAAGAAAAGGGGAAAAGAAAGTAAATAAACAAATTAAACCCCAGCAGCTTAAAAAAAGCAAAGACAACATTAAAACACGGTGAAAATATAAGAAATACCAGCGGTTAAGGATGAGGATTAATGGGCAGAAAGGCGGCAGTTATTGCGGAGGCACAGAGAATCCTCCTTGCCTGGAACTCGTGCAACTGATGACCTCTCCAAGTGCTGAATTCCGCGGCTCGGCACAGCCCGCGGGCTGACACTGACACACAGACACACAGACACACACACACACACTCACACGCACATCCCAACTTGTCAACTCCACCAGCGCAATTTCAGCGGGGGATGCCGGCGCCACGGAGCCCCGAGCGCTGCGGCTCTGCCGAGCGCGGAGCGGGGAGGAGAGCCCCGGGCATGTCGGCAAGTGAGAAGTGAAGAGCATTTACCAGCAGCGGCGGCAGGTTGAGCAGCCCGAGCGCCTCTCACCGTCTCTGGGCGATAACTTCGCACCGGTGCGGATTCCTTCAGTGAGGAGGGGACACCCCTTCCTTCCCTGCCCTTCCCCGCCTTCGCTCTGCTCTCGCCGCGCGTCCCGTCCCTGCTGACACGAGCGGAGCGCCGGGCGGCAGCGGCAGCAGCAGAAGCTCGGGGAAGCTCCGGGCGGCAGCAGAAGCTCGGGGAGGCTCCGGGCAGCTCGGGGAGGCTCCGGGAGGCTCCGGGCAGCTCGGGGAGGCTCCGGGCAGCCGCTCCGGGCAGCAGCAGCCGCAGCCTCGCGCCGCCCCCGGGGAGCGCGGGAGCCGCGGCGGGAGCGCGCGCCGGGCGCGGGGAGGGAGCGCGCGCGCCGGGCGGGCGGGCAGGGGGAGAGCGCGCGCGCGCGCTCCCGACGCGCGCGCACCCCTCGCCGCGGGTGCCGCGCGCGCCGCAGCCAATCGCCGCGCTCGGCGCGCGGGCGCGCGCTGGCGGGCGCGCGCGGCGGCGGGAGAGCGGCGGAGCGGGGCCGGGCGCGGGGCCGGGAGCGGCGGCGCCGCCGCCAGCAGCACATGTGTCCTTGCTCCCTTGCTCCCTTGAGCGTCCCTGCGCACGGCGGGCGGCTGCCCCGGCCGGGCGCTGCCGCAGAGGCGCGGGAGGCGGGGATGCCCCGGGTCTCCGGCGGCGGGATGCTCGCCCCGTCGGGGCCGTGCGGGTCAGGAGGGGATGCGGATCGGGAGGGGAGTGAGGGGTTCCTTCCCGATGCCGCCGCTGCGCAGCCCGAGGAGCGCGCGGAGGCACCAACAAAATCTGGGCAAGAGGGGGAAAAAAAAAAAAAGAACTGTTAAAACATCGCTTCCATCTTCTTGCCACGAGTTAGAACCGTTCCAACAACTGTTGTCACTTCTGCAGAACAGAATTGCTTTAGCCTCAATCATCGTGTTCTATATAACATTACTTCCAAATTGTGCGCAGAGTAGTTATCTTTTCTCTGAAATAATTAAACGTTGACTATTATTTAACCTTTAATTTCTCCCTCCACATTGCTACACATCTGTCAGACCACCAAAACAGAAGTGTTAAAGCAAAGGAAACACTCGGGAAACAAGAGAGTGACAAAGTACAAGGCACAAGCTGATGGCAACCTGTAAAACTTTGTACATGTTTTTGGCAAGGCCAAGGGGGAAAGTAGCAACTGAAATTAACCAGGAATCAGAAAGAGCAGGGAAAAGGAGCCTGGGACATGGGCAGTGCACAGCAGCAGGGCTAGCAGTGCCACAGATCGACTTCATGAGTAGTCCATACCATAGAAAATCCCTGTAGAGAAATGCAGCAAACTGGAGAACACTGGATTTGCTGTAGTTGGAGAAAGTGCATTGTGAATTTCTGATTAAAGAGAAACTACAGCAGAGTTAATTTTCCAACTGCAACTGTAGTTCTGTAACTGTCAACAAAGAGCAAGAGTTTTAAGGGGCAATCCAGAAACCAGCAGGGAAGCATCTCTCAGCTTTTCAAGGTTAATTGAGAAAAGGGGAGAGTTGAGCATACTGGTAGAGCTTGGTAAATTACATGCAATGCTGTCGCTTGAGGACTGCATCTATTCACAGGAGAGAAGAAGATCCACAGAACTACAACTTCTCCCTGGCCTCATCTCTTTCCACGGCATTTCACAGATTTCAAGATATGTCCTTGTCTCTCAAGCTGTGGTCAAGATTTTAATGTATGTGTAGTGATGTGTTGATTCTGCAGAGAAACGTGTGTACAGATATGCTGTGGCAGTCATTTTACTGGAAATAACATTTCTGCTTGAAAATAAACTAGATTGAAAAAATGAATGCTAGAGAAGTCTTAAAAAGACTGTTGCAGTTAAATAATGAGTGTCCCTATCAGGAAAGAAAGAGAGAATTACACTGAGCTTGGAAGTAAAGTTTGTCAAACTACATTATGATGGATGCAAGTGTCAGTGAAAAAGGTAATGGAAAGTCTGCAATAGCAGTCCATAAAACATTTGACTTGATGCTTATGATGATTAGGCAAATTAACAAAATTCAGAATTCATTCAGCTCATACAATCTAAAGATACCTGGAAATCTTCACCTCATTGGAGCGGCATACAGAGTATTACAAAGCTACTTAAACAGACCAGTGATTTGAGAGAGAACAAGCAAATGGCTTATTAAATGCCATGCAGCAAGGGTTTGTTGCTGGTCAATTATGATGGATATGGGTTAATGGCACAGACCAACCCAGTTGCCTTGGTAAGGTGGCCTCATTTGTTCAACAGAGCTGGTGAAGTCAAGGTCAGGCATCTAGTGAAAAAGAACAAGGGTGACATTTCAGGCTTGGGGATTGTTTTCTGGAAGTCAGTTTACTATAAGCAGCATTAGTTTGTCCTGGTGAATAACTGAGTACATGCTCTCAGTGTTCTGGGTTAGTGAAGATGACAGTTGGGAGTGGCAGAGAGTATAAAAAAAAACAAAAACAGAAGTTACATGTTGAGGCAGTATCATAAGACCAATGTGGGAATACTGGCTTTGTGTCCACATTCAGGATTAATGTTAACTCTATAAATCCAGAATATCCAAGAGACAATTAATGTAAGTTTTAGAAGAATGACTGTGTCTTATCTCTAAAGTGAGTGTCCTAACAGAAAATAGGGAGCCATGCTTTCTCTTCCTCTTGTTCTCTGTTTAAATTGATCTTGGATTCCTTTAGATGTGGTGGTACAGCTTCAGTGGAAGACAGGTTTGTTCCTATCCCTTTTATCTGCAGGTAAGGGTATTCTCCTGGGAGTGGCAGTGAATATTCATGAGCCTGCAGAGAGTAACCCAAACACCTAATTTCTTGGGTTAGGTCTCTAACTACCGGATTAGTCAGTAAATGGTGACCATAGGCTGCTTCTCCTTTAGCAGATTTTAAATACATTAGCTCTGTTTAGTTCTTTGGAGGAAACCTTCAAAACAAGTTCCAGGCAGCAAATCTGAAGCGAATATAAGTGTGTTTCTTCAGCTTTTTTTCTTTTCCTTTTTTCTTCAGGTGCTTGAGGAATGAGACTGCAGCTGTGTCTCTGCCCCGTTGCTGTTGCTGCATCAGCCAGTGCTCCATGGCTGAGCTGAAAAGGCACAGCCTAGAGCCTGCACATGTTACCAGCTCCAGCCCTCAATGCCTTCAGGGGCTCTCTCAGAATCACCTTGTCACTTACAGAGCCTGCTGACAGGAGAGCATCTTGTCCACTTTCAGAAGGGGCATGGCTCTCTCTTTTCACACTTCTTTGAAAAATTGACCTTCAGTGTGATTTGAAAGGAAAGAAGAAAGGAGGCAACAAGAAAGATTAGCAGTTTACTGGTGGTAACTGCTGGATGCCTGTCCCCTTGCCTTTTAAGCACGTTTGAATTTTCTAACCTGGAACAGCTGATTTTTGAGTGTGTCCCTATACATCATTATTTCTCTATTAGTATGTAGGTTCTCCACCACACACACTGCTATAGCTTGATCAAAACAGGCATGATAAAAGGATTTCTGGAAGCTGATGCTATATAAATACGTTGTGCAATGAAGGTGAAATTTTAGGAGTGCAGCTTGTTAGTAATAGGAACATTTTACCTATGTATTGTGCATTCTGGTCTTGCTTAGATTCAAAATAGGATCTTTCTGACAGTTATATTGCATCTCAAATGTAAGTTATAGGATTGAAGGAGTGGTTACCTGAGGGAAGTTCTGACTGGCATCACACTGCCAGATGATAAGAGGTCACTGCAGCTGATAACCATAATTTTTTCCAACCCTGTAAGCTGGAAATTGTGAAATGCAATGATCCATTGTAACAACATGGACTCTTCAGAATAAAGAGAGAGCTTATCTTCCTGAACAATACTTCTCAAATGTTTTAATATGTTGAAAAGAGGATTATTTTAATTAATTGGTACCATTTCCTACCTTTATTATATATACTTCAATATCATTAGTCAGTCATGCAACTGCACCTGATTTAAATGTCCAGTTTTTATTCTTAATCCTATGTCTGCAATTGTATAGTAATAAATAATGGAAAAAGTAATTATAATTTAAAAATACCCATGTGATTATCTCTCTGTTCCAAGAAAGTAACCACACCATGGTAGGGGAGAAGTAGCTCTGTATCATGTAGTGAGCACCTAGCAGAGAAGGAGTGGCATGATACAGAATTTTAACACACTGGAATTTTCTTTTGTAATTGAGTAAGTGTGGTGTATGTTTGACATTGCAGAAGGGGAGTTTGTGTCACCCCCTAAATATTGCCAGAAGCTGTGTGTAATTCATCAGACAAAAAGAAAAGAAAGGTGTTGAAATTGTGCTAGTATTTTCAGGTAGTTTCCACTCTCTTTAGCCTTTTTTTCCCTTCCCTTTTATAGGCAGCCTTATTCTTATCATTGTAAGAATGATAGCCTGTCTTTGAAGTGGCTCAAATGGAAGCACTGAGCACGTAGAACGCCACTTGCTATGTGCTTGAACAGCTCTCAACAATGCAAAGCCATCAACAAAGTTGAAGTTTTGGAAGAAGAAGATGGGGAAAAAAAAGATAGAAAGTCTTTCCCTCTGCTCAGTGGAAAGTTAAGAAAATGTGAATCCTTTTATAGGCATGGAATGCTGTTGTACTTTGAGGAATTGCTGTCTGCAAATGAGCACGTTCAGTATGCACAGCCATCCCTTGTGGATGCAATACTCACCAGACCACCACCTGTATGCCATGGTTTGTGTTCTGTACACAACAAATTCTGAACTGACACACCTGACCTCTTTTTTCCTTATAGCTGACCACAAATAGTTGAAAGAAATTTGGAAGAATATGTCTGTCAACAAAGTGTAAAGTGGATTAGTGCCAGCTGGAAAAAAAATATTTCTCTTCACTCATCTGGCTGACCAAGAGGAGAATTCACCAGTCACTGAGAATAATTTTTGTGTTTAAATTGTTCAGCGCTCAGGAAAAAACACATTGTGGGTGTTAAAACTGGGTGTTACTGTTAAAGAGTCAGTAGGATGCCCTGCTTCCAGAGTAGTCACTGTGCTAAGAATGTTTATGTGATAATCCTAAATCACTCATACAATTGTTAAACTAAAGACACAAATAGCAGGGCCTTTCTTACTCTGTGAGGCAGGACCCAAGTCTCTTACCTTCTTCTGGCCCACCCAGTTACTGGTACTGGAGTCATACTGGTTTCCAATGACTTTTTAGATGCCAGTTCCCAAATACTGAAATCCGAGTATTGTCATTGCTCTTGTAACATTAGTGGAAGATACAGTTGGTCACTGTTCCTCAGTTTGGTTTGGCAAGCTCCTGTCTGAGTGTAATTGCAATGTTAATTCTCTCAGCCATTTTAATGACTCTGACACCACAGAGGATGAACAGTTTCACTTGCATTCCTGCTGCAATTACTGAGAGGTTGTAGCCATTACATTAAGAAAAACTATTTGCTTTGTGTACTTATCTGTATATGGTTTTTGAGAGTGGGAGAAAATACCACCAGGTGATTATGATAAAAACCATGGAGGTCAGGGGGTGTTCTGGATAGGAACAATGAGTTCACTGACAAAGCGAGCTGAGGATAAATTCAACATTTATTTCTGATGTCAGGAGTGGTTTTAGCTCAGCTCTGCCTGAAGTGGTGTTGGTGTGGATGAGGTACCCCACAGACACACACTGCACAAGATGGAATGAGGCTGATTTTAGGTAAATGGCACCACACACAGACAGTTCTAGTACCTCGTCTAAGTGAAAGGTCCTTAAATTGGTTTACCACAAGAAGTGGTAGAATAAAATATCTGGAACATTATACAGAGAAGTACAAAAAGGCAAGTAGGAAAGTGTAAAGGATGAAGTAGCTATTTTACATAAGATTGAAATTACTTCAGTGAGTCCAAGATTTGAAGCCAGCCTCAAAAGCAATGTTAAGTTTGCAGTCTGCTTCAGCAGTGAGCCTTGTGAACTGGAAGGTGCATGTGAAAATGCAAGGAATTATTGGGGACACAGTGATGAGAAAAAAACCTCTGAACACCAAACAAACAAAAAAAACCAAACACCCCCCCCACAAAAAAAAAAAAAAAACACACACACAAAAAAAACCCCAAAGAAACAGAATGAAACAAAAAAACCAAAACCAAGGCAAAACTAGAAGTGTCCAATACATAAACAGGACGTGCAGATTGTGACAATTTGCCTTCTGAGTGATACATGTCTACCTCTATATGAACTGCCAATGCAAACTTCACCAACAGAATTTGTTCCTTTTAAATAAGACCACTCTGGAGACTGAGGGAGGAATTAGAGGGTGGGGAAAGTGGAATTTGTTGTCTAAAAATACTTTCACAGATCAGTGAATATTTTAGCTTTCATAGGCTCACTTACCATTAAGTGAGAACAATATTTTTTCATTTTCTTAGTACACAAGAACTATCAAGAGAATGAAAAATACTAGATAATAATAAACATAAATGTTCAGAATTGGGATAACATTTTTTTCCAAGAGGTAGTATGAATTCTTTGGCATTGCACAGTATTTTTAATAAAATAATTAAATATTAGGGACAGGGCTTTAAGGAAGCTGTTAGTTAATTTTACTTTTGCTCTGTTCAACCTTAATTTGGCCCCATCTTTCATTGCTAATTTTTATATTCTGTGCCTTCTTGTGCCCTCTTTTAATGCAAAGTATTTCCTTGAAAAGAACTTCCATACAAGCACACAAAAGTATTCAGCTGCTTAATTTATCTTCTGACAAAATCCAACAACTCCATTCAGGATCAGAGCCCTTTTTTTGCTACTGACTAAAGAGGATGACACAGTCCTCTCTCTGTGAAGGTCGTGGTTTAAGTGCCTGATTTCCTGAATTCTCTGTGAAAGAGGGATGATGAACTTAGCTGTTATCAGCTACTTTGTGTGAGGAAAGGTGCAAGATAAAGAGGAACTTTTCATGCCTGATCTCCTTTCATTATCTGTTGTGTTAAACTGCACTGAGCAGTCCCTGAGAAGCCCAATATTTAATGCATTGGCTATAGCAGCACTGGGCAATAGATTTATAAAGTGATATGGTAGACACAGTTTACTTGCTGTAAATATGTATAATGCAAAGAAACACGTCCATTTATCACTTCTACCAGTATGAACTCCTGCAATGCAAAAAGAAATTAGGGCAGCCATAGAAGAATGGGAAGTTTGAGCAGGAAGTATGTTTTCAGGGATGTATAATCTACAATATCTGTTTTAAGGTTACAAAAATACCAATAATCACTAATGAAATCATTAAATGGTGAAATATGGTTTTTAAACTGTAGATAAATAGGAAAGAATAAACCAGAACTGAATTGAGGAATTTATTATGTCTGGATGTTTTATAAAATTGAAATTTAAAATGCTGAAAAAGGGAAGATAATGCAACTAATCCAAGGGATAAGGAGAATATTTACTCAACAAGATTGGTTTAATGTGTGTTTTCTCTTCTGTTGGTTTCTTATTTTAATACATATATATCTCATTTTAAAAAATGTCATGTTTGCCATATAAAATCTGCCAACTTAGTGAGCCACAGTTTCCTTGTAGGTTTAATGTCACTTCACTGTAATTTTTCAGTATTTTCAAACAGTTTCATTTTCTGTACTCATTAAAGCAATTATTTCTTTGCCTCCAAAGGAATTTGTAAATGCTGGTTAGCATCAGTACTTGCTAAGCAAGTTATTTTATTCTTCCTATTCCCTTCCAAAGGCATGTAAGTATACTTCAGTTATTTCAAATACTTGTATCAGTGCTCTCACATTATTCAGTGTAAAATGGCACATTTTCACACTGATACACTTTTGAAGAACTGACATTTGTGAAACTGTATTTATATATTCTCTGCATTCTTCTGTCCTATTAGTGTTAAAAAGGTGAAGGGGATTCTTTGTACTATTCTTGTCTTGTATACTATTAGCTATTCCCAGGCTAATTTCTGATTTCAAGAAAAAAAGAAGGTGTAAGCTAAGACTGTCAGATGCTCAATAAGAGCATGTACTGTACATGGCTCGAAAATTTTAGATACCTAAAATTCTCTCACTGTCTCCTGAGGAACCTGAAACATATTTTACTAATACCAATATTACTTTTTTTCCTAATTATCACTATTAAAATAGTAAACTGATATAGAAACTCTGAACTATAATATATTCAGTGTAAAAACTTGTACAAAAAATTAAATACAGAAAATCAAATGCAGTCTTTACATTGCTAGTAAGATTCTGGAACTGGAATTCACTCATCCTTGAGTTCATCATACACAATTTATCCTGAGAATGCTGCAGTCTCTCAGGTCTGACAACTTGCTTCAATTAGAGAAAAACTGACTTTTCCAGAGTTCCAAATAAATATGATTCTAAATATAATTAAGAATATGTGGCAGCTATGTAAGAAGACACACTCCATACTATTCATTCATGTTCAAATTCAAACTCCAACACATGTCTAACAATGGGCCCCACACAAAACTCGGTGTCTGTCCCTGACGCCGATTGTTACTCCTGGCATAATTAAGCTTGCCTCTGGCAATTAATCACCTTGAATGCCAACAAACAGTGTATTTATCTTCATTAGCTTCCTGCATGGGAGCGTTCCCTTCATGTCATGGAGCAGGAGCTCCAAACACCCCGTTTGGCTGCTGAAGGGAAGTGGATTCCCTGGAAGGGAGGAGGATTCCATGGAAGGGACAAGAATTCCATGGAAGGGATAAGGGTTCCATGGAAGGGACAAGGATTCCAAGGACGGGATGAGAATTCCATGGAAGGGACAAGGATTCCATGGAAGGGACAAGGATTCCATGGAAGGGACAAGGATTCCAAGGAAGGGATGAAAATTCCATGGAAGGGACAAGGGTTCCCTAAAAGGGATGAGGAGTCCAAGGAAGGGACAAGAATTCCATGGAAGGGGCATGGATTCCATGGAAGGGAAGAGGAATCCGTGGAAGAGATGAGGATTCCCTGGAAGGGATACGGATTCCCTGGAACGGACAAGGATTCCATGGAAGGGACAAGGATTCCATGGAAGGGACAAGGATTCCATGGAAGGGACGAGGATTCCAATGAAGGGACAAAGCTTCCATGGAAGGGACATGGATTCCATGGAAGAGATGAGGATTCCAAGAAAAGGACATGGATTCCATGGAAGGGAGGTGGATTCCATGGAAGGGAATCAGATTCAGCCATCCCAGGGGCTGCCCCTCTGGGAGGGGGCCAAAGGCAGCTCTGGAGGGCTGGGCTGGCACTCTGTGCGTTGTGACTCCACAGCCATAGCAAATCCAAGTCTGTTGAAGACTATGATTTTGCATTTTCAGCTTCCTCATATATTTTAATGAAAGACAAACAGAATTATGGACAGCACAAATTATTTTTCTCAAGTGAGAAAGAAAAGAGAGGATGCCAGGCTAATTTATTTGCTTTTGTTTGCATCTCTTTTTCCATGATTATCTTAACAAATGAGTTTACTAGCAGGAATGTTTGGTAAAATAATGAAGCAAATATTGTTAAATATTGTGATTATTCATAGCAGAACCTATAAGTCATGTTTCTCCAATTGGAAAAGAGAAATGTGTTGCACAACCTACATACCCATTCAAAAAGAGCTTGAATATTCAAAAAGCTCTACTTATGAATGAATTACATAAAAAATTATGCATAGATATTATTCAGCAAACAGTTTGAACATATACATCAGAAAAACTAGTTTGTTTGGAAAACTTGCAAACACATAATGGAGCAAAGAAATTATTCATTATGAATTATTTGCACAGCATCTGTCTTACTTTCTCATGTTAATTGCCTCTGCTAAACCACATTTTCACCCCCTCAGTATGTAAATTTAAATGATTTTGCATATTCTCTGAATATCCACTAAATGCAAGTTTCATTACCTTACCGCTTACATTTTTTTCTCTCTAATTGTACTGGCATTTATATAATTTTAAAATTTGACCTACCAGCTTCCTGTAGATTGCAACCTTTTCCTCTGGATTCTGATTATTGCCTAAAAAGAAGAAAAACACATATGAAAAATACTAAACCCATGCATATTGACTTCATTTGTGGAAGATCTCGTAAGGTATGTGTTAATTCCTACTGTATTTATAAAACCTAGGGCTTGTTTTTAATCATAACACTTTAAATGTAATTATTATAAATCTAGGACATGACCCACAATTGATTGGAATTAACAGAGAAAATTTTACTGACTTCTCAGAACTTAGAGCAGAACTCCTGCAGGAACTGTGTGATGTATCACCATATCCTTTTGTGCTTCTACTCTTGTGTAGAATTATTTGTTCTACAAAGACAAGCTGATACATCAGACAGTCTGACTTCCTGTAAAAATGTCTCTTTTTTCCCCCCAGAATTTTGTGACATTTTGATTCTTAGACCACTCATGGGTCTCGCTAAGAAACACCATGAGAAGAAAAGGTACCCATGGCTTCCCATATTTTCTTTGCCATCACTTCATACCACCAGCAGAAATAAGTGTCTTGTCCAAAGCTGTCTGGTCTTAGAAAATAAATGCAAGTTTAACCCTTCAGGCCTGCTAACAGAAATGACCCCCTGACAAAATCTATCCCTGGGTCACTGAGAATGGGCCACCAAGAAAAGCCTCAGGACAGTCTCTCCTTTATCAGCACACACTTTGTTAGAGACCTGTAGAAAGCACTCAGAAAGCCTCAGTGCTGTGCTTAGAAGCCAAGCTCTTTGAGAAGTAGAAATACACACTTTTCTAATGGCATAAAACCTTCTGTTTAGTATTCCATCCTCAGTGTACCACAAAATACATAACGCCTGAAATTATTGTTTCTATTTTACACTGAGGTTACAGAACACTGTGTTAACATGGGTAGAACTAAACATCCTTATTCATGCATTTGCTGTGGGCAGAAACCTGGCTGAATGCTTACAGGAAATGTTTTGCAACAGCCATTAGTCCTTTGCCAAGGCACAGGAAGCAGATGTTACTACCTGCACATCACTACTAAAATCTCAAGTTTTCTAGCATCCTAATGGATTACAGCAGGGGAAGAGAACTCAGGATATAGTGTTATGACACAGTATTTTTGCATCAATATGAAATTTCACTAACTTGTGCTCTACAGGTATTTGTGGGTCATAACAGAACTTCTGTCATGAGAAGTTCCCCGTGCACCCAGAGACCTCAGCAGCATTTTCTGCTGCTGAACCATCCCCCCCTTCTGTGCTGTAATGCACCAGGCCTGGCTGTCAGATCACATCTGAAATGAGCAGCACCAATGCAATTTTGGGCCTCATCTTCAGCAACTCATTTTTTTGTAATATACCTTCAGGCTACTAAACACATCTATAGGTTTCTCCTCAGGACAGGATGTGTTGTCCTGTATGCTTTAGCAGTTCAGTGAGCTGAGCTGATTCAAATGAGCCTTGAAATGTTAAATACAACTTGTAATATCAAACGCTCTCATATCAAATAATTTTCTTCCTGTGGATCCTAGGGAGATTAAGGACTCATGCAGTGACTGAAATGTCCACTACTTACATCAAATATCCCAGCACTGGCTATATCATTATCTGCTCACTGGAGGAATGGCTGGAAAATACAACTTCTGACTTTATTTGTAAATCAAGCATTTAAGGAGCATCTATCAGGTCTATATGGCAACAAGTGAATGTGAAATGTTGAGTAACTGTGTCACAGTGTGACCAAAGCCTTCCTGTACCACCTTGAGGTGATGTTTTCTTTGTAACTGATGTAGAAATTAATTTTTGGGTGAGAGAGCAAAGTAAATGCAGTATGGCTGCACTTCAAATTTTCCTTCCTTCTGCTTATCTCAAAGCCCAGAGAAAGAAGTTGTCTCTTCTTTATTGTTCTTCTGGTTTTGCTTTCATATCTTGCAGCAGTGTTTGTTTACAGTTTGCTTACCTTCCTTTCCTTCTCAGCTGAATTAAGATGAAGTCTGGTTTGAATCACCCAAAATGCCTTCACCCAAACCACTTCTGTGTGTTCAGAATTGAGGAGTGGGAACTATCAAGGGATTTGCTGCTTCTTTCCCCCCCATTTGCCTTGCAGATGCAGGAGAGACACTTCGAGAAGGGTGCTTGAGCTCCTGGCCTGCCCTGTTTGCCAGTGCAGCCCTCGTGTCCCTGTGCAGGACACCAGTGCTGAGCCTCAGCTGGGTCTCCGGCCCTAATTCTGGCACGTCCTTACTGACACACATTTTTGTGCTATAATTAACTTAATTATCATATCATAAAGCAGCAGCATTATTTCGATCTATGCACTTCATGGTAGCCTTATAAAAACCAAATATTTTGAAAGGTAATTAGTAAGAAAGTCAGTGTGAAAACCAGGAGGTTGTGTTTTCTGGGACAGGCATTCTCATTGCAAATGCAGTCACACAGAGGATCAAATGGCTCTGGAGATGCTGTTTGAAAAACTCTGAGAATGGCAATGGGCTATAAGTGGGCAGACCTCAGTGTTGCAAACAATTAAAAGAATTATATTAGCATATAGAAAATAACCCTTTCTAAATAACATTATTTCAGGATCCTATTTCAGGAGAAAATGTGGAGTCTTGATACCTCTGTGGAACAACTGTTAACTGCATAATGACAGTCACAGCATACAGAAATGAGTAGGGAGTACTTTCATGGAAAGCATATTGTCATTTTCCTTGCACTCAAAGTCAAAGGCAATTAAAACATAATTTAATTAGAGAATATCTTATCAGCTGTAAAAAGTAAAATTGATTGATATGCAGTGTAGGGATAACTTGGCTGCTGCTATTTGTAAAGTGATGCTGAGGCTGACAAATTAGTCACTTGGTTTTTTTATTTGATAATTTCATGTATTTTTATATTTTCTTTCACCACTGAAAGAATTTAATTAGCTAATGTTTGATTGCTCATTGTTTGGAAATGGTAAATGTTACAACTGTATTGTGATTTGAAGAGTTGTTGGCCTTGAGATTAAGCATCTTGCATGACTACATCCTGCTCTCTCATTACTAAAAATATTTATCTGATAATAGGATTTTTCCTATGATTATTTTTGTCTGTGTTACCATCCAATAAGATGTTTTAGTCTCCAGCTTAAACATCACATGAAGCTGGAAACAGGTCAGCATAGCTCAGAGCAGCTCCAAATGAGTGAGCAATCTCCTCACTTGGAAGAATCCCTATCACTTACCCAAGGGCTCAATTTGGCCAGGCAAGGAGGAGCCACTCAGGAGGGATGAACACTGACAAGCCACCAAACCTATTTCTATTTTTAAAAAGCCACAAAACAAAAGGGATAGCAATTTTATTTGTTTTTTTTCTTAAAACATTCCTCTTCCATTTGTTAAACCAGAAATTTGTTCTCAGTCATTACTTCAGTAAAGAGTTGCAGGGTGTTTTGGGTTAATAAATATTAACAAAATATCCAGGTACCTGTTGTTTTCTGTTAATTTTATTCTTTAGAAGAGGGAGAGTTGATGACATGGCCTCATGGTTTTTTGGTTATTTCTAATATTTCTCTTCTGCTGAGAGAATATAAGCAGACTAATGTCCATATGGATTCCAAATTAATACATTACTTCCCTCAGAATGAGCACTTCTACAAGAAAAAAAACAGGATACTTTCAAAGGGCTAAATAAATTCATTAAATTAATAATTTAAATTAAAGTTATAAATTAAATTAATAATTTAAATTAAATTCAACACTTGACTAAAACCAGATGCCAGTGCTTTAGGGGTAGGACTCCTGAACTTTGTAATTCCTCTGTCCATAGAATTTCTACTGCATTTGTAGAGATTAACTGGCTAAAGTAAGAGATTAATCTTGACTAAAATAACATCTTCAAGGTGGATTTTTTGTTGTTGTTGTTGTTATAGTTGTTTGTGTGTGGTTTTTGGTTTGTTTTCTTTTTAAAGGTTTCAGATCAGTTTGGATTTTTTCCATACACAAATCCATTCATCTTGGGTCTACCAAAATCTTTTTGGAGTGTGGCAACTGTGTTTTTTCCCTACCAGGAAAATCTCTATAGGGGCATTTGTTGCTGTGAATCCCAGTTTTCTATGTGGGCTAACTTCTTTCAGAGTGGAGACCCATAACAATTGAATATGATTAATAAGGTAATTTCTGCTTTGCTCAAGGAAAGGATATCAGTGCACATGTACACCTTTTTATATTAGAATCAATTTCAGTGGATAGGTTTTCATATTAAATAGGTTATGAATAAGAATGGTCTCATTTAGATGCAAGAAAATATACAGAATTCTGTATAAATATTCTAACAGTCTGAGAAAGGAAAATAATTTGAAGAAGTAACTCATTAGGTCTGACTTCACAGTGTACATTTAATTTAAAAAAATAACTAAATCAATTAGTTGTTTCTCAGATTGTTGGAGACAACTGCTCTCAGGTATATCAGGTGTTATATATATGTATAAAAGATATATAATAGGTATTATAATAATACAATTGCTTCTATGTGAACTGGTGTTTAGGAGGTGCTTGAAAAAGATTATTTTTGGAAAAATCCCACAAAAAGCTGCAAAAAACTAGCACCATGTTACTGGAGACTCATACGTAAACTGCTAGAAATTTATATTAACTACACAGTCTACTGAAAATGTCCCTGCTCAGGGCAGGGGGCTGGCCTTAGATGACCTTTAAAGGTCTCTTCCCACCCTAAGTATGTGATTATTCTCTGATTCTCTGAACTAATACCGGAGATTAATTTAAAAGTTTGTGAACAAAACCACTGAGAAAGGCTTTAGCTGCATCCAAAAGAGATGTTTTATGAAAAGCCATGCAGTTAGTAGGTTAAAATATTAAAGAAATAAACCAGGAATTTTTTACTTCACCAATTAAAAGTAATCATAAAGCAATAGTTACACAGCCTAATAAAATACCTCTGGTTTTTGCTGCTCATTATAAACATCTCTGTACTTCACATACTTTGCACCCTAAATGTATTAAAATACCTGAAAGCAGTAGGTTTGCCAAAAAGGCATGGTCACCTTAAAATAAATAACAAAACAACTTCTCAGAAGTGATGGCAGGCACGAGCAGTGTTCACAAACTGTTAGCTCCCCTCCAATTAATTTTCCAAGATGCTTAAAGCTCTCATGCTCATCTGTGGAGATAAAAACCTTCCCCAGCCATTGTTTTCCCTATTGCTGTTGAAAATATTGTACCACTGTTGAAAGAGTGTGTAAAGAATTCAGAAAAAATGCCAGTTAGTGGAATTAATTTTGTGCTTTCAGTGTATTTCACACAACTGGGGCTGGGCTCTGCCACTGCATCCACAAACAGCCTCCCCACAGGTGCTCACACCAGAGGGCTCAAGTGTCTGCAGGAACACAAACTGTACTGTGAGGAAGAGAGTGAGCCTCCTAATTTAAAAGATCCAGCTGTATTTTTGAGTCTTCATTACCTTTACAGGGAGTAAAGAGCAGCTCTAAGCCAGGCAGCAAGATAAAACCTCCTCTCTTCAGTTACAAGGAGATCTATAAGAGGGGTATCTGCTCTTTGCTTTATTATTTTGTGGGTTTTTAATGGGGAAGATGAGGAATATTTTAAGGAACATATTACAGGGATCAAATTTATTGAAATAGTTTAACTTTATATATTGATAATCAAAAATATTTTTGTTTACCCTAAAATTTCCCCTGGGCAGGAAAAAAAAGATTATGTGATGTAAAGACATTTCTCCTAAATACACATTAAAGAAGAGTTCACTACAGACAAACAATAAATTCTGGGAATGCAATTCTCTAACAGCCTGGAGGAGATGGCTGTTTTAAACAAAAGTGATTTAATGAGCCAATATACATCTGGGAAGCTGAAGAATGCTGGCAATGTCCACCTCGGTGGCAGCAATCACACAGTCCAAATCTATGCTTGCCCAAATCTCCCTTTCCTGTTTAAAAATCCTTCTCAAATCATCTGATGCTAGCAGGAGCCTGTCAGATGTTGTTATGAATTACATAAGATTTAAAAAAAAAAAGATTGGGAGGAAGGCTCTGCATGGTGACAGAATGTGTTTTGAGTATATCATGTTTCTTTTGAAAACTGCAGAACCATTGGGTTTTTACTAATGCGACCAGTATCTTATAAAATGGTTAATACTTCCTAAAAGAAGCCTGCAAATAAGAAACTAGGGCAGGCAGTAATATATTTTGATGCATATTTCACTCAGAAGAATCCCAAAGCCCGACACAAACACTGCTGATCATGGCCTGCTGTAGACTCAAGGATAATCACTGCTACTGAGAGGAACTGGTCCACGTTCCCAATGGCAGGTTTCTAATAGAGTACAAGAAATCCTCAAAAGTTCCTTTAGGTGATGGCAGACCTGACTAAAATGGTAATGGATTTTTGGCCAAGAAACTCAATATAAAGGCAAATAGAGAAGAGCTGTGTTAGTCAAACAGAAGTTATTGGGCTCAGAACAGAGTAAATGGATGAAATGACAGATATGCTGCAGAGAAGGTCAGGTTACACAGTGTAATGTTCCCCTTTGGCCCTCAGTAGGTGATCCTGGGAAACCCTGCTCCTGCTGCAAGTCTGTAATTCCTGTACCTCTATTGATTTATTTGTGAGATCATACACAGTAATGATACCTGTGCCTGATTACTGACAGCATTTGGCCATGAATGATGTCAGTAAAAATGTGTTTAAGTAGAATTATGACTTGCATGTTTTTAATTTCACTGCGAGATCAAGGCCTAAGAAGGAGAACAGGCATATTAATTTCCTAATGGGAAAGCATAAAGTGCATTTTTGTTCACTGTTTCCCACCATTGGTATTACCAGTGCAGCTTCTCTGCAGCAATAAAAGAGCTGGAACAGAAAAGTCCCAGGAGCTGTAACTGTAACATCAAAAATCTGTGGGTTTTTTCAGAGACCTCCAGCTGGCACTGAGCTGTGTGCTAACATCCACATCACAGCTCCCACTAAAGGGGACTGCTGATGTCACTGGGAATTTTGACAAGGAGAAGTCCATTCATGTGCTGACTCATGATGATTTACAGATGATCTCCGTGCAAGTCAAATTTTTACAAAGTAATCAAGCAGTGTCACAAAGTAAAACCAGAGTTCAGAGCTCAGCTGTTTCTGGTTCTGATTCCTGACTCTGTAAAATGCACATTTATTGTGTACTCCATAAAATAATGCAGTTGGCTTTTTGCTTTCAAGCAATGTTAAGAAAAAATGAAAACTAGTAAATTACAGTATAAATATCCTGGAGACCTAACTCTAAACTATTGCAGCCTTTCAGAGCCTACTATTCCACATACACGCATTTTATTTTATATGCACTTTATAAAACTGGTGTTTAAAGAAATCTGTGTCATACAAACTTGTAATATCAAATATTAATCTTTGATAATAACACAATGCAACTAAAAATCCATGTGAATATACAGAAGAGAAAATCTTGCATTCATACTATGTATATCCTTCTGCTCTTACAAATGTTTTGGGTGTTGCGTTTTCACAGACTTTCCTCACTGTCCAATTTTCAAAATAAATTCCTGAAAAATACCTGAAGCTGTTCACCAGGATACAATAGTTATTTGTATTCCATTTCCCACATTTTCTATAATTAAATACGATATAATGATATATAGGAGGAGAAAAAAGCCTTCAAATATATACCAGAACGCATACCAGCCCCTTACTGAAACAAAGTCAGGAAAACTGGTTTTACTTTCTAAAGACTTTTGGTCACTTATAACAAATATCCATGTTCAATTGTATTAATGTCATTATTTGAGCCAGAAATATTGCTTTAGCAGGCAATCTGTCCAATAAGAATTTCAAACATCCCATAAAGGGGATTTTGGTTAAGAGAAAGTGTTTGTTATACATATTTTATTGCCACTCTATCAGTTTCTGGTTTATTATTCTTAAAAAGGGGTTTTGGCTTTGCTTACTCTTTACCTATTTGCTGTTCATTAGTCAAAGCAAATAACAAATTGGAGTCATGTGATAAAGTCAAAGCTGGCTGACAGGATAAGTAAAATTATATAAATGACCACTGGGGCGTGAATTGTACGTAACTGTCAAACACAAATACACAGTTAATGGATGAAGATAGGTTATGTTTGTGTCAAAATGCAGCAAAAGACTCACACAAAAAACTCAGTGAAACCAACAACTAGGGATTCTAGAAATTTACCAGTATGATACCCCAACAAAAAGTACAATTTTAAAAAATAGTTATTTTGGCATATTCTAAATAGCACCATGTTACAGTAAAAACAACTCATTTAAATATTCTAACATTTAGTAAATGAAATAAAGTGTTTCCCAATGACTGGTCAATAGCCTGTCATCCTGTTTACTTGGCATTTCCAGAGGATTGCTCAGATATTTTATTCATATGTTCAAAGTTGCAAGTGGTAACCATTTGACTGGATAAAATCCTACAGAGTAAAAACCGTACAGATTAGGCACTTACAGGTTTAGTTTCACAGTTTAATAAGCCTTTACAATTATGCTAACAATGAAAATAGGAAAGGTAATTAAGTTTCTGAATTAGTAGCTTTGGTTATACCAGCAAACATTTGTTTAAGAAGTTGAGGAGTGTGCCAGAGGCTTTAGAGAAGTCCAGATAAATATTATCTGTAGCCCTTCCCTTGGCCACTGATGTACTCTATCAGAGAAGCTCAGGACAATTCTTCTGAACTTTATGAAGGGATAATTAATTTTGAATTCTGACATTTTACCATGTATTTCTGCCTCTCAGTAGATGGAAGGACAGGGACAGCATGGCAATTCCAGGAGAAGAGTAATAAATATCTCAGCCCTGTTGAACCCAGTGCCTGCACAGTCCCTGTCCTGCTCTCCCAGGCACAAGGGATGCTCACAACCCCCAGTCCTGCCCTCTGTCGGTTTCTAAAGCAAGAATCTTGGTCCTGGTTTGGATTACTGCTTTCTTCCAGCTGTGGCTGTAATACTTCATGGCTAGAACATGTGAAAGCACATGAAGATAACCAGAGAGGAGGGCAAAAATGAAAAGCATGTCTGATACCCTGAGGCATCCTTTGCTAAGGCACTGCTGGCACACTGTGGCCCTTGGTGGTCTCTGTAGGCTATTTCTTGTTAAAGTCTAGCACCAGGAGGATTTTCTTTGCAAGTTTTTCCAGGAATGTTATTCAGAGATAGTAGATAATCACTGATTTTCATATTAACTAGCTATGATTTTAAATAAAGTACTGAAAATCTTAATCAAAGTTATGAGTATCAACAAGAAGCAAAGTAGCTGATAGATTAGCTGCTGAACAAAAGTTTTCTATGATTAATTATATCATAGTGAACTAATTTAGTTTCCTCGATCTATAACTTCAAATATCTATACTAATTAGTTGCCAACCTACAATATAATAAATGAGATAATGAAATAAAGATGTTTTAAATATCCATTTCTATTACATGCACAATTCGAAGCATGTTAACAGGCAAGATGAATTCTGATTATTTTTTCTTAAGGATATATTAGCATATCATTATGTACATGAATGCCAAATAATACTTTCCCACAAGAACAATATTCAATTACTAAATCCACAGGAATTTGAAAATAAAATAAAATATTGCACATTGGATGGAGGCTGGCATGGGTTAAGTTTACAGAGACATCACACCTTTCTCCATCACATTTTCACCTGCTCATGTGATGCACAGTTTTGCTTTGATGGAAAACTCCTTTGGGTCTTCTTGGTGTAAAGCTGTTGGTGCTTGCAGCAAAATTTGCAGAGAAAGTGGTGAACAGAGAATGTTTTCACTCAGTTGTTAAACCAGAGAAATATCCACAGCATTTTTCACAGTTCATGAAAGGGACCATCAATTTCTGTTAGCTTTGTTCAATTTGGGAACAAGTTATACAAGCTTATTTTATTCTATGAATTTGGTTGGGGGAAAAATAAGAGTTATTTTCTGAATTTGTTTTAGAAAACTGAGCTCTTAGGTTCCAAATTTAGACTGGAGGAATTGTAATGTTCCCCATGGAAGCTAGAGAAACTCTTAAGGAGCCTTGGACCAAGGCAGCATTATTCATTTTCCTGAAAGCAGTGATGACAGTTAAAGCACAAGCAGTGCGGCTTGTTTTATATATCAACCTTGCATGTTTTCCTGTCAGCTTTGTGGTTTGTCATCCACAGCTTTGCCTCCAAATAGCATGAACTTTGAGGACAGCAAGCTGAAATGAAAGACTCACTGTCTCCTATAGAGAAGAAGCAGGACCACCAAGGAATAGCAGAATATTTGTTTATTCCACTTCATGTCACCTAAATTGCGGAAAATATTTCATTACTAGTAGAAATATAACATAATTCTGTTAATGGTAGTGTAATTTGTTGTTACTATTTGGAGTAAATCTTTGAGTAATCTAGTTCCTATCACAGATGAAATCATAAAAGAAAATACCAAATGCAAAATCTGATATACAAAAGCAAAGAATGAGCTGGAACAGCTGCAATAGCTTATTATAAATACTTGTCAGAATTGTTCAGCTCAAGCAGTGTTTGCCAGCTGGAGTGCAGTAGTTCTGAGAGGGAGGTGAGCTATCTCTCCTCTCTACGTGGAGAAACAACGCTGCTACGTGAGCAGAAATGCACAAAATGCCCTGGAATGTCACTGCAGAGTTTTACTGCTGGAACAATTCTCAGAGACAGAAACCTTCCACCACTCCAGGCAGTGCTGCCAGAGCAGTGCCTGGCCAGGCTGGAGCACACAGGGAGTTCAGGCTTCTATTATTTCAATCTTTCTACAAACTTTGTCAGTTGTTGGGGTTGTTTTCCCTCCTACTGGTGTGAGCTGCAGATGTGTGGTCAGTACTATGGTCTGGGTACAAACTGCAGAATTTTCTCCTCATTCTGCCAGGGCTGGGAATTGTACCTGCCCTGAGCAGCTGCATTTGTGACAAGACACATCCCAATGCATCCCATTTACAACTTATCCAGTCAGGTCAGCATGGAAAACATGAGATTGCAAGCTCATAAATATTTGTATCATGTGAATTGGAAGGGAGATACAAACATTCACCAATGTTTAAAATAAATTTTCTTTAATTAAAACTGACATACACTGAGTCCATTAGCCTGAAGTTCTATAGCATGTCAGCATTATGTTAGAATCATTTTAAATATGCTGGAAACACAGCATGATACTAAGTTCACACAGACTTGCAGTTATACTGGTCAAACAGCACTAATCAAACTGTTTTATTTGATGTTTGATCTAAAGCCCACGAGAGACTGGCTATTGCATTCAGTGGGCATGGAGTTCAACCCTTGATGAAACAGTGCTTGATCCTTGTGTAATACCATTAGTTATGTTACTTGCTGAATATATAATTTCTTAGATAATTCTTTACAAGTAACTACCAATAGGTAGAACACTTAAAAACTCAGACCACTTATTGTTGCAGTTTTCCTTTTCAACTCCTTCAAATTCTGTTTATTAGTGCCTCCCTGCTTCCCTGGTATCAGGGGAAATAAGGGGTTTTTCAGTAACAAGCAACATTTAGGTACAATTCAAAGACTTCTGCATGCTCTTCGCTACAATGCATCACATCTCTTATGTGCGTTTTAGAAATGCTATTTTAGCCACTGGTATTTTATTAAATTAATTGCTGAAGGGTGGCCACCTTTTACTGGGAGTCACAGGTACCCACCACAGCCATCCATGTCAGCAGAAAGGTGGCATCTGCTCTTCTCACTACATTTGCTCATGTCTGGTCAGTTTGACCATTGTCACACAGTCACACAGAATCAGACAATGGCTGGGGTTGGCAGGAACCTCTGGGGATCATCTTGTCCCTCCTCAAGCAAGGCCACCTCAGAGCTTTGCCCAGGAGCACACCCAGACAAGTCCTGAATGTCCCCAGGAGTGGCCACCCCCCAGGTCCTGCAGGGACCTTGCTCCAGTGCCCAGTGACCCTCACAGTGACCTGTCACCATGGTATTTTCTGAAAAATCTTTGCCCAGGATTTTTTCTCCTGAGAAGCCTCAGAAAAGAAATGTAAACAATAATTATCTGATTGTTTTGGAAGGTGATCTGGAGATCGCTTACCAACAGGTGCATCTTTGATTGGTTCCATGTGAATTGTTTTAAATAAGTGACCAATCAAAGCCAGCTGTGTCAGACTCTCTAAGTCTATCATGGGTTTTTATTATTCATTCTTTTCCTAGCCTTCTGATGTATACCTTTCTCTGTTCTTTTTAGTATAGCATAATATAATAATATGATATTATATATGATATGATATAATATATATAATAAATATAATATAATGAATATAATAAAAGAAATATAATATGATGTGATATAATATAATAAAATTAATATATAATATAATATAATATAATATAATATAATATAATATAATATAATATAATATAATATAATATAATATAATATAATATAATATAATATAATAATCATCCTTCTAAGAATTATTGATTCAGGTTAATCTCTTCCCTCATCCTGGGACCCTCTCAAAAACAACACACCAACTGTGACCCAGAGCCCCCCGTGCTTCACTTTGTGCCCATTGCCATGGGCCTGCCACTGGAGCATCACTGAAGGTAGCCTGGCTCCATCTTCCTCACAGCATCCCTTGTGGAGCTCTCACACATTCCTGAGACCCCCAAGCATTCCCTTTGCCAGGCTGGACAGGCTGACCAGTCCCAGCTCCCCTGTGCAGATGGTTCAGCTCCTCCAGCACCTTCATGCCCTTTGCTGCACTCTGTCCAGTACCTCCAGATCTCTTTTCTAACTGGACACAGTGCTCCAGATACCACAAGGATAACATTTACTCGCAATAATACATGAACTAATACTGTTACTGAATTATGAGAACTTATAGCTTAAAAAAAAAAAACTTAGGAAAATTGAAGTCAAATGTTTGTACATACAGACACAAAGGGAATGAGACTTCAGGGGCATAACTGAGTAAATGAATGCAGAGAACTTTTTTGCAAGCTAAACAATAGAATAGTAGGCATGTCTGTGGCAGAGAGGATGAAACATGGCAAACCATCCATTAATAAGTATCTATTTTCCTTTACAAATGCCTAATTGTTCAGTAGAGTAATTTAATGTTCTGTATTAAGCTAAGAGGCACAAAAATTTAAATACCCACGTCAATGGGCTCTGCTCAGTATTCCCTGCTCATTCCCACCAAAACATTCACAAACCTCAACAGAGAGTTTTCCTGAGATCAGCTAGTAATGTTTTGTACCCAGCATGAGCCCTTAAATCTCTAAAGTTGATTTTTCTATCAAACTACAAAACTTTCTATCCTTTTGTTAAGAATTCTCTCTGTCCATGTACTTTTACCTCTTACATATGCTAAGATGTAACTCAAAGCTGAAGAATGAAAATCTCACCGTTTAGAGCAAAGAAAAAAAAATTACTAAGTCTTTAATAGAGACACCCAAATAAAGCTAGTGAGAAGTGTATATATTTCAGGTGAAATAGGAGGCTTGAATTGGAAGCCCACGGAAACACTTGAAAAGCAGCTGCTTTTCAAGCAGCCATAAAACCAGAGAAAAACACTTCCAGGCAAAAGCAGCCAGCCTGTAAGGGAGAGAGGAGATCTACTGAATGAACAGTAACTAAAAGGAACCACTGTGTAGAAAAATGCAGAATAGTTAAATGACAAGTCTGTAAAGCTTGAACCAAAAAAATATATATTCAAAAAATCAAATCTCAAAACCTAATGGTCCATAGTGCTTGATGCCAACAGGAGGAAATCAAGAAAAGAAAAGGGATGAAACAAGGGTCAATGACAAATTATTGTATGGTACTAATTTTAGGAAAATAAAGACAAGGAGGATTTAGCCACATTAGAAGATCATGTACTGATTAACTGCAAATTGGTAACTGCAATACCTTGAAAGTTAACAGCACTGAATAATAATGAACTTTAAAAGTAAGGAGCTAAACTTCTCACAAGGTATGCTATTTCTTTTTATATCACGGTGAAATGGAGAGAGTAAAAATGTTCCTGTCTTAAAAAATAAGACAATCAAATCTGCATCAATATCAGCTAACCAACAAACAGAGCACTTGAAGGACGTTTGTTCATCAAACACCAAAACAATGCTGAGAGGGTCAAACATCTTTAATCTCCAATTTGCAGTATGAAATGAAGAAGCATTCAATTGGAACATGCAGAGATCATATTCCACATACTCTAACACATTACATGCCAGTTGAATTAGCTATGAGTTTGCCCTAGAAAAATATAATGTGTGTTTTAAATTGCGCAACATCTACATTTACATCCTAATCCTTTTTTTTAATAAAGATCAGCTTCTGCTTGAGTACTCTAGAAAATGGATCTTAATGACTGTATGGTTTTGACCACAACTGAGATTGTTTGGCAATGCCACCCCTGTCATGGGACAAGGACAAAGAAGGGTTATTAGAAGCCACACTTTTATCCTAAGCTTTTACTGCTTTTTCTGTGTCTATATGTTTTCATGTGTTTGCCAAAGCAATGCAGCAATAACACCTTTCAGCACTTCCTTTCATTGTGGAATCTGATCATTCTTCACATGCTTTGTGTCCAGTCTGGAGCAGTGTGTGCAGTGGTGCTTTGTGCCTAAAGGCTGCATTCAGAGAAGGACTTCCACCTGGTTGGCAAGGATTCCAGTAGCTAGGAGGGCAGAGGTTACACTTGTTGGCACTTGATGCCAACAGGATGAAATCAAGTAAAGGAAAGGGATGAAACAAGGGTCAATGACAAATTATTGTAGGGTATTAATTTTAGGAAAATAAAGACAAGGAGGATTTAGCCACACAAGATCATGTACTGATAAACAGTAGATTGGTTGGCTAAATCAAGTGTAGAGGTTACACTTGGGCCAGGTTTGGGTGTGATCATGTTTAACCTGATCCTCAGTGGCCTTTGTGCCAAGTCAGCCCCTCTCAGGCAGCCCCAGCTGGCAGGGGAGGTGACAGCCCTGGGCACAGCCAGCTCCCAGCCTGCTGGGCTGGCTCTCAGGAAACCCACCCACGTGCCTGAGGATGGGGCCATGCCAGGCTCATCCCACCTCCCTCACCACACACATCCCTCCCCTCACCTACTGCATTTTTTACCCAGCAACCCTTAACACAAAGCTCAGACCCAGTGCAGATGTGAGAGCTGAAAGGAAAGGCTCCCTGTGCTACAGACCAGGACACTTCTGGTGCCCTTTCCTGCCTGTGGAATAGGGCTTGAATCCCCTTCTGCATCATGTCAGAACCTCAGTTGAGTGAAAAGACCATGAACTCAGGCTGTGCATGTCCTGGGAGAAAGCTCTGGATTTAGCAGATGAAGGTGTTTTTGCAGTCATAATAAATTAAGGGTAGAAGCAAAACCTGTGGGAAATGTAATTATCTTTCTAAGGCTAACTGAGGCAGTGACACAAAACCCCCCCTGTTTTCAGGTCTGGAGATTTGTTCGTAGGCAGGATGGGCATTGGAACTGATAACCATTGCCTTCAAGTGGGCTCCAAATTGATATGGAGGCTGTCAGAGCATCCACCAAAGGCAGGGCTAGGAAGGGAGACAGATCAGCCCTAAATCATAATTCCATTCTCCCTTCCAAGTCATTGTACACCATCATCTCTAATCACCTCCAGGCCAGTCATGAGCATGCATTAAGCCCACTTATGCAGACTGTGTTAATTATTATTACACATCACACTGCAAGGTTACATGAGATATATGGATTCATGTACGGCAAAACTCCACGTCAAGGCACAAACATTCATTTGACAATTGCAAGCTTTTGGGATATTTTTTTTACTTTTTAAATGTTTGGGGTAAGGGTAAATTAAATATAGTTTTTTAACACCCCTGACAAGCCTGGGAAAATACAGCACTGTCCAAGGTACTCTCTGCAGCCCATCATCAGGGTAACAAGGTACACTTTCACTTGGTGAAACCCATTTGTCTGGGAGCTGGGCAGCTGAGCCTGCAGAAAGGAGGGTACTGCATGCTCAGCTTTGCCCAGGAAGGTTCCATGTGTGGAGAACAGCCCTGAGCCCCCAGGCAGCTCAGCACCTGTCACTGCTGCCTTTGGGGCAGTTTGCTCTCCCATTCAGGTACCAGAGGGGCAGAACCCATCTTTAGAATGGAGGAGAGAGGCAGAAACCACAACCTGCAAAGTTTTGCACAGCCTGAGCATGGGTTTTCAGGAAAACGTTTTTTGATTTATATTGCTGTACTTCTTACAAGTTCATTACTGAATGCAACGCTTAGATTCTATTTTTTGATATGAACAATAACTTATTTCTTAGCCAGTCTCTCCTGCAGCCAATAACTATTGTCTCTTTTGTAAACTGCAGCCCCTCTTGTTGCCAGTAATATGTGATTTGGGGGAATGATTTAAATGACAAAATGCTAACTTGCAACAACAAAAGAAATGACACAATATAAACTAAGCTTTAATAACTAAAAAGATCTTTAATTAAAATTGCATTCTATTCAGGGGCTACAGTTTTCTTTAACCAGCTGCCCTATGAAAGTTATTACCTAAAGTTTTCATTTTCCCAGTACACAGCTGCAGAAAAGATTTTATTCTGGTGAATGAAGGGCTGAACAACAGCAAGGACAAAGCTCACTTAAACTAACAATGGAGCCGTGGCAAAAGTCATAACCTTCTGCTGTCTTAGGGGAAGCACACTTTCTGAATATAATCTCTCTGATTATGCCTAGTATGCAAAATGCAGTTTTATAGCTGCAGCTCAAATAGATTTCAGTATTGCCACTGAATACTAATCACTGATGCAAAAAACGTACAGCTCCCTCAAGGCATTTCAAAAATCTTGATTATTTAATCAGTGCTCTTGATTTATAAGGCGAGCTGGTTGATGACTACCAAAATGTGACACATTGGACACTATCCAGATGGAATGCCAGTTTTCATTTGAGGTTAAAGAGGTAAAACTCTACAAGAGAGGTTTCCCAGTACCCTGGACCAGAGCTAGAGTTATATCAGATGATAAATAAAACCTGGCAGTTTGGCTTGCACATAATATTAAAACAGAAACGTCACTGAGTTTTCAGTTGTAAAATTAAATAATCAACTTTCTTTCTAATTATTCTCAATTTCCACAATGGACTTTTTGTTTATTTTATGTCTTCCATGTTAATGTCCTCTTACATTTTTAAATAGCACCACTTTACCTTTTTACAAATATATAAGTGGTGAGTGCTGCCTTTTCATAAACACTGATTTCCCAACCAGCTGGATGCAAAATTTGAACAGTTCAGTTACTTTTCCCTATAACCACATATATGAATTTGAAAATATTTTTATATCTACATATCTATAGGGAAATTTAGGCTCAGGTATATATAACAATAATTTAAACTCCTGCCTTAAGCAGCAATAGAATTGCCAAAATTTTTTAAGAAACTGATGCATAAGTGATATTAATTTCTGAACAGCTTTACTTTTGAGCTACTTGGGCTTTTACAGTCCCACGCCCATCTTTAATTGTCATCAATGATTTTCTGGTATAGAAGGATTCCATATGAAATTTCCAATGTTTCTTTCTATTAAGAATTCAAGGAGCAGAATGACTTCAGATTGAGACAGCAAAGAAATAAACTCTTCTTTAGAACTTCATTCCAGGCCTGGCCCCCAGAACTGAGCATCACTTTGGATACATGACTATGAGGATATGGAGGCCAAATGTTTCCAACTCATCTTGAAGGTGTGGCCATTGCTAGAAGCAGTGACCAACACTTAAAGAAAAGTCACAACAACAGAGAATTATTTTACCCAAATTCGTGTTGGTGCTGCAGATGGGCAGCAGCAGTGGAGCACCCAGAGGTGGCAGGGGAGCACAAAGAGGTGGCAGGGGAGCACTCAGAGGAGACAGTGAGCACCCAGAGGTGGCAGCAGTCCCCAGCCCATGCCAGCACAGCTACCTCGCAGGGAACCATCCTGTGCTTTATCCCAGCCTGTGCTTGGTGCCCTGGCTAGTATTTCAATATAAAGCAAATAATGACCACAGATAACCACAGCCATGGCACGTGGGCAGCCTGCCAACTCGGCTGCACTGGACAGGCACCAACCTACAGGGATAACCCCAGGGAGGGCTGACTTAGAGGTTAAAAGCATCCTCACAACCCAGTGCAATCCTCTGGAGCCTTCTAAACCCAAAGTAAAGAAAATTGTAATGCAAATGTGGGAATTTGTGGAAAGTCTAATGATAAATAAGCATTAAAATTATGAGAAGTCATCATACTAACACACTGAAAAGCTACTAATACTTGTAAAACATTGTTTCCATTCCTCCTTTTAGAAAGTTTGCTAGAAGACCCATCAGTCTGGGTTCTAATAGCACAGCAAAAGGAGTCACAGGAGCCTGTGTGGCTGTCCCTAGCACACCCCCCAGAGCAGACAGACGTGTGTGGCAGCTCTGCCCACGTCAGCAGCCCCCTGTGCCAAACTGCTCCCCCAGCTCTAGCAGTGACACTGTCACCTCCAGACAGGCCTCGCATCCAGGTTTTGGCAAAACTGCAGATTTGTATCCTGTTACAAAGCCAAAACATTTTAATAACTGCAAGAGTTCACTTAAAAAATCTGTGTAGTTTGGGTTTGTGCCCTTCTGTATGTGTAGGATTTTTATCATCTGGAGCTTTTTGAAAGAAAATCTCACTTGACTGGACTTGTGGGTAAGACAATCATGGGGCAGTTCAAATAGCTGCATTATTCCATTTTCTGTCAGGAATCCAAAAAATCTGCTTGAAACACAGATGGTTATTTCCCTGTCATCATCCACCTCCTCCGCTGATCCCCCCACCACTTCAACCATATTTCTCTGTGTCGGTATCCCTGAGTAGGGAAGTTTTGCACCTTCTATTTTCAGGGAAGAGCTACAAGCTGCTCTCTGAGAGTGTTTTGATGGTGGATGAGACAGTCCTGCTGCAGACAGCACTGCTGGGTGACTGCCTCAGGCTCAGGGTACTGCAGGCACAATGTCATAAATATATCACAGGTCCTCCCAGGCCTTGTGCCATGAGGACAGCATGACAAAAATAGCTTGCAGGGATTATGTCCCCACCTTCCAGTCTTGCATGGCAGCAGCCAGACAGCAGGAAAAACACTGGAGCCAGAACTTCCCTATGTAGTTAGTGGTTGCACTGCAGGGGAGACTGCTGGGCAAATCATAATCCCAAAAGAGATGGGAATCTCTGTTTACACAAAGCAAATGACACCATTGCTCCTCCAGTCTCCTCCTTCCCCCAGGTCCCACACAGCCTCACTACAGACAGATGAGTCAGGGGATCACAAATCCATTTCATAAAGGGCTCCATTAGTTTTGAACCTAGAAAAGGGCATCAAGAATATTCTGCTACTGCCATGCCTTTCTGTTTCTGCTATATAAATTGGGGCAAAATTTCAGTTCTCCTTTGCTGGATGAAGCAAAGTTAAATTCAGTTCTGGATGCATCTGGACCAGGAATGGGAAGTCCCTCTGCAACAGCTCTGGTACAAAGCCACGAGGTCAGTGGCTGCCACCAACTTCTCTCCATCCTGGTACAGCCACTTGCTGTGTAATCAGCTATTTACTCTTAACCCTTCTACTTCCCTCTATGCATACCTCTCCACCTTCTCAAACTATTTTTTTTAATAAAAAACACCTAAAACATTATTTTTGATTTATATCTCATAAGAATTACTCACTGGATGGGGCTTGTGGCTAACAGAACATCACGGAAAATGATCTGAATAATTCCATGCACCTGACACCAGTAGAAGGCTATAGATCCATTAGGCCAGGACAGAAAGATGATATATTTCAAGAAATTTTGGACTGCTATTTTTAATGTGTGGGTAAATGTATGGGAAAGCTGAAAACAAAACTATTCTCAACTGTTCTTAAACCAACAACAATGCGAAAATCTGTTTAAGGAAGAACTTTTCTGTTTTTTGCTGCACCCCACACTGCTGCACCTGAAAAAAGAACTTGGGGGTTTTTTTTCTCCCGTTGACAATGCAACTGTGGGAGGAAAGGTGACACAGACTTTCTGTTCTTCAGAGAAGCTGGGTTTAAATACTTGGTCTGCATTTCTGACTCTGAACAAAGAACTTGTTACAGAAGTAAAAAGCAATATCCTAATGTTGTCTCACAAAATTCTGCTTCATAAAAATTACCAACAGTAGCATCAATACAGATAAAAGTTGTTCCTGAAAACATTATACACATGTAGGATTTTAGTGCAAACACTAATAAATTCCTATTTTCAACAGTTATGTTGATTCCAATCCGAGTCCCACATGTGATGGTATCATATTTGAATACAGGTAGCAGGAAAAAAGGCTACTCCATTCCAGAATTTATACATGCACCATATGTCATTAAAAGTAGCAATAAATTGACTTTATTAATGGGAAACCTGCATTTTTTTAAGGATAACATAAGGGTAATAACATTTCAATCATTGGGAAATTTGAATGTTTCTGAAAATATACTGCAATATATGCATTAAAAGGAGAGAGAGGTAATCTGTCTCCTTCCAGACAGATTATTCTGATTTTCAAGGACAGAGAACTGAGACTTTATTCCTTCAGTTTACACTGACACACACACCTTTGTCAGAAATAATAATGCACTTCAAAGGCAAGAATTTTCATGCTACTTAATTATGTGAACTCTAACACGTCATGCTCATTGAATTCATATGATCCTATATATTTGGGCATCAGAAGCCCTTTATATTTTCTTAATTAGAAACATAGATTCAATGCAACTTGCCAAGAAAATAGATTAAATCCATATACATCACCTGTGAGCAATAGCCCTGATTGAACAGGGCTGTTTAAATCTCTGTGGTTGGCAGTGTTCATCAGTGAATTTGTTTACAAAGTGGAAAGAATGAGATGCTGTCAAAGAATGAAAAATAAAAGCTAGATTTCTCGGGAAGGAGACATCCGTCTTTTTCTATTTGTAAATGCTGACGAGCAGGGTTTAAGGAGGGCTAATGTCATCCATTCATCTTAATTAAAGAGTTAATTGCTCGTGTATCCTGATTTGGTTAGCTGATCTTAGTAACATGAGAAGCGTTTGCTTCCATGTATTTTATTGCCCGCTGCAATGACATCATCAGCACGAGCCAGGATTTATTCCTGCCTCAGCCTAAACTCGTGCCTTTAACAGCCTCCTACATGATAAAACTTCCAAGAGCAAAGGAGTTCTTTAGCGTGGCACAGAATACCGAGAGGTCTGTTCAGACCCTGTTAAAATGTCTCAGTTCAGCTGTCATTGAAGTATTACTTCAAAGTCTAGAGTCGCGAAGATAAGTAAAAAGTAATTTTAAAGACTAGTTCTAGGCAAATGTATATATGGAAATAGCATAAACCATCAGAAAATCGCATATCGAAGAGAAGCAAGAGACTTATTACTATTCAATTTTTCCCATCTGTAGTCATAGTCAAGTAAGCACTGACACAAAAACAGGTGAGGTTCACAGCATATTCTAGGGATTAAACACCAAATTGGTTTAGTCCTGTGTTTTACAGCACAAAGAGGAGAAATTCAGGTCTAAAGAAAGACCAGTTAACTAACTAGTAAGTCTCAGAGGTTTTTCTCCACAATGTCTTTAACACTTACTGCAATTCCTGATGTTATTTCTTAAAGATTCTTCACAAATATTAAACTAAATTTTACACAAGAGGAAAATGGACAGTACTAGTGCTTTTTGATTGATCAACTATGCGGTACTTAAAAATTAAATAAGAGAATCCATTACAGAACATAATACATTGTATTCGCTTTTCCTGGTAATGAGTCTTCAGAAGTGATCTATTCATGTTCTGCTGCTTTCAGGGATCAATTTCTGTTGCTAATAACACCCATAACTTACACAAAGGGTGGAACCAGCTTCTAAGAAGCACCACACACCAAATATAACTCACTGTAACACAGGCACACTTGCTGTGAGTACACACTCACTTTGGGAACAGTCCCAGGGTAGCTCCTGTGCACTCTCCTGAAATATCTAGAAGCACTGGGAATATTGTCATGAGGTGCTACAGCTCATCTAGTTTTATGTACTGCACAGTCAAGTTCACTTTGAGGGTTTTTTATGCAGTTTAGGCTTTTCAGATGACTGGTTCAGAGACCAGTACTGGCTCCTGTGCTTTCTCTGACAGACAGGAGAGCCTTAGGGGTTCCATGTTTTCTCAGAAGTCTTTATGTAAAATACAATTTAAAAATATCTAATTACCTCTGTATCATAGGAACACAAAAATACATTGCCCCTCTCATGGAATGGCATCAGGCAGTCCAGGACACAGAACTGAGTATGAGCTCATGTTACCAGAGCACAGCAGCCAGCCCAGAAGAGGAACCAGTGTGCCTGTGGTGACCTGATGCTGTCCCCAGACCAATCAGGCCTGCTGAGGAGTCACAGGATCATGCTTCCTTTTGGGTCTCCAGCATGATGCCATGTGGCTCAGGGACACTCCTCCAGCCAGCCCATGCCCCTCTACAATCCCATGTCATGGATAAAGGGAACAGCTCTGGGGAGCAGCAGATTTGTTGGCTGTCACCAGTCCTGCAGTTCCCTGCATGGTGACCTTTAACAAGGGCTTTCAGCTCATTCTGTTCCAGTTATTCCCCAAACCACCTGTATCTCCTCTCAGAGATACCTGGAGATTCATGCATGGGAAGATGGGAGTTAAGCAGTGCTGTTGTTTCTGAGCAATTCCCTGCTGGAAAAGGCAGCACAGACAATGTGTGGGGTTACAAACAGAGGAGAGGACAGCAACTGAGGCTGGATGAGAGTAAGGGAGTCCCAACCCCGCGCTCAACACAGGGGTCATTCCAGTCCTGAAAGAATGCAGGGATGGACCCTCCACAGCCTCCCTGGGAAACCTTCTCCAGTGCTGGACTACCCCCAGAGCACGGATTTTTTTCCTTATTTCAAGGCTCGTGGAGAGGGAGAAGGTGGCCATGAGAGCAGAATTTCTCACTGGAGTTTAGATGTTGCTCATCCTCTTTCACAGGTCAGCTCCAATTAAAAAAAACCCTTTTTATAAATTAAAAATTGTTCCAGTTTTATTTACGTGCTGAGAAAACTACCCATTCAACCTTGCTTCATGCACTTCATTCTGTTTAGTGCAGAATCCCTAAGAATTACAAGAATAAAACTCATAAACCTCTCTGCCACTTGGGGCCCTGTGGACCCCTTTTGCCCCAGCCAGGGCCCGGGGGCAGCCTGGCAGTGCTGGCACAGGCGGCTGCAGCTGCCTGGAACCCTGAGCTCCTGAGGCCATGCTTTCCTGAGCTCAGAGATCCCTGTGCCACGCTGCTCCCACGGGGCACTCTGCAGGGTGATGCACTATCCACCATGCCACAGCCTTCAAACCTTCCCAGAGATCTTCAAGGTATTAAACATACAGATCGGTGGCCTTGGAAACACTTTTAAGGAACTGTAACTTTTTTTTTTTTTTTAATTTGAAGTCTCTTCTGTTATCTCTGGTTTGTTTTCTCATGCTTATGCATAAGCTACAAAGCTATTTCATAAACACTTGGAAAAACTAAAAATGTCCTTGGACGTAGACTGTGGACTAGGAGAAGTGACTGTCCCTTTTGAAAGCTACTTTACATAACATTAAAATAGAATGTCACTAAAGAGAAAAGTGCAACATTTGTTGTTCAGTGGAAACACTTTGGATAACTCTAAAATAAAATCTCTAGTGGCATGCGAAGTAGTTAGTTCAGTTGTTTAGCAATAGCACCTTTTGGTTTGAAAAGCTTCTACAATACCTAAAATTAGCTAAGAGAAGAAAGTTTAAAAAGTTTTCTCTAACTAGCTAAAACCAACTGCTGTAGCTTGAATCAAGTCAAAGTTCCTAAAAACAACCTTTTTTTGAGATAACACATTTTTGAATTACTACACTGTAATTTTTGTACACTGCATCAGGCAGTGGCTACTGCAACTTCTTACAACATTACCAGCTTCCTAATAAACATGTGCATGAAGCGGAACAGGGCATAAAAGTTATAATTCTTTGGCTGTGCCTGGTAACATAAACAGGTCTGATACCATCAGAGGAAGAATTGAGGAATTAAACCCTCCAAAAGACTGATGTAAAGGATTGGACATGCTAAAAGAGATGGTGAAAAGAGGTTGCTAAGAAATGGAACAACATTCAGGAGAGAAGCAATAGATTCACAAATGGAAATAAACATAACCATGAGAAAATGATTTATCAACATAAGAGCCACAATGGAGCTGTGAATTTCAAAATAAGAAAAAACTGTTTTGAAGAAAAAAAACCCAGCATGGTAGGTAGGACTTCAAAGACTTTACTATAATGGACAGAAATGAACAATACAAAAAATTCAAAAGAGACAAAAAAAAAATCTTACTAAGACCAAGATCACCTTACTCTACGTCCTTGCTATAGCCCTGTTAACCCTTTGATGCCAATGCTGTGGAACCATTTCAGTGATTGCAGACAACAAATATTTCAGCACCACAGCAGTTGCTGCCTCCAGTGAGCTCCTGAGCCTGCTCTCACACCCTGCACCCCTGGCTGTGCCTCTGCAGCACCTGCACTGCCCTCCCTGGCTGCAGGACACACCAGCTCCTCTGCTCAGCCCTTCTTGTCCTGCCCCCAGCCCCAGCCAGGGAATGCACAACTGATGTGGCAGAGAGAAGCCACACAATCCCTGTGCCCTGGGTGCAAAGCCCACTAGGTATTGTATTTCTAATTGCAGACATCATGAAATAATACATTCAAAAGAGAGGCACACCATAGGTAATTAAATGTCATAGTGGTTCAAGGGTAGAAGATGCAGCTATTATACAGAATACCAGTTTTCTAAGGTCAAAAACAGGTACAAAATAAAATTTTAACTGGATTAAAGGAGAACAGCAGGTAAAGCCATGGTTTCATGCAAAATACACTGCAGTTTTCTTGTGTCTTGGTTCTGAATCATTGACATGAGGAGGATCTTTGCCACTGTCTTTAGCAGAACAGAACTAGCCAGTAATGGACTAAAAGTTTTCTTCTTAGAAATTTCAAAATAATTTTTAATCCTGAGAGAATACACAGTGCCATTGGTCTGCAGTAAGATAGGGTGGAGAAGGGAAATTTAAATGGTGCTGGGGAATCTGACAACTGACTGCCATGAAAAACTATACATGGAAAAAGAGATTTAGGCAAAAAAAGATTGAAGTCTAATTCTACATGAAAACAAAAATGAAATTTTCATGGAATTTACTTTTTGATATCTTTGCACGCAGATTTCTTTTCTTTTGTTGGCTGTTTTCCCAGCCAACAAAAGAAAAGACAGAAGACTTCCAGACAGAAGGCTTCAGAAACTTTTCACTAAGGAAATATTTATCATGATTCATACACTTCTAAATGCCTATTTCAATCCTCTTTTTCAAATAATTTTGGTAACTATCGGAAAAGCGTGTATTGTTTTGCTCCAATATATAGTAAGCTGTAAAAACCAAATTCTGTTTACAGCAGAACCAGATTTTCTATTATTTTAGACAGTCATTTTCACAGAAGAACCTTTACATGTCATTACTAATGACATTACAACCCTCCCCAGCTGCCCCCAAGACCTCGCTGTTTTGTAGCAGACATTATTTGACATCTTGGTTTGCAATCTCAGAAAAAGCCAAGAGAACAGAAACTGTCCTGTCAGAAAACAACGGCTTCAGAAGCTGGTAAATAGATCACATTTCTATGGCGACGTGATCAAAATCAGAATGTTTGAATCCAGAGTTGCCTGCTTAGTGATTAATTGCAGATGTCAATACCAAGAGGTACCTGCAAGGCAATTAGCACTGTACTTGCCTAAATGTCACTGCACTGTAAATACAGAATGGAAATAAATAGACAGATTGGCCTGGTGCATGTTGTTTGGATTTGGAACAGGAATCTTGGAAATGTGGTTCCTAACTGAGCCAATTTTTTATTCTGTGCTGCTGATATGCTACAAAAGACTTCTGTCTTTCCCTGGTGTACTGGGAGGCTAGTGCCACCCAACTCTCAAAATGCCATGTGGCAATCCTTACTAACCAAAGCCACACTGATGAATCCCAGCAAAATGCAAAAACAAACAAGAGGGAACCTATACAAATTTCTGCAGGTGAGGCTGCAAATGCTGAGACTGAGATAGAACTTTGTTTGTCATTGGAACCTGAACTGATAAATTTCATGGTATGCTTTACAGTGGCTGTTTACTTTGATAATACTTTGCTGTCCTCTCTGCCCCAGTTTAGAGTTATCTGAACAACTGCAAAGGCAATCACAGCTACAGGCTGAGAGTTAGGGAGCAGACAAACAGAGGCTGATGCCAGTGCTGTGCAAGACTAAATATAAATTACCATTGTATCTGTCAGATTGGCATTTCATACCTTAACTTCTGTAAAAGGGAAACAATAACACTGACCACCCTCCTCCACCCCTTTTGGGGATTCAGTCATGTTTCATCAGTAGATTAAAATCTGGAAAGTAATTGTTTATAAAGAGTGGGAGGAGGGCTTTTCTTTTCATCTCATAGCCAAGATTTTATTTTTTTCCAGTATTTTTCTCCTTTAAACATATTAGCTGCTGGTGGCCTTTGAAAATTAGAGGATCAGATAATGCTGGCTCTCCTTCTTTCCATCTGCTAGCCTGCATAACAAGAAAACTAATATATATATTAAATTCTTATGTTAAAAAGCTAATTAGTACAGATGCAAGAATCTCATGGCCGTGAAGGATTTTGTGACAGAACTCTGTTAAATCTCATCTATAAATTTGGAAATCCTTGCCGATAAAGGTCTTTCATTAGTAGCACACGCTAAACAATGATCACTGCTGTACGATGAGAGACAAATTAATGAATCAAACATTACAGATTTCATCACATTCGCTCATTTGCATTTAAGCTGGTTTCCAGCTCTGTCATGCATTTGCTTTTAAACGAGCCCCTGTGGATAGTGCTGCAATGTTTGATTCATTAATTTGTTTCTCAGTGTACAGCAGTGCTCACTGTTCAGTATACGGTGAAATACTTTGAAAATATTTGTTTTAACAACCTATCCTTTATTTTAACAAAGAAATAATAATCCTGAAGAAGGAAATGCTGGCCATTTTGCAACGCAGCCCCTGCCAAATCTCCCAGTTGCTACCCCAGCCCATCGTTATACCACTGTGATATTATCTGGATTAAATCTTCACAGCTTGCTTTCACATATTCTACAATTTCATAAAGCTTTGAGCCAGCTCTTTGGGTTGGAATTATGATGCCAAATTCAACTCCTGGGAAGTTGAAGGTGGCTTTAAGCCTTTGCTCTCCAATCCTTGGATCAGTCCCAAGCAGTGACTTAGATCAGCCTCCCGGACGCTCGGTGACATTCTGCCACCACTGTGCCCAGTGCACCAGCTCCTGCACACTACAGCAGAGTGGGCTGCTTGGCAAAGCCATCTCTGTGAGAGCTGCAGAACTTTGGAGCTGGTTTTTGGTTTGTAACAGCTTGAATTTGGTGACCTTACAGCACGCTGAAAGCACCATCTGTTTTAGAAGAAAAGGCAGGCGTGTTCCCTGGCTGGTCAGTGCACAGAGACGGGTGTTCTGGTAATTAGATGTGTGGCTGAGTTCTGAAGTTCTTGTCTGAACCCCAAATTTTATGTTTTTGACTACAACATTGTTGTAGCAATCATTGCTCACATTTAATTCCGAAGAAATAAATACTTGTAGGTACAAAGGCACATTGCAGCCAGGCTTTTGGCAGTGTACAGAACATGGTGTTCTCATTTTCAGGTGGATTCAATACCACTCTGAATCTCCACTTGCTGGAACACAAATCCAGTGATATGTGATGACAAACTTAGGTGAAATTAGATCCAACCTAAGGAAATCACGTAAGGTTTATTTAGGCAAAAGAGATTGCTCATGGTGCCTATGAATTTCCATCACTTGTTTCTTACTCCAGACTACAGGCTCATCTATCAGATAGAGCTGAGGCAGTTTCCTTTGAGGAGGTCCTATGAAAATCAGCATAATTCTAGTTAACTCTGCCTCACCTCTTCCCAGTACTTGTATTTTCAGTTTTATTTATTCACTAAAGAAAACATTCGTCAATGTGCAAACAAACTAATGGTCTTAAACTGTGAGTCTGAAAGAGTCCTGCCATAATTCTCACTGATATCCTTCCCATTTAAAGAAAACTCACATATCAGTTAAGCTCACCTGTTAATTAAAAGCTTGTCTGGAAAATTCCTTGCTAGTTGGAAGCAAAAGAAAGTGTAAAAACTATCTGAATGCTGGAGCTTTGAATTTTAATTACTTACTCCAAGGTTTGTTCGTGATCCCTCAGGTGTTGGCTGGGCAACAGCAAAGAACTGGAAAAAAGAAACAAAATTATTTTGTAATTCCGGCTGTGGGGAAGAAAATGTATTGAGAAGGCTTCTAATTTTCTCGCCTTATCTTGTTTAGATTTACTCTTTATTAATGTACTTTTAAGGGAGTATCTGCACAAAAAGAAAAAGATTCTGGAAGATTACAGGCAACTACAGTGAATAATTGTTCTCTAGATTTTATATCTTTTTTTTTTAATAATATGAGAATTCCTATTGTGTTTGCCTCACAATGGAGAGTACAATTATAAATGAGAATAATGCTTACAAATTTGGAATAAAAGCTACAGTTTATCTCAGATCATCGATTATATATATGTATTAAATTTGATGTGCTGTTTATTTTATGTGCATCTAAATAGAAAAGACATTAGCAGTTTTAATAAAAACTTGGGTACTCGTAGGAATTTGATTCCTCTCTCTCTAGCTACCCATATAATAATAGCTGAGGTTTTGACCATTTTCTTTCCTTCCTACATTTTTTTAGAAAAATTATCCTTTTTAACAGAGCAGAATACTTCATCTAAAGAAACTAAACATGGAGGCAGGGGATAGTTTTTGTGCTTTTCCTCATTAAAATAATCACCCCCTGCAAAGTCACGATATTTTAATAGCATGAATTTTTAGTGCCCCTTTATTAAGGATAAATATCTGAGATTCTGACTTGGATCAGCAATTTTTCTGGTAGGAAAAATAATTTTGACATTTTACAGAGGAACTTAGAGATTACATGAGGTTTTTGATGAATCTTTATGTGTGAAAAATTTGGCCATCTGAATCAGATGAAGATTTACATGAGTTCTACAAGAACTGGGATGAGGACTTCCATTTTTTCCTCAATACACACATACAGCATACATTTATCTGTTTAAAAGATTCAGTTAACTGCTATACTACTACTCTTGCAAATAGATTTGCAGGCAACTAGATGACAATAGGAAGTTAAATTGAAGTAACTCTTCTCATAAGTCAGTTTTCTTCCTCAACATATTTAAGAATTTCAAATTGAAAAAAAAAAGGTCAAAAAGAACATAAATGGTAAACAATTTATATATAAGCCAAATCTGTATTTATTGAGTGGAAATACTAAGCAGAAACTGAATACATGTGAGTGCAACAATTCGAGCCTGGTACAGGTTGTAGGACAGTTAAAGACTCAGACGCTGCCTCAGAGTGCATTTAAGGGACTCATAATGTTAAACAGTCTAGATTTCTCTTGCATTGAGTTCATGATGAAGGTTTCCTCATCAAATGAACAAGGCTTCATGAACTGTGACTGCACAAGTCATTTTTGGCTATTACGCTCAGCCGACTTCTGCTGGTTTAGCAGTACATGTTCAGTTATATATTCAAGCAGAGACTTTTGTTCACTGTGTTCAGCTGAACATTCTGAATATTGTGCAAGTCACTAATGTTAGTAGCCTTAAATTAAATAAAATATGGAAGTACATTAGGGGTGGATGAAGAATAAACCATGAGAAATTCAGTCACAGTTTAAGAGAGAAAGGAAAGGTAAATAAACCTGAAAAGCAAGCAGGTATCTATTGTCCTTTTTTTTTTTTTGGTAGCTAAATGTCTCTCAAATGGAGACAATTCCTGGTTTACTGCAGTTTTCTAGGGGACAGGCCTTGGAATCAGAATCTTATTTACAACAGCAAATACATTGCACTAGGAGTAGCCATGATACATTCAGAGACCCAACCTACGATTAGTGAGACATTTTGTCAACCTGTAATTTATAAAAGAATGTCCTATGAAAATTTAAACACCAGTAGGTCTTGGGTAGGTGTGGTTGTGCATCCCCACAACTCCCTTCTGAGTGACATTAAAACCCTCATTTGTGAGAGTAGGTAACTTGTAAATACGACTCTAAATATGAATACTGATTCTTTTTGGAGGAATGAGAATCTGGAAAAGGACAATCCTGTGTGCAGCCAGATTGCTCCAAAAGGGGACAGAGCTACCAAAGTGACTCCAAGATGATGAAAATAACTTTTAGAATATTTCACTTGCAAACAGCACATCTATTATTCTCTACATTTCCAAGTGTCTCTAAAAGTTGTGTTTTTTTAAAGAGCAATAAGAAGTTTTTATTCATATATTTATGCTCATTTTTTGTTATTCTTACTTGTTGACATGCAAAATGAATTCTGATATTTTTTGCATACTGCTGTTAATTGCTGCTTGGGGAGTGACTCTTCTTTTATGGCAGCTATCAACAACTGCTTCTCAATAGTTATGAAACAGAATCCTATACAAAAATGTCAAACCATGTTAAACTCCTCTATGATCCTTGATGATCTGCCAGCTTTCCTGATCCATTTTCATTTCCAGCTATGTGCCCTGGTTAATAAAGAAACAGTTCCTGTAAAACTTCTCTTTTCTCCTGCTGTCCTCTATGTTGTTTAAAGAAATCCATATTATATTTCAGTCAGGCTCTCTTCTCTTAAGAGAACATTAGTAGTGTTTTAGGTCTGAATTTTATAAATGAAGCAAAACTTTTTGCTAGTGAAGCTTTTGGCAAAATATTTTTCCATGTATTGCACAGTCTGTTACTGTCATGATCAGCACAGATTTTTAAGTCCCAGCAGCCTGGTCTCTCATGAGTGAGAAATTTCACTTCTCCAAATGAAGTGAAGGATAATGCATGGGATTTAGCATGGAAATCATTCACTCACTGTTGAGTGCTTTTCTGGTTCTCTCCTTGGAAAATATGAAAAAAATTGATCTTTTTTTGGTAGTACAGACATGCAAGAATTGAGAGATGGACTACAGCTCCCAAAACATTTTCAGAAGTTGTGACTAAACTTTATGAGTACTGAAATTAAAAAAAAAAAGTCATCTTGATCTGCATCTGTACAACTTCTGCAAGATGTCATTAACCAATTCCTTAAAAATTAAAAATGGACTTGGGATTTGCTGTTATATTTAATATTATTCAATACTATTTATAAAAATAATATTTAATATAATTTAGACAGATAAACTGCTAGTTTAATTTCTACCTGATCTGCTTTTTACACTTCTATATGGTGCAGAGGAGGGAAGTTCAGGGCTCCTTCCTCAGGACAGACTTGCCTAAGCTTGGTTTAGTGGTGGTACAGCACAGGAGAGTCCCAGCTGATCACAGGTAGTGTGGGATAATTTCCCAGCATATTTCACACCCAAGGGAGTGTAGGATGGCATCAAAACCTGCACTCTTCAGCACTATGCAAGGCAGCTCTGTGCCAAATCTGATGTTTTTTCTAACTCTGCTAATGAGGGGGGAGAGCAAATTCAGAACCTAAGCCCACAATTTAGGCTTGCATGGGAGGTGTCTCTCCTTTTGCATGAACACTGCCAGGTTTGGCAGCCAGAGCACATTTTTTCCTACATGCATTATGACCTTTCAGCAGTATGTAAATCCCCAGTTTACACCAAAATATTATGGTGATGCCTTTTGCTAATTTCAAGGATTTATAAACGAGGATGGAATACCTTGTTAGCAGGAAAGAAAGCACAGATCAATATATCAGGGAAGGACCTGAGCAGAGCAACAACCATCCTACAAATGTCAGAGCTGAGCAATTTCCACACAAATAAAACAAAGCTGCCATTGGCAAACAGTTCCAGACTCCCAGAGTCAGAGAGAGCTGGGAGCACTGCTCCAGCCCCATGGTCACCATGTGGGGAGCAGGTGCTGACACCCCCAGTGCTGTGACACCCCCAGGGGCTGTGACACCCCCAGGGGCTGTGACACCTCTGGGTGCTGTGGCACCCCCAGGCTGATATCCCAGCTCTGCCTTTACAAACAGTGACTCCCCAGGAACACAAAGCTGAGCACTTCAAAGCAGCCCTGCACCCCTTTCACAAACTAAACAGCTCAAGTTAGGAACTTCTACTTCGCAAATTCCTAGAAGAGAAAGAGGAAATAAGGAAGATGCAAAGTTTGTGTTCTGTACTTTGCAGAGCCCATGGTTTCACATTCTCTGACCAGAGCATCACAGAGGTGTGACGTCTGACACCAGCTTGCCTTGTGATACACCCAGCTGAGGTATGGGGCTGGTTCTTGCATGAGAATGAGGAGAAATGCAACTCCCAGTCTTTCAATTTGAGTGTTGTGCCACAAAAAAAAGTTTACTTTCATCCTAAGGTAGGAAAGCCACCTATTGCAAAGGCTGGCTTCCAGATTTTCACACCAAAGCCATTACTTCTTCTTGAAACCAGCTCATTAGTAAAACACTTCTGCATCTCATCTAGAGCTTAAGACTGACAAGTCCAAGTCTAATCGACCTCAGATATGTTTGTAATTGAGTTATCACCTTATTTACCTGGAGTTTGTCCAGCCTAGGCTTCTGTTCTCCTGTTCTGACCATCTATTCATGTTATGTCAAATTAAATATCCCATTTTAGTAGGATTCCAATATTCAGTTAGAGTTACAGCCTATGGGATCTATAATATTAATCAGCATTTTTGAAATTTAATTTTAAAATCAGTGAGACAGCTAAATAATTAATCTGAGTAACAAAATTATGTATTTTGAAATTTTTGAAGTTTGATAAGAATAAATGGGAGATTTTCAGAAAGAATAAGCACTCAAGGTTCATCCCTTCTGGAATTTCTCTCCAGACATTTAAAAGTGGTCAGTATTTCACACAATGAGAATATTTGAAAGTGTGGTCATTCATCATTTAAATTATGTACAAACTTTTTGAAAGCATTTCCTTGCTGTCTCTAATCACAATGTGCTGTGTCCTAGGTTAAAAATAATTAGAGATGAGACCCCTGAAATTATAACTGAATGCTTTTCATGAGCCCTATATTCATAAATTCAATAACCTCTCCTCCTCAATGTATTCTGTATTTTCAATGTGAAACATGACTATTGTTTCAGCTGCTCTGTAATCTCTCTCTGAACCACGATGCCATGCAAGGACTGTAATCCTCTGCTGTTGTACAGGGTAACCAGAGTTTTTTGACATTTAAAATATCTAGAGGCATGACAAGCCGTTGTATTTGCATATACATAAATTGTGCCAGGGAAACTCTGTGAGTGACAAACCATCAACAGCAAGCTGCAGCATTGCCTGTGGCTTTCACATCAAGCATGGCTGTGTATAAAAATGTTACTGTGCTAAGGAAAAGCAGCCTGACCAGCACAGCATCTCTTTTGTATATACTCCTCTGAAAAAGGAGTATACTTTAAAAACTACTGCAAAGGAGAAAACTACTTACTGTCTTTATTTGAAACCTCCTTGTATTGGCAATCCATTGAGGGAGAAAAAGTTTCCTTTCCAATATGATACTTGACATAACTTGTTTGTGAGAATTTTCTTCCCCATCCATTCCTGACTAGCTGCAGTGGTATCTCCTGAGGTTTTCAAGGCTGTGATGCCTGTGAAAGGTTTCTTATAGCTCCCTATGGCATCCCACCAGTGCCTCTCCCCTCACCTGAAGAAGCAGCTGAACTGTACAACCAAACCTATGGCTAGTGAGGATTAATGTCACAGAAAAGTAAAACATGGATTGGTTTTCATGTGACTGATAGTGCATATATTCCTCAGAATCACAGCAGACTCCAGAGGGACATTTCATGCAGTTCAAACAAGCAACTCATGCAAACCATCTGCAGCTTAACCACATGACAGACCCAGAGGTGATTTCAGAGTTGCCAGTGAAACAAACTCTGATTCCTCCCAGAGAGACAAATACTGCTGCAAAACAATGCTGAGCATTTCACACCTTGGCGTGAGCCTTGTGAGAGCTGACCAAAAGAAAAGAATAAAGTAACAAAGAAAATAAGAGCTGAAAAAGAAACCAAATCAAACTTTAAAAAACCCCTGAAGCTAGAAGATAATGCACAAAGTAAAATCACTTTTTGTTGCATAACAGCCTGCTTTCTCTCCAGCTAGTAGGGTTATGTACTGTACAAGCACCAAATTTAGCATTTTTTACTCTAGTCTAAGACAGTTGTACAATGTAAGATGAAAAGTGAATGTGGAAATAGCTATTGAATGCTGAAGGTTTTTGTTTGTTTTTTTCCCTATGATGTCAATTTAAAAAAAAAATTGCTGATGGATCCAAACAGGGAATAATCATAGAACCCCTTAGGTTGGAAAAGACCTTTAGGATAACAAAGTCCAAATGTTAACCCAGCACTGCCAAGGCCATCACTGAACCATGTCCCTGTTTGGCTGACATGACCTGATATGATGCACCACAAGATGACTTCTGAGTTTAAAGAAAAAAAAGTTCTCGCTTCTGGACCTCCCTTTAGGAATTACTACATTTTCTCTGTCTGTAAATTCTGATATAGTGAATGGTAGCAGGCCTGGAAAGTGCCTTTTGATAGTGAACACCTCATCCAACTGCTTTTACTTTGTGAAGATATTTTTTTTAGCAAAGCAGTGCAATATATTTCCTTCCTTCTTGGAAGTCTCTGTGTTCTCAGTTGCTATTTCAAATTAACCTAGATATGGAGATTAAACAACCATTTGGGAAAAAGTGCAAATCAGAGGGAAATAACACTGTCTAGTGTTTCTCAGCCAGAGTGGCTTTGGTGGGGATTAAGTCTGTAGCACAGAAAACAGAGATGACTCTCAGAAATAAGAAATGAAACCATCTATTTTCTGTGACCTCCTACAACAAACAAGGCTTGAGCACAGCAGCTGTGAGAATCCCCTGCATATGCTGGCTGATGGCAAAGCAGGGTGAGTTGATTTCAGGCTGGATCCCCTGTGAATGACTGCAGAGCTGCCTTATTCATTTCGTGGCTGCACTCCAGTGCCAAGGTTTATCTCCCCAGCCTTGCAATCCTCTGTGCACACAGCTCTCCACAGGAAGTCCCAAATAAAATTCTCTTCATCACTACAAAACTGAGTGCTGAGAGTTGGCTTTTGCAAGCACCATCCTTTTCCCACCCCTTGCTGAGACTGGGGGCCTCAGGGAGGGGGACCCTTGGTGTTCAAGGCACTGAGTGTTCCTGGAGATGGACAAATCAGACTCAGATGCCTGAGGACAAGTCTGTGCTGCTAAAATTGTCTTTATAGCCAAAGGAAATAGAGTTCACAGTCAAATAGAAATAGAATGGAAGCAAAAAAAAAAAAAAAAAAATCATCTGAGTCTCTAGAAGCTGTCACCAATTTTAGGAAACAACAGTGATTCTAAATGTCAGAAAGTTGTTTGAACCTGTGATCTCACACTGTCAGAGACAGCAGAGGATCAGGTAACACCTTCTCCAAATTTCAGCCATCAGCAGATGATGCAGAGAGGTCCCCCAGCCTCCTTGCTAGGGCTGGTGAGGTCTTCCTTATAAAAAGAAAATTCTGCCCACTAGAAATTTTTGGTGAGTCTTAGTGTGCCTAAGCCACAGTTGGATTCATGTCACTGTCAGAGAAAGCTCAGCTTACCTAAAAATTAACAATTCCCATATTCAATAAGCCAAATGTCTCCTTTCCTGGCTCCCTTGATTCCTGTGTTACTGACAAGAAAGGCTCATAGCATATTAAGTCCATTTATAGTTTTTTAGCTTTTATTTTGTAAAACTGTGTTTTTTCAAAAGACTATATGAATAATCAAAGTAGAAATAATGAGACAAATCAGCAAACGCAGTAATTTCTATGTGTAAAATAGTTTCAAATCAGAAATTGGAGTTATATTTATACTAATGACAACCTTAACATCCTAACAGGCTCCAATTTTTGCATAAAAATGATACATTTTAAATATCTAAAACCTTGATGGGGATTTTATACTCTGTTTATGTTAAACCAAAAAAGTGAACTTAAAGTAATCATGTAAATTGAATGATAATAAGAGTTCTTTTATATTTTTAGACTACTTCAAATGAATAATTTAAAAGGCATCAAGCAAAATATTTTATTAACATAAAGTTAATGGTATATTTTTACAGTATCTGATTTTCAAAAATTTGTACTAAGGCATTATCATAATCAGCTCATGTCAGTAGCATGCCATTTCACATGCTTTTATTTTTCACTAATGTACTCCCTGGCACAGACACGGAGTCTAAACCTTATTCCTGAGCTATCACTACTGCCTTGATTAAAATACTTGTAATTTGTTTGCTTCTACACAAATATAAAATAAAGAGGACCCTGTTCTGTGAGCTGAAATTTCTGTTAGGATGTATTCCAATGACAAATTCAAGGGCCCAGCAGTGGCACATCCCAGCACTCTCAAAGAGAAAGAAAATAAAAAGCATCAGCCAGGGTGTGTGACACAAAGCTGGTATTATGCTGTGAAACCAAGACAATTACAGAATGTTAGAGAATTCCTTGCCATTCCCTGGCTAGAAAAATGGAAAAAAATTCCCACCTTACTCAGTGCCAGCTTAAGGACAGGGAAAATGAACTCAAAGCATTTGAATTCTAATTCCAAGTACAGTTTCTTTCAAAACAACCACTTACTATCTGACAGGTATGAGTTTGTAAAACTACACAAAACCTACATTTAAACTTGGTTAAAATGCAAAAATTAATTTAATTTCTTTTAAAAGAATAATTTCATGTCACTTATTCAAATATTTTTTCCAGATAAATAGGGATGCTCTTTTTATTTCTTCCATCATCCCAAGCAAAGGACAAATAGCACTCTTGCTCTAATCAGACAACTCTCATCAATAATCAATGTAGACTTTTTTATCTGTGATTGCACTTTCTAATGTGCCTTGCTTTATTATCTATTCCAAAATAATTGTTTATCATGAATTCTGATATAAATATACCCCATTTAATGGGATGGAGCACTGCCATTGGCTTTGCTGGGAATAAATAGAGAGAGCTGAAGTCAGCCATGAACAGAACTAAAGACGAAGCAATTGCAGACTTAGGGCTGTGGAAACAAACTTGGCATGTTTAATTACCCTTATCAAAGGATTTGATACTTTGATAATATACTGTGTAAAAATGCTGTAACATTTGAGAATAGTTTGAATTAAAAATTCCAATTGATGGTTTGTCAAAATAAAATATAAAAAGGCTATGAGGGTAAATATGCAGCCTCATGAGTCTTCTTCAGTACTTCAGTGTCTTAATAATCACCAGTAAACATTTGAAGCCCCCAAAATGTTCAAATGATTAATTTAAAAAAGAAACAAAGCAGGGAGATTTTTGAATGTGGAGTCCTATGACAGACTTCAAAGATTCCTTGAAAAGAGAACACTTTGTGATGGAAATATTTTTCCTCGGGGGTTTTCTACCACCATTTGAAATTTTAGATGTTTTTCCCAGAATGTTGTGCCCATTCTATTACCATCTCCTCTACAGCAGCAACAAAATTATTAAAGTATGAAAAGATGAAGAAAATCCACAAAGTTGCTTGGTCTCACAAGTTTTGAATTAGAGAATACATGATGGTTTTATTCACTCTAATGAAAAAAAAACCCAGCAGTTTGTAAGGAAAACATCATAAAATTTAAGGCAATAAACTCTTCTGATACTGCAGGTTGTTTTTGATTATTTGTCTTTGAATTGTGAATGACACAATAAAGCATTTTTTAACCTTATTATTAAACACTCCTACATGTACACTGGAGTTCCTCTTGGAGTTCCACATTTCTGGCAGTGAAATTCATCTTGTGCAGTTTTAGCTCAAAACCTAAACATTACTTGAAACACCCCACTTAAATTTTGAAATCTCAGCGGGCTCTGCTCTGCAGTTACTGCTGTTTCCTAAATATACATCTTGTGTTTGTTTATATGTGCACCCTTTCACTGAAAGACATGTTTTAAGACTTAAAAAAAACCCAAAAAAACCATGAATATCACTTGGTTTTATAATTTCCTTTACAGAGGAAAAAAAAAATCCAAATTCTAAAATAATGTGCAAAAAACCCCTCAAAACAAACCAACATAATCTTATTCTGATATTATTTAGATAGTAAACAGAATAGTTAATGGAATTTATGACTAGAACCTATTCCAATTCAGATTATCAAAAAAAAATCCAGTAACTCATAAATAAAAGGAAAAATTAAACACAATGAAATATCTTTTATTTCTAAAGCTGAGAATTTTCCTATTATAGTCATGTCAGAATATTTTTTTCTTTTTCTACTCCAGTGCCATGTTACATTAACATCAATTAATCACTGGAAAAAATGACCAAGTGAATTTTTACATTCTCATTTCCTAAAATCTTTAAACCCAGACTGAATGAATTTCCAAAATATACTATTCATAAAAACTCATAAAAACAAGTAATTCTTCTTATACAGGAATAATTAGATAAAGACCTACTCTGTGCAAAGAAGCAGAAATCAGATTGCATGACCTTTCTGACATAAAATCACATTTCTAACTCCATCAAACTGATGAACAAAGCATCCAGAAAAGTGAAACCCAAAGAGAGCTTCACTCATCACCCTCCTCTGCACTGTGAGGTGCTGGTGTTAATTTGGGACACAGACATGGGGATGAGAGGACTCTGTCAGCTGGGGTAAGGCTGCTGAGTAAAGAAACTGCCAGGAAAATCTGGTATTCAGCTCTGCAAAAGGAGAGCTCTTTAATATATTTCAGAGGTCACTAACTGGGAACATTTAAAAACCATCCAGGCAATAAAAATCAAATGATGTCACACCAAATTTTTTAGACATTAAGATGTAAATTTCACTAATTGTGCTTGTACTCAAAACTGGGCTACAGTGATGATCAACATCCATGCTAAGTGAAAAATTTGCTGAAAATTCAACTCCATAGAGAAATATATCACTTTCATTTTCCTGCTGCAAAATGTCAATGTATTAAAAATTTTAAAAGAGATAGGTTTGCTGTAAGGGTTGGTTGAATGGCCAAAACTCCCCCTCCCCTCATACCCACTTACTGTGTCTCTACTTTGTAAAACAGAAACATGGCAACGTTTTCCTGCAGTTTTATTCTCCTTATATTTGTTATATTGACAGCACCTTCAAAATAAATATTTAGGTCTAATTCCATTAAAGTATGCTCAGATCGCCTAATGGGAAATAAAAATCACTGAAGCTATATCTAACTATTGATATACTGCCCTTTTTTTACACTTTTTAAAATAGAACTTGTTTTATTTATAATAACAACTACTTTCTGGAAATCAAGGATGTGGCATGTCTCCTTTCAGCTAAACTAGGAGATTCAAACATTTCCCCTTCTTGCTTAACCAGATAAAGATTACCTAGGAATTCTAATTCCTGAAGGAAAAATAAAAGATGTCCAAGAAAATAAGCCTGACCATTTAGCAGTTTGCTGTATTGTCCCCTCTGTCCTCTTCTTCATGAATGGAGAACAACCAGGATTAGTATCTCCCCTGGAAGTTCTGGGAACTGACCAAATCAGACACTGTTGAATCTTCCTGAAAATATTTTTTTAAGTCTGGCTCAAGGCTCCCCAGCCATAACTAGAAGTAAAGACTTGATAATATAGAGGAAAATGATTTTTAAATTATTATACGCTCTTGTTTAGGACAGAGATTTAAAGCCAGAACTTTTTTTTTCCTTTTTTTCTTTCTTCTTGACAGGACAAGACTCTCACTGGAAGTCATTGTGGAAGACATTGAGCCTGGAGTTTTCTAAATAATCAGACAAAATGTTGTTTTGGACTATGGAGATCAGATTTTGTAAATCAAGTGGAAGAGCTTATTAGAGACAGAAAGCTCCATGTCAGGTCTCCAGAGGAGAGATACACAGAGGTGGATGGAAACGGTTTGGTGGCTTTAGTTCTCCACTGTTTAATGCAGGCAGGAAACAGGATCCACAGTTTTCTGTGGCCTCCATGCTGTGGTTATTTTCTGCTGAATAGCACAGAAATAAAAGCTTTTATATGTATTTTTGGAAGTAGAATCCTTACAGGGGTGAAATAACTGTAATCAAGAGCAAGCTGAATATGGAGTGTAGGAGGATAAGAAAGCTTTTCAGGGCTAGAGTGTCCTGCAGAAGACATGAAAGTCTGAAGTAAAGATGATATTTTAAACAGAGCTTCACAAGAAACTTTCAGATTTATAAAAGTGCCTTTAGGGTCAATGTGAGAACACTTCTTGTAGGATGTTTACATGGATATTTCAGGGGTGTTCTCAGCTGTTAGTGGATTTGTACAACCTTCTGTGATTGTCTCATTTGAATTAGAAAGCCATGAGCACTCAGGATAATTCTGCATTGCACCTGCACCTCCACAGAAAAATAATTCCTTATTGCTTTGTGCCAAGATGGAAAAGTGTTGGTGGCTCAGATCAAGAATGTGTCATGTACTTGAGGAAGTGATTAAAACCATAAAAAATAGCCAGCAGAGAGCCAGTCAGATAGCTAGGACATATCTGAATGCTAAAATTCACATCTGTTTCCTCCTCTCATCCAAATATGATGATCAGAGTTTTGGCTTGGTCTGATAAATAAAAATTAATTAAAAAATAAAAATGATAAAGAAATGGTGACTGTACATATTTATATACTAAAGGAGGTTTTGTACTATTCCTCTACTCCAGCAAACAGTAAACAACTCTTCAAAAATTCTTTGTCCACATTGTCAATACGATTTCTCCTTTTGTTATAAGTGCACACATAAATACTCTTTATCTAGTGTGTACTTAGAGCAGTGAGGATGCACCATCCGTGCTGAGGAGGCTCGACATAACCACACTCAAGCAACCTGCTAAGGATTTCATTCTTTGTGTTTACAGTGTTCTGTCATGACTCAGATTCCTGCCTCTACATTGTTTTTTAAACAATGGCTTTTCTTTTTTCCCAGATTGAAATACAAAGCTTCAGTTTTATAACAAGAATTAGTTGGGGAATAATAGCAACGTTACACAAAAGGAGAACAAAGTACTCAGATATTTCCCTGTATGTTTTGTTTTCATCCATCCACACAATCCAGGAAAACACAACTCTATGCACACACACACACAACAAACACTCTCTTGAGGAAATTAGCACAGAATACAAATGCACTGCATTAATATGTGAGTTTTGATCACGGTGTCAGCTGTACCCTTTTCTCCTTAGTACTTAACTTCTATTAACTTTTAAAGTTGAGAATTGCCATTGAGTGATATTCATCTGGACATCAACAGCAATTTCTCTGTCTTGCCTTATGCTATTATTCAACTCAACAACTATAATCTATACAAAAATAATGCTTCATCTGTTGATTATAGTCCCCGGAAGAATTGTGGGGAAAAAAAAAAAAAAGAGGAAACTGTTAAAAATTTAGCAAAATAATGGCTGGTAGAGTGTTGAAATTAAACCAGCCACGTGCAGCCATTGCAGAGATGAGGATAGCTGTGCATACCGGCTGCAGCAATGTGTGCATGGGATAAGGGATGCACAGCTTGACATAGAATCCAACAGAGGTTTTTTTTCTTTTCAACCTTTCCTTAAACTTTTGCCTTTTAAACAAAAAAGACCCACAAAAATCTCAAAACAATGACAACAAAATTTTACAAAGGACGAGATTGCCACTGGTTAGTCCTGTGGTTATGCTGGAACAATCCTGATGAATCAGGTCTCATATATCCATGTACTCTTTACTTCTTTTCCCGTAAAGAGTCTTATAGTTAAACTGCAAGATCTCTGGGACAGGAACAATCTTTTGTTCTTTGCCTGTATGTACTGAATAATGCAGTGTCCTGATTTGTGACTGGGCTCCCAAGTGCTATGATGTGATACAAATAATGAATGAAAGCACTTAATTTTTAATTTAAAATAAAATTGACAAAAGTGATTACTAATTTTAGACTTATCAACCAGAAGCAGCTGGGATCTCATTTTAGGAGATCCCAAGCATCTATGCTCTCAGATAATTCAAGTGCAGCTGGAGTGCTCAGATTGAGCACCCAATATCCTCAGCCCCAAAATTAATTGAGGATTTTGAAAGTGCTGGCTCAAACATTAGCACATTCCGTTGATTATCCTTTTGAGGGGCCTGTTCTTTCTGCATTTGCCAGGCGGGGCAAAGGGACTCTCTGTTCTTGTCTTGTGTTTCAATAATCCCCTTCTCTTTGAAAGGACAGGTGCAAATTAAGTCTCACTTGAGTATGCCTAACAAATCAAACAATCTATACCTCAAAATATATGTGCATTTCCACCTCTGCCTTATTTCCACCCATGCCATTCTCTGCTCACTTACTGGGCATCTTCCAACAATTCCCTTCAGCAAAGAGGGCTGGGACAGAGCTGCCTTGGATGCTGCCGATGCTCTTGGATGGTCAACAAAGGGTGCTAATGGACATGGCAGCTGGCTTTCTCCCTCTTGAGGCTAAACATTTTCCCTGCACTAACTCCACACTTGACTGATCCAAGAGCTGACAGCTGTGAGTTTGTCCTGAAACCATGCTGCAGTAACTGCTGCCATTTCACAATATAACTCTACTTTCTCATGTGGATTTAGTGCCAAGTACACAGCAGTTTGTGAGCCACGCAGTACAGAAAAAAACTGAGAGAAACAAACACATTTCATTTCTGTCTACATTACCAGCACTTTTCCTTCTTTATTCTGAGGCTACGAGCTGAAGAAGAGTGGAAAACGAACCTGAGGCATTTTAAAGGCTGTGCCTGAAAAATCTGCTTTTACATGAATGACAAATGTGTAGAATTACAGACTCTGATGGAGATTTAACTGGATTAGCTCTTAATACTATATTTTATATTATTATTCACGAGTGTACTTCCAGTCACTTTCATTTGGAATGAGTTGAGAAGTGTTCAGAGAACAAAAACCTGGGGGATGCCTCTGAAATTATGTGTGTATATTTGGTACCTAGCAGTAACTCAAAAATTAATGCAGTAATTTGCAACTTATGATTCTTGTTCCCACTCTGTAAAGATGGAAGTTTTACTTCTACTTTTTTTAGACCAATGAACTAAGGAAAGAAAAATAACTGAAATATGGAACCTGCCAGGAAATTCAGAGACAGCAAACTCAACACAGGCTGTATGTACGTGTAATATAGTGTAGCAACAGTTGCTACTTCACAGCATTCCCTTGTATTTCTGTTTCCATTTAATTCTCACAGCCTGCCATATGACCAAACATTTAGGAGAAAAATTAGCAAATCATTAGTGATTATATTCCATTAAACGTTTAGAAAACTGGACAGTCTACCTGATTTTTGGCAAGCAAATAAGTACCTTTCAGAAGGTAAGGAGCTACTAGAGAATGTTTCGTTTTCTGAGTATTTTGGAAAGGCTTGCAATTCACACAAAATTCATCAACTTTTAGGCAAATCAAACAAACAGCCAAGTTATATTCTATTTGCAGCAATTAAACAGCATATAAAATATTTTCAGAAGTGAAAGATTGAGTCCTAAAATAACCACCAGAAATAAATCAGAAATGCTAAGATCTCTCAAGAATTCCAGCACCTTTGGAAGGCAAGCTCTTTCTTACTTCTGTGCCTGCACATGACCCTGAAAGTCCAAGGTAACTGCAGGGGCCACACCTGACATTTCCAGCTCCTGATCTCAGCAGCCAATTCATTTTGAAAGCTAAAATTATTTTCTCTCTCAGAAGTTCTTATAATAGCTTATTTGTGAAAAATACCAGCATGAATCGATTCCTTGAAGCCAAAACTCAGGGCTGAAGAAAACACGCACGTATTTATCACAGCAATATAGTGCTGGAAAAAGCAATATTACTGTAACAAATCTGGAAAAAAACAATGAGTACTGGGAGAGGTGGAACACAGCCTGCTTCACCAATGCCAGAAAGATTTCATGCTGCAAGACAGTGCTGTTTCAATTTTTTTTTTGCCTTTTTTTTTAACTTTTAGGAGGATCAAAAAGAATTTAAATAACTGTGAAGGTTCTCATGCATTTCATACTTACATACCACCTTTTTATTATTATTATAATTTACTCAATATTAGGGAAAAGGTGTTTTTTAGGTAGTGGGAGATTCCACAGTCCCAGTCCCCACTATCCAGACTATCAGCAGAAGAGCTAAAGCAGCAGTCCTGACTTCTCAACGCTCTCAGCAAAGTTCCTCAGGCTTGAAGATCTCAGCTGCAACAGAAACTGGGCTTTTCAGCCTCCCCAGCTCAGATGGCCTTTGTACTCCCTTCTGAGACTATCAGAGGGTGTTAGTTATATCTCACTGCAGCCTGAGGCTTGGGATGTGAGCCTCTTCCTATGAGCAATGAACTTTGCAAACCTGTGCCAGCTCTACCACAATGTTGACTAAGAGCAGAAGTGCTCACATTTCTACTGCCACAGCACCAAGGCCCCTGAACTTTCCTAGAGTGGGTTAATTTTCTCCTCAGGCTGGGAGGAGCATGGGGAGCATTACTGTCTCTGTGGGGAGGATAAATGAGCCACTCTGAGCTGCTCCAGCCGGACCAGGGGCTGTGAAGATGGGACAGAAGAGGCTGGTGCTGTTCAGCACAAAACCAGCATCTCCACATTCTCTCTTTTTCTGATTCTATGAAATTCTTACATTGTGAAAATTGCTCTGAATATGAACAAAGAGGGATGAAAGGAACTTAAAATGTTTTAAGCAATTTCTGTGAAAAGAGATATGTATTGATCACCCAACCTCAGTGCAAAGGGAACCAAGTACTGATAGTCGCAGTGACCTCTGGATCAACCTACTTAATTCCACTGATCCCTGAGCAGCCTGTGACAACCACCAGCCAAGCACCAGCCCCACTTCACAAGACCCTCCCCATATCCTGACACTATGGAAAAGGCACAGGAGGCCAGACAGGAGGGGGAGTTCTGGATGTGTTCATTCTCCCATGTGAGAATCCCAGAACCCACATCTGGAAAAAAACCCAGGGAAACCCAGGCCCTCAGCTGTCAGCTTTCTGTTCCTTGCTTTTTAAAACTCGTCTTTCTTCTCAATAACTTTTGCATCTCTTCTGCTCTCTAGGTATTTAGCAAGCTGCTCAGGTTCCATTCCTTAACAATGCATCTTCTAAAAAAAAGTCATTCCTTAACTAACCATTCTTTCTTACTTTCACTGATTTAAAAGGAAAAAAAAAAAAACCAAACCCTTTTTCATCTCCTATTACATTATCAATATATCCATTCTATACTGAGTTTTGAGTGTAGAATCACAATTTGAAAATAAAAATGAAAATGCAACATGATGCAATAGTTATTCATCATTCATACCCACAGCTTTTTCTGAGAATTACCAATTGCTTATTACATAGAATTGTGTATTTCAAGGATGTGAAAAAGGCTAAAGGGAACGTAACATATTTTTCTCTTTTCGTCTCTGCACCTCAGAGAAAGGGAAGAACAAGCAGAGTAAATATCTAGTCCTTCTGATACATTTTCATGAAGTAGTTTTGCTTGTGTGTTTAAAAAGTAACCAACAGCGAGATTTGCTGTGCAGCTGAATTGGGAAATGGATGGTTCTTAAATGCTGAATACGGAAAAAAATTAATTCTATCATTTCAGATCAAAATGGGGCACAGAATAAGGACAAGATTTTGAATTTAAATGAAAAGTTGTGACTGAAGCTGGTAAAATTATTGACTATACTGTTTGAGATTGTATTCCTTCTTCTTTTCACAACACATTTATAAGCAGACTACTTTATACAAACCAGATCACAATTAGTGGACCCTGGGTGAGAATATATCTTAGCATCAGAGTTCCTGATGAGTTATTCATTTCACTCTGCATTATTCATGATGTGCAATTGGTCAGCTAAAATCACTGTATCACTTTTGTTCCTGGTGTAGACAAAACACTTGTAAAACGAAGAACAGAAAATGTGCCTACTCATGTCAGAATATCTCTGCTTCTAAGTGGTTAGGGCCACTTTTATACAAAGAACAGTCATTCCACAAATAAACCCAGCTTAAAAATAGCCAATAAGACAAAGAACAGAGGAGCTCTCTAAATTCAAATAGGTTTTGGACCTAGGTCATGGATCAGACAAATAGAACAGATAGACTACTCTAGAAAATAAGCATATTTTTGCTACACAGGAAAGTAATGGGGGGAGAATCACACGTAAAAATCTCAAATTGAGACACAAACATCAGAAGGAGAATCAAGAGGTTTAGATGTGAATCTCCTGGTAGTATGGGATAATAAAAGTTGCAGATTACTAAACGTATGTAACTAAGACATTGTTCTTAATTGGCCCTTCCTCACATCCAGGCAGACATTTGTATAACTCAGTGTTCTGCTGCTGCAGCTCAGCCCTCCTTAGTGAGCATCTGTGGGTAGGCACAGCCTCCCTCTACATTTTTGTGGTACTTGCTTGTACCATCACAAAAATGTCTTATATTTTGGTTTACCAGTGAAAAATGCCAGTTTAATACTGAAAGCTAAGCCAATATTTAAGCAGATATATGAAAGATACCCTTTCTTCAGCAGCCACTTTAAAATGGATATTTTTTCACTGTATTGTTAGAACCAGCCTTGGTCAATCAAACACAGTTTCCTTGTTGCTGAGTCTTGATTGCTTCCATGACAACAATGCTATTTTATAGCAAGAGTATCCTCATATATAATTAAGGACACTATATGCTTGTTTATATTGAATTTAAAAGATAACTTGAAGAACTCATCATGTTTCTTCAGCTGTGGTCTCTGAAAAGTACTATTAAATCATAAATATTCAAAATTAAGGTAAGTTCATATTCTGTTGTGTAATGGAGCTGTTTACAGAACTGCTGTTAAAGCTTTAGACTTTTCCATTAGGAAAGCATTTAAATGATTGTGATGTTATTTGGAAACCACAAATCACGAAAATAAAAAAAAAAAACAAAAAAACAAAAATAATAACCCTAAAACAAATAAAACCCCCTAATACATACATGAAAATAAAAGTACAAGCTCATGTCCAAACCCATTTTCTCTGCTCTGGAATGCATCTGGCATCTCCTAAAGCCTTGCAGAGCACCTTTCTCATGGGCACAGGGCATCCTGCACATGCTGCTCACAGACCCCTGCCAGGAAGTTGCTGCACCAGAATCTGGGCTCCTCCTGAGGCTCCCTCTTGCAAGTTTAGTGTCAGTTCTGACTTCTTTTCTTTTGAGATTTTAGTTCATACTCAAGGAAAATTTTTTTTGTACTTCAATACTGGTGTGACAATATCAAGGACTTTGACACAGAAGAATCTGAAGTTCAAAAGTAAAATCATTTAATGAATGCATAGCACATCCCTTCTTCATTATGCTGAAGACAGCCCTGGAGCTGGGCAATGCATACACTAATTCTCTATTAGAAATGTTATTCTACATTCCTCATTTGTAAAATAGCATTAAAAAAAAGTCAAGATGTTTGGCTAAAAAAGCTTTCATACCATTTTGAACTTTCCTAGTATATTTTTAAAAGCAGGAGATAATCCTTTTTCGCAGCTATTGTGTTTTATTCTGTTGAAGGTTGCTGGCTGTAAAACATTGTACCTCCCTTTAAACTTTTCCATATAACTTGATTAGACAGCAGTAATCTCTAATGCTTTCATGTGCAAATTTAGGAGTGACCCGGAACAAGAGTTTCCTTCATCCCCATAGCAACCAGGAGGATGGAAGAATGCCACTCACCAGGCAATGCAAGGCAAATTTCATCCCTTTGATGTTAATTAACAAATTGCTTTCAGAAAAGTCAATGCATTTTTCTCCTTTAAATGTTTGTGATAAATTTTTAATATGTCTGAAAATGAAAGAAATGCAGGAGCGCTGGCTGCTGAGAGAGGAGTGTGGACAACTGCCTTGGCACTGGTGCTACAGCAGTGGTGACCCCCAGAAAGGGTTTGCAGCAGCTGATCTTAAATAATTTTGAGTGAATTTTGGGTCTTGGAGTTAAGGACTGCTACCTTCAAATAGTTTTATTCCTAGTGTCCACTCTGATGTGGGCCCTGCTATAAGAAATGCATTCATCCATTTTTGGTTGTAAGCACAAAAAAAATAATAGGATAACACACACAAAATTTCTTAAGATGAGGTTATAAGCATATCCTAAATAATTTCGATATACTCAGTGTGAAAATCACTTTTCACCCATAAATTTTGTTTGCACAGTTTTTAGACTGCTTGTTCCTCTTCTTTTTCTTTCCCCAACTGTCCAAATACTTTACAAAAGTTATCAGTTCTTGGTACAAATTCCTTTAGGGACTACTGAGGTGTTCTTAATTTTGCTGATAAGAGAAGGCTTGAAAGTTGTGAGTCACTCAAAACCCACCAAGAAAGCCCATCAGAGTTCCTGTTATGAAGGAATACATCTGTTCACTGGTTAAGATGTTTAGTTCAGAGAATGTGTTTTCCCTTCTGCCCGTTTTTTAGATTTTCCAGGACTAATCACCTGGGTGAAACTTCATTACAAAGGTGATCTGAACAACTCCAGGTGATCTGAGGAACTCCAGCAGAATTCAGCTCAGTGAAATAACCACATTGCAAACTAACCCCTTACAGACACTGATTTCACTGTTATGTGATATCTTCTTACCAGACTGTCACTTTTCTCCTGAATCTTCATTTTCCTGATACAAATGCTTTCTTAAATAATGTTTGAGATCTTGGAGGTGACACTGTAACTCCAGTTACCTTCAGCAAAGTTCAGGCTGTGCTCAGTTCCCCTTGGGCACTGTGGAGGGCAGAGCCTGCTGGGGTCACAGGATGTGCAGGAACAAGCTGTGCAGTCCCTGTCCCTGGAGGTTTGCAAGACCAGACCAGGGGCTGACCTTAGAGGTGCCTCTGTGCCAACCACGTGGCTTGGACTTCATTCTGAGTCCTTGCCAGTCCAGAATATCACATGATGCTATTATCAGATACAATGATGGATTTAAAAAAAATCCTAAGGATGTCAGATATTCTAGCAAAAGGTAAATGAACAAGAAGCAAGTGTAGGCAACCCAAGATTTTGATGACACTCACTTCCCCAAATTACCTTTAACTTCAGCTGAACTGAAAACAAGGCTGTGATTGGAGACAAAAATGGAAGTATCTAATCCCTAATGACACATTAATCCCAGAAACCTCTCCTTCACTGAATGTTACAAAATCCCTGCTGTAGTTTTTGTTTGGTTTTTTTTTGCACCTCTCCATCAGTTAGGAATTGTGTGAACTCCACAATGCTTTTCACACAGTGCAGCAAAAGATTCTCCCTACCCATCTCTTTAAAAAAATTACAGAATGAATTCCACTGGTCCTGTATTTGTGTATAACCTTATTTAACAAGCTTGCTGTTCAGCACAGCAGGGAAAGTCCATTAGAAGAATGACATACGAGAATCCCACCAGAGTGAAATGAGAGGCTTCTCAGAAGGTAAGAAGGCACCTCCTTACTGCTCTTTGCCTTAACTACCATAACTAAAACACTGAACATAAATCTGTATAGCTGTAATCCCAGAGAATTACAGCCTTTAATACAGAATACAATTTTACAGTCCAAGTCTGTGTCTGGGGAATTGCCAGATGTTGGCCCATACCTGCCAGGGAAGATGGCAGGAGTGGATGATGACAAGTATCCCACCTTGTACAGGAGGGTGGACTGAAAAAAACTGGATATTTGAAGATGCTTGTGAATCTTTTGTGCTCAATTCACTGGAAAGAGGAACATCCAAAGGTTAAGCTAAATTCTGCAATAATTTTATAAATCAGAAATCTTAAGATGCAGAAAAGAGTTGAAAGAGATTCAGTGTAACTCTGTATCCTGAAAAATTTAGATTTTAATCCAGTACCTGAAACCAAAATCCTCTTTGCATACAGTGATATGAAAAGCACTTCGTTCAACAAGACTGAAATTATTTCTTAAAGAGAACAGGAGAGTTTCAAAGGCTCCAAATGTGCTGGTATCTTGTCCTTGTACTGCACTCTAAATATTTCCCTTTTTTCAGGTAACTTTTAATTTTTTTTTCTTTAAATGGAAAAAACATGTACAGAACAATTATATTTTGACCAGAACTTGTGGTCAAACAGCTTTAACTGTTTTCTACCAGGCAGGTTTTCAGCATTACCTTTCCATACTGATTTACATATAGGGACCTGCTTTCTAAAAGATATGTAGTTTGTGAAAAATATGACTCCACTGGAGAAAGTTGTTTTTCAGCCATCTGAGAAGGTGCCACTCCTATCTTCCAATTAGAGTGGTGCAGGCAGGGGGAGTAATAATGTTTACTTGGAAAAATATGAAAATATGCATATGCAATACAGTAAATAAAATTAAAATAAACATGAGATTTTGAATTCTATTTACTGGAAGTGGCTGGCTTAACTGTGCAACTGCTCAGCCTTGTATGTGAGTCATGCTAATGTACGAATTCATTCAATACAGTATGATTATTTTGCCAAGCAATATATTAGAAAACTCTTACCAGAACTTCCCAGAGCAGCCAGTCATATAAATTCATATCTTATAATGAAAACAGAAATCACATTGTAGTCTAATATGGAGCTACATAAGGATTGTTCCCAGTATCCTAAATATAAATTAATATATGTATAAGCTTTGTATGAATACTTTCTAAATTAACATACTAAACAAAATTATTATCAGAATTTACTGGGACAATAACTTCAATATGAGAAAACTGGCACTAGATAACTGACTAAGAGTTCATCAACATGTTTGTTTCTTATGTTTTTTCTAGATACTTCTGTTACAGGTGCTACAAAAAAAGTTTAATTTTATCTGTATACAGTACAGTATATTATATTTACTAAAGAAGTCCAAGTATGAGAATGTTTTGACAAGCATTCAGATGAAATAGTTTCTAAAGGGTCTGCCAGCAATGGAGGCTGTGCCCAACTTACGTGTTTAAGGAGACATAGTAGTGGATGTTTGGTAAAATATTGGGAAACTCTCCATAAACAGCACTGCTGAAATCTTGCCTGATTTTCTACATCTACAATTTTCTATCTATAAGAAAAAAATTAACCTCCAAATACGTGGAAAATAAGCAAGTGCCTGAAAGGACAACTCCTTTGAAGACGGAGTCCATTTGAAGGAAAAAAAGACATATATATACACACATATCTTTATGTGTATATATACGGATTTGTAGCACATTGTAGCTCACTTCTGTAAGCAGTAAAAGCACACCTACCACTGAGATCAGCACAAAGGCTGAGAACAAAACTGTTCAAAATAATGAAAAGGCTTAATATTTATTTCAATTTCCATTCTTTGTTATTATAAACAAAAAAAACCCCAACCCCCTCCACTAACAAAAAATACCCCCTAAAATTAAAAAGAACAAAACCAAATAACAACCAACCAAACAACAAAAACAAAATAACTCCACCAAAACCAAACAACCCACCCTCCAGAATAGAAAATCAATGTTTACGTCTCCTGATGGTATTTCTATTGCTGGTTTATTATGATTATTGGCATACAAAAAAAGATTAGGATAGTAACAGTAGTTTAGTAGTGGTTTAGTGTCATGTAAGGAACTGAGCCAAATTCATGCTGGCAGACAGAGTAAGTTAGTAGACCCAAAGATTAGTAAAGATATTTCAAGCCTAAAGAAGGAGGAATTTCCATAAATATTTTGGCATGATCTGGATTCTGTCATTTTGAAAAGGATAAAATAAGAAAAAAATGGGAGGACAAATTTTCTTTTTCTCAATGAGCAGAAACTCACAGTATAAGTAGAGAGGAGAGGAAGGCAGCACTAAAATCAGGCAAACCTGACTTTGAGGCACAGAGTTTCATTTACACACACACTCTTTGAATTTGTTATGCCAAGGGCAGCACCTCAGAGCAGGCTGCAGAGCAGTGCCCTGCACCCCCAGACCTCTCAGGTGGGAGCTGGCACAGCGAAACAACCCCACAAAAAAGACCAAGGGGGACATCCAAGTTGCACACATACAACTCAATAATAAATCTTACAGCAGAGTGTTTGAAGAAAGAGATGCATCCCAGATATATAAACAGGCTTCTGAACATCAGGGAAACAATTCTGGCTGACAAAGGAACCCACATGCAGCCAAGAGGAGAAGAGCCTTCATTTGTGACTGGCAACTGAGCTGGGCAATTTCCTGTTTTCCCATTATGTCTCCTATTGAGACTCTCCATAGGCTCTCTATAGTTTACAGCAGAAGGCTGAGGGAAGGAGACTCTGTGTTGACAAAAGAGCAAAAACAGAAGAAAAGGAGTTGTGATTTTTCCTGCTTGATGGCTGAGCAATCACCAGGACACCTTTCCCTTATTAAACAACAAAAGGGAAATGTGAATATGTAATGTTTGTTGGTATTTTCTTCGCTTGGCAAGAAGCACTTTGCTTCTGCAACTGTGAAGTGAAGAATCTCTTCATGCTGGATGGCTTTAGTCTGTGGGCACCCTGATGGGCACAAAGAAAGAATCACAGACAGACCTGACATCAAACTGGCTGCCAACACCCTCACTTTACAGCAGCATACACAAAAGAGGAAAACAAGGATATGCATGAACAGTATGGGTTTCTTTTGCTGTGCTTGGTATCAAGTCAATTGCTAACATGCTTGTGATATGAAAACATTTCACATGTACATCAGTGCTTCCAGGCACCCAGTTGAGACCATAGCAACAACAGATTTCACTGCATTGCTGCAGGAAAAGACTTTCCCCCTTTGCTTGCTCCAAGTCCATTCTAAAGCAAAACCAGCGAGCGCTGACCACTTATCTATAAATCAGCATTCTTGTCCTCTCTCCGTGCACACCCTCAGCACACTTGAAAAATACAGCAGGACTTGCTTACTTGTGGCTACATCAGAGACAGCAGGAGGTGCAAGATCCTTTTCTGTATTTACTAACAACTCAAACACTTTGTTATCTTAATTTCATGCTCTTTTAATGTATATTTTTCATAGTGTCATAATGCACAGCATTGTGTCTAAGTCACAGCACAGAATAATACAAAATAAATGTTCTGATGATGAGATGGTGAGATAAAGGCAGTTGCTTGCCATAAAAAAAACCAAAAAAACCCCAAAAAAACCCAAAACACCCAAAACAACAACAACAACAACAACAAAACAAACCCAAAACCAACAAACCAACCAAAAACCCCTAGCACATAAATATTATTACTTTTCTGCAATGTCTTACTTCTCTACAGCATTTCCTATCAGTTCTGACAGGGGTGTACACTCTGTGCCACCTTCACTGCACAAGCACTAAATGATTCAACAGATAATTACTTATCACAACAGCGCTAGAGATGTTCTCATGCATCCAGAGACAAAGCAGTCAAGGAAAAAACAAACTCAGTTATTGATATGAGTTGTGCTGACTTATGTTCAAGCTGACTTATGGAGGTTATTTACATTGTTATTTAAAGGGCTGATATCTTCCTGTGAAGTTTTGACTTCACATTCCATACACAGCAAACTGTATTGCATTTAAAAGCAGCTTCTATTTAAGTCATCAATAAATACTTGTTTAATAAAACACATGAGGAGGCTACAGAAATAAAATATAATCATCTATTAATAATGTAGTCATAATGCTGGTTATACTATTTTCATCAATATATTCTGTCCAATATTTCATTAATTCATTATGTCCATAAATAGAGAATTTAGCTTAAAGTTGTCAGTGAGACATATGTTCATTGAACTTATTTCTTGAATGTTAAAAAAGTCAAAAGACTAGAACTACAATAATCTTTAAATTGTGGGGTTTTTCCTCAGAAGCAATTACTTCGTTTTCATTCACAGCCCTGCTTGCCCAGCCTAAACAGCACAACACCATGCTGTGCTGAAGATAGCATTGGAAAATACACCAACATGCTTTAGGTTTTCTTTTTCATGCTTTTAAATTTTTTTCTTTCAGGATTTTGCTCTTAATAATTTGACGCTTTCAAAACATAACGCGTAAACTGTTTGTGAGCATCACACTGAGGATAAAGAGTTTTGTGTATTTGTCTATTGAATAATCACAACAACATATATTTAAGCACAGTAAGTAAAATATTTTAGCATTTAACAAAGAGCTCTTGTCCTCAGGCAGCCTAACACAAAACTTGTGATAATCTTCCAGTAACTGAGACATTGTGACATTTACTGCACAAAGCATTTCTCAGTTTTCCTGAGTGTGTAAATGCCTGCCTTCCATGAACTCCAGGTCAAACACAGGTATTTCCCAGGTGCTAAATAACTCCACTGTCCTATAGTGATATGATTCTAATAACTTTTTTCCAACTTATATTTAAGAACCTATATTTTTCAGTAGTAAAGACATTAGATTGCTGAAGCTGAATTTAGAATAGCAAAGAAGAGGATTTTCATTTTTTGTCATTATTAAAGATAATTTTTCGGCAAGAGTTGAATATATTTTACATACCCTATAAAGCTTGTGTATTTTCATGTTCCAGTGTGTTACCAGGATATAGTGCTATTTATTTTCTGTAAACTGGTATAATAAATCAATTTTAGTGGCCAGCAAGGAAACTTCAGCTCACTGGGCCCCGTATGTGATTGAGCTAGGCACTCCCTTATGTTGTGTGATAGATTTGATTCTGTTTTTAAAGAAAAAGTGTGGATACAGTTTTTTTTTTACACTGCTGCCACTTATGGGTTGTATATGTCATAAAATGTCCTTAGGATATCCTCTTTTCACTGTCCTAGATAAATTAAAAAAAAAAAAAGAAAGAAAAAGAAGGGAGAAAAAAGAGAAAAAAAGATTAAACGAGAGTGATGTCAATGCATTACAATGTCAAAGTCTTGTTTCATGTTGGTCAAGATGGCTCATCTCACAGTCTGTCCTCACTTTGATGTTGGGGAAGTATGATTGTGCTGTAGTCTGTGAAGTCCTTTTTCTTGTCAAGTGTTTTGAATTTTATGATAACAAAATGAGGAGGGGCAGCACTGAGGTTCAAAGACCCAAGCAGCAAACAGCAATGTTGCTGTACAGCTAAACAAGCCAAACGTGAAGACTGCAGGCAGAGTTCTACACAACAAGGAATCAGATGGGTGATTTAATTTTAAATGCTAAGTGAAAATCCTCCATTTTAACACTTGGACTTCTAAACAAGTCATCTTAAAAGAGAAACAACAACCCAAGCCAAAACCCCATATCTGACTACTTTACATAACCAGGTTTATAACTGCAAAGGTTTCTTTTTCTGCTCTTTCTTTAACACAGCTTCTTAAAATGATCTGTCCTCGCTGACGTGGTTCACCATCTAGAAAAGTTATATAAAGTGTAAGCACTGACAGGGTAACTTATTTGTTTTAATACAACAAAACCCACTTAATTCTGTTTTTGAAATACATATAGAACGAAAACCACATTGTATGTTTGCTACTAATATTTCATGCCAAGGTAGCAGATAGTCCTTATCTTCAGGCCATCCTGCCCTCACTCTCACCCACTGTTTCTCCAGGGACATTGCTATCTATACTACATGTAACTCACAGATCTAATATCCCATATATATTGGAGATATACAAGCCCTCTTGCTTTTACCTCCTTAAAAAAAGGTGAGCCCTACTCCTAAATATTCTGTAATATTAGTCCAAAATGACTCAGCACTGGCAGAAATATCAGCACACACTAAACAGACTGATCTCAAATGTGTTCTGGAATCCAACTGCCCTGACACGACACAAGTGCCCACTGAAGGAGCAGTGGAAGTGCCAAACGGCTACAACCACAATTTGTGGTGTTGGCAAACAAGAATAAGAGCAGCTCCTGAGTGAACACCACCCTGCTCTGTCTCCAAGTCCCCTTGCAGGGAGCACAGTTTCTCCATGCACAGGTGACAGAAAATGCCACAGGCTTTTCAGCACCTTCAGCACAATCATACAAAGAAGCCAGACCACAGGCAGCTTCCTGGTGCCAACTCCACAGACCCCAGAGCCCTTCTGGCAGCGAGGAACAAATCCAGTGACCTCCCCAGCACTTGGTGCATGCATAGCTCTGGGAGTGCTCCTGGACAGGGACATAAAAATGGAAGAACTATTGCAGCCAGAGCTGGGAATTCTATACCTACCCAAATCAGAGAAATAATTAAAAAAATAAAACAATAGAAAAGCTAAGGTTAGAAGGTCACCTTGACATCATCTAACAAATCTTCCCTTTAAAAGGAGGGCTAAGTTGCCTTATAGTCAATTTCTTTTCCACTAGGACACCCAGATTCTCCTTGGGGGACCCACCTTGCCTCTCATCAAATCAGGTGTAGCATTTGCTTTTTCCTACAATGAAGAACTTTCCACATTCACCACAACTTTTTAAGAACAGTAAACAGCAGCCTGGCAATGGCATGACTTCCACACTATGACTGCACCCCACCCATGCCCAAGATGCTGCTGTACAGCTGAAGATCTGTTGTATCATTTACAGAGAAATTCAAAAGGCTTTGGCAGAAATATAACTGTGGGTTAACATAACACCTAATCCCAGGTGGGCTCACAAACAGGATGAGAGGTTCTCAGAAATTATTGCTGAGGGGAGGACATGAGACTGAGAAGTCACCAGAGACAGCCTAGAAGAGACAGTTTTGCCTCCTCTATTATTTGGACAGGGAGCAAACTCTCCCAAGTACAAGCAGAAGCACAACTCAGGGATATGACAATATGGGGCCTCTAAAGGTGGGTGAGATGGAAATAAATAGTCTTGGCCAGCAACTTGGAGTGTGGGAAGGAAGGGGAAGAGTGAAGTGTGATGTAGGTTCTTCCATCTGAAACTCTAAGAGCCTTCAGGTGTTTGCTCTGTACACAGATATGCACCCCTCCATACCATTACATATGTGGTAATTGAGCATGCTATGTATATTCTATCACCCCAGGACTATTTACACCATCTTTCATAGAAACAGAGTGAAGCAAATTGCACTTCATTCCTCTTGTGCTTGCCTGATGAACCCGGTGATTTGCCCACAGAGTGAGAACCACTCCTGCACAGCAGACTTCCCACAGGGGCCCCAGGGGAGAGAAGAGCCTGGAGAAATTCATCATTCTCCTTTTATTGAACATGCTCTTTTATTCTGAGGAGGGTCTGCAACATTTTTGAGCTGCTGCTGTGCTCCTGCCATGGCTTGATGTGCAGCTGTTTTCAGCTTTGATGGAACATTTTAACAGTGACAGCCTAAAGGGCCAGAAGAATCATGTGCTCGGTTGCATAAGCTGCCCCGAAAGAAAGGACAGATTTGTAACCTCCTGCACATCATGAAAACTGGAAAGGGTGTAAACAGGTGACTGAACTACCTGGACAAATTTTCCCAGAGGTAATGACCCATGTGTTATTCTGAAAACAAAACTGTAACTGTCCACTGTTGCTGTTTGCTTTCTCAGCCTAAAATGGGAACCTGACCTATCTGAGGAGGACTGTTTAACAAAGAAAATGCTGAAATATTCTAGTTTCAAAAATATCTCATTTGCAGAAACAAAAATGAAAAAAAGATGGAAAACAACAATAAGAATATGCAGTTATAGAAGTCCATTGAAATTTCTGTTTTATCTGCTCTCATTTGAAAAAAACCCAAAACATTATGCATTCCCAGCCATGATTTTTTCATGCTTCCCAATAGAAAGGATTATATAATTGTGTACATGTTATTATCAATGACACCACTATGTTATGGAACCACTGACATTTTAAACTTAATTACAGATGGCAGCTTATGAAATAATTATAAAGAAAAGATTGGACAGCAACCACAGTGATTTCATGCTTGCTCTTCATGTGTGTTTAGCACAATATTGTCGAGTCCCTCAACTTTAAAAAATAATGTGGATTATCAACCAGATCATACTGCTGGCCAATGTGAGGCAGACTGAGGAAATGATAGCATGTCACATTTGGCACCCCAAGCCCAGGTCTCTGCAGAAGGTGTCCCCACAGTCCCCAAGGCTGGCTGGTGGCCACGCAGTGCCCACTGCCAGAGGAGGTACTGATCAGCACATCAGGCTCACAGGCTGTGCAGGCAGGGTCCTGCACACATTGAACAATGGATTTCCAGAGCACAAACTATTCCTTTGGGCCTCCAGATCTGAATTGAAAAAGTGAAATTTGAGTATGAGGATCTTATACCTGCCAGATTTCCTTCTATGACATTCATTTCCAGCCCCTGTGAAATTCCCTCCCCTCCATGAATCCACTAATTAAATTGCCAGTGGCTTTGATACTGATGCTACCTCACTCCAGGGAGAATTTTGTCTGGCTCTCCAGAGATTATTTTAATGTGTTCCGTGTTAAATTGGTAGGCACTTTTTAACCTGTTCCTTCCTGATTCCATCTCACCTCTGTTATTACTAATAGCACATTAAGCCTTTAACTACTATCATTTTAGTGAAGGGCTAACACAAAATAGCTATTAAGCCTTTCAGCTCTCTACCTACCTTTTTTCTTCTACTTACATTTCTCTTAAGCAGAGGACTGACAATTCCTTTGGTTATTCCCTGGCATCTTATGCATTTTAAAAGCATGTCCTTCCTGCCTTTTACATGGTTTACTAATGGTACCTCATTTATTGCCTTTACCTTTCTGACTCCTCCTTCAGATTCATCCCCTACACCCTGTCCTCCATCCTGTAATTGTACTCTTTTAATGCAGCTACAGCTTTATTATTCCAAAGATGCCCAAAAATTTTCTTGGGGCTTCTTATTTGTGGAGTTGTGTGGTGGGGTTTTTCTTGTTTCTGTGTTTTTTATGGGTTTTTTTTTTGTTGGAGAGAAGAATAAGGAAGGCAGTTTAGGAGGACTTAAGTACAGCACACTGATTCTGTGCACCCTACCCTAAATATGGCTTCTTTCCTTTTCTTCCCTGTAGCTGTCGAAGCTCTGTGGTGAAAAACATTAATTACAATTGTATCCTTCTTTTGTCAGTCTCATAAATTGCTTATGATTTTACAAACTATGGATGCTTGCTTTTCAATTGCCAGTCACTGCTGTTACATGACTATTTTTTTAAAGCAAGCGATTAAATAATAAATAGCCTAAGGTCAAAGCTAATGTACACTTTCAGTTTAGTAACTATGTTAAAATTTAGGGTGCTTTTAGGATCAGGAGACCTTTTTCATCAAACATGAGAAGTATTTGGGAACATCTGTACATTAAAAAACACACAGCAATATTGTAATTTATGTCTCAGAAAGAATTTGTGAATTAATCACTAGTTTTTCATTATGTACTCAGCTCTTCAGTGGGACACTGCACCTTAATAATTATGTTGCCTGTAGAAATAGGAAACAGAGGCTGATTAACAAGGCTCTGCATCATCTTATCTTATTCTGCCACAGCTGTAGGTCACATCCACCCTTCCAACTATAAACATTTTTGCTTCTTCTTAAGGAAAACTATGCAATAGTCTTTAATTATTTATCCACAAATGTAATTTTTACATTTTGCACCAACTTCAGAATCTTAAGAAAATTGCAGTGCTATCTTTCTAACCTGTCCATGTTGAGAAAAGTACAATACTAATTTCATATAACTATATTTGTATTAAATTCTATCTTTTCCAGCATATTAGACCAAAATTCTTTGCCCAAGGAATTACATATATATTTAAAATGTCAAGTCTTACATGAAACAGAAAGACTGGAGACCAAATCATATCCTAAAGATGCCTACAGAATAAAAAAACCACTATTCTGTTATAGCAGGTAATATTTTAGTTTAAATATGTGATTATGAACAATATGCAGATCAATATTAAAAATACTATATGTGCATTTTAGGCTGATAAAACACAAGAGGAATCACATACAATAGTACAGTTTAAGAAAATTATTTCCCCCTACATTATACTGATATTAATGAAGAGTGTTTCTGTGAAACCAATGGAGATATGGTGCATCAGAAATTAATCAAATCCAGCATTTCTTTAATCTAGTCAGCATTTCTTTCCCCATTACCAGACTTACCCTGCATTATCCCCAAACAGAAGGGACAAAGCAGAAAATTATCACCTGTTGGTGATAATGGTGACTAATAGCAGCCCCATCATACCAATTATTTTAAATGTTTTAATGTAATCCATCATAAGTCACTCCATATAATTAACAGATGGAGAGAAAAAAAACCTGCAGGCAGAATGCTGAGACGAAATACCTGCACACAGTCACTGCTGAACTTATTTGACCCAGTATGACATTTCTTGTTAAAACAACAAAGTAATCCCAGAAAGACTTGGTAAAGAATCTCCCATGAATCCAGGCAAAGGATCTTAGAAGAATATAACAAAAAGAAGAGGAAAACAATAGAGAAGCAGAGGTATTTAGAATAAAGGAGAGATGGATCCAAGTGATCCTTTTGACTAAATCATATCCTTGTTCCCTGTTCTGGGAGCTTTGCTGGGTCCCTTGCCTAGTCACAGCCTCTTCAGCTGAGCTCAAGCAAAGTACAGCTACAACTGCCAATAAACCAGTTAGCAGATAAAAAACCTCACACACTTTTGCAATAAGAAAAATGCAAGATTTGTCCTTTTTTGTGGTTTCATGTCTGCAGCATGCAAAACTAGCATGAAAGATACTGATTGTGCTTATAGGGCTCTTAAGGAACTGGAATCTTTGGGTTTAAAACATGGAGACAAATCATGCAATCTTCCCACAAACCACTGATAGCTGTGGCTGGTGTGCTCTGTCAGTCCAGTTCCTTTGCTGTACACACCCATTTACTGCTATGGCTCACCAGCAAAATCAGATTTTTCTTGCCTCAGTTTTTATTTCAACCAAAATAACTGTTCTGGGAAGCTGCTACATAATTTCAGAAAATAACATATTTATGGAAACAACACTGAATGTCCTCAGAGTATTAAAAGGTATTTGTCATTACAGATAACATCTTGTGTAGGTGTTGCACTAAGTGTCCATGCTAACACTGCCATAATTAAAAAACACGGCCTCATCTGCTTTGTTTTACTGCAGAAAAGCTCACCTGCTACTCATGCCATCCAGTTACATCCTGCTGACATACCCTCTGCTTTTTTTTTCTTCTAAACTGCCATTTTACTGCTGCTGAAGAGTACAATTTTGCCCTCTACCTTTATTTCAATATTCCACAGAAGAAAATGGAAAATAGTAAAATATTAAACCTCTAGACAATCTTTTTTCTAAAGCTTTAATAAAGTGATTTAATAATATTACAGAAATATATCTTGTGGTTTAAAAAGTTAAAAATTATTCTACTGCTTTCTCTAGGTGTTACAAACATTTCTACTAAACTACCAAATGCCTTTTGTCATATTCTATTTGATTAAGAAGTGTTAATTTCCATCAGATTGGAAGAAGCTTGTCTGCTGGTGTGGCATCTCTTAATCAGGCCCTTCCAGTGGCATCTTAACTTCTCCCCCTGCTGCTGACAAAGGTCAGCTCCTGGGCTGCTCCCAAACCCCAGACCCTGTGCTCAGGGTTGTGATTCTTCCCTGAACCAACCACTAGGACAGAGCACTTTGAAGCCCCTCCCTAAGGACACCTGTACATACTAAACACACATGCAAAAAGTCTTCTTTGTCTCCTTGGGGTGGTTTGAACTCTGCTCTCACTAGTGACAGAAAATGAATTAATCTCTCTCTCTCTTTTCTATTTGCTCATTTCACTGGCCCATTCCTACCCAGGCAGCTTTAACAGAAACCAATTCACTGGGCCTTTTATAGGTATATTCCCATTGTCAGGAAAACTAATCCACAAACACCAGAGGAGGTGTCCAAAAGGTTTTATGTCCAAAAAGGAGACAGAGGAGTCCGGTAATTTATTTGTATAAAGGGAGAGGCCATGGGGCATTCCCCTGGGGTCTCTCAGATATTTGGAGGACAGAGCTTTGTTTTTATCCTAATTTCCTGGCTGCATTTCCCTTCTCTCTTTCCCCATTGGCTGAGGTACTTGAGAGGTTCAGACTTCCCAAAATTCTAATACCTAAGACGCCCTTCTAATGTATACCCCTCCATACCTTTTCTTCTTCTTCTGTCAATCTGTTGAATTCCTGTGGAATTTATGGTTCTTCCCATCATTTTTTTTCATCTCTCAGTATCCAGTTTTATTTACCAGCAGACCTAGAGTTTGTTTGTAAAGACAAATCTCTCATTCCATTTATCAATCAGTGGAATCCTTCCCGTTGTTTCAACTACAAGCAGACCCATAGTTTGTTTGTAAAGACAAGTCCCTCATTCCTTTCAATATTCTCTGTTCGTTTTAGTTACCCCACTTGCAAAAGTGGATTATAAGGAGAAGGAAGAGTGAAAATGAAAACCAAAAGGAGATTAATACAGTGCCTGCCTCTACAGGAGCAGAGCCTTGAAGACTGTATATCCCCATTCCTGGATGTAATGTTATAAGATGCTTTGACCTAACACACCACATTATTTATAAATTGTACTGAATATGCACTATGATATATTTGAAAAGATTCCATTAAAGGAACTTCACACATGAGAAGGCCATATAGGCTTTTTGATTGGAAAGAGAGGACATTTGCATTAAAATAAAAAGGTCTCAAATCCTAGTTGGAGATGTAAAAAAATTACTTCACATATTAATAAGAGGAGTTGCATTTTCTTAGGGGTTTACTTCCAGTATCATGATCAGAATTTTAAAGGACCACATACATGTTCATATTTCTGATTAGGTACCCATACTTTTGACAAAGGCAATTTTCCTTGTGGTCTCTCTAAAGTTTTGAATTTTCCACATTAGAAAGTCCAATACAAATACAGTAGAACCTTGTTATTATCAAATGTACTTCTCAGTGATTTTGAAAACACTTTGCATTATATGAATGAAACTAAAATTATTAAAATGAATAAAGCAATAAATGTAAACTTTAAGAGGTTAATGGTGTAATAGCAAAGGGAGAGGGAATTCAGAGGAAAAATAATTAAAGCAGTTCTACAGAAATATAATACAAATACAAAACTTCCAGGAGCTTTGCAATATACTGGGGGAGGAAGGAAATAAAGCACTGCCAACAAGTCACAGGTAAACAGCTTGACAGAGAGTGAAAATGTTGCCAAGAGGAAGTGATAATGGTTTCGTATCCATAATTCATTCATCTCAAGGGATGCGAGATTACGTAATGCAGTGGCACTGCTGCATCCTGATTCATTAGTGAGTCCTACAGAGCATTTTCTGCACTCATAACTTGGGGAAGTGCCTGAGACACAGGCACTTTGTAAATTACTGCCTCCCATGCTCCTGGCAGTGCTGGATGCTCTCAGGGTTTGAAGTTCAATCTCATAGCAGTGGTAAAAACAGGGTGAAAGTCTGAGCAACAGCTCAATCATCCCTGCACGGGCCAATCAGAAAGAGAAGGATTAATCACACTGGTGTTGAGGGAAGGAAAAGTGAAAGAGCAGATACACTTCCCACCTGAACATTCATTTGATGTAGCACAAAGGATGATGGAAGCTTGAGGGAGACACAGATAAAAGTGGCAATAATAAAAATTGGCATAGATGAAATATGGGACTCAAGAACAGGGAGGTGAGAATTGGAAGAGTTCAGAAGGGACAGCAATTAAACAAGGTGAGAGTGTGTTAAAGACCATTGCGCATAGACATGGCAAGTGAAGGAAAAAGGATGGTGAAAAACCAAAAATAAGGTCAAAAAAGTAACAATTTTGCACTGTAATGAAAAAATAAGAAAGAAAAATCAATTTGAAAAATGACAGATTATTGGAGGGGGATGTAGTACTTCAGATAGAGAATGAATCCTAAAATTTTAAACAGGGAAATTCAACATGAGTGAGAAAGATGGAAATGAAGTACAAAGTAGCCAAGAGAAATTAGTTGTAATCCAAATATTAGTTATTATTAGTCATAATCCAAATTAAAACACACCTTTGATTTCAAAGCCTTAGAATTTTTTTTTCCTATGCATAGTCTCACATTTTCTAATTAGAGAAGTGCAAATGTAATTCATCATGTAAACCACTTACCTTCCCTTCATCCCAACCACAAGAAAACATGTGGGATACCCTGACACTTACAAGATGTAACACTACTTTTATGCCCCAACAACTACTGTAAAATGTGTAATCTCTGGCTTTGAGAGCTGGGCTGGGTCCAGGCTGTGCAGTCAGGAATGGCTCCTGGAACAGCTGCTCTTCAGAGCCTTGGGGTGCGGCTCCAGGGAGAAGGTGTTGGTGTGTTTATGCTTTCAGGGTAAACTACAAAGGGTCAGAGAAGGCACAATGGACATCAGCTCTTCCTCAGTCTGGCATCTTGACTTCTCACTCAGCTCCCAATCCACCCAAACCCACAGAAGCTCCATGAGGGCATTGAAGGAGCCCCAGGGCAGGAGGGCTGATGGCCACAGGAAGCCTTGGGGCCACCAGGGAAGCTCAGAAGGGCTCAGAACAGCTGTGCTGAGGTGCCATGGCACTGGGGAAGGTGCTGAGCTGAAACCCTTCATGCCAATCTCAATTTGTCTCTGCACCAGTGCACAAAACAGTCAGCAGATAGCACACATTTCACTCTCGTATATTTGGAAGTTACCAAAATCAAAGCAAAGCTAATATTTTGATAAGCTAAACAAGTACATGTAGATGCTTGAAAGCCTTTATTTTTCTTAATTTTATTTTTAACAGTTCCAAGAAAAGTGACTTTCTTCACATCCCATATACTTTCTAGTAGCAAATGCTACTGAAAGGAGTCTGTGCCACCCACCCATAAAAGCAGTTAGTGACTCTCCTAAATCTGAGGTAATAAGAGTTACTAAGGCACCAGGAAAAAGAAAATAATCTATTCAGTGCTTTGAAAACAGCCAAAACTGTGAATAATTAATTCCAAATCTCTGTTTTCCCCATCTAAATATGGCAAAATATACATGTGCTCTATAATACAGAATTTGGAAAAAAAAAACCAGCAATGTATCTACCAGGTACCTCATGAGATGGAGGATCACATACCAGGTGATGAACACCTCCAAGAAGCACAGAAAGAAAATGCATTCTCAAAAACATAAAGATGCTTGCACTGTGTTAATATCTCATGGCCAGCCAAAGGTCTGGGAAAGGTCCTTTGCCCATCAATCTGAGACTGCCTTCAAACTGCTTCCAGCTTTGCTTAATTGCTCTCTTCCTGTAAGGGCTTGACAGTCTGACAGATACTGCATTCCTGAGTAATCTGGCCTTTTTGTTTGGTTAGAATGAAGTTTAGGTGTGGTTAATAGAGGGAAATTGGGAAGCAATATTTTGCATTGAAATGCTGGCACACAATGACACAGAAAGAAGTTATTAATTAGTACAAATAACTGACACGAATTCTTAGTGACAGCACTTTATAGCTGTGTCCTTGAAATTGAAATCCTGAAATTTCATCTCACAGTAAAATAACCTGGTTTGCACAGTAGGCTTGAACCTAGTGGAAAGAAAAAAAAAAAACCAAAAAACTTTTGGTATCATCATTTATCGTGGACAAAGGGGAGATATCAAAGACTGAACTGAAACCTAAGGACAAAGCACCTGGCTCCCATTCATTCTCTTTTATTTAACTGTCTCTCTGAGCCACTGAAGTGCCTGGTATGTTCACAGCACTTCAAGCTTCCCCTCCTCATGCCTGTCACTGTGTCCTGGCCAGCTCCCACCAAAGACACATCAGAGTTCTTGCTGCACTGCTCATCTGACTCATGAACATGTGGCCTGAAAAGTCCTACAGAAATATTGTACTTAAAGCACCACGGGAGGCTTAGCAGGTGTCACCACCAGGAGTGAGACACTGCTAATTGAGCACTTCCCAATAACTTAGTGATGTTAATCAAGTCTCCTGGAAGAAGGATGTCAGCAGCACTGACAGCTATGTACACAACAAACAACAAGAGGAAACAGAGCAGCAGGGCTGGGACAAATATTAATGACACTGCTTTTCACTGAGCTGCTCTGAACACAAACCATGCACAGCATTTGTCCAAATACACAGACGACAAGACACCTTAAATTACAAGAAGTAGATTCAGATTTTTCAAATTGCTATGATTTGAAGCTTCTGGTTCTATTAAAAATAAGCAAAGCTCAAGGGAAACACATTACTAAACATCCATGTATTGGGGTCAATGATAAGCTCTCACAGGAAAACTAAGCTATCAGTTTCCCTTTAGACAGAGGGTGTTCACATAAGAATGCTTAAAGAGTTTTTTGACCAAATATATCCCCTCAGATTAGGGAAAGCTACACAGAATGATTATCTTCATTGACATGATAAGATAATATGCAATGGTCAAAAATGAACACTTTCAGAAAGTCCTGTTTCATACAGAAATAGATCATTATGGCAAGTGTTGGCTGCTGAACTCTAGTAATTTTAAATTAATCTTTGACAACTGTGAGAGTATTTTCCTGTGTGTATTTCCAGCATGTGATGAAGTAAGGAGCCTACAATTGGATACATGATGGCTGGTGGCATAAAACCAAAAGCACTGTATGCAAGAGATCCTCTAAGAGCACAGCACTGAAATATTACATTGGATTTTAGAGCTGACACTCTTTTTGGTTTGTACCTGGATCTGGGACTATGGTGTGTTCAAACATGCTCTTTTGTCTCAGAGTAAATGATCTAAATTGCCTTTAACTGAGTTACTGGAGAAACTATTGATGCCATCCTGGGAATTTTGCCCATCTTGGAATGAAGGACAGTTTCTTTTAAAACTACTGCCATCGTGACTTGGTGGGTTCAATTGTTGTTTCCTGGAAATCCTTATGGATTTGTTTGGCTATTGTAATTCTTGACTGTAGTTCTTTCTTTTAGAGTGTGACAACTCATTGTTTGCCTAGAAAAACTGGGAAACTGTCCAAAACTCCACAGATGCCACCATGAATCTATTGCATGCAAATCCCACGGTTTTATGAAGTCAGGTAACTTCTTTAAGAGTTAATGGACAGAAATGGATATAATAATCCAAATATCAGAAATGTCAAAGAAATCTTTTTAGTATCTTAACCAGTAGTAGTGACTACACTGTTTTTAAGTGGAATGACTCAGCCTTGTCAGCCTCTGCATGTTATTTTGGGATCACAGCACTGCCCAGAGTCTTTCCGGAAGTCACTTTTTGGTTTTCATCAAGGTTGTCTTCACTCAAGTAGCAAATCAAAATAACTTTGCAATGCAATCCAAAGGCATTGGGACCCTCTCAGTGACTGCTGGAGCCCAAGTCTCCAGCAGCTGCACTCCAGACACTGCTCACCAGGTCTGCCTTTACAGCAAGTCTGTGTTCTAAGCTGCTGCATTATGTATTCAGTGCAAAACATATTCATGGTTATCCTGACCACACATTTGGATTACAAAGGATGTTCTCCTGCCATGCTTGGATTACTTCAATTTACCAGTGAATTTACCCAACTCTGGCTTTTGAATATAACCTGGAAGCACACAGCCTGCCTGGAGCTGGACAAGAGGACCATGATTCAACATCTCCAAGTTGCTACTGCTCATCATCTCGTACTCTTTTACTAGCAGATGCTCAGCACCCTGACATGCAGATGCCAGGGCAAAGGCACAGTTGAGGCTCACAGAGGGGCTGGAGCTGGGGCTGAGCAGCTGCTCCAGGCTCCCACTGCAGCCAGGGGATGATGCTGATCCACTTATATCCTACTTCTGCGTAAAGCAGCATTTCTCACACCTGCTAAATGTCCTTAGCAGCACACTTCATGGTTGGGAAAGAAAGCCATGCTCTGGCACTGCCCTTGGGTGGCTGCAAACCCCACTTGGCTGCAGCACCTGCCAGGGGCTGCTCAGTGATCCAGGCAGTGAGATGACAGAGCTGAGGACTCCATTTACTGGCTCTCCTACCTACTGTGGATAGCCAGAAAGGAACATGCAGTTGTTCCCTGCCTGGTAAATAGTCTGAGATCTTCCAGTTTTGTCGCAAAAAGAAAACATCTCCACTTGGGTATTGGGGACCAACAAGAATAAGGATTTAAGCATCAATAGTTATTACTGTTTTTGTCTGAGTATAAATTAATAATACTGGTTATACAACCATGTCATCATTTTAGTAAATAATTAGTTCTGTTGCTGTACTGGGTCTTTTATTGCTGCTTCAGATTTAATTGTAATTCTGAGCTAAATTTTAAAAGCCTTCCATCTGCTGACAAAACCTGGCATGGGGGTACATCTCATGACACTCTCGCCTCCCTGTCTCTTTCCCAAAATTCTCATAATCTCCAAATTCTCTCAGCTCTTCACTCTTAGCATTTACTGTCATTCCACAGAAGTGAGGAAGTGTCAGCACACAGGGTTTAGCCATAATTTTTTGAGTCAGTAGCCCTGAAGAGCATTTTCTCACATGAAAACCATGCTGACATGTGTCATGTGGCTGCAGCCCCTCACCTCTCATTTCACCACCACAAGGGCCACATTTAGAAAAGTAAAGCAAGCTAGAGTTGCAAAGATCAGTGTCAAACAAAGTGTGTGGCTTATCACATCCACTCATGCCAGCCAGCAGAACAGGCTATAATTGATTCACGAGGTTCAGTCTACACAGCAAGAAGGTGTTGCCTAAGCAAACACCAGTCCCACACTCACCAAATGCACTTTTTTCAGATACAGGAAAACATAGACTGTAACTGAGCCAGTAGTAGGGAAAGAAAAACATTAAATAAGTCTGTAAGCCTGAAAGAGAGTTAGGCAGAACTGTAAAAAACACTTGGGAATTCTTTCTTCCACAAAAAACCCCAATGTGTTTATGTCATCTAGACACTAAGTAGATTTCTTTGAGGAAAAACTGTTACTTTATCTGAGTAAACATGTCAGTCAAAAACAACAACCAGCAATTTACAAAAATGATGCTCGATTATTTAACGCTGAAAGGGGAACATTCCACAGGGAGAAGTGTTTCTATTTACACACTGTATCTAGAACAGCTTTAGGCTGAGATGGAGTAACCATAACAAATATTATGTGTTCTGCTAATTCAGCAAAACTCCCCGGGCCTGGGACTGCCTTTTAAAGTGTGTTTGGCTGCGGTTTCTCTGTGTGGCTCATTGCCACATCCAACTCCTTACTCTCTGTTTCTTCCAAGACATCTTCTAAAGAGCAAGAGGTTTCCTCAAAGGAAAAGAAAGATTCCCCTTTTTTAGTGGAATAAGGCGAATCCTTAGCTAGGCTTTAGCTTTACAGATCCTTAAGAACCCTTATTTATTTCACTGTGCTCAGCACATCACCTGATTAGGCTTCAAATCATTAAAAATAGCTGCACACAAAAGGAAATGATGGAATTACACATTGCTCCCCTGTTATTGAGGTTTTGATTACTGCAGGCTAATTTTCTCATTGTACTTTCGTGGGGTTTCTCCTAACTTAACATTCTTTTAAGGTAGCCTGTGTTGAGGGAATTATCTTGTTTTTCAAAGCAAATTTCAGCTGATTACTAAGTATTTACATACTGTAATTTGAATGTCTAATTATACAATTAGTGTAAATACATGTAATATGGTTTATTTTTCACAAAAGCTGATAAGGTACATTGCTTTTTGCATTCCAGTGTTACGAGATTTTCATTGCTTGTAATACACAATCCAAAAATTCACGTGAAAAGCTTCCAGTAAAACCTGTTTATTTATCAGTTAACAGTTCCAAGTGGTTTGAAACACACTTCATACCATAAACCAAAAAAGACATCTGCCTTCTTCCTGCAGATTAGGGCCCACAACCACACCTTACATTCCTAAATGTAAGAGTTGCCCTAAGACTCTCTTTTTTTCTTTGCAGGACTTCATAGCACATTTCTGTCCACCCTAAAGTCCCCAGCACTGTGGGAGAATTCACCTTTTAAGTGCAGCACTACAGCACTGGCCCAGCAGACATTTCTCTGTGACTTGTACTGACATTTACAATGATACCCTCGATGAAATAAGGAACAGTGTCCTTGGGAGGATGGATGGAGACAATGCCCCTGCAGTCCTGGAGCTGCTCCTGTTCTAAGCAGATGTAGATAAAAACTTCCTAATGAGAGGCAGCAAAGGCTCCTTTACTGTTGGAGCAACAAGGCATCAGCACCGAGCTGCTGAAAGCTGCCAGCCTCCCTTGCTCCTCCTCAAGAATCTCTGACATCTTTCCTCAATCAGAGTTTACTAAATCCAGGCTTCAAATGTGATGGTATTTCCTTAAGTTTTATAAAATATAATCTATTAGCAGAGAAAAAAAGTCAACATATGTGAGCATATTTGTACTCCACTGGCACATCCACTCCCTGTGTCCAAGCAGGACATATTTCCAAATTTTTTTCAGAATTTCACTTAAGCATTTTAATTAAGAATATAGAGATCATACTTAAACAATGTGGAAAGATAAGTATGTAAGAAATAATTCTGAAGTATATGTTATAAAAAGATTTCTTTGTCTGTATTTCCTTAACTTAACATTCACCTCATGGTGGAAAATTTCTTCAACGGGATATTGGATTTTACAGCACCTTAGAAAAGAGCATCAAGGTCTCATGAGACTGAATCTCAAGTTGTCAACTTGAAACTTCAACTTTAGCAGCCACTGCCATTTCCCCCATGTCTTTTATGGAAATTTCCTTCACACAAATTAATTTTAAATGACAAATAAACCCAAGGACCTGGGCACTGTCCTCTATGTCAGCACCAAGGGCCATGAGCCCTGTCCTGATCTGAGCACTGGAGCAGCCTGCTCCTAAGCAGCAACTAAAACTGCTAAAACTCTGCAAGCACACAGTACTTTCCTAATGTATATACCAGATTTTGCTATCCTTCATTACACTGGAAAATGTCTTATCCTGAAAGTAAGATAAAAGACAGAACTACTTTGCATTTATTTTCTATTCTTTTTAAAAACCAGAACAACATTACACCACAGTGAAAAACTTAGTTATATTGTTAAATCTAACCTTTGAAATCAGTGTATGGTGGGAAAAAAACCAACCAACCAAACAAAAACAACCAAAAAAACAACCCACACCAAGAAAAAGACAGGAAAAAAAAAAAAGAAAGAAGGATATTTATTTCATATATACACTGAATAATTTCAGAAATACATTTCCTAAAATTCTGGCCCAGCAATAGAATGTAGTCAAGTTATTAAGGATGCTGAACATATACTTAATTTTCAGCTTATTTTTGTGCCCCCCTGGCCTTAGCGAGATTTAAGGACATGTATAAATTTTCTTTTTAATCAAGACCTCATTTATGAGGATAATAATGCCTTTACAGTGTGTATTTTTCTACTGTAAGATGCAACACACAAACCAAATGTGAGGAATATCATCTTTGGCAGCATTCCCTAAGGGAGTCTGGATCTATAAACACATGGATGTAATGCGTTTGTTAAGGCAATTCTTCTTCCATTCTCTGACAGTTGTAATATAAATAACATTTTCTCCTTAGGAAGCAATCCAAATACAATCAAACCAGTGTATTAATACCCTTAATGTAATCTTCAACTTTGCAACTGGTTTAGAAGTCTGTTTTGTGAGAGGCTGGACACAGACGTGAGGTAGGAACCACAGCCCACCCCGCCCCATTGCATCACATCCCATCCCATGGATGCCATCCCATCCCATGGGTCCCATCCAATGGATTCCATCCCATCCCATGGATCCCATCCCATGGATCCCATGCCATGGATCCTATCCCATGGATCCCATCCCATCCCACCCTTCTCGTAGTGCTGGTACTGCTCTGTTATATCTCAGGTTCCCTTGTCCTGGAGGGCAGAGGTATCCCTCTGCCAGCCTATGACAGATGCTGACACGTTACTCTCTAGCTCTAAGCTCCTCTCTACTCCTTCAGTTCACTCTCAAGCAGCCCCCACAGGTTAGGGGTCTGATCCCAAAGCCTGGCCAGAGGGGGAGGCAGGATGCTGCTCCTGGTCCACACTCAGAGCAGTTCTCCTGGAGAACACAGTGCTGAGAATGTGGAAGAGAGGCCACATCCAGCTCAGGTGTGAAAGTCACAACAGCTTCCATCACCTGCCACTTGAAAGCACTTCAATCCCTCAGAAAATCTAAGTCAGGCTCTCAGGTCTAGTTAAGAGAGGCTGGAAAAATCTCCTGTGTATCAGCCAGAATGAATTGATGCAATCTGCATCAAATGAAATAACTCACAAATAAACAGCAGTCACTCATTTGTATGTGCTGGACTAACCAGCAGATATGCAAAAGAGCATGACAAAAGAGCCAGAAATCATCCTGGCTTCGGAGGAGCACAAGGAATCCCTAAGATGGCTTCTTTTCAAAAACTTGCCAGTTAATCAGGAAATACACAGAAGCACAGAATCAACAGATTGGAAAATTCAGCAAAAGATCCAGAAGTTGGGAAAAATGTGGGTTGTGGATATTTTGTTCAAATTAATATTCTGGCAGCTACGTTTTGAACAAGATGTAATTTGTATAAGGCACCTTCTGTTAAATTTGTGGCACAGAATTACAAGGAACAATCCAACTTGAAATCAAACCATGGTTTTGCATCAGTACATCTATTTACCCTAACTCACAGTCCTAAACTACAGAGAATGAGATTTTCAAAATTACAAAATGCAGATAAACACTTAAAAATATCTTTCCTTCAAAAATGAAAGAGGTATTTTATCTCTCCAAAGTAGAAAGACCTGCTTAAGTCTTGAACCAAGCCCTGACAGCCATTGTTCTACATATTGATTTTGTACAACATATAAATTCATAGCTAGAAAGGAGGTTTTAGGACTTAAGAGAAGGTCTAATCTATCAGCTATGTTGTCAACTTTATATTTAGAGAGAGTGAAGGCAGAGGTATTAATCTGTCAAAATCAAAGCCAAAGATGATGCTCACTTCTGCAGAATGGCTGAATCAAAATTTTTCAGCCATGCATATTATTTTTGAGTACTTACCACCAAGTTAAATCACTTTATAAAGGGTATGTAGCACATCAGTGACAAAATAACCTGGTGGTGAAATACAGCTGGCAAACTATAACTTAAAGGAAAATGAATCACTGACTGTTCTTGATATAATATGAAAACTAATGTGAAAAAAAAGACACATTAATTTTTAAAACAAAACAAAAAATTCCCAGCAAAATTATTTTTACTTTATTGCAACATGTATACATGCTGCAAATGTTATTTCAGTTCTGATCAATGTTTTAAATATCTCAATTTTTGCTTCCCTTCTTCTTCTAACAACACCAGCCATGCTGGCTATGCTCAATGCAAAAGGCCAATACCTGGGAATTTGAGCAGCTTTTTCCTTTCCCATCAGTGATGTTGATTTTTTCAGAGCTATCCTCAGCTGTTCTGTGGCACAGACATTATTTTCCAAATACCACAAACCAGAATGATTATTAGAACTGGTGATTTAGACAACAACCTTTTTAATGTCAAGCCACCAGCATTAGCTGGAGTGCACGAGCTCTCGAGAGTGACACCTCCAATCCCAGCCACACCACTGGGCCACTTTACAGCTTCATCACCAGCACAGTTGGCCCAAACTCATATTTTATGAATTCACTGAGGTCAAACCTTGGTAGCTGGATGTCACTGAGTGGGCATACACCTGCTCTGTAATTCAAAACAGCACAACACATTTCAGCTTTGATGAAAAGAGTGCTATATCTGGTATTTTCTTTTTTATCTCAGTATAAACAGCTTTGCTAACCAGTGCCACAACACCATGATCCAAGCAGCTTTTATATATTAACAACCTGATTATTAGAATAATCAGATTGTTAAAATATAAAGTTTAACAAGTCTGATTATTAGAATAAGTTTGGAAAGAAAATATTTCCAGGTCACTGCAGCAGATGAATTTGGGTAATCCTAAAGACACACCTGAAAGTTATAGCAAAAAGACCAACAGGTCTGTAAGACTGGTGAAGAGTGTGTTGGAAACCAGGCTTGGTAAGAGCCCTATCCCTCCTCCTCTGCTGCTTAATAGAAATTTAATCATTCTACAAGCAGTAGGAATTATTCCAGTCACTTTAAGTAGGAAAGAGTGCCCAGATCAATTTGATTTTAACTAACTTTATCTAAAAACTCCTGTCAGACTCATTGAATCTGTGCCACAGTCAAACGAGATGTTCTATTTTCTAAGCATGTGATTCCTTCTTACTACACATAAAACCTTCTTTTATCTCATCAAGGAGCACAAAGAAAAAAAAACACTTATGGAAGATAAATTGTGAAGGATATGAAGTTGCATAAATGACTTTATAAAAAATTGCTTTATCTTGTCCTATTTGACATATAATTTTTTTCCTCTTCATGGGCAAATTGTAAAAGTATTTCTAAACAAAATTTTATCATGAGCTCATCAGCATGCATATTCTGTGCTCACATTTAGTATCTATTTATAAAATCAATTCTGTTCTGGGCTTTGACAAACAAAACTGAAATGCAGCTGTGTGACATGTTGATAATTTTCATTAGTTCTAAAAAGCCTCAACAGAAATTACAATCTTACTTGTTATACCAAATAACCCCGTGGGACCCATAGGAAAGGTGACTTTTCTAAATGATCTTATTTATTAATGGAGAAAAAGAAGGGGGAGGAAAGAAGTGGATAAAACTGGAAGTAAAATGATGAAAAGTTAAAATTCACAGATGTACACACTTGAGGCTGTGCTGACTGGAGATTCTTCAGTATTGCTGTCAGAGACAAATATATATTGAATTATCCTTGCATTATTTGCACATCCTTTATTACACTGGAGGAGTATTTGCTCAAATTTTGAATAAGCTTGTTGCTTGAAAATCAGAAAACCTCACGGTATTTAATAAAAAGAGCCAAAATTCAGCAACTACATTTCTGAACAAACATATCCATATCTGGTGTGTAAAAAATTAAAAGCAAAAAGAGTTTACAATGCTTCTTTTTTGAGAATTACATCATAGTAAAAAAAAAAAATCACAAATGCTTGAAAACTAAGTCTTCAAAGAAAATGAAGAAAATTTATTTCATAATTAAATTGTCTTTAAACAGCAGTCTATAAAGTCTATAAAGTAATAGAATAAAATCAATGTTATATCCCCTTTTCCTATGTTTAATGGCTATTCTACTTTTCCCTGACTAATATTTGGGGGTAAGGGGGTGGTAATTTTGTTTCTTTGGAATACAATGCTTTTTAAATTCTGCTGAAGAACTACCTGCATTCCTTGTTTTCCCAGGAAAATTTGTTGATCAAAAGAAGGGCAGTCTGAAGCATTTCTAAGCATCACAATTACAGAAGAGCTGCCAAAAAGATCAATAACAAAAAATGTCCCAATTAAACAGTTCTTTTAATTTAAATTATTAAATTTTTGGTCTTTTGGGTTTTTTTTTCCATAGGGTTTAATTTCCTTAATTCCCATAGCTAAACATGTTCCCAGAGCAGGCAAACATCAAATCTCTGAGTGTAAAACAGAAGTAGGATCTTCTAAACATGCACAGACCAGTTCTTTTTCAAGCCAGTTCTGAAAAGCAGACAGGCAGCAGTGATCACAGGTTCCAGGGTGCACTGCTTTCAATATATAAGAACTCTCAGAATTCACCAACCAATCCTTTACACAGCATAGATTTTTTTTTTAAATAAAGTCAGTTTTGAAAATGAAACACAGTTTCATAAAATAAAGAAATATTTTTAAATTTTCTTAAATTTCTAAATATAGCAATATACAGGAAGTTGGCTGACTTCTCCCTTTTTTCCCTTTTTCATCCGTTTTAAATGCCCCTTAAATTTGTACATTTTTGTGCAAACTGCTATTTCTTTAATTTCCTAAGACAGATAATGAGGACTGGCTTCTCTGTAATTCTAGTGTGATATTTTTCTGGGTGGTTTTTAAAGTACACAGTATGTAATTAGGGATAATGTAGACAGTTCCTTTGTTTTCTGGAGAATAGTAATTTTTTTTTTTTAATTAGGGTCTTTGGATTTGGTTTATTTTTTTTTTTTCTCCTATGTAAACACTGTGTTATTGGACATGAAGCGAGTGAATTGATACATTTTCACCTGAGGGTATTTACCCTTTAACAACCCCAACAAGATCTGATTTTAAACCAAGTCCTGCAGAATATTTAGAAAGAGCAAAGATTTCTTCTACCAAGATGCAAATAATTTAGAGAAGAATGCAATTAAGAAACTGATCACTGCTCCAATCCTCCTCCAAGACAGCTGACATAAGCCAGCAAGAGCCACTTATGGACTGCAGAAAGCAAAATCTGAGTGAAAAGCTCATTCTTGTACAGCAGGATCACTCCACGGTGCCTATCTGGCCATACTTCTGATGATAACAAAAACAGATCATTCTCTTCAGTTTCAGTGAAAAAATGACTGTGTTCAGCAGCTCTGAAAATCAGGATAACACTAAATGAATGCTTTTGACATAATTATTGGGTATAAAAAGCCTACACTGAATAGCAAAATATGCTTTTGTGAAAAAAATATCACAACACCATGCTCATGTGATTTCTCTTTGCACAACAGAACAGCAACAAGTGCCTGTGAGCAGCTCTGTGCAGTGCAGAGCCAAGCATTGTGCTGATTTCAATGCACAATAGGCACAATCTCACCAAACAGGTACAATCTTTGAATGTTTGTAGAGAGCAGCAGAAAGCAGAACACATGATACGTGGAATAATAACATATTGATTTACAATCTTCTTCTAACTGCAGCTGTACTTAAAGGTCTACTGTGAAGAAAAAGTACTAAAAAATTCCAGCCCTCCTTATTTTGTGCAAATCATTACCTGAACATTTAATCAGGAAACGTGGGAGAAGACTGTAAAAAACTGTTACTACATAAAACAAACGTACACTCAGTTATTTGGGAAACATTCCCCAGATCACTCATCCCATAAGGAGCCACAGTCCTCTCTTTTCACTCCATTCTCCTCCCTTCCCCTCAGTTTGCTTTGCTTTGTGTTTGCTGATACATTTCATTTAAACAGACAAGAAAAAAGCCCTGCTATCAATGCTCTCCAGAGATGTAAAATCCTATTCCTGAGCATCCCTTTTCAGTCCTGGAGACAAGGTACCTTCAAACACCCACGGAGCAGTGAGATCTACAATCCCTGGATGCATTTAGCATGGCCATTTTTTCCCATGACATTTAGTTATTTTAATTCTGTTTGATAGCAGAAAAAGAAATCTGGTCTCATGGAAGCCTGTACACTGGAATAGAAAAAAATGTTATCCTTAGGAATAATATCATTTTAGCTTGCAGGTGATATCAATGTAAGTAATGTTCAAACAAATTCTTTAACAAGCATTAATAAAATAGTGTATAGTACATATTAAAAATAGATTGTTTAATGCTTTTGTTGAAAATAAAAAATAACCTTTTTTATTGCTTGTTCATTGTTGTTTTTGTTTCAAAAAGTCAAGGAAAAGGTTCTGTTTCCTGTACATGCTATATTATGAATATTTTTAGAGGAAAGTTAATAAAAATATTAATAAAGTCCCAAGGCTTTATGCTAACATTATTGTTAATGGGATTTAGGCAACTAAAGAATCAGACCTTTTCTCAAAACTTTTATACTGAGTACTTTTGCCTTGATCAGTCATGGCATGAAGACTCAATTTATCAAATTATTTTAATGTAAACAATAGTGAATGCCAGTGGTAAATGTGTTGGAAAGTCAGTATCATTGCTACTTTTACCAGTCACCAGTAAAAAAATGTACTGCTAGGACTTAATAATTTAAAAAGACCTTGCAGAATTTCAGATTTCCCTTAAAACATCTAGCAGTACAAATATTCATTTAACCATTTTTTTCTTGTTTTACTACAAGCTGAAATCCTTTCCTTATCATTCAGGTGAAAAAAAACCCCTCTATAAAATCTGGAATACTTGTTTTCCATGAATTTTACAGTATCTGAAATGCAGAAGATCTGCCAAACTCTGTCTACACAAAAGGCAGGAATAACTTAATATCAAATCTATTTCAAAAAGGCAAAACCACAACTTAGTTTGCTGCATTCTTGCTTGAAATCTGTGTTCAGTTACTATCCAAGCACACAATAAAGGAACTTCTCTGATTAGAAAATTAGGAGTCCAGCACCATCTGAGAACAGCCTCCTATAGACTTCCTGTGCTTTATCTGTGAGTCTGCAAATGCTGACATTTTAGCCTGCATATTTCTCAATTTACACTACCAGATAAAAAAAGGAGATGTCATAGTTGGACCAGTGACTCATTCTCTTAAATGAAGTGTAATCAAATCAAATCAAATTTTCATCATTCATCCACCATCTAGATTAAAAGATTCACTTGCACAATCTTAAACTGCTGTGATGGATCAGATCACTGGGAAAAAACCACACACTTTGAACCACTGCTGATTGTTATTTTTAAAAAAAATTTGCCAAAGGCTTTTTCCCATTTTCCAGTAGTCCCACAGTACTGTGGATTCTCATCCCCACATTTAATATCAGTACATTTTCCCTCAATAATAAACCTGCCTCTTTAAAATGGTTTGCCACCTGTTTGGGCACTGGTTATAAAGTACAACACTCAGAGGGAAGGATTTGAGCTATTTTAGCATTTAAACAAAGAACCTACAGGTCCATGTTTCACACCTGCAGGTTTTACACCAGCAGTTTTTGGTTCAGCTTCCAGTGAGAGGCTCTGAAAGCCAGAGATGGGCTCAAGATTGTGGGAACAGGACCTGAAGCTGACTCTGCCCAGGTAAGAAAGTGAAATTAATGAGATACTGTTTAAACTTGTTTTAAAAAATGTGAAGAACCTAAAAAGGGAAAGATGGCTCATGATCAGGAATGGGGGCACTGGTGCCCACACAGGTTATTTCTCTGGACAAGATGGGGCTGGCAAAAGCAGGGCTGCTGACATGGAACAGGGTTTACATAAAATAAAGTTTGTAGAAAGCAGACTGAGCTGAATCAAAGTCCTTTTGTAGTTAAGATGGGAACAGATAGACAACTTGGCTATTAAAGAAGTCATGAAGGCCTGTGATTTTTGCCAAACAAATCTCCTGTTTGTCATCACAACATGGACAATTTGGCACATGCAGTTTATATTTATGACACTTTTTAGATGCAATGTCATTGTCACAATATGAGACAAGAAATGAAAACAATGACCCTGGTATGCACTTTCACCATGTGGCTTACAGCTGATAAATTCAAAGCTAAAACCAAACACCCAAAACCTTGCTAAATTCTTTAAGTTTACAGGAAACCAAAACTGGAAATGCAGCAAGAGATACCTTACTTGCAACTGAGATATCCATGAAGGATGAAATACTGATTTTGGAAGGAGTTTGGCAGAGCTGGCTATGCCAGAACACGTACGTGTATTTCACAAAGCAATAATCAACATGCTGTGTGCCTGAATTAATTGTTTTGGGGCCAGGACATCACCCACAGGTTGAAACAAGAGTCAGATAATGCATTGAGAATATAATCAATGGAGAACAGACTCGAATCCCTCAGGAACATATCCAGTGAAATACATGGTTTCCTGGTCCAAAATTCAGGCTAACTTCACTTATTAACAGAGTATTGCAAATCAAAATAAAGACACGGTTTGCTTAATTGTAAAGAAAGTTGTTTAAATTTTCCACTCAGTTCACAGCACAGGTTTCTGTTCTGTGATCACCCTCGTCACACTGACAATGACCAAAAACAGGGCATGTGTCAGAAATTCAGAGAAGGATTTGATTTCTGGAAAATAAAAAAAAAGAAAAAAAAACAGGGAAAGAAAGGGGAGTAAAAAGGACATATGGAAAAGAAAAAAGAGAAAGAATTAAAAGGAAAAGAAGAGAGAACTATACTGATATAATTAAATTTTAAAAGCTTGCTTTAATGTCAATGCCCACAATAGATTCAGAGTCCTCTCGGAGGTTTGTCACTTTAAGATTATTTTACACACAACAGCCAGGGAGCTCACAGGGAAACAAATCAGACAGGCAGCAAAGGGCAGAAGTGTGCAGTAGTCTCAGCCACTGAGGAGCAGAGGGACTGGCCATTAGTGCAAGTATTTGGGTGAAAGAAATAGATACACATGCAGATACTGTGAGCAGAGCAATTAGATAAGGCTCCTACTGATATGAGAGCTGTAAACCACTAGGAAAACACTTTGCTGAGATGAAGTGTCATCACCACACACAGCTCCATGGCTGGCTGATTTTGGAGAGGCTGAGCCTTGTTGAGCTGCTGCTCTGCTGAGCTGTCTATCCATTATCCAGCACACAGGGCTCTGGAATTTCCACACCTCAGGGGAAACAGAGCAGAGCCAGTTATATCAGAAGATGGAAGTATACAGTGGTGGGAAGCCAAACTGAAGTCTTGAATACCAAATGTGAAGTGAATGATAATATATTTACAACAACATCTGCATAAACTTCTGTAATACTTCCACTTGTGCTCATTCAGTGCCATTAGAGAATTGAGATTCAATAGCAGGTATGGTAGAGGCAAAGTAAAGGGTATGGAATAAAACAGAAATAGAAGAAAGTACCTGAAACTGCTTTCCAGTTGTGGTTTGACTGACATTTTTTGTAACTTGGACAAACATAAATATTGATTTCTTCCCCAATATTATTTGATTTGCAAACTCCAAAGACATTTGTTTGTGTTTTAAGAGATGAGCATATTTCAGTACTATCTGTATGAAAAGACAGCAAACAGAAAGAGCAAATGGGAAAAGATGTACCACCTGGAATACAAACCAGATTTAAAAGCACTTACAAAGAGGCTTAACGTGTGTGTATATATAAATCCAGGGAACAATTTCTGCTTCTGGAAACCGTATAAAGTGTCTGAAAAGACACCATACCTTGTGAGAGAGAGCTGCACACTGACCCTGCCAGCCCCTGCTGCAGCTGCCACAGTGACTCAAGAGCTTCATCACTGCTGCCCCTGCAGATACCCAGAGCCCTCAGAGCTGGCTTAACCAGCCAGAGGGTCAATGCCTGCACAATCCCCCTGATTTTGCAAAGGAGCACAGTCAACTCCTTATAACACAGCCCACACTCCACAGAAACCAGCAGCGCACTGGGTAGCCCTGCACAAATCACTGGAGCATGTGTGGGCTCAGTCAGCATGACTGAAATGTAAATAAAGTATGTTACTTTGAAGCATCCAACAAAGGTGTGATTGTTTCGCTGCCTCACCTATCTGAGGTGGCTTCCCAAAATGGTAACAATATCAGATTAATGAAAAGAAAAATCTTTCCTCGATATTAAATGAAAAGAACATCTGATATTAATAAAACAAAAAGTATTCTGGGATTTGGACTGCATTCCTAAACTCTTCCAGAATAAAAATAGCATAAGGAGAAAAAAAAAAATCTTATGTTTATTCATCTTTAGGAGAAGCCAATATATTGACAAAAATATGCATCATCACAAAACTCACCATCCAGTATCAGAATTGGAATACCCTATACCACTGATGGATTAATTATGTTTTTTTTCCAAGCTATTCAGATAATTAGACATACTAAGTTCAGAGCTATTTTTGCAATGATAATGGACTTGTTTTGTTGTGGTCTATTTAACAAACTGTTGGATGCTTTTTCTAAAGCTTGTTTACATTCCTGTACATCCTAGCTTGATTGATATTCTGTCCTTTGGATTATAGTGTCATGCCAGCAACACCATTGAAATAGCTCAGGACAATATAAACCTCGTTTTTCAGAGCCTCTACAATAAATCAGACTACAGTAACTCTTTAGACCCTTGATGAATTGAAATGCAGCATACTGTACCAAATAATTCTTTTTAATTTTGTACACACACACCCCCTTGTGTGAGAGAACCCCAGACACAAAGGATTCCATTCAGCAAAGTGTTTCAGAGCTACTCCTGCAGAGTAGCTAGACTTGTTCAAAACTGTATGCAATCTTAGTATAGAGAACACTCACCAAATGCACCACAAAATAGAACAGAATTTAGATTTTTCAGTTTCAATGTTTGTAAGAAACACATTTAAACTTAGGCACAGGCATGCATGAAGAACCCTGACCATTCTGGGCAAGTTCTTACCCTTTTACAGAGTCAGCTTTCTCAGCTGCAGCCTTAACTGAAGTGCCACCAATCTCAGCAATCTGCCTTGGATCACATCAGTCTCATCAGTCTCTGCACTCAGGCTGCCAAAGAGGAGCACGTGAGGCCCCAGGCAGACTCAGCCCCAGCAGAGGCTGAGGACCATTCTGCACCTCCTGCTGTCCAACTTTGCTGTGAAGGCCCTTAACCAGCTCTGGCTATTCTGAAATATGGGCAGCTTCAAAGAGAAGCATTCATACAGCTTCAAACTTTCCTGTGCTTGTTCAAAATCTGATTAAACCAAAGATCTACCATATCTGTATTAAGAAATCTTGCCTGCCACAGAGATGTCATGCACAACAAATACATATATGCAGGCACAATTTTGTTTAAAACACATGTGTACATTTGCTGCCATTTTTGTTATCTGGCTGCAACAAAACAAACAAAAGTTGCACAGCATTTTTGAAAGAGCACAAACACTTAACACCAGTATTCTTCAAAGTGCCCATTAATCAACACATCTCAAAACATGACTTCGTTTTTAACATGCTACAAATGAATAGAATCAAAATACTAAAGTTAGCAAAAAGGATTCTAGAATTATATAATTAAACACTGCTTCTTTCCTTCTGGGTACCATGACTCACAATGGGCAAATGTATTATGCAAAATAAGATTAAAACAGAATCTGCATTTTACCCTTGGGTTCATTCAATAGTCAAGAGGAGTTAGAGAAGAAGAAGTTAATTTAGAATGAAAATAAAGCATTAAAAAATAAAATTTTCATGTTGTCCTTCGAAGATCAATCCACACAGAGACTTAAAAAGAACAGTATGTCTCTTGCAGTGGAGGGACATTTAAATCTACACTTTCATTTGTATCACACGTCCCTAGAGTCCTGCAAAGTCTGTTTGCTTGCTTTGTTAAAAAACAAAAAAGGGAGGAAAAAAAGAAAAAAGAGGACTTTACCATACTCTCAAATAAATATATTATTCCAACATATATAAGAGGACTGAATACTAACCTGCATATCATAGCCCTGTGAGTATGGTATTTCCAAAGTTAAGATTATGTGGTTTGGAAGGGATTACACAGCACTGAATAACCTTATGCAAGCAAAATTTTAGATGAATATCCACTGTGTATTTTCTTTTATAATCCCAAGATATAAAATTGCATCTATGCCTCATGTTTTATGAGTTTTTTTGTTGCTGTTTTTGGTTGGTTTTTTTTTGTTAATCCTTCATGCAAATTAGAAATGAAGATTTATTTATTTATTTATAACATTCACCCAAATCAGCTTTGCTGGTTTATTCTTGTAGCTTACAGTTTAGCTTGAGATTCATTTTCTCAGGGGATTCGTGTTCTCTGTCCGTAGCAGCTTTGCTTCTCTAAGCAAAGCACTCACTATGTACAAGACTGGGATTGCAGCTCCTTCCTGAGCCTTTTATTGGAAAATGTTCATCTGCAGGTGGTAATTAAACACTGATGAAATGATATGGGCTCCTTAAGGGGCAAACCTCAGCTCTGTCCTTGCATTACCCTTGAGTCTCCAAGAAAGAATGGTGCTGATGCAGATGAGGACTGACATGCTGAGCATGAGATTGCACAGTGGTTTTGGTCAATTTAAGCCAGGATTCCACCAGAACACCCTCCCTGACTGCCTGTGCCCTTCCCTTGGGCGACTTCTGTGCTTTCGCAAACACACAGTGATCTAGCTCATCCTCCTCATCACACAGCCTCTCTCCCCAGCAATTCTTTGATTATATCCATGCCCTTAATTCTCTCCATATCCTCACACTAGATTGTTACTACACAGAAAAGGTGAAAACACAGTTTTTAAAGGCAGGAAAAAGTAAGGCAGGATGGTTCCAGGCTTGGGCACCCCAAGAATCACTTCATCTAAGCTGGTGTGTGTTGGGGTCTGCAGCCAACAAAGTCCCCTTGCTCACAAGGGAGCCACAGCTCTGGCAGCAGGTGACAATCCTGGCAGCAGGTGACAATCCTGGCCTGCAGAGAGCACCAGGGACAGATCACAGCTGCAGGGCCTCGCTCCCCAGGACAGAAAGAGAAGACTGAAGCAGCTAATGGTACTAAAGCAAGGACTGCAGCTGATGTGCTCCGAAAGTGTCCCAAACCATGGCCCAGTGATAGCTCCTTGCGTCTCCAGGTTCCTTGGTTGTTCCCCATTTTGGTTTGCCTTTATGTCAATCCAGTTCCCCCAGTGCTAGGCAGCAAAACACAGCTCTAAGTCAACTCATATTTATACTGCTCCATCTATGAGCGACTCAGCTGCAGAGGGCCATTAAAAATAGTAAATATTTCCAGTGTTTTTCTCTCCCCTCCTTAGAGGAATTAAACCACTGCTGACACAGGAGGAAATGAATTGCTCTTGACTGCAGCTAACAAACACTTCATAAGTGCTTGGAACACTTCTGGTGATCATGACCCTCATATAAAATGTCCAGTGTGAGTGGGCATCTACTACTCTGTAAACAAGCCACAAAAATGTCTTCATTATTTATTAGAATAGAATGCTTCATCACCCTTGGCATATGGATTTCTCACCTCAAAGGACTTTTTAAAACTCAAATCTCCAGTCAAAAATAATTCATATCATAAAACAGTCTAAATGGGTAGAAAGAATAGATATATTTCCTCAAAGTTTCTCAAAAGTCACTGATGATAGAATATCAAGTAATCCTTATGCTCCAGCTCCCCATATCTCTAGCTAAAAAAAAAAAAAGGAAAAAAAAAATCAATAAAGGTTACTACACCTATGTACAACTTGTGGTGTGGTATTTTCCTTTATAGCATTTTGAGTCTTCCACCTCCCCAGAACAATGGACTTCAGAAAATAATATGAGAGGAAAAATTTCTCTTGCTTTCAAGAACGTAATTTCAGGAGTGATTTCAGAAGTGACTCATTGAAATTAGTGCAGAACTGAAAAGAGTTGGGATAAAAGATTAAAATGGCCATTCTATCTGTTTTGTATTGATTCTGCTTTAATCTCTGTGCAGAGACTATGCATTTCTAGGTGCGGGGCATAGCAAGGAGGTGGCATGAATAGGACATCAAAATTACATAGGAGTACCTAAAGTCTTCTGTTGTTTGTTCTATAGACTGGTGCACATATATCTGCGAATGCTCATCTGCTCTGCACATCTAATTCCAGAAAAAGAGCACACTGCTGCTTTTTTTTTCTCCCCCCCTCCCAATTTTCACAAATTCTTTTAATGAGGCAGTTGATTTATAAATTTCACAAAATCAAATTCAGATTAATTTTCTATTCATATAAGCATCTAAAAGAGAAGAAAATCGACTGCCTGGAGTCTCTCTGTCCCTGTATTCAGGCAGAAAGCCACATAATAAACTGGTTTGCTGACAGCCAGTGGAAACTTGAGGGTGTTCTCACTTATGAGAAATAAATCAAAATTCAGATGATTATATTTCAACACCAGATTGAAGCACTGACCTCACCATCACTGTTGGGGTGCATGCCTTAGGAACAGGGGGCTAACAGACTGCACAATTACTGCACTGAGCCGGCATGCTATGTGCCATGTGGATTATTGAGGGGATTATTAAAAGCCCTGTGTAGGTTTCTAAATGAGTCTGACAAGTTACTTTTAAGTAAACTGTGCTGCTTCTCCTTTTCTGTTTTCTTGCTTGCTGCACATAATAGTGATTTAATTCATAAAATGCTTAAGGACCAAAAAAACCCAGACACCTATAATATAAACCATAATAAAAATGCAGGGGCACAAAATAAAAGCCAAACAAATTTTTAAAGGCAGACAAACTACATGGTAGCAATCACACTACAGAACACAACACCACACCATATCCTGAATCAAAAGCCCCAGTGAGCCAACACATCAAAGCATTGCCCAGGTCAGCACGAGGCCACCCCTGCTGCAGGGGGACCACAGGAGCCACCTAATGCTGCCACTCAGAAACTTGGGCTTCTGAGCTGCTTCTGCAGACACTCAGAACCTCAGGGGCGGCTCTGGGCATGCACATCAGAGATTTCCCAGTTTTATCATTGCCATTTCCCATCCTCAGCTTTCCTGGGTCACTCAGGGGGATGGCAGGGGAGGCTGGACCCTGATCTGTGCAGGGCTGAGCCCCAGCCCAGGCAGAGCTGGTGCAGTGACTGATGGCTGCAAGGGCCCCTCTGGCTCAGGGATTACTGAAAAGGGCAGTGCCATCATCACTCTTTGCTGCTGGAAGGATGCTTTCCTCTCCAGGGAACAGAACTTTTACCAAAAAAACCTTTCAGTTGCTCAACATCCAAAAGGCTGTTTTTGTGTCACTGGGGCAGTGCACTGCACCCAGACAGGAGGGAAAAACTGGGCTCTCTGTGTGTTCCTGTAATGCATACACATAAAACAGATAACCTCTCTTTAGTCAAAGTGTCACCATGTAGGTAGTGTAAGTCATGTTAGTTCTTAAAATATTTAAAAAGTCAAACATATTCATTTGTCTTTTTAAACTTCAGTCCTCCTGATAAATCTTATTTAGTGGGAAGAGCTGCTTCCTTTCTACTAAGCAAAATGACAGTTAGAAAGATTTAAATATCAAAATCTTTATGTGTTAAAAATTCAATCTTCAAGACTTCACTTCTGTACATTTTCTTTGAAATGAACACAGACTTGCACTTGAAAAAAGACCAATACTTAGCATCAACTTCTACCTTCATAATTGCATTCAAAGGATGCAGGCAGATTTTTCTTTGCTTTTCATGAAAACTCTCAAGCACAGATTTAGGATTGTTGCTCCTAAAGCTTGGTATGAAGCTTCAAAACAGCCACCATCTGCTGGAGTGGAGAGAAGAGTCAGTTACTCTTCTGAAGTCGCTTTCACAGCACCTGACAAACAACCAGACAGAAAAGAGCAGCAATAGTTCTTGCTAACTTCTGGTTTGTTGGAAAGCACAAGAAGTGAAAACACTATTCAGTCTTTACTGGCTTTGTGATTAATTTTATAAAAGAAGGTAAGACTGAGGCCTGCTTCAGTAGATACAATTAATCCTTTCACCTCTAGGACAGATGTTTTGTCTAACACAAGCTCCTAAACAACCAGAATTTGGCATTCTGCTTTGTGATAGCAGGTCATATCAGAAACCCAATCACCACACACAGAGCAATCAGTCTTTGAATCTTTGGAAGAGACTCAGCCTGAAGCTCTGGGAGGCTGGGAATCCTCCCTCAGCCTGGGAAAGGTGTGAAGCAGAAGGGCACAGGTTAATCACAGTGCAACACAATGACATTTTTGACCACATGCACAGGATCTGGTTATAAGAAGAAAGAGTCACAATTCTATTTTCACTATTACTCTGAACTGCACTGCCCTGCTTACTCCAGGAATGGAAGGAGTAAATGAAGAAAAAAAAGAAAATTAAAATGTTGAAGCAACTACTGTCCCATACATGGCCTTTAGAAATTTAGATTTCAAGTGCTGAGTGAGGCTGCATGCATAAAGCCATTTTATATTTTATGTATATCAAAACTGGAATATACTTCTGGAAATCTTTCCAATGAAATCTTAACCACAAGCAGCCTCTGCACATTCTGAACTGTCTGTCAGCAAGAGAAAAGTCAGAATTTTGATCAGTGCTTAGCTTTTTGAAGACATTCCCTCTGAACCATTCTTGATTCCATAAGCTATATGCCTTGTTTGTCAATGAGTCAGCTCCTGTTAATAAGTCATGCAAAATGATGCAGATTGAAGTTATGCAAAGAAAATTATCTTTCTTGAAACTACTGTGTTAGCTGATTTGCCTACTTAACATGTTATGACAGCTTCAAGATCTTGAAACTGTCTAGAGATATACACAAACCATTAAAAACTCCAAGAAAAGCTGCATTTGAAATAATAGCAAGTGTCAAAATATCTTGGAAAACGTAGGGCAATAAAATATTAATAACAAAACAGCTGTTTAACGGCAGCCTACCGAACACTTAAACATGCTGGTGTTATTTAGAAGTGAAAGTATGTCATATTTGGGAAATGATGAATGATGCCCTGTGGTTCTCCAGGATGCTTTAAGCACATATTTGGGAGGGAAAATAAATAAAGAGAGGGAGGGGAAACCCTATTACCTATATTTAATTTTAACCAGTGTAGAAGTAAAAATGACAACTTACTTAACTATAAAGCTTTCTTTATGCACTGACTCTTGATAGTCTTCAAGAAAATAAGAACAAATAATGCCTTATTCTGATATTAACATCTTTGTTACCCGTCACTGTTTTTTGTTTATTGTTTGGTTCACTTTAAAATACCAAACACAGAACAGCAGACAGAGGAGACCCCTATTATTCACATGTGTTGAATGAACTCAAGTAGATATCTGTGACCTCCAGGTCAGTGACACAGAAAGAAAATATAAAGTTCATATTATATCCTAAATATTTAGATTACTCTGCAGGATTAAGGGTTATCAGAATAAATAGGTTTTTGAAATGGTCTCTGAGTTTGGAAATATTTTAAATATGTAAAAACTTTTTAATAAACTACATGAAAGACTTAAGCACTTCAGACTGAGCTGTAGTTGCAAAACTTACAGGGCATAGAGCACTTCCATTTCTGAAACAGGTTACTCATCCTGGGTTTTACATTAAAAAAAAAGGAAAAAAAGACAAAGCTATACTCCCCCCTTTTTTTTTTGAATGCCATTTTCTTAATGAGAAATTGATGAATGATGACATCTGGCAAGAGAAAAAAAGCATATGGTCTAACTAGCTGTTTCTAGAGAGGTTAAAATCAGCTTTGCAATTTTCTGTGGTTGCCATTATGATTGACAGATCATCAAATAAATCACTCTTCTCCCCCTCTGTGCTGGTCCTCTGTACCATCAAAGACACCAGGGGGTAAATTTGCACTGTACTATATGAGGAATTAGACATGCAAGATCCATTAACATAAATGGGATTTTTGCACCTAATTCCCCACACATCATGCTGAAAAACGTCGCCGTAGGATATAATATTCATGTTTTCTTCTTTATTCTATTTATAATTTTTAATTATTAATTTCTAGCATAATTGGGTTCTTCTAAAGAAAATTAAATGCTTAGTATGTTACCTAAAATACTGCTTGAGACCCCTTGGGCTTGGTGTGGAAGATGACAGGGAGTGTGTATGCATGTGAATCCCTCAGAGAAAGGAGGGTGCAAGGGATTGTTGATCCCACACTCATTGGTTCCTCAACAGGCAGAACCCAAACCTTACCTGTGTCAGCCCACCCATCCTATCCTTTCCTCTTTCAAAAATTAATCCAAATGGATACAATGGCTGAAAACTATAAGAAAATGAAGCCAACTAGAGCATCTCTGGGTCAATGCAATGGGACAAAAAGATGTTGAATTTGAGACTTTTTCCTTCATAATCCCTCAAGCTGCTAGATAAAGGCAGGCTTTCTGGATGACTGAGATGCAGTCTGCTGCTATTCCTTTGCTTTCATTAGAAATTCTGAAACTGACTTATCCAATTTCAATCTGCATAAATTTTAAATATTTCATTTTGATAAATGTGCAAATGATCAATTTAGGTTGCTCTACTATTTTTTTTTCCCCGGGGGCTTAATGGCTACACTGAAAACAGTTAAATTCCACTACAGTGGCATAGAAATGAAATATGAAAAGTTGGTGCTCAGGACATGATTTGCTATCCCAAAACACTTCTGTGCAGAACAGAAAACCCTTCCACAAGGAGACAATGTCCTTCTCCACATTTCTATCTTAAACTTGCAAAGGCACCAGAGCTGTTGAGGCTGGAATTGATACTCAACTGCTTGTCTACATAAAATCGGGGTGGTATTGTCCAAAGATTCAAAAAGAAGTGGTCCTTTATACTGAGGTGCTCTAAAAGAAAAGACAATGGACAAAACTTCCGGAAAAAATAAACTAACTAAAAAAGTTTCATGCAAGAACATGGGGTAGGTTCAAGGGGAAAAAACCGACATTAACAACATAGAATTGAGGCTGGGTTTGCCATCACACAGTTTAAGATCTGAATAACTCAGATAATATTAACAAATTGCCAGGTTAGAAAAATAATTTCTTGCCTTTATTAGAGGCTGAAGAGAAACCAAGGCATAGAATGGTGTGTCATTACAAATGATGTCAGTGAAAATGAAGCAAAACAGGTAGACATTCTATTGAGGGAGATACTGAGAGATTTTAACAAAATAGGCAAAAGGAAAAGTACCAAACTGGCTTACAGATCTGAACAAGAATTTTCTTTTTGAAAGGGGTGAGGTAGAAGAGGGAAGAGCGCTGAGATATTAACTGCCTTATTTGTTTTTGCTATGATTAATATTGAAAAAAGTCAATGAAACACACCAGAGACAGAAAAACACTGGGTGAAAGAAGAAAAGTCAGAATGGGAGTGTTAGCTTTGCAACCTATTCAACACATTTCAGTATGAAAGATACAATTTAAAACAATTAGATAATATTTGGATCTTGATTTCCAGTGCTTCCTACCATCTTTTCTTCTGTATTTTTGGAATTCGCATTTTTAAAAAGTGTAAATTCAAACTCTAGACAAAGCATGTCCCTATAAGAACGGTGTGAACACAGAGCTTATTTGCTGTCTTGGCCCTTTTCTGACAAAACCTGACAAGCAGTCCCTCTGTTCCTAACAAGTCTGTTTTATATAACAAGCTTGTTTTGAACAAGTGTTTTTGTAAGAAACACCTATGTCTGTAATGATTTCTATAAACTGTTCTGCTTACTGGTTAATCTAACAGCTTTGCACATCACTTCAGCAAACAGAGAAAGGAAACCTGTACCCTTTTGCTTCTCATATGACAAGTTTTTATACAAGAATATATTTTCACAGAATATAATGGGGCTTTTCATACTTTCTTTTTCTTAAGATTTTCATTTCCTTTTGCTTTTCAGGAGCATTGATTGAGAAAAAAAATCAATGGTATAGTTCATGCTTACAGCCTCTTCTATATCCAGTCTCTTCATATCTGACATAACCAATTATCCTAACAATGCTACCACCACCTTGATTTCTGCTGAACTATACATACTTCTTTCAATCACTCCTGAAATTACTGAGTGGAGCTTTTCTAGATGGCTTTTAAAATGGATCTGCTCATATAGGTCATAATTTCTCTCAGTTTCATTAGTTTGCATTTTTCTGTGATGAACAGAACTTGAATTGACAGCTACATTTTTAATGTTTCCTGAACTCTGTTGTTTTCATTTATGTAACAGCTTATGGTACAGCTGAAGCTGAATTCCCTGTGAACATGCTTTCTGTTTGCTGCTGCTGGATTACAATGAACATAATTAATAAAGCAGCACTAGGCAACTCAAACAGTGTGTCAAATGTGGGACATGACAAACTGAGTCAGATAGATTCACTTTTATATCTATTGCTTGATAAAATGCCCAACAAGTAACCAGAGATGGTGCCAAGAGATTAAATCTTCTTGTTAATAGCATAGAAAAATCAATGTTACCTTCAAGAGATTGCTGATAAAAGATTATAGAAATATTTTATTTTCTGGGTAACAACTATGCCTGTTGCCCTTTTATTTTAAACTATTAGGAGATTCAAAATACTCTCAGTCATGTAATTACTGTATTTTTTTAATGGATTCAACTTTAAGAGTTTGTGCCTATTTCTTTGGGGGATATAGTTCCCTGGCACTTTGAAAAAATTGATTGCCAACAAGGGCACAAAATACATATCACATGTAGGAATCATTAATGATGTAGACATCATTAGTTTAATTTGCATGTAGGTATGTAAAATATATATATGTGTGTGATCTAAGTTGCCTTCATTGAGGTTTCCACTTACTTTCTTTAGGAAAAAAAACCAGGTAAGTTGCCCAGATATTCAACATTAAATATGCGTGTAGCCCCTTTCAAAACACCAAAGAAAAACTGTAAAGATACCTGTGCATGTAACTGCACTGTGAGGGCAGTATGAAAATGGAATACACCATGCAGCTCATCTCATACACCTCTAAGGAACTGTCTGCCTGCAAAGTTTAGAAAATTGTGGCCTTCAGCATCTTTGTGCTGTAATAACAAAGCTTGTCATTTTATTGCAGGCCAGTTGAGTAGATGAACAATACATCCCTTAAAATGCCAAATGAAGCTGCTATTTCCCAGGCATTGTTGTTCTCTAAATCTGATTCTAGCTCCCTTATCTACCGTGCTTTCCTCTAAGCAGATTATAATTGATCAGATTTATCAGTAATGTGGTATCTTGAGTTTATTATTTCATGAGCTCATGCTGAAAGGGTTTTTCCCCTGCTCCAAACTGAGAACATTTTATATGGGCTGCTTATGGCGGCACTGACCACTTCTCAGCTATCTCAGTGCAGATTAACATCTCATTTGTTCTCCCACTTTTGCCTCAAGGTCTCTCAGCGCTGTTACTCCACAGTCATTTCCTCTCAGTTGTATGAGATTCCATTTTCCCCAATGAACTTTCCTGTGTTTGTTATGAAATTTTACTAAGATAATCTTTGAACAAGATAAACAAAGCAACAAATAATCTTTTTTTTTTTTAATTCCTTTAACAGGGATGCTGAAAAGGATGAGGCTAAAAATCACCACGTGAACTATGTAATGGCATTTTTTTTTCTTTATCAGAGGAGGCACATTTTTGACAAGCTGCTTAAGCAGTTTCATAAATATTTTTATCATAATTTATGTTGGTAAAACACCCAAAACAATTTTCTTCAAATGAATTGCAGCCAATGCTGTAATTACAGCCAGTCAGAAGGGGCAAGCAGAATTTATTGTTGCTTTCATTACAGTGACATGAGAGATACAGTTCCTCATTGTTCAGCATAATTTTGTCTCCATATTTATATTGACACTGTAGAATATTCCTACCTCTTAAAAAAACCTAAACCAAACTGATCCAAAAATATATTAAAATAAAATTGTCAGCATGATTACTGTTGATTTTATGAACACCACGAATCTGATTCCTTATAAGACTGATGAAGAAGCTTGATATATCTGATGAAGATAGCTAAAGATTCTAAATCTGTTAATTGGTAATGGACATTATTCACCAATTTCTTTCAAATTGTGTACTGACTAACGAATGAAGGAATCTTCCCACATCCTATGGGCAGTGACCACAGTGCAGATACTCAGTCCCTCATTTCCTTGCTTTGATAATCTACAATCTGAAACTGCAAGGCTTGCACAGGAAAGGACCATTTTATGGCTCTAAGTTACAGACTTACATTACTATGGCTTTTTACAGGAAAACTGCGGAAGGAACCTACCATGAAGTTAAAATTATCAGAGAAATGCATCTTCTCTTTTGTGGTTTGCTGCTTTATTCCACACCAGAATACAAAGAAAACAGAATCATATGTACACCTGTGCCTAAAATTTAGCAAGTTAAAATAGGCAGACTTCTTCTGGACAGTTATCTAGGATGCTGAAATCCAACCCATCATGAAAACAACCCCAACAGCAAACAGGAGTAATTGATTGAAATTGATTTTTAAAGGTGAGAGATTTAAATTAAGTACCTCACTTAATTATAGATTATTTATTTCTAGATCAATAAACAAAAGAAATATGGCTAAATTATTTCAAATAGTCAGGTTTCAGATGAATATGTTACACAAATAATATGAATAACATTGTGTTTAAAATATTATAGTAAATCTAATTTCTCTTCATTTAATTAGTAATAATATTTGAATTTCTGAGCTGAATATAAACCCCATAGACAACAAAAAAAATATTTTAATTACTTAAATTTCTGAGTAAAAATATTTTTTAAATTATTATTTAAATAATAATATTTACATAATAATAATTTTTGAGTAAAAATAATAAATTTTTTTAAATCAGGAAACTCTCATGCAGTACTGACCTAAACAAGAGTCAAGTTTAGAATGAATGTACAAATTTACTCAATACACAAATCTGCCTATGTTGTTAACTTTTTAAAACAAACAAAATCCACAGCCTAGTGCAGGACAGAACCTGTTTCATGTTCCACACGAGCGTATTGCAAATTCACAAAATGGGTAGTTTTATTTCTTAGACTCTCCTACACAACAGCTGTGCAAGATTGAAACTTGCCCAGTAGAAACAGAAGTTGTTTTGTTATCATGGTTGTGAAGAATGAGTTGGAAATGTGGACACCTATGTCTCAAACAACTAAAAGGAGATAAATCCATAGTATTCAAATCATGATTTCATACCTCTTTATAGTTCACTGAGATTTGTCTCCTATTTGAGTACACAGGATTAGTTGTGCAGAGGCAGTATCTGATTTTGTCTCACTAAATCCTGTACTTAAAAAAGAGGAAAGAAGGAAAGATTCTGACCAAAAATTATGGAGAATATTACCTTAAATGTGTTAGTATTCCCTGATCTTTCAGATTTGGTTAAGGAGTGGACAAAATGTCAAGCAACATTTAAAGGAAGCTGAGAACTCCAGACAGGGCAGCTGGCAAGGACAAATCCAACATCAATGATAAAGACAGAAGTCAGAGGGCAAATATATGAAAATTATTTTGTACAAGTGAGGACAACAATACTGTCACATCTGTCAGTTCTTCAGAGCATCTGAGTAATAATTTCTCTTGGATCAGGACCCAAATGAGCCTTATAATATGAGACTCTAATTCCTCTTTGGGTGAAAACCCCCTTAAACACAATGATAGCCTAAAGATTACTGGAACAGGAATAAACAACATCCCTTGGTCACACAGAGGACCCACAGTGCAGACACAGTGATGACCAGAATGGCCTCAAAATGAAACAGGCAATGCAGGGCAGACACACACAAAGAGCTTCAGCAAAAGTGATTCCAAGCCATCAGAGCTGGAAGACCAAAGTATTTCCTCTCTGAGTTTGGGTATATAGAGGCAGGTGAAAAAGTTCTTTGCTGTGACAGAAGCCTTTAGCTCAGGACTAGCTGAAGCGTGCATTCCCCTTCTCTGCAGCAGACTGTAAGCACAAGAGAAGGGACAGATGTGTAATCTGCATCTGTACTCAAAAGACAAAAAAAGCAGGAGCCTGGAAAGCTTAAAGTCTTATTGTGGTGCAGCAAATGTGAAATCGATGGCAGCAGAGCCCAGGTGATGCAGGAGCCTGGCTGGGAGAGAGGCCCCATGAGCTGGGAAAGGGAAGTAATTCCTGATGGGGGACTTCTCCCTGGGAAAAGAGTCCAGAACCTGCTGGTCTTTGTAATATTGTGGGGTCTTCAGGAAGGGAGAGATGAGCATCAAGCTTTAAATACCTGTCATTTATACCTGACATTCAGTGCTTGGATTAAAAATTTGCCACTGACTGAAATGGGAATATATCAAAATAAGCACATAAATTACAATAATAAAAATGACTTTTATTTTCTGAACTCCTTAGCAAGATAAAAGCTCTATGTCTGATACATTTTTCTTTCTACATTTGTTTTTACATTTCCCATATCTGATGGCAAAGCACATACACACACTTTGCAACAAAACAATCCATATTCATATCTGAGAGTGCATTATGTAATTCTGTCTTCAGATAATATAACTGTAATATGAAGTGAAAAGTGCTGAATAAATTACTTATCCTGATAAGTGTTTCTCTGTAAATGAAAGTCTAAAGGCACCACAACAGTAGGGGTAGCATTCAGGCTGAAATAAGAATTGGAATTGTACAGAGTATTTTTACCATCCTGGTGGCACAAAATGGGACTGCTTAATGTACAACATATCCTTAATACTGTTTCCAAAAGAAAAAATCCTGATAATCTAAGATTCCTGTGTGAGTGTGTAGTATTGAGCCAGGATTTGTCATGGCCATAATGGATGGTAACATAGAATGATTCTGTCATGAAACTCTAACCTCAGAGTCATAACACTTCCCATGCAATAGCAGTGCAATTCATGAATTAGGGAAAAGCATTTGACATTCATTTGTTAAATAACCTGTTTCTGAAATGGAACAACGGGTCAAGATGAGTCAATAACTATTTACACATTTACCCAGCTGTGTGACAGCTGTAGCCACAGGTAGAGCACACACAAAGGCAGCAGAGAGTTGAAAAACAACCTGAGAATTGCCCCAGCCATCTCTGTTTGCTCTGCTCTGTGCCATCCTCCACCCTGTTCCTCCCCAATGCCAGGGACCTTGAGCAGTGTGGCAAAGTGTTATTATTTTAATGAGTAAAGCAGTGCATTGCCAAAATCACCCTCCCCAGAATGAGAGCCAGAGGGGCTTTGGAGAGGTTTGAATTTACTCTGACTGCTTCATGCTGCCCTCGGCTCAGCTTGTAATGAGCTTTCCCTCTGGAGAGGGCAAATCCCCAGGGCTTGGGGCAGAAAAGTGAATAGAGAAGGATGTTGCTTCATGTTCATGTTAGTACAGGGCTGTGTTTTGAGGAGAAGGATGTAAAATTAAAGAGAAATTGAGAGGTAAAAGGGGAAAATTAAAAAAGGAAAAAGAGAAGACAAACTGGAGATCTGTAAGAAACAATAGGAAAGGGAGACACAAGAGGAAAAAAAAAGCACCAAGGAATGAAATACTTGCAGTAGCAAGGAAGCAACAGGATAAGAAAGTTACTCCTCAGTTACTGTTTTACATGGTTCTATTTACCCAAAGCACAGAGGTGAAACATAAAATGATTAACAGCCAACAGAGTAAAGAATATTTATTGCCATCTATCAATGTGGAAAGTAAATTCAAGTTCATGTAGAAGGAAACATCAAACTTTCTAGCATTTAAAAAGTCAAGGTTAGATTATTTTAAATTAAATTTTAAATTCAGGTGAAATTTATAATTTGTTGAACAGCTGCTGACATTTTTGTTTTTCCCCAGACTCCCAGAGAGGCTAGAAGGCTTTATCTCAAAGAAGAGAGGGAGAACTGGAATCAAATTCTTCCTGAAAAGATGAATACATAAAAACATTCAACCTGTGATGTCCCTTGGTTCTGATCTCAATCTTCGCCTTTAAATCAGTACAACTCATTGTCACCGAGGAGAAGATATGGAATAGGAAGACAAATCACACAGGTATATATGGGGAAAAAGCGAACCTGGCAAAGAACATTTCTAGATGAACTAACAACCCTTCATGAATCAAAAACACCAGGATGCAGCCATACAGGTTATTTCTCTCACCACTTCCTTTGTATAGTTCTTTATATAAGCAGAAAGTTATTTTTAAATACTTGTAGTGTTTCTTCTTTGGTGGCGTTTTACACACATGCAGGATTAAACAAATCAGATATGGAGAAGGACAGGAAACTCACTGGTCAGTGGCCACAAAGAGGTCTGGTTATTTTAAATAACATTGTAATTTTAATTATAGTAAAGCTAAGAGTGGGATTCTGAACAGTTCATAATAAACAACTGTTACAGTGATCATTTCATCTTAATGTCAGGGTGATTTCATGCTAATGATTAAAATTTCTTTTTGCTTTAGAACCTGTATACTCTTAAAAGCAGCATCTGTATTGTTCTTAAAAAAATTTATCTTAAAACAGGCCTCTGACACAACGGGTGAAGCTCTGAAAAGTTATCTCAAGATCACAGCAGACAAAACTTACACGAGCATTAAGTGTTGGAATGCATGAAAAAAATCCATATTACAAATAATCAAAGACATGAGAAAAATAAATACCCATGGGCAATGGGGTGACATTTGTCACCCAGTGTCAGAGTTCCCATCCTTCCTTCTTGTGCACCAAGTCACAGCTGTAACTGCAGCAGAGGGTTTATTGTCAGGCTGGAATTTCCTTTCCTTTGCTTACCCAACAGAACAACTGATTGCCTCGGAAAAATCTTATTCAATAAAGATCCCTGGTCTTAGATTTTGCAATAATACCCACAAAATGCCAGTGGGTAAAACACCACTGATAATTTCATACTAAATACTGACTAAACATGAACTCTACACAAGTATTACACCTGAAGTCAGGTAATTTTTGTGTTTCTTCATTCTTCCACCAATCCTAAAGAGGAAGATCTGCTTAGGGCAAACTGTTTCAGGCACCAGCCCCATCTCAAACACTGGCAGTCCCTGTTAATCACTCTAAGTGCATCCCTGATTTGTTTACAAGGGAAACTGCCACTTGTCAAACAGCTCTCAGTGCTGTTGTTTACATGCTGCAGATGTAAATCATGATGTGACCATGCCAATGTGACAGCAGCAAAGTGTCCGAGCTCCTTTGAGAAGATGAGATGACAGGGAACAGAACAGACCTGCACAGTTGATAATTCCTGACACTGAACACAGGTTGTTGATTTTAGCCTTTTTTTTTTTGGTTTTACATAAAATCGCTTTGGTGACTTATAAATATTACCAAGGAGGAGAGGCCACCTCACTTCTCAGAGCTGTGGCTCACACAACAAAAGCTGTCAAGGAGAACCAAAGAGAGGAAGGGCCTTTGGAGATGACATTTTGTCCTACCTGGTAATTTCATCAGTCCACCATGCCCTTTGACGGGGAAAAGGTGCATTGCTACTGAAATAGGGAGTAGACAAGAGGAAAAGATATCTTTTATCTCCCTTCACCTAGTCTTCATTAAGGAAAAACTAATTTAATTTAAAAGCAAACATACTGAATTAGATTTTTCTCAAACTGGCGTGCCACCATCCCTTTAAAATTTTGCAAGAGCAAAGACTCCTACCTGGACCAAGTCCACTGCAAACAAGAAAAGGAGAGAGATGTGGAAGACAACATAAACCTGGTACAATAATTTTGTCAGAGCTACACAATAAATTGAAGAAACCTAGCAATTAACATTCATTTTCACTCTGTAAATTACCTTGTTACTGCTTAAACAGATTGTTAATACTTATTGTGACAGTGGTTTAATCCCAGCCTAGTGCTGCAGTTCAGAAAATGCTGTCAGAAATTCCCTTCTGTGGTGTGGGGGCACAGCTGGTTCTGAAACCCAGCCCAACCCCAGTTTGGGCTCCACCTTGGTCTTCACAGAAAATGCACAGCTGGGGGAAAGGAGGAGTGGGAGGTGATGACCTTTGAGTCCCCATTTTGAACCACATCTCATTTGCAGAGATCAAAGAAAGGATTTGAGATATTTTATGTTCCCCAGCTGTATTTTGAAGCATGTTGACTTTTTCTACTTTTTTAAAAGAATTTGCATACATGCTAAATTCAGCATACAAACAAGAATGTGAGGAATAAGCTTAATGGCTTTTCCTCAACTTCCCACAGTTTTCCATTTATAAAATGCAAACTAGTTTAACTTCTAGTGGAAGGTGTCCCTGCCCATGGCAGAGGCGTTGAAACTTTTAAGGTCTTTTCCAACCCAATCCATTCTACAATTTTAGTCCACCGTTCCAACTTAAATTAAACAAAAACAAGAAAAGTATATGATTTAAAATAACTTAAAAATTGCCACTCATGTCCACCCAGAAACTTGACACCCACATATAAATATAAAACTCAGCCATGAAACCACACTATGGATTCATTTTATTTCCTTCCGTCCTCTTAACATGAGGTCACCAACAGAAGGAGCTTTAACACAGATGCTTAAACTGCACCTAGATTGGATAGTAGATTATGAAAATTTCTACCCCAAACTAAATTCTCCACTGTTGAGAGGGTCAGAAAAGACAAAAAGGCTTGAAAAGTCACCTGAGGTACCAAAGCAAGTCTAAAGCAGAGTTAACTGGAGGTTTTTGTTCAGTGTTGTGCTAGCCCCCTTACCCCAGTAGCCACAGGTGTTTTCTGTGAGTGCTCAGGCACTCAGTGCTGATTTCATCAGCTCGTGTACACAGCACAGATATGGGTACCTACACTCTGTCACAGCTTGGGACCATTTTGTGTATGGATTCTGGGGTTGTATCCAGGGAATACAGAAGGAAATTGGACACATTTGGTTTGGTGTTCTCTGCTGCTTAAGCTGATCTCCAACAAGCAGATCACTGCCACAATATCAGAGCTGCTGCTGCAAATGTCACTGGCTGGGGAGTCAGACATTCACCACTGTCACTGCCTGTCCCAGGCCAGCCCAAAGTCAGACAGGAGGGCTGCTTCTCCCAGCTCCTGGTGCTGCTGAGGTCATGAGCTGAGTTGCTGGGCTAAGAGTTTGAATCAGAAATGGGTGTCAAATTTGTGTCACATAGTCTCACCAAGTCTCTCAGGGGGGAATGGTTGCCTGCAGAGCATTTCACTCCACAAGAAGTATGAGTAATGCAGCAGGGAGGAAAAACAAAGAACAGACGGCAACCTCTCACTCTCTGAACGGGGGCACTGTGTTGTCATTAATGACTAACACCAGAAAGTGTCTAGAAAAGCTGCAACAATAAGCATAAGGGAAACTGAAGCAATCATATCACACTTTCACAGCTATAAAATCTCTCTGACATGTTTGGCAAGGAAGTTTAGTGTGAAGGGACTAGTATATGCAGGATGTAGTAGCAGCAGATAAAGAATGAAAAAAGCCTCTGCATTTGTTGATTAATCACAAATGTGTCCTTGAGTTCCCTTCAAACTTTTGACCATGACAAAAAAATTTTAAAAAATTATCCAAGGAAAGAGAATGACACCATGTTCTGAGAGCAAAGCATCAACAAGGCACTACCAAATTTGACAAATCTATAGCAATGTACTGTGTATTGGCCTACATGGCTGAATGAAATTAGGGGCTGTCAAAGTCAGTAAAAGTCCAGCAGCAATTTGAGACAGATGGATCTTGTGGAGAAAACCTGAGCATCCTCAAAATGCTCCTCTTTATTCAGCAGTTAGGTTGTTGTAACTGGAAATAAAAATTTAAAAATGGAAGAAACTTTCATTTGAGGAAGCTGGAAGTCTTAACTAAAAGCCTGGAATCTCAAAAGCAGTATTTTTTGCTTGAAGCACATGAAAATTTTGGTACCTATGGATAAAACCTGGCTTTCTCCATGAGCATTGTGCCTCATTTGTATGTTGTGGCAAAAAATTTTCAGCTTTGGAGTTCTGATTCTCCTCCTAAAAGAAAGCCATTCTCCACATTAAACCATATTTTGTAAAGACTGTAAGTATCCCTTGTTTGCAGCTGGATAGATTTCCATGAAGAAAATAGATATTTTGGGTGGCTGATAACTGCATTGAAAGAAAAGCCAGGGCAGAAACTCAGTGTACATTAACAGGGTGCATCAGGCAGGGCAAAACCTTGTTCATGTTTGTTTTGTTCCCCACACAAGCAATTTGGACAAAATTATCAAGAAATTAAGTGGGTTTTTATTTTTTCTTTCTTTTCTGTACTGCAGTTCATTTAGAAAAACATTTTCTAAGGTATGCCCTAAAATTTCTCAGAGCTACCAGGGAGTAATTTCCTCAGCCTAATCTCCTCCACAAGACTGTAAAAACTGTAGGATAAAAGGGGAACTGTGGCGATTTACCTACTAATTAGTTGCTCTTATTAAGAGGAGCGAGATAATTGATTTTAGGATGCACTACCCCTTATTAAGACCTAATTTAACTGTATATCAAAGACTAATTAAATGGCATTACTCCATCTCACTGATGAGTTTTGATGCTTGGTGAATAGATTTGGGTGAAAAATGAACACTCAGTAATAGATTTCTAATTCACACAGATAACTATGAACTAAGAAGCCGAGCAAAGGGAATTTTGCATTATCTAAAACTAACACATTTTTGGTATTCCTTTACATGGATAGTCTGAAATGAAAAAAATAAAACATTTAAACACCTGCTGAGAACTACAGGGAAAGGGAAAGACAATGAAAAGGCTCTCTGTGTAAAGTGGTTATTTAAACATTTAGGTAATTTTCTTGCAGTGAGGAATTAAATTTGTGAAAAGACTATGTGCTTTCAAGTGTATTCATCTGTTTATTCTGCAGAGTTGTGTAGCTACGTAAAGGGATGATAAATAATACATACTATTTATTTGTACCATTTTTTAAAGACATTTAAAGAAAACAGACTTCGGAATTATTTGAATTTCTGATTATTATTTTTTCAAGCAAAAAATACCTTGCAGCAATATCAAATTTATTTAGTGCTGAAAAGGAATGAAGAGACAGAATTACATGCCTCCAATTCTTTGAAATAGTCTGCAAGTTAAAATAAATATGAAATAAGATTAAGTTGCTTTTATGTAAAGGAATGACAGGGACTGAGTTTACTAATAAATCCTTCAATATTCATTTAAATAAAATCATCTGTCCTAAAATAATTCCTTTAGCAATCCAGTGTCTGGTTTAATAAAAAACAACTTACAGTAAATTTGAGTGTGTAAAGGAAATAGAGGCAAAGCTTTAATCCCATCAATCTACCCTCTAAATAAAATGTTTTGTCCTCTAGACAGAATTGCTCTGACAATACAAACTCATCATTCTATTTAATCTCTTAGGTCATGGCCCCAGAGATTATGATGAGCTGTCTCTCAAAGCCACACTGTGCTGCAGTCCAAAATCTCATGGATAAATCACAGGATCCTCACCAACAAAACAATGACTTCACTACAGCTCTGGGGCGTATTTCCTTGTTTCTATTGGTTTCTTTCACTGGCAAGAACATAACTGCATATGGGAGCATCAGTCATGTGTCACTTCTCCATTCATTTTTGGCCAAGGTGTAACATACAGAAACAACAATCTATAGCTTTTAGACATTTACAGAAACCATACTGACTGAAGTTTATTCACTTGAAACTAAAATTTGAAGGTATAAAGTTATGCTATATTAGCTGAAGGATATTTACACATTAATTATTCTTCTACTAATTCAAATAGAAATAGCAATACTGCAAGGGAAAACAAATATTTATTTCAGCATTTGCACAAATCGTATTTATAAATAGATATGCAAGCAAACTATTTATGTAAACATTCCCTAAAGAACCCTGGGTATGACCAGCCTTGCAGCCAAGCTATACATAGAAGATTTTTGAGCAAATAATTACAACAGAGTTTACTCTTCAGTTTCTGGAAAGTAAGGATGATTTTAAATATTAAGACATTTATATCCAAATACATAGAAAAAACTTGCAGCTTTCTAAAAAAGAACTAAAATGCAATAACCTTAAATATTACTTTAAGAATATAATGCTTTTCCTTCTTATTTAAAACTTGATCTTTATAAGCATGTGAAAGTTGCTGGCTGGATTTAGAAATACACATCCCCTCACCCTTCTCTACATCTGCACCTTCATGATTGCAGATGCACATTGGATGCAAAAATACTCACACTGAAGTTGCTGTGCAACTAGCCATCATTTTATTCATGTTTTTGCCTAGCATTCAGTTTTACTATCACAGATATTTGCTAGATCAGCAAGTGAAGAATGGGTGTGTTCAGGAACTTGGGGTCTAAATGCAGATGTACAGCTACCCATCAAAAAAACCAGGCAAAGCAATGTTGCTCTAAGACCTTTTCCCAAAAATCCACCCTGAATTTAAAACAAGAACACAAAATATCCTACAGCCCTCTGGTAATTTTACTCAACTCTCTCCTTATTTTCTTTCTTTGTATTTTACTCTTTCAAGATTTCTGCTGGCACTTTCTGATTAACACCTTGAGAGATTTCAGTACCATCACAGGACTTTTATATTCTACTTCAGGTCTCTTCTCTTTATACTTTAAACAGAGACTAACATTAAGTGAATGCAACCCTTGATCATAAATTTCCCATTCTACTGACATGAAAAAGATACCTCACTATTGCGTAAGAAAACCACAGGAAGAAAAGTGAACAGTTTGGACTCCACTTTAATGTGAGAACGTTGTCTCTTAAGGGAGAATTGCTGTGATAATCACTGCAGGCTTTGCTACAGGAGTCACAGGGATTCTATTCCTCAACAAGATTTTTAAGATGCCCATTGGCTTAATGGCAAAAACTAATATCAGTGCTCAATATTCTGCTACAAGAACAGCCCCCTTTTCTGTTTTGCTAAAGACACTGGCACAAGGATGTATTTGGCATTAAAATACAGGATGTAATACTGGAGAGAAGAACAACTATTCCAATTAATTTCCCTGCACTGATGAAAGGTTAAAATAGGGGAAGTTAAAATATCAAGTTGGATTTTTTGTTGTTTACTCAGTGAGCAAGAAGAACACCAGGCAGCTAAATAAAAAAATCCAAAACTATTACTTCCTTACCCTCTCCAATTAACATTTATGAAAAAGAAAATCTGACAGTATTCAATAGCCAAATCTTAGCAATTATTAAAAAGCACAACTCAAGTAATCAAGCAATTCATATATTACTAAAGAAAGAACCAACAGTAGAACATGCTAAATGGCCAGACAAGTTCTATACAAACAACTATTGTAGAATGCCAGCAACAATGTATGGTAATGAGTTAGCTATAATTAGTACCACAAGCCTTAAAATAACTTCATCCTCCCAAGTTTGCTGTATCCTGGATATGATTAATTTTTTTTTTCTCAGCATAACTAAAATGGTAATTGAAAGCTGATTTAGGATCAAAGACAATCTCAAGTTTATAAATAGTTGTAGCTGGCTGTGAAGTATTCTCGTCAAAATTTCTTGAAAGTGCTACAATGGTAGTACACTTGCAGGAACTAAACTGAAATAAGATATTTTCTGAGAGACTTAGAGACAGGAAAAGAGCTCTGAGGAGGGAAAAAACCCACAAATACATTATCATAGAATCTACACCACTAAGCACTGTTAGATGAAGATGATTATAAAACAGTATATTTGATGTATCTGAAAGAAAACCAAAAGCAAAAAAATCAGACCACACCACAAAACAAAAACTCAGTCCCAACATGACTAGTGAGTAAATATCAATTACCACTGAGAAGCCCAAATTACTTGTGTAATTCTTTATTCTTTCCATCCAGTGTTTTCACAGGACACCAGCAATTACAGGAGCTTTGGTTTTTATTCATGATTGGCAAAATCCTAGTTTATAATCCCTCCAGATACCAACCTCAATATTTGCAGTTGTATTTAAATTATTTTCTGTATTTTACCACAGTTTCTGAAACAATGTACTTTAAGTTTCTAAAGCAGTTCCACAAATATGCACTTTTGGAAGTGTTCTTTTGTGCATTATATGAGGCAGCAAAGCAAAACAGAAGCAGTGGAAACTTTTAGAGACAAAAGAAACTTGCTGCCCAATATCCCTTCCTCAAATGACCTTCAAGGTTGTTTTTGGACCTAAACAACCCAAATAACTTTGGAATTGAAACTAAAGTATCAGTTCCAAACCACAATTGGTCACATTTAATGATACAAATATACAGAGAAAGAATTCCCAAGTAGGAAAAGTGTGAAGTAACAATTTTGCATAAACCATGAGCTCTCCTATTAACTGAATCTCAACAAAAAAACCCACAGAGAATGTGGCTTTGAATTGCTGAAATTTATGTTAAATTTTCATGAAATGTAATTACCATCTCACGAGAAACTGGATTAATACACCCCATTGATACACAGTGTGTAAAAATATCCCCTGTGAATTGCTACTGTATATTCTATTCCAGTTGTTTGGGGCACATCTGGATTGTATTCACTTCTTTTTAATACATTTGTTATTAAGAAAACTACTAGTAAAACGCTTTATTCCAAATTTTTGTCCTCTTGAACAATCTGACCAACTCATTCTAGTGATCTGAAGGAATAAATATAATTAATACAACTGAAGGGATTACCTCTGATACAAACATCAATTTCCCAAGTTGTTTTTCTCCCTTTCTTATCAGTACTGAATAATTAACACATGCGCAAAACCTGAGTTCGTAGCTGAAAAATGCACTTGAATATTTGAGACCTGCTTAGAGACTGATGATCCTTCAGCCAGGAAAGTGAGAGATCACGTCTAACAAGTGTGCACCTTGCTTACAGCATCACAAATGCCAGAGCCTTTGGGACCAGAGGCTGGCAGCCATGGGGACAGGGCAGCAGAACAATACACAATAACCAGGTGAAACATGCCAAGTGAAAGGATTAGGAATTTCCATTGCCAATTTGTTTAACTCTCATGTTTCTCTAAGTTGCTGACCACGTCTTCTTCCCACCAACTAGGTTAATTTTCTCTAATTTGACTACTACTTTCCCAGAATAATCAGTCTAAATTTCTCAGTCTTCTAGCACAGCAGTTTGCCTGGCTGTGCCATGTATGTGCTACAGATTTTTCATCTGGCAGTTCTGTGTAACCTGCATGTATGAGCAGCCCTGGAACCATCTTTAAATATCCAAACAGTGAAATCATGGAAATAGCACCCTTGAGTGTTGCTATGCTGACACTCAAAACTCAGAAATAGGTCTTTCAGTACATCTCTGACTTGCAAGTGCAAAGGGAAACTGCAGACAGACACAACCCCTCATGTCACCAGTTTACATGTGCCATAATCTTCTGCTGACAAGATCTTTCTGCTGTGAGAAAGAACCATATTGTAAAACAGGCCTCTAAACACCCAGAGAAATAAGTAATTAAGAAGCACTGGGGCAGCCACAGCAAGAGAGAAATCCCTCCTCAGCCATTCCTTACAACAGGAGACTGCAAACCAGTGAGGCAGGGAGAGCAACTGGGCACCTTGCTGCACCCAGACCTGAGCAAGGCAGTAACAGCAGTCAGTGCAAGCACTTGAAAAGACTCCTGGTTACATCCTAGGTCTTGAATTTGCACCAGGGAGCCAAAGCGCTGGGAATAACATATACATTTTTATTTTCCCAAATAATAGGACTTCCTTCCACTCTGCAAGCAGAGTGCTGCAAGTGTCAGGAGGAATCTCAAACCCCCACGACTGCAGCCTGTAACACAGCGGATATTGTTCATTCTGCAGGGCACAAACCTATCACCACAGCTCAGGAAGCAGATCAATAGATTATAAGGAACCTCACAGTCATCACAATGTCCTCTTTTCTCAAAAGAGAACCTCACTCAGTGATATAGGCATATCTGTATAGGCATGGTCTGTTTTTACTGCAGCAGTGGGAGTTGCAAGTGTATATAGACAAGTATATATACATACACATATATATTTTATATATACATACAGAAGTGGGTATTCAGATGCATTCTGTCACAGTCTTAAAGATTTGAACATATAAACCTTCCACTCAAGAATCTAAAAGGAACCATTGCACTGGAAATCCTTTTGAAACCCACACAATGAGTTCATATAAAAATCACACTGGAACTAGACTGAGACCTATTTCAGAAATAAAGTGCACAAGCTCATGACAATGAACACCAAATGTATTTTTAAGAGAGAGATAGACTGAATGCTTGAGCAGATGTGGCAAAAATTAAAAGCAGTTAAAGGCAATAATCAAGTTGACTTCTCAGAGAGGAAAAAATCAAGCAGTATATAGAAATAAGGTGATTGCAAAAGATTAAAAGATAGCACAGTGATATCAAACTGCAAAATTTGCACAACAGCATGGAAAGTGAAAGTGTGATTAAAAAATTAACCCAAAATAATCAGAACAAGGACAATTATGGATATTTAAGCAGCGAGACTGATGCTGACACAGAGGAATAGCACAGGCTATAGAATTCACAAGACCTTTGGATGAGGAAGAAACATTTTTCAAAAATTTAGCTTACAATACGCCTGCTGTCATTCACAAGCATTACCTTGAGGAGACTTTCAGCAGGGGATGAACTCTGAAAACACTTCACAGAGAGGTGTTTGGATTTCCACGTCGAGTCTGAAAAACAGAAAATCACTGGTTAAAGCCATCAGCTTATGACACAGAGGTAGTACTGGCAAAAGTGACAGAAAATATCCATATAAGAAATCTGCCCACTGAACAGAGAAAGTGTCAAGGAGAGAGGTGGATTAGTGGCTTTATCTCAGAAGTGACAGATTTCTGCATTTCAGAAGTGCCGTGCTGGAGTGGGTGATGGAAGGACTTACATGATCAAGGAGAACCTGTGGCTCACCAATAGCTGAGGGTTTTGATTTGATCTGAACTCTTTTGTAAAATCCCAAGATTAACCCCATACAGCCACTTTTCCCCTTTGAATTTCAGGGAGATGTATTTCAGGGAGATTGAACAACACTGGAAATATATCCCAATAATATAACCTGAGAACAGGTTAGGAAAAAGTCTGGTTTCAACCTTCCTTCTGCACCTCCCCACCCACTCAAGGAATAAAAAGCAATTTTGGGTGGCAATAAACTTTGTTGTGTATGCAGCTAGAAGGCAGCATATTCTTTTCATTTCTCATTTAAAGACAGATCATCAGGAAGTCATTACATTGGGAAGATTGGATCTCTGCACTGTTGTGGTGTAATTGAGCACCACTGTACACAAATATTGTAGATAATAAAACATAAAAAGGTTTGCAGTATTGGACTTGTCCTTTTTCCTAAACTATGGTGTTAGGTTTAATCCATCAGCAAAAATAAAGAAAGTTTTCTCCAAACTTAAACAGAATTTGGTGGGTTGGGATACATTTTCTTAATTATTATAAACAGTTTAAAAATTAGATAACCTAACCTATGATTCTGCCTATTTTAGCTGAACTCCACCTCTATCTGACAGAGGGTTGCAGCCAGGACAGGGGACTACTACCAGCACATAAAGAAGCAGTAGGAAGGGAGGAAAAGCAAGCAGCCTATTTTAATGGACAGGTCTCAATTCACAGGTCAGTAGTGCCTACGCTGCTTTTAAGTCAGCACCAATGCCCTGATGACATTTTTAAGCTGATTCTTGCAACATCAGGATCACCATGGATGACAGACTTGCTGCAGGCTAAATTCGAGAATATGCAGAGATCCTGTAACGGTTACAGATACTTCAATATATCATGTCTGTTTTGGCAGGGGATAATATTAGTGCTATTGAGATAAGGGTGCAGTGGTGCTGTTTGAAAATATCAGCATCCTGCCTGCTGGGCTGTGATAAACAGTCGTGTGTTTCACACATTGGGTGGAAGCAGCGACAGCCCCGTGCAGGCACTCCAGAGCAGCAGGGAGACACAAACAACTTGGTGGTGTGCTGGGAGCAGCAGCAATTCTGCATAAGTGAACTCGTACTGCACAACTCCTGCCTCACTTCAGCTTCTTCAGAGCTCAACTCAGCTGCTACAGGGTTCAGGTTCTGATCAGAAAGTAGGATCAAGGCTTGAAGAGAAGGGGCAGAGAGCAAAAATTCACACAGAAGAATGAGCCAAGTGAAGACCACACAGCTACAATTACTCTGTGACAGAGGAGAGCCAGACAGAATTGCTCCATAAAGGTGTGAATACCACATTTTCATCCTACCTACGGCAACAAAATGACACACCACCACTTTGAATACATAGCAACACATTTCCAATACATAGCAAAGAATTCTCTTCTCCCACAAAAGGCACTTTTGTTTCAGTGACTATTTGAAGAAAGAATACCTAGCAATTGCTTAAGAGTAAAAAAAAATTTGAGAGAAAAGAACTGCATTCAGAATATTTTTTTTATACACACAAGTAAACAGCTTCACAAAATTTCACTCATCTCTTTTTTCCCCCCTTCTCCTTACTACATTTGTTCAAACTATCCTTGTAGATTAAATACTACCTTCAAACTTTCCAAGCATCCTTCTCTACCTTTTGAAAGGACAGTTGCAAAATGGCTTTGTCAATCTGAGTGCATGGGCCAAATGCCAATGCAAAAGTAAGATCATAACAGAGTTCTGAGCCATTAGGATTTGTTTCAGACCTAGAAGGAAAAACTGTGACATTTCCAAAAATTAATTGAAGTTCTGGAAATCTTACTTCCCAGTAATTTGAGGGTAAAGAGTTTCAGCTCTGGCAAATTTAGAATTCTTTTTTAAGAAAGTTAAGTTACAAGAAGTTCTCATAGATTTGCAGTAATGATGAGTTGCTCCTGTAACTTCAGTTCAGCAGAACTGCTTAAGAATTATTGGAAGAAGACAGAACATTTCCTTCACAATACTCTCTCTACAAACAATAAAAGTAACTACCTGAAAGCAATTTCCTCTCCTAGACTATGTCTTAATATTAACATAATCATAAACACTTAAGACAGCATTCCCCTCACATTTCCATTATTAATCTCTTAAAGCTGAGTTATGAACAACATAAAACATTAATGCATCATGCCCTAATAATTGTTGTCTTATTAGAACATTTGCCCCATATGGCTTGTTAGATGGTTTGTGTTCATAAGGAAGATAAGTTCCCATTTACCAGAAGATATTAAAAAAATCCAGCATCCAAAACAAAAAACACACCCTGTCAATATTACTTCCATCAACAGCATTTTCATAAATTAATAAAAAATTAATGAAGCAGACAAAATGTAGTAATCTGGTTAAATATTAATTTAAGAGCACGTCTGCTGAACTTTGAGCAGTATTTACTGACAGCACCTGAGCCCCACCCTGGGCTGCTCAGAGCAGCTCTCTGTGCTCCACAGGAGCAGAGGGATCCCCTGACCCTGCTGAGGAGCAGCCACAGCCCAGCAGTGCTGCCCAGAAAGAGCTGAAGCCTGGCACCAGCAACCCAAATTTCTGCCCACCAGCCCCTGTGCTTGCTGCACACCTGAGGAGCTGGTCTGGCAAACAGCCCCTCAAATGGCAAGGCTGCCACAGAGACCAAGGATATGCAGCCAAGTGCTCATCAGCCTCTGGGATGGTTAAAAACACAACCCTAAAGGAGATGGGAGAGTTTTCAATCACACCTGAAACTTCTGTCTGTCCTCTGAACTTTTAAAACTTAAGCCTTCTATAGTGTAGATTATTTCATTAAAGCAGCAGTGTAAATTTACATGTTTTTAAGTTCAATTGTATGATACTAAGTACTTTGATAAACAAGCCACTAAATTCAGACTACAGGAATGAGGCTTGTTTTCCAATTTCTGCTTCCTGCCTAAACACCATAATTTCTTGCTCTTTAATTTTGAAGTTTGCAGTCAGCAGTGATCCTACAGGAGAGATTTATCTTTCAACGAACTTGGACCAGTCAGAAAACATTGCAGACGAGGGATTAAAAAAGATAATAGTCTGTCTGACTACAAATAAATTTCTCATCAAATCCATTCCTAACAAGGTTTCATTAACAGAATCTATGTAACCAATACCTATAGGTGCATTTCTCAAGAGAGGAATGGTGGGGCAGCTCAGCCAGAGAACCTGGACACACAGGTCTGTGCATTCTAATTCCATCTCAACTCACTCTAATTCCATCTCACCAACTGTCTTGGAGCTCAGGAGCCACTCATGAAGTGTTTGCTTCAATTCCTCCATCTGTATAATGGCAATGATATCTAATTCAGAGGGATGCTGTGAGGATTAATTAGTTAATGTTGGTAAGTGCTTTGAAGATGAAAAGAGCTACAGAAGAGATAATCAGTTTTACAGTCTCTAAAAGCTTTTACCACGTCTGCAGAATTATTTTGGAGTACCACAGGAATATCATCGGGGAGAATCTGTCATTTATCACATACATCCAGAAAAGGGGAGGGCGTGGGGGCTGGAGGGTTGGAAGGGAACAGGTATGAAAATATTTCAGTGTTAAATCACCTATCCTGTTCTGAAATCTGCAGGCAAACAGCACAAAGCTCAGACTTCCTCTGTACAGTCTACCTGTACATTGCTACCATTTTCTTAAGAAAACAAACACCAAATGGCTGTGTTGACTTAACTCTTCCTTTCTTCCTAATTTGAAATTCAGAAACTGCAGTGACTTTTAGGGTTCTTTTCTGTGTATTTGAATATCCTGGCTTTTTGTCAGTATACTGTAAAGGACTGCAAGATGTCATCCCATTCTCTGAGAAAATGTCTTTAAGGTAAATTATATAAATCTCGCTTTGGAAGATTTACTGTTGGTTGCCTAGTAAGTCTTCAATGTCTATAGCCCAGCTGCATTTCCTGTCTTATTTTCATTCCCAATAATTGAAATAGAGTTTGTAATGAAATAACCAGAGCTCTCAAACTTAGCAAAGTTAGACAGATACAGAAGCATACATGGCTGAAAATTTCAGAATTATGTAGAAAATTCAGTAATAACTCTATGTTATTCAGATACTTTCATATCTCACATAAGAATAATCATATTTTCTCTTTGATTTTTAGGTACAGCATTTTCCATGGATGATTTGAAGCACATTAAAAGAAAATCAACTGTTGATGCAACTGCTTCACAGCTTGTGTGTCTTCCTGGATGAATTGCTTCCAAGTATAACTATTTGTGATCAAAAATGTATTCTTGAATACACATTTTTCAAATGACCATCAGAAAAAAGAGAAAGAATTTGATTTGATCTGACAGATGCTGTCTACAGAGAGCACAACCAGTCGAGTACAGATAAGTGATGTGTTAGTGTGCAAAGGGGCAAGGTGTAGGACGGTGTTTATTGCAAGCTAAATGCAATGCTGACTGGCACTGGCTTCAGATAAAATTTCTACAATAATCAAATACAAAACTTCATTAAGCTCTATTTTCTCTTTAATTAACAATGTCTAGTGGCTCTTCTACTTATTCTCAGTAGTTAGGGTACCATTAACACACAATGAGACAATCCACATTCAATATTGTTGTGCAATGAAATATATTTTGCTGCTGGTTATAATAATTATGTTTTGCTCACAGCCTTTCCCCTACCTTATGTCAAATGTCAACATTGACAGAGCTGAAGGAAAAAAAAAGTAAATATTTCAGCTCACTCTTCTTAAGCCCTTTGAGCTTCACAAGGCAGTAATGATTATTTATAGATCCTCTCTGCTCCCAAAGATGCCACCACTCTCCCACCACAGTTAATTCTGCAAGGCTGCACTTCTGTTTTGTGAAAGGAGGTAGAACATCTTGACTTAGATGCATCCTTTTATAAGGGAAAAGATGAAACAGTGTGGAAAAGATTCTGGGGAACTGGACAAAGCTTTGCTATTGCAATTACCCCCATTCTTACAGTCTTTGCCAACTGCCATCACTCTGCCTTGAAATAAGTCTGCTCTGCTGACCCCACAGAACTTTTCAAAGGCAAATCTCAATGCCTGGTAAGCTGGACAGATCCACTTTGATCACAGCCAGATGGTACCTTCCAGGGTTTTTAATTCACATTTTCCTTCAGGTTAAATAGTCCTTTTCCCTTTCCCAGTATTTATTCTTAATGCATTTATAACAAGTAGTTATAAATTCAGATCCTTTCTCCTGCAGGCCCAATGATTAAAGGCCTTTTAGACTCATTTGCATGACAGGTTACCCATTATCCTAATTGTCATTGTACAGCATCTGACCCATCCTTCCCCCCACCCTCCCCCCTTCAATTTATTTAACATGAAAGAGCAGATTTTAAACACTACTCCAGTGCAAGGTCATTTTAACACTTCCCTGTGTGCCAGCTGCACATGGTGGGCAGGTTGCTGTGGTGGGGAGCAGCCCCCAGAGCAGCCCCAGTGCCCCAAGCCCTGTGTCCAGCTGCCCAGCTTCCAACTCACAGTGCAACCTCGTGATCCTCAAGTAAATACCCCAGAGTTCACATTGCTGGACTGAAATTTCATGTTTGTTGCTGCTGCCCTGATTCTGTACCCCAGAATGACAACAGCAGCAAATGTCCCATGCTGTGTTCTTTGCAGTGAGCACAGGAGGAGGTGCTGTGGGTACCAGCCCAGAGACTCCCCACATGCCAGAGGGGTCTGGGAGATGAAACATGTTGAGTTTCCTTTTAAAAGCAACCAAAGTTGTGTGTACTATATATGTCAAGACTCAGGGACATCCCCAGTATTATTTTTTCCTTTCACAAGAATAAATTCCTCAAAGCCTTCTCAGCATTCACAGTGCTGCACTGCCTCCTGTGCCTCCTGCTTACCAACACAAGATTTCCAATGAGTATCCAAAACCTGCTTCTGAATTCTGAGGGCTTGGTGGACCAACCACACCAACACGAATAATTTCATGTCTCTACAGAGTAACCACCGCTAAGAAAAAAAGCCCCAAACAAACAAACAAACATAAAAAATTAAACAACTGCTAATTGCTGGGAGAACGGCTGCAGGCCAGTACAGAGCCTTAAGGAGCACTGCTGTGAGCTCGCAGGACTCCTGCTCGTGCCTGAATTTCCCATGGAGTAATTGAACCTGACAGGAAACAATCTTGATACGATTAGAAATGCACAACTTACCAACACAGCCCTATCAGTCATTATGCCACGTACCCCAGCAATATTCCTGAGTCCTCCACACAGACACAGCTCTAAGTTATATAGTTAGTTTAACACATCTGAATTCAGAGTCAATAAAAGGGCAACTATCCTCTTAAAAGAGCCATCACCTCTGATCTCTCACTGTTGATAATCAAGGAGCAACACACTTTCGTTCTGGGGAATTAACAACAGGTCATCTTTCCCTTTACTGATATTTCCATTCTGGTTTCCTTTCTCTTTACTGATGTTTCCATTCTGTTCTGTCTGCTCCAACTATGCTGCTTGTGCAATCAGACTTCAGAAATGAAATATTTATCTCAGGTTGCCTACCTGATGAACATTATCAGAGCACACACTAATCTATTGCAGGTTCAGAAAAACTTTTCTGTTTTTGTGTTCATACTGGTCTTGATGACCTGTTTGCATGCATCTTCACTTAGCCTTTCTAGGGCCCAATAAAGTGTTACACAACTAGGAAGGATAATAAGACCATGCTGGTCTAGCTGAGATTTTCATACTGCAGAACTGGGGATGAGAGACTGTTAGGGATATTTCTGTTGCACCTTTTATCCTTCTTTCTATTTTATGTTCTACTTTAGCTCCAAAACAGGACGTTTTATAAAACAACTCATATTATATTTCCTGAGTTCAGAACAGAGAGGTTTAATTTAGCTGGATTTAGCTCTTTAGGAATTAACCAGCAATACCTGTGCCCAAGGCTATGTGGCTAAAATGGGGAGAAATGAAAGCAAAAGAGAGAGAATAGTACAGTTCATAAAGTATGGCAAAATATATTGGCATATTCTTCCCACAACAACTTTTGAAGAGAGATGGAATACATTTTTGGTTGTTTTCCTATTTTCCTCATCTGTTTAATAAAAGGGATTAAATTTTCAGAATTGTACTTATTGTTTTTCTTACTCTTTTTACAAGAGATGAATTACAAAACAAGTGAATTAGCTTTCCCTCCTCTTAACTTTGCATTATTTGGTCTTTTAAAATAGATTTTAAATTACATCTATTTCTTTCTTTACTGAATTCCAGACAATTAGATAAAGTGTCCCTCTATTAGTCTGACATACAGACATCACTTCTGAGTAAGCAGCTCAAGCACTGCTACAATGAACACAGCAGCTACACAAAAGTATAGAAGAGGACAGAAAACAACAACAAAAACCCAAATAACCAGGGCAGACACTCAGATAGCTATCATACTGAGGTGCAGAGTGCAGGGGTTAGGAACAGTGAACTAGTCTGCCTGCATTGTAACTAAGAATTGTCACTGCAGCAGTATAGACACACACTGTCATTACCTCAGTTTGGCATTATAACAATTAGTGAAGAAAGACCAAAAAAGATAAAGTAGAAGAAAATAAAGAGACACTTTAGTTAATTAAATTTGTTTGTTGTATGTATAAATACTACCTTACCTGATCAAAACCCAGAAATATCCTCCATCGTGCTTCAGTTCTACTAAGGAAATAACAACGCTCACAGCAGAGATTCATTAGCTGCAGCCAGCTCAGCTGTAGCTAATTCAAAGAATCACAAGCACAGCAGCACAAAATCAAGTGAACTTGGGCAGCTGAAAGTGGTTTAACTGTGCAAGAGCTCGGGTACCCCTTAGTGTCACCTGTGCTGTATGTTCCAACTGTGAGGTAGTAGCTAGAAGAACTGTTACAATATAGCCCCAAGAAGTTTAATTAGAAACCCCATGTATTTCCACAATCCAGGAATACTTATTTCATTTCAAAATAGATGTTATTTTATACCTAATATAAAATCACTTTAGTCCCTTTCAAGTCACAGGAGAAAATATTACAAGTGTTCTGATTTCTTGAATCACAACCTACTATGCCACAAGCTTTGTTTTTAAACCTTAAATAGTTTTCTTAAGGTAATTCAATTCTCCTGTTTGATAAAACATATTACCAGCCCCTAGAAACAGAATATGCAGAGTAACTGGGTAAAAATTACAGGAATATAGCTGAGTCTAAAGCTGAATTAACTTTGCACACTCTAACAGGGCTCTACAGCACAGGAAGGCAGTTTAGCTACATCAAGTTAAGCTGAGCTGGACTATCATCTCTTATTGGCAGGCTGCTGATTTGACGAAGTTATTGCCAACAGCCACAGACTCTGCCTGACCAGATTCTTCTGCCTCACTCAGCTCTTAGAGGCTCTCACACTACGGACATGGTCCCCTCCCAGAACACATTCTTCCTCCAGTCACTGCTCCTCCTATGACATAAAGATGCAATAGTGCAAGAACTATGTTATAATATTTTAAAGCATGTAAATGTCACCTACTGAAATACAAACTGTGGCAGTTCTTGGGGTGGCAATATAAACACCCAGCAGATATTTCAGAAGCCGACCTACTGGTTTGCAGAAATGAGCTCCTGCTCAGCTCAGCCCAACTGGTCATGCCTGCAACCTGGGACTGAAACCACAGCAGGTCAGGGGGGTGTGCAGCCTCCTCTGCCTCCTGCTCTGCCACAGAGGCACACCATGTGTCAACACACAGCCATGGCTGGACCACCATCAGTCCCTCCAGGACACAGCAGGGATTAGATCTGAGGCAAAGGGTTATTCCCAAAATGCTGCCCTCTGAAGAGGGGTTGTTTCTCTCAAATATTTCAATCACTAGAGCATTTACAAGAATTAAGTGGCCCTTGAGGTCCTACTCCCAGACATGATCTTCCTAATAAGAACAATAATGGTAAAATGATTATACTGAAAAGACAGCTCTGCTGAAGACAAGTTGGGGAATTTTACATGGCTGTTGAATCTTCACATTAGGCTGAAAATCAGAAAGAATGCAAATTCAGGAGCTGATCTTAGGGATGGATTGCTCAGAATGGGGTCCAAGTGCATCTTTCATTGAAGGGCTGGGCCTGGGCTGCCAGTTTTATTTGATTAACAAAGTTCAAATTGAGCTCCACTTCACACAAATATTCTTTTTATCTATTACATCACGTGCTATTCCTAGTGGTACAGAAGCCCCAAGGATCAGACTGTGTTCAAAAATCAGAGGCTGCTTTATATTAAGTCTTTGTATCAGGGCAACTTTTCACAAATGACTTTGATGCAATCAATCATGCCTAAAACTAAGCTAAAGTGCTTCAGAAAGCTGCCCACCATGGGCTGGTGGCTGAAGAGGCTGAAGAACCTCCCCAATAAGCCTTTGACTTCAGCAAAATAAATGTGTGCTATCCCAATGAGGTGATAGAGGTTTATTTGATTTCTAATGCTGTGTTGGTTCCTTAGTACTAATACCATAGACTGGAAATGAAAAAACATCTAGCAATATTGCCACTAAATAATTTATGCAGACCTTAATGTTGTCTATACAACATTACTTGAAACAGACTTGTTGCAGCGCCAGCAAGTATTGAAATATTCCCAAAAGGAACTGATCATATCAATCTGACCTTGCTCTTTATAACAAGTCAATGTATAGAGAGAAAGGAGAACAATCTAAACAGCATTTAGCACCTTCAGCATCTGTTTGAAAACAAAAAGACCAGCATTTTCCTAGAAAACTCATTCCCTGTTTATCTTAATTAAGGCAAAACAAGCAGCAGAACAACTTGTTGAATGGAATAACAATAAAATATAATTCTTTTTTTTCAGACAAAAGGGCACAAAATCAGTTTTCATTTGGCTCAGTGACTATCCTGTGTTTGAAAAGAATGTTACATATTCATGTCATTTATCATTTAAAGTCAGATAATCAGGAAGTCATTATGTGGCCTACACTGGGCAGCTATTCGATTAGAGCATAATTGAACACTCTGTAAGGCAGCCAAAGCTGACAGGTTGGGAATGCATAATATCCTTCCCATGGTATTTTGAAGCAGGGGATAACTGAAGGAAAATCATTGTCAATCAAAACCTGACAACCAAGTGAGAGAGGCTGGAGTCTCTGCTACTTTGAAAACAGAAACCCAGCTTTATTTCTAAAGCTCTTGAGGCATGTTACACTTTGTGTTTTTATCAGATTATAAGGCATCATTTTAAGAGATCGTAACTGAAACCAGAAAATTTAATTTGACCCTCTTGTCTTTGTCATTTATCTGCAGAGAAACAGTGATCAAACATGAAAATGAGAGTGAAGGTTGGACTCACTTGCCTAATGTTTTAAACCTGGCTTTGAAATGTTCTGATTGCTGAGAACAACTATTAACAAGGACACTCACACAAACCCCACATGGCTTGCAAAAACATTGGCCTTCTAGTTGCTGAGTATTTAAACTACTGTTCAATATAATACTGTAAGAGGCTTGAGATTAAAAGTTATTTTTACTTAGAGCCTTGAAACTCTATGTTATGTTAGTAGCATAACAACTTTTCTAATTAAAAGCCTGTTTGTTTCCCTAGCATTATCAGTGTGTATTTTAGTAGCAGCTTACAAGTCCTTTGGCAAGCACCTGTGCATTTTTCTGGGTTTCTCAAATGTATGCAAACACATAGATCAGGAATGGGCACATTATTATTCTATCAAAGATCAGAGATAAACCTTACAGCTGTAGTTTTTACTTGTAGAAATACTTTTATCACTAGCAAGCAGAATAATAGGGCTAGCAGGTGATGTCCAATACCACTGAAATGCATCAACACCATGTTCCATCTACTCATGGGAGACTAAAAACTCTTTTCAGAGCCCAGCATCTTTGAGCAGCTGTAGTTGATATCATGGAAAGCAGATGTCTTAAGCTTTTTAGAGTGTCCTTGAAGGCTGTGCTTCTCATCCTCACCGTCTGCACAGCATCACGTGCCAGAATATGCCAGAAGGTGGTCCTCAGCTGATTATATATATATATTTAAGAAATTAATATATATATACACACATACACACACCTGTGGTGTATTTCTACCTATGCCTGATTAAACAAAATGGAGGAAAATAACAAGTGACCACTGAAAGATGACTCTCACTTCCACCAGGTTGCCACAATGGATTTCCTTCTTCTTTCTTTCCTGAAAGCTCTGTCTATATGCCCTGCAGATAAAAGGCTGAACAAACTACATGAGTGGGAAACACAAGCAGAAATCTCCTCATGTTATCCTGACAACACAATAACCTCTGATGGCCTCCATCCTAAATCGTCCAGCCCACACCACTAACAAAGCCTGGGAATATAATGGAGCCTTTCAGCAGGAGCTGTAAATCATTTGAGGTAATTCCAAGCCCAAGGGAAGTTGTATCCCAGGCCAGGATAAATCCAAGCACTGGATGGCTTCCTCTAAAGCAAAGGCGACATCTTGAGCTCTTTTTGGCTACAGTGTCAGGAGCAGGAGGGCAGGGAAGTCCTGCTGCTGTCTGCACTCCATTCAGTCCCCATCACTCCATAGCCCTGGGCTTGCCAGTGAAATTCCCATGCATAAGGAATTCCCTCAGTTCACTCCACGGAATTTCTCTATTCAGCATCTCACTGGCACAGCAACCAGAGGGGCTGGCATCCTGGGAGAGCCCCTTGGCCCAGTGAGGAAAAGTTCCAGTGAGAAATGGAAAGAAAAAAGTGAGGAAAAAATTACTAGGAATGACAAAATTCTGATCTGTACTCTAATCATCTAACATTAAAATATTAACAAATACTAAATATATGTTGTTCATGAGATTTCACCAGAGTTATTTACACAAGATCAGCACCCAATTTACAGAAGAAAGAGATACTGCAATTAGTCTTCAATAAAATTATAATTAATAATTACTTTAGTAGGTGTATTTATGCCAATTAATTTGTAAACTTGCAGATTTTCTAATCTAATACCAAGGTCTTAAAATCACTACAAGCTTCCTGAGCATTTAACTTGATTTGACTTTTCTCACACTTTTTTTTCTCCTTGCTGTCTGGCTTTTTGCCTTCTAATGCTAACAAGCACAAACAGGAGTAAATCCAGTGGAGCAGCACTAAATTGCATTATTCTTCCAGAGGTCATCTCTATCCTCTTTTTAAGGAACAGCCATGGGTTTGTGCTCTGCTGCATTATCCCAGCTTTGTTACCTGATACTGCAAATCTCCAGAGCTGCTGGGGATTATAACCAATGAGGAAAGAGTAGAGAAAATTAAATGAAGAAAACAAGACTTACTTGTCAGACATTTCAGCCTTTCACACATTTTGGCTTTTATAACCAAGTAAAAAATAGTAAATCATGGGAATTTTGATTTTTAATTTTTTTTCTAATGGGGAACAGGACTGCACTATAAATAGGTGGAAATATCTTCATCATTCAAAATAAAAATTTGCATGTGGACAACTCTTTTGCCCTCTGACAAAGTATTACTCAACTGAAAGTATTTACTGGCTTCTAAAAAAATCAGTCCTTGGTTTCTCAAAAGCTAAAACAAGACAGGTATAGGATGGTCCTATGATGATGGTGATTAAAATAGTGTGAACAGGATGAAAAGTAGTAATGCATTTGTTAAAGTTATTTCTCCAGAAGTTCTCCTCTTTCTATTTAATAGATTCCACAATTTCCCTTCATGAGGTTGTATTATCCATCTGGATTCCTGAGATCAGTCCAGAGCAATTCTGTCCCTTGGTTTAGATGAAACCAAAGTATTTGTAAGGGATGAATGTCTCTTTTTTTGTTGACACCAACTCTCTACCTCATGTTATCTTGGCATATTTCTCTGTATTTTATCAGAAAACTTATTACTGAACACCTACTCAAAATGAGACCCTGGGGCCTGGGGAAAATAGAAGGTTCCAAGTTCTTAAGGGGCTACAAATATTTTCAATGCCTCTGCCTCTGGAATGGGCTGACTCAACCCCAAATACACACCCGAGTGCAATGAAATCTTTGGGTAGCTTTTCAGTTAGTGGTGCCACTTTCAACCCAAATTCATTTCCATCTGAAATTTAATCACAGATTTGTCAAAAATCATGAAGAGCCAGTGAGCTAAACACCATTTCTTTTGATTCTTTCCCTCAAGCTCTCCAAACAGGACAATATTTCTAAAATAAATTTATTTCAGCTGCTTTACAGCACAAGTTTTAGAACTGAACTGGACATTATTACCAATTCCAGAGGGTTGCCACTGACTTTCTTTGCTTTTGTACAGCAGAAACTTGTGTATTGCAATTGTATTTATTGCTGTCTCAGCTTATACATAGAATGTGCACGCAAGATTTACAAGGAGAAAAATTAATTTGTCCACAGTGTGTGTCAGGTGCAAATAATTTAGTAGTAAAAGTACTACTAGAATGGAGATATCAGGATGCTGATAAATATATCTGGATGCACTTGAAAAGTCTTAAACAGGTTCCATGGTATTCTGGCAAAAAATTAACCCTTCCACTGGTCACATTGTATTTGAAATAACAGATCTACATTTCCCATCAAATTTGCACACCACTAAAAAAAGTGGAGTATTCAACTGAAGGGTGTAAAATGGGAAGCTCTAATTTAACCAAGAGTCAAAGAGCACTCTAACATGTGGCTTTATGGGATTTTCAATTATAACCAAAATAAGTGAAGATGTAAACAGAGACAAAAACCACTGTACCATCAAACATCTGCTTCATGATTGTTTGAACAGCAGATTGCTTACAAATCTCCCATCTATTTATAATCCTGCCAGACTGCCACCCATTTTGTTTTAGCCCACTTAGAGGTCTACTGTTCAGTTAAAATATTATTTCCCACACTGATTTGTGGTGTTAATGAGATAGCAGCCTACTCCTCAAGACTTGATTGCACTGTTTGAAGTTGGGATTTTAAGAAATTATGTAAGAAACAACATCTGGCAGTGATCTACACTATTGGTTATCTCAGGTTTGACAGCACTGCACAGCAATACAGATGTTCATCATAAAAGATGAACACCTTTTATCTTGTTATCTGAAGATAAAATGGAGGCCAGGTCTGCTGTTCCTTTCTTTAAGAATAAGCTAGAAAATTCTGGATTCCACATAGAAATGTAATTTATGGGAAAAATGCTCTGCATTGTTGCACTGTAACTCATAAATTAAAAATTAAGTTGAAGGGATTACTTTCACAGGTGTTTATTATAATAAACTTCAGTCTGAAGAAATTCTCTTACAAGCAGAGTTAACCCTAATAATTAAATCTTTCCAACAAAAAAGGAAAATAAGAAATTGAAAAAAAAAATTGACATTTAAATCCTTCCAATGAATTGTTGTGAGACTGAAAACATCTGAGATATTCAGAAAATACATTGGGCACAAGACCACACCTTTAAAGGCAGCACCATTTCACCAGATGGTTTTGTGGTGGCTTCAGAAAAGATTTCATTTTTGAATGTGAGGCAAACCCTTGCCCTCTAACCTCATCCCTCTTTCCATAAAGCTTGTATGTAAAATTTTCATTTAGCATCTTTAGCAATCTTCCATTGGGTTTGAATAGTACATTTTCATTTCATTCATCATTTAAAGACAGATAATCAGAAAGTCATTACATGGGCTGACACCGGGCCCTGCGCTCGATTGTGTTGTAATTGAGCACTGCAGAGCGTGTGCCAGATCTAATGGATAATGAATATATTATGTCAGCAGAACCGCCTCAGCAAAGCTCCTGGGGAATCACAGGGGGGACTGCAGTGACATGGAGGGTCACAGATGTTGTGCTGATTTACTGATGGAGTGATTGTGTAATTAGGTAATCAATGGTGGGTAGAGGACTATATGTGGACAGCTAATTTTATACAAATAAAGACCATACAAGTAGGAGGCTCATATTTAGGACAGTGTAAGATGATATTTTGGTTTGGCTTAATTAATTATTCATAAATTCTTAATGATACATTCCAAACGTCTGATCGTGGAAGGCCAGCAGCAGAGGTCTGACTCCAATTCAAACACTACAGCAGCCTACTTCCACAAACTTCTTACAATATTATCCCTGTAATTTAGAAAGCTCAAATTTTCTACCTTGATTAAAATAAACCGTACCTTGCTTTGTGTTAGAGATTTACTATAACTTTTAACACTTCATGCAGAGGCAAAAAGCAGTCATGATAAGGACATGAAACAACTCTAAACATCTCCCCTATATTTACTCTGCTCTCACTAGGAGCATTTTAGTAATATTTACATTCTTCTGAGTGACAGCATGTTTAAACAAAAAGTGTGGAGGCAGAAGGTTCACATCCTAAATTTTTGTTGTAAACATTATACATGTTTGTAATAGAAATAGATTTTAATAGAAAAATATGTTACTTTTTAAAAAGTCCGATGATTGAACTCTTTACTGCAGATGATGAAGAGTGATTAATATTTATGTTCTTTTCCTAATTATGACTGGCTGTATAACAGCAGCTTCTTTCTCATCTGCCCCTCTCTCCTTGGTTCCATTTTAGTGTAATTCTGACACTTGGCTTCACTGTGCTCAGCAAAGGTCTCTGTGATCCAAGCCCTCTCTGAGGCAGGAATACACCTGTCTGGTTTCCAGTCATGTCAGACTCTGTCTCAGTTGGGGTTTTGGCATCTCTAGGATCTTCCCCACAGGGTCTGTGACAGCAGCTTCCAGTCAGGGTTTGGCATCTGTGGGGATTTCCTCCCAGGAGCCTCTGGTGGGTTTGCAGTGACATGACTCTTCAGGGAAAAATGTTATTTATTCATTACTCAAAAATATAAATATCAATTAGGGAGACACAAGGTATGAGCAGGCAAAGGCCAGCAAGGATGGTTATCACTTACACCAGTTTGTTTCATCCATGGCAAGGAGCAGCAGATGGCTCCTGCTCATTTTCTGCCTTTGTCCCTCTCTAAGCCTTTGCCAAACTGTCAGATCTGCTGACACCCTGGGCAGTCCTTTACTCAATTCACTCAGCTCCCCTGTCTTTACTATGGACACAGGCTCTTCTTTGATGCCAGGCTTTAACCCCGGAAAGAATAATCCATTCTAGCCAGAGGGAATCCACAGATCCAAAGAGATTGCCTTAACAAAGCAGGGCAAATCCTTCTTTTCCTTTTCCCTACTACACTCTATTAATATTTCTTTTGGGGCAGCTCCACAGCAGGTAGGGCACAAAAAAGAAGCAAATGGAAAGGCAAGGCATTTGCATAACAAGTAACAGATTTTTCTTAGTTTACCACAATCAGAAATTTCAGGAAGAATGATATAATTTTGATTCTAACAAGCTTTTTCCTGTACCCTCTTTGGAGATACACAAACTTCTGGACTGTGCTACAGCTATTTCCAGTGATGCACTGCTACACACAAATATTTTTATCCTGTTTAAAGATGCATATATAGAGCATGCTGGGTTCAGATCAACCTGTATTATTTAGATCAACCTTCTGTATTAGATCCTTTAACACCTTCCTCCCTCTCTTCCCACCTCTGGCTTTGTGCACCCACCACTAACAACTGTACATTAGTACATGGAATAAAAACAGGCTACCACTTCTCATTACGTTTTTCCATCTATTTGTTCATTTTTGACACCCTACAATGGCATAAATATTGTAAGACCCAAATGCTACAAATCCTTTGCTGCTATGAATTTTGGCAAAGAAGTGTAAAATATTTTGAAGCTTTTTTACTTGGTCCTTGATTACTTTTCTCTAAGTTTGATTACTTAAGGTTTTACTGGGCTTTCTGAATGCTGAGTTTTTCTTTCTTCAGCTCCTATTTTAACAGAAAAATGTCCCCTTCTCCCAAATAATCTCTCCTTTCCCTGAGTCCTGGGCAGTAGAACAGGTACCTCTGCTACTTGGCAGGACCAGAGCAAGAGCTGCTGAAGCAGGCTCCCAGCACAGCAATTCTTCAGCCTGGGCAATACCTATCAAATCTGTATCAGCTTAGAGTTTTTCCTGACTGAATTTCACAGTCCACAGACTCCAGAGAGCCAAAATTGACAACCTCTTTCTGAAATTAGGATTACATTTCTGGTACAGAGTACTGAAATCTTGACAGAGTTTCTACTGTAATTTCAGAGAAAAACTACAGGAAAGCTTAAGTTTCAAAATAAACTTCTTATTTTTATTCACAAACATGACTAGAAGATATCAACTGGTTTTGTTTAAAAAGCCCTTAAATCTCTTTAGGACTCTCCAAGTATTGGGTATGGACACCTTAAAGAAAACAATACAAAAATCACCCTATGCAAGGAGGATTTGCTGCAAAACACAGACCAAAGGAAAGCTTTCCTTAGAATTCCAGCACATTCCAGCTGCAGGGAGCTCCTCAGGCTATCCTCAAAAGTGGTAATGCCATTATCAAGAGCAGGTAATGTTTCTGAATGCTGCTTGGTAATATTGCAGTGTATTTATGATGATACTGAGATAAAGCACTCATTTCTAAAAGATACCAGGAAATAAAGATATATATTTATTTAATAAAAAACAAGCAGAGTCTAACTGCCTCCCAAACCTATCTTAAGTACTTGTATAATGAAATTCTGAGTAATGGTTTTACTGATCTTTAATGTGTTTAGCCCTTTTAAAAGTACATAAGAGCAAGAAGATAAAAATTCTTGGAGATATAAAGAGGTGGGGCTGGAGCAAAGTGTGCTCTGATGCTTTACAAAATCCAGAGAAAGGTGGTGCTGGATGTTCAGACCTGCCAGAGGAGGAGGAGGGGGTAAACAAAATAAATGCTTGGGTGAAAGAGAGGAATCTTTCATAAGAGTTCCTTAATTTTTAACCAAGAACAGAGACAACAGAGTCTTCATACACAAGAATCTATTCAAATAACAGAGGAGGAAAAGAAGAGAGGAAAAAGAAGAACACACTAAGTAAATTTGAGACTTACTGCTCAGTGTGGATTTTATGATTAAATCATTGGCAGTATTTTTGCAAACACCACAGACAATCAGGTTGCAATCAACTTTATCAAATTAATCAAATGCTGAGCAGGAATAACTTGGAAGTAATTTAAAATAGGATATATAATACTAAATAGGATATATAATACTAAATAAACAATTATTAACAAAAAAAAGTACATAAACAAAAAAGTTACTCATTATAAAACACTGAGTGAAAGAATTTTATTAACTTAAAGAATCTTTGAATTCAATATAATTGAAAAACTTCTTATTCTTCAATTCCTTTGTATGACCACAGGGCTCCTACACTTTTAATCATCTCCATTGGTCAATATAAATCTTGTTCTCTTTCCACAAAAATAAGAAGCCTTGCTCATTCTTAAATTTAGAGACCTTTTTATAAGTAAAAGAGGATGTAGCATTTTACTTCTGAAAGAAATACATTTTTTTTGCGAGGATTTTCTAAGTTTTATTGGAAGTATCAACACCTGAGGTGTGGAGGCTCACCTGTAGTTTCATGATGGATTATTCCTGGTGCTGCAGCTTGCCGCAGTTTAGCAGGAGCATTAATGATAATTTCTGCTCAGTGTTAATGTCCTTCCTTCAGCCCCTGTGCCACCCAGGCCAGGAGCCTGGGCTCACCCTGGGGCTGTGTGGGGCAGCTGCTGACCCTGCTGCCAATCCTGCAGCAGCTGGCTGTGCTCACACCACCTCAATGCCATATACTGCACCCCTTTTGGAGAAAACTTCTGCAATTCCATAACAAATTCCAGATTGAAGGCATTGTATAATTTGTACTTGATAGGGACTTTTTTTCCTTCAAGTCTCTGTCTCTATTGTAGAAATGAAAAATGGATTACTTTATCTCCTACTCATGTCTGAATTTCATGTGAAAAACAGAGGACATTAATCCTGAAGGATTAACCAGAAGAGAGGGATGGATATTCCACACTTGCTCCCTCAGTTTGGTATCTCTGCTAACAGCATGCACTGTACATATAAAATTTTCCTTCAACTCATGTGCCCTAAAGAGTTTTGTCCTTGCCAGCGAGGAAGAAGTTACGACAAAGTGTGTGATAGAGATTATTTTTAATGGAATTTTTCATTGCTAAGGAAGTAATGATACAGCAGCCTTAGAGCACAATGTCTTATTCTAGAGATGAACTGTCATTTCATTCATGTCATTCAAACAGCAAACTTTCCTTCCTTTCCCTACAAAACCAAACATTCAGCATTTTCATCATTTAAGAAGTGCAACATCCGCACAGAGGCCTAAGAAAGCATTATTGTATGCCACAAACCAGTCTTGCAAGTTGAAATGATCAAATGCCAAGTATTAAACATTCACTTTTTCTTGTCAAATTGATATTCTTCCACTGTATGTTTAATGTACAACCTATATAATTTCCATTAACTTGCTGGATTTCTTGGGGGCAAAAAGGAGTTACTATTAGGACTTTTTTAAATGTCAAAGAAAAGAATTTTAGATATTTTCCTTCTGCAAATCTTCCCAGTACAGATTTTGGAAGCAACAATGCCCACCACAATCTCTCCCTCCCATAAATCTTACAATTGTGAAGGGTTTGGAATATTTTTTTTTCCAAAATTTCTGAACTTTTTTTTTTTTTTTAAATCAGCTTGGAAAAATCCCTCATCTTTATCCATTCAGAATCTCATGGCACTTTTGATGGGTGATAAGTTGTTTTTCATACAGCTGAAGCAAAACAGGGATAAATAACTTGTTTTGTTCAAGGCTCCAACTCAAGCAGCAACTTCATTGAGGATTTCATGTACTATTTCCATTAAACTGTTAAAATATAGAACACAAACAAAAAATGCACTACCAGCAGAGGTTTCCAATCCACGATTCCAACAAAAAATATCTTACACAGAACACTACATAGGCATAAATATAATTAATGTTAAGTCATTTGCAGGATCTTTTCAATGAGATGCCACTGCTCTTTTTAATCCCCAAAGGAGTAAAAGCACTCGAGAACAGCTCTGATTTAAGTGGGTACAGTCCTTTACAGGTGAAGTTAAGACAGACCATAATTGCTTTGCTGAGTTACAACATAATCCTTAAAAATAGACTTATACATTGAAACCATTTATAATTCAACCTCAAACGAGCCTCTGCTCCTAAGGCTCGTATATTAACTGGTCTACAAAGACCATTTCCTGAAATTTGTCTCTTTAGCTTTTTGTTGCTGTGAATATAGAGAATAGTTTGTAGTCTTCTTTGTTTCTTTGTTTCTGTTTTAGAGAATGTGCTGAATACTTAAGAAAATCTATTTTTTCTCCCCAACCTCCATTAGAGCACACATGCTAGATTTGTGCTTTATTTCTTCCTTAATTTCTGTTTTACATGGTGGGCTAAAAGCATTTCACAGGTGTTTGCTGGAACTCATTAGACTATTTGGAACTCCTTCATGCTCTCTAAAAGGCAATTAAAATGTGTCTGCAAATTACCTCATGTGGTCTGAAGCGCAGCTGCCTCTTATCCCCCTGTTACTACGCGGTGTGTCCAAACAGAATAGAAAAACTGCTTTGATACCTGCAGTTTACAAAGGCAAATCATGCCTTCATGACTGACAAAAAATCCTCTGCTTGCCTCTTAAGTCTTCAATGCAATTGCCTTTGTTGTCCCCCCCCCCAAACAAAGTTTATAACGAGCTAAGAGACACAACTAGTTAATTAAGTGGATAACAGAAGTAATGAGAAACCAGCAAGTACTCACATAATTCAAAGAGTTGTTGCTGCATGCATAGAAAACCTAGGTGTGTGCAGGTAAAGCAAGTCTGATTCTAAATGGCTAAGATGCCTGGGCTAGGATTTCTACTTCTTATTTCTGCATAAAAAGGAAGGGTGAAAGAATCCATTATCCCAGCAGGTGTACTTACAGAATTTATCCTTGTTCTGCAAATATCTGGCAATTAAATGGATATTCTGCTTGAGTAGTGACTGAACGAATTTTAAACTTTTGTGTTTTAGCTGTTTTGTCCAGCCTACTTTATTATCAAAAATGAGATAGATAGATAGACACACACTGTTCATTACATTAACTGAACATATTTGTAATTTTGTAAATAAAGTGCCCCCACAATTAAATGCATGAAGCAGTGATATGACACAGTAATTATACTCTTTTCAGAGCCACAGAAATTTTGGGTTGTTGTCTTCAAAATTCTTACATGGCTGGCTCCAGTGGTGATGTCAGTGACAGTTCTGAATCCCATTGCTTTGAATGCAATTTAAACACTATTTTTATATTAATGGGAATTTTTCAGTTTAATGGCTGGACATGTTGTGTCACAACAAGAAATGCAGCTATTTAGTACTGCCAGTACTCTAAACCTTGACTTGTTAACTTGTAGCAAAGTCATGTAGAAGTTTTACTGACTAAATCTAGAAGTTCTCTGTGGATGACTCACTTAATTATCCGCTTCATCTGTAGAAGGATGACTCATGTAAATGTCTTGCAGGACCTACTCCATAAAGCAAAATTTCCATTTATTTTAGAAACTGAAGATTAAACAATGAACAAGAATTCAGGAAAATAGTGCCTATTGTCATTACAATTTGTTTTGCTAAAATTTTCAGCAGTGTTCTGTGCATATATTTTAGACTTAAAGGAAATGTGTAAAAGGAAAAAAAAAACCCTACTTTTGATATTCATAATGAGTAGGGAAAAGAAAAAGTTATGTCTTTATTATATTCATACCTATCTAATTACTATTTTAGCATTAACTGCTTTAGATTGTCAGTTTCCACTATTCTTCTCACCTTAACTGAACTTTTTGGGAAGTGTGCCATCTTTTATGTGTTTGTGTAGTAGCTGGAATAGTTGGAGGAACTGTAGCTCGTACATACCACAAATTCCAGTGAGGCTGTTCATCTGCTTTCAATTATGTATTAAGTATGTGCTGAATCATGTTAAAAAGATCTTTCTCTTAATGTTGAATTAAATACATTTATTCCTCTTCATCCTACAGATGTATCATTTTCATTTCACTGGGGACCATTCCACATATCTCAGATACTGTTAGTGCTATGTTCTCCTCTGCCCTCCCAAATTGGCACCACCTGTCAAACTGACTGACATAATTTAAAAAACCTTATCAAATATAAATTTGTAGTGAAAATACTGAAAGACTCCCACAGAAAAGTTCCAGGTTAAAAAAACCCACCAAGCTGATTGCTTCTCCTATGGTTATCCTTTTTGGAATAAAGAGTATATAAACCAAACGTCTGCCGCCAATTTTGTACTTTTACAAGCACTAACATTTTAACAGCAGAAATGTTAAATATCAAAGTAATAGATGAGCATTCCACTAGAAGGCAATTTCACTAAATACCACAGGTATTAATCTTTCTGAATTTTAATTACACCCTTTTGACACATTATCCTTATCTGACCTTTCCTCCAGAACTGCATGAGTAGCTGTGAGGTTGGCAGGCCAGCTCAGTCCTGCTCACCACCTGACATGCATCAGTTTAATACAAAGAATGAGTGGACATAAAGATGCAGCTCATGTGCAGCGCATGAAATCATTAAGCCACTTTTTTCTGAAAGTTACCTTCCAAGACTCAGCTTTTGTTCCAGGATTTCCCACCACCTTCCCTTTCCTTGCTTTGGTCATGCCTCAGAACATAGAGGTTTAATGAATTACTAAGAGTGTAAGATATTGCCAAAGAACTAAACTTTTTGAACTGGAACCATCCAAGCAACATTTAAAAACAATTAGTAATGGCAGGCCTTAATCGAAGAAACTGAATTTCGGTTTAGATTACTAAGGGCTGGCAGTTCCAAGATTAAAAAAGTAATGATTCTGCCACTAAGCCACACTTTCACCAATCAATACTGAAAAGTATCCAGATTTTATTAGATCAACTAAATAAGCAAAAGTGGGTAACTTGGGCATAGAAGATTTAGGAAGTGTTGCGTGAGAGGTGGAGCATAGAGAAGGTGCGTGGGAGAGCCAGGTCCTGCTCTGTTTTTAGGGAAGTTCCTTCATGTTCCTTGCTCACAGATTTAGCAGCCACAGCCATGTTTTGAGACATCCCTTCTCAATGTAATCCATGTCTCTCTGATTGTTCTTCTTGTCACAAATCTAGGGCAACTTTTAATCCTGTTCTCTCACTTGGTGCTCAAAATGAGGTTTTGCATTATAAATTCTCAGCTGGAACGATGCACAGGACTAAACTGTGTGTATTTAACAACTGCTTGATGGCAATCCATGTTGTCCTCATAGTTCCCAGCAGGGTCTGTGAGGCAGCATCAGTCCCTGCCTGGACCTCTCAAGGCTTTTCAGAAAACATCCAAGAGATTCTCTGAAGTACCCGAAGGGAGGATGGCACTTTGTAAACAAAGCCAAATTGCAGTACTGCATTAAAGCTGAAAATTAAATATGAATTGCTGCTTCAAACTAAATGAAAAGAAGAAAAGCCAAGGCAAATTCTTGGAATCAAAATGCTTGCCAAGTCAATCTGAAACTTATGGTTGATTTTTCAGATTTTTTACCTTTTTAATTACCTTGTAGCAATTTTGTAGAAGCATAATCACCCTTGCGTGCATTATTAAACTGAACATAGCCTGACGAAATCTAACATTTTTTTCTGCACAATTCTACTTGATTGGAAACAAATTGAACAAATAATATTTGATAAATATTTACTTTGCAAACATACACCTCTTGATTTTTCTTAGTTTTCTGTTTAAATTTATACTGCATTAAGAATTGCCATTTTTTCTGGTGTTTTGTTCATTCAAAAAGGTTAAATGATTATTAAGTCTGACTAAGTAGCAGGGTAAGTGTCCTTGAAATCTGTGATAGTTTGATTGGGGCTGTTGTTCCACTTTGTTGTATTCTTCACTTCCTCTCATGTTCCACTATCAAAGTGACTTTCAGAGTTTATATCCATGCACTGGAGAGAATTAACCAGAGAGCTCTGGCTCTGTGCAAATCCTAAACAGCTTTAATAAGAGAATATAAAATTGCATCCCTACAATCACTAAAGTATTCCTAAATGGCTTTTTTTCAGGATTAAACCTGCTGGATTACATATAATCAGTGCATATGGAGATCCAGGCTTTTTTTTTTTCTGAGAAATGTGTGTTTAGATGTCTAATCATACACTTCTGGGAATAGGGCTGACTCTTAAAAACTTGGGTGTCCAGCACTGGACTTTTAATTCCATGGGAAAGGTGAGAAACAGGACAGGGTGACAGTTTGGCACACACATAAGGGGATGATGGGGAGAAGGATGTAAAGGATGGCCCAATTTCTTCAGCTCTGGTTAAAGCTCTAACCAAAGGTATGGCTGTGAAAATGTCTCCCTATTATTAACGCCAAATGCACACATGCTATTAAAAATGTAATTGTCTTAACTAGTTTAATGTGGATTGTGTCTGAACAGTTTGGATTTTATTGACTGTGGAGGTTTTCAATATTGATGTAGAGCAATACTTATTATTGCTCCATGGATTAACTCTCTCTCACATTACTGGTGTCTTACCCAAAGGTATTGTACCTAGTGGATTAGGACTTCAAATACTTTGAGGACACAAAAGCTCTTTACAGTAAAATCCAAGACTCTAGTAATTATTATCCAAGTCTTTCAATGATTTTTTGATGTTTGGGCTGAGCTTTCGGCAAGAAGATTAAAAAAGAGAGAGGAAAAAATGGCAAAAAAAAAATTTCAGTTGCTATAAGAGTCTTCAATGTCTCATCTATTGATTTTCTTCAGATCTTTAAATTCACAGTGTGACTTATATTCCATGAAATAGGGTCATTGACATCTGAAAACATACTACAAAAAATATACACTTCATATCCCATGGACTGAAACACATAATTGTCTAATGAAAAGGTTATCCAGTGTGTTAAATCCATCACTTACAGAAATTTTTTTCATGCTTCTAAATGAATGGATTTTGCCGCATTTTAAGAGAGGAAAAGCTTCATGGTGACTGAAAAAGTCTGTGGGCACTATACTGTTTGACTGTGAGCTTAGAGCTTTGGTTCTAATTTTATTTAATGTAAGATTTTGTACAGTGATATTTCTGAATTAGCCACCACATGAACACACTCCATGACCTGAAAACTCTTATTTTTGTACTACTTACTTTTCTACTGCCTTCAGTTGTCAAAATAGAAAATAAAGGTCTAAGATTTAAAGAAAACCTTGAATTATCTACTGATGAACAAAAGCAGTCAAAACCATTAGCAAGCTGTTTGACAACATGAAACTCTCTTTACAAAACTCAACCTCTAAACAAGCCCTTTTTGTAATCTTATTTATTTCACCCATACAATATTTTCAGTTCATTTTCAAGCTTTTTTCTTTATGCATGTGAAAGCTTTGATGCTCAATAACCAAATAATCTCCACAGCAGAGACTTTAAGAAAATGGTGGCATAATGTATGATTAACTTTTCTCTTCCCAGTTGTGTTGCTACTGCAGAGTAAATAAAAACCTGTGCTCTCCTATCCAACTAAATTACAAATAACAGAATATGGAAGGCATTTTGTAAACAATTAAAGTGACTAGTTTATACTTTAAAGCAATGAACAATTGTACATGTATTTAACCTTTCATGAATTCCAATGAAGTCAAGTAAGTTACTAACATTACTGTAATTTAATCACACCTGTATTTATCAGGTTAGACTTTAAATTTTCACATTTTGAAGCAGACTAATTACTATAAGAGTTTTTTATTTTTCCAATAAAGAAAATAAAGAAAGATGATTGCCCCAGCACGTCCCAGGAGTACCAAACAGTGAAACTGCCTTAAAACAGCCACTGCTAGTAAACATAATGAGGAAAAATCCAAACAAACACGAAAAACAAACAGAAAAGCGCAAACCCTGGCATTTCAAACACCTTTCCTAAACCTTATGATCACCATGAAGCACATCCACCTGAGAAACCACACTCTAGATTGCCCAAATCCTAGAATCTCTCTTCCACTTACATAAAAATTCAACTTTGTTCTTTGAGGGGATTTACTGCTTCAGAAACTGTTGCTTTTTGTGGCCTGACTGATAAAACACAGTAGTAAAGCAGCTAAAATTACCACTGCAGGTCCAACTTCAATATAGATTGCTGCTACAGATAGAAATTTTTCATTTTTTCGTATGCTTGTAAGTCTCTGAGAAAAGGAATGAGATTGCTTTACATGAGGGCAAACCTTGCTGGAATCATTCCCACTCCTGGGTTTGGTCATGTTTATACCTCCTGCTGGACATGGACTTGATGTTTCATGAAGTCTTTGGAAGAGTTTTGACTGATTTAAAATGATTTTAGATCATAGACAGGTTGATGGTATCTCACTTTTATATATACACCTGTTTATCTATGTCACACAAAGCATCCAGTCCAAAGAGAATCAGCATCTGCTGACGAAAAGTGGAGTCAATTTAAGGGAAAGGGTACTAAATCACAAAAAATTATGTGTTCTCTAGGGATGACAGAGTTTGAATGTTGTTGGTTTATAGAATGATCAATTTATTCAGTGCTACTTTATCAATAACATTCTGAAGGATCAAATCCTGATTCTCTAAATTATTAGGCATTCTGTAAAGCAGAGCTGGAAGTAGAGTTTTTACAGATTCCCTGGACCCTTGCCTTATAAAATAAAGACAGACTTAGAGTTCTTCCTTGAACACGACTAATAACTTCTTCTGAGTTAAGACAGAAATTGACCTTTCTTTTGATTTGGTCATTTAAAGGGCTTATTGGGAACCACAACTATGCAAAATTAAACAAAGTTTAAATGAATCAAAGAGAACAATTTATATTGATTACACAGCAAGTATTGGGCTCCATTCTGTGGAAGGATGTTGAGCCAGCTCACAAATGGTTTCCCCAACACCCCCTGAACAAATTCTCCTGTCACAACACTGTAAGTAACCAGCTTTTCCTCACTGGAAGCAGGTCAGCCTCAAGTACATTTGTAACCAGGTAGAAACAAGTCAAGAAATAACTGTTGCCTTTGATGGGACAGTGGGAAATATCCTTTACTACTTTTGGGTAACAATACCTCAGTTTATTGATAATGGTCGAATTAACACTAGAAGAAAATCACTGCAAGAATTTATTAAAAATAGATTTATCAGTGAATAAGAATTCATGATTAACCTTAAGGCAAAAGCATCCAGGGCAGTTTGAGTAACAACTTCAAGTGGATTATTAGCTAAGGGGATTCAACACTCAATAGCCAAAATAAATTAGTATAATTATTTTATTACCTATGCTAACTGATTTCATTGTTTTTTATAGAAATAATGGCTCCCTAAGGTATGGAATGTTGCTTCAAAGAATCCCAGCTGGAAGCTTCTGTGTTCTCTTGCGGCAATCAAAAATGACAACAAAAATAGCTGTCATTAATAATGATATTAATAAGTGTGCTACCACATCTTAGAAATACATTCTGGATTTGCCTGTACACCTGGGCTTGAATACAAAGTTTTTTAGTCACTGGAGGGTTTTAGATACAATTAAAATAAACCCGTAAAGCACTTATTAAAATAAACATTAATATTTATAGAGAACAATGGAATGCTTTAAATAGATTTTTAATAAATGAGTGTGTTATTAGTTGAGGAGCTTGATAAATCTTTTAATTTGACCTCAGAAGAATTATTTGAAAGTCTATATATTTCTGCTTTTTCTCTCACTGTGAAGTGTTAACAATATATCTTCTACACAAGAATAAGTTTCAAAGAACCTTACAGAAACATAAAGTGAATTTTTATAGAGTTCATCTCTATCACTTTCAAGATTCTACCCAGGTCTAACTTTGAGCTGATTTGTATTCCTACCAGTTTGTGTTGCTGTTCAACACCTGCTGTACCCTCCCTTTCTCCCTCTACAGCCTCCCACCTTACAACCCACTACAAATTAGAGCCTCCTGGGAAAGCCCCAGGGAGCTGCCAGGCCCCACAGTGGGCTGTGCCTGCACCATCCCTGGCACCCTGACCAAAGCAGAGGCACAAAGCAGATCCTGATGGCTTCGTCTTGGTGCCCTGAGCAGCCCTGCCCAGCCTCACACCTGGACGTGCTCTGGCTGCTCCTGCAGTGCAGCCCAGCCACAGCTGGGATGCTCCAAGGCAGCAAGGACCAGAGAAATAAGTTCTGTACGTTGTGCAAAACAGAGCCAAAGAATTCTGGGACTGGATCCAGTAATAAAAATGCACATCCTAGGGACACTGATCAACAGCAGATTTTGACTGACTGTGTCTATGTTCCCCTGCTTTCTAATACCTTAACAAATGCCCAATCCCCCTGCACAGCTGGGGAAACTAATTATCATTCTAATTGGTGGTGGGTTTTTTTGGTTGGTTTTTTTTTTGGTTTTTTTTTGGTTTTTTTTGTATAATATAATATACTAGTACACACAAACTGAACATGGAGATTTTCTCATTTCTTACTTGTTGAGGCTTCACCATGTAATTCTGGACATAACAGATGTTACCCTGAACAAACAACTACTAGCTCATCATCCCTGTCACAGGAGCTGGGGCTGGAAATCAAAACAAGGAATGAAGGAGTCACAGCAGGAACATGAACTACAGAGGGGCCCACTGAGCCACAGCCTTTCTACTGGTGAGCCCCAGCCTGTGGCACCATGGAAATCATCTGATGACCTTCGCAGGAACATCAGGTCTGGAATCTGGCCTAAACTCCATTTGGAGAGATGGTTCTCAGAGTGCTGACAAGGCTTCAACATGGTATCATGAGCCCAATTAACTGATTGTAAAATTCAGTACATATCTCCTTAGTGTTGTAGAATCAAAAGAAAACAGCATGGTGAACTTCCAGCTAGGGTGCTGGAGAACTTCCTCATGTTCTTTATTAGTGGTACCAATGGTCCTAAAAGCTGTCCAAAAAAAGGCTTAGCATGATTCCATCTCTTTGGTTTGGCTTGGGGTTTTTTGTTTTGCTTTCCATGGAAATCAACTTTCTTGAAAGGAAAAGTAAAATAATGAATGTAAAAAGAAACTATCTAAAATTAAAAGTCACTGTCATTTGACAACAATACTCGCAAAATTGCAGGGAATGGTGTTAAAAAAATTAGTGCATATTCAAAAGAACTGGCATTAATGAAAACAAACTTCTTAAAGTTTTAACCTTCAAAATATGTTATACCTTCTCAGTATCATTAAATCATAGTCACCATGTGTATCTCCTGACATTTTCAAAGTTAATATCTGGACAAGTAGTACTGAACAGAACAATATTATTTGCATAGGGTTCTGAAGAAATAGTATTTGCATTAATGGACATATTATAGCTGGGAATGGAATAGTATGGTTATGATGCAACTCAACAAGGATTAGCAGGGAGGGACCTCTGAAAACACCATGTGATTTTGAGTCTTGTGCTATGATTTCTTACATGTAAACTCTTGGATTTGTGTTTGCACTTCCTCAGCACTGAAATTCAATCTCTTTGAATCTATCTATATGTCAACAAAATATTCTGTAGCAAAGCTGTCAACTAATTCAAGTTGGGTATAAATACTCTAAATCCTACTTCATCTCTTTAGGACAAATACATCCTAGGTGCACAAATTGCCTTTTATCTTTCATATAACACCACATTTGAATAATTTTTTTCATCATCTCCTTTAAATTGCCTCTTTGAAAAATTCAATTTAAAATTATTTCTTTTTGACTATTCTCTTCTTTATTCACTTCTGATTTCCGAGTTCTCACGTCTGCCTGTGCATCACAGAAGCAACTTCCCTCCTAATCACAGTCTGTTCCTTCTCAGCACAGGAAGAAAACAATGATTCTGTGACATCAAATCCACTTATGCAGTAACGAACTGTGATGCTACAAATGCTTGATTGTGGCAACCTGGAATGAATCACAGACAGGAAAGGATGATGAGCACAGAAATGCTTTTTTATAGTGCACATTTTGGTAATTATCTGCAGTGGCCAAAGGCACAAAGCAGCAAACACTGTGTTTCTTGATAGTGCTTCTGGTTAAAAGCAACTTTGTCAATTAAAAACTGTCTGGAAAAGCAAATGATCAATAACACTGCGGTCTTTTTCCTGGGTATAACTGAAAACTTTGCCCCAAAATTAGGATCCAAGGAGACTGTTGATTCAAAATTTTTTGTTATGTAAACCAGTGTGGAAGGGTTGCAACTTAAATTCTTTGATTTTTAACGTTTAAGGCTGGAGATAAACACTGAATCAGAAAGTAATGTGAATCAGTCAAACCCCCAGAACATTAAAGGCTGATTTACACCAGCTGAAGACCAACCTCCATTTACTAAATCAGTCTTTGCATAGAGTGATGTTACAGTAGTCATGAAATCACAGGGATGAGAGAAACAAGCCCAAGGTAAAAGAAAACAAACCAAGGATGGTGCAGGCACATTCAAAAGCTCTTTAATAGCTCTCACAAGAAAGAGGCAATGGGGAATGTCTTGCCCCTACTGGCACTTGTCTTGCCGTAACTAACACTCAAACAGTGTAAAACAGGAAGGCAACAAAACCCTTTGTTTGTAGTTGCTGTTCAGTGCTCTGAGTGGCTGCCCAAAGGACATCTCCCCCTGCCAGCTCGGGTCTGCCCTTCCCAGGCACATCCCTTTGCTTTCAAGCTCCTCACATCCCTGCTGGAGGAAGAACAGAAGCACACAGGGGAAAGCTTCACACCAGGTTCCCAGCAAACACTTTGTTTAATGTAGCTAAACAGTGTCTACTTCAAGGCACAGGGAAATTCCAGTCTTGATTTTATGCAGAGACCCAAACCTCAGAAGAAATACAGGTATTCTTTGTGTAAACGTTTGCCTAACTGATTGCTAAATTCAGGGAGGAGCAGCAGCTCTTTATGCTTTTTTGTATCAGTTTTACATCTACTTCTGCTCAGCAACTGAAAGGTTTACAGCAAGGAAAAAATCAAAATGTGTTGTAAACCAGGATATAAATTATGAATCAGCCAAAAAAGGAGAGATAGAACTGAAGTACTAAATAAGGGAGTGGGAAAAAAGATTAAATTAATAAAACAAACATATACTTAAGAATTTATGTACTGTTTTTCTTGCCCCTTAGTCTTACAACTTTGTGTATTCTGATGGTCTTACAGCCTTTCTCTGACTCTGAGTGCAAGAACAGAAGCAATTGCTTTGCATAGCCATGAGACAATTATTTCTGACAGTAGAAGTTCTCTTTCCTCCCACCTACAACAGAACAACTGTCCACTCCCCAGCTTTAAATACAGATACTCAAGTGGTCTCTCTTCTGAGTAAGCCTGGATGAATTTCAAAACAGAGGCATGGAAGATGTCACAGCGTCACCTTCCCCCTGAGTAACAGCAGGTAAAGGTGTGGACAGTCAGTTTATTTTGCTGCTGCCATCAGTGACTTCCTTTCTACCCCTCTCTCTAAATCAAACATGCAAGACGAAAAATCTCAGAAGATATAAACCATTTCAGACCTGCTTCTACTAGACATCTGCCACTGCCCTTAACTGATTTTAAATTCACCAAAGAGCTGGTGTCAAACTATTTATCTTTACACGTCATTTCCAAAGGCACGCTCCTTCCCAGTTTTCAGTTTAGATCACTGCTGGCTTTAGGCACAGCACACACCTCTGGGAATTACACAAACGATATTGCTATACTTAAAATTTCATGTGATACCAACATGACTATGTTTATGTCCAAAAGCAAATGTTTTCAGACAGAGAAACAAAGAAGAATGCCAAGCCCAGTAATGAGAATGCTGCTATCTGCTAGAATAACACTAAAGATCCTGCAATACAATACTTTCTGCCTTTCTATAATTCAACAGTGGTTTAAAAATACAAGAAAGAAAAGCAGAAAGAAAGCATAAAGAGGCCAAAGTTTACACTAGAAAAAAAAATTCTAGTTTCATGTTTAGCAATAAAAAAGATTGTACACAGTTACACCTTGGAATATAGGTATACCTACTGTTTCTTTAATTCAGCTCATGTGCTTTATAAAACTTGGTGTGACACTTTTTCTAACTGCCCCAGAAGTACAGTCCAACAGAGCTGCCAGGTACTTTCCCAGTTTCTCCTAGGTTATAACCACAAGTAATTTAAATATTTAAGTCTGTAGACCAGAGTATTCTATGACATCCAGAGGAATTAAGTTGTGTCAGGACACAGTTCTTATGGCAGAACACTTAAGTTCTCTTTCCTGCTGATGATCATGATGTATTTCAGGGATACATAACAAAGCTCATGTGCTCATGTGGCAGAAGGTTATGGATAACTTTTTAGGAAGGAGCTCTGCAAGGAACCACTGGGAAAGAAGAAAATTGTAATTGCTAGGAAAAATCTATCAAATCCCTTTATGATGTAGCCTCTTGCAACTTTAGTGGGGATCCTCTAGCTCTTGGAAAAAAAGAAAGGGAGCACTAGTAATGGATGGTGCACTTACAGCAAGGATCTGGATATCAGGATTCAAAATCTAGTTTGCTTAACAGTAGAGTTTATGTAAGCCTGGTCTCAAAAGACACATTTTGGCACCTCTTCACCAGTTGAGAACGGGTTCTAGAATGATTCTGGGAAGGATCTCTAGACTGTGATGGCCAAAGAACAAAGAATGGTACCTGTTGTGAACAGTTTCAAACATTTTAAGCAAAGTAATATTCATTTCTTCTAGGTGAGAAAATGACAGCATACAGAGGGAAACCTAATAAATTATCATATCCTATTTTTACTAACATGGTTACAATTCTCTTAGATTAGCGCTGAACAGAATTTACCTCAACAGAACAAAATGTTACAATTCCACCCAAGCCTAGTCTTCAAAGGTCTTTTAATCTTATTTAGGGATCTTGCTTTTCTAAGGCTGTGGCCTATTTGGAGTTACTTCTTTGACTGCCCAGAGATAATGTGAACATGCCACGGTATATTCAAGCTACAAAATTGTCATCAATAACATAATACAATAATGCATTTGACCCATGTACTATAACAAAATATTATATACTATAACCAAATATCATTTAAGTTACATTAGTCAAGAGGTTGTGGAGGCATCCAAGTACTTTTTAGTTTCCTTTTATCTCTTGCAGGAGATGAAAACAAGTAAAGACAGAACTCTTATTTTTTTATTAATTACTCCAAATGTATTTATTTGGTATTTTGTTTTATGCTGGGCCATGTTCCCAAGATGTGTTCAGTGCTATTTACAAAAGCCCTACATTCCCTACAGGGGTATCACAGTCACCAGGCTCAGAGAGAAGGATTGTTGTGAGTGACACAGCAGTGCAACCAAGGATTAAATGTTAAAAAGGTTCCTCTAATGGTTTCTAAAATAGTAGTGGAAGGCAGAAGATCTCATCAGAGATAATATATGGCAGTTACAGTAAGAAGGCATTTATATTTGTTATGTAACATAAAAAGAAACCAGGATTTGTGGAGAGAAGGCAACACACAGCACTGGGCACATCCATCCTGGGCAACCTCTGCTGCATCCTTGCTGTGGGGATCAGGATTTTCCATCCCACAGACTGCAAACTGGCACAATTCCAGCAGATGTTATAAGAACTACAGAATGCAAAGAAAGCTTCCTCATCTGATGGTGACTAACTAACAAGTAATGGAGGAAGGGTGAAAGCAAGGTATTTCTTCAATTTTAATGAGCACCTACTTTGATCAAAATACTCAGTAAGAACTCAGTGCCTTCCAGGCAACTCTAAGTGAACCAGGGCCTGAATATCTATGTGTTTGTGCAGTATTGTAAACACTGGTATGGGCATTCAAAGGTCTAGCCCTGCTTTTAAAACTTTTCTTTTGCACACATATATATTTGAAATGTAATACCACTAAGATGATATATGGACAGTGTTCTAAAACTGACATGGCATAGTAACATGAAAAATAACAAAATAAACAAGATTTAAAAAAAATAAAGAATGGACCTCTGAAAATATACTTACCAATTTTTCAAGAAATGCATCAAAATTCACATCACACTAAGCTAAGAAGGGTGATGCAATATCTATGTACTTAGTAATTATGAGCAATGTAAAATTTTTTCAGTGTTGTTATCCCAGGTTTTCAGAAGGTTGTTTGCTACTCCACAGCCTGGCAGGGTAGAGCTCCACTGTAACCAGTAAAAAACATTTTGCAGCCAACTTAAAAAAAAAAAAAATCTGACTCCCAACTGTGATTAGAATGTCAGTTACAGCTGCTGCCTTGTTCTAACACCCCCACATTCTCAGCTCACAAGGACACGTTCAATGAGAGAATGGCCTGCATTCATTGTGTAATTATCAACCTCACACACCTTGGAAACAGAGAAAGCTCCAACACGTGTAGGACTGAAAACACTACCGTGAGATTATGAGCTCCAACAATTAAACTATTTCCTCCTGTACTTAATAGACTATTATAATGGGAAAATAATGGGAATATAAAACCTTTTCATTATCTTGACTTTTTATAGAAAGATTTATCATTGGAAAATCATATGATTGAGATAAGAGGAGAAAAACAAAAAGGAGTCAAATGCTGGAAGAGGAGGGCCAAGAACTTGCTTGTGAGTTGGCAGGCTGCCGAAAGCACCTCTGTTGGGGAATATGCAACTTTAATCTTTATTATGGAATGATCACAAATGGACTGTTTCAGAATACCATCTGTTCTCACTGAAGCATTGGATCAGCAGGCTGCATGCTTCAGTCTGTCCTTCACCTTGTGTCTGGGTTTTCAGCAAAGCTCCCATTTTGGAAAGAGAGGGTTTTTGAAAAGAAGCCTTTTGGAAAGACTGGCAGAGTATCTAATTTAAATTTAATTTATTTTTATTTTTATTCTTGCAGTGTTTCTATTTTGACTTTCCACATTTCTCTGAGGTAAGCTCCAAATGAAATACTCATAGAAAGAAAGCACTTCTGATTTCTATTTTTCCTCTGTGAAAAACTAAGCGTTTTTACCAGCTGTAGTGTCCAAACAAGCTCTTAACAGTCTAACATTCCTCCCAGCCCTCATTCCGGAATATCATAGCAGTTAAATGTCTGTATCTCTGCATCTACAGGGCATGTTTAGTAGCAGACCTGAACTTACTTCTAATTCCAAATGTTAATATCTAAAACACAGCAAAGAAATTACAAATGGTATGTAAAGGGACTTAGTTCAGCACTCCCCATCCCTGTGTAAAGGGCACTGTGCTGCACAGCTGGCTAAGCCACTGCAAAGCCATTAGCCCATCAGCAATTAATCACTGATCCTGCTCCACATCTGCCTAGAGATGCAGTATTGCAACTGAATGTGCTCCTGAGCTTTGAGCACTCCCAGGAAGGGGCAAAAAGAGGAAAAAGGAACAAACCTTTTTGACTGAAATACAGATTCAGAAAATCTTTGAGGGATTAAAAATGGTAGAAAAGAGAAAAGATTTATCAGCAAAGTGAAATGTAACAAAGGCATGTAAGAAATACAGAGGATGTGAAGTTTAGCACAGCCTGGCTAAGGTGTCACTTTCTCCTCTGAACACACCTGGGGTGCGAGGTGTGTGTGTACTGTGACAAAGCCTCACCAGAGGGGGGATGTGTTTGTTTGTAAGGTCCAAACTCGATAAAGACAGAGAGACACCTCTTACATTCTGTTTTTGAATAAACATAGTTCAACTGCATGTCCTGCAAGTCCTAGCCATCAGCTCTTTCAAAGATTTAGTTTCCAGTTTTATGAATAGTAACTTCACCTCAGTCTGTAGTAAGGGTGATTGACCAGTAGAAGCAAAACAACAGGAAATGAGACATGCTACTGCTACATAAGCAGCAGCCCTTCAGCACTGGATACCCAAACACTTCTACAGAGTATTCCAGGAAACTCATCATTTCCAAAGTACTCACAGAGCAACAGGATGCTCTGCCCATTTGGCTCCACAAGCTACAATGCAGAGAGCAACACTGGGGATTTGGGAAGAATCACTTGCTGAAAATCACTGCTAAATTATCACCCCAGATGCTGGAAGTTATTAGAAAAAGGGCTTAACAGACAGCAGGTTTGTGAAAGCCTGGTGATGTCCAGCACACGTTCCATTTCCACCCCTTTCACTGCATTTTATGCACCTGGAAAATATCTCTGTGGTGTTAAGGTCCTGTCCTGCCAACTTTGATCCACAGGAATATGAAGAAAGCTATTGCTCTGGAGAATTATACCAATTAAAACTGTCAGCTGATAAATCCTCTTACCTCATTTAAGAAACTAGGTCTGGCTGTGCAAACTGACAGGCAGTTTTCTGGGAAACTTTCATATTGGAGGGAGGAGAAGAAGAAAAGAATCTAAAAAATAAGCATTTGGGGCATTAAGGTGTTTTTGCATGTGATTTTCAATGTCTGGCAAATGAAGAAAACAAAAGTATTAGTTACTTCTGAAATTCTTAGCTAAATTCTCATATTCTACTGGGGCCTTCCTGGCACACACAGAAAGCATGGAAAAATGGAGGGAAGTTATCTTTAAAAAGTGGAATGCCTGCAGAAAATACAAACCTAGTTTTGCTCCCTCTAAAGTGGATGTGTTTTCTTTTTCTTTTATTAGAACAAGTCTTGTATTTTGCCATGGAAAAAAAATTGTGACAGTTTTATATAAATCATATACTTTAGAAAAATTAAAGTGTGAAGATTCTCTGTTATGTTTCCATTTTTGAAATTTTATTGAATATTCAAGGATTGTTAGTCTGTCAACAGGCAGAAAAAAATTACTATTTTACTGTTCTGTAGTGATGAAAAAGTGACTTTTTTTCTGTTTCCTGTCCTTCTTCTTCTTCTCCTCCTGTCATCTTCCCTCCAAATCAACATCAAAGCAAAAGAAATTGGAAATCATTTCATGAATGGATTATTGACCCAGCTGATAAGCAAAATTACAGCCTACCTTCACATTTCTTAAATGCAAAAATCTTTAGAAATATCTTTCTCTACAGAATTGCATTTTTATACTCTTTTTTTTTCCCTTGGTACCTCACCATTTATAGTTCACCTGTGTTAAAACAAAATATTATTGTCAAATGCATACTTACTGCTGAGTGTAATCAACATCTTCTGACAACATTTCTACCATTTTCTCCTACTGAGATTGGAGTATTCATTAAGACAAGCTTTGGAAGAAATTAAAAGTATGCTAACGAAATCCTAATTTGCCAAGGTGAAAAGAAGTGACTGTAGTCTCTTGCTAATGTGATTATGAAGGATCCTGTTCTATGTATGTTTTTTTCCCCAAAGAGGACTTTTAAGCAGACTCTTGTTTAAAGCTGGGAATATTTCTTGTCTGAAGCTGTCCTTGTGCAATGCTCACAATGACAAAGAGAAGGCAGCCTGGGAAATAGGTGAAAGTATTAAGTACAGAGAGTGAAAAAAAATTCAATCAATTTTTTTAAAGTTTTATTTTATAATACACATTAAAGGATGTAAATCAAACAATAATAAGATCCAACCAATTATTTTGTTTTTAAATTAAAAGAAACATGTAAGTCATGTTTCTCATTAGTACACCACTTAAAGTTCACCCTAATTTAGTACATAGACTGCAAGATTAGAGAAAAGATTTTGTCCTTATTGGTGTAAATGGCCATGTTTCTGTAGCTTTAGTCAGTCAGGGTTACTCCTCATGGCAGTGATTTACATAACATCAGACAATTTTTCCCTCCATTGCCATAGCAATTCACCTGTTAGAGGCTGTGCAGTTTGAGGGAAGGCAGGCAGACTCTCCAGCACCCTCTCAGCTCCCCTGAGCTCAGGGATGGTGCCTGGTTTTGCAGTGCCCATCACACAGGGCAGGGCATGGTGGCAGCAGGGACTGCCCAAGAGAGCTGCACTCTGCAGGGCAGCAGGGCTGAGCCTGCCGGCTCTGACCTCCCTGGAGCTCAGACAAAACCTCTTGAATTTACAGCATCTTCTGGAGCTGGCAGCTGCAGACTTACCCTGTGCTCGACGCTGGGCAGAGTGGCATCACTGCCTTGTTCTGGGTGAAACTGCCCGAAGGCAGGTGAGTGAATTGAGAATATGACATGAATTAAACCCAGAATAATTGTGTAGGAAATCTCATGAGATTATCAGCTTTGAGGCAAACAGTAGACGAGAGCCCAGCTGCAGTGAAGGCAGTCCCTGCCCCTGGCTGGGCACCCAGCACAGGCACTGCCCCTCTGCAGGGAGGGAACCCGAGCTGTGCTGCACAACACCTAACCCAGTGCAGTCTGCAGTGTGGATATGCTCCGACTTTCAGAAACCATGTGGGAATAAAAGCCAACTGCTGACAAACTAACGTGATGTGAAGTGACCTAGGACAAGATGTGATAATTTAAACAATAGGTTTACTGATATAATGTCATAAAAGTGCCCCAGAACACAGAAAGGAATCTACTTTGTGTGCAGAAAGAGCCAAAATCTAATGCCTTTTCTCTAAGAGCATTTATGTCTACACTTATGAGAAGAACATTGTTACATTTGACAATGTTTTTTAAGGTCTTGCTACTATGACAAAGGATGAATGAATAAAAGAAAGCTTTCTGAAATTAGATGATACTAGATTATTTTTTATCTAGATTATCTCCCTTATCCCTTTCATGGCACATCTGCACAAACACTCATAGTGGCAGAGAGCAAGAGGCTGAAATGAATGGACAGCTTGGAAAACACAGGAGGGGACAGACAGGTCCTTTTCCATAGCAATGCTGAATGTGTGACCTAAGTTATCTAGCTATTGAAAGCATCAAGTCTTTTTATTCTGGTGTAACATATCTGAAATCAGCATGGTAATGCTGACTATCTTTGAATTCATCCTGTATTATGTTTATGGAAGTTTAATTAAATTAAATGTTCATTGTGCACATGATCATTACAACTCAGTGTGCACCCTGTATCTAAAACACAAAATGTGTTTCCTTTGGAAACACATTTCATCAGCTGCACAGGTGATCTTTGGAAAAAAGGAATTGCTGGCAGATTAGGGACTATGGTTTTCTAAGACAGTTGTATAATTTAGAACTCCAGGAACTCCAGTGCCTTTAAACTAATCCCATGGGTCACTGCTGTACATGCACACTCCCTTCTTGCTGATAAATGCTTCTGAACCTCCATCCCAGTAGAGAAGGATGCTTTCCAACACCATATAATAATACCATGCATTGCCATAATATCAAACCCAAATTCCAAATTTGTTAAATATGCTTCATTAAAATTTATTCAATCTCTTCCTTATTCCACTTAATCACTGTTCCTCTCAAATGATGAATACAACTTCCCAGCTTGTGCTAGTCTGCAAATAATACTGGACAACCTTCTAAGGAGTTAGCTGGGGAGTAAACTTTCCATCAGCAATATTAATAAGGAAAAAACAATTCTGCAATGCTGTATTCACATCTCAGGCCTTTTTCTTTGCTGTGATGTTGGAAAAAACTGTAAAATTTGTGGTGAGTGTTTGAATGTGAATTGGAATTTAAAAAGTGAAACAAATGCATATAATTAGTTATTATTCTCACTGTATGTGTCCATGGCAAACCTAAGCAACACAAATCTTAGAAATATGATCCTGAGCAATACAATGGCTGAGGAGTTGCCATAAATGTCTTATGTCCCAGAATACTTCCTTGTTGTGGATCCTTCAATTCTGCAGGTCAAAGATCCCCAGGGTGCTGTAAATTGCACTTTTGCTAAATCATGCTCATTGCTCAGGGATCACACAGGTACATTCCTACTGCACTCCTTGCCCCAGCTGGTGCTGACTGCCCCACCCCACAGCCTGGCAAGAGAGGCAAGCAACTCTGTAAAACCTGCAGTTTGCCAAAACGTGTTCAGGTGAGCCACAAATATCTGCCTCCCAAAACACAGCAGGACATTCCTTGATTGATAATTACTGACAATGGAATTTTTGAAAAGACTGTAAACTGGTAAAATAGAACGAAAATTGTTGAATTTCCTCTTCTTTCCTGATGGTTTGCAGGGAGCCCAGCACAGAGCACTGAGTGCTGAACACAAAACCTTCTGGATGATGCTGGAGTTGCTTTCTGCACATGAGCTCTGGTCTCTGTCATGAGAATATCCATGGCAAAACAAATTGTTCTAACCAGCTGAAATAATCTAAGCTTTAATCAACACTGCTGAAGGACGTTTAGATGCTTTGCTTATCCTGCCCATAGTTTCTGGCAGTTGGGAAACAAGTGCTTAACAATAAAGAATTAATTTCTTTAAAACCGTCATGCAAGAGAGATTCCCAGAGTCTTATTACTTGAACTTCCAGGCAGCAGTATTGCTGAGGTAAAACACTTTGCTCAGCCCTGTGGAGTAACAGACAAGGACAGATGCTGAAAACTCATCAAGAGAAGCTTTGCCTATCCTGTTTTGAATCACATAAAATACCTGCTGCTGCAAAAGAGCTCTCAAGACATCTCAACTTGTCAGCTGTGTTTACCCACTGACACAGCAGATCCTACTGGCTTCCATAAGGACAGGACAGTGTCTCCTGTCACTAGACAGCAATGGCTCTGGTTGATTATAAATGAATGGTGCTGATGGGCTCTGAAGGAAGTTTCATTAATCCTGTCCATACCAGAGGAAAGTTTAATTCTTTTTGAAAAGTGTTTTCTAACATAGCTGAACTGTGTTAGCAAAACAAATTAGCTTGTCCTGAGCACTCCACTAGCTGCTTTCAGGGGCACATTCTCTTTCCGCTGAAGTAAAAAACAAAACTCTACTGCATTCCAGGGATCAAGGTTTAACTCTAAGTGTATCTGACAGTGTTGTCAAGGAGAGGCGTCCAGGAAATGCTGCTCTCCTCAATGCCTACCCTGCCACCCAAAGAGGCAACTCACCTCTCGAGTATTCACTGGGCAGCTGCCAATGCATCACAAAGGCAGACTTGGTCCCAAAACTTAATTTGCAGCATAAATCAAGATCATTTGTATACAACAACAGCAGGATAGTAGAAATTCAAACCTCAGAGTGGAGGTGGCTTTGTATTTCCCTGTCAGTGAAGCTGGAGTTTACAGATGGTAAGAAATAAGGGAATTTTGTGAGCAGAAGTTGTTGAACAAAATTAAGTAATTATGCAATGAGCTTATTCCTTACATTTCCTTGCCACAGTAGTCCTATTTCCAGTGCAGGTGTCTCTTGGAATGTTCCTAGAATGACCCAAAAGTCTCAGAGGAATAAACATAGGACAATTCTCAATATCTTATCCCTTTAAACTGACCATCAATTTGAGTGTGGTGACGTTCCATAAACATTGATTATTGTCTACACAATTTTCAGGATATATATGTATAAGTAGTATGTAATTCAGGGAGTCTTAAATAGTGAATAGACTTTTAAAATAGGGGTTTTAAATAAAATACACAAATATTTTCATTGACATAAGATAATTGACTTTAGATATAACTATTGAAATAAAATACTGTTAACAAGATTGTATGTATACAGGTTATGTATATTATAATGACCATCTCGATTCAGAACTGATTGTTTCCTGACTACTGCAGAACCTCTGCTGGAGAAGGAAATCTACCTCACAATGGGGTTTAGGAGGATGGTGATAATTTAGAAAGATACAGTTAGTTTTTTAACCCTTTTCTATTCCAAAAGTTAGAAAGAGAAACCCTGCAAGCAAAAAGCATTTATGCTGTCATCCCTGTGATGGGAGACTCTATTTCATCTTCACCTTGATAAGACTGAGAGCTATTAGTGAGCAATTCCATTTTCCATAATTGAAGAAACACTTCATTTTTTTCCCCCAAGACCTGTTTTGTTTCAAGTACAAGGACAAAGTCCTGGTGCCAAGGATTTACACAGTGCGTTCAACTAACACAACAAGCAGCTAACAAAAGGTGGAGTCCTGTTTTATTTGTGCACCATTGCAAGGTAAAATTCTTTCAAATCCAAACATTATATTTACAAACATAGAACAAATTTGTGAAGCAGTGTGCTGGTCTTTCTGGGATGATTCAGAAAATGGACTGCCTTGATTGGCCATAAACCATAGATGTTTCTGGTAAGCATCCACAAAATCATCAAAAGGCACAAATCCTCAGAACATTTTATAACCCACAGAAGGCTAACACTCAGAATCTAGACTCCAAAATAAATTTTAAAATCTCCTAATTCCTTCAGCAGGGCTAAGATTTCAGTCTAAAGACTGACTTGAAAATCATCCCTATTCAGTGAGATGAAAGGTTTTGTGAGGAGAACAAAAAAAGATTAAAAGAAAGAATGGGACACCACCTAAAAACTTTAAGGCCATCTGTGATTTCACAGTAGCATAAAGAGGAATGCAAATATTCTTCCTGAAAGAAGAATAAAGACAGTTAAATCACAACTCAGACCTTGTAGGTTATTGCTATTTTAGCTTGAACTCTTTGTGCAAGGGGATGAAAGAAAAACTCAGGTAACTCACTTTCTTCATGTTGTGGATTCACATTTTCCTAATCAAGGCAGAGCTCAAACATGAGCTTCCCAATATTGTGAAAAGGGGAGTTTTTTCACAATAAAAAGGCAAAGTTAACAGAAAGCAGAACCTGTCATTACAATCTTGACTGGTAAGTTTTCCAATCCAAGTTTTGGAAATAAAAGACATAATGATTTTTTTCAGAACTTTGACCATAAATGACTTCAGAATATTTGTAAATCAAGTGTCTTTGGAGAGCACGGCTTTAAACAAAGCTTTTGGAAAAGCATTGATCTGTTCTACTTGAAAGGGTAACAGAAAACAGAGAGAATAGAAAACAGCTTTAATGACTGGTTCAGAACTAGGTGGGTACCAATGAATAAGGCATTTTTATGAATATATGTGCACAATATAAATAAACCCAGACAGATTTGCAGGGAACTTTTCTATAATTACATAAGTATATATATATATTATAAATAAGTATTATATATATACTTATATATATTATATACACTTATATACATAAGTATATAATATAATATACATAAATATATATACTCCCAGAAGAGCCACCACTGACTCTTTCTGTAATGATAGTCAGTCCTCTCACACTGCTTGCACCAGTTATTACCAAACATTCAGAATTCATGCTAGGACAAAAAAATAAGGTTTAAAAATGAAAGTTCTTATTAAGTCATTTGGGTAAAACCTGATAACAATATGACATTTGTATACAGCAGTGGGCAATAAAATCTAGACTGACTCACAGCACTCAAGGGAACTGGACCAAATTTTACTGTATTTGGTGAAAGCTGAACTTCAGTGCAGTTACCCATTCATTTTGGTTAGACAACACCATTAAAAATAACAAAGTTGAAACCCTATGAGAATACTGTATGCATTTAAATGCAAAATAAAAATGCATGTACTACTCCATTCAGATTCACAGGAGTGACAAATTGTCCTAATAAATCAGTATTTCGATTCAAAATATGTAAAGCTGTACCTGTGATAAGGAAATAGGTATTTTTTAGCTGTGAGAAATGCCCAGCTACGTGTCTAGCTTCAGTAAACTTTTAACACGCTTCTGCATCTCAATGAGGGATATAGATTACCAGATTTTCATTTGCCAGTTTACTGCAAAGCAGACATATGATTCAATCTTTAGAAGGTGGCTCACTTTAAAATCTAATCTCACATTCATATAGCAACTCCTAATGAGCCCTCTAGGAGTAAACAAATTAGTCTCCAGGATGTATTATGCATTAATTAATCAGACTAATAGTATTATGAAATGTGTAATAAATGAAAATTAGTTCCAAGTATAGTACTTGCACTGAAGAATGAACATAGAAAAATTACAACATAATAAAAGTTTTCTCAAATTTTAACCAGTGTCACCTAAGTCAACTATATTTCCTTAATGACATATTCCTTGCCCACTTAAACTGCATGTTTTGGTGAGACAAATTGCAATATTGCATGCTATTTTATTTTTGACTGCCATGGCAAATTCATTTTTTGAAAAAATCGCTGTTGGTAATCATGGAGAGATAACTAGCCTTGCACTGACCCAGCTATAACAGCCCACATGCAGCATATAAAGTCACTTCAGTCCACAAGGGTGGAAACAAGGCAGTACCACTTACTGCAGTTCTTACACAGAAGAGCTTATTTGGCCCTGAGCAGAAAATCTGAAAGTGCACTTATTCCTAAACCAAATGGACACAGCACTGAAAGACCTGGAGTTTCTAATAGAAACAGAGAGCTGGGGAAGTCTGGGCACTTAGCAGAGAGAGGCACTGTATTTGTTCCTCTGTTTCCCCCCTTGAATGATCTAACATTTTAAAAGATATTGGAAAAGATCCCCCAGGAGAGATAAGATCATTAAACAGATGTATCACATACACTCTCAACTATTCCTTCTCTCCCCTGCAGAGCTGCCAGCATCCCTCCTCAGGTGATGCTTGTGCCTGACCCCCATCCTGTGAGTGCCAGGCCGTGCCAGGTGTGTCCAGGTGTGATCCATGCTGGGCACACAGCCGAGAGCAGAGCAGTGCACACACACACACTGCACTTCTACTGCTGTGACAGGTGGGGGCAAAGCCAGGGAGGGAGCTCTAAACCCGGCACCCTAAACCAGAGAGGCACGTTTATGTGACTGCTGCACTAAATGATCAGGCTCATGTGCCAGAGGGAAGCTCAGCTGGAATGAATATGGTGCAGAACCCAGGGCAGAGGCAGGCTCTAAGACAACAGGCATCCCTGTATGCATCAGGTTACTACTTTAAATTGTGACCAGTCTGTTTTGCAATACTTCTGCTGCTTTCAGGTTGAACCACCTCTTAAGAATCTCTTTAACCAGCATTTTCTTTCTTTCATGGCATGAGCTAACGCCAGTAGGAGTCTGGATCAAGAGAAAAAAAATATGGTCCAATCAGTGGTTTTGTCCAGAACTCTCTATGTGAAAGTCTACTTAACCATCCACCCATCCCAGCCTTCTCACTTCAATAGAACTTGCTCATAGCTATACCTAAACCCAGCTTAACATTACAAATTAAAAAAAAAAAAGGGAATAAAAGGCCAGTTCCTTTTCTAAGGCATTTCAAAATTATTTCTAGCTGCAGAAAGGGATAATTTAAAGCAAAACCCTCAGCTGTGGTTTTGTCTTCAGAATAACTTGGGAGTAATACACAGACTGGCTTTCTTACCCCAGCCTCCTGAGGTGCTTTCAATATCCAGCTCAGTCAGAATTTCCCTGCAGGTAGCAGAACTCCAGCTGAATTCAGGTTGCCTACAACCATCACCTCTGCTCATAGCATAGAGTAATAAGCCTTTAGGAAAGATGTGTTTGTCCAGCTACAGGCTTTCCTAAGGATAGGAGAGATGTGCAAACCAGTCAGAGTCCCAGGATTTTTTAATACGTGCCATATTTTCACAATATACAACTAAATCGGTTTTTCCCCAGGATTTTCTTCCAGATTTAGTTCCCAGCAGTATTCCAGCATTAAAAACAGCTGAAGTGAACTACACAGCCACCTTGGCAGAGCAGAGGTGGAGCACCACTGTCCTTCCCCATTTTCCCCCCTGCATACCATCACACAACCACAGTGGGATACAGAGGAGCATCACACGTTCACTTTGAGTGGAGAAATGTGGCCCCCAAGTTACAGCCACCAATATGCATGGGCAGTGTTCAGCAAGAAGATTAAACACTTTTTTTTTTGAGCCAGAGCTCAACTCAAAGTTGTAGAAACAGCTTTAGTATTCCAGTGTTGCATAGTCAACATATAAGCTTAAGTTAAGCTTTAGGGAACAAAACCCTATTAACTTAAATTGTATCTCCTATTGACTTCAGAGGGATGTACATCTGTGAAAGAGAGAACTCTTAGTACAGACTGAAAGAAGCAGAATAACTCTTGCATTAAATCATCCTGTTATTTTAAGAAAAGGTTAATTTGTAAAACAAATTGAGCTTCACTAGGGACTAATTGACTGGAAAATTTTCTTTTAAAATGTCTTCTAATTATACAGGTGAGAAAAAAAAATCTTTTCAAAGAACTTTTATAATTAAAAATCATCCTTAATACATTTCTTTTAACATTTATTCAAGAAAGAAACAGTACAGGAAGGTTTGCCAAGAGAAAATCATCACAGTCCACACCAGTGCAATATGTACAAACAGGATAAATATATGAGAAAGACAATGTCTGTCGTTACTGGGAACAATCTAGAAAGAAATCCATAAGCAAGTTTGAACCATTGAAGGAAAACATGAGATTTTCTGCTGGAGTGATTCAGCAGAGACTGAGTTCTGTTTTTACAACTGTGAAATGAACACCAAAGACAAGCAGACTTTTCTCACCAGGAAATATTCTCCTCCAAAAGGTGTGTTAGACTTCTCTTCACCACATTGCTTGAAATACAATGGCAGGTGCCACTCACAAGAACAGTTATTTTTGTCTTTTTCTTTATCCCTGCCATAGTAGTGTGAAGAAAACTCTTACATAAACATGGAGAAAACGTTCTAGTGTAATAACAGAGTAAGAAAATTGTGGTATTAAATGAAAGCACATATTGCTTTCCTTCTTTTATTTTTTTAACTTTTGCATATGTCACAAACATTTGGGGGGTTTTGGATACTGTGAGAAACTTGTTTTCTTTGAACTTGATTTGAAGCTACCTCAAGTCAAGGGTGATTCCAAAACTGTTGGGGAAGAATGAGGTGTTCCCAACATCAGGCTATACAGATCTACAAACTGAGCATCAGGACAGACCAACATCAGGTCCTGGGTTTCCAAGCCTGGTTCTCACAATACCAAAAATTGCTCTTAAAGATGCCTAAGGGAGAATCAGACAATCATATCTATGGAAGCATCCTGAAGAACAGTCCAAGACAAAGATCAGGACCAAGAGAATTGTCTCCAGCTGGCAAGCTGTAGAGAACTTCAGGGAACACTTGAACATCAAGGGCATTTGGGAGCATGTAAGAGTTGATTTCTGTTCTTTATGCATATAACATAATTAATGGTTTATCCAAAAGAACACTAGGACAAGGGGACATTGGTTTACAGAACTAGAAGAGCATAAACTTAACAAAAAAACCCCAAAACTGGTGATTAGCAAAGATGGGCATAGTAAAGGACAATTACCTAAGTAAAAGGTAAAATTGTATGAACTGAGAAATGTCTCTGTGTGAAAGACAGCTAAAACTAGTTTAGCTGGACTTAAAAGATATCTGGAATTCAATCAAGTGGCCTATTACAAGCAGAATGCTCCAAAAGGCTAGAAGGCATTTAAAATTATGCTAGTTGAGCTGCTGGGGAGCCTTTGTCCCTGAAAGAATGGCCTCAGGTTGGGATAATCAGGAATGGTTTAAATTAGCCCATGATATGGAAACCAGTCTTGGAAGCTGACTAAGCCAGAGGCAAAGCAACTCATCCAAGAGACTGCACTGCACGTTTTTGTCAGACTATTCACAGAGTAACAAAGGATTATATAAGTGAGGAATAAAAGAAGTTTATTTGAAGAGTAAAATAATAGCAGATGATCAGAGGTCTTCTTTTAAATTTGAAAGAGAAATTCTGTTTGCAGCCTTTCATGCTCAGGGACTACACTAGCTTTGCCACCTGCTTAAAAAGGATATATTATGAAAGAGTAGAATATCCCAGAGCTATACCCTCAGAAACTCCAGAATTTCAAGAAACAGGATAGGTTAATTTCAAAATATTATATCCCTTCTATATACTAGCAGCAGAAGCATGAAATAATGAAGAAATTGATTTAGAGTAAGAAAATTAAGATACAGAACCAACATTTTATCCCTCTGGAACCTAATCTTCCTTTATGAACACCCTAAGAATTACATACATCCTTTTTCCCAGGACACTGCATGGCAGCTGAGATTCACCTCATTATTCACTGCAATTCCCAAATATTGGACTGTTGCTACAAATATACTCACCTTTAGAAAAGGCCTGCACTGCGTGGGTCATAAGCTACAGATATGACCATCTCAACAAGTTTCAGAAAATTCTATCACTATTTCATTTTCTACTACAGTTATTCCTGAAAGTTGGCTGATACTCATCTTCATTTCAAAAAGGTAGTATTTTAAGTGCATGACTTTTTAATGGAACTGGTGAAAAGAACTTAGAAAAATTATTGTGATGTCAGTGAACATGTTTCAGTACTGTAGAGTTCAGTTTCTCATTTCTGCTTTATAAATATAATTTCTAAGTGGTTAAAGAGGAAGCTTGTTGAGCCAACAGTTCAACTGGAATGAAAGAAAGGGGTTTGTCAGAAGCCCATGTGTGGAAAGTGCTCTGAACAGAGTTTGCTCCCTTCTGATCCCTGCTGCAATCCATGCTTGGCATTTTACATCACACTTTAAACACAGAATGAGACTCACAGGAAAACAAGAATGAAACCTGTTGAACTTCTGTGTTAATCTCTAAGTTTTCACCTTCCTTGTCCACAGATAAACAGCTGCCAAATGGACATCTTTTTCTGAACTCACATTTAGCTTTCTTCTCTTAAGTGAGCACAAGGTGGTTACACACTCTTGGGCATTGAGACAGTGATAACTATTCCCAACACAAAACAGGAAGATGTTATAAATCAACTGCACAAGACTTATTTTTAGTAAATAGAAAATGATGAAGCCAAATTTGCCTAGATAAATAGTGACTATGTAGGATATAAGTCCTTTTTAGATGAATACGTGCAAGTTTCATTAATATTAATAAGCCACATATGCCCAGAGAAGACACAATCATTGTTCATTGAATGAAATGTTCTACCTAGTCCTCAAATAAAAAGACACAAAGACAGTAATCACTTATTAGCTCATTGCATATAGGCTGGTGGTGGAAATAAAGCATTCTGATGGAATGCCCTGATTGTAATCTCCCAAAACAGTGTCCCTTGCGACCATTTCAAAGCTGTTAAAATCTTACTGGCATATTCCAAGTACCTACTGCTGTCAGGGCTTGCTGTCACTAAGAAACCAGTGCAGTGATTTGCATTTGGAGTGTGTGATTGTAAAGCAGCAACATAAAACACTGTGATTAGGAGACTGAGTGAACCGCTTCTAAAAAGAAGAAGGAGTACAGGATTAAAACTTAATATGACTTATATGTTGGTTCCATTTTTTTTCTACTGCAAACTATTGCTCCAAAAAGTCTACAAGTCAAATATATTTCCAGTTCCAATAATACACAGCTAAGCTGATGGGAATCTAAACTCTCTGCTGAACTTGGTGGATCTACCCTGATTCTATTACTGACAGCCTGGATCAAGATTCACAGTTACTGTGTGTTGCAAGTAAAGCAACATGGAAGTTCTTACTTATTGACTGTAGGATTCAGCTTTGGAAATTATTTCGTTTTTGGTGCTGATAAGAGCCATATCCACCAAATGTCTGAGCCAAGGCCCAGGGTTGAAATGCCAGTCTGTCACCTCCTGTGTCCGTGTATTCTTGTCCCTGTGTTCACACCCCACAGTCCCTCCCTCCTCTCCACACAGAGCCCCTGCTTGCAAAGGTTCACACTAAAGACATCACTGCAAAGTGGTGCAGGACCCCGGACTGCAGAGCAGTGTTCCCCAAGGACTAAAATTCAAATGCTTCGTTGTGTTTTCAGGCTTTGATAGCAGAGTACAAAGCAGTTTGAAATGTATTTTGGAGTTTGCAGCTGTATAAACTGAAGGGCAGGCTTTGCCCTTGAGTTCTTATACTCCAGAATATGGTTAATTTCTAAATCCCCTCTGTAAGGCCAGAATTATGCAAATATATAAATTGGTTTTTTTTTCCCCTGATTACTTTTGCTATTTCAAAATTACACAGCAACAAAGGCGAGGAAATGCTAAGAGAATTCACCAGAATGGGTTCCCTCCTCTCTCAGCAGCATTTCCCAAAGATTGAAAAATGTTCTTTTACCAATATGGCAAGAGCAATAGTTTGGTCTAATGCACTGTTTTTCAATCTCAGCTTCACTTTGAAGAAGCTGCATAGGTAATTTATAAACATTATGTCAGCTCAGAAAATAACCAAAATAGTCAAAAGTTACCTGTGTAACCAGTGCCTGTTTGTAGAGAAGCCACATGAGCCAGAAGATGTGAACTCCCCACTGAGAACAGTAGGTCCTAATTCACATGACAATGATGTAATGACTGGGAGCAGTAATATGACATTTCTTTTGGGAAAGTCACCAGAAAAAATTTCCACCCCCCTGTTTTTCAACAACTTTTTCTCACAACTAGGCCAATTTGCTCATCTTCAGCTATTTGAGGGGCTGTTTTAGAAACAGCATAACATAAATAAACATAGAAAACACTGAAGAAGGCAGAATGAAAAATAAAGGTAGTGAACTGGACTTAATGAAAGACAGCAACAAGAAAGATTTATTTATGCTGGGGCACAGTGGGAGTCAGCTGGTTCCAGGGACCACAACTGCAGAATCCCTTCTGACTGCACATTTACATTCCTTTCTCTTTGTTGGTTTTTTTTTTTTTTTTTTTTTGTTTGTTTGGGGGTTTTTTGTTTGTTTGTTTGTTTTTTGTTTGTTTGTTTTGTTTGTTGGAGGTTTTTTCCCATTTTGTTTGTTTTTGTTGTGGTTTAACCCCAGCTGGCAACAAAGTAGCCCAGCCAAAACCAGCACAGCTTTTTAAACAGAGCTGAAAACCAGTTCCTCATTTTCAGCTTTGTTCATATATTGGAGCTTAGGCTTGGGGAGCTGATGATGGAATGTGGTGATATTTACCTTGTAATGCCACTCATGGTGCTACTTTATAACAAAATGATTCTGGGGAGACAAGGGAGAGATTTAAATGGCATTATACTGTATTTGCCAAACCATATTGCTAAATCCTAATTCTATAGGACTTACTAAATCATGCATTGCTGCAGTAACTGCCATGAAAAATACAACCGTGTTCACTACATTTGGTTGTTGAAGGTTTTTTGAATTTTTTGTTGGGGTTTACTGTTTGTTTGTTTTTTAACTAAACATCTGGTGTTTTATCCACATATAGGATTTCAGGTGTTGAAAGCTTGGAGTAGTCAGACTGGATCAGAACATCCCACAAGACCAATTTCCTATTTACTTCCACGATGTGGAAACTCTTGCATTACTCTATTTACTACTAGAATTTAGAATTATTAGAAATTAGAATTATTAGAATTTCCTGGTAGTCTGGAAGGTAGGCAGTATGTAAGTGTTTATTTAGTGGCAAGCACAATTCCACTTTGTGTAACTCCAGGAGAAGGGAAGGTGACATCATTTTTTTCAGACTATCAGAGTATTACTACATATCAGCTTTTAACTAAACCAGAAAAGTCTATTTCCTAAACATAATGGGCTGAAGCTTTCTGTCTTTACTCCTTGAACAGCAGTGGGTAGCTCTACATCTCAGGCCAAATACCTACCCCCCTCTTCAGGAAGTCCTAAAAGTTGTAATATCAGCATTGATGAAAAGTGTAATTGCATTTAATTTAAAAATGTAATTTCTTACTGCATAACCAGAAGATGTTGAATCCCACAACTAAAGAACAGAAATTCTTCTGTGACCAAAGTAATACCACAGAGTCAACAATTCAGTAAATCAGCATTTGCTGTCAATACAATACAATGCAGTAACCACTTAAAAAAAAACCAAAACAGTGCAAATATGGCATTAGTTGGGGAGTTAAGATGAAGTTCCTCACCACACAAAAGGGTCTCAGTTTAAGGTCCAAACTACAAGATGAACTAGGGAATTATTTTCCATAAATAAAGTGCTGGACTTTCCATGCAAAAAAAGGTAGCCAAAAAAAATCCATGCAACTTTAAAAACTTTTTTCATAAATAGCAAACAAGAAGAAATAAAGAAATAATCCTAAAAACCCAAACAAAACCCCACAAACAATAAAACAACAAAACAATCCCCCCACTGCCAAGCCATAGAGTAATGTTCTAGAAGGATACTGTTTCTGCACCTTAAGAGGTTTGAAGATATTGTTCAGATTATTATGGGTTGTGGAGAGCTGAAAAAGCTGGTAAAAAATTTTAGAAATTAAACTGTAACTCAGAAAAAAAAATCTCAACCTAACAAAAAAAACCAGAAAAGCCACCAAAGAATATATCTAGGTTTCAATTGTTTTATACATGCAGGAAAGAACTGTATGTACATATATAACTGTCCTCAAATATATAAAAAGAAAAATAACAATAACTGTGGAATATATTCTGATTAAAATTGACTTTTAAGTTAAAATTCAATGCTCTTTGAGATGTAAAGGTATATGAGATGGCATCAAAATTTCAAGACTGTTCTTTCAAATGTAAATTTTTTTAGAGGAGTGTTATTTCTATTCAACCTCCAGGAGAAAAGAAATACAAAGTTCTTATAATTATATATTTTAAGGAGGGGAAAGTATTTCACTCAAGTTTGTTTTGTGACTTTCCCATACAAAAGTACAGCCACAGATAAATAAAATATCAGTTTGAAAATTTAAAAAATAGTTCAGTTTCACAGTTCAACAGAGAATAAGCCCCTTGCTCAGAAAGGCAATGGACTGAAATGAGGGAATCAACATTTTTAAAACTGCTGGTAAGTCCAAATCAGTCTGTAGTATTCTTTTATATGGCCTTTCATTTATTCTATAAATCCCCATTGAAAGACTGCTAGCACCATCACTTGTAGTTTAGATGGCAGCTCCCTCTAAAGCGAGATGGAAAAGGGGAGAGGTTTTTTGCTGTTTTGACACAAAATGTAATATCCCTTACCTAAGACTGGAGGTTCCAAGTTCAGTTCCCAATGTGTTTGCAAATGGAATTTGGGTGCTTCAGCAGCATGTCCTCACTGCACAGACCATCTCCTGAAGGACTAATTTCTCCAAATCCTCCTCCCTTTCTACCACTTTTATGGAAATTATCCTTCCAGAATTTAAAAGTACACTGACAGCCACACCGACTACTTCTGTACCCCTTTATATGATTTATTCTTACCTCTTTTCCATTATCCCCTAATACCAACCACAGTCTCCTATTTTCCATTCAGACAGGAGAAGAAAAGGAATAGTGCCCTCCTCTATTTTGTGTTCGAGCTAGGTTTGGGACTGCTCATTATGGAACAGATTGGGCTTGAGCATGGACAAGGTTCTCAGAATCCTGCACTAGAAAAGTTGCAGTAGAGGTCACAATAGTATGAGCTGCTTGAATCCCTGGTTATAGAAACCACTGGCCTGGGAAAATCTCTACCCTAAACATGAAAGTAACAACCCGGATTTGCGTTGCAAAGAATTCCTGTAAATACAGATTGCTTCAAACCCTTCACACCACCTTGTCACTCCTCTTTTCAACTTTCAAAGCTTTTAAATACACAGAAAGTCCAGCACAATATCTACTGACTAGTTTTAAAGTGGAAGTGATTACAGATATTCTCACAGAAAGTTGAAGAAATAGATCATTGAGGTTTCTTGATTAAAAAAGCCTTTGTTCTTTCAGGTTGATAAACTTCTTGAAAACATATCAATTATGAGGAAATTTCACAGAAAGGAAATATCAGACTGGACATTCTGCCCTCAGATCATGAATGGTCCAGTAGAATTTTTCAGGTCTCTTCCAGGTCTGTGCACTGATTGCAATCATTCTTATGTTTTCACTTTTGTTCATGTCTAATGTGATAGTAAATGAGTAATTGAATGCAGATAAAATTGTATCTCAACATTTGCTTTTATCTTTGTACAACTATATTGCATGATGATTCTTAAAAATTTTACTTGTTGTTTATTTGTCCTTTAACAGTTTTTACATCTTTCCCTTATATCAGCATTGTTGATACTGAAATTTGAATTAAACAGTTCTGCATTTCCAATGCAGAGTAGGAATTTTAGCTCTTCATTATTGCTGATGATACAGAATAGAATTTGATTAAGTCTCCTGTTTAATTTATTTAAACACGTCTGAAGCTTTGGTGGTATAGAGGAAATTTTTCTGGCACAAAACTGCACAGAAAAAAAAAGAATTATAGAAGAATTTTATTGATTCTTGTGGGTTTTTGATTAAACTTGGGGTTTTTTTCTGGAATATCTGAGCAAGGAAAAATAATTTCCTAGAATTATACTAGAAATAGAGAAAGGAAAGGTAATGGTGAGGAACCAGCACTGGCCTCAGGTTCAGTAACACTACAGTTGTCTGAAACACTTACTAACAAAACTAAAACTATATAAACCACACAAAATTAGAAGTTTTACCATTTCTTCATGAAGTATCTAGATGGATGCTACTTGATATTCTTTGGCTATGCCAGTTACTAAATTCAATCTTGTACTTCAACACTGGACTGAATATTTTGTAAGTGTTTGCAGAGACATCTGTAAAATATACCAATTAGGCAAATTAAGAATGGATTATGAAATAAGAAATTACTCTGAATTAAGCCACCTCCCATCAAATATTTGAAGACCAACAACATAGATCATTTGGCAGATGTGAGACTTCTTCAAACCATTTGTACAATATCTTCTAGCAATTGAGAATATTTCCAAATTTAGGTTTGAGACAGTCTTTTTCATTTACTCCTTTCTCATTCAGACTGTCACTTTTGATGAGGAAGTATTTTTTCACAGACAAATATTCTCCAGAATATCCCAGCCTACCTCTGCTTACCAATCTCATGAGCAGGTGCAGAAATCCAAATCTGAGCCTGCTTCACTCATAATTTTAACAAAGTTCCAAGCAGGCAGAGCATTCCCAGTGATCTGAAATTCAGCTCCATTGCAGGAGCCCTATTAGGGTGAAATGCTCTGCAAGGCTGTATAGAAATCCTGACTCACAGACACCCCACTAGTGAAAAACTCTCCCAGATGCACTTGCCCTGTGTGAAAGGCAGCCTCTTGCTCTAGAAACAGTTGGCTTTCTGTAAATGCCCACCCTCCAATTGTGTTTAGCAGGTGACAACTGTTTTACTTCTGAATATGACCTGAACTATTTTCTCTACAGACTCTTCTGCAGTTGCTAACAGTATTTAGGAAGAGCTGCACTAACCAATCATTTTCAAAAGGTTTAAGATGAAGCAGCCCAGTGCCCGTGCAGCTCTGACCACAGACATGTCTTCAGCCTTTTGATCTCACAACTTTGTTCTGCAAGATGCAGGAGGGTCTGGCTCTGATCCAGCAGCATCCATGAACCCCAGCTTAACTTCTGACAGAAGAGTAAATCTGTGAAAGATGAAGATATTTATATGTTCCTAGGCAGAATAAAAGCTTTTAAAGGGTTCAAAGGCTCTTAATTGAATAGCTGTACTGCCTCACATAATACCCTTGAAAAGGGAGTATTACTCTTCGAGAAGACTCTCCAAAGAACTTGAAGTTTACAGAAGTAGGGTGTTTGTTCTCATGAATTTTGTGTATTGTGAATAATGTCTATTAATATTTTATTCTGCTTAGTGTGGCTAATATAGAAATAAAAACTTGTACAAAACAAGGATCACAGAATCACGTCCTTCCTTTTTTTTTTTGTGTTGTATTGGCAGATGAACAAGAGAGAAAGAAATAAGTTGTTTCCTAAAGCAGTGGGGAATCAGATAGCCTTTCTTTTTAACCTCAGATTTATTCACTTTGATGTTGAGGGTATATAAGATTAAGAAATGTTCAATTTCTTGACTGTTAAACTCTGCCTACTTATAGCTGATGATTCATGGCTTATTGTTTCTCTAATAGTTTGCAGTTAATTGGTATGGTGAAGAATTAAAGATTAACTGTCGAAATGTAAAAGTGTCAGGACTTTTATTTAAGGGAAAGAACAGAAAATATCTGTAGATGAAGAACTACTATCTAAATAACCTCCCACAATATCTACACAGCTACAAAATCAACCTTTATCCCATTGCACAAGAGAGAATGCTTTTAAATAAGGCAGTTTCAATTTTATAGCATCCCATAACTTGCAATCAGAAACTCTTTAATAAAACTGAAATAAGCACCTCACAGTCAATGGATATTTCTTATAATTTTTTTGCACAACCAAAAATAGGATTCACATTAAACTGAAAATTGGGTCATGCTTCAGCACACAGTAATTTGACCTAAAGATAACATTCCTATCCCACAGTTACAAGATGTGCCTTTCAGACAATGAAAACGTTTAAGAACTACAATTTTAGGTAGTTTGTATAATGTAAAAATGTCTGTCACGCTCCTGGAATCTAAAATATAATGAAAGCTTTCATTCTTGGCTGTGCATAGCACTGTAGTATTGTGTGATGGCATAATGTTGGGCACAAGAGAAGGAACACAACAGGAAAAATGACATGTCTGATTTCACCCAATGGTTTATTTCATACTAATAATCTGCAGCAAAGCTGCACTTACAATTTGTAGGAGGTAAGACGAGTGTTTATTGGTGCCTGGGTGCACCATGAGAAAAGCCCTCAGTTCTTTGATCATGGCAAACTTTGTAGCACCCTGAAGGCATGTTTCACTCAGCTCAGGTAGATCAGGCAGGATTCAGAGTAAGAAACAAAACACAGGTCATTTACCAGGTACCAATTATACTGGGTTGCAAGCCAGTCACTGACATATTCAGAGACTAAAAATCTTCAGGCAAGAGAAAAAGAGGAAAAGAAAAGAAAAGGAAAAAAAAAAATCTAAGAATAATTCTGCATCTAGAAATAAGAAAGCAAGGACCCTGAATATTACAGATATTGTTTGGGTATCACTACTGTTATCTTCAGATTGCAATTTTCAGCATTTAAATCAAATACCTTGCAATGACTTCTTCCCATTGCCAAGTTCATTAAGGCACAGACCGCGCTGCACATAAATACACAGAGCTGTGTGTTGTGAAAATGGTAACTCCCTGACAGCACAGCCTCCCCCTGCTGCCTAGTAATGAGTGACTTGGACACCACCTGACAGTTCAACCTCAGATAAATATTTCAAACATATCATGCAAGAGATTCTCAGATCAATCCCCACCTCCAAGAAACCAGTGGAGTGAGACAGAAAGCCATTTTGAACTGGCGCACCAGAGCACAACACAAACAGCAGTTTTCCTTGTTTTTGGGGAGAGGGAGGGTGTGTTTCCTTTTAGCCTGTGCCACAGTACAGTGATTAAAAGTAAGGCACTGATCTGGGCATTTGGCACCTCAACACTAGATCAGCATGAGGAATTTGAACAAATACACACAGTGAACTCCTTTTACATTCCTTTTATGATGATCTGACATAGAATTAACAGAGTGTACAATGCCTACAAAATAATTTTCAAATGGCTTCATGAAAAGTTTCTCAAACAGCAGCATGCCAAACTTCTGAATCTGTCTGTGATCCTCTTCTGTCCATACACAAAATGGGCACATACTGAAAACCAGCAAACAGACTAAAATATCCTGCTTCTGTCACATCAGGTTTGAAGTCCATGAGATAAGCAAGTGAATTGTCTTTGCAACACCTGTCTGAGAAAGGGAATTTATTTACAGATATGGAAAATGGGTAAATCCTTAGTTAAATAATTTAAACCAGTCAATAATAATGCTGCCAACAGAGAGAGAATGAAATCTACCAGAATATCTTCCAGATATGGTGGAATACATTTTGACCAACATTTACCTTGGACCAATGCCTCTTTAGAGCTGCATAATCAGAGCAAAACTATGTTCAATAAGGCTCAAAATCAAGCTTTCATCCATGATAATAGAAAAAAAATGGCTAAGCCACACATATTTACCCAGCTCCATAGCTAAACTCACACTCTGATTTAGCAGAATATGCCATCTTTAAGACAGCACAGAATCATAAACTAAAATAAGTCTGTAGGCCAAAGCATGATGGATAATCAGATCCTGAACCCCAGGGCTCATAACACCATTTTGAGACATCTGAAATAATGCTATCCATCCTGTTGGCCCTGCCCAGGACAACTGCTCTGCCTGATCTCCTCCTCACATTGCTTAGAGCACATTTCTGTGAACTGAGCACAGCACAGAAATTCACTCTGCTGAACATGCAGCAAACATGGAGCCCGCCAGAATGCCCTCCTTTGTGCAGGATGTGTGAGCACACAGCTCTTCCCACCTTGTCCCTGCTCCTGAGCTACAATCTCAGCAGGATATTACCATGTCAGCATGCTTGGAGCTCCACCAGACATCTCTGCACTTCACTCCACTGCACTGCATAGAGAGATGTGAAGGAATTTTCTACTCCCTATTAAAATCCTTCTAAAAATATGCTTAAACTTACATTCCAAAATAAAAATTAGACATGGTCATTTGTATTGCATAAATTAGGAACAGGGCACTGTGCTGGCATTTAAACAAACATTAATAATCAATGAATAGGGCAAAAAATGAGGAAAAAATAGCCAGTCAAACCAAAATCATGAGGATGAAAGTTTAAAAAAAATGGAAGAAAAGGGAGAGAACGGAGACTAATTATCTGTATTTAAACATGTGAAGATCTTACTGAGTCTACAAGGTTGAGATCTTGTTCCCTAATCAAGTGCATCAAAGGCATTCCCCAAGGCTCACACAAAACTGCAGAATATCCATACAAATTTTTTTATTCAAGAAAGGCCCTGAAGTGGAGTGAGTTTTGCTCCCCTCTCTGTCACACTGCTGCTCAGTGCTGAGCTCCCCGAGGTGCACACTCCTGGATCACATGGCTTTGCAGATCCACACTGACATTCCAAATGAGCTCTTCACTTTTGTTCTACTTTATTAATTATTAAGAGGTCTGGACTCTGCCCTCTTACTCTGCCCACAACCTCCTGAACGTCACTGACTCCAGAGCGTAAATTAAGGCAGATTTTGGCCATCATTTAGCAAGCACTATATAATTGAATGTTCCTCATTGTTCAGAATGATTGAAGGACTTAATTTACTAATAATTAACTGCACGAAGGGACGATACTGAGTTTAGTTCTATTTTAAGGGGCTAATATGTAATGCATAAGTAGTTGTATATAAGCTGTACATTTTCAAACCTTTGTTCTGACTGTAAAATGTCAATTGGACTCATTCTGGTTTTTTGCTGCCTCAAAAACCATGCTGTGAATTTGTAGCTGCCATAAATGCTTAATGTAAGACCTAACTGTGCAATGCTGTGGGAATTCTCGTTTTAAAACTTATGAAAGCAACATTTTACTTACATTTTTTCCTCTCATGTCAAAAAAAGAGTATAGACTTCAGTGTCACAATCATAATAGATGCATAGTAACTTGCAGAAAATCATAAGGAATTGTTGTAACCTTCTACTTTTTTCTTCAAAAAAAGAAACATGCATAACATGATTCCCAGTGGGGGAAAAATGTCACTGTGACTAGCAGTAATGGCTTATTAGAAATTTGACTCAAAATCTTCAACCTCTGCAATTGTATAATTTTTGCCAAGAGAGAGTCAAATAAAGAGATAAATAAAATTACCCCTGTTTTCTTTCAGTTATCATCGTGTTATGGAATAATCACTTAATAAGCATAGATTGTACTTCTAACAAAAATCAGCTGGAACAGTCAGTGCTTGATTTTTTTCTTTTTAGTTTCTAACTTAATAGGCACAATTTTGCTGTGCCCAATTCTAGAACATTTAATAGTATTCAGCTGCATCTAGCAACCTACAGATCTGGCAGCTAAGAGCAATGTGCCCCCAATTCCACACAAAGCTCAAAACTTGCAGAGAATCGCCAATAAATTTTACCTAAAAATTAGTTATGTAAAACACAGGCTCCACAAAGCCTGGATTCAAAGTTTCTGTAATTTCTTTATTTGCTTATTCTTATTTTTTCATGTAAAAACTACTTCTACTTCTCAGGAATGTAAAACAAGCCTCAGAGTTCTTCCTTTAACCAGAGAACACAAAACCTGCCGTGACTAGAAATCTTGGTACGATATTATGCTGTTCTACTAACAGCACTGCAAAAGAAAGCAGGAATTTGTAAGCTGGTCTAACTGAAGTGTGAGGAGTCTGAGTTATGGTACAGAATAAAGCCCAGCTAAAACATCCCTTTGATCTGAGTTACTCTTCACACAGAATAAAGTACCAGGGATCGTGGACTGGAGATAACTTTTGTCCTAGCAGCTCATGTGGGGCTGTGTTTGGGGCTTCTTGGTGACACGAGGAGGTTTCATCTTTTGCAGTGACACAGTCACAGAGTGAGCACCAGGAGCTGGGAGGGGACAGCAGGGGCAGCTGTCCCAAGCTGACCCCAGGGACAGCTCATCCTTCATGTCTGTGTCCAGCAACAAAAGCTGTGCAAATAAGAGAGGAGTGGAAGGGCTGTGTCATGGCATTTGCCTCCCAGGTAAATTACTGGAATAGATTTGCTGTCAGAGTGCAGCCACAGGGAGTCTGTGAGGCCCTGCAGAGATGGAGTTAGGAGGATGTTAGACTTGGCTAAGGAATCTTTCTGCCCATGGAGGATGAGGAATCCACCTGCATTATCCAAAAATGGGTGGGATTTGGTCTCCAAGTGATGCTCCCATCTTCATTACAAAATGAAATCCCTCTGAGCTTGGCTCTCAGTGAGGCAAGAGAGGGGGGCTGGGGAAATGGGAAAGACAGACAAAAACTACAAGATACCTCAAATATCATTCATTCCTTGTCTAAAGTTATTGTGGGTTTTTCTTGACCAAGGTTTGCAAGAGTAGGTGTTGTTTTAAATTTCAGCTGTTCTCTTCATTGCTGATAAAGTGCTTTTTAGAAATCTGAAATCTGAGGTCAATATAGTCATACCTTAGGGAGCTTTAACAGAGGAAGATCTACATCTTTTCAAGCAAGCGGCAAATCAGTTCTTAATTCATCTGCATTTTGAAGACACTCAAATGAATTAGATTATTAATTTCCATTTCTCTGTCTCTAAGCATCTAGCTAAAAACCAGACTGAATCTCCCAATGTATTTACATATGTCATGCAGAGAGACATTTACTTTGTTTGGCTGCTTCAATGGCATGAACATGGATCAGTGGGAACTGCACTCCATGAGTCCAAGGTAACTCGGCCTGGCTGTCCCTGACCGAAGCCTGCTCCACCAATGGCATTTCAATGTCACAGAGTTGTTCTGTGAAACAAACTGGCAGACCAGCCTTGTATCTCTGAACCCTGCAAAATCCTTGAAGCAATTTGATGATGAAAACAAATGCCCAAGATTTCACATGCACACCCACACATACACACACACATATACATATATACATATATATATATATATATACATATATATACACATACATATGTCCACCTTGTGGGTCCCTTCCAACTCAGGATATTTTGTAATTCTATCTGCTACTTTATATATAGATGTGTATTTTTCATATATATATATATATGTATGTTACATGTACATATGTGTTCTATATATGTGATATAGAACATGTGCTATATATTCTATATAATAGTTATGATTGCTTGCTTATCCTTGCTTTTCTGCTTTTTTTATAATTCACATGGGATGTTTTATGCATTATCTAAGAAGTGATTGTTCCTTTTGCAAACCCCAGATGAATGATACAGACACGCTGTCTCCCTAAGCCTGCTGATGGACATGTCCAAGAGAATTTCTAGACATCAGGATATCAGGCAAGTGGCTGTGCTTTTAATTAAGGAAAGAGATACTTCTCCAGGGAGGTAAGATCATTTAGATCAGTCAGTCTCACACAACTATGACCAAAGAAATAGGATTTTTTTTTTTGTGGGGGAGGTCTTTTTTCTTCCTTTCAATTTCTAGGTTTTAGAGCTCATTGTGGAAGAAGCTTTAGCTGAAGCTTTGCATAAAAATTCTGGGAGAATGTAAGTTTGGGAACAGAATTTCCATAGTTTCAATGAATTCTGGCCTTCCTTACTATCTGCTCATTTACACCATCCAGTAAAAAAACAGTGTATGGTATTTGCTGCATATCTAGTATGTGGCAACCTAGAAGACAGCTGGCAACGGAGCTCTACCCTAATTGTGGGGTTTCCTGATTGCTGCTGCAAATCCTGAGTGTTTTGCTGCGAGGCTTAGCCAGCACACATTAAACTGAAGATATCAGGATTCTCAGCTCTACAGAGATGAAAGAGACCTAGGGCAATAGAGTTGTTGAGATTTCCAAGCAGTGTAATTCCATTGATTTTAGTGCTGTCTTACTGGGGGTATCTGTCCCTACAGCTATTTATTCCTACTGTGAACACAGAAGAGAAATACTCAGAACACAGGAATTTGAAACCAGATGATTACAACAGGTTTGTAGTTACTTTGATTCATTTAGTTTATCATAGGATAAGATATTCACCAATATTTGAATTATTTTCCAGCTCAGGCTTGATCTTGGTTGACAAGAAGGCAGGAAAGTAAAGTGTGGAAGAGCAGAGATCTCCCCCACCCTTTCAAATCTGTTTCTATTTATTGTATACAATTTCTCTGGGATCATTTTCTGTCAGAAAATGAAATAATATGGTTACTTTTAAGTAAATGGGATAAAAATCATGCTAGAGATATGATACACTGTCTAAATTTCAAGTTTACTTTGACACTTCAAGACTGATTTTGCCATAAACATAGTCTGATCATCTGTGTTTGTGCAATAGGCAGGGTTAGAAACCTTACAGTCTTGATATCTGGAATAACTAAAAATATCTTCCCTCCTTTTCATCTCCACTGCCTAATCCTACATCACAATTTCTGCAAGGATAGGTGTCCCTGAAGGTCCCATAATCCTAGAACTGTTTGGATTGGAAGGGACCTTAAAGCTCATCCAGTGTCCCCCCCTGCCATGTGCAGGGACACCTCCCACTGTCCCAGGTTGCTCCCAGCCTCATCCAGCCTGGCCTTGGACACTGCCAGGGGTCCAGGGGCAGCCACAGCTACTCTGGGCACCCTGTGCCAGGACCTGCCCATCCTCCCAGGGAAAGATTTCTTCCTTATACCTTAGCCAAACATCCTTGGTTTCATGTTAAATCCATTCCCCCTTTTCCTGTCACTACTCCTTGTACAAAGCCCCTCTCCAGCTCTCTTGGAGCCCCTTTAGGCACTGGAAGAGGCTCTGAGGTCTCTCCAGAGCCTTTTCTTCTCCAAAACTGAACAATCACAGCCTGTATCCAGAGCAGAGGGGCTCTGAGCATCTTCATGGCCTCTTATGGATTCACTCCAACAAGTCCATGGCCTTTATATTTAATATATTTATTAGATTCAAACCATAGAACCAACTATGATAAATGATGAAGTATCCTTTATTTCATGTCAAAAGAGATTAATCAAATTACTAACTCTAGTGTCTCTGCACAATATCAGTAGGTTCTTATAAATAGATATTCTGATTCGCAGCACAGTTACAATTAAGCTTAAACATTTATAATTGAATAAACAGTTCAATTGAACCTAGCATTTTCCTAATCAATACAAAAAACTGCCCAAAACAAACATTCAATTTAAATGTTGGTTTGATTACAGTGACAAACAGTAAAAACTGTGTTGAACTGGACTATGAAACTGATGAAAATGGAAGTCATAAAATAGCACATTGGAAGACAAAAAAAGAAAGTCTCAGGAGAGAAAGATAAAGCTGTTAAGGTTGATTTTAAGAGTCTTTCATTTGTTATAAGATGTTATTTGTCTCTTAGGCTAAACAATTTCAAAAGCATAATTTTTTAATATGTAATGTCACTTGCTGTGTACATGTAGGAAATATTCCCCAAATTTGCTAATGCTGTGTGATATGGGCATAAATAAATACATCATATTGTACAGGCTGAGACAGCATCTGTCTGTCTGTCCTCCTACCACAGAATTAATGTATTGCTTATTCGATATAAAGCCTGCTTCGATGATTTGGCACATCTTTATTCAGAAAGATGGGCTGATGGCTGACAACTTTGATGCAATAAAGACTGCTGCAGCATTACTAGAAGAAAGTCATTTGATAAATGTATATTTTCCATTTTGCTTTAAAGGAATCTATTATAAGTGCAGCTGCTTTCCGAATGAAATTAATGCCGAAGTGAAGCTCCGTATTACAAAGTAAAATGGGACTCGCTCTCTAATATTAGACTGAAAGGCATTGTAATGCAGCAGGAGGATTGAACTTTGACTCCTTCAAGAACACTGATTCATACAATAAAAAGGAGAAAAAAGGCTTTAAAAAATGCTAACATCCTCTTTTCAAAGCTTAGTAAAGCTGCTGTCCAGAAAACAGAATAGCAAATACAGGTTGCGTGCATCTCCAAAGAAGATATACCCTAAGGAATGCAGCAAGGAATCCACATAACAAAATTCTGAAAATTGTTTTGAAGTTTTTGAAAGATACTGAAGCACACAATTGGGAGGAGAATCTCTCATCCTTTTTCCCATCAGCAGTGATACCTTGCTTATTTAAATGGGTTTTAACCAAGCTATATACTGTTGGATTACAGCTAAGCTTTACCAATCCTTTATGATTACAACTTCACATCTGAGAAATTCTCCCATCCTTTTCAAGATTAGAAAAATGTTCCTGTTCAACACTGGCTATGAATTAGGGGGTTTTACTTTTTATTAAAAAGCTGGGTTTTTTTTCTTTACTGGTGGAAGGCAGGAAGGCAGGAAAGCAAGCAGGGAGGCCTGTCTCCTTTTTTATATATGGATTTCATACTTCCTAATGATGGGTGTAGACTTGACTCTCCTGCTACTGCTAAAGAACCAAATTCTGAAAGTCAAACCTGGGTTTGGACACAGATTTCAGACCCTCAACACAGGCAGAGATGAGAGATGTTTCAATGGTGAACTACGAACAAACATCTGGGATTCACCAGTTCTTCTTGCAAGTTCCTCAACCTGATCTCCTTTTTCCTTTAGTGATATTAATGCAAGATAATACTAAAATATACTGACTCTTATATCCCAACCCTTTTTTTTCCTACTTTCTGTTCTCTCAATATTTTCTTATTCAGACTTCAGAAATAGAAGAAGCACAAATTATCCTTAATTACTTCTATGAAAAATCCCTATTATCAACATTTTAAACTTTTGAGGAATCTAGACATGATTTTCTTTCTGTACATTCTTGCTTTTTGTATCCATACAATATTTTGCAAGCAGAGAGAAGACTTCCTAAAAGAACACTGAATATTCTATCCTCATTTTGCAAGGGAAAAGCTGTCTCACATGGCATCGAACAATCCTTCCTCCTTAGCAGACTTGGTCAAAAGATCACAAGCCTCGGTGCAGACACCTCTTTCCAAATGTTATCTTTTGTTTCCCTGCTTTCTTTGTGTTTGGCTTGCAATAGTCTGTACCTTCCTGCTGGATAGCTGGCTAACCCGTTTCTAATATTTAAACGTTTTAGGTTTGCTCTCCTCATGACCCTAATACAGTGCATTTACACTACACTCAAAGGAGATGAATAGCAAGCCTACCAGATAAATGGCCACAGACTCACAGCCTTCAAGAGACTTATTCACCGGTGTAACAGCATTAGCCCACAAGGGCACTTTCAAAAGCTTTTCATGCCTTTCTATTCTCTTGCTTCCAATCTCTGTCATTACTGGGTGATGCTGCTTTCAGACAGTTTGGGCTTTTGGTCACTGCCAGCTTGGGAAAGATTCATATTTATGACCTTGAACTGAAAAGCTTCCTGCTGCACCTCAGCCACTTGTGCCGTTCCTTCCATCCTGCCACTCTCCTTACATAAAAACTCATTTCCTTTCCTCTCCAACTTCATCACTCGGTGATCCTGAATTTTGGTTCTTGTGGCGAGGGAGCCAGAAGGACTGCAGAAAATATAAAGCTCCAGTTGAATACTGCGTTACTCATGGCACCATATTGTGTGCTGTACAAACCAAGGAAGAGAGCCCTCCATCCCACAGACAGCTCCCAGCCCTGGGCTCTGTGGGGCAGGAGCTCACATTCCTGACCTCAGAGCAGTCATACACACAAACCCGTCTGAAATGTGAGCATTTTGTTATTGCATCCTGCTTCATTCCTTCCTTGCCAGATGTACGCGTCAGGCTCACAGTGACATGCAAGGGGGAAATAAGGTGCCTTAGTGAAATTAATACTGAGTCTGTATTATTACACAATGTTAACTTGTATCAGAAGTAGCCATACACATTTCTGTCATCTTGGCCAAGGCTCATCATACAGCCAGATTTATGATTTCCCCTTGGCTTTGTTTTGGCTTTTAAAGAACAGATGAAATGTGAATTGATACTAAATTGCTCCTGCAACAAGAAAACCTGGCAAGTAAAGACATTGGGCTTGACTGCTACCCGGTTAAAGGCTATTCAGCATAAAAGCAAGGACAAGAGACAGAAAAAGCAATAAATCACAGTCAGAAACACAAACTCTAACAAAGAGGAGATAGTGAAGAGAGGACCTAAGACAGAACTCTCAGGTTCCTGAATGATGGGCGATTGGAGGAACCTTTCCAAGTCCTGAAGAACCGATAAGAAGGGGTGAATTACTGTGTCATAGCAATGACTGATTTCAGTGCAGGGGTGGCTGTGGGAACCTGCACAATTTACAGGGTGTTTTAAGCAGCTCTTGGGAAGGGAACGTGAGAAGGAATCAAGTCGACTGGGGAGAAACAAGCATGAGAAGTGGAGAGGAGGGTTAATAGAAAAAGGAAAAAAAAAAAAGGCTGATTACCAGAAAACAAGCTACTGCTCAGTAGAGTTCTCTAGAAAGTCCTGTCCTTAATAACTGAAGTTTTATGAAACTCCATCCACCTCTTTTCTGTGTGACTTTTCTCTCTGCTTATGTGTGATTCACAAGCAAACTTGAGGTTTCACTCAGCAGTAAGTCCTGCAAAGATGTGAGACTGGAGACAGGATAAACAGGGCTTAGGTTCTGGGTTTGGATTCTGTGAGGACTTAAGGTCCAGTGCAGGGCTTAAGATGCATGAGAAATGAGAACTTCAATCAAGCTGCAGCAGCTGGGAAGCTGGAATAAACCAGAAACTGTCAAATAACCAACCCAGGCTGGAGATAGCGAGGCCAGTAATCAGGGCAACAGTTCTGTGTGGATTTATAGCCAAAGTCTGAGGGCTTTGCAAGTATAAGAGTGGCTGTGCATCAAGACAGAGAGAGTTTGGAGACAAAGAACAGGCCTGGGCTGTTTTTCTATGTTCCTGTAGGTGCTGTAGGTGGCAACAAAGGCAATGAATGCTCTGTGTTGATCTGTGTATCCAAGCATGTGAATGAGCTCTGTGTGTGTTTCTGCACACCTGCAATTTTGGGAACACATAGATTGTTGGTATGACCTGCAAATGGAAGAGCAGGAATCGGACTGGGAAGGAGAAATTCAGGCTCCCCCAAGAGCCTCAGCCTATTTTGGACCTTTGTTACAAGGATGCATACAGACCATAACTCCATGTTTTTCTGGGAAAAGGCTGTCTTTTAGCCAGCTCCAGAATTTTTTCTCATGTCAATTTCTTTTTCTGACTACACAACTATAAAATTTTAAGTTCTATCTTTGTTTTTTGTCGATTTCATCTTCATCTTCTATGTTCAGCAGCTCTAACATGATGAAGGGGAAATAAAACAGTCACACTACAAAATTAATCCCTTTGTCCCAAAGGTAGAGATCAAAACACATCTGATAAGGCAATGAGCATGGAAGTGGAACTACCAACTCTTGGAGTCTGTGCCAGGTATAACATAATAAAAAACTGTAGCAATTATTACCAATAATTTTTAAAAGACATTATAAGAGCAAAATGAGAGTGATTAAGATCTCAGACTCAGCTCTTCCAGTTCCACGTCTGTCTTTATACTAGAATTATACTACAACCAGGAAGGGCTACCTTTTACAGCTGGCAAAATATATCAGAGATTAATTCCCAAGCATCGTTATTCTACTCTGTGCAAGACAAAAATTTAAGGGAAAAAAGTGAATGAAAGAGCAGCAGCAGTGATGAAAATGAGAATGCACTGCAGTACCTGATAAGATTTCAGCTGGACAGCTTCTGCTTTTTCCCTCCAGCCTTTTTGGGGCTGATGATCAATACCTGTCTTCATCACTTCTGGTATTTTGCCTTACACACAATAGCATCTTTTGGGAATATGTATAAATAGCTATTAGATTCAAATATAAATCCTTAACTGAATATATTTAGAAATGCCTTTTTTCCCCCCTGTGCTTAGAAGGAAGGAGACACTTGAAAAAGATTCAATCAAGTATAGAGTGAAGTGATAAAAAAGTGACAACACAGCAGCTGTACAGTCTTTCTGGCATAAGGAAACAGCATCTGTAAGGGGAAAAGCTGTGTGCACACATGCTCACACACAGTTTCGGGGCTCAGCAGAGTAGTTGGTTTGGCAGCTTTGTAAGTTCAGTAAAAACATATGTAATAAGAGTGAAAGTATCTTTGTAATTCCCTCTGTGACAGGCTCTTCTCTAAAAGTGCAGTGATGATACGAGCCACCAAAATGAATTATTTTTGACTGTTTCTGGAACGGGCAGGTCTGATGAGGGTACACCAGTGGGGGCCCACAAAGGTGCAGGTGTGGCTGAGGGAGCCAGTGAGACACAGAGCCACCCCCAAACCGTGGAACCAGTTTAGGGCTCTCCTCATCCATCCCAACTCTGCAGATGAGAGGTTGCAGAGTCACTCCTGACCCTTTCACTCCTGACCCTTTAAGTCATATTTCATGACTACAAGACTTGTTTTTTTTTTTCTTTTAACACATAAAATGTCTCAGAAATTGAGTGCAAAGCTTCTTGTTCCTTTGTTTGGTTTTAAGATAAATCATGTCTACAAGGATTACAAGCATAATACTGCTTTTGTTGGAAGTTCTGATAAAGGTGTTTGAAAGAAAAAAAACATCTTTCATTACCAAAAACCTTTGCTTTCCTCAATGCAGTCAAACTAATGCAATGAAATTCCCTGCCCCAATATCAGTAATACATGTTCAAAGCAAACTCTGAATTGTTTATTCAGAATTTTACTAAAATACATAAATAAATATGATCATATCCTTAGATACAAAACAACTATTTAGCATCCGATCTCAGAACTGATCTTTGGAGGTATTAATGACTATGAAATTTTTCTCTGCCTGCTCCTAGTATGTAACTTCTTCTTCCATTAATGTATCAAGGACATTTTTTTTAATCCAATCAGTTGTGTGATTCTCTCCTTCACACCTGAGAAAAACATTATGAAGAAAAGTGGCTAAGCCAGGAGTCCCCATACATTGGGAGACTTTGGTTTTATTAGTTTTTTTCCCTTTGGTAAGGATTACTGCCCTATTTATTTGTTTACTTAACGTAAATTCACAAATTAATTTAGTCACCGTGTTATCAGCACTACGTGTTAATGACTGGAGTTTAAATTTCTAAAACAGCTCCAGAGACCAAATCTAAACGACTGGATTAGTCAGAGCACGAATCTGCACACATAGGGATTTTTAATAGCTGTTATACCTGGATGGCCCCTGGCTCCACGTGCAGAAGGGGCTGTGATGGTTTTGGCATCTCTGCGCTGTGGCAGAGGCACAGCTGAGCCACCTCTGCCTGCGGTGTGCAGACACACCCAGAGCAGCCTCGGGTCATGCAAAAACGCCCAGAAATGAGAATAAATCAGAAATGCTTACTTTTCACCTCAGCTCTGTAACTGCTCTTTGCTTTATGCTGCTTCCCCTGTGAGCAGCCACGTCAGGGGGTGCCAGAGGAGAGACCCTGAGGATGCAGTGTTGGGGTTGGTGACAATGACAAGCTGAGCAGCTTCCACTGGAGGCTCTCACCATCACCCAGAGCCACACCAGCACATTGACAGTGGGAAATGGGTGCTGTAGTGCAACATTCCCCAGTCTGCTCTTTCTCCCATATGCTGAAGTTGGGGAACAACAAACAGAATTAAGCAAATTTTACAGTGTTTGCTTACAGTGTCTTACTTCTAATTCTTGATGAATATGATTTTATTAATCATCTGTATTTGATGTTGAATGTGCTGCAGAGTAACCACAGGGCAGCAGAAGGAATGAGCACACTTGGAGACACCCAGTTACTTATTAAAATAGTTTTAGACATTTATATTGTGAGGCTCTTTTCAGAAAAGGAATGAGCCTCCCCCAATGCTTACTGAAACCTAATGCAATGTGGGAGATGTGTACCAGCTACTTCTGTGATAATCATGGTTTGAATGTGCACAGTCAATTAGCTAACAGAACAAAATCCTTCGTGAGAGCCTTAAGAAAACATTAGATTATACTATCAAATATACCTGGCTAGGTAATTACAGTGTTGTGCAGTAGCTTTAGAATTTAGAGACACTAAATCAGCTGCTAACAACGCACACAGCTCCTTTTGGTACTGCAGGGCTCCTTGTCTGAGTGAAGCAAGGAGCAGACCTGGGTTGCCCAAGGACTGGCTGTGTCTGTGACAAGATGTGACTGGAGCTGGCTGAGAACCTTCCCTGGGACAGCAGTGTCTGGAGAGGCCAGTCTGAGGTGCATGATGGATCGGCTACACAGCTTTACTTCCATTTATTTATTTCAGCTGCTAAGCTTCTCAATCTGCATTTTCATGAGCTTTCAGCAGAATCATTGAATCCAAATGGAAATAATCTGTCTGGCTAACAAGGGTGCACCAACCAGCTAATTGTATCATCTAATGGAAATTCAAATGAACAGGAAACAGCTTTGAGCTACAGCACAATTCCAGGTGCCACAGTGAAGGCAGGAAAAACAGTTGCAGCTGAGAATCTGCTGCAGGGGTGTGTAGGCAGTCAGAACAACAGCAGCAGGCAACACACTAATCCCCCAGAATAACTCCTGGCAGGTTAGTTTCCCTGTAATATTTTGTTAACAAATAACAAAGTTGTCGATAATACTGTGGGAGAAAAAACATGTGTAGATAACGCAATGTAGTTAAATAATCTTCTTTTCACAATGGTGATTAAAGGGTAATATTCCCATCTTCAACAAACACATTCTATTAATAAACCTATTCTGCAATAATTGGGTTTTTTCTTCTCCAGAAAAAAATTATTTTCTGCTGAAAAAAAAAAATTAAGCAGATTCATGGAGTCTGAAAAGGTCAAAGAGACCTGAATCTGAATGCTCCTATTTTTTATACTGTTGACCTACAGGGTTAAGATAAAAGTCAGTCACCATGATGATATTCATAGATGACTTTTTAAAGGTAACTTTGCTCATAGTGACTGAAGGATACAGTAGTTTGAATACAAACTCCAGGAGTGAAGAATGAGGACAAATACCTCCCTGAGGAAAGCAGGCCTCATCCAAGGTCCATTGAATTAATTAGCATCAACATTAGCTTTGCCTAGGGGGCTAAAGCCTCTCTTTTTTTAATCTCTCTCTCTCTCTTTTTTGGTTTGTTTTTTTTTTTTTTTTTTTTGACAGAGCTGAATATCACAATATGTAGACTGGCATCCAAAACCACACTTAATCATCTTTGTGAGCTAATCCATTTATGTATCCAGCACTTAGAAAGAAATAACATTCATAATGGTGTATTTTTGCATTTGAACTCATGACTTCAATTCAGCTGTTACCACTCCTAAGGCAAAATAATAAAAACTGCCTTGCAGCAATCTGAATTAGGGAGATACTCATAGTTCTATTTTGCTTTTAGAGGAAATGTTGTCCTTTCAGCAATTTAAATCTAACAAATTTAACCCATGCTTGAATGCAAATGTAGCATCACCAATCCATGGGTGTGTAGCCTACTATGTGGTAGTATATGGGCATAAATATTTAGCAGTTGCAACATCCTTTGTTAAATTTGAGAATTGCAGCCCTTTTTTTCAAGAAGACCATCAGTACTGGAAGGCTGGAGAAATGCAGGAACAGTAAGACTGTGTTCTTCTACTCCAAATTTGAAATTATTTGCTAAGTCTTAAAATGATGTTAGTTACGATGCCCAGGGCTTTGTTGTAGGACAAACATTTCTTCATTCAGTGACTAAGATATGTCAGTATTTCTCAGATCATCAGTTAAGCCAACAGCTCCTGCACATAAAGGACACTGCCATTTTAGTCCTCTGTGTTGGTTGATCTTGTTCCCCAAGTGGCTTTGTTGGATGGCTGGTCAGTACCCAGTTTGCAAAACAGGGATTCATTCAAACAAAGAATTGTAAAAATTTAGAAATTTTACCATAATCTGATTATTGAGCATCACTTTTTTGACTGCTGTAGTCAAGAGGTAGAAGAAACTGCATGCAGAGCAGCTGGTACCTGCAAGTCCCTCTGCTGTTCTTGCTACAACAGCTTAAAACTTTACGGAAGTTCCTTTAATCCCCTACAGGAAAAAGTATTGTCCTCCTTTTAAAGAAAAAAACCCTAGAATTGAATAAATTACATCTTTTACTTCAAACAAGAAAATCTGAGTTAAGATTGAAACTTTTAACTCTCTCTGCATTAACCATAGATACTTGGCTTTCTTATCTTTAATTTTGGGAGGAAAATCGGATTGCTACAGTATTGCTGCAGTCTACTTCTGAGTCTTTATGTTATATTTATTGCTATATTTAACATGTCAAGTTAGTTTTTTTGCACAACTGCAAGAATAAAAACAATTTGTTGGCTACAATCTCCTACAGACCATGACTTCTATGAAATTCCTGTATGATTGTGAGAGGTTACAGCATAGATACAACATCAGGGGACTCAAGGAATGAAAACCTGTGCTCTCTGTCTCAGTGCTGGAGTGCCTGTCTGAAATTTTCAAAGACACTAATACCTCAGTAAGGGGAAGGTGACCACCAAGACTATGCTTTGTATAAGCAGGATCTGCTGACTGGTGTCTCAGAGAAATCACATGCATCCTTCTCACAGCTTTGAAAAAGGCTGCTTACACAGTGAGCACTTCTCTTGCTGGACTCAAACATTCTCATTTAACTGTTTCTTAGAGGGAAATGAAAAATGTATAAGGAACACCTTGAAGGGATTGATGACAGCATTGAGCACATTTGTGGGACAGCTCATTAGATGCCATAAAAAGGGCCCCTCACAAAGTACATTAAAGAATCCGAGGGGAGCACATTCTTGATAAGTTTTAGATCCCAACTCAAAGGCACCACGCCAGCTTTATAACAATGGGGTGAAGCCAGTGTGGAACACTTCAGAAGGATTTACAGGAATAAGGTGTTCAACCATGTATCAGGGATGATCAATGAGGAACAAGAGACACACTTCTCTACTGATGTTACAGACCAGATAGACAAGACTGCACAATAATGTAAAAATAAAATCAACCTTCTAAGTCAGAAGGTGATAACTTTTGTAACAGGCACCCCTGCCATCGCTGCCTCTTTTTCATGAGTTTTCTTTTGATACACAATAATCTTCTATACCACCTGAAAAATCAGTCTGGGTCTGGTTACTAGATCTAGCTCAACAAACGACCCAGTTTCTCCACTTGATATTTCCAATGACAAATCATTTTTTTCTCTTGTCATTAGTAGTCCACAAGAAGAATTCAGTTACTCTTAAGAATTTTATTCCTGTCATGATTTAGTGGTACATAGACCCTGAGAACAAGACCACATTGAGCACAATTCTTACTGGTGGATGGAAAAGTCCCTAATCTTTGTGGCTGTATTCTGTTTCTGCCTTTAACACATTCACATAGCTGAAATCAGAACACTGAAAACCTGAATGACACATTGCATGCAGCGTGAAAAGATGCTAAACAGTATCAAGACCAGTTCTCAAACCTAAATAGACATTTTTCATTATGAAGTAGTTACTCATAACTAAATTTGAGATGGTGACACTAAGTTTTGCCTAATCATTTCCATTTATATGTCTTAGTAAAATGAGAGGCACCAGCAAAACAACAGTCCTGGGGTGCTCTCTGCCCTACAGTAGGGTTTCCTGACAAGAGGCACTTCCACCTCTCAAATCTACTCTGTCAAACTAATTGTTACGACTCCTATTTCTTTCAAGATATTTACATTCCCATCAGCCCTCATTTCTCTGTCAAGAACAGTAAAATGTCATACCTGGAGATAGTTCAATGGAGCTGAAGTAAAGCAGGCCTGCAAGCTCTACAAATCAATCTCCATGGATAAGTTGCTTCATGCTTTTAAGAAACCTTTTCCCCAGAATTAATTTCTCCCTAGTCTGATGGGCCTGACAATTCTGAAGTATCTGTTACCTCCTCTATGTAAAAAAATCTATCAAAACCAACCAAGAATTACATGTTGTACTCTATTTAAGCCTTTTCTGACTTGGTGATGCCAAAAGTAAGTGCTTTTAGGAGAATTGAAATACAGGGTTTTAGGTCTGCAGGGTGCATTAGGAACAAACAACAGGGCCTGGTAGTATACTGCAGCAATTTTGATTAATATGACTTAGTTTGTTGCACCCAAAGGCAGTGGCTTACAAGGTACAAGAATATCTGATCTAGAATTTTCCTGTGACTATCACAAAAGAAACAGCAGTAAGCTTCAAAGTCAGAGGCTACAGACAGGTGGAAGTTTATCCGTGACTAATCCACTCACTAAAACTTAGTACTAGTGAGAATCACAAATGAATTTATCCCTCAAGGTTGTTGTGTCCTTCTGAGCACTGCTATTTTCATGTGTTATGGACAGAAGTTTCAGCAGTGATTTTGCTTTAGGTTTGGTGTGCTAATCTTGAGCTGACTCAAACAAACATACAGAGAAAAAGTACTCAGCACTTCATGAAAATTCCTCATATTTTTTCAATTGCCAGTCCCCAGTCTCCAGCCTCCCTTGACTATGACACATGAAAATTTTATGCAGTCTACAATCTAGCTGCAATGTCCTTGGGGTTTGATTATACTTTTGATGCAAATAATGGTGGAATGCAATGAGAAGGTTTCATCCTCCCTCCCCACCACTGAGCTCCTTTAAGGCAAAGGATACTTTTAACATTGCAAGACCAGAGACATTTTACATTAGAGAGGAGTGCAGTGATCACTATCAGCATAACTTAATGGCTTCATCTGAAAATGGATTTTTCAGAACTGATTTTATCCACCTGCAGTTAACTTAAAATTGCACAATAACCAACATATAGAGAGCTGATAGTCATCACAAGTGGGTTTTGGTGACAAAATTAACAGAGGGAAAAGCATGCTTTAATATTACACAGCATTGCGTTGTATTACTGCCACACACTACACTGATTAAAACTATTATAAACTCTTTTGTTGACTTTTTGAAACATTATATTCCAAGGACTTTTATGTACTTTGTACACGTTTGTTTACAAATTATCTTGAAACAAAATTCATATTGTACGTTTATGTGCCTCAGGATGATAACAACCTACTTAGTGCTTAAATGCAGAAATGCACAGGCATAACATGGATAGGCCTACTGAACTAATTTAGATAAAATGGAATGTAAAAATAAATAATAATATCTGGGACTGTAAGCTCTTTGTCACCAGCAATTTTTACTAAATTTTAAAAATATTTAATGTAAAGCCTTGCAACAGTCTTACGAAAAACCAAACTATAGATCTTCAAACCCTGTTTGTCTGACAATGTTTGATACTGCTACCAGTGAAACCCCTAGGCCCACAAAAATAGACAGGGAGAAAGAAGGCTGAAAAATCCAAATTCTTAACTTTGAAGGAAAGTTGATATAAAAAGCGACAAATAAATATAATTCAGTTTTACTGATTATTATGGAATGATCTTCCACCAGTTCCTACAATGAGGTGACTGCGCTCACAAAGCAGAACTATATATATATATATATATATATATAATTTATAGTCTATGAAGGCCTGACCCTACTTTCCAATATAACTAACCTTTCACAGTTGCTCATTTAAGGTGTAGCAAAATAAACCTACAGACCCTTTTCCCTCTGTTCCTCTCTGCCCTCTGAGCACTGGTCTGTGTGAAAGTGGGGATATCATAAGTTTAACAGCCTGTCGTTCTTGACAGAGCACCAAGCAAGGACATTAATGCTAATTAATCACTGTCACAAGTGGACCATGTGTCAGGATGTCCTATTTAAGGTCAGAAAGTGAAGTCAGTAATTCCATACCACAAATGTTGGAGAAGACATGAAAAATGTGATTTTTCATTGGAAGATTAGGAGGTGCTGCTCCTATTTCAGAAGTTTCTGTAAAGCAGTTCCATGTACTGACTGATTTCAAACATCTGCTGCTATATGGCAATACTTTGCAGTAACAACAGATCTGTAAAATATATTTATCGTTGTGCAGAGCATTTGTTTACTTATTTCACCACCTTTTTAATTCCTTTTTGCTTAACCTTCTGGTTAAACATTACTATGGTGCAAATTACGAAAGAGAAAATCAAAATTATTTTAAAGCATGACTCAGTCTTAGAGAAAATATTAAATGAGCAGCTCGCTAGGGTCATATGAAGCACAGAATTAGACTTCTAAGGCTGGAGGCTGACCAAAGGTAATTTGCTGACCCGAGGCATAACCAAGCATCACAGATAGGTCATATTCATCTGAATCATCATCCACTAGTTCATTTAAGGAGAAATAGACAAAGTTAATGGGTTTCACAGCTTGATCTGTTTTAGCAAATCATATGTTTTAGATAATGTAAACTTCCTCTGCTTTGACAGCATGCAGTGATAAAGGAAAAATTACTCTGAAAACCAAAGTCATGGATGTCTTTGGAAGAAACTGAAATATTTTAACATCGCAGAATGGCTTGGGAGGGACTTTAGAGATCATCTTAATATCAACTCCCCTGCCACGGTCAGGGACACCTTCCACTAGGCCAGGCTGATCAGAGCCACATCCAGCCTGGCCTTGAACACTTCCAGGGTGGGACAGCCACAAGTGTTATAAAATTGTAATTATTGATAAGAACCACACAGGCGTGTGTGTATGAAGTAGGATCTGAATGATAACTGCAGAATCCTACAATAACATTCTCTGTTGTCATTGTCAGTGAAGCTGGTGTGGGTTTGATCAGCTTCCAAGTGCATAGTTTGCTTCTGTATCTCAGGTTGTTGGATATGAAACCACAATGTAGACTCCATTAGGAGCTCAAACCAGAAAACAGGTTCCTGGAACCAGCAAGGCTGTTCCTGTTTCTCAGTCATAAAACCCAGCATCATTCAGTGTTTTCATCTGTGTAATTATTCAGACCCCCCCTTTTGTCCTTTCTGAATGAGTTTTTACATGACTGTAACTTAACTTCCTGGTGTGTAATGAAAGACAAATTTTGGCCTTGGAGTTCTGCAAGAATATTCAACTGCATGCACCTCCCTGTCTACTGGTCTGTAATAGCTAACTCCCACAACATTCAGATCAGTCTTATTCTCCCAGTCTTTGATATCAGTTCAAGCTCTACATTTCCTATTATTTGCAAGAAGCAAAAGCAGTGCTACGCATTACTCAAAATATAGGAAGTCAAAAATAAAATGATAAATAAAGAGGAACATAGAAAACTTCACATGAAAATGTAATAAATATGCAAGAGGTCACTTGTCAGAAACATCCTTTCCTGCATTAGGAAAACATATTCCAAGCGTTTCAGCTGAAGAATACACATATATACATCCCATGAGAACTTGCTTCAACATTCCTACATATTCAGGATTGATAAAATCAAGTATCTTCTGTATTTTTAAAATTATTCTACCAGGAATTGAGTGAAAACTTGGCTACATCTCGTTTGGACTTGAAAGCTCTCTCATGTATAGCATACCTCTTTGGAAAATGCCTGAACTGAGTTGCAAATCTGAATAGGAGCAAGCTTCCACATTTTCCTTATATTTGCATACAGATGGCAGTTTTTCAAAGATAAAATTATAAGCTGCTAGTACACTGTCAAAGTTCAAGCAATCTGTGTTTAGTACAAACATTTCTAATAGAGTTATATTGCTGTATTGAAAATAATTAAGTAGACAATGGACCATTTCTCATCCATTTAATAATGCTGTACAAGTATTGGAAGGGGTATTTAACAGCCTGGGCACTCTATTTTTTTTTGTTTTGATTTGGTGGTTTCTTCATGCACATCACTGTTTCCATGGAACCATTGCTCATGAAGTACAGATGCCCACAGAGAAACCATATAAAAAATTCCTTTTCAAACAGAATGCCATTCTCCTCTCAAATTTAAAGCAGAATTAAATTATTGTGCAAATTCACAAAGTTGCTTTTCCTATGATTTTTAGCTATCAATAATACCCTGAAGTCCACAAAACAGTATTTCACTTACTGCTGCAATCAAGGAATCTGTACTTGTTCAAACAGGTACAAGCAGACTTGTGCCAAATTTCTGCAGTCTCTGTGTCATCTACCACCTGTTCAGGTTTTTTGACAAAGAAAATGTAACAAGAAATTTGCTCTTAGAGGATTTGCTAGAAGAGTTTCAGATAATCAGTTATTTTCTTGTGTCAGAATAGTCCCTGCCTCTACTGCATAAAGCAGAAAAAGCCTTATGGCAGTTATTGAGATCTGCACTGATCCATGCAAAAATCATTTCTCCACTCATCCTAGAAAGTATAAACCCATCTTTTCTTAAGAGATCATGATCAATGCTATAATGACGTGCAGGTATAGCTGGACTAGCTACAAAGCATAATCTAAAGACTTCAGATCATATTGACAGAGAAGTTACAAGGAAAATATGTATAATGAAAAGTATTTTCAGAAACTACCTAAATTTTGCCATTCTGCATCTCACCAACAACTCAGTTCAATTTGATGTGAAGTTTGTAACTAAATTACCTTTATGCTTGAAAAGAGTCTATCACAATATATAGTGTTTCAAAATACAGGTCTTGAAAAACATTCTTTTGTTTTTGTTGAAATGAAAAATGGCCATGAGTACAGATTTTAAAAAAATTAAAAATTCCAGAACTTACAGTGTTTTTTCTTTTTTTTTGTCTCACGTTGGTCATGCTTTTCAACTTCTGAGCACTGTGTCTCAAGACAAGGTCTGAGGGAGGGACTTTCAACTCTAGCTGTAGGAATCCTTAATGATTCTTAAATCTTCTTGAATTTAGTTGTCTTTCCTGAGCTCAACAAGGTCCTGTTCATCTTGCAAATTCCACAATATGGCTTTGAAGCCCTGTCCAGCATTTTTTTGCAGCAGCTCAGCCAAAGTACCAGCTCATCAAATCTGCTGGTGGCTGGAGAACTTCCTCTGCAAACACATCTGCTGCTGCGCCTGGCACTGGCTGAAAATTCCAAAAGGACTCTGGTAAAAGCAGCTTCTAGGAGACATTTCATAGAATCACAGACTCATTTAGATTGGAAAAGATCATTGTGTCCAGCCTTTAACTCAACACTGCCATGTGCTGTGTTAAAGGCTGGACATTAAAGTGCACTCCAGGCATCCTGGGCTCCAGTGATCCACACTGCTGGAGTCTACAATCCTGAGGGACATGGGCCAGACCAAGAGTTGAGTCAGGACCTTGAATTTCAGGGAAGCAAAATTTGAGCTCTTGCATGAAGTCAAGAGGAGGCTTTGGGAGACTGCCTTCAGGGAGGAGAAGCAGAACTGAGCTTTAATAATACTTTCCATAGAGCACAAGAATTCATACAAGGAGGGCAAGAAACTAAAGAGCAAGAAAGAAATTTGCAGGCAGTGGAAACAAGGACAAAAGTGGAAAGAGTAGAGGGATGTGTTTGGTTGTGTAGGGGTGGGGTGAGGAAGGCCAAGGCACAGCTGGAGCCATTGGTCAGTGGCTCAATGTCCAGATGGGGATCAGTGACAAGTGGTGACTCTCAGGGGTCTGTACTGGGACCAGTGCTATTTAATGTCTTCATCAATGACACAGGCACGGGGATTGAGAGCAGCCCAGGAAGCTGGGCAATGCTCCATTCCCAACTGGTCACAGTCAGGCAGAGTGTGGGCAGGTACCTCCAAGCTCATCTAGAAATTCTGAACCACCACCAGCTTAGAAAAGTCTTTCCCTTTTACTAGTCCAGTACCAATTGCACCAGCTGGCTCTGCTTCTGTGTGGGCATTAGGCAGACAAAATGCTAGCTGACATTATGGTGTCATGACTATGATGGAAGACTTCTAAAGCTATGACTTTGCTTTCAGATAATGTATGAATTTTAATATAGAAATCTATTATTTATCTTTGTGGAACACTATTTCCCATCAACTGATGTTTTCCATGTAAATAGAAACTTGCCTTTAGATTATCCATTTGAAAGACCTGTGACAAGAGTTTAAATTGACCCTGCTGCTGATGTCAGAGAGAGGTTGTATGTAGCTAATAGCACAGTACTGCCAAGACATTAATTCAGGATTTGATACAGATATTTGGTTTTAAAATTAAAATTATAAATGCATATTCATACAGTCTGATCTTTCAAATATACATATATTCACGTAACCTTGTTTACAAGGAAGTGTGAGAACATTTATGATGGATTTAGAAAATTAAGCAAAGGCTTAAATTATTTCAAATCAAAGGGATATGTCAAGAATATTTTAACTCTGAATTGAATATCAAATGGAACTGATGGAAGTCAGTTAGAATTCATAGCTGGACTATCCATGCATTCCTGTTGCAGACTTACAGGACAAATATCAGTACATACACTCCCTTCCCCAAGATAAAAACCTTGCTCTACTGTTTCTGTAAAACCCTTAGCTATATTTTGACTACCATACTATTATTATAATAAATACCAGACAAACAGAGAGGAAGTAATAAAAACAACAAAAAAAATCTCCTAATAGAACCATTTATTGACTTCATTAATAGCCTAAACGCTTAAAGGTTTTATATTACCAACCGTGCAGCACTGAGACATCTACACATATTTTAATTAACAACAATCACACACACTAATAGTATAACCTACTGCTTAAGTAAATGAACATCCTTGCCCCCTGCTGCCATGAAGGGGCTGATAGGCATGCGCTTTATTGACAAAGTAAGCTAATTTACAGAGTGATTGTCCAAGAGGGAGCTGCTGTTTATTTGTAGACTTTTTCCCACTGAACTTGCAGGGCAAACAACATGCTTAAATTGTTAATTAAAATATCAACAGCTAAATGTAAATACTATGGTCTCTGTGAGTACACTGACACAGGTTTACTTATTTAGAAAGAAAAAGTCCCAGCAATTTTCTGTTTTAAAGAAATGTTGTAAATCAAAATGCTACAGCAGAGAAAGGAAGGGACCCTTCTCTCTGTTTCTCCAGACATCACTGTCAGTGGTTACACATCTCAGAGCCCACAGACTTACAGGCTCACACAGGGTTTAATACCACTTCACAGCTTGTTTGGAGATACCTTTCTGAAAAAATAATGAGCCAGGCTGTTCCTGGCAGAAGAGAAATCTGAATCTAGAGACACAATGGTATCAACTTCTGTGAAGTTTTCAACACACAAGCCAAAGACCCTCTTGAGTCTGCATTCTCTGAGTACTGACCTTTTCCCCCCAACCTTAATAGGACATTGAACAAGAAATATCAAAAAATATTTTAATGGTCAAACCATCAAAAACTTCTACTTCATTCTGCAAAGTATGGAAGGCTGTGTTTTGGGAATCTTGTTTTAGGAAAGAAACTTGTTTGAAGAAGAAAAGAATCCTGCAGCCAAATATTAGAAATTTATTGATGAAATATCAAGCGAGCACACACTACTCTCAAATGTTATAGCATGTGCTTCTCTCAGATGTTTCTGCTGAAGCTCATATTTAGTTTAAGAACTACATACTGGAATACTGACTTGAACTTTGTATCCTTCTCTTTTTTTCTGATAGGTGTTTCTGATTAAAGACTGCCATTCACTTTCCCAGAGAGACAATAACCTGAACCAGCAGAGAACACTGAGAACAATGCCAGCCTCCTCTTCCTAGGGTTCATTTCCTCAATTTAATAATTTCATACTCCTGAAATTATAAAAAAAATTGAACACGATGTTGTGTCTTCCTGTCACCCTAAGTGTCTTGTCCTACCACAGATAATTTTTGCTGGTCAAAAATAATTTGAAGAATTATTCAGGGCAACCAAAACATAGCTGTGAACAGGTAACACAAATATTGTTCTAAAAACCTCTACCTAAAGCTAGTAATTACATTACCATCATTCAGGGACAAAGTGCTTTTTTCTACCATATTACATTAATGCCTATAAAGGAATAAAAATTTGGTAGCTTTCATACAAATTTTTCAACAACGCTTTGTCACTTTAGAGCAAGTGTTGTTTTCTCTATGCTCTTTAGCCTGTAAGAGCATGAAAGAGAAATCTCACTTCATGTTGCTGCAACAAATTCTGGTAAGCTAAGGTGGTATTTCCAGAAAATGGCCTTTACTATTTCTTTTGTGCCAATCTATTAATCCAACCTTATTAGACTTATAGAAAAATGTAAAGCCTGTAAATCTGCAGCTCTAAATTTCAGATTACACAATCCAAAGGGGACACTGTGAGGAACCTTAGATTAAATTTTCTTTTTCCTGCTAAGCAGCATATATCTGTAGAGAAGGCAAATAAGCATGCTACCCATAAGTGAGGATGCATAAAATTATTAACACCCATTTTACTGACATTTGTGTAAAATATTAGATGAAAATGCTGAAAATCAGTAAATAAGTATAAACCATTACAAAACAAACAAAAAACCCAATAAGGCAATCCTCTCAAATTTTGTTTAATAGCTATTACTGCTAAAGAGAGTAATTTGCAGTTGTTATACATGATGCTTTGAAAATGCCAGGTGTGGACTCAGGGGCAGCCAAAAAGAATATCTGGAATTATTAAGAAACAAATTTGGAATGAACTCTAAAAGCATCATTACACTGCAGTGTAAATCCATGATGGATCTATCTCGGATACCGATCCCCTCTCAAATAAGATATTTAGAATGTGTGCCACAGATTTCATGGGAGAAAAGATGAAGTGACTAAAAGTTTTCATCTTGAAATAGATGACCTAAGGGAAATATGAAACAGGTCTACAAAATCATGCACAGTAAACAGAACATAAAAAAAGGTTATTCACCATTCCTCATGAAATAGGAACTAGGAGAGCAGCAAAGAAATGCTCACACAGCAAGCTTAAAATGGTAAAACATGCAATTCATATTTGAAATTGTAAAGGGAACTGCCATGGAATGTCATGGGGGACAAAATAAAAGTGGGTTTAAAAAAGTGCTTATGTGACTTCATGATATATTGATAGCTACCAAACTTGATGGTGTAAATTCAAATTCCAGCTCTGGAAGCTACAGATTACCAGAAACCAGGGAAGTATAACATAAAAAGCATCATTTCCTCCTCAATCTTGTTTCCCCAGGCATCTGCTCCCATCCACCCAATGCTAGGAGAGTAGCTACAGAGCACACTGAACCTTTAGTCTGAATCACTGCTGCTGTTCTTACCTTCCTATATAATTACATCTCAGCACACCCATTTAATTATTCTGTGGCTGTTTGAACAGTCTAGGGCCTGGTATGTGATGTATTTGCAAATGAGCTCTGAAAGTCGTCATTTAGCAGGGGGTGTTATAAACAATTTTTTGCAAATTTTCATCTAATATTGTTAACTTTTGGAGAAGGGAAAGTATGGATTTAATAAGCAGCACTTGGCTGAAGCTGTCATGTTTACAGCTCTGTGAATTATTTCCATTCAGATTATGTACCTCCTCATAGCATGATCTAACTTCTGGGAAAGAAAAAATAAGACCACAGCTGTATCTGGATAGATTTGAGATTTAATGCAAGTTATTGCTCTAACTATGAAATGCAGATGCAATTCAAGACCTTCAATTTTCATCTAGAAACTAGTTTGTACAGTAACAGAATACTGGTTTTATGTGTAATAAATTCCATCTTGATAAGTTACATGAAGCAACTGCTGCATCTCAGACATTTTTTCCCCATAGACTAGAAAGTCTTTTGGGGACATGCTTGATTTCCCAGCTCTTCAGTACTTAACAGATCAAGTGAACTCTATTTTGAGGACTTTTGCATGAGTAATGGAGAGTGACATCTGAATTACAAACAGGTCTGCATTGTAATTGAACCACTGTGCAGACAGAAGTGGAGTTCCAAGATTTGCACACTTAAGGAAAAGAAAAGGAAGTACTTTTTTTAATCACAAATTTTATTAATCACTTGTCACACATGCAACCATTGCAGCTATAAATCACTCACATACAAGAGCACTCCCCTTGGTTTGCTAGCCCAAGTATAAATTATCATGTCAAAGTTTAACCCATTTTCTTTCATTAATACTTTGTTTTATTTCCTTCCACTCCCCATTTTCTCTTTCAGAGAAGGCTTGAATTTGGACAACTGGAGTCTGAATGATTAATCATAGTGACAGAGGGTTGACCACAGGGTCAACAAACAATGAATAAAAACATAAAACACGGGTTCATTCCAGGTTACACTCATGTTTCATTTCAGAAGTGAGAGAACAGCAGGCTCTTTTCTTCAGAAATTGCTGTCTAATAGTCAGAAGGCAACCTTAGCACAAAGCCTGTGCTGTTACTTCCCCACCAAAAACCCAGAGCCATTTGTTATTAGAGTTGCTGTGTAGGCCACCCAGTCTGGTGGAACAACACACTTCAGCAATTTCAGAGCACAGCTAAATGCTGACATCTCTGGGGCTTTCACTACTGCAAACAAAGCCAGCAATCAAGCCACAGAAGCTTTCCCTGAAGTGTGATATAGGATCATAAATATAGCATGATGGCTATTAAGCTCATAAGTTGTAGTCAGAAGATCTTATAATCAAAAGTCCTCAGGGTTGTAGGGCTAAAAATAAAAGATCTGTGAAAGAAAACAAAATGTACGGAATTGGACATTACTGATTGAGAAATTGAGAGTCTGATGATGACTTCTAACAATTTTTAGGGATAAAAAATGGATGTAAGTTACATTGCAATTGTGACATGAATAGTTTTTCTTAAGATTTAAGTGAAAGCCTTTTTTAATACAGTAGCTACTGAGACCAACCAAAGGCAGAATAGAGTCCTGTTCTTGTAAAAAGCAAACAACAAAAATGTAATGAAACTACTCCCTCAGTGAAGTTTACAAGGAAGTCTTCATTTTGATGATCAGGAGAAAGTTTTTTCCCTTGGACCAAGAGTCTAACAACAGTGATATTTTCAACCCAGTGGAACAATTCCATCAAATGACTCAAAATCCCAGCAAGATTTCAAGGTTTATTTTGCAATAGTAAAGGTTCAAAGACGCTCAATCAAAACTCTCCAAGAGATGAAACTCTGTAAAAAGCTCTTTAACAGCTTTTATAAAAGAGTGTGGTGACATCTCACTTTTTTTTGTGCTTGCAGAAACTGAACGTGAAGAATCAACAGAAACAGAAAATTTTCAGGTAAAAGCAAAAAAATGGTCAAAGACTCAGAAAGATGATACAGACTGTTTTTCTATGCATTTCATATATAATCTACACTTTGATGGACAAAATAGCTCCTTGTGACTTAGGACAGCTATAAGCAGGAATCCTTTCTCCTACTGATTATTTTTTCAAAAGACTTAACTCATTTGCATAGTTAAGTTTTCAGAGCTTTTTTAAAAATGTGTGGAAATGTTTACTCACACAGCTATAATTTTTAAAATTTAAACTAGTTTTGTACTAAATTTTTAAAAATCTTAAAAACTATGTGACTGGAAGCTTTGGCATGCAATATTTTTATATCTTTTTTTTCTTGATATTTAAGTTGGCTCAAGATGTAGATTAAAAAAAGATGCAAGGAGATAAACATCGAATTTTTTCAAAACCTTTTAGAAATAAACACATTGTAAATTTGGAAGTCAGCTAAAATTCTTAATGTAACATTATGCTAAGCAGAATGTTGGTACAAATGTTTTTACTTTTCCTGCATTTCTCTGATGCCACCATCCATGTCCAACTCTGCAGTGAAGACCAAAACTACTCATCAAGTCTGTCAGTCTTTGAATGATACCTTCCTGCTGGGTAGCATTTTCCAGCTCTAAATCTCAAAGCACATGACAAATGTCAGCATTCCTATCTTAGAACACGGAAACCCAGGAAAAGAGTTAAATAACAAAGTGTTTAATAACAAAGTTAGGAACCAAATCAAAGAGAGCTGAATGTTCAACTGTTCAATTTTATCCAGCACAGGCCCTTTTCCCAATAGTGCCAACCACTGACACCCTTGAACTGCAATTGGATTCACTCAAGAGCATTCCCAGCAAAGGCTGATGTGCAAGGACCCCAGTGGTATGGTTTATCCTGGGTGCAATGCTGACCATCAAATAAAACTACCAGCATCCTCTGTGTGCTCAAAGCAGTACATGGATTTCTTGGAATACATGAGTTAATAAAGCTCTTTGTTTTACATACCCACTGAAAACAGCAGCATTTCTTTAGGAGTTCCTGGGCATGCCAATATTTCCATTAAAAAAATCCCAAACAAAAAAGCAGTAATACTGCCACAACTCTACCAATAGAAGTCAGCTGTAACATAAAACATTAATTTAAATATATTTGATTACATAAGAATTCAACAGACACAACTATCTTACTGTGAATATTTGTGTGACTGAACTTAATTTCAATCACCATCTTATTCTGAAGTGTTTTTCTAATCACTTCATTTTGCTTTGTTTCAGAACTCCTACAATTACCAGGAGTCTTTCCAAGAAGGCAATTTTTGCCAACCAGTTAAATGCAGGACTCAGGAAAGATCTTTGTATACAATCTGTCTGATCTACCTCGTCACCTGAGAGGATAAACAGGATTTACCTTGGTCTGTAGGCATTAACTCTGTGAGCTTTAAAATCCAACCTGTTCTCAGAGTGATTGCCTGCCCAACTGCACTGCATTACACTGAGTTCCTCCAAAATGCTGAGACTCCTGGTCACCCTGAGAGCTGTGCAGATAGGACTTTTTCAGGGTTCTGTAAAAGGTGGGGTGGTTTTTTTTTATTTAGTTGGGGTTTTATCATGGATAAAACCAAAATTATTTCCCCCACATTTCTGCTCAGCAAAATTATTATGAAAGTATTTTGCCTTGGTAAGAAGAGACTACTTTAATTCCAGATAAAAATGCTTTCTGTTGTCAAAGTTTTCCTTCTTTAAAAAGTTAAATTAGTTAAATTTATAATTTAAGTAGGGGGAAAAGAAAGGACTGGCAATTAAAACCTGAAAGTTTTAATCTAGAAAATGTTTCATATTGCAGAATTTTGTGTTTCATATTTCCAGAAAAAAAATGCAGTACAGTATATGAAACCTAACTTTTCTAGTCATGGAAAACTCAAGTAGCCCACTCCTCGGAAAATTTAAGTCAGTTTCAATTAATTTTTTTTACGTTAACAAAGAATTTCTCAGGATCTTACTTTTATTACTTTTCTAAAAAAAAGAAAAATCTACTTTTAAATTCATTCCATGAAATGTAAGGCTTTGATCTGCTGCATGATTGCTCTGTGTTGTTATTTAGTGTATTTGCTAACTGTTTGAGATGAATGCTTCTGTGAAAAGCTGCAGTTCTTGAGCACACATCCACTGTGCTTCTGTGTCACTGTTCAGCTTTTCCCTGGTTTAAAACAGAACTGAACTATGTTTAATTGAATAAGGGATCATTATTACTCATTTGCTTAAACTGTTTTGCACACCAGTTGATTGCGCATTTCATATATTTTTTGACATAAATAGCAAGTTTGGAACCCAGATGAAGAAATGGTGTTCACAAGAAAATATCAATATGGCCTCAATAAGAAATTCTGAATAGTTCTGAACAAGCTCAATATAAACCTACTAACGGTGGTGAGATGAAATACATCAGATGGAAAATACATCTTCAACCCCTAAAAAGCTCTCTTGCAACTATTTGACCAAATCATCCATTATTATGTTCCTATATTCCACTGATCTCTATGTGATAGGGAACTTATCTAATTCTAGCAAGAGGAGGGATAGATAACTCTGCCTCAAACCACTTGTGAACACTGGAGCAGTGACGCAAGCTAAACAAAGGAAATTAAACCAATTTTAGTTGTCTTCTGTGAGGTTACAATGTGAACAGTATGAGCTATAAAAGAAAAGCTGCTCCCAGTGGGAGCTGATACCTGCACATCAAAATCTGTTCAAGCCTGTTCAAATTAAAAACTAGAAGACCTGGAGGTTTACCTAGAAACACTAAAATAATTTTCAAGCCTTTTCTAGAAAATCAGCAGTGTTCCACTGGGAGCATTGGTCTTTGGAAGACCTTCTGTCCTATATTAAGCCACAGGTGTAAGCAAAATTGAACAGGTTGCCTCAGGAGAGGCAGAAATGTTATATTACACAGGATGACATTAGTAATTCAGATGATAGCAAAAAATCCTAATTTATTCAGGAAATGACATTTTATTTACCATGGCTCTGCAATTTGAAAATTTACAGAAGACACATCAATACAAATTTCTTGCTAAGAGAAGGTATAAGCATCTGACATGGCTGGATGCTGCCAACAAACCACTTTCAGTATTCACACAGGGTTCTGCAAGCAGCAACGTGTTTGAAAACAAGAGGGAAGTCTTCTATAATGAAATGCCCATTCATTTTTCATGTTACACTGTTCTGCTCATTCTTTCCTTCTCTCATATATCATGCTTTTAACAACTCAAGTTTTTTTGCCACTGCTCCATTAGCTTGGTATTCTTTTTCAAACTGTTGTCAACTTGTTATTTTTCAGCATTTGACAACCTGCCTATAAACTGCTGTACCTGGAGGAATATTGCTTTCCTGATTCCTACAGAGATTACATGGTAATAATTTTTGCAATATATTATGGAACTATTACAAATTCTGTATGAAATACAATGAAAACAATAGACTTGTGTTTTAATTGTTCTCCTGAATCAAGCCTGTCAGAAAACGACAACAAATTTTCATTGAAAAATCTGGCTACATGAAAATAAAGACATATTGTGAGATCATTTCAATTCGTCATAAAAGGCTTGAAAAATGCTAAACAATTTTCTAATACCTTAAAAAATATTGAAGGTTCTTATTTTCAGTTTTTGATTCCACCATTATTCAACTGTTTTGTTATAAAGTAACATTTAGAGAGGACAGAATGCTCTTTCATAGAAACAAATGCCTAAAGTCTTAAAAACACTTTTTTTTTCCCCCCCAAGAGTTGTTTTTTTTTTTAAATTTCAATATTCTTAAATATTTTTTCTGTCCTATACTTATCCCTTTCCTAGCCTAGACAGATGAAAATTAAGTCTATATTCTATGCAGCAAGAAAGACCCAGATACTCAGGAGTGTGAGCACCAGGCAGAGCAGAGGCCAAGCTCAGAGCCTGACCCAAACCTCCCAAGCCCACGATGAGCAGTGCACACACCTGGCTCTGTTCATTCAAACCTTTTTTCTGTTGCCCAGTCCAGAACTCTGTTTCCTTTCTTTTTCATTCTCTTAGTTGAATGGCAAAAGGAAAATGGTTTTTAAAACTCCATCAGGGTCCTCCATCAGCCTAGATAGCTGGCAGTGCACTTCCAGGGACACGGAGCAGAGGAGAGGCAGCTGCCTGAGCTTTCTGCTCCACTTCTGCTATTTTAATAACTCATATCACACTCTGGCAGGGTGACCCAGCTGGCATATTTCAAGTGACTTACAAGGAAAAGATCATTTTTATTTTGTGTAGTTTCTTTCTGAACTACACTGATTATGAGCCTTCTGGAAAAAAGAGCTGATGGGAGTTTTTGCAATTTGGAAACTAAAATAATAATAAGACTAAAAATAATCTCACAACTTTTTTGGGAGAGTAGAAATCCATGACCTAGACTGAGAGGCTGAGGGAAGAGGGCTGGTTTAGCCAGGAAAAGGGAAGGCTTTGGGAGCACTGAAGAGCCATCTGCCAGCCCCCATGGGGAGGTCACGGGGCAGCCTGAGCTGGGCTCTGCACAGGGCTGCATCACGAGACAACAGCTTGAACACGAATCAGGGGAGACTCTAGCAGGACACAACAGTGCTCGCTGTGAGGGTAAGCAAGCACTGGAGCAGGTTTAATGGCAAGGTTGTGGAACCCCTGTCCCTGAAGGTATCGAAGCTTGACAGTTCCAAGCAGCCTGGTCTGAATTCAGCACTGACTTTGCTTTGAGTAGAACATGGGACTAGAGGCCCCATGAGGGCTTTCCAGCCTGGGGAAATCTGTGGTTCTGTGAGTAGGAAACAACTGAACTTCTCCACACCTCAGAAAGACAAAACATGAAGAATTTTTGGTTTGCTTCTTAACTTATAAAAACTGCAGTCACTTCGTCCTGATCAAGAAGCAGCTGACATGACACAGACCGTATCAAAGTTTCTACAGGTATTTTGAAATGTCCTGAATTCTGAAGGAGGCAAGGCTTAAAACCAGATTTGGATGGAGCAGCTTGTCTGATTGTTGTCAGAACCTACCCCTTAGTTTTGAGCATCTTGGATTTCATTCTTCCTTAAGAAATAATTCTTCACCCATCTAATTGTAGGAAAAAAAACTTGGGAAAGTAAAACTAATGGAATGACCTCTGCTGACTCCCACTTTTGGTTGGAGCCCTCATTAAGGGAACAGTACACAGAAACACACTATTCTCTTCTCTCCCTATTTGAGCTCTGCTCATTTATAAGAAAAACGCACTTTATTGTCATGCCTACACACATTGTAAAATATGGTTCCAAAGATCTTACAATCCCAACATAAGGAAGTCAACTGCTCTTACACTGCAGGAAACTAACAGACATCCTACATTATAAGGTGAAAAGAGAGCAGCTTCAAATGAAAGGAATCAAACCCATGGCTGCTGGTGAGGTGTGCAGGTCTGCAGGCACGACTATGCTATTCTTGTCTCTAAATAATAGCTAAAGAAATACAACTAAGTGTTGTGCTAAAGTCACAGTTCCTGCTACTTCATCACAAGAGTGCTCTTTTAGTGAGCATCTTCTGTTCTTCAGAGCCACAGAATATAACCATATGACCCTGTCCTAGACTGAAGTGAAATATACAGAAAGATGATTGGTGTTTCAGGAAATTATTATTATTTTTTGCTACGAACAAATCCTCTGTGAAAAAAGTTATTCTACAGCAAAAGCATAGAGAATTAGAAGAGGAGAAAATACAGAAATGTATGAAGAAACTAGGCAGTGATTCTCTTAAAAACAACCAATGAGTAATTAGTTTTAAGAAAAAAGAAACAAAAAGCAGTGTTGTTCAAAACTCTCTGTGTTAGAGGAGTCTGCAGGAAGCCAGCCGGAGGTGAGGACTGCCTGGCAGATGGGGCTGCAAGTTTAAGCACTTTAATACTGGGTTGTCAGAGGTGGAAAAGAAAGTATTATGTCACAATTTTCAGATATCTAAATTTAGAAAGTTTCTAAAGCTGTCAGTTATCACCCTGTTTTTTGATGCAGCACGCTGGATTCTGAGTTCTCAAATGTATCTCTACCAGTTTTACATAAATGCTTTTAAAACAGAAGTTATCAGTGCATGAAGGACAGTGAATCCCACTGACTTCTAGTTACCTGGAAGTACAAGGCTGGATAAGAATGTATTTAGAACTTTCTCAAAATTCAGGAAGCAAGGAAGAAAGATAAAAGTGAAGTACATTTGTGTTCTCAAAGACATCCACTGAGTCCCCCAGAACGGGGAATTTACCTCTTGTAAATGCACTGCCCAACACTCCTGGATAAGAGCAGTCTCTGATGTCACTGTTTATGCAAGCCAAGCATTCAGACAGCTGTGCTAACAAGCACATTAAAAAATAATTTCCCAGACTTCTCACTGAAACATGCGAGTCCCAAGGAGTAAAAATGATGCAATTTGTAATGCAGACCAGTAATTACAACTCCAGTGGTTTACCACTCTAATAAATACAAAGTGCTAAGCAGTGCTAGTCTGGACTTACTCATTCAATTTCTCCCTTCACCCCAATCCACTGCAAACAAGTCTGAGATCAATACTAACAAAACTGTCTTTGTGGTATCAGGTTCAGTTCTGCTGATGTACTATTATATCTTAATTTTCCTGGACATAAAATCCAACATAATTAGACATACTCTGGAGAAATTGTTTCATTTATTCCCTTACTGTCATTAGTATTGAGATCATTGGGGGGAAAAAGGAACAGCAACCTGCACAGCAGTGCAGCAAACAATTTACCACGGTTGCCTTCTAGCAATGTCATTTATTATTGTTTGAGACAGCTCAAGCCAGTTCATACCAGTTAAAACACTTCAGCCGACCTAAAAATTATATTCTTTCAGGGCTTTCACTTGGAAAAAAAAAAAAAACAAAAAAACAAAAATCAAAACCTCTTTCAATTCAATAATTACTATGTGTATTTTCCATAGAGCAATAACAAAACTATGTATTCTTTCATGGAAATCACTTTAGTAAGCATTTATTATATAACATTAATCAGTTACCCTATTTTCTATTAATAACGTAAAAATTTGTAATACAAACCCCATGAGTTGATATTACCCTTTTATTTTCTTGTGCTTATCATTGTAAATAACATGATTCACATTTTCTGAAATGCTTCATATTATAGCAGAACATTTGAAATAATCCATTTGGAAAACAGTAGCAGAAAGATTTTGATTTATGTCAGAGAGGCTGCCCATTTTTCAGAAAAAAATGATAGAACTCTTCTAGTAAACCTAATAAAAGACTATTATGAATGACTGGTAGAACAAAAAGCTTGTTTTTCATGTTACAGTCAAAAGGCATTATTAACCTGACAGTAAAAGATTTTAGTTCCTAATTTTTTCTATTATTTCTGACCTCCAGAAGAAGTGCCCCTTTGGTGGGGACAGCTGAAAAGCCTGAAGGCAAAACCATCTTTCTTCAGAGGCCAAAGCAAAGTTTGGCCATCTTCACAATGTAATTTGAAAAGAAATCAGAGAGAGTCCACTTGACTAAAACATTTTACCCATTTTGTTTTGATGCATATATATATATATAATTTTTTTTTCAGATTTTCCTTATTCCCTCCAAACAAAAGCACAGGAAATAAATTCACCAAGAATTTAGTCTTGATGAATTCTGGTATGGTTTGTGCACATGCAGCCTGTAATAGGCAATTCTTGGCTGGTTCAATCAATCTTTCCATTTATGGAAACAAGAAGTTTCCAGCACAGGTACAGGCTCAGAGAGAGAGGGGGAGGGAGGGAGTGAGGTTAGAGATGTAAATAGCTTGCCTTTCTCAATCACCTCCTGTAAACTCCCTAGTGGCTCACAAGACTCCCCCAGGCCAACAGAGCAGAGAATTTTATGTTCTTGCTTCATTTTTTCTATTAAATGCAAATAAAACTATTGAACTTTCTTTGTATAAAGAAAGCTAAGAATGTAAATATTTGAAGGAACATGGAAAAAAAACAAACCTCTCACAGTTACCAGTAAAATAGACTTTAAAATACATGACACTGTACCAGATGGGACAATAACAAGTCTACCATTGCGACCAGACTTTAAGTGGAAAATTCCATAGGACTGAGGAGGGACAGTGTACTCTACCTTGTGACATGTGAAGGCAAAATAAAGCAAAATACTAAGTACAGACCCACAGATTCAGGATGCTCAGAATCCCTGACTGCCCAAACCTGTACAAGCTCAGACTGAATCAGCAGGTTACAGGGAAGCTGAAGGCTGCAGTCACCACCCAGGGCTCATCCACACTCACACCTGGCACACTTTGGCTCTTGGGCCCCTCAGTGCTGCAGGGCAGGGTAAGGTCTGAGACCTGCTCAGTCATTAACACCCAACCAAGTCCAGAAGCATCTCTAGGATGCTTTATTATATCAAAGTCAACAGACTTTGGAGCTCCTCAGGTTTTGAGGACTTAAAGCAGCACAGACAGATGCAAAGCCCCATTTTTCTAAAAGTTTCTTCGTTTAACAAAATCACAGTATTTTGTCACTGGAAAGAATTCTGGTAATGATCAAGCAATTCTTCCAGGCCTGCATTAGACTTAATGCCATGATCAATCATGACCTTATATTTTGAAATAAAATTTACCTAACCATACTGGTGTTAGATGTTGTTACCTAAATCATCTGCCTGTCTTACCTCTCAAATGACAATGGCATTTTTCAGAGTGAGTACACACTGAAGAAAGCAGTTTATCAATTACTGCTATTTAAAAGCATCAATTAATATATGAAAAACAACTTTTAGGTATTAGGTACTGCAGTGATGGGGCTTTTTCCTTGAAAACAGAGAACTGCTATCAGCAACCTTTTGTCTTTAGTCTATCTAAGTAAATAAATTCGGAATCAACTAAATTCATGATTTGCATGACAGTGGACTAAGCAAAAACAAATCAATCACTCCCACAGGATTAAGCAGAGCTTCAGGCTGACCAAGGTTGCTTACCTTTGAGAATAAACTATTTTCTAAAAGAGTCAATCTCAAAGACTTTCCACAAGCAAGTTGCTTTCAACTTAATGAAAGAAAGGTTTACATTTTATTGGATTTGTGTTTGCTGTCTAATGTGGTAACAATGAAGCATAGCTAAACATTTGAATGAAATTAAATAGAAGGCATCTTTGATTTGCAGAAAGTCAACTCAAGTGCAATTTTACTTTGAGGCAGAGGTATATTGTGGAGTGGATGCCCTCAGAAAGGCTTTTAGAAGTTCCATATTAGGTTGGTTTTTGCTAGTTGTAAGCTTCTACTTTTCGGATTCTGGGTTATTCTTTTTTGAATGTATGACATAAAAATCACTGGGAGTGACAGCATTTCCCCACTGCCAGGATTCTTCCAAATGTTTGGAACACTAGAAATACTTCTGCTGAAAACAGCAAATGCCAAGTGTCAGTGGTACTACAAAGTACATCATATATATCATATATATATATATATATATATATCATATTCCCATGATATTCTATGTCTACACATACTTACCCGGGCGTGCTAATATGCACCCATGTAAATTAAAATCTGCACTAAGTATACCCTAAACCATTCATTTAATGGTTGACAAAATTTCAGTTTGTAAAACAAGTTTTTTGCAATCTCATTTGTAAACTTGAAGTCACATTACAGGATCTTCCTTCTTCACTTGAACCTTCTGCAGGTGACAGTACAAACACAAAATATTTCACGTGTTTTTCTCACCAGCCATCATGCACAGCTGTGTAGCCACTGATAAAACAAACATTTTAGAGAGGCACTGTAGTTATAAACTGGATCTTTTCTCCCATTTTATAACAAGCCATAAACTTGGAAAATTCAACAAAATCATCTTGCACACAATTCACACAGTAGCTCTAATATCAGTGAAGCAACTTTCTCCTACAAAAAATATTCTTTTAGTTTATATAACACATACTTAAGATATTCAAATTCCTCTTGCAAACTTAACGTGAAATGCAAGTCTTTATCTAGAAGGTGAACAAGTAAATAGCCCAATAATGATTCCATATTTATTTAACATCATAGCTACTTTTGCTAGCCAGACATTGTCTTCAGAGAAATCCTTAGAGGGTTTCTAAACATTCCTCAATTCATCAGCCTTTATCATTCTAACAAAACCATATTTGATTCATCTCAGATGTTAACCAGGCCAAATCTGATTCATTCACAAACAGCTGGTGCTTCCATGCTTTTCCATTTTCTTTTGATGATCATATGTCCTAGTGGGAATAATGTCTTAGCCAAATTTCTGGAATCTTTCTCTCGAACATACATATTCAAAATTTGTGTTTCTGTGTGAAAATATTACTTGGATTCATGCATATCAATTTTCTCAGCCTCATACTTTGAACGGAGCTATTTTCTAGAATTTATGTTAATGATCTGTAGATGCTGGCAAAGCTTTGTTGCTGTCCAGCCCATCTCCAGCCTCACTCTAGTAAAAATCCAAACAAGGTACTCTGTCTGACTGTCACAAGGATGGAACAAGGAATCAGGAAATGGGAACAGACTCTTTAATCTCTGGGAGAGGAAAACTATCATCCTCTGATGTATTTGCACAACAGATTGACCAAGGATGAGCAAAAGCCTCTATATTGTAAAATAGTATAAATAATAAAAGCGATATCTATGTCTGCTTTCAGTTTAGAATTATTGCAGATATGGAATCTAGAAAAATCTTTTTTTTTGAGGAAGCCATGACTTGTTCTACAACAGAACAGTAAAAAGCCATTACAGGCAGCCAGACTCTACCTCCTCCAGTACTGTAATTGAGTGCTGACGTCCTTAACCCAGGTCTGCAAGGCAAATGGTCCTTAGTCATCAATGTGATTTGCAATGATGGATTTTTAAATATCCACCATTGTGAGCAACTAAGGCTTTAATCTATATTAACAAGTCATTTGGTGCAATCAATTGTTGCAGCAGCTAGTAACTGAGGTTCCTGCATGTGCACTGTATGTACTTCCCATGTCTTATTCTGGGATGAATTCATCCTTGTACCCTGCCATCACCCCTAAATAAACATCTGAGAAGTACACAAGGGGCTGGTTATCTGCTGGACATTTCTTTTACGGGCTGGGATGCATTTTGTGCCCCCACAGAAAGAATTTTCATAATTTGTTTCCTTTGAAAAAACCCTACTTTTCACTTCTAAACAACTCCTGGACGTGGAGCAGTGAGAGGGAGCAGAGCACAGCAGGAGTTCAACGCCTGGCTGTGAAATGGGCTGTTCCTTTAACAACTGGTTCCACATTGAACTACACTGAAGGAACTCCTGATGTATCACATAAGTTAACTTATTGCATTAAACATAACTATATAAAAGCACAATTCTCTAAAGTACATTTTTGAAATTACCTTTTAAAAGTAAGTTTTCAACACATTGTCTCTAAATGGATGAGTTATTTTTAAAAAACTTGAAGAAAATATTTGCTGTAGTATCAGCCAAACTACTGTTGTTCTAAAGACCTTTTTTTGTAAATTTAAGCTTGAAATCACAACTTGAAAATTATTTAAAACCCTTTGAAAAGAGTGTTGCTCCTAACTCCATTCATCTGTATTCATGCTTATGAACATAAATCAGGACTAGGAGAATGAGCACTAGTTCAGTTGTTAATACTTTTTTCACCCTTGATGAACCAATGAGCTTTAATAGGCTACAAACAATTTAAATGTTACTCTATATCTCCATCCAGGTACATTTCTTAAAATTTTCTTTTTGAACTAACTAAATCACATGGATGAGTGCATTTTTAATATGGCTAAGGATAAATTAACATAAAGGTTTTGAGACCTGTGACAGTGATCCCACGTGAGGAAATGGAGAAGATATAAAACATACTGGCTCAAAAGAGAGTTTCATTTCTTCCCAAGAAACCTCCAAAAGTAAATTCTCCCTCAGTTGCTTTCCAACATGATAGAGTAGATGCCAATTCCAACTTCATCAGCATTATACTCTGCAAACTCCATCATTACATAGGGCAGCTGTGCTGCAGTTCTCCTCTGTCCTTATTTCCACGTATTATAAAGACAAATATGCAGATAGGGATCTTGGAAATACCCTCTGAAGTTTCCAGTCAGCTTCTAGGTATTATTTTACAGAAAGTATCTGAACTAAATTGACAGTAGTGAACAGGAACAATTCAAATGCACAGGTTTGCAGGTAGGGTACCTGTGAGTGCATGACACTCTGCTGGCTGGCTTCCTGCAGAACAGCGTGGTGCAGTGCTCTGACACTCACACAAACAGCAAACTCACTACAAATGCAAGGGCTGAACCAGAAAATATTGCTACAAATTCTGAATATCATTAGGCATGAGAAACACAAGAATCTTTGGCTCAGAAAGGGATAGATAGAGGCATTTACAAAATTTAGATGCAATAATGAGACTGCACTTCTTTAAATTTAATTCCTTTATGTTTCAAAGGCTGACAACTCTGGAGAGTTTTCTTTTTTCCTCCTTTCGCTGTTAGTGCTTACAATTATTACTAGGCTTTGTACATAAGAATAAATTAAAAACTGCAGCAGGTCACATGCATCCAGATGGAAAAGCAATACATTTATGCTACAATCTGTAACAAGGGATAAGGTTTCCTGTCCTCCAGACAGTGGTAAACTTCCCTCAAGAAGTTTATATTTCTCTATGAAATTATTGTTTTTCACATCTACAAAGGCCTGTTCAGTCCAGCCTGAGAATTTTTCTCTATTTTCACGTGCCCTGCTCATAAGGAACAGCTGCCAGAATGTAGTTTACATGAGGTTAATGGCTCAGACTTTGACTTCACATTTTTGTGTCCAAGAGTAAGTAAATAAAGCAGCAGGTCATTCAACTTTCAAAGATGGTAGCCAAATCTGACTTGAATTGCACTACCACTCCTCACGCAAAATCACATTTCATTTTAGCTCAAATGTTGCTATACCAGGTGTAGAGTGACCAGATCAACGTCTTTTATGCCCATCCATCTGGATCCATTTCCAAAGACTCCATAAGGTGAAAAATCATGGCAGAGCTTCTTGTTATGATCAGTCAAGACACTTTTCCAGAAAAAGAGGTCTGTGATGATTTACAAGGTTTTTCAGAGGTTTTGCTGTATAGCAATGACTGTAACTCACTTGTTTGCAAATGTCTCCTCTGCTGCTAATCAGTTTAGTCATTAACCTTCCTAATTTCAAGTGTTGTCACCATGAATGCCAAATATTTGAGGAAGCAGTATAATAGTGCTTATGCTGCAAGATCATGCTGCACTGTTCACTGTACGTGCAATGACCCCGCATGGGCTGGATTCTTACTATTATTTTATTTGCAATATTCCACTGTTACATTATTCAACTTCATATTTTATTTTGATAATTGGCAGTGCAAAAGCTGAAGGGCAAATCTGATTTCAGCAGAGAACAGAAATAGCAATGTGGTAATTATACCAGACATTAGGCATATTTATGATGTTTAGTGGCGGTAGTTCAGACTAAGATCACTTCTCTCCTTTGGAATGACCCACACAACATAATTCAGAGTTCATGTGCAAGATGAAATTATGTTTATTTTATACTATTATTTCAAAATATAATAAATTAATAGTGCATTAAGTTAATGCATCCTGATACTCACTTGGGCACATCTGTAGCATGTGCTCTTCCCCCCAGTTCTCACTGGACTTTGTGTCTCTCTAGAATAAATGTGTACATACTCACGTACCTCCCTCTTCTGCTCTAAGGTCACATTGGCAGGGCACTGCTTCTTTCTGGCACTTATCCTCTTGCTCAGTAGGTGGTATTCTTGGTAGTAATAATTACAAATTGAACATGATATTTATTTTAGTCAGACAAGAAGGTGGATGCCATTGCTCTTAGCAGATATAAGATTTCTAGACCTCCCTTTTCATCCCAGCTACCAATTCTGGCCTGGAATCATGGCAGCCTGTCCTTTTTTGATGTGCTCAGATAGCTGGAAACAGTATCATGGCAATGAAAATTTAATACTTGCCTGCACTTGAAAGCAGACAAGCCAAATACCTGAGGAGACTGACTGGGGCTTCTGGCTTCAGGTGCCAGTGGCACATTTCCCTCTGGGTGTTCCTACAGAGCACCTCAGGGCTGGGTTTAACACCACAGGCTCTCCAGGGATGCACTGCATCAGTGATTTCCCTTCTTCAAGCTTGCCTTGTACCTGTTTTTGGGAGGGATGAGGAGGCTGGTGTGTCCAGGACTGTGTGACTCCTGAGGAGCTGAGCCCTCAGGCACCATGCACGGGGCACAGACCCACCCAGCACTGCAGCTGAGTGAGAGAAAGCTCAGTGTAAGAGAGCAGAAAGGGATCATGAACATATTGAGAGCTTGGTGAAAAAAACATCCCATGGAATTCCTTTCCCTACTTCTTTCTTTGGCCCAATACAAATTACCCAGTCAGCTCCAGAGCAGGCTGAGAGAACTAATTCCCTGAAATTGGCTAATGTATTGTTGGAAAGGACTCAAATGATGTCTTTTTTCACTGTTAAAAAAGATGGCAAGTAGCAAGAGGAACAAATTTTAGAACTCCCAGAAGTCCTCTTTTCTCATAGGGAATTTGAGAGTAAAATCCTGAAGTTTTCCTGGAAGGTAATGATTTAGAATTGGGTGCTAAGAGGTGCAGCCTGTTCCAGTTGCCATAAAATATTAATTCACCCCCTTCTTAGGTATAACACTACAAAACTCTGCCCTTGCCCTCTGTTTTCCTCAATTATGAAAAATGTGCAACTTTGTAGAGTTTTATCTACTAGTCGAAAATAAAAAGGATTTGAAAGATTAGAATTGGTTGGAATTCCTTACTTTGCGTCAAACCTAGAGAGTACCAGTTACCTTGAAAAACACTTTAAAGACTGAATTAGAAATTGTTTTGAACCAAAAGAGTCTCAACTCACAAAGCTTGCTTAAGTTTATAGCTTGGCAAGTAGCTCACACATTTTGCTGTTCACTGGGGAAATGTGTCCCCAGAGAATGGGAACATATCCATTGCTTAGCCCCAGTGCTCCTTCCTGAATCCTCTTTCTTGCTTGGAAAGGGATTACAGAGGAAAGCTTAGGAGAGTCTGCAGAAAGGAAAATCTCTCCAGAACTGTAATTAGAACAAGAAATTAACTGTCCATTTCAGGTAACTCTGACCTCCTGAACTGTATGTTAAAGAACTGTCCATTTGAAGAACCTGTACACACTGAAGATTCACTTTAAGATGATTGTCTCATTTTGGTGCCATCTCTTTTTCCCTCTGCCAGCACTAATAATATGAAGGCAGAAGAAAAGGCCTCTGCCCTGTCTGCTGCCTGCCTTCACCTGTGATGAAAGAGCACACAGAGGTGTTCTGTGCCAGGGAAATTCTTACTTCACCCCTTAGCAAGACCCACAGCCTGCAGAAAGTGCAATTCCTTTGCTTGCTAGTGCTAAGTGTACTTGTGACAAGCAAAACTCCCCAGAAACTGGGCACAGACATAATCCACAACAATCTGAAAGCCTCCTTGACAGGGCCATCAAGTTTTCTAGAACAGAAAATCCAAACAAAACCACTCTAAGGCACACATCAAATCAGAGTGCTAAAGGAGGTGCAGTGGGAGGCTGATATGTCTTAGATGAAGTTTTTTATTTCATTGAGTTTATTCTGTCTCAGTTTCACACAATCAAACAAACTCACTTCATATACATTCATTAATGGCAAATATGACAGGTAAACTTCTCTTGATTGGCTACTGATTTTACTTCTTTCTGTTGACACTATTGTTTGGGGAAAACAAACCAACAAAAGACCTCTACATGTGATGAAATGTTATTGTGTGAGCTAAACAATGGCATAGATTAGGACAAACCGAAGGCAGGAATTGATTACCTTTAACAGCTTTAGCCAGTTAACAAAAGACAGAGTGCCTTCAGCTGTGATCTGCTGATTTACAAGTACCACCTGAAATATCCATGTGTTCACTAAAACATATAGAAAAAAATAATTCAACAAGCTATTGTATAAAGTCTGCCTGCCCTGATATTGTTGAAAATTCATAAAACACAATTGTGAAGCTACCAACCCTAATTATCTTCCTCTCCCCACAAAAAAAAAGAAGAAAAAAAAAAAAACAGAAAAAAAAGGGAAAAGAAAACAACAACAACAACAACAAAAAAAAGGATTTAGTGCTGGCAAAGATGCCAAATTGACAAGCAATAACTCTCCTGGCAGCCAGAGCACAAACAGGTGGATGTAGCTGGAACACACTTGCCCAGTGACAGCTCAGAGTGAACCTGGCACCACACCAGTTATAAGGGTTGGCAAATCATAGAAGTAAAAACCATCATCTTAAGTCTCTTGACTCCAACCAAATAATCCAATGGAATAAGAAAGGTTAACAAAGTAAAATATGTTGCAGTCCTGCAGCATGATGTTGGTGCTAAAATAATCACTTATCCTTCCTAAGGCAAGTCAGGAAGGGGGCAATCAACTCTCTGCAGCATCCATGGAATGTTTGTGTTAATAAGACCCTCTGTCTGAAAATACCCTCTCTCTTTATTGCCTCAGGAAAAGGCCAACACAAATGAATCCACTGAGATTTTATCAAACCAAGACAGGATTTTTTGGGCATTTCCCTGGATGTTAGTTTTAAATATCAGCTGTCTGTGCTTGATACTGTTCAGAACTGGCCCAAGATGAAACTCTTCCTTTAATTCTAAGCTAGACATGGTAGTCTCAAAATATGATTCACCTAAAAATCATATGCTATGCAAAGAAATACAAATATAAATGTGGAAAGGGATTTATTACATGAAATCAAATAATTATGAACTAAATAGTTATTTAAATGCCTTAGGGAGGAAAAAGGGGAGTCAAAATAGTTTTATAATGATTTGGAAAAAAGAAGTTGGTCATAATTTTCCTTTCCTGCTTACCCGCAAGGCATGCTGCAAGGTAGATCTGTTTGGTGTGGCTTCAGCACAGGTTGTTTTGAGATAATGAATTAGCGGAGGATGTTTAAGTTCTGATAGATGTTTCAGTTAATATCTATTTGGGCACTCTGTCCCCTGGACAAGTGCCTGAATGTCAAGCTCCATGAAGTTAAACTTTTGGAATTTTGTATTAGCTAAAAATGCAAAACAAGCCCATAATTTGCAAAGTGATGTTTAAGAGAGACTTTAAAATTATTTTTGTACCATACTTCCCTCTCTGGTCTCCTTTTCAAAGCAGATGTTGGATTTATTATATAGGCACAGCTGAAGGGCCACACTCAGCCCCAATGCACAGGAGCAACAGGGTCTCAGCAGATGTGAGTTGGTAAGCAGGGCAGAAATTGCTGAAATCCAGGAGAACAAGGAGGCAGCACAGTAAATACAAGAATGAGCAAAATAGATGCACAAATGCCCCAAAGTTGTGAACACCAGGGGTAAGGTCAGATGCTGTTGCACACTCAAGCGTTTGACTGAAGGAACAGCCTGCTCTTGTACAGGAGGCCCAGCAAGGAAAGAGTTAAAAATATTAAAAATATGTGGAAGGTAGAAAATTAAATTTGCACCTTTCAAGAATGGATGGCCATTAACAAAATTCCTTGCTGTATTTGCCCCATCTGCTGCTGAAACATTGACAAGGCATTGCAGAAATAGGTTCCTGCACAATCCCTAAACTCCAGACACCACAAGTTTAGATCTGTCACCAAGTCCCCCAGACCTGAAGAGCAGCACAGCTGCTTTCTCCTCCCCAATACACAACTTAGTGAGAGATGAGCTCTGTGTGTGTGTGCGCATATACACAATTTTGTTTATATGTAAATGCCTGAAAAAATCTGGAACTACAACTAGTGACATGTAGAACCCTGATGAAAAAGTAGCTGCTTCTGAAAAGTGGGTTTTGATGAATTTTGTATGATCTCTTTAAAGATTCTCTAATGCATATTTCAAAGGATGTTTCAATACTGTAAGTTTTAGATCAGCTCGTAACTGATAATTTAGATTTTTCCAAGACTATTCTCCTGCGGTATCTACTTTCCAAAGTGAGATTTAAATGTATAGTAGTTCTGAATGAAATCACAGGTTGAATATTAGATTACAGCATATAAAACATCACAAAGTCCTTTGTTAATGCTAAATTAAAACCTCAGCTAAGGGAAACTTACTAAAAGTATCTGGGAATGCCAGAATTAGAGGCCTTTTGTGCTTAGCAGTTTTTCTTGTATGACTTGTTTCTAGTGCCTCTGTGTAAAATATGATCAAACATTACTAATGACTTTAGCGCCAAATATAGGCATAAACTGCAAAGAAATATGTTATTTTTAAATAAGATTATTTCTTATTAAAATAATCCCAGACAACAAATAACTACAAAATTTAGTTATTATATGGGTGTGTAGTCTTTAACCTCAAAATAGTTACTGGATATTTTAGATAATTTAATATTGTTAGGTAAGCTCTAGACATTTTACTGCTGTTAAACTCTGTGCTCATAGTTCATTTTTTCCCTGCCTCAGCCCCAGTGCTGTGCATTCCATGTCAACTCACTTCACCCCGGTATCAAAAGAGCAATTTCCTGCTCCGCCTGCTGCCCTGGCACCAGGAGCAGGGCTGGGGGCTGCCTCGGCTGCCTGCACAATCAGAGGTTCTGCTGCTCCCTCGGGATGGGGACATGACCCCTCCTGGGAGGCACTTGGAGGAATCCAGGTGGATCTTCCAGGATAAAAGCCTCTGCCTGCCCACACCATGACACAGCCACAGTGCAACTGCTTGCTGCACAAAGCTCAGGCTCCAATTTCCACAAGTCCTTAGTCTCACTCAGACACCAAAACAAATCGTTTCAGGGGGAGCTGAACTCCCTGGAAAATAGCAGCAAGTGAAAAAACCTTCCTGGGCATGTTAAAAGCTGTTGCACCACCTGAGTAACTGAAAGGGGAGTTAAGAGCATCACTGCCTTTTATCCAAGCCTTGGTTTGCTGTCTTCTAATGTTACAACACACTGAACAAATATGAAAAAAAAAGTTCTGGCTAATGTAAAAAAACAAACAAAAAACCAAAAAAAAACACAAAAACAACAACAAAAAAAAAAAAAAAAACAACCAAAACCAAAAAAAAACCAAGCAAGAAAAAACCCCTAAAGTAATTTTACATTCTCCTAAGGCCGTGTTTATTCCCATCACACTTTATTTCACTGTGCCCAAAGCCTTTATTCCCCCAAAGGATGAAACATGAGCAGCAAAAATGACACACGGTTGAAGACAAAAGGCACCAGGGTGAGCCTGTCCCAGTGTGCGTCTGCAGCAGAGCTCTTGGCTCTGGCACCCACCCCTATTGCTCAGTCCCTACACATCAGATCCATTAGCTCCATTTGCTGGATCACAGGAGCAGAGCAGAATATCCAATGGAGAGCTGCAGTGCACAAAGAGAGCTCAGGTCCTACAGGCTGAGTCTGCTCTAGAGCAGAATCAGTGTTAGTCTCTCAGCTTCCTAAGAATCATGTCAGTCACTGCAATCACATATTTTTAAAATAAGTGATGTCTATTTTCTCTGTCCTTTAACAAACTGATGCTGAGAATTTGTCAAGTATTTTAATTCATGCTTTAATATGCAGAAAATCAAGATCACAAGCAAATCATACATGAATGCAAAAATGTGTTTGTAAACCTTAGTTCCCCTGCCATGATAATTGCTTAATATCTGGCATTAATGATGTTTTTTCTAATGCCAGATAACTGACATTTAAACACATTTAAGTATTAACGTGCAAGCATTCATGCAGAGACAGGGGATTATTTAAACAGGAAGGAATACTGTTTAAAAGACAAATAAAATATTTGCTGTACCCCTGCAAAGGACAATCTGACTTCATCAAGGTTATATATGTAATATGTTTTCATACTATGTTTTTATAGCTATAGTATATGTATATTCAAAAGGTGAATAATTTTCAATTTAACATTGCAAATTTAATCTGCCCATAGCAGAACACCTTTAAAACTCCTGTAGAAAATCTAATACAGTTAATTTTATATTACATTTGTTTAGTTTGTCTTCTTAGCTTGTAGGACATGAGCTAGAAAATACTCGCTCTTTCAAGATACAAATGCATAAAATTAAAAAAAATGCTGAACCTGCTTATATTGGCCTTAATGTGTTTTCTTAACCCCTGATCAACTTATGCCAATATTGAAAAATCATTCTCAAACTTTCCTTGTAACTAATAATCAATCTTTTCTGTCTGAATGACAAGCTATTTTCCCATACAGTCACTGCCTGACTGTCTGCTGTGTGGCAATGCATTGCTTGGGGCTACATTAATAAAGACCAAAGGGATGTGTGGGGGGCATTTCAAAGGGCTCAGAACAAAGATATTCTTAGCTGGGCTCCCTGACAAAGGAAATTTGTGACCTTTGCAATTGGTCTCACAAAAATCATAGTCACAACAAGAATTTATTTAATCCCATGCTCTATATGCCCATTTATTGCAGCTGGCACCATGGCTCATATCACAGGTGTTACATGCAACAAATATAGGAGATAAGTAAAAAAAGATTAATCAATGACATTGGACTTTACTAAAAAAGAAATAAAACCCCAAATAAGGTGACTCACTGTAGTTTTATTCTGAATTTACCCTCCTATTTCAAGCAATCAGAAACATTTTGTAAAAATATATAATGAAGTTGTAATAGTTTAAACCTTTTAACTTAATCATAGGGCAAAATTGCTAAGGGATTAGCACTGGTCTCTGTGAGAGCAACAGAAAAATCCCTAAAATGGAAGCAACAGAATGATCAAGCATAGATGGAATCAACAGGCATTTTCATCTTTATTTGGTTTAGACGTGAACTTGGCTTTTAGTGCACAATATTTCAAAGAAAAGTCTCTAATGTCTCTGGAATAGTCTGGAGACTCGATTTGCCACAGAGCTAAAAGAAATACCTCATCAGAGCAAGGGCCTGATTGTCTCAGAGATCTGGCACAGGCTCTGTCTCAGCCAGGGCAGAAAGCCCCAGCGACTTCTATCTCCCCATAATAATGAGCAGCCAGGCATCAGAGTCACTGCACATTGTTTTCAGCTAATTCCACTGGAAGATAAGCTACTCTTAAGACTCAAAGCATTTTTTCATGCTACAATATGAACATTTCATATCTGAAACACTTATTTATTTTGAAACTGTAATACCCAATTGTTACAGCCCTGGGAATGACTCATTTAAATTTCTTAATTATTGCAAGCAACTTTGTCAGTAAAATAACGTTTTGAAGAGATTAACTTTTTTTTTTTATTTAAAAAAATAAAAGCTTTTGTGTCAGCCAGCAACTCCTTAAAGGGTTTCATCTGTTTTGCAATACTAAAATGCCAGAGCAACTCAATATTCACAGACAAAAATAAAATGTTTAAATAATGTGATGTTGTGACACTGACTTAAATTCCACGTTTGCTTTTGAAACTACAATGGCAAGATTTGTGTATTCTGTGAAGTATCTACTAGACTTTTTTTTTAACTCACTGCATGCACAAACTGCTCAGGGAAAAGCAATAAATTTATATTTGAATGTGGTAGTTTCTTTTTCACACTGATAAGCTACAAAACATTATGTTCCTCTAAAGTACTTTAACAACAAATAAAAATAGGAAGTCTAATGTCTTTAATATTACCTCTACTATCATGTTTTCTAAATTTTGTTCAGATATTCAAGAAAGATAAATGTCTCATGGCTAGTACAGAGACAGCTTTATTTTAATTAACCAAGATATACATTTTCTGTTTTCAGAAAACAGAATTATGTTTCATCTCTTTCATCATTTCTCTAAGGAAGCCACGGTTTCTCGACACTGAGGTTTGTTTACCTGCTTTCTTTTCTTTCTAGACATTCAGAGAGCTGAGCAGCACCCAGGAGCTGCACTCTGCAAGGGCCAGAGGCTGCCAACAGCCTGCCCAGGGACCTGGCACTTCTGAGGGCACTGGGCACCCACCCTGCACCCACTGCTGCCTTTCCCAACAAAATCTTCATTTTCTTTCTGGTTGACAGATCCTTCTTTCTGGATGGGATGCATAAATGATTTGATACTTTCTAGGAAAGAGCAGAGCTTTGCATGGTGCTTATATGTTTTCAAACACACTTGTGTATTCACTGAGAACACATGATTGCAAGTATCAAAATTACCCATCTTTTGAAGAGAAACCAGAAGATTGTGACTGTTCTTGAAAAATAAAAACATGTCTGATGGATGAGAGTGATTTTGTATTCCTGTCACAAAGAACAAAATACCAAAAAAACCAAACCTTCAGTTTTTGGAAGTTTAAATGTGAGGATAGACTTGACAGACTGTCATCAATTTGCTCCAGACGTGAAGGAAGAATGCCATAACTATGTCATTATGTTTCTGAAAGCATATCCAAAAAAGTACATTCATGCAACAGAGGAAGAAACAAGGAAAAACTCATCTATTTTGCCTACCCTCACAGCAGGCTCAAACTGTAACCAACACAGGCACACTTGTTCTAAGATAAAATATCTTCAGATAACTATCTGGTATTTCACTACACATATATTAAATACCTGGATATATGCAAGCTAATATACATATTTCATATAAATACACACATACACAGAAAAATGCACATATGTATAAATACCTGAATAGCAATGAGATCAAGACTTGATTTAAAAGGTCATTTTTAAAGCACAGAAATGCAAGGTTCTTAACAAAATAATTCAATAAATAAGAACTAAATCATATCAGACTACGGTGTAAGGACATAAATAGCATTCTCCTTCTTGCTTTTGACACATTCAGAAATCCATAACTCTACATCAGAAAATTCCAGGCAAATAACCTAACAGATCTGTGTCACAGCTGCAGAAAAAATCTATTGGTAAATGTTCACATTTGAACTGGTTACAGCAGTTTAACAAGTGACATTAAATTTTTATTGCTGTTCATCATTCAATGACATTCTGGACGACCTGTTTACTTTTACCAAATCCCTCACTCTTATTGTAATTCTTCAGCTAATTACATGTTTACCATATGGACTGTGCTGCACAACCCCTTATTACCCCAACTAGAATATATTGTTAATTGCAATTATATAAAGCCACAGTATTCAAACTGAGACATTCCATCATCTCACCTGTGCAGTGGAGACTAGAAAAATTCACAGAACAAATGCCCATAGGCAGCAAGTTTGTGGGAAAGAAAACAACAGATTCATTTCTTCTCTCTTGGAAAATGAACAGGTCCAAACAGTCACAGAAACAACATTTCAAGCTGCTGCTTGAAATGATGCCACCATGACAGTTGGTCATTATGATTAATCTTGTGAGAAATACTGATTATTATTAAATACATGTACATATCCATGCATTCACACAACAGCAAGAGTGCCCAACAAAACACAGCAGCACCATTATAAGAGTTTGCATCAATTCTCATCTGTATTCCACTCTCCCTTTTCTCAGAAATGGCACCACAGTTAGGGGAATGATACTTGAAGCTGTTAGAAAATTTCCTGGATCCTTAACTAAGGAATGTTCTCTGGGGAAAAACCATTAAATGCGTTATTCATTGCCAAAATACTGAAATCTACCAGTGACTTAAATACAACACAGGAGCCCTACTGTGCTTAAAGGCCTGTTTATTACTGTTATTAAGTCCTGAAAATTGCCACTTTATTTGTAGCTCACTGGACTCACTGGTCTGGCAACCAGACCACAAGGTTTCAGTTCAGGCCATGAACATTCTGCAAGGAGATTGGTTTTGCCTAGTGACTAAACTTTTATTCATTGCCACAGAAATACAAGGAGAAAAGGTCAAAGACACATTTCCCTATTAAAGTGACTTCCAAATTTTTCTGGTTTTATGGATCCTCAGTTAAAAGCAAACCTGTTCAGTTTACTGTGCTATGAATTCCTTTTCAGCTGATTGCTATGTTATGAAACAACTGTGAATGTCTGCACAATTATTTTGTGTGATGATATTCACTAGGCTCTGACACTCCTATTTGGGTAGGATTTATATCTGATAGACAAAAATAAAATAAGTCTAGCTTGCAGATGGTTAAGTAACTGAATTTATAAAGCTGACTGAGCAAAATGCCTCTTCAGAGTTTTCACTTTTAAATCCTGTTACTGCTCATTGGTGAGGATTTGCAAACACTGTGCCTGTCAAGCTTCCTGATCAGTGATAGCTTTGAAACTGAGCTAAAGCAGCATGGAGAAAAAGCCAAAACTGGATTTAGTCTCATTTCAACAACCATTTTAAACCTGTTCTCACTCAAAGAAATAAAAGTTATGATATTTTCATGCTTTCAGTTTACTGCATATCTTTAGCAATAACCTCTGCCTGAAAAATAAAAATCTCCAAAGTGAGTACAGAAGGAAAATGCCCTGATTTTTTATCCCTTCTAATTTCTGGGGATTGTTCTGGGGCCACATTTTCACTGACAATCAAGAGTACTGAATCACATATCTAAATTTGGGGAATCATTACATGCATGATTTTCTATAACATAGCCAGCCCTAAAATTTGCTGTTTTCAAAGCAAACTGTTTAGACAGGCATTACAGTTTGGTTCACCTCTCTCTCTTCTCCTCACATTACCAGAATTACTGAACATGTCCCTCACACAATAATTAATACAAAGTGACTTTACAGAATTAAATCTAGCATCATCAATTCCAAGACAAAAAGTATGGGAGGATGTGAATGAGCAAATATACATGTTCACTTGTGCAATCAGCACATTTTGCAGAAATTATAATTAGGATGAAGAGCATGTCCTCAGAGAACACCACCTTATCCTTACATTTGAGAGATAAAGAAAATAAAGTTTTTCAGTGAAGAGCAGGGTTTTAAGGGTACAGCATTACTTGCATACCTTAATGAAACAAGAGGATTCTTGAGTACAAGAAACATCTTATGATACAACCATTGCAGTGAAAGAAATACTATGAGGCTGTTATTTTTCTGTGAAAAATTTTACTTCTATTTCCCCTGTTCTCTCAAAGAAGTGATGGAGACTTATCTTCAACTATAGGCTCATCCTCCTTCGGGGGTACTGGCGGAAGGGTGAGCATTTTGCTTTTCTTTGAAGTGCAAGCACACACTGGAGATGAAAGCAACTGCATTATTGTCTTTGATGTTTTTGATACTGAATTTCTCGTTTGATTTTTCTTTGTAGACATTTGGAAAGTAGATTTACTTCCTCAATCAACCTTACCCTAAATCCTCAATAGGTGCTTATCCCCTTAAATATCTGAAACTGATATCACTATATTTAAAAGTTGGAATTTGGAATACTTTAATAAATGCAATAAATTCTAAAAAATGTCACAACTTCTTTATTTGTACTGAGTCCTTAATCTCACTATGTGCTATATAAAGAGAAGAAGCAAAGGAAATCCTTATAACTTATGTGACACACCACAAAGACAACGTGCTTGAAATAAAAAAAGCCTTCTGCAGAGCAACCCTTTATGCATTGCCCTTAATATTATCAATAGCGTGTTCATTAGACAAAATTTTTTTAAAAGCCAAAAAAAAATCCCCAAAAAAACCAAAACCAAACCAACCAAACCAAAGTGAAAGTCAAAAAGGAAACCACAAGAGCAGTCAAGATTTAAAAGCTAAATTCTTAAAAAATATATCTAAGCTTCCAAGTGGATTGCTCAGATGAATAAGGACTATGTGAATGGTGGGCTCTCCAAAACCACATGACAGGAATAGCATGAAACAAAGGGCAGCTGTAGGGACAGCAGATGGGATAAGGATTCATAGGTTATGGTCAGTTACAGAGAAGTAGCTTGTCTTGTGTGTTTATCTGGTTATCTCTTTTAAAAATCAAAATGTTACACTTTGGGAGCCAGGTATAAAAAGCCACAGGAGGTGTTTGTGGTATAATAATCAAGCATACTAATTTAGCTTTGTTTCCCATAGGTATATTCTATTTTACATACATTTGGAAAGGGAACTGAATTTGAAAACAGAGTAGTTATTTTTTCTTTCAAAAGGTATTTCATTTTCATCTTGCATGTGATTGTATCATAGTAGAAGTGGCTGAAATGTTCCATATGATTTATCTCCTAGTTCAACTTAATATTGGGCAGATACATTCTTCCAGACAGAAAAATACATCCACCTGTAATCACACCTGGCTGAGACAGGCTTGCCAAGACAGCTGGCATCATCTCTTTTGCTCCTCCCTCAGAACAGAGTATACTCAGTAAGCAGGAGAACAGTCAAACTCCAGTCTGCTTTACCTTACTGACTAAAATCTGAAGATTTAAAGAGCAGTGGGAAAAAGACAAAAAACATTAGAAAAAGTTGAAAATACAAACACAGCCATAGCAAGAGCTGGTAAAGAGATTTTTTGTTATGAAATACCCTACAGAACTGATTAATTACTTCTAAGTAGGAAGGACTGGGCTGCATGACTTTTACAAGCTCTTGGGATAACTGAGGAGCAACATAACAGTAAGGATATTTTCATCTTTTAGGATAGGGTGCCTTCAAATTAGACATGTCCAGTCAAACTCTGCCTCTCTGGTATAAGGCAGGGGCACTTGGCTAGGTGAAGAAACTGATACTTCATCTTTAGAATGAAAAACATTACACAGAGAACTGTCAAATCCCCTGTTATTTTGTTGAAAATACTCATCCTTCCTTTCCAAACTGGATGGGTTATCTTGAGGAGCTTTTCAACCTAACAGCTAGGTTAGCTCCTTACAAAGAAAGTTAATGGTATCTGACAATATTTACAGGCAGATCCTACATCTGTACTGCGCTTAGTTTGGTTATGGCACATACAGATGACAGAATTTCTTGTCTCTTTGCACACCTTGTTCCTCTCAAGTAGGTAATTCAAGATGGATTAACATAAAAATCTCAACATTAAAATCTGTCCCACTGGCTCCATAAATTTCAGTCAGCAGTGGCCCCAGTCTGGCTGCATCAGACACATTTGAAGTTCACCATCAATAAGAATGACAGACATCATCATCCCAAAAACTTCTACCACCTCTGAGAGCTGCCTTGCCCCAAACCCAAACTCCCTTCCCTGGCAGGGCAGAAGAGAATGAACAGCCTCCATCAGGGAGCTGCAGCTTCTTTCCACAGCAGCACAGCCTTTCTCAACCAGCTGCTCAGACACAGAACAGCTGGGCAATCTCTTCAAATAATTTTGGACATAATATAGAAATTGTTGGTAATCCCAGAGTACCTGCACACAGGAAATTCTGATCCCTTCCACAGTGCAGGAATCCTGTGCAGAGTGCATGAGGAGCTAGCAGCAATTTCTCTGCACCAAATAGCAGCTTACCCAGTGAATTAATAGTTTGTCATCCTGGACCAAATGGAGATAAAGTAGAAGCTAGTTCTTAAACACAACTAGATAGATGTGTAGAGAGGAAAATGCTGCCAATGGAATTGAGACAAGACAAGCAGTCTAGTACAATTTATCGAGTGGGTCCCAGTAAGAATACAATTACTGAATATGCTTGGCTGTAGCACTAGGAGCAGGATGCAAATGTAAAGCACATCTGCTGCTCCACCCATGAACACTCCCCCGTGTACAGCAGGACATTCAGCATTGTCACTCGAGGTGCTGTGCTCTGCAGCTGAGCAGGGAAAGGCACAAAGCTGTCTCTGACATGTTTTGTGTTCTCAGGTATCATAGGTTTGGATCAGCAAGAAGGAAGGTCAAAGTGCAGCTGTTACCACACACAGCTTTCCTACCTCTTCTGACATGTAAACCAATTATCCAGCCTGCCCTACATTTCTAACTCCATTTAGCAACAAGAACTAAGAGAAATGTTAGTTTCATGTGACTTGTTGAAATCATCTTCCCTGCATCAGTCCATAGGACAACAATATGCTAAACCTCTTTGCCATAACTCACTACCTCTCCAGGGTCAAATGTAAAATGTGTGGCTTTACTGAGACTGTGGCTTTACTGTCTATTGAATGTTATCATACAAAACATGTATAAAAAATTCCTAGACAAAGCAGTATAAGATATGTGGTTTACAGGACAAAATTTTTTTCTGCTTATTGATAGAAATAAGTGCAGTTTGCTTCTTTATCTTTTTAATCTTAAAAGCTGCAGCATTTCAGATTGCAGCTGTACATACATATACCTAAGAAAATAGACATGCAATTAATGGCCTTTCCAAGAAGCAAAATGGGATAAATTAAGACATCCTTTTCTGGAGACAAAACTTCCTTTTTTACCCTGAATCTGCCCATATAAATATTTACCTGCCATTTCTGGATGTATTTCTAAACCACCATGTTGCAAACACACAGCCATATGAATATTTCACCACCTTTCCCTGCATATACATATTATAAGGATGGTTCCTACCATTTCTCATTACACATTCAGTAACCAAAGAACTTTATTAATTTTCAATACTTCGCCCTGAATTCTACTCTAAACTGAGTACCTTTGAACTCTGTAATTAATATTACTCATATTTGCTAAGAAATTATTTGATCTCTGACTGCAAGTCACAACAATGTTAGTTAATTCTCTGACTTCACATAAAGTCTGCTCCTTTTAAAATAAGAAAGTATAGGATAAAATTTTAAAATCCTACAGAACATAGGCATTTCCTACCTGGGGGGGAAAAAAATCTTGAACTTGTGTATTTTCAATGGTGACAGAGGATGTAGTTGACATTGGGTCTGTAAACTATATTTAGCACATTTCTTGTCTCCAATTATTTGTACTGTTTGTTGGTGTCAGGACAAAGATATCATCCATTCAACACAAGCACCACTGGCAAAGCTGGAGCACAGGAAGGAAACATTCTATTTCCAGTGTCTGGAGAGTCTGAAGGTGTGGTAGCAAACATTGTCTTTGCTATCTCCCTCCTGCCAATCATTAGAGCTGCTATCTAACAGAACCAAAGATGGGAGTGCAACACCTCTTTGTGAGCCAAACAAGAGACTTCAGCTTCGAGTGGTGAGAAAGCTGCTCCAGCCCCCTGGGCTGACACTGCACTGCGAGGGGCTGGAGAACTCCTCCATCAGAGCAGACCTCAGATGGATTATGGGAGAGTTTTTATTATGCTGGTGGGAATCAATATATTGGACAGATGCAGGAAAAAATGTTATGTTTGCAAACAAAGGTTTCCATTCTTTTCTTAAAGAATGAGCAGGCAATTCCCTCTTTCGAAATTAAACATGCACCACAATGGCAAGACACCCAGTGCCCATGCTGATTTAAAATGGCAACCCACCGTGTTTAAAAACAGACTTAAAAAACTTGAAACAAACCCACAAGGTATAGCAGTACTGTGCAAAAATCACATCACACTAATTTTTATTCTATATTAGAGATGCTGTGCTTTAAAAGCTGAGCAGCAATTAATTAAGAAAACTGCAACCTAAACCTCCAAGACATATGGACCACTCCAGTATTCAGCTCAGCCTCCCAACGAGGACTGATTACAAACTCATTTCAGTTACTATTTTCTGACAGCTACTGAAGAAAATAAAACTGCACGACAATTTTTTTCCTAAGATATGAAATAGTAAACAAAGTATGTTACACTACATAGTAAATTAATGTTATTAGTGGAGGCAATCTGCCAAAATCTGGCAGAAATAGCTGACAAAGTAGATCACAGAACATTTGGGTTGCAAGGGACCTCTGAAGATCATCTGGAGTCCAAGTGACCTGCTAAATACACATGTAAAAACACAACTGAATAAACTGTAATAGTAAAAAAAACCAAAAAGACAACCAAAGGAGAATAAAAGAAGTTTCTTTTATATGTAATTTACACAAGAAAATATTTTAATGTAGGAACAATTAGTTAATGCCCAGGAGAGCAGTATATGTATACTATCTGACAAATGGATTAATGGTATTCCCCTAGCTGACAAAAAACTGCTTTCTCTGTGTCTGACTATTCCCCCTGCCTTTCCCTCGTCCCACTTTAATCCTGATAGAGCATGTCAAGTTCTTGATTCTTTCTGGACTAATTAAAAATCTTGGTTTGGTGCAGACCTGAAAATAACAGTCTGGCTCAGAACTTCTTCCTAATTAAAATCTGTGTTTAGAAAAAAATGTATTTTTCCATACTTTTGTTTTTATATTCAGGCCAAATTACTTTGCTATGTGGTTTGTAGAGATTTAAATTTCTTTATGAATTTTCTATTATTTTTGTAAAAGAGAAAAATGTGTAAAAGGAGAATTTCACATTTCATTTTTTTCTCTTCCAAGGTTGTTCAACCTTGAGACAATACAAGAGCTGCCTTAGTTTCTTTGAAAAATTATGACTTGAATGTAAGAAAACTCAACTGCTCTTAGTTTGAAAACAAAGATTCCTAACTGAAAAGAAGCTCAATACACATTATTGATTAGTATTTATTTCATTAGTTTAGTTTTTTTTTCCTTTGACAAAACATAAATGTTTTTTCCACAATAACGATATCAGAGAGCATGAAAAAGCTTCTAAAAGTTTCTTGAAGCAACAAGCCAGTCTGATGTGGTGAAGTTATTTAAGCCATTTTACTAAGAGAAAAAAAACCCACAATAAACAAAAGAATTTTTACAGAGCTGCCTGTCTGTGGATTTGTTAAGCTCTTTGAGTTTTGACTTTAGCAAAAAAAGTTGTTTCTGATTATGGAGGTCCTGGTTTTTCCAGCCTACCCCAGAAAAGTCTCTTTTTGTCTTTTAAAAGCATTGGAGACTGCAAGCAGAAGAAGCCACGGCTTGTGGCAGGAGCCTGAAAGGCTCCCGAGGCAGAGGAAGGACCTCGAAGAGTTTGAGTGGTAGAGGAGCAAAACGGGAGAGCTGCAGCTGGGGGAAAGGTAGGAGAGCCAACACCACAAATCCCACAAGAACAGAGGAGAAAGAGTCTCTGTTTCCATGCCTGGATAACAGGGCTGGATCATTCTGCCTGCTCCTTGCTGTTTGCCAAAGAAAGCACCCAGCAGCCACTGAAGAGTCCCTAAACCACACAGGGTACCAGCTCCACTGGGACACACGCCTTCATTCCACCTTTAGGAATGCCGTTGGTGCCATCAGCTGCCATTGGCATTTCCATGATCCCCTTTCCTGCAGGAACTCCCCAGTAACTCAACCATTCCCTCAGAACAAACTCCCCACCCCCATGCACAACTCTCTTGGGTCTGTAAACCCTGGCCAGCCCCAGGCCAGGCCACAGGGACACAGAGGTGTCACTTTGAGGGAGGGTACTTACCCTGCCATTTACCATTTCACTGCTTACAGCAGTTACTCTCCAGCACATTACTGACTACACTCCAAACATTTCCATGGGATTAGAGATATCTGTGAAATGATGTTGACATGTAAAGGAACAGAAGAAATCTTTCCTCTTCAAACAGACACCACTTGTGCTTAACATCAAACAATAAATAGAAAGCTGAACCCTCTAAGCAGGTAATGAGTAACTCATACTGGCCTTTAGCAAGCTGGCATTAAACACTATCATTCTAATTGGAATTGAATAGAAGCAATTAATAGAATTGATTTGTTTCTCTGTTCTTTTTTTAGAGATATGAAAATTAGAAGTTAACACAATTGTTCATTATGAACAAATCACAAACTATCATGCATTATATATTACAGCTGCTCTGAAATAAACCAAGCAACTTAACATTAAGAAACACCCCTACAATGAAGTATTTATTTTTAATCCATTAAACCAGGCTATTCTCTTTTCCTATTTTATTCCATCCATTCCTTTGTATGCCTTAGCAATATTTACACTTGCATTCTGCAGAAACTTCCTCTCTAGCATATCTAAATAGATTTAATTTCTTCAGCTGCTGGACAGTTATAAGATCCTTTTTCACCACACTAAATAAACAAACAAACAATCTCTTTCCCCAGTAAGTCCTGGATAATTGCCAGCAGAGGTGTTAACAGATGAGCAGCCGTGCAGGTGGCTTTTCCAGTGGGACAGACACTTGCCTTGCCACTCCAAATCAGAGTAACACTCCTTTGCATTTGCCAGAGAACTGCTCATCTCTGTGCTCCATAACCTCTTAATCTGTAACACACAGGTTATTTTAAGCAGTTTAAAAAGAGATCACTTGCACTAAACCAGATCTTTGTACTCAAATAGATTAGGGAGAGCAAACATAAAAAGCTCTGCTGTCAACTGTCAGGGATTGATAACATGTGCCATGTGGGAAAGGTTATTTCAACCTATCCTGGTAAAGGAGACCTGTCCACGGTGTGAAGTGCTCAGAATGAAGCACGGTTCTCTGAGGAAATTCTTCATTTTCTCAAAGAATGATGGATGTGTACAAAGGTACTTGAAGAGTTAATACAAGCAGCCCTAACTGCACCTGGTAGATGACTATGAGGAGGTGGTTAATATGAGGTTTTTGTTTCTTTTTAAAATTCCTTTTTCTTGGCAAGAGATTTCTTAAACAGCTGTTTTTTAGCATTTTAAAACCAATAATTTCTATATATTTGTTTTAAAATTAATATAATTTTAGCTGAACAAAATATTTCTTACAAGATAATTTCTGGCTCAATCATTGTTCAAGTATTTTCTGCCTTTCTAGACTGCCTATCCCTGCCTGTGCTGCAGAGTGAGTGTGGGAACCAGCTTAATCTCAGCTCCATGGAGGGGAAGCAAAGCAGAGTTGGAAATAAATGAAATTTCTAGCTGTGCAAGGGGTATGTTGGCCTACTCATGCTTATCATACAAATAAAATTTTGCTTGGACAAAAAGACAGACAGCTAAGAGAAAAGTAGGGAGAGATTAAAAAAAAAAAAGTCCATTAAGAGGAATGTGCTGAGATCCTGGGCATGGAGCCAAACCCAAAGCATCCTGCAGCACGGAGCCCAGCTCACCTAGGAACAGTGAGAAAGGGAATAATCTCCACAAATGCAGTCACTGGCAAAAGATCAAACTCCTGTGTGAAGAAACTCTGCCTTCAAGGTACAGAACTGGAATGGTGTAAGAAACCAAAACTACAGGTCATCTAAAATATCATAGGAGCTCTTCCCAAGAATAATGACAGGATCATTTTCCATGCATCTCACAGGAGCTCAGCTTGCACTGAATGAGCTGTCATAGCCAAACATCATCATTTCAGTTGCAGTTTCATGTCTAAAAACGGTGTTTGTACAACCTTTGTGGAAGATCTGAGCCTTCACAAACGATAGAGGGAAAGGGACAGGTGAGACATCCATGGATGTCTGCCTCCTGCTCCCCTGCTGCCCTCCTGCTGAAGGGATCCCAGAGCCTGAGAGCAGAGGAACAACCCCTGGGTGAGGAGCAGCCTCTGCCTGCCCAGGCACCCACAGGGACATGTGGCCTGACCTAATCCCACCCACCAGCACATGGCTGCTTCAGTCCCCTGCACCTTCAAGTTTACACCAAAATCACTGGAAAACATTGCCATAAGCATAAGGTACTAGAGGAAAGAGAGGCTAAGTCCTGGATTTTAGTCTCAAGAGAATGTGCTCATCCTAACAGCCAAACCACCCAGCTTCACATGAGTGTCCCGACTATTTTACCTATTTTACATTTGTATGTCAATGTATGGGATAGAAATAAATATTTTTTCCCCAGACCACTGATTTGACTGTTGGAAAATAAGTAACTACTAATATGACATAAACCTGATTCATTAAACCTTTTTATGAGTCAATTTCAAGAATCCCTTTCCAAGTGATTTGAAAGTAAGTAAACATTTCTTTGGCAAAGTTTGTTTCCATAAGTCCAAAACACCAAAAAAAAGGAAAAAAAAAAAAAAAAGAAAAAAAAAGTGTTCAGAGACCTTAAGGAGAGTTTTCCAACTGTGAAGTCAAGTACTTTTCATTAAAATGGTATCTGGAGCAAAGTTAAATAATACTTCTGGGGTTAAATGCTGCAGTTACTAAGCAGAGCAACCAGGAAAAAAGCCAAGTTTGGCTGATTTCCCCAAATGCATCACTCTGACCATCTGTGAGAGAGGTAATGTTCTCTTAAGAGAAGAAACAATTATCGAAAAATAGGTTGTGAGATTGTCTTGATACTTATTTTGTTGTTGTTCAATTAACTCTTCATTTATAGTCTTCCCAAAGCACAAAACCCCCTCTGATGAACACTGCTCGTTCTGTTAAAACATGGATTTTTGTTTTCTGATGGGAGCACACATGCAATGCAATAGATGAAACTCCTCTAACAGATTATGGTTATATGTTGTGCATCTTTTTACCCCACAGTGTTTTGTCAGCTTTGTAACCAGAGCCCTGCAAGTTTTTAACAAGCAGAGAAGTGCACACCCTTCCATATTATCCATGTCTGTGTGCAGAGCCATGCGTGCCTGCAGCTGCCTCATTTGTGCAAACTGCAAAAGGAAATTCTCCTTCAGAAAAAACCCTCAAAACCCGAGGAGCTGCTGATTGTCCATCTGTAAACATGGGCTTGCATCTCCTGGAAGCTGTTGCAGAAACCAGAAGCACACCTACTGATGTCAAGCAAAGTGTCCATTGTGTTGTTATTATGGCATCTAGAAAGGCTGATTTCAGTGACTCTTTGCATTATTTCTAGGGTCATAAATCACTGATCCTGAATGGCAGAGCCTTATTACTTCCCAACTGCTCTCATCTGCTGGGGAGCCCACAGGGACACGTCACATCCCTCAAGCAGCCCTAATTTGCAAGGATCACTGAATAGACTCCTAGTTTGCCTTGCTATTGAGCACAGAGCTGCAGAAATTCACCATTGAGGCTCCATCCTCTCACAAGTCATTCAATCATTAACACAAAAAAGATGTTAAAAGAATTTTGAGCAAATCATACAATCTTTTTGCTTCTCAGCTCAGGTCTGAGATTCTTGCTGCATGTGATCTCATTAATGCAGATAGCATTTTCAGGGGCAAGCCAGAAATAATTTTCTAACATTTTTTCAAAAAAAGTCCAAAACACGGTGGCTTTAAAAATTCTCAAAGCTGCACAAGCTTATCTGTCTCCACTCAGGCACACTTCTGTTGCCCTTTAGCACCACACACAATGTTATGATTAGTTTATCTCTCTACACATACTACAGCATAGTTACTCTAAAATAACTTCAGAAAAAAAGAGAAAATACTTATTGAAATATATTTTTGCTATGATGCAGGATGCTACAAAGAGAGCAAGGACTAGAGAAATAAGCACATGAATCTAAGCGTTATTTCTAATACAGACAGCAGAAGATACAATTGCACGGCCTGAGGCTCAAATATTATTATCCTCTGAGATACAGACATTAAAAGTAATTGCCAGGAAAATTGTTCTTCATCAATTACTTAAAATACATTGGAGTTGAACAGTCCTTGCTATTTCTTCTAGGGAAACTACAAAGGGAAAATATATTTGTAAAGCATCTTTTCTTTTTCCTGCTCTTGTTCAGGATTAGGGGTTTTTTGGATACTCATCGATAAATTACAATTTGAACCCCGACATTTTTTTAGATTATTTTCAAACACATTCTTCGCTTTCCCTTTAGCTTTATCCCTGTGTTGTACAACAAATGATCAGAAATAACCAACCTTATTCATATTTTAGGTGCAAAAATATAATTTAAATGATAGTACATAATTACAAAAAAAATTACTATGTGTTGAAGTTTTGATATGTATCATATTTGAATTCCACCAGGTGAATTCTGAGCCGTGAATTCCAAAAATTTACATTATTGTGCATGGAAAGGCTTGTCAGACGTGATGTAGTCACTAATCACTGAATTCATTGATAGAAGTTAGTTATAATGACTGCAGGAAAATGAGATTAACTTGTTGGATGTATATAAAAGTACTCTAAAAACTCTGGTTAAGTATCTCCTTTATGATGTATTCCCTGAATGAAATGGGAAGATATTTAATTCCCTTTACCCACTGCAATCTTTTCCTTTTATTACCAATTATTTACACATATCTCTAACTGCCAAGAAATCTGAGAAAATAATTTGGACATTAAAACCAATACAGAGTTTGGGAATAACAAATAGCTTCCAACTAGGGATAGGTCAATTAATTTGTTTTGAGGAATAAAAACAACCTCCCACTGAAATTTGAAATCAAATCATGTAATGTCCAGGATACAAAATTTATATTAAGTCAGGCAAAAATAAAGAAAAAAAGGTTTTTACTCATACTAGAAAAAAACACTTTCTTTCTTTTTTTGGGCACACTTGAACTGCAGTCTCTTGAGACACTTGCCTGACCCAACGCCGAACAACTGCCAAGACAGTGACACAGAACTGCGTGGATAAAAGGGATTGAACATAAAAAGACTGACTCAAAACAACCATGAAATGGAAGCATTTTGGCTTTTACTGTCATAAAATAACTCTTATTTCATAGAGCACCTCAAGAGATGGTGACAGGGAGGGAAGCAGGGCAGCAGCTAACATGGATTTGTGCCCCCACCTCCCCAGCAGTGAGGAGCAGCACAGGTGGTGGCAGTGCCCGGCACAGCAGTTATAACTTGGGCAGTTATAAATGCCAAGGCTTCAGCAAAACCAAAGTAAAAGCAATTAAGGGGAACTTCCAGGTCAAAAAAAAAAAACCCTGGACCTCCCCTTTCCCTCCCCTGCCAGGTTCCTGTAGAATTATTGTTGGGGTTTTTTCTGCCTTCCTTCCCTCCTTTGTTATTCAGGGTAGTCTGCAGATAAAAATTTAATATTCATTATACTTTTAATTTACCATTATATAAATTGTGAGAAAGCTGTTAGAGAAAGCTTCACTGTAAGTTAAAATGCATTTTCCCAGAAAGCTTTGCTCACATGTACAGATTCCTTTATTACTTCCAGTTTGTGCTACCTCTGATTTTGCCTACTGCATCTCAATTTCTTTCCTATTCTACTAGATTATGATATTCCATACATTACACCCATAATGAGGCTATGTAGGACTGTATAAAGCTCTTTTGATGAGAACTGGTCTATAAGCAACACAATAGATGACTTGATCTTCTCACAGTTTTTACCCATTTCTTTATTTGCATAGTTTTACACAGAAAATTTCAGCTGTTATCAATATTTTTATTATAAACTTATAATAAAAATCTGTCAGTCTCCTTGAACACATTTTGTAATATTTTCTTCTTGTATTTATTCTGCAAATTCATAAGCTGCATGTTTCCCTCTGCAGTGGCATGAAGCTGGCATTTTTAACCAGAGTGGGATTAAATTTTCTGTGTGATCATAAAGCATGAAAGCTTTACCACACAAGACAGTCCCCTGTGACCTCAGCTACAGAAATGGAATAACTTTAAGCATGCTCTTCCCAAGAATCCTCTCTCTGTTCCCCTTCAGGTCCCTTCTCTTTTAGTTTTATTAATAATGCCAACTACTTTAAACATTGCTGGATCATTATTTGGTTCTCTGAATGTTGATGATGTTGCAAAGGTAACAGAAAAAAAATCAAAGCAACCCTAAAAATTCAGAAGTTTGATTTGAACCACTGTAGGCACAAGAAAAGGAGCTTTAAAGTCAAATCACAGCGAAGAAGAGTTTCTTTAGAAAAAGAGAAACATTAACCTTGTATTATTTCTCACACCACTCAACTCATACAAAAAGTATGGAAAAAGTATAAATATTTTCTCATCTACATTGCTATCACTATTTCTCTGTGCCTAGCATTTCAGTTTTATTTTATCTTTGAAATCAGAGGTACTAAGCCACTTTTTCCATCTTCTGAATCCCAGACCTAGAATTTATGCCCCAACTTATCATCTCATTTCATTTATTACAAGCTAAACTATGGTCCCCATTCTCTTGCAACACCCACTGTGCTCCAGACATCCATTTCTCTTGGAACTCTCCCATCTTCCCTAATTATTTTGCTGAAGGAAGGTAACATTTCATTGCTTCTCAAACTCTAAAATAATAATCTCAGAGGATACAGCCCAGCATTAGAGAAAAAAAAGAGTAAGTGGCTGACTTTTTTTTTTTTTCAAAAACCTGGAATTCCACCTACTGTAAAATAATAACTAATTCTGGTTTGTAAGAGAAAAGATACAAGCAGCATCTCCTACCTGCAGCTCTTTCAGCCTCACCACTCTAAAAAGGTGAAGAATCTCAGCATGTGGTGTGGGCATAAATATGAGACCACAAACCAGCAAAGTCCTGTCTTTTCCACAGCCACCCTCCTCTCCACAATCATCTGTCACCTACTCCCATAATTAAATTCTTAGACAAGAAACAGAAGTGAATGGGATTGCACACCACAGTCTTGGTATGCTGCACTTAACACTTGCTACTAAAAACACAGCTGAGCAGCACAAAGGGAACCAAGTTCTTTTTGGGTGAAACACCACAAATATTCAGTTTTTACAAGTGGAGGGAAGGAAGGAGGGATGGGAAATGCTATTGAGTGTTTTTGTGGCTCTTCAACAATTAAAAGCTTACCACAGGAACTTGCACATGTCTTAAGTAATAATAGACTAAGCATGTCCAATATTCTCGGCAGAGCAGATTTTGATCATATGCAAAACTTGGAGGAAAATGTGCTATGAACACATGACTCCTTCCATGCAGAGTGTGTGATGATGAGCTGTGGTTTGTGTGGATTCCTGGGTTATTTTTGCTTCATATTTTCCCCACGTGAGAAAGTGCTATTTAAAATTACTACCTGCTTGTATGGAGTTCGTGGCTCTACGACAGAAAAAAAAATAATTAAAAAGTAGAAAGAATTAGGCCCCAAATGGGGATCTATTGGTAAAATTAGGTCTATTGGTAAGGATCTGAATAAGCAATCTACCAATCAAACCAAGTAACAGAAGTATTAGGGGTGCTAAATAATTAGGCATGAGAGTGCAATAATTTTTTTATTGTTTGTAATGTCCCAGGTGTATCCTCTGGGTGCCTGTAGAACATTCCAGCAGTGTTCTCCTGAAAGCAGCAGAGCCCTACCCATGCAGGCAGTTTCAGGTGCCCAGCTGCCCCCCTCCTGCAGTGGGACAAGCACTGCCCCACCAGAACCCAGTGGACAGGCACAGACCAAGTCACAAACGAGCACAAGATAAATTAAAGGAGCGAGAGCTATCAAAAGATAAACATGTGATAATTATTTTATTGCTTCCATCCTGTCAGAACACATTTGGTTTTATATATCCATAAAGCAGGCTTCTGCCCTCAGAACAGCTCTGTTGTGAGAGATTAGTATCTGTCAACTAAATTTTAAAGCGTGCTGTGGTTTAAGCTGGCAGGCAGACAGAGCACCACAGAGCCTTTCACTCCCTCCCCGCAGTGAGAAGGGAGAGAGAACCAGAAAAAAGGCAAAACTTGTGGGTCAAGATAAAGACAGTTTAATAGGACAGAAAAGAAAGGGAAAACAGCAACAATGATAAAAGAAAATACAATCCAAATGATGCACAATGGGATTGCTCATCACCCTCTGAACATGCCCTGATCAGTGGGCCACCACCCCTGGCCAGCTCTCCCCAGTTTTACTGCTCAGCAGGACACTGTGGAAGATGTGTGGAACATCCCTGGGGTGAGCTGAGGTCAGCTGCCTCAGCTGTGTCCCCTCCCAGCTCCCTGTGCTGCTCCCTGGCAGGGCAGCAGGAGAAGCAGAGGAATCCCTGACTGTGCCCAGCAGCAGCTCCAGCACCCCTGTGTTATCAGTGATTCTCACAGAAACCCAGAGCACAGCCCTGCACCAGCTACCAGCAGGGAAACTGACCCTATCCAGGCTGAGCAGAGCAATGAATAGCCAATAAACCTTGTTTTGAAATAATTACAAATCAATTACTATCATTTTTAAACTATCAGATAGAAACAATGGCAAGCACAAAGGTTTTTAGCAACTTGTTTACCACAGTCAAAAGATCTCAGAGAAGCAAGTCCAACATCTCTGTAAGAACATGACAAGAGATAAGAACATGCATTGTGCATTACTTTTCCCCTTGTTTTAATTGTCACTTTAATGCAAATACTCCACATATCAACCAGTGTGCTGAATTATCGGTGTGATAATATATTCAAATATTTGACATTTACATTAATTGGAGATAATGAAGAAAATATTTTTTGTTGTTCATTGGATGAGACTAAATGGGCTGGAAATTCAAATGAATAAAACATCATTACAACATCCACTGTACACCTGTTCACAGCTCTATTAACAGCTTGATATTTTTATTAGGTGCATGCACAGCAATACAAGGACAAATGACCATTTTCACACTCACAGCATAGAAGTAAGCACCCAGAGGTTTAAGTGTGAGGTCACTTAAACCACAGAGCTCTGACAAGTGCTTAACTCGACCCAAAATGCTTCCACTTAGTCTTGACTCCTAATTTTATAAATTATTTACAGTTTAGTAGGTGCAAAGCTAGTGGAAAATGCCTTCTCTGGCAGCTTGATTGACAGGATAATTATACTGTGGTTTTGTTTTTAGCACTGTTATGCAGAATCATAATGCTATAAAAAAATATGAATGTTATGAGCTTTTAACTTTGACAAGGTCATGCTGAAGCCTACCAAACAGATGTCATGAAAAGCCACTGCTGTCATTAGCCAGGTCCTGTAAGTACTTCTGCACCTCCCCAGTTGTATTTTAGTATGACTAAATATTTTTTTGGGTATAAATTTTAAGATTGAACTGTTAAAACCAAAACAATCAGAAAAAGCAATACAGATTTTCTTTTTTCTCATTAGTATTATTTCTTTTGAGGACATGCCTAGAAAACACTAGCAACAGGTTACATTCCTCTGTGAGGCTCTGTATTTCAGTCAGTTAATGCCTAGCAGGAATTTCTATAGATTTCAGCTGCAAAACAGCACAATTTAATAGAAATGAGACAGCCCTACAGAATTTACCTTTTAAAATACATTTGCTCTATGGTTTATGAGGATTCCTGATTACTACAGACTTTAGTGAGAGAGATGAATGAGTGCATTTGGATGAGTTAAATCACACTGCAGCCTTGTGTCCACGTCTTTTTTCATCCCTGTTGCTATTCACCCCTGCCAGCAACAACCTTGATTAGCATTTAAACACTCAGATGATTGGTTAAAATATTGAATAAGAAGTTGTAACAAACCTGGCAGAAATTAACATCACCTGAGGCCCAAACCACCCTGAACTGTGAAGAAATAGTGTATACCTAACACTCTGGGAGCCAACTAATCTTTTGAAGAACAGGTTGAACTTAGTCTTTAAGGTATTAAGAAGTGAACAGATTGAAATTCCATGTCTATAAAGAGAGAATTCCAATAGTGGAATGAAGATGTTATAAAGACAAAGAACAAGAGCAAGGTCTCAGAGCATGGTAAAGAAAAAAGGCTGCAGGTATTAGGTGACAATGCACATTTCCTTGCTTTTTTTGATATTGCAACTTCGACCCATGCTGCAGTTCAGGAGAGGACAGCAATGAAGCCCATACACTGCTGCCCTTTTTGTATGGTTCTGGATGTATGCTCACAAACAACTGCAGTAACATCTGAGTAAAACCAAATATTCTGCACAGGAACTCACTGCTCTAATGAACAACCAAAAGAGCAGGAGCCTCACAAAGATGCAACACAAAACTGTGCTGAGGCAACCAGGGTCACTCTTTATTTGTCCATGGCCATTTGTGCTCAGATATTTCTCTTTGTTACACAAGATTATAATTTCCTATCTTGACTGGTGCTTTCACAGAAGCTTGGTATCTATTCTGAGGCTGTTAGTTTTCTTCTCTTTATTTATTCCTTCCCTTGCTCCTTTACATATCTGCCCACATGCATTATAGATAAAACCATGCTCATAACAAAGCCTCTAAAAGAATATCATGTCAGGAGTGTTAGTGAAAAAGAGAAACAAATAGATTCTACTTTAAGATATGTTATTTCTCATTATGTCCAAACAGTTCTTCCTATCCTCTCGTTCTCATCAGCCTAAGCACTATTTTATCTTCCAGAAACACTGCAGGCAAAGTACATGAATGAATACACAAGTGATATGGGTAGAACTCAGTTATCAATTTGGGCTTCACTCTTGTCTTGTTACAGACAAGGAGCTGTCTATAGCAGGCTCACATGAACGATGGCTCACTGGTGCTTCTCTTAAACCATTTACTGTAAGGTAAGGTGTTCTAAAAAGTGACCTCTTCTGTATCAGGCACACAGAAGAGCCCTATTTCTACTCTGCTGTGACAGGAGATCCCATGTTTCAGTCTCATTTACCTTTAACAGGCTGCAGTATATGACAGATCACATGGAGGCTTCCAAAACTGCTCCATGACTGTTTGGCTTCATCTGCTTTGACAGAGAAGCCAACTCCAGCAGTAAACACAAAAGAGGTCTCAGACAGCAGATATACAGTGCCTATATGTAGTATTTTCAGGAAGAAAAATTTTTTTTTAAATAGTTGTGATAAATTCAGAAGGCACAATAATGGGCATAAATATTACTTCTCATCTTGAAAGCAAACATGGAAGACAATGAGGCTAATACATGAAAATAAATGTTACTTGCTACAGTAAATAAATTATTGTAAATATTTTGATTATCATGAAGAAGAAAGGTGCATACTATGTTGTTGTTATTAAATATTGTATTTAAGGCAGTCTTGAATAAAACCCTTGCTCAGCCCTTTTTCTTTGCTAGTTGTCAAGAAAAAATCAAAGTGAGGCAGTCACCTTTACTTGGAATAGTATACACGTTCCTTCATTTGGAATACACAGTTTAGTGATTAATTTAATGCAGTTATGGAAGGATATGTTTTCTCCCAACATAGTTCATTCTTTAGAAGCCTTTCCAGCAAATGCCAGAAAAATGCAAAACTGCAATGATTTTATCCTTGATCCCAAGTTTAACCTCAAAGAGTTTGCACAAGCTCTTCTTCCTTTATTGGTGCACCTACATTACACTACTAGTAGTATCTCTATGAACGAAACCTGACTAAAAATAAAGGATGCTTTTGCTTTCTTGTGTAGGCAGATATTGTACAGAAACCATGTGTGGCCTACAGGCTTTACAAAAGATGCATACAAGTCAGTTTAGGGGGCTGTGTTCTGTGTTCCATAGCAGAAGACACTACATTTATATATGCCCATAAGCTATGCCTCTGTTCCTGCTGGAATAAGCTGCATCCCAAATGCTCTCCCTGGCTGAAACCAGGGAAGCATATAGGCACAATTTATGTCTTGGCAGTACCAATCCTGATAACTTAAATAACTACAGTTACAATGATAAATCCAGGAGTTTGTAAATCAATATATTTTCATTTACGTCTATGACCTTCCTGCTCCTACCAACAGGGATGATTATAATGGAGTTTTTTCCCCAAACTGATTAGATCACCCCTTATCTGAGAACATCAAGCTGCTTTGCCAAGGCACACTCAGACTAACATAGACCAGTCTGAAGCTGAAAAGACTTCAACCAAATGGCTTCAGCCTATGCAACAAAACTCCAGATCCAATGCAAGATAAGCTTTGCATTAAGATGGAAATATAGCACTCATGGACAGAGAAAACAACTCCTGCCTAGCACTGCTATAGTGACTGATGGATTCTAAAACTGTTTTATATATTATTTAAATTTGAAGGAATTTGGTGTAAATGTTCAGAATCATAAGTGCTGCTCTGGCTGTCCATATGTAGACCATGCTTTGCTGACACAGGCTTTAAGCAGAATGGGAATGCAAAGATGAATGCAGAAAACTTAAAACTATTTTTCTTTCCTTCATTATTTCTCATATAATAAGATGTCTTTTTTTTTTCTCCATGCAAGATGTAGGTCAATATAACAGTACCAAAAAAAACCCTCAACTTTTAAATTTGCCACATTTTATACAGTGGAAGAAACCCCTACCATTTCCATCTGCCTGACTGTTGATGCAATGCCTTAAATCTTGTCCAAACTGAGAAACAGGCCTTATTTTCCTTCAGTATAAGTTGCTTTTAGCTGAGAGAAAATGAACCCTGTGTATCACAATAGAACTGAAGGTCAGGAGGTTATTCAGCTTGCTGTGGCAGGTTGATCTAAATCACAACTGCCTGCTCAGCACTGCTCACACAACAGGAAGAAGTGGAAGGGAGGTTGCACAAAGCCAGTATCAGGTTACTTCTGTCTCTGTCTTTGAAATAATTTTCCTACCCCTACAGCTTTGTTTCCTTTATGGTTTTAACAAACTGAACTGCCAAGGGAAGAACGAAATAAAAAAATGCTAAGGAAGGGCTTAGGTGTTTGCCAGTAGGTGTATGGAGGACATTCCCTTATTCCAAATAATAGTCTAATTGAAAATGGCTTCCTGAGGCATTCTAATTTTCTAGCTAACATAACATTTTAGCCCACAATCATTTTAATCTGGTAAGCATCATTAGGGAGGGGAGTGACTGTGCTCTTCTCCTCCCACAAAGCCACATGGTTCTGTTTTCCCTTGAGGTGGAAGGGCTCTTGTAGCCGCACAGCGAGGTAGGAAACGTATCCAGCCAAAAATCACAGCAGCAGCAAGCAGTTCTGTTTGGGCTGGATCAGTTCACAGACTTGGGTTGTCATGTGGCTGCGTGTGAATTCCTGTAGCACAAACACAGGTTGGGAACATATGGCCTGCAGTGGATGCTGCTGAACTGAGCTGATAATGGAATGGTGTGAGGTACCTCTCCTGCGACAGGCACAGGTTGGAAACTGAGCATCCTTTCACTGGCCTGGACTGAAGGCATGGAGGCAAGGGCAACAGAATCACTCTACTAGTTAACTCATTTTAACAAAATGAATGATTCCCATCCCATTCCCAAGTAAGTATGACTACATTAAAAACATAAATTGGAGTGGTGAGGATTGCTCTGGTTTTAAAAGGGAAAGGTCCTGTGGGCACGGCTGCACTGAAGGACAGCAGCGTGTCCTAATGCTGCTCCTAAAGGCCACATCATCAACCACCCACCAGGTAGGAAATGGTGTTTTTACAGCACATTTCCTATCAATGGCTGCTCTGAAGTTTCACCTCTAAGGTAAGATGGTATAATTTACATGTGGAGTAGCAGACAGATCCAGAGCCATCTATTTGCAGTATTTTACAGAGCAATAGTAGAACAATTTTTAATGAACTATGGCCTAAATTGAGAAAGGGGGAAAAAGGTCAATAAACAGAATGAAAATCTCCTAATTTGATCCATTTGCTGACAACAAACACAGATTGGGCAAAGTACCAGACAACTCTAACAGAGCTAGCAAGGTTAATGGAGCTGCTGCTGTAACATATTGTAGATCTCGTAGTGTCAGTGGCGATAGTGGTAATGTTGTAAACACAGTTTGTTTTCCATCTGGTGCGTGGTACATGCCCTTGATAAAAGGGTGCTGCATTATGCATTTCTGTTCTCCTAAATTTATTTACTCCAAAAAATGTATAATGATTTTAATAGCCATATACAAAGACAGAACTTCTGCTTTTAAAAAAAAGGGTTATAAAAAATTTCCCTAATGAGGTTAAGGACAACATCAAATCAAAAATGTTGTCATAATAAGTATGGGATTCCTTTCCTCCCTTCAAAAAAAAAACCCAGTTCAAATATTTCTCCAGTTGAATGCCTTCAAAGTAGTTGATGTGAATGCTGCATAGGACTGGAATGGAATATAATATTTTATATTTGAATTCATCATCAACACTTTAGAAAATATAATACATGATTTTGAAGCTATTAATTAAAACTATAAAATATCTATTTTCCAAAGCAAATTAAAATCAATAGAAAGTCTTATTTTCATTGCAAGTGATACAGGATCAAGCCTTGAGAGATCACTAATATGAAAATAAAGTGCCTTTCAGTAGCAGTTCATGCTAAAATGCAATAGTTGTGAATCTCAGATTGAACTTCATCCTGTAGTCTTCTGGATACACACTGCTGAGCACATACTTTTACTTCTCTTAATCAATGTTTTTTACTAATATCCTTGTTGAAGTCTTGATCTGAAATATAATCACCCTTTTCATCAAAATATTTACAAGAGCAAATGTGGAGCCTTGAAGGCTCCTGTTTGAATTGTGCAGGGTATCTATGGTTACAATTTGTTGTGGATGGTGAGAAGCAGGAACATGTTCTGTGCAGGAGAGAGAAGTGCAACCAGACAGAATGTAAGGCAGCCTCAAGGAGGCAATACATTGTCTAGAGAAATTCTGTGTATTGGGGGAGCAAGCTGATTAGAGGGAATAAACCAAAAGGGAAGGAAATGGCATGTAAATGTTCCTGTGCTGGAATTAAATAGATATCAAATATCTATTGATATTTGATATCTGGCCAAGGAGATATTTGAACCGGCCAAGGAGAGAAGCAGGGCACGGTGCTTTGCCATTCCCCCATGATCCAGTCTGTGACCCTGGGTGTCTGAAATGTCATCTTGTCATTTCATGACATCTTGTCCAGCCTTGGCCCCTGGTGCCAGCACTGACACTGGATCAGGTGCTGCTGCAGAGGAACATTTGTCACTGGGGGAACAGCTCAGTGAGTTACTCATGGCTGCTGTGCATCACCAACAACGAACAAAAAGGGCTGAAATTTGCTGTACAAGTGTTTGCTTGAAGCCTTACCCTGTACAGCAGCATTGAGTACACAACTCATGTAAACACCTGCTCAGCCACCAAGCTCCAAGAATTAGTTTGGATCTTACTTTCCAGAGCAAACAATGAGATTAACAGTGTGAAGATTAATTCAATATAAACAAGGTGCTGCAGCCTATGTTACCTCAAAGGCTGCAGTACAGAATCAAAATGGATGTAGTTTCATTGCTGAGGTATAAATTGAGTTTTAAGAGTTGATTTTTCACACTGAAAGAATAACAACACAAGTTCATCCATTGGCATAATGGAGAAAAACAGTTTGTATCATTAAATATTCTCTTCTAAGAATGACAATTGTTTGTTTTTGCCAAAATAGAGATTTGGTGACAACTTGCTTTATTTCAGAAAAGTGGAACCTGGAATTCCCCCATCCCTTCCATGCATTTTGTTATGTAATAGTAGTAAAATCCTAAAATTTCAAATTCAGCATTTTACATTTCCCTTATTTTAAGCACCCTTAAGGAAACAGAACTGAAAGAAAAACTAGTTTCAGAAAGTGAACATCAATCTTACTAGCCTACTTTTCCCAGTGGAGTAGAAGAAAAACATAAGTGTGAAATGACATATATATAAAAAAGTGAGCACAGTTGGAAAGAAAGGGAGAGTTAGAAAAGAAAGAACTGACGTTAAGTTCTCAAATATACCATATTGAATTGTCAAAAAAGTGAAAACAGATTGAATGAAACTGGAGATGAAACATGTTTGTATTCTCTCAGACTTTCTGAGATTGCACTAACAAAACTAGAAAAAAGTTTTTAAAAATTCAGTTCCATTGGACTGCACTTCCTTTGTTTTCACGTTTGGAGGAGAAAATTTCAAATACAGCCTAGCTGGCTGTTCACTACATTTCTTGCCAGACACAAAGTATTAGCACTGTTTTGAAAATTCTTGTGAGAGAAGAATTCTTTTGAGAGAAACTATGTCCTTAACAGGGGAATCTGAATCTCAAGTCCAAACTCTAAAAGTAACATTTACATTTTTAAGGACTATTCTACCTAAGCTTATTTAGCTGACAGACTGAGTTTACCAGTATTTGTTACTCATTAGAAAAAAAAAATATTCTGTTTTGACTGTTAGACCTAATGTAAAATGTGATTTTCTAATAAGAGGTTGGAATAGGAAGAGAATTTCTTAAGAGTAGGCTACTCAGTGTTGCTGAAAACATGCACCCCACACCCCCTTTCTATAAAAATTATTTAGATTATAGAAAATAATATGGATGTAAATACAGTGTCCAAATGACAGCATAGTTTCAGTCAAACTATTTCCAAGGAAATCACACTATTAATCTCCCAGAGCTATCAGATGTACAGAAGACATGGTTGGGTTATGCAGGCACCAAATTCTGTGGCTGTTGTTATGCAGTGATTACACTACAAGAGCCAGAAGTCACCAGTGATGATTAGGAGGATATGGCACTGGAGCTATTTAAGCAACTAAGATAAATACCCTCATTGGAATAGGTTACTGTTCACACACACAATATGCATTAGCTTTTGACCTGATGAGTGTGTAGTTTCAAATAGTTAAGACAGAAGGCATAAAGGAGAAGATGTATTATTATCACATAGCAAAATGACACTTACTCAGTTACAGGACCCCGACAAGCACAGGAGACAAACCCATGTTACCTGAATTCATTAGTCCTTTTACTTATTATGTTTCTCTAAACACATGATTACACTAAATTACTCCACTTTTCTCCAGCTCCTTGTCATGATGAGCTATCATGCCCTTGTCATGCAGGATGTGGTTGGCTAGGATACCATCCTTTTTCCTTAAAGCCAATTTTCCTTTCTGTCCTCCATTCCCCACTCTGGCTTTTACACAGAAAAACTAACTTCTAGCAGTTTTTGTGTTTACAGCTATTGAAAAAAAAATTCATGATATGACAGAATTATTTTTTTTAAGTAGAGAATGCATGGTAAGTTGTTTCAATTACAACTGTCAAATATTCCTGTGCTCTTGAAGTCTCTAAATCTGAAGTTTATAAGCTTGACCATTAGTTGAAAACTGGAAATTATTTTTCCATGCATTTATTACTGTGATGCAGGACACCACACAATCTAACCATTCCACCCACATTCATCACAAGGGTTACCTGGGATGTGGGTTGCACATTTAATTTCAATTTAGGTTTAATTTTAATTAAGGTTTAATTTTATACCTTGTTCAGGTTACTCTAATACATATTTTAATCTGCAATATTCTTTGCTTTCTGTATACAATTTTATCACCACCATTTTATAAAAACTTTACTGATCTACATTGGGAATAATTCAGCTGTAAACATCTGGGAATCTTGTATTTAAAAATTCTTGATGACAGGACTCCTTAGGAGTTTGGTGGATCTTACCAACTAATTTTTAAAAGAAATAAATTGTAGATTAGTAATAGATGCATTTTGCCATTGAATATACTGAAAAAATCTGCAACACAATAAGAACTGTTTACAAAATAAGATTTATATTTATATAAGTTATTGTATTACTTTTACTTCCTTTAATTTTAAATGAAGTCTTTGACTACTCCTTTAGACTACAGTAACTTTTAAGGCAGGTAATTGCTAGAAACTTAGATAATTCCCAGAATGTTTCTTTTTTAGGTTTCTACTTTTCAGAAAATAAAGTGATGGCAAGTATTTTTTATTATACATGTATATACATTTCTTTTTCCCATGTTAATCTTTGATTCATGGATCAACAGAAGAGTTACTTAATGAAAAAACTATTTCAAATAAGAGCTGTCACAAACCTGTTTGACTCATATTTAACCTTATTTATTCCTGACATAGATAATGTCAGGGCTTGATTTTCCAGCAGTCCTAATAATCTGAAATTTACTTGCTATCTTTCCTGTGATGACCTTGAATAGTATAAATGGTTCTGTACATTTTCTGGATTACAAGATTTCCCTGCTAGGCACCAATGTGTAGTTTGTAATCATTGCCTTATGTATTTCTTTTTAGGTTCACAGTTCTCGAAGCTTTGTGCTGCTCATGGATTTCTTCAAAGAATTTATAGCAACATCAGAAAGACAACACTAAATCCCCTTTTATGCAAATATATTAAAACATAAGTATCAGACATGCAAACATATTTAAACATAAATCAGACATACAAATGTATTTAAACATATCAGGCATACAAATGTCCAAAGTGCAACTAAAATTCAAGGGGCTAATAAAGTATCTGAACTGTACCTTTTTGTTCCTGCTTACAAACAGTAAATGCAAGGATTCCTAGAAACCTCAAGCCACCTTTACGACACTGACTTACTTTAAGAGATGACTGATTGGGTGAAATTGTACCTAATGACATCTGCAGTGGCACTTAGTGCCACTCACTAAAGGGAAATCACTCTTTATAACCATATGCACTGCTGGTTAAAGATAAAACTAAAATTTTATCTTACAGGAAGGTGAATCATAGAAGCTTGTGAACTAACATTTATACCATAATTTTAAATTTATTCTAAGTCATGGGTAAGTTCTCTGGATTTTGCTGCCTTGAGCATTTTCAGAAGCAGCTCCCCCGCAGGCTCAAAAAAGTACCCAAAAAGTACCCAGAAATGTACCTAAGGCTGCTGTTCCTGTGCCATTCCTCCTTGCTTTACCAATTCCAACTACAGAACTGCACAGCAACATCACACTCAAACCTGCTCCTTCAGCAAAAATGTTCTCATGCTTTCTGAAGGACAGGGATGTCTTGGCAAGAGACGGGGGAGCCATTTGAGGTTTGGTGTTGTTTCCTTCCTCTGACTGGGTTACTGCACCCTTGCAATTGCCAGCGTAAGTAGGAAGGAGGAGTATGGGGTCAGAAGTGAGGAAATCAAAGCTGCCACTCTGACTGCAGCACAGACCCAGAATGGTCCAAGCTGACCTTGAAACTGCACCTTATACCATATTGGAGAAGATATTCATGCATTCCTTTCCATAGTCATTTGTGCAGGTTTTCCTTTTAATTAATTTCTGGATATGATAGATTGTGCTTTCAAGAGCTATCACACTACCATATTAAATTTTAGAATCATTAGAAAAAGAAATTGGAAAAAAAAGAGCAAAAATATGAACTTCAAAGTTTAGGCATAGAATAAGAACCATAGGAAATAACAGTCCCACACACCTTGGAGTTTCAAACAAGCTGTTTTCCAAAGGTAAAGAAAGGTCATCATGTTCTGACCTCAACAGTTATTTATCTGTTTCCTCATATTCCAGAAGTATATGTTCTAACCATCAGAGTGTAAAGTGGCCCATTAATTTACTTTTTTCTTATTAACAAATATTACATATTTTGTACAAACAGCAATCTATCAAACACTAGGGTGCACCCTTCTCACCTTGTAACAAAGGGTCAAAAAGCTGCTTCTAGATGATAGGAGAATAACTTTTTAAAGCTTATTCTGCCTATCTGAAGTAAGGATTTAAAGCCAAATCTGTCATAACTCAGCATTCCCAGAATATTCTGCAATAGAACTGCTTCTTCCATCTGTTGTGGGAATTCAGAGGGGCTGCATCTGCTCTACTTTGTCCAAAGCATTTCATTTGGAACAGAAATGAGCAACACTCCTCCAGTCTGTGTGCTGACTTCAGAGCAATTAGGCAGCACCTAAAGGGAGGTGCAAGAGGTAGGGATTTGCCCAGCAGCCTGGATGTCCACTCTCAATCCTGTTACTGAGAAATACTCTTAAATGAGTGACATTTACAAACAAGAAGCTACTGGATCTCTTGGCTGGTAAGGATGTCTTTTGTGCCAGAGGAACATTCATAGTCTCATCCAATAAATTTAAATTGAAAGTGCCCTTAAATTCCATTATTTTATTTTTTTTAATTAGGTTTCACCCAATATTTGGAAAAAATCAATAGTGCTACATCCTTATACTTGTTGATCCCCTTCTAAACCCATGTGTCAGACTGTTATTACTGAGTGCAAGTGCCCCCTTCTGCAAAGGCTGAACCTCATAATCCATTTTGCATTTAAATCCAATCTCCACACAGAGGAAAAAAAATGTCCCAACAAAATGCACCAAGAATCCTCACGTCTTTATGGGCATTGAGGCATCCCAGAGGTTTTATGCTGAGCAGCTGAAATAACTTTTGTGGAACTGTTTAGATCAAACCAAGGAAGTATAACCATTCCAAACATGTTTTCCTTCACTACTGTGTTAAAAAGTAAATTACTTACTACTTACCAGTGTCTCCATCTGCTCTTCTCAAGACTGGTGACTATTCACTCATTCAGTAATCCTAAAAAGAAGAAAGCAGGAATGCTTATTTTGGGTGCCACCGTCAGGTTTAAGTTGATGCATCCCAAATTCAGTGTTTTCCACAAGCATTTAAATATGACATAGTAAAAAAAAAAAAAAAAAAAATTGAACAATACTTTACAACTTGATAAAGGTTTTCCCAAAATCAAGATCATTGCAATATATTTGAACATTTCTATGTGAGACAATATCTGTTTCTGCCATCCTCTTCATTATCTCTTCAGTCTCTAAGCAGGGATTGACCTGGATGCCTTTTCTTATGGTGCCAATGCTTCACAAATTACAAACATTCAAAGTGTTTTGTTTCCAAAACTCCTAACAATGGAAATAAGAGTTCTGGGAATTCAACAATCAAAGGATAATGACAGTATGGAATCAAAATATTCTTATCCTGGTTTCCTCTGGTGTTTTCTTCACCAATCTGGAAGATTCAGCTCCTGCCTCTATCAGAGTCTTTGACATTTACAGCCAAAAAACCTTAATTTGAAGAAAAAAAATCTTCTCAGAATGCATCCTACAATGAAAAAAAATATTTATGCAACTTTGTAGAACAGTCCGAAACACTTTGTTTGCACCAAAATATTAAATATATATATATAAGATACTCTCTTATATGATTATTTTGCGAGTCATTAATTTTAAAAAATATTTTCCTCCATCATAACATTTTGTTGGAGATTTAAAGCCTAGGTTCATTTACAGAAGCATCATAAGGATCTTAATCTAGCTGGGACATAGTCTGTGCTGAGTGCTGTCTCTTCTAGCTATGATGAGAGAACATCTTGGGTGAGTTGTGGATGATCTCAGTGATCCCCACAAGTGGAAAGCTGTCAGGAACTTCTTTCAGTATAACAAGGATTTGACAAAGCCACTTTTACTTCCTACAGAAATGTAACATAGCAATAACAAAGACCAGCACTTAAAGAGTAACATGAATTTGTACACAATACTGTGTTCAGAGGCAATTAAGAGTTTCATTTACAGCAGCTTGTTACCAAAGTAGTGCCAGCAGTGTTTATTAATTAAAGGTGTTTTTTCATCCTTGGCTCCTTTGTGAAGAAAGTGAGAATTAGTCTACTGTTTCTGGGGAATTACAGTTTTCTAATCATTTAAAAAATGAGGGTGACTAGTTGTGCCACCTATTTGCCCTGCAAACATTCTGTCTCTTATACATGCCAGGAATTATGACAGCTCTGTTTCACACTGCCTATACATTACTTTAAATATTGCTGCTGCACAGAATCGAAGTGATTTTGTCCATCAACCAAAATCTGTGCTGGCGTTCTTTTAAAAAAGCTCTGCTCTTGGCTTTCAGAAGAACATGTTGTTTCATTCCCCTAAAGAAGCTCAGAACATCAAGGAAAATAACATCAAGTGATAGTGGGTTCAAACATATTTCTAATCTTTACAACCCTTCAGTACTTACATTAAAAAAGTGAGGCATAATTTATTTCTGATGAAACAGAGTTGCTCAGCTTTCTGCTAATAGGATCCTCAGGGCAAAAGGGGTAGGGAAAGCCTGATAAAAGTAGAGAGCTTCATTTTACTGTTTTGGTTTTTTTTTCCCTCTTCTGGAAACAATAAATTAATAATAGTGTTTACTCTGATTATCGTTGATTTAGGATAAATTGTTCTCATTTAGAAAATGGGGAAATGAAATTCAGTGCCCAAGGGACAGAGAATGTAAATCTATGCCAAAGGCTACAACTGAAGACACATTTAGAGATCCATTCTGAGTTCCTGGATTAATTCCAATCATTGCTGATAGGAGGGAGGTTGATGTTCCAGTGCCGTTTACCAGTTTAATGATGCAAGCTGCCACTCCTTTCTCCTCCTCTCTCTTTTCTTCCCTTTCTGTTCTCCTCCTGTCCCTCATAAAACTTATTTACTTTTTTATTAATCCTTGAAGGGCCACTAGCTTTCAGGCTTTTGGAAAAGCCAGTACAATTTTTTCTCAGAGATCCACACCTATGTTTTAATACTTTTAATTAATCCAAAATCATTCTTCTGCCAGCCAACTCTTATCCAATGTAGGAATTGAGCAGGAAAATGTGAGAACCTTTCAGTGGCATACTGTAGTACTAAAGAAGAAGTACTTCTCAGGAAAAGCATCATGAAAGCAACAGAAACACCATTATACATCCAAAAAGACAGCTTGGACAAAGTGTGCTGTTAAAGGTATTTTCATTTCCTTTAAGTGCTGTGGTATCATCATACTTCTCATACCTGAAAACAAGGAAAAAGGGTCCATAACACAGTACTGGAGGTGATGACAGACAGCAAAAGCTTCAGGCTAGTGCTGCATTTCCTGCTATGGAAAGCATCACTGTTTATTGCCACTCATTAAAATTTAATTTTATAGAGCATCTTTAAAAGGTCATTTTAAAAATGGGAGTATTATAGCTGATATTACTGACTTGTTAGAACTTTCAGAACACAAATCCTCAGTCTTGTTGCTTTCAATTATTAAAGATAAGGCATAAATCTGATTAATTCAGCTCTTTTTAATAAAAAGTAGTTTATTATTTTGCTATGTATCTAGCCCAATCATTTGCTTTGAGTTCTCCTGATAAATACCTTTGTCTTGAAAATTGTATTACTACACTGATGCATTCATTGCCTCATATTGAATTTACCATATTCTAGGATGGCATACCCCTTAATGTTTTAGTCACTTATCCTAGGTGCTGCTTTTAACATTTACACACCATGCATGGAAGCAACAATATCTGCAAATATCAAACTAACTTAGAAAACAAAAACTGCATACCTAGAGTAGTACCCAAAGTATTCAGTAAGAATATCCCAATGGCATATTCATTATTTTCATCTTAATATTCAGTACAATTTGATGCTGCTTAAAATCCATTCCAACAAATCTTGGTGCCAAAATGGGTTTAGCACAAGTGTGCAGGCTACCACTGCTTCCCTCACAGGCTGTCAATGGAACTTGGAGGTACAGCTGATCCATTTCTTTCAAGGAAAACTGAATTAATAGTGCATAGGTGGCCAGTTTTAACCCTTAAAACCATGAGTTTAAACCTGAAACTCAATTTCTGTACTGCTAGTTTAAAGACACATTTGTAACCTGTTCTGACAGTTTCTCCTTGTTGGGACAAAGACTGTGCTGACTTTGAATGTTATCCGTGGCTTTTGTTGTCCTTGATTAGGGGTTTCAAATGATCCAATAATGACACAGGGATGAGCTTGATGTACTTTTTAATAGCTCTGTTTCTACTCATAGCACTGCTCTTCTGAATGATTTTTGTTTTCAAATCTAGATGTAACACAATTATGCAGGTACTGGCTGCTACCTTACCCAAATAAGTACTTCTAGTTATGCTGCTGGACTGGAGAGTGGCAGCCAGGAAACACTTGGTTTTCACAATGGGAAAAATGGAAAAAAGCCAGAGCAAGCAAGACATACCAGTGTCAAAGACTAGCCCCAAAGACTGTAGAACCTAACCTATACCTCCTATTTCTTGTCCCCTCAGTTGCATACTCTGCCACAGGAATGTTCTTTTAAATATTTAAAGATCAGTTTCTCAACATTTCAGGATGAATTTTCAAATACACAAATAAAAGTTTACTCTTTAGAGTCTTACTGGTACTAGATCCCATCAGGTAGATTGAAGATCACTTTCCAAAACTAAATGGCTTAAGATGTGACTTCGTCTCTTTCTCAGCCTCACCATCATTTACATTTCAGAAGGAAACAGTAATATTACAAAGATTAAAAGAAAAACAAAGAAAACTGCAAAGAGACAAGCCCTACTGTCAAATGAAGACTTCTTTCTAGGATATTTAAGTCGGACATTTACAAACAAATAATAAATCAATACCATACATGGAAACTAAAGAATGTAAGGATTGCAGGGCATAGATTTCATCTTCTCTTTGCTATTATGAATATATTTACAGAACACTGTTTAAACACATCTTGAAGCAGAGAGATCTGTAACAGATGTGTGTTCCCAACTACTAGTCTCAGACAGACCTGCTTACTCTCATCTCCATCCACCCTTTCTTTTCAAGCTTTCCCAAAGTTTTAGACACATACTTCTGCATTACTCATTGTTGAGCTTTAGGCAGGACCTCAGAGTTTCAAGTCTTGTACAGGTCTAAATCCAGCAGAAATTAAGGATTCATCTATCCTAGACCTCTTGGAATACCAATCCAATCAACATGGAATATCAATCCCTTCAACATTGGCTCAGCCAAAGTCCAAACAAGTGGGTGTTTTAACCACACTAGCCCCATGTTTTAACAGTCAACTCTTTCTTTTAATGCACAACCGGAGAGAATTAAAGCCTAGTTGCAATTGGCACATGGATACAGGGCACGTGATGCCTTGACTGAATGATTTGTTTAGACTGACCAGATTCAAACTCCAGATGTCAAACTGCACTCAGAGAATGAGCTAATAGATAGAGAACACCTTCAATCCTTGGTTAGAAAGGTTTTCCAGACTGCTAGATATAATGCAAGATTCAGTGAGATGTGTGATTGCACTTCTGCTCCTTGGACTGCTTCTATATTTGATACTGAAATTACAATGGACTTGTTCTGAAGGGAATGCTTGAATCAGGCATATCAAATATAGCCACCTGCTACTATTAAATAGCATTTGTAGTTTGCCCACTGTGATATCATCTTGTAAGTAAAGTTCAAAACCTATGAGAAAACCTGCTCTAATAAGAAATCCATTTCAACAGAAACACCAGGTTACATTAAAAAAAAAAAAGATTGAATTCTTAATACCTTTTTAAGTAGCTTTGGCTAAACTGCAGGGAAACATCCACATACCTTCAGCTATCCAACTGCACCAGAAAAAGAGTAAACTTTAAAAATCACAAACATTTTCCAGTATACTTGATTGGATTTTGTCATTCTGGTAACAAGCAACAGCCCCGTCATGTAATCCATCACCAAAATTAGAAACGACCCCTAAAATTTATAGTAGAAACAGATGTAAACCTTAATTCTAGAAACAACTGAGAATCAACACTTTCCCTGAAGCATTCTAGTTTTTCGTCTGTCATTCTAAACAAAAATCAGGAGAGTGTAACTCAGAGAATCAGATGTTTTTGAATTTGCTCCAGAGTGAGATCTCTATCTGCACAGTGCCATCAGCACATTCACACAGCAGCATGATCAATGTATTTGACTCTAAACCCATGGCCTCTATAAGGCCTCCAATGTTCTTTAATGGCACTTGCTTTCTGCTGGTAATAATTCCTTGACAGGATCAGCTTAATGGTAAGATGTGCAAAGCTTCAAAAGGCTCTGAAAAAACAATTTCCACAATAGCTTCTCTACTCAAGGAGGAAGTAGTAAAGCTGTCTGCAAGCTGACATTCCTGGAGTTTTTGTTCACACCATTTTCTGATGACCTTACATATTTTTGTAAAAGCTTTTACATAAGTATTTTAAAAATACTTTTTTAACCAGGGCAGCTGGTTAGGGAGAGCACAGGAATAGGAAGCAATAACATAACAGGAAAGAAAATATCCTTTCAAATGCAGTTTGCAAACTCAACCTTGTTTGCTATATACTGCCTATTTTTTAAATAATGCACAAATCATCTCCAGTACCATGGAAATAATCAACACAGAATCAAAACCTGGAGCTTTGACTAGAGCACAAATCAAAAGCTGTTGGAATCCAACAGCTGGAGCCTGTCTCATTATTTCACTGCACTTTGATGTGCTTTTCAGCCAAGTATCTTAGAGATTTACTTACAGATATGTCTATCTACAAATTCTACATTGCTTACACATTATAGTTTCCAACAGAGATAAATACTCTGAGTTCTCATTTAAGAAAAAAAAAAGTCTTCTATTAAGCTCAAAATCCTGTAAATAGAGGAATTGAAAATCAGCTGCATCTAATAAAAAAATCAAGTTTGTTATTGACTTTGAGCTGGTAGTTTCCATTAGATTATCCATCATACTTTTATTATGTGATCAACTGCCTAATTAATTTCATACTCATGCATTTAGGCAGAAAGCTGTATGTTTCAATGGGCTTTGCTATAATCCTGCACCTGCGGCCTCAGAGATTTAGACAGCTCTCTATCATAAGTTTATACTGTGCCTGTAATCATGTCAGCTGGAGTATGGTTCCAACTACCCAGGCTGTTGAAATATAACAGTATTTAATTTTTGAGGCACTAGAAAATTTGCATCTGTGGTTATGTATCTTTGGACTTTAATCAGATGAAAGTCACTGAGAGATATTAAGAGAGTTAAATACAATATTTTGCTCAGACAATTTTAGTGGATGTATCAGACAGTGTTTTAATTTTCCTTGCTTATCTAGTAATATGAACAGATGCAATCTATGCTATTGTATAATGAATGTTGATTGCCGACAGTATTTGATTTTGCAACCATTCTGTAGTGATAATTAAAGATAACTTGATATCCTATACAGTGATAGTTAAAGATTGCTTTGTATGCATTATTGCATAAATAAATGTCACAGAGAGAATGAACAACTCTCTACAACTTTTTTATCTGGAATATATTTCAGGACAAAAAAAGGTCAGAAGTCTTAATAACACAGTAGTCTTCATTGCTAAATTGGTGTTATTTATCCTTTATTTTCTTCTGGCTTATGGAATTTACACTATGCAAAGTTTCAGTGATTTAGGTTTCATTAGCTGTACCTTCCCCAAAAAGGACAAGAAATTCAATCTGATGTAAGCTATGCTATCACCCACTGATCACACCAGGCTTGCTGGATCACTGTGATTACAGTGAGCTTCTGATAGGGCCCACATGTAGTTGAGATTTAGATGTCTATTGCACCATTGGAAACCTGAGGAAGCAAAAATTTAAATGTACTACTTTCCTCTTATAAACTTCACCAAAATTCAGATATTCATACCATTACAGTTCTGGCCAAAACTACATGGACTTGATGTTCAAACTAAACAATATAAAAAATGTGGTATAGGAGCCAAGTTGGAGTTGTCCTTTTCACATGAGTAGCTCAAGGAAAGCATGGATAGACCCAGCCAAAGAGACTAGTAATTGTATTTTATTTTATTTTCAGATTAGGAATAATGACTCTATGGTTCTCCTGGGTTGTGGAAGGAATCTGCCCCAGCCCTGCAACCACTGCTCTGCTCACATCCAGCATGTTCACAGGATAGAGCATGTGTGAGATGATACAGAAATGCATCTTTATTCACTCAGGCATGCACAGGACCGGCACTGCATCCTCTGCACTCCCTGTGGGCCCAGGAAGGCAGAGAAGCAGAAACACTTTCCTTTTTACTGCCACAACCAAGCCCTTTGCTGACTATCCTGAGCTTGTACAGCCTATTGCAGTAGCAGACACAGCCTCAGCCCCACGGACAACAACATTATGCCTCCAACCCTGCAAACTGTGATGCCATATGGGTGAGTTTGCTTTGGAGCAATGCAAGTCTGTGTATGAAAGCAGTGTTTGACTGCCATGGATTCTATATCCAGCACTAAGCAACTGATGTGCATCTCCAGTGTCAATATTACTTGATGATTTTTATCTCTAGTGTCTTATGTTTCACTTTTAATCATAATTCAACAGAGAAGACAGCAAGCTCCTTAGTTCACTGGTCAATATAGTTAGCAGGTGAACGCCTTATAAATGACAGATGTGCTTTCACTGCAGCAGCTCTTCCTGGCTTAGAAAGGATGTGTCAGGTGTTGAAACTTGCCAATTAAATGATCTTCATTCTTGATGTGAGCTGTAGTCATTGAGTACCTTGTGAGCTGAAATCTCCCTCCTCTCCTGCTCAGAATAACACCTATACATTCCCTTCTGGATCACTGATAATTTGAAGCTGATAATTATTTCTGGTTTTTGCTAAGAAACTGAAGGATACCCGTGCCTCTGATGTATTTCCAGTGTGTCTTTGTGTATGTCAGAAAGCTATCAGCTCCCTGCGATCTAAGAAAGCATTTCTGCTGACATTTTTCTTACGACTTTTCATTCCAATTTATAAAGTCACCTGTTGAGGAATTTTTATGATACCACCTACTTCCCATAGAGGCTACCACCTAAGCCTTGATTAGTTCACAGGAGATCAAACTCCCTAACAAGTTACTGTCAGTTGCAGTTTTTAAGACTAGAACTAGGTCAGGTTTATTACCTACATCAATTCTTTCATGTAGCACAGCTAAGACAAAAAAAGGATTTTAGAAAAAAAAATAAAGGAAAATAGGACTGAAAATCTAACTAAGAGATATAGAAATGCTTCTCATCTCAAAAGTGAAATGCCACAAATGATTTTTAAATCAGCAAACCCCCGAGGCTGAAGCCATATAGTCTCCAGCTTTGACTAAGAGACCTTACAATAGTGCAGGAGGTTTTGTTACAAACATAGCATATGAGCAGAATCGTTTGCAATATGGAATCCCTTAGATATTCATTCAGCAAAGGCTGTGGAAATGATTTTTGTTCTGATGAGGATAGAAATAGATTTACACAATATTGATCTTCTCCAAGTCTTGGGATTGCTCTGTGTAGTTTTGGAAGAGGTACACTACAATAGAGGTAATAGAAAATGTAATTAAATATGATACAAACCAGCTTTTTATAAAGCTTTTACTTTCTCTTTACACTTCATGATCTCTCTATGGAATCCCAGACACCTTTCTACAACTAACATCCATTTAGTGTTAAAACTTTATTGTGATGTTTTGGCGTTTCAGGTTCTGATCAAGAAATTCAAACAAACTGAGGGATAACCTGTTAAAAAATCCAGGGCTTGTGATTAAGTTCCAAGGGTTTTTGTGGTTTTTATTTGTACTGACCAAACAACCTATATTTGACCACTGTGTCCATGGCTAGGCATAGAAGCAATCAGACACAAAGAACCACACTTTTTCTGCTTGTTTTAAATTTTGTTTCTTTTAGTAGCAGCATGAGTGGTGCTCACATTTTCAGACCATCAGCTACGCAGTGCTTAAGCAGAGAGCAGCTGAAAGCAGATAGATTAAACCTGCTTTTCCAAAAGCACTGACAAAATTATGGCTACAACATTTGTGGTTGTAAGGGAGAATTCTAACAAACAAAAAACATACTACAATACAAAGTTGAAGTGAGTTAATAAAGGAAGTTAAAGCTCTTAAGTAACCAGAAATTCCTGTTGTGGTGGTATAATAATCATTATTAATCCTCTTGTTTGAGCCCAGTGACTTTGGGGTTAAGCCGTGGAACTAGATACAGATGGCTTTAAGATATACTTTGCAAGAACAGACATCCCAGGAGACAATATGACTTAAACACATTTTTGGGTCATGTCTCCTCTCCTGTACACTCCTTATTCCTGCCAGTACTAATTAATGTACATGATCAGACAAACATTGCCAGCAAGTGTGTGACAAGCAGCCTAAATGGGAATCCTTCCTAACACGAAGGAAACACACGGGAAGTGGGATGAGGTGTAGAAAAAAATACCATTACACTGATTTTGCCATCCATATAATGTCAAGTAAAAAGGCTATAAAAAGCAAGGAAGAGCCCTGTGAGTCAGAAGGCTCAGCTCAAACACAGAATGCACCTGCAAAGCCAGTTTACAACACTGAAGGACTAAAGATATCCGTCAGTGTCCAATTCCAAACAAGCCAACAAAACCAGGTAAACAAACCTACAGAAAAATTATTCCCACAGGTCCTTTTCTTCAGCAGCTCCAGGCCTCCTATTGATCACCATCTCTTCCTCTTGTGAAACAGAGCAACACAAAAAGGAACAAAGCCCACCAGTATTTTTGTTTAGTAACCTTTGAGAACAGAAAAACATCTCTCTTCTGAAACCTATTCTTAAATAAGCTACCTGATTATGTTTCAACCCTTGCCAGCTTTTTCCATAAGTTCTTCACTTCAAGAGGATGGGTAACAACACATGTAATCTTCTAGTGAAACCTCTCTGAGGTGAAACATGATGTCCCCAACCACAACTAGGCAAGAGCTACCTTCTGAAAGAATGAATGCTCTCTTGTTTTAGGAAAAAAAAATCAAAAACAAAATGCAGAAATGAAATGTTGAAGATAGCAGATGTTGTGATGAGGCTGTTAGGTACCTTCACTGAGGAGGGCATCCCATACTTGGGAATCTCAATGGAATAAGGAAATGTGGTCCTCTAACACACAAAGGACAGTGTCAGATCACCTTAGGGAGTTCTCCTAACACTCCCATTCCCATGGTTGATTAGGACTGTATCTCACAAGAATGAGGTTTTGGGATTACCTGTCTGAGGACAGGAAGCTCTGGGGCCTAACCAGTGCATCCTGGACTTTTGTGACAGAAACCAGACCTAGTTGAAAGATACTGTGGTGATAAATGGCTGGAAACAAAAAACCAAGCCAACCAAGAAACCCAGGCAGACAGGAGGTCACCTACTTCTAAACACAGCACCCCAAGCAGAACAAAAGCTCTAACCTCCTTTGTGTTAAGACAAGTTAGTTCCACTTTACCAAATGGAGGCAAAGTTCTTGCTTAGGAAAAAAAATCAATCAATACTCTTAAACATGGCAGGTCTACAGACAAGAGCAGAAAGCAGATGTTTAAAGAATAAAACCAATCACAACAAAGAATTTGTTTTAAAAAGTAAATAAATATGACCGTCCTGCTCCTATTCCAAAGGGGAAAAAAGAACTATAAAAACCTTTTAAAAGTCCAAAGAAGTTTCTGAACCTACAGATCCTTTGCCCTCAGAATCCTTGCTTGTGATGTATCTCTACTATACTTTATAGACACTGCATCTGTATTCACAGGGATGCATTGTTGTACACACACAGTTCCCAAACCTCTCCAGCTCCTATTTTTCACTGAAACATTGGGATCCAGCCTTGCCTGAGCCTGCAGCACTCCAGATGGGTCACAGCGCCTTGCCAGCAGCCCTGCTCAACATGGCAAGATAATTTTACAGTCTTCTGTTTAAACATTGTGCAGTGAATATGATTTCTGATTCAAAATAATAATGACATATGGCACAGCTTTAATAGCACTGCCATTTTGGATAGAATGGAAAGGTTTTTTTCTTTTTAATTTGCTTTATTAAAACACAATATCTGCATTAGCTACTAAGAACAGACAGCCAAGAGTAACGAGGATGACCTATTCAACATGGAAATTTTGTGCAAAGGCCTTCTGTGCAACTTGGCTAAATCATGTAACAGGCACAGGAGTTCAAAGGTCGGATGAAATGACAAAATATTAACAACTCAGTATCTCTTTAAATTTAAGAAGTGTGGTCCCAGGGTTTGCCTGACTCCCTTCCTTTATCTCTCTTTTTTCTTCATTTCTTTTTATTTCTATCAGAATACCTGATTGGGAATTAAATCCTTGACAACCTTTGAAACCATTAAAATATTCAAGTTAATTTTCCTCCATCCTCCAAAATGTAGCTGTACTTTGGGAAGGTATCATGCATTTGATTTGTATTCCCTTTACACAAACTCAATTATTGCACAAGTCCTTTTATCATTTAAAGAAGGGAAGGAATTTAAGAGCTTGAAAGAGCTGTAACACAGCAGATCAACACACTGGCAGTGAGTGACAGTTTAAGACCCTCAATCCCACAGCTGAAATATGAAAATTATTTTTCAAATAGCAAAACTGCATAACACAGAAATATCACTTCATTCCTACTCTGACAAGGAGGGCCTTCTCCAGTTGTACAACTTTGAACTTCATACGCACACTTTAAATTAGCTCAAGTTTCTTCTACTCCCACCATTAATGCCCTAGCATTCAAATTCTTTGCCTTTTCTTTGTCCAAGTCTTCCAAAATGGAGATTGTTCTAACACAGCTTTACCTAAAAACACAGATCAAAAAAACTCCAAACAACCTGAAAGCAGTAGGTAATCAGGAGTTTAATTCAAATTTAATTTTAAAAAAAACCCAGAAAGAATATCGGAAGATTGATTGTTAGTGTTTAGGGGAAAAAAATCCCCACAACTATTTTATGTCAGTTTTGGCTCTTTTGATTTGTCTGAATATTTGCATAATTCCTTTATGTCCCAGCTACAGGCCCTCAACCAGCCACCACATATCTGGGTGCAATTAAACAGAGGAATCATTCCCCCATACTATGTTAACAGAATTATCAACACCTAGCTGCATTTAGTGCATTTCCTTACAATTACATGGTATTTTAATTAAAAAAACAAGGGATATATGCATGTGGTTTAAAGGCCCCTTCAACAGAATTTGTTACTGTTATATGGGAACTAATGGAAGTAATAGTCTTTTTTTAAAATATTGCAGTTTTAAAAGAAAAATAAAATCCTGTAATTTAGATTATATGAGCATTAGGAAAAGCAAAGAAATCTTTTTAAACAGATATCAAAAAATATAATCCATATTGCTGTCCCTCTCTTTCATTATGAGGAAAACTTCTCACCATTTTCAGTCTGCCTTAAGCCAGTCTTAGAATCCACAGCTCAGAAAAGAAAAAGGAAAAAGTGTTCTGCAATTCTCTCAACCACTCTCAGCTTCACATTGCAACCACCACACATCAATAAGCCTTGCTCAGGTGAGCATGAATGAATTCTTGCACTCTTAAGAGTCGGAGACAGAACACCAGAGATTCAGAGCTCTACCTCTTTCAAGCCCACTCCATCACCTTCCCCATTAGAACCAGAACATGGAGAAAAGAGATGAGACAAAGCCCCCCCGTAGTCTGCAGTCTGCAAGAACCTGTCTCACCTGAGAGCCTTCCTTCCCTAATAAAAGACTGCTTGGGTTTAAACTTCCTGCTGGATCTGTACATCTGACCTCCACACCTCCCTAAAAACAACTCTCCAAGATTCCACTTATCTTTTAAAATCTGTGGGCTCTCTCCTATCTTGATCCTTTCTCTCTCTCCAGCTCTGAACGGTTGTAGAAAAACAGCTTCTCATAAATCCTCTACTTTCTTTCCTGTCCCCTACTGCATCAGTAATCTTTAACAATGCAGCTTAAGGAACAGCATCCGCAAACTGTGGAACAATTTTCAATTCCTGCACAGTGCCATGAATGATCTTAAAAATAAGAAGAGATGGTGACCTATGAAGTAGAAATCTTTTGAAAATTGTGTTTTTCTGTTTTGCTTCCCTGTAACTTTACACATGAATAGATTAGTCATTTAGCAGCATAACTGTAGTGTAAATCTGATTATTTAAAAATCGTTTTCTTAAGAATTGGTTTAATATATATTTTGGAAAATAGATATCTCTCTTGTGACTTGTCTGTGCAGTGTACTGTCCACTGAGCAATGTTTATAAGAAGGGAAATCCTTAGAAATGGTTTTGCTTTGTTTCCAGCCTGTAGCATGCCTTGTTTCTCAATTCTTCAGAGGGATGAAATGCAGCTGTAGTCTGGTGTTATTCTTCAAAAGCATTAAAGCATAAAATTACCATTTATTGCAAGGTGTAAAGCAAATTAAATAAGAGACAAAATGTATCTAATCTAAGTAAAACTACTTTTTACTTCTAATATAACTTTTCTTCTTTAAAGAGACTATGTTCAGGTTGCTGATGACTTAGGGAAAGAATAAAGCAGAACACCTAGAATAGTTTGCATCTACTTCTAACTGTTATCAATCAGAAAAATGATATTACACGCCTTTCAAATATAACATGAAATTACTGGAATCATTCCAACATCAAAATTAAGCCTTGAACTGTATGTTCACAATGGAGAAATTAATTCATCAACTTTACTTCTGGATCCAGAAGCAGTCTTTTGCTCTGTTTAAAGGAAGACTGGGACAATAAAAGAAAGGATGGTTCTATAGGGAAAGTCTGGCACTCCTCGTCACTTTACCTGGCACAGAAGCTGTGTTTATAATGCAAAGACAAAGTCATAAAGGAGGAATAGACTACACTAGTCACTGGTAATATACAGTGATGAATGGAGACTGAAAGACAGCCTTCTATATTTACTGTACATTTAACAATGTGTAACAGCAAGATTACAGAGACAGAAACCTCTATTTTTCCTCAGTAAATAACCTATTCTTCATTTTAAAACCCCATTTTCCCCCCTTTTTGTGTAAAACTCAAATTCCATTGTTTGTCCACATAACTTCTGGAAAGCAAGCCTAATGTTCTACTTGCCCTTGAACATCTCTCTTTCCCACATTGAGAAACATTTAAGGAATATACTTCAGCTCTCCTTATAATGACCTCAAGGACAATCTAAATGCCACCAGGTCCAGGCACTGTCACCTGCACTCCATGGTTGTGACACTCTCACACCAGGAAAGCAAAGGAGACAGTTTAAAGACAAACTCTAAAAGCAAGTATCAAAATGAGTTTAAAGGTGTTCCTGAATTCTTAATCTGGTAATATTGGAAAAATAAATTAGATATAGCCTGACACCCACTTAATTCTGTGAAAGAGGATGAGAGCAAAAATTGAAGGATCGCTTTGTAATGCACAGTTTTAAGAAACAATCCTCAGGATATCTGACACTGGAATATTAGAGATACGTATTTTCTTTTAAATCTGTCTTTTTTGACATACCCCTTCTTCCCACAGCATTCAATAAAAGCACATCTCCAAACAAAAATAATTCTCTGCAGAATGACATTGTTAATTACTTAGATCATCAACAAGGAGTAAGCAAATCAGCCTGAGAAAAAAACATTTGCTTTCTTCCCTCTTGGTGTGAAATAAGGGTGGAATCGATAAGGGTGGTACAAAATGCATTGCTCACATGAAACCACTGGTTTAGAAGTACAGAAATCTTCCTAATAAATGAGCAGGTCATATAAGAACCCCAAAGCCTAAAAAGCAGGTCAGCCTGTGCTTTTCCATCTATAGTCCCCATTCCAATTACCTCTCATTCCTCTTCTCTTAACTTGCCCCTCTTCCCTCAACACACACCTCATTCAATATCCTGCTCCTTGTCTGCATTTGAATTAAACTGTTCCACCAGTTTTCTATTCTGCTTAAAGTCCAGGTGGACAAAATAACAACTGAAGGAGACATTTTTTCATTAGCTCAAGTGTTCATCAAAGAGAAGCCCTGAATAGCCAAAGGGAACAAACACAGTCACAACTGTGTTAAGGTTTAATTTACAAACCCAAAGCAACAAACAACACGCACTCAATCCCCTGCTTAACCAGTAAATTTAGGCTCTCTCAAATCCAGGCTCCTGTCTAAATTGTCTTAAAGATAATTTGGAAGCTCTAAGGCTCACAATCACACTGAATACAGTTGCAAGTCATATTAAGTGGTTAAGGTTTTTTCTGTATAACCAGAGATAAAGCAATGTGTGATCACTGTCCCTGGTGCAATATTCCTGGATTAATAAAACAGGAGGACTCACATGGTTTGCACATGAACAGTAGGACAAACTGATTCCATAAACATTTCTAATCACACAATAGAGTAGTTGCTATGTATACTCACTCCCACTTTTTAACTTCTTAAGTAGCTAAAAATTTTGTGTCAAATGCAAAGTGGAAATCTTCCACTCCAAGCAAATTCTTATTTATTTTTTCAAGAGCATGGCCCCCAATGTGAAATTTGTCTAAGCAAGCAGAAAGCTTCAGGAAAATCTGCAATGTCCTTATTCTAAATTCCAAAAGCATGAATTAAATCACCTAATCTGACATTTTTACCTACTGGATTAAGAAGGAAAACATTTTAAAATCCTTATGTGGTTTATTATGCATTGAAAGGTTAGCAAGAATTTTGGCATGCATCACTTATTAATTTCTGAAAGACTGAAGGACTCTACTACACGTCTGCAGTACTTAACACACTTGGGTTCTGGCAAGTGGAGAGCAGCTGGACATGAAAACCACGATTCCCTCACAGCTACTGCAAGACAATTTTATTTCCACTGAACAGTGGGAAGAGGATGAAAACTGCACAGAATCTGTAACAAGCACAACCACATTCAGCCAGCAGCAGACACTGTGTCATACCAAATGCCATTGGTAAAGAAACCTCCTTACAAGAAACTGGATATTAATTAGTTTAAACAATGATATATTCAGTGGTTAAGTTTTATATTTCAAAGGGTGTAGCTGCCTGGAGGCCACGACAATAATAGGTTTCCACTGGAAAATACCTGGTTCATCTAACATGCAGTTTTACAAGTGTGACTTTTTCTATGACTTTAAAACAATTTTTCATTTTCAGTTGCTTTATTTCAGTCCAGGTGTCCTGTATGAATACTCAGGCAGAGATTCTGCAAAAGGTCTGATAGAGTTTTCCAGTTTCTTTTACCTTTTGTTATTATTTCATTCTAATACTTCTTACTACAGTAACAACCAGGCATTGCACTAAAGTTTACTTTTCAGCATAACACAAAACTGACTGACATCAATGTTCATTTTGCTACTACATGAGTGAGAAACTTATATCTACTTCTGTGAACAAAAATTTTGCAACCAAAGCTCTTGAGTTATGCACTGTTAAACTAAGATTTAGTTAATGAAATAGTATGAACCATTCATTCCTTTTGTGATTGAATATCTAACACTGCAGTACAGTTTGCAACCAAGAGACCAGGGATCAATGTAACTAATTACCAATTTAAGCACTTGCATTATGGACCAGCAGCACTGAAATTAACAGAACTTGGATATAAACCTCCACAGGCACAGAATTAATCTACCAGTTACCCTTTCTTTGAGAAGAATGACAATCCACAGGTTAGCACACCTGTAAAATGCCACAAAGTGCTGAATTCAGTTGCTTCTTCGACACAGATTTCTCACACAAATTGGACAAATCAGAAATCATAATTCTGATTTCAGAGGATTTGTTTCCTGAAAGACATGAAGGCATTTCACAACCATTTCTGATGCAAAGCCAAATGTACACAAATTAGTTTTATGCACAAAATTCAGGCTTCTAATCTTTATTTGTATTGCCTATGGTGATTAAGAATAAGAATGTCTTTGGTTTCAACCAGCAGACTGCATAGCACAGAGGACTCTGGCAACTGTCCAGTACTCCACTACAGTCAAGTAAGACTTTACACAGAGCAATGTCCCTTAAGAATATCTTAAGAAAGATGACACTACTCAGTATAGCACTTGCTAAAAAGAAAATTTAAAATAGATCTAAATCTCTAGTGTACCTCTTGTTCTCTTGGAACATCAACTATGCTTTTAATATATAACCATTTTCCCTTACTGAATTTCCACTGTATTAACCCAGAATTAAATATCAACACATGTGCAAATAGATATTAAAAAATTCCTCAAATTATCATGTAGCACATTTTCTGAATTAAGTTAAATACCTCAGTATCTGTGTATTCACCAGAAAAGTATTTAAAAAATATAAGCCTGAAGATAAATGGGAGGAAAAAACCAAAATACATTAAGTGATATATAATATGTATATCTGATATATTATATATTGGATATACAATCTGTGATTTGAGCAAAATATCCAATTACAATGCCACATCTCAATTAGTTTTGTGCAATGGGTAATAGTAAAGAGCATGATAATGGCCTGAAGCAATTTTTATACTTTATAGATAGGACTGATACTATGTCAGGACCTAGACTGTCAAATGTCACTTGCTCATGGTGTTTAACAAAGAGTTCTGTCACATGCAAACTCCACACAAGATGTTAATAATGATGTATTTCAATCTAGGAATGATATCAGAAAGAAGGAAAATTTATGCACAATAATTCTTGTCTTTTCTTTCTGATCACATTCCATCTATGTATCCCATCACCTCACCAAGCAACTGGTGCCTTTACTATGCCTCAAGTGGCTTGGTTTTAACAGAACTGTTTAGAGAACTGCTCTTCTTTTCCCAGTGTGTGACACTTTCCTTGTCTAATTTATCCCACCTATGGGTGTCAATGCATTCATTTAAGGACAGAATAGAATAAAAGTATTTTAATTGGAACAACGATCATCTCAAACTGCCTGAGCTACTCAGGGCTGACCAAGCTGAGGGTATTGTCCAAAAGCCTCTGCAACAATGGCAGGCCTGATTCTGTGAGCTGTTGAGATCCCTCTGCAAGACAATTTCTCCCACAAGAGGCAACAGCACCTCATTGCCTATCAGCAGACTTGCTCATGGTGCATTCAACTCCTTCATGCCAGCACTGACCAAAGTCCTGAGGAACATTGCCCTAGAACTGAGTCCTGGGGAACAATCCTGGTCTGGAGTCAGAGATACCCACTGCAGCTCCTTCAGCCAGCCCCTCACTCAGCACATCCCACTTTCAGGCAACTTGTTCAGAAGGAAGCTCTGAAGGGCAGTACCACTAGCATTACTAAAATCCAGAAAAATTGCATTCCCTTTATCCAGTAGGCAGGTGACCTTAGCATTGATCAACACCAAAATATTTAAACAGGACTTTCCCTTTGTGAACCCCTGATAACTCTGCTTGTTGACAACATTACTCTTTAAATGCCTTTCAACAGCACTCAGTATAACCTTCTCCATAATTTTTCCAGGCACTGAAGTTAGACTAACAGGTCTGTAGTCCCCTGGGTTCTTCCCTCACACCCTTTTCATAAATTTGGATAACACTGGCAAGCTTTATTTCAAATTGAGTTGATATTGGTTTGCTAGCTTTTATGAAACTCTAACAACATCTGTGTACCACACAGGATTGAAATATAAATAAATACAGTTTTGAGAATGGGATACTACATATTATATAACATATACTGTATCATGTATATAAAGTTATTTTATATTTTAAAAAAAATAGAGAAAAAGAAAATAACCTGTTTGTATTTTCTTAGAAGATCCTTCCTCTTCCCTAACCTTTTTTCATAGTTTTCAGTGTTTGGTCCTCACTGAAAGGTTGTGTATTAGCCAGAGCACGGCAGACAGGCAGATAAACACCTACTTGAGGCAACAATCAGATGAACAGCCAGGTATCTGTACAAAGCATGGGACTAAAGAAAGAAAATTAAGCCTGCATCTGATAGTTCTATTATTTCATATTGCCATTTTCCATTAACATTCACTCAGCAGATAAATGTATTTTTTTTCATGGCAAATGGTATAGGAGGGAGGGAAGAGTGCATTTTACTCAGAAAACAGCACAGCTTTTTCAAGTGTCAAGACACTTGCCATTCTTTTGCTTTACCTAAACTATTACAACACACTCATTATTGAGAGGCCTATAAAATTGCAAAATACATTTTAACATTTCAGAAGACCCAGCCCTTCCCCAAACTCTCAATTTTCTCTCCTGTATCAGCAGTTTCACTGCCATGTCTGAGTGCTTGCTGACATGCCACCAGGCATCTCTTCCTGTTGACGATTCTGACCTTTATTAATTCAAATCTGTGCAATCTTCACCACTGATCTGTCAAAACTGACACCTTGTCACACTAAGATTTTGCAGGGAGCATTCTGAAATATTTCACAGGGCATTACATTGAATCTACCTGATACCCAGAGAGGAAATTCACATCTTTTAGATATTTATTTTATATTTCTCTGGCAGAATGGCCATATATGTTGCAATTAATTTGCAAAACAGCTCAATCCTCCAAAAGACTACAACCAATCCTAATAAGTGACCAACTGAATGACATTAATTTATTTTTATAAAATTTGTTTTAATAGCGGGTTTTTTCTGTTCAAAATGTATCCCTAATTATAAACAAATCTTAACATCTTGAAGTTGAACCTGGTACAGTTTGAGGCTCTTATTCATAGGTTCAGTATAAATGTACTTCACAGGAAATAAAACAGCAGGCAAACAGTATAGCCCTTTTGGCATGATCATTTGGAAAAGAACCAAGATTTAGAGAAACCATTGCCTAAAATATTCCACCCACTGAACTATTTTAGAAGCAACAGTAACAATGGTCAGTTGTGGCTGCTTTAGCCAACTTCAAGACTGACATTCCATCAGGTCTTTGCACTAATTCCTATAACACATCAAACTACTGCCATAAATATTCTTGACCAGTTATAACATGGGGGTGGTATATTTTTATAACAACCTAAAGCCAGCTTAACAAAAAAGGGTAATATTTCTGAGCACAAACTACACAAGAAATGTTTTAAACAATATTGTTTACAGTATTTAAGTCTCTTAAAAGTTATTACTCCTACATTTTAAGTTCTGTATGGTGTGGAATAACCTCTGAAGGATGAATGCATATGAATACCCACTATAACTAAGGCAGACTGACTTTTTATCTGCTGTAACTACACTGAAACTAAGTGAAGGAGGAATTAAGCTTACTTGAGCTGAGAGAGAACCTGCCGTGCTTTATTGACAAGACAATTCCCTACCTGGAACACCGCAGATGTACACAGTAATTCTTCTCAGTATGGGTGTACTCCTATTAATAAGAACATTCTGGGGAGTCACGTAGTGATTGCAGAAATGTGCAGGTTGGACTTTCTTCAATGACCTAGAACTTCTCAGCATCCTACAGTCTTTAACATCCTCTTGAGGAAAACATACCCTTTATTATACGATGCATTCAGAAATAATTCTTTTGTGCCAATACACAAGGGTTTTTGAAGTGTCAAGCACAGCTGGGAAACTAATTCTGTAGGGTGTTTATGTTTTTCCAGAGGACATCCTCTCAAAGTTTCATTCCTGACAAAAATTGTATTGCATGGCTAGTGTGTTCTTATGGACCTTCTCTAAAATCACCATTTTGTGTAAGACAAGGTTTTTATTTCCTGTCTCTAAAGAGATTAGGGCAAAGGAAAGCACAGACAAGTCAGAATTACAGACCAATTACAAACCACTCAGCTGTGCTTCAGCCCTGGGCAAACTGATAGAACAAATACACTAAAGTGACTATTTATAAGCACTTGCAGATTAACCATGAGATGAATAGCCACCAACACAATTTTCTTGAGAGCAAATCAGTTTGACAGCTCAGTCTAACTTCCTTCAACACAAACCTGGTAGCTAAAAGGAAAGCAGGAAATGTCACATCTTGAGTTTAGTAAACCTCTTAACAATATCTAGGCAGTTGTCTTGCACCAGCTGAACAGACAGGTTGTGTGAAAACACTGCAAAAGCAGTGAAAAGCCCATTGGATAACCATTAGCCACATTTTGCATGTCCCTGTAATTATGGCCTGTCTTCGATTGCAACAAAAAGATTCCAGTTAAACGTTATTAAGGAGGTTTCAAATCAAGGAGACGACAAAACAAAACTACATTTCATAACGAGGTCAGGGTGCAAATGTGCAGGAGGACAGAATTTTTGTTTTTTAGGATTTCTGAGTCAATTTCTAAAATAGAAAATTAAAAAGGAGTGGTGAATTCACTTCCTAAAAGATACATTTAGGAAATTAGTTACATTTAGATTATTTACTCCTAGTCCAACTTCACTATCTTCTCAAGCCTTTTTAATATCAGTAAGAAAACATTGGTAGAAGTTTGAAAAAAAATAATGTGAGATGCAAACTAAATCCTGTAAATTGCAGGTCTCTTTTAAAGCTATTGCAAATTTGATGATAAAATGAAAATCCACATTAAGCACCCATTTTCTAAAATCACAATTCCCAATGAGACTGAAGAGTGTTTGCCACTTGCAAGGTATATTAACCAACTAAGGTAACCTCCAAATTAAACACCATAGTTTATCTTAAATGCCAATAAATACAGTGATCATAGCAAACATGACAATGTGCTGTGAACATTTACCACGAATTGGTATAATTCTTAATTCTGTTACCCAAGTAAATGTCAGTCTTAGGAATGCCAGTTAATTATCAAATTTTCTCGAATTGTGGTTCTAGCACTTGATACTGGCAGGATCAGATTGATAGCATGGCACTACACAGCATGAGAAGTCTGTAAATAAGCTGGTTTATCCCCAACAGCAGCACTTGGACTATACAAGAAGCAAAAAAAATCTGTCATAAATCCTAAAAATATTGAAAAATACACTACAAATAACCAAAAAACTAGACAAGAATAAACTAGACTTTACAGCCAGAGCCATTAGGTAAATAGGATTTGCTACATCTGCTGGGGGAAAAAGTAAAAAATAAACAACAAACTTAGAGTATCAGCATTGCAGTACTACAGAACATGATCTAGATTTCAATTATGATCATTCTAATATGTGATTATTCATCGTCCCAAGTAAGGGGAGACACATTTAAGGCTGTGTCAATCAGTGCATCTGCATTGACACCTCCATGAAAACACAGTGCATGTCTCATACACAATTTCCTTTGTGGATAATTCATCAATAGCTCAGTTCCTGACTCAGAACGAGCCTCCTGGGCCAAAGAGGGCACTTTATGATGTGCTGCACACAGAATCAGGTCTAATATTTCACAGTGAGAAAATAGCAAATCATGAGCCTCAACTCTTCTGAGCCTGGCATAAAACACATGCAGTTCCATCAAGTGCAGTTGGCAGCCTGGGAAGTCTGAAGTTAAACACAGTTAAACACCTCCCCTAGTCCCTAGGATGAAGCCTTTTCCTTGATAATGTTTTGTTTTTAGACAAAGAATTTGCCTAGAGGACTGATCAAAGAAATGATCTGTTGGACAAGAAGATGAAACTGCATATCTCCCTTTCTGATATATTATTAAAAAGTATCACTGTACCACACACTTCATGTTTCTACTAAAGAATATAACTACTCAACCAGAGATTGTTGTTGGGCTTTTTCCTCCCTTTTTAGAACTGAAATGGGTGTTAGAGGGTCTTTCCTACCTGCCTTTGTTAAATGTGGCTAGCTTTGAAGCAAGTATCTCTGAAATGAGGCAGATGGTGTATCCTTTGAAGTACCAGCTCATTCAAAGCAGAAGCAAAAAAGGAGAAACAGCTCTATTGCTGTTACTTTATTATGCAATGCTCTTTTAATCTCATAGGGATGACCACTGAGAATCAGAAGATGAAATCATAATTCCTCCTGCCACTGCTTTGCAAAAAGAGAAATAGAGCTAGAAGGAATGGGTTCAGGCTTCTCAATACAGTGTATGGAAGAAAAGCCCCATTGTAATGATTCACTGTCTCACAGTGACAGAATATAAATGCCATAATGATTTTTAAATCATCAGGAACTACACAAGTTCCTGCATTCCAATCTAAAGAAAGATGGAACAGTAGAATCTGTTGAAAGGATCAATCTAAAGAGACCAGTATCTGTCTTCCAGCATCAAGACTGGGCCAGCAATATCACATATTTGACAGGTAAGTATAACCAGATCCAAAAGAAAGCAATATTTTGTTAAAGTGATGGGACAAGAAGAAATGGCCTCTAGTTGCACCAGGGGAGGTTTAGGTTGGATATTAGGAAAAACTTCATTAAAAGGGTGGTCAGGCATTGGAACAGGCTGCACAGCAAAGTGGTGGAGTCAGCCCCCCTGAAGGTGTTTAAAAGATGTGCAGATGTGGCACTTGGGGATGTGGTTTAGTGGTGACTTGGCAATGCTGACTTAGCAGCTGGGATAAATGATCTCAAACTTTTCTTCCACCTAAACAATTCCAGGTTACTCTGACTGAAAGATGCCAATCCGAGCAAAAAATGTGCACAGTGAATATCAGACTGCTTTTCAGAAAGACAAAGTGAGATTCTCCTAAGGACCAGTTTCCTCAAATACTGCAATAAAAAGGAAAGACACCTGAGGAAAAAACTCTTTTGGTGACAGCAGGTTCCATGAACTGAAAGTGGTGCCTGCTGGCAAAAAAAATGTTAGCTTGGAATCCCAGCAGGGAACACAGAAAAACTTGCAGTGGCTAAAAGCTTTGGGGTTTGTAAACAAAAAGATATTTTACCAGCCAAATGGAGTTTCGTAAGTGCTCTCAGCTCTAATATAAAGAATAGTTTAAAAAGAGTAAACAGTGGATATATGCAGGTACCAAATGATTTTTTTTGTCACTTAAATAATTAAACTGAATCTTATTGACTAATGAAGTTATTTAAAAACATCAGAGTAACATTCCAGCCATCATAAGCAACTGTTTTCGCCTCAAGTGACATGTTCAGTGCAGTAGATTTTATTACTTCCTCGTAAAGTTTACTCTGTCATTTCTGCAAGAGTTATTTTTAGCTGACACATGAAATAGTAAAAAAAATGTATACATGCAAAGCTTCAGACAAAATGAACAGTGACTCATCAGTCTGAAACTGCTCTTGTAGCAAGAGGAGTCAATGGAATAGGAATTGGCCAATAGTGCCTTTCCTTAACAATAAAAATACTCCAGAGTTCTCAAGTTATATGCAAAACTGGCAGAAGTAGTACAGTGTGTGTCGCCTACATGTCAGACAGGAATTGCCTGGTAGGTAGGAAAATTATTTCCTACAAAATGTCACAGGCATCATTTGCATATCAACCAAAAATATTCAAACTACTGATAGTTTGAAAGAACACTGCTTTTTACTTACCAAAATAAGCACATGAAAAGCTACTTTTAGCTGTGCACCTGAATTAGGAAATTGGCTACTCTGTCTTCCAATGAGGGACAGGCAGTGCACAGACAACAGAGAGAGGGAAACACCAGACTAATTCTGTCCCCATAACTCATTTATTTACTACAGTATTTCACAGATTATCATCACCCTACAGTTATTTTGTCATGTTACCTCCCTGAAAAACTTAGAATGACTGATCTTCTGTCCAGCCTTTCATGAGGAAGCAACAGTACAACACAAGGAAGAATTAATTACAGAAAATGACACTGAGCTTCATTCTTTACAGTCATCTTTCTATCAAGCCATTTATCTTTGTATTTTCTAGGAACTCTGGGACTCTACAAAACTTACAGGGTAGATTTGTTTGGTTTTTTAAGCTACATGGAATTCCTTCTTGCAGTTCATATTTTTGCATAAATGTCAGCTTTTCCTCTATACAAAATTATTAAGTCATTAGACCCCCCCTATTTCCTTACCTGGGAAAAGAAATAAAAGTCCCACGACCAAAACCAAATCATCGACCAAACAAAAAAATTCTGAATCAAGACACTTAAATCAGGAAGACTTACCCAACAGTTTAGCTCAGATTTATTTTCAAAAGCTAGCTAATTCACAGAGATGAAGTGACTAAAACAATGTTATATGCTATAAAATCCCCTGACTGCAATGTAAGCACAAAGAGATACAGTATTTTATCATAGCAATAAAGCCTGGTTTAAAGGTCGCCTTTCCCATCTGTAAGGAAAGAAATGCTTGAGTTTAAAAAGTCTCAAATTACTCTTTTTGTAATGGACATATTTTCCTCTAAGTATTCCATGTCTTTATTCTTGAGACAGAGGATTTAGACATGTCTGGGGAGGGGTGCAAAGCATGTTTTGTTTTAGAGGGGTTTTTGTGGGGTTTTTTCCCCTGTTTAATTGTGGGGGTGTTGGATGTCGGGTTTATATTTCCGTGAGGTTTTGGCTTTTTGGTTGAATTTAGTGTTCCTTGGTAGTTTGGAGCTTTTGAGCAAAAGGGCTGTCCTCACATCTCTGTAAATCAATGGACTCAATGCACAGCCATTCTTAACAATGATTTCTCCAGCCCACATTCAAGCGGCTCTCAGCCCTCTGCCAGACTTCCACCACTACACCCATTTCTTTCCTGCACTGGAAAAGCCCAAACTGGACACCTGGGAACCCCAGATGTGCTCACAGGTGTCTTTCCCAGCCCTGCTGCTCACACAGCTTTGCCACAAAGGCAGACTGTTGAGTCTGGCTCAATTCACTGTCCACCAGGACACCTCCTCATGTCCTTGCCTGCAAAGCTGCTTTGGAGCCTGCTGGCCCCAGCTCGTGTGTGGTGTCACTCCACCCCAGATGCATTGTCTGTTTCAGAATTTCACAAGACTCCCTTCACACCATGTCTCCAGCTTGTTAAGAGTAGCAGCTTTGCTTTGTAGTGAAACTATTTTCCTGGATTTAGTCTCACTCAGCCTAGCAGAGTACTCTGTCCATTCCCATCAGGCAAACTGCTAATAAAGACTTTTACCAGCACTGGCCCTACTACTGCAAGATGCTGCTGCTACCAACCAGCTGCCATCTCTGTATCCACAAGTTCTGCCAGTTTTCCACACACCTAGCAGTCCTTAACCCAAACCATACCTTTCCATCGTGGCTATGAGGATGCACCTTGTCAGAAGTCTTGGTGCAGCAGGAAAATTTAATGGGAGCAACTAGCCTCAGAAAGCTGCCAGGCTGACCAGGACAGTCAGGACTTTTAGGACTGGTGGCTGCTCAGGTGGCCAGCACCTCCCCAGATCATCCTCCTTGGCCTTCTGAAAAGGGGAACATTTTCTTTTTCCCCCACACAGTTATTAGGGACCCACAGCAATCACCCGTCCTGTTGTCAAGAATCAGAAAATCAGGTATGCAAAACAACCTAAAAATCCCATCTTAAGGAAACTAATCTATTTGTATAACTCTACAATCTACAATCTCAGAATCCTGTTAGTGGATTCTCAGCCTCAAAAAGCATATATTCTTAGTTTTCCCAGTTTTTCCTCACTCAATCTACTTGCCAATTGTCAGTGATGCTTTTTTCTATGCTCCTCCTTTTTCTTCATTTACTGAAAACTTGGTAAGCAGACAGAAATGCCAATTCAAGTAATTTCCAAGTCTGGAGCAAATCTTTGTGTATGCAATGAGGTTCCTCCAAGGTTCTGTTTTAAACAACAGTTTTAAAGAGCTACAAACTTCACTCTAAAATATTTCTAATCATTGTTGCTGCTTAATATAAACACCTGGCATTGAAGACATGCTTTTGGAGTATATTACCAGAGAGACAAAAACATTCTGCTGAAAAAGTGGTGAAAATGTTCCTCAACTGGTCCTCATTTAGTAACTTCTGTAATTCTTTGAACTGCTGAAATTCACTTTAATCAGACAAATAGAAAAATAACACATTTTAAACTAATGAGCTAAAGCACCTATTTGATACCTGCCAAGGAATAGTATTTGTTTGTATTTGCTCCTTAGACACCCTCCCACCAAACAGCACTTCTATCACCTGCAGTCCTTTGCACACCAAGAGACTGAAGAGATGAGTCAACACCCAGTGTCACACCTTTCTTACAAATAGGAAGAGAAGCAGTCTGTCAGACACTCCTCTATGGCTTTATGAATCAAACCATGTGTGGCTTTATGAATCAAAGCTGACACCTGAAATTGCACCTAGAATTACAGAGAAAGACAAGGCAGTTGTCAGGCAAATGATTTAATACATTAACTGTAGCTCTCCCCATTCGACAGGAAGGCAAGCAGCTCCAGTGTGCAGATGTACACAATAAACTGCAACTTAACCACCTGCTTGAGGATGTTTAATCCAGAGCACAGATTACTCCATCATAATCGAAAATAAGTCCTAAACCCACATAGTCTTAATAGGTGAAACAAATATAGCCAGGTTATACCATCCTACACCTTATTGACTGTTCTAAGCAAGCAAAGCATTGAGCTTCAGTTAACAACTGTGTGAAGCACTGCACAAACTCAGTTAAAGTTATACCCAGTACATTTCACACACAGAACTGCACCTTAAGAATGCTCTTCAGTCTCTCTGAGCTAACATGAGTGAGCTAACAGAAGAGCAGCACTGTATTGCTGACATGTGCCCACTGTGAATTGCTACAGTGAGCTCCATGCAGCTTTTTGGAGCCAGGGAAGATAAAACACCTCAGCATACAAGTGATATTTAAAAACCCCCATGCAATACTCATTTCTCTTCAGCACTGTACAGATACCTGAGCAAAATATCAGCAGGCCAATTGTATAGTACAGTGCATCAATTGTATTAATACAGCAAGATCACAGCTGACTTCAGTAAGTTACTGGAAGGATGACACTGCCTTCCTTCTCCCATATATTATTATCCACAATGATGTGATCAACTGAGACTGAAAAGTGAAAAAAAAAAAATCCTTTCAGCTCTTTTTCAGTGAAAACAGGCTTTGTCAAAGATGACGAACAACATGTACCTCATGTCTTATTAACAACACGTTTGTAATGTGAATTTAGGAAGTTGTGATATCTGTGACCTCCCACAGGTCATTTGTAACTATGTCTCCTATGAGTTATGAGCTCTTGCCATCCATGGACTAACTTCAATCTGGTGACAGTAATGAGACAAATATGTATTAGCTTCATGCCTCTGAAATTGTAATGCCCTGAGTGAATCCTTGACATTTACTATTTGCAATTTCCCCTCATGTAAAATGCAGTGTAAAAAACAACCGAAACGCATGAATGTGTTGGCAAGTAATTTCAACTTCATAGCGACTCATTAAAGTTAAAACATAGTCTTTTCCAAATCACTCAAGGAATAAAATTACCACATATAAAAGGGGATGCCATATCTAGTAATATCATGTTTTATGACCTTGACACCAATCTTTTGTCGTGTATTCCTAGATTTGCTGCAAACACTTGAACAACTTTTTCACTTTGTGTTTATTTTGATCATCTTCCTGATTATCTTCACTTCTTTCGTTGGCCTTCACTGGGCCCACTCAACTTTCAGGATGACTCATTTCCTACATTTAGTGAAATTTGTCACATGCAGATGGCTGCAGGTGCTCTGTATTTTTAACTTATTGATAAAAATCAAGATAAATCCTATATTAACTGAACCTTCCCAACCCCAAAGACACTGCATTTTTGTTACATAGAAACAATTCATCACAACACCCACTATACTATCTCAGAATTCCCTAACTTGGAGCAAAACATTTATTTACAGTGACTAAAAAAAATCTTCACAGTCACTGGGTAAACAACCCTTATTTTAAAAATCCTTATATTATAATATGTAGTTTAAAAAACAGAACTGGTATTTTGTCTGATGGACTCTAATGGATCCTGAAGAAATAACAGGTATCTTGTAAAGTATCTTTATATATAATTATGATGACTTGATGCTAAAATCAAACTGGATACACATAATATATATTGATCTACAATTACATAGGAAATCTGTGTCCTATTCAAGGCCATCTATCAGTAATTAAGGAATATTTCTCAGCTCACTAAATAATATTCAATTTTTGATGTCTGCAAACATGTCCCAGTGCATTCCATTTGCAGTCCATTCCAGACTTAATTCCAGTCATAATTCAGGCATAATTTTGTACCTACCAGCAGGGAATACAAGATCATGGCTTCCTTATGAAATGTACTTCATGAAGTACAAGACTCTTTTCCCCAGTTTTAACTCTGTAAAAAAAACTACAGAGCTGGGATGTTTATTGTGTAAAACCACTGTATGATGCTTTGGGATGTTTATTGTGTAAAACTACTGTATGAAGCTTTCACATTACTTGATAATTTTGAAGATATGAAGGGCCTGTACTTTTTAGATCAGTGCAGAGTGAATAAGGCCACTGAATGTTACAGACAAGCCCATGCCTATCCATTCCTCCTGCACACCAGTTCTTTCCAGGCAATAAATACAAGCCCAGAAGGAAAGTAGTAGTCTGAAGATTATGGGCTTTTGAAATTGGAAAGATTAGTCATAGATTTCTGTAAATACTGTTCTCCAAGTAAACATTGCAAAAGATTGCAAGATGACACACTACAGGCAAGTGGTGCTTAGGGCTAAAGTTACCAGGTCTGACTTAACAGAGTCATCACATACCAAAGTACACCAACGCCACAGAGAACAATTGATAATAAATCAGATGTCAAATCAGATGCCAAAAGAAATTAAAAGTTGAAATATGAAGAACAGTTTGACAGGAATGCTCTGCAATTAGCAGCTAAATGATGTTTGGCACACTTCTGCAGGTAGAATTTTACAAGGCACTATTACCTGACATATATGACAATTAAGGGATTATTTGAGCCCTATTTAGGATCTTCCCTAATGTTTCAATCAGAGTTTGAAGATTTTCTCTATGGAATGCTGATAATAATAAAGTAAGGGAAGTGTTTTATAAAGATGCCTGTTAATCTCATTGCAGCAAACTGATAGATCACTACCCTTCCTAACCAACAAACACAAGTTGGACATTCACTGGACTATTCTGCACTTTTCCCCACAGTAGAATAATCATGCAGTCACAGTATTCAAATTGAAATTTTGTGAAATTAGCTAAAACATAATAACAACTTTCAAAATACTTCTCTGCAATTTGACATAAAAGACTCACAACTAAGCTGGTTGAGAAGTTCAACCTGTCTTGTCCACCTCCCCACAAAATGTACCTTTTCAGGGTGCTTGACCTACCTTAAAAGTGGTAACTAGAAATTCTACTCAATCAAACAAGAGAACACATTTTTTCCTCCTAGTTAATTTGAATGACCAGCTAGTGTCTACTAGAATAAATATACATACAGTTCACTGCATTAAAGTTTGGAACATTTTGATTCATATAGGTAATTTAGTAATATTTTGCAAACAGCATTTTGATCCAGAAGTACTTAATTGCTGGAGCTTTCAGAGACAATTACTTCAAGAGACTCTCCAGTTACCTTCACTGGGTTATTTTAAAAGCTGCTGTTACATTTGAAATGCAGTTTCTTCCTAGCACATAAATCAGTTTAACTATGCCGCAATTGCTTCTTTTTTTGGTGGAAGAGATAAACCTAATACAAAATGTCTCAATAGAAGAAGAAGAATACAGAAGAAGAAACTCCTCTTAGCTTTGATATTGATGGAGACAATTCCTGTTGCCACTAGTTTAACTGTTGCTGGCCATGGTCTCCTGGGCTCCCATGTGGAAATAGCAGTGCCAAGAACAATAATGGAACAATCATAAAAAGAGGCTAGTCTATCAAATATGAGAAGCACCATTAGGATTTGAAATTGTATTACACTTTGTGCTGACATTCAAAACCCCAATCAGGGCACCGACTGGCTTTAAGTGTTTCAACCATACAGGACATCAGAACAAGGTACAGGGGAGCTCAGAAAAGGAAACCCTTGTTCAGCTTGGCAAGCTACAGCTACGATGATAAAAACCAACATAACTCAACCATGTTTTTTTCCTTAATGTTAGTATATAAATAAGTCTACTTGATATAATTATATATTTTGGGACAAGGAGATAAAATGTGACTGGAATATTTAAGAGCAAACTGACATGCCATTTTAAGAAGGCAACCTGACTCCAGGTATGTAAACCATATAAATTTCTGCATTTATGATCTTCCACCAGATCACCAGATTTTTGCAACTTTTGCTCCCTCTTATGTTACTATTATCTTATTGCAAAGGCTTCGTACCTTCTCAGTGATATCTCAGGGGCAGCTCCTCACAGCACTGACTCCTCCTCTTCTGCTCAGCCAACAAACCCCATCTCACCTCTCCACCAGCCAACCTGCTCTTTTATAATACCCCTCTTAACTGGATCCAGCTGTGGCCTATTAAGAGCAGGCTTGTTCTTAATGCTTGATAATTAGCACAGCTGTAACTCCTTAGGGGTGAGATTACTTTCACCACTATCTCTAGTCTCCTACCTTCTATCTATCCACATGTTACTTCATCTCTAATCCTTGTGTTCTTTACAGTCACTGAGAAGAAACTTCCAGTAGAAAACATGGCTGTGTCTTCCAAGTTTGCCTCAAATTTTTCTGCTTATTCTGCATATGCAATAATCACAGCTTCTTGCTAGATACATTACAATGCTATTTTAATGGGAAGAACCAAAAGATTAACATTGTGGTAGTGCACAAATAGACATATAGGTTTTCCTTAAGTTTATTCTTTTTGGAAAAAAAATCCCATTTCAAGTAGGGATTAAGAAAATAATAGAAGACCTGGGAAATAATCAAAAGGAAAAAAATAGCTTTTATAATGACTAGAGTGTTCATATACACACAAATATTATAATTTATTATTTTCTGTAATTCTTATCAGAAAAAAAAATCCACTGAAGTATGAAAAGTAAAAAGTAGATATTTTCAGACTCAGAAGAAAAACTTCTGTGGAGTGATACAAGACCAAAGGCTTCTGAGTCACAGTGCCTGGTATCTAGGTAACCACAGATCCTGGCAACTGGCTTTTGTTTATTTATTTGTCTGATTAACGAGTAGATATTTGAGTGTTCTAATCCCCAAGACATCTCCACCTACCACTCCTAATTGACTGATTTGCTGCAGCCCACACTGGATGTGAATCTGAGGATAAACAGCAGTAACAAATACATTTAGAGAACTCAGAAAATCTTCAATACATTGCATAGCCTGGATTATGGACTGGAATCTCATTCAGTTATTATCATTAAGCAATCATTTGAAGACTTCAATGAAACTAATATTTTTTCTGATTTAAGTTGTATTTGGCTATTAGTCTAAAACTAGCATTTACTTTCTCTGAAGGACACTCACATCAGATCCGAAAATTCCTAGTTTCACAGCATTCTAAAATACTTATCTACTCATGCCTAGCAAATTTCATAATTTTTAATTCCCATCAGACTTAAAATTTGGAACTCTATCAGTATTTAACACAGTTTCTCAGGTGCTTTAAGCACATAAACCTGCAAAACAAAATGGTTTGCATATTATCTCAGATGTGGAGTTTTTCAAATGTCTGGAAATACCCTGTTACTAATATTCTACCATCAGCACTAAATGTTCATGTGGAGTAATGCTGTACTTTTCTGTCTTTAATAACATTTTTCTGAAATAATTTACTGATTTCTACATAAAGTATGTTACTGAGAAGGTCTCAGAGCATGTGTGCCCTCTTTTACTTTAAGTGATTTTAGGCCTATCCTAAATTAGTCCTTAATTTGCTTTCATTCACTTCAGAGGAAAAAAAACCCCAAAAAACAAACAACAACAAAAAAAAACCAACGACCCACCATGCAACAATCTTTAGTAGTTTTCATTTAGCTGTTTTGCCTGTGAGTAAAACAACTGATTCAATTAGATGGGGGTTTTTTTTTCCCTATCATATCCCATTAAACAACTCAAGCAAGAAACTGGTCTTTTTCTCCAAAGACTTGGGAGCAAGAAAAGATTTTTCTGCAGCATGCAGCCTCCAGTGCAAAGGAGCTGTTTGTCCTTGCTACATGAAGGAAAACTGTATGAGAGAAATTTCAAATGTATAACACACAGTATGAAAATTAACCTTCTAGAACTTGTGAGTTTTCAGACCTCATGAATTATTACCTACTGCCTATAATAGTAATCTTGAGCCAATTTTACAGGGAAAGCTGGAGATAATTTTAGGGAAGCAGTGCCTGTGCAGGTTCATGAAGTTAGGACAGAGCATTGCTCTGATTTCTTGGCCAAATTAATCACTTAGCCTAGTTGCATAATGAGGCATTTTTTAAAAATTATTGTATTTAAATCAAATTTATAAGTTTAATTCCAAGTGTAACAAGTCCGTAATTGCCTACAAGGGGTTTGAATCTAGCCCTGCCTCTCAACAGACCACCCCTTTCTGCCTTCATTACCATTGTACACCCATATAATGAGATTGCTTATCCATGCTTCCTTGCTTTAACTTCCATATCAACCATACTCCATTTCCCTTACCTATTAAAAATGCAATTAACATCTTAAATAACTCATATATATGTATCTGTTGCTGTGCTTTCCCCTCTGCACTTCCGTGCAATTGCAGGTTTTCCCTGGTGAGTCCCAGCCCCACCCAGCAGCATTTCTGCTTTATTCAGCATGAGATGAAATGATCTAACTTGTTCCAACCATTTCCTCAAGGGAATATCACTTGATATCATACCACCCTGATGTTATTTTGGCAATCTCAGAAGCTTTGCATTCAGTATGCTGATCAACTCTTTGAACTATGAGCTCACTGTCTTCAAGGTGACAGACAGTACCTCTCTGGACATCAAATCCCCGAAGTTACCTGGAGAGTACTGATCACATTTCCAGTTTTTAATCCACGTTAAAGATGTCTCTCTGACCTTTTTCTGCTCCTTCCAGTACCTCAGTATTGGATTTCCTATATGGATTAACATAGATTTCTCTCCTAAAAAGGTAGCTGTAATCCTGTAAGGGCTGGTTTGTGTGCACTGCCCTGGAATTTCTCATCCTAGACTTCCTCATCTTCAATATTTTTTCCCTGAAGTAGGAGACACTGAACTCATCTGTTGTGTCCATTAGGAAAAATAAAAAAAAAAATTTGGAGATTCTCTTTCTGGTTCTGTTCTGTAATCAACACCCCCAGTGCAAATTTTTAAAGCCTCTTAAACAAAGCAACATCTATATGCTTCAGATAGAGGATAAAACTGGAAAGGAATTCTAGGAATTCTAGCAATATTTGGGCACTGCAGTATCAATTGTTCAAAGGCAAGATAGATTTGTACAAAAATTTTCTGTGGGAGATTTAGTCAGGCTCTCTGCAAAACTTCTCTTTGCCTCTTTCAGAACACTGGCAGATGAAGATTTTACCTTGCCTATTTCAGATAGGTCTGGGGATAGAGCAATGCACAACTTCCCTTTACTATGCCTGCTGCCATGGCTAAATAAGCTCCAGGTGTAGTTGAACAAATGAATCTCTCAGCTTCCAGAAAACACTATGAAATATCAGAGATGCTTAGGTAAAATGCACACACAAAAAAACAAAAACCAAAACAAAACCACCTCCATACACAAGACACATTCAAATGCAGTTTTTTCTCAAGTAATTTATCCATGAACAAAAGCCAAGTGTGGATTTCCACAACAGTTCAGAACACTGAGTGCATACTGACTAGTAACCAAAGGCTATCCCTCAGAGTAAACTCTAAAGCAAATTTCAGAAGCAAACCAGGATTACTTTCCGACTGAGATTTCAACAAGAAATTGTTCTTGGAAAACAACAAATCAGGAGTGCACTACAGGACGTACACTAGTGCACTTTGAAGATATACACAAATTGGAAAAGGGTCCTCCATGACTCACCAGATATAACAGAACTTTTTGCATAACTTTTAAATCAGTAAAAGTTTCCTCTACCCACATCCCCATCTTGTCCTATCAGAGCCCACTTCCCATTTCTTCAGTTTAAAATGCTTTTGGTGTTTAACAATAAAAATCATGTTACCTCTTGCCTAGCCTAAAATGTTACTTATCATTTCACTTTGGCATAACTGTACTGTATTTTACTTTACAGTAACAATCGATTCAACTTCTCATCCTCTTTCTTGCTTCTGACCTTAACAGTATAGTACCAAGAAGTTAAAATAAAGCTTATGCCTCGCTATATTCTGATTGCTATTTGACATGAATGATGGGGGGAGCAAAAGGGGGCTGAGTTGTCATTTTTTAAAAATTATATAATGATTACTAATGTGACAACATCCCTCTATGCTAAGTTCTCCTTGCTAGTTTGTTCTATTGCACTAAAATTTCTTACACTAGTTAAATCAGTAACAATAATCTACATAATCTTGTAAATTCACATAAATTAGATAGTAAATAGATAGTAAGATAGTTCAGCACTTCCAAAAATTTCTCTGTAGTTAAAAACTGAAGTAAGTGAAACTCCACAGACAGTAGTCAGGATTTTCTCCACATTGTAAGCCAACCCATTGTCCCTGATATGTGGTACAAATTTAGTTCATTTCTTGTGCTTTGGACCCTTGTGATTTAGTATGTCAAAGGTCTCACACCCAAGCATGAACATTTTCATTCCTTGATTAAATATCTCAGTTTTGCTATTCAAACTCACACAGCAGTATGTAAACATCTTGGAAATACTTTTACTGGGGGGGGGGGGGGAAAAGAAAGAAAAGAAAAAAGAAAAAACAGCCCAACAAAAAAAAATCAAACTCAAAATCAAACCTTAAAATAGCACATTTCTTGCTGGATTTTAAAAGAAGTTAAACATTAATTCAATTGAAAGTAAAAAAAACCCAATAAACCTCATCATAGTGTATTTAAAGCTATTAAACATGGATTTCCATTTATATGTTCTTGGATATTAGCAAGCTACTTAGTGGCTGGACATATCAGTATTTTATGCCTTTTGGATTCACTGAAATAACCAATATTAGCAAGACATGAATTGAATTTATTTTAACATTGGCAAACAGGAAAGCTAATTAGTGGCAACAATTTACTTCAGAACAGGATTCTTATGATTTACTGGGTTATGACCTATAATTAAATGTATTCTATGTGTTTCTTCCACCAAGATAATTGATATAATGCATAAGGCTAGATGGTTTAGGGCCATTTCTTTCTTAAAATGCAATTAAAAATAAACCACACTGTCAAAGATAGAACATGTTGGACATTTTGAGGCTCAAAAATCTTTACATCAGTGTTATGAGGTTAATAAAAACAAAAGAGAGAAGAATGAGGCAATTTCTTTAATGTGGCCATGAGGAAATCACACATTTCCATAGAATCCCATGGGATTGTAATGGAACCCAAATAAGCCTAAGAACATGGAGAATAATCAGCTTGCACAACAGGACTTTTAAAACCCCACTCCTCAACTTAGTGTTTTCAGAAAGACCTGAGCACATCACCTGAAAAGATTGCACCATTCCAAGGGAATTTCGTTCAATCTTAAGAAATGTTACGTTTCCACTAAAAATGTTTTGGGAACAGACAGAAACTCTACAGAATATTAAATCACCAAAGAACACCATTTAAAATTATTCAATCTGAAGGCTTAATTACATAATCGAGAGCCATAAAAAAGGCCTTTTTTAAACTTGTATGCTAACAGCATACAAAGATTTTTTTTTAAAGCAGCAAAGAAAGTTTGTACATTTACTGAAGCCGTACGTTAACTAAAGGTTGTACATTTACTGTCACAGTCTCTAAAATGTGTTATTCCTGCCTTTTGAATCAGTATAAACTGGTTTAGGTTCTCTTCAACATGATTTGTTTAAAATACTAGTTCATGCTCCAATAACATTCAGCAGGCAATATTTCCACTATTTTCAGGAACAACTACTGTGCTATTGAAAATAACTGCAACTGACAGAACAACATGTCTGACTTAACTAAACTTGAAATAAAACAGGAAATAAAATAAAAAATGAGTTGGGTTGAGAGGCAACAAAATGGATACAAATATTATAGATGAGTATTTAAGTTGGAATGTGGCATAAAAAATGATAAATGTTTTCATTTGATGCCCATGTACTCTTCAAAGTTTTCAAGTGTCTCAAAACAGTAAAACAGAGTCTCAAACACTTACAGAGTTATATATTCTAAATTTCCATTTTCAAGTCACTCATTATTTTCTTGGGATGGACTAAGTTTTCAAAGTCAAGATTGGTGTTAAGTAACCCAAAACAGGTTTTATAAAACAGACAAAAAGAAAAGCCTGACTTTAAATTGCTCACCAAAAGAAGATTTCCTGCATAACTGATGCAGGTGTATTAAGAACTGCAGTATGAAATTCAGAGTTATAAAATACCATGAAGGTGGATGACACCAAAATTATTTGAAGACTACATCGTGTGAGAAAAACAGCACTCAATGTTATCAGGCCTTATCATAAGCACACAAATAGATTTAATATTAAACTAATTTCAGAAGGGCATTCATTTACATTAGAGAAATATTGTAAAACTGATGTATTATACATGCCAATGTAGGCTTTTTTTATGAAACCTTTTCATTAGAGATAAAAGGACAGGAAGAGGTGCACAGCTGTGGTGGGTGAGTTGTCCCTGTAACTTGTCCTGTCCTGTGCAAGCAGCACAGCCTCAGTTACCTCTGAGCAGAGCTGAGCCCTGCCTGGGGCTGGCTTCATTCCAAGGCACACTGCCAAGGGCAGCCTGGAGAGAACCACCACACACAGACAGAACCTGAGGAGCGTTCTTGGGTCCTGCAGCCCAGCAATAACTGGAGCTTCACCCTCCCAAACACCTTAATCCTTGCATTTGGGCAGGAAGAGAGAACAACCATAAATATAAGAGACAAATGCAAATACAGTCTTGCTGCAACGGAATCCAGTTGCAAAGACAAAAGAGCGGGGACATTCTCATCAATATCCATGCAGAGGATCCAGGCACAGACAAATCTCCAGCAATCAGCAACATCCATCCATAATAACCTACCTGCCTTTGATCACATAACCCACTCATCTTCTCATTCATTAAACAGTTTCTCTTGATGGGTAATTAACTGCCAACTGACTGAGCTCAGCAAGGGCTTTGTTTAGGTTTTTGTTGTTTGGTTGTTTTGGTCCCCACTCCGTCCCTAAAGGCAGTAGTCAATATTACCAGTTAATACTATTGCCCTCATGGATACAGCAAGCACAGCATTAGTGCAGGCATCCTTTTGTCTTCTGCCTGCTCAATCTCTAAGAATGCCTTGAATTTATTACAGAGATTTTTTGAGTAATCAAACCATTATTTTATAGTGGGAAAGCACCCACAGTATTTAAAATGAGAGCAGCAAATTACTTGAGTTATTGTAAACCGTGTAAAACTCTCAAACTCCTCTTGATTTAAATTTTAAAATAAAAATATACAAAATCCCCTAAATAAACATGTTCTATAATAATTATTTCTTGAGAAAAAAAAATAGATGAGTTGTCAGAGAGTACTGCAATGCTCTTCGCATGTAAATATTCTCTTTATGCATCAAACCACTCATCACCTCACTGACAAAGAAATAGTTACAGTTACAAAAATTTTCTAGTCATGAAGACCCTGATAATAAGTTAAGTGATAAATTTTCTATAAGAAATACATAAATAATGTTTTAACATGCAGCTATCAGATCTTCTCTTTATTTCATTACACTGGAAGGATGAACTAAATGAATGCTTTTATTTTGACAGAGAACCTCCTCATCCTCTCTCAGCTTTCTTCTCACTTGTGAAGACATCTTAGCCCCCCTCTGTCAACTTGAAAGCTCTTACTGTCACCAGCCAGAAAGAAAACACCTCACTGTGTACGAGGACTGTCGTGTGCCAATGGATTTGGCTGTCAAGCACTGAAAAGTACTGTCACTCAGTGTCAGAGGACTAACAAAGCAATTATCAAAAAACCCGCATTCATGAAGCTGAAGACATGCAGATTTAAATGAGACTCAGACAAATCTAGCTAGAATTTTCTCTCCAAACTAAAAAGGTGTGACTTTCATGCAGATTTCACTGAGCCTTGTTTTTTATTATCCCTTACTTTAACAAAAGAACCCCCAGACCCGCTGTTCATTATTTAAGACTAAGTATTTGAAATGCTTTTCAGGGGAAATCCTTCTAAAACAGCAACAGAGAAACATCATTTTATTATTGCCCACTATAAGGGCCAGAAAAATTATCACTTTGAAGGCTGGCCATGGTGAAAAAATAGGTCTAAAGAAGCCAAATGCATGGAGGATGGTGAATTTAGAAAAAAATAAAATTGTGTACGAAATCAAGTCCAGACAGAAAAGCAGTTGTGTCAAACAAGGAAATGCAAAATAAAACCATCAAAACCACACAGAAAATTGCATCTACTGAGAATACAGTATTTAGTTATATGTAAGTAAACTAGTTTATAAATACAGTATTTAGTTGCTCAAGAAAAGTGTTCCCAAGGAAGAGAATAAGACCCCTATTAAAGAAAAGCAGAGAACTGGAAAAAAGCAGCTGAACAACATTGACATTCATCTGTTCTAAGGAGCAGCAAAGGACAATCCTTTCACACATGTGATGGTACAAATTCTCAGCCTACCAGCATTGCCAATATGACATATTCTTGTGACATATTTCAGATTAAATAACCATTTCATACTCCAAAATACCTTTCTTAATTGGTCTCTCTGCACACTTTAAAACCTGCCCAAACAAATTGACTCACAGAGAGGGGGTTACTTTCTGACAGGTACGTCAGGTCAAAAGAAAGTTCTTAGCCTAAAAAAACAAACCACTCCTTAATTGCATATTTCATAAAAAAAAACCAAACAAAGAAAACCCCAAAAAACCCCAACAAACCCCAAACCTTCACAGTTTAACATTTTTAGTTTTGATGTAGCTCTGAAAAAAACCCCAGAAGTGTTTGCACAGCTATGAATAGTGCACACTTTTTAGATCTGCGTGCATTTAATATTGCAAGGTGGAAACAGCAGAAGTGATGATTTTCTGGATGTTGGGAGGACAATGTCTCTACTGAGTTCATGAAGATAACTCATGAAATAGAGTCATCCTTTTCAAAAGGAGGTTTTTCTTTCCTTGCTTGTATAACCTAGATATACTAAGATTCCTTAGACTTTTTGAAATGCATTTAGTATTGTCTGGTCCCACTTTCTTATCACTAGTCCATTGAATATTCTTGTTATCATTTTTAAATTGTTTGGAAGTCATCAGATATATATCCAATACATTTGAGAGAAACATCTAAAGTTTAAGTTGCTGCCAGGTGCTCAGTAAAGTTTTAAAATTTCACAAATTCCATCATGATGCATCAGGCTTTTACATTAACCTTGAAAGTATTAGTGCACCATGAGAGGAAAAGCAGGTGACAGAGTCTGGACGCCGTTCAGTCAAATCAAACCCTAAAATGCAAAAAACACACAGGTGGAAAAAGTGGTGTAAAATGTATCATATGATTTTGATAAATGAGATGTTGCACTGTCATTGGAATAACTACAAATCACCAGTCTACAGATATATTTAGGTGAGTAGTCTGTAGGATTTATGAGAAAAGACAAAAAAAGATACAAAAATACCTTCAAGATTTTTTCTTTTACCGTACTTAAAAAAAATATCACTAGTCTTTGAAAATTAACTGTCTTTTAAGATATATCTAATTATATTTTTAGACTCAGGATTACATATAAAAGATCCAATCTCTGTCAAAGATTCTGCCTCTTGTAAATTATGATATGTTTGCAACATGTACTGGCAGAAGGGCTGCAGAAGGAGAGCTGATGGCTGTGAATTTATGACATCTTCCAAAATAGCCTATCTTTTGTTGTCCATATCTTCTTCTTTAACTCACTTTTCACTTACTGGTTTATAAGTTAGAATGGTTCAGCTTCAAGAAAAAACATCATAAACCACAGTTCTCTCCAGTGCCTCATGAATTGGTACATTGGCACAGGCACTAAGAACAGCAGAAGTGGTCAGAGAAAGCTGAGGGGAACTCAACTGGGGAGAATCTAATTAAAAACAAAAAAAAAAAAAAGGGAAGCTTTTAGCTGAACTCAGTCACAAGCCAGCACAATCCAGAACTGCACAGATATACTTCTTTTCCAGAGCTTTCCTGAAATCCTGGCCAAGTTGGGGCTTGCCCAGCTTGTGTAATTTCCCAGCAGGCTGCATTTAAAAGTTATGTCACCCTCCAAGTTGTCTCTGGTGACAAATGTTTCCATAAATGCTAACAGACTTCAGTGCTACTTTTGTTTTGCAAGAAGAAAATGTTCAGGTCATGAAAATGATTGCTCAGGGCCCTCTTGCAAATGGAGGGACAGCAGTGGCAAGCAGTTTAAAGGGACTCCATCAATTAAGTCTTCTTCAGATGCTTGATAACATGAAATCAGATTTGCCTTTTTCTTGAGTGTGAATGCCATTTACACACTAAAGGGCTGAATTATTACACTCAAAAGAATCACTTCATTCTTTTACTTGAATATTTCAGAAATGTAATTTTGTTTAAAAAAATTGCTTTGCATTTTAACAGCCATAATTATATTTGGCAAAAATGTCCACAGGAAAGGTGTGTGCCCTTTTTAAGAAAAGCAATTATTCTGCTCCGGGTTAAATCATTTCACCTGCTGTGAAACATTCAAAATCTCTTTTGCTATTGAACACAGGTAGCTCCTTAATAGAAGGGTCATACAGGCATTCACAAAACACTACTTGCAAAACAGTCAAAAGTCTGCCAATGGTAGGTGCATTAAAATTTTTTTTTGTATAATTTAATTGCCAGTAGATTTGCAAATCTTTTTAGTGATAAGAGTTGGTGGGCACTCAGCTGCTAGAAAGTTCTGCAAAACCAATTTGTCTTAGAGGTCTTTAAAGAAATCATTCATGCTATTGTTAATAGGTTGATGAAAAAACCTCCAAGCACACAACTCTAACAGATGTAAATATATCTCCTTTATGATTACTGATACCATTACCACAGCACACACCTCATTTCTCTGCCTCTACCAGAAAATCTGTGCTTGCAGAGCACTTTGCATGGTTTTCCCTCACACAGATCTGCATCTCAAACCTGCCTTTCAAGGAAAGTGAAAATTATGCAAACCTGCACACAAACCCACAGACAAGCTCCTCTGCCAGGATGAATTCCCTGGGAATTCATAGATGGGAAATCTTTAGCCCTGATCTGCCTGCGAGCAAACCTCTCAGGAGCAGGTCTAACAGCCAGGACACTGACCTAACACTGTGGGAGAGAAGGTGCCCAAGTGGGTCCATTTCAGATGGCAATAGCTGAACCAGAAAGGTGAGAAACACAAGGCTGAGGCCTTGAGCTCTGCAGACTCTGGGTGGGCAGGGGACCACAGGCACAGGAGTCACAGGACATGGGGCACACACTGGAAATGGAGCACAGGCTGAAAATGAGCCACAGAAACCTCACAATAATCAGTGAAAGTAAAGCAGATCTGCAGCTTGACAAGAGTGGTTTAGGAGTAAAAAAAGACTAAAAAAGAATCTTTACCATATGTAACAACAACTGAAACACACAGCAATGGACAGCAGAAGGTACAATTCAAGCACCTCCTGTGCAGTCTGGGTCTGTTGCTGGTTGTACCCAGCACATTTTAAGGGTTAGGTTTGACACCCATTCCATAGCTCCAGTGAGAGCAGTGTGCAGCAGGGGTCAGTGACTTGGGGCAGTTTGTTTGAACTGCTGCTCTGAAGACCTGGCCTTGCTCACAGTTCCTCCAGGACTGGCTAAGTGACATTGGTGCAGCTTTAACACAGCACAGCTCCCCTGCTGTTCAGAAGTGTTCTTATTTACTACTATGAACACAAATTCTCTCTTGTTACAAAACACCAGCTTGTCACACAGCAAAATTATACATGTAGAACAAGTTAGCAGAATTTAAAATATTTATATTTTATCATCATGATAATGAAAATCATTGCTTAATTATATAATTAAATCACAATCAGGAAGTGTTTAAAGAAAGTATCATGATACACCAACTGGTTCATTTCATTCCTTTAGTTCAGTCACTTAAAGACTGTAGTAAAATGAATATATAGGTGTTGGTTTAAAATAGCAATTAGCTAGTTTGCACCAAAAAAAGTTTAAAAGTTAGCATTATGTTAGCTTTGATGGTTGAAACTACTTTTTAGTCTTAAAAACAACTTCATAAAATACATAGGGTCTAGAAAGGCATTTCAAAGCCTTTTTAGGCAGTTTCAAAGCCTTCTCGTTAAGACAAATGTTTTCTGTGTGTTTTATCCTAAGTAAATATAAGGTTGTCTACAGGAATGCATATTTTTCCATCCTGAAGTACTCATTAAGAGGAAAAATGATAATTTATGCTTTTTTATTCATACATAATAAACACATACATTTATTCAACAACAGGAATCCAAGGACCTTATTTCACACCCAGAAGTGTGGCCTTATTTGCTGTGCGAGGGCCATCCCTCATACTAATGCCAGGTTATCATAAAGATCGTACCAGCAGTGGATACAACAGCATTTACATCCCACTAAACTCTGCAGGAAAACACTGTTAACAGCAAGGAAACTGGTAGCATTTAGCAGGTCATCACCTTAACAAAAGCAACAAAGAGGACAAGTCAACACCGTTTCGGAGAGTGAACAGCTGCATGATGAATGCATTAGAGCTAGAGAGAGTGCTTCAATAAAAGCCATGTGGTGGCATTTATTTATTTAAACAGGCATGAAATAAACTTGTTTCTTTTTCAGAAACTTTCTAAAGTTATTTTATTTTTAGTTTTGGAAAGCACCTATGGGTACTCTTTTTCTCGGGGAAAAAAAATAGGGATATTGAAACCAAGAGAAGAATAAAAAAAAATTTCAAACCTAATTTGCAGAGCCTGTGAAAAGGGACAATCTGCAATAGCATAGAGCTGTGTTTCACTATAATTAAACTGACAGATATTAAAATTAATGTTAAATTGGTCTGATCCTGTTTAAAAAGACTCTATCCCCTGTTTTAAAAGACATGCAGGATTTACTACATGAGGTCACATGATGCTACTTCTAGATCAAAAGTCTACAGCTAAAGGCATTGACATGGACCAGAAGAGAAAATGATACAATTTGACAATGATTATCATCTAACTCTATCTGATTCACAATTACAAAAATGAAACAGCCACATATCCTGCAAAATCAAACCAGAATAAATGTCAAGTCTTATTTCCTGAAAATCTGTGTACTTTATCTGTTTCAAGCAAGGGACTAAAATACCAACATAAATAATTTCCACATCTCTGAGAGCATTTTCTTCTCCAGGCCATGCATCTCTAGATATTGGAGGGTTCTTTGGAAGTACTAAAATTAAAATGGCAGACATTTACACTATAACTATTCATTGTCCCTCCACATCCATATGTAATCTGTCCTGAAGGGGTGATCAATTCCCAGTCCTGGAATTTATATGAATGAACCAACAAAGAAACAAATGCAAGAGCTACCTGGCAAGTGAAAACAGACTTTGTGTCCAATGGGATTGATCTACACGTTCAGTGAAAGTAATGATTTCCCAAGGCTTTTTAGGGAAAACTACCTGAAATGAAGGAAAATACAAAGTATTCCAGAGAGATCCTCCTTTTTCATATTAGAAGCAAAAACTTGTATTAAGTAATTAAATTTCCAACCAAGGGTATGAACCACAGACAGGGAGATGCTGTACATCCAGATCAACACAAACAACCCACAAAGTAAATCAGTTCTCAAAAGTATGGCCAAAACCCCTTCAAATTTGGGGAAAATAACTTGATAATGAAAGTTGTGACAGAATGTGCTCCAGCTATCTCAAAAGCTATGCCTTTGGGATCTACTTGCAAAAGGTTCAGATTAAAAAAGTTGATAGGATAACCCACTTAAAGAACAAATAAAAAATCAAACAAAGGAAAAGCCAACAAAACCCCTCACACAGAACACCAAACAAACAAAACCCAGCAGCTGGAGAGGCAGCAAATTTGATCTAAGGATTATGAGGTATTTGCCTGAGTAACACCTCTTTTAGTTACAATCCATAGAGGGCAGACACAGCTGGGCAACTGATTACCTTTCTCTCCCATCTCTGCCCCTAAATGTATAATAAAAGAAAAAAACTAAAATAAATGGGAAGAAGCCAGCAGTGAAGAAACAGCAAAGAGCACCCAGAAACTAGCAGCTATTGGCATCAGAGGAGTAGCACCATTCATGAGAAATTTCTGGGTATCAGTTTCTCAATTGCTACCAGCAGCTTTGCTAATCACTTGAAAACCTGCAGTCTTTCTGAAGCAGATAAACAATACACAATAAAACACAGTCCTATTCCATACATCTAAGCAAAAAACAACCTAGGAGCAAAAATGTCCATTAGAGAATCTCAATGACACCGATTTGGCAAAAATTCAATTAAAGAGAAAAGCTGTTAGCAGAGGATGGCTTGTGCTCACCAATTAACATGATTTTTGACAGTGTTACAGGATGATAATCAGTCTAATGGCTTTTATGGATTTCAATCTTCCAGACTGGCTTAAAATAATAATTCTGCCTTTAAATACAAGGGCCTTTGAGAGGCTTGTAACACAGCCATGCAGAACAACACTCGAGTTCTCATTCAGAGTTGCAGTATGCGTAATATGGACAAATATTCCATAAGCAACACAGAAAACCCACATCCATGTGCTAGCTTGAGTTACGAGAGCTGCTTAGAGTAACTACATTAATTACAGGGTCTCCCCATGAGTGTTATCAAAATACCCAAGTTTTTTTACTCATTTCAAACACTTGAGCTACTCAATATTTTAGTTTCAGAAACTACAATTCATTTAGCTGTCACTATTTCATTTGGCATTTCTCTCACTTGAGCAGTATCAGAATCCCTTTCCCTCGGTTTTCTCCTCAGCTGCCTGGCAGATGGAGGTACGTAACAAACAGTTTGGTGGCTTTCAGCCCACTCCTCCTAAACAGTTGCAAACTGGGCACAGGTATTAACCCATCAGATTTTACAGATGTCATCTGCTAATGGCTGATTTTATCAAGGGCCTACTGTACAGTAGTTTCAAAAATAAAATCCTTTTGACTTACTCCATCACTTACCAGCATTTCTCACAGCACCAGACACTGACTGCAGGAGTCTTTTCTACAGCATCACAGTTCCTGCAGTAAGCAGCAATTCACTGTTTGGGGTATGCAGAGCTCAGACAGCAGAACTGGAACCACCCATTCGCATTCTCTGCTAACTGTCCCCAGTCTGAGCTCTTTAGCACTTTCCACAGACCCTGCCACTTGTGAGAACTTCTGTGGTAAGAATACTTGGTATTTATTATATTTGTTGTATTTATGTAGAGAAAGAGAAGCACAGCTCAGTCAGATTTTATGCCTGGGGATATTGTAGCAGCTGCACAGGTATAATTGCTTGTCAATGACAGGGCACAAGCAGGAGTCCAACCAAGTGCAGATTCAAGCATATCCTTTACATTGTTCCTTCTTATTTCAAGGTGTGTCTGACAGGTGTTGGGAGTGTGAAAAGACAGTGAACATCAAATAATGAAACACTCATAATGCGTCAGGAGGTGAACGTGCCTGCCTATATAGACAGCACAAGGGAAACATGGAAAAAACCACTCAACCTCTAAATGAGCCAGGAAGCAAGATGGAAAACAAAGAACACCACAACAATCTCCATTAACTACAACAATCACAGACCGTGCACAGTCCAAAGCTCTCAATTTACAGTGTATTTTTTGTGCCTTAATGGACAGGAGTAGCCAACTATGACAATGAGAAATTGCTTCTTCCACAGGCTGCACTGAGAGAACATCTTCTGAAGATCAATGTTTTCAGGTGCAATAAGGTCCCATTAAGTCATGACCAAGAACCTCAAATACTCTGCAGGTCTTCCCTAAAACAAGCTAGATACTAACAGGCACCAAAACACCTATCTGACAGCATGATCTGAATACAACACAAAGCTGCTTTACAATATAGTTCTCCTGGATTCCAGCACAGCACTGGTTTCAACATGACTGACTTTAATTTACATTTTGGGAGTTATGCATCAATTATTTTACATGGTGACTTAAGTAATGTAATTTTCCTGCAGTGGTAGCTACACTCAAGAAATGCAAACTATGATGTAACTTGTATTTTTTGGTTTAGTACCTGGCAATCTTGGTGGAAACAGTCTTATTTGCTTTTCTTAGCCTATAAATAAATCAAAATTACTTCTGTCTTGATGAGCAATAATCCTGAAAATTGTTTGCAAGAAAAAAAAAAAGAAGCAATTTTAACCACTCATTTCTAGTCTGACATTTCAGCCAGAAGCACCTGTTCCCTTCAGGGAAGAGAACAGTCAGTAAAACAGGACAACCACCAATGTTATCCATGCTTTTATCCCTCTGTGACCAGCTGACTGGAAACACTAAGGTCATTCAAAGACTCCAATCCTGCTTTAGGAGAGAGAAAAATTAACTTCCTCAGTATGTGCATTTTCTGTAAGTGCAATATCATTTGAGCTGAAAATAACTAATGTGAATCCAAGACCACTTTTAGCAAAAGAAAATCTTGAAAGCAGCAAGACAATAAATGAGTATTAGTTATAGTTTTGGCTGTACATTCAGAACTTAAGAAACAAAAAGCCCTGAACTCTAATTCGCATCAACTCCACATAACTCCAATCTATGTCTCTTACCAGGCTTCTTTATTCATTTAAAGTACAAACTTCACACCTGATAGAAAAACAAACAAACCTACCATACAACAACAGTTCTGCTCAATTTAGAGCTTGTTTCACATTGTGGGGAGAGACTACAATGTTCAAAAAGCCCCAACTTATTTACTGGGTATTAGAATGACACATTTTGAAAAATGTATAAGCACTAACTTCTTTTGATGTTTTTAAACACTGCCCTTGCCTTATATATTTCACATTTAAGAAGAGACAGCCTCAGTCACAGAAGTGCTACATTTTATTCACAGATTTGGTGTTTGTTGAACTGCGATAATGTATTACCAAGCTCTCTGAATCAAGTCCCAGTCTCCATTTTGCTGCATTTTTCAGAGGTCACAGAATAGCCAAAAACACTTTATCAAGGAGTCGTGAAATCAAGCAGAAAAATAAAAACTAAACTCAGACTGTGCACTTGTAATAATTTTTTTAATCTTAATCAGTTTAGGTTTTTTGTTTAATTACTTTTGACTGGCCTTGTGGCTGAAAGAATGGAAATTATTACTAGGAGAAAAGACAGTGGCAGGAAAATAATGAGAAAGCTTCTGTAAACTGACATTTTTGGATCGGACCAAATTAGCAGAGACCTGTCCATTTTCCTGTTTTTTCCACTCTGCCTAAAATGAGTTGTGGAAAAAGACCACACCTCAGTGCACCTGAACTATTGATCTGCCAGGAGACAGATTCCAAGTTTCCCTTTCTTAGTGACACAGGAAATGTTCTTCTGAAAAAAGAGATCATCAGAAGGGAAACTACATGCAAAGCTGGATATGCTACAGCACAATCATTAAATTTGTGTCAAAGATTGATGGGAGAAGTGAACAGGCAGCTCACTTGAGCTTCATAAAAGTGTAGCATCGACAAATGGGGATTAAAAACAAAACCAAACCACAACAGAACAAGGACAGCAAAAAATGACAAGCAGCAGACCCAGATGACTTAAAGAGGCCTTTGATAAACTAGGAATATTAGGGCCCTTCACCCTTTTCTGTCTCCCCAGCACTGCATAAGTCATCTTTGGGCAAATTATTTTAACATTCGGGTTTCACCTGATAGATCTTTTTCACTTGTACAATCCATTTTGGAGGCATAACTTGTTTTCTTTGCTAAGATTTCATTTCCTCCCATCTCAGAACTTGATGAAATCTATTTCTTAGTTACTCATCTCCCAGTGAAAGCTGACAACAAGCATCAGACAAAATGTAGCTGTCCCATATGAGGTAATTCATTTCTGTCAAAGATTAGACATTTTTTTCCCTTAACATGAGATGACTGATACTGTTCTGCAAGATCCAAAGGGACAATTTAACCACTTAAGTGCCAAGAAAGCCTAAGGATTGGCTTTTCTCCTCAAAGCATACAGTCCAATGATGAAAGCAGATGGAAGTCTCTAGAAGGTCTGGTAATTTCCATTCTTTTGATTTGAGACTTTGACTCATTAAATGTAGGCCAATCAAGTATTTTTCACTTGCTAAGTTCTATACAATAGCAGTATTTTGAAATTACGTATTTGAACACTTCTAACCAGTTAAAATGTATTTTCTCCTCTATACAGCACAAGGAGAAAACCTGGGGTATATTAAACTTACTTATTACTATTCATGACCTTAATGGTAATGAATTCTTTTTAATTGAAATGCAGCTCTCACTTGATTTCCCATCAACTTTAAATCATACTCATCCATCAAAACTCAGGGAAACCCATGCCACTTGAGCTCATCATCCAACTCCCTAACAGTGAAAGAAGGGAGAGGAAAATGTGAGGTACAAACCCTGCTGCAGCACAGGCAGGTCAGTCCTGCTCAGCTTGGTACTCCTCCCTCCCATGGGACTGGGAACACAGAGAACCCCGGGCTCTGGAGGCCAGGGGGGCTTGGAGTGGGCTGACTCAGCTGCTGCACTTTAGTGATGCTCCAAATAATAGCAAACAGCAGATGAAGGAACAGAAACAACCCAACCCTGGTGCTTCAGGTTTTAGCTTTTAGATTTTTCAGATTCTGTACTGCTTTAGTGTGCAGTTCTGAGCTTCATATTAGGGATGGTGAGCTCTCTTCACAGAGTAGGGAGACAAATCTTCCTTCTCTACCTGGGGACCAAGGACAAATGATCCAAATCTCAGACCCAAGAGCATAAACATCATGGACTGAAGAGAGAAAAACAAGAAGGATGTGACTTAATAATCTAAAGCTATATTTGGACAATTAACTCCAATATGAACATGGACCGGAACTTATAGAAGTGTGAGAAGCCCTGACCATTCTTTTTTGAGACCATTTTGGGTCCATTTGGGATGTAGCCCTGGCTGGGCTCTTGTGCTGTCCAAGGTGGATCTATTGAGGCCTTCCAATAAATCCCTACTTTATTCTTTAACTCCATCTAGTCTCTGTTCTAGGTCAGCCTTCTCAAGGCATCAGCCCAACCCAACCATCTCTGTGAAATGGCTAAAGGCCCTCAGGACCCTTCAGCAAAGGTCTGACAATGAAATTTGCTCAATCAGGCCACAGTCACAAGCACAGCATATTATTTAATTTCTGACACTTAATTGAAGCTTTTCCAGAGAGATACATGAAATAAATAGAAAGCAAAACGTTTTGGTGCTGGCATCTGATGTTTTCCTCAAGAAATAACTCTTGATGCCAAAAATACTTGGGAATCAGCGTTTGAAAGGTTAATTAGATTCTCCATAAGCATTTCAATTACAGGAATGAGAAATTAGCCCATTTAATACATATTTAATATGTATCCCAATGCATCCTATTTTTCCAGATTTTCTCTGTCACAAGATTTTTCTTTTGCAGACAGCATTTATTAATCACAACATCCTCTGACAGTGTTTACAACTTAGATCACCTCTGGAGGCCAAAGGCTACTCCAACCAAGACCTTTAGTTACAGTTGCTTATTTCTTCCATCAGCAACAGGAAACCTGCTCTGTTCACAGCACCACAGCAGTGAGCTGAGTGCTGTTTCCCACACCAAAGCCTAAATCTGAATTCTGCACAATGAAGCTGTACTTGAAGACCCAAGATACCCTCTGAGTAGCCATGAATTATACACAGAGCTGCCCAACCTTGTTAACTGCACAGAAGTAGTCATGCAGAAATTCTGGGATATAGTGCACCCTCTAGATTTCATTCTAGTTTCAAATTACATGGAGCCAGATGTAGTTAAAAAAGCATTTGTGAGATGAGAACAGTTTCATGTTTTGGAAGAACAATTTTCTTTCTGAAAGTGTGGTTTTATCAAGTTCAGAATATTTTGCAAGAATATCCTAATTGTTCCTTACTCTTATTTAGAGAGTGTAACTAACAATGATTCAGCAAGTTATAAATATTTAGTTTGAATTTCACTAATTCAATTTCAGTTCAACTTCTATAAACAAAAAATATTAAGAGCAGTTAGAGTGTTTAACAAGTTACACTTCAAGTCAAATAAACAAGCCTGAAACATTAAAAATTGGTGACAGATGAATAAAAGGGAATGGAAGTAATTTTGAGAATAAATGCTGATACCATGTAACTGAACAGTCTGTGCTAGGGTTTGAGAGTTTTTTTTCCATATCCATAAAATTTATAATTTTGCCCCTGAACTCAATAAGGGCAGAAATCCACCTAATATATACCATTCCATGGGGAATGAAATGGGAGAAAAACTGATTTGTACCATGCTTTGTACAATATCTGCCTTCTCACTTCATGTCTTCTGGGGTCTTTTTTTATGTATATGTAATTCTGAAAACATTGGATTAACACACAGGATGAATTTCCCTTAGACTGTTTTAAATGAAATCCAAGCAATTTACCAGTACTGAGCAGTGACACTGTCTCTGTGTTCCACAGATCTCTAGCAGTGAGCCCAAATTAGTCTCATTCACAGAAGCAGTCAGAGTCCCTGAGTTTTCAGCGAAAGTAGGATTAGATCTCTGCTAACAGGACCCTAGGAAACGTTTAAAAAAATTAAAAATTGCTATATTTGCAGCATTTTTATTTTTCAAAAGATCAGAAGCAGAGGTAATTTTTAATTAAGAAAATAAAAATTGCTGATTTTTTTTTTTGCCTCCCCAAAGCTAGGAATTAATTCCACTTAAATGCAGTCTTAATGAATGGACAAACAATAGGTTCAATAAGAACTTCAGCAGGCACACACAAGGTGCTCAAATAAGAACCTCAAAGGTCTGCTGTGACACCCAAGGTTTTACTAGTTGATAATTTATAAATTATCAAAGTACTTCTCAGAAATTGAAGTCTTTGAAATTGAAATAAAATTTTTATCTTAAATTCTACCTTTACAAGGTTTGGAAAGTTTTGTTTTCTTTCTTGAAATAGGTTATATGTCATAATTGTAAATCTAAAACTACTCCATTCTCTTTGTTCCCCCATCTCGAACTGTTAATCCTAATCAAAGCCACCAGTCTCATCTCTCTGAGCATTCAAAGGAAATATTTCTTAGTTTTCAGGATTTGTAACTTCAATTATTTTTGCAATTATTTGCTAAATTTAATTTCTGATCTTGTTCTATAATCCCAGTTACAATTTCTGATCAATTATTTGATGCAACTTCAAAATAACAAATCTTAAATTGCACCTCATGCAAGATTCTGATTTATGAGTGCTCTAAGGGTCAGTTGTTGGTAGGACTATCTCAGAAAAAAACCAGCAAATCTTCCCTTAGGATTCAAATCACTTGACAATTTTTGCACAACAATTTAATTAGAAAAATTAGCAAGGGAATACTTTGGACTACCACAGTATTTTGCAAGTTTTCAGTTTCCTACCAGCAATACTTCCCGCTCCAGTCCTGAATGACAGCTCTGATTAAGTTATTGAGAGGAACAGTGGATCATCTCTTATGGGACCAAGATAAAGCTGCAGTCACCTCATAATTTTCAGATTGCAAAAGGCACGGAAAGTGCATAAGGTCATTAAAATTAATCAAATATTAGCAATTTAATAAGACTGGATTTGATGAAGGAGAATGTGCATCCATTCCAGCTGAAATTGCAGTTAAGCTGACTTTTAGTTTTATGTTCTTTTCTGGTCACTTTGCAATCTAAGCATATCAAATATTTTGATATAATTTTTGCTCCTGTAACAGATTTGAGAAATCACTTAACCGCTCATAGGGGTGGTGGCTCACATCCAAATAGGTTTGAGAATAAGAAAAACTTGTTGCACAATGAGATGCCTTTGTTTCTTGAATTGCTCTCCTTGTCCTAAAGGAGACTTTTGAGGTGAATTCTGAGTGAGCAGCAGAGCTGATAGAAACAAGAATCAGGAGTCAATGATAGAGGTGCAAGAGGCACACGGCTTTCCTGACCAAATCTGTGTTAGAACCTCTCATTCACAAAGAGCTTCACTGCAATTGCCACCTGCAAAAAAGCAATTTGGAAAAGACATTGCAAAGATAAGGTTAATGGAATTTTGCTAAAAGCAACTCCTAAGGGAGTCTCTGTTAAAAGAACCACTTTCCACTTTGGATCTTGGTTTATTTCAGTTATCAGTCTTACAAATTAAGGCAGGCTTCTGACAATATAAAGTGTATAAATAATATGCAGTTCTCCTTGAACTCTCACAAATTAAGCAGCAGTGAGATTCAGGTGAAAGACCTCAAAATAACATCATCCAAACTGCAGAATTTTTCTTCTCAAAGGAAACTCAAAAGTGCATAGGAACAGACTGTTTACAATAAAGTCAGAACAGAAGCTCTGTTGGCTTTCCCACACTATTCAACTTGAGAACTCTGTCTTATAAGGAAGGTACCAGCAGAAGAGCCATTGAGACCATAGAGCTAAAAATAACTGCACAAAAGTAAGAATTAATATGGAAACTAACGCAACCACAGCAAAATTACTAGAAATTAATATATTTGAAGGCAAACTAAGAAACAACAAATTACCTAACTCAGATGCTCATAGATAAGAAATTTTCTGAATTTTGTTCCTTTTGTTCTTGTATTTTAGCACAGGGCTTACAGAATACTTTTGCTGAGGGGAAAACTGAAAATACTTTAAACAAATAATTTGCTTAGAAAAAACCCCTCCATGGACAAGTGTGATGAAATTATTTTATTCTCTTGAACAGAATGGTCAAGGGAGATGGCATTTTCTAATTTTAAGACCTAAAATTGAAAACGCGATGTAGTAGATGTGATTTAAGTTAGGGACAGCTGTGTTGAAGTAGTACAGTAGAAAATGCAATGGTATTACAGAAAGGATAGATTTAGACTTGTGGAATGAGGGTAAAAGCTTTTTGTACTGAGCAGTACTTTTTGTTTCTGATCCAAATAAGAGAATTCAAGTCACTGATTCTGAAGTGCTCTCTAATCACACAGTACTGTATTTCAGCCCTCACATCAGAATGTCTGCAGACCTCAGTGACAATCCTTGTTTTTAGCTTTGTGTTAAATGCATTCATTTGCACGAAAGCAAGGCACTCATAATTCACCTGCAAGTCAGATACAAACCACAGAGCTCCTTTGTAATCATACCACAGCCTGGCTGCTGTACATCCTAATGCCAACAGTTGTTGAAGAAACAGTTTTGCCTTCAAGATATTCATTCAAACCATTGTCATGTATTACAGGGACGCTCCTGTACTGTTGGGGAAGTATTAGAGAAGCCCTGCTGTGTCATTTGATCCTTGGCCTTGGCGGGGTCAGTGCCTGGCTGGCACCAGTATATGGAAAAGTCTGGGAATGTGTTAAGTCTGACAGGCACTGGGGTTTTTCCCCCTCTTGGGAGCAAAGTAAATGTGGTTTATGAAAAGGAAATAATCCTAAAAGTTTTGCTCATGATAGCTGTCTAAACTTCTATTTTATACAGTTGTTTCTAGGATTGGATCCGCTTTGAAGGGTATAATGAAGAAACATATGGGCAAGCCCAGCTCTAAATAGCTTTTCCTTCCCTCTATACTTCATGTGTCTGCAGCCACACACAGACTGAGTGTTATAGAATAGATTAGATCCTGAAAAACAATGCTCCTGTTTCTATATATTGAGAAGGACCCTGATCTATTAATTTAGCAGTATAAGACATAATCGATGACCCAAAAGCTTTCTGTCATTCCTGTGAGTTACAGCTTGCCATTCCTTTAAATAATTGAGCAGGAAGACAAAAAATATTATTTCATCCATAATTCTATCTCTATTGATATGTGAACTATATAAAGATATCCCAATTCAGGCTCACTTGGAATTTAAAGTTGTGTGTGCTGTTTGGCAACAAAGGAAACAGAATTTTTTCCTGGGCTGCCTGTGGTGGTTTTTTAGAACTTGAAGGAAAGCTCCATATGAACAGAACTGTAATGTTAGCCAACCTGCCAATCAAGACACTAATCCTCCACACATCTCTACCATCAGGAGACAGATACCTGGAAGCTGGTATGCAGCAGATAAAGGGGAAAGTTGGACAGGAACCAGAAAATGTTCAAAATAAAAATTAGATACATATGTCCAGATATATTTTCCTTTAAAAAAACCCTAATATGAATGATATTAAAGAATTTTAACCTCCACAGATATACACAGGGCTGTATGCATATACTCGTGGTTGTTGGTTGCTTCCAAACACTCCCTGGAACACTATACCATCTTTACTTCATTTCCAGACAAAGTGGTCTTGAAAGTGGAAATAACTTCACTGGTTTAATTTTTAGTCACATCAATGACTGTGGAAGGTATATTTAACTATTTAAAGAAATAGACAATATTTTTATATTCAAGTCTTCACATCTAGCTACAATAAAAATGTGGCGAATTGGAGAAGCAACAAAACTGTATTATAATATCCAGAGCTCACTATCATTGAATATTGAACATTGTGTTCTTTTATCCACTGCAAAAGAAAGAAATTTAAGGATCTCTATAACTCTGCTGTCCATTTCTACTCTTTTCTAACACATTAGGTTCAAGCAGATAAATTACAATAATTTAAACAAATATTTTCTTTTCAGATCTTCTCTTCAGAGATTGTAAAAAATTCTTCAGGTAATTGTAAATGTCATTTCTACCCACAACTCTTGATCTGCAGCATGCACCCAGGCCATTCATAACAGTAATTTGAAACTCCAAGTTTAGCTGTTTTGACCACAAACATAAGTTACAAGAACTGTTCATGCTCAGTGATACACTGATTATCTTTTTTGAGATTAGGCTTGTCTTAAAACTGTGTGAAGTTATGAATGAGAATTTTGGGTTTTGTGAATATTCTTGCAATACTTAAAATTGGCTGGCTCCCTAAGTGTTCCTGCCAGTAAAGTAATTTGCTGGAATACTGTTGGAAAGCAAATACAGAAGGGGTGTGAATACAGTCAAAGAGAATTCATTTGCAAATCAAATGGATGGTGGAAGAGGAGTTGCATTCAATGAATTCAACAAAGACACTGTCACAATAAATACAAGAACATTTGGCAAGGATAACCTTTGCAAGACTTGCTATCTGTGTTCTGCAAAGGTATCCATATGTGTGAAGTTCCCATCTCCATGCAGGATTCTGTCTATTCCAACAGATGCAGAACTGGCCTATGGAACAGCTTGCAGAGCCAGATCACTAGACTAGCATTAACATTTAAAGCTGGAACTGAAACAGCTTTTCTGAAGTCATTGTATAAATAACTAGCCCTTCTATATAGGAGGAGGAGAAGCTACATAATGCTTTATTCTTATTTTATAATTTATTAAAACAAAAAATCCAAGTAATACCATTATTATCACTACAGTGTGGGAAAGAAATTTAAAAAAAAGTTAATTGTGCATTAGTAAGAACTAAGTACAGGAAATTTATATTTCAACTCTCCTATTCAGGAGAGCACAGAAAGATAGTCAGAAGCATTAAAAAAAAAAAAAAAAAAACAACAAAAAACCCACAATAAACCCAGGAAACTATTATTTTCTCCTAAGATTCATGAAGAAACAGAAAACCAGCTCTGTTTACCTCACATTTCACACCAGTAGGCAAGTCCACTCCCTCAGTTATGGTCACTTGCCTCAGGACAAATTCCTTCTGCACAGAGATCACATCATGGCTCCCTGTCAGTAGCTGCTTGTAGCCGACTTGTCCTAAGCATTTACTGGTGTTGTGCAAAAAAAATTGGATTTAATGAACTCATATTTCTGCAAAGGGCTGCCAAGCTGTTTACCCTGGCAGTAAAATACAGCAACTGGGCAAGGAGCTTCCTCCTTATCCTGTACTGCAATGGTATCAAAACCCTGACAGGAGATCTCAGGATTCACCAAAACAATAAAAGCCCATTTCTGTTCTCTGGTCTTCTGCAGGTGAAATCAGCAATGAAAGAATACAGCCACATTTCTCCAGTCTTATCCATACCCTTCCTGGCTATACCGTAACTGGCTAAACACGACAACTTGAGTTGAGGCTTGACTTGTGATTCAACAATTTGACACTGCATTTTTTTAAATAAATATAATTACATTCACTTTCCATAGAAAAGTTTAAAAATAGAAGACTTCAAATTTGAAATCAAGCAAAACCATCCTTTGAAATATTTGTCCTGGCTAACCTAAGATTTTGATTTCATTAGATTTCAAAATAAAAAATTTTGAAACCATAAGTTTTCTGTAGGTCTGTTAATTTCTGATAGACCATAGTTAGTATTTGTAGAGACTTAGGAAAAACAAGTTAATTGCAAAGCTTGCCTGATACCTTAAAAAAAAAAAAAAAAAAAAAGTCCAGGTTAGGCAATAATACTTGTGTGGGGTCCAGCTTCCAGCTGAGCTCCAGAAGATAGTATAGTCCATACTCCCTTTTTCAGTGAGACTGCCCAAAGGAGGATTATGGCACACTTGGTCAGTTCTGAGTTTGAACCAGGTTCCAGAGATGAAAGCACATGAACTAATCTGTTGAGCTATGAAGTTCACTGCTGTGCTGGTTTATAAAAATCCTATTAGCAGTGTGACTGAGGGGTCAAAAGATAAGATAGCAGACAGCTGGAAATGATGGATCAGACAAATATTTTAGACAAGAAAGGTATTTCTTAGCCATGTTGTACTTAACCATGTACTATACAACCAGGAAGTACTGATGACTAAGGGGGAACAGATTCTTCTAATTCTTCTATTGCTTCAGAATTTTTAAGTTTTAAAGTGCTTTTGTGCTATCTGCTAGGCATCTTCTGTCACAATGACTTAACATTCATTTTGGCCTCAGCAAGACATTAGGTAAGAAATCCATATAGCATACATAATTAGCAAATTAAAAAAAATAAGCAATTTTTTTTTATTTATAAAGGAAAAAATAAGGAATGGAGTAGTCTGAAAACCTATCAGAGGTACCAATAGTCTTGGTATGCTTAAATGTAGAGAGGTTAAGAGCATATAAAGACAGAACCAGAGAGAGCCACCTGAATTATTGAAATCAGTCCCCTTAGACAACAATGAAGACAAACAGTAAATACTCAGTCCAAAATGTTGTACAGACTGGCCCTCTGTAGCATTAATGCTTTGCAGCTCCACACCTTTCCTCATGCCTTATAACAATGTTTAAGTCAAGTTAAAAAACTACAGTTAAGATTATTTTACAGCATGGTAGGGGGAAAAAAAAAAAAGGCAAGAACATCCCTGAAGTATTACAAAATGGGGCAAAATCCCAGATAATCATAGAAAATGTAGTAACCATCCAGATAGGAAGAAAACATTGCTCCCATTCCAATCTCTATGTGTTTTTATCAGTCTGACCTGATAAAACTTTCCTTCCTGATTTCAAGTATCTAAATCATTCCAATTTGAGATTTGAGTTTTACACACACCAACCAAAAACCAGATAGTGCACCTGGAGGTAAGAGGAGCACTGACATTCTGCCACCATAGCACTGCTGGAGATAAGGTTTAAATACAAGGACTGGGAAACTGATAGAAAGTTGCCAGAAAGGGAAACACATACATTGGATATTGAGGACAGACAGAAGGAGGGCCTAAAAGGTGGATCTTGGCTGACCTACACAGAAAAGTAAAAAATGTGCATGCTCATGAAATATACACATTTTTCAGATTCAGAAGTATTGCCAGTAATAATGTGCTCCCAAATGCCCAGGGTTTCAGCACAAGCCCTTTGACATTGTTGCCATAAACACAACATCAGTGGGTGCTGTCACCTTACCACAAAAGCTCCATCCCTCCTCAGTGATTCTTCACACACAGCTCCTCACAGCACAGCCAACAACTCCAGCTCTCGTCTCAACCATCCACTCTTTTATAGCCCTCATCTTTATTGGACACAGCTGTGGCCTATTAAGGGCAGGCCTGTTCTTAATCTTTGGTAATTAGTACAGCTGTAATTTTCAGGTGTGAGATTGCCTTTTTCACTGTCTGTATTCTCTTCCATTCTATCCCCCCACAAATGGGGAGTGGGACACCCCTCTCCTCATTCCTTGTGTTTTGCACCAGAGAATAATACAATTTTTTCCCCCTCAAGGCTAAGGGCACCTCAGCTGACTCATGTTCTGTGTTCTATGGATGGAACCACTGCTTCAAAGGGTGATAGTCTTAGAGAGGGGGAACAAGGCAATTTGCACCAATTTGCCCCGAAACCAAACTTACTGCACTGTGCAAAAGGCAAAAATATTAAAAAGAAGTGTAAGCTTTGCTTGTTTTTTTGTTTGTTTGGGTTTTTTTGTTTTTTTGGTTGTTTTTTTTTGTGTTTTTTTTTTTTTAATTGAAATTCAAGTGAGGAAAGTTTAATGGTGTATAATTTCATTTTTTTTATTAATTCCAAGAAAATTAGCTAGAGTTTGGGATTTATGAATTGAATTTTAATGGAGGTTAAAAACTTAGATATAGATTAGTCCATTGCAAGATTAATAAAACCTGCCCATGAGTGACACACTTGCAAGAAAGACTATTATGACTTCAGGATAAACCAAGCAGTCCTGCAGAACTCTTTTGTTAAAGACTTTTTAAGTAATGAAAATCACATATTTTACTATTCCTATTTAAAGCAGTAAAAAACCCCAAACCAAAACCACCCCTCAAACCACCCCAAAACCCTGCAGTACTTTGACCAACTCTAGTGGCTGTTACCACACAAATTCCTAGTGGTAGTGAAGACACATAACCAACTTAGAATCATTACATGCCTTGGGTTAAAAGCAGATTTAAAGATCATCTTGCTCCACCCCTGCCATGGGCAGGGGCACCTTCCACTACCCAGGTTGCTCCAAGTCCCCTTCAACCTGGTCCTGAACACTTCCAGGGATGGGGCAGCCACAGCTTCTCAGCACAAACTGTTTCAGTGTCTCACCACCCTCATTATAAAAGTTTTTTTTCTCCTATCCAATTTAAATGTAATGTATACTTTTGAATATTAGATAATTAGAGACTGTTCCCTAAAGTAATGCAATATTTTTTTCTTATGTGACCTGCTAAGAGTTTTTCTACAAGATATAGCAATAAAAATTAGTTTTTTTACTGTCAGATTTTATATGCTTCCACTTATTTCCTTTAACTACTAATAGTATTGCAGCAAACATGACTTCTTTCAGTGCCCATAGAGATTGAAAAACTCAGATTAACTCTGCATAATCCAAGAACAATTTAATTATTTTTATTTCCAGGAGGTGACAAACCATGTTATTGATGCTGGAATCACTGAAGGATTGCACTCAGGAAATTAGGCTTTTTCCCACCCCAGACAAAAGCACTGTTTTCTCAAACCATTAATTTAATATCCCTCCTTAAAGTGCTTTTAAAGAATTGTAGTGTTACAGTGCACATAGAGTCACTTGCCTGGAAAATGATTTCTATCTTTTAATAATTTCTCTCTTTTAATGCATATTTTGCCATCAAAGGTGGAGTAACACTTAGTCCTTGCTATAAAAGACTCAACATCATTTTGTGTGAGAAGCGCTGTGTGTTATATCAACCCCTCCAGAAAGAATTTCCCACTCTTAGTGCACACCTATTTCCTTACACTGTGCCACCTATCCTTAGATATGCCTGTAGAAACATCCTATGTGTATCACTAACTATTTTTCGGTGCAAAGATGTTCTTGCCATTTTTGTTTCATTCTCAGAAGCTGTCCTAGGTTCCATCTCCCCTTTCAACTCTTATGGGGCTTAAAAGAAATGATGCAAGCCTGAGTGCTTAGTTAAGAAAGGTAATACCTGTCCCGTGTTTCCCTTCAAGCTGACAATGCACCCGGGACAATTTGATGCTGTTTCCAAACAAAACCAGACAAATTATTATTAAAGAAATACTGTACCTCAGCCATAATTTCTTCATGGGCTGTGACTACTTTAATTTGGACAAAGGCATTTCTCAATAATAGAATCATAACACTGCCTCTGGTATAAAATCCTCTGCAGAACACTGGATACTGATGCTGTTTGGAAGGGGCACAACAAAGTCATCTGTCACCTGAAATACTCATTTGGGAAACCTTCTACGCTGTAAAATCCTGAAACGTAGTGATATGAAACTGGAATGCTTTTTCCTCTTTAAATTACAAGTTTCAGTGAGTGTAAAGGTCTAAATATCACGGCAAGCTCATGTGATGGAAAGTACAGCCAGTAGGTTTTGTGTAATGTTCTTGATGTGATTCTATACTGATGATTTCAACTTCTACTGCACTTAAAACAGGAGTGGTAGAAACTTTTCTGTTACCTCACAGTGAGATGCTGTAAATCAGTATCAGCTCTACTCCTTACAAAGCATCCTTGTGCTCTAGAAATTGGAAACTGGAATGCGTGTCAGCACAGAGAGAAAGACTATTAAAAAAGAGCTCCTTTCCCCAAAACAGTCACCAGTTAGGAGCTGCAAGCCTGAGACAGACATCTTCAAAACCACAACAAAAACAACTTACTGGTCAGGGAAATAATCAAATATTAAGAATCTGAAAGTACAGGAAAAAAAATAGAAACAGTTGTAGCTACTCCTTTTTTTTATAAAGTAAAAATGCCTTGTAGATATAGAAGACCAAAGTTAAATTATTAATTTTGCCAAATATCTCCCATATGTGTTATTCATATCAGGCACAGGACTGCTTCACATGGGCTATATGTTTAGGCACATTCTGAAGAATATATATAAAAATATGTGCACATTCTGACACATGTACATACACAGATCTTCTCCCTCCACTTTCATCTCCTTTCATCTATCTCCCTCGTCACAGATGCACACACACCTCTGCTGAAATGAAATAATTCTCACTGCTTGAGTTGGCTACAGTCTTAAGTTCAAACTAGTGATTTTTTTTTCTTCCATGTTCACATCTATATCTTTTCTCTACAGGATTTAAAGCCTGAGAAGCATGAAAGATAGAGTGAAAATAAATTTGAATTCTATATTACAAAAAAATGTGAATATCAAAAGATTCTTTCACAGCTGTGTGACTGCTGGCATTTGTAAAGAGTCAAAGAATCCTGGAATATAAAAAGGCAGAAACACAGTTGGTTTTTCAATCAAGTATACGGAGAAAAAGGAAAAGAAAAAATCTATAGGAACAGCAAGAAGGGCTAGGGGTGGGTGACAGGTAAAACCTATTTCCTTAATTTAAACAGTCATTTCTAGAATCACTTGAGCAGGAAGATGATATGAAAGATTGACATATTCAGTTCTATTCTTTAAACTGTGGTTTGCATTTTACCGGCAATATAAGGAAGAAGATGAAAGATGTCTTTCCTTATTCCTCACTTAATTGAAGTGCCTATTTAGAATGACATTTAATAAAAGATACAATTTTTGTGTGGTTATTATTTGTATTGCCAGAGCATCTAAGAACTCTAGTGATAAACCAGAACCTTGCTGTGATAGTGATTCAGGTATTGAGAAATGACTTTGTGTGACTCTGAGCATGTTCCATATTCTGCAATGCTAATGTGAGGAACAAGACAAGACTACTTCTTTAATCCCCCCAGTAAATTCCTGTCTGCTGTTCAAAAACTGTAGCAAAAAAGATCCTTCATTGATAGAAAGTTTCTGGCTCAAGAGGAACAACAGCACACAAAGACTCAGTGAAAAACTGCTTAGTTTGCCCTACCAGCTACCTAATATCTTGTAGTCTCCTGGGAATAAATGCTCAAATTAATATCAAACAATTTGGGGCGCAAAAGGAAAACTTTTTCACAATGTTCTTCTGAAACATTTTAAAAGAGAAAGTTCTTAGTGAAGTAGAAGGGAAGCTGCTCACAAAAGGGCGATGCCTGTGCTCAGTTTTATAATTTTTCATGGTTTGGTCCTTTTCCATTTCCTCACTTCCTCTAATCCTCAAGTCACCCTCACTCTTCATAGATTCACAGGCTCCCAGGCTGACACCAGTTACAATAACTCATTGTCACTAAAGAAGTTCTGCTCTGAGGTTTTCAACAATACTTCCACTACTTAGATACAGAATTACCATAAATTGTAAAAATTTTGTATTTCTGCGTTTTTAGAGCCTGATGACACCCATTAGAAAAACTTCTCTTTTGGTTAATTCTTTTAATTGTAACAGGTTCTTCCAGCTTGACCAAGAATAAAAGGGGTAAAATAAAAAGACTGTTTGGATGACCTGCAATAGAGAGCAAGAACATGCTTCTTGTTTTTAATAAATTCATCCTGAATAGAGCTAAGTATCAGGTTTGTTCTGTATCTTCACCAAATATGCACAAAAAAACCCTGCAGACATTAACCACAAGTGAGTGGGTTTGCATATTACATGGTTAGATCTTGAAGGTTCCTTGCAACCCAAACCATGGGTTTTCTATGATTACAGTCACTGTCAGTAAAAAATATAAACCAAAAATCAGAAATCTGTCATGCTGATAGCTAAAGAGCTGAATCTGAGAGCAAGATACAAGAAATTTTCTTTGCATGGCATCTAATGGACTGAACTATAGAAAAACCCCATGAATACTAAAGCTTTTCTAAAGATTTTTTTATATATTACAGACACCGTTGAAGGAAGATCTGTTCATTCAAAGCTTGCCAGAAACTTGTTAGAACTTTTTACTCGTTATTACTATATTGCAGTTCATTGGATATCACAATTTTTAAACAAATTAGTCATTTTTTTCTAATATCTCCTATTTTTTGGCTCTTAAACTGATAAATATAAAAAGCCTGACAACTCTGTACTCAATTTTATCTTGTGGGGAAAAATTTCAAAAAATACCATTATGGATGCACATGCTTCAGATCTTTTGATTTTTTTCTTTAGATTTGCTTCAGTCTCCTCTCTCAAAGTGTTTCTAAGGCAGCAGAATATTGGTGGCTCACAAAAATGTTTTTTTATTTTCTTGTGTACATGTCATATAAAAATGTATCATATGGAAAGTGCATAGCTGCTAAAATATAAAGTTAAATGTCAATTGGAAGAGAGAGCATTTGATCTGCATCTTCTGTGGACAGTTTGCCCTTTGGATAAGCAGCTACTGTAATTATGAAAAACTGGAGAATGCTTTGCATGGACTTTGCTTTTTCCACATAGACCAGTATAATGTTTTCCAGCTAAGTAAGCTGGGTTTGTCCCTAAAACTGAACAGAATAAATGCAGCTGAGCTATGGGGCAAGAGTGTCACTGGAGACTGAGCTCACCTATGGTGAAAGTGTCCTTTAAACAGTTACCTCAGTTTTGTAAATAGGCTATTCCAAATATTGGATAAGTATAATTAGAACAGTTGGGTTTTGGAAACAGTTTTAAGGATTTTTAATCAGAACTGCATCAATTGCAGTAGTGAATAAATTAATATATGCATATATGTCTCTTTATATTTATCATTATAATGAAAGCATCCAGCCCATCACTGGGGAATCCAGCAGTGTCCCCTTAAACTGGCCTGGCCAGCAATGAGAGTACCCATGTGCACTACCACAGGTTTTGTTTTATTTGTCCTGAGTTCTGTGTAGCACAGCTTGAAAAGATACAAAACCCAAAGCTAACTAGGCAATGTACAGTAAATAAATACATATCTCTAATGAGCTGTAAAAGTAAAAGGTCAGAGGCTGAGTTTTTGACAACATCCTAAGGAACATATCCAGCTGTTGGAAACCCAGCCTTTGACATCATGCAGTCAACTGATTTTGAATTCTTGAAATAACACTTGAAAAAAATTGTAGACGCTTCTCATATGAAAAATAAAATACTATCACAAAAAAAAAAAAGGAGAAAAGGAAGTCTTTGCAGCACACCTTCAGAATTGTTTTTTATTTTTTCTTTTATATTCTATTCAGTTTTTATCAAAGTAGCTACATCAAACTAAGTTCCTCTCAGAGGGCAAATCGTTTGAAGCCAGTAATGCCAGAAAAGAACTCCCTTTTCAGAATTGCTTACATTTTAGCTAAGTGCCTTTTTCCCCTTGACCAGTTCTAAGTGGTAAACTCTTCAAACTTCCATTCAGCTTCAGAGAAAATAAAAAATATATTCTTTTGTTTGCAAAGATCTTAAAAATATATGAAATGACTCTATACTTCCATCACAATGTGTTGTCCTCAGTAAGTCTCCAGAAGAACATTAAAACACTGCCAAAATTCACATGGAGTTAATTTATCTCCCTTACACAGTAACAACTCAGGACAGGAAATGTAAAACTGATTTCTTCTCCCCTTCTCATATGAACTATGCTCTCAAGTGTGTAGCTGGGTGCCTTGTAAATCAAATACCCAAATGTTGTGTTCCACACAGCAATAGGTATCTCAAGTTCAATATCTCTCTTTGTGGGATCACAAATTTAAAATCAATTTTAAACAGAAATGAAAAATGTACATTTGAATAAACCAAGCAGTCATATCACTTCGTAATTATATATAAAAACACACCTACAAATTAATCCTGAAGATTAATTTTGTCCACAGGAAAAAAGCAAACAAACACTACTCACCAGCAGCTCAGTGCTCAGTCAGCAGCCAGTGAGGGCTGCCTTCAGTGGTTCTGCTCTAAGTGTTTATTACCCTTGTCAGCACTGCTGGGCTCAGCCTGGCCCTGCAGCCCTTGCACTGCCAGCAAGAGGGGCACAAACATTGGTACCTCAGACTCCCGAGTGCCTCATGGATAATGGACAGGCTGTCCAGGGAATGGTTCTGATTTTTATACCACATACTAATCATATTTACCCACACTTGAGAGCAACTGCAAGTAAAACGAACATTGCTTTAACACCAGGTTTTAAAGAGAAAATAGACCAAGGGGAATATTTATCTGTGTGCTTCAATGTTAGCTGTGTTTTATGACACAGCGTTTCTATGGTAAAGAACAGTGATACTGGTAAAGCTTTTTTATTCCCATTTAATCCACACTAAGTTGCATATGTAACAGGCAGCAGTATTTTTGCCCCCACAAGGCTGACAGAAAGGCCTAGTAATTGTGCTATTCTAATACTGAGTAACTGATCTTTAGTGTTATCCCTTTTACTAGGGGATACATTTCATACAACTCCAGAAACAGCAATGCACTTATAACAGCAGATGAATTAGCCCTCTGCAATTTTTCCTATTGTTATTTTTCTTCTATTGGTTAGAAACCATCTAACAAAAAAAATTATTACAAGGCATAAAATATGAGCAGATTGCCATTCTAGCAACTGTTTATGTAACTTGTGAAATATTTATACTGAAGTCTTATCATTCTTCATTTTCACATATTTTGATTTTGTTCTTTCACTATAACAGAAAAAAAATAAAGAACATGTCATGCTGTAAATTTGGATTGCTTTTTTCTTTCTTTAAAATTTAGACCCTTCTGACATTTTCAGGAAACTAGAATGTCAGTTAGACATAATCAGTAATTCATTTAAAGTAATTGCCTTTAAAATTGTCTAAGGTTTCTGTTATGTCGTTCAGTTAAACATGAACTGTAAATACTTTTAATATGATGTTTCAAACTGAGATTCAAGCTAACTGCTTTGCAAACTGTCTGCTGCTCTGCTACATCAAAGGATCATGAAACCTGACATTAAAATGCAACCACCTCTTGGTGAAACGGGGGAGCAAGCAACAACAGGTACAACACAAAAAGGAAGAATATTACTTAGACAAAACTGCAGGGAAGATTTCTGTAGGCAAGGTGGTCTTGAGAGGTTCAGAACAAAAGTAATCTGATGAAAGAGGTAACAGGAAAATGACTGTTTGGGCCTACGTGCCAGGAGGCCCTGAGGCAGGACCTTCAGGGAGCCGTGGACACGCAAGGCTAGAAAAGTTTGTTAGGTTGTGTTTTGCTGCTTTGTTTATAACATCTTAATGGATCCAAGGGAAAGAGCCTTGTGCAGCTGTAGCTTTGTGTGGACAAAGAGCTGTTTACATCTGGATACTTTGTTTAAATTTCTGAAAAAGTAATAAGAAAGAATCTTTGAAGTGGTAGCTAATCCTCCCTTGGAGTCTGGCAAGACCACTTTGAGTGTAATGGTGATCAGAGGTATAAATGAATGGAGACTACCACAAGTGCCATAACACTCAAAATTTCACCTTTTTCTTATCAAATGAATAATAAAAAAAATTCCTGAATTTAGGGGACAAGGCATACTCACGATCATTTCAGTCATATGCAGCTAAGTTGCCTCTTGTATTTAAGCTGTTCTCAAGGATTTATTACTTAAAAACAAATACTTTAAACCAAATACAAATCTCTGCAGAGTAGAGCGCATTCCTCAGCTCTGGTCCTGTTCTGACTGGGCCAAGGGCTACTGCCTGAGCAATCTCCTGCTTAATCTGGACAAAGGCTTGTGGCTGCTCAGAGCCCCAGTAGAAAGTGTTCTTCTTACGAGTGACCAGGTAGAGAGGGCTCATGATCTGACTGTACTTGGGAATGTGCATTCTCCAAAAACCTATGGTGCCAAGCTTGTGTTTCCTTCTTGCTGGTTGGTGGAGACATTGTGGTGATCTTGTTGATGACTTCAGTTGGAATCTGATGCTGTCGGTCTTGCCACTTTACTCCCAGGAACTGGATCTCTCAGGCAGGTCCCTCGACTTTGCTCTTTTTGATGCTCTTCTTAATACACGAAGTTTGGAATTGTGTGACTAATGCTGCCATTAGCTAGATTGAGGATTCCTGATTATTTGGGCTGTACACAAATTGCTTCGCAGCAGTTCAGCTGCAATGTTAATGCAGCGCGTGATCATTGAAATGCACAAGAGCAGCAAAATGCAAACGCAGACATTTGTTTTCCAGCCAATCTGATATAAGTGTAATTCATATCACTGTAATGAGGTCTGCTTACTTCCTGTCTTTTTTGAAGTCTCTACACCTTCTCAAGGGCAAAATTGTTTTCTAAATAGAGTGTTCCTGAATTCAGTCTCTTCTGTTGAAGTACTCCATCAGTGAGAACTAAAATAGCTCCTATTTACACATAGACACTGTCCTCATAATATTTGCATGTTGTCTGGAAGCCTGTAGCCTTCTAAATCTATAAACAGCTCACAAAGTCACACACTAATTTCTTAAGGATCAAGAAGTTCCTTAAAGTCAGAAAAAATATAAAATGCAATTACAAGCCAAGAAAAAAAAAAAGGTACAGAAGGTGACTATGTATGTGATAGAATAACAGATTCTGCTACTATTTCAGCTTACCTAGCCACATCTGCATTAATAGCAAAAGGAAGGCCAGCACTGAGCATCCAGAATGTTTGCTGGGTAAAAATTAAACACCAAAAAACTTGGCCTCCTTCAGCAGTCCCCCCAAACCAATAAAAAAAGCAAACCAACATCCAAACAAACACCAAGCATCTCATCTTGTCAAAACAGGAGTGCTAAACTCATGAAATAAAAGCAAAGAAAAGAAGCAAAAATAAGTAATTTCTGATGTTCTGGGTGTCTTATGTGTAAAGTTATCCACCCTAATGCTTTTACTGACAAGTGTTACTTGAGCTCATTGGCTGTGAACCACTGACATTTGGGGATCCCTTCTAAGTGCTTAGGAAAGTGGGTGAGCAGCAGCCACAGTATTGAAAAGCTGAATATTTTCTTTAATATGCTGTAGCTTTATCTACAGCCTTAAAATCTGTCTGCTGGCTCTGTTTTTCCGTAAGGAAATAGGTAACACATGTGTGTGCATGTAGGCCATTGTGATGACTCAGAAATTTTTGGCTTTTTCAGGAAACTGTTTCTTACAAATCCTCCATTTTCACATGTCTGTTTTCATTCCATATTCACCAGATGTCACAACTTCACTTTTGTTCATGCATCACAAAACAGATTCAGTGCTGTTCTTTTCTGTAATCCTAAAACAGATTTAAGGATGACAGGTAGAAAAATAATTTTAGTAATCCTTTCATTACCTACCTTCTTGTCACCTCAGAAAGTGGCAAAGGAATGCTCTGCCTCAGCTAAACAGACCTTGGGAAATCTTTGATCCTTGCTTCTGATATATTGGTTTAATTGGTCCTATTTTGATCAAGCTAAATTAAGTCTCCTGCTCTTGAAGTAGAGTAACACTGAAACAGTTGCCTTAATTTCATTTTTGCTGTCTCAGGGCAACAGAAAAGCCCATGTAATCCATTCAGGAAGCACTGATTCAGTTGTGATAGCTGGTGTAGCTGAAAGCACAAAAAACCCCTTCCCACTAAGAATTTGAACTCATTCAACATGTGCTGGATATTCCAGATAAAAACTAAAACTAAGAAAAAACTATGCTCTACTTATCACTCCCCCCCACCCCGATATATATACTAAATGTACACTATAACTACACATTAAATATAGCCTATATATAAAATGTGAATGTGGCATTTTACATTTAATATTAAGCTTGAACTGTAAATGCAACACACAATATAGTCAAGAAACCTCCCTCCTTTGAGGCAAGTGATCCTTTTTGGAAATTCCCCAGAGTGACCTGCTCCAACACCCAGTTAACCATATCCATTTCTCCAGGAATCATCAAAAATAATGATTTTTTATTTTCTTTGTTTTTAGAAGGGTCTTGCTTTGACCGGTATTTCCTTTGCATATCAAACATTCATTCTATCATAATCACTATTAATGAAAGGACCAGAAAGGAAGGACAGGCTTTGTTATCTTCTCACCTTAACAGAATCAGCAGGAAACAGATCAAAGAATGGCATATCCATTCCTGACCTTCCCTTTTGCCTCGTTTGCAGAAATTGGGAAGTATTTACTTATCTTTCCCCCTCTCTCCCCTTGCTCTCTGCACCCCAGGCATTTCTGGTATCAAGACAGCAGAGTGCTCCTCCATCCAGGTCTTGTCTTTTGACCCCTGCAGCAAAAACCTCCTTATTACTGCTCTGTACTCTAAGGATTTATTTACTACATGCACTTGGCTCAGAATACTTTCAGATCTACTCCACAGTAGTATAAATAATTTCACAGCGCAGATACAAACCTGGGCTTTGCCCTAAGAACTCAGCCCCTCTCAAAGCCTTCTGCAGGTCCCCACACATATAAGTGAAGGGGTTTGGAGTTAGGAGTGTATGAATCTTCCTCTTCATTGAAATTGCCCTGTCAAGAACAGGAATTGCATAGGGTGAATTTTAACACATGAAGCCTAGATAATTTTTTTAATGGAAGATCATTTAATCCCTATTAAATCATAAAACAAGAAACCAGGATAATAATAGCTAAAGTAAGCACAAAGGAACAGAGAAAGAATAAGGTTCTATATTCTATTCATGTGCTTTAAGATAGACTACTAAAAGTAGGAGGAAGAACATTTCCAGGAAGATGGGTTTAGTTTGACAGTATATAAATAGCCCGAGCTGAGGATGTAACAATTGCGCTGTCTCTTCTAACACCTGGCAGGGCAGTAACTAGAACTGAGCTGACTATGGAACTGGAATATTTTGCAGCTTAGATTTCTTCAATAAGGCTAAGCCAGCTCAAAAGATTTCACTGTTGCTCTAACACACAAGCCTTTGATGTTTCCTCATCTTTACATCATAGAAGGAGCTCAAAGGGTTAATTAAAATTTAATGATATCGGCAGTACTTTGAAAAAGTTATGAACTTGGGTGAGATCAATCACTTTCTTGGACTGTCTGACTTCAAAGCAAACATTATGCAAAGGAAAAAAATTCTCTCATTCTGCATTGAATTCATAAGCAAGGATTTCCTCATTAGCGGTCTGTGCATGGAGGAGATTCCAAGTTCAGACTGGAAGAGGTGAGGTGCCAAAAAAATGGTTAATCAGAATTTCATGCCTTTGATGCTAGTCACATGTTGAATGAATGCATCACTGCAAACCAGGGGACACTTGAACAGTCCCAAAATAGGAAGTCAGGGATTAAGGCATGAGCAATCTTTTTTCCAAATTCACCACTTGTTTGCAGAGATTTAGCTAAAACCTCATTAACTTGTTTATTCACTCTTACTGACATTCAGCAAAATGTCAACTGAAATAACAAAAGTAAAGTTTTTAAAAATGCACACATCTCTAGTCTGCATTTGTAGTTTTATTTGTTTACTATCTACATTTTATTTGAGCTGACAGCTTTCACTTTCTGCAGTCTTATTCTGACCTGAAGGTATTACTGCATTTTCTAAGACAAATACACTTTAGATGACAATATTATGAAAATCCCCTATAAGAGATTTGAGTTTACCAGTGACTAGTTAGATTTATCATGAAGATTAAGAAAAATTTACTTTAATGCAAGTGTTGACAGTAAAGCACCATTTCTGCTCAGAAAAGGCTGTGTAGGGAGCCTTGTGCCTTCCTCTAATCCCAGCACCAACCTGCTGTGCAAAGGAAATACACTCTGTGGCATGATTCCTCCTGGAGATTGGTTTTATCACATATTTAATATTCTTCATAAGCAATCATGGGATGTATTCAATAGACCCATGTGTTCAAAGCTCTACAGTTCTCAATGTAATTATACACTTACCATGAGACATTTAATGCCTCACCCAGTGCCTAAAATATATGTCTGGCTTTTTAAACATATCCTTTCATTGAATGACTCCTGTTTGCAAATTCTATTTCTTTTAAAATGTCCTACTCTAGACATAACTATTCATAACCACCAGGTGTGATGCTGGGAACACAGCACAAGGACACAGTAAAACTGTTTTGTGCAGAAATGCATTGCTGGTGTACCCTGAAAGTTTCAGTGAGAGTGATACCTGTGAAATGTGTAACCAACTTCCTTAAAAGACTTTTTCAGACTGTTGTGATTGCAGGGCTTACACCATCTATAGGAAGAAAACCATGGTTTGGCAGTCCCTGTTAAAGATGTTCATCCATACCCTCTCATGGTGATGCCTGCTTTCCTTCCAGCTCTTTACTAATGAGAAAACCCCAGCGTTGGTGGGATTTTTGGTGTTTGTGGTATTTTTTGTAAGTTTGTTTGTTTGTTTGCTTTCTTCCAGCAGGCTGTTAATTCAATGTAATAGGGATTTGCCAAGTCACCCTGCAAATCCACATCTTCTGATGAATAACATGAAAAGGAAGTTGGAAAAGCCAATATTTAGGGTCTCAGCATTTCAGAGGGCTTGTATAGGCACACAATGAGCTGATTTTGGTGGACTAGAGCCATCATCACTGTGAAGATGATACTTTCCATGGTATTGTGACAAATATTTCAATAAAATGGTGGATTTTGAGTTTATAGATTTCAGTTGAATTAGCTCTGTGGTAAAGAGTTTCCATTCAAAGTGCACTCAGCCTTTGTTAGGAATACAGATAAAAAGGCAGCAGTAGTATTTAAAGAACCAAAGCAACAACAAATTGATCTTATTTTTGGCACTCCCTTACCCCTTTAATAGACAGAAATTCTATAAAATCTATTTCTGCTTTTGAGGTGGAAGATAATAACAGCTGTCATTTTTCAAGGGAAAAAATTACCTAAAAATGAGGTAGAGCTGTCTTTCTGTCTTCATCTTTTGTCTGATGTCAAACCCAGAAAAACAATACAACAAGGGTGAGAAAAGGAACAAGACAGCAGCTCATCCTTTCAGACCTGTCTCTCATTTCCTGACAAACCTGTTGGGCAAAGACAGACAGACCACAGGGTCTCATCAGCTCCTCGAGGATGGCAAATCCATACTCAGGGCTGTTTGCAACAGGGCTTGTAACACTCCTGTCTGGTCAAAAGAGGGTATGGAATCAGTTTTGATCAGGTGAATCTGACTTTTTATTAAAAAAGGCATTAGAAGAGAAGATGCCAGGAAGGCAGATATGTGAGATAGGAGAGGAAGAGGAGGCACTGAGGAAGGGTGACTGAAGCCTCACACTCTCAGTGGTGCCTGGGCTCTATCTCGAGGTGGTGGAGGAGGACTCTTCTCTTTTGAAAAATGTCTGGGAGTCTCTTTGGCAATCCAGAGGTGTCACAAAACAGCTCTTAAATAAAATTCAGCCCCCTCAACCCTTTCAGGCCCCTGTTCCAGCTGGAGGTGGGGATAGCCCACGTTTTTGGATGTGATCTCATTTGTCTTCAGACGTACATACAGAACGAAACATGTTTGGTTCAGAAAGTCAGGCTTTGATTTAACAGAAAGATATGAAATATAGTTCCCTTTCATGCCAAACATCAGTGAAAATTGCATATGGTTGGTAGTTTACATAATTTGGGGGAAAAATTAATCTTATTCAGCTGAGCCATATATAAGTGTCCACATGTATAAACAGCACCAATCTTGTTCTTTTGACTTTATATACTTCTTTCTTGTCTAGTGATTTTCCCCAGTCAGATGGCTAAAACACTGGCCAATCATAATTAGAGAAACCAAATCCACTTTTTTTCCAAATTAACAACAAATATTTTATTCCTTTATATTGACTTTCTATTAATTTATATATAAATTTACAGTAGCCTTGCTTATCTTTAAAATTAGCAAAGTAATTAATATTAAAACTACATATTTTTCAATAAAGTTCAATGGAGTCACAGTATATAAACACATAGAACAGTAAAACTGCTAAAATAGGCTAATCAAGGGCAGATCGTGGGACTACTACTACCTTTTGGTGTGTGATTTATTTTTTTTTGTTACTGGACTTTGAATTAGGGATGTCTCTTTATTTAAACTGCCATACTGTACCTCAGGCAGCTCTGTTCCTTAGTATCTTATTTGTTCATTTGAATTATTTCTGAAGTCTAGTCTGCCCTAGCCTAAAAATCACAGGTAATGCTGCCAAGTGCTATCAAGTTCTCTGAGCAGTTCTAAATAATGGGTACTCTGACTTCATTTAAGAAGTTAAAATAAAACATCACCCTGGTTTAGCTGTACCATAGCAAATTTTGAATTCCAATGAAGGATTTATTGTGACACAAAAGTATATTACAAACTGTTTGCAATAAAAGTATTTTCACGATTAGGTATAAGTAAATGAGAAGTCCAAAGTGTACAAATGACAATCAAATTATTTCCATTAGAGCTACTGCCTACAACTATTTCTGCTGCTGATGGTTACATGTGACTAATGTACCAGAGACAGACAAAGCACTGACAGGGAGACAGAGCCACTGGGGAGGGGGAAGATGCAGATTAGGATGGCTGAATACTGCACTAACAATCCATGAGAAACTTCCAGCAACCACAAGAAACTTCCAGAGGGAATCCCACACTGCAAAGTTCTATTATACCAGGAAAGACCTTAATGGTTAATGTAAATTAGTTCTGACATTTGGGAGTTGAAAAGGAAGTCATGAGAGGAACAGTTCAGTCAGCTCTCAGACTGTGGGTCTTCTCAAAGACCCTGTGGAGCTGTGACAAACTTCTTTTACTTTTATAAAATGATCTCATGTCTGAGAAGACCCCGAGGAAGGTGTCAAGCAAAGAAACAAACCCTTTTTTGATGACAGACGATCACCTATCTTAATAACAGCTTTTACTGTTCACTCCAAAGACTTTCAAGTTCTTTATTTTAAAAATATATAACATTGCTAAATGAAATACAAAGTGCCTTTGGCTGTTGTCACTGTACCTCTTTTTGTGCTTCATTTTTTCCCATAAAACCTCTATGCTGTAAAGGGGAAACCAGTTTAAAAAAAAATAAATTATTTTCTTTTCTCCTCATTCACAAAGAGGTATTGTAGGAAGACAAATGGGAGAATGAGAAAGGGGGAAGTATACACTGCATCCTTTAAAAAGCACATTTATTCTGCCCTAGCATGTGTTTCATTGCCTCTCAAGGGTGCAGTTTATCTGCTTTTCTACTTCTAAGTAGATACAGTGCCTGAATTATACCCCCTGAACTTCTCCTATTACATCACTACCACACTGAACTCTAAAAGAATGACATGGATTCAAAGTGTTCAGATGTTGCAGTTCTGTTAAATACTTATTAAACCACAAAATTTTTTTAGGTTCCAGGTTGGAGGCCTGTATTCCCTTAGTACATCTTAATAAGTCTGTTTAGTCTGTGGAGGGCATGAATTATTATTTCATCCTGTAGAAGCTGAAAATAGCGAGGGAAAAAAAAAAAAAGAATCTGCCCTTGGAAATAACAGGATTGCATTTTAGTGAGCTGTCATTTGTATTAGGAAATGTTGATCATTTGAAGCTTTCACTTGGGGGCCACTTCTGTGGTTGTTCTGTCTTCGAGACAGTACATTCAAACAATTCCTCCTCTTAACATTATGAGATAAAAGTGAGAGCAACAAGTGAGTTTTTATATGACTTTGTGGGAATATAGCTACAATCTGAATCCTGCTGTAATAGCAAGCTTGTGCAAAATAATTAATTGTATTGAAACTGTCACATGAGCTTAATAAATGGATGCTAAACTGCTATTTTTGGTTATTTTGACATTTGTAACAGAGAATCTATCTCAGTTCTGTATGGATTTAAAAAAGAGGCACAATATATTACTAAGATTTTAGTCTGAATTTCAAATGGCAGAAAGCATGAAACACTTAAAATGCTGTGGTAGGTTGACCATTAATACAAGAAAAAGATATAGTTATAATTCAGTGCCTTTGATAGCATTGCTTTCTGCATCTTTAACTATAAAACTTAGTAATTTAATGTGTAATATGAACATAACTATTTCTGGGTTGATCCAAACCAGAAAATTGTAAAGAATTTTACATTTCTTGCCTTAAGACAGATTTTCAATAAAGTGTTTTGACTACATCCTTGCACTGAAGTAATTGGAGCTGCTGTGTTGTTGTAGCTATGATGATTTGAGTGCAGAAAAAATTGCAGAAATAAATAATATCTTTCATTAGACAAAATGATTTCACTGGAAAAAAACAGACACATTTATTCATAACAGCCATTCTTCAGATCCTAAAGAGAAGAAAAATATGTGTTAGAAAAATAATCAATCTAATTAATAACCTAAACATGTGAGGGAAAGTGTGATGAACACCTTTGGAGCCAAGAGGGGTGACAATGCCAACATCCATTCTTTCAGAAATAAAGCTAACTTTTGTTTCAGTAAGTTATTTCTTAGATGATTGTTGCACTCTCTTACAATTATCTGCACCCATTATATTTAAGGGTTATCACATAATAAAGCTAAACACTTTTTTTGGTTCCAAAAATTGCATTCTATATTATATCTCAAATTTTCAGCTGCCTGCAGCTTAATAGAAAAGCTAGAGCTTCAATGCCTGGTCATAGAGGGAGAAAATTCATCAATAGTAAAGAGATTGTACTTCAGCCCTCATAATACGAGTGTCAAGAACGAGCAGTGCATGGGGTTTTGAAAAGATCATTGCACAGATAGATAAAATTCTTTCTTTACAGATCACCAGGAGACCTAAGCATCAGTGAACCCAATTTTTGAAGCCTTCAGAGGGACTACACTGGTGGAGATACTGCAGTGAAAGTTCTTGGTAGTACAGCAGTAGCAGCATGCCATGCTGCCCACACAGCCCTGGCTGGAATTATTCTTCTTCATAAGGCACACACATAATCATGAAGTGAAATCATTGCCGGTGGATGAAATAAAGTCTCGTGGGTAAAACTCAGTTCTGTTATTGTGCTCAGTGATTCCTTTGCCAGCACAGCCACTATAAACTTCTCACCATACTTATTTGCCTTTTTTGTCGTTTACACCTGGTCTAGGGTTCAGCTTGCACACAAAGTTATACATCTATTCATTTGTGAAATTAAGATTTAAATAAACAGGACACCTGTAGAATAAATACTTACTACCTTTAAAATGACTTCAACATATGCTTAAGTGCTATGCTGTTGGTTTTTTTATAACACCTGGATTTTCTCTTATCTGAAAGTGATATCAAAACATCTTTGACTTTCCCATCTATGTATTTCCTTCAATATGCAAAATGTTTACATTTCCTCAAACTAAAAAACCCAGCAAAACAATAATAATTCATCTTGTATTGCCAGAATATTTTGACAGTCAAACCTCCAAAAATATAAATAAATGTTTTTAGCTTTCATCTTCTCATGCAGCAAAAACTGCAACCATATCTCGGCCAAGATCACAATGATGAATGAATGACACAGCTCTGTAATGAAAAAAACTTACATTTACAGGGCCTAAACTCTACCAACCTTCCTGGTCTTGTCTGAAGGTAGATACAGACTTCCAGGATTCCAAGGGGATTCAGACTCCATTAAACTTCATGATTTTGAAAACTGAATTTATCTAGCCATCTAAACTAACTGTTAATGCTCCACAGAAGCTGTGTGTGGTCCCAATATTCTAATGGCTTCTCTGAATGCACATTAAAGACTTGAACACCTTGATACGTCAATAGCTTTTTGACTAAACAATAAAATAAATTGGAAGAGAAATCCCTGTTAGTTTGTCATGAATTATTTAAGCAGAACTCCTACTAGTGCACAAGGTCAGCAGGGGGATAGCACATTCTCACAGTCGTGCTCTGTGCCATCTGCCAAGAACAGCTCTGTGTTGGTGCTGGGAGCAGATTGACAGAATGAGGTTAGCTGGGGCAGTCAATAAGACATAGCCAAAGCTTGGCATTCACTCACATCCCAGTAACATTAATGAACTGAGTGAACAGGAGTGCATCCACGCTGTCCTTCTGAACAGAGTGCCTTAACAGCCTTGAGAAAAGGACAGCCAACCTTGCTTTCCCAGTTGCACTTGTACAGCCATATGAAATGCAGAGGCAGGATGAGGAGAAGCATTTGGAAAAGCAGAGATATTCAAGATTTGTCTTTACTGGTAGATTTCTTCTTGCAAACCAAACCAGGAGAAAATGACAAATGTGCACTGAACACTGGGAGTTGAGTGTACTGTCTTTTCACCTGCTGTATAGCAAAGAAGCAGCCACAGCCCTGCAACAGAACTACTAGAGAGAGAAGAACAAAGATTCAGTAGTGCCTGTAACAGAAGCAAATCCAATTTTTGTTGTGTGTGCAACACCTCTATTTTATAAATAACAATGAGAACAAACCACTCTATTCTGAATCTCACAAACCCAAGGATTCACTTTCTCTGTAGTTCAACATGGAAGATTATTCCCTGAAATATGTCTGGCCACAAAACACCTGTGCTAATGGCAGAAACTTCTTTTGCTGCCTTTTCTCATCACCTCAACATGGTAATGAGAACAGAAAGCGTGTAAAGCTGTGAAGGTTAGTGGGATTGCTGGTTTCCATCAGATATGTGACCTGGTAATGAATGACTGACAGTCTCTCTGAAGAGAAATACATTACACAGGCAAGAACCTGGTCCTCAGATGGAAACTTGATGGCTGGTAAAAGACTTGTTAAGATTCACATCAGAATCAGGAATATCACTGCAACTGCTTCCATGACAACAAAATATAATGTCATAATGCATATTATGATTTCATGACAGGATGAAGCCTGTTTATCCAAGCAGCCTCTTCAGCACTGAACAGGATTGGAGAATAAGAGTTCACTTTGGGAACAAAAATACTAATAATAATTTAAAAAATATATTTTTCTTTGTTATAGAGATAAAAAAGGCTTATTAAGTGCAGCTTATTTCCATCTCAACTATGATCAATACCTACAGTAAGAGTACCTATACATACCAGGTTTCAAAACAGTTGGACTCTTTGCTTCCATCAACTTTTTTGACCTTTCAACAGAGTATATTAATAATAAAATAGACTCTCTCCTCTTTCATGCACAATATAGCAGTGATTATGGGTGGCAAATCATTAAATCCATCTTGCCTTTTATTTCCAGCTTCTATGAGAACCATTCCTCGTTGCCTCTGTTCCAGCATTAGGATTCCACTGGTTTACACACAAACAACTAAGTTTTATACCACAGATCTGCACAGCATGCTTCTTTCCTGGCCTGCAGACACTCCATGCATTAATACACAAACATCTCATTTTTCTTTGCCTGAACTGAGTTTCTGTATTGAAGATGCTGCTCAGATACACATCCTGCTCACATAAATCCCATCAGTGTTGCACATAAGCATACTGGAATCCCCATGTTAAATCCTGGTCCTTGGGAATGGTTTCTCTGGGAGCCCACACCCTCAGGTGCCCTGCACAGATGGAAAGGAAATGGAAAGGAACCTCATCTCCATGTTCTGGTGCAGGGAGTGAGGGAGAAACCAATAACTTGTGCCAGGACTCAGCTCAAGTATTTGAGCAATAATCCAGAGGTCCTTCGCAAGTATATACAACACAATTTTACTGTACAGCCTGATGGAAATACAACAAAGCTGGCAGTAAATAGCTGGAAAAGTCCAATGGCTGACCAATATAATCCTTACTAGACTACTTAAATGCCATCTCCACGACCAGGATTGAGCAGCTGGAGTGGGTGAATATTACAGGGCTGTCATGACTGGTACTGCTGGTACCCTGGCATGGCCACAAGCTGTGAAAATTGTTTCTACTCAAAACCAGCTCAGCAGTCCCCCTCTCCATGCTCCAGTTGTCAACCTAATCCAACAAGAACAAAAGCAAAGTAAATAACGGGTAAAAGCATGTAAAATTAATTTCTTCATTCCTGCCAAGAAACAATTTGAAAAAAAAAAAAAAAAGTGTGCCCATCCTGGGAATGCATAAAGGTCCTCAGTGAAACAAATATCTAAATGGTCATACATTAAAGCAACCATGACAGGACAGTTATAAAGTCACTGCAATTCTGTTTTAAATGATTTTCTAATGTCAGGAACATTACAGATTCTTTGTGAAAGAAGCATATAAAACCTTAAGTCTTCTATTTTTCATATTTAGTTTAAGGATTTCACTTCAATCAGCTTTCTCTACTTCCTTTTTAGAACTATCTTTGGCTGAGTGGCTAAGACTGCCAGTGAATACATAACAGTAGTTAAGCAATAATTTTCCCCTAGGAGAAAATTACTTTTTGCATAGAATAAAAAGGAATTAAATTATTTGAGGCTCAAGAAATAAATTTCTCAACACAATGAATCTATTTCTTTATTATTTTTAGTGCAGAGAAATGCTTTTTTCCAAATTATGTGTAATATAATAAAGACTGCATGCATAATTTTTAACCTTTCCGAAATAACTATGTAAAAATTATAAAAACAGTCACAAGAACAATGTTCATGATATGCATGGCCTAATTACATGCTGAGAACATTTGTTCTGATTTTTTTTTACAGTCTGAAATTCACCTTTTTCGTTTTCAGAAGCCATAGAAATAGCACAGCACACTTTTCAGAATAATGCAGCTGTCATAATAGGAATATGCAAATCACGATTATTTAAGATGAACTTGATCTTATTCTCAAAGAGACTTTTATCAAATGTGACTCATATAGAAAGGTCTTATTAAAAGATAAGAAATATTATTCTCTCCTTTGATATATTACTCTCAAAATAATGCTACTGAATCAGACAACAATTACCTTACTTGTACCCAGAAGCAGTTTATTCCTACTAAGTCCTACACTTAGCTACAATTGCTTTCATATTTGCCAAAGGAAAATGTTAAAATATTAATAATCCAGTAACCTATTCCATGACAGTGAGTCACTGGTTTGAACTTTTGTTTCAGTCACACATACACGAAGAGCTAAACTTTAATATAAGCCCAGAAATGGGAGTAGATACCTTATAAAGGTTGTAATATCAGGTCTTATTATTTCCTGCTACCACAAAATAACCAGTAGCACCAGCCACAACTGACTTTAGCAAGACAAAAAAGAGGCATGTGTGTTTATATGTGTGTACTTCTATGTGGTTGTGTTCCACTTATGAAAGAAAAGTTGATGTCTGAGAAAATTCTGGTTGGAATGGCAAAGAGCAAAAACCCCAGTTTGGAGGGTTTTGGTGTTTTTGATCAAGATTTCCTTTTCCTTTCAAGCAACTGAGGAAATATTTGTAAATGTCATTACTGAAAGTGTTGTAAGTGTTGCTCATTATATTCAACTCCCTCATAACAGCTCTGGGGACACACACACCTTGGTGGTAAAACTGGCCATATTCCAGGAGATTCAGATCAATGCTCAGGCACCAGAGGAAAAACTCGTTAAAAGGACACGCCTAATTGTTTTTTTATCAATCCTGATGACATGATGACATATATAAGGCTCCAACATCTAAGCAGGTGCTGATCTTTCAAGGGAGTTGAACAGAAAACAAAAGCAACCCTTTTCTTTATGTCTGATTTTGAGGAGCTGAACACCCCACTCAGGCCATAATTTTAATTTTTACAAGGAGTTTTCATAACAAAAGGAGTGTAAAATCTCTTATCTGGATTCACTCTTAAACCTAAAACAAATAGATAAACCACTCTTTCAATACATGCTAATCATCATACTTGACGAGAAAGCTCTTCTCAATTAAAAAAAAAAAATTCTATTATGTAATTTCACTATTGCATACACAGCTATTTAGTTCCTGGTTAAATCCAAATGTATATTTAAAGAATGAAGTTAAAAACACAGCAATTTATTTATTTTTTAGTTTGGTTGGGTATTTTAAACTTAATATTTTAATACCCAGTAACACTAAAACTCAGTCAAATACTCTAAACAAGTACCAGGAAATATTTACTCAAATGCAAAATCCTAATTAGCTTTGGTAATTTTTTAAATTCTATTTCTTTTCACATAAAATTAGTGGGTTTGTATTTGGGTGTGTTGTTTTTGCTGGTGTTTTTTTTTTTCCAAATACAAGTATCTTACTGGAAATAAAACACTCATGAAAATCACCAAAAATATGTTTTAATTTAAAGGTTTGAGTAGGAATTTTTAAGAAGCCATCTTGACTGCCAGCCTCGCTGATGTATTTAAATCCAGTTCCTGTTTACAGTCACCTGCTCAGAGCACAAAATGTAGGAGAGACAGAGAGATGGCAAGTGACAGGTATGGAATACTGAAAGAAGTAATTTGATTGAATTCAATTTGGAAATTGATTGAAATTCATTTGCATACGAAATATGTTTTGCAATTTGCTTGGCTGAGACTGTTTGCAGAGCTCAGTTTCCACCCTGTGCAGCTGAGGCTGGGGGTACCTGCAGGACAAGAGCTGGGGAGGGGCGCTGCCAGGAGCCCCTGCCCTGCCTGGGACCCTCTGTGACCCCTCCTTCCAGCATCCCATCCTCCCCTGAGGGCTCCTGCTCTGCCAGGGAGCTTCTCCTCCCACTTCTGTAGTGGTTCAAATGGTCTCAGAGCTGCAAAATGCTCAGCTGAGAAAACCCAGAAGGTTTTCTGTCAGACAAAACTCTTCTGTATTCACCAGATCTTTGATAGCTTAAACCAGGTGAAAAAGTACCCTAAGTGGGTAGGAACAATAAAACACAGTAACTGAGTTCTTCTGTCCTGCTTCCCTTATTGGAATTGCTCTTCCCATGGCAAGTGATATCCTAACCCAAAGCAGCAGGGAATACACCGAGCTGGTTGTGGGAGGGTCCAGAGCAGGGTGCATTCAGTCTGTGCTTTTGTTCTGGGCCATGTTACCCCTGTATTAATCTTGGATTTACATCAGAACCATGAAAAGGTCACATTATGGCGAGATCTGAAAAGAAGTTTTTATTTCCAGTGTAAACCTAGGCTAACCAGTAAATGCCTCTTCTTAAAATTCTACTATTCCATTCATTCATTCTCAAATTACTTATTAATTTAGCTGATGATTTCCTGTGGCTAATCTTACAGACCTAAATCTGCTTCTGTCTTCATCCTTCAAAGAAGAATTTAAACCCCTCTAATGTAATTCAGAAGTTCAGATTCACTTTCACATATCCCTGTATCTTTTCTGCTTCAAGTCCATGTCCTGCATTTAAATGAACGATGATACAAAGAACTAATATTTCCTTGTGTAATTTAAATTTTCAGACTGAAGACTTAGAAAATAAAAATGAAAGACTCTGTTATTTAACTGTTTTCTTATGCAATAGCAGCTCTCCATTGTAAGTAGAAGGTTCTTTGCATTAAATCTCTTGCCTTTTTACTGGGGGTAGTTGCATGTCTGCAACATTCAGAAAAATTTACAAATGCCAAGCTGTTCATATTTGATAGAGAGCAATCGTGATTCGAGATTGCTTAAATTCATCATTGTTTTTCTCTAAGCATGAGGAATCTTAAATGGTATAAAGAGCTGTTCTATACCACCAGACATGAATTTCTTTGAATTGAATTAAACCCACTTCACCAATTTCAATATCAATGAATTGGGATATCTCCTACAGTAAAGAGAGTCAAAGAAGAGATACAGAATAAACTCACATATCCTTGCAACAATTATGATAATAAATTCATCTTGGCAGATAGGATGACTTTTTCCAAAGAATAATTGTCCCTTCCTGGTTGCCAAGATACAGAATTTTCACTCAGAGCATATCTTGAAAATTGGGAGCATTTGAATTTTTACAGTAATTTTAAGGTGGTCAAAGGGTAACGGTGAGTAGCTAAACAAAAATCATTTTGTTGAACACTTAACAGGACCTGAATCATCCAGGAGATATCATGCAATCTCCTGTAAATCCCAAATATAGAATTAATAGGATAGTACAAGCATTTAAATCTCACTGATTCCACAATCCTTTCACCATACATTTTAAATGTGATTGCCAAGCAACAAAGACAGAAGAAAAAAAAATGTTTACCTCCAAAACATTATGTATTTTTTAATGATGGGATACAAGTGACAATTACCAACAAGCATCCCTCTTAAAGAAATTAACTAAATTAAATCCTCAATTCCAAAACCTTTGCAATAAATAAGAACTGTGAAGAAATACTTCAGCCAAGCCTTTACAAAGGTAAAGCTCCCAGTCCAGATTTTAGTGAGCAGCCTTGATACAGTGATTTTACTTCTGAGTTATAGCACCCCTGGAAGACCATGCTGAGGCTGGAGAAATGGGGCAGCAGGAAAAGGCTGGAATATCCGGTTCCCTCCCAACCATACACTGGAACTCTCTTCTATGAACTCTCATTCACATTTCCTTTTATCAAACAAACTACTTCCAGACTAAATAGCTGCTTTGACATCTGCACATCTGCAATGCAATGTGTGAACACTTAAAAAAAAGTAATTTCTGACCACCTAATCCACTTTCCCTAATCCACTTAGAGCTCTGGTAGGGCAAAAATTTGATCAATTTGCTGTGACTTGAAGAGGTACACAATGCTGTCTGCTGTGTCCCTGCACTTGCACATGACAAACTGATGATACTAGATGGCACTGAGAATGAAATAATGCTGAAAATAAGCCAAAATTTTTCAATGCAGTATTTTTGCATGAAATCTGCATTATTGGAAGAAATCTTTTCAGGAATATAGTGCTGATGCAGCAGGGGAAAAAAGTCCATTTTATTACATTTTATTAAATCAGTATTTTTAAATAGAGAATAGTGTTTATATATCAATAGCAATATATACTGTATTGCTTGTTTTGATATAGAAGTCTAACTTGTTTTGACATTACCAAATCTCTGAAATCAGATTACAGAATACCAAGTGAAAAGAACTTAACTAGTTGTTCTATTACATATGACTTTTATGTTATAAAATCTTCAGAAAACCTGCATCAAGTGTTTGGTACATTTCTGAGTGACTAGTGGAGAATTTCTAACCTGTGTGTGCAGTTAAACATATTTTAGTCCCTCACTTGCACACAAATAGCCTGATCTGACATTCACATTTTGCTTCTTCACTGTTCTGCCCTGGTTTTAGCTAAAACCCCCCAGAGCTGGCTGGGACAAAAGTCACAGCAGCACAAGGGAACTTTGCAGATCGAGACCAAATAAACACCAGGCTGCGATTGTTTCCTGTTCTGTGATGTTCTGCCATTAGAGGATGCTGAAGCAGCAGGTTGCTTTGAAATGTTTTTGTAAGATACAATTAACATATTAAAAATATACTTTTTAAGCCTATGGTTGTTGATAGTGATCCAACCTTATTATAGTCTTATTTCTTTCCTGCTCTCTTTCCCATATTTTTCCACACACAGTTGCCATGTGCTTGAATATTATTTCCTTATTATTGCAACAGTGGAGGAAATTGTAGGGATGATGGTCAAGGATGGGCTGAATTGCCTTTAAGGCTGTATTTTAGTACATTCACTGAAAGGAATGGTTAGCAACAGCTGCAAGCAGATACTCCTGTTTCAAACAGAAGAACTGTGTGTAAAACATGCTAGCAAAATGAAAGTCTCCTGAGTTTGCTATATGAAGGACACATTAGCTATATCCTTACAAAAAGAATAATTTTGGACACAGAGTGATTAAAAGTTCTGAATAAAAAAAAATAAAATACGTTTTCTTTAATATTACTACAGTTTGGTTTTAATCATGGCATACCACAACTTTAAAACAGATTTTCCAGTTTATTCAGATTCACATTATTTGGTGCTCCTCCACAAGAACAGGGGTTGTCACCCCTGTACATAGAGCTGTACATGGTGTAGTTCATCTGGCACATACTCAAGCTCATGAATGGATGAAGCACATCCAATTAATGCTGAAGTTTCTTTGAACTTCACACTGTCGGGAGAGCAGGAGTGTCTTATGCCAATTACTGCAGTGGATGGGACTGAAGGACTTCCCCCCTTGTACTATTCCAGCGAAGACAGAAGCTTTATACTTTCACAGGAATTAGTCTCACAGTGCTTAAAGACCAGAAGTACTCTTCCCAATCAGCAATTCAGCCCCTTGCTGCTGCAGACATACACCTTATCAACACTTACATAAACATGTTTTGCTCCATTTTAAGTGTTATCTCCTATGCCAGTCAGAGAAGCTGTTACACATTTTAATACTATCCATAGTTGCAACTGCTGATTTCCAGTAGAAATTTTCAAGGGGGACTTTTAATATTACTGTGAGAATGATATCCTTTAACATGGACAGCTCATCACATCTTCCAATTTTTATTTAGCTCCCACAGCAATGCAGCCTTGCTGGGCTGGGCTCCTGACATGAGGTTTACAGGCATTTTGTTCATCTGCCCCCTTATGCAGTCAGTCCAAAGCTCTCATCTTTGCTCTTTGACTGCTGGAAGTTCTTTCTCTGACTTGGCACTTATTTGAACCACAGAGTTTCATAAGGTTAGAGACCACTGTGTCAAGAAGCACAGGAAGGGGGAAGAATTCACCCTGTGGCACTGGCCAGGTTGTATGTGATGAGGAAGATCTGCATGAAGATAACACTGCTGGCCAAAGCCCCCAGTTCTTCAACCCCAATGATCTTTTCTAAAGCAATATTCAGAAAGTGTTCAGCATTTGCCAGGGAAAAAAAGGCTAGGAGTAGTGAACAGAAAAATAGTCATAGAAGCAGAGAAAGAGAGAGGAGTTGGAAAATGGACAGATGAAGGAAAAAAAAAACCCAGCAAAAGCAGTCGTGATTGCCTGACAGTTTGCTCCAGGCAATAACCAGTGTCTCCCCAGTCCCACAGTGTAGAGGTTATGGGATGGTAAAAGCTTGCTAAGTGTTATGTTATGCAGATGTGGTACTTCAACAACGAGCTCTTAATTTTTAGATAATAGTGGGTTTGCATGGTTTTTAAATCGGGAAGATTTCCAGAAGGATTTTTTTGGTATTATTCCTAATACATACTTTAACATTTCTGTTCCACAGCAACAAACATTAGCTGAATGTCATGAATATGGGGTTTTCATTTGGTTGGTTGAGTTTTTTAAATGTCAACAAGGGCTTGTCTGAACTTAAGACTGAATCAAACACCATTCAAGTTCTCAAGTGTGAAATAACAGCAATATCTGAAACACCTGTAGGTTTTTTGACTGACACCACTGTGCTAATACCACTGTCTTTGTCATGCACCCTACAGACTCCCAAATCTTATATACACGTCCACAGCATCCATCACTGATGACTCAACTGCTCTTTGCCCAGAACGTGCCACATTTACCAAGGCTTTCACAGCGCAGATCCTTGACCTTTCCTGTCACTACAACAACTGAAAAACCTAAATATTTGAAATCCCTTTTACTGTTTTTCTTCTGAGGAGCTACAAAACCTAAACGTGGAATTTATGCATTGCTTTTTACAAAGCCTTTCATCATGTATGATATCTTGTTACCTTAGATGTTGAATCTTCAGTAGGGGCTAATCTGTGGATGAGCTTTTTACAAGCCCCCTACTGTGGAAGTCAAATCAAAGTACCCTTATGAATATTCATGAGCAAAACAATGGTTACTTACTGTGCTGGGCGGCCCTGGAAGCCAGTCCAAATGGTTTTGATTTTGTGATTGAGATTCTTAATGGTCGTAATTATCCGTTGCAGCCATGCAGTACAGAACATGATGGGTAATGGAGATACTTAACCCCCCTCAAAAACCAACAAAAAACAGCAATCCTGAAGATTCTAATGCTCATGTTGTAGTTCCTACAGGGCAATTAGCCCCTACTAATGATGTTTATATTTATATGCAAATGTATAAAAAAGAATCTTAACAGATACTTCATATTTATGCTCCTGGGATCTGACTATCCCATCTGTCTGCAGAAAATATTTCCCATTAGCTGTGTGTGTTGCTGATCTGGCAATAAAAAACTATTTAATATCTAGTAATTTATTTTTGATTTTATGTTTTTCCATTTCCTTCAGCTCTGTCATAAAAAAACCCTCTGCTTGAGAACACCAGAGTTACTTAGCACATCAGTAAAGATTTTAGTTACACTCTCAGCAAGTAACGAGGCTTACATCTTGGTTTGAGTTTTAATAATTTTTTTCCCATGTACCACTACTCTTGAACTCAACACTAATAATAATTTGGTAGCCTAAATAAACCTTTTTGAGGCAGACTTTTTTAAAGCTCACTCTCTAGAGCTCTTTATTACATGCAAGAAAGAATGACAACCAAGCCAGCAACATCTATGTACAAAACGTCTTTTTAAATGAGGTGGCAGTTAGTCATTGAGAGCTGGTGTTCTGAGACCAGATGTAATGCAAACAATATTATATCATGGCAAGTATTTTATTTAGCTTTGCAGTAAGCTGTCAGTTAAGGCTCCTAGAAATCAACAAAAGACATCCTTAAAAGGTAAGAAATGGTTGTTTTACATTATAATGATAGAACATATTAAAATTCTGAGAGTTGCATATGCACAAGTTACTGAGAGAAATCTGCCAGGAATTAACTATGTAAATTAAAAGCCTGAGCCCAACATAAAATTTGGCTGATCAATGCTTTGAAGGCTTTAGATGAAAGTTATTCTGGCCAATAATCGCAGGAGCATAATCTGCACATCATTTCAGGTCAACTAATTTTTTTTGGCAATACCCACATGTAAAGTAATTGACCTACTAATTTCAAGTTTTCCACTATCTTCAGAGACCTCCTGCATATCACAAGTTCCATAATCTGTTTGTGCTATTAAATCAACAGTCTATGCATTGCATCTTTAATGACATTCACTGTGTGAGGAAACTGAGGCAGGCAAAGCTAAGCCTGAGCCTTGCTCTTCTTCCTGCCTATCCTCCACCACCACAGCATAAAACACAGACTTCTGTTGGGCTGATTTTCCTCTGATTCATTCATATTTTAGGAAAACATTAGAGACCAGATGCCAGAATTCCTAAGTAATAACAATAGAAGTACTACAAAATAGGTGGATGTCTCAGCAGTGGTTTAGCTACACTGCAATGGATCTGTCATGTTTTTCTGGTATGAATTCTTTATATACATGTCTGCTAATCGCTAGAAGATGATTTGTTTCTATTTATTAGCCTGACTTTAGGAGCTTAGGAAAAGCACTTGCCTTGCAGGTCTCTCATCCAATATCTGAACAATCAGAATGCATGACTAATTCTCATTAAGCTCAATGGCTTTAGCTGCAATTCCCCCACCTGTTCCCAAGTCTGAGATATTTATTAACTCTTCCAGCACAAGAATAGCTGTTTATTTATTTTTTCTGTATTTTAAATGCTAAGTTATAACATGTCAGACTGTTCAAATGCCATCCTTTGCCTCTTTCCCCTCTGCTCCCCGCCCATTGTTCTCCTCACACAGTAGAAGAAAAAAAAAAAAGAGAGAAAAATATTGAAGCAGAAAGATCTTTCATATGAATGCATCCCCTTTCAGAGAAGCCATGGTCTAATTTCCCCAATCAGGCTTCTTAAAGATTTCACCTTCACCCTGAATATAGCTGTGACAAGTCAGTCAAGGTCCAGCGATTCCAATTAGAGAGGTTTTCTCATGAAGTTAAAGCATATTGCATTTCCTGACAATACTGTATTACAGCAAAATTATTGTGAAAGGGTTTATCTTTAAAGAGGGCAGTAGTAGCTACAATCACCTTATTCAGTGACTTAAAATTGTGACATAAAGTAATGGATAGCACAAAATATCTGCCAAGTACAATCTTTTTCTCCTATCAGTGTTCCACAAAGCAGAACAATCACTTTCATGTGGTTTTACTCTTAAAAAAGAAGAAAGTGGTAAATGGTAGCATAACTTCAGTAACAATTAGAATAATAATTGCCAATACTGTTTGCCATTCTATATCTAGTTTTGCATTTTTTTAAGTTGAAAGATCATAGTGATAAATTTTTAATTGATGAAACACCTACCATACATGACATTAGATCTCTAAAACTGGAAAGGAAAATTCAAATAGGAATATATCTCATAATTGGAGAGGAAGGATTAAGGAAACATTAAGAAGCAGAAATTGTGTACACAATTATGTTCAGCATTCAGTTCCTTTACAGTACCATCTGCAGTCACTGGGTAACTTTCAAATGACAGGGTGATTAAAGGTACAGCAGCTTTAAGTCACAGAACACTGTGACTTTAAGTCACAGTTTATGCTGTAAGCAGTCACATGAGTATCAGATTGTTAATAACTGGGGAGGTGGCAGAAAGTGAATCAGTTCTAAGCCTGTAAAACTTTACTTAAAGAATAAGAAATTCACTCCACTTGACCTCAGGTGTAGAGTCCAGGTCTACATCATTGTCTCAAATGAAAAGTGACACTCCTTTAGAAAATATTCTCAATGTCACATACTACATAATTTTAGCCAGTTATAAAATGTTATGGTGTTCCAATCTGGTAAAAGAAAATGTGCTGAATTCACTGGTATGATTAGTGCTTTGCTGATATTTAATTTAGAGGTAGATCAAAATTTTCAATTATATCAGGATATGAGTATGTGCATAAGCAGATATGCATATTATGAACTGTTTTCTCTATTGCTAAATAAGCAAAAAGCATTATTCTCTTAGGCTTTTAATTCCTGCATTTTCCTTACAAGCTTTTTTTTTCCATAAAGCCAAATAGAGTAAAAATAAGGAGGCAAAAATCTATAACTAACATTCACAAATTGAAAATAAGAAATCCCAGAAAGTTTCTGTTTTGTGTTATTATATGTGCTAATTGTCACATCTTAACAATTCTTCAAAGCTTGACAACCCTGTATCCTCTATTTTCAGTGGTACTGTATATAATTTCCTCACACATTTTTAAAAGAGAAATACATGTCATAAGACATTTTTTTCTCTTATTAACACACTACCATTCACTGCTTTCTTTAAGCAACATGCTGGGAGCTAAAGGTGATCTTCTGAAGCCTGTGGATAAGGTGTGCTCATTGCAACGGAGTAATTGGAAGAGTATAAACAGACATGAGGAGAGGAAATGAAATATTTTCATTAACACAGGAGAAATGCACTGTTGAGTTTGAGATAAGAGTTTACCTGGTGATTATCTAAATTTGTTGTATCTGGATTAAGTTTTTTTTCCTTTTATTTTCAGTCTATATAACACATAATTTACCACAATATATTACATTACACCCAACCCAAAGTAAAGAGCATTCTTTGAGGTAATTTTCCTGTGTAAGAATATGTAATAATTGTTTAATAGGAATAATTGTGTGCCTAGTGTACATTTCTGGAGATATTACCTATTTGTTACCTTGTTTTAATGCTGAAATGTGCATGGTGTGACAGGTGAAGCAATGTCCTTTCTGGCAGCAACATTCACTTCAACAAGTGAACAACAAAGCTCTTCAACAAGGCTTTCTGAGGAAGAAAAGCTTTACAGTCTTAAAAGCCTTTATTTCAATTTCTCTTGTCTTCTAAAAGGGACACCTTCAGCAATATATAATAGTGGTGTTAAATTCCAGAAGGAGTAGATAATGCTAGCCCAACTGATTCATAGTTGTAGAGCTGCTATTCTGGACACCCATTACTAAAAAATAGACAACTTCATCATTTAAAATATCTGCATATTAAGTCAGGACAACTCTCCTGCCAGGACAAAACATTTGAAAGCATCAGACTCAAGATGCAGACTGACATCTTCCAGCTTCATAGTCAGTAACAACTCTTTGAGTCACACCAAGTTGCTCCGATCTTTGTTCCTATTTGCTCATGAACTGAAGGAAAAAAACCAGTTTGTCTTGGCTTTGTAGTCACACTGTGCTTTTTCCTATGTAGGCCTAAATGTGTTTTACAAGGGTGGTTAAGCTTTATTAGCTGGATTTTACAGCTGGTCTAGCTAAGTAAAAAGATTTTAAGCAATTTCCACAAGGCAGTGTCATCTACTGGATTAAATATGTGTCATGTAACTCCCAAGTTCTGTTCCCAGCACTCTATCAGACTTCCTACATAACCTTTTGCAACTTAATTTTGCTTTTTTTCTTTCACCTTGATAATGGACTAATCCATTCCTCTTCTAGAGAAATAGAAGATATTGGTTAGAGAAAAGATTCATGCAAAGAAGGAAGAAAAAGCATGAACCCAATGTGGCACAGTCAGCCAGGCTAGCAGATGCACAACTGGAGGGCACTGGGTGCTGAGAGCAATGTAATGGTCAGTAATGACACAAAACAGAGCTGCCCTGCCCAGCACGGGCCATGGCATGGCTCAGCTCCCTGCACTGGTGGAACAGTGCCACAGCACCTCTGGAAACGCTGCTCTGGGTCAGCCTCCTTAGAGCAAGTGAAGACAGAATTAAATCACAGTCTATAGACATCAGCCAGCTGTCACCTACTAGGCAAGTAGAAGACAATCTTCCCCATGAGATGCTGAAGAACTCTTTTCTTGACTAAAAGCCATTTCTCAACCACTCTCCCATTAAGTTCCTTGCATTAAAGTGGTTCTCTTGCAGAGTCTATAGTGTAGAACGTCTCAATTCCAATTAATATTAATTGTAAATTCAAAGAAAGCCTCTCCCTTTCCCATATTACTTCCATATATATATATATAAATTATATAGACACTCGTATACTCATTATATATACTCCTATGTTACTCATATTAGTCATATAAAAGCCAATTCAATAATTAAGACACACTAACTTTTTCACCAACAGGTTTTTTTTGTCATAGCTCACTACTCGCATAAAGGTTTGAAAAAGTAATTAAAGCCACTATATGCTAATTGGTACTCTGACACCCAGGTGCCAGGTGGTAGCTACCTTTGAAATACTTGATTTTTTCAAGTTTAGTCATTGATTCTGTTCTATTTTTTTTTTCTCCCCTTGCAACTGCACCCCATAATCATGTTGTAGAACACAAAGCACTTATCTGGCTAAACTGAATCGTAAATGCTGGAGAAGGAGCAGTTATTTACTGTTCTCTACTAAGAGACATTGACAAAAAGCCCTTTATAATATACATTACACCTGCAATCAAGACCCCACTTGGAGTGTTGCATCCAGCTCTGGGGTCCCCATGGTGACAAGAACACGGACCTTTGGAAATATGAAGATGATCAGAGGGATGGAGCACCTCTCCCATGGAGAAAAAATTGGGTTGTTGAGCCTGGAGAAGAGAAGGCTCCAGGGAGACCTTACTACAGCTTTCTGTACTGAGTCAGGGACAGACACTTTAGCACAGCCTGATACAACTGGAAAAGGGGTAATGTTTTTGGATAATAGAGGGATGATCTAGATTAAATGTTAGGAAGAAGGGTGGTAAAACACTGGCCCAGGTTTTAGCCTGAGAGGCTGCGGATGCCCCATCTCTGAAAATAGTCAGACTGGATGGTGCACTCAGCAACGTGAGCCAGCTGAAGATTTCTCTGCTCATGGCAGGGAGGTTGGATGAGGTGACTTTTAAAAGGTCCCTTCCTACCCAAACTATTCTATACTTCTATGGATGCAACACAAAGCTGCATTCCTTTTATTTGCTTTGAAAATGTCCTCAGTGAAACTGTGAAGCTGCCAACTGCCCTTCCTGGAAAACTTATTTTGCTAATGCAATACAGCTGCATCTCTGTCAAAGTGACCCATATTACAATCTCTAACAAGTTCTTCTGTGTGTTGAGAGCTGGGTTTTGTCAGTCCTTTGTGTTACTTTCAGGCATTTTTAAGTGCTTTTTTCAGCCTTTGTGGTATGAACTGACTTAACTCTGTTTCTTTTAATAACCTATAAAGTGGCAAGAAAAAACAGGGAGAGGAGAAAAAATAAAAAGAGAGGAAGCTATTCCTCACACCTTTCATTTCTAATGGGAAGCCATCAATGATGCTTGCACTGAGTATTTCTAGTGCTGTATGCAAAAAGTCACTGGTGACACTCTTCAGCACTCTGTGGGGTTCCTTTTCCATCTCTCTTTGCACACTGTGTAATCATTGTCTTTCTGAAAGAACATCTGCTGGTACCTCCACATCAAAAGCTGCTTATCCTCTTGTAGTTCTCTCATTTGAGAGTACCCCATATGATGTTGACAATCTATTTTTTAATGTCCTCTCTGATCTCTTTCCTCAAGGTCTCCCATAACTCATTGTGTTTGACCTGCTCCTCTCTTCTGTTGTAGGTTTCCTTTATCTGCCCTCTTCAATCATATGTGTTTTGTTTCATTTGAATGTGGCTTTTCTCTATAGCCTGTTACCCACAATTTCCTCTTTGCTTTAAGCATTGCTTTCTTTGATTTGTCACTCAAACTTTATGTTGCTTCAGCCAAAGCTTAAAATCTCATCTGGAACTGGAGACTGATTCTCTCATCATGGTGGAGACATGTTTTGTTGTTGTGAGGTTTGACAGTTTTTCTGCTGTGTAAGTCATTAAAATGTACACACTGCTGCACTTGCATCATAATCAAATCTTGAAGGCAGTAAGCACTCTTTTTTTTTACTTCAAAAAAAGTCACAATCTATTAAATGCAAAACAGGTAATCTGTTCACATATTTGACATCAGTGACAGAAATAACTAATCCATTAACTGAATTATTTAGTTAAATGCTTTGATTTGTGCCGGTGTTTTCATTATTAAAAAGGATTAATAATCCGTTGATACTTTCATTTAACATAAGATTCTCTTGTCATTTATTATAATCCTATTTCTTCAGCAATTCATCCAGTAATTTTGATTTGCTTTGGGCTAGTTCTTTGCAATGTTCCTGTGATTTTCAGCAGAGTGGCAGACCTTCCTTTCCCATTTACAACAAAACTCAACTAGGACATCTGGCCATGTAGAAGGTGCTGCTCTGACCCTTCAGCATTTAGCTATACTTAGTTGGCTCAAGGACAGGTCTGCACTAGCATCACAAACCAGACTTCGTGGATTGTATATTTGAATAATGAAGAAGTTATAGGTTGGTCTCTCTGCATCTCTCACAGGCAGAAATGTACCTTGGAAGACTTAGTTGAGGTTTATTGGTCACTAACAAGTATTTGTCCAAAACTATGGGTTTTTGTCTCAGTGCAAATAAATACTTAATCTAATTTACAGCCAATTTTTTTCACCTGACAACAAAGCTAAAATAAGTTGCAGTGCCACAATATTCACTTGGATTCCATCCAAAGTGGGAATGTCAGCATATGAGGAAGGCTACATATTTCTTCGCATTTTCATTTACTAATGAGTGCCTTGCTTAGATTGTATGAGAAATTTCATATGCTCCTTTAAAACTGAGATCTTATTACAACATCAGGAAAATCCCAGATACATTCTCAGAATCTCTAAACAACTCTAATAGGAATTTATTCTCAACAAATTTGTTTGGCAAACTGCTGTCAGGGAAGTTCACCTGCTGTTTCCAAATCACTTGTGCTTACAGCTATCTGCGAATCACCTGCCAGCCATCTGAATTTTCATGAGAGCTGACCTGCAGTGCAATTTCTCATCACACACATCTAATGATAACTCTATAGAAGTGAGAAAGAGTCCAAATTTAATTCCATTAGACACGTTGTCCTGTGGTTGCTTGCTGTCCTGCAGAGTTACACCATCAACACATGTTTTCTCACAATACCAAAAACCCCACCTGCAAACCCTCACAATCCATACAGCATATACCTGCTTTAAAACCATGAATAGTTAGGGAAAGAGTGATTTTAATGGAGGCCATAATGTTTCCTTGAATGCAAGCATTCCAACAAGCTACTCAAAAGCTGCTGAGCTGCCAAACATTTCAGGGTACAGTGTGTCTGCCTGGGATCATGTAAACATGAACCCAAACACATTCTCAGCGTTGTTAAGGGTCATGGCCTGTGACACTTGAATGAGAAAGCTATTTAGCACAGCTGTCACCATTGAAACATCCTTTTCACCTAGGATTCAGGCTAAATCCTAGTGAAGTCAAAGGAGTAGCTCAGGAATTCAGTAGGAATTTGATCTGCATGGTTAGAATTCATAAAGAACCATGCCTGATGCCTGAAGAAAACTCTTTCCAGTTAGTCAAGCTGTCTTATGCCAACCTCCTATTCCCTCCACCGTATAAAACAGTAGGGGAAGGAGTGTAGGGATAGGTTTCTTGCCATTACTCAGCAAACAAACCCATACAAAAGGCATGAAGGGTAAAGCAAGGCTCCAAATGCTATTTTAGAACTCAGAAGAATGTTCTGTTATTCACAAGATTTCTCCCTTCTCCAGTGACACTCCACACCTGAGAGCTGAGAGAGCCTGCCTAAGTGTGCAGGCTTACTGCAACTCCTCAATAAATCTCCTCATTTTCCTCTCTCTAGCTTTACCAGGTAAATTGCACTCTCTGAGTGCTTTTACCTGAGTATATTTAGATATTTTGCAAAAAAAAAATAGTGCAAAACCAGCTGTCTGCACTTCTGATTCAAGAAATGACTGATTAAATGTCTCTGTTCCCAGATGTGTCACATGCCTTTTAAATTAATTTGTTTGATCTCTCATTTTGCATAGTGACTTTCTTCACAGAAAAAAGACATTTTCACTGGCGTTGGGAAGAAATAGTTCAGAGGTCAGTCCTTGTACATACAGGTAATATGATAGTTATAACTGTGAAATATCTCAAACTATTAATAGAGAGTTGATTCACCTGGAAAAACAAAGCTCTTTTTTATTATTATTCAGCCCTCAGTATATAAAACAATACAATGCCCACAGTTATTACTGAGACAAAGGTGGCAAGGCATTGCATATTTAGAAATGACACAGAACAGAGAAACAAAGGGAAATTGTGTGAATGTGAGAGGAAAAAGAAACCCAAACTTTAAAGACTAGGAGAATAACACCTCCCTCCATTTCTCATTTATTCATTACCCTCTGCCATAAGGAAAATGGGCAAAGCTGTGATGATAAATACATGAACACAGTATATGGGAGGGGAGCTACACCACAGAACTCACCTCCTCTCCCCATTACAGTCAAAGAAGAAAAGAAAACAAGGTGGGGGAGAAGATAACTGTTAAAGACTGTGGCTGCTGCTATTCTCATTTTTATTAATTTCTTTGAAGCAGTATCTACTTGTATGCCTATTACTTATGTTTTCTTACTCATTTATCCTTAGCTGTATGCCTTCATTTGCATGCTATATATTAAACTTAGGTATAAAATTAGTTTCTTTAAATATCTCAGTATAGGTATTTGTTTAATCATAAATAATGCTGTAGAATTCCATTTGAACTTTTTTTTGCCTTCAAAAACACTCTTCAAATCAACCTAAAAAGGTATTGGCTATTATCTATTCCTAAGAAGGCAAATAATACAGCACTCAAGTTAAAAGACAAAAAAAAAATCAAACAAAAAACCCAGAGCAAACCACATGTCCATTCCCTTCTCCTCTTCCTCTCCTCCTTCAAAGCCCCAGACTCATACCAAGGCAGTAAATCCACAATAACAGCTGGTGTTCCACACTGCTGGGTGGATGCAGGAACCCTGCCTGCCATGAATGTCAAATATCAATTAGGTCTGCACGGGAGTTGAGGACCATATGCTACAAGGTTCAGATTTGGCAATTTAAAACCACCACCTATGTATGAAATTAAATCCGTTCCTCTACGTCTTAACACTTAAAGTGAATGCCCACAACTGAGAAAGCATTGGATGAATCCCTAAACCCAGTCTGCTTCTGGCTTTTCTTTCACAGAAGGAACTGAGAAAAAAGAAAATCAGGGTTATAATTTTCATACAAAAGAAAGCAGAAAAATAGAAAAGGAAACTCAAATCCTTTGACTGCATTTCCAATAGAGCTATTTCTTAATAATATCAACAGGAATAACTAAAATTATGCTCTATAGTATATACCCACAAAGGGATTCATATTTGTAATTAAATATCAAAACTATGAAAGAAATAAATTCCAAATAAAGATCACTAGGGAAGAAAAAGCAGGCCTTATGTGCTCCTGAAAATTGTCCTTCGAAATCTGTTATCATTGAGAGCAGAACTATGGAACAGCTTGTATAGACAGAGCCTGAGAGCTGAACCTGCAGCCCCCAAAATCTTGCTGGTGACACTGAGCACTTTTAAATGTAGCAGCATGTGGAAGTAGATCTGTGTTTGAACGAAGCCAGGGGTGCAGTGTGGAACTTTGCCTGGAGCTGCTAAACAGCAAACATCCAGGTGTTCAGGATTAGGAAAAAATTATTCCCACTCAGCTGAAAGTGGGCAAGAGAGATGGACAAAAAAAAAAGACAAGAATTTTGGCCTTGGTTTAGCTAACTGCATAAACTCAGAGGTAACATTTACAGTCTTTCTCCTGAAGCCAGCTATCTTTTCTTCTCCTTACCCTGAGCTGCTACATAGCAGCAGAGTCCATCTGCATTTCCAGGATACTGAGATTTAATTCCATCACTACTATTATGTTTTCTGGTCCATACTTATTTTTTTCTACTAGCAAGGTATAATATAATTTGAATTTTCATTTTAATTTTCACAATGGGCAACCGTATCACAATCAAAGAAAAAGTATTTACTCTGAATACTTAGAGACAAGAGCTTAAACTATCCCTTCTTCAGGACAATTCTTATTCCTTGAGAGAGGTGAGGTAGACTAAGGACTATTTTCATGGGCCTTTTTAGCCAATATCTCTATTTATAGGTCTTCAGATTTGCTTTAAGAGATAAGTTTGTTTTCACCTAGGTTCATGTTTTATCTTCTATGCTTAGTCTTTTCTGACTAAGGATTTTTCTCTGTTTACATGTATGGAAGTATTTTCTCTGCCAGCCAATTGGAAAGATGTTAAAACCTACACTTCCATATGAGACCCAGTGGCAAACCCTATAAACCCTGACTCTCCAGTCAGGGTCCTTGTCCTTGCAAGCCTATTTTCTGTTAGTAAACCTGAACATGAAACCTCTGAATATGAATAACTGGCTGTGTCAGATCTTTCAAACTCGGAATGGTGAACTTGAAATTGTGTTTCTGGCAATCCCAGGAAGCTGCACGTGCACAGAGATGTCACTGCTGGAATGCACAGCTCCACTCTTGTACCCTTGGTTTGCAAACACTACTGAAGCACACAAGTTTCTGAATCTCAATGACTGAAATGCATGACAGCTGCAGATGAATGTTCTAAAAGATCCTGTCATTGATGGAGGCAATGTCTTCTCATGCCATAGACACAAAGTTTTGCTGATGAAAGGCTGAAGGAGGCTTTGGGGGCTTTAGGAATACATATGACAAAAGAGTCGAGATATGATTTAAAAGACTCTACAAAAATGCAATAATCCCAAATGGTGTCTTTCAGGGTTTCTGTATTTCACAATACGGCCAGATCCACTGCTGCTGTGTTGTTATCCATGAACATCCTTAGGTGCAGAGGTGAAGCCTCTTTCAGCTGAGCACAGATAAACCTTTGAGAATCTCCAAACCTTCAAGGAGGTATAGTGGTCAATACAGGTAGGCCCTACTGGATAATCTGGACACATTTTTGGAGAAAACAGGAGCAGAAGAACAAAAGGACACATAGAATGGATGCTGTGGAGAGGAAGGATGGAGAATTATTATACTGAATGTAACAGAGTGTGTACAGGTAAGAGCAGTTTCTCTCCAGGTGTGCCTCCTTTGCTGTGGGTGTTAAGGGAAAAGGAAAGCATCACGTGCTTAATGCAAAGTGCTGTTTCCCATCACATCAAATGTGAAAACCTGTGAGCACACTAATGAAAACATTTTGTCATACATGTACTTGCAATCAATGTGTGCATGACTGTCTCTTAGAAACAGACTAAAGTAATGCAAGCACCAGCAAAGGGCGTTGCTTGGGAACAGGGACACTCATTCAGCATATCTTAATAGAAATTGGATTTTTTTTCCCCAGAGTGGCACAGATATTTGACATTTGAGAAAACAAGCATGCACATTTATGCTAAAAAAAATGTTCTGTACTCTTAAAATATTGAAATACTATTTAATAAAACTTAAATACTAATTACCTAAATCAATCCAAAGCTTTATCACATTAAAAAATTGCTTTTTTAGACAGAAGAATAAATACCACTGGGTAATTATTAGGTAACTCTCTTCCCATTGGATGCTGCAACATAGAGAAACACCAACATGAACTTGAGGACTCTGAGAATAGCACAGCCTTTTGAAACAATAGCAGAGTATTTTGAAAAGGACACTTTGAATACTTTAAAGCACAACAGATTTCCATTTTCATTGCTGCAGGAATTTACAGTGTTCACAGTAGCACTTTCTCTGAATCTACAAGTTGTCATAACTCAATCACAAATACTATATCCAAGAGCAGGCATGAGGTGCATATGTTTATATTTATGGGGACAGTAAAGGACCCTTCAGGTACTCAACTACTGTTGGAAATTCCTCCTGGAGTGTAGGAACTTATCCATCAACAAATGGGTCGATTTCCTTCATCACACTTTGAACTACAGAATGCCTTATACTTACTGAAAGCATGTCCTGTGCATGTAGCCTTACTTCTGACTCAGTTTTACAATGAATATCAGGAACTGCTCCAGTAAACTTAGAAAAATATCTATATACATGTTTATATCTGCCTTGACTTTGGCTGTTTTCCAGGTAGAAAACAAAGAAACAGCTTGGAGAAACAGCAGCAAGCCAGCAGAAACCCTCCCATTTAATGAGAACTAAGACTACAAGAAACACCATCTCCCCATGTTTAACAACAAAGTAAAGTTTTTTAAATGCTCCTATTTTCAACAACTTTCCAAGACTGACACAAGGGAAACAGAATTTCTTTCATTAAAATAAATGATACTGTGAGGAAAAAGAAAAACAGGAAAGGATGAAAATGGACCCAAGAGTGGGCATAATATCAAGTTGGTTACCACCATTCCATGATATTTCAGCACAATTTTCATGGCTCTGCAGTCACTTCTATGACAAGGCTTAACTTCACCTTTGCATAATGGAAACAAAATATACTGTGAGTGACCCTCACTCTGATTACATTATTGAACTCAACACTGGTGATTACAAATGATGGTACTTTACAGGAAACAGAATATTTTGGAATTCTCTTTCAAAACCCCCACTGAGACCTCAATGCAAGAAGAAATCTGCCTCTCATACTTAAGTACACAACTTTCTGTCATGATAGCATCTCTCACTTTGCACTGAGCAAATTAAATCACTTGAGAATGCTACAAAAGACAGAAAACTTTAAACTAAATGCCATTCATAATGCTACACAGCAGAGAAAATGATGTGTTCCCTTTGATACAAGAAAACATATTTACAGCATTGCCTATTGTTAAGTAGAGGAAACTGTCAGATACGCTTCTGTCAGGATGGGGTCTCTTTTCCAGAGCTAGGATGTGCTGTTTAAACAATAGGACACACTTATACCAGGAATTTCATTTGATTATCTCTTTGTGTGTACTATATTAGCAGCTAAATGAAGTCCTACCTTGCTGTTTCTTCACAACCACCAGACACAGTGGGTATTACACAACTCTCTAAGCTGCTTTTGTTTCTTTAGTTAAAAAAAAAAACAACAACAAAACACTCAGACATCAAAACCCAAAAACAAGAATCCAAAACACCCTAAATATATATAGTCTGTGTATATATATATATATATATATGCACCTACCACTAAAGAAGACATACCATATGTCTATTACTAAATTGATATGTAAATGGGTTTGAGGTTTTTTTTTTTTTAAGACAAGCCCCCTCTTCCTTCAAGTTTGGTCTTTGGACTGTGTTTTTTTAGATGAGCAAAATAATTTGAGTCATCTGGATCTAAGTGATAATTTCTCACTAAACCAACCACACAATTCTCACACTTTTTTTTCCTGCTCCTTTGCACTGGTTGGGAATTTCTTTGCTGGGGGTCACTATAGTTATAAATCATTATCTGGAATTAACATAATGAATTAAATAATGAATTTTATTAACTTGACCAATATTAGGCTGCAGGTGAACAGCATCACCACTGAATCTAGCTCCATTAGCTGCATTAAACACAAATGGGAATCATGACCATCTGTAAGCTGGGATTGCAGCTCCTTTCTTTCAACAGCCCACAAATCTTAGCCTGCTATGACTGCCCACTTTTTTTGCCCAAACAATTCCAAATATTACATGGTCTGGGTGCCATCACTATATTAATTGGTCTTTCCCCAGAAGTGTTAGGATTTTCTATATATTGTGTTTGCTAGGAGCCTGTAGATGTCCAGAGCCTGTAAAATCCCCAAAATACGATTACCTGGTAAAGGCAGGCACTGTATGGAGTGTTTCCTCCTTACATTTTTGTGAAGGTCGCTGCTGAGGGAGCTCAGACCCTCCAATTCCACCCAGCCATGCCCTTCCATATTTATTTTAGCCAACCAGGGAACCAGAAGCAGTTTGGAGAGTCTTGACATTTTAGCTGAGTTTCATAAATACTTCGACCATATACTGTGTTCCTGACAGTGAGCATTGGGAAATAATTTCTTGGGAAAAAGTACACCTGAAGTCACAGATTCTAATGTTTACAGGAGAGAGTTATGCCTTTGGACATTCATATAGAAAAATTTAGTTATATATACTTAGAGGAGTTATGTATTTTAAGCAGCTGAACCTGTTCACTGACTGGAACTTTTTAGAGCAATACTTCTCTAGAAATAAATTCATAGTATTCCTTCATATCAAGTTGCCAAATTATGCATTTACTAAATCATGATGCAGATGTTTGTTTACTTCTGTAGTAGAGAAAAAAAAAGTGAGGCAAAAAAGTGGGGGACAGAAAATTCATGCAGAACCCATGGTCTTGCACAAAGGAGTTCAATTAAATATTGAAATTGGGGTCATTCAAATGTAAACATACATTTTCCCCCATATGTTATTTTTCTATTAAAACTTTAAAGAGAATAAGAGTATACATGCTCACATATACTAGAAAAGATTGAATACAACAGAAGTACTGCTTAGTGATAGATGACAGATTAGTCAACTCAACCATATATCAATTTGGTGAAAACCAATTAAGAAAAACTCATTTACAGAATGTTTGTTCTTCATACATAAATAGCAATTTGATGCCAACTGTGTTATACTCAGAACATACTTGCAGACTACATTTTGCCACAATTTTTCAAGTTTCAATTTTGAAACTGAAAGTACAGTTACTGGAACTTAATATAAAATGGACTCACATAATAAAACATTAGTACTGAGTCAGAATTCAAACACACTCTTCATTGAGTGAACAGGATTTTAGCTCTATTAACACTTAAAAACTTTAAGCTGTTAAAGCCAGTGCTTGAAGAGAGAAAGCAACCTCATGAGAAAAATTTCTAAACCCAAATAATTTGTAACTGATGTACTAATAGTGACCTTTCCCAACAATAACACTTTAGAACTTCTCAGCTCCATGATTCAATTTTACCTTCCATAAATAATTACAATAGCCACTTCCATACATAATTACAATAGAAGTGAGCCTGCTTCAAGTGCATGTGGGCCAGAGGTGAAAGCAGCTCCAAAATGAAGGACATCTCTCACAATGAATGACAGTTAAAAAGTTTGCCCAAACGTTGTTTGGATTTCTAAGCCAGGTTAAAGCTTATCTTTTCTAGCTACATGCATATGTGCTGGGATTTGGCATGGATTGTATTTGTTTTAGTGGATCCTGGCCCTGAAAGGGTTTGCTTAGCTTTTATTTATGCTCCTAAGTGTTACACTTGTACAGTGAGCAAGGAGCAAACAGCAGCACTAACATGACATGTACTTGCTGATTTTTCTCCAGGAATGATGGAAGTTCAGGTATATCACTCACCAAATCTGGCTACAGGGGAAATTTGCTAAAGGTAAATAATGTTATATAGTTTTTTGTTTGTTTTTCATTATTTGTTTTTGTTGTTTTTTTGTTTTAATGAAAAAAAAACACAAAAAAATTTCAAAAACAAACTGCTACCAAAACACCACATCCACTATAAAATATTCACAGGTCATACATATTGCATTTAGTGAATATTGCAGTCTGAACAGATCCATGGCTACATTTCAGATGATGAAAATTCTAAGCATTGATACCTATTACATACCAATATGTACACACTAAAATAACAGAATGAGGTATTTAAGGATAGGTGTGTCTGTGCTGTTTTCCAGAACTCTTCTAATGCTGAAGGCTAAACAGACACTAATCATGGTAGAAAGATCACCCCAGGGTGTGATAAGAGATCAAACTGTAATTTTCTCCCATCATTTTTTGTTAGAATTACAAAGACAGCAGAGAGAATAACCTTATTAGGTTTTCTGCATTGCTCTTAAGAATTTTTGGAGGTTCTCAGTTTCCCATTAAGTAGCCTAACGAATCAGTAAGATAAGGAGGAAGGAGGGGAAGTAGCCCTGTAAGGTCCTCTTTACATAAAAATATGTCACTGAAGAATATGAAGGAAATTAAAAAAAAGTTTGCTGGTATAACCATTATGTAACAGTCTCCAGTTACTAAAAATATAACTACTTCAGGTCAGCATATTTCTTAATAATTAAGGGCCCTTACTGTAACTCATTAATGCATATATTTAAGCTTGTCTCAAAATAACTTCTCCTTTGCCATTCAAAATCAACAAGACTCTGAGCTTGCTTTCTTTACCCCAGGAAGGTCTGAAACAGCAAGTTACACACTTTTGCAAAGGGCAGATCCTTCAGGATACAAGATTATGGTCCTTCAAAAGCAGAAACTGAGCACTGAATCTGAGACATCCCCAGCAATCCACGTGCTTTCAGCAATGGCATGATGTTAACACACTATCAGTTTGATATTCATGATGCTGCTTCTTTCCATAAGGGTTTGTTAAACTAAGTGCTAAACATGAAATCACTATAAATGTATCAAGTATTCATGTATATATTTTCCAATGATTAATTAATGGGAATTGGTTTGTAAAGATAGGCAGTTAATCAAATCCAAGTTTCAGGGCAATGGCAACCTGACAAGTTGTCTTTCACAAAAACCTGAAACACTTTTCTGAAATGGCTTCAAAAGGTTGACATTAATCTTATCCCAAATGTATCAAAGCAATTTACAAATGAAAGTGTACAACTGCACCAAAGAGAATTTCAAAAACTAGGATGGAGTGAAATACAAATCTTGCATTTCTAATTGCAGAGCTCAATTCTTGAAATTAGCTTTCCCTAAATAATTCCTTCTCTGAAACACAAATAATGACTCTTCTGACAAAGTTGCTACAAGCTGATAGCAGGCAGGAGAAGAAAAAAAAAACTTATTTGGAAGAGTGAGAGATTGTACCTATTACTACTTTTTTAATTATTTGAGAGGTACTTATACATCAGAGCAGACCTAGTTATATAGCCCCAAGACATTTAAGAGCCTATTAAAAGTGTGTATTGTTAATTGCAACCTTCTTATTTATAAAGAACTTTAAACTATGGGTTTGTGCCTCAAATCCCTCTCTTCCCCTCCACAATCTAAGTAGCCAGGCAATTAGGCTAATAGTCAGGCTCCCTGGGGATAAAACCATCAGGAACTACCTATGTTCCTGTGGTACAGTATTACCATGTTTGAGATATGTTTGGTAATGAGAAAAATAAATACCAGAGGCATACGATTATTTCTGTAATGTAACTTGCATTTTTCTAAACCCCCTAATAAGTAGATTAATTTAGATCTCATAAAAGAGATAGAGATGTGCCACCGAGTTTAAAAATCAAAGACTGTGAAAGCAGTTTAATACAAGATTTTATCAGACACGATCAATATAAGCATCTGCAAACTGAATCTTATCATTCTTATTCATACTTCCTTTCTGGCCACTTAGGATTCTCAATAACACAGAGAATGAGTCAGCACAAATTGGCTGAATTTTACCAGATGTTTTGTGGTGCTTGCTCTAAAACCAGGCTTTAGCATAAATTGGAGTAAAATGTAAAAACTAACACAAACAAAAAAATCCAATCCCAAATCACAAACATGTCCTTTCAAAAGGAAATTAATCACACCACCCATAATTATTAAGTAACTTATGAAAGAGTAGAATACTTTCAACTGCACCTAGTGAAACTTAATTCCACAATTTATGAAAATCAGAGAGATTACTTAATTTTTAACCTATGTGTGTCCATGGATAATTCCAAGCAAAGCTGAAAGTCTGGTGACTCAGTGAGCAAGGCAAACCCAGGAAATTGTAAAATCAAGTATCAGCAGCAGACATTGAGCAGTTCTCAACTCTTAGCTTGTGAAAGCTGGTTTACAGAAGTCAAATTGTAACCATACAAAGTATTTCTCTTATAAATACACTCTGTTATGAAAGCAGTAGCAATCATAGTTTAAGTGGTGAGAGGAGTGCAGCACACTAGATTTTCTGCTATTAATGCCCTGTTTGTAGTTTAAGGCCCCCAAACCAATGCTCTTCACAATGTTCTGATATCAAAGCTGGTGCCTCCCCATACCCTGGCAGAGACCCCACAATGCCATCATACAGCACACACCACAGAGATTCTAGGGGCAGAATAATCCAAATTTAACAGGGCTGCCTAAAAGTTTTCCTTACTCTGGTCGTTAGAAACAGAGATGCAACTGAATTTAAATAGAACACATCACACAGCAGCACCCTGTATGCTTTTAACTACTAAACCTGTTCATAACTTTTGTTATTGTAAGCAGTTCCTTTCACCACTGAAACTGAGAATATAATTTGTAGGTAAGAGAGTTTCACTTTGAGCCCACAATGAGAACACCATGTGGCAAGGGTTCAGCTATTAGTTTCATATTCATTTAAGGCCTATGAAATGCAGTTAATTCATTAAAATGCAATTATGCAATGCAAATTCAGAGAGAGTAAAATGTCTTCTTTTTAGTTCATTTCCATGTTAAATTAAAGATCTTAACCTCTCTATTATGCATCTCTTCATTGCAAAAAAAAAAAAAAAAAAAAAAATTATTAGACATTGAAGAATTCCTTTCTGCTGATTTAAAGACAACTCCTTACCTTTGATTTGAACTTATACTTCCTCTGGAAACCACACATCTAAGTCTTTTTGTCTTCCTAAGAATGATACTACCAGGAAGGATGAGAGTAGGGGAAATTTTAACCGTGTTTGTGGAGGAATAAACATAATAAATTATCATTGGGTAAATCTACCCAGGCTCATAATTTTCATATGTAACCCCTGCACCTCTGTGCAAGTTCAGCATATCTAACCCATCCTGAAGGTTAAATCCCCCAGCTCCAGAACTGCCCCTCAGTGCAGGGCTCAGCTCTGGGGGTGCTCACACAGAGCCAAGGCACACATCCACACACAGCAGAACAGCCCTGCAGCAGGCAGGGCTTCACTTACTGCCTGCTGCACAAACCCCCTGGGCCGCAGCCTTCTCCTGAGATAGTCCAGCCAGCTCACACACCACTCACTGCTCACAGACTGGGGAACCCCAAAAACATCAAACTCCAGCAGTGCCTCAGCTGCTGCAGCAGGTCCAGGCTGCGCAGGGAACAGCCAGTGCTGCCACAGAAGTAATGCTCAAAATGTGGCAGCTCAGAGCTCTGCACACAGCCAAGCTTCAGCCTGCAGAAGCAGAGAAGACTGTGCTTGAATGAGTGTCAGACCCAGCCCCAGCAATCCCTTACAATGATGCCTCAGGTTTTAGCTTTTATATTTTGCAGATTCTGTGCTGCTTCAGTGTGTAGTTCTGAGCTTCATATTAGGGGATGGTGAGCTCTCTTCACAGAGCAGGGAGACAAAACAATTCCTGGTCTTGCTGGTGACCAAGGACACATGATCCAAGTCTCAGACCCAAGAGCATAAATAACACCAGAATGAAAAGAGAAAAACAAGAAGGATGGGACTTCATAATCTAAAGCTATAATTGGATAGTTAACTCCAACATACTAATGGACCAGAACTTATAAAAGTGTAAGACCCTGTGACTGGTCATCTATTTTTTGACCATTTTAAGTTCATCTTGGGCATAGCCCTGGCTGGGCTCTTATACTACCAAAATATATCCATTAAAAACTAATAAATCCCTATTTTATTTTTTAACTCTGTCCAGTCTCTGTTCTAGGTCAGCCTTCACAAGGCATCATCACAAACATCCCTCATACAGCCTCAATGACCAGCTGCCTCCTTTTGGGGTGGCCACAATTAACAAGTCCTTTACAGCTGTATTCAAGAACTTTTTGGCATGGAAACAGGACTCTTTTAACAATGCCAACCATATATTCCAGTTAAGTGCTCGATTTCTTGCCTATCAATATGTGCTGTAGTACTAACAGTAAGACTACTTTTCTTTCCAGTGCAAATGTAACATCAGATGGAATTTAGTATTAGTTCAGTATTACTGAGTACTCAGTAAAAAGTATTTAGTTCAATTTCATTAGCAGACACTGAATAAGATTATAATTTTAGAAGTATGATTCTAATAGCACATTCCAACGTCATTCTGCTACATGGTTAACTCCAAACAGGCAACCACACACAGTAACCTCCAAAATATGGTTTCAAATGTTAATACAAACCAGATACTTGTTAAAATAAAAAAAAAAAAATCAAAAAACCAAGTATACACACAAAAATATTTTTAAATTGTTTATTTTTTTGCTACATTTTCTATTTTCAGGTACATGCATAATTTATCACCACCAGCAGGCTCTTAAAAGTTAATTATGATATAGTAGTTATTCAAACTCCCTAAAAAGAATGCGAACTAATTTCCCTGACAGTCTCAGCCAAACTTTGCTGGGTTTGGTCAGTGGACTACCAGGAGTACTTCCAATGAATATGCTGCTATTATTATTATTATTATTATTATTATTATTATTATTATTATTATTATTATTATTATTTGAAGCTTCTCTTCTGTGGATAAAAACTGCCGAGAAGTCCAAGTCTTTGCATCTGTTTCTGCTTAATCAGGTGTCAGTGTGGCCCTTGTGCTTCTGGTTTTGCCTGTGCTTCAGGGCAGTGACAGCTATTTTCAACAGGATGCTAAATCTAAATATTTGTATTAATGTTAACAAAACAACTTTGCCTGGGATGCTGAAGCATGGTGAGTGTGTGGCTGTAACTTGCATTGTGCAGAGCACTGCACAGCTGGCAGTGTTTTGTAATCCAGGTAGATGTTCAGAGAATATGCAGTGTATGAATAGTCTTCCAATTTGGACATTCTTAATGAACCCTATATCCTGCTCCACAAATAAAACACACCAAAAGAACAGGAGAAAAAAAAAAAAACCCTGAAATAAAGGAAGTTCTGGAATAAAAGAACAGTGTTGAGGAAATCAAAGTAAACCACTACTTTCTTTTTAACACACACACACACAAAATAAAACAAACAACAACAACAAAAACCCACAGAAACCATTCTAACAAAACTTTCAATTTGTTTCTGGATGGCAGTTAAAAATCCTGTCATTTGTGTTCCTATTTTAATCCTAAGCTTTTATCTCTGGGAGCAACACAGCACAAAGTATGGGTATGAGCTTATTAAAGTTCAAGTCATTGTTGAAAACAAATACCTGCTGAGCACAAGCTGGTGCAAGTGAGAACTCTATAAATTGTTTACAAAGAGTATCCACACTTGACTAAAAAAAAAAAAAGACCGGAAATAAAACTGACTCACAGTTTATTTTCAAATGTTTTAACTCTCTTTCCTAGGAAAAACTGGTTTGCAAAGTTGGCTGAGAATAGAGGTGCAACAGCCATATTTTCTCATATAAGTGAAGTTCCACAGTTGTGGAACTGGCAGTTGAAATTGCCTTCCAGTAACTCAAGTTATTTCTAGCTACAAACAAAACCAAAAGGAGGTTTGTCCCATTTCCATTGCCAATGTATCTGGCCTTCATTTGGGAGCAAGAGTCCATTAGGTTATCTGTGTTGTGGATTCCTTTCATATAAAAAATGTTTTAAGAGGCATTCTCATGTTTAAATAGTGCTTCTTTAGTTTACAGCACCCATTCTGGATTTATGTTCTCCTGAAAGTATTTCCTTTCTGTGTCAGTAAAATTTCTGCCAAATTTTAACTCTGTCACTCCTTCTTAACAAGGAAGAAGATCCTGTTTTTTGAATACAGGACAAAGTTCAGAATTGAGAGCTCATTTTGAACCTTCCCGGCACCCTCATATGTGGTAAACCACAAGCAATTTCATTTGGTGAGTGCTGATGTCAGAATTTTGGTGGAATGAGTTGCTTTTGTGGTTTGTGTGCAAACCATCCCTGGTTTCACTCTCTGGTTTGTGCTGCAGAGAAAATGCAGGATGTGTGGTAACTAAGCAGACCAAGTGTGCTGGGAAGGCACCTGAAGTGATGCTGGCAGGTGTTCTGCCCACTGAGGAAACCCTCCAACAAACATCCTGTACCTTCCTTTTAGACCTGCATAAGCAAAATACTTTGCCCTGCCCTGAGCTGGCCCTTGTATGTGTGTGTGCTGCACTGGTCTGACCAGGATCAGTGATCTGATATTCCCAGTTTAGGTGTACATTTGGGTGATTACATTTCAAGGACAACAAATTTCAAATTATACTCATGGTTATATACATATTTCCAAATGGAGTAGAGGAGACGTGTAGTATGTGACTGTGAGGATATAGGCTATTTTAATGGTGAATGTATTTTAAAGTGAGCTATCTACAAATTATTCATGTTACTAAAAAGAGCATGAATTATTTCATCATTCCCTTCAGTTAACAAAGTCTTTAATGTGAAGTCAAACCTCTCTATTAAAAAGGCTTTTAAGCAGATCTCCACCTGGCTTTGTCCCACCTCCTGGACAGTAGTCTGGAGAGTTGAACAGAACTGGCATTTTTATGTAGTTTGTGACGATAGCCACTGTGTTTCTCCTGGCCGATTTGCAAGACTCTCTTATCATCATGAGCAGTGATAGGCTGTTTCAATTCCTTTTCTCTCTGAACCATCTTTATAATTTATTTTTGAAAAAGCAGGGAGCCATTTTGCTTTCAACCTTGCTATTTCCATTCTTTCTTGGCCAGTCTGCTGCTCACACCCCGCTGCAGCACTGCCAGTGCCCTTCCAAGATAACGAGCACAGCACTTCTGCATTGTGTCTTTTCCCAAACAGGGTGGATTTCCAATCCAGACAGAAAAGTATCTGGGTAGCAGCATGATGCTGCACTGCACCCACCACGCCACAAAGCAGACATCATCAGGCTATTTCAGGGTTCCAGTAGATAGGAATATTGAACTGCCTCTGCTGGGACAGCTCCAAATTACAGCTGAACCAATACCTTCGAGGTATGCAGGGTTTTAATGTAGAACTCCACTGTCAATCAATCATTCAGCATTAAAGATTAAGTACAACTAGAAAGATGAAAGTTAAATAAATGCAATTGTAATGCATCACAATATTTTTTCGAATATTTTGGGTATTTTTAAACCAATGAACTTCATAGAAGTAAAACATGCACTTGTTGAAACAAAACAGGACAGACTGCAGAAGCCTCACCATACAATCTTTGCTTTCACTTGTTTATCTCAACATAACTTCAGTATAGTTTTTACATGTTTATTTTTATAGCAGGACAACTATATGTATTTGCCAATAAAGAAATATTTTTAAATGCTTTTAAAAGCTTAATTAAGGAAAGACTATTTCCTTGAGAATCATGAAACTTTTTGGCATTGACCCCCTCAGTTTCTGTACATCTCATATTTTGTTTATTATCACTATTTTAAACATTTGAACTTTTGGTTATAGCTTTTTAAAGACTAAAATATGGCTATCAAGTGTGACTCTAAGTAAAACAATAGCAGCTTAGCTAATGCTAGTCTCAGATGATAGAGCACTTGAATATGATATAAAAATAGATCCTTTTGGGGGATTTTGGACTTAGTTGTTTCTCGTATATTATTAGTGAACCATGGTCAGGTCAGTGCAGTGGGGCTGTGCTAAGCAGCCAGGAGAAAAATAATTCCTATTTAAAAGCAAATTGGAGATGTCTTTGAAAAGGGTATACACAAGTGATAAATTTTAAAGAAAAATCAAAATGGTTTAGTTAAAGAAACTTTAAAAATGCATTTTAAATTTGCCTCTTAAGCATTTGTGGGAATTGTGGTATGGTAGTACTATGTTGTAAGGGAAGCATATAAAAAGATTTCCAAACTTTCATTAAGATGAAAATTAGTAAAACACACACTTTTGTCTAGGTTACACCGCCTTATCAGTAAATTGGACTGTAGCAAGCATAACTCCCCTCTCTCTCTCTAAATACAAGTGCTTTCAAGCTGGAGAGAGAAGTCCTCTGCTAAAACAGATTTCTTTTGAGTGATTTTGTACTTGGACTGCAAACTCTCTTAAGACAAAAAAAGTTTTCTAGAACACAGAAAAACTTAAATGTATTAAAACTCTTATTTTGAGCTTTTATATTAACTTCAAAAATCACCCAATACTCAGAATACTTCAGATATAACACATAAGCCAAAAATCTCTCCACTAAATCAACTAGTCCAGGCAATAACATCAGTGATTGCTATTTGCTTATGACAACTACAGTCCCAATTGCTCTGCACTTCCACAGAGGATCCTTGATTTATTCACAGCTAATTTCTTAAATGTCACAACAGCTTTATGAAAGTCTGCAGCACCAAAGGAATGATGATATTTTTTCGAAAACCTCCAAAATGAAGAATATTAACCATTAATACCACTATGAAAAGAGGTTTCAAAATTACATATTCCAGCCACATCTGCCATACATCCTGTTAATACAGGTTATCTTTTTTTCCTCTTATGGAAATACTTTGAAATAAACAAGACACAACTAAGCAAAGAACTAATATGTCATCTCTGCAAGATATTACAGCTGGGTGTGTAAAATCTCGTGAGGCACCACCTTTCAAATGTGTAAAACTGCAATGTATGTAGGGAGTGGAGACATGATGTGTGTGTCAACAAAGAGGTCAAAGAACCTTGGGTAATGATCTCCCACTCTTCAAACATCATGGAGGTGATAAAGTTCAGGTCAGTTTTAGATTAACACACCAGAGATCCCATGGGAAAATGAATCCCAGCAGGAGGGACAGTCTGGCAGGCTGACACTTATGATTGCCACTCAGGAAAATGACAAACCCACCTGCCTGACTGTCCCCATGCTCCTGTCTCTGCTCAGCCTCTCTGCTGCCTTTTGTTCAGAGCTCACCCTTGAGGACAGGCAGTGAGGGATGCAGGGAGGTGGGGGGCTCAGCAAGTCCCAGGTGAGCAGGGAGAACAGGCAGCTTCATAAACAAGGTTATTTTGCCCATTTAGGGATTCGGATCATGGGTAGGATCATGAGTGGCTCTGAAAGCCAAAGCTGAAGAGTCAGATTCGAGTTGAGCAAAATATATCCCAAGACAGATTTTTTTTCCCCCCGTTAGAATTTTTATTATTCTAAAGGTCATTTCACAACTACATAACTAATGAGAAATGATATATTCCTTGAGTCATTTGGGATCTGCCACAGAGCATTTGACCAAAGGTGTGCAGCTACTGAACTATGACATTCCAGAGAAATGAGGGGCAGTAGTTGCAGCTCATATAAAATCTCATGTGGCAGTTCATATTTGCCAATATCTCTTTCAGGCTGAAATGATGTGATTTCCTCCCTGGTGGTTTCACAAGTAGCTTTCATCAAAAGTTTGTTTAAATCTGGCATGGCAAAGGTTTGCAGCAACACTCTTGCCAAGACACAGAGGTTTCCTTTATGAGACCATATATGTTTTAGTTTTCCCTGGATATTAATATGAAGCCTAAGTTAGTATTTCTGAGCTTATTTCTCCAGAAACCTGGAAAGAATGAAAAGAGGGCACACATCCATGATTTGCCAGCTAATGTACACATCTCTGGTCATGTGCTCCCTGTGGTCATTTTTGAGTACTTTGCCACTTAAAAATACACATATTCAAAATAAAACAAACCCCACAGAAGCTAGAATATTCCATTATGCTGTGTCATATAAATAGTCAATTAAATGCACTCTGTCAGTTCAGCATGTTGAACATTTGTAATTTAACACTTATCTGTTTAAAAACTACTCTGTACCAAAATCAGCAGTAGTTCAAAATTGGTACTGTAAGTTGTTTCCTGCCATATTAGAAAAAATACTGCCTTCTACTCCTACTCTCTGTTCAAATTGACCTTCAGTGACTCTTTTCTTCCATTTCTCTGCTAAAATTTTTCATCTGTTTTAATACACTTTGTTTAAGGATGTTGAAACTATAAAGGCTTCTTTTGATTCTACTTTGGTGTTGGGTTTTTTGTCTGTAGCGTGGAAGTCTTATCATGTTGGAAACCTTTTCAAAGAAACATGCACAACACTACCTGCAGAATCTCACCCCATCCTTGTTTTGATGGAAAGAAGGAAAGAATTCTGGATTAAAAATCACCCTGTGCTCAGGCCCTGAGATTCCCCCTGCTGCAAATATCAGTAGAAGGATCCTTGCTGATCCTTGTAGCTCCCATGGCCTGTGCTGAGGAATGGGGCAAGGTTGCTTGGTTGAATATTTGTTGTTCATTCAATACCCTTTTGTCACCATTTTGGTGAATTTCCCCCTCTCATACGATACTAAAATAATAGCAAAACTAAAAAAAAGTTCTGCTTATGCTTACCAGGCAGGTTTCATCCAAATTTTACAGTTATAATTAAAAACTACATTTTCATTAAGGAAATTATGAATTGCAATAAAGTGCAAGGAACATGCAAAATGAATAATTAACATTGTATAGACTTCAGCATCTTAATGAAGATTAAATAATACATATATTCAAACTGGATTAGCACATCCACTGAAAGCTGTTATGTGCTCAGTAGGGGAGTCTATGCACTCACAAAATAATGTTTTAAGAGGAGTATTCTAGCAACATTAAGCATAAGGTTGTCATATATAAAATGATTAACATTTTATATAAAAGAAGCTGTAATTCCAGTGAATGAAGTCATTTCATCTCCCTGCTGCTACTACCTTTAGGAATATACTGTAAATGAAAAGTGGCTCAATGTGAAGTCTAGTTAAATAGAATATGAATCCTCTTTTTCAAAGTTAATGAGACTTGGAAACCCACATTTAAAAAAATGTTGTGATTTTAAATCACAAATTTCATTAAGATTTGAATACAGCACCTACATTCTTGTTTTATTAAGACTCCCACTTCCTTAGCTATGTAGGACAGGATGTCATGTTTGTCGTGATCTTTGTGTGCAGCCTGTCCACCACTTACAGCTTCTTCTTTATGAAGGGAGGACTGCTTAAGAGATCCTGCATTAACAGAAGGCAGGTGAACAATGAATCTGCAAAAATTCTCAGACAGGACAGCACAGGGAAAAGTAACTCCTTGGCTACTGATTATGAAGTCATTTTGTCAAGGCTGAGTACGTACAGATTGCTGGGGTATTGCCTCTCAGCAGTAAAATGTCCATCTGCAGAAGGGGTGCTGACAAGTTGCCAGCTGCTCCAAGATGACAGATCAGAGGAGGAATGGACTGTAATTTCCTCCTGAAGAGGACAGATGATGGCAAGGTTAAATCGCGCCTAGGTAGGGAAGTGACAGGAATGTCAGATGTAGATAAGGCAATCTATGTATTGGTATTTACTGTTTTCAATCTGTTTCATCTAAAGAAGTAGCTATTCACCAGGGAACGCTGATTTCAAACTGGGAAACTCAGGTCAAACGTGGTGGACAAAAGATTATAAGTGCTCAATGCCAATCCATTTTGACTAAAGAGATTTTGGTTGTAAAGCCACAGAAAGGGGGATAACTCATTTTACACCACAAGTTACTGCACTCTTAGGCAGGCCTTGCCCCCTGCCATTGACAGGAGCAGCTGTGGGGCTGGGGCAGGTTCTGCAGGAGGAGATCAAGCAGCTCAAGATCGAGCCCTGCTCCAGCAGACAAGTGATTCTTCAGACAAAAGCTGCAGTCACTCCTCTCCTGTCACTGTTATCCTGCACCAGGGAGGGGCTGGCTGGGATCCTTGCTGAGCCCCTGCCCAAACACAATTTTCACTCTTGTCACTGCCTTCACCTTAACCTCTGTGGGCCTGACACAGCCAGGGCTCCCCTGTGCTCTTCATGGCCGAGGAACCAACTCTTTGTAGCCTGCATCTGACTATATTTTCTTTTAAATGGAGAAAGTATTGAAAACTTTTGATAATATTAAGAATATTCAAATAAAACTTTTTCTTCTTTTTCCCCATGAACATGAAATGCAAATTATTTTCCATTTCTGTTCTGAATTTACAGCAGTACCTCTGAAACATTTTTGGAAAACATGCTTAACCACATGAGAGGATGCAGTTCCTGAGGAGCTGTTCTCTCATTTACATGCAGTTGGATTTCCCAGAAACAGAGTTTTCAGTCCTCCAGTAAAATAAATCTTTTTTCTTATGTTAGTAAAGAAAGTATATGCAAACATAAACTAGCAGATTAAAAGTTGGATTGTGCAGTCCCAATTTTTAAAATATATTTTTGAGCTAGTAAAATCTTGGCAAGATGCATGTTGCCACTGTCAACAGAAAAAAATCAGCTTTTTGGCTGCCACACTTGCTGGAACACCTGTATTAGTAAATAAGGGGGAACAAGGCACAGACCCAAGAATCAGCTGGTTTACAGGTTTTAGTAGGTCTCATTAAAAAAATCAAACAAACAAAAAAACCCCCCAGAAACCAAAATGAAACCCCTGTTTTTGATGTGGACAACTGTTGTTTTACTGCTTCATGTTGCATTTATCTGCAGGGCCTGCTGGCCCCTGCCTTCCCACCGATGAGTGATCTCCATGTCTGCCCCTGGGCAGGGATTCATACAGCTGGAATGTTGTCTGGGATGCAGGCCCCTAATACTATATGAAAAATCAAAGTATTTTCATGCTGAGGCAGGCCAGGCTCAGAATGGTCTTTGGGATGGAGGGAGGGGGCAGGGGCAGGGATGGGGTGCCAGGTGAATCCTTTAATTCTGGGAAAGCCAGGAGCTGCTGCTGGCACACAGGCAGGAAACCTGGACCTAATGAAACCTGTCACAGCAGCGTGGGGTGATGGTTCCTGGCTGGTCCCTGAGCAGCCACACATGGGGTTTGTGGTGGGAGCAGCCACTGGACTCCCCTGGCTGGGAGCAGGGTGAGGGGGGACACCAGGATCTGTTTGGGATGCTGAAAGCCCTGTGCCTCCTCCTTTCACCTGAGCCCACAAGCACTGAAATTCAGTGGGAAACAGGCTGACTTTTGGGTCATTTTATGTGGTCTTGTGTCATACCTGCTTTTAATTTTAAAGACTGATTTCAATTGTTTAAAGCAGCGGGGTAACTTTGGGATTACAAGGAAAGCACAGGTGCTTTGTCATGTGAAATATTCATACAGATACAACTAGATTAACCTTATAGATTGCATGATTTTGAGAAATTGTCCTCCAGGTGCAAGCCTGGAATGAAAGAAAATGACAAAGTGGAGCTCATGTCTCAGGAGCCAAGCACTCTGAGTCTCATGATATATCAAACATCTCCTGGAGCCAAGGAGTGTCTTTTCAGCTCACAGAAAAAGCAGAGTATGCCAAACAGCTTGGTGATTCTTGTAGTATTTTTTCCACTGGGAATACCCTATGAGCCCTAAGGTATCCAGAAGGAATTTAGAGAACTGCTGAGCCCTGCCTATGGATGAGCACAGGCTGCATGGCAGTGCTCGTGTGCAGCTCTGCCATGGCCACCAAAGGTGAAAATGCACCAGGCTACCAAAGGTACAAATGAACTGAAAGAATTTGCACCTGGGGCTTTCTTACAGACATGGATACTGGAGCCCAGAAACACTTGGATGGAAAGGGGCCCACTGGACAGACAGTTTAGCCACCCAGGAAAAGATGATTTGACAAGAATGAGGAGCAGCCCCCATCCCACCCATTACAGAGCACACCATGAGCACTGCTTTTCAACAGGCTCGTGATCCTATGGCACAAATGTAAGGGAAAAGTGAGTTAAAGGCAGTCATAGACTTCCTTGTCCTTAAAACAGCTGAGAGTTTGTCAAGAGAAAAATGTGCATGTTATTCATGTAATTGCTCTCAAGCTACAGAAAAAGGCAAATTTTCTTTCCTACCCATCCCAAATCCAGTTTGACATGGGAAAAATTTTCTTCTGGGAAACAATTCTAGTGACCATTTTAATCCTGAGCAAAGGAAGGTTTATGAATTAATCACTTATGAGATTTCTTAGTATCTCTAGGCGTGTTAGTGCATCCCTTCATCATCTCTTTCTAGCCATGTTAAGTCTCCAAGCTGAACCTTTCAAGCACAGATTTAATTAATGTCAATATCAATTCAGTACCTGCAACAATCAACAAATGACACCTGAGAGTCTCAGCATCTCTGTCTTGAGGATACCAGCACATGGAACACACAAGGAAAAAGGTCACAAGTTTTAGTTTTACTAATTCATTAATTTTATAGTTCCATTATATTACACTTCACACTCCACATTGTCTGGAAGTGTTTTAGTACTTCCCTTTTGGCTAGAGCTTAGAAATTGTTTTTCTGTTTTTTAATCTATGTTTATTATTGATAAATTTGAATATACACAATATTGTCCCACTAATATCCTACTAATAATTAATTTATCTTATCTCATTACCTTCAGACATAGACTTGATCAGGAACCAATGCCACCCTCAGAATACTTGCAGTTTAAAATTTACTCAATCAATTTCCCTAAAAAACCACAAAGCCCAAAATCCAAAACATAAAATCACCAAAAAAATCTGGGACCCCCCCGCTTTAGTTATAAAAAAGCTTGGAAACCCTGCAAGTGCTCTGACAGCTAAGTGCAACCTGGTAGCACTGCACACTTCTTTAAGTTGACATAAGTTGCCTCTAGTGCTTCACTGAACTTTGAAAACCACTTGTTGAACCCTTGTGTCCAGAGTCTGCAGAACTCCATTTCCAAATAACTCATTCCACCATGAATAGTAATCAGAAGAAATTTGTGTAAGGTGGCATTTTTCAGCCTTTCAGACATGTAGGTCAATCAGCCTTATGATTAATATTCTTGCCTAATCATGCTAAAGAGCATTAAATTTTAATTGAAAATTGGATGAGAGTTCAGAGAAGCAAAATCTCTATTGACAAGAAGGCACAGTTTCCAATCTGTTGCTACAATTTCTGCCCTTGTGCCCAGCTTTAAAATATTTTATACACATATTTGTGGCTTTAGCATTTGACAGATGTAAACACTGACAGTGAAGCAAGACTAGGTGAAGGTAAAGTGATGTGGAACAATTACCTAAGCAAGGGACTTACAAGAAAGATGGAGAGGGACTCATTACAGTGGTGTGTAGTGACAGGACAAGGGGCAAGGGCTTCAAACTGAGAGTGGGAGTATATTAGATAATAGGAAAAAAAAATCCTACCTTGTGAGGGTGGGAGGCCCTGGCTCAGGTTGCCCAGACAAGTTGTGGCTGCCCCTGGATTTCTGGAAGTGCTCAAGGCCAGGCTGGATGGGGTTTGGAGAAACCTGGTCAATTGGAAGCTGTCCCTGCCCATGGTTGGAATTAGATGATTTTTTAGGTCCCTTCCAGCCCAAACCATTCCATGATTCTATAACTTTATTTTGAAAAGTCCCCAACCAAATACTTTTATTTACACCTACTAGGCCCATAATCAACAAGCAAGCATATAGATTAATATGACACCACCTCACAGAGTTTGATTATACAAAAAGCTCAGGTATATATTTCAAATTCATGCAGCACTTACATCTCATGTAGATGCATCTGAGTTAGTTATAAATGAGCTTAGCAAGGGTCATTGCAGATGCATTGCTACAGAAAACTGAGAAGAATTGCTGCCTGCTTATTTATATGGGGTTCTGGATGGTTTTAAAAATCTATGCCAATGGAAGACACATAGAGAAATGTTCTTCGATATTTTCTTATGCCAATGGCATGTTCTTCATTGTTTGAATACTGGGCCAGTGCATCATCTCTTGAAAATAAATATTCAGATTGTATAGCATTGGAAACAATGATAAACAGGCATGTCAACTAATTAATGTCACTTTCACTGGTGAGGTAAAGGCAGCTTAATTAGGAAGCTAATGTACTTCTTCACCTTGAAGATTATGATTCTCTAGTATTATCCTCAAATTAAAAGTTCATATAAATTACCATCAGCTCAGCTCCTCCTCATTGTACTTCAAATTGTCCTAAAGTGTTCCCTTGGGTCTATTTGTGTGGGAGACTATTGACATTATTCTTATTTTTATTTTGCAATAAACCAGCATGGCTGGAAATAGGTTAAAAGAATAAAGAAACCATGATGAAAGCAGGCAACTGAAAATTTCAGGATAAAGGAATAAAGACCTGAGGAGAAAATATCGAGCTGGTACTGAAAACGTAAAGTGCTATAATAAACATTTATGAACATTTTATGTCTGCCTTCAACTATGGGCAACTATTTATAACAGATGCTTATTTGCTATGAACAACAGAAAATACCATTTGACAATTCTGCGCTATTGGTAATTTACTTTTAGCTTATGATTAATTAGGCTATACCCAAGGGCACTTCATAAAGAGAAAGAAAAGTTGAAAAGACCTCTTATGAGTGCTTCCAGGACTATATACACTAGCTTTGATTCCATCTGAATGTGTAAAAGATGAAAAATCTTTAAAAACAGATTTCATTAGTCCGGACCTGAGTTCTTCAGGTGCCAAGTTCATAAGGCTGATTTGCTTCCAGTGCCAGAAAATAATGCCAGAAAATAGTCATTCCACATAGTCAAAAGATGCAAAGATTTTGTGTCTGTCTGCCAAAAAAGTTGCACATATGGGCCACTGCACATTATCACTAGAAGTGAGTAATCCCTGATAATGGAAGGACCAGAAATAGCAGTGGGACTAGGTCAGCTGGGGTTTTTGCTGAAGAACTGTAATCACCAAAAGTCTTCTTATGGACTAATGACAGGCTTTTGAACCTAGACTAACTTTGTCATAATCAGGGGCTGGAACAGGTTACATTTTACTCATCATGTAATTATATTTTGTACAAGACAAAGCTGAATGAGAAATGAGCCACTTGTTAACTGTGTCATGTGTACAGGGAGCATGAACCTCCCCCTTTTGTGGCTTGGAAATTCTGCTGCTGATCCTGCTGGGGACCAGCAGAAATGCACATTTTGGGCACTGCAGAAATCAGTGTCCCTTGAGGTGGGTTATAACTCCTGGGAATAAGGTGCAGTGTTATACATTCCACGGAGTTGTGGAACACTGCAAATTTTCATGAGCAGATGCCTGAGGTCCCTGGGTGTGCATCAATTGCCCTACGAAGGGTGAGTGTCCTTGGCAGCACAGAGGTAACTGGTGGTCACTGTGGTGACACTGGCCACCTGTAATGACTGTGAGAGGTGCACCAAGCTCGTTCTGCTTGGGAGAACCCCAAACCTGCCACAGGTGCAGTCATGATGTGCCACAGACACTGAGGGAGAAGTCACCTCAGCAGTTTGGTGTCATGACTTCTAGCAAGTACAAGGGCTTGGGACTGAAGAATATCTCATTTCAAATGTTTACAGTCAGTGATGGAGCTGCTGTTTGCACTTCAACTCATCAATGAAACGAAATCTTATTTATATGATTTAATAATTAGATGCATTTAATTATTAATGTAAATATAATACCAGGAAAATATAAATAATTAATGATATACTTATAAATAATTTCTGTTAGTGAAATAGATTGAGAAAATGATTTGTTCTTAATAGTAGACTTATAAATATTTAAAATCAAGTCCCAACAATGTAGTTTACAGACACTAAGAACCTTAATGCCATTAAGCCACTTATACAGTGTCAGATATAGTTATTAAATTTGAAGATAAACAAATGATTTGCTGGACTTAAGCTTTTATTTACTGGCAGGAAATTATTTTAAATCTGACTTTTGACATTGTTTTATAAATAAGACTGTTTTATAAATAAGATGTAATTGATTTCTTAAAAAAACCTTTCCTTGAATCAGTGTTTGAACACAGATGAACCAGGCAATGCTTGAAGCCATAGCAACTGATTTTGAGTTTACATTTGGTAGCTGATATGACATGCAACTGAAGTCTGAAACTGGATCTTTATGTTTAGCTAAGCTACCATTAGTGTGATGTAAACTGGGGGAAAACGTGACTTTTTGGTGTATGATCATCCCCAGCCACCTAAGGTAAATGTCACCTGCATAAATTATGACATCCTTGGGACTGCTCTGATTTACTCTTACTTGTAATGGTGATAGAGCTCATTCTGACATCCACCATCATTTATACCCAGGGATGCATTTGACTTTCTGACTTCAAATTGACTTAAGTGGAAAAATAAATCAGAACCCCTATAGTAAAGAACACAAAAAGCTGTTGGGGTCAGGATCTCCCAATGTGTCCAAACCACTGTACAGCAGTTGTGAACCAGACCTACTTACAGCCAAAACCAGTTCTACTCTTGCTGCATCTTTAGGGTTTCATAACAGAAATACATTATTTTAGAGAAAAAGTTTACCAGAGAAAATAAATTCTCTTCAAAATAATTTTCCAACAATCTTTTAATTGTAGCTCCTGAATTTGGCAGGTTACTCAGAAACACTTCATGAGACTAATATATTCTGATCAATTCTGAACCCTTTGAATATTTTTTTTTAATGTGATGCAGTTAAAATTCTATACAATTTCTATTGGTTTAATTTCTGTTGTTTCTATAGGTCACTTCCATGATAAATGGGATCTCTTTAAAATTACCAGGTGGTAGAACAAAATATCACATTGATTACTTTGCATTATTGATGAGCATGTAAAACTTGATATCATGTTGGTTTAATTGGTCAATCAGAAAAACATTTTTATTATAATTCCAGAATTTCCAAGCCACAGAAGGTTGAGGTTCATGCTCCCTGCTACACATGACGACAGTTAACAAGTGGCTCATTTCTCATTCAGCTTTGTCTTGTACAGAATATAATTACATGATGGGTAAAATGTAACCTGTTCCAGCCCCTGATTATGACAAAGTTAGTCAAGGTTCAAAAGCCTGTCATTGAAATGGCAGTGTTTTCTCTTTACTGAGGTATTATTTTGTGTTGGCTGCTGGTAGGGGGAGAGCACTGCCATTGCACCTCTTTGGGAGCAGTGTGTCACATAAACGTCAACATTTACCCCTTGGGTGACCCTGTAAAGGCCTTGGATGATCCTGTATTTAATTCTTAGCAGAAAAACTAAGAAACTGTGGGATAACAACAAGTTATTTTGAATTGAAAGCATCCAAGTGCATTTAAACCAGAAAATAGTCTCATTGTTTCTCTTTAGGTTGTAAATACCTCTGAAGCACATAATTGTAAGATATCACAGGGTAGTTGAGGTCCTTTGTTTATTTGGTTGGCTGTTTTTTTCTGTTTGTTTGTTTGTTTTTGTTCGGTTTGTTTGGATTTGTTTTTATTTGTTTGTTTTTTGGGGGTTTTTTGTGAGAATATATTAAAGAACACCTTTGACAGAGTTTTCAAGAGTCAGATTCATGTATTCTAGCCAGCTCCCCCAAGAAGATGATGCATAAATGCCACAACGTCTTCAAGCAGCAGCACAGAATATCCCACCTGAAATAGTTCTGCCTCACCTCTGTGCAGTAGAAATGAAACATTTCCTATCTGACTGTTTGGGCCTCCCTTACCAGTCACAGTGAGCAGATGAGGACTAAGGCATTTATGATAAAAAATTAGGTCCATTATACTAAGGGATTTTAAATGCATCTGATTTATCCAGCAATATATGTGCAGTATTTTGGCACACTGTTTTCTCAGCACATTATAATAATTTAAGATCATTTGGCAAATGCTTATTGAGGGACATTTTTACCTTTATTAAATGTAACAGCTCTTCCAAAGATCTCAGAGTCTTTTTTCCTCATTTTTTTCATGCCTTTAATTGTTTTTTCCTGTCCTTGGTCAGTGACCTTATACAAATACAAATTTCACTGAAGCCAGTTTAACCTATAATGGTAACACAAGTATTATGAACCAAAAATGCAGTGAAATACTTTCAATATATGTGAAAAGAAGTATATAACAAAGAGGATTGAAAAAAAAAAGTGTTCCAGTTTTCCCCGTCCTTAAAAACATACCTTAATCTGTTCCAATGTACACATAGAAAAATCTTAATTAATTTCTCATCTTTTTCTCCCATCTTTACCATTTTCAGTTTGACTTTGTTATTGGGCAGTAGCATATTAAGGAATGTGCCTTACAGCCTGCTCTGTTTTCCTCAAGTAAGAGAAATGCTTTCTGTGTAGTTTGGTGGCTGCACTTTCTGAGCCACCACTGTGCCCACTGAAGAACTTTCTATTTATAACTTCCTTCAGAAGTGCAGTAGAAGCACTTGATTTTGTTTCTATTTCCTTGGAAAGCCAATCTCCTTTGCTGAGTGTCATCATCTATTGGATTCCATCATCCCAGATCTTTCTCCTGCCCTACCTTGGCTCCCATTCCACCTTCTTAACTCATGAACTCTGTCAAAGATTTGAGGAAAACACTTACAAGTCATGCTGCATAAATAGAGAGATAAACAGATTTTTGCTTTGAGAAACACACAAATCCCTAGATATTTCAGTGCCAGGTAAGTGAACACTTCAGGATATGTCCAGAAAACTTGGACAGCAGTGGTAGATATTACAAACCCTATTTACCATTATTTAACCCTTACCAAAATGAATCTTTCACTCCACTGTATGAGCACTGCCCAGGTAATAAATTCTTCTGAAATCTATTTCGGGAAGAGAATACCTCTAGCAACAACCAGGAACCAGGCTGTCTTAAACACATTCCATTGAATTTGAACATCCAGGTACAGAAAAAGAGTAGCTTTTGATTTCAAACTAGATCCTTATAGTCATTAATGCAGCTGCATAACATAATACCATGGTGTGAGGACAAAAACCACAGTTTGATTTTCTAATTTCAGCTCAAGAGTGTCAGTATTCTGGGACCACTCCATTGTATGATCCATCAGCCCATAGTTGTGACACATTGCAAATTTGATGTGAGCTCCTTTTCCACAGCAGAAATTTCCATGTAACCTGGCATGTAGGTTTAAATCAATATATTTGCTGCAAACAAGGTTCCACATTTGCTTTGCAGATTTTCCTTTTTCTGACTCCTAGGAAAAGCTTTGAGCTAAGCAAGAGAAAAATGCCATTATGCCACAGTATGAGTGTTTAAAAGGGTGTTATTCTAGCAGCAACACGTGGATGTAACTAGGAAAATTCTCCTGGGTAAACAAAATATCTGAAAAATGTCAAAACCTCTTTAGGATTGCTCTCTATTACTTTAATAAAAGTATCTGGCCATGTATCATTTTGCTTGTGTACAGTAGCCTCCCATACAGCCTAAAATAGGAATATGAACTCTTGAATCTTGGAAATCTCTGTCTAGTTTTCAAATGCCAAGTGATTCCTTATGTAATCTGAGACACAATTTACAACTGAGATTTGACTTCTGACAATTGATCCCCTTTCCAGCTGCACCATCTGTAGGTTACAAATTTTACTGATAACATTCTCCCCCACACTCATTGATATCTTCAGGGTATAATTATATTTTGTGAGGTTTGAAATTCTTTAAAGCCATAGGATTACATTGGAGCCACACTGAATAAACAGTTACTTTAGATTAATTTTACCAACTGCTGATCCATTCCAATTGCTGTATTTTAAGAGGCCCAAACACTGTTCAGAGGGATTTTTTGAAAAAAAATTTCTTCTGCTGGTAAAATTATGTAAAAATAAAGAGCTTTGAAGTTAAAAGTTGCTTAATAAATATATTCCATGCTGTGCGTGCTTCTTTTACATAAGTATTTAGGAATGTATTTTAGAAAAGTCTTCTAATTGCTAGGGCAACCATCAAAACTATTTTATTAGCATTAAGGCAAACAGCATGAGCAATATGATTCTCTTTACTAACCTTGTCTTGATTTTCAGTCATTTTGATATGGGAGTAATTGCTTTCTTCTCTCACTTCACCAGCAAAGGAGCTCTTTTGTAGGCATAGCTCTACCTATGAGTTAAAGAGGGGAGGGTAACACCAAACTGGCATTTTGTGTAACCAACCCCTTGTTCCTCTGGTAGCCACAACCAGTCCTTTGAGTTAAATATTGCTCTGGATCTGCAAGGACAACTCAAAGCAATAATGGTCAGATGTATTTTTCACATTATTAAACCGTGCAAAAAGTTTGTATTTATCTGGACATTCAAACTCCACTGGTGCCACTGTAATATTTGAAATGAAGCACAATTACTGATATCTGCCAAACTGTACTTTTGCAAGGCTGCTGGCCAAAGGCCACAGCACAAAGGCCCCTGGTTAAGCAAGAGGAGCTGTAAAACTTGACTTCCACTTATTCAAACAATAAGAATTAAGGAATTAGATCAAACTATATCTATTAAAATGTATCTATGATTAATAATGTGAGAAGGAAGCTGTTTATATAAAAAAACTAGTAAGACAGAGTCAGAAGAGCATGTAAGCATAAATTAACACAAGAAAAAACACAGTGAAACATGCTCAGTTAATGGGGCTTCAATACACTAAGTGTATCTTTTCACTGTTGTGAAATTTTCAGTTGTTTGAGCTGGAAATCTATGAATCTCAGCTTGATTTTCTACTCTCAGTTTCTGGCTAAAGAAAGCTCAAGGAGACAGAAAGTTTAAATGCAGAACACTAAAGCTATGGATGATGTGACTGGTAAAACTGAGTGTGCTCTTATTTTGGTAATTTAGGAACTCAATGCATTTGAGTTTGGAGCTCCTGTGACAAGGTGTTTCACTATTAAATATCTGAAACCAACTGAAAAGTATAATGTAACATCTATTTACGATATATTGATGAATTTTTAATATGGCTCTGCCTGTAAAAATTTTTAAAAAGTCATACATTTAAAGAAAAAGGTTGTAGATGGCACAGATGGAATGGAAGATATTTATTTCTTTTTCTGACTCTCAGACTTCAGTCAGTAATAACACTGAATGGGAGTCTCCCACATTTCTTAAAAAAATGCTTAAAGCTCACCCATAAATGTTTGCTTGCAGGAACTACACATTAACTAATTTGCTGGAGTAGATATTTGGTTTTAATTCTGGTGAAATAGCAACATAGTTGAAAATGCTATTTAGCTCCCAAAGGTGTGAATTTTGATTACATAATATGTTTCCTTAGAAGTTTGTTTTACAGTGAAAGCTGAAGACAACTGCGTTTTAATTCAACAGTACATTTAAAATTGTTTATTGTTCAGTGTATAAAGGGAATGAAAAGTAGCACACATGAGTTTTAGAATGACATAAATGTCATTATGACCTTCATGGATTTTCATATAGTCTAAGTAATCCCTATAAACCAAACTGATTCAAATGCACATCTTCAATCATTTCACTGCTGTTTTGCCTTCTGCTGCAGTTTTATAAAACACTTTTTAATACATCTGTTAAAAGAAAAAAAAACCCAAAAACCTAAAAAACACAAAACAAATCAACAAACCACCCTTGAAAAAACCAGTTGATGCTGTTAAAGCTGTAAAGCTAAAAATCAGAGAGCTTGTCAAGGAGACCTGCTCAGATACTGACAGGCAGCAGTATTCCGGGCTTCTGTTGTTTTAATTATATTGTATCCTTGCTTTTTGCACCACTTTAGTTAAGGTTGTGTCAGCATTTCTGTTATAAATCCCTGTTCCCTGGGGCTTTATAACTCATTGTTAAAAATTCCCTAAAGGCTGCATCTTGGCACGCAAGATTTCATCCGACAAGTGGAAACTTATCTCTCTATGTATAAATAGGGGTTTGGAGATATAGAGAGTTTTCATATAAGGGTTGAATCACACCATTTCAAAAAGAAAAGGAAGAAAACTTTTGTAATTTCATATATTTTTCTCTTTTATGAACAGAAAGCCAAAATAGCTTCCTCTTAATTAAACTTCTACATCTGTCAATTATTTTATTTTTTGAAGGAAAATATGGAAGTAAATAAACAGGTAAGTTGACTCATAATGCAATTTTCTACACACATGGTCTATGTTTTGCTATGAAAATGTCAAACATATGTTCTATCTATATATAGTGCAACCTACTAATAAAAAGAAGTTTTGATCAAATTTATAGTGCCAGATTTTGGAGGTGGGAGAAGCTATGTGTCAGATGAAAATTAGGATTTTCAAAGTCTTAAGAATGTGCACAATACCAAGTCTAAGCTGAAAAATGAGGAGAAGGAGAGATTTCTAGCACACCTGATTCAAAGTGATGGCTAAAAAAAAAGGATGAAAAGCCCACATACAGTAGCTTTAGTCTGAGCAACAATACAGCAGGAGGTACAGTGGGACTAGATTCTGCAGGTATTGTCAATCACAATCTATGGAATGTGCTTATGGAGCTGACTGTGCATTGCAGACCCTTTCACCATGTGTTTTCAGCTGCAGATACTCCTACTGCTTCATCTAAAAATTAGAGCAGAAAAATGATTTACAAAATAACCAGCATTCACTCATCTGGGTACTGCAAGCCCAATGTTATACTGCAGTTCAGTCCTGCAAATGAATGTTGTAAAATATACTGGTAACACACAAACATGCAGTAATATAGTATTTAATGAATATTTACAGCTCAAATTAAATTTTAAACTGGCAGTCAAAATATGCTTTATTATCTGCTAAAGATATCAGCATTTTCTCAGTTTGTGAGCAGACAGATCAGAGCCTTATGCTTATATGATATATAAGGATGAGAAGCTCATAAAACTTCATAGCCAACCTCTCCTTCACATCATGCTGTATAATTCTAGAATATTAATATTTTAAAAATGAAATTTACATTTTTTGGTAACAAAATTGAGCTACTGGAAAAGAGATGAGACTTTCACTCTCATCTGGACAAAACACTCCAGACAGAGCTCAGGAATCCTTCCACCACCCTTTCCTCCTTGTAGGTTATAGCTTGTTTGCTCCCATACTTAAATATGCCAGAAAGCTGACGGAAAAATACGGTTTTAAAAACACATATCTGTTTGATTGGAGTAAGAACTGGCAAGCTTGCTTTTTTGGTTCTTTTAAGTAATTCAGTTTGATCTAAATTAGTTTCAAAGCACTACTCAGTAGTACTACTCAGCCTCTATGTTCAGCACTCTATGTACAGGCTAAGGAAGGATTAAAATGAAAGCTCTGCTCTCCTATTCACAGCTCATGTTCTCCAGCTGCTCCCTGACTCCATTTTACTGCTCATGTCACAGGTTTACTGAGCTGTGCAAAATCCACCTTTGCAATTAACAACACAGCGACAACAGTGGCAATAGAGTGACCATCTTTGTGTCCTTAAGTCAGACAAGAAGTAGTACAAAATATTATTTTATAAGGGGAAAAAACTAATTAATAGAAAAAGCTAATGATAAGAATTATAATTACTATTCACTACAGATGCAATTATAATGAGATAACTTCCAATTACAGCAGCAGTGGTGAAGTAGAAGAATAATGACAATTAGTTCTTCTCTTTGCTGCCTGAAGACTGTTATTATTTAATATCCTGTGGGGCAAGACAGCATGGGTAGCCATGAAATCTGAAACAAGTATGAAAAAGGACAAATACATTAATTTCCTAGGAGTTTGAGAGATGTTGCTTTTTCCTGGCGACTGACTGTCAATCAGCCAGCATCACTCCAAGTAATATTTGAAACTTGCTTCCCCATTACACCTTGCAAACTCTTGTTTCATTTGCTATTGACCTTATCTACGTCTTAATGTGTAAGGCACAAAATTCTCTACCACTTGCCTTGTTTACACAGCTTCTAATATATGAAAGCCAGCCTGAATCTGTAACAAAAACAAGAAAAAGAAATGTCATCTTCAACAGAGAAATAAGGAGGTGCAATACCTCTATTGTGCAGAAACTCACAAGGACCTTCTATACCTTCAGAAACAGAATGGAAGATAAGCTTGCTATTGTTAGAGGTAGCCAAGGGTATTTTGGCATTAGGTACAAATTTTAAGAGTAATATATTCCTAGGGAAGATATCACATACAGACTGCAAATTTTGACAAATGCTAAATTTACACTTTAAATGTCAACTTTTGAGTGGCATATTCCAGACAACATCCAGCCTTTGGGGATCAATGAAATGGCCAAGCAATAGACAGCTCTCTTTCCTGAGCTACAGGATGTACAGCAGAGATGCTATGTGTAGATGGGGAACACTGAATTTTTAGCACATTTCAGTATCCCCAGTTGTGGTGAGTAGCAGCCCTGTTCTGGAAATGGATGCCACCATCTTTCCCTGGAGGATGTACATGCCTACCTCCTCGTATGGCAGGGTGGGTGACAGATGGTGGGCTCGGGAGGATTACAGCTCCCTTAGAACAAAACCAGATTGGGCGTGGACAGAACTGACTGAAATGTTTTAGTGCCATCTGCCAATGGAGAGGAGAAACCGACTGGTCTACCTCTGCCAGCCTTTTGCAGCTCTCCCACTGTCCCTCTCCCACCTGCAGAGACACTGAGCCTCCTCCCTGCCTCCCCTCTGTCCCTCTGCACCAGCACAGCTCTCACCCACAGCCCCATGGTCTGCAATCCTAATCCTGCAGCTGGAGCTTAATGGTCAGCATTGATGTTTTCAACAATGTTTTCATCCTTCAACTTTTCCTCACCAGTACCTTCCTGCACGTGTGAAATGTGAGTGGGGTTTTGGATACAGGCTCAGGACAGAGCATGGGAGCTGCTACACAAACACACTGCACTGATACTGACATACAATGCCACAAAGGGACATTTGTGGATCAGTCAGGGTGCCTGGCTATATCAGTATAATCTATGCCCCTGGATGCTTTTGCTACCTGAATGTGAATTCCGAGAATATGAGGAGAAGAATTACATTTTTATGCAAAGAAAAAGCAATAAAGAATTTGAGTATTTCTGAGTAGGAAAAAGAGCCACGTAAATACACATAAGGATGAGGTGAATTTGCAGAGAAATTTGAGTGTTTTAAATATATCTGCCTCTATAAATGTAACTATTCATGTAAATGAAAGAAACTGGTAAAGAAGACCTCAGAATGCATTTAGATTTCAGATTTCTTACAGTACTGTGCCACTGTCTACCTGTTAAAGCTGTGCACGTCACACCTGATTCCATCTATGTGTTCAGGACCATATATGCTGAAGATAGTAAAGGAAAAGGGCGTGCACCCTGGGCCCACAGGAGGATATCGGCAGAAGGAAGAGGAAACATCAACACTGCTCTGCAATACAGGAAGAATCACCTGAGTTGCTGTATTTATTTTGTGGGAAAGTCTGATGATATTACTACGGATTTTTTTAGCACAATGGGTGGGTAATAAAAAAAAATTACTGTTCCATTGCCTTCCTGTGACCATGGTCTAGATCAGTGGGAATATTCCACCTTGCTAAAGCTCTACATGCTGCCATGCTCTGGGCATGGCACGGATCACTCTCCTTTGAACTGGAATGTCACCAGTTCACCCAGCAGGGCACTGTGGCTCTGCACTAATCCCAGCACAGCTTTATTCTGACACAAGTAGGCAATAAATTAAATGAACTGCATTGTGTACATGCAGCATCTGTGCCTGCCTAGACATGACTTTACCTGATTGAAAGTGAGCTTTGGGATCAAGTTCCACAAATGGTTGAATCTTTACATCTCACCATGTGTTAAGTGTGTCCAGATGGCAGGTGATACACTACTATTAACAATCCACTTTCCCTTCCCTGAAGTGTCTTTGTAGCACATTGCTGATGTTATTTTAAAGATAGAGGTGATTGAATATGCAAAATATTTTAAAATAATCCTTGTGAGAAAAATGGAAAGCATTCATGTGCTTTAAATAGATACATACACACACGGTGTATTTTGCAGTGCTGCCAACATAGTCATTGTACATTTACAGAGAGGCAAAGTCAGAAATAAAGAGAGTTATAATAGTAGCATACTGATTTGAACACTTTGTGTTGGCACTTAGACTTACTCAAAGCCATTCTTTTAGCAGCCTGCAGAAACAGATCCCAGACTTTTCAGCCAGGTTTTGAGATGCTCTCCTCAGAAAAGTGATGCACATTTGAAGTTATTTGTCACAAAACTCAGTTTGTTCATCCTTCAGCACAGATGCCTTTTCAGTGAAAGGCAAACAAAAATTATTGCCCCCACTGCATTTCCACTGGGTAGTTCAGGTATCACAGGTCAGTTATTAAGGATCCTGGGATGGCTATTTAATCTTTAACACAAATATATTTAGTACAGGTGTTTCTGATACTGTGAAAGACTGGAAAATCTGTAGAGTTTATTGCCCGTTAAGCTCACACTTCTGCATGATGCGCTGCAGTGGCCTAATGTTAACATGCTGGGCTGCAGTACCAAAGATTACAGGGTCAGGGTCTCCTTGGGATTCTTTTCTTACTCTGTCTCTTTATCCACATGCATTTTCTCACTTCATCTTTTGGAAAAGAAGTGTATTTAGGAGGAAAAGACAGCAGTTTTTTTTTACAGAAGTTAATTTACGTTCTTAAGGTCGGTCTACAATAGCAAGCAAACAAACAAAAGAGCTTGAAATATGAGTAGCTGGGGAATGCTTCACTTTTTTGAGCTAACATGTTTGTTTGTTTTTTTTTTAAATAGACTTATATGGTGAAAATTTGAAAGTGCAATTTATACCCATTCATTTGGTTATTCAGCTTGTGTGTAATCCTTGCTTCTCCATTCTATTATCCTGTCCGATTTTCCCAGAGATTCCAACAAGGTAAAAATGAAACACAGTGTATCTAATGCACTTAATATACATAAACTAGCAGCTGGAAATCCTTTTTCCTCCAGCCATGATGAAAGGGGCAGAGGTGATTAGGGAAGACCCACTGATTCCTGAGCTTCCTAGTGTCTATTTTCTTATATCTTTTGGGGCAATTACCCAAAAGCCTGTGCATTGGTGAGCTCTTGGATCAGACAAGAAGTGTATAGTCCAGGCAACTGATGATAACTAGGAGAATATTCCTCTAACAGCATTTGGCACAGTGTCACTGGCAGTGTCAATCAGGTATGGTTCATTATATGACTAAAGCATAAGGGGAGAGTTGTGAACCTGCTGCAGTGTCCCGGGGCACAGCCAGGCAGCCACCCTGCATCCCCCCACCTGCAGCTGCATTTGCTCCATTTCTCCTCTGCATCTGCTGCTCCATCACCTGCATTGTTACTACTTCAGGAAGTGCTTACACAACAATAATATCCAGCAACTTTTTTGTTCATTTCCTGTCATTGTCATCTTTTCTGAAAAATCCCTTTGCCGGGATTTCTTCTGAGAAGAAGCTGAGAACCCACAGAGAAGAATGAAAACAATAATTATCTGATTGCTTCTCCTTGTGTTTTTCCACTCCTTGGAATGTGGTCTGGACATTGTTTACCAACAGGTGCTTGTTTGATTGGTTTCATGTGAATTGGTTTTACTTAATGACCAATCACTGTCAGCTGCGTCAGACTCTGAGGAGTCAGTCACAGGTTTTATTATTCATTCTTGTTAAGCCTTCTGATGTATCCTTTTCTCTATAGTTGAGTATAGTTTTAGTATAGCATTCTTTAATATAATATCATAATATAATAAATGAGCCTTCTGCGAACATGGAGTCAGGTTCATCTCTTCCCTCGTCCTGGGGACCCTCAAAAAGACCACAATTTCCTCTTTTTTTAACTCTACACCATCCCCACTGCTCCTAGCAAGAGACAAGTCCCTCACCTGACTCTCTTCCTGGGAGTTCAGCATTTCCAGGTACTGCCCTTCCCCTTAGGGTAACTCCCTGGCTGCACTTGCAGGTGTTTAGTGCACTTGTCCCCTCAACGCCACCTTATAGAGACAAACATCACAGTCCTAATCAATAGCTATCCTCAGGGAGCCTTTTGTAGAATTGTGTTTAGAAAAAGTATGTGGAACTTAACCTCAGATCTCAACAAGGAGGCACGGCTCTCAAGTTATATTGATTGAAAAAATAGTATATAAAGCCACATGAAAATGCAGGTTGTAGGGCAAAGGGAGAGTTATGTAAAAATCAGGCACTTGACAGATTGAGTTTCCTAATTTGAATTCAGGTGACAGTTCCGGTTTTTTTAATAAAAGTCTCATTAAAAGACGTGTTGCAAAAGGTGCTCTCCTCCACCCAAGACTCAAATAGTAGTTGACAATACAGGTCTCTATCTAGCTATCATCTATCTATCATTTCTACTTTATTTGCTTAACACAAGCAATGGATAATAAAGAAGTGCTTCCTTGAGAAATTTCTTGGCCATGTTGAATGAGAAAAAATTGCTGAAGATGGTTATTTTATTGAGGCAGGCTAATGAATAGAGCTAGCGTATCAAAATATCGATGCTGTATATGTGCTAAAGTATTTCATGAAATACTGGTTGAATTTGTCATTCAGGAAGTGATTAAGGCAGCCATGACTGAGTTGTACTGAACTTTCTTTTCTTTCTCACAGAAAGAAAGCTCTGTGAGCCAGGGCTGCTCTGTCTGCCTATGAGAGGGATATAATGAAGGTCTAACCTCTTAATTTTGGTGAATAGAAAGAAAATACTCAGATGCTATCAGCTGATAAAAATTAATACAAACACACTCGTTAATACAAATGAGTATATAAACACTTTAAAGAAAGTGTTTTTATTAGTTTTGCGTATCTCTGTACATTGGGAAGCTGATAAAAAATGTTTCATACAGCAAAATATAGGTATAAGCCAAGATAGTATTTGATAGATGACTGAAAGAATTTCTTTCTCAATCCTGAGTATTCTTCTCATTTGGCATAAGGAGAAGTCAACATATCTACCCCAAAGCAGTGTCAGCATGATAGGCAAGTAGACCTTAATACCCACAGTTGAGCAGCTCCTGCCAAGCCCTTCAGATACACCATAAACAAAGGGATTTCAGTAACCCACTGCCTGCTTGGGCTGAGGTCACAATACTCAGGAGACTTTTTTTAAGCTTTGTTTGTGTTTTTTGCTTGTTTGTTGTTTTTTGTTCCAGACAACACTACTGTTTGTGAAAGGCTTCCTGTTACGGGGAGTCAAGATTTGCAGCAAAATGGTTGCAGAAGGTTCTTAAGAATATAGGTCAGAATTATTATATAAGTACTAAAAAATGACTTGAACCAGGAGAATGAATAACAGTCTCTAAGTATCATTCACACCACTGTACCACAAATCATCATTTCAATCATTATTGCAATTATTCCTGTAACAGCTCTGGAAAGCAGGAAAGAATAATTATTTTTTAGTAACCATTAAGGAGGGAGGAAAAGTGAGAAAAAAAGAAAATTAGGCTTGTATCATTTAAATGAAAAGTTCATGTCTAAGTATGAAACAAGAAAAAATTAAAAATGCACATTGTTTTATGTATATGCAATATAGAACTATATCACTTCCAAACTGAAATATGCATGAAATATTGAAAGATCAATGTGGAAGCTAAAATATCAAAGCTAATTAAGAAAATTAACAATTTGGTATTTTACTGAAAATGCATGTAATTAGAATTACAGCAGCACGATATGTGCTTGGAGAAAATTGAAATACAACACCAGCATGAGAGTTCTGCACAGAACAGGAAAATTGGCTGTGAGGGAAGAGAAACCAAGTTTACTTTATGATCTTTCCTGTGAGGGGAGGCATGACAAGTGTGCTTCCTTGGCTTTGCTGCTTGTTTTCCTCTACTCTGTGGCACACTGTCAAATCTGAAACGGCCTTAGAATTCAACCAGTCCCTCACTTGGGATAAACAAATGAAATATGTGAAACAGGATTATTGTGATCATCACCAGAATGATTTTTCCACAAGAAATCACATAGAAAGTTTTTTCTTCTATACTTTAAAATTAATCTCCTTTTGCAAACATACAGATACTACCAACTAGATGCTCATAGGTGTGCTTAAGTGAGGGATGTAAATGTGTTTACTCTGTTACCAAAGATGTACATTTTAATCCCTGTTCTCTGTAGCTTATTCACTTCAGTTCAAAAAGGAAAATAATTCATTACTGTGAGGGACAAACTGTGTTGGAAAATACCACTTTACCTTTTCAGCTTCGCACTTGACAAGGGTCTTGCAGTCCCTGGTGATGCTGAAGTGCTGCCACAGATGGGCAGTGAACAGTGTGTTTCCTTTCAAAAGCACTGATTTAATTCCCAGCAGATCCTGCTGAAGCACAAAGGACAGTGAAGCAGCAGCTGATGTGAACATGCCTCCATGGCCTCTCTACTGACTGCTTAGAATGTTCTCATGCCATTCTCAACTGGAGTGTTCTATCAATCCTTTTCTGCTCTATTGAGAAATAATAGTCCTACCTTTAAAAGGCTGGCCCTTGGCCTGGAAAGAAGGGTGGTGCACCACAATAATTATGGACATTTTTTCCAGGAGGGTTGGTTTGTCTGTGTGTTTTCATGCTTTGGAGTAGAGGGCCAATGTGACAAACAGCATTTTTAGTTCCAAAGTAAGATGGCTACCCCGTAGTAGAATCAGTTTAAAGAAGATTTTTGTCATTGAACTGGAAAAGAAAAAGATAGGCTTGTCACTTTCCCTCATTTTTTTGTAGAGGAGGAGTATGTTAAAGATTTCAGCAGTGATATTCTTAGACAACTTCAATTTCACATGAAAGCATGTTTCTGCCTCCTCTGCCTCTCCTGTACTATATTGATAGGTCTTTGGTTGTGCCTACTGTTGTGAAGAAAATTAGCTCTTTCTCATTTCCACTTCAAAACACTGCCTGGCAGGACCATCCTCTTCCTTACCTCAAATTCATGTAGTTTAGAAAGTGCCTTAGAGGAAGATTCTGGTAAAAGTATGAATAAAGTACATGATTTCAGGAAGGAATAAAACCATATCTGCATATGCATATATATATATTAATGCACACACAAAAATGTACATAAATATGTGTGCAAATATACACATAAATATGTGTGTGTACATTTCTAAATATGCAAACACATGTATTAATATCCAACTAAACATACAAACCTCAATGCAATGTACAGATACCCAATTTGCAATCAGAAGCTTGAGTACTTTGTGTGCTCACACCCACACGAACATTTGTCCTTTTCAGCCAAAACCACAAAGATTTTATGGATATGTCTGTAAGAGTAATAAAATTTAAATTAAACAATTATTAGTATCATCATCAAACTGAAGGATGGGAGGATAATATGCTACACATGCTTTGAAAACTCCTTTTCCTTTGCCACCAAGGACATGTCTGCTCTTTACCCAAATGCCAATGATTTGGGGACGTATGGAAAATTGTGCACAAGGTACTCCCATGTGTTGAAGTGAGTATTTCCTATTTGGCAAGTCCCAGTGATCAGAAAAAAAAAAAAAGTGATTCTATGATTTATTAGCATTCAAACAAACTGTGCACAGATTCTCACACTGCTCATGTTGTCTTTAATATTCCACATAGAACAGCACAAGGTTTTCTGAATACGGATGGATTCAAGTGCAAATCTTACAAACTACACACTTGTTCATAGTACATCATAAGCAGAAACGATGTCTATCTATTAAATTTATTAAGCAAAAATGATAAAAGAGTAACCAAATAAGAAATATGAGGGAAAACAAAGATCTATGGAAGTCTTTCCCTAGAAATGACTTTTTACATATCACTTCAGCATATATGTCAGAAAAGGAAAAAAATCTTTCCTATGGAAAAGTAAAATATGGATTTATTTAATTATTAATTTTTCTAATAAAATCTTTGTAGAGAAGCACTACTTAAAATCTTGAATTGGGCTAAAGTATCAGATTCTATGAACGTATAAACCTAAGAGCTTCTTTCTGAATGATAACCATTAACAATTAATCCATCACCTTCCTGCTGTCAGATAGAAAAACTGGACTGGAGTTACAGTTAGGAATTCTAGCTTGCTTTCCAATGCCATGTTCTTCTTTTAAAGGTAGCAAGCATAAGTTTTATATTTTAGAGCTCTGATTAGATTTCCAGTAAACTCTCTCCACTGCAGATGAAATAAAAATTCTCAGGTATTCTGATAGTGAAATCCTTACAATTTGCTTCTGAACTGTTCCTTTCAAGCAATGAAACCACATAATTGTCTACCAGGCTTTAAATTTTCCACTCATTTTCTGTTAATGTTTTCATGGAAAAGAATCCCAGTAAACAGTGGACTTATAAGTAATTTTTGGTTTTCCAATGATTAACTGGGAAATTAGAGTTTGAATAATTCCAGTCTTCTCATTTGTAACTAATTATTATGTATAGCTGTAACGACTGTGGATAAAAAAAGCAGTAAGGCAGGCAAGATGACCTGCTGAAAACATTCTGAATTGTCTTGAGGAAAACTTCTCATTGCTGTGACTTACCTGTTTGAGTAATAGTGTCTGGCAGTGCTGCATAATGTGTGCTCATTTTTGGAAGTTTGAGTGTTTTGGTGAGGAGCTGTTTGGATAATGGTAGTGCAAAACTACAGGATTCAAAGGCTAAGGGGTGGGGATGTGGTGTGTATTTGCTGTCACCTGTCTGCTCAGTGTAGCTCCCTGGCAAAGAACTCACTTGGTATCTCAGCCAGCTAAATTGCACTAATCTTTCTCCTTTACACTATTCTGTTACTATTTAGTTTTAAATAGTTCCATTAACCTCCTTAATTCATTAGGAGGGACAGAGACCTCCAGGTAGCTGAGACTCAGGCACACCCTTCAGTCACCCAGCTCTGTGAGTTCTTTGGCAGGAACAGCAGATCTGTTCCAGAAGAGATGGTCTATGGCAATTATCATGTGGGCCGGAGCAGAATGTAAGGTTTGATTTCATCACTGTACATACTGTAGAAGAGATTTTCATAGGTAAAACTCCCTTACTGCCTGTACATTGGCAAAAGATCTTGCATTCAGTAAGCATAGGTAAATGCAAATACCAAAGCTGGCACATGTAGAAGGTTACGGATGTGCCACAAAAGGCCCTTGATAATGCAGATAAATAAATATTGTATATTGTAACTAACATCTTTCATGCAAGCCACCAAGCAAAGTGAAAATGACAATATAAACACATTTCTCAGTATGATCAGCATGATGAGAAGTCTCTTTCATTTAGATAACTTCATTTCTATTTTCTTTTGGCTTTCATAAAGACCATCCATCTGTGAAAAGAGTGAATCATTTCTACAGGTATTTATTGATTTAGGTGGAGACATAGTTATCAGAAAGCTCCAGGTCAAAGAAATTAAAAGCTGAGAAGATGCTGTGTGAGTATTTCCCAGGGCTAATTTAACCCTGCAGAGCAGTGGCCCTGTCACACCTGCAAGAACAGATAATCAGAGGACACTGAGAACACCCAGAATCAGCCCAGGGCCACCAGCCCACGCTGGCACCACCCAGGGCTGTGACCCAAACAGGAGCTGAGAGCAGCAGCTGCTCCTTGCAGATGAAGAATCAGGAACACACATTTCTACCTCAGGAGGCAAAGAGCACCCAGAGGGTCTCTGCAGGCACCCAGAGGTGCTGTGAGCACAGCAGCAGCACCTGTGGCCCTGAGCACGGCGTGGGGATTGCCCCACAGGCTGGCTGGGCAGGGAATGCAGAGCCAAGAGCTGATGTTGTGAGTGCTTGTCTGCTGTTCATTATAACAGCTTGCTTCCACTAGCACCAACAGCTGCACCTCCTCCCAGCCCAAGCCCCTATTAAGGAATAATCATAAACATGTTTATTCCTGACCACTTCATGAATGGAATTCAGAATTTCGGAAAGCTGCTCATAGTTCTTAAAGAACAGCATGTCTTTCATCCACCTAGGCTTTTGCATATGGACAGGGGAAAAGGAACTTGCTTTTTCTGGCATACTTGGAATTCCTGAAATTTACACCAATTTGAAGGGGAAATGATGTAATTTAGTTTTTTGAGAAAATGGAAGCCACCTATTTAATACCTTCTTGGGCTAGTAATAGAAGTTTGTGTGCTGGAAACCTTCTTTGAAATGAACCTGAAACAAGTTAGCTGGCAGGTAGGTTTGTGCTGCAAGGGATTCTGACAGCCTGTCAAAGTTCCACTTTTCTCACATTCAATCAACCTCTCTCTTCTAAAGAAAGCAGAAAATATGTCAAAATGACAGCTGCTGAAGCATAGCAGGAGCAGCAGCCAGCTAACTGCTAGGCCTATTACCTTAGGAAAAAATCAGGGAAAACTTGTGGAAATGGCACACACTGTAGGCTTATAATTTGTCTGGTCAAGTAATGACTCAATTAAAGGCTAATTAACCCTTCAGCTACTGTTACTAATGTCTCCACAACTATTTTTTTATTATTATTATTTTGAGGTTTTGGCTCATGTAGCAGCAACAAACTGATTTACAGTGGGATTACTTTGATGCTTCTAATGACTTTCTAAAATTAATTTGCCACAACATTGAGTAGAATTAATTTGAAAGCAAATCCAGCAGTGACAATAATATAATTATATGGGATTTTAAACTGCTATATTATATTGGGTCAATATAATCTTGATGATCTTAAAAGCTGGAGGAGGAAATAACAGTGTTGTCTGTCTGAGGGCTCAGTTATTGCTGATGCTTCTGCTCAGCAGAACTTTCTATGTGCAGAGAGCATCACACCCTCACCCAACCTGCCCAAGTTACTGGTTGAGATCTCTGTCCCATTTCCTTCACTTTAGTCCTGGTTTTGCCCACAGGAAATTCTTTTGGCAATGGCAAGAAGCTGGTCTTAGCCTGGAAGGTTTAAATGCATCTTCTGCAAGTATTTCTCCGGTAACTCCATCTTTATACCTCAGCTAAACCTGACTGGAATCTCAGGACAAGGAAAGGCAATGCTCTGACTGCATGGCTCAATTTCAAAAGTCTTCTGCAAACAATAGAGCTCCTCAAGCTTCTCACAGAAAGGTCATAAAAGCCTTTCTCTGGGAAAATCTTAAGCAACATAAATAGACAGGAGTCTCCTGACTGTAAAGGTGTGTGTGCACACAGAAAGTCTGAGCCAGGGACCAGGCATATGAACGTGGAGCTCCCAAAGATAGAGTTGCAGGGTGGATTTGTCCTAACACCTTTAGCTACAGACTTTACCCTTGACATCTTGTACTTCAAAGTTTGGAAAAGAAGTGGCATTAGACTTTTTTTATGAGTTTGGGAAGCTTCAGATGGACAAGATACACACACTGTAAAATAACACATCTGAAAACAGCAAAATGGTACTGAGAATTATTTGTTAGAGCTGGAAACAATACATCCCATCTTCCCATTGTGGGAAAGTATGAGTGATATATGTTATTTCCACCCCTCTCTTTAGTAGCTTTTAGTGCCTCTAATTGTACATCTTCTAATGCAAAGTAAAAGCAGGCTGTCCTACCACGGAAATCATCTCACACAAAATCCAACCACTCCAATTTATATGGCTTAATCTTTACTCAGCAGATCCTGCTAAAGTTTCAAAGTGCAGAGTGAAGTAAATCTACTTTTAAAGGCTGTAGTCATTCACTTGCTCGCTGTGGCTGGGAAACAGCCTTCCACATGGGATGAGAATCTCTCCTCTGTTACACTAAGCTGGTCTGTAAGGCTCTGAGAGCAAATTCCCTCTGAGTAATTTCTGAAGGAGGGGTTTCCAGCTGTGAGATGTGTTTGCTTGTGTTATATGAGCACCCTAATTGCTCCACAAAGAGCATTATGTTCTCATACTCAACCTTTGAGAAAAATTACAATGATGATGTGGTGATAAAAAGGGGAGTGAGCAACATTCCCAAGAAAATCAAATTCAACAAGCCATTCTTGCTGTAGCCAACTGTGCAGTCTTAGTCACAGTCTTGACTTTCACGTACCTCATTTAGAGAGAACAAAAAGCTGGGGTTCCCTGTATATTACTGTAATAATACATAATAATGCCCCCCCACACCTTAAACTTGCTTTCCTTAAAACTTCCATCTGCCTTCTAATTTGCCTTTTCTTGGGAAAGCACCAAAACTTTCAATTGGTATGAGACATCCTTCATTATGTCCCATTTTTTTCATTAAGAATGCTTGACAAGCTTAAATTCTAACATCAAAATAATAGTTAGCAAAGAAATGGCAAGGTAAAGGACTCCACTTTTGTTCTTTGTTTTTAGGGGCTTCCTTTTCACATTGTTTGGTGGCAATAAAAAAAAAAAAGCCTAAAAAACCAAACCAACAAAAACAAAATCCCAAACCAAAGAGCTCTCATAATTAAGGCCTCTGCAGAGTCATGGCAGCCCTGAAGGATTTACCTGTAAGAGTTGAGCACTGCTCATTAATTCCAATTCTCAGACTGTTAAATACAGCTAAGCTCAGTGCAGGATTACAAATTTAGACAGGGAGAGAATACCAGGTCCCTGTTCTTTACAGGTTCTCATATTTTTATTTATTTTTAATACACTTCCCTGTATAGACAATAACTCCTGAGCTATTTCAATCTCTCTGACTCAGTGCCTGTGTCAATCATGAACCAAGCATTTCATACACAAAAGTCTTCACCTGACATTAATTCCTGATGTGGTAAAAACACACTGAGGGGATTTTGTAAATAGTTATTTACTAGAATATACAATTAACACATCTCCTATTAAAACATCATCATTTACTTTCTTTTCAAAATTGACTGTCTAGGTAGAGCTTCACTGACCTGTCTAGAGAATGAAGATGACAATATACGAAGTGGATAGAGCAGAACAGCAACAAAACTGATTTCAGCTTGGTGAAGCCCTGCCCTGAACGATGTGCCCTAGAGCCATTTACTGAGGGAGAGGAAGATGTGGGAGAAAAAGAGAGCATTTCTGTGTAATCAGAAAGCATCAAAAGGTAGGAGAGGATTTATTTAGGATGTATGAGCTATGTGCAGGCACCAGAAAATGAATTGGAACTTGCATGTGACAAGATCAGCCTCTAATTATGATGTATGGAATTATTTCCTCATAGTCTGTGAGGTACTTGGAAAAAGGGCTTCTGCAGGAGACTCTTGATGACACCTGGTGCTCCTGGGTGAGAAAAGCAAAATCAGAGGTATGATCCTTCCATTTATCTTAAGAATACACCAATATATGGTTCTAAACACCCTAAAACGTACCCGTGCTCTGTCCCTCATGCTTAATTTCAGCTCTGCACAGCTCCAGGTTGATGCTCACAGTTTGATTACAAAGCAGCCTGTCTCTAGGTGCTGGAGGTGACATGCTCTCTGCCTGAGGGTTAACCAAAAGGGAAAGTTGATCTGGATATCCAGGGAAGCAGAGTTCTATTGACTCCGTGAATCTCCAAATTTCTCATGCACTAAAACAGGAGTTTTATCCAGCAGGAAAATAAGATCAAGATCTCTCAAGGGACCATGGAAATTCCTGCACCTTATTTGAGCATAAATAACATGATAATCATCAGATCCTCCTATAACTGCCTGTACTTAGATTGAAATCAGGAAAATAAAATGTCATTATAGATATATAGATCTACAGCTTACAATATATGGACATTTTGCTAATACTTTCCAATGAGATATTCTGATCCAGAGCTAATTTAAAAAAAAAAAAAGTATTTTGGTTGCCGTGTTAAAAATAGTGGCTGAAATATACACATTGTTTCTTTCGCTGTTTTTAGGACTTAACAGCAAAAGAATTACATCACTTTTAAGGAAAATATGTGACATTTTTTTAAAAATTGTCATTGGAAAAGTTTGAATAAATACCTCAAACCAAAAATGTTTAATTCAAAATTAATGATGCAGCATATATACTAAGAGATGTTACTTCTCTCTGCCAAAATCTGATTGTAAGTAACCCACGCTTTTAATCCTACATGTTGTGACAGCAAATTAAATATTTCTCCAAATCTAAAATGTTTAATGAGGTCAATCTAAACATGCAAAATATTTACTAAACTTACATTCAATGACTTCCTTACAAATACACTCAAATATTTCAATATCTTTAACTCAAAATGAGATTTAATTTAATGGTTTTCTAAAACTGCAAATGTATTTTTCAGAAAGGATTGTGTTAAGGTAAGAAACATATTGTCATCTCTTCCAGTAGTTCTTTCCTAGAAAAGATATGTACTATATTTCCTGGTGAAACTGAAGTCTTTCACAATCAAAATAAATTACTTTTAACTGACTTATTTCCATGAAGTATGATCAGCAGAGCACAATAACCTCTATTATATGTTGTGCTGTGTAACTATAGGTCTGCTCTCAGTGGGACACTTAGAAACCTCACACCAAGAAACTTTCAAAGTTTTCCTTCACCACTGAATTTAATTTACACCTCAACTAAGGGACCAAAATATATTAATATACTTATTTGGTAAATATATAAAAAAATATTTCATTCTGTTTGGAGCAGAAAATTAAACAACCCTTATGACTTATTAAGGAAAAAATATCTTCTTGTGCCTGTCACTATGATACACATCAGAGATTTCATGGGATGGTGCCAAGATTTCCTCCTGTATGTGACTGTCAGTTTAGCAGCTACTGCTTAAGATGAAATGTTTTGGTTCATAAAATGATTGGATCTAAGCTTTAATTTGAAAAGCCTTCATCTTCATATGTTGTTATACTTCTGTGAATTAGTGCAGCTTTAATTGTATCAGTATGACAGCTGGGGATCCACGAGAAATCTCTTCTTAGACCAACAGAAAACCAATTCTATTTGAGAGAGAGAGAAAAAAAAATCTATTAACAGACATCTAATGCTTTCACAGGATTGATTCTTTTATGGAGCGCCGGCACTTTCGGATGACCTGGCAGCAACAAAATCAAGGTGGTCTGTGCTGTTTGACAGTTAGACAATCATTTATTCACACAGCCTGCTAAGCTCTTTTTGAACTCCTGCAGGAGGAGAACTTCAATTAAGAGAGAAGAGTAAGTTGTCCCTGATGTTATTAAAGGCAGAATAAAAGCAGGAGAGGCTGCCCACCTCTCCTGTAATCTCAAGTTCTCAAGACATGACTCTCAGCCCTCTTTTTCCAAGAGCCACCCATCATGCATCACCCAAAACTGCTGCCCCTCCACACTCCGGAGGACTGGATTCCAACCTCTCCAGCTGAGTGCTTAAGCCATCCCTGCAAGCAGGTGGCACTGCAATAAAAAGAAGGAGGGAAACAAAGAGGTGTCTCTGTTTTCCACAACGAGCTGTGTTCAGTGAAGCAGGTGGGAAACCTTTAGACTACTTTGTTAAAAAAGAGTCTGCAGAAGTCACAGATCTTCCATCCTTTCTCTCCACTCCTTCCTTCCACCCCTGTGTAATGCAATTCACCTCCACGAGGAGAACATAAGCAGTGAGTGCTCACCAGTGCAGGTGGGTGACATTTGCAAACCTTGTTCTTGTTACCTCGATTTCATATTTTTTCATTGTTCCAAGTATGGCAGAGTTAATTTAGAATGCAAGCTCTGCACTGGCTCCAGCTCTGTGCTGAGCCCTCGCTGTTCGAGTGGCCATGTGATGCTGTTACTGCTGCAATATTAGCACATGAAAATGGCTTTTTGGCAAACAAGTAAATCAGACACAAAGCATGCTACGCACAGACTGTAATTATGGCTGCATACTTTTTCATCATGGAGTGAAAAAATTTAGAACAGTATTTACTGTTGTAATTAAACTGATTCCCCCAAGAACTACAATGAACTTTAGGAGGTGATAAATAAACGCAGCAGCAAGCTGCTCCTTTGAGATTTACACTCTGATGATAAGATCTCATGAGTTCCTGGAGAGAGAAGAAGAAGGTAGGTTCATAATTTATCTTCTTCAGACCCGGTCCAAAACCTATTAGAGTCATTAGAAGTCTTTAAATTGATTTTACCCAAAGTTCATTCTAAAGTAATTTTGTTCTTGAAATACAGGTTTTAATTTTCTAATGTTAAAATTAAGCCAGAAATTGCTTATCATTTCCCTTTGAAATAAAGGGTTTAATATTTACTTGAGATAAAAAATGATTGCAATATTTTTCACACACATTTTCTGTAAAGAAGCAAAAATATTTTATGACCAACAGCAAAGATACTTTTTATAGATCTGCAAAACCAGTATCAAGAAATATTCAAGAGAATTTGAAGTGTATATAACTGGACACAACTTTTTTTTTTTTTTTTTAAAGTTCACATTTAAACAAGAGGGCAAGAATTCTCCTTTCTGAATGCTTATTTAAAGGTCTATTTCTCTCTTCATGCACGTAGCTGCTATTGTTTTCTCCAAGTAACAGAGAAATGAAACATTCATCAGTGCCTTATAAGCCTGGTAGTAGTGCATGTGACCTTTGGGCTCTTGAAAAGGAGAGGACTGGAATGCAGGGCTGGTTCAGGGCTGGGAGCTCACCCTTTTGTTCCTGTGCCTGTAATGACAATGTTTATTTCACCTGCTGCCCATTTGGGGAAACATTTCAGAAGAGGAAAAATAATCTGTCAGCTTTATGGTTGAAACAAATATGCTGCAAATATACTGCAAATATGGTTGATGCAAATGTGCTGCAAGCATCAAGGCGGCTGCCTACAGGAGGGTGAGAAATAATTTTTATAATATTATTTAATTTGATTGCCAGAGTTGTGTTTCCTAATTCTTTATTCAACTTCTGTATTCAGCATGTCAGAAACTAAATATTTGATGGAATAAGACACATAAACTCCCAACTATTTAGTCTTTAAAAACTAGGCAGTTACTTCTAGTGCAGTGACAAGCAGTTACTCTCCCATTCAATCCCCCTGGAATGAACAGACTAGTTGGACAAGACAGTAATTAATAAGATAGTAACACACTGGCTTTTTAGAGACACAATGTGAAAAGAATTCCACCTGAAAAAATTATGGGCTAAATTTCTCAGATGAAAGGACAGGTTCCTGTGATCAAAGTCTAAATTTCTAATGAACAGACTTATATTTTTTTTACAATAACAATAATAACAGAGAGGATTAATTAATCATCTTTTCCAGCCCTACCTAAATCATTATTTTCTTTCTAACCACAATGCAGCAGTTTTAATAGAGCAGAAACAAGAATTTGCACAATTTGGTATTAAGTATATTGGCTTTGTTCATTCTGAAGCAACTCATACTTCCTCTAGGGATATACATTGTCACATTTTATTTAGTGATTCTACCTATTTTTACTTTAAAAGAAAAAGAGCATCTTTGACAAAGACCTCTGGCAACAAACTCAATGCATCTCACTGTTAGATGTATTCTGATCACAAAGTATCCTTCTATCTTGGTGGTGAATATAATAAGTAAGATACACCCCTTGTGCAAATTACAGCTACTGGAACAAAACCAAAAAGCTGATATGACAAAAAACATGTTGAAAGCTGCTGTCTGCTGTACCTGACATAAAATCTTAAACTGAGGAAAGAAATCCCCAAAACCAGTGTGGACACAGCTTGCTGTGCTTTGTAAAGTTCTTGCTGTTGACTGAAGTTGTTCTTATGTAGGAAGGTTTTATTTATGTGGAAAATCCAAATCTTATGAGCAGTGTAATGAAAAAAAGTCAGAAAAGTCAACATCCCTTCTCACTAGCCCTTCATCTTTGATGACAGTGTGGGTCTAATTCTGAGAACCTTGAATGAATAACAGGATTTCTTCTAAACAGTTGCGATGTTAGACAATCTCAATCCAGATCAGAATTTGTACTCCATCTGACATTAACCCGTGGAAAAAGGAAATCCTCTCTCAGGATCATTTTATGCTGTTTTGTAAGCTGTAATAGTCAAAAGGGAGGATCACATCACAGTGGCTGATTATCTGGAGGTGTGAGGCCACAATAAAAGTGAAATTTTCCTCCTTGAATCCATGCATCTGCATTTAATACAGAGACATAGCATAAAATCTAAGGAAGGATTAGTATGCAAGTGGTGAATGTGGCGGCCTACCACAGTTATGATTTAAGCAGAAGCCAGAAGAAGGAAGTATGGATCAACACAAATCAAAAGAACTTGAAAAGTTTGCAAATCTCATGCAGCTCAGTTGCATGGATAGCTTGACAGCTGGAGATAGTCTTTATTAAAGCTGAGACAAAGAGAGAAACCTGGGAGGCACAAAACCTGAGGGCTGGAGTCTGCAGGAGTGCCTGAGGGTACCCACCCTGGCAGCAGTCACTGAAGGAGTGGAGTTGTGCACAACTGCTCACAGCATACCTCTGGCTCCCATAAATTGGTGGCTTAACCAAGAGAATAATTTATCTTTTTATTTACATGGTTGTAATATATACTACTGGTTACTTTTTAACATTGAAAACACTCTAAAGAAGCAATATTTAAGAGACCACAGCATGCTTTGGAGCTTTAGGAAGGTAGATAAATATTTTTCATAGCCTTTAAAATGGAACACGGAGGATAATTAATAAAGACACTGAATGTGCAATAGTTAATGATAGAAAATAGGTCACCTGTAGGATCACATAAGAACTATTATTACTTTCCAACAAAGATAAACTTTAAAGTACTTGGTTTTTTTTTTGTTTACTCTGACTGTTTCTCAAAACAGCCTCATTTTCAAGATTCATTTCTGCAACTGCTATCAGCAATTCAGTTTTCTGTACACAGGAAGCAACACCTTTGTCTCTTTTTGCCCTGTACAACGCAAAAAGGCTCTTCAGTCTTTCTCACCACAGTCCCCTTGGCTCAAGGCACTTATGTGCTGTGTAACAGGAAACAGAGAAAATTTGTGAAAGGGCATGTCCAGTAGATAGGGGCCATTTTTTGGGGGTTTTATCCTGTCATAATCTTTTCACAGCTCTTTGCTAATAATGCAGTTAATATTACATCTATCAATATGCCCTATATTCTATTATAAAGAACTTATTCTGATAATAATAATGTACATACTGATAATGCTTTGGATTCCAAAGTGTCCTAAAGCACTTCACTAAACACTGTCCCAACCTGGAAGTGAATCCAGTTCTCATGTACATCCCTCTGCAAGCAAAGGGTGACAACACCATTTGCAGGGTCAGTTAACATAGAAAGGATGTAAAAAATGCAAATACATGTGGAATGCACCACAGGATCTATGCAGCATGTAGCAGAGCTGATTTCTGAGGCTGCAAGCTGACAGGATGGTCCAGCTTGAGTGAACTGAGGGGAGACAGCCTTGGCCCAGCAGAGAAGGCCAGTGTGAATTCTGCCTCATGGCACTGAATTGTTAAAATTCCCATTTTCTTTGCTGGTCACTTCCTAACCCTACTGGACTGGTCTGCCTACCCATCCTGTTTGTCCTGAATAGAAAACCTATCAAATTGATAAATATTATCCTGGGGTTTTTTGGGGTTTTTTTGGTCAGTACCTATTCTTTCATATCCATGAATTTTTTCTCTTGTATATGCTATATCCAGAAATAATAACACCACAAAAAGAGCCAGAGCTTATATCTGAACCAATCAACACCTCACAGATCTTACAAATAATTCACTTTTTTATGACATTTTTCTCTTACAATCAAAAATGTAACTGCACAAAGACTTCACATAAATAAGAACTGTAAGTATATGTAGAACTGTATAAAAAATGGCTGTACTTGTAGGGACGCCCAACAAAACAGCTACTTCTGACATTGTATTGTGAGTTGTTAATTAATAATTTAATTGACTTAATATAAAAGTATTGAGTGATGAGTGAGAAAAATCTCCACTCTGTGAGTGGAAAAATGAGTCAATGGAAGTGGCAAAAACTGACAGGCTGCATTCAGAGGTTAATGCCAATGGGGAGGGTTTTGTCACATTAAAATTTGGAACACAATCTTTGCAGAACGAGGTATAATGGGGGAAACCTGATTCTGATTTTCGTTATTCCAAAGCAAGAAGTGCCTTACAGAAGTAGCTTCGCATTTCCACAGGCTGGTCATTTCAGTGGACAAAATAGACACAAATCAATAATTTATTGTAGAAGCTGTGTCTTCCAAAGGGAGAAATGTATCACTGTATGTTTGTTTTGTTTAAACAGGAGAGTGGAAAAGAGTCACTGTATTTTCTGAGAGTTTGTTGGAAGATAGAAAAATGACAAACTGTGAAAAGGGCATTTTTTTTTCATTAATAATGAAACTGGAGTCCATAATCCAGAGTTTTGAGCCTTTAATTTACAATTTAACTGGCAGCTCAAACATCCGGATAAGACGGCAACTGAAATAACATTTTACCTAAAGGCTTATCTCTTCTATCAGAAAGGGTATGAGGAATTAATTCTAAGTTTATCCTATGAGATCACAGAGGGCAAAGCTAGAGAGATATGCTGGATTAATCCCTCAATATCTTAAAAGCAAAACACATTGGAGAAGCCAATAGACAAGGGGAAAACCCCCCGGCATATACTATATTTGAAAAAGGTTACTTGCATTTTGAATATGTCTGGAATTAATTTTTATTCTCCTAAATTTTATTATTTTTTTCATTTCAACTAGATGTATAAAGTAATAAATGGCTCAAATAAAATTATTTTTCTGACTTATAGTTAAAAATTCAGCATGAGCTCTTAACATGTCTCAACTTTTGTGTGAGAATAAAAGATGTAAATCAGGTCCCTTGCCACAGCAGCACCCAAGCAAAGCCTTGTTGATCATGAGCTTGGTGGTTTGAAGTAAGGGTTGGATGAGATTAACTACTGAGACCACTTCCAACCTAAATTATTTTATTATTCTTGTAGCTTAATTTCTCAGCTTAAGCAATAATGTACTTATTGTTCTTTTATTTCGTTGACATTTCCCTCAGTCCAAAGCTGAATTTCATACAGGAAGGGTCAGGATTCTCTGGTTAATGCTCTGTCCATACAGAGTCAACAGAACAAATCAAAGCTGAGCTGCCATTTAACATTTCTTCAGAACAAATTCCAAAATCAAAGATGGATTTTGTTGTATAGTCAAGTCTTAGTGTGATTTTTGTGTTTAGACAGCAGCTTTTCACATATGCCTTGTTTGAAAGAGATTCCTGCAGCATGGATTCATCCAAATGTATTTCACCAATATTACTTATTGTGAAATTTTACTCTTCTGTTCCTGTTAGAGAAAAAAAATCTCCCCTTCAAACCTGATGGTGAAAAAAAGCCCTTCAAGGTCTAAGAACCACCAGTTCTCTGCTACTGAATCTCAGCAATTCTCACAACTTTTTTTTTTTAATCCAGTGGACTATTTAAAAGTTGATAAAAAAGAAAAAAAAAGCCAATTTTGCATACTGGGAAAAGATATATTGTCAAACTCTCACATTTCTGCTTGCGGAAATTCTCTGATCACCAACCAATATAAAATATCTTTCAATGGGCAATTTCAGACTCTGGAAGAAGCTGAACCATGTTAACACTGAATGCATGAAAAATCCAAAAAGATTTATTCAGCTTGTTTCTCAGCTGAGCAAATTAGCCCAAACTCAAGTCATTGATAATCCAGTAAAGCAAGTTTTTGCACAGAAGATACTTTATTTATTTGGCAGTTAGAAGAGCAGACAGTCCTATATAAACACAATAGCTTAAGATGCAGAATTTTAAGATTTTTGAGAGATCAGGTAAAGTTGAAAACACACTTTTGAGTTATTTGATTAGGTTTCTTTACTCTTGTATTGGAGGCTTAACAACATCTTTCATAAATGAGAAAGAAATGCTGGCAAAAACCTGGTGTTCTTCCTCAAATAGACAGCCCTGCTTTTTGCACAGTTAATGTGCTCTACTTTCCAGAATCTGTTGATACTTAGACTTTTTGTCAATAGCAAAAATTTAATCAGGAGTAGAAATTCAAAAGATATTATGGGTTTGTTTTTTTTCCCCTCCCCAAACAGCTTAATCACATAAAATGGAAAGACTGAGCAGTCCAGCCATTTTCACACTAGATCCATTCAACCCTGATAAATGCAGGTGTTTTGGAAACTGTTACACTGAGAAGATTCACAGCATTCACTGGTTCTCACTCCTCCTTTCAGCCTTGGAAGTGTCTGTGAGCACATACCTACTTTGTGAAATAGAAAAAAAACATAGAAAAGTGACTACTTAAGCTGAAAGGTTAATTCTGACACAACTTTATGGCACTATTTGTCTACTAATGAAAAAAAACACTTCACACAGACTTAAAATGAGCATTCTAGAATGTTTCTTTTATCTGTAGTACACTTTGCCCCAGCTGGTTCTCTGTTCTGCTTTGAGACAAACACCAAGGAACAATTTGCTTGGTTACACCAAATATGAGGATTTGGGGTATATCTGGTTCCTGGGACACAGGTAATTACAAGGATTTATTTTAAAATCATGTATCTTTTTGCTTATTTAAGGCCTTGATTTTCCAATGAAGCAGTGTGATGTTGAAATGCTCAGTGTGTCAGTGGCACAGGACAAAGTCATATCATGCATTTACTTCGTCCACATTATGTAACAACTTTCAATGTAAAGGGATTATAGGATTATTTCAAAACCACACAAGGATTGAAACACTGCTCTGTGGCAGAGTTAATGCTCACACAAAAATAGCTGGGCTTAAAGGCACCCCAGAAGAGAGGCACAATTAAACCACTGCGAGGGACTGAAAACTCCAGCTAAGCCTGACAGTGGACACATCCCCACAGCACACAGCAGCATGCATTCCCTCCAATGCCAACCCCACCACGGCAGAAATGTAGGGAAAAATTACATCACAGCACTGGCCTTGTGTGATTTAGGAAGTGTGGTGACAACATTCAGTGCTGCATGTCACCCACTGCAGGCAGGGGACCACAGCCACTGTCGGGGCAGGCGCTGCACAGGCACGTGCACCTTGTCAGGGGACTGCAGTCAGTACTCCACCTGAGTGCAGACCTACGCCGCATCTTCACATCAAAAAACTTCATCTTGATACCATTTATACCTTTTTTCCTCACATATCACTTGCAGAAAAAAAAAAAAAACAAAACAAAAAAACCCCCCTTTAATTAACATAAAGGTGTAGCAGATCCAAGTAACTAATGACAATGTCTCATAACAATGAAAATTTACCTTTTCCTAGGCTGAAAGATTCACACATGACTGCTAATATATTTTCTTGTTCTGCCTAATTTTTTACATAGTTTTCCCAAGCGTGATGATGTTGGCTTTGGTTTGTTTTTCAATTAAAAACAAGCTACCAGGACTTTTCTTCTTCTGAAAAAAAGCAGAGCCAAACCAAGAGAAAGGCTACTGGCTGTGGACAGCACACACTGCTGGCTGGACAGTCTGCACAGAAGCAGTTTGAACCAGCCACAATCTTTGCCATTTATTTACCTCCTGTAGGCTATGGACACACCAAAAAAAAAAAAAAAAATTCTGTGTTTCAGGCAGGGAGCAGATAATGTTGGATGATTAAACTGTTGCAGGAGCTATATGGTAAATCTACATGTCCAAAACATGCAGGTGCAGCAGACAAGAAATGTAAAAATGTTGATGCTGTGTTATCGCAAAACCTTCAGTACCAACCTCATGCCCTGCAATCTTCCTTCCTGGCCCAGTGTTTGCCCTGCTCACCTCTGCCCTGGCCCCTCCTGCAGGCAGCAGAGCTCAGCTGTGCTGCCTGAGCAGCTCCCATGCAGCAGGAGGAAAAGGAGTGGGATTTGGGCTGCACTCCTCATTTCCTGCCCCCAGCTGCTGCTCTCCCCCCTTTTCCTCCTGGAACATGGCAGAAGAGCAGAGTCACTTGAGATGTGCAGTGAGTGGAATTCTGTGGTGTCTAGGAAAGAAACATAGGAAAGGTGTTTTTTTTTTTTCCAGTAGCAGAGGAGATGAAAAAAATTTCTACTGTCATTTTAAACTGCAGCTTCTGTTAAACCCATTAATCTTGATCTACAGCAGGATTAAAGTGAAAGGACACCTCAAAAGTGGCCCCTGTTCTTTAGACATGCTAAGCAATTGTCCAGGAAGTTCTGCAGCACCACAGCACCCAGTGTGTAACAGCATTTCTTTTTCAGTACCAGACTGTGGAATTAAAGGTGCTGTTCATTACTCATAATACAGAAGGGCAAATCCTAGGAGACAAGAAGAGGGCTGAACATGATGGATACATCCCAAATGCTAATGAAAAAAAAAAAATCTGCTGGCCAAGACAGATTTATTTTCTTCTCCTTTTTAAAAGGGAGTGCTGGAATGTTGGCACAAAATCCAAAAATGCCTGTGCTGAGGTGTGACTGCCATCAACAAATGAGTCCAACCTTGTCTCTGGGGAAATTGACAACAAAATTTCTGTTTGTCTTCAGTGGAACAAATTCATTACTGATACAAGTTCATTAATACACTGACTAAAGCTGTCTGAGCAAAGAATGGCTGTGGGGATTCAAAGGAGAAAGCAAGATGGATCAAAAGAGATGTAAAATACTGTAACTTTAAAGTACCAAATTAGGTGCATACTTACCCTCCTAGGATTGTACCCTCATTACTGAAAACAATATTTAAATCCATAAGAGAGTGGAAAAGGCAGGATTACTCTGTGTGACACGGAACTAATATTGTCTTTTGAGCTTTTCCCTTTAAAAAAAAATTAAGTTGACAGCTCCAGTGTCCCTTTTGCCAAAATTTATGATACAATTTGCTGAATTATATAAAGCTCTAGCAAGAAATGACACATGTGGGATGACTTTTTATTTGAAATTGTGTTTCTTATACCAAGGTTCATCAAGCTGTTTCATATTTACTCCTCTGATTAATGATATGTCAGAATTCTAATTCTAGCACCAATTTATTGCTTGTTGGCAATTGGAGAATGAAATAGCTATGTAGGCAACATGCAATATTGATTTTTATCCATCTTCTTTGAGCTCCAGTAAATGATTCCCAAATGTGCTTTGTTGTTGCAACCTAACTAAATATTACAGTCTTTTTCCTATCATCCAGTAATGCTGTTACTGATGTAGCATATTCCTTAAAGAGGAACAGTCTGGTATGATTTGATGTCAGGTAGGCTAAATTATAGGTTTTCTATTTAAAAATTGTTACTATTCAGTTATCTCACTCACAGAGACAGATCACATCTTCCAAAGGTTATTGGATATTTGTACATTTTTGTAAGTGTGCTGAATAAAATAATAATAAAGAATAAGTGTGCTTTCAACCATTTTAATATGAAATTCAGTGTATTTAAGGTTACTCCAAGCAGAAGAGCAGAGATTGGAGAAAATGCAAAATTTGCAAATTTGCGTCATGTATTTTGGAGTTGGATCCATCATAACACCCATCTGACCAGTGATGGCTAACCAAAGCAGCCCCATAGAAGTAAAACAATCCCTTCAAAGGCAGCCTCAGCAACAGGTTTTGCACTTGTGTTATCCTGTTCCTTTATATAGGTTCAGAGCATGAACTTTTCTGTGAGACAAGGAGAAATTACTATTTGCACTTGAGATAAAATGATTTGAAAGAAAGCTTTCCCATCCTTTTCAAAATGAGGAAAGGAAGTTGATCATAATCTTGATTAGGGAAGGGATGAACATTTTAATTGGGAATGATGCAGACATACTCAGAGGAGGGAAAGCAAGAGCAGCTCTTGGTAAAAGGTGTGGTGCACACATGCTGAGTGATGGAAAGGTGCTGCTGTGGCAGGATTTGTTAGGCACTGTGTGCAGGAAGAGAAGAAATTTGACTCTATTTCTGGCCAGTACTAAAATTCAACAGATAAAAAAATGTGTTCAGCATTATGTCTAAGATGGTAGTAGCCACATGCTTTGTGTAATTCTAGATCTACTGAGATATGGGAAAAGTAATTTGAAAGGAGAAGAGAAAGATTTAGAATGTATCCACAGCCCATATTTTCTAAAGCTTGACTTTCAGTGCTCTTTAAGCAGGCAAATAATGCCTAGGGGGATTTTTTTAAAGCCTCTCTTTCTGGATTTATGTGTCTGTAAGATGTTCAAATCCCAGTGACTACCTGTCTTTGAAAATATGGTTCTTAGCTTCAAGATAATGCCAGATGTACCAGCCTTCAAAATTTTCCTCCTCTGGATGCTCTGTGCTTATGTGATACGGCTTTTGTGCATATTTTCTTCCAACAACACATTTCAATTTTAGTTAAAAAACAGACTTGAGACCATAGAGATGCATTTCTGACTGCAGAAGGCTGGGCACACAGCCAGTGCAGAGTGGAATTGTACCTACAACACAGGTTCAACTTTTCAGGAAAGTAACCTAGACTTCTTCCTGGCTGTGGGCATGATAGCCGTGAGCATCAACATGAAGGAAAATTCAGAAAGTTGACAATAAAAGTGATTATATTTCAAATCCATGCTGGTTAATGACAAGTGTGAGAAGCTGGCCTAACTTCTCAGTTCCTTGAAGCAAGTCCATCCTCTTTTCCATCCCACTCAGGAATGCAGATCCTAGCCATGATAGTTTATGAAAAATCCTTTGCTAGGATTTTTCTCCTGTTCTAGCTGAGAAGCCTCAGAAAAGAAATGTAAATAATTAACTAGCTGATGGCTGTGGAATGTGGTCTGGACATTGTTTAGCAACAGGTGCATTTTGGATTGGTTCATGTAAGTTGTTTCTACTTAATAACCAATCAAAGATGCAGCTGTGTTGGAGTCTGAGCATCTCGAGCTTTTTTTATCATTCCTCTTCTGTTCTTTCTAGCCTTCTGATGGATCCTTTTCTCTCTATTCTTTTTAGCATAGTTTTAGTATAGTATTTTAATATAATATATGATAATATAATAAATCAGCCTTCTGAAACATGGAGTCAAGATTCTCGTCTCTTCACTCGTCCTGGCACCCTCGAACACAACCATAGCAGCTGGTTTCTGCAAGCTGCCCTTGTGCTTCCCATGCAGAGCACCTTGTCCTGTTCTGCATACTAAGATGTCTTCTATTCCATAGCACCTTTCAACCCAATCCTTATTATCTATAGAGGATATGATAATGTCTTTGGTCTTCAGGAACCTCTCAGCCTTATTCTCTGTGAAAATTAAATGTTAGGACAGGAGATACCAGCCACCTACATTATGAAGGCATGATGTCACAGCTTATTAGTCTTTGAAGAAGGCCCTTTAGATAGTCCTGTGTCTAAGGGTTTTATCCAAAGCACACTGAAATGAATGAAAACTCACATGAATATTCTTACATCTTCCTTAACTGATTCCTTGTAATTGTTTTAAATCCTAAAATTTAGAGCTTAGTTAATAAACAAGAAGTTAAAACTGGAATATTTTCAACAAATCATGATTTACTAAGAGTGAAAAACCTTGAAGTTGAACATTGAAACAGTTTGTTCCTCTGGGTTTTGCCTAGCATTGTTTTGTTTGCTTTTCTGGGGACATCTGCACACCCTCATCTCTCTTCTCATGTCCTCCACTTGAGTATATCTTTGGTTCTGTGACTTTTGGAACTAACGTGTGCCATGAAAAAAAACAAAATAAAGAAAACTGGCAGATTTTCTTTCTATTTTATTGTTACGTTGCACCATGTCATGCAACAAAAGAACGAAAATGAGACAGACAAGAAAACGACAATCCAGGTGGCAGAATTATTTTTTCTCTTTACTTTCGAGAAGAAAACACAGCAGAAAATCTTATTATTATAGGAAGGTTGAGTGATTTATTAAAAAAGCTTGTTATCAACACAAGACAGCCTGTTACTGGTGAGCTACATATTCCTCACAGCTGAAGTGTGAACAAAATTGGTGAGGCCAATTATAGCAAAAGTCTGATACATACAGACAGCAGAAACATCTCTTGATCAAAGACAAGTTGGCAGAAATATTTTGTGCCTTAGACCTTCGCTCATCAGAAGTGGCACGAAGAGATCACAAATGAAAGGCTGTAATGTGGTAATAGCATTTTTCATGCTGCTAATGCAACATATTGGGCCTGTTCTTCTGCCAGAACAGGCAATGACCCTACCTTCAGCCCAAGGAAATGCCCTTTCTGAGTGTCACAACAGCAGCAAATCTGGTCTCTTTTGAGCTCCTAGTGATTGTACTTCTTTTGCTGGCTGAGAAGTATGTACAGAGAAAAAAACCCAAATCATACCACTGACATTTCTTTGTGTCTGTGCCATTTCTTTAGTTCTCTATGTTGTTTATTTCAAGGCTGGTTTTTGTTTTTTGTCTGTTTTTCTTTTTTTCCTAGCAGAAGTCAAATCTCATTTGGCTTATCAGTCTATCAACAAGCACAGATGTTCCCTACAGCTTACTGAAAGCTCAAGAGACCTTGAATTTAGCATCCACCCTGCAAGTGTGAGAAGCTGGCCTAGTGCTCTGTCTCAGTTCCTTGTAGGAAGGCCATCCTCTTTTTCATCCCACTCTACTAATGCAGATAGTTTACATAGGCTGCTCAAATTTTATGCTTTCTAGGAAGGAACACTGTAATTTCTTCATAGTAAGAGATCTTCTTTTAAATCTTTACATCTTGTCTGAGCAACTGAATCTCCTCTTCCCACGTCTTGGGCTCTGGTTTTGTCTTCAAACCCTCTAGTCTTGATTTTGCCTCCTGTTCATCAACCCTGGCTCAAATGTTTATCCCCTGACTGTAACCCTCTGGGATCCATAAGAATCAAGTATTTACAGAACCTCAGACTCTATAGGAACACATTCTCAAAAAATTCACAATTCTTAATGCAATCAATCCTATGGAGCAATTACAAACAGTAGAAAGAGCTGTGGAGATTACCTGGCTCAAAATGAGGCAAATCCAAAAAAATAAGCCTTAAAAGAGGTTAAAAAAAATAAAGAAAGAATAGTGTTCTTCAGCATCTAGATCTAGCACCTGAAATTGCCGAAATGACAGGATATATAAAGGTTAGAACTGTGGAATTTCCCAAGAGCAGGGCCTGAAGAAATTTTCGGGAAGACAAATGTTTTGCTTCTGCTTAAGTCATAAATTCCTGTTATTCTCAGTGAATCCACAATGTGGTCAACTGGTGGTTGATCCACTCTTTATTTTTTTTATCTCATGATATAGAGAAAAGGGGGAAACTGAAACCACAACAAAAACTGTATTAAATGAAGTATGTGGAAAAAAATACCAGGAGCAGGGGTCTTTTGGGAATAAAAGCAATTCAATCTTGAATATAGAAAACTATTTGCAATATTTCCCAAAATGAAGTAGGAACAAGGAATCACAGCCATAACCTCATCTTTATTCATCTGCTACTATGCTATTTCATGGTTCTCCAGAAAAATCACCCAGGAACTACAGCTGTTGTAAAGCATAATTCTTCTGATATGTGTGGTACTCTCAGATAATGCATCCAAAGTCATCTTTACAATGCACTGGGAGATAAAACTTGAAATGAAAAACCCAGCTTTTTTTAAAAGGTCTGTCAAGACTATAGGCTAATGTCCTTATTTTAACACTAAGGATACAGAAAATTTACAAAAATGGTGTTCAAATCTAGTTTAAAATTAGCTTTCAAGTTACTTTTAAAGATTTGGCCAAAAATGAGTATAATTGTGAATCTCTAAGAGCTAAGAAAATTTTAAAAAAGGATACCAGAAACCATAAAAAACCCCAACCTGCGGCTTTAAAATATTCCCTCTGCTTCACTGCTGTACTTCAAAAAAACCACAACCAAAAGCCACCAGAATGAGAGTAGTCATAATTTAAAGCAAGAGTAAGTATCTTTAATTAAGCTCTCTTTAGAATCTCTTTAGAGTTAAAGCTTATAGGGTTTAATTCTTTATTGAAAAACAGTAAGAGTCCTTACTCACCATACAGGATTTTTTCAAGTTCTTGCTGACTTAAAAGAAATCTATTACAGATAAAAAGAAGCTTAAATAGCACATATTACATCTTGCTTTTGTTTATATATGGTGAAGAGTATTCAGAGTGGACCACATCTTAGACTTGCACTAATCCTTAAATAATTACTATTCATCTACTCAATGCTGGAAAAACCTCATGGAACGCGACTTTGTTCTGCTGGCTTGTCTAATCCGATTCAATTACTTCAGTTCCTTCTCCCAGAGGTCTCACATTTAGAAAATGAGCACTGCACATCTCCTTATCCTCCTACCATCCCCCCAAAAATAGAAAAGGAAAATTGGAAGGTAAAAGGCAAGAAAGAAAGAAAAAAATAAATCAATTCCAATGGAAATGAACTGTACATTTTTTTTACTATTATTATTTTGGTCCTTTCCCAAATATCAGTCCATCAATAAACATGAGAAATAGCTTGTAATTCACAAAGCCTTCGGCAACTCTGTTGTGATAAAGGCAAATTGGTCTGGCTCTACAAATGCTGGAGATGGGAATAAGTTCAGTGGTTTGGACCAATTTGAATGGATGGAAATCACAGAAGTCCCTGAAGCTGCAGCAAGCAGAGCTGTACAGCTGGCAGCAGCTTGTCATCTGCATGCAGGAAACGACAGGAATATTACAAATTTCCTGCCCACAGTGAACTATTCCAATCACCTGTAACGACTTCCCTCAGCAAATGGAACAGTTGCAGAAAACTTGTAACTACAAGAGGATTTTTTCCCTGTCCCTTCCCACCTCCTCTTTTCTAATAACAGCCACCTGCCAAGAATTAAAACTTTGATTTCAAAATATCATAGTGCAGTGATTCTTGAACAGAAATTTCATAAAAGTAAAGGGAATGCAATGCAGTAGTAAGAACTACACCATGTATAATCTAACAGATACCAGAGCAGATGAGACTCTGTGATCTTCTTGAGATAAAAATGTAGAGTCTTAATTAAGAAACAAGATTTTCCCTGCAACCAAATGCTATTCAAAACAATTTAGCCTCTTCTTTTGAAATAATTTCCATTCCTGACCTTGCATTACTTTGCAACAAATCAGAATTTTCATTGAGAGACAGTCCTATTATTTCTGTAAATTGTATGAATTTTCCCCACAAGGAATGAAATAATGAAATTAAAGAGGAAAGGCAGTTGTGGTATCTTTCTATTTTACAAGAAAATGCAATTATCATGTACCTGAGAACCTTCTGATTTTAAAATGTTTCCTGTCATTTTTTCACCTATTTTATTTGTACTTATTAAAAAAATTGTCTTGATTAATTTGCAGTAACAGATTCAATATAGATTTTCCCCTTTCTACTACAGAAGGAACCATTTTATCACTTGTAAATTGTACTTATGCACATGCTTATTAATTCTATAAATTAAACTAACATTTCCTACCATACAGCTCCCAGTCCCACCAGAGGTGTAATCATTTTCAGCTCAGGCTGCTGCTGAATTTGAACACTTCCAGAGCTACAAACACAATACAACTCTGCTGTCTTTCTTCCCTAGATCATCCTTGTGAAGCATTTCTGGTAGCTTTTCTTCCAAAAGAAGCAACAGCAAATCACCAAATCAGTTGAGATTACAAATGCTTGGGCAGATACCCACAGCATTATTCAAAGTCAGGGGAGGATTCTGCAAGGGACAGGGCAGTGGACACACGATTTCCCACTGATTTCTTAATTGGATTTTTAAAATCAGATCAAAATCCTCTCTATCTGCAGAGAAAACTGATTTTTATTAAAATAGCTTTTCGTTCCCCTCAGGAACTCTACTTTTTTTTTTCTTTTTTCTTTTTTTCTTTTTTCTTTTTTTTTTTAATCTTCCATTTCAGAAAAAAAATTACCAATCTGAAGCAGAAAATTTTTTTTAGCATTTTCTGGAGTGATTACCAATAAATCTTTTGTTAGCAATAATTATATATATGTGTGTGTGCATATATATATATATATTACTCAACATGTTCATTCCTTTTTGAGTGTCAGTTTGTTCAGTATTTGTTCAAAAACATTGCAGTTTCACCCACAGATATTGAGGGTGTTAAAATACATGGTAGGGGCTGCCACCCTTTCCCTAGTAGGGAGATGTTTGAATTCTGAGTTATTATGAATAAAGAGTATAAAAATACCCTGCATCTTGAAATCTGATTATTACAGAACATAAAATATGATTTTTCAATGCATCACTCATTTTGAGAAACTCAGGAAATATATTTCCCCTACATTTATTTTGGTATATAATAGACATATTTCCTTTTTTCAGAAACAAACTTTGACCACTCAGGAAGGAAAAAGATTGATAAGTGAATTTATTACCCAGCAAAACAACAGCACATATTCCAGATAATTTCTGTGAGCTCATACTTGGCCTCTTTGCATGCAAGTGCTGAGACACGGAGTAGAGTGAGAGGTTCTTTCAGAAGGTTTTCCCCTGTCCCACTAGACAATAACGTGGCACCCCAGGACAAATCCTATTTATGTCTGTCCTGTCTTGGGAGCAATTTGCTGTGCTAAGCACATGCCCTTGGACCATCAATCACTGTCATCCCAACATGACTGCTCTTGCAAGCCCATTTGCTTTTGGTGATCATATTTAGATAGCAGCAACCTCTGTCTTTTTTATTCAAGGGTATTTTTGTTTTGATTTTTGTTTTGTTTCTGTGTGGCTTGTTTTTATTTTACTCTTTCTTCTTTACTGTTTAAACTCTGTCTGATACCTGGTAAAAGATCATCCTAACAGATGTTTTACAAAAAAGCCAAATCTTTTCCTGGGGTCACCTAGGGTGTAGGTATAACACACCTAGGGTGCATTAATGGGGAAATTCTGGCAAGGGAATCTTTTCTTTCTACAAGAGTACTTAGGAGAGAAAATGACTCTAAGACAATTTTTATGCACAGTAGAACTGACGGCAAACCTTTAATTTTATTACTTCCATGGTAAATATTATTTTTTGTTATTTCTTTTTCAAATGATTTTTCACTCCTTTGTATCTGTTTTTATCCCATTTTTCTCCTTTCTGTCTCTTTTCTATCCCACTTTCCTTTTTCTTCTTCTGTTTTCTCATATAATTTCATCCTCCTTATCCTCTTTTTAAATGTTGGCATTGGATTTCCCCAGAGATAAATCAACACTTTCCACTCATTCCAGGTTTTTCTGACTGCTGAGTGCAATGCTAGGAAAGGGAAGGATTACAGCAAGTGCCAGTTTGGCACTCGAGGTAGGGAAGTCTGGCACCAGCACTATTACACGTTCAAAGACTGCAGTAGTGTGCTCTCCTGTCTCTGGATTTTCTTTTCATTTTCTTTGTAAAATTCTGTACAGCTGAATTTTTTTTTTTTTTTTGGCAACCCAACTGAAGATTTTTTCATTTATAAGGTTTTGGAAGCTTATTCTTCCCAACAAAAGTGTTTCTAATTCACAATTAGAGAAGAATGATGGCGTAAACACCCTAACATTTCTGCCATACCTTCCCCTGCTTTAATCTTTTTGAATATATGATGTTTGCAAGTACTTGTTTAAGAGAATGTGCTCAGAGATTTTCACACTTCTGGCAAATCAGCTGAGGCTGAGAAATGCCTAGATAATATATAATGGCCTTTCCTCTAATGTATAGGCATTATACAAACATATAGACACGGGTAATTCTGGCACCAAAGCACTTACAATCTAAATTGATGGTGGGAAGTGAAAAATTATTCAAAGGTCTTAGATAAACACCATTAGGTCAACAAGATATAGTAAAATATATTAGTAACACCCTCAAAAGCAGTGTAATTCAGTTGACCAAACCACCTGACAGCTTTTTGCACTGTCTAATGACAGTGAGAAAACATTGCTAGAAAAAAGTGTCCCTTGTTCAAAATTCAAAATTGTCCATAGATAGAAAGAAATGAAACATGAAAAGGAAACTGTAGAGAACGTTATAGCATCCCAAGTCTCTTTGATTTTGGTCTTTATGCAAACAAATCTTCTAAACTTTTATAATATTCTGCCATCACTGGCCTTTGTTGGGAGATTTACTACAGCTATAAATGGAAAGTGAAACCAAACTAAAGTATGTCTGACCAGCTTTAACTGTTCAACACTGTTATCAAGTTCCTGTGCTCTGCTGACAAATAACATTTATATACTATCACCTGTGACAGGCAACCCTGTGAGAAAGGAAATTAAATCATGTTTACCCCCAATCAGGAATTCCTAGCAAGGGGAGGTACATGGAGGCTCAGGTAAAGTTGAAAAAATGCACAACCTTGAAATTCTGAAAACATCAGAAAATATTGTTTTAAAACAACACTGTACAGTGTCCTAATATTTCTTACTCTTGGGGAGAAGAAAAAAAAAAGCCCCAACAAAACAAACAAACAAAAACAAACCCCAAAGCAGCAAGCCACTTATGATGCAGAAGAGCACAAAGCTGCAGCAAACAGGTAAGGACGACAGTCAGGAAACTCTCTGCTCTCATGTTCTCAGATTTATTCACCTGTTTGATCTAAGATGCTTATACTTTGCTTTGAATAATCAGCATTACTGGTACAGTAGGTGTCTGTTATAAAACACATTTAGTTCATTTTCCTGACTTTTTGTACCAAAGCTTCAATTTGTAAACCCATTTTTCCCCCTTCATAGGTAAAAGACAAAACCCTGAAATGAAAGCAGAATGAATCATCTCCATTTCTCCAAGTTCTCAGTGCTTGTGAAGGAAAAGAAAAGCAATTTGCCAATGCTTGTGACTTTTCTGTCTTTGTTTGAGCTTAGGGAAAATTTAGCAGAACTTCATGACCTTGAAAATATACAACAACAGTCTCCTCCAAATATTGTTGGTCATCTTGATAAACAAAGAGCTCATTTTTATCAGAAATTGAACATGTCAACATCTTATTTCCACCAACGACTTCTGTGCTTTGTGTCTGCTTATTGCAAACATAATATTGAGTGTGGGTGAAAACTTCAGTGACTGTCTGCCAGGCTCAGCTGCTGACAAGTGGTCCTGGAGCTGGTAAGCCTGCAGGAAAAGAAGGGATCTGTGGGTAAAGCATGGGCAGATGGGATAGTAAAGAAAAATGTCATGAATTCCATGTCCTGGTGTGAGTAAGTTGTGGTCAGTGAAATCAAGCTGTAGGAATAACTTGTCACCTTTTCAAAGAGATGTTTTGGTAGTTAGAGGTGAGTTTGTGAGTGCTGTCAGAGCCAGGGACTGGTTCAGGGCCTGTCTGGGGTGATGTGCCTTGGGTCCCTCTCCCTGCACTGACACTTTCCATGGGGACCTTTACAGCAGCAACCTCATGAAATAATAGCAAACAATCAACCCTGGCCTTTTTTAACAAACTCCAGGGTTTGAAATTGAACTTCTTAGCTTTCTAGAGCTGATGATATAGAATAGAAATAGAGAAATACAGTGATTTATGCCCTAGATTTGATCAGCCATGTGAGATTCAGGTAACAGTGGGAAAAGTGATCTAGTTTTACCTTCCTGTATAAGAAATACCTGTGAAGAAGAAAATGAACTTTGCTAAAATAGAAGTGCTTCCCATCTAGCAATTAGCATCTTTAAGTTATCTTTTCCTTTAGGACAGTAGCTGCTTTTACATACTAGCAGGGTGTTCCTTCCAAAGAAAATTGAGGAAGTTCTACTTTGATTGAGAGGATTCTTTGAAAGTGTAACAATGAGGGAGAATGTTTCTGAGACAGAAAGCAAGCTGTAACAAAACAGATGAACACAGGCATAACAAGCAAAACAGCAAACCTCAAAAACCATCACTGCCAATCCTTATAATTCATTAATTTTCGAATTGCACCTGCATTTTGCAGCACTCTCAGCCACTCTTTTAGAGTGACATGCAAAGAAAACATCTCTAATGATCACTTAGAGTTCACAACACTCAAAGTCTTTAAAACAGACTGGAAGAAAAGCAAACCCTGCATCCTGGTGTTTTCTGACCTGGTGTTTGATGCTTCCTGCAGCACAAGTATAATCACTTCTCTAAAAGGGAAAGGTAAAGCAACATTTTAAAAAATGAGTCCTTAATTTTAAGGGCTTCTTTTCTTTTTATCCCCAATGAGGTGTTATGAAATCAGTCTAATTGCTGAATTAGATTCAGTTCTTTCCTTTAGGCTGTATTACGCTTTGCTTGTGGACTTCTCTTTGATTTCATAAGTACAACTACTTTTGAGATAAAATGATGATTTTTACCATTTGAAATTTTTTATCTGGGAAGAAAGTAAAAACCAAGGACCTATTTTTTGCCATGTAGAATAATGATATCACTGGTCTAGGCTACGAATAAAACTCTTAGTTCTCAGATCTATACAAACAGTATTTATCACCAGAAACACAACTTATCAGTCCCTCAAGGAAGTATGCTCTATTTCCTTGCAAGAAATTAATAAAGGGCAGATATTCCCATTTTTGGAAGTGAATGAACTTGTTATAGACACTCATATATTGCTAAATGTCTGGGGAAATGTGTGTTTGGGGTGTTCTAGGTATAGTTTGAGACTTTCAAGTGCAACAAAGCAATAAAATTAGCACACCCACACAGGCTGACACAAAGGTTAGGCAAATCTTTTCCCTCAAGTCCAGTGCAGAGCTCCTGCAGCCACACACGTGTTCCACTGAACCACCACAGCAATCAGCCTACACACTGCCTTGGACATGGCAAGAGCATTTTATTCACCTTCTCTGTGTTTTTCTTGAAAAGCTATTAGTTTGAAAAGAAGTACAACTACTGATAAAGAGGTTCATATTGGTTTCAACTCAGTGGTCAGAATCCTAAAGCATGTTACGCTCTTTTTAAAGTAAAGACTGCAAAATAATGCTGCAAAGTGATGGCAAATTCTTCCTGCTTGTATGTCTGTCTGGAAATTTGAAAACATTTTTTGCCTAAGTAAATAATCTTATATTTTTAGTGAAACTACTTGTAAGGAAAGACAATCATCAATGTGAGAACAGCCAAAATGATCTGGCCTGTCGTATCACATGAAATCCAGGAAAGCAAATTTAGCAATTTCTGAAAATGTTTTATTTTCCCCTCACTAGGGTTCCAGTGAAAATGACTGTTCCTTCCTAATCCACTGCTGAGAAGATATGCTATTTGCAAGGCATAGCATTTCATTCACCTATGAGCAAAAAGACCTAATTCACTCAGTGTGTAATTTTGTAACAGGTTGTATTTCTCTTGATAGAATCACTTTTTCTTTGTATCCCAACTTATGTCTCTACTGGGACTACTCCACATCTATCACCTTTGTGAATGCTGCTGGCATGATGAGGATCACAAACAGCATCAGGTGTCCACTTTATTTTAGCAGCTCTAAGATACAGATTCCACAGATGACCTTTGTGAGCCTTTTGTCCCTTAGTACACTAAATACTCTCCAAAAAATAGTCTTGGTTCCAAAGGAAGAGAAGATTGACTTGTCATAAATAGTCCATTATGATTTTCTGAGTAAATTATATTTTAAACAAAAGTAGCATAGAGTCAGTAATAAAAGATTTGCTAAGGTCTATGCCTTTCTTTTACTCTATAAAGGCAAGTTCAAAGGTTGTCACATCCCTGTTTTATTAAAATTTTTTGTTTTTCTATTTCTAATAAAGCATTATGAGAATTTAGAAAAAAACCCCCATCATTTGATAGAGATATTACAGTACTTTGCAAAACAAAAATATCCTACAAAAATCTTCATTCCTTAAAATTATTGTTAACACTGCTACTGACATAATTCAGCATATAGTAGGAATGTAGTCCCTATTTTTTCCACAACAGCTATTTAGGAACCGGTTTACCAGTGAGTTCTTGTACTGCCCAGTAAATGATATTTCTCTATGAAAATAGGTTTTTATCATATATAGGGAGGTAAAAGGGCTTCATCAGTTAATTCTGCTAGGTTATGCACACAGCACCTGAGATAAGAGTAAGAAGAGGTAAGACTTTGGATGTGTTTAGAAAGACAAGAGGAAGCCAAGGTTATCCTGACTTCTAATTCTTCTTTTGCAGAAAAGCACTCTGTTATGTTTTACACTGGACAAGCTCTCCTGCCCCAGATTTCTGGGTGATTCTGTTAAAAATAGCAACTTGGATAACAGACTGCACATATTCTCTTATTTCCTTATGCCTGAAATAATCAGAAAACCCACTAATGCAAAGCTCTGATCACCTGATTGCTCTAATGGGATACTGAAAACATTCTGGTGCAAGATAACAAAAAATGCAGATGTAAATGATACTTCAAACAAGAAACAAGGCTTCTCAGAGGTAGCATTTGACTAGGAAAAAGGTTTAAAAGTATACAAAAATTAGTTCTTGCAGTATTTACCTAAAAAAGAGACCTATGCAGTCAGCTGCATCATGAGACTATAACGAGAAAGCGAAAAGCACAATGAGGAGCAATACCCAGGGCAAGGTGGTTACTGTGGGCTCAAAAACCAATGCCAGGATTTCCCACTGCCTTTTAGCTGGAAGCTGCCCAAGGCTGGAAACAAGAAGATACTCATCCCATACATAAGGTAGAGTGCTTTGTTACCTGTTCTGTTAAATCAGGAAACAAATGAGTTACATTACAGTTACAGTTACAAACACTGTAACTCATACGACTGGGCTGGTCTGAGATCTTCCTTGTTACTACTGCCTGTACCCCTGAAAAATGTGTCACAAGGGGTTTTGATCCAAACCTTTTCTTTTCTACCACCTTTTTTTATTATGATACTATTCACTATTTCTATTATGATATTATTCTATTCATATTTCTATTATGATATTATTCACTATTTCCTAGTTGTTTTATTTATTTAGAATACATCAGTCTCCATGACAAATACATATGAACACAGTGCCCTGTGAAATATCTGGTTGCAGAGATAATATGGTAGAAATCTTTTGAAAATGAAGCAATTCTAGTGGTTTTGCTAATGAACCACCCACCAAAAGGGAGTAGCACGTCTTAAAGGAAGCAGTCTCCAGAATGCTGAATAACTCAGCACTCAGGAGAGCAGCATTTTGTTTCTTCTGTGCATCTTAACCTCTGCTCTGCAGGGAATATTCTCTAGGACGGCATCTAAAGAAAGCATATTAGGCTCCATGCTAATCAGTTCTGAGCCTTTCAAGTAACTGCTGCTGATTGTATCAAAAATGTGCCAAGAGAAACAAACTGAGAATGCAAAATCCATTTGAATTTTCTTTTGAAGCTACGAGTAAAAACTCCTGGCAGCACCAGTGCTTTCAGCAGTGTAAGATTTTCATACTTTATGCACTTCAAAGTGCAGATGAGGATTATGACCTTATATATTGTATATGCACCTATATTTTATTTATACTGCATCTGTGCAATCAAGAGAAAAGATATTTCCATGACCTTCTACCAGCAAGAAACCTAACAAGAGTATTCAGACCTATTGAAAATTCACAGTTAATTAAAGGTTAAAAGGAACTTGCCAATTAGTATGAAAGATAATTGTCCTCCTTTGGCTACCTGATTATGTTTTCCTTTGAATACACTGAAGTGTATGTTGTCATGCTGTTGGTAAATGTAATCATAAAGCACTCACAGTACCTCCTGGCTCTGAAAATACTTAGCCTTAGAAACCAAAATTCTATGTGAAGTTTATAATTATCCTTTCATTATGCATGTGAACATCTTTGCATAGTTGTGGGGGAAAAATATCAGAAACACAGTAAAGGTAAGCAAGGCTTAGAACGCAAAGTGGGAGTTGTAGTTAGCATCACTTTTATTCCTAAAAACACAAGAGAAAAAGAGAACACTAAGGCTACAGCTGTGAAATCCAAAAGATGAGAAACATCTAGTGATAGTTCTAACAATAATTGTGATCTTTTTTCATTTGCTATTCATGTGACCAAGAACAATGCACAGTGCTTCAGATTCAGGATGCAAATAGCATGGATCTGTTTTGTGTTCTGCCTGTCTCATTTACCAGGTCACAGACAACAAAGATGTCCTTGCTCTCTCTCTGTCTCTCAAAAACAAAATAAAGCAGAAAACACCAAAACACCACCTAAAATGTCAAGTAAAGAATGAAATAATGTGTTTTGCTGAACAAGAGCTCAGCCAATAATCTAGTAAATAGAGAAATCACTGTTTTACCTCTAATTGTGATCATAAGCTATCTATAAAAGACTTCCATTTTCAGGACTGTGTCTTGCTTCAAAATAAATTGATTTAATACTTAAAGAAATTTTAATTTAATGGTAAGAAAAATGTTATTACATGTCATTGGCATACCATTGCTTGCTATTTGTGGTATTAGAGAAACATACATATTATATTTTTATATCAATATGTTTATAATTTACAAAACTATGGCTGCAAAGAGAAATTTCTCTGATCCTGAATGAGCTTTCTCTTGCAAAGATTATCTGATTGCTCTTTTTCTTTTCTCTTAGTTGACTATCTTAAGGTCATTTTATATGTTGTCTTTTCCCCAGAATTATTCTCTTTATATAGTATTTTTCTTCAAAATATCCTTCCCTGTCCTGGAGCAACTCTCATGATTACACCAAAAACCACACCACACCAAAACAACCTAGAAGACTCCACACCAGAACAACCTACAATACTCCTCTGGGCCTAGAATTCTATTTATCCCAGCTACAGTATTTATTCTACCTTAGCCTCCTAATCTTGTCTTCTCTCTTTTCTTTTATAACTTTTTGTGACAGACACTTTTTGTTATCACAATTCTGGCCATGCACTGTCAAGCCAATCAGTCAATCAATCTACTGACATAGTTAAATCCTATTCAACTTCTCTGTAATGACAGTTAAAGTTTAAATCCAAGCTTGTAATGTTTCAATATAAAATTTTGGCAAAGTTTCACTCTTTTTATAGAATTATTTTAGAAGTATGTCAAGATCCTGTGATTAATTCTGAAAAATGACAAGGACACTCTTTGATCTCTAGGCATGATGGCAAGTTTGCTGTGGGTTTTCTCAAATCTGAATGCTGGAGACAATTGAATTTTCTCCCTGACATTTATGAGTCTCTTGATACTTACGACAATTTTTCAATTTTTGCAACTACATTTGCTGCTATAATACATATGTATGTATTCCAATAATCTGACAAAGGCATTATGAATTATTTCCCCTCATATTCAAGAAGAACTGGCACTTAGTTTCTGTTATAAAAATTGTGAATACTGGCACAAATAACTTCTCAGTTATGTTCATCAGGAGAATTGGCTTGGCATGGAATGAGAATGAAAACAGGACACAAGCTACAGCAAACAACTTTCACATGCTGTTTTAACCACCACAATATTAACCTTATTTAAATTACCCTCAGATCTCATGCTGTTCTGCACAATATACTTCCAATCACTACCCTAGATTTATTATGGGTTTTTTGTATTTCCAGGACTTTGAAGTTGGCAAGAACTATGCAAAAAGATTTGGAGATAGATTTATTTTTCTTCTTTAGTTGCTTTGCTTATTTTCCACAGAGAAATGGACATTTGGCACCTCAGTCCTTCACGTGTTGCAAGGACAAAAAGGTATTTGTCTCAAAGCAGGAAAAGCAAATTACCAGAGCTATTTTTGAATGGTATTTAGGCAATCCGTTGGCTGATGTGTCCTAAAATTTCCTGTTACTGTATTTATTACTGTATTAGCCTTGTTGCTGTATTACTCTCATTTTAAATGTTTTGTGATGCTCAAGTCTTCCTAAAACCAAATGCTACACTATGTCACCTAAATATTAACTGTATAACCAGTCACCACGATAATTTTAAGTTGAGCAAGAAATTCTAGTACAGATCATTCTTGTCACTAATGAGCGATTTTTCTAAAAATAAATTTTTGCCTGGTTACTAATAATAAAAAACTGAAAAACTAAAGATTCAAGGTAATCACTTATTCTTTTTAACAAAACACATATTGACTCACTGGTCAATGCTGGAGTGGGCTGACATTACCTTTGAAACCTCTCTATGAGGTGCTTATAAACAGCTTGACAAATATTCAATACCATAGTAATTTCAGGCTTTTTGTTTGTTTGTGACTATCATTTGCTAAACTTTTGTTTTCCTCTAATTATCAGATTTTCTAAAAGGAGAACTGTTTTCTGTCATTATCCTGCATAGTCCTTGCAGAAGGCAGCATTTCACTGGGTTTCACCTGAGCTGTCCTGTACTAACAGCTTTATTTTGGTTTTACCACTAAGAGGAAGTTCAACATTCTGGATATAAGAGAGGCTGAGAAAAATTGAAGAGTTGTCAAATAATATCTTTATTTACTTTCCTTTTCATTACAAATGTAAAGTAAACTTTATAAATACCAAGGAGGTCTCCAATTTCTCATAAGAAAGGATGGAAAGAAAATGAAAACCTTATGACAGGGAGACCTCTTGCCTAAAACCTTTTTCTTTCCTTTGCTGAACTTTTATGTCTTTTCAAATTAAATTCCTGTCCAGTAAAACAAGTTACAGCAGAGAAATCAACTGTTTTCTTTCCACCAAGAACACCTTGATATATATTCCAAATTAAAAGCAAGCCTGCATTTCCAATTTACACTTTGCTGATGGCTGAGCATTCAGAACACATGGAAAGAAAGTGAAAGAGAGCAATGCAAACTTACTAGAATCAAGGAAATGTATTTTATTTCCAGCTGACAGAGAGAAAAGAAAGACTCACCTTTATATCATTATTATGCTGAAAAAGAGCAAGTGATATTTTGAAATAACAAGCAGTTCCTAAGCATTGATTGAAAAATCCTTCAGTGATCTGACTGACGCAGGGCTACTGAGACATCCACACCTGGAGACAACAGATCCCAAACACAGCCCTGCCTTCTACAACACAGAATCATATCATAATAATAACCTTATAATTATATTCTTATTAATGTTCTTATTAATAACATTTTAATAATATTTTATATTATTATAATATAATATTATAGTAATATTCTGCCATCTTAAGACAGTGCACAACACATTTGAATATGGTTATATCTAGTATATTTAATTCCCTACTACATCTGGAGATATTACCTTTTCCCCCCATAATTTATTAATTAAATAGATTTTTTAAAAAATCTTATACCACATGTAAGGTATACTAGACCTATCAGCATCCAGTCAAAACACAATTATTTTTTTCCCTAATGATGTAAGAAAAAACAGCTGGGTTTATATTATCACTCAGAAATTTAATTCCAAGCTGGGACAGGGTCTGGACATTGTTAAGACTGCACCAATTTCCTGTGAGAGATTGCAGAGTCCAGCCTGGATTCAGACACACTGTGGATTCTATGTAGGATTTATTTCATTCTGGTGAGAAGACTGTAAATACTTTTCTAAATAGACATCAAGAACATATTTACCAGGAGGGTAAAAGAATATTAAAACCAGAAAATGTTTTCATCAGACTTCAGTGATCAAATATTTTAGCATTTGTCCCAAGAAAAGGTCCAAAATTTGGGAAGTTCCATATGCAGATTTTCAGAATTTTTATATAATCGTCTTGGGTAAATTCTGATGAATAGCAAAAAGTTCTCTTGACCTCAATCATTTAGCCAAAAGTAGACTAAATATAAATTTCGTAGTCTAAAGTAAGTCTGCTATCTGTAAAAACCTACATAAATTTTTTATAGAATATAGGAATAGAAAAATTAAATCAAGCTGAGAAATTTTGTTTTGCTATTTCTGTTTTTAGAATTTATTTAAGAGAATAGAAGTCTGAGCAGAATTTGCAAATCATACTTATTACAACATTCAATATTAGAAAAAAAAGAAACTAGCTGTATTGTATTTAAAATTATTTTTAAAAGGAAAAGCCATTCCACCACTCTTTGGCTGAAAAGATTTCAAACCAAACTCTAAATTTCAGTTCAGTGAATCAACTGTCTGTAAATACTAATGTGAGTAACTTGGAAATGTGTCACTAGCAGTTCACTGTTAGTTCTGTTCTAATGTGTAGACTTTATTAAGTGTCCCAGGGTTTTTTAAATCAGTGTTTTATTTATTGACAGACTTTACCAATGTCACCCCTTTGGTATATTTTTAAAGGTTTTTGTCACATATGTGACCATCATGTGGTTTGTAACTCATTAAAATAGCAATAATATTTAATTATCACACAGGTTTTCAGCAAACTTATTTAGTGAAGAATTATAGCTGAACTTGAAATTCCAAGTTCAAATTGTCAAAATTGTTCAAAAGTAGTGAATAATGCTAATGGGGCATGTTACCACTCCTGATATCTTGTTGAAAAAGAATTCCAGCCATACTGCTTATAAATTAATCTTCTCATTCATCAAATGGAAAATTAGCTCATCACCGTATTAATCCCAAAAGCAAAGTGGGAAATAGATGGCACTGCTGTTAGTAATAACTCTTATAATCCCTGGTCAGTGCTGTCTAGGCACAATCCAGCTACAGTCTAAGGATGTGTTCTTCTGTCAAATGTGCTTATGCTTGTGAGACTGGCATGAAAAACTATAAAAGATGGAAAAGGATGTTAAGCCAGAAGACACGACTGCTTTCACTTAAAAAACCCTGTGATGACAAGCTTACCATAAAATAAAATAAAATATAGTGTCACTAAATGACACAGGGAAAAAAAGAGTGAGAGTCCAACATCCAGCCCACACCTCTACTCTAATTCACACACTTGCCTGGCAGCGTTGGTAGCTCCAGTTGTGCCACTAGAAAAGCTGTAAGGCTTTGAGTAGTAACCAGTGGACACTTTAACTCTGCAGTCTGAGAACACCAACCTTCCCTAAATGGGATCAGTTCAACACCACAGGCTGTGCACAGCTCTGCACTGCCCACGCTGGGCAGCCTGGACTCCTTCCATGTGACTTGCACAGAACATTTTCACTGGGGGTACACAAAGGCTTCAATTTTATGCCCCCAGACAGGAGGGACTCAGCCTCTTTTTTGCTTCTGTGCCCTTGTACAAGTGCTCAGAGGTTTTCCATGGTTGTTTGAGCACAAAGGAGGCTGTTAGCTCAGAAACACCACCTGGGAACAAGAAAGTGTAAGTTGAACAGTAGAGGAGGAAGAACGAACCTGCTTAAGTAAATTCTGAGAGATAATTAACTTCTGTGAGAAAACACACAGTAAATATAATGTATTCTGCTTTCTTAGATCCTGCCACACTATCTCATATGCCAGTTCAGAAATCAACTGCAGAGAGGAAATTGTGAAAAGTTGAGAGAAGAAATGGTTGAAAAAACATACTTAGAATTTAGTCGTAAAGAGAGATGTGCATGGAGTAAAATTTAGTAGATGACTACAAGTATCTTTTCTAGCTGATTGAAAGAACAGAAGGAATGCTGCTTGAAAGCTTTCAGCAAACAGGGAGCAACCACAAACATGTCAAAAGACCTGCTTGTCATACAGAAGAGTGACAAAATATATAAATTATATGAAATATAGTATCTAGTTAAGGAAGCCTGAGATCCCATAATTTAGGAGAAAAAAAATGAGCAAATACACACTGAAGGTTTTAAAGGCCAAGTTAGATAAATTATTTGGCACATTATTATCACAGATAATCTTGTCTTACCACAGGGGGAAGGAGGAGACAACTTCCTCTTTACACCCTTTGCAGCTGTGTTCTCTACAAGGCTATAATATATTTAATGAGGCTATTGTAATTTCACTAACTGTGAAGATAGCTGTAAGGATAACTGTATTAAAATTTTATGGAAGTAAGACCAGATAAAAAATTGCCTTTGTAGGTAGGTGAAGAAATTAAAAAATCAGAAAGAACAATCTTCAAAATTGAGGAAGTTTTTACATGACATGCAATTAAGTAAAAACAGCAGATATGATCCAGAAAGTTGATGTTGTAAAATGTCTATCCTAGAATGCATTCCAAGGACATGAATTTCTTGCTAAATTAAACATCCTGCTTTTATTTTAAATAACATCAAATCACATTGGTGAAGAAATTGTATTTGAGTTTTTAAACTGTGAAAAAAAGCCAAAAAGTCAATGTGAATTACCAGAAAAAAAAAACCCACCAAAATGTAAGGTCCATTCCCAACAAAAAAATTAAAAAGAAAACACACAAAAGTCTCTTCAATTTTGTGTTATGGAGGAAAATAGTGAATGTGCTGTGATGGGAATGATTCCATTAGAAAGAAAAAAAAAGTTTTGTTGCTCAGCTTGGCAAATGAACTGTACATTCACGGTCCCTATTGAGAAGATAAGAACAATTTCTTCTGATGAGAAAAGAATGTAAGTGCTGCCATCTCTGACCACTAATAAAGCTATTAGGGAAGCAGCAGGGGACAAGCATTTGCTTGCTCCCTCTGAGCTCTGGGTTTGCCTGCAGTCCCGTGGCTGTGAACAATGAGCTGTTCCTGGAGCAGGGGCTTTCCTCTGCCCTGCTCACAGGGAAATATTTCTGTCTGGATTTCTGTGCTGCTCAAATGTCTTGTGTGAGCAGCAGAGCTGAGGAAGTGTGGCTTCCAAAATCAGCCCCTCCCGTGGATTCTCTCCTGACAGGCAGGGCCAGCGTGGCCCTGCAGTGCCACAGGGGTGTCAAGGGGGTGTTTCAGTGACAAGCATAAATTGCACAAATATTGCTTAAACTTACTGTCTTTGACTTATCTTTTTAAATTTCAAATGTGCTAGAATTGTTCAGAAATTCAAAATTTACCAGTCATACAGTGATGTCCAGAATATGGGTTGAACACATGTATGATTTTTTTTTAAGATATTAGAAGCTCTTCATAGGCTGAAATTGTTGGTTTCGTAGGAAAAAAAAAAAAAGCTAATATTTTTACCATTTTTCACACAATAAAAACACATTTGAATATCATTGAAATAAATACATATATTTGGAGCATGTTTGAAAATAAACAAAGGTATAGAAATAAAACAGCAAAGACAAAAAAAGCCAAGAAAGAGAACATGACTGGTGTTCATACTCCTGGTGGTATGGAGTATCTCTAGAAAAAGGACAAAATTAGGATAAAAGGAAAACAGCATTAGCAGCAAATACTAAAATTCATCAGCAAAAATTTAAATGGAGAATAAAAGAAAACAATAAAGAGAGCTGAGAACAGTCCATCACTTAGATCTGTAACAGCAAAAGTGGAAAAGAAGATTGAAGGTTAAAACAGCACTTAATTAAAACTATTAATTGAAATTGTATATGATTGCACAGGGAACTGTTATGTCAACAGCCATTGAATATTAGATTAAATGCACAAATACTGTGCTTTTCATTTTTTATTTTTTAATTTAAACAAGTTCCTAGATATAAAGGAGTCTGGAAAATGCCATTCCTTCTGCTTTCATTACTTGAAGGCAAAAGAAAAGAAAAACCACATTCTTCTGGTCATGAAGCCAATCTAAAATTGTGCCAATGGGGACATTTTTTGACACTTCTACAAACTTAAGGAGACTCATATTGAACTCATAGTATAATCAAACTGTTCTTTTACTGTGAAGCTATTTAAAAAACTATTACGTTTTTAAGCTTTTTTAATGTCTCTGAGAAGTTCTTCTCTCACTGGTCTCAGAGGCAGTGTTTTTGTTAGGAAAAAAAAGCTTTCATTTCAGAAGAGAAGGGACTCTGCTGGTATTCATGTGAGCTGCTTTGACTCCATCAAATTTGAGCTTCATATATTACAGTTTTTCTAATGGAAAGGGTTATCTGCACTCACACCAGAAATGTGTGTGATTTAACAGGTGACTGCTAAGAACTGTTTGTCGTAGCACATTAAATGGAAGGAACTGAATACAATGGATTAAACAGGAGAGCAAATTGGGCCAAATAGTTCAGGGAAAGGGGTTGAAGGGAAGATAATGTCACAAAAAAATACTACAGGATCAAATGAGAGAAGCAACAGAATGAATTTAAAAGGGAAAGGTGGAAACAGAAGACAGATGAGAAAATTAGGAGATTAAAAGCTAAAAAATCAACTGCTTAATCAAAGATTGGTAATTTAGGAGCTGCAAGAAAGTTCTAAGGGCAAGGTGATAAGACCATACATAGAGGAACACAAGGTTAAGAGCCCAGCTAACACCTAAAGACTGAGTGAAGGTTGTAAACGTGTTCCAAAGCACTCCAAGTCATTTCAACTGTGCACAGGGCAGCACCTGAAATCACCACTTTCCATTTAAGACAGCAAACCACTGGCAGACTGGTGGTGCTCCTGTCACTCTCAGGAACATTGAGCAAATCCTGCTTTTCAGTTGAATTTCCTCATCTACACAGTGATATTTTTAATTCTTAAGTGTTGCAATGCAGAAAATTGTCTTTATGGATGATTTTTCTTCTCTGTAGATCTAAGATAGGAAGGACCCATAAACTGATGTAGCACTTTATTCATTAAAGAATTATCAAGTCTGTTTCTAAGTGGCAAAATATAAATGGAAGTATTATAAAAGAATGAATATTATTATTTACAGAATCACAAAATGGTCAAGGTCACCAGAGACATCTGGAAATCATCATTTCCCCATGTCTCTGCTCAAAGAGGGGCACCTAAATTAGTCTCAGCAGGATAGTGCCCAGATGGCTTTTGAGTATCTCCAAAGACAGGGACACCATAACCTCTCCAGGCAGCCTGTGCTCAATCACACTCAGTTAAAAACGTTTTCCTTTGGTTCAGAGGGAACCTTTTCTGTTTCAGTTTTTGCCCATTGCCTCTTACCTTGTTTTGGGCACCATCAAAAATTTCAGCTTGGTGAGTGGAATAAAGGACAGGAGCGGTCAATTGTCCCAAACCCAAACACATTCCTTCAAAGACACAATCTGCTTCCAGCTCCAGCTATTCCATCACATCTCTGACTTCTTATATTTCACCTGTTTGTAAATTCACTGTGCAATGCTGCATTAAAACATTGCTTGCTCCTTGAAATGCTGGATTGTTCTGATCAATATCAAGGACAACTGCTGGAATAAATTAAGTAATCCAGGACAGCATACAGTCCAAATACTTAGACCTCTGTCCACATTTAAGACAGTATAAAAGAATATAAGCTTTTGCTAAACTATATAATTAGGAACTAATAGTTAAAACCTGACATTACATAGAGAACAGCCAAAAAGGGCTTATTAACTGATGCAGATGGAATCTATAAGGTGAAGATTCTGATAACCTGGCTGAATTGAGATGCATCAATGAAGCCTTGCCAGGCTTTAGAAGCCAATTTGTGGAGTAAACAAATCAGCATTAGCAAACAGTGGATGACTGTATGGAGCTGATTTGCTCACCCAGTAAATGAAGGGAGAAATATCTGCTCATCATCCCCTCTTTTATCTGAGCCTGAGCTAATGCCTGTGCAGTCAATGGAATTTTTTCATTGACTTCTAAGATGAAATAAAATCTCTTGAAACAAGGGAGAAAACTAGTTCCTAGTATTTTCACTGTCTGGAATGCTGGAGGAGGATAATATTAAACAAAATAAAACTGATTTGACACTTCTTTCCTGTTGAGAGCAATTTTTTTTCCCCCTTAGGACACCCCTATTGTTAGCAAGCTTTTAACTCATTTGTCCAAATTGCTTGAGTAGTATAATTTTACTGCATCTCCTTAAAAATCACTAGCATTTTGCCAGTTCAGCTTCATGGAAATCAGTTTAGTTAAACCGGTAAGAAAGCATTTCAATAAAGTAGTGGATCATGTCACTTAATACTCTCAATTTTTGCATCTCTGTTTTTGCTGTTTATATCTTTTCTTTTCTTCGTAGGTTGCCCTTTTTCTCTTCTAAACAACTCTGTTCCATTCTCCCACACCTGATTCTTCCTGATAGAATTTTCTCAAGTCTGAGTCCTACTTGGAAATGGAATTTGTTTACTCACTTTCTTGGTTTGCAGCCCAATCGTTCTGCATCAGTTCTGTTCCCACCAAGAAGGCAGGAAGAGGAATCATATGGTATTTTTACAGCCATTTGTTACTGCTTTGATGACTTCACAGCTCTCTGCACAAGTTGTCACCTGATGGATGGGTTTTTTTCTGGTGGGGTGGGCTTTTTTCAACCCTTCTCATCTTTAATGGCAAGAGATGTGTATGTTCATATGCACAGAAGGGTGTGTGTTACATCCACACCATGCTAATGTACACAGTAAAGTATAATATTTAGACAGAAGTACCTGATCAAAGACCAACAGAAAGCTGCCCAGATCATTTGGGAGGACATACAATTCAGCAGGACTATAACTAGATTAAGTTCAACAAAATACTTTCATCATCCTGCTTTCATCATCCTTCCACACAGAAGAATTTTTCCCCTGACTTTCTGTATCTGTGCAAGGATCAGTATATCAGAGAGATGATGGGAGTGTGGAGCTGCTTGGAGCACAGCTGGTGCTCACTGAGTGCCAAGAGTCCACAACCGCTGTCCTGTCAGTCTGCTTACCCCACAGCCTCCACAGAAAGCCTGTTCTCATACACTTTCACAACTATCTACGAGCATGAGAAGTAAGAGAAATAATCTGTGAAACTACCTCTGTGTTCACCAAGAGCTAAGAACAGGTAACAGTGGGAAAGAACAGTACAGGGTATTTCTGCTTTCTAATAAATCAACGTGCCATAACTACACATGTACTACTCATCTGGAAAACTAGAATATTTGTCTTCACTCTTAACATGGAAAACAGGAATTCACAATTAAATAGAAATGTAAAAACTAGTCTGAAATTTAGAGATATTTACCTTCAGTGATAAATATGAACATTTTACTATTTGAAGGTATTGTTACCAGCATTTCTGAGAAGATAAGCAATTTAATTGTTTGGAGAAGAGGTAGAATTTTGGACATGAGTCTTTATTTGTCTTTCACCAGTTCCTGGAAGGAAAAAAAAAAAGAAAAAGAAAGAATATTTCTGAAATTAGCTGAGTTTTGCAATGAGGTTTCAGTCTGAGATGGAATGATAATTTGTACAGAGAGAAAATGTAATTCCTGAATATTAATGATCAAATTATAAAATTGTGAAGTGCCCCAGGTTGGTTTTGTTTGTTGGTTTGGTTTTTTAACAACACACCAGAACTCTGACAAACAGACACAACCAAGAGTTCAGACACACTCTCAGACACAAGGTGTGATCCTTGAGCTGTCCTGAGGAGCTGGACTGAGCTGATCCTGGTAGGGCCCTTCCAACACAGAACATTCTGTGATTCTGTGAAATATTAATCATGGCAGTTCATGTGAATGAATTACCCTCAATACTGCGTCTTTCTCTAAGCAAAATGCTTTTATTAAGAGGAGAAGAAGTCTGCATTAACTCTCTGAATTATCAATCTCTTGAGCACATCTTAATACAGAAAAAAAAACCCTTTAAAAACCTTGTATGCCAAGATTCACAGGCATGGTCACTTAAAAAAGAAAATACAGGCTGTGGATTCAAGTATAAGCAGCAGCTTTACACAGTGTCTCTGAGGCAACTGATGCCACAAATTGAGGCAAAATGCCAGCTAGGAAAGACCCACTGAATAATCAGAGGAAGAGAAAAACATCCATCTCAACTGCTATCTGAAAGGATGCCTGGAAAACAGACCTTCCTAGCTGGCCTCTCTTCTGAGCACTCCAGAGAGCTCCTCTGCCAGACCAGGAAGGCAAGAACTGCATAATGAGCCGCTGAAACACCGTGACAAAACCATAGACAAGGAGGAAATCTTGGAGCTTATTTCTGAAAGTGGGAGCAAAAAGAGGATTTCACCATTTTGTATTTCAGATTCAAGTGGCCCCGATTGCAAAATGTGTGTGGTTGACCTCAATTTTGTGCAGTGCAGATCTGCAGCTGAGGTTTTCACAAAGCTCTCATCTGTATCTGCCTCTAAATCAGACTTCATGGCTTGGTAGCTTTTTCACTAACATATCGTAAGCTCCCCCTTGTCATTGTACAAATACATCAATTTATTTAGGGTCTGTCTGTTAACAGATCAGTGTCTTTTGATCTCCTCTTTTAGCCTTGGCAAAATAACTTCAGCACCACCACTGGGGCTGAAGATTCTTCTTTATATACACTGTGTTTTCCTCTTGTATTTGAGAGACTGTAGCCTAGTTGAGATTTGAGAAACAGTAGCTTTACACAACCTTTTAAAGGATTGTTTATAAAAATACAAAAAAAAGTCGACTGGTAGAAGAACTTTTAAAAGTAAATGAGCATGATAATCTATTCAGTGCAACTAGTTACTAAATTTGGCATCTGTGAACCTGGTAACACTGTGAGAGGTATTCAAGTTTGATTGTCCAAGTGATCTCTCACTTTTCCACCATAGCCAGAGCAGAAGCCAAACTCTGCAAAGAAGTGTTACAATAATGAAACCTTAGAAAATGCTGAAATACTGAAATCTGAAAAACATGACAAGATCCTCTTCCTTATACCAAATGCCATTGATTCGACAGACATGTTCAAGCCCATAAAACAACAGGCTAGCTAAAATAGTATTTTTAATGTACTGAATAGTATTAGGTTTATATACAAGATAACTCATCTGTGTGTGGATATGTTCTGTCTGGAGAATAAAGATTTAAGTACATTCAGGAAATTAATTGTGCCTACTTGTCTTGGTGAATAAGAGATACACTTTGTGATGGTAAGTACTAATTTAAATGTTCTTCTGAAATCTGAGAGCTTAGAAATTCAGAAGTCTTATAAAAAAGGATGATATGGATGAAAATAAAATAAAATAGAACAGAATAGGATATGTGAAAAGACAAAAAAAACCACTGTAAAAATCTCTAAGAAACCTCTTTACAACAGAAGTCTGGTTAGCTCCATCTCAGAAAAGGTATTTATCTCAAATTTTTTGTTATATCAAAATGTGTTCAGTGAAATCAAGTGAAAGGAGAGAGAATATCAGCCTTGTCAACCATCAGTGTAGGATGTAAGCGCTGAGCAATTAAAGACCTGCAATACCTTTCATAAAGATCAAGTAGATCATGCTTTTCTTTAAACAGAAATAATTACACTGCTCATTCATTAACTTCTTCATAAATCCTATTAATTTTGAACTGCTATATATCCTGGAAATGCAGTTGAGGCTAAATGAACCTCATTACACAGTGTCCATGAAAATGATAATAGGGCTAAGGATAGGAAGTGCAGATGGTAATTAATTGCTCATCTTCCAACTTCACAAACTCTAAATCAACAGTTCTAGTTTGTAAAAAATTATTTTGTTTGCTAGAGGTATTTTACTACAGTCCACTTTCATTGGTGGTAGTTTCTTTTTAATGCAATTTTTTAATGGTGAGGAGATAAACACAGAGTGATTTTTATCTATGTTTTTGATAAATGAATGTCTCAGCAAAATTTTACAGCTAAAAAGGTTATTTACTTAAGAGAGATTTTGTGTATGTGGAAAGGTCAGATTTTTCTTAGATTGCTGTGAAATTGCCTCTGCCTTTTAGGAAATCTTCTAAGACGGCTCCTCTCCTTGTAGTGTTGACAAGGACACAGGAAGGATGTGGCCTGAAGAAATCAAATGAACAGCATAAAATCCTAGCTGGAATCTTCTGCTGCCCAGTTTGTGGGGTTTGAAATTCTGTCAAAATGTTGAACAAAACAAGAAGAGAGAGAGGACTTCTGAGCAAAAATCAATAACCAAGTCTTTTGAACTGTCCATGTACAAAGTTCTAATGAAAATGTCCTTGAGGGAAGTTTTAATATTGGACTTTGAGATCAGCTCCTCCATTGCCCTGATAGCATTGTAGAGCATTTGAAGTTTTCAAAGGTACCAATGCACAAAAGTTTGGCTCATACAGCTGAGGCTGGGGATGCCACTGAGGGATCTCAAAAACAGCAGTTTGCCACTGAAGGCTGTACAGAATTCTGTATGTGTTATTTGCACTGTGTCAGGTTTAGCTGGAGGGTACAATTTACTTCAAGGGAGTTTGTAAGACTTTAAATAGCATCTCTCCATGTACAAACTAATAAGTGATCAGATGCACAGCTCACTACAAAAAGTGCTCTGGTCCAGCTAAAGGGATTTGCCTTAATATACTGTAAATAGATAGAACTTTTATATAAATACAATTTATAAAATGTTAAATAAGGTTTGGATATTATATCCCATTAAGTGGGATTACATTTCTTTGTATCTGCGTGAGCCTGATAAAAAATGCAAAACATTCAGCACAGCATCAAGGTCATTCTGGGAGAACTGCCACACACATTATACTGAGGTTAAAATGGTTGGTAAGTGAGAGTTCTACAGTAATTGCACTGCTGTTACCCTAAAATACAAAATACAGACATTTACTATCCCTTTGGAGCATTTTCCCCCCCAGCACTGTTGAGAATTCATATGCATTTACACTCAGTTGTAGTTAGTGACATTAGAAGAAAATCTTTTTGGTATTAACATATAAGATATCTGGCACAAACACAAGAAATGTTTCAATTATCAGAAGATGTTAATTAAAACCACCCCAAAATGATATTTTTTTCCTTATAAGATGTTTTTATATATAACGTTATGTATCATAATAGAGACGTATCACAAGTCAGCATAGAGATTTCCACAGAGACAGAAAAGCAGCATTTTGAAATTAATTTTGCTTAACAGAACAGAGTCTTTCTCACTTTAATTTTAAAACTATTTTAAAAAACTGGTTGTTACAACTTTTTTTTAACCTTCTAGCATTTAGTTTATTTCAACAGAATTCACCCTACAGCTCAGTAAACATTCTGCAAACATTCAGCCTGTGCTGAATGTGAAAACAGAGCCAAAGAGCCACTGCTGGTCAAGGTGAGGAGCTCAGCACTCCTGCCATGGTCAGCTGGAATCCCAGAGAAAACAATCACTCTGGGCTTTAGATCACCTGGGAATCCTCAACAGGCACAGCACAGCCATGAACTACCCAGACTTCCCTCAAGCCCGTTTGCATTAATGCACCTCAACCCTTAAACCCGCCAAGCTTCAGCTATTTACTCCAAAGAACTTTGCTTTCCCTTCTCATGTGCAGCCACTGATTTGATATTTACCAAGCAACTGTGATTTTGCAGCCACTGCTGCACAAAGACTTTTCCACCTACAGATTGTTCCATACATTCAGGTATTAATTATGGCAATACAAAGACTGATAAAGATACTATACAAATTCTCAACATTCAAAATACACAGAGAACTGTGATAGTAAGATATTTTGCCACTACATTTATATGCAGCCTCAACATGATGGCATTAATACAAAACAGGAACTGTTGAAGCAAATCCAGTAGTTAAAATCAGGCCCAAGGAAGTATATTAATAACTGCAAAGAAGCATATGAAGAGTCAGTGAAATAAATTGTTGTATGTAATTGTGAATGGTTTAATTTATGGGAAGCATATCTATAAATACTAAAAGGTGAAGAGATATGAGAGCTCACATCTACCCTATTATGTGTAATTGAAAAATATACTCATGAAATCACACACTGCTTAAAAGTTTCAAGACCACAATTTAATGTTCATCCCTAGTGTGTGAATAATTCCTGAATGAACATGAACTGAGTGCTTAGAGAACTCTCAAATACGGTGACTTTCACTCTGTAGTTCTGTTAATGACATTTTTTTTCACTCCATAATGGAGAGGAAGCATAATTCACTGAGCTATTTCATCTTCTATAAAGCACTTGAGTCAATTCTATATCTGACTGAACAGAAAGATGCCAAAGAATTAATCATCACCTGCCTCCCAGTTAAAACTGCAAAGGCCAGTTTCCCTTGTTGTGAGGATTCACTTAGCCCTAATTGAAGCTGCACTTAAATATCACAATAGAACCATTCACTCTAAGAATTCTCAGCCATTTCCATCCTCCTCTTACCATCCTTCCTCCCCATTAAACTGTTTCCTACTTCCAATCCAAATAATCCTTAAAGCTTGTCATGGATTTTTTTTTGCTGTAGGAATGCATATGGGTGGAATGAAACTGGTGGAAAAGATCTGGAGAGAAAATGAGATTTTTTTCATTCCTCTGTAAATCTGCTTTTGAAACAAAATGCATGAGCATTAATTACTAACATTAAAAAAAAAAGGACAAAATAGCTCTTTTAAAATAATGTTTCTGAAAATTATAATAGTATGTGGAACAACTGACTTTTTGAAAATAGAGCTTAGGGCTGCTAAAAAATTAGATTGTCACACAGAACTTGCAATAAGTAGGCATAGAAAATCTTAAACAGAAAACAGAAGTTTATAGAAGACCAGTGAGATTTCATCTGACTGGTCCACTCATGTGACCAGTAGATTCAACTCATGTACAACAAAATTATGGCAATTTGAGCAAATTCATCTCTGGAGGAAGTTTTCAAGCAAGCAGGATCTGGCTTTGAGAAGTGACAAACACACAGGCTGCCCTGGACTGGAGAGCTCTGGTTGTCAATGACCAGGTACCCATGTTCTCCTGAGAGAACTGATTCATGTCTGTGGCAGACTCTTTCCTACTAAAAAATCAATTAATTGGCACAGATTAAAAGTGCACAAAGTGTCCAAATCAGAAACAACCATTCATATTGATGGCATCTTTCAACTGAGGGGCTTCAGAGCATTAAAAAGAGAATTCTAAACAAGAAGAAAACATCCTGATTTTCTTTCCATTTGCCTAGATTTTTAGCTTCTCCCTAAACTAGACAGATACATAGAAGCACAAACAAAAAATGAGGTTTTGATAGCCATTAGTGAAATTTATTCTTAATGACAACTGATGGATTATTCTATTCCTGTTTTAAATAAACTTTAAAATTTGCACCGATCTCATATTCATTTTCACTGCACTTAAAAGATTGTTTCAACATCCAAGTGAGGCAAAATGATTCTTTTTTCAGTGCATACTAGAGTGACTTCCCCGATCACATCAGACTGAATTGTATTTTTGTGAGGCTCTTCAACAGGCAGCCAAATAAATAGCTTTTTCCCTGCTGCATGGTTTGCTGTTTGCTTAAGCAAAAATCCAATTTCTGGAGAAGACTCCACAAGGGCTAAATTCCCTGCCATTTACAAGTGTCCCATTAGAGTAGCTTTCTATATGGAAATAACAGCCCAAGAAAAGGAGAGAAGGAATAGGTCTGAGGTCCACTCTTCCTGATGTGTTTTATTATTTCTTTTTCATTTGAAGACTAGAGTTGTGCTCCCACGAGAAAAAGGGAGTAATATTGGAATACAAATGTCTCAAGGAAATGGAGCTTCTTTAAAAGTAAAATCTTCTCTCTGGCTTTTTTTATTGTTTTCCCCCCTGTATGTATCAAGGACAAGGAGAGACCTGACAGCTTCAGACTCAAGCTGTCTTCCTTTAAAAGGTTTTTAATTAGAAATTCAAAGAAAAAGCTCCTACTGGGGCAGCATATATTAGAAATGTTGAGTTTTGGGCTTTATTACTGTTTTCTTTAGTAGAAGTTCTCATTTTAAAATAACTGCAATTAGAAGGATGGGGTGAACAAGACCCTGTGCATGCAGTGGCAGCAAGAAGAAGTATCAGTTGCTAGTGTTACCACATCTCAAAGGGAGGAAAGGTAAAAGAAAAGCTCTTAATGAAAGTTCACAGAAATGCATTTAATTTATATCTAATAGGACAGACATTCCAAATCTGCAGGATTAGAATTGATTACTGAAAGGAAGTTCACTGAAATTTAACAGCCATATAATGAACTCTGACATTCCTCTACTTTACAAGTGATAGTCATGAAACATCCTGTATCAGGAGGCACCTGTGTATTTCACAGTGCTTCAACTACAAAATCTGCTTTCAAATGAATTTTCTTCACTTCAGGACTGTATAATAATAATAATAATAATAATAATAATAATAATAATAATAATAATAGTAAAAAGTCTGGAGATCAGAGGGGTTTCTCCTGTACCGACAGGACATTGCTGGGTCACCAGATTGTTCCTGGTAGTGGCAAACAGTATTTTAGAGAGATTGCAGGCAGGGAGATGGGAACCTCCCAGCCTGTGCTGGTCACACAGACTCTGAGATCTGGGGAATCAGGGCTCACAAACCTCCCTGGTGGCTTCCCCAGCACTGACACTGCCTTGTCTGAGGGCACCATCACCACTCTCTGTTTGCACACAGAATTTTGATACACAGGAGAGCATTTATATTCTGTAGCAGGCAAAGGGCACTTAGGAACCTGGCAGGTTCCTAATATCTGATTTTTGAGTCCTGCTTTGGTCTGGGGATATTTTGCACTAGAATTCTGACCAGAAACACTAAGATCACAAACTCAAACTCTTGCCTGTAGTGATTGAACTTGTTTAGTTTTGGCTTCTGGATTACTAATAGCATTTATAAAAAAGTGGTTTGAATTTGAGAATTCATCACCTTACCTGTCTTCTGAAAAGGAATTGTCTGCATATACTCTATGTATGTTTAAATTACAGAGCTTAAATATGCATATGAAGTGTATTCAGAACTGTATCCTTGAACAGAGAGGGAAAAAGAGGCCTCTGAGGAAAAGTAGGAAACTGGCATACCTAACTGGCATACCCAAGAAAAAAAGGAATGGAAATCACTAAAGAGTTAAATTTAAGTAAGACATTGGATTACATAACATATCAGGGTTCATAGTTGAGACAAAAATAAAACCTCTTTTTTTTCTTTTTCACACAGCATCAAAATAGGAACATGACATGACAAGTTACTGGGAAATTTATTTTGTGCAGGACAAAGCTCCTGGAAAGCCATAGCCCCACTTGCTTAGAACAAATGACCTGAAAAACACTTCTTGATAAGAATTCACTTTTTATCTAAAAGCCACTTCAGAGCAGGCCTCTGCAGAACATGGCTCCTGTTTTGACCAAGGCTAGACAGAATTTGTGGAGCTCTGTGTCTCTTTTTCCATTAATTTGTGCATGTTTAGTGCATTTTAGTGTTTTATTATGGTGAGAACATAATTTCATACAAACAACCAGAGTTTTCTAAATGTAATCTACTAGTCAGGTTTAAATGTTCAGTTCAAATTTCTGAAAGGTCAGTTTGAGATACCTGCCCTTGTTACACTATTTCCTATATACATTCATTTACCTTTTCTTATTAATGCACTATTTCTCCTTTATAATTTAATTTGCTGCCTTCTAGAGCAGTTCTAAGGTGTCTACCTTAACATATTTGTGCATCATTTACAAAACACATTTATAAACATAAAAACCACTTTTGGACCTTTGAGACTGAAAACAATAAAGCATTGTGAGATGTGATGATTTTTTTTTTTACCTTAATACTAGAAATTATTTCCCTGGCAGTGCAATGAGTAGTTTGCTTATTTTAATTAATGCCAATAAGCAAGAATTCTTCCTAGGAAGATTTGTGAGTTTTCGCTCACAAGAACGGGGTCCTGGTTCTCTAGAAGACACATGCATGCAGGTATTCCACCTTTTGAATAATTTCTTTAATATTTGGAAGAACACAGAGCATAAGTAATTTTTAATAGGAAAATATTTTTATGTTGTTATTCTATTTCCTAATGAAATTTATACAGTAATGATTTTAATGTAAAAATTTTATATTAACCTTTAAAATGAAAGTAGTTAAAAAATTACCAGTGCTTAGAGATACTACAAAACTCAGTGAAATTCTCAAAGCTGAGCTCAAGGCACTACTTATAAAGAAGGAATTGTGCTAAATTATTCAAATAACCTACCATGGTTTTGCCTTAAATGTGTAACTATATATTTTTGGACTCTATAATTTTCATAGAGTTTCTTGGTTTTGCTTAGGAGATTACAGTTTTGAATTCATACAGGCTTTACTGTCTTACAATATCTTTAAAATTTGCCTGTTCTGATGCTTGAAGAAAAACAATTAAAAACATTACAAATCCTAAAAATGTATACATCTTCATATGAATTATAATTAAGAAAAATTATCTAAATGACTTGTAAAGAAAAATTTCCAACTATGATGTACTTGGTGTTACTTTTTTTTTTACACACCTAATGAACTGATGTAAAGTTGCTGCATATTTTATAGACCCCAGAGGTACCACTGTTCAGTTTGAATTTAAATTGCCCTTGGATGTCAGTAGGTGTTGTATCAGATTATTCTAGTTTAAAAAACAGGGAAGTTCATTTTGGAAAAATACCAACAACTTCTGGCAACAGTGACTTTCTAGGATTGGATACTGCTTTGCACTCATTCTTAACTACATTAATTCCCAGTACCTGAAACATTACATATTTCAAAGGTTTTTTAGGGTATGAGGAGGGAATTCTGTCTTTAAAAATTAGTCTTGTGTTGAATTATTGAAAAGACCATTGAATCCAATGCGTGTTGCTTGTTCAATATGTGTATCTGACTTCAGGTAAACTCTAAATATCAGCAGGATCAATGCCTAGAGTAAGTTCAGAACACTTTGGCCCTAAACAATCATGACTGACAAAATTGCCCATGTTTGTGAATTTTTTATTTCTGCCTATAGGTTATTTTTTAAATGCATGAATCAAAATAGCTGTACTGAAATGGGAATAACTATATTACACAAATATAATTGTGTCCAAGGGCAATTCATACTATAGTTCCTGAAGAATTCTTAGTGTCAAATAAGTATGAGACAGATAAGAAAATTTTAAAAAACTAACATAAAAAACAACAAACAAACTAAAGCCACAAACAAAACCCCCTGCAAGCAAACAAACAAGTCCCTTCCCTCTCACACCAATTCATAGATATTAGCTATTTCTGAATGGATTCATTCAGAGCATCTTGGTCAAATTATTAGGAATAAAGACTTTTTAGATAATAAAATTTAAAATTGTGTCCTTACCACATATGTATATGACTGAAGATACCCCATGGTGAAATTTAATATTATCAAAAGGTGAATCCAGCATATCTGACAAAAGATGCTGGTTTGGGTTTTGGTTTTGTTTTTTTTTTTTTTAATCTTGCTGATCAATGAAAAACTTTGGAAACAATTTAATCTATCCAGGGATGTGACTGTTTATATTGTTCAAGGCTGATTACTGAAGAAGTTCTAAAGCAGTTTAATCTGTTCAGGGGTGTTAAACAAATATGTCAACATTCATTTTACATTTGTGTCTAACACAGCCAAACGAGGAGAATGCTGGAAATAGATTGCAGTACTCTGTTTGCTTAAGGAAAAAAAAAGGCAATATGCTTCATATTTTATAGAAGATGCAAACTCCTTTGTAAGATGAATGCTTTTCAGATTGAGCTTTTCAGTAGCTTTGCTGTGCAGATTATGGTCTGGCATTCTGCCATATAATGATATATAACCTTATAGCTCACTATTATGCAAATAACAATTTGGCTGGGAGGACTGAGTGCTTAGATTTCCTCTAAGGACTATCATATATTTCAAACTTCTAACACCAAATTATATTTGACATTTAATTTGAACTCAATTTATGTAGAAAAATAATTTTAGAAACCCTCTTGTGTAAATTTCTAATAAATGTTACATTTTAATTTTTCCTTTTTTTCATATGTAGATATATATGCAGGGGAGGTTTAATTTAGATTGACAGGGAATACATCATTATATAGTACACCATATATGGAAGGGTATTCTAAGCGAGGATCTCCCAGTACAAAGTAAAATATCCATGGAAAACAATAGCAAAAATGTTAAAATTCATACACGCATCTGCTATTAATTAATTCTTACAAAATAAGACTGACAGGTACATATGCATTCAAGCGTGTTGTACAGGGAATTAATAGTGGAGAATGGCAGATGAAACATAATGAAGTTCAGGAGCTGGTAATTAATCTGGGAAAGGTCAGTTCTAACCTGCACTCCTCCTTCCACCTCGCTCAGATTTACCTGGTGGGGCCAGTACAACACCCCTGGGAGAGATCATTTCATCATTTCATCTCCAACCCTGCCTCACCAAGGACACCAAGACTGAACTGGCAGAGTTTTCTCCTTACCAGGGGCTCAGGCTGCCCATCCAGAAGCTGCTCTGACAGCACCTGTGAGTATTTCCAACCTGCAAATTCACAAGCACTAACTCTGTCCTGTTCTTTTTCTATCCTTATGAGTCCATTTAGTGTGAAGGATTAGACGACTTACTCAGAAGTATTTATTTCTTCTCTTCTGTTGTTTTGCCCCATCTTTATTTCGCTGTCTTTCACTACACTTAAATATTTGTTAAGAACTTTTGCTACCTTGAATGAGCACAGTCCAAAGTCCATCTCATAATGTCACAATCTGAGGTTATAGGTTGTTTGATATGGAAGTTTATGTCAATAAAAATATAGAAAGAAACAATATTGGGAATAGATTTCCAGCACTACGTAAAAACTGCATGGTTTCTTGAATAAAAGTGGAATGTCTTTATAGTCTTCATGAATTTCACAGCACAGCTTATCTGGAAAACTGTAAAAGAAAAGCAGCCAACCAAACTTAAAAAAAAAATCAACAGCAGAAAAAAACTCAGTTGTGTAATTGAGATGTTTCCTGTAGCTCCATACCTCTGACAGGTCAAAATTTGTCACATTTTGGTAATTTTCATACTCTTGGGAATAATGGGTGTCTCTTTAACAAGGATTGGCAGAGTTGGAACACAGGCCAGATATTGTGGTTGAGTGTCTACTTATTCTTTAATGGATGGTGATTTGGGTATGGGTTTTTCGGAAGTTCTATTTCTGGACACATCCCTGAACACAGCTTGTACAGTTCTTTAAAAAGCCCTGTGCTTAAAGGCAGGACTCTGTTGGTCTCATACCATGTCAGCAGATGACTGCTTGAGATGGAGGATAATGTAACAACCAGAACAAGGTGGGAGAAGATAACAATAAGCTGAGGAAGAGGATTAGAATGATTTTAACTACTAGAGGGCAAATGTTACATTAATAACACCATGACCAGTAATCTTGGAGGTTTACTGTACAAATAGAACAGGGACCCAAGGGCCTTGAAACTCCTGCATGACATAAAAGCTCAAATAGTTTGTTTGTTCAAAAGTCTTACATATCTTAATCTGCGCAGAAAACAAAAAAAAAAATTCAGCTTAAGGTGTCTCCAAAATAATTTCTCCTTCACTCTTTGATGTCAATATTTATTTCTATGCAGTAATGATCCTCAAACATCAGCAGCAACAGTGAAAACTGTGGCATGGGTGAAACACTATCTCCAGCTCCAGCAATATTGAACAGGAATTGATTCTGCTGGGTCATGACAGTCTTTTCAGCCTGTCACTGCTCACTTTCCCTCAGGCAGGGCAGTCACAGTGCTTCTCTTCCACATGTTTCTCAAGTCCCCCTCTCATGAATTCTTTCATCTGTTCTATCCTGAGTGGCATTTTCTGCCAAGCTGTGCAAAGGGATCAGTACATTTTTGTAAGGACCTCCACGTTTGATGCACACCAGTAAAGTTTTTGGAAAGGATTACAGGAAAAGGTGTTTCAACCCTTCCCAATGGATAATGTCACAGGAAAGGGTAGATAGAAACTGATTTAAAAACCAAGACACAAACAAACAAACAAATAAAATAATTGCAATTTGCTTGAATTGTGGGAAGACTTCCATTAAGTAAGCACTGAATTTGAAGTAAAGTGAAGGTATAAAAAATCCCAAGACAAGAATACACTTGTAGTCTGTTGCTGTTTGGGGTAAATGTGGTCTTGGACTGTTATGAGAATCTCTGTGGTAATCAAAGACTTTAAAGACTGTGAATGCCTATTTGACAATGGCAGCCTTGCCAATGTAAATGTAGCTAAGGATTTACCATGGACTGTGTTATGAAATTCATTTTTCAGAAAAATGGCAAAAAACTCACTCCGAGGAGAATCTTGTCTTTCCAACTCTTCACCTGAAAGAAAACTTTCTCTTGGTAGCTTGGTCTGGGACAAATGGTCACGCTTAGAGTGGGATGGTACAAGAAGCAGAAATCCCCATGTCAAAATAGATTTTTTTCTTTTGTTCTTTTATTATTAGGTCCTATAATACATCCTTGATCAAAATTATTAGCTTAATCATGCAAACCAAAATTAACCTTCTATGAATCTTGACCTAATAACATGATGGGCAGTTAGAAATGGAAATGGCTCAAAGACTTTTCAGTTCATCTACTGATATCTACTGTTCCAATGTAAATAGCAGTATCCAAATAATTCACATGAACACTATAGAAAAATCATGCCTCTGGAAGTTTTAATCAAATAAGGAAAGTGAAACTGAAGATACATATTTTTTGAGCAAAAATAACTTGGTTTTTTTTCTGTTTTGAGAGTCCTTACATAAAAATTGTTTCAAGCAACTCCAGTTTTAAGTAATTTAAAACTGACTTGTGCCTATAGTTAAAGATAGAAAAAAATCCCTATTCCTGAAAAAAGTTCAGCATCATGCCATGACTTTAGGAGAAATTATTGTGATCACAGTCCATAAAATAGACTATGAGACCTTGTCTAGATTTAAAAAATGATCCTGAAAGGGATCCAGCCATGGCAACGCACAGCTCAGATCATTAGTCCATGCAGCATTTCATCTACTGAGATTTCTTGTCTTGCCCAAGCCAGATAATTAAAGGTAGATAAATATGCATCAGTTATAGTCATATCTGCTGTGTACACATACTCAAACTCAGTTTGAAGAAGGGTGGAAAAATCTACAGCACAGGTTGGTGTGTGTATTTGTTGTACTATCATATAATATCATAGAATACATGGTGCAGATGGCTTGATTATTTCTTTTTCAATTAAAAAACTCTACAGGAATTATCATACCTATAATGTGAAACTTAATTTCCTTAATCTATGGCAAATGACAATTTGCAGTGATTGACCCACCACAACTTTACATAAACAAAAATAATTCTCTCCTCTAGGAAATACTGACAAAAAAAAAACAACCAACCAACATATAGATTAATCAAATTATACTGTTCCAACATTAACTCAAAATACCACATTGGATGATTATCTCATCATTAGAACTACAAAAATAATTTACAGTGAATAATTTCCTTAGTAATTTTTTGCTTATTCTACTCACACAATGTCTGTGACAAGACTGCAGCTTGCCTAAGTTGAATCACTTTTCACTTTTCTTCACTTATTTAGGGATAGACTTTGGAATATTTCAACTGCTGTTATTATATTTAATTACTTATTCATGTTTAAACTTTGACTTGTGACAGTATTCAACTGGATGCATTCAGGTACTGGATGAGTATAAGCCATTAGAGTTATTTTAAAGCTTCCTACTCTGCACAAGAACCCTTTTCCCACCAAGAACATCCTCTCTAGCAGGGAAAGCCATTGAAACTATGTAGAGTATGGTAAGGTAAATTCAAATATCTTCCTTTTTGTGTCTTGCCTATACATGCTATTTCTTTTCCCCTGAATATCTGAAAAAAAGCAAGATATTATGTGAGAATTCTGCTATGGAAACAGACCTATATACACAGAAATAACACTAAATCAAAACAACAGCTAAACAAGGGGTAGTGAAGACAGCATCATGGTCTGAGAAAGAAAGATGATAAGAAAATTAGTAATATAAAAAGGGAAACGAATTCAAACAAATTTTTTTAAATGCTTTGACGTTAGTTCATAAAAAGTGTTAACATTGCTATAACCTATGGGGTGGCTGGATGCACAGAGACTAGATACTGTGCTTTGAATTACTCAGTATTAACTACAAACTCAGATTCAAATGAATTACATTTAGCATACAGTCAGCAAAAATACTGCTAAGAAGTATTATTTAAGCAATTAATGATATTAGTTTAAAAATCTGCAATGTTATGCACAATGTAGCAATGGACTCTCAAGTTTTCATGAAAGAATCCATTCTAGGGATTTTTTTTTTTGCTTGCATATCTGGTTGTTGACAGTCCAGAAAAAAGCACAGAAAGATTAAAATCCCGCCGTGTTGCAAATCAAATTGAACATATACAAAATCATAATCAAAATTCAAATTAAAATAAACCACAAATCTTTAGTATTTCTACTTGTATTGTTTTCTATGATGAAAACTTGTTTATCAAAACAGTCAGAAATTTTGACAGATCACTAATTCATAAGAACACTTCTTGCTTTATAAAATATGTGACACTATTGGCAATATATTATGAAAGTGATCTTGAAGGAACAAGATGCTCTGACTTCAATTATACAAATCATAAAATACAGACCTTGCTGATACCTAAAGAGAGAATCAGGATAAAACTGTAAACCTCATATTCAGTACTCAACTTTAGCACACACAGAACTAAAATGATTATGTTCCAACCTACAAATGGGCAATATTTCTGGGAGTAATCATAGTATTATAATTTAGTAGTCATATGCTTTTTTGATATGTAAATACTTTGAAAGAATATTAGCAAAATCAGGCAGTTGACAACCTTGTCCAATACTTTGCAATGTGACTTCAGTGTTTGTGTTAAGCAGAGTCTGTAGATCAAAAATGTACAAATATTCAATCTAGTCCAGTGACTCACTTGGTATAATGAGATAGTAATGTTTTAATGTGATTACATCAGGACTAGTGCTAAGCCTATCTACAGCACATTTTCTAATCCTAGAACCACAACAGGATTTGACAAATTTAATTTTCACTACAAATGATCTAAAATTATCCATTACATTATAAAATCCTGAGACCATGGTGTGCCATATCATCCATGTTTTTAACACAGAAAACCACAAAGACTGCAAGTGGGATGACACTGAACTGAGCATAAAATATTTATCAGAAAGGTAGCCAAAGGATGGAGCAAAGTTACTTTTACTTCTTTGTAAAATATTTGATCTTTTTCAGGCAAGGGGTTTGAAAACTCAGCAATATTGACTAGTTCTATAAATGTGTAGAACAGGAGATTATGATTCCATGGAATCACACACCTTCTCACCTGTTCTTACAGCAGTTCTCATCATGGAGATGAAGAAATATTTCTAAATTGAGATATGAATGTCAAGAGACCTGGTCACTACATAGGGTAACATTGTAAAACATTGTCAAAGTTTTCTGCTGAAGTCCTTTATTTATTCACTCCTAAACAGTTAAAGCCAGAAGTCATGCTGCTCGACAGATCTCACAAGGGTGCTTCCAAAAAGCATGTTACTCAAATATTTTCCTCTACATAAATAAGAGCAGCACAGCAAGTCTTAGATATTCTGCTTTCTGAGACACATTCACACACTTGGATTGCTCTGTTCATACTGTAGAGGGATGAATCTCAAAAAGCAAGTGACTCACCTTCCAATTATGTTACATGGCCCAACAACTGGTGCTGCTACAGCAAACTTAAAAGCAAGTGTTACCTCTCCAAGAGCTGCTAATACAACATATCCAACTGCTCATTTGGTCGAACATTAAATATAAACAAACACATTTCTTCACAATCAACAGTGACATGTCATATATCGCGAGGGAAAAAAAAATTGGGGGAGTGAGCTGTTTGCCTTTTGTGCATGAGGTTTATCCTAAGACACTTAAAGGAATCCATTAAATCCATTTAGCAGCCCTTCAGTATCACCAGAATGTGCTTCTCTAGTAGAAAGCAAGAGAACCAGTCTTACAGCAGAGTGCCTAGAAGAATATATCCTGTGCTTTGTCAGGTTGAACTTCAAAAGTAGGAATTAAATTTCTTATTGGCACATGTCTTTTTCAGAGGTTTATAACAAGGAATTACTATTTTCCTCTTCTCCTTTAGCTGTTCAGAGCAAATCTACTTTGATTCATAGAATGACAAATGGCTTTGGTTACTCGATCAGTTACTCATCACATTGCAATATGCTCAACTAAGTTTCTCTTCTCTGGGTTTAACTATCACATGGAGATATAGGCTACTCATTCCTGCTGCTAAATCTACTAAGGAAATCTACTACGACAGTAATAGCATCCCTCTTTTGCTAAATCAATTTTTAATAATCTCTACATGATCTCAGATTCCACAAAGAATTCTGAGCATGGGACAGGGACTCTCACACCTCTTCTACCCCAGCAACTGTGTCACAGACTAGGAAAGGCAGCTGGCAGAATAACCTCAAAAAAAAAATCATAACCAAATAAAATAAAAAAAGAATAAGCAAATAAATAAATGAGGAAAAAAAACCCCAACCCACAAAAACCAACCAACCAAACAAGAATCCCAACCCAAAACCCAAAGCCCAAATCCACCCAACAACACAGCACCATTGATGTTTTCATGGGACCATAAAATGGGCAGGCAACTTATAAAGGGTCCATAGCTCCCCAAGGGTTTTTGAAATTTAAATGGACTCTAGTGCTAAGTTGACAAGTTTCAGACAGAGTGATGAGCTTTTAAACTATTTGACAAGGCATTTCTGTGCAAGAATACACCCCATGGAAATATCCATCATCTATGGTCCTTGGAAAGATTTCTTCAGTCTGATGGTGCTCTTTGTGATGAGAACAGACATTTTGGAAGTGGAGAAGTCACACAAAGTTACAGAGCTCAGAAGGAGAGAGGAACAGATGGTTTCGCTAATGAGTTTTCTAAAACACACCCCCTATCCTTGGAGGACACAGTGCAGCAGTTAAAATGTTCCAGTGATTATTTTCTTAAATAACTAGACCTTTTCTAAACAGATATGCATAGCAACATTGTATTAAATTTTAGACATCAATAAACAAAATTTCTGGTTTGTTTTGTGTTTTTTTTTTTTTTTTCTTCATGCCATAATAGTCTCAAGAAAATCACGAGGCTGTATTTTCACACTGTTAACAGTTATAATTTATGAAGGCTGAGCTCACTAAAGTTAGGCATAAACAAGTAAGCATTATCATTGTCAATAAAGGCAACTTCAGCTTTTGGAGGTTGTATTTTTTTAATTTTACTTAAAACATGCTGATGAGAGGATAATTTATTATTGTAAAAAAATTGAATCAGCTGCTGGGGTAAATAGGTATCATGATAGCACTCGATGACTCCTAGAAAATAATTACTTCTATAGGATTTAACTTCCTAACAACAAATTAAAACAAATTTACACTTACCTTAAATTATTAAACAGTATTTTTAATTTGAATTATGGACAAATAAGACATCTAAAAGTAATAGAAAACTTTGCAACTAATTATCTGATTGTTAAGAGAGTTCCTGAAATTTACTTTTTTCATTTATGTGTATTTGCTAGTCAGTTTTCTCACCCTATAATATCAATATGAGCATCTTTAGGAGAAAAGAAAAAGAAAAATCACCAAAAAATTAAACCGTGATTCAGTATGCAATCACTATGTCTTTCAGAAAATACAATTGCTTGGAGACCAAGCAGTTTTATCTTTTACTGTAGACTCTCACTAGCATATTCTTGCTCAAAGTATGACACTGATTGCTATTCTTTGCTTTCTCAGTAAAAAAATATAAATTGTAAAAACAAGTGGAAGAAGACATTGCTGTTATTTGGCAACCACTCCTTGTATTGCTGTGGAGATTACCCCAGTGCCTCCAAGGTGGAGCAATGACATTGACAGCACCACAAATGGATAATTACCACGACAGGAGGGATTCAGGCTGCTCTGGTTTGGGTCTAGGTCAAGTGAAGGGCCTGGGTCCTGCCAGAGTGGAAATACTTGGAAATTCTTCTAAAATTCTCAGTATCCAACGTTACAACATCAGCCCATGTGTCACAGCTGAGAGAGGGATCCAGCAACAACTGCTCTGAATTCTCTGGGACAAATCCCTACCAGCAGAATGTTTTGTACAAGAAACCCTTTTAACTGATATTATTTTCTACTGATTTTGAAAGAAACTCTGCCATAAAGAAATATTAATGAAATTAATATTAATGTTAATATCTGTTAAATAGCAGACAAAAGGCAAATCAGTAAAAGCCAGGTTCCACAGCGGATGGACAGCTGGGTTTTCTTCATCTCCAAGTGAAAGAATGATGTAAAAAAAAAAAAAAACCAACACCCACCAATGATGCTGGACATGAGTCCAAAATCTCCACTTCTAGATCCTGGCTATTAAATAAATAACACAGCCATTGGCACTGCCAAAGGCACCACAGCTGTTTGGGAATTTAGAATATTCCATACTTCAATCAAAAATAATGACAAATAATTAAGGTGTTATTTTAACTCAGGGTTACTTTTTCTTTTAAAAATTATTATTATTATTATTATTATTATTATTATTATTATTATTATTATTAGCAGCAGCAGCAGCAGCAGCAGCAGCAGCAGCATTATCATCATTATCATTATCATTATCATTATTATTTTGGAGGGGAGAATCTGTCATTTCAAAGTGTAAAACTTTTATAAGTCCTTAGAAGGATAAAAGCAATAAACACTGATGAAACATCTACAAATCTTTAAAGCCCCAACATTTTCTACAGCACTAGACTGTTTTTTGGGAACTTGCTCTGTCACTATAGTTCTGTTAGGAAATATTTGAGCATTTCCTCAGGAAAGTGGTTATCTGTCTGGTCCATACCCACAATTAAAATTTCTAGTAGAATAAAAGTTTCTTTTGCACACACAGATTGCTCAATTTTTGTGAATTAAGTTATTATCAGGAATGAATACAGATCTGGAAGTTAAAAGTACCAAAACTTTCACAATCATTTAAAAATCTAAGTGGGAGATAGTACATTTCTGAAAGAAAGACTACTTTGACAGCATTAATCATGCATCATTCCAACTTTGCAGCTACAAATGCATTGTAAGAACATAGTGATTATTTGGGATCAACACAGTTATTCCTGAAGGAAAAAATAAATCTGAATGTTTAAGTTATTACTTTCTCTCTTTGATAATTGACTAATGTTACTTGGTGGAATTAATTAGTTTTAATTGATCCATTTCTGCTAGTTATTAGTTTAAAGGAGATAAAGGTTCTGATGTTATCCCATTCTCCTCTAGGAATTTAATTCTCATTTTTTCCATTAGTCTTAGCTATGGTGAGCAGCTGACAGTCATTGTAGAAATCTTTTTTGAAAATAAATGCAATCCAATTATGAGGTTTACAGAAAACCTCCACAAATGCAAGACAAGAACACGCAAGAATATTTCACCTCTAATTAGAATGTACTTGTCAAAAGGATTTGTGCACTGAAATAACACCTCCTCTTTCCTTACAATGCCTTTTAGATGTGTCATTTAGGAATGTCTGAATGTCTTAATAGAAAATATAGGTTATGTTTAACAATTCATAAACAATTCACTATGGTTTTTTGTAAGTCTTGGAAAGCAGACATTTCTCACTGCTCTTGAAGAACCTGTCTTGGTTAAAGTACAAGCTCTTAAATTCATAAAATATTCTACATTAATTATTATTTTATCATCCATTATCTTCTGTTAGACTGCCCTCATTTTATATAAAAGATACAACAAGATGGAAAAATATTTAGAACTTAAATCTCTGAAACTCTCAAGCTACAACTTAGAGGTACTGACCTGAGCTACAAGTTTTTAGAAGTCACAGCTGTGTGTAATTTATCTGTGTAAATTATGTGCAATCTATCAGTTGGATGTTATGGAAACTGCATGAATAAGTAAAATTGCAAGACTAGAATGAATGAATGAATACTAAGAGAGAGACACTCCATTCCTGAGCAAGTCTTTATTGCATGCCTCGAGTATGGCGAGGAAGGAGCTGCCAAATGTTGTGTGAGTTGAACCACTGAAAAAGTAAAACAATCATCTGAAATGTACTGCCTAGTGTCATATCATTATTGTAAAATGGAAATTACTTTTTTGGAGGAAACTCTCATATCTATGCATTCAATAGGCTTCACTACATCAGGGGTGACATCTTTGGCAGACGATCTGGCAACACCCTTTGTGTTAAAAGTTCAAAAGCTATTTCAGAAACTTCCCTGAATCCAGTGCCACCTCCTTTTGCTAACCAACAACTCCTAAAATAGAGACTAAAACAAAGACTGCTGTTGCACTGAGGCTTTTACTGAAATAAGCTGCTATATTGGTGATGTTTAGCCATAATTAGGACAAAATAAGAACTTGCCACTAGGTAGCTGAAGCAGGTATTGGAAATGTTTTATATTCGCAGTATGCAAAGGGGTTCAAACTCATATTTAACCTGATTTAACACTCACCAGAACCAGAGCATGCAGATGTTATAAATATATAGTTACAGTGAATAATATGGGATTGGATTGTAATTGGATTAGGATCTGATGACCCTTGTAAAGATCCTCTCTCTCTACAGTGAGAACAAATATGGAGAGCAGTATATATGGATTTTTCTGCTTGCTGTAAGCACTAGGCTTTGTCAGCTAAGCAGCTGCAGCCGAAACTTAAGTTAAAACCAGTTCTGATGGCAGCTGGTTACACACTTAAACTTCTGTGGTGTATCTACATCCTCTGAAGCCTTAAAGAAGCACATGAAATAACCTGGTTTCAGCTCTTTAGAAAAGCTCTCTTGCCCAATGTACGGCCAAACTGAGGTCAGGTATGAACAACAGAACTGTTCTTATTCTCACATAGAGTCATGAGATCTAAAAGTATGATCAATGATTTTTTAAGAGCACTTTCTATTAATGCTTTAGAACAGTTGTATTTTAACAGCACTGATGTTGGTTTAAGGTTCTATGTGTGAAAATACCACACAGGAATTTCAGAAAACACCTCCAATTGATAAACAATAAATTGAATGGACTAAAGGGTAAATGTGAGAAGCTTTGTAAATCACTAAATCCATTGCCCTAGGTGAGGCATATGCATGTCATTGTATGTATTTGTTATTGATGTGGAGAATTGCATAAAATGACTGAAGGAAAAACCAGGTTTATGTGATTTTTTCATGTTTTTCTTAATAACACAGTAAAGTAAATTAAGCTACTTATGTCAGCTATTAAAAAATGTCTTCATAAGGAGCCCATTGCAGCATCTGATTGCTTAATGAATTAGCTTTTGATAATATCATAATGGAAAGTGAAATTTCTTACATTTTTGCTTTAGATCAAAAAACTATATTGATTAGAGTGACAAGTCCAATCAGACCAAGATAAAATAAACTACAGTTCATGACAATGATACTCTGGACAAGAATGGAAAGTTACTTTGCTGGTTTTTTTAGAGTTAATTTTCGCCCCAGCACCTGGTATGGGCTGTGTTTTGGATTGTGCTGGAAATGCTTTGCTAGCACAGGGATGTTTTCCTTACTGCCGAGCGAGGCTCACACAGAGTCAAGGCCTTTCCTGCTCCTCACCCACCCCAGCCATGAGGAGCCTGGGGGTGCCCATGGAGCTGGGAGGGGACACAGCAGGGCCAGCTGACCCTGAGTGAGCACAGGGATGCCCCACACTGGATGTACTCAGAGTACAAACTAGCGGGAATAGGAAGGAAGCAGGGACATGGGGGGATCTTCTTAATGATGGTGTTTGTCTTCCCAAGTAACTGATGCATGTCATGGAGCTGTGCTTTCCTGAGAATGGCCAAAAACCTGCTTGCCCATGGCAAGTGGGGAATTAATTCCTTATTTTGATTTGTTTGCATGTAGCTTTTGCTTTACCCACTAAATTTCCTTTATCCCAAGCCATGAGTATGTGGTCTTTTATCCTTCTGATTCTCTCCCCCATCCCACTGAGGGGACAACTCTGTGTGCCTGATTTGCTGGCTAGGATTAAACCACAACAATTATTTACTCACTATTAAACCTGGCTGGGATTAAACCACAACAATTACTACTCACTACTTACTCAACAATATTCACTATTAGTGCTACTGCAAAAAAAATAAATTAGCAAAAGTCCTAGTGACTGGTTTCTTAATTTGAACAATTTTTTTTTTATGATCATCTTTAGGACAGGCTAGGAACTTATGAAGATCAAATGCCACATTGCACTAACCAAGGAAATGATAAATATATCAGTGGATCTTCCAATTGGATAGACAAAGAAAGACATATTTGGTAGACTGCAGCTGAAAGATACTCAGAAATAAATGAACAGAAAAGGGAAACTTTGAACAAACATAATCTGTCCAAACCAAGACAAAAAGTCATTTGGTTTAACAGCTCGTCCATTGTAATATCACTATTTAAACATCCCCATGGAAAAAAAAAAGAGACAGAGAATCACCATTATTTGCTCTCTAAAAATAAAGTGATGAAAATTCAAGCAGTTAAATAATACCTGCTCTGGTCATAGCCCTTCCAGTTCACAGCCATTCCTAATAAAACTGAGTATCTCCTCTAGTATCACTGGTAGCAAATTAATATTTATGGCTTAGCAGGCAGTATAGGGCTAAGAATTGCTTGTGGCACAAGAGACAGAAAATTCAGTGAAAGAAATCTAGTTTTCCTGAACAATAGTTCACATAGAAAAACACATTTTAAAGTAAGACTGTTTAAGCAGGATGGAAACATATTCATTATGAAAGTCTGCATAACATTTTGGAGGATTCATTAATTTCCTTTCAGCTTTAAAAGCAGTACATCCTTTCACTTTTTTCTGTGGGAGTGAAGCAGTACCCACAGCAGAGGAAAAGAAATATAGATTTCTCAGCCTACTTGGACATGCAGAGATTCATGGGATGATGTGAGATGTGCTGAGGGTGCTGAAGGATACCCTGGGAGGGTTTTTGGCACAGTCTCCCAGAGCTGTCTTGTCACCCAGCAGGTGAGTGACAGCTGGAGATGGGAACAACAAGGCAGGAACAGAACTGATCCAGGATGCACAGTGCCTGAAGCCCAGCTGACAATCCACACAGTGGTGTCTCCCAGGGATCTGTGTGGGGACTAACACTGGGAACTGCCTTCCTTAATGCAGGACATGAGAGAACAAAGTGCACTCCCAGCAGAATTGTGGATGACAACAAATTGAGGGGCATCAGTCGATATGTGGGGGACAGGGCTGCTGTCCTGAGGGGTTGGGACACACTGCAGACGTGGCTTGATAGGAAACCACTGAGGTTTAGCAAAGCCCTCATAAAATATAAAGACACTAACACACTGGGATGAATCCAGTGGAGACCACCAGGATGGGAGGGGATAAGGAATAAGGAACACATGAAAGACGTCAAGAGGCAGGTTTGTTCAGCATTAAGAAGAGGGCACTAAGGAGACACATTACTCTCTCTGCAACTTGCTCCACTCTGAGAGATACAGACTGACAGACAAAAAAATCCCATGTTGTTACACAGAAATCCTGATTAGATACTTGGTTTTACCACAGAAGTGGTCAAATATGCCCAAAGAGGGCACAGAATCTCCATTACATTGAAGTTGTTCAAGACTGTGATTCTGTGTGACTCAACTGGAGCAGACCTGAACATCCTGGTCTGAAGAGAACAACTGTAACAAAGGGGTTAGACTACTTAACCTCCAGAGGTCCTTCTCAAACTAAATTGTTTTCTGATTCTGCAAGAGCAAAGGATCTTAACAAAAAGAAAAAAAAAACAACAAAAAAAACCACAGTGAATCCATGATACTGATCTATCATTTGGTTTCTTTTTTTATTTATTTTTCTTTTCCTCCAAGTCAGTATTGTTATACTAAACATTAGTCTGAGCCTTTATTATTTCATAAAACATTCCTTTACTCAAATGTAATGAAAAGCTCATTATGACTTCCCAGCTACCAGTGCAAACAGTGTACTTAGCCAAATGGTAATTGTATCGGTCTTCCTTCTATTCCAATACTGCTCTGAAAGTTGTGTCCCTCAAATGAATAATTACCTACAGAATAATTAAATGTTGCTGATATGGTCTACTCATCCCACTTGTACATAGAAACAGCAAAGTCTGTCTTCCCTGAAATCTATCTCCGTCATGTTGGATAAGCTTACTGCCCATCACACGGCTGGCATCGATCCCCACTCAATTACAGATGAACATAGCACCATATTAAAAGACAAATAAGGTTTAATTTTAATCACAGACAGCCTGTAAGTCCATGTTCCATTATAGATTAAAAGAACCAATTATTTTTAAAAGTAAAGATTTAATGAAAGGCCTTACTAATATATAGACACATTGCTCCCTCTGCATTCTAAGTCAGACTCTGCAGTAATGTTTGAAATTGCTGCAAGCAATCCAAGCAAGGCATGTGGATACACCTTGGAGAAGAATGGTTTTCCTTCAGATACAAATACACTTTCTCAATAGGGTTTCTTTTGCAAGATTTCTCTTTCAAAAGAGTAAAATCACAGACCATTTATAGTCAACAAATTAACTCTGTGGCCAGAGTTTTATTGTTACTGAGACAGAGTAAATGCAAAATAATTGCATTGAAGCAGGCAGAAATTCCACACTAATGACACTGAATGGTGCTGAAATCACTTTATCCCAGACTCAGAAAGGTAGTTAGGAACCTAATTCTCATCTGAATTCAATGGGAGTTAGACACCTACACATCTCTGAATCCAGACATTATAGCTTTCCATCTGTAACAACAGGAGTTGGCTTGCATAATTAACTCCAGAATCAAGGGCATCAGAATTCTTATTTTCTTACTATTCATTCTTGAGTACTAGTTTTCAATCCCCCTTGTTTATTGAGGTAGTATAATGTTTGTGAGACTGTGAACTAATAAAATTTTAGCTCTATAATATTGTTGATATTAGCACTGAGAATGCAAAGATAAAAATGTACATTTTAGATGTATATCTACAAACTGGGTAATCTGAGAATGCTGTTACTAGTGCTAGGAATGTAATTCCCCTTGTACAGAGAAAACAGGAGAGGTTATATACATGTATATATGTGTATATATAAAGTTAACATCCCAATTTTTAAGGATGTTTTTTATATAATGCCATGCTTTTTTTAGGAATTTCACATACACCATTCAACCAGAAATGCTTTAATGAATGGTAAAATCTCTTCATTTTTCTAAATTTGGACAGAACTTCTTTAGAAGGTAAAAAAAGTTAAAGCACTATTTACCAACAGACATTGTTACATCAATCTTACAATTACTGTTCACAGTTAAAAACAAAAACCCCAAAACAAAACAGGATTTCCTTGACTAGGAAGAAGCTGTATTTTATCTGCCCCTCTAACCTTCAAGGAAAAGTGTACCAAATAAAACACTAGTTAGGTCTGTAGAATGAGGGTTCAGAAAAGAAATGCAGGCATTTCTGATATATTTTAAGGATCTCATATCAAAAGATCACTTAGAATACTTCTGATGATGAACAAAAGAGTTGAGAAACCTTCTCATCTACTTATACTCAGCCCTTGCTGTTTTCATCCTGCAAAATTCTTTTTGGTTTTGTCCTCACTGATCCCTGAAGGAAAAAAAAAATCTCCAGCTTCTCTCCACTTGTTAGATATTCACAAAGAGAATAGGGGAGAGCAGCAAGCAGGTGCTCCAATGGAAACAGCTCCTCACAACGCAGGTGCACTGCAAGGATCCAGTGCAGAAACAGCAGCTGTGCTCTGGGAGTGCTCCCACCTTCCTTACTCACTCTTACATACACACAATTAACAGAAATGAGAAACTCAATTTACCAGGCCTAGGGATAAACAAGATTGTGCAGAACCAAATCCCTACTTTCAAGCTGGAATCCTATTATTTTTCATTTTTAATGTTCTTTTGACTAAAACAAATTCCTGTTTTTAGGTACACCATCAAATTCATCCAACATGTTCTGTGAAATATCTTAAAAGACGCATGAAATAAAGGCTTTTAAATCTCTTCGCAGAAAACTATGAAAACAAAATAAATCAAGGTACACACTGAAACTTCTATCTTAGCATATATTTCATTAGCAGGATGAGGATATAACAGTTCTTCAACAGAAGTAACAGGTTTCACAAAAATAGTTAGAATATGCAAAGGTACAGATTGTTCTCTAGCTGATCTAATACCAGGTCAAGTCAAGATATGGATTACTAGACCAACTATGATTTTAAATCAGCACCATTATTTTCCTATATTGACACCAAATATATTGTACAATGAAATTAAAATACATTATCAATGTATTAAAATACATTGAAATTAAATACATTATCAATGAATTCTGTAAACTTTCTAATTCACTGTTATCTATTCTAAATTCTGTCAGACTTCTCTAAAGAAGAAACATGTTTTATATACAAGAAAAATTAGAGAATATTTCCAAAGTTTTCAAAAAATCACTTATGTGCTTGCTATACATCCAGAAATAGAGCCCTGTGTGTTGGAAATGTAAGCTGATGGCTCACACTGAAAATGTCACCTGCTATTTATTGTCATGCTTTCTTTTTCAGGTTCAAAGGCCTCACCAATATGTTATAGCAGAAAACTATTTATGGCCATGTTGTCTGCTAAATGTATCATATGCATCTCTCCAAAATCTGCACACTGGATTCTAGATTAAGCTACTATGAAATGCACCTTTGTTGAGGCCACTGAGCAACATTCACGTTCTGTGCTGGTTTTTAGCTGGAGATGATCTGAGTTACAGTATTTTGCAAAAGCATTAGTCCTCCTCCAGAGTATTTGCAGCAGTGACAAATAAGATTTTCTGTTATTAGCTAGCACAAAATCTGGCACAGCATTATGTGCAGAGTAATAAATGTCTTCATTCTCTCTGTGGCACACAGCACTGAGACATTTACATGAGATTGCTGTTGTCACAGACAGTAATTAAGTGCTTGATTCTGCCATGGCCTTTCAAAAGGTCTTGGGCACCTCGAATTCATGCTATGGTACATCATATATATTACTCTGAGGAAATTTTACAAGCATGGTACTGTAATATGCAGAGATATGCATATATGAACTTTCCTCTGAACAATACCTCAGTATAAAAAACAGTGCACTCCAAGTCTGAAATACTTAATAAAAAATAGCCAGTTTTTATAAGCATAATTTTAAAATTAACTGAGTAATTTTGGCTGCATAATCATACCCCTGAAGGGATGCAATAAAATATAAATTTAATCAAATACATTTTTAGAACACGCTTCAAGCTAGGACATGTACAATTTTGATCCAAATATCTAGTCATGAGTATAATATCAGACCTTTAATTATAATTCCTATTATAATTGTTCTATTGAAGAAAATGTAGCCAGTGCCCTTACCTGCAATTACGCACATACAGTCTGTGGAAAGAGTAGATAAAAACTCTCCTGTGAACCATTCCTTGCTGAGCTAATTCACCCAACTGGTTTAATTTCATTTGCCCTCAGTCTGCCGTTGCAGTGATTACATCTAAATGAAAAGACAAGGAAACACCAAAATGAAAAAAAAAAAAATCATTAGATTTATTGTCTAAATTTTCAATTTGACTTTTATTTTTGAACAATCAGGGAGTCTGGGCCACAGAAAGCATGCTGCAAGAAAAGCATTAGGAAGTTTCTGATGGTGGTGTGTATGAATATCTCATCTAGTGGCTAAAATGTGTGGCCTCCCTGAGACTCGTTACGGTGCACACCTGGTGCTCTGTGATAGGTGCCCTGTATTTTACTCCTAATATATGGGGATCTATAAACCCATAAAGAAATGTCTTTTTGCGAATATCTGGTGTTAACATTGCAGCCTGCTCTTCAAAGTTAAATACCCTTAGGCCACAGTTGTAAAAGGTTTCTGTGGCACAATGATCTGAGACAATACCCAAATTATTATTTTAAATAGTTATATGCTAATATATAAGTTCCAATATTATGATATACTTCATCTTCTAATATTTATTTCAATGTAGCTTCTGCAATGCACATAGAGCTTTGGAAACTGCACTGCTGGCTGTGTAGCAATGTCCAAAGGGTGGCAAAGCTCTGCACAGGAGGGATGTGTGGATTCAACAATCCCACGTGTCCACCCATGAGACCCAAGACACTGCAAGAACCTAACCCTGGAGATAACTCAGTCTCCTATATTGTGTGTGTTATGGAGTAGCAGGATTACATCTCCACACAGTGCACCATTTATCAAGACCAGATGCCATAAACACACTGAAGTTATTCCAGAAATAACATAGGCACAAGTCTTCTCTCAAATGCCCCAGGACTCCCGTCCACCCATCTAATCCACAATATAGGTGCTTCTCTGGAAAATGTCAATTCCCTGTCACATTTTCTAGCTGCTTCATATTGTCCAAATCATTGTTTGCAATATTATTTTTAATATTGTACAATAGAATTCAATCCAGTAAATGGTCAAAAACGTGGGTGAATTCCAAGCTACGCAATGAAATATGTGGATATAATGCCAATTCTTTTGAACATGAGCCATACATGGAATTTAACATGGATTTTTCTCCTCCCCCAAAATCTACCTTGACCTTGCAAAATATGAAGTTGTTAGCTTAGTCTCCTGGGGAAATCACAGTGATAAAATCTAGGCTATTATAAAATACCAGACAATAAATTTCAATCCAAAGATCACAAATAAACAAACAAAACCCAGTATGACTTTCCAGTTTCCAAACAAACTAGTCTATCAATTAGCCCAAAAAGCCCACTCAAAAAGGGCCTGGGGTGGTGACCATGCAATGTATCAATAATCAGATTAATTCATTCAACTGATCTGATACATAAGCATGAAATAAAGAAAAAATGGAAAAATACAATAAGCATGCACAATCACATTGGCCTCTCAGACAAAACAGGGTCATGTAAGGATTTTTTTTTCCATCATGTGACTCATTATGCAGCGCTAATTACATCATCTCCCCATCTTGCTGCCTCTAGACACTCAATTGCTATGGATTGGTTGCTTTCCCTGAGGCTGCTGATACATTTATAATAAGCATGGACTAACCTCAAAGTAATGAATCCCACCCCCTTGATTAATTTATCTTAAACAGAAAATGTTAGAGAAAACTCCAAATATATTTTTTAAAAAAATATCAAAGATGTTCAGCTCAGCTTCTGAAAAAAATTTTTTGCAATTGGAAACCAGCTTGATCATGCAGATGTCTGGCTTACAGTCCTTTATATTTTTTATATAGGGATTTAAGTACAGCACCTTTCACACAAGTCCATTTAAATGATCTGGGCACCAAGCTTTTTGATTTCTGAATTAAACTTTAATATGTGACTACTTCTGATAATGCCATGAATTATATGTAATCTTTGATCATGCATATTTGAGTGGACAGTGCCAGAATTTAGTCTTGTTCTGTCATTGTTCATGTAACTTCAGATTTGGAAAGAGAGCCTAAACATTTGCTCTTTTTTCTGAGTACTTGCCAAAGCCAAGGCATAACATTGGAAAATAATTATAGAAAATGAAAAATTTCCAGACCTTGTACAAGCACGTGCAGCATAGTGACTTTAATGAAGATATGCTAATTGTCAAAGCTTTGTCTAACACCTCCTTGGACTCTTGCTTGCATTGGTGCTTCACACAGCCTTAAGTACCAAAAATACATCCTGGATCATTCCCCTCTCCACCTCAACACAGGGGAATGCTTCCTTAAGGAATGGATGTCACAGAAAGATTCTCTGACTTAAAAGGGGTCTCCATTTTAAACCAACATGAGGCAACATAAGCATATTCACCTCTCTCAGGCTTAGAGTTATTTTTCTATTAAAAGAGTGGAAAATAACTGAACTCCTGAGATAAGCGGAAGGTTTGGTCATTTCCTCTGCAAAACTTGTACTCAAAGTATTTCACAAACTCTTACCTTTTCTGGGTTTTTTGTGTGTGTTTTTTTTTTCTTTGTTTGTTTTTGTTTGTTTGTTTGTTTTGGCTGTTCCTGCTTTTGTTAATTGTTGATAAAAGAAAAGGCTAGCAGTTTGTCTGCCGCAAGAATTTACAGCTGTAGCAATGCTTCTAGGTCACCAGCTTGCCAGGCTGACACAGTGAACCTATGAGTGTCAAAGGCATGGAATCCTCATATTTAAAATTAAAAAAAAAAAAAAAAAAGGAAAACAAAAGCAGAAAAAATAAGACAGTGGAGCATAATTATCATGCCAATTCCTTTAGCTACCAGACTTTAAATTTTGAAGGAGTAGGAACTCCACCCTCTTTTGAAACTTTCACAATACACTGAAAATTTATGAAGCTATAATGAGAGAGAAAGAGGGAAGCTGACAGAGTGCAAAAATATCTTTTCAGTTTACAATACCTTCACTTGGGAAGTCTGACAGTCTGTGGTCCATATTCAACATTAGATTGTCAGTATGGATTTTGAAAAGGGAGAGAAATCCCTTATCTTTAAAATAAAATTCAGATCCCTGGGTCTCAAAATTTCAATTATTTGAATTTACTGCAGTCTGAAAGAAGGCCACTGTGCTTCCCCAAGGGCCAGAGCAGAAAAGAAACTTCAGATCTACTGAAAGGATTCAGAGCTGCTACCACCAGCACCAAAGATATTCTGGGTCCAGATATTAAATACATAAATGATGGATTTATACCCCCGGGAGAGTTTTGCAGTATCTCAATCCTTTATTTAGGCAGTTTAGTTTTAACCACTTGTGGAAAACACAAATGGAGTTTTCTGATCTCCATGATGGAGCCATCAAAGATTAAATTATTTTTACAAGCCTAAGTATCAAAAATTCCATCTAAAAATGTAGAATTTTAATACTGCAAGTGTTTAACCTCTCCAGCCATTTATTGAGCAGCACCATATGCTCATGAACTCCAGATATTTTAAAATCCAGAAATTAATTTTGATCAAAGCAAAGATCAAAAAAGAAGTTGCACGCCTGTTGTTTTCAGCAAGAGAAATGTTGAAGGACAAACATGGCAATTCAGAAATTTTTATTACATAAATTCAAAACTAATCTACACAGAAGACCATTTAGAACACAACAATGCAAATAATGCAAATAACTAAATAAAAATCCATAGTCGCTGTAAAACTTCAGCTTAAATTGGCTGGTGAGCTTCAGTGGCACTCTGAAAGGATAAGTTGTAAATGAGTCAAACCAATGGACATGAAAATTCCTAAGAAATGTGATTTTTTTTTCTCTCAACTCTGTCCAGTAACAAGGAGGTGATTCAAATTATTCAGCAGATGGCTCAGATGTAAGAACAGCTTGGTAGAAGCAGGACTAAGCTAATTACAGTATTATGACTGTGCCTCTTTATTTTCTACCTCCTTCCTTCTTCCTTCCCAGAGAGTACATCCAGCCTCTCCATTTCTCTTTCAAATTTCACCTGGAATCTCAGCACACCATGCAAGGGCAGAGTGAGCAGGAGGATTGTGCTGAGCAGGAGCCAGGGGCTGCCTTTCCCTCCGGCCAGGGGTGCTGCTCTTTCCAGCTTTGCTGCAGTCACAGCTGCTCGGGTAAAAGCATCTGTAAATCCCTGCCAGTGTTCTTGCAGATTGGTGACCACGGTCCTGTGCACTGCTACACATAAGATTGGAAGCCACAGATAAGAAGAAACTATCAAAAGGATATTTGCTTTGGAATGGATAAGATTATTGACATTTCCAAGGTTGTACATCCGTACCAGAGAACAGGAAAACCATTTTGTCTTGTGATCTAAATCAAACTCATACAAGGAATAAATACTATTGTATTTTGAGCTCCTTTTTTTTTCCATTTTTAAGTTATCAGAGTTAAAAAAAAACAATGTATCTGCCCATGTGAATGAATAACTACTTCTCTATTTTACAAATAGGCCATATTGCTATGCATGGCAGGATTCACTGTCCATCTAATACAGAAATATAAATAATATGAACCCTGAGACCATCTATTAATCCATTTCTTTGCTCATACAATTTAATTTGTGATTGTTCATTTTATTTCTTGTCTAAACTGTATCAAGGAAAGGGATGGGGATCCTTTCTACAAATCCTTTATATTTAAGATAATCTAAATATGTATTGCTTAAAAAGACTGCAAACAGTGGTATCTCAGCATAACATAAATGACACACCAAGGCTATTTACCATTGTATTTTTTTTCTTAACAGAATATACTACAATCATATCTGTGCAAAGTCATTGTGAGATATGCAGTGTTACAAGATTCCCTGACTGTACATTAGAGGAGAATCAGGAGAGCTGAAGAAAACACTTGTGAACAAGAATACCTGAATGAAAAACTTCATTCGTATTTGAGACATGATTTTAATGGGGCACACAGAAGTGAATTGGTAAATCACACTATGTGAATTTTTAGAAAGCAGGGTTAAAACTATATTTATTATCAATTAAAAGCTTGAACTCCAAGCTGACCTGTACTAACAAACTTTCTAAAGCTTTCTAAACTAATGCAGTTTAGATCTTAAAATGTCCCCAGCACCACGGAACAGTAACCTGGAGGTACAGAAGCCAGCCAGGTATCACCTATCCTGACAATGCTCTTTTGTAGGAAAAATTGCTAAGATAGAGAAATTAGCAGAGTAGTGACAAGATGTTCAGATTTCTCTTTGCTGTACTGCACCTCAGTCAGGCATGAAAGAGGGACTGGATGCAACCATCATAAGAAAAACCAATACAAGGTAGTTTTAAACTGTTTTTTGGACTCTGTGGTTCTCAAAGAAGAATAAACACCTTTCCTTTTCTGAATGAAGTTGTTTCTGACTTAATAAGATCAAAATCTAAGGAATATTTTTCTTTTTTTTTCTTAAAATATATGCAAATGTTTGAAATTATCCCAACTGGCTTCAACATAACCAAGCAGAACTTTACCACAAACAGAAGCAGTTGTAACAGGCCCAGTGAAATAACTAAGTCCACAGTTCAGACAAGGTACACACTAATATGAAACAGTGATATTGTAAATGTGTTCCAACACATATTTTGCAAAGCTTCAAACATCATATTCAGCAGATGTATTTAATTTCATTCACTTTTTAAGCTGCAGCCATGCTCAGCTGGGTCAAAATAGTTTTATGCATAATCTGAAAATTTACATAAAAATTTCTGTATAACATATAAATAATAATGCAAAGAGTCCAGACAACTTTATCTTACTTTACATCAGATAATACAACTTCCAGCAGTGTTTGTATTAACATACTGCTTTTAGGCAAAGAAACTGGGAAAACCACTATGCAAATGGAAAGAGTTTTACACCATACTTTTAGTAAAAAATCTTTTAGAGGGCTGGCAATCAGTACAATGAAATAATTTGGAGGTGATTTAATCATACCATCTGGGTTGTAGAACTCATGAGCAAAAGGGTGTTCCTATTAGTGTCTCTAACAGTAATTGTTATTTTAATTGGCTGAAATAAACTCTGCTGCCCCCAGGGCAGTCATAACACTAGGATGGTGTAGACCTGCTTTCCCTTATGAAGGTAGAAGTGCAATGAAAAACTGCCCTGTGAATAAGTAAGAAGCTACTTATTTATAGAGCAGTTATAAATAGAGCAGTTACTAATTTTCATGAAGATTGTTTGGGGGGGTAAAACCAAACCAAAACAAAATAAAACTCCACACCTTAAATTTAAAATAGAATATGATATCATACATTTTCCTGGACATTAAAGCTTTCTGGCATTACACAACATTTTAATCAGGCATCTGGAATGTAAATTAATGGAGAAAGAATGGTCTTGTACCTACTTCATCTTCTGGCTCTTCTGACAAGAATCCCATGTAGGTGATAATTATAATGTATAATTTGGGTGATTTAAAGTTTATTGGAAAGAGGGGACATTAAAAATATTTTTAGAAATTGGTATTTTACAAAATATCCTTGACTATCATATTCAAGGTAGAATTAAGTTCCCTAAGCAGATAATCACAGAAATATTTACTTAAGAGATATTTGCATCTAAATCAAGCAATATTGAAGTCTTCATCTGTTAATAAAGGAACCATGTCTGGTGCCCATCTCATTGGCTCTGTATGACACAGCCACAGAACAGCTGTGCTGACAGGACTCAGGGCCCCAGCTCATGCCTCCCCAAGAACATCTAATCCCAGCTTTTGTGAGGGATTTCACGTTTCACCAAGCCCTTAAAACTGGAGCACCAGTCAAAATAAAGATTCCCTACAGAACAGAAGAACATGAACTTAACAAACGGAGTGAATTCAGATTTTGTAACAACAGCTGATGTCCTTCCACTACAAAGTCAGGATTTTTGACACCTGGACTGGAATGGACAATGTCCAAACAAAGGAAATCTTTACGACACCATTCAGCATTTCCAATAAGATATTCCACCACGCTCTCCAGTCAGCAGGGCTGCTGCTGAGTTTTCTATCCAGTGATGACTGACTGTCCCCAGAGAGTCCTACAGTGCCCTGGGTTGCTATAAGCACAGATTCTTTCAGGTCCAGCCTTTAAGTAGCCTGCCTATCCACAGGCCAAGTAGCTGGTCCCTTTGTAGGCAGCAGTGTGTTGTCATGTTCCAATTGCTTCAAACTTGAAGAGTTGGGATGGGTTAATTCCGGGTATGAGCAAATACAACAAAAAGAAAAAGATATACAAACAATTTTGCATCAAAGGCAAGTCTGTACTGCCCCTGTGTCTAAAAACAATTGTTTACACTAACTTCACTAACTTCTATATTTAACTGTGTCCTGGTCTCTTCCTTGGGGATAATGATCCTAAAACACCTGCAGGATTTTGGCTTACACTGAAACAAAGTCTGATTTACCTGTTGAGAGAAAAAAGCTTTTTCTGCAGGAGATTTGAGCTGTATGAGGCCTCCTACAGACTGTACCCTCCTGAAGGACTTCAGGACTTCCTGCTATTTCAGTTGATATCTTCACCTCCCAATGCTTAATAACAGTATTTTAAGGGATCAGTAAAGAAACACAATTTGTGTTTTTTTAAATAAAAGAACTTTAGTAATGTCACCTTGCTGCTCATTGCCTTTGCCATGTTTTAAGGTATAGAATAGACAAATTATGCTTAAGCAATTAAAAAACAGGGAACCAAGATTAAATCCTTATAGTTATATATATTATAACCTTATAAATATAAATTTTATATTTTGAAACATAGGCTCTCATTATCAAGGAAATAATAATAGAATTTACATTTTAGAGGATTGAGCTGTGGTTGAATATCTCCTGTTATAAAAGGTTTTTATAGTCATTATGTTCTGCCTTTATAAAACAACAGTAATGACCATTACAAGTTCAAGATTTGCCAGATTTTAGCAACAGTAGTGACCCCGCCTTATGTTTATATCTTTTGTTTAATGGACTTATACATATATTTTAGCTCCATGTTTCCATGATAAAAAAAAATAAATAAATCAAAGAACAAATGTGTTTGGCTCTATTGGAAAGACAAGACAGAGCTTTTCTCTGATTACAAGCTTTGTATCATCCAGACAGTCCAGGGTCTTGCCTAGTCTTGTTTAGCTCTGGCAGCAATTGTCTAGCAATTAGGTAATTGTTCTTTGAATTAGTTTTAGTTAGTTTAAATTTATAGTGATGACAGGTACTTATTCACCATGGAGTGAATGAGCAGCATTCCAGCAAAAGTGTGCTCTGGAAGAGGACTCAGGCAGCACCAAGAGAGGCCCCAGGTGGTGCTGGGGGCCACAAACCAGGATCTGTCCAGGAGGACAATATTCTTCCTTTCCCATGAAATCAGTTTTAAAGGAAACAAAGTAAACAAAAAGACTGAACAATGGAACAAATGGAAAGAAAAAAAAAAAAAAAAGGCAGATTAAATTGTATAAAAACAAACCAAATTCACCCTAAAACTGGGAAGAAACAAACTGCCAATATCAAAAGGTTCCCAACAGAAAGAAGGAAACCTTCGTCACTTTCTCACAGCCCTCCCAACAAAGGCTTCAGGATGCTTTTTGTAACCCCTTAGCTTTTTGTGACCTCTCAGCTTTTTGTAACCCCTCTCCCCTTGAAGGGGGTCACCCCTGGTACCCAGGAGACACCCCTGGTAAAGTTTACTCTAATTTGCCAGATTTCCACAAAATAGCTCTCAAAACAGGAAAAAAGCTGAATTTAAGTTATCCTGGTTCTTCTTATGGAAGTTCATTTTTAACCAGTGTTAATTTACCCTTTTTCATCTGGAGCAGCTTCTTTTCTCCAGTCAATGGTGTCATGTGGAAACATTAGGAACAGATGTGGGTGATTAATAACAGTAGAAAAGCTAAATTTTTTATGATAGACCACATAAATCTCTCTACTATGAGATGCCAGCTCTCCAGTCTGTAGCCTTTGTATAGTTTTTCTGAGGTGTTTGTTGCTTTTTTCTCCTTTGAAGTACTCAGATGATAAGATACTAATTATGATGATGCACTAATTATCAGAGACCTGCAGCATTAAAGACTGTTATTTATTACCTTTTGTGATTTCAAAACTCAAAAAAAGTCCATATAGTCAAGTTACCATAACAGTAAATAAAGAAGGAATACTATTTGGAAGATGTTATTTGCAAAAAAACCCTTATTTTAAGCACAAAATTTTCTATGTAAGATATTTTATGCTGCTGGTGAAAGAGGAAATTGTCCTTTCATAGTGTTCTAAAATGCCCATAAAGAAACAACTTGAGAATATTAAGTTGTAAGAAAATTCAGCAAAATTACTAATTTTGAAATAATTTGTACTGAAACTTATTTTAAGTTTCACCTTAACTGAAATGGTATTTAAACCTGTGCTTAAATCACACTGAAGTTACCCTGTGGCTGAATATATCCTTGCACACTTGCTGAGCCTACAGGAACTAATAGCAATTGAACAGATCTTGAGATTCAGAAAAATTATTGGTGTTTTCTGCAGTCAGCACAGCCCCATCACATCCTCTATTAATCTGAAGCTATGAAACACTAATATCAACTAAAATTTACAAGAATAACCGTATAAATTCTACTCCTTCACCTTTTGTAAACAAAATATATATTTTTTTACTTAAAAAAGAACTATAGTAATATCTGCATGTAAAATGTGAGTTTCCCAGAACCTATATTAAATTAAATATTGACTTACCCAGTACTATGCCATTCATTATTTACTTTACCCAATCTGTGGGATTTATTAAAAAATTGATAAGAATGGCTACTGGTAAAATCCTTCCAGGTGAGCTCCCTAGCCAAGCCAATTATGAAATAAGTCAACCTACAGTTACTACAATAAAATGACAGTATTCGATTTTAGCAGTTGGTGATATTTTAAAAGGACGCTTTGAGACACTTACTTGATATGAATTAGGTGCAGTTTCATATAAAAAAATTTAAGATTGCTTTTATTCTGTTATTTGCCAGACCTTTCTGTTCCCCTCTGCCCTTTTCTAAAAGTTGATTTCTCATTTTATTAAAAGGGTTTTTTCCCCTGTATTTCAAGAGTTCTCTTTCTCCCCTTATACTCTCTATTTCAAACCCACTCTATATATTCCATCAGAGTGCTCCACACCAACCTGCGAGGAACTGTGAAAATACTTTTAAGTGTGAAGACAAGTTTATAGGGAAAAGGACATTTCCAGGTATCTTTTCCATCGGTGATAATGGCTAGAGTGCTAGAATGTGTGCAGGAATGAGTTTTGCACACAATTTGTTATGCATGCAATTCCATGGATAGACAGTTCAGGCCTGCATAGGTTTCAATGTCCTTAACTCAGATTTCCCATTAAACCTTAAGCAGCGCACATTAAAGGAATAATCAAAAGCTATCTCAGTATTGTTAACTACAAAAAAACACAGCAGGGGAGTGAGAGGCACAGGATCCACAAGCATCCTTTTTTGGTTGGTGTTGTTTTTAGTTAATAGATTGTTTTCCTTATTAAGTCAATGGGTAAATTTAAAAGTTATGAGGGAACATGACAATGTTGCACGATACATCCTCGGCCCTCCAACTTCAATTTCTTTTGTGCTGTGTGGGCTTGTGGTTGCTTTCCAACAGGGATACACTTCACCCTGTTTTGATCCCCAGACAAGGTCAATAACATCCCAATATAAAGAACCTGTACATCATACAGGTAAAAAATATTACCCTCAGAGGGTAACTGGTCACATCCTTGCTTTGAAAGACTACAAGTAGTTTGAAAACAGAAAATTAAAGTTCATAAAATTTAACCACTAAGAAGGTTTTGAGCACAGAGAGCTCCTCAGACCCTGAACCAAACCAAACCCAATGTTTGTGACGTACACATGAATGCACTGAAACATCCCGTGGAAAAAACACCTTAATTCAGGTCACCATTAGAGAACTCTGAACATTAGCCACTACCTCTAACACCAATGAGTGTTCCTGGAAGAAAAGGACTTCAATTCCCAGGCAGGTCCCTGTGGGACCAAAGATCCAGGCTGAAGTCCCCAGGCAGGATGTGGTGGCATTTTGGCAGACACGTGCTGGGGCAGGGAGCACACACCCACAGCACGGGGCCATCAGTAAGTGAAAATCTCCTGTTCCCGAGCTGCTGCCTCAATCTTAGAACCAGTCTGGTCTGAAAAACTGTTTGTTTTGGCACAAAGAACTTTGCTCAAGTTTTACAGAGATCCAGAAGAAAGCACACAGCATGAGAACCTAAGTTCATGATTTTTCATTATGTTTGGATACACTACTAATAAAGATTTCTTGACAGAAAATCCTCTGCAACATCATATCTATCAATACCAGCACTCAGACACTAATTCTGTCAACAATAAAGGAGTGATCATAATCTTGCACCTGCGTATAAAGAGCTTATGGGCTTTTATTTGATAATGAGTTGCAGAGGTGCTGTGGAACTGCAAAAAAAGTCTCTCCAGGAGACAGCTTAAGAACTGACACACCTGTAATCATAACCGGGGAGATGGTACTTCCTTTTAAATCAGTGTGTGTGGGAAGGAAAGAAAATGAAACCTCACATATAAATACAAACACTACTTAGATATTAATTCTGGGTCTTGATATGAAGTGGACAAGATCAAAGATGTGAATTCTAATAACTACCCAGTTAATTTTAAAACATTTTGCGAAGTTCAATGTTATTTACCATGTCAGAATCTTACAACAAGAGATGAGGATTACAGCCTGGCCTTAGTCTTGCACCAGCATAAAATCTTCATTTTCATTTTCTTAAGGCTGAGAAAAGGAAGAGGAAAACAAACCTGTCCTTTCAAAATTCAAACATTTTGATTTAACCTTTGTGATTTTATTATAAAACATCCACAAGAGTTGTTTTCTTTAAAAGTAGTACGAGCTTTTATAAGATATGATCAAATATTTCATAAGCCTAAATAAATTATTCAGTTTAGAGCTGAAGCATAATTAAAGGATGGGCATAAACAAGAATCTTGCAAACAGGAATTGGGAATCCTTCTTGATTCAATGAGCCAATGCACTAGAGAAAAAAAACAGACTGAATCCTCTTCTGTTTTATTTTGTTTTGCTTGTGAGAAAACGCTCCTTCCTTCATAATGTTTCTTCCAAACCTTTCAGAAGCCAGCAGAAACTGTACAGAATCTTTCTGTTCTTTAGAGGAGATTTGCAGGAGGGGGGATATCCATACTGATCTCTTGGAGATGTGTTGTCTCATTTAGACTCTTTGAAATGCCATTTTAAGAGCTTGGGAAGCTTCCAAAAGAAATCTAAGGAAGTTTCATATTAAGAGTTATTAAGGTATGAAGGAAATGTTATGGGAAGAAAATGTTATGTGGCAGTTTGCAAAATAATTGGATTCTATAACCATTGTGGAAAGAGGATTAGCTTTTAAATTCTCTAAAATACTTGCACAAGCAAACAGCAGATGTTTCTTATATTATGAAAAGGACATCCTATACATACAGTTTAAAATATTCATCTGAGGCATAGTAGTATATTACGTTTAAAGCTGTGGGGTTTGACTTTAAAATTTTAAAAAGGTTTTGTAAAGATTTGAAACCTTTGAAATATTTTTTTATAAATTAAGGTAATTAAAAGAACTAGTTCCAGACAGCAAATGAAAACACAGCCATTTAGATGACATTAAGTTATGAAAATATTAAATTTTTTTGAATGTTGTCCCATGTGTTTGCTACAGATGGGTGCTTTCAGAAAAGATCACTGTGAAATTTTACATTGGAATTATCAAAGTACCCCAAAGAATCTCTTTTCACAAGGAGTTGCATAGAAAAGAGGAGGGGTAATGGATACAAGTTGCTTCTGAGGAAATTCTGATTACACACAAGGAGAATACTTTTTCCAATGAGAACCATCAGCCATTGGCATAATCTCCCTAGGAAAGTGCTAAATTCCTCAATATTGGACACATTTAAGATTCAGCTGGGCAGGGTGCTGGGCCATCTTATCTACCCCATGTTTTTACAGTGCTTTTGCCAAGATAGCTTGAACCAGATTATCCCTGAGGTCCCTCAGATTATCCCCCCTCCATCTTTCTATCCTGTCCATGCTGTGCCATTAACCTTCTAAATATAAAGAATGCCACAAAGGAATTCCACTACAAGCATGAAAATTTAATTAGCATATACAAAGAGAAAGAAAATAATGCATAATGACTTTTTTCTCCTCCTTTAACCTAGAATAATCAAGGATGTTAAAAAAAATACACGACGAACAAATTTAAAGCTAACATGTTCATGTAGGGATTTGTTTTCTAGTTTACTTTGTGTGGAACTTGGAGTGATGGACCTTTACCCTCCAGATACAACCAAACAGCCAGACAATGCTTCAAAGAAAACCACCACAGACACTAATTTTACTTAATGCTGACATAAAACCAACAGCCCAAAACACATTACCCCTTTTTCCTGTATTTTGTGTGAGAATACATTGCAGCTCATTCAAATATCAGTCAGAGAAACATCAATTTTTTTTTAATACCTTTCTAAATTTTTTTCATCTAGTTTTGTGAGAATCCTGTTTTTTCTTACATCTGCATGTTTGAAGAAATTTATGACATGCATGAAAAATTTGCTCTTTTAGTTTGGCTCCTACTTAGCTTAGAGGAAGGAGAATTAGAGAGACCCACAGGTATTTAGAGTAGATTGAGACTGATATTCCCGTTGTGAACATTTTCATTAGGTGTGTAATAAAATGAGAGTGAGAGAGGAGGGAGGGAGAGGTGACATCCTCACTAGGATGGACTCTGCATTTCCAGGCAGCCCAGGGGCTGCAGTGCTGAATTTCTGACCTCCCTGGGATAATGTGGAGCTGGAGCTGGGATCCTCTGCGTGAGGCCCTTGCCAAGTGCCTGAACGTTCCCTTCCCATCCCAGGAACCCAGGTGTGTTGTAGATCAGCACAACTTACAAGCAGTGTGTGGAAATTTATTATGATAATTGTTGCTTTTATTTTTTATTTCCCTGAACTCAAAGATAATTAATGCCAGTGTGTGTCCTGGTGTCTGACTCCCTTAATTGGCCCTATGGTGCCTTGGGTGTTTGAAAATTCACTCACTTAAAGCCTTTTTTTGTTTCTTTTTTTTTTCCTTTTGACTTGTTTTCCTGGAGCTGTTCATTAGTGCCTAAAATATTTGATTACATTTAATTGTAATGTCTTCAATTCTGCGCACCTGCTGCAATTTATGCAGTGGGGGAAAATAAGACCTACAGAAGCTAAAAAGTGACATGAGGAATTGAATGTTAAAAAGAATTCCCCTGCAAAGGGTAATTGGGGTTAAATATGGAAACAAACCAAACATATTCTCAGTTGGGGTTTCCTACCTGCTACGGTAACACCAAAATGATTTATTGCACAATGGTTTCCTTTTCAGTGTTCATATTCAAAGGTTCCATCTCCTTTTTAACATTCCTAATTATTTTAAACCACATCTCCAGCATGACAAAGTCCATGTAGTCTGGGTCCTGCAGAGCTGCAGTCCTGAGCCCCACTCCAACATGAAGATGTTGTTTTAGTACATCTTTCCAGTCTTGCCATCTGTCTTTTAACAAAATATGTACATTTTGCTATCTTTTTTTTTTTCCTTACAATTACTGAAATGGTTACAATTTCCCTGGCTGACATTTTAATTTTAAAACACAGCTTACAGCATTTGCAAATCAGTCAATAATCTAATACAAATTAGCATCACTGAGTACTCAAATTCCCTTGACATCTCTGGAGAAGGAATAAGGGGTAGAGCAAAAGAGAAAATTCTTGTGTATTTTCAAGAGGGAAATTACATTAGAAGGTATTTTTAAAGTTGTATCATGCTTTCTCATTTACTCCAAGGGGTGGTGTAAAACTGTAGAATAGGTTCTAAAACGTATATTTTTCAGAATAAAGCTAATTAGATCAGTTTTACCACTTCAATGTTAGCATGATGTGAGAAATTCTTATTTCAGCACTGCAGAGGAGAAGCAAAGAACAAAACTCTCACCTGCTGATGTCTATGATAGCTTACAGCACAGAGCTCACTGCTGTGACCCATTAAGTACTCTTTGCCATGGGAATTCCACAATTCTTATGCAGTAGCATCCCAATGCTTTTATTTATTTCTCTGTTTGGTAAATATTACCTGGGGCATTTTAAAGCAACAGTTAGTGATCCAGACAAATCAAGGTCAGAAACAGATTTATCTCTACCATTTCTTACTAAGCATGGCTCAGACAGAAAAATACAAACACTGGTATTTCTGCTTTTAGAATAATATTAGTGATAATAGTCACAAGCTGTAATAAACTGTCAGGGCTCCCAAGAATGTTGCCACACAATGAACATTTTATGTTAACATCTACATTGCACTCCATTGGGGAAACCAGAGAGCTGTCAACAAATGCTAGAAATTAATCTTACATCAAATCAGAGATAGCAATACATTGATGGGAGATGTGATGACAAACACTCCTCTCTAGTCATTCCCAACAAGCCTTTAAACAAATGTTACAGCAAATGTGTGGCATATTTTTACCTCAATTCAAGAACTGTCCCTGACGTCAACAACAGAAGACTGCTCTACAACTGAAGGCATGGGACCAACAGTGAGCAGGATGGTATTTTATTCCCTAGATTCAAGACAGATTTCCTGTCAAGACACTTGATTTATGTTTCCCTGACCTCCTGTGTAAAATGGAAATAAATGATGCTTTTTGCCAGTTTTTAATCACAGCACATTTGGTACCCCCAGAAGCCACTGCTTTTGAACTTCCTTACAACCACACTCCACTAGTCACACTGTAAATTACAGGGCTTCTCAGATGAGAGTATCAATCCAATGTTTTAATTCTGTTTTTGCAAACAAGCCTGAGTAATTACCTCAAAAGAGGTGATAGGATGCATTTAATGGATTAAGATTGGTCTCATTATTTCTATTTTGGAATATTGAGATTGTTTGACACATAGAGGCAAAAAAAGGAAAAGTGGCCAGAGCTGTAATGTCCAGCAGTTAGGGATGACATGGAACTGTGACTACCTTGGTAGCAAAGCGGCTGAAGTACATGCACAAGCAACATGCAATTCTTATTAAGTAAATATTTTCAATTTTAGACTTTAACATGACTTGATAAAGCAAAACCAATTAGATTTTTGATATTCAGGTTAATTACTCAAATAACAAAAGGATGCAAAAACTGTTTACAAAAGAACATTGGTTTCAAAAAAGTAAGTAAAACTAAGATATTCCATGCAGTTGACAGTGAAGGAAACAAAACAAAACAAAAAAAAACCAAAGAGGAAAACCCACCAAAAAAATGTTTTCCTCACATGATAAAATCAAGCAAATGAGAGCCAGGCATGTTTACTTTACAATCATTTCAGAAAAGACCAGGAGTTTCCAGTTTAATATTCAAACAGGGCAAACTCCAGGCTGTGAAAAGTGCCAAGCACTTTTAGGCACCTGGTCCTGCATCAGCTCTTTAGATCTAACAGGGCTTTAGATGTTTCTTTGTAGAGAAGGTCCTGCTTATGTTGTATCTGATATCACATTCAACATATATTCAGAATACAATCTCTGCCTAAGACACTGCGCTGCAGTCTTCTGTCTTAGGTATTGAGAGAATCTGAAGTTTATCAGATTTAGTAGCTTTGCACTGCTGGGCTTGGAACCATTCCACAGGGATCCTTTTTCCTCTGCTCCCTGCAGCCACAGGGCCAACAGGCAGCAGAGCTGGCACTGGGCACAGCCCAACCCAGCCTGCACTTCTGCACATCTGTTAGGAGCCCCTGAATAAAAAACTGTGTAAATACAAAATGGACAACAAGAGTTTAAAACTGAAATATTAAAAAACCCTAAATGTTTCTTGCAGTGGTGGGGAGCACCCTGACAGCTGAGAATATGTCCAGCACATGGCTGCAGGTGCGGCTGTCACAGAGGGGAGTACATTTACCTACAAAGGACCTCTTCAATACTTGCAAACTACCTGGAATGTAACAAGGTTACAGAATGACTATTACTAGGAAAGGTTTAAATAAATATGCAATGTCACAGCTAGCTGAAATTTTGGAGCTTTGCTTTTCAAAACCTTTTATAAGCTCATCATGACGGCATCTTCTGCACAGCTCATTCTACAGAGGTCTTCTCATGATGTTCTCATCTGAAATATCCCACCCTGTTGACCCAGTGGCTCACACAGAACTTACTCTAGGATAAAGACTTAAATAAACATTCCTGTATATGGCTGAGAAAAGAAGGATAAATTCCATCCTGTGACTCTGCCTTCAGGTTTTTCTCAGCTCTAAATACCAGCAAGAGTTCTTGTCTCTTATTTTTCCGGCTTCTTGTGAAACTTTGGCAGAATCTACAAGCTCTTTGCAACAATCAGTGAAATATTGATTTTTCAGACCAATGTACGTTTAGAATATTCTAGTGCAAATTTATGATAATCAAACTTAACAAAAATCAAAATAATTTCAAAGATACTGTGATCTTGAATATTTAAAAGAGCATATGTGCTATTTTAACACTAATATCCCTCTAGCATATAAAGCCATGATCAAGGATTAATGAGGTTTTTTTTTATTACAGCTTCTGAGTTTTTGAAAAAATATTCTTACTAACATTTCAAAGTGAATAAAGAACCCAGTAATCTTCTTTTGTGAGCATTATGAATATTTAGAGATGCAGAACAAAAGTCCTTCTTGCAAGCAAAAACCTGAAGGCTGTTAGACTCCTCCCTTGAAAACCAGGTTCAAGCGCAAAAGTTTAGGAAGAAAGGAATAAACATAGTCCAAAACCAATCCATTACTGATCTAATTATGAAATGTCTCTATGCATTCTTTTCTTTCTAGGTAAATCAGCCAGATCTTTCTGTTGTTTTATTTATTCCAAGTATTAAAGTAATTAGAGAGGAAGATGCATAAGACACAGAGCAGCGAATGTCAAGAACACTTGATGCAACACCCTAATGATGAATGTTCCAGCATACTCAAAGAAACAAGTTTCTCTAGAGATTGTTTGGATGAAAATAATGTAATGGCACAAATAGCATAAGCTGAGTGTGTGTGTGTGTATACAAGGAAGAAAAGGAGAGAGACAGGCAGCAGTCATGTTTCTTGTAGTTAGTGGTGTGTGGTGAATAATTGATCATCCATAGCTTCCCTCTGATGAGTTCACTAATTCTCTCAGTGCCACACTCCTGCAAGTGTCATGATCACTATTAAACCAGCAGAGGAACCCAACAAGCCCCTGAGAATACCTCCTGTCTGGGATGCCTTTTAAAGCACCAACTGAAAAATTAAATGTGAAAAGCAAGAACATGATTCTGAAGTCTCCTTCACCTTTGCTGTGTGCTCTAATGCTGTACTTGATAGGCACTGTGCCACAGCTCAACACTGAATTTATGGTGTCTGCAATTTGTAATAAAGGAAGGGAAAGTAGATAGAGTCATTCCGTTTGTTGAAAAAATGGCATTAACTGCTTATTTTATATGCAGTCAATTAACAGCACAATTTACAGACTTAAAAACGATTTGTGAGTTAATTTGCACTTTTGAAAACGATGGGCATATAACAGCCAGAAGTATTCAGTATGATTTCATACTGAACAAATTCCCTTATGAGATAATGAATTAAGGACGTTGCTCATTTGAAAACCTGAAGACAAAGCTGCCCTGTGCTTTAGTCTGTGGTTACAGATATTGCAGACGATAGGGTATTTGTCTGGTTTCAGTGAGCTATAGAAACTATTCAAAGGTAAATTATTTTCCTGAATTCAGTAAGATGATCACAGCCTTATTTTTCAGACTGTTAAAGAATCCAAGAGCTCAGATGGACAAAGCTGTTGGTACACACCTGAGTCAGCTAATAGGATTCCTGTATGAGTAAGGGCAGATTTGGCTTAAAACACTTTGGTAAATAATATACTCCCAGCAACAACAGCAATTATTGTTTACAATATTTTAAAATATTTTTACAATATCAGCCCTCACATAACTGGAGGCAAGAAAGCTATTTTACAAATAAAATGGCAATTAAAAGCTCTATCACTGCTAGGTAGGTACCCCATTCTGTTACAGCAGTTCTTCTCCAACACAGAAAGAAACAAAATGAAACCAGATAAATCAGGAAAATCAAACCCAGAACTGGGTTGACAAACAACAATATGGGAAACAACCTTCACAACAAATAAGCAATAGTGAGCAGAACAATGACAGTAAAAAAATGTGCAGCATGTGTACAGTCCATGTGCAGAAAGAAAAATATGCCAACTTTTGAGTGAAAGGAATTCACCTACCAGTCTGTCAAAACAGAGAAGCATTGTCCTCTAATATAAAGCATGGCAGGTTGCTTTGTCAGGAAACAAACCGAATATGGTACTGCTGAGTTTATTACTGTTCAACATCATCCCCTTCTTGTTGATATGAATTATATCCCTTTTTGCCCATGGAATGTATATGGCATCTAACCAATAATAGAGAAGCCCAGGGGCACAAACCAAAAAGCTGTCTGGGCACTCGCAGAAATGATGGAACAATATATTTTGCACATACACTTGGACTCCATGAAACCACATTCACATGTCTCACAGCCAAAGCAAAAGGTTTGAATTTATGCTAAGACTGTGCATGGAAAATTCCTGCTTTGCAGCTCCAGTGGGTGAGGAACACATCCCTGTCTGTTACCCTGGCCAAAGGGCCATGGGGATGGGGGTGCCTGCCATGGCCTGTGTGTACCCCCTGCTCCAGCAGGAATGCTCAGCATCCATTGACACAGACATTGCTCTGGCAGGAGAAGACCATGAGAACTGAATTCCATGGAGAACATTGCACTTTTCTGACATTCACAGACAAATAAGCAGCAGAGCAGAACATAAATGTGTCACATGCTTCCTTCCAATCTATCATCTCCACCATTTTGATATAAACCTTGAAAAAGAAATCTATGTAGAGACCCTGGCCTGCCATCTACAGTCACATATGGGACAGGGCACACGTAGGTACGCCTAAATCCCAAATCATTGTTTTGGTCACACTTGGGCATCTTCCTCTAAACAGGTTTTGCCCTTATCCCTCATTCCCAGTTCTGCATGAAAGGCCAGGTAGGCAAGGCTCTGAAGGCTGTATATATAGGGCTGATGTAGTTTTGTCCTGCTGACTGTAGGAATCCATCACCCTTAACATGAGGATTAATCAAGGGAGTTATCCTAATGTTCTTTGCACCTTACTGCAAATTCCAGGTCAGTTTAGAGAAATCATTTACATGCTGATACTTTGCATAACAGCATATTAACTGAAAAGGAGATATGCAGAGATCATTTTAACTGAAAGTAATTGCTACGTAACCAAGCTTTCTTTGAAGTTGCTCACCACAGTATTTTCAACCATATTATATCTTCTGTTCAGCATTGGAAATTATGATGTTTATTAATGACGTTGCTGGATAAAGTTTAAAAAGAAATAGTTTTTCTTTCTCTGAAAATTTCTGACATATCAAACACTTCTTCATCTTGAATTCAGAGAAGAAATAAGAAAACTAAAAATAAAATTTAAAATCATCTGAGTGATTAAGAAAACTTAATTTCTGTTTCAAAATTCATTATTTGTAATACTACAGATTATCTTAACTTAATACAAAGTTGATTTGACCAGAATAGAGACGCATTTTAATTACAAATATTCAAAAAGGGATATTCTTACATATTTCAATAGTTGGGATTTTTTTTGAAACAGAAACCATGAAAGCTTATCCTTTCCTACAAATACTAATTTTGATTTCCTTACCTGCTCCATTGCAGTAAATCTAGCTCCAGCTATGAGTCAAGTGTCAGAAGTTTACAGAGAAGCAGGTGTTGTACATGAGAACTGTTGTTTCTTGGAGATATTGTTCCTCCATTCTAAAGGAGGACATCAAATAAATCCACTTGCTCATGCTTTTAGCTGACATTGCCACAAGAATTTAAACTGGTATGTGAAGCTCAAGGATACACAAGCAAGGCAAACAAGCACAGACAACTAAAACCCCAACAAAACCCCAAACCCCCAACTCTTATGGCAGTAAGAGCACAAGACACACTCAAAAAAGTAGATTCCAAGCAGGACATGATCTAAGAGTGTACCAAACAAGAAATCGTGTTTTCTTGGGAGTAATGTGGAGTGGATACAGTATTCCTCACAGAATGGCAGTGCTTCTCTTACAGCTTATTTCCCCATTCTTAGCCAATGAAAACTGGAAATGTATAAAGATTAAAAACAAACTATGACAGTTCATACACAATAAGGCACTTCCAAGTTTTTCCTTGCATTCATCACTTTTATAGCTACAAAACACTAGTTATGAAACACATGAAGTACACACTAAATGTCTAACCTGGGAAACATGCCCATTTTTGAAAGACTTCCTTCAAAAATATGTTTAGGGAAAAAATACCAAACCCAACCAAACAAAAAACTCCACAAAGTGTATCCTGGTCTGAAGAACGGGAAATAAAAAACTAATTTTGCCAATATTGATTTTAAAGAGGGCAGAGAACATCCTCAAATGTTTTAACTAAAAATGTACAAATAAAACCCAACAGACTGGATAGTTATACAGTAATATTAGCCGTAATGAAAATAATTTGGTGTATTTATTTTTAGACATTCATTGTTTGGAGAAAGAGAGCAGGTAGCATATTTACACAACCTGATTCACAATTGTTTATCTCATGACAACTCTTTTGCTTTCCCACAGGACCCTGTAAAAGGAGGAGACTCATTAGCTCTACATATCCTGCAGTAAGTGAACTTGAATACTTGAACTTGAATAATATGAACCATTCATATTTATTGGCTGATCATTTAAAAAGCTTACAGCAAACAAAGAAACAAATTCAGGACTTATAGTGCAATTTTAAGGCCCAGGAAACAGAAAATAGGAAACAGAAACTCCTTCCTACTGGACAAAGACATTTCCCTCCTCTCCCTCTGCCCTGGCAGGAGTATTAAGAGGAATCCTAGATGAAGAACTGAGTTACTTTTTTTAAAGGAATTTTGTTACAATTCTCTATGCATACCGTTGTGTATTTTCAGGCAATATTTTTTAAACAAGAGCTAATCCTACTAATTAGTCATAAGCAGGTCAAGCATGCATTCCTTTGGCCAAGTGTTACAAAAATTAACCTGCAAAATAATTAATTGAAACAAATGTCTCTTACCTTTTAGATACAGTCTGTGTTTTCACTATTCACATGGCTAGATCCCCAACAACTCCATGTCTACATAATATCAGCGACTTGCACTCACAAATGTTTAAAGTGTCTCTCTGGAACACAAAGTGGAATAAAAAAACCCCCAAAAACCTCAAAAGAGACATTTTTCCCCCTGTTACAGGCTGGGTTCTGAACAACCTTCTTACACTGAGTCATCATTTAATGAAGGAATCCAAAATGAGCAGGAATGCCCAAAGAGCAGTAGTGTGTAGTTGCTTTTGTGAAATATCTTGCATGGACTATTAGGGTTCAGACACACTCCCCACTCTTCCAGACACTTTTCTTACTTAAAATGCAAACCCTGGGGCACTGCCCTCCCACAGGGATTCATGCATTGCTAACTCAGCTGGTGTAGCTCCACTTCGATGGAATTTTGCTACTTTTTGAATAGCTTGGAAAATATGTTCAGGGCTTGTACATATATTAACAGGTTCCCCAACACCATGTTTAAAAATGCATAAGTGATCAGATGAAAGAAAACCTGCAATTTATCTACTTGTATCAATATTATATCCCACAGGATATTTTTTCTCTGATTTCAACTGAACTGCTATACTCTTAACTCTAATACATATTCTATCTGGAATTTACCCCCAAATTTCAGTTCTTCCTTACATCCCTTTCCACTTCCTTGAAGAAACGAGTGATGCTCTGTTAGTCTAGGTAGCATTTGTTGGCTTTGATGGATTAACCCAGTGTTTCTTGACTCAGTAAAAAGTCCACACATCTCCCTCATTGGCAATACAAATTCTCCCTAGGCAATAAACATCAGCAAAGAAACTCTGTCCATGAGATACTTTTATACCACTTTGTACTCTACTGAAAAAGTGAACATAAACATGTCAATCATATCAAGTGGATGTAACTTGTCACTTTTTAAAATCAAAACAGTTTATAACTATTTTAAATTACTTTTGATCAAAATTGCAGCTACAATCAATGACTATGAGAATCACCGAAGATTTAGATAACTACTATTGCACTAATTTCAATCACTTTTTAAAATTTTTTTTTGTAGATGTTGTGGACTATTAAGATCTCAATTATATATTCATTATTAAACATTATAGACTGCTTAGACTTCACACACCAGATCAGTAAAATGTTATCACTTAAGCTGTCACACCTGGCTCACTGCAAATTAGTACTCTTAAATCTTTCTTCTCTAGAGTTTTTTAAATAATTTTAAAAAGGTCAATTACTTCCCTAAAGAGTTTTCATCATTTGTTTTGTATTTTCAGAGAATTTCTAAGCCTCGCTGCTTGTTTTTCTCCACACTTATCAGTAACACTTAAGTTCTTCACTAATCAGCAGTGCACACATCCTCCCGCTATAGAAACCAATATGAGATACAATTTCCATAAGCATCAAGTACAGGTTCACTGCTTCATTGTCCCTCATTTCAATGGGATTTGTGGCACTATTTCACTTAGGTTCCACTGAAAATTCTACCCATGTCCTACAGGAGCCTTTGCTATTTGCTCTTTAAAATAGCATTTCTGTTTTCCTTTTTTTTTTTTTTTCTGTTCTGCTCCACAAAAATCCACTCCAAAGAGATCAATGCTATGTGACCACATGGAGATAGATCTATCAGCAGGATTTCCAGGACAACATGGAAGCTTAGGTTATCAAGCAACAAATGAACAGATGGTCCTGTCATTCCTTATTTCAGAAAAGGTGATTGCAGTGATAACATCTGCTAATAAGCCTTTCTTGAGTATCCTTTAGAAAGTCAGCAAGCAATGGTGTTAGAAATGAAAGATCAAATTGGGTCAGACATGCTCTTCTCAAGGTGCACTGTAGCTTTCATAAAGGTAATAGCAAAATGGATTGAATGTTCACTCCACATCAGCTGCTCTGAAAGGACTGAAAATATGTGAAGGATGCAGCACACAAGAGTTGTGGATTAGGACGGAGAAGTACCTGTCCTATGTAGAATGCTCAGCAGCATGGAAATGGCCCAGGTTTATTGCTTGATGTTGTCCCAGCTTTTTTATTTTTTGAGTTTTTAGGTCAAGTTTAAAATATTTTTTCTACTTCTGAAATGACTGAAAGTCTTTAAAGGAGAGAGAGAGAAATCTGAATTCCAAACTTCTCTGTAAATATGTTACACTACAAGGTATTTTAACTATTATACTATTTGACTATTATAAAAACAATGCTCTACATAATATTACAAAAAGTGGCTGAAACGGAAAAAAAATATTTGGAAATAATTAGTTTTGATTTAAAGTTTAGCCTATCAGAGATTATTTAATAAACTTTTCATCTTTGAATATTATGATGCAATCAGACTTTCAAGGTATTAGACAACTACCAGAGGAGTAAGATTTTCAAAACTCTCAGCTATTAATTTCCAAAAATTCTATGAGCTTCGACATCTATGTACTTGTATAGTTAAATAGGTAATTAATACTTTTTAATAGAAAGAGTTTAGGGATAATTTTAACTATCTAGTTATCTAAAACCTCTCAATTCTTCACTCTCCATTATCTATGGCAAAACACTGTGAATTCATAAATTTTATGGTTGTTTGGTTTTGAGTTTGTTGTGTTTTGCTTTTGTTTTTTTTTTTTTTTATTTTCATGGTTTTTCATTACTCAAAAAAGACAAGGGATATATATATAAATACACACTTATAACCTCCTGCAATATCCTCCATTTATTCTCCCTTCCAGGAGAAAAGCTCTAATTTTATATCATCTCTTCAGTAGGACTCATTTTTCAGGACAGTTGGGCCTTTGTAATCAGGTTACCCTGTGCTGCTCAGGGAAAGAGTCAAAGAAGTACCATTAAGATAACAAGTGAGTAGAGTTCCTTTGAAATTTCTGAGAATCATCCATATAAAGAACACTGAAAGAGGCTCTGCTCAGCATTTTCACACAGATCTTCCACAACAAATACATTTTAATACAGGTTTTTGTAAAGCCAGTATTAGTTTTTGAGCTCATTTAGCAGTAAAAGCTGAACAAACATATGAGGTTCTGCTAGCCTGAAGGCCCTCAAATTCAGCCATGTTCTTCAATTTCAGAACTGTTTCCCATGAAAAATGATCTGTCTCTGGTTCCTTGAGCTGCTCAGCTTATGCCAAATAACAAATCTGAGTATGAATTACCAAAGAAAGGTTTGCAAACATTACCATCACCAACTATCCAATGTGTCTCCTTACCAACACTGGGAAGAATAAGGTGACATTCAGACTGTAATGAGCAAAGACAATAAAAACTTTCCCATTTCCAGCTGTGGTTTACATTTCTCCAAACAATGCTGTGTTCTCCTTGTTTATGGGAAAGAGATACTAGAGAAAAATTGTCAGTGGCTGAACACACTTAGCTGCAGTGTTTACAGCAAATTCAGCTGGTGGCTTTGGAGAAGCCATCCCAATTCTTCTCAGCTGCAGCTGAAGTGCCATATCCTCTGGTCACATTAAAATGAGGACAATTATGCATTTTAACCAAGACAGATCAGGGATACCACTGCTGCTCTATGCCAGCACACACTTACCCAGTCATATCTGAAAAGGCTTCTCGTATAATGTCTACCATAACCAACTGCTTTTATTGCTTAATTGTTCTCAACATGTCAGCATTCAATTTTATTTTACAATGAATTGCTCTTATTATAGGGGTGAGAAATGCATGGTGAATTTCAGTTTTTCTTATTGTTTTTTCATTATTAGGATGTCATTTACGTTCTATCCAATCTTCTATTCTGCTTATGTTTTATGGCAGAGAGAAGGCTAATACAGTTATTTCTTCTAAAATATTTTAACTACAATGGGATGAATTACAAGCTTAATTTTGTTTAGTTACCACAACTTGTAGAGGGTAGGATGGAAGGCTGCTGAGCTTGTTTGTGATATCATAAAAACTGAAATGGTAATAAGTAAGCTTATAATCTGCTATTCTCTTTACATAAGATAGTGAAGCCCAGGATGTTCAGTGAGCCGTGAAATACAAACCCCAGCAGATATAATATCAAAAGAGGCTTTTTTAAACAACATACTTTCACTTTCTTGCAACTGTTTACAGTGCATTCATGTGTTGTGGAAGACAAATAAAAGTATGTAAAACAGTGTGTTATTGCTATGATACACAACTTTAAAAAAATATATTTAAAATAGACTACTTTAGAATTCTGTTGCAATACTTTTCCTGAATGTTAATATATTCATAAATATATATGTAAACAGTCTGATATCTTGAACTATTTATAAAGTAGTATACTTTACTAGAGAAATATCATCTTAATTATATTACCATGAAATGCAATCTGATTAATTTATTTACTTAATAACTTCTTTTGGAATTAGGTGCTTCAATTACAGTCATTACAATCCAAAACAACAGGTAAATAAAGACAATAAAATACATGTGTCCTAAATCAAGCCTCAGTGATTGCAAACCCAAGCTCCCACTTAATGAAATAGCTGGAAAGGTGTTGGTTAGAGCTGGGCCCTTCAGACTAGAAATCCCTTCAAACTCTGTAAGAGAATTAAAGGCAATGCCAAAAGAAGCAAATCTCCAAATACCAAGAGCCAGAACTCCCTGCCAAGCCCCGACTGCCGTGGTGGACACTCCTAGAGGGGCTCCAAAGTCTCTGCAATCACCACAATCCTGTTCCACACTGACCATGGCACTGCCAGGCGTGCAGAGGAGCAGTCAGAGCTTTCCACTTCCAAAGTTGTTTACCTAAAATCTCTACACACAGTGTCTCAGAGAGCAGCTGATGGTGATGCCTCAGAGATGTGGCCACACAGCTCACAGACACTACTGGGGCAGATGGGAACTACAGCCTGCTCTGGGAGTCAGGTGCAGCTCCAGACAAACAGGACTCTGTTCTCCCATCCACTTAAAGCAAAGATTGCTTTCAATTTATTTGAATATGCACAGTCTGAATTAAATGAAACTAAAAAAGGAAAATAGACATTTTCAGGAAAGTTGCACATTTGCATTTCAGAGTTTCCACCTTTCAGTGGATTATCAGTCAGAGACAAGCAAGGAAATCCTTGTTTTGAATGAAAAAAAAAAAAACAACCAAAACCACAAACTACTAGATATCTTAAAGCATTATATAGGGCAGATACACTTATTTCTAATATCCACCTGTTGCATGAAAGATAAATTCTTTACCAGCTTATATTAATAATAATTATTTACATTTTGTGGAATTAGACTTGAAAGTTTCATTTATTCAGACACATGGAAGAAAATGTCGTTATTCCTTCTATATTATGGTTAGCTATAGACTAATAGAAATAAGGAGAGATTTCAGCAGGGTTTTTAAAAATTTGATAAATATCCCCCAGTCTTTTTAACATGAAATAAATGACGATGTGCTTGAACAGGGAGGTTGGACTAGATGACCTCAGTGTTCCCTTCAAATCTTAACCATTTTGTGAATCACTGACACATAACACCAAATGTAAGTGCAGCACCTGAAGTAAATTCCTTCATTCTTTCTTAAAATAGATTATATACATGTATCAAAGGGAAACTTAGAGAGATCCCCAAACTAAGGACTCACACATTTTTTTTAAGATGAGTCTAATGTTTTTCTTGCACTCTTAAATTTATTAAAAGAAAACCCAGTTCACTATGATTCTCAGACTGTAGCTCAGTCTGACTGTGTCAATACTCTAATGGTACTTAATACACTTTTCCACTCAAAGTCAGAGAAGTGCTGAAGCACTCAGCTGAACTGGGGCCAATATACAATAATCAATAACAGATCTTCTCATCAGCACAGTCCATTAATAAAAGAGTACCAAAGGAGGAGGGTAAGTACATTGCCCTGCTGCTGTGTGTCATTAGCAGATTTAGGTCACAGGAAGACTCCTGGAAAAAGAAACAGCATCAACTCAGCTAGAGCCTCGACACAGATCCGAGCAGAAAACACTGCAGGCCACCTGCCAGAAAGCATTCCTTCTCTTTAAACCATTCATTATTCCGGCTAAAATTCCACAGCATGGGCATTCTACAACAATCTTCTCAAAATGATTTTTTCATGACCAAACATTAAATGAAGAGGTATAAGTAAGGAGAATTATATTTAAATGCAAAGTAGGTACTCATAAGGCTCGATTCCAAGCTAGTGGAAAAGACTTACCAGATGCTTCAAATATTATTAGGGGTAATATAGCTCCAACAATAACTTTAGAAGCCACTCATAAACCTCAATTAAGAATTTGGAGTGTGATTTTTAAAAGAACCTGCAAGACAGCTATCCAGCAAAACAGAAATACAGGAATATCCTGGTAGTAATAATAACAGTAATCATAATAGTAATAGCAATAATATTAATAATCCAAAATTTCAAAAATATTTGAGTGCAGCTGAAGATTTTAATGCCACCTAATATTGATTACAGAAAAAAAAAAAATTCTAAGGTTCATTCACATCAGCCAAATTGGAGAATGCTTTAAATCCAATTTTCAGAGATAACAAAAATACTTCCACTACTAAAACCCCCTTGATATTACTGCTAATAAAATTTAACTGATGGAAAACTCCAGTAAATTTTGTTTAAAGTGTTGTCCTAGATGTAATAGTGAATTCTCACAGGACTATTCTTAGAAAGGCAAAAATATTACAGGACAAGAGGGCATTAGAGTGTTCCTAATTCATTCCAATTCACAGAGGAATGCATCCTGGTTTCCAACATGAGAATCCAATCTATTTGATGTGTAGCTGAGTTGAAATGAAATCACAGCAGCAGCAAACTGACGTTGTCTATTTTGCTAAATAGAGAAATACTATAAAAATGGCTTTTCTCTGTTTTTCTTAAACACTGGTGGGCTCTATTTATCAAAACACATATGGCAGTAGATCTAAGCTATTCACCTCTTATTTGATGGCTATAGTCTAGTTTGTTACACTTACACCCTGGAAAGCTCTTACTCTGTGATATCTGTGGACTTGTCACTGAGATTTTTTTAAAATGCTTTTATTTCTTACTAGATTTTAATACATACCTGTTTGTTGTGATTTATACAGGATAATGTATATTCATATTAGAAAGCACAAACATAAATAGTGGTTTACTACAAATTGTAACAAGCTCTAGGAGAACCCCAGTTTAGATTACAGTTCTGTCTGTGTAATACTGTGAAGACTTTAATAATATTAGCAGAAACCTGAAGTAAAAGTATCACATTCTTGGAACTGGACTCAAACAACCCTGTTAAATTTTCTTCCCATTATTAAGTTGATTTTCTGAACAAAATATTCAAGCCCACTTTTATTTGTGGTGTACCATGCAAGAATATCACACTCTTATTTGAGACAGCAAATGAAGCCAGAAAAACTCTTCTGAAGAATATTGGGAATGTGAGTTTTCAATGGGACTTTGGCTTCTAAAGACATAAGTGCATTTGCACATTCTTCCTCTAAGTGTTTGCCATAAAAAATATCACAATTTTTAATATCTATCCTCTAAAACTTTGCATGCCCATATAACTAAACTGCCTTTATATTGGCCCATCTACTCTGGGTTCAGTATAGCACGACTCTAAACTCCCTTTATAAGGCTCTTCAAAGTTCTCTGGTGGGTGATTTCTCATCTACCCTTTTTGCATTATTAAAACAACATCTTTGTAGTATGTATTATTATTAGCAGGTATAAGCAGTCTTTTACTATACACAAGATAACACAGCACAAACACACATTTATCTGTATTTTATGCTCTCGCTCTTCAAGTACAAGTGTGGAGTTAGCACTGAGCAATTTACAATGTCCTGAATTGTGTATTAGTGTGTCTAATACATATTTAAGACCTTGAAAGAAAATATAATTTTGATAAACAAGACCTAAAGATGAACAGAGATGTAATCACATGTTTATTGCAGAATCAACTCATTCCCACAAGAGCAAATATGTCTGTGTCACTGAATTCCAGTCAGGATTTACACTTCCTATTTCTGTGTATATCTACTGTAAAAGACAATTTGCTGTATTATGATGCAGAAGATGAACTGGGGAAGAGACCTTGCTTTCTAAACCATGTTTCTAGATCTCGACATGGTTTTTTTTTTTTATGGAAATGTTAGATTAAATATGAGGACTAAATGAAAGAACCTCTAAGAAAATACATTGCATTCTTTACTTATTCATTTCTTAAATATTAGAGGGTTTTTTTCTGTGCTGCAAGCTAGGAGTCAATTTTTATATATAATAAGATAAATGTTAGTAATTTAACTACACTATAATAATTAGACAAATATGCTCATTAAATGAATATGCATTTAAACCAAATTCATTCTCATGAAAGCCCAGCTCGGCCCCAATAATATACCATTTATAGAGCAAACCACCCAGAATATCCTGCAATTAGAACACTAAACTTGCTTAATCTTAAACTATCCTATCTTGGGTCACGTAAGAGACTAAAACACTGAAATTCACCTTGAATATTAGTACATTACTAGCCCTTTTTATGACCTGACATTTTAACAGTACAATCTAAATGCTATCAGTAAGTATTAGTGAAAGTGTATCCTTGATCTGCACTTATTTTAGTTCACTAAAGGTCCCATTTGTTTTTATTGAGGTTAATGGATCTGAGAATACAGATCCATTAACCTCAGAATTTTTAAATGTTAAATCAGCAGCTTTAAATAAATGTTAACATGAGGCAGCAATTACTGATACTGTAATCCCAACTGGAGGGCAAAGTTTGGAGCACAGGCTCCCGAGAATGTGTTAAACAACCCAAACTCCTTTATTAGTAAGATTTAAAAAAAAAAAAAAGACCCAAACAATACAAAGCTGAATATCCTCTGGAGCTACAAGCATTAAAAGCATATTTCCTTAAATGAAAAATAGAACTATGCAGCATTTAACTGAGGGCTTATATATCTGCTAATTCATCTGCTATTTTGGCTTTGAATAATTGTCTTAATGCAAAAACTGTGTCTGTAAAGTGATAATTTACACACTCACCCTGTGGTTATTATTCCTGTCAAAATTAACGTCACAATCAACACTTACGAATGAAAGTTTTTTAGCTGCCAAGTGATTATTATATAGCATTTAAACAGCTTGATGTTCAGAAGCAGAGTTTATTGTAGACCAGCTATTTGATATCCATGGCAATTGCTATAGGGAAGAGGAGCTCTCAGGGAAGCTGGAGCTTTATCATTTGTGAGAACTGTGTTGTGCACCTACCCCAGCTGTCAGACAGGTCCTTGAACAGTGACCTGGGAGCATCCTGTCCCAGATTCCCACTGCTCTCAGCAGAAAGAAAGAAGCAGCTGCCAAAAAACCACACACTTATTATTAGGTAGGAGTATTTAAAATTTAATCACAAGGTAGCCTTTAAGGGAACTCACCTGCTTTTTAGCCACTAGAAATATCTTTTTTCCCCACTAGCAGCATGTATTGACTGATAATAAACCAACAGAAAGTAATGACTTTTCCTAGAGACACATATTGAATCAACAGGGTTTTTTTACAGTTGTGCAACCTCCTGAATTGCATTTACAATCATCATGGTCACAGAGGCCAGAGCCACAGTAGCAGACCCATAGGCTATTTCCAGTTCTCACAGAAGAGGACGAATATGTTGCAGATGGTGTGAGAACTAACCAGGGCTATTCCATGTGGGAAGAACATGGCACTAAGCAGACACTTGGAGTATTGTGGATAGGCCAAAACAAGTGTTTATCATGTTAACATGCTTTCACTACTTGCAAATGGTTCCAAACATAAAAAGGAGAAATAAAGAGAAACTCATTGTTAACAAATGGTATCTTCATTTCCTTCTGTTATACAGAATCAACCTGCCTTCTAATATCATCTGTCAGCACAGAGGACTCTTTCTTTAGGTTGAATTCACCTTCATTCCTGAGCAAGGGGAGAGTGAGTGGTACTTGTTCATGTTCAAATGGGAAGAACATTTCCAGTCAAATTCCTGGGATGGAAACCCATATGTGGTATCAAAGGTTTGTGCTGGTTTTAATTAGGTTTCATTCAGAACACATAGGAAGTGTTTGGTCTCATTCCAGCTCTCTAATTATTCACCTGCCTGTCAGCCAGGCCATATTTTGCATTATATCACCATGTCTTAAGTTTTCTTTTTTTTTCACTAAGGTACCATTTCAAAATGGTATTTGCCATATAGACTGTGGTCTCCCACAGTGGAAACTTTGATTTTATTATTATACAGTGTAAGGGATGAGGCTGGATGAATAAAAATGGTACAGAAGCCACTTGACAATATTGTACAACCTTGCACAGTAGGTCATAATAGGAAAAGTAAATTAATTTTGTGAGCTTCCTGGTGTAGAGCAGACATTCAGCTAAACAAACAGCAGTACAACCACAGAATAAAGACACTTAGCTTTGAAGCAAACATTGGTCAGTCCTTGTAATGAACACAATGAAGTAACTAAAAAACTCCAACCTACAAAAAGCCTCATTTCCACTTTAACCTTACAGATACGTGGCACAGTATTAGTACTTTATTTTTTTGAGTACATGGGCTGCTTTATTCTAGAAGCTCAGGGGCCAGCTTCAGTAGAGAATAATAATTGGGAAAGAAGAGATATTTGCTGGTTTCAGTCTTTTCCATTAGCTGGTCACAGAGGGAACATTTTCAAATTTTCACTATTTATGAAACAATGTCTTCATATTAATCTAACAGCTTCATGTTGAAGGAAAGTGTCCACCTATGAAGTGTTTTCTCCTTCAAGGAAAAAAAATATATAGCAAACCACAACACAATCAGTTACTTGCTTTCTAAGGGTCTATACATGTATTCACTGCCTGTCTTGACAAAAGTGCACCCCTACAACCTCATGTCTCTTATTGCTACCTTAGGTGTTTACCAGCCTCTCAAGTCTCAGTAAAATCCCTATAATTTAATGTTTAAACCCACAGCAATTAATAATAAAAAAATAATTCTCTAAGCATCACTATGAAAAAGAAACAAGGCAATAAAGAAGTCAACAGTTTTCTGCATAAGAACACATCCTCAGCCCGAGTTCCATGGGCAAGAACACAGAACAGTTTCTTAAAAAGATAACACAGCCAGTCCATAGCAATCAGACAGCAGAGAAAACTACACAGTAATTTCAGAATACATTATATTTAGGTAAACCTTTTCCAAAATAAATACTGAAATTTATCATTCACTTCAACACAAATTTCAGTGACTAACACTGGCATAAAATCATGGCTGATATAAAATCTACCCAATATTATCTTTGGAAATTTATCTACACACTCATTTGGCACAGGCTGAGACTTGAGCCATGCTCTGTTGAAATAATTTGTGATATTATGTACAAACAGGGCCCACTGGAGTAGTCTGTACACACATAGTAAGCTGAATATATTTGATGTCAAACCAGTGCCTGCTACACATAATGGGGGAAAAAAAATAGTAGTTTAGGAGAAAAGTTTGTATGCAGGAAATTACTTCAATCCCCTTTGCATCTCCTCCCAAGCCCAGAACAGAGAATAACACTTTGTTGATAATGAACAAACCAAGTAAATCAAGCCTAATACAAAATCACTGGCTGTTGAACATTATCTGTAATTAAAGTTAAACTGGAATGGGAGTCTGTTTCTTCACACAACTCCCTCTCACTTCCCTTCACCCCAATCAAATAAAGCACAGTGTTGAAGTCATCATCTGGCTGGGGATCTTCACACTGATAAGTAGAAGTCCTAATTATATAAGGTGCTGTAAAGTAGGTGCAGTTGCTACCCAGTCCTTGTTACATGATTTGGGAGAAACTGAGCTTGTACAAAGAAAAAAGGGAGAGATCACAGAATATTCTGAGTTTGAAGGGACCTATAAGGATCATTAAGTCCAACCCTAAAGTGAGGGGCCCATACAGGTGTCTACCCCCCAGCTGTGGTGTTATTAGCACCATGCTCTCTAACCAGATGAGCTGATCTGGAGGCACCTTTCACACCACTCAATACCCCTATCAGGAACAATAAATATAACTCATTTGTTATGCAGTACCTGTTGTACTTTATGGGATAAGCTCCAGGGTAAAGGGAAATGGTGTTTGATGACAGCACTGCAGACTTGCCTTCTTACTCCTATGGCCCACAGAGTAAAACTCTGTCCCAAACAAAAACAACTTGTTCTGGCAGCAGTTTCTCAGCCACGAACCTCACCATTGCTATTTTCTCTATTGAAAGTCAGGTGGATGTCTGATAAAACTAACATCTACTCATTCCATTTGGAATCTTTCCACTAGCTTTCAGAAGGTATTTCACAGAGTATCTGCTGTATTAAAAGAGGTCTTGAGAAATGCACTTGAAGGCAAGCAGGAGAGGATGGAGACAGTGTTCCCACACAGATAGGAGAAAGCATGAACATTGTGTTAAGTAATCCCCTTGAACCACCTGCACTTTCAAAATAAAGTGGTTAATTTGGGAAAGGAACTTTTACTGAACTCATTTCTGGAGATGTTGCTTTGCCAGAAAAGTTTAAAGTATGAGTTTTTACACGTTTGTCTGGTGAGGATACTGTTGTGAACAATATGTGCCTATTGAAAAATGAATGCAAGCACTTCAAAATCAGAGTATTTATCTATGAGAGAGGAAGAAAATAATGCTTATGCTTCCCAAACAAGATGGATGATAAAACACCGTTTATTTAATTTGTAGAGGCACTGCAACTGAAAGATTGCAAATCCTCTGGTAAAACCTCAGAAAGTGGCCTGAAGATGTCAGTAGTCATTGCAGGTACACTGATTTGCCATTCCTACATGCAAAACACATGTGTTACCTGTGAAGGTGGCCCCTGCTATGAAGGAATTGGTGATAGATGCAGCACTTTGCTGTTTGCCCACTGGCGCCAAGATAGGTGGTGCAGTGCCTGAGCTGAGCTCCAGACACGATATTTTATTGAGATTAGGCACGTGTCACAGCTTTCCAGATAAAATACAAATGATATCACAGAGTATCTAACACCTGATTGATTCCCCACGTGGAAGAAGTGGATCCACAGCCTCTGCACACTCAGTATCCTGTGTCACTGCTGCGTATTGCCAGCAGTCATATCTGCTTCATGGGGGGAAAAAAAAACCCCAACCTATTTTTATTTTAACAATAAACATCAGGATTTAAGAGAAGAGAGATTGAAAAATATTGGCAGTACCAAAATCTACTTTGTAGAACTCACTGCAACTGTTTGCTTGTATCCTGAGCAAACTTTTTTAATGTCATTGATTCTTTAAAATTTTTTTTCAAAGTACCACTAACAACCTAAGTAACCAAATACAGAGCTAGGAATCTGAAGGGTATGACTTGTGCTTTTTCTTGCACAGGATACATTAGCATTGCAACTTCCAGTAAATATATCTTCAGTCATACAGAGAGTTTTCAATTGGTTGTATGAATTTGTGTACTATAATATATACTAAGGAAAGTATGGCCAAGAAATCACAAAGACTTTCAAATATTAAAAAAAAATTGGAAGCATGAAATGAAATGTCAAAATGAGAACATAAGATTACAATGCAATCGTAAAGCAAAACAAAGTATTTTTCAGAGCAATCTTTTGATTTGTAGAAAAAGAATAACAAAAAAAGACTTAATTTCATGTGCATATAATCACAAGTTTCTGATTATTTTTCTAGAGTTATTACTACAACTTGCTCTGAATCTCCTACATATATTGGAACCAGCAGCTTGTAATGAATTGAATTTTCATTTTTCAGAGATCCCAGGAAGGAAAGAAACAGAATTCCTGCTGCTCAAAGCTTGCAGGCAAGTGACATCAACTCTCCTGTGTCACTTCACTACGGATGGATTCACAGTTCAGTAAGCCACAGGCTCTTCATTACCAAGTTCTGCTACCTTAGGCTGGGGATGCACCAGGAAAGTCAGAGCTTTCCCATCCAACCCTGTCTCATCTCAGCACTTTTCATCCCAACAGACCTTGGGGGATGCCATTTCTGTCAATTTTATAATTTTTTGTTCAATCTCTGTGAACTGGAACAAAAAAGCTCTTGCACTGGAGGCTCTTGGAGGGGCTTCCCCACCTCCAGTGGGTCATTTTCAGGAACTGTCTTCACCTCTCCAATGCAGAGTCTCATTCTCGGGTAGGGAATGGGTGTGAGCTTACAGGGAAGAGGGAGCCTGTGTGGGCAGGGGTCATGCAGCACTATACACCCTTATTTTAATATATGTACACTTCCTGAGTATCAACATTGTCCAGATTATTTACACACATATTTTATATGTGTATATATATATGTGTATATATATGTGTGTATATATATATGATCTACAAAAAAAGTTTCTAATAACATTGGGGATTAGGAAATAAAGGCTATATAATGAGCCTAGACTGAAAGGAAAAGAAAATAGAGAAAAGTTATTCCATTTGAGAAAGAAAAGAACACAGACAAAAACCTGACTAATTTCTTTTCCCTGCAGCCATTTTTTTCCTAGTTCATATGTAAAGCATCTTATCTTTTCAACCCTAGACATAGATCTAATAAAACCACTCAGGTGTGATGCTCTAATTCATAGAGACCTAGGCAGATTTGGTAGATGCAGTGCTCCAGCTTAACAGGTAATTGGTAGCAAGGATGTTCTCTACTTTCTTTCTCTGATAGTGTTAAACATGTATTGACAGGATGCCTCTTTGTGCTGCTCTATGTTTGGCACTTAGGAGAAGTTCAATTAACCAACCTTTCATCTCTATTTCCATATAAAATACAGCTTTACTTTCCTGTGCTAATTGCTAAGCCCAGAGTACTTACTGCCTCTGCGATTCTGAAGCCTGGCTGTTCACTTGGGAGCACTAAGCATGTTCTCTGCTGCTAAGAGCTGGCACAGATAACCTGAATAACTTTTCACACCAGCTTCTTGTCCTCTCCCTGTGGAAGCTTTTGTCCACGCTGGCTGGAACAAAGAGTGTGCCTAATTTACAGGACTCCCTGCACATCTGCATTCAGTGAAGTTAACACACCGTACTTAATCCTGAAAGCATGTGGGTACTGTATTTCCTAGCATGAATGAGATTTCAAAACATTCACATTTTATTTAAGGATAAAAGCCAAATCATACTTGTAAGCCAATTAAAATGTTGTCTCAGCGCTCAGAGGTTAACATGGTTGGGAGCTTAGAAGTGGATACTTCTAGTAGAAATAATGAGTGGATGGCAGACAAAGAATTAATAAATTATCTTAATCTGTATTTGTTTACAAATATACAATCCCTGCAGATGGTTTTGAACAGAAAGGGGTTTTAGTGGCATAATTTAAGCATACACAAAAGTGATTATCAGCCAACACTTCAATCAGCAGCTTCTTCTTGGACAATTCCCTGCATGTCTTTGTTCCTGCAGAGAACAGATTATTCTCTGAACAGCTTCATTTATATTGGTCTCTGTATGCTTTTGCTCAGAGTTCCAAAATATAGCTAATAACTAATTCTTCAATCACATTCAAGACAAGTTTTACATTTTCTCTAATGCCATATTTTTCCTGACAAAGAAGGAGAAAGAATTTTATAGTGACAAATTTAGCTTAGCTGCCATGGTAGGCAGCATTCTCATTAAAGTACGAGCAACTGAAAACAACTGAGGAAATACAGTTTTTAATTTCCATGTAAGAAAGAGATTCAATAAAAATTCCTAGCAATGTAGCTCTGGATAAAGAGGAATCCTAAAAAACTAAGCGAAATCACTTTCTGAAGTTCAGAAATCAGAGAATAAATATATTAAATCCAGTATTTTATCACTAATGTAAACAAGAAGGTGTTATTTTTATACCTGAATTAAGGGGCTTGTAACATTCCAGGCTGCACTGACATCAACTACAGAAGCCACTCAAGTTTCCAAGGCTGAGAGTTTTCTGACCCGTGGTCAAATTAGGAATGGGATTTCAGGAGCTGTACTGAGTACAGGTTTTTAGACTGTTTGAAAAAGCCCTAGAGAGTTCCTTTTGCTGCTCCTTTTAAGAGGAGGTAGCTAAAATAAACTAGGCAACCTTAACCAAGGTGCATCAAAAAGCAAAAAGAGAATGATGCTACTGAGCACGTTACCAAATACAGCAAAAAAAGTTTTAAAAACCACAAAGACCTACTCATCTGCCACGCAAGATGTATAAAAAGGATGATTTATGACTAAAAAAGTTTTTTTTTTTCCTCCTCCTTAAAAGAGGAGGAAAATTTCCTGAAGTGGACAAAATGTCAAAAACCTCACTGTAGATATAATTTTGGTCTTTTTCAAATTTTCAGCATTACAACAACAGAAATATTTTATAGTTTATATAGTTATATAAAATACAGAAAAATCGCATTCGTGTTTTGAAATGTAAGTTGGTAGATAATTGTTGGAAAGTTCACACCAACAAAATAATGTTAGGAGGGGCCAAAATGCACCATGGCCTTCACCATACCTTATAAATTATTTTTCAGGGAAAGAAAACTGTGACAGTGAAGTGCAGCTTTATAGTTGCATTAAGGTTATAAGAATATTCTTCAGAAGACCTTCAGCAAGGCTGAACCACTATTGCTGGCTATGATTATAGAAATTAAATAGAAGCTTCATTGCTTCATTGAAGTCATTCAAACCTAACACATTTATCAGCTCTTTGGTGACAAAGAAGGAAATAGTATGATCTAATCTTGACTGCAGACTACTCCAAAATATTCTCATTTCACTAAAGCACCAGTTGCTTAAACTAATCTTGTCATTATGGCTTAACAGCTTCCATCCATTTAACAACACAAATAATTTTAGTATTTTTGTATCTTAGCTATCAGGTAGACTACTATATGGCATGAACAGTAATTTAGCATGGAAAATCCTTCATGAAACAAGTTATTTATTCTTCTTTGAAAAAGGAAATTTTTATCAGCATTTCCTCTTGTCATAGAAACAACTCCATTCATTTCCACAGAAACAGTAGGAATGAGTTGCATATGTTTTTTTTCATTGCCTCTAGCCCCTAAGATGAGTCAATGTTTTTACAGTTCAATATCACTGAAGTACTACCCATGTTCCTGGTTCTTTAACAATTAGACTGAAAGATGCCATTTTGAACTTTTCTAGCATAATTGTACAGGCTAAGTTTACCTTCACTTATATTTCATATCCATTTAATGCAAGATTAAAAAAAAAGAAAAAAAGAAATCACAGTAAAAGTTCAAACTATTATTAAACAGCCATCACAGTTTACAGTCCAGACACCTGAAACACAAGGGGTTAATTGAAGGACAACAATCCAAAACTGGAGTCTCAGACTCCCTGTCCCCAAACATGCCTTTTCTCATGTCAGTCTCTCTATCATCCTTGCCTCTGCTGTTTGCTATTTAAGGAAGATATTTTCCAAATGAATATATGGCATAAGTCACCAAATCTGTCAGCAAGGATTGATTAACAGTGGACAAGGAGGAAAGACTCAAATGGCATATGAGATTACAGACTCCAAAGCTATGCCTCTTCTCAAAAATACACTGCTTAGGTAGAAATGAAACAAATTCTATAACATTGCTGCTATGGTAAATTGAAAGCGTTTTCAAGTGACAGACTCTGCTCAATGTGCAAAATCATTCTTATTTGTCAGTTCTCTGGATAGAGCAGGGTCTAAAAGATGACTAGTAATTTTTTTCCTCTCAAACAAGAGGATCTATTATATAACATTTGGTCCTGATCAAAGGTTTACAGACAGTGTAGGAGGAAAAAAAGGAGTTTTAAAAAAAACAACAAAAAACAAAAACAAAAAAAAAAAAAACAAACAAAAAAAACCAAACAAACAAAAAAAAAAGAAACTCTAAATTGCTGCCAACTATTTGTTTCCCAATTCCTTTTTAGTCTCTGAAATTTTCTACTACTCACAGACTGGATAATAAAATTGAAATTGATATCAAATGAACTCTACAAAATGACGGTAGCTATCTATTAGTAGTGTATTTTTAACTGCACTATTCTCTTTTAGCCTGTATTTTAGCAATAACATGCTGTACGTGTTTAATTATTTGTTTTGTTTTAAATCAAGATTATATTAGTTTAATTGATTATCCACACATGTATGCTTGGCAGACTAATTTGTTCTGAGCTCTTTTGGGGAGATACATTTGAGGCTGTGTTTTGTGATTTGCATGACTACAGAACTGCCTGGAATCAAAGCTTAGGAAAAATATATCAGAATAACTATACAAAGTAGGCTAATTATCCCAAACCAGCAGTATGTAGTTTGGCCACCCTTGGAGCTGGAAGAATACTTAATTTCCCAAGACTGCCACCTCCCATTTCAACACTCCAGCACATTGTCCACCCAGGTAGAAAAAGGATGGAAAGAAAAAATATCAGTTAACCAAGTTCTGGTAGTTAATTAGAAATCTACCAGTTGAATAATAAATCCCCACATCCTTGAGACCTTTCATTACCATACATTTACTGAGAATAATTAAGTTATTGGAAAACGACTTTTACTTCCTCAGCTTTATTAATGCACCTAGGCATATTTCAATTTTAAAAGTCACTATCCAAAACCAGCATCAAAACAAATCAGCCACAGAATTTAAATCCAATGCAGAAATGTATTAGATGGATCATGATAGGAAAAATGTATCATTAGATTAATTAGGCAATTATCAGAATTCACAGCTGCTCTCTTTGACGACGGATTCTGTGGCTCTGAATTAATAAGAGATTCTTCCTATATACTTTCTACAAATAGAAGTTTATAGAAACATTTGTTTCTTTGATGTTTGTCAGGAAAGCTAATAAAAAAGAGACCGTACACTCAAACTAGGCTTCTATTTGAGAAGTATGATCAAAAGGTAGTTCTTATATCAGTGCTTCTCTAATATACTGCATTCAATAATGAATTGAGAATGTTTATGATATCCATTCACTTCAAGAGAACTTCTCTGTTTTTAAGCTTTATTGAAGACAGAATTGGGCCCAATTTGATCTTTATAGCCAGTGTGTTTTTCAAGCTATTTCATTCAACAAAAAAGAAGTTTGTACCATGCCTTATTAACAAGATATCCAAGATATAGTAATAAAATGTGGGAATCTGATCCTCACAGTTCAAGGCAGGTATAAACTGAGATATCCCAGGCCATCACCTGTTCACTGATCCTACTCAAACATGTTGGTGAAGTTATGGGACAAAAATCCTCATTGTTAGAATGCAGTTGTTTATTCAAACCACACTTCTTGAAGTCCAAAATAATCTTGTGAAGCTAAGAAATAGAATGGGATCCCTGCTATTTATGTCTCTTTGGAAGAATCCTTCAGTTTACCCTCCAACTTTTTACTTCAGCTCAAGTTGAATTCATTTTTATCATCTCCTTGTATTGAAATTAAAAATACAATCAGTTTTTCAAACAGCAAAAGCATCCCAAGAAAAAACTCTAAGCAAACCCAAGCCATCATTAGTGTTTGCTTTCATATGAATTTTCAAATTAACATCTAAATACAAATTCAAATACTTTTCTTTTATTTTTCATTAAGTGGGATTGATATAGGGGTAAGGATGTTCTGCTCTAGTGCTCTGAGAATAAAATGAATACCCAGAAAAAATTATCCAAGCCAAAAGAAAGCCCATCATTAATGTATTAGTGAGAGATGAACACAGGATTGACACAGATGAAATGAGGAAAGTTGGGTTGACTAATGTCCAAACAAGGAAACTGAAATATGTCATAGTGAGAAGTCCTTGCCCTGGAGAACTCAAAAGCTATTTATTAATTTTCTGCTAGGCAGAGCCTTTGCAAGCTCTCAGCTTTAGTCAGCATTTTACATAATCTCCTTACTTAAAGCTACACAAGCCTCTCTAGCAAATTCTGAAAGCTGCTTTTAGGTCTTGTACAAACAGCACCACCTTCCCAGATTTAAAAATTTCTTCTCTGGGAGGAATGATTCAACTTTCTTGGCCAAATCCCTGCTGAATTTTGTGGATATTCATGAAGGATAAATACAGCTCATAAAGGACAAAGCAAATTTGCTTTTCCCGTCAGTAGGCAGGATTGCTCAAATACCATTAACAGAACAGAGAGGGGAAAGGGATACATTTCTTCAGAGCAATTCTAAAGAAACTTCTTTATAAACTCAGAAGGGCTGAGTTTCTAAAGCAAAAGCTTCACAGGACATTTAGAATATAATTTTGTAATACCAATAGAAAATAGAGTGTGATTCTACACTTAAATTTATGTTATCTAATTTTATTGAATTCTCTTCCAGAATATGAGACTCAAAAACCATCATTTAAGAAGAAGCAAAGAAAAGAAACCCTAAGAACAATAAATACCCAGGGAATATAATTTGTGACAGTTGTAGCAAGATTTAAGCATTACCTGTCATTCTTTAAACTACTATAAATATTTAAATTGCTACAAGTTTGCCACATTATAACCTAGACAGAAGTGTCTTTCTTTGCAGGTACTGCTTCACATGACAGATCTCATGTTCCACTTATATTTTTTTAATCCTTAGCCTTAGTGTTGATGTAACAGAAACAACATATGCTGCAGTACTTGCTGCTGCTTGTTTTTCCCTGCATCTCTACCCTTTTTGCCTGTATACAGGGTATGTCAGAAGACAGTAAAGAACCCACAGGACTCCCTGTGATCCTCAAAGGTGTTCCTTAGCATGTACAAAGGCACATGATTTACCCGGCCTCAGGAAAGCCCTAAAGATACTAGAAAAGGAAAGACAGCAAGGAGCAGGGTAGATGCTGTTCTTTCACTGCTAAAGGAAAAACCAATCCCACTGCTTCTTGGACTGAGCCCTGTTCTGAACACGGAACTATGCTCTACATATTCTCTGGTCTGAAATTCCCCAAAGACAATAAAAAAGGCCCCTCCTGCTCAGATTTTGGCTAACCCAGCCTGTGTTCAGGTCTGATGCATGCTGGGAGCACCACAGGACTAGACCTGTGGCCAGGAACACTGGGATGAAGGATGCAAACCCTCCCTAAACAAGGAGGACAATCCTTAAGAAGCATCAAGGTATCATCACTAGGTTATTTCTACTTTTAAGGCATTTTAATCTTTAATAATAATATGACTACATAGTTAAAATTGCAAACCAACTAATTCACTTTTCTTTTCCATTAGGGAAAGCAGCATTATACATAACTCAAGAATTCAATACAGTAAAAGGGTTTCTTTCTGTTCCCTCTAAGAAATAAAGCACAGCCTCATATTATATGATGGCACTCCATGGAGCATGTTGAGATGGATGAGCAGTTCTAAGACTACTTTTGCTGTCACGGGAAAACTTGTTTTCATCATGGGATAACTAATACCCCAAAACATTCTCTTGCAAGAGAACAGTGGAGTCAAAGCATTTCACACAAGGTAAGCTAAGCAACATGAAATGAACACATTGAGAGAACACAGTTTAGCTGGCTGCTCTTTACAGCAGCCCCAGAGGAATTGAAGAACCCTGCTTCTATTTAAGATTTTGCACTGGCAGAGCTGACACCATTTATTTAATAACAAAGTAAAACAAACTATCTGGAGCCTGGGAGGAAAACACTGAAGTTAACAAATACTGCAGATAGCAATAAGCTTCAGAAGCAGAACCAGTATGTGTGCAGCACAGCCACCAAACAGGCAAAAGGTAGAATGCCAAAAGCATCACAGAGAAATAAGCAGCATTATTTGTGAAACAAAACTTGGATGGATAGCAAGGAGACAAAATGCATTATTGTCTCTTGATTTATGCCACAACACATTTTTTCCACTAGTCACAACTACACAGACATTAAATTATTTGTGTTGTCCGTAGTGGTTTCCAAATCCCACCCCTAAATCTATTCAATTGAATTTCCAGGATACCTGCCACTGCACACTTGCTTGCCAGCAGCTGATGAGTGAGGTAAGAGTACTTTCTATTCTCTAGGTTTGTGAAGAGAAATCCATAAGCACAACAGAGCACTCTGTTTCTGGGCTTTGCAACATTTAATAGCCATGGCCACACCTTCTAGTTTCTGCACATGCAGCTACAAGCTGTTATCTGCCTTTCACACTACTGAAATATGTCCCCCTCTACACAATCAGGGCTCAAAACAAGAATGTGTTCATTTGTGCACAGAACTGATGAGCTGGGGTGAGGTCCAACAACGTGTGAGCACCTGCATTTAGCCATATCAGCATCTTTCTTCTTCCCTCCTTATGCCACCAAAGAGCTCTGATGTTCCATGGTACCCTGTATGACAGGGCTAGATGGTAACAGCGCACCCAGAGGATGCATTAGTGGATGAATAAATATATGAACACTGATGGGAGTCTCATCCGGTAGAATTGATGTTCTGACTTGGAATCTGGGGCAATTTCAGAGCTGCTTTGGGTGGGGTTTTTTAACCGGTCTTTGAACAAGGTCTGAAAAGCTGTCTCTGTTCTTCCAGGAAGTATTCCCAGTGGGAAGAATAGTATATAGATCTAGTCTCAGAGGTAAAACCATGCTCCCTAATACACTCTCACTCTCTTCTGGTCTACTGAACCAAAAGCAACTTCTGCCTTATAACACTCTATAAAAAGAAAAGTTAAGTGTTGCAAACTCCTTTTCTTAACCTACAGCTGGCTGAAAATACAGCTGATGTGGATATAAATATCTTGAAAGGGAGAAGGCACTGCAACAAAAGCTGTGCTTCAACCATGGCATAGCAGGAGGACACAATAATGTCTTGTGCTGAGAAAAGAAAAACAGTAACTGATGACCTGTGCTTGGTGTGACACAGGAAAGATCCAAGCTGTTTGGTTCTTTCAAGAAAAGGCTTTAGAAAAGTAATAGACCTTTATAAAAAATCCTTCTTTCTTTTTTAATTCCTCATCACATAACTAGGAATTCTGATCACAGAGACATAGAGGAGACATTTTTAGGACTGCACATTTGGCCGCATATTTTATTTCATCGCTTTTCTACTTTCTAGAACTCAAACCCCATTTCCCCTTCTTATCGTTATGAAGTGGATCTCTCACTCCTAGAAGTGAAAAGATGTTATTACATAAACCTTGACTAATGCATATCTAGACCAGACCCCCACTTGGAATGAAGAAGTTAAAGTATCTCCCTATACATCTGAAGAAAGCAGATCTCCTACTTTGGAACATTTTTGAGACTCCATGACATAGCCAGTACAAATCTCATTAGCCAGTTAATTCTCTATAACCCCTTGAAAGCTAAATTATGTTTTTGAAAAGAATCACTTCAATTGCTTAAGCTTTAGCCTAGTCAAGTAATTTGCACATCTTTAATTATGAGAGATTAATTCTTTCATCTATCTTATTTTTGGCCAGCTTGAAAAATAGCCTAATCTCTCCACACTTGTTACTACCTTCCATTTCATCCTTCACCACACTGGACATCAGTTCTTCATTACTGTTTAAGGTTTTTTAGGTGGGAATTCTTCATCATTACCTTCACATTCTCACCCTCACTATCAATTATTGGATACTTTTTATTTGATTACCATCATCAGCACAATGCACTGCTGCCATTTACAGAATCCATGACACTCCCTTAAGGACATGGCAACTGGAATATGGCCCTCAGTTGCAACTTTCCTTGGGGATCAATTCTTTCATTGTTTTCTTGTATAGTGTTTTGGGGTTTTTCTCTTTATAATTTTAACAGCATAGTCATACCTTTCCAAAAATCAATATTCAATTTAATCCCTTTCACTGCACATCAGGCCACATGATATAAAAAGAATTTTTCTTTTGTTCCTGAAACCCCTCTTTTTAAATCATGTTCACATTCTCAAAAGTCACTTTTCTCTAATTCCTTTCTTGGTCCTCAACTTTTTACGGTAACATTCCTTTTCCTTTGGATTTTTTTAAATAAAATATTTGCCCATTAACAGCTCAGTTGCATTCTGTCCACTTCGAGAAAAAATATATTTATCTTACATTGTTAGCCCTTCAGCTATATGTTCAAGAAAAAAAAAAATCAGCTCAGATTCTAAAGTGTTTTCTGTGAAATAACATGAATAATGTCAAAGGAGTTGAAAATTAATATTTTCAGAAAAAACTGATTTGCATACACCAAGCTATTTCTTGGCACATGGTTGAAGCCACTACTTTACTATAATGAAACTCCCCTGGTGAGGATTTTTATTTATAAAACATAGCCACAGATGCATATAGAATTTCACAAATCAGTGATTGCCATCTATTCCAAACTTATGAGAAAGAATAATCCAGAAATATATGTAATTTATATATATACATAAACAAGCCCCTGAATATATGCAACTGAAGTTTCCATGACCTTGGACACATCAGATTACCATTAACCCTCAGTAGGAAGGAGATGGAATAATTGCCAAATTATGAAATAATAACACCATGAGTTTTTTATCCAATACAGCTGCAAGGCATGAAACAAATTGGGTTTTGGTGATAAGAACTGACCTTACAAACTAATATCAAATGAGGTCACAACTCTACTAAGCCCACCCATCGCTCTCAAATTATGTGTGGGGGCTGTTGTTTGGTTTTTGGTTTTGTTTTGTTTTTGTTTTTTTTTTTGCTTCATATCATCAGGTAAATTAGCTTATTTGTAATAAAAAGTTAATGCAGAGATAGAACCCAAGGAGATTTCTGCTCTGCAAAGCTCTGATTGTCCAACCAGACAATGAGATATGTGTGCCCTTGAGTGAGACCACCTAAATGAGCTGCTCACAGCTCCTTCAGAGATTTTTTTTTCCTCTAAAATATCTGCATGAAAATGTACTACAGTTTAAAGTTCTGTGGAAGGTGAAGCTCTTGAGACACAGAAGGAAGTATTTTAATGAAGTACATTTATACATCCCACAAAGTTTGAGCCAAATCTGGATTTACAGGAAGAGAGAAGCAACTCTGAATTTGTACCAGGCAGGAAAGTTCCCTCACCCACAGGAGAGCTCATGAGCCATGAGCAGTGGGATGGGTAACACTGCTCACCAGTGCAGCAATTAGAAATCCACCAAAGACTCATTTATCTCGTCCTAAAATTAGGATTACAAGGGTCACTTGGTCTACTCCTGGCTGGAGGAATGATGTAACCTGACATGGACAGCACCCTGAGGAAGCAAAACCACAGCAGCTTCTACAGGTTTAAGTCACCTAGACAGCTTGTCAATTAAATAAAATAGATTCTGTGTGTGTTTATTTTATAAGACCTGTGATCCTTAAACTTTTGAGAGGCATTTATAGCTAACAGCAATAAGAAATCATGTGAGGTTAAAACCTCACAAGCCAAAAATAAGATTATTTTATAGCTACAAAATAAAATACAAGTCCATCATAGATAAAAATTTGGAAATTTATTCCAAAGAAACCTTGGGATATTCTGCATTCCACAGTGATTCAAGTGGGAAGGGCTATGTAGTTAAAAAAAAAAAAACAGACCACCAGGTGCTGAAAGGAAGAGTATGAAGTTGTACATAACATTCAAAAAACAAGACACCCTACAAAGAACAATTATCCATGAGAAACACAGTCTCAAATTATAAAAGGCTCCCAAATTATAGGAGTGTGCAGTCTCCAGCAGTACCAAACATGACAAATAAACAATAAAAGCATCTTACTTGCATTACACAAAGCCTTCAGAATATAATTATTCACACCACAAAATGACAAACAAAAATGGCCTTCTTTTTCTATGTTTGTTGTTTTCTCCATTCCTTGGTACACAGTGCCTTTTCTGGCACCTGTAACAAGTCTTTTACTTCAGGCTAGGAGTTTATTCCTGCCTATTCTATTTTTGTCCCAACAAAATGACCATTCCTACCAGGGATTACAGCTTCTCCTACACAAAAGGACTTCCAGAAAGCTACACTTCCCTGAGAAAGGAAAGTAAAAGAAAGGAAAGGGACAATAATTAAAATTATGTATGAAACCAGTTCCTATTGCATCTGCTACCTGATATTTCAGAAGTGAGCTCCCTATCACATCATCTTAATGTTTTAATTTAGAATTTTACAGGTAGGCTCCTGCCATAATTTAATTTTTTTTAATAGAGAAATTATGCAATAAAAGCAGATAACCTAAAAATAGTGAAGGTATTGATGGCAGGAAAATCTACCTGGTAAACAATAGGTTGTTAACAAGCACTTGAACAGATTGTCTTAGAGCGCCACTGAGTGTGTTTTTGTTAGTGATATCTAAACTTCTACATAAAAAACTAAAAATAAAATTTTTCATCAGAAGTCAAGATCATGAATTTAAGATTGCTGATTATCTCCTGATTAAATACAATTAGACATCAATGGCACTTTAGAATTCTTTTTCCTGAAACAAAGCAGAGAAACAGGAAACAAACATAGACAAATAAAAACATGTATAAAGCTTACTTCAGGTTTAACAGCAACAATTTTTAATCTTCCTCACTGTTAAATAATGTTATTATTTTATATAGACAAAGTTATTTGTCTGTGGATAAGTTGATACAAATGAAGTGCATGTACTCAGTCAGTTCTTTCTTGGGGCTTCAGCAAACAGATGACCCAAGGTGCGCACACACGTGCCTGTATAGACACCCACTTAAGGGCTGTAATATCCACCTTACACAAGACTCTTCCCAAAATTACTTCCCATTTGGAAGCTGTAAACTTCAAAACCTACATATCAATCTATGACAATAAATATACTTAATACTTCGCCATTTATTCAGAAATTAACTGGTTTTCAGCACAGGGTTACCTTTAAATTAATTCACTTTGTCCAGGCATATGTGGAAGTAAGAATGCATTGCTACCTTTCATGCAGCATTTTTTAATCCTTCTGTATTATATTACATATTCTCCTCTTGAAAATGTAATCCCTTCAAAGAATTATCTTGCTAAGTAAGGCATTTTTCTTTTTTTTCTGCTATACAATTCTGCTTTCAGCAGTTGCAGCAAATGAACTCATTCACACTTTAGCTTCCCCATTAAATGTATGTAAAATACGTCGGCACATACTCATTTTTTCACTTACTTCACTGAAAGTGCAATATTGTAGATATAAGTGCAATAATTTTAGAAATTTGATGTAGAAATGTTAAAGACTTACATTCTCCTAAATATATTTATTCACACTACTAAAATTGCATCTAGTGCTGTACATTTATACCACAGTGTGCTTTGCCATGGTGTTCTGTAAGTAGGCAGATCACACTTCCACTTAGAAATAGTATCTTTAATTAGTCCAACAGTTTAAACACGGAAAAGTAGAGAAGCAGGGGAAAAACTAAGCTCTTTGGATGTTTAAAATTAAGTCTATTAAGAATGTTACAGGTATAAAAATTATTCATTTTAAAATGAGGATGGGTTTGATTCAAATCCACAGGAAAGTAACAAAACCAATGGGAAAGTGCTACCAGCAACAGCAACATAACCAAGCTATGAATCCAGCAATGCTTCCTTTGGAGTAGAGACTGAGCTGGAGTCAAGATCATCTATACTCACAGGTCAAAGCCAATACAGAAGAAAAGAACAGAGGAAAAACAGCCCCGACAAAGTAAGTTGTGCTTGCTAGCAAAGTAAATAGGAAAACTCAGATTAAACAGAACATAAAAGTGGTAGCAAACCTGGATCCAAAGTGTTAAACAGCATGCAAAAAAACCCCTACAGGACATTGGAAATATAAAGCATCACACATAAAGGATAGGACATTTGATTGAAGTGTACAAAAACACAAATAGAGCATTAACCCATGACATGCAAGATGGATAATTGCAGAAAGTACAAAGAACAAATTAAAGAAAGTTAAAATTAGAAACCGAAGCAGGTGAGAGCCTCTCCCCAACCCCACTGTGTGCAATAGCCATGAGGGATGATGTTACAGCCCAGAATGCTGAAGCCATTACATAAAGTCACTCATACTTTATGTACCTGTCTCTCTGAAGCCATTGGAGTGAGCCCATAATTCTCTCTTTAGAAAAGAGAATGGACAGAGGATGACAATAAACTGGATTGTCTTAAAAGATTCAAAAGAAAATGTCACTAAACCTAAACCAACCAAAACCAACTCAAACTTAACCCAAAGTTTTACTTAGCTGGGAGATTGCAGCAAACTACTGATGACAGAAAGTGCTTAAGGTTCATTGACCAAGCAGTGAAGAGGTCCTCAATTCTAAGTCAAAGAGCCACTCCCTCCACATCTGATTTCCACAACTTTGGAATAGGCTCAGAGCCTGCTAAAAATATGCACTCCCCATATGGTATCTCTCCATGAGGCATCCTGCCTGGGTAAGAATAAAACTTTCCTTGCTGCTGCAGCAAATGTAGTCCTCCACTGAAGAAGACCTTACATTAAATCTTGTGAAAGAAAAACTACAGCATATGACAGAAGAAAGAGCCCAGCTACACAGCAACCCTCATTCACTTCTTTAACTTGGTGGCTGTGTAGGATAAAGAGTTGAGCTCTCAAAAACAATCTCCAAGGTTAATTGGAATGTGAATGGAATACAATACAGAGCACTACATCCTTTTGTACTTTTATTTTCCCCCTACAGTAATAGATACAGCATTTTTAGCTTCCTTTTGCATCTAATGAATGTACCAGGACACTCACAGAACAGAGCAGACTATTGTTTTTCACAGCCTTATTTACTCAGCTTTTGTTTATTCAATTGAAGATAGCTGGGGAGTTTGCATTCAGCATGACATATTTACTGGTGCTGGTAACAGGATACTCTGGAAGATATTAAGTGTTGAAATAAAGCAACTGCTTTCACTGCTTAAGTGTCCCTGGTTCACTTACCATGTATAACACATTTCAAAGGCACACAAAGTGCACAAGCTCATGGAATAAAATCTTCTGCTAAGCATTTTCACTTAGGTTGGAGAAATGGATTCTCTTCTCTGTCAGAGTAAATCAATATTTATACTATCTAAGAACTGACTAATAACAGTTACTGAATGGGCAACTGAATTTTAGATACAAATTTAATAAAAGTAATACAAGACAGGAAATAAACACGGGTAGAAAAAAAGCTATTTCTATTTCCTTTAGGCTTCTGCAACTGAGAGATAGATTTCTAAGTAGTTGTAGATGTTATGTGTTCTCTGGCATGTAACTGTTCAAAATTTAATCACCATTTATTGTTTTCCCCCTCAGAACATTTACAAGTATAAGGCAAATGCATGCAGATAAAACTCACTAAAAAATTACTTACATAAAAAACCAGAAGCTACTGAGCAAAGACATGCAGGTTTTGGAGATCTGGATTCACTACTCTGATTAAATGGCCTCAACATCCTGCAGTTTTCATCATTCTTGTTCATGTCCCTTGCATTTAAAAATGACCATGCCATAGTAGGAATAGGAGAGTCAGCCTCGGTGCATGTATGTTCAGTCAATCAAAGGTACAGACAGCAAACATTTCTGGGTGCTATCACACAATAATTTAAGTTTTCTAAAATGCTACTGTTGTACACATGCTTCACCTGGCACAACTTTCTCCCTGCTCTCTGACTCCCCCTAGTAAACACCAAGGTTCTATGCAATGATATTTCTGCTGTTCTTCAACTCAATGTTCTATTTTGCAGCTAAAACCATCAACTCTTTAGCTGAACTAGAGTATCCTCAAAAGATGTTCCTGCATAACCATGCTTCCTGCTGGACTCCAGACAGCTGTTGGTGTGTGTACCTAGGCAGTCCAAAACACTTGCCTCTCTGATGGAATGGACTCTTCCCTAAGAAAGCTGAAAGAACTCTTTAGGACACATCACCTCTCCCCAAGACAAATGGAAACATCCTCTGTGCAGGATCCAAGTTTCAAAAAGATCACAGGCACATACCAGGCATCACAACATCCAGCCCTTCTGGAATGGTGGAGAATAGGATCCCTTTGCCTCTGCTCTGAATCCCCAGTCCTGCAGCTGCCAGGCCTGCTTCCAGCCCCACCAGTCAGTCTGCTGGCAGCTGAAGACTCCTTTGGACCCTGCGCAGAGTCTCAAAGATTATTTACAGGAAGATTAAGCCTAAACCAAATCATCTGGCAGTTCCAACTTAGTCCCAGTGCCCACTTCAGGGTCACAGAGTATCCAGTACCCTGTGTAGGAAATGCATTCTAATTTGGCATTCCTTGTAACAAGGTGTCAGACAGGACACCCAAAGAGACATTCATGTTGCAGTTGATGGAAGCTTGTCTTAAATTGCACAGAAAATTCCCTGGAGAGATTTTTTTTAAAATCTGTACTACTCCAAAATTCAAGTCTCAGACATTTTTATACGCCTAAGAGCCACAAAGATTTTCCTTTCCCATGTTGCCTGAGATCTAAAAAGCAGTAGAAGCATGACAGTTTTATTAAATGTTTACCTAAAACATTCACTGCACTTGGGATGTTTTCTCTGAATAAGTTCCACCAACACTCTGATTCCAAAGGGATTCAAACAGGGCTTTAAACACCCACTGCCAGCAGAGCTCCCACTCCCTGTACAACCCAGTGTACACATGGAGAAAAGAAAGGTAAATCCGGTATTAGTCAGGTCTTGTGGGACTGAAGAGAGAAAATACAATTTTGAAATACCTGTAAGTGGAAATGTTGGTCCAAATGCTCGCTCAGGACATTTCAATCAATGCAGCTTTCAACAGAAATGCCAAATGGGACAAACACTTCACCTCCTTTCATGATTGTCACTGTTTCCTATTCTACTTGAATAAAATTAAACTAATTGTGTTAAGTTTCCTACAGTACTGTTAATTTATTTTGAATAATAGAGAGTACTAGAGTGAGAAATCACAGTCCTGTTCCAGAGGAGGAACAACACTTGACCTACAAGAAACAGAAGCAAATAAGGAAAGTAAATGTCTAACTCTTTATGAAGGGGCTCCTTCACAGCTGGGACATGACTACTTATAACATCTGAAACAGGTGAGCTAGTGGTCACTAGAAATGTCACTAGAACAGAGTAGAAAGGTTTGGGTTTACATCTTGTATAATTATCAGAGCCAGATGAAAAGACACATTTCACTAGCTGTTCATCTCAGAGGTTCCTCAATTAGCATTTTCTTCCAGTATCTGCTTCACTCTTGAGCATGAACCTAGAGGCAAAATTTTATACTTCTTCCTTCCAGTCTTTCATAAACATTAACCATTGATTAGCCTGCTCCAATGCCTCCTTACTTCCAAAACATACAATGGTATTGATTTCTAGTTTGGCACTTTGAAGGTAGATTTTGCCTCATTTTACAATTTGTCAGTCCTCACTCTATACATCCATCCATCTTTTCATGACTGCCTTGCAAGCTCTCTCTTTCTCCTACATAGCCAATATTGCTACTTACACAATGGACTGACAGCATTTAAGTTTTTATGTGCATCTCAGTACATACTGTGCTCTTTACTGCTACTTTATTCCATGTATATATATATATATAAATAAATCTCAGACTTTAATTTTCACATTCCTTTACTAAAAAGCCAATTGATTTAGACATCTGCTTGGCCACCTACACTAGTCTTTTTCACACTCCCAACAAGCACACATACAGTCTAATCAGACTTGGTTACAGTCTGAAGCAGGTATTGCCTGGCTTGTTTATGATTCGATTTTCAGCAGGACATTTCCTCATGTATAGCCATGCCCATTTTTTTTTCACCATTTTAACCCATCTCCCACCTACACCTATAGTTCTTCTCAGTAGAAATTTCAGCACCTGCTGTGTTGGATGTCATTTCTTCAAGTTCTGGCGCTTTGAAAATAAACCCTCAATGCAATTTACTTAGACTGCCAACCTATGTTATCATGGACCAGTACAACACTAAGACAGAGGCTCAATAAATGATACAGTTGTGCAATTCATTACAAAGTAAGATGAGCTCTTTGTCACTTAAGCAGACAGGAGAGACTGACATTAAAATACGGTTCATTAAAAGTGAATTTGAGCCTCAGCATTCACTGTACCAAAACATCTGGAGACAGCCTAATTCTTACTGGAGTGCCTCAGAAAATATTTGATCTTCTAACTAAGCACAGGGGATTTGGCAAGTAAAAGGCTGCCTTTTTTGTATCACTTTATACTCGAGAAGGATTTATTTTATGAATATCACAGTACCTCCCATCAGCTGCAAAACCATGGACCCAGCACCGTGGACTATTTGTATTAAGACACATTATTTCAGAAAATACTGCAAACTGTTTGGTTTGCCAAGTTATCCAGGAAAATATGAAGTTAAGCTCCTGTGTATTCTTTAACTTATTTTAAATACTTATCACTTTTGTCTAGAAATGAAAGTAAAAAATCAGTTCATTGCTTTTGGCTATTCTGAACAGATGATGATATCTTTGTGATGTTCTAATTTCTTGACCCTCATGTGTCATTATTATCTGGTACCTTCTTGGATCATTAGGACCACAGACAGGTCAGATAAAGTAAAGGAGAAACTTTAAAGACTTCAGTAAACAGATCACAATCTAGCTCAAAGAACTCTTACGGATTGATAATCACGTTTTCAAAGTGCCTTGAAAGCAGCTAGCATCTGTTTTTTTAAATGCTTTTCCCTTTTCTTTAAGAGAAAATGTGTTACTTTTTCATTAAAAAAGAAAGAAAAAAAAAGGAAAAAGAATGAAAAAAACATAACTGAAACCTGCACATCAAGGCAGGTGGGCATACAAATGAATTCTATACTTCTCTCTAGACGCACGTTTATTGTGATTTGTGAATAGATCAGAACTGTTTATTCCAGTTGAACATATGTAGCTTCACACTCTCTTTTGATCAGGAAAGGCACCATGAGAGGCAGAGCCATGAATGCTCATGTAGGATAGTGAGGGCAGTTTGCAATGCCAGCTGATTTCAGGAACCAAAGGAAAACACTCCAACAACATAACAAAGCAAACAATAATATGTAGCTACACACTAGGAATACAAAAATCTTTTATTCCAACCTTGATTTGCACTTGTCTATTTAAGCTTCTTTAAATAATGAGATCTTTCCTGAAACCTTTTCTGAGAATTTATATTTTAAAGTATTTTAAATTCATGCTCTATCATCTATATTAAAATATATTCTAATTTATGCAAGTTTATAATACTGAAAAAATGTAGTATGGGTTAACTTCTGATGAGGAATGGAATGCCTTGGGGTTTTGGGGTGTTTTATTGTTTTTTTGAAAAAAAAGATCAAGCTTTATTATCTTTCATAACTCAGTCTGTCTTCTTATAGCTATTTATCTAGAAAGTTATTTCCAAATGTGTTTACTATTAACTGTTAATTTGAACCCAGCAATTTTAATGATAGTCTTTTGCATTTTGCAAATTATGGAGCATGAAACACCAAAATTTACTGTGCTAATCACTTCACAGTTCAAAGGTAAACCTTACACTTTTTACAACAGTATCAGCTGTTGTCAAGATGTAAAACATATGTGAAAGCAAACAACATAATGCAATTAGTTAATTTTGGTAGATTTGCACAAGTGTTACCAAAGCAGAGTTTGCTCCAAATACATTACAAAATTACAATGAAAAGAAATTCTGCGGATTCCTGAATGTGCAAATATATTACTTTTATTTTTTTTAATATCACTTATTTCTATATCACTGAACAAAGGAAGAAGATAAAGTGTTCAGTATTGGTTCTTGAAGTGTTGGACAGAATGACTCCCTATTGATTTTCCTGCTGCTGTTCTGTTCAGGGTACAATTGAAAGACATGCAAGTACTTTACAGTTTTCTAAAGGAAGTAAACATTTTGACACTGAAACACAGAATGAGACCTTGGAGGTAAAGCAGCTGAAGAACACAGAACAATGTGAAGCAGTAGCCTTAACACTGTCTACCTGAGAAAGTATTTAACTGAAATTTGAACAGCCATGTGGGCCATAGATACAGATGTGATCCAGTATCAAGTAGCGTTAGGGATTTTACACTGTTGAAGTGAATGTCATACAGTTCGAAAACTGACCAAATGCAATTTCTATCCACAGATCCTCTCCTACCACTCCCAGTTCTGCTATTAATTACAACTCACTGCAATTATTAGCAGAAATATAAGTGAACTTAGAACTGACAATTTCCTGTGGTGTGCCTTGATGCATTCCAAAAGCACAGTTGTGAGCACTACTTCTAATTATCAATGCAATTGATAAAACATATACAGAGCTGTTTAAATATCAAAAGCATCAAAAACTGTACTTTGGTTAAAATGCCTTTTTCCATGATATTTATTGCATAAGCCTTAGAGCACAAAGCTACTTTTATTGAATTTCCAAGTGTGGCTTCACAGCTGTTGCTCTCGGTAGCAGTCAATATTTGTATATTACTTTAATGAGTTCCTAGTAACCCAGACTCCTAAGGCTCAGCTGTGCTCCTGGAACCAAACAGGCAATTCCCATAGATTTCAGTTACCAGAAATGCATTGCTTCTTCCCCACCTCTTTTGTTTTACTTTTCTGGCATGTCAAGTTAGGGGATTTTTTTCCTCCTTCTCTTTCCTCCATGCTTTTCAAAGGAGTCCAGTGAGAAGAGATGGTGTTTGGTAGCCCTATTGAGCATCTGGGAGACCTTGATATCTGCTGGATTCCAGCTGTAAATGTGGATAGAATGGATAAGTGAAAGCCCAACACACTACAGTTTTTAAAATGCACAGAGTTTTTTTTTCAGGGAAATCTGAGCCAAGCTTGTTTATCAGAGCACAGCTCCAGAGAAACAAACCTTAGCAACACCTGTTAATGAGTCTTGACCACTCTCAATTTTTGAGTTTGGGGACCAGTTTACACACTCTCCCTAACTTTCATTTGGCTGTATATGGGAAAGTCTTGAGCACTAAGAACTAGTCATATAATGTATAGAGATTTATAAATAGCTTTTACAAGAAGTGCTGCTTCTTTTCACTACTTAAGAAAACTCTTTCCCCTTCCTTGTTACAGTAAGAGGTCAATCATGAATTCAATCATTAATGAAGCTCAGCAGTACCCAGCACAAAGCTCAAAGTGAGTATCACTTTCAGGCATCCACAGCAGGAGCAAATGGCCAATTCTGAAAGAGAATTCTGTTTAGAAAATGGGAAGAAGGAATTCTCTCACAGTCTTTCCTAAGCACATACATATTTATCTTTTGATAGGCAATGTTCAAGCACTTCTTCTAAAGATTAGGTCTCTGTTTTTATTAAGATCAGTTTTAAATAGCTCATAGTGCAGGGTGAAGGATACCAATATTTCTCCCATAATAAAGGATAAAAATTCACATATATTCCTCAGGTTTTTCCTTGCTATTCCCACCACCATAGAAAAACCACAAACCCACAGGGTGACACTTATGTTTGTCTGTCTCCAACCATAGTTGTGCTTCACCAAGTCCTTCAAAACTGTCAGAGCTGTGTCAGAAGGAAGACAACATTGAGCACATAGAACAGAGCTGAGGGGGTAAATGCTTAAGTCTCAGAAATGGAAAATGTAGTTGTATACCAAAATGAAAGACTTTTAGTGAAATTTCTCTCTGTTATCTACAGATTAGCTTCAAAATTGCCTATATCTTTCTGCAGGCTTAAGAGGTAACATATATTTGGTTTAGGCTTTTTTAAATTAAAATTTGTTTCACAATTCCCAGTAACGCTTCCGTCAAATGTGGAGTTCAATGTCCTGTCTTTCACTAATACTGTTCCATCAAACATTAACAGTATTTCAGTAGATGGATACACAGATGCAATTCTAACAAGTAGTGACTGGTTAAACAAATCCTAGATCATTCCAGGCACTTTGGAGAGTTGAAAAAATTCTCTTGGATAATCAATAAAACTGTTTAGAAGGAATATTGCCTCTTCATCCACACTGGTTTTATTTAGAAAAAAAGAAATGTTTGAGAAAAGCTAACCTGTTCAATAGTGATTAATTTTGGGAAAAAATCTAAGCATATGCTTAATTCTCTGGAAAGTCATTGTAGGTTTTTTGATGCAACTGAAAAGAAAATGTTATTTGGAATGCGGCTTCCTACTTCTCTAAACACCATAGAGAAATATGTATTAGGTTTCACCATAATAAAAAAAAAAGGTGGGAGAGGAGAGGGGGAAGGGATTAAATGATCTTTCAAGGGAATACAGAAAATCCATCTAGAAAGCTGGCTGCTTCATTTAACATAAGCTGTTTGCCTGGCTAAGCCTGGGGAAACTCATCAATGTGTGGCACTTTCTTGACTCTCCACTGCTGATCAGATTTCTACCAAACACTCAAGCCAAATGAACTAGAAATCATCCTCATATCCTAAACCTGATCACCACGTAACAGTTTCTAAAAATACCAGGCAACCTATCATGGGTGTGACCTGCAGCCTTTAGTTGGATGGGACCAAGCTACTGCAAGCAGCCAATCCCTATATAAATACTTTTCCTGGTTCAAAGCAAGGCATTTAAAAATCAAGCTTGAATGCAGCATCAGAGCCTCTTGGTGACTGTGGGAAGGGACAGGAAAGCAATTTTTTTGTTTTGTTTCAGCTTAATTCCCTTTGCCCATATGAGAGGTACTTACTTGTCTGGCACTGTTACTTTTCAAAAATAGCACAGCTTCTACCTCGATTCACAAGCAGTGCTTCTGCTGTCTTATGGTTTGTTTAGTGATGAGAAAGATAATGGGTAAAATAGAGCATGGATTTTGTTAAACATGTCATACAAGTGCTTTTTTACAAAGGACTTTCAAGACATGCCTGTTTTAAAGTAATTTATGGCTCTAAGGTCAGTACTGCTTCCTATAATCGGAGAGTTAATTAATTAATTTTCATGTGCTATTTTTTTCGTATCACAATTTCCTGTGTTTGTACTGGGTTCTCCCACTTAATCCAGAGAACGTGCACCACTAGATGTCACTGCAAGCAGAACATTGGGAATCACACTCTCATATGGAATTTACAGTCCCCTGCTTTATTACTATTTTTTAAACAAAATTCAGAAATAAGTTATTTTCTAGTCATATTTACTTTCTCATTTAGTTCCAGGTGAACAGCTGCCAAATTTCAAATACATATTAAAATGTGTCTGAATCTAAAGGTATGATGAGTAAAAACACTGATGATGTAAGAGTTGAAGGATGGGGATGATTACAAAAGCTACCAGAACCTTATTTAAAACCTGATAACTTCCTGCACAGCAGTCAGTTTATTATAATTTCTTAAAAAGCATTTCAAGCCTTTGTCTCATTAGAAAGCAGAAGTAGCACATCGATTAATGTGCATATGCTACAACATTAATTAGAGAATAAGATTTTGCAGAAGATTGATAATTTCATAGTGACAATTGTAGCTGCAATTAACTGAATCTTTTCTGGAAATCTTCTGATAAGATAAAATGAAGAGAAATGAAAGGAAAACCAAAATCTAGCTTGAGGTAGAAAGAAGGTGGGAATTATCTTCAGCATAAGACAAAAATGCCTCTCAACAAAGTGGAATTTGCACTATGATTTTGCAATTGTATTCCATTGTCTGCATCGGCTTCTAATGGAGAAAAAGAAAAATCAGGCAACATAAAAAACCCTCCCAGCTTGTTTTTAACAGCAAACAAAGGTTCCAATCAGTAATATAAGCAATCAGCAGTTAAAATATCCTTAATAATAGGATAGTGGCAACAGAATAATAGTAGGGAAAATAACTATTCAAATTACTCTGCTCAACTGACATTTAATAAATTCATATTTAAAAAATGACATTTAGAGAACTAGATGATAATGCAAATGAGGGATATATTTATGAAGGGTTGAAAAAAACCAGCTTCTAGTCTCAAGTATAAGAATATCCTAGGTTATGGTACCTGGCAAAAAATATCAAAAGTTGCTGATGGATAGTGATCTAGTGCAATTATATACTATTCTGAGCTAAATGCCATGTATTCTGCATCTGCCCTTACTGTCATGGCAGAAATAACTTTCTAGCACTGGCTCATTCTTGTTTATCCACATCACCCTCATGACATGAGGTGATGTTTTCTGAACACAAAATGGTCCAATAGGCCAAAAGGAGCTGCTGTAATTTACACGCTTGGACACTGCACTGTTCCAAACAGGAGAGTGGCTACTAACTTTCCTATCATAATTCAGAATGTGCATGTCTCAGTCCCTTTATGAATATGTATTTTGCATTTCTATCCTGCCTCAGAGTTTCCACTATAACAAGGATATTACATTTCCTTAAGAGCATTTTCATTGTCTAAAACAGCCCTCTCAGATTTAGCAGAGGCTTTTTGCATTCCCTTTTGCTCAACCACAAAAAAACACAAGGAACTTTTTCAGCATGGCAGTAAAAGTTACTTAATAGCATTCAAAATGCAGCACAGTGGTGGTACTGCCCTTGATCCACTCACCTGTCTTGGAGTGAGGAATCCAAAGAATTCCCTTGAGCCAGATCATGGTTTTGTTTCCCACCACATTTTTCCAGTGAGTATTTTAAAAGAGCCCAACCCAACCCATTAGTGTGATGCTCACTTGCATTTCATTGTTACTGCCAACAATGTTGTACTCCCAGCACTTCACTGCTACATGGCAATACAGTGTTTTTAATCTCACCCAAAATTCCAGCTAATGCCTGGTAATGCATTACTCTGTCTCACATTATGATAGAGATGCCATTTTCCTGCTACTCCACTATCCCAAAAAGGATGGTATTGTTGGTCTTGGGGGATTGTTTTTTAAAGAAAAGATGTGTTGGTTTAATATCAGTCAGTGCTGAGTATTAAGTGACAATGACACCATCTAATGTTGGTTAAAGACATAGAGTTCATTTAATAACTGTATTTTCAGACAGTCTCTAATGTATTTATTTATAAATAAAAGCAGCTTATCTTTTATTTATACCCTTGAAATATATTACAAAAACAGAGGTGTTACATATGAAGTCAAACAACCTTAGGTTTTCCTCCAGGAACACTGTAATTAAATCTTAAACAAATTTTAAGAAGCCTAAGCCTTGCATCATACTCAGCTTGCAAGTCTTCTCATGACACAGGAGAGATTATATCAGCTTAATAGAAGAGCCACTTCCACTTTCTCAGAACATAAACATTAATTAGAGCTTCAAAATGCACGTTTGAATCTCAGACAAAAAAATCACCAATACATAAATCAAAACAAAATGATCAATACAGTTGCTGTAATATTTGTGGCATTTATTCCAACAGCTGATAAAAATCCCAGATAAAAACATCTGAAAATTAAATAATCAACATCAATCTTTTAAATCAAATTGAAAAGCTTTCAGACTGTTTAAGACTCATGACTACAACTGATTAAGTGGGAACTTCAGGCATACCATTTAATTGCAGAAACAAACCCCAACCTCTTTGTTTGTGTCTAACTTAGTAATTTCTTATTTCAAAGTATTAATAAAGCAGTATTCAATGAATATAAAACTCTTGAAATATAATCTTGCACCTTAAAAACCTGGCACTTGAGAAGAAGGGAAGAATTCAATCTTTCAATTAACACTACTTCACATTTTCTAGAGATTCTTGGAAATTCATCCTCAGGTGTGACCTCTGCCAGGGTATGACTGCAATGTTGTTTTTTTTTTATTTGGAGGAGTTGGAATTGGAATTCTGGTTATGTTTCACTAATGGATTTTAAGTTGTTCCTTCCCTCCACCCCAGCCCTCTCTGCTGCCCACAGAGTCTTTCCCAGCTCAGATGAAAACATTATATATAAGTGTTAAACCTTAGATTACAAAATACTGTATAAGACTAATCATAGATATTTATAGTCTGCACAAACTTTGTTTGCTCATCCATAGCAAGCATTTAATAAAGCTAGTTCATCTGGAAAGAAGTTAAATTAAATAATCCAAAATGAATGTGATGCATATTCAGAAAAATATGGTGTTCAGAACAAAAAATAATGAAATTTAGGGCTTAGGAAAAAAAAAACAAACAAAAAACCAAACAACCAAAATGCAACAAATAATTTGTAACAAATAATAAATGTAATTTGTTTCATCCTTTACCCCATTTATTTCTTCCTACGACCAAGGGGAAAAAAATTGAAGGCTAATATTTTACCAGCTTGGCAATTTTTTATTTATTGGAAAGTCTGATAATTGTCCCTTTCTGTTTAAGTGCCAGCTAAGATTAGAAGAAGGATGTAAATTATAAATTGGGAAATTCAAAAGTATGATAATTTTCCTCACAGTCAAAGACCCAAAATGCTGAAACTTGTCAACCTATTCCCTGCCATAAGCACTCCATACTGAAGCCAATAGCTAAGGACCCAGATGAGGAAGGTAAAGGTGAGCACATCACAAGGAAAAGGATAGAAAATAGGACATGTGTGGTGCAGAACAATTTTAACTACATTATGGAAACTCCTTCTGTGCAGTAGCACTCTTCTGTTTTCTGTAACAATTAAATCCACATCAGGAATAATAATCCTGCAATTTGACTTTTAGGCTTTGACCATAATAGCAATATACTCATCTTTTCACATAAGGTGTGTTTCCTTTGTGACTGTAAAAAGACCTATGACCTCATGTTGTGCTGGCTGCTCAGTCATGAAGTGGCTTGAATACACTGAGCTCAGGTAGAAATTCCTTAAGGCCAAGAAAAGGCAAGGATTTAATTTTATAGACTGTGTTAACGAAAAAAGGTCACAATTATCAATCTTATGATACTTTCAGGAGAGCCCACAAGGGTGAAGACATGATACATATTAATATCACGCCACAACAACAGAGTCCTTAGAAGGCATAACCAGCCACAAACACTCCTACATTATGCTATTTCTCCTAGAACAATTTCTAACTTATTGTATGGTACTCCCTGTATTTATAACTTAAACCTCTGCAGTCCTGTGTATCATACTGTCATAATATAAAATACATTAAGTCACATTTTATATGGTAAAATCTAATATAATTGCATAAGATATATTTTTTTATTTTAAGAGCCTGTTATTTTTTGCTGTGATTCATGGTAACTTTAGAAGTAACATGAAAATCAAGAGTTAGAAACTGGATATGGAAGTTCTGTCATTCAGAGATGCAGACATTTCATGCCAGCAATGGGGGCAATCTGAACTGAGAAAATGTCACTTTTCCTTCAAAGAAGTGGAAGGTAAGAAAGAATCATCATGACCCAAAAGATACCTCCACATTTTTGCAGCCAGGATTGGGGAGTTAAAATGACAGGAATTATTTCATTTCTGATGGGTGCTCATGAGACCTTCAGCATACTCACACTTCCCACAAGATCCTGAGACAGTTCTACTAGCTATAGTTTGAAAAACAATGTCAAAGTTACACTGGATTTTTTTAATAATTTTTTTCCCACTTTCTCTTAACAACACATACATTAAAACTTCTGTTCTTCAACATTTATTTTTGCTTCTTGTGTCAGTTTATAAGGATAACAAATATCACTAATATTTGTTTAATAGTGTTGTGCTCATCTGTTCCAAGCTTAAATTAACAGTGATACCTATACATTTTATAGGTGGTGAATAAAAAAATGTCACCTTATACTTACTGACAGATCTGAATTTTAGATTTGCTTGTCTCATTACATCTGTGGTAGATCTGGGCCATTCTATCTACTCTGACAGGTTTAGCTTCTGCTGAGCAATATCCCTCTGAACCTGCCAGTGTTCAGATTCCGGGCACACACTGGCTGCAGGTGGCTGGAAAACTATACTGGGATTTGTGGGATTTATTTCCCTTCACTGTAACACAGGGCTCTTTCTCTAGAACCTTAGTGTTTTGATTGCATATGCATAATCAAATTAATTGTTAATGACAAAAGTGAGCCGTTCCCACCCTAAACAAACCTGTGCATACTTTTTTGGGATACAAACACAATGAGCCCAGTCCCTCATGGTGAAAGGCACTTGAAGTGCCACACGCAGATTTTCCATACTGGTGTTGGATAATCACCTCTGGCTGTCCCCATATTAGGACTCTGTTTTGGGTCAGGAGAGCTGTTTGGTTTGTTTTTAATGCTAATTTCACAATTAAATCTGGTGCATCATATGAACCAAAGTAAAATCAGGAGACAGAGTGTACAAATAAGATGCCTTTCACCTGAAACGAAACTAGGTGTGCCAGATTTACACATAAATCCTTCCCATCCAGAATGAGTGTTCTATTGGGAAAACCAGCCTAGAAATAGCACAGAGTATAGTCCCTGTAAAAAAAAAAATTTCTAAATGCCATGCCCAAGACACCATCTCTTTCACTTTGCACATTCATTCTTTAGCCTGCACTGCCTCCTAACGTGAATGTGGACTTTGTCACCGTGCATTATCATGACCTATAAAGATTGGTTTGGCATTTTTTCAAAAGCAGCAGAAAGAAAGGTTTAATGTTGGTTTACAGATAAGCATTATTTTTTATATCCTGGCAGAGTTCCCATTGCAGAAGCACAGTCTGGTCTTGAAACATGACTTGAGTTCCCAGCAGTCTCCCTGCTAGGAAAGCAGTTCTTGGGGTAGTCTTAGCACTGCTGCTCAAAACCCAAAATATTTTGTTTGCTTCCTTACATTCACTTTAGTCACATCACTTGTGGAAAAAAAAAAAAAAAAAACAAAAAAAACCAAAAAACCAAAAACCCAAAACACCAACAAAATCTGAATATGAGTTCTTTATTGTTGTGCATAAATTATTACTTGAAACTGGAAAAAATGAGCTTTCATCTAGGATGCTGGAGCAAAGCTTAATATTTTTATGAAGTAATCCTTGTATCACTGACTTCAAATTGGCCATGAAATATCATAATTCTAGGGATCTGGATACTGTCAGAGCATATTTTTCTAATTTAACTTCAATATCCAGCTCACGTAATCTACAATTTAATGATAGTGGAGAAGATAATCTTGAACTGTTCTTCAGGAAGATCGAGAGCACTTTTAAAGCTATTAATATCATTAGTATTTGCTGTGCATGCTAACACATCATCTCCTTTATTTTTATTGCTAAAGTATAACCCTCCAGAAGGGGAACAAATCAATTACATCCAAGATTTCTAATATGCCAAAACCTGAGGCACATTTGCTACCAACTGCCCTTCAGAGTCAGGGATACCCTAAATCAGATCCAACAGCACACAAGTGCAGCACAAAACACATTCCAGCTTTTGCCCTGGGACATGGCATGACTAAAAGTATGCAAAAGCCCAGAAGTTGTAGATAACTGAGGACCATCAGGTATGTCCAGTTCCCAAGTTCAAAAATTCTTTTTAGCATTTTGCTTGGCATCTCTTACTCTTTATGGTTTTTTTAGTAAATTTCAAATGCAAGCTATGGAAAACTTGCCTTTCTTTTCCAGGCTATTACTACACAAACTTTCTCCTTAGAACCTTTTAATTTACTTTTTTTCTTTCCCCTCCATTCCCAGTTTTTAGAGAAACAAGTATGGAGCAAGAGAGAAATTACAGGCAGCCAAGTATAAGAGAGACAAAGGATGGGAGAAATAATGGGTGTAAGGATACAGAGAAACTATCTAGGTTTTTTCAGCAAATAATGTCAAATCTATCATCTAGTGAGCTATTTTTTTGGTTTCTAGAGACAAGATATGATCCTTCTGAATTGCCTAATAGACTTCATATTCCAGAGTAAAGGAAAATAGAATGTGTGTGTCCTGGTGTAGACACCCAGAAATTCAATTGCATCTACATGGAAACATGCAAATGGATGTAATTGCAAGTGGTTAACATGCTGAGCAGGTTCCTAGAATGTTTTTCCAGCATGTTAGTATATTAAAATTAAAACCAGCCATACATCTCTCTATCCTTGCATCTAGTGGCAAAAATGTCCATGTTATTAACCTCTTACCATTATACACTATATGGACACCTGCATGACATGACTTATTTTCAGTCTGTTGTCCAATTTACAGCTCTGTTTCAATCTCCCTAGCCTTAATTTAAAAATGAAGGAGTCACATGCACGTTTTCCTGTGTGTCAGTATTCCTTGTCAAGCTCACAATCCTGGAAACCTTACCCTATGGACATCAAGACCGAGGTGGATAAGCCCTTGTTATGATAGAAAACCAATACAAATAAGCAAAATTACACATTTTATTCTTTGTTCCCTCAGTTATTGTTCTAGCAGAAGCTAGAAGTCCATATGTGAAAGACTTTGGAAATAAAAAGGAAACACCATTCTGTAAATTGTACTATAAAAAAATAAATGTCTCCTAAAAACTTAATAATTCTGAAAAATCAGGACAGGAAAGGATTCCCTTTGGATATACTATTTATGAATAGTGCAAACAGTACCCTACAGCAAATTAAATGCTTGGTTTTCAAGGTGAGTTTTGGTGGGATTTTTTTAATTCCTTTTTTAAACATACCTGTGATATGTTTTACAAATATGAAAATGCAACTAAAAATGCTTTATTTTTCTTTAATAATCCAAGTATTGATAATACTGCCAAAACTTACAACATGAGATCATGAAACAACCCTACAGACACAAGTGTCTCCGGGGGCATTAGTCTATATATGGGTCATATCCCAAAGTGTTTCTGCATGGCTAACTTTAAAGGAGAAGTGATATTCCTGTTATTGCCAGCACCAAGGGCTACTCAGAGAAATAAAACACGTATATAAAAGATACACACAGAGCGAGACAACTCCCTGAACTCCCTTCTAACACAGAAATAGCAGCGGGCAGCCTCCTCCTGCACCGCTATTGCTTCACGTGGCTGGAACACGCAGAATTGTCCAGCTGCAGCCCCAGAGCACATCTGCACAACAAACCGTGCAGGCAAGAACACAGACCTGACCACAGCACTCTGCTAAGCCCGGGCTGTATTTACTAGAGGTGCTTTTCAGCTTTGCCAGCTCTGTACCCAGCAGTCCCTCAGCAGGGTCACTGAGCACATCGCTGAGAACAGCTTTTTAAAGCGCTCCTTCTTAGACTGCAGCGTCTTCCCAGAAGCTCAGCCCGCACGGTGCTGCCAGCGGCTGCTCCTGTGGCACCGGGGCTCCCGCTGAGGGCCAGGCCGAGCCAGCCGCGGCCCTCCCGGCAACTGCTCAGCACAGCCCGCTGTGGACACCCTTCCTTAGGGACACAGCTGCTCTCTGTTGTCCCTGTGGTGTCCCCCATCCCTCCTCAGGGACACAGCCGCTCTCTGTGTCCCTGTGGTGTCCCCAAGCCCTCCTGCCATGACAGCCACCCCTCAGCGCTGCTCCCCCGGCCTGCGCTCGGCTCTGCCACACACATTTCCCAGGCCTGGAGCAGCGCTCAGTGGCACATCAGTGATTACTGTTTGATTCTGACTAATGTTAAACGGGACACTAAATGCTAGCAATGTCAACGTTACAAGGAAAAGAGCGATCCCAAAGGTCTTTCTGACATGGATAACTGTGGTTGTGTGAGCTCCCTCAGGCAGCAGGTGCGATCCAAGCTGCCACAGTTCCAGGAGGAACCTTCTAGAAGGAGACGTCCAACAGCTGCTGTTGAACGTGTTAAACTCTGAAATGTTCCATAAATGCCAACTTAGTGCCAGGCATAACATTTGCAAAAATTTCAATATAAATGCTTTTTCTCTGCCTCTCGCCCAGCTCACACATCACTCCCCAGCCGTGTGCTGCCTCAAGCAGGGCTGGGTGTTGGCCCTCACTGACTCACTGCAGGCACTCACTGACCTGAATCACAACCACACCAGACCTTTTCTAAATTACACTGCAATAAAAAAAATGCTAAAATTTAACATGTAGACAGCCAATTCCTGCTTTGCTGAGTGCAAAATGGAAGAACAGGTAAAAGAGCACTAATTTCTGAATAGCGCTAATTAAAGCAGAGACTCCTCGAATAAATATGGTGCAGCTCTGTGCTAGGAATGCCGAAGTTGCTTTAGGCCCAGCCAAAAACTCCAGGGATCTAAAACAAACCTAACTTCTAAAAAATAACACAAACCACCAGCTTGGGAAGTTTGGTAACTCTTTTGCTGTATACCTAAACATTAAAGCTTCTAAGGAAAGCTGCAGCATATTTTAAAAGATGGTGTGAAGATCTGAAAAGAATAAAAGGTCATAGTAACCAATGATTTAACAGATTGTAGGTGGAGAGGTTTTTGTGCTTCTGATAATTAATTGGCAGGTTTAGAGAGCACAGTTCTTAATTAAACTGTAAATACGTGTTGATGAGCATCGTGATTTAATAATGATTAATGGCTTTATCCTGTTAGCATAAGAACATACAAAATGGATTTAGCTCTTCCATAATTTAACAGACACATTCATAATTTTTCTCACTAATTATATAGAAATAGAGAGTCTCTTTCTGTAAACATAAAGGCTGTGAACTTCAACATGAAGGTTTGGCATGAATCATGTACAATGTGGATGGCTAAAACTAGTAAGCAAGATGCAGAGGGGGAAAACGAAGTATTTCTGAGGACTACAGTGTCCATGAAGTTGCATGAGATGGCATGTTTGTTATTTTCCTTTGTTTTCATTCAGAAATTTATTATTGGTGCTGAAAGACACCAGCCTTCTGCAGCAAAAGAAGTTCTGTTTTGGTGGAGATGTTAGAAAGGAGAACTAGCATACCTAAACCTTGTGTCTGTTTTCACATGCATAGAAAAACACATCATGCACCACAGGAGACAGTACGTGGGGGATATTCTTGAGTCTCAAGAAGCAGGGGGAACTTCTGCTTTTACAGAGATAAGTCAATAAAAGCAAAGATTCCGCAGTTCCAACAAATCTTTTATTCAGCCTGCACAGAATTACTGATTGCAAGCTTGTTGGAGACAGAATTGGAAACACAACTAAGGTTTTGCAAGAAGAAAATTCTGATATAATTATTCTAACTCAAAGGACTGCTTTTTACACAGGAAACAATAGAATAGTCAGTGAGAAGGAAAAGGAATGTTTCTGTCCTTCCCAAAGGTTAGTAGGAAATTGATGTAATGCTTAGAATTGTCTCCCATGACACAGCATCTTCCTTTTTCCCTAGCAAAATTGAGGAGAATGAGACTTTTGGGTTGTTGTTTTATTATTTTTGGCAAAAGATGCTACTGCTAAAGCAAAAAAAGGAGTATTAATTTGGATTACTCAAGGATTATACTCTAAAAGGAACTGGGATCCTGCAATTTTTGCAATTACAAAGGGTATGGGCCTGGAAAAAAAACCCAAACAAGCAGAAAAACATGTATAGAGGCTTGCAAATTACTTAAGCTTCTAAACTGCAGCCAGAATGTATGGTTCTTTTAGCTAGAAACTTCCACATGTATTCTTCCTATTGAAAATGGTAAAAGTTTTCTGATGGGATCTTCGAAAAAGTTTGTGTCAATCTCAAGGATTTAAAACCTGCTTGAAGAGTATAACTTGAGCTTAACTATGGAGCTGCTAAGGTCTCTCTCGATGAATTTTACATAAGTTTACAATGCCACAGTGTTGCCTGGTGGCTCACATAGCAAGTTGAAGAGCAGCCCCTGCCCACACCTCGCAACCACAATTGCCTATGACAAGACAACTTGAAGGGGATGGGAGGAGAAGACAAGACTTTAGCAAAACCTCCCTGTGGTTTCTCACGGTAATTTATTCTGAGAAATACTGAGCTTTTTCTTAGGAAGGCAGTATTTTAAACAACACTGCCTTGCAGTGCACGTAGATGGTGAATAGAAAGCAGCAGAACATCTCAGAAGCCTACAGTAAACAATTCTTGTTTGGCAATACTTGTAGAAGAATATATGAAAAGAGTAACTGAAGAAATCTTTGACTTTGACTGCAATAAAAAGCTTACTATACTCTTGGACCATTTGCAAAAGCTGTAGTGAAGATGATTAAAAAGGAGCAAAAAGGAAACAGTATTTGCATTCATTCTGATAATAGAATATGAAATTAAAGCATGAAGGGATTAATGTTTTAAAGCTTGACTTGCAGTGATAAAGCTAAGGTATTAGAAGAGACAACATAACCGTTACAGGATAGACAAGCAAAGAAAAAGCAGCACATGCCTTAAAGATGAGCAAGGCAACCTAGAATGGAATTACAAAATGATTAATCAATACAAATGAGAAAGTGTACAAGGAAAGAGAGCTTGGTGAGTCTTCTTATGGGACTCAATACTGCAGCCGCTTAAAGATAATGAAAGGAGCATAGCAAAGCCAAAGAAATGCTTTCATTCAGTAGCAAAGTCATTTGTGAACAGTTTAAATTACCCTAATCACCTCCCCTCCAGCCGTCAGTATGCTCTGTCTCTTTAGTTATTTAAAAAAAAGAGTTTGGGGAAATGAGTTCTGCAAATCTAAGCTGCAAAATAATTATACACACACCGTTTTAGCATTTTAACAATGCAATCCCAAACATTTGTTCTCATTAGAATGCAAATCGACTCATTTAATAATCCCACATGAGAATTCCACCACACTCAGCTTAAAAAGCGCAGTGGTATTCAAAATATTATTAATAAATGCCAAATATGGAACAGCCAGTTTGTTTTGCCAGCAGCTCAGGGTAGATAAAAGACATATAGAACATTTTTTCCAACCAAATTTGTTTAATTGAAATTTAACAGTGAGAATGGTCTGGGTTGCTCTTTAAAAATATGAAGGTGACAGTACCCTCTTAACACAGATACATTCATATTCACCAAAGGCTGAGCACTACAGCCTGTCCTACAAATCAATGACATCAATTTGCTTCAAGTAGTGTCCAATTTCAGTAAGGTACTTCACTATTAATAGTTTTAACCTCTGGTACCAGTTCAAAGCACTGGCCTGAAGTATGTCATTTCCGATTTATCAATCCAAGTGGTGGTGTCATATTTTTAGTTCTACTGCAGAATTTTGATAATTAGAGGACCGAAAAAACCCTTAGCAAGGGAAAGAAACAAACAAAAAGGCTTAGCAATACTATAATAATCAGAACTTTTCTATTGTATTTGCCATCCTGTTCTTATCCTGGAAGGCTGTACACTTCTATTGCTCAATAAAGTATAATATTTCATAGCCAGCACAAGGACATCTAGTTTAGAAGAGAAATCAGATATATTTAAATGGCACTTTCTAAATAATTAAGAAACCAGTAATGACCAGGACTAATATAATTAAACAAAACCTGACCCTGAGGCATCTGTATTAATGAACAACTCTCATGTCAATATATATGAGAAGCAAGGTAGATTACAATAATACTTTCTCCAAATTCCCAATGCCAGTGAGAAGTCCAAATTAAATACACCCTGGGCCATTCTTGGAGTGAGCATACAGAATTTTAGCAGATAAAAATCAAAGTGATTGCTCTGATCTGCTTGCAAGCCAATGATTCAGGACTTCAGGATTCATGATGATTTAGGGAACAATTTGCTTTCTTTTGAGAGGGACAAGTTGTGTCCCTTTACTCATTTAGAGCAGCATGTTCTGAACATATCTAACTCCACATCCCACACAGCAGGTCAGTAGAGCCATGGGCATAAGTGACTGGATATGGTTAGAAGCACCAGCCACAGCTGCTGTTCCCTGCTCTGTTCCTCCAAGTTTTGTTCATGTGGATTCTGCTGCTTCCAGAAACTAACAAGGTGCACAGGACCCTCATCTAGGGGTGAGCAGGGAGTGACCCAAAGAACATGTTGGGCATATTGTGTATACTCACTATTGAATGTTTTCTCAGTGCTGATTAGGGCAACGCAGCAGCTGCTGAAATATTAAAAGTCTTTTAGAGTTAATACAGTATGACAACAAAAACAAATTAAATATTGTAATATGACATGGAGTATAAATTGTCCTTGACACAAAGTTATAAATATCTGGAGAATCTTTATTTGTTTTGAAAATGTCAGCTTGTCAGAAATTTTCTTCTGACTGTTTTAATTACCTCTACACTGATGCACATTTAAGCCACAATAAACATTTTGAGAAATCTCAGCTTTGGGTTATGCAACTATGTTGTTAAGTACCCACTTCTGAACATTTTAAGACAAATTAAAAGGATTTCAGGTTTTCTGCCTCAGAATGCTGATATAGAACCCACTTCTTCCTGCTACATAAAGCTCTCTATCACATGCTGATCACACAACTAGGTTGCAGACACGTATAAAACAATCCAAAGCATTCATCTACAGAGAGGCAATGCCAACTCTCTGTTAATCACAAAGTGTGTAATGAAGTTCTAAGAATGGTGTTTAACTCCTTCTGAGCCTTGGCTGAGGGACACAAGACAGTGTGATAGATGAGGATGTTGTGCCATGAGCTGCACCTACGCCACACCTCTAAATTCATTATTCAGTCTTTTAACCACTAGGTATTTCTCATGAGTAAAGGCTTCACATGAGTAAAAATATACTGTAATGTAATTAACTGAATATCCCAGAGACACATAACCCACAGATGGACTAATTTAGTTTACTGGCAATGTAATTGCCCAGTGGCAGTGAAGCAATGGATACTCATCCATTGTAAGCTACTGTTAAGAATGTCCTAATAGATTGATTCCACTGACTTTTTTTTTTCCCTGGGTACTTATACAACCTCCTCCATGACATTTTCTGAGCACCTAAAACCTTCAGTGAATTTGTCTTTTCAATTCTCTTAGTAGGTAAATAGTACAATTCTCATGTTGCTGAGGAAGAAAAAAGAAGTGAATTTGTTCCAAAGCATTCATGTGCCAGCTGGGAACTGAAACTTTGCACACCCTTCTGTGTGTCAGTAGAGTGTTCTAGAAGAAGATGGGCTGTGGCACTCACTTGGAGGCACAGGCCACCTCTACAGGATGGAGTGCCTCTGGTGAAGGAACAGCACATTTAGAGTCACATAAAGCACAGGCACAGCATGTGTGAAAGGACTGTACTTCTGGAGTTGGACACAGCACAACAGCTACAGCTCCAAGTTCTATGGCTGTCCTTGAGAGGAAAGAACATTCACAGTGAAACTAATCATAAAAATCCACTCCTGAGGTTCATGGAAAAAGAGGAATACCAGCATAGCAGTGGTTTTGTTTAATTAAAGATGCCTGCTTGCTTATGTTTTGTACACTTTGTGTAACACTTAGCCAATCACACATGACAGTATACAATTATTCTAGGAAAACTTGCTTAGGCTATATTTGCCTCATGCTTTCAACCATCCCAGACATGCAATTATTACACAGTTGTGTCTGGGAAATTATCAAAACAGTATGGTATTTATAAAAGCGAGAGCAAGCCCACATACACATTATCAAATTAAACTGTGGTAATGTGCTTTTTCACATGACTAAAATTTTTATAACATAATTCTGCAATATCTTGTTGCTTCACAGAGTTCTTGCACTTAGTTGTTAAAAATCTCTCATTCACATTTTTATGCCCCAAATGTTTGTTGCAGGTTTAAAAAGAGGCTTTCATAATTTCAATTACTTAATCGATATACAATGACATTATGAAAACCATGATGTTGGTATCCTCTGAGCTTTGTCCATTCCAGTTTCCTGGCTGCATTCCATGCCTCATGGTTTAACATATAGTTTCATAAGGAATTAGAGAATTTTAAAAGTGCATCATAGCTTTCCCACAAATCACCTCCAAGAGGATTTACAGATTTCAGTCATCTGAAATTATAATAGTCCTTTGTTGTTGCTGTATTCACACCTTTAGCTTAATTCTGGCTCTATCCTTGGATTTGGCCAGTATCCATTGCCTTAACACTGTCAATATTAAAGTCCGTGCTGCTGGAACTACTTTTCATGTTATGCAGTCATGACAATAACCTCTATTTGAGTCTTGAACATAATAATCTCTTTATCACACAACATTCACATGGTGGAGAGGTGGAGGAGAATCAGAGCAAAATGAATCCTGTCCTTGCACACCCATTTTCCTCTGTCCCAGGTCAAGTAACACAATCTCCACATTGGTTGAGAAAAGCTGCTGTGCGAAGCTTCAAGCTCAGTTCTGCATTGTACTGACCTGGAAGAGCAAGGGTTTCTTAAGGCCTGACATCTAAACCTCATTAAATGAAAGGAAGCCCAACTGTTCTTTGGCAGAGGGAGTAATGTACTGGGTTTTATTTTTAATTTTTGTTTGGGTTTTCTTTTGGGTGAGGGGTTGTTTGGGGTTGTTTTTTAGACAAGCAAAAATCATGTCAAAGGAAAACACCAGTTAAAAGTATAAAGTATAATTTGTAACATTTTTTTCTTTTTTTTTTAAATATTCCATAGTGAACATGGCATTTTTAAATTGAAAGAAAGGTGCTCAGGCAGCTTACTGTTTACTTTTTCTAGCTGAATTGCATTCATGTAGTCTAACTTCATGTAACTTTTACTAGCATACTTTTGCTTATGTATCACTCTAATAAGAAAAAACTTACAAGAAAAAAAAGATTTCTTATTGGAAAAAATTACATGTTAACATTTGCCACAGTTTCTCACTATTGACCTCTTCTACTGGAGGAAGTTCTGCTGTGAAGATTTCATGGCAGGCTTTGACTGTGGCAGTCCTTTACTCCCATACAAGAAGTTGCTAAATGCTTCATTAGTTGCTAAGAGATTCATTATTTACAGTCACGGAATATCTAACACACTGATATTCACCAGTATTCCAAATAAAAACAACACAATCAGATTTTCACATGAGAAACTACTAGAGTTATTGTGAGAAACAGAAACAAAATGTGATTAAGTTTTCTCATTCTGTTTCCTAAAGTGGACATCCCATCATATCCCACTTGGGCTTTTTTCCAACATTTTTTCTTCTGCAAAATATTTTGCAGCTAAATTAATACCAGTCAGTTGTAGCATGATGCTTCCTAATACAAATTGTAAAGGTCAAGGTTGTTCAAAGGTGGCAGGATAGGTGCTAATTGTCAGTTTTAAAATTTACTATGTCCAAAAGTTGTTCAGGTAAGTGAACACATAGAGGAGCAAAGGGGTTGGTTCTGCTCTCTCTGAATCCTCAAAAGAAGACAATTTAAAAAGGATTTTACACATCCTTTTCTTTGAGAAACAGGATACAGACCTCAGAAGCTCAGAAGATGCACCAGACAAGAGTTATTAGACAGACCTATTTTTTTTTTCCAATTGTCATCTTTTTTTTACAATTACTATTAGGAAATGAAATTCTCAAAAGAAAATATGATATTTAAAGAACATCCTTGCTCAATGTTTCAAATACATTATTATACATGCACTATTATAGGGTTGGGGTTTTTTCAGGATTTTCTGAATTTAGTTCCTTTCCATCAAATGACTTAAAAACACGGGATGTGCTTGAGTTGCCATGTAACTGTTGATTCAGAATGCACAGGAAGACATCATTGATAAAGCAAATATAAAAGCATATATGCCTCTTTCTGTGAATGCATTAGTAATTTGTTTTAAAATTCCATTAATACCCCTCAGCTGAGTGCACATCTCTCCATAATAAATATCTGAACGCTGAATGTCTTTACCGAAAGATCTACACAGACCACATTTCAGTAACCTCAACCAATAAACAAGTAAAAAAAAACCCCTCTAATCATGTAAGAATGAAATTATGACAGGTTCAATAACTGCCTCTATCATCCTTTATTACATTAGTTATTCCTGTTACAGTTTTGTTAAATGTGTAGTCGCTGGTGGGTTTGAGGGGTTTTTTTAAACATACATATTACAAATCAGAAGGCTCATAGGGAACTTTAGGTAAAACTAACAATCTATTTACAAATCCCTCATTTCCAACAGCATTAAAATTCTGAAGGCTTCTGCTTCTTAATTGTACATAGGCAGGACAATTTGCTCCAAGGTTTTATTACATTAATTTTGTATAACATTGTTATGCATTATTAGATTCTTGCTAAACTACACACTGCTGAAGCATGAAGTAGAAACCCATCCTGGAATTTACACTACTGTTTAGTCTAAAAAAGTTTAAAGTATTGCACTTGTATTTTAAATACTCATAACCATGTAACTTGGGGAAAAGAGAATGCATGGTTGAAGGAACATCAGTGCAGTAGAAGACTGTAAAAAGAACAGAAAAACTATTCTAACTTTGGAAATACATGCATATTCTTCTGCAACTAGTTTGAAAAGGAACAATGGTAATATATGCTGGTATAATTGAAGATATCCTTGCAGTCTCTTTGGAAAAGATAACAGTTCTAGGCAAATTTGATGTTTCAGAATAAAATAGGAGATTACTTAGGAAATTAAAAATGTAGGGGGAAAATCCCTGTTCTGTTAATTGCAGCATATCTATTTGAACAGTCTTATTAAATTCTTCATGTTTATTCTTAGGGTTTCTTATGCCTATACTACCCAGTAGCCTAAGGGGATGATTGTATTCAGTCTTCACCCAGTGATCTGAATCTTCACTCAGAATGATCTTGTCTGATCCTTTTGCCTCTGCAAATCTGAGCACAGTTCCTTGAGGAAGCCTCAAAACATCCCAAACCTCCCTAGTGCTCTCTGTTTGGAGGGGGAATTAGAACAAGCTGCCACCAAAATATTGCTGGTGGAAGCAGGGATAGGACAGAAGGTGAGAGGGAACAGAGAGGGGAGAGGAACCAGACTCCTCCAGCCCAACAAATGCTGTGGTCCAGTGGCTGCTCTGAAGTTCAAACTGCCCTGCTGAAATCAAAGAGCCCCAGAGCCTCCCTGCAGCCATGCTGGTGAGATGCAGGCAGGACAAAAGGATGGAAAACTGGCTGAGCTCTCAGGCTGCAAGGGTCAGCTTTTGCCAGTGGTACAAAAGGCAGTTGGTGACTGGTGTCACTCAGACACTCATGCCAATACTGTTTAATGTCCTTATTTTCAACCTGGACAATGGGATGAAGCACACTCCTTGGCAATTACACTTTCCAGCTGGCTTAGGAGCTTTTTTTAGAATTGATTGAGAAAGTCTTATTATTAAAAACACATAAAAGAAGAAATGAGATGATTGGCCTACTTCTCTATAGATACATTTTGTAGAATAACTAACTGATTATACTGTCGACATTAAATATGACCACTTATATATTTCACTGTCAAATAATAAATTATTATGTTTATTTTAAATGTTTATAATGAACACCTTGTACTTGGAAATCAGTGTCTTTATTCAAGTATTATCTCTTACTACATGAAGACAGGCTGGTATTTAGAATTGCTTTTGTCAGAGTACCTTCCATCATCACTTTTGCAAAATAAGTGCAAAAATAGAAATTTTTACCAATATCTATGATATATTAGGGAGATAAGAAGGTTCAGTGCAGAAGTGTGGGTTTGATTAATTATATATATTTTTTCAGAATAAGTGCCTGATATAAGCTGCTCACTCATTCACATTATTCAGAAAATGGTAAAACAAACAAGTGATAAATGTAATGCTGGAATCTCTATTGCAGTAAAGAACCAATGATAAAACCTTTAAGATACTCTAAATCAATGGAGAATCAAAAGCAACATTTCCAAAAGGTTGCTTGGTAAAAATATTGCTGCCAGAACTCATACAGTGATGGTGGTACACACATATTAACTTCAAATGCAGAATATTTCCAAGGGAAGGTGTAATTGTTCATTACAGCTTGATTTGTGATTGAAGGCAGAAATATCACAGTACAAAGTATAATGCAATCTAAAGAAACCATTTCAGATATTTTCTGTAACTGAGATAACTACTGGTTAATGCTTTAGGGAAGATATTTGACTTTTGCAGATCCATTAATCTGTGGGAGGAGGACAGATCAGGGGAAATGAAAGAGCTGAAGTAATTTTTTACTGGACCCAAAAAGGAGTTATTTTTCTGAAGCTGTACAGGGAAACATTCTCATGGGGAAAGGTGGTCTGGTTGTGCTTCTTCAGAACTGAGTCTTCCCTCTGGCAAGGAAGCATAAGTTTTAGAAGAAATCTAAGAAATTTATTCTCATGGTTTCTATAATATTTTTCATTAACAGAACCCAAACAACAAAACAAAAACACAACAGAAACAACCAACAGAAATCCAAACACTTCTGTTTCAAAAAGACTGTTTGGTAACCAATTCCCATTACTGTCATCACCCAAAGGAAAAAGAGCATTATTATTTCATCTAAAATTAAAATAGATTAGATAATTCAGGGATTATCCAAGGATAAAGCTCCACTGAGACCCTATTGATGAATAGTGCTCTGAGACACAACTAATGAATGGGTGGGGGAAGCCTCCTGTGCTGAAAATGTGCAAACAGCAGCTCAGGAGGTGGGAAAATTAGATCAGGCTCGCCCTAATGGGAGCTGTGTCAGGAGACAAACTTACTGCCACTTTTATAAAACAGGAAGTATTTCAAGAACATACTGCAATTTATCCTTACAAAGAATTTCTTTGAAGAATACCATAAATAAAGGCAGTCTGAACAGGAATAAATATGCAACTTTCCTGGATAGTACTGTCATAGTTTGATGCTGGCCAAAGTGAATGAAAATCGTTCCCTTCCCTCCCCTACCACAGCTGGGCAGAGGAGAGGAAAATTTAACCAAGGCTTCATGAGTTAAGGACTGGGAGAAAAAGCTCCAAGGGCAAAACAGGCTCGACTTAGAGGCACAAAGCAAAGTTATTACTAACAGAGTCAGAGGAGGATAACAAGAAGTAAAAACAATTTTTCTTGTTCCAACCCTCCCTCCTTCCCGCCAACAGCACAGGGGACGGGGCATGGAGGTTTTGGTCAGTTCATCACCCAATTTTCCTCTGCTGCTCCAGTAGAGCAGTCCTTCCCCTGCTGCACCATGGGGTCCCTCCAACTGAGACAGTTCTCCATGAACTCCTCCAGCATGGCTCCAGTCTCATGGGCAGCACTCTTCCCAAAACTGCTGCAAGCTGAGTCCCTCCCAAAACTGCTGTAGCGTGGGTCACTCTTCCACACTCACACCTTGGGGTGCAGCCCTCCCAGGACAGCCTGGAAGCCGGACTTCCTCTGTCCACCGGGCCTCCCACTGGGTCACAGCCTCCTCCAGGATCCACCTGCTCTGGCATGGGCATCTCCCCTGGAGCTGGGAGTGGATCTCTGCATCCCTGTGGATCCCCAGGGGCTGGGGGTGGATCTCTGCATCCCTGTGGATCCCCAGGGGCTGGGGGTGGATCTCTGCATCCCTTGTGGATCCCCAGGGGCTGGATCTCTGCATCCCTGTGGATCCCCAGGGGCTGGGGGTGGATCTCTGCATCCCTGTGGATCCCCAGGGACTGGGGGTGGATCTCTGCATCCCTGTGGATCCCCAGGGGCTGCAGGGGCTCAGCTGCTCCACCATGGTCTCACCAGGGCCTGCAGAGGAATCCCAGCTCTGGCCCCTGGAGCACCTCCTGCTCCTCCTTCTCCACTGACCTTGGTGTCTCCCAGTTGTTTCCCTCATGTGTTCTCACCTCTTCCTCTTCTCTAGCTGGAATTAACACTGCCCCCACTTTGTTTTAATTTTCTTCTCAAATATGTTATCACACAGGTGTTACCAACCTCTCACTGGCCCAGCCCTGGCCAGCAGCATGTCCATCTCCAGAGCCAGCAGGGATTGGCTCTGCTGGACATGGTGGAAGCTTCCAGCAGCTTCTCGCAGAAGCCGCCCTCATGGCCCCCTGCTACCAAAAACCAGGCCATGCAAAACCAATACAAGTACTTACAAAAGTCATTCTAAAGCTAATACATTGCAGAAAGAACTAGAATAATTGTTCAATACTGTCTTCAAACTGAAAGGTTCATTATTTTTTACATCACTAAATGCCAAAAATTTGACTAATTATGTATTATTTACTTGTCATATTTTAAAATGGCTTTTTGTAGGCTTCCTCTAAAAGATTATGCTGTACTACCTACCATTATCATCACTGCTAACACAGAGGTTAAATGTTCTTTCTTCCAAATAGAAAGAGCAATAAAGAGCAGTGGAAAGGGCAGTACTTCTTTTTAATATGGTTTTGACTTCCTAATATTGTTGAGTAACTTACCTTACGTATTCTAAAAAGCTGAACAAATTATCCTAACAGAAATAACATATTCAGCTTCAGCATTTATATTCTTTTGTCTTCATGTCAGTAATAATTACTAAATTAATTTAAGTGTCTTGCTTATTGAATATTGTTTGGTGTGTTTTTCTTCAAGATATAAACATTCAGAATGTAACCTTTCAAAACACACTTCACTCAACCTGCTTTAATTCAGGCTTTACAATAAACTCTCAACTAATTCCAATCATACTTTTAGAATTCTATCTTCAGCACTAGTACTGTCACTTCATATATTAGAACAGTGTTGGCTAGAGCGCTGATTTAAATTTCCTCTCAAACTAATTTTAGTTGTCTGGTGGGAGAAATAACATAAACTGAAAGAAATTAAGATATTTGGAGAAAAAATTCAGACAACTAACACAAACATTTTGGGAACTGTGTTTAGGAAGGAAGGGATATACTGGATACAACATGAGCCAGGCCTGACACCATGCCACATGGAAGTCTCCCTTCTTCTAAACTGCTACTGTACTTTTTCTGGAATGGAATCAGAATTCAGCCTTGACTCCTTGCAAGTCACCAGAGAAAGCAGTGAACTCTACTGGCACTCTTCTTGCAGCAGTTCATTTTCATCTCCTATTAGCTCAACTGCACGCTTGCCTTGTCTTACTGCATCATTTTGTGCACTTTTATTGGAAGCAAAATAGCAGCAGGCTCTGTCCCAAACAAGTCAGTGCATAAGAATAGAAGCAAAGGGCATCTGATGTCTTACTTCCCTGAGGAAATTGGCAGAAACAGTTTCCATATGCCTTGTAGTAAGAACAAAAATTCCACATCAAGCAGACTTAATGTTAAATAAATCATTTACAAGGCAATCAACTCCAAGATGCACACATTTTTGGGAAGGAACAGCAAGAAGTTCTACTGAGTAGGATTCTGCCTCCAAATGTATCCCTCCCATGAAAGTGAGTAAGTGAAATGGTAGATTTTTAAATGGCCAATTCCCCAGGTCTATGAAAACATAATCTCTAAGAGGGAATTTGACAGGAAATGTCAGATCTGCCAATGGTATGGAAAAATGGTAATCAAAATCATAGGGAAAAAAGAAATGGAAATTATAAACTTCAGGAAAGAATCTGAAAAATATATATAAAATGCTATTGAAGTAATTTTAAAAGAAATAAGAGGCATTAGATCTGACAGAGTAAAAAGCACTTTGGGGAATGTGGAGGTCAGTAGAATAAACAGCCACTACAGGCTGTTTACACTTTGTCCTAAGACACTTGGCTAATTGTTTCCCATGACACAATATTAAGCCAGCATTGTATTCAACAAGGGAGAAGATATTACCCAGCAGAGCCACTGAGAAAGATATTAACCACTTCACCAGGACTTGATTCAGGTCTTAACTCGGGTGAAATATGGCAAGATTTCATCCACGTGTTTTTGCAGTACCTAAGAAAAGGCTTTGTGAAATCAGATATTGATAAATGCCAGCTGCTCATTCTCAAGACCTTCAATTTATTATTGTGCACATCAGTGACCCATAAAGAAATTTAAGACAGTTGTCACTGCTGATCTACTTTTGAAACTTTTTTACTTATTTAGCATAAGTACATCCTCTTAGTACACCTAAATGTACTTCTAGTGCACCTAATAGTTCTGTGCCTTCAAAGATGTTAAAAAAAGAAAGACAAAAAACAGTTGTACTTTTTTAACTTGCAGGGAAACATTCTGCCAGTGTGATTATTTACTCTTAGAATCACAATTTGCCCTGCTGGCTTTATGTGAGTGGCTTGAAGTAATGGAAAATCTATTTGCTTTTAGTAGAGCATAAGGTACTCAACCACCATAAAGCTTATTGTCAAACTAGTGCTGGCTCTGCACAAAATGATTTCTAATGTTCTTCATTTTACTATGTTAAATGAATTCTCTAGTGCAATTATTTTGCAGTGGATCATGGGGGTAATAAGCTAATTGTTACTTGTTTTAATTGCTTAAGTATGAAGTGTCAGTGATTTATAAGTAATGAAGAAGCTGAGATGAAGTCATAAAATACTAAATGCCCATAAGATCAAGTAGTGCACTTCTGCAATGAGGAAGACTTTATTTCCCAATGGCAAAAATGCTGTATGCTCAGCCTCTCAGTAGTAAGCTAAGAACAGAGAAGGAAAGAGTTGTGGCTCCTTTCTTCAGCATAGTTGCTTTTCAAGCAATGGCAAGTTTCCTTCAGTGAAATCACTGCTAGAGTGCTTACAGTACACATTTCATACACTGCACACAAAAATGACATGAACATTACTCTGCAGGAACTGGATGAAAATATTTTTGTAAAGCTTTATGCAGTCAATGGACCTAAACCAGTGTTCAATCAGTTGCACCTGTTCTGAACTGGAATACAGTTGTTTTAACAAGTGATTTATATTAACATGATCAATAGAGTTTAGCTTTGCGTGATACAGAACAAAGTCTTATTATTTGTTCCCACTGTTTATAATGAAGCTGTCATACAGTGTATGCTTCTCTTTGATCCAAAATATATAACTATTAAAATCACATGGAATGCGTAATTCCCTATTGCAATGGTCCACAGAGATGGATGAGGGAAAAGCTGATTTGTTTCTTGACTTAATTTTTTAAGCAAGGTTCTAAATTTCAAAGACTTGACATAAATAAATCTCTGTGTGTGAATTTACAAACTATATTTTAAAATATTAGAGGATTGATGTTCAGTAACTCTTCAAAACTGTGCAAATTACATAAAGTAGAACAAAATTTTACTGCATCAGAACAAGTTGACAAAATATATCTTTTAACTTGCTTACCCCTAGTGCAAACTGTAAACATACAGAACACAGAACTTTTTAGTCCTTTAGTCCATAAGCTCAAGGAACATGAGAAACTTTCATCCCATCGAATCTGAACTTCAAGACTTTGAGACCTAATCATTTTCAGAAATCAAATTTCTGAAATATCATCAGAGTATTTTTTACATAGATTATCTGAAAGAAGAGCATGTTGATAAACTGATCTGAAATTTCTCCTCTGCTAGAAAAGCAAGAATCTTCTTTACAATCTTTGGGCAAGTAAAAATAGAAATGGAAACTTGTTCCCTACAGTAAACAAGATCTTTTTGGTGGTACAGGTCAGAAGATTTCTTCCTATTGTTTCTGTTGAAAATTGTGTTAGGCTCCCACTGAGTTTTCTTGCCCAAACTGATCTATTTTGTCAGTGATCCCCTCTCTGGGTAAATCATGAACTTTAAGATCACAATAGGCATAAAAGCCAGGATTTTTTTTCTTTTGTTTTCTAGGTTTTTTGAGTTTTTTTTTTTTTTTTTTTTTTTTTTGTTGTTGTTTTTTTGGGGTTTTTTTGAGTTTAAAAGGATACCTTTCACACTGCACAGTTCCTGATTCTTTCAAAGGTGTAACACTGCACATGTCCAGAGCAACATGAGCACAGCACGGTATCTGAACGGCTGTTTACCTTCTGTTATAGTGCTGAAGAGGAAATTGAGCTATATATGTTTTTTATTAGCTTGGGATATCTATCTACTATCTGAAATTACTTCTATTTCCATATCCATTATGTGAATTGGATGTGGAAATTATAGTCTCAGGTTTCTTGTGGCATCTGCACACTAATGCTGATAGCATGTGGACTCAACACCCCTTGGAAATAATTGTATAAGATCACTCACACCATTACATTTGATGCATTAGGTCCATTACATACTCCCAGAGATCTCTGTCCTCAGTACTGTAAGCAATATCCTTGATAGTGCTGGTATCAAGGAGAGGAATTCACCTCTTATTTAATCATAATAAATGTGATATTTCAGGGTAAAAGCAGTTCCTGACAGAAATCAACTTCTTGGTCACAGCAGATTTGCTGATCTCAGCCTACACAGGACGGGCATCTTTTCTCTCTTTTGTAATAATGAACATCAAGAGGAAAAGACCCTTACTGATCATCAGGTAAAGTTGTTTGGGGTCTCTTCAGCCAGCAGAAAATCATACACATACATTAGTCATGAAATGGTGCACAGAGATAACAAGCCAAGGTAGAAGTTCTGCTTTAAGGGCTGTAGTACCTAAACCCAGCCTGGACTGAAAATGAGCTGCAGCTTGCAGCTTTCAGACTGATCAGATTACCAAGACATTGTAGTGGGAGTGTAACTATGCATCTGTGTACATAACTACTCAGATTGCATGGGAAAATTCTAATAGTTGCTGGTAAAACATGGTGATCCCATGCCTAGGCCTTTAATAACAAGGCAGGGAAGTTTAAGCTATATTTTTGCAGACCTGCAAACAAGCAAACTTTTCACACAAAATATCATTTACCTTCCCTGAATTTCCTTGTTCCTGCTTTTTCTGGAAAAGTAACACCACATACACTGCTTCAGGCTACAGTGATTTAAATCAAACACATACAATAAGTCTCCTCTGTGTTACTTTGCTGGCTTGTTTCAAGTGTTATAAGGATTTTTTGAACTTTGGAAAGGCAGAACAGTAGGACACAGAATATATGTTCAGCTACTCCCGCAGATGAATCAGGATTTATCTGAGGATAATGGCTTCATTCATCAAATCCAAAGATGAAAGCCACATGATAGAATAGGTACCAAAGTCAGTGTGGGACTGTTCACAAAGCACTGTCAGTACCAGGAAGCAGGAAGAAGAATACTTGAGTGAAAGTGAATTTCCAAATTAGGAGTAGTTGAATTTGGACAAGTATCTGATAACTGACCATGGTTCAATGAAAGAAGATCAACCGTGGGAATAGATAATATTTTAGAAAGACAATCTATAATTTTCAAATCTATAGTGTTTAAGTCTTAAAAGATGACTTGATTTTTATCTCCTATGAAGATAGTTTTCCCCACTGGAAAATGAAAGGATGTGCTACATTTGACTAAATGCTTTGCATTCTATAGACTGCAGTGCTGTGTTGCTGTTTTCAAAGCCTTTTCAATAACACAAATGCCAAAATCTCCAGAGTTTAGGATGAAGCAGGAAAGGGGGAACAATTTGGTTTTGGCTTCATTTCTGTGCTGCTCTGGTACAATTGCATGTCCCTCTGCTTTGCTGAGCGTAAAACAGATGTGTGAAAATAGAGAAAAGTCTTCTAGTTCCTCTAATGCTTTGGTAACCAGCAGGATTCTGAGATGGAAATTTTTCTGAAGTATTTATACCTACATTCTGAATTTTTGAAGTTTTATTTATAAGAGATCATCCTAAACACATAAACAATAAATTATGCAGATGCCCCATATAAACACATTCCCTTTTGCTCTCAAAATTGTATAACATTAAGGGTAAACATTGTCATCATTTAACGCAGTGAGGTTGATTGAAATAGAATGAGAAAACTCAAGATTGCAAGACTCTAGTAAACCCACTGTGTTAGACACTAACCATGATTCACAGATAAAAACCAACCAACCAAACAAATACTGTTGAACAAAACAAACAAAGACAAAACAGCAATCCATGATCAGTAGTCATAGTCAAACCAAGTCACCAAGATCAGAAAGATTTCATGCAGCTTTTATTGAAATACTGAAACTCAGGCCAAGAATATCTACGGAACTAACAGTGCTTAGCTTAACAGTGAGTCTTAAATGGAAGGATTTATGGACTGGGGGGAAAAGAAAGCGAAACAAGAAAAAAATAAACTGGTGTATAGAAATCATGTTTCTTTTCCAGAATGACATTGCATTCAAATGCAAACACACAAAGGAGCAAAACGCAGTTTGCTTCAGAGTACAGGCTGAGAGGGAGTCTGCAAACTGAGACCACTGCCAAGATACTTTGCATATCATTTGGGCTTGATTTCTTTTCCAAGCTTTATAGGGAAAAAAAGGAAGTGATTTTCTCTAGAGAGATTTTTATTTAGCATTATTTTTGAGTCTCATGTTAAGAGGCAAGCATCATAGATGCCATAAGAAATTATTGATGAAGCTGCATTATTTCCTCACTATGTTATTAAGTGACAAAACATCAATTGAATATGTCTTTTCAAGAAAGATTTTAAAAAGACTCAGAAGCTTTGTCAAACTAGTATAATCCTCTTAGATGTGCCAACACTGAAATAAATTTTATTGCTTCTGGAATTAAGAAGTATAAAATTGAATGGGGGAAAACATTAGATGGTTTGATTTTTTTCTTTTCCCCATCAACCTCAAATGTTCATATTCAGAAGAACTCTTATTTTATCTCTCAAATTTTAAGTACCAGCCATCTGTATTATCCACAGTTTTTGTGGATAGATAGATATGAACAGTGTTTATATGAACATCTTAGAAGACATGATTTGCACTTTCAGCTGTTGGAAAATATTAGTTGAACATGTTAAGCATAATAATATTAATTCAAAGTAGATGTCAGCTCTCATCATGTGCTGTCATCTAAAGAGGAACCCAAAATTACAGTCTAATGAGAATAATGACTAGGTTAAATCTGTGCCAATGCCCACTTTCATAATCATTTCATCTGGTTTTGACATCCTCTTTCAAAAAGCAGACCTATGGTAGTTACATTTTCTGCTAGATATTCTGACTTAAACCCGCATGATATTACTTGGACCTTTCAAGAATCTGGGGAGGCCATTCCACTTGAATGGTGGGTTAGGTGTTAATAAGGGCACAGACAAAAGGAAGAAAGGGATGGAGCAAACAGCAAACTAGAGAAAATATAATGGGAAAAATTTTCTGTTATATTTCATAGAGGATATTAGATAAAAATTCAACTCCTTTTCAGTGAGGGACTGCTACTAAAATGGAAAACAGCACAAACAATCCATTGCAATGAAAAATACTTAAGTTTTTTTTTAATGTTAATTATAAATGAGCATTCCCTATGGATATCTCAGGAGATATGTCTCAGTCTATTTCCTATTGACAGGTGGTAGTGTAAACCAAATGTGGTATTATGAATTCAAATTGGATTTCAACTGCTCATCATTCATACTCAGGCTTCAGAACAGGCTGAAGCTATTATTGCCTAAAAGCCATAATGAAAATTAGTATCTTCTCTGCCATTTTCTGGTCTCTTTTCTTATTTTTTAAGAGGACAGATTTATGATGTCCATTTAATATTTATCATCTCAGAAATGTATTATTCTGGATTGTATACATGTGTTAGTTTCGATTAGGTAAAGCAATAAATGCATACTCCCTAGAACAAGTATAAAAATATAACATTTGGGTGGGGGTGGTATTTCACATAGACAAGTGTCAAATCCAGAGGATTAGTTTTCAGTCATTAGACACAGAAATGTTGACATAATGTTACAGTAGGGGTTACTAGTCTCAAAATAGCTATAAATCCCGTGGAGAAAAAGAAATTATATATATGTACTCCAAACACAGGCTATAAACACATGACACCTGCAAACAAACTCCACACTAAATACTCCATTCCTTCTTTCTCAATTTAATTTCTATCTTCTTGACCTTCCAGTTTGTTCCTTGGTTTAGAGTTATGCAATCTGTAACCACATTATTATGCCAGAGAATATAAACAGCAACACAGACCCAGAGATGTACCCTGCTAACAATGCAGAGAGGGCACAGAATAAAAAAATCACTTGCCTGTAACAATGAAAGAGAGAAGCCATTGTCAGAAAGAGGGAAAATATCCCCACTAAACTTCTCTGTCATGTTCACTATGGAACTTTTCCCCTTATCCTCTTGCTTATCTCTGTGCTTTCTGCTGCTGACTAAAGCAGCAGTACAAAGTCTCACCATAACAATACAGCTGGGAAAGAGGCAGCTGCAAAATGTGCTGGCATGGCAGCCCTGGAGAGGCAGGAATCACTGCAGACACACAGAGCCCACAGAATGAAGGGTTCACTGAGATCTGCTCGTCCAAAAGGAGCTAAAAATAGCAAAGCTTGAGCATTCTACAGATGTAAACCATCCAGGTGACTCTGGTGTGACTATTGCTATGCATCAAGTTTAGCTTATTGTTTATACACACACACAAATCTCCAACTGGGATTTTAAAGCCAACCATGCCAAAATTTAGCTTTGCAATTCCCCAGAAAGTGTCTGTGCTACAGTCCCTGCTCAGTGCAAAGGACAGAGAGATAGTGCTAATTAATACCAGCAGCTGTGATGATTTTACAGCCACACAAGCAACAGTTTGTTACAATGAGCCTCCATCTCATATTAATTTGTAAACAGAAGACTTCCACTACCGAAGTATGCACTGATTTTTAATTATTTGACAAGGAATCCTTTGTTAGCATTTCATAGGTCTGTACAGAATAACTTAATCTGTCATTTGAAGTTCTTTATAAGAATATCTTCATTAACCAAAGCAAGTGAAAACTATCTGATTCAAAATTAACAATCATAATTTAAAAAACAGCTCCCTGTGTACAATTCAGCTCAAAAGATGAGGGTGTTTACTGTTGTTAGTAAAATACAAGTGTTCATGACATTTGGAAAGATTAAACACAAATACAAGAAGAGAAAGAACTGCTCAACCTTTCTGAAGATACAAAGAGCTCATGTACCTTTCTAATAGCCCACTAATTTAATTAATATATTCCTTATACCATCTGGTCTGACTCACTCAAAATATAACAAAGTAGATCACAATTAAAAATTATAAATCTAACTCAACTTTAGAGTGAACACTTTGGATTATACCATCATGGTTAAAAGCAGGGCTGTCAGCAACGTGACAGATGATTCCACAGAAGCTAATTCAGCAGACACTTTACAATGCTCTCTTTGTTAAAAGCATCTGTATATTGATTTCCATATTTGTATTTTAAGGCAATCTCATGCTTAGAAAACAAGATCTCAATGTACAAATGAGGCATGGGATATCTGTCATTTGTCAGATCTGGACTAAAATTTGGAGACATAAACTGTCAGGAAATAAAATGTTTTACATCTGCAGCAATTAACCAGGCAATTATTACTCCATTTCTTTTCTGGAAAAAATGGCAGAAAATGGGAGTTAAAATCATATTTGGCTTAGTTTTTAGAAGTCTTCTCTCTTACCTTTTAAACATCAACATATTTGAAAATAGCATCATTTTGAGATGCACATACCTCCTTTCCCATTAAGTTTTACTATAATTCAAAACTCATTTTGCATTTTTCAGTATTAATTTAATTTCCATCAAAATTTCTACAAATGGGCCTTACATTATCAAAGTCCATGACCAGGTCAACAGATGAAGGAGAGACATACTAATTGTATTTATCTATTTTTGGTCAAAAGTGATTCAGGTCACACTGACAGAACTAGAATCAATTTGTAAAAACCCTTTCTTGTTTATTCAAATGCAAAATAAGTAAAATCAGAATGACAGTTATAATTACTGTTATTTCTCTGGACCATCTATTTGCAGATAGGATGTGAAAATATATGGATAGAAACATTTATTTTTTGCTCATCCCAGGCTCACCCCTCATTTTAATGAAATACAACACTGGGTTTTGTCACAAGACAGGTCATTTTTCTACAAAGTAGGCAGAAATCAATAATTTCCAAACCACGATATTCTTGGGGAAATGGGGGGATTTTCTGTATGATTGATCCCCCAAAGACACAAAAATTCTCCCACACACAGGTAGCTGGGACTAGTTCCACTGTGGAAATTATCACATGCTTCCCCAAATTCCTACTGAAGAAGAAATCCCCTTAATTTTGAAGAGATAAGTAACACAAGAGAAAAATATCGCTTAGAATAACCTTAAATATCACACCTTGATATATCTATACCTTAAGACATAAGAATATGTAAGGAGTGATCCTCAAAACTCATTTTAGCATAAGTAAGAAATTCTACCCTGGTCTATCAGAAACAGTAAACCTGAGGGGGGATTTGCCTTTCATATGTACTTTTTTTTCTGCTCAACACCTTTCACTATAATTAAAAGCCTTCAGTCCATAGGGTTAGTGAGTAAAAGAAAGTCCTTTTAAAATAGGAAATAAAATACAATTGATGAATTGATACCAGATTTATATTTGTACAGGACACAGAAAAATCTCTCTCCTGGGAGTGATGCCACCTATTGAAAATCTGTAGGGCATAAATGGTAATATTTACTTTAATTTTTTTAAATTTATTTTTGTCTGTTCTTCAAAGCACAAAAAAAAAAGGAGAAAGTGAAATTACAGATTGACATAACATTGTCAGCAGCATCCTTTTCAGTGCTGCAGGTTCATTTCCCCAGTCTGAGTTTGACTCTGCTTGGGCTGTAATGGAAGAATGTATTTGCATATTATCACAACCCATCAGAGAATCAGTCCTCCCATACCCAGGGAAAAGAGAGCTTTCTCTTTTCTACTAACATCAGTTAATTTATCCTATTTAAAGTACTACAGTTTTGAATTAGATGTAATTGAAAACCTGCAAAACAGGGTGAAATGGAGTTTTAGCTGAAAATGTAAATAATGAGAGATAAAGTGATGCATGTTACCAAGTACCATCTATCTAGATTTCCACCAGTTAAACAAATGTCAGGGTATTGATCTGTTCATACAACAGCTCAGGGGGCCCTGTCTTGAATTTCCTGTGGCTCTCAAGAAACCCGTGCTCTCATGCCAGGGCTGTGTCCTGTGTCTGCCAGAGGACTGGGCTGGTGGGGGCTGAGGCTTTCCACAGAGGCCTGGCTGCTGCAAACAATACACAAGATCCTATGGATGTCTTTCACAAACTTCACAGACTCATCTGCACACTGAGGTAGGACACACAGCACCCTTGGAAGAGCAGCAGCCCTCAGCAACCTGTTCCCAGAGCTCTTTCCACTCCCCATCCTTCTCTCTGGTGGAATAAATGCACAGGACTCCTTCTTTGCTTTAGGAACCTTTTGGCCTTTGTCCAGTTCAGCACAGAAACTTGGCCACCTCCACATAAGGCACTCAACTGCTTTTATGTCCTGTATTCATAGCTACTGGGGATTTAATAAAAGGAGCCAAATTCTGAGAGTGAACTCCCAAGAAACAGACTGTGACAAGGACAAGTCAGAGACCAAGGTGGAAGGAGCTCCACACTCCAGACCAACAGAGAGGGCAGCTTCTCCCTGCTGGGAGCTTCTTCATCCATCACACCCAGAGCACATTTCTTCACCAAACTTCTCTGCATGACTGTGGCGCTCAAAACCCATTCTTTAAGGATTTCTGTGAATCAACTACTAATTATTTAGCTTGGAGAGCCTGGATTAAAAAGTATATATCGAGTGTACATGTAACTCAAACTAGTTTATCCAGTGCTGTTTCACTTAAAAGGAGCCAAATCCAAAACATCAGAGCATCTTATTTTTAATATCTCCTCAGCCTTTTTATGAGCTATATTTTACTATCTCAGGCAGGCACCACTTGATTTGTGAAGAGAATTTAGAAGCACAGGAGATATGCTAATTTCCCAGCTTATTATCCTGCCTGACTTACCCGTTATTTTTTCCTTTTCTTCCTGTCATGAACTGAGAAGGTCCCAGATGGAATTTCTAAATGAAAGCATTTGTGTCCAGTGCTCCCTACAGAAAAATGGTTAAGGGAGAAAGTCTGTGGGAGTACAAAGATTGAGGAGTTAAAGGGAGGACAAAAGGTATCAGTGGGAATATAGATGAAAACAGGCAGGAACTGAGAAGAACAAAGACAAAGCATGAAAGAATAAATATTAACTGACCTCCTATACATACATGCCCTTTTCCACAGAATATGGAGCTCAAACTTATTTTCCCCCACTTCCCACTGAAAGAGTCAAACCTGGTTTCCAGCTTTTATTAAAAAGTAGATAAATAGCTCTTTCAACAATTAATCTGAACCTTTTTCAGTTATCTTTGCTTACAATAAATGCATTTCTCATAGAAAAATATATTCAGCTGCTTTGCACCTTATTCACTTTTAAATGCAAACTGACAGTGGTGTTGGGAGCAGGAGGAGAGGGGGCTTTGCTGGCAGGGGGAGTTCTTGCAGCTGCCTTTAGCAGGGCTGATCCCAGCCCAGAGCCCAGCCCCAGCCTCAGGCTCAGCAAGGCACAGCAGGCTCACAGCAGCTCTGCCTTTCACTTCCACCTCCTTGAGGCTTATTGCTGAAAACTTCTGTTTATAAACATCACCATATTTTTATTACAAACACTTAGTGTAGACAAAGTGCATTAGGGCAGTATTTTGCTTTTAGCTCTCTTGTTACTTGTAATGACCATAACGGGCAATAAAATCTGTTATTAATGTTTAGCTTGGTTTAATCAACACAGACCACAGCAAAGCACAGAACTGCTGACCCAGTGACCTCACTGTGCTGTGTTTAGGTCCTGCTTGCTGGTGATTTCCAGCTGCATGTTCCCTGGCCTGTATTGAAGTAGAGTGAGCTGACTACTTCCAGAATCTTAACAGTAATTGAGAGATTATTCTGCAGCTTCAAGGGAAAGATAGGAAAATGGGTTCTAAAAGACTCTTTTGCTGGAGAGGAAGTGGTAGGGCTTTGTGTAATAAACTTGCATGGCACCATGGAAAAAATCTGCCTTTCCTATCACCCTTTACCCAAAGCCCAGTGAATGAAGCCAATGGCTCTGTTCTGTAAGGGAGAGTGTGAAAACAAATGGGACAAGCCACATCATCCACAGCTACCTGAAATCACCAGCAGAGCTGGAGGAGATGAATGAGGACATCTGTACAGATTTTACAGTATCTCACTTTCCTCCTTCCTGACAGTTGCAGGGAACACATAATTACAAGCAGTGATTTGCTTTCGAGACCAAATGTGTGTTTCTTTCGTTTTTCAATCACAGGTAAGATTAACTTTGTGTATGAAGACATACATAAAAATGTAATCATTTCATTGTCAGGAGCCTAAAGCTAACGTTAATTACAGTTTGAAACTTTGATTATTAATGCATCTTTACCTATTGAAGTGTGAAATAAGCAACAGTAGTTGGAATGCACCAATTAAATTAGCTTCTGAGATTAGAATTCATAAATAGGATACTATGTTGTATTTACAGTTAAAATTGTAACACAGCATACAAGGTGGAGGGTTCTGTATTCTAAACAACAATGTACCTTAACATTTATTCAAAGAAGGAAAAATGTTGCCCTTTTTTCATAAACCTATTGCTAAATTATAAATATTCAAGCTTTATGTCCTGTGGAAGCAGATGCTATATTTATTCTATCCAGTCAACTATTGCAAAAATCAAATTCACCTTTTTCATAAGTCTTGCATAATACACACACCCACGCCCCTTATGAAAGCAAATGGATTCTATAGCCAGAACTAAGCAAATATTGAATACAGGTATTCAAGAACAATAATTCAAAGAATTAATAGAATTCTCTGTTAGCTAATAACTTTTTTTTTTGGTCCATTTTCTAAGTTTGTTCATTTTACTTTGTTGAGTTGGAAAGTCAACAGTACAAAAATGTATCACATAAAAAGTTAATACCATAAATACTTGGAGGAGAAAATGTGTGTACAAATTACAGGGAAGCAATAATGTTTTGCTTGTATTGTAATTGTTTAAGGACAGAGGGAAATGAAATTTACTTAAACAAATAAAGCTTTAAAGAACAACAGAGTTCAGCTTCAGTAGAACATACTATATCTGTTTCAATTCCTTTCAAAATTCCAATTCACTTGTGCCAGTTTTTGTAGTTCTGAAAATGTACTGTCTTTGGTCCAAGCACAGAACCAAATTCCCCTGATGTCTTTCTCTCCTCATAAATTCTCTCTCCCTTTGTACTAACAAATTTACTGAGTGGTTACTTCCATTTCAGTATTTATTCCAGATTCTTGCTTTTTCAAATTAGTCTTTAATCAGTTTTCATCTTTCCTTTCCCAGTATCCTTATCTTTCTTCAGCCAACTTTCCTTCCAATACAAGACACCTGGGAAAGGCAGTGGGATTTCTAAAATGCTGCACATACACAGTTTTAGTGATTATTGGAAGATCTTCCTGATCCCGCCTTATAAATTAAGAAATCAACCATCACAATGTACATGTGATGAGGTTTTGGACACATGCTTTGAACAAATGTTCACTTAGGAGAATGCACTTGATAATGGGATCATAATTTTTGTCACCTTTTGTGTTACCTTTTACATGTTTTTACTACTGAAATTGCCAAATTATTATTAATTCAAATTAAATGAAATTTCTACAGAAAATAATTTTTTGCAATTTCATTCCAGAGAGAGAATTGAGCAATTTATTAATTTTTTTTTCTTCCTAAAGGACACTTAGCCTTCTTAATTGACAGTAATGAACTCTGCACCTCAGTACCCCATGAACAGCAGACAAAGCATTGCTTGCTTAATTGACTTATCTGCCATCAAAAGGAGCAGCTTTTTTTGGACATCAGTCCTTGCATGAGTCCATACATGATTAAACTGCAAGTAATTGTGAAGCTTAGAAATCTTCACCATGCACATTTTAAGTTGTGAGGGGTTTTTTTGATTTTTTTTTTAAGAAACATTTTTGTGCAATAAATTACTCATTATATAGTTACAGACAGCTTTAATTGCAGGTACTGACTTAGACTGAGAGAAAAAGTCTGCACAAAGTGATCTAATAAATTAGATCTGAACAAGAATCATGAAATGACAACCTGAAATTAGCAACATAAAAGCAAATTGTTCTCCAAATTTTCAAGTAGATCATAAGCTTAAACTTAAACAAAGAATGTCTATTTTTAGTACCTCTTAGAAAACTCGCTCCTTTGAAAGTGACACCAGAAAACTTATTATTCATAAGAGTCCAAAAATGAGGATGAATGAGCAGTAATGAAGTAGCAGTTCAGAGAAGGATTTTCAACAGCTTTCTGAAGGCAAGAGTACACTAGAGAAAAATCTTTAGAGAGTGAAAAGAGTGTGGAAATAATTCAAATCCTACAGAAGACAAAACTTAATCCAAGATAACGTTAGTGACATGCACAGATGACATCTTATCTCCAAAAAATACTCATACAAAATTAATCAGTCAAAACTATTTAAATGCTTTTGACTTGGAATTATTGCTGTTGGGGTTTTGTTTCACTGTATTGCTGATCCCCAGTTTCAGTGGGTGACAGGAAAGAGGCAGAATGCAAAGCGGAGCTGTGGTGACAGACAGGGGTTTAGAAGGAATCAATGCTACACTGGATTAGTGGACACGCTGATTAATTAGTTACTTTGTCAGTGTGCTGGGGACGTTAGGGGAAATCTGCTGTTCAAGTGTCTGAGGGATCCTGGGCACAGCTGGGAACTGGGAGGTCTGGCAGAGATCACTCCCTTTGCCCTCCTAGGTACTCCGGTCCTATTTCGTCCCAAACAGCCAAAATTCAGGATCCCGAGTCTGTTGGGATAAATACAATTCTCAAACAATAATGACTTGACACCAGCAACCTTCTTTTAAAAAATATTCAATGCCCTGTAAAACCATTCAGGAAACAATTTTTTTCCCCCTTCCTTCAGAGTTTTAAGTCCCCTGATTTCTTTTCTTGGGGCCATAATGTCAATGTTCTGACCTGTCCTTACTGCCTTCCCTGTGTCCTTCATGTAAGAAACATCTCCTGAAATAACAAAGCCTCAGTGCTCATATAACTCACCTTCCTGAGCAGCCCTGGGCAGAATCTAAATTTTGGTCAACATCTCCAAAGCTTTTAATAGTTCCTTGCAATTTGGTCAGACAGAGAAGCATAATCCCCAGCCCCGCTCCACTCATACCCCTTCCTCTTTCTCTTAGAATAATCCAGTAATGGAGTTGGACCAAGAAATTATCAAATTTGATCACAGATTTTATTTTGGACCCAAAAGGACTGTCTTAATGAAAGAGAAAAAAATATGCCTTTATGAGAACTCATACCTTTCAATAACTGACAATTCCCACCAAAAAAGCCCATAACCTTTCAAAGAATTATATAAATTTTTTTCATTGCTCTCCTATACCAGTCCAGCTCAGGTTAAACATCTCCTGACCTGAAGATGTTAACTTTTCTTCAGCTTTGAACTAACTTTCAAAATTATTTCTTTTCTGCCTCACAGACCAGCACTGTGGCTCTAACCCTGAGTGAGCACAAAAGCCTACGGTCAGTGATTTCTGTATACAATGATTTCAAGTTGTTCAATCTTGAACACAAAGCTCCTAAGATATATCCCTAAATTTTGGGACATGATCATTTAGGTTAAATCTTTCAAACTTTGCCATACCTGAGCTGCATTTCTTCCATGCCTGCTTCTCAAACAAACCCTTCTTTTCGTCTTAACTCCCAACTTAATGTCTCTTCAAGCCAGAATCAATTTTTCAATCCTTTTCATCTCTGCTGCCTGCTCAGAGCAAGCATTTTTCATCTCCTACTATCTTATTTGCCAAGTTTCATCCCTTTTGCCAAGGCCTTTGCTAAGTCTGGCAGTTCCACCCTCTAAGCTCATGCTCACTGAGTAAAACTACCATGGAAATAACAGAATATTTTCCCTGTTTTTAACAAGTTCTAGTTTCAAAGGCAGTCTATGTCCATGAGAGTAAACTCAACCTTTAAAACACTTTTGGGGGGAAATTTGGTATTCAAAAGCACTGCTGAATATCTCATGAGACCATGCTTGAGTAGCAGGAAATTATGTGCTGCACAGAACTCCCAATTTGGAAAAACAGTTTCAGACCAAGTGAAAAAAATATAAACAGAACACTGCTACCAAAGGTCCTTAAAACCCTACACAAAAATGTATATGGTGTTTCTGCATTTATTTGAAGGCCTGGAAGCATAATGCAGCTCTCAGAGGACTGCAAAGGTTTCAGTAGATTTTCAGTCAAGCGAGTTTATGGGTCATGTGTTTATGCTCTGCCTGATGCAGGTCAGTACCACACACTCACTTCTCAAAATGCTGAAGGGATTCATTAAATTTTGGAAAAAGAGAAACACTCTAAGTCCAGCTTTTACTGGCAATTCTTACAATTTTGCTCCATATTTTATCTCCATTCACTGATGAATAACTCAGTCACAATTCAAAGCCATTATACGCCTAACAACTGCTATTAAATGTAGCAAGAAAATATCTCAGGAAGACTTAGGACTGGCTGAAGTCATGACCAATTTTCAAAAATGACAATTAAGAAAGAAGTTAGAAACAACAGTAATGGATGAATAGAAAAATCAATGAGGGCCACTCCATTTTGGGCAGAATTTTAACAGATAGAGATGAAGTTAATCTTATATAAACTAGCCTGTCATGGAAATGAAAAACATTATTGAGCTCTAATGTCTTCACCAAGCCCAGTCTGAGTCTACCCATTGGTATTTTCAGGAGATGCTGGATGATGGATAGATTCTTTCAGCAGCTCCTACATTGTTAGAATGCCAAAGCCCCTGGCCAGCTGTGTGTTGGACTTTCATAAGGCTCAGGTTGCAGTGGTGCAGAGACAGAGATAATGTAAGAATAAAGCTTTGGGTTCAGGTGGGGTTTTTTTTCCTTCCATGCATTCTCCTGGGCACACAATATGACTTAGCAGTCACAGAGCCTTTGAGATCATGAAGGTTCACAAAGTGTGGAGGAAGAAAATTAGGAGAGACAAAGTTTGTTTTGTACCTGTGTTTCCTGAAAATGTCATGATGTGCATTAAAAGCATCAATAAATCTAATTAATTGAGGTATGTCTGTAAGTAGCCATTACACAAAACCAGAGACCTGAATTATTTCTTTTTTTCACTACTGGATTCAAAAAAACCTGTTTGAAATGGGGAGGAAAAATGAAAAATTTTAGAAATAATTTATGTTCCATAATATACTCAAAGTATCAACAAGAAAAGTGAGCGATGCTTCCTTAAGTTAAACTTACTCACATGAGAAGATGCCTGGTAGGAAAGAGCTCTTTTATTTAGAAAACAAAGCAGAAATCCTATGTTCAGGTGTCAGGTGGAAGAGGGAGCCAGGTGTCACTTAGAAGCAATCAGAATAAGCAGAATGTCTTCCTCAGAAAAACAACCAACACAGCCCGAATAAGAGGAAAAGGAACCAATGCCACAAAGCAGCTCCTGTAGCTCTGCCTGTTATCCCAGTGATGTTCCTCCTCCTTTGAGCATGTAAATGTGAAGAGCTTAGTCACAATGGCTCATTAAGGTAAAAAATATCTCTGCTTCAGAGATGGGTTTTAAAACGCAATAAGACATAATATACAGTTATATAAGGCTAGATAGAATATACAGTTTTGTCATAATCTTCTTCAACAATCAGCACCATAATGTGACAAGATTTTCATTATTTTGGTATTGTTTGTAAATTCTTATTATCAACTATGCATCTAACTTTTCTGAGTACTACTGAATAACTTGGCTTTCATGATAACATCTTTACAAAACTTCTGCTTCTTTTTTGACTCCTACTAGAATGTATTAGCTCAGAATTGGTCCTATTAGAAACAATATTTTCAAGACAGAAATCCAATTGCTAAGGTTCAAAAATGCAGTGATGATTAAAAAAAATCACATTAAGGTATTAAGTATGGCCATGAATTACCACCAAGTGATTTCAGAATGTATTTTCTTTTTAATTTCAGCATAAATTCAAAGTAGTACTTTGTTCATGATTTAGTCTTCTACAGTTACACCACCATCTTGGTAACAGCAATAAATGATAAATGGGTTTAAAACATGTATTAAAAACCTGAATTGCATCCAAATTGCCCAGCCTTCTCTCAAAACCACTGTGAATCAGTAGAAGAGATAAAATCTTAAGTGAGTACCATCAATTAAATGCAGTTTTAATGAAATAAGCTGTATAATAATGTCATTTGAGCAATGCAAACCTTGGAGGATGAAGCCTCAAATGAGAAAATGGTTCTGGGAGAGATTTCTAACAGGATGCAGATAAAACTTGCTCACTTTTACCTGAAATGAGGAATTGCAATCCCATTTTACTTATGGTACAACTATTCCAGCTTCTCCACCTTCCTTCACGGCCCCAAAATTTGTGAAAGACCTGCAAATGAGAGTGCACCTACAGCAAACTGAATGGGACACACTTCTGACTATAAAAGAGAAAATCTCCAAGGAAAGAAATCATTTAGCATTTTCTTTGAGTTCTGTGTCATGCTGCTTTTATAAGAGAACAACTCCAAAGAAGGGATGCAGCTGTTTGAATATTAGAGGAAATAATGAATAGATTTTATTCCACTTGTAAACCACACTGGATCACTGATCAGAAATAAAACCAAAAAGTGGAAATCATCTCAGAGTACTGATGTGGCCTCAGAAGATTTCCTTCCCCATATTTGTTGCTTTGGGTTATGTCAGTTTGTTTTATAGCTGCAGTAATTTTAAATGCATTTTTCTCTCTTGTGAGATGCACTCTTTCAACTTTCCTTGAGGAAGCTCGAGGCACTGATTTATGGTCAGATATGTGTGAATATATCTGACCATAAAACACATCGTAGTTTAGTATTTACTGCTAGAAGACAGACAATATTCCAGATTCAGCCTCTGAGTTATGTCAGCCCTCTCTCCTCTCTCTTGCTGTGTGCAGGCTGCATGCAGGTACCATAAGATCCTGTTAAAAATAAAACTGCATTTGGTTTATTAAATTATTTCTAAAGGTTTTGCAAATGTAGGATTTCAACCTCCATTAATGGTAAAAGGGAGACCTGCAATATTCCAGTTTTACTTAAAAAGTAATATTAATTTTGGAATTTTCAACCCATGTACTGTTAAAATATGGGTGCTGAAAACATTTCAAATTTACGTCTCAGATTTAAAACAGAGAGTTTTCTTCTCCTTATGATGAATAAAAAGTGAATAATGGTATTAAGGAGTGAAAAATGTGAAGCTGCATCCAAGCTCAGGCTGGGGGGTTCTTTGGCCATTGTGCTGCATTTGTTAGATGGTTGTGTGATGAGACTGCCATTCTTGGTCAGTGGAAGGGTAGAAGTAAATTATTTTCTTTGAATGCTATTCGTTATTTAATGTAGTAACATTTGAATTACTAGGAAATACAGACTCATTCATGCAATGTGACTAGAAAGAATGAAAAATTGCTCTGACTTTGTAATTATGTACTCTGATTTCAAATAGAACTGATGTGCTGTATGATCTAGACTTGTGACTTCTGTGAGAAAATAGCAAATAATGCAGCATGAGAACTTGAATCTCATGAAAAAAAGTATTCAATATGTGAAGAAAACATTTTCTATTAGTAAAATCTCAATACTATTTAGAATAGCAGCTGTATAAGAACTCACAGGCAGTAAATGAGACTTTCACAGAATCAAGGAAAAAGCACCAAACTCTCATAAGATCTCGAAAGGATCAGTCCCTGCCCTTCCTATCATAAGACTATAAACCAAATAGCTGTGATTGAAATGCCTAAAAGAGGTAAACTTTCCAGCACACCAAATTCATGTTTCTGATAATGTATAAGTTTTCAGTTCTGCTGTATTCTTCTGAAAATCACAATTGAACTCGTATCTGATAGAAAGTGTCCACAAAGCACCATTTTCAGAGCTGCTTCCCTGACCAGCTGTCGTTCCTGTTTTTACTGATCTGTCAGGTGGCAGCAGTCATAGATGGCAGTGTTGCAAAGTGCTGCTTCTAGCAGCAAGGCAGACAAAAAATTTCCTCAGTGTCCACAGGCAGCTCAAAAATTGTCATGTGCCTTCAGCAGCATGACTGGGTGCTGATTGTTAGGGTCAGCTTTCAGGCTGCTTGCTTGGAAGCAGGTTTGTCCTGTAGGAATCAGTCTCCAGAATATTCAGAATATTGTCCTTTCCCCTGTCCTTCTTTTAAGTGAGGGACATTAGAAAGAAATGTGAAGCACAATAGGTTCAAAAGTTATTTTGGGGGATGCTGTACAGATAACCCAAGGCATGTCTTGTCTGTGAACTTAAGGCCAAATCCTGATGATCCATTCAGTTAAAACCCTGTTCCTTGATTCCTCATAAGCTTGCAGGTATTTTCTGTGAGAGGAATAGCTACAGCCAGCAGTTTAAATCTGGAATGAGACTGCATGCTTCATGTGGAATAAATATTGCCTGAATTCCAGCCACTTAGCTGCTCTGCATTTAACTGCCCTGCTGGCTGCATGTGCCGAGACACAGCCATTTATAAACCACATTCTTCTCCTTAAGTACAGTCAGAAAGAAATCATTTTGGCACCAATGTAGCTATTTAATGTTAAGGGGTGAGTCAACAGCATTTAGAAAACCAAACAAACCACAAACAAAAATCCCAAAAAACCACAAAAACAAAAACCCAAACCAAACCACAACAAAAAAAAAGTTTTTATAAAAGAAATTTAAATATCCATTAAACTGCTACTGAAATCACAGAGACAGTAATAGAGTAATTTGAACAGGTATGAGGAGCTGTCATTTCTCTGCTTCCCTCATGACATGTATGTCCCAGCATTGTCTATGCACTTGCACAACAAATTCCAAATTTCTGAAACTCCTGAGGCTATGAGCCATGCAAGCAACAGAAGCACATGCACATTTATTATTACTGTCTTGATTTGGTTAAGGAGAGAAGGAGGCCAGGAGAGAAGACAGGCCAGAATTCCACAGCACACTGCGGAGCCTGGAAAGAGGGTCAAACTTGCTATAGTCCAACCTGAGCAGAGCAAGGGTTCTGTGTTCTCACCTCTGTAACATCTGCATGACCACTGACAGGACTGAATAGGCCATTGCTTTTTAGTAGCAAATGCCTGCCTTGCCAACCCATGGGTATTTGGCTTAGAGCCTCTGAAGTTAGGGTTTGACCCACAAAAAGTGACACAGTTTGGCCAGACCTGCTATCATAAGGATTTCTTGTCTGAAGAGAAGTTCCCACCATACACCTTGCTTAGCACACAATACTTATTACTCCCCTTTTTTGTGTTACAGCTAACAAGGTTCAGTATTCACTGCATCTGAGCTTTTATGTGTAAAAGTACCTCATAATTCAGGACCTTTTCATATATAAAACATATTGTCTCAAATGTAGACATCAGGCTGACATTTAGGCAATTGTATTGCCTGCTTTGTTTAGTCTCTAATCCATGAATAGAAAAAACTCCTTAATTTTTTGAATTGTACCTTCCTCATTCCTCCAAGACTTGAAACTGCTACAGTGATTTTCTAACCGAGAAGCTGATAGACTCTTATAGAACACTTGATTGAGGCATGTTTCTAATTTATACAACCCCTCCATTATGTAAACGAGAGCAGTGTAAGTGGAACAGTTTGCATCACTTAATGCAAGAAAGCATTATGGAAGCCAGTGCTTGGCTGTCAGAGAGAGCTTCATTAACAAGGTACCTGGGTAGCAGCAATAATAAACAGACTTTCTCGAATTGTTCATTACCTTTTAAAGAAATCTTCAAGAAAAAAGTTACTCCTTAAATTTCAGATTGAAGAAAATACCAAGGGAGCCTTTTCAGCTCATTTGAAGTCTGAAGGCTATTGTACACATTTTTTAAACCTGATCAAAATTCAGTCTGCTGTTTGTTACTAAATTATGTATCTCTGAAGCATAAATGTGTTAGCTTTAGAAAGTTACAAATTAGTGTATTTCCATACAGCTTGGGAAAAGATAATTTTAACCGCTTTGTTTTGGGTAGGAAAAATATTGCTTGCATTATAAACACAGGGGAGCTGTCAGTAAACATGGCCAGACAGTTTTTTTGGCAGCAAGATTCTCAGGGCCTTACAAGCAAATTACCTAGAATTATTAACAGTGTTTCATATAATGGCTGGTGTTATCAATTTTTTAATAGAAATACACATTTTATCATTGAATAGGCTATATGAAGACATTTTATTTTAAGGTCCATTTTTTTATTCTAAAAGAAACTACTTTGACCCAGACTATTTGCTTCCTCCATGTCTACTTGATTCTATAAACTCTGAGTATTTGTAACTGAATATTTTCCTACTCGTTTATCTTGTAGTGACAATTTGGTTACACTGCCTAAACTCTTCAAGCAGAACTGATGACTTCTGAAAGTGCCATCAATAAAATAAATAAGGGCCAACTGTTACTGTAATCAGAAAAGGTTGCCATGGATTTCAGTGGCTTTAGGATCAGGACTATGGCAGGAGGTAAGAAGCAAATTAATTAAAAAAAGATGACATCTATGAAAAAAAATAATAGAGAGAGAGATAAAGGGACCAAAGGGGAAAGGAAGGAATTAAAATAGTTAAATCAGAAGCTGAATAAAATTCAGACGAAGAAAACTGGATAATTGCATTGTTCAAAAATAACATTTGCAAAATGAAAGAAAACTAACACAAAAAAGTATGAATAAAAAGACAATTCCCCTTCTCAAGCATATATTTTATCAGGCTAAACAGCAGAAACCCAGGGCATATCATAGCAGTTTTAATTTCTAGTCTTCAAAGCTGTGAAAGGAAACAATGACTTCAAACTGGAGTAACAAAAGGAAAATTTGAGATTAGACCACAGCTTTTATGTTACCACTGTTTATTTGCACTAATGACTACAGTATTAGAATCCACCCCATTTTTGACACCTGCAGTATGGTTTTCCTCACAAGCATATGTCAGCCATTGTTCTAGAGACTGGATATGTTTTTCCTTTTTTTATCTCCAGGATAAGAAGGAATAATGTGATTTTTGCAATTAGTAGCTATGTAGAGAGAGGATTACTGATGATGATGATCAGAACTCATAGTTTTAACAATAAATCTACTGAGCTAGCAAACAAAGGACTTTCTTGAACAAAATCTGGAATTTTGAAAGATTTATAAAAGCTACAAATTTCTTTGTATTTATCCTTTTCTGTCCATGGAAGATAAGTAAGCTAGTAAGTTTGATGGCTGATTTTTATTTCTGACATGACAATTGCAGCTCTATTCAAAAACATTTGAACGGCAACAACAAAATCAATGACAAGGATATTTTTATTCCTTTTTAAGAACTTTTTGTGTCACAACTTCAGCTTCTTTGAAACCATTTCCTAGTGAAAACTATTTAAAACTGCAATCTGTCTTTGCAGACTCATCTTGCTAGCAAGATAGGCAGTGACCTTGCATCTTCTTTTCTGATAGAATATTATTTAATTTGGAAAAGTGAAACTGGTAAAGCTTTGCCTCTCACTTATCTTGCCTGTTTTTTTAAGCAATTCAATGCTTTTAAGCAATTTTTAGCTTTCACTTGGTAGTGTTGCAAAGAAATGCTTAAATGTAGCATTTGAAATAAGTGTTTTTTGGGGTTTTTTTTTGTCACAAATGGCTCCAATGCCATGTCACATTTTCTTGCTGGTCCGAAGTCCGAAGCAGTCAGGAGGAAGGCTGCAGTTCACATGGGTTCTATCTCCATGGTAACTTGTTTACAGGGACTGAAATACATGCTGAAAATTCAAGGTTAGCTTTCCCTTTGTTCCTGTTTTGATGTTTTTGGCAATATGAATAATGTGGGCATAATCCTAAATTCAAACAGTTTCATGGCAGACTGAATCGAAACAAAACTCTAAACAAAATGTGCTTTCATCACCCCCATTAGAAAAAGGCAATTCAAAAGGGTGCTTAATCAGACCCATCAGGTTGCCTCTTCTTTTCAGTCTCCAGAACAGCCATCCTTATCCTGCATTTCAGTTTTGTATCTCAGGGAAGGAGACTGTTTAATGATTTATATTTTTATACCGTCTAAAGATTTATACTTTCATGACATGATAACTCTGGGTACATGAGTGTCTGTGTTGCACAATTAACATAATCCAGAGAACTTCCTTTGTCTAAAATCATTGCAGAAGTAAAATGAACAGGCATCTTTTCCAAACTTAAGCTGAATCCCATGATGGGAGTCTTTTGTGTTCAAAAAAATCAAAATAATAGCAGCACACTACATTTCTGTAACTTCTTATGAGAAAATTCTCATAAATGTTTTAGGCAGTTTCTTTACACCTCGCTCAGTGAAAACAATGATTGCAAGTGCCCCCTTTGCAAAAACCTTGAATGGCTGAGGTGACCTCACTATCTCATGTGATTAGTTTAGGTATGATTAGAAATCCTGAGGATTCATGCAATGAAATATTGGAAAGAAGCACCCTTAAAAAAAAAATTAAACCCACTGGGCTTCTTTTTTTTTCAGGTTAAATACAAAGAAGAGAAATTATGTTGTGAATGAGGTACCCCCTAGTTTGGCCTTACCCTGTTTGCAGCAAAGAGCTTTGATTTCTCCTCAGCTGATAATATGCTTGCTTACTGTTTATTGTCCCAAACAGAACTTCACAAAATCAACTGAAAATCATATACTTTTGATGGCACAGAATGCAACACATCTTATTGTGATGAAAGGTTTGGGGGACTTTTGCCAAAGTTCCTTTGCAGTACCATTTTTTTTTAAGTCATCTTACTTCTCTTTCCTATTCATTAAAACTGGAAATTCCTATCACTCCCTTTTTGTTAGAAGAGAAATGCTATAAAAATGGCTAGATAAAATTCACCTTTTGAACAAGGCAGTTATTTTCTAGCTGCTCAATCTGATTTACAGTGCCTGCTCTTGATGTACTCATTAGACAAAGAGTTAAAAGCTGTCAAGCTGCTGGATAGATCAAATTCTGCAGGATTTGGAACTAAAGGTACTGAAACAAGGAAAGGCATTAAGAATTCAGCCACTACATTAGGATCTCTATCTGAAACAGAATATTCTGTGTGTTCACAGCTACACATGCAGAGCTCAACTCTGGCTCAGAAAAGAAAGGCAAGAAGATATTCCTTTAGTTCTAGGTCTGAGAAAAGCAAAAAGCCTTTAAAGCCATTACTGTCCAGTTTTAATCTAGACTAGGAAAAGCTGTGTTAGTACCATTAATATTTTTAGCATTACTAATAATGCTTTCATCACTTTTCTAAGCCAAACAAATGCATGTGGGAAAGAAGAGTATGGAAATATCTGTACTATGTGTTTTGATAGTACAAAATGAATACTAATTATAAAAATCAATGTAAGTTTGAAAAAGATGTGTATTTGTTCTGAAAATTGTTTTGGACAAAGCTTTCTAACATCTACTGTACTTAAGAGAATTGTAATTGTACTATATTAGAAATATTAGGCACTTTAATTAAATTAGCATCCATGAGCTGTTGAACAGATATCTCATAGATAAGTAGGAGACTTCACTTTTTCCAGATTGGCACTGACTAAAACACTGAAGTTTTTGCTCTGTAAAGGAATACTTATATCATGTAGTTAAGGTGCAGCTCTTGTTCCCATTGCCATCCTTGGAAATATTGCTCATTGCGTGGTTCCTAATTGCCACTGGGACTGCTGGGTGCTGCTGCCATCCCAAGTCAGCAATCTGCACACAGCAGGACTTGACACTTTGCCTGCCAAGACTGACTTGGACAGGTCTTTTATAGCAACAATATAAGTAGAAAACAAACATTCTTTCATCCTTCCTTTATATATTTCTTGATAATTTTAACTGAGGTTAAAGAGTCAGATAACTTAGATGTTGTTTGTTAACTAAAGATATTTTGAAATAATTGCCTTTTTCCAAATCTAGCTTTTCTTCCATGTTTAATCTACTGTATGGCGTGGCTGAAATGTGAAATAAAGTGCTGCGGAATTTCTTCGTCTGCTAAAAGCTGCTACCTCTGGCTGTATATTATTTTTTGTATTGCTAAGAAATCATAAGATCCAAAGCTTTTTAGCTGAAGTGCAAACAAAACAGTGAAAGAAAATAGCTTTTGGTCCCCTGATGCAGTGCTTGACAGCTGACTCGGCATAGCACAATGAACAAGACATGCATCGCTTGAGAGGAGACAGAAAATGTCAGCTGGGGCTATTCATATAGTGAATGGGATGTGATAACCTTTAAATACATATAAACAATGTGTCCTCACATACTGAGCTTTGCTGTTCTCTTCAGAAAGATACTGTCCAACAGTTCTGCCTTTGGTACAGAAAGCAGCATGCCTGCCCATGGAAAGTTAATGGCTTGCTTCAAACACGGAAATAAAGCTTTCTAAAGGTCTAGTTAGTTATCATGGCAAGGGAAGGTAGTCAGAATTTTAATTATTGATGTGGTCCAAGCACTGGATAAATATATTCCAATCTAGATCAACAGAATTTACAGAAGGAAATGCCAATATGCACAGACAAACCCATTTTACACTGCCTCCCTCCACCTCTGTTTACAGAGGAAAACCAATCCCACAAGCTCTGATTGGTTCACAAGGTTAATGAGTGAAAATAAAATTCCATGGGAGCATTCTAGATTTGGCCCTGAAACTTTGCCTAGTGTTGGAAATCCATCAGTCATGCTCTCCCTATCTCCAATATCCACGGTCACTCATGAAGGAGCTGTAATAGATTCTGTGTCTGTAGCACTCACCCCCCCAATGACCATGAAAATCTCTTGTGCTTATCACTGTTTAATAAAGCTGTGACTAATTTGGGATATTTGAATTATTTTCATCCTTAAATGTACTGATTTTGAGGAAATCTACACTTTTCTATCTTCAGATAACATGCTGGTGCCTTCTGTAGGATAAATCCTTCTCACTCTCATCAAGCATTTGTTATGCCTGGGGAAGATTACAGTTTGTGTTCATTTCTATCATAATCATTTGGAAGAGCTGTATGAGGTTGGGGATACCAAAGTCTGAGAAAAAATGTAGTATTTTAAATAGCTGCAGCTAAAAAAAGCCTGTGAACATGTCTAAGTGACAGTATTTGCTCTGGGAAAATACAGTAAAGTGACTGATTTACAGAAAATAGTGTAGGATTGCAGTGCTTAAAAATATGATAATGTAAAAGTGTGGATATATACATATTCAAATAAAACAGCAATAAGATTTTAAGTAACTAAAATTAAACCACTGGAATAAAAACAAACAATAACTGGATGCCTTTGAATCTGTTGATTAACACTGGTTCACTGACTATTTTCCATCAAAGCTAGGAAGCAGTCACAAGGTGAGGTGATAAACTGCTCATTACATTTTCATTTATTTTGCATAAATTCAAAAGCCTGATGCAAAAACAAAGGAATGAAGAGGATTCTTGGTCATGAAGTCCAATTCCAGAATCTCACAGACATTCCCATTACATAAGACCATTCACAAATTTTTTAAGGTTCATCACCGAATGTCTCCTTCACCTGAAAGACTATTCCAGAAGCCACCATTGTTATGGTAAGAAATCCTCTAATTTCTGCCCTGCTTTTATTCAAGTCTGATGATAGCTATTTACCACTATGCCATTATCACCCTTCTGCCTGAAGAGTTCCTTCCCTTCCACTGTGTTTATGCCCTTGATACATTTACAGACAGAAAATCACTCTCCATCTCAACCCCTTTATGCTATTTAGGCAAGGCAAGTTCATCCAGTTTGCTGTGGCACTACAAGCTCCCCACTCCTCAGGTCATTCTAATAACCCACTTGGGTATTTTTCCAGTCTCCCCATACTCTGCCTGGGATTTACTTGCTGCCTGTAATTGTTGCAGCTTTCCTGACCTCTGAGCACCTGCAGGTAACTGCTTTCTTTCTGCCTCTCTGTTGTGAAGAACCAGAAAATACTATCTGTTTCTTATAAAATGTGCCATACCTATTCCCATAAAGGTGGTGACTGATGTTGTACAAATAATTGCTTTTCCGGTTTGGTGCCTAAGCCAAAATACATACGGAAAACCAAGCAGAAATACTTCCTGCCTGAGTTTGATTCTAAAGCATAGAATAACTTGTTACCTTCCAAAACAGCAGAATGAATGAATCCATGTTTTTGGTAACAATAAACTAATCTTTGTTAACATCAAATGGCTCTAATTCCCTTGCTTGCTTTGACAGCTATGTCCTGCACCCCAAGAGAGCCTCCCAATCTCCACGTTTCTGCTGACTGCCTTCAGCGTGGCTGAACAATCACAAGCCCTTTCTGTGACACATGATGACACTGGGGACTCAGGTCCCCTCCCTGACGTCTAAATCAGACTCTGTAATTTTGGGGGAGCAATTTTCTTCTCATTTCTTCCTGACAAACCTGTGTTACTACATGTGGAGCGCCTATACTGTCCTTCCAGCCACAGGAGTAAGGGAGCCTGCAGCCTCAAATTTTCACCAAGCTTAGACAAAAGTTAAGGTCCATTCCCTGACTGAGTCAGAGACTGAAAGTTGTGCCTGAGAATGGTAAAAATCATAGTTGTTCTTTGTCAAATTTACATAGTGTCTTGTCTAATTATGTATACATCTAAAAAATACTACTAATGCTTAATTTATAGACACATATATATGTACACCAACATATATACAAATTTTCTTGCTTCTGGGATGACTAGCTCGAGCACACAAATCTTAAAAGGTAGGCTTATCAATGCAATTATTTTAAAATAGTGACAGATTCATACATTTCACACAGTTTTACACTTAAACTAAGACAGGAGTATAAATCTTCTCTTTCACCTTGAAAAACTAGAAATTTAAACCACTCTTCAAACAATCTACTTATTTCCAACTGAGGAAAAAAGTCTGACAGTAAGTTTTTTTCAGAATAAAAGGAATTATGACAACACCTTTCTAATTTAAATAAGGTTTTACCACAGCTGACAAGTTTAAGTATATTAAATTAGGCAATTGAACACTTTACTTGTAGAGGGAGAAATGGCACACAACACTTAAGCAGGACTAAGACTTTCAAAACTATTTCAGAATTCTTGTCCTCAGGATCAAGCAAAAGAATTGACCTTTAGCCTAATGATCCAATGGAGCTGTACAGATCAAGACTCTTTGCAACATTTTGGGAACTCTACTTTTGTTTTAGATTTCACAATCACCAGATTCAGCACTTTACTTTATTTGCCCAACCCCTGGCCTGCTACCATTCCCTTCTCCTCTCCATCTCATCAGCATCTCCTGCCTGCTCCCAGGCTGGCTCTGGCACTGCTGCAGAACTGCCACCAGAGGTTTGTCACTGATTGAAGCCACATAGTCCCCAAAAGCATGGTCCTGTTCTCCTGTGTTCCCTCACTCCCTGTACCAGCACTCCAAATGGCTCAAAGTTAGTTTCGATCCCTCTAAGTTCTCTCACCCAGCTGGTTTCACTTGCAGGGCCCAAAATTAATTTTTTTGAGTTGGTATCATCTTCAGCCTTACTGGTTCTGATCCACAGACTGGGTCTAATGGGCTCCAGAACTGCACCCTGGACTAAGCAGGTCTGGCTTGCTTTGGTCAGCTTTTCTTCTCCTGTACTGCACCACCCTCTGCCCCTGGGCCAGCCCAGCTCCAGCTCAGTTTCCTTCCACCGAGACACCACAAAGAGCTGTCCCTCTTCTCAGTCCTACCTCTGCTTCACAGTAAAACCAACCCAGCAAGCCTCCTCCTGTTCCCTGTGCAAGGGCACCAGAGGCAGCAGAGCTCCTGCAGGGGCTGTGCCATCCCCAGATGTTCCTGATGGCCAGAACGAGGGACAGACAGTGCTGACCTTCCCCTCAACACACACACTTTGTACACACACATTTGTGTTTATGCACACACATTTGTGTTTGTGCACACACACGTCATTACACTCTATAGAAATAGACACACACCCCTAAGGACAGCAAATAAATTCCAACAGTTACCCAAATGTTTTTATTAGGAGTTCACGGTATAAAAAGGTAATAAGTTGCTATGATTTTCTATTTAAACAGCACATATTCTGCTCTCTTCAGTCTGCTGTTTTCACAGATTTAAAGATTTAATGGCACCCACTACAACCCCCAATTTTCAATATTCAATGTCCTGCCTTGCTCCTGTTTTAGGCTGTGGGAGTTTTGCTGTTATCTCAGAAGAGCAGGGGTGAGCATGTGGTTAGTATGGCATTTGCACAATATTAAAATAACCTCTCATGATTGGAACACTGTGCCATAGTTAATTAAATATATGAATGACTTGTTTGAACAATCTTCTGTTTGCATTCTGGATCGTAGCCACACAATCTGCTGATGGTGCCAGGGTTATCTCTGCTGCTGCTTAGACTTTCTCTGGTTTGTTCTGCTTACTGTGGTTTGTTAAGCATATGTTCCTGCAAGTGTTTCTAACCCCAACCTCCACTTTTTTTTATACTTATATAAACTGAAAGTGACAAGCCATTTGTTTACTATGGTTCTAAATTAATTAGGATTCTCCAAGGCGTATTTCATACTGTTTGCTGCAGATCCAGTTTACTAAGCACTGCAGTAGCACTTTGCACCTTACACATAATTTTACAAAGGAAAAATTACATTTTCAAAGAATCTCAGAAGATTTTGTTATAAAATGTAATTATATTACAAAAGATGGAGATACATAAACACAGAGAGATGAGGTATTAATGTGCAGCAATTCAGTGACACGACTGAGGAAAAAAGCTTGGATATCTAAATTATGTTCATAACTAATGAGTAATTACTGCAATGATGATGCCACATGCTTAGTCTCATGCCTCTAAGCACACCTTGCTTATCTTGCTACTGAAAAGACTCTTCCAGATCAATGAGATGCAAAATAGAAGATACTGAGGTTCTTAACTTTGTTAACTCCTTTATTTCAACCTTAGCTCAACAGCATTTGCCATTTTATTGACACAATTTTAGGGGACATCATGCAAGATCTCTTTTGCAATGGTTAGATTTGAACAACCCTAAACTCCAATGATTAAATTCCTGTTGGGCTCTCACACCCAGACACATAATACTGCTGCTCACCTGTTGGATTCTTACACTCATCTTCAAAGAAGTCTGTTAATAAAGGGAGAATTAGACCATCCATAGAATTATTTTTTATTTAAGCAATCATAAAAGCATTCCTATTTACTAGTCCTTAATAAAAAATAATTTTGATAATTTGCTGTGGTTCATGGTTCCAGGACAATACCAGACAGTAGAAGTGACACAGCAAACCTGTCTAGAACAAAAGAAAATTATAAAACTCCTTGAGAACACTCCTATGACTATTGGCTGATGTTTTACCTCTCCTCCTGAGCAATCCAAGCCACCTGACAACTGAAAATCTAATATTAGCAACAACTTAGAGGCTAAGTCATAGAATATCTGGAATATCTCTTCCAAAAGCTTTTCTGAGCCCTGAAGCTACACTGCTGCCATTTTCATGGTGGTTCAAACAATAGAATTCTCATATTGGAAGGACCCATGTGGGAGAAGTCCATGTAGGGCTGTGTCCCACGGGAAGGACCCCACGGTGGAGCAGGGGAAGGAGGAGTCCTGAGGAGGAAGAAGCAGCAGGGACAGCATGTGATGGACTGGGAACTGACTATTCCCTATTGCCTGCTCCGCTGGGCTCATGGGGAGGAGCAGGGAAGAAAAACTGGGAATAAAGCTGAGCCCAGCAAGAGGGGAAAGGTAGGGGGAAGGTGTTTTAAGATTTGATTTTATTCTCATTATCTTTCTCTGATGTGATTGGTAATAACTTAAATTCATCTGTCCCCAAGTCAACAGTTTTGTCTGTGATGGCAAGAAGTGATCTCTCCCTGTCCTTACCTCAGCCCAGAAATCTTTTGTATATTTGCTCCCCTGTGTAGGTGAATAAAGTGGGGAGGAATAGAAGAGCCTTGATGAGCACCTGGCATCCAGCCAGGGTCGGCCCAGCACAGGCTGTACCAGATCATTATATGTGTGCAAGCAGGAGATAAATATAATATAAATGCACATTTTAAATAGGTATTATAAACTAAAAAGTCTGATTGAGTACTAACCATCCACTTAAAAAAATAAAGTAAAAAAATTATGTTCAGTTTTATTTGCTTTCTTCATAGAAGAATGGCCCTATCTCTAGGCTTTAAGCTGTTTGCTCAACTCAGACAAAAGGCACAGCACCTGTTAATAATGAGTGTATCTCTTCCTTCTCCATGCAGGATTAGGTTGCAGTAAGAACATATTTACATTTTTTCCCTAGAGCTTGAGTTACTTCATACCAGCCAAAAGCTTGATTCAAACACTCATATCAGCTCAAAAGTAAACCCAAACTGATCAGAAACAAATCTTAAGTTATGTAATAGAGATAGAGGCTATAATAGAGATTATGTGATAAGGAAGATCCAAAATAGCTAAAAACTGTGGGGAAGGATTCTTTATCCAGAGGATACAGTTAGAGAATGATTTTCTAGAAAATTAGAGTGTAATTATTTTATGTAAATTGTGCAAAATCTGTCTCTTGGCGAAACCCTTCCTGCCACGATGCCTTAAAATGCAAACATCATCATCATCAACCCCACCCATGAGCAGAGATTTCATTTCAAAGAGGAAAAATAATAGGACTCCAACCATTCTATTATAAATCATGCTACTGGTATAGGTTAGATGTGAAAGACAATTGTTATGCAGAATCACAGAGAACACAGTGATTCTGCCTTAAAATCTATGCAATATCTAGTAAAAACCTCACTGGAATGAGCTGAGTGAAGCCTTCCCAAGTAAACTCAGCCTTTAAAAACATCTGCACAAAACTGAGTCACCAAATGAGCCAGCTGTCCATGCAGGCCAATATTCTGGCTTTTACTCTGAGCTGTGCTGGTTGCTGAAAAAAGGAAAATACTCAGCAGGGCAAGCAGAGCAAAGAGAAACCCTCCCCATCTTTCAGTAAGCACTGAACTCAAACATCTTTAGAACAAGAAAAAGCACTTAAAGTGATATGGATAAAGTGCATTCTTCTCTTGGAAAACAGCTATTTGTCCAAAGTAAATTCCCAGGGAAAGGATGATTCTGACAAAATCACACAAAGAAAAACAATTCAGAAAAAAAATAAATTGGAAATAATTTTTTTTATTTTAGGAACATGTTCTTTCATTTGTTTCACAAATCTGTTCACTTCTTTTTCAGAATTTTTCCATCTCCTTTTTCTAACAACATAAGCCATAGAATTGACTGATACTTTTGAGCAAAATTTCTCTGCTATTTTAATTATGTTTTAGAATAGAAGAAGTGCAATTATATGCCAAGAAAAAATAGCAACATCTGGTTTTTGGTCTACTTGAACTGTAGATGTCAAGTGTACTTAGCTGTTAAAACCACTGCTGCACATCTTATGTCTATTAACTTTCTCTATTTTTAATCTGGCTTTTTAAAATGAAAAAAATTATTAATGAAATAATATTGTTAGGATGTTAGTCCTAATGTCCTCAGCAATGACTTAAGAACAGAAGAGAAACAGCATCTAGCAGTGATCCAGGCTCTCACAGTGAAAACTACACGTAGGGACTCTATCTGATTAAGATGCTGTACCATTAGCCATTTTGGAGAGGAAATCTCTTCATTATAATTTAAAAATCAGTGTCAAAAGCCATTCATCAAGATTTCTCTTCTAGTTTAGTTACTTATACTCAACTTTATATACACAAATCATCACCATTACTGTCAGAGCAGACGTGAGCTTCTGCAGCAATGCTCAGCTTGAGAGTATTTATTGAGATTTGATCCAATTACTACCTAGACTGTCTGTAATAACAGATGTCCTGGCTTGGTTCTACACTGCCTCATTCTGTATGTTCAGGAGCAGCAAATGCCTCCACTCTGCCTTTTTTTCCCTCTGCAGAAAACCCAGCACTGTTTGTGGTCCTACAGTGAACCAGCAAATTGCCTGTTTGATCCTGAATGCTGGAAATGTTGATGGCCCAGCCTTTGACAAGAACAAATTTGTCAAAGTTTGGGTTAATTTTGAAGAACCCAGAGACTGGGCTGTGGTGGCATGTGAGCCCCAGCAGGTGACTGTTAATGACATTTTCTATTACACTGCAAGTTAAAAGTAAGCTGTGAGTTGTAACTCTCCTTTCACAGCACTTCAGAGTTGAAGTTTTTAATATTTCTATTTCATAATTATGTTTCAAAGATCATCTCAGTTAGTAGTTACTGTTAGAACTTTGCATTCAATGAAAATCAAAGGAGACAAACAATATCAGGCAAGGTGTTCTACTGACAAGAATCATTGTCATTGCACACTGGTTTGATACCAGAAATGTGCTGGAAAAAAACTTCATCAGGCACTTCCCAGTTACACTGCAGTTACACACAAGGCTTCTTACATAATATTTCACATGTATTACCAACTTCAAAATTCTTAAATATAGTAATAGTCTTTAAGCATTTGTGAGTGCAGTTGTGCCCACACAACTAAACTTCTAAACTAGTTAATGCTTCATTCCCAGAAAAGACTGGCACAATCTTGATGGGTTTTGAAGCTCAGCTATAATGCAAAAATAGGGTACTTGTCTGGCATTCATCTGCTATCTGTCAGCCTCCAGTTGTTTTCTAACACAGTTCATTTTCTACCACTTGATAGAAATATAGAACAGACAGGCAGGAGAATGTCTATGTACCAGGGGAGAAGAGAAAAAGAATAAAAGACTTATTCACAATTATGCCAAGCTTCACTGGAGACAGCAAGCGAGAACCTTGATTGGAGCTGATGACAGCATTCCCCTGTATGACAACTCTCAGGTAAAGACTCTTCCAGAGGCCACACAAACATATCTGGAGTTTGCCAAATACTGTTTATGCCACAGCTAATGATTAATAACAACAGTGTGGTTTCTATTTTCACCATTAATGAAAGAGAGCAATACTAGCTACTCCAGAAGCAGAAGCCTTGCTTCAAGATCAAAAAAGATTTCGTGGGACCCAGAGATAAAACATAAGAATTTTCTTTGCAAATAAATTGACCTGCCTAGAGCTGGGTAGGAGTGATCAGAATTTTGAGACTAAGAGTAACAGATAGAGAACATTGTACTGTTACTGATGATACAGGTTGGTTTCTGAGTACTTCATCTGCATCTTTCAAAAATTCATTGTAATAAAATACAATCCAAATTTCTTTTCACACTGCAATATATTTATTGAGCTGGACACTTGCGCTGCAGTGTGAAAATAAGAATATATAAGCTTCCATTCCTTAGAAAGGTAAATAAAAAAAGTCAGCTATGCTATATTCCAGAACTTAAATTTACTGGCTGTGAAATTTATGCATCCAAATTGCCTAGGTGTTTTTTAAATATTACCCTTGTAAACTTACATTGAAGATTTTATACACACAGTGGAAAAAAAGGGTCCTTGAAGATTTGAAGAGTTTTGAAGATTTGAAGGCACATTCAGGACACTCAACTATAGTATTTTGGATACTCAAAGAATTCCTCATGGATCATAGAAATCAGCAAATGAACCAGTACTGCCATCAGCAAAGACCAGCAGGCTGCAAGATGTACCTCTGCACTCTTATGGTTTGGAACATCATTCCTGACAACTTCAGACACTCAAGTATTTCTGAGCAAAAAGAACTTAATATACATGAAATTATTCAATAAAAAACAAAAGGTAATTAACAGTATAGAAAAATTTCTTTATTTACAAACTACCAGGGAACAGGCATTGTGCTCCAATTCTAACTAGCACCAAACTATTTATTAAAACTATTGATGAATTAGATCAGACTTGCATTGAACAAAATACAGAACATAAAGCAGCATGTTGTTACACTTTGAGTGGGGGGAAATCAGGGATCAGATATTAGAAACACATTGTGGAACTGATTAAGTAGCCCTAAAGCCTTCCCAGGCAAAGGACAGGATGAATATCTAGGGGGAAAAACTGCTCTGTTGTAAAGCAGGAGTATAAACCCTTGAGGTTCTTTCAAACTTCATTTTATACTTAAAAATGCTAAAGCATTCAAGATACCACAGAAAAATAATTTGATTAACTTTACAAGCTCAAAGTTTCCTAGTCATCAAAATTGTAGTCATTAAATTAACATTTAAGTTCTTTAAAGCAAATAAGCCTAACTACATTGTTTTATAAGCTTCCCAGCTTATAACCCCAAAATTTTATCAGCAGTTTTATTACCATTTTCCATCTGTAAATTTATATCATGTTAAGAAGCTATTTTCTTCAAACTAAGTGGTTAGTACTGAGGAATGTTCAATAGACCATAAACTTAGAAATCATTGTTCATACAACTATTGTTTTTAAACAAAATTGCTGTCATTTATATAATTGCTATAAAACTCGAACTGTGCCAGTTGGAGAGCAAGGAGCATTTGCTGAGTCTTAAGATCATTTTGTTGTTTCTATCTTGGCAGGCTCCTGGATGAGATTGCTTAAAGCAAACGTCACATAATTAAGAGCGTACAAATTATCTTCTTTAAAAACCACTTGCTCAGAACTTGAAACAGCAACTGAAGGGAAGGAAAAAGGGGAAGGGAAGGAAAAAGGGAAAGGAAAGGAAAGGAAAGGAAAGGAAAGGAAAGGAAAGGAAAGGAAAGGAAAGGAAAGGAAAGGAAAGGAAAGGAAAGGAAAGGAAAGGAAAGGAAAGGAAAGGAAAGGAAAGGAAAGGAAAGGAAAGGAAAGGAAAGGAAAGGAAAGGAAAGGAAAGGAAAGGAAAGGAAAGGAAAGGAAAGGAAAGGAAAGGAAAGGAAAGGAAAGGAAAGGAAAGGAAAGGGGAAAGGAAAAAGGAAAGGAAAAAGGAAAGGAAAAAGGAAAGGAAAAAGGAAGGAGGGGAGGGCCAACAGTGTTCTACATTATCATGGTTTCCCCTTCTTTTATTTTCAAACAGCCTACAAGGGCAAAACACAAGGGGAGCAGTCCCTCTCTGAGTGCAGGCACTGCCCTTCTGCCAGCCTTGGGGGAATTGCAGGTGGTGATGGCTCTACCCTGGCTGAGCTGAGCTCACACAGCCTTTGCAGGTGTGAATTCCCTGCTACAGAATTCACCCAGCACATGGGGAGCTCAGTCCCAGGCTCTGCAGTCAGGTACTCCCTTACCCTGTTCCTTCCCTCTGAAGTTCAGCTGTTTGCTAAAGGGTGGGTTCCAGGATTTCCAGCCCCCAGGTCTCCACACACACGTGTGACTTTTGTCTTTGTCTCTCTTACAGGTGTCAGCTAATTTACTAAATTAGTTTAACCAACTCTTCAGCCCAGTGCACTACTCAGACCCTTTTGTTGTGTTTATATTCCAAGCAGAGAATTTGTTAACCAACCATTCATCTGGACTACCGGGAGGAAAAAAAAAATTAAAAAGGAAAAAAATAGGCACAGAGAGAAATTTTTCATATCTAAATGTAGGGTATCCAGTTGTACAGAGACAGATATTTTTCTTTGCATAAATTGTTGCAATAATTTAAAGTACTGTCTCACTATTGATACACTTATCATAAATGCTTCTAAAAACTGCTAGAAAATTGTAGAAAAATATGTACATGATATTTATATGAAAATAGTATCATAGGGAAGCATTGGTTCAAATATATAAATCTTACATATTGGACCTTTTTATTGCTGGTGAAGAAGAATTTGTCTTATGCTCCAGAGCATTGTCCTAAGCAGCACATTGCCTGTTATTTCTAATGTCAACATGTCACCTGTTGTTGCAAAAAAAAAAAAAAAAAAAAAAAAGGAAAAATCCCCATATTTTTTGTAATTTAAAATTGCACACATGTCAGAAATAACAAACTGTCCAGTCTACTTGCAGACTGGCAGGGACCCAGGGTTTGCCATTTCCCAAATCATAACTGATTCCTCTGGCAGACCTCTGGCTATGCCACTGCTCTCAGGGCAGTGAGGACACAGAGCTCTGCCTTATTTATAATTCTTAAAAAAAAATCAGTTAGAGGTTAAAAAATAGATTATCAAATAAGCTTCAAAGTACGTTGTTGTAGTAGGAACAGCAACCAAAATAAAGAATCCTATACAGTATAATGCAAACACAGCATGTTAAGGCAGAATAAGAACAGAATAAGCCTCCTTATCCTGGTGGTCAGCACAGCTGCTACCTCAAGAAGTCTACAAAACTCAAAGCAGCTTGTAAATTCTATAAACTGGAGTAGTTTGTTACTCTACAGAACTCTGTAAGACATGTGCCTTCATATGTTATATTTTCCTCATCAGGTAAGCAAAAGGAAAATAAAGGGCACTGTAAAAGAAGGTTAATCTAGCACACAATATAAAAACAGGTGCTCTGAAATGAGAAGTTAAAAAAAAAAATCAGACTTAGTTTCTCTCCAGATTTGTTTTAAATAGATGTCTTGTTAGCCATGTCCCTCATTGAGGCACTTGCAAACTGAAGTAAAAGGTTAATTTTGCCACACAGATCCTCTTGTTTCAAAATACATATCTGGCTACAGAGAGTCTGGCAGTAAATAAATAACATTTTTACAAGTCAGACTATTAATCCCTTGCTACCATTCTGAAAAATCCTGCTCAGCTGAGCTGTGTGTGAACTCATTAGCTGTGTCACCAAAAACTTTTGAAGTAAAAAGCATTTCAAATTCATGTTACTATAAATTGTGATGTATGTAAAAATAATAGGGTCTTTTTTGGTCATCTCTTTTTTGGGTCTTTAACATTTGGTTTTCAACATTCTGGAAACTCAAGATGGATTAGAGCAATTAGTACTTGAACCAGAGTATAAATAATTAGTTACAACACTCTTAATGCAAGCATTCACACTGCAAAAAAATTAATGAGAAGTCTCATAAAGTATTTTGAACCAGCAGGAACACCCATTTTATTATCAGCAACAAAAATATATATATGATGCTAGGTGTAAACAATCATAAACAGCTAGAAATTATTGCAAAAACCCCTAGTATGGTGTCATAAAGGGAAACACATTGGTTTATAGCCTGAGGAGTGCCAATAAAACCCCTGGGCACAGAGCTCTGCAGTGCCTGCAGAGCAGAGAGCAGCTTGGGCAGCTCTGGGCCAAAGCTCCGCAGGGCTCTGGGTGATGCTGCTGGGGTGTGTCCCTCAACACCAGGATTTCATGGAAAACACTCTCAGATATCCAGTGCCAAACACGGAGCAGCTCACCCACATCCTCGGGTGGATTGCAGAGGATGCTGCTGCTCAGGCCGAGGTGAAAGGAACAAAGGTGTGCTGACACCCCTGATTAGCCACCCAAACCCCTGGGTGGTTTTACTCCTGAGAGAGGACACGATCTTAGTGCTTTGTGTGGATCATTGTGCACCAATATTTGTGCAATTAATTCTACCAAGACAAGCCAAGAGTTCAAATCTATAAATATTTACTTCTCACCTCATTGACTTTGCATTTATTCCTTTGGCGCTGCCAGGACAGAGATTTTAACACTCCTTTTCACTGCCTTTGCCTGAGCAGCTTTACTCATGCTGTACCAAGGTTGAGAGATCATTACAATGTAACTCACAGAAGGCTTCTAAGGGTAACAAATGCCTTTCATTGACTTGAAAAGCCTAAGTGTACAACAAGAGCATTCCTCTCTCCCAACTAGAGCCCTGAGCAGCTGATCATTCCTGGAATAAAAAAGGAGATAGAAGAATTTTTTAAAAATTATTTGGGCCAGATTTTAAAGACACTGGGAATGTCCTGCAGCTTTAAAATATTCCTTGTTTCTGGACAAGATAAAAAAGTCTAACTTCTCCTAAAGTGTTTGTGCAACATCCAAGAGTGCATAGTGCAATTCAATGTAGTTGTTAACAGGTATTACAAAGAGAAATTATTGTCAGAAAACTATAATTTACTCCAAACACAAAAACTGACTGTTCTACTTTGACATTTGACAAAAATTATTTCAATTGTCAGTGAAACAGATTAAAAAATGAAACTTCAACATATAATGAAAGTCCATCTAAACACATTCTGGTGTTTTGGGCACATCCCTTTCTTGACCAATAGCATAAATCTTGGTAACTTTGGTATTAATAGGCTATTGAATGTCAAGAAGGGATGAAAAGGCAGTAATTTCTGCTTGAACTATTGCACAGCTAATTGTTACTGTGTGGTGTCTGGAGAATATCTTTACCAGAAATTAAATATAGACATAAAAGTCAGAGGGTGAGTAAGAATGTTTCTTTTTGCCTGATTATGCATAATCTCATTAATCTTATATTAAACTCTTCTTCCTAAAGTAATGTTTAAAATATGAAACTGGCACTGCTACTGAGGAACGATGTAGAGGAGAAAAACAAACCAACAGAGAAATTCAAGTACAGAAACAACGCTGACTTTGGAGCAAATATTCCTGTAATGGTTATACAAACGTAGGGCATTATTTTTGGCCATGAGGAATTCTGCCATCTTTTCCTGCTAATGCACTTATTGTACTTACAAGGTACAAATCTTGTTGAAAGTGCACCAATTCTTCTAGAGAGTAGCAAGGCATGCCAATAGCAACATCTGCTTAATAGAAAGGTCTAAGCTGAATTTTGAGTATTTATTGCATGGAAAAAGCATCATTGCGAAATTGTTTCCAGCTTTTAACTGGCAGTTTTTTCTTTTCAGTGTTGAACTCCTTTTATTTTGCCATTTTAAAGGGCTCCTAATGGTCGCTGCTCTATTATGACTCATAAGGGAAAAGTGCATGTTTGAATTATGAAGCTCAGCCATTCTCTGGGGACTGTATATGTATTACAAGAGTGGGTTTTCCACTGATTGATTGAAAACTATTGTTTCTGAGCTGCTGATTGCAGGATATGTCAATTTACAGACCTGCTAAAAGGTTTGCCACAAAATTATACACTGCATTTAAAATAAGCCCACAGTAAGTACTTTAATAAATTAGCATCAATATAATATTACAGAGTGGTTATATTGACACCAAAAATTGTATTTGTGAAGCTTTAAGAAAAAAAATCTAGTGACTGTGGCAAGCTAAAAGGAAAAAAATTCCATTTCTTTTTCAAATGAGGAATGGAATTATTGCAGTGTTTCTACAGTCTGATCTTGACCTGTAACACTGAAGTCCTTTGTACTAAAAAGTAGAGTTTCAATACAGAAAGCAAAACCATCACCATATGTGTATTTCTTCACTCTGAGGTGACAGTTTACATTATATATCAACATTCACATGACCTTACTCTGATCCTAGTAATTCTCTATAATCTGGAAAAAGAAAAATCTGATACCCTATTTTACAATGTAAATGTAGTAGGAAAAATTGGCTCATATATTATCTAACTTCAAATGTAGTGTTCAATTTAGAGTTTAGACAGAAGTATAAATAAGGCACAGTAGAAATAACCCTTCAATTTTATCAAAAACATAGAAAAAATTACTAGCACTACATCTTCCCATGTGGTCAGTTTACTAAAGATCTTTTAGAATCTCTGTTTTTCAGTATTTTATATGTTTGAATGATCTCAGCGTTACTAGGATGTAGTTTTGGACTGATGCTTTTAGCAAATGTGCTGCACACTGTATTCACCTTGTCATGCATGCAGGAGGTTGGTAGCAGATAAAAACTCAAAAACTAAAATGTCTTGTGACCATTTTTCACATTTTGTTAAAATGTTCTGATACAGCATTGTTAGCAAAGGGAACAGTGACATAATTCTTTCAATGCTTTAGCTCATGGACTTTAAATGATTCTCTTGTTCAGCTTAGATAGTACAAACTGGAAGAGGTCATTTGCAGAAAATGAGAAAAGATTTCTAGGCCTAAAAGAGAATAGGAGATGACATTCCCCCATTTCAAGAAAAGAACAGAAGGTTCAAACTGTCCTTTGACTCATATATTTACCAATTTAATTTAATAAAAAGAGGGCAGAAGGATGGAGAATGTATAATTCAGGGAAGTGGTGATGGGTTACAGCTGCTCTTCATCTGCAGAAGTTACTTTTTAATAAAGAAGTAGTGCAGTTTCATGTAGACTTTATAGAAAACACAGAATATGTGAAAATAAAGTGTAAAAAGAGAGTGAAAATTTGTCTGAAATGCCAGCAAGACTCTAAGAACTCAGTTTTGCACTGTGCATTAAAAAAGAAATAGAAAAGCATATGGAATACCAAGGATGCAAAGAAATCTTTGCATGAAAGCTATCAAATAAGAGATGGTATTTTATGACTAATTAACTTTTCTGACTAAAGCTATTATATCCAAGTGAAAAGAAAGGCACTGCTTGAAATATCTTACAACAAAAACCCCGAGTTCAGCCACTGTTGGTGCAGACTGTGAGTGCTGGCAGTGCTCCCCCAGGGCTCACTGGAGTAGCTCTACAAGAGCTCATCCCACAGGCAAGGGGCTCAAAAAGTCTGTACACACCCCATGCCAAAATGCTGCTGTCACCTCTGCCAAAAGGTGAGAAGGGGACCAGGCCAATTGTAGGTGGTTTTCTTTCATCACAACATTACCTCTGTAAGAAAAAAACTGATTCCATGGGTTTATTAAAGAGAGGCTGCATTATGTAAACAAAGCACACTTGTGCAGTTGTGTAGTATTTTGGATTAATTACTTTTCAAATTTCATGTGTCCTTCACTTTTCAAAGATGCACTACAAACTAAGAAAGGCAACACCTAAGTTCAGCAGAACATGGGATCATTAAGAAGTGCTCACCCACTATAAATTCTACACAATCTATTTGGCTTGGCTGTACATACGTATTGGTAAATTTTTCCATTTCAGGGATTATATATATGTATGTATATATATATATATATATATATATATGTAAACAAACTTATTTTAGAGTTGAAGGATGACTACTGTTCAAAGTGAACTATGTGTAGGAAACAATCCCTTAATTTGCTACAGTTATTTGAGGGCTGATTCAAAAAAATCAAAGTCATGGTTATAAATGGCACAGCAGAGTGTCTGTCTTTTGTGCACCTCGTAAGCATTTTGTTTTTCTTGATTGCTATACTGGTACTGCTGCTTGTTTCCAAGTTACAGAACACCATAGCTGGAAATTCATGAATTTCAAAACATTTACGGTTTCCTAAGCTTAGGCAGGGTTTTTGAATTTTACATCCAACTGTTTTCAAGGATTATTCTGTATTATGTTTTCTGCATAACAAATTTAGCTAACATCCTTGCACTTCTCTGCTTTCTCTTGATCACATTGTAAAATAACCACAGTAGTTTAAATACAACTGTGGGAATAAATACACGAGATTTCCAGCCACCATCTGAGATAAATATTTGCATAATGTTTAGTTAAATCTCTACTGAAAAGACTAAGAGCTCTTATCACTGTCCAGATGGAATCCTGAATTTATCAAAGTCTACACACCTTTGCTGATATTAATTTAGGTATTTAGAAAATCTAAAACCAGCTTCCATTCTCAGAGGTTTTCTAGAAGTGAAAGGGCACTGCACTGGACCTTAAAAATCATCAGAGACAGTTTCATCTCAATGCAATACTTAAAACCTTGGTGTACTTAATTTTGCCATCTACAAGTGCAATATTAGTGATTTTTAAATCTCTCTGGATGAAAATATGGTACTTTGAGGTTTTTTTTAAAGAAAAACATATCATTAATCAAACATCAAAAGAAATGGTTCTTTAGGAAGTTGATAAAGACAAATGGTTTCTTCTGGAAACTTTGTTAAATACTGATTACCTACCTTGATATGTTATAGTCCCTCAACACTCATTAGACATTCAGCAGAAAAATAGGAGAGTATTTATTTTAAACACTTAGGAAGTCCCAAAAAAGAATAATAAAAAAAAAAAAAAAAAAAAAAAAAAAAAAAAAAAACAAGTGACCAAAAAGTATGACTAAATGTCAAATCCATTGTTTGTCCTACCTCCTGCAGCTTCTGGAGATAACCTGTTCCATTAATAATGACAACCAACAATGCATGTGTGTGTGCTGGGAAATATCCAAACTATTCCTTTTTCTGCAGCAGCACATTCCATTTCCAGACAGAAAAAATATCCTTAATGTTAAAGGAACTGAGGACAATTTTTAAATTTCATTGTCATAACAAATTTCCTTGGCTAAATTCCTCTGGTGGCAATGGCTCTGTTGATTCCCTGCTACATCCAACAGTTCTTAATTTAATGAAAAGTCAGGAAGCCAGGCTACTATTGGAGTATCTAATACTTTCTATGGATAATATTTAGAGTACTATTAGTAAAAAAGCAGGTGCAAGCACAGTGAACATTTCAGTATTTATTTATGGCCACTAATGTTTTGGGAATAATTATTGTCTTTTTAGAATGAACATACCTCTGGAAAGGGAGGGCAAAGAGGTAAGAAAGGGACTCAATTTTCATCTAATTAAAAAGCCTTCATAAATGTTGCATAGAAAGGCCCAGAGTGATGACTGGTTTGGTCTTGGCCTATTTTTCCTGTAAATATTTGGGTACTTGACTCTGTAAACCTTAATGTTCTTAAAAGCAGCACACATTTGCACAGGGATAGACTGCAATGTGGTGGGTAATCCCAGCATCAATTACAATGGCAGGAATTGTTTCTTCTGTTATGTTCACACCCCACAGTGCCAAGGACAACATCACTGCACAGGATGGAGAGAGATAAGATCACAGCCAAAGGCTACAGAAATAGGGATGGCAGAAGATTCCTTCTCTAGGGTGGAATTCAAAGCTAATGAAACCTAAAGCTTAACCCCTATCAATTTTATCAGTAGCTGCAGTAAAATTTACAAAAGTACACTTTTGTACATTTTTATTTTTCATTTCAAAACTTGCAAAAAATATTTTGATGCAGAATTTTATTTTGGAGTAGGTAAAAGGATGTAAATGATTCTGTTTAAAACTCTGTATTTGAAAATTACACCCTATAGTACAATTAAATAGAATATTCTATGATAATGATTTAGTAACATGTCACATTTATTTATCACTGGTAAAAACCAATCACAAAAGATGCAGAGCACAAAGGACTGAGGCCCAGGATTCTTTTATAAAAAGAGCAGCAAGACTGACCTCGGCAGGTAATGAGCCTTTCTCTGTACACACTTCCAGAAATTTGCATCCTACTCACTCACCTCGACAGAACACTGAAACAATTTGACAGTTGTTTCACCAAGGCAACTTGGACATATTTTGACCTTGGACTATCCTAAATATTAAAAAATAATGTAACAAACCCAAATTATAATAAAGTCTACTACCTTATTGTGTTCAGCACTGCAAATAGTTATTTTATTATGTAGCTCCAGGTGAAAAAAAATTCTAAAACAGTATCATTATTTCATTTTATAAAAGCTACAGATAGAATAGATGCAATCCAGAAATGCATATATGTACATATAAGTGTGTACATGTAAGAATAAATAGCTTACAGAAATGGACAGCAGCCAGTCAATCACACAGGGCTGGTTTTGGAGCCTCATCCCAGTTTACTGGTTGCAGGTACAGTTTAGGCTCTTGCAGTTCCCTGGAGGTACATTCTCCAGACATTCTCATCCATATGAAATTATTTACCCTCCTGACTGTTCTCTCAACTCACTAAGTGTGTCAAATGACAATGCTCAGCAGCATTCCCCCTCGTTAGAAGCACTGTTCCACGGCTCTGCCTTAGGGAGGCACTGCCCAGAGCTGAGCTGATCCCCCGGGAGGGTGACCCTCAGTGTCCCAGGGGCTCACAGCAGAGGAGCTGCCTCTCTGAAGAGGAGCTCCCACTCCCTGATCCCACTGCAGGAGGCCAGGCTGCAGCCTGCAGGGTGTGCTCAGCTCAGGCAGCACTGCAGGGGAAAGGAGAAACCACTGCAGCGAGGGCTGAGCTGTCCTGAGCAGCCCCTGTGCCACCAGACACAGCCTGGGACCTGTGAGAGGAGGCGGCACAGCCACCAGAAATGATCTGAGGCACTGGAGTTTTATGTGAGCAGGGGAGACTTGGATTCCCTTGACACATATCCCACTGCCCTCGACTCCTGACACTCCTGCAGTGATGCCAATCACAAGTTTTTGCAGTCCATGTGCACAGGGCACTTCCACCTGCCTCAGTAAGAGAATTCCTGGATGCAGAACTTACTCACTTCCAGGTCATGAGGAAATCATGTACCACTGCTTTATTTTTTTAGCCTATTTACTCAAGTCATTAGATTTTTGCAGTGACTTAAAAGCAGGTCCAAAATATATAAGGCTGAAGGAAATTGATTTAAACTAGATATGATCTGAGGCTTGAATATCTTGATTTTGTTTCCAAAACAAAGTTTAAGTTTTGGAAAATGTAAAGCTCAAGAGAAGAAAGAAAGCCAACAGAAAGCCCTGCTTTTTTCAAAATCTGTGAAATTTGTTGAAGTTACCTCTTTCTGAACAAAGAGGGGATCTGTGTTCCTTTAGAAGCAGGAAGATCTCTCCAATTAAACCCAGGTGCAGGTCACCCTGGCAGCACAGTACATGCATTTACCCCTCAGATCCATGTGCTGAGCCTGGAGCCAGATGCAGCAGCTGTGAGGCTGCAGTGCCTTGCACAGGTCTGGATTTGTCATTAGAGTCATTTCCAGATTCATGATCTGTACAAGGATGTGTTGGCCTGCACAGGGGACAAGATAAATAGAGTGACATTTTGTACAAGAGGTGACCGTGCTCAAGGAGAGGGACAGATGCATTGTCACAGTGCTTCCAGCCCTGCTAATAACCCCTTCCATGGGTCAGCCTGGCTGTTTCCTGGTTTCTCTACACCCACAGCACAGTTAAAGTGCAGGCTGGATAATGTACATGCCTCCGAACAGTTTCTGTTTTACCAATGATTATTTGTAAAACCAATGGATGAAGCCTTTCTGCCACAGACACCAGCTGATCCCTGTGACATCTGATTTCATAACGCTGGAATCAATCATTTATGTGCCCTTATCACGTATCATTTTCTTTCCTGCCTTCCCCCACTGAACTTAAACCCTGACCTCTTTTCAAACAGCTGCAACATTTTCATTTGGTGCTATGAGCAATCTCAGAGCTATTGCCACTGTTTGAAGATAGCAGCATTACTCATTACCTCTCTTCATGTTCAACATTAAAATGTATTTTTGGACACTCAACAACTTATTGTTTAAATTAATCATGGACAGATATACTGACATCCATTTTTCCCTTTGTTTCACTGAGCTGAACTTCCTTTGATTCATGTGCTAATGGAAACAAATGATATAATCCACAATGAATAATTTTGCTCTGCTTGAGATGTGCAAGCAATAATAAAAAAGTAAACACAGGTTATCAGAATTCCTTGTAAATGCTACAACTGCTTTCTTTGTAATGACAACAGATATTTATCTGCTGCCTACTTTTCATTCATATGCAACATAATGAAGCAAGTGAAAGTGTGCTTCCTTTCGAAAAAAATTTCCAGGATTAACAGTTCATACCAAGCCATGGATGGTGATTTCCACTGTGTATCAGCACTGTCTGTCAGCAGGTTAAACAAACTTCATTTAAAATTCTTCTCTGTCTGTCACACTTGCATGATGCAGATTTTCAGAGTCATGTTTATCCATATATGACTGAGACCTAATCTATATCTAATTTTATACCTAGAGTGAGATAGGAAAGGGCTTTTCTAGGGTAATAATATATACAAGAGTTGTTATATTACACTAGAAACAATATTAAAACACAAAGCTCAGAGAAGTCAGAGCCTGTTACAATAATACAACTTCCTCACTTCAGGGTGAGCATACAAAGGGGATATTGGCTGCAACAAACACGATCCTACCAATAGTTCCCATTGCTGTCAAGGCCCACACTACAGAACTCTTCAAAAATACTAATCAATAGCAAGTATAATGAACCTTAATGTCTTATGGCAACAAATATGGCTGATATGGTGTTAACCCTCTTAACCTCGTATCAGCATTTGTTCAGGGGGGCACAGAGGTACCCAAATTTGATAATTATTGAAGGCTGTTGAAGAATGTGCTGCGCACTGGAATTCAAACATGATTTAAACACATGCTGGTGCATCAGGCCCCTCTCTCTTACTCTGCAGTACAACAAAGGTGAATAACTGCAGGCAAATAGCAAGAGGCACATGGGGATAACAATTTTTTGAATCATTGCAGTTATATTTTTCATAGTTCACTCATTTTCACCCAAAGATCTGGCTTTTAAAATAGCACTGCCAGGAGAGCTTAGGCATCTTCCTAAGCTGTGCCCTTAGGCACAGAGACCAGCCTGGTGACTTTGTTTCCCAGATCACACTTCATCTACTGTCTTCCCATCTTTCCAAGCTCCCCAAGCCCAAATTACACACTGCTGACAGAAATACTTGCTCACAATTGCTCACAATTTCATGAAAGAAACTGGTTTTTGCCACATGTATTTGCTGTCTAATTCACCGCACTATTCAAATTCAAAGTGCACATGACCATGGACAGTGAAAAAATGCTATCTAATGTTTGGCCAAATAATTCCTCTTTCAACCTCTCTCTGAATTTTTATTTTTCAATATCAAACCATTCTTCATATTTAAATGAACCAGAGTGCTACCTCAAATCAAACAAAAACACTCAAGTAATAATTATAAATTAATGAGTCTAAAACAAGAGCTTGGAAAAGAAGAATTAAGTGGTAGAAAAATGTTCTTGAATAGTAAGATATGCTCTACTTATTCCAATCAAAATGCTTCATAAATTTGTTTAATATTCACAGGAAAGCAGACAGAAATAAAACCAAGTGTTTTGGTTTGAGCGTGTATAAAGGGAAGAAAACATGCTGCTGAGAAAAGGGGAATAAACAAAAAGTAATCTATGTCAACTAACAAAAACTGATTTATATTCCCAGTCTGAGAAAACGATCAGAAAGAAACCAAAATAAGATTGTTTGACCTATGCACCAGTCATAGCATATGCTTTAAAGAGGGGAAAAATAATAAAAATGAATGCAATGTATCCCTTATTACCTTCCATTGCTTTGATATGTCCAGAGAGAAGATGTATGAGATACATTTCTGAGGCTGAATTTCTCACAAAGTTTGACAAATTAAACAATCACAGAAATATAAGATTTCCACGATCTCAGGTAGAATTCTCCATAAGTGATATATTGTTCTCATTAGAGTTTTAAAAACAGTTTTATGTACAAAAATAGATCCTTAAGAAGAGGAAAGAAAACAAAAAATGTTACATAGTGGATTTTTTTTTTCCCCTCTGCCTATAAAGTGAAGTGATAAACCTTTCCCAAGTTTTCTATAAATTTTGTTGAGTTCTGAGGGAACAACCTTCAGGAAGACATTCTTGCAGTTGTATTTTCTCCAACATGGGCCAGAGTGATATGTGATATTCTTAGAGATTAGAATCAAGAATATTAGCTTCCACATTTAATATTTTTGTTTTGCATATGATAATATTCTTCCAGCTTCTTCCATAGGTCTGGATTTAACCATAAAGCAGAAACACCCAAAAAAGCCTCCATTAATTTCAGTTCCTACAGTCTGGGGATAAGCAGACTTTGTTTCAGGGGGGATATGATTATCTATTCTGGAGAACCTGACCCATTTTTTAGGCTGATTCTACAATCCCTCAGCATGTGTGAAAAGTCATTGTAACCATCTTTGTTAGGTGGTGCAGGAAACCAGGAAAATTACTTCAAGAAAAATGTGTTCCTAATTTCATTAAATTAGAATGAAAGAAATGAAAAAAAGAATCTGCCCATTAAATCCCCAATGAGAACTGTTTGTACAGAGTAACAGCATGGTTATTCCTTGTTACAGAAATACAATTCATGTCAATTGGACCTACATTTCCCAACATTAATCAGAATGCAGATCTTCAATCATCTATTGTTCCAGTAACCTATGTTAAGTTCTCTTCCAGACTCTTAGAAGATTACAGATAGAAAGCTTGACTTGAAGACAAGCACAAAAAATATGCATTTCAATCACAAGATCCCCAAACCAAATTTGTTTGTGGTTTGGTGTTTTTGGTTTTGTGTTTTTTTTTTTTTTTTTTTTGGTTTTTTTTTTTTTTTTTTTTTTTTTTTTAAACTTTGGAAGAACATGTTACACTTGTACCACATTTAGAGTTTCAGTTTTCCATTTCAGAAAATGTCACTGTGATATAAAGGCCAAAAATGGCTAAACAGTGAAAAACATTGATCTTTCTCTCCTAGCATTCATCAAGGAAAAAAAAAAAATTCAGGTATCGCAAGATTACAAGAAAAGAATGTTTCATTGTCTCCTTGATGTAGTTTGTAGAAAATAGGTTTTTTCTAGTGGCCAAGCAAGAACTCTGAATTCAGGAGAGAGAACAATACTGAAACATTCCCAATAAATCAACAAGTTGAATATTTTAGTACCCCAGCAGCATAAAGTGAATAATTGATTGATTTGTGTTTGTTCTCCTGCTTAATCTAAAAATCCACAAGGCCACCGATCATCAGAGGCATTTAAAAAGTGAAACATTTTTCTTTAATTCAGAAATGTGTGGGGCTTTTTATTAATATATAATACAAGGTTGTATTTAATTAAGTTCATTGCAATTTTACTTTTGATTGCACCTAATTGTATTCCAAAACAAAATATCATTCTGACATGAAAATTCAAAGTAGTTAAATCATGTCCAACTAAAATATTTTTATTTAAATTCACCCTCCCCACTTTGCTTTATTTTCTTTTTTCTTTTTTTAATAGAAAGCAATGTGCTAATACTTAATTATATTAGTCTTGGCAAAAATACTTTTCTTTAAAATTTGCATGGAGTTATATATCTGAGACATCTGTAGATTTCTATGAATACTAGAATCCCAAACACATATAAAGTGTTGTGTCACTTCATGCACAATAGTAATTGTATGAAGTAATGATAATCTTCAGCTGTTTATGTTTTGATTTCAGCCACTCTGTGAATCTTGAGTTTCCTCTTATTGAGTGGATTCATTTATAACTGCCCACTTTACTCAACATTAACCTTTCCCTCTTTGTTCTCTGACAGCAGAACTGTCCCCTGTGACTGATCATAGAGAGATAATATTAACAAGGAAGCCTTCAAATCAAAGTTCTTATTATTGAGGACAGTAAAGTTTGGGGAAAATTGATACAATTTAATACTGGACATATTCAGCCTTTCAGAAAGACTTGCCAAACCAAAAGCTAAAGGTGATCAGCATGCCCAAGCTGGGGAGGGAAGCCTGTGTGAAGCAAGAGACAGCATTCACAAACTGTCCAAATGAAGAAAAAAGAGCAATACATTCTGGCCACCGAAACAGGAAAAACCTACCACAAAGCAAGCAAAAAAACAAACAAAAAAACCCAGAGAGAACTTTCTCTAAGGGGAGTGAAAAGAAAACATTAGAAAGGTCAGTATCATTATGGGATCATTAAGTCCTTCTTAAGGCACAGTGGAGCTTGCACACTGTGTATGGCCCTGCCTCAAAATCCTAAAAGTTTACAGAGCTCTAAAGCCCAAGACACAGATTAATAGCTATAAAAGGTAGGAAGGTCCACTAAAAGAGGCTCAGCAAAGCCCTGAACAACCTGCTGCTGGGAGCTACAGCTGCTGTGGGGTGGCACTGCCATGGACTGCTGCCCCCTTCACCTTCCAGAGCAGCACCAGAGAGAAAAACTGGAGATCTTATCACTAAAATAGTCATAACTGTAACAGATACTAAAATTATTTTTTCTACAATTTCTGTCCTCATTTGTTTTCTTTTACTTCACAATTTTCCTTTAAGATTAAGTGTTTTGTGACTTGAATTAATTTTTTCAGTAATGGATGTGAAGAGAAATTTGGAGGTCTCAGTTCTAATGCAATCACTTTTCAACAAACAATTTTATAAGCTATTTTTCAGGGAGCCTTTAATTCTATAGCTTAGACCTGACCAAATTTATTAATGACTGTAATTATGCAGATTATAGGTGCAATACCCAAACAGATAAGCAGAAACATTTTACAGTTACAGCCAAATACAAGTCTCCCATTCAAAATCCTGTGCCCTGTTATTCTGTACATCTCAGCATTCAGCTCTTCTCACTCAGTGCTCTAATGCATGATCAGATCCTGTGAGAGCAATATTGATAGACATTCTCTTTGGCTATCTAATGACACTTGCATAATTGGAGACACAGAAATTTAAGTGAAGAAGAAAGAATGATTCTCTTCAACTCACTGTTTGCCTTGCCCTTTCTAGGGTGTGAGGTGCTCAGTTCTGCTTGGTTTTGGTAGAATCTACCCAAGTGATGCACAGTTTACAACACAGCTGCTCTTCCTCTGGATCAGCTGATTCCCAGCAGAGAAACCATCTGGTTTTGGCTTCACAGACTAGTACTGACTAAGGTGCCCTAAACAGTATTGAATCCTGTATTTTTAAATAACTTTATTCTGCATTTACTCCTAACTCTCCATTTCAGATATTTTACTGTGATTCCTTTGTAAAGCTGTTACATGAGAAGTATTAGGACTATGAAAAACCCAATTAGTCAGCCTACATCAACTTTTAAACACACTCCAGTCTGGTTCACCTTTTTCCCCCTTTGTTTTTCTCTGGTAAATCCTAATCAGAAAAAGGCCATCACTAAGGTCTAGAGAGAATATCAAAGTGACAGTGTGACTCAAGGAGGTACCTGCACTGAAGATATCTCCCACATACTAAATCAGCACTAATTCATTCTTTCATCACTCTGAGTTGATGACTATTCTCTTAAGAATTTAGATGCTACTGTCAAGTAAATAATTATAAAAGGGCAGCTATATTTAGAACACCACAAATGTATAGCTTCAGAGCTAAGGCTCTGCATTTTACACCATATCAGTAACATTCTCCTGCATGTTTCAGGCAAATTCCACACAGAAGAGTGTAAAAATGTGAAACCATGTCAAGGTTCCCTATAATTTTACAAGTGAGATTTAATGATTCTGCTTTCTGAGATTACCAAATTTAACATTTGTGGCTTATAGCATTCATATTAGGTATTCACAGAAAAAAGAAAATCACTTTATATCTAATATACCTAAAATGAGAAGCACTGGAGGGCTGACTTCTATTTGGTGCTTTCAAGGGGGGAAAGTACAAAACACTTGTGAGAGGGGCAGATATTCTGATAAATGCAGCAGCTGCTTATCTGAAATGTAGAGGCTGAGTAATTGTGCTACAAGGAAAAAACCAACAACACAAACCAAACAACTTCAAGGAGGAAAACACCCATTCTCTGAGAAGTATGAAAAGAACAAAAGTACAATTCCTTGTATAAGGTGGATTTTCTGCTCTCTATTTGAGATAATTTCTGTAATAGAATGATGTTTCCGTGCATGTCACACAAACACCCCAGAGTTATTGCTCAAATGATCTCCTCAGAGATATTTGAATGTTGTCTACTTCTCCAGTCAATTGCAGTTCTGATGTTCCACACTGTTACCCCACTTGGATTCCATTAACACCTAATTTACAAGCATAAACCATGTAAATGGTTGGAGCAGATGCAGAAAAATAATTATAATTTGGGCTGAAGTCTTCATTTTCCAACCTAATTCAGTAACAATAAAATTCTCTCTCTCAAGAGTAGACAGGAAGACTTAGGCACAAACCCAACTAAATAAATAGTTACAGCCCTGGGCATTTAATTTCTGGAAGCAGCCCATGAATGGAAGAGCAATGTCCCAAATTATGAGACAAGCAATGCAGGGCACTGTTCTCTAGATAAGGATTACAATGGTAAAATAATTATGGAATAGGAAATTCTTAGTATCTCAAATTAAATTTTTACTCATAGCTTTAAAATACACAATACTTGGTTCCAAGGTAAGTTTCCTGGGTGCTAAAGAAATTTTCCACTAGGTCCTACTTCAGTCTACAGATCGAGAAGCTCTCTTTTTGAGTTGATTTTGTGCAAGAATTTAAGATCACTTATCTCATAAAGCCCAGCACAAAGCACAGAGAGTTCTGCTGATGGCACCTGGGAAGGAAAGGACAGTGTAACCTCCCAAGAGCTCAGCCCTGATCTCTGGAATCACTCTCAAGCAGTTTCCAGAGGCAAACACTTGAGTGGTGGAACAAACGCTGTCTCATCTGTATTAACCTCCTTCTGGCAAGAAGCCTGAACTTTTGTAATCTGGAGTTGCAGTGACATTTATCCAAGCACTCCACATCTTCAGCACGTCCCTTTCCTTGCCTCTGTCGTGTTTTTTTCAGCGCACACCCAGCACTGCACTGGCCAAGCACCAAAGTTCACTTTGTCAGGAGAGGAGCTCACGAGTTCCAGTCAGATGAGAGATGCTGCCAGCCTCACTGACAAACCATATGAGCTCTGGGACAAATCAATAGCATGGAAAGGAAGGAAATGTTGCAGTTATGCAAGTGCTGCAAAAGAGGTGCTGCAGTCATAGTCCCTGCACCTGAAGTTTTACTGGGCTAGGTTACTTTGGAGTAAATAACAATGGTCATTGATGGTTAGTGAACATTGATGATGTTCATTAAAAAGAACAGAATGAAATTAAATTAGTAAAAGCTTCCACAAACTTTTAAAGGATTAAATGCTTTTATTGTTTTCAAAAACTCTTGTATACTTGCACATTGATTTAATGTATTAATTCATGTGTGGTACTACACTCAGCGTCCTGACATACCATTTTCAAAAAAATCCTGATAATCAGTACCAGGGTTTTTATTTGATGACAAAGAAAATACACTGAGAATCAAAAAATTTGCTACAAACCATCCCAAATCAATTCATGAACTTAGACAATAATGTCCTGCTTATGCTTATTTCACAGACAGAAATGCTAAATTACTGTTTACATGATTTTGATACACTATCTGTGTAATTTCAACAATAGTGACTTTTATCTGTTTTCTAAATTGCAGGGAAAATTAAATATTCAATATTTTCTATTTCAGAAATATAATTGCTAACAGAAAAGACCTTGTACTGCATTTCATACTGCAGAAGGCCTTGAGGGGGATATTTAAAACCCTCTGCATTTTTCAGAAGACCCTTTTTGAATTTTAAAAATTACTCAGGCTAATTCAGGATAAGCAAAGTAAAACACTAAAAGAATAAAACAGAAGAGAGGATCTGGGTACCATCCATAAAAACATTTGCACACTGAAAGCTCAGAGTCTGCACCTGCAATATCTCTTGTTCCAAGATAAACAGTATTTATAGGGCACTGTGTATGTCACTTGAAACCAGTTTAACCTTTCTAAGGAAACACAAAACTCATAATTCCAGCATTTACATGAGTGCTGACTACTTAGTGCTTTGAGCAGTTTAGAGAGAATATCACAGACCAATGAATTAAAGATTATCTCTTTCTTAATGAATTAAAGCTGATCTCTTTTCTAAGAACAATATAAAAATATTTTTGAAACAAAAAAAATCCATAAAATTTGTCTTTTCCAGACCAACATTTTATTCCTATAACTTCTGGGCCATCTCCCAGTGACACTTTGAGATAACTGGCCAGCACTCAAGAAGATATTGCCTGTGCCCCCAGCTCAGAGGCAAGGCAGGATCCAGGAGTCTCTAAAAGCAGAGATTTATTATCCACAGAGGGACCACAGAACCTGCAAGGAATGGCAGCACTCAGCCTGACACCCTCGTGTGAACTGCTGCTCTTCATTTCACTGACATACTCCATGTAACCCTGACATCATGGAGAGAAGTCAAAACAAGTGCAGCCAGCTTGGATAAAGAGAGAAAACAATCAGAGAATCCAAACTATGAACCTGAGCACCAATCACCATAAGTACATGAAATACTCCTGTAAGCAGCACACTTGAGCAGAAAAATAGAACTGTGGCACATCAGTTCTCTTCCATGACCCAGAGAACCCCGAACACAAAAGACAGAGAACTGAGTTGGGGCATGTGAAATTGAAAAGTTTTATTCAGAGATGGCCTTGAATCTCAAGCTTTCAACAGCTCAGAAAAGTTAGGTTATCTCTATAGAATATTTTCTCTAATAGAATATATTTTTTGCTACTTAGGCAAATCTTCTGTGCATGAAGGTGACTGGTTGAAAATTCAGCAAGTGCTAGAAGGGAGCTGTCATCCTGATTGATAGGAAAGTCAGTGTTTTGAATATTCACTATTACAATTTTAAAAAGTAAAGAAGGAAAGAAAGGTATTGACTGTTGGCTACCAACATGTTAGCATGAATTTTTTCAGAAGATTTTATCCTAAATTAGAATAATCACATACAAAATTAAATCTTGAAAATCTTTACAGAGTGTAAAAATTGTTTCCCAGTCCTATGTTTTCTTTAAACTGAATTTCATTTTGTACCAGCTCAAAAACATAGAGCAATGTAATACCATTTCATGGATCCTTAGACAGAGACTGGAATTATCCTTTATTGATTATATAATTTCTTTTAACTTCCTACTATATTTTCTCCTGCATTCATCTCTCTTCCTTAGGGACTTCTACAAATTTTCTGAAACATCCTTTTTGCTTTAGCTCCTGACATTAGCTACCAGAAAAACTTATATTTCTTAGGGGTTTAACATAGAATATTCTCTTGTTCATGTCATCACTTATGTCACTTGGAGGCATGTTTCTGTTGGACTCAGATCCTTCTGCATGTCCCTAATGCTCCTGGGCACCTCGTGGATTCCAGAGAGCTGCCTGGCAGTGCAGAGCTCCCTGGTGCAGCTGCTGAGGAGGGAAAAGGTGCCAGGAGACTTGAACTGAACTAAACTAACTTGAGCCAGCTAAACGTGGCAGTCCCCTGGGCATCTGTGAGTGTTTTGGACAGAGGGAGGGTCAGGCAGAGGAATGAGGGAGACCAGAGGGTGAAGGAACCTGATGGAGGGAAATTCAGTTAACTGCCTTTAGCTTTTATTTTCTTGGGTTTTTTCATTCAGCAAAAAATTAATAGAGTCTGAACGAAGGACATTTCTTGCACATCTTAGCTCTTCACTTCTGAACAGAAGGAATTGAATTCTCCTTCACTGACCACACTCTGAGATTAGCAGGCTCTCCAATGTTTTGTTTAAAAACAAATGGAAATATTTCTTTATGATTTTGCATTTAAAGAATTTCATTATTGACAATGCATTTGAATCCATCTTTATAAATTAAGATACTGTATTTAATTTGACAGAATCATAGAATAATTTAGGTTGAAAGGGACCTTTTGCTCTGTTCTGTCAAGTAGATCAGATTGATCAGGCCATAGTCCAGTCAAGCTCTGAAAATCAGCAAGCTTGAAGACACTGCAATGCAGTTGAACAAATCTTCTAATTTTAACCACACTCATGAGGAAAGCATTCTTATATCTAACCAGAATCATGCAACCATTGCCTCATGCTCTCACTCTAAGACTCCAAGGCTATAATTTCATATTCTCCCATCAAACACTGCAGACATCATCAATATCTCCCTTTTCCCTCTTAAGTCTTCAGCCTTAAACTCGGCTCTCAGTCTCTCCTGTGTGTGCTCCAGCTCACATTAAAGAGATTTAACATTATTGATCCCTGAATGACACTGGGGTCACTGGGCACATCTGGCCACCAGTTTTCTCATCACAACCCTGTGAGCCCAGTCAGTTTTCCACCCATCTTTTCCATGCACTTGAGCAGTCTGCACCTCTCTGAATTGGCTGGGCTGACTGTGGGAGAACCATGCTGAAGCCCTGCTACAGCCCAATTACCCAACAGCTTGCCACCAGGCTCTCTCCAGTGTGCCCATGCCTTCCTTGTCCTAGGGAGCCCAAAGCAGATACAACCCTCAAATTGGGATCTCAAAAGTGCAAAATAGAGGGGGAAGATCACTCCTCTGAAGTTGCTGTCTGCACTCTTGGTAATGTGGCACAGTATGGGGTCGGCCTCTCACTGCAATATCATCTCTGTTGTATTATATGATCTCACACAGCCTTTCCAGGGAAGAGTTCCTGCTGAGCATAAAAGACTCAACTATTCTCTCACAGCATTGCTATAGCAATCAGTTTGTTTGATTTTGGCAGTTCTGAACATTCCAGGAGATAGAGAAATGTCAGTAATCCAAAAAAGAAATTGTGGCTAGACTAGTGGAGACAATGAAGGTTGCATAATAATCTGCTTTGCTTCACCAAACAATTCAAGACATGATTGAATTATTTTTGATAGTACAAATAAAAAATTGCAACTATCTAAAAGTTGCTCTATGACTGAATGTAATAACTTCTGTTGTTTTAGATACCCGTTACTTACAATAGAGACTATTTTAATTTTTCTGTGACAAACTTTTAAATCCCAGTTAATCCTTGTATTGCTCTTCTAACATCCACGTGGCATCAATCTACTGTAATATTTTAGAAGAACACTTTAACACTGTGCTGGAGTGAAATCCATTTTCTGTTAGACTTTCAGAGCTCCATAGATCTGTGCAGATTATTTTGCTATCTGATAGAAAACAGATTTATGCAATAATATTGCATCATGGTCATCTATACGACAATTGATGTATTTGGTCTTTAATGACTTCAGCAAGAGGCAATAATTCAAGTTTGCTTAAATGATTCTGAGTTGAAAAAGATGCAAATATTTCTAATATTGACAAAATGGAACAGCTGAAATTGGTTTGGTACATAGTACAATGAATTCATGGGAATTACCTGAATTATTTAAGTCAACATCAAAGCTCCATAGCATAATTTTTTTATTCCAAAATTCTGTTTCACTCCGATTGCCCTTAATTTGTTTTAAATTAATTTTTATAAAATTATCTATTAATACAGAAATTTTATTTGCAGTAAAGAGAAAGCAGGATGAAAGCTAAAGTAAAGCTGAAGTAAACATTATGAATAACTTGTGGGATCAGAGCAGGGAAAACAACTTAACTAGGTCATATAGTTTTTAAAGTAAAACATATGGGTTATTCTTACATCTATATCAGATTTGTTTTTTCCCTTTTTCTTATTTTCCCCAGAGCTTATTTCTGAATTATTATCTATGGTGATTGCTAATAATTGATAAAAATACAATTTCCCCAACACGGGGACATTACTTATGGTTTACCATTCATGCAATATAAGACCAGGGAGAAAAGAACTTACTAGAGAAAAAAAAATTAAAAGGCAACAGAGAGCTCAGGTAGATCTTCCACAATTTGATAATTGCATAATTTTCCAATAGCAAGAACATGTCATTGCTACCTAAAGTTGCAGATGCCTCCTAACAACCTAAAGGAAATGCAGACAGCAGGCCCAACACCATCAAGGAGCACAGTTTTATATTTTCACTCAGTGGTTGCCCCTAGTTAATTATTTAAACAGGAAATTTCAATATGCATGTGCCTCCTCTGAGGCTACCACTGCTTGGGTGACACAGCCATCATCTGCATCCTTACTCCAGCAGCCACTCTCTTGCCACAATTAGCATATGAACAGGCAAAATTACCAAGTCATATTCCTGAAGGAGAAAGTAAGAGCAAACACTGGAATAATTTCTTGCTGATTCCAGTCAGTGTTTAAGGTACCTTATATTACACTAGCAAATGCTGTGGAGGTTTGCCTAGATGGGAAACAGCAGGAATTACCACTCAGTGTCACTTTCTGGACCCAGAAAGGGCCTCTCCCTGGCACTTTACAGCAGAGTTCATGGATATCAGCATATGCAATGTCATGCATCTCTGCATGGCACAGCACAACTCACTTCCACTTCAATTTCCAGCCTTCAAATGGGATTGGTAGAGATATTTAAACCAATTCCTACTGCTCTAAGAAAAAGTATAACAGGCAAGACTGTTCTGTTCATTTTCCATTTAGGCCTGAAATATTAATAGCTCACATACATGGCAGTGGGTTGTTAATGAGAGCAAAGAACAGTATTTTGAATGGCCACCTACATATTTAACTCATACTCCAGACTCCAGAGTCAGAACTTCTTTATGGGTGCTGCTCTTTTGTTATTAAAAATTCATTCAATTTTTATTTAGGTGAAGAGTGCAATGCCATTAGTATTATCTCTACACGGTGTACCTTTGGACTGGGGAAAGCGGGGAAGGAGAAAAAGTTAACTTTAATGAGAACTTTCTCAATGTTTTTTCAGTAGATGCACTACAGCATGCACACAGTGACACATCGGGTGTGCTCCTGCCCTTCTCAGAATACAACATGGTTCTAGTTGGCAAATATATGCCAGATTCCCTCAGAAACATCATCCTAAAGGGAAGTCTTCCAAACTAGGTGCATCCATCTCTACAAATCAACCAGCCCTGCTTGACAAAGGCATGAACCTGGATTATCCATGCATTGTTAATTAGCATGTCATTTGGGGATCACGACTCATCTCTTTTCCTTATTAAGAAATGGTGTTTTCATCAGTCCACTAGCTCATAGCTTGTGTACAAAAACTGTCTTCTAGGTATTAAATTTCGTGTAACAGAATGTTTGACATTGCCAATAGATGGGAGAAATACATTTTTCAGATGCACAATTTCACATACCCATTTAAATATTCTTTTCTGAGAAAATGACAGTAGCTCTTATCACAAGAGACATGATACAACCCTGTGTGCTTGTGAACCAATTATGTGATGTAAACTCCATATTCTGAAACACCAAACTTAGCTACAAGTGCAAAAGCAGTTCTCTCATGTTTGACATAGTCTAACTCTTTAGAGTTAAAAAAAAAACCCAAACCTCAAAACAATGAATAAACCTATTAAAAGATGTCAGGGAGAGGAAATTCTGGTAGTACAGCTGGAAATTTAAGTTTTAAAGCCACATAGGTAGGAAAGAACACAAATCAAGTCATAAAAACTCAGTGTGTACCCATAGGATCTCATATCCTGCTTTCATTCTCTACTTGGCTCAGGACTAAAAGCACATCTCTGGTTTCCTTTTATAAGATACTTTTTATTTTTGCTTTTATTTTAAATTTTTTTTTCTGAAATTTTACACAATGTGACACAAATTGCACACTGCAGAGAAAACTGTCTGTCTTGGTGAATGAAACCATTTTAATCTCAAGGGCTTTATTATCTGTTAAAATCTATTTAAATATAAGCATTCAATTTTATATTGCTTGACTTTTATAGAGGAGCTGTTTTACTAAAGCAGGATTTTGAAAAGATCATAATAAATACTTGTGACTTTGACACGTAAGATCCGAAAACATGAAGAAAGAATTCCCTTAATTTTCAGAGTTATTCACATACATGAAAATATTTCCATAGGCCAGGGACCTCCTAATAGATTTTATTTGTTATGCTAATGCCTTCCTGATATATAATGTGAAACTGTATACACCTTAGAGACACACAAAAAACCAAGCACCCAGCACTGTTACATTTAAAACTGCTGAAGCATTTTGACAATTAATTGTATAATTCTATTATTCCTCTTGAAGCATTATTACTTGACTGTTCACAGATTATTGAATACAATACATTCACATATTAGGGAATAAAAAGGATAATCTGGTAGACTACTCTTTCACTTGTTTTAAGCAGATGGTTCAAAGGCAGCTTCACTTGTGTGAAGTTATTAATAGAAACACAGGCAATTCTTTTTTTTCAATGTACTGCAGCAGGATACATCTTTACTGTAACACTTGACCAAATTGCCAACTCTATAGTTAAAAGGATTGAAAAACTGAACTTGATACATTAGGTTTTCCAGTGCTGTAGGCTCTTCATGGCTGATGTATGATAAAGAAAAACTGAGATTCTCACAAAAAAGTAAAGAAGCAAATCATTGCAAGGCATTAAATTACATTGAACATTCTGCATGAAACTTCAATCCATCAAATGGCCACTGAAAAATGAGGTAATTACCTACAATAATTTGCATGTTAAGAGCTAATACAATATTACAAAGTAAAGTCCAGTTGCACATTAATTGTGAAAGCAATGCATAATTTCCTGATTAATGTTTCATACCTAATATTCTTCCGTGCTCTGTCAGATGCTAAATAACAATATGGCCAATCAATCTACAGTAAAAGTACACTCAGGCAGGGACTGATCTTAGTCCCCATAAATCCTCATGCAACAATTGCAGCTACAATAGATGATACTGTGAAATTTATAAAAGCATCTGCTCAAATGGAACTCAAATGATATTTTAAATAATTAAACTTTGCAGTAAAAGCATCTAAGACACAATTGCTGATTTGTCACACATGGAAGTAACCCTGTGCTTCTTCCCAAAGAGGGACAAAGGGCTGGAGGCGGGGAGGGAGGTGAGAGAGGGGAATGCACTGTCACCCACACACACACCTGGGGTCTGTCTGGGCAGCAAAGGCTAAGCACGTCAAAGAAATGATATGTTCAGTCTCTCCAGAGGAGGATTTCTATCCGTGCTCCTCTGTTGAGGCAGGAGGGAGAATTCCTCAAGGACTGAAACTCACCTGTCCTGTCAGCCAGAGACAGGGTGTCACAGCTTTGAAAAAGCATCAAGAAAGAAGTGAAAGGATGACAAAAATAAGGAAAACCAAAAAAACACCGCTAATAAATGCTGCCAAAATGAGGGTAGCATTAACTGTCAGCAGCAGAAAACAAGTGTGGCCTGGAATTTCTCTCTTCTATAACAGAAAATGCAATGGGCAGATTTTTTTAGACATTAAAATTTAAAAGAATATTTACAGGACCAAGACGTCTTTTAACTTTAACTGGTTTTCTGGGAAAACTCTGAAAGATTTGACAGGCAAGTTACTAACTTGGTGTCATTCAAACAGAAGAATGCTTCCCAGAACTTGGGGAGAATATTTGGGCAAATTCTCAAAGCAGAGCTTTAAGACAGCAAATAGTCAGGCTCAATGAGTCAACAGGAAAACACCAAAACAGTCAAAAACCAGAGCTATTGAAATTATTGGAAGTACTGCCCACCTACTGAAAGAAGAGTCTTCAAATAAAGAATATTTGACTTTCCCTAGATGCTGAAGAATTTGTTGGAGACTTTGTGATCCAATGGATGCAGTAAAAAGGTATTGAAGTTCTTTTAATGAGCTATGCCACCAATTTAACAATTTAAATGACCTTGAGCTAGGCATGTGACTGAAGTGTGTCACTTCCCTCATTTGTAAAAGAGGTATTATTCTACCTATTTCACAGTGGTATTTGGAAACTTGATTAATTTACAAAAACTGCCTCCAGTCCCTTGGAGGAAGGTGACTCTTAATTGATCTCCCTTAGAGCAGACAATTTTGATTAGAATAAAAATGGCACTAAAGCAACTGCAGATTTCTAAAGCCAGACTCCAGGGACAGATTCAATGTGTCTGTTTTTTAATCCTTAACTAAACAATAAATATTTGCTGGGGTGATAGGAATATGTTTTGTTTTAATTTTCCTGCCTACACAAAAGCTATGTGATCAGCTCTTCAGCTGTGAGAGCTGAGATTTCACACTACCCACGTGAAAAGGCACTTCAAAATTTAATTGACCTGACCAGTATATTTCAAACCTTTCCTATAAAACAAAATGTCACCTACTGATGAAAATAAAAAAAAAGGAACAAAAACCCAAGACCCTAAAATGGGTTGTGTGGTTTGAAGATGTTCTGAGAAATTCAGTGGTAATTTTTTATATTCCTGTACTGTCATCCTGTATCGCCTTCCAGTCTCCAGCTGGATGTCTGCAGAATCCTTCTGGGAACCTCAGAAACCAGAAAAGCTGAACAGCTCACTGCAGCAGGCAGCAGCAGCTCCAGTTTTACCAACAGTTTTCTTATTTTCACCCTTTCTCCAACTCTGAACTAGACTTTCTTTGCTGTTATTTTGAGGATTGCTCATTGAATTCAGACTTTCAGACCTGGCAGTTTGACTGGGTTTAACCACACTTCTGCTTTTATTTCACTACAGGGTCAAAACAATGGGGATTTTTTATGGCCATCATGACAGCAAATGGTTTTCCAACAATTTTTTTTAAACAGCAGCACTGTTTATCAACTACTGTAAATGTTTGAACTTTGTACTTAGTTTCTAGATTTTATGGCAAGTCCTATTCATGTCAGTGAAGGACCACACAAAATAAATATCTTAAGGCATCAGAAGCAAGAGAAAATGAGAAGAACCACAGTTTATTTTTCTTCTTTCTTACATAAGAAGCAAAATGCTTTCATTTCCCACTGTGGGGTGCTTCTAACAGAAATTTAGAGATGTTCATTTGCATTGTCCTTGGAAAATTGAGCTTTCATACAAACCAAGTTTGTATGACAAAATTATTATGATAATTATGTAGCATTTTGTGGAAATCTGCTTCAGAAAAATTTCTATAGGATACTAAAAGAATTTATGTGTACTATTTCATACCTTAAATTCCAATAAGTCAGGGTTTGATTGATGTAAACACATGCTTTCAATACTCACAAAAGTAGAAACAAATCCTAAGCACTTTAAAACACAATATGAAAATCAAGAATTTCTAACCTAATGAAGTTTCAAGCATCTCCATCACATGCATAATATTTTAAGAACATGTGTCTTTGGCTGTTAAATTTTCTCTTTTGATTGAGCATACACAATTTTTTCACCATTCTCTTTATCTTTCTTTATTCACCATTAGCTAATATACTTTGATTTAGTAACCCATATTGCGTACTCTTAAGAGCAGTTCCATGAGCTCCAGAAAGAAAAAAGACCCGTTTTGTAGATAATGTGTGTCATAGAGCATGATCTAAATAAACTTTTCCACATAGAACATCCTCACTTATCTTTTTAATTGCAAGTAATGTGAAAGTATATTCTATTTGTCTTCAGAGGAAAGAGAATTCACTAAGCTGATTCGCTCTGCAATTTATGGAAAAGGAAATGTGAAATGTACAACTAACTGAGAGAAAGTAGGGGGAAGGAAAAGAACTCCAATTGACTGGCAACTATCTACAAAAAATATTATTCTATTACTGTCGGTACTCACACTGCAACCATTCTTGTTTGTTGCCATTCCAGTAGCTTCTCACAATTGTTGTTGCAGTAAATGAACATCTTCACATAAAAATAGATGGAAATGGAAAAGATAACACAACTAGAAAAGCTAGTACTTACATGTATCCAGAATCTGGTCCTATAAAGAACATACTTTTCAAGGAACTCAGTAAAGCAAGCAGTGATATTACTTAAAAGTAAATAATTACTCATCAGTACTTATGTAGAGGATGGAATAGGTAGTTTGGGAACCAGTACTAGATACATTCCAAAGAAATCTTTAAATTTTCACAGCCAGCATGTATTGCCTGCTGTCACTGTAGCTGTACTCGTGCCTGACCATCAACCACACAGATAAAGTGTCAAAGGTACTTTTCCTTTTTATCATCTCTCTAGTTATAGTCTTGTCTAGTCTCCAATTATTCAGCAGCCTACACAGAAATTGAGAGGCTAGAAGCAGCATTCCCTTGCTAATTATCTTACTTGTAGGAGAAATTGGAGTGCCTTTTTTTCCTTTGGTACAGCCACGAATACCATCCTGAGTTACAATAAATACCAAAACCTGGTAGAGTATTTCCATGTTTCACTATTTAACTGGGAAATATGTGTAACAGTCTTTATCTAAACACACATATGCACATCTATGCATATAAAGAAATCAACTTTCTAATGCCAGCCTAAACCAAACCCAAATGAGATAGCTAACCTTACATTTGGGGGGGGGGGGGGGGGGGAGGTTAAAGCAAAGATAGATTAATATAATTTAATTACAGAGTAACCTTGACAGTGATAAAATGGCTGGACTGAACCTCAGACTGGCTATGAGTCATTTGCCACTGTGCCTCCTTTCACATGCTACATTTCCTCTTCTTGCAGTATCTTATCTCACCTCCCTGACTTGTGTGTTTCCCTCAGCCTCTCACCTTTCAGAAGCTCAGCCCAGTGCAATGACTCTCTCTGGTCCTTTCTCTGAGGCCCAGAAGCAGAGCTGGGCAGGCTCAGGGGTGTTAGACAATGCACAGGTGCTGCAGCAGCCCTGTTTCAATGACCAGATTCCACGTGCATGCTAAAGAAAGCCTAAAAGGGAAAAAGGCCTACACAAACAAAACCCCTCACCATTTCTGGAACCTGACTTCACCCCTAAGATATTTACATGAAAAATGTCAAGCACTATTTCCAGAGAAGGATTCTTCCCAGACAGCCACCACCTCCCTCCCTGTGCTCTGTCACCTTCCTCAGCCTGGTCAGGAAAACATTCATTTAAACTCAAGTTCAATGTGTTCTGACATGATGAACCTGTTTCAAGCAAGCAGCTACGATGTGATGCACTCTTATTGCACCAATGTGTGTCATGTTGTGCCAGAAATTTATCCAAGACAAGCTAAATAGTGTCCCTCATGCTCCTCAGAAACCAAAGACAGCTTCCTTCCCACCCCACAGACTTTGAACCATCAATTGCTGTATTAAAAGAGAACTGAATTTCAGCAATTTAGGTCCATTATAACTATGATTTGCTTAAGGACCAAGCAGACCCTTAATTTCATTCAAAGCAAGACGCTTATTTTTTTTAATTTAAAACCTTTTAATTTAAAACCTTTTAATGGTTATAAGAGTATGTACTTTCCTAAAATGGACCCAGTTTTTTGAGCATTCACTACCATTGTCAGAAGAAAGTTGATTAAAATATGTTTTGTCCCTGACAAAACCCATGATTTTTGTTTAGATGTGAGAGAAATCCAGATGATAATGGAGATTGCAAGTGCTCAAACACAAGTGACTCTCTGCTACTGCAGAGAGTTCTGGTTTAGCCTGAATCATCTGTTGATGCTTTTATCTACTGATACAGAAACACTCAAAAGTTCTACTTGACTCTGCATATAACTTAACCATGAACTTATGGGAACAACACATGACACATTTTGTAGTAAAGTACAAGAGAAGATTAAAAAAATTAGCCTAGAATTAACCTAACACATTATTTTCCATTAAGCAACAATTTTAAATAAGCTTTGCAGATTTCTCTAGTACTTTTCTAGCCATTTTTAACACTTTCCAGCTGTACAGCTTGAAAAGTAAATTCCATCATATAAGAGAGACAGTACTAGAATCTGACAAACAAAGCCAACCTCAGTGTAAATATAGTTTTAATTGTAATGTTTATACTGGTTCTGACTTCTAAACGATTTTCACTCTATTCCATTTTAAAGAAACAAACTCAAATGTCAATGTCATTTCTGTACAATAAGAATTAATGGACTCCAAGCTTCTAGGAGGGATATTTTGATAAAAGCACTGTTATGAAAAGAAAGGAGTAATAATGATAAAAGCATTTGACAAATTTTTTTTAAACTCTAGGTCAAAATCCTTCTGAGGTACAAAAAGCCTTCAAGGAACAGAAGACAACAAAAGAATAAGAATAAGCATGAGCATGAACTGTAGGATCACACACTTTCTTGCAGTTTTCTTCCCATCTCTTACTTTCCCCTTATCCATCCTTTTCACTCTACACCACCTGATCATTATTATCCAAGGAAGAGCCACCCAGCTGGGGGATGTTTCAGTGACAGCTGATGTGCAAGGTTGAAATGCTGTCTCCCCTCCACTCTGGCATATAGGCTTGTCCTGGCTAGCATTTATTTTCAGGTTTGCAAGAACAAATTCAAAATTACTTGGGAGGGCTTAAAAATGGAGGAAGCAGAAGTCATTCAGTCACTTACATTGAAAACACTGTGATCAACTCTGGTATTTACAGCATAATACTCAAACATGAGTATTATAATTCCTGGATACTGCTCTGTCTTGTAGATTTACACTCTGGTACAATCACTCTCACTTTATTTTGGGTTGATCCAATTTAGATGAAAGCTACAGGCAACATCCTGACAAATTCAGCAGCACAGCCTTGTCTCTGCAGATGAATATACATGCACATAACACCTTATACTTCAGGCTTTTTTAAGCTGGACTTGAAAAGTAAATGACACTATGTACTGAAGCAATGAAAATATATTTCTACATCTGTAATTTCACTGTTAAAAAAGAGTTCTGAAACCTTTGTCTACCTTCTTTACTTCTACTGTGTCTGAGAACAAATGTGTTCAGTTTCATATTGCTCTGGTTGCTCAGATCGAGCACTTGATCAGCACATTTTGAACCAGTGTATTGCTCTTCTTTCCAGCATTCCATTTTCCAAAAACTTAGATAATTTAAAACATAAAGTGACAAATTTCCTGGATATTGTCAATCCCAAACCACAGCAGCTGTAGAAAATTCTGGCTGGTAATCTTTGAGGTCTAAATTATTCACATGTTTAGAAAAATATCTTTAGTGTGAGCCACCTGATTTATGGGCTCTTACCCAGAACTTCCAAACTGTGATGAGCAGTCGGATGTCTAAACACAATGATGTGCACCTCAGTTACACCCACAAAACTGCAGACACAGTAACAAAAATCTTACTGTCACACCCTGATAGCTGCAGCCCTTTGTAGTGGCAAGAATGTAGAGGTTAAATATATATAAATAAGAGCCTTTTTCACTCTTTTCTGATTCCATCCATTAAATAGATTTCATAGCTAGAATGAGCCATATGCAGATGTGAAAATCATTGGATCCTTTACGTGTACTTGATTTGGATTTACAATAGTTACTTAAATGCTCAAGGAAACAGCATAGTGCTGTTATCCATTATTCCTATTGATTTTTCTGTTCCTTGATTTCCAGCAAAACCCTTAAAATCAGATTTTTCATGGTCTCTTGTTTTCAAAACCCCCACAATTGAAAAATATATTTATTAATCATACTTAAAAAAATAATTGAGAGAGAAGGGGAGGGTACAGGTGGTGTGGGGCAAAAACTGTGATCACTTACACATTTCCATAGTATCTCTAAAGAAACTTCAAATTATTTTGTCTGAGGATTTCTAAAATCACAAATACATGCAATAAGAAGGAGGAAAAAAAACTAAACAAATACAAACAAACAACTCAGAAAATTTTGTGTATAGCTGACCAGAAAAATTGGTACTGATAAAAGGTTTTTTATTGCCTTTATTAATTTTTGCTTATATTCAATGACCTTACATCAAGTGATTTCAAAGAGAGCAAGGTACTTTTAGTCATAAACAATATTTTGATACATTGATGTAAACCACCTTCCCAGCAACTGGAAACCTGGTGTCAATTTGATGTCATCATCTGAATTAGTGCAATAAAATAGTATAACTATTACATATGAGAGGGATTTTAGATGTGCAAACCTGCCAGTCAAAAATCTACTGACATATTTCATCCACTATCAGAGCTGACAAATAATACACAAATCTCTATAGACACCCAGAAAAAAAACCTCACATGTTCAAAACATTTTTTTCTCCTTGTGAGAAAATTTGTCACTACATAATTAAAGATAAAAGCAGAAATTGAAAGCAACAGACCAGGTGTTGGTCTCCTGTGCCAGGGCAGTGCAGGAATGCCACTCCAAACCAAGAGGGCAGGGAAAGCTCTTACAAGTTCAGGTGGATGTCCCTAAAGCCACACTGCCATGCCCATTACAGATTCCAAAGCAGACAGGCACAGCACCAAAGCTGACATTACAACCTGCCTTTGTGAGAAAATTCAGTGACACAGAAAAGTCTATTTGACAAGTACACAGTGAGTTCTGCTAAGAAATGTGTAGCTCTGTGTGTGTCTGTGTGGTGTCTGGGTTTATTTCTTTCTTGAGGGGGATGCTTTTTTCTTTGTATTTCCAGAAAGATAAATAGGTAGAGAGGTGATGAATGTATACTGATGTAATTTCTCCCTTTCTAACCTCAATTTCTATGCAGCTACATTCCCCCAGTACTGAACAAGGTGTTTGTTGCTGCAGCTTGCCCTGAGCAGTACACCCATTTTTGCTCTGGGGAGCAGAATCCAGTTGCTCCTCGGTTATCCTAATGTCACTTTCCACTATCATCACTGTAAAAGGAGGCCTTTAAGAAAGCTGAAATTACATTTATGTTCACTGTAAAATGTCTTCCAGAGATTCCTATAAAAACTTTCACATGAGTAAGAGTGAGAACCGGTTTGTTCAGTGGTGAGCCTCGTGCCAGAGCCAGCTGATGTCCCCTGGAACAAGGCTGAAGGCTGCTACTGGTAAATGTTAAACCTGTGCGAAAATCTTCTTTTTAAATGTGTTTCTGTGGTTATGGAATAAGAGCTGGAACTGTACATTACTCCTTATGTAGATATATGGCATGCAATGGACAAAGAAAGAATGAGGCTTGTCAAGAAAAAGTTACAAAAATCAGGGTGGGTAAATGCTGCATCTAAGGAAAGTTTGTCTCCCAGGTAAAATACGTGATATAATGAGGAAAGATTTTTGGGTTTTGCATGCATGCATAAGTCTTAAGTGCAGTATTTATCATTTGCTAAATCACACTCATTTTTCTGCATTTTGCCAGCAGTTGCATCAATTGTCATTTAACTGCCCTAAATAATGTGTTCTCTTCCCTGCTGTATTAAACTATTTCTATCAAGGCTAATGATTTTCTGATTTCCACATGCCAGTGAGCTTGGCAGTAACAAATGATGCCCCTCTTTTGCATGTTGCAAGTAGCTTAAATTATATTTTACATACCCATTTAAAGGATCATTAGTTAAGTTAATATCCTTGCTCTTCAGGAGGATCAAGCATTTTAGTAAAGGATAGTTTCACTATACATCCTCTGCTAGAGCTGAGTACACTTTTAGCAGCCTTGGCTTGTTAAACTCACACTCACTACATATGGATAGGCTGTAGAAAAAACCTAGATATCTATTGTGTCCTCACGTATAGTGGCTTAACACAACAGAACACAGAGCAGATTCCAACTGTTCTCCAAAGCAGGGGCAAGAAATGCAATGGTTGGTGAACCGTCGACAATTTTATCATTTATCAATTTTGCATTTCCATGCTGTCTGGTAGACTTTTACCAATTAGTATCTGATTTCAGTTTAAAAAATATAACATATAAGCCTAGGTCACCAATACCCTGTGAGGAAATTTTAATATGCATTCAAGTTATAAAGCACTTCATTAAAATTAAAAATCAAAATTCTAGTAAACTGAAATAAGAATTGATATGACTCAAATATACCTTCTTACTAAGTGTACTGCCAAGAATGTCAGTGGAATCTCCCTGCCATTCATAAGATTGATTTCCTTGGTGAGTGCACAAAATAGCTAAAGCAGTCTTTTAAATATTTACCCACCATTAAGTTACCTTAATCTATTATGGCCATTGGACAATTGCTGATTTATGACAAGAAGCATCATCCTGGCCATACTTTCTGTGTACAGTCTGACAGCATCTCTAAAAGACCTCTTGCTGACAGCTTATCTCCCTCACTTCACCCCCCTCCCCACCTCGTTCTCACAGAAAATATTTAACTATTGTAACCATGTACAAACTTGTAATTGGACGTGAACAACACATAGCCCCTAAATATTAAGGAAAGAGCATTAATTGGCATGGTTAATCTCTGAAGGACTTGATCAGGAACAGAGGATAGAACCTTCCCATTTCCTGTGGCATGAGTTTCAGCTGGTGTCATGGTTTAACCCCTGCAGCCACGCACTCACTCCTCCCTGGCGGGGTGGGGGAGAACGGGGAGAAGGAGAAACCTGGGGGCTGAGAAGAACTCGAGCCTGGCAGGAGCCCAGCAGGGCACTGGGTGCCAGCTTACACAGGACAAAGCTCTTCACCAGCCAGAACACCCCAAAAGAACAAAACCTCAAATCAGACATGTATAACTCTGATACAGAAACACCAGAAATGATTCAAAAAGACTCTAACTAGGATATCGCTCACAGCTTCCACTTCTGGCCCAGATGGGCACTCTTTCCAGCACAGACTCAAAAGCAATGAAACACAGGATTTAGAAACCTCATTGCTGCCATTACTGCACTGCAGGGTTTTTCCCACAGAATGTTCCTCATATTTTCAAATATTCGGGAAAATAACAAATTAATTCATTTAAATACTATCAAATGAATCCCATTACTCTGCACTGCTTTGAAGTATTTCTGAGTTTAAAATGCAAATTAAATCTGAAGATTTCTTTTCAGTTTATTCACAAAAAGATACAGCCAGTCTACAAGAAAGTCAAGTTAGCATGCCTATCTTCTAATATTACCCTTTAAGTCTTGAATTAAATGTTTGAAATGAAGGAAACAGTGGTTCCCTCAGGTATAAGCCACCAGCTTTTCTTGTCTGTCAAGTGGCCACAATAAAAGGAAAGCCTTGTTAAATCATTATGCTGTAAGCATAGCATTCTTTCTCACTACCAATTTCTTAGCACTATAGCTCTTATAAAGAGATAATATTAAACACAAGGTGTGTTCTACCTAGACACCAAGAAACAACTGCATCCTTGTGTGACTCTTGGAGGGTCTTTTTAAGTTAACTAAGATGAACTTAAGTTCTCCTATGCATTATCAGACCCTTCATTCTTTACACATCTTGCTTAGACCTAAATTAATTCAGGTTTTCCACTACTCCCACTACTGGTATAGTATTGGTAATAGCCTTGTAGACACCACATTGCTGTTTTAGCTATACCATAGGCACTCCCATAGGTATGAATAAGACTGTGGTTCAAATGCTAGTAAGAATTTACATTCTTGACAAGGATAGAAACATACCCACAATGTCACTGTCAGCACTTCCCTCTTTGGTGCCCTTGGTTTGGAGTTTTACCAAGAAAATTGCTGCTGGACTTGCCTGTTCCTGCCTATGACATCCTGACACAGAACATTTTTATACCTCAGGGCTGTGTTTAACAGAGTTCACACAGGCTCTGCTGGTGAGCCAGTGAACATTGCTGCCCTTTTATTCAGGGCCCTTGGTCCCCCTGCTCTCTCTAGCATCACAGGACTGATTTGATAAGCCATGCAAGGCTTGCTGCCTTTGTTGTTATGGGAAGTTTCCTGTCTGACATCCAGCAGCCACTGCTGCCATCTCATCCGCTCCAGCTGAGCTGGGCTCCAGGGTCCTTGGCAGGGGCAGCCCCAGGGAGGCCAAGGATGCCCTGCTCCCCTCCCTGCACACCCCACTCACACAGTCAGACCACATTTCCCATAACAGAGTCTCAGATCCTTACAATAATTTAATCCCTGTGCAACAACAAAATAACAGCTCAAGCTGGTGCCTCAGAGGAGGGACCCAGAACAAAGGAACCCCTGGGCTGTCATACCCTCCCAGTCTAAGCATGGCAGAGTCTGTGGGTCCTTGTATCCTGCCATGAATCCTACACCTCCAGGTGTCCCTCACCTGCACAGGACACAGGTCCCTGAGCCCTTTGTTGTGCAAAAGTCAGCAGGTCACTGCTCTTCTCTGGGGCTTTTGCCACCCAGAGCTAAATCTGCAGCTCCCACTGCAGCTTCATCCAGAGCCACCTGTACCAAACAAAATACCCAGCATTTAAACTGCTAATTCAGAGAAGCTGCAGCTGTTCCATCCCTAAAAGTGTTCAAGGTCAGGCTGGATGAGGACCTAGTAAATGGCACCCGTGCCCATGGCAGGAATGTTGGAGCTAGCTGATCTTTAAGGTACTTCCCAGCCCAAACCATTCTATGACTGTGATTCTACTTCCCCTGCTCAGGAAGGTCCTGCCATTTTTATTCTAGCAAGTTAGACTGTCTTTCAGTCAAGCTGTCAACATTTTAGCTTTTCTTGACAGCCCAAAAACTTGGGCAGTAATTCCCCAGAGTCCTATCACTGAAGAGCCCCTTTGCCTCCCTCTATTTAATTAGGTCAAAACATTCATTCTTTCAGTATTTGTTTTAATCAAGGGCAAATCAGGAACCAAGCAAGATAAACTGGTCAGCAGTTGTTGTCACTGATTATTTTGAATGTAAATGAATACAAAATGTATTATGGACACAAGGCACTTGAAAAACCATTAGCATTTTCTAAAATGTTCGTAGGTGGCATACAATGTTTACCTCCAAATGGAGGAAATAGAATAAAATATGATTTTTATTTTGCTTTTGGCCTCAGAAACGAACAAAGCTAGTGCACAGAAATGGTAATAAGGAGTTATCATAACCTGCGGGAACCTATTAAATTTCAATTAAGAGTATAAACTTCAGGCTATAGAACTGAAAGGGACAAACATCCCTTCAGACCAGAATGAAAGGCATCTTCAAAAATCAGATCCTAAAGGACTAGATAGATTAAATCCTTGCATAAGCTTAAAAATCCCAATTCACAACTAGCAGAAAATAGAGCTAGTCTAATTTATTCATGGTGTATTTTATTGTATTCAACAGAGTAGAACATTATTTTTCTATGTTGAGTTATAACCCCCTACTCATAGAGGTAGCTTTTGATTTCAGTCTCATTGCCTTGGGCGAACATGGCTGAGGACCCACAAGGCTGTGTCAGATGCTGATTGATTCATTTGAAACTGGAAGATAATAGAAACTGCTCAAATTGACTGCAAGAAAAAGAAATGTGAATTGGGACATTAGGCAAATTACAAAGCAGCTTTGTAATCTTAATTTCAAGAATTACTCCAACATGAGAAAAACAAGGATTTTAATTCAAAATTTTCATATACGCTTACTAGCATGCATTACAACTTATCTGTTGGATGACATTCTCTAAATTTCGAGGAGATTAGAGACTATATGAAGGCTATAAAACTGAAAGTTAAAAAGGCATGTTCTAGACATTCATTTATCATTTATTCGTTCCAGAAGCTCAATTCCTTTGGTGATCAGCATGGGTTTCCCAAATAGCGGAGGGACCTCATTTAACACATTATGTTCTTAGTCTTTTTAGTAGAGATGTTGCTGATTTTAACCCTTCAAGTTTAGATGATGCAATTAGGGCAGCAGAAGAGGAGCAGGAGTAGCAGCACAGCTTTGTCACCGAGTGGCCAGGCACACAAAGTGCAAGTGACAACAATCCCTGAGCCCATCTGTGGCACATAGCCCAGCTGAGTGTCCAGGGCTAGGAGGTGCAAAGGGTTAGGAGGTCTGGCAAATGTAGAAACAACAGAAACACAGCTCCATCTTTAAATACTGAGAGTAAAGGGAGGGGTGACTTCCCAGCTTGGACCTGCTCCTACTCTTTAACCTGCAGCTCTCTCTCTGTACCATCAGACATGTCAGAGATTAGTGCTTGCAAGAATTCTCGCCGGGGAGCAGCAGGAAAGGACAATAAATTGGGCAGTTTGGCATAAAGAGATCCTGCCTTTCCAGAGGGGTTGTCTGTGAGATGGAGCTCATTCTCATGGATTTTTAACATCAGGTTTGGTACCACTACACAACACACGTTGTGTAGTGTAGAGAGAAAATTAACTAAAACTAGAATTTAACACAAAATGAAACAAATACTATCAAAAAATAAAGTCTGGAGTACTGACAAGGCACAATCATTGTTTTCTTGAATTCTATTCAACTGTAGATTTCTGCTCTGAAGACTTTGTTTAACTTGACAGATAATACATGCACCATTATGAAAGGTGAACAGCAGACACAAGATAAAATGTACATTGTCTTTTATGACAGTTTATTACTGAGGAGTCCATTATTTGGAGAACAAATTTAAAATAAAAACTTACATTTTTAACTGAAATAAATATTCATACAGAAAACATAAAAATTACTTATAAGTTGAAGCTGCTGACACCATTATTCATACTTGTCTTACAGCTGAAAAGCAATGTGAATATTGATAGGAATAACATCTGCCATGCAGATACTCAGAAATAATACTTCTCACTGCATATTCCCAAATTTGTCTTATCCTGATTCCCCTTGTGATGCTTGAAGAGTAGAATTTGTAGAATGATAATAAAGCATTAAGGGAGACAAGGAAATTGCTCTTCACACACAAATGTTCATTTATTTTTATTCATTTTTGGCTTTCCTATCAATAAGGGGTTATGTACATAGGGTGTTTCTCTGTGCTGTGGTTGGGGGCAGTTCACACCCCAGGCACAGGAAATCCTCAGACTCCTTGTCTTTCCCTGGGGAGAGTTTTGCAGTCTTGGACCAAACATAATCACTCTGTTAATTCTTGCTAAGCCATTCTCACTCACTGATGATTATCACAGAGCAGCTTGGGTTGGATGGGACCTTAAAGACCATCTCTTTCCAATCCCAAGGCAGGGACACCTTCCACTAGACCAGGGTAACCCCATCCAACCTGGCCATGGACACTTCCAGGGATGGGGCAGCCACAGCTTCCCTGGGTACCTGTGCTCCAGCCTCAGCCCCTCACACAGAAGAATGTCTTCCTTTTATCTATTCCAGTTTAACCTCTTGGCCTATGAAGTTCCTGTATGACATTGCCAGTCCCCTGAGCCACACGGGCCTGGATGAACAACAGTGTTTGCTTCACATTTCCAGATCCTGACTGATTGTTAAGTCAGAAACCATCTGCAGATTTTGCCTATAGTGCACACAACTCCACAGTCCTTCTTTCCTGGGAACATTTCTGTACTGTTAAGATAGTTTAAGATACTTTTATTTTAAGTTTTGTGGATTTATTTTAAATTCAGATTTTCAAGTCCTTTTAAACTGTGTATATGTTTCAAGGCTTTGCACTATCAGCAGTGATCTCTTTTACTCTTTTTAGCAATTGCCAATTTACAGCCACCTCCTTTCTCCCCTTTGCTCTGCAGTTGAGGTAACACTATTACATTTTTTTTCTACTAGCTAATACAACTGCTCTAATGTAGGCAATTATATTTACATTTCTTATCTGCTCTATGACTCTTGCTTCACTGCCATAGAAAGAGCACTTGAACATTTCCATAGGAAAAGAAAATATGCAGGTGAATTGTCTAAAGAATTTCCAGAGATTATTTGTCACTTTTTTTTACACATTAGCAATATTTTTATGTGTAATACAATGTATAGTTAACGCACATTAAGCCAACACCTACTTAGCATACACTACTTTGTTACACTGTGCTTTAACACAGATATTAAAAATTGCCTTATAGATGCATTATAATTTATTCTTAAACTTTGTTTAAGGTGTCTGAATATCCTATGGTTTTGAACACAGCACTGTACCTATGGACTGACAACTTACAAATTAAAGTGCAGGGTCCTTTTGCTGTACGTTCAGCAGAGGGAAAAGCTCACTCCAGATGCTAAAACAAGCAGTACAAATACTCTGCCCCCTGGCCCTTGCTTAGGAGCTACATCTTGAGGGCCAAACCCAAGCAGCCATAAAAGCTAATTCTGAAAAAAATTATTATTTTTCTGGAGGCCTTGTCCCATAACTCATATGGGAAACTATTTGTAGCTATGGTTGACTTTGAACAACAGAACAGCCCATGCTTTTAGCTCCTTGTGCCAGTTATACCGACACCATTCTCCAAGGGCAGGATGAAAAATAAGAACTGTAGGCACCAAAAAATAGGCCAAATACTGAATGTGAATGGTGCTCTGGGATTCACAGCCTTGATCTCACAAATGTTTTCATGGAATCTTTTTAGTCATTACAGTCATACTTCACCATTTTAACTCTCCTAAAATTTGTTGTAAGGGCATGCTTTTTCTATTCATATTGGTGTAAAAATCCCACCATGTGATTAAAAAAAAATCTAGGAACTTCTGAGTCAATTACAGCATGTCCCATTTTTTGTGTCATTTTAAGTTATTCATACAATTATACATTAACATTAGAAAAAAGGAAAACACAACTCATAATTGAAGGAGACAACAGTAAGCAGTGATTTAATTTAGCTTTCTGAAGAGCTTATTCCATACTTTGAGATTAGAGAGGATTCACTGCTTCCATGTACACAAACTTTCCTCCTGCTGGGGAATTTTCCAATGTACTGGAAATAAAATACCTGTTAGTGATGATCTTATTTTCAAAATTTGGGTGATCTTTAAATCCTCCTTTTGCTTCCTCTGTATAATTAGGGAATGGAGAGGCAGCAGGCAGGCTTAAGTAAGACAAAGTGGTAGAGCTGCAGGCAGTTTCTTTAAGGCCTCCCAATATAAAAAGGGAAATGTTAAATAGGTAGGATGCAAAAGCAATGAAAATTCTGTAAGGATGGCTCTCTGAAATATACCAATATACATTTATCTTGGGGAGGGATGAAACAGGGCTTGGAAAGTCTGCAAGCAGAAATGAGAAGAAGCAAAGGTCCCTGAGCATTAAACAACAGCTTATTTATGTCCTGTTCTCACACACAATGCATGGACTTGAAACACCTTGAGAATTTTGATAGCAGCAACTGAACCTGAGTAAGAGTTGGGGATGCTGTGCTGTGCAGATGGAGCCAGCAGTGAGGATTGCCAGGCCCACTTCACTGTTAGCTCAGGGAATCTCTGGGCTGAGTTTCATTAATTTCACAACAGAGACATGTCTGTACAATGCATTGGCTATTTCTGCTGAAATCTTTATTCTGAATATATGAATATATCTACAGAAATTATGGACAGAAATGAGAATATAAAGTGCCCAAGTGATGGCCATAATTACACAAAAACAATGTATTATTAAAAAATCCCAAACAATTCCCTTTATGCACTTGCACCATAGTACTTAAAGAACCTCAGCACAGAAATGCTGCTTTCCATATACCTCATCTAAATGGTAGCTATGTTATGCAGAAACTCTCTACACAGCTATTAGATATTCAGATTCTCCTGTCTATCAAATGGCTACTCCCTGAGTCAACTTCCTTAGTTCAAATACTACTTTGTTCACCTGCAAAACTTGAACTGCATAGCTAAGTGCTGAGTAGAACTAAAATACAAATAATAATGAGGGGTAAACAAATTCCAAAGTTCATTTCTTGCATGGCAAAGGGCAGAGTGCTGGATTAAATCTGACAAATCTCATCCCTAATCCCATTTTGCTCTAACCCACTTATAATTCTACCAATATTGATAAAGACAGCATCTTGAATGACACGCTTATCAGAGAGAGATTATGTAGTATCTGTGAACCTTTCTGCTGAAGGGCAAATGTCACCATGGGCTATTATTTGCATAATACATGAGGAAATGAAAAATTGAGGCTTCTTCAATCATTTTCAAAAACTGATTTTTTGCTGCCATTCATGTTTTGATTTAAATATTTAAACATTCAGCATAAATGGTCATAAACATTAATCACTGTGTAATTAACACCTGTTCTTATATTCAACCATACCTACTGTCAATTAGAAATGCTGTGGTAGTAGTAAGCAGCAGTGTTGTCAATTACGATCTTGGTAGGTTTTATTTTTATTATTAGGTTTTTATTTATTTTTTATTTATTTATTATATTTATTAGGTTTTTATTTATTATTTTTTATCTTTTGCAATACAGTGAAGCTGAAGACTTTAATTAACATGGAGATTGCTAAAAAATTGAAAGGGGATCTTTCATTTCACTTTTATCTACTAATATCTGTCCACATGGCAAAAGCTCCAAGGAAACACAACAAAGCTGAAAAGATAGAAAACCAGTCTTGAGCTGTGACAGCCTAAAAAAGTAATGAAAAAAAACCCAAAAACTGTTTGACAAAATGTACAGAAGAAGTTTCAACCTATGATTATACAACAAGATTTTCATCCCAAACCTGACTGAAATAGATGACTGTATATAAATGCGTGTAAATTGGTAAATGAAAGCTGTGGAGAATATGCAGAGACACTCCAAACCACGTCTGGGCAATTTGTAGCTGTAAATTATCAGGCTGTTGCAGTTGCGGGGTGCAGGAAAAGGGATGGCAACCCACTAAGACTTTGACCCTCCTGTTCTACTTCCTTCCTGGACAATTCTGATGATGAATATCAGATTTTAGCTCCATTAGTTGCACATGAAGGCAACCTGACTATTCCTTTTCCACTGTAGCCTCCATTTTGCCATATTATTCTATTTTCTAAAATCACTGCATGTTTGATGGCAGTGCCACAGAAAATGTGCAATACTGGCACATGCTGATCAAGTACGCGTGATTTCCTCACTACAACACTCGCACTGCAGCTCTCAGAGTTATTGCCCATGCCAAGGCCTGTTGAACCATGAGATCCTGTGATCATTACTATCCACCTGCACCACCACCCACAGGGCAGGGAAGGTCACAGCAGCCTGCCAGGGAATGACAGAGGATGTGTGTGCAAACCAGCAGTGATCAAACCAGGTGGAGTCCGAGTTACTCCCTAGCAGCACAAGAGGCAGGCACAGGGGAAAAACAGAGAAATGTATTTCACAGCACCAATAAGAGCAGTAGATATCATTTGTGTTTCTCCATTTCAGAATGGAGAATGGTGTAGCCATGATATTTTATGAAAAATCCTTTCCTAGGATTTTTCCCATCCTGAGGAGCTGAGAGCCTCAGGAAAGAAATGTAAACAATAACTGTCTGCTGCTGTGGAATGCCACAGGTGCATCTTCCATTGGTCCATGTGGATTGTTTTCAATTATCACAGCCACCTGTGCCAAGGCTGTGAGCAGTCACAAGATTTTGTTATGCATTTTGTTCTATTCTATTCTTGGTCTTTGTAGCCTTCTGATCCTTCCTCTCTCTGTGTTCTTCTAGTATAGTATTAATGTAGTATTTTAGTATATTATATAACATAATAAATCAGCCTTCTGAGCAAATGGAGTCAAGCCTCGTGTCCTCACACATCGGGTGTTCACTGCAATAGAATGGCTCTTAAATTATTTTCATTTAAAGGCAATAAAACAATTTTCTCACTACCTTTCCACAGCCTTGTCCCAAGTGCTCCAAGTGTAACAAAATCCCTGCAGGAATTGCTTTTCCCTCTTCCCACCCTAGCACAAGCAGAACCTTCTACCGCAACTGTACAGATATTTTTGTAACATGAGAGCATAGAACTGTTTTGTATAACAGTGGGACTGCAAGCTGCAGGCTAAAGGATAAGTCAGCTTCTCTTCTGCTTGCTCATAGCAAATAAACATGGCAAGTGGCTCCAGCCCATGAGAAGGGAGGTTGATGAGGTGTGTTTCCTTCAGCTGAGTGGAAAATATCTGTCCACACCTCTGGCAGCCACAGGCAATGATGGTTCTCATATAATTACACAAAGGCCCCTTATTTTGTAATAATCAAGTGAGACATAAAGCAAATAGTGCCACAAGCAAAATAACAAAATAAAAACTACCACGTCGCCCATGAGCAATGGCTTGGTTTGCTTGAGTGCACACTGCACAAACTTATTCAAACAGACCTTGACCATTTGATTATTCCTGATTTTTTCTGTGTAACATTTTAAGCAATTCCCTGGGCCATGCTAAGACAAACTGTGAGACTGTGTTTTGCAATCCAGACACCACAGAAACATAAGATGGTCTTGCCTGTAGAAATAGCCAATGAAAAGGTTTGGGTATTTTTTTTTTAATTAAATAAAAAAAAATAGCATGACACAGAAGACAGTATCATCCTGTGGCAAGAGCTTTAGCAATGATAAAAAGGCAGGAGGGTTTTATTCTTGTCACTGGAAACAAAAAATAAAGCCAGCAAATAAATACGTAAAAAGGACCACAAACCTGCATGGCCTGTGACATTAATATTAGAGTTTCTCATTGTGATCCAAATGCATGCAACTGGATGAAGGCACCTCAACTCACCCCAAAATATAAAATTATAACATGCACTGAGGTTTTTCTAATGGTAGGATAGCTTGAGGTGAGAAACTTATGGTCTGATACCTACAGATCTTCTTGGTCAGGCTAATTCTCTGGATTTTTCTCGTTCACCAATTCGCTACAGACCAAACCATGAGATGATTATTGACATTTTGAAAGCATACAGGCATTTCCAAAAAAAGGAAATTCAAATAATTGCAAATTCACAGTATTGCAACTTATGAATTTGGAATAACTTGGAATTTGGAGAAGCTGTTTCGAAGCATCTCAAAATCACTCTGCATTCTAATCCTGTAGCCAAGTATACATCTGGCACATGTAAATGAAATATTGTCACTCTTAATTCTATTGTCTGTGCTTCATGGAAATGTTCAGTTGTGCCACCTCTCTCTTTGGAGCTGCACCTGGTACATTTTCCTGATATGACTGTGAACCACTGAAAATTGCTCTGAGTTAAACTGTTTGTCAATCATAATGATGGTTTTTCCCTCCAAAGCTGAGGAAGATTTCAAAGTATACTTGGCATGTTCAGAAATTAAACTACATGTGCTGCATGTGATAATTGTAGGACACATATGAAAATAATTTTAGTAATAACCACTCCAGCAATGTTTCTTAACCAGATATGTCTGATGCGGGAAAGAAATTAACTTTTATAAAAAATTAATGGAGAGCTCCAGAGAGTGCAAATCTTTCCTCAAGCAGAACTTAATTTTTTTCTTCTCTTACAGGAATCTGTTCTTCCCTTATGTCTCTGTCCATGTATTCTCACCAAGTACATGACTTTGTAGAAGTTCAGAATAAGTATTTCTGTAATTTTTCCATTCTACATTTCCATACAACAGCTGTTCAGTAAGAGACTGTTCACATTCTCACCCTCTGACTGTGCTGCCCTCCAGCTGCACAGCAGTTGTTGTCACTCCTTACACCTTCACTCTGCTCATTCACAAGCTTCAGGTGTCATTGGCTCTTATGTTTGCTTTTGTTTTAACAAAACAAAATATCTAGAAAATATAATAATAACAAATAAATATAAATAATAAAGATATAGATTAAGAAATATCTAGAAAATTACATAAATAGATAATGATATCTAATAATTATCTAGAAAATTACATCAATATCTAGATAATAAATACCTAGAGAATTACATAAACAGAACATTTTCAGGAAAAAAGTTACAGTATTCTCTTACAAAAGGGGAGAAAATTACTCTTTTATTTGATTTGAACTACTGCTTGTTTTAATAAATGTTTCTGAATACCTGCTACAGAGCATTTTTAAAGACCTTTTAACACTGAACAATCTGGCCTCTTCTTTCCCTGCTATCTCTATTTACTTGATTTGCCCTATGGCTTGGCACTAAAAATTAGTCACTGATACTAGATTCTTCAGAGTTTTTCTTATTACTTTCTGACTTTCTCATTAATAGACAAAGAGACTGAGATGAGAAATAGTCTTTTGTTCAGCTCCCCTAACTTTAAAGGTGCTATTGGCAGAGCACTGATAGTGTAGGAAACAGTTCCTATAAAAGGTGCATTTCTTATTCCATTTTCTTCCTGACACAGTGAGGACTGACAGTGGAGAGAATTCACTTTGCTTACAAAATTGATTAGTTTGGAAACAATCACTTGCGTAATTAAGATAGGTCAGGCCAAGTTTCTTTATAAATAATTCATCAGGAAACTACTCTATAAAAAGCTAGAGAAATGTCACTCCACGTGCACTCTTTTAAACTATTTCTGTATAAATCAATTAAGGTGTTTTATTTTGACACCCGGTGTCAGTATTTACAAAACTTGGATAGACAAGTCCATCCCTGCAGCATGCATTTGCAAATAACTTTACTCATTAATGTTTAATTAAGACAGAGGAAAACTGTCCTTGATATTTTGCTGCAATTAGTGCTCTCTATACCCCACTGACTTTCCATGATGAATTACTTTTCAAATGCAAAGTGAAGTGACTAAATAAAGCTGAAGATTCTCCAGCCACTGAACATTGCCCACCCTACACTTTCAAGTAGATACAAATTTTATTGCTCAGCTGCAGCTGATAACTATTTGGTAAAGCAGTTATAAAACACTAACCATCCAAACAAATATATATATTTTTTACATTCTTTCCAAACCTAAACCATGTTTCAAAGTCCCAAAAATCTGCTTGATACAGAAAAAATAAATGTCCAAATTCAGATCATATCCTGAAGGTCTCAGCTTTTAAAAAAATATTTTTATTATTATTTTTATTAGTTTTTTTTTAATTTGAATCAATATTCTTTCACTTTTTTGCAATGGTAAACTAAGGAAAAATATTCTTATTTTCCTGGTAAAACCACTGTTAAAAATTCCCCAGCTGTTTGAAAAACTGCATTTTAGTTCCACTACACTTTTTGTCAACAGAAATATTTTTCAGGCTGAAAAAGGGTAAAATGCCAATAAAATGTTTCAGCAATGAGTAGTGCAGTATTTTGCTCCAAAATCCCTGAAATACAGTCTTTTGAAAACAAATAATCGCCCTGACTGGAGCCCCTGACAAGATACTAAAGTCCTGGGGCAAAAAAAAAGAATACAGTGGCTAAAACCTTTTCTTCATGCACAAAACCTTGAAGAAATTAAACTGACTTCCAAAACGTTTCAATTTTAATGTAAAAGTAATAAAATCTTTCCTTTTTTCCTGTCTCTAATTAAAATATAATAGTTTGTCTCATGACATTTTAGCTTTTCTTGTTCCAGACCTAGAGAAAGCTCAGAAATCTGGAGAAAAATCAAGCATAAAACTGGGGACAGAAGTATCTGGAGGGAGGGACCTCTGCCTAAGGCCCAAGGAAAGGAAAAGAATGACAGTGATAAAGGGATACAAGGGATTATTTTAGAAACTGGACTTATACTTTGACAGTGCCTTGGGATCAAAGCTCTTTCTGCAGAATGAACACCTAAGCCAAGGTCTTAACTTGGAAGGTTTCCATGTAAGAGGATGGATTGCTCCACATGAGAGGCCCTGATGCCTTCCAAGATGTATTGGGAATTATTCTTGGTAACCTCCCTGGCTGCAGAGGAGAATGCATACCCTGTGTGGATTACACTGTGGTTTAAATACACACGAACAAAACTCAAATATGGTGTTGATAAAGCTTAACCCTGTCACTGAGCTGCTTAGTCAAGGCTGTGTTCTCACCAGACTATATTGGGAATAAAGTACAGAAGTAGTGCTGATTTCATGTTCTGACAATTTAAAAAGTGCCACAAAAATCAGAAAGGATAAGGATAGTTCTTCACATCATGACTCACCCTTTATTTATTAAGGCTATCAACCAACCCCTCTGATCCATGCCATAAACAAACTCGCTGAATCAAACCAGAGGCCACCAGGGCCCATTTGTTGATTTCCTGCCTCTCTGGGACAGACTGCCACTGTCATACAAAAAGTGACTTGTCTGTATTGTCTATGGTAATGCTGAAATACAAGTTTTGCCTCCTGCAATAGGATAGAAAAGCTGTAATATTGAGGTTGGGAACTATGGATTTAAAGAGACCCGATTTAAAGAGCTGAATAAATTCTTTCATCTAGGATTTATTTGTGTGGTGAGAGCTTGCCTTGAGCAAGGAAGGTCAGAAGCAAACCTTTGATCTGTTTAGACTATATCTGTATCCTGTCATAGGCTTAATTTGATGTAGAGACTGCTCAGGCTTAGGGCCCCTTTAGGATGCTGACTTAACAGGAATAAACCAAATTCCTACACAGCCCACGTACAGGCAGCCTCCCACATTTGCCTCTCCCAAAAACAAAAACATGCAAGATATGTCTGTATGTACCTGAAGCAGCAGAAGGACAGGCCAAACTGATAGGAATTAAAAAAAAAAATTAAAATGCTGAAAAAAAATTGTTGGAGGTACCCTAGAAAAACAAATTAATGGGAGAGAGAACCAGAGTTACGAATAATGATTTTGGCTGGTAAAGTAAGGCTTGAAGGCTTGACAAGGAGCAGCTGATCCTATTGTGCACTTGGGCAGGATATTTTCCCCCAAGTGCCTTCCTCAAACAAAAGTGTACCACTAAAATAAAATCAGTCCGTAGGCCTTAACACTTAAATGAACATACCTTGCATTGCAGAACTTGGGACAGCTCTTACACAATACACCAAAATATGTGCTTAGACGTTCTTAAGTTTGGTTGATTATTTTATTTTGGTTTGGTTTCTTGTTGTTTTTTTGGGGTTTTTTTTTTGGTTTTTTTGGTTTTTTTTCCCTGAGTGCACATTACAACATAAAGAAATTGGTAAGCAGCACTTATTTGCAGGAGAGAGGGATGTCAGATAAATAAAATCCCTCGTGTTTGTATTTGTTCCCAAAGTAGCAACATGATTTAATACCACAGAGAGTCAGTAAACCAGTTTCTTACTCACTGAGAGCTGGAAATTTCAGCCAATGTCACAGGGCTCTCTGTACTGACCTACCCCATACCTCATGAGGAATATATGACTAAAACCTTTGTCCATTTTCTTATTTCAGCAGCCCACAGTGCTCAGCACATTTTGGTATGAATCTCTGAAGCAGAGGGATTACAAGAAGATGGGGACACATTTATCTTATTTTTTGTGCAACTGCATAAGTTCACTTATAGAGTCATTCTGCAGTTACAGTAGAAACATTCCTAAATCTGCTGTGCAAGTGTGAGAACAGCAAAAATACCTACATGTACTACCTACAGCATTAAATATGACTTTGCTACTACTACTTCTTGCAGTAAAGGGGATCTTTTTCTCTCCTACCCCACTGCATGCCAGCTCAGCAGCCTCAGCACCTCTGCTTCTTGGCTGCCTGAACTTCAGGCCCTTTTGCTGACTTCCTCTGTGGCCAGCCTTAAAAGGAGAAGAAAGCCAGAAACTTTGCCATGGCAAGGCTTTTAAATTCCACATATAAATGAGAGGTATCTGTTCTTGTGTCTACTTCTAGTCTTTGCATATTAGCAATGAAAAGGCTGGAAAATATGTTAATGGAAGATTCTGTAGGGGAGATGCAAATTAAAAAACAATACTTCTACCATTTTCCAAATACTGAGTCATACAAAAATAACTTTCTGAAAGCGTCATTTCTCTGAAGAAATTAATTCATCCATGTAATCTGTTTTCATTTCTCTGCCCCTCACCTGTCTCCTGTTCATCTGCTGTTCTGCCTTCCTTTCCAGAACAGCAATTCTCATTCTTACTAATTGCTGCTAATGATTCTCACCCCAGGGTACCCCAAAGCACACATATTGTCCTGATCCTCTACATCAATTCTTGAACCAAGCCATTGGATCACTCAAGGGAGAAAGATAAAACCATGTCTGTACCTACAAGTTCTTGGCTGTAGTTTTAGGCTCAACACAACTTGGAAAAGTTGAAATATAATAAAACCCTAGGGAAGTCTGTGTGTGGGGAAATCTGACAGACCTTTAACTGCAGCAGCCCTTCTGGATGCCACTTATAATAACAATTCAAGGACCTCGAGCTATCAAGCAGGTTTACTGATGGAGAACTCTTATCAAAGTTCCCGCTGTTAGTTCTGACACATTCACCACACATGGCTGCACATGGTTACACTCACATCCACTCGAGTATACAAGACATGTCTATTCCTAAGCCTCTAGGACTTGGCAATAGTAATGTTTTAATTGCAAAGATGCTCAAGAGTGACTAATACCTGATGGTGAAAGTTTTCTTATTGTAATGGAGCCTTTTCTACTATCTGAAAAGCAAGCTCAGATTATACTATACAGTTAAATAGTCTCTCCAAAAGCCCCTGCACAGGATAAGGGGCTTGGCAGCCTAGAAATGCCTTTCCCCTCTGATGTAGGTCTTTGCACTGCTGGGATTTGTTCCCACCTGTTTGTGCACTGGGTTGGATGCTGAGCTGCTGATGGATCCTATCAGGCAGCCCTGCAGGGGGAGCAGACACAACTGCAGCTCTGCTGGCAAACTCGGGCAGGCTGAGTCCAGGTTTCTTCTTCAGACCTGTAGTTATCAGCAAATGAGCAGCCACCTCAGTGCTACATCAGCATAAAACGCTGCCATTTTGCTTGGTAGAATGTTTCATTTGTTTTGAGCAACTGTGAAGGGAAATATCATGTCTAATATTGATATGGACACCAAGTGACAGGCGAGCATAAGTCCAGGCACCAGACATGCCATGCAGTCAGTGGGGATCCACTGCTTCAGAGAACAAGTTAGAGCATCCTGAATCACTTTTCTGCTTTGAACTGCCCATTAGAAAAGCATCTCTCCACTAGTTACAGTTATTAATGATTTACAAAAATGATAATTTAAAGCAAAAATTAAAAAAAGGTAATAATATGAGACCAGTATTGAGAGTGATTTACAGACTCTTAAAAACACAAGCCTTGAGAGCTGTCTGCACAGTTAGAGTTCTCTCCCATGTCTCATGGGATGTCTTTCCCATAAGCAGCAGTCACTTAAACACATCACTTAGAAAGCAGAGATATAACTGCAGCAAGAAACAAAAAAAAATTTAAAAAAGGCAAAACAAAACCCCTTGAGAATTCCCCTGATGGGAATCAGGAGCTAGCATTTTCTGAGGCTTTCTACAAGTAATTCAATACCCAAAGTATTGACTAATATAGCATGGATGTCTTTATAGTTTTGATTAGAAATCCACTCAGGCAAGAAATGCAGGAGTTTTCCACCTCCTTATGTATTAAACCAAACATATTTACAGTTTCTTTCTGACCTCATGGAACTAAGTTTTTATGTAAACTGAGTATCTCCAGCACAAGACAATGGGCTCTAAGTTAGGATACTGTGAACCAAGGTCCACGTTCTATGTTCAGCTCAGGCACTCAGTTCTACACAGGCTCTACAGCATGTTCCAGGTGATTAAATAAAAACTTTAATAATAGCCTGATGTTTGTATTTTCTGAATGTGCTCATGAAGAGGTGGATAATCTCATCAGGAACAGATACTGAATAATTGTTTTCTCGATAAAACAAAATTATTGTCACCAGAGATCAAACCACTTTAGAAAATTAAAGATAAATATTGGCTGTGAACTTCAGAAAAGTACATTCTATTAATTTCCTATAAGTAGGCAGAATTCTCTCTAATAATTCAAAACAAATAACTACATCTAAGTTTGCATTTTGTTTAAAATCGACTATTGCTCCTTTGAATTGTTCAAAGACCTTTCATTGAATGTACGTTTCAAACCATTTATCCTTAAAAGTGCTGAATCTCAAATAATTGATAGGACCGAACACAGCTGAAGAATACAAGTGGAACCATTCTGTTCCTGATTCACATTGCCACCAAACAACAAACTGCTGTAGAGATGGCAAAATGAAAAACAAATTTGCATCAAGTGAGAACACAGCTCAAATTCCCATTCTATGGCTGGTGAACCAAGAAATATCAAAGTGCCCTGACCAGTTTATCTGCAGGTTTGGCTGGGACTGCACACTGAGTTGATATTTCCTGAGTTCTATACACTGAAATGAAAGACCTCTTGTTTTTGAAGCAGCACATCTTGGAAATTTAAGTCTCTTGTCATACGCATTTTACTTTTCCTATACCCAAGTTATTTTTAGGTTTTCCCCCCCATTTTTGTTATGATGAGAAGCAACACCTCAGAGAAAGTGAAGTCTATTCAATAAGATCCTGATGCCTATGACATTTTTGACAAGTTGATTTTTTTAACACTCTGAATGAAGCACTTGTTTTGGCTGGTATTTATTTTTATGTTTTCTATTAATAGACTATCTTCCATCTCATTTGTCTTTCAAGATTGGGTGTGTTTGTGGCTTTTTCATGTCTTTCACTGTCAGAAATGCTTTGACTGACACACAGCCACTGTCTAAAAAACAACAGAATTCTGTCTCAAGGTGTCATGCTTTTCTTCTTACAGAAAATCCATCCAGGGATGTGATCAACAGTTCTTATTTATAGGAGAGTTTTTTGGACCTCATTATTAAAAATTGTATGCATATTTTATGGAGATTTTCCTCTTTGTTCCATTTTGTAACTCCAAGCTGAAACAGGCTGAACTGCTCCAGAAATAAAGTGAACATGAAGGAAATCCTTTCAAATCTCTTCAGTACATTCAAATCCATTACACAGAACAGCTCTCACTTGAAAAAAAGAATTTAGAATTAAAAGAACTGCTCAGAGAAATACATTAAAACATTAAGACTTCCCCTTTGCAACTCTTATCAAGACCATGGTCTACATTTCTTAGTATGAGATATATTTTATGATTTGTGATGTTATATATCAACTGTCTTTGATTATATTTTTTATCATGAGTATTAGGAAGACTTTCTTGCTGAATGCTAGGAAATTTAAGTAATGACAACAAAAAAAAAAAAAAGCCAAGCACAAACATTTTTTTCATAGAATTCCTGGATTTTGCTCTTGTAAACTGAAATCCTTGGACACATGTTTTTAGGGCACTGTGATGTAACTGCAGTGTAGCACTGCAGTGACTTCCCTCTGCCTGAGGGTCTCATGTCATTAGCCTGAGCTCCTCTTTCCCTTTACCAGGAGCTACCACTCAGCTCCTTCCTTCATTTTTAATTGTGCAGCCTCTTTCTGCAGCTCCCAGGATCTGCTCCAGGCTAATACCCTCAGATAACCGCAGCAGCAAAATAGTTCCAATGGGCACCCTTAAAAGTTTTCTTTCACTTTTCAATAAGTCATAACCAGTTACTGGTGCTGCTCGTTAAAAGTACAAAGAATATCTCCTCATTATGGCTGCAGCTTATCTAACATTGAATGGGTCGAAGGAAACTTTGCAACAAGTCACATTGGATTTTAATTGAAATAATAAAATTAATCTTGTCAATGGAAACAAACACAACCTTTGACATCCCCCTTTGAATTGATTCTTAGTCTACCACTTGAGAAGAAAAATATTTACGTAAATATTTAAAACAAAACTGTCAATTCCATGTGTCATGGCCATAGTTATTCTTTGAAGGTATTATAACTCTTAAATGGCTTCCTACTGAATCACTGCATGGCTTGATGCCATTAGTCAGTTTAACATCTCAGCACTGCACAGGAGTGAAATAGTGAGTGCCTTCTTCCTTTCATCCTTCAGGTTGATTATTGAATAAACATATACAAAATGTTTATTTGACATTGTGAGTAGTCACAATTATCACTACTCTGCAGTTCAAAATAATTGTCAGCAATGAATAACAGCTGAGATCTATTGCATTTCTGTCCCAAGGGACTATCAGACTCATTGTGTTCAGTCACACACATTGTTTAATTTGGTAGCTACTCACTATTTAAAGCAGATAGAAAATGGCAAGTGCATTTAAGAATGCTGCAGACTAATTTTGAGACTTTTGTTGTGTATTTGCACAGCTACCCCATTGCAATCCTCCTGCCAAGCCGACAAAGAACCTCTAATGCAGAACACACCTGGATGTCTTAGTTACGTGCATGCTGTGAGTAAAAGAGCACAGCACAGCCTGCAAAGCCAATTCTCATCTTATCCATGCATTTCCTGGGACAAGGAACCATTCTGCACAAAAGGGACAAGACATACTCTTCTCCTTACAAGACTAATAATGTTAAAAGTAAGAAGCAGAACCTTGAACCTGTATTTTCAGGGTTGGGGTCTGATCCAGTTTTTAGACAGCATTTGAAGAAAACCATCTCCATTTGCAGCAGAGATCCTCCTTAACCCCAGCATCCTTCAGGTTCCCCAAACTTCTGAATTAGCTGCTAATCAACTCCATTTCCCAGCAGATCAACAGTTTTGAAGCAGACTGCTTAAGCAGGAGAAAACCACCCCTTCAGGCAAGATATTGGTGGATATGGGCTGTTTGTTTGGGTTTTTTATTTTATTCAAAATCATTAGACAGTGGCCACTGTCTTTGAAGAGGGGATGTCTCTCTCATTCCACATTTCCTAGGAGATGTCACAGCTGTGACAAGGAGGAGTTTATAATGCCACAGTTCGGTGCCTTCATAATTTATTCTCTCTGATTTTATGCTCTTTTAGTCTCCTGCTCAACCATCCACTAACAAGCAGTGATATTAGCCAATAAATCAAAGACATCTGCTTGTCACCGCCAGATGCTTGGTCACATTGCAGCTGATTATGAGACATACAAAAGGACAATTTCATGTAGAGAGCTCTGTGGAGGTGTTCCACTGATATTCTGTTTGATAGGAGACCAGCGTGAGGTGAATGTAGTATAAGTCAGTAACTTTTATGCCTCCCAGCAATGGAAAAGTAAGCTGAAATAAAACTGGGAAGTAAATTAGGACCTCACCTTTATGAGTATGTCATTTATGATCCTACATCTATTCTTCCAGTATGCTGGCACAAGTCAGCACAAAAATAAATGTTTTAATTTGCCCATCTTGCATTGTGCTGGGCACAGAAAAAGCAGCTACTTTAATTTCCACAAAGGGCAGAAGAGGTATTTAATATCAATTGTTACCAAGCACATCAATTTTTCATGTGGCTGTCTTGTAAAAAAACTAGTCCATTAGCCTTATCAGTCATATGTACAACTAACATGCCCAGTGCAAAGACACTCTGATCTCTCTTTTTCTCTCTAATTTATTATAACAAACACCATTAATGATGAGACCCAGGGACTATTCTGCAGAATGGAGAAGGAGAGCAAAACTCAGTGCTGCTCTGGCTTTCTTCTCAAACTTAAATGTTATACTCCAATACTACACCACAACAGTAACTGACAAAATATTATGGATTATTCTAATGTGCTGTAAATAAAATCCATAGGAAAACCATACAATTTGCCAAGTAAAACCTGAGTATTTTAGTATAGGTGGAAATGGATTTAAAACAAATCACAGCATTTGCTAATTGCTCTCTGAAGAGGAGACCAAATTCTCCAAATTCTGTGAGGCTGCATGGCTTTAAATTTCTGGGTCACCAGCTGAAAGGAGATTCAACCAGGTTTTCTGTATGTCACCATGCTTCTTTTTAGTAGTTTAATCTTCATAAAATTTAGTCTCCATAAGTTACCTGTCTTTTCCACAGGCATCTCTGACACACACAATGTGAATGTTATCAGGGCGTCACCACCCCAGTGCTTTTTACTCACTCATTCTTATATTTTAAAACATCAGTAGCTTTAAAAAGAGACCCATATGAGCACTGATCAGACAGGTTTGGCTCTACAATCCTCTCTTGTATTCTGGTTTAATTTCTGCCCCTGCAAATCCCAGATTTGAATGCCTGAGAATTTCTCTTGCTGAACATGGGTTTAGCCTCAGGCCATCCAGTTCTGAGCAGTGGAGTCACAGGGACAATGACATCTAGGAGAGAACTTGTCCTGTGATGTTAACACAAGCCCAACCAGCAGCTGGCATTCAGTTAATTGCTACATTAACTACTACACCCTCCAGTGACTAGAAAATATAAGCATATGAAAGAAGTAGTATTAATAAATTTTTATCTATATTCTAATGAATCATGTTTTAACCAGAGCTCCAGCCAGAAGCATTTCATTGTGGAGTGACAGCCTCATCAGCAGCACACCATGCACTCTCACTATAGCAACACTAGACAAAAAAAAGTCCATTTGATTTCCTGGAAGGAAGTGATTGACATGCACCTTTTGTTTTAAGAAGCACTCACCTATGGCAGTGTTCCTCCTATTTCATTGCAGATTTTCTTGTCAAGCCAAATGATCTGCAGGAAGAGAACAGGAAAATTATGCACAGGCATAATATCAGGATGAAAAAACAATTATGTGCTGTTTTATAAAAAGTAAAGCAGATAATACAGAAAACTACCAGGGACAACCTCTGTGTTTGATGAATCATCTGTTACAGTCCTCGGATATGAGATTTGAGCTATACTGCCCTGCTTTATATGGCTGAAAGCTTACAGAACTCCATTAACAATGAGCCTCAAATCTTATTTTTGCACCTAAGTTTTCAAAAATATTTGATGAATCTTAGAGAAGCATCCAGGAATTAAGCTCTATATCCTATTAGGATCATGCTGTATAGAGCACATAAAAGAATAACTCTCTATTAAAACTCTACTACTTTCATTACAGAACATGAGAAGCAGACCTCCCATCAAGTATTGCCCAAATGCAGCTCCCCTGACACATTCCCTTTCAAAACTGAAAACACTCCTTTCTTCTATTAAATACTGAAGTTGCAGCTTCTAAGTTATGCTTGAATTTCCAAATAGACACTTCAGAATACACATGTAAAGATATTTAGATGGAAAACTGCAGCTAACAGCTGTTTACTGATTGGTCCAATATCTACACTCCTTTCTGAGGACTGTTATCTGAACCTACAACTATCATAGACAAGCACCTTACTTGCACAAAATTCTGTAATTTAATACATGACTACATCCACCATTCTTTTTCTTGAAAACAGCTGTCAGAAAAATGTACAGGAAAACATTCAGAGTATTAAGCTCAGTCCATGATACAATGTATGGTTCAAAATAATGAGTTAGTTTTAATGTGATTAATCAGTTTTGATTTTTTAACAGTCACAAAGCAAAAAACTGTGTCTATATAACAGTGATTGAAGTTGGTAAGATGGAAACAAGTAAAAAAGAAAACACTAAGGGCAATAAATATTAAATAGATATAAAAAATGATGGTCTTAAGAATGAAAAGATTAGACACAGAATGGGCTTAAGTATCTGTCAAGCTGTTATAAGAAATGTTATTAAATGTCTTGCTCCTAAAGCCCAAGATGTTCACTGCATAGGAAGCACTGGGGGAATTATGTTCTTATAAACCTTGAACTTTTGGGTAAGGTGGGACTGGATGTCAATTCATCCTTCTACAAACAGTCACAAACTGGAGCATGGCTCCCTGCCATAACTGTGGCTGTCCTGGATTGAAGCCTACTCCTGGTTTTACCAACAAGTAACTCAGGGCAGTGAATTCACTGGGGGAGGCAAACTAGAGATACTCCTGGAATGTGTGGACTTATTTGTGGCTTTCTAAATTACACAAAGACATTAAATATTGGTTTTCCTGAAGGTTCTTGCCAGAGAATATTTTGTGCAACTCTTCTCACTTGTTCTTAAGTAACCCTTGTCTTCTGAAGATATGACTTTCAGAATGAGCAACTGATATACAAATTACTCACAAAATATTTGTTAAAAACTTGTCTTTGTTTCTCTCAGTATGTCTGACAACTCCATCAGTAATTTGAGCACAATGTTTCCAAAATTATTATTTTCTACCCATTTGCAGCATTTTTTTCAAAAGTACTAGTAGCATCCTTGAGTAAAGATACATAAATTATTTTATATTTATCACTGTTTGCTAAAATTAAGATCCTTTTCATGAAGATAAAAGGGCCTTTTGAAAGGTCTAGTTCTCCACATAAAACCTCTCAATATGCTTTCTCATTTGGAACTTGAATAGCTTCCATGAACTCCATGGGACAGCAGATATATTTAAAGTCAATCTTTAAAAATGGATGAGTAATTCAGTGAAAAAAAAAAATCAACATTAAATGAGAATTGTGATAAAGGTCTCTTTTTTCCACCATGGTCTGAGATTTCCATTGCTATGTTGGGTTAAAGAAAATCTGGGAGTTTTATAATAGGAGCTGAAGAATGCTTCAAAGAATCTGCTTTAGCTTTTACAGCAAATTCTGATGTCATTTGTAAGCAAAGTACTTGGAATGAAATATTATCTATTAAGGTAATAGTATATAGGGTAATAGTAGAATTCAGAGTGGGTTATTTTAATTAGCCCTGATATCCTGAACATTAGTCTTTAAGAAGGCAACCACTTGTGCAGATCTTGATCTGTTTACGTTTGAGTTTAAGCATTTGGCCAAAGAGTTTGCAGCAGCAGAACCTGCAAAGGCTGAAGAATTAACCTAAAAGAAGACTTTAAAAGAATGAATTCATCGTGAACATATCCTCCTGCTGCATGGTGGGTGGCTGCCAATAATTAGAGGCAAAAGATGGGACTCTATGACTTTAAAACAGAGACCAAATATGGTTATTGTTAAATAAATCAGAGGAGTCAGGTGATTTAATGGCTTTTTAATGATCCTAATGTTTTCAATTTTAATGAGTCCTTTTACATGGACTTTAATCATTTTATGAGACTTAAAAAATGTCTGCATTAGTTTGGGTTTCTGTTCAGTCCCCCACAAGGCATTATGCAGGGGTGGCTAACATGAGTCAGCTTTCATAGGAGGAAGCCTAGACAATGACTGCTAACTTTATTTGGGGAAATGATACATTAGCTACCAATATAGTAATTTTTTTAATCAAAGGGACCATTTTACTGAATTCACTACTGTATACTCATTACTACTGTGAAATTGAATTAAATCTTTTCAGTATTGTGTACATTTAATGTAAGCTACTTTAAGTATTAAAACTGAATATGAGTTGCTGCATCTTTTAAAATTCACATACAAAATAACTTAAGTCAGACAAGAATCTTTCAAAGCAGACCATGGACTTCAGCAGGATCTCTCTTCTCTGCAGCTCTAGTAGTTGGCTCAAAGCCTGGTTTCCCTCCTGGTTTCCCCTCCAGGGAAGAGCTGCTATGGAAGAGAGCAGAGTGCAGCTCTGAGCTGGGGATGCACAGGGGCAGAAAACAGGGAAGAGGAGCCAACCCCAAGCTGTCCAAGCAGTTTATTTTACCACGTGCTCACACAGAGGATTTGGTGGTGGCAGCTGAAGGCACTTCCCCCTCGTTACCCCACAGCAGCTGAGCCCATGCTCCTTCTGCAGCCATCCCACAAGGGTGGCTCTCCATGGCTCAGCAGGAGATTATTGTTGGAAAATATTTTACAATTCCTAATCATATTAACTTTTCCATTATTTCCTATATCTTTTCCCTGAGCAAAAAAATTTCAGCCCCAGAGAAACGTAATTTCTGGAATTTCACAGTTATAAGTTGAATGAAATCAGTAACAAAACAATTTCTTCCAAAAGCTCTAATCTGAATCTTTCATGTATTGAAATTAAGGCAAGAGTATATTTCAGTTAGGACAACAGCACAACATCAAAATATTATTTGGCTTCCAATTAAAACACTACAGAAATAATTGTCTACTATAAGTACTAGTAGTAGTTGACTTGAACCTTCTTCACTAGACATATAATAAAAATATAATAAAAAAACCCAAGTTTATGTCACAATGGTAAGGAGCAAGGACTCGGTGGTCAAAAAAAGACCTGTCTCACTATATATTGTGAGGTATTTCCAGATCTCAAAGTAACCTGCAAAACCATTATAAAGTTACATTGCCCTGAGTATTCTTTTCCTAGAAGAAGCAGAGAAGAGAGAGTAGACACCTGAATATCTGTCCTAACCCCCTGCCTATGGTTACCTATCAAACGGAGCAGGAAGTGAATTTTTATAATGCCAAAACAAATTTGAGGATACAAATATTAGGTTCACTGTTTTTCTTTCTGTTGACTTCTGGGTTTGGAGCTTTTAATATTTATGACTTCAAACTTCTCCAGCCATTCTGGCACGGATCTCAAGTGTTCTCTTACTCAAGCCAAGGACTTGGTTACATGACCTCAAGTATTGTGAATTTAACAATAAAATAATGAACGAGACCTTTGGGGCTTTTGTTCTTGTTAGTAGCAGCAGTATTCTCAATCACTCCATGGATGCTCTTCTGTTAAGGAAATACTTGAGAAATTATTGTCTAGTACATTGTCATGGAGTGTCATTCACTACGTATCATTCTTCTTATATGTGCACATTGTATTTTTAAAAAGCTGGAAGAGAGTTTAGGTTGCTTCTCTCTTGTAGTCACTTACCAAAGCACTGTCAACGCCAGTCAAAAAGTTGACTTACAGGAAAATATTAGGAACAACATTTAGGCCAACTAACATTTACATACATACTTGAATACCTCAGAATTTGTGTTGTTCTCCTTGGACAATGTTCATGAGTATTACAACATATACACATTCATCCAGCTGTTAAAATTTCAAGTACAGCATATTAAATTCAGCATTCATTGCCTCTAAAATATATATACCCAAAAAAAATGCACTTGCAACTACACTTTAACCCCCACAACCAATTTTGGTGCAGTAACAAAAGCCTAATTTATTGGTAGCAATAAATAAATAATAACAGCTCTGTATTAGAGCTATCAGCATCCCCGTGAAGAATCCTAGGCTTGGTTATAGAGAAATCAGTCTGAAAGGTGCCAGCTGGAGGATCAGTGAACATGAACTGACAGCCCCATCAGCCTGCTGGAAGGAAAGGGGGCCTGGGGATGAAAAGGACAGTCCTCAGATGGGTGGAACAGCTTAGGAAGGACTGTGGGAACAAAATCAATCACACAGGCTGAGGGGAACCCTGGGCTGAGCAGGAACACCAAAGAAGCAGGATGAGGAAGATTCAGCAGGGAAGGTTTCTTCAGTGAGAATAGAAAGGAACAGACTTTTCCCAAGCAAAAAGGCCTTGGCTGTGTGGAGTGCTGGGGTGAGAGCAGCCCTGTGTGTGGCTGCCATGCAGAGCCAGGCAGCTCTCCCAGAACAGAGCCCCAGACACAGCAGAGCCCCTGCACTGAGACTGCTGCCAGCCCTCTCCTCCTCACCTGAGCCACCACAAACACAAATCAAAAACAATCTTATTACTTCATTGAAATCCTTCAGGTGAAATGGTCTGGCCTCCTATCAGTTTTTGGTTGAGAAGACACATCAAACATTTAATTGTGGATTTAGAATTGGTCATGAAATTACATTAAAAATTAGAGATACCAACTAACTTCAGGTGCTGAGGCAATGCATTTTAATAGTTATAGTTTTATTCCATTAATTGTCTTGATAAGTAATTGACTTCAATATTTTTTTAATTTATCCAGTTCAAGAGTTACTATTTCAAAGAATCTAAACATGCAAACCTTCTTATGTGATTGCATGTTGAACTTTAATCTGCTGCTAGGGGAAAAAAAAAAAAGCCCAAACAAAACCAAACAAGAAAACCAGCTAATACCCCACAAACACTGAACCCTCCAGCAAGGCCTTACAAAATAGTTTACACCATTTATAAGCCAAAGTATTTCAAATTAAATAAAGTGCAATTATAAAGAAAAATATTTTAATCTACGTAGTCAGTTTCTTGAAAAATCATGAGATTTTAGCTAGCATTATTGTTAGATTTTACTCACAGAAATCTCTTGAGCCTATAAATGCTTTTTCTATATCTTCTATGCTATCTCAGACATGTAATTCCATTGTGAAAATCAGAAAGTATAATCTTCATAATTCTATATTCATCCAAATATCTTCAGTGATTCAATGATATCCATCAAAATCTTTAGACAGATGAGGCATTATTCAAAGTACTACATACACCTTTCTTTTTTGCAAGAAACAAAAAAGAAAGGTGTAACTATTCTTGCCCATCTAAGTGCTACTTCAGCTGTTGAAACCACAGCCAAATTAAAATAGACAATTTTCCATCTGCCTTTCATATAGCAATATCTCATTTTTGAGAATACAGAAAGTATAGAAAGCTAAAACCTCATTTATGTGACTTAATTTTGAATATTTGAATACACTCTAAATCTCTGAAAGAAGGTAATAAACACATTCTGGACAAATGCCTCAAGTGCCTGTGGTGAAGAAACTCATTCACGTTAAGAGAAGAAGGGTCATTAAACACAGACTTGAGAAACTAATGCAGTCACTGGCAACTCTGCAAGGGAGTTTCTCTAAGGCACTGAGAAGGTGCAGGCTTGCTTTAGCTCTAATTTCCAAATGCATCATCATCTTTTTTTAAAGTTCATGAAATCTCAAACCAGCTTTCTTCTTGAAACTGTTTTCTACCAAGACAAATAATGACAGGCAAAATGAAAAACCTAAAGGTGAGTGGTACTTTGATTTAATGTATAATTACACAGAACTGCTATCTACATGTGCTCAAAGTAGGCATCAGCCAGTATAATGGCAGCATCAAATGTAAAGAGTCAGGAAATGCTCTCATTGAACTATTGAACCCAATTCAGTCCTGTACCCAGACACATTAGCTCTTCTCCTACAGTGGTTTCTTCTCTATTTGCATGTCATTACACTGTTTAGTTCCATATTCTGCTCCAACATTTAATAGTTTACTTACAAAATTTCTTTAAATCAAACCACTTGGTTAAATGCTCCAAATGGAACTATTTTTTAGACACATACTGCAGGATCTGTACCAGAAAGAAAAATACATAATCATGTAATTCCCAAGAGATTTAACCCACCAAATTAGTTTTGAAAACAGTCTCACTTAGGAGTCCAAAATTTGCGTTCTGTATTTACTAGCTTTGACTTAAAATATGTTGTTCTGCAAGAAATCCTGGCTACAAACTCCTTCAGATGCAGTATTCCTGAAAAGGCATGCCAAATGGATACCAACACATTTTATTTCATTGTTCATTTGTACCTAACATTGACACAGAAAGCACAGGAGAGCTTCAAAGGAAGTGGGCACATGAGTCCAGCAGGTGTGGCAGGGAGCTTGCCATTCCAGATGGGAGGATGTGGGATCATTGGATGCATTCTTACAGCTGGGCTCTAAATAGCTTTAAGTGTCTAAATATCCATGAATGAGTAAAAAGAAAACAGCTGAATGCAAATACAACTGTTGTCACAAGGATACTCATGTGTTCAGCTCTGGTCTCCTACCCAGGAGCGAAACCAGACAGTTGCAGGTACAGCAGATTTTCCATTTCAGTACCATTTCCAGTGTCCCATTTCAGCACCATGCCATTGCAATGCCATTGACCTCACCCTTGCACACAGAAGATAAAACAAGCCCTTGAAATGATTTTACTAATGGACCAGCATCTCAGAATCTGTGAAATACAATCACCTCATCAATCATTCACAATCATTATTTTTTATATCTTGTATAAAAGGAAATGAAAGAGCAGATTACCAAACTCTATATCCATCCCTCCCCTATTCTGCCTAGTACAGCATTTACAGGCCCTGACAAAAGGCACACCAGCAACTCCTGAGCCAGTGACACAAGTGCAGTGATAAGCCACATAAAATATTCATAACTGGAACTTTAGATGTAGGCAGATGCCCAACAAGAGCATACAAGCTTTGTCAGGAATCACTGAGAGATTGAAAGCATACTTAAAGGATTTATTAAAGCAATCAGAAGAAGCCTCTACTCAATCACCATGATTGCAAGGAGTTTATGGCCATGTATTTAATCTCCCTGCTCTGTAACAGATAAGTTATGCTTTCTTGTGATTTGTGCACAAAGAGTTTTTCATTCTTTTCTAGCACTATAAAGATCAGAAGTACCATTTCTACCTTGCTAAGTGAAGCATTAATAGGAATGCCAGCAGCAAGATGAAACATGTAATAAATATGAAGGTTTAACATTATAAAGATTTATAATACACAGAATGTAGCCCTTGATTATGAGATAACATTATTACCTTTTGTTATAGGAAAAAATAATTTGATGACAGGAATTTCTTTTTTCCAGCATTATATTCAGGGACACCAGAGTTCAACAAAAAAAAAATTTGTGAATGTACCACTGTTAAGCAGTTATCTTAACACTATTTAATCAAACAGAACACCAGAAGTTACTAACATACATCAGTTCACCTTTTGCAGAGAAATGCATTTTAAAAAAGTGGTTTTAGCTCATAAAAAATAAGCTTATTATTAAGGTCAGCTAGCAGGAAAACTTACTGAAGGAGAGAAAAAAACAATTGTTAATAGAAGCAAAAGAATAGAAGCAGGTAACTATACCAAAACTTGAGTGAATACATATACAGAGAACTCACACTTATGATAATGCACCCTTGCATTATCTCTACAAGATGGTTGCTATATTCTTATTTGACACTGGCCATTATAAGCACTGGAGAGCTGAGCTCATTAACATAACCAAAAGAATGGAAGAATACACTTTTTTCTCTCATTTTAACTTGCTGCCTACAGCTTCTCATAGTTTGCATTGACCTTTCCTTAAGGAAGCCTCAGAAACATCAGCTGTGCTCTGGAGCCGTTCAAAATATTTCACATGCAGAACAGACCTGACAGACCTTGGCTTCCCCACTGGGTTTGCAAGAACTACTGAATAACTCTTCCTTATTTTGGATCATTTTTCTCTTCAACAAAATCAGTGTGCACATAAGCAGCTTTAAAGAGTTTTCTGACAGAGGACAAAAACCAGCATTGCTTCATTGTAGAGATGAAAACACACAGAATGCAGGATTTGTTACAAAAACTATGTCACAGCACATGTCTCAGTTGAGACAGCTGCTACACACAGAATATCACCAGACAATTTCAGAAGGATTTCAGCATTCACCTGTAGAGAGTAACACCACAACAGAAAGCTTCAGGTGTCTGCCCATACAGAATAGCATCAGGTCACTTCTGAAGGCTGGAAGCATCTGCCCTTCTTGTTCTTTAGCCCAATCTTTTACCCCCTCATGTTCATGCCCTGCCCCTGTGTGCCTCTGCTCCCTTTGGTGGTTGGTCAGTGCCCCTGGGCACTCCATGGCTCATTGCTGTCAGTGCTGCTCACCTGCTGCTCACAGCTGAGCCACTGGGGATGGAGCTGGGCCAGCCCCACTCACAATTACACAAACTGTGTGCCTACAAAACTTAACTATCATCATCTTGTGTTTCTTTTTTTCTTAATTTGGCAGAGACTCTGTTTCCCATTGTCAGTGGATGTCATTAACAAAAAATTCCTTATTTTTTATTTAGAAATGGGCACATGAGTCTTGCATGCTTAACAAAAAAGAAGGGACCTCCTCAGCCAGGGAAGGACTCTTCAGTAGATACTCAAAAATACTGATCTTTGTATCCACTGGTTTTGCCCATAACAATGGCACAAAAAATCAATTTAAATTCTTAGACATAGTCTAGGGACTTTTCCTTCATCTCACATCCTTCATCTCAATTTAATTTTATCTGATCTGATCACATGAGTTGCCCATAGTGAAGATTTGTCTTTCACTCCCACTCTTTGCTACAGCTTTGTTATAACTCAAAGAAGGAAAGGTCTGGTGGCCTGATCAAAGGATGGTGTCACATACTTGCTGAATTGGGCACATATCCAAAACCAGTTGTTACACAGAAACTATGAAGATTTTACATTAGATGTAAACACTTCCATATAGAGAAATTCCAAATATTTCAGTACAAATACTCTATACCAGCTGTAAGTGCAGAAACTGAAATTTCCCCAGGTATTCAATATCATAAGAAGATCAAAGCAACTGTTCTAAAAAACTTAAAGAACATAATCATACCTTTGTTCTACTGCACTTACATTCACTTACATTCACGTTTCTTTATTCACTAAAACTCAGACTGCTAAAATATTTTGCAAAGTAGCATTTTTTTCCCTGACAAACCACGAGAATTAAGAACTCTTTCTTTCTCTGCTGACCCCAAGACTTTAATGTGTTCAAAACATGTTATGCACATGAGTGTGGCTTATGCATAACCATTTCCCAGTCTGAAACAGAACCTTCTCTCTCCTATCCACTTCAATTCTCTTCTGGAACAGAAAAGTCTTAAAGAAATTCCAGGATCTTAGCAATCAAGACAGCATTTACTTTACATTTGGCTCCAACAGAAACAGAATGCACAGTACACAAAGAGGAAAATTAGACATGAAATAGTGGTTTGGCAAAGCTTACAATTCTGTTACTGCTACACAAATATCCCTGGGTTCTAATCATGCAGTGCAGATCTGTTGTTTTACTTTGTCTGGAACTCAAAACCCATAATTTTGTTCTAAACTTTCAAATTGAATAAATGCAAAGAGCAAGTCAGACACAGTACAAGAATTTCACAGCTTCCTCCTCAAAGTAAAAATTAATCACAATTTGCAAAACTTGTTGTGTATGAAAACATATGTAGATGCTCTTCAGAGCTATTGCACAAACAAAATCCACTTTCACCTGCCAAATTTTTAACAACAGATATACAAGTGAAACCCCAGTCACTTTTAGCCAATGTCTAATGAATCCATAAGTGTCTATCACCCACTGAACATAGAAACTTTGTAAAGACGTTGTAGGGGTTAAACTGTCTTAGAGAATATTTTACAGGTTCAGAAAAATCTCAACTTCTTTTATGTTTTAACTGTAGCCCACATTAAAAGGTTTTATTTCAAATCAGAGCTCCATATCTAACAGAGAAATTGTTATATGAAGACAAATTTTCATGTTAAATGAATAATAAATTATAGGTTATGTGTCTCTTTGATTTTAGAGGATGCATAATTTACAACAATAAATAATTAACATATCAAAGGCTTCTAATTTAACTGATGCCTTCAGCACCAGCACAGCCGAAGTACAAAACATTCTATTTGGTGCTTGTAATCCATACTTGTGGTGGAGATGAGGAGCTATATACAAGTAGTTATGTTTTCCAATATGTAATTTTTGCTTATCACTTAAAAGTATTAATAAATATCAGAAAGTTCAATTTCTGACATATGATCTGTAAGCATACTGCATCAGAGGGAAAAAAGCAAGTGTAATGAGCAGAAATAATTAATGCAAGCTTTATTTTTAAGGGGTGTTAAGCTTTTCATTGGGTGGCTTTAAAGGCAGCTTATAGATGTAGCAAAAAATCATTGTCATAGAAGATGGCTCATCTCTAGGTAGAAGAAAAACAGTGCTATTTCTCTTTGGAAAAACAGGTATTAAATTTCTTTTTTGTACTTGTGTTTTTTAATTAGCCTAACATCTGTGCCTTCACCAAAATTCTTTGTAACAGACAAGACCAAGAATGACCGAAAAGCAAGTTTTTCTCACTATTCCCTAACTGAACAGGTAATTCAAGCAATATGCAGACAAGTAATTCCAGTTACTCAAATAATGCTGCTCCAAAACGGGTGATACAGACATTTCTGGAGAGGAAGCCAGGCTGGAGCAGAAGTGCTGAGAAAAACCTCTGCCAAACCCACACCACAGAGCTTACCAAAGCGAGCCAGGACAGCCCTGGGCTGGAGAGCAAGTATGACAGCCCACATCATCCCTGGAACAACATGGGCTGAAGAAACACCCGGGCCTTCAGAATAGTTCCTCCTTGTCAGTGAGAGCATCCATGGCTTCACTTCCAGCACACACAGAGAAAATGTTTTGTCCTCGAAGACCACAACCAGGCCATCATCCTGCAGCTGGACAGTTGTGACTGCAGCTCATGGGTTAGGTAGAAGGTCATTTTTAGCAGGCCGAGGCTATTGCCAGGTTTCTAACCAAACCCAACAATAAAGCAGTAACTCAGGGATTTGGTGGAGGTGCAATGGAACTCTCATGGCTTGCTTCCTTTGAGAGGGTGCAGGACACGTGTCCCTCAGTCCATCCTGGGGGCAGTCTGTCCATCTCCCCCTCCCCACCATATGGATGCCATGGGACAGAGAGAGAGAAACAGCAAGCATTTCTCACAGCAGCTTGTGAGAATTTTTAGGGAGGTGTAAGGATGTCACCTTGTCAGTATAAACAATTTGCAGGTGGTATTTTTCTACTTCATCTTTCTGTCCCTCTCAAGGATGGTGTATGAGGAAGGTGTTTTTGTTAATTAGCCAATCAAATAGAATGTATTGTATCACTCTATAAAAACCGCGCGGTTCTCCTGAACAAAACCTTCTTTGCTTTTTCTGCAGTACTGCCTCCCTCCTGTTCCTGTGTCATTCTCAGTGCAAGAGTGACACCACCACCCGCCTGTTACTGCAGTGACAGGGACAGACACACCACAGCTCTGCACCACTCCCCGCCCAGCTCTCCAGACCCTGCTGGTGGAAGAGGACACCTGCCCAGCAGTGTGAGCTAAACACGAGATGGAGCCTGCAGCCCAGGGCAGCCTCCAGCCCCTTCTGCTTTGTGACCTCCTGGTGCAGACTTGAGAACTTCACCAACATCCATCAAGAACCTACATTCTTCATCACATACAGACCAAAATGTGACTGAATAGAGTGCTGCATTTCTCAAAGTCCTTGATGTTGAATATCAGCTTCTGTGAGGTCACAGGAAGTATAAAAATTGTAAAAAAGATTGGAAAGAAAAATCTACAGTAGTATATGTTAAATATATATGTACACGCATGCACAATTTGTAAAAAGTATTTGCATTGGAATTCAGAAGGCTGTCTAATAAAAACATTTGATGCTTTTTCTTAGAGTAAGTGTTGTGGTTGGAATAAAAAGTGCTTTTCAGCTGCAAATGGCAGTCAAATGCCTGAGTCTGGGCTGAGAAAAGAGAAATCAAACAAGTGTGCAATTATAAAAAAACAGATATAATTTTCATGCCCAGAAAAATACATTAAAATTTTTATGTTAATGTCAATGGAACAAAGATTTCATCAAAAAGGTTTGCATGGAGAGACCCTTAATTACAGCCATGATAAGGAAAAAGCATCTCTGCAGTCCAGTTGTAATCACATGAAGCCTTATGAAACACAACTTTAAGAAGAAAAGATAAAAGGCTGTAGACTAAAAAAAAAAAATCAGTAACTATTTATGTTTATTTTCTAACACACAAGGCTTGTCAATAGCATGATTGAAGATCTCCAGAGAGCAGTGTTTAAATGTCTCCAATTGGCTCCAGAATTATAACTCGTTTTCTCCTTTAAGCACACATTATTCTTGACTTTACTACATAGGTATAAAAAGATGGAAAGTTAGCACCACTGTATCAAATACTTAATGAGTCAATTCCTATACAAATATTTCAATCAATCAAAATGGACTTAAATGCCAGTATGGTCATTTCTGCAGTTACCTACACCTGCATATTTGCTTCCCATTTAAGAATAAGGGGTAATTAAGTACTTTGTGTGATCACATGTATACCCTAATTATGCATTTACTTTATCCCAGGTCTAGTGACTGAGCAGCACCTGGCTGGCAGGTTCAGGCAGCAACATAATCTGGCCTTGTAGTACACAGGATTAATCAGGATACAAACTGCACTCAGAGCCTGACAGGAGTCCTGAAAACTTGTTCTGCATGGGTTTTCACCAGCACTCAGGGCAAGCTGAAGAGCAGTGTGTGTCTGTGCACCAGCCACAGTGCAGACATGAGAACATCACAGATTGTTCAGTAAGTGGTGTTTGTTTGGCGTTGGTTAATGACCTGTGATTTGGTACAATTCCCTTTGTCTGGATGGAATGAGTTTACATGCCCAAGATCTCAGGAAGGGAGTGAAGCAGCAGGGCTATTTCAGTGAGCTTCCCTTGCTGGAATGACAGCTCAGAGCACTCAGCTTGCCCTTTATCTTTGAAGATTCTTATTTGTCTACCATTTCACAGCAAGCAGTTCTGATGAATAGTGCAATTAACCTTTCCATTATTAAAACAATTAATTGCAAAAATTAAAGACATGACAAGGGCTAAATACTAATGCATAAATTATCAGGTTCAGGAATTGTAATTATTAATCTATGTACACTAATTGTGAAATAAACAAAGAGGACAAATTGTAATCAGAAGTCAGTGCTGGGATTGATGGTCATTTGTTTTTCCTGTAAAAAGAGAAATGCAGCATTTTGTTCTTGACATAAAGAATTAATTCATACCAAGCCTTAAACTAGAGTATTTTTTTTCTCTTGTGAATGATGTAGAATCCAAAAACAGCTAAAGTTTAGTTTTGTTTCTACAGCAATGTAAGATTCCATCAAAGAAATTTACATGTCAATGTAAAAATATCTGCCTAAACTGCTCCTGCAGTGAATCTCCATTACATTTCATTTTATGTAGCTATAATTTGACTAAGTATTGTGACATTCTTGTAACAATGTAATATTACAATGTTGCAAGACACAATATTAAAAAAAAACCCACTGATCTGACACATGGCCATATAACCTTTGATGATTAACAGCAACACTGAAGTATTTCACCTATGGGAGGAGTACCTGCCTCACAAGCAGGGCACGCCTGTGCTACCAAACAGTGTGTTGGACCTAGTCAAGATTTTTTTTTTTTACCTGTGGAAAGTGTCAACAGTTCCATAATCTTTCCCCTTAAAGGCGCTCAGGGATATAGCTATGAAGATTTATTTTGTCCCATTGCTTTGTGCCAGAAACAATGAAAAGAATGCCCAACTTTAATCATCTGCTTACCTCCCTCAAGCAGTTCTCCAGTCTCCTAGGCCTCCTTCTCCCCTCATTCCCATTAAAATACATTTTTCCTTAGAGCAGGCCCACCTTCCCTTGAGTCATTGCTTTAAAAGCTGTGATGTTGCCACAGCAGGATTCAAACCCTGAGCAATGGTCTCATGAGGTAAATGATGTTGGGGCATCAATTGCTGTCACTGTACCTGACAGAGCTTCCTTCCTTCCATGCTGTTAATAACAGGATGCATTTAGCAAGTTTCAAATGGTTTCATCAATTAAAAAGAAAAAAACAAAAAAACAAACAAAAAAAAAAAAAAACACACAACAAAAAAAAAAAAAAAAAAAAAAAACACAAAAAAAAAACCCAAAAAACCTCTATCAAAGCCAAAGAAACAAACAAAAACAGCCCCAAACCAAACAAACCCCCTCCACAGAAGTCCATCATATAAAGGCACAATTATAAAACATCAGCTAAGTTAGTTGTCCCTATAAAGTATCTATGCAGCACCTGATGCAGGAATGTTTTGATTGGGAGATCTGTGAAATCCAGAAGTTGGATAATGATGATGTTAAATCCCACAGTGCCAGAGACCTTTAGCACTAGAGAAAAAGCTTCAAAGAACAGTCAGTGTGCTGAAGGAAGGACATTTTGCTCGAAGAAGGACATCACCCCCTCACAGCTCTGGAAAGAAAAGCAGACTTTTTCCCTTTAAACCAGGTCCCACTTCACATAACATTTATTTTTGCAAGTCACCTTTGGTCCCACACACAAGTCCAGTGCAAGTGACTGGATCACTTGTACTCCAGTGAAACCATGCCACCTACACAGAAAAATTGTGAGGAATTCCTGAAGAGCTGTCAGGCAATTATCAGCTGGCTCCCACTTGCCCTTGTGGCTGGCCAGCTGACTCCAGAATCCCATGTCCTGACAGCACTCTGGCAAGCTTAAATAATGAGTTTATAACCTAATTTTCACACTGTCAGTTTCAAACCAAACAAACAGCTTTACATATCAGATAGTTCATTGAATTTTTCAACAAGTGCCTTATTTCATGAGCACCATGGTTTGGCAGCAATAAATTGATGAGAAAACTACTCAAATAATCAGTCTCTTAGTGTAGGCAAGGCATGTGCAGGATCTCCAGAAGCACTCACCCCTTGGTAAGGCAGCACAACTACAGTCAACAATAGCAAGAGAAATCAAGGCATACTTTTACAGTGTATGGCACCAGTAAATGGCATTATTTTTATAATCACCTTTTCATACGGACATCACAGAAAACATTAATTGATAATAAATTCTGAATTATTAAAGCAAAGTTCTGGCAAATCCTCTTTCATGTCTTCTCATTCTTTTGATTTCTTTGTTGTCTGTAAACTTTTACAAAATTTACATTTATTCATGCCAAGGATACAGCTAAAAAGGGCAATGGTACAGTACACATTCTGAAAACAGCTATATCACTGATAACAAAATACAGATTAGGCATATTCCCAGAGTTAATTATAAGTGTTTGTGCTTGAATGTCAATGCAGAAAAACATAATCTTGTTACAATATAAAAAGTTATTATATAATGGCCTTTCCTGAAATACAGTTTACTAGAGCATAGCAGGTGGCAGACAGAAGGCTGAGAAATGTAACAAGCAATTACATTACAGAATTTTCCCCTGCACTTTCATTAGCTAAATTTCTTCCTATTTTAATCTGATCTTTTTAATAATGTGTCAGGACTGACACTCCACTGACATGAAACTCAGAAAGGTCATGGTTGAATAAATGCATCTATTTAATTTTTCTCTTCAACTAGCTTTAAAAATTAATTTATCTGATTGCTCAGGCTATTATATAAAATTTGTTGAATTTTGTGTATTACTAATAGGCACCTTCCTTGTATTTTTGCTCACTATTGCCTAGATGAGGTTTTTCTAATTCTTGCTGATGGCTGATTAAAGAAACAATAAAACAGTGACAAAAGTCAGTTCTGCAAAGTTCCCACAAGGCTTCAAACAGATCTGGAATTAAGAAGAAGAAAAGCATCAGAATGGTTTTCAAACACAGTCTTGGGGTACAGTATTATTTGAACAATTCATTTCACTGTCACACCACAAACCCACACATTCAGCAGTGCTGCCAGCCCAAGACAGGCAAGAAATGCTGGATATGTTTAAGGCAAGAAAGCTGCTTTAAGCACATCCAGCAATCAAAGGAGCAGAGCTTATCACATCATTTCTTTTCAGGTGTGCTCAGGCAAATAGATTAATTTACCATCAAATTATAACATAGGAAATACTACATAAAATAGGTCTATTCCAAAATATCTTCATGAAAATGCCATAAAGCTTTTTCAATGTTTGGTGAGGTTTGTAGAGAGAACTAGGGGAAAAAAATCAATTTAATGAAGCATTTCTCAATTTTTAAATATTTTTTCTTTTAATTTTTTGACCATTTTTCAATTTCATAAATCCTGTATGTATCTTGCTTGATACTTTTCAGGGGATCAAAATGGTTACATTTTTGATAGGGAAATTAAACTTCTGAAAGATCTGTCTAATCTTTGGTGAAATACTAAGGTAGCTATAAAGGCTGATTTAATTGATACCAAGTAAATCCAGATTAGCTACGATGAAGAGAATGAAATTACAGTATTACATGAATGAATGGTGAGAACTGATGTTGTTTTAGAGAGTTTTATAAAGAAATATTGACAGACATTCCTGGAGGCTCAGAAGTACTTCCCTAACTATTAGGGGTTGCAGCAGTCAAGAAAATTGGTCAGTAGAGGAAAAGAATCAAAACATTGTCACAAGATGAGGCCTTGTTTAATTTGGAAAACAAACATTCACCCATCATGTTTTACACTTGAGATGCAAAACATTTCCCTGGCATTGAAGTTTCTGAATGCCCTTGGCTTCATGCAACTTTCCCAGTGAACTATTTCATTTGTACCTCCCAAGATACACTAACACAATGAATTCAAACCCAAACGTTTTGGATCCATACATTAATTGCACTGCTCTGATGTAATAAACCTTGCTGAAGGTGTTAAACCCGAGCTCACCATGGATGCTGTTTGTGGCCTCCTGGGAGCTGCGCAATTTAGTAGGTATAGCTCACTGTATAGAAGGATATAAATAAGAAATAAATTACAGTACCTTTACTGCAGCTACTCCACATTTTTTCCTTTACATTCCAAAAGCAGATCAGTTCCCCTGAGCTGTACAAGTTGTAGATAAGAATGGAGTAAAACTTGCATTTTGTATAACGCTTTTCAAATGAGTAAGCCTTGCCTAGAGACTTCAGTCACTTCAGACTTGCCCCAAACTCAAGTAAATTATGAGATTGAAGAGATTACAGCTGTCATCTTCATCTTTTACTCTGGTAAAAATCTCAGTTATCTTTGCATACAGTTCAATGCTATATTATCCTGCCACCTACTAATCAAAATTTGAAAAAAGATTAATCTCCCAAAGTCAAACATATTTCTCTCCTATTGCACAGCACAGCTTGTTCCTGTTGAGGAGCTGATGGCACTATAAAGACTTCACTTTTTAAGGGGGTACTAAATGATCTATAAAGTATTGTTCTAGAACAAAACCTACTGTGCAAGGTTATTAGGTCAGAAATCTTTTCTTCACCTTCAAATGGTAAGATTCAAAAAGAAATAAAACAAATGGACTTTTGGAGCTGACATTTCAAAAAGTTCTTTGTACCTTAACTTCTATGGAAAACTTGGGATTCCATTTTTTTAATTCCCATCTTGACAATTCTACCTCATCACTCAATCATTCCTGTGCTCATTCCTAACATGGTAATTAAGACTGGTAATTAAGAAGATGAGTGAGAATGAAAAGAACAAGAAAGCAAAAGACATTTGAGCACTTTGCTATCTTCCCATGCTCATTACTAACTCCACTGCCCCCTTTCCCATGCTGTTGGATTTCTCCTTTCCCTTCCCCAGGCCTCTCTTGCAGATCCCTGCTCTTCCCATGTCTTTTCCATGCTCTCCCACTGGGTGAGGAGGGTCTCCTCTGGGCATTCAAATGCCTCAAACTTCATCTGAGTCCCTGCTACAAGAGCAGAGAGCTTGTGGAGCAGCAGCTGCAGCCTGGACCAGTTCCACACTCTTCCTGCTCGGGAAAAGAAAGCCAAGGAGAAATCCCCAACCAGCTCTGAGCCCTGCAGGCAAGGTGACTCTGCAAATTCCCACCTGCCAGGACACAGGGGAAGGGATCTCCACCCAAAGAGGAAGCTTGTCACCCTTACAACTCTCAGTGACATTGCAGCAGACCAAGGAGGAAAGAATGAACGTCTTCATCTCTTATGGTCAGGATAATGACTCTGCTTTTCGGAGCGTTTTGTTTTAGAAGCATAATTTAAAAACAGCAAGAACTCCTTTAAAAGTTTCTAAAACCTCCATTGCCCTGGCAACGTCTGCTGAGAGCACTTGGAGAAGAGATTCACAGCAGAATTGCACTTCTGATAGCTGATGTACTTGCCAGCTCTGAAAAGCCACCTGAGTAATGAACTGTTGCTTTCTAATTGATGCCTTCTGTTTCCCTCACTTCTATTCATTTTCCTCCCTGTACAAAACCAAGAACATTTTTATGCCCTTTTTTCACCTCAAGTTCTTTTCTGAATAAAGGACGATATTTTCAACATTTGAAAGTGTTTTGTGTTTGTCTGTTTGTTTTTAAATGGAACTAAGGAGACAACAAAAGCTCAGGGACATTTGATATTGCAACACTCATTCTAATCTGATCTACCAATAAATACAGCAACCAAACAAGAAAAAATCCAAACAGTATAGTTTTGACCTCTTCTACTTGTTTTTTCCTATCCTTAAATTGCAGAAAACAGGCTGTTCATACAGAATGCTTTGGAGAAATCAACTTCTCATGTATTACCAATCAGATTCTCCATTCCCAAAGTTAACATCTGCATTAAAAACAAAGGAAAAGTTAAAGCTGGAAGAAGGAATTAATTATACAATCATTCGATGGTAGGCTTTCATAAAGGTAAGGGCAACTTTCAGCTATCCTTTTCAACATATTAGGCCCAATTCCATTTTCCAAATATGTTATCAATATGATAATTCCACACTTTCCCATCTGTAGACAGTACAGTCTTCATAAAGGTAGCATTATTACTACAAATACACTGAGGGGAAACTATTTCAATTACCAGGAGACTATGCAGCTCCAAGTCTATTTATTTCAATTTATGCAACTGTCTTGATATATGCGTGCATAGAACTTTTTATAAAGAATGAATAAATTCACCTTGAAATTGTACCAATTGACTTTGGCTGGGCTGGGCTGTGCAATGGAATCAGAATCACTTCTGAAATAAGCCCTGACAATGCTGATCAAAACAAAGTGGCTACTCATTTATTAAAGTGACAACTCAGCAATGGTTTCAAGCAAGGGGCTGACGTGGCCTGGGGTGTCAGCCATGGCCCGGGGTGATTGCTGTGCCTAAAAGCTTTTGAGCCAGTTGTGCTCTCTGAAGCTGCCTCTGATGGAAATCTGACATTTCCTAAGGCTCCTGCACCTGCCTGGATGTCAAGCAGCTGGTGTGAGTACTGTCACCCGTTTCAGATTGTTATTCCACGAGTGACAAGTTTGCCCTGAGACTACATGCATGAAATTGATCCTTTTTCTCTTTGTTATGAGCAATCTGGTCAGGGAGAAAGCATCTTGGGTCAGGAATATGCACAAAATGCCCAACTCCCTAATTTTACAACTTCATTAACTTAACAGCTAAAATGAATCATCACCAGAAATGCAATTTAAAACATATATTTGAAAGTTTTAGCCTTAGAACATGAGTTTGTAGAATTTATAAAGTGGTGGGTTTAGTGGTATTCTCCTTTGAATGTTCAAGTACAGGATTGCTATAGCAACCCACATCCTGCTTTAAAATCAATGGCAATTCAGGCAAGACAAGCTGTTAAACCAGTGTAACAGGTAGGAATGTGCTTCCTCAGTTCATCTGAGGTGTTGCTACAGTGGAAGTTGAAGTTAAAGGAGGAATCACAAACTTTCAACATGGTTTTGGAAAACAAGGTAGGGGGTGAGGGGGATGAATATCAGTGGGTTTGGATTTGAGGAAGGGTTTAGCTGAAAGCAGCAGAACTCATGAGCAACTGAAACAAAGACTCCAGATTGTGCTCCTTGAGCTTTTGCAAAGAACAGAATTGAGTTTAAGTGAATCTGTGCTTTCCTGAAAAGTCAGTTTTAGCTTTGCTCTTATGCATAAGAAATCCACTGAAATGCAAACACAGAGGTGCTCCTCCATCGAGTCCTTCTGAAAGGGAAACCCAAAGCAGAACTAGCACAACCTTATGAAGGTTTTACTGTGCTGTTCAGCAAAGGAGGTGCTGGCACTAATTTGTAATATCCATTCAAAGCTATTGTTAAATGCTTACAGTTCTAAAATTCATGTAATTCAGTGAGAAAATTTCTTCTGATAACCAGCTATTAGAAAATGTATCTTGCACTAATGAAAGCATAATAAAGCATCTTTTGAAGCATATATCACTTTATCTTTATGAATGTGCATGTCAGGCCTGATGCTGTCACCTGTAGTGCACTCAGAACTGTGAGTCAGGAACACTTTGTGGTTCTAAGCTGGATATCTGGTGCCTCCAGACATTAAACTGACTGGCAGGTTTACAAAGGCTCTTCTGTCTGGACATCTTAAAGACTGACACACTTCAAAACCAAATCTCAAATAGTAGAGGAAAAAAGTGGGAAATATAAGGAAGCTTTGTTTTGTTCTAATTCCTTGAACTCTTTCTGTTTCCCATAAATATTTATAGTGAATTGTAAGTATTCATCAGTTTCAGAATAAACATCACAATAGGAAAACAAATCTCTGTGTGTACTCCTCAAAAGGTGATGATAAGAAGTACTTATTTCCTTGTAATAAGGAAGCACTGATTTCAGAAATTTTAATTCATGTCTGTGCAAGAATGAATATCAATTCCCAGACATTTGTAGGCATTTGCACAAGTGTATCAAATAATGAGAAAAAATGAAGAACCTCTTGGAATATATATTAATATTTTATATTACTCAACCTATTGACACAGCAAGATAAAATTACAATACGCGCCTACCTTCCTCACAGCTGTGAAGCTGAACAAACCATCAAGCATTCCAGTGTAACTTTTGCAGGAGCTCTCTACTATCAAGAGAAATCCTTTGCATTTAGGGAAAAGGTGAAGGAAAGTTGGCTAGAAGTAGTACATAAGAAAAGGGTAAAAACCTAAGATAAGCAAAGAAAGGTCCACAGCACAAATGGTACAGATTGAATGAAACAGTATTTTTTTATGATTCCAACCTCTGGGTTTTTTTGTTACTGTTGCCATACATTGAGCTCTTGGAACTGAATGCAGCAAAGAAGCAGTTCTCCTTTTAAGATGCATTCTGTGGTGTGAAAATCCTTTAATGGATCTATGCTACATTTAAAGGTGGTAGAGTCTCCTTTCCAAAGTAGACTCCTGAATGTGAATATTTAAGTTGTCCTGTTTCATATTATTGTGTATTATTATAGTTAAATCATTTTCTTAGACCATTAAATATTTGGTCTGGTTTGGAATTAACTTTTCCTTCAATTTGCGTCTTGGCATAGGAAGTTTCTATTGCCCTGACTTTATTCATCCCATCAATCCTAAATTTAACAGCAGCAGGGAAATATCACTATGTTGTTTTTATTGGCAATAAATAATTTTACTTGAGCCTTTCTGGGAAGATGGCCAGGCATTGCATCTGTGTTAAGTTATAATATTTCCAGAGATAGTGGGAGAAAAAGTTCATTATCATTTTTGACCCTTGGTGAAAACAGTTTCTTCAGTGTTATTAGGTGCTCCTGCCTGGCAAAAGCAAAGCTTCTTATTTCAGCCTGTACTCGTTTAGAAAATTACTTGAAATCTCTTGGTGTTTTCACATTTACAGAGCTACACAGGGGAAAGAAATTTCATTTTAACAAAGACTGCAGAAATGCTGTGCAGAGACAAAAGACCCACCACAAAACCTTCTTCCATAACCACTAACAACTCCAAATTGCATTCACCACTTCATGCGTGCAACAGATAGTGTCCTCACTTTCCTCCCTCCAAGAACACCTGGCACTGTGCACATCTGTACTTCAGACATCCCCACGCGGAGGGGACAGAAGGTGCAGCCTCATTCCAGACCACTCAATCCACACAGACTCAGAAGTCACCCCGTGTTTACCTATGCAGCATTCTAAAATGCCCTTGACTGGTGTATTTTTCTGGATGTACAACCTTTCTTGGCAATAAGCCTTCATTTTTTTCAGTTGTTAAAGTTTTCTTTTTACCACAGAAAAACCCTTGCTGATTTTCTCTTGCAGTATATTATCTTGTGGTATATTTCCATGTGCACATGATTCGTGCTAATTATTTTTACAACAGGGAAAAGTGCTTCTTGATGAGAAGATGATGCCAAAATACAACATTCTTTTAAGGAAAAGATTGCAGGTTGGTGACATGCAGGTACCTCATGTTATTTTACTCCCTAGGGATACTACAAACTTCATTATTCTTTGAATGCCTACTTAGGACTGTAACTTTTGCTCTCTCCAAGTCATGGCGCTGCTTTCAGTTTTCAACTGGCGTCAAGTTTCTCTTGAATGTTTTTAATGGTTCATAATGTCAACTTTTTAAACTTCCCAACAATGTCCTCGTTTTAGTCTAATTGTCTTCTTGCAGGTCTCAGAAATCAGCTGGCAGTTCTTGGAAGTGTTCCCTGTTAGAGCAGGGAGCTCTGATCCGTTCCTGGCACACGGGACCGCGCTAACGAAGCCCCGGACAGCCACAGCGCTGCTGTTTGTCACTTCCTGCTGCAGCTGCACAAATCACCATTTACACCACAACTGGAGCATCATGCTGCAAGGGGAAAAAAGCTCTTTCATGCTCGTTCCTTGTCCTGACTGGTTCACAGATCACAGTGCTTGATTGCACCTCGTTCCCCCTTGCATGACATGTACAGGCTCAGAAACACATTGCTCATTCTCAGCCGATCCAACGTGATGCTTCCTTTCTCCCCTCACTGAATAACTCCTTACATTTCTCTTTACAACTCACAGCAACAAAGATATTCTTCCCATAATGTCTGGTTTTATTACTGTGGTTGCATAGGAAAATAACGACATCATGCTGTGCTTTAAAAACTGTGTCCCTGTCTGCAGTTAACTCGTTCCATCTCTGAGATCACTGCATGTGTCTGTGCATAGCGAGTAAGTACTTTACCTGAAAAGAGATTTTGCACAATCTGAAAATGCCCAGGAGGCAAATTGTTTTATTAAAGTTCATAGTCAAAATCAACTTGCAGAGGAAGGGTTATCTGTCTTTTCCAAATTCCCTATTACAGCCTGACAGCTTGTGAAAAAGCCTGGCTAAACAATCCCTTCATGTATGTTTAGCAACTGACAGTTTTCTTGAATGTGAGAGTTTTTGTTGGTTTGTCTGTTTTATGGTTTTTGGGGTTTTTGGGGTTTTTTTTTGTTTGTTTGTTTGTTTTTGTTTTTTTGGGGTTTTTTTTTTTACATTGCTGTTTAGCAGAACTACAAATCACAGCAGGGGTCAATTATTGTAGCGGTAAATGTTTTTCTGGTAGCTTTTATCCTTTAAGGCACCAGGTAACACCTTGAATTGAAACATAAGCAGTTCTCTAGTACTATGTTCTGACCTTTGAGCTACTCACTTTTTTGTAAGGCAAAGGTTAGCTTTAATTCCCTCTGTTAAAGCACATGCTGGCTTGTGAGAATCTTCTGCCTCTGGGTGGTGGGCTCTGACCCCCCCAGCACCAATCTCCTGACCAACCTCAGGTTCTGAGAGAGCCCCTGTCCCCTGAGGCTCCCCAGGGACAAATGGGACAGGGGTGGTGGAACACCCAATCCTTTCCTCCTCAAAAGCAGAGTTTTCTTCTTTCCTTAACACAAGCAGTGCCTCCAAGAGGTTTATATTCATCCATTCCTACAAGGTCTGTGCAACCTCTATGATCATGATGAATTTTATTGATTACACTAAAACCAAAGCTTCACCAGGAACCTTCTTCCCTTGACTTAACATTCATAACTCAGTCCTGGTCTCTACTGGTCTCTAGAGGATTAAATTGCACCTTACTTGGTTATATACAGTAGTATCCACTCAGAATGCATAAATCCTAAGGAACTAAACCCATGCTTCTGTCTTTTTACCCCCACAGAACCATATTTAGTTCCTCAGGCTCAAAGCCAGTGAAAAAGCAAGGTAGAGTGAGGAGTGATTTTTTCATGACTGCTAATTTGAATGATGTGCTTGAATGCTTTTGATGTTTCACAACTAGACTCACTTATTCCCCTTCCTACCTGTTTCCCTTCATTCTCATCTAATCTACCAAGAAATACAGCAAAACTAATCCTGGCACAAATCCATCAGGAGATGGATTATTGGCACCATTAGCCAAAAAACAGCAGACTCCTCGCCTGAGCTAACTTCAGGACAGGAAACCCATTTTCAATTATCCATTCTAGGCAAATTCTTACACACGAAACACTATTTGTCTAATGTCTTCTATTGCCTTCACTCCTCTCCTTTAGTGCCTATTATTTTAATTACTTCCATATAAAAAGACAGATTGACACAACAGACAATTCTAGCAGTGCTGCATTAATGGAAGGACTTGATGATCTGAGAGGTCTTTTCCCACCTAAATGAGTGTGATTCCATGATTCCCTAAAAAGCTGAAATTCTAATGTCTTTTTTCAAAATTAAAATATTGCTTTAGTGGTGTACTCTAAGAATTATTTGTCTAGGTAAGCTTGTACACTAACTACTCTTTTGATGCCTTCAAAATATTTCATCACGAATGTGGCAGCAAAACCTTATTTTTATTTTCATTCCAAGCAAAGACAAACCGATGCCTTTCAAAATTTCTGACAACAGCACTTTGTGCCTCTGAACAGCTAACACCCAGTGAGCAGGGAAATCAGCTGGGATGACAGTCCCAGCATGAAGTACTCCATAGTCATTTTTTATTAAGAATGAAAATGTTCCAATATGGGAGGCAGAAAGGTTTCCACCCAGGAGAAGGCACAAACTGGACAGGATGCTTCAGTACAATCTTGATGATCCAAATGCAACTGCTGCTATCCACCCAGACAACTTCTTTGATTTTTATTTTATTTTTAACAGATCTGTTCCCACACCTGATTTTATTTCTTTGGTTCTAGAAATTTTTCTTTACAAATAGCAATTTTATTAAAAAAATAGAAGCGCATTATCAAAACAGCATGATCAATTCTGTTTGTAATCTTTCATTTTTCATACAAATGGTGATAGATAAACATTTACTTAAGTAAAGACTAGCTTTGTTTGCAAATGAGTACTACAATACAGCACTTAGAAAAGTAGATCAACAGTGATTTCACTGAGAACAGAAACATGTTTGATAAATAATTCATTTATACCTACTGTGCATAATAATCACTGTTCTTAAGCCAGTATTTCTTGGAAAAGAATCATCAGTCAACAATTTGTCTGGAAACATGACATGGAGCCTCTCTCACAATGGCAAAAAATCTAAACATTCATAAATAAGGCATCTCAGCTTATTAAAAAAATTAAACTCCTTCAAAATCTTCGTTTTCTTGCAGGTTTCACTTGTTACAGAGCATCTAACTGCAGATTCAGATGTCTAAGCAAGCCCTGAAGAGCCTTCTGCCTCTGCATATTCATCGTAGCTGCAAACGTGTCCTGTCCTTGTCGTTGTGCTCAGGACTGGCTGCACCACCAGCTGAAAACAGCACACAGGCAGTGCTTTGGAATCTGCAACGATTACAGCAGGTGATTTTCTGTGAAGCTCAGGAAATCATAACACCCAAGAGAAATATTTTCTAGTCTGGAGAATGACTGCTTGTTTTCACAAGCATCACCTTTCATATCTGAGAACATATTGGAGCCAAACATACAGCTTCCTTATAAAACACAAATATCCTTCAGTGCTTGGAGTCCATGTAGATTCAGATGTAAATCACTCAAGAAAGAAAACACTGCTAGGAAAAGTAAAGTTCTGATAATTAAACCCACTTGTATCTATTACTAAGAGTATCAGATACATGAGTGTATTTCACCAAAGGCTCCTGACAATTTCACACAGATCATCCTTTGACTAAAGCAGCTGGTGGCCCACATGTCAAATATAATTCTATTTCATACTGTTAATCACCAAGAGTCCTAACAGAAAGTCAGGTTTGCAAGATGAACTGAAACTCTGTGATTTTATTTTCTTCCATAATGTACATCTAAGAGTTAAACACTCCCAGAAGAAAAAAAAAAATCCATGCAGTTTGTACAACAGATGCAAATGCATCCATCCTCCAATATGCTCAGAGGTGCATCCCAAACCAAGCTGAAATCAAGGCATTTTTCAGCTGGTTTTGAACCAACTCGGAGTTCAGCCAGAGCCAGAATGAGCTCCTCTGGGGACACAAGAGGCTCAGCATTGCTAATGTGAGCAGGGTCTGGGGACGGCCATCCCAGCACAGTGGTACAGGATTCAAGGCAACCCCTGATGAAGGGAGAAATGATGAGGAGGACTCCATTAATATCAGAAGGCTAATTAATTACTTTATGATACTATATTATTCTATACTGTATTACATCTAAACTGAATCTGCACAAGCACTGAACTCACTGAACAAAATCTTGTGACCGTCTCCTGACTGACAGTCTGGACACGCGCTTGGCTCTGACAGACCAAGGAAACAAAACCCCATCACCTTGGGCAAACAATCTCCATATATTCTACTTTTGCACAAACACAGGCAGAGCAAATTAGATAAGAATTGTTTCTTCTTTCTCTGAGGTTCCTCACTACGATTCCCAGGAAATATCTTTGGGAAGTTGAGCCTTGCTTTTCTCTGTGAAGTGAAATGAGGCCGCACAGCGGGGCTGGGTGCGCGCTCCGTGAGGGGCGCAGGGAGAGCAGCACAGCCACACTGCTCTGTGCACACACAGAGAAACCTGACTGCTCATAAAACATGGATGGCGGAGGATACAAAGCATAAAACCTTCTCCACAGGCTGGAGCCCTTGCTTTCAGCATTTTGCTGACATGCAAGGACAGGTAAAGGGTTGTGAGACCAGCATGAGTTATGTCTATGTGCTGTTTTGTTGCAGTAACCTCTTATGCTGAATTGCTGTAATTAACTTATCCCAAAGCCTTTTGTAAGGAACGAGACCCATTCTGTTGAAAGTTTTTAAACCTCTATGACAAATGTAAGAAATTTCTTTATCCTCCATGTAAGCACTTGGAAAACAGGAGGACCACAGGATAAAGTGTGAACAGAAGCTCATATTAAAGCTAGGTGAGACAGCCTGCTCTCTCCAGCACACTCAGGAACCTACAGAGAAATCACATTTTCAAAGAGGGCAAAACCATTTGGATATAATCAATTTAAAATGTATTATGATATTGCCCTAGTCTTGAAGCAAGACACAGCAATAAATAAGAAAGTCAGTGAAGAGGAATTGGAGAGACCCCTATAAGGATCTGAGGAAAATGGAGATAACTCCCTCAGAGCTTCTTACCAGATGTTGGCAATTTCACTGTTGCACTGCGCAAAGCAGATTTGTATTTCTATGACCTGGGAAAGATTAATCTGCTGCAAGCAACAAATTACAATTTGAATAATAAATTCCAGGTTTCACCAATATAATCTCTAACCTTGATAAGAAAAAAGACACCCATAGTAAATCACTTCAGCAGTCCCTTAAAAGCACAGAAAAAATATCAAATAGCAAGATATGGCAAATTAAGAACAGGTTTTTAAATTGAATCCTAGCTATATTTTGATTCTAGCACAGGATATATGGCATTGATTAAACAGACTGATAATTTAGTTATATCATGCTGGAAGGTCTTGGCTAGTTGTCATATGATTCTGTCCTCTAAGCAGCTGGTGCTTTGATCCAAAAAAGTGAATCAAAGGATGTTTACATTTTGAGAGGGGCTGGAAATCTCCTCAATTAAATTTCTTTTAATTTTTCAAAAACTGATAAAATTAAATTATTACAGCTGTATATTTTTAATAACCACAGAATCTGAATTATGCCCCATTTCATAAAGCCCTCAGTCTCTGCCCTGACCACAAATTAACTACTTAAAACTGTGCACAGATCGAACTTCAGTGCACTAGAGTTAACTGAGATGAGGCAAACCCTTGGCTGTCCAACCCATAATTAATTAATCATTGTACATGACTGTCTAACTTGTACAGAATATATGTTGCATGACTGGGTAACAAACTATTTAAGCATATCAGAGGAGCCAAGGATTAATTCAGAAAGATTTCAGAGATCCCATTCAGTCCTTATAACTCTACTTACTATCTCACAAGCTAAAATTAATTTACATGCATCCTAATTGTTAATTCATTGAAAACATACCACATGAAGCAAATTAGAGAAGTTGAGTATTTGCATGAAATCATAAACAGAATTGAAAATACATAAGATGAAATACTGTTTATATGCTTGTGCACAGGCCTGATGAACAAGAAAACAAGAAAAACTTTTGGGAAAACTTGTGTGCACCACTAGGACAAAACCTGTCAAACCCATGGCTACAGAAGACGCTTGAGCTAGAAGTGACAAGCTGAGTAAAAAAGATTCAGAGAAGCAAAGAGGTAAAGTCACACATATTCAGGCAGTTTTGCCAAAATCAAAGAAACAAATTTTTCACAGGTACACTAAAATTGCAATTTGTAACTCAAACTCATTGGTATTGGTGAGCTAGTTTACGTCTAGATGCAATTTAACTTGACGAAGAAAAATAAATTCTTGTTATTTTAATTTAACCAATTGAACCAATGCCGTTTGGTTATACTCTAACATTGCTTGTTTCATGCATTCTTTGGTCATTGTGGCTTGAGCTAAAATTGACCTTGGGTTCTCCTCATATACTTAGAATTATTTTTACACAACACAGGCAATCATGGGTGCTCCCATTACACAGGCTTCCCAGCAAAATTAGGAACCATCCTTTACTTATGTGCTGGTTCATGCATTACTTGTAGTGGATTCAATTCACCAACGTAAAGAAATCAACATGGAATTGAAAGAAGCAAAAGAATTTCAGGACAATGAAGTCTCTGAAATAGAATCAGCAAGAAAATTGTAACATGCAAGGGGCAAGGTGAACTGAGGATCACAAAATAGGTATTTTAGCAAGAGTCCCTCTCTTCTGGGTACATGCAGCAGAAGCCAATAGCAAAGGAGGAGCCTGTGCTGTGTCCTGATGCCTGGAGAGGCGAGAGCTTCTCACCTGCTCTCCCTCATCCACACCTCTTCTCACAGAACCCTCTCGCATCCTGCTGTAGACAGCCACAGCTCCATAATATCAATGGGATATAAACCTGAAAGAATTTCTGTACACTGTATTAGCACTTCAAGACATTAAAAAGGAGGAATGTAAAACCCTTGTGCAGGATAGGGGTTTTTTGATTAATTTCTACAGTTTTGTGTGGTTAAGAGAGATAGAGGATATTTTGCAAAGTATCAATAAAAAGATAAGAGAGGATGACAGCATTGCCTGACAAAAGCCAGCAAGATATTTATGAGGATAATTATGATGTGGAACAATTATTTTTTGTTATTTCCAACAAGAACTTTGTAGAGAAAAAACAAACTGTACCATATGCTGGGTCTTGCAAGGGATTTAAGGTTCAGTCATTACTACACTTCCCAGGATACAGGTATATTGACAAAAATCTCAGACCCAGCATGCACAGAAAGACACATTTAATAAAGAAAATGAATGTTATTATTTAATCTTTCACTGGCCTGAGCAATGACTTTGACTCTCATGCTTTCTGAAGAGGTGGAGCCTGCACAGTTCCTGCTGCTCAAATGCCGTGGGTAAATCCTTTGCTGGACTCCAGTGCCATTGCAGAAGCACTACTTAGCTGATGTTACCAAGATGATTATTTTCTCTTGACATCACAGAGAGAAAACAATAGAGGAGATGCATTTTAAAACCAACTATTGCCTGAAGATAAAACAGTGATCTGACCCTGTTAGAAATTTCAGTTGAACCCTAAGAGTTCTTTAGCTATGCATGTACAAACACACAAAAAAACTCAGCACGGTTCCAAATTCTGCCTTACAGGTTTGTTTGGGCTTTTTGTTTGTTTTTAATACCTGTGCTTCCACTATACCTACCAGTTTACTACTTTATTGTACTAAGAAATTTTGTAATGAAAATTATGTACAAACCCAATTATAAATTGTTGAAATCACAATTACAAGACTAGATAATAGAATCCTTTCTACAGTGTCTTAGGCATTTTTTTATTCCAAAACACCACAAGTACCTAGAAATAATCTGGCTTTTTAGATTCATTGAACATGGATTAAAAATTAGAATTACTGTGGTAATTACTGTCATATAGTCATTACTATTACACACAAAACTTCAAGTTTGTCATGCATCTACTGAGTGAGAGTTTTTGACTGCAGAGTTACTGTATTCAGGGCTGGGCAAAAATTCCTGAGGGTTCCTGTCATCTGCATGGTATTTCCATGAACAATGATAACCGGAGGAGAGCAGAACATACCTCTGAATATTTCCAGGCCTCTGGAACATTATTGCAGATCATCTAACTTCAGGAATGGATAGTAGGCACAAAGGTAGAATACATGGACTGTTTAAACTGTCTTGGATTCTAAAATGTTGTACAAAGACATAAAATCTTTTCATTTACATATGTGTGTGAACTCACCTATATATATCATACCTAGGTTATACATATGTTAATGTTTCAGCACTTTTTTTTTTCAAAATAATTTTTTTCATTCCTTTCTAAGTATTTCACAATATTCATTAAGAAAATAGTTCTCAACAATAATTTTATTAGAACCAAATGGAACTGACACAAAACAAATCATCGGCTCCATTTGCTGCATTTAGCAGTCACATTTTCACTTATTAACTGGAAGACTATTTCCCTTTTCTTTCTCTCGCTATGAGCAAAGATTTCAATACATTGCATTTGAGAAAGGGCATTATATTCTTTAAATAAAGCATGTCACTCAAATAATCACTAAGCATTCATGTGTAAGGCCACTGTAGATCATGCTTCAACTGCGAGAATCACAATTGTTTTTACATACATCTTTCACTGAACTTTAGAAAAAATCTGTTTGTGAATAAAACTGCCACTTCCAGAGTAATTGCAAGAAATTACTTATTTCACAATGTGGAATGCTTGAAAGGTTTTGAGTCAGCATCATACTCAATGTAGTGTATTACATTAATCTTGAAGCTATCTGGTAGAGCCATCAGAAGCTGACCCAGTATTTAGATGAACATTGATACGGAGTGGGATGTCAGGCATTCTTTAAAAATCACTTATTTATAATTTTTGGCTCAAAATAATAATTAATATTTAATTCAGTATATTGGATATCAAAATATAAGTCTGTGTCATATCAATTTGGATTGAACAGTGGGATTTTTAATCTTTAAATAAAAACAATTACTACATATACTGTTTCAGAAACAAAACACAGGAAAGAAAAGGATAAGCCCTGCAATAAAATCCCTCTCTTCTTTCACTCTCCTCTCATCTTCTAATCCTTCCAAGAAAAACCCAAAGCAAAAAGCCAAATACATCAAATTAGGAATTCACACAGACAGCATGGGAGTATCTAAATTCCACACAAAACCTCACCAAAAGAGCCAATTTTGGGTGAAAAATGACAGTTAACAACCTTTAAAAGAAAGAGCAGAAGCATAGCAAGTGTCATAACTTTGAATGCAGTAGCTACATTTTCCTTCCCGATTCCAACACCTGGCTTGTGGAGTGCCAGTAGCCATGGCAACCCTCTCCATGCCAAGGCTCTGCAGCCCAGCTACCAAACCTATCCCCATGATTTTCCTCCAAATCTCCTTTTCTCTATCCCCTAAGCACATTAGGGGTTTTTTTCTTCTTTATAAACTTGAATTCCGTCCCTCTCTCCCCACTAGTTTGAGATTGAAGTCCCTCTCTTGCTAAAGCAACCTAAGGCAATGATGCAATTGGATACCATTAGATGCAGCCATGCATCAAAAGTACACTCAGGCTCAAACATTTCAATCTCAAAATAATTATAGCACCCTTCAGAAAGATTGCAAAAAGTCAACAGAATCTGTTGTTAAAAGAGAACACAAAGTGGCAGCTATCACGCTGGAGGACAGAACACCTGGACTTTTATTTATTAAATAACCTTGTACTCCTTTCTCCTTTTCACAGACACACCTTTGAACACATTGGGCTACTCTCACTGTAGCACACAGGCAAGGCCATGTTTCAGACCCCAGATAAGCATGTTGTGCCCTGATGTGTCAAACGGCATAAATATGGTCCCCTTCCTTCCTTCCTTCCTTCCTTCCTTCCTTCCTTCCTTCCTTCCTTCCTTCCTTCCTTCCTTCCTTCCTTCCTTCCTTCCTTCCTTCCTTCCTTCCTTCCTTCCTTCCTTCCTTCCTTCCTTCCTTCCTTCCTTCCTTCCTTCCTTCCTTCCTTCCTTCCTTCCTTCCTTCCTTCCTTCCTTCCTTCCTTCCTTCCTTCCTTCCTTCCTTCCTTCCTTCCTTCCTTCCTTCCTTCCTTCCTTCCTTCCTTCCTTCCTTCCTTCCTTCCTTCCTTCCTTCCTTCCTTCCTTCCTTCCTTCCTTCCTTCCTTCCTTCCTTCCTTCCTTCCTTCCTTCCTTCCTTCCTTCCTTCCTTCCTTCCTTCCTTCTATCCACCTTGAATTTATCTTCACTATCAGAAGACACAAGATTTGAATGGATCTTAATTTAGAATCTGATATATTCAGTAGTTACAGAGTTCCTACAGGGTATAAAATAGTACCTCAGTATCAACAACTGATTTTAATGTCTTGCTACTGTTTCCACACAAAAGGACCAGCAGAAACTCTTTCTGTGCCTAAAAAGTCATCACAAGAATAAAAAGAAAGTTGAAATTGGTGTTGGTGCAAGTTACAAAAACCAAATGAAGGGCTAACATGCAAGCTCAGCAAGTTAGCTCTTTTGAGTGATGAGGATGATGCAAACAGTGCTACAACTTCACAGAAAAATTTAGCCAGCAAAGCAGACCCAGTCTGATAGAAATCTTGTTTCTTAAAAAAAAAAAAAAGTGAAAAGCAAAATTAATGGTAGTTCTCAATGATTTATTAAAATATGCAGAGTTCATTTAAAAATTTGAAAACAGTCACCTAGAGTACAGTTTGTTGGCAAAACAATAATAAAGTTTTTATGACATAAATAAGACTGACAGGATAATGTCTCACAAATATGCAAAAAGAGATGCAAACAACTGAAAGATCGTTGAAAACTTTTGACCAATATGAAACTTGAGATGCATTAACAAGACAGCTGGAGGATTCCTAAATACAATCCTGTGCCCCACTTCATCCCCTGAACATTGTACGAGCATAACAGAGGTAACATGAAGTATTGCAAGTAGTTTAACCTGGCAGAAACTTTACTGGTTAAAAAAAAAATGCCCCTTTCACGCTTAGCAACCCCGTGTCACCTCCCTTCTTTACCCTCTCCTTTGTGCAAGTCTTCAAGCCAATCTGAAATGACCCACACAGATAATAGATGGAGCTCAAACCAAACTGGGGTGCAGGGAATAATGCCAGTTTAAGCCATAGCAACAACTCATCTGGTTCATTTCAGTCTGCTCAAACGGATGGAAGAGAAAGAAAAGCTTCCTCCAGAGGCAGGATTATATTACCTTTAAGTGCTCGTGGAACTGTAACATATACTTAACATTTCAAATAGTTTGAATAGGTGTCTTCTGCAAATTATAATAAGCCCTAAAAATGTCACCTAGTATAACTATCATCATGTCTGCTGTAGGTACAACACTTACGTTGGTAAAACAGTTGATTCTAGAGAGAGAGGTTCTGCTAGTTCCTAAATAAAGAGATATCAGTCCAATCATGTTAACAAATTTACACTGAAAATATGTTACTTCATAGTGCCAATTTCCTCACAGAGAAGCCTTACTAAAATAAAATTTTATTTACATTCCTATCAGGTAGAATTTATAACATGAGGAGAATTTCTACTGTAAATCAAGGCTTAACCTCTGGCTTGTCTTGGCTTGCATTTTCAGGGGTACCCTGTATGTGTGCAAAGGAGGGAGAGAGGGATCAATACTGGCTCTCTGCAGTGTATTTGAGATGTGCCTTTAGGAATTCTAAGCAGGAATTTTGCTAGGGAATTCTGTGTGCAATAGCTATAGGCTCCTTAATTTATATTTGCAAAGAAAATGTAGATTCCAGAGGACAACAAAATAATGCCCTGTTCCACAAGGTACTCTGCAAACACTGTGCAGTAGAGAATTTTTCTCCCATGGATCTTATTTAAATGATGAATGAGAATATTTTAAATAAAGCCAGAATATTTTAAATAAAGTCATTTGGCCAATATCACATGAACGGACAGTTGCCAGACCACAAATTACTTTCACTTTTGACATTATTAGACTGCTTATAAACAGTCTAATATGCATCTAATGCCTGTGGATTTGGTATCTTTTATTTGAATTCTTGAATTTATCAAGTATATTTTAACAAATATTATTTCAACTCTGTTAAAGAATTAGAGCTTCCTCAGGATACTCAAAAGGAAAGCTCAAACACACATATGAGAAAAAGAGAAAATGGGGATATAGAGCTGACAGACACAGCACAAATGTGTCTGTGAGCTGGTGCCTGCAGTGGGAGACTATTGCAGAGAACATTCAGACTTTTGGTGTGTCACCTGAGCAAACAGAGCAATGTGGGGCTGGTACAGACACCTGCCCTGCTGAGAATGCAGTGGCTGGGGAGCAGCTCAGCACAGAGGACATAAAACCACGTGAACAGGTCACTGGATCAAGTCAACAAATCTGTTCCCTTCTGCAAGAGGGAGAGAAGTCTCTTTATGTTTGAAAGGTCATCCCTGAGTCTTCTGTGACTTTTCCTTTTCCTTTCATAGGTTTGGAGCATTACAAATCATAATTTTTTTTAATTATTATATATTTTATATGTAAATCAGGTGGCTGGGTTAGAAAAATCAGTATAAACACTCTCACAGAGGTGAAGATTGAGAGAGATGATATAGAGAACAAACGCAGAGGCTGGCCTGAACAGAGCAGTTTACCTCCTGCTTTATTCCATCTCTTATGGCAGTTTTCACCACTCTAAACAGCTGGCCTGTAAATAGCCTAAAAGTGGCTACATCAGTCAGTAAATTGTTAAAATCTCTTATTTTGATGCAATGCCTGCTGACAAGATACGGGAAGCTTTTTTTTTAGAATTGGAGCAAGCAAATGCTTCAGTTGCTTTGACATTCCCTACCTTTTTCATTTCCTTGTTCTCTGACAGTGTTATTAGGCAATCAAGATTAAAAAGTTATTTTACACTGATAAAAATAAAAAAATCATTCAAATGAGAATGTGCATAGTAAAAGCCAAAGGGAGTGCTGCTGCTGAATCAAAACCCAAAGAATTTCAAACTACTGTGTTTGGCTCTGTGAAACAAAACAATTTAAGAAGTTATCAGCCAGAGCTGTTAATCAAATTAACTGGAAACTACGAAGGTGAATTAAAAAAAATAAAAGAATATTAGATATTTTACACTTAAAGCCCTGAATAATAATAAGCTTCCACCTGTTAACATATTAATAATGCTGTTAAGGATATGATGTGCTTGACACGGTGCCACAGATTTCATAAGCCTATGCAATTTCTTATCTGTCAAGAAGCACTTTTTAGCTACTGCAAGAAATGTAAGAAGGAAGAAGGAGAAGAAGATAGATGAAAAAAATATACTGCATTAAGGCTGGAATGAGATTGTGAAAATCCAGTCATTTGACTCCTTTACCATCAGGCTACAATATTGGAAAATATATAAAAGCCCAACATTGCATCAGGAAATGGATTGTACTGAGTGACCTCAGAGAACTTTTCCATCTGTGCCATTATTAATATGATGCAGACAGGGTAAAACAGAGCTGGCAAAGCAATATATGTTCTCCCAGATGATGGATATGAAGGGAGAAGATAATGCTGATAGAAACAATTACTTGCTATAACAAGCAGGGGATTTTGTAAAAGTGCTATGATGTAATGAGGAAGATAAGTTGATATTCCTAAAAGTCAAATTATTAGATTTGTAGAGCTGAAAAGGTAACATGATGGAAGGTTTTCAAGCTGAGCAAATAAATCAGAATGAACCTGATGCTTTGCTGAGAAGAGCTTCTCTAAACTAGTGACACTTTCTCCACATATCTTGCTTTAAATTCCAGATTTCCACGATCTTCCATGAGACTTGGACTGTATCAATTGATTGAAATGTTTTATTGTACTGGATATGTGAAATTCATATTAGTTTTTGAGTTACAGATACTATACAAAATTCATTTATTATTTTCTTATGGCTCATGAGTCAAGTGATATTTACAGAAAAATGAACTTCAAGTCCTCAAAACAGCAATCAGAGCAAAGTTTATGCAGAACTTAAAAAGTAACATATTTACTGTAGTGGGTCCCTGGAGAACAAGCTTGATTGATTATTCAGCAAGCCTATTCAACAACCCATAGTATTAAAAAAATATAATAAATATGATCTTGCAGAACTTTGTACACAAGCATAGTAAAAGGTGACCTGCATTACAGTAGGTGCCCGGAGGGAAACTTAAAGAGGAATGGATGTTTAATACATGCTGTTGATCAAAATGTTTAGTCTAATTAGATGATGTGACAGAGTACAAGAGTTTTTTTGAGAGAAAGTAATTTAGGGCAACTTATGATCCAATAGTTACAGTGACACTGTGTGCTACACAATACTGAGTAAAGATTGTGCATGCTGTACAGCAGCTCTGTGGACACTGTAGGACAACAAGTGGAGAAAAATGTAATCATATTCAGCACAACTCCATCCTAAGGAAACTGCAGGTCAGGCAAGGTCAACTAAGTGACACCGTTGACAGCCTTACGTCCCATTCTGTGCCTCTGTCAGGGAAAGCTGTGTTGCTCCTCACACAGTGAGCAAGTCCTACCCTCCTCGATCATTTTTCTGACACTGTGGCCTCAATCATTTGCCCTGTCAACTGTTTAAGCCACCTCAGCTGGGAGCCCCGGTGAGAAGAGCCAGAAGTTCACCTCTGCCATCAGCATTGTGAGCAAGGTCAGCCCAGGGAGAAAGCAAATTACTGCAGAACTTTTATTTTCAATGCCTTCATCCTACCATTGGTCTGCACGGTCAGCCCCTGGGGGGTCTAAGAAGAAACAGGAAAAATAGACACTACCTTAAAAAAAAAATTAATCGTTTGCTGAAGTGCCAGTTTTAGTTGCCACAGCTCTGCCTTATTCCAGACTGCAGACACGTTTTCCCTCCCAGCCTGTATTTTATATGAGTGCTTTTGCCATTTCAATGCGAGTTTAGACACAAGGGGAGCTTCTCCCTGTGCATCTGAGAGCACATCCCATCCTGCAGGAGCAGTGGGCTCTGGGCTGCAGGAGCCAGCCCGGAGCTGCCACCACAGCCACGGCTGAAGGAGCCACCCCCAGTGACTGCCAAACCCTGTGTGTCACACACAGAGTGACCACCAGGCACTGAGTGTCACACACACAGTGACCACCAGGCACTGAGTATCACACACACACACACACACAGAGTGACCCCAGGCACTGAGTGTCACACACACACAGAGTGACCCCAGGCACTGAGTGTCACACCCAGAGTGACCAATGTGTCACACACACAGTGACCGTCCCTGAGCCTTGGCCGTGCCAGCAAAGCCACACTGGCAGAGTGCAGGAAGTTCCTTCCAACCACCAGTTGCAGCAAAGTCCTGCTGTTGCGGCTTCAGACAAAGCCCAGCTCCTCTGGTAACTGAACATTCACTGCCCACTGAACAACCATGCACTGCACTGTCCATTTAGACAGCAAAGGTGTTTGACAGTAGTGAGGTCTATCAAGATGACAGCAAACCAGCACTTTATTAAAATGAGAGGGAGGCTTTAGTTAATTTTTAGCATCAATATATCTAATTATTAATTTCTAATAGCTGCAAAATAAGCTACGGCTGACACAGACAGCTTTGAAATATCAGTATTTTAAACATTAGCTGTAACAGATTCAAATTAATGTTCCAGTAATTGTTCTAGGTTTGCAAAGATTAATTCTTAAAAAACCTTGTTTTGGTAGTGTCTTGCCTCTTCTGCTTTTGTTGACAGAAGTATTTTAACTGACATGAATGTTTGCAGAAATTTAACACCAAAAGATATTATGAGAAAAAACTTGTGGGCAATTAATTTTACATTCATAATGAAATTTGTTGACAGCAGAAGTGTTTTGAGTGTTCTTTCACCCTGGAATCAGGAGCAACAACACCTAACCAATAATGTAGCTAAAACTACAGCCTTGACCATGCCTATACAAATGACATGTTTGCATTATCAATTTGTCATGAATACATTAATTTAAAAACACATTCTAAGACAACAAAATTAAACATTTCTGAATAACTGGTGTGGTTTAGCAAAACAATGATCTACATGTAGATATTGTACAGCACTGCAAAAAGAGTAAAAGCATGGGCTATGTTCAGATTGTTGCAAATCATTACTTCTCCAGAGCCACAGAACTCTGAAATAAACTTTTTTTAACCATTATTATTATTATTTATTTTTGCAAAAACAAGGGAAATCATGAAGCAATGTGCCAGATTTTTCAGGGGGAAAAAAATCTTTCCATTTAGATGCTTGTTATTAATACTTAAGCATCAAGTTTCAGTAACAGCTATTGCTGCTGTCTTCCATAACACCAGAGCACTTCTATGCTGAGCTTCTGTGCAAATGGAAATGCATTTTGGTACATATCAAAGGAAGTGCAGATGCATCTCTAACTGCTTGAGCACAGAAGGGAATTTTTTAATGCAGTTATAATCAGCTTAGACATGAGTTAACAAATACTTAAAGTGTACTGAATAACAAAGCTCATTAAGCTTGCATCTCACAGCCATGGTTATCTATCAAAGATCATCCCGAATTTTCTTTCAATTTCTGAAAGAACAAATATTTGAATTCATAAGAAATGGGCCCCTAAAGTCTTAAATAACTATGAAAATAGAATTTTTAGCTCTTACCCACTTTCACTAACATTTCATTTTATTTCTTTCACTCATTCCTTAAGCAGTAGGTTCCTATTTAGGACCATGGAGTGCATTGTATGCCCTGTAACAATTACACAGAATTACAGAATGGTTTGGGATGACATGAACCTTAAACCCATCTAATTCCAAACCCCCTCCACAAGCAGGGAGGGGTTTTCCAAGCCCCTTCCAAGTTGGCCTTGGACACTTGGACACAACCACTCTTCCAGGGATGGGGCAGTCGCAGATTCTCTGGACACCCTGTGCTAGGGGCTCCCCACCCTCACAGGGAACAAATTCTTACTAATGTCCCATCTAACACTGCCCTCTGTGAGTGTGAAGCCATTCTCCTCTTGTCACCCTTATAGAAAGTCCCTCCCCAGCTCTCTTGGAGCTTCTAAGCAATGGAAGGGGCTGTGAGGTCTTCCAGAGCCTTCTTTTTATCCAGGCTGAACAGCCTCAGCTCTCTCAGCCTGGCTCCAGAGCAAAAGTGCTCCAGCCCATAAACATCTCCCTAGCCCTCCTGCAGACTCTGTCTGAGAGATCTGTGTCCTTGTATTGGGAGCCTCAGAGTTGGACACTGTTCTCCAGAACCCCAAACATCCAGATCCTGACCAGAAGTATCCAAATGTCTTTAGAGGAAAGAACTTGGAGAAAACCTTCTTCAGTAATTAGACTAGTCTTACACACTTCAGTGCTTCCCAAAAGCAAAGAGGGGCAGTATCAATACCCCTCCTGACAGGAAAACTGGGACGTGTCCCTAAAGGCTTTCCAGTCCCCATATACAAAATCTTCCATAGAAATTTCTGTTTGGATGTGACTTTTGCAGTTCAGACAGGTGAAAGCTTCCTTAGCAAGGGATATGTTTTGTGCCACTAGGTATCAAATTTGCCTGGCCTTAGGAAAGGCCAGAATCCCACAGGGTGCAGCTGCAATGATTTCCAGTGTGAAGACCACACTGCCCTAAGGTTCCTTTGCATTTCCACTGCCTTGCCACACACCTTGTCAAATTTTGTTAGGTCTTTCAAATTTCCACCAATAACCACAGGAGCAGGCAGAGGAGGGAAGGCAGGAAATCTTCTGACACTTTTAAACAGTGTTTGAGGCACTTTTGTCAGCTGTGTTTCCTTTGCCCTGTGTGGTCAGAGGGATGGTCTCAGCAGCTTTAGTGCAGGAGCTGAGGTGCTACCCTTTTACTCTGCCAGTCACGTCCTCCTGGCATATTCATTGTCCATCCAAAGCCTGAATCAACACATCCATAGCTAAGAACAAAGTCAGGTTGCACAAATATGTGGTGCGTATAGTAGTTTTCTAAGGTTTTGGCATCAGACATGATATGCTAATGATTTCACAGTTCCTGCAGAGCCCTCAAAAGTGCCTGCATTTTCAGATTCAGTACATGCCACATGCTTTTAGCTGGAGATTTGGAAGTTATTAGATTGTCTACAGAATTGATGAGGAGCAATGATTTGATATTGCTTGTCCTTAAAATGTAATAGACTTTAACGAAACACAACCATGCAACTGTAAGTGAAAAGTCTAAAATGTTATTTATACTAAAGTTTGCTGTGATCTACCAAGTTTGTAATAGTTTTATGAAGTGCATGCTGTCTTGTTTTTTTAAAGAAAATTAAACATTTTTTCTCATCATCTCAGTTTAATTTAAAACTGTTTTTAATTCTACTGTTTGCATAGGTAACAAACCTTGTCTCGCAGGTTTTAAACATTAAACTATCTTGAAATTTGCTGGTTTTTGACAAATGAAGATTTTTGAGCTGGTAAGTTTTCCTCCATCCTGAAACATTTTAAAACGCAGTAACAAGTCAACAACTCAGCACAATATCTTTGCCAGAATTTATGACCACAAAGGCGCACAACACCGGAGATTACTTCAGTCTAATCCAATAATTAAAACATGATCCCTATTATGTAAAATGCTGGACATGCAGTATTTCTTACACACACGGTTTTGGCATTCAAAGAGGAGCTTCACAGCTGCACACAGATTTTATATGCCCTCTACTGCTTTTCCATACAGTGTGTTTGCACTGCTGGGATTGACCAGGAGGAGCTGGTCTTACACACGATGGTCTTGTGTCCTGGGCAGGCTCAGTTTCCCAGCTGAGGTCGGGCAGAATCTGGGCAATTTAAGGCAAACAACCACACACTGCTCCCCTAACCTGCAATTAGCACCTCACTAAGGCATTTGCATAGCCATGTTAAGAGCAGTGATCATCACGTTTTCCCAGACCTGACACTTTCAGGCAGACTCTATTGACATGTTTGGCTCCCTGACCTTTCATGATTTGATCTTGAAGGCAAATTTCACCACCCTCAAGAGAATTGCATTCTGGAAGTTGCCAACTGTAGCTAAAAACTTCTGTCAGTGTGACTGTGCTAGAAACCACAAAGTGAAATATAATACCAGCTGGGTTCGAACACTTTAGAGAATGTTCCAATCTAGCATTTCATTCCCTTGCCCAAACAGGATACCCACAGTATGTCTAACAGCTTGGACTCCGTTTTCTTGGCCTGAAATAATTTTGCATCCTGGCAGGATATTTCATTCCTTCTGAAAATCTCTGTCTTTCCCTTAATGTTTCCAGAACACATAATTTTTCATACCACATTTTGCTCATTATTTAGGGGATCCTACATTTCCATCAGGGAGAGCAAAATAATTCGAAATAGTATTGCATTAAAATGTGCCTGTGATTTTTAAAATCCACATAAAGTAGCTTTTGGGAGAATTTCAGACTTCAGCTTCTACTAAGCTTTTGATTCATTGTGAAATCTCTTTCCAGCATGAAGATTAAAAGTTACTCTTTTAAGAGAAGATGTAATAGATATTGCAGGGTTGATATGGGGCACAACTAAGTTCTAAAACATTATATCAAATTCTAGAACTTTAATTTCTCTAGTTTCATTGCAATCTGAATTGAATCAAAATGCATTTGGATTCCCCACTGCAGAACATCCCTACAAGTAAGATAACCTTATTTTCTTCTTTTATTCAATGGTGAAAATGCTCAACTTTAATTTAAAAAAACTTTTGCACTTGTTCATACTGCAATTTTAAGCAGAGGAAGCATACTGAAGAATAAGGGGGAAAAATTATTTCCATTTTAAGTAGTTCAAAGGTAGTTAAAAATGTTAAACTTGGCATGCTTTCAACCCAGTAAAATTAAAAGCATGAATCAGTGCAGGAGAAAATATAGCATGATAAATAAATAAATACTCCTACACACACTAATGACAGAGTGATTTCAAAATCTAATGTACTTTTCTAACCAAACTGTAGAAGCACTCCCCAGTTATTTTTGGCTACATATTTTCCCTAGGATTGTGCCTGCTTCTTGAGTGGAGCAATCATTTTCCATTAACATTTTTACCAGTCCAAATTATTCACTTAACTTTGCTGAAGGATAATGCAAGAAGCTCAAAATCATGACTGACATAAATGTATTCCAGTCATTTGTGGGTTAGAGCTTCTTTCTGGTGATTTCCACAAGACAGAGATTGGTTCCAAAAAGACTGATTACCCATACCATATCCTTATGCATAAAGATACAATAATCACAGAATGTGGGGAAAAGTGAGGTGGAAAGGGTGTTAGACCATTTAATCCACTCATTGTATCTTATGATTCAGAAAGAAATTTGCATAACCTGCTCTAAAAGACTTTCTACGTAATGATGCTTCCTCAGTTTCCCAAAGCAATTTTTCAATGCTTCAGCTCTCTTACTGTCAGAAAAGGATTTTTTAAAAACCAAATTTTCCTTCAGGATACATTCTTCACATTTTCCAAATAAATGTTGGAATACATCTTCATTTCTCTTTGCAGTGGCTGCTACATATTTAAAGAGTTTTAATGAGTCTAACCCCAAAATTGCCAGTTCCTCTCCTCTTAGGAAATATTGAGTCTGCTGTCTATTCTTTATTGTGTCCCAGTGTTTCTTCAGTCAGTATTTTTTCTCATGTACAATACCCAAAACTGAAAGACATGCTCTTTACAAAAAAGCTGTGGTTTATGTTTTAGCTTTATGCTAAAGCATATTCCTGAGTTTTGCTCATTTAAATAGAAGGTAATAAGTGAGATCTCAGGTTCAGACTCCAGGCGTACACACAGTGTATCTGTGCTCACTCAAAGTACAGCTCTCCTAACATGTGCAAATCTGCAAAGAGCTTGCTACCAGATAATACACCTATATATCAAATTCAGCCTGGGCCATCATGAAAGAGTCCTCTTCCATCTCAACTGTCTTAGGTCCTTTTATTTAATTTATATGAGGAGATAAGATCTGTCAAATATTTTAGGTAAATTTTTCCTATATTTTTTAAAATATTGCTGTTATGTAGGCAGGTTAATAAATTTATTTTCACTCCTAATTTATAAAGTCCTATTTAAAAAAAAAACCACAAAAAATCAAAAAAGCAGAAAATCTAATGACCTTCAAATGGTCAATTTTTCCAACTACGCATTTGAAAAGTATGGTGTGAACACCTTTTCTTACTTTAACAGCAGGAATGCACTCTGTACTGCAGAAGTCAGAACAAGTTATTATGACTTGCTGGGGAAATAGAGGGATATTACAAAATAATCAACTTCCTTTATTGATTTTACACTTTGCTCATACTCTATATATGTGGTTCAACTAGCACTGTGAAAGGGAAAGTGCTTCTTTGACACTGCCACATGCTTATTTGTTGAAAGAACATTTCTAAATTAAAAATTTGAAAGCAAACATTCAAGAAAACCTTGATGCAGTTTGACACTATCATAAACCCCATTTTAATTTATATTTAATTTATATGCTTTCTTAAGCTCTTTTATCCAGCACTGTTTCAATAAATCAGTAGTTATTAACACTTTTGAGCAAGTAAGAGTTCATTCAGACTTACAGTTACAATGAAATTTTAAAGCTGGAATAATCCAGAAGCATTCAAGCTAATTCCCTGAATGCTAAGTGAAGTGATAGTGCTTCATCATGCTTTTAGCAGTGGTGTTATACAGCATTCACCAGAAATTCATGCAATTCAACACCTAAAGCATTACAAATGCTTAATGAAATCAATTCTCTAAAAGTTCACATCTATGTTTTATATGCAAGCAATATTTATTTTTAATCCTCTGTTTACTCACATCCTTCTCACCTATAAAGAAATTGTTTACAACTTCTTAAACAAATTAAAATCAATCATGCATGTCAAACAACCCAAAATAACAGCAGTTGTGCTGGTAACTGGCTGCATTTTGAGCATGGATGTTTTTTGGAAGCAGAGGAAGCCTTAAACTCAACAAAATTACCCCAGTTCTACAGGTTCAACTTCACAGGAGTCAGCTGACTGCCACAGAGGAAGATAATTTGTTCCAAATCATTTCAATGCCATAGAGGAATGCTCAGTAATGTTATCTTGGGCAGAAAGGGTACCATGAAGTCTGTCTGAAAGCATCAAATAGCATCTGCACTTAGTGTGAAAAACCTAAACCTACTCTTTTTTCACATTCAAAGTCCAGCCTCTTAAAGGAAATGTATTTTTAGCCTTATCTCAAAGAAGGGCAGCTGAGCAGTTTCCTGCAGCAGCACCAAGTTTACATAAAGATGATTCCATCTCTGAGTGTTAATCAAATGCCATTTGTAAATGATCAGAGGACATTATGAAAGCTTGCCTCTATGGAAACTGAGATCAGCTTTGTTATCTTTTATGAACATATATATTGTCTTGTGTGCATGTTACAGTGACTGATACACTCATTAATAGGTCTCTTTTTATGCCATAAAAGGCCAGGAACTAAAAATGCCCTGGGAAGTTGTCTTTCTTCATATAGTTCAGAAAACTCATTTCAGCTCTCATGCACATAGATCTGCAGTCACTGTAAGATCAGCAGCACCCACAGAGCTTCCATATTGAAAAACAAAAGTATTTCCTAGTTCCTAAATATAAAGCCAAATCCTGCACTTGTTTCACACACTGTGAGCATCAAAGAACAACTGTACTCTCTTGAGAAAGATCTGGAAAGAGGATCTGCAGCAATTCCTATGAACTCTTAGAAGGACTGGGGCTTGAGTAAGGACACAGAAACTATTTCAGAGCAATTCTTTGTTATATGAAAAATAGGGAAACAGAAAATTATAGCAAAGCCAGCAATTCTGATCAAGTTTCTATTTTTGAAAATGCCTCTCAAATCCATTACTGTATTTTAAAAATCCAGTCTTAAAATAGCTATTTTTCTGTGAATTCTGCTTTATCTGAATGAAGGGTATAAACAAGGAGTTGAAGGTTATTTGCTTTTCTTAATGCAAAGGTACATATCTCTTCCTGTGGAGGCAAGAAATGCCGGCACAGGAACAGAGAATTTAAGTAATGGACATTCTAGCTTGAGTGGGCAAGTACTAAGGATTTTATCATTATGCAATTGCACTTTGTTGGACCTCAGTGTCCTGACATGACTTTTACAGAACATTACAGCATGAACTCAGTGAAGAATCTTTGCTGGTGGTTTATGCTCTCATATTTATTTAGACAACACTGCTTCTGTCATTGATTTTCTCATATTTGCTACAGAATGTCAGATGACTTAACAAGCTGTAGAGTCAGATACTACTTATTTCACATAGAGCATAATGAAAGGAATAGTACTTTTGGTCTGTCTTGCTCCCTTGCCCCCAAATTTTACATTCAGAGAACTACAGCTCAACCCAGTAACCTTAAGCTTGATATATGGAATACCATAAATATTTTAAAAAATTTTGGTATGTTCCAATTTACTGTAGCTCTAATTTATTTTATTGCTAATTGGGACCTATGACCTTCATTCCAAGTAAAAACATTAAAAAAACATTCTGACCTTAAAGAGATACTAAATAAATCCGTTAATATATTTTTATCTTAAAACTGTCACAAGGACTTCACCTTCTAAAGTTAGAGCTTTGAGGAACAGCTTCTGATCACTTTTATTCTGGTTTTATATTCTGGTTTTACACTGATATTGTTGCATTATGCTCAGAAGGGCTCATCCTGTCTTACAATACCATGAGATCAGAATCCACACCTTGCAGTCTTCTGCACAGGTGAAGAAAAGCCAAAAGAGAATGTGCCTTGACTTTTTCCTTACATTTGCAAAGGAATACCAGCCTGTATCCAAAGTACCATCACTGTCTGGACTTCATCCTAAGCAAAGGTTTCCAGACAGCAAGGCCTTGCACACAGCAATCAGGATCAGGATCCCAGGGCAGGGCTGACTTCTCTCAGCAGCATTTGGTGTTTGACAAAGCAGGAAGGTTTAACTGAGGTCAACTGGAGGCAGCCTGCACTGGACTCAAGGGTTGGGCAGATAACTATTTGGGATAGACTGCATGCAGACTCAGAGATAAGCATCAGTAGAGATCAATACAGCAAAAGCAAAACCTCAAGAGTTAAGAAATCATACAGCAGCAGCTTAAAAAAAAATCAATTTTTTTTTTCCTATCCAGAAAGCTACTAGCAAGATTATATTTGGGTCAATGCCACTCAGACTTTTCAAATCACTATACCTTCTTGGACCTTATATCATACCTATTGCTCCTATAGTCTCATCTCCTCCCTTTTTCTCTCAAAAATGAGGAAAGCTAACAAACCAGAACCAAGTGTAACTCAGATTTCTTCTTTGGTACAGCAGCTTTCCACTAACCTTCCCACAGGAGTCTGACCATGTTTTGATGTGGAGGTCTGCCATTCTACAGCCAGGACTGCAGGGTAAGATGTTTTACATTATTATTTGTTTCTCTTTTGACCCTATAATTTCGGTTGTTATTGAAATAGACTGGTCATTTTCATACTGTTGAATTAGGGAGATGTAATACAAACTGGAAATATTTGCAGTATGTCCTAAGAGAGAGCTTCCTTAGATGAGGAGTCTTCTGTTTTCAGAATTAGAAATATAATGTAGAACCCATTAAAAAAAATAATCTTCTGCTTTATTCATTTCCAATTGGTGTTTCATTCACAAGATTTAGTGAAGCCAAAAAATGTAATTTAAAAATTAATAGAAGAAGCAGGTAAAAAACACTGTAGAAAATTAGGAGTCAAACAAGTTGAAAGAAAAAAAACAAAACTGCTGTAGTATTTTCTACACTCTCCACCTTTACAGCTCTAGAAAAAGAAGAAAACATATGATCTCTGAAAAACATTTTCTTCTTTCCCCTTCCCTCATTCCCACCCAACAAAAAGAAAAAAAAAACCAAAATATCAGCAACAAATCTAACACTGAGACTCAGACTGGAATTTCCTCTCTGTAAATTAAATTACCCTCAGATTCAGCTGATATTTACATCAGTGCCAAGGGAATGGAAGAGAATTCAGCCACACTTGGCTTGAGGAACATCCAGCTGCAGAAAGGGCCCCAAGTGCCCCTGGGGACAGCCAGAGGCACCAGGGAGAGGCTCAGCACAGATTTCCAGGGCAGGCAGAGGGACACAGCCCTTCTGAGCAGGCTGGGACAAACCCATCATTTTTGGAGTTTTCCTCCTGTCCCAGACAGTTACAGTCCTGAACCAACCCAACAGGCAACACAAAGCAAGTTCCTCCAGAGCACTGACAATCACACTCAACACACATCCCTTCATCATTAGCTTAAGAAGCTTGCAGATGCACAGGTATCATCTGTTCAAGCATCAGAAAAATTTAAGATGGAGAAAAACATTTCACTGTGTTCTGCTTTTCACCCTGATTAAATGACAAGTATTTTTAACTTGCCTCAGCTACAGTTTTCTCATGTTAAGAGAAGTTTTTCTCCTATAAACAAAAAGCTCAAGAGAAAGTTTGCAGACATCAATTTGTGGTCAAAAATACAGGAAAAAAACTGCTTCATGCTGCTTATAAATGAAATTTTCTCTTTGCCAGGCTATTCATCTGTCTCCTGTTTTCTTCCTATCCACTATCCCAGGCTTCTGACACATGATTTGTGGAATCACAATTATTCATCTGATAGCCCATAACTGCATGCTCTCAGCTATTACATTATATAAATTGTGCCTTTGTGTAAATTACACATCACCAAAATTCCTGTCTCATGCATTCAGACAGGCATCTCTTGATTCACTGTTTCTTTGATTTGAGTGCTTGTATGATACCATGTTCTCTTCCATAACTAGAATTTTCTCTTTTTTTTTTTTCTCCTTCAAACTTATCCTGATTACAGTTTTATTTCTCTTTTCATATTATTCGAAATTCCCAGAGCAAGAAAGACTATGGGTTGGATGATTGAGCAGTATAATGAAGAAAAAGGGAAGAGCAAAAAGCAGACATGGTTTGGATGAGCTGAATTTTAAAAGCTAGAACTGCTATGCTGTTGTGGTGGTGATATAAGCAGAAACTTGCAACATTTCCTGAAGACATTTATTTCATCTTCACCACTTTTTATGATTCAAAGTTGTAGCATCCCCAGTCTTAAAGACACTTAAATATATTAGCAGAGAAGCCATGCTCCTCTCCATTCCTCCCCACTAGCCCTGCTCTGGGGCACAGCCCAGCACACAAAGGGCCCTGGAACACACCTGGAACAGGGGTGAGTTGTACATGGCCACCTGCCAGCCTGCCCTCTCTTGTCTGGATTTTGACTTTGTAGAAGCATCTCTGCTACAAAAATATTCAGTGGCAGAAAAGGCTAAACCAGCTTCACTGTCAGAGCTTGTTCTTCAGTGCATGCACCTAGTGAAACAGTTAGTGATAGTAATAAACCTAAGAGAAAATGGCTTTTTGGATTTTTTTCCCCCCTAAAGAACAGCACTTTACCCCATTAGTTTTGTTTACAAGGTAATCTCCTCCTGATCAGTGCAACAAGCTGCTATCCAGAGGGGGCACAGTTTAAAATATCATATATATATATAGATTGTTAATCATCGTGGGATGACAGTGGCAAAATAAAGTAATGTCATCAGCTCCTCGATGTCTCCACTCCAACAGGAGCTTTTTATAAGACTAAAGAATTTTACAATTTCCATAAAAACTGTACAACCTGTAGAAGAACTATCCTTTGAACTTAGCACAAGTACCAGTTGCCCCAGTTATTTCTCCCTATGTGACAAAAGTGTTGATAAATATGTCATTACAAAGCATCTTTACAGTGCTATTCCCCTAAAAAAGAAAACTGCAGCTTTATTTCTAGCTGAACATTACTACAGGTTCTTTTCCCCTGCACTTAAAACAGACCTTCTGTAATCATGACTTCTCAAATGTCTCTCAGCTACATCTCTGACAAATGATTTATGGTACCTGGAGAGCTACTGCAGGTGACTCTCCTCCTCTGTATGATATTTAGTTATTAAAACAAGGTTGTGGTTTTTTCAACAAGTGCAGAGGAAGGGAATGAGTGATTTCTCATTTACTTACTCACTTTGAGGGAAATATTTCCTTCCCAGGAGGGGTCATAAATTATAGTGATCTGAAGCATCCATATTTCCACCAGTAAAGGACAGAATTTAGAGCCATAGCTTAGCTGATAATATTAATAGCATTTGAGATTGAAGCTGAGAAAGGTGAAAATAACTTATCCTTCTGATGAAACAGTGGTTGGAAAAAGTAAAATACTGTAGGTATTTGTGCTGAAAAGGAGCAAGGAATGCTTTAGACAGGTGTGCAGAACATGTATTAAAAGGGCACTATTTTACATGCTATTTCCCTATTCATGTTTTTCAAACAGTTGGCACTGAATCCTGCACAGAGAAAATACATCAATTACTTTAAAGTTGACTTTTTTTTCCCCCCAGTACTCAGAAATCTTTCTTAGCATCTTTTTCATTACAAAGTCTGTGATTAACAACCACAGGCTGAATATTGTGGTTGAGAACATAATCTGGTTTAAATCAGCACCAGCCTTGTGAAGTTGTTCAATAATGTCAGTTTTAAGAGACAACCCCCCTGTCATTAGGTGTGTAAAGCTGCATTATCCTTTTGGCATTTTATCACTAGAAAATTATAATAACGTATAGGGCTGGCCAGCTAGGAAAACCCTTGCCTTCTATATATAGGCCATATATTCTGGGAAGAAAAAAGGCATAAAAAAAACTTCAACAGAGCTTGCTGCATTAAAAAAAAAGCACAGAATAGAATAAGATTTCATTCCATGGAATAAAGCAGGCCTACATCTCTGGCCACAACTGTTGATTTTGCTTTTTCATGATAAACTGAGTGCCAGCACTTGGACTGCTAAGTGCCACTCCCTGGGGGGAAGGGGACACGGTGACACGAACAGAACTGTGCTGCTCCACGTGAGTGGGACTGCAGCCTTTGGGCTGGGTGGGGATTTCAGCCTGGCACTGGCCACCTGTGAAAGCTTCAGCTCAAAAAATGGAACCACATCAAATTTACCTTGGGACATATCTTGACAGCAAAGTGAAACATAAGTTAAATCCTTCACAAAAATATTATTGAGGTGGCATATTGATAGCTGGTTTGGGTGGGTTTTCATCACTGTAAAAGTGTCACAGATACACAAACACTGAAATTGATGCAGGGCAAATCATCCTTTTTTCACCATAAAATACACTTCCTACTGAGAGCTAATTTTTCATAAAAATTGAAGCAGGCTTTTTTTTTTTTTTATATAAGCAAAATAAATGTAAGCAATTTTTCCAATAACAAACCTTTTTATCTCTGGAAATAGAGCATTGAGAAATTATTTCTTTTTTGACATTAGCTAACCCAATGAAATGTTGTGATTATTTATCAAGTAATTTTGTTATTTTTAAGTAAACTAAAGCTTGGAAAGTACGCTTCTAATGAATGACATAAATAATTTTCTTCCTGAAACAATTCTATTCTAAATATATAAAAATCCACAGAAGAGGCCAATATGTCCACTTTTGTACCTGAATATATTTTTATCAGCCATTAACCACTCCCTTTTGAAAAATACAAGCTTAGACCTCAAACTCAGCTCTGCTTTTCCCAAAATTATTCAATTTTAACTGCTTGAACTAACTGGGGAGAGGAGAAATCAGGGTTATTTTTAAGAAATAACATGGCTTGGAAAAGCTATGCATGTACAGCTCATCATACATGCCACCAGTACCCATAATTAGCCCATTACAAAAAAATAGACATAAAATGTTAATGGAAATGTTGCTGTAAGAGCCACCTTTTATCAAGCACACAAGCTACTGCTCTCGGCTGCCAGGAGTCACTGTCACAAGGGAAGAGGACATTGCAGAGGGCTCAAGGAAAGCATTCCCCTGCGGGGTCAGGAGGTGCCTCCTGCTCTGCCAGGGGAGGCAGGGACTGGACTTTGGAGAGCAGAAGATAAAAATGTGATCAAGGTTTAAACACCCAGACACAAGGTACCAATTAAAGAGCATGTCAGGGGAGTGAAAAAACACTTTTCACCCTCCTTTGGGGTCAGGAATCCCTTAGCTCCAGTAGCCAGACTTTCACTTAGGACACATTTTTTATCTTTGTGAGTGTGACAGCTTGTCTGCACCCCTCCCCAAGTGACAAAAAGAACACCACTGGAGCAGACACTGCCCCTGGCTGTACCCAGCTGCAAGGGGAAGGATTTTCCTTCGGCATCACTTGTAACAAGGAGAGGATCATCCACACAACTGACTGCCAGGCTGGGAGGAAATGGTCTTGGCATGAGCTGGGGGAGCAGGGGAGCTCCCCTCATCTATCACAGGGACATTAATTATATCCTCTCCTGCAGCTCCAAATGGAGATAAGCAGAGACAATCTGATCATCTGACTCAAACTTGTCCTCTGAGAGTTAGAGTTTCATGTTAGTAGGCAGGAAATAAATATTGAAAATATCCTTTTACACTTGCAGGCAAAGGCAAGAGTTACATAGCTCTCAAAGTGGAGCACCTAGTGTCAATATCAGTGGAAATTAATGAGCTATGCAGACACCCCTGACCTCACAAACCAAAGAAAAGTTTCTGACTTTGAGAATTTCTTCTGGCTGCTCTGTGACACCTGCATGGAGACTGAAATGTGAAGAAACCCAGACAAATCTTGATTCATAAAATGAAATATGTCAGATTTTAAGATCTGATCAGATAATATTATTGTTTGCAGAAATTGTAAACATTTAATAACTTATCTATCTTCAGATTTGATTAAATCCATTACTATCCCACTACAATGACCTTGGGGACAAATGCATAGATGGAATATGGCAATCACAAGAGTAGGGTATGTCACCCTTTGCAGAGGATTCTCTGCAAAGTACGTGATAGAAAGTAATAGGTCATTTTTTGGGTTTTTTGTGGGGTTTTTTTGGTTGTTTTTTTGTTTTGTTTTGTTTTGTTTTTTGTGGGTTTTTTGTGGGGTTTTTTTGTTTGTTTGGTTTTTTTTTTGTTTTGTTTTGTTTTGTTTTTAAACTAGAAGTAAAATATTATTCTCACTGAAAATACCTAAGGAGCAAGACATTTTGAAAAAACTCCCCACTACAAGGAAAGGAGCACTTCAGATCATCTGAGCTGCCACAGGCAGATACCAACTCTGATGTTCATTCCAAATCTAATTTTTTTATAATACAGTTCTGGAAGTGTTTGCTATAGCAATCCTCAGAACAAAAGAGCACAAAAGATTTCTATTTACTTCTTTGGAATTGTAGCAAAAGCCAGGAAAACAAAGCATCCCTAATGCATCCCTGTAATCTCAAGGAACAAAGGGAAGAGGATGCCATACACAAGAGGTGTGAGCAGTGTCAGAATGCCTGAGGTTAAGAACATTGTGAAATAAGCATTGGCGTAAACAAGTCAAGGGAAGTGCTTCACATTTAAATTCCTTCAAGCGTGTGGCTTTTTCTCTGTATATAAGTGAATGCGTGTGCCTGTAAAATGTGAGAGTTTTCCAAGGACAGGTGCTTCCACAAACATTTTAATTCTAGAAACCTTTGTTCTTATTCTATATTTTAACTCTTCTGAATATGTGGCAAAACAAGTGCAATAAATCAACTTTGGGGGAAAAAACAAATAAACAAAAAACCCCCAAACCAAACCAGTTTATTTTCAACGAGATTGATATTTTTTCCAAAGCTGATTTAGTAATGCAAAAAGACAATTAACCCTTATATAAAATTGTGATCAAGACAAAACTTGGCTCCAAGCTAGACATTATAGTTCTGTTCAGACACAGAAAAAAAGATTCAGAGATAACTTTACAAGCAGTGTCTCAAAGGTAGGCAATATTTCATTAACCATTTTCTCAGCATTCTATTCTTACATGTTTATTTTTCTCTATATAAACACAATTAATGAATCTGGAGAACTTTCTTGAGAAGTTTCACAGAAACATAATTTTGCAGTCAGAGAAAACTACCACACCTAAATAAAACATAACAAAAAGAATGTCTAAGCTTTAGGAAAGGACATCTGAATGGCTTGTGGAGATCTGATGGTGTAATCAAGCTTTGAAAACAATCCCATAATGAAGCAAAATAAAATTTAAAAAATAAGTACTTCAATAAAATTGCAAATGCTATTGATCATAAATTGATCATGGGAAAAAATGCATAGTCGTCCTCCTAATTCCAAAATAAGTGAACCCAAAAAAAGCCAAAATTTTCCTCATTATCTTTTCTGCACTTGCACCTCAAATGGGCATTGGATAGAAGCAGCATCCCCAGAGCAGGTCCACCCCAAGTCAGAACCCTGACAACCCTGACCTTGGGTCCCTCTGCTTACCCAGTTTGGCTCTGGTAAGACACAAAAGCCACCACGATAAGAAAGAGAGAGAGCACATTTACGAATTTCTCTAATCTCTTTAAAGTTTTTCAGCAGTCCTAAATTAAATCCCTTTCACCCTTATCACTTTATCCATCAGAAAATCCGGAGGATATTTGGATTCAGACGTCCATAGCACCAAAGATCTTTCATTACAACACACAAACAAGCACTTTTATTGAACAAGAACCCAATTACTTAACCCAGTTTCAGATTTCATTCTACTCTGCTGCTTCCACCTCGACATGGACCTACTAATCTCTTCTGACGGGCATTGCTACGTATCAGTTCTGATACACAGAGATGATTCCTAACCTCCCTTGCAGAGAGCTATTGATTAAATAAACTGAGATGCCCATCTCAGCTTCTTTGGACCAATGAATAACAATGAGGAAATAAAGTTGGGAGATAGAGACCTTTTTCCCTTTAATATGAACAGCATTCAGAAATAGATAGAAAATGAGGGAAAATAATTCAGTAAAAGAACCAGGAATGGAAACAGCTAAGTGTTTATTGTGCCCTGTATAAATGATTCATTTATTGTATCAGCTAGAGGTTATGCTTCCTTCTTTTCATTTCTCTACTGCAAATTAGTAAACTGTTTCTTTGCTACTGTACTGGATAAACGATGGCATAACTTCAAATTTACCAAGCCGAGGGTTATGAATATTGGAACAGAAAGACCTCAACCCACTCTGCAGAAGAACTCCACTACAATACATGAATGCCTGGTTTTCTGTCTGGCCCCAAATGGTGACAGAATCATCACGTGTTACAAGCTTCTGTTATCACAAGCATAGAGATGAAAGTTTGTTGCTAATGAACCTAGGAAACTGGACTAAGTACATGTAGAAAAAAAGAGGGAGATCAATTATATGAACAAACAACATCTCTCCAAATCAAATCAATTGTTAGAAAAAGGCTGCTAGAGCCAGACTTCTATTAACTTCAATAACCCCTGGTCTCCAACTCCAATGTGTTAGATACAGCACTCCTGATAAAGGAATGTGCAGCTCACCTGCTTATATAAACAGCCTGCTTTCTAATTCAGGGCCAGCAGGCAAAAACACAAGAATCTGAGCAATGACAAAGAGCCATTGTAAAATATTACAGATAAGGACATGGATATAAACATGGAAAGTAAAAAAGAAGAGCTGGATAGAACAGAATGAGCAGGGAGAGATCAAAGCAAAGCAAGCCAGAGAACTAAATCTGATCAGTGATAATGGAATTATACTGAAGGAGGAGAGCTCTAATACCACTTATGTCAATCCAGGGGGAGTTACCAAACACCAGTGATCAGGATCACAGAGCTTCTAGGATCAATTCCCTTCAATTACTTTAAGATTCATATTGCTACACTCTTGAGACAAAAAAAAAAGATTCCACAGTTTGACCATGTGTTTCTGAAAGAAATTTTAAAACAAAGTTTAGAATCAGAAAAAAAATGTGAACAGAGCTGAAACTATTTTATCTATGGAGGAAATTATTTTGCTTCTATCAAAATATCTACTTATCTCTGCTACTGAGATGCTTCTATCATACAAATGTGTATTTCTGATAAAAGTATTATAAAGGAAATGTAAAAAAGTTGTGTTGCCTCTGTGTTTGTTATATGTTGACAAATACCTTGTGTCCTGGCTTTTTCTACCTCTGGTGGCCATTTTTTGCTGATGTGTTTTGCCCCATTTGTATCTCTGAACTAGGGAGAATTAATGACTTTCTGTATTTAGTTGGAGTTACAGATGAGTACTTTTCATGGGGAATAAAAAACAAAACAAAACAAAAAATCCACCTTGTTCAACAACAAGCTGCATGGAGAATTTTTAAGGAAATATTTAAGTCTCATTATTACTTAGAATTTCTCTACAGAAGAAACCCTATCTTTTGAAAAAGTCTATCCTCTTCCTTATATTTCTACTTAAGATCTTTTCAGGCAAAGAAATCTACACAGAAAAAAATTTTGTGGACAACCCTTTTCCATGATAATGTCTATCTACAGATCATTTCAAAAGATACCTGCTGTCTTTCATCACTATGCAAGGCATTTAGGTAGTTATAGGTGCATTTGAGAGAATCTTCTGTTTACAGGAGTTTGACCCTTTAAGGAGCAGCTAACACAACTACAGCAATAAGATAAATCTGCAATGGTAATGTGAGTGTCATGTATGTTAATCAGGATGTTGATGCAGACTTCTATTTAGCCTGTATTCCTTACATTTTGTGTTACTTGAAGTCACATTTGTTTGCCCTCCTGCTCCCTCCATCTTTTTATCCACCATGCAGTTGATGGCACAAGCATTCTTTTATTTGCAGAGCACTTACATTCTGCATTATTCTCCACATAGTAACAGGGAAAACTTTATAGTAGTGGATGGAAAGGAGATGTCATGAGAATAACATTTTTGCTATCAGTAAATTGCTAAAAATAAGCCTTCCCACCTCAAGAAAAAAAATTACTTCCAATTTGACAAGTTTCAACTAGCACATACCACCTTCCCAGTGAAAATCTGTAACCTGCCCCAATGAAAGCAGACTGCTGGTTTTGAATGTGCTGTGCTCTGCCTGCCATCTAAGGTAAAGAGAAGCACATCCAAAGGCAAAACAGTGGCTATTTTGTTCAGACTCTCTATTTTGGACTTCCACATAGTGTAGGTAAAGTTTCTGTTATAACATTCACATTGTGTTTCTTCCTTTTGTCATTGGACATAGAGTATTACGCCTTTCATCGTATTTGGAAACAAATTACAGCACTTGATTATATTAGTTAAATAGAGGTTGATTGATGTCATCAATGCAGATTAATTATGTCTAGTTAATGTTTCTGTGCCAGATTCCCTCAGCTAATAAAGTGATAGGAAAATGAAGTGTCAGAAAGGACCATTATCTTTTATTTTCAAGGTCAAGTTGTCAATAAAGCTTTGACATGAACTCACTGGGCAGGGACAAGGCTCATTGAAGGAGGCCTTTTAATCATGTTTATTATTTTTGCCAGCATGAATGTGTTACCTAAACCTGCTGTAATAATCTTCAGAAGCAAACATTAAGCCAAAACCATCTGTTTGTTATCACTGCAGGTCAATGTGAGAAGCTGCAGATCTATTTGTGCTTTTGCATCAGGGTTCTAACCCACTTCTGTTTGCCAGTGCAAACATGAGTCTGTAGAGGTGACCACAAGTGTCACTCCTGTTCCATCTGTTTATGTGACTGAAATATCCTTCTTACCTACATCGAGTGCAGCCAATCTGCATGTAGGACAAACTCTTCCAGTGGCTTTGCAGACACTTTCTTTTCTCCCTTTCAGATGTTTTCCTTTTGAAGACATAGCTTTTAGAGTAGGCATAAATTCATTCAGAAAAAATAACTCATGAAAATTATGTGGGTGAACAGAGTTCATTCCACCTGGTTTTCCCATGTTTCTGTGTTGAAAGACATGCATGGCATCCCTTACAAACATATGGCCATACATTACAAGGGTTGAGTCATGCATCACAAAAAAGACCTTTGGTTTCTCTCTACCAAGATTCAAGCAAAGCCACTAAACCATATGGACATTTTTGAATTTGTTTTTCTGTCTCTCTACTGTGGGTCTATATTCATAGATTACACTAAGAGATCAAATGAGACATCCTGTTATTATAAAATCTCCCCTTAACAATAAACTAAAAACCTTGTAACAATTCTAGCTAATAAAGACATGAGATGTTCAAAGCAAACACCCTTCAGCAGGATCTCACTGGGCTGTACAGATGGGATGGAAACAACCCAGAGGAAGTCACAGATGAATTTTTCACCTGACTGCAGTCAGTGTATTACACACAACACGGAATAAGAACTCATAAATCTGAAGCTATGGTCAGATGTTCACTTCAGAGAGAGCCTTGTCAGTTAAAGATGCAAATTAATCTCTCCAGCTGTCTGAGCAGCTCCTCCATGAGAGCTGGAGCCCTGCCTCCTTTGAGTCCATCCAATCCATTTCAGGAGTGGAAAGCTTTGGAAATGTCAGTGCTGGCTTTGGAAATCTCAATGCTGGCTTAAAAGCACGGCCAGCCCCAGACTGGGAATGCCAGCACCAAAATCTCTAGCCCACCTCAGCAGCAGAGCAAGTTCGATGGCACATCCCTTGCTCGTGAGCCATCTGAAAAAATGTTGTGGGTTTTTCTAGAAGGCAGCAGCCTCCCTGCTGCTCGTGGCTGGATGGGATAGGAACTGTGTGCAATCATGGAGGGTTTTGCAACAGTACTTTAGTTTTTTTCATAATAAAAAATGTTGATACTCAGGATAACATTAGGCCCCAAGTACTACCAAGAAAGTCACTATCCTCCTTGCTTTGACTTTGCTATTACTTTTTGATTAGAATTCAGTTGACAATACAGACTGAAATAGAAAGTACACTCAGATCCTGCAACACAGAGAAGTTAAAAGAGCAAAAATGGAAAGAAAGAAAAAAGTAGAAAACCCCAAGCCTTTCAGGGCAGAACATGCACACATGCTACTCCTAAAAAAGGCAAAAATAACACAATACAATATAGTCTTTATGCCAACTAAGAGTTTTTCTCCCATTTAACCAGTCACTTTTCTGCCCGGTGCTGCACTTTCATTTTGAACCATCCCATTGAAAATATTCTCTGATATGACCCTTTTAGGAATTAATAATTCATGGAAGTTTCACTGCATGGTACAGTTCTAAGATTAGATAGCACTGAGAGAATCTATTACAGTGTAATGTAATAGCCAGTAAAATATATGAAAAAAAATTACACTATCTTGCTTACAAATGTATTATCTTCATAAATATTTTTATACATATACTGTTTGAAGAAGGTGTCAAGAAACAAAAAAAGAGACTAGGAAGAAGGGCTTGCCCTACTTGAGCACATTATTCTGTGTACAGGTTCCCCAAACAAAAGCATTTGTGTAGATGTATGAGGCATGTCCTCATGCATGTGTATATGTACACACACAACACATTAACATTTCATCCACATCCTAACCCTCTGGCTTGTTCAAACACAGCCCTGGAACGGTGTAAAATAAAAAAAAGGGAAAAAAAAGAAGAAGAAAAATACTAAAGTATTTTCCCTTTTGCATTTCTGCTAACACTTTTTAATAATGCTACCTAGAGGGCTGCAACAACCAAAGGCAGTTTTGCCCAGAGGCTGACAAGCTGAATATATATTTTTGTTTTATTTATTTATGACTTGGAAGTGCTCAGCTGTTAATCAGAACAACTCCAAGATCCTACTGATATCTCTCCCTGCCTAGTTTAATCTTATGGTGTATTTTCATTCTTAATAGGAAAACCATAGGAAGAGAATATCGGATTTATTTCACTGCACATAGTTGGAAATCTGTGGATACCATGTTCAGTGCAATATTATCACTGTGAAACTATGAAATATATTAGCATGTTTTTCAATTCTCTTCATTATAATTAACTTCCTGCTAGAATAAACTTGTCGAAAGTAAACTGAAATGTCCCTACATAACAGCATGGGTACCCACATTACTTTCTCTCAGTGTTTCCAGCAAAGCAAGAATAAAACCCAGCCATATTTTTGCACTAAGGTTGAAAAAAACAAGTACAAAACATGATCCTGTGCACCTATGTCAGCCTCACAATGTCTGCAGTTTTACAAAAAGTACATCAATGTCAGTGGTGAATTACTACAAGCCATAATCACATCCTTCTCCCTACTTTTTCAGTTGCTGACATCACTAATAGCAGTGCCTTCAATTTAATAAAATTGAAAAGCCCTTTTTCCTTCTTGGGAGGCACTAATGCAACCCAAACCTTGAGAGAACAGTCAGCATTTCTGAGAGTCCACCTGCCAAAAGCAGCAGTACCCAAATGAGCTCTGTGTTCTGTGCCCGTGAGAACCTGCACACTTCCTACCACCCTGCAGGCTCTCACTGAGCTCCTGCCTCTCCCTTCAAGCCCCTCAGAGCAGGAATTTCCTCTGCTCTGCTGAGTCCATCCACCACAGTGAGCAGCAGGCAGGAGCACAAGCTGCTGCTTCTCTAAACAGGTTGGGTGGGCACTCTGGAAGATTTCTTTTGTCTGTTTTCTCTGTTGAAACACATGTTCACAATATCTGGGTTGTGGTTTTCTCTTTGAGATTAATTCTAACATTACAGACTGTCCTTTCCCAGATTCAAGTATCAAAGATGTGGTTCACCTACATCTTTGTTTACTGGCAAAGCTGCCAGTCTGAAAACACCCATGTGGCTGTTTTCTCTGAAAGAGCCACCATATGAATACAAATTATCATCCATTTTGATTTTTCTACAACTATTTTGTCTTTTGGCTTTGTACAGCTTGAGTTCAGTGACAATCAAGCTAGGCTAAAGAGTAAGTATTCAGAAGCTTTTAGAGAAACCAAAAGACCTTGAGCAAAAATCTTAGAAACTTAGCTTTTCTCTCTTTTCAAGTGCAAACATCAAAGTACAGCAATTTATCTTCTTTCATTAACTAGTTTGGAAAAAACCCAAAATTGTACAACAAGCTTCCATCAAATATCTATCTTACTTAACTAGAAAGATACACAAGAGGTTTTAAGATCCTACCTGCTCTACTGCCTGTTCACACTTGCTTCACCCCAGAGAAGGAGGTGCAGCAGCTTCTCCAGTTCTTGGAAATAATAAAACTTGAGGGACCAAGGCCAGAACCAGCTGCTCCCATGTCCAGGTTGGTCCCAGCTGCAGGCAGGGGCTCCACAAGCTGGAGGTTCCTTCCTGGAGCAGGGGCCAGTCCCAGCCCAAGGGGAAACCAGAAAGAAACCAGCACCAGCCAAAGGGGAAGGTGCAGCTCAGTCTCCAGCTGCACTAATAGCACCTTAATCTGAAAAACTTCTGGGCACTGTGGATGCCAAAGGAAGCATACAAAACCAAACAAGCAGGAAAACCTTACAAATTTGCTTCTTTATTCTGTGCTGCCTGTGAGCCCTTGAAAGAAAATGAATGATCTGACCATTTGAAAAGTATTTTAGAGTCAGAGTGTTTAAAATTGGATGCTTGGGTTACAGTATTTTAACTTGAAAGATTAATTAATATTTGGAGAGGGGAAGCTGTTTTTTTCTTTTAAGGTTCAGCGCCCAGCTGCTCATTAAGCACAAAATTGCATCTTCAGTAATTGCTTGCAAAAGCTGAGAAAAATGGTAAACATTTCTGTAGAACAAGCAGGAGTACACTGCAAAGCACAGCACGAGACTCCCTCATTTGGGAAAGGAAACAAGAAAAACAATAAAGGGAGCAAGCCAATATTTTTGAACTCTTCCACAAATGAGTATCATCTTATCTTTATCTGCATGTTCCATAGCTGAGGGGCAAAGCACAAAGTCCAACAGCTCCTGCAGGATTGAGGTTAGGAGAAGAGGGACCCCAATCTCTCCCCACCCCGTGTTTAAGCTCTAAATCCAGCACAGGAGCTCCCCTGCCATGCAGGTACCACCAGCCCTGGGGCAGCTCCCCCGAGCTCTGGCATCACCATCCAGGAGGGGTTGGAAGGGCATTCCCAGGAATGTGGGCACCTACAGGACACGGAAAGGTGCAGCAGCCTGCCCAGGGTCACAGGTGGGAAGCCCATTTCCACGTTTCTAACCAAGCTCCAGCTGCAGAGAGTTGGGAAATATTTCTAACACAGCAGAGATATGGAATTCAAACAAAATATAGTTTTGGTACAGCCAGACAACATATTTCTCATGCAAATAGTGTGAATGAGAGCTGATGCTCATGCATATAAAATCCTTTACAATTTTCTATAAGACATTCTGAAAAAAAAAACTTATTCCTGCTTAACTATGAAATATTCTGCTCCAGAAGGATTTTTTGGCTATGAAAACCAAGTGACCTTTCATATTAACATTGATTCAAAATGATATTTTTATTTAATTTTGAAATGTCAATTTGTTTTTTTTAGCCACCAAATCAAAATGAAGTGACATTTTAACTTTAAATTCATTGAAAAAGAACTATTTGTATTCAAATGCCAAACTGAAATAATAATTTTCTTTAAAAAATCACTTCTCATTAGATTCTCTTTTTTTCTAGAAGTTTAGAAGCTTTTGTTTCTTACATCAACTGAAAAATATTGTTCTGGAATTTTATTTCAAAATTTATGTCAAAAAATACTGCTTTGTCCAAGCACCAGTTTTTGCTGTAATTTCATTTATGGATTGAAAAGACAAGAACATTATTACCATTATTAGCTTCAGTGTTCAATCCCCAAACAACCAAGCTTATTCTTTTTCACCTGCTTTGCAATTCACTAAAAAACAAATTCCAAATCAACTCCCCCATTACCAGCCTGCCCCACCTTTAATTTCAAGATAAAGGGGAAATTCTAATAATTCCTTCTGCATTTTAAGAAGGTAAATTTTATTACTTTTGCTATTAAACTCATAATCCTATTAAGGTTTATCTCTCACATGAAATATTTCTCTCTCTTATGACTTTTTTTTTACGTTCAGTAGAAAATTAACAGATAATTCAAAGTTTAATAGTGAAGTAACATCTGTAATAGTATTTCTTTTAACAACTCATCTTTCCTTTTCTTTTTATTTCATTTTACAAGGGTACTTTTTTTTTTCTCAACTAATTGCTTAGGTATGAAAGATAATCCACTGCATATGTGGATACGAAATGTAATTGATGCAGAAGTCAAAAAAAAAAAAAAAAGTTAAGATTTAAAAAAGTAATCTCCTACTGGAGCAATCCCCAATAATGGGAGACCATCACAATGTTTCTTGCCTTGCCTCCTGTGGCTTTTGGCAACAGCTGAGGTACGAGAGATTTAATGCAAGCTGGGAGCTTTCCTCTTGTTCTTTTGGGGTTTTTTCAAAATATTTTATAAATGTCTGACCACACACAAACTGAATGACTGCTTCACTTTGACTGCTTTCCCCTAAGGAGGAGTCACAAGCCATATGAATGCTCCTGGAGAAATAGAAAGCTCAGCAAGATGGGCTGCTCTGAGTGTATGCATGATGCTATTATTTGGTGATGCTGCAAAGAGAGGATTACGAATTTAATCTCGTGGAGAAAACAAGAGATAAAATGGAGTATAAGAGGAATAGCTGCGAAGGAAAGCACGGGGACAAAACACCAAACCCAACCAACCAAACCACTCCTATGGAACAAGCTTTCTTCTAAGGAAATGCTCTGAGTTTCATTAAGCCAACATAAAAGCTGAGGGGAAAGGGAGGGTGGAGGAACAAGAAATATTATCATAAAAGCATCCTAATTTGTACATAAGAATAGCCATGGAAACAGGCCGGTTCTCAGGGCAAATGCCAGCAAATGTGTTGCCTATTTGGGCTGTAGTTCTTGTAGCTCAGTAATAGTGCAGTTAATTGAAGTGAAAACAAACAGCACCTGACTGATAATTGCTCGTGCTGGCCAGGGAAAGTGTGATCCAACCCATCCTGAGCCATTATCACATCTTTCTCAGCCCTCTTTTGTTTGGCTCTGACAGTAAGTGGTGTTAGCTGATTTCCTTATTATTTCTCAAGGATTAAAGCAAATGGTCCTCACTCAGTAGAACTTCTTCCCACAATTTTAATTGTCCCTTTAAAGTTATTACTATCTTTTATTAGGAAGCACTTCTATGAAAGTTAGTCATAAATAGAAATCTTGCATTTTACATAAAAACATGAAAATCTGTCAGTCAAGAGATTGAATTCTAGAAATTCAAGCCCTATTCCATTACACCATTCTTCATGGTTTATAAACCTTTCCATCTGCTTAGCACATAAAGAGTTTTCTTAAAATGCTCGAAATGTAAATCTGAATAGCATAAACCCAAAATTACTTTCATAACTATGACCTGCATCTCTTGCTCTCCCCCTGGTTAAAGCACAGGACCCCAAAATGAGGGCAGTTGGGAAATTTTTGGCTCACAAGAAGAAAGAGACCTGTGTTTTACCTCTGGCCTTATCCTAGAAAAACTGGGCTGCTGTCATCTTTTCTGAAAGGAATGAATCAAGGCAACAGAAAAAGTACTAAATATCACCTGAGCATCACATAGAGTAGTTTAAGAGAGACTCAGTTATACCTTTACATAAATCATACTTAGAATTTAGCTGCTTGTAAACACCTGCAAATTCCCTCATGACAGGGTTATTCCCTTCCTCCTACTTTTAAAACGCAAATTTGCTGAAAATGGCAAATTCCTCAAGTAATGAGGAAAGGATTTCACAATCAAACCAGTGGGCAAAATCGATGGGGAGAATTGGTGCAAGCCCTTCCTTGATCCTCCTGAGGGATGTGAGATGCAGACACAGAGGCAGCTCTGCCTGGTATCCTGCAGGGAGCAGCTCTTCCTGCACAGATGAAGAAATGTTCAGCAGAGGAGGAACACAATCCTGGATTCTGAGGGCACCTCCCAGCCTTTCCTGCTGATCTCACTCATGTTCACAACAGAGTTACAAGACAGGGACCAAGGACATTCCCTGTCACACATCCTGCCCTGGCACTGCAGCCCCCGGGACCTGCAGAGCAGTCAGAACACCACACACCCACTGCTGGAACACATTTATTTATCACCCTGGACAAGGAATTCTGGGACAAGGAACCCATAGTGATCGTATTTGTCAGGACTGGTTTAACTTTCCTTGAGGTTAACAGTAAAATTAATCCTACAAAACCAAGGAATTGCTGGAAAATGGACTGAACTGGAAATGTTATTTCATTAACAGATTTCAGTTGAATGGAGTTGGACCAATCCTGCTGCTTTAAAATAGTATTTTTTAAAATAAAAATATTGGCTACCATTAAAATTATAATTTTTTTTCTTAATTCTGCCCTTTAAATCTTTAAAGTTGATCTATTTCAAATTTGGGAAATACTCATTTTACAACTGTAAACACAATCATTAATTGTTTTCTACAGTGAAAGGGTAAACATATCTATTTAAACAAACATCTGGACAAACAGGTGTTTCCTCATTCAATATCCTATTAATAATTCCACTTACTTCTCTTTCCTGCTGATGCCAAACAATTTGTGAGGGATTTAAATCACAGTGGTATAAAGTGTCACCTGCTGATATCAACTTAATATTTTTGAAATATTCAAGGCATCCAAGTTTATTGTGTGTCTTGAGCTAAAGTTCTGTCAAACACTGTGACCTAATTCCAGTCAATGTTGGAAAGACCTCTGATCAATACCTGAGCAATGCAGAGATGTATTCATCACTTAGCAGGGGACACTTTGTCATTTCAGCCACAGTCCAGTCTCCAAGTTTCACACAGTTTGCTTTGGATTGTTTCAGGGAGTGGGTTTGTTGTTTTGAATTTTGTTTTGCTTAGTGATACTTTTTTCCCAAGGCAGAAAATCACAACACTTGGGAATGACAAAACTTTCCCCACTTTTTTTTTTAGGATTATTGTTTGACTAAGCATTCTGGCCAAATGCCAGTTAAAATAAAATTAATTATTAAAATAATTACATTCTCAGCTCCCTAAGTCCTGAATGAAGCTTCACCTGCGTATACTGACCCTCTGAAAGCACACAGGTGAAGTGCCAATTTGTTATTCCAGAGGTGACTGCACATTAGTGCAGTGGAAGTGACCATTGTATATTTCTTACATATTTGAGTAAGAAATTCTTACATATTTAATGGAGGAAAGCAAGCATTGTTATATCTCACAGCTTAATAAATTAATTGCTTGTAATGGGAGATCATGAGATGAATGATGGTGTGACTAACAACAGGGATAAAAACCTATTGCTGGACTAAATTTATAAATGTAAATACAAATCCTGTTACTCAAGGCAGCAGAAAGCACAGGTTTTCCTGGACTACTGACTTTAAACAAGAGGAAAGGTGACCAAGAGTTTTGTTGAAATTAATCACTACAAGAGATCTTTCGTAACAGCAAAAAAGTCAGTTTAAGTTCAATCAATCTGAATGTTAAACTATATTCATTAATTCTAGATTAATGAGTTTGTCTGCACATTATTTAACATTTATATATATATATAAAATACTTCTTTTAAAAGCACTTCTGCTATGAGAAAAGATGGTCATATTTGGGATACAATAGAAGAAAAGAACTGCAGACAGCCCAGCTTAAAGTAGAAGGGTTGATGGCAAACCAATCATTGAAAATTAGGCTCACAAAACTGGACTTTGATATGAATCAGAGAATCAGGGAATAATTGAGATTGGAAGGACTTCAGGAGGTCATGCCCACAGACAACAGGACAGATTGCAGTGCCAGTTATGACACGGTGGAATTGGTTTTTCTGAATAAATTGTCTGATTCTAATAGGAAGAGGGCATAAAAATAGCATTCAGCAACTCGAGTCATCACACACATTCATTGAAATTGTAAAAAAATGACAAGAAAATCCTTTCTCCTAGACTGCCAAATTAAACAGAAATAGAACTTTTGTTATCACCAGCAAACAAAAGATGAAAAAGCTGGATCCTCCCACTTACACAGCTGAAGTGACTGAGTCTCTGTAGGGTCAGCATTCAATTTTTCTATTTCTCAACAGAGGAAAAAAGTTTCCATGGATTCAACAAACCAAAAAAAACCCTGCATTTTGACACCAAGCATTTTGTCTATTAATCCTCTTCATATATTTCTCCTGCAGCACTTTCAATTCAGCAGTAACACACTATCTCTTACAAATATTTGCCTTGTAGCAGAATCACTGTCAAATTCCAAACTTTTCTATAGTTCAGAGTCAGTTTGAAGGGCTGACAGTTTTCAGAAGCTTGTATTCATTTGGTTTTGTTATTTGTTTGGGGTATCTTTAAACCTGAAATGAGTTTACACACTATGCACAAATATTTGACACTGAAATACGAAGGCATGCATTTAGAAGGAGACAGTTCACCTTTGCAAGCACAATTCTTTAAAGCTATAGATTTAAGAATTTCCTTCTATCCTATAGAATTGCACATATGGAATTCTAATGTCTGGGTCTCCATATCCCCTGGGACTGCCACAAGTTCAGCACTCCATTTATAAACACAGAGTAGTCAAAAGCCAGAAATTATATACAATATATTTCTTTATACTGTTTTAAACTATTTGAAGTAGCAGCATCCTCCCCTCCTCAGTTCATTGGCAGGGAAAAAAAAAATTAAAATGCTGCAGCATCAGGACTAAGTGCAATAACAGTATTATACACCATGATATGAAAGTTATTATCTAAAATCACAGAAGGCAAAATAAGACAGAACCTCATAGACAGTGCTCTCAAAACCATCCCAAGTATAGCATAAAAAAGAGCAAAACTTTTATTTAAAAAGAACGAGTAAAAAATAGTAAATTTGTATGCAGAAAACCAGCAAACCAGAAGCATAGCATGGTCTTCCCAAAGAGAAAGGATGGGACATTGATGAAAAATCCCTGTGGTGTGTTCTTTAAATGGCAAGACACAGTAGAGTCAGTTAGGGGTCTCCTGAACATTCTCCTTTCCCACTTTCATTTTCAGAAAAATTATTATTACATTTGTCTTTCTAGGGAAACATGCTCAATTTTGGCATCACTAATGATGCCAAAAACTTCCCAAAATGAACAGAAACACAAGAGGATAAATAAAAGTAGATCTTGGAATCCCTTGAAATGTGGATTTCACATACCACATGCTGCTTGTGACAGTCTGAAATACTGACTGCAGGAAGATTTACAGCATTGTTCATGAAGTTGCAGAATAAATTTGGAAAGCAGAGGAGACAGTAACAAAGGAATAAAAAGAATTAAAGTGCTGCTGAAAAGAAGATGGAACTGTTAAATGCAGTTACTGAAAATGAAAAACAGCTGAATGTGTCAGATTCCAGAGAGCTACATTTTATAATACAACTTAAATAATCAGATATTCTTACCAGAAGGAGTGTTATATTTGATGTACTCTGATGAGAACCAGCTAAGTTTTCTCCTGAAAGAATATAAAATGAAAATTATGTCAGGAAAAGGCAGCTTTAAAATTCCCTGTCAAAACAGAAATGTTTTAGATTGTTTATGTAGCATTAATATGGATTCATTCAGGAATAAGTATTCTTAGTTATAACAATAAAACATAATATTCTTTTTAATAACAGTCTTATTCTTGGTCTTTTTCTCCAAGCTCATGTTAAGACAGACATTTTCACAAGTGCAGAGCAGCTATTATACCTGCTTATTTACTATTTCTACTAGAGTGTCTAGGATTCCAGCTGTGGACAGAGAGGATTTTGTGATACTACTAGAGAGACATAAGAAGCTATAAAAACATATTCTTTATGTTAGAGATTTTAGGTGAGGAGAATTAAAGGGGGAAGTGGACATCACTGGACCTAAGTAAGCCTGACAAGAATTTCTGTTTCTGTTCTAAACCCAAATGGTTAGTTTAAACCATTTAATTCCATGGTAATGCAGGTAAGAGTTTGTGACCCTGGTTCGAGCAGCTTGAGTGACTATGCAATAAACCCCCCTCATTTAATGCTTTTTCTGTCAGCCTGCAATTAGGAAATCCTATGGAACAATCCAGTGTTTGGCAAGGTGTGTTGGTGGGTTTGAGCATGTGACTAATGGTACCAGAATTTGACTGTGAATATGACTAATCTACCAGAATTTTCTCCTATTTTGCCCAGTAGTTGCTGTGGGAGGAGGCTGAGGCACGAGGCTATTTTACACCCATCAGAAATTGCCCTGTTGTCACGGTGTCCATCAGCAGGTAGCAGCTCTCACCGTGGGATGGCACATTTGCACATTTGTTTTGTCATGCCAACGTGTTTAATGAAGCAGCCACATGCATTAATGGAGCATTATAGCAGGGTTCAAACGCTGCCCTCCCGATGCTGAGGCTGTTCTCTGCTCCCCCAGGAAAGGCAGGAAGGAGCCCTTTGTGTCCACGATTCCTTCTGCAGCAGCAGCCAGTTCTTCTCATGCCGCAGCCTTTTCTCACCCCAATGACTGCACTAACTCCATCAGGACACGTGGCTCCTGTCAGTTTGTGACAAGCCACACGTGAAAGCTTCTGCTTAATGGCAACTACTCACTTTCTTCCACATAATAACAGCAGAGCAATTCTTATCTTTTTTATAAAGAAACGACTAACAGATGTCAGCTACATTTTTTTTCAGCCAGTAACTGGGGATTCCTGAAGTTCATCTTCTATCACTAATTTGCCCCTTTTCACACCTTTGTGCAAGTCACTTGGACATGTGCCAGGACTCACAGACTCCCACCCCAACCACCTGTTAGGCTTTCACATTGTATTTCTACTAATTCTCTTTCCTGATTCAAGCCATCGTTACTGATTAAACAAAAGAAACAGCCACTGGTCTCTCATGAGTGCCTTTCTCCTGGATACAAAAAGATGAAATTTAAGATTAAGATAGATGGGGCTATTATAGCTGTTGACATTGCTTCTGTTGTGGAGCCTTTCCATGTCCCAGTGCTACATTACACTGCACTGAACAGAAACAGTGGCACATTTACCACTTCACAATCACTGTATTTTCATATACTATGGCATTAAGCAACTAGTGGTGCTATCCATTAAATTGCACAATTATACCACAGAGAAGGTGAATGCAGTGAATAAATGAAGTATCCTTTCAGTTTGTGAGAGCAGCTGGTGTTTGTTATCACTGCAGAAATCAAGACACCGGAGCACAGGAACTTAGAGCATGAACCCTTCACTGAAATTCAAAGTCAAAAAGGTTCCTGCCCTGGAAACAGTATTTCTGAGCCCATAAAAGAAACTTCAAAGGTAGTATTTTTTAGGTTCCCACTACTGACAGAGGCTCAATTCATGCTCCTAAATGCAAGCTGAAGAACCTCTAGCTCGACCTGTCCCATGCAGCCTCTGTAGAATTCAGAACCACTCTACATTTTATTATCTGGTACCAGCAGGAGTGGTTTTTTGGCCAATTCTGGAAAAAGGGCAAAGTTCTGAAAGCTTTATGATATTCTATTTATTTGCAAACACTTGGTGTAAAAAAGTTTTTATAGCTTTTACAAATCTTCACAGATTAAGAAATATAAAACCCTAGTTGAATCAGTTATGAAAATGCAGCCTTAGTGCACTGAGAGTACAAAAATTACAAAGGAGCTGTTACCTGATGTATCATTCACATCTCAATTTTCAGATAAAAACTCTCCTGAAAAGATAAGAATGTCTATACTTCACTAATTTACTGTTAAATTCAAAATTGTTTTCATGGTCCCAATATAAAGGAAAATAATTTGAATTATTCAAGAAGATATCAAATCCTCCAAAAACTAATACATATATGCTTCAATCATAAGCATCCTACATTACCATCATGACTTGAGCAATATTAAGATAAGGATGGCAGTTCAAAAGATTAGGTTAAGTGTGGTATGTCTTTTCCTAAATAAGTACTCTACTTTGAAAAAGAAATTCAGTCTCTAAAAAGCATTTTTGTTCTTTAAGATTCTTTTGGACACATGTCAGACATTTGGGTAGATGTGGATTACACAAAAGATCAGTACTTCTTTTCACACACTAGTTAAAAGAAATAGATTATTTTATTCAAGTGCAGTATAATTATTTTTTAAAATCTGTTGAAGCAGAGAAATTACTTTTGTTTGTATTAGAGTTGAAAATGACAGAAAAGCTTCTGTGCAGCTTCAGTGGAGTGGAATGTGCTCAAAGAATTGAGAAAATCTGAAAAATTTGGTAGCTTCAGATTTCTAATAGCTGCATGTATACTGTAATTAGAATCTAAACTAAAAGTGATATACACATGAAAATAAAGCATGGCACACACCAAAAATGAAAGTTGTGATAGGATGAGCTTTACAGTCATTAATTTTTTCTAACAAATGAGTACTAAAAGCCACATCACCTCTTCTGAAGGTAACTGGCCTCTTCTAAGCTGGTTTACCTATTTCCAAAATATCAACTCACTTCTCACAGCATCCATACAAATTGCCTGCCTCTCAGACAAACCCTGAAGGTGAAGGAAGATGAACACTTTCCAGTTTCCCTTGGGCACACGGCAGAGAAGTGGGGCTGGCACTGCCGATGGCTGTGGTTGGGCAGTGCGAGGAGCAGCAGTGGGAATGCAGCCCCCCATGGACCCCAGCACTGCCCCACTGCCTGCACCAGCCCCCAGCCAGCCCCTGCTGAGCCCAGAACCTCACCCAGCTCTTCAAAAGGTGCTGCAAAGCACCTGCAGAGGGGATGGTGCCAGCCTGTCCCCCACTCTCCAGATGGGAGGTGGGACATGAGCCCACCGTGCTGCTCACCCTGTGCAGAGCAGAAAGCTCTTGGGCACTGCATTTCACAGGGGCTGTGCAACCCCTGTGCACATCCTGCTCTGCTGAGCCCTTCAGAACATGCACCTTTCCCCCAGCCTGACAACAGGAAGCTGGAATTCTGCAAGTCACTGCAGATTGCTATGGGCACTCTCACTGTATGTACCAGGTGCTACAACAAGAGCCAAGAAAATCCCACTCTATAGGACAGCAGAATCTGATTTAGATTTCAAAGGACTTCTACACACCATCTCAAGTTTAAACCAAGGCAAGACTACATTAATGTATATCCAGTAGAGTTCTGAACATGTCTGTGGATGGAAATCCCCCAACCTTTTTTCTTAGCTCCAGTGGCTGACTACCATCACTCTGGGATCTGCCCCTCTCCCCTCACATTCAAGTGCAATTTCTCTTGTTCTAGCTTATATCTGGTCTCCTCTGCCCTTTTGCTACACCCCTCCAGGAGTCTTCATCTCCTCTATAAAATCCTTTTGAGTAATTTAAAACAGCAATGGGATCCTCCCCAAAGTCTTTCCTTAGAAGAGGCCCAGCTCTTTCAGTGTCTCCTCATATATTGTGCTCCAAACCCCTAACAATTTTAAAATCTTGAGTAATACTAATTCACCATGCCATCCTTACTACCTGCTGGCTTTCTGTACTTACTGCTGCCACTCAGTCACTCATTTCTAGGACTTTTAAAAAAAAATTATTGCACAAATAGTTATTGCATGGCTACAGAACACTTCCAGTGAAAATCATGATGAATTCTAAATTAGGCTTGGATTTGAGCCCCGTTTCTCTACTAGGATATAATTTATTAGTTTTATCTTTCCAATAACTAAAGAATAAGTACAGCTGACAGTAGCACGGGACCAGGAAATGTGTGGAAATATGACTTCTACAGGAAGGACCAAAAGCTCATCCATTCTCATGAGTGTAAAACAAAAATGCAACCATGAAGGATGGCAGCAAAACTTCTGGTATCTCCCCATCTGAATTTAAACCTGCTCTATAAGTAGCAGCATATATTTCTTTCCCCCTCATTAAAAACAAAATGCCTATTACAGACACAAATACAAAACCTAGTAAAGTTAACCATCCAATAATACTAGAAAATGAAATTTCAGCCAGCTAAACATGAACAATCACAGCACTGGCCCAAGGTTCAGCAGTTTTACTGACACAGCATTACTCAATATTCTCCAGTGCCTGCTGGGTTTGAGGTAAGCAATAGGAAATGTGTAGGAGTGTAGGAGATGGAAGGAAAATATTAAAAAAAAAAAAAAAAAAAAAGAGAGAAAGGTCAAGTTTGAGATCAGTCATCAGCCTACATCTGAATGAGCTCTATTCTAAAAGAATGTGGAAGGTATCATAACTGCAGATGCCACTTAGCATTCTTCCAGCTGCTCATCACACAGTGCCTCACCATCCAGGGCTGCACATGTTCATTTCTCCTGAGTCCTCACACAGATCCACAGCAATATTTTGCCTTCTTTCTGTTGCTTTTGCCTTCTCCTGTCTACTCCTGGCTGAAGTCTGCACACATTGATGGGTTGTAGATGGCTTTGACATCAGGCTAACATTCTTCAAAGATAAAAATTGTCAGTGCTCTTTGTTTCCTCTGAAGCCACCTTCTTTGACCCTCTCAATTAATTCAAATTCATCAGCCCTTGTTCCCAATTTGTTCCATGTCTGGACACAGCCAGTTCCAGCTGCCTACTCCCAGAAATCCCAAGTGCCATCAATCTTCTGTTTTCTGTTTTTGAGTGGGTGAGCTATTACTGACAATGAGGCAATGGCAGGGGAGGATCAGATGGGACAGATGACATAAATACAGCTCTGCTTTGGGATGGCCATGCCTGAAAAAAGGGAATGGTCTTTTGACAGAAGAGAAGGACCTGACTATGTCTAAAGAAAATGACCTCATGAACTACACATTAAAACTCATCACATACTCACCTCTGGAATACAATTAACAGGATGTTCCACTTCAGGGTTTGTTTTGGGTTTTGTTTTGATTTGCTTTGTTGTTGTTTTTGGGTTTTTTTGGGGTTTTTTGGGGTTTTTTTGGGGTTTTTTTTGTTTTGTTTGTGGTTTTTTGTTGGTGTTTTTTTTTTTTTAACCATGATAACTCTTCTTTCTTCCTAATTCTAAATAAGATTAGGAGTGAGGAAAACTTACTATTGACCACCACAGGCAGACACGATTTTGAATCTTCTGAATCATGGTCTCAGTAAAGTCAGTTCCCCAAAGCAAGGCAAAGTATTCTGTATTTTCATCAAGGCCAGGTAAGACAGCTTTCCCTGATTTCAACATCCATTTGTCAAGGCATCAGGCATGAGCCCTCCAAGCACAAGGCAACAATAGGAGTTAACTTAAGAGCAGATTTGGTTGCATTTTGGAAAGCACACTCTGCAGACTGGTAGGAGAAGGAAGAGTAACTGCTCCCAGGACTGGAAAAGGGATGCAGGTATCATTAATGGATCATCTGGATCATGACAATCCTTCCAAAAATTCCTCACAATTCCTGCACCCTAAATGCCCAGAGCTTCACAGGAAAGAATGTGAAAGTGATTTTACAAAAGTGGCAGTTGAGTTCTGGGCGAAGCTAAGAAGATCCTGGTGTGAGCATTCAGCAGATGATTTACAAATAAATGAAACCTGAACAATGCAAATTTTCAAAGACACATTTTCATAGAATACGGATTTCAGCATGTTCTCTGGAGTCCTGCTTCCACTTCTAGCACTACAGTGGCATGCATAATATTTCCATAGAATTGGTTTATTCTCACCTTTACTAGAGATTCCTGGCATGAAAGTAAGGGTAGGCAATGTGGAGAGCTACTTTTCAATGTCAGACTGTCAGCACATCCAAGCAAAGACAGAGACACTAAAGCTGTACTGAATGCAATTCAAAGGATTCATTCACAAGTATTTACCCTTTTCTTGCTCTAGAAAAGAAATAATCTTCATTACTCCTCAAAAATATGAAGACAGAGATAAGACATTATAAGAATTAATAAAATAGTACCAAACACAAGAATGTATTATGGATTGAAGGAAAATCCTTCAAAGTTACTGGTTTTGCTTCAGTACTATAAATGTTGGATATTTCTTAACTTAATAAAGCCACAAAGGCTATTGCTGGTCACGTCTTGAGAAGTCTTAATAAATTCTCCAGAAGAAATTTCAATATTGTGAAGACTCAATGCTTCAATTATTAACTAGGTTATATTTTGGGTTTTTTTAGCCTAATTTGAGAAAATCCTTTCACAAAATCAAAATATTTTTGGGTCTCAGTGTCTTGATATATAAAAAAGATTGGGCATTATTTTGTTAAAAAATAGCCTTTTAAATAATAGATGAAGTCAGCAACATCAGGAAAAATATTTTAGACTTCTTGGTTATGAAGACTAATAATGATAAAAATCAAACTTAAAATGTCAACACTTCAGTCTACACCAAAACCCAACAGTCCTAACTGAGCTGGTGTCATTGAGGCAGACTAATAAGATGAGTATATGTGCATTTAGTGTGCACTGTTATGTGTTTGTTGGGGAGTCATCATAGCAAAATAAATCCAATACAGCAATGGAAAGGTTGTGTTATGACTCATAAATATTTATAAATCAGGAAAACAGTAAAGTTGGGTTTGATGTTCAGGAAAGAAAAGATTTATTTTTTATGAATCCAATTCTTTAAGAGCTTCAGTGTGAAACATTTTTAATCCTTATATAAATGACCTTGATAAAATGAATAAATTGAGCAAGGCTATCACCTAGTGGTCAATGGGAGCAATATTTTATTTTTTCTTGTGAACTGTTTTTATTTGCTGGGGAAGTGCTTTGGGGGCCTTTTTTCCTCTGTAGAGATCTATCAAATACTGACTCTGCACAGCAATATTACATAAGTAGCACACGAATACATTAAGAAATCCTGTTGTGCCCGTGTTTTATTACTTGTAATTTATTTTTTATGTCCACTAGCTCTTTTAAATCATTGCAAAAAGTCCTACTAAAGCTTTAATTTCACTTAGTGTTGCAGTTTTTTCTTTTTTGATGCAAACCTAAATGTCTACCTTAAAAGCCTATTCAGACAACTTGAAGAGTACAAGGTGTAGAGTTTAGGCAAGACTCTTTTGACCATGATAAAGGGAAGAAAATACCAAGAAGGTATTTCTAGCAGATAGAAAACCTAAACTGAAGGGAAAAATGAAATAGAGTCATTCCTAAAATAAATAAATAGAATAGGAAATAAGCAGCGTAAATTCACAGTGCAAATAGGTTTGGGTGGTTTTGGGGTGGCTGGGCTACAAGTTTGGGGCATAAAAGCAAAGAAAACAAACCCCACACTCCCAGAGACCCTGATGAGCCCTGGAGTCCCAGAGCTCGGTCACAGCCCGCTGCTCCGGAGGCGACACCGGCACAGAACAAAAGCCAGAGCGAGCCCTAAGCAGCTTAGTCCCCACACCTCCACACTGGTATTAGCCCAGGGCATTATATACAGCCTGTAGGATTACCTTATCAAGGGCACAGGGGCCAGAGCTTCAGGGGTTTAGCTGGACAATCAGCACACTGTAATTATTTGTCACACTGGAAGAGGAAATAGTTTTACGTCCTGGAGGTTTCCTCCTTGGCTTTGGGCAGTTTTCTGTCTCAGCTGAGACCAAAAAGTGGGAGGGTGCAATTTTATCAGGAAGCATTGGTGCTATTTATCTTCAAACCATTTGGAAAAATTATTCTAATCAGACTTCACTACTTTTAAACAAACAAAAACCCCAAACAAACAAAATTCCCCAAAACAAACCAAATAAACAAACAAAATCCAATACCAAAACAAACCTTGAGCTGTAAAAAAAAAAAAAAAAAAAGTTTCAGCTTAGAAAAGAAAAAGTTGCTTGTCTCCTGGACTACAGGTAACACCATGAAAAGATTGGGCACATTAGTGCATTCAAGCTTTTCAGCCAATGGATGGTAATAAATCTCTTTTCTCCATGATACCCCACAATATGTAGCAAGGAGCCACTTAACATTACTTCCAGAAATAGTACTGGAGATGTTGACATAAAATAGTGAAGAGTCCCATTTATTTGAGAGACAAAATTCAAACATTTCCCCTTCAATTTGACCCATGACATTTTTTCCTCAAGCCCCAAAATATTGTTTGTCTTGACTCCTTCAAACAGAAGTTCAGTATTTCACCTGCAGCCACAAGGGCACTGCACAGGTGACAAATCCTGCCTGCACAGTGGCTGACTGTATTGGTGACCCACAGCCACAGCTTGTGCATCCAAGTACAACCCTGATAAGGAGCAGCATGTCAGGCATCCCCAGTGAAATATGAAACTCCACACAGAAGGAGGAACAGAACTCTAAGACAAGTTCAAATAATGCTCTCAGCTTTCCACCACACTTCTTTCTACATGGTGGTGGTAAGTGATACATGTGCTATCAGTTTCTCAGTTGTCTAAAAGCAATTGCATATTACTTGCCAAAAAATACCACCAACACTGACAACTTGTATCCAGCCAGATACCACTGCCAGGTCTTCCCCTTACTCATCACTGTGTTACATGTATTCACATTTTGTTGCTGGAATACTCAGAATATACACACAAGGAATTCCCACATGAACATATGAATTGTTCATATGTGAATGTCACTTCAGATCTGAGACAATATTTCCTAAAAGTTTTCACAGCCATGACTCATTCATGGTCTTCTTTTTCCAAGGTTACAATGGTTTTCTGCAGTGTTGTTGCTGCTAAACTTCTCAGATATAGGATTTGAGAACAGATCTGCCTGGATCACCCTGTCCCAGGGAGTATCCCTTACACTGAGTGCATGCTTACCACCACTTAGTTGTAATGTAAGCATTACTTAGAGTAATTGCAGTTTTATCATGAGTTAAGTCACATTTAGAAAGAGAACACCACAACTATGGTGTGTACCCAGTTTTTGTTTCAGAAATAAAAGTCTAAGCTGAACTTCAGTGTGAAATTGAATTCCTCCTCTCTGATAGTATCTCTGATCATATCTGCAGGTGTTAATTGCTCTTCTAATAATACCAAAACTAACTACATTAGTGCTAACAGTAGAAACATGGACTACTGCAACTTATTACCAAAGTCCCCACATATAAAGACATATCTTGTCCCCTTTTACTCTTCCAAATAAGACTGGTTAAAACCAGCACAGTGTCCAATTCCCTGAGGACTTTATTAACTCAGGCCTGCAGTGTTAAATCAGTCAGGTACCAGATCAGACAGAATTAGATTAGACAAATTAATCAGTGGAGGATGCATTGTACAATATCCAGTTCAACCTGCCTGCAGTTATATTAAATTTAGAATTTAGGGACAAGTTTCAGTCTTTAATGACAAATTCACTTTTTTCTTCACATGACAAAAGTTAGCTGGCAATGCACTGACTGTGGAAACACTAAAATAGGAAAAACAATTGCTGCACAGTATTAGCATATTAGGCTGCTTGGTAATTTGGGATTCCCAAGGTATAAAATACATGGAAACACGCTTGCAAATTTGATCTGTTTAGAACCTTGCTGCTTTATCTGCAGTTCAGCTTATTTAAATTGCACTTTCACATTTTTGAAAAGAAATAGTTCAACAATATATTCTGGAAAGTTTTGTCTCAAAGTACTCATTTCCCACCTTTTGTCCTGACCACTGCATTGTCTAAAGGACCCTGGGCTATTCAAGATCTAAAACTTTAATAATATTTTCATTCACCCAGCCCCTTTGCTTTAGGCACTCAAAATATTATTTTTGTAGGACTTTCAATTAAGATCAACAGCACAACTAACCATGATACTTTAACAGTGTGAAAATGAGAAATGGAACAAGATAAACTACAAGCCAAGCCCAAACCCAAAAATAAGCGCAGCATCCTCCCTCTTTCAACTCTTCTCCCACTGTCAAATGTTATATATTTCAGAGACAAACTCAGAGGAATTAACTACATACTCAAACATTTCTGAGGCTGGACATGGCACCTGGAGCTCCACCCTGATCTCTGAGCAGGGGCAGCTAAAAGAGAAAGCTCAGGAGTGGGTTCTGTTTATTATGAACTTCCCCAAGAACTCTCCCAGCTGTCTCTACCAGTGCTCCCAAAACCTTACAGTAGAAGAGACTTTTCCTATGTAATTAATTTGAGCCAGAAATCATAACTGTCACTGAGAATAATTGGTCTTTTTAAATGAAATCTCCTATTTTTTGGTAGGTAGTAACAAGTTTTTCTTTCTGAAAGAACAGCTGTGCCAAAGAAATCTAGGTCATGAAGATTCCATTATTTTCTATGAAAGAAAATGTCAAAGGATTTTTTCCCTCAGTATAAATGAATTTTTAGCATTTAAAAATTTCAATATGATAAATCAATAGCACAATTTAAAGCTTTCACTCTCCAAAAGAACAAAAAAAAATTGTTTCCTGTTTCTCCTCATAGAAATATTTCTCTCTTTCTAAAATAAAATTTATTAGAATTGACAGAATTTTGTCAAGCACTGAAACTTCATCAGAACTTAAACTTCAACCATGTGTGTTGAAAATTGGTATTTTTCAAGCACCCTCCAACCAGGAGCAAACAACATAGTAAGAAAGTGGGCATCACCCACCTCCCACTCTGCAGCAGGAGACGACAGCACATCCAAAATTAACTTAGTTTGTACTCGGTGTCCAAATAAAAGATCCTTCACGTACTGCATGCACTGACTCAAATCAATGAATCAAAGTCTCCCTCAGAGTCAAAACAACTGCTCTTCTTGGCTCAATTCTGCAACAATTCACACTGAAAATTTATTTTAGCTATGCAGCTTCAAACCTAGGAGGCAAAATACATGAACAGGAACTGCTATTGCCAAAGCATTCCAGAAAGGGAACAAAGAACCCAAATATGGGTTTGGCTCTACCTCTAAAAGCCAGGGGATTTGGATAGAAGATCATAATGCAAGGTTAAAGTTAACAAATATTGATGAGGGATGCAGTGTAATGTGATGTGTGCTAGGGGCAGAATTACAGAAGAGTACAGTTTCATCCTTTTCTGGAGGAAGAAAAGACCTACACGTGTTGAAATTCATAAATAATCTAGCTTTACAGTTTTATTATTCTACCTGTCTTGCTTCTAGCTTCAGAATCAGTGCCTCAATTTTTATTAAAGATGATAAAACAGTGCAGGGCTTGCATAGTCTCAAGAAGGCAATGACACGAGAAGCAGGATCTGTATTACACACATTTGTATGGATGGATTGGACCCAACAAGTGAATTAGCTCAATCCAGCTCTTCACAGCTAGCACAGAATCTTGTTTTGGATTAATTTTCAGGCAGGAGAACTGTTTCACTCAGAAGATGAAGTGTTTTGGAATGAGTTTGAATGAGATAGTTAGAAACATCACATCTAATCTTTTTTTAAATCACACACATTTAAACTGCCACAGCCAAAGAGCCTGTTCACATTCTGCTTTCAACCACACTAGTAAAAAATCCAAGGGAAAAATATCATAAAAACCTTATCTGCTCTGTGATCTTTTGGGAACTGAATAATAATAATACTTAACAGTGATATAGCACTTTAGTTCTTCAAAGCACTGCATAATCATTAACTGAAAAAATAATCTGACAACAATAACTCATCTACCTCCCATCTGCCATCAGCACTGCACTCCAAATGAGAGCACTGCAAAGAGAACATTACTCAGTACAGCCAACACCAACTTTCTCATTTTCTCAGATTTTTCTGGTGCACTTGCTGCACGGAGCAAAAGCAGCCTCGAGGGCAGCACCAGTGACAAGAGCCCTGGGCAGGCCACAGCTGAGAAACTGTGCTGCAGCTCAGGGGGATGCTCAAGGTCAGCTCACCCCACTGTAGCTGTGGGCCATGGTCACTGCAGGACTGAGCTTGGCTTACTCCAGACAGAAAAAAATAGTGTTGGTATTTTAATTAAAAATCAAACTAAAACCCACAGAATTCTTCAATTGTCAGCTAAGCACAGATTTATTGAATAACTAGGAAACTCCTCTGTCTTTGGCAGGGATATGGAAGGCATAGAATAGCCTAGGAACAGAAAAATACTGAGTTTTCATGATTCTCCTTCTCCAAAATGTGCAATTTAAAATCGTAACTGCAAGATTTCCACACAGATTGACTCAATTATTGCAAATACATCAGGTAACATTAAGTGTTTCTTTATTCAGTTTATGACGAGTAAGTAGTAAGTAGGTAAGAAACAGTAATTTATTACTAACTGGCTACTTCTACCTTATCCATTTTCCACTTATACATCCTCAAAAATTACTGTATAGAAATGAAAACCATGACAAGTAATCCAGAGCATTCAAGAGGTCACTTTCTCAAAAATGCTCCCCGAGATAGGAAATACACAGAAAAAGGATCCCTGATAATATCTCTTTGGGAAAGCAGCTGCAGCAAAGCAGATATACAAAAGAGAGAATTTTCAGATTTAATCTCTCCCCCACCTATTTATTCCTTCATTTATATCTTCTATATAAACACTTGCAGCTGTGCTGTGTATTCTAGGTATTATGAAAATAAATCCTTTATTTGCATTTTACCTTAATCTGGTTTGAATCAATGGGAACTTCAAGGTAACTTTCCAAAAAGGACATATCTCCTAAAGGCAGAGCAAAAAAGTAAAAAAACAGAATTCCTATACATGTTCTTTGGCTTCTCAGAACATTTTCCAAAAGAATAACATCATTTGTCCAAGACAGTCAGGCTGATTTGACAATGACCACTGCAGGATAAAAAGAAAATCACCTTTTAGTTAGTTAGGTATAATCTGTGGAACACTCCATCTTTCTGCTGGGATACAGCAGAGCTCACCTCACTGTCAGATCTATGCAGCAAACACCACCAGAGGTGTCATACTTACAGCAAAACCAGGCACTCATTGCTGTACCTGGCAGTTTCCAAACCCCATTCACTCCAAAAGTGTTTTTATTCACAACTTATTTGCATGGCCCAACTGAATTTGGGCTTCATGTACTGTAAATATTAGAAAAATTATACATCTGGATATGCCTCAGACCATCTAGTGAAGGCACAGAAAACACCATTGTTTCAGGGAGTTCTCACAAGGCAGCTTATCTGAGGCTCACTTAATTACGGACCCGGTCCCTTTGGGAGGCACAAGTTATCACACACAGTCACAGAGAGACACACAGGCCTTTTTTCTTTTTTTGAACCTACATTTTGTGGTGTACATTGTGGTGTTTCTATATCAACTTGTCTTCTGTTGAAGAAGCCACCTGGCTGTGCATAAAATCAAAATGTAGAACCACCTTACAGAAATAAAGTTATCAATATTAGAAGCCCATTTACCGTATTTTGAGAAAAGGGCACAAGCATTCCAGTTCTCTTTGTTATAAATAATTTACAAAGCATTAAAGAAATTAAAACCATGTGAATCAAAAGTTATAACAAGAATAAAAAAGCAAAGATGACAATTTCTTTCTTCACAAGTTAAAGTGGGTTTTTAAATTATTATTTCAAAGAATGACTTTTTTTCCTCTCTTAATAGACTCATGCAATAAAAACTAGTTAGAAAGCTCTCTCTTTCCTCTTTCTTCAAGTCTGTCTGTAATTATTTCCCTCTGTTGCTGGCAGCTCCTCCAGGCTGCAGAACCACAAAGTAATCCAGCACCACATTTCCATGGGGTCATAGACCCTGCCTAGATGACAGTTAACCCCAGTGGCCAGTTTGCAAAGGAAGGGTCACAAAAAGACATTTATAATTCATGACTAGTGTGTTTGAATGCATTTCAAACATTGTTTATGCCCTCTGGCAGTTTTACAGCTCTTCACAGCAAAGCTTTACTTCTGTAAATACCCACAGCTTCACTGAGGACAGCTCCTCTCCAAGGTGCCTGCACTCTGCAGGTGCCCACAAACAATGAACTCATTTACTGCAGCAAGTCCATGCTTTTTGTCAATAATGAACCAGGCCACTCATCTCCTCTAGAACTATAAAAGGGTGATTTTGTCATTGTTGTTGGACATCCTTGTCCTTGTGTGCAGTCGCAATGATATAAACTTCCTCCATTCCATAAATCAGTTTCTTCACGATCATCTCCACTTAGCTCATTGATCCACAAATGCAGTACTCCATTACTCCATTTTTGTCTTCTAAGACTGCTATGCCAGCTTGAGCACTTTTTCCCCAGGAAAAACAAACCAAAAAAGCCAGCAAAAAAACTCTCCAAACCTCTTCAATAAGAAATTAAATGTTCTTTCTTGCATGGTACCTAACAATAAGCAGCCTATACAACAGTGCAGCAGTGACTACAGAAGAGAAACTAAATTCAAATTGAGATTCAGCAACAAGGTTTATTTTCCTCACCCACCTTCCATTTCTCTAACTTGCACTTAACAAAAAAAAATAATTTGGAATTAAGACAAACCCAAAACTAGCAGAAAATAATGCAAAATTACTTTATTGAAGAAAGCAATTTCACAGTGTTGTATTTTTCTTATTATTTCCTTTAAAAGAGTACCTTTGGAAACATTTTCAGAGATGTGACTTATCTAGGAATAGAAGAAGAAATCAAAGGGCAGAGTTTAGCTGAGATGCCCAAAGCATAGCTGTAGAAGAGGAGAGTTGGAACATCTGTGGGACAGCAGTAACTTCACTGATGCTGGAGTGTACCCAAAGCAATCTGAAGTGGAAGTGGCTCCAGATTTAGGAAAGAACAGCAACAATTTAGTTTATAATGAGTTAGTCTCACTGTCATCCTCTAATCTCCTGCCATTAACATATCTCCTCTCTGTTCCTGGTAAAATCTCTCCCTATATAAGCTTTGCTACTATCACAGCCCAAAATCAGATTAAGAAATCCACATTATCCTATAGAACGTGCATTAATAATTCTTACTCACAAAGAATATGTGTCTGTTCTATACACCACATTGTCCAGGTAAGAAACAACTTTGGGTCACGACTCAAACCAGCTGAATTATTTCTGCTCTTACCCATTACCAACAGAACCCGAGCTGTATTAACCTATCCCTCAGAATACCATTACTGTTGTCTACCTTCTTCCTTGTGAGTCACAAGTCTAATAACAACCTCACACACAACAGAAAACATATCTAAAGAACACAAACCCTCTACGTAGGGTTCTACATAGAAGAAAATATTAAATTAAACCTAATCTTTTTTTTTTTAGACATTTTTATTCCTCATATTTAGTGAAATACAATACCTAACAGCTACCTTTTGGGCACAAAGCCTTTGCCAGCAACCGTTCAGATTTAAGTGCCATGGTCTGCAGAGCCATTGCCAACAAGCAGATACATGGAGAAACCCCCTGGAGAAACACTAAGCATTGGTGCAACATAGTGTTGCTTATCTTCCCTTCAATTTTATCCTCTTAAGTTGTGCTGTTTGAAGCAAAATCAATTCAAGTTGCTTTGGTTATTTTCATTTTCAAAGTCTGAGCCATTACCTGGAGCACTGCAGCGCTGACTTAGCTGCACTCAGATCTATTTCAGGTCTTAGTGAATAATTCTGTTCATATTGCACTAAGTTCAGCAGTGTTGTATTTCCCAGTTAGTTGTTTAGGCACTGGCATGTTTATGTTGTCCATGACAAAACTGAAAGAAATTAACTGTATTCTTGTCTACCAAGGGGCATAGTTAAAGAGTCCATTCAATTTCTTTCAGCATTTAAATTCTAGAGAAACTGAATAAATAATTCATTCTTCTATTGGTAAAAAAGAAACACATCTACTAATGAAGGATCAGCTGATGTTTTCCACAAGATTGCACTTCCCATAGAGAAACCTGGCATTTCTCCTTCAAAAATATTTTTATTAATAAGAAATTGACAAAATATTTTTTGGTACAAAACTAAACTATAACTTTGATAAAAAATCAGTACTGGATATGTAGATATTGAAAAACCATGCTACAGCATATCCATGGATAGAATGGTTCTCATATCAGCCAGTTTGAATGTGTGTGCTTTAGTACTTTGTGCAGGTTTGGACATGATGGAAATATCCCATTTGGGGAAGTTTTGTTTCTCAGTAACCATATTCTCTGTGAGAAGAAAAATCTTCATCACAAAAAACCCTAAAAATCATGATGGGGAAGAAGAGAGTCTGTCAAAACCAAGTAGCCCCAGTCACCTTTTCTCTGCTACGACAACATCAGCTCAAGCCAACACCAAGTGCTCTCACCTGCACAGCACTGCAGGCCTGGGAGCTCTGTCCTCACCTGGCCTCAGCAGCACCATCCCTCTCCAACATATTGCTTGCAGCAATTTTGTTAAAGCTCTCTGGAGGAGCTCAGTATAGAACAGCCATCCTTAGTATTCAGCCTTTTCAAGCAAAGCAGTGCCCTTCATGTAACAGCTTTTCCCCTGGGAATATCTCTAAGGAAAATCCAGGTAAGGAAACTGACAAGTGAAAACCTTGTTAAAAATTTAAATTCCCTAACAAATGTTCATATTTGTATGCCCATTTTCCTGGGCTTTAAAAAGATAAGCTGCATTTAGAAGCAGCTTAGATATAAACCAGCTGAAGTAAAAAGGTATTATTGAAGGAATAATGAATAAATATGTACAAATATCTGAGATCCAGTTTTTTGTGTAGCTATCCTGCATCCTCAGGCAACCACACAGAAATCCCCTCTAAGAGAGGGGTCCTGTGGATGAAGGTCAAAAGTAAAGCATTCCAACAATATGCCAGCTACTTACACTGCAGAGCAGAGTAAATAGTTACCTGAAATCTTATTCTTGCATATTTTCACCCACTTGTTAACAAATGAAGCAAATTTCATATGCAGCTCCTGGTCTTTTCCAATAGCTTCTAGGAACTCCAAAGTTCTTTTCTGAATGTCAGTATTATTTTTGGCTAAGTGACCCAGTGCAGGAAAGGATAAGAGTTTGTTGGGGGCAGATGATATTCACTGGGGCAGAAGGCACAATTTGGCCACTGTGGTATTTAGACTGTTCAGGTGCTTTAAAGCCACACCAAACATTCCATGTGCTTCAGCAGCACGCAAGAAGATCTAGCAGAGTGGTCAACAAGACAGGAACCCATAAATCAGCCTGTGGCCACAATATGGGACTGGTGGTTACAAGCACATTAAGGGAATTCAGAGCAGAGATGGTGAGAAGCCAACTCATTAAAGTGACAAACAGCACCCAGATGCAGGAGCGTCTGCTCACAGAGCCAGACACCTGCCCTTGCAGGCACTCACTGCTCTCAGCCCACAGGCTGGGAGAGGACAGCTGTGCTGGCACCTTGGGACAGGGACAGATGATGGCCCAGGCAGCCAAAGCATGAGCCCAGCTCAGCCTGTGGCACCTGCACCCTCCAGTGCAGGGCAGGTCCTGTGTCCTACAGTAACAAAGGCGACAGTTGTCTTACATGATGACAAAAAAAAGGATACAAAACTAAACTCCCATTCTTAATTTCCATAATCAGCTGATCAGCTATTAATTTAATGGGGCCCCAGATTCAACTGGATTACAGCAGAGGAAAAATCCTTACTGATAAAAAAACATGAAATTCAGGAACATAGAAGCAGAGTAATGTGCAAGCAGCAAAGCTGAAAAGTGTCTTTGAGTGGGCTCAAGCAGAAAGCCAGAAAAAATACAGTGTCCATGAATGTTAAAGAAAGATATAGGCCAGAGACCCTGCCCCAGAGCTCCTCCAGGGGGCTTGGGAATTGCTGACAAGGACTGGTGTCAGGGAAGATACTGCTTTACAGGTGAGGTGTGGAGGCTCAGTAAAAGATGTTCATTTAAAGATAGAAGAAAAAAATAGACTGCAGACATTGGAACACCCATTCTTTAAGGGAGTGCATGATTTAACTAGATGTGCAAGTCCTCATCTTAGGATCCACTGAAGGCTAGGAATAACACATGGGTAATCATAACATTAAATTAATGGAGGGTTTTCTTCAGACTCCTTTGACTATTCATGAAGCTGAGGCTCATTGCTTTGCTGTCCAAACTACATGTCCTAAATAAGGCAAATACCTCAGGCAATACATTGTTTTTGATCCAGCTAGATGTTTTAGCAGGTAATTTTGAAGAGATTTGCTTAAAAACTACGGTATTACAAGCAAAAAACCCACAGGAGAATATGAAACCAGCTGCAGTTACTTAAGTAGCATAACAACTACTTGAGTTATTCACAAGAATTCATTCAAAACTGGAAGTTTTCAGTGCAAGTATTTTAAGAATTTAGCTCAGGCCCCAAAGGGTAGAAGTTCATTTAGGAATGGGACATTACAGTAACAGGCATGAATAAGAGGCCTCTTTAGATTACAAGGACAAGTCTTAATGATAAACTAAGAGTCTCCAAGCTGACTGTCAAAGCACATAATCAATTTAAGGACCTAAACAGTAATTAATGTAAAGCTTGTATCACTAATGACATGACCCAGCTGGGCCAGTTACCCTAAACACAGTAAGTCACAGGTATTATTTATCAGATTATCTATGCAAATATCATCAAAGAACACACTGATGTGGAGGCACTGCGGTCCCTGCCGTGGTGAGGCAGGTGGCAGCACTGAAGGGACCCTGAAAGACACACAATCCACTTCCAGAGCTCCATTCTTGCAATCAACCTGCATTAAGGGACAGTTTTCAGTGCAGAGTTGAGCTTTAAGTTTCCCAATCTATTCAAAACCAATACTTAGAATGGAATTGTCATTGTTTTAATGGAACCAAGCTGTGCTTTCTCCCTCCCCTCCTTTCATAAATGTCAAAACAAACCCAGTTGGTTTACTCACTTACAATAGAGAACCTTTCACCATGGAAGAACATTGCATAGCTATGGTTCAAGGGTAGGCCATCGTCTATATAGTTGTGAGATCTAGAGACAAAAGGCTTCATAAGGCTTTTGTTACCATAGCAAAAAATCTGCACATGCAAGAAATTAAACTCTCTCTGATTGCATTTCCCTGAAATTAGCAATGACAGCTGCCCATGTATCACAAAAAGCAGAAAAACACAAAGCTAATCTGCAAATACAATTACAACAGTTTTGATATTTAAATGTGAAGCTTAAGCTATAATGAACTAATGAACCAAACTAATTTCAGATTGCCAGGTATAACAAAGCCACTCAATTTATTTCTAATTGCTCTATCAAAGTTTTTTACTCTGAAATTAATGTCAAGGCATCATCCAGGCCTGAGCACTTTGTAAGTCTGCATTTCTCAGACACCTCAAGAAGCATTCCTCATAAACACTTCTGTATAAGTCATAGTGCTTCATATAAACACAGAGGATTAAGTCACATGAATTCTTCAAAATGCTAGTTTGATGATGGACTAATAAACAATAATTTTTAAAACCTGATTACTTTGAAGACATAGTATCAAGTATACATGCAACAGCAAAAACTTTTGTCCCTGTAGCAAACTCAAAAAATTCCCATTCAACCTATAGTCTCATTTTCCAGAGTAAATCTGCCCATTGGGCTCATGGTAAAGACTAAACCTAAAATAATATTACAAACGGCTCCACTGAGCTTGCAGCAAATTATGAGCTTTATAGGTGGAAGGGGAAAGGAGGTTTTATGGTAACACTAAAATGACTGGTGCAAAACACTATAAAGCTTCCTGCTGCTTGATAAAGAAGTGCTCCATATTTAAGAGGCAAAAAAGGTGGGTGAAAATCTGTATAAAACAATGGAAATGGTTTTTCTAAGTAGTTGGACATATTTAAATGTGCATTTCTTAAATTGGTTACAAGCTAATAAGCAACAAAAAGTCTCCAAATTCTTTCCTGGCTTTGCTCTTAGAGACACAACATGAGCAGTGTGAGAAATGCAGTATCTCTTGTACAGTTTGAAGGCTCTAATGCAGAGCTCCAGCTTCAAAATTTGAAGGAAAGTGTTATGGTTTGCCCAAAATCTCTTCCACAAGCAAAACTGAACATGCTTGCATAGTCAAATGGTGCCTATTCCTTAAATATCCTTTAAACCATAACTGACCACTGCCTAGAGGATGGTTGATTAAAGTCCTTGGGAACAAAAATTTTACGCTGGTGCTTTGAAAGAAGTCCTCTCCTTACAACCACAGAATTTTAAAACCAGACTCCACAGAGAATTCCAGTTCTGCAGCAGTTTACTAGCAACCTAAGCAAGCTGGTTCTAATTACACAATTTTGAAGGTGACTATTTGGTATTTCTCTTCTTTAAATTGCTTTCTAACATGTCAACAGTTTTGCAGAAATCTGATCAGCAGACCTGCAAAGGAAATATCCTCCCTCTCTAACAAAGATTTATGGTGTTGGGTTCTCATAATTCAATACATGACAAAAAATAATCTTATTAAACAAAGATTTTAATCTTTTTCCTTATTGTGATGAATCATCAATATCACGCTTTATCAATCACACAATAGAGTTGATGAGAGCTTTTGTCATGTACCCAAGTTTTAACCTTAACAAATAGCTATTAATATCTCCTATAAAAAATGACCATATGAAGAGATGCCCTTCCAATTTTGCATCCTGATGAAGAATAAATGCCTTGCAACTAAGAGCTGCTTGGTGCTAATTCAACCATTGCTAGTTCCATTGCAATAATCTCATCCTTCAAGCACTGGCAGTGATTACTGCCTGACAAATGTTATGCTTGCTAGGGGGTTTGTTTGGGGACATCATGCATCTTTTTGCAAATCACCATTTAAACAAGAACAAAAAAGGAAAACAGAAAATTAACTAACTTTTGGACAAAAGTATAATAATTCAGGCCACTTTGAAGACTTATCTTATCCACATTGTATGACCATCCATACTGTGCATACAGAAACCAGCATGTGACAAGTACTGAACAAGCAAGTATGACTTTTAATAAATACTTTATTAATTAATTTATAACTATTATTTTATTATTTTAAATATTGTAATAAATTTTATAATTTTTAATTTATAAATATGTTTAAGCCTAGATTCCAGTTTCAGATTTTACATGTGCAGTTCATTGCTACCCTTCTACCAGATTTTGTACAGTTCCTTCACTTTTAAACCAGTTAGAACAGTATTGACAAAGTTATTTCAAACAATATCCATCTTGTTTAACAACTAACCAATTGACTGAAATGACAGGTTCCTATTTCTCATATATCAAAACTTAGGTAAGACAGGCTTAAGGAATACAGAGCAGCAAACATTAAACCTTGTGGAGAGTAATGAATTAACAAAATGTGCTTTGATGTTACTTATCACAGAGCTACAGCACATTGACTCAAAAAGAGGGAAAATATCCTGGCACTTAAGCAAGCATAGTCAAACTCATTGATTTCCAATCTCTGTGACAGAATAAAGGCAGAGTATGACACAAAAATAAGAACAAGTCCACATTTTCAGAATGAAGCTGTACCACAATTCCAAGTACTTAGCAACATATATCCACTGGGTTAAGATTGTGGTAGAAGATAGTAGAAGAAAAAAGTGACTTGGATGGGTAAGGGGTATTTGCAATTGGCTCTTGCAATATTTAGGGGCTGAAAAATTGCACATAAATTGGCTTCTGTCTAACTGCAAGATAGTGCCACAGAGTACTGCCTGGAGATTGCATCACTATCTGCTTCTGTCTCTTTGTTACAAACACTATTTTTTTCTACTAAGAATAAAAATTACATGAAGAGGTTTTGTTCTTTTTTTTTCTTTTTATTGTATTTTATTTTTTAAAGCTGTTTCCTTTTCACTGAACAATTATTAACAGAGAACTACTTGCACCTATGGCTTTTTGAAGAAAGACCAGCTTGGCAGATCATGCCACTTAGAGAAAGTGAACTCAAACTTGACTCAAGCAGCTGTCCATAGCACAGTCAAGTTGGTCCTAACAATCTAAGTTCCAGATCTCATAGGGTTGTAGTAACAAAAAATTCCTATTAAAATTATGTGTGTTTTCATCAGCGCAGAAATCCATTGTAGTGAAATGTTGCCTTTGTGCTTGCTTTGATTTCTGACTGATTGTTGATTATGAGACAGTTGTGTCAGCCTTACATCCCATTGGTTTGGACGTTTCAAATTGCAGCAGTGCAACTACTAACTCTTGTTGCCCGAGGGAGTTATTATACATAATAAAACAAATCAGAAAAAGTAAAGATTAATTCCTTACTACTTTGTGTTTCTGTTAACACCATGTCTCTTGGAAGAGAACCTCCTGCTCTTTAGGATGCATCTCACATTTTGTTGATGTAACTCCTGGGGATTAAAAAATGCTTTTATAAAGACAGAAGAAGTGGACATAGCTAATCTTAGAATAACTGAATTTATTGGGCAAAAAGTGGCTTTTCCACAGAAATTGCCTACAAAAGAAGTAATAAAATTAGATATCTCTACAAAGAGAGAAGACTAGAGTTGTATTTAGTGTAGTTAGCATCACAGCCTCTTCCAAGCATTTAAATTATCACAAGCCAAGCACAAAAACAATAAATATTCTGATCTCAAGCACTAAAGGCATTTGGCTTACAAAGACCCTTGCTATCAAACCTAGAAGTATTTACATGCACTAAATGGATAAGAAATCATACACCAACTTAATGTTTGAGTTTGTTTTTTTTTTTAAACCAAAACAACAAACACAACAGCTAAGATTCAAAGAAAGAATTCCTTGAAAAGTGCATTTTACTATCTCTTTGTTTCTCTGCATTCATACCTTAGCAAACACCCAAAGCAAGAAAATGATACTTGCTCAGTCACAAAGAAATCTGTTGCCATGGGAAACCCAAAGATATCAACTCAGGAACTGATAGGAGTAAATGAAAACCCACTTTTCAGACATACAGAGAAAGTACAAATTAACACACAGGGCTATGCAGCAATTGTGATTTAATCCTAATTTAGGCAAAGGTATGTGACTTTTGATGATGGAAGCTCTATCTGCAGTTGACACTTTTTATTCTAACTAAACATCCTTCAGAGACTCCTCGTTCTGCCAATCTAAGTGACATAAACAGACCTGTATGTTCACCCCAGTGTACATTTTTCCATGATATGCTTTTTCCACAGATCCCAGTGGGCTCAGCAAAATAGAAAGGAAAATAATCATTGAGAACAAACTCATCCTTGTATAGAATATGATATTAAACTCCTTTTTAAGGTCTAACACTTACAGGTGACCTTCCAGAAAACCTAGGCTTCCCTCAGATAGAATTGAAGTATCAACTCCTAAGCACTCACCAATTGATATCAGCTCATTTCAAGTGATTCATAACTCACTTCAGAAATTTGTTGTAGGCGTTAACTTGAGAAAATCTAATTTCAACAAAATTTTGCTGACAAAGCATCAAACACATAATTTTTAACTTGCTAATGATGAATGAGATGGAATGCACTCATATCAGTGTAATAGCTTCATAATATACTCAATATCCCAAGGATTAATACTTTGTTATTAATCAATAATCCATCAGCCATGGTATTGTATTGGTATTTAAATTTCTACTAAAATTTCTGAGAGGATGTTCTGTTCAGCTTTGAAAAAAATTACTGCATTGATTAATGAAAAAACTGGCAGCAGCAAAGTGCTTTGCTTTAGTCTGAGTTCAGACTTTAAGATATCCCAGAAAACACTTACAATCTCAATAGGTAAATGCATCAAGAATGTTACTGGTGAGAACAAGATCATTATTCAGAGCTGCAATTCAGACGAGTCAAATACTCTGTGCTCGTTTCAGATCAGTATGCATTTCTCTAGCACTATAATTCATCTTCCTCACAGAAATTATGCCTCAGGCTCTCATACAGTCTTTGCCAAATTTAAAAAAAAAATATGATACTTTCTGAAATTAAATTCCAATTTTGTGCTATGCTTTTCCATGTTCTTGACTTATTGTCACTGGCACCTAAAGGTAGAGGCTCACAAGCATTATCTTGTCATTGGCTGCTGCTCAGACCAGCAAGTGGCTCACCAAACTCTCAGCTGAGATTTTGTTTACTTGTTTAGTTCACAGTTTCAAGGGTCCATAGCATGCACATAAATACTTTGATGTGTCACTCTGTAGAGGTTGCTCATGAGAGAGTAACTTCAGATGCTAAATATTTATCTTAACACTATTAGTAATTAGACAGTAATTTAGACTCATTATTGTGGCAGCCCTCCAATATTATTTTTGAGCTCAAAGGGAAAACACAAGCACACTGCTGTGACACTCACCAACTCCTGCCTAATGGCCAGAGAACAGATCTGTAGATTCCCTGTTCACCTACAGGCTCCGTGGCATGTTTAGACCAACAGCCCCTGCCATTAGCAAGATGGCAAAAATGTTAAGATTGGGTAGAACTTGCACTTTCAGGAAAACTGTACGCTGCAAGACAGATTTTCACAGGAACAAATTTACAGTCTAGACCACTTTGATTTCTACTAGTTTGCAGAAGTCACCAAGTGTTACATTCTCCCTAAACAGAATCACTCCCCTGGGAGGAGCAGAGTCACTGTAGCACAAGCACTGAAGTTGCCTCATCTTGGAATAAATAAAGAACATGCATTGAGGGGTTGCCCCAAGCAAAAGTGACAGCAAGCATGCAAAAGCTGAAATCTTTGAGCATCCTGTCTAATGAACACGTTTTCAGGTCTGCCCTGTAATGGCATATTGGCTGGTAACTGAAAAGTTTTGCTTGCAGCTCGCATTTCAAAACATGTCCAAATAATCTACTTGACAGATAATGAAACCTCTTGCAATTACCTTTAGCTTGAAGCAGAGTTCTTCAACTATCATTTTCATATTGATTTGTGATGAAGTTAATTATGTTTTCCTGCAAGCTGGAACCCACAGCCAAAACCAAAGTCTAATCAAACCAACTGGGACTAAGGTAGTGGTAAAAGAATCCTTAAAATACAGAGCAGAATAAAATTACTCCTGGTCTTTGACAGAGTGACTTGGCTCCCTGTGGGGGATAAGGGTTAAATCTCATCACAAACAGCCAGAAGCCCTTGCAGTCCACTAACAAGGGTGGGGATTACCAGGAGCTTCACATCTGTTATTGACAATGCTGATGAGCCTAATTGGCAACACACAGCTGATCCCCCCCGAAGCAGCAGGGGAGAGAAACAAATAAAGAGCACAAAGGTGGGTAAAACAGTCTGAGCAATGCTCTGCCCAGAGTGGCTCTGGCTAAGCTGCTCTTGCACACTGGAGCTCACCAGTCCCTCCAGCAGAAAAGTATCCAAGGCTGTGGGGCTGCTGCAGGTTCAGCACAGGTGCAATAGTGGAGTTCTGGCAGACAAAGAACAGATGTATACAAGCATGACAGCAAGACTTGTCCAGGAAGGAACTTTCTGGTGGAACAAACATACCCTACCTGCCCCCTACAAAATAATCTGCTTAAGAATTACAGTTTTGACTTCTCAGCAAAATCCTGGAGTCTGTGACACCATTTTGCATATTCATTTTATTATTACAATATTTGTTTAAACAACAAAAAACCCCCCCTGATTTTACATTTAATTTCTGATCTATTTTGAGTATATTTTAACAGTTAAACTATGCTCAAAGCAGGATATTCTTGTTCATTACCAAAACCTCCAACACGAAGGGGCTTTGAACAGGGCTTACTCTCTGCAGTTCCATGGCCAAGTTGTTACAGCATTATAGAACCCATCTCAAGAGTCAGGAGCAAATACAAATCATGTCATCAGGCCTAATATCATAAAATCACATAAAACCCAAGTTCCCAAACTGACCTTTGCGCTTTTATTATCACTTACAAAATACAGGTTGCTGTCCAAAGAATTTTATTAGAGAGGTGTCCCCTTGCAAGCACTACTCTACAAAACTGCATTGCCTTCTTTCAAGCCTCTTTCCCCAGCAAGATCCCAGCTGCCAGGACATGCTGTTGGAGTCCGTGAACTACTCTTAATTAAAATACAATTAGACTGCTGATGTCACCACATGCCAGAAATATGCCAAAAGGAGAGCCAAAGTGTGCAATTAGTGAGCAACTGCAGCTACGGAGAGAAACAGAGCTTCAGAAGCAGCAAAGCCAGGTGGAAGGTGTGAGCCCACCCTGAGTACAGCTCCCTCGTGCACTCTCAGACTGGCTCTGGCCACCAGTGACACCCATGGTGACCTCAGTTTCCTAATTGGTTGTAATGTGTTTGAAAGCCATTGGAAGGACTCTCTGAAGACTTTTTTTAGGCTTTTCATTAACTTGTGAGATCAATACAGTCTCTCTGTACTAAGAGAATAAAAGGAACAAATTAGGACAAACTAAACCAGCTTTGAAACATTCTTGGGATTTTCCCAGCCTTGATATGTACCAAGTTATATCTGTTCTGGAACAGGCTCTGACATTTAATTTACTCCCCTTTTGACTAAAGTAGCCATTAGAAAGAAGAGTCAGGATTTTGGTATCATAAGCCACCTTAATATTGACAACTATAAAAATCTATCCAAACACTATTGTAGACAGACATCTGCCTCAGCTGAAGCCACAAAGTGTGCAGCAAGAGTACAATGATTCATCTTTCTTCAGCAACCAAAGAAATTTTCAAGCAATGATACCATTTTCTGCTACCATGAAATTTCAAGATGACTGCCTGGTTAGAAATTATAAAAATATCCACATTAGGAAAGGTAGATGTATGAAATATGCCTTTGTCCAAAAGCTATCAAGAGCTAACTAGGAAACTATTCAAAAAAGGCTCTATGATTGAACATGCACTGTGGCAGAGCCTTCAATTCTTTCCTGTCTTCATTTTGTGCACAGTTCTGTCATTCAGAAGTTCATTCACAAATTTTGTGAGTTCATAACTAATATTCTTCCAGGTGCCATTTGTCAACGCATCTCAGACTGCTGAACTGCTACAAGATCTGTTTTACCATTTGGGATTAGGAATGCCTTATCCCAAGCACCTCAAAAATCCCCATATCAAACTTATTTATTCCATAAGCAGCTGCTGTTTTTTCACTTCATATTGAAACAAGTTACTTTTGCAAAACAAACAAAATACTATTTTTCCTTGATGTTCAGCTGGTAGCCAGAATTAACAAAGCATTTGGAATGTCTGTTCAAAGGTGTCTGCAAGCTTTGGTCCAGTACCCACATCATGAGCCTGGTGACCAGCTGCAAGTTTTCCTCAGATAGCACCTGCAGCTTTGCATGCCTCTAAAGTCCACAAGCCTGTCCAGGTACATGAACATGATTTCCAAGCAGGACACATCAATTCAGCAATCAAAGCTTCAGTTTAGACAGGCTTCTCCTCTGAATACAGAAGGCAGCCCTCTCATTCTGTTTATTCTCCCATGTTTTTAACTGAATTCCTTGCCATTTCATGGGCATTACTGTAGATTTGTTTTACATGATCAGGAAACTAATTTTTAAATATGTGTTATGCATTAAATACCACATATATTCAGCAGGGAAGGAAAAACACTTCTGGAGTACAGTAATTTTACAGGCTCTGGTTTCTAATAAATTTTCACAGTTACCCTAAACTGCATTAGCAAGTTCCAGTTTATTGCTAAGCTTGTGCACAACATCCCTCAGTGACATGTCAAATCTTTACCAAGGCAGCTGAACTCCTAAAGCTGTCCTCATTGGCAGGAAACTTGTCAGATTAAATTGCCACCTCTTGTCAGGTAAAGATGTATGATCAGATATCCCCCTGCTGCCGGTGACACAAACAGTCCTTTCACTTTTGAAGTCTTATGAATCTCCAGTGTTTCTTACTATGAGCAGAGATGCATCTCGTGGTGAGAGGAAATATGCCTTGCTGACCACTTTCAGCATGGTTCATTATAAATATAGACACAGGAACACAAAACTTTGAATTTTTTAAAATTGTTTTGCTCAGTTTTCACTTTTTTCCAGGGTACTTATCTGTCTAGAGAATCAAAACATAAAAGTATTTTCATTGTCTCTTGTGTCATAAGTATTGTTTCCATAGAGTTGTCCAGATGCATATTTGCTATTTCCAAAAGCCTGAGCAGGGAAGTTGGACCCTTCCAGCCTTACCCTTTCTGTGATTACTGTGCATTCCTGTTCTCCCTACTACATCATAGAAGCAGAATTTTGCTAAAAAGAATTACCTGTTATTTTTGTGGGTCCTTGATTACACCCAAGATCTGAGGAACAGAATAGGGAAGAGCCAAGCACCCTAAAGTTTTTTGGTATTTACAATGAAATATCACTTTCATCAGCATGTTTCAAATCATTACAATTCCAAATCCTTCTGCTGTCTTGTTCAAAACATCATCACAGAATGCTGGCACATGGGGTATTCTAAATAACTTCTCTAAACTTCGAGGAAAAATAAAACCAACTAAACCCAAACAAAGTATTTCTGACATACCTACACAACAAAGTTTTGCTAGACTGCTTTATAAGCTGCATTTAAACTTAAACAAGTTTAGCATTTCCACTTCACACCCCCAAGCTCCCTGTTCTTTAGATATGCAAAATAAGTTTCAGAAGTTTTTTTCTTTAAAGAAGAAAGCAATAACTCTACTGGGGAAAGAAATAATTATTTTCCTCAATTTACAGTTTTCCAATATTAACTGGAAGTTCTAGGCAATGAAACTCGGAGCTTTTTAGGCCAGAGACACAAACTTAATTTTCCCAACTATAATGGTGCAGCTCAACAGAAGGTGGCACAAAAGTTTGATTCAACAATTGAAACCAGAAATTCCTAATAGCAGGCAGAAACTTTTCCAAAGTCATCTGAAGCACTAGTGCTGATTAGTGCTGTATTTCCTCACCTGCTTGCAGGAACACAGATTGCTTACTCTGTTCTCATCACAAACTGAAATGGCTCCAAGCAGTGCCTGGGAGCATAATTAAAAAAAGTTGTGCCCCAGAGAAAGCTGCCGAGAAGCCTGAGCTAACTGAGAAATGCACTCACAGCTTTTCCAGCTGACAGCCAGAGAGGAGCTGCATAGCAAGTTCAATAGACATCAGATACAAGGTAATGCTGGAAATGTTATGGCATTCTAGAAAATTTTGGAAGTTTCCCAAAGACAGCTGAATGAGAAGCTCAAACTACCAAAAATCAACACAAAATATGTAAGAACCTAAAAATGGTAAGAGTAGGTAACAATCAGTTTTTAGAAACGGCAGAATTGGTGAATAAAATAATTCAAATGTCTTCACTGAAAGCTTAAATGATGACAAAATGTTCAAAAAGGGATCCTTTTTACCCCCTTTTATGTCTTTCATAAAATGGACTCTTTCCACTAACCTTTCCTATGAACCTAGACCCCAATTTAGATAATTCCATTATCATCTTCAAAGAAGGATATATTAGGAAAATGAAGCTATAGACTAATGGTACCTTATTAAAATCCTATTTACATAGAATTAACATAAATACAAGTTGGTAAACCATATGCTATCACATCTGTTCCTCTGTGTATTAATAACAAGACTGTCCCCTATAGGGCTCTCAAATTAATATGCATTAGAATATATTACAAAGCATTTTGATTCTCTTGACAATATAATTTGCAGCTAGATTATTTGTAGGCTTCTAGCTTGGAATTATTGCTGTTGCACTATACATCAGCTGTTTCTTCTAGTGTGATTAAAGTACAACACCTGTCTCTTCTGGTATTAAGACTTTAAGGAATTGTGTCAATTTTCCAATGCTCAGCTCCTTACAATTCAAGTATTTTCTGTCTGAATGTGTCAGGTTTCAGTCCTTTACCAACTACACCATCATTTAAGAACTTTGTTTTCCAGCTTCCAGGACACTTAATATATGTGAAACACCAGCAGTGTTTACTAATTAGGCTAGGAAAAAACAATCACATAAAAGAAAGAAAAAAGCTTTAAATATGAACCTTAATAGATAAAAATTCCATTTCAGCCACCTGACATTCCATAAATGTATGTTTGCATTTCCAATGAAACTAACAGGTGCCTCCCTGCACTGAAAGAAGCAGATGCCTGTATTATTGCCTCAAAGCCTCAAGACTGATGGCATAATGGGTAAAGGACTTCAGATGTGAATTAATAATAGATCCTGCCTTCATATTCTTGATGTAATACTGAAAAATATGCCCGAATTTTCAAAAACTATAGAGGAAATACACTGAATAGAAAATATTACTGGAAGGTTGTTCTTACTGTGCAGGTTTACTTTCACAGTTCTGGAGCCCGACACTGTGTTTGAATTTTCAGGTTCTGCTAACGGAGGGAAATATCCAATATGGCATTCTCTATCCACGGAACAAGGAGACACACTAATGAAACCATCTTTCCTGCTGGTGCAGTTTTTCCTGCAGTGGTGTTCTGTGCAGCCTGTGCCCAAGGCCAGGCCCAGCCTGCTCTGTTCCAGCACTGTCACAGGAACCTGCAGCAGTCACTCAAAGCTGACACGGATCATGTGAGTCCAGGCGTTAGGCGTGAACTGCACCTTTTCTGGTATCAAAGGAGATTTACAGTGGGAAAAAGAAAGATAAAACTGAACAGTCCTCAGCTTGTTCCCCGCTGGGTCTTCTTCTCTGAGATGGAATCCACGTTGCTTTTGTTTTCATGCTTAAACAATCTCCTGCCTGGCACTCCAGTAAAAGATGCAGCGATGCTCTGCAGGAGACAGGGTGGGCTGTGGCATCTCCTGGAATGAAAAACAGCCTTGAGAATAACAGATCATCAGCAATTTTCACTGGTTTTAGGTAACAGAGCAGGAATTACAATATTCAAAATCCAAATCAGTTGTGCAGTGGAGGGATGGAAGCTATGCAGACAGAATTATAGTTGGTTTTTAGTTTTGGCCTGCAACTACCAAATTTTTCTTTATTGTATACGTTGTGCAAAGCTGCATTATGGATCAGATTGCTGCATAAGGTGTTATAGAAGTATGTGAGCTTTAGACTTCCCACACACTATGCCTGCAAAATTTTCTTCCCTTTTGCATATTCATTAATTGCTTGAGTTGTCCTTAAATTCTGAAGTGTTTCATTAATTTCCAGCCCAGACACAAATATAATGATTTTTCCAGCCAGAAACAAATAGATTGGATCAAGAGTAATCCTACTGAGCTTTGAGTTCCTAAGCAGTGATCACAAAGGGTCTCACTTATAGAACAGTGACCCTTTTGAATAGTATTCACGTACAATTAATATAAGCATGTCTTAATAAACCATATGCTCACTCAGCTGTTCTTTGCTGTATTAATAACAAGGCTGTCCCCTAAGGGACTCCAAAATGAATGTATATTAGACATATGTATCCTAATAACCAGAAGGTATCACAGTTGTACTTGTCTTACTTTAGATAAGTATTTAATACAGCATTATTTTAATGACTTTAAGAAAACATATGTCCCTGTCAGCTCAAAAATGCAGTTTATGAGACTCAAGCTGAATATTGGGATAAAAAAACCTCACAAATGCCATTCCTTCCAATTTTACATTAATAACTAATGGGATTGATAATGATGTGTATCTAATAATCTAATACACCTTAATAGAAAAGGAAAAGTGACTATAAGGCAAAGTGTAACATAAAAAAATCTCTGAATATATCATATAATTTCAGGTCTCATTTGCTGTTGCTCATTACCTTATGACACAGACTATAACAGACTATTGCTCTTCACAGTATTAAAGTGGGCAAACCCATTTAAATAAAATAATCACCATTATCCCACACAAGAGTTCAGCTTGGAGTGATCTGAAATTTGTTTTCTTATCTGATTTATCACATGTAATTTCTTTTATGATATCCTAGCTCCCCCACACTTCTGAAAGCAAAAGTGGCAAAATGAAATTCTAATCAAAATCCTGGAGAGAGGACATCTCTGAGTAAAAAAACAGACAAATATTAACTGGAATAAGGATTCCTATCTATGTCTCTCACTTTCCAAAGGAAAGCCTGGACACTGATGTCCTTTCTAGGATGGTTCCCATAGGAAGCTTTGATGGAGAACAGACTGATCCTGCTGTGATTTGTTAAAATGTGAATGTGTCTTTGTGTGATGGGAAAGAGCACGATGGCATAGGAGGGCCAGGGGGATGCCCAGAGGTCTGGAGCACCTCTGCAGTGAAGACAGGCTGAGAGAGCTGGGGCTGTTCAGCCTGGAGAAGAGAAGGCTCTGGGGAGACCTCAGAGCCCCTTCCAGCAGCTGAAGAGGCTCCAAGAGAGCTGGGGGGGGGACTTTGGACTAGGACATGGAGTGACAGGATGAGGGGAATGGCCTCCCACTGCCAGAGGGCAGCGTTAGACAGGATATTGGGAAAAAATTATTTACTGCTGGGAGGTTAGTGAGACACTGGCACAGGCTGCCCAGAGAAGAGGTGGATTCCCTGTCTCTGGAAGTGTTCAAGGCCAGGGTGGGGCTCTGTGAGTTTTGTAATGGTTGGATGAATAATTAATGAATAACTTTTTCTTGCACTGTTTCCCATGAACATGTTTTCTCACCTCCTACGAGCACTTTAATCCTGTGCTACTTTTAAGTACAGATAGAAGGGGGGTTTTTTTGGTTTTTTTTTTTTTTTTTGTTTGGTTGGGTTTTTTTTGTTGTTTTGTTTTTGTTTTGGTTTGGTTGGTTTTTTTTTTTGGGGGGGGGGGGGTTGGGGGGGCTGGAGAGAGGGGCTTTTCTGCTGTGTGCAATGACCATAGGTACCCTGAGCAATGGGGAAGCTGTATGAGTGTTGGAGGAACCAAAAATAATACACTCATGTTGGATGAAAATTGCAATTATCATTCTACCACTTCTACAGCTCTGCATAATAGATACAGCTCACAGAAGAGCTCAGAGTTACAGCTCCAGTTTTCTGAGCAGATGTGATCCCCACCTCACAAGATCCTCAGGTAGTTAACAATACACTTGTCATTTTGAATTGGATAAAAAGCAGCTGTTCTTTAAGCTTTCATTTCAAAGAAAATACATCCTGTTCTGCAACAAATGGCAATTAGCTGTCAAAAGGGGAATATCGAGAGCAGTTCTCCAGATAAAATGCTTTTGTTTATCATTAATTTATAACAATGTATCACAAACTTGAGGAGTACAGGCGAGAGCTGTAGAATAATGAAGGCTGAATATTTTGATCAAAACAACTGCAGCAGGTTCAGCATCTCCACTGGGCTAAGTTAGCTCAATTGAAATGTCTGGTCTCAATTGCTTGTTGCCATGTTGTGCTTTCACCAGCTGACATGAGGAAACTTCTTTTCCTGACAAAAGACAAAACATTTCTGCCAGCTGAGGTGACATTGTGTTCATTCAATAATGATACAAGGCCCTGAGGTTCTTCAGCAAGAAAGATAACAGAGAGAATCCTCATTAACTAACTGCAGAAGAATGAAGGTCAACCCACAGAGAGAATTTCATGCTTACATGTCAGTTAGAACATTTGTTCTTCATTAATTCTTTAAACCCAAGCTGGGATATCATCTAGCAGCATTTTAATGTCCTGCACTCCATCAGAAATAACTCTTAGGATGTGGGTTTCTTTGTGCTGTGCTTAAATGGCTTTTTTTTAGAAGCCATTGACTTCACAACATTGGACACTAATAACGTTTTGGGATTATTACAAGACTGGATGTAATATAGGAAATAACAGTTTGGGTATTTCAACATGAAATAAATGAGGATCACTAAATGTACATATTAAAATACCATCACTATTTCTATATTTGTGCACTACTTTGTTACTGCTGTATTTTTAAGTATTTTCTAGTGAATCAAAATATCTTATTTCTGTTAAGAATATACTCCCCATAGAGTGGTAGAATTATATGCCAGATACTGTGTTTTCAAATATGCAGATGCAAATATAAATATTTTGGTCTATTGACATCTGGGAACTTTTGGACTTATGCTGTGTAATTAACAACTAAAAAGATGATAGCCACAACTTTGTTTTCTTAGACTTTACAAAAAAAAAAAATCCATGTGTCATGTTGTGAAATAGTGTTCCATGTTTTTCTCTCCCTGTAATAGCCACAAAAAAATTTCCCAATCCAACAGCCTTCTGGTTCTGCATGTTTATTGTTCTTAAGTACAAACCAGTTCTCATAGAAGTAAGAAAACATAAAGCAGATTGTATATGTGTATATGTGTGTATGTGTAAATCTCTCTATATATATTTATCCATATGTATATGTTTAATTAATATCCTTTTGAAGATTTAGTTTTTCTTCTTATGATTAGAGTTTGAGGGCATTCTGCATAAAATAGAGTGGTAAATGTGGAACTTGGGAAGATTTCCTGCAGAGCAGGAGCACAAGCAGGGATCTTCATCTGGTCCTGCTCAAACTGCCAGAAGATTCCACGGACACAGCAGCCCTGCAAGCCATTGTGCCAGAGCAGGACTGAAGGGCAGCAGCTGAGGAATTCCTATAGTTTCCATACCATCAGTCCTGGTAACCTCCACATACCCTAAATGTTTTCAGTTCTTTGTAATTTTTACCTCTCTCCATGCCATATGACTATTTTGCTTTCAGGTTGCAATTAGAAATGGCAGAGACAGAGAGAATTTGGGAGAAGAAATGGCCAGACAGTTACTGCTTCAAATGCAGAGGATTATCCTTGTATCAAGTTTGTTCTAAAGCAGTTTCTTGTAACCCCAAATGGTTTGTCCTCAGTGTTTCATATTATTTGCTTTATTGGTCATTTCTGGATTCTTTCAGAAAAAGAAAAAATATGATGGAGACGTGACAGACAAGCACAAATATTTTAACTGTGACCTTTTACTGCTTCTTCCAAAGCCCCAGTGAATTACCGTAAGTCTCCCTTTTAGCCAATGCCAACCTGATATCAAGATATTTTTTTGTGAACACTGTGCAAATAGAGAATTATATTTATATAATAACTATATTATTTTATAACACTGTGCATTATTTTATGAACACCATGCTCTCTTGTCTCTTTGCAGACTTTTGTTGATTTGTTTCAGGTTTAATCTGCAGGTGCCATTAGATTCCTAGATAAGCCCAGAACCCCAGTGCTCTCTGAAGGCAGCCTGTGTCAGGGAAATCTGACTGATCATCATGCTGTCTAATCTAACACTGAGACAAAAACACACAATACTTTGCCTACATTTTCAAATTGGACCCTGGTGATAGTAAATGTTGTAATAGAAAAGCAGAGAAATAAAATTCTAAAATACCAAAACACTAAGGCACCTGAAACAAAACAGCCTCCAATTTAATTCACCTCTGTAGCTGTAATCCAAACGAATAGTGAAGCGTCTGTTTGTGTCCTGGATCACAAAGCAGGCTGTAGCCTGAGTGGGTTTATCTAGCTGGCTTTTAAACTGTTTCCATCCAACCTTGTCCACTACAAAATCCTCGGTTCAACACCCTTGTTTCTGCTGTCAGGCAGAGCTGCAAACATGACTTTTTCTATCCTCCCCTTCACCTGCTGAGTTCTGATGTCTGTTCCTCAGTCAGACAGCCCAGCAGACAACTGCTCTTCTCTGTCACATCTCCCTTTTATTAGCAAGGCAGCAAATTATAAACTATTCTCTCTTCCCAAACTTGTCCTGATTGGCTTGAAAGGCGATCCCAGAGCCAGCCTGCCACATCTACTGCAAAACAAGGCACCTGACACACTTAGAAAGAGCAGCAGCGTTTGCTGTGTGCTCCATTTCCTAAACACCAACTGCTCCATCAGTTCTACCTCAGCCTTCTCCTCTGCTGCTGCCTGGGTCCCTCCTGGCTTGGCTAGCCTTGCTCCTGGCAGTGTCATTTCAGATTTAATGGCCACAGGACCCTCTTACAGACCATGACAGAGAGATACCTGCCATTCCAACCTGCTCTACTGGGGTATGCCAAGCAAATAATGAAGCAGAAGTGGTAGAATAAATTTACTGCTACGCTTAAGGTAGTATGTCTATCTTAGCTGGATTTACACATTTCTCAAATCTCTGTTATAAAACAAAAATAAAACTGACATATACAAAAACCTGTCACATCTGTACTAATTTACAAAAAGAGAACTGTAACAGTGTTCATAATTTTAAAAAATTGCTTGTTCAGCTTCAGCTTTTTTTTAAAATTCAAGTCTAATGTTGATCAACCAAATGGCTTTACAAAGGGGAAGTTCCTTACCTAATAGGCAGATGAAACACAGACAGTTCTCTGCAACACAGATCCAGAAGCTTCTTTAATTTCTTCTCTTGTGCTTGCACGCTTTAGAGCACAGGATTTGGTTTCCCCTCTTCTCTGCTGAACAATTATGAAGTAACATTTGGTCTACTTAGCAAATGGTGCAATTTCCTCTTTCATTTTCATTCATTTATTTATTTTATAATGAAGAGAGAGCTCTCAGAGTGAACGAGCAATTACCCAGCACCTTCCTCTGGGATCTCTCTGAGAGTAAGGAACAGAGCACTCAAACATGATTCCAATCCACCTTTGCCATCATCCAGGGGCAGAGTCGATTTGAAGAGCTGCTGACATACCCAGAGGTCTTGCAGGCACTCACATGAGTTAAGTGTGTTAATGGTTTCCTAATCAAAACAAAAGCCACAAAGTTCCTATCAAACATACCCGGTAATTACTGACAGGCTATAAAAGTGTGGGGGAAGTTCATAGTCCATCCCCTAAAGTTTATAAAAAAATAGCATTTTCAAAAATTACCTGAATATGCTGAAATTTTTATAACAAAGCTTCTGAATGGAAATGTCAAATTTTAAGGTATCTGGGACTGGTTTTTCACCAATATCATGTGAAATTTATGGGTTTAGATAACTTCATCAGAATTTAAATGAAAGAAAAAAAAGTGAGATATTTTTTCAATTTTTATTTTTTTGGGGGAATACTGAAATATCACATTACAAAAGCAAGTTCAAAGGTGTAAAATAATACAAATTCAGTTTTAGGAAGAGATACAGGTTAACTCTGAACCAATAATTTTCTGAATTCTATCCTACTATTTTACATTCACAAACCTTTCAGTAGTGGAAAATTAATCCTTTTCTTCTCCAGTAAAAGTGTTAGTCAAAATAGCATTCTTTTATTTTTTTTTTTTAGATAACAATTGATATCAACTAGGTAAAACATGATCCAAAAAGTATTCTTAAAATATCACAGCATTTAATGTTACACTGCTGGATGGGGCTGTGCACTTCATGGAGGTTACATACTGCATTAAGAAAAGTGGATATTTATTCAACATATTTATTCAATATTTATTCAACCAAATCAAGTTCTTGATTATTTTGCCCTTTTGAGAAAACTCTACAAAGGAGATTTGAAATCCTGTCATCCAAATCTGCCCCAGTTTACAACTTCCTGTTGGTGGCTGAAGATATAAGATAAGAGTATCAGTTCTACTTCACATACATTTAAATAGACTGGAGGAATACATTTTAAACTTTAGAAAATCCTAATCAACACAAGACTCTTTATACAAGTACTGCTATCATGTGTTATTGGGTAAACAGATTTTTTTCTCTTCCATCAATCTAAGTCTATTTATTTAGAAATTACTGGGTTATTAGAACTGCTATCTTGTCTCTTGCATTTAATTTTCAATCTGCATTACATTTAGATATCCAAGTGACAGAGAAAGAGGCGGATGGTTCTATTTCTGTAGCTTCCAGTTCTGTAAAATGAATCTCAGTGTGAAAAATTAAGATTAATGGGCTTCATAATCATTTTGTTCTGCTGAAGCCAATTTGAATAAAAGGGAAAAAGAGTTTATATATGAAAATATCTTTGATATCTTTGGATAAAAATAAGCATTGTACATGAATTTGAGCTCATGCACAAATTGCCATTTTATTTTCTCCCTTACCTGTGTGAAGCCCCATTAGCATATGCACAATGGCTTTCAGGATGTTCTCTTTCAAACTGTTATCTAGAGATGTGCAGGAAATGGCCTGGGAGGACATGAAGTGTGGATGAGCTGACTCTGGGTAAGTGATTTTAGGATTCCATGTACACGCTGATCTTTCCACAGATAATTTACCTTCTTTAATTGAAGGGTAGAATGGTTCAGCTTGAGATAGATGCAGCAATTCTGACCCCCAGCTGCCTACCTGGTCCCTCTCTGAGACACCTCATGTGGGTGTTTTGTAGTTATTTAAGGGTGCCACGTGTCAAGGGTTTTGCCTTTGAAACAGTTTGAGAACCTAAAGATGCTGTGTAGCCAGTTCAGGAACAGCTGAGAGCTCCCTGCACTGGAGAAGGAAGGTCTGAGAGAGGGATGGTGAGGCCATACCCCAGAAATGAACCATCCCCATGATCTGCCAGAGGCATGGAACTGCTGGCAAAGATAATGGGCAAAAATTTGGGATAATGGGCCTTTTATTCTTCTGAGAGGAAAACATTTTACTGTGTAACATAGAAGTGACATTTGATCAAATCTAATCCAAATTAAAACTGTTCCAATATCAGTTGTATCACACTTAATGTATAAACCTTTCTGATTTTAAATGGCTAAAACCAGAACTAAATTAGATAAGCTAAAGAGTATTTCATTCCTCACTAGCTGGCAGTTATTGCACTAGAATTTTGGTCCTTACCCCTTAAGTGCGGAGTCTCTAAACCCAGCCTTATTTCATAGGAGAACAGGCACATTTTAAATTCCTCAGTACAGGAGAAAGAAGAAAGCAGGTGACACACAATAAAGATTTCATACCTATTCAGCTTCTTGTAGCATCTCCAGACCAATGATCTTAAATCAACAGAGTGATTGCTTGAGAAAAGCCCTATGCCACAAGTCTAAGTCCAGCATTGATCCACTTTCTCACTGTTAGAAAGTCAATATATTTCATCCACCACCTTTGGCTTTATTTTTAACTTTGCCACTGTATCTGTTGCCATGCTGTTCTGGTAGGTTGAACACTACCCTGGGCAATCAACCAGGGAACTCAGCACATTACAAATGGATATGGTAGGATAGTACATTAGCTAGGAAATACTGCAGCACCACCTCTTCCCCGAAATCTCACAAATTCCTCTTTCCCTTCTAGCAAAATACTATTGAGCCCATAATGGGGAATAAGTAGAATTTAGATTTTTGTAACTGCTGGCTGAGCACCGGCCCATGAAAATGATAAACATTTTACTATTTCCAGCATCTGGCACTTGTAAAACTTTTGGGTTTAATTCCCCTTGTGTGATTTGACATCACCTTAGAAAACCTGCTCTAATCAGGTGTTTCATTTTATAATAGAAGCAGAGTGAATACACAGGGTTTTTGGATGGAGCAGAGGTGCTGTGATGTCCTGACTTGGAGATGGCCTCTTGCCAACCTCAGCTTTGGCTGCGTTACCTTTGCAATCATTTAGTACCAGTCCTTCATGTCAGCAGGATGATAGCATAAAATGAGTACTTCCAAATGCATAAATACTCATCAACAGCAGCAAAAAGAACTGACCTAAGGCACAGTGCTTTGCAGATAAGAAGTCCCATTGGCTGTTATGTTCATTATATAATTTGGACAAATAACCCAGTTCTTTACCATACCAGGTCTGTCTCTGTATGACAGAGGAAGTAACTTCTTTTTATTTTCTTTGCCCATTTAACTTTTAATTCTTTTTTAAAGTGAGGGTCCCTCACTATCAATGTAAGAGATGATCTTTAGAAACTGCTATAACACAAATGAAACAACAGCAGTGACCAGGCCATCCTAAAATAATTCCAATAAAGGACAGACAGATGCAGGAGGAGGCCCTCAAGTCCCTTTTTCCCATGGAAGAAAAACTCTGACAGCTCTTATGCATTTCTTCTTTGGAGAAGTGCAAATCTTTACCAGTTAATCAGGAATTATTCATTGTGTCTGTGTAAGCCACAGTGCAATAAACTGCATGCTAAAAAATTAATATTTACATATATAACACATATAGAGACACGGTAAGTACATATATGTAGCTCCTAACTACACACAAACAATTAAATAAAATTTTTAAAAACCCTCCCCCAAAATTTAATTGAAGACTGTACAAGGCATTACAAAACCAAGCAGTTGAGCAATGGTCCCTTAACAGAAGAGATAAATTATGGAAGCCTTTGGCCTCACAAACCATGACTATGATATCTGATAGAATTCTACCCAATGGATTATGAACTCCTCAGGAAAAAAAAAATAAAAACCTCACATAAATTTAAAGAAATATCAATAATAATGAAAAATGATCAAAGTAAACTAAGACACCATCTAGTATAACTCAGATGCAGAATTATATTCTCACAGAGATATTTTTTAAGTTTTCTGGGAGGCATCAGTGAATCAATAAAGAGGAGAATTAATCCCTAAAACATTGGGAAATGTGGAGCTCAGGCTTTCATTTATCTTGCACTCATGGTGCTGCACAGGTATATCAGGGATCTGACAGCCCTGCGTGGTATTGCTGCTGCACCATCTGTGCAGCAAATGCACACCTGAGCTCCAGGGAAATGCTGGAGGAGTGCAGCAGAATTTCTAACTCAGGGTTTCTTTTAAAATATTTTAGGAAACCTCACGGCTGACCTAACATCAAAACATTGCTAATTATTGAACAATAACAGTAATGTAGTCTCTCTGTAAATAAAACTGGCTTTCTGAATATATGTGATGTGAAACTCTTCCTTGGAGAGGATGATGAGGGCTTTGGCACTCACATAATGAGACCCAAAATTAATCTGTCATGTTCTTATATAGATGGTATACTGAATTTATTTATTTTCACAGTACTCTCATCTTGGAGAGAAAATACAGTTCAAAGTGAAAAAATAGCCTTGTAATACTCAGCAAGAGATTTTTTTTTTAAAATATCAGACACAGATGAGGAAGATACTCATACTAACTGGAAAAACCAAAGCACTGAGCATAGAAGCTGATAGAGTGTCCTTCATAGAACATAATATTTAAGCAAAGTATCAAAGCGTTTAGTCTTGACAAACACACTCTCTGTTGTGTAAATCAAAAATAAAAGCTGGTCTGACTGCAGCACTGGCCAATTAAGTATAATTTACTTCATTAGTATCAGGAGATTCCCTCAACATCTGTATTGTATATGTTTTTCTTTGAAATCTTCTGTATCTATTGCCTTGCAAAATTCCTTACAAGTTTAAAGCTGGAGATTGCTGCTTCCATAGGTAGCAATTAGAATTCAGTTGTTCTCTCATTTTTAAATACAAATAAATTTCTTACATACTTATTTCATAAATAAAAGCCACCTGTTTCTAACCACCCTTCCAATACCACAAAGACCAATTTGTATCCCAATCACATTATAATTGAATCATTATTATAAGAAATCAGATTTTGTTATCTTATGCACAGTGTTCTATCCTCTGTGAAGCTCAAGATTAAGAAAAGATGACAAACACGACTTTCTTTTGGCCCTCTCATGATCAAATATACATGACTGGCACTTAGAACTTCATAGGAAGAACAAATAAAAGCAGCAGCAAGAAGGACCCTGTAGAAGTGCTGAGGGTTTCCAGCTGCAATTCCTCTGGAGATGGCCACACCTGCCTGCCTGGCTGTAACAGCACAGAGGGAGGAAAGGAGAGACTGGAATTATCAGCTTGTTGGGATGGCAGTGCTCAGTTTCACAAGGTAGTTCTTGTCAGATTGCAAAGCTGACAGGTATTGGTATTTTCACACTCAATTGCTATTGGAAGAAAAATGGTTCTACCATGAAAATAAGCTAATATACACTCAATTTAAACAATAAATGGAAAAATAGTCAGAAAAAAATAATGATGGGGTCCCCTGATAGGTCTCAGTCTATATGTAGCCATTAAAAAAAAAAACAAACAGCAAAACAAACAACCAGAGAAAACAAACAAAAACAAAGCTGTAACACAATTATTCTTGTGCATGACTCCAAAATATGCTCTAAGTTAATTGGGAACTCATAGGTTTTCCTTCTTCTTTCCTGAGAACACTCCTTCAAATTATTTCCACTCTGAGGATTTAATTCTATTTTTTTTTTCATTACCATCAGAGTTTACATTAACTCAATCTACCTCCTACCTACAAAAAGCTAATTCCTGATCTCAGTTGGGCCCATAAACAGTACTTTTACATTAACCAAGGGTCATTAAATACCAGGGGAAAACACTTTCTCTTCCAGAGGGTTGGAGGGTTGTCTCTATGCAACATGTTCAGCATTTGTTCACCTGCAAAGAACAATTCCAATTACCATGCTTTATGGTAAGAAAATATATACAACTTCTTACACATGCATCTGTTGGCAGCTGTAGGAGCCATTACTGATCCATGCACCACATTAACTCATTTACTCTAGGATAACTCCATGTAACTCCCTGGGTTTCATTGCTTTACATATTTACCTTCTATGTGTTCTCAGAAGACTCTGGTATGATTTTACAAAAGTAACTATATACTTACAATTTTACTTTTTTTTACAGGCATAGAGCTGAGTGCCCAACATGAATCCCATGAAAGCATGCTGATAATTAGCAAAAATACTTTGCACAGCATGAATAAGGCTTCTTCCTTGGAAAAAAAAAAAAAAGAAATAATAAAAATCCTGTACTTGTGATTGGAAACTCTGTTTCCAATGACATCTGCACTCAAGATCTATTGACTTGGGAGTCATGAGGGAAGAGCGTGTCACTGACATCTGGGTTTGTTTTCCTCTCCTGAAAGATATACAATGGAAATCAGTGTTATTATTAAAGAAAATTGTGGAGTTTTCCTCCTACTGTGTAATTGGTCAAGTACCTTAGTGCAAAATGTTATGCCTGATCTGAATGAATTGCTAAAGAGATGGGAAAAACCAACCCTCATGAAGAGTAATCTGAGGTCTCTGAATGAGAAGACAGGGAACCATCACCTTAATTTCTATAAACCTGTAAAGAGGACAGATCCTTTCATTTGCTCTGGAATATTCCTTCAAGGTGAGAAATTTTCAAGACAATCACTTAATTATTTTCCTGTATGTACATCACTTGTTTGTCAGTGAGTGCCTTCAGGCTCTAAAGAAGACACATTATCAATAAAGTCTTGCTTTCACGTCAAGCATAAGAGAGTGAGTGAGAAGAAAAATGTGTGGAAAATGTGATACAAATGGACAGAGAACTCAGAAATCCTCACTCCTCCTTGCCAGGGTGGATGCTTGGATCAGGAGGTCTTCATCTCCAGCCTCTTTTCATCAGCAATGAGGAGATGCAGTGTCCTCCAGCAGATAAACCTCATCATCCCACAGACAAACCTCATCCTTCAGCAGATCAACCTGATCCTACCACAGATAAACCTTGTCCTCTAGCAAATAAACCTCGTCCTCCAGCAGATAAACCTCATCCTCCCACAGAAAAACCTTGTCTTCCATCAGATAAATTTCATCCTCCAGCAGATAAACCTCATCCTCCAGCACATAAACCTCTTCCTCCAGCAGATGAACCTCATCCTCTCACAGATAAACCTCATCCTCTCACAGATAAACCTCATCCTCCAGCAGATAACCTTGTCCTCCAGTGGATCATGTGGGGCCAGGTCTCACTGATGCTCAGAGCAGGCTGTAACAGAGACCTCTTGCTGCATTGGTCACATGGAGATCTGGTTTCCTGTCTCAGGTTTTTATCTATTTTACTTCTCTCAAACTATCAGAAGACTCTGAAAAGTGTGTTATTAGTGTTCACAATTAGAACTGTTGTATACAAGGTAGCTGTGATTAGCAAAATTGCTGGACAAAAATCTTCAAATAAAAGATTTTTTGGCAAAAAGGCATACTGAGCCACTCCTGATTGCTTCAGAAATTCATTAGATTTTGCCAGATGGGGAGGGAGATGCTCTGAATTTTCTTTAAAAATACTACTTAAATAAGAACTTAAAAATTTTGGTCTTGCTGTGTTTTTTTTTCAAATATAAATGTTACTTTTAATGTAAGTATTTGCTATATCACTTTTTAATTTGTAACTTTTTAAGTATAAGATGACCAAAATAATAAAAAAAACCTAACCAAACAAAAAATCCAGCATCCAAAAAAGCCCAAAACCCAATAAATTCTAGCATTTTAAATCAATCTGAATATTCTGTTAAACCTAAAGCACCTTTCCAAATTATTTGGTGCGAGACAAGCCAAGAAATCTGTTATTGGTCCCCTTGTAATCAGGAATTTTTCACAATCACAATTACAACATAATCACTCATATATTTTCTTTTTTTATCAGAAAACACACAAAAAAAATTAGATTAGCTCATGATTAATCTGCAAGGTAACAGTACAAAGGCAAAAATATCCACATTTGAGAATGCCTATGAATTCTTAAAGTAAGATTGCTACCAAAAATATTCACTATATAATTCACAAATTATTCTTGGTCTGTTTCCCATTTTATGAATGGTCTATTCTTCTGTTTTTATTAATATTGTTGACTAGCTACAACAGGTGACATTTTTATCCCCTTAGGCTGTCCATTATCCAAATGAAGGGCCATCTGGAAAGGGATTCTGTTCACTGAAAAATGTGACAGAGCTGATGGCTTTTTAACTGCAAGTCATCTATGATTGCTGGTAAACACCAAAAATTAGCATTGATCCCCCTCAAATGAAAAAAACAACAACAATAAAGTACTTCAGACAGGCTTATGGAAACACCTTCTAGGCAGATGTGCATGCTAATTAATAATTGTAGATGGCAACCCTTCCTCATTTTTGTAAATTAATGCCAGTTGAATCCTCTAAAACAAATAAACATGACTACAGATGGGGCAGCTACTTGGATATGCCCAGCAGAGCATATGTGGAGTAGGAAATGGGAGGGACTGAGCTCTCTGCCATGCTACAAACAGGCAGTAGACAAGAGCCATTACCAGAACCTGCCACACTCAGAAAATCAGGGACTCTGTGCTCCTGCCCCCCAGGCCACGTTCTGGGAGGCTTTCCAAAGAGGAGGTGGATGCTGCACTGCCCCTGGATTTGAAGGCTGTGGCTGGGAGGGACCAAGGCAGCAGTCACACATACTCAGAGGCAGAACAAGACTGGCACCATTTGGGTGTGACTGCCCTCAAAACTGTGTTTTACAATGACAGCACAAGAGCAACGGAAACAGAAAATTAAAACATACTCCACTCATCTGTCTCCCAATATAGTGTTTTCTTTCTGGGGTGATGAATACGTACCTGCAGTGAAGTGTACTCACCAAATCAACTGGAAACTACTCTTTGGGTTTTGATGGAATTGAACCAGGCTCTCTAACAGTACCAGCAAAAACTCACCAGAGTCTGACATATCCTGACAAAGTTGGAACCCACTAGAGTAAGTGAGAATCAGAAGCACCAGAAAATATTATCATGATGTCAAATCTCCTCTGCACTGAGATATCACTATAGACATGTTTATTTTATGACAAAGCTGTGCCACAATCATTAAAAAATAACTGGTTCAATATAAATTCGACACAAACTCGTTATCTTTTGAGCCATTGATTGAAAATGTGGATTTGGGGACTTTGTTTCCATCATCTGAAGTCAGAACAGCAACACTGAAATACCTGTATGTTGACACAGAAAATATACATTAAAAATTCTTCAGCATACTTTTTTTCACGTCAAAAGACATGAAGAGCATAATTATCTTGCCTTAGAAAAGTCCTATCTGTCAGAACCTATAATGACAACAGGACTAACAACCCTTGATTTACTTCTGCCTACTACCACCCTGGTGAATGCTTGAGGAGCAAGTTTGGGTAACATAAGATTCCCCACTCTTGATCTAGCAGGTGTGTGACTACAAGGGCTACATCATGTTCATATATCAAACTGATTGCAAAGAAAAACTTAAAAGGAAGAAAAAGATCTACAGAAATAATATTGAAGCTTTCCAACTTACCAACAAATAAAAGCAATAGACTTTGTCACAGCACAAAACACGAAAGAATTTTAAAGTACTGCTCTGCACAACACAGCAAACAGAACAATCAAATTATTGTCTGCTTGTCTAACACGAAGGCAGCATTATCCACAAGCATCCTGCAGCTAGGAGATAAGATGCTGGAGAAGTACTATAAAATGGTTTATAATGCAACTAACAATGATTTGGTAATTTGGACATTTCATATTTAATGAAAAACTATTTAAATCAGAAATCATCAGACATGCAGTGACAAGGCTTATTTATACTCTGTGTCTCCAACCAATGACTGAATTCTCTCAGTTTTTAAATAGCACTCTTTCAACATGAAAGGACAAAGTTGGATGCTTGGTATTATTTTTAAATTAAACCACACAACTGGTATGAATAAAAGGAAGCTTCCTAAATCATTCCATAATAACAGGGATAGCAACTGGCTAGCAGAACACTTAACTTGTTTTTTTCCCAGCAGATTTGAAGTGCACTGCAATGTAATGTATTGAAAATTATTTTAGCCCTCTCTGATATCACAAATCACAACCTGTATAAAGCCACATGAGCAATCAAAGGTCCATTTGAGCTGTGATTCATATGTGCATGTGCTCAGAGCTGGTTCTGCTCAGTGCTCTATAATCAGGGCTGCAAACATTTTTCATTAGTTTCCCATTTCATTAAAGCTGTGAAAAGAAGGAAGAGATGGAATCAAATGTAAAAAGAATGAATTTGCGATATAAGTCCAGTGTGCTTTTTAACGCAGAATTTTACTTGCTCTATGTGTGTGGGTGTGCACGTATTTTCATACACAATTTCTGAGCAGACAATATTTCATAAAGTTATCACTGAAGAAGTCACCTATTGCCCTTTCCAGAAAAGGTTTCTCTATCTTCAAATCAAAATGTGGAAACAGGATCCTGTGTCCCATATTGAATATATCCTGAAAACCAGGATCTTTTTCTCAGAAACTTCACATTTTGCAGAACATTGCCGACCAAATAAGTAGCTTTTCATTAAGATGGAATGCTTATTAATGCCACTCTTGGTATGTGGGTACACATAATGTACCTGTGTATTATTATTACATAAAAGTCATAATTAGACCAAATACCAATATATAGTTAAGAGAAGTTCATTCCTCAATGTCTGTTTTGAACATGAGTGGAAGAGATATCTGGAATTTACACTGTTAGAATTACTCATAAAGTTTCCACCCTACACTGAAGAAGAAAACATCCAGAATTCACCTCTAAAGAAGATAGATGAGGAATAAAAGTACGACTGGAATGAGGAGCTGAGCTGGCTCAAATCATTGACTGGAAGTTCCCTTCTCCAGCTATTTTACTTGCAATATATTTCTGTAAAAATGTGATCTCTAACACTTATTTAGGACAGAGTTAAGGAACCAGATCTGACACTCAGTCTGGTTTGTCTGAATGATGTGGTCAGCCTCTATCCCTCTCAAGAAGTGCCAGGAAACTCCTTCACTGTCCCAGTGGAGCAGAAGCAGGGCCACTCCATGACCCAGTGCCACTCCACAGCCCTGTGTCACTCCGTACTCCTGTGTCATTCCAGAGCCCAGTGCCACTCCACAGCCCAGCTGGGATCCTTTCTGATCTTGTAGAACAAGCTTTTGTCCCTACCAAAGCTCCCCATGGCTCTGGCCACATTGAGAGAACAATGCAAGACAGAACACTTTAAATGCACCCATACAAATATTTCCTGAGTATAAGGGGCCAAGGATTATGATGCCACCTACTCTCCTGACTTGCAGTTCTCTAATTACAAGAGAAATTACAGAATTTCAAGCATGTTTTTAGTACATGAAGAGGATTTTCATGCTGAATGTGATATATTGATCCCAGCATTACCTTTGTGATGGTTATTAGACTACTTTCTATACAGTCACTCTGTGTATATTTTAATATTCTTTTAAATTCCGTGCAGTCTGTAGATAAAAATTCACAGCATTGACTCTCTTCATAAAGACTGAAAATTTGTTGCAATTTGCAGCCATGATGGTTTGACTTCTAAGCTATGGAAAGCCTGGATACAGTTTAAATGCTTTACTTTGGACAGCTTAGTTAATACGGAATTTCAAAGGAAAAGCCAAACATTGATTATTAAATAAAAAAAATTCAAGACTGGAACTCAGGTTGTGGAGTGACATATTTGCTAAATGGTAGAACTATGACTGATTGAAATATCTTACTTGAATTGAAATTAAAAATCTAATTTCTTTCTTGAATCTTATCTGCATAAAACAATCAAGACACTATTTTGTATAGCAGTTACAGCTGACAGAGGAACAAACAGTTAATGTTTATCCTTTTTCTCCTTGCTTCCCATTTCTCAGAGGCAAAACTGAAAGGAAATAGTATAATAGGGTTTTTTAAATGGGGAGCAGGGATAGAAAAAGGTTAATAGCTTGGACAATAATTAAGCAATGACTTAGAAATAATTTTGAGTAATACATTTTGAGAATATTCCCACATATTCCATGAGAAAGCGAATTTTATAGCAATGTTCATTTAAGAAAATATCCTTTTTTAATGAAAAAGAAAGTTAAACTCATTAAGACTTCTACTACAGGGCAGGAAGATATCTCAAGACTTAGGTGGTAAAAAAATCCATCTCCCTCAACAGGGCAGGAAAAGCTACACTACAATGATTTCTGACAGCTGTTTCCTTAGTCTGTTCTTGAAAATCTCCAGAGTGTGGAAAAGGCTGCAGCATCTCAAGGTGACAGATCCAAGTGCCCAACTATTGTTGCAGTGAGAAAAGTGATTTTGTTGCTTCTCTTTCCTGATGCCCCGTCTAAAGCTCTCCCACTGGAAAAGAGTCACATTACTTTCTGTCCTACCCCCTATCCTGAGCTGCAATGGACATGGAGAGAACAATGTATTGCCTTCCTATTCATGATCACCTTTATTTGTTTTAAAGACTAGGATCCTCTCTCATGTCAGTTGTATTTTGCCATCTAAACAAGCCCAGCTCTCTCAGTCTTTTCTGGGAGATCATACTTTCTCTGGTCATATCTGCTTCACCCTCTGAGCTGGCTCTGATTACTCTGCCCCCTTCCTCATATGCCTAAAATGTGTAAAGTCAGACACAGTGCTACAGCCCATTTGCCTGCCTTGCAAATGTGCAATAAACAGACAGCAGTAGCCTCAAAACCCCTCAGTCATTACCATTTTTAACCCCCAGTGCATGCATATCCAAATGATACCATTTTCAAACTAGTATGCCAGGTGTGGAGGCACATTAGGAGAACTACAGCTTGAATCTCTAATAAAAAACAGAGCAAAATGAGCAACAACTGAACTGGTCACGACCTCTCCCTGGCAATAAACACGGACAAGACCAAAGGAAGAAAGAGCTGAACACCAAACCCCTGACACACTGCTGGGTGAGGGCCAGCGATGACAGAGCTGGTGATGTAACTGCCCCTTCACACTGAAATAATTAATCCTCACAGTGATCAGCCCTCAAAGTTATCCAGTTTCAGTATTAAGAAAGTTGTCTGAGCAGCTCCATAAAATGTTGAACTCCTTCACATTGCTTTGAGGGAAATAAACATCATTAGAGGCACAGCTCTGTTCTTTGCAATGCTTCTGAAAAAAGACAGAAGAAAGAGAACTTGCACAAGTACCTGGAGATGCAGAAGAAAAGAAAAATCTAATTGCATTAAAGAAAATATATAAATGAAAAATGAAATTATTCTTGTTATTGCTTGTACACAGCTCTTCCAGTCTTCATTACTTTAAAATCAAATTTAATACACAAGTTCTCATCTCTCTCTCTTAGCCATGAAGTTTGCTATTAGTGATTTCCCAGGAGTACTGTAATAAAGTCTACATTGATCAGTTGTTGATGTATGTATTTTGGGACTCCAGTTACACAAGTGCATGCCTATGTTAAAGTTGTGTCTGGAAACACAACATTAAGAGAGTCAAAAAAGCCTCCTTAATCACCTAACCAAACTGTTCAGCCTAATTTAATTCAGATATCAGAGAAAGAATGTTTGTTCTTGGGAGAGCTTTCCAAAATTGCACAGTTATTAAGGTAACACACAGTTAAGACACAGTTATTAAGATATTACGATACTAAAATAACTTTTACTCTGTTTCATAGTATTAAATTTAATGTCATTAAATATGTTGGGCAAATTTCTCATTTATTATCCTTTTCAGTCACAGTTTTTGGCAGATATGGGAAAACATTTTATATATAGCGAAAAAACTGACGACATTAAAATTCTAACTTGAAAAATTTAAATAATGCTTGGGAAATTAATACAAACTGGAAAGAACTGGGGTTTTTTTCTGACAAGTACAATGCATAGATTTTCTTTTGTTAGTTTGTGTTTTTTGTTGTTGTTTGTTTTGTTTGTTTGTTTTTAATAAAGTACCTTCATTACAGCATGAGGACTCCAGTAACTGACCAGATATATTTCATTAGCTGTAGCTAATAAGATAGCCAAAATAAACCTTCTTGTTAATTTAAAACGCCTTTTATTTTTCTTCTTTTTTTTTTTTTAATATTCAGGTTATTCAAATGCCCACAGTTGAAAATTGTGATGGGTTGTTTGGTGTTTTTTTCCTTTGGGGAATAAAAGGCCACAAAACCTCCAGTGCTGATTACTTCAGAGTACATGATGGCCACTTCATCTTTATTGCAGCTGGCAACACAGGAAAGCATAGCTTAATTTATTGTAGGATAAGTACTGAGTCCATAGAAAAAAAGAGGGCATTAAATTGCTCTATCTCCAACTAACTACAAAGGTTAGCACCTCTTATGATTCCTGTAGTATTAACAACAAAATTTATGATGCTTTCAATGAAGCAATCTTGGATTTTTCCATACAATTATAATAATAACTTCTTAAGTTTTGATCTGTTATTGGAAAGAAAGCTTTACACATCTGATATTTCACTGGGATATAAACAGTGGGATGCTTTGAAATAGCTCTGGTTTTATCTTTCTTGCCATGGGAGAAGAAAGCCTGTGCCAAAATTCCTTAACACAGCAAAAAAACCCATAAACAGAGTTCAAGAAGCATTTGGACAGTGCTCTGGAGCACAGGGGGTGACTCTTGGGGTGTCCTGTGCAGGAGTTGGACTCCATGGCCCTGATGACTCTCCTCTAATTCAGAATATTCTTCTCTCTCTTCCCTTTGGCTATTTTCTCTGGCAGTGTTTTCCACTCCTCCCCTCCCCTTCACCAAAATATGTAAAATTTCTGAGCACCATGACCATCCATTGAACATATGATTGAAAGTATCTTAGAATACAAATTTGAGGACATTGTGAACAATTACATCCAAATTTAGCCCAAAGCATTCAAGCAAATCTATGAAGGCACAAACCCCAGTGATATCAGTAGAATGTCTCCTTTTATTAGCAACACTGTTCTCACAGTTGTGTCACAAAAACGCAGTCTTCAAATTGAGAATCTTGAAGAACTCACTCACATCAGCTCCACAGCCAGATGCTGAATTCTGCCTTAAGTTTTTCATGTACGAGGTGTTCCAAACAACAAACTTAAAGTTATTATGTTACTTTCTTCAGAATTCTATACAACTATATTGTATAAATTATTTGTGCTGTGTATAGTATTACTGAAAATAATCCTGTGAATTAACAGGGTACATATCAAATGCAATACTGTTATTTAGAAATTATGAATTCTTCACTCGTTCTTCCATCTAAATACTTCAAACCATACTAAAGGTCTGACATTTTTAGACATTTTAATAAGTTAAGAGGTCAAACAGTTTATAGAGATGAACATGGAGAAATCTGACAGGGATTAGGGAACGGTATAACGAGGCTGCAAATTCATGGATTATATTGCATTTTTCCAATCAGCATGCCTTCTAGAGGATGCCCCAATGTTTTCCACTAAAAATGGGAATGATGCAACGGAGTGAGAGGAGGAACACATGCTGGCTTCCAGTCACCTGACAAACAAGAGAGAATTATTAACTGATCCTAGATAATAATAAAAGACTCTTTCTCCAATACCATGCAAATTCTAGGCAAAACTGCAACTCCTCTGACATCTAAACACCTAACTCCATTTTGATTTGGTAATTGTCTGCATCTCAGAAATTTTAGTGGTGGTTTTAGCTATTTAAGAAAGCTGATCTTTTTATCTTTTTTAATCCATAGCATTCTGTATTTTTGTGCTGCAGACATGAAAAGTGTTCTTTTCCCCAGAATGAGTCCCAGGATGTCTAAACAAAGGCCCAGGGCCTCATCACTCTGTCTTCCATAATGTCCTCAGTGACTGTTCTCACAGATTTAGCTGTTATCTGAGCTGCTACCACCACGTGAAAAGATGGATGAACAGCTTCCAGTGATGCTGCCACAGATGTCCCACTCCATAGATCATGGGGAGCTTCACTTGAAGCACGCTGCAGTCTGGACTCCCTGCACCCAGTGCCATCCCCCCTTGCCCTGGGAAGCCAGACATTCTACTGCAGCAAAAAGTGACAGAATAATAACCAGGTCACATTATCATGGCTGGGGGAGTTAAAACTTAGAGAAGTAGTTTACAAAACTCCTAACGAGCTCTTTGCTGTGTCATGAAAGAAATGAGCCTGCTGACTTCTAGAATCCCAGCAGCACACACTGGGCACGGGGCTGCCAATGAACGAGGGCTGTTTGTGTAGTTCTTACAAGCACACATCAGACCTGTGCAATAATCAAAAGTCAGCCATCCAAACTCGAGCTGAAATGACAGATAGATGGAATATCTGAAAGGACACATGCATTGTATTCAGGCAAGTCTGCCTAACATCTATTCTGACATGACAAAATAGAAAGCTGCAGTCCTGCTCCGGAGGGGTTTAGTGAACAGAACCCTGCACATTTGCTTGCAAATTTGAACCTGACCAACTATAGCCTCTAAGGGGAAATATCATCTTTCCTTTTCCCTTTTATTGGCTTATTTATCCTCTCTCCTCAGCACCATAACTATGCAGCCCTTCAGAGGGACTGAATAGCTTATTCTGTAAGCCATGTGTTTTGCAGAAGTTCAGTGCCAATGTTGTGCTCAGTTTTTCTGATCATTAGAATCAAAGGAAATTGCTGATAAAAAGGCCATGATGCTTTTGGACATGAGATTATGACTGAAAGACTACAAGTTTTCTTATAAAGAGCAACTATAAGAAGCTCCTTTTTTTATTTTGTAACCTGTACCCAAGGCTGATGATTTGAAAAAGCATCTTGTTATACAGCTGCACGAGTCATGGTCCAAAGCTCAGTTCCACCACAGGTGGATTGACTCTTCTGTGTGACAAGTGAAACTGATCTCCAGAGATTCACAGCATAACAAACCAACTCTTTTAATTATACCATCAGCTACTATGACATTCTCAAACCCAAAGAATTGCCAAAACAATGGAGATTTCATAATGTCTCTATATGTATCTTGAGAACAATCAATTTAAAATTTTTGAATTGCTATTGACACATGGTTCAAATTAAAACCACAATGAGCTTATGACATATGAAATATTATTGATATTAGAAATTCAAGGATATTAAAGGAATTCAGCTGCTGACAGTACCACTGATGGTTCCTTTATAGCCAAGAAATAGAGGAGAGGATAAAGAACTGCATGAGATTACAAATTACAGCTCTGTTATCACGCCTGGTGAAAAGTTTCTGTTAAATTGTTTGAATAACCCTACCTTAAGAATGTCCTCAATAACAGACAATTAACTACTACTTAGATGGTGTCACTTATTCTAATGAAATTCATGCTCAATACTTGAAAGATATACAAATAGATGTATCGAAGAGATTTAGATGTCTAAATGCCTCTAGTGATGTGTGCCATTAGCAACTAATACAAACTCAGAAACGTAGATTCTTAACCTCTGATTTATGATACCCCATTTTAATTTTAAATTAGAAACTCATTTTTTTTTTATTAAGAAGGTTAAGAATGAAGATGAAAAGAAAATGAAGATAGGGCAGTTTATATATATATTGAAAATTCAGTTTGCACTTTCAAAAAATGCATGCTGATGAAAAATGAATCACACTGTGTTTATGATTATCCCTGTGAAACAGAAACCCTGTCTTGATAATGTACTGTATAAACCACGGTCAATACAGGAATTTTGAAATTTGCTTTTTTCTTTGCTCCATATTATTTTGGGTGATATATACCTTGGTTTAAACACTCATCTCCTTATGTCTCCTGCATCATTCTGGCAGGATCTTGAGCAAAGCCTTTTACCTGACAGCATTAACAGAAGCAGCAGTGGCCTGGGAGTTTGAGCTTTGGCATGAAGGATGTGTTCAATTGCTGCAGGACAAAGTACTAACAGCAGCCTGACACAGCCCAATCGTCTAAATGTGTCTCTAGTCTTAAAACCGTTAATATATCCTCCCTTTTGGATTTTTCTAAATTGCTGTACAGTAACGCTGGGCTAGCCAAAAAAAAAAAAGTTTTAAAAAGCATGCTTTGGAGTTTAAAGCAAATAAACAGTGGTATGTAAGCCATGGAACATGTATTTCATCTGTGGTTTCGGTTTATAATTCTAGCTTGATTTTTTTGTTTTGTTGATTGGATTACAGGGAGGGAAAATTGCTTTCCTTTACAAAGACACATCAGCACTTGAACAAAGACTGTCCTTTGAATCCTTTTGCAAGTGCCATTGAGTCCAAGTCTGTGTTAATTCAGAAAATGTGCACCAGTTCAGCTGCTTGTCAGCTCCTGAACACGGCAGCAGTGGGACAGCTGGAGGGGGCTTTTGGACCCAACGTGAAGAATGACAGCAGTCAGAGGAGATGCAAGAGGCTCTGGCTTGCTCTGGGCAGCTGGGAGGTGTTCCATGCCAGGTGCTACAGCCAGGGCCAGGCAGTGCAGCCATTTGTACCTACAGGAGTCTGGCAGATTGTGTCCGGGGAACTACATTTTCTAAAATCAAAGCAACTGAGAGAAGCAGAAAGAAGAATATGTAATATAAGGTTGAAATAAGCCTCAGATGTGTGAGGAGAATGTTTGGGGTATTTTTTGCATAAAAATGTTACTGCATACATTATAGAGCTCCCTTGATTCAACTGTGTGTTATCTGCAGAATCTAATTAGGTGATGTAGCAGATTTACTTGTTTATTTACACCTCCAGCCATACTAAAATACCCTTTCCCCTGGAACACCTTACAGTATTGCCTGAGCAGCCAGTTGGGAGTTTCCTATTAACTCGTGTTCCTGAAAGCCTGAGGTTCTCATGTTCTACTTCTCAACTGTGCAGAATCCATAGGTAAGACCGTGAGTGCTCAGAATTATTTTAATGCAGATGCCAACTAAGTTTAAAGTGGGATCTTTCTCTCTGTAGTGCTTCTTGCAGATCATCTGAGATGACTGCACCTGCAGTGCTTGCTTTAGGTGCACTCTCAGGCCTGTGCAGGTGAGTGCACACCTGCAGTGTGTTGCAGTCAGTGGCACTGCCCTGCTCCTGTTCCCTGCTGACTGACAGATGAATGAATAAATAAATTAATTAATGAGTTCTCCAGAGCAGCAGAGGAGGCCAGATCTTAGAACTGGTACTCCAAATGAGTTTAGATTATGGTGCTTAGGAAGAACTCAGAGAGGGGGGTGAATTTTTCTAAGACAAATTAAAAGCCCCAGAATCTCAATTCAGCTCTTCTGATACTGAGGCAAAAGTAAAACATCAGCACATGAAATCTGAGTCTCGGGAATATGTTGCTACATCAGCACAAAATCTGCAAACAGTATTTCATCAGGCTAGCCCACTTGTCCCTTCAGTCCCATCTCAGTAAATAGTTTGCTACCTGTTGTTTTGTGTGGGGATGATACCTCTCCACCGATGCCCTAAGCCAATTATGCTACTGTGTAGATAAGAGGAAAATGCTTTCCTGACTCCTTTTGTGATCAGTGAAAGCTCCAAAACATGAAATTTTATTGCTGTTATTTTAGTAGGAACTGCGAGTATCCTGAAATGATCCAGGCATTTTAAAATTTCAGTTGCAGCTTGTCCCCATGGCATAAGTCCAACAGGCTTTAAATAAAATGTACAGAGAAAATTTTCGTCTTAGACTCTTTGTAATTTTCCTACTATTATTTCTAAGGATACCTTGTCCTTGTACTCTAAAAAAGGCAGGCTCATCACGAGGGACCCTAATATTAACAGTGAATTTGAAGTGAAGTATTACCCAGGAGAAACATCCTGTTCCCAGGTTTGCCATCTGTTTTGTTTCTACCTGATGCTCAAAGAGAAAGAATCTATTAAGAAGAACATATATTTAATATTTATTTTGATATGAGATACCTTCACCAAAGGTAAAGGCTTTACCAAAACGTCTTCAAAAGCTGCAACAGAAGACTGGAGTTTGAAGCCTAAAGCAAACAATGTGTTAATTAACACACTTAATAGAAATTGTAATAAAGGGATAAGACAGAAGGAGAGGAAAAGCTGTGGTTCCCATTTAAGCATTCTACATCACACACTCAATCTGAGCGATTGAAGGGCATGAGGAAAAGGGGAAAACCTCACACCCAACTGAGCTAGGAGTAAAAAGAAGCTGCCTATAGCAGACTCTGTGAGCTGGTCTCATATTTAACCTCAGACAGTTTAACAGCCGTGGCTAATGGTCAGAGCAGGGGAGCTGTAACTCAGCACAGAGCCAGCCAAAGGGGAGGCTGCACAAGGCAATTAGCCAACCCTGCAATTCAGCTGGGCTTTTACAGCAACAAATACCATTGGTATGGCTCACTATCATCTTAACGCCGCAATTTGTTCTTTAACTTTTGTAACTGTATTCCATTATGTAAATTTGGGTTGTAAGTAACTGCATTTGATCATAGAGCTTGTCCACTGAGCTCATTGCAGCACCAAGAGGATCCCAAAGCTCCTCGAAGAGGCAGATTTGGTCACTGCCCAGCACCAGGTGCAGAACTCCTCAGTACCCAGGCAGATGATAAGGTTCATCTGGGTGGGAATGAACTAATCACTTAATGTGAGCACACTAGCAAAAATTTCTCTAACATAAATTTAGCTGAAAAAAGAGAACTAGCAACAGATATTTAGTATTTTTTAGTGACATGCTTAGAGCTTTCAAATTGCTAATAATTCTGAGGAAGAATTTGAACAAAACCAGTTCTAGAATGAGCATGGTGCTACAGTCCTGTGTGGGAGATTTTCCTCTTACTTATTTAGTGATATCTTTGGGAGTGAGTTTTGAGCATTTATTTTTTGATAATAAGCAAATAATTTGCTCAGTTTGCAAAGGAGTCTACAAACCGCTTCAGCCTGTTCCTACGCTTCTGCTGAGCATTCCTGAGAACAGAACAACACAATTGCTTCTGCCTGCGAAAGAGGAAAAGCAAGAGTGCAGAGGTTACAGGGGACAACGGGGCAAAGGTGCCTCTGAGACAGTCATTGTTTCAAGCAGCAAAGTCAGCAAGTGCTTGATTTCTGTTTCCAGGAGGGCCTGAATGTCGACTGCTTGGCTTAAGCAAGCGTAAGAGGAACAATCAGTAAGGGCTTGTACCTGAAATTTCTGCAGAATCAACAAGCTCACAAGCTGAGCTCTAAGCAGCATTCGTGTTGCAGCAAATCTCCCATGGCAAATCACTTCGATAGCACCAGCATTTTCTTTCTCATTGATTCAGCTGCCTTGTGTTTCACCACCTCTTTCTGTTACCAGGGTTAGACATTAAAATTAAGGACAGGAACATCTTTTTTCTCGCCTTTATTTCAGGGCAAAGAAAGCGGGTAACCCCAAAAGGGAAAATGCTGTTATTTGTCCTCTTGGAGAGAGATTCCCCTGTGGCAATTCCATGTGTAACTTTTCACACTATGAATAAAAGGTGGGACAGATTGACTTTCACAGTTTCTTTGAGGTGGGATAGGATGTTCTTACCAACTCAAAGTTGAGTTCACTCATTTGCAGAGCTGGAAAGTTTGCCATCTAGGTGGGTAAAAAGGAAAAGAGGAATCAAGAGAATCATCTTTGCCACGACAGCACTGTGCCTGGGAAGCTCACACAGGATTTTGTCCCCAGTTCACCCTTCTCCTTCTCTGACACCAAGAAAAAAAAAGCAAGATTATGAAATTCAAACATTTTTCTTCTCTCAGATACATAATCTAAATAATTAAGGTACCTAAAGCACTTGATTCCTCTGTAAAACTGATCCCGTGATAGTTTCTATAGAGAACTCATGCATCATGATTACTGGAGGAGGTATATCGATGCATTATTCATGGCCACAAAGTGCACACATCATCTTACTCTCAAATGACCCTCATTATTTGGGACATTCCTCATTTCAGATTCACATTTATCTCTATCCCATACTGAGGTTACCATCTGGTCATTTTTTTCTTTACTGACTCAGCCTGTTACTTTTACATAAAAGTAATTTAAAGCCAAGATCTACTTAATTCTTTCAAATAACTTCAATAAATAAAAATAAATATACTGTCTGTGATTACCCAGGAAAGGAAATCAACAGGCATTTAAAGATTCTACAGTAGTGTTAGAATGTTAGAATTGTTAATACAATCAGTATTTGTTTCTCTAATAAATCTTCACGTTAACTTTTGATGCTCATTACAAACAAAGTAAATATGAGATCCAGTAACAAGACATATGAAAATATAGATAAATCTATTTATGCAAACTTTAACATACACAAAGGTGATGAACTCATTAACCAGGAAAATTATAAAGAACAAATGACATAAAACTAAGCAGATCTCGTTGTTTGAGGGAGCAGAGGAGAACAGATGATACAATATTTATAACTGAAATCCACTGTCAGCAGCAACATGTAGGGAATTACACACAAGGGAGGATCACACTAGAGATTTTCTTTTTACTGCTCCAGATAAAATTCTCAGCTTCTCAGCTTTTTTTTGTCTTTTCTACTCATTTTTTCTCTCACTGCATCCACAGCAGCAGAACTGGGCCAACACTAACAGTTATTATTCACTTGACTGGAGGAATCTATTTGCTCACACAGGATTTCTGCCCCTTTCTGTTCATTTTCAGTCACTTTCTAGTTATCTTCTAGAAAGGACCAGTAAACCATGGTCATGGAAGAAACAGAAGCATTGCTAGTAGAGATGCACAGCTCAGACAAGGCCTTTCTCTCCTTTGCAAGAGCTCCTACTCCTGCGAGCACCCTCACCAAACTGCGGTGCATGTGCTCAGCACTAGGACCACAGAGGTGTATTTCTGCACCTGACTTTCAAGTTTTAGCATACTTGGATCTTGTTTAAAGTGAGACAGAAAGCTGAGTGAATGGCTGAGTCCCACAACATATAACAAGTGAGAAAGATTTAATTAATTTAATCAGGGGACTGTGGGTGGAAGTGTTAGAATTTTTATGACACACAGAGGCATAGTGTCAGCTTTCGGGATTTTTCTCCTTCACTGCAGCTAAAGAATTGCTTTCCTATTAAAAAATTCAATGTGAGCATTTACTTTTCTTAAAATGTTCACACAATATATCAAAGTGGAAATATTTTAATCGCAGCTTTAAAAGTATATTAAAGCCTTGTTTTGTTATGCCTTTATTCCATCCCCTCTTCAGCAATATCATCTTCTTCAAGAGAAGGTGTTTCCTCCTTAGGTGTGAGAGTTCTGTGATACCTTCTCTGATGATCAGTCCTACCTGCCAGGTACTCTGGAAATGTGTGAGGGAGGTGCAGGACTTCAACCTCAACAATCCCTGTTTTATTTCACCTAAGGAACAACCATTTGCCAGATAAAAAACCTGAAAATGGAGAAAAAAGAGGATCATTAACACTAACAACTAATACTGACAACTGAAGCATTTTTTAAATCAACAAAATTAAGGTTTTGGTCTTCCTGAACTCAAGAAATTTTCATGAAAGTTAAGTATTAAAGGCCAGTTTTCAATGAATTTTAATTAATATTTCCTTAGAAATGTTACTTTTCAAGGGCTTTGCAAATTATGTCTGGGTTCTTCTGTATATTCCATCACTGCCTCCTGCAGCATAATTCATCTTTTATCTCTGCAAAATTATGAATGAGTGTTTTGGTCACCTTGATCTTGCCTTTGCCCTTCCCATACTCCCCTGTGAGAATCTTCAATGTCCTTCAGCACTTGAAGTTCAAACTCATCTTCTTGTTATAAGGAATATTATTAAGAGCTTTGACTGGGATTTCTGCTTTAGATTTCTCAGTTCGATTAATAGAAAATGATCACTCACACTCTCCCTCTCTGGTGATTTGGTTAATTAAATGGTAGAAGCAGCACAAATAATTCCTACACCAGCGTACTTATTGTTTTTAAAATTATGTGAAAATTAGTCCCTTACTAGATGATTAGGGTTTTAGATCTGCTAATGAACAACAATAGTCTGCCATTGCCATCTTTTAATTTACTTTTAATCACCAGCTAAGTAACAAAGAAATGTCTTTTAAAATAATTAAGACTGCATATCAGGTCTCTGTAGGACATCAACAATAAAGGGGTTAACGATGCATCCAGTCATCATGGAAACAATCAAAAAATGTCTTGCTTTAAACAATGCAGAGCAGCTCTCTCTCTCTAAATGCATCTGTGCCAGAAAATTCCCACAGCTTTACAACATTTTTCATCCTGTAGAGATCACACACACGTGCGCAGAGAGCCAAAAAAATAATGATGGAAATCACCTATGTAACAGGGCAAAGATGTAAATTAAGATATCTGTGAAATGCAGCCACCTTCCTCTGACTCGACAGAACCCTCTCAGCACCATAGTATGACCTCAGTTGTGACAACGAGGCACTACAAAAGATGCCAGACCAAAAACAGCACTTGGAGGCACAGAATGTTTCTGGGTTTTTTCTCCCATAATCTTCCCGCACTTGTCTTCTTTTGATATTTAAAACTGAAAATTTGAAGAACTGAAAAATAAGCTCCCAAAGCTCTATTCCAAAGACATTTTCTAAAATGTCTATGGCACATAAGAATAAACCTGGAGGTGAGAAATGGTAATAATTTTGCTTTGAATCTATTAACTTTTTAGTTATACTATTGTAGATGCATACAATATTTATGTCTGTTGCTATAAAATTAACCCACCTTAACCCTTGGATGGGATCCTCATTGAAGAGAGGCAGGTACTGCTCTTAAAATTACCAAACCATCTGTAGTATTTACAGTAATATTTCACTGAACAATAAATGCAGCAAAAAGTTTAATTCTTGATTTAAAAAAAAAAAGGAATTGTCCTAAAATTTCACTATGAAGCATCCAAGATATGTTTTGGCACTCCAGAGAGCTGCTACAACCTAGTGCCAGTGCTGCCTTTGGAAAAAGGGCTTTTCAAGCAGCACAGTTTGGCCCATGGGAGTGCAGTCTGTAGAGCACTGCTAGGAGACTGCTACAGGGCCATCTGTGCTCTGGCTGAAAAGACTTTAGTTAATGTGCAAAACAAAAAAATCCCAAAACATTAATTGCTCTCTTCACAGCTTCTATTTTCATTTGGAGAATTGCAAGTGAAAATAATATAAAATTGAGAGCAGGCATTGGCCAAATAGGTGACTTAATCCACCTTTATGTCAGTGGAAGAAGAGTTGTCAGCTGGACACTTGGGACAAAGGTGAATGATGGCAGAGAGACTCCTGCCAGCTTCACTTTCCCCACCTTCTACAGCACCAGTCCCACCACACTCTGCCCTTCCTTCCTTTTTTCTCTTCAAAGGTTGGCTCATTTTACACAAAATCTAAAATTTTAATGGTAACAGACACCCAGGACTATGTCTGTGTTTGTACTAAGAATTTAGGCTGAGTGTCACACACTATTCCCTGGTGTAGTGCTCATCTGAATTTTACATTCACGGTGTGTATTGTTTTCTCACGTTCATCCCATTGACTCTAATTAACACTCTTTCAGCCATTTTCATAATCCTCTACCTTGTGGGGTTTTTTTCCAGTCCTCTAAAGGCTGTTAAATAGCCCATACACAATGCTGGAGTCAAACTGATCTTAATTTTTAAACAGCATCCCAAATTTGTAAAGCATCCCAAATGCAATCTGTAGTGTGCAAGAGAGAGAACTTCACCTGTTTGTCACTTTACATCTCCAGGTATCCAAACAAACATTAGAGCCATTTCTCAGCTGCACTGCATCACAAAACCCCTCCCCACTGACATCAGAACCTTCCAGACTTCTACAGATTCTACTGTTGGAGAGTTCTGTTTTTTCTGCCCTGCACTTCACGTTTTTCTGTCACTGGTCATTATTATGACCAGTTCTATTCTATGAGGCCCAACATGATGCTACTATTGCTGCCTTATGATGTATCAACCATATAAAATATGTCATTACCTTTTTATGCATCTTAAAACCTTTTAAGCTCTTATTTAATTACCTCATTATTGAATGAAACGTCTTTAAAGGAAACTGCTCAGCAATTCTAGTGCCTATTAGGACCTATAATAGACATTCAAGATGCTAATTTTACGTATCACTTTTGAGAATCTTGACTCAGACACTTGTTTCATAAACATATGAGATTACAATTGCAGAACAACATATATAGTAATTCTGAAAAAGGAAGTTTTCAACTTATTTTAATAAATACTGTACGACAAATGCTAGAGAAAAACTACCTTATTTGTAAGCTGGCTTGAAGGCTAAAAGAGGTATTTCCAAGAGCTTTGCAATTCACATTTCACATAAAGATAACTATTGGTTTAAATATAATTAAATACTTGGGAGTTTATTTGTTATTTTTGCTCTATACATACTCTGTAAATACAAATGCAGTTAAATTTGAAAGATGAAACAAGATGAAAAACTTGGATAAAAATCCCTGCAATGAAGAGGTTGACTCTTCTCAGTTCTGTGTAGCACCTGTAATTTCTTCACAGACTTCAACAAGTGAAACATACCAGCTTTGCAGTTAGAAGTATTTTGTCACCTTCCAACACACAGGGTAAAATGGGGACTCTCCTATACTGGGATGTCTGAGGAACTTTTTCCCTTTTTAAATGTTAATGAGTATCATTATGAACCATTAATTTCACCCATGGGGATGTCCTGGGGCAGTCTGTGCCTCTGATGAAAGGCAGCGTAAGTCCAGATGCACATTGTCCACCATCTGCACAATGGTCCTCAGTTTCTCATTCTCCTGGAACTAAATGGCTCATGAGTATTCAGGAGACTTCAAAAGTGTAACCAAAAAGACTGAGACTTGGAGTGGTCCTTTTATGCCTTTGATGTACAAAGCAAATCAGTCTGAACTCATCAGAGACTACTGATGACAGGGGCTGGGCTAATCTTGGAATGATCAAAGCATTCAAAGTCAGTGACATTTGGAAGGAAATTAATGATTCCTTCATAAAGGTTTTAACCATCCTATAAACAGGATAAATGTAGAAATCCTTAGATGGATGGTACCATTAAGTACAGCAAATGTTACTGAAAATAATCACAATGGCGGCTCATTTATTAAGAAACTGTTCCCCGCATTCATTTACATTCCACTGAACAGATTGTATGAAAGTGGGTTTTTCTTTTTTTTTTGGTCTGGTTAACGTTCTCTGAAATGAGAAATTACACACTGAAAAGCAGTACTTTGTGTGTGCCATGTCAGGGAATTACAAGGGATCATTATCCAATCTTTGAAACACAGAATTATTACAGATTTATCAATTGTTTCTACTGATGTAAAAGGCCTGATAATGGCACGACGTGCCTGACTAACAAGAATTACTATAATGAATTTAAATGCTTTAACTTGTTTAATGATTCTTGTTGGCAATTATTACTTGTCTGGGACCAGAGAAGAAATTGTAAAATATGCTGTTATCCTTGATATGATTGGAGGTTAAAGGGTGAAACTATAAATTCAAGGTTGGCATTTACTTCTCAGAAAAGATTTGTTAACGTTGTTAAATATGGTGAAGTCATATTAGTACTGGCACAAGATAAAGGAACCAATCGACTTTTTCAATAGAGAGTCTCTCCCTGCCTTTGTACTGTCTTGCTTTTGTTAATAAAGCAACATGGGGTGTGAATTACCAGTTCCATCTAATAGTTTTACAAGTATTTTACCTTTTACTTTGTAGCCTACAGAAGTTCTCAGAATAAAACTTAAGTGAACAATTGCTCTAGCTGTAACTAGGCATGATTTTGGCATGTGGTGGAAAGAGGAGGAAAAAAAATAATCAAAAAACACTTTTGCCTCATCTAGTAAGTACTGATATTGTTTATATTAGTGAAATGTCTTGCCCCAAGTCTGTATGCAAGTAATTACAAAAAATAGACTGGAAATTATTTGTTACATTATGAGAGCATAGAGCATTAGGAGTACAAATCAGTTGGCAATGTTTGATGAACAGTGTAAGACAAACCTACAGGTTTAGTTAAATGACCCCTACTAATATGGGAGTTGACACCACATGCTACCATCATGTAAACTTTACTTTTTCCTATCATCATAAGCAAATTTTTAAAAACATTTTTGTCACAGATGTTTAACTATTTAAGTTTTGTCTTGTTAAAAAACAATAGCTCTGCCATTATTAAAGATGGAGTCTTTTTGAAGTTTTCAAACAAGATCTCTTTTTAAAGTGCACGTTAATACCCTAAGAGGGCATGGATGGACACCCTGTAAGAGCAAACTGCTTAGCCAACAAGCTGCCCTTCAGTGTGGTGAGAAGGCTCTTGTAACCCTGGGTGTCTGTGCCTGTGGGTGATAGATCAGTATTTGCATGAAGCATACACATTTCAAAGTTCCCTGGTGTGCTGTATTCATTTTTAATGGATGGATTTCAGTCTATTTCATCAAACCTTTCTTATAATTCCAGAATTCAATAATTCAATTTGAGACCATATTAAGAATAGGATATTCTATCTAAAGGATCTAAAATTTTTGCAATTGTTCAAAACTAGAGATTCTTGAAATAGAATAGATTTTCACATCAAAACAAATATATTTTCACATCATAATGCTGTTCTGCTAGTCCAACCATCGACTTTAAGATTAAATCCTTAATAACTTTACTTGCACTCAGATATGCTGCTCTGATTTCAGGTCAGTGAGGCTCATGAGCTTTTGCCCCTCTGGGCTCATTTTCACATCACACTTGGATAATTTGGGTTTTTTCCCTCTGACAGGTATGATCAGTTACTTGGTTTGGTCAGATTCAGAGGATCACAAGATATTTCAGGCTGGAAGGGGCCTCAAGAGATCTGCAATCCAACCTCTCGCTCAAAATAGGGACAGGTCTGAGGCCAGCCTGGCTTGCTCAGGGTTTATCCAGCTCATATTAAAAACCTCCAAAAACACAGATTGCTCAACCTCTTTGGGTGCTTCCAGTGCCTCAGGATGTCAAAGCTTTTTCCTTGTTTCCAGTCTGAACCTCTCCTGTTTCAACACACACCCATGGCTGTTCTTCCAGCCATGCAGCTCTGTGAAGGTGACACATCCCTGATGTCCCCAAGGCTCCAAGAAGCCCTCACTGATCATCTCCAGAGCTGTGTCTTCTCCACACTCCCAGCTCCCTCAGCCCCTCATGGCAGGGCAATGCTCCCACCCCTGACCATCTTGGTGGCCCTCTGATGAGCTTTAGCAACACCTTTCCCATTCTGAGACAGCCCTTGCTGAATTTTGCTGAATTTCATTAGGTCTCAGTTTTCCATTCTCCCAGGCTCTTCAGGTCCATCTGCACAGCAGCTCTATGGAGGGTAGGGTACATCAATCCTTACCCTCATTTTGGTGTCATCTAGAAACTTGAGTGTTTCTCTCATCTCCTCCATGTCAACGGAATGAAAATTACTTAACCCTTTTTACTTTAAAAAAAAATAATAGAAGGATTTCTTCAATCCCAGACTTTTTTTTTTTTTTTTGGTCAGACTCTGACAGGAAATTAGCATTCAATATGGAACAGAGACAACAGACACATGGGGGAAATAATTCTCTGTGTTCAACTGCAGCACTAAATTTATTTTGAAAGGATCACTATCCTGTTCCTCAGTAAAAGGCAGTAGAAAACAAGGGGCTTACATAACATAAAGATATATTTTTGATACTTAGGCAGATTCCTCAGTCAGCTTTTATAATCCAACAGTCTTCCCACAACTTTAAATGCAGCTGGTGGAACTTATCTTCCAATGGACCCATTGCTCTTCTCTTTCACACTTGTGTTGCTCTTCAAAGGTTGAAGGAAAAAAATATTACTTTGAAATGTCATAGTGACTCCAACTGTACATACACATATGTTTGCAAGGCTCGGAACACTGAGCAATCTGATCAGTATTTAACAGAATTCTCAAGATCTTTACCCAGCTCAAAGTGCTGTCATGGTGCATTCCTGCTTCCTGAACCCACCTGCTGTAGTTTCAGAGCAGGAAAGTCATCCTTTGCCTCATTTTAACTTGCAGTGGAAAGCACAATTACCCTATTTTTCCTGAACTCAAAAGATTTAAAAAAAAATTATTTCCAGTTTTCTGGGGGAAGAAAAAAAGCCATAAAAACTTAAAAGGATAAATAATTTTACCTGAGAAGTATGTTGGAGCACTAATTGCAGTCATCAGGATTGGTAAAAACAAAACACAAAACCTGAGAAAGGTGGCTATTTTCAGAGTTGGCACCAATTCAGGAAAGCCAGGATTATTATGTTATCAAATGTAGTCAGCTTTATACCTGGTACTATTACTGCAGTGGTGTTTATTCAACACATTGAGGTGTAAAATTTCCAGCTAAACACATTCTTATTAGTATTTTTTTTTTTAATAACTAAACCAATACAAAGAACAATACCATACCTCCACCAGTAAAAAAGACATAATCTGTATTTCCAGTTCTGCACCAGAAGGAGAACCTGGGTATGAAACCTGTTTCTCTCCCTCCTTCAGCTCTCACCTATAAATTCTGTTTCTATAGTTCCATGTTGCTGCTACTCATTTGTTGAGACTGGTTTCTTTTGTGTTTTTTTTTTTTTTTAACTCTGCTTTTCTGCAGTCACAAGCTTCCTTCTTTTTGTTTATGGAAATATGTGAAATATGTCGATAATACTCATTCTGTTCAGTGTGACTGATACACTTCAACACTGCAGTTTACCAAAGGAAATGTCAGCCTTAAATTTACAAAATAAATATGGTTGATGTTAAGTTTAGAGTAGGAATCAGACACGTGGAGATTCACAGCACTTGTGATTCTCACCCAGGTGATCTTGCCAGAAAGAAATCTGCACCAGCTGGGGAGCACAGGCATGGATATTGTTACAGGATTTTTTTTCTTTTTGTCTTGCTTTGCAATTGGAACATAGAGAAAATGAAGCTTAAGGTCAAGTAGCTACAGTAACCTAACATGCAAGTGTTACTGTATTTTTTTCCTCCATGTGTAACTCATACTATTTTGGTTACCTGTGTATAACACTCAAATGGGGGGGAAAAAAGGGAACTTGAAATGTAATTAACCTGATTGCAATATCACCCATTTCAATATTTTCAACATATAACAATCCAAGAAAGAAGTTATTTGCTGGAAAAATATGTAAACCAAGAATTAATACAATTATGTCTGAGGATTTGGCATCCACTCACAGTTGGAAGTACAACAAGAAAACAAAGTGAATGGGAATTAAATTATTTGTGGTAATTATTAATTTAACTGTCACCTTGCTATTTTATTCCCTTTAAATATTAAATACAGTTGATTTCATCCTAGAAATGGAATTAACATTATAGCCATTCACTAATAATCTCTGACAACTAAAAGAAAAACACCTTTCTACAGCTTCATAAAGGAGTAAAGGGCTCTTTTGTTCTCATGTCAAGCTTTGCATGACGACAGAAATGAATTCTGTTTGTGTGCAGTTGGGAAGTTATGATTCTGATTTTTTATGACACCTGTTTATCATACTGAAAGAGAAAAGAATTTTGCTATTTTCTTCCATAGGTTTGCTTTACAGCAAAAGCAATGTCTTCTTGCTTCAAGAAGACAAGTTGAGACCAGTGGCTTTCCAAGCACAGCTAACAGAGGTTACCAGTGCTCGCCAAATAAAAAAGTTTTTAACTGCAGAAGGAAGTGGTTGGTACTGCCTGGGCCACATTGAAAAGAGATCTGCTGCTTTGTGTAATCTGCTCCATTACAAAAAGCCCAAGAGTGCAGGACCAGCCCTCCCAAATTTCACAGGGCTCTGGGGCTGACTTGAGGAGCACAAAGGCCCTGCTGCAGAACCAGGTGAGAGGTGATCTCCTCTGAGGAATGCCCCTTCCCATGAGATTGGAAGGAAAGGATATGGGGATTTTTGTTGTTGTGTTGGTTTGTCTGTTTGTTCTTTCTTTTTTATTAAAGAAATTCATATGTAAAATATAAAGAAAATTTTAAGTCAATCATATCTGTTTATTGTTTTCTTTAACCTATCAGAAAAAGAAAGATCACATTAAAATATTCTGAAAAAATTGTTGCATATTTGACTACACAGCATTAAATTAACCCAAAACCCCTTAATTTTTGCACACTACTTTTCTAAGTCAACAAAAATATTAATTAGATCATTACCTTTCCCATAGCCTAGTTCAGTCTTCGAACTCAACATCTGTGAGCACATTTAAGGTGTTTCGTGCTTTGTTATATATTCAAACTGAAAAATTATTCTATAATATTCCCCAGTTTTATAATATTCAGAACTTTATAAGTAAAATCCAAGTCTTTCCAAATATTAGGGGCCTCTAATAATTTATCTTAATTTGTTTTAAATGTCATTTCTGTATTAAACATCCCTGTTCACTGAAAAGTCATTGAGACTGCTTATCAAATAAGGGAAATAGAGACTTTCAAGCTGGCTGCTCCTTTCACTATGAATATTTTCATATGTCATACTTTTATTAAAAGTTATTTCATGTTTATTCTTGGAGGAAATTCTTTTTTGAGGAGGACTTAGTTTGATCCTGACTTAAAAATCCACTACTGACTCTTCAGTATTTTTCATATATTTTAGGTTGTTTAAAGTCTCTAGAGAGAAGTTTGGGATGTTGCCTTTATTATGTCATCACTGTAGGAAACCTTGTTTAATGTTGAGAGTGAATTCTGACTTGCCCTATTACTGAAGATGTGTCTTTGCAACTATGAAAAAGGACAGCATTATCTGACTTTCCTTGGGTTTGAAGACTTGACAAAGTCTTCTAAAGAAAGATTTTACTTTCCTAACAAATAAGGTCATGTGTGAGTCCTTGATAAATGTCTTTATCTTAGGCATAGAAATCAATGTTGTAGCTACTTAGAGTAAAATTATAAAATATTTTCAGGTTAAAGATGCTTCTGGGCCTGTAGAGAGTTACTGTGATTTGTGATGTATGAAACCCCCTGCTAAACATCCCACCAGTTATTTCCCTTTTATTTTAGAAAATCTGTCTCTTCATCCCATTTTCAAGGGGTTTTAGCTCAGAGGAGCCCAAAGGCACACTTACAGTACTCTGTGGAACTCCAGTTTGAGGAGCTGTAACACAGCAAACACTCCCTGGTAAATTCAACACAGTGAAGCATAACTGGCATTGGGCTGTGCTGACCAATGGTTTGGGTGCCAGCTTTCACCTGCAGACAGCTCAGCTGGTGGTGCCAACTGATGATTCATGTTTGGAGTTATTTATATTTGAGTCTATATAACTTCTTGATGGTCACTGTAGGTTTTCAAAGGAACTCAGAGAAAGAATTTCCAAATGCACTGAATGTATGACTCCACTTTGAATGTAGATGAACATGGTTTTTATATAGCTGATTAAATGTTTAAGATATTCAAAATGTTTTGGTCTCTGAGTATTTTTTAAAATATGATCTCAACTGTTAGGTTATAAGAGAAATATAGAACTACAAAAAAAAAAAATTAGTCTTGCTTTTTGGATATCTAAGAGTATTGATACACAATCTGAAATATCCAAAGCCTGAGTCAGAGAGGACAGTAAAACAAACAATAATTTACATGCTCTTCTTTTTGGAATTCACCACCTCACAAATTTGAATGTAGAGTTGGAATTTTAGCATCTTAATATTAGTCATGAATGTCAGCTCTGTCACTGACCTTCTTCAAATAATTTAATCTGTTCATGTATCTGATCCAGTTCTGCAGAATGAGAAAGTATTTCCACCACTGATTAAAAAAATTGCGAAGATACCACAGTAATGACTGTGATGGCCTCAGCATAATGTTAATAGAGTACTGTTTGTTTTCCATCTCCCACGTTACTCCCTTGTTTTAACTTTCCTTCTGAAGTTTCCTGTCATCCACACTGTTCCTTCCTTCCTTTTTTTTAAAACCCATTTACACTTTGCCTCCCATGCACATTTCCCTGTGTACCCTCACATGCACATCAGAGCCAGGATGAGCTTACTAGCCAAATCTAGATGTTGCTATTTCCTGTCAGTAAAAATAAAGTCAGATCATTCCTCCCTGTCTTATTCCTTCCCTTATTTGCATGGTGTATTTCACATCCATTTAGGTATCAAACAATGAGACAGTAGGTGCTGCATGGAGACTTTAATACTTAAACCCTTCAGTCATGACCTGGCCCACTAGAATAGCTGCTGACAATTTGCTACTGTGACACTGCTATGCAATGTTTGTTCTGGGATCTGTGATTCAAACACCAGTGGGAAAATGGAAAGATGAAGCATCCACACATTTTGAAACACTTCCATCTTTCTGTTCCTGATATTTATTATTGAGGGGTGTGGGGGGCTGGTTCTGGCTTCCCTGTAGTGCACAGAGACTCACCTAGGGACTGATTTACCCCCCCTCTAGACTTGGGCAGGATGTTAGCATCACGCAGCACAACCTAGAATTATAAATGTGCCAGAGAGAAGCACAAGTGTGTTTGTATTCAAGCAAAGAATCCCTGGTAAATACCATCTCCTCCTTCTTCAGATTCTCCTCTTAACCCCTCTAATTAGGGTGTGATCCCAGCTGTCAAGGCTGTTTGATATGGGAAATTTGAAATGTGCCCCTTTGCTGATCACAGCAGTTAGCTGCAGACCTGACCCAGGTCTCTCCTCTAGCAGCATATCACTCTTTCTTACATTTTCTTTCCAGCTTGCAGTAGGAGAAAGTGATGCTCCCTACCCCACTAGATTTATTACAAACATGAAATAAATTATGAACACGGAAAGAAAAGCATATCTTGTCATCCCTACATGACAATAGAACCTAACCCTCCTTTCAGCTCATCTTTATATGAAATGACCAAGAGATAGAAGTCCACACAGGGAAGCTAGCAGGTCATTGCCAACTGACTTAAAAACTACAACTTCATGTGAGTCAGATCTGCTGAATCCTGCTGGGACAGCTACAGAGATGACTGCTGGGAGTTACCACATCATGCACTGCTCATTCTGGCACCTCAAGTGTGTAATTCAGAGCACAGACCCTGAGCTCCACTGGACTATGAACCTCAGCATCTGAAGGATAAATACGTGGCCCATTTTGCCTTTGTGATATGCAGGCAGTGACCTCTGCAAAGATCAGATGGGCCAGGAGCAGGGAAAGCATTACTGCTGCTGTTTCAAGTAAGATTTGGCAGGCAGACTCATTTGCCGCAGCCCAAAGAATCACTCAAATAGAATGATACAGATTACAAATGACAGGTAGAAAAATTCTGCTTAGAAGAAAAGAAACTTATTTAGCTCATTTTTAACAAAACTAAATTCCAGGAATTTTCCTTCACATATTTGCTTCAGCATATTTGGAATATTTTTTAAATTTTGATGCTTTCAGTTTACCTGAAATATTTTGCAGCTATATTATTGTAATATATATCACCATTTTTCTATAGTTTTATCAGATCTTTGCTATTTCATTGCAAACTTCAGAGAAGATGAAAATAAAAGCCAGGTTTTATCGGTGACTTGCTGCTGCCTCTTTATATGGAAACTCATTTTTTTGATAATAATGATATGTCAGCAGCTTGATTTACTAATCACATTTATTATCTAGGGACAGGAAAGGGTGTGTGAGCACATATGTACATGTATATCTGTTCCAAAATTTGCATTTTATCCAAGTTGGCATTGATTAGCAACTAAATTTTCAACAGCACTTGTAAGGAATAATTTGGCTGAATCATTAAATACAACATGTTATCTTTACAAGTAGAAATCTACAGCTCTGTCTAGAAAACAAGATATTATTATATACTATATTCAAATCTAATAATATTGATGGAATAAGTTACTTATTTCCATGAATAAATAAGTACAGTCAGATAACAGAAATAATAAAACTCTGCAGCTCATTAATCATGCAAACTACACAGTATAATCAAAATAATTTGCAAAATGTGGACTGAAACTCATTTGTTTAACAAGTTGTTTAGCCAGTCCATCCAAACTCAGAGCCACTGCCAAAAGATTCTGGGTCTGTAACAAATATAATTTACAGCAAATGTTCACACTGCTACACTCAGAAAAATAAGATATCAATCATTTCATTTCTATGCATCAGTTTCACTTCAAATCTATCTTAGCAGCAGCCACAATTTTTGCCCTTAAACCAGCACAGTCTGTGCATGCTGGTTAGCAGGAAAATCCACAAATCTCCCCAGCACCAGAGTGTTCCACTGCTGAAGCCTGATATGGCAAAAAGGCCACACTCTGAGCTGCCCATTTCCACACTGCCCAGGGCTGAGACATTCTGGGGTTGGAAAGTCTTCAAACTGCATGGTTTGCTCTGCTTCACTCTCAGTGCACATCATGAATGGCTGCAGAGGTTCAGCCTCCAGTGAGGACAGCTTTCCTTGGAAAAGCCTTCTTGGTGATTCCAGAACGCACTCCTTTGGTGCAACCACATCTGGAAGAAAATTCCCTGGGTATTCTGTTAAACCATTGACATACTGATTTCTTTTATCCTACTGACCTCTTCTGAAATGTGGCTGAATCTGTTTGGTGTGACATCTGCACACTTTGTCCCACTAATTGAAAGACTAGATGTGACTTATTTCCCCGAAGACTGTCTGCAGTCAGCAAGCAAGAACAAACTTCAGTCATTTCTGATTGGCCACATTCCAAAATCATGTCCCAGATGTACCTGGGCTGTGTTTTCTATGTGCCACTCATTTCTTTTAAGCTGACATTTTCATTTAGTTATCTCTGATCGGCTGAGACAGGCCAAGAGATCCAGGTGCACTTGTGCCTGATGTGCTCCCCCCAGAGAGCCAAGGAACAAGTGAAGCTCCTACTCATCCCCAAGTCAATCCATATAGCAAAGAAATTACAGGTTTCATGTCAAGTAAGAAGATGGGGAAAAACACTCCTAATAAGGACAGATGAACTTATATTAACTATATAATTTATAATTCTACAGAATGTATCCTGAATTTTAAGCTCATTACTCACCAGTATCTGTTTGGCTCATTGTTAAAAAAAAAATAAATAATCAAGCGACCAAAACCCACTAAGGAAATACCCTCATTAAGAGAAAATTGAGACAAAGAGAAGAATGACCTTCTCCCACATTTGATGATGCCTGGGCCAGGAAAAACATTATTTGAGCCTCAAAATCCAACTGAAAAACAGGAGATCTGAAAGTGCCCTGGAACTGAAGGGGACATACATAATTTCAAAACTGTCCCAGTGATCAAAGATGAGGTTGTCATGAGTCATTCTAGCAGATGAGCTTTTCTTCTTGACTCTGAAATCTGACAAACCTACTGGCAATCTTGAACGAGATTTGCAATCCTCTGCAGCTATCTGCAGGAAAATGCAGTACAAAGGGGACACAGACTCTATTATGATATTTTGGAATCAGTATTACACTCATATTTCAGCTGAAGAGAAAAATGGGAGTTGATGACAGATGGTAGTGGAGAATTGGCAGGAACAATTAAGAACTGAAGAAGGCATGGGAAATGTATTTTTTGTCAAAATGCTTCTCTGTAATTAAGCAATATGTGTCTCTTGACACAATTTCAGTGCATAGATATGTTTTAAGACCTGAGAAGGTAAAACAGGCCAAGAAATTCTTGTGTTTTTTCAGCTAAACTTGAAAAGGGTCCAGTAGATCTTTGTTAACATAGCAGGTTTTGCCTGGTGAATTCCAGGAAACTGAAAATACACAGCAAAACATTTTTAGATGGGGAAAATATAATCAGCAACTTCTTCTCCCTTACCCCACTTCATTGTAAATCCTGATACTTCCACAATATCCGTGAAATTTATAGGAATTTAATACATGGCTTTGCCAGTTAAACACGTTTTAAATCATGGCTCTTTTCTGCAAGGACACTTCTGGTAGCTTCTACAGCCATCAAAAGCAAGGTGGGAATGTTTTGTGAGAACTTTAACGTTCTTCCTTTAGCAATGACTAACCCTGGCAAGCACATTCTGTGCTGAGTTCACTTCTGAATGATGTGGATTCACACTTCACATCTTCTCTGAAAATTACTGACTGCTAACAATGGAGGAAGCTGAAGTGGTGTTTCAGCTGAAAGTATGGTGACAGAAAACAGGACAGGCCCATTTCAGGGACAGATTTTAAGCTGATGTTCTTGAAGATGTTTTTGTTGGGTTTTTTTTTGTCCTTGGCTTTACACCCATTTCAGTTTTGCTCAGCTAAATGACCACTGCACTGTTGAGACATGTAATTCAGACTTCAGTTCTGTCCTAATAGGGACCATCAGCAAGGATGCTAATTGGTGTCAGATGTGATTAGACCACTGCTCTGCAGGAAAACTACTGATTTGTTTTCCTCTGCTTTTTACTGCTGAGAATTCAGCCCCAGGTGAGTCACCACCCTCACCTGAAGTAGGATTCAAAGGACTACAGTCATTAGAGCTTATCATCAAACCTTCCATTCCATCTGCTACGGCTTTGTTTCTAAGATGAGGTTACATATTGGTTTTTATCATTTAGAAGTGACAGAAAATGTAGGCATTTTTCCCTGTAATTTTATGGTCAACTGCAATGGAGATTTTTTTATAGAAAACAATAGAGAATTGTGATGCATTGTTGATTATACAATAGCAGAACATCGATCCAAGGATTTTCCCTTTTTTAAGCCCAGCAAAACAGAAGCACTCATATTCTGCAGTGGTGACTGCTTTTGTATTGCCTTTCTTTCCAAAGCACGTACATAAATAAATAAGAGACGTCTCTCCTCATCCCAACATTTAAAAGTGTATACAGGAATTGTGGGCTACAGAGCACTGCAGGTGAGTATTTCAATGCTTAAGACAACCTTCTCCTCTCCCGCTTCCCTCACCTTTTCATGATTCAGCTGACACACACAGAAACCACAAGCCTCTTACAAAATGTGCTCTACATGATATTCAAAGAACAATGCACACAGTCTTGAGACTGAAGATTCAGAATTCAGCAGATAATAGCTGGAAACTTCTGTTGACTTGATCTTGTTTTTTTCAGTTTCAAGAAACTGTATCCAAAAATAAAATTAGATTTTTTTCCAAGAAGCCTAGAGTCAAATTTGTCCCAGAAGGCAAATGTAGAGTTCGGGTTGATCCATAATTCCAGAAAACAGAGGAGCTAAAAAAGAAGGTCTTCTTTTGGATAGGAAATGTAAAGAAACCATGGCATAAAGAATGGATAAACAAATATCTAAATAATGAGATGCAAAAAAGGTGGCAGAGATTGTTTAAGAAAGCAAAAACCTGGAGGTAAAGGAATGAATCCCAGAATAAAAGGCTTGAGAGTAAAAGGAACCTTAGTAGGGTATTGTGGGGAGGTGGAACACAGCCCACAAGGGGCTGGATTATTTTTAAAAATAATTCAGAGTCAAGTCAGACCTAACCACTATGTACTTGTTTTGTACTGTACTCTGCTTCATAACCCATTTGATGACTTCTTGTGCTTTCTATTCAGGGCAAACCTGTGATTGAATCTGGCACAGACAGACACAAAGTGGGTGAGGGGTGCAGGAGAGAAGCTATTTTGTTCTCTGTCCATTATGCTGTGTTTACAGGACCTGACACTTGAAACAAAACTCTAAAATACATTTCTGACTTGACAAATGTGAACATTAAAACAGTGAAGACATAACCACAGCTTAAAGAAATGGGTGAGGAGGTTACATTTTAATTTTTTCTTCTCTCAGAACTACTTTTGCATTTGACACAGAAGAATAGTGAGGACAAAGGCAGCACTGAGTAGGACTTAACGCTGCCATAACATTTAATGTCCCATTGGCTGTAAAACAATTTTGGGATCTCTTTGTGCAGGAAAAAGTCTCAGTGTAAATTCCTCGACAGAAATCCCTCAATATTATATATTTTATTGACTTTGAATTCAAGGGCAGTCTAAAGGCTGCTGTCTGCACTCATGATGTTTGCAACAAAAATGCCTGCTGGCCCCTGGGCCATGCCCAGGTCACTGAAAAATAGCCAATACAGTGAAAAGAAGTGGTGAGCCCAATTCTCAAATGGACCATAAGGTTTCTGAGCCCTTAGGCCTGGTTTCAAAACCTTAATGTTGGCCAAGCCCCACCTAGTGACTTCAATAAGTGCTGGCCCGTGCTGATCACAAGCACAAGCACTAATTCTGAGTGTCAGAGAGGGGCTCTCAGCCACTGCTCACCTGCTCTGCTCCCACAGCATTTCATGCAGCATCTCCTGGCAGCTCTAGACGATAATGCTTGAGGGGACTTGCAAGTTTGACAAAAAAGTTGGTGAAATTGATTGGTATTTAGAGTTTAGTGGTCTCTGATGAGTATTCCTGTGCTTCCCTGACTGATTTTGATGAAGTGCTTTTATTTGTCTTTCTACCGAGAGACTGCAGATGAATTTGCAATAGAGCAGCATGGCTCCTGTTTAGCTTTGTCAGGCACCACTTAGCCGTGTTGTAATTTATTTTCCAGGAAAAAATATTTCTCATGAGAGCTTCAGGCTAACACAGTTATAAAGCACCTGGCTACCGTTCAGCTTCGTGTCTGAAAGCAGTTTCATTTCCATGCATAAAGAGAAAAATACCAAACTGCTGAGGTGGAAGAAGCAGAAGCTCCTCCAGGTTCACGTGCTGTAGGCACACGGGTCTTCTTTGGAGTGGCATTTAATTAAATCAAACACCACCTCAGTACCACAGTTAGCAGTGTCAAGGCTGAAACAAGCCTATGCAGAAACAGACACTGCTGTCACTGGTGGTGATGCCACAGCAGGTTCTGGGCAGGGTTATTCACTTAACAAAGCAGCCTCTCTACCCATTGCTAGCTTGGGGACTGACTGTTCTACATTTTTGAATAGATTTAGACCTGTATTTAACTTTGACATACTGTGTAACAGAGCAATCTTTACCTTGCTTCAGCTTTATTTGGTGAGAGCCCCTTTTATTCAGAGTGCAATGATTTTGGTGTTTGTTGGGGCAGTTTTGTTCCTATTTTCTGCTGAATTATAGTGATTAGTGAGCAGTTTGAAAGCACAGAGCTCAAAGATCTTCTCTGCTTTGATCATCATTACTGTTATTCAAGAAGAGGCCCAAGTCTGGTTACAGGATGAATGTAAATATCAATTCAGTTCCACTGCACTAACAGAGACTGTTGTACTTTTTTTCTCGGTGTTTTCTTCATATTCTTTATCTTATTAGAATGCAGGGAAAGAAATGCAGTGACATACATATAATTAAGACAAAGTCTTTCTAGAACTTGCCACTAATCATAAAATGTGATTTATAGAGTGATTTATAATTAAAAGAGCATTTCTGTTTGTCTTGCTTAAATCTTGCTTTTTAAGAAAGAGAGGTGAAGCTCCAATGAGAAAATGGAATGTGTTTATAGGGAACTGCTCTCATTGCCAGTTTAATCAGCTGTGATGTTTCATTAGCAATGACTTAACCAGAGCAGACAATGCTTACCACAGCCCCTTGCCCTATAATCATTGCACATTACTGCTGTCGTGTGGGGTTTTAGCAGTTGTTCACTCAGTGCTCTGCAATATTGACAACGGGAACCGCAGGCCCAGGCTTAGATTAAATAATTTACAGCCTCCAAAATGACAACGGTAGTTTGGCAAAAGGAAAAAAAAAAATCAAAATTTTGCAAACTTTGATACAAAGAGGATGAAATGCCAATTCTAAAATCAAATTCAGACAATTCACTTTTCATAGAACATGTTGAGCACTCCCATCCATCTGTACTGGTTAATTAAATTTATTCTGTCTCTTATAACTCCCAGACACTTTCAGGAGTACTAATTCAGCTGACCTAAAATTGCCTGTTTATGTACTGGTAGCATATTCTGCCTATTGCCACAAACCCTCTACCCTTGTTTTAACTTTAGCCACAGAAAGTTACTGGCAAATGCAAAACTGTGAGATATTAAAAATTTGACTTCCTGATGTGGTGAGTGATACACACACAGATGCTCCAAATGCTTTTTTAACTGCTGAGGGGGAATTTTAGAAGAGCAACATTATGGGAAATGGATGTGAACTGGTGAGCAGGAGAAGGAGGGATTGTGAGAAGCTGGCTGGAGCTCTGGCTGTGCTGCGAGCAGGAGCTGCAAAGGCGCTTTGCTGCCCTCGTGCTCTGAGCACGCAGGGATGCTGGAAGGAAGAGAACAGGGCTGGATTTGAAATCCTGCTTCCCAACAAACTTCTGATGAACTCTAAAGCAGATTTCTCTTGCTCTATGAGACTCAGTTACTCCTCTGTGAAATGACAATAACAGAACTTCTTTATCTCCAGGAATAAACAGAAAACTAGAATAAACAATAAACTAGAGAGTGGTCAGACATCATCACCAGGAGGACAGGGCAGTGTAGCACAAGGAAATGTTTCTATTTTTTTTTCAAGTAAATTCAAATCAAACTGGAAAAAGCATTTGACATCTCTGGGATTAAAATAGAAATGGAAAGAGGATATTTGGGCATATTTTCCCCTCAGAAAATAGGATTGATATAATTTTGCTCTCACTTTATAATTCCCATAGCTTATTATAATGTAGCTGTCCTCTTTGATTTGTGTATTGGAACATACAGTGCAATTGCATATATTTGTAGAAATAGGCTTATTATTGTAACAACTCGAGGGAATCTTCTGAATTAAGGGAAAACATTTACATTGGAACAAATTACATTTTACCAAAAAAACTAATTGTTACACTGAGAGCTGTATACAGTTGTAATTGCGCTGTCCTAATTACACACGTTGCATTATTTAAAAAGAGGAGCATTGTTTATTTGCAATATCCACTGCTTATTTACAGTTGCATATTTGAACAAGGAGCAAGGAGTTATTCCTACAAAGCAGCAGAGAGATTGTTATCTGCACAAAAACACAAAATTAATTCAGTAGAGGAAATCTACTCTCAAACAGAGCAAGAGAGAAATTCCTCCTGAGGCAAGACATTCTACAATTGTTTCTATTCTGTATAATTAACAAAGCACTTACCATCTGCAGTGATTGACCTGTCAGATCTGCTCCTCTGAGATAATTTCAGTGACATTTTAAAAAATAGTGTGAATAAAAAAAAAAGACATATTCAATTTGTAGGGAATGGTGTTATCCCCTAAACAGAAATTGCAAACACTAAAGATGGCATTGGTTTATGATGCCTGCTGATTAACCCCAGCAGCCCTGACCAGAACAGCTCAGCTCATGTATTGGTGGGATGCCCTTTGTTGGATATCATAACAATGATCCTATTTCCTCTCCTATTTTTAATTGTGCAAATGCCTCTCTAAAACCTGAAAAGGCAACTCAGAAAATTCACTTATTTAGGCATATACACTAAACAATGTTTATGCTCCATATTAAATAGAATGATTGGGAAATTTAATTTTTAAGAAAGGGTGATTTTCTCTTGCTTTGCACCTTCATTGTACACTTACTTTGACACAACTAATTAGTGTATTAAGTTGACCAGTTAGTGTATTATGTTATACAATATGCTACCAAGTAGCAGTGACCAACCTCCTTTTTACCCCAAGAGTGTAATACCTGAGCACACTGAAATCCAGCCCTGTACTGTTGTGTTTATAGAGGGAAACACTCTTTTATCTATAGTTTTTAATTAAACCTACTAAATCTGAACAGCATAATTTGTGGATTATCTCCATCCCCTTAACTATTACTCCTTTCTCTTCCGTATTACATTAAGTATTGATGAATGCTGCAAAAATGCTTCTCCATTAACAGCCTGTTATTTTTCTTCCTCCACAAACCTGAATTTCTTGCAAATGTTATTTAGAGACATGTAAAATACAATTTTATCCAAACCAATACACACTTTTCTCCCACCAGGTTTCACAAGTGATCTTTTTAAAAGCAGCACAGAAAAAGAGGTGGATGTTGTGTGGCATGAGAGATGAATGCATCTTCAGTTCTAAGGAACAGCTATTGAAGTTTCAGATTGGTAACGATCACAGTCAAAATGATATTTTAATCTTGGTACACAGTAGGGAATAGACACTTACTGCACAGTTCACTAGAATTTTACCCCCCTTTGACACATGAAAGAGCAAGTAGTCTGACTTTTCATCTTATTTCAGAAGAGATCCCCTTCTGGAGGTGGTCCAGTCAAGTCCAGACACTGCTCCTAATACAGAAACTTTCAGTTCTACAGTAAACGCGACTGATCTTTTATCTTTGATTTTAGTTCATTGCCACAAAATCAAGATGAATTTGTTGAAGTGTAAGGTTAAAAAACTGCATAAATGAGAACTCCTACAGTAACAGTTGTTTGTAAATTATTGATCAAGGAATTTTTTACAATATGAATTGTAAAAGGGCCATCAAACTTTCCTGAAGTACCTTTGACAATAAATAAAAAGTTAAATCTTTTTTTTCTTCATTTCAGAGAGATTTTTGTAGACATTTTCCCCAATCCATATTGCTAGATGCACCTTGCTATTTCGTCTTGATTCAGTAACAAGGAATAGAGAGAGAAAAGGATATTTCTGGTTTTCCTATGATCCCAGTTCTTCAAAAATGTGTGATTTGGGTTGGTGGTATATTCATTACAATTGACTAGTGGTAGCTATAGAGAAAGCATTGAATGCAGTTTCTTCTTGTTTGGAGGTAATGGAGAAAGAAATGAGAATAAACTCATAGAGCCTTTCAGCAAAAAAAAGAGAACTGGCACAAATTGAGGACTTTTTTAGTATTTGAATAATATTTTTTAAAAAGGCATACATAAAGAAAGAAGAAGAAATATTCAGTAGACAGTTGTCCCATGAAGCCTGTCAGGGAAGGTGCAGCTGTGGAAATGGAACTCTAGCTTGCAGAGATCCCCAAGAAAACTTCCAAGTCCTTTAGGACTTGCACCAGCCAAGGAGAGGTCCCTTGAGGAGCAGAAGGTAAACATGGTGGAATCAAGAATATAAAGTACATCTTGCCATCAGGAAAAACCATGACTGAATCCTAGCTGCATATCAGATGCAGTAGAGGATCCATAAAACTGAGGTTATTAGTCTCATACTGCATCATTGTTCTATTCATACACAGAGAGCCCTGAGCAGTGAACTGAACCAACTGAACCAACCTCTAACTTTACCAGGACCCACAGACTTTCAGAGATGGCTGCAGTCTGTCCCCAAGAAAATACTCCTTAACTACTGAGTTTCCAAAGAAGGGAATAATCTAAAACACTCCCTAACTGTGAGAATTTGTAAAGAAGAAAAAAACCGCAAAACATGAGAATACTCCACCAAAAGAACCTTTCTGTCTTAGAAGAGCCTGCACCAGTTGTGACTTCCTGTACTTTTGACCAAGGTTAAAAACCTACCTTGGCAAGCACTTTGCAGATATGCTGTATGTATAGATAAATCTATTTTATATCACACTGTGAGTGCTAATCCTACTGCAGAACACAGTAATTACAGCTCACATTGAATTACTACTTTTTATAATTCATTGTAGTGACATGTGCAAGCCTAGTGAGCACTCCATTATTTTTAAACAGAAAAATTGAAGGAAGCCACTTACATTGAACTGATTGTTGAACCCTTTCGTTCTCATTCTAGGTCAGAAGAACAAGCCACACAATAAACTAGAACTTCCTAGAACCATCTACTTCAGTAACCAGCCTTTTAAATGCTTGCCAGTAACAATATTAAAAATCCTTTAAACTGTTTATTTATGACATCACACTGTATATAGTACACAGAATAAACCATACTGAGGTCCTTATACTACACTACTTCCACAGGGGCATTTTACTTTTGAGATGTGCATGTATGCATACACATGATGAACAGCCATGTAAATGCAGACAAGCTATTAAAATTGTCAGTGATTTACCTTTGTTTTTAAGGTAACAATGGCAAAACTTCTGATTTTAGCACAGCAAGGGAGACAGTAAAATATAGCTTGAACTTGTGCACATTATTTTAAATTATAGGACATACCCTCTGAAAGGAAATGGATTCTTTTCCAAGGCACTGTACAGAGATTACACATTTGTGCTCAGACAAAGAAATATTCTACATTATGACACCTTTTTTAACTCTCTGTTTAAAAAGCTTTTAATGCCACCCTGGAGAGTCCCAGTAAAGCAAGCCTAAGAAGGGGATATGACAGCTGTGGTTTCTGACATGAAAACATCTCTCACTATAGGCACAATAACATTTTATTTATCCTGTTTTGATGAGTATATGCTGACATGGAAAAGGGTAGAGAAGGCATAAAACCTAGATCCTATGCTATGGGAGAAAAAGGAAGTCTTTCTGTGTTTGGTTTGCTTTTGCTTTTCTTGAAGTTTCTCACATATCTTAGCTGGGTTAACAGTTAACAGATGTTCAGCAGATTTGAGCACAGTTAAAAACTCACATATAATTCTCTGCTTGAAAATTCAGGGAAAAACATATATGCTAACAATATTTTTTTAAGGAATAAAAATAAATTTAAAAAATATTTTATTTGCAAATTCACATAAAAAAGGGAATTTGAAACACTTGGATTTTATATTTTCTTCTTTCTGAATTTACACAAGCTGTGGTAACTTACAGAAGCTTTATGACATTGAAATAATACTCTACTGACATTTGCTGAATGACTATGTTAAATGAGTTTTTATCTGGCTGCTGCTAAATCCCTATTTCATACCACAAAACACCTGACCTCAGTTTGTAGTATGGATGACAATATCAGTTAAAGAGATTAAGGCTTGGCCAGCTGGGGAAAAATGCCCGGTGGTTCCTCTCATCCAACTCTGTGAAGGGATGCATGAAGAAGTTTATAGTCCCAATATAAATATCAGTCACCATTAGACACTGAACTTCCCCACTGAAGGATGCACATGAGTACTAGTTCTTTAAGAGCTTTTATGGAAGTTCATTCTGTGAGCACAAAGGGCTGTTCAGAAAACGTTCCTGCTGGAAGACAGCTTCACCTATACAGATGTGTACTTGCAGCAACCTTCCTTGAATTAGACTGAGACTCTGTCCTTTTCTCATGAACAAAACCATAAGTACAAGTGGAATTTGTTATCACAGAACTATTCTAAACTGAATACCAGAAAACATCCCAGAGGAAAATGAGATTACTCTATTATCTCTGCAGAGTAATAAGTTTGTGATAGCACTACAGAAGATGGAAAGTATCCTTCTTTGCCCACTTGCCTTCTTGTCTCCAATATGAATTCAGTAAGTAGCTTACCTTGGCTTTCTTTTCAATCCTTTAACTTCCTAACTCATTTGTCTTTGCAAATCTTTCTATAATAGTAGATAAGAGAAGTTCTATATTGAATCTATATTGAAAGGGGAGCTTGGTATATTGCAAAAGGGCAAACCTAAGATGATTCTTCGTCCTTCCCTCTGCAGAATTCTATGCCTGTTCTGAAGGCCAAAGAACAAATCTGATGTTAAAATATCACTGGCCTTTCTCTAAAACCCTCCAAAGATTATTTTTACCATATCACTCTCTTTCATGTAATCTGTAGTCTTTCTGCTCCACACTGCTCCACACTCCACTATAGCTTTTGATTACCAATACAGTCAATAAAATTAGTACAAAATATTCCTGTCTCCATACTTCTCCGTGTTCCTGATACACACAGTATTTTGAAATCAAGCACTGTGTGTATTTACCGTGGAAACCTCTGAACTCTAGTCTGCTCCTTCCCCTCTCCCACAAAATAGAGAATTCTAGTCAGTGTTAAAATACCACTGTGGATAATAGCATTACTCTCTCTGACTTGGAAATTTCTATGTTCAGGAAAAAGGAAGTAACAGGTAAAGAGATTCCTGGAATGTTTGTCCAGATTGGTTTTACTTCTATGGATTTGAAGTTCATCAGCAATTGTGATCAAGCAGAGAGCAGGAACACCAGCCACGGTGGCAAACTAAAGCACTGCCAGCACAGGTACTGCTCAGCTATTGGCCTTTTCTTTTTGATCAAAATGCAGGCAGTACCAACTGTTCTGGGAACAGAACATGGGAAGAAGAGAGTAGCCATTCTTTTAGATGTTAATGTGCAAAGGTGTCTCATACTCCTGTAGCATGACAGGCATTCAAATTTTCATTCCCCAAAACTCCTCTGATATGAATGAATTTCATTAACGTAATTAAAGGTCAAGAGATTAATATCATGGCAAACTACAGAATGGTTAATTTCGTACAGAAAAAGAGACAAGAGTGAGAGCTATAGCAGACTGCCTCTAGGAGAGTTTACATGGCGCAAAAATAATGAGCTCACATTTTAGGTAATAAATTAAAACAGACCCTTCCCTCTCCTCTCCTGGCTGAGCAAAGCAAAAAACTTTCCTATCTCAGATAGGTGGAGGTAAAAGGAAGGTGGGCTGCCTGGTAGGAGTGAGGGTGGAAGAAGACACAGACAGCCCTTGCAAAGATGAAGGTTGGGGCCATGGAACCTGGAGGTGTTAGCATCTGAACAAGACTTGCAATTGATCCATGAAATGCATCATTCCTGAGAGCTGCTTTGTGTATATGTAATTAACACATAAGCTGATTCTGATTTAAAAGACTGCAAGGCTCTCAATTCTGTTGGTATTTTCTCCTTCTAACTTGTAATAATGCACAATGAATTTCTGACTATCCATCTGGGTGAAAAAAGTCTAAGTTCACCTTTTAATTCTGGAAAATTAGCACCAGACCACTAATAAATAACATAACCTGAAGCACTATTTCAGGCTATCTATGGATGGATTGTATCATCTCAGGACACTTTATGCTAGGTTTGCTCTAAACTGCCTTTTCTTTTTTCCTGTTTGTTTTCACCCATATTAAAGGTCTGTAAAATAGTTGCTGACTCCATGTTGACCTGTTTTTTGGTCTCTTCACCATATACTTAGCTCAGTGAGTGGCTTATGAAGTTTACTGAAGTAGATGCCATCAAACTAGACAGCAAGACAAAAACTCTGCCTTGTGTAAGCAAACAATGGCACCAGTATATGGAGAGCCTAGAGGACAAAACAATGACTATTACAATTCTGTTATTTACAGCTTTGTATTACAGTTTTTATTTCTTTTCCTTCTTGAGATGAATGGAGCTGGGTTATCCCAGGCTTCTTTAAGTATTTCTTTCAGAGTATACATCAATCTAGAGCCCTCCTACAGCCTCCAATATTTTAGCACCTGAACACCTTACAAGCTGTTACTGTCTGTGCTCTCACAACACCTCAGATGCAGAAAATTTTTGTGATATTAATTTACTAACAGAGAATCAAAGCACATAGATATTTTTAGGCATCTGACATCCAGAGTGAAATCCAAACCTCTTCCTCTGCTCTTTTTAAAGTGCTTGGTATCATTCCACAGCTCCTCAAAATGAGATTCAGGACAATCTGAATACTGAGAAAGAAGTCACCCACAGACAGACTTGGAAAAAATGAGAACAGCCTGCTCCAAAATGTCTGGTAAACCTCTACTTGTGTTCCGAAGCTGTCACTACCACACTACTGTGTACTCAGAAAGTGTTACTACAAGCCCTGTTTAGAGGAGAGCAACTCCTACAGCTGAGTGTGGATCTGTCTTGTGCCTGCAGGCATCCCTCCTCTAGTTTTTATATAATAACCACCCATGATAAGGGAAATCCTGGTGCAGTTCCTTGCTCTGCCTGAATGGATTAAAATTTCCCATTTTTCTCCTCACAGGAAAGGGAGTGCCACAAAATGCAGCATGGGCTGGGGAGGGGAAGCCTGATTTATTCCCTCAGCTTTCAAAGAGCTGAAGAAGGAATTTCAGGTCCAGTGGCGTGGGCAGAGTGAGGGAATATGATTTCTGTCTCAGACAGTGAAAACATTGTCTGGTTTACCCTGGGTTTTACTCTTTGTGTCACCTGTACTGGTGCAAGTCTAGATGCCACATTTTTTCAGTAGCAGGACTGTCTCAAGTAATTCAAGGATATTGAAATGCACAGTCTTGATGTAGGAGATTTCCGAAACAAATTCAATATAGGTCTGTACACCTGGGAGTTTCTAGCAGAAAAACAAGGAATTAGAACCAGAGATAATTTTGTTTTCTCATTCTAAGGCAGAAGCGTTAATTTCTTTAGAACAATAACACATAACCTGCCTATATGTTTGTGATGAAATGCCAGCATCTTTTTATATCTTTTGCTGGAGGAGAAGCTGCTATAACAAACTTTTACTGGCTTTTATCTTTTCTATTACAGTCTATTGAATATTAATAAATTACCATCTGCCAGTTTTTGCAGGAGCAGCTGAAACACTGCCTGCATTAAAATTGAAAATAACTCCTTCCCTCTTCACAAACTTCAAGAGAATATGAATTTTAAAATAATGATGACTGCCTGTACAATTTCGTGGTGTTTCCCTTTAACAAACAATATTAGGATTTATGTGATACAGTCAGCTTTGCGATTGATAATCAATTGTCACTTAATTACACACTTTAATAATATTTATTCTGAAGTTATAACAACTCTGTCTTAGAAAATGACCCTGAATCACTTTAATTTATTAATTCACTTAATTAAAATACTTAATCTTGAAAACAGCTTTCAGGCTGTTTAAATAAAGGTAAACAAATCTTCAGATTAAATCAACACTTTTTTTCCCTTTGATATATGTAATTAATTTTCACTCGACTCAATAAATAAACCTCATGTAAGGTTGTTCATGTGACAACAGAAAATGGCTTGCTGTCAGCTTAATCTCCCTTAACTCTGTAAAGTGTTTTTAGTTATGCTGACAGGCTTGCTGAAAACCTTTTGCTGGAAAGCAATAAATATTAGCATTTTTCCCACTGGCATTGCAGGAAAAAACATTTATTTGTAAATTATGATCATTAATCAACATTTTCTACATGCAATTAGAAAACCTCCCAGGCTAAAGCAAACTTGATGGAAACAAAACCTCTATCTGCAATCAGATTTAACTAAAGAACACTTTCTCCTTAAAGAATAGAACTTTTGTTTCCTTCCTACTGGTTCTTGGTACAGGGGTTCTGTGTGGAAAGGATTGTACTTTCTATCCCTCATTAAAGTTTTGAGACAAACTCTAGGACTTAATTACAGAACTCACAGCACTGTCAAGATTTCACATGTTTAAAGTTATGCCTGCAATTAGATCCACCTAAATCAATGACAGTCAAATGAGCCACTGCACGAGATGTCAGTGCCACACTGAAAGCTGTCACTTGTACAGGCATGTGCACAACTTTACAAACCTAAGTTTTACCATTAAATTTAACGTTTCCTCATATATGCAGCATCAATTTCATGTATTTCATTGCAGAAAGTGACCCTGTATTTTGAAAAGCTGGTTCCTACTGAAAGTAACTTTGAATTGTTCACCAAAATTCATCTGATGATCTCATTACAGCATATATTTGACTACATCTTCCTCTTAAATTTCAGTTGGGTTTGTGCCTTTAAAACTCTGCTACAAGAGGATTCCTCCTCCCCATTAGACCTTAACAAGGACCAGAATGCCATTTTTCCCCCAACATACCATCTCCGTATTGTATGTTCATAGTTGGAGCTGAAGTGATTGTAGTTGTTTCTCTCTATCAGTTATATTTGAATTAAGAATTGAAAAATCTGGGCTGAATATTTACTATGTAAGTCTCCCTCTCCTAGTCCAACTCAGCCCTGAAAAGCTCAAGTTAATTAACAACAGATCTAAGGAACTACTGTCATCAAGATGATAATTAGATGGGACTAAATATGAAAAACAGAGGCTTCAGCTGATGATAGAAAGTAGCTTTCCATCCCTCCTCAAAGGCTGTTTATAGGAAAGGCATTTGAATCTGGCTGCCATGATTTTTAACAAAATTGCAATCCACGAAGGTCTTCATTGAACTGAAACCAGCATAAAATTCCTGTATGAGCACAAACTGTCATGAATTTTCCAGCTGCTTCTAGCAGAAAGAAAACAAAGAATTTCGCATTTTTGAAGTGGAGGAATTTGCAGGACTTTTCCCCTAGTTTTTGGGTGTGTGCAGCAGCAAGAAATGACTGCTAATGGGAAAATGGACGTCCATTTTTGATGCAGTATTTTCAGCTGCCAACCGGAGTTTGGTCCGAATTCTTAATAAAGTCTTTAGAGGACCTGTTCTTTAGCTATATTATTATCCTACCTCTTGTTTTCATCCTGAACAAATTAATTAAAATACATCTGGGAAGACTTATCTTTGTTTATTCATTTGGGGTTTTTTTTGTCAGTGCAAATGTGCCCCTTGTTTAGGAAAGAGCTAAATAAAACCATTTCACACAATAAATAAAAATAGCCAATTTTTTGCAAGCATTTTTTGAGAAACACAGAATGTGCTGATTGTCATCATGGTTATTCTACAAGGGATTTCAGACAGTACAAATGAATTCTTCATCTTAAGAGGAGAGCACTGTACCTACTGCCACCACAGCTGGTGGCATCTCTGCTAGCAACTGTAGGGAGAGTCTGCATGTTCAATCTGTTTAATGGAGTAGATTGCAATCAGAATAATTATATATCTATTTAAAACAACTTTCCCTGCAATGTAATGCAAAAAGGAAAAAAAAAAAAACTGTTCAAAAATAGCCTGAAGAGGTTTGGGTGTCTATGACAAATTTCAGTGCTCAAGTGCCATTACAGACAGCTGGCTTCCAGCTGCCCTTCCACGAGGGCACGTCTCCTCCTCCCACCCAGCCTTTCAAGGTCATCTGTATGTTTATTCTTGGTGCTAAGAGACATTTCACAGCTCTGCAGACATTAAGTAGGCTCCTAAACACTTCTTTAAATCCAGTCCCGTGGGACTGAACTCCTCCCTGGAGTGCAACTGCTGAAAACTGTTTTGCAGGTGGATTTATTCTTTTCCTGCTCTGATTTAAAAGGGTGCACAACCTCAATCCCAAAGGGTAGTCCAGCGGCCTTATTACACAGCTACACTTCAGCCATAAACAAGTTGCTTTATTTCTTGTGCTGAAGCTCTCACAGGCTGCAGTGCTGCTTGCAGGCAGCTTGTTACCTTCAGCAGTGACAGACCAGCTGTGTATCCCAAATTAATCTATTTGTATTAAACATCCGTGTTTTCTTCTGCCTGCTGCTGAACTGGGCAAAATTAAAATGTTGTTGTGTCAGAAAGTGGTGCTTAAACATTAAAAAATATTGATTTAATAAAAGTGATGCTGGGCTGGGACCAGTTCTGCAAAGCCTTCATTTTACCTGTAAATGCAACATAAAAATATGCAACCTGAATTGTACATTTTTATATATAATCACTGTAATTATACAGAATATATGCTAAACACAAAATATGTAGAATATAATATTTACTAGTGTGTGCTTCAAAGTAAATATAAACACTATATTTTTAAAAATTAACAGCATTTTCATGGTGTTTTTTGGCTCTTAGTGACTCAGATACTTTAGCAGGTGGGAAGGATTTGGAATATTTGCAACTGGACTCTCTCATTGATTTCATTCACTGTCCAGCATCTTCCTCTGAGAAGCAGCAGCCGGGGCTGGAAGGTGCCAGGAGTCAGGGCAGCTGGAGAGAAAGGGTCAGAGCAGGAGAATCAGAGCAAAGGAAAAGCTGGGCAAGTGCAGCAGAGGGAAGGCAGGGGCTGGCTGGCCCTGGGCTCCCAGAGAGGGTGGAAGGGCAGAGGGACAGCCAGGACACTGCGGGCACTGGCCCAGGCACTGGGGCCAGTGTCAGAGATGAGAGCGAGCCACGCTCCGTGCTCAGCATCAGGGCTCATCCCCTGCTCATTCCGTGCTCACAATCAGGGCTCATCCCCTGCTCATTCTGGGCTCAGCATCAGAGCTCATCCCCTGCTCATTCCAGGCTCAGCATCAGGGCTCATCCCTGTGCTCATTCCAGGCTCATCCCTGTGCTCATTCCAGGCTCAGCATCAGGGCTCACCCGCTGCTCATTCCCGTTTGGCTGTTCCCAGCCTGCTCTGCCTGGTCACTGCTGGGATCTGCCTCCTCCCTCATTCAGACAGCTTTGATCTGTTTTCTGGTTTGCTGTTAAAATGTAGAAATGTTCAAGTCGGGAAGGAAAAAATTACGCATTCCTTACAAGGGACAGCCCATCCCATTAAAAACAGAAAAGACACTATTTTCTAGGTAGTGAAACACAGAAATTGCATCAGTATGCTGCAGTTTACAGCAATTCCAGCCTGTAAAATGAGCCCGAGCTGAATCAAATGCCAGAACACACTCACAGTTCTGAAAGCAGTGTAGGGCTGCCACTGGGCCTGGAATAGCCAGAGTTTGCTGAAATGAAGTTCACAAGCAGCTAAGTTCAAACCAAAGGTTACAAACAAGTCTAATGAATATGCAGGGTCAAAAATTCCTCATTTCCAAGCTGTTTTTATACCAGTGGTTTAGGCCAACTCTCTACAAACTGCTTCCATCTTTTATTGTTATTGCAGTATCATGGTGCATGTGCCAGCCCCAGCAAGACATTGGTTGTCGGAGAATTTGCAAACAGAACTGCAATAATTTAATCCCTGTGCAGTAATAATTCTGCTGCAATAGATGACTGCACTGACAATATGAGAGCTTCTCAGGGGAGTGGCAGTGTCCTCACATCCAGGTACATCACAGCTTTAGGGACCCTTCCCCCTCAGCCTACCCTGCTCAGAGTAGCAAAGTGGCAATGCTCAGACATAATTGATTCTGGCTGCCAAGTGCTGATACTGCCATGCTAACAACCAGACTTATCCAGACTGCAGAGATCTTTGATTCTGAACCACACCACAAACCATCAAACAGACCTTCCACAAGCCACTTAAAAACCTGCCTGTCTCAGATCTCAACACTTTAAAAAACTTTCCTGAATAAGCAAGGGGATACCAGCATGTCTTCAACATCTGTGAGGCATTTGTCACACAAATGTACAAGACAAATTGTACTCATCAGAGCTGTGTCTACATGAGAGACTGAATCTTTTTCTGAGACAGTGACCATGATTTGAGTACCTACAATTTAGCTGCCAAAAAGAAGACAATGTAATCTTCTGAATGCTAAGTACCTGCAGCACCTTTTCCTGAATGCAACCAAACCAGAACCAGGCTGGGGCCTGTGATCATATAAATTAAATGCTTGGAGGGAAGGAATATCCACTAAAAAAAAAAAAAAAAAAAAAAAAGATTCTGTGTGCACACTAGAGGTTCCAAAGCAATGTAGCACATAGTTTAGTTTTGCAATTCATTACTCAAACAGTTGATCTTGCTATTCCTTGGGAGAATTACAGGTTAACTGGAGTTTATCCAGATATGATTCAGGTAATACATTGTAAAAGTGCTTCAAAATGTGTAGCCTGTAAGGCACTGATGAATCACCAGATCAGTGAGGATGATTGGCTTAGTTCTGTAGATGCAGAAACAACCAGAGATTTCAGATCTTGAACATGATTCCCTGAGTATTCTGACACCCCTTTAATTTAGGTCTGAGCCTAATGAAGTAGTGATGACGCAGCGACATACAGCTACTGTAAGATAATGTTTTAACTTTCCACTTGCCTAGAAATTTACTTGTACATATTTGGAAGAAAAAATTCCAGACACAAATCTCTTTCTACCAATTCCTAGAAGTCACGAACATTTTAAAACCCTCGGTTCAGCAAATACCTAAACTTGGGCTTAATGTCGGCTTACAGGTAGTCCCAGCCTAAGTGAGGTTACTCAGGCATTCATTGGATCAGGTTCTAAGGAACCTCTTATATGCACGTGACCACTGCTTCCAACCTCAGGGACTCCAGTTCTAGATTTCACTAGACCAGCACAAAATCAAGACTTTGATTAAAACCATGACTTAAGAAACCTTGCTTTAGACAGTGCTTCCTCATCACTGAGAGGGCTTTTGGTTTAGCTAATATAAGAATCTTGAGTTTAATAATAGCTCATATAAGGAATCTTTATTTCTGTTTTCAAATCACAAAATCAACAATAGAACCACAAGGTACTGCATCACCTTCCCAGATTTACTGTATGTGAATCTGGAATGTGAGCAAGACAATTCCTATGAGACACTGAGCTATGACCAGAGGCAAAAATTCTGGCAATCTAGTGTAAAACATTGTTCTTGTGAGATTCCAGGGTTTTCAGACTTGTCAATGGAAGCCTTTTGATTTTGATGCAGTCACTCCTGATTTACCCCAGGGGCAGTAAGACAGAAGCTGGAGATGTAGCAGTACATTTCTTTTCCTTAGGAGCTCCTGTGTAACTGCCTTGAAGTCAAATGTCCACTGAGATTTTTGATTTTCTAAGATATCTGTTACTGTAAAGAAATCTCCCCCTCCTTTCCCAGATTCTGACTTCTCCCAAAACAATTAGGTTCAAAAATTAAATAATACTTTTGCTATTTGTAACTATTAAGGTAAGTGCCTTGAAAGGGAGATGTGTTCAAAAAAATAATGTCCAGTTCCATTGCTTAACTTTTTTCTTTGCTAGAATTTAATGAATTCTTCATTTGCTATTATAAACTCAATATTTCCTTTGAGTCCAATTAGCATAGCTGGAAGAAAAAGCAAATCTAGGCACTGTTCAGCATGCATCAATGTAATGGAAAAATCAGTTCTTTTATTCTAGCTTTAATAACTGCAGCTTGATTAGAGAGAAAGAAAAAGCTGGGAGAGAGAGGTGGGGGGGATGAGAGGCCTGCCAAATTAGTTCTCAACCTGTCTGCTCTCTGGCTTACTATTCAAATGCTAATTGAGTCTTTTTGTAAACAGAATGGGTAATCATGGAAGACAAAAACAGACACAGAAAACAAATGAAATATCGCACCTTATCCAAACCAGCACAAAATTGCACTGATGAGCTTTAGAAGTCTTAAAATTTTGTTTCTTTGGTCGCTTTAAAGAACATAGAAAAGCATATAATTAATATAATAATGTAAAATATAACATAATAAAATAATAAAATAAATAATAAAATAATAAAATAATAAAGAGCAGTTCTTTTTGAACAATGAAACCAGTCATGTTATTATTAGATAAGAGGATTTGTATTCTCAGCTATAAACATGAAAGTGGACCATGAGACTGGATAAAGGCAAGGTTTTAATTCTTAAAAATTAATTACATGGCATTATTATTATCAGTACACAGGATGCATTAATTATACAATTAATAATAAGATGAAAGGCACATTTTTTTGCAACTTGAAATCACTTGGGGACATTTGGTTTTATACAATAATTGTCCTTCAGGCATTTCTATAATCTTGTTACTATGCAAAGTCAAGCCCTTAAACCTGTTAGTGGAAGTAGTGGATGGAATTAATCTCTCTTAATTTAGACTTTGCACTTACACATATTGCTGCAAATTTTAGATACCCCCTGTAACTGGGGTCTAAGGTACAGCTGATTTATTACAACTTCTCCTTGTAAAATAAACTAAAGGCTGATGTTACTAGAAGCAGAGTACATCCAATATGCAGTCAGGAATAGGTGGCTTCTTGAGCAATGTCTTGCACAAAGCCACTGACAATGTCAACGTTGCACTCAGTTTTCCTATGCAATGGTGCACTTGTGCAGAGGAAGAGCTGGGCTCAGCAGAGCTGGGCTCAGCAGGGCAGGAATGCACTCAGTAACAGGGGTACCAGCCCTCCAGCTCGTGTTTAATCTCACAGCCCTGAGCACACACCCTCTAATCCCACAGCTGGGCCTTTTGCTAGTCCCAGACTTGCTCAGATCAGATTCCAGGAACCATATCACATGCAAGAATATTTGACATATTAAATGTTTTCATATATACACACAACTTCAGAAAGAGACCCTCCTCCCACCAAGGCAGGGGCTCCCCACGAACTTCAACCCCAAGAACAGCAACCCCAAGAACATCAGGAGAGCACCAGAGGGCCCGGACACTGCCCAGTGCTCTCAGCTGGGGCAGGTCTGGACTCTGCACAGATGTGGGGCTGCACCAGGGAAGACCTCTTAGATTTGGCACAGATGCATTGTCAGATGATTTTGTTTTCTGTTAGATCTCAATGAAGTAAAGCCTTTACCATACATTTTCATTTTAAAGGATTATTTCACAAATATCGCTTATAAGGAAAATTAATGTTTTGCATTAAATTTATGAATATAATATTTAGCAATGTCTAACTCATTTAAACTGCCAACATGGGCTCCCACAGGAATTCAAAAGAACGGTGACTGCTATGAAAACAAAAGTTCATCTTTCAGCTTAAACATCGGAAAATTAAGAATCTTTAATAATACAGCCCTGTGTTACTACCACTAAATAATTATTCCCAAGAGTTATATTGCTTTTCTGAAGCATTTTGGTGCTACTTTTCATTCATATATTGTCCTGAACTATGGCCATCTCAGAGAAATGAACTTTATCTGCTGGCTATTTTGATTTCAGGAGGGTTCACAGTGACACCTCCTCATGAACGAGCTCACCTTCCTTTCATTTTGATCTTCCTGCTCCATATCCTGTCAGAGTTTGCTCCGTGGCTAAGGTACAACATTCTGATATGCACCTTTTGTGAGGCTGTTCATTTCTGCTCTGCTTTTTAATATAAGCTGTATTTTGATTTTTTATTATTTTTATCATCATAGTGCCTTGAGAACCCAAGGAAGCAGCAAGTACCTCTTTGTCCTCAGTGTTGTTATCTATGAATAAAGCACCTCTATCAACCACACAATCTTCCTTGTAGAGGATGAAGGGTTTGTTTTTCTTTTTGTTTCATTGAAGGGTATTATTTAATTAGATTTCCTGCAATATTCAACAGTATTTCTATACAACAGGGGCAACAATTTAGAATGGAAAAAATTGTCCTTTACTATAAACCAGATATGTCAAACTTCCTTCAGAGCAGCTGGCCAAATGTCCAGTGTTCAAATAGGAAGTCAAGTAAGACAATAAAAGTTTTCATTAAAACCTTTGTCCTTTGTGCCTTGATATAAAAAATAGCAACCTTCCATTTTCAAAGTAGCTCTATTATTGTTATCATTAGGTTATAACATTAGAGTAGCACCAAGTAATAATAATTAGTACCAAAAGTTCCTTTTAAGTACTGGATAATAAGAAAAAAATGCTTTCACCTGCAAGAGTTTAGACTGTGAATAAAGAATTCAGCATATAAATAGTATTAAAAAGGAAAGCAGCAAAATTCTGGGAGCTTGAACATTTGTAGGCACGGATCAGAAAGTACATGACCATGGGTAAAACTCAAAGCTCAGGGCTGAATCCTAGAGCTCCTGTGACTCCCTGTACTGTGTAGTATAAGTCCATATGAAAGTGGGAAAGAAAGTCAACAGAAGTAATCTAATTTAAATGATTGCTTGAAGAAACCTAATCAAACAAACAAAAAAACCCCCAATTTTAATACAGCCTAGTGCTCTGGGGATTTTTTTTCCCAGCCTCTTGACAGAACCTCTTGCAAAATTGAGGACATATATATAACATATGTTTATATATATATAATGTTATATATATCACATATGTATATGCCATTATTCCCTATGACCTCATGGCTGTCCACTGTAGGCCCATTTTTAGTGGCTGGGTAATGCTGCAATTCTCAATAACCTGTGCTGAAGGAAGGCATTGCTCGGAACTTCCCTCAGAACACAGCCCCTGCCTTCCCCAGAATCTGACTTTTCAACCACAAAGAGCTCCAAGCTGCTGTGGTTTATTCTGTTTTCACTTCACTCCCCATCCAATTTGCTTACAGAGAGTTGTTTGTGAACAGTACATAAGTCAGTCTTTTGAAAACACTAGGCTATCTATTATTTCTGGAAGTCTTCAATGTCAGAGGGAAATATTTGAAGTAAAGTACAACATTACAAACTCACCAGAGAATTTAGTGGGGATTTTTTCTTAGGCTTTTTCCTATTTTGACTATGACAACATGTTGCAAAGACTAAAGCTTAAAACCTGGTTTATGTGTTCATCTATGTATGTGTGTTTTTCTATGTATATACACGCTTTGAAATGCATTCATAATTATTTACTGTGATATAATTACAGGCAGAGAAAAAGATGCTAAAAATTAAAATCTTTCACCCTAAAAGCATGATAGGTATTGTTTGGGTCACAGAGTAACAATCTCTTCTGTACAGAATACAACACAGCACCATGTAAAACTGAGTCCAAAGAAACATATTATTTTAACTGTTTCTTTCTTCTGAAAATCTGTCTGGGTGCTGTGTTTTTAAAAGCTCAAGCTTATTTTATGTTAGGTTTCTTCATCTGTTGTCAAAAATAAATATTGAAATACAGCCAGTACAACATATTAGCCTTACCTAATAGTTCTATTTAACATTTTTATTGAATAATCTCACACATAAAAGATTTCATCGATACCATACAGCTTTCTGATGTAAGCCAGGTAAGGCTGAAAGGATTTTTACCTTTACAGAGGATTTCTCTATAAAAGTAAGTGAATTTATAGGCAGGCCACTTAGGCATGTTGCAACTAAATGAGTTTAAAGGTTGACAGTAGTCCTCACACTATGGTCTGTACATATTATCTGTTCCAGTATCTGAGGGGAGGGGAAGGAAAATACATCTGCCAGCTGACATTTCACTGATGACATCACAGAGCATATTTCTGGTGCTTATGTGTAAAATATCAGATTTAGAATGTAGTTGGAACAGATTTCTTGGCTTTATGAAGTTTGTGTGAAATGCCTATCCTGTTCAGAAGATGTTGATTTGAATGAACCTCAAAACAGGAGCCCACAAAGGCAGACTGTCAGTTGGTTTGCTCTGGACACAAAGCTTCAAGTCTGAGCCATCCCTCTGGAAGATTGCACCAGGATAACTTTTTTCTCACTCTCCTTCAATCTTCAAGATAAAACCCAGTAATTCTTTACTACAGATGACAACCACCTGCCCAGCACTCTCAGACACTGGGGTTTGGGGTGCTGCTCCACCTTGCCCCACAGGTGTTCAGGCAGAGGGAGGTGAAAAGCAGCAGGCACAAGGCAGGGGCAGGTCTGGGTGTATCCCAGCTGACACCAGCCTGGATTTTTACATCGCTTTGAGAGGTTTTTAGATTCAAGGTTTGTGTTCACTCACAGGTAGTTTCACTGTGAATTTATCGAGCCACCAGATACAAATGAAATATTTCTAAACCTCAGTAAATCTTGGAATTGGTCTGAGTCCTCAGGAGATAGCTTCTGTGAAAAGCTGGCATTTTTCTTTTTTGCGAGTTTAATTGGAACCGTTTTGCATGTTACACTAATCACCCCTTTGGGAGAACAAAAGACAAAAACTCTGCCAGCAAAACTCGTTCCTTTTTGAGATTTTGATTTGTCAGACATTTGTATTTGCAAGTTACATCACAGTTCTATCCTAGACCAGAAAGACTAATTTGTGAAGTTCATAAAAATTCTGTATTTCAAGCAAAGAACATGACACTGGTATCATTTACAGTAGAAAAAACCCAAAATAGCTTTGCTGAAATCTGTAAGGTTATAGCAAAACATGACTGATGGAAGAGTGACATAAATCAAATTTTAAGTTTTCTGTGTAAAGCTGAAACTTCACCTCACCTCCTGAAATAATTAATCCAAATGCACAAAGTTATTTCTCTTCTGTCCTAGAAGACAGGTGCTCAGCACAGGTCAGAGCCAAGGAACACTCATTTTTCCTGCCATACTTCTTTTGAGTTTTGTTCCAACTATTCATCATTCACTATTTGCTAATCGTCTGTGTGTCACACAGTGTCCCACACAATAGAGAAGGCTAATTATGCTCTCAGTAATGAGCATTTGTTTGAATTGTACACGACTACAGAAATTGTTAGTGCTGAAAGTCAGGACAGTTTGACTGACTGTGACATGGAAATTGACAGAATTGCAAATGTTCAAAACGGGAAACGAACAAAGACGGATATTGTACGCAAAATGTGCTAACAGACAGTCTGAGACAATGAGATCTCTGCTCCAGCGTGACAGACCTGACAACAGTAATAGACATTCTCTAAATACTCATTTAAAGAATATTCTATCCATGTAGATTTTTCATTAAAGAAAGAGGTCAGCAATATGAGTTATAGGTGTCTTGGCGAAACACAAGGTAATTGTGAACAAGGTGTTTGTGACAAGAAATTTGATTCTGAAAGGAATTTCCAGTAGGGATAAAGCAAAACATTTGTGGCATAACATCTGAATTACTCTCTGCAGCTCTGATCACCTGTACCCCAGCAGGAAAAATTCAATCTTAAATAAACTTTGCTTTTATTAGAAAAATAACAAGGGAACAGAAACTGTACCACATAAGAGAGAAAGGTAAAATCTCAAAGAAAAGATGATTAGAAATACAACAGAGAGGATCAGTGCACACAAGCAACAGGAAACAATACTGATGTGTAAGACCACAAACTGGGCAAGTAACTTGGAATGTTATTAAAGCTAATACAGTCTTGTAATGAGGAATTGAATTCAAATCAGTGAGGAGTAAGGTTCCAAAACAACAAAATCAACCTCTTTTTGTCTGGACTGGAAAAAAAAAAAAAAAACAAACCAGGAAATTTAAGAGGCGCTTTATTTAAGCCAAAATGAAACAGCAACCACTTTCTCATCTTATGTTCCTATTTCAGATGAATATCATACCTCAATTTAATATATCTGAGTATCATTTAGTAAATTTGAGTATTATTTTATTTACAGTTTTTCATTACTATTTCTTCCTTAAAATAAAAGCAGTTATTACAGGGAATTCTGGCAGGGAATGACAAGCTGATTCAGAGACAACACTCTCTTTCCAGCTATTTTCTCCTGACTGCTGAAAGAATAATGTCAAATCACTGACCCTGATCCCAGTATTTGACCAGTATGTCATCCACTGAAGGTGAGAGATTTCTTTTCCCCCTGAATCCCCACTTTTACCTATTTTTCTGGTGTTCTCTGTACAGTCTAATTTGCAGCTTCCATGCAGTAGCAGACAGGTTTCTTCCAAATCATTCCACTTTTCTCTAGTGAGCCAAACAAGATTCTGACATCCTCAGCCTTATTCATCCCCCTAAGAGAGAGGGTTTTATACCTCAATAGTAGATTTGGGTAGGCTCTGATGAGCAGCCTATCTTCTTGTGCTCTTCATAAACTGAAACCTTGTCAGCCTGCACTGAAACATCTCATTTAAACATTTTCTAGTGTCAATAAATACCTGTGAAGGATTACATAAATACAGTGAGCCCCATCTAGGGTCTGAGTGGGTAGAGAGGAGGCAGATAATACAGTGTTAATAGTCCTAATGTATTTTTCCTATTTAAAACCCAGTAATTTCAGGTGCTCAGAAAAGGACAGCTTGCTCAGCCTCTGTTCATGGAACAGGCAAAGCTGCAAACCTTTCACACACTTCCCAGGCAGCAGACAAGGACGAGGGAGAGCTGCAGGGAGCCTGCTTTCCTTCCGTGAGCACTTAGGGAACAGGGAGTTCAGCGTGCCCCAAGTGGCTGCCCTGACCTGAAGGAGCTTTTAACATCAGCCTCCTCCCGAAGTTATACATTCATAACCACAGAGAAATCATTCATGGGGCCAGTAATTGCTCGTAAAAGAAGCCTGAACAATGCCTGAGTCCTCTCTAAAAGCCTCCATTGCCATCCTTGGTGTCAAGAGCTGGCCTTGCACTTACTTTTGAACCAAAAGTGTGTTTGCAGAAGACAGGATTTCCCAGCTAATGCTATGGGCAACAAAGCTAGTAATAGAATGAGCCCTCCTGCTCATGCAACATGGAAATTGGTTGTAAACAGGCATAAAAACCCAAATTCCATCCCTGGCTGTGTTAATGGCCAGGTTTCAGCATCCAACATAGATTAAAATGTTATCCCAAATGGCTCAGAGAGGATGAAGACAGCTGGGGCCACTCTGGGATCACGCCTGAATCCAGGTGTTGCTACACACTGAGACTGGGATGCAGGAAGGACAGGTCTTCTAAAAGTCTGAACACATACTGTAAGATTGGATCAGGGAAAATGATAAAGCCAGAGAAGAACTGAACAAGAACGGCACCACTGTTATGGTACCAAACTCATATTATGCTCTATAGCTGATTCATGCATTTATAGGAGTCACAGAGAAAGTAAGAAGACCCTCTGGACAAAAACAGAGCTCTTTCAACAACATCGATTTTTTTGTTTGGTTGTTTTTTTTTTTTTTTGTTAAGAGTTTGGCATGTGAAAAAATGGAGCCTCAGTTTGATTCAGACTTTCATGTCTGTGCTGAAATTCAGGGATACTTCCCTTCCAAGAAGCAACAGGAAATAAAAGAGGGGTATGTGGAAATATATTTCAAAATTAATGTTCCACAGCTCATCTCTGAAATTTTTTACAATATTAAATTTATTCAATTTTAAAAACTGAGAAGAAAATGTTTTGTTAAATCAATAAAATTATCTCCATATGAGCAATTTCAAGCTCACTTTCAAACAATCTTATTTTGATGAAAAAAAAAAAAAAGAAGAAAATTTAAAATCTTGGACTAATACATACATATTTAAAAGCATTATTAGTTCAGCCACTGATCTAGAAGTCAATATTTCACTCAGCTCTAGGACCTAAAGAGAACTATCTCAAGTATTTGCCCAAAGGACTAAACAAAATCACTTTTATAATTAATGTGATTTTCTAAGAGTAGACTCAATACATTTGAGAATACCAATGTCTCTTAAGACAGGAGTTTTCTTCACAAGCTCATCTTAAGAAAATTCCTCTGTACTTTTTTCCTATGCATGTGTTCCAAGAAGCACTTAATGAGCTTCACAGAGTTACTAAAGAAAAAAGTAGCCTAACTACTTGCTTTCTAGTTGTCTATTGAATTTCTTATTAATTAACATATTAATGCTCTTTTTTTCTTAAATTTAACTTTAAAGAAAGAAAGAAGTTTTCAAATTAAGTAATGAGACAAGAATGCTAACAGCTTTTTTCACCCTATTAATTCAGATGTGCACTAAAATCTCTGAGGTTTTAGGGAGTAAGGAAAGAAAGATAGCAATGACAATGTTTCTAAGATGAATCCACTTCTCAAGCCAAGCTCTTTCATTGCTGCAATTTTTTATTTAAAAGAAATTAAATCCCCCTTTTTCTTTTAATCCTACAAATGCTTTAAAGCATATACTCAAACCAGTAAATCTTTATGGTGTTGCACCAGCTCTGTGCCCTCCACTGGAACAGGGACAATGATCCCAAGGAAGCCACTGGAACCCAGCTGTGTCACCAGGCTCCTGGAGGGAGTTTCCTCTCTCCATGTTTGGCTCCCCTCCACCAAATTTCACATATATATCTGCACTCTTTGGAGCTTTAACAACAAGGATAAAGAATGTTTTAATAAGATGGTCACAGACATTTTTTTTTCTTTCTTATTGTTTCTTCAGTAGTTTACACTATTTCATCTATGATTATTTACCCATGTAATCTTACTTGAAAGAATAATCCTTGTTTCCAGTCAGTTTCCAGACTGAATCTAGCTGCAGAATGCAGTGACCAGGATGTCCCATGATCAGCCAGCTTGGGCAAATAACAAAACCTGAACACAATCATCTCAACTTCCCTGTGTCTTTGAGATTAAATTACATATGCCCCAACATATTATATATGCCCCCAACACCCTTCCAGGCTGAGGACAAATGACATGAAGCAACAGTTTCTATCAGCACAAGGTAAAGGGGAAAAAAAAAACAAACCAAAAACCATAATAGAAAACAGAAGCAAGAAAAAATAACTAGTCTAGGCTAGAAGGGAAGATAACTTTTCAGCTATATGAAGCCCATGCAGGAAATCTGTTGGGGCAGGAGGACCAAAAAAGCATTTGGGATCTGGTTCTTATCCATGTGAATAACAGCCATACGTGAGGAGTCTGGATTAAACACTCCGTTTCTGACAAAGAAAATCTTTTAGGTCACCATACAAGCTGTTCAATGCAAAGCTAATGTCTGTTAAAAAATTTGTTTACATTTTACTAAAAATTGAAATGTACCTTAAATGTGCTATAGTGCCTTGGTATAGGAAAAGAACAGATGGAGCTTTCTCTAGTCAAACCTCAGCTTGAAAGACACTCAGCTTGTGGAGCTGAAGCTTAGTTGGTGGTGCACTTCATGTCCTTCATGTAAAATATTCTGTCACTTTTAATTTTGTACCTTGTTTACTTTCTCTGTTACAAAAGAACTGGGACTTGTTTTTAGCAGCTCTGATTAAGTTTCTATTGATTTTCGAGATAGGAAATGGAACTTTCAGATTTCCCACATGAATTTAAAGCAAGTCAGATATTAACCTCGAGGTAAAACATCTGCCATGACATTCCAAGAATAGACAAGTACTATCTCAGTGAAAACAGCATCTGTGCTCAAATCTCAGTGCCTGGGAGTTGGAATTGGAGAACAATGCAAGCAGCAGGACTGTATTTTCACACGTGTCCAACCACACATGAACACACCCACATTTACTGACATTTACAGTCACTCAGATATGGATTATCACACATGAAACTCCCTTTATGTACACACCCCTCAACTGTTAAAGCACTAATGGCTAAATGAGATAGAGTTAGTGTCAAGGGGAATTCAGACACTGTTAATGTATCTAACCATATAATGGATATTTATTATTTTTGAGGATCAATGTCTCCTTTCTTATGCTGTAACAACTGTCAATATGTATGTACATTTTCTAGTTTAAAGCTTTCATTATCAAATATATCACTGGTACAGGTATTACTAGGCAGTATTTAATAGACTAACAGAAAATAAATTTGCAACATGCAATCTGAAATATATGCCTTATGCAACATCTACTGGGCTGAAAACTTTTACCATCAAGTTTTTGGGATGGTTTTACCTATCATGGTAGTCTTCTTTAAGCTAGTTGTTTGGAGATGTTTGTGGTATTGGTGAATATTATAACACAGGGCACACTGGGTGTGGTTCTGAAAGCAGAGCCCATGCAGAATGAAGGAAAAATTCAGAGGGAAAAAAAAGAGGCAAAAAAAAAAGTCTTTAGAGATGGAGCTGAAACATTTTTAGTTCTTTTCTATCTTGTAAAACAGCCATAACTCTTGCAACTTGCTAGTGTTTAAAATGTGTCCCTGTCCAACAGAGATAGAAGGTGCCACCTATTCTATTTGACAAAAAAGTAAAGGGAACAATTTCAGTGGTATTCATGGACTTTTAAAAGTGAATTATGCCTACTGTCTCATCACTGCAAGAGTGATCCCACTGAGCTTCTCCTCTGACTGGAGACAAACCTGAAACCTGCCTACAATGCCCTTGGCAAGAGGAGAAATCTCTGCAGCTGCTTAAACCATGGTTTATACACCCAATGCTATGAAAAACACAGCTGGTCATTGCATTCAAACACCCCTGTAGAGCAGCTTTGATCAACAGAGTACAGCATCTTTGAAATGTATAAAAAAACCCAACAACAACAAAAAAATCTTTTATTAATGACTTAATCTTCCAGTCCTGAATGCTACTATTAATTTAAGTTAGAGGATATTTGAGGGATTTTAGGAAACTCTCTGATCCAAGAAAATCAGCTTCCCAAGGTGCGAAAAACATTACACAGAAGCTGAAAAATATAAAACTATTTTCTTAATTTACATGAGCCTCATTTATAAACTTATATGACTATTGTGTACCAGCTATATCATCTTGCAGAAGGTTTTTAAATGGCACATTTAAAAAGATGAAAAAATATCTGTTTTAAACTGTCATCATTGACCGATACAAGCCTTAGATGACAAAAAGGTCAAAACTTTATGAGCAGATTAAAGTAAAAAAAAGGAAATAAGGATTGTTTAGCATCTATTGTTATGGTTTATAAATGTGCTTTGTCACCATAATCTGCTCAGCAATTAAAAGTGTAAAATTTTGTGGGACATTTTTACAATTCCAAGTTGTTTTTTTCTCATTTGCTGGAAAACTCAAACTGTGCTGTCACTTTCCCTAGCAGTGATTCAGGGAGCCACAGGTTGTTCTTGTTCAATACAAGGCCCACTATTTTTTTCCCAGATTTTCAGAAAAGGATTAAACTCTACTGAAAATCAGACCTTATATCACTGATTAATCTAAATCTCCTGTGCTTTTCCAGAGCAGACTGCAGATGTTAAAAGGACCATGTGTGTAAGAGAAAAAAAATATATGGGTTGCAGAATAATAAAAACAGAATAGAATAGAATAGAATAGAATAGAATAGAATAGAATAGAATAGAATAGAATAGAATGGAATGCATAGAATGAAAACTGACACCACTAAATCTCACATGTGCACCTCCTAGATGACAAGGTGGATATTTGCATAGGAGCAATTACCACCATTCCTAACTCTCTGTTCTTGGGACTGTACTTCCCAAATGACTCAGAGATTAGACCAGGTGCCTGAAATGAAGCATTTAATTTTGAAAAGAGATTACAAAATTATTGTGGAGAATTCTCTAATACATTTCTATTGCTATCAAATTATTAGTGAGAAAATAATCTAAACTTGGAACAAATTTTTTCCTTTTCCTAATCAATATATTACAATTTTAATTGCTCATTGCCTCTGTAAAGATTGTGATGTACATGTAGTGAGACCAGAGATCATCTTAAGCCACAAAAATATTTCTGGAAAAGGGGTTTCACCTGCACAACTATGTGTGTTGACAGTCACTGAAAGAATTCCAAAAGTTTCCATTTACATACCTAACAGAAACCACTCTTCAGTAATGAGAGACAGTCATTTTGCATTTCAAAAAACTGGCGACTCCTCTGAATTTGTCAGAAAAAACAATCAACATTTTTCCCTCTATAATGGAAGACAATCCCTGGAACAAAATCTGTGTGTACAGGTGTGTGTAGAACATTACCACGCTACTACTCACATTCTACAAGAGATATGTATTTCACAAATTATTTACAGTCACAGGTAATCCACAATCATGTGTGGGAAAAAAAAATAAGGATTAAATCATCAGCTGTTCCTTCAGCTGGTTTTTGTTAGCAGTGCAGGATCCTACAGCTCTGCCTGTAGGATCATCCTACTAGCACCTTTCTCTGGCTGTCATGAAACATTCTCACTGTTTTTCCATCCATGCACTGGAAACACTGGAGTGTCCAGAGCAGGCACTGCTGGGTTTACTTTTTATTGCTGAGCTCTACTGAAACAAATACAGACAAAAGAAATAAGTAAAAACAAATAAAAATTATGCTGGTTTAAATCTTCAATTGAACTAGACTCAGCCACATTTGAATTGCACATGTGAGCAGCCCATTTATAGTCACTTCTCGTGAGCATTCAGTTTACAGGCACAGATGTTCAGGGAAAATGCATTTTAATCTCAGGATGAAATAATTTAAATATAGCCTTCTGTGAACATTCATACCAGTCAGGGAACAAGAAAAACACCAATCAAATTATATGACTAATCATTTCTAAGTTGTGCACGGATGTATTTGAATTTCAGATGGCAATCTGAGAAAAAGTCCTCAAAGCTTTAAGGAACATTCAAGTACAGAGCTACGTGTTCATGAGGATTTTAATAATGGCAGAAGATTCACCCATGTTCACACAAATGGCTCAAGAAAGATTATCAGAAAAATTTGAGAAAAGTTATTAGTGAAAAAAACTATCCTTAAGGAATAGTTTTAAGGAATGGACAGTTTTATGGAATCTCTGGTGAGACTACAATACTTTGATGTTTAATAACCTTTCTGTAAAAGCAGATATTCGGACATTACTGACTTAAAATTTACTGAGAAATAACTCAATCTGAATGAAAATTAAGAATTGGATCCAATGGAAATACATCTTCTACCAGCATTCTCCAGGCTGGAGTGATTCAGATACTTTGACTTTCTAGTCTAATGAATCACACCAGTAGTTGACAAGTAATCCTTTTCAACAAAGAATTCTCCTTTTCAAGGCAGCTTCCCTGCTCCCCTGCTCTCAGCAGGCTGAGGTTACAGATGTCTGCAGTTAGAATGGGCTGTTCCAGACCTGCTACCACTTCCCATTTCCCACTGGGAATGCAGCCAAACTGCTCCGAGACCACTGTCTGCCCGTCCTACTGCCAGACTTAAATCTGGAGGAAGAACCGGAGTAATTTTAGATAAATGTCAAAAAGAGACAGAAAGTATGAAAGTAAAAAGAAGACAGCAGCACTCCTTTGCTGAAATCTCTTTGCTATGACACATACCTATTTCAAGTGTAAATAAGTTGGAAAAAAATTTTAAAAGATCAGCATAAAACATAAAGTGTATTTTGAAAAACACATATTACAATATAAAATATGGGAAAACAAGCAGAAATGTGTCTGTCTTTGTGGGAGCTAATTTAGTTGCTTTTTTGAAAAGCTCATTCTGAATACGAAGCCACCCAAGCAATCCTCAGTTCTTTTGCCTTTTCTTTCGTTTCTGTAAATAGGCACACGGTAAATACATGAGGGTATTGTTAAGCCTCAGGTTTGGAAAGTGTTGTGTGATCTTAGAATTGTAATTTCCAGAAATGGTAAAACCACTGCTGTTATTTTACCTCGACTTCACAAAGTATCAAATTGTGCCATTATGCAATGTAAGTCATTGTCTTAATTAGACAGACGGTTGATTCTGATCAAAGCTAGCTTGAAACAGACTTGAAACAGACTTTCATACACTTCTTCCATCTTCAGACAATTTTTCCTGGGAATGTGGTAATATCCCTAGGAATGTATATACATGGAAGATATTTGTGTTAATCAAATTTATAAAAGAAAGTACTGATATGCTGAGACACGTTTAACTTGGCATAACTATTGGCACTATGCCAAACTGCATTCCAGGTCATGCTGTGCTTCTAAACTACCTTCCCAACAAATTACTTTGAATGTAGGGCCATCTATTCTTGGGACAAAGACTAAATCAGTATTTAGTCAGAGGTATCAAGCAGCAAGTTAATACAAAGTTACTTTCCAATCTTTTTTTGTTGGTTTAAAAGCACAAGGTTGCTTGATTAATCTATTAGATACTATGTTCTTCCCCAAAGAATGAACAAGATGCCCCTATGGAAAAATCAATTAAGTGAAATGAGCATGCTACAAAGGAAGACAAAAACAGTACTCTTAATTCCACAAGGAATATTTTAGGCTTGTTTTTCCAAATAGTCCCACCAAGACCAAAATACTGGGTGAAATGAGAAATATTTTTGTCTTCCCTTTAGCTCATTTTTGGCATTCACACCCCAGAGATACATGGAAAACCTGAAGCTTCAGAAAAATTTAATGTTTTAAAATCCTATGTGTGAGTAAAAAAAATAGGCTGGTTTTTGTTGCCTTAGTTCTTCCCAGAATGCTGTCATTTAATTTCATGCAAAGGAGGCATAAAACACTCTGTTCTTAATTAGTTCTTGATACAGCTTATCTGCTTTCATGAGGGTTTGTCAGCACAGCATGAATCAGAATCATTGGAGACCACTACTTAGCTTGAGTTTATGCATGATTTGTCTTTAAAAACAGATTGGTTTGAATTGTTGGATTGCAGAGTAATTGCAGACACTATTGACTTTATGTAACAGGTCAAATGTGATTGGGATGCTCCCTTTTCAAGTGCAGTACTTATCCTTAGGAAGACAAAGCTTCATATGTATTTAAGACCATAAGTGGCACATATTTGCAGGGTTTTATGTTAGTAAGTTTGGAAGTCATTCATCAGTTGAAAGCCAGAAATGGCAATCAAAGACAAATGAGGAAAAAGAAAAACAAATTTGTTTCCACTGCTAAATTATTTTGTGGATTATAGATACTGCTAGCAGCATTCTCAAACTCTCAAAGTGCTTTTTAAAGTAATTAACACCCACAACACCCTTGTGAAGAAGGTAAATATGATCTAAACATTTTGCAGGTGAGGCTGCTGCTGTCCTGAGGGTAAATTGGCTCAAGGGGTGGGGCAGCTGGGAATGCAAGAGGAGGGTATGTGGACACCACACCTGGTAAATGTGACCCCCACAGGGCAGCCCTGCTGCCTGGATCAGCTTCTGCAGTGCCCCCAGACCTCTGCACAGGATGCTCTGCCAAGGCACCCCAGCACCCACGGCTGAGGGTCAGGACAGGGCTAAGGATTTTTATCTTTGCCTGCCTTAGGTGTGCTGTGGGTCTGTAGCTCCTAACCAGCAGCTGAACTGCAAAGCTCCATGCTGCCAAGTACCTGCAGTGCTTCTGAGAAGGGAGAAGGGTGAGTCCCCTCCCTCATGCTCTGACAGCTCAACCAGACATATCCTAAGCAGGGCACAGGCTAACAGGATCTGCCTAGGAGCAGAAGAGATTTTGCTTATTCATTGCACAGCTAATCCAAACCAAAGGAAGAAAAAAATAGTTTTCTATTTATATTTCCCCAGCAATATTTTGTAAACTTTAAACATACATAGGGGTTTGGAATACAGCAGTAATGGGAAAGGCATTTCTCTTGTGAGGGCTGTGGCTTCTTCCCAGGGAATCCTACAATGCTCTACATTCATGGGCATGATCCTGCCGGTGCTGGCCATGAAGAGCTCCCTGTGGCTCCAGTGGGAGCTGTGCTTGAGAAGTTTTGAAGCTTTTAACAATATTAGACCGTAACAATCCCCTGAGGAATCTGTGAACACGCCAGCCAATGTGGAGCACAGCAAACCACTGCTCTCACAAGGTGTGGCACAGGCTCTGCTACCCACAGGGAGCAGAGAGACACCTGAGGATGACCAAGCACAAACATTAGCACACCCCAGCCCCCGGAATTCCAGTTTAGTGTGAGCTCTGCCTCCAAGGACTTGTGTCTTTGGCAGACATAACGCAATAGGGACATGAAATTCAGGGTGCTGCTAAGTGCCACTGCTTTAAAAATAATCAATTGAAGTGAAACCCTAACATTTAATCAGGATAAAACTCTTAACAAATTCCAAACTATGGTGTAGATATAAGCACACTTATACTGCTGTGGATTTGAGACCAGTCCCAAGATTCAGGGTGGGTACATAGGTCTTCCACAAAATATTATTTAAAATTTCAATTTAGATATCTTATTTCAGACATCAAAGATTAAATTGCTTTAATGAAAGGTCGACAATGCTGCACAATTTTGCTCTCTGTTGTCAAGCACAGCATGAGACTGCAGCAAAAAGGACAGTGTCACATGGAAAATAGGATGATGAAATTACATAATTTTGATTTATTAATAATACATTATAGCCATATTTGCCATGCAATTAAAGGTTGTATAAACATGAAAGTACAGAACAGATGAACTTATCTTGCATGAATGACTTCGTTTATGACATTCTATAACTTATACTGTGTGATTTTTTAAACCAAATAATTTTCTTTAAATTTTATTTATGTGTATATGAGATGTAATATAGCCAAATATGCTCCAAATATGAGGGGAAAAAACCCAGTTAAATTTTCAGAGAATGAAAGAATATTTTGTTTTTCAATTACAAAATGCTTCTTAAATATACTATATTAGAAATCAAATTTGGAATATGAGAAAATAGGTTTTGTTTTTATTAATAATTATATTAGTATTATTTGTATTTGTGAGGGGTTTTTTTTCTCTTCTTGAACTACAAACCAATCAGGTTCATAAAATGCTGACAATCAGGAGAAAAAACATCTTATACAAAAGTTCAAGTCTTCTCCCCCATTTTGCTTCAGAACTCTCTAAATGAATGGAAAAGAAGATGAAGGCAAATTCTCCTTTTCAGTGTGAGTTTTGCAGCAAGCACAGCCCGTGAGCTGCAGTTCAGCCCTGGGCAGGTGCTGTCCTGACCATCACTCCCAGTCAGCGCCCAGCCCTCGATGCTCCCATCCTTCCCAGCAGCCCCAGACAGGATGGATCCTCACAATGCTGGCCCTAACAAGTCATGTGCCTGCTGATGAGCACATCTTCAAACAGAGGACACTCTTAAATGTTTTTTTTTTTTCCCATCTTTGTGAAAGACCTTTTTACGAGGAGCCATTTGGCAAGAAATCCACAAGGTCATCTGTAATAGAAAAACAATGGACAAATTTGAAAGCTGAAGCCCAAACATTTGCTTGTAAAAAGCATGGCCAATTGTCAACTTTGCAGCTTTGAGATAAGGTATCTATTTTGATAGATTAGAGTCTCCACATTATACCTTAGCACTGTAAACTAGAAAAAGAGACATTTCTGTGGGGAAGCTCACACAGGGAATGGCAGCCCTTGCTCAGGCTCCGCCATTTTGCTGGTCAGTATTTTGACAAATACTTTCTCCATTGAAGGAATCTAACAGAATTTATAATCTACTGTTTAATTTCTAAAATAAATGCCCATTTCAATGGAATCATTATCTAATAGTAGAATAGCCTATGCTGATGTAGCATTTTGTTATGCTGGGAATCACAAAGGAATTACTGATTTTCAAGGACACAGTGACAGCAACTTTGAAAAATCACATAGATTTCAAATTGATAAAGGTTTTGGCTCTTGGGTACTGATCAGATTAATTGTCCACTGAGTCCTACTTGCATCATCCTTTTAATTTTTTACTACTATGGAGCAACCATATGAATCAGTTCAGACTTTGCTATTGTCTGAATGGCTTGCATTTGTTAATAATATACAGACTGGCTCATGGCATTAGTACTTCATTACAGTTAGCCGTAAATAATATTGCATGGGCATGGAGTTCTAAGCCCTTTGCTTTAATTTGGTCCACACAAGCATGAAAAGTCCCTGCAAATTGCTATACTCATATATAGCTCATGTCACAACCTGTACAAAATACACATTTTTGTAGAACACAAAAACCTACCTAAGAAAGCTAAAGAAGAGCTTTCTAATGATATGAGAGTATTTAATGAAAGATTTATTTATCTGTTAAAAAAGAGCAATATTAAAAACAGTTCTTAGTTTCTCCTAGAAAGAGAAAGATAGTGATGCACAAAAGTTACAATTTAGAAAGGATGATTTTTTAAAAAGCAGAGGAGGAGGGAAAGTTAAAGACAAATTTAACTCCTCAGGCTTGATTCTAGACTGCATACATTCATTCTTTTCCATGATTAAGGAGGAATTTGGTTATGTGCATTTCTACAATGATTGTGTAAAAGAATGCATCAGTGCTTCCAGTGAGAGTTTTTCCATCAACTTACAATCAAGATTTCACCAGTTGTCTCCACAAGTGGGTACACAGTCTAGGTTATGCCTGTCTTTTCTGGGCAAAAATATTTGAAGTATTTCATTCATGGTCTGCCAGCTTGTCACATATCTTCCACAGATGAAAGAAACATATATTATTTCCTTTTTTTATCATTTAGATTGTACTAGTACAGTTACTGGCAAACTCTGTCTGCACAATGAAATGTAGGAAGACAAATAAGATACCTTCTATTTCCCCTGAAATATAACTACAAGGAAATATACACTAAAAATAGATTGAATTGTTGAAATATTTGACACGCACTATTTAAATATTTTATTCAGTATTCAAAATATTAAAATGAGGACTGCTGATTCACACTAAACTTCCTTGGCTTGTGTCAACTGACCTCTTGTGGTATCACATAATGTTCTTTCAATGTGGCAAAAAGAATGCAGTAATTTAATATCCTGGCATCTTTGCATACATGTACTCCTGCTGTAGTCCAAAGACCTGCCTTCCATAGTTGTCATTATTTAACTCAGCCAAAATTCTCACTGGTTTGATTACATGTATAGAAAATGTGCTTGTGAACACCTGTATGATAAGAAAGCCAACTGGCCAAATGAAAGCTGTGTAATGTCAAGCACATTCAACTGAACCCCTGTTCTATGCAATAAGGTGTTCCTTACAGTTGGAATCAAAATATTTTTGTGTGGACATCATTTTGTGGTGAAGTGGTGATAACGGCATTTTTCTGCTCCTGTAATGATCAAGGTTCTTGTTACAGGTTAAAGTATGTGAGCTGCCTCAAATTTTCCAAGGAGTAGAGTAATGTTCTGATAGTGTCCTTCTTGGGAAAAAGCAGAAAATAACACATCTCAAGTGAATGCTTAGATGCTGTTTTATATATTTCTGGTTATGTATGATATGTAGGTGTTATGAACATGCTTGAGTCTGTAGTGCACGTAGGCTCCTCGAGCCACAGAAATTCCATCTGGCTTCTGCATGTGACTGTCTACAAGTCTTCCACTGTTTTAAAATGCTTTGGCCACAGACCTGACAGTTAGATCATCTGGCTACAGCTTCTTCTTCAATTCTTTCCTACAGGTTTTCTTCCAGGTTTCTTCTAAAATTAGACTAATTTTGGCTGTTTCGTCTAATTTGATTACAAATCAGTATTTAATACTGCAGTCATGATACTGCTGTGGCCTGGGAAGATCAATTATAGGAAAGGTGCTTTCCCTCCTGAGGGAAGGCATTCTTTTCTCAGGCACACAGAGCCCTTTGCTGATTTCCATAGTCTGCTCCAGGTATGTCTGTGCTCCAGCCCCTGGCACTCAGTTTAGACATCAAACATATTGTATTATCTTCTTCGACAAGCTGAACAAGTCACATGTGAAAGGTTCAGATTCAGCTGTCATTTGATAACAAACAACTATACAGGACTTGAGCTAAAAAATTTGTAAAGGACTATTTCTGATCAAATACACAAAGTGTACAAGGGTAAGAAGCCTTTTCTTGCCAATAAAAATGTTTACTGAGAAAATCCAGAATTTAATTTGTGCAATGTCAGATGGCCTAATTTTCTGATGTTACATAAGTGAAAACTGAAGATCAGACTAAAAACCAGAGAGAAACAAATATAATTATGAATTTAGTTAAGAGAAGAAACTTAAATAATACACTTATTTTACAGTAAGAGTCTTATGTGGCTGGGAGCCATCCCTTATTATAGCTAAAATATCCTTTGTTATACACAAATAAACTCCATCTAAACATATCATTAATACTGACACAGCTTAGGTCTTCTAAAATTTTCTTCCAACATACTGTACATTTCCATCTAGAACATGGCATTAAGAAAAATGAAAGCTTTGTGCAGTATAATAAACATTTCTGTAGAAGTCTATGTAGTATTTCTGCTTTACATCATGATCCATTTATCAACATGAATTAGGCTATTGAAAGAGGAAAATGCAGCTTTGCAGTTCAGTACCTTTTCTGGTCTTTTCTTGCAATAACAAAATTGCTTAATGTCATTTCAAGTTCATCCTGTTCCATGCACACATGTAGGCAGAGCTATGGGTAATTCACTTACACAGTTCAACATCTCCTTTGTCACAGATGGTAAATGTGCAGATTTTTCCCTCAAGGAAAGAAACTCTTTTATAAAATAATTGTATATTCTGCTCATTTTTTTTCTGTCACTGATGCTCTTGTATTGTTATTATACTCTGTCAAGCTGGTAATTAGCATTCAGTCTCCATCTGACACAAGCACAGCTCTCAATCCTCCTTAAAAATCCCTTAGGATACACATGGTAAGTAAAATAATGTGAGCCAGTAAGGGGGGGGAAGTACTAAAACAACAACAACAACAACAACAACAACAACAATAATAATAATAATAATAATAATAATAATAATAATAATAATAATAATAACAACAACAACAATAATAATAATAATAATAATAACTTTAAAAATAACAAATAAAAAACATAAGACAGTGCATAACCACAGGCTGCTTTTGTCATGCAGTCAATGCATGGCTCTTTTTTGGTGAACTGCATGGAGCTAACCCTGCTGTGTGGAATAAGCTTTCAGAATGCTACAACTGTCTTCCTGCAGCTGTCCTTTGCTTTTCCTACACAAAGATCTAAATCCTCTTCCCAGTCTCACCCTTCTCCCAAACTTGTAAGGCACACAATGTATCTTTTACACATAGTGATTGCCCCTCCTCCATTTTCAGGTCTCTTGAGTGACTAATCATTTCCTCTTTTCAGACAAGTCTTTTTTTTGGAGAGTGTCCCTTATGATACTTGAGGTATCCTATTGTTCTGAACAACTCTAACTAGACTATATCATTCTTGGTAAAATGATAATGTCACTTTAGAGCTTTATGCACCTACCAGAATTCTTCCAGTTTCAGCAACAATGTTATCACTAGAATTAAGAAGAAACAGAACTTTCCTTGTAGTTCCTACAATATCTTCTTTTTCAGTGATTTCTCCTTGAAGTGACTGGTGTGATCACAGAGTGGGCCTACTCCAGAAATCCTGTAAGGCTAGTAGCACCACACAGTAAATTTTTTGTTGAAGCTGTGCCCTCGCACATGCTTGCTCTCAGGTAAGGCAGGCAGGGTGTGCTGAAGATGCTGGTGGAGCTCCCACACTCTGTCACATCTTACCCAAGATGGTGACTCAGTTTTCTGCCTTTTCACTCACACAGCAACAGGACAGACAGAGCAGTAATTCTCACTGAAACTCATGGTTTAATATCACCCCAGTATCCTAAAGTTACCATGGAAATGACAACAAAAAGAGGCTTACAACTCACTACCAAATCAGTATGAATGATTACCAGACCGGACTTCTGGAGTCCAAAGGCTCTTGGTAGTCATGTAACAAGATGGAGAGTTAGGGATGTCAAAGATCTGCAATTTGAGAAAACCCTGATTTTCTCTGAATGTAAGATATCTTGTGATGTCAAAATATGGTCTGTCATACAAAAGCTACTGAGTTGATAACATAGATTTGTGCCTTAAAATAAGAATACCAAATTTTAATTAATGGTCTTGTCTGGCACTACAAGTCTTGGCATCAGTCTTAAAGCCTAGAAAAACTCATGCAATTGACAGAAGCTGTATATGAGAGACACCTCAGATCATTGCCACCGAGGTGTTGAGTAAGGAGTCCCTGGAGGTCTCCATTTGCTCATCAGATCTCCTCTCCTACAGAGAGGTAACACAGCAAGTGTGAGCACACAGGAGCTGCTTTATTTCACTGCACAGACACTTCCCAGGTCTCCAGCTATGTATTTGTCCAAAAGTGTGAGAAAATCTCTTGACAGACACCACTGCTAACCAATGTAATTTCTAAGTGTAAAATGCAGTTGTAGAATAATTCAAGGATTTAAGAAATATTGGGAGGGAATAAATACCTGATTCAGAGCAAATTCCTGTGAAAATGAGATCAGTGTGGGGATAACTACAGCAACTGGAGCACACTCAGCCTAAGCTGCACTATTTTCAGTGTTTAGTGAAACCCTGCCTATTTTCTCTTATTAACTGACTGGGATGTTGTGTGAAACACCAAATCTGTAACACTCAAATATCCAGCACAACCAACATCTGACACAAGCAGCATCACACTGAGAAAACAAATAATAGAGTCAGCTGAAAATACTTCCCTAGACACATATAAAAAAAAAGGTGGAAGAATGATATTCAACCCCCTTCTCTTTCTGCATGCCACAGACCTAGAGGGTTTTAGGATTATTTTAATAATTCAGAGTGCTCTCTCCTCTCTTACTAATAACTTTATGTTTTATTAGGTGAACCAAAGAAGAAGATTAGGGACTCTGTTAGTCTGGGATTTATGGTTACAGTGAATTTAAACACATGAAAACCATCTGCTGCAGCATCCAACAAGGAACTATTACATGCCTAAGTTGAGAAGAAAAAAAACCAAACAAAACAACAAGACATTAGAGGTGGATTTTCTGCTTTTTGTAGAAGAAAGCTCTGCCTCTTCCTGATCTCTAACTTCAGCCTCTGTATAATATTTATTTATTACCAAGCTAATAATTCGACCTTCAGAACACATTTCTGCTGTATCTGCTCACATGTTTACACTTTCCATGTAGCAGAATTCCCTTTTCCTAGGATCACAAAACTTCAGAGCTCCAAAAGGGGGACCTGGTGGAAGGAAAGAGAGGATCAATTTCACTATTTCTGCTCAGCCCCTTGGGCCATGTGGCTCACAAGTGGCCCCTGTGTAATTTTAGGTGGCAATATGTCACATCAGGGGGTGTTTCAATGACATTCCATCTCAGTGACTCCCCCACAATTCCCATCATGGACAGGAACCATTTTTCACAGATGGTGTATATTGCATAAAGAGGAAGAAATTTATCTGTGTAAATATAAGATCATCTTCTACTGTTAAGTTTATGCATCTGCATTAGGAGATGTTACATTGTGCTGGGGATCTGGCTGGCATCAGAGCACAATTCCTTTCTGGAAATGACACTTGCCTCCTAGTATTCTCCTAACAACTCCTAACAATGCTGGGGCTAATTCCACTCAGCCTTGGGAGAAACAAGGAAAGTAAGTACAATAATGATGCTGTCCCCCTGCAAAGGCACAGCATTTTATGGGAAAAACCTCTTGGGATGTCCTCTTTTTTAGCTCTTGTCGTTGCTTGGAAGAGTGGGATTAGGCTGTGAAGGAGCCATAGTCTCAGTTCACCAAAATGCATTGCTCTTTGCTATTTTAAATCGTATTTGCTCTTTCCTAACTTCTTTGAGAATATCTTGAAATTATATATCTAACATCTACCTTTCTTTCTATCTTTAAATATTCACAAATGAATGGATAGAATTTTTTGAGTATTAAAAGTAATAATCCATGTCACATATTTCCCATATTTGATTACACTTCTTTCATCATGTATATGAAATAGCAGATTTGCATAATATATTTCTCTGGACTGTGCACTGACCTGTGTAAAACAACCTACCAGAGAGTAATCTTCTTTCATGAAACACCAATTTTTCTGATGCCTTCAAGGCAAAAAATGTAGACAGCCCAGTTTTCAAAGTCACAGAGAAAAATATCTTCATAGATTTATGAAGGGAATAAATACAACTTTGCTAACCAACCACTTCTATGCATTCTAATGGCAACATGTTGCAATTAAAAAAACAAGCATGTCCCATACTGGGGGAAAATGCTGACCATGCCAGAATAAGTGGCTCATATATTGTCCAAGCATGTAAATAGATTAAGTGACAGCATAATTAATCCTCAGTACATAATCAATGAGGAACAGTAAGGCCTTGTGAAAAATTGAAGACATCAGAATGAGACTGAATTTTCCCTGAGCTAAAATGTGGAGTCACTAGTCAATGAATCCTGCCTCAGGAGACTGTAACAAATACAAAGAACCAGCTCAAGGACAGCCAGAGTTGTAAATTGAGAGCTATAAAAAAATAATAATCTAACAATTGTGCCAATGTGTTTATAATTTATAGGTTGGCGTTACAGGTGAGAAATAGGGGTTAGCAGTCTGTTATAATCTGAACTTGAGTCACTAAAGTGCTGCAGAACCTCTAAATCACTACTTCTTTCATTTCACATAGTTTAAAAACATATAATAAAACTATCAGACAAAGCCACTTTCTTTCAGGATTTGAAGCTGGAGCTGTGGATACCAAACTGTTCAAAGTTAGAGTGCTACTAGGGAGTCCAGCAAAGGGAAGCTCTTAATTTTCCTTACACTATTTTCTTTTCTACATTGGGCACTTGCCATAAAAGTATAAAAAGCACAGGGGTCTTTTTGTTATAATTGAGGCAGGCAAGAAAACAAGAGTTCCATTTCACATTAAATTTCGGTGTTCTCAAATTTAATTCCATTTTGATAATCTAATTCAAGGCACCAAAAAAAAAAAAAAAAAGTTTGAGCCTGCATTTAAATGGAGTGAAATTGGAACCTTTAATCCTACACAGTGCTGAGTAACTCTGAGTTTCAAATTCCCTTGTCCCAGTGGGTGTTGAGGTCAGCGCTCACCACAGAGCAAATTGGAACCTAGCAGGATTCTGTTCTCTGTAAATAGGGGAGGCTGCCTCGTTGTGCTCTGCAGGGACTAAGTAGCTTTTCCAAAAGGGTTTATATAGGAAGGTTTTGGGCTGTTTCTTGGACATGATTCCCCCTTTGAGAAATGTGAATTAAATGGAGCAACTCTGCATGCATTTGCTAATAACTGGACAGACAGCAGAATAGCACTTTTACTTTTCTTTTTTCAGCCATTCATCTTCCAAAATTCCCCATGCTTCCCATGAGCAGACCAGTCATTATTGCCAATCAATCCTCTTACAGCCTGTACAATGTGCAGGAAGGTACTGGAGCATAGGATGTAAAGATGGTTCTATATTCACTCAAACTTTCCCTTTACGATTAAGAATTGCAATAAATACTTCAAATAGTTATAAGCAACCTTCAAGATCCTGTCCATTTGTCTGACATAATCACCATTTGAGCTGTAACTCATCTTCTCTTACAACTGATCTACTGCATTCCTCTGCCATTGTGATGTGAATTTTACCTGAACTTTGAAATACCAATTGGCACTCAGTATTCTTCCCCCATGAAAAGCTTGTGGAAAATTTTCATGATCAAATTACTTTTCCGCATGCTGTAACTTTCATTTCAATTCCAGCAATTTTTCATGTGCATTTTTCATTGTTAAATGCTCCCATGGAGGACAGTTGTAGCACTAATGGCAACTAAAAGTTACTACTATTAAAAAAATTGTGAAAACTAAAGTAGATCAGTAACACAATAAAAGTGGTAGCTAGTGGAGTGCAGCCAACCTTTTATACTGATTGAGTCCAGTGGCCTTTCAACATTCAGAGCCCTTTCTTTGAAACAAGACTAATGAACACACTGACAGTGGTGTGACAGGCAGAAAACCTACCAGGTGAGTTCCTTGGCTGTATCTTTGTGGGGGCTTGACAGTGCCTTTACTTGCTGGTTTATTAACTGAATAAGTAAGCAAAATTGAACTATTAGACTTCTGTTGTCACACTGTTCCATAAAAATGTTTCTCTTAGACTCCACTACATAACTGAATAAATCTCAAGGTAATGTCAAACAATTATTCTGGTCTGTCACAGGTTCCTGGATATTATAAGAAATTGGGTTGAGTGAGGCAGTGATGTGTCTGCAGACAAGGCTCAACACTGATTGACCCAGCCATCTTTGCTACCTGCCCCTAGTGCCAAAGGGCTTTTATTACCTTGGAATACTAAGTGTCAGGAGAAATTTATATTTATTTGGTGGATAAATTCAGACCTTCTCAAGACAAATGTTAACTCGCCATAGCTTCAGCCTGGCAAAATGAAAGCTGAAAATGAGAGCTATAGGATAACAGGAGAGTTGACATCTGCTAAATAGATATAGTGCTTTGCTTCTCCCAGAGGAAATAAACTAAGAGAAAACCAACCAACCTAAAAAACTCTAACCAAACTAACAAAAACAAACCACAGATGCCACATTCGGAAGGAATTTGTTAAGACTTAGAATTCAGACTTAGAGTTACCCTTAGAGTTTATCAGCAAGCCAGCATCCTAGGAGAACCCTCCCATACTACGGGTGAGAAACTGTGAGCCAGAAAAAATGTACTCTCAGCCCACCTGGGCTCTGGGCTCATCTTACTTGCAGCAACCTGTAATCGAATGAAACTGCTGCTGGAAAGTGTATGATGGACTTAAAAACCTGCTTCTGGGGTTTACATTTTGCTGTAGCCTGGGTTTAAGGCAGCTAACCCAGGAGCACAGGAGCACAGAGGTCAGCACCTGCTGCAAAGCCCACACTGCAGCACCTGCTGTTCTGAGACTCCTGCCAGCAAGGCAGCACAAAGCTTTGGCAAGTGCAGCTGGGAAAGTGAAAAAAGCCTTACAAGTACTTCAGGAAAGAAAGTAGAAGCTGAGTGCAAATCTCCAAGAAAGACACTTTTTTGAGCAGCCTGCTTTTATCTCAAGGGAATTTAGCATTTCTGTAGAGCACAGCTACTGCAGGGTCATCTCAGGAGGAAAGGTCCAAGCCCTCTCAACTCTCCCTGTCAGAAACAACACTTCCAAATTTCTCAGGCAACCAGTGAGTACGGAATGTAAGGCCAAGTGTCACATGAACTCCTTGGTACATGTCAGGTAACCTCGTCTATTACCCTGGCATATTATCCACAAGCTTCCACATCTGAATGGATTCACTGTACACCAGCTAGTGGAGGCAAATCTGTGTCTGACCAAAGCACAGAGAAAAAAAAAAAAAAAAACAATAATTTTAAGTATGGATATATAATGGACATATTATTTCAGAGAAAAGCTGCATGGAATATATGGTGTTGTGTGGTTTTTTGCTTTCCTTTTAAAAAAATAAATGCAAAGCATATATTTCACTTGACATAATATTAAGCATATGAAAATAATTTATTTCCAAACTGTCACTCCTTCTCAGTATAGGTAACTGCAAATATGAATATCATGCAGAAGCTGTTGTTTTAAAATGTTGCCTACAAAGGAACTGGATTTTAAGGAAGAAGTTATGAATCTGTCAGAAGTGGGAATGAGGTGATGCTGCACAGAGTTCCACAACCATAACCTTGAAACCTTTCAGAATTCAAATTCAGGCCTCATACATGCCTCTCTTATGGACAGCTCAACTTCTCAGAAGGCTTCAGGCTTTTAATCAGAAGCTCTTTGCCTCTATGCCAGAGCCAAAGCCACAGCTGAGGTTTAGCAGTGTAAATCCAGGCTTGGGCTGCATCCCGGACAGGTTACACCACCCAAGGAATCTGCTTTATCTTCAGTAGATTGGTTTGTTTTCTCCTGGAGAAAAACAGATATTTGACCTGTATGCATATTTCTATATGTCTTTCCATTTGCCAATATTTTTATCTTTTGTCTGAAGAAAGGAAGTGTTGAACACCTTCTCCAGAAAAGCTTCCTCCAGGTCAACCCTGGCAAACTAAGAATGGAAAGTTATAATGTGGCAAACAGGAAATGCATTTTCAAACTTGTCTCACATTAATTCAATAATCTTAGCAAATGAACTGAATTTGTGTGTGGGTTTTTGGGTTTCCCACCCCCCAATCTCATTATAAGTTCATGAAAACAGGAAATTGCCTCCATTCCAACAGATTGATCTGCTTGCACAGAGCATGATGCCTCTCTGTGGTAGCTCCTGCAGATATTAGCATGAGATTTTTATTTTGTCAGCAGATTTGCCCAGAACACATGGCCTTCAGAGCCAGATGTGCACACCCTCAGGCACTGGAATGAGCCAGCAGGCTCAAACCCCTCTGGTGGTCCAGTGGGTGGGACATCCAGCTGTTCCAGAGGGTGGGATGAGCACACACCCAGGGCTCTTGGCCCTGTCACAGCAAGGTGCTGTCCCTGTCCTTTCCCTTAGCTCTTCGGCAATAAAATAGCATTGACACTGTCAGGAATAATTTGACCCATCTCCCCTCTGCTACTGGAAAGTTCATCAATGAGAAATTCCTCTTTTGAAATTCCAGCAGAAGAGCTGGAATTACACTTCAGTACACTGGAACTACATTGATGTAGGAGAATATATGTGTGTGTATGTATATATTTATATTAATTAATTTATTTATTTATTTTTATATATATATGTACACACACACATATATATTTATATATATATAAATTAGTTTTTAATTACATTTTGAAAACACTGTTTTCAGTCAATCTAAAATCACTTTGAGCAGCAAATTTTCAGAAAAAAAATTAAGAATTTTCAAATATTTCATTACAAAATGAAATATCTAAGTTCTATCCATCATAATTTCACCATATTGTTTGGAAGTTTTTTTAATGAACCTGAAACTAATCAACAAAGTAAACTTGTATTCGGTAATAATTTAATCTTGAATACATTTTAAAGAAAGTAATGTCTTTAGCAAGCCAGCTTTCTTTCTGTCTAAGGCTGAGAAGAAATGTCTTACCCTCTTTCATTAAATGAATAATATTTCTTTCCACAAACAATTTTTACTTTCCATACAAATCTGAAACACTTCTGTCCACCCAGTACCCACCTGTCAAAAGGGCTTTGCTCAAAAATCTTTCTAAAATATAGATAAATATTTCCTGTTAAAAATAATTTCTATAAATTGAGCATTTCTAAATCAACATTAATTTAGTTCAAGAATTGCCTTTTTGGTTAAAATGAAGGCTTGCAGGCTACAATGACTCAGAACACTACTTTAGATGCTTCATCACTGCCTGCATGTCTATTCCCTGTCCTTCTCTTCTACCTACTTGTGTTTATCTGCCAGTATAAATCACCTTGCTCTTTACAGTGAGTCTTATCTATTTCCCTTAAACCTGGAAGAAAAAAATTCAGAACCACACCAATAGAAGCAATCTGGGAGACGTGAGCTCCATCTCCTCTGTCCAGACCAGAGCCCTCGTGGCTCACTCCTCTGTCCCCTGAGCACCATCTGCCCTTCCTGGACCTGACCTGCTGCAATCTGGCCCCAGTTTAAGTGAACCCAGCACTGAGGAATGTCTGACACACAGGAGCTTGAGGCTGTGCCTTCCAAACCTCCCTGCAAGGTTTGGACACCTGTGCCCTCCAGACAGGCTTGGAATGGCTCTCTTCCTTCTAGCAGGGCAGCTCCCAAAGCCTCCCACTCTGAAACACGGGCTGCCTTCCCTCCTGGGCACTGGTGAGCACTGAACCCCTGACGTGGGGCTGGCACCACATCCAACCATGCATGGTTTATGTAGGGACCAGCTGTGGTTTCTCCAGCTTCAGAGGAGGGGCTCCATGCATATCAAAGAGCATGATTTGGCTTTGTGGACTGAGAAGCTGTTAATAATTAAAATGACACACAGACACAGGTGTGAATGCTCAGCAGCAGACAGGGGGAGCAGAGGGAGGACATCAATGACTGTGCACCTGCATAGCTACTCACTTCACAGCGTCCTTGCTGTATGGACAGTTTTCTTGCAGTGGAAAAGGAAGAAATGTCAATTAAACAAACTTCTGATCCCACTTGAGTTAGTTGAACACTTGCAAGAATAAAAACAAACAGAATGGATGGTGTGGAAACTTCTAAAGCAGACATTACTTCTGATGGAGAACAGCTAATTGCCAACACAGAATGTATGTGAAATATTGATTTAGTTTGTGTGGATAGGGGAGCAAGTCCCAACACACTTTCATCTGTTCTTAAATATAAATGAAAAAACAATACATTTACTCTAAGGTCACTGTGGGAAGAGAGGATCAGCCGAAGCACACACAGCTTGTGATTTATATTCAGAACCCACCAGCAGCAAGAAAAGAGAGACTGATACCATCATCTTACAATCAGCTTTTGGATCATGTTGTGCAGCAGAGTCCAAGGTTGTTTCTCTGCATTCAGCAAACAAGTCTAACTCAACAATCAAATATCCTTTTCTACCCTTCAGCCACATATAATACTATTTTATGTAGCCATTAAAATTATGTAGGCACTAATTATCACATTTTTGGGTGTCTTTTGAATACCAGTAAAAAAGTGTAAAGCCTTTAAAGAGAGAAGGTGCACCTGGCCATGGAAGATTTTCAGGAATCAGGACAGACCTGTAATCACTCATCACAAGAAGGGACAATTGAGAGTTTAACTGGGTGTTCAGAACAAAGAGCTCTGTGCAGGGAGGGGGAAGGGTGCAAAACTTCTCCAGCCATTGACGAGAGTGAAGAATACTTTCATATAGGGCAGTGATCAAGTTAATTTGATAGGTAGCTCTGGGAGCCCCGTGGATACTCTGAAAGCTTAGCCAACAAGATTTCATCAAGGTTGTTAGTTGCCTCTCCATCTGCTTCACAAGGAACTCCTGGTAAGCTTAACTCTATTTCCAGTTGCTAGAGAGACACTGTCGGCCTCAGGATGAAAGTAACATTGGTCTTTCCTTTCAGTACATAGCATTGTAACTTAATTTTCATATAATTTTCCCTGCTGAGGTTGAGTTTGGAGGCAGAATTCACATAAAGTTTTCTCACAAAAACACGAAGCAGTTTATAAAACAAATATTAAAATTAAAAACATAAAAAAGTTCAAAACTAACTGCAAAACACAATTGGTTTTGTGGTGGGTATTTTTTTTTTTCCTTTTAAGTCAAAGGCAAACAATTCACAATGAATAATTTATATGACATGTATTTTTGGGTTTTTTTCATAGAATTTCCTCTGGTAGTTAGTTTCAACCTCAGGTACATTCCATTTATAAGCTGACAGCTTCCCTAAAAATTAAGCCACATTCTGAACTTTCTTGGCATGTTCAATACTCCAGAGTCAGAGAGTGCACAGTAGAATAGAAATGAAGGCATGCACATCTTCAAGTTTAAATTTAATATTAAGCTTCTGTGAGTGTACCCTCATAAAACTTTGAAGTGTATTCCTTCCCCTGCTCTCCCCTGAGGAACTGACTAGCAGAACAGAACCATGTGAAAGCTCATGAAAAGGAGGAGCACGAGAAAAGAAAATTAACTCAATGCAGTTCTTTGAACAAAAAAAACCCCAAACATTTGGCAAAGTCTGGATTTAGGATGTGACACTGCAGATTTACAGAATGGTTAAGAGCAGAAATTCAGCTATTCTCAAATGTGCTGAGTAGAATGTCTATCTGCATGCTCATCATCCAACAAGCTGAAGCAAAGATAATCTTGCTTGCTCAGCCCTTGTTCAGATTTGCAATTTATAGGAGTGGAGTTCAAGTGGCAGGAAGCCTGGTGCTGTGTCCCTGTGTTGGTGGTCCTGTGGCTCAGGCTGAGAGCTCCTTGGCCAGCTGTGCTGAGCCTCCCACTCCCCACTCCTCAGCTGGATGGCCATGGCAGCCCAGCCCAGCCCAGCCCAGCCCCACTGCAGAAACAGTCACAGGTACAAAGTGCTGCAGCGTTTCAGCTGGCTACAAACAATAAACAACCTGAGAAAGAGTTTGCTGGTCCCAGCTACCTCAGCTGCTGCTCCTACCTGCTCTGTGTTACTGCTGGCACGACTCAGACTCAGCATCACCCACACTTAGCAGGGCAGACCTCCCTGTTTTGGCTCCTGTTCATGAGCAATTCAGTCTTTCAGTGCAGCTCCGTTCCAAAGAAAACATCAATCACATCACACAGCTTAAAATCACAGAACAACAGAGTCATTAAGGTTGGAAAAGAGCTCCATGGTCATGAAGTCCAACCTCTGAGCAAACACCACCACATGAACCAAACCAAAGCACCAACTGCCACGTCCACCTTGCTTCCCTGGGCTGTGAAAACCCTCATTACAAACACAAACCAAACATAATTTAGTGATACCTAAATTTGCCTCAGGTTCACTCTGAGTGCAATGGCAGTCTTAGATAACAGAAGCACAGGCCAAGAGTAATTAAAATCATATTGATTTTACTCAGTATCACAGTGATTATATGAGTAATGTTAGCCTTCTTATAATGGAAAGAAAATACTAAGTGGCTGTGTGAATAAGATAATTTCATTTTCTGTAAGATATAATCAGAAATTAAAAAAAAATAAATTTCAAACCAGTCTGGAAAAATAGATGTTTTTGAGGGACTTTGACTGATACATTTTAAAATAATTTAACCCAATAAACAGACATAATTCTTTGCTGAACCACAGAAAAATACTGAGATGTCTCAATGCACTCAAGCAGAGATACGCACAAACATTCATCCTGTTTTCAAGTTGTGATTTAAGGGGAAAAAAAACATAAAGATTTAAGGGGAAAAGCTTTTAGAAATTCCTCCCTCTCTCCTTATTCCCTAATGTGTAGGGGGCTGTTCCTGCCTGTTCTTGCTCATGCTGTTTGTCCTGTGCTCTTCACTCTGGCTTTTGTGGTCAAAGTAGCCCACAAAGCCCACCTCCAATTCTGCAAAATTCCTCAGGATATTGCTGGAGGATAGAACTGTGTCTGGTGGCTCTTTAGTGGCTGCAGCATTCTTCTGATCTGGCAGAGGCATGACAAATTTGCAAGTCAACATGTTTTAAGATGGATTATCCTTTTCAGAAAATGTCTGCAGGGATGGTTTGGGAAAAAAAAAAACCCTTTAAAAATCTTGTTCCTGCTTTGCTTTTTGCACTAAACATGAGAAGAAATATTCAGAGAGGATTTCTGCATTCATAGCTAATGGGGGAAGGGATGATGTAAGGTCATATCCCATTTATAAGAAGGGTTAAATAGTCTTTTAATTTCTTTTGCTATTTCACATAAAGATATATTTACACATATTCCAGATATTATGGAGATAAACCTGTAATATCTATATTTCCACCATTAGAATGATCATGTGAGGAGAATTTTTCAAAGTTCTGCATCACTGCAAACCCCACATATTTCATAAAGATGATTAACCACTGAAGAAAGCTCCCAGCAATTTAACAGATTCAAGCGAAAATTTAATGCCTTGGAGGCATATCAGATGTTGGAGGATAGCTTAACTACTGAATTACCCACTAACCTCTCTTCCAGCTCTGCCTTGGGGATACTACAAAAGATGTTTCAAGAATGAGATAGAAGGCACTGAAGGAAAAGCCATGTTAAAAACTTTTAAGGAGTGGCCTAGATCTTGACCTTATCTAAATTAGCTTGGACTTGCATAAGATGGGAAAAGGTTGATGTGGAGGAAAAAGAAGATGATAATGATCAAATGTCTTGACTTGCAGACAGGCAATAAATCACTTCTATTGAACATGCCATGAATGACAACAGAGAGTCTTAGACCTGAGAATGAGTCGCTGGAAACGCTGTGTCTTCTGAGCCAGCTGAAAGGAAAAAAAAAGTCCCCTTGTATGGGCATTGTGTTCCTAATTTTCGGAAAGGTAAATAAACATCTTTCTCAGCTTTCAGTTAGAACAGAAAATACAAGCTCCAAACCTTCTGGATAGCCACACAATCAGTAAATCTCCTCTCCAGTCAGAAATTTTTCATTCGCTATTTCCTTGAGCGAACACAATTCACTGCCCAGGGCTGACCTCCAGGATTTAGGAAAAAATCCTCTATCGACATCGATCGATTTCCCTGCACACTCAGCTGAGCTGGGGCCTGTCTGAAGAGAGGAGTCAGCCCTGCTCCAGTCCCTGGGTGTGACAGGAGTGTCCCACCCCTCCCAGCAGGTTCTCCCTGCCCGTGCCAAGGGTGACCTGGGCTCTGGGGTGCCCTGCAGGTGGGGACAGGTGCTGGTGGCACAAGGGGCACGGGCAGTGTGGGCAGCCCCTTGCAGCAGCTGCAGTTATTGTGATGCCCGTTTGGGTTTTGCCTTTTTTTCTTTTCTACGTTCTCTGTATTCTTTGCACATCTCTGTAGCCCATTGTATTAGAGACTAGATTTCCCAGTGATTTTCCATGGCCTTTCCCTAGGCAGAAAGACACAACAAATTCCAGAGCTCCAAGCCCTGGAGGGTGCAAGGCCCCAGTGCTCTCTTGGTTCTTCCTGAGAAGCAAGGCTGAGAACAACTCTTCAAGATAAATTTTTATGGACAAAGTGCAATTAGTATCAAAAGGGGGTGCTCCAGAAAAGGGGCTTGACCTGGGGGGAATTTCATCACCACTTATCCTCCCAATTGGTGCTTTTTATCAATTATGCTAATTTCCTAGAAGCTATAAAAACGTATTTAAAAATGTGGGCTTTTCTGGACATCTTTCTGTAACTGCTTCTAAAGGTCTTCACATAAAGATCCACTCTAATCACTCCTCCATACTAAAATTATCTCAAGTTTCATTTCCAGGTTAGGAAAAATATAACACTTACAGTCAGCCTTATCCACATCCATCACACCTGATGGTACCAACAAATATAGCTGGGGACCTTTCCTCTTAAGGGTCTCCTTCCTGTTATTTTCTTAACAAAAGAACAGACTTAGTTAAAAATAAAGAGGACAGTGCAATCATTTCAGTAACTTTGTTCATACAAGCCAGTATTTTTAAACCGAGATTTTAAGTCTAACTACAAACTTTGCAGAAGTAATCTCCTGCTGTTGCCCTCTCCAGTTTTTTCCTACTTTTTTGCTGCAACCAAAGAGGAGTCAGCAACCTGAATAAGATCACTCTGCTGTCGCACACTTTAAAAGACACCAAAGAAACAAACAAAAAAAGAATTTCATATGAAGCCCAACTCAATGCACACAGCTTCAACAGAACATGTATTCTGAAGGCTCTTAAAAATTGTATTATGTGCTTTACAAATGTTAACTGCTTCGTTCTTACATTTCATGGGATGCAAATGCCTAGAGGATTCATAGATGAATTCACTTGATATTTTAGTTTTTTGAGAAGGCTTACCACTTACAAAAATAAGAAGAAAACGACCACTGGTACTCATTCTGCTAAATCAACTACAATAGTTTCCACAGGGGTGTACAGTACATTTGTGAGCTGCTAAAGGAAAGATGTGTTATGACCTTTAAGATGGGAGTATTTAGAAATATATGTATCCCTCTGAGGGGTTTCTGATAGCGCAGACAGTGTTTGTTTACATCTGTACCCTAAAAGTTTTCTGCACCTTCTTTTTTTGCTGCTCATGTTTTCTTTTTCAGGCTTGTAAGTTGAGGTGTTCTTGTAAAAGTCTCTCAATGCACCTCACAGTCATGAAACAGCCTAAAGAGTACTTCTGCCTTACAGGTGGCATAACCAGGTTTTCTCAGGAGTTCAGGCCTTTTTCTCCTCCTCAGCACATTACTAGGTTTGAACCTTTGCCTCACCTCATTAATTAGTTCAGTTCTCCAGACACACTAAAAACTCCATGCTCGTCCCAGGTAGCCAGCCTCCAAGAAAACAAAGGACAAGTTCAAGCCCTTCTCTCAGGTTCTTTCTTAAAGGTCTGTCAATCTTCTCCTTCTGAGGTGAATCCTGGAGTCTTCAGGGACTTCATACCTAGCCTTTTCTGTCAACGTTCTAAACTTCTCATCTGTCTTTCAACTATTTCCTTTTCCTTTAACTGTCTGTTCCCCTCGTACTCCTGCCTATACTCTAATATCTCTATATTAAATTCTCAAACTTATTTTTCACACTACTCCTTCCTGCTCTTGGATTCTCTTGGCCCCTCAGCTTCCAAGGCACATTCTCATGGGTCTCTGGCCAAAGTCTCCAGCCCAAGGTTTCCCAGCCTCATTTCACTGTGGACATCCAACAGCCAGCTGCACTCACTGCAAGTGCTTCCTCCACTCCTCTTCACTCTCTGCAAAGAGATTCACATCTCTTTTCTCCCTCTGTTTGTACATCTAACGCTGGCTGGGGTCTGGGCTACTGCAGGGACAAGTCTTCTGTCTGCTGCAGCATTTTTGGAAGGACAAGCAGAATCTTCTCCCAGTTTTCCCACACAGAAACACTGCTGCATGTACCACAATGCCCAGGCTTTCCTCACTCTGATTTCCTACACCTTGTCATCCAAAGCCTGGAACTCATTTCATCAGCCTTCAATATTCTGTGGGAGCATGAGATGTGTGTAAGAAAATGACTGCTCCAGAAAATTTAACTCAAAGGCAACAAGCTTTGTTTACATTTCCCAGTCTCAAAAAAGCTTTCGGGTATTTGCTTGTGGGCTGCTGTCAACAAAAGGATACAAAACATTTGTACCCCATCTGCTAAAAGATTACTAGTAGCATTTTTTTTTTAAATCCATCTTGTGACACTGTACCTTACAAACTGTTCACACAATTCCACTTTTTTACTCTTCAGGCTTTTAATCTTTTTTCTGGTTCTCAGAAATAAAGGGAAGGAGGAGAATTCCAAGTCAAGAATAAACTGTGCATAGAAGGCAAGTCCAACTGTAGTTACACAGTGGCTGAACATTTTAATCAAATCCCAAATACCTGGAATTTTTCAAGTTTTTAGATCTTAATTTCACAATTATTCCTCTGCTATATGAGTACTTTCTATGCTGGCCCTAGTAAAAAGGTATTACCAATGGAATAAAGGATCTGTAGGAGATTGTTGTACAGTCCTATTAATAATATAAAATCAGTCTAAACCACAAAGCAATTTTGTTGACTCATGGGATATTAAACATACCTTATTTAAAGCCTTTGTACTTTTTATTTCTGAGTTCTTCTTCAAATAATTTTTATTGTCTGATTTAGAATAATTCAACATAAGATATGAGTTTTCCAGCTAATTAGCCATTACCAATTCAAACATCAAACTGACTTTGCTTCCAATGTACAAGCAAGTGAACTTAGCTTATTAAACTTTCTTTAAACTAGAAATATTTTATAACCCAAGAATAGCTGTTTAATACATTAAATTATTTTACTGCTATAAAACTTAGATGGCTAATGCACCATCTGCTTTAGGTTCAGGGCATGGATAGATAGATCCTAGATCTTCTGCCTATAAACATGGGCCAAATTCATGCTTATGCATTATCTGAAATAGAGTGTCTGCACAAAATCTTAAGATAGACACATAAGTTATTTATACATTTTTCTCACCTGATTGCATTTAACCCTCAGATGAACTGAGAGAGATTATATGCTGAGATGGCTGGTTATTTTCTGATAAGAAACTGGAATTTGTTGGAGCATCTTAAATGTTAAAACCTACATTTTTCACAGGGAAATTTTTGACAGTTTTGATAGAAAAATCTTCCCTGATCAAAACTGGAATTGCAGACAGAAAGACAATTGCTGTTGAAGACTCTCTCCACAAAAAGACTCCAATCCTCTGGTAATAAAGCCTTTACTGTAAACCCAGCTTAGCCCAAGTAACAGGCTCATTTCAGCACAGAAGTAAAGGGCTGATCAGGCAGGTCTATATTTATGTATGTTTATAATGAAGCTGCACCCATTTATTCAGAATTTCACCTGAAGATCACTCCTCATGGCAGCTACAAAACTTTGCCTTTTGGCATTATTTCCAAATCCACAGTGTTCCTGGCTAAAATGGAGAGCCAAAGAGGTATGAATCACTATTTGTCTGCAACCATTCAGCCAATAGGGTTTTTTTTAAGTAGAAAGAAGTAAATTTATTTTTAGAAACAAATCCAAATGAAAGTGTTATAGGCATACCTGCAAGAACATGTATGTATTCTAGGGTTAACACAAATATATGCATGAGAGAACACAAAATGTCCTTGAAAATTTGTCGAGAACTTACAAGGTTTTAAGGAATATTTATAGGCACACAGAAACAAAAGACACACAGGTGCTGATTTATTTTTTTTTCATTTTTCTTTGTACTGATATTCGAGCTTGTGAAATTTTAGTGGTTAGTATTTTTGCATGAATGGCCACTGGGTGCCACTGTTCTGCTGCACAGAAAAAGAGCTGAAACAACACTTTTGCTGCAGTAATAAGCTTTTTATTATTAAAGTGTGTATACTACTGCTTCACATACCCGTCTTTTAGAAATGCCACTTCTGCACAGTTCATAGGGAGTTTTTTCATAGCAGAACAATAGGAAAAATGGCACTAAGAGATGGAAAACGTGTTTAAACTCAACAGGCAATATAATCTAGAAGAAAGTTTCTGCAACAGTTTATTTTCTACTTAATAAGAGAGACTTGTTATCCAGCTTCAGGTTCAATATTCATTTGCTGAATGACCTTGTGGAACTCACTGGGAGCTGTTCCTGCCCAGCTGTGCACAGCTGCTTTTCCAGTACACAAATATGTACATCAAATGTTCAAATGTACATGGAAACAGGATCTAATGCACTGAATTGGCTTCTAGAATACACAGTGTGTGTGCAGCTACAATAACAGTGCACAGGTAATTGCTGCATTTCTGAATGTGGAAACCACATCCTTAAATCCTCTGAGCCTTATTTCCTTCAGTTAGGAAATGGGGCTAACAATGAGTATGCAATTTATGGCAAGAATATCTCTGCAGGGAGAGACCTTTATACAGCTAATAAGAACAGGTTTGGGCCTGTGTAAGAAGTCATTTCAAGAAGCTGAAGTCCAGCTGGAGGGGGACTTGCAGCTTTAGAAGTAAACAGTATCTCATGCTGGGAGAGGACAGAGGGTGGTGTTACATGGGTCTGACCTGCCACATCCCATCCAAGCAAATATAACAGCAGTAGCTAAAGCCACCGTTTGTCCCCAGCTGCAATACAAATATTTTCAAGGCGTAAATAAATCTCCCAGAGGTCAATGAAGAAAGACAATTTCAAATGCTGCCAGTCCAAAGTGTTAAGTTATAAGCAAAAAAAAAAAAAAAAAAATGGTGAAAGACTGAGTTCCTTGAAAGTCCAGAAGATAGATCTGAAATATGAAAAACATCAGAAAGAAAAAAGCAGCCTGAACTACACTGTAACACCTTTATGCTAAACCAGAAAAGTCTTTCCAATCATGCAGATAGGTTTCAGCTTAAAAAAAAAAAAAATAAGAAGAAGGAAAAATTGTTGCAAATCAACAGATTATTGAGGCAATTATCTTAAATAATTTTATTTAATCTTTATAACATGTTATACTGCCCAAATGTGGGCTGACAACTATTCATCACATTGCTCTGGTGCATACTTGAAAGAATTTCAAAGATGCTAAATGACCTTGGAAAGACATTTTTAATAACAGAATAAGGCTGGTCTTAGTCCACTGTATAAGATAAAACCCTATCATATTCCTCCAGAATAATTGTGAAAAGTGAAGAGAGCACTGGTCATGTTTTCTCACCAGTAATGACACTCACCAGAACCTTCATATTTTTAAAGCAATTCAGAGCTCCACAGAAAATGTTGTGTCCATGCAGGTACCTCAAAGGATTTTGAAAGTACATTAGCAAAGATCTAAAGAATGTTTCTTATCTCTTTCTTTATTATCCAAGGCAATATTTCTGTGTTCCCACCTAATATCAAAACAATTTGGTGTTATCATTTTTAGCACTCTTTGACACCCTGCTGAGCCCATCATACTTGTCCAACCCACTTCCTTTCACTTACTGACAGCTTCTAATTAATTCCCTGCCTTTAAATTCCCTCACCCATCCTCTGCAGTGTGCCCAGTCCTCATGAAGTTCAACCATAAAAAATCACAGCAATAAATAGTTTGAAAGGACTCCTGAGCTCCCCTCTAGGTAGCCAGGTACCACCTGTGTCAGTCACTGGCTACGCAGACAGGGAGATGACAAAGTTGTCTGCACTTCTTACCTTTCATGTTTGGAGTTTAATAGGAGGCAAAAATTGGTTTCTGTCTGATGCTGACTGCCTTCCCTCACCTGAAATGACCAGCTCAAGTGCAGTACAGGGAAAACTGTTCCACTTCAAGGAGCTGATGGGCGAGGGTCAGAGCGCAGCAGGGACAGACGCGACCTTAGGACACTTCCAGCTGTCCTTGCTACAGTGAGTGGTTTGGAAACAGCTTCTACTTTGAGACAATAAAGGTGAATTTTATGAAAACTAGTGAACACTCCTAGGCTTAGATAATTTGGGTGCACCTGCAAAGTTAGAGGAAACAATCTAACCTGACCACAGCTTAAAGTGAAAAATGTCTAGCCCGTGTTCATACTGTACTTTGTAAACACGGCCAAAGAGAAGAACTGGCAACAGTGAGCACAGAAATTTTTATGATTATTAAAAAATTGTTTTCTGTCATGGTTTACAAAGTGCTATTATTGTGAAAGGGTTGGGATACATTTGCAGTTGTTTTTCTCTCGTTATAATCATAAACAACACACAAATGTTCCTTGAGTATAAAGGCCATAAAGCCAGATGCCCATCTGAAACAAGCCATGCTGAGATTAAATGTATTTTCAATTAAAATTGAGATCTGTACCCTGTACCCTAGTCAAGTGATCTTGCAGCACAGCCTTTATTTTAAAGCAGACAGAAGCCACAGATATACAGTAAGAGAACATTTCATGCTTTGGTAAAACAGAGGCAAACATATGGTTTTCACATCCCTAATTTCATTACAGCTCAGCTCTTCTCAGCAATAACTGTCTCTCCCATAATACTTCCAAATGCCCTGAAATACTCTAAGTGAATTTGGTAACTAGCAAACTGCTGTGTTTCTCTGTTCATTAGCATGAGCTGTCTTGTTTCACTTGCCTATCACGCCAATGTGATCAGGCATAATGCAGTCCTACATGCTGTAACAAGTCAGACAAAATTTTAAAGGCCACATGTTTGGCTTTATACTTAATTCTCAACAGCCTGTGTATTGTCCATTACACAGCCCAGGTAATTTAATAGCCCAGCTGCTCAAGAAGAAAGCAAAATGACAACTTTTTACAACTTTAGAAACTTGTATTGTTGTCACTTATCTGAGAATGGGTCTCCATATGTAGACATTTATGTGGGCTTTTTACCATCTTTTGCGGAAACGAATGCTCACAGCCTTCAAGAACTTCTAATAAAATTTAATATAAAATATTAAAGAACTTGGCAGCATTTAAATGTCCAAATTCATAATCGCTGAAGTGCTTGAACACTGTGAGAGCTGCTCAAGAGCTGGAAATGAAGCTTGGCTGTGGGTGCATGAACAACAAAATTTCTTTCTGAAAAAGCTCAAAATCAAAAGTCAATAATCTTTCTGATGAAAAGGTGAATAGATAACTATTATTATTTTACATCATATGACATTTTCTCTATCTCTATACAGATGTTCTTGTGCAAAACTAGCCCAGAGCCTGGAGGAGAATATGGCCCTAGATATTTCCCCAAGCAATTCACTATAGGGAGAACATTCCAGATGTGGGAAAACCTTGCTGAGGATGGATGGAAGGGGGGTTTCAGCCTGCCTGCAGCCAGCATCCCTCATCCCACCTGGGCTTACAGGCACCAGGAATGCCTTCCAGCCCCTGCATCTATTCTGTTCATGTGCTAAGGCAGCAGAAAACAAACACACTAAGGCAGCAATACTTATCCTAAGTCACACAGCCAGTTTTACATCACTTATTTCTTCCCTTTTCCAAACCTGGCAGCTTACTCAGGAAAGATCAGTGCTTAGATGCAGAATGTTCCTGGGGGAACCCAGAAAAAGTGCCTAGAAAGCAGAGAGTGCTCAACCTGGAGCTACACCTGTATCAGAGGAGATGAACCATTTTATCACTACTTTACATATCCTGCCAGGCAGGCTGAGGCGAGGGCAGCTCTCTGATCTCATATTCCTTCTGAAGTGATAAAGAGGATCTCATGCTGTAGGTTTAATGTGTAAAATACTTCTTACCTAAAAAACTAAAGCAATATATATAGCTATGGATCAAGATTAGGAAACACTAATACACCTGAACTCTTAATCCCATTTCCCCTTGCTCAGGACAATTATTTTATACTAAAACAGCAATGCCTGACTCTTGTCATCTGAAGACACCAGAGGAGCTCAGAATTATCTGCTGTATAAAATGGGGACTTACAACACAAAGCACTGTGGCCAAGCACACCTGGGCTCTCCAGAGTGCCAGCGCAGCCCTGCATCCACCATGAGAGTGAGGGGGAAAGAGGAAGGCTGAGCCTCCCACCTCCCACTGTGGCACCTCTGCTGGGGAGCACCAGCTTTTATCATTAGTTCCACTTTCAGATTACCTCTTTTAACCCTGTTCCAGCTTTTCATTTATGTTGGCTACACTTTTATATAATCGTGTATCAGCCTGGGGAATGGTTAATAATTTTAATTTTTTTAATCTCAATTTCCTTTTTGTAGCTTTTTTTTTCTTTTTTTGGTATTAAATAAAAGTAGTACCATACAAAAGGTCAGGAAGCCTAATATAATAGTTTTCACAGCATGAAACTAAATACAATAAGAAACATCCAGGGAAATGAATGACCTTTACTTCTGAAAAATTTAAATACATAAAATAAGGTAATTTGGTGCCAGCCAAAATATATTGCAGTTTACCCTTTAGTGAAAATATGCACCAAATTACATTATGTAGCTGCTTGATCAGGTACAGATTAGAGGTCATGAGAAGTTCTACAAATTGCTGTGTTCTGGGATAGGAAAGGAGCAAAGTTATGGCACAAAACCCGCAAACAAACAAACAAACAAACAAAAACCCCCAAAAAATCCCACCATAAAAACCCCAACCAAACAAAAAAATCACATATATTACCTCATATAATAGTACTATTATATAATAGTACCTTAAAAATGAAAATCTCTGGCCCTAAATCCTGCACCTATTTATTCTGGCTGAAAACTCTCATTGAACATTTAGATGCAGCAAAAGAGCCTGAATGTTGATGATTATGAAGTACCCATGTATTATTAATAATTTTAAATATCTGTGGCTCACACAGAAGCTCTTCATGTGAAGCATAAACAGAATCTGTTTCTCTTCAAAAAGACATTCTACCTTCACATAATAGTGCACTGATGGTTTTGCCAAAGAAATGGTTTTGCTTACACTTTACAGAGGCCTGACATCCAACGACCACAAATGCCTACATGAGGAGAATTTGAGATATTCAAAAATATTGTGAATGCAAGGCAGCCAGTAATAAACATTTTACTTTTAATTGAAATATATATCTATCACTTGTGAAATCCATAGATCATTCCAACAGAAGAAAGAACATTACATGAAGAATTTGATACACTTCAAACTAAAATAAATGCATCAACTATTAAAATAAATGTGTGTATTACAGGAAAAATTGATCAAAATCAGATACAATATTTTATTCACCAAATCAGACACATCCCTGTTGAATCACTGCTTATTCAATGCAGGACAAGATGCATCATCTATCAAAACAGATATCTCCTACAGTAAATCAAATCCACCATGTGATTCAAACATGTCTCCTACTGAATCAAAAATATCACCCAATACATCAACTACGTGGCACCAAATACATGGCATTTTAAAGAATTACCAAGCACAATGCCTCTAGATTTAACAAGGATAACGTTTAAATTAAAGTTTATTTAGACAAAGAGATAGTATTTCCAGACTCCCTCGAAGGCTGATTCCTGGACTAGGAACTGTTATTATATTAATGTTTCCCTGAAGCATCCTTTGTTTAAGGCACCTTGCTAGAATGAAGTTATCTCCCCATCCCAGCATAAAAACATAAAAGTAGGGCTTTCTTTCCACTTTGGTCCATTCCCCAAACCTCTGACATCTGGACCAAGCTCTAAGCAGCCACATGCTGTCCCCAGCTCCTCAAAGGGGAAGTGCCAGCCTTTTCCAACACATTCAGAACACTGCAGTACATGTACCATTAAATATAGAGATGCAAACATTAACAACATCAGAGCAAAAATCACGGCTGGTCACCGTAAATCACCCAACAACCAACTAATAGGCTGATCCTCCACAATATATTTTTGTTACATCCTCATGTAGCAGAAAACCAAGTCCATGCTTAGCCCTAAAGTGCATAGATGGCCTCCACAACACATTGCCAGAGTGTAAAGGAGACGCCAAATGTTCATATGGGCTGGAAAAAACAGTCAGAAAAGCTGGGGAAACGTTCTCAAATATGCAGATGTCAATCCTAGCTTGGGAAGCTACTGAGACATTGACTCAGATGCTGGGACAGTAACCTTGTGACCTACCTATACACAATTTCACTGCATTTTAAACTTTTGCCTCAGCAACAGGTGGACACAACTAACAAAGACATAATGCTGTGCTCCACTGGACCTCAGACAACCATTTCCCTAATCTTACGCACTTGCTTACACACACAGATCCCATATCCTTTCCTGGAATTTGGTGTCCCAATCAAGGCTGTGTATAGGCCTATAGAATTTGTTTACAAGCCTCAGAAGAGTCTTTTCTGCAGCCTCAGTGCCTACTTCGGTGTGTCTCCCATCCAGGAAAACTCTGTGGGACACAGAGGGAGCAGTGCCCTCCATTTCCACGTTCTCTCAGCACCCAGGGAGGAAGGGACACCACTGGCTGGCAGATGAGATGTTCCACAGTCTGATGTGGTGAGAATCATTCTTTCCTTATGTTGGGGACTCTTTGGGTACTGGATTTGAGACTATTGAATATGAGTGACCTTGTGCCTCTCCTTTTCAAGGCAGTTTAATATGCAGCAAAAAGAGGTGAGAAAGGAAGCTGAGAGCACAGAGACTGACATTCCAGTTGTGAAAGAAAGGCAGATTTGTTTTCCTCTCTCTGCTCCCAATAAAGGAATTGATGTCTCAGTTTTCAGCAGTGCTAAAAAAATGAGCATTCAAGAGAACTCAGGTCAAAACTGACCACACCTGATATTATAAAGGCTTTCAGGATCAGACTAAGTCACCTACAGTGTCAGGAGGTCTAAAATACCATCTGATTAACTCAGACAGCTTGAATATTTTTCAAGGATGACAAAATTTGTTCCACTGGGACACTCCCAGATTGTGGGTTTAGTTTATAATTTAGGCTGTGAAACTGCTGTTCTTACTGCAAGCTCTTAAAAGGAACAGCAAACCATGCTTGTTACTCCTCTGCCATTCCCCATTATCACTCTCCTCTGTCAATATAAGCATTGATTATAATTGCAGTTTTGCCCAACTCAGATTGATTAGAAAGTAAAGCAACAAGAGTAGTATAATTATGTCAAAAATGTCTACTGACATGAGACAAAAAGCTAGTTTGATGTACTACTAACAAGTAGAAGAAACATATGTTTTCCTTACACTTGCCTTGAGTCCTACAGAAATACAATTCTGCATTTCTGCTGTTTTCACGGGAAAATATAACGTAAACTTGGCAAATCTGGCCAAGGGAAGGAGCAATTTATGGACATTATGTGTCTACCAGACCTGCTTTACCTCTTAAATCTGATAGAGTTAACCTGGGTCGTGTCTGTGTATTTGGTTAATTAAGAATCTGAACAGCAGGAACAGTTTCTAAACACATGACCTTGCAGAAGGTGATGTTTATCTCAGATCAGGATGGACACTGCTGGGCCTGGAGAGAGCTCAGGCAGCAAGGTGGGTGTTGCTTTGTTCCACCTCCTCTGCTGGATATTGTCACAGCTTGAAGCTGAAAGTGGATAACAATTCCTCCCTTCCAAAGGACAGAGCAAGGCTGGCTGTGTCTGCAGGAGACAGCAGGAGGTGGATGCACCTGCTCAACAGGAAAGCTTCTCCTTGGTGGGAAGACATTCAGTGAGGATTCTGTTCACTGTCACACTACAACCAACTTCAGTGAGTAGAAGAATTGAAATTAGAAAGTTCAAACTTACTCCATTAATTGTGTCATGAAATGTCAAATATTAAAATTCAGATATATACTATAAATATGGGGGTAATCCCAACTACACAAACTCAATATTTTCTTTTGCAACACTTGAGGTTTCTGTAGGCAGAGAGCTCTAAAATCAAAATGGTGTAAAGACACAAAGATTTATTTGCTGCTTCTTTTTATCTCATTCTCTTTCAAAGAATGTTTTATCTTACATTATATTGTACTATCTATTTCTACATCTTGTAATATAAAGGAGCTTAAAACCATTAAAGATGGATTTTGTTAATGGCATTTTCTAGAACCTAAGGCACAAGGGAAAATATTCAAAAGGCACTAATCTCAACAAAGTTTTAAAATCATGGCTCTAAAACCTAGGTTTTTGTTGTCATGGCTTGAATTTTAAAGAAACTCCAATTTTTGCAGTATATCCCTGTGTTCTTTAAGACAATATAAAAATAAAATACAGAAAACCCTTTTTTGAAATGATAAGATAGTCTTAAGTAAAATTTAATTAATAGACATAAAAGCTAATCTTTTCTTCTTAAAGAAAAACATATCTAGCTTTACAGCAAATTAACCAGCACTTTACACAAAGCTTCTGTTATTTTCTTTACTTCCAAAGCATATTCAGGTACTCTTTTTAAGGCCTGCCTATAGAAGTAAATCAATTAAAATCATTCAAATCAGTTATAAATCCCTGTAACATTACAATTAGTGAAACATTCTTGGTTAGCTTTAATGGGAATCAAGCACTCCACTCTCAACTTCATTTAAAAAAATAAAAGAGGAAAAAATCAATTATTTTGAACATTTCCTAGAATCAGGGAATTTGCCATACTATTGTTAGACCTATTCAGAAGGTTCAGTTTCTTGTGTTACACAAGGCTGTGCTGTTCTGTACACACAGGGCAATCCCCCTCTGCCTGCGCCCTCCAGGTGATCTGTGTTCATGCTGATGCCTGAGATTAGATGAAGGAATTGCTATTTTAATTCACAAAGCTCCCACACTGTTAAAACTGTCACTAAAATAATACTGCATTTCTGGCAAAGATTCCTGATGCACTGCAGTTCTTCGTTAGTGCATATTCATCAACATTTCAAATATTTGATGCCAAAATCTCCCCTCCCTCAAGACCTTCTTTCCTCCTCTCTAAGTCTGCTCAGCTGTACCCCTGGGCAGGGCTGGCCCAGACAGCTCTGCCCCTCCTCAGACACTGCCACAGCCCTGGCATCCCTCAGGGGCTCCAGGGAGGGAAAATGTGGAGCCCCAGCAGCCACTGGGAAAGTTTTAATCTGATTTTTAGACTATATTATCTGAATCCTTTCAGTTTAGATATAGTTCTATGCAACTATATTTGCATTCAGTTTTCATAATGAAAGACCTCAAGAAGCATCTGATAGATGCTGAAGAATCCTGCTGCTTATTCAGTGTTAGGCAATGAATTCAGTGCAGACACTAGCAGCAAAGAAAGTCCTCTAGACACTTCATTAAATTCCTACTTTGCTTACTTTTCTGCTAAACAAAATATGGGTTAACTAGAGATCACAAATATTACATGGTATTATGGTGAGAAGTTAATGAGCACAGCAAACTCACCACAGCACTATCATCTCAAAGTTACATGATTTTTTACCCTAACACCAACTGTGTTTTGTAGCAGAACCATCCAGGAAGCAAGCATATGCACAGGTCTGTAAATATTTTTCAAAGCAGAATATTTAGGAAAATAGAGCTTTTCCAAGTCCTCTACCCATAACACTAATGCTGTCCTTCTGAAATAAAAGATAAAACCCTTCTGAAATTTCTCTGAAAGGAGCCATAATCATTCAGGGTAAAACCTTTACAACTCAAAGTAGGTAAGACCAACACTATAGAAGAACTAGAGACCATGCAGATAAATTTTCAGAAAACATAATTCATGCTTAATACAGAATCAGAACAATTAAATGTGGTTGCTGGTGTTTCTGAGCAGCTGTGTCTAAACAGAAAACAAAATAACCTTGGCCTGCAGCTGGAAGTGGCCAGTTTTCATTTGGGGAGCAGTAAAGGTCTGACAAAGTTCACTGGTCATGACTGTAAGAAATCACACATTTTACATGCTGTTTAATGGGTGTTTTCTTAGGAAAATGCTTTTTACTGTCCCTTTCACCAACAAACCTTGCATCAGTATCTTTGAAAATTGCTAAATCTAAATAATTTTCAAGTGTATAATGACTACTGTAATGTTTCTGAACACCACAGACATATCTGAGGTGGCCATGGGTGTTACAGAAGCTCATTATCCATATCAATGCACTTTAATAAGTGAGACTGTATGTTTATATGACTGGAATTCAATCTCAGTATTAAAAGCAATGTTATATGTATCTTGCAACTTTGTACAATACATCTTGAATATTTTGTTGTTTCTTTTTTTCTCCTGACTGTGTATTTAATGGGGGGAAGCCTATTATTCATACCTCTGCTCTTAATCAAAGCTGAGAATTCTGCAGAGAAGTAGAAAATTGAAATTGGCTCCTGCAACCTAGAGCTGAACAATTATGACTTGATTTACAAGGAGCCACTTTACTACATATTTAAACGCAGCTCTGCTGCAAAATCTGGGGACTTTTCAGATAATCAAAATGCTACAGATTTAGCACTTTTAATTTTTGCTCCATCTCCTGCCAGCTTGAACTCTGATTATAATTACCATTTCATCTTCCCCTGAATGACATTGTTTTATCAGAGGAAGATGCTGTATCTGGAGTCTGAGTGTGATGAATCCTGTGGAAGCAGATTTCAACGGGAAGCAGTGTGTGCCCTGAAATGAATCAGGATGGGCAGTAATATTGTGATGCTGGAAATAATCTCGAGTCCTTGAGATATATAATGCATAACCCCCATAGCTGTGCAGTGCATGTGAGGTAACTGCAGACACAAAATGGGAAAAACCCTCCCCTGGGTTGTGTTTTTTCCCTTTCTCTTCTGGAAGAGCAGTTCCTAAGGCACAAAAAGGAAACCAAGCCTAACAACTGCCCAACTCCACTGGCAGTTTCCTACATCTTATGTCTGGAAAAATGTGCTACTTTGGATTGAGCTGGCCCAACTGCTAATAACAAAATCATACAGGACAGTCCATTTTTGGCATCTTCTCCCCATGTTTTGTTTCCAGAAACTATGTTAGAGAAAAGTACCTCAGCAGTGAAATACCCCCAGTGCATCCCTGTTTCTGGGGGACAAAAAAGGAGTGGGTGCTACAGCTGCTTCTGGCTCTTGTTTCTCTGTTCACCTCTAAGATCTAAGTAAATGAGCAATAATCTCTGCATAATTGAAAAAAAAACCATTAAATTTTACATAAAATGCACATAAAAGTAATCTTAAACTCTAAGTATAAAATATAATAAGTAATATACTCTGAAAATAAGAAATACAAGCAATGTTAGAAGACTTACCATGATTAAACCAAACTGATAGAAAACCATGAAGTCAGATATATCTATAACATAAATGAGCTGCTTTGGAAAGTTCTTTTCTTTTGTGAGAATTATCTTTTTAGTGAAGAAAAAATTTACTGATAAAATGTCAAGAGGAGTAATAAATTGACACAGATGAGTGTAAGTACCTTTTGCAACAGTTGCAATAAATTCTGACTGATGCAAGAGTGTGAAAACAAATGGTGTGGTCCTGCTGCTCATGCCAGAGACAAGAGGTAAAAAAACGAGTAACCTAAAATTCATAGCTGTTTCCTTAAAATTTATGTCAGTACTGCTGCTACTCTAGGTTCCATTTTTTGAAAACCCTCTCACCCAGCTACATGTATGCTGAATAATGCTCTAAATACTCATTTCTGGTCAAGGAAACTGCATACAAACTTTGGGTCATGGCTTTCAAGATAAGTCATAAGATAATACCTCAGAAAGGGTAAAGTTAAATGCACACAAACTTCTGTGAAGTGTCACTTACAGACATTTATTTCTATGTATATATATATATATTTTTTTTTTTTAAACAAAAAAGTCCTTCCTATTTAAGAATATTCCACCTAGAAAAAATAATAAATGCTCTGAAAAATCCTTAAGTCAAGCAGAACTTCTGGTCACTTAATTCAGAATGCCTGAGTAAAACTCTTCAGAAAAAAGGCATAAAGGAATTTTGTGAAAATAACCAGAAAATGGAATATATTTTATATAGGACTAACCTGAGAGGTGAGGAACCTAATGAAAGGAAAATCTCATAGAGAGCAAAATAATGAGAGCTTTGTGAATAGTGAGTGATTACTCACAGCTTCCCAATGCAAAAGAACTATGTGGTGCCCTGTGAGCTTTTCAGGAAACAACTTAAAAAAAAAAAAAATTCTGTCTTTTTTTTTTTTTTGTTTGGTTTTTTTTTTTTTTTTTTTTTTTTAAATAGAGTCCATAGTTAAATGGTGAAATTCAGAATCACAGGATGTTGTGAAGTAAAAATTATAGATATGTTCAAAATCTAGACAAATCTGGGGAAGTATGTCTATCAAGGAGCATAAAATCCCAAACTTAATTGAATCTGTGTCTAAGTTCCAGAAACAACAGGTAAAACAGGCAAGGAGGCAGTGCTGTAATTGCTCTGCCACTTCCCCCATCATCAACAGCAGCAGCAGGGTGAGCTACAACAATTCAAGTGTGCCTGGCATCCTTGTTTTCTTACATTGGCTTTTCATTAACTTATCTTCCCATCTTTTAACAGCAGGTTACAATAAATGTGTTTCTGTTTAACTTGCCAGGAGGAGTGTGAATTAACAGCACTGCCCCAAAACAGTCAGAATAATAACACTGTACATGTGTGTGGAGGTGCCTCCGTGTGGAACAAAACACAAGAAAAACACCATGCTAAAACTAGATGTTAATTAATATCTGACATTGCAAACTGATGTATAGGCTTCAGGCCTATTTTTCCTCTTGTGTCATATTGCTGCAGCAAAAAATCCTCAAGGTTAAAGACCCCTAAAAAGAGCAAATCCTCAAAGTCTAGGATTGCTTTTGCAGATTTGCCTCCTCTGATATCCAATAGGGTTAGCCTGAAACCCCAGAAAAAATTGTTTAGAAAGGTATGTTTACTTCCAAAATGTCAACCGGAGTGTACTTTATAAATATTTTGTACAGGATATATGCAAAGATACAGACTATTAAGGAAATTATTTCAAAAAACCCAATAATAATAATAATAATAATAATAATAATAATAATAATACTGTCCTTAATAGCACTTACAAAGCTGAGTCTGCATTGTACTCATTATACCAAATTACCCAGAACTATGAGGCAAACTGTAACCTTAGTCATGTAAAGAGAGTATTGCCTGTATTCTTGCTAAAATTCTAACCAAAAGGTGTTCATGAGGTTTCTCAGTTTGCTTCCAAAGCCCTGGTGTTTGAATAATGCATAACTGTCTCCTTGCTAAAAAGGAGGAAAATGCCTTTAGGTCCTATGTGGCAGGGTCTGAGAGGGATTTCTTTTAAAAAGCAGCAGTTGAGCCACTCCAAATAGCTCACAACTTACTGTACTTTCCTCTGTGTCCCAGAAAAAGTGCATTTGTTATTTGGTCTGTTAAAGCAGAAGGCTTTAGAGAAGGCAACTTGCTCCTGCGAACAGCAGTTTAATTTCCTTCCCAGAAAATCTCAGAGCAGGCCATTCAGCATGAACCCTTCCCTAAAGCTGAGCTTCACCCACGGTGAAAAATATGACTGGTTCAGTCAGCCTGGTTGCTAGGCTAGCACACAGCAAGGGAATAAATTAGCTACAAAATAGGCAGAGTTTCAAGCTTTTGTGCACCTCTAAAATATCAATAAGTGGTGTTCTGGAGTTGTTGAAAAATGATGTGCTTGAAACAATGCCCTGAGGAAGCCACTGCCACATACATTGTGTAAGTCATATTGAGCTCTCTTTGGCTAGTGTCAAATATAAGTTTAGAAAACATTAGAATAATTTTGCCCTCATGAAAAATAATATTAAAAAACTGACCAAACAAGCAAACTATCAACCAAAGAGAGACAGGGTTTTATTTGTCAAGGAAACCTAAGAGTGTCTCTGTAACTTCAGGACCTATTTGACAATACAAATCTGAGTATCTAGATAAGGATGAAGCTCACTAAACTGAATTTTCTCCCTTTATGAGGAACAAGGAGGCTTTGAGCTGCTTTGGCACCTGATTAACTATGGGCCACAAGCTCAGACTCACTGAGGGTGAGTTGCCAGCCTGACAATTTCAGGATATTTCTGCAGTATGTGAATCTGCCTCAAAATCCTCTAGACGTAGTTTAAAGACCTGCTGACATCCTCTAACCAAGACAGGTTTTCCTCGCCAATCCTGCTGCATTTGTTCAGCTTTCAGTCAAACTAAATTTGGTTTGAGTGCATATCTGTTACATATCTCCAAATTAAATCTTCAGAGATTCTGCAAAGGGAAATGGTGGAGCAAATACTGAACTGAAGGGGAATCAAGAGCACAACCAGCAAAGAAAAGCAGCTGCCCCATGTTCAGCCAACACTTCTCTGAGGAGACAGGACCTTTCTAGCCTGCTTTTGAGTGAGAACAGGGAAAGTACATGAACTGTACTTGTCTTGGAAGGAACCTAACACTGAAAGGAAAACTGTCCATTTCCAGTATTTCAGCAGAATTTTCCTCCTGCAGTTGAACACAGCTTTGTAACTTTGAGGATAACAAAAACATTCTGAAGTCCTTTAGGAGACATCACCCACAGGCTGAGAGGTTTGCTTTTCATCTTTTATTACATGGGGGCAACCAAACAAGCTTTTTTAATGAATGAAGGTGCCACAGCTGGGGGAAAGTTCCAATATACATCCTATGCACCTGACCAAGATTGCATCAGATTGAAATGTTTTAACCTCAAACTCAAAGTTTTTACCTTCAGTACTCAGACACAAAACTACAACATAGGAACACTACAAAGAAAAAGGTGGTACATAGGGCATGGGAGATCTTGATGTTGAAAGACAGCACAGAGTGCTTAAAACATGTACACACACAGAGAAGTTTTCATCATGGAGAAAATCAGCGCAGATATTCTGCATTAATATTTTCTCTGTAGCTTTGAGATCGGGCTGATGGTACTCAGAATACAGTAAATACTTTCTTGGTGAATTCTGAAGGACGAACAAATTAACTTGATTGGATGGTTACATATCCACAGATAATTCTTCACTGCAAGATTCTGGGTCTATTGACACATTGATATTAATGAAAAATACAGTGATAAACAATCTGGAAATTCTTAGAGCTTGAAGTCTTTTGTGAGGCCCATGTATTTCTAAATAATCACTGTTTTGCTTCTGTCAGAAAAATTATCCATTAATTCCGTATTTCTGCAAATGTAACTTTCTTTGTGGCAGTAATTATACTGAAATAATTTAATTTATATATAGAACATGAAGGAGTCCTTAAGTGCATGTAGGACTCAGCCTACAAACAATCCTGTGCCTCTGCGTTGAGGTTAGTTTTCCTACTAAAGATCATGTTTCATAATTATAATGTAGACTTAGAGATGAAAGGTACCTGAAAGAAATTTCTACTGTTTTAAAAGTGTTAACAGGGAAATGAATTTTGCTTCTAGAATGGGGCCACAGTGAACTTGCTGGATACTGGTCCCATCCTTGCTATGCCAGGACTTCACTAAAAAAAATGAAGTATGGAATTATTATCATGACATGGCAAACTAAACAGACTACACCTTAAATGAAAATATCTGTAAAGAGCCTGACAGAATGCCCAGCTGTTTTTCCTGTTTAACTGCTAATTTGCTCTTTCCTCCCAGTCTTCTGTCATTCCTTTTCCCCAGAATTTCACCTTTCTTTGACAGATCAAAACTCTTCTCTAAAGGATAACTCTTGTTTTGCATCTCTAGCATTTCAATACTGAAAACAGAGATAAGTCAACAAATGTTATAAATGAAAATATGTTTGTGGTACTAAATCCTGAAAGAAGAGCACTGATGGTCTGTACACTATTATGGATTGGAAAGAAAAGAAATCAGCCATAAATCACCCAAGAGACAATAACCTCCCTTTGACCCTAGCTCTCTATTTTTTGTAGTTGCCTGGTGTTTTTAGGTAAGCTTTAGAACTCTTTGCCTCAACTAAAATGTTAACATTGTGTTTATATCGCTGTAAAGTTGCTTGAGAAATCTCAAATCAGCAGCCAATCAGAAGAAAAAAATGATTGCAGCATCCAGAGCAGGTAATTGGCATATTTACAATACAGTTGTTGAGATAGAAGCCCAGAGTTCCTATGCAAATCCTTGCTCTTTGAATGGCTAATGGTGATGGGCAGCCAATCAGCAGGTAGGGATCTGCATGCTTTGAGTTATTTAGATAATAATTGTGATTATTGAAAGCAGGCAATGCAGATAAGATGCAATGAGAGTGTAGCACAAAGGAAAGGGACAATGAGGCATCAGCAACCATGATATACCTTTAAGCTCTCTGGCAGTTTTTAACATGACACAACAGAGCACAGACTCTGTGCCCTTCATCTCCAGAGCTCTGCAGTTGTGTGTTGCCCTCATGAACTGACACGTGTTTCCAGAGCTCTGGGTCCTCACAGCTCTGGGGTTATCATTAAAGGACAAACCCTGAAAAGCACAAACATGCACAGCGCTGCTGAGGCTCTGGTCCTATCTGATGTGAGCACACATGGCTGGCTGGCTGCACGTCGTGTTCTGACAGCAAATGAAGGCACAGTTAATGCCAAATGTATCACTGGCTCACCATTATTTCCTAACTGAATGGGGTGCTACTCCACAGCGAAGATGTGCAACTGGTTTATGTACTGATCTATGTCACCACTGCCACATGGCCAGCTCACATCCACCTGGAAAATGGTTCAGAATGAAAGTAACACATCAAAAAGCACAAAAAATCCTTACTAAAACTGCAAACGTTTTGAGAAGCCTTTGCAATCTGTCCCAGGTCAGAATCAGTTACTCTCTCTCACTAAAATCATGCCACTGAAGGCATGACAGACATCAGGAATCCTTCATATAAACTCAAACCTTTTCATGCATTCCTGAACAAAAAGTGCTAAATGGGCCTATATAGCTGCAGATCTTACATGATGAGCAATTGCTGTGATCAGAAATTTCTTAATTTTTTTCCCTTTTTTTTAATGCGGGGAATGGGTTTGAGGGGCTGGGGGGTGGCATGCTTCAACTTAATATATCTGAAAACAGACTCCAGATTGCATAATCCTGTTACTGGAGCTACAGAGACTCCTTTGCAGCCATTGTTCAATTGTTTTAGAGTCACTGGATATAGTAGCGACATTTTCACTTTGTTTATTAAACTTTCATGCCTTAAACCAAAAATTACTAAATTAACATATTTACATTTCAACATTTGAATATTTCAAAACTACTTTTAAATTATTGTAGTATTCCAATACTTCATATGAGTTGCACCCCAGAAAGACCTTAAAAATTATACAAAACTAGTGAAGAAAATTTAAATCATACTACAAGCTTGGGACCAGAAGAGTGTTTTGAAAATAAATTATCATAATCAGCTGTTATTTTTGTTTTGATTTGTTTTATTGGAATAAGTGCAGTTATTATTAATAAGTAGGTAGTTTCTAAAATTATTTTTCATTATTCCAGATGCGCTCAGCCATAAAGCCATAATTTTACATTGCTAGAACTTAGACAATATTTTTTTGTCTGGATTCTTTTGTATGAACAAGGGAACAGCTTTCTGATAAGCAATTGAGGTTTTTAGGTGTGTGCAAAGGATGGTGCAGCATTCAGCCCTAGTTACTCTGGTATCTTCCAGAAGTGTTAATTTTTTAACTTTTCTTCTCTGTCCACAGTTTATAAGAGAGTTCTTTTCTGTGTAATAAAAAATTACTGTTAGTCTTTAATAGACAAAATGAAACATGATGCTCATATGATCTGAAATCATCTGATTTTCTAGAATAAAACGTCATATCATTTTATTAAATTACTCCATATCCTTTTTTGACTCTTTAGTAACAATTTCAAGTAACAAATTTTACTATGTTAAGAGAGCTTAATGCAGTTTTAAAACTATTTTAATCTATTTTTCCATTGTTTTCTTCTGTATTTTAAATCCTTTTTTACTGCTTAGTGCAGCATTAAAAAGTATGATATGGTGAGAAATCTCCTCCACAAGAAGAAAAGCATAGAGCAAGCAATATTTAGCCTCCATTTTTGTTAAACTTTTCTTTGATGAATCAAAATTTCAGATTATAAATGTCAGGGACTTATCCATATTTCTTCAGAACATAGCACATTTTATCCCATGTCTGCCTTCCATAAATCCTTATTAAAGTTAGCATATATACATGAGAAGGAGCCAAATGGCATGAAAACACTCTGCCTTTCTTTTTTATTTTTTATATAGAATTATTTATGGTACAACAGAACATGAAATCTTGTTCTTCATCATATATCTTTGGCATAAAAAATTCTTAGAAAAGCAAATACCATGTTATTTAGGGCCCCATAGCATTATAAAAATGCAAAACTACATGACTGCAAACCAAATATATAAAGCCAATACAGATATTTCTCAAAAGTGTTGTATAAACCCATTTTTTGGAAGAAAACTACAATACTTAAAAAAAAAAACCAAACAAAGAGGCACACAGAACACATCACTGCTGATGACCAAGGCTATTTTAGAGGTTACTGTAAGGTTCACTTCTATGTCCATTTTCACCAAAATCCTCAGAGCACTAAAATTAAGTCAGTGGTTGAAGGGGAGCTTAGGGCTTTGGGAGGGGCCATCCCCCACAGATTCCCAAAGGAATCTGCATTAATATTTTCATAATGTCAATAGCCTAATGGGGTTATAGGCAGCCTCATAACCCCACATACTACAGGCACCACATCTCAGAGTCTGCCATTGATGAAATGATAACAATAACAAAAACATACCATTAAACAGAGCCAGTTATATGGACTAAGTGACTCGGTTGATTAAACCTGTGCAGTATCCCTTGATCTAACATTAATGTATTTGTTTTATATAATGTGTGCTGAAGATGTCAAAAGTGAATGTGATACAAACATCTCCTGGTGCTCATTAGCCTGCTGTGATGTGATGGTGCTGCTGCCATGTGGTGAGACTCAGGACTTGGCTCTTAGATTCTGTTCTAACACTTTGGAGCCTGCACTTGCCTGGCATGGACACAGGGTCACAGTGCAATTTTAATTGTGCAGAAGTGTGCAGATTAACTTTCTACATGTACATATATAGATAGACAGATATAGCTAAATTTTCATGGAAGTTCATTTGCACTGAAGTGTATCTCATTTATTGACTTAGCCATGTTTTACAGAAATAAAATGGTAGTAATTTTGCATGGTGGCTGCTGCTTTAAGACCCTCTTTCCCTGTTGCCTGGCAGATGGATGGCTATAATGCCATCACTTGATACCATGCCGAATTGTGACTGTGTCATTTTGTTAGAGCCTGCTGGTTTCATGTAGAAATTTGCTGTTGGATTAGGGCTTTTGCCAATCCAGGCACAAGAAAAAGGCTATTTAATGTGTTTTGAGATGCCATATGGTGTGGATAAGAGAAGTAGCTTCATGGCAGTCATGAAATCTGATGCATATGAGTAGGCCTGTGTGCTTTGCCATATTCCCTGTCACAGAGTGCACCTGCTGCAATCAGGTATTACAGACAGAAAATATGACTGTCATAGTTCTTGATCATGGATGCACCTCAATGTCAGAAAACAGTAAATCCTTCTGATGCTTTCAATGCACATGCAAAGCCAACCGCATGAACTGGAATGGGAAGTGAGGAAATACCCACTTTATGCAGAGCTGATTCAAATTCAAACACAATATTCATTTACAATGCATAATATTCACTCCAAATTTCATGGTATTTTACTAACAAACCTCATCATTCTGTCTCAAACTAGATGAACAGAACATATACAAAAGGAACTGATAACAGCACTCTCTCAAAATAAAACTCACAAGTCTGAGTCTGGGTCCTTCCAGTGTTTTCCTGTGATAAATCTCATCCTGCTTCTTCATCCATTTCTGCCACCACTGTGAGTCCAACAATATCCACTAATGCAATTCTTATCTTCTTTTTCTTCACTTCCCTTTTTTCTCCACTTAATCCCCAAAAAAGTCTAAAAGAAAGCAAATGGAGGCAAGGATGTCTTCAATCTAACACTACAGCTTTCTCCTCCATTGAATAATGGGAGAAATTCTGGCTCCACTGTAGCTTCAGTATTTGAGTCACTATTTTTCTTGAGGCAGACAGTCTCAGAGATGTTTAGCAGTGAACAGATTTCCTTTAGAATATATGTGAATGTCACCATCATGCAGAAATACAATGATACTAAGGCTATAAGCACAAAAAATCCTACTTTTAACATCAATATACTAATCAGGGCTCAGTTTATCAGACATACTATGACCAACCAACCATGCCACTCTAATTTTCAGACTTTCAGCTGCCAAACTGGCATCCAGAAGCACCAAGTTTCCCATACAGCAGGTACACTGCTGCCCAGCTTGTGGGAATAGGAGCACTAAAGACACACGTGGAGATAAAACCTGAGGCTATATGGAGAATTTCAAGGAAAATAATTAGTGGTCTGTATAGTTAAGTAGCCTTCAGCATCAGGTGATAGCTGAGGAAAAATGTTAAGGGTAATTATATACTTAAACGTAGTAATAATAACTCTGTCTAAATCTCATTCAGAGCTTCCTAATTCTGCTGGCAATATTCCTCAGGGTACCAGACAGACTGAGGAAAACACTACTTCTTTAACTACCAGCTTTTCCTCAAGAGATACTTGAAGCCTTATAGTCACTTGATAAAGGGAAAGAAAGCTTGGGATTTTTGCAGGATTTGGACTGTGCTATACATAAAAACTTCTGGCAGGAGTGTTCTCACTCAATTTACATAAAAACAACATGAACAACAACACTTCAGATTGGTTTAAAGCATCTTTCAAGGAAGAAAGAATTGGGCAGTATGAAGGTCATGAGCAAGATGGAGGCAGAAGATCTTTCTGTTTATTGCACAGCAGAGGGTGGTACTTCAGCCCAGCTGGGGAGCCTCACAGGGCCCTACATCCAAACCAGCTTGGCCTGGGCAAACCCCCCACAGCATTATCACAAAACTGGGCTCCAGTCCTGAGCACAGCCAGGACTTCTCATCTGCGCTGCTTATTGAAACTCAGACAATGCTGCCCTGCAATAATCGCCAGTGTCACCCCATACTTATGGATGGCATCCATTTCCTAAAATCCAACAGACTTCCAGGAGGGCTGAGAGCCTCACAGTGCTCACAGAACAACATTGACAGTGTCACAGCCCTGCCATGCACACTGTCACAGCTCTGCCATGGCACAGTGTCACAGCTCTGCCATGAACAGTGACACAGCCCTGCCATGCACAGTGACACAGCCCTGCCATAGCACAGTGTCACAGCTCTGCCATGGCACACTGTCACAGCTCTGCCATGCACAGTGACACAGCCCTGCCATGGCACACTGTCACAGCTCTGCCATGCACAGTGTCACAGCCCTGCCATGGCACACTGTCACAGCTCTGCCATGGCACAGTGTCATAGCCCTGCCATGCACAGTGTCACAGCTCTGCCATGCACAGTGTCATAGCCCTGCCATGAACAGTGTCACAGCTCTGCCATGCACAGTGTCACAGCTCTGCCATGGCACACTGTCACAGCTCTGCCATGGCACACTGTCACAGCTCTGCCATGCACAGTGACACAGCCCTGCCATGGCACACTGTCACAGCTCTGCCATGCACAGTGTCACAGCCCTGCCATGGCACACTGTCACAGCTCTGCCATGGCACAGTGTCATAGCCCTGCCATGCACAGTGTCACAGCTCTGCCATGCACAGTGTCATAGCCCTGCCATGAACAGTGTCACAGCTCTGCCATGGCACAGTGTCACAGCCCTGCCATGGCACAGTGTCACAGCTCTGCCATGCTCAGTGTCACAGCCCTGCCATGAACAGTGTCACAGCTCTGCCATGCTCAGTGTCACAGCTCTGCCATGGCACAGTGTCACAGCCCTGCCATGCACAGTGTCACAGCCCTGCCATGGCACAGTGTCATAGCCCTGCCATGGCACAGTGTCATAGCCCTGCCATGAACAGTGTCACAGCTCTGCCATGCACAGTGTCACAGCTCTGCCATGGCACACTGTCTCTTCTGCCCTGCAGTACACGAGTCCTGACCTCACAAAACTGGAGTTCCACAGTCCCTGTTTAACCTCAGGCACATGCTGAATCTCAGGATACTGAGTGGAAATATGGATCACAAGTAGGACCAGTTACGAAGCCAAGTAGAAAACTGAAAGACACAAATCACAACAAACTAGCAATACATGGCTATGCACATGTTTAAGACACTCTTGTAGGTGTTCACCTGGTTCTACACTGCTCAAAATCTCTTGTTTATTTTTACAACTCACCAGTGGAAGGGTCCACATTATAACATGAATGATATCAGCTATCTCCTAAGGTACATTAGATAGAATTTCCTCATCTACAACTTTCTTACATCCAGTGTATTGGATTTAGTTTAGAAACAACTTTTCTGGAAATTGCTTTGTGTGCACTGCATGTTTTGTTAGCAGTATTTTCCCAGAGCTGGCAGATCACTCCGTGGTAGCAGATGTGCATGTTTTAGAAAATCACTACCAGAAGGAATAGCATAATTATATTTACTGCTGTTTGTTACTGCACCAGATATCGACTCGTAGGGATACTGGGACAATTGAGACTCACTAAGAACTCCTCTTCTTACTTGGCATAATATACATAATTATGTTTTCTTTCCCCTAATTGCAGCTAAAGATTACCTGCTCACTAATAAACTTTTCTTGCAGTATAGCCAAAATTAGGGCCTACTGAAGGCAACTGGAGATGCATCTTAAGTATCAGAAGACTTCAGTTTACATCCTCTTGAATTTTCCACCTGCCATATAATTTTGTTTTTGTATTGGTTTCTAAAAAGGTGACATTACTGTAAGAGAACATACATTTCTGACAAATAATCCTGCTAAATTCTGTGATATTCATGCATTAGTCATCTGCTGACCCAAAGCTTTACACTAAGTTTTGCAAGTATTTAAAGTGTACTATTGAAGATCTGACAGAAAACCTCTTGCACTATTTTTATGTTCAGAACCAAAGGGAATTTAAAAGGCAAGAAATAATGTCCAGGGAATGATAAAACTTCAAAAAGATTTTATTGAAAACATGTTGCCTGAAAAACTGTGGAAGCTCTTTATTTGATAAGTGGTTTTTATCCCTTTTTGTTTCATTTATGATTTGAGAATACATATGCTGATTTCCTTTCTCATTTAAATTTCAATTATTGCTCCATTAGTGCTAGATTCATTGTGAATTTGTAGCCTTTTGAAATCTTTTTAGAATTTCCACACATATATGGGTCCAAAGCCACTTTTAGATTAAATGAGAACAAAGACAAGAAAAATATTGTAGGAAATTGAAATTACCACACTTGTGAAAGTGGCGGTGCCATCTACTAGAACAGATTCTTAAAAATCTGTAGCATGTCTTTAAAAAACAAAAAACCCACACATGGCAATACAGAAATTTATTCCCTTAGGAATCTCGTTGAAGCTTTGTCCACTCTAATTACTGTCCTTGATATATCTTATGACACAGCTCAAGGTCACACCTGAGAATGCATCAGCTGGTGTCTGGAAAACAAGTTTGTTCTTTGCAAACTTAAGATCTGAAATTCCTGTTTTCTGGGGTAACAGCTGTAAAATAGAGACTGGTGAGGAATGAAATACTGTACTGCAAGGCTGACATTCATACTGTGCATTAGGAATTTAAACCCTGTGTGTGTGTTTGATTGACATGCAGAGCTTACTGACCCACTGCTTCTCCTTTATCCAGAGGGCAACTCTTGGGTTCCATTAGTCAATTATTTAAATGATACAGTGATTGCTATAACTCCTTCAAAGAATCCTTTTGTGTATTAGTGCTCACAGGAGGTTAATAATTTCACATTAGAATGTCCAAGAACAAAATGCTAAAGTCATGAACAAATAAGAGTACAAAATACTGGTAATGGATCTTGACTTCATAATAATTTGATTAGATAAAATCAAGGCCAGCCACATTAAGTATATATAACATAACATTCAGTTTTTTGATGCCTAAGCTTTTGACCGGTTCAAAATTGCAAAACAAACACTGTTTTATTTTAACAAGAAAAATATTGCATACCACAATTTTGAGCTGCTGGTGTCTAAATATCAAGGCAAGTTACAATTTTTAATATTAATTTTTTCCTCACAAAAGATAAAGAAAATATCAAGTTCTACTCCCTTCATTTAAGGCTGGGACAAGATATATTCTAAGCATCCACAGGAAGCTCATGCCAAACAGCAAAACTCTGATTACCTATGTCCTAGGCATGTCTTCTTCACTAAACCCTTCTTCTTTGTATACCAACCTTTACATTCCCATGACAAAACTTGAAAAATAATGCCCCAGGTACAGTGATCTTATACTTCCTCTTTCATAGAAAGAAATTAAATGGTGATCAGAATAACCTCATTTCTCCAGAAAATCCAACCCATCAAATTATAGACTCTCCCTTCCTAACTCTTCCACGGTTTCTTAATTTCAAATGCAAAAAGCTAAAGACAAAGGCGTTTGGGCAAAAGGGAAAGCTTTCTTAGAGCTAAGCAGCAATGGCCACCTAACAGCAGAGCAAAGGAGGTGCAGCTCCATGGCCTGTGCTGGCCCCAGACTCAGAGGTGTGCTTGCAGCAGGTCTGTTCAGACTCACTGCAGAAATCCAGTGGGGGTACAGCTCCCCTCTGCTCCTAAACCTTCGAGGGCAAAGCAGAGGAGAATGATGGGGGGACTTGACTACAACTGCAGAAAAGCCTTGGCACAACTCAAGTTCATTGGCATTGGTACTGCAAATGCTTTGTCACAGCCACAGCCAAAACCTCTGCCACAATCTCTTGGCAGAAGGGATGATGCCACGACAAACACTTCAATCTTTTCGTGGTTCATTTACTCCTACAAATGTGCTGAGCTGAGCAGGACCCTCTGAACCTCCCTGCTCCCTCAGACAGCTGTGGTTGGAAGATGGACAAGTACAAAGGCTCTTATTTCCTCTCCTTTAATTGTGTTTTTCTATTCCAGCTGTGCTACAAACTCTGCCATTCACCAAATTTTATAGTTATAAAAGTATCAGATCATGATTTCACATAACTGATGATTTTTTTCTAGACATAAATGGCTTCAAAAGTCTGCAATGATTATCAGAAAAGAAATCAAAGGAGAAAAGATGGAGCCAAAATGTGATGAACAAAATAGCTATAAAAGAAAAAGTTTTATGCATGCTATCATGCTATCATATCCTTCCCTAGGACTTTGCATTACTATGCATTTCTATCTTTGTGACATTCAATTTTCTTTGACTACCAGCAATATCAGCAGCACTACTGAAGGTGATTCTCTCAAGAATTCATGTTCTTTTCAGATAAACAAAACTTGGACAAGAAATGTACAAGAAAATGAAAAAGCTCAATTGACTTAAATGCTTTTCTTCTTTCAGTTATCCAGAGATTTCCCATTCAATAGCTGTCTTGTCATTCTGACTCACTTATTTATCTACATTTTTCTATTAATATTTTATTTTTAGAACACAAATGTTTTTCCCCTCTGAAAAATCATGTGGTTTCTAGATAAAGTGCTAAAATTCATGTCACAATGGGAAGCAAACAAAATGTACCAAAAATATCTAATCCCACACTTTTTTTTTCTGTCTTAAAACTCTGGTCCAGACTTCCAAAGACTAAAGAGCCTTATGCAAAACTGGACTAATATTGATAATTTTTTACTATTTTACAGTTCTTATATCAAAGCAAAGTGAAACTCAGGAGGGTTATTTTATATCCCCGAGACTTGTCTTTAAACTTGGTAGTTAACCTCTTGTTTAGATTCTCTCACTGTAACTGTAGCAATATCTCCAAATTAGTGCCAAGAGACTAATTCTGCATTGTGGAGTCTAGAGAAGGGATTTATATAAACCTGAATGAATCTCAGGCAAGTGGTGTTGAATGGCTTTAAACTTTAACTAGGGGCTTTGGGTAAGGCCCATAAATCCCACGGAAGCATTCTTCCTGCGTCAGAGAATCCTGCACAAAGCCACACATCTCCTCCTTTCTTCCCAGTTATAAAACCCAGGAAACAAAGCAGAAAGCTGCCTGCTCAGCTGATGGAAGCCCAGCTGCAAAAGTCTGTTTGCATGGCTGAGTTCTGAGACCTCAGAAATGAGGGACAAGTCAGCTGGCTACTGAACAGCTGGACTCTGCAGACTGCAAATACCTGAGCACTGCAGTGCTGCTGCTAAAAATCATATTCTGCTGTGAACAATGGAAAATTTAATCAGGTCTAACGAATATACTGGCTATTGTGTTTCTACAATATAGCTGTGTCATTATAATAAAGTATGATTTCCACATATTTTATTAGCTTTTTTTCTCAAATCTGGAAAAGTATTCTTTTAAAATATTTTAAAGTATTACAACTCAGTATTATTTTTCATTGTTTTTTCTTTAATACTCATTTGCCTTTTTTATAATTTTGTGACAAACATATTTCTTAAGTATTAATGACCTTCATTTCATTTAAAGTATTTTAAAATAATTAACCAAATAAAGTATCTACTTTTATAGGAAGTGTTTTTACTGACACAAATAAAGGTGTTCAAGTATTTACAGAATCCTGGTATCAACTACCAAAATCTAAATTAAAGTTTTGGGAAAAGAAATCTCATTTAAAATTTGAAGCAGAGGAAGTTTTCTTTTTTTTTCTGGAAGTAGCCAGTTAGCAAAGTGGGGAAAATGAGAGAATATCTAGGTGAATAGAATAAAGCGTTTGTCTTTACCACTACACAAAAAATTATATGTAATGTATCTTTTTTACATTGATGCAACAATTTCATCAAATGTTAGCACATAGAGAACTCTGGAAAACTGAAAAATTTATCTCAAATTACAAAATCATCCAGCTAAAAGCACAGCTTTACCATCTCCAATTTCTTGCTTGGCGATAAAGACAAGTGAAAGTGGCTAAACTGTTACAAAATGGAGAATGAGCCACACATTGCATCAGTTCACCAAACACAACACAAAACTGCAAAAGATACCCCTGAAAGAAATTGTTCCAAATATTGAATTTTTGAAAAGAAAAGCCAGAGCTGAAAATGAGACCATTTTTTTTCTCTGAAGAACAAACTTGCAAAACAAGAATAGAGCTTTAGCTGGCCTCACCCCTGCGAATATCAGCAACAACTAAATGTTTGCTGCAAGCACTCAGCTGGAGTTAGCATCCATGCTTAAAAGCACTGGAATATTGTCCTTATCCTCCTGCTCTGACAGAGCAGGTGCATGAGTGAAGCCTGCAGGAGATGCACTCCTGCCATCAGCAATGCCACAGAATGCAGAGAACCCTCACTTTGCCTGCTTTTTCCTGAGTGAACATTTTATTAATGGCAGTGTGTCAGGGCCACTTCTGCCTCTTCCAGCAAACTGAATGTGAAGAATCTTGGTCATTGTTTGAAGGAATGAATGGGGCTCTCGACTGAGAAGAAGGGACAAATTCTGTGGTGTTCGGGCACCTGAGAGGGCCCACAGCTAAAGCATCTGCATAATATTTGTCTTTTCACACAGGAGAGGAGAAGTCCACCGTGGCTGGGCACAACTGGATGAAGGTCACTGATGGTGCTTGGGAAGCTGCAGAATGGTTGTGGGAAATTTAGGATTTTTGGACAACTAAATGATTAAGCAGAAGTTGTTTATTATTTACATTATATACTTCTAGATTCTACAAATTACTAAGTATACACTTTTTGATTGCTGCCTTTGTTTTGTTCACTTGTTTTCTGCTTGTATTTCCCAGAGTATGTGATTGGTTATAGTCTAGGAGTTTTACAGTCCTCTCTTATCTGGTTATTGTGGTCTTGGTATTCGGTTTCTCAGCCTCTTCTTTCTTAATTTAGCGCAATTTATGTTTTAATAGCTTTGATGAATTCTTGAGGTTTTGCTAACAAATTTAGAAGCAGGCTGCCTGGTGCACACTATGGCCTAACTCTTGCAAACACATTGCAACAAATGGTGAGAAAACACAGCACAGAAAACTGATTCTCTGGTAATGGCTGTTTTTATTGTCCTTTCAACTCAGCTGCATTCCAACATATTCTTCTTGCCTTCCACCTTTAGCCAGCTATGAATTCTTTGCTTGTGTATTTTGTAATCAAGTGCCTTCATCTTCCATACAGCCTGAATACTTAAGGAAATTATTGCAGAAAAAGCCCAGCTTGAATGTTACAATTCTAAACATGCTAAAATAAGACAAATTCAGATCTGAAAGAAAAAACTATACTTAGAGAAAATGGAGTATCTCACCTAAAAATTAAGCATTAACCTCTTGAGCATTAACAAATCATAACTTTCAAACATCTACAACTTGAAAAAAGTTCTACAGATTTCTCAGCAGAATATAAAACGTATTTCTCTCTTCTCATGAAATGTCAAGTCCTTGCTCTAAAATATAAGAGTACTTTTAAATTTTCAAAGGAAATCTTTACCCCTGAAAAGCAGTGATTTTCCCTTGTTTCATTCTGAGTCCTTTTTTTCAAGGAAAGTAGATCTCATACAATAGTGGAGCAGACCACAATTATTGAAAATTCCATCCCTGAACAGCAAACCCCAGTAAAATTACAGGTAATTGAAAAGCCAGCAGAAGGAAAGAGCCCTCAACAGCTTTTAAATGAGGAAAACTTCAGTGTCTCTCATGTGTGTAAGAAAGCATAAAATTAATAGTCAAATAAAACTGTAAGTCTACATTAAGATAGAAAAAATACTGGACAGTTCATTAAATAAATTGGTCAGGTTGACCTTTATCAACTTTTTTACATCTTTATGTTACATTCTAATTCAGAATAATTTTTAATGTTGGTATTTTCTTGAAAATATACTTTTAAGGTCACCAGACCTTGTGCTGAGATAAAGTCACATCTGCAATTCAGAGCAGCCCAGAACATCCCATCTCCTGTGTCCTTGTCCACAAAGTGAAAAGGTGGGAGGGCATTCACACTTCCTCATGTTCAATATGGAATCAATCATGCCTGCAACCAATCAATGCAACACTTTTATAAAAGCTTCAAATAAAAATCAAATTTCTCACTTCCACTATGAAATAGCCAGACTTAAATGGGACTTTCTTTCAGAGGACTGCATAATTTTTAACAGGCTTTAGAAGATGGAAGGAAATAATTTAACCTCCTTCCATCAGTGGTATGAGAAGGCAGGGGGAGCTGCAGCTGTCTGACTGAAATCCACCTCATCCCAGTGACTGTGAAGGCAGCTGCAGACCTCACTCAGGCATAGAAACACTGAAGTGGTGTTAGAAAAAAAGTTTGATACCACCAGAACTCAAGACAGTGCCTGCTCACAAACATATATAATGAAAAGACTGAAAATATCCAAGAACCCCTATTTTCCTATAGGTTCATCACTTAAGTGATGAATCTTGTTATCTTAATCTTGTTATCTTATTCACAGGATGATTAAAAGCATGAACATGTGGCCCCTCAGACAAGGTTTAGTGGTGAACACAGGTAGACTTGATCTTGGAAATATTTTCCAGTCTGAATTTGATTTTATGATTCTATGATAGCCAAAATGTATATAAAGTACAGCAAGATTGACATCTATAAAACACATCAACATAGAAATATTGTAGGACTTTAAACCATCATATTTTAAGTTATTTTCATTAAAATATAAGCATCAAACAAAAATCATGAGATGAGGAAAGAATTCTTCTAATATTTTTATTTATCAGCAACCAGTTACTTTTTAAGTGACTAGGAATTTTGCTCCTACTGGAGCCCAGCAAGCTTAGGTAGAAAGGCAAAAAGAACTCCTCTTGTTTTTCAGATGTTTTCCAAATTAACAACCAAGGATGGTAGTGCTTTTGAACACAAGTATTCATATGCACTATCTGCATGTTCTATTTTCCAAATTACCATTTCTGTCTGTGGGAATTCTTGCAATGTACAGCATGTGGTAATATTACAGCACACACACATAAATACTTACTAGCAATAAAAAGACTCCCCACAATTTCTTCTTTTCTAAAACACCTGTAAGTCATTTTATCATATTACAAACCCAATATTTTATAGAAGCATTAAGTCATGGAACCCCTCAAGAGACAACTACACTCCTATAAAGATACTTTGGTAATTGGAATGTTGTTGTAATAAATAAGCAGAGAAACACATATTCAGAGTAATTTTTTGCTTTACTACTTGTATTTTACAAAATAATAAATTTGTTTGGAAGCAGCTGTCTGTTAGTGAAGTATACAAATTTTCATAAGTCTCTAAACTATTATTGTCAGGTAAGTGCCCTTCAGGCTGCAGATCCCAGGATAGACTCCAAAATTCTGGCAAGACATGGTGATATTTCACCCACTGACACAGCAGGGGTGAGAAAATAATCTTTTATTTGGGTGTTGGTGGCATTCATAGTCAGTATCTGTCCAACAGCTGGGAGCCATCAAATTATTTTTTCCGCTTTAGTTTACTCTGGTGTCTTCCCACTGGTTTTCTTTTACATTTTTTTAAACTATTGCTAATTCTGTTTGTCCCAAGCCTCATCATGCTTTCCACAGACCAATTCCAATTTCTGATTTAGCTCATCTCTGGTAAAATGTCTCCCTCCACTCAGCCTACTATTTCATGAGTACCATAAATTCAGCTTTCTGAGGAACTCCATGTATTAAAATGATACAAATTCAAGAAATATCAATAGCATTTCACTCAACTTTCTGTGTTGCAGGGCAGGTATAGCAGAAGGTTTTACTCCTAATCCCTGAGGAGATGGCTCACCACTTACCTCATCTAACATTAGAAATGAATTGTGAAATCACTGGCCATTAACAGAATATAGAACTAGCAATAAGAACTAAGACCACGAAGTTACCGACCTCAGGAGAAATAATTTTCTGAAGAAAATAATGACTCACATTTCTGCCCTGAACCACTGCTTCTGGAAGACAGTGTAACTAGACACTCTCCCTTGACATCTGTGCAAATTGTACTGTGCCCTTCTTGTTAGGAAAAATACATTGGGGATGACAAGTCAAAACCAGGGAAAATCAGCTGTTTCAAATTGTATGTAAGGAGAGCTGATGCGGCTCCAGGGATCCCTTGAGTAGAAGATAAAGTCTACCTGTAACAAGAGAAGTATGCATTTAACCCAAAACAATAACTAGGGAAGGTGGGGAAGTAAAAATAATGCTCTAGCCAAGGACTGGCACCACAACAAGCTCACTGCTATCAGGGGAAAAGCCCCTGGAAAAACAGGACATGGTGATTTCCAGTTGCAGGAGGATGCAGGCTTGGAAGATGAAAAATCTGAATAGTATTTATAGAATAGTAACTGTATATAAATTGGCAATATATCTTTTTGATTCATCCCTAATACCATTCCATAGAAATAAATCTACAGAGCCTGGGCAATCACAAATACAAAGCAAATGCCTTCTGATCTTATCAGCCTTTCTGTGAAGAAGTTCCTCCAAATGTCCAACCTAAGGCTCCCCTGCTGCACCTTAAGACTATGTCCTGAATAGGCACGTTCTGAATAATTTGTAAAGAAAAGTCCTGAACGCATCTTTTACAGCACCATTTTCAGTTTGCATGGACAGCTACTTGCCTACATAAAGGTATTTGTTTTCAGTTATGTGTATGTCCTGTGAGATTTAACTCAGAAGTAATTCATAAATAAATCTGTGGAAAGATCTTTTAAAAGTATAAAGTATAGGAGTAATTGATGCTGCCTTAGAGTAGTTCTTTCCCCCATATTAAAAATCTAAAGGATAAACGAGCATGCTCCACAACAAGACTGTGAGTAGAACATCTGCACACAGATATATTTACATTCTGTCTGTGTGCACCTGACAGACAGGTATATTAGGTATACTACATATAAAATAAACAAAACCCAGACTAGGGTGTGAAATCTAATCAGCATTTTATTCCACAATTTATGCATGAGAAGGCATTTCATCAGCGTTAGCTGCAGTTCTCATGTTGTTCTTGCGTTTTGAACTATACTTCTAATTTTACATTGTTCTAAACATATGCACAGCTATAGATACCGAGACCATAATCCTTCATATTGGCATTTTATTGCTCAAAACAGAGAGGACAATGCAAATAGAACATTGAAAGATGCTGTTAACAGCTGAGGACTCTGTACTCCACAGAGGTTGAACTCCTTTAAAGCCATGCATGAGGAGCACAGGCCCCCAAAAACACCACCCATGCACAGACTAGACTCAAGAGGTGACAAAAAATGCTCAAGATGATCAGTTTATAATCCCTTCTATTTACAGGTGAAAGCTGTCATCTTTTGATCAAAGTATGATTTGGCATGTTATAATAAGCTCACACCCCCACACCTGTCAAAAAATTAATGCTGGCCCTTGCTGGCAGTAAATTCTGGACAGAAATTCTGTAGTAAACTAAAGATAAATGCATGTAAGGAAAATGCTGCCAGTTTTGAGAAACAGAGAGAAAACCTGCATTCAGATTTCAATACATGAATCATCTACAGAATTATAATAACAGGGCCAAACAGACTGCTAAAATGATATCTTTCATTGCTGTAGAAAGATTAATACCAACATCTTTAATGCCAGTACTACTTAAAGCAGAGTCCAGCACAGGAAGAAGTGCACAGCTTCCATACAAGAAGGCAAGTATCAAGTCTTGTGACATCCTGATGATTGTTCTCTGCCGAAGGATAAGATAAATACAGCACTAACCCACCTAAGTGGGGACACAAGTCATTTCTGGGACTGTTAATCTCATGTGTCTGTGAAACACTGTTGTTCAGTCTTCAGTTACATGTTACTTACAGAGAGAGACCACAAATAGAGACCACAATGTGGTCTGTAACCTGCTTTAGCCAAGAGAGAAAATGAATGCTTGATCTTTATTGGATTTCCCTCCCTCAGTAATGTCGATTGCTTTAAAACTGGCTGCCCTGTTTTGTCAATTCAGCAATCTCAAGGCTGTGTCCTGCTATGTTCATTTTACAGTGAAATAAAGGGTAGATACAAGCCTAAGGAAACTGAATCACCACATTCTGAGTTTGACTCATTGATGTGTACATAATGTAACTGCTCTGCCTTGCTGAACCAAACCAGAAATATTTGCTTGGAGGTCTTTTAGGGTTTGCAAAGTAATTTTTGTATTGCATTAATTATGAACTCTGCCTCTAGAAAAGCTGATATATTGAAATCAGAGGTCTGTGTGTTTGATTACAGCATGAAGCATTGCACCTGACTACCAGAAAGGGATCATTCACAAACACACACCTGTAAACAGATGTGTTGTGTTTTTAATTTGACATACAATTTGCTGAGATTTTAAAGACTTGTATCATATTTACTGTGCAAAAAAACCATTTTTCAATCTGAGAACCTCAGCTTAATCTTTAGAGAATATTTCCAAAATCACTGTATCCTCTGTATTTTAAAACTATTACCCCACACAAAATCTCCTTCTTTCATATGTTTTTCATATGCTTTTTGGCCAGCTCAATCTATCTAAAACACCCTAAAAATTCACAGTTTTCTTCTTTCTGTTTTCCATCTGTTGTCTCTATAAACCTCAAGGAGCTGAACAGTTAAATTTTAAAGAAACTCTGTGGAAGGCAGTTATCTCCTTAAAATTCTCAGCTGCTAAATTTTTGTCTGCTGAGACACCTGGGCCCAGAACTCCCACCCAAATCTGTGTGAATCACCTCTCAGCACCATGCTAGGCTGCTTCTCAGAGTCTTTCCTCTAGAATGTCCATAAATCCATTCTCATACAAGTGTTCAATAGAGTAGGAGGGGATAGAGCATGGCTTGCAAGGTGTCCATTAAATTAATTTCCTCATTTGCTCATTGTTGCACTTTTTTATTATATTCCCATTTGCTCATTGCTGAATCTTGCTTCCATTTCTTGTTTATGTTTTTATATAAAAGTTTATACTAACTTTTCATATAAGCAGGGACCGAATTTCCTTATTTGTACATTTAGCATCCAGAAGAAGGCATTCCATATAGTGACAGCAGCTTTTTTAATTCCTCTAAAAGGGTAAACTTGAAGCATTATCCATATGCAGTGGAATTATGCCTTCCTTTTTTATTTATTTATTTTGCTCTAACAGAAGCACGTTTCATTAATGCCCACCTACATTTTCATGTCATTAATTCTGATTCTCTACATGAAAACAAGCTTGTCCACAGAGACCCTGTTTTTAAGGCAGTATCACAGGTCTGTGACTATGAAAATGAAAATCTTAGAGTTATGAATTCACCTGTGACCTGGAGCCTTAGGCAGCACACATGCACAGCCTTACACTGCACAAGTACCCTCCTGAATCTTTTTGAGCAAAACGGCACTGCCCAGAAGCAACTTCACTAAATTCACGCCAGCACTTTTTTTCCTAACACTTTTGAAACTTCTGGAACCTCACTGGACTGATTTAATGTCATTTGAGGGTGAATTTCCTTCCCTGGCTGCAGACAGTACCACTTTAGGTCCTTTATGGTTCCCCCATCCCGATTCTGAAGGCAGGGCTGTGCTGCCAGTCCTGTGCTGGATCTGCTGGCCCAGCAGGGACATCTCAGGGGATCTGGTCTCTAACAAAGCACGAGAGCTGTGTTCCAGCACCAAAACCACTGCTTCAGAAATGGAACAAGGCCAAATCAGTTCTAAACAGAGGATTAAAGCTGGGACCATTAAATAAATGCAACTTGTGCTCCCAAAATCCAATGCGAAGACCCTATTCCCAAAATATAAGCAAGTAGGTATTGGCTTGTTTATTCTGCAGGTACCAGTGTGGGAAGTGGCCAACACAGACACAGTACACTGCTGCTGGAGACTTCCCCAGCAAGCTGATACACACCTTGCAATGAGCTGGAGCACTGGGAAGGAAAACTGGGACTGACATTACTACAGTAGTTTGACACAACAGTGAATAAGCCATGGAAGTTGTCAAGAAAACAAAGTGCCTTCATTCTGCCTGAGTACTGGGCAAACTTAAAGATTTATTTTGAATCACCTCATTTTAATAGTTGGATGTGGCCTCTTCAGGTTTGTTTTTTGCTGGCTATTTTTTAAATGATTATTATTTTTATTGCCATTTCTGTTGTGCAATCTGGATGAGGGATTTTAATGGCAAAGTGATTAATTTGTGGAAAAAGTAGGGCTGCAGACCTCATAAGCATAACAGCAGTATAAAAGTCTGGCTGGAGTAAAGAGATTTGAAGAAACTCCCTCCCCTCTTCCTCAGGGTTAGATTTATAGTGTGAATTTTGCACTATATTTACAATGATACTTTCGTTAGATGTGTGCTTTACTGCTGAAATTACAAACCTGAGAAATGGAACATATTTGAGGCCAAGCTCAGTTTTCCTCACTCATTCTCCCTAGATTATTCATCTTGCCATTTTCAGCAGATGTATTAGGATCTTTCTAATGCAAATGTTATCACAGGTACTCCAAATATGCTCTGCAACTAAACAAGGGGTACTCATCTTTGAAACTGAATACCCTAACCTGAAGCTTCAAAAATTTAAAGTATATAGGACCAGTTGCATTTGAGAATTCAGGGAATTTTAACCTTAGAAATTCTTTCAAAAGAACTCACTTCAGGTCTGGAGGCAAAATTACACATTACTAATTACATAACTGCAATATACCTTGTGTCCTCAAATCCAGCAGCGTGTGTATGAGTTTTATACTGCAAAAACGTAATTGCCAAACTTCATCAAAACCAGATGCTAAATAGATATGTTTGCAATATTATAACCCAAATTGTCCTTCCTGCAGCTCTTAGTTCAAAGGTATGCAAGCTTTGCTTTAGGAAATCCCACAGACATCTCAAGCTCTACTGAATCCTGCAGAAAATTGTGGTTAAAATGAAATTATATAGTCACCACCTTCATTGTCATAGTAAGTCATGAAAAGCTGGGTTTGTGCCAACTACGTCACCAAGAATTAAGCTCAGAAAAGTTTTGGAATGATTTTATTTTTCTTTTAAGAACCTTGCATATATCGAAAGAAAGTTCAGGAAATTTTGCTCTAGCTCAAGCTATATCTATCATGGAACCTTGGACTCTGTCAGATTTCTGGTAGAAGCATTGTGATTTTAAATCTTTGTTTAGTGTGCTTATAGATAATTCTGACTGTTCAATAATTACACATCACAGTAACTAGCAGCTCTACCAAATATATATAAATACACTACACCAGAAATTTTGGCTCTTGCTGTATTTTCCATGGAGTATATAAAGAAGGCACTTTATGTGACACCATACTAGCCACTGCATAATTAATTTGCCACATAGTCTCATTTTGAATCATCACAGAGAGATGACAAATGATTACCCATTAACTATTCAGTTTTAAATAGTTTTGTGGTCTGAACACTTGCAACAGTGAGGATATCATGTTCTTATTAATATTTATGTGTGAATTTTGTCTGAATAACTAAAGACTCCAGGAAGCTGCACAGCATAAAAACATGAAGGTAGGTCTAGGAGCTGAGTAGTGCCTTTTCTTTTTCACAATATTATTTGGTACTAGTCTTGTAGCTTGATGGATTAGCACTGAAAAGTCCACAATCCTTAACAAAGGTGCCTCCCCTTTAATCCTGCTGCTTTAAGTGCAAGGAAACTGCAGAATTTGCTATATAATTATACATGTGCATCCACAAACACATGAAAAATTCTGAAAAAGTGTATGTATGATTTCTGTCCCTCCCTTTTCAATCTTGTGATGCACAGCATAAGACTTAAAAGTCAGAGACTTGCCTTACAAGTTTTGGGGTAAGTTTCCCAGGTGCTGAAGCATAGGTTTTTGATAAGCTCCAAAACCAGGGTTAATTTTCTGGTCCATTTTAGTTGCTATGTTAATGGTTTAATTCCTGAAAAACTATTCTGGCTCACCTTCCTCACAAGCAAAGATTATACTGTATTACACTGTTAGCAACATTCCGCCTGCTGTATAACTCATTAAAATAAACTCCACTGCAGAGCAAGCTTTCCTTAATTAATCACTGAAGTTTGATTCTTTTAAGGTTTAATTGAGCTCTTTTGGCACAGAAAAGTAACAGGGAACAAAAGTTCTCTGCCTCTCAAATGGTCCAATGTCTGGAGGGTAATAAATATAGATACTGGTCTTTCAGTGTTGAGACATGCAAATAATCCAAAAATAGAAAGCAGCACCAAGAGTGGGTATTCCACAAAGAACTTGGACTTTTTTGACTTCTTTCAAGCCACTGGATTCTGCAGGGATCAGAATTTGCTGCTTTATATAGTTGGTGACCCTCAGAAAAATTCCTTTTGAAAATATACTACTAAAAAAACCCCCCAAATTTCTAAAGAGCTGGTCACACAACGACAGATGCCTGTTCCTAGGGTAAAGAAAATTTATTATCTAATTGAAACGGATTCTGCTTTATCTCTGTAAGACTTCATGAGCCCTCCCAGGATGCCTGCACAGGATACACTGGACCAGACCTACACCTTCACAGGGCACAGCAGATTTGGTATGAGCCAGACCTACTACACTGTTTTCAACTTTCAGACCTGAAGTTCAGCATTGACAAACACAGTTAGAAGACCCCACTCAACTCCATTTCTTTGTGGATGAAAATGTCTACAAAAAGAAGCGTGTCAGAAGACTCTTCAGAAACTGTCACAGAAGCTGGACCTGCTACCAAGACTCTCAAATGAACTAGTAATTTTGGCTTTGTATTTTCAGTTGCTCCCTATTTCCAGTAGAACAGCAATGTTGACAGTGTCCAATGACTGACTTCTAGACATTTCCACTAGTCCCAAGAGAAATTTTTAAGACAGTGCCAGGAAGCCATGGTGATAACTCTCCTTTCAATCTTATATTCCTTCAAAAGTACATTCAAATTTAAAAGAAAAGTCATAATCACATACAGAGATATTGCTAATTATGTTTTAGGAGCATAGTTTTATATCCATTCTTCCATCTAAACATAAACAGTTTTCATAAGATCATGAAATTTTAGAACTACAACTGGAATCTGTGTCATCTTCAGAGGCGTTCTTTATTATTTATGACTGAATCTCTTCTGCTAATCTATCACCAGTACAACACTGGAATTTTCATCCCTACTCTAAAGAAACAAGTAAATCATGCTCATATTTCTCATTCTATTCTCTGTTCTCAAAACCTAAATTAAATGTGAAGGCTGGAAACTGCACTCATGCATTCTTAAAAGCCCAGCACAATCATAACTCAAATACCTTCTTGCAATTTTTCTATTAAATTCAAACTGGCAAACTTGTGCCTCATCAAAGCAATTTTCTGATACAATGGTCTGAGGCAGTCCCACTGGGGCACGGGCCCCTGGGATCCTCCTCCAGCAGGTGAGGATGCAGCCTGCAGACATAACAGCCAAAGGATATTAAATCAAAGAGAAACACTTCTCATTGGCATGTGGGGCTCTTTTACATCTAAAAGGCTGATTTGTACCATTTCCAGCCCTCTGCCTGCATGGCTTTGCTCACTGGGGTTTTCTGGAGCAGAGGGAGTGTGAGGCTGCTGCAGCTGCTGGAAAAAGGCAAACTGGAGCTGCTCACCCTGTGTGGGCCAGGGTCTCAGTGCTGAGCACAGCTCAGACAGTTGGCTCATTACCTCTCTGCAGCTGAGCAAAAGGGAAGTGGGCTGAAAGGAACTAAATGCCCAGTGGTCATCTGCCTCCAGCTTTAGCACTGGGCACTGCTTCAGCCAACATTCCCGCCAGGAATCTGGCAGTGACAAATATTTGAAGGGTGGTTACACTTTTGGGGAACAGCTGACCTGTCATTCCTGGGTCTCGAGCTTAAGACAAAATGTAGGAAAAGAAACTGGACATTTAGGGTAGTTTTTTTTCTGAAGCCTGTACAAATTCATGCCTTGCAAATACAGTGTAAATGTACAAAGACTGCCTAGAAAACCATAGCTCAAAGGCTGATACATTGTGTCAAATGAGATCTGTGTGCTCATTTGGTGTGCATCCTCATGAGGCATCAGCTTCTGAAAATAGGACATCTTCTGAGCAAGCTGCTTTTGACATGGAAAAGGATCACGTATCTAGTAATATATCATTTTATCACCCCATTAATATGGACCACACTGTTCATCTCTAAGATGATTTGATGGTCAGCTGAATGTGAATCTGGCTTCCTAAATAAAATTACATCATTTACTTTGACTTGCTAGGACCTAGTTGTCCTTTTCGTTCTATTGGGACAGGAAAAACCCTACAGAACTTTGAAGAATCAGTTAAAGGCCTTGGTGGAAAGACTCCAGGCTAAATTTCTTCATGCTCGGAGACAAGAGCTGAACTACAAAGTGATTTTTTTGTCTTTGCATTCATTTATTTATTTATTTACTTATTTTACAGAAGTATCCAACAAAGATAATCGAAAAAACCTTAACTTCCAAGTACAAGGAAGTTAGGCTCAGGAGAAGCGCAGAAAAAGATTGCCAAGTTGTTAAAATGACAATCAACACTTATGTGCCTAAGATAACTGAATTCAGATTAAATAAGCAGTAACTACATATTCCTTCACCACCAGTTGCCAGTGCATCCACTGCCATCATAGGAGTCAGTGAAAGGTTCATTTCTCCAGAATTGTTAAGCCTTGTTTTGCTCCCTGACTTGTCCATGACATGACTTGGAAAAGAAGTTTCTCGAGGAGAAAGTGACCCAAAAAGGAGGGGAGCTGCTTTTTTCCAGCATTACCAGGATTATTAGAGCAGGTATCAACACAAAATCTTGGCTGCTCACCCAAAGGACCAGGGAAGGGACCACTGACATTTCCTGTCGGTTGCTGTTGGATCACAGTGGTAATTCACTGGACAGTCTTTCAGACAAGCTGCTCAGCTTCGCCACAGGATATAATGGCTTGAGAAAATGAATCTCTGGAACTAACAGATGGTTCAGTGCACCTCAATTCTCTCCCTTGCCCACAAATTAGCTCTCTTCTCCTCAGCCTTGTATGTCCCCAAATGTGTGTGGAGAGGTCTGTCACTGGGAAAAAAAAACCCTTGAGAAGATCCTCCAAGGCCCCAGGAACTGCTGCTGCATTCTGGCTTTGACTGCTGCTGTTTCAACACAGGAGACAAACTTTTCCTCTCTTTCTGGAGAGAGGATTCTCACTCCTTCTGCTGTGCAGGGAGCACAGGGTGCTGAGGAATTCCAGCAGCCCCTCCACCACTATCCCAAGCAGAAGCTGGTGAGTTAACAAGGGGAAGCTCTAGGGAGAAGATGATTTTCAGCAGCTCTTGTTCTTATATTTAGCTCTTTGACCTCAGCTTTTACACGGAGAATCCCCCTTTTTTAAATAGAACATTTGTTTGCGAATGATATACAAAATCTACCACATATTGCGTGAATGCCCTTGAGCATTGAGCAAAGCTCTTTGCTCTTTCCTTATCCCAAGCCTGATCAGGGAAGTGGCAGGGCAGAACCACAGGATTTACTGTGTTTCATTCTATTGTGCTTCAAACTGCTCAGGAATCTTCTTTCCATCTCTTTCCTCTCTGAAGAGTTTTAGCAGTCTTGGAAAAAGCCCTAGAGAGTGTAAATTAGGTACAAAATTAAGTTTGGACTGCAGTATGCATGTTCTTGTATTTAGTACCAGGAAGTTTGTGTTCTAAGCAGATTATTTTTACAATGTATTAAGGAAGGTTAAAGAAATATTTGTATACTTTTGATTTTAACAAGGGGAAGTAGAAATGAGACTGGGTTATAATAGAAGAATTACAGTACAGCTGTTACTCCCTAATTAATTCTGTCTGTGAGTAAATCAAAGCTCTAATTATAGACAAGAAATATGCTCAATATTGTGGAATATTTATGCAAAACATTATTCCTGGCACTTATCAGCTGAAATATAATGTCTCACCAGAGCCGAAGCAGAAATTTTTAAGTGTCATCATTTTTTTTGCTACTTCTTTATAGCTCAGTACATGGAAAGTACCTGATGAGAGTACAGCTTCATTTTTTAAGTACTTTGTAAATCCCAACTGACAACTGATTCAATTCTTTTTCTAAGAAACACCTGTCTTTAGCTAATGGGAAAAAAACACCAATGTCAAAAAATCCTTAAAATGGCATTTCTCTTACTACTATGACATAATGCCCTTTAGCTCCACAGCACACTTACCAAAGTTATATTTGAGCTTCTCCATGTGCTGTCCCATGCACTGGCATGGTGCAGCCCATCAAGCTGAATCAGACTGAGTCTCTAAATTCTTTGCATTTTGGAGATTTTTCCTTTATCCCTTGAAAATGCAAGATAAAATTGAAATACAGACCCTTAAATGTCAGTGGACCTACTTAATAACCTGTGCAGGTTACTTTAGTTCCTTTGTTTCTTTTATTTATTTATTTTAAAACTGAGCTATGACAGATTATAAATAGAAAAGAAAGCCCAGTAAACTTCACAGTCACCAGCCATGATCCAGCCTAATTTTATTCCATGGAAATTCAGAGCTGCAAAGAGTACACAGGCTATTGACTGACATTCTCTACAGTACAAAAGTTGTGACAAGCATCTGATCAAACATCATAAAAACCTAGAAAAGAAGCACAGTACTCAAAAAAATAAGGTGTTGGAAATATACCACAAACCCATTTTTTTCGAAGGTTAATTAATATTTTCACTAGCTCTGCATCTTTCAAAAAAGGTAATTAATATTTTCAGTACATCTGCATTCTCCTCTAAAAGGATGGACAAAACAAGTCTCAGTTAACCTTTAAGGTAATTCAAAGAAGCTACATCAGAGAGCACAACTATTTTGTGAAGCACAATAACTTCTATTGCCCTAAGAGTATTTTAGGTTTTTGAATCTGGCTTCAACTTTAAACTCCAGTTTCAAAGGAAGTGTGATAATGATCACTTCACTTCTGTCCTTTGAAGTTTCTTCACCTCCTTTTGCTTTATCTCAGATCTCCCATTTATTTTGCACAAACACCTAGAAAACACAGCTTATTAGTCTTTCTCGTATTATTAGGGCTGACAAAATAACTCTCACAAACAAGTTCAAAGTAGTGGTGAATGTTGCAAAAATTACCATTTCTGGAACACTGTAAAAAGGGAAAACCACCACAGAAATTACGTGTGTTCATCAACTGGAACATGTGAAAAGAAAAAAAAAAAACACTGACAGCATGGAACTGCATTTATCTCATTTACCTGTTTAAGTCAGAGGTACAGGGCAAGCCTCTGGCAGGCTGGGAAATGAAAATACAACCCCTGTGCTAGAAACTCAGTAATTATAACTTCAGGGATCAGTGCAGGAACCAGAACAAGAGAAATCTAAATTTTGCTAGTTTGAAATGTAACTCTGAATGATTTTTGTCAGCCTTTAAAACCAGACTGGGTTTTTGCTCCCAGTCCTGTGTATGGAAGGAGAGGAATAAATAGAACACACATACACGTGCACACACCCAAATCCACAGAACTCACTGTCCCTGACAGAAAATTCAGGCTCATGTGTGCAACCCCATACACACTTTGGAATCAGAAAGGTAGCAAAATAACTGCATTAGAATGGTGAGAAAATTAGCTTTGTACCCTGTCAGCATTGTCAGATCCCAGAGGCTGGAGATGTTCTAGAGAAAGGGGGAGAGTAAAATAAAGCAGTCCCAGCTGCCTCACCCTCTGCAATGGGGTCACGCAGCAAAACAAATTAAAAGACTAATGTTTCTGTTTTGCACTGCCATCCTCCTGCATAGCAAAGAAAACAAGAATTGTGTGTCATTAAACCTTACAGCAACTTCACCAGTGAAAAAGCTGGTAGGCATCCTAGGTATGAAGCTTAATGCAGACAATGTACAACTGCAGACCAAAACCCCCTTTATCAGGCCACTCATCTGTTTCCACAACAATGCAAAGAATCCAGGTCAGAAAAGAGATTGAACAGAATCCTTTTAGGAATATTTCAAGAAAATTGGGCTACCTAGCTGGGGTATGTAAATTTGAATTCCTCCTGATGACTTCAGGGTATTACTTTAAGCCCAGTGAGAGAAACAAGTACAAAGTGACAAGTGAAGCAACTCTATAGCATGCATTTATTTATTTATGCAGCCCATATATTTAGCTCTCCTAAGACAGTTAAATCAAGAATGCTAATGAACACAGGGAATATCCTGAGTCAGTCTTCTGAATATATTTTCAAAGCTCTATTTACTTCTAATAAAAATTCTTGCTTATAACATAAATGCTAATAATTATGACAAAAACAGGGAAAAAAATTTTTTTCACCTTTAAATGTGTAAACTATCCTAATAACATAACAAGTGGTCATAAGTAATGTCTATCTTCTGGTACAATCATGCTTATGACATGTACTAAAAATGATATAAACATAAATTTACTATTTAAACAATTTATTCTTTAATAGTGCAAGGCTGGAGTATTTTGACTTTTTTGAAAAATGGACTCCAAATACTTTTCCTTTTTCATAACTACTAGCTGAAAAAGCAGGTGTTTCCAACGTGAACAATGAGGAGATGGGTCTGGCAAATAGGGATGGAAACAAAAATTTAAAGGCAAGTATTCAGGAACTGATATGGGAGGTTTAATCAAAAGGCTGCTATGTCAAACATAGTTAGAAAATAATAGAGTTGGCACATGGACAACTTCTGGAACTTCATTTGCAGCTTCCCTGTGCCTGTAAACAGCACAGCACTGAGGTGAAACTCCGGGGGTGCTTCTTTCATGAGCTCATTTTCTATTCTTATAACAATGCACCTTAATTCCATTTTGATGAGTACTCCTGCCAGCAACACATTCTCATTTTCCTAAACCCCTGTCTGGGGACTTTGCAGAGCTGGCAGTGCTGTTTTAGGGCCAATTTCTTGCTACCTATTCCCATCCACAAAACCTTGCCAAGATACACAGTTCCTACTATGGTGCTGTCCTGACTGAGTCTAAATTAATTCTTTCTATTTGAGTTTTGCTGCTACAGCTTCAAATTTTAGTAACTATGTCCCCAAGGAACTTTATTATATCATCCATTCTATTAAAGGGACAAAATTAGCTTTACTTACTGGTAAATGCTGATTAAAGCTTCTAAGCCTGAAAAGTTAGAAAGGTTATGGATTTTTAGATCATGAACTTCTATACTTATGTGCTATATTAACTCCAAAAGTTACAGTGCTTTTAAGACTAAAAAAAGAAAAATTAAAATTTTATAAGTGTAGATGGAACACTGCTCAGAGGATGCTTTGTGGCAGCATTTTTAATATACTCTGAGTTCTTGGTCCTTCTGTAGCACATAATTTTGCTCTTCACACCTCTCTTCTCCACATTCTAACTTCCTGCTACTCTTCTCATGCTACACGTAATATTCTGATACTTTGTCCTCAGAGTTGTCTTCCCAATCACTGTTTAGTCTCTGGTTTTATTTCTATGCCTCTCTGTCAAGAATTACATTCCTGTTCTTCCTTGCAATGCCTCCTGCCTGCTTCCAATTTAACTAATATTCATTTCTGCAGCAACACTATGCCAGCAATTGAGAGACTGTGATTATATTATCCACTGACTATTATAACATTTCCCCAGCTTTTGCCTTCAGGGATAATCAAGGCTTGGTCAGACCCACATTTGCAACTTTCAAGTCTATGAAAGATCTAAGAAAAAAAGCAACATAATAAATCCTTAATAAAAAATCATAACAAAAGGTCTGTTCTCCAACTGCTCCCATTTTCAAGAACATACAGATATTGCTATTCTGAATTTCCCTAAACACAGCCAGAGACAGTGAGACATGTCAGCTGAAGAGATTCCTCTCATCACTTTTCTGAGGGGTCAAAAGCAAGAAGTCAGTCAGAATTTACTCCTAAGGTCAGTGTCCATGTGGCAAACAGAAAGGTGCCAGCAGTGTAGGTGTCACCAGCACAAATCAGTGTATGTACTGAGGGCAATAAAAAAAATTGGTGTAAGGACATCCAGTGAGCCAGCACAGAGCTCAGGAGCTGCTCTATTGCTGTGTGTGCCTTCCATGGCAGACCCATCTGTACTGGGCGGGATACACACGGGAATGTGGTCACAGGGAAAAGCAGATTAGGTGCAATGCATTCAGCCAGAGACAACAGCAATGAAAAACCCTCTAGAAAGAAGCAGGAGCAAACAGAGATGTGATGCATTCTCATGCTTTCTCACATTTGATGTGACAGGGGCAGTTTCTCTCACAGGGGAGTTCCCCAGCACAGTGACTGTAGAAACACGGGGTAACACAGGCAGCACCCAACACCTGAAAGGAAACCCCAGCCATTGCATCAGCATCCAGCTGACTCTGTCCAGTCAAGTGCAGTACACAAGCATTCAGACAAGACTCAGGGCACCAGGTTTAGTTCCAACATTAATAAAAATGTATTTCCTAACACGCTGTTTTATCAACTACATCTCCATATCAGTGGTTGCTGAAGTTGCCCTGTAAGGTCTGAAGAGCTGTTGATGTGAGGGCAGTGAGTGCTCGTGATGGAGCATTCCCAACCATCTTCCCCTTCCCCTCTATTCTACTCTTCGTGTTTGCTACAGATCTCCAAGGGTTTTGCCTGTGCAGTATGACTTTCCAGAGTTCCCACTGAGAATATTACATGAGGCTTTTTAAAAAAAATTAAAAATTGGACATATGAATATATAACAGCAAAAGAACGATATTTTCCTTGATAGGATCAGAACACTGATATTAAAGAATAAGTTTCATTTTCCAAAGTTTAGCTGCATAAAATACCATAAAACCATCTAGAATTTCCCCCTGCTAATCCTTTGACCTAAATTTTACTGGGGTTTTAAATCTTGATTAAACTCTGATATTCAATAAATTTCATATTCTGATGCTAATTTTTTTTCTAATTATTTTACAGGCAACATCTGTGTTCAGTAAATTGGAATTCTCTAAACACTGTTACTTTGTATTAATAAGCAAACATTTCTTGGTACTGATGTTTAATTCATTGTTTTTTATTAGTATATTTCCAGGAAAAGATTTAATTTGTACGTATTAAGCACACCAGCCACACAGCCTCACACTCAGGATGTGTTTCATTAAGCATAATCCCCAGTAATGAATCTTTTCAAATCTCTCATACAAAACACTCCTCCCCATTTTCATTCCACCCCAGATACTTCTAGAGAAAGTTAATCAAATTTATTAAGAAGGAAGCCAAAAAAATCCCATTGTGGTATGAGTTATCAAGCCTTGCTGTAGATAGATTTCTACTTGTCTCATGTGTTGCCATTATTCCTCCAAAAAGATTTTGGGAATAAAGGGGACTAGAGGAATGTTCTCTTCCTCAGCTTCAATAGCTGTCAATTGCTGCAGCATTTGCTAACAGACCTGAGACTGTGGTGTGATGTTCCCTTTCTCAAGGGACCAACTCTATCTCCAGACTATTAATTATCTCTTTATATCTGCAGCTGCAAAGGATGTACAATCATAAGATAATAAGAAAATGATCTTTTAGGGGAACTCTAATTTCTTACTAAGGCACACATATTAGAATAAAGGAAATTAATCATCTATTTATTTACAGCACATGTTTAGCATTTCCATGAGTTTGTGTATCAAGTCTTGATTGCAGGATTATCAGAGTCTGTTTATAGTTAATCTGTTTTTAATGAACGTGTGCTTGCCAGCCTGGTGTCCCCATTTCCAACTATTTTACTTCATTTGCAATATTTTAACCTTTCTCTGTGCCAAATTTAAAAAAAAAAGGCTCATAAAGCCAAAGAAAAGTAGTAAAAGTATTTTGCAAGTCCTAATATAAAGCTTTAATTAAGGAAAGCATTTAAGCATGTGCCTGATTTTATGCCAAGGCTTAAGTACATGTGAAATTAGTCTTAAACATTATGTTGAATTGGACTCCATGTATCATTAACAGTTTGAATTGAATTGCAACAAAACAGTCATCTATGTTCCACAGCTTTTGTCTTCAGGAAGCCATCAGTTCCAAAGCCAGGGACACATTGCAGCTACAGCCAGTCTGAGGAGTCAAGACAAACCAGCAGGGTGATAAAAACACTGCTCATGCCCACTCACGATACCTGGTGCAGAGTTCTCTGCAAGGAAAGGCCGTTAGAGTAAGAATTTTTTAGGGAATTCCTGAATGCCACAGTAAGCTAAATTCTGAATAGACTCTGAAGGGCTTTTGGCACTACTTCAACAGCACAGTGAAGCTAAAAGAGATGATATTGAATAGTCTTCTGCTGATCTGTCATTCTAAAACCAAACCTGTGCCAGCCAAACTCCCCAAAAGTCACTGTCTCCCTGTAACTATTGAAACCAGGGTAATCAAATCAGTCATTGTCAAAAGTTTAGCAATATTTCAAGATACAAATTCATGTGATTGGATTAAAACATTCAACAGAATTTTGCTTTCATAGAAATTAGCAACTACACTTATTAATTCACAGAGGAAGCACTTACATTTAACTGGCATATGACTGTGCCAAAATATGGCAGATCTGATGACCTGACCTATGATTAAAATGATGAGATACATTAGTTTATACTCATTTTTTTAAATGATAAATCTTTTTATCACTTTGTTACAAGGACAAGAGGTTAGCTCATGCAATCAGAGGCAGAACAGTATTATCTCATCCAGAGAATGAAGCAAAGACACAAGGTAAAGAAACCTAAAAAAATGTAAGCATCAATTCAGACAAGTAAACTACTTCTAGTGAACTGTGTCTGGCAATTCATACATGTGCATATCTCCTACTGTAGAGCAATTAATCTTCACCAGCTTCCTTGTTTCCCCCCAGCAGAAAGTAAAGTAAAACTCTTATTAAAATGACTATACAATTCTGTCTATTAAACATGGCAGAACATGATCATATTTTCCCAGATGCAATTCTTCAGCATATTGCTTCAAGTAAGAGCTTGAGGATGAGTATCTTTGTGTAAATTGCCTGTTTCACACAACACACTGCTTTAGCTGCACTGCAAGAGCTGCTGTAAAACAATGTGCAAGCCAAAGCCTGACAAAGCCTGGTTTAAATGGGAATGCTGCTGCTGCTGTACAGCCCTTGTGCAGCACAGCCCAGAGGAGAGGACCCTTTCAAAATAGCATTTAATGGTATGAGTCACTCACCTCACTTCAGTGTTAATGACAGCTGCCTTTGGGGAAAAATAGAATCAGCTTTGGATGGTTTGGTTTTTTTTCCCATGAAACTGAAGTGAATGTAATGTATGAGAAACCTTCTGGTTGGCTTGGTCTCTCTCAGACCACAGCCTTTGCAAACTCACCTCACATATCTCAGTAGGACAGAAAGGGCAGGGGGGACAACAACCCCCAGGAGCTGAGTGGAAGGGATGCACAGGGAATGGAGTCAGGGACACTTGAGGACAGAGAAGCCTCCCTGAGCACAGCTCCCTGTTTTGTAAGGCAGAACATCAGCAACTGCAAATCACCCAAGCAGCAGAAGCCAAAGCCTCAGGTTTGGAAGCATGAGGGAAGTGCCAAGAAGACAAAATCAGGAGAGGGACAACCAGCCTATGAGAGGGCTAGAATAAAGCAGTGTAGGGAAGGAGCATAACCTATAAATAAATTATTTTTCATGTGGAAAAATTCCTCAGAATTTTTACTTTTGAGTGAAGTAAGACCAAATGAGAAAAATGCATTCAGAAGTAATTTCAACAATCTTTTCTTCTCAAGACAATTCTAGATACTTGAAATCCATTTATATTTAAAACATTTTAAAAAATAAATTAATTTTATAAAATAAGCATTCCCTTTGTTAATAAGAGACTGAAATGCAAAGGATTAGGACCCTGTAATGTGATATGTGGGGTTTGTTCTAGCAGCCTGCACAGGAGTGAGGCATCAGTGAGGGAGCCAAAGCCCCACAGAGCTAGCAGGGTGCAGCAGTGCTGGGGAGCTGTGCTCAGGTAACAAATCTGGGCCCTTGGGGAGGGAGATGCAGCACACTGCAGTGCCAGGAGCAGGACTGGCACTGCAAGCACCTGTGCCCTCCTTTGCCAGCACTTCTCAATTCTGGCCTGGAGTGGAGCATCCAGAATGGGAGATATTCCACTGCCTTATTCTTTTTCCCCTGCAGGAAAAGCCACCAATACATCGTATCTGTCCATTAATTTTCAATTTTGGTGGCCAATATTTGATTACTTCCACTGTCTTGACATCAGGCACATTTTTCAGACTGGTTCTCAGGACAACCAAAGAAAATGGGAATTTTTGATGGATAGCAAATGCAGCAATAAAAATGACCCCAGATAAAATCTAACTAAGGTAAGCAAATTAACCAGTCTTTAACTTTGAGTGGACACTATTCTCCTTAGTGATAAGAAAGGTTCTCACTTAATGAGCAACATACATCTCTTTCAGTAGGGAAAGAAGAATATTGCATGCACTTGCATTAGTGAGTAACTAGAATGCTTTTTGCAATCCAATTGCCTTTTAATTGACCTTACAAATAGTATATCCTCAGATTAGAATGCCAAATTCTTTCATTTATTTACCCTTTAAGTCAAATGTATTAATATTTATCACAAACCTGAAACTTCACAAGAGAAATAAATTCTGTTAAGACCTTCATTTAACAAAACAGTAATTATTGCACTTAATCACTCACAGTTGTGAAGAAAAGCATCTAAGCTAAAGTTGATGATTTCAGTTTTGTGGTCACTGTTGGTGCTTAAGAAATTACCAAGTGATGGGTTTATCCCACTTTTTAAAGTTACTTCCCAGAAAAGACCCAGCTGTGCCCTAGAGATGGAAGAACCTTCAGGTGAATATCATCCTTTCAGGACCATCAGTGCAGAAATTTCTAGCACTTTCATTGCTAAAATACTTCAGGATGCCACAATGAATATGGCTTCAAGACCAATATAATGACTTAAAAAGTATTTACAGATTACAGTTTTATTTCATATTAATTTCCGTATAAATTCCATTTGTTTTAATGTTCCTAAATTTTTCATACATTTTGCAATCTACTACATCATTTTTACCATTAAATTTGCATTCTGTTTGCCATGGCACACACTGGACCTGGATAATCATTAGTGATGTTTGAAGCTGTAAATTATAATCAGGGGCCTACAACTTGGTAGGTGGAAAGAGGCTGCATGTCTAATAGCTGCCATCAGCTCACCTGGAGCTTGGGAGATCAATAGGGCTGCATTAGTGGGAGAGCAGAAAGCAGAATGACCAACTGCTGGAGGCAGGAAGAAATTACAGTCAAAGCCGAGTTGGTGATGCTTTGTGCCAGCCCCTGTGCTCCCTGCAGACACACAGCACAGCTGGATGCCTGGCGTGCCCCAGTTCTGTTCCCAGCCCCTGCAGGCACACCAGCAGTGCCAGGGCAGTGCCACAGCAGTGCCAGGGCAGTCCTGCAGCCACAGCCTGGGCAGCAGCCTGGCTCTGCTGCTGCTGTGTCTGACAGCTGAGGCTTTACTGGTGTCAGTACTGAGAGTTACCACAAGCTCATGTGAGATGGGTTTTAACACTCAAGGAAGAATTAGTAGATAGATTTTCAGTCAAGTTAGTTTTGAAGGCAAGTATAACTGCCATAAAATCCAGTTCATTTATGGGATCATGACAAGATTCTCATTCCAATCTAACCAACCATCCAGTATATAAACCCTTCCAAGCCTAGCATTGGCATAGACAGACAGTTCATTAACAGGAGCTACTGGAGCAGATCTTCACCAATCACATTGGTAAGCCACCCCTCATTAGTTTCATAATTGCACTGTATATGTCCCACACATCACATATCATGTTTTTGAGCTATTAAAATATAGCTTTCATTTTCTGAAAGGCTAACCACATTAAATCACAGAGCCAGGAGTAGCATTCTCTTAAACAAATCATAACTCAGGGCAGACATTTAAACTGACTTTTATTCTGAATGACACAATCTAGGAAAGTGCAGTACTGCTGATCTTCAGAAGCTGCTTGTTTTTCAGAGATCAGACTTTAATTATGAAGAAAATGCCAGTTATGATGAATAGGCTGGTAAATGAAATAACTCTTTTGGTTTGCATGTGGTATTCTTGGCTCCATTCTTCTCACTATCCCTTGAGAAAAGCTGGAATTGCATTTTAAATCAATGTCACAGACTTTGTAGGACCAATGGACACAATAAGAGTGATTCATAGACAAAAGGTATTTATGATGCAAGTCTGTCAGGACCCTGTATGTCCTTAATTCCTTTAATGAGAAGCCACAGAATTTTGCATTGAAGAACTGCTCATCTAGATATGTGCAGACTAACTTTTTCCAGCAAAAAACAAAGCAGACAAAACGTGGGCACCTTTTCTAATGGAATGTCCTCCACAAATCCAACAGACAGCTAGAATGAGACAGGCTCAGCTACAGCATTCTGAACTCAGTGTCTGGCATCCTCCACAAAATCCCACAGAAACGTATTTCTCCCAGCACCCATTCTGTCTGACAGGTTTTTCCCAGTAACTCAGAAAGATTTAAGTTTTGAAAGTACTTCATGCTTTCCATCATATTACCCACAGACACTGTAGGTATAATTTTTTATGCACTTATGCTTTGTAGTCATTACTAAAACCATACAAACACCCCCAGCAGCCATGCAAGAAGGCTGTCACCTTCTTCTTCAAGTGTTGGTAATCAGATATAGTGTCTGCAACCAGACACACACAGCAGGGAATGGCACTGAGACTGTCACTGCTTCCCCCCTGCACAATCCAGCAGAGGAACCAAGCAATGGTTTGATGTAGTTGCTTCTGAGTGTATCTGAGGCTACTAAATGCATAGAGAATAATTACTGTAGATGGTGGGTGTTTGCATGGCTTTTCTGACAGGTTTTTCTATCTGAAGAAAGAATCATCCCAAATATTTAGCTAAGCCATGAAACATATGCACTCAGTTTCTACTGTAGACTGCAATTAAAATTGAACAAATAGGAATGCCTGTATTTAGAAGGTTTGGGATTAAAAAACCCCACATTTGTTTTTAATCATTAGATGCTTCCACATTTAAATTTGAACTCTTCTCAGCAGCACACAAATCTCATTGCCTGTGTGCCCTTCTCTGCTCCTGCAAATGCTACTGCAGCCATTGCCAGCAGGACCCAGTGGGACTGGGGCTGTGGGGCCATTGTCCCTTCTCCCTCAGCCCTGCTCCCAAAGCAGAGCCATGCAGCACCCTGGAGCAGTGCTTATGGGAATGACACAACAGAGGTATATGACAGTGACTCGAGAGCAGATGGTTCTGCATCCCAGGTTTACAGTTCCACGGGCCTGAATGACACTAAACCATTTTACACGAACACAGCCACTACTCTGGCTTTTAACAGCACTTCAACATTCTCTAGCAATCCAGAGATGAGAATCTTAATTGCAAATGCCAGACACGTTTCCTATTTCAAATTAAAAGTATCACCTTTATCACCTTTTCCATTTACCTTTCCCAAACTACAGGTATATGCAGTATTATTTGAAAAAAAACCTATTTGTATTAAAAATAGTTTATAAGTAAATATTTCAGGTAGTCTTTGTTTCCTCGACTTCCCGTCTTGGTTAATCCAAACTTACACTCCCTAGACTCCCTCATAATATTTTTTTTAAAATCAAGTCCTTCTCATTTACTTTAAAAATGCTACATTTATCGTGTTCCTCCTACCTGTTTTTCTTCCTCTAAAATTATACTCTGATAATACTTTGGGACTACCCTGCAATATGAAAGACTTCCTTTTCAGAAGAATAATGAAAAGGAATTATTGAATCCCTTACTACTCCACAACTGTAAAATGTCATCAGAAATTCCTATAAGATCACCAGCTGTTGAAAATTACTTGACTTTCTACACTGACCTTTAACATTTGCAGTTTGCAAGAGGAACTCTGTACTTTTACATCTGCTTGAAACATATCACAATGAAAATGAGAATAAGGCTAAAAATTACCTTGAAGAAACCTACACCCACAGGTGTGTGTGCACCTGTCGAGGTGCCAATAAGCTCCTGTCTGCTCATAATACTCATTCAAGCCTGCCAGTGAACACCTCACTATCTCTCCTTAAATTTTAATTGAATGCTAAACCCGGGAGAAGCTCCATTGCACTTATACTATATGTGAATGTGACATTTAGAGTAACCTTGTTTTCTGGTAAAGAATGCCACCAGAACAGTGGAAGGGTTGGTGGTACCTGCTCATAAGGTTGGTATGAAGGACAAGAGGGTGTACAAAGGATGTAAATGGAAAGTGGCAGAGGAGAAACTGGCTGTTTGCAGCCAGCATTCTCCAGTTTCACACAGCACCTTGTAAAGCACTCTGCTCCCTCTCTGTCCACAAAGCAGTTGGATTCCATGACTGCCATGGCTGTGCCTGGACCCAAAGGTCTGCTTCAGCTCAAAGCTGCAGACAATTAGTAACTTATCTTCACCCATTTGTTTGTTTGCTTGCTGAAAATAGGTGAAACTTGGACAACCTTTTAATGAATTTCCCATAAGAAGAAAACAGATCTTGATGCCCAGAGAGGTCTCATAAAAGAAAACAGTAAAAAGAAAAAAAAAAAAGCACCCTTCTACAGGAGGTTTGAAAAAATATTTTGTTCAAATCCTCTGTCTCTATGTAAAAAAAAAAAAATAAATAAATTACAACATAGTGTATATAAGCTACTATTTATCACAACGTGCATAAGCATAAGGAAAGAATATAATGCAAATATAATTTGAGCTCATTTTTGTTGCAGCCTCTTACTTTTAAATAGTCAAAGTATTTGCTGTATGTATTGCCCAGTCCTGAAACATGCTGAGCATAAAATGCCTTCTTGCTTTCAATGGCACAAGGAACTCCTCACAGAGTGAGTGATATCTTCCACCTCAGAAGAAAGGTGTCACAGAACAGAGGAGAACTTGCCAATCACTATCAATGTCTTGTGATGTCAGTTTGAGAATAGCAAATGTGGATCCACAGAGTGAGGATTATTTTGTAGTGGGATACTTTTTAACAAAATATATTAGATCTGAGGAAGGCAATGCTGCAGCCCAGAGCTGCCAGAAGAAAATGCTGGTCTCAATACAACAAAAGGAATAAATAAATTCTTGTTAATCAGGCAGTATCAAACCTCACCCTTTGTAACAGAAAAGATCCTCCTTTTCTCCAGGTTTGTCTAGACAGCTTTAAGAAAAAATGCAGATGAAACTTTGCAGCAGGAAACCTTTCTACACACAACCCATCCCTGAGCTGTGGCTGCCAGGTAAGGAGATTATACAACAGGCTTTTAAACAGTGAAATAAAGATGTCAGATTAAACTTTTTTGGTGTTCGTGATACTCACTTTTGACATCCAAAATAAGAAATTAAAAAAAAATACAACTACTACAAATAGCATTAACCCAACAATTAAACATCGTTTAATAGCAATTAGATAAATCCTAACCTTCCTTTCTGAAAAAAGCATAAAAGTAGAATTTAGTTGACTATTGAAATTACAAATATATTCTGTTTCTTTACTTTATCACTTTAATTAAATAGATTATAAATATTTTATATGTCTATAATGTAGAGAAGACATAATAGGTTTCTCACAATTAGAAGTAAAGCAATTTTTCCAGGTTTTTTCACATTTTTCTGCCTTTCTTATTCTTCATCCTTATTTTGAATTATGGCAAATTTTGCTCTACACAAATTTAGATCTATCCATTCTTGAATTAACCTGTGTTGTCAGCCTGTTGGGAGTTATTTTGTTTGAACATCTGGACCAACCACATGTTTCCTACTGAAAATAAATCATCATTTGTGAGTTATGAGTATTAACATACTCAACATCAGAGGACTGATGAAGATTGGACTGTGTATGTTTAATGCATTATGATAAAATATTATATAAAACTTGTGTTTGGAAAGTTTATGGGATGCACTGAATATGAGCAGCTTATCTGGGTCTGTTGAAAGGTAGTTTGTAGGTGCATAGCTCATCTGGGTCTGCACCTATTAAAAATTTAACTACTATAACAGTGCCATCTGTATTCAATCAATATACTTAATTATTATTTAATACCCTAATTTATCAAAATAAATAAATGGTAAAGAAAATGTATGCCCTTCTGACTAGAGGACTTTTAAAATTATTTTATTCTAGAAATTAAGAAGAGTGGAGGTTTTCTTTCAGTGTGTAACTGATCTCAAGTGAGCCTTCAGGCACTGTTGTAGTTTGTGCTCACATCCCTCCCTGAAGAATTTTCCTATACAAGACTGGAATGAGTGCTGTGGAAATCCACTGTTCTGATTCTGTGTCACCTGAGCATTCAGGCTTATAGTCACTAACAGATAGGAGTCCCTCCTTTCTGTTAGGTCTTAGGTTCCTGTAGGAACCCTATAATTTTTACTCATAATATACGTATTTGGTAACAGAAAATAATTAATTGGGAGTTTGTCAGGTACACATTGATCAAATTTAATTATTTTTTTAGTTGACGAGTTTAACTAAAAGATATGGTCTAGATAGGGTCAGACAAACTCCTCTCTGGGCACCTTCCTGAGGTCGAGGAGCATCATCTCTCTTTCACTCTCCTTAATGCCACCATGAACAGCCTGTAGCCAAAACTCCAGTTTAACCTAGTTCTAACTCAGCCTGCTTCTGGATTACAGAGCAGGTATATACTGAAGGAGGACCTGGTTGTGTTGAAATTGTGAATCTGCATCAACCACAGCATTTTTAAATCTGACTCAAGCACTTTGTACTTACATGTAGCACTACCACTTTGACTGCTTAAACCCAGCTCTCTAATCTAAGCTTAAAAGCCAGGCCCTCTGTAGCTGCTTCCAGCCACTGCAGAGTCTAATCCCAAGTCCCTTCATACCATGTGTCTTAGACATTCAGAGTTTTAGAGATGCATGTCTCTCTCCACTGACTGAAGAGGAGAAACTACAGGGCCAGCTTGCAGAAAGGAACATAAATACCATACTTACATTATGTAAGGAAAGTAAATACCATTCTTCATGCCTAAACTGAATCATTGCATTCCAAAACATCAAAGTACTGGAAACAAGAAATTCCAAGAAAACTCTAAATCAAATATACTGCATTAGAGAAAAATTTAGATGTAACCTATGAGTTTAGACTTTCCTGAATTTGATGCTTCAGGCAAGTCATATGCATTGTTTTTCCAGAAAATCCTTTGTCTTCACAAAAACAATTATCAGCATTGGTGACTGCAGCAGAGTTTGCCCTTTCCTAGATATTTGTATTAATGATGCTTTGAAGGTGCTCAATTAATCCATTCTGTGAAATATATATCAGTTAATTAAAAGGTATTTTTCTTCAAGAAGGAATATAATTCATGATGAAATAGGCGATTAATGCTTCCTAAGTCAGAAATCCTTTGGGTGAAAATAAAAAAGGTTTTGGAATAAACATGCTTTCCAATTGACCTTAGTGTTTAAATATTCCTGAAAGGCATCAGATCTGAAGTGAAGGAGTGAAAAACACAGTATGGAGCTTTTATTATTGTCCTTTGTCTAACTTTGAAGCAATAGAACAGGCAAACACATGGTACTGCACACCCAAAGAATGAGCTGCAGCTCTCCAAACACCACACAATACCAGGCACAGGGCCTGCAGTGCCACAAACAGGGCCACAGAGACAGATGAGAGTGGTTTGTGTGTCATAGAAGCAGTAGATCAGGAAACTTAGATATTTACTATCTCAATGAAGAGTCTGGATCAGAAATATCAAGGGCTCCTTAACTCTTTGCCTATACATAAACTGCTCATTGGGGTATGCAAGTAAACAAATGTATATTTCTGTGTAAATGAAAGAGAAAAACCTCCAGACTTGGGCTGCATAGAAAAAAAAATAAAAGTATTTTCAAGCTGTCCAGTGTAAAACTTATAGTGACAGGAATTAATAGTTGTCAGTTCACTAACAAAGCACCTCATCACTTTGAAAAATGCCAGTGACAAAGAGTAGCATAACTCATGGAGGTGGGATGAAGGTGGTGAACATGAGCAACGTGCATTTCCTCAGAGGCTACAGCATTAGGCATTATTCCTACCACGAGTGGAGAAGACAAGAGAGAACAAAAAACCCCCCATTCTCTATTAAGCAAAAGGGTTTCTTGGCTGGTGCAGGGCTGACAAAAGAGTTCTGAGTAGCTCATTTCCCCATGCAAGGCACAAAAACTACTTATATGCATACACTGCTCTGCACTGTGTTGAGAGACCACAGAGTAGGGTAACAAAAAAGGAGATTTGATCAGATTTGGTACAGACCACAGTTCTCTGTATGGTTCCATAAGATTTTGGGCCAAACAATAACCTGGCATAAGCTGTCACTGTTCTAGTGCTTTCTAGCTAAGGAGAGAAAAGGGCTTTTAAATAGATAAGAATTTTCCTCACTGTGCAAATGCAGCTCTGCCAAGATATTATTAGGATTTGTGCTGGCCTAGCTCTGTCCATCAGGACACTCAGCAGACAAGCTCTGGGAATAACCATGAATCAGAAGTTTCTCCTGCAGACACAGTTCCACAGCAAACTGGCATTTCCAACAGACTGGTCTGATTCACTTCTTGGGCAGCATTTTACTGTAATGACACGAGGCACAGCTCCCTGTACCACTACATTCATTCTGAGATCACCTACTGAGGGCATATGAAAGTCAGTCCTGAGATTGTGGGAGCTGTTAAGGTACATTCAAGGTTCCTCAGCCCCTCTCTATCAACATCCTAAGGAAAGAAAGTTGTCCAAAACATGACTCAAAGTGTTGTGATGTGTAAAAGTACTTCTGGTTGCCATGCCAGGATCCTCAATTACTCCCTGTTATCCTCAGCCTCAAGTCTCCTTCCTGACCACAGCTCCTCCAGCCCTGTGGTGCAATCCAGAGCCCACAGCACCCCTGTGGCAAACCTGCAGACAGCATTAGCATCCCAGTGTGGGTACTGGTGACTCTCCAAAAGCCAGATCCTCACCAGGTGTGTCTCCTTCAATGCTCCTGGACCCACAATAATGTGTTTCACTCTAGGGCTCTAATTGAGGATTTTGTTGGCTGTATCCCAAAGTTATCTCCTGCACAGACTTCTAGACTTGTGAGAAACAACTATCAGGCACATTAAAACTTTTTATGCTTTGACTATTCTCTTTTTTTCCCCCTATTTTGGGACAAGTAAAAATTCTGAGACTGTAGAATTTAAGCAATAACTTAATAGGAGACTGTAGCAGATATTTCATTTATTTTGAGTTAATCAGGTTTAACATTTCTCCCAGAAATGCAGAGCCGCATATTCCTCCCTACAAAACAACACCACATTTGCCATGTGAAAGGTCAAGTAAAAAAGTACTAAAGGAACTCTTTGGCTTCCCACAGGTCTGGAAACTCACACTATTTAATGCAAAAGCTTATTTTCTACATGGAGTAGCCACATCTTCTCAGTACCAAAATAATACAAATGAAAAAAAGTCACAAAAATTCAGGCAAACAATGAGATTTGTTCATTTTTAGTTCCTCCAAAACTTTCAATAAGTCACTACTGGATAAAAGCCATGACCACATGCAGTGGTCTGAGTCCCACTTTGATTAGAAGTACAATAAAATTTATTAGTACAATAAAATTTAATTTAAAACTACAGTAAATGTCATCAGAAGTCCTTATTCTGTTGGCACTGAAAATCCTGTATACATGAAATAACTAGAAAGAATAGCTCTATGGTAAAGGACTGGTAACAGGTGAAATGGGAAATAAGGTTACAGGTCAGGAGCAAGTATTTGAAAACTATTTGAGAAAAGGCTTATTTATGTACTTACTGAGAAAAAGTTATGTTAAAATTTAATGTTGTGTCATTAGAGAAGGTTTTATTACCCATCCTCCTCCAGTTTTCCTAGCTCTCTCATCCCATATGAGTGATTCATTTGGACTACTCTTTGTATTAAGCACTGAGTTCCAAAAATGATCTATTACAAAGGATAAAACACAGAGCCAAAAAAATTATCATCCAATAAACTTCATAAAAATGAAACCTTTGCCAATATATTTTTCTGTTAGTCTCTGTCTCCAAGTATCAGTTAATGTCAAGACTGCAGAGAGAAGACTGGTTTTAACTCTCTGCCCAAAAATGTGCTTTGTTATTATCTGACCTGCCAGGCACCAGCAGGTCAAATAATCAGCAGTGTTGTAATTTACACAATACTAAATTATAACCAGGTCTTGCTTTGATTCAAAATGTTAGGCACAGACTATATTTGTAATATTATCATCCTGTTACAATGCTTTTACTGAACTGCATATGGACAAAACAACTCACTTGACCATAACAAAAAGAAAAAAAATCACTTATGCCATGTGCAAAAGCTCATAACTCTATTTCTGCCAGTTGGATAAGCATGACTAAACTCCTAAAACTGTTCAGCCAGATCATTTAGGGCTGCCTGGGAATATATGTTATTAGACTAATTGGTGCACTAATCCTATGCATCAGAACACAACAGTAAAGAAATTAATTTTTAATGCTACAAATTGATTATTAAACATCATACAGAAACAGCAAGAGATATATCACAAAACACATTCTATAAACATATTACTTCACTCAAAAGTTAACTTTTAAGGTTTACAATTCACTATGATTTTTAATGCTTAAGGAAAATTGTAAATACATCTTTAAAGTATACTGCAGATGTTCTTGGGATTAAACTTCCCTAAAGATAGCATGACATAAGGACAAACACAGTAGTTCTAAGTGCTCAACGACAGCCAGGCACTGTAGTCAGAAGTAGCATTTGTTAACATATGTTAACAATGTAGAAGGTGACACTTACGTAGAAATCTCTTACCTGCCTTGGTTGAGTCTCTCCTGATAAGGTTTGTTCTGTGAAAGATGCAAGTCTTTATGTATAAATCAGAAGCAAAGGTGTGCTTGGCACATCCAGTTTTCAGCAGAGCTCAAGTGTGATATGTGTAAGTAATAAATTGGCTTCTCAAAGTAGCTCAGACCATATTAATTGGAAACAGAGTCACTGCTTGCAAGGTTGCTGATGCTGCTCCTTCTGCTTTGTGCCTTTGCAGAGAGCTAATGTATGAATAAGGCAGAGAACAAATCCCTTTCTCTCTTTACCTTTCCCTCCTTCTCTTAAATGGTGAGTTAGAGTTCAGTTTATTCTGCAGACGATGGCAGAGTACAGGCTGACAGTGTTGTTTCCTCCCCTGCCGAGACACACTGAATGTGTTGTGAATAAAGACAAAGCCCTCTACCAGTGCACCACACCACTGTAGGTGAGAGCTGCAAGGATGTGCTGTGCTGCTCCTCAGCAGGCAGACGAGCCTTGAACGCAGCCGGACAAGCTCACCCTGCTCTCCCCACTGAGGACCTGCCCCAGTAACTCCAGCTGGGGACCACTCCTCCTCTGCAAGGGGACCTCCAGCTCTGCAGCTGGCACGAGTTCTGATTTGCCTCCTGGCAATGGCCATCTATGTGGTTTTATTTTTCTGCACCATAAACGGTGGTTTAGTTCCAATTTCTCCTAATGGCTAACTGGACAAAGTGTCAGCTTTTCCTATAGTCAATTAACCCCTGTAAAATCCCCACTAACACTTCAGGTTTAGGGTTTGTCCTGGAATTAGGCCTAAAGGATACCTGCCAAATAGGTTTGCACATGAATAGTGGTGTTTTCCTCTCTACTCCCCCACCCCCTTTTCTTTTCCACTGTAAGTAAAATATTCCTAGGTCAGATAGTTAACAAGTGGAAACTAGCAATGTTGCCATTGAAAAAATAGGATGAAAGTGACAATAAACAGGAAGGAAAACTACCTAGGTCCCAAACAGTAAACTGGCCAATTTCAAAAGCCCTACTGAATACGTGCGAAAAAAGTGCTGGTTTGAGTTCACAAGCAATGGACTTGAAGCTATTTTAAGAAGATGGTATTTATTTTTCACACTACTGACACTACTGTCTGTGAATGCTGAATACTAGCAGGTGGGGAAGTCCTAAAGCAAGGGTATTTTTTTTTTAATTGCAATTTTTAATATTGCATTTTTCAGATATGCATATATATGGCTACATACAATCCTATGCTTTAGAATCCTATACCATATCAGCTTCCTTCCTTGATGGCAAAAGCAGAAAACCAGAAAAAAAAACAAACAAAAAAACCAAACACAAACCTTTTTCTTCTAATACAGTTAAAGTAATAGTTATTGGAAAGAGCCTTGCCCCTACCCATCTACCCTGAACATGACAAGAATTTCTTCATCAAATATCCCCCATTATTGGCTGTGACATCTGGAAATCTCCAAGTCCTTTGAGCACTCAGGTTCTTTGACTGAGGGGAGAAAGGGCACATTAAGGAAGAGAAAACATGATAAGCAATTCCTGACAGCATCTCTACTGCCCTGCAGAAGCTATGTTGGGTGGTGAATAGTTATGGAGCCACAAAACATCATGTGGAAACCTTGAAACGGGACAAAACTTTTGACTTTGCAGCAAAATGACTCTGAGGTGTCAGAGTTTTGTAGTGGCATTGGCTGAGGAATGAAGCCACTCCTCTCTTGTCCACACAATAACCTCCACAGTCTGGTACCAGAGCAGCAATGACCACCCATGGTGTTGAATTAAGACCTCTTTGCTCCTGGGTGCTTTCCATTACTAATGAAAGTGAATCCATTTCTCATCAATTCCATTCCTGGTCACTTTGAGAGCTAGGTTTGACTAACACAGAAATTACTGTGACATTTCAGCTCTCTTGTCAAATTTTGCTTTGTTTGAGAACATAATTAGCAGAAACATGATAGCAAATGCTATACACTGAAACATGCCATTTTTCCCAGACTGATATTTACACTGAATGTGATCCAGCTGTAGATCCCACTGCCACTGTTTTAGGTGAACTTTAGTAACAAGGAAACAAAAATGGCACGTGGCAGTCTATGCCAGTTTTGTGTTCCTGTCTACATCAAAGAATATCAGGGACAAGAAAGTTCTACAATAGTGATCTACTCATTTTCGCAAGGATGCTGTTAGCAAGTTTGTTGCCTCTGCTAATGGGAAACCTAATTCATGAGAAAATTGCTATTCCTGTGGGAAATATTAAGCAATTGGCACTCAGCTGTAAGTTTAAGAAGTTAAAATGTTCAAGGGCGCTTGAGCACTGGCACTTGTACTTAAGCCTTTCTGCTTCTTCCTTCCTATGAGCAAAATATCCTGAAGCCTGGATCAGTGATCTTTTGCTTTTCTACTGCTGTGTAGCACAGAGGTGTTATGGTGTAGCATGATCTATTTCTCTAGGAGGAGGAGATGCACATACAAAAGGTAAAGTTTCTTTTAACACCTCATTTCCAGGAGGAAGAGAGGCCCTCAGTTCCCATTGGCTTTCAATGAAGTACTTGGCACCTTAGAGCCTTGCTGAGCAACTGCAGAATCCCAGCCAGAGCAGAAACAGACTCAAGTCATAAAACACCATTAATCCTGTATTTACATAGTCAATATCCCAAGGGTTGCAGATAAAACTGCAGGAAAAATAAACAAAATATTATTAAAACCACTACTTTATAATTTATTCTATGCTTTCATTACTTTATATAAATGTTTCCTGCTTTTTATGAAAATAAAATGCATCAATTCCAGTGGCACAGAACATTCAAGCTCCTCCTGGAATTTCTTTTATTCTGTATGGCAAGCTAAAAGGAATAAATCCGTTATCTAATACAGAGCAAAATATCCAGTCCTGAGCAGCACAAATACCCTATTTATGAATATTCAGAGACATAAAATTACCTGTACAAAACTTTTCAAGCAAAGAAGCCATGAGTAACACTAGAAGCATTTCACAATAAAAATATTTTTGGCAGCCACTGGAAGAAGCTCTTCTAATCATCCACCTCCTAATTCTTCACAAAATAAATAACGACCAATTACTAAACAGAGAAGATTCTTTTTAAGAGACCTAGAGAAAGAACGGAAAAATTCTATGCTAGGACAGTTGCTGCAAACAATGTAATACTCACAAAATATTATACTAAAAAGCCCCTAATAAATCCAAAACCTAGAGATTGCTCATATGATTTCTATAGAAAGGTTACTCATATCATAAATTCTGTGAGTGTGGGAGCACCATTGTTTTCTCCTGTGAAAAGTCCAGCAGTTTTGCCAAAATATTGTGCAGTGCCGTCTGATCTGCCTAACTGCTTCCTGAGGTTGGGACTTGTATATCTCAAGCTTTTAACAAAAGAGCCGTGAGATACAGCTTCAATCTGAAATACTGCAGTAGAGCTCAAATCACTATTAAGTTATTGTAGCATGAAGAAAAGATGATCTCAAGATATTTCTTGATGAGCTACATTGCAAAGGAGATACTGAAATTAGAACCTCTGGGGAATTAGTGAACAAGAATGACTGTAAATTAAACTTTTGGGGTTAATTTGTTTTAAATGGTAACCAAGAAGTTGGGTTTTGTTGGGTTTGGGTTTTTTTGGTTTTAATTTAGTATTAACAGAGTGGGCCATGTCACATTAGTATTTAACTGTATTCAGCTGATGGGGAGGATGTGCAATGGGTCAAAAGTAATTGAGACAAGGTATCTTAAACTTGCTAACACAGTAACCTTAATGAATACACCTGCTAAAGCATCACCTCTATCACTGACCTACTTTTCACAGCACAAACACAATCATACCTTTCACCTTTTGAAGTTTGCCCATGATCAGCAGCAGTATGACAATAAACAGGACTGCTTCCAAATCCCCATGCTGGATAAATCATTTCTTTCTAATCAGATGCTCTCACATGAAAGAATGATGCTGCATATATTAATTGCATATTCCATTAGATCTTCACCTTCATCTACTGCAGCACGATGGCCCCTACCAGTTCTTTAATATTCCTGCATTTATAAATGTAAAATATTTCTTTACAGTTATTCTTTGACTTGTACATCACCATCATATAGAAGGACTAGGAAGACAGAGTGTGTAAGAGCAGAGTAGAAGGTAAGGAACAGAGTCCTGTTTATTGCTAGTTAAGGTACCCCCAGCTGTTTTGCTCGACTCTGATCTGCTCTGCCTCCACATCAGCTCAGAAGTTAATTAACCAACTCCATGTGATTTCTGACAGGTATGAGCACTTCACTGATTTGTGTGTCAATGAAAAAAGGCCTGACAGTACTCCAACTTTCAGAGCTACTCAGAGTTAAAAATAAAATCAAGCTCAGGGCAGGCAGACAGGAGGTTTCCTTTTTCTCTTCAGCTTTTTTACTGTGATTACTGCCCCAGGAAATGTCTCTGGTTATCTGCTGCAGGCCAGCAAGGTTGCCATCACAGATCCAGACTGGCAGATACCAAATACTCGGGGTTCCTGAGTAATCAAACTGGTTACCTGGAAGTGCTGGCAGATTGAAGGACCAGATTAAACCATATCCATTGTTTCCCAGAGGTGGTTAGTGCTGGACAGGCTCCCATTGAGGACTTGGGGTGCTCTACACCAGTCAGAGCTACATTTAGTCAGTGTCTGGATCAAATCAGAGAATCTTCAGGAGCAGTTTAATTTCCTCTTTCCACAATCCCTTTTCTGCCTGGTCATTCATAGATATTTTAGTTCTTTTTATAAGCATAGAGGTCATTCTTTGACCAGTGCACAATCTTTTGTCAGATTTTAGGTTTGTAAGGGATATTTGAGACGTAGTTGGATGGTAGACTTAAGTTTTTAGTTTAGGAATGATTGCTTATCTACACAGAGATAAATTCTGGCCAAACCCAGCATACTTTTTGTACATGAAATATTCAGTGGCTTAAAAGGGTATTTGGATGGATGAGGAACAAAGAATAAGTCCTTTCTTTTGTACATTTAGTGATCCATGCAACCTGCTGTATCTGGCCTTTCAAATCTCCTCTAAAATGAAATATTTTTCACTTATAGCACAGAAAGTTTTTTACAAGCCAAGGGGTATTAAAATACCAACTTCATGTATTGCAATAGTCAAAAGCATAACAACTGTCTAAATTACACTTGGTATCCTTCAAATATTTAAGTACCTAATTTGAATGATAGCTTGAAAATCACTAAGGATGGAAAAAATCTGAAGTCTAGTGTAGAGAAAGTTGACAACAATTCTATTATACAGGATACTAGTTTTTCAGCAGAAGGGAAGACAAATACATTAGGTATAATAAAGCGTTTCTTAATGAAAAAAGACAGAAATTTGTCATTTGCTTTTGTGATGTTCTCTTTTAATAACGAACAATGCATTTGACAGAAAAAAAGGAGAATCTGTCAGGAGAGAAACACTATGAAGGAAATTTTTACAATTACGCCGGTCATCAGATAACATTGTAATAGCTTGGTTACTCCTGGAGAGTAAAAGAAGAAAATCAAGATCAATTCTGCCTTTGAGCTACTGGGATCCTTCACAGGCATGAAATGCTAAACGCGCTCATTATACATCATTATTTCATTACTATCTAAATCATCTGTGTATTAGCTCAGATAACTCTGCACCCAAGGGAGTGCTGTAGCTTTTGGGGACTTCTGACATTTCCTATTGGAAATAAAAAAGTGAAGAAAAGCAGCAGACTTGTATTCGCATATCTGCAAAGAGAACGAGAAAACAATGCATGCAAAAGTGCTGCCTTTAGTCTGAAAATGCAAATAAACCAATTTTCCTTGTTTGTGAAGCAAGATGAAGATGGAGATTAATTTGCAGCTGCAAACTTCAGGTGACTTTGTCATATTTAAAATTAGGGATGATTCAGAATCAAAAGCCTGTACAAACAAATAGGAATAAAATTAGTCACAAAATCACAACTATTAGAAGAGTGTGTGTGAAATCCTACAGCAAAAGAAAACAAAAGCACAATATTCACTATCTGCATGAAACTAGATATTCTGTTGAAGAAGCTTGTATAATTCAAAAGAAAAATGAATGCTTAAAACTGTGTGCAACCTTAACCAAGGCATTTTAACACACCTCCTTTAGAGCATTTGGAAAGTGAAATTCAAAGGTGCCGAGGCATAACCTCAGAAGAGAATGGGTCTGACAGGCATCCTTCCTGTGGAATCCTGCAGTAGCCCAAGATAGCTTAGAGAGGTTTAATTTAAACCTCTGTGCATCAGCATTAGTTAATCTGGCCATTAAACTTTAGAGTTATCCACTTCTGAGTAGCTCTGCTCTTTAGGTGATGTAATAAATCAAACCATGCCACACTAATGCAAAGCTAATGATAGCAGGTTAACCCATTTTTTCCACCTGGATTTCTCTTCTGCTGGTGTCCAATCAGGCTGTCAGCTCTACCCTTACCCAGGAGATGAATCCAGTCATTTGGACAGTCCAGCAGTGCTCTCAGCCTTTCATTAGTTTTCAGTACCTTCTACAGAGCTTCCCAATTTTTATCACCAGTAGAAAATACTGAAATCCATCCCTCAATTTAGCAAGGAGTAGTATCAAAGCAACTAATCTTGGGTGTCTGGCAAACAATTTGTAATGTTCAGGCTAGCTGACAAACAATTTCTCAAAATTCCCCCTGTGTCTTAGGCTAAATTTAAGTTTTGAAACAGAAACAGCCAACTGTTTCTATGCACAGGGTGGTATAGGCAGAGAAAATTTTTAACATATGTGTTTGCCTTACTCCCTTACTGGTTTGTTTCCCTGGAAAGAATTTTGGCTCAAAGATGCTTGAGCAGCAAGTGTAGTGAGCAAGACACTGGGTGGATGTTTCATTGCTACCCAGGGCCAACCCACCACAGGGTTACAAAAAACTGAGTCCTCACCTTTCTCACCAGCTTTTTATCTTATCCAGCAGACACTATTGTCTGACACCTTTGTGCTGAATTTTGAACAGAACCAACAAGCATGATAAGAAAATTGATTTTTTTAAACAGTGTTTTAGACAGTCACCTTTAATCCACCCAGAAACATCGAAACAGCAATAATTAATGAGTTAACCAATCATTGCTTAAGAAACTATTGACACAGGTTATATCCAGTCACAAATTTACCTCCCAATTAGAGTGGGAACTTCAAACATTTTGAGTCTTTGACTGTCAGTTTCCAACCTGATATTCTCCTAAAATCAACAGGGACACTTTAAACCCTTTTCTTTTTTATTCCTTGCTATTCTCAGCTGGTAGGATCCACCTTAATTTCATCTCCTAACTGATGGGGTTCAACAGTAGGATAAATGTCTGGGTAGGTCACAGACTAGTCCTGATTGCTCTGTATCATATATATTTGTTTATTCAACGACAAGAAAACCAGGACATTTTTAACCAAAAGTATTTTAAAAAGAGAATAGTTATTTTAATTTCTTTTTTCTCCCACACCTGTCCTACCCTCCCACAAAAACCCCATGTGGATTCACTTTTCCTGGCTATAAATGATTTCATAAATGTATTTAATTTACACAAATTTGTGCCCAAGAAATGCATGTGAAGAAAAAAAGAAAACTATTTTTCTCATCCTGAACAGCCAGCAGAATCTGACTGAAGGAGCACTACCCTTTGAGCCTGCTTTCCATGCTCATGCATGCATGCTCCTCTTCCCTCATTGAGCAGAAGGCAACAGATAAAGTTCATTCAGTCTAAGACTGAAAAACAACTTGACTCCAGACAGCAATAACAGTATGAGAATGTGGTTTGGGTTTTTTTTTTATTCCATTGTAAATTAAATGTTCTGGAGCAGATTATGGAGGGTGTATGGTAACACATTCACCCACTGCAAGAACACGGCAGCAGGAGAGCTGGGTGTCTCTGCTCCTGTCACCTTTCCCGAAATGCACTGTGCACAGCAAAAACCAATTCCATGATGGAAGAGGAAGCCCCCTAAGAGCTTGGGGTGTCACACAACCAATAACTGTACAAGCCTAAGGTGCACAAAGAATGGTGTGGGTGGGGAAAAGCCTGACAACACTTCCCTGTGCAGATGGTTCTGAAAAACCCTTGCATGGATTGAAAAAGCACAGCCAGCACAGCATGGGCAGCACAACATCTCTGTGGATGGTGTTTCACCTTTCTCCTTTCCTTGGTTTTCTCGATGTAAGACAGTTTGATGGCATCAGAGAGCATTCCTTACCCTTCTCCCTAGTTTTAGCTCTGCATAGCACTAGGAACATGATGCAGGAAAGAAAACTGAAGAAGAAGACTGGGAAGAGTCTATTGTCTCCCTCTTTTAGTTCTTTAGATTTCTTTGAGCCATGCTCTGAAAAGATATAGTTCTAGCTTTTATTTGGAGAAGGCAGAACCACAAATGGAGAAGAAGATGACTTCTGAATATTTCCTCACCCAGGTGAGAGAAAGTGTCAAGAGGTAAGGCTGACTCAACCCCCCACACAGCTGCAAAAAACACACCAGAAATATTTCCAGTCTTCTGCATGCTCCATGAGCTGGGGAACAGCTGTATGTTACCAGCATTCTGGCCACAACATCTGTCACACATAAATACATAACAGCACCTACATTCATAATCATAAAAGTAAAAACTGTCATGCTTTTAATTGCCTTGTTTTCAGTTGTTTATATTTCCTAACTTGAGCTGTTTGCAATAACATTCATTTACGGGATCTGCCCCTCAGGGAATTCATCAGAAAAATTACCTTCCTTAGTAGGATTTTCAGACACTCACATTGGAATCTGAAAAAGAAAAAAAAAAAAAAAAGGGACGGTAGGGAATAAATACAAATCAAATGTGGACCTCTAATGGTTGGCTTTGGAAAGTGGGAAGAACAATGATGCAGAGAGTAGTGGAGAGCTATTACGGTAAGATATGAAACAACAGAAACTGAATGTTTTAACTTAAATGTCAGAACCAAGAAAAAGATGTATAAGGGAATAAAATTGAAGAGATATTAACTGATAGATGGACTCAGCTTTGGGAAAAGAAGTAGAAAAAGGATATCATAGAGACTCTGAGGACCAGAGTACAATGCAAAAGTCCTGGCTAAAGACCTGTTGTTCACTGTTAGAAACTACCACTGAAAACCACTGCTGTAATTTTTCAGTATTTTCTTGAAAAGATGACAAAATTTGGCTTCTTGTGTTAATGCATAGCTACACATTACAGTCTTCATTTTTTTTTGCCTTATTGAATGCACAGGAAAACATGCTTTGTATTTCTGTCAGGAGGGTTTTAGAAAATAAGAACAGATTAGGCCAGATGAGAAGCATAATTTGTTATCTTGTCTCAGCATGGAAAACATTCTGTAAGTGCAGGAGAAGCATAGAACAAACAAATATAGACAATACTTCTGCAAGTATAATGTCCCAACCTCATGAGATAGAGTTTGCATCTGCATCATGGTGTTTAATAGCCCTTGATGAGTCCATGATTTTCTCTAATTGCTAAATGCTCCTTTTATACTTTTGATATATATAAATCCCAAGTTACACACTTGAATTATGCATGCCATGTAAAACAGAGCATTTTGGTTCAAATTTGCTTTATAGGAGTTTCATTGGTTGCCCATTGGCTCTTCTGTTACAAGAGGTGATGAATAATCAGTCCTTATTTGCATTCATTTGGAGACCTTTATTGTGTGCTTGGTTCAGTTGTTTCCAAGTTCTAGTCCATTTAACTTTTCCACACGGGGAATTCATTCCAATCTTCTTATCATTTCATTATTCTTCTCCATCTCTTTTCCAGGTCTGAATATCCTTGCCAAATTAAAGAGGGAGACCACCTTCTAAAAATGTGTCTTTCTCTTTTCAGTCCTTTTTTTATTAGGTGGGCACTTTTGCAGAATATTCCATAATTGCCCAAAATCTCTGAATAATGTAGTGAAAACTACAGCATTTCTGAAGTCACATGCAGGTATCATTTCAGAATTAGTAACTGAAATGTATGTGCCATTTTTTGCATAGCAACTCATAGCAACAAGGTCTAGTTTCACTATTACAGAGTGTTATTGTGTATATTTGAACTATGCCACCTTGCTACTTGTTCTCTGAAAACATAAAGATGCCTTTAATGATTTTTACAAGAGTCCACCTAAAATCTTCCTCAAATGTCCATTGCATTTCCTTTCCTTTAATTGGACATTCTAGAAGCAATTATTCTTCTAACATTAGAGCTTGATTTAAAGCACATACCAAAAAAAAAAAATCATAAGCTTTGGAAATCTGCATATGGTACACCAGCCAACCACATGTCCTTTGACTGTTTTGAAAATTCCTAATGTTTTTGCAATCATGCATTTATGTTATTTCCTTCTACAATCCCATGTGAACTCCTTTCCATTGCTACTATTTTTCCCTTACTACAGATTTGTTAGTAGAGAAGATACTCAATGACTACAGACATGGTCCTTGTTAAATTCTATTTGTAGAAGCTGGAGAACGCAGAATAAGAGAGATTAAGATTTCAGGGAAGAGATCAGTACCATGAGGAACTGAGATATTTTATTTTTTCTGACAGTTTGCCCACAGTGTTGGTGGGAGTGATTAGTTCAGTTCCATTTGTTCAAACTGTTCCAAAACTGCACGGTTCATCTGAAGGCTTTCTGCCCACCTGGAATTGGTTCAATACTCAAAATTCTATGCACATTTTCTGGTACTCACAGAAGTACACACCAAAGATGACGAGATGAGTTTTAAGTGTACAAATTGCTACAGAACACTAAATATTTGGGGTAGACAGGAGAAAGATGTTAAATATCTGTAACAGAACACCCATTGTGAGTTCTGACATGAATCTCTATGTACTTTCATTCCCAATTCAAAAGATAATGCTAATAACATTCATCTCAAAGAGGTTTTATGAAAGTTCATTGATGTTTTTGAAGCGCTTACATACCTTAGTGATAAATATGATAAACACCATTTAAAAGCCCATCAGAAAATTAGCAACTGGCTTGGAAGCTGCGTTTGAACAGTGGGCAATAAATATAACATGAGACAGAAAGTGAACTTCAAGGACAAAAAAAATAGAGTAAAAACTTTTCTCTTCTGTCTTGCTCACTAAATGAAACAGGCCTGTAAAAGTAGTAACAGAGTACTAAGGATTTAGAATTTCCAGAGAATGATGTACAACTCTAGTTCAGACACACAGGAATTTTTGAAGGCTGGACTAAAAGACAGCAGTGATGTCCCCAGAAAATCATTTTGTACAAACATGCACAAAGTGCACACTCCTCCTTCTAATTGCAATGTTTCCAACTGCAGATAGATGAATGTAGTCTCACACTAATTATTTCAGGACAAATACTGGAGTCTGACTCATTAATCAGATAAAACTTTCACTGAATCCAAGTTGTCTCTTTGCTTCTACAGCCTGCAGTACACAGCCCATCCTGTGTTAGTTTTCTTTTGTCTGACTTCCCAAGGACATGGAGATATGGTTTATACAGTAGAGAATTGAACATAATTTTTATCAATTCAAGCATTTTAAATAGATAATTCTTTGCTCTGCTCCCTAGGCATTATTCAGCTTTTAATTGGTGCATTTGCAACTCTTTCAGCTGGACACAGTCATCTTTGGTTTAACTGCTACAGAACAAACAAGGCAGACTGACTGCCCACCTGATTTTTGCCCACTTGCTAAATCAAGGGCTGGTTTGTGCATTTTAGGAAGCTTTTCACAGGGGGCAGGAAGCATTCCATGAATCTGTCCATGCACAATGCCTCTGCTCCTGTTGTCTTTCAGCAGGTGCTTCACATATTTCCTTTCATACCTCACTAGATTTGCTAAAGACTATGTCTTTAACCTATCATTTTTGTGAAACCCTGTGGCTCTTGCAATAAAGGGAAAAATATGTGTTGAACAGAAATATCTAGCCAAGCAGAAGAAAACAGGTGGTTTCAAGCACTTGCAAGAAAAACAGGAAAGATAAAATTCATTAAAAGCTACCCCAAAACCTTAAAAAGAGATGATGCAATCATCTCCCTATCATTCCACAGCTCAGTGGAGACCTGTATTTTATTTTTTATTCTACAAGAGTCTTGCATACAGTTTGAACCTGTATGCAAGACAGAATTAGCTCAGCCTTTTCTAACTTGTCTGTTAAGAGATTTCACTTTGCCATGCCTTGATATAATATGCTGGAACATAAATGAACTTTCCTTTTCTGGCTGTAGAACTCCAGCTACATGGGCAGATATCCAGCAAGAAAAATACAAATAATAACTGCTTAGGCAGTTGCTACATAAAGGCAGCACCACCGACATGTGGAACTGAGAAGAATTTCAGAGCAGTGCCAAGAGCCCCTCTGCAAAGAGGAGCTGAACACAACCTGGTGTGAACATCATCAGGTTCCCAACAATGTCATCAGTTACCCAAAAATTAATCCTTCAATGAGCTCAGCTCTTACCTCAACAGGATAGAGAATAATTGAATAAACTCCTTCTAAGATGAAGCTGAGCATTGCATCACCCATCCAATAACTTAGTGATAAATTCAAAATCTGCCAGAAGAGTTTACAGATGAAGTACTGATCCCACAGGCAACTCACAAACCTCTGAAATGCTCTTTTGGAATATCAAAGAGAAAAATTTCAGGGTCTTTGCTCACCACCAGTGGTGCCCTGAGACCTCAAAAATTCCCTCTGGTGCATTTAGTGATGTAATACATCAAGAGTAATACAGATACTGAACACTGGAGTCCCAGTGGAAGACTGATCTCTATTGTCTGACCCACCAAAAGGACAGAGATGAGATATACTAATGTTATTTCATAGCTGTGGATAGTCCCCCTGGCTGCAAATATTGCTACATATTTCATCCACACACCAAATTTTAATTTCTTTTTTTAAAAAGGGAAAGAAATACATTTTCTTTTATGCAGTCACCTAAGTTTAGGGCACAGATGCCTAAAAGAGAAATCAGCAGACACCATTTGTAGTTTAAATTGTCTCCTGTCCACTTTGTGGCAGTCAAATAAATCCTTATTGCCAGCTGTCACCCCAACACACTCCCTGTTCTTCAGCCTGAGGTTCCAAATCTTGTCATGGCTGCAGGTAAGTGCTATCAGCACAGATACAATCAGAGAATTTTAAGACTGAAGCACCTTTTCATGAAGGCTCCACAAAGAAGCTTTTCCTAAAATTCTCTTTGGAGCAGTCCTACCCTCCTTACTGAAGCACAGCACTGCCAGTCAGCTGCAGATTAACCCAGGCTGCACCATGCAGGGACACACAGGGACAAGTGGGACACAGAGCCTGCCACCATGTGAGCCTGCCTGCCACTAGGAACATAACAGAGAGGGCAAAAAGCACAACACAAATATTTCACTTCTGTGTTTGACTCTCAACCATTTCCTTCATCTCACCAGGAGAGATTATACACACACATGCAAGAAAACAGGAACAAATGATTTCATTTAGCAGATTCTGTTCACATTCTCAGCTTACAACATATTTTTTCATCTAAGGTTTTTTGAAAAAAAATCCTTCAGCAGGTCAATCAAGATCTCTTTGCATTCTGCTCACTGTTATTGTTTTCAACTGTTTAAAAGGAAAAGAAAATATCCAATGCCAGTCAATCTAATTTTCTGTTCAATCTGAACTGTAGTATTGAGCAGCACTGCTACTCTTGTCAATCACCTTTTCTAACCTGAAGAAAAGCCAAAGTTACTGACTGACACCAAGTAAAATTTCTTACATTCTATCCTCACAATCTAAAAGGCTTTGGGAGTTTAAAGTATCAAATCAGTGTCACTATGAAGTATTTCTAAGAAGTAGGCAAAGGAAAAAAAGCAACCAACCCAAACAGTCAAGATTACCTACCTTCATTTTAATGTGGCCCACAGCAAATTTCTAATCACAGGCACTGTCTGACAGCTCCAAGGACACATTATGTTTAAGTCTATATTCTTTTTTAATTATATTAGTGAATAATCTTGCCTTAATCTTACAATTTTAACTTCACATTTTCTGAAACAAATATTTTGTTTCTGACAAAAGAAAGAGTTGAGATTTCCTGAACTGTTTTTCTTTCCTCCATGGACACCTACCTACCTATCATTCACCTTTTCAGTAATTCATGTTGTAAATCTACAGAGAAAGTGATGAACCAATTCTTCTGAGTTTAATAAAACAAACATAGCAAATAAAGGACAAACATGATATTTGTCATTTTATACAAAAATGTGCTATATATAAAGCCATAAACTCTAAAATTGAGAAAATAATTTAATCCAGTCACCCTGAAATAGCATTTGTGCCACATATATTCTGCCCATGTTTGCAAGTTTACTATTTTAAAGCGGCAACTTGTTTTGTTCAATGCTGACTGACAGAATCAACTCTGAAATTTGTGCAGCATCTTCTCACTCATTGCTTAGACCCATTTCGTAAAGTTTCAGCTCCTGAAAGCATTGTGGTGCACAGACTGCAGTCATCATCCAGCAGTGGATGGGAGGCCTGGCAGCAGTGAGAGCTCTGCACAGCCAGGCTCGGCTGCAGAGCTGCTGTGAGCACTCAGCCCCTGCAGGGCTGCACTGCCTGCTGCAGAAATTCTCTGCCGTCTACTGAGGGTCCTCTGGTACACACAATTTCTCTAAAAAGGAATGTTTTTCATTCTGTCAGACGAGATAGAAATGTGCAGCACAAATACTCCATTAACAGTTATTCAAACAACTTAGCTCCATACTTCATGCCTTTCACCTGACCTTGGCCCTCTGACTGCAGTACAGAAGGGCATTGGGTAGCTTTAGTCAACAATTGTCCCTATAATATCTACTCAGTTCAGCCATGGGACTGAAAATTCACATTTCTTCCTCTAGGTGAAATATAACCCAGGTAGAGAATGAAGTTAGTGGCATTATCTGGTTTTTATTGCCACATGTGCTTCACACTAAACATTACTTCCTGGTGCCCATTTCAGTGATTGATTCAATTAGGAGGGTGTGCTGTGGAACACTATTTCTGATGAGCATATTCCTGTATGAGCTGAGGAACATCTACCGAGAAATTGCCTCAGTAAGAAGAAACAGAAAACCAATGAACACATACACACACAAAGCCAGGAATTTTAAAAGTTATTGAATCAGTTATGCTACCTTGAAATACATATTCATAAAAACATCTGCAGGTGCTGTCAAAATGGAAGTTTTGAATGTATTTCTTAAGTGATTATAAGGCATATAGATTTGAAAATGTAGAGAAATGTAAAAAGATGATAAATACAGTGAAGCGAAAAGAAAATGGCAATTCGCCTTCTGGGTCAGAGTGAGTGAAGCTGCTGAAGTCCATTGCATCTTTCACAACCATTTTCCTGACTGTTACACAAAGGACACAGCTTTAGAATAGTCACCAAATTGTCTACCTAGACACACTGGTGCTTTTATTAAATGGCTGCATGTACAGGAGATACACCAGTCCTGCTTTAACTTTCCTAACTAGTCTAAAACAATTTAAATGAAGCATTTATTTTAGGAAGAACAACTAAATATATATATATATAAATATTTTGTTATGCTCTTGAAACTATGGAAAAGAAAATTCCCAAAAGTAAGGACTAAAACAAAGGTGTCCACTCCTCCCTCCCCTTTGAAATCTGTCAGACAGCACAATATTCCCTTATGCAGCCTGAATTTCCACCTACAGGGGACTTCCTTCACAGCATCATAAATTACATCTATCAGTGTGATTCCTGACCTGCAAGGCAGATCAAAATTAAATGCTTTCAAGGCTCACATTAATTAGGCCTGGAGATGCCTCCATAGATTTTGATTTAGCAAATATTCAGCACCTGCAAATAAGGTATGTGTTTGGGGAATATTATGTTTATGCAAGATATTTTAGCTGTCTGACAATACAGGTTGATCTGCATTAACTGCTCTCTTAGAAACTGGGTGCAAGTCATGTCCTGATGTTCTGCTCTGGAAACAAAGAGAGCCTGCTCCTTTTCTAAAATAATGTTGGGCTCTAGAAGGCCGCTTGTGGCCATGAGCAAGTGTGGGCAGCAATAAATAATATGGATGTATTTAGGGAGCTTGTACACCTCTGGCATTTTTCAGAAGTTTTGCAATAATTACAACCTGGAAAAGCAGGGTACCAGCCCCAATTGTCAGGCAGATGCAGCTGTAACAAAACTATGAACAAGCCATGCAGGTAAGGTGACAAGGATTTGTTTTGGCAAACTAAAATAAGCCACCAATAAAAACAAATTCCCGGACCAGATGAAAATTACTGCAGTAGACAAAAAAAAAAAAGGAAACGTACAACAAAAGCTCACATTTCACTCTGCTCCCTGCTCTAAGCACCACCACAAGTGAAAGTCCTGGGCACTTCTTCACTCACTGAAAGCATTTGTTAACACCTGGTATTTCCATTGCTAATGACTGATATTGCATTGACATTGCTTTGCATCTTCTAAACTCCTTCCTGGAAGACAATGTGCAGCATGGAGGGCTGTGATCCACTCAGTGCTGCTGGCCTGCAGTGCTGTGAGCAGATGTCCCTGGACACCAGGGCACTGCAGAACCAGGGTGAGCTCAAACTGCAGTCAGCAATTCAGCCTTCTGAAATATCAGTGCTCTTCCCTCCTAATTCTAATTACCACTATTCAGTGGCTTAAATGAAGTGATCCAGTAGGTTCAGATCTGTTTTCTAGACACCAGCCTTTCAGTGAAAATCTTTAATCTTTATAGCCCAGTTTGTTTTCCCTCTCCCTGCAAAGCTTGTAGTTTACAGAACTAATTTCTCTGTCAGGTTCCCAACTCAGGACAGGGTAAAAGAGCAAGGCAAGGAGAGATTTAGGTTGTCCTGGATAGTAACGTTGGATATTTGGGTAATCAACACAGACTCAGGAGATCAGAGACATTTGAACTCATATTTGAAATCTATGCAATGACTCAAACTGTTTTTTCATCCAGGATACCACAGTATATGATACATTACTGAAATAATGCTACATTTGTAATATAAATTAGGAGGGAAAGTATGCTGAAAATCAAGGCTGATTCTAATTTCTGAATATCCCTCAGGCTGAAAAGACAAACAGCATGAAAATTTAAATCATTAAATTCACTTTCACTGATTTTGCAGTATGCCTCTGTCAACTCAATGTGTCTCCTATCTATACTGTGGAAAGAAAAAATAATTTCTAGTTGCCTTTATGATTCTGAGCTTTTCTATCTTTGCACTGAGCCCCTATTAACTTGGTAATTCTTGCTCAGAATGGACTCTTGGTAACCAAACACCCCCCCTAACTTGATCTATACACACAAGTATTTACCAGTAGAAAAGAACCAGATTAGTAAAGGACTATAGCATGTAGAATATAGTTATTTATTAAACAGGAAAGGCTTTCTTGTGTTACTAGAAATCACATGAGTGGATATTACATAAAATATGAAATGATATCACTAAATAACAAGTTTTCTTTATTCTACTCAGTGCATTCCCTACATGACTGACAAGTTGTCTGCATGAACATTACTTTGTTTATGAGAGATTACAGGTATTCATGTCTGTGGACCATGCAAGATGAAATCAATTGAACTTTGACAATAATCCTTAACTTCCCCCTGGCAGTTTTTAATTGAAAGGGTTGATGTTTTGGAGCAGGTATTTTGTTACCTTATAAAATCTGAAGCCTTAGGACTTGTAACAAACTAAGTGGGAAAAATTAATCCCTGTTCCTAAAATAAAGAGAATTGATGTTTCATTACAAAAAGAAAACATGAAAATGGCAAAATAATTTATGACAATAATGCTGAATTATAACAGTTGAAAATCACAACCATGACACCAAGAAAAACTTAGATACAGGGTCTTAATAAAGAGAAACTTACTCTTCTAGCAAAGGACAGACACTCTAAACAAAAGATGAGGAGAAATGTTGTTTACTTGTAGATTTTTGCTGTAGATAAAGTCAGCTGATAGAAGCTGCACTGACTTGCATCCCTCTCAGACTAACAACCAGAACATATCCAGCATTTCATTGTAACATTAACAGGCACTGAGCTCATCTGAGCTGCTTCTCCTCCTCCTTGCACTGATGGAATTCCAGTAGATTCATTGTAATTATTCTTACTTTATAGGAGAACAGGTATAAGCAGGAAAGATTTTTATTGTTTTCTCCATATGTTGTGTATGCTATAACAGGTACTTATTTATTCCATCAAAACACTTTGCATATTTTGGATAATGACTTGCCAGAAGTCTGAAATCTGCCAGTGCAGCTCATCAAAAAAAGTAGAAGATACAGAAAAAATAGTTATGAAATGTAAAATGTTGAGCTAGGTGCATGGCCAGAACTAGATCCAGCTTTGTGCATAACAAAAGGGAATCATTAGATGATTTTGAAAGCAACTAAATGGTGCATTTCTTGCATTCCTTAAAAAAAAAAAGTTTAAAAATCAAAATGCATCAAACTAATCTGATTCAATTCCACTAAGATACAGGACACATGGATTTGTGCCTTTGCTGAAGCTTTCTGCTAAATATTCTTTTTCTCATTCTCAACCCTCCACCTCCTGATCAGAAATCACTTCTCTGTGAAGACTTTAGGGAATAAGAAAATCAGTCCACAAGGCCAGTGTCTAACATGTAGAATTGATCTACATCCTCTTTGCATGTTGGCTCCATTAATTGATACAGTAGTGGATAATAACTATGCACTAATAGCTCTGAATGTGCTTTTAATGGAAATGGAAATGTGGAAAGCATTACACTAATAAAAAGAAATGGAACAAGATTTATGCAGTAACAATAAATATTAAAAGGAAAGCAGAATTGAAGAGCCAGTTATGATTCTGACTGTTCAATACCAATCTCTTCAATTTTTTTTATGAGGTCAGTTTTAAAACACCATTTGAGATACATGCATGTTCCTGGGAAATGCCTACAGGGAGCTTGCAGCTAGAAATGCCTAAAACAAATCCACACACAATACATCTTTTCCACGTTTTTTTCCCTATTATTGGAATCAATTCTGACTGCCAAGTTCTAGAATACCTAGGATTTGGTTTTTTATTTTGTTTTGGTAGGTTTGTTTTTTTTAAATTTATTTCATTTGAATATGGTTAGAAAGATCATCAACCCTTTAACCTGCTGTTAAGAAACTAATGGCTGCATTTCTTCCTGCTTCTTTTTCAAATGACTAAGCATTTAAAAATTTAGCTAGCCTGTATTGTCCATTCAGCTACCTAGAAATTATGGAACCCAATTCTAACCAGCTGGAGAACAGTAGGGTGTGGGCAGAAATTCACTTTCTTGGTGAGACAGAGCCATTCAACTTCACTGAGTTTCTCTGAGAAGAGAAACCAAATATTTCAAGCCAGATACTTGATTTCAGATTCTGATTTTTTTTTTTAAATACAAATGGAGTGAAACTCACACATATCTAAAAAGGTGTCAGGATATATGTTCTACAGAAATTTAAATTAGCACTATTAAAATACAATAATAGTTGCCCAGGACCTAGGGCTACCATACCACCCATCTGACTTTATTTTGAGCAATATTTTGTTTCCTCAGAGGTCTGATTAAATCACTGGGACTACCATGACAGTTAAGCTCCACCCACTTGATCCTCCATTACAAGACCACCTCATATTCACTTAACTAAATTGTTTTGAATGTAATATTCTTCTTCATTTCATCACTACATTTAACCTTCTAAGATATTTAAATCTGTAAGGGTAAGAAATGAAATAACAGCTTGACTCTAGACATATCTTTTTAATGCATGCATGTTGTTTTATACATAAAACCTTTCAGTTTATTCATAGTTTATTATAGTTAGTTTATTAGTGTGCTAATAAATTAGGCTTCAGTTCTTGGAAGTACTAATAACTGCTTCTTATTTCCTTCTTTCCTCCAAATTCTACTGAAGCACCTCAACCATTTTGTTATTTACATAGAAACACATCAGAAAAGCAAAATTCTGGAATAATGGATAAATGAGGCAGAAGTGCTGTGATAAAGATCATAAAACAAGGCACTGGGAAGTCAGAAAACCAAGCCACAATTGCATGTCTAGTTTTTCAGCTGGCATGTAAAAGTGTAGTTCTACAGAAGTGTAACCCACCTGAGATGTTGCCTCCCCTGAATTAACCATTTAACCCTACTCTCTGCTGAATAATTGTGTAAGACATGTAAATGAAATTTGTGCCATGCTATCAAGTATTACACAATCTAGTAGGCATAATTTGAAGTGTCTTTTTTTTTTAACATAGAGCAGTCTTCTATCAGTACTGAAAATGTGAAAAATGAGCCATTGGAGAAAAGAGATTAATATTGTCATAAGAAAAAATGAATTAACCTGAAGGCCAACACAGAGCCAGAGCCTAATGTGAAAATTACAGCACTAGTCATTCTAAGAAAAAATACTTCAAGTAACTATTTATACTTTGAAACACTGGTATGGTCACTGGGTGGAATCTAAACAAGGATCCATGTACTACTGTGTTTGGTCTCTTATTGAAATATTTGCAGTGAAGACATAAGAACAATACATAGAAATTACAGAAAGAAACAATTACAGAAAGACCCAAGAACGTGGGGAATTTCAATGTAATCATTACTTTTATTAGCTGGCAAGCTTTAATCTACAGATGTAACTCTAAAATGCTACATCACATCTATCCTTCCTCAAATTTTATATACTTTATATACATGATGTCAAAGAACTCCATCAATGCAACAGTTATACAAAAAAAACCCCAATATAAAGTCAAAATTAGCTTAAGTACAGCAATTGCAAGCATCACTGTGAAAATATGAGCTACCTCCTAAAAGCAAACAAAATTCAGAATATTGTTTTAGTTTCTAAAAAAATCAATGCCTGAAATATAGAGTGAATGTGCTATACTTGATGCTCTTAGTCAAAGCAGAAGACAGAGTGTGCAGATCTACTCAGATATTGAATAAATTGTAAGATTTTTCCAATATGTTATTGCAGAAAGGATAATTCAAGTACACTATTTACAGGGAAATCAATAAAAACCCATTCATTTGAGAAAAATGTTTTCCATCAAAATGAGAAATGTATGACTTGAAATAAATTTAAGAAGTTTCTTATTTCTCTCATTATCCTCCTTCTTTATTTTTCAGTCTGAGGAAGGCCAATTCTAGATGACAGAAAATGAAATTTCTGTATTGATAAGGAGAAAACAACCCTGCTATCCTTCTATGTATTTGCCTAATTACATTGTACTTTTCCCAGAAAGTCAGTGTATTACTCAAAGGTAATTGCTTGTGTGTCTGTGTGTTTTATATTTATTAGAATCTATGATAAAAAACATTAGGTGAAGTAATATAGTACAAAAAATGAAAAAAACCCAAACAAACAACACCATGATCCAAAACCTTAATCATGAACTCAGAGTTGAAGGAAGAGCCTGCTCCCCTTTTCTGAGCACTCAGAAGGACACACCTGAGAACTTTGTTCCATTTTGTGTCCCCAGACCCAACTGAGAAACTGAGTCCCAGAAGAGGATAAATGAGATACTTATGCAAGGGAGCCAATTTCATTTAGCTCACAAAAAAGAAGCACCTGCAGCTGTACAACAAAAGTCACAATGAGGAAAGAAAAAATCCAGTTGAATATTGAAGGAAAAAAACCCTTGAGGATGGCTAAGTACTTGGACAGACTGTCCAGATCCTGAGGCACCTTAAAGGATAGTCCACAGTTAAATAGATTATCAAGTTAAAGAAATAGGAAAATATAAAAGATATCAAGTTAATGAGAGAGAAATCTTCCATAGGAAAAAAAAAAAAAAAAACAAACAAAAAAAACCCCCAAACAACCACTGCCAGATTGTGGAAATAAGTTCACAAAACCTGTTATTAAAACTCTGCATGGAGCACTTTTTTCCAAACTGAATATGCAGAACAGACTGCTCTGATGTCCTGTGCTATACTGATCTGTATGTAAATAATATCTTACAACATTAAAGAGCAAAAACTTTTCTAATATTTGTTGCATATATTCAGTTGATTCTGGGTATTCTGCCCCAAGGACTGGCTGTAAAATCTGGATGAAACAGGCTTCACAATACCTTTGTGAGATACATATGAAATACTGTCCAAAATTAGCAGATGGTCAAACTAAAGAATAGAGATTAAATACTGTTAAGCTGATCATAATATGAAGTAGAGCTGGGCAAGATATTTTACCAGAAGAGATGCAAACACAGATGGCAATTTTTTAAACAGATTTATGTTTGAACACATCAAATTAGGTGGCAGAACTCCCTTTCAATTTAAAAGAAACCCCAAAATATTTAAGATTAAAAAGAAACTGTATAAACATCAATCTGACATGATCTCTGTTTTAAATAGTGTACCTTATTTTTGAAGAAAATGAAGGAATTATAAAATTCAGGACTAAGGGGGGAAAAATCTTGGTAAGAAGAAAGGAAGATTCTTGGTAAGAAAGATTCTTTTGGGGGCTAAACTTTAGCTTAATTTGGCAACATATTAGCTCTGCCCAAAGAGTTTTATTTATTCTCAGAATTCTTCTGTGAAAGCAATAAGTACCATCTCTTGGTACATTAAGCCAAAATTCAAAATACTGTGGGGCTTACCTAACAAAAATTCTACAGATTTGAAAAGGTATAGTGAAGCCAGAATAAGCTACAAGTTGAACTAGAAAAACAAGATAACATTTTCTGATTCAGAGACAGATCATAGAGAGACTTTCAATGATAAAGGCCATAAGCACAGATTTTCAATGAAAATAATGAAGATGCAACCAAAGTGGTTTTTGTCTTTTGAAGCAAAAGTGTGATCACAGTCTTCCCAGCCTGCTTTCCTGGCTTTTTGATTTACAAGCATCCCTGGATTTGTGCAATTTGATTAATAGTTTACACATAGATGCATTATCTTGCTAGAAACTGCCTCTACCTACACTGCTTAGGTATGATTATTCCTCCTGACTGAAACTGAGCTGAAGATTTATTCACTTCAAGCAAGACCTTGATGAACTCATCAGCTTCTGCACTGACCACCTTTCACTCCCAGTTCCATCCCACACACCCTGGTTTAACCCTGAAGTAACCAAGAGTTTGTTGTTGTCTTTCAGCAGTTTCGTCACCACAGTTAGAGAAGACCTTCCCTAACATGTAGCAGACTTTGGAAGAGAAAAACATGTCTAGGCAGGTTCCAATAAAATGAAACACTGAACTACTACCTATTTTATGCAGCTGTTTGAAAATTAGAGGCAATACAATTTATATGTCTTGCACACAAAAAGTTCTGCGCATCAGAGAAAAGGAAGCATTTCCTAGCTTATATTTCTCTTAAATAATAATAAAAAAAAATCTGGCTTTAATTCCCAGTTTTCTGCTTATCTGATGCAGGTGACACTCCCTTGAAAGAAATTCTGTAGCCTCCCCTGTGAAACTTGAATTTTGAGATATATCTGCAATCACTTCTGACTATACCGGACATAAACATGATAAAATGTTACTGGATGGAATTATAATACCATCTCAAAAGATCATTACATTATGTTAGGGTTGAAATCAAAAATACATTTTAATTCAAATCAGTTTATGCAGAAATCCATCAACTTCTGTATTCCTTGCTTTGGTCAGACTGTCTGCTTCATGCTTCACACATGAATCTAGGTTCCCATAGAAGCATAACAGGATTTCAGGGCTACTCTTGTTAAAACCACTACAGACATTACAATCTTACTCTGATACTGATGATGATCTTATTGATCATCTTCTTCCTTTTGTAATACTGCAAGCAACATGCGATATCCTAATGGTTTAATTAAACAATGATGGCTCAGGCAGGAGGTTTCCTGGGAATTAATGACCTCTTGGGAGGAACTGATATCATTAATTCCATTTGTTTATTAATCTTTAACTCCATTTGTTTATTAATCTCTAGGAAATGCTTCATGATGAGATTGCTACCTTTACAACAAGATGGAAGAATTAAGTTTACTAAATATTTTAAGTTTTTCATGTTTCAGATAGAAAATTTCAGACATGTCTAGAGAATTTAATAATCCACACAATTCTTTAAATTATGCTTCAAGATTGTGTTGTTGATATTTGGATTTTAAAACAGGAAGTATATAAACATGCATTGTTGAAACTTCAAGGTGAGAAAATGAAACTATTCAAAATCTGAATAAAGATGTTGTGGTTGAACACGAAAGAACCACAGTAGCATTACAGAAGTGTATTCGGGCAAAGAGGATTACTGACAGAGACACAACTTGCTTCCAGTACTACACAAAGAGTACAAAACCAGATAAGGAAACCTGACAGTGTTTCCATGACCCTCAAAGCTCACCTTCCTGTACCAAGGCTAAGCAGGCTTAATTTCTTATTTATAACAATCCCACAAAGCGACACTTTGATCACTGAATTAATCTATTACACTGAATTTTGAGTTTTAGTCTGATTTGAATGCTATGAACATTTACACAATGTATCTCCTGGTAGGAATGAAACTGCTGAGGACATGGAGAGGTTTTAACCCCATAAGAACATGGGGGTTTATCACCCCAGATTGTAAAAGAAGTCATTCTTTCAATTTTTCAAAATATCAGAGTTCCCATTCAAAAGAAAGTTGTAAATACCACAAGATTTCACTGCTTGGACATGAAGAATTCTTGCGAAAGAGAAATGCCAGAGTGTAATTTTAAGCAACTCAGATGGTGTCCCAGGTAAACTTTATCTTAAATAACATGGGTAAGTTTTGCAATTTAGAAAGCCAAGTCTTTTTTCAGAGCTCTTAGCTACCCAATTCTGAGTTACAAAGCCCAATTTCTCAGCCTAAACCCAAGCCAACAATCATCAGATTTCGGTGTGAAGACTGAAATCCTGAAACTGTATATTATTGACACTGATAGGAACGAGGGGTTACTCAGGGATTTGGGATTCTGGATTGTAAATTGTTTTTCAGTATGGAGTTCAGGGAGGAAGAAGAGTTGGTTAAATCTCGTATGCAAGTAGATTTATGCTAGAGGAACATTTCTGAATAACTTGTTCATATTACCAGTACTAAAACTGAAAAAAATTTGAGCAGCAGTATAAATTACAGCGTTAATATCAGTCCTTCATAAAAAAAAGCTTGTTTTGACACTTAAGTAAACCAACATCAATGATATAAAGGTATTCCCCCAGGCATCTACACTTTCATCTGAAAAATAAAGACTTCATCCAAAGCCAGTGAAATTAAATAGATTATTTCTCTGAAATGTTTTTTTGATTATGGCATTAAATGGGAATATCAATGAAGAAGCATGTGTTTTACCTCAGAAAACTAAATTAATACAGCTAAAAAGAGGAATTTTTTTCTTATTTGGTTTCCAGTATATAACTGCTAAACTGCTTTTACTCAACTCATAGGAAAAAGAATAGCATTATTTTAGACAGGAGAGAATATAAAGGGAAGATAAGCTCTAAGTAATCAATATGGTCACAACACTCCTGGCAGCTTCTTTTCTTTCCATTGTTCTTGTGTCAGACACCTTCTGACATGCTAACAATGGTTCTTGGTTACAATGTAGGGGAAAAATCCCTTATTCAGAGCTGCATATATTACTGTGTAATGTAATATCTTGGTAGAGGAGGAGAAATTAGGACTTGGATTTTCACTGAAGATTTAGGTAGCTAGGTGACAAAATTCCATTATGAAAAGGAAGGGGATTATCCCTCTACATGTCTGTGCACATGCCACCAACACAGCCTCCCACTGGTGTCTTGCATAAAGTGTGTGCTCCTGGTTTTTAGCTTCAGCACTTCCAACTGGAGCCATGAGCAGAGACTTCTGAAGGTCACTGCCAGCCCTGGATGACAGATCAAGTGCTGTTCTGTGATGCTCAGAAGGGTTCCAACTATTATGTGCTGTGTAGTTTGCTGCAGACCTGGAAATATTCCAGTTTTTCCAGCACAGCAGTTGACTTTTTCAAAGATGTCTGGCTGCTTACTTGAATTAAAGTGAACTTTACAGAATATCACTGAAAGCACCATAAACCAGCAGATTTATTTGGATCTTAGCCTATTGAATGCTAGCTGATCTCTCTAAATCTCAGCACTTTTACAGTTGCCTAATAGCATAGCATAGGCATAGCACCAACAAAGAAGATTGTACACTTGAACTATTCTATTTAACTAATAAAACAAAGGAAATTAGCAAAGCCTAATTAGCTCTGATCTTACTTGAGGTAAGAGAAGGCAATGAGAAGCTCTTATTTCAAATGTGGAATATTGAACGGGTGGTTTTACAGCACAGGTGATGACATCATTACTCTCTCCAGATAAACCTCTCAGTATTGCCACATTAATGAGCCACAGGATGAAGATGCTCCTTTGAGCTCCATAGAAAGATCAATATAAAGACGAGATGCTATGCAGGCTCTTTGGTTCATTTGTGGAGAACCAGTCAATTGACTTAAGAATGAGACTCCAACTTTGACAAAGGAGCCTCATACAACCTTCAGAAGCATCATAAACACTGCAAGAATTGCACATTTATCACGCAAACTATTCTGGATATGTAACGTCAGAAATTATGAAAAGAGAGACAACTGCTTGCAAATCTTTCTTTTTAAGCTGTGTCGCCTAGAACAACCTAATGTGAAGTCTTCACTGCTAAAAATTTGCTGTGTTTCACTATAATGATAAAAGTGAATATATTAATGCTTCAGAGCTGTTAAAGAGTCTCTTAGCATTTCACAATTATAGTGGTAAAATCTTGGGAAGAAATGGCCTAGAGGAATTCTGTGGATGTAGCTTTCTCTGTTGCAAGGAGTCTTCCAAGAAAAGCATTTTGGAGATTTTATTCTCCCTCTCGTCATACAACCATGTGTGCATCTTAAATCAATGTTTATTTCCTGCAGTAAAGAAAGCTGGGATTCTATCCTAATAAATGACACAACAGATGTAAGAAGAAGCAAATAAATAAAATTACTCAACAGACAACTCTGTTGACCTGAAATGGATGCAGGACCAGTGATGGTAAGAGATGAGGGATTCTACTGGCAAGAACTGGCCTTATTTTATAGTCACCCCACCACTGTGGAGCACTCAAAAAAAGCTAGGATACACTGCATGCTGGTTCTTATCATCAATAATGGGCAACAAATGAAAATGTTCTATTTTATTTATTTTGTAGCCTTTCAAAACTACAAAAACAGACATTAAAAAACAAAACAAAAACACAAAAACAACAAAAACCCCAAAAAGCCTCAGAAGGGATTTACAGGATTTATACACATAGTTCCTCAATAATCCCTACCCTGAAATGATTAAAATATAACACAACAAAATCAATGGGATTATTCAGCCAGCTCGCCCTCCCCCAAATCAAACAGTTCCAGTTTACAGCCATGAAGAAACTGCCCCAGGTGAGTCTGCCAAATGACTGAGCTCCTGCCTCCCTTCAGTGTGCATTCCCAATGCCTTCCTCTCTCCCATGGCCCCATGAGCTCCCCGGGCAAAGCTGAATTCAGCCTGCTGCTCACCATCTCCAGTGTGCTGGACAGAAGAGCTGTGTTTGCTGGGACACAGCACCAGCAGTAACACCATTCAGATCCATCATTTCTACAATTCTCTGATAATAAAAGATAATCAAAAACTAAAGAGCAGTTTAAAACCAGGCTGAAACAAAGTCAGTTTAACCAACTGTAACCACATTCAGAAAATGAGGATATTTCACTGGAATCTTTTGGAGTAAACACAGTTGATCCTGCTTATCACAGATTTTGTTTTGTATCCTTTCTGAGGCTATAGAAAAGGTTTATTGTTAAACTGTTATGGTTTTTATTCTCATTAATCTACCCTCATTTGCTTTTTCCAAGTGCAGTAATGCTTTTGATTTGAAGAGTCACATTGAAATGCCACAATCCCAAGGACTGAATGGAGAAAATTTAAGCACAGGCCAACGTCTCGCTGGGATTTGCAGAACCTTCTGTAAAGTAAATAAGGCCCTTGTGGCTTATCAGTCATTGGTGTGCTCAGCTCCCTAAAGTAAGAGAATTGAGGGGATTAGTTAGAGGAGAAATGAAATGTACCTAATTAATTCCCCAGATCCCTGCAGATTATATGGCATGTTTGGAACAGCAGGAAATTGTGACTGAAATTAAAAATACATACCTACAGCAGTGATACTGAGAAATGCAGCCTTTTCTCCTACTACCACAATATCAGTGATATATTAATAAGGTCTGTTACATTACACAGGTTTTTAATAATTTTATAACATTTTCCTGTCACACTTTTTTTTAAGCACATGGTAAAAAAAAATACGGCAGTTTCAATTTGTCAAAGTCTGAAATTAATTTTATATTTCAGTTCCTCATTCTAACCCACTTTGGAAGAACTGCTTCAGTTGCCTCTACATAATCTTTCTTCATAGTGGGGAAGAAAAAAATTCTGTTTATAGGAGTATATGATAGAACTTCAAAACTTATCTTCAGGAGAAGATTACAGAAATATTTCTCTGAATTCATGCCAATGTCTTCAGAATTCTGCTATTGTTTATTTTTTTAAACTGCATAGATTGAAACCAATAATAATGTTTCTGCAGGTCCAGTCACTTTTATAGGAAGTGATTCTTCCTGTGGCAATTACAGATTCCCTATGTTTTCCTCCCATGGAGTATAAATAAATATCTTTCCTTGTTTGTCCATTCTTTTCTCTGGTCCTCTCACATGCTCTCATCCATGGAATTGAATACCCACTCGGGCTGAAATTAACTTTTCTGTGGGAGCTGTGGAATGGCACTGTCAGTAGGCAGAAATATTTCCAAGTAGAATTTCAAAGGGGTCTTAACAAAAGAGGAGCTGAAGAGGAACATTTGCATTCCCCTCACTGCCAAACTACAGGACAAGGAGAAAGGACTGAGAATGTAAAAACAGCTCTGGGAAACATTCAGAGAAATAGCCATAGATAGACAGGAAATCAAGTACTTTTTCATAGAAAGGTAATCTGAACTGACCACAGGGAAGGACAGACAGGAATTCAACAAAACCACCACTGTGTGAAAACACTCAGCTACATCAGTTCCCATAAGCCAAAATGACTCAATTTGCAACCCATCAATCATTTGCCATAATAAGGGGAGTAAATACATCATCAGAGATGGCTGTCATGTGTATTCTACTTCCAAAATAAATATCCAGGGATTCCTCCATTATTCTTTTCCATAAAACAGATAATTGTAAAATAAAAAATTGGTTTTATTACAGCATTTCAGTGTCAGCAGGAACCCATTGTTTTCTGACTTTATTTCAACAGCAAGTCTAATTAAAAAAAAAAAAAAAAAAAAACAAACAAAAAAAAAAAACCCTAGTTGAGTAGTTGTGGATGTCTCTGCCACATTTCATTAACCCAACTCTACCTATCAATGACTTCATAAGAGCCACTGACTGACAAATAATTTCACAAAGAGACTGCAAATTAGCACTATCAATTATCTTCACCTGCAGATTTCTGGACTCTATATTTTAGAACAATATCACATTATGACCTAAACACTTAAAAATATCTAAAAATGTACAATAAGCTTCTAATATTTTGTATCTCAACTAAAGCCTGCTGTGATGTAGAAAGGTATCCAAGACATTTTTAATAAGATTATGAAGTATTTGATTACAAACATCAAAAAAATACAGAAAACACACAGAATTAAAAATCCTTTCCTAGTTTCCTTTCTCTAGAATCATGACAATTCATTAGTTTCAATTCCTTGAAGCTCATGCACACATTATCTCCATTTTTGAGAAATACCGAATACTTTTTTTTTTCCCAGTTTGATTCCTGAATTAACTTTAAAATAATCTGTGTCACATTAATTTAAAACTGTCAGATGCTAGCAGATTTCATGTGCTACTCATAATTTTAACTCCTGGAATATCTAAGAATAATTTGTAACCGAAAATGAAAGCCAAAGCATATCAAAAAGCTCAAGAAATTTAGGTATCATACTTAACTGAAAAACAGAAAGGGAAAGGTTGTGGGATCCTGCCTACAACCACTTGCCAGACAGAAATCTTAAAAGATTTATCCATTGTGAGAAATGGAGTTACCAGTGAAGTGCCTCAGAAATGGGATTCTCAGGTTTGGTTTGTTAGTTTGGGTTGAAGCTTGAACTGTATGCTGTAATTCAGCTCCTTCTGGGTCCTGCCTTTCGTTCACCTTCATTTCAGTCTCTTGAAGCCAGTGCTGTTCACAAAACAGGCCAGCCCACAATTTCATACACCTCTAGATCCCTTCAATCAAGTGTTGGCAGAAACTTGCTTAAGCATCTGCTTAGCTCTCATAAAGCACCTGAAGACACACCAGGCTGAGCCAACCATCTCCTGCAAATCTGCATAATAATTTCACAGTGCAAATGTTTCCAAAGGGAAATATATGTAGTATGACCAAAGTATTATGCAAATGTTGTTTTTACAGTGATTTAGCCCTGCCATAATATCTTATGCTGTTATACAAGCAGTGCATTAAGCCATGTCATTGCTGACAAAAGCAGGCAGGAGCTGGACCAGATATCCTGCAGCCTCAGCCTGAATGTATGGATGCCTTGGGGGCACACTACCTATTAATTTAAAATTCTGAAACTAATTATGTATGTCAGGGTGACCTCTTTCTAATCTACATTCATCACAGAACACAAGCCTTCTGTCTCTGTTGTTCCCATAATAAAATAGCTGCTGATAGACTTATATAATTGACTGTATCTGAAGTGGACTCCTACCATGGTGCTACATTCAAATTGTATGTAATCCCAGCTGAATAAAGATAAGCAAAAAATAATCCATCTATCTCAAGTAATTAACTTCTAAGGTTACATAGTAACATTGGAAAAAAATTATTACCCGTGATCTTAAAAACAATGTAACAGAGCACATAGAAGTCACATTCATTGCTGAGCAACCAAGAAGTTATTTGCAACATTTAAAATGCATGTAGTATAGTACACAGTCATTTCTATTTATTTATTCCACAAATATCTTGATATGTTCAAGACTCACTGATGAAATACACACCTATAGACCCCTCAGTCTGACACTGGGGTTTTTAGAGATGCCTAAAAGAATTAAGTAGCCAATTATCACTGATTTCTAAAGGAAACAATAGCTAAATCTCATTGAATTTTAAAGAAAACAAAGGATCAAGCATAGCAGAGCTTTCATCCTCTGCTGGACATCTACCCAGACTACAATAGAAATGAAAAAAGAGGTGCTGTTGCCTTCTCCTCTAGCCTACCTTGGAGAATTCCTCAGTCACATTGCTTTAAGAGAAATCAGACTACAGCCCAGTTTAGAATACTAACAAAATAAAATCCCAACAACCTTAATTTCTCTTTTCTTTGGCACTGTGGCTTCAGTGAGGCTGGTGACTGAGGAAATTCCAAATGACTTGGAAATCTTTTAGACAGTGGTTCTGAGACCATTGAGATCTGTAGACCTGCTCACTTTTGGGAGCAGTCCCACAATCTCAAGCCAAGTTACTCAGACACATAACAGTCTTTATAGGATCATGTTTCTTCTGAAGATCTTTAAATCCAAAATGGTTGCACTGTATTGCATGTGTGAACGGCGAAATGAAATCGAAAGGTCATCATTAAAGGGAAACAGATCTCTGAAATATTCTGGCTCAACAAGCACACAACCTCTCTCTCCTCTAAGCTGCACTAGAAGCAGAGGGACAGAATGTAAAAGCAATCTAAAAAGCTAACATTGTAATAATGTGAGGGGACATAACAGATACATCTTTTTTGAAGCATGTTCAATTTCTAGTGGTGAGGAACAGAGAGCTTAGTGAGGCAAAAATTCATCTGTTTTTCCTCTTAGAAAGCAATTATGAGTACAGCTACACTACAGAAAACTGGAATAACACATTAAAAGATGTGAACGAGATCCAGCTTAAAAGTCAAAAGTATATTTATATTTGGAAATTAATATTAACTTCCTTACCAGGAGTGCATCAGATGTCCTAAAATCACAAAAGCAGCAGTCTGTTCTGTATAAATGAGCTGAAATGAGGAAAATAGATAGTAAATGCATTAATTGATCTGCGTGACAGTGTACCATAAATATTTGATTTAATCAGTTACAAACATTAATTTAACACTTAATCATCAGTTAAAAAAATTAGCATTTTTAATAAACAGGTCAGTGTGAGCTCCAATGCACATATCTGAGCTGAGAATGAAAAAGTGTTACACACCTGAACCAATCCAAAGCTTTGATACAGGTGTGTATCTTATTTGTCAAATCAGCTCTGCTTGGCTCTAATATTTATTTATGCTAATAATGAAATATTAAGAGGTTTTTATTCACTGGAATGCATTCATTTGCACTGTGGAGTGCTCCATTAGAATCCATCTCCTCTGGAAATGATGGACACTATACTTTCAAATGCTCCATGCTTTTCTAAAAGAGGCACTTGAGACCAATAGGTTATTTGGCTCCAGTGAAATGTAGCTGAAGCTGTATGGATCTTTCACAGAGCACACTGCAACATGCACCAGCCAGCTGTGGGGAATCCAGCTCACAGCTGTGAAACAACTCCCAGAGGCCTAAGGACCTATGTACAGCACTTCAGGTAAAGATTTGACCTCATCTTCTCCACTAGATGCACACATGTCCTTTCCACATAAAGCTTTCCCCTGGATAAATTTTGTACATAGGACAATGTACAAGCACATGTCACCTTATGCACTGCTGGCAGGATCCAAACACCACAGATGCAGTGAAAGGGTTGGGACAGAACAAAACCCACAGCCAGAGCATCTTCCTATAGTCCTTAAAACCTGACAAAACACTGCTTTACAACTGAAGTTACTTTTCATGCAGTTTAGCTGCCTATTTCACCCATTTGAAATGTCACTCACTAACATCCTAAGAAAACATGAACCCATTATATTCACTGAAAAACTCATGTGAACTTTACTGAATGCAAAGCTGAGCTCCTGTAACAATGCTACTACATGGGACTAGTGAATCTGGGTTTACAAAATTCCCTACTAAGCTTCAGAAGAAAACATAAAAGACAACTTACTCTGCCAAAGACTGGTATTATGCCCTCCCTGAAAAGAGGTTCTCTGTAGAAGCCACTTTTGATATTTCATATTTAGTGGTCTCTCCAAAGTCAAAAAACGTACCATTTCAGGAAACATTCACAAAATATCAAGTACTACAATAACTGAGAAAGTACTTCTTCAAAAGACCAGCCAGCTTATCTAATACTTTCTGTTTATATTCTTTGTGTTCTTACTACAGCTTCTGCAAAAGATGGCATTTCTTTGTGAGATTGAAGTACTTTATTTTTTAGACTTCCTATGTGCAAACAGCCTTTTCACTAGGAACAGTTTTACCTTCTTTGTGTGTCTGTTTGCTAGCAGCAGGATGTATGTATGTGTGTAAACAACATAAAAATTTCCAATTAGAACAACACATTTTCATTTCTTTGATTATTGACAAAAAAACATTTCTAAGGAAACATGCAAACAAGTGTTGCATTTTTCTGTGAGGGGTTTTTAATGTAATGGCTAAAGAGCAAAACCACTCAAATCTTACAGACCTTTAAGATGTGCAGCTCCAGAACTGAAATTTTGTTCTCACATTAGGGAACTTGGCTAGCAATCAAGAAGCTGAAATTCCAGACTGCAACATATTCACAAATCACAAGAGACTACCCAGTCTACTGTCTGTCATTTGGACATCAGTGTCCTTACTGAAGGGCATTTTCTGTTACACCAGACAGATTCTAGTGTATAAACAACCTTATTACAACAATAATAGGTTGGCTCCCTTCTCGAGAACAACAGTTGTGAAATATAAAATTCATTATTTACCCAACAGGAATGTTGTTAGCACACAATATTTTTACTTTTATTAACAACCTGCTTGCTTCTATGTTAAGAATTCTGGTGTAATGTAAGTGATGTCCCTATTAGAGTGGTAAATCATCTTTTCACCAATACAGCAAGAAAGCCATCAATATGAAAATTGCTTATTCAGAGTCACCTTAGGTAATGTACTTATCATTATATCTAGGGCTTAATCTTAACCTGTGTGTTGAGCAACCTGTGAAGCAGCACCTTCCAGAGGTATCATCATCCTAATGTTCCCTTAGTGGCTTTTATTATACTTTTGTGAAGAGTTTTAAATTATTTTTAATACTGCACAAAGTCCACTTTCTTTTCCAGTTCATGTCTCTATTTTACAGACACAATGTTGCATTTAGGAAACCCCAAAGTGCACCTTTCTCTCATTGCAAGTAAGAGATTTAGGAATGAAAGTCACCTTGAAACTTGCTAGAATTTGAAGTCCCAAGTAATCTAAATCATTTTTACATCCCTTTTTTTTTTTTTTAAACTGAACACATTTAGCATCTGTGCTCAGCACAGCATTCAATGAAGGACACCTGTTGGCAACCTGAGAGTCTCTCTTAACAGTAATTAACTTCCAATTCTCAACATTACATTTCAGCAATGTTCTCTCTTGGTGTTCCATGACATCTGATACCTCTGTAATTCCCTTCCAAAACCAATGCCTCATTCCTTCCACAGAAACAGTCTTACAGTTTTGGGGCTCTGAAATGTGAATACATGGAATTAATAGAATGAACTCTTCACTGAATGTCTCTTGATCTCAGAATACTTACATATTTTTTCAGCATATATTAGTACAGAGTAGGCAATGGGTCTAAATCAGCAAACTTCCTTTAGTATAAAGAAGGATTCTTTTGTTGACCTACTTTAAAACATGAGATCATATCTATTCTGATAAGAATTTTCTCCCAGTTATCACTACCCTTGGGGAAAGAAATGGTAAGTCACAACTTTATCATCCACTGCATGACAAGAAGGCACTCCTGAATCTTTCAGAAGCCTGCTCTGGTTCAGAAGGCAAGATTTTAATGTGGGCTATGGCACTGACAACACCCCTGCACTTCAGACAGGACTAACTAGACTTTTCTGTATGTCCACCAGACTACCCAGAGCTTCTTTGTTCTCAAAGCTTTCAGTTTTCTTCTTATTATTCTCTGTTCTCACTAACATAATGCCCAATAACATCTTAAATGAGATTTGCACTGACTTCCAAAGCAGTGAGAAGTAAAAAATAAACATACTGAAATAATAAAGTGCCAAGCACTGTCACCATCAAGTATTTGCATTATATTGGACTTTTTAGAAAAGAGAGTCACCCACAGAAAATGAAGCTTCTGAACAAACCTCTGTATACCACTGACCTGTTGTGATTAGAATTCACTGCTGAGTCTGTGCACTTATTTCTTAGGACTTTGTCCTGAAGTTCAAAGTTCCATTTCTTGGCACAAACCTTAAGAGCGTTCAGAAGTGGTTACAAAGCTGTGTCAGTCCCTTTATCCATCCCACTGATGATAAATCAGAAAGCTACAAGTCACTTTCAAACTGTCACAAGAAGTCCAACTGCTGTTAAAGAATTTTCTATAGCACCTCTCTACAGCACTGGCACTTCTTTTGTGCAAACTTCTTAACTAACTGAAGCTAGGAAGTGCATAACTACCTTTTTCTCCATTAGGAAGTGACTGATGATTCCTGAAAAAAATCATTGTTACAGCCCTTGACAGAAAATAACAAAATGGGGATTTTGTCTTTCTGTTAGAATAGACAGTTCTTTACAAGTTCTCAAGTCACTTCATTTAAACCATTTCGAGTGGGAATCTTTTCATCTCCTACAGGCAAAGACCATTCCTCCCTTTTTCTTTCAGTGTCAGAGGAAGGGCTTTCCACATGGCCACTTCTGGCAGTCAGGGATAACTCTGGGTTTGTCAGTGATGACTGCACAGCCTTGCAGAACAGAACAGCTAATCCTGAGTTATGACTGACCCAGCTCCATCCATAACCCACACCTCCTCCCGTCATACAGAGCCAATGCCATGCTCAATGCATGCTTATGGTTGTCTCACTGAAGACTGCGGACTGATACTTAAAGTTGTGCTAAATTTGAACTGTTTGGCAGAAACCAGCCTCACCCAAAGTCTGTCCTCACTTCTGCTTAGTCATTAACTTATTCACTATCAGTCAAAACAGCAGCTCATGGAGATCACACTTTTCCAGGAAGCAGTGATGGGAAAAGACATGTCACTACTGATGCTGTAATAAATTTGCTGTTTATGGGCTCAGAACCTTCAGAAGTACCTGTGTGTTTCACAGTGATTACACAGGGTAATCACAAGGTAGATCCCCATGGGTGTGTACAGGGAGCTGCTTTGCTATTGGGATTTTGTCATTTCAGCTTGACTGTGCACCCCAGCTGTACCTTTACACTGTAGGAGATGGCACCAATAACATCTACTTCCACACATTCACAAATAAAAGAAATACCAATACTCAGAAAAAATTTAAAATCCTCGTATCACTAACAAGTTATACAGAGGATTTCTCACATGTTGTAGGCAACCTGTACACTAATAAATTATACTACATATGATACTTTTAAAGTTGAACATTCTGCTGTTGAGGCTTCGTGTGAGAGCTAGTTACAATTTTTCCTTTCTTCCAAGACAGAGTGAGCCATTAAAAAAATAATTTCTTGAGCTAATTTAAAATTATTTGAGTAGACTTACAAGTTCACTGGCAGCAATTTTTCTTTCTTTAAATAATTTTATTAGTAAGATCCTGCCAGACAATGTATTTTTTCTTATGATCCATTATTTGTGATTCTGGGTGGACCACATTATAAATGTAGCAATAATCACACATTCAGTATAGCCTGCTCTCACAATATAATGCAGATAGGAGCACAGGAAAATAGGTCACAAGAGCTTACTGATGTGCAGCTGTCAAACCTTTTATTCATCTCAAGGTTTGGTGGTTTCTGGACAAATGCACTATGATTGAAATCCCACTGCAGAAGTAAAGCTTTCAAGGTGAAATAGTATTTCATTTTCATTATCATGAAAGAGAAGAAGAAATGTCTGCAGTAGCAGAATACCACAGCAATATGTTAAGACTGGCAATTGCAACACTGTTAAGTGTAAATAGAATGGTGTTCACAGCTGTCTTTTCCTTTCCCCTGATCCCTATTTCTTTCCTTTTCTTTCTCTGCACTCTTCCAGTAAACAGAAGTTATAAACAAGAAATGCTGCACCAAAAAGAAGTGCTTTTGAGACATTATTCACAATATCACTGCCTACTCTGGAAAGAAAAAGCGACCACTTTTCTCAGGCACTTTACAAAGAAAGATAGAAAATGGCAAAATAACCTTATTGTTACATATTAAGCAAAACAATATTTTTACATATTAAAGAACAAAATTGAACATTTTGTCTGGTGATATAAATCAACTCTCTCCTGCAAGAAGGCTGCCCTCTGTCCTTAAACCTATGAATTTGTCACAACACCTTTCCCAGTACTGTTTTCCAAACACAAAAAGCAGCACTGAGTCTCTAGTGCAGCAGGACTCTCATGCCAACCCTCTGTCCTTTCCCTGTGGGTTAAGCAGGAGCCTCTGGAGCTGTCAGGAGCAGCACTGCCAGGCAATACTTATTCCACTGCCACATCTACCCATCAGGGCTCTGTACTGCAGCAGCCAAACAATGAGTGGGGTGAAAATAACCAGCCAGTGCCAGCACTGCCCAGAGCAAAGTGGGGATGGTCATGGAGTGAACCACACAACTGATGTAGGCTCTGAAGGAAGGATTTTAATTACTTGTAAAAAAGATAAGATATGGCCATGTAGGAGGGATCAACAACGATTTTCATCCAATTTTTTGGATTAGGAACAGAAGAGGCAATGCAAAGGGCAGCACGTTTAGGTGAAAATCCTTCCCAGGGATGATGCCCCCCATCCAGCTCTAATGGGAGCAGGTCAAGCACTACACAGGGCAGGCACAGCAAACCTGTGCCAGTTGATGTCAGGGTCACATAGAGGTCCCCACTTCATTAAGCAGGAAAGAGTTTATTAGTAGTACAGAGTGTGGCCTCGAGGATCTCTGACCAGAAGCCACCCTGGCCATCTGCAGTCAGACACAAGTGGCTTTCTGGCATAGGCTTCCCTGCTATGCCTGCCCAGCAGCAAAAAAAGGGCTGTTGGCACTGCCAAAACAGCTTGAAAGAAGCCTGTAACCAAGGTGGAGCAAAGACCTGATTGCAGCCAGCTTACTTAGGTTTTGTTAATTCACTTTCACTCAGCAGTGTAATTTTTTCCTCTGTCCTTACCACGTCCAAATTTATTTTTGCACATTCTACTCATTGGGTGAGTTTGGCATCTCACTAGAGACAGGAAGAGAACAGCAAGGAGGGCAGTGCTGCACCAACCTCAACACAGGGCTCTAGCATGTTCAAAACAGTGCACAAAAGCCTGGGAGCACGTGAACTTGAAATATTCACTTAGGCAGCACTGAGTACCCCAGACATTACATTTCCTGGCTGTAAACAACACATTATGGCCTACAGATGTTTATTGCTATAGAGAAAAAAGGGAAAAAACTCTAATTTTTCTCCCTTCCATCAAACACTGAGAGCTTTACAATATCACTGCACAATTTTATTAATGGTAGAGATGAATTGCTGGATGTTGCAGCTAAACATCAGTGTTTCATTGATCTTGAAACATAAAATGCCTAAAAAGCCTAAAAACTGTAACTCCATGACACAACAAACAGCCCAAGGAAAGTTTGTCTCTGACCTCTTAGATACATGGTAAAGGGTAAGCCTAAAACATCTGCTGCAAGATAGGCTTCTGAGAAATCTAATTAACACCATGTCCAGGAATGATGAGAGCAAATGTATCCTGGATAAAGTCACTGACAGGAGATCACTTTGTTATGCCAGCACAATTTCAGCTTGGAAAGAAAAAGATTTGGAAAAAGTCTTCACTGAAAAAGGTCATATAATATTAAAATGACAAATTATAGAAAAAAAAGGAGAGAAACACATCTCATGTAAGAAAAATCAAAATTGCACAAGAGAAAAAGAATCTGAGGGGAGAGATCCCATCCTCACTTACACTGGACCTTGCAACAGTGAAGGTCAACATATTAAAAAATGGCTGCAGACATTCTAGTGAACAGAACAGAGCCCTGAGCTGTTACTAACATTTTAGAACCTGTTGAAGGTGTTGACTGTAATTAAAGCCAAAATAATGGCCTCAAAATACTGAGAGCTGATATCACTGTCTTTTCTGCTTCCATTCAGCAGCAAACCAGCAGCTTGGAATCTGAATGACTTCATTGCTAGTGTGGTCTAGGATAAACTCCCTGCAATCTATAATCAACTCCTCTATCACCTAAACAAGAAATGCAGCTCTTTTCTTTCTGGATATTGCCATCTCACAGCTTTGCAGCTCCCTTAAGTAAAAACAAACTCAGACCTGGTTTTGAGTACAAGTGAATAACTCTCATTGTTATATGGATGGCCTATGTTTTACAGTGATTTTCACTTTATTGATTAGAGTTGTCCAAATCTATTTCATTGCCTCCCCAAAGAACTGAACTCACAGAGGGAGATCAACAAAATATATCAAGTTCATCAAGTTTAGAACTGTTTCTCAGCATTTGTGCTGCCTCTCTTTGCAATGACCTTTCACTGATAGCTTTTCAGAATCATTTTCAGAATGACTGAAGAGAAGGAATGTCAGCCAGGTTTGCTCTAAGTTTTGTGATAGGTGTCTGAGAGATGAATGTTTTGATTAACAGAACCTTGATTGAATTTTCTGACAGAAAATTGTTCATAAGCACAAGTGCCCCTCATTTTTGGATCCTAGGGTGGTTTTCTTGCTTACAGAGACACTTTACATAGAGGGAAAGAAGAGAACAGACCCTAAAGCCAGGCAGTGCTCAGGCTGGGTGAATGGTAGGTGGCAGCACAAAACAGACTGTCAGGCTCCGGGTTCCCTTTAGCGCCTATTTGAACAACAGTTTTCCTCTTGGATCAGAGTGCACAGGCTCCCATAAATAACTGGTGACTTCATTGGGCTGTCCACTAAATATTTCACTAGCGACAGGTCACGTTTCAGGAATGAAAACAGATCTGACACAGATCGCGAGTCACACACTCATTCATCTTGACTTACAATTAAAAAATTGTCACCCCAGTGTTATTAAATGGTTCCAAGAAGATTGATTTTTTTACCAGTGTTCTTTTTGGATTTTGTTGTTGTGGGGTTTTTTTTGTTGCTGTATTTTTTTTTTTAATAGAGGCATGCATTAGAGTAATCTTTCCATCACATATTTATGGAGTACGTAGTGTCTAGTGGGTAGAGAGGAACATGGCAATGAGGCTTCCCCAATTTTACTTTTAAGATAAACCATTGACCTCTATGTTGCTTTTGGCAAGTCACTTTTTTTTTGTTAGACTTGATCTAAGCATAATATACTGTAAATAATGCAGGTATGCTGAAGTAAATTTAATCTCTGTAAATCATTTTGCAAGATTAAACAAAGCAGAGACCCAAACACCCCTGTGGTGGGAGTGGTATAAAATCCCAGCTGGAAAAGAAAACCCTGTACTGTCTTTATTAAGGTTTCAAGTGTCAGTATCAAAACAAGCAATTTACAACTTTCATTTACATGCTATGTGCATCTTCTTGATTATTTTTTATTAAAATATTACCTTCAGCCACTGACAAAATGACACATTCTCTTAAGTGCTAATAGTACGGGCAGCTGGACTTTTTTTTTTTTTTTAGTTCCATGCCAAATTTTCCCATCAACTTCAATCCTGAATAGTTCCCTTATGTTAAGGTTTTGCTTTCACTTTCAACAGAGGAAAATAAGACTATGCAGTTCAATATAGTGAAGAAGCAAGCTTTTGATAGAGAAATTTGAATAGTTCTACAACTGTTATTTAGCCTTCATTTTAGTATATGAGATGGGACCAAAGCAGACATTCCATCTCCAGCATCCCATAAGTGCTACAAAAATGAAGACAGAAGGCTATTTTCAGCTGGTAATTTCTGTGCTTATATGTAATAGCAGTAGAAAAAGGAAAGATTAAGTTATCCATCAGGCATGGAAGGATTCTCCATGCTTATAAGACAGTAAGAAAGAAGCCTTTGAGATGTTAAATCAAATACAGACATTGCCAAAGAAAAAGGAAGGAAGTCAAGTATTGGTCAAACACACACAGACAAAGGAAGCAAGTATGCTGGAGAACTCTGAAATGAGTGAAAAAACCCTTGGATTTGCTGTTGAAGAAATACAGGCTAAGAAGGTATTAAAGGGATGCAGGGTGAAAAAAAATGCAGAGAAAAAGGAAAACCTGGGGTCAGTGTGTCTTGACTGAAGGAAAAGAACAGGCAGCAGATACAATTTTAAGCAAGAAGCAAATATTCAAAAAGAGGGCTGACAATATTGTGTAAAATAAGTAGAGAGGGGAAAAAAGAGAAAGAAGAATACACAAAACATTGTTCTCTCTCAAATTCTGTCTTTCAGTTTACTGATATTTAGTCTTCACACCTCTCATCTGCCATACCCTCCACCTTTCTACATAATTTAGCAAGAGTCTCTCAGCATTCTGCCCTTCTTCTGTCCCCTCTGTCCCCCAATATTTGCTCCACAAACACCACCCAGGCTTTAGCTATCATGTCATCCTTCTCCCTACTCCAGATCTATTCCTCCTTAAACTAAAAGACTGAATCTGTGACCTCTCCTCTTACCTACACCATTAGGAGAGAGACCTTAAACCCTCACCCATCCCTAACATCTTCCCTTCTCTCTCCCACAAAACAAAGTATCTACAATCTTCCCAACATTCCTTCTCTATCCTCTTCTTGGGGCTCAGGCTGCTCCTCAGAGATCCAACCTCTCTCTAATACCTCACATCCAGAGCACACCAAACCATCACAGAATTTTCCTACAAAATATGTATTTAATTAAGCAAACTTTCATACTAGTCTCTGAAAGCACAATTTTCCAAACATAAGGGTCTGCAGGAAAAACAGTTTCTCTAGACACTTTCTCCTTTCCCTGTTAACTCCATGGTCAAAGTCCTTCTAATCCTCTGTCTACCTCACTTGACTCTCAAAGAATAAGGTCAACTCCCATCTAAGGTTAGGCCATGACTCCAGCATCTTATATCTGCTTGTTACATTTTTAAAGAGCACTTTCTCCCCAGCTGCTCTAACACTGGGAAGAAATCCCATAATAAGGCACAACATCATACATATTATAATTTTATTATACATCTTCAAACAGGTCTTTAAACCATACTATGATGCCCACAAAGTTTTAACAATGCTTAAGTCACTTCTTTTATAAGTGCACAGCCAGCTAATACTGTTTGTTATGTCCCTGTACATCCTAATCTGTGGTACCCTGTCAAATACTTAAAGAAGTCTTTTTGATCTGTGTTCATACCGTGTCTGATGTAGATCTGAATTTCCAGATGTTTGCACACAGAGTCAAAGTTCCTGTGTGCTGTATGGTTAAATATATGTACAGTTACTTCAGTAAATCATGCAAGCATGAAGCCCTATAACACATAGAATGAGGTGCTTGTCAATTAAGCCAAAATTGAAATCACTGGCCCCAAAACCTGGACTTTTACAACAGTTCAACTACTGTCAGTGCAAGTCCTGAAAAAGAAGTTCTGACTGAATTTATTGGGAAGCACTAATGAATCGCAGCACAAAACAGAGACATAAACAAGGTTTGTTGTGTTATTTCTATTATGGTTAAACTAACATCAACAGTTATAAGAAATTAGTATTTTCTGCCTATAGGAAGTTTATTATTTTTTCTCTTACTAAAACAGGAAATATGAAGCCACCTGAATTTTAATTCAGAGGAGAAAGTATTTTGGAAAGATGTGCTCTGTTTTTAAAATATCTAAAGTATGCAGGATTCTTTAATTGAATCAAGATTTAATACAAATGAATGAAAAAAATGTTAAAGATTTTAGGGCTTTAGAAGCCCTCAGCTGGCAGAGATTCACTTATTTACCACACTTTGACATACGCTTGATTCCTCAAAGCTATATTTTAAAATAAGTGATAAGTCTGAAAAACCTCAGTATTCTAAATGAAATCATTATTCTGCAGACTGAACCTAATGCTGAGGTAATGTAGAGTCTGACCTTTCCAAATAAATCTCTCTTAATAAATGTTCCTCTCTACTCTCAGGAACAACAGAAGTCTCTAAGGCAGAACCAACTAGAAACAAGGGCAAGATGCAATAGTGAAGCAAGAGGCAACGTGATTTAAAGGTGAAAGGATTTGGACATGACCCTACTGGGCAAAAAGAGGCAGAGAGTCTACATTTATCATGACTGCCTAGGGCATCTTGTTTGCAGAGTCTGGACCTCTGGTGAACAGCTTACTGCAATTCCTGTCTTCTAGTTTTCAATTTTATCAACTTGATTTCTATGTCAAAGAGACGAGAGGTACACTGGTTTCTGTACATCAATTTACAGCTGGGAATTACCACTATGTATGCCAGATATTCATAACACCACTAAAAGTGCTATTATTTTTACCAGAATCATTAAGTTTTAATTCCCAGGTATGAAGATGACTTTTTTTAAAAAAAGTTAGTGCAAATTTAAAATCAAATAACTCCAGAGAGACCCTTCTTTTAGTAGGATGATGCTTCGTTTTTCCAAGCAAACCAGAGATAAAGGATCCGGGCAGAGGTGAGACAAATGATGTTAATTACTTAACTGAAGATTAGACAAAGGGGCACAGCAGGGGAACCATCCAAAGTCTACAGGGCAGCACTAAGAACCCACTTAGGACACTTTGTCGGAGTTCTTGAACAAATTGCACCACTTACTGAGACCAGGGAAAGTTCCTTGCTCTTGTAATAGGCTGTAATGGCTCGTCCTTTGTTAGCCTGAGCATTCCAGACAAAGCAGTCCAGTTAGACTCTGGTTCTGCTTGGACACCCGCAGAGGTAATAGCACTCAATGGCACATCTACTGAGTGACAGGCCCAACACAAAAGGATTTCTCAATTGCATCTGGGATGAGGTTAAGATACACACACAAAATCACACCCAGCAGAGATGCTGACAGAGAAGCACAGCAAAAAAGCATCTTGCTCACACAATCTAAAGCCCCAACTATGTCGTTCAAATTGAGATTTCAAAGTAATGCCCTCTGCTCCAAGTCATGCCAATTCTTCTAGCAGATATCTGCTCCCCAGAGGAGTAGCTGTTATACCAGTCAGGCCCCACACTGGCTGTTTACTCAGTTTTTACTTCAGAGCTTATTTGGTGAGTTCACTTAGAGAAAATTCTGGGTGGATTTTCTTTTCCTCCTTCAAACTCTAAACAGATTCTTTAACAGTTTGTACACTGGTCCACTGCAATCCCCTTTAAAAGTCCTCCTACAGAAAATATATAAATAAAAATTCTTGTGTGTTTAGTAACTTTACCCCTATAGAGGACAGAGAGACCTACAGTGAGGTAATACTCCAGTTATGCATTCCTAGGTAATGAGCTTTATCTCTCAGGATCAATTTTCCATTAATAGCATCCAGTACTCCATCCAACTTTCAAATTAATTTGACCTGTGAACCTGGGGTGTTCCGATGTTGTTTTTGAAACTACTGATATGTGGTGTCAACACCGAACAAAATTATAGCAGCAAGACTTTAATGGCCGAAATGATGCTTGCCATGGGATTTTAATGCAGCTTAATGGCAAGTAGGCAGCCCAAATTCAGATGACAATTAAATAAATAAGTAAAAAATAAAAACATAGTTTCCTGCTCTTTCTACCTTAGCCATTAAGTCAGTAAGAGAAGCAATTTAAAGCTGCTTTGTCCAGGACTGTCTGAGGCAAGAAAAGAAAGAGTGCAATGCTATTGATCTGCAAGAAGTTTATTTCTTCCACTCTGCAATGTTAAAGGAATCAATCTCTTAACTAAAAGAAAAATAACGGTGTTGATAATGAAGATGAGGGCTGACCTTTGGCAGGACAATGGGTGTGTTGCATTGGTGGTGTAACAGCCTAACTGCCCGCTCTGAGTGCGGGTCTGACACGCCAGCTGGGAGGTTATGAGCACTGCAATCAATTCCTGACAGTGAAAGGGACACCTCCAAAGTGTTCAGTGGGATGAGCAAATTATTAGGACACTGTCTGCATTAATCTCAGTGTTCTGCATAGCACAGGTGCATTTTATTACTCACAGTCCAGAAGTCTGAGGACATATTCAAGTGAATGCAAATGAACTAACTAAAGTCAGTGTTGGTTTTGAGTGCATTGACATACATCTGTATACATTTGGCTGTATACATGAGCTTGCATCCCTATTGTTCTATTTAATTTTTATAACTATTATTATTATTGTTTTTAGTGGGCATTGTATTGATTTAAAACCAAAAAAAACCTGCTATACCAAAAAAAGAGTTTGTTGGAAAGGGATGCTTAAGCTTTTAGAATCATCCCTTTTGTCAGAATCCAATACCTTGTTACAGGAAACAAAGATTAAACTGTTTCCACTTATCTGGAAGTGTACAGCAAAAAGATAAGAAATGCCAATTTCTTTCTTGCATTTTTAATAAGCAAGCAACACCAAACATCAATAAACCTTTGGCATTGAGGTTTTCACTGTGATATGCAAGTCACAACTATTTTAAGAGTCATAATTAAAGATGTACACCATTTAAATCTTGAAGGTACATAAAACACCAGTGTTCCAAGAAAAATGTTATTAAAGAAATAGTCCGTTTTATCCTTGAAAGGATATCAGTTGATCAGTGAAATGAGAAAGTACAGGCACAAAGAGTAAGTCCTGCAGATCTCTGGGAATTGGGGGCTATATGGAAAGGACAAAGATTTCAGGGTTACTATAGAAGAAGTTCACAGACCTTCAGAGTAACAACTGAGAAAGCCTGTCTTCTATGCAATTCATCAATGAACAGAGGCACAGATAACAGCCACTGAGGTTACAGGCATCCATCAATCCCTGACTTTTTCACTCCACTCTGACCCAGAGATAACCACCTTCCTCCACCTGTATCTGCATAAGAATTACAGCCTTTTTCATGGGAGTTTTTGGTGGTTATTTTGTTTTTTGATTTTTTTTTTCTTTCCTCATTTTTCTCCCTTTGGCCTCTTAGAAGATGATACAACATACTATTTTAAGTTCAGGGATGATCTGTCTTTTCACCTACAGCAAAGGAGAAGAAACAGAAGGTACCACAAAGACTTAAGCCTAACAGAACAGCAACCTATAATTTCCAGAGCTGGCACCAGCAAACAATGGAAAGATTCAGTTCACACCTCTAGGAAAGCTCATGGAATACTTGCTTTCTCTAACATGCCCACAAAAATAAATAACCCCATCACCCATCAGGCTAGAAGATTCCCACCTGGAGAAAGTAGTGCACTGTCTCTCTCTTCCATTATAGCACTGTGCTGTACCAGGAAAAAATCTGCAAAGGCTTAGGAAAGTAACAGCTACCTCAGGATGCTGCAGTACATCTTTTCTGCAAGAAGGGCTCCTGCCTGTTCTTTTCAACTGCTCTCTTGCATTTCCCAAACATTCTTGGTCTTCCTTCCTCAGGGAAAGGCAGATAAGGCCAAACACCTGGCAAGTGTCAGTCACATCACATGGCAGGATGTCCAACACTCACCTGTCTCTCACTCTAGTGCAGAGCATGTCACAGCACATGTCATAGTTGAGACAGCCACCATACACAGAGTGTGACCACACAATTTCAGAAAGCTTCAACCCACACAGAGTACCACCTCACCACTTCAGAAGGCTGCAAGCATCTGCCTTTCTTGTCCTTCAGCCCAGCCTTTTACCCCTCCTGCTCATGCCCTGCCCCTGTGTGCCTCTGCTCCCTTTGGTGGTTGCTCAGTGCCCCTGGGCACTCCATGGCTCATTGCTGTCAGTGCTGCTCACCTGCTGCTCACAGCTGAGCCACTGGGGATGGGGCTGGGCCAGCCCCACTCCCAATTACACAAACTGCGTGTGCCTGTAAGCATGGTAAGTCATGCTTTACCAAAGAGACAATAAATTTCACAGATAATAATAAAATTCCATTTCTAAACTCTGTTTCTAAGAGTCTTTTAGGTTTGTAGCATTAAAGTACACCCTCGTATACTTGTTCCAGAATTTCAGACAGTCCATTTTATCACAGGCAGAACAATCAAAGAGAGCACTAGTTCTGTTTAGGAAATTAGGCTAATTCTTACAGCAGAGTAGGAAAAGATTAGGTTTCAGATAACTTTCAATTAGTCATGAGGAAGATTGTTAAAAATATAACAGGAAAATTTGACATAGTAAAGCTTTAAATATAAAGTTCAGAAAATATTAGAAGAAGGAGAGATCCATGCAAAATAGAGTTTTGGTGTGTCTCATTATGATAGCAGTTCCTATTAATAAATGCAGAAGATATTAAAAGCACTACAGTACTTTAGCAGTTGTTGGTTTTATGTCTCCCCAGCACAGGAGGCCTCTACTGAAATGGGAGAGGATGTAGCTAGTCACTTAACTTTTTCTGCATGGTTAATCTTAGAAAGCTTTGGACTGAATTAATTGTGGAAAGACTCTCAGTTTATATGAACATTTGGATATTAAGTCCTCTCTGTACCTATTGAGAACAAGAAATGCATAATGATTTTTTAAGGTTTTTACATAAAATTTATAATACTCACCAAGTCAAGCTCTTCAATAACAATTTTTCATAGCTAGTAATCTTAGTGGGTTTCAATGCTGTAAAGCAGAACACCATAAAGGTGTTTTGCTCCAACATTCAATACCAAGTTAGTCTAAATATTCTATGACTTGGAAATAATTTCTTTCAAGCTAAACTTTTCCTTAGAGTCAATTAAAAGTAGCAACACAAAACTAAAAACACCAGAAAATGCTTTAGTGAAACCCTGTCTTATATGAGGTTCATTTGTTACAGTTCCTGAAGATAATCTATATTCAGGAATACTGAGCCATAGCAACTGATTAATTTGGATCATTACTTACAAAGACCTAAAAATTCTACCACCGTAGACAAAACCTATGCATCTACTTAAATACACATAATTACTCTGTCAAGTACATAAAATGCTATTCCACCCCACTAACTTTGTTTTGTTTTGGTTTTTTAAAATAAGCACTATGATGCATTTGTATTCTTTTGAGGTGTCTGTTCTTTACTGAGTTACATTCAGTGTGCTTAAGAAAGATGGCTTATTTTGGCATTAAAACCAAATTAGGATGTTTTAATGGGCTTTGCTTTCAGCGTCTCTCACTATGACAGTGGCTGAAAACTCAAAATGTTTATAAAACCCTGTATGCCCTTGGGCAGCATTTTTGTTACAAAAAGTCTTTCCTAATTTCTTAACAAACACACCTCAGAATTTACTAAACTGACTGATTTTGGCTACACAAAAGTACATTACTCACAGATGTTGTATCAAGTAGACCCAATTTCCAATAATAACATTCAAATCTAAACTTATTATCACACAAAATCAGCTTTGCAGAGCTCTGCTCTAGAGACTCTCCCTTCATCACGTAGTCTTGTTTCCTGAGGCTTTAGTGAATTTAATGAGGATTGTATTTACTTACTAGCCCCCTTTCCTGAGCGAAACAGCAAAATGGGATCATGAAGACAAAGTCAGCAAAGAGCCCATTAATGTTACAAGTCCTAGAATGGCAAGAATCCTTAAAATAAACACGCCACCATCAATCACGTCAGCCAATGCCATGCCCCAGAACATTAACTGCACCTGAGGAGGAGGAAGGAGTCCTGACTCACTCTTCTTTCAAGTCTTACCTTTGCCTCTAATTCTCAGGAAAAGCAGCTAAAAACTACAGCTACTATCTGCACTTTTACACTGCCTAGTGCAATGGGGCTGGGGCCTCTGAGAGGTTTGCAGTGTAAATAACACAGAGTAAATAATAATGACATACTTTTAACTGCAGAAACTCATCAACCATGCTAAAACATACATCATACACTGCCACTGTCTCTCACTGTTCATTAAAAGAGAATGAATCCTGAGGGAGGCATCACTGAATATAGATATGTCTCCAACACACCAAATCATACCCTGAGCCTCCAGTAAAGCTAATAAAACCATATTAAATACATCCCAAAAGTTCCCTTGGCTTAGTCCAAGCCACTTGGGCAATTTATAATTTAAAGGAGAATATGAGATTAGAGAGTGATGAAAACAGTGTGATCTAGAATTTGAAACAACAGTTTAACTGTTTTGTCATACTCAGAGGATGTACTGATTTACTGAAATTTGCTTGTAGAGCACTCCGAAGCTCTCTGTATTTTCACTTTCAAAGATTGTACATACAGGACTCCCAAATAAATGATACAATATACTACTTGTAAAATCAGTATAGTCAAACCCACTTTATTTTTAAGATAACAGGGTGCTACAGTGCTCAGATATGTATATTCTGCCTACCCTAACAGTCACCAGCATCCTACACTCTGGGCTGATAAGGCTTTTAAGTGAGAGTGTCTGAGATGCACTCTCTGCCCTTGTCACAGTCATTCATTCCTAGCAGTTCAATTCCAGAGTGCACCTAATTTCAGTGGAAGTTACAGATCATAAATGCCCAAGAGCAGCACAAAGAATATTCACTGGCCTCAACTCTTCTTCTCCCTTCATTCTTGATATTCCAGACATTTAGCTCAATTCAATATCTTAAAGAACCCAGGGATTCCTAAGAGAGAACTATACTAAAACTGACCGTAACAAATAGTTGATTAGTTTAAATGAAGTGGAGAACAATTACTGAGATAATGAAGTGATAAAGTAAAATGAGTGAAATAATGTGAAATAATGAAAACAAACTTCTTAGCTAATTCTCTCACAGTTCTTATGAGATTCAGTTGTGTGTAAGGCCTTCTCAAAGAGAATGACAGTAAGATGCAAGAGAAATCTAATATGAAATTCAGTGATGTGAGTTTATTTTCTTATACAGTACCTATTTAGCATCTGAAATCTCTTTCTTAATATTACTGTCTCAAAATACAACATTTTGCTAGTATATCACAGCTCCCCGACTAGAGCTAGCCTGGAAGAGGCTGAGGGATTTGGTTTGATTCAAGAATCTTTGGGAGTGCAGAAATTCACCCAGACCAACACCCTTTGCCAAGGAAAACATCTCCAACACTTCTGCAGTAACAGAAGGCTTCAGCCCTGCCTGCTTAGATAATATTATTGACCCAATGGAGAGACCAAAACCCTCATCTGCAGCACTTCCTTAGCAATAGATTTAAAGAAACTCATCCCTGTGAAGGGGTTCCTAACTTTTGCCTCACTATTGGTTCATTGTGAGCTCTGCACAGGAACTGCCAAATTAGTTTACGTAAAATATTAATCTCCTAAAATGCAGTGACAAGAACTTTTCCTTTTAAACTCACATTCAAACCTATGTCAATATTCCCACGTGAATGTGTGCTTACAGCACAGCAATGAATACAAACCCATTCACAACTACGCTGCTCCACCTTACAGGGTTCTTTCCTGAAGAAATCCCCCCAGGACATCAGCTTAGCATGACATATAGACTCCTTAAGACCTCCATCCATCCCTCTCCAGATCATGGAAAAGACCTCCAAGATGATCTAGCCCAACCTTTGACCAGTCACCACCTTGTCAGCAGCATCGAATGCCAAACTCAGTCATTTCTTGAACACCATCAGCATGGCAACCCCACTACCTCCCTGGGCAGCCCTTTCCAGTGCCTGATCACCCTTTCCAGTGAACAAATACTTCTTGATACCCAGCCCAGCCCTCCCCAGCACATCTTAGGACTGTCCGGTCACTTGTCCTTGTCACATATCTCTTGTCTTGTCACTGGCTGGCAGACAGAAGTGGATGATCCCCACCTTGCTCCACCCTCCTCTCAGAGAGTACAGAGTGATAAGACCTCCCTGAGCATCCCTTTCCCAGAATAAACACCCCCAGCTCCTTCAGCTGCTGCTCACATGGCTTTACCCTCTACCCCTTCAGATTTATTGGCCTTCTCTGCACACACTCCAGCCCCTCAATGTCTTTGTTGAAATAAATGGCCCAGAACTGGACAGCAGTCAAGACATGGTCTCACCGGTGCTCACTATAGACACAGCGTAAGATTTCACAGAAATCTCTATTTTAACCTCAAAAAAAAAAAAAAAATCATTCTTTTGCATAGCTTTGCTTATTAAAATCAAGACACAACTATTACGGTTCTTTGCACTTGTATGACACCAATAAATCTGAAATTAAAACAAATTTGAGGGAGGTATTCCATATCACTGCTGTGCTCAGTCAGTTTTGATGTTGTGTATCAAGGTGAAATATTTGATGCTTTCAAGCCACAAAATGCCTAAAATGGTGCACAGTTTTACACAGACACTGACACTAGTACATTACATTTTGTTTGTCAGTGGCATTTAGAGCAGGTGGCTTTTTGAAATAAAGCATGTAGTGGAGTATCATTAAGGGCAATTGAATTGCCCTTCATCTGTTTCTGGGGCTCTATGGACTAAAAAAGCAGCATCTGGAAGCTTTATGGGTATTATCTGGCTTTCTGTTTTATTCTGTTTAAGCAGACTTGTCTGTTTTCTCACACATTAGACTCAAAGGCTAAAGGATTTCCAGCAATGACCTCCTTCTGATGAAACTCATCTTTATCCTCTGCTTCTTGTTTCTTAGCAGGTGATGAAAAAATCCTTTATGGGCATGAGATTACCTAAATCAACAGTGACTTGCCCATGCACAGCAGTGCTCAGTTGCCTGTTCTTCAAAATATCTGTTTACTGGCTGCACTGACTGTCAGAGGGAACACTCACCTGTCCAAGCACTGAGCTCAACACTGTGGTAAACAGGGACACTAAATATTCCAAATATTCATGTTTGCAAGCTTATTGGTATCAGGGGCAAAGTTTCTCTATTTGTGATGGCAGCAGTGCCACACTTGAGGACAGCTGGCAGTTCCTAATAACTGGGCAGCTTGCTGTCCCTATTGCAGTAAGTGCCACCTTATCATCCTTCCAAAAAAGGGGCTGCTACTTGCTTCCCAGGAAACTTCCCTGAGCTTGCAGGCTGGGCTCAGTCCAGGTATGTGTCTGCTCAGCTGCCACTGGCCTCCCTGTCCAGACAGCTTGCATAGTGATTTCTACATAAATATGAATTACACACCTTGAACAGTCAGTTCTCTTTGGCAGCCCCAAGATCCCTTCTCTGTGCCTGCTGGCTCCTTTGACCTCTGCTCTCTGGACACCACTTTATATCCCACTTATTGGATATTTAACTTCTCATTTTCCTTGCACTCTGCTGCAGACAGCCAGTCCAGCTCCTGCTGACTCCATCCTGCCAGCTAATCCCTGCTGGGCCAAGCTAAAGATACCTGACATACGGGGAGCTGGCAACAGAGACGCAGGCAGATTTCGGTGAACGTCTGGAGGGATAGCCCAAGCATAATGATTTTGGCTGGAACAAGAGAAGTGCTCATCTACTATACCACTTGAAAAAGAGCTTGTTCAACCGGGTGTTTTCAGGGCCAGCTTAGCATGGCCAGAGCATTGCAGAGAGTCCTCACTGCCACGGAGACACCAGCTGGAGTTCTACCAGTGCCCAGCTTTACACCCCTTCTCTAGAGGGGCAGCACCTGCCAGTTACCAAATATCAAAACCCTCCCTTACCACAGACTTCAAGGAAAAAAATGTCAGGCACATCTCCTACAGAGGCACAAATCACTCTTCATGTTGGTCCATGGAATAAGCAACAAGTTCTATGGGATATCTTTGGAATACTTGCAGACATCATTTTCCCCTCCTGTGATCCCAGAAAATGATTGCAGATGTTGAAGGAGGCAAGAAAAAGCTTCATCCCAATAACTGCATCCTGGGAGATTTTCTGCTAAAAAAAGAATGGATATGAACTGAACAATGTGTTGTTAATATAAATAGAGAACATGGACACCAGCAGAAAGCATATCTTTTGGAGAAGTGCTGGAGGAAGGGAGGAGAAAAGTGCCTTGTTTCCATTTTCTATCCATGAAGGGTGACATTCTGGGGAAATAAAAGATGTGTTTGACTGGCCTGTCCTTGTCTGAGGCCTGTCAAGGCATCAGCCTGGTCTCTAGCTATTAATCAAACAAGCTTTACTTCATTAGCTTCTTAGCCTTCTCCTGGATCCTTTCCCACCCTTGACAGGGGATGCTGTGTCACACAGCAGGAATTTTGCTCAGGTGGGGCTCCTGACATCTGCAACTGACTGCAGTCACACTGATGCATCACACCCTCAGCAAGCCCAGCAGTGTCCCTTTGGAGAGAGAAATTAATGGGAGGCAAATGAGGAAAGTAAAGGAGGAGAGAGGGAAGGAGACACTCCAGGGAGCAGATTTCAGGAAAAGCAACCTTAGAGTTAAAGGCTAACTTTCCATATAAACATTGAGTACAGAGGAGAGCCACAGAAACCAACCTATTTGTTTAGATATCTGCTCCAGGAGTACACATATAAAATACAACTTGGGAAGGGAAAAGAGGATGCTTAATAGTTTTCCTGGTATGGAAAAGGAGGATAAATTTTAGCCTTGCAATTACCATTTTTATAGCAGAACAAGTCAGTTAATTTTCTTATATTATTGTTCCATAGTTTCGAAAGCATTTATTTTCTCTAAACACTCAGCAAGTCTGAGTACATTACTCATAGTTTTTCTCTGTTTTCATACAGTCTTGTTAATAGAACACATTGAAGAAGGCCACTGTCATTACCAGAATGTTCTCTTACTATACCAAAGAGAGCAAGCAATCTACACAAGTGAATAAAACAGCACTCTCTGTTCCCTAAATGACAAGGGCAAAACACTATATTCTGATTATTTTAAGCAAGACCAAAAAAAAAATCAAATCTTTTTAACATAGTCCATAAAATTAATCAGGCAAAAACCCTTTCAATAAGGCTTAGCAGTCCTGTCACCCTCAGAATTTCAAATAATAAACCCAAGAATCACTTAAAAATTCCATAGTGTCAGCATAACACACCTCATATAACTCTACAACATATGAAAAAGTCCCAGGCATTAGCAGCTGACTATAATAAAAACAGCTTTAAGCATGAAAAGGCTGTGACAGTACCTCAGCAGATACCTGTGGTATCCTGAGCAGCTATCACTAATGAACATTGTCTCTCCAGTTCTGCAAATTTGCAACATTTAATTTCTATAATATTTCAGTAATACATAAAACATCTATAATAAATATACTATGGGTCCATTTTCAGAAGTTCTCTTTGAGAAGGACAGGGGAGGTTTCACATCAGCCAAATAGCAAACCTATCACATCAGAGTAATCACGTTACACCATCAGTGTGAGGATTAAAAAAATAACTCGCATGCAAACTGGAAATAGTCTGATTCAGAAAGGCCAGAAGCCAGCACTGTCCCAGACTCCTGGTAGTCCTGTATCCTATGGCCAGAGACTATCAGCAACAGCTGTGTCACAATCAGAAGGATTTCTGACAGTAAGGATCTCTGAGCATTCAGAATGAATATATTTTGCCAGCTCATCAGAATTTTGTTAATCAACTTTCTAGAAGATCTCCGTTCAAGACGGGAAATTAAAATAGAAACTTTGGAAACACAGAAGTTTTGAGACTTGAGTCAGACATACAATTTTGGAGTTTCTGGAATCCCCAGTACAAAAGACCTGTTTAACAGAAATCAGAGATTTAATGGCAAGAGAAAAAAAAAAACAGAAAATAGTGATTGAAATGTAGAGGAACAACACAAAGAGGAATCTTCAAGCTGCAAAACTGCTCAAATCAAGCAAGGTTTGATGGGGAAAGCCAGATATAACCACCCCAGGCTACATTACCAAGTCAATAATCTGAGCAGCTCAGAAATGCATGAAGTTCAAAGTTGCTAGGAAAGCACCAAAAACAAAAGCAGAATGAATGTACAGGCAGAACCAAGGTATTCACAAAGTATAAAGTCAAACACTATCCTATTTCTTGTAAAGAGTTACTAAATTTATGTACAAAAAGATTCTGCAAAGTTGTAGACAAACTGCGACCCTAATTGAAAATAACAGGCAGATATTTTCAATAGCCTTGAGTCTGCAGAAGCTTTCTGAAAACTTAGAGAAATTTTGCCAAGTGTTTTTCCAGAGGATTTCTTTTCCCTGATCTTCTTACATAAAGCTATGGTTTTCATGCTGCAAACATCACAGATGGTGTAGCAAGAACTCTACCATTTGAAATGCTAGACTGCTTGAACATTGCAGTCAAAGGATTTTTTTCTAACTATTAACACCTGAAAGCCCTGCCACACTTGGAGAAATGCCCTAATTCACAGAAGTTCTCAGTTTGGTTAATGGAAAAGCACACCCTTTTGCCCCCAATCCATTTTGGTGTGTGAACACATAGACATTTCATTCCAATAGAGCATCAGAGCACAACACTAAATTTTGGACAGTCTTAGCATGATTACTTTGCAATTATGCCATATGTATTATGGCAAGTCCCAAGTCAATTATGAACTCTGTATATTACAAAGGCACTGTGAAACACTGATTGATTTGGACAGTTTGTAGTTAATTAAGTTCATTTCCAATTCCATCTCTTCACACAATTTCAAAGCATTCTGCATTGAAAGCCCATTTTCAATTAGTAAGGAGGATGAAACAAAAAAGTATTAATTATAAAAGTGGCAATCCCCATTTAAATCTTCACACTACAGCAATTATTTATGTTAAGTGTTGAGAAATTGGAGAGTTGTACTTGTCGAATACAATTTTTTCCTTGATGTATATCTCATATATATTAAATCTGTACTAAGTAGTGGCATAGCATTTTTTAAAGTAAGGACTAAATTATTGCTCACAAACTTGTACAAAGCTCCAAAAGGTAGAAAAATGTCAATGCTTGGCTAGAGTAAAATTAAGTGCTTTGGCCTGATTCTTCTCACTGCTACTGCACTACTACCTCCATGTAATTCCATTACTTGAACTGAAGCAAACATCCCCATTGAAACAGTGAAGGAATACTGATATTAGTAGAACTTTATGCTGCCAAAGGAGTACCCAAAAGAAGATATTCACTTTTATTCTAGTGTTTGATGCTGTTCAAAAAGAACAGGTCCAGGCACTTACCAAACTGCTGTTATAAAGAGGTACAAACTCTTGGGAATATGATGAAAACAAGGAAAAAAAATCTTTAAATTGCTGAAGTTATTCTTCTACAAAACAGGTGTTCTTTAATACATTAAAACCTTTCTTCGTGTGAGCCAAATACCACCAATGGCCATTAAAAAGATAAAGAACAAAGACCCATTAAAAAGATAAAGAACAAAGATGGCACATCTTAATCTGCTGATTGTATTCTGTTCACCTCTGTCAAAGACTGCCAGCCACAAACACGACACCACAATGAATGATTGGAGACTAGCAGATGCACAGTGCTTTAAACCAACTTTTCCAGCTCCATTTGCTGGATTTTGAACTGCCATGTAGCAGCCAGTTGCCACTGGCATGGAGCCCCTGCTCCAAAGCCAAGATGACTTCTTTAACCACTGGCACAGCCTCGTGGCCTGGCTCCTGGCTGCCTCCTTCCCCCTGCTCTCCTCTTTGCCAGTTTGGTAGCAGGTTCTGTAGCCACACTGCAACAGCAGAGCAGGGGGGAAATGCCGAGCACTAGAAAATGATTTAGGGTAGGTAGAAGATCTGGCAAGAAGGAAAAATAACAACTAGAAGGAATTAAAATAGAAAGTAGGGCTTGATGAAATGGGAAATTTAAGTTAATGGGAAACAAAGATAAATAAATGCAGAGTCTTGCAGCATCAAAAGTGAATGCAGATTAAAATGAAGGAGAACAATACACATCTTTCATGTTTGTAAGCTGTCTGCAATATTCTGTGACTTCCTCAGCTCTCACCAAGCACTCTAAGAGGGAAGAGCCTGTTCCCACTCTACAGATATTTTTAAGTGCTGCTTTCAACATAGCAGTAGATAATTTATCTTAGACAAACCTGGGGTTCACGTAGGGCTGGATCTCATAGTGAGAGAAGAGCTGTGCCCAATGGCACCATGATAAAGGTCAAGAGGGAGAGGTTTTGTGAAATATATTGCAAGGTTTCCATGCTTTCTACTCTTCTGCATATTTCCTTCATTTGAAGTTGCATCCAGTTGAGAAAAACACTTAAACTGGTATGAAATTAGATCCACAGAAGATGATTTCTATCAGCAGCTTATTAGAACTGATTTCAAAATCTGCACTTTACTCAAAGAGAATTACATTTAATGTCATCTGAGTAGAAAATCTCATCAGTGGCAAAACATTTTTTTTCTAAATCTAACTGTACCATCAATAAAACTACATATTTTATATTGGTTTGGCCTTTTATTCTAATGAAGGACAGGCTATAAGACGTGTGCATGAATTTCTTTTAAACACCCCCATAAGAGTTACAAACATGAATACATATATAAATAATTGGTTTGATAAATTTAGAAAAAAAAATCCCTGTAATTTTGATACCTCATTCTTTCACCCTGTGGCATCTGAGCACACAGCAGCCACAGTCCACCAGTACAACCAGTGCTCCCAGCTGCACCCTGAGCTGGTCTGCACTGGTAACCTGACAGGGTATTTGTGTATTCCTCCAACACAGGGGGCCAGAGGCTTCTCTTTGGGACATATTTAGCCATCAATTCACAGAGACAGAGGGATGATCTTCAGGATACATAAGTGTGGGATATGGGGTTCTATTTGTTAAGGTTGTTAAGGCTTATGCTCACCAGAAGGCTATGTGGGAAAGGAACAGAGAGGGAAGATATTTATCCCTAAATAAATTCAGGTGCAACTGAAATTATAATTAGAAGATACTGGTGAAGGAAGCCTTGGAATAAAGCTCACACTTACATACTTTTGAGGGGTTTCTCTGTGTGTGCATGTGCTGCCTGCAGGGAGAAGGAATTATTTTTTATTTTTATTTTTTTAATCTGCTTCACATTACTGACAGGCAGCCAATAGGTAGATAAAGTAGTTCTAGACTGGTTCTCCTTGAGGAAAACTAGAAAAAAGAACAGCTGGCATGAAAATCTCAAAGAATCTGATATTTTTTCACATGGAATTACCTTCCTTAGCACTTGATATGCACTTGGAAACTGAATTCAAAACTGAATGTGGCAAAAAATTCGTAAAAGAAAATCCTTTGGCCATTTAATCAGTGTTACAGGATAAATACAGGAGTGAAACCAAGCAGCTGGGGGGGATGGGGGGGGGGGTGTTCTTTGTTTGTTGTTTTGGGGGTTTCTTCCTTTTTGTTTCCTTTTTTTAAATGCAGAGCCCTGGGTGGGTTGGATCTGCTCTCACAGCATGTAATACTGCTGCAATTAGAATCACAGCCACTCAAACACCACCACCCTTGAGAGGAGAAAAAGAAATCACTGACTTTAGGGTCTCAGCCACCTTGCTCCTTGTTTTGAATTAGCTCAAATCTGATGTGGAAAATGAAGACATAAAAAAAAAAAAAAAAAAAAAAAAAGAGAGAGAGAGAAAAAAGAAGGGAAAAAAGAAGAAATTAAAAAATAACATAGAAAATAGAATAAATGGTTTTATGAAGAATCTGTTCTGTTACCATAAAAAAAGCTAAAGAGAGAGAGTGCTGAATACTGATAGCCTTACCCTCAAAGGCCCAGATAGTCAGAAAACTGAAATTAACTGAAGACTATTAACTGCCCATCAATTTATCATTTTGCATAGTTATTATTTGCATATAGAAGTTCAGATCTTATTTCAATAGTGAAATCTCAAATGTACACCTATCAAACACCTTTGAGAAAGAAAACAAAAGGAAAACACCCCACTGACATTCCAAATGCTGCAGCTGGAGCTCAGGCCCAGGTTCCTGAGCCTGCTGGGAGGGTTTCAGATCTGCTGCCCTGCAGGGATCCTGTCCCTGCTCTGACCATGACCAGGAACTGGAGGGGCAGGTGAGCAAAGGGGATTGGGCTGAAGGTCCAATGGAAATGGACTTGGCCATGGACTACACTGTCAGTGGATCAGTGAAATACTGACTGAGCTAAGGCAGTCAGAAGTACAAAGACCAATATCATTCATGATACAGACTAAAATATTTTAGCCAAGGGAATCCCGGAAGCTGGCCAAGAGAAAAACAAAAAGTCATGGTTACCAACACAACTGATGTCCTGATGCTTGAGTAGTTAAGATTTTTCTGCACAACAAAGTAGCTAAGAAACTAATTATGCTAAGCAATGAAAAAAAAATCAGCTTTCAGGGCTTTTTAACATATAGATATTGAATCTTTAATCAACAAGGGCAACAGACAGACCTCCAAGGATATTAAATCCAGTTCTTTAGAATTTAAATTAATATTAAAATAGGTACATTAAATTACAAAGCTTGACATTCCTGATTATTTAAATTATCCACACTGGGGAAAAGGATCTTTGTGCAAACAGGAGCCAATTCCTAAAGCTGTATATAAATGTACTGCTATTAATGTCAATATACTTCTTATTCACAAAGGGAAATTTCATTCAGGACACCTAAAGCTTTAAAGTGAATTAGGTTATTTTCCTTTATTAGAAGATGGTACATGTATTTCATAAGTATCTAAGTTCCCCTACTAAACATGATGTGCCAGATCTGGGCACATTATCAAGTGATAACCATGTTATCCTGTTGAAGAGTTAAGGCCATTCCACCTCCTACTATAACAGAGGTGAAAGTTTGTTTCTCTGCATGGCATTGGTCATTCAGGTCTTCCAGCAAATTCAGCAATCCTACTTCTTTTTGTTCTCTATTTCTTCTATATGAAGATTTTTCTCAATAGCTCCAAAGCTATAAAGAAAAGAAAATCCCACCTGACTGAGGTCTGTAAAACTAAAGCAGCACAAAGCAGCTGTGTAAGTCCAGAGAACTGGAACCACTGGTGCCACTTAAACCAACAGCTGAGCCCCCATTAATGCCAGCACAATTACACCCAGGCCTCCCTCTTCTCCACAGCTTCTTCAAAATACCAGCAGCAACGAGTGTGGGATTGGGTTGACAATCATTTACATGCAAGTGTGACCTTTTTTACTCAGTGGTGACATTTGTATCCTATTAGCAAAATACTGTATTGTATTTAAGCAATAATTGCATTTTCTATGGAGACAAACGACATGTAAATCAATAAATGACGAGGCTGCAGGCCAAGCACAGTATTGATTTTCAGTCATGTTCATCTCTGAGCTTAATGCTCAGAAAACACAGTATATGCTATGATTTTTTACAAGTTACATCTTTTGGGCTAGATAGTTTTCTGAGAATTAAGAAATAAGAAAGGTGCTCTCCACTTGAGAGAAAAGAGATTAAAGGGGAGTGAGAACTTCACAGCTGTAATCAGAGTTAGTACAGGATCTTAAAACCAAATGCTGAACAGATCAATACTGGTTTGTACAACACACTTGTCATCTCCTTGGCTGCTATGGTTGATGAAATTACACATGAATATCATCTGTGTTAACCACTGGTTAAATGTACCATCACTGGATCAAGCAGGTTTACAGGAGTTTCAGTGAGAACCATTCTTATTGCTTTGGCCCTTCATCAGAAAACCAAATTATTCAACCCCCTCCCCCCAGTAAGAACCTGGAAAGTGGCAGATATCAAGGAGGGGCATTAGTGAAACATAAATAGTGTGTTTCCAAATTTGCTGTCATTTCCAAATGACAAAACAAATTAGAAATTTTAACACAAAACTAAGAAGAAAAGGGAATAATCTGCTTGTTTTCATTTTATAAAGAGATCTAGACAGTTATTATGGATATAATATTCCAATACTTAAATAAAAACCATGGTTTTAGACAATTAGTTTTTAGAAAACAAAAACTTGACCAGCTCTTGATTGCTCTTTTCTGTAACTGCAGAAAGAAAGCACGAAAAATCTGAAATTAAATTTCCTAATGGATCAAAAGAGGTGATCACTACCTGATCTCTGTGATGTGCACAAGTGGTCTGCTTGTGGAAAAAATAAAGAAGAACTTCAACACACAGGCAGCCTCAACCATGTAGGAAGATATAAGGCACCTTTGCTAGCAAAGGTACCAAGTCACCTCTGTGCCTATGAGACAAGATGTCTGTCACAGGAAAGAAGAAATTCATTTCACTCTACCTGGTACATTATTGCAGTAGCAGCACTGACTCTTCTAAGTCTCTTCCTAAATCATTAGTAAGGTCATTGACTGAAAATACTTTAGGAGATCTAGCCAGACTGATTTGGGATATTGTTTTCCATAAATGTCTCTGTGACAGCCATAATTTAAGAACCTTGTGTTTTTAACTTAAAGTTAAAAATTTAAATTTATTTTCTTTTCACTGTAACCTTAACACAGTGGATGAGAGACGAGTGAGGAGTAATCCCACAATATTATTTTATGCTGATCAGATCTTTCTATATAATATAAAAGATGCAGACACAGATGTTCACTTCCTCCACAAAAGCTAATTTTCCTTCCAACTAGATGTTATTTTCAATATGGATTATACAATCTAAATGCATTTGTACAATATGTAAGACTCCACAATATCCTCCACAATAACCAACAGGTTAAGACAGTTTTCATCTGACTGCACTAAATTATTGATCCACTGGTCCTTTTTTCAGGTTTTAAATCACCTGAACAGAAGGAAAAATAAATGCATTAAGACTTTCCAGTCTCAGTAAGAAAATTTATGTAGGTAGTTTGAGTCCTTACAGTAAAAATAATCACATGGCATATCTTGCAGTAATCCATCTGATTTTGAATTAAACACTCAAAAAGCAGTTTATTTCAAAAAATATATTTTTAGTTTGCTCAAGAGTTTAGTTTGCTTGAGAGTATATAAGCCCCATCTATCAATTCCTGCAGTTTGAGTATTACAGTATGAATAATATATGCCTTTGTCATGTGAATAAGATAACAGCCTTCATTCCCCAGTGCTCTACATTTCTTGTTCCAAATGTGACATAAAATACAATTTTCCTCAAGTAGCTGAAAAGGAATTTAGAATAAATGAATTAGGAATACTTGAATGGAGATAGACACTAATTTTGCAAAAAAAAAAAAAAAAGCAAAATTATCAAGAATTATTTATTAAATTCAGTGAGACACTGAGAAGGGCCTAAAGATATAGCTGAAGAGTGATGTTTTCTTTAAAAATGTGCCTGTATACCTGCACATCTTTCTAAGTTACCACTTCAAAAGCTTCTTAAGTCCTCTTGAGCCTTTTTCAATAGCTGACAAGAAATGCACCCCTTGACCACCTAGAGCTGTGAATTCAGAGGGATTCAATTCTGGTCACTTTGTCTTATTTTCAATTTTTTTCATTCTGTTTTATTTATTATGGAGGCTCAGATAACCTGCAAAGTATCAGGAAAGTGCATCTGTTTAAAAGAGGTTCCAGGAGCAGGCGGAACAGGGATATCACCAACCCCAGCTCCTGAGCCCTGAGCCACAATTTATCTTTCTGAAACAATTCAAACAACACATTTCAATATCTGTTGCACTGTTCATAATGCAGCACCATGGACCTGCCTGGATGCTAACTGCACTCCATAGAGTTCTGGCAGCATAAATAACCATGAAAAATTATCAGCTGACAAGAACCACTAATAAAGGATTATTTGGAATGCGACATGAGACTGAAATATTCTCTGTGTATATTTTGGGCCAGTGGCCTCCCTCACCCTATTTTCTTTATGCTCTTAAAAAAAATTGAACAAAGTATTGGCTTTCCCATTTTTCACCACCCCAGACATATTACTTTCATTTCAGGCCAAAAGGAATTGGAACTTTATTGTCGTTGAAGAAGGAAGAAGCCCAGTACTTATTTGTTTTGGACCAGGAACTGATTATTTTTCTGTCTTGTTTTTCCCAGGTTCTTAACATGTGGGCACACACAGTTATTTGGACTGTCACAACAACTTTTTAGGATATCTCTGTGTTTGATGTACAGTGAAAGAGTCATAAAAAAAGACAGGAGTGGAAGAGCCAAAAAATTTGCAGGCAAAATAACCAGGGGTCATGTTGGGAGGGAGATGAGAGGGACGAAAACAAGACTCCATAGAGCAACAAATCCAAGCACTAAAAACCTCAGAGTTGTTAAAATTCTCAAAAGAAAGCATTTGGATTTTTGTTTTAAAATTCATATGTATCTTAATTTTTAAAGACTTAATAGAGTTGAATGACAATTTTCAGAGAGAAATGTATTTTCTGCTAACCCAAAATTATTTTCAAAATTATTTTTGTTTTCCTGTGCCTGAAAAAAACACCATTTAGGATAACTTAGCAAAACTTTCTTGCTGCCTTCTCTGGAAAATCAGCAATCTAACCACATAATTTATTCACACAGATGTAATCAGTATCTCTACAGACCTGCAACAGCAAACACTTTCCAAAAGCCTTGGGCTGGTGGTCACAATGAGAAAGCAGCCCAAGAGTTTAATAGCAGTGGACTTGGGCTTTTATTCTCTTAGGGGAGAAGAAATGTACTTATGTCACACAGATAATTCCCTCTCCAAGACTTGGCTTGACATTTAAAAATCACAAAAATCTGAATTCCAGGGATGGATAACGGTTAACGATGCTCACCAAAGCAGTGACATCATCCTGAACGAAACAAAGCCATCCTCTGCACTCTCCTGTTATCCTCCTTACAAAAGGAAAGTCACAAGTGCTAAAGCAGATGATAACATTTGTTTTAAAGGAAATGTTAATTGAAATTGGCATGCTGCTGCTCACAGGTAGGAACAGGACCCCAAGGGATCAGCAGAAAGAAAAGGAAAAAAAAAGGTGAGTTTTGCCAGATGAGCTTGGACTCCCAGCCAATGGTGGGGAGGGCTCCATGTCTGATAATCCATTTTTAACTACAGCAAGATTAACTCTGACCTGAATAAAAAGCCATTTCTAAAGTGCAGAAAGCCTATTATCTGCTCTTTTAAGCATGTGAGTGGGAGGTGAAGAAAATAATCACACAAGATCTACATTTTCTTAATTATTTTTTAAGAGATACTGGGACCTGAATGTCTCAAAATAAGAAGAAATAAAAATATTCATTTTAATGCATGCCATGTAATGCTTATCACTTAATCACTGCAAAGTGCTGTCAGGTTTAATTACAGTCTTCAGTGGCCCAGCAAGATGAATAAGTCATGAATCTTAACACCCAAATCCAAATCATGAAAGTTTGCTTTCTCCTCCCCTCCTAGCACATACTGGATCCCTCAGAAGAAAACAACATATATTAACAGTCACTTCTAAACAGGACAACAAACTAACCCAAATTAATTTTTTGATAAAACCTGTTTTTATACCAGGGACCAAAGTTTACTTATTGGGAAGAAATAACCTAAGTCAGCCTCACTCTGCATTAGTGATTGCTGAGTAAAGTAGGAGTTTTCCAGGACCAGGGGGACCCTGTAAATGCTGAATAACAGTTGGGAAGAAAAGATTCAGGTATCAGTGACTGAACTGAGAGAGAGCAGCCTCAGAGAGCTCATTGCAGCAGCCTGCAAAGCTCAGCACTCGCATGCTCACCATCAGGAGCTGTGGCATCCTTCCCAGGCACAAAACTCCAGGGGGAAGACCTCTTCAAAGTTTTTTTTTCCCATGCTATGCTCCATCTCACAGGCACCCTGCTGGCATGAGCAACCACTAAGCCTTCAGCTACTCATTTCCCCAGGAGCTTGTCTATTCATGAGCACCTCAGTGTTTATCTCAGGGCTCAATACAGTCTAAAATGCACTAACACCTGAATGGTTTGAGGAATAACACTTAAGAACCTGATCAATGAAACATTTTTCACTGACTTCAAAGTAAGTACAACTACATATAAAAAGAAACACCATTCAAGGCATCCAGCAACTATTCTGATATTTTAAGGGCACGGTAATAATACTTCTTCATTACAGTTTGGAGAATAATTTCTGGCCTGTGGGAAATGACCTGGTGGGCAGGCCTTAAAGAAGACAGGTCTCCATGCCCAGTTTTCTAAACAGACTTATTCACATCTTCAGTTGTGAGAAAAATCAATGCAAGAGCAAACTGAAGATTTGAGTCAGAGCCCCATGGCAGCCACTCTTCATAGGGTTAGATCCCTTGCCAATAGAGATGGCCTTGGCAGTTGTGCAATTCACTCCTTTGTTCCAGTGTCACCCCTTCCCCAAACACTGCAATGTTTTACTGCTTCCAGGGGCCAGTACTGCAGGAATGAACCTGATCCAAAACTCACAATGTTCAGCAGGATGCCCTCGCTTATTCTGAACTGGCTGCCAGAGAGATTTCCCTGACTTTTGTTTTATCCTTTGCCCTTCTGCACCGTCTGAATGGAAATGCAAAACTGCTCTCTGTGCCCTCTTTTGGCTCTCATTGGTCTATTCCTCTCTGTAGACTACACCTTGTTCCAATGGTTGTGTGTGTGTTTGAAAGCCCCCTTCCCTCACTGCAATTTAAAAAAACCTCCTTACAACCACTGGCATCACCTGAGCCATTCTGATTGACTTCCAGCCACTGCCAGTGAATATGAAAACATGGTCATTATATAAATAAACACACAACACCCCCCAAAATACATAAGAATACTTAAACCTGAGACAGTTAAAGTCCTGCATGTACAGAAAAATAAGCTAATTTATTGAAAACATCAAAAATATCTAATTTCTCCAAATATCAAGATATGATTTTTAAAATTTGATTCATCACATTCAACTTGATTAGTAGGTGCAATACTGATTGTTTAGAGAAGAGATAGGACAGACTTTGCTGCAGCTCTTTTCTGACTTGAATGGGTTCTTGAGTTTCAAATATGAATACTCATTTTTTCTCTTTTTAGCGTTTTCAATCCAGCAGCCAAATGATGCTTTTAAGGAAAAGGAAAGACTAAAGCCCACACTGAAAAAAAAAAAAGATGCATTAGAGCAATGGAAATAATTTATTCATACCCTAGTGAGCAAGAGCCATTCTCAGCCAGATATATGCACGCGACAAAACTCTTTAGGAAATCAGCTTCTATTATAGAACATATTTGGAAAGGTAAAGCTGATAACCTTATCTGAAGTGCATTCAATGGGCTTCTTCTTTTAAGCTTAATTACAGCATTAAATTCTCAGATTTTTAATGCATTAGACACACTGAGGACATGGGACACTCAATGTTACACAGAAAGAAAAAAATGAAGTCTTCATACAAGAACTCAAATAGAATTACATTCTACATACCTGCATTGAGTTCCTTTGTGAGAAATAGGAAAAAGAAGGTGAAACATTTGTAATGGAAAAGAGACTAACCTTTTGCAACATTAGGTCTGTTGACTGACACTTTTAAATACTACTTTTGATTATGCTTTATTTTGATGAATATGAAATGTGGCTTTGTAGAAAAATTAAAGTAGTTGATAGAAAAAACCCGTCACTTTCAAAGCTGCATTCTTGAATGCAGGAACCTAAGCTTTGACACAGGCACATAAATGGAAATTCATCCCAGAGCATGAATTAAGAGGCTCCTGATACAGAATAATTAGAGCCTTGGGGAGGGGACAGGTTGAGAATTCAAAAATGTGTGTGAGTTTACATAGTTTCCAAACAGATGTAAAAGTAAGGGTTCTTCTATCAGTATGGCTTCTTAGGTAGTGGAAACTCAGTATTTCTTGCCTCTAATTGCCTGCAATGCATTTTATCACTGCCTTACCACCAACATTCATTTTCCTTTTTTATACAGCTCTGAGGGGAAACAGCAGTTTCTCTGGAGTGCAGAAACAATTCATCCACAGAATACAGTGTATGACTCTGAGTACCTTGTTGAGAGACTGAAATTATCACAGCTCTCTCCAGTACAGGGGACCAAAATAAAAAACCCAGAAAAACCAAACCCTTCCAGAGGTCAGAACAAATCACACATGTGCATTTCAAAAACTCCATTTTAAAGTTCTGTTCCGAAAAAAAATTGTTACCAGAGCAGTATTTCTGTTCTGTTTCAGGCACTTTCATTATACCATTAATTATCATAGTGCTATTTTCTAATAGGAATTTCATCATGTATTCTAGCTGGTGAGCAGAGACATTCAGCAATCACAACACACTGAGCTCAACAGGCTTTATTTCAAGAACTACAATGGTGTCAAGTGGTCAGTCCCTTGTTTTTAATTTCTGGTTATATGAGATGCACATGCATGATCTCTCATTCTAACAGCCAGCCACGGCAAATAGTTCCAATTACATTCTAACACATCCTTAACTATGGGCAAACAACATTATCAAGCTGGGGATGGGGCAGTTTGAATCACAAAGAAAATACTTTTTTATTATGGTAATTTTTAATTTATTTTCCTCTTCATTTACCAGAGTCATGTCATCCTAATCAGAAAAGTAAATAACAGAGTTTGTACTTGATCCAGTGTAGAGAACTCAATAATTACAATAATTACCTTTTCCCCCATCTTATCTACACCTGCAAACTTTAAAAGACCAAGTCATCTGTTACACAACCAGCTGTGTGTACCTAGGTCTTAAGTGTTGTTTAGTAGTGAAACACAATGTCCTCCTACACAAAGTATGCAGTGACAGAGCACACAGATATCTGAGCTCCCTGTGGTCCCTGCACACACTGAACACCCCTCACCACAGCCAGTGGAATTGGAACACTCTCAGGAGTTCTGTGGATCTGGGATTGCTGGAACCTCACCAGTGACTGGCCCAGTGAAACCAGTGAACATACTGGCACTTCCTTGGGGCTTTGAGGATACAACTGGGTCACTGGCAATTCTCACCAAGCAATGTAAAAATTAATCATTCAGTCCTTTAGCCAACAGCCTCTGTTCCAAGGGACCTTTTTAGTGATGCCAAGCATCTTCTTTTATTTTAAACTCCTTTAACTATCAACTAGTTTATTTTCATTTGTTGATACCAGACAACTTATGACACATCATATCTTTGAAGTCCAACCTACTGTTTATACAGAAAAAATGAAGCTGACACTCCTTCCTCTACTTAATTGGAAAACACCCCAAACATTATAAATTAAGCTCCTGCTTCAAATGCTGATAGGAAGCAATACTGAAATTTTCTGTAAAGGAATTCAAAACATGCAAGCTTAACATTTGCTTTTTGGGTTGTCCACATCAGTAAAATCTTTGATCATATTATATGTGCTAAGAAAACTAAGGTACAAAATAAGAGATTCAATGTGAGAACAACAAAAAAAATCATTTAAATGCATGAATAGTCATGAATCCTGTCTGGAAATTTATTATTACATCTGTGTTGCACATCCATATTTTGAGGCAGAAGTGCATCCTGCCCTACAGCAAGCCCTGCCTAAAGTCCTGATGAGCTGTAAACACTTGTTCTATTGCCAGCATGCCAAGCTATAGACCCATAGCACCTTAGGGTTGTTGAGATATGAACAGAATAACTTGAGGAACATGCTCACTTGAGATGCTAGATCCATTTTGTTGTTTGCATAAAGGAAATTCTTCTGTGACATGAATTGGAAATATTGTAACATCTATTGATGTTTGTAAAAAAAAGATGTTTGTAAAATCTAATGGAATGCAAAGGAAAAAGATCCCTTGGTTTTTCATTGGGATACTGTAGAAGGCAAGATTGGTTAATCCTCACCAACCCCATCAGTGTCACATATCTGCAGTCTTATTTACACTAAATGTCATAGCAGAGTTTACTTAAATTAGAAGGTTACACATGACTGGATAAAATTAAAGAAGTCACATCATGAGTTTTTCATTTCCTCTGTAATGATTTAATTCTGGAGTAATTTGAAAGAATCCTCTCAGAATGCAATATCAAATTACAACAGAATCTGCTTATCTCTACCAAAGTTATCTTTCATTGACCAGTCTTCAGACTCCAGGCTCTTTTTTCAGTGTTCTAGTCAACTCTGAAATGCTTCCTGAACAACATCTAAGTCTTTTTGTTCATTCCAGAGAATGAACAAATACCATACAACTCTACAGCAGAGATGTGTTTAGTGTTGGTCTCCTCCACATGTTGCCCTAAAGATAAACATTATTGTTTGGGAGTCAGCCACCCCACATTTGTTCACTCACAATGGTTCTTCAACAAATTCCTGCGTGAAGAAACAGACATTGTTTTGTGATTTGCATCACCCCAGCCTGGATAAGGGGCTCCCATCTCACCTCCAAGCCACTGCCAGGGCCCTGAAGAAGTGCTGTGCAACACTGCTAACTCATGCAACACCAACACTACACTCAATCCCAACTTTCTGCTGGATAAATTACAAGCGATGGAAAGAATTTCAATGAGTTGCCCAGGGGAAGCAGAATATTTATTTCAGCAGTGCTCCAGTTTCCAAATCACCCTAACTAAGCTGGTTGTCAACACAGCAAGATTACACTGCTGGTTCATTGCTGTTCCAGCAGATGGTGAGGACCTGTAAAAGCTGAACATGCTGCCACTTTGCTGTTCTAACAAATTAAAACTGAAGTCTTGAAAAGTTAATTTGTTCAACAGCAATAACAAATGTGAAGTTTAGGCCCTTGATAACTATATACACATGCAAATATATAATTTTATGAGCACTTATTCCATCTTCTGAGAAACTCAGAGCTGTGAAATAGTTCTTCTGTGAAGATTTTGGATTTTGTTTTTAGACAAAATCTGGATAACCAGTCATAGTTCACTCATCATTTTAATATAAAATCACTATAACTGCAAATGTCTCAAGTTTTGGCCTGGCACTCTAAAGCTCCAGAAAAGGCTTCCAACAAAAACATAAAATAGATTGTGAACAGCTAATTAAGTGTGATAGCCAGCCCTGTGAAAGAGAGGGAGCTATCTTTGGATGCCTTACATCATTATAGTTCTCTCTGGAATAATTTTCTTAGGAACAAGAAGATTTCACTCCCTGTCCCAAATCCCCAAAACACCAAAAGACCACAATGCTAAGTGACATAATTCAGACTTCATCTCTTACTCTCTAAAAATCATAATCAGATTATCTATGGCCATTATTCCAGAAATTGTACCTCCATGGCTGGAAGCTTTGCAGTATTCTCAGTGACTGACACTACCTAAGGATGACGTCTGAACAATTCATAAACTATTTTTCTTTCAATTACTGTGTCACTTACAACGTCATACATCATCAAAAATGGTTTGTTGTCATTATGGACGCTCCTGGTGAAACAAAAAATTGTTAGCCACATTTCACAGATGAAGCAGAAGGATGATGAGTCTGCTGTGGGGTTTGAGGCATTTTTGGTTTGGTTTGTTTTTTTAATGTGGTTGGTTGGTTTGTTGTTTGGTTGGGGGGGTTGGTGAATTTTTCTTTGTATTAAAAGGCATATGAATGCCTTCTGGCTCCACAAAACAATAGCAAACACTTCGTTAAACACTCCTGTTTTCACAAGCAAGCTTAAAACACTCTGAATCAAGGCAGATGTTCTTTAACTAAGATACTTTTGGAAATAAACTTTATGCCTCAGAGCACTAAGTAGATTCCTACTTTCAGGTATGGGAGTACTAGAAGGTCACCCAGAAGTCACCAGCAGCACAGGGAAATGAACCATAGATTCAGCAGTCTGCACCACTGAGACAGACAGGCAACCTCACTGTCTAATCCCCACCCACTAAATTCTCAGGGCCTTCTTTATCTGCTCTCCTCTCTTACCCAGTCCTGCTCCAAAATTGTCCACTTCACCTTCATATATTCCCTCATTAAACCTTTTAACAAATTACATATGAACAAATCCTCATTTAACTTATCACATATTTTCCTCATTGTCTTTCTATAGGCCAAAAGTGCCATGGAACTTGCTCAGCATTCCTTTTTGATTACGGAGAATCTAGAAAATATCTCACTGAACCACTCTGGGGTTTCTTTGGTTACTATGGATATAGAACTAACAGCAAAAGGATTTAGGATGAACAAGTCTAATAAGAAAAATACACACCTATAAAAATTACCTCATAGTGTCTAGACCCTTTGAACTCAATGCAATAGACTGGCTGATGTTTCTTCATTGGCTTATTTAACAAGGAAGGAAATGAAAATTTCCTCCCTGATGCACCTGATAACACTCTATTGAATGCCCAAGCTGAAACTCTACTGAGGTAGAAAACAAGGATAGGAAAGCAGATTCAAAATTTTTTGAGTAGTGAGGGAGGTTCGTCAAGGTTTACAAATATCTAATTAGTACATTATAAACTGCTAACCTAGATGAATGCTACTATTTGGGCCTGGTTTAAAAACCTGCATGGAATTATCAGCTTTCTGGCTTGTAAAGATCCATCCCTGTTAGATCCATCACCCACTGGGCACAAGAACTTCTTCAGCTGCTCTTCCTGCTCTGTTCTGCATTTCCTCCCTCTACTGCAGCTCAAAAACTTCTCTCCCACACTGTCTGGCAGAGGTAATCCCAGGTATTTAACTTTACAGAGCAATACTGTACAAGGTAAGGGGAAAATATACAAAAGATCCTCACTAGAAATAGAAACAAAATTCAAAAACCTTAAAAAGTTTTTGAAAAGAGTTTGAAAAGTTTTCAAAAAGAGCAAGACTGCTATAGTAGCCATACATGCATTCAGTATCTAGTTTGTGCAAACAGAAAACAGACATGCAGATCACTGTCTCTACAAAACCAAGATGCTTACCCTCATGACTGCTATCAGCAGTTTATATAAGTAAAAGTTTTCCACACAGATGAAAAAATTGCCTAAAATGAGGGACTGTACTAGAAAATCAGTGCTCAAAAAGCAAACCCAGCATGCCTGTGCCTGAACCAGAAGTGTGTGAAGCCACGATTCTCTATGTGTGGAAGCACCTACTGACAGCTGCACTTGCTGGTGGGTATGGTTTGATTTCACCATCTATTTCACAAACACCCACAAAAGGTTTTTTGCATATAAATATTCATAAGGTGCAAATTAGTGGTTTCACAGCTATTTTCCCCCTCTTTTCCTCCCACAGTCTGCTACAATAAAACCTCATTTCACAGAACCACAGTTAAACGTAAGGAAGGTGTCTCCCTTGATCTATACTCAACTGTATCACCCCTTGAGATTATTTAAACTACTGATTATTTAATTGTTTCTGATGCCTCTGAAGGAGGACATACACGTGTTACTACTGACTTTCAGCTGGAGAAAATAATTAGAACTCTCATATTTTGAAAAAGGTAGAAAGATGATCCCAATAGCCAGTTCAAAATCTTTGAAGTTCACAAAGGTGTCACACACAACAGGTCTTTCTTGAAATCACCTATCTCAATAGTGGAACTTCAGACAGCATCCTGGTAGCAAATCACATTTGCTTTATAAAAAGAGAGGAGTAGCATGGAAATCACTGGTACATTGTGTGGGAGGAAAACAGAGATTCTAGGGGAAAAAAAAAACAACAAACAAACACCAAAATAAAAACCCCTCTCCCTTTTAAGCAAGTTACTTAAACATCTATGAAGGTAATATAAAATATACAGGTCTCCCGAGTCCTGACTGACACAAAGCCTCTGTATTTGAAAACACTGATTCCTAGTCCCACAATTTAGCTTTCTTAAAAGTTTATTTGACCTAAAGAGCAGAGCTCATTAACTTAACACTGAAGTGAGAAAACTCACACAGGACGGATCACATGGTGGGGAAATCCATCCTGATCTCAAGACTGAAGAAAGATCAGCTACCACAGCTGCTGACACAGGTCACTCTAAGGATGGACACATCATGAAGACCATACACACAACATCCTCATCCTGAAGATGTTCATATGTTTTCTTATAAATACTGCTAAGTTTTAGGGGGAAAAATGTTCATTTTTAAAATGAAAAAGGAGGGTTTCAATCCCAGACACTTAGATTTAATAGTATTTAAGTATTTAATCAGAACACTCAAGAGATTAATTCATATCATCTACTGGTACACAGTAAGCACATGCATGGCAGCTGATTTGCTTACAGCACTGCTGTATTTCTTACAATAAAAAGATGAAAAGAATTCTTAAGGAAAATTCCACCTTACAGTCCCACTTCATCCAACAGACCACACCTTGGAAGGTCAGAACTACAGGGGGTGGAGGCACTGAAAGAAACTTTCCACAGACTGTCTGAACCTCGAGATATTCTGGAGGACTGGGGTTTTTTGGTTTACATGCACTAGAAGAAATGCAGCAAAACATTTGCCTATTTTCCACTGTTTTCCTTTCTTCTCTTCCTCAACATTTGTTTTCTCCACCATCTGATGTCCTTACATATATAAGAAAAGTTAAATATTTACAGCAGCTCAGGCAGACACAGCAAATCCCTTTAACAGTTCCCCTGGGAAACCCACCTCTCTGATTCAGGTTTCAAGGAAACACAACACAAGTTTTTCTTCCTATAAAAATGATGCTACAGTTCCACATTGAAACTATTTTCCCCCAGTTTCAAACCCAATGCCTGCATATACAAATTCAATTTGTTGTCCCGTTTTATTCCAATAAACTGAGCTTTACCAATGGTTCTAAGCAGAAATGTCATCACTGTTTGAGTGATTGTTGGATTTTATTTGATATGAAATGAGCACTGAATGAATTGGCAAATTAATTTGCAAATAACATTGCTACCTTGAATGGATTTAAGCTACTCCGTGTTAAACTGTGGCTTATTGTTATACAACTTTCATCACTGGCTAAATGTACAAAGCCTACAATATACAAAGCATCAAAAATGATCTTTATAAAAATAAGATTAGCAAGTAATAAGAACAAGGTGGTTGCTGGAGATATTGTTGACATTTCATATTAAAGCCAGAAATTGTTATGAAATTGAGTTGAAACATGCTATAACAGAGAGAAAAAGGTGATCATCAATAAAATTCATTTATTGGAGCACTCTGTTATTGACATTTTATAAAATCAGGCATCATGAGACTGCTGCTTTCCACAAGTTTGACTCAGAGTAAGACCATTTAATAGCATACTAAGAAAAGATAACTAGCTGGAAGTTACAGTGAGTGAAGCATTATCTCATTGAAGATTTAACATATTCTGTGCTAATTCTTCCCCTCTTCTCTCAGAGATTTAGGAATGTGCTTTAGGGACATGCATAACCATGTTCTTTCAGCCCCAATTGTTAGAGCAGCGCACAAGGAAACAGGGCACAGAAGAGAGGATGCTCTGAATGGGGAAGGTGTGGGACTGAGGAGGTGAAAAGAGGCTTGGAAGGAACCATCTAGCACCCAGCTCTCGCTGCTACTCTCTCTTCCAAACACCCTGAGTGCAGGAGCTGCCCATGACAGCTCAGAATTAAACTGCAGCCCTCTGTGAGATGCAAAGCAAAGCAATAGTCCAGTCCATAGTCAAATTTCTCTGCTGCCACTCAGACACAAAGCACAGCTCACTGCATTTTTCACCTGTGAGCTAAAGCACCAGTTAGAGCTCCTAGCTGCTCATTTATTAAATACATCTTATGCCTCTTTCTAACACGAAGATATCTAAGAAAACATTGCTATCTACACAAAAGAATTCACTATTCAAACACATATTCTGAATTGCTTCCCAGCCTCTAATTTCCTTCCTTGCAGCATTCTGTAGTTGAGATATTTCCAGTGTCCAAATGTTACATTTCATCTTTGTTAATCTATTCCAAATAGAACTTGTAATACGTAACTGAATGGCAGATTTCTGAGGCAAACACATGATTTCTCATTTAGCTTTAAAAAGATTAGCTTTTACCTCTTAAAATTAGCTTGTACCTCTTAACATTCCAACTCCTGTCAAACACTCTTGTAAGTCAACACACACTGACTGGTCCTGCTGGAGTTTTATGTGAAAAAGGCTGGTGACAAGGCATTCCTTTATTTGGGAGCATTATTCATGCAGTTCTGAGGTAACTGGCTCCTGCCCACCCATCAGCCTCACCACCAGCTGCTTTCCCATAGAGGATTCCCAGCCACAAATAGGGGTGTTCCATTTGAATCACACAGTTGCTCCACTGGACAAGAGTAAATCAATATCTTCACCAGTAAAATTGACTCAGCAGCACTTACAGCCTCATTACATTTTTTTTTTTTTTACATACATACCCTGATAGGCCACTGAATTTGCACCTCCCCTCACCCCAGAAATATTTGAATAAATGTTTCCCTCAATAAACATTATTTTTGGAGCTTTTTATTTCTCCATTTTGCGTGATAAATAGGTTCATAGATCTCAACTCTTCCATTCTTCTTGTACAGAACACACAATCATATTTATTCCCATAAGCTTTCCATAGATGAGTATATGACTACAACAAACTTCTGCATATTCCTTAGCACATGCATACAGGACAAGAGTATGAATTATAACTTCTTATATTATTCACTAATGATCACATACTGAAGTGTAGCCCTACTTAAATAATTTATCAAAGAAAAGGATAACTTATAAAAATTAATATTGACCTAAAAAGGCTAATCACCACATTGCACACAGGGAAAATAAATCTTCAGCTTAATGCACATTAGAAAATCTTTTTTTCTGTGCTTGAGAGATTTTTTTTTTTAAAGCTACATTTATTTTACATTTTTGCATTCTACCTTACACAGGGAAGCACATGAAGGGTGCAGGCAGAACTGTAGGGACTGAGCTGCTCACCCACTACCCTGCCAGGGCAGCAAACACAACAGAGCCCTTCTCCACCAGCACAGCCACAGATTTTCCCTTCTGGTTTTGCATCAGGACTGTGCTATGCTTTGGGACGTGAAATTTTGCTTTACGCATCTTCAGAAATCTCCTGTGTAATTCTAATTATTTGACAGATAGCATCAGAACTTGGCCCTTCTTTTATGACAAACTAATCACAAAAAGAGTTTTCATGTCTAAATTGTAAAACAGTCTGTAGCAAGTTAGCTGTAAAAGAGACAGGAGGCTTTTGTGGCACAGCTGAAAGCTTGTGAAAAATAAATTATAGGAGAAACATTTTTAATAGACATGCTTAATGTTTTTATTGGTTTTTATTTGAGAATACTGAAGTGGCTGCCAATTCAACTTTGCATCTAAATTGTCAAACATAATTGCTTGTATATGTGACATAATAAAAATCTCCATTGTAAAAGTCTTAAGAACACTAAGTAATGTAACACTGGCTTTTACAGCATAAAAAGGAATAATAGACTTGTGTCCAGTTATTGTATTTAGAGAAATGCAGAAAACCCATTAGATTTCAAAGACAGACAAATTGTTAAATGGCTTTTGTCACTTTGATCTGCACAAAAGACAGAAATAATTCCTTGGGAACATTTTCAATTTAAACTTGTCTCCTTAAAATATGCTTTTCAAAGTGTGCATTAAAATAAAAGCTATATTCAAATGCAAACACTCAACTAATAATTTGTCCATGTTGATAATTGTATTAATCGGGTAGCAATCTGTGCATCTGTGATATTGCTGTGACCTCTTCAGCTGAAAGCAACTTCTAACAGGCACTCTGAAAATTCAAGAGTCATTGACTTGAGTGCAAGAATTTTCTATTTACAAAGAAACGTGTTCAGCTGGTAAACGGGAAAAAAAAATTCAAGATAATCTGGCAGATAAAGCAAACCAACTAGAATCAATTGAGGCATAATAAGAAAATGGAGCAGTATAAACAATTTAAATGGTTCCCCTGCTGCCACAACCAGTTCAAGATGAAACCTTCACTTCTTTCCTTAAGCAGGGCAAAGTCCTTCCCAACATTTTCAGTGTAACCAGAGCACACCTGGAAACTTAGCAAGGGCTGAATGTTTTTCCAAGGGGAGTCAGGCAAAACAAAAACTGCCACAAAGTATACATGCCACAAGTATACAGGAAAAAACGCTGGAAGGTAATGTCAGTGTTTACAGAAAATAGTTAAAGGAGAAACAGATTAGAAAGTGTGAAGGTTATGGTGGAGATTGAAGTTTATTAAATATAATCTTTACCAAAAGTAAGACCCCCTTGGACAACCCCAAGAAAAAGGAGAAGGAATAAGACAGATGATGTCCTCACTTGTGTTTCAAAACTAGAAATAAGCGTAAGAAACAATAGGTAAAAAGAAAAGAAAGTTGTTTTTTTTTTTAACTCAAAGAGCAGCTGAAGAAGCAGACAGCAAGAAAAGGATAGCCTCATACTCCATCCAACTTTGAAAATACAGCCTGATTTAAGCATTTCATTTATATCAGCCCTTTAGAAAATAAATCCCACATGTCAGCCTTTATGTCTTCTACAGAGAATAATCCATTCCTCATAAAAACAAATCATCCTCTCATAGCACGCAGAGCTATGACATCATTTTGTAAAGCAGTATTATATCTGCAAGTAACTGCCACACAACACTCCACACGTCCTCAGTAGTTATTCTTTGAAAAGAAAGAGCACAAGACTCATAAAACCTAGTATTTGAGAATGCAACTTGGTTTACTTGGGAAGCAAATCCAAGGAAGTTACATCAGACTGCTAGTATCAGTGCAAGAGCTCACCTCAATCCAGACTGCCCACGATTCCTTTTGTTCTCCAATAGTAAAGACATGAAGAAATCCAGTATCTGTTACGAAATCAAGTGCTTATAAAGACAGAAACCACTCCTAATAAAGCTGAAACTAGAGAAAAAGGAGCTATTATTCACTAAACTATGCCCACCGTCAGGAGTTTTTGCTTTTAAATCCCGATCTGGTACCAACTTCCACCTAGAAGCAAACTTGGAGACCTAAATTAAGACAATTCAAGAACAGCTGCAACAAGCAGTATTCAAGAGCAATTTTTTAAATTATAAATAGAAATTAAACATATATGGGAACTGCCTTCTGGACACTACTGGACCGAACCATGAGTTTATTACTTGCTTATATATATTGCCATTATTCTTAGAAAGAGCTTGTCTTCCCTCCCCTCTGTGCCAGCTATTATCATCAAATTCTAACAGCTCATCTCCTCTCCCCTCTCTGCATTTGATTTCCTACTTCCTTGAAGTGCTATCATCTTCCCACCAAAGGAGAAGGGAAAAAAGAGAAAGAAATAATCAATACAAGATTCAGGCTTCAAGCAGGGCTTCACAGCATCTCAGGGGCCAAACTGGACAGGGATGCAGTCTGAAGGATTCAAAGAGACAGTGGATCAGCTGTACCTCTGTCACAGGAAAAAGCCAAAGCACCTTATCACGGGGCAGGTGGGCTGAATTTGAAACCTCTGTGGCTGTGTTCATCTTTAAGTCGCACCTTGAAATCTATCACACTTAAAAAAAAAAAAAAAAAAAAACACACCAAAACAACCTGATGACAAAAGCTGAAAGAAGCTATGAAACTCTTCTCTATCCCATATGTCTAAAATTCAAACACAAAGCTTGGGCAGTGCCACCCTGCCTGCCCCACAGCCCCTCTTTGCTGGTGCACTTGGCCCATCACTGTTCCCTCAACAGGGGAAACATTTCCTTCCCTTAGGCAGCCTCGGCCAGGCACATCTCAAAAGCCCCAGAGTTTCTCCATGCCAGTCCTTAGCCAAATGTTGCCTTTTCCAGCCTCCTTTACATCCAGTAGAGGAAGTCCTGGCCTTACATTTTACAGATTAAATATTTGAACAAAGGTATTGTATTCTCTTAACATGCATAACTTCTATTCTCAATCTGTATCTATCAGACTTTGCTCATTAATAGGCCCTGGTGATTTGCATGTCCTAGTTCTGAATGAAAGCTAAAAAATTTTATGAGGAAAAGAATTTTAAATCTGTAGAGCACAGTTAAGCCATAAAACCTATAAATACATTATTTCTACAAATGGCAACTTTCTCAAAGCTTGCCTTAACAATTTCATCCTTTTCAAAATACTTGTTTGCCCAAAACCTGACCAAGCCAAGTCTTTTTCCTGGTAGTTATTTAAATCCCAGCGCCTTTCAATATCGCTCTACAGGACAAAAAAAAAAAACAAACCAAAAAAAACACCCCAAAACCAAAAAAAACCCACAAAAGAAACAACAACAAAAAACCCCAACCAAACAAAAAACCCACAAACAAACCAAAAAACCCCAAACCTAAACTAAACAAAACAAATCAAGAGCTAGACTCCAGATGATTTCAGCACAATGCTGCAGAATAGAGAAGCAGGAAAACTGATCCTACACATATTGGGATAAAGTGTGAGAACTACACATTTCAGTAAACATCATGTTATTTCCTAGAACTGTTCATTGCCCTGGGTTGATTTCTCAGCAGGACAAGGTTCCCAGCTTCCCTAATACAACAGGTTTCTCGCAGGAGCTGTTTCTGTGGAAAGTCTTTTAGATTTCCTGAACTATGCAAAGAACTTCAATTCCATCTTTCCTTTGCTCAGCAGAGACAGTGCCTTCTAATGAAAATAAGAGATACTGCAAAATATCTACTTATAAATGGCAATAAATCTATGTTTCTATGACACTCAAAATAAACAAGGGAATACTGTATTAAAAGGAGGATTTCCCACACTACTAATAAGAAAAACAATATTATGAACTTCAAATTTTGTATGAGGACAACATGACATCATTAGCATGAGTTACATATGTAACTAATGTGTTCTAAATGAAAAAAAAAAAAGTGAAAAGCTGAAAGAAAAATGATGAGGTTTACCCCAAGAGCTATGTGTGCAGAGAAGAGCTGGGACACATCCTGCTAAATGGTTTTAGTTTATTAGGAGACTGTAGAGGAAGAGCAGTCTGTTCTCCAGCAGCAGACATGGCAAGCATCCCCCTCTTGTGTTAAATAATGCTCTAGAGAACTGCAGAAGACAAAGAAAATCAAGATTTTAACTGGAACAGACAAAGAAATAATGAAAATTAACTCAGACACTTACAAAGGAGAATTTAACAGACAGGGAAATGAAACAGAAAGAGGAAATTCAAAATTATCATGCACGGCACCTTTGGATAACTAAGCATTTAAGTGCTATCCTGATCAGCAGAAGCTTCATTAATCTTTCCTGACAAGTGACTTGCAAGAAACAAAGTTTTGGCAATATTTCTGCTGCTAAAGGAAACTTCCATGAACAGCAGTGGCTGCAACTAAACCAATATGGTAAAACCCACCAGGAAGACAATAAAATTGCTTTAAGGAATTGCAAACATAAATCTCGCTCCTGCAATATCATTTTCCCAGTGCTAAGCTTTGTGGGGCATGCCATCAAAAGGAGCACTGCTGCAGTGCCACTGAGCCCAGCAGAGCTGCTGTGAAACTGCATCCTGTCTGCCCCTCCACTGGGGTCTGTGGTCCTTTTAATAAAGTGTTCCCCCCCCTCAGAATTCAGGTCTGAAATCACAAAAGATTTTTCGTTTATTTTTAACCAGAAAAGACACCTGCTTGTGCTCTGGAAATGTTTTCTACCTTGACACCCCTAGGAAGGGGCTGTGAGAGCAGCAGGGAAAGGCCTGAGGAAACCTTGGTGGAAAGGTGGAAATTTTGCCACTCAGCACTTGGAGCGAGACTGCCTCTTAATCTTCCTCCCCCATAACACAGATCAGGTGGTTTTAAAGCAAAACCTTCAACCTGCTCTGAATGCCTGGGATTCTCCTTGAACTTGTCACCAGTGGGAAGGAGGAACAGAGGACATGGAGAAAAAGATCATGTGGCTCAGACAACAAGGCCAACAACAGCTTCATGCCCTTTTTTCCTGCAACAAATCTGACTGTAAAATTCTGAAAAAATGGGTTAGCTCCATAACTGAGTCATGAAAAGGTGTCTCACATTTAATTCTAAGTCAAAGTTCTTTTGGACAAAGCACTGTGCTTATGCCATAAACAAAACCAGGAACTGGCCTCTTCCCTGTGTAACAAAGGGACAAAAAGGAAAAGGTTACTTTCATGGGAATGCCCACAATTTGATCACGGTGACATTGATTTGTGCAAAAGCTTATCTGCTTTCTTGTTTCTTCCATTTCAGAAAGTTTGTTTTCTTGCCTTTAGCCAGCTCCTTGCTATCAGAGGTACAGGGATCTGAAGGAGAGAGAAGAGTCCTGCCCAGAGGCAAGAGGAGCCAAGATTTCATCAGAAATGGGCTCTTTTTCAGAATTTTGAGACATCTGGGACTTGTACAGATGTCACTTCTCATTTTTATTATTGCAGTGAGAGTATTCCCTTATGAGAAGCCTTCTGAGCTTCAAGCCACCTCCTGGTTTCATTAAATGGACCTTGCCTCCTCAGTGTGCACCTCGGAGAAGGTAAATTTGATGTCCACAATCCTTAATGAGGCAACAGGATTTTCTGTTCTGGAAAGGAGTTGCTCTATCAATCCTATTTTGTGTCACTCCTTTGGTAACTATGGCACCCTGAATATATTCTTGTACCTTTCCTCCTCATGATCCCTAAAAGCAGAAACAAGGGACAGATTTCCTGCATGAGCCAGTGCCCTCACTCCTTAAAAATAGAGTTTTGTTTCTCCAGATCAAGCTTCTTTTTTAGAAGACAAATCCTACATCTCAAAGAACCACACCTAAAACAGTATGGCAACAGGCCAGTTTTCCCATGCTCGTCCCTCATAAATCATAAAAGTGTGTTTTGTATTAGAGTTTCAAATGCAATACCAACTCCAACTCTATATTCCATAGATCTTATGCATCAGATCAAAATAGAAACAACCTGGAGAGCAGGAGTGTCACAGCCTATACCGCAGTGGAGACAGCCAGGATACACAGAATATCACCACACAATTTCAGAAAGCTTCAGCCCATACAGAGTAACACCATACCTCTTCTGAAGGCTGCAAGCATCTGCCCTTCTTGTTCTTCAGCCCAACCTTTTACCCCCTCCTGCTCATGCCCTGCCCCTGTGTGCCCTCTGCTCCCTTTGGTGTTGGTCAGTGCCCCTGGGCACTCCATGGCTCATTGCTGTCAGTGCTGCTCACCTGCTGCTCACAGCTGAGCCACTGGGGATGGGGCTGGGCCAGCCCCTCCCAATTACACAAACTGTGTGCCTACACAGAAGGATCTGAGTTTTCTCTCAGATTTGACATAAACCCCAATACTGAGTGGTTTTGCAGACAACTAAGAAAGGGGGAAGCTACAGAAGAATCAGTTTTGATTTTTTTTTTAAATAAAATCAAAAGACAACAAACCTTCGAATTGAGACACAGGGTAACAACACTGCCCACAGAGAGAAGAACCAAGAGCTCCAGGCACCCATCCATTGCTACTTTCTTATGCCATGACCATTTTAACCTCACCAGAACTGCAGTCTAAGTGTGATCACAAGCAGCAGGACACAGTGCCCATCTCAAGTGAGGAAAAAATCAACCTCTTCATACACCCAAAAAACTGCTTGAACAAAAGATAGGTTTTTCTCCTTGTAAGTATAGATTTTTACTTTGTAAAAAGCAAGGTCAGAATTGTGGGTGTTGGTTTAGAAGGAAAAGAATCTAATTGAAACATGTTTTTCATTGAATTAAGTACAAGGCAGAGAAGTTCATTTAATTCAATAAATGCAACAATAAAGAGAGCTCCAAGTATCAGATCTTTGTAGCAACAGTGTTTAGGTTCACCCTTCACATTAGCAGCTGGAAGACAAATCAATCACAGACTGAGAAACACTTGAGCAGGGCTGACTCCAGGAAACCCAGGGCAGCAGCACAAACACACGTTACACATTCTGCAAGGTTAAATTAATGTGAAGTAAATTCCTCAAGTTATGTAAATAAATTATAGTAATGCTGTCTGACAGCTCGTATTAAGTGAGATTAATTCAGCAAGCATAAAATATGCAGGGGACTTAAAGCCCTCACATATCCCTGCTCATCTTATGGCAACCAGGCAAAGCTTCAGAGCCAGGGGAACTGCTGCAGCCTGGAAGCCCCAGCAGGGCAGGGCTCTGGGAGAGGTCACGGCTGAGGCTCAGCCCCACTGATCACCCTGCCTGCAGAGGCAGGGACACCCTGAGCTCTGCAGGACGGATGGGAAGGGGAGGACCCTGAGAAGTGAAGCAGAGACCTCGCTGCCTCTTAGAGAGCTGACAACTGACCACCAGGGAGGTTTGTAAGCTGTCCAAACTGTGTTCAGACAAACCAGAGAGCTTCTGGATAATTCAGAGGAAAAGGAACTGGATTTCAAAAATTCGAGATCTCCCTCTCACTCAAGCCTTTTTTTTTTTTTTTAAACCATCTTCTCTCACAATCAAGACCTCAAACACAGACAGCAAAAAATCCACCAGGAATACCAGCAGAGGATCACTCCTCCATAATTAACACTGATATCTTCATTCTTCTCTAACATTGTGAAAATCTTCCTGACCCAAGTGAAACTCTTTCCTCTTTAGGGGGAAAATGATACAATTCCATCAAAGCCACCAAAAAAGGATTCATCTTTTGTCCTATTCTCCCCCTTCAGATAGGCTTGGTATCCAGTTTCTGGAAGGTCCATTCTCTGAATCTGCTTTTACACATAAAAGAATGTATTTCTGTAGTGAAAACAAAGCACCACATAGAATATATATCCAGACTGCTGCAGAAAAAGGAGAGCAACTCACTGAACTCAGGGCTTTTGAATCTCAGCCCTAATCATTTCACCATTAAAAAAAGTACTGAAGAATGGATTTTATTCTAGTGATTTTGTATAGCAGTATTCAGTTTATAGACCAATATGAAGAGGAAAATATTTTCATTAAAGGAAGAGTAAGTGAAAAAAAGATTTGTTTGGAAACCTCAAAGTAACTTTATCTGTGGATCACAAGAAAACTAAAGAGGTGGAGACACTGAAAACAGTACTCTGTCCAAAACCATAAGCCGTTCATTCCACAATACATTGCCATTAGATTAAGACTGACCTTTTCCATCTATTCTGTGATCTTTTTGCAGGTGTGACTCGACTCTAGCAAGCAAAATAGTTCTGCTCTTGTTACGTTTAATCTTACTTCTTAATCTTCCTTTCAAATTTCATCTTAAATTTCCTGCTTTCAAGTATCAAGCCAAATTGATTTGATGCTTGACAAATAAATAATGAGCCTTTGAATTAGCCCACATGTGATAAGGCAATGATCCCATTATTTCTCACATTCGTATAATCAGGCAATGATTAAATTATTTCTAATGTCCTCAACATGAATGCAAAAATACACTAAAGAGATCTTTAACAAAGCTCCCCACCATGTTTTTTTATTAAATGCTCTTAATTTGAGTATTTTATCACATGATTACACTAGCTGGGCCATAAGAGCTTATTTTAATGAGAATGGGAAGAGCTCAAACCGTGGGTGTTCTGCATATCTCTGTGACATCTTTACAACCATTTGCCATTTTGAGTGTGATTAGCTGAATAGCAACTATTAGCAAGGTTGATTAATACTTTTTAAATATGTCAAATCTTGGATAGCACTCAGCTTGTTTTTTGGGGGGAACAGACTGAAACAAAGACTTCCACTATCTCCACCCAAGGACACAGCACATTTTAATGTGGGTAACAAAGAAAAGACCTCACACCCAGCTCACTGCCAGCAGCACTGACATTTCTACTTAGAGTACTGGACTCATATATGATATCCAAGGATTTGACATGATTAATATCATGCCCACATCAGAAGCAAGAGTACAATTCCAGTTAAAGAAATGGTGTAGGCAGTGTGGTTTCAATGGGTGCCTCCAGGACATTGCTATTGATAGCAGACACCTATTAAAGTGCTAAGAATCAACATGAAATGCCATTTAACATCCTATTTTTAAAAAAAAGGTTTTTTAAAAATCCCCACATATTGAGCTTGCAGAACAAAGAAGTGCATTAAAAACACTGGTAAGGGTATTAAAAGGCAATATTTGATGTATGCTTATCTAGTACATTAATATTGAATCTGGCTGTGATATCAGTTGCACTAGTTAAAATTACATATTTCTCTTTCTCCTTGAATCAGAGGAGGCAGTTAAAGGAAAAATCAATATCTAAAGCTTACAAAGCCAAAAATCTTCTTTCAGCACTAAGATATCATAGAGATAAAGGCCATGAAATAAAGGTCAAAATATATAAAATAGTCATTAGATGCAGAGAGACATTTGTAATACACACTGAAATTAGTAATGCCTTGCTCTTACAGAGGTTTACCCGAAGAGCTGCTCCTGCCAACACAACACACCCTCTTCTCTCCACAAGCCCACAGGGGTGCAGAACATGCCAAAAGTGAGTAGACTTTCCTGGACTGAGTGCCATGATTGTGGGAAAGAGCTGGGGAGAACTGCCCTGCTGGCACTGAAAACAACGCAATGTTCTGTCATTCATGCTACTATTCATCCCTAGGGCTAACAATCACCCAAGTCAAAATACTCCTCTAGAGGGAACTTTAGGATGTTCTAAGTCTCTGTAAGTGGCAAAAAAAAAAAAGAAAAAAAAAAGGCAGAAAGCTTGATAGTTCACCAGGAGTTTCTGAGTTAGTGCAGCCCTTTGTGAACAGGTGAGAGAAAAAATACTTTGAAGATGTGGGAATGGATGAAGTGGCACGAAGCCAGAAAATAATTCCTTAATGTGTTTTCCATTAGCTATAGCTTATGCCCAGCATGGAAAAGGAAGATGGAAAAATCAGAGAATTGGCACTGCTGATATTTCTGTGAGGAAGGCATCAGCCTGAATTCCCTGCAAGCTCCTCTATGCCTGCAGTTTGCCCTGGTGTGCCTTCACATTTAAGGAGAAAAAGGTAGAAAGTAAGACTGTAAGGAAGCCTGGAAGAAAAGGTGAAAGGGAAATGGAATAAGAAACAAATCACTGCAAAAAGGAAGAGTGTTAAAACAGTAAAAGAGATCAGCATGTGTAAGCCAAGTGGGTAAACAGGAATACAAGGAAATGGGAAGATATAGCAAAACCTATTAATAACTATCACAAATGTCTTGTATTGCCTGTCTGAAGACTACAGAGCAGGAGGGAAAGGAAGCATTCCCAAGGAACTTGCCTATTATTTCTCAGGTAGGGGTGGGTGAACTGCCTTTTAAAATTTATAACACACTTCTCCATTCCTGCTCTCACTACTCTTAAAAGAAGTTGTATTTATCATGACTATATGACAATTCTGAAGGAACAAAATCTACATTTTGTCCCCCAAGCACTGAAGGTGGCAGAACATACTGATGCAGGGAAAAGGCCTCATTTTTAAACACAAAATAAATGGAGAGTGTAGGAGAATAGAGACAAGGCTACATTTACTTTTGAAAAATTAAGGAGACAGCTCCTTTTCCAAGATGACCTTGCAACTCCAACCCTTGAGGGCCCAGCACTTGCAGATGGGAGCATCAGGCATTGCTTTCCTTGGCCTGTGCTGGTACAGGGATGATTTGAGAAAATGTCAGATCAGCCGTAGAAGCATGAAATCTTCCCACAAGTAAGTGATTCCCTATTACCATCCCAAAAACTTTCTCCAGCAAGCTGCCCCTGTAACAGCCCTTCATTCAGATGTTTTCCTACAGCAAAGCAGGTGCTAAACAAAGAACCTTCCCTTGATTTTTTTGCCCATAAGAAAACCATATTTTTGCCATTGCTCTCTGTTTTTCACGAGCAGAATAAAGCAGCCAAAGCATTGAGTCTCCATGAAGGAGCAGTGAGCATGCTGGTCATTTTGCAGCAGGATGCTGAGCTGCAGTGGAATGACTGCCAGGGCTCCAAGGCTGCATTGCCCCACCCCTGTCTGCATGTTCAAAGCCATGGAGCACAGAAAACACCTCCCTAGCAATTCACAGCTAAGTACACACAGAGTCATTTACTTTCCAGCAGTGAGACAAGGCCCTTTCCTCAAAGCTGATGCAGTGAGTGGTGAAATTGAGGGCACAATTTAAAAACGTTCCCCAAAAAAATGTAATGATATGCAAATATGAATACAGTTCTAAATTTGTGGGAAGTTACAAGTAAGTACATCCTTACTGTATCACCTGGCATCCAGCACTGGAGATAAGAGGACAGAACACATTTCAGAATGGGTTCATTCAGCTCAGGTTGGAGCTATGGGAAGCAACAGACTGCTGCCATTAAAATGGCATTTATCAGAACACTGTCAAAGAGTCTTTAATTTCAACAGTGAATAGCTGGTCCTTAGTAAGACTCTGAGTCAGAAAATATACAGAAGTGGCCAACAGCCGCATTCATGCCCACAGTACTCAGCTAGTTATTATGACAAGCAGCAAAGTAGTTATAAAACCGTCTTGTCTCATTTCCTCCAAAATATAATCCTACTACCATTAGCATTTGCTGTGTCCTGAGAGTACTTCATGTGAACCACTCTGCAAAGAAATGGAGAGGACAAGCAGCATTTACCCACAGGACAAGATAAATCCGGTATCGCAATCGTTTAATGAAGGCTACAAATCCTGCTAAGTGGTTTTTTCATTTATAAGCTCTAGATAAAGGGCAGGACAAACTGTGGTTTCCCTCCAGAATGCTCCAGACAAAGGCAATGCCAATTTTGGCCTCATGACAATATGTTAATACAAGAGTATCTGCAATAAAGCCTTTACAAAGAACACCACAGAGTATATGTTTTAGTGACGCTGCCACGGAACTGGTGTGTTTTAGCAGCATAATTCCCCATCATTATAGTCATGCTCCAGTGAGGTGCAGTCATTTTCCAAAGATAACACTCTTAACAGTATTATTCCATTTCTTTTATGCTATGTAATAAACAGGAGTTTCAGTTACTTCATTTGGCAGAGGCTGGAGCAGAACCAAGCCTGTTGTTCCTTGCCACTGAAGCTGTTATACTGCTTTACAAAACATTTTCATGTGCTGTTTTCTCCTTACCAGATCAGGCAATGGGACATTTCCAAGTCAATCTTTACATTATCTGATCACAATAAAATACATTAAAGATAGAGGAAACAGATTAGAATAAACTATAAATTAACTCTTCTTGCCTAATCTCTTGGATTTGTGATTTTACAAAAACAAATCAACCAGAGCTGTTATTACAGGACACACAAGAAGCACTCTGCTCAGATCCAAAGACCTTCTCCAGGTTCTCTCACTAAGAAAACGACCTGCAGAATCATCTTCACATGGTAACTATCACAACATCCTCAAATGTCAACACACACCTCTGGAAACTGAAACTTCTACTGAGATAAATCAATGACAGAAACAGAAACATAGCCCAGGCTGCGCCCAGCTCATGCAAGCTTAGCTTCACATTCTGCAAAAACAAATGAACAATAAAATGATGCCTCATTTTGCCTCCAGGTTACCTTTGTTTCAGTCTCCTTCATTTCCCACCCAGACTGCTCCCTACCATGCAGCCTTCAGCAGGAGCACAGAGGACAGCCTCATCCACAAGAGTCTTTCCCCATTCAAGGTTTAGTGTCCAGCATTTAGTGTTCAGCTCCACCATGCTTCTGTAACTCACAGAGCCTTTCCAACAACACATACACACAAGTGTTAACTTTTACACATAATTTCAATATTATTTTCTAGTCTCCAGGACAGCACTGGATGAAGAACAAGGAGAGTTCTGTTGACATACCAGCTGTCTTGAGCAAAACAATCACATTTATCATTCCCCTTCCAAAAGGCAAAAATCCCCCCTACTCTCTCCGAGTTGCTCATAGCTTTGCTTTCCTTTTTATGAGCTACAAAAGACTAGCAGCCAAACACATCTACCCCACTTAAGTTGCAGAGCTCCTGCTTCCCCTTGCTGGCTGACAGTGTGGGACTGAGGAGTGAAGGATTCCCTGCTTCTGCACTTCCTTTGAGTTCAGTCTCACAGCAGCCACACCAGCCCTGCCCAAATCATATACATTGCAGGAGCAAGGACCCAAAATTGGAGGCTACAGCTGTCAATTTAAGCCTTAGGCAAAATGGTCTATTTTACTTGCCAGTGAATGCAATAATAAGATTTCCTTCCAATTTCCACATTGCCATAATCTGCCAAGAGGAACCAACCTGTATGAATATTGTCTTTATTTAAATTGACTTGATAATTCTTCTTCTATAACCCACGTCTATCTGTGTACCTCCAGTTCCCTGTACAGTGCCCCAATGCAGAGAGAAATAACGTGCTAGGAGCTTTCACCACACATTAGTTTGCATTATCAGCACAGACATGCTGAACTAGTGAACCATGGACACTTACCCTCTCAACCCCCTTCAAACACGGCAGGAGCTGATAACACACTTGCCATTCAAGCTGAGACAGCAGAAGTTTATTCTCCCTCTCCCCAATGCAATAGGGAAGATTCTGTTGCACTTTGCAGGGCAGTGCAGTGTCAGTGCTCTGGTAAAGTGCAGTGTCACATCACAGCTGAAGCAATCAGGGACAGCATAATGGCACTGGAGATGGGCAGCTGGATTTGCTGGTAATCCACATTCCAGTGAGCCCTCCAAGTGGATGTCAATTTAACATCTATACTCTCTCCATCAATTAGTATCACATTGACAAAGCCATACATATGTATATGTGTATTTTCTTTTTACATATGCATGCCTGTCTGAACTATGTGCTCAGCAATCAATCCTCCTTTAATCAGTTCCCCATTAAATACAGACTCCTACATCTTCACACCCTGCTTTACCTCATCACGACTATGAAAATCCCTTTATAATGAGTAAATTGGCCTTTTAGTAGAACAGTTCATCTAATGGAGGAGGGAAGGGGACACAACTGTGACAGACACCAACTGTGCAAGTCAGAGTTAGGAAACAGGAAAAGTCTTTATACCCTTTAAAAACATTGTTAATTAAAGTACTAAAGTCATCCTCAGCACTTGAGAATTCTGAGAAAAAGCTTATTACATGAAAAGTGCTTGACAGATCTGCTATCTCAGGTTTTCCACTGAAAGATTTCAGAAATTCCCAACCTCAGAGAAAAACTGAAGCATTTCACCCTGTTTTTCCCCTCCTGAGACATGGAGTGACAATATGGCTTATGGGGTTATGCAAAGATACCCTGATTTCTTAAGATCATTTCTGTAGATTTGTCAATGCAAAATGTTCCAGTTGAAGGAGAACACAGGGGAAAATATTATTTCCACAGGAATGAGAAACACATCACTGAATCTGCTCAAACTGGCACAAAGAAAATTAAAAAGGACAAAATTTGGGGTGAAGCTTTCTTTCCCCTGAATACACAATCCCTGTAGTTCCTGAAATGCCATAGACTTGTTGCAACAGGCTTAAAAATTATGTCCAAATTTTTGTCCAGCTTGAAATAAAAAGCCCTGATTGACAGCAAAAATAGGTCTTTCCTAGTAATCAACATGCTTTGTTTTTCAGCCTTTCTGAATTTTGTGGACAACAGCCCAGATTTTGGCAGATTATTTCATTAGGGGAAGCTTGCAGTTTAACTAAATGTAGCTTTCTCAACCAAAAATTGGTATCAATCATTTCACATATTTTAAGCTAGCTTGATGATTCATCTTCAGGAAATCTGTATGAAAATCTAGAGTTATGGCTCATCACACAAAATTAAAGGTGCCCATCAGTTCACCTTTACTACTTACACTATTGTATCTTTACACACAAAGAAAAAAAACATGCAACAACCCAAAAAATCCCAAGCCAAGTCTATTTCTTTACTTGTTTTCCCCCACCTTCCTTCATGACATTTAACTCCAGAGACATCCACTGCAATCCACTTATCTGAGAAAAGGTAGGAAGAATCCCAGCTACAGTCAACCGTGAGTCAGCTGCTGCTTTATGAAATGTGGTGTTCTCCATTCACAGTAAACTTTGCATAAGCCTTTTTGTGGCCATGTTTCAGCTGAATTTTGCTCCCAGCATCCTGCTCAGATACAGAGAGTCTGTGCAAAACAGCCTATTACAGCGTGTCAGTGGTGAGGGATAAAGAAGAGGGGGGGAAAAGAGCCTTATTAAAGAAATTATGACTCGTTCAATACTCAGTCATTAAGCCAGGCTTGCCAAAGAAACCATATTTGTTCAATGTTTGGCTATTGGCAGCATTTCAGGTCTCAATAAACCCTCATATGAACAATTTAACTTCTCTAAACTCCAGTGAACTCAAAGGGGCAAAGGACATATTTGTCCCCAAAATAGTTTTAAAGAGACCTTGGTCTCTTTTCCAACTTCAGTAAATATGTGATACATACCTAATCATAATACCTTGTTTACCATTAACTGGATTTATATTTAGACAATTTTGTATAACACATACCCTAGGTAAATAGTAAAATAGCTTTACCTGAGTTCTGCTGTTCTAGATGCCCACCCAGAACTTGGAGAGGGTCCTGCATCTCCTCAGGCATGGGGCATAACAGGAGCAAACACTTCCTAACCCAACCTGGGCTTTAAGAAATAGGTGATGCAAATCTAATCAATTTAAGTGCCATTTCATGCCCCACACCTGACCACAATCCTTTCATTTGCCCACAAAGAGGGACAACACAGTGACTCCATTTAAAAGATTATTTCATTGGCTCTCTAAGAATGTTTGTTCTTCCTTAAAAGAAACAATGGGTTCTACCTACCCTACCATCTGCAATTTTCTTTGCAGTCACTGTTTTACTTAGCCAAGGCATTGCTGGGTCAGACAGTCACTTTAAAAGTAGAAGAAACCAGGTGCTTTTTATATAAACATAATTAAGCAATTTAATGAAAATCTGTTGAGTCCATGTCTCTCTGAGACTATGCAGAGCTCAGCTTGGTTTATTTCTGCTTGTTTTTCAATACATGCTGCACTTAAATGTAACTTTGCTGTCACCAACAGGTTGTCATGAGAATTAAATATTTTCCCTTTTTTAATTTTATATTTTATTTATATATTATATATATATAAATACAAATGTGACGCACCCAGACTTATTCTTAGTGAGTATTGTTTTAATTTGTAAGTATTCCTGTTAACTTTGATGTAATTAATGATGATTTAGTAATCTCTGACTATGGGAAGGCAGATTAAAGTTGCTGCTGTTCAAAACAGCACAGACAAAGAGAGAACATAATTAAATTATCTATCTGATTTTTCAAATTGTAACAGAGAGATGCATCACACAGCATGTCACTTCTGGTTTCTCAGAGAGCTTATTCTTCTTTTATTATGAACAGAATCATCTGTATCCACTGCATGAGACAATTGATTGGTTTCAGTATAACTGGATGTTTTGCCAGCCTTCACTGTGCTCCCACTCAATATGTCATGTAAAATAATGTGCTGAAAACTGGCTGACCTACCTGTCTGCTTGGTGTTTATAAGGAGTTTGTCTCCATGGTATTTCAGTTCTTTATCAGAAAACAAAACAGGAGATACAGGAAGCCAAGGAAACCTTGAAAGGAAAGCCATAACAGTGATAAATAAGATTTGATGGCCCAGACACAATCCTGAGAGGCTAATGACATGTCAGCACTCTCACCCTGCTTCCTGAGCAGCCTGGGAACACCACAATTCTCTGCCTGCTTCCACCTTGCTCTGGGCATTTATCCTGCTCTCCCCTCATCAGAAGCACATCACATACAAAGGGGCTGAGCTGCCCAGCCTTGTGGGGAGCAGAGCCAGGATGGGACCAGGCATTAACACCTCCACCCTGCCCAGCCTGCTTTCTCCAGGGTCAGAGCCTGGTTTCAGCTGGGATAGAATTAATTTTCTTTTAGTAGCAGGTATAATGTTGTGATTTGAATTTAGTGTTAAAATATGTTGATAACACAGAGATGTTTTGTTCTTTGCTAAGTAGTGCTTTCACTCAGGGATTTTTCAGGTTTCCATGCCCTGTCAGCACAGGTGCACAAGTTGGGAGGGAGCAGAGCCAGGACAGCTGCCCTGAAGATAAGGCAAGAGGAATATTCCCCACCACTGAATGTCATGTCCTATATATAAACTGGGGGAGTTGGCTGGGAATTGATCACTGCTCAGTGATGGGCAGGACATCCATCTGTGGATGGTGAGCAATTGCATTGTGCATCACCTGCTTCTCTTAGGTTCTATTCCTCATACCTTCTCTCCTTCTCTTTCTCTCTCTTTTTTTTTTTTTCATTTCAAATAAACTGTGAGTATCTCAACCCATCTTTTCTTTTTGATTCCCCTCCCCAGTGGAGGGAAGGAGGGGACTGAGTGAATGGCTACGTGGTGTTTAGTTGCCAGCTGAGATGAAACCACAACAGACATGAATACTACAGACACAAAAAGCATCAGCTAAATCTTGAAATACTTGCAGGAAGCTGCCTGGTAGCAGCTGTGTACAAAAGATCAGACAGCTGAAAAGCTGAAGAAACAGGCTGTGTATGGAAGCAGACATTGAGAGCACGGGGCACTGAGATCCAGGGTTCCACATCCCACTGTTGGGGCCAAGCTGAATCATTTTTAGGAACTGTACCATGAGTTTGTAGCTGAGACAACTCCATTTGTCATGAGTTCACTTGATGTTTTGTCCAAGACCCAAGTAACTTTTGTACAGAGTGCTCACTTTATCCTATATGTAGGGGCTGAAGAAACACAGAAGCAAAATGAAAAGACTGGAAAAGATTACTTAAATTCTCACTTTCTTTACTCTCCCATTTTGAATCTAATCCAAGTTCAAGTGGTAAACAATCACGACGTTCTCTGGTAAGAAACACAATCTTCTTCATATGGGTTTGTTTCAGCAATATCTAAGGATAGAGATAGCAGAGAAGAAAGAAACTTTACAAAATCTGGGCTCATGTAACTTACCTAGGAATTTTTAACCACTTGCTTGGATTCTAGGAGTCTAGCACATTAAAATATAAGGAAGTTAGCGTGATGAGAGTTATGAGCTCCTGCAAGTCTCTTTAAAGGCTCAAAAGTTTTGGCAAAGTTAAACTGGGATCAGAGGCCCACAAATGCCCAGACTAGACAGCAGCTGCTTCTACTTCTGTTCCTTACTGGCCTCTATGAGTGGTGGTGCTGTGAGTGTCCCTGCAGATACACACATGATGAAGAAGGGGGTAATGTCACAGATGTTGTCAGAGAGTGCCAGATGGCCATGAAGCAAATTTTTTGATAAAGAAGTGGAGGCATCCAAGGAATGTTCCTGATTAAGAGACTGCCGGGAGGCTGCAGCTCATCCCCACGGCGCCTTCCCATGCACGAGCACTGTCCAAAGCAATAGAGCAGCCTGTCTTCTGCACAGGTGAGACCCTGGAGCCTGCCAGCAGGGTATGCAGCAGGGAATCAAGTGGGTCTGTCTCCTTAGATGGCCTTTAAACCATGGCACTTGATACAGATTTTTTATAGTTCTGCGAAACCAAAGAAATTACTGCTGCCTCTTGCTTTTTGTCACCCCGCTTAATCAACCTTGATTTGTGTTGGCTCCTTAGACAGCTGTCTCCTCTGCTTGCACACTCATACTGTAACCAAGTTAGGGTGTAATTCCTAGAATGACATAGGTCACAGTGATAAACAGACCTCTAGAAAGCGCCTTATACCATAGGGCTTAGTCCTTCTGGCAAACAGGAACAAGTCACGGAACTGAAGTGTGTGTACACCAGGTGAACTGCATCTGCTGGCAGGTCTGTGAGGACAGAAGTGATCAAGTGACACCAGTAGTGCTAAAGTGGCACAACATTTGATTGTTGTAGAACCCCTCCAGCACCTGCTGCTTAAAGGGGAATCAGGAGAAGAACAAGAAAACAGGAGTGGGTGAATTTCAGAGCTGTCACGTTAAAATGGCCTCGCTGCTGCAGCAGCTCTGCTGCGAGCTCACACAGCTCAGTGTGCTCAGGAAACAGCTGAGCACAGACAGAACAAAAACAAACACAAAAAAGGAACTCACTCACCACCAGGAAGGTTTTCCCTGGTGTCCTCAGCTAAAATGTTAACCTGGATGTCTTTCAGGATAAATATCTCAAGAGTTATTTGTACACAATGCTGCAGTGTTTACCTTTTGATTACAGATCTTTACACTCTGTCCATTATTATTGAATGCCAGGATGAAAGGCAGCCTAAGGGCCTGAATGCAATGTTCTGTCACAAAGAAATATAGCAAAAGTAATGGCAGGCTCTGAAACTAGAAATATATTAGGTTGGAAAGAAATACGAGCACAGTTATCGGGGTTTCTTTTGCAGAGTGTTTGGCTTTTGTTTTAAGAGAAAGATTCATGCAGTTTTACCTTGACAGTGACATGTAAAGCCTGGATTTGGATATAAATATAGGACATGGGTATAAAATCCTCGTGACTAATTTCTGTCTCTTGCATCTGTGTCTGTACAAATAAAAAGGGAATTACAGGGGTGTACCTCTACATGCCTTTCTGTCCAGAACCACAATGAACACTATACTGTGCTATAAGCTATCTAGAATCCTCATTTTTAAGCATCCTAATGAAGTTTAATTTGTGGTTATACGACTCCTGTTTCAAATTACTCATATAAATATCTATGATTTTTACTAATCTTCTCTTCCTCCACTGGCATATAGTTTACTCCTTAGTCTCATCCCTGAGTCATACAACTCATTTGCAATTTTGATGCTCATGTTCCAACAGTCCAGATTTGGATTTTTAAAAGCCAAAGCCTGGTACTGTTTCCAGACAGTATTTTGATGCATCACCTGATATAGACAATTCATATTTTCAACAAGGTCACTTATGAAGTCTAGACAGCAGCAGAGGTGTGCAAACTTCCTTTAAAAATTGCATTGTGATACTGCCCCACTTATCACAACACTTTCTTCCACTGGCCAAATTTTGGCATGATTTTTAAAGAAAAGCCTTTTCACAGCTACTTACTAGTGTAGCTACACTGACTGGTTAGTACAGATTATCTGTAACTCTTGAGCCTAAGGGCTTTTTTTTGGTTCTCTTTTACAGCATCTAAGTATTGCTTGCTGCAATATTTGTAGGATTACCAAACCCTCTTACTGCACTTAAAAAGTTCTGCCTTTCAGATTCACTTGAAAAGCTCCTGTAATAGGCCAGTTAGACCAAAATACCACAGCACCACCTGACTTCAAAAACAAGAGAAAACTGACTTCAGGTACATACAACTGCTTTAGATTTAAGAGTAGGAAAGCAGGCAGTAACAATTTTTTTTACAATCTTACATTAGATTTAATTCTTACTAATAAGAAATGAGTCATTAACACTATTAAAATCTAATTACATTAGCATTTTTCTATCAAGTCATATATGAGTAGTTAAGTATTGATATTTGTTTTTCCTAATGGAATTCAAAAGTCTAATTAAAAGTCTCTCTTTTGTGGTTATAGTGGAATGAATCTTTATTAAAACAAGACACTTCTAATAGCCTGAAATGGCATATTCCCTTAAATATCATATTTCAAACTACCTTCCTCTTCAGCACTTTAACCAGAACAGAAAATTAAATAAATTTACTTGGGGCTGCAAGAGCACAACTGTGAGTCCCTTTCTCCTCTTCTCAGTCCTCCCTCCATGCCCAGTTGTTTTACAGTTTGTAAGACCTGACTAATAAGGACATAAGGACAGGTATAATAAAATATTTTGACTCTTTAAGATAACACTAAGAGCAGGATTTTGCAACATTGATTAGTCATGTTTATAAAAGCTTTATTGTGGACAGAGTTGCAATGCGATAAATTACTCCTCTCAAGGAATTGAAACAAGACCAAGCAAAAAAACCCAGTTTTCCAGACAGCTGCCCCATGCAGTTTGTCAACACTCTATGTTTCAGCACAGCTATTGTAGCAATATTTGGCTAGATTAGGCTGGTCTCAATTCTACTTTCTAAGCACAACTTGTAATAGATTGTAAGCTAAAAACATTCATTGCCACTAGAAGCTTCCTTGCTCTAAGAAACACACACTGCCTTCAACACAGTTAACATTTCCAAGAGACACCTTGCCCTTGCTTGTGTTGAGCACTGAACCACATCTGTGGAACAGAAACCACTGGCAAGCTGGAGAGAGATGGCAGAGGTAAGAAAGCAAAAACAATGGATACTCAGGACATCAAGAAAAAGATTAAACAATTATGTGAGTATAGCACACCAGTAAAATCAGCCATCCCTTAGCATCTTAGGGCTTATATTCCACCTGTGGACTGAGCCAGCAGTCAGACTATTCTGAAAGCAGCCTGTCCTTCAGTTGTGCCACTTGCTTTGCCACTGATGATATATGGCACTGAATGTTGTTGCTTTATTGTTCAAAAATCAGAGCACTTTACCACAAATTGCAAATCTAAAGTGCTCCTCAGCATGCTGGCTTTGCTTTTCCTTAACATGTACAGATCAATGACAGGTTAATGCTTAGTTAACATTTATTAAGAGAAACATGGTTTCAGAAAATTCAGACTAAAAGTGTCAATTAGATGACAGATCCTTCATGAAAGATTAAAGAACCTCTGTGTTGGGCAGATACTCTTATGTTTTGCTGTCCAAGGTTTATCAGTTACAAGATTCCAAGTGTCCAAGCATATCAGGAATAATAAAACCAAATATGAACTAAAGGGTGCTGTCACAAAATCTCACTAACAATGAATGGTATCAAAATAGTCCAAAAGCTACAGATTCACGCAGCCTTACAGTGACTACCACAAAATAACATACCATAGAATGGTTTGGGTTGGAAGGGTTCTTACACATAATTTCATTCCATACCCCTGACATGGGCAGGGACACCTTCCACTATTCCAGGTTGCTCCAAGCCCCATCCAGCCTGGCCTTGGACACTTCCGGGCATCCAGGGGCAGCCACAGCTTCTCTGGACACCCTCTGCCAGGGCCTCCCCACGCTCACAGGGAAGAATTACTTCCCAATATCCCATATAACCTGTCCTCAAACAGTTTGAAGCCATTCTATTTTGCCCTGCCACTCCAGGCCCTTGTCCCAAGTCTGTCTCCATCTCTCCTGGAGGCCCTTCAGGCACTGGAAGGAGCTCTCAGGTCTCCCAGGATCCTTCTCCAGGTGAACACGCCCAGCATTCCAGCCTGGCTCCAGAGCAGAGGGGCTCCAGCCCTTGGTGCATCTTCATGGCCTCCTCTGGACTTGCTCCAGCAGCCCCCATCCTTATGCTGTGGCCCCAGAGCTGGGCATGGTGCTCCAGAGCTGGGCAAGGTGCTCCAGATGGGGCCTCACCAGAGCAGAGTAGAGGGGCACAACGCCCTCCCCTGACCTGCCCACGCTGCTCCTGATGCCCAGGACATGGCTGGTTCTGGGCTCTGAGCTCTCACTGCCCAAGCTGAGGTTCTCCTCAGCCCACAAACCCACAAGTTCTTCTCCCCAGACATGGCATCAGGGAGTGAACACCGGGAGGGAAGTCTGCTAAAAGCCTCTGGAAGGGCAGCCAGCCTGTACTCAAGGTCACTCTGCAAATCAGAAACATCAAGGCTGATTACAAATTAAATTCTCTACTGTCTTTTATGTTGGTGCAGACACAGACTGTGTGAAGTGTCTGACATCCTGTACATAATTACTACTAAGTCTGAATGGGAGAGATTCATACCCACTTGAGCAGTGTAAATATGCTGGCTTCATGACAGGACAGTAGAGAGTTGAGACGCTTGACTGGGCAGAATCTTACACCCAAGGGCTTTTCACAGCTTTTCAGTTTGTGAACTCTCAACAGTTTGCTAGCACAGGTGTAAACTCAGGTGCAGCTGCCTGAAAATGCTCTGGCTTTTCCTGTTTGTGCCCTGGAGATCAAACCCCACAGCACCAGATTCTCCTTTTGCACAGCTATGAAGGGTGCACAAGTCGCAAAAAAATCAGCAGAAACCCAGAACTGCAAGTTAGATCTTAGTTCATCCTTAGAGCACAAAATTCAAATAAAAGCATGCTGTGAATGACAGTCAATATCCAGAGCACAAAACCACCAAGCACACAGGAATTTTAGAAGCTCTATGCTTCAACCTTGCAAGGATGAACGTTTTTGTAGAACTGACCCATATCTTTGTCTGGACTGACAACCAGGTCTGAACTTTCTCTTGCTTACAGTAAAACTCACTTATCAGTACCTCCAAAACCATCTCCTAAAGAAATATCACAAAATCTATGTTAGAAAAGACATAATGCAAAAACATTTTCCCCCATATTCTTTGTGTGTGTTCCAGACTCACCTTCTTTCACAGCAGAAGAAGTTACAATGATAATCATCCTAAACCTGCGGGAAGATTTCCATTCCACATATTTATTTTTCAGTATGTACAGGACTGAATCTGACCTTAGTTTATCAATAACAGGAATACAAGAATACCTTTTGGTGCAAGATATTTGTTCTTTTTTAATCATTATCCATCAGTAAAAAAAAAATATCTCCAAGCAATAGAAATAAATCAATAAATTAGACTGGAAAAAAATTAAAGGGGAGAAAACCAGATCTTTTGCAAAAACAGGGACAGTAAATTTTTTTACAAAAAGGTATTACCAGAAGCTCTTCTGCATCTCAATCAAAAGGCAACAAGCTACAGCCTTGAATTTCAATTGCAGACGGTAAGATGACATACAATTAATATGATTCTATTTATGTAGTCTAATCAAAGGATGAGAGAACAGGAAAAACAAATGCAACATACTGTGTGTCTTCAGTTTTAACCTACAATACACCCAACGAGACCATTAGCATTTTAGTATCAAATTCACATTAATTTCCATGCATCTGCAAGTGTTCCCTTCTTTCTCAATGCCATCATGCCATCCTGAGCCAGAGGCAGCTCTTATCTCTGAGGTGTTTACAGAAACTGCCAAGAACACATTTCTTCCCCTCTGGAATGCACCAGATGATATATCAGGTGTCAGATTTTTCTGCCAAAGTATCCTCAAGTGTAGATCATAAAATCTTCTTTGTTATATGTCACTCATCTCATGTTTGACTACCCCCTTCCCCTGCTCCTCCATTATTCTTTGGGCAAAAGAAATATACAAACCCCAAACCAAAAAACCTACTGGAAGAACAATGTTTGCTCCTGATCACACTCTGACGTCTTCACTTCGTGTCTCTGCATCTCCTACAGACACAAAAACCTTCAATTCCTCCCTGCTCTCCGCATGCACCTGACTAAAATCTCAGCACACGGTGCTGTGATCCTGCTCTTTGTTACAGTTTTGTTTCATTGCAGTGACAAAGGATTTCTGTCCATCTGGATTACTGAAAGCTACAGAGAACAAGGGGAATGTTCTGCAGGGAACAATGGTGCTTTGGTAAAAAAAAAAAAGAGAGGCATTAAGATGACTAATAACTCTTTTCTATACCCTATAATGCACAAGCATAGTTACTTTTCCTAAATAGCTCCCTTTCTTAAGAAGCCTGTTCTTAGCATAATAGAGCTCTGCTATTAGCTACCCAGTTCTGATTTTCTGATATATTGCATCAGGGCATAAAAATACAACAGCCACATAACAGTGAACTGACAAGGAGACACATTTCTGAACATAAAAGGAACACATTTACTGATTCTGATCATGTATATATACAACTTATTTGTGGTTTAAATTGGCATTTGCCTCAAAAAATAGGAAAAAAAAACACCAAAAAGAGATCTTAAAATACAGTTCTAAAAATGTTGAGAGAATTACAATTTACTACTTTTTTCTCAGTACAGCACTATATTCATAGAAACTATTGGTTTATTGTTCCCAGTCTTGTCCATTTTTTCCCCTCCTAATCATTTTATTATATCAACTGAATTATTTCACTGTACTAGGCGAGATACCACATGTCCCTACAATCCTGTGCAAGGTGAGACACAGGTGGGCATGTTAAAACCTTGAAAGAGAAGCTGGTTTGCTGCACCAGCTGCTGAAAAAGACCACCAGTTGCTGGTTTGGCTAAAGAATTGTCCATAAACACAACATCCCCCAAATGGAGCCATTTCTTCAGCCCAGATTGAGCACAAAAGCCACTCAATGCTTCATGCAAATGCATTTCATTCATCAGCTGCCTTGCAGACTGGCATTACAAGAATTCATCACCATTTACCAGAGCTGGATCTGTCTCTGTGAGGATCCAGGCACAACCAGCACTGTGCTCGGTATGGGGCTGCTAATACAGAACATTAGCAGAGCGTGGGTAATGGTCTGTACCACTGCACAGGCTGAATTCCATCCTTCTAACTGCATGACAGGTCATTTGGTACTGCTTCTGCTCCCCCTTTGCATGAGAGTAATTGTGTAAGCTCTCAGATCAAAACTCTGCCTCTTTGAACATGCACACCAACAAAATCTGCCTTCTCTGAACCTCCCAAACAATATACAGAAAGAATTGTTAGATAATGCAATAACATACTCCAGCACCAGCTTCTATAGAATTATTTACATAATATTTTCCCGTATTTTAGGCTGATCTGTGTCTGACTTTGCAGCTCAGCTCAAAAGTTCATCCATTCTTAGTGGCTTAGTCTAAATTAATTTTCAGCCTACATATGAAATTAAGACCATGAGGGCCACTGTGCTGTGGGACCTGACACATTACACCTACAGAGCACAACATATGTATGCAACAAGCATGTAGAATGTTAAATGAAACATGAATGAATAATTCTCCCTCTACACTTAATTAATCAATTTCCAAGCATATAGTAAATGTTAATAGCAAAGGTTTACTGCCAGTGCATAATAAATAAACTTAAATATCACTGGCATATATTTTGAAACATCAAAGGTAGGAAAGGAAAAAAGGATTTTGAAAGTGAACAGTTTAAAAGAAAATGAAGTTTAGGTGACCTAATTAAAGGCTTTTCCTCAGCTACAAAAAGACATCAAAGTGCTGCTTCTGAAGTTCTTTTGCCAAACCAACAGCCTCAAATTAAAAGACTGCATTAATTTCAAGGAGTGAGTCAGAGAACTACTACTGTAAGAGCCTTCAGTCCCTCTGTGTTGCCACAGAAACAGAACATTATGGCTAGTTTATAATCCAAGTGCTCCATTTATATAAGAGAATTTATTTTTATTTTCACCTTTTCATTTACTCTTCCAGATATGTAAGAAAGCCCCTTGGAAATTAATGCTGCTTCTCCCATGTCTGACAGCTGGAGTTTGGCTGCCAAACAATGCTGGGTTTACATTGCATTTTTCTTAATGGCTTTCTGCTGGAGCAACAGTGTCCTTGCACAGGAGAACATCCAGACTGGTGAGCCTCTGGCAAAGCTGGGCTCAAGTTCTCTTGAAACAAAGCCAGGATCCAGAGACTGACCAGAGCCCCCAGCAGCAGTGTCCCTGGGGGTGTCCCAGTGGAGGAAACACTCCCACTGCAGCAAACATCTTTCTGGCAAGCCCAGATGTCACCAGGAATATTTAAGGGGTGCCTTGTGTGTCACCCACATTTGAGGCACACTGGGTGCAGTTCTGAGCACACCTCTGCCCCACACATTGCTTCTGCCAGTGAAATTACTTTTGCCACTGGTGTTTGCTGACTTTACTGGCTCTATGTTGAACCTGTCATAATCCAGTTTCTAACATAAACAGAGGAATCTGAGGATAGATGAGCTGGTATAAACTCTATCTAAATAGCTCTTTTCAGGACAAAATTGACATAAGCATTCATTCACCCATCCTGTGTAAACTTTGCTAAAAAAGACACAAACCATAAATTCTACACAAATTCTGTATATATATACTATGCTCAAAATACAAGTTAATCAGGTTGAGTGCTACCTTTTTGGAAACAACTAGCAACATGTCTTGTTTCTATGGCTTTTAATGAATATTCTAAATTGAAGAAATGCATAAACATAAGGGTAATTTACATTGCTAAAGTTAATCAGTTTTCTTATACATTTTATGCATCCGCATGATTTTTCATCTGTATTGCATAAATGCACCTTCTCATTTTTAATATGTATATTACATCCAAACACTCTACTCGTGCCTATTTATTCTTACAAATTTCTAGAACCACGCCTGTCTTAAGATTTAAAAAGTCTGTGGTTTACAAGAAAAAAATTTCAGCAAAAGGTTGTAAAATACTTACAGATTCAAGGAGGCATTTAACTTAGATGTGAACCTGCCCTTTTGTAACTCGTTTTTTCTCTCAGTAAGATGATAATAGAAGAATCTCCTTCAGAAGCTGGCATATCAGCAAATGTCCAATCAAAGGACAACTCCATTACAGAAATGGGTTTGTATATACAAATGTTAGGTAAGAAATTTGACAAGGATACAGCAAATCTTCACTGATTAGCATTTGGAAAGGTCCCTGAGATGCAGAGATGAAAGGTCTTCACAATGAAACAAAACACATATTTGTTATTAACATCATTCTACATTTAAAGGCTTTCCCAGTCCACTCTAAGTATATAGTAATGAACCTTCAAACATTCTCTAGTTCATTCCAGCACAAAATCAAGGTCTTGGCAGGGTCAAGAGAATTAGGTACCTAACAAAATAACTTATGGTTGTTTTCTTAAAAGGGTTGACCTTTACCTGATTTTGTTTAAACCACTATACATCCAAGTCAAGTCTCCACCACCTGACATGGATAGAACCAGAAGCAGTATAAAATTCACATTTTAACATGCAACATTTTGTTATTTACAAACCAACAAAAGAGGTTTAATAATATAATTTGGGAACTGAAGCACACCATCAGTTGAAGGGACTTTAGATCAGTGAAGCTGCTATTAAAGTGCCATCAAAGCATTTTTGGCTCCATAGAATTAATCATGAAATCTGTTCCTGCCAACTCACTTATCATATCCGAAATATTAATTTTGAGCAAAATTAAATTGGACACCTACCGACAGCAACATTTTGCCCTTCAGAACTCCCCTTCACATTGATTTATTAACAGCTGCCAGAACAGTGTACCAGAGCAATTTATTACTACTTTCTCGATGTTTCCCTGTGCTTACAAATAGTTCTCCAGAGTGAAAGGTGCTACCTGACAGCATTCTGACAAAGGTGCATTTTTCAATTTGCATAATGTTCTTCAGATTTATTAGGGTGTAAGGAAAGGTATTTCTCTTCATTACCAATGGGAATGGGTGATTCACAGAGTGGAGATTCTGTGTTGAGTTGCTTTCCAACAAAGCAGACCCAGCATTTCCATTAGTACTTGGTGTGATTTCAGACAGAAGAGTCAGCAAATTCTTTTGTTTTATTCATCAGCATCACTTTCTTTGCTTGCAAGACAGCCAAAGGCATTTGTACTGAGCAGTAGGTAGAAACGAGTCTGAAGATGCAGCATTAACCCAAAGTGAGGTAAGGGCATAAACACACATGTGCCTTAGAGCTTTTTGAAAGATACCATGCTAAAAAGGTAGCTTCCATTGGATGAAAAGCAAAATAAACCCACCAAAGTTCCATTCTAACCAAATCAAGGTTTTTTCTCTCCACAGATGGAAGCCTTGGGATAGATCTACATAAAACATGAAATTTTGGCATGGGATGTTTTAATTTGATATCATACAAATACAGCTTATAGAAGGGAAACTTCAGGCCTTGGTATATTTGTTCTGTGTTTGAGTCAAGTGGTCAGCCTGATCCAAATCCATAACTTTCAAGTGGATTCTTCAATCTTTGAAGTATTCAATGTCTGGCAGAAAATTCTAATGCAGTGGCTTTTAATTCCTTTCTGTAAAACTATCCCATCCTTCCATTTCTGTGGCTGCATAAAGCAGAAACAGTCCCACTCTTAGAGATACTGGTTTATGAACTTACTGCCTGAGAGAAAGACAATTCATAAATACCATGGCTGCTGCCTGTTAATATTCCTGGCTCCAATCCAACTCTTCAATCTATGTGCTTATTTTTAAGCGTGAATAGTCCCATTAACGTCAATTGGGTTGCCTGTATTCTCAAGTAAAACAGGTGTTTAAACACTTTGCTGCATCACAGCCTATAAATGCACATCTGCCATTTTCTCTGGCTCAGTTAAAGGTTCCTTCTTAATCATTATACATTTACCCAGGAATTCCTCTAGTTTATACATCCATACACACATTCAGACTTTGCAACAGGCTACTTGACACATTTAAAAGCAGTTGTGTTTGTAATCAGAGACAAAACTGTCTAGCAACATAAATTTGAATATATATATGTTGAGGGAACACATGTAGATGAAGGTATAATGGAGAGAAGAACACACAGTTGGACATTAGTGGAAGTTTCCAGTAATTGACTGGAAGGAAAAACAAGTTAAACATGCGCAGAACCAATTAAGACACTCCAGATGGGGCTAGAAAAAATGTCACCAGCATGTAGCAGAAAGCAGTCTTTTAAAACAGGTACATTAAAAGTAAAAAAACTGTTAATGATCTTGTCAACACTAAAAATTAATTAAATAAAAAACTCCTGTCCTTTCTAGAGCCACCTATAGAAATCCTGCTGCTAGCACTTATTAGCATCATTGCATGTAGTTGAGGTCAACATTTACAATTCTGTGTGAAAATGGAACTCCTTTTTAACAACATATACAAATTCTCTTGTGTCCCCTGCCATCACACTCCTGGGTGTATATGCAGCTATGATGTTTTATACTCTACACTGATTGTCATTAAGTGGTAAAGTTCCCTCTTGGGAGTATTTAACACAGGCTTTTGCCAGTCTTTGACAGCCTACCAAGAGCAAACTTCCTCATAGCCAATCTGGCTCTCTCACAGTGAGCAGTTTGGTGTTTTGGCCCTAAAACTTGAGCTGCTTGACATTGTCCTTGACCTCTCAAACAAAGATAAAGGAACAGAGGTACACCCCCAAAGACACATACTGAAGGTTGTGTGTTGATGTACACACAATTGATGTACCAAAGGTTACAATTCTGCCCAGGAAGTGCTGATGTGTAAAAGTGACTATGACAGGAAAAGGGCTGGCACAAACCAATCTCTGGGATTTCCCCATCTGCTCTTGAATGTGGCAGACAGAAATCATGCCTCTAATAGTGGGAAAGACTGAAATGAAATATGTATTTCTTAAAACCAGCTCCAAAGCCCCATGGATTATCTTAGTTTTACAATGGAGCTCTCTTTTCCAGTCTTCTGATTTGTCTTTTGGGAAGTCTATTTCCTATTAAAGACTTTAAAGTTTAGCCTTCAGAGTACTTTCTGCTGTAATCACATTGTCAACAACAACCCCAATTTTGTAGTCTTCACCAAGATCAGTTACCTTCAGTCTTCCTATTCTTTCAGGAAGAACAACACATCACAATATATAAGTATAGCAAATATTATGATAGTGCAGAAGTGCAAAGGCCTTAGACCATCACACTGCAGTCAGTATTAGGAACAGGATGGGTCCTGTCTGGTTTAGCCCCCTACCAATTCTAGATTTCATGCCATGTTGGTTGCACTCCATACCGAATTTCAAAAATTATTAAACATACTTCCACACTCAAGTTATTTATACCATCTAGAATAATTTACTCATTACTTTGATAAATATCATTTGATTTCTTTTTCTTCTTGTTTCACAGCATCCATTATTCCTACTCATGGTTTAAGCAAGCTGTCATGTTTTCTAAACACAGTTAACCTTCAGCATTGTCAGATATATATTATATACGTGTTTTATTATCACTTTGGCAAATTATTTATTAGTTGTACTGGTTTTTTCTATATTAGCAATCCCTGTTCTTTAATCAACAATTTTTGCTGAAATTTCTCCTGCACCTTCACTTTTGGTAACCAGTGTCAACTTCTGACGTGCATAAGTGATCAATATTGTCAAGTAGTATTTACAAGTCTCAAATATACCAAGATAAGGTTAAAAACACAGTGCTTAAAAAAAATTACTTGAAATTCTGTGAGAGACTTAGAGATTACAAATGCCTTAAACATTGTTTATGATCATCAGAGGACTTTGCCCATTGTAGCAAACTATGCCAAGAAGCAATTCCCTCTCTGTGACCATCAAACTGTCCCACCCCTGAACACAGGACATTCACATTCCCACCTAGGCCAAGGGCATTCACCCCTTCTGAAGGAGCAGAACTGGCTCAGCTATAATGTGAGAGGCAGCTGTCATGTTTTAGAAAAAAAAGCACCATATTTTGGTCATAAACCGCCAAAGACCCCCAAAACACCCCCAGCTCATTTTCCACCTAAGGACTGCATGTGACCCCCAGTATTACAACAGATCCAGTGTGTTGTAAAATACAGTGTATAGATTCTCCCAGTGGGGTTGCTGGGCATTCCAGGTACACCTGAACATATTGAACCCATTGAATTCTATGTTCTGTGGGAGCCCCACCACTCAGAAGCCCAGAAGAAGAGGACCAACAGGATACAATCTGAAGCCATGGGAAGTGACATATTTCTATTAAATCAATCTCCCTGTAACTGTTTCTCCCCCACTAACTGTAATTTTTCAATTAGTTTCTATCTCTACCTCATATTTATTGTTAAATAAAATCTGTACTACTGAGTTTGGCTTCATTTGCACCTTCATTCAGGCAGAGGATTGTCTCTAATAATCAACAGTTTCTTTTTACTTTATCTTATGAGGTAATTCATTTTCTTATTTAAATGCCAGAAGCTAAAAACTCATTGAAAATAATAAATGAGACTCTTATAATAGCATCAGAAACATAGGAGCTTTCAAAAAAGGAGATACTAATGATTTTGAATTTCATTTGCCAAATCCACAGCAAGTTGAAGCAAAAGTACGAATTCAGTCTTCACCATTATTCTACGCCTAGTTTATTACATAATAGTCCTCTAACTATTCCTTGACAATCCCTTCTCCATTATTTCACACATATTTCACATTCTGAAACCATGCTGTTTCCACTATCTCATCTCCTCTGTGTTGAAGTATTGCTCTCTTATTACATTAAACACTAGTTTCTCCATTTGCATACTTTCTAGTTGACATTATTTATTATTTTCTGTTCTATTTCTAACTGCATGATCTTTAAGTTATCATCCAATCTCACAGCTCTTCCAAAATGTAATACAACCTGTGAATTTATTTGCCATGCTGCTTACAGTACCTTCTGGATTATTAAGGTGTTAAATAAAACCAGGTGCACCAATAAACTCAGAAATATCTCCCTATATAACTCAGTGCATCTATTTACCAACTTTTGTGACAGATAGTGCTCATTTCTAAGATAATTTAAACTATTTTTTCACAGGTAAGCTATGGCAACCTACGAGATTAGGTTCTTCTCCTGGATGTTACTATGCAAATACAAAACATAAAACCAGTGGAGTCTATGGGGCATCAGTTTTGACACAGATTTCTCAACCAGCCATTGCTGTTCATCTTCCCTGCATTACTAGACCTATGCTTGTTTTATAAATAGACCTATAATGACACTAGGAAATCTGTTCTTTCCTTAATAGATCCAAAATATACATTGCTCACAAACACATTTATACACTAATTTGATCAAATTTATCAGAAAAACATTACAACATGCACATGTTAACAAGACACAAATTAAGAGTTTATGATCCAAAACACACCACTGTCAGAAATAGTGAAAGAATACAGTAATCATGGGGGGACTAAAATAAGACAAATTATCTATTTTCAATGTCCTAAAGAATGAATGAAAGATGAGGACAGACTCCAATTTTGCACAAAAAATGCCCTTATCCGGAGGTAGGAAAAAAAGAATTACTCTACACTGCCTAGTCCCTCTTCCCTTCCTTGAGTAAAGCTTTTTGTGCTTTGGTCTCTCATACATCCATCAAAATTAAAAATAATCAAGCCAGGATTTGTCACTGAGAAAGAGTTCTTCTCCTTTCTTCATTACAATCAAGCAATTGCTTGCCTCCGTGCCTTAATGGACTCTGCTGCCTTCGACACTGGTGGAAAAAGCCCTGCCTATCTTGTTTCAATCTTCTGTAAGTTCCTGGCTTCAATTTACTCACGGGGATGAATCTGACTTGGAATCCCCCTCCCCCAGTTCTTATCTATTTATCTTCCTTAAGAGAGAGATTTTTTTCTAAAGAACGGGTCCTTCAGCCCGGGTTGAGCAGTGCAACAGTGACATCCGATGGCTGCCTACATCAGGCTCCAAAAAGCTTTCCTGGCTTGGCAGTGGCCTCCCCTTCCTTGGTAAAAAAAACTGATGATGACTGAATATGACCTGCCCTCAGTGCATTTTATCCATTTACCTCCACATTAAAACTACCTCAGCATTTTTCCCCATTTTTCCAAAGCACCAGAAATCATCTTCAGATGCAGCCTTAGGCTCAGAGTTACTGAACTCTCTTTGCACTGAATGTTAGCAAGCAGACTCAGGAACAGACAGGTGTGTAGGTGCTCTTATTTCCTCATTCATGCAAGGGAGGCACAGGTGAGGCATTTTTTGTGATGCACTGGAGCCTAGTAGAAACATGGGGGCAGGGTGTGGTGCACAAATACAGCACATTCGTGTTCTGTATGCAAAGGGAGTGGAAAGATAATGGGAAGTGTTAAATACAGAATTGCTATTTAGTTCAAAGGGTTCCAAAATCTACATACATCAGAGACCATTGAACTCCAAGGCTAAGTGAGCAAACTAAACCTGAGCTTTCCATTGCCTCATGTCTGAACTCTAAATCTGTCTTAATACCTGAAGTGAGGAACATCTTCAATAGTTTGATGGCAATGGATTTAATTATGCAAATTTTATTATGTTTATCTAATGCTGCAATACAATGTGATGAGGACTAAACAAGTTTTATCTTTTCCCTTGCACTAAGAGGGCCCTATCCTGATGCTCCCCAGGGTGGCTGGGGGCCTCCACTGGCCTTACCATGTACAAATGCTCTCACACTTTCTCTCTATAGACATATATTTTTTCAGTCTTAACTGAACTGTTTGGCAACTTAAATACTAAAACCTTCCTCAACAAAAGATAAACCCGACAGAACAGCCAAAGAAAAGCAGCCCAAATAAACTCCACTACACACAATCAGAAGGAATTCACAACACAAAGCTGTGAGGCAGAAGAACTGGTGACTATCCTGAGCCAGTGTTCTGTATTTGCAGACATTTTTAATTAAAAATATTTACTTCAGGTGCTCATATAAAGCACATCAGAAACAAAACAAGTCTGAGACCAAAAGGCCACAAGTCACAAGTGAGACAGGTGGAGTCAAGGTGCAGCTCCATTTTTTGTTTTTCAATCTCTGGTTGCACACGAAGTACTAAAACATATGGCACCTCTTACTCCATCCACTTCTATAATGAAAAATGTTAGTTGGATAAAGCTATGTTATTAACTAATGCAGTAAGCAGCTGATATTTTTTAAAGCCTGAAACATCAACAGTTGAGCTGTGTTCTTTTCATAATTTGTGCCTATTGTGTTTGTAGGGAAAAGTCATCATAAGGAACTGCCAGTCTTCCCACAGACTATTAAGAGGGCTGCAAGCCACATGTAACTATCCAATTTTAGTCTAAAGGTTTTCCCTTGTGTGCAAAATGCTTTCCAATTTATACAAAAACACTCCTTTCAAGCTAAAAAAAAACCCCAAAACCCAACCTGAAGCAAAGGAATTTTGCCATTTTCCTTGTTTCTTTCTATTTCCCCCCCTTTGTGTTATTTGTCTATTTAATTCTGTTTTTTCCACTAATGAATCTTACTTTGCCCAAGTCTTATTGTCATTTTGTTGAAACTATTCAAAGTGCCTCAAGCTTCTAAGCAGCTGGCAAAATACACAAACATTTAAGACTTTAGTCTGAATATTAAATCATGGTTTCTATGAGAGAACAATGTAGTCTTTTCTGATTTAATACCTTCTTTTGAACTGTATGTCATTTTTGCTTTCAAATTAATCTGAGCATGGAAAACAGGTTGAATATATTTTTATTAGAAGACACTCCAAATATTTAGACAGTCATTTTAATCATGTTGTGGCAAAATTATTATGCTTGTCAGTCTGAAAACATACAATTTCCATATTTCCCTTACATTAACTCTCTTTAACAAAGGATTATTAAAATCTTAAATGCTATTTACTCTTCTTTTCCCCTCCCTCTCTGGCATGCATACTTAAAAGAAGCCCTAATAAAATATTTGGGCTGCATTAAGAAACATCTGAATTGCAGTTACAATTCTAGTGTAGTCACAAACTTGTCATTAAAATGCATAGCACAGTGCTAGTGCAGCTGTATACAGCTTTTATTATTCAGACTGCTAAATAGATGAAACATATTTTAATTCAGTGTAAACTGTGCAACCAGAAACATGAGAGTTTGAGGCTTTTTTATTTCCTCAGGAGAAGCCCAGATCCTTGAGCTCAATAACTGCTCTTGGCCAAGGGCCAAACTAGATTTATTGCAGGAGTCCCTGTACTGCCTCTCCAGACACACATTTTGTAATACATGAAGAAGCTGGTGGGAAAGGCAAGCTTTCAGCCTCCACCACCTCTTTTTATTAACATGTACCTGCTAATACTTTCTCACTCCATATTCCCCAGGCAGGATACAGGCAGCCACCTTCTGACTGGGAGTCAGCCCTGGTACCACAGGAGTCAGCTTACAAGGGGGTGCACCAGAGCCCCAGGCCTCACTGCTGAGTTAGAGAGCTAAAATGTCCCCAGTTCTGCAGCTTTAGACACATGCCACACCTTTTATTAGTGCCCTGAGGAGTCCATTCCAGCTCAAACACCCTCCTGCAAAGACTGAGTCAATCTCTATCCTGGCCAAATTCTAGCGGACCAGCTCATAAACAAGCTTTGATACAAACCTCATGTCTCAAGCATCAATCTGTATTACTAGCTGCTAAGAATCAATTATTTATAACCACAGCCTGTGTAATCATCCCTAATTTTTATTTTGAATTTAATATATCAGGAGAACAATAAAGCAGAAGAAAAGCCCCAAAGCTCACACACAAATCTTCGGGAGTAAGTTGCTGAAATAACAAGGGAGAGTCCTAGAGGTACAGTAGAACAGACAACAGCAGACAAAGAGTTTGGCAGATACATCCCTCTTTAAGTCAGTTGTGCAGCAGAAATGCAGCAGAAGAAAATCGTGCAGGCTCTAAAAGACAGTGAGTAGAGCCCATGAGCCAGATGAGCCATCAGTGTGAGAATTAAAGGATATAACCCTAAAAGGAAACAAGTCCTTTGCCAGATTTCAGCCCTCTGTAAGCTGAGCAACAAGGAATTTTCTGGCCCATTGTGTGCCCTTCTATTGAGGTGGCAGCAGAGTCTCATTATCTCCATGGGCTGTAAAAGTGCCTCTAATTAGCCAGTCACCAATGCTCTACCAGAGGGTATTTTGGAGTAGATATATTCTAATTGTCTCTGTTGGGTATCTACAGCGATTCCATAGAAAACAACCTTCACACAGGGTACGCTCAGCTTGGAGGCATTCCTGTCTGCTCTTTCACTCATTCACAGCATTTTAAGCCTGGATGCCACATAAAGCTGAGATGGACGTGCTACGATTAAAGACAGAATAAAAATGAAATGAACCAATAGACCGAGGTTAAAAATTGGAAGTAGCAACAGTTAATTAGTTCCATAGTTGAAAAGAGAGAAGCCACAGTGCTTCTGCTCAAGAGGCTGGTGCTGCTATTAGACTATGCTATTAGAATGTTCCAGGAATGGGTTTCTACATTTCTATTATTTAAAAAAATAACGTGTATTTTATTATTGATTTCCAATAGATAAAGCTTCCATATTTCTCAGTCTTCCTATAGCAATCTGTTGCTGCTCTGACATACACAAGGACAGTCAATACCTACTTCTCCCATACCACAAAAGAGGGCTCTGTAATGCAAAGTAAAAGAGAACATTCATTAGCTATGACAGAAAATTACTTGACTCACATCACTTGACTCTCTTCATCCTCTTTTCCTCTGATCTCTAAAGCAGCCATAAACATTCAATTGACTTTTATCCCTTTCTTGTCATATTGGTGATACAAATGCCCACTTAAACACAACAGGCTTTCACTCTTTCACCTAGATGCAAAGGGCTAAGTTTTTCTATATCTCACACCTACAGGGCTAAGGGAATGCGTAAGTGTCATACTATACATATATATTTATGGAGAAAGACAAAAATATTGGTTACTTAGAAAAGCCCTTATGCCACCCTATTTTCAGAATTTGTAATTTCCAAGGATCTTAGTGATAGGTTTTTGGGTAACATCTTTTAAAGTGCAAATTATGTCATGATTCACACATTTGAAATAAAAAAAAAAAGTTAAGCTAAACAAAAAGTCATATATATATATATATATATGTGTGTGTGTGTGTATATATATATAACACAACATGTGACTCAGATTCCAGACATTTCATTTAAAATATATTATCATCTGCCTATTAACAGGATTACTTGTGCATCTGAGAAAGTTATCAGTCTTTGTCTTCTTTGTTGTTGTTTTCAAAGCAGACAGTGTTTCTCCAAGCACTGCCACTGGACCTCACTGGCCACCAGGCAAACTCCAATCTAGACCAGTTTGGGTACAGCAGTTTTGGCCCTGTGACAGGTTAATTTCCAATACCATCACTCTGAGCTAACTGGACCCAGGCAGATATCAGCCACTTGTAGCACTAGAAAGTTTTCACTCTGGTGAAAGAAATTTTATTTCTCTAAGTCTGCTTCATCACTCCTCTGTTCTATAATAATCACTCAAATTTTTACATAGGAGCAAAAGGTTACTGAATAATGCTGTCATGGTAGAGGCTCAACATGCACCAGCAACTTCAGTATGTTTGTATTAATCTTGGCTATGTATATGCATCACATCCAAGAGTATTCCTATTTACAGCAGTATGGATATTCCCAAAAGCTTTCTCATTTTCCATGCAATTCACCTTTTTTTGTTGGCTGTTTATGAGAATGTTTAATCCACTTTCTTTAAGTTTGAAGGTTACTGGAGTTGCCATTCACTCACATTTCACAGGCTCATGCATGACTTACACTTTGATCACAAATGCAAATCAGCAGCATATTTTCATGAATTTATTGCTTTTAATCAAAAATTAGGCTTTCATGTCTGGAGATTTATCTAGATACTTCATCACTTCAGTAAGGACACATCTTAATGAAAAATCACAGGATGTCGACAACACTGCTTGAAAAGTTACTGTTTTGTCTGAACACAGTGTTCTTCCATCCCTTCTCTAAATCAGATGTCTATACATCTAACAATAAGAATATTTTTCAAAAATAGCACCCAAAACAATGTCTAACTTCCCTTCAGCTCTAAGAAACATGTTTTGGTTGACTGAACAAATTACTTAATATAAAGCATACCATAACTGAGTTTTCTCTGCCTTTCGCTCCTTTTAATCTTGCTGATATGTTATTTACGTTCTGTTCAATAAATAAAATCAAGATTAAAAAGTTGAGCTGCCTGAGGGCACTCTTTGCTAACAGAGATTTTCAAATGTACAGCTTGTTTTCAACTTTTAATAACATCCAGAGAGACATTTTTTCTATAAGTTACCTATGTGATGTGTGCATGTAATCAGTGAAACACCCAAAAATTAATAACATTTTCTCTTCTATGTACCTGTCATCTACTTCTTGATTGTTCTCTGTGATCTGAATGAACACTCCACTCCAACAGCACCTCACCAGCTTGCTGGGTGAGGAGAGCAGGAATTCATGGTATGAACACAGCGAAACCCTCAAGGAGAGTAAGGGTGATGAAGCAGTGTTTGAGAATTACAGAGCTGACGCATCTCACCAGTGGAGACAGGGAGCAGCCTCTGGGAGGTAAGCTGGGCTGGTTTGGGGGCCTGTGTTGTGTATAGCCCCAAGCTGAGTGCGATTTGTTGCCAGACCAACAATCATCACTGTTTATTAGAGCCATTTTTCCTCAACCAGTGAAGTGAAAATGACAAGAAAATAAACAGTTGTCTGAGAACATAAGGGACCAGCGAGCAGTCCTTTGCAACAGCATGGAAACAAACAAAAAAAAAAAAAAACAACACAACAACAACAACAAAAAAAAAAAAAACACCCTGAAAAAAAAAGAAGGAAAAAAAAAAAGAGCAGCCATTAAGCTTCCTTAACACAGCTGGAACTGGAACTGGCTCTGCTTCTGAAGTGCTGCAGAAAGCAATGGAAAAGCCCAATTGAGAAAGAAGTAGCTGTACTAGCCAAATTACAAATGGCTTGGAAAGAGGCCTTTTAAGCTGACATATTCTTCAGCATCCTCGGCAGATTGATATAACAAATGGTGCACTTCCTTCCCAAATTGGGGGTTGAGTGCAAGAAGGACCTCGTGCAGAAAGTTGTCCATCAGGGTTTCTGTCCAGTTTCCCTCTCTTGCCTGGACTCTGCTGCTTCTCTCAGCATGCTGCAGTTCCCAACCCAGAGATCTGTGTCTTGTACCATCCAAAACTTGTGCTGGTCCTGTCTGTAGCATACGTATGCCACAGGTCACCATCCTCTTCCACTCCTCGTGCCTGAGAGGGACCAATCTGATTTTTATTTATGCCTCAACATATGCTATCCCTGAGCTGAAGAATTACTCTAGGGGCTGTACACATGCTGGCAGCCCTGTCCCCAGGGAGGCTTTGCCTGGCAGTGGATCAGGGGACAGAAAGTTTCCATGACCAGGCTGCAAGCGAGGACCCAGCTGCTGGTGGGGCAGACACCTGGAATCCCAGGAAATGGGGCTGTGGGAGCAGCTTTAGCACATAAAAGCAGCTAACTGCGACACAATTCAAGTGTTAGCTTAGCCCTACTCTCCCCCTTGTCTTTTTTTCTCTGTGGACCTTCCCTGGCTGTGCTCCCCTCCCACACCTGTCCTGCCCGAGGTGCCTTGTCACTGTGACAGCCCAGTGCTCCACTGTCCCTCTGGAGGGGTGGATCTGTCCCTATCTTCTCTTTCTCTCTCTGGCTCTCTTTTTCCCCTCTCTGCCTTCTTTTCTATCCCCTTTCGGTAGGATCACTTACCCTTCTTTATCAGTAATCGGTTCTCAGATACAATATTGCCACATTAGCACTTTATTTCCATCCAGGAAATCTATCAAAAAGCATCCTCCCCAACTCCCCTTTTTGCAGCGGGACAAGACAGTGCCACAGGTGTATGTGAAGCTCAGGAAGCACATCTGAGAGAGGGGCACAGATACAGAAAATATTTTAGATTTGTTCTTGTTGGCTCCTCCCTGACAGATTACCGCAAGACTGGCATCGTTTGCTTTCTGAAGAGCTCCTGACAATTAAATACACAAAATGTCCTCTGTCCTGAGGTGAACAGGATGTTAGAGCAGCACCAGGACACCAAGAACAAGATCATGCAAACCATCTACTCCTCTTCCTTTCTGGGAAAAGGGTTCCTTCCTATCATTTGTCTGTCTCATTCTTCCTTTTTCGTCTTTCCCTTCCGCATTAATGCAGTTACAAGAAAAAAGTTGTAACCATGATAACGCTGCACCTCGGGAAAATGGGAAATGGCACAGGATTACTTTTATTATACCTTGAAGTGTCCAAGGCTTAGGGACTGCAATGCTGATAAATAGCACTCCTAGCAATTCTACTAGAGCTCATATGACATATTCTACTTAGCTCATTAGGACATAATTGCACTCTTCCAGGTGCACTACTTAGCCTGCAACCATTCCAGAGAATTGCTAAAAATTAAAATAGAGAAATAATTTAAAAGTTCTCCAGCTCATATAAAGGTTCTTACTTTAAAAAAATAGCACTAAACTCTACCTTCATTTGGTTATTCTCAGAAAAAAGAATTATCAACTAGCTGAGATCCCATAAATGTACAGAAAGAAACAAATTGAAATTACTACCAAATAGTTTCTGAAAAAATACATTTTACAGAGGCATCCAACCTACTGTTAATTCTGAAGGATTTACTAAGAAGCTCTGACAAGTATCTGAAATTCTACATTTTTTATCATATTTCTCAAAATACCCAGCTCACAATCAAAACCTTGAAATCAAAACCCAATTAATTCTGAGGTGTTCCTTTTTATACATCATCATATTTTTCCTGATAAGGAGAATTTCTTTAAAGAGTTTAAAACCTGAATATTGCATTTAATCCTATAATGTCTAATAACTGACTGACTTAAATGTTTCTTAACAATGAAGAGCAAGGAAGCTTCTTGAGAAGAAAGAACAAAAGAAACAAGTGGCAAATAAAAGTGATCAGCCACATGACTGTCTGGAAATGTATTAATTCATCTTTCTGTTTTTGAAATCAGATGACAATCACCTGCTGTTAGGCCAGCTAGGAACTGTGAGATTTGAAAAAGCATAACTCATTAGTTCTTAGTAATTACCTTCACAGAACTCTTCCAATTTTTCTCTGTGCCCCACAATCCAACAGTTCCCCCGTTTCTGAGGCACAGTCTGAACAGTCTAGTTCAGTTTTTGTCTGTAGATTTTAGTAGAAATTAATTGAGCTTGATAAGGGTCAGAAGGGCTGACCATTCCCAGCTGCTTGTAGGACCAGCCCCCACATTTATCTGGGTTTGATTTTGGGTTGTGCTTTTACTTCTTGAGATCCTTTCTCCTTGGGCTCCGGCCAGCAGATCCCACCAGCACCCAGAGATGAGGCTTTTCCCACCACCACCTGAACCAGGCTCACAATAAGCTCCCAGGCTACTTTAAATACCAGCAGACACATTTTTTTCCTGGCTTCAGGAATGTTTTTTTTTCCTATGAAATATAAATGAGAGGTCTATTTCTACTAAATCTATAACTGGTTTTCCCTTCTGGCTCCACACTCCAGGGCTGGCCTTTGCCAGTTCTCCCTTGCAGGGTGGGATCTCCCTCCATAGGCTCCTTTTGAGCTTTCCCAGGCCACACAGCACTTGTCTCCCTGTCCCACAGTTACTTCCTTGCCACCCATTTCTTTTATCCTGTGCACATGAAGAGAGGTGTCATTTAAATAAACCGCATTAGCCATCAACATGATTTCTTATTTTTCATCCAGCAGGATGAAAGTGTCATACCCCACACTGCTATCTAAATATTTCCTTCAGATAATGACTGAATAGTCCTTGAAATTGTACCCATTATGCTTCCGACCCCCATTTGCCACCTGCAGTCATCATCTTTGTCCATCTGCACTCATCTTGGCCGTTCATCTTTGTCAAATTTACAGCAAAGAGTCTTGGAAGGAACAATGCACCCAGCACAGTTGTAAAGATGAGAAACCAAATGGGGGGCGGAGTTGGGGTGTCTCTAACAAAAGCCAGGTGTAGAAGTTATTAATTAACTGCAGAGATACAGCAGAAATTACTCAAAGTACAATTTAAGTAATTGGCACAACTCATTTTCTTGATGCAGCTGAGAATTACGTGCTCCTACCTTTTCACTAAAGCACTACAGAACATAAAATTATTTAGGAAAGCATGTTCATTAAATTCTACCACATCGTGAGAAGCAAGCCTTAACCAAAGTATTTAGAATAAAATATTCATATTTCAGATGATACAGGCAGTAAATTTTGACAGCATCAGATCTTAGGGACTGCAGTATCTATACTCAAGGCCCCAGAGTAGTTGTGTTAATTGTTTCTTTTCAAAGCAGTGCTTAAAAAGAAAAGCTTTAATTTGATCAGATGAAACTTAATGAAGGTGATTTAGCCTATAAAGTTAATCATCACTTTGGTGTCACTTTCACAGGATTTGGAGAGTTTCCATTCTGAGGCAGGAATGCAAACTTCACAGAAAAGGGCACATCTGTGCTTCTCCACTATCAGCTCTGCAGATAAAGAAGAAGATGCAGTGTCTGATTCACAGGCACACTGCTTTTCCCAATTGCTTTATGATAAATATAATCTTCCTCCTCTTGGACTTATTTGTTGATAAGCCTCTATTGCACACACCTATCTGTGTGCTCTCCAGGCTCCCCAGTGTGCATTTCTGCACTTTCTAGAGCATCTTAAAGGAAAGAAGGTCTATTAAACCCTCATCTGCTGGGCCAGGCTTCCCCCTGCACTCTCAGAGCCTGATCCAATGTCCACATTAAATCAGCCTGGGTGTTTCCAGTAGTGCAGGGTGCATTCAGTCACATCTGATTGCTCACATCTCTCCCCCATTATTCACCCTGCAGAGGATACAAGTATTATGAAGGCCTCTCACACAACTGCAATAAGGACAAATTATTTTCCCCATTTTAAATTATCTTCCCAAAGTAAATGCAGCCTGGGGCTGTAGGAGCCAAAAGGACTGTCCAGAGATTTCCATTATTTGACTTTTTTCCTAGCAACCAAAATCACCAGAGAGATCATGAGTGCAGAGACTATGATTAGAGTAGCTACATATTTTAAAACTGTTTTCTGCATCATGTCCAAAAGTAATTTCTTTTCATTACATTCATATTGGTAATAATAAAGAGAAGATAAGGTCTGGTGCCAAGGTAGATTATCTTGTTTCTGTAGCAGAGAAATTTGGCTTTGTGAATCCAGCTATTTGGTATCATACACATATGTGTTCATAATATTCTCCTCCTCCAGCCAAACAGGCCAGCATGAGGGGGCACCAAACCCAGTGTTGTGATTAATTAATTAGCAATGAACAGTAACTCCAAGGATTACACTGTAGTCACTGCATTCAGAACATACAAGGCAATTCCTTCAAAGTGTTAGAACCCACAATCCCACATTTAGATAGGAAACTCAGTGCTATGTTTGAGCTTTCTCATGTTTCGTCTTCTTCTTGTGACATGTTTCCCACTGCTTTACTACCCAGTAAAATTAACCTGAATAGAAACATAAAGGCACTTTCATCTACCAGATCAGTTCAAAGCTGCCAGATCTCAACTTTGAATTCTTTGCTTTTGCTCATTCACATTCTATCAATTGCCAGCAACTAAAAGTGGGGTTTTGTGTATCAAGTGGCTTTTACTTGTGAAATATATAACATTTTGATAAATACTATAATTTTAAGTGTTTTAAAGCCTGCTTTATACTGTTAATGAGGTCATACAATAAAGAAATGGCAATTACAATGAAATTCTTTAAAGCTACTTTGCTTAGAAAATAAAATGCCTGCACAAATTTGCCAGTTAAAAATCAAAATTGTTCTATACTACATGTAAGCCTTTAGTACAAATAGAATTTCTGACAGATTTATGTTCAGGATAAAAATGTTACCTGTCAAAAACAACCATAAAAAATTAAATACCTGCTTAATGTGCAGCTTCAAGTATTGTGAATGTAGCATTCATTTTCATAAACACAGTAGTATGATCTAATTATGTATTCTGTACTAAGTTTGTCAGATAACACAACTTGAAAATGGCACAACTAAATCAAATATGTTCTACTTACCTATTGACTGTTAGTGAAATTGCACATAAAAAGGCTTCTTTGCAGTCAATTTTAAGACACTGCAACTTTGTGACAGATTTTATTTTATTTTAGGATTTTATCATCATTTTACCAACTAATTTTACAGCTTTTTTCAACATGAGATTATCTTCATAGCCAAACACAAAAGATGAGTTGTTGTAAGAACCATCAATCTTATTAACGTTTATCTTCTCTCACACTGACCAAGTGGGCCTATCTTTTTCCCTTCCACTTTTGTCCCATTAAACTGTCTTTATCTCAAGCCACAGCATTTTACAATTTTTTTACCCAATTCTCTCCCCTATCCCATTGCTGTGGGTGGGGTGCAAGCAAACAACTCTGTGGTGTTGAGCTTCCTGTGAGTTTAAACCACCACAGGTTCCAACATCAGCATGACTGACTTCAGGGGCAAAAGAAAGTGGTTTGTACCACACCTCTCAGACTACTTAAAAATTAGCCTGTCCTCTTAAACTAAAATCAGAGGTGAGAAACTGTAAGTATAATTGTTTTCTCATGAACTATAGAGGCAGATCCAGGCCAAAATAAAGTAACTAATCTTTCAACATTACATTACAGGAGTTTTACTTCAATCAGTCTAGTCCCTAATAATGGATCCTTGAGATGTCAAATAGGTCTGACTTTTGCTTTCCTCTCAAAACTCCTATGCCCCCGAGTCTTTCTCTCAGTAGCAGTGGAAAAGCAAAACTTCTGCTGCCTCACCCTTCAGCTGGAGTCATTTTCTCTGGAATGATCCCTCCCCTGCCCCTCAGGTACAGATTTGCCCTCACAGCCTTGTGACACAATCCTTATTCACCAGGTGCATTTTTAGCTGTTCTTCAGAAATGAGCAGCTACACCTGCTGTCTGGGGTGGTCTGAATTTTCTACTCCTTCCATTGCTTCCTCCCTGCAAAGTCAGGTTTTGATCATTCCTTTGTTCTCTGGCTCCCAGCTTCTTTGCTGTCAGTCTGAACATATTCTCACAGTGCCTCTTTATACTTGTTATGACGTCTGACTGGAGCATCTCAATAGGGCTGGAAAAACTGTGTTAACACAAGGAAATACCCTAATTATGATCATCATCATTTCCATTCCTGCTACTTGCAAAACTGATCCTGGGGTGACAGTCCCGTTCCATTTGAATATATACACACAAAACATTCAGCCAAAAGACCATCTCTGTAAAAGAGGCTGCAAAAATGGGTTCTGAAAATCACTGTAGGTTCTTCTTGATTTAAAGGAAGATGTCTCATTTATTGAGACATCTGTATTCAGGCTTTTTCCTGAATTTTTTAAACTTATAAAAGTAAATTTATATCCATTTCATGAAAAACAGGGCAAAGAGTGATCATCCTATGTGCATAAAAATAGGTAACAAGGCTGTAAAGTTTTATAAAAGAAAATGGAGGAAACAGAGCGTACACATACACTTAAAAGTTATTCACATAAAAGCTAATATTTAATTTCAAATCCCAATTTTATTATGACCATAATAACACAAACCTAGGTATAGATATCTATGAGATACAGGCTACAAGCATCTGTGAAAACCTACTGCACACAAAGCACAGTAATACAACTCTTCTACTCAAAGGAAATACTGGGCTTAAACATCTTCAGATAACAAGCAACCAAATTTCATCTCAGTAATACAAAGTAAGGGACTAAATTATTTTTACCTCAACATTCACCCTGCCATTATATAGTTCAAAAAGACTCAAGAATTAAAAAAAAAACCCAAAAACTTCAAAATATTGAAAAATCAGAAACTCTCTTCATAATGTTGTAGCTAAATTATGAATTAAAATCATTCCATTATTATGCCACACAATTGGGGACTACTGGGGAAATATTGGCACACTACAAATTAGAGTTGTAATAATACAATTCCTGATTTCTAATACTTAAAATTTTCCCCATGGTGATTATGGTAAGAATAATAATAATAATAATGTGCAATAACTGTAATTAATCTAATTAGTTCATTAAAATGATGATGGCTATTAACACTAGAGGTCATAAATTAAAACAAGACCTTCTCTGAACATTAATAGAGATGAAATATGTTTTCCTCTGCACAATGGACAAGGCACCAGCTGCTTCTTTGGTGGAAAAAAATAGCAGGATGATTATCTAAAGATGCAAATGGAGTTTCTTTCACTACCCACTGTGAAGGTTGAATATCAACGACACAAAAACAATTTTTCTTCAGATGGAAAGGAAACGATCATAGCCCACTGCAGAGGAGGGAGAACTTTTCATTTCCCAGTTCAAGGCCTATGACCTGGCAGCACTTCCCCAGCCCTATTGTTCTTCTTCTGTCCCCTTCCTCCTAAAAAACATCCATGTGAAATGCTATATTGATTCCTAAACTTTTACTAGTATATTTGCTTGTTCTCTATATATATTTATGGTGTTTTATTCATGAGCTTTTGGGTATTTATTTGTATGCATTAACTCTACCTATGTGAAACATCATATATGATAATAAGTATGTATCTTGGTACGTGGAGGTGAAAACCTTATGCAATGTTGCAGAAACATATAATAAATCAATTATTTATGTCCCTTTTATTGCCTCACTGGCCAGATAATTCTGTGTTCCCTGGGGCTTTAACATTCCTATCCCATGAACAGATTACAACATCCATCATTTGCTTGAAATACGCATGCCAAATAAATATTTCTTCCATCTGCCTCCAGTGTTAATTGTCACCTCTTTTCTACAAGCACTGGTATGATTCAGTTTTCAAAGAGCTTTTATAAGCTTTAGAATCTAACCCAAGCCAAGGAAAATGGTGCCATCAAGACAGGACATTCCACTGCCCTGTTCACATCTACTCCAAGCCTTTTGAAGAACCCAAATCACCTTCCTTGAAAACAGGGATTTCACATGCAGAATATTTTGTCAGAAATACATATGGTGCTACAATCCATCCTTTCCTGGGTTTCCCAGGAAAATGTACTAGTGGAAAATGCCATTATGTGAAGCTCTCCGTGGAGGTCAGCCTTGTGTACCCTAAATATTTCCTCCCTCTCCACACCCCAGAACCAGATGGAAAATGACACCCTATGGGGACCAGCAAGACAGAGAGAAGAGGAAAATAGAACCTGTAGAGAGATTTTGCCAAATGACAGAATTTGTAGAGGTCACAGACAGAAGAAAGGTCACAAAAGATAAAATCCTCTGTGGCTTCTGGGTTAGCAGACCTGTGGTTGACCTCAAGCCAAGTGACTTTACACAAGTTATTTAACACTGTCACAGAGGGTTTGATTCTTTCATATGCAAATATTCTATTCAGAAAATATGTTTACTGTATCCTGAATTGTATCCTTCACATATTCTAAGGGTAAGCTTCAAAAATTAGGGTTCAGTTCATAGACAGACAAAGGCCATTTGCCCACCTCCCTCCCAAAGCAGCCCTTCTATAACACAGTTGCTCCTTCACCAGCCTCACAGACAGGTGCTTTGGGATAATAAAATTTTAAATTCACTTATTTGGTAATTTCCTATCACTTGATACAGACGTGAGTGAAACAGAAATATGACAAAACTCTAATATCTCCCTGTCCAAAAAATAACATGATAAGAAAAATAATGTAAAAACTTGTAAGAAATTGCAACAAATTGCACTTCAGCTGGGAAATGGCATCTGATTTTGCTTTCACATATAAACTCAGAGAAGTCACAAAACAGGTAACTCTTGAAGGATGTAATTAGTAAGAATTCATGGAAGCTGTCTAGGCATAGATTTATTTTTGTTTAATGTGCAACTTCAGTGACAGTCAAATTAGGGAAAAATGTTATTTTCTGTGCATTTTTAAATGAAATAATGAATAATTCAATTTTAAGGAAGGAAGCACAGGAACAATTGACTCAGTCTTACCTTTTCACTGTATTATTTAAGCTAGTCTTTATTTCTATAACAGATAAACCTCTCTTTAAAGAACTAATACTTCTAGAAAATTTGTTTTTAATTACAAAATCTCAAAACAGTTTCCTAGGACTGAATCTTATTTTGTTAAATAAGCTTGATAAAAAAAATTAGGAAAAGACAAAAAACCTAACATTTGAATAACATTCAATAGCAATTTTGGCCAAAGAGTTACAGACTTAGCATTTTTCTTCATATGAGCTGTTCTATTTACAGGAAGAAAAATGCTGGTCTGTGGAAAACAGGGGGGAAAAGTCCCAACCTCTGAAAAAACACAAAACTTTTAAGCATTCTTCTTTATGCAATTTTCCTTGGCCTTACACTTCTCAGAGCCTGGGTGCTGTTAGAAAGGTAAACTGAGACAGAGGCAAATGTTTTCTTCTACAATTCACTACTGCTTTTCACTCTGCTTTCTGCTGTTCTTAATAAGTCAACTACAGTTCATGCTCCATATATAGTGTATTATAGTTCTTCCCTGTAAAGAAACACAATAACTAGGAGGGATAAAAAAATCTCACCTTCCCTCCAAATTATAAGCAAATTGTTATAGGCCTAAAGACCTTGTTTCCAAAATAATAGCTTTGGTATTCATTCTTTTATTTTCCTTCTTTTTCTTTAGTTTTCTTTGTTGGTATTGCGGTTCATGTTTTCAACTTCTCTGGAACAATGAGAAGCAAAACCAAATATAGCATTTTAAAAAATGAAAAGCTGGCTCTGGCAAATACTACCAACCTGGCAGCTGGACCGTTACAAATAATATCAAATATTACAAGGAAATGAAAACTGAGAAAATAATTGTTAGAGAACATTAAAGACAAAATGACTTAGAGGAGACAAATTTTGTCAACAAAAAGTTGAAGTGGACCAACCAGCTTTTTCCTCGTCTCCTGCACTTGTAACTTAATGGCTATTCCTGGGATTTTTATGATGGTCAGCACTAATTACAAAACCTTGTTAAAGATGCTATTTTTTTCCTGGTATTTTCTGTCTGCATTAAAAAAATACTAATATCCTGGCTAGACATTGATGAGGTCTAAAAATTTTACCAAAAATACCTGTGTTCACTTGGAGAATCTTTACTTCCCTGACACTGGATACACAGGTATCTCATACCAGAAAAAAACAAGCTCACTGAAAGCTCTTGCATAAACAGACTTGACTTATGTCTTTGTTGGTGCAGTGCCCTTGCTGATCTTATGAAGACAATGGAATGTCAGAGAAACAAACAGCAAGAGCTGCTTATAACACCTTCCACACAAGGATTTCTTCCTTAAGGCACACGTATCTTAGCAAACACTGCTGGCAGGTTTCTCTTTGTTCATCGTGTTCCTGCTGAGTCCAGATGTTTGCCTTTGCTCCACTCCAGTCAGAAAAATCATGAAAGGTTTCCTGATTTGCTGCTGGGCAGAGCTGTGTGAGCACAGCTGCTCCGGCCCAGTGACAGAGAGCCTCTCTGGCTCCAGAGGGGAAGGAGAAGTAACTGCAACTCCATTTCAAAGACTGCCAGTCACAATTCTGCTCCACTTTTGAGTGAGGATCTGGAACAGTTTTCACAGCATCACAGAATCACAAGGTTGGAAGAGACCTTCAAGATCACTGAGTCCAACCCATGCCCTCACACCTCAACTAAGCCACAGCACCCAGCGCCACATCCAGGCTTTTTTAAACACATCCAGGGATGGTGACTCCACCACCTCCCCGGGCAGCCATTTCAGTACTTTATCACCCTTTGCATAAAAAACTTTTTCCTAATATCCCACTTATATTTCCCTTGAGCCTGTATTTCTTTTGAGCCTGTCTGAACCATCTGCATCACTTCAGATCATTCATTGCAGGTCTGTGCCATCACAGCTACATTTCTGCTGGGCAGCTGGACCATTCTTTTTCTATTCCATAAAAAAATCTTCAGTCAGAACTTTGGCATGAACAAGAAACCGGAACCCCTATGCTGAGAACTTCCAATGAATCAGGAATTTTAAAATGCAGGTGCTCAGCACTTTCTAAGGATCTTGGAAGGATACTCAGGGTAGGTACTTCTGAGCATGAGGCAGTTCAAGTCAATGGTCAGACTTGAGAAGCTTATCCTTCATTTGGAAAGGTAATGTGGTGAGGAGCTGTCATGTTCCCCTGCTGGGCTGCAGGGATCCTTGACACACAATTTCAAGGCCAGCGCTTGGCCAGCACAGGCACTGTATGGGGCTCCTGCACTGGCCCCAATGTTCCACTGTCCTCCTGACACCTCAGCCCATGCAGCCTGGCCAAGGAAAGTCTTCATTAGTTTAATTTCAGGGGGAAGCAGGTCATTCTTGCAGGTCTGTCATTTCCTAGATTTAACTCTTTGTGCTGTAGGTACAATTCTCCTTTCTTGACTCCCGTGGGGCTGAGCATGTGCTCAGACAGAGAAGGAGAACACCTCAGCTAAGTCTCTTTTTTTTTTGCCTAGTGACATTCATTATTAGATTAAGTTCTGATGTTTGGCTGTCAGAATTCTATTAAAGAACACTGATTGCATAGTTGTGTCACTAATGATAATTCTAAAAAATGAAACATTTCTGCATATCAAAACAGTAAAAAAAAAAAATCAGCATTTTTTTCTGGCTTGAAACCAAAACATGAGTTATCCCTCCTGCACTAGAAACAAACAGAACAATTAAAAGGAAAAACAACTTTGTTTGGGGGAAAAATTATTACTTTTTCCTTAATCAAATTCATGAATTTTAATCAGTAAGTGCCTTAATGTGTGAAGGGAAAATGGCAATTTTCAGAGCTCTTCTCCTTGGAAGGATATTATATTATATCTTTTCCATTCTGAATGTCCTGGACATATTTTACAAGTGCCTACTGATACTTTAAAGTTAGGATTGAATTCTGTATTTAAATTGCAACCCATCTCCAGTTCCAGGTCATTGAGATACAAAAGGTCGTGATATTTGCCTTTCATTTTTCTCCTCTCAGAATACTAAAATTTGAGACTATAAAGAATGCTGTATGAAATATAATTTCTTGCCAATTGCATGAAGAATATACAGTGATTAAGTAAGTAGTTTGACCTGCATTGTTTAATCCTATTCACCTAGGATCACCTTCAAAAATTTGGCTTCTCAATGCAAGTATGAATATTTTAAAGAACACAGGAAAAGATTCAAGGTGAAAAATGGCCACGAAAGACGAAAATCTGCTTCATCTTTGGGTCAAAAACATTGTCTCTGAATAAAAACAATGAAAAAAAGATATAAGTGACTTTTCTTTTACATCCAGCAGAGAATATATTATTTTCAATGTGGGACCTGGGAACATAAAATATGATAAGCGTGAATCTAGGCTAGATGGGCTCCCTCCTCCTCTCCCCACAAACTTGCAGACAAGTTTCTGAATAAAGCTTTCAATCCTAATTCCACACAACCTCTTTTTACTGTCCTAGTGAAGAAAGTAGACAGAGTCAGTAGATCTTGCATCTACTTTCAGCTGCTTAACACCTCCAGATGGATGAGGTTACAGGGCAAATGACATTCAGAAGCAGCATTTCTACTGAAATTATTAGATTCACCAATTTATAGGAACTGAAATGGACCATTATTATCATCCAGTCTGACCTCCTGCATATTGACAGCCACAGTCTTTTACCAACTTCTTCCTGAAGTGAGCCTTTAATATCTACTCCAGCTACCTTCTATCTTTTGAAATATCCCATTTTGATTTTGGCACATTAAGGAATACATATTCTGTCTCATTTCTCAGTACATTTTCAGCTGGGCAAATCAGTCTCACTATTAAAATGTAATGCCTCAGTTCTAGGACAGCAAGTCCCTTATTTTTCATGTACTATCAGTACACCGTCAAAACTTTGCACATCACTTTTGCCAAGCACGTATTTATGCCTCAAAACAAAAGCTGCCTCTTAGCATCCCATAGCAGGGACTCCTCAAACTCAGAATAGTCCATAAAAGTCACTGTGACAGGGAGTACAAGGACAGTTCCTGCACAATTGACTGCTCAGCAGGCAGGCTCAGGAGCACAGCTCTGAGGGCCAGCTGCCATGGGGACACTGTGCCTCCTGTGCTCTCTGCTGTTTTTCTTTGCTCATGTCAGGGGCTCAAGGCACAACTCAGGGTTTCATTATATGCAGAAATACACAGATACATCCCAAAAAACACCTTTGAGTCTTGTCTCAAAGTAACAGGTCCCATCAGACCCTCAGTGACCCACACCAGATCTCTGCTGGGGGACATCTCATTCTCCAAACACCAAACATGTGAAAGTGTGTCTTCCTAACACTTCCACACGTGTACATTCACAGCACCCAGAAGCCAAAAAAGCAGCTCACAGTTGTGATACCTGTTTCCTTTTCCCCCTACTCCATCCCCTCGGGTGTGCTGACAGGCCACAGGGCTGTGTCTGAGCTGCCTGAGCTTCCCCTTTCCCTCTCTTAGCTCAGAGCTCAGAGCAGCCCTGCAGGGAAGGGACACAGGGGAAGCTGCTGGCAAGAGGGAAAGGGTAGAACAGGAACAGCTGGCCATGCACAGGGGCTCCAACACCTTCCCTCTGGCAGCATCCTGGAGCTGGGAATCACCCCAGGTACCCAGGGGCACAGGGCTGTGACACTCCCTGTACCCTGTGACACTCCCTGTACCCTGCCTTGCTCAGGGAGCCAAAGCCACACCGAGCCCTGTGTGGGCAGTCACAAATCACATCAGAACCCACCAATTCCACTAAGAACTTCCTGATGTCCCTTGGAGGAACTCATCCAGACTGCATTCCCCAGCCAGTAAGGGCTTTCTATTTACACAGCTGTGGAGCTCCAAATATAACTGATTTTTCTTTTTCCTTTTCTTTTTTTTTTTTTTAATCTGCTTCTTTTGAAGTATTCAGCAGGTTGACAGAGCTTTCAGCTGCAACTCTCTTGCTTCCTCACTCTTAAGCCTAATAGCTCATCAAGATGTAGCTTGCCAAATCTGCTTCTTCTCCTCCTCCCCCATAATTTCCCTTGTCCTTTTCAGCATCCAGGGCTTTAAGCAGTTTCTGCTTATAAGGTTTAGAGGCAAAACACTCGTGAGTCTGCTGATAATGCATCATGTTACTTACTGATTTTTAATCCTGAATCACTATCTTTTCCCTTTTAAATAGCAGTTGCATCTTTACCAGGTATTTGGATTGTAAAATTTAAAGTTGACTTTGTGCTATGACTGCTAAACTAATGCCTTCAACTGCTGCAGACCACTCTATTCTCTTTTCATAAACATCACCTACAAATAATCTATTTAACTTCCTTGAATATATTGTCCAATCATATTGTACATTTGTGATCTTATCTTTATACAGAAGCTGCAATTTATTGCCATTAAAATCTTGTTACAGAACATTATTTTCAACTTGTTGAAATTTAGCTACTGTGCTAGAAAACAGGGAAGAAAGATGGAAAGAAAGATGAGGATGGACTTCTTTTCCAGGATGTTCGTCTGCATTCATGCTAAGGGTATTAAATGGATTTATTTCCTCAAAGAGAAGTAAGAAGGAGTTAAAGATAAAAGGAAGAACATAAGCTTGACACTGAAGGACCAAGAAGGTTTTTTTAATAGCGTTTAGGAAAAAAAATAAAGCCTAGCTTATGCCAAAACTTCTTCCCACCCTTGGCTCCACTGTAGATTATATAGGTGTGCTAGATTTTCAAGTAATTTATTATTGAAAAAAAGAAAGAACTATTAATTTGTTTTCTGTTAAAGAGATAAAACACATAAATAACTCTCCATTCTTTTACTTTGAAGTGTCAGGTGTCACTTTACAGTGCTAAGTTTATTAGCCTTAAAAGTCTTTTTCTTCTTTTGCTTTGTGCTACTGCTCTTTTTATCATGTGTCACATTTATGGAAATTTTAACTAACATTTCAGAATGCCCTGTTTATACCACAGATGGTGTATTTTTAATTTATATATTTATTTTTATTTACTGTTTTCTCTTTTCTGACTCAGAAATTTAATGAGCTCTCCCATACTTCATACCCAGGGGAAGCAAGAAGACTGAAGAGGGCACATTAAAAGCAGTAGCTGATTTTTTAGCTGTTAAATGTGAAATATGCTATTTGTAGCAGAGAAATTGAAGACTGTGGCCACTTTAAAAATGCTCAAAGTGAGGACAAGATGCCTTTAGCTGTGGGGAAGAGTAACTTCTTCACAAGTCATCCTACTAAATATAACAGGAATTCCTGTGAATCAACTGTGGTAAAAACTGAGTGACTACTACATAGTAACACATCATAAAATCAAAAAATGGTTTGTGTTGGAAGAGAGGTTAAAGCTCCTCCAGTTCCACCCCTGCCATGGCCAGGGACACCTTCCACTGTCCCAGGCTGCTCCAAGCCCCACCCAACCTGGCCTTGAGCTCGTGCAGGGATCCAGGGGCAGCCACAGCTGCTCTGGGCACCTGTGCCAGGGCCTCAGCACCCTCTGTGACACACTTTGTACCCTTTGTGACACCTTCTGTACCCCTGTGACACCTTCTGTACCGCTGTGACACACTGTGTATCCTCTGTGACACACTTTGTACCCTCTGTGACACCCTCTGCACCCTGTGACACACCCTGTACCTTCTGTGACACCCTCTGTACCCTTTGTGACACCTTCTGTACCCCCTGTGACACACTTTGTACCCTCTGTGACACTGTGTATCGCTGTGTCACTCCTTATACCCTCTGTGACACCCTCTGTACCCTCTGTGACACCCTCTGTACCCTCTGTGACACCCTTTGTACCTCTGTGACACCCTTTGTACCCTTTGTGACACCCTCTGCACCCTCTGACACCCCCTGTACCCTCTGCAACACCCCCTGTACCCTCTGGGACACCCTTTGTACCTTTTGTGACACCCTCTGTTACCCCCGTGACATATTTTGTACCCACTGTAACATCCTTTTTACCCTCTACACCCTCTGTACCCTTTGTGACACCCTCTGCACCCTCTGTGACACCCTCTGTACCCTCTGTGACACCTGTTTGTACCCTGTGACACCCCCTGTACCCTCTGTGACACCCTCTGTACCCCTGTGACACCCTTTGTACCCTCTGTGACACCTGTTTGTACCCTGTGACACCCCTGTACCCACTGTGACACCCCCTGTACCCTCTGTGACACCCTCTGTACCCCTGTGACACCCTCTGTACCCCTGTGACACCCTTTGTACCCTTTGTGACACACTGTGTATCGCTGTGACACTCCTTCTACCCTTTGTGACACCCCCTGTACCCTCTGTGACACCCTTTGCACCCTCTGTGACACCCCCTGTACCCTCTGTGACACCCTTTGTACCCTTTGTACCCTTTGTGACACTCCATGTACCCTCTATGACACCCTTTGTACCCTCTGTGGTGCCTTTGTATCCCCTGTGACACACTTTTTACCCTCTGACACCCCCTGTACCCCCTGTGACACACTTTGTACCCTCTGTGACACCTGTTTGTACCCTGTGCCACCCCCTGTACCCCTGTGCCACCCTTTGTACCCTCTGTGACACCCCCTGTACCCCCTGTGACACCCTTTGTACCCTCTGTGACACCCCCTGTACCCTCTGTGACACCCCCTGTACCCCTGTGCCACCCTTTGCAGGCTGTCCCAGGTAGGACAGGCATCGTTCCACACCCAGCTCTGCAGTGCTGCCCCACAATAACGCTGTTTCTGCTGCTGCCTGCAGAAATGTTGATATCAAATGCACTGTGGAGACAATCTGCTGTGCCTCTATTTACACCAGCTGGGGAAGGATGTCTCCTCTATTACTCAGTTAACTTTGCAGCTATTTCCATTTTCCCCCCATGGCTTCAAAGAAGTCAATAAGCAATTGATAAATCTTCTGTCGCCCTGGGCAATTAATGGGAGTTACACAGCATTGACTGCATCAATCCTCGTGTATGTGAAAAGCAAAAAATTGATTTCACAAATTTACTGGTACCTATTGATTTAGTGCCTCTTCCCCAGGCTATTCCTATTTAATGTTTTTGTGAGGTCATTGAAAAAAAAATCAAAACTATCAAATAAAATCTGTTTCTTCGGAGCTTTATCTGTTACATTATTTTGCAAGTATTTCTAGCCTCAGCAATATGTTTTCAGGCTGAGCTTCAGGCTTCTAAGACTTTCATCACCAAGAAAGTAAGCATAAACAAACTGACCCAACCAACCATTAAGTGAAGGTGTTTTGAAGATTCAGGGTCCTTTTAAAAAGTGAAAATTCCACCTTCAAAAATCATTACTGAGACTTCACAGGCTCAAGAGGAGTTTACAGACAAATCAAAGTACTTGTGTATCTAACCATCCAATTTGCATCTGCATGCATCTGATTGGCAGCTGAATACCATGAACATCCATAAAAATTGTCAGTCCAAGCAGCCAGATTTCTTCCTAGGACTGAACTCCTAGCAGAGGATCACAGGGACAAATGCAGCAGAAGTAAACTGAATGTACCAAAAAAATAGCAGCTTTTTGGGAAATTTGTCTTCGTGCACCTGTAGCTCACAGCTCATCACCCACATTTGTGAAGACACAATAGGGGAACAGCAAGGAAAAATTACTTTTCTATTTTTTTTTAATATTAACTCATTTTTTGTTAAAAATAACCTTGAATGGGAAGTCATTTGGTTCTGCATCTTCTTTAGTGTCATCCTCTTTCAGGCCTTACAGTCAGCAGTATGGTTTGATCTCATTGTCAGCACAATGATACTCTGTGAACCCTTTTGTTTCTTTCCTATGGATGCTCTTTTCCAAAATCTCCTGTCAGGACCAACCAACAATCCCAGGTTGCTGCTAAAATGAGAGTTAGAAATTCACAAGATATCTCTTTTGCAAAGGTATGACTTATCCCCTGCACTTCAAACATGAAAATAAATTGACATTTTTTCAACATTTATTTTAAAGGAAGCAATTTCTATAGGATGCATGGATGGAATTGCTGTGCTGAGCTGTGAAGGGAGTGAGCCTGAGAAACAATAGGGTTCTTACCTACTTTGAAAGTTCAGAAGAATGTCTTTTGGAGCAATATTCCGTCCAGAACTCAAAACCTCAAGTCAAAAACCTAATGAAAATTCACTTGTATGGAAGTGAAGCCTATGTGCATCACCTGATACATACAAAAGAGTAAGGCAAGAATATGTCTGCAATCATAGCCCAAGACCACCAAAGTTGATCCCTCCATATGCAAGTGCCAGCCTCATATAAACCAAAAATGGTTTAAGGTCTGTGGATGCATTAAATTTGATTTGTTCCTCCACTCCCAGGGCATTGTACCTCTGCCTGCTGGGTGAGACACCAGTCTCTGCTGGGTGAGGCACCAGTCTCTGCTGGGTGAGGCACCAGTCTCTGCTGAGAAGCCTTTCCTGTGTCTGAGCACACATGAGGTCCCACAGGCTCCAAAACCCCACTTGGTACAGTGGCTGTTCAGGTCTTAAACAATGTGCCCTTGGTATCTTCTTCTGTGAAACAAAAATATAACAGGTTTTCAAGAGTGTCTTTTTTTTTATTGTCTGTATAGAGCAACAAGATCTCCGGAAAATGAAATAAAAACTCAGAACACTGTTATTTAAAAATACATGGTAAGTTCTGAGGTACACTTTAATATGTGAATCACAGTAAAAGAAAACAGAAATAACAAAAAAAATAATTCCAACTGTCTAACTGATATCGGGAACTTAATATGCATATATCAGTTGTGAGAGAACGATCAAAATAATTTTTAATAGGAAGTAGCAAAATGAAACTTAACAGGCTGACTTGTCAGCCTGATATCCACCAAGTTAATGATCCCATAGCTGAGTAAAGATAACTAATTATTTAAGCAGTGTTGCTGTAGTGACAGTGTCAATCCCATAAAATGTTTCCATTTTTCATTTGACAGAATAAAGGATCCTTATTTATTTTAGTAATGACTGCCCTTGAACAATGAAAAAATGTTCTCCTATTTCCAAAGGAACAATAAATAAATAGTTACTATTTCCATATGTTGTTCAATAGCTGTACTTGAACACCTATTGAAAATTTTATAAAATAATATTTAAATTCTTTTAAAGTACTTACTAGGAAACACTAACTTGCTACTAGAAAGATCTTTCTCTAGTATTAAAATGAAAACACAAATGACTATGACATTATAACAAAAATAAAGATTTTACAATGATAGATATAAAGAAAAGAATAGATACTGAAAAAGTTGAAAACCATGACAATTTTATTTTGAAGTTTATCTAGAGATGAAGAAGCTTCATTCTTTCCAAAAGTTGCTTTGATATCTTTAAGAATACAATTACTGTTTCCATATAGTTCTTTTGTCTGGGCTGTCCTTGCTCTGTAACTTACCATTCTTGTTGTGACTATGACTTCTATAGTTTATAAATGTATAATTTTCATAACATTACGGATGAAAGCTGCATAGAATTCTGTTTCACTTATAAGATGAATTTGCAAAGGCCTACTTTACTTTAATAAATGCAATCTGCTAATTTCATGGTTACATTGATAAACAAACTGAAAACCACAAAAAATACACGGTTGTTATTTTTCTATAATTTCTCAAACAGATTACAAACACCAAAACATAAAAATGAGAACAAGCTTTACAAACACAAAGGATATTAGGAATCAAATTAAAATAGATGTATAAGATATTCTGTGGGAGGCAGCCTCTTCTTCAGCCATCCCATTAGAGAATTAAATAAATAAAGTTTCAAAAGCAATATATTAATTATTCAACTTTATCAGCAACCTCACCACTACAAAATTCTGAGCAGTAAGGAAATAACATCAACTCATTTCAAACTATCACGCTACCTATAACAGGAAAAGAGTATTTTACTGTCATGTGTTGTCATTTACAACCTGACAAAGGTCTAATGCCAAGCTTCATATCAGGTAGCACTGTACTGATAAAAACTTCAAGTTCCTCGGATTTTGGTGGATGCAGAGTTGAGGGAGAACATGAAAGCCTGTAGTTGTCACCTGTCACTTCCACGCCCTTTATGTCCCCTGGCCACACCACCAGCCACTGCTGCACCTGTGCCTGGTGGGACTGATGCAGCATTAGTGACTAAAGGCAACACCACTGGGGTGGCAGATGCTGAAAATGCCATCAGGTCACATTCATTTTAGGCAAAAGAGAGATTCAGACTGCTCTGTGGTACGAAATTCACCCAGGAAAACAAAGATGTTGATCACTGTCAGGTAACAAGGCTGTGGATACTGGGCTGTTCAGAAAGCAGAAGAGCAGAAAGCAGATCACTATAAAATGTCCAGTGTCAGAACATTCTGTTTCCCAAAGTAATTTTCATTTTATGCTTCCAATTTTTACTTGTGGACTCTTCTTGCTTCCACACAACAGATCAACAAAGAGCTGGTAACCAAAATGTTTTAATATCTCTGTGGTCGTAGATGGGATTTGTGCCAGTCAAGAGAAAAGGCTTACTCATAATAATCAGTTCCATTTCAGAAGCTGAGAGGAATTCTCAAAAAAAACTAACAAAATTAGAACCCTCAACCAAAAAAACTTTCAAACTGCATCCCCACGGTAATGATGGAAACAAAATTACCTTTTTGAATATTCGTCATTGTTTACTCTGTATTGACTGAATTGATTCCAAGATGCAGAACAGGAAAGAAGCACCATTAAAAGCTGCACACCAAAATTTGTGACCACCTTTCCAGGAAGAAAAGTTTAATGCTTTTTGAAATACACAACATCTTCACCATTCCTAAAAACCAGAGCACTTCCCAGAGCAGGACCATGAGCTTATGGTCTCAGCACACACAAACCAGCATCCCTATATTGAAGAAAAGAAAATTAACATCAGGCTGCACTGTACCATCCTGAATTTAAAACTACTGAAAATGGTCAGTTGGTGTGTTTAGGGGCTGCATATTTTGCATATTTACCAATGAAAACTAAGAATTGCAGAAATAAGCCCACACCCTTTGTGGCATTTAAAGCTCTTGCTCCCATTGAAATGAAACTCCTCACTGCCATTTCCAAAAAGGATTAAAATGCTCAAGAAATAGTCAAATAATTGGAAAATAATTACATGCTAAAACTCTACCAAGAACAAAGAAAAAGTGTGTTACACCTATCATGTAATTCACTCACAGTACAAAAGAAATTACATTTTAATGGTATTACAAATATTGCATTTATTCAGTGTGTATGATTTATTATTAAAACAGTAAAATGAAATATTCTGTTTAATCAAATGTATTCAAAGTAGCTTCTTTGGCCGAAAATGTAAAACCCAATTTTCTTTTCAGCTCTCTCCACAGAGATTCCCTCCCAGCCAGGGCTGTGCCCGTGGTGAGCTCTTCAGCTCTGCCTGGCACCACCTCCCCCGTGCCCAGCAGCTCCTCTGCTGCTCCTGCCCTCCGACCCAGCCGGGCTAGGGATCCAACCCAACACCCCCTGAGCTCAACAGAGAGCTCTGCACTGACCTCTCAGGGCAGTGGACCATCCTTCTCCAAACAGCAAGCAACAGGACCAATTAAAATGTTGATGCAGACACCACTGATTCTAGAGTTTAAGTATTCTGTGTACTTCAGCAGTCTTAAGAACCAACTCAACCTTTTTTTTTTTCATTTCAGAAGACTATATTTTCTATGTAAATCAGTAGCAATAATAGTTGAAAAACATCTTTATTTAAAAACCTTACTATATATTTGAAGAATTTCTGAGAATAAATGAAGTTTTCAGATTTTTTTTTTTAAATCACTGGAGTAATTTTCTAGCAGAACTAATGCCAAAGACCAGGAGAGAGGGTTTTTTGACTAATGGACACCTCAGCCAGATCCCAGGAGCCAGTCAGGGACAGCAGGAGCAACACAGCTACAGCAGTGTGCCATCCTAAAGAGGTTTCCTGCAGGGCAGCAGCTCAGCTCAGAGCAGGCTGTGGCACTCCTGAGGAGCTGTTCAGAGGTGGTACAGGAAACTGGGAATGTGCCATGTGGAGCTGTGCTAAGATTGCTGCTGCCATCGTTAACATGTCCTAAAACTCCCTTTGCCATCTCCTAATTTATTCCTTTCATTCACCTTTTCCCTCCTCTGTCTTTTCATGGCCTTCAGCTGAGCCCAGCCCACTTCATCATTATTGATCTTATGTTTATTTTTCTATCTACAAATCTCTGCAAGGATATACTTTGTGTTGTGAAAGGAGAAGCCTGCTTGATGTGTAAAAAGAAAATGAGAACTTTCAATTCTTGCTGCAGACCATATCAACACCAGATATTGAATTGTCATTCAACTGTTACCAAAATTCTAGTAAACATCAGTAAAAGCTGGGATTTTTTTTAAATTATGTTGGTACCTTTCAATTTTGTATTTTGTATTGTAAAAAGTGAGAGTACATTGTACAAATTTACAAAAAAAACCCCAAACACAACCCAAAAAAAAAAACCCTCACAAACAAGAAAACCAACACAAATCTACCAAAAAAAAAGCACATTTTAGGGTTTCTCCTTCTCAGTAAATTTTTTTCCACTAGGTTGGGGTTTAAAAATATTAACTAATTGCTACTTCAATAGACATTCTTTGACAGCAATACAAAAATTTGTTGTCATAGGACGACTATAAGAGAAATGGATAGCTAGAGAGCTAATTTCAAAAACAAAATTAAAAACAGGCTTACATGAAATGAAAACTCTAAACAGATAGAGAATAAAAAAGTAAGCAGATATCTTAATGTATTGTTTTTTATACTGGATATTTTCCAAATGAAAGATTCAGAGTATTAATGTTTTATTGTTGTGGGAATAGCTAGGTGTAAATCAAAAGAATGAGCTACTGCATACCATATTGAGCAGGTTAATTTTCCACTAAAGTAAAGTCAGTGATTTCAAGAGCAATGTGAAGTCTGACTGTGTTAATGACAATTCAGTTATCAAACTGTTCGATTACATTGTGGTTGTTGTTATGGGACTCCATCTGCATATTGATTTTGTATAGTGCTTGCAACTGGTACGCCCCAAAAAGGTTTTATGTGCATTTTTCACCAGTAACAGCTCAACTTGAGCAGCAAAAGCCCCTGATTGAGGAGGAAGATGCTCTCTGTTATGACCCAGTCACTTTTATTTTCCTTTTTTTCATCTTCTATTATACAAACACAGAAAATACAAATATTGCCTTAACCCATCTCCATGTTCCAGGTCCCACATCATCTTGCCACAGAGATCATCTACCATACTGTATTTTCTAGTCCATCCTTTAAACTCACTGAATTGCAGCTGTCAAGGTGCTCCTGGCTGCTGCCTCCTGCTGCAGAAATGAGAGGAATAGTACTTAAATTTAAATTCAAATACTTATTGAATAAACAAAACCCATATTGCCTAACATGGAATATAACAGTTATTTAAGTATTCTGTAAAATGTCTTTCATGGACCAAACATCACTTTATTGGAAACTTTTCTTGACAAGAAAAATAGACATACTACTGTTCTATATCCAAGGCTGTACTGATGGGGCGGTTCAACCTTCACTTGGTACATTAAGTGCTACACAATAATAAACAAAACCTCTTCCACTACAGCTTCAGAAAGAGCTAGTGGGTGCCTGGGAACTGACAGTCCCTACCCCAGCTTTCCTGAATGTTTCTGGGCTTTTCAGATCAGACTGTCAAACTCTCCTCAAAGCCTACCCAGTTGAATGGTGGCATCACTTTTTGCCAGGCCAAAGACAAAGATAAATGCTAGAGTGAAGTGTAGTGGTGATAGACATCATGGTTAAAAATAAAAAAATTGAAAAAAATCTAAATGCTATTTTTCCTCTACTGAACCAGCTAATTGCAGTTCCATCAAACTCAGAGAAGCAGCACTCAGTGTTGGGTTAACATTAAAAACATCCCCTTAGTAAAGTAGGTCATGTAGCAATAATATGATGATACTTGCTGACATTTGGATTACAAAATAGCAAATATGTTAATTCAAAAGGTGAAGCACACCAGAGCTTGCCTGAATCCTAAATAGTTCCCATCAACTCTAAGGAACTAGAGGCTGAATGGATTGCAGTTTCTGTTATCCTCTATCTGCCTGTGATTAAATCTGTGATTAAATTAGTTTCACTTAGAAAAACAATAAAGTTTTCTGCTCCTCAAGTTTTCTTGGATGGGAGAGGATGGCAAACCAGACCCTGGGGGTTACTTTGTGCATGACACTTGAAACATGTGATACATGTCCTCTTCTTGATCACTGGTAGGAGAAAAACTATCCTTTCACAGCTGATGGGTTTTCCCTCTGTTTGGTAACAGGCAGATTTTCTAGATATTGTCAAAGGTATGTTGGATCTTCATCCTCCTATAGAAAGTCATGGCAATGCCTAATGTTATATACACAAAAACAGACCCTACATGAGTTATAATGTGTAAATATATTTTCTCCCCAGATTTTCCTCAAGTCAGCCCTTGTTTTCCTTTTATATAGAGTCCACAATGTTTTTTTTCTCTCTACTATTTATTCTTTGTATTTCCTCTATCTCCATTTTGGCACAGCCAGTCTCTTCATCTATTTGGCTTCAATAACACCCAAGTCTGAAAAGCTTGTAACCACAGATGACCATGTTTTGGCTTCTGTGATAAGACAGAGTCTCCTAGGCCTCATTGCAAAAGGATCTTTCTTAATGAATTTTTCAGCCTATGGTTTTCATGCAGTGCTTTTCTTTCAATGTTATAACAAACGCTTGTCAATGAGGGGAATTTGCCACTGAATCCTTGATAATGCCCTTTATTCTGTAGTTCTCTGCAGATTTGGAGTAATCCAGTTCTGTATTTGTTCAATTAATGCTACTGTGCATTTCATGCTGGTCATTCAGTCATCTTAAGCTCCTCAGTGAAATAAAAGGAGCTTAATTTTCTATTGCCTTAGGATTTGAAGGTTTATAAATGAAAGATAAAGACTTAATCCTGGTTGATCAGTTTCGTGAAAACTGTTTTTATTTACGTGATATCAATCCCATAATTTCTGCAGTTTTAAAAAATATTCAAATCCTGGTTCAGCCTAAAATCATGGGAAAAACAAGAGGTACTTGCACATTTTGCATAAAAACAGGTGAACAACTTTTATTGACTGACAGAATTTGGTGAGGTTTTGCTTTGCTAAAGGTAGTATTCATCCAGGAACATAGTAAATGTTGCAGATACAGATAGATATAGACTTTATTTATTTATTTTATTCATTCAAGGCTGAGAGATCCCCTAAGCACATTCTAGCTTGAGTCTATTCCCCAGCACAGGGCACAGCTGTTGAAGTTAGTGCAACCAACACAGTGTTCAGTGTCATTCCATACTGTTCCAACAGCCTCCCACAAGAGCTGTGCCTGTGGGGGTTTAACCAAGTCCTGCTGAAATCAGCAGCAGCACTTCCAGGGATCAGGACAATTCTGTGCCAGTTCCATGATGAAATGAAGCAACACTGCCACCTCTTTTGTGATCTGTAGCACAAAACTGCCTATGGCTCCAATGTGCCTCCCAGTGACAAAGAGCTGCTCAGGAACAGCAAAAACAGGTTCTTAAAGCTGAGCTACACCGAGGGTACAGCACCATGGCAAAGTTTCAGCAAAGTAATACATAAACCAGAAAGGGGATTTTTGACTTTGTGTTTCAAGTTAAGATATAGCAGGGAACTTTCTCCTTATAAGGTTGCTTCTGTGTGCCATTGATTTTGCAGTTTATTATTAAAGTGTCTTACAAGAGAAATGGCAAGTGGATTTGACACTGGAAGACATATTAATGGCATGAAATCTCAGAAAAATGGGCACTCTGGTAGTTATTAATCAGACCAAGCTACAGCATGAGCCTCCCCTTGCTCCCCTTTGCTTTGACAAAGAAGCAAATCCTCTGGCATCCTCCAACTCATTTTAACAGTTCCACAGCTGTGGATTTCCCTTCTGCTCACGAAACAAACTGCTTCTTCAAGAACTTTCACTGTGGTTCCCAAGCAGCACTTATACTTCATGACTCTACAATAGCACAATACATTAAAAAGTAATAAAAGCTTGTTCCTTTCTTAAAAAAAAAATAATTCCTGTAGTGAGCTGTGATTATTTCTAATTGAGGTATCTGGAGAAGGAGGAGGACATAGCATTTAGGCCAATTGAGCCTCTCTATTCCAAAAGGCTTATTCCTAATCGCACTGAGGGGAAAAAAATGATTCTTTTGATCTTGTATTTTAATCTTAAATTTTAATTTGAACCATAAAACTTTAATAACTGTCCTCTAGGTTTCAAAGAGAACAGCACTAAGTATTTTCTGCACACTGCATATTACACGTGTAAAGTCAGATTCCTTTGTATCTGCAGGAACAGTGAGGGCTGCTTATTAAATTAGTAATGACCAGAAGTCAATGGCTTTCAACCCCTCTGAGTGCCTGTTGTATCTTAAGCCAAGAAAAATAAAATCTCTGTTGTCCATGTAGAGCCCTTATTTGCATAAGCATCATGGCATTTTAAAATAATTATGCATATCGATTTCATATGGGATTTGGAAAAAATACAGGATTTCCTTAATGAAACCTACCAGGTTTCACAAGGTTGAAATGCAAAGTAATTACTTGTGTCCTTCCAAGATCTAAAAAACTGGTAATTAATTTTATATGATACAAAGAAACATATACCAGCTGGTGCAATAATTTCACCATACAGCTGGTAAGCAACAAATTCTCTGATATGAGCCCAAGAGGAGAGAAAGTGAGTTCTGTTAAAAGGCAATTATTGCAACCTGAACAGTTGTCACGGCATACTTAGAAAAGACCAACAGCTCTATTTTGCAAATCAGAGATTTAATTTTTATCAGAGCAGGAAGGGAAAACTGTACTTAAGTTCTCCTGCCAGAACAACTTCACAAATTGCAGTAATTTATGAGCCAGCTGACTTGGTGTAATGCGCCTGTCTGTCCTGCCACACACAGAGGGTACCTGTGAGGAGTGTGCTGCCTTCTGCAGCATGTGCAGCTTAGAACCCAGACAGCACCTTTGGCTTTTTTCCACTTTCAGTGGCAGCAAATGTTATCCCCACTGATGGAATAATTACCCAGAATAGAAGCAACCACGGAAGAAGTTCAACTCTGCTTCATTTTACAGTGTCAGCTGTTTGCCTACAGTTCTTAGTTTAAAAGGCCAGGAAGGTTTCCAGTGTTTGCAAAATGTGTTACTATGAGGAGGTTAAGGCAAAAAGAAAGGATCATTCTGAGGCTATAAAGACCTCTTTCATTTCAAATTCCCTTTAATGCAGTTTCTATTCATGAAGCAATTGACTTGCATTTTCCAGGCAATAAAAAAGAGGAAAAAAACTTTTTGGTAAGTGATTCTACACCTGCATGCTATTTTAAAATAATTTGCTTGTCTGCAAGGTCGGACAGCCTTATAGAAGGCTCAGACTTCAGCCAAATTCAGAAAATATTATTAATTTTAAAGTATTTTACCCAAAACTATGGGTTTTCCTTGTTGTTGCTGTAATGTAAGATTGGAAAAAAATACTGATGGTGTTTAAACCAGGGTGAAGAATGATGTACAAGCACACTACTGAGGCTTCTTACTGCTCTTATCTCCTGTCTGTGTCTCTACCACACCACCAGCACAGCACTTTCCTTGGTGCCAGTAACACTACTGCTCTCATTCCAACATCCTGCTGTCAGCTTTTATAGAGGTCAGCAGGGAGAACAAGACTATGGCTGCACCTTCTCATCTCCTCCAGCCCCAGGGCAGATCAAACCATGCCTTGTTACCCACATCACTGTGAGTATTGCTGCCTAAACTGGTGGAATGCTGCTGCAGGGACATCAGAGCTTACAGACAATGAACTGAGTCAAAGGCTGAACGAAGGCATCTTTGGTTTAAAAACATCCATTTAAAAAGTTAAAATCAATCTGTTCTCTTATAATATTGCAAATAAAGATGGCTATTTCTGAAGTAGAGCAGTTCACTTAGCTGCTTTTCTCAGATACAGCATACATATTCATCTCAATATATCGCATTAAGAGGCTTGCTCCTGAATTCTTCTCATAGCTCTTCCTCTGGATGTCTAAGCAGAAAACGCCCAGAAGGGAAATTTTTGAGACACTGTAAGATGATGTTCTTAGAAAACAGAGCATGCTATGTTGTCAGGAGATGGAAAATAATACTGTTAACTATGGTAATTAGTTTACCTGCACCACAGCCCAAGTGAAATGGTCCCATTGTTAGCAGGTCTATTGAAAAAATCAGTCATAGCTGATAACACACACACACACACACACACCTCGAGGTGCAACCCATGCCTGCTGAGAAACACTAAGGGATTTGGCATGAGCATTTCACTGAATCCAAGGGGGATTTCTGAGAGGTACCTTTACACACACAGAAATAGATGTACACATGTCTGTGTGTGTGTGAATTGATTATGGCATGAATACTGTTATCATGAATCAACAATTAAGCCAGTTATAATTGTAGCAAATCCTATTAAATCAGTTATTTAATATTCAATTAGTCAATGAGTGAGTGCTGCTAAATCCCTTTGAATCCTTACCTTTTGTATTCATCTCCTTTGCACCCTTACTCTTTTCAGCCTCAATCCATGCAAACCGTTCAAAATTGATTTTAATCCTATTTTCCAATGTATGATTCATCTATGCACTGAGAAATAGAGTGAACCTTGCCAGTGAACTCTGCTAAGTTGCACTTCCACAAATTTACAGTGATTCTTTAAAAGTGGCCTGCAGATTGGGTGGGAATGTCTAAGTACTGGAACACTGAAACCAAGCAAGACCTCCAAGGGAGAGAACAACTGCTGACTTAAGACTAATGGACAAGGACAAGTTTCCACAGGAAGGATGGTCTAAAATATTAATTGTTCAATTCCACCCCAGCAATCAGCAGCAGAACTCCTCTGTTCTTGCTCTCCCCCTCCCTGTGATCCTGTGCATTGTGACACATTGGCTGTGCACTGGCAGAAAACCTGCCTGCAAAGGGAAAGCTTTCCAAATTCAAAGCTTGTCAAAAGCATCAGTTATTGCCTGTACACATTTGATTTCATTCTGTCAAAATCTTAGGCTGATGTACATTACCTGGTGCAGTGCAACACTGACATGAAAGCTGTCACTGATTTTCTACCTTCTCTAATGTTGATTTAATTATATTATATTTAAGAATGTGCAGCTAACATAGTCAAAAAATCAAAGACTAATTTCATCAAATTCTATTATCAGAAAAATAGCTTTTTATTTTTAACCAGCTTCAGATAGGCATATTGCATTTCTAGGCTAAAGTACTGCCTTTTTTTTATATTTCCAAAGGCATTCACACAGAGAGCATTTTAATTTTCCACACTATAGCTATGTTGACCTTCCAGACCTTGCAAAGTAAAGTATTTATGATGCCAGAGTTTTTTTATGGTATTGTTTCAATATTTTTGTAACATTTGTATTTCTTGCTGATGTTTTTGGCATTAAAAATCACTCAAGCTGTGCTGAAATATAATGATATTCGCTGAACCATAGTATGGAAGGATAATTCAGTTCAGGGAGGTTATTCTAGCTCATCATGTACACAAAGGCTTGAAAGAAAATGCAGAGGATTCTCCGTTCTTGACATGTGCACTATTCAATCTCTCTTTTAAAAAAATAACGTGACACAGAGAAGACTTCAGTTACATATCAAAATATGCAGCTTTTGTCTGCAGAGCCAGGCAGGCAAAACAAGTATCCAAAATGCGCACATAAAAACACATTTTATGGTCTTCCCAGAAACACACTGTCTTTTAGATTCAATTGATCATGGAAAACTCAAGTCTGTAAGAGCACCTTTTTCCTTTTCTTCCAGTAGCAGAGTCTGTCACCCATTAATTCATTGCATCTCAAAATATTATAAGAAAGTCACAAAATGCCACTGTATTAGTTTTCCTACAGGCTATGCTATGCCTTACATTTATCCTCCCCCTTTTGTTTTTTTAAATCCCTACAATCCAGTCCCTCTTTTATCTTTTTCTTGTCTTTTCTGTGGTCTTTAATGGCAGAGGTGAAACTCATGGGGAGGAAGAAAATTCTGCCTCATTTTTATCATTTTGATGACTTCTATAATGCCATGACTCTTTAAACTGCATCCGTAGTCCCTCCTGAAGGTGACAATTTTGCAAACTCCAAGGGGAGAAGGGTCAGAATATCAGATGTAGATGTCTGCTTTTTTGGGTTGGAAAGCCAGTTCCACTTCAATATCCATAGCCTGAGCTGCCCAACTGTATATTAATTAAATACAGGTTTTCCAGTCTTCTAATAATCTCTGAAATGAGACTACACAAATGCAGAAAATCTGTCTTGGCATCACGTGTTAGGCTGCCAATTTGGAGCTTACAGTGCTATGAGGCACAAATTTGCCCCTTTATGGCAGTGAACCCTTTATTTTGACTGAACACCTGGGTACATCTGTGTCCTCTGAATTTATGAAGTGGATATTGACCAGTCTTGCCAGAAGACAAGGAAGTAATCCATAAAGATTACAACATGGTATGAGTTCAAGAGAATTTTTGCTGTGATGTATAACATGAAAAGAAGAGAGTGAAACGTAGTTGAGCATAGGTCCTAAACTCTGCCATTCTATTTTATACAGGATGCTTTCAATAGAATCTCTCTCTATGTGTCAAGTTTCAGTGAGAAAACCTTCACAGCCCCCATGCACAGGATGTCTAAAACCAGAGTTCAGAAACAAGACTCAAGAAATGTTTTAGACTCCTGTGTTATTCATGACAATTTATAATGTTAATATGTTCTATTTCTGAAATATAAATTGATACACAAGAATAGGATCAGCAACCCAGTGGGTGCAAAAAGGTGGAGCATTTGCAGCATTTTAAATCACTAAAAATGGACTCAACTCTAAAATAGATCTATATTTTTATGGTTTTCCATGAGACATTTAATTAAGTTCTCATCACAATTCAAAAATTGTAATGAAAAATATAATCATAATGCTGGATTCCCAACTCTTCAAAGGAATTTGATGTATTTATGAATAAAGACCAATCATAGCAAGCAGTAGAAATACTGTGTGCCAAAGTTTTTTATTTCATTTTTCTATCCCAGTCAAGCATGATTTTCTCATGTATTATGATTACAAAAGTAGTTGATACATTACAGATAATTTCCATTTCCCCTCATGAGTTTTTTATGGATCAATTTTGTAACAATTACAGAATCCTATAAATTGTACAAAATTAAGTGTTCAGCTACCAGTCTAAAATAAACTGCCAGGAGCCTTAGCTTACCTTGAGGCTTGTTACAAAAATGTACTAGGGTACAAATATTTGCCTTTTTGTTTGTTTGATTGTTTGGTTTTTAAAGCCTGGAGACACAATAACATTTGTTGAATGTGTGCCATGAATAGTCAGCTTTTTACATCTACATGTTAGACACAAAAATTGTTTTGTACCATAAAAATATCACTGTGGGGAAATCCCACCAGTCGTGATGCTAACAACTCCTTCATATATATAAAAAATATTTGGCCTGCTTTATTAATAGCTTCACTTCCTACATTCATGATTTTCTGATTTCATTTCATAAGTGGGCTTCTCATACCTGCTGTAATAGAGAAGCTGGGAAACAAATCAAGATCGATTACTGTATATATATTTTTTAATATCAAGGCTTTAAAATAATGTCATATTTTAGGCAGACATGAGCCAACATTTTTGAAGGTTTGGGTTTGACCACACTGCAGGTGACCTTGTGATGACAGACACATAATCACCTCTGTTCTAAAGGGTGTCTATCCTTTGGACACAACCAACTCCTTCTCAGGAGCTTCCACTTACATGAAGAAATACTGCTCCAAAAATGAGCCTGAGCAAGTCATCATGAATTTGCATTCAAATCACATCTTATTTCATTTTAGGGCTCTGTTTAAAATCTGCGTGTTGGTTTTCCTCCATACCTCCTGTAGATCCTCCTGGAATCAGGATCTGTGTAAAAAGGACCATCTTCTTTACAGATTATAATCTCAATAAATCTAATCCTGATCTTAACTGGCTGCACGAGCTGCATTTTTTCTTGCCGATATACAAGACTAATGAAGTCTTATGGACAAAACCCTGTGCTCAAAGAAATCACTAGGAAGAGAACAGCTTAAGTGCCATTCTGTATTTCAGTTTTCCAGCTGGGATTCGGTTGGTTTATCATTTATTTTAGAACAGTGAAAAATGGTATTTATTATGTGGAAAAGTAAGATTGCTTTTTTTCATAAACCTGGCTTTGTCACAACTATGTACCCATTTGTTATGAGTAAGACTGCAAAGAGACCATCAAGTTCAGCAGCACCAGCAAATCAAGGTTATTATTTTCAGTCAGAAAACTTGTGCCTGGCTTTAGTATAATTCAAATAATGTCTACTTTTATGATTACAACAGTAAGAACTAATCACTGGTTGATATTTTTTATCCAAGTATGGATTCTGAGGACTAACAATTTGCCAAAAAGTCTATAGCTTCTATCAAAATTCTTCTGGAGAATAATTGGTGTTTATTGTGACTTTGTGAATCTCTTTTCTATGAACCTGTTAACCACATATCTGCCCTTCACTTGTCTAGAAAGCTTCACTTCTTTAAATTTCTAAAGTGCCATCATTCCTCAAATTCATAGTCTCTGTATTGAGTCTTCATGTTTCTTTTGAAAATGAAACTGGGGCTTTCACAGCCCAGCTTTAACTTTGAAAATTTCACATTCCCTGATTCTCTTCCACAAGAAGAGAAGGAAGATTATAAGGAAACAGCCTCAAATTGCACCAGGAGAAATATAGATTGGATGTTAGGAAACATTTCTTCACTGCAAGGGCTATCAGGAGCTGGAACAGGCTCCCCAGGGAAGTGGTGGAGTCCCCATCCCTGGAGGTGCTGCGTAGATGTGGGACTTGGGGACATGCTTTAATGGTGGACTCAGCAGTGCTGGGTTAACAGTTGGACTCTGTAGTTTCAAAAGTCTTTTCAAAGCTAAAAGATTCTGTAATTGTATGATTGATGTTCTATGAACACCTCCATGAAGGGAGTTCTGCTGACTGTACAAGGGAATTAGCTTCTCCACTAAAATGTACACCTTGTGTGTCATTCTCTTGAATCTTCAATCACACAAATGCTTTGGAGTACTTGCTCTACATGTCCTCTCCCTCAGTCACCAATAACTGCTTTGCATTTGTACTTAAAAATCAAAACTTTTGTATGTACAATGAATGTCAGTGATCTGTCCAGCACCTGATCACAGGACTCTTACAAATGTTGAGTGGGAAAACCACTTATGCAAACAAACTTACCCAATAGGAGTAATTTTAAGATTTATGCAAAAAGACAGAGCAGTACTTCCAAAGCAGAAGTTTCATGGCTTAAGTGTTCTTTCAGTAAGGTTTTCATAACCTCATGGCACATTTGCTGCCCAGTTTCTATGTATTTTTTTGGGAAACACTAAGTGAAAGAAAATCACCATTTCAAGGGGCCAAGTGAATACACAGCCTTACTGGAGCTGTGTGGGTATATTTAGGGACTGTTTTAATTCAGTCAAAAAGGGGCTAACAAACTTGCCATTTTATAATGTTTAATCTTAATACCTGTCCCTTGTATTTCTGTTTTGGGAGATATTTATATTATCTCTTCAGCACTACACTAACCATCAGGCTGACTTCCCTGCAGCTCTGCTGACTCAAAATAATGACTTGTGGGGGAGCTCTAATGACAGAACAAGGGGCAATTACAGACCCAGCATGAGCCTTGGAAAAACTGTGTGATGTATTTTGTGCAGTTGATTGACCCTGTGTTCGAGTTCATTTGGGCTCTGCTGCTGTAGATCTGGCCTATGCCTGAAGGTATATGGCTTGTTAATCTCAATATAAGAAGACAGAACAGATTAGATCAAATCAAACCATTCAGACAAAAGCAAAACTGCTCCAGTGCTGGGAGAATAAATGATAGCAGAAATATGTGACTCTAAAATATTCCTTTGCCTACAGACAGTAAGACCAGAGGTTATAAAAACAGATTATTCAGCCGTTTTTAAAGTTGATTTCCATGTATGAAAAAAGAGAAGGGAACTTTTTTCCTTAGATCTCCAGTGTCACACCTTCCATTTGGGGACACAGCTCAGATCAGCATTTCAACATAGGAGATTTACTACTAATAAACTGAAAACTAACCTTGAGATTACCCCATTTTAAAACAAAATACAGCTAACTATCAGAATAAAACACGAGAGACTCCATCTTCTTCACGAAGGAAAAGGCCCTTCTTTATTCACCTAACTCATTTTTATATGGTTTTACAGCCCTCTTGTGTGACTCCAATTGGTCAGCAGCGTTCTTGCCAATTACTCTATTGGTTGGTAAAAGATATTTTACTTGTCCATCAAGTCTTTCTATTCTTAAATGATTTACTTTTTTTTTTTCACTGATTCTCATGGGAGAGATTTAATGTTTATGCAGGTGCTGGTTGTTTTTCACCCAGGAACAGATTGTTATCTTAATGAACTCTTCACACCAGAATAGTTTTCACCTGGGAACTTCCAAAGTGCTAAGCTGCACTTAAAAGAAGTGACAGGCCAGCCACGATCTAACAGAGTAGGCCTGATTTTATGAAACCTTTTTTAAATAAATTTTCTACTTGACTGCAACAGATAAGGGAAATAACAAGTTAAAGGCTATGTATGAAAAAAAGGCTTCTACAGTAATGCAGGGCCTAGAGTCTGTTCTAGAACAGATTGAAAGCTTCTTTCTTCCTCCATCTTGTGCACTAAGGTGTGTTACCTAAAATGAGATTTCTTCCCAGTTAATGAAGGTAAGATCATGAGATGTACAACTTATTTAGCAAGAGATCACACCAATACTGGCTGGCAATTAATGTGAGGCAATGTCATCTTTTCTGCTTTTCTAAAAGCCTGACTTGGGTCAATCTTATTTTCAAGACAAATAGATTTTTGTTAGGTGATCCTTCTTTATAAAATTAGAGACAGAATAAAAACTAAAACCAGCATAGAAGTATCTACTGCATTTTTCATAATAGCAAACTCCTGCACATCTTGAGTGCAACATGGGTTGTCAAAATTTCTGGCATTCCTTTAGAGGACCAAATCTATTCTTTTTATACAGCTCCTTCCCAAAAATAAGCAGTAAGCTGCAGTTGTGGTCACTCTCTTCTGAAATACCCATGTATATTTCAAAGTCTGAGAAACAAAGATCTTCCTATTGTTATTTTTATACCTATTGACTCCACTAAATGTTTATCAACACATAAATGTACGCATCATATGGGCTGCACTGAGAGCTTCAGCATAAAGCTTGGGGTAGTTTTCCCCCCAATATTTCAAGGATTTATTGAAATATTTTCAAAGGATGTTTAACAGTCAAAAGCAGAGGACTCAAGCATTGTGCACCAGCTCAGAATGGAAATTTCAGTTCTTTTCAGTTGCTGACTGGTGCAATGCAAGACAGCAGTAACTAATTTTAGACTGGAAGTGGGTAAAAGGCATATGTTTCATCTTGTAACACTTGAATATGAATTAAGAAGACAGAGGCTCCAAAACATCCCACCACTGCTCAGTGTTAGACACAGCAGCATGAAAATGGTTTTCTCTTGCTCTCAAATGTTAGTGTTGTTTCTGGGAAGAGCTCTGGCAGAGGATGAACCCCTAGAAAACCCCAGGAGCCAGCTCCCAGCCCTCCCTGCTGTACCTCCCATCCCTGCAGAGGCATTTCAGAATGGCCATGGCACCCTGGCATCACTGCCCCTGGAGTGACAAGGATGACTCTTTCCCTTTTAATGATTAAATGGCCCAAAGGAAAAGGACAGATAAATTTTTTCACCCCATTTTTTCCCCACAAGCTTTTGCTCTAACAGCTTCAATAAGGCTAAAAATAAAGTAAAAAAATCTTACTTTTGAGACTGTCTGAAGAAGATTAATTTGCTCACTGATCATTTTTCACAAGTAATTAGTCACAATTGCTACAAGGGGGGAGAAGGAAAAAGATATAGAAAGCAGATTAAAGAAACAAACCATAACAAATTTCATAAAGCCTTTGCAAATGTCAAAACCTTGTCAATCTTATAATTGCCTATATAAATATCCAGGTTTATTCCCAGAGGCTTAATAATTTCCATTTAAGTATAAAATACCTGAATGTATAATAATTGCTTGTTCATTTTACATTCACTATAGCTCATTAAAATAAAACCCATACTCAGCTGGATATCCAGTACTTAACTGTGATTTGATAGCACATATAGATGTTGATAAATTGAGTTGACAAAAACTGAGTATATATTCTAAAGTCTATTGGAATTTTAGCCTTTTCCAGTGGTAACTAAGAGTAAATATACTACAAAAATAAGATGGAGAAAGAATTATATTTTCACATATTGCTTAGATAGGTGAGAATAACCCAAACAGTATTTTCGGACACCTGGTCAGCTTACTCCTGCAGAAATCAGGAATATAACAGTCTTGTACAATCAGTGGGTCCAGTAAATTATTTTCAATTCCTTCAGGAAAATAAATCTCTCACCAAATAGTTAGTGGGTAAAAAGAAAAAAAAAAACAAAAAGCATTTGAAAAACAAAATGCAAACATAAAACACCAGCTCAGTTAAATATGTGGAAGTGACAGCATTACCAGTGTGGCCATGTTATATTTGAATACAGATTTAAATGACTGCAGCTTGAATCTGAAAGTTTCAGTTCTCTGTATGGCAGCTGAATTCTTTTCCTCTTTCCTCTCCCACCTCCAGTACTTGAAACCGTTTCTCTTCAGCAGGGATGGCTCCATGTCACAATCCCACACCTGCAGCTGCTCCTTCCCCTCAGATCCCTGCATGGAGCCCCAGAGAATGATGACACACAAGAAGCAGAGAGAAAGCAAATGGTGTTACTTTAGCACCTCAAAGAAGTACCTCAGGTTAAGAGTTCTGGTAGTGGGGAGAAGATTCCTAATGATCCAGGATTTAGTCAGGCAGGCAGAACCCCCTTTCTGCCCTCTGCATTTAGCACTGTGGACTTGGTTTTTGTAAACCACAGAGATCAGTACTTTACTGTTTGAAATACTTCCTTGCGTATCACCTTCCTTTTCTAAATATAAAAAATCTGGTTCTTTTTTGTCCAGCCTGAAAAATATCCACAAGTTGTCAGTTGGTCTGACTCATAGGCATAGATCTAAATAATTCAAAGAATATTTTTTTTGTAGCAAGCAAAACAGTTCAGCCCATACATACTTCTATCAAAACAAGAAAAAAATCACATAATGTAAACCACCAAAACAAAATAAACCCCCACACAAGCAAGTAGACAACAGTCTTGTAAAAACACCAATTCAATGTGTATCTGAAACTTCTGATTAACTTATAGCAACACTAAAGCAGTATTGGTGGAATACAGTGTTCTGATTCCAGATTAGATGCCAGCAGAATAAATCTGAGCACCAAGTCTGACAGTCACAACATTTTAAAACTTTTTCACATGCTCATTACTCTGCCAGTGATCTGACACACCACTGACACACTGTCATGGCCTACTAAGCAGAAGATAGGGAGGGCGGGGGGCTTGCAGGAGGTCTTGTCTTTTTCTCCCAGAAAGGAAGTGGCAGAAAGAGGCAGGTTTTCATAAAACTCAGGCTTGTGTAAAACCACATTTGTTCCAAAGTAGAGTGAGGCATGGGTTCAGAACCCCTCAGGGAAATCATCATTACAGAGGTGGGATGTACACTGACATCTAAAAATAACACAGCTTTGATGTCAGATGCAGCCCCTCTTTCTGAAATCTGCCCCTGCTTTGACATCAAGAGAAAACACTCAGATCCTCAAAGACCTCTCTCCTGAGCTAAAGAAAATCTCCATTATTATTTGGCAGCAAGAGATTTGACATTCTCTCTGCATGTTCCTGCTGCTGGAGGGCACGAACATTAGACCTGCAAGCAAAACACACGTATGTAGAAAGGCAGTAACAAAAAGTGCACTGAGGGGTAAAGTTGTATTTTTAACAAATCTCCCATGACCTATTTTGATATATCAACGAAAATTTTTATTTCAACATTGTTGGGAGGGAGAAAGGAAATGTCAATCCTATCAGAAAATATTCCCTGCAAAGTATCCAACCTCATTTGTTGTTTCAAAAGGATGACTGCACGAGCATTAAAAGGCAGAAAGTATTATCAGGGCAATGACCTCTCTGATGCTTTATAGATTCAAATCAAAGCAGCTTTATTGATATGATTTTAAAGAGCTCTCAGAGGCACAAAATACAGTTGCTATAGGAATAAATAGCAGACATCCCTTTGAGAACAACAGATGGCATTCAAGGTGACTTATCTCCCAAACAGGTAAGTGCTCACTGTCACTTATTTGTAAATAGCCATCATTTATCCTGGTCTGTTCAGTGGGTCCCAGTGGTGTCACCTGCACCAATGACTGAAAGAAACAGATGACAAAAATAAAATGCAAAAGTGCTAGCTTAACTTCTTTTGCCCCTCAGCATATCTGAGACCTGAAGTGCTACATAAAGAAATCTGTGAAAATAAAAAGTAATGGTACTCTTGATAAAAATTATGCATTCCAGTAGATTCTGAATACAGCATAGGGGAATCCTAATGTCCTTTCTTTCCTGCTGAGATTCTAGCATAGAAAGAACTTACCTCACTAGAACATCTGGCTAAAAACAAGGTTTGTAAGTAGCCTAGATATCAAGAATGAGCATTAACAGCTTAAGTGGAGATGCACAGCTGCAAGTTGCTTATTAAAATGCTTTATCATTCATTAAGTCCCAATGGCAGAATCAGAGAAGCTGGAAGGATCTGGAAGACTTTCCAGGCTGTTCTTAGAAAGTGGTTCCCAATCAGCATTAGAGGCAACTCAGTTCAAGTGAAATCATGTCACAAGTACCACAGGAAAAAAAAAATCCAACAACAACCAAAAAAACCCCCAAAAAACATAACAAAACACACAAAAAATTTAAAAAAACCCCAACCAAACAACAGAAAAAAACCCCAAAACACAAAAAACCAAACACACAAACAAACAAACAAAAAACACACACAAAACCCACAAAACCAGAGATCACTGCTGGTCTTATTTCCAGTAAAACAAAGCTAATCTCTTCTGAGGAGCCCTCAAGTGTTCATTTCTCAGATTATTGCAGCATGAAAAGAAAAGCCACCAATTATTTTTTACCAATCACAAAACTACCATCGTAGAGAAGGACTAGTAGTGTTGAGGACTTCATGTGAATCAACACAAGACATCCTTCAGGAGATGAACACTGCCCTCACAACAATGCCCCAACCAGCAGCAGAGCAGTAAAGATTTCAGAGAAGCATCACCCAGCCATCAGCACTGCCACCACACTGCTAAGTCACACTCCAGATTTAGGCTCCTCTCCTCTCTGCTTTTTGTACCATTTCTGAACAGGGAAGGACTAGAAAAGCAGTTAGGAACAAAACAAGCAATGACAGAAAAGATTGGCTTTTCCTTAACAAATTGTTAAAGAGCACTGAAAAATGCTCATAGTTTACCAACATGAAGATGTGTTTTGGTGATAAGTTTCCATACTGCAGACAATATCTTCTACCCTCCCTCCCAAAATGCTATTCATGAAATATTAGCATTCAAATTCATCTGTCAAAATGATTGTTTATGTAGTATAGAAAAGCTATATTATCATCTGCTCTGCAGTTTGCCTCAGAGCAAACTTGATTCAGATATTTACATAACCAAAGATTATGACATCTTTTCCAGCCCTTTTGATGTGTCTGTCAGCAAGATGTCAATCAGATTAATTCTAGCTAGATTCTTTCCTGATACCCAAGAATAGCTGTGAGGCATGAAGCAGTCATTTTGCCAAGGAGAAAGTTTGTTTTCCAAAAAAGACCCCTGACAAATCACTTGAAGCAGAAAACACATTTACACAAGAATGAAAAATGTGTGCTTTATTATCCTTGAGACCCAGGATGTAGTGGATTTGAAGGCAAGCATGAGAACTGGTAGAAATATCTTCAATATCTGAAAGTACTAAAATATCTCCTATAGCTTATATCATATATATTTTCTTAATTAATTTTTAAAATTTATTTATTTATTGTTACTCCCTGTAATATAGTGATAGATGCAAACTGGGGAAAACCATATGCTAAAGGACATAGAAGTGGCCAATATTCAGACAAATCTTGCAAAGCTCAACTATTTCCAGATAGTGTTGAGACTTGTCAAGGTTCACATGTTACACAAATTTCCACAAATCTCCCCTTTACTCCCAAACCTTCCCTCCACTTTGCTCAACACTCTCCTTCCATCACAGCAAGAATGGAACAGAGCTTGCTGACACTGATGAAAATTCTAACTTTTTGCAGTTGATTCAGGCGACAAAATGGGCAAAGCCACTTCTTTGTTAACATTTGGCTGCTTTGTGCAATTGCTGAGTAAGTGAAACAAGATGGTAACATAGAGGAAAATTCTCATAAAGGTCAATATCCAAGCACAGAATGAATCAATGTAGAGTAATTGTCTACTGAGACCTCACAGCACAACATACAATAAGTTTTTTAGAGACAATATATTTGTATATAAATTGGTGCTGGAGGAGAAGAAAGATTGAGTAAAAAAATATAAAAACATCAAAAATGACAGAATAAAGGACCACTCAGAAAGAGAAGAAATGCAGTAAAAGAAGGATTAGCATCTTACACATTAACAAAAGGAAATATGGGCAATCAAAGGCAATGCAGCAGATGAACTAACAAAGGGCTAGATCCAAATCCCAAACTAAGGCTGTAGAAGAGACCAAATGAAGAAAAAATAACTCAATGAGAATTTCTCCATGCCTTTCATTCACCTCTTGCTGCTGATGAGTTAATAAATTGGGTGCTCTTTAGTATCAATGGCTGGATACCACAGACTAGTGGTAAAAGTGAATTTGACTTACAAATATTCTCATAGCTGAGCTTTACAATCCCAAATATATTTTCCAGATTATTCTTCAGAACTTCAAGTTCTTTTACAAAATATGTGTCCTGTTTGTCTAACGTCTCTCAGTGCCAGGAAGAGGTTACTGAGCAATGATATATCAGGTACAGGACATCTGCTGACCTTATTTGCTTGTCCATTGATAAATGTATCATAGTAGAGATAAAACTCGTAGTCTCTAAAAGCCCAAGTTAAATATTGTCTCAAGCATCCTTGCCCTCAATAGAGTAACTACTGTCATTTCCAATCACCTGTTGGCTCAACTGTCAGATTTAAATCCTCCTCTGTTATTTTAAAGCTTTTCTTCTCCAGTGTACAGCACCTGACATTATATAAATCATACAGATGAAAGACAAAGGTATCTGACTGATATTAAATGCTGTCACTCAGCTGGGGCTGGGTGGATGCCAACTGGTCAAATTCTCCAAAATCTTTGAACAGATGCTGTGGCTATTCCAGCTTTATTTCAATTTCACACTCTTCGTATCTATCCTGACAGCTGGTTTTGACAGTCTGCTCTCTTCTTCTCAGCTCTCATGTCAATCTCAGATGCATAATAGCTGGATTAGAGCTTAAACAATAGTGATTAGATCAGGTAGAAGAGGAAGCATGGTGGCAATAAAAAAATAAGATACTTCAGTAACCCTTCAAACTCTAGCCACTTCAGCTGGAAGCAAATTTACAAGAAGACACGCAGCAAGCCAAAAATTATTCATAAGAAGAGAGTATGAATTTTATCAAAGTTTGAGGATAGCTTGTTAGTTTTTTGAGGTTTTTTTAAAAAATCACATTAACATTAATTTCCATGAAAGAGTTTCACTGAACAATTCTATCTTCACAGTCTCAGTATTCAGAAGGGTCAACAGGTTACAGTTACATCACCTTATCCTTGGCAGTCCTCTGTGAAAAGGCCCTGCACCTTGCAAGTCATTTGATGCAATTTAGCCCTCATTAAAATAATGAAGGCCCTTGCCTTTGTAAATCATTTTAACATAGGTTAAATATCAAATAAATAATCAGAAGAAAGATTTGTGGATCAGACCCCATCACATTTAAGCGTGCCAAGGAGTGGTGTATGCTGTCAACAGCAAAACCCAGCCCTACATAAATACTGCTCTCCTCCACAGTAGAAACAGGGGTAATATTGGAAATGCATTTTTGCCATCTGTTAAATAATGCACACAAACAAGAACAGAAGACTTTTTTTTTCCATAAATGCTGGCTGTATATTTAAAAAGGTAGCCTCTACAATCCTCACATCCATAATTAAGTTTGTGGGTAGACTGAAGAAAAGAATTCCATTTGCACAAAAGCTCAACAGATGGTATTGTATTTTAAAGTAGAAGCATGTGAAAACTATTTGAACAAATGGCAGATGTGTCTGTCAGCCTTCTCCTGTGCCATTAAAGATTGGTGTTTAAGCTATTATTCAGACTCCCAGAATTTCACAAAAGTCCTCTGAAGCTTGTGTTGGCCAAGGATCTTTGCAGGCCCAGAGATAACCAGCTGGGGAGGTGGGGAGAAAAAAAAGTGTGGGACTTGTATGGCTCAGAAGTTGGTCTCCTTACCCAGTCCCACTCTCAGCTTCTCACCAAAGCCCCTCTTTGAGTACACAGAAAAACCTGCATTTGGCTGAACTGCAGGCAACACTGACCATTATGGCAATTTTTTGAGTTTTCTTCCTGTAAGGCTAAATGAACTGCCTGGTTTAACCAGCAAGGGGTAACACTGTTCCAAGATACATTGTCCACTATCTGGACTCTTCTGCAGTGACTTTATTTAATTAGAGCCCATCTGTAAAGTATTCAGATGAGAGACAGGGCAGTACAAAAGAGCAACCTCTTAAAGGTTCACAAGAGGATACTTAGGGAACTGCATTTTCCAAGATGACATGGAGGTTTTCTCAGATGGTACCTATTGATAATGCTCCTTTTTTCTTAAAACATGCATTCTTTTTGTATGGGACCAACAGCAAACTAGGTTATATCATAGACTGTGCAATCTGGGACCACTGCAAGTTCTGCCTCTGAATACATACACTTCCTGTGCATGGACTTTCTCCTAAGTGCCTACACCCGCTAGTACTGAAGTGAGGCAGGAGGCTTCCCATTCAAATAGCAAAATTAGAGGCGCCTATTCAGAGAACCAGGAAGAATAAAAAAAATTGTTCAGTTGCAAGGAAAAATGTTGCTTAAATACTCATAATATAAAGGACAATCTGTTTTACTTTTAAGAGCTTAGACCATTTTATTTTTAAGAATACCTTTGAAAGACTCAAATCCTCTCTAAGCAGCAATTGTCCAAAGCAATGAAACACATCAATATTTTCATGATAAAAAATCCATAGTTAGTTGTCATGGAAGTTTATTCTTAACTTAGACTTATCTTAGGCTTTTGTTTACCCAGAATACATGAGCTATCTTCCCCAGGGAAGAAGAGCGAGCCTGCTAGCTAGTTCTGATTAGCAAGGAATCAAAGCCTGTCTCACACTCTGACACATTAGGAACCACCCAGTCCCAGCTGACCTGCAAGCCAGGCTCCAATTCTACACTGTCCCAGACACTCTTCTAAAAGTCACTTCCATTCTAATGAAGTCTCCTAATAAGAGAAACCTTGCCTCACTGAAAATGAGAAAGGGCCCTTAGAGCCAGCACGTGTTCAAAATGCTTTCCCCTTGTTCATGCTGGTTTTAAGAATCTTGATCTGAATTCAGTGTCAAAGGGAAGAGCCTCTCTGATGCTTTGGAAGCAGAGCACACAATCATCACATCAGCTGCTTAAACCAAGGAACTGAAAACCTGAAAACCCACTGAACACATCAGGATGGGCAAGAGCCCTCCAGGCCAACAGGGAGAGGCTGCTGCACTGCCAGGGACAGGAGTCACAGCTCCACGCAACACGAATGTACCTGAAAGGCAGCCTGAAATGCAGCCAATGGAACTTCCAGAGGGGAAAAAACAAACACACAACTGTCCTCCCTTCACCCCCAGACCTGGGGTATTTTGGGAGTATACAGGTACACTGAGTGCTCTTTGTGTAGCCCTCTGCAAAAGTAAATCCCTTTATCAAAGAAAGCGTAGATGAAAGGATTCCTCAACTTCACAAGCAGAGTTTAAGCAGAGAGCCCTTCTCACTGATAATGTTCTGCATCTTCTGAACTATTGGCAGACAATTGCTGCAAGTTTCTCCTACTTAACTGCATCTTCCCACTTTCATGTACTCATTGGAGATTAAATTCTAAACTTGGAGAACTAATTTCTTTAATGCAGCTTTTCCTCTTCAATTTGGCATACAATACTTCTTTTCTGCTATCAACTCCAGCTACTTTAGTGAAAAGTGTTTGAGCCTGTAGCTAAGTGGGCTGTTTTGCTAAAGAGTTAATTCTGCACAGATTCCTGCTTTCTCAGCAGGTTTCAAAGAAAATGGATGCACAAATGTGCCTGTAAATATAGATTAAAACATTGACATCTCATCCTTATCTTAAAATTGAGTATAGAGAGTTTGAAATTCTGCTTGTATTGCATAGACTGTATCACTGAATAAGAGAAAACCTTTTGTTTCTTTTATAGCTTAGGTTAGTCACAAAGCAAGTAACAGGTAAGTGCACCATCTCAAAGATTACACACAGCAAAATTAGTTTGCATTGACTTAAAAGGGTTTGGATTGTTTACACTAAAGCAAATCGTGAAGTGAACACACAGGATCAATTCACAGCTCTAAATGAAGATCCAAAACTAACCAAGAATGCAGCAATTTCAGAAATAAACTACAGTACTTTCAGTTCTGCTGTTGTGCTTTGGGGTTTGGTTTTGTTTGTTTTTAAACAGAGCAGACAAAACGCTAGATAATACACAGAGAACACCTTCAACTTGACCACATTCCTGCAGCCCCAGCTGGTCAGCAGCACTGCTGTGCACTGAACAGACTGGTACCAGAGATGGTACAACCAACTACTATTAGTGAGAAAATTGTTCAAGTACAGAAAGTAATTTCAAAGAGTATATTCTCAAAACAATTTCTTTTTGTAATTGACCTTAAAACTTTTTGTTTTATCCTGGATGATAGCAGGGCTTAAAGATCAAATTATAAAAGAATGAAATACTGATTGACTAACTAGGAGCAATGGAAGTATTTCCAGGAATGCATATGGCATGGCTGATAGAAGTTATTAAACCTTGCTGGTTTTCTCTGTTTACATTTTGATTTTTTTTTTTCTTAGAAGAAATGGCTTAACTTGGTACTATCTATGGCCAAAAAAGCCATATCAGGGCAATGCATAAATTGTATCTTCTTTGCCTGCACTAAACATGTGCTTTTCTCCCTGAAGATCAAGTGCTGAGTGACACTAAAACAGTGCTAATACAGCATAGACAGAGCTGTTTCTATCCAAAGAATTAAAAAGGCATCTGAGAACTAAATACTTTCTCCACCAAATCAAATAATCAAATAAGTTCTGTACTGATGGTCATCATTGACATGTTCATGTTACATCATCTAGACAGCCCTAAATAGAGTTGATAGGAACCAGCAGAAAAGGAGCCTCTGACAAACAGTGAAGTGCCAACACACAGTTCTCTGAGTGAAATCTGCACACCAATGTTGGGTGGGTTTGCAGATTTTTTGGAAGGAGATTATGGTCCTAGTTGTTATCAATCTCCTTTCTTTCATTTGTGTTGAACTCATTCCAACAACAGAATCCAACAAACAAACAAAAAAAATCTTCTTTTCTCCTACTGATGAAAATGTCAGGCAAGCTGTTCAGGTGAAATTTATTTTTTGAAAAAGACTTACATTCCTTTTTTTAAAACATTCCTATTTCTAAAACATTAAGAAAATCAGAGTGAAGAACCCATACCTCTAACTCTTTTACAAGAATGAAGTCCTATCCAACTATTTATGACATGACTTGTCTGCTCAAATGGAACTTAAATTGTTATCACCTTTATACCTACGCAGCATGCCACAGTGATGTACTGCACACTGACAAAGTTTGGTTTTGATGTTGTTTTTTATACTAAAACCCACATTACACTGGTTACTGACCCAGTGAAAAGCACAATTGATTTCCTACTTGGCTTTGCCTTTAAAGAGAGAAAGTCTCAGCAAATGGCTGTCTTTGTAAGGTGTCCCACTACATGAAAATCAGTGCCTACCCCTTAATTGCTGACAGCTAAACTCTAACTACAAGCTATTAGACAAGCAGGATAAACACACCAGACAGCTGATATGATGCCAACTCAACATATATTCTGAAAAAGTTAAAAGTTTTAACAGGAAACCTTTTGAGTGACTGAATTCTTATCTTCCTATTCTTGAATCTTCTGTATTTAATCAGCCCTTGACACGTAGTTTTAAGACTTTCTGCTATATGACATAATATCAATCAGGCTGCTTTAGCTGTTTTCCCCTTTTGACACCATATCCCTCTTCAGATTGTCTGTGTGGATGTAGACTGAAAACAGAAGTCTGATATCAAGAAAAACTGTTTGCAGTAAAACAGATTTTACTGATGATGTGAACAGAACTCAGCTCACATCCAAGATCCACCTGACTACTTGAGGAGGTTAAAAAAAAGGAAAACAATGAGATATTTCAACAAAAATAGAATCATGCAATTACATTTTTATACGGCCATTACATTCATGTTCTACTAAACCTCAATTCAAAGTGTCACATCAGAATTTACTGTCCCTTATCTCATTTACCTGTCAACAGAAGAATAAAGCCACCACAGAACAGCAAACAATCAGACAGACCTAGTCTCATGCAGCTAAACATAAGAAACAGAGTGAAGCCTAGAGCTGATGCACTTCACAGAACTGGATTATTATTCTCTAGTTTTTTCACTATAATATGCAGTCCTTCCACACAAAAATAACAGTGTTGTATGGGCATCTTTCAAGTGGCATTTGATTATTTTAATAAAGCCTTCTCAAGACTTGCAGACCTGCTTCTTGTCTCCCTTCATAAAAGGTGTTATTCTGCCAGGTGGTTTATCCAGACTCCTTCAAGTTTTAATTATCTCTTTACTTAATGAGTACAGTCACTGATCTAGATTTATTGCAGTAGCTAGAAGCTTGTGTGAATAAAATATCAGTTCTGTTTGTGATGTGGCAGTTATCTTTGTTTGCAGACTCTTCTAATTACTTCCAGGTCATTAAGCCCATCTCCAGCAGTTATTTTACTGTCATTAGAAAAAGTGTTATAATGACACGAAAAAAGTCAATGAGTATAGGAAAAAAAGAGTCAGAAAAGGTCAAAATAAAGCTCTAACCTGTTAATTCAAATCTGAATTACTGGCACAGAAATCACACAGATAACTCAGCACATATCCTGTGAGACACCATAGCAATCAATAGGTTACACTGGGCATGTGTCAGGGCAGAATTTCAGCTTACAAGATATCACATTAAGTCATTTGTTTTATACTGAGGTTAAATTATAAGAATAGGTTAAGTTTCTCATTAGTTTAAACATTGACTTCCCAGTAGGCAACATGTGGAGAAAAGGATATATTCAAAAATGCATGTTCATATACATACACACACATGTCAGAACTGACAGTGAATCAATTAGCAAAGCTGCCTCTACTTGACCAATTGCAGCACTGGACCAGGTATAATTTTTTTTCATTTCACTCCTGAACATTTTTTTAGAGGCAGAAATCCAAACACATTAATTTGTCACGTCCTCTCCTGTCTCTTCCAGAGACTCTATTTGCTGAGGCAGAAATCCTGGCTTTAACTGTTTGATCCAGGTGTTCACTCAAAGACTGCCTCCGATACCAACATTTTGTTGTACCAATCCATCCACTCCCCATCCTTTCTTTAGTTGTTTGTGATGTATTTTAAGAAGGTATAGCTGTGGGAATTTCAGCAATAATTAGATCCTGCCACTTCAGCTATCCAGTTAATGGCTGTGATTGTAATTCCAAAGGAAGATTTCCAATGCAATCCAAGAGAACATCTAAAAAAATGCAGTTTAACCTAAACATTCAACTGACCTCTTATGCTGACAGTCCTAGTGGTTCACAAGTGGAACAAAACTATGCATTAAAATGTCTTTTGGCATTTTAATAAACCAAAATATGATGTGGCTTCAATAACCATGTTTGTATTTGCAAACTGCATCTCTTCCCTTTTCTTTCAGAAGTTGCTCCTACAATTTAAAAGCCTGCCAAAACAGTGCTGGAGAAATACTTCTGTCCTTAAAAGCAAAATGGCATTATTCAATATTTACAAAAATGGACCACAAAGCTTCACATTCATTGTGGATTTCTAAGGGGTTTCTGACCTCCCTGGCTAAGTGCATGCTGTCGCTTTTCATTTTCTGTTGGCTGGGTACGTGTAGGCATAGTTTGTAAGGGTGAAAAAAACCAGTTAACAGACATAGCTTGTAGCTTTGGACTTAGACTTAAGCAAGGAGTGTCAAAAAAGGAGAACTGAAACAAGGAAGATTTACAGAGCAATAATTAATAGAGGTTGTACCTGCATATCACACCTGATCTCACAATTGTCAAAACTCATCACTCAAAGAGGGTACCAGAAGGAAAAACTTCCTGCCAGTGTTTGCATTTCATGTCTAATTTTTCTTCCAGCCCCTCCCTATTAGGCAGGTCTTACCTTAAGTTCAAGACCATACATTTTTATCTTTTGATCAAAAAAACCTTTCCCAGTAATAAGTGAGAACCCCAGGCTGCATTGTATGGTCAGCATTTAGTCCACTAGGCTTGTTTTCTAAGGTATGTTTGTGCATATTTGCCCTTTTACTCATGCAGATTTGGCAGATAATCATCATGGTAGCACAAATTTTCCCTTTCTCTTGCATATTTCCCATTGTGTTTAAGTATGTCTTGACATTGAACACTGGTCCCTCTTCTCTCATTGCTTGGATTTTAGCTCCCTAAAATGCTGCACTGGTAAATGAAAGATGGCAGGCACCAGAAACCAAACAAAAACCCAACCAACCAGAACAACACAACTACACACAAAAACCAGAAATCACCAAGTATCAGATTTCAGAGAACAGAGGATATTATCAGTACCCAACATTAAACTTCCTGGGTCAACATGTAAATTTTAACTGTAAAATGAGTGCTATTACAATTTCTGAATCAACCCTCTCACGTCATCACTAAAATGTTCATCTAAGGATCACTAATACTTGTGAAGCTATGGGAAATACTGTATATAATTGCAACATGGTGCTCAACAACAGGGTTTCACAGGCTCAGTCAGGTGAACCACAGGCTGGGAAATGCAGAAGGAACTGCATTGTCACACAGGTAAGGTCACTGCTGCACTTTGTCAGTATTCTACTGGAACACCAGACATTTCACAGAGTCTTCTCTTCACAAAGGCTCAAGAGGGATACAGATGCCCATCAAAAGCAGCAGCAGCAGTCTCAGAGCTTTGCTCTTTCTTTTCCTCTCCAGTCCCCAAGGCCTCAGGCAGCCGAGGGCTCCAGAGTCCTGACAGACCCCTGCACAGTTAAAAATGCACTGGCAGCCATTTAAGTCCTTTCTCAGACTTTACCTACAGCTTCAGCTTTAACTCCAAATCCTCACATTCTGAGCAGTCTGTATTCCTGGAGACACTTCCTTACACCTTTTTCTTGGCTTTGCAGTACTCCAAACAGGAACTGCTCAACAATCTTTTCAGTTTTTCCACTAGACACTAGTGTAACAGATAAAACAAAATGATTCAAAATCACCTAGGACTACACTGGTCTTTCCTTTGACCCAGATAATGAAAGATCTGTTTTCTAATTTGTAGAGATGGGAAACATACTAAAAGCTCATCCTTCAGATTGGAATGTTTAAATCAACTTAGTTGCATTTTTGTATTATTTACAGTCATCTGGGGGCTGCAATAGCTATAAATCAAACAGCATCCCATCCAATTGCACCCCAAAGTATTAATTTAAAGAATGGATACCATATATGTTTAGAATCATCTTAGTGGCATTATTAAACAAAACATTTCCATGTCCTAACGAGAGATGACGTAGCAGAGAGTGAAGGAAGTCTCTCTCACCACAGGCTTTTAAGAAACCATTGAAATCTGAAGTAGCTCCTCCTGGGAAAGGAATGAAATAATACAATTTCTATAGTACCAGAGAGTTGTCAAATCACTCAGATTGCATATATTCTATCCCTTTTTCAAAAGTAAATAAGCTTTAGAAAAACAGTCACAAGATAGTGTTATTAATACAAAAAAAAAATCTGTTTAAAATAAAATTTGTGTCTGTAGCCTGATAGATACACCGGATTAGGCAATTTAGCCCCTTGGGAAAAAATGTTTGTGCCATTAATTTCTTCTTTTAAATATACTATACCTGTTTAATAACAGTCCATAAATCTTAGCAGACACTCCAAAAAGTATTTACTCCACAAAGAACTGCCCATTTTGCAAGTGAACAGTAGCTTGAATCCCAAAAGAAATCTGATATAGTACGATAAAATCCCAGTTATATTATCTATGCAGTTTCTTTTGCAAAAGAATCCAAGAAATAAAGTATTAACTACAAAACAGTTCTGGAAGATATAATCCATGCTGCTGACCTTGGCCTTTCAGTAATTGCCTTAGCAGTAAGACACACACCTGTCCCTGAACTAGTCTGTGTTACATTTCAGAGTCAAATCAGTGGATTTGCAGTATCACAGGATCCCACATTAGGGAGTTTCCAATTGTATGGAATTGGATGTCAAGTTCTTTGTCATTTTCATCCATTAGCTATAGACCAACTGGAAAATCTTAGGGCTTCACAAGATAAAACCATTAAATTCCAGGTGGAAAGACACCAAGAGTAGTGCACTTGTACCGTGCTGCTCTGAAGGCTCTCTGCAGAGATGAATTTCCTTTTTTTCTGTGTAGTCTCAAATACCTCTTGAAAAAATATGAGATTATTAAGTTTTAGGAATGTAAGGATTACAAATGAGAAAATAAGAACCCAGTAAAATGAGAGAAATGGAACTATTATAGCCTAGCAATTTTGTTTTGTTTGTATAAGTTAACAGTATCAGAAAGTGCTGGTTACAAAAGCTGCAATAAATGCAGAAAAATCTTCAACAGAAAGTCAGTATTGGAACTCAACAACACTGCAAATTCTGCATCCCTAATCCTAACTAAATTAAACAGTGTTGCTGTCTTTGTCCTGTAAAACAGTATCTCCATCCCTAACGCTGATTCCAATACACCTAACTGGGTTCTAAATTGGGAATTGTCCAAGACCTGTTTCAACCTTGAAAAGTCTGATTTAAAGTACTGACTTCATTTTAATTGAAGCACCATTTGTACCAACTCCACTTTATATGTTTCTCCAAGACTGACATCCACTATTTAGCAATTTGCATTGACCTCTGCAAGACAGACTCAGGGCTCTGTTCAGTGACAGGAAAACAAGCACATACATCACTGAAACCATCTGCACAGCAACTGGCTGTCTCCAAGATCTTCTTTAAATGGTCAGAAAGAGGATGAAGAACTAAAGAAATGTTTGCTGCCCGCTGCTTCCAAAAAAAACCCCCCAACAAAAACCCAATCCCAGAGTGGGAAAGGAGACAAGCATATTTACAGTGTTTCACTTCAAGCCATTATTTATATGTTGAAGGGCGGAGGACTAGCTGCACATCAAAGAATGCTGCTCAAATGCTCTAGCAAAGCACTAATTCTGCCAGGTTCCAAAATCTTCAGTCTTCTAACCTGAGCATCTAAATTAGACTCTTACTTCAAACCCTTGCTGTCACATTCATATCAAATCCTCACTCAGTGGGCTGGCACATATCTCCATGACCTTCCACCACTAGGAGCAATCTTATCCCAGCAGTCAAAAAAAAAATCAAGCAGAAGAATTAGGCAACCAAGAAGCTGTCTACCCACATGGTCATAAAGAAATCGGGTGATTTTTCAGATTGACAAAAAAATGCAGTTCAAAAAGTCACTTGGCTCAGAGATTTGTGATCCTTAATAAGCACAGCATTCCATATTATTGGCTAGAAGTGTTACACAGAATAAACCAATTATTATTATTAAAAATACACAGACTCCTGGAAGAAAGGCTCATATAAAACATAACTTACGAGACCAAATTAACTCTTCACTGTTAGTAAACAGCTCTGATGATTGAAGTGACTATTCAGACTACAACTATAAATTATTATTACACCATATTATACATAATGCTTGCATTAAAAATGCATTTAAATTAAGTCTCGTAAATAATGGTATCCATTGTAAGATATGTAACATAAAGCTATCCAGAGGAAACACTGAGAAAAGGATTTCAAACACTCTGTGTTTGCATTTCAATTAGAGTAAGTTCTTTTGTCCCCATAATAACTGATAATCATAAATAACAGATTGGAATCAGTGTTTCAAACCCCTTCCTTTTGTATCCTACAGATATTTCATCACTTGCACATCATTAGCCCCTCAGATTTCAGCGATGCTAAACAGGACACAGATCACAGAACTGATCTGAGAGGCTGTACAGGAACTTTGGCCAGCCAATTTTCCCTGATAACTTCAGTAAGTCCACCTCTCCTGTTTTCACACACCAGCTTCCCCAAAGGTCTATGAATCAATCACTTCTCCTTTTAGAGTTATTTCAGGGAACCTAGGCAACTGCAAAGGATGTTCCAGAGCATGTGTTCTTTTTCCTCCTTAGAAAAATTATTATATACAAAATACATGGTCGTAATGGTTCAGAAAGGTTATTTTGTAGGTTTCTAGGTTTCTGTTGTTTTCTCTTTTTGATTGCTAGCATATTCATATACATATCATACACAATACACACCAACACATCACTGTATAATCAAGATCTTTGAAATAGATTTTATGCTGAATAACACATTTGGGATACTATTCAGAGAAGGAGAAGCCAAATCTGAGTTTGTATTTACTGTTAAGATTAGGGTCACATGGAATCAAAGTTTAAGTTGAAGTGTAGCTGTAGTAAAACCTTTCCAGAATTTTGCATGATGAAGTTTCCCATTTCCAGCCAAGCTGAGTTAAAATGACTCAGAAATGCATTGTCTATGGAGACATACTGCTTAAATATACAAAAGGTTCAATCAGACAAATTACTGAATCTCATGGTTTTACTTTTCTTGCACAGAGTGTATTAGGCTATTGCCTTTTACAATATTTAATTGAACAATTCTATCAATTATCCTGAGCAAATATGCAAACACTACCACATGCAGTTTTTTCTGACTTAGCATTCATTAAAAACTCTGGTAGACTGTGTAGCACATTAAATTCATTTCACAAACATAGCAATTGTCTCACCTAAGAAAAGTGTTTCTTTATAATTAAAACATTTGCTCTTATTTGGCACTTTTCCTTCTGTAAATTGAATTCAGAACCTAGAAAAGGCTTCCCTGCAGTATGAGTATCTCAGGGTAGAAGCACACAGGGCTGGCCTGAGGTTTATTCCCCCTGTGAAAGCGAAAGCTCTAATTAGCCATCAACACAACTGGATCTTTCATCTCCTCCATGCAAGAAATAATAGTCTTGTAAAACCCATTACCAGAAGATATGGTTGGAAAAGAGGCCTATGATACACAGCTAGACTGGACACCCACACAGAAAATGAGGGCTCTGTAGTGGCACAGTTAAAAAAGGACAAGGTTTTTGGAAGGGATTCGAGATCCCTTGTCAGTGTGGTTCCTCCCAACACTTCTCCACTGTGCCTGTGCCACAGTACATCTAAAACAGTTCATGCTTAGGACTAATCTTGAATTGTACTCAGCCACACTGCAGTGCCCTTCCATCTGCATTTGATAAGGATTATCTGATGAATTAATGCATTATTTCACCTTCTCTGAACCCAACATAAGTGAGCATTAGGTGTATCTTCATAAATGTAGATTTCTCCTAAGCATCCTTACACAGGATTTCTATGTCCATCTCTGTGGACTCCTTGCTGCACCATCCCTACAAATGTGATCTTCCAAGAGAAGAGTTTAAAAATAGGTGACACCATATCCACCTTGAACTGAAAATTCAACACTGAATTTGCACAGGCACAATGAGCTGCTGGCAAGATCTGAGCTTTGAGGCTTATAGCTGAGATACCTGGCAATACAAGCTTAAGGATAACCTTCCTTTTCCAAAAGTTCCACTCCTGGAGATGGTATATTGAAATAAATTCCCAGCCAATACATTCCTGGTACAGTCCAATACAGTCATATAGAACACAACAACATTTATGGACACAGTGACACTTACAGACTAATCAGGAGACAAAATGCTAGAAAAAAATCTAAAGAAATTATCCAGGTCAAACTAACTTACTTACTAAGACACATCACCTTCTATTGGTGTGCAGCAGGTGTGCTTTTTTTTCCAATATACCTTAATGGTATTTTTCTTTAGTCTCAAGGTATAACTGTACTTGGGTAAGAGTTTTTCCTTTTAAGAAAAAGTTTTAAAACATTTGAAGTGTGTATCACTTTTCTAAGCAGTTTTTAATGGATCTGCACTTTACACAGGAGTACTGGTGCTCTATATATACAGTGGAACCACTGGAAACTGATTAAAATGTAATTTTATCCTGACAATGTTTACTGGAGTACCTTCATGAGAAAGTTTTTGTTCATAGATGAAAAAGGCATTGTTTGACTTCTTCAAAACAGCTCACTAGTAAACTATGTTTATAAATAAACATTTATCAATACACGATTAAAGGTACTATTTTAAGAAATTGATCTTATATGCATAAACAACATTTATACTGTCAAAAATAAAGTCCTAAAGCAAAAATACATTTAAGGAATACTTCTATTTTTCCTTCTTTTTATAACTCATAGCTGGAAGCTAAAATAAAAGTACAAACCACTACAAGCATGAAATCATATATTGAAACTGCATCCTGAGCACCCTAAAGCCTTTGCTGGGCTATATTTGATACATGACACATTGTCAAAAGCACTTCCTGTTCTTATCACAATAGCTTTGTAGCTATTTAGGGAATTTAGCCACTCAAGCAAGTCTTTGCACATAAATAAAGAGTGGGAGCATGAAAGAGAAGGCATTTTTGAGGCTTTTAAAAGAGATAAGAGATTAAACAGAATGCATTTCTCCAGTTTATGGGTTCTCTGGACTGAAAAGTAGTGTTACATCTTTTTTTATAGGCCAGTATTTGTGTTTGTCAAATTAAAATGTAACAGTAAGATTTAAATCCTTTATTTTTTGAAAATGGTCTGAAAAAGTGCACTTCTGACTTCTGTCTCCTTCAGACATTAAAATCACCTGAAACCAGTGGAACAGAACTATTGACAATACTGGACTTTGGATTACAACTTACAAGAAGTTTCCTTTAGATGTTACATGATATTAATTTTGATCCACCGATACTTTCCAAAATCTTCCTTCTATTATGCTTTTTTACTATCAAGTCTCTATAGCAATTACAAAAATATTCAAGTAGAATCAGGGATCTCGTTGCTAAAATTGTAAAATTACCTGATTTTCCCCTTGTTCAAGGTTATTCTTGTGTACAATGAAAGATCATTTAGGCACCACAGCCACAATGTGGGTTGCCCTCTTTAAACTTCAGCTCTTTGCAGGAAGGTACACTCTCAGGGGTGCTAGCCAACTTGCAGTGCTATCAGATTGCATATGCATGCCAAAGAATTCACTCAATTAAGGCATTAATGTTTGGGGTTTTTTAATCATTACTAGTACAGTGGTGATATATTAGTATTTGCATGTGTAAATAAATTCAATTAATGTGTTAATTGTACAGACACATGAAAATTAGTTTAATCAAGCCAATTAAATCATAAACAGTTCAGAAATAAGAAAGTAAGCTTGTAATGCAATTAGTGTTCTAACATGCTAGTAACTTTAATAAACAGGATCTTAATTATATGGCAGGTCAAAAAGACAAAATATTTTAATTGATATAAAAAGGAGCTTTTTGTTGCTACACTAGAGTCTAGCTGAGTTTAGAGAAAATGATCCATGCTAATGAGATCAAATGCTGTTATCTAGAATGAAAATAAGGATTTTTTAATAGAAATTTATCTCCAAAGTAGTTCAGATGACTGAACGAAGCATTACTGACTGCAAGAAACTAATCATGCCACAATCTACACGTGATTGAATTATACATTCACACAGTGCTCTCCCCAAAGCTTTCCAGAATAATAAAACAGAATAAAATATTTGCTAATATTTCAATATTAATCATCATAAATTAATTTTATGTTAATACAGTGAACAGCACTGCTGCTCAGAAAGCAGTGAGCTGTGGAGAAGTGATGAGTCATGGAAAAGGCCATTCCTCTCGTTATTCATTGTGTGGCTGGGTGTTCATCTGTGGGGCAGGGGCTCCCTGAGCAGCACAGCCAAGGGCAGGGAGCTCCAGCCCCACACAGGGGGCCTCAGCTGGAAGGGCTCTGAGCCCAGGGACCCACAGCCCTGCTCAGCCTCCTGGGTGTGAGCAGCCAATGTATCTGACACAACCCTGCTGCTCACAGGCACACGGGGACAGCTTCCACAGGTGCCACGTCCAGGGGGCACCCAGGAGGAGATGGAGAAAAGCCTTGTCTCTGGGGGACGTGGTCTGGCCACAAGTCCATGTCTGACATGGGACAGGGGGAACACCAAGGACACTGAACCCTCCAGAGATGTGGAAGAGGTTTTACAGTGATTTCTGTGAGCCAGAGAGAAGTTTGATAAGAGGATCCATGTTTACCCCTGCAAGAATTTTCTACCAAGGTCATTGACATAGAAATCAAGAAAGAAAGAAGGATAAATAAGAGAAACCTTCAACTGCCTGTTTGAATAAGCACTCTGTCTCTCGTGACCAGTGAGTAAACTTATGAGTTTTGTAAGAATGTATAAAAAGCATGCATGCTAGAATAAAAACAGGTTTGAAGCCTTCTGCAAATTGAGTGTGCTGCTTTGCATTGTGACTGTCTCAACTACGACACAGATGCTCTGCAGGCGATGGCAGAAGGTCCCTGTTGGTGGCCTGCAGCGGGACACTGGACTGGGCCAGTGGTGTCCTGTCAGCAGGTGCACCTTGGAGGAGCCAGGGCCATAAAAAGTACCTGCATCACAAGCCTTGGGGGCTTTCCCAACTTGCTGTTTGAGTGTGGGCTTTTGGCTTGCAACTTTTTGGTCTTTTGCTTTTTGTGGCTTTTTGGAGCTTATGTTTTTGTCTTTTTGGGTGCGTTTTGACTCTTATGCCTTTTGCTCTGGCCCCAGCTGCATTTTTGCTCTCCTGCCCTCACAGGCTCTTGCTCGCCCTGGTGTCTGTGTCCCTGACCAGTGCTTGCTCTGTCCCTGCCTGGGTCACCCGTGTCCAGCCAGCCCACGGTGTGTTCCTGCTGCCCAGCCCTGCCTCAGGACCCAGCCAGCACGGCCTGAGCTCCCCGGAATGCCCTTTTCCCTCTGTCTCCTCACTCATTCCTTTCACACCTTTCTTCCCCTTGCTCTGTCTTTTCCAGCCCTCTTTAGTAACTCCTTTTTATTTTGTTCTGTTTTTCTTTCGTTACCAATAAATGGTTCTCAGATACAATGTTTGTCTCCTGTTATAAATTATAAATACTGTTATTGGCTTTCACATTTATGTATTGGCTTTTACAAGTTATTATTGGTCACAAAGATTCTGATATAGTACAATTTGTAATTCCTTTCAACTGCTTTTTTGTATAGTATAATCTTTCAGTTTAAATATGCACAGTATAGTTTATATAAATAGTAGTTTGATCAATATATATTATATTTTAGGGCTTAGAATAATATTAAAATAAAAACGATGTGATGTTAAAATGCTTTTATTGTTCAATGCTTTTTGTGTAACTAACTCAGATAATGGTGTGAAATAGCCATGTTTTTTCTCACATTTGTGGACTATCTTATCTGAATGATAAGATAACAGTGACAAAAACCAAGACTCCAAGAGCAAAATTTACTGCCAACTCTTCAGTTATCAGGTAGCATCAAAACAACAGAATGGAGCCTCAAGAAGAAATAAAATATATTAATTTAATCTACAGGATGGCATGCAGACAAGTCAAAGGTTAAAACCAAGCAAAAGAAATCCTGAGATACCTAAACTCACAAGAATGTTTGAATATATATCTCTCTCATGAATTAGCATTTAACCCATGTAATGTAAAAGTATATAAGAACATTGTTTTAAGCTAATGGTGTGCTTTTTACAGATTGCCAAGCACCCCAGCACTGGATATTGTCCTTTTTATCCCTTTCAAACTTTTAAAAAAATTTTGAATAGTGTAACTTGTTTTTTCACATCTCTTTTGACTTAATTTCATTCCTGACCATCTATTTTTAAAAGAACTCCTCACAGTTCTCCACAGTGGAATGGAACATGAGGGGATGAAAAAAATATGTTAAACACAGTAGATGGCCCTTTTATACCAAATCAAAGGACAGCTAGCAGTTATTGCTCAATCAGTTAATAATTCCTACTTAGGAAAGGGCAACAGAGAAAAGCCTCAGATCTGAAGCAGAAAAAAAAGCTTATCCACAGTAATAAAAAGCTTATCACTCTACTTGATAGCTGTAAATTTATATATTAAGCCTAGCTATTCTAGAGTGCTGTACTGCTGGGACTTGGAATAGGCTACACGTATGAACCAACACCTTGAAAATGTGAGTCCCACGAGAGGGAAGCCCCTGTGCAGGCTGTGGCACACCTGGCACTTTGCTGTGTGCTGGGCACCGTGCAGGGAATGCTGTGCCACCCCATCCCATCCCACTGCACGGGCAGAAGAACAACTCCACTCCAAAATCCTGATTACTCACACAACTTTGAAATAAAAAGGCACAGTAGGGACCATCTGCATGATCAGTCAGTTAAAATCTTAGTAGCAACTCCTGGGAACAGTTAATTTGCACACTGAGCATGCAATAGGTAGCTCCATATTTGAGAGATGCAATCCCAAGCTAGGTAGCATAAGACAAAGCTATTACTTGCCTGCTTTTTAATTCCAAGAAAAACCTCTAATATTTTTTTCCTTTATTGAATCCACAGTCCAGTAGTAAATTAATTATTAGGTTTAAAGAAAGAAGGGGATAAGAGGATTTTCCTAAGAAGTATTTGCCTGGGGTTACTACAATGAAGTCTGAATGGAAAGAAGTGTATAGAGGGAATAAAGTATTTTCCTACTTAAGATATTTATACAAAATTATTATCATCTTATCTCATGACACATGATATTCAACAACTTGGTCATAAAAATCATCCCCCATAGCCGAAGAAATGCAAGTTTTGCCTTTAAAAAGAAAACAACCCACACAAACATAACACAAAAAAAACCACAAAAGCCCAAACCACAAAAAAACCCCAACAAACAAAAAACAAAACAAACAAACAAACAAACAAAAAAAAAAACCACACAAAAAAAACTCACAAAAACCCCATAGCTCCAGTCCCGAGACATAAATTACTTGTTTGACACCTCTCCTTTTTTTACCAAAAAGATCATCTCCAGGACTTCCTTCTGGTCATACATTAATCATTTTGAACTGTAATTTTTTTCACTAGTCATTGAAGGAAAAGGCATAAAAATTGGAAATCAATTAATGACTTTTTTTGCAAATGTGCCACAGTTGCCAAAATTGGATTTGCTTATGTTTTTATGATTTTACTCCCTAAGAAGGAAAAGCATAGTTGCCTGTTTCCTCGGAGCTGCCTTGAGACAAGGACAGCAGCACAGGAAACATCCTGTCATTGCCCAGGAACTCAACACCAGAACAAACAGCACAGGGACCCCAGAGACATCCAGGAGGAACATCTGCCCACTCTTTCCTTAAGAGAATGGCAGAAGAATTGGATTTCAGCCTGGGCTGAGGGGGATGCAGGGTAGAGTAGGAAGGTGGGCATTGAAGGTGAGAAAAAGGGATTTGGTGCTGCTGTATCTGTGTGACAACACAGCCCTGCTGACCCTTCAGGCTCTGAACCATGAACAAGAGCTGGCCATGGGCACCTAAATTTGTCCCCCTGAAGTCCAACAGAGATGAGCATTCACTTCTCCAGTGCTCTAGACAAACCAGCTCTCTTGCATTTCCTCAGAGCACTTCTACTACACCCCAGCCACAAATTAAAGCATGTGTGTGCTATTCCTGTCCTTGCTTTGACTTTGAAATCACCTGCATCTCTTACAATAGAGATTAACTACAAATGGGTATTCAGCAGCCTCTGTTTCTTACAACACTTCCCTGCAAAGAGATGCTGCCAGAGGTGGGATGAACATGACTCACAGCAGCTCCTTTTTCAGCTAGAAGTGGTTTTTTCCCTACACTGTACTCTAGTTAGAATGCTTAAGAGCTCCCTGAACTTCACAAAAATACAAGAAAAAGATACAATGAACACACTGAGTAAATATTTCAAACATGGCATTTTGAAATGAATTCCTGAAGCCCAAGGACTTTACAAAGGTATTTGGGTATTTCTTTATTAACATTACTTGCTAGTAGGCTGCCAGCCAAGGGCCTGCTGCAGAGAGCCACCCATGCCCTGGACACAAGGATCAGACTCACAGGTCTAAGTGCCCTCCTGGTTCTTTTTCCAAACACAGGAAAGAAATGCCTGAAATAATTTTCTCTCTGTGCTCTCAGCAAGAACTAATGCTTACCAAACACCCATAACAAAACCACACTGGGATAGGGAATGGCTTTTGCGATTGATTTCCAAGTTTTCATCGATGAAAAGGCATTTTAGTAACATCTTGATTAACCTCCTTCTCTACAGCAACAATCACTACTGCCCCTTCAAAATGTCTCGTTTTAAAAACCCAGCATGTTTGTTGGCAGAAAGTAACAGAATGAACAAACCATTGGTGGCATGTTGTGTTGTACAAGGAGGTCTGGACACAGATATTGACAATTAGCCATCCCTTGGAGCTGCCAAGCAGCAGCAGCACGTGTTTTGCAGCTGAAGCTGCAGCACAACAGAGCAGCACAGGCTGTGCAGGAGGCTCGGGCTCTCAGTTGCTTTGTGCTTCTCCTGCCTGGCTACTGACAAAGCCTCACACAGCACACATCTGGCTCATATTTCACCATTTATGCTTTCTAGGCCAGGGACTTAACAGTGACCAGCAGGATGGAATGACTGGGCTCTGGAATTTTTTCAAGACTCCCAACTATGTCAGTCAGTAACACAGCAAATTTATAAGGGTCTTCAATACTTAATGGAAATAAATCCAGAAGAAGCTGTGCTTTCACACTGCCTGGAAAAACACCTCACTATAATGAGCCACAGAGACAATACTTAAACCAGTATTTTTTTTTTTTTTCTAAACTATTTCAATTAAGATGCCATGTCGATCAGGATCAGGTCCACAGAAAACTTTGGGCCATATCAGATACCACTGCCTGCAGAAAGCAGAAAAATATCTTTTACCTACTAAACAAATCCAAAATCCATGGAGAGAAAGTTTCATTCTACTCTTACAGGAGAAATAACTTGAAAGACTGTAGCCATACATAATACAACACAGTCTGTTTTCCCTTTCTAATCCCTAGACTTTCTTCCCTGAGAAGGAAAATGCTCTTCGAATAACCCATCTCAAAACCCACAGAGATCCATCTCTATTTTACCAATAGAGTGAGGTACATTTATTTTTACATACTTTTCTGAGAAAAATGAAAGGGCTAAATTCCACATCTCAGATGTGTTCCCAAAGCTTTGCAGTCAAACTCAGGAGATCCCAACCCAGTCATCCAGAGGTTTTTCCATCCAGTTCTTATTTTCCAGTTCCTCAGTACCATCCCCATCCTCTGCAAATCCTTTTTCCAACCCACAGAACTGAAGGGTTTGCAATGACAGCCATATCTACACAGCTGTACCTGAGACAGATTGCAAAGCTAATGGAAGGTAAGGCTGGAAAATTCAGCCCAGAATGAGCTCTGGCCTTTTGCTGTTTGATTTCAGTCTGTTGTCAAGACAGTTCAAAAACAGCTAGCCCAGAATCACAGTTACTGTGTCCATGGATGGCTCCATCCTATCACACACCATCCATTTTGAGCTCAGAATTAAAAAAAAAAAAAATCAAATATCTACTAATTAAAAAATATCACATATACAAACTCTGTAAATATCTCAGATTCATTTTGTCCAGTTCACATGAAATATGAGAAAAATTCCAGGCACAGGAAAGATCTCAAGAATCTTCATTAAAAATCATACTTAGTTTCTGGTGCCAAATTTCACTTTAAATGCTAGGTTGACATTTAAAACACCTTCTTGCACAAAGGGCACTATTCATATTACAAAAAATTAATTAACCAGATCTCACACACTTTTATGCATTGTAATTCATGGATTACTGAGATTCATAATTGAATAATATGTAGATGTCACCTAGAGGTACTAAACCAATTCTCCTACTTGTAATTGCCTGACTAAGTAAGAATGACACTAACTTTAGCATTTTCTCTCTGATTAAGGCTGCTATAGATTTGTGGTTGCTGCTGTGTAATATAAATCAATAAAGAATAATTTTCCAGGCAGCAAATCAATTGTCAGTTCACAGACCCTAATACCTCTGTGCAGGATTTATTGAAAAAATGAATGGCAGGCTTGTTAGGGGATGTACAACATGCTTTAGAGGCACACAATGGTGTAGGGCCCAGTCCATTCCAAACCCTGCCAAGCTCCTTAACTCCTTCCTTGCCTGACAACTGTGGTGAAATGAAAGAAAAGTGAACAGACCTCCTAACTGGAAGAAAGCAAATAAAAAAATTCAATTTATTTTATATTTCTCCATTTAGCATCTACTGTCTCGATGTTACCATTTCTGCCATGAGATTTTAGGCTAAGTGTACCACTATAGAGGCTGAAATTGTCAAATTAAAAGTCGTGTAGAGCTGGGATATTTTAAGAGTTGAGCTATCTGAAAAAGCACCAACAGGATGAAAAAACACAGGAAAATGTTAACCTGATTAGATCTAATAATTTTTATGCTTTTTTTTTTCCATTAAAAAAAAAAAAAATGGATCAGACTCCTTTTCTGTATTTCTCTCCTTGGCTTTTACACAATGATGCATTGTTACAGGCTGCTGCTCCAGACCCAATGGGTCTCTTCCTGGATCCATCCTGACAAGGTTCATGTTGCCACTTGAAAGTTAATTTTGGTTTGTTTTTTTTTGGTTACCAAAACTCATTGTAATAAATCTCAATGCCAAAAGCAATGTGCCACATTGTAAAGGGCCACTGTAAAATTGTGTATAGAAGGACTGAAGTGCCATTTTTGTAGCCACAGAGCTTCCATGCAGACCATGCTCACTCCAGGATTAAACAGAGTTTAGCTCCTTCTTAAGGGAGGTAAATGCATCCTCAGTGAAAAAGATACTCAGTAAAAACATAGTTGTCATTATCTAACAAAGAACAACAGGCAGATTCTTTATCAGCACAGGAGGAACATGTTTGGCCCTGAAGTGTGACCTAAAATTTAACATTAAATAGGAAATAAAATTAATAAAAATAAAATTAATACACCCCACACCCCAGGAAAATCGCAAAGAAAGAATTTTAAGAAACAGTTCACAAATCTCTGCTCTGACAGTCAATCTGCATCACTGTAATTCACTCTCAAATCACTTGGCACTGCCACTGATGTCACCTTTAAAAAGGAAAGATATTTGAACTTTCCTCTACACAAAGAACAGTGGTCGCTCTCCTTCTTACAAAGCGGTGCAAAGAAAAAGTAAAATAGAAGCTATGCACAGATTTTTATGCAGAGAAGGCAAAAATTATGCCTTATGCCAGACTATTATGGAGAAAGAACTTGTCATAAATTTAAACCAGGCTCATTCTCTTATACATAAAATAAAGGTTGAGTGCAACGTTCAAGCAAAGGATACAGAAAATGTGCAGGCATTGTAATATCCACACTCTCCCACAGTGCTGAGAAAATAGGACCTTAATTATCCAACACTGTTGTCACCTAAAATAGGAACTAATGCTCCCCCACTGGTTTCTGAAAATCAGTTCCACCCTCAATTCAGTGGAAAGCCCACACTGCATAGTCTCACTTCTCATCCTACTTTCAGGGCTCACATTTTCTGGTATTGTGAATTCCATATCTGTGCTGGGAAATAAATAGAATTGGACAAAAAGTAGTCATTAAACCCCATTTCTCAAACAAAGCGGGCCTTCAAAAGAAATATTCTCCTCCCTCTAATTCCTGCCATTTCTGCTGACACTTTTCCATACAAGAGTTAGACACAATTTAAAATCAGTTTGTGAAGTTTTTCATTAAAGGGAGATCTGTACATCTCAAGTGAGAGAACAAATTATATAGCGGCTCTAAGAAAGAAGTAAAAAACCCAAAACACAATATATTCAAACTATTAATTAATCTATATTTGTCTTTTCCCACTTACTTAAAATGAACTTATTTTCTTGCAGGCAAGTGCTTTTCATTCGTCTCGTCACACAAGAAGTCTTATCTGTTAACCCTAGAACAATATATTTAGTTTGGAAGGGAAGTTTGGAGCTCTCTGACCCATTCCCCTGCTCAAAACAGGTCAAATTACTTCAGGTTGCCTAGGATCTTACTCAGGTAAGTTTTGAGTATCTCCAAAAATGACATTCAAAAATCTTATTAATTACAAGTGATGGCTTTACACAGGGCCTGACCTACAGGCCAAAAATATGTTCCTGCTAAAATAAAGCTCTGTAGTTAATTTGGCTAATTTCTGTTATTTTAACCATACTTTAATATTGAGCATGATATTAAACAGTCTAATAGCTCCAGATGGCTGGATTACTTCCCTGTGATATAGTCAATATTTTCTTTTTAGTGAGTTTTAATGTCTGCAGTTTTTTTGCTCTAATAGGCTCATCACTAACAGTAACCCAATTTACCATTTCTTATGCATGTACATTATTTTTGATACTTAATCACTCAAAACAGATCAGAAATGAGAGAAATTGAAGGTGTCATCTGCAAAACTACTCTTGTTGCAAAGATATCCGAGCTGACAAGGGATTTGAACTCAAAAACATAACGTAAAATAAACCTCAGGAAGCTTCATGCAGTAATTCCAGATCTGCATTTAACCTTATTATATTTATCTTTAAGGCTTTTATACATATTCTTGTCTATAATTTGCACCTCGCCTTGTTCGTTATTGCAGTCGCGTTTCAGTACATGCCTAATCAAAATAATTACTACAAATTGTTTAGACCTGTGAAGCATGTGGGACTAAGCCTGCAGTTCAGAAGTCTATATAATCACACAGAGAGCTGCTCTAGAGACTTTTTATAAAGTAATCAAATTGTGAAACTTAGCAATGCAATTGATTTTGTTGTCAGAAGATCTACATCACTGCCTAGGATGCCAAACGGCTGATGAGAAATTCATTCACCTACAAGCCTGGGAGCAATCACCCACCTACCAAACCATCTGAGGAGGTGGGGGCTCTGTTTTAAATGAGTCACCTAATTACCTGCAATGCATTAGTACAGCAAAACAGGCAACACTGAGGAATATGCATTTTACCCAACAGCTTTTTTTTTTTTCATTTCTCATTGGCACTTGTTCTTTCTCAATAAAGCCCCTTTTTTCATACCCTGTCAGAGAAGACACATGAGTTGTAGCATTCAATGAGAAGCTGCTTCATTAACAACTGAGTTATGTGACATCCCTTTCATGCCTTGCTGTGTGACTGCAGCATCATGTCAAGACAAACCCTAACACAATGCATCAGCCTGGGTGGATAGAGAGATGCTGCTTTCAGAAGCTTGCTGTCAGGACAGGATTCTGTATTTTTTGTTCCGTAGGTTGTTCTCGCTGAAGGATGCACGGGTCCTTCAAATACATCTTGGCAGGCCACACACTGACTGATACATCCTCCTGCACCCACTAATGAGCAGTCACATGGCACAGAACTGTTGGAAGTACAGTTGTGGACAGTACCACAGTGCTGTAAACAACTATGATTCCTTCTCAACTCAGGGTGATGCATTTTGTTGGGGTTTGTCTTGACAAGATGTTGCAGTCATATAGCTCACAAAACCCATTTTCACGTTTGCCACTGCTTCCAATATGTATAATTTCCTGTTTTTTCAGACAGTTGGTTCATCAGACAACAGTCATATAGATGAGCCTTTTGTTTTCTCAGCCCTTATGTACACACTGATTAAATTCCTCTCCAGTTCTCTTTGATAAAGACAGTGGACTGCAATCCCTGAATCCCTCAGTATAAAATCTATTTGACTTAGTTCACAGAACAATCTCCAACAATTCAATACCATTCCTAAACTGTGTATTTTTTAATAGCCACCATATTCTCATCAAGTAGTCTTTATTACTAGTATTATTCTCCTTGTTGAAACACTAATAATTTCCAGAGATGGGCTGATGAGACTAACATTCAGGCAAATCCTTCAACTCTGAGTTTGAATACTTTCCAGAGCAGTTCTCTGCCCTAGAGATAAAATTAATTTTCATTTACGTATATAAAAACACATTGCTTTCTCATACACTTCTTTTCAAGTGAAAAAATAGCTCTCTTATCAGCAGTTCCTAATGTTATTTACCATTTTACAATTGCTGGGCCCTTTGTGAATATCACCAGTGTTAATAATTTCTTTTGGTGGCCATTTCCCTTCTTTCCCTCTCTTGTTGCCAGTATTCCACTCTGACCTTCCTCCCATCCCCACAATCCATCCACCTACCTCACCTGAATACCAGCCTGTGCCTGTAGAGAGCAGCCTAAACAGGCTCCTCTGGCTGTTGTAGGTATATATTCATATTCTCCCAATCTGTTACAGTTTCTTGCCCAATGAGCTACCATTTTAACCAGTCTTTTCAAAGAAAGCAACTATTAGAATAAAAGAGGCTCATTCCCAGCTCTACAAGATGATGCCCAACCTAAAGACAACTTTTACAAAGGCTAAAGTATTCCCTACCTTTTTTTAGTTACTGTTCATCACAATGCAAACTTTCATGTTTTTTCATAAGTACTTTTATTACATCTTTCTCTCTCGTTCTCCTTTAAATAAAAGCCCTGGAAACCTATGGTTTCATAGCTTGCCCACAACCCACAATTTATGGATGCTACTTGCAACTTTCAAAAGCTTTTAAAAATAGCACTGAATCTATTATTGTGAATTACAGTAATTGCAGCAAAGATTTAAGAGGCACTTTGAGAAATTTCAATTTCATGGTATGCTTCTGAACCCACTTCCTTGGCATCTCGGGGAAAATGCAGTTATTTTTTCTGAAAGAGCTTTTCTTCCTGCCTTTTTGAGTGAAATTTTAAATGAAACTCCAGTATCCAAAGTTCTCTTAACAAAAAGAGACTGAGTTTCCAATCCCAAGTGCAACAGAGGCCAATATGGTACAAGACTAGAGTGATGCCATGATGATTTTTTTGCCTTTTGTTTTTATATACCCTTTTATACCCTTATCATACATTGCAATTCTTTAAGTCTGATATTTTAGCATGGTCTTGCTATTCTGCTAGACAAGACCGAACACTCTAAAGGCCTCACAGCTGGAGGCCAGAAAGCTTTACACTGTCTTGAGAAACCAAGGTTCTCTCTAGAACATGTTTTGTAGACCAGGATTAAGCCCCATCTGGGGGTAACACTTTAGGGAGATGTCAAGCCATACATTTAAGCTTCTCATTGGGGAATCTTTGTCAGACATGATATTTTGCAAGGTCTATACAATTGTGTACACAGTACACTGGGTGTGCATTTTGGCATTTTCCATTGACAGATTGCTGCACCTAAGGATCCTTATGAAATACCAAGGTAAAAACCCTCCTGTTCCTTAACTGTGTCTGGCTCACAATTCTAGGGCCAAGAAAAGGTATCAAGAGCCTCCCCTCAGCTATATGGGTGCAAACCAGAAAGCAGACCCATTGATAGAGAACAGCCTTTGGGATCTCAGTTTCCTTCAGCTTCCCAGGAATTTCTTTTTCCAAGGTTTCTGGCTGAAAGGCCTGATGTGGTCAGTATATTCTTAGATGAACAATCAAAACTCAAACTGAAATATGCTATTCATAAGAACATAAATAGGTATGGGCTGAAGAAGTACAAGTTTGTTGATATATAGAACTGGAAGAAATTTTGGAGGAGCTCTCCAGTTTCCCCTACACAGCCTGCCCACTCCCAGTACTGGATTACTGGTACAATATTGGAAGTTTTTCAGCTTTAGATTCCATCCAGATTATTTCCCTTAAATTCAGCTTATACCACCTCTCCCACTGAAGCTGAAACATTACACTTGGTTTGAAGGAAATGGAATTATATTTTTGCTTTTGAGTTTAAATCAAATGGGAGATAACAGTAGTAAATTCCTTCTATGCAGCCACAGTGGCAGTAGCAGAGTGATGCAGCAGCAGAACTGTCTTGTCCCTAAAACACAAGAAACTTTTAGGGGGGAAAGAAGTGATCATTAGAATCATTGGCTTGGCTTCCAGTTTGTGTGCTATATGCAAGGCAGTTTCATTGATGGCTCATCAAGCTTTAAATTACCGATTTGGGAGCAATCATGTTGTCCACATACCAGGAGGATTAGCTATGCCTTAGGAACATGAGCTGCATCTCACACTCCTGTCTCTCTTCCCCTTCCCTCACACTACAGATATTTTCAATGCTCATGTTTGGATGAACAACCTGCAGAGTCTTGCCAATACCAACATTCAAATAACAGATTCACACAACTGCTCTGCTGACAAGGCTCCAACACAATGGCATTAGCTGGTGTTAGACTTGGTCTAAGTTTTCCTCTTCAGGGGGTTTTGAATTGAATTCCCTATCAAAATTCTACTGCCATGATCCCGAACACTCTCCCTTTCCCTGAAATTGCCAGCTGCAGGGAAAACAGGTGAGAACAAAGACTCTGGCCTTCTAACTTTGTCTTCTGTGTAAATGAATCAACAAATGAAGGACTCTCTTAGTTCCTTTGAATTAAAAGAAGGCTTGTAATCCTTCTAGACACACAAATTAAAAAAAAATAATTAAAAAATAAACAAACCAAAAAGCAGTTTGTTTGGTTTTTTTCCTTTTGGTGATGAAACAGACATGAACCAGAGGACAGGATGGGAGCAGAATGGGCAGAAGGTTGTGGAGAGAGCAGGAGAGAAACATGCTTAGGATGCATTCCTGCTTGAGCAGTAAATGCAGTGAAGTCTATGAAATAAGAGAGAACACGACTAACATGAGCAGTCTAATTCTTGTTACAACAGCATGACAACAGCACAATAGAGGGATTCCTTCCTCACCCTCATCTTCACTTCTTTGGCTACCAGCACAAGAGAAATAAAGTTGCCGATTTCAGGGCTGGGCTTGCCTCTGTTACTCTGACACACACAGACTCCAAGGCACAGCAGCTCCCAAAATGCTCTTGCTCTACTTCAGTGTTTGCTAGAGCATGACAGGAGTTGTTGAATAAGCTCTTTCTGAAGAAAGCACTTCTAACAAAGCACATTTTCTCCTCAAGGTTTGTTGATTTTTCTTCTCCTTACTGCTCTCTTAATGAAAAAATAACTACATTGCCCACATACTGTAAATACCAGTAAGTGCTTCTGCTCTTTTTTTTATGTCTCAGGGTCATGTAAATTTTGACACTGACAAGAAAGCTTGCTCTGTCCAGTGGTATTTTGTCATTTTCATTTCTCCAGATGTTGTGGATTTTATTTTACTATCCAGTGGGCTTATTTAAAAGATTCCCTAAGGAAGAGAAAGCTGGGGACCCCTCCCCTGCCTTAGAGTGGCTTAAACTATAGGGCACTATAGTTTACACTTTTTTCCCAAGTTATATGGCAATGGATGTATAGTCAGAAAGCTGCAACTTAGCTTATTTCTTAAGCAATGTTCCTCACCTACAAATGTTTGGCTTCCAATGGCCTTACTCCTTTCTTGAAAGCAATGTACTATAGAACCTTGAACAAAATGCTTCCATTCAAAACCAGCCATCAATGCCTTACAAAGCAATTCTGTTGCTGAATCAATATTTTGTAGTGCTCTCCTACTACTAGAAATGCCAGTATTTTTAGAGCTGCCAAAACACTGAAATGTCATATTCAGATGAAGATCTAGATCATGATCTCCATTACACCTGTATAACTACATGTCAGCAGAATCACTCAGGATTTGCAAAAGAAATTGCTCAAAATACAGCCTCATCATCTTATTTATTTTCTGCCTTTTCTCTGAAGGCATTTTTAGAACCCCTGATCATGAGGAAAGGTAAGAAGTCAGAAACCTGACTCCTATTAGGAGAGCCATTATTGCTTCTTAAGGCTAGACTGACCAACCTCCCTGCAGGTGTTACAGCTGTGCTGCAGCAGTGGGCAGGAGCACCAGCAAAGGAGCTCCAGCTGGTCTGCTGAACAGACACCTCCCAGCTAATTCAGTGCTCCTTTTGATCTTACTCCCCAGCTTTCACTCTGTTGTTTGTTGTCTCCTCCTCCTGTAATACTAGCCCACTTTCTGCCAATCTACTATTCCTGATAGGGGTCCTGTGACTTCCTGAAATCTCATAATCCAGAGAACAAATAATTTACTTCGAAGTTCATTTTTTACTCCAGTACAGCTGTTTTTTTCATCACTTCATACCTTGTTACATGGTTGCACATCCAGTAAAGACACAGCTTTTAAATTATGACCACTGACTCCCCAGGTAGTAGTGAGAAAGAGTGACTAGAATACATCCAAAAAGATAATGATTAACAACCAGATAAAACTGAAAGGAAGTAGGGGAAGGAAGGAACAAGTAATTATTTTTCCCCCCACCTGTCTACACCCTACTACTCTCATCATCATCACAAAGGGTAAGACAAAGGGAATTACAAACCAGAGAAGAGCTCTTGCATGGACTGAAGGCCAGACACAGCTGGGTCCAACAAGCCAGCTCACAGCCTCTTGGGTCAGCAGATAACCAGCAGCTCTCTGAAGAGAGCTAATTAATATTTTTGGTGCATGACCATGCTCTTCAGTTTTAATTGGTGACAAGTGAGCAACTAAAGAATTGTAAGTGGAATTTCATTTATCTGTATAGAGCAGATCAATATTCACTCAGCATGCAACAACTTCTTGCATCTCAACAGGATGAAATAAATTGTCAGTCAGCAGCATGCTTTAGTTATTGTTAGAATGTTTCTAGCTAAATTATTCCACTTCTCAAAAGGCCAACTGATAAATGTTTATTTCTTCATGATTTTGCTGTTTAGGGCTGGGTAGAGTTCATTTTCTTCACAGTAGCTGGTATGGACTGTGTTTTCCATTTGGGCTGGGAACAGTGCTGATAACACAGGGTTATTTTGGTTACTGCTGAGGAGGGCTTGTACAGTCAAGGACTTGCCTTCTCCTCTCTCTACCCCACCAGTGAGGAAGATGGGGATGCACAAGGAGCTGGGAGGGGACACAGCTGGAACAGCTGATTCCAAATGGCCAAAGGGATATTCCAGCATTAAACTGTGGCAAAGTTGTCCAGAGGCTGCTGCTCTGGGACTGTCTGGGCATCATTTGGTTGGTGGGGAGCAATTGTTTCATGCTGGGAAGGGGAAGAAACCAGTGGCTGTGTGGGGCTTTGATACCAGCTGGGGCTGGTAGCTTGCAATGAACACAATTTAAATTCAGAGTAGGGCTCTAGTAAAATAAGAAGTACAAACAAGAGAGGGCTGCAGGAATTTCTCTCTTTTTCTCCTCTTCAGATATTGCAATGGCCTCCCATGTCATAAGGGGCACTTACTGAATTTAAAGATGTCATAAGCCAGAAGCTCTCCTGCTCACTTCATATCACAGTGAATTCCAACTCAACAGCACTGGCAGCAGCAGCAGAACAGCACTGTGGAGCTCTAAAGTTCACTGATGAGTGTTAGCTGAGGTCAGTCCTGGACAGCAGCAATGAAAATTTCACAGGCTCTGTCTTCAAGAGGGTACAAAATCAGAGCATCCATTTTGCAAATAATAAACCTTTCCTGATGTTATTTTTCAGTGTCACAGAAAACTCAGATTTCATTCATACCTTTTCAAAAACTTCAACTGTGTATTTCAACAACATATTAAAAATCTAGAATCAGAGTCCTGGAAACAGAGATAATTTCAAATAATATTTCTACATTAAAGCATTACAGATCCTGAAGTATTACCATCTCATGAGTTTAACTTAATTTTTACTAAACTAAGTATTGTCTGTTAGTTTCAGTTCTATTATTAATTTCAGCGCTGAAGAGCATAGTGCAAAGATGCATAATTCATATTATGAAAAGTCCATAAAGACACACACCTGCAAACCCTAACTAAGGCCATTAGAGTCAATGTGACTCCATGTGAACACAGAGCTAAAACCTGCAGCAAGCTCAGAACCACAACAGGATCACAGAGGTGATTCAAAGTGTTAACAAACAAACAACAATTTCGGAAGATCAAAAGGGGAAGATTCTTAGGAACACAGTAAGATTAAATTATTATCCAGGGAAGTTAAATGTTTTGCACTATTGAGTTATCTTGGTTGAAACCAACACTAGAGAATTTCCTAGAAAAACTGGTCCTCAGTATGGATTTTGAATAAGGAACACTGAGATGCTGCACAGAAAATCTCCAAATAGAGTAATATGGCAGAAAGCTACAGTTAACTGGCACAAAAGAAAAAAAAAAAAGAAAATTGAAGACAGGGGTTATGACCATTAATAAAGTAGGAAGAGTGTGAACTATGCAATAAAAGATTATATAAGAAAAGAAACTGAGTGTCAGAAGATGTAAACAGGATAAAACAAAATGAGAATCTAATGAAGCATAAAGAGAGGGTTCATTTAGGGGAAGGCATCATAGGCAGGATGTTCAGAGATGCAGCATTTTCATTTACAGTGGAAGAAGGGGATTTAGCTTTGTTTGCAGCTTGTAAGGATACTGCAGTAATCCAGATGGTAACTTATGAGAGCCTGGTTAAAAGTGCTAGTGTGAGGAATGGGAAAGGGTATACAAGCTTATACTGCCCCATTTTGAATGTGGCACATTTCTTGTTTGAGTCAAATGCTGCTGATTTTACCTCATATCAGAGGCAAAACATAAGCATAGGGAACAAAAAAGAAAACTCTACTGAGGATAAAAAATGGTTGTGAGCATGGATTAATCTCTAAGAATTATTTAAAAAGTCAGGCAGAAAAATACAAATTGTGTATCAGTTGTAATTTATGTTAAATGCAGCTTTAAGTGCCACATGTGATATGTCTATATCCTCAGAAACAGAAAAGAGAAAAAATAACAGATGTTGCTGCTGTAAAACATTAGGCAACATGAATGACACCATTTGTTTTCCTAAATGAAAATAAAAAAGCAAGAGAAATGAACACTGAAGACCTAAATTCATAAAATATTCAATACCTCACTTAGCTGATGTAGTATGTGACACCCTTTCTTGCTGCAAATCTCACAGCTGCTGTGGTAAAAGAAAGGAAGCAAAGAAATGGGAGTTAGTGTAAAATGATGGGGCTTTGACACAAGTTATGACAGGGATGAAACCTCTAATTTAGAAGCTTTCAGGAAATTTGGGGGTGCAGACCTTACGGTGATAGCCTCAAAGAACTATGTTTGGTTGTGTTATCCAGGAGGGAAGCAGCCCAGCAGTTAAGTCCTGACATGGGAGTTATTTGGGAAAAATATCTGAAGGGTTTTCAGAAAACATTCAAGACCTTTGCTGGGTGAAGAACTTCATTGGTCCCAAGAGACTCCTCTGAAGAGCTCAGTAAATAAAATAGCACTTTTACCCCTCTCACCTGCAAGCTGCTGAGAATGTTGTTTGTACTGCAGTGCCAGCAAGAGCCCTTGCAGCAAGTTCTGAAGTCCATCTCTCCTGCCTAGTGACACCTTGCCCATTTCACTTTGCCAGGACAGGGCACATCTGGAGAGAGCAAGGATTGTAAAGAGCAGGACTGTGGTCAGTCTGTGAGAAATGGATACAGGAGGAAAAACAAAGAGAAAAGGCAGAGGAAGGCAGAACCTGCACACAGTGAGAGCCTGGGACAGGGCAGTATTTCCAAGCAGATGGACTTTTTTTTAGGTAGGAGGGTGATTTTCTCTTGGTTTTTAGGGGTGATTGTTTTGTTGGTTTGGGTTTTTTACCAAGATTTCATGTATTTTTCCTGTCTTTTTAATCCCCCACAGTTGCTCTGATTACTACTGTTTCCTCTTAACTTAAATTTGTCTTTGCAGGAAAAAGGCTCCCTGGCTGCTCCAGGCTCCTCACTGTGTGCCACTCACCCCAGTGACAGAACATGAAAAGAAATTAGAGATTGAGATTCTGCTTTCACCTTTCCCAAGATCTGTGGCACAGGGAGTAACAAGAAACACAGTTTTGTATTTCTATGCTTTCCCACAACTCAGACTGCTTTAACAGGGAAATTTGCATATTACTGCTTCATTTTTATCCCCACATCGTCTCTTCTCCATGCATTCTCCTTTCCCTGAAAGCAAACTACCAAAAAAGGTTGGTACAATTCCATTTGCACCATTCAGCACATCCTAGTTAAAAACCCACAGCAACTGCTGTGAAATTTTTTTCACTTTTTCCCCCTACAAATTCCTGCCTGCTGCCTGCACATCCTCCCTCCCCACTGAGCCAGTGCACTGTGATAATCACACCAGTAGCATTCAGATAGAGATCAAGTGATGCAACTAGCTCTATCTCAATGCTGACTTTCAACTTCACATTCTACTTGGTTGTACATTTTTTCCTCTAATGAAAACTGTTCTTAGATAACAGCAGAACTACCCCAGATTTAGATAGGAAAGGAAGGAGTCTAATCCATCTAAACACAGGGAAAAGGGTTTGCTAGGTTATGCTGTCCTTCTTAATATTCTCTTTAAGTTTAAGAACACTGCTAGAACCATTTATATCTCAAAAAAAATTATTACTTCTTCCAAAAGGGCAGTGCAGACAATATGCCATTTTTATCAGCCCTTCCAGTACTGGCTCCATACTGCTACAAAACCAGTCTTGTCCTGTGAAAGACTATACCCATGGTGAAAATACTGAATACCTACAAAACTAATCCTGAATGTGTCAGATATCCAGAGGCTTCCTGAGCTATGGCTGTGACACAGCTAAACACAGGAAAACAGCCTGAAATACATGGGCAGAATCTGCGGCTCACTTTCTTTTTACACCTGACTTAGCTAAGCTGACAGTGAACTTTTTGTCTCTTGGGTTTTTCTTTAAGTCTTGCTTTATCCTGGAACACTTAAAGAAGAGGGAACACTTGGGTTTGGTTACTACCAACTAAAGGTACCACATCCCAGTTTTCATGGAAGTTATGTGTGGATAACCATAACCACTGATCTCCTCATCACTGCTCTGTATTTTATCAAAAACAGCTTTGATGATCCTCATTGACAATGCAGTGTCTGAATAAGCGAATAGCTATCCACAGATCTATTGGCTTCAGAGGGGCCACTTGTGTAAGAAGCAAGTCTACAGCCATGACTAATACAAAAAACACGTCAATATCCTATGTTTCTTCTCCAAATTATCCTGGAGGCTAAACCTGCCAACAATCACAACCCCAGCCATATAAATCAAGCTTCAGGTAAGATACATCACCATATTACATTATTCTTACAGTGATTGTCTCCCTGAATAACCATGGACAGAATTCCAAGTTTCCCTGTAATCTGTAATCAAGTGCAATAAAACTGTATTCATCCATCTCATGCTGTGTTAATTGGTATGAATACTTGTGGAGTGCCAGCACACTTAGAGCAAATACATCCCCAAAACAAGAAACAAAGCAGCTTATGCTTCAAAGCACAGCCTGTACCCTCTGATTCACTGCCTGCTCTCCCTCCACTATCACAACAGCTCAAACTTGGCTTCTACATCAGCTGCTGAGACAATGATGCTGGAGCAGTGAGACACTGAGGGAACCAGCTCTCTCCCCAGAAATCCACTCAATTAAATTTTGGCCGGAAGGAATCCGACCTCATATCAAAGATGCTGCCACGAGGGTAAGTTCCCTGGAGCACAGGGTTAATGATTCAGAGCGTGTCAGGTTGGCCTGGAGCAGTGGAAAAAAAGGCACACCTAAATGAATAAATAAATACATAGGGAAGCAATCCAAATAAATTCCAGCAGTAATTGGAAAAAAGACTCCAAAAACTATGGAGACACACTGCTGTAGTTGGTGTCTTATTTAAGGGATATTCAAATTTTCCTAAAATCTCACCTTAATGCCTGAATATTTTATTTCCCAAGATCACTGATACATAAAACACCAAAGAGTCTGTTAATACCCACAAAAAAATCTCAAGCATAAGTCAATCATCTCTGGAAGATACTGCAGTTCCTGCTAGGAGTAGGTGCAGGACATTTTCACATTCAAAATGGAGACTGAAGGTCGGATGCCTTCTTTTCCTCATAATTTGCTTCTTTGTAATTCATCCTTATATATACATTGTCACCAGCATTGCAATACAAGAACTTGTACAGTCTCTAAAGTATTTATGTGTGAAATGACAGTGAAGTAAGGGTATCTGATTATATGAAGAACAAGGTTTTCTAAATTTAACATTCCAGACCTAATAGAGAAATTCACATCCACCTCTTTTCCATTTGTTCCAAATTCAGTTGCTAAATTAAGAGATTCATTAGTTTTGTCCCCCAAAACCAGAACAAAGTCCCCCTTTCGTTTTTTTGTGTGCACTACTTACTAGGATGTTAAAGCAAGGACAATTTCCCCACTAGAATGAGAACCATCAAAAGCTCTGAGAGGATATTCTGAACTATTGTCCCCAAGCAGCAGGAAGAACACACCATACAAGTGCTTCATGTGCTTCTATTGCAGGAACACCAACAGTCAAAAAGAGGCTGAGATACTTTGGAAGACAAAGATGTCACTTGCTCTTGCCTTTACAGCTCTGTTTGATTATGATATATGTATGCAATATATAATTTCTTTATATGTATAGCAAATTTTTAACATCTGCAACACAATTTCTAAATACATTTAGCTAAGAATATTCAGAAACCTCCAGTAATGTAATAAAGCAGGCAATAGCCATGTTCCTGCCAGCTTCATTCTAGCTGAATTACCTTCCCCTTTAGAAGCTGCATGTAACAAATTAATTAAGTGACTGGAATTAGATTCCAGGATCATTAATAGACTGTGTTAACATCACCCAAATGAAAACTCTCTAAGAACTGGGCAGGTTTATGTTAATAACTGAAAAATATTTGGCCATTTTGCCAAATTAGTTCTGTCATCCATTCACAAGAACATTGAATACTTTGCTCTGTCAAAAAAAAAAAAAATTTACATCCCTACAAATAGCTCTATGCAAAAGCCTTGTTGTAGGAACTCTCCATGACATAATTTGTAGCAAGTTAGTTATTTATGCTACTTAGGCAGTCTGTGTTATCTCAGCATCTTAGAGCTCCAGCACGGGGCAGTGCTCTCGTGCCCACCTTTAGCTAGGGGCTACCTCACAAGAAAGGTTCAAAGGAGTTTTCAACCAGTGAGATAAAGGCCCTGAACCCATGGTCTCTTTAAGGGGAAAAAAAGACACAATATTTCACAAAAAGTATTTGGAGAATAAATTTCTATCAGAAAACTGCTAATAAAAAGCAAAACCCTGTTGATAAAGGACAGGACTTTGTGACTCCTCGTTCTGTGTGATCAACAGCTCAAGCTGGATCCTGTGACATAAAGAGTAAAGCTGAGCTTCTAGGTGCTGTGAGAGAAGGTCTGATGCTGGAATAAATCAGTTCTGTGCTGTTAAGGGGAGTGAACACAATAATGATGGGCAAGCTATAAGAAAATAGAAGTCAAAACAGCAACAGAACAATCAAGTAGATATATATTTGTTACCATGGTAACCCACCAGCATATGCTAGAAAGCATATGTGCTGGAAAGAGCTCAGACATGACAAGGAGAAATGAGAGAAACTGCAACCCCGATAGGGTTTGGGCTATGCTAGACTTGAAAAGCAGTCCTGCTCCTTATCTGTGAGCAAGGTGATGACATGCAGACCACAGGAATGACATTGCCTGGCAGGCAGCCTCTTCAGGAGCATCCATGGTACAGGGAAGTCATGTTCAAGTTTGGCAATGAAGACACAGTATGAATGGAGAAGGTAAAAGGAAGTCTGAACCCTCAAGACAGACTGTTCAAAAGACATTGCTATATCTCATTTGACAAAAATCTCTCCATGGGCCTGTAACAGATTCTGTATAGGAGCAGAACCACCTCACTTCTATTGGTATTTAGTGCCACACTAGCTCCCAGTTCAAAATTCAGGTATGTCTTGTAAAACCTCTATTTGCTTCTATTATACGTCACGTAGAAAATTAAGGTCTAATTATTACATTTTTACTCTCTATAAAATATCTGGCAAGTTCTACAGACAGTATTTTGTACTCCGATGAAGCACCAGCCAGGAGAAAAGGCACTGGTAATCTTACCAAGACATCACAACCTGCATCACCTTAAGTCCCTTCCACGCCCAGCTCATTAGTTGCTCCATTTTTTTGCACCTCAGATCACCCAGATATTTTAGCTTTCTGCAGATAGTCAAACAGGCAGAACTTTTATTACCTCTTCTTTTGAAGAAAGAGAGAGAGAGAGGCAGAAGCCAAGGGTCTTTTACTTTCAAGCAGCACTTCCAGGTTGGATATTTAATGTTGGCAGTCATATTGTAAGCCCATTCCTTTAGAAAATTCCTCAGGGAAGAAGCTGTACCAGAAATACTGGCTGAAATGGTAACCCTTCATCCTTAGGGTCAAAGGCAAACCTTTTCCTGTAAGCTCAATGAAAACCAATCTGCTGGATACGAATGAAAGCAAAAAATGTTGCCTACTGTATAAACACCTCCAAAGTAAATAAAACCCTTGAAGGGAAATGACAAAGTTACAGAGTCAGGAGAAATAGCAGAAAGATAAACTATCTCAGGAAGCCAGATTCACTCCTGTGCAATACATCAGTAGGAGGACTAAAAAAAAAAAAAATTGAAAATCATGGCATGTTTTAATAGATTTTTTTAAAAAATGTATGAAAGTCTGACTTAACAACTGTGCCTTCTCCCTCAAAACTAAACACACACAAAGCAACAACAACAAACCACCTGGAAGACAAACCAAAACAACTTTAGAGGAAATCACAACTTTGGAAATTAAAACTAATAATTCTCTAACCATTTTAAATTATTATGCTTGTGACAGAATGTTGGAGGTGTACGTTTCAGACTGGAAAAGCAGATAAAGATCCCACTTGAAAAATAAAAAAGATGTCCAAAACAGAGCAGAATAAGAAAGGTCTGCACAAGCACTGATGGAAGAGAGCCACTAGGCCAACTCTCCAAAATCAAAATGCATTTCTTTTGATGGAATAGATCTGGATTCATAATGTTTATCTGAGTGCAGTATATGGATCAGTTATCATCAATTGGAAAGGAAATAGCTCATTTAAGAAAAAGCAGTAGCACAGGAGTTTGCTGATGGTGAAGGATATAAACACCAGAAATCTCTGTTTCTGTGATGACACATAACATTGACAATTATAAACACAAATTGCTAAGGAAGTTATTAAATAACGGTGTATATTCATGTGAGCCCCATTTTATCATTATACCCTGCAGTATTATTTTGTATATAAAGTTGCACAGAGAAAAAAGCCTCCAAAGGAAATAGAGCTTGGGCAGAGGATCAGGGGACCTGCTTTTATACCTCTGTCACAAAGTCACTCTGCCTGATCTCCATTTCCTCTTACATATATTTGACCATACCCAGGGCATCTCCAGAGGGATGGGTCTGGCTATGTCCTTCCCTGTGGACATCCTTTGAGTGTTCACTGAGTTGTTCTCCATGGAAATTTCAGGAGCCATGCCAGCTGCTGGAAGGTTTTACCCAAGAGAGCATGCTCTGATGGCAGTAACGCTGCTCCATCCCTGCAGCTCTGTTTCAATAAACACCTCTGTGCCAAGCAAAGCCTGAGAGGCAGCCCCAGCACAGATCCTGCCACAGGCTGGATCATGTTCACGTCCTCTGAGAACACTTCCTGGGGCATTTTCAAGTGCACAGTTAGACACAAGTTCTTGTGTTAGCAAACTGTACGAGACAAGGATGAAATTTTCACTTTTTGTTTCTGTTCTAACCCTTTTTTTATACTCTTCTTAGGCAATGTCAAAACTCTCTTTTTATATGCTATTACTATCTTGAAATCTTCTCTTTTTGTTGCAAAGCTATCATGGCAAAGCACAAAACAGAATCTAGTTCAATACTAGTCAGACTCATGATATGACAGGATTTAAACAAAAACAGCTCCTTCCAGTTTCATTTGAAAATATGACAAAGCCTGTTTATCAAATACAACAAACCCATCTATCACCTTCTAATTGGAAGCCTTTTTTGCTAGAATGCCTGATGCCTTACTAATCTGTACACCACTTAATATGGAAGTTAATAAATTATACAAGAGAACTAATTATACTTGTTTGTCAAAAGATGAGATAGTTAAACTGAGGATTTAAATAACAAGGAATGAGCATTTTATCCTAATTAGTTTGACCTCAACTTTGAGGGACAGGGGAAAAGCAGAATAAATTTTTCTCACTAATATCTGAGTGGTAAGAGCTATTATCATACAGACAATGCAAAGCTGAAAGGGCCACTGTTTCATCAAGCACTGGAACATGCATTTCTTTCAAATCACAGTGTACCATCCTGACACCAATCTCCCCAGCTGTCCAATCTGCTTATGGTAGAAGACCATGAAAGTGAAAAAGTTAACATTCAACTTATTTTATCCCTTCCCCTCTTTGTTACTCTGAGGTTGTTTGTGCTCATACACTTATTAAATATCTGCCTTTGTAATTTCCAGCCTATTGTTAAAAACCCACACAAACAAAAATAATAAAAACAAAGGAAGAAGTTCTAACGGACAAAATAATTTCCTCTAAGCATATGTAAAACAGGTCTTGTTATGAAAAGCTATCTGAAAGACAGCCACCACTGGAAAAGGAGAGGTGCTGACCAGCAATAAAAAACAAAACAAAGATACCTGCGATTGCACTCAACACAGTGCCTGCATTTGGCTTTACCTGCTTGACTGCTGTGCCCAGAGCAGTACAGAATTCTCCCTCTTCAGGTGCATCACCATATGTTTTTCACTCCTCCTTTGCTTAAGAAGGAAATTACATCAAAATAAACTGACAGTTTAGGCATAAAATATACGTAGATACATTTTCCAGAGTTCATATTTAGGTGAACCCTCTTGACAATAGCTTTGCTGTATGGATGCTGCATACCAAGTGACCAATTCAGCAAGGGTAAAACTGCTTTTATAATGAACTCTGAACCTTGAGTTGTTATGCAATACCTATGGCTCTCTAGTAAAGCACCTCTAGGTACAAAAACAATAACAGTCCATACTCCAGAAGAAACTAACATCTCTATGTTCTATTCCTTAGGATAAAGTATCATTATAAGCTTCAGAATTCCAAGCTAAATCTTCAGAAATAATTTTCACAAGAAAAATACGAGAATGTTTCTTCAACCCTTGCACTGAAGAGCAGCGTGTGCCAGAAGCCCACTGACATCAAAGCAGTGCCTGGTGTGTGTGTGCTGGGCAACGTGGGCAGGCACAGTGGAACTGGATTCTGACACATAACCTACAGCAGTGCAAGCATGAAGAGATACTCCCTAAATATTTAATAATACCTGTCTTAGTTCTTCAGTTAAATAACCTTTTAGCCCAAGGAAGCCTAAAAAGATGTGTTTTACTTCTGCAAGCTACAGGTACTTTAAAAAACCTGTGCAGACTAAAAAAAAGGCATGCAGGGAGTCTGAGGGGCTGAGCCAAATCTGCCACAAGTTGATAGTTTGGGCATTTAATTGAAAGCCAAGTTTCAAGCGCACTTCATGACAGTCTGAGCTGGCAGTGCCACTGCATGAGGTAATTCTGCCCCTTTTCCATCCATCTTGTTTCCATTCTTGTCTCGCTCACTCACTCATCCTGGTGCAACTGCTGGCCCAATGCAGTGAGACACAAGGGATGTAACTGGCTGAAACAAAACTGAAGGTGATGGAAGGCTGAAGAGGAGAGTAAAGGTTAGTTTTAACCACATAGATTTTTTCCCAATCCACCTTACATCATAAATCTTTCCTTCTATAAGAGCAGGAAGACAGAGACTGTCATCTGGAAGGCAGGTAACACTAATTTAGATCTTCTGACCATGAATGTGTCAGTGCAGCCTTACTAAGGCTATACAGGGCTAATTTAATACATTTTGCCTTTTTGTTTTCTTACAAAATGCACATTTGTATCCCTGTTCCCTGCTTTTTATTGCATAAAGGAGAAAAACATGTCTTCATGCAAAATTTTTTTAATAAAGTAAATTCCAATATTTCCTTCTAGCAAAAGTTGTAAGAACTTTTTACAATTAAGCACAAAAGTATTGATTTTTATGTAATCCAGGGACTGCTGATCAGTTTCTAAAGAGAAATAATTTTTGTAACTAGAAATAGGAAGAAATTGGTATTCTCTCCTTTCAGTCATTACAGTTCTCATCAGCTGTTTTTTAACTTAACCTTTACTGGCTTACAATATCAACCAGACAAGCCTTCATGTAGTTTTTTTGGAGCTGGTTTTGAGAAAGAAGAGAGAGCAGGAGGAAACAGATGATATTTACTGCACAATTTTAAGATTCAATCTGGATGAATCAAAACGAGTCATCTCCTGAGCCAGGAAGTATATGAGGATGTTTAAATGTAATTGAAAAATTCTCCATTCAATGCTGCAAAGAAAATTCTCCTTCCAGCATAGATCAGTCTTCAACAGCCACAACCCTTATCTATTAGTTGTGATTCTCTAAAGATCCTAAATCACTTTATACAGGAATATTATTTAGCCAAATGTTTCTGTGCAGGATTTATGCAGCTAATTAATCCTGTTGAAGGACTATTGTCCCACAGATAATTTTGAGTTCTGTAGCTGTTTCCCTGTGTACTGTGTTCCTTGTACTCTGCCAGGGTTGACAGACTCAGAAAATACTCTTCATTCTACTATCCAGGTCGTTAATAAAAACACTGATTAATACAAGACATATAATATTGACAAGCCTCCTTGATATATTACCATGTTCTGACACTTGGCTAATTATACATATTCTTTAATTTTTCTCTGAACCGTTCTATATCCACCAGGCAGTAGACACCTCCAGACCACTTTTCCTCCTCTGAATCAAGAAAAGACTACATGAATGCAGTGCCAGAAACTTGAGCCAATCAAGGTATATTGTATCAAATGCTTCTCTCCTCACCCCCTGACCTGTAACACTGCTGTACAAAGAAATTAAATGGGTTGGTCACGATTTGCCCTTGAGAAATCTGTTTACTTGTAACAGATCTTGCTAACTGGCAGGGGCTTATAAGATGTCTATCCAATTATTTCTTGCTAGATTTAAGCCAAACAGACTGGTCTTTAATTACCAGCTCATCCTTTCCCTATCCCCTCCTGAAGTACTATATTTGCTTTTCCCCAGATACCACTTTCTTTTCTACACAGCCAATTCTTTAAATGCCCTAGAATTAATCACACCAGGTCCTGATTCCTTGAAAACATTTAAGAAGAACGACACTTAAAGCTAGAAAACTTTGGCATCTATTTTTGTATTAGCATAAATCCTTCAGTACAGAAGAATCCTCTGAAGCAGTTAAAAAAATGTTTTCAACATCTATAAATTCTAAAAGAAAGCATAAAGTGGCAGTCATGTGTCTTAAGAAAATTTAATTCCTATTCATCAGGCTTTAAGATCAAGAGAAACAGTGACTTGTATCGACAAAAATAATTTATAATTTTGAAGGAATTGGGACCATAGCTGTGCACTTGGTTCTCAGGGTATTTTAGATGTGTATCTCTAGCTCTCCCTCCCACTATTTGAGTTCTATTGTTCCATTTTTGGAAAGCAGATCCTAATATGAACACTTCTACTTTACCACCCTGAAAACACTATTTCTAGGGGCCAAAAAAAAATCAAGAGGCAGTTAAGAGAAACTTGTGTTTAGTCCTAGAACTGTGTCTGTAACTCAAGAACTCAGAAATCTAATCCTTGGCTTTGCTTTCCCTGACTGATGACGTTGGTGTGTCTCACCAGGGTTGTGCAGTTTTGAATCTCACCATGAGAGATCATTGGGTGTATGGAGCCTTGTTTCACACCTAAGGTAGGACACAAACCAAACTCCCTCCTCTTTCCCCTTGTAAAAACACGTCTTCTAGAAGGAAAAAGCCCCGCTAGAACAACCAAACAAATTTCTGACAGCCTAACACCTTCTCTAACTACTGCAACTAGTCCTTACTGTATTACACTGTGATACAGAAATAATTCTTGGCAAATCCCTGCTACCAAACATGCAGAGATGGAGATCTTTCCTTGTGGGAGCTACACAGAACTGAACCTCTCCACTGTTCTTCACATATTACTTTGTTGTTCATACCAGTCCTACAGATGCCAGTGCAAATGACTCAGCCCTTGCTCAATGATATTTGATTGATTACCAAATCATTACTGAGTCTGTCTTCCCCCCGCCCCCCACCCCCAAAGTTGTTGTGGCTTGAATATCAATTTTTTAGTTTAGATCAGTTTAAAAGCACTTAAACAATTGCATTCAGTTGATCCTAATGGAAACAATCCTGAAGCATTGCATTAATGACACCATGATATCACAGAGTAAACTCTAACCCACGTAAGACAAGTACAGCTATTACAATTAACTCTTCTAAACTACCTGAGCCAGCAGAAGGGTAAGTGTCAAAGACCTGAGGCAGTTTTTCTACTCAGGAGAATGCTGTACAATGAATAAGAATAGAAATAAGAAGACAACACTGAGTTTTTTTATTTACATACCTGGCATATAACAACTTCTTCAAGAATATTTACAATCAAGGATGACATTTGTTTAACAGGCAAAACCAAAAAAAAAACAAACCACCACCAGAAAAAAGTACCAATTCCATTTTCAAGGGGACAATCTCTACCTCATCTATCCAACATGAAATACACCATTTGATCTTCAATGCAATGTAGCATATTTATTTTTTCATATTTTGAAATAAACTCAAAGGAAACCAGCACAACCCTTTAACTAACTACTAAAAGGAAAGACATACTCATTTTTCTAATTGTCTTTTCCCAAAGAAAATTCCCCTTATTACAGTATCCAACCCCCATACCCTCATCTCTATAATTGTTATTGAAGAGACATATTGCAACTGGGATTCTGTAATAACTGCAGCAAATATTAAGATTACATAAATAATGTAACAGTGTATTTATCTTATAAAATCTAGAACTAGTTTTTTCAGCTCTCTGGTGATGTATTCTCCTCACTTGACTCTACCTTACCAGCAGACAGATGCATTTTTTCTTACAAGGAGTCTAATTCTCTGGAGAGACCAGCACTGGCCCAGCTAGAAATTCTACAAAATGCCTACCATTATGACTTTCTTAAGAGAAATGGAATATCACGAGTTTGACAGGGAACAGGAACTTCTGTTCACTCCTGAACTATCTTTTGTCACTAGCAGTTTAAAAATATTTCAATTGAATGCAGCCTAGACTATGGAGCAAAAGGCAGAGCAGCAAACCTACTCAGGGCTATTTCTACCCATTTTCTCCCACAAAAAATCTGCAGTGCTACTTATATTGCATGCAATAAATCCTTGTCTAAGTGTCCACATGCTATTTAAAAACACATCTTCAAGAGGAAGTAAACAATGAACAAAAATTGCTGCTGATCTCAACCCAAAGACTACAGATGTTGTAAGGTCTGAAACATAACTTCATGTTATTCTAAGAGCTACAGACTAAGGGTGATGAGATTTACAGTAAAGAGAGCAAAGAAAATCAATAAACAGAGTAATAAATAGCTTGCCTATATGGTACATGTCTTTCACATCAAATACATAAAGGAGGGACAAAAAATACAGAGATCATTTTGTCCTCAAAGTGAACTGTAGCACAGCACTTCACTGGATCTTGTTTCTCACTGATATATGCTCCTCCTGCTTCTGTGGGCAGGAGTAAACAATAGGTAAAAGCTATTGAGCCATTGTGTTTAAGTTCTGGCTTTACAGTCTATTTTCTCTATTAACCTGGTGGTAATTAATTACTACCTATATGCTTAATTACAACCAGTTAAAGAAATGTAGTGCAAGTCTGTAAACAAATCTTGGTCAATTTGAGGTAATGGGTAGTTGGAGCTAAATGAAATTTCCACTCAACTATGTTCATACTCAACATACTCAGTATTACAAGCATGGGGTTCCAGAGGATTCTTGAAAACTCCATGTGGAACTGGTTCCCAAAACAATCTAAAAATCTGTACTTCTTTAGACTGACAAATAACTTCCTTACAACTATGGACTTAGAGAAACTTGCTGTAGGCCTAGAAACACGCCCTCAAATAAAAAAACCTGGGGTCGCTTAGATGAAGTTTCACTCCAGGTTACCAGAAGGTCATACTGACTAAATAAACACAGTATATCTAAGGAAAACAAATTATATCAAGACTTATTACATTTACAAGAGGAAAGTGACGGGCACCTGTTCGGAACAATTTTGGGTTTGCAGTGAAAACTAGTCTCTATGCATGCACATTTCACTTCCTGCTGTTTGAGATCCAACTCACCACTGGAGTGTCCAACCCAACTGAACTCTGAAAGGCAAATGCAGCACCAAGTGCCACAGAAGAGCCAAAGGAGGGAAGGAAATTATACTGAAGGGGTAAGGATCACTTTCCTCAAGCACTTGTGCAACAATCAGCATTAGATTGTCCCTGGATTTCTGTCTCCTCATACAGTCCTTGGACTCTACAGTTGATTAGTTATTACCAATTCAAGGTGCAATTCAGTGAAGGTTTATTGATTACAATGTAATCAACGTTGTACTCTCCCAGACATGACAGCTGATGTTCCAGTCTCTTCCTTCACTGACTTTTCCTGTCCCTATTCACCCTACAGCTTTTCTGAGTTTCTCTGGCCTATGAAAATAACTCACACTTTATTACTTACCACTGTGTTTCATTTTCTTTAGTTATGATCAAAATACTGCTCTCCCAATAACTCTGAGCCCACACACACCATTTTAACTTTCCCTTTGGACAAGCATAATATGCTTTAAAGTCATATTAAAAACCAGTTATTTCAATATAGCCTACATAATTACTTTCTGGGACAGAAACACAGTTTCAGTCTTCCACAAATCCACACATATCCTTAAGCACTTGAGCTAAACAGAATGAATCGTGGTTTGAGAACTGCAATTGCTGTTCCTTGCTAATCCCCAGTGTAAACTCCTAAGCACTCAGCCTGTCCAGGAAAATGTGTATTGGTCCAACAATTCTTTTTCAACACTAAGACAGCTACAGGCAATATTGCTTGAAAAAGCACACAGTATAAATGGAATGTTGGCTGATTAGTTTCCATTTATCAAATCAATTTTCTTCCCCTAGAACATACTCAGTTAAATCCTGAGGAATTATCCCATATATGGTACATATAACATCCCTTCCTGACCTTTGTGGCATGATACTTGAAGTCAGTGTGGCAGCATCATGCTTCAACATTCAAAATCACATACTTTCCATTAACCAAAAAGTCAACAGATAACTAATATATTTTTCAGGGTGAGCAAACATTGATGCTGTTATCATGATGAAAGAAAATGCTTGGCTATTTGTTTAAGAGCCTGCCCACAAATGCTGGAGCCAGTGCAGGTCAACACCCAGAGAGAGATGCTCACAAAGAGCACAGGAGTGCAGCAAGATCAGAGTCATGGCACATTTTGAGCTTTGTGCCTTCCCCCCAGCCTGCTCCAAAGGCACTCATTTTATTCTCACTTGAGAATGTGGAATGTGAGAATGAGAATGTGGATCAGACCACTGCCACCAGGGCTGCTGCAGCAGAGGGAGCCTGATGGGACAGACAGCTCAGATTAAGTTTTTTCCCATGAGGAAAGCAGTGTTCCAATAGTTCCTTCAGACTTAAAAAAAAAAAAAAAAAACAAAAAAAAAAAAAAAAAAAACCAAAAAACCCTAAAAAACCAAAACACCACAAAAACAAAACAGAAAAAACACCAACAAAAAGTCACCTCAATATTAACTGACGTTCCCCTAAGACTGCACCATCAAATGCCCTAAATTTAAAGTGCTTGTTGAACTCACTCAAATTGCCAGAACAAGGTTGCCAGGAATATAAACAGCTGGTACTTTTTGTGAGTACACAAATTACTAATAAACAAAACAATTGCATCTTTAGGTGTTAGTCTGCTTTTTCACAGATCATCACTCAGTTTTCTTTTGAATCTAGGCACATTTTCTCAAACCCACCTTTGCTGACAAATTATTATAACTATTTAGTAGCAGAAGTTTTTCAAATGGTAGATTTCTGTCTTCTTGTTTACACCTATGAGAACATTTTAAGGTTATTTTTCAATTGTTAAGATCTACTGTTTTATGTGTCTCATCACCACAGCCTTAAAAAGTCAGACAGACTTCATGAGTTCCTTTGGAATTTTGTCTTTCATCATCAAAAGCACATGATGCTTTATATAGCTATGCATAACATTTTGCATTTTTTCCCCCAAAAGTTTGCGATTTTCAGCGCTGTCATTTCACAAGCGGTTTGAAAAATACTATCATAGTCTTATTTTTAAAACAAAAGATTTCATAGAGCACTAGGCATACACACGGGAGGGATGACTGCAACAGAATTACACCGATAAATTAAGGTAGTCTGGAAGCTGAGCTTTCTGCTCATCTTGCTGAAAATTCATCTGCACGAATGTCAGCCTAGGCACACCCTCCATCCAGCCCACACCTTGCTTTGTGCTAAAGGTCACAGACAAAAAGCAGGAAAGGATCAGATTTTCTGTGTGTCCATACATCTAACTTGAATTTAGTGTACAGAAATCCACATTAGATTAAAGCAAAGGAGTTTGTGCAGGAAAGCAGCTAAGCCATAGCAAGATGGTAACGAAGAATAAATTAGCCTGTAATAAAGACTTCTGGAGTGATGTCTTAAAACAATTACTTCCAGTACTAAGCTAATCCTGTTAGTTTAGATGCAGTATACAAATACACATTTTGCTTGTCTTTCTGTCATAGGTTATGCCTAAAACCTACTGAAAAAAATATATGTACAGAGGGGGACAGTAGATATAGCACATTTTACCCATTACTACAACACCTTCCATTCCCAAGAACTGTTACATTACTTTTCATGTTTAAAAAAAGGCCCAAAGAAGCAAAACGTGCCCATATGACCCTGTAACTATACAATATGAAACTCTAAGACCAGACTCCTGGTTTTACAACACAAAGATTTTTGCCTCCTTAGTATCATGGCAACATCTACCCTCAGAAGTCTTTGTCACTTTTTGTTAAAGGTGTGGGGGGAAAGGAAAACATTTAAAGCCTTGAAAATGGAAAGAAATAAACGAAGTTTTCTTTTGAGAAGAACAGCATTTATTTCCATTCCCTTTAGCTAAAAGACATGGGGAGGGAAACATCCTTTTAGAAAGTACTAACAATTCTTTAATACGCTAAAGTTTAGGCATAGTGAATGTTGGTTCAGCTTCTTTGGAAGTAACTTGGGTATATGCAGAAGGAAGGTAAGAACCACCAAAAAAACAGGGGACTCTGTGGTGTTGGCATATTCATATTCTCTCTAAGAAAAATTCAAAGGTAGCACAAAATGGTGTCAGCTACTTCCAAATCTGTCAAAATTACACCAGCTTTAGGTTCAAGACAGAGGCTTTGACTTTTTATTATGTCAGAGAACTGCAGACATGAAACTCTGTATTAGGTAGCTCTGTCTTTTTGCTTTTAATGTGTTTAAGAGCAGGTTAATGCAAACCCAAGAGACAGGAGGAGGCGTATGAGATGCACAACAACAACAATGTACAACAGCATTAATCAGCATATGACTGAGACCTGTTAGATCAGCTGTGATAAGGCCTTCATCAAGATCACAAGGTTGCAAGGGCAAAAGAAACTGGTAAAAGGATGTGAGGACTCCAAAGGATAATAAGGGCCCTGTCCATAGGAGCAGATGTTTCTGCACCTGGCATCAAGCTGCAACTCTCCTGAGCACCAGCCTCGTGCAGTACTGCACTCCTGTCTCTGGCTCACCGTGCAAGCTGAGCTCATGACACACCTGTTTGGTTAACTCTGGACTCTCAAAAGCCTTACACCTTTTTGGGTGAACTATCCCAGGGCACTAGCAACTGCCAGCTTGTACCAACTCACTGGCACAATGCTTTTTGTCCAGCCAGCTTTATCAGTTCTTATCAACTGCCCCTGCTTGGCCCCTCATCTGTTCAGATGGTGCAAGCTTGCTTCACCGTGCAAATAAGAACATTTACCTGGCAAGAAATCATCTCTGGTTTTGCCATCATTATTTGCAGAAGTTTGAAGGGAGAGGATATGATCTCAGTATCAACACAGGTTAAAACTCCTCACTGCTCTTTGAAAAAGGCCACGCGTCTCCTTTGGTACAACTGCTCATTTTGGGAAAGGAAACTGTGATGATGGAGTTGCCTGTGGAGGAATGGCATGTGCTGCACAACACTTCTCAGAGTAAGATCCTAGAGCCTAAGTACATAAGAAGTACTTAAATAAAAGGAGCAAGTAACACATGTTATAGTTCTGTCTAATTTTTATAGAAATAACTGCAAGAACACTCAAAGGCTGTCTCACTTCCTCTTCAGGAAAACTGGAGTCTTGAAGCAGTCACTGAAATGGTTTTGTCCTGTTTCAGGTTTGAACTTACAGCAGCATCAGAAAACAAAAACCTACAGTGCTATCTTAGCCACATATTCAGTTTTAAAGCCCCATCATTGATCCCCCCACCTCCTTCCCCTTCTGAGCAATGTCAGAAAGCTGTCCATCAGCCACAGTGTCCTCTGCCTCAGACCAACATAGCTCAAAGATGGGTCTCAGAGTGTATTTCAGACAGCACTTGGCAAACCTAAAGGAAGAAAAATCTGTTATTTTGGTCAGACTACAGTTCACAAAGCTAGAGTGGCACCAAGTGGTGAGAGGATGAATTTGCTCTTATTATGTGTATTTTTTTCATCACACTAGAAGCCACACTTGACATAAGTTAAAATAAGATGGTTTGGCAGCTCACTTTTACTGGGGAACGCAGGTTTTTAGAAATTCTACTTAATCTACACACACAAAAATAACAAGGATAGAACTTTCCACAGAGGATTCTTAAGCCAGTAAAGCTCAAAATTACTAGTAAGACAAAAAGCATCCAAATGTCAATAATGAGTAAGAAGTGAACAAAGATACAATAATTTTCATAATCAGATACAGCCACAATTAATCTTGATCTGGCCATTTGACTTCTCACACTCAAGGCTACCCTATCCTCCACATTGGAGCCATTGCAACTCTTGGTACATTTTAAAAGCAGCACCTTTTTATTTATTTGCCTCCTTTCTACCATATGTGACATGCAAGCCACCCCCATTCTTAAAATGTCTTGCACATTGTCATTTTTCATGAAACCTCGGGAAAAAAGAGAACAAGCAAAAACAAACAAAAAACCCCCCAAAACAAAACCACCAAGCCACAAAACAGCCCATACTGTGTTCCTTCAAAGATCATGTCAGGAAAATAATATTCCCCTCTGCTCAGCAATAATAACCATACGCTTCATCTCACTCTTCTCCCCAAAATACACCAGACTTGCAATCAAACCCAAGGAACAGAAGATACATATATATATATATATATATATATATATATATGTTACTATATAACAGATATCTCCCCACCCCCCATTCCTGTGCTATTCTTCTCAATAAAAAATACCCTACAGCTATTTCAAGGGCATCAGTGCATTATTTCTATAGAAAATGAGAGATTGTTTTCATCATGCATTTGTACTAACACCTAATAGGAGCTATTATTTACCCAGGCAACTGACAAAAGTGCTCATTCACATAGAAGAAAGTATTTGATGTTAAACATCTGTTGGCTACTTTGGCCCAGTTTTTCAAGTAGTGAAAGGCAATTTCATCTTTTCCTTGGTTTAACTTATATGCTCACTATAGAGAAGTCATTATCATGAGATCAGTAACTAAATCTAAAACTGAATGAATATCCTCACAAATCTAGAAAAATAGAGTGTGATTACTATTCTGACCAAATCTTTAAAGATATATGAATAGGAGGTATGTATAATAAAATATCACAGACAAGGCCAGTTAAGTAATTTACAAGTTATTTCAATACCTACAGAAAAACAAGTTCTGGAGAAGTGAGGAACTGAAAAGTGAAGCCCTGTTAAAACAGGTCTTTGTGGCAGCTGATGCATCCCAGTAAGCATGGGCAGGTTTGTAACATACCACTAACACAAAGGTGAGAGCCCAAGAGTGCAGCTGGGGTGAGACTTCACTTAAATATGAAAAACAACAGAAGCTCTGAAATTCAAACAGCCAGAAAAGTTCTTGGAGCTTTTGACCCCGTTCAGTTGCACAGGTTTTCAGAAACACCATCACATTAACAGCATAATCAGGTGGGTTTGAGTTCCAGGAAGCAATGCTCAATCTTCCCTTCAAAAGAGATGATACAAAATGTGAGCTATGAAGATTTCTGCTACTCAAAAGCACTAAATGTCTTTTCCTGCTTTTTAAAATTTAAATTCAAGGTCAGATGGTTACATTCTCTGTGTGAACGTCCCAACTGCAAATTAATGCTTTGTCCATAAGCTCAGCTTTCTTTCTTACTTTTAACAGATGGCAGCAATGTTGATCTACACATTAACAGCAACTGATTTCCAATTCCAAAACAAGAGAAATGATCTTTGTATCATTTCCCACAGAGAGGTAATTAATGGATATTTGCAAGCTGCTTGGAGATTCTCCAGTTAGGGGGGGTTGTTTGCTTTGGGGTCCTTTTTGTGGTGTTTTTTTTTTTCTTCTTCTAACTGTGGTGCAATGTTTACAGCCTGTGTTTCTCAAAGTGTTGTTACTTTTTTGAGATTCCTCACACCTCATTCCATTCTCTCATGCTTAATAGAAAGCTTCATTGTTGCATCTGACACACCACCACCTTGGCTTCCCATCCCAGACCAAACTCCAACCCTTCTAAAAGCCAGACAATGAAGACTGAAGCTATGCTGAGGGCCATTCTCTCATCCCTTCCCCATCTTCCCCCACTCCAGCCATTTGTCCAATTTCAGTATTGACAAGTTTTATACTTAGACTATAAAAACTTTAGGAGTGAATGATCAACTTCACAGAGTGTATTTGCATCAAGCATAACAGCCTCCCAATCTAAGGAACAACAGCTCCTGCTAATTTCTATTTCTTATGAGAACTTTGAAAGGAACAAGGTAAGAGGACAGTGTTGTCTGTAAAGACACAGCTGCCCTGGTTGCTTCTTTTTTGGTCATTATAAAAAATGAGGAGAAAAAAAACCAAAACAAAATTCTAGTGTCCACTGAGGTCAGTATGCAGTCCTTTTTTAAATTGTACAAGGATAGCTATGCTTCCCTTGGAGAAGTGGAAACTCACATATTATTTTACAATAGCACTCATCTCCTTGGAGCTTTAGCCACTAGTAGGGAAAGTTTGAGAATAAAAAACACTACCTACCAATTTATTGTAAATGAGAAGTTGCATGTTGTGCTATATTTTTAATTCTTTCATGAATTAGTGTTTATTCTGAGATAAGTAGATATGGATGAATAGCTGACTAAAGTACCAACTGCTTTTATAAAAGAAGAATTATCTGAAATCTAATCTTCTTTGTTGGATGAAACATAAATTGCAGAGGGAATATTTAACCATGTAAGGAGAAAATCCATAGATAAGGTACCACAGACTACACTTAGCAGAGTTAATTGTCTTTATCACTTTTTTGCTCTTTCACACAAGTTTCTAATGGAGTTTTTTGTCTAAATAACAAAACACACTGTCATTAATATTCTCTGGTACAAATTTCTTGACAATTAGACTTTAATGATAACCAAGTGCTGCCATTTGGATTGCTTGGAAGATAAAACTTCTGTTTGCTCAAGAGACCTGAAGCCAACTTTATCCTTTTGCACTAAGACAGAAAAATCTACTGTAAATCGCTCAGTGGGTTTAGCAGCATGTTTGACTCCAGCTGGTAATACTGACTTCATAGTCTCTGATGATTACTCTCTTTCAGGTCAGGCGTACCTATTTTGTCATATTTTTTGTCAACCTTCCTCAATTCCCATTTTATGGTTTTATTCCAAGTTTAGAGTACACATTCTGACACACCACAGTGGAATTGATCAGTACATCCCAAGATATTTTTTACTATGAAAAATTACCCATGCTACATGTGCTATACATAACTCACCTTTTACATCTCCTTTAGCTAATTGCTGGGGAAAAAACCTCTTCATTTTTACTAATAACCACTTTACACAGAGATACACAATGCAAAGACTAAAGGATAGCAGAGCAGAAGGGGTCATTTCAGTTATTGCTGTCATATATGACCATGCTTGGTTTTATTTAATTTGCTTTCAGAGAGCATTACAACTAGCTGAAATATCTAAAAGGCTACTAATTATCCTTCTCGAAAGAAAAGAATTATAATGAGTTTCTCATAAAAGTCCATCTACTTCTCCTAGTTCTGTCTAATCACTTGCTACTTGTCTGCAAATGGATTTGGTCTCATACATAATAATAATAGTGACAGATGTTTTTCTGCCAGTCAAACTTAAAATTCAAACTTCAGTTGATTATTATGAGTAATCTACAATTTCCTCCACAATTAAGGCTTAAACTTTGTTCACATTAACAAGTTCAATTTTGACCTCCCACTCACATCTATTAATGAAGGAGAACTTAAGAGATACATGAGAATCATGGCAGAAGAAGAATTTTCCTTCCAATTCAGTGTAAAATGAAGGAGAAAATTCCAATTTATGGCAATGTCTTATAGATATTGCCACATCTAGTAATCTGTCACTTTACTGAAGGGAGAGGAGGAAAGCAATAGAACTTTACTGGACTGAAAGCATGTCCTCATGCCCAGAACTGAAGCTGAGAGATCAGAACTCTGATTTTAAATCTAATTGATAGCTGCTTTACTAACATCAGGAGAGACTATGGGCTAAGAAACAACAGGCAACAAACAAGCACTATAGTTATCTTCCCTCTGCTTTTGCCTCATTAAAACAACAAACCTTCCTCCAACCACCACCAGTAAGACCCAAAGAAAAGCAGAGAATTTTCATAACACAGCAGAATTGATTTGGATTAACAGAATGCAGCCCAATGATTACTGATCTATGAAGCTTCACCATTAAAGGTACTCACTGGATTTCTAAAAATTCCTCTTTGGGCAATGTCTAACAGGGAGAGAAGGAAGGTGAGAAGATGTAGTTTAATGGATTTATCTACTGAAAAATCTAACGCACAGGGACAATGTTTTGTTACCCACAGTCCAATTTTAAAAGTTATTAAGATTTTAATAGGCTCTCTAGATTGCTGTGTTGACTCTGACAACCTAATTTAGGCTCACTGGCAGTTTCAGAGATGCTGCATTAACTGTTGGAGCTGGCCAGTTTAAATAAACTCCTTGCTTCAGAACAGCCACAAACCAAAATAAACTCTGCAGAAGAGTTCAGGTTAGAGCATTTGAAAACAACTGAGGGACCTGAAGAGGCAATATAGAGGCAGGACCCATCATGAATTTCTAAACAGGCCTGTGTCTGCTATACAGGACAGAAAGCACCAAGGAATAGCCTTTTTGAACCACTTAAGGGAGGAAAAAAAAATAAGTCTTGGTTTTTCTTTTGCATGCAGCAGACTGAGCAGTAGCAGGGGGACTGACATACAGCTAAGGAAGATGTAGCTTAATAAATTTTTTTTTAATAAAAACATTTGTTTTATTCCATAACTTGTGGTTACTCAAAACTCACTCAGATAGAAGCCATGAATTAAAATTTTGGTTGCTGAAATGACTTCCATGCAGTTTTTACTTTTCAAAAGTGAGGGAAAATAAAATACTTTTTGTTTGTGGGTTTTATTGTCTGACTTTTTCCTCTAAACAATTTGTTTTCCTTTCACCAGCAACAAAATAAAAGGGAAGAAAGTTAAACAAAATCTTGGTATGAAGATTTCAATTGCAGTGTACTTAATTCCAATTTTTTTTTAATAAATTAAAAATGACATAAACTTATAACTGGTAATTGATGTCCCTCAAGCTGCTAAGAGTGCTACTTATTACAACAGAACTTAAGACCGTCCATTTTATCAAGAGGGTAATTTACTCCCTCACTACAGGTCTTTGTGAACACTTGAGAACAGCATGAACATCTCTAGCAGAAGCTTTGGCAAACAAAAGAAACTGTCAAAACACTTGTCCACTACCTCTTTTACATCAGCAGCTGTGAAGTTTTCATTGAGAAATCATTTCTGGAAAGACAGATGATGTGTAAACTCAAAGTTATCATTAGATGTTAGTACTTATTATTCATCTGAATCTACTCTTTGCATACTACTTTTAATTGCTTTGCATTTAACCCTGACAAAACATCACAGTGAACACGAGGCAGAGCAAAATCTTCAGGAAATGCTAATACAGCTATTTCTACCTAAACAAGATCCAAGTGCTTACAAAACAAAAATAAATAAAATGTCAAACAAAAAAGTAAGACCACAACACTGAAATGCTGGCTCCCAACACTAACCTGCCCTCCCTCCTGCACAGTTGCAGCAGGTGATTAACAGCTAAGGGGGGTTTGCTTTCAGCTCCATGAGACAGTGAACCTGTTCAACAAATAATTCCTGTTAAAGGCTACTAGGTCATTTGAAATAATTCAAGACCTGTCTTTTTACTTTGAGTACTTTGGTCTAACCCCATATTTACTTGAGTATTCTTAGCGTTTAAGAGTCTTAATTTTGTTGCCAGTACTTCTTGACTTTTTCCCCATTAGTTGCTGCCACTGGGTTCACAACTGGTGTAAGGGCATCTGCTTCACGATGTTTACACATAATATTTTTTCACAAATAAAGTGAAAGAACCAGAATTTTCCCTGGATGTCTTAGCTGCTGTCCTGACTTGCCAAGGGAAAAGAAAATATGCATTGATTGGTACAATACACCAAAGCCTAAAAAGTTCAATCTAGTGGTAAGAATGAAAGTTGACATGCACAGTTGTCTTAATCCCATCTTTTCATTTGATCACAGGCCAGTATTACCAGTGTAAAGTTGAGGAATTCGTGAAAGAGAAAATTAAGATATTAAGGTTCCTGCCAAACCCTAATGAAGGCCCAGGGACACAACAATCCCTTCCCATTAACTCTCCCAAGAGCCCTGGTAGCTCTGGATGGTCCTGCCCAGCCTGCACTCCCTGGTATCCTGTTGTTTTGCCCCAGTCAATCCTGTTGCTCATTCCTTCTGTAGCAATGTTTTGTCTTCCTCAGACTATAATGTTCCACACTTCTTACACAACATTCCCCTGGTGAGGGAGGCTCAAAGCTATCACAATATGTCCTGGGGCATTTGACTTCACACCATCTTTCCTTGTTCTTGATTTGGGTTCTTTGGTTTGGGCTGGGTTTCCTTTTTAATGTTTATCTCAATAAGGAGAGAAATAAAATGAAAATCCTAACGTTTATATTCCAGATGGCAAAGTTCAGAGGATTGCCTTATCAGCTCCTGCCTGTTGGTAGTGAGGCTTCTGCCATCTCAGAGTTCATCATGCATACAGAGAAATGTGAATTCTGCTTATTTCACCCACAAGCCCCCAGGTGAATTTGATTCACTGCAGCCTAAGACAGACAGGCTTACCTAAGTTCACCTGCTTTTTTCCATTGATGTTGCTGCTTAACAAGGAGTCCATTATCAGCATGTGCCAGCAGCTGGCAAGGCTATGAGACACCAGAGCTCCAGCCTGCAACATAGACCTCCAGCTAGGTAACAGTGACTGTCACTGAAGTGACCCATCAGAGGGGCTGCTGTGTTTATCAGAACAAGGAGGAGCAAAGGGAAAGACTGGTGTCCTCACAGCAGCAGCTCAGAAACAAACATTATTATTCATACTGCAATATCAAATACAAGGATGTGCAGGTTTTTTGAGACCCACAATGAAAGTACTGAAGATGATTTAAATTAGCAGATGCCAAGTTGTTCAGCAGCAGAAGACCAATTCCATCATCACGTGTTTAAGGAACATCAAAACTAAAAGCCAAGCACTTACTCACATATTAGTGATTTGATTCAGTCTCACATTCAAATTTCCTATGGCACTCCAAAGACACACAAATTCTCATTTGAAGTACAACAATTTGTATCTTCCATTTAATTCTCCCCGTCTCTCTAAATGGAAATCAGAAATGACCAAACTCCAGGGAGCTCTCTCAAGTCTCTCTGAACAGGGAACACTTCATTAGCCTCATCAAAATATCTCCCTTCCCATGCTTGTTGTTCGACTCCATATTTTATCCTCCTCTTTTCAGCAGTGTACCACAGCTACACTCACCTTTGTTCTTTAGCACTACAGCTAATCTGGATATGCCAGCCCAATCAACACAACACAGTACTCAGAAATTCACTTCTCCCTTGTGGAAGTGCTCTGTCCCTTATAATACAAAGAAGTAACACACCTAAAACAGTCCAGACCACATGATACAGCAGATGAACAATATTAATTCACTATATAATCCTAAGACAACTTGATATGGTAAGCTACACCTCCAAAATTGTTCTCAGGGAAAAGACATGCACACAAGTAACCACTCCAAGTATTAATTAAAGCTTTTAAACATCACAGTATTGACACAAAGGAAAAAACAAAAAAACTGCCATCTTAAGAAGCCAAGACACCAAAAATTTTAACATGGCTTTGAAACTGGTATTGTTTAAAACAAAAGTCTAAATTATTGCTTGAAAAAAAGAACTATCCATGTATGCATGACACAACTTCTTTGTATGAATCAGTGAGGAAAGATGGACATTTAACTTCTTTCATCAGCTGTGCAGAGTAGATATCCTCCAATTGCAGGAATGGTATGTATTAAGGGCCTGAAATTCCAAACATTGCAGGATGCCTCCCAGAAGCAAGGTGCCACCACTGGCAAGGAGGGCTGGTTTGACAGTGCCAAGTGCCTCCTGCAAACTGACATCAGGAAACTGGGCTGGTGAGTTTTGTTTCCCAGGGAAAAAGGCCAACCTTCGTGTTCAGGGTCCAGTGGCCTGGAGTGGCTGGCTGCCTGCGGAAATTCCAAATGTCACAGGATGCCTCCCAGACGCAAGGTGCCTCCACAGGAGGGAAACTCATTTCAGGGCCTCACAACATCCCTGCATTGCAACAGCTACAGTAAAGCATGAGAGCTTCTGGGGAATGGCAGTTGGGTGCTGCTGACCCACAGATGGACTGAATAATACAACTGTCCTCACATTTGTAAGTGGGCAGGCACAAAAAAATTCTATAAAAATAAAAGTCAGAACAAAACACCACTATGAAACACATTTTAAAACAAATACCGACTCTACTCTGCCAACATCACAATCTCTGGAAACTTAGCCTTTATCAGTCTAATTAGCGTTGTTGCCTTATTGCAAAAGCTCCGTACCTTCTTGGTGATTTCTGATAGGCAGCTCCTCTTAGTACTGACTCCTTCTTCCTCACAGCACAGCCAACAAACTCTGTCTAACTTCTGGACCAGCCAATCTACTCTTGTACAATACCGATCCTAACTGGATCTAGCTGTGGCCTATTAAGGTCAGGCCTGTTCCTAATTCAGCTGTAACTCCATAGGGGTGAGATTACCTTCATCACTATCTCTATTCTCCTACGTTCCATCCATCCACAAATTAGTAACCTGAATCATCAGGACAATGAAAGAACATAAACCATTTTATGTGTTACGTGCGCAAAATATAGAGATCTACTTTTAAATCCCATACAAACTACCTGTCACAATTAAGTCATTTACTGTGAGAAGCCAATATACACTCACACACCTTTTTTTAAACTAAGATAATGGGCACAGTGCTGGTGGTGGGCAAATCCTGACCATATATTACATTGCACTTCCCAACAATTTTGATGAAAACTTCAGGTGGAGACAGATTATAATAGGTACACCTAATTGAAATTCATCTCCCTTTTGCCTTGGATGGACGACGTGCTGCTCAAGCCCTGAAACATAGTGAATTTCATTCAAATTGCATGCAGATTTTCAGGAAAAATTGAATTGATTAAAAAAATATTTGGAGACTCCTGAAAGAGTCCAGAATGCTGCAAATGCTTTGTAACTGTATTTTTGTCATCTGTGATTCTTCTACCTTCAGGAAAGAAATGGAAAGCCCACAGAGGTCTATCTTTTTCATGGGAGTGACATCTTCCACTGACGTGTTCAGTCACTTCAGGTTCTTGTGGATTCATTGAGGATTAGCCTTATTCAGTAGGGTTCCTTCCAACATATTCCCATCAAAACACATTCCCACCTGTCTTTCTCTTCAAAATCTTTGTGCTACTCAAAGTAGCAGCTTGTGTGTTTTAAAAGGTTTTTTCCTGTTTTGCAAGTGAGCAGATTCACAGCTGCCAGTTATACAGAAGATTTAGAGAGGGAAAAAATGAAACACCATCACAGCATTCCCCTCTCCTCCCATTTGGATACAATCCAGAAGTCAACTACTCCTTACAATAAAAACTTATAGCAAACCTGATTTAATTGGGGACAGTAATTGCCTGACCCTCTGTAAAGAATAAAGATATTGAACAAGATGTTTGAAGAAGTATTGGTAACAAATAGTAGCTAACATGGCCTCCCTCTTCCTGCTATTTATTGATATAATCCCTTTTCAAGTTAATTCAATGAAGAGCCTGCTCTGTCATGTAAACTGATCACTAATCCAATTACATGACAGAAATTGATACTCTCCTGCTTCTGCTATTGTCTTCAAACACCAGGCATGACAGAAAACAGAGATCTCCTCTAACCATCACTTTCACATAAAAAACAGCAGCCCTGAATAGCAGGACCCTGACCCTCAGTGCCATGATTACAAAGTCAGAGTGCAGGAATGTGGAAATTAAGGGCGCTGATAAGTAGTTGACCATATAATAGCCCTCATTCCTGCCCACTGCACAAAAGACATCATCAAAAGAGGATTTCATTTTTGTTTTAACCAAGATTAGGCAGAGAAATAAAGGATTACCAGAAGAAAACAGAAATTCAGAAATCAACCTCATTATATAAATGGATCCTGGATTCAGAGTTTGGACATGCCTTATTGTTAGGGTTCCAGCATTTGTTTCTTCATTTTCTTTTACTGTATACACACAGGGAAGTAGTAAAGGTGTTATTTTAAGAAATTATAGGTAATAGAGAAGTACTTATTGCTGCTTGAGAAGACCATGACAAACCTGCTTTCTATCAGTGAGGTTTCAGAATGGAGACTTTCCCTTTTGCTGTTTATGTTCTCTTAATAAATCAAACACTACAGAAGGGGTTTGCTTCTCTTCCCTGCATTTAGGCAGCAATCATTAAATCGTTAAAGTAAGCTGAAACACTCCTACACTTAATTTCTATATACAATTCCTCATGAGAGAAAAAAGGTAGGATGGCAAGAGCTACAGCAACAGCAGACCAGGCCAACTAACCCAAGTGCTGCAGGCACTGAACTCTGGATGTGAGATAACTCTCAAGGAAAGCATTTCTCAGAGGCTGGCAGAAAATCACAGGACAATTCCAAAAAGCAAAAATGAAGAGATATAGAAACATTTTATATATTACAATACCCATGTGACCAGACATGCAGTCATCCAGCTCTTCTGATGTGGTGTCCTGAGCCACTTCTTACCTTTAGTGAGAACTAGCACTACAATAAATATACAAGGAAAAGGGAAACTGATAAAAAAATACTTGTTTGTGATGAGGTTGAGACTCTTTAGTTGCCTAAAAGGGTACTAGCAAGGCACACCTCAAAAATAAGAGCAAAAAGTTGCTTGATGTATACACATATGAATTGACACTGGAAAACCTTCTGTGCAAAACCAGTGTTGATCTCCTGAAAACATAAGCAATCAGAAAACACACTAAACTGACCATCTGTTCCTGTCTGATAACATGAAATGAAGTGATTTATTTATTCAGCATTTAAACCCTCTCCCTTCTCTTCATATTAGTCAAGGATGATTATGCTAAATCCAGATGTAGTTAACATATTGTGCGCTCAAGTGAGCAATGGCCTTTCAGCACAGGACTTGCCTTCTGGCCACCCACCCTCAGAATCTCAGCCCTGTTGCCTTGAAGACTGTTTGCCCAATACCTTGTTCCAGGCCTGCAGGCTGGACATGTGCTGAGGCATTTTGTACAGTGATTGACTGAGCACACAGCACTGCACCCTGTCCTGTGGGCCATGGTAACCACGCATCCCTGAGCTGATAAACACAGCTGGCTGCAGCTCCTTCCTTTCTACAGAACACAGCTCTGCTTATTTGAAACCTTTGGCTTGGTGCAGTTTTAAAACAAGACATTTAACATAGTTTTGCAGAATTTTCTGAGGTTGGGTGTTTTTCTTGCCTTGGAGTTTGGGGGTTATTTTGTTTTAAGATGAAGAGGCTGCATTGGGCAGAGACTACTGGACATGCAGCTCAAGGTACTGCAGGCCTACATCCCACACTAATGCATTTGGAGTTCCTGAACTCCAGAAAACCTCTGCACATTCTGGTGCTGCACAAAGACAGCCCTTCCCTGGGATCTTGTCAGGATGACACTTTCTTTTCTGCAATGGCTTTAGGATTAGCCTCTAGGAACTCATTAGAAAATGAGTCCAGGTTTTCAATGGACTAAAGCTTTTTGCCATAAAGGTAGATATGATAAAAGTTCTTCTTTTAATAGCATGTTCTCTGTATTTTTCCAGGAAGAGAATGCCAACTTAAGATATCCTGAGCTAAGGTCAGCCTTTGTTTTGTAGGTTTGATTTATGACATTTCTGCAGCCTCTACTGCTATTTCTTTGAGGTGCCAAAAAGCCCTTGGTCCTCGTATGTATTTAGCCTTTTTTCTATTTGCTTTTACTATTAAAGCATAAAGGCTGGATTGAACTGTTCATCCCACTTGTAAACCGAGAAGAACAGAGTCCCATAAAGCTCAGCAGCTTACCTGCACTTGTTCTGCAGACCCACACATCCTTTTAAACCAAATTACTGCTCTGACAACTGAAGGTGTGATTTACACCAGCTCACTAAGGGCATTTTTGACATGATAGTTACTTAATTCCAAAAACTGCACATCAAAACCAAGTTTTTATTATTTTAGCTGCAAGTTAGCAGCATATATTGTTTCCATATTTTAAACACAAATCTGATTTTTCACTGAAAATCCATGATTTAGCTCAGATTTTGGGAATTCCAGAATTGGGGAATTCTGGGATTTGAGAATTTTGGGAATATTTGGGAATTTTGGGAATATTTGGGATGAGGAATTCCAGGATTTGAGGATTCCTGGGAATATTTGGGATCCCAGTTTCTGGGATTTGGGAATTCCAGGATTGGGGAATTCCAGGAATATTTGGGATGGGGAATTAGGGGATTTGGGGATTGCTGGAAATATTTGGGATCCCAATTTCTGGAATTTGTGAATTCTGGGATTTGGGCATTCTGGGATTTGGGAAATTTAAGAATATTTGGGCTGGGGAATTCTGGGATTAGAGAATTTTGGAATTCAGGGATTCCAGGATTTGGGAATTTTAGGAATATTTGGGATCAGGAATTCCAGAATTTGTGAATTCTGGTATTTGGGAACTTTGGAAATACTTGGGTTGGGGAATTCCCAAATCCCAAATTAACCTGGGAAAGACAACTCACCAGCCCAGGTTGCTGGTGTCAGTTTGCAGGAGGCACCTGGGGCTGTCAAAGCAACCCAAGCTGGTGGTGGTGGCAGCTTAGGTCTGGGAGGCAGCCTGCACCATGCAGAATCTCAACAGTCAGCATCCCACTCAGGGCCACAGGCCCCTGAACCCCAGCTCCGACCCTTTTCCCTGGGAAACAAAACTTACCACCCAGGTTCTGGTGTCAGTTTTCAGGAGGCCCTTGGCACTGTCAAAGCAGCCTGAGTTGGCAGTGGCAGCAGGTTCGGTCTGGGAGACATCCTGAGCCATGTGGAATTGGAGAAGGCAGATGGTCACTGACTGCAAACCCCAACCCTCTGCCGTGGTCACCAAAACTCTCCACCCAGGTTCCTGAAGTCAGTTTGTAGGTGGTGTTTGGCAGTGACTGGGCAACCAGAATTTTATTTTTCTGCAGCTTTGATCTGGGAGAGTTGGGGTGCCCTTTCCTAACCCTTACCTCTTCCCCTCAGCCCTCTTCTGCTGTCCCCTTCTTCACCTTGCACCTCTACTCGTACTTCCAGCCCAGCCCTGCCCCATCCCTCACTCCACCCACCATCCACCTTTGACTCTCTGCAGCAGCACCTGGGAGCCCAAACACGGGGACAGTACAGCCCTGGCAGCAGGACAGTACCCAAATAAAACAGGCAGGGACAACGTCTGTGGGCTGCAGGGTGTCACCAGGGGCTGAGGAGGGTGACACAGAGCATGGGGGCAGCTGAGAGGCAGAAGGGGCCTTTAGGAGCAAAGAGGGGGCTCCAGGGTGGCACAGAGACCCTGAGAGGCTGCAGTGGGGAACTTGAGGGTGGCACAAAGAGGCTGAGGGGCAGGGGGTGCCTGAGGGTGACAGGTGAACCAACCCTCTCACCACTCCTAACCCCACCCTAAAATCCACCCCTACCTGGGTGGAGAGTGCACAGTGGAGGTTAGAGGGCCAAGGGACAATGTGGGGGGCTTGGGGTGACACACAGCCATTGTGGGCTGAGGGGCAGAGGTTTGACAGGTGGAGAGCTCACACTGAGCGTTAGGGGTGCAAAGGACACAGGGTACCAGGTAGGGTTAGGGTACAGCAGCCCTCACCCCAACTCTAAGCTCACCCCAGACAGCACCCCTAGGACACGAGTTTTCTACAACAGCAGCACAAGGCAGCAACCCTAATGCTGGGACAGCCCTGGAACTCTCCCAGCAGCTGCAGGCAGTGACCCCAAATAAAAGGTAGGGATGATATTTGTCCTCTAGAGAGTTACAGGTCCCTACTTGGGGGCTGAGTAGTTTTTTTAGGGGTTTTTTTAAGTGCTTTAAAAGGATATTTTAGGGTGGTTTTGCAGGAGTTTCTTAGGAATTTTCTGGGAATGTTTAAGATACCTTTAGGGCTTTTTCAGGGCTTTAAAAAGATTTTGTTAGGGCATCTTAAGGGCTTTCTTAGTGCAAATTGGAATTTTTTGGGATGCTCTTGGGGCTTTTTTAGGATTGCTAAAAAAATTTTAGGGCTTTTTTAGGACTGTTGAGAGTATTTTGAGGCATTCTTTAGGACTAGAGTATTTTTAGAGTTTTTGAGGGACTTTTTAGGGTCTTATAAGGGCATTTTAGGATTTTTGGGGTATTTTTAGAGCTCTTTTAGGACTATTTAAGTGTATTTTTAGGGATTTTTAGAGGTTCCTTAAGGATTTTTAGGGGTATTTCAGGGTTTTTTTTATAACTAGGGTATTTTTTGTGTATTATAAGGGTATTCTAAGGGTATTTTTAGGTTTTTGTAGGGGTTTTATGACATTTTAAAGATTAGGGGTCTCTTAGGGAATTTTTAGGGTTTTTTAGCATCTTTTTGTGGCATGACAGCGGCTGAGGGGCAATGTGGGGGCTTGAGGGTGACAGAGGCTGGGAGCTGAGGGAGGAGCAGAGAGAGGGGACAGCGGGTGACACACGGAGGTGCTGAGGGTGGCAGGGGCAGCTGGAGGGTGACACAGAGAAGCTGGGGGCTGAGGGGCAAAGGAGAGGGATTAAGGGTGACATACAGGAGCTGAGGGGCAGCTGAGAGGGGACTTGAGGGGCAAAGAGGGGCTTGAGGGTGACACACAACCTGAGGGGTAAAGGGAGAGGACTGAGGGCTGGACAGTCCAGTGGAGATCAGGGCTGCAGGGTACAGCTCAGGAGGTCAGTTAGGGTACAGCACCCCTCAGCCCAGCCCTAACCTCACCCTAACCAGCCCCCCAAAGAACAGCCTTTTCCCCCCAAGAGCAGCACAACACAGCAACCCCAACAGTGAGAGCAGAGTGGAACCCTCCTGCTGGGACAAGACAGCAACCCTCACAGCAGGACAAGGACTGAACCCTCAGAGGACAGCGAGAGCCACTGCAAAAGGGTAGGGAAGACATCTGACGGTTAGAAAGCAACAGGCTGGGTTTGAGGGTGAGCAGGTTTTCTTCAGGATTTTTCCACAACTTATAAACATATATAGGGGATTCCTAAAGGTTCCTTAGGATTTTTTTGTTGTTGTTTTTTTAGAGTATTATAAGGAGGTTTTAAGGGGTATTTTACATTGGAGTATTTCTAGGGTCAGGATCAGGGTCAGAGGGGATGCTTGAGGAAAACACAGAGTTCTAGGACTGTGGTGGAATGGATTAGAAAAGTGGTAACATAGAGGATTGGGTAAGACAGTGCTGCTAAAATGCTGCGAGTCCTAATCCCAATGGAGTCATTGTGACAAGGGTCAGGTGATGACAGCTTGGCAGGGGAGAAATCCAGAACACTAAAACTCAGCAGACAACCAAGTTCCCATATGAAAACTGGCATCAGGAACCTGGCCTGGTCAGTATTCTTCCCCAGAGGGAAAAGGGTTAAATGTAGGGCTGCACCTAGAGTTAGGGTTTTAAAAACCACAAAGCCCAGAGCTCCAGGCACACTGCAGCTGCAAAAGGCATCCCAAGAGGAACACAAAAGTGCCACAACGTGGCTTCCTGCACAGCTTTTTTCTTGGAACCAGTCCATGGGTACTTTTACTGCTAGGCCTACCTTTAGAGTTACCCCTTGGTTAGGCTTCCAAAAACCACCACGTCCGGAGCTCCAAGCAGACTGCTGGTGCAAAAGTCATGCCAAGAATAACAGAGGACTGCCAGAACATGGCTCCTTTTCTGGCTTTCTCTTTGGCATTTCTTACTCTCTCACCTAGGGTTGGGGTCATGGTTATAACTAATGTTGGGGTTCAAAAAGCCTGTGGCCCTGAGTGGCCGGCTGAGATTCACCACTCCCAGATCCAAGCTGCCACCACAGCAAACTCGGGCTGCTTTGAGGGTCCCAAGTGCCTCCTGCAAACTGACACCAGGAACCTGGGGTGGTCAGTTTTATCAAAGCGTGTTTTGTCACAAAACAGAAAACTGCAAGCAGTTCCAAATTTCTCTCCACTTCTAGCAGTAATGTTGAGTGAACTTGGGTCAGATAATGTGGAGAATATTGGAAAACATTTAACCTCAGTGAAGCTACAAGGTAAGGTGCTAGAAAACATGAGATTTAGAATATTAGAAGTCCCTTACCTGGGCTCCTGGTAATAAATCCCAGAAATATCTGTGTTGACATTTACATCTCAGCTTTTACATCTCTTGATTTCTCTGATATGAAACATTAGTTGTACAGAGCAAAACACATACCTCAGCTGAATTATTAAAAATATATTCAAAAATATATTTCATTTATATGTCCTTATATTGGAGAGGAGTAGTAAAACAACTTTATAAATTTGAATTTCCAAGTAATAGACACTACTCCCATAAACAAAAACCCTCCTATATAGTATTAGAAACCTATCAAAATGGTATTTTCATGGGCCATTTGAATAGAAATTGATGCAACATTCAAAGCAACAGAAAACTCTCAATATAAAAATATGTACTTTATTTTCTTCTCCATTTTAATGTTCCTATTTGTTAAAGGTTTGTAAGGTTTCAGGTTGGACTACTTTCAAATCAGCTAGAATCACTGAAGAGCACAGCAGTCAAATAAAAATACTATTAAGCTGTTGCAGCATATGTTGCAGTTGAGGCGACCACAATACATGAGTGTCACCACACAATTTCAGAAGGCTTCAACCCATACCGTGTAACATCACACCACTTCAGAAGGCTTCAGATGTCTGCCCATACAAAGCGACATTATGTCACATCAGAAGGCTTCAAGCATCCACATTTCTTGTCCTTCAGCCCAACCTTTTACCCCTCCTGCTCATGCCCTGCCCCTGTGTGCCCTCTGCTCCCTTTGGTGGCTGGTCAGTGCCCCTGGGCACTCCATGGCTCATTGCTGTCAGTGCTGCTCACCTGCTGCTCACAGCTGAGCCACTGGGGATGGGGCTGGGCCAGCCCCACTCCCAATGACACAAACTGTGTGCCTGCATTAAACGAGTTAAAATTTATCTGCAGGTAGAGTCAAAGACTCTGGGCCTATAATAAATTCTAGTTTTCCAAAACTTTGCACTTTCCATTTAATTTTGCTGATTTATGAGTCAGTGTCCTGGGTGCTAACTGTATATAAAAGAAACATTAACTCAGCACAGGCAACAGTTTGTTTTTTAATAATAAAAAATGCATACTGTTTATGCCATTATTGCTTAGGAAATTAGATAAGATCCTTTCTAATACCCTGCACACAGGATACTGTAGCAAACCACTTAACGTGCAGTAATAGAGTATTGACTGGGCACAGGCATAATGCAAGGCAGTGCTCCCCCCAGAGCAGACAGTCCCATGCTGTTAGAGCCTTGCTTGTTTGTTCCACATTAACATATGTTTGTTCCACAGTAACAAAAAAAATATGGAAAGAGATTACCACCTCTAAGGCATAAAAAGATCAAATTTAGGTGAAATATTTTGTGGTTATTTCATAATAAACACTGTTCATAAGAATCAGTGTTTATTTATAAACACAAAATGGTACTTTTTTCCTTGTCTGGAAGGGCTCTGTGCCTGGGGCTCTCTGGAGTGTTGCATAAGCACCACAAGAAGGCAATACAGCATTTCCCACAAAAGGCACCCAGAAATATAAGACCATAATCTGTGCAAAGCTTTCTGTCTGTTTTGAAAGTCTTCAGTTATTCCTACACAGGTGTAACCAGGTGTGTGTCACAAGGGCAGGACACTTGGGGTGACTTGTTCTGCAGGCACAAAGCCCTGCAGGAGAGCTCAATCCAGAGGAGCGCCCAACTTCCTCACACCAGTTTGAGCTGTCTCCCAGCATGTCAGCACACTTGCTCACTTCCAGCATAACACTGGCAGCCAGATCCTGGATGTTCAAGAAGGCAAAATAAACATCTTCCCCAGGGCCGAAGAGAATCAGAAATAACAGCTCGGATCCTGCTCCTGAACCAGAATGCCAGAGTCTCATCAGTTCTGCCACTTCAGGGTTACAGCACCAAACAGGGCTCCTTGGGACAGCTCCACTCCTCCCTGCAGCAGCCCAAGAGGCCAGGCCAAGCCTTTGGGCTTCCCTCATCTTCTCAGAACAAGCACAACTGTCCCCTCTGCTCTTGTCCCCTCTCCTCTTGATGTGGCAGAGCACAATGGAGTTACTGAAAAGCTGTGATTCACCTTGGGGTTGACTCTTCTTAGAGAAACATATCTGGATGCAGATATCCAACAGGCACACAAATCGCAAATAATTAATTCCCCCAAACTTTCACATGCACTACATCTCACTCTGCCTCTGAAGTACTGCTTCATTACAAGAAACCACATCTTTTTAGAAACAGCTGCACATACTAGTCAGAAAACAAAAATCTCCATACAAAGCAAAGCCATCTGCTCCTTTCAGAGGGAGTTTACATTTGCTTTAAAAGGACAGCGACAATTTGCAATTTTGCCAGAGTTTGGTTGGCTGGGCATTTTTTATTTACTCATTTGTTTTTTAAAGTAGAGTTAGAGGTACTTTTCTGTACTACATTCACCCTTCAGTCCTCCTGACAGGGGTTCCTCATTTTCAAAATAACAGCTTCCTATTTTTTCTAAATATTTCTGTATCCCGAGCCAGCACATCAAAAACACATAGAGAAACCCACAGAGAGCTCACTGATATAAAGGAGAAATAAATGGCTGTACTGCCTTTGCACTGAATGCTGTCAAATGCAAAAAGTGAAAGAAATAAGAAAAATGTTTTTCAGATACAATGAACTTGAAAAGATTAAGTGTACTACCCATAAATGTTGAAGTAGAACTGTTGGAGATCAAAGACAGAAGAGGAAAAGCAGCAGTAGACAATGGAGAATTAATATTCTGGGCATTTTTATCCTTTTTGGAGGTGGATAAGTGGGGAAGAAGCAAAATATTTAGCTGACAATATAAATGCACAGAATATTTCTCCCACAATACACAAGGTGTTTAAATATTTGCAGTGTGGGAAAAGCAGTTAGCAGAAGGGAGATGTGAATCAACAAAATGTCAGCTCTCATGAGACTTCAAAATATTTTTATTTTCCATAAAAGCATTTGGAGAAAAAGGAGAGAAAGATTTTTCTTCTTCCTTGTTATAAAGGAATGCGTGAAACAGGTCACTTGACAAATGGTTTTGCTTTTCTTACAGACAATTTTCACTGAAAGCAATTTTTCGGGTCCAAATTTTAAATTTAAGATAATGGATTTTAAGCTGAGTTTTGGAACTTTTCTTTAAAAATTTCAGCTTTTACCAGGAAAAGGGATATATCTGCAAAATGGCAACCTTTACTCCTATTATATACAAGCTTTGTTCCCCCTAAAATACCTCTGTGTGGAAAAAGTATAGATCAAGGCATCGAAACACTTTCCATCATGAATACAGAGCATACAAAATATAGCCTTGTGCACATTTCCAGAACATACCAAGTAATTTTACTTAATTTTTTAGAAACTATTTCAGTACCTTTTCCATTTACAGCTACAAGCTAAAAAATCACTTCCGTTTTATATGGACCAAACCTTAGGGTATATGCAACAATGATGACTTGAAACACTTGCACTGGAAAAATGTTATGAACCCTCAAGGAAGGGCATTCAAAGGTGCCTTGGGAAAAGAATCCTTGTTCCACTTGTGCTGACTGCAAGACAACCCTCAATTCCAAATATTAAAATCGAGCTTGTATTGACATCAACAGCCATAATCCACATGAAAAAGACCCAGACAAAAATAAAATCACTTGAGAGTGTGTCTTTCTGCACTCCTACAGCTGCATTCCAAGCTCTTTTAATATCAAGTTAGCCAAGGGAGAAGAGGATACAGTGAGCACCTGCTTGCTCCAAGGCAGCCCAAGGCCCTTCATTTGGTACAAGCAAACGCTCTTTCAGCATTATTTTCAGATGAATGCAACACAGTCAACAAGCAGGAGTTTTGGAAGAATATTTCTCTGGTATTTCATAATTTTTGGGTTTGACCTACTAGAGTTTAGAAAACTTCTCTTTCTCCAGTGCTAAACAAGTAAAAGTATTTTATTTAATGAAATTAAATAGTAGTTTAAATTCAAAATTATATTAATGACATTTAATTTTTCGTCCTTTTAGTTACCTAAAACTATGTTAGGAAGACCTTGTATGTGTTAAGACAAACACAAGAACACAGTAGTCTCAGTCAGAAAATGAATGGTTGAAGGCCAGCTCCCCAAGACTCAGTGTAAAATGTAACTTCTTCCTATTTCCATTTCAAACTTCATCCTTCTGCATAACGTAAAGCAAAACAATTAACCCTTCTTTGTCTCAGCTCTCCCAACACCTACACTTTGGGGTGTTGTACAGCTTATAACATCTGTGAAGTGCTTCTCACTTCTTTACTGTGTGTCAGCTGAGAAGAGCAAAAATCACCTTGCAAATACTAAGATACTTTTACTGATTTCTTTGGAGAGTGGCAAGTGGGGCATGAATGAAAAAACAATGCATTGATGTAGAATTAACATAGATGAAAATCTAAAATTACCATAGGTTGAACTCCAAACACCTGCCAAACAGTGTACAGCAGCTACTCAGCTATTGCCATATAAATTCTACATCTGGGGCAATAGAAGCCTGCAGAAGAGAAAACTCTCTGAAGTGAGTAAAAAAAAAAAAAAAAAAAAAAAAAAAAATCTCTCAGGGTCGGTCAAATTTTGAAAGGAACCAACTTTTTTTCAAAAGCCTGTCAATCAGTCTCACACTACAGAAACAATGCATCCCTCCACTGTCTATAGGTGACAAGAGCTCTGATGAGGTAATTCATTTGCCAGCGCTGCTGCTGCTCTGAGTAAAGACAAGTGGGACTGTGCAAATTGAGCTAATCGTCAACACTTGATCAACTCAATTAGCTCAAATCAACCCAAGTGTTTCTCTGTCTGCAGTTGCAGCTCAACAGGGCTGCAGGAAGGCGACAATAGCAAATTTCATGCAAGGAAATGCAGATTTGCTCTGCCTACCCTCCAAGGTGGCCAGATGTTACCTGGTTTAAGAGTTCACAACTGCGTTAGCAAAACCCTGTCCTGCTGATCTGGCCTACATAAATGCCTCTGTCCTAGTGAGCTGGGAATAGTTCAAAGTTATAATTAAACAAAATGAGGGAGAGCACAATCAGTGCTCCGGGAACAATTTCTAGGAACAATTTCTGCACAAAAGCAGAGAATATTCCTGCCTTATATAGGTTTCAACTATTCCTATGCAGCAATATAGAACTACTTTGTAGAATGAGAATCCCATCTTGGATAACCTTGGTGAATTAGTCCTGAGATTACAAGGGGCAATCTCAGAGGAAATGAGAGGAAACCGGCTTGTCCACTTGGTTTCCCCTTCTCTCTGCTGCCAAGAAATCACGCTGGCCACTGAGACATGGACAGATTACAGCACTGATGAGTATTGGTGATTTTATTGATGGGGCTCTCAAATCATTACCAAACCAAAATAAGTTGTTCCCTCCTCGGCTAGTCAAATGGACTGATGACTGTTATCTCAGCCATGGCAGCTGATAAATGAGGCTACTTTTCCCAGTCAGGTCCTTGACCCAATTCACAGTTAGTCAGTGACCTGGCCAAAACCTTGGAGAGAACTGTCTAATGATGCTTGTCACGACTCAAACTACCTTGGCAACTCCACTTGCAGCTTATCTGCCAAAACAGGTATTCTTTGATAATCAACACAGCTGCCAGGGCACTCTACTCTTCCCTGTTTGTCCTCCATGGTTAATATACAATTCTTTACGGTTCCACCAAGTGCCTCTTTCAGTGACAGGTCAAATGGTGATGCTGCTTCATACAAACCCTAAAAAAGAAGAAAAAAAAAAAAACCAAAAACACATTGGTTTCAGTCAGGCTCTTATAACAACCCAAATGCCTATCTGAAATTACTCTTTTGCTGCACAAGCCACTGTACAAATATAGAGAAGACAAAGAATCAGATTTTGAAAACACCCATATTGGGCAAAGCTGAAAAATTACTATCTGATTTTAGAAGTGAGGTCAGGAAAACATCAGGCTAAGATTCCTGCAAAACATACAGAAGAACTTGGCACAGCCATAAAATAAAGTGCTTTCTACATCCAAAGACTGAGTATGTTGTGATTTGGGAGGGTGGGGTTGTTGGTTTGGTTTTTTGTGGGTAATTTTTTTTTGTGTGTGTTTTAATTGGTCAGGTTTCAGTTTTATTTGATTTTGGGTTTCTTTGTTTTGTTTCCTTTGAGGAAGAGGGAGATTTTGTGAGAGTTCTGTTTTCTTGAAAAATATTTCCTTTCACAGCTGCGGCAGTCTGACTCCTGCAGGACTACCCACTTGTGTGACAGCACATTTCTGTTCAGCCTTTGGGGACAGACAAGTCAATATTCCATATCAGAGACAAGGATGCTGGGAGGAAGAAAACATGTAACTGAATTCCAACCCTGTACTGGTTTTGGTGAGAAGAAGTTAACTTTCTTCATGGTAGCTCTTCGGGTGCTGTGTTTTGGATTTGTGCTGGGAGCAGCACTGACAGGGGGGTGTTTTACCTGCTGTGCTCACTCAGCCTCAGGGCCTCCTCCCTGTCCCACACTGCCCCAGCATGAGCAGCTTGGGGTGCACAGGAGCCTGGCAGGGGACACAGCTGGGACTGCTGACCCCAGCTGGCCACAGGGATGTTCCAGACATGGCATCATACCCAGCAATAAAACCAGGGGAAAGAAGGAAGGGGAATGACGTTCAGTTTTGTGGCACTTATCTTCTTCATGTCACCTTTATGTGAGATGGGCCCTGCTTTCACCTGCCTTCCCATGGGAAGCAGAGAATTAATTCTCTATTTTACTTTATAGTTTGCTTAGTTTTGCTTTATCTATTAAACTGTCTTTATCTCAACCTACAAGCTCTCTCCCTCTTACCTTTCTGATTCTCTCCTCCATCCTGCTGAGGAAAGCAAGCGAGTGGCTGCCAGCCAGGGTTACAGCAAAACAAAACCTCAAAACAAAGCACCAACTACAAATGCAATACACTACTCTGTTAATATTCAAGCCACATATTATTATCCTCCACACAGTCACCCAAGCAGAAACAAACAGATATACCTTACAGGGGTGTTATGAGATTAATTAGTTAATAACTAGAAAACAATTTGAAGGTGTAATGCCATGTTACAGAAATGCTAAGTACCGTAACATTATATATGTAGAAATGAAGGTGAGCTTGCCAGAAATCCCGAGACTGACTGCATGCAGAGTAATTACAGGAGCAGTTCAAGTTATTTTCTTGCTTAATATAACAATCCATGTCCCAGCCCATCAAACCATTGTTTCCAAGGAGTGAATATTGAGTGGAACTAACAGCTCACAGTAATGGAACTGCTCTCCGGAGAACACAATATGTATCACTACCTCATAAGAGATACAACTGGAACAGAGCAAACTTCAAATGAGCAAAGGAACCAGGGTGAAGCTATTCTTTTATCCATGCCAGGACCAGAAAAAAATCTAAGAGAAGCTTAAGAAAAGCATCTCAAAAGAAGAGTTTTAATCCTACCTTTCATGCCAGTGCAGTGCCTGTTAACCTCGCTGTACAGGGAGTTCAGTGTAAGCAGCAATGCCTCAGAACCTGCCCTGAGCACTTTGGGAAGGTTTCCTTACACACGTGCACACACACACACACATGCATACACTAAAATTAAAGGCCAGATGAGGCCTCAGGTTTAGCAGATTTAACTCAAGGAATGACAGGAATTCCATAGAACTGACTCTGCAATTGTCGAGAATGAAATCATCCAAGCCCCAAGAGATCCAGTTCTGAGCTTGGCAGTGCTCAGAGCAGAGCCCAGCTCCAGTTCAAGTCAGTTTTACTACACAACAGTATTAACTGAGCTACCTTTGAGAAGTGAAAATAGACGATGAGGCAAAGAAAAAATTCAAACAAACAAACAAACAAGAAAAATATGCGCATGTTACTTCATATCTCTATATTCCTTCATTATTTTCCAGCCATGTTGAAGTTGAAGATTCCTGTGAAATTGTCCTCTTGCACACTTCCTGACACTACTGTGTAACTGAACAATGACATGATACTCCTCAAATCTACACACTTAGTCACACTCATCAACTAGCTCACCTTCAATGAAAAAGAAAACTGAATTTGGGAAAGATGACATTTCTTGAAGGATGACTTTTTAGCCTTTGTAAAACTCTCTCTCTTCAATCCTAGCTACACAGCCTCATAAAATCAATGTTCTTCAAAGAAGAATTCTGCAAATTATGTCTATCAGGTATGTAACACACATCTTACAGCTGGTAAGAACAAAAGGGAAGTGGCAGCAAACTGACTCTGCAGTACTATGGCCTCTTGAACTCTCCTGCTTACAAAAGTGAATCTTAAAGTAACCCAGGCTTTAGAGACAAAACTCTTAACAAGCACAACAGTGCTCCTGCTGCTCTACACCATTTCCATTTAGAAGGCACACTGAATGAAGTAAACTGCATGAGAGCTCAAATGCTGGGACAACTTGAAAACACCAGTTCTGGTTCTCCAGTATTGACAGACACATATGCACGTGAGAACAAATGCCTCAGGGATATGGTCAGCATCTCCCACAATGCTTGGATAGAAGTAACTGACTACTCTGTAGTCCAGGAGATGCACAAAGGTGATATTACAATGTGAATAACCAGAGGACAGTTCAAGAGCTCACCTCCTGCACAGTGCAGGAGATCAGTAACAACCTCCTCATCTAACTGACCAGGGGATGGTTGGGATGCAGACCTTGCTGGGCATGGTCCCTTCATTCAGCTATGCATTCCAATTGTCCTCACATGCCAAGACTGCTGCAGGAGATGAGAACATCTTTCCTGTCAAACCCCACTCCCTGAGATCAGGTCTAAACAGCAAGCAGTCTCCTACTGCAAGCTGTGAACAGCTGTTCATACTAACCCTAAATTAAGGGTCCATAGAGATAACAATTTCTAAAGCTTCACCTGAAAACCTAAGCTGATGTAAGTGACAGTATTTAATATTTAATTTTAACTTTCCTCAGTGTTTTCTCAAATGCTTTTTCCTTGCCATTCCATTTACAACCTAAATTTCATGCATTCTCATAGACATTTCCAAAGCCTCTCTTTGCAAAGCCTCCCCATACTAGCTGGCTTTTACCAAGTTCTGCTGCACTAATCTTTTGACAACTCCATACCAGTGTGGGAAATGTTCTCTTGAAGCCGAGGACAGCAGAGATTCAAACCATGAAAAAGCAATGGGCAGAAGACAATCTCTCAGAGATTACGTTCCATAAAATTGAATTGGCAACATCTGCTCAATCTACTGTAGATAAACAGTGAACTATTTTCCAACTCATTAACTCAGAGGATAAGATATTAAATAAACCCAGGGGCCTCATGCTTTATTATCACATTTGAGGCTTGTCCCAAACTAGCCAAATGAGTTCTCCTGTATGAAAGAGAACCCAAGAATTGAGTTGCATAGCAAACATCCACCTAAATCCTTGGAAGACAGAAAAAGCACCCCTGCTTACTCTGTGTTTCTAATTACTAGTCACTTAGCTTAAATTATTAACCATGTCCTCAGCAGTGATGTATGGTACATGTAAATCTCCAAACAGCATTCTAATAGAATTATCTAATTCTATTAAACCACAAACAACTATCCATTAAATATTTATTAGAAAACTTGCATTCACTTAAAATAGATTGGAATGTCAGTGAAACACTTCACTAATCCTTTCTTTGTTTCAGCCTTCCATGCCAAGGGTTCAAAATGAGCTATCAGAATCACACTTATTGATTTAGTACAAATTAGCTGGCTAATCAAAGTCAATAAAAATAAAAAGATTTGAAAAGAATTTACAAAGTACACTATGGATTTCTCTGAAAAATGCACTCTGTTTAAATAAACAAGTTAGTTAAATTCCAAATTACTTGATTATGTACAGCTTTTTAGCTCATTCCACCATAGGGCAGAGGTGGTAAATTAGAACTAATTCAATTTTATTTGTAGCACCAGTGAGATGCAGTGAAGTTAAAACTGTTTAAAGAACTTAAGCAATTCAATAGTATTTTAAGTTCTCCATATAGTTGTTAAGTTGGATTTTTCTACAGCTTACTCAGTCTAACCTGGCGCCAGAGCAAAAGCAGTATTTCAAAAAATCAAAGGGACAAGCAACTCAAAACATTCAAAATCATGGACAACAGCACCTATTCGCTTTCCAAAAAACCCCCACAAAATAAAAAAAACCACGAAGTTAAAGAAATTATGAGGGCAAGTAAAAGAACACATGGCACAAGTAGTCAAATGTCATGTTATCACTACAGTAGTATGAGTTATGCAAAGCCAATCTTTATGTCACATTTTGTGGCAGATCCTGCTTTGATCAGCACAGTTTTACATATATTTACATACACATTTGAGTAATTCCAACAAAATCCATGCTGCTTACTGCTGAAGTGTAACCAGCCCCTAGTGACACACATCCTCTAGAGTCATCCCCTCAGAAAAATGTAAATCTGTATTAGCTGAAAGAGTAAAATTTTAAAAAAAATCCTCATGTGAGTACTACAACATGCCTGTCCCAAAAGCAGACACAATTTTGTGTTCTTGAGGCTGGGAATCATGTGAAAGAAAGGTGTCTCCCTCCCATCTTGCTTTCTCTAAGTGAGCACTTTTCCATCCCTCTCACAACATCTGGAACTTCTCTCTGCATCAATCACCTCCATGGCAAACTCATCACACCTGATGCAACTGTTGTAAGCACTGATGCCATCCTACAGGGGACACTGGACACTGCTGGGATCAGACTGGTTTCAAATGTGGGCCTGAGGGTGCACAGGCAGGGGAAGCAGAAATCTTGGAACTTTTCAATGTTCAGATGTAGTGCTGAAAAATCTAGAGAGGCATAAGGGAAATCAGACAGAACATACATTTCTTCTAATTTCATTAAGGCTCCAAATTATCTTTCATTTCTCAAAATGGTGGCTGTCCACACACAATCAAAGTGTTTTTTGAGTTATCTTCACTGTGAATGCTGGCTGAAAGAAATCCCACTCTTAAACAATGCAGAAGAAAGCTACTGCTGACATTTCAGACCACTTAGTGAAAATGAATAAAACAAAAACTAAGATTTCCTATACTTAACACTCCAGAGATATATGAAAGGAGTTCAGTTACACTCACGTCCTGTAAGGGAAGGAGTTCTGCTCCTTGCAGATCCTGGCTGACCAAGCACCCCAAACAGGCTGCACCCTGCATCCCACAAGCATCCAGTGAAAGCAAAGCAACCTGAGGCTGGCTTCATTTTCCCCAGGCTTTTTCAGAGTTTGAGTCTTTTAGACAGCTGCCCGAAGATCTTGCTGTTTTCATGCATTTTTGGACAGGTCTTTGTTTTCAAGTACACGTCCTTAGGCTGTAAGAAAAGTGGGCTCAATCCTGGACTATGCGCTGCTTTTTGTGGTCCTGTATACTGGGCACAATGCAAGATAGAATTCCATGAGCTCAAAAATACTAGCAATTCACAACCACTTGGCACAGGTGTAATTGACTGTAGAGAGCACAAGGTAGGGACACGCAGCCCTGATGAGATTTTACCAGAGATCAAGGCAGGCAGAAATTGGCCCTAATTTTTGTACAATAGCCAGCACTTTAGCTCTTCACTTGGAAACTTCACAGCTGTGAAACATTTACAGAAAAGGAAAGCAATTACAGAGCACTACCACTGGAGGAGCTTAAATAATTTAAGGTTCATCATGTCCCTAATTCATTTTATTTCATTTTTTCCTCAAGACTAGATGCTGTTCATTTTAACGCTCTGAATTTCCACATATTGAGTTGGGCTTATTTATTCATCTAAATGTGTATAGACTATATATGGATTTTTTGTTTCAAACACCTTTCCATCCTCAGTTCTGCTCCAAGCCTACTCTCTGATGAAGAATTATGCTATTAATCCACACTTCATTCCATGTAAAGTCAGTGCACACAAGAACACACAAATCTGTCAGCTTTAACAAAGACAGCCCCAAAAGTCTAAAATAAATAGGTGGTTTGGTGGGCTTGGTTGGTTTTTAAAATGTTGTTGTAAAATTTACAACTTAATATTGGTTTTTGAGTTATCTTTAATGTTCAATGCTGCCTGAAAAAAATTCCACTCTTAAACAATTGGTTTGATAATGCAAAATTCTGTCAAAGCAATAATTTCATAGGCCAAGGGAAAGGACCAGTTTTGGCTGGGAGAGAACGGGGTTTAGGAATCCCCTGCAATCATACACAAGAAGCACACAAATTTAAAAACATTAAAAAAAAAAAAGGTAAGAAAACCACACCAACCAAAACAAAGTAGACACATCTAATGGCAAAAGGTAACAGCCTGTAGTTCAAATTCCCACTGCACCTTGTATCATGTCCTTTTGCTAATTCTTAGTTCTCACCTTTCCATAGCACAGCAAAGGAGAACTGATCATTGAAGCTAGGATTCAAGAAGTAATCTATTTGCTTATGAACTGTCACCTAACCCCAACAGGTTAGTTATTGCTCTCACTCAAACCTATACAAGCCAAGGTAGCAAAAACACTAGGAATGTTTTAGGTACAATAAAGAAAATGGCAAAGACAGATTAAAAACTCTTTAAACTGATCACAAAAATTCTCCATGTGCAACTGTGTATCACCACACAGATTTCAGACCTGGGGCTGCAGCAATAAGAACTCCCACAAAGATCCAGAAGAATGATGAAACATGGGAGGGCATTATGCAACTGCTGGCACAACAGCAATAAAAGCAAAAAGCATCAGCCAAAGACTGTACAAAACTTGATTCTGAAGTATCAAGAATGCAAAATATTTGAGTCTTACTGAGATATATAAAGAAAAATTACTACCAATTTTAATTAAAGTAACTCCCCAATTTGTGAAGTGTTCTCCAACTTATGACCTTCAAGACCAACCCTACCATCAGCAGCACCATGTCTCGGGTATTTACCAAACAAGCTACTAAAGAAAATGCTGTGCAAAGGTCAAAGAAACTGATCCAAAAGTCAACTTGCTCATAAAGTACCACTAACACCCTGGAGCCTCAGTGTCTGTATGTCATGTATCACATGATCTTAAAAAGTCTGTATAGACCCATAACTTACAGAATTTAAACTATGGATTTAAGCAATTCTAAGCCAGGTAAACCTAGAAGATGACAAATCTTCTAAAAGCAGAAGTCTTGATTGCTCAAGCAAAATAGTCAGAGTCATAACCCTCAGAGCTACACATTATCTGACTGCCATGAGGCACAAAGACTGATATTCCTACAAATCATTTGGAATTATTTGAATAATAAAGGATAGAGTTCTGAAATGTCAAAATCTGAACTACTGCCTGTTTCTTTTACAAAAGAAAGTATGAAAAGGTATAAAGTCTTTTGAATGCACTCTCTTTAAAGGGAGCAAGTACCCTAGATGGCAGAGGGAGTGATAATAGGTAATGCCCTGCACAAAGCTCACCAAGATGAGCAAAACAGTTCCCAAAGACCTCTACTCATTGAATTCTTCTTGCACATTTTTTTACTTCTAGGTCACAGCAAGCCTCTTATCAATGGTTAGCTTTCATCCAATTTTAAATGAGTAACATCAAAAACATCCATTTCAATTTCTTAGGACACAAAATCACCCAAATGCTCTCGATTACCCAGACTGCCCATCCCAGAAATGACTCAGTTAACCCCTGACACATAACAACCATCTCACTATAGGAGAGTGCTCACAGGAATTCCATCCTAGCTTTCTTCTAAAGCTTTTCGGTTCCTTTCATAAACACTAAAGCACTCTTAGACTTCAGATATTTAGTTACTAGTAAAACTTGGCAATAAACAAAATATTTGTATTTCTGTAAATGAACTCTAGCTAATACTTTGTGAATAACTGATAAAGCAAAATCAGTAGGTTCCAAACCACTAATATTTGAAAAACCTCATGAGGCAGTGGTATATACTTTTAAACAGTGATAAGAGAAAAGGATTCATAATAAAGCACACATAAAGGTATTTAGTTCACTTTATTAGTTAGTTTTACACCAGTAATTTGTGACAACCCAAAAAAAGCCACGCTAGCACAGGCACAGCAAAAAGTGCTCTTGCTTCAAGCAGAAGTTAGGAGAGTGAACTTATAGGATGATCTTTATAAATTGACATTTAATCAACCTGAAATCAGCAGCTGATCTGTCTGAACATAGAAAGGGAAAATGTGCAGTATCTTTTATATGTGGATGGTTGGGTGGACTAAATGTCTGTCACACAGAAAGCTTATCTGTAAACACTGCAGAAAGTCTGACGATTTTACCTCAATATATGACTGCTTTCAATCAAACTACAAAAGCAAAAGGCTTGGCCCACAGGTGTAATTACAAGTGCCTAGACTGAAACAAAGGGCAGTTCCAGCAAGCTCAGGTATGCTTACAATAGCTGAGCTCTTGATTACAGGGTACTGCAGCAATCAGCAGCAGAGGGCTGGCTTTGGAGGGTGGGTGCTTGTGCCTCTGTGCCCCCTGCTCCTGCTGCCTAACCAGGGATGGGCTGACACAGAGCCCAGCTTAATGAAATGCAAGTCTGCTCAGGATGTCTAAGCATAGAAGCAAAAAAAAATTTACAAGGCAGAAGACGGGAGAGAACTCGGTGTGGTCTTGTCTACATCGAGTTGGAGCTGTGTAAAAAGCTGTAGAATTCCTGCTGCAGACACTAATGCCACATGGCACAGCTGCAGTATAAGTGCTGTGCCTACAGTCATTCTCTTCATTATTTTCATGGCACAGAGCTGAAACAAGGCTAGCAGAGCTGCATTACTGCACTGAACTACAGAGCACTAGAGGTAGTTCCACAAAAAGCAACCCAGACTACTTTTAAAGCCCAACAAGATTTGGCATTCTGCCTTTCACGTTGCAAATCAGGATTTCAAAAATTTCTGTCACCTCATTAAAATCTCCACTGTGGCAAGATTAGGGGAGAAAACAACTAAACTGACAGAGAGGAGCTATTTTTTGGTCTGGGTAATCTGCAATGTGCAGCTACCTGGGGAATGAGTATGTGCCATTCTCAGCCCAGGGCTTTGCTGGAGGACCTGTGGTGCTTCCAGAAGCTTGCAAGAGCACTTCAAGTGCTCACACACAGTACCACAGCTCCTTTAAATTCTAATCCCATCAACTAGCCTATACTACGTTAGTTATCCTTTGCAGAACTCATCTTCAGACTTAGCAACATTTTCCTCAAAGCACCACTCAAACATTCACACTCACCATCATCAGGAAAATCCACAAATGCAGAGGTTTATGTCCAAAAATGAGACAGAGGATTCCTTCACCTTTATTCAAATAAAGGGAGAAAGCCCACTGGGGCACACACTTACAGGGTTTTCTCTCTTTCAGGGTTTCAGTGGGTGCAGCCGCCATTTATCCCAAACTCTGGGCCCCCTGGTGCCCTCTACCTTCCCACTGACGAGGCAGTAGGGAGGTACAGTCTACCCCATATCCCCTCTTGAACCCCCTGTTTTGCCTCAAAGTTCAGCCTTGTGCAGAGCCTTGCCTGGGCCCAGAAACAAACCTGCTGCCCAAAGTCAGTGGAGACCTTCAGAGCCATGTCACATTTCATTTCACACCCACACCTTCACCCATGGAATTGTTTGTAAAGACTTTAGCACACATCTTTCCTCTGACTATGCAGAATGGACCCAGCCTCTCTTTTGGTTTTACCACAGTCATTTCTCCTCCCTAAAATGCAGGCAGAGAGCCCAGGCACAGAAGGAGCAGCTAAGGGAAAGCAAGTCAGAGGTTGGGGGTAGAAATCACCAAATTGGTGTGCTTCATGAGACAGAAATTCAGCCAGCTCCAGTGTTTCATCTTTTTGCTGAAGCTCCCCAGAATCACATACAGCACTAGCAGAACATGCTGGAGCACTGTATACAAAATACCAGAGTGCATAAAAACAGTACTGTCTCCTTGCAATTAGAAGATGTACCAGGGACTCTGGCCACAGCTCCACAGAACGTTCAGCAGTTTATGCAAAGTTGAGCAAACTCAACTGCAGGGACTGCAAATCATTCACCAAATGGCTTGGTCAATCCAGGACATTCTGTCACAGATGTGGTTTCTAAAGCACTTATGGCTGTGCCATATTGTAACCCCCTTCCCTCTCATGGAGGGTATAACACACAGCACTTAATGTGCTTTTCTCCTTCGCTTCCTCCAACTTCATTTTACTTCAATCAATTCTATATGAGCAAGAAGTCATTCCATCTCCACTAGAGCAAATGGAACCACAAAGACTGAAATCCCACATCCCAAAAGCCACAGCCTTTAACTATGAAACTTGGCAAGAAAGAAAAATGGTAGAGGAAAAAAATCTGATTTATTGTTCATGGTCCCTGGCGCCAGATATCAGACTTGGCAAACAGCAAACCTAAATGTGCAAATCAGGGTGGAGATGATCATATATGATAATTTAGTTATAATTATAATTTTGATAATTTAGTTATGATAAAGTTATCACCCTTCACAACCTTTTCAAGTACATTCCCTGTAAATCCTCTGACAGTCCAAATTGTTTTAGTTACTTCATTCATTTTGGAACAATAACAACAGAAAAGTACGTGGGAAGAATTAAGGAGAAAAAAAAAGACCTAAAACATAGTACAAAACTAAACAACCTAAAGATAGGCAGCAATCTTCAGTTTGGTGGGTATTTTTCCTGAAGTTCTCTATGCCCCTGACAAAAGGTATGTTCTGTCTTTTGCAAATTATCCTATTGACATACTTTAGTGCTGTTCTTCTCTTCATATTCAATTAGATTTTTCAGTGACAGGAGAAAATGCAGTGAGAAAAAAATCCTATTTTTCCATGAATTATTTATGCTTGCATTATACTGCAGTATTAAGTATTCCTATAATTTCTGTCCTTCACTCCCCCCCTAATCCCCAAACCAAGAAAGTTTGACTATCCTACCATTCCTGTTCCACATCATTTAGCTGGAATTAATAGAGATCAACCTTCACAATCAAAATTCATGAAAGATGTGCAGGAGTCAGGTTAAATTTAAAATTATAGCAAAGTAAGAAAGAAAAAAACCAAACCAAACCAAACCAAACCAAACCAACAAAAAAACAACAACAACAAAAACACAAACCAAAAAACCCTCCAAAAATAAAAAGGCAAGAAAAATGTGGTTTTATTATCCTAAATTCAGATTTGTTTAGACTCAAGATTACAACAGAGCAACTAAACAGTGAACAGGTAAAGACAGAGTATAGCACAAAGCAAGTGGCATCTAAGTTGAAATTAAAAATATCATTCTTCATCAAACTGTTTTATTCTCACTGCATGTGCTGCTCAATTTCTTTAGCTCATCATCTTGAAAATCTACCCATGTAATCAATACATGCCAACATATCACAAAACAAAATGAGCTAAAAATGAAAGAGCAAGTCACTCGCAGGTGGTTCTCAAGCTGTGGCCTGTGTTTTTCTCTCTCTTATTGCAGCCATACAAAACAATACACGTCTTTTCAGAATACAGACAAGAAGACATGCACGTACACAGACAAAAACACCAAAGTGTCAAGTTCTTGGCTCTTACAAAGCAAACGTACGCAACAACAGGACATTTCTCAGCTTTTTCACTCCACAAAATGCTGAAGGTACGCTGAACAAAGTCTGGATATATTTTCAGATTATTTTCTTGAGCTCAGCCCAATTACTGAACCTTTCCAGACTTTCCAGCCATTGATTGCCTACCTTTTTTATTTTTTAATTTCAGTGATCTCTTGTGCATCAGTATAAAGACATTTACATTTACATAAGCATATCATAAATTGGATGCAGCAGGAAGAGATTCCTTCCTTTACCTAGATATTGTCTGTGTTGCTCATTCATTACCAAATTGATTGATTTAACCTATTTTTGGGCATTTATACACAAAGGATATCTGGACATATTGAATCTATGACTTTTATACATAAATACATTATTTTTTGCCCGAACAAGAGATCAGAAGAGTTATCCTGGAAGGCAATAACAGTGTCTTTCAGCACTCCAGGAACAAGGGAAACAATGTCCTGGAGCAGGTCAATATGAATGGATTTATTACATGGGTAGGGCTGACATTTTCCCAGCTGCCTGAGGGATCTGAATGTCCAGTTCACACATAATGCAAAAACAATTCTAATAGTAATGCCACAACTGCAGGTTCAGTCAATCTTGCTTATTCAGGCAAAACTCCTTATGAAAATTTAAAAAAAAAAAAGAAAAAAAAAGAATAAGCTTAGATACAAATCCATTTGCAGAATTAACCTCTGACTAACTTTCACTGATCCATCTGTTGATTCATTCTGCTCTCAACTGTCTTTGGGTACTTTTCTTCTGCAGTTGAATATCTGCTTACTAATGCTTACCCCCGGCTTACCCTTAAGATCTTTCTCTCCTTCTGTGGGTACCACACTTTTTACAAGTTCCCCTTATGTTCACTGACATGATCTTTTCCTTCATTTGAACAACACTGTCCTACAGTGTCGTCACATCTGCACTGAACAGCAGGATAGTACTGGACATGCCCAGTCATGGGAGCTCTGAGACTCTAAAAGTGCACTCCAAAAGGTTTTTGGTTTTTAAATGTTGGGAAAAGGCAGCAGAAAGAGAATATGAAAGTCCTCCAGCAATCCAAAAGATAGATGCAGCATAGGCAAGGATGGTGTCAGCCTCCAAATGTTACCCCCTCAACCTGCCTGGATGGTCCAATGGATGGGCCACTTCCCAAGGAGCAGAGACTACCTGCTAATCTGAACACCAGCAGTTTGAGGGCTCTCTGCTGAGTCTGCTGACAGCAGCTCTATATGGTCTGGATCCAGTGTTGGCTTTGAATTGAATGTACCTTTGTTGTGCAGCTGAAGAGCAGTAGGACAGGCAATTTCATCTGCTCTTAACACTGACACCCGCCTTGAAAGAACTTGATCAGTATTTCCAAAAGTCTGCCCTGAGGCTTTTGTGCTTGTCTGGACAAGCAATGGTGCATGTGTGGCCTTCATGCCTTAACTGAAGGGCCACCAAGTTTCACAAAGTGCCTGAGTGAGAGAAGAGAGAGAAGAAGCTCTGTTTCACAAGAGCTTGCTCTCAGGCTAGGAAAAGGGATTAGTTGTTATGGACCATAATTAAATGAAAGGCAGAGGGAGGAGGATACATCTAGATACATCCTTTGTTTGCATCAAACAAGGAAATGTACATCAGAGTCCAACACCACAGAGAATTAGCATGGTCACTAGAACACCAATTAATCACTTCAGACACCTTATCTCTCTCCCACCTCCCTGCCTTAGCAATGTCATCATTTACACGGTAAAATGTTGCTATGTAAAAACAATCTGGAGGCTTAATGGCCCACAGATCAAGAAGTTTGACAGGTTAGTGTTGTTTCCCTGCCCACTGCCTCTTTTACACAACACGTAAACTATGCTGGTCCATCACCAAACACTTGGTAAGGATTTGGCTTTTCACTGAAGGACACAAAACATACACTTGGCCAGCTACAAAAGGGGAGCAGGAGAAAAACAGTTTGTGAGGCTGCAGGACACAGAAAGGGCACTTCAAGAGGTCTTTGCAGTAAGGGAGAGACACCCAATCTGATTTCACATTGCACTTCTGTGTGCACCTTTCTAACACAAAGGCACTCATGAGGGCAAGCCCAACAGCCAAGAAGCACATGGGTAGTTTTGCTGATAGCAAGGGTGTAGAGACAAAGATTAGAGCTCTCTTTAGGATATTCATTTGTCAGATAAAGCTTCAAAATTGTCCTTTCCAAATAGCCTAATGGCCCCAAAATTCCTACAAAAACCACTCTGAAGCTGATCAGTAGGCAGCAGCAGAACAAACTCACATAGGCGAGTTTTGCTATAATCAGACCATTAGGCTTTTACTTTGCATCCATAGTCTGACATCAACTCTTCAATAGCCACAGAGATGCTTCTTCGAGATTAACGAGACTGTGTAAGAGGTTTATTCTTTTTCCCAAAAGGTACACATACTTTAGATAATGAAGTGGCCACCTGGAAGGACAGATAAGTGATCTGGAAATCTTTGAAAAGTCTGATATTTTTTGACACTAGTAGAAATTTTATAAATCTTAATGGATAATATAATTCTTTTTTCTTATCATTCAAATGAGACTTGATGTAAAAATACCTCTGAAAGCAAAGAGACCAGTCATTCTGCAGATGGCAGCCATTCATGTGAAAATCCTTAAGTTCCAGTATCATTCAGCAGCAAAAAAGAGAAAACAACAAAAAAACCCCACAACAATCACTGTTTCCACTATGCCATACATGTTAACTGATAAAAATAATTGATAATCCACAGTTTCATATTTTTATGAAAGCATTGTCCAGCTGAGTCACCTAAATCATGTCTTTAGTCTTTGTTCAGACTGACTAAAATACTTTAAGCTGGCCAAGCCCAGCTCTCAGAACAGAAAACAAGCACACTGAATTACATTTTCTTCACAGACAATTCACATGCTACCCCTTCAACTCAATTCAAAATCAATATTATGAAAAAAGTAAACCCAGATGTTTGTTTTATTGTCACATGCCACGGACCAGGAGCTTTATTTTACATAGTTAGGACTACATAACTCTAGGGATGAATCTGAAGAAGGTACAATCTCTAATGTACTGTTCAGCTAAGAGGTGTTTGGATTCCATTTATGTTAGAAATGGGTTTAACCATTTACTTAATTAGTTATAAACCAAATAAAGAGCCTCTACATCAGCAGGCAGCTGTAGGGGTGGGCCCTGAGGTTACAGGATCCTTTATGTAGGATCACCTTTCCCTGCTCATCATGATCAGCTTCAAGCACGGAAATCTTCATTCCACAAATGAGGATATTTGACTTACCACTGGTTGAAATAATTTCTACTGTGCTACCATGGAGCAGAATGGGTTACTTCTGCTCAGTCTAGTATTGAGAATATCATAGGTCTGAAAGACCAAAGAAGAGAGAAAGACTTTGGTATGTTTTTCCCATGACCCTTATCTCAGAAATATTCCTATGGGTAAAATTGCCTAAGGTTTTCTTGAGCAGAACTGTCTTAGATTAAATCTGTTCTCCGCTCACTCTGTTCCAGCAATGGCATCATTGTGGTTCTGATAAGCTGATGTTAGACAGTGTTGTGGTTTAAGCCCAGCTGGCACCTCAGCCCCAGCAGTCACTCACAGCCTCCCCTCACTGGTGGGATGGGGGAGAGAACCAGAGCAGGAACTCTAAAAACTTGGGCATTGAAATAAAGAAAGTTTAACAGGCAAAGCAGAAGCCATGCACACAAGCAAAGCAAAGCAAGGAATTTATTCACCACTTTGTATGGCCAGGCAGGAATTCAGCCTTCCCAGGCAAGCAGGGCTCCAACCTGTGACAGCGATTTTAAAGCGTCACCATCCCACACACACCCCTTCTTCTTCCTGCCTTTGCCCCTGGCTTTATATGCTGCACATAACTCTACATGGTCTGGGATATCCTTTGGTCATTTGGGGTCAGCTGCCCTGGCTGTGTCCCCTCCCAGCTCCTTGTGCACCCAGCCTCCTCACTGGTGGGGTGGTGTGAGAAGCAGCAAAGCTCCTGACTCTGTGCAAGCACTGCTCAGTCATAACTAAAGCATCCCTGGGTTATCAGTACCTTTCCCACCACAGATCCAAACCACAGCACATACCAGCCAACATGAAGAAAATTAACCATTCCAAACCAGCTCAGTTGGCATCTCACTTCACAATCCCTTTTGAATTGCATTTATCACAGAAAAAGTATTTTCCCCCTCCTTCACTGCTACACAAGACTGAGCTGTTAGGGCAAAGTCTGAAGAATTAAAATAGTAATCAATATAATAATATATATTGTATATAATTAATATCATACAGTAATAAAAATAAGGTGTGGAGAAAACTATGTGTGCAACAGAAGAAATAGTTGCAGAAATTTGAAACAGTTCTAAGTAAAAGAAGTTTTTTCTTCCTCCATCCACATAAAGTGGCACACTACTATCTGTCTTCTAGAATACAATTCAGATGTTTCCATTTAAGATCATACAATCACAAATATCAGAAGCAATGACCTGATATGGCCTTTACTGTTTTTCTTTCCTTAGGCCTGGATTTCTAATCTATTTAAAACATCCAGAATTCCCATCATTGTATTAGGGTAAAGAAATTCCCTTACCCTAATATAATACTCCTCAGAGTAAACTAATAAATTATTCACACCATACTCCAAAGCACCAATTTTCCTTTGATGCTCTCAGTCAAGCACTTGGAAAGAGGCAGGACTTGCATTTGGGTAATTTGCCATAAGGCCCACACTGTCTTCCCAACCACCACTTGCTCTGCATGTCCTTCCTCAAATCAATTCCTGAGTTTCTGCACACGGAACAGTTAGACCTCCTGGGTCATGGAATAAGTAACAGTCTTTATACTATTACCCCTATAAGATAGGTATGTAATAAACCAAAAACATCAGGTTTTCCTCCCAGCTTCCCACTCACTACCCCTTAGAACACCAGCTGCTGCTAAGCTTTGCTGCTCCACACATCAGCCCAGCAAATTCAACTTGACCAACCTCAACCCAAGGGCCTACAAGCAAGTGAAAATGAAGTTCTGGCTGTTCCTTTTTTTCTGGGAGTAGCTTCCCACTCCTAATGAAGCATATTTTAAGCATGTTGGTGGGATGGTACAGTAAAAACCCTGGAACATCACTGCTTGCTCCATGGCTAATTGAGACATCCACTTGTATTGCTGTCAGTCTAGGAGCCACCCACTAGAATAAAAAGGGGAAGACTAGAAGATTACCCATGGTTTTAAAGGCATTTCATTAGAGCATATCTTTGGTCATAAATTACTGTTTACTTGTCAACTGGTTTCAGAACACCCACAAGGTGTTCTTTGAAGTTAACCTCTTGGATTTATAGACTTTTATGCAGCTGTTGAGAAACAGTTTGATCTGAAAATCTGAGTCTTTTGAAGCTGAGAGCTAATGAAAGATTATTCTTTTTTTTTGACATTGATCAAGCAGTTAATGAGATAAAGTGATGTGAAGACAGGCTTAATGGAATATGAGGATGCATCAGTGTGACTTTTTTTGGTACGGATTAACAGGGAACCCAGATGCACTCAGGGCCACCTGAGTCAAAATCATAACGAAGAAGAAAATTAACTGTAGTCAGACACAGGTCTTAACCAGAATTAAAGGTACTCTGGGACTCTACTCTCAAACTCCCTCACCAATGCACACAGAATAGAAAATTGAGCTGTTAGGGATTGGCCTGTGCTGGCTGTGTGAGCCAGGGTGGCTGGACCCTGACACAGGGCTAGTACACCAAGGAAAGGGCATGGCTGAACAAAATGAAGATCTAATCTAAATGAACTATTCACATGCTCCTAATGTTTTCAAAACCTATCAGGCACAGAATTTTTATAATGCCACAAACACTCCGAGTAGTGACTTTTGAACCCAAGGAGTGAACTTTTTGAACTTTTTTATTAAAATATAGTGCTTCCCATCAGTAAAGCTAATATTAAGTATTTGAGATACAGAAACATCCTGCTATTTTCAAACAAAATCCTCTGATGATGGAGTGCCCTAGTGACATGTACCACTGGCAGAAGTTAGCTCTCCTAATTCACATGGGATACAGCAACAGAAATATCAAGACACAGAAAGAAAAATCATGCAGTTCCAGGAGAAGTTTTAAGCTATCGACAATAAGCCTAAGAAGTAAAAATCTAGGTAGAAGATTCATTTCTTATATTAAAATACAAATAGTCAAAAAATCATAGCTTTATTTACTATGAAATGAAATTAATTTACTTGCCAGCTGTGCCTATCTTGGTCTTCTAGTCATTAGGTTTTGTACAAGTAATTTGTCTTAGTGAGAAAAAGATGTCTGAAAACACAGAAAATATTTTTAATACCTTTTTAAGTAGGGCCATATTCTACAAAGGATGGTTAACAATAACATACGTTTATAAAAAAAAAACCAAACAACTCGCTTTCCTCTAAATTCTTGCAGAAGAATAGTAAGACTATTTTGATTGATACTGATACAGTCAACATTTATTTGTGTTGTTCTTTAGATCAAGCACAGTGTTTCCATTGAAATCAACACCTGAAGATGATGGATCAGTCAAAACATTTGGTGAACAAATAAAATGCTGAAATGTAAGGAAAATAGCCTTATAAAAAGACTTGCAATCCAGCTTGATAGCTTTGTGCAGTCTACTTTAGCCTTCCTGAGTCATGGTAAAATGGCAGAGGATTTCAGTTCTGCATCCTCTAAACCTGCAATATCAGTGACAGAAATGGCAAACAGAAGCTATGAGGGGTAAAAGTAACATATTTCCATTTCTTTTTTTTTTAGTACATTCTGTTCTGGGGCAGCAGTGCCAAAGACACTTGCAACAGAACTGTTAAATGACCTCAGCAAACTAGATAAAATATAAACACCCACCAAAAATAATAATAATAATAAAAAATAGTAGAGTAAAAAAGCACATCTAACATAATTTAGAAATCACATTACAATCTGTAAATACAATCAGCTCTAAAGAAAAGAAATTAGTTTTTTGTGGTCTTCCATTATTTACCAGAAACAACCTAATAATTACTAACTAGGTTTGTATGTGTTCTTACAAATCTTCCCCAATGGCATAGTTAATAATGTGAAACCTCAGCCCAATACACATTTCTACCCTTTGACAGACTTGCACAGCCTATGCAGTACATGTGTGGCCAGCATTTCCAGAAAGACAAAGAAAAACCTGCCAACCCCACAACTATGAAGTGCTCATCTAATCCAGCACCTCATCTCTGACAGCAAACAATACCAGCTGTTTCCAGAAATGCAGGAAATCACAGGATATCCTGAGTTTGAGGGACCACAAAGATCATTTAGTTCAGCTCAGGTGAATGGCCCATACAGGGATCCAGCCCAGGATCTCAGCATTATCAACACCAGGCTCCAACCAACTGAGCTCAAGAAATCCCCAGGTGAACCCATCCTAACACATCAGGAAAGATGTTTCCCTCTCTCCTTGAGGTAAATACTACTTTATGCTCAGTTTCCAACAACCACCATTAAGTACTGAGGATAGAGTAGCTGGATTATCCTGTTAATTACAATTTATTTCAGGGTTACAGTCTCCAACACCTCACCTTGACCAAGGAAGGAAGTGTAAGACTGTTTGAGATGAGATGGAGAAGCAGGAGTTGAGTTCAAAGTGCCAACTGGTACAAGCTGGTTGGACTGGTCTGCTTTCAGTGCTGCTGAGATCTGCTATGGCACTGACCTTTGGCAGCTCCTCTCGTGCCTGTTGTCAGTGAGAAAGGAGCTGGTGAGAAGAAACATTCATGAATATGCATGCAAATTAAAGCTGAATTTTGATTTGGCTGCATTCATAATCCATTTATATTCATTTCTGTGGATGATCAGATGCTAGAGATTTATTCATGAAAAAGAACGGAGCACTCAGTCAACAAAAGGGAGTTCTGAGCAACATTTTCAATGGCAAGGCCTACCAATGGCTGGTGAGCTACACAAGTCACCTAATCAGGCAAGGAAATAAGCAAAAGGAAAAAAAAATATTATCAATACTCACAGTGAGGTGTTTATAGAGGAGCTGCTAATCAGCACCAGTTCTCTGAAGTTCAGTGGTCTGAGTTCTGTCCTGGATCTATCCTTAGGCAGTGTAAGGCAGTAATAACCAATTCTGTAACAAAGCATTTGGAAAGCTACAAAGAAGAGACATGAGACAGGAGATCTGGCTATCAGAAATAAACTAGGAATCTGTACAATTCTGTGCTGTCCTTTGACAAATGAAACATAACAAAAAAGGGAAAAACAGCTGAGTATTTGTTATGACAAGTTGCACAAAGCTAAAAGACATCCTAGACAAGGACTCAAACACGTTATGATTTCAGGTTAACTGAGTATCTGCTACGGCACAACTAACTGTCCTCAGCAATGAGATTATCTCATATAAAGACCTTCTTTGCACACTGGACACTTCCTAAGCAACACAGAATATCAGATTGCAGCAGGGCAAATGTCAACTTGGCTTAGCCAGAAGCCATCAGGACAGTTACACCACTTTCTTCTCCAGATTATATGAAAATCCAAGAACTGTGCTACAGGAGATTTAAGTTAGAGCAGCACAGAGCCTCAACTGTAAGACTCTTACATTTCGGACTTTCAAATTCTTAAATTTGCCCTTTACTATAAAAAGTCAATGATTTCACCAAGAAAGTTTGATTAGTTTCTTTTACTTTCTGTAATGAAGTGCCATCCTTTTTACACTTGAAAGGATCTTTGTAATAATGCAACATTGATCTTTTGAATACAGATGAGCTAACCTAGATAATAGGATTTGGTACCCGAAAGAAAAGGCTCTGAGTATATATATCTAAGGCTTCAGTGCCATCCAGAGGATTTTAAAGATAAGGCACCTGCTCTTGAGCAAATGTTTAGGTGAGGCATTGTAACAATACCCTTGCATTTCTGTTATATTTGTAGTGATCTTTCACTGCAAGTAAAAAATGCCATGTCATAACTGAGAATGTAATAAACACACACACATGAGGGAGTGATGATGCAGAACCAGCCAGCAAGAGGAAATGCAAAGTAAAAAGCAGCCATCAGCAACTTCCATGGCTATGAAGTTTGGAGCTTATCTTCTGTTTGGTATCCTGACACCACACTGCCTACTTCACTTACTGTAAAAACATCTTCTGGAAAGAGGAAACGGTTTGGGAAAAGGGTTAACAGCAATTTCCTGGACAGAAAGGAAAAAGAGGATATTTTACTTCTTTTTAACATATCTGTTTCTATATTTAAAATGGAGTTTCACACCAGAACTGTACCAACAACAGTGCCCAGCAGAAACCTGACAAGTTATCAGCAATCCTATCAAGTCACCTCCATGTACCACTTTCTTAGAGTGCCAAAATACAAATTAGTCTTTGCCAGCAAACAGAGCGCAGAACTGGGCACCAAAATACTTGGGTTTTCTTCCCAATTACACTACACACTTATTGCATTTATTTTCTAGCCAGCATAACAAATCCTTCATCACTTTCTTTCTGTGCATTAACTTTTACAACCACCATGTGACAGGAGAAATTTCTTGTCATGTTCTCACAGCACTTTCTTTGCTAGATCTGTTTCACGATCTATAATGATTTTATTTCATTCTCTCCAAATACAGATTGGATCCATTCTGAGAGGGAATTCCATGCTGACAACAGTCTTAGAAGCAATCCACGATGAATTTTGTCTCATGCATGACCTGTAACACAGAAAAATGTTTAGCACAAATCCAGTCACAGTAAGGAAATAAAAGTAAATAAAAATGTTTTAAAAATATACAAAGCCACTTGTGCCTCACAGCACCTTGTTTAATTCTAACAAAATTCAAAACCTTCCCCTCCTCCTCCTCCAAGAAGAAAATATAGTTCCTAACATCTCATCCAAGCTCTTGCCAGGCTGCTAATGGAACAGCTAGAGCTGAACCCAAACTGTGCCTCAACGTGGGCAGAGCCTTTGAGGAAGGTAACATTAGGAGTCCTTTCAACTGACCTTTTCTGAATCTTTTTAGGATATAACCCATTAATAGGCTTATTGGGAATACACTTTGAGCCAGAAAGATTTGTATTGGTCTGGGTAACTTCAGCTGGAGTTTTTCTGCACAGAGCAATCATTTTGCTGGTGACAGCACACCTGTGCCTCTATTTCAGCTTCAGCTCTCCAGGCTCTCAGACTACAGAAACACAATCATCCAGTATTCAGAACATCAAGTGCTTCTGTTAGACCATGATAGCAGCAGGATATCTCCTGATCTTTTCCTTTGCAAGTGCCTTCAGGCAGCACCTATAGATTGGTAGTTTAAGAAGAAAGACAGTCTGAGCCATGGCTTTAACTTGTAAACAGGATCTTTGAAAGAGCAAAGGTGTGAGTTTGTTTCCACTAAAGCAAACTTGCTTTGTTGTTTGCTTTCGGCATTTTTGTGATAAATCTACAGAGTAGGAATAGATTTTCTGTCTGCCTCTGCAAACTTCCCTTTACTGAATGCAGCAAAACTGCCAAAATTTAATTTCCAATGTCAGCATGTGTCAGGGTCAAAGACAAGGGGTCAAAAGTGCATTTCAGGATTAGGTGCATTTCTTTTCGATACTTAGGCAATCTGCCATGGTAAGTGAAAACTAAACAGTAGGATTTCCAGGGTGTCAAGAGACAGAACGTGATGGCCCTGGCATTTTGTTCCTGACTGCCTTATTAATGCACTTCTGTCATCATGTATGAGTAACTGACACTTCCAGACGAAGCAGATGAACACTCCATTTAAAACAGACAAATTTCACACATTATGAAAATGAGATTGTTTATATTTAAGCTAGATAAACAAAACTAAATCTTGTCGTTTTTCTCACAGTATATTTTACAAGAAAACTCCCAAACCAATTGTGTTCAGGATTTTCTTACCAGAGAAAACTACAGTGTAACATCATGCTTGATGGCACACAAACTTTCAGACTTTGGGCATTGTTATTGCTTCTCAGCATAAAAGGAGCAAGTAAACTCATTACCACACACCCCCCCAAAAAGGATCCTATTGCCTCCAGACATTTTACTCTGCTTGTATAAAAACACACCTGAAATCTTAATGACAGCTTTGGCAGGTAGCATCCAGAAAGAGATGTGCACTAGCAACTAAATATCACCTGTTGCACAAGCCGCGCATCGGCGGGGAAACGAGCACCCTACTCACGCAATTAGTACCAGTCCATCAAACTGACAAATGAAGATAAATCAGCTGCTCGGCCGCTTGCATCAATGTAAACACAGAAGAAATAAAAAACACATAAATTTGTAACCGCGAGCTCGCGCCGCCTCCGAGAGCCGCGGCAGCGCCCTCGGGCGGCCGCGCCGCGCAACTGCACCCGCGCCCGGCCCGGGGTGGGAACCCAGCCCCGAACCGGGAACCCCGCCTCGAACCGGGAACCCCGCCTCGAACCGGGAACCCCGCCCCGAACCGGGAACCCCGCCTCGAACCGGGAACCCCGCCCCGAACCGGGAACCCCGCCTCGAACCGGGAACCCAGCCCCGAACCGGGAACCAGGAACCCAGCCCCGAACCGGGAACCCTGCCTCGAACCTGGAACCCAGCCCCGAACCGGGAACCCCGCCCCGAACTGGGAACCCCGCCCCGAACCGGGAACCCAGCCCCGAACTGGGAACCCAGCCCCGAACTGGGAACCGGGAACCCAGCCCCGAACCGAGAACCCAGCCCCGAACCGGGAACCCAGCCCCGAACCGAGAACCCAGCCCCGAACCGGGAACCCCGCCTCGAACCGGGAACCCAGCCCCGAACCGGGAACCCAGCCCCGAACCGGGAACTCAGCCCGGCCCCGGGGGTGGGAAACCCGCCCCGAACCGGGAACCCAGCCCCGAACCAAGAACCCAGCCCCGAACCGGGAACCCCGCCCCAAACCGGGAACCCAGCCCCGAACCGGGAACCCAGCCCCAACATCCCCCCGGAACCGGCACCGCGGGTGCCGATAATTGCCCCCAAACCGGGAATGCAGTCCCGCCATCCCACCCCGGCAGTGACCACCCAGGTGTTTGGCTAACTGAGGCAGATACGGGAGTTCCCCAATATCCCGTTCTTGTCCCTGGCTACCTGTGCTTTTTCTAACCGCTGCAAACGCGGGGGTTTTCCCGCAGTCCGTCCTTATCCCTGGGCGCTGGTGTGTTTGGGCAATGGCCATGAGCCCCGGGCTGGTCCCACTCGCTCTCCCCATCCCTGAGCACTGTGCTTGCAGCAAGCTCCAGTCACAGGCAGAGCCTCTCAGCCTCAGACAGGTGCTGAAGTCGAAGCAAACACCGTCCCAGCTCTCAAACCCCGATTCTTGAGCAAGTGGGCACCTTGAAAAGGAAGGGTTGTTGCAAACCATCTTTGTTACCTTGCTTCAGTTTCAGTATATTCTATCTCTTTCGCAGCGCACAGAGAGCTTTAATTAAACAAGATGGCAATTCAAACAAAGCAAGCCAAAATCCCAGAAATGAGGAGAAACAAACGGAAAAAGAAACAGAACCAACAACAACCAAAAAAACCCACCCACCCCAACACACACAAAAAATCCAGCTTTTTCATGAGAGAAGTGTTACAGACATTCATGGATCTAACACACTTTCCAGGACAGGTTGGTCTCACGAGCAGGCTTGAGGAATTCCTCCAGGAATAGCTGTGCCTTGCACTGGGGCTAGGCACTAGAGCAGGGCTCTTCCCCAGCCAGCATCTGGAGCTCACTAGCTTTACAGATTCCCCCACTGTAGTTCACAGGCTGCTCCCCCTGTGAGGGGTCTGAGCCTCTCCATTCCACCCTCAGCTCTCACACCTCTCCTCGGCTGGTGGTTGTGGTGCACAACCCAGGGGTTCATTTCCAGAAGGGAAAAATGGGGAAAAGAGTCTTGCAAAGTTGCTCTATTTTAACTCATAATTGCAATATGGTTTGAGGAGCAAAGGTGCCTCAGGACTGAGGGTTGGTTTATACAAAAAGTGTAGCTTTGTGTAGGGAAATGGTTGTAAAGCACAACTGGAACAGGAGTGCTCACCATTTTACAGTCTGGGAGGCACAAAGCAGGTAGTGAGTGTATGTAAATATTTTATCCCACTGCCAGAAGCACCCAAGAAACAGCTCCTTTGAGAAGTAGAAATGAGGCCGTCCCCTGTGAAAGGTACGCTGACCAGTTTAATTCCTCTGTGTAAACTGGGTGAAGCCTTCAGTGCAGAATGAGAATGAGCTTTTGAAATGACTTGAGTTTTAAAGCTCCAGCTGTTTTGATTCCTGAGGAGTGCTGGATATGTGCTCTGCAGTGATGGCACAACAGCAATAAGGCCATTAATGTGCCAAGGATGGGTGTCTGACCACTCTAACTGGAGACATGAAAAACACATTAGAGTCCAACCTGTGAAGAGTTTTCCAGCTTAGCTGTATATTCTAAAGAGAAAATGTCCTTGCTCTGCTCTAAGATCTAGAATGCTTCATGTAGAATAAAAGCAAAATCATAAGAATGGCTGTTGGAGATAAAAATGAAAATGGAGGCCCTGAGATTGTCCTAGATCCAGTGCTTTCCACCCCTGACTTAATGCAACATAGGGTCTTAAAAGAGGTTCTACCACATCCTAAAATGGGTGACGACTACTGCCAGGGTCCTTGATGCCAGGCTGGACACCTTCCTGTATCCCTACTTCTGTGGCAGAGGATATTCACAGGTGAATACAGGCTCAAGCCTCTGCCACACAAACTGCTGCCTGACTCAGGTTATATTAGGACAGTCCTAGAGCCAGTGGGGGTTACTTGAATGCAATTGAGAGAAACACAAAACCTCAGGGGTTCACTAAGCAGTCTGAAAATCAGATGGGGAAATTTTGTAAAAGCGTTACATGATATTTATGCCTGTTGTCTCTACCTGCCATAACCCAGGCCACCGGCTTTCTTTTCTCAAGCTATGTTTATGGACTTGGAAAATGAGTCATCTTTCAGTTTATGCAGAATTAAGAAATTTTCCCCTCCCTCCCCATAATCCAGATAAATGATATCCACTCTAGCTGTCCTGCCTACTCAGAGCTGCCAAGCACATTTATCTTGCCTAATCTTCTTTTCCAGGATCCATGCTGACTCCCCTTAAGCAATTACAAAAATCTAAATGTTCTGTGTGCATAATTGCTCTCCATGCATTTTCTGCTGCTGAGATCAGATTTACAAGCCCGCAGTGTTCTCAATCTTCTTCTGCTCCTTCTGCTTCTATTAGATGCTCACTGGTGCCTAATGCTGTGCTTTGTCCTTTAATAAATTATCAGTAAAATACACACTTTAGAAAGAAAAAGTCAAAATAGCCACCATTAAGACTCAAGAAGGGAAGCATTTTAAGTTGTTTCTGTGATCTCCCCCAGCCTAGAGGCCTTTTCCTTCCTCTAGGCCTTCTTACTTCCCTGGCCAGGGAGAAGCCAGAGGGCAGGGAGGCTGAGCTGCTCATCCTCTGGCCACAGCCTGTCCCCAGTGGACAGGGGAAGGGGCAGTGACCACAGGCACTGGGGAAAAGGCCCAGGGCTGCAGGGCCAGTGGCTCCCTCAGGGCCCTGACATGTATCTGCAGTGTACCCTGGGCATCTAAATCATGTCTCTGAGCCTTTCTCTCCACTGTTAAGAACGTGAGATTGCATTTTTCACATCAGTTCAGTATTTGTTCTGTTTCCTGTGTTGCCCTTTGCAGTCATTCATTTCCATACTCTCAGCTTTCTGTGTTTTATCTCTTCCTACTGGAAGTCCTCTTCAAAAATCAAACAAGAAGGAGACCAATCATAACATGACATCTGTGACTAAAATAGAAATAAAAGAAAGCCTGAATATGAAGATATTTTGCTGAACTTCCATTCAACTCTACCTGTGTTGCCCCAGAGAGAGGAGGAAATAACAGTCCTTTGCTGCGTCTTGGGGAAGGCTCAGAGCCAGTGCTTTCATAGTTCCCTTCCTTTTGTGTGGACTTGCTGCCTCTGAATCTTTCTCTTCTTTTCCTCTACATTAGTTTAGCATTATCCTTCAGAAGAGAATCCTCTAGATGTGTGGGGTATGCAGGCACCTACAGGAGTGCCCCCGTGTCACAGCTGGGTGAATCAGGTTTCTGGAAGCTGAAGAAGCTGGACTTTTCTCCTGATGAACAAAGGAGAACAGTTCTCCTTTGCAGGAGGGAGGAGAACATTGTGCAAAACTCCCCCCCCCCCTCTTAATTGCACAGAATATAGCGAGGAGAGGGGATATCAAAAGCACATGTAAAGGTTCAGACTAGAATTGTGCATCCAGTTTGCATGGACTGGATATGTAACACTCCATTTGTGCTTTTAGAAGTCAGGTTGAAGTGACAGTTCTCTTGGGGAGTGTGCAGGCCTCCTGTAGGCTGAGACAAGCACTATGGCTGCAGAGTGGTTCCAGATGGAGGTTTGCTCTTACAGTATCTACATCTTGTTTGCATGAAAAGATAAGACTAATATTACACATTTGAACACTTGAGTGACTGAGTTAAGCGTATCTTCATTTGCACTAATGAATTTGTTTTCAGATGGAGAACTTTTGTTTATGGGTACTGGTTATCTTGTACTTTCAGTGTGTCTCTATGCTTTTTTTTTTCTTCCAGTATTTGTTGCCTTTGTGTATAACTGTCATCAGTGTACACAGTTGCATTTTTGTTTGAGCTAACTATCCACTAAAGACTTGAAACAGTCATGCACAGACTTGGTCCATTTCTTTTTCCTTTAGCTAATCAAAGATTGTTCTCCAGGATGTCTGGTGCTCTAGGTCCTCAGGGAGAAAATCAGAAGCTACTTCACCTGTGAGAACCAAGCAGCTTTTCATATTGTCTCTTTGATATTCACACACCTGGGAGGGGTAAAAAATACTGCTGCTGTCACCCACTGGGCTGTGTTCCTGTATTGCTCTTTCTTGCAAGAAACAGTAAAACTATTGTAAGACAATGATTTACAATTTATATTAACTACTTTGAGAAAATATACAGAATATCACATAGAGGAATATGTCCTGCTTTCATCTGGACCCTTCTCCTAGTCACAAACTCTTCCCTTCCTGCCATCTTCATTCACAAACTGAATTTGGGCAAAATGAAGCCTCTTTATATACAAGGGTATATTGGGAAACCTTCAGTTCTTTAGACCTACACTCCTTTTTTGAACCTACACTGTTGCAAAGCATTTGCTGCTCAAAATGCTTCTCTTCCCACCCCTGCTAGAATATAGAAATATATAATTAATCTTGACCTTGTGCCTTGTCAGCTTTTAATACTTATAATTGACCGTCTGCTCCAGCATAATCATAAAACCTTTTAACATCTCATTTACTCCAGTTTCCAAAATTTCACCTTCTCCAGCCTTTCTCATTAATAACAGGCCAAATGAATTCACTTAGACTACTGCCAGTGTCTGTTCCCCTGTTTAGAGCTGTCTGAATGGCAGCCTTGCCCTTGAACATAACAACTGCTCCTCACAATTTGGTGCCAGCTGCAGACTTGCTGAGCGTGCATTCCATCACCTCTCCCAGGTCATGGATTAATCCCATTTGTTTCTTCCAGCTGTTAAAGAGAAGGACTCAATTTTCTTCACAGTAGAAAAGGTGCAGTTGGCATTGTCCTTCTAATATTTGTCTCAGGTGCTTGCCCTAGAGATGAGTTCTTCAGAGCTGTTGTTGAACTAATTGAACTTATATAGGATATTTGTGCTACCTCTTTGTATTTCCTGGGTCAGCAGAACAAAGTGGCTAGGACTGGTATACAAATCCAAGCTTCTTTTTTAATGGATTCCTTAACCTTGACTCCTTTTTTCCATACTTTGTTTGTTCATCCATCACTCAGGACTTCAGAAGTACTCTCTGATTTACCTATATTCTAATGACTCAGAATAGTGACTCTAATAACAAGTAAGATACTCACTATTAGATGATGATCAGTAATTCTGAAAGTTAGACCTTTTGCTTATTGAGTTAAAAATAAAAATACACCAGTTGAATCAACTGGCAAGACAGGCAAGAACAGAACCTTTATTTGAAATTGTTAAGTACTCAGTTATTTTGGAAACTTCCCACAAGATAGTGACAACAAGTACAACCAGTTGTATATCAAACATACTAGGCAAATCTAGCATATGTCTATAAAAGGGGATCAGAAATACCAAGCAATTAAAATTCCTACAGATGATTAAAAAAGATTTGTGTGCTGGAGTGCTGGTAGAGGAAGGAAGAGCATAGCAGGAGGTGAGAAAATGTCTCTATGTACAACCAGGCACTAAAAGTACATCAACCTCAAAATTTCAAAGAATCTTTTCCTGAACATATCTGCCAGGAATGTCTTTCCTGTTTTCTGGAAGTTGGCCATCCTGGAGGACTCTGAGCCTGTTCCCACAACTGCTGGCCATGCAGGCTGCTCCCTTTGCTCAAACAGCAGAGCCACAGGTGTTGGTTAGAGGGGACTTTTTCCTAGACAGTGTTTCTTCAATGGCTATGCTTGACTTTTAGGCACTGCGAGCAATTAGCTTTCCCAGATTTCTTTAAAGAAAAAACTACAAACTGTCTTAGCCCCTCCTTTGCCTTCTACCAATACAGCAGCCCCATAAAATGCAGTGTAAGCCCTATTTGCACACATTGTTACTTGTACAGCATTGTCATTGGGCTGGGGTAGGAGCAGCGGCTTTGGGGATCTCATCATGTCCATCCCCTGCAATTGCACTCATTGCCATCGCCAGTTCCAAACTGTAGTGAAAAGATTTGGAACTTAACTGCTGCACTCTTTGATATCAATTTGAATTACAGAATCCCCAACAGAGTACTATCAAAACTTAAAAATACATGGAAGTCCATAATTTGTATCCTTATTCACCTCTCATCAAGGTACTCCCAAGCACTGATGCTTAGAAGTTTTATCCTGTACTTAAATGTAAGCATGGTAAGGAACCCTACTGAAATCAGTCGAACATTAAGCACAGAGAGAAATCTTTTCTGTAATAGTTTTCTTAATGTAATTCCTAATCCCTGCTGCCTACACATTTTTTCTTTTTCCATACCTATTAATGACATTTTTTCATGCTGGCAAATGCCCTATGACATTACACAGTAGTCATTATTTTGGAAGTCAGTGTCACTGAACAGTCAATCCTACTCAAGAGACCTCTTTCAGCTTATAAAGGAGCCATTTCAGACAGAAGTCTCACTTCTCTAAGGTTTTAATTAAATGCTAGCTCAGGCAAGTAACTGAATAAAGTTGTTATAAAGTAAACAAGCAACACTGCAAAGCCACAGGTTCCCTGAACTCAAAGCTGCAACTCAAGGACCCTCAAGACAGCACTAAACTTACCATTCAATGTATCTCTGAAGTCCAAAAGCTCATCAAAACCAGTGGATATTGTAAGAGGCTATATATGTTCATCTTGATATACAGTTCATTTAAGTTCCTGTTATACTGTAATTGCTGGATACACAAGCAGTTTTGTATGTGACTGGTTGTAAAGTAAACACATGAAGCAAATAGCTTAAATAAAGATGTGCCACTCAAAAAAACCATCCAGTTTCAATTTAATTACAGAGTATGTGGGATCAGAATGGTTAAAACCTGAATAATTTATGTTGTTAGTGAGTTAATGTAAAACAGCTTCATGCACATTAGGGCAGAAATGGCTGATATCGTTGGAGATTATGTTACCTGCTCTGCCAGGTGCCCCACAGGCACAGGTCACAGCTCTGCAGGTACATCCAGGTGCTTTGGAGCAGTTGTTCCCCTGCTGCCATCCTGCTCTCCACAAGCAGGTGCTTCCTGAGCCTCCTGGAGAGACATGCAGTCCCTTCAGACACATACTGGGGAGTCTGAGGGGTGCCAGAAGGGGAATCCTCCTTAACAGGCTTATTTCTCCTTATATTAATCACTGAAAAATGGGTTTCTGCCAAGTCTCCTAATTCCTATATCCATATTTGCCTCTGTGGCAGAACTTGAATTCAATGTGCTGAGATAAAGGCTTACATATGTGTGTGATGTTATAGGGGGGTGATGTCAGGCAAGGCTGACTGAGTTATTTCAGCTGTTTCTTACGAACTTCAGCACACAGAAGAACTTCATCCTAAGGAATTATTTTTTAATGAAGCTTTTCTTCACGGACTCAGATGCAGTCCCTGTAATTCACAACAGCCTTTGAAACACATCTTTCTCAAAGGCCATGGTGGGTATGGGAGGGAAGCTGCTGGTCCCGCTGCCTCCTAAGCCAGCTGTAACTTGGCACATCAGTGTATTACTGTTGAGTGCACTGCAGCCCAGGGAGGTGGAGACCAGAATGTCCTCTCTGTTTGATCAGGGGTGCAGCATTTGGTGCACTTTGCTCCTGCCTTCCTTCAGCTGCAGTAATTTAGTGTGCAACTGACAGATGCATTGACCACTTGGTACATGGAAAAATGCCAAAATGACATTTTGTGATGTCACCAACTTCCGCCAACCTGCTTTTATTTGAAATCTATTGTCTAACATAGAGAAGGGAGACACAACTAAAAGGTTGGTTTGAGCTGTGGTTTTCCTAGAAATTTTAATGTAAATTTCCAAAAATGTGGCTCTTACTAGCCAAAAAGATGTCAAGCATCATCTGATTTTCCTGTTTTGCTTTCACCCCATAAACCATGAATCCCAGAGTACTAAAGCAAAGAGGACATGTAGAGGTATGACAATTTTTTCTTTCAGTTTTTACAGAGCAAATGTTAAATTTTGGAATTTAAGGCAATCTAGCACTCCAGAATCCAACGATGTCAGTTAATACATTTACCATTTTATTTTTTAGTTTGTTGGCAAAATCTGTAGCAAATTGGGAATTTGCCTATTAGAAAACTGGAAATTTAGAATGCAAGGAGGCAGTTTAAACCTTTACATCTTAAAAGCAAAAATAAAACGGCACAACAACCATAAAACTGGCAACAATTTTCTTTATAAGTCTAATGGGCTTTGAAGTCTACACAAAAGTCCTTGGGGATTACATCAATAGCACTTCCATGGAGTTTCTACTGAAAAGCAAACTCTTCTTACACTTGTGCTTCCCAAAACAACCAAGAAATTTCCTCAAATAACTCACACATGGTTGTAAAGGATGACAAAAGTCAGAGTCTGCAAAAGCTTATCAAGTTTTATTAGTGAATTACACACTTGGCATGGAAATTGATACCAGTTAGTCCTTGACCTCCTGCATAAGCACATGGCAGGGAGTTTTGCATAAAGGAGTATGGTGAAGGGAAAGAGAAACAGAGGAAGAGATGAATTAAAGAGAGGAAGAGAAGAAGGGAGAAAAAAAGATCACCAGTCCTGGCTCCAGTGCTGATGCAGCTGACGTGCCCCAGGTCCTGGGCCTGGTGGGGATACCTTTCTCTAGGTAAGTTTTCCCTGCCCTAGAGACGAGTTTATCACTTTCTATGCAAATTAGTTACCAGTTACCCTGCAGTCCCTCCTTCTAAACCTTTCTGGAAATGGGTTAGAGAGCTTTGGGGTCTTTTTGAAAAATATACACCCAAATCTGGACCACACTCCCATGCTTGTGCTCTATGTGTTGTGCTGATGTCCAGCAGCCCGAACAAGGACATTTGTCCCAGGAAGGTGCTGCCCAACCCCTGTACTGCCCTTCAGCAGACACCAGCAGTCCTTGGCTGGCTCTGCAGCCATTGGCTATTGGAGCTTGAGACACAGATCAGCTCCTGCTCTGCTGGGCTTCTACAGCATCGCCAGCCTGAACAGAAAATGAGACTTCACAACCAGTGACTTTGCTTCCTGTATGCCCACTGCTGACAGACAGCAATGAATAAATTAATATGAACCTCCAACAACCCTCAAATGAGGACTCGAGCAGGACTGTGTATTGCCATGCTTCACAGTCACTAACCTGGCAGAAATTGGTATTGCTTCTGTAAAAAGAGGCCATGCTTTCCTCCCAACACCAAGACTGTGTCTCAGGCAATCACAACGGTTTTCACCCTAAAAGGTGAAACCATTCCTGGGCCTTGTGGATGAACACAAACACCTCCAGTGTCAGAGCCAGAAACAAAGCCAGAGACAAAAAGGGAAAACTATGACAAGTTATTTCAACAACAATATATCTTTAAAGTGACTGGAAAATGAGAGTGTTAGTTCCACTGCCTCTTGCAATATTTATTGGTGCTGTCTTAGATTTCTATAACCGAGGGAGGGAAATGTCATCCAAAGTGCCTCAAGACTGCAGACTCCAAGGGGGATGCTGAGGACACAGATCCCCTCTGATAGGCTACAACTGGACAGTGGGACTTACTTGCGCAGTGTGGAAAAAAAATTGAAATATTTAAATTTTTTCCTCCCAGTAAAATGCCCAACTCTTCTCACTGAGGACCTTTATCTTTGGGAGAGAAGTCATCCTTTTTTCCTTCCTGGTCAAACTGCTCTCTGCAAGGAGAAGGGACATAGAATCTTCCTGATCCACCCTGAGGCCCAAGAAGTTTCAGGGCTCATATTTTCAAAACCTTCTGTATCTTTGGTGTGTACATTTATCACATCTCCAAGACAGTGACACTGACAGGGAAACTGATGCAATCTAATCCAAGGCTGGAAATAATTACTGAATTAAAGAAGGGAAAAAAACCCCAATGCTGAAAGGGCACACATTTCAAGAAGAATTGCAAACATTTCTGATTCAGATAAACAAACCCTGATGGTAAAGAAAGAATCAACAACTGTTTCTCATGCTGGCAATATATATTTATTGTCATTTTGGAGATAGGTTACTATGTGTGTATCAGAACTTCAGACTAAAACAGATTGGGATTATGATTGCTTAGCATATGCCAGTTGAAATGAAATGACTGAATGTGAAGCTCACCCTTACAAGACCTTCAACTGGTCTATTTTTGTGTGTGTTTCCCCCACACACTTAAAAAAAATTAAATCTGAACATCTTTCCCTTCCCCGTCATTTCAGCCTCAGAAAAATAAATGACCATCTAACTGGACCTTTTACTACCTTTACTAATAATCTGCTAGCAATATGAGAACATTTATATAGTTGATTCTACAACTTCAAAAGGAAGCAAAGCTTTACAGTGTTCTTCCTCCACATTATCTGGCTACTGAATCTAGCTTTAAAGACTGTCTTAGATTATTGCAGTTTTATTATGCTGCAAACCTTTTCCACACACACTTTGCTGTTCCACAACAAGCTGCAGCAGTGCCAGGCCTGACAGTCTGTGCAAAAGCTGCTGCAGTGCTACAAATTATTGAACACCTTTCCTCTCCATCTCCCATGTACTAATAAACATCTTCCATTAATTTAACAAGTTGCAAATGCTGTCCCCAAAAAGGGAAGGGAAGGATGAAGATATTTTGTGCTTTCATATAGAAAGCAAACAACCACCCAGACAAAAAAAAAAAATCCTTCAACTCCAATCCCCCACCCAAAAAACCCCCAGGTCAAAATTATTGGTTGCCCACTGTCCCCACCCTCCCCTAGCTTTTTTAAGTCACCATGAAAACAAATGCATACAACTTACTGTACAAATACAAAGCTGCAGGCATTCAATTTACAGAACATTCTGAAAATATTTCAAGCATAAAAAGTACACTTGATAATTGCAAAAATAAAGTTTCACTTTTTTAAAAAACATTTTGATCAGAGCTCAAGCAAAACAAACATTTAAGGATTCCTACTTCAGCTTAACTCCCTAAGAACACCATCTTCAGAAATTAAAAACAAAAACCTCCGATTTTTGGTGATAAAGTAACTGACCATGTCTTTTAATGAAGAGAAATGGTATATACAACAATGGCACAGACCTTAAGCATCAACAACATATTTCAGCCAAAAGTAAGTCAGCAAGTGATCTGAGTCATTCTTAGCATCACACAGTACTCATTACTAAGAACCTCAATCCACCAAGAACAGATATCAAGTTAGACTGGTATAAATGGAAGGAAAAAATCCATGACATCAAACAGGCTCAGTTTTAGTCACTGAACTTTTTTTAGGCTAAGTTTCACTAGTGCAAGACCATTTGTTTACCCAATTAAATGAAAGCTCATAAATGTCACAATTTAAGAACACTCATACAAAACTATTTTTCTTTTAAAAAAGTGCCACATACCATACTTTTACTAAAAAAGTTACAAACTAATGGAAGACTGTCTGTCTCCATCTCTTGTCAACAAGGAAAGGCCAAAGTGATTCTCTGATCCCAGCTCGAAATGGTGTTCTCTGACCTATCCCCAGCATCTCCAGCTTGGAGCAGTCCAGCTGAGCGTTCTTGGGACGAAGAGCACCCACAACTGGACTATCAGTAATCTAAAAACAAACAGAAGACAAAAAAAAACCCCACAGCAATAAGTAAACAGAAGTGACAGAAAAATACTTCTACATGTACATTAGAATGTTTTCTTCACAGCACAGCTTTCTGTATAGGTATGGTTGCCTCCTCCCTTCTATTTTCTGGGGGTTTCTATTGTTTTGAATTTTTTTGCTATTTGCTTGTTTTATAGTTAACTTTATTCAATCCATCAAGCCATATGAACTGTCTTAAGGCATTTTTTTCTCACTCTCTTTACTGTTACTATTTGTGGTTTTCAACATTTTATCCATATTTTCACTCTGTGACTATCATCACAAGGCAAGGAATGCTCCAGAATGTAAACAGAACCACATCTTGATCAATATGAAGACATCCCTGTCTTGAACAGAAGTAGAGTTGGGCAGAAAAAATTAAGACTCAGTGCTCTGCACTGTTTTTCTTCCATCTTCCAAGTCACATTTCAGTTCCAGTGTTCACCAATTCTGAATCCTTAGAATTTATTTTGTACGTAGGTAAAATCTTGACATGTCATATGCCCATCACATTACAGTATGTCTTTAAGAGTAGTCTCAAGTGTCAATAAAACTGCAGGACAAGTGTTTTAAGCAAAGCAAAAAGAATTTGCAGTTCTTTAGTGCATGTGCTCACAAATAAATCTGGACATCACACAGCTTTTCCAGAGCTCTATCTTCAAGTTAATAACGTTCTATCAATCTAACATAAAAGTACAGATTTGCTTGTGACTTAGGGAAACTATTCTGCAGAAATACCATTACACTACAGACTGGGAAACTGGTGACTGACTGACTGCATCATTTTCCTAATTCAGCAGATCAAATCAACTGCTTTTTTCCTGAGCTTGATACCAGCCAGTCCCCTCAGCAACAGAGCTGCTGTGCTGGACATGCACAGCCTGTCCTGAAGAGGAAGCTTACTTGCACAGCCAGTGAGGGACCTGCTACTTGCAATGATCAGGCACATCTGTCTGCCTACAAGTCCCACAGCACATCACTTACTGGTCTCAAGTGGCTGCTGGGAAGGTTGAAAGCATCTGCAATTGCACAGGCCATCTCATACTTAGTCATCTGTTCATTGCCAGACCAGTGAAAGGTTCCTTTTATTGATGGGTCCTAGAGTAGAAAAAGGAAACACAGATGAAAGGAAGCAATCAGCTGGCCCTGAGGCTAATTCCTGTGCAAGAACTGTGCAGAATTAGCATCTAGCAAGACCCTATTTCAAAAGGCATCCTTACAGCAACTCAGTGGTGTTCTAGAAACATCTGTACCTTTTCACAGAACACCTGACCAGGACCTGAGACTGGAAACTGGTGTTACTTCTATCCGACCTGGCTTCACAGTCAGTTTGTGTCCAGTAGAATGAACAGGAAGGAGCTGCCCACCTTTGACCAAGCAAGGTCAAAGAACTGGGGAAGAGGAACTCAGCTGCTCTGTGATGTTCACTTACTCAGAAACAAAGGCCAAAGGCATCACACACATTCTGAATGTTAAACTGCAAACCCTGTACAAGTCCTGTCCATGTTTTCTAAGTTACTATGTGAAAACATAAACGTGGCTGTTGTTGTTTGGCTCTGTTACCTTGCAAAGATGGTAATCTGAAGGTGCTGTGGTGAACAAATACAAGGAAGTATTTCAGTCCAGGGGCATTGTTTGGCCACTTCAGTGTTGTTAATACAATAAACAATAGCACCTTTGAGAATTTTTAGCTCAAACTAGCAATTTGTAAAAGGCATATCAGAATAAGCTGGCATTTCTAATTCTCTCCTCTGTACTAGAAGTCAGTTTTCAGAAGGGTCTGTCTGATCTCTTCAATCACTTTTGTTTCAAAGACCACAATACTCTCATAGTCATGCATAGATCCTGTAGTATTACAGCCAGTTCTTTCCTCCTCCCCAGCATTCCAGAAATGCAAATAATCCAGGTGATGTGCAGTTCTCAGCTGTTCAGAAGCAAAGCTGACAACTCAAACTGTTTTTACCTTGCAGAGGCTCATTTCTTGCCATTCTTACCAGCATTCTCTTCTCTGCTAGTTGTCTGCAAACAGCTGCTACATCCTTGACATTGGTAGGAAATCTCTGTTGCCAGTGGTCCATGTTGGCAGATTTATTACTGAACTGCACTTTATCAAACATAACTGTCACAGCACTTTCCTCCAGTCTTTCCACCTCTCCATACAAGACAGGAATCCTAAGTACTGCAGTTTCTAAAAGAAATAATATTTTAGATCACAGGTGGGTGCCAATGTTGCAGCATAATCTGAAAAGTGGAAGCGTTAAGAAATACGCTGATCATGTTAAGCATCTACAAATCACAAATAAAATGCAAGCAGTATGTTAGCTTACAGAATATAATTTTAATTTCTATGAAAACCAGTTTATAAACACTAAGATTACAGAAATTATCATACTGTTATTATTTATTTTCATTTATGCCATTGATTTCCAGAAAGTCAACAAGCTTTCATTAATTGCATAAAGATGCCTGTTTGGGTTAGAACAAAAATTAGAAAATTAAAAAATCTGACTACTCTGTGCAGTTACTCCAGCACTACCCATCCCCTGTGGGTAAGAGCAAGGAGAAAAATTCCCACCAATCACAGGTCATCATATTCAGACATAAATTACAAAGATGTTTGACCCATCATGCAGAAGCCTCCTGCAAAAAGGAGGATATTATTTACCAGAAAAAAAAACAAACCATGAACCTTGAAATAAATTAAAAGTTTGACAAATAAGGAATAGGTTCACAGAACACAATAATAAACAATGTTAGATTTCAGGACAGTGATTTGAGAAATTAACAAAATGCAAAGAGAAACATATTTCATGATGGAATACATCATACTAGTCTATCTCTGTCATGAAGACTCAAAAAGCCTCTGAGAAGAAATCCAAGGCTATGACAAATTACGTAAAAGTAATAGTTTTGCTGAAAGAGAAAACAAAAAAATTGGACCTGAAATTAGAAGCTGAAGTCATCAAAACATATCCATTCTTAATATACTTGGAGGAAAATGCTATAGGTATTGGAGAGAAAAACAGAAAAAGCTAACACAGAAATTATTCTCACAGAGAGGTAAACCAAAATAAGTACTTAGACAAGAAAAACAAACAGAAAACCCTGACACTGATTTCCTGCTGCCCTAGATGCAGTTATTTGGTCACTCAGCAGATATACTCTTATCTTTAAATACTGATTGAAACATCTATTTTTGAATTGCTTTAAAAATATTCATTCTTTGAGAAGACAACTGCCTTCCTTTCATTCTCAGCTCTCTGGGATGCGGAGAGGATCAGCCTCATGTCTAACAGCTCCGAGGACCTCCTGACACTTTGTAGTTCTATAAGCATGACTTTATACCTATATATATATTTATAAGCAGGTATTCCCTTCTAACCAAAGTAAAGTATCTTTTTAAAAAATGTTAAAACTACTCACTGGAGATTCTCACATTTTACAACAGGAATGGACAGGGCAGCTCTTCCCACAGCTACAGATCTGACCAGTGGAAATCTACCTATACCATATCAGCAAGTCAATGGCTGGAACACCAGTACATGGACAATACTTGTATTTCTATGAATCAAGAGAACTCATCTTCTCAAACCCTTTACTCAGCACCACCTCAACATTCCTCCTGCTAATAATACCACTGCTGCAGCCCACTGCTGCCTGACAGATTCTGCTCCAAAAGGTTACGAAACCAAACTGCAGTGCTGAGCTGGGGGAAGGGTCTAGCAAGATCACCAAATCCAAGGATGTGTGGGTAAGTCTTATCTTCGTTACCAGTCTAGAAAAGGGAACAAACAGCATCACAGTCAAATTCAGAGATGGTCTTTAATCTAGAGGTGGAGTGAATAATTGTCATTTAAATTTATTTTTACTTAAATGAGACTTCTCCTATCAAAGTATTTTTTTTACAAAGTTTCTTTCTTACTAGTAATGCCAAATACATCATGCACAGCATATATTTAATTAGTGGAAGACCATCACGCTAATTTATCAACAGCTTGGTTCTCTAGTTGGGAAGCACAGAACCACAGTGTGAGTATCAGAAGCCTCTTCTGCATGTGTACTGAGATTACTTTCTTCAGATTTTTTGATAAAATACAAGTGCTTCTCTCCTTATAATCTGTAACTGGACACTGACAGCACACGACCTCGAAGCAGCAAAATCTCTCTTTTATACAAGAAATAAATCTTAAATTAAAGGGAACATGCTATTTTCCCTTAAGCAGAATTTTAAAAGTTATGTTTGTATATTTTGTGCGCCAAATTTTCATTAAGACAAATTTTAAAAATCTGGTTGTTTAAAAGCATAAATATGTTATTAAACCTTTTGTTAGAAGCAGGAATATGATGTGTGCAGCTGAGTAAAACCAAAATGGGCGGCCTGTTGGTATACATAATAGAGCAAAACCCAAAGTGTAACAAGACTCCATGTTTGATCTGCATTATTACTGAATCACAAGTCTGGTTTTCCCTTTAAGTAAACATACATTGACAACACCTGCAATGCATCCCTATAAACAGCTGCAGCTATATATTGAATGAAGTATTTTATTTTTCCTTAGGAACACCAGATTCAAAACAGACAAAGGCTTATGAATGTCCATCAGGGAGAGACAAATAACATGAATGAAGATTGGAACAAGAAATAAAAGCTTTAGTCAAGATATAAACAAGAGGAATTGCTCATGAGTAAGGAGACCAACTCCTAATCACATCCTTCTCTGAAACTCATTTCCATGGTTTTGCAACTTCATTGATGACTTAAAGAATCTACTAAGCTAATATATAACGGAGTAAAAATAGAAAGCCTGTATTAAAAATGGTTGTGTGTCTTACCTTCATTGTTTTCCAGAACTGCCTTTTCACCCTCCAGTTTGGTTTTACCATACAAATTCAGGGGATTTGGCACATCAGTCTCTTTATACGGAGGGCTTGTTCCATCAAATACATAGTCTGTACTAATGTAGATCAGAAATGCTCCAACTCCAGCTAGGAAGGAAATGTTTATAGATAATTTATATTAATTCATGCCTTCTTTGAAATCCCAATAGACCCTTAAATCTCCCAAGGATCTCATCTTCCATGCACATTCATTCCTGCTGCTTTGTCTGCTCCCTGATCCTTCACAGAGTTGTGCACACTACTCTTATGGAAAACAGATCAACAGCACATTGATGGCAGAAGTGACATTAATACTTGTATTGATCCTCTATAAATAGATGCAGGATTTAAACCAGACACCAAATCCATGAGATGCTCTCCTTACCTGCCTCCTTTGCTAAGTTTGCTGAAGCAGCCACATTGAGCTGAGAAGCAGCATCTGGTTGACCTTCTACAACATCTGGCCTTCTCTCAGCAGCACAGTGCACTATAACATGAGGCTGGAAATTAAAGACTAATTTTAAACAACCAACATGTCAAGAGATGGCAGTTGCACCCTAACTCTAGCAATGACAACCTTCAGGCAAAACTAAGTAATAAAAATAGCATTGTTAATTTTAATTCTGGCATTCCAAGGAACACCTTTTCCCTCTCTTTAGAATAAAACCATTCTGTTTCAAGATAAGAAAAACATTTGTCATTAATTGTGAATTTATGGTCTTCAGTAGCTTCAGTCTTACAGCAACTTTGAAGTTGTGGGGACTTTTTTCTTTTTAACTCTGTATAGTAAAATATATATTAATATAAGATACATCTCTCACACACACAAGGGTACTAAAAAAATTTAGGCAAGCTATTTACACATGGCTTACTTGATTGTACAGATTATTAAGATGATGTTTACTATTTTATAGAATGGCATCCTGGATCATGTATTTCAGGTTTTATATATTCCTCTTGGCACTCAGACTGAAAAAACAGTGAACACTGCACACTACACAGAGTTACTGCTGTTGTATTTAAATACTCCTCCACTTCCCCAGAACTGCATATTGACACATTACTGTGTCAATAACTCAAAAGCATCTTTCCCTTTGCAGTGTGCTGGCACGTACAGCTGTGCCTGCAGCCTGCCTGTGGTGAGCACAGCAAAGGCCAGAGCTGTCTGTACCCACAGAGCAGACCTCTGCTCTGGGTGGGGCAGGGCACACAGCTCTGGCTGCGCCAAAGCCCAGCCCCACTCACGCCCCAGAACTCAGCAGCACTATCAGCTGAGCACTGCACACAAAGTGCCCCTCCCATCCACTTTATGCTCCAGAAACTTACCTGGAAATCATGGATAATATCATGAACTGCAATAGAGTCCAGGAGATTAACATGTTCAAATCTGGGCTGAGCTCTCCTGTATCCACAACCAACTGTGTTCCAATGATTTTCATTGAATTCTTTAAACACAGCTCTGCCAAGAAGTCCCGTAGCACCAGTGATCAAAGCTCGCCTACTGGGAACGTCAACATCTTCCTAGGGAAACGACAACAGGAAAAGTTTTGTTTCCACTGTAATTTTTCACTGTTTTTTCTTTAAAAGTATGCAAAACTACAGTCCAAGGCTACTGTACTAAAAAAGCTTCTCCTGAGTCAAGTGTGTCATTGAACACCAGCATCTGGGAGGACACCAATACTGCAGCCAGTCAACTATTTAACCACGTATTCAAAGGTAATGAAAACAAAACTTCTGGGAGAAACTCATTTACTTCTACAACAATCCAAACCACTAGTGAAGACAGAGCTTTAAGGTCATTCAAAAGCTGATAACTTTGTGCAATCTGAAAGGAGGGAACTAACTTCTTTAGGAAATGGACCCAAAAGATCTAACATACAGAGTCCAAATCCTACAACAAATAATTCTGGATAGACTGTGCCTGTTAAAAGCTGCAGCAATGTAACTTACTTTAGTAATTAAAATCTTGAATTTTATTATCAAATAGAAGAGTAATCAATTGTTATTCGACACAATAGTCTAGTAGTAAGTAAAACCAAGATATGGATCTCCTGTCAATTTTACAAAATGCATCTGGAAGCGGTTTGGCAATTTCAGCTCTCAAGCTCTACAACAGACTAAAGCTGTACTTCAGCTCCTGCACATTTTGGTACTTGGGACAGCTGTGAACATCAGCACACACGAACTTCATCCCACCCCTCACTAGAACATCAGGTTTTCAAGACAGCAAACACAAGATCCCTGTCTGTCTCTGCAATCTTTATTTTCCTTTAATGCTTTCCATCTGTATCTGCCACAAATAAACCCAAAAACTGCCTGCTAAAAACAAAAATGAAAGCATATCTTTACCATGCCTGTGCAGAAAAAAACCTTGGGTGTGCAGAACCCACAAATCTTGGATTTCCTGACCACTTTACACACAAGGACAATTTGTGACAAATTACTATAATTCTGTACATCATAGAGTGCTTTCTGCTAAGCAATCTCAACAGCCCAGTAATTTCTAAGCATTGTACCAGACTGCTGCTTTTTGACTGCAGCACAGGAAGCCACAGCAATCACTCCCAAATTACTGTCTTTCACCCGTGAAGTTACAAAGCTTTTGTTCCATCAGGGTATATGCAGAGGGCACGATGGAAACAGCCTACCCAAAACAATTGTTCCATGTTCCCAGCACAGTGCATGCATTTTTCTCAACTCTGAATCTCCAGATGAAGGCTGATTTATTCCCATTAGTACTAGATGAAAATTAATAATTTACGTGTGGACAGCTGCCTGAAAATAACAGACTATGGCAAGTGATGTTTCAAAAAGTTACTTTTATCCTTAAATTTTACCTGAGAACACAAGCTGGTTTACCATTTTTAAGGCTACCCACGCTTCTCTGAACAGTGTGAGCAAGAACATGCAACTACTATTTTCCTCTGTAGTACTTCTGTCAGCAAAGTCTGCACAGTGTCACAGGACCTGTGATCAGAGTTCCACAGCCAGAGGTGCCCACTAATAAATATCCAACCCTTGCTGCAGAACAAAGTCAAAAGGTTCTCCAAAAACATCACTGACTATCTTCAGTAAGTAGGAAGTGACCAACCCAAAACCAAGTGTCATTTGCAAAACTTGATGGTTTAGATCCTCATTCATCTAAGTTTGTTTACTTTATATACCATGAAGAGGATGTTACATCAGCAGCACAGCTTGAACTGGACACAAACACAGCTTTCACCAAGCACAGCTTGCATGCTACTGCTCTGGTCTGCAAGACTGATTGATACCACTTACTTGTTTCTGAAAGGGCAAACAAATTATAGGTGTTTCTCATATAACAGCACCAACTAATTACCAATTTAAACCTCTTCTTGCCAGAAGTTTTAACATTCTGGTGATAAAAAACGTGAACGGATTAACTCTTTCCCTGTATGCTGCTTTGCTCCTTCACAGGACATCACCTAGCTGCAGCAGCATTTCTATGGTCTATTAATACTAGTAAAATATGCAATTTTGAGGTTTATAATGAACCATCCTATTTACTGTTATCTGATGTCCATATTAGCCAAAAATAAAAAAACGTACTGCGTTTAGAAGTCTAATTTACATTAAAATAAACAAGTCACAGCGTTATCAGCCGTGTTAAAAAATAGCATTTATGAGACACTAGATCACTTTGCAGATACTACCAAAATATAAAACAGTGTATTTTATAAAAAAAACAAAACATGATGCATTTCAAGTTGAAAACCAGAAACACGTACTTTTAAAGTATATAATAAAGCTTTTTAAACTTTATATTTTTATTTACAAAATCATGATGAACTCAACCACCAAATTTAAGGAATGCCCACCAAAACCCGGAAGCTACTGGTGTAAAAGATCTGAAACATAATCCGACGGGCTCCAAGTCACTACAGGGCAGGGAACGTGAGACCGAGCTCTCTCAGCTCCGACATGCCCTGCAGCCACAGAAAGCAAGAGGCAGAGCCTGGGGCTTTCCGAATAGCAGGTGACCGCACACTGGTGTGGCCAGAAGCTGTCCTGCCCCTCCCCAGGCGCCCAGCCCTCATCGCTGCGGCAGCTCACGTACACCTGTGGGCGCCCCCGCCCGGGGCAGCGGGCACGGAGGCGCCTCCCGAGGCCTCCCCTGAGGAAGCACCGCGCACGGCCGCTACCTCCGAGCCCCTCCCCGCGCCTCGGGCCCGCCGAGAGCGGCGCCGCGACCCCCGGGCGCCGCGGGCTGCCGAGCACAGCGTCCCGGTGGCCATTCCCGGCGCCGGCAATGGGCACAAAATGACCCAACTGGCGGAGCCCGCGGGCGCTCCCAGCCGCGGTTCTCAGGTACCCGCGGCCCCTCCGGGCTCAGCCCCAGCGGCCGCGGCCCCGTCAGCGCTCCGGGCCTGCCCGCCCGGCCCCGCGCTGCACAGCCGGCCCCTCCGCCCTCACCTCCACGAGCTCGCAGCGTCCCGGCGCGAAGCGGATCCTGAGCTCCTTCTCCCGGCCCACCATGGCGGGGCCGGGCCGGGCCTGGTGCCGCTCCGCGCCCGCGGCTCCGGCGCTGCGCGACCGAGGCTCCGCGCCCGTGCTGCGCGCCGCGCCACCGGGGGGCGCCCTCGCCGCGCCGCGCGCCCCACGCACGCGCCTCCGGCCGGCGCCCGCTGATTGGCCGGGGCGCGCCGGAGGGGGCGGGGCCATGGCGGGTATTTAAAGGGGCGGGCGCGGTCCCGCGGGACAGGGAGAGCCCTCACGGCGCGGGCGGGACCGGGAGCCGCCGGCCCCGCACCGCGGTACAGACCCGCGGCGACACGCCACGGCCACACCGAACGCTGCTGGCCTCCGGGGAGAAGGACGGCACGGCGTGCCTGTGCTCCCGGGACACCGCGAGCGCGGGGCTGCCGCCCCTGCAGGCCGCTCCTCCCCTCGCGTTCGTGGCGCTTCAAACAGTGACGAAGTCACTGCACCGAGCGCGTGTGCTGCTGCCTTTCACATCTGAGCACACTTGAAATTTCGAGTGCGAGTTCGGATTTGTAAAATGAAAGCAGAACTTCAGAATTAGACCAAAATACCACATGCATAGAGCTCTGTCATTATAGTGAATTTATATATTCTCTATAAATTACTTAATTCCTTGTTTTAAAGTGGAGAAAAGCATTTTCAATTGCCTTTATACAGAGTCTGATATAAAAGCAACTGGTAAATCCCGCAGAGAAGGAGGGATTGTTTTTGAGAGAGTAATCACTGCTTACAGTACTGATCCTGAATGTATCATTACATGCTTACAAGGTGACAGCTTTGATTTCTTTTTCAATACAAAGTTTTGAAAGTAACAGGATACTGTATATGAAGTGTTACTGTACCATGTCTGACCCACAAAGGCAGAGACTGTGCCTAGCAAGAGATTTTTTTTTTTTTTTTTTGGCAAGAGAACTGAAGATAAGTAGATGTATAAAAATTACTGGCCAAAACTCACTGTAGCTACTTCGCACTTGTATCTATGCCAATGGATTTATTTCAACTTGACTTGATTAAAATAGTTTTAATTGGTAGTACTCAAGGAAGAAAACCAGAAAAGTCTACCAAAATTACTCAAATCATACTGAAATTTTACAGAATATTGTAATTATCTTTATGACAAACAACTAACATTTAAAGTACAAAAATGTATATATATATATAAATAAATTAAACCACTTCAGCCAGTTTCTGCCTTCGTGGAATACAGATGCCCTTCTTTCCGCTGTAACAACTTATTGACATTTAATTACCTTCCTTAGAATTAACCTTAGAATTCTAATTAACCTTAGAATTCTATTTCAAAACATCAGTAATTCATAACTTGAAAACAAGAAGAAGAGACTACAAAGAAATACCAAACTGTTTAGCAGCATGGAGGCAAGAACTCCCAGTACACCTGATGTCACACCATCTCCTCCCAACACAGCTTGGAAGAGCTCCCTGTGCATTTTAACGAAAACCATGATGGAGAAATAAAAATTTTGTCTTCTGGGCTCAGAGCAAGAGAAAAATACAAAAGCATGAATACTGAAATCTCAAGCTAAATCATCAATCAGCCTATAAAACATCTTACCATCTTTGTCACCAGATTAAGTTAAATTATATGCCATTTTTTATTTTCATTATATAATATAATCTAATTTTTCCTCAAATATTTACCTCAAGTTCTGCAGTGTTGTATCTATATTTTAAATGTCTTTATTATTGTTACATCCGCTTTGTGAAACACTCTTATTTTACAATAAGAATTGTATTGTTGTCTAGATCACAGTCACTGAAGCATTATGCATCCCTGGGTGATTAAATGGACCACTCATCAAATTAACATTCCAGACTGTAATTCACAGAGGCTAAAGCATAATTAAGTCTCCCTCTCCCCTCCCAGTTTGTTTTCCCCTTGATTTTGTAACCAAAGTGTGGTAGCAGCCTGTCAATGCAAATATGCAGAGCCTTACCTGCTCCATTTCCAGCAGCATTTCAGGCACTGAGGGAAGGAGCAGCCTAAGAAATCCCTGCGGTTCAACTGTGCTCTTGTCCCTTTGTCTGCTGTGCCTGCACAGAGCACATGGACTGAGCTGCACTGGCTCTGCTGACCTTTGAAACCAAAACACAAATCCAAGCCCTGCATCACGTGTGGCCCTGATTCCTGTTCAGCTTTTGGTCTGGTCCCAGTGGTACCATTTAAGAAGCTCAGTATGAGCTTAAATTTTTACCTCATAACAGCCAGCACGAGCAGGCACAGCCATTGTGTGCATGAGATCCACTCAAAGCACTGGCACTGAGTCTTACACAGTTCTGTGGCAAACAGGAGGAGGGCTCTAATTAGGTCAGGCAGGTTGAGAATCCCAAGAGCTCATGTTGTATTTCAACTGAGCACAGCCCAGCTCTTGCTACAATACAGCAAGACAAATGATCAGAGAAATAATTTTAATTGTTAAATCATGGATTTTTCAATTAAAAAAAAAAACTTCCACAACATGAAAGTAATGGATTCCTGCAGTGAAGACAAATGCGAGTTAAGCTACAAATGACAAGGTTTCAGTTTTTAATGCTTCATTTCATAGTGCATGAAAGCAAAAAAGCCTCCCAGACTGAAGCTGACAAAAAGCCTTCAACTTTCCCATGACTTCCAGCCTTTGCTTCTCTCCCCACTCTGCTCTACATGATTTACCAATGTTGTAAAGCTCAAGGATCACCTTTGCTGTAAGACTAGCACAATTATTTGCTAGAGTTTGTCTTTTTTTCTGTCAGTATAAACATGCTTATGCCAGCTACATCAAAAAAGGATGTAGGAACCTTCTAAGCCCAGTCCTGTGACATCTGCCATTCTTGGCTTCCCTTGGCATATCTGTACCCTCAAGTCAAAAAAATAAATGTACCTTAACTGTCTCCATTTTTATGTGTTGAGTTTTTGAGTCTGGTGGACCCTTCCATTAACTTTCAGACAAATGCCTGTTTCCTCTACAATTTTTTTACTCCATTTACACCTTTCAGACAAGAAAACCTTCATTTTTTTTTTCCTCCACAAGGAGAGAACTCCAGTATAAAATACTTTTAGCAACTTCTTTATCGAAGTCTTTCAACACTTCAGGCTGAACACCAAGTGCTCTCTTAATTAAAAGACCTGAAACTAATCCTCATCCTCAATCTTCAAAGGATCATGTAATCCAGCAAATACACAAAGATGACATTAACAGAAAACATCTAGCAACTTCTTTCCTTGGATTTCATGTGCATTTTTTTGCACGTTTCCCAGGAATTATGAAGTCTCTGTAAGCTCATGATGTCAGCATAAATGCAAATAAATTCTACCAGCTAAGCTTTGGGTACTGCCTCTGCAGCACCTCTGTGTAAGATAGCTGCACAGACATAAAAATCACAAAAACACAGTTCCACCTTTGACTTAAATTCAGACTTTATATTTGTATTAAGAGAAATAAGAGAATTGCAGGTTCTATGTATTGTACAGTTCAGCTAAATAATTTCCCTAAGACTAGAGAATACATAGACTGACACTGGGCTTTGTTTTGAAGACAAGACTACAAAAAGGAACATTAGATTAATCCCATGGTAATGTAATTTTGGGGTTTATACCTGGTTTGCAAAGGAAACAGACAAATTCTTTAATTTGAAATTTTTATTGTGCTAAAATGTTCTTAATTTTAAACACAATTTAACAGATTCTTTCACCATTGTCAAAGCTCCAGTCTGTACAATGCTTGTGAGTTGTGTGGTGTCCTCCCGCCCAAGTGAGAGAAGTTCTGTTGTTATTCCCTGTCACTGTAGCACTGATCACCTACAACAGCTGGCTACAAAGATTTTATGGCAGTTTAAGGGTCCAGTGGACACAACATCTCTTAAAACACTCATCTCAGTCACAGTACACAAACATTTGGATAAATGCAGTCAATTTGACTTTGACCTGAAAATGCTTTTCTGAAGATCAGCAGCTGCAACACCTAGCCCCAGGATTTAAGTTCACATATACTGCATATAGATCCTGTAGAATATCAAAATTAAGTGTACAGTCCCATTTCTACTCTGGTTCTACAGTGTGTAGGCCACAGCAGTAAAAAGGTCTCTTGGCAGTATTGCTGCCATTGGTACCAAAGCAGCTATAAACAGCAAAATTAACACAGAATTGTATAGACTGGATAGATTAAAAAAAAATTAAAAACAAAAATTAAAAAATCCCATTAAATCAGATTTCATTTGTAATCTTGATCACCAATGCTTATTCTCCTTTCCCAAACTTAAAATGCTCTGTTCAAAACCTAACTAAGCAGCCTCAGCATATCCAAAACATGCAACAGTGAACACTTTTCAGAGTCCATGCCTGTAATGATGTTACCAGGAGTCAGGAACATTCTGTCACCTGTTGCTTCTCAGTAAAACATAGTTTTTCTAAAAATATATAATTTTAAATCATTTCTCTAGGGCTCCTACTCATTTATATTATATACAGCATCCAAGTTCACCTTGAAGAAACAGTCTGTTGAAGTTTGCTGTAGCACACAAATTTATGGGTGATTTATTTTCTTGATACCAAGAAGACTTCAAACTTTGTTTTTATTACCTGCAATGGAAAAATGTTACTAAATTTGAGTTTTTCACCTAGTCCTCCCACCACATTAAGTAATTTTTTGTCTCCTAAGGGGCAGAAGGCCCTACTCTGAACCTCGCAGACAAGCCAAGATTTCAGACCCTGGAACAGACACTATAATGGAACTCTCTCCCCTACCCTGCTTCCCTTGGCATGCCCCCATGTTCTCTCCATCTGTTCCTCCACTCCACATTTATCTGCAGACCTTTTGCACCTTACCTTGACACCTACAGTGGTACAAGGTTCTGCCAGGTGGCAGCTAAACAACCAGGGTGCAAAGGGGTCTGGCAGAGCCACTTGCACCCCATGACCTGTGCAGGAGACACTTCCTGTCACCTCATCAGGGACATGTGAGCTGGTGACAGAAGGAAAATGGCTCTGCTGCCTGACCTGGCACACCACCTATCCTGTCAGGTTGTAGGGATCTGGGCTGGAAAGTACCCTGGGAGTGCCCTACTGACACAGCCTCCAACATCTGCTGTGGAACAAGAGACGCCGTTCACCTCCCTCAGATGCAGCAGACTATGCAAGACTCTCATACCTTCTTTGGTTAAGTTAAGAGGGACAAAGGCTATATCAATCTCACACTTACCTTCTTTTAAAGGTGTTTTTGGAGGAATATTTTCCTTGCTATCCTGCTGGAAAGCTTTGGAAGGATCAAAACGCTTAACGCCCTGTACTGCACACAGCTGCTCCTGAAGCTGTCTGTTGGTTTGCTTCTCCTTGGCTAGCAATGCACGCAGCTTTGAGACATCCTAGGGAAAACAAGACTTGGAAGTTAGATGAAGAACAGGAGCTCTAATCTGCTTCATCATTTACTGAAGGAGCCATTTTGCCTAATGCTAAACACATAGACAATTACTGGTGGCATTAAAACCCAAACATACAGATGTAGAGAAACCAGCAGCATGTACAGGTGCTGTGTAACATCACTAAGCAGTATGGCAGTCTGAAACTTTCGACAGATAGTTTATTAAGTCTAGAACCCCCAAAAAAGGTAAAAAAAGCCAACCAAGCCAAGAGTAGAGGTACTTATTTGTACTGCTGATCCCTCCATATGTTGTAAATTCAGTCCAAAATAAAACTCTTGGCATTTCTGGAGGCTGTTGGTTTTTTGTAATCTGCTTTGTGCAGGGAATTTAAGAATCAAGAAATAGGTAGCTTGCAAGACTAGTCTATAAATATTTACAGTAACAAACAAAGGCATCAAGCACATGAGTAGCTTGCAGATTTCTAATTTTTCATTTCACAAACCTGCTTCAGGTGGGCATTGTCTTCCTTCAGCTTCATAACATGCTTGATTTTTTGCTTCATGTTCTGGTGGCCAAGCAGTTTAGCATATGCATGACTCAGTTTATTCAGTTCTTCTTGGGCTGCCCCATGCTCCTCCAAGAGAGCATTCTTCTCTGCTTCAAAAGCATCTAGTTGTTGCTGAAATACATTTGAACGCCTTAGAAATCTTTCAAACAAGGCATAACTTTTTACTGAACTGAAATCTACCAAAGAAGATTAGTTTGGGAAAGGGAATAGCTGGCTCATTGGATAGTTACTTATGAGACCACTGCAGAATAAATACCTTAGAATGGGAAGCAGCATATTTACTTGTCAGGAGTAGAACTTGAGCCAGGTGCAAAAGTCTTATGTTAACAGATACTAACACCTACTTCCCAACATACCTGAAAAGGCTTAACTTTGTTATGTAAATCTTCATACAGTTTACGCCAGGTCTTGATCTCTTTGTTTAAGCTAGAGGTCACATCTTCACTTATGGTTTTCCTAAAAAGCAAGAAACAGACTTTTATTATGTTCCTTGTTAGCTCTCAGCACTTCTTCCCAATAAAACTGGCTGTGCCATCATATGCAGTTTAAGTTTGAGAAAGTCACCTTGATCTTTCTGCTTCAAGTTCTCTTTTCAGATCTTCAGTTTGCTCCTCAAGCTTTTCTTGAAGTTTAGTCATTTGTGCAAGGCAAGACTCTTTTGTTCGCTCCATTTCTGCTTCTTTTAGTGCAAGCTTGGTCTGGACTTCTAAGAGCATCCTGAGGAAAATACCATAATTGCTTAATAAGCCCTTGATTTTTACTTGCTTTATACTACACTAAATCTAAAACCCACAAGTAGCCATGGTTGAAAAGCAAAGGTTTGCACAAAAAGTGCCACAAAGAAAACAGTACTACAGAAGGCAATTAAGTTTAAGATGAACAACATTTTTACCTTTTCCTATAAGGATGCAAGCAGTCCTTTTGAAGCAAAGAAAAATCATGTTGCTCATTTAAGGTTGCTCAAGCCCACAGCTTTTAGCAGGGACAGTTTAGTAATTAGGCTTTGCATGCAGAGATCTGCTCAAACAGGAACTAATAAAGACAGTTCAGTGTGGATATATGCAAGATTTCAAAAACCCTACACCTAAAAGCACTGACCCCTCTCCAGCCCCAGCTTTTTGCCCCATCCCTTCCCTGCCACCTCAAGCAGGAAATAGATCTTGAGTTTTTTTCTTTTACCAGCTCTAATGAAAAGAGGAGACATGAAGCAGGTGGGAGGAAAGTAAGGGCAGCATCTTAACCAGCACAGAACCATAAAGAACATGGATCACTAAACTGCTGTTAGACAGTCAGAAGCATGTCCTCAGCTACTGGCCTAACACTTCTTGGGTGTTATTTCTCATCAGCCTCATTTTAGGCAGAGAGGGGACCTCAGTTTATATCATCACAGTGTGGCAAATCATGGATGATTAACTGGCATCTGCTTGTGAGCAGAATTTGAGGTGACATCATTCAGACTGGACTGGCAGAGAGTGAGAGTGTGCATTAAGTATTTGCTTGTCACCCCGGGGATCTTATTTGCAGAGCAGCCACTGTAACTGATATTTCTGAAACAGACAATATTCCAATATATTTCATTCAAGTATTTTCCTCTGTGTTCCTCTATGTTCCACATATAAACAAAAGTCAAAATAACTGATTGGACAGACCAGTTTCCTAATCCATATAAACTGAATAAATTTTGTCTATCAGTATTTTCAACCTTCTGCGCTGGGAAAAGCAAGAAACATCAGCTTACACCAAATACAGATCTGATCATTACAGCATCACATATGGTTCTAGTCAGAAAGGCAAGCTTCAGTTTGCATTCTTTAGCTTAAGGAAAATTTATGCAGTACCTTGCATATTCTTCATTTGCTTTGTTTTTAGTGTATTCTGCTTCTTGAAGCAACTGCAGATTCTCCTGGACTACTTTTTTTAGGTTGGCAACTTCTTCTCGCAGAGAAGAATTCTCCAGTTTAAAACTGCAAATTTCTTCAGCTGATGTTTTCTGGTAGCTGGTATTACAGTACAAATGAGAAAAACCTTGTTACTTCAGGCAAAATACAGATTGGCATGTTCACACCTTACAAGAGCAACATGAGCTCATATCAGCAAGTATCAAAGATTTTATAACCTGAAGATATGGCAGTGTACAGGCACTGATAAATCCAAAGGTAAGCAAGAAACCACAACACAGCTCCATAAAGCCATAAGCAGTAACACTGTGACAAATTCTGTGATACAGATATTACTATATTTTGTAGGTATTTTAAAACACGAAGGACCTACTCTCTCTGAAGCTTATTTTAAACAGCAAAGCACTCACTGTCTGTAGTTGGCATTGGCAAATATCCAACAGGATCCTTCATGGGTGACACAAATACCTAGTAATACCAGTATCACTTTTTATATACTTTTTAAACCTGAATATTTTAAGGTAAAAATTGCAATACTGTAGGAAATTACTTAAATTCAGTGCAAATTTTGAGTCTGTACAAGTCTTTTTGAAAGATATTTCAGTGTCAAGAACACCATCACTAGATACTACACATCTCTTTATGACTCAAGACCACTGAACTCCAACTGGTTACATTTTGGAAGAAGAAATATCCAATTTCCTGAACTAGACAGTGATACTATGTCACTATTTGCCCAGTACTCAAGAAATATCTTAATGCCACCAAACAACATCACAAAATCATCTGCTGAAATGCCATGCCAACACTCACATGTGGCACATAAATGAACAGTACTTTTTATTATCATCTTAGAGATAATCCCTGTCCTATACATGAATAAAACTTAAATACCTTTCAAAGTTGGCAGTAATCTTTCCAAGTTCCTGCAGTGTATTGCTGTGCTCTTCTTGGATTTTCAATACAGCACTGCTATGCATTGCCTTGATTTGCTCCAGCTCTGCACTCTTCCTGAAATAAAAGTTCAGCATTGCACACTGGAGAGAAGCATGTGTGAACACATCACCAAATGCTGCTATCAGTTACAGAAGGCTTGAAGCAGCAGCAACAAATTAATTGTGGCAAACCAGTAACTTCTCACATGCTAAAGCACAATCTTCACAACAGGTATTACTAAGGATTTCCCCCTCCCCTTATTTTCCAAGGGAGCTACGGAACAGACTGAAGACCTAACAGTAAACTTAAACAAGAAACAACTGGCTTGAAAATATTTTTGTCATAGCCTTCTCCAGGACAGAAATAGCCAGTACAGCATGCACATATCTTATCCAGCACAGCAAGGTCAGAGCACTACAATAGCAGCCTTTCAAGCAAATCCCAGCTGGCTTTTTTTTTGTTTTAAATTACAACAATGTAAAACTGACTCAAGTTACTATTGATACTGACTCAAGTTACTAGTGCTAGTGATTAGATCTCATCATTAGTAGCAAGAAAGCTTCAGATCTGCTCAGGTCTCTAAAACCTGAATTGGTTCAGAAGCTCTGCTTACACTACTAATTTAATATTTTTCCTTTCAAAGTGTGAATCAAAGTTTCTTTCACAAACCCTTTCAACTCTTTTTCCATCTGTGCAAGTTCAAGACCTTGAGATTTGATTTCTTGTTCCAGTCGCTTCACCAGCTTTTCAGCTTTCTTCTCCTTTGCATGCAATTTATTCAGCTCCTTCATGGTACCATTCAGCTCTTCTTCCAGAAGATGTCTCTCACTTGTAACTTCATCTTCAAACTCTAGTAACTTCTGCTGCATTGATGCTGATGACTCCTGCATGCCCAAATAGCACAGATTTTAAAACTACCAGTACTTCCTGGGTAGTTAAAGGTTAACTTGTAGTGTTTAAGTTTCAAATCTATGGGAAGAACCAAAACCCCCATCCTACCAGGAATGTTTCTTAGACCTATTAGATCACACAAGCCTTTGCAGGCCAGTACCCACTTTGCCATATTAATGATAACAATCTGTGGAATGCACATCTCATGTGCAAACAACAATTTTTAGTGCCAGTCCTTGGGATTACAATCTATTTTTAGACTAATTCATATCCTGTATTTACCTTCTCTTGCTGCAGCTGAGAGATTACCTCCTCATGTTTCTGAAGAAGTTTTTGGTGTTCTTGTTCCACCAAATCAATTTTTTTTTTCAGGTCTTCTATTTCAGCATTCATACTCAGGAACTGTTCTTTGGCCTCAGATGCCTCTTTCTCTGTACAGAAACTTTGTCAGTATAACACAAACTCCCTTATTTTCTTCAAATAACTACAATTTGTATTAATCAAAATACTTCTACTCCATCTTTGTTTTTTCCTTACCTAACTACCAAAACCAACAAAACAAAAAGAAAGAAAACCCCCCACAAAACAAATCCATACCTACAACCCATCTGGAAACTCCTCAAAATTGGCTCAAGGCATATGACTTTAAAACCATTTTAACAGCAGGAGTGTTTGGACCAAGCAATTAGCCTTCACCAGAAGAGCAGTATGGCAGGGAAAACTACATGAGCTCCCCAGGGCTTCTTCCACAAACTAGCACACAGAAGGCAGCTGGTACAGAAAACTGAGTACATGTCTCAGATTGCAGAGTTGCTAGAGAAGGAGTAAAGAGGTGAAGAAGGATCCTTGCCACATGCCCAACACCTCAGTGAATCTGTGAACAACTGCTAGCAGTGAATTCACACAATATTATACTGCTTCTTAGTGAAGAGTAAAGAACAAGACCTTCTTAGTGTTCACCTTTCAGATTAAAGTCACTCCTACAATTTTCATTGTATACTATCCATCCAAGTTATCCTCCATGGAAACACCAACTCAGACTTAACAGATGTCAAATATGACTTCCCTGTTGTTGAAAACATGCCTTGGTGTTTCTAGCTGGAGCTCAGAGACTTGTCATTTAGAACAAACCAGTCTACTGACATTTTAGAAAACACCTAACTGAGATGCTTTAAGACATGTGAGTGATCCCACATATGGAACAGTGTACAAGAACCAACAGTTACCTTTCTCTTGTTGAAGCAATTGACACCTCTCATTAAGTTCTTTCATCAGTTTACATGACTCTTCCTCTTTTGCTTTGAGAGTATTCCTCAGTACCTCAATATCTTGGTCTTTCTTACTTATTGTCTCTTCCATTTGGGCAACTTCTAGTTTGTATTTCTCAGCTGTTTCTGCAACACTACTGTAGAAGAAAATTCAGGCACTTGTTACCACTAAATTTTGTTTGTAAACTTACACATCAACACAAAGGAAAATGCTTAGGACTGTTGATTTCCAAGAGGAAAATTGCCTTCTTGAGAATAATTTTGTTACCTGAGCTCTGTAATATATTCCAGGAGTTTTTCAATGTCAGACTTCTCTTCAACTTTCTCTCTCTCAGTAGCAGACCTAAAACCAGACAGTTTTTTATGACAGATAACTGAATTTGTTTAAATGTATGTAGTAACATGTACTTTTCATCTCCCAGTTTGGCTGAAAAACTGATATTGGCTCTAAGAGGTGATTCTACCCTCTCTTCAACCCTGTTCCAGATAGTCTCCTCGTTGTAGTAAAGATGCTAAGCCACATTTTGCCATGAGCAACATGCCACAAACATAATAATGCATTAACATAATGCAGCTTTTGTAGAAAATCAGCATCTCCTCCCTTTGTGACCTGCACTACCTGCATTATTACCCTTGTGTATTTTAACAGCCAGGTTTGTGCTTGGAAGCTCATGCCAGGTCACTGTCCTCAGCAACAGGATGCACATTAGTGCACTGTTGCTGTGCAGCACATGACATTTTTTGAGCAGAATAGAAAGTGCTGAGTTAGAGCCCACTCTCCATCTACCTAGAGCTGCTGAAACCAAGAGAGTCTGCATTTGCCTTTTTTCAGAGCACGTGTCTACATCAGAGCAGCTCTGAAGGCACCACAAAGGCTCTTCAATGCACTTCTCTGGAGAACATGAAAGTGTTCATCAAATCCAAGCCAAATGCCTGTTGAATTAGGATTTCAGCTCCTGCTCTAATGCTTTTCTAGTCTTGCTTATTCCTGACTTAGTAGTCTAAAGGGCCGTAAATATCCCATCCATACAAATGTCCTCCTCCAACCTGAACAATTCACTCCTAAAGACATACAGCTTCCCTCCCAACCCCATACCCAAGAAAGCCCCACCCATACCACACTGGAAGACAAAGGCTTGACAAGATAGTTTGTATTTTGGAAAAAGGCCAGATACACTAGAGAATCAATGTTTCTAGTGGTAGTTCTGTCAAACCACAGCAGTTGTTAGAACTTCATTCCATTGTATGTATTCCAGATTACAAATAGTGATCACGTCTGCTCCTTCTCAGTAGGGAGACACCCTTGATTTTGGTTACTACAAAGGATAAGCATGGAAACACAGCCAGGTCATATCATATCTAATTCCCTTCCTAACACTTACAGTTTTTCTTGTAACTGTGCTACTTTTCCTTTTGAATGCTCTAGATTCCTTTGCATTTCCTGCAGCTTCATTTCCATGTTTTCCTGCTTTGCCAGTGCAGTCTTAAAAAACAAAAACACAAAACAAACAACAAAATACACCATATTAAAATGAGATTTAGTAAAAAAAAAAAAAAGGCATTGTGGAAGAGACTGGTGAAATGAAATTTAATCATCACTCCTGTTTAATGACAGCACCAGCTACTATGCTAAATGTGATTGCAAGCACCCCTCAGTAAAGATATCAGCCACTTGTTAAACAACTGCCACCAAGAGCTTCAAGCTATACTGAGGATCACTGGTTTTAATTCCTGAGCAGATCACAATTATTCTCCTGTACAAATGGTCATACCTTTTCCTTAGCATCCCTCATGTTTCTGAGCTTCATCAACTCCATGCACAAGCTGCTCATTTTCTTCTGCACACCATCTTCAGACAGCTTGTTAGAAAAGAACACAAAACCACTAAGTGTAATTCCTTTGTATGAATTGCTGTTCACACAACCCTCTCCAAGAGTTCCCCTCCTGCTCTGTGTTTAGACAGAAGGGCACAAGATCCCAAACCAGACATGCTTTACATCAAAACACCTGCTGATCAGCAAGTAAAGCTTCCTCTTGCAACAGAAGCTCAGTAACAGCACAGGCACAGCAAAGATGCACTTATTTCTCTGAGTACCTTTGATTTTAGTAGCTCATTGCTTCTTGTTAACTCCAGAAGCTGTTTCTTCAGGCATGCAACATTTGCTGCAAGAGAGGTTTTCTCCTGAACTGCAGCACTCAGCTTTGCTTCAATCTTAGCCAGATCTTCATCCAGAGCATGTAGTTTTTTATCCTGCTCTCCACGTTCTCTCACTAATGCACGAATCTAAAACATGAGGTATTTTCTTTATTTCCTACTATCATTAGCTTAGCCAAGTAAACCACAGGCATAGATATCCAAACTGTATTTACTTTCATTCAGAATATGTATCTGCTACTCTCATTCACAGGAAGGAAATAACAGAATTACCCCAATTCTCCATTATTACACACCATACAATAGCAATATTTCATCTGACTTATTTTATGCTTCCAAGCAAGTAAAAAACGTTAAAATTAGAATAGTCATAGCTGTAATGGGCAACAGAAGCCAACTCTCCTTTTGGCTTTGAGAGACAAAAAGGCAGAACGTGACATTTGAGACACAGGGCACCAATTAGCACACTGAAGTGTACTGATACAGTTTAGGGTGCCTCATAAGCATTAACAGTATGACAATTAGTGAGCAAAAGATTTCAGCTAGAGATTGTTGAATAAAACTGAACGTTTTTGGGGTAGCCAACAGAGGACTTAGTTGTGTTTTTGAAAAGCCTGACAGAATAGTTGCTCACAATCAGCAGGAATTAATGCAATTCCATGAGCTTCGTAAATACATAATACCTGATAAGCTTTCTTTTGCACAGAGCTGTTTGTAAACTACTTGTTGGCTATCTGATGCAAAAGAGGCCAATTCCACCAGCTGGTATTTTTTATTATTGTAAGTGGAAGGAGACATGACAGGATTTCACTCACACAATGGACTCATACCTCCTTCTCCAGGGCCTTCTGTTTCTTTTTCTCTTTCATAAGCATAAGATCTTTTTTACTCTTCACAATCCCATTAGCCGGCTTTGGAAGAGAAATGTGTTAGAAATCTCTAGCTTCGTAGTAGCTGAACACAGCTAAATAAAAGACAATATTACCAAGATACACACCAAATAAAGAGCAACCCTTTGTCTCCCCCAGACAGGGCAAAAAAGTATCAGGTTAGGATGGGGTTTACCCTTGTACCTTCTCATCAGCAATACTCTGAAGGGACAGCTCATAACCACAGGGACAGGAAGATGAACAAAGTTGGAGACTTTAGCACCCCTAGGATTCATAGAAACATTTTAATATCCTCACCTCAGGTTTATTTGCAGAACTTCATCCTACATAATCAGTACTCATGAACCCAATTAGCACATCAGGGCTAAAATTTTTCAGCTTGTTAAGCTATTAATCTTGAAATCCATATCCTTACATAGGACATTGGGAACCTGCACATGCAGTACCATCCCCTTCCTGTTTATTTCACCACCAGGTTTCTACTCTGCCTTGCCCAGCTCATGAGAGCAGGAACACCATTTCCTTGAAAAGGAAGCCTTAAAACCATTATTACATGGTAAGCAAGAGGTAAAGAGATCCCAAAAGTGTAGCAGCAAAAAGAACAAGCTGCTCTGTAGTACCAAGTTAATTATCACATGATTCCCAAGGATGCAGCAATTTCATTTTTCCTGCTTAGGTCTTAAGGAACACAGATGCAACAACATGTTCCACAGTTCAGTTGGGTAGATTAATGACAATTGTATGAAGAGACTGCATTGTTTAAGCAGTTAAAGAGATTTAGCTGGGATTTCACAGAGCTACAGACACCAGAGCAGAGTCCTACCGTTGATCCAAGAGACGTGAGTCTCCTTGCAGTCACTGGGGTGGGTGCACTCTTCTCGCTGCTCAGATTTGTCTCGCCTGCAGGAGGAAGTAGAAGGGATTGGTGAAGGAAGAGGGTGTGCATACACACAGTGAGGCAAATGTAACCAAACTACGTGAGATTAATTGAGTACAATTAATTGTAATGACGTTCCTCCCAAGCCTTCTTTTATGGCTGGAAAGACTGGCAGAACTTTAAAAGGTGACAGTGCAAGTCTTTAACATGTCCCTGATGCAGTGTCACCCCAAGGCAAAAGCATCCCTTCAGCTGTTATTCCCACTGTGCTGTTTGGGCAGGGATTGTTTTGTACAAAAGACAACATTCCACCCGGTTGTTAATCTATCAACTTCACAACCCCATAACAGTAACTTTTTTACTGCAATCAGCCAGTTCAATATTGGTCATCTGGGTACTTGACAAAGTCTAGAGAGACTACCAGGGGACAGTTTTGATACTTCCACTTCTGCCAAGTTTCCCTGCCATGATCCAGAGCCATAATGTCAGTTTTGAACTACCCCCCCCCCCACCCCCCAGTTAGCAGAAGTCACATATAAAGCTATTTTTGGTAGATTCCAATAGATGTATTTACAGCTGCTCCTTTGAACTGGAAAGTAGGCAGTAAGTCTCTGCAACAGAAACCAATTTCTGAGCAGCAGAGCAGTAACAACACTAACAACTGCATCTAAAGATATCCTATTGTTGTGTTCTGTGCAGTTTTTACTTACTCTTCTGTTTTCCGACCCCCTGGCATGCTTCAGAGGACAGCAAACCTCCCACTCCACCTGATGGCTTCACGTTACAGGATCCTTGCAGGGGAGTACGTGCTGAAAATGAGATTTGCAGAACAGCAGAGAACAATGAAGGCAAATGACAGGTTTTCAGCTTCGATGATGCTGATAACACATCTAGAGTAAGCCTACAGCCACAAATGTCACTGAGAGACTCGTACATCAGAAAACGCTCTCGCTAGCGGCGCCCCAGCCGCGCCAAGCTCTGCACGCTCCTCTTACAGCGCCGTACTGCGGAACCAGCGGCCAGCGAGGCTCGGCACCGCTTCAGTTACTGCGAACACAATACAGGCTGACTGCTGCTTTTGGCACAGGGCTAGGCACAAAGTCGGGACCTGCTGCCTTAGGAGGGGACCCCTGCGAGAACCCAGAGGGCCCTCAGGCACGGCGCTGCGGGCTGCTCCTCACGGGAAGGGACACCCCGGGGCCGGTCCCCGCTCCCTCCCCTCACGTACCAGCGCTCCCATCGCGGGGCGGGGGGCGGCGGAGCGGCGCGCGCGCGGCGGCCATGACGGCGCTGGGACCCCGCGGCCCGGCGTTCAAAGGGGCCAACGGCCGCCGCGCACGCCATCAGCCAATCAGCTGCCGCCGCCCCGCCCGCCTCGGCCAATCGGAACGCTCGGAGCTGGGCATGCGCGCCGCGGGGCCGGAGGAGGGCGTGGCCTGCGGTGCGCGTGCGCGGGCGCGCCGGGCGGGGAGCGCGGAGCGGTGCGGGGCTCGCTCGGTGCGGGCGGGCTCGGAGCGGGCGGGCTCGGAGCGGATCGCGGAGCCGAGGGCCGCCGCCGTGCCCCATGTCGGCTCCGTTCGAGGAGCGCAGCGGCGTGGTGCCCTGCGCGACGCCCTGGGGCCGCTGGTACCAGACGCTGGAGGAGGTGTTCATCGAGGTGCGCGTCCCGCCGGGCACCCGCGCCAAGGACGTGCGCTGCAGCCTGCGGAGCCGGCACATCTCCCTGGCCGTGGGCGGCCAGGAGCTGCTGCAGGTACCGCGGGCAGCCCGGGGCCGCGGGCCGGGGCCCGCCCGACGCGTAGGCCGCGGGGCGCCGGGGGCTCTCGGGCTGTTATAGAACAGCTCTGAGAGCAGCGGGGCCAGCCTGGGACCCACACTGTGCCAGCACCGCGGGCTGTCCTGAGCACCTCCCGGGACTGCGGCTCGCCACCGCCCCGGGCAGCCCCATCCGAGGAGTAGTCACTTTCTGTGAGATTTCTTCCTGATATCCGAGGTCTGGTCACACTTTCTGTGAGATTTCTTCCTGATATCCGAGGTCTGGTCACACTTTCTGTGAGATTTCTTCCTGATGTCCCCAGACCCGCCCTGGCACAGCTTAGAGTGTCCTCGTGTGCTGTCATTAGTTGCCTGGGAGAAGGTTTGCACGCCTGTGCCCTGGGGTGCCTCTGTTCTTTATCCCAGGTTTGATACATTAAAAATGGCATTAACTGGAAACAGTTTTGTTCGAGGTTTACGGATGGTGCCTCCAGTACGTGGAAAGAGAGCTGGAGAGGGGCTTCTTACAAGGCCATGTAGTGATGGGACAAGGGGGAAGGGCTTTAAACTGTCAGAAAACATTGGATATTGGATATTAGGAATAAATTCTTCCCTGTGGGGGTGGGGAGGCCCTGGCACAGGGTGCCCAGAGGAGCTGGGGATGCCCCATCCCTGGAAGTGTTCAAGGCCAGGTTGGATGGAGCTCGGAGCAACCTGGGATAGTGGAAAGTGTCCCTGCCCATGGCAAGCAGCTGGAATTAGATGAACTTTAGGGTCCCTTTCAATCCAATCCATTCTGTCATTCTATGAAAAATAAAAATAAAAATTCACATGGATTTTAATGTGTATGTGGACAGCATTTCAGTGCACAGCTGCAGTTGCTTCAGAAAGCAAAAAAAAAAACAAACCCCAAAAAACCCAGAACAAAAAACAACAAAAAAGCAGCCTAAAGACAGATTTACTTTCACATTTATAATGAACTGCTCATGCTACCTGTATCCTGTACCAGAGCTAGATGTTACTCCTGGCAAAAACACTTGCATTTTCATGACAAGATTATTAAATGGCATTTCCTGCTGAGAAACACAAGCCTTTTCAATGACTTCAGATACTGAAACAAGGTATTAAATGCTTCAATTAAAAAAAGAAATTGCGTAATAAGCAATAATTCTTTGACAGGCTACATGCAAGTGTACACTTGCAGGGTCAGATCACCCTATTCATTTTCAGAAGAATACAAGGTGGTTAAGTTGTCAGTAAAAATTCATAACTCAATGTGAACTGGATGCTGAAAAGGTTTTACTGATTTGTAATACTGTACCTGTCTTTTGCAGGGTAAACTTTTTGACTCTACAGTAACTGATGAAGGAACGTGGACCTTAGGTAATAATCTACATCTGAAGTGACATTGTAAAGACAGTAAAACTTTCCAGGAGACACTGCAGAATAATTTACCCTCTCTCTATTAATTGGAAAGATTACTTTCTTCCCTTAGCTTTGTAAAAAGGCAAAGTCATCATTGCTGGATTTAGGAACTGAGGTATCACAAAAGCACTTGAGACTAAGGTTAATGAGAAAATGCCACATCGTGGAAGCTCCTAATCAATGGGTTGCAAACATTTCCATATAGTGAAAAGTTTTTTGCATTACCTTCATTTAAAGGTAAACAGTTATGGTACAGCTGTGTGGTCTATGACTTTCCATAATTAGTACTTTTTATGCATTACATTTTTTGAATGAATGACAAAATATACAGTCCAAGAAAATCAGAAAGAAATTTTAAAATCACACTAAGGTTCCTACATATATTGAGGAAAAAGGCATATCAGGCCATGATATAAATACTGTAAAACATTCAGAATATTTTGGGGTTTGGCAATCATACTTGTGGACTGTGCCTCTCAGTGTTTTCCTATGAAGGGTTTTCTTTTCCATTCAATATTTATATTAAATATTTATTGATTATTTAGTAATTTAAGCATTAAAATTTAAAGTGTTAATACACATTGTGAAGCTCAGTCTTTATGAGTATGCAAATAATCTTCAAATAGACTTCTAATGTTGTAGTTATTCACTTCAGTAGAAACAAATACCCTGCAGTGCACATTTACTTTGAGACATGCTTCCAATACTCTATGGCCATACACACTCTTTAAATAGTCATCTGTTTATATGTTGTTAAAACTTAGTTCTGGCTTTTGTTGGTAATAACTCTCTGTGAAGCCTGACCTTAAATTTTTCATCATTGCTTTAGCAGAGTTGTCTATATTACCAGATTGTTTTGTTGTGAACATGTCCAAGAGGTTACTTTCTGTTTGCACTAGAAGTACTTATGAACTGTGTTTATTCCCTTAAAATAGCTTCAGCATCTTACAAGCCAGAAGGGGAGAGATGACAGTACAGACTAACTTTGCCTCAGCCTATTTTTCCTTGTTAATGTTTATTTATTTATAAATAAACTAGGTTGGCATTGGCATTAAGAATTTAAATTACTTCACTTCTTTTGCTTGTTAATGGGGAATTCACCAAACCAAGAAAAGAACCAGCACGTAGGACTGAGTTTAAAGGTTGCTCTTTGTGTTTTCATTCAACAGAAGACAGGCAGCTGATACGAATTGTTCTGATGAAGACAAATAGAGATGCTGGAAATTGTTGGACATCTCTGTTAGAAAATGAATATGCTGCTGATCCTTGGGTACAGGACCAGATGCAAAGGAAGCTTACACTGGAGCGATTCCAAAGAGAAGTAAGTTAAAGCACCATAATGACTCCTTATATGTTTTGTTAGCACACAGAGGTTATGGCCAGGAAAGCTGAGCAAATACCATGGAATATATCCTTTAGTTCAATATCTATAAAATGCTTACAAGGTTTTATCACTGTGCTTTGAAGAGATTATTCTGTCTGCACTCTCTCTGCAGGGTTTGTGATAAGTTCAGGTGAGTTTGGAGGTGCTATTGCTGTTTTAGTAATTGCATCTTCCTAACAACTTTTCACTTGTTAGGCTACATACAACTTCTGTTATTATCTAGAATTATGACATAGCCATATTTACAATAACATTTGAACATCAAACTCTACTGGATAGGTTTGTTTATAAATGTAAGATGGAGTGCAATAGTTAGCTGGAAAAGATGTTCCTTGCACTTCTACTAAAATTGCCTAAATTGTTTTGCTATACCTTTGGCACACTATTCCTGTACATGTCTGCAGAGGTGTAGAATTACATTTTACGTACCAGCTGAATCAGCAGGCTGTGTACTGCAGCAGAGAACAGCAGTTTTGTGAACCTTGTTATCCATCAGGGCACATACTTAGATTTTCAAAAGGCAGTTACAAAGGACACAAAAGCCAGATCTTGTTCTTAAACGTTCCTTAATATTTCTTTTCTGGAAGATCTGACTATTGCGAAGTCAAGAACAGCATTACAAAGTAGGCCACCAAACTATGACAATTCAGAGTTTGTTGATGCATGTTCCAAGAATTTCAGTGCTGTGATAAATGTATGATTGTTACATGTTCCTGTTACAATGGCAGAATATTAACAAAAGCAAGTTATGTTTCTTGTTTGTGGGTTGTCTGGGATTTTTTAAAGCATTTTTATTCTAAATAATTTACTTACTAAACGATTTTTAATTTTACTTCAATCAGAACCCTGGTTTTGACTTCAGTGGGGCAGAAATTTCTGGAAACTACAGCAAAGGAGGACCAGACTTTTCTAGTCTTGAAAAGTGAACTTTTTATATGTGACCCTTTAGACAAATTACATGTTACAGTTAAGGACTGGAATCATGTAACTGTTGAAGACTTCAGTGATCTCTTCAATGGATTGTTGTCAAAAGTAATTACTTCAGTGAAGAGAAAGAAGATCTTTTCCAGCAGAATGAAGACAAAATGTTACCAGCTGATTTATAAGCTGTGATAACTTTATGATACTAAGGCACAAACTATAGAGAAAGTTGTACATAAAAAAGTAATGTCTTTAAGCAGAATGTTTGGTTTGTGTGTTTTTTTTTTTTTCTTTTTAGAAACACGATAGTAAATTAATCAGTATAAATATACCATGTGTCTTAATGTAAGGATATCTTCTTATTCTTTCTTATCTACACTTAGGAAGGAATCTCCCCATGCACCAGGCTGGGGCTGATCTGCTAGAGAGCAGCTCTGTGGAGAAGGACCTTGGGGCCCTGGTGGACAATGAGCTGTCCCTGAGCCAGCAGTGCCCTGGGGGACAAGAAGACCAATTATATGCTGGGATTAATCAGGAAGAACATTGCCAGAAGGTCAGGGAGGTGATCCTGCCCCTCTGCTCAGCCCTGGTGAGGCCAGATCTGGAGTGCTGTGTTCAGTTGGGCTGCTCAAGACAGGAGGGACATGGAGCTCCTGGAGCGAGTCCAGCAGAGGCTGTGGAAGGGATTGAAGGACAGCCCTACAAGCTGGGAGCTGGGGCTGTTCAACCTCCAGAAGAGATAGAGCTGAGAGGGGACCTCATCCCCATCTGCAGGGAAGGCTCACAGCAGGAATCACTCTGCTCCCTGGAGCCCAGCAACACGACAAGAGGCAATGGGCACAAACCAACCAACCTTTGTTAAGACCAACCTTTGTTCTCCATTGGATGCAGGAGGGAACTCAATACCCACAGATGAGGAGGCAGAAGTGCTTAACTCCTTCTTTGCTACAGTCTTTAGTGGGAAGATGCCTTGTCCTCAGGACAAGGTCCTCCTGGGCTGGTAGATGGTGTCAAGCAAAATAGTCCCCATTATCCAGGAGGAGGCAGAGAGCTGCTGAGCTGCTTGGATGTTCATAAATCCATGGGGCCAGATGGGATCCACCCCGGGTGATGAGGGAGCTGACAGATGACCTTGCCAAGCCACTCCCCCATCATTTACCAGCAGTCCTGGCTCAGTGGTGAGGTTCCAGATGACTGGAAGCCGGCCAATGTGACACCCATTCACAACAAGGGTGGGAAGGAGGATCCTGGTACTTACAGGCCAGTTAGCCTGACCTCAGTACCCAGTAAGGTCATGGAACAGTTCATACTGAGTGTCATCACACAGCAATTACAGGATGGCCAGGGTATCAGACCCAGTCAGGGTTTAGGAGGGGTAGGTCGTGTTTGACCAACCTGATCTCCTTTAATGACCAGGTGACCCTGCTGGTGGATGCAGGAAAGGCTGTGGATGTGTCTGTTTGAACTCCAGCAAGGCCTTTGGCACTGTCTCCCACAGCACACTCCTGGAAAAGCTGCAGCCCAGGCTTGGACAGCAGCACTCTGAGCCCAGCACAGAACTGGCTGGATGGCCGGCCCAGAGAGGGGTGGTGAGCAGTGCTGCATCCAGCTGGGGCCAGGCACCAGTGCTGTCCCTAAAGGCTCTGTGCTGGGGCCAGCTCTGTCCAATGTCTTTATTGATGACATGGATGAGGGGATTCAATCTTTTATTAGTAAATCTGCAGACAACACTAAGCTGGGAGCATGTGTTGATCTGTTGGAAGGTAGGAGGGCTCTGCAGAGAGACCTGGAACAGTTGAATGGGTGGGCAGTCTAACAGGATGAAGTTTAATAAATCCAAGTGCCGAGTCCTGCATTTTGGCCACAATAACCCCCTGCAGCATTATAGGCTAGGGACAGAGTACTGGACAGTGCCCAGGCAAAGGGACCTGGGGGTGCTGGTCAACAGCTGACTGAACATGAGCCAGCAGTGTGCCCTGGTGGCCAAGAGGGCCAAGGGCTCCTGGCCTGGATCAGGAACAGTGTGGCCAGCAGGAGCAGGAAAGTCATTCTCCCCCTGTACTTGGCACTGGTGAGGTCACATCTGGAGTGCTGTGTCCAGTTCTGGGCCCTCAGTTTAGGAAGGATGTTGAGGGGCTCAAGCACGTCCAGAGGAGGCAATAAGGCTGGTGAAGGGCTTGGAACACAAACTGAGGAACGACTGAGGGAGCTGGGGCTGTTTAGCCTGGAGAAAAGGAGACTCAGAGGTGATCTTATCCCTCCCTACAACTTCCTGAAAGGTAGTCAGGTGGGGGTGGGTCTTTCTCCTGGAAGCAACTGACAGAATGAGAGAACACAGTCTTAAGCTGTACCAAAGGAAATATAGGTTGGATATTAGGAAAAAATTATTTATGGAAAGAGTGATGAAGTACTGAAATGGCTGGCCCAGGGAGGTGGTGGAGTCACCATCCCTGGATGTGTTTAAAGAAAGCCTGGATGTGACACTCAGTGCCATGATTTAGTTGAGGTGTGAGGGCATGGGTTGGACTCAATGATCTTGAAAGTCTCTTCCAACCTAGTGATTCTGTGATGCCCAAGAAGTTCCACCTGGACATGAGGAACAAATTCTCTCCTGTGCAGCCACTGTGCACAGAACAGGTTCCCTTGAGATGGTAGGGAGTTAATCAAGAAATGTCTGGATGAAGTCCAGTGTCATGTGCTCTGGGATGACCCTGCTTGACTAAGGAGGTGGGACCAGCTGATTCCATGGTCACTTCCAACCTGACCCATTCTGTGATTCACTGCTGAAGAACAGATACTGTAAGATACTTACCATTTTCTCATGTGGTTCCTCCCATGCAGCCTCAACCTCTTATAAAAATAACTTGGGGGAAAAAATCTGCATTATGTCTTACCTCCTGCCTGAAAATTTTTCTCCAGGTACTGTTCAGATCTAAGTCACATTTACAGGCTTCCTACTAACATGTTTCGTAACATACATTACAGGAAAAAAGCTACTTAGTTAAGCACATTTCAATGTTTAATTTAAAGGTACATATCTTGAGACAGGACAATTATAATTGCACACTGCATCCCCTCCCAGTAGGCTGACCACGCCTCTGAATCGCTTTGCAGAGGTCAGCACAATGCCCAGGCAGCACTGACAGGTGTGATAGCCAGTTACATGTTTTGCAGTGCAATCACTCCCATGAGCTCATGAGATTTGATTTGTCCAGTAGAGAGCTTTGGTATGGAGTCTTCTGTGAAAGCTGTAACTAGTCTGAGATATGCAAAGAACGGTTTCTAACTCAGCTGGTACCATTACAGGGAAGGGTTGGCTGGCCAACACCTCATCCCACACTCTGATCTCTCCCTCTCCACTCCATCAGTCCATATAACAATCAGGTTTAACAGCCTGTTGCCAACAGCCTCTGTCCCACAGTGATGCAGAATTCAAGAGGACATTAGCAACACTCTCCCAGAACCTCTTTTCATCTAACATACAATAATACATTCTTATTATTCACTTCCTTGGTAGCACTAGAAGCATGAATGCTTCATATATTGACCTGGTTTTCAGAACAAACAGCTGTGTTTTACAAAGCTTACCATTAAAGAGATCAGAGTTGAAGCAATCTTCAGTGTTTCTCATCTGGATTATTCCTACACAGAGGCCATGGGGGGAACTAGCCCTGCTCCTACTGTACCTGTAACAATGTGCCTGTTCAGTATCAGCATTTACCTCTAGTACAGCAAACCTTTGGAAAACTAATGTCAGATTTAGGGCATGAAAGGGTTACACATGACCCAGTTCTTTCCCTTACTCCTTCATTAGGTGTCACCAAGTGTTTACACTCAGTGAGAGTGGCATCAGCAAACCACAGCTCTTACAAAATACTGCAGTTACTGATGCTGTGCTAGTGAGTGCCTTTCCTAAAGGAACACAGTAAAGTTGCTCTTTTCTCCTGCTCTAACTACTTGACACATTCAGTGGGTATCACAGGCTGCTGTTTAATGTGTCTGTGGCAGGAGGCCAGTGCCCATTCTGGCAGGAACACGTGGACACAAAGCACTGCCCAAACAGCACACCAGGTGAGCTGGCAGGCGTTTGCTGTTGTCATCAATATTGAGTTGGATTAGTCTTTCTTTTCTTAACACACTGCAGCACTGCACTACTGCACGTCAGATTTTCCTGGTATTGCATAATCCTCAGAAAGTGAACCAGGTTTTAAAAATTAATACCTAATTCAGCACCTGCAGTTACTGTAAACCAAGGTTAGATTACACAAGCTGCTCTACAAACTCTAAGGTGTTAAAATTCCTTGTATTAGGATTGTGTTATTCCACTGACTAGTGAACAGTCTACCAAGTAAGACTGAAAACTGACACCACGTACTTTTGAATTCATCATGAAAAGAACTGGTGTGTGCTGGAAGGATCTTTAGTCTGACATGTTACATGTTCTTTCCATGAGTTGAGCTCTTCATTATTAAGATCACGGTTCAGACTGTTTCTCAAATATCTGTGTGCCTGTTGACAAGGTCACAGGATGGTCTTCCCATTTTATTGCACTCCTGTAAAAAAAAACCAAACAAACAAGTCAACTCAAGTGCTTTCTACAAGAGCTAAACACAGCATGAGATCTTAATACAGCAAGACAACAGCAAGATGGCTGTTACAGAAAAATGTGTAGCTTCTGGAAGTAAAGTCTAGGTAAGAAAGTTTACCATTTTTACAGAGTAAAAAACAGTAACAGGAATAACTGAATTACAGATTTTAGCCTTCACTAAGCAGTTATACAAGTAGAACTGTATAAAACTGTCTGTTTTAAGTGGCGTAAGTAAACAATTACAAGAAACTCATTCTAACAGGCTGGTTTTCTTTTTGGGATAGGAGCAATGCAAAGGTATTTGTCCCCTTTTCCAAGCTTTACTTCACATTTTAGCGTGAATGTGGTCCCAATGTCTGTAAAACATTTCTGCTACCATGACACACATCAGTTCTTCCTTCAGTGTTCATGTCACTTCTTCAGGTCCAGCACTGGTTTAAGCATGAACATGAGAACAGGCTGACTACACTTCTGTTACATGATTCCAGGAGGCAACCTGGAAGGACCCTGGAGGTAGTTAACAGCTAATTTTACTTCTACATTACCAGAAGTTGATTTTACAAGGACTTGCCTATTATGAGGTGGTCTCTGGAATGGTAGGAAGGTGTGTTATTCTGTAGTAGCTATGTTTCAGCTGCCGAGCTGTACGTCCAGACACAATCCATTTTAATTTCTGCACATTTGGTTTGGAACACTTGCTTGAGGAATATTCCGTAAGGCACTTCAACACTAGCTCCTTCCAGAAGGTCAATTCTCTGTTGCTTATCTACATAACAAGACATAATGTCCTATGTTAACAGCTAGCTAAATCTTTACTTTGTACACGTGCTTTCAGCTTCTTCAACACGACAGACAGCCAACCACGTGAAAAAAACCCAACAAAACATCACAAGAAAGCCACAAAGAAACCAATATGCCAATGCACCTGTTCCTTCCCCACTGTGTAGACCTTTCCATGCATTTTTCTTACACCCTCCCCTGAAATTTTATCTGCACATACCTTGGAATGTAACTGTAGAAATTCCAATGCCTCCGTCAACTCCAGCAGTTTTTGTTCTTCTATCTCTAGTGCCAAAATAGACAGTGCCAAGACAGAAGGCTGGAGAGAGAGAAGATGTTTTTAAACATTTCTTTGCTAAGTTTCAGCAGTTTAATTTTCTTTGAACTTTTAAGATGTTTACCTTGGCTTTAGAAAACATGATTCTGCAGTGACAGGCCTTAAGCTGGGTCTCAAGTCTCTCAAAATTAAGGTATTTTCTCCTGTAGTAGAAACAGATGAGTGAATCTAGAGGAATGCAAGCTTGATCAAGGCAGCATCACTCTGGGAACTCAGAGAAGCAGCAATAATGTCCATTATCTAAACAAAGGCCTCATTTGTCCCAGAACTTCTGGGGTTACAGTCAAACAGGTGTTCAGTTTTGGCAGTCCCAATGCCAAAAATAAATCTTGTGTTACACTGGGGAAGAGCTGCATTACAAAAGCAGGCTTAACAAGGAATTTCAGTGCTTGGCAGCCAAAGAATCTTTTTTAAACCAGATTTTGCAATCTTTATAATGAGGCAATACTTCACTGCAGGATAAGCAGAGATTTCTTGTACCATCATAACTGAGCAAGTTTGGTTTTCAGCTCAGAGAGCAATACTCCATTTATGCAAACAAACTTTAAAATTACAATAATATTAAACCCCAGATGCTCACATTATGACAATTACGAGTAAGGGGAAAAGTTTGTGCAATTTTTAAAGTATAGAAAAACCAATTACTCAAGCAATTTCCCTGCTTATTTTTCTACATTCTACTTTTTTTTGGTCTTAGGCAGTTATAGCAAAATCAGGATAAGTTATTGTACCTTTCACAGCTTAAATTCTCGTGAATGAATGAATGATAGAGCTGTAGAAATTGGAAGGCTGTTATAGCTTTGACTTTCCAACACAATTTCTCCAGAATGATTTTCTCCATTCTCATCATATCAGAAACAGTGAACCTATACTGGCTTATTCGAATTAAGTCAGTGGCTAAGGGCACATTTCTCTCTTCTTCTGATGCCTTCACAGCCAAGTAGAAGCAGCTGAGTCCAACGCAGCCCAAGTGTTTAGGCTGTACCTAAAGAAAAGTGAATTGTTATTTTCAAAGAAGAAGGCCTCTGATCAGCTATTAAACATGCAAGTTTCAAACTGCAGGCACCAATCTATTTAATCAAAAAATTATGGGGGATGAGGGGTTGGTTTTTTGGAGACTGAAAACTAAGTCTTTTATTGTACACAGTTATGCACCACAAATTGAATCTCATTCATCTAAAAAGCAAGACTGCAGAGCAATTTTGATTGAGGTAGAATTGACTTATTAATGAAGTCCTAAAATAGCCTAAGAGGAAGCTTTTAGGACTTAAAGTGTTGTACATATTAGGGGTGATAGTAAAAAACTGGGAGTTTCTAACTCTATTTTAAGTATATATACACACACATATATATACATGTATATATAAATGGTCTTATTTTATTCCATAGACAATGTAGACCTGATTTTTATGGCTTAATCTGGATTCACAAGTCTCTGAAACCATCATTTTCCCATCCATTCCATCAAGCTTTCTCATTTTTGTTTGAACACACAAGCAAAACAAGCTTTTGTTCTTGTCCAAAGTGTACAGTGGTAATCCCGTCTTGTTAGACAATTTAAAACAACTCAGGTCAGCATGTCACATCTGCACGGGAAAATGCAGTGCTAACGTTTGACCAGATTTTAAGTGTTCAACAGCATCTTGATATACACAAGGCTAATTGGTAGGCTGAAAAGGCAGTTAAAGAAAAAGTAATTTAACTTTTTTTTGTATCTATGCAGCAGGACAGGCAGACTATCTTGATCTAAGCCATTAACGTGTCCTGTTTCCCAGCCCATGGACATCCTTGAGTTTTTCATTCTCCAGAGGAAACAGCTTTCTGAACAAATTGGAATGGAGAACGCAATTTTTTAGCTCTGCACTACCAAGAATCTCTGGAAGGAGCTTAACCTTTATCTAAACCCAAGATATTCTAGCTTCGAATAGGAACCAGGCAGAGAGCTTATCCTGTAAAAAGCCTTACCTTCATTTTTGACAAGAATCTATCTAAGAAATTCACAGCTAGAGAGAAGGTCTCAGTGTGGAAGCCAAAGAACTGAGTTAAGCTGAGGAGATCTTTCACTTCGAAGTCTCGCAGCCGGGCGGTCATTCGCAGGCCGTTGTCGTGGGCAGCCTCGAGCAGGCGGAGGCCGGCGGCCCGGGGCTGAGCCCGCAGCTCCTGCTCCAGCATCGCGGGCAGCTCGAGCACCGGGTCCCGAGCCGCGCCGCTCGCCAGGGTATCGATCATCTGCCACGAGAAACAGCGCCGGACAATGAACAGCTGAAACGCGGCAAACTCACCAAAACCTCTCAAACTCTACGGCCCAGATGCGGTGCCCGGGCACACGCTCGGAGCGGCCCCAGCGCCCCGGGGCACCCGCGGCCCAGGAGCGTGAGGGGCTCGGCGGGGCCGCGCCTCCCGGGACATGCCCGGGCCTGCCCCTCGCTGCCGCGGGGCTCTGCCGGCGGACGGGCGAGCCGCGCGCCCCGCCAGGGGGTGCAGGGACAGAAGGACACAGGGACAGAGGGACACAGGGACAGAAGGACAACGCCCACCGCACGGAAGGGACGGGAGGGGACAGAACGGACACTGCACAGGGACGCCAAACGTGCAACCGGCGGGACGGGAGCCGGCCGCACTCCCTTACCTTGTCTGTGCGGCCCCGCTCCCTGCCCGGGAGGGGAGGGGCCGGGCGGGCCGCAGTGTCCGGAGCGGGGCCGGGCGGTGGGGCCGGGCGGTGGGGCCGGGGCTGGGCTCGTCCGGCCCCGCGGCACCGGCGCGCACCCCGAGCCCGCGAGCCGCCGCCGCCCCGCCCGCGCAGGGGCGCCCCCTGGCGGCCCCGCCGCGCCGGGCCCCGCCCCCGCCAGGCGGCCCCGCCTCCGCCTGCGGCGGGCGCGCGCCCGCGCTCCCATCGGCCGGAGCTGCCACTGAGGGAGCGACCGGCCACTGAGGGACCAGCTTGACCCCTGAGGGACCGGTCCGGCCCCTGAGGGAGCGACCCGGCCACTGAGGAAGCGACCCGGCCATTGAGGGAGCGACCGGCCATTGAAGGGTCAGCCCGGCCATTGAGGGACCAGTTTGACCATTGAGGGACCAGCTCAGACATTGAGGGGCCGGCCCGGCCATTGAGGGAGCGACCGGCCACTGAGGGACCAGCTCGGACATTGAGGGACCGGCCCGGCCCGGCCCCTGAGGGAGCGACCCGGCCATTGAGGAAGCGACCCGGCCATTGAGGGAGCAACTGGCCATTGAAGGGTCAGCCCGGCCATTGAGGGACCAGTTTGACCACTGAGGGACCAGCTCAGACATTAAGGGGCCGGCCCGGCCATTGAGGGACCAGCCCGGCCATTGAGGGACCAGCCCGACCATTGAGGGACCAGCCCAGCCATTAAGGGACCAGCTCGGACACTGAGGGACCGGCTACTGAGGGACCAGCTTGACCATTGAGGGACCAACCCGGCCCGGCCATTGAGGGAGCGGCCCGGCCCGGCCCCGCAGTTGTGACCTTCTCGCTCTTGGATCGCTGGTGCCTTAGGTTTCAGCTTTTGTATTTTTCAGGTTTTGTGCTGGTTTAATGTGTAGTTCTGAGCGTCATATTAAGTGTTGGTAAGCGTTCTTCACAAAGTAGGGAGACAAAACGATTTGTTTCCTAGCTTGGGATCAAGGATGGCCACCCAGATTTCAGGCCCAAGAGCATAAACAGTGTGAACTGAAGAGAGAAAAAGCAAGAAGGATGGGATTTCATGGGCTAAAGCTGCAATGGGACAATTAACTCCAATATGCAAATGGACCATAATTTATAAAAGTGAGAGACCCATGACCAGTTGTCCATTTTTTTGTGACCATTTTGGTTCATCTTGGGTGTAGCCCTGGCTGGGCTCTAGCACTGCCCAAGGTGGATCCACTGAGGCCTCCTATTAAACACCTACTTTATTCTTTAAGTCTGTCTGGTCTCTGTTCTAGGCTCTGTCAGCCTTGAGAAGGCATCAGTACAAATGGCTCTTAGAGCATAAGTGGTTTCTAACCCTTGGGATGGCTCCTGGCTGGGTTTCCAGGCCAGGGCAGATGCTGTCCCCCAGGGCCGAGGGCTGGAGGGGTTCGGTGCTTTACTGCTCTCCCCTCCTGCATGACTGAAACCTCTCCAGTAAAAGGCATTAAAGGGTTCACATTTTCTTGCATGAAATATAAGTTTCTACTTGCTGTCCATTTCCCTGCCTTCCTCAGACCTTTGCAAACTGCTGATTGAGGGAATGCATCTAAAAGGCACTGGTTTGACCCTCATTATAATGTCCTTGATTTGAGTGTCTATTAGACAAGAAGAAGTAATTTGTTAAAAAAATGAGAGTGGAAGCATCAATCCCAGGTCTCATGCCACAGCCCATCTGAGAGAAAATGAGTTGTCTTTTGGTGCTACAAAGTCTAAACTGTAAATCAATCTGTTGCTATTGGATGACATTCCCATATAATTGCCCATGAATGCAAACTCAAGTACTTCAAGTATTCACAGATGCAGCACATCAGAAATAAAGATTATAGCAAATCAGATGTCATGAATATGGATATTTATGTTGCCAGTAAATAGTCTGAGTTATCTAAATTAAAATTCAAAATTATATATTGCAAAGGAAGTGTTCTTTTTTTTTTTTCTTTAGAGAGTTGGAAAACATTTGCAGTATTCTTCCTGTCATTACTATGCACATAATAATCATGTGAAGCAAATGATACTTCTTTTCATGCTGCTTGTTTTAAATAGCTTTTATTTCTCAAATTGCTCTTAAAAATAGACTAAGGGAGTGCTGTAAAAAGCAGTGGGCCATGGATCTGATTTGAAGCCACTGACAGCAGCAAAATCACTGGCCAGTTTTTTATTCTTTCAGTAAGGATTCTGGACTGAAGTGACAACATGGAAAAGCAGTTCATGTTGATTAAATATAACATATAAGTTATGATTTTAAAATGTTCTTCGGGCTTAGGCATTTGGTAAACAGAAGCCCAAAACACCTTCTTGGGGCTACTGTAGTCACTTGGGCAGCAGCTTGAGAAGTGTCTTGCTGTGAGTTGCCAGACTTCACGCTGGCGTGGCTGAAGTGAGTGCACACACTGCTCTGCAGGCTGCTGCGTGTGGACAGAAGATGCTTCAGGAGAGGGGCTGCAAACAGTGAGACCACCAGGAGCTCCTGAAATGAATTGCAGCTATTCCCTTGTAGCTCTGACAGAGATGAGCTAGAGGGTTCACACTGGATAGCAAAGATGCTGCATCTCTCCTAGACGTCTGTTCTGCCTCTTCAGTGGTTGTCATGCTGAGACAAGGACACACAGTTTCCTTCTGGATTGGTTTGGTTTCTCTCTCTGCAGAGAGACTTTGGTTGGATGGATGGGCAGAGTCCAACAGCACAAAGTTTAATAATTCTAAGTGCTGAGTTCTACGTTTTGGCCACAAAAACCCCTACAATGTTACAAGCTGGGGACAGTGTGGCTGGACAGTGTTCAGGCAGAAAGGGATCTGGGGGTGCTGGTTGACAGCCGATTGAATATGAGCCAGCAGTGTGCCCTGGTGGCCAAGAAGGCCAATGGCTCCTGGCCTGCCTTAGGAATTGTGTGCCAGCAGGAGCAGGGAGGTCAATCTCCCCCTGTACTCGGCGCTGGTGAGACCACACCTTGAGTGCTGTGCCCAGGTCTGGGCCCCTCAGTTTAGGAAGGTGTTGCCATGGTATTTTATGAAAAATCCTTTGCTAGCATTTTTCTCCTATTCTAGCTGAGAAGCCTCAGAAAAGAAATGTAAACAATTAACTATCTGAGGGCTGTGGAATGTGGTCTGGACATTGTTTACCAACAGGTGCATCTTTGTTTGGTTCATGTGAGTTGTTTCTACTTAATAAGCAATCAAAGATACAGCTGCGTCGGACTCTGAGCATCATGAGCTTTTGTTATTCATTCCTTCCTGTTCTTTCTAGCCTTCTGAAGGATCTTTTCTCTCTATTTTTTTAATATAGTTTTAGTATAGCATTTTAATATAATATAATATCATAATATAATAAATCAGACTTCTGAAACATTCTGAGTCAGCCAAGATTCTCGTCTCTTCACTCGTCCTGGCACCCTCGAACACAACCATAGGAAGGATGTTGAGATGCTTGAGTGTGTCCAGAGGAGGGCAACAAGGCTGGTGAGGGGCTGGGAGCACAAGCCCTGCGAGGAACGTTTGAAGGAGCTGGGGGTGTTTCGCCTGGAGAAGAGGAGGCTCAGAGGTGACCCTATTGCTCTCTACAACTTCCTGAAGGAAGGTTGTAGACAGGTGGGTCAGTCTCTTCCACCGGGCAGCAACTGACAGAACAAGAGGACACAGTCTCAAGCTCCGTCAGGGAAGGTTTAGTTTGGATATTAGGAAAATTTTTTTCACCGAAAGAGTAATAAAGTACTGGAATGCTCTTCCCAGGGAGGTGGTAGAATCACCATCTCTGGATGTGATTAACAAAAGACTGGACTTGGCACTTGGTGAGGTGTTAGGGCATAGGTTGGACGCAGTGATTTTAGAGGTCACTTTCAACCTCATTATTTTGTGATTCTGTGATTCTCCCTTGACTGCAAAAATAATGCCCAAACCCTTGTTTTGGATAGGGATAATGGCAGTCCATTAGCTCTTTTTTCTCTATTACTGCACTGGAATTATATGTAATCTATATGCTAGTCTCCTGCCTGTATCTGAGTTGTATGCTTGCTAATGTGAGCTCTTTGAGCTATTTTTGCAATGTATTGATTTTAAAAATAATCTTTTACCCCAAAAGTATTTATATTGACATAATTCAGGAAAATCCTTTGCTCTTTCACACTCCTTTCGCCCAGGCTTTGTTAAGAGCATCAGCAAGCATTGTGAATATGACTGGCGTGTAGTTAGCTTCCCTAGAAGAAGAGGGTGTGGTTGTGGTATGAAATCATGAATCTGGAGTGTAAACTTAAAAACTAGCAGCAGTCCTGTACTCTTCATGATTATATCTTCTCCACCCATAATTTTCAGCCAGGTATTTTCTCCCATTTTGAGAAGATTCAGGACTGCTGTTTTAGGAATAGTTATGTCAGCTGGATTTGGAACACAGGGAAAACTGAGACTGGGCACTTGTGATGATTAATAGGCCTGCAAAAGTGTGCGTGTTTTTGTTAATCACCCCGGGAGGAGCAGCCTAGGGAAAGTGTCAGTTTCCTTCAGAGGGAACTCTTAGAAATACTTGAGTCATTACAAGACAGTACAAAGTGATGCTTTGTGTTTCAATACTTTAATTTTTTTTGTTTATGGACTGAATGTTTCCAATGGTTGTGTGGGTGCTGCACATTAGCTTTAGGCTTACTGATAATGGGCTCATTGTTCCTGACTAGTCTGGAATAACAGTTGGTGAGCCCTCTAAGCTGAGACTTGGCATGATGGAAATACAGGGTTTGTCTTTTTTTTTTGAGAAAAACGAATTAGGAAGTCAATCACTTGCACTTGGAAGCTTTTTTTTTTTTTTTTTTTTCCTTTAAAAAGGTTAACTTTTCGATAGATCCCAAAGGAATGCAACTGAAACACTAATTGAGAGCTTAGGAGCTCTCAATGGTTGAAAAGTTTGCTAAAAGCAGTACTGGTTGTCTTTGGCACTGTGCTTGGCTGAAGAGATGGCATGAGCAAGTAATTTTCGTTTGATGGATCATGTAGGACTTGGAGATAAGCAAAAATACACAGAAAAGATTGTTGGGCGAAAAGAAAAAGAGACTTGAAGATGTTATTCCTGCCACAACCTCCAGAAGCAGGGTGACACCTGGTCATGGGAATTTGCCTCAGCTGGGTTTGTGTCTTTTTAAAAAAGAAATATATTGTCCTATTATGTTTGTCTTACTTTCAAGAAAAGAGGTTCTGCTAATTCTAATGTGATTTACCAAATGAGTTAAGTAGCTCAGGTATTAATTTAAACAACCAAGAGTTAAATATCTTTTTCTAAACCATGGTTTACAGTACAGCAGTTTTCAATCAGTCAGTATCCACATTGTTGTGCCAGCTCTGTGGTTAGAGCTCATCTCAGAATATGGAGTATCAGGATATTTCAGTTCATGTGCAGAACTACATTCTTCTTTTCAAAAGCTGTTTCAGAAGAAAAATGGACTGGTGTTCAGGAAGGCAGAGCTGTGATTAAAGGACAGGCTGCTTCCCTGATGGCCCCTTTTGGTTTTAGTGGAGATCTTCAGATAACCTAATGAAGTGAATTTTGTTCTTGCAGGGGGAAACCATAGCAACCTGCCACTTTAGAATGCAGGGTATATAATCTATCTGTCCTTCAGATAGTATTTTGCAGTCCAGAAATAGTCACAGTCTCCTAATGTGTGAATGTAAAATGTCAGACAAATGTAGCTGGAGTGACAGTGTTGTCTCTGAGGGAAACATGAGCCCTGTTGTGCTGCTTGTCTGGTGCTGCACATTTGAACAGCAGGTCCCAGAGGAGGGCAAGGTCTATTTTTCAGTTTTTAATATATGGGTGAGAGAGGTGCTGTGAAATTTGGTAATTGAAAGAGATGCTGCAGTCCCCCCAGTGCTACTCTCACCTTGCCTCTAACCTGTATGTGCCTCTATTTATTTTTGTCGTAGTTTTCTTAAATTATGGGATATAGACTTCCAAGTTTTTTGGTCAGTGGTCTCTGATACCATTTTGTGAAGGCTCAAACAGTGCTGGGAGTACTCAGTAACCCTTTAGTGGGACTAAGTGCCCTGCAACCTGCTCACAGCTGGCCAAAGCTGCTGGCTGTTTGCTGAAAACATAGAAAACATTCCTTGTTGCTTAAATAAATAAATGCTTGTGAGCAGCCTCACTGACTTCTGCTTGTGTCACCCTCCCACTACAAGATCTGAAAAAGCTGAGACAAGTAATTTCTGCAGAAACCAGCACTGATTACTGAACAGTTAAAATTCAGCTTGTGAGCCTCAGAATTTGCTGCCACTTTTAGGGACTGGGCTACCAGTCTGAGAAGGGATGACTTAGCTTTTTTTTGTGTGTGAAAAGGGCCAGATGAGTAGTTCATTGAAGGCATAAATAGGCAAATATTTAATGATACTGCTAGGATTGATTTAGACTAAACAGCTAACTAAATATTTTCCTTAAAAATATTATCATGACCCCAGCTTCTGTAGGGAGTGTTTAAAAATCAACTGAAATGGCACAGAATATATTAATATATTCTTTATGAATGAATAAATATTCTGTGGAATAGAGGCATTTCAAGTAGCTTTTTTGCTATTAATCAAATATTAACAGCCAAAATTATTGTTTAAAATGCTAAATTATTTTAATAGGGCTGTGATTTATTTTAGAGGAAAGCAAAATGCTGGTTGGTTGTTTGGGTTTTTTCTGTTTCTGCGTCATAGTGGGTCAAGACTGTGTCATTCTTCCTTTAAACTGATCTGGCTCCTTATTGTTTGTGACACATTGATTTGGTTTAAATTATGGTTAATAAAATTTTTCTTGCCACAACTCCATTTCCTTGCCTATTTTGGAAATCATATCTGTTCAATAGCAGTTCTTATCCTTCTGCGCCTTTAGGTTGGTTTTTCATCCACCCCTGAGTAGCTATGCCTTTATGAATAACAGTGGAGCACATCTAAGCTATTCCCATTGTCACTATTTTTGTTCTGTTACCTCTTTTTATTTGATCTGAATCCCAGTTGTTTCCAGCTTTTGATTTGTTTGCACTGCATATTCGGTGTTTGCATTTGTATGTAGATGGATTCGGCACAGAAATCACTTGTTACCACTCATGTGGAAGTAAATGCTGTGGGTTTCTTGGTTTGGTGATTTGTTTTGTTTGTTTGCCCAGGTGTGCTAGCAGGTTTTTTTCGTCTTGCTAGGGGATCTAAAAGGAATCCCTTCTTTGAGAGGGGACACTTAAACTTGATGGAATACGTAAGTGACAGTCTGTATTCTCAGATCTGTAGTACCAAAACTAGTGATACAAACAATGATGTGGAAAATTAAAATCTTTCCTGGTAGAATGGGAGATTCAGCCTTCTCCCGGATGAGGGCAGTGGTGGCTCACAGATAGCACATGCCCTGCTCATGTTTAATGTAACACTCATTACAGACTGTGAGATTTGCTGTATTTATATTAGGAGTTTCAGCGAATGTGTTGTGGAATTACTTTTGTAAATTCAGGGCTGAGAAATACGAGAAAAGAATGTGAAGGGAGATATTTTTATATAGAGGACTTTTAACTTAACCTCCCCCTAGAAGGATTTTTGAGTTTTGAAAAAAATCAGGACAACTTGCTGAAGGGAATAAGATGCACTCACTTGACAAATATAGTTTGCAAATATGTATCTGAAGTTTTCTAGATTTTCAAATGATCAAGTTTACAATAATGAAGAGTAATTTTTTGCTGAAGGATTATTTTCCATACACAGTGCTTCATTTTACTATTTAGCTCAATACCCAGCAAATCTATTTACATGCACTTAAATCTTGTACTTTTAATTGCTACATCCTCATGTGGCTGCTTTGCAGCAGCAGTTGTGGAAGTTTTAGATGAGTAATTTCTCCTCTCTTTGCTTTAACATAAGACCCATCATGCTTTTTTTAATTGGCTTTCAGTATTGAGTAATATTAAGGGATTTGCAAGAGAACAATGTATGTTGTTGCAGGTGTTTTAATGAATGTTGTATTTTGAAGTGTGACTTCTCTACCAATTGAGGACTTTTCAATGAGGCATCTAGGGACAAAGGTTTTGGGGCAGTTAATGTAGCAGTGAAGATAAGATTGTAACTAGACAGCTTGCTGAGGTGGCAGAAGAATGGGATTGAATAATAGAATTAATTATGTAATTGGGTATTATGGCTTTGAGAATCTGCTGGTATTATGTCCAGTCTGGTTTTGTTTGTTCTCTGTGTCTGCTCAGCTTTACATAAGCTTGTGCTCCAGTGAGTCTGGAATCTCTGCAGTCACAAGCCAATAATGGTGCAGAACAGCGAGCTGAGGTCTCTGCAGAAGACTTGGCAGATTATTAAATGAAGTGAAAGAGTAATTCCTTGCAAGCACAACTGCTGCTGGCTGTTGAAGAGTGGGATGTTTGTATTTATGTGCCTGCTAACACCACTCTTCATGATGAGAGTTTCCTGAAGGCTTTGCTAGAGCAATGTGAAAGATGGATATGCAATCCCTGGTTGATGAGAAGTGGTAGAGTCACTGGCTTTGAGGTGACAGGGAGCACATCCACACTTCAGTTCCAAGTGTTAACTTCTAGGCAGAGCTTTTAAGCTGAAGAACAAGTATATTAGCTTTGCTTGCAAATAATTTTAACTATAATTTAAGAAATTTATCCAGGTAAATTTTTCTATCTTGGATTTATCTTCTAGTATGCCAGTAGAGTCTTGTACCATAGAATAATGCTTCCGGCTTTGTGTGCCTGGTAAGCAATGGCATAGATGGGTCTTGGAAGTGGGAATCTAAACTCAATCTGTATAAAACATAATCATGTTTTCAACGTATGTAGGCGGCAAACTTCTGAGATGAGGAAGATGTTGAGGGAGTAGGTCTGTATGCAGTCCAAGGGGTAGAAGTGCAGGCTACAAGTGATGTGTTGTGTGGCTGCTGCCTTCTCAATGTGCAAAAGGAGCAAGTGGCACTTTCCAACTGAACTTTGCACTTCTGTGCAGGAATTGTTTGTAGCACAAATATACCTTGTGTGCTGAATGGAGCCATTTTGAAATCTGCATGTCTTCAGGCACTCTGCAGATGTCCTCTTTGTAAGGAATGTGTAGGTTAAAGCATCCTTGCTGGTCACTTCTTGTGCCTCAAATAAGGGGTCCAGCAGGGATGGGCTCCTTCCTTTGAGGCCACTGAGACATGCATAGTTAGAACAGAGTGGTCAGTGACAGGAGTTTGGGAATCTTTTCTTGGAAAGTGGACAGGGAAAACACCCCTTGTGCCTTGCTGAGCTTTGTGGCTGCCTGGAGAACCTGTGCTTCATTAAGCACACAGCTGTAAATTGTCAAGCTGCCTGAAACAAAACCAATACTGATTAGTTAAATATTTATGGACTCCTGGCTAGATGTTTATTATGTTGTAACATAGTATGGTTTTCAGGTTAAAGCTGTGAAATAAAATTAATTCTGAGCTTGGCTTGGGAAGCCCTTCCCTAGGAGGCATTTACAGATCAGCTGGCTGCTGATCTGCATCTAGCACGAGTCTTGGTCTGAGGAACTGCAGAAGCATGGAGAATTATGGCAGCATTCTCTTTGCAAACCTTCTATTTCACATCTGGCATGAGGTTTGTGAATGTGTTGGCCAGGAAGCCTAGTGCTGTGCTCCATGTGCACTGGATGCTTGTGGGAGGGAAGTCTACATTTTGGAGCTTTGACAGGTTGTGTGCTGAGGTCTCAGAGACAAGGAGCAGTGCTCTTCCTTTTCATTTTGGGTACTCTTCATTACCTTTGGGAAGCACAGTTTGCAAATTAAAAGGCTGTTTGTCAAAATGCCTGCTTTGAATAAAGAGTTTTTCCATAAGGTTAAATTTCCATGTTGTTATCTATCTTGACAAAATTGCTGTTGCTTCTATCAGTTTCTTAGGTGTCACTTCTCCCTTTTTGATTTGTTCCTTGCTTCCTGTAAATGAGCTTATACATTATGCATCTAGAAGCTATTTTTCTGGTATTCCTCTACAGAATAACTTAAAATATGCAGCAATCAATGCTGCTCAGAAAAACTGTCATATTTGTGTTCCCATACTTCTTGGAAGGTTAAAACCCTGTAGCTGACTCAAAGGTGATAGCATTCTCTCTAATGGATTGCACAGAAAATCAATAGGAAAGAACTATTGTTTGAAAATGTTATTACAAGCTAATGTCAGATTTAAAAATATATATCAATAAGATTGTTTTGGCTGGTGACACGAGAATGTGTGGTTTATGCAGTTACTCTGCATGCAGTTTCATTTTTCTTTCACGGTAATGAGCACCTTTACACTTCAGTGTTTCATACCTTTCTTTTTCTTACATCTGATTTGAATTAATTGTAGCATAGAACTTTTTTTCAGACTGACAGAGGAAGACCTATAAAGGCTGTCTTCATAATCATCGCTGTGAGATAAAGACCTGCAGCATTTCAGATGTTTGTTTTTCTTCCTTTCAATGCTCACTTATTGAGAGTCTCAGTTTCTACTGAGGAAAATAATTTACGGAAGATATGAATTACCAATTACTGCTTTGTTTATCCCAGTAGATAAACAGAAAATGTGTTTCTTGCTTGTTTTGTAAAAAAGATATGGTTTTGTTAGAAAGTATTTTAGAACTTCAAGCAGAAATCAAAGGACTGTTAACAGATACCTCTATAAACTTGGCATTAGCAACTAATGTCTTGATTTACTTAAGAAAAGAATAAGGTGAAAAACTGGCTAATAGAAATAATCTAATTGTTTTTAATGTGAACTACAAACAATAGAACCTGTAATTTCTAGGGTCCTGTGATGCTAAACTTCTCTGTCCTCTGGCAGGACAAGATAGTCAGGATGGTGTAATGTCAATTACTTTTTTCTCTCATGGTCCAAGACTTATTTTCCACCTCTTGCCTACATTTGTGATTTCCAGCGCTTGCTGTGCTGATAAATCTTCTCAGACCTGTTTGCCTCAGTCAAGAGCTGCTTTGCATTGTAGGGAAGGCCCATCCTGCTGCTGGGAATGCGTAAGAAATTTCTGCTCTGCCAAAGATTTTCAGCTCTACCTTTTTATTTCCTTTCACCCTGAGCTTTACCCAAAACCTGCATTGCTGATTCTCTGCTAAGCAGCAGCACATCCAAATGCTAACAGCACAATTTGTAACCAGGCCATAGATAATGAAGAATTTACTGAAGGAAACAATTTTGAGCACTTATATTCAGTTCTTCCCTGGGCATAGAAAATTATGAACACCCTAGGATCCAGACAGGAACTATGATACTGATGTCTGCAGCCCCACCCTTCTAATACTACCTGAAGTCATCACTGCACCAGGCATTGACTAGACAAAATGCAAGAATTCCCAGCTTTAATAGCTGGTAACTAGTCAAAGTTTATCTATCAGTGAAGGGGAAATGGCAGCTTTTTTGGTGAATTCCTAAATCCTCATTCAATATATTTCATCAAAAGCATGCTTTGCTTTTTTTTTTTTTTTTTTAGTCTTATTTGGAAGATCTCTGAGACAGCAATGAAAGCCAGTAGATTTCATAAAGTACTCCAGGGAGGTTCTATGCTCTAACTCTTCACAGCATTTACTTTGTAATTGTAAAAGCTATTCCTGATGGGCAGGCAAAAAGGATTTAGAAAGGAAGACAGATATTTTAGTTATTTATTATGATTAAAAATAAAAGTCTTTGAACAGAGAACTACTGATCTGTTGAGAAAATCTCAAGTATTTTCTCTGGGTGATAGAAATCACTTGTTTACAACAGGTAGTTATTGGAAGCTACTTTTCCCCAGTAGGTTTGGAGGACTTAACTCCCTGCCTATTTTCCCAGCCCCTAAATGTTGTGATTGAGTGTGTGAGGTACTTAAATGTAGGTAATTTTGTGGTGATTGGGAGTGGGGCTGTGGCCCGGCCTCATCCCCAATGGGCTACAGCTGTGTTGTTCAGGTGAATAATATTGAAGATAACGAGCCCGGGGCACTGACCAATCGCAAAGGGAGCAGAGGGCACACAGGTGCAATGCATCAACATGAGGGGATAAAAGGATGGGCTGAAGAGCAGGGAAGGGCAGATGTTTGCAGCCTTCTCATGTGGAATAGTGTCACTCTGTGTATTGTGGCTATCTTAAGTCCTACACTTAGGGAACAGGAAAGAAATGTTTTTCATAGTGCCTACCATGTTCTAGATGGCCTCCTGCATGCCTTCATGTAACTTCTTAGGCATTAAAAATAGTACTTTAAGGATTGAACTGACACACTGTTCAGTGTGTTGTGGATATATGTAAACAAAATATTGCACAAGTATGTTTTGAGTACGTAAGTGACTTGTGCTTTAATGGAAACAAGAATTTCAATAGAAGACAGCAGTCTTTGGCTGGAGAAGAAGATGTAAGTTCTGGCTTATTATACCTATAAACCAGGGGAAGAAAGAAGAGGTTTTACTGCAAATCATGCAGAACTGCATTGACTTTTAAGGTATATTGAAGTTTTCACATCTTCATTCCCAATATTTCAGTTTATAGACTGCTTTGGTTTATAGTTTGACGTTTACTGTATGCTTCACTTTATGGAGAAGAATTTTACTAGATGCATATTTATTTCTGAAACCTTCTGCAAGTCTGCAGCCTGTGCTTAGTCATCTTGACTGATTTGTTGAAGGTCTCTGTCACCATCCTTCTCAGGGCTTTCTTGTTAAAGTAGTTCTATGCTTTTGTGACTCCTGTGAGGTGATGATGTGACCAGAGCTGTTTTACATGCAGAGGACTTGCTCTTCCTGATGTGTTGCTGAGCATTTACCATGACAGCTGAAGTCAACACACATCCAGTATGTCTGAAACTTAAGCCCTGAGGCCCAATCAACCTTTTGCTGAAATCAGTGGAGAGGCTGGCAGCAGTGGGAGCTGGACTGAGGACAAAAAGTCTTTTGAGGCTAAAGTCAGAGTGGGAATATAATGAAATACTGGGTTCCTGCCCAGCTCCAGTGCTGGCTCATCTGTGCTCTGTGCCTCTGTTGCTTGGCTTTGTTTCTGTGAACAATCATTTTAGCATTCTGACATGTAACATTTTGAAAGCTCCTTCTGGCACAAGCTCTGTAAGTGTGTGAGTGACTATGTTTTGTTTGTGATTTTTTTTGATGGTGTTCTGGGAAAAATGATAAAACTCAAGTGTGCTTTTCTTGGTTTGAGTACTGTGGACTTTGTAGGATTTTTCATGAGACACAGAAGCAGACAGGCCCTTGCTCTAGAGTAAGTGAATGTAAAATCACATAGGGACTGTTTTGCACTTGTTCCCTCCACAGTTATTCCAAGTTTCTGTTCAATGTGCTACTCACCACAGTGTGTCTGAGCCAGGACTTCTGCTCAGTGTTCAAAAGGGTAATTACAGGAGCTGAACCTAAGGGACTCCTCAATACTCGTGGGCAAACCCTGGAGTGGATGAATAATACTGTTACGTCCCTTTTGAATGCAAGGAGCAGGGCAAGGGTTTTTGATGCAGCAGCAAACATTGCTGTGTAACTTTGAGAGCTTCTCATATGGAAAACAGCTCCTGTTCCACACCTCGCAGGCTGAGTTGCAATGGGACCCCAGTCACTTGTTGTTTTATGCTTTGTTTGCATGAGTCAGTGTTTCACTACAGTCTGGACACTTCCACAGCCCCAAACTATCAAAGATTTATAACTTGAAATCACAAACGAAGCTGATGTTTGGCAAGTCTGAACCAATGGTGTGTTTTCATTCCTGCTGCTTATTTAGTGATGTTCAAGCTCCTGAATGTATGCTTCTTGACAGTTTTGTCAGCTATCAAAAAGAAATCTTGCTTTTTGTCTATAAACTCAACATGTGCCAGGCTCTTGTTTCTCACTCTTTCAGGTGAACATGCTTAATGCTCCAATTGAGGCAGCTGTGTGGAAGGTGTGTCAGTCTTGAGCTGCTTGAGTGAACCTTACTGAAGCTGTAAGGAATAGAAGTAGAACAAAATCTGCCTCTGTGAGATAAAATGCGTAACTGGTGAATGAGAGCTAGTTAAGATATTTTTGACAAAGTGCTTTCTTAGAGCAGGCCAATTTCAACAGAAAGTTTGGTTTGAAAAGGTTGAGATGTTGCTTCTGGTCAGTACTTGGAGGTTGGGCCCCTCCATATTTCCTACTCATGTACTTCTAGTTATGGGGGCTTGGCTTGAAGCCTTGGCAATTCAGGTATTCCTGAAGTAGAGATTGAAGTGGGTGTTGTTTAAATTCCTGATGAACCAGAGGAATGCACTAATACTGTGTCCTTATGGACCTTCAGAATCAAATTCCATTGCTGCTTTGTAAAGGTCTCATCCTTAATATCAATTTAGCCAGTCTGTGCTGGTTAAAAACAGATGCAAAAAAACTGTACTCTTTGACCACTGTGTGAATATGAAGAGATTTTAAACATTCCTACCTTGTGTAATATGAGTCTCTAATGATGGATCCTTTCCTGGAGTATGAGAGGAAGTCTGGGAGATGTATTGTCACTGCTCTGTGCTTTTATTTCTCTTTCTGATAAGCTTCTTGATTACCAGAAGCAAGCATTAGTAAGAATTAGTGCTGCTTTAAAGCATTAAGCCCCATTCATCTATGTCTGGTTGTGTATCCCAACTAGAGGAGGGTTCCCCCAGCAGTAGAGATGTTCCTTGTGCATTCCTATTTATTGGGTTTGCTTCTGGGTGTTGTGGAATTCAGTGACCTTAGGGATAATTGGCTAAATAAACACTGTTTGTTCAGAAGCTTATCTAATGCTTGCTAAAGGGCTCTGTAGTCCTCTTAAAGGTGCTTGAATTACTTGTTCTGCTTTGTTCAGCATTCTGCACAGTTTGGAAGCTGAGTAAAGCTATTAGAGGAAATTGCCATACAAATGGCAAAGTCACTGAAATGAGAGAGGGTAACAAAGAATGGTGGAATGTGGGTGGGGGAAGCATGAAAATGATATTTGTAGTACTCAATGGTACTGCAGCTCAGCTGAGATAGAATAAGTGTTTATGTGGGCTAAACGTAATGTAGTCAAATATCCTGATTTAAATGGTGTTCATGATGTAACCATAGGTTGATCAAATTCTGTTTTGAGGTTGCAGTGGTCTGTAAAATATACATGTGGCTCCTGAACTGACCATCATGAGTCCTTGGATTGTAAAGTCTCTATTTGCCTGTAGCATTTCTTAATTATGTAGTAGATCTTAATTTTCAGACATATTACTCTGCAATATTTTAAACTTTCCCCCAGTTCATCTAATCAATATCCTTCCAATCTACAGAAAAAAATGAGGTTTTAGTATGCTAGTTTCCTCTGTTTGACATTGGAGTCATTAATAAATTAGACCTGTATTTCAGATATGGTGTAGTAAGACAAAGAAATGATTTTAAGTGTTCTAACAGTTTCTGCTTAAAAATCAGAATATGATGCCAAGTGGCATCTTGTGTCATTTGCTGCCAAATATCATTTTGCCTCACAGAATTTGAATCAAATCAAGTGGTGTGAAAGCAAAATTAAAAATCGGCCTACTGCTGTTACTCAGAAGCTTTCAAGTGCACTTGGAAAACTGAGATCGATGGAAACCTTTACTGAAATACCAAATTAAAAATAGGGATTATCTCACTAATTTAAAAACTAATTTAAAATTAGCTGTCTGTGGCAGAGATTCCTGTTCCATGGAGGACTTTCAAAGTTCACTTCATATGGCTTCTGGTGAAGTTTTTGCACTTGGGATTTTGAAAAATGGGAATGATTGTAGAATACTCTTCCATTTTTATAACTAGAGTAATACAAATTGGAGAGCTGGGTATGATTTCAACCTGTTTTCTTCCTTTACAAATCCAGATGAAAAGATTAAACTCCTTTAGAAATACTGTGTAGATACTCTAAAACCTCCCCAAATTAACTTGCATTTGGTAATGACAAATTTTGTATTGGTGTATATACATAACAATTATTCTATACCTAACGGTACCACAGTCCAATAAATTCCTTTGTGTGGGAACTAAAATATCTCTGTAAGGTACAGATATCTATGAGCTGGTGAATCTGGCTGAGGCTGCCCTGGCACATCTCCACCTGGACATCCAAGTGAGACTTTGGTGTGTAACTCTGCAAGCAGTGACCATTGCTGTCACACCGTGCAGACGAGAAAAATGTCTTAGTTTCGTGTAGGAATTGGTGAATTTAACAGTGCAGTGTGTGCCAGAGGGGTTGGAGAGTTTGCCTTTGGGGTGGGCAGACAGGGGGAAAATGCCATGTGAGTGAACTCATTTCCTGTGAACGGAGTTTTCTTCTGCTGCATGGGAAGTGTGACCCTTGATGCTTGTTCTGTTTGATCAGTGCTGCTGATGGATGGAGGTGTCACACCTCAGTGCTGAAAGCAGAGGAACTCTGAAAATCAAAAATGTTCTATTTCCCAGAAAGACAGAATTCCTTATGGAAGGGAGATTGCCACTATATTAATTTCATAGTTTTTTCCAAGAGACAGAGTTGTTAGAAGGCATGAGCATTTTTAAACTAAGCTACTTCATTGACTAGCAGTGCATGCTAGGAAAAAAAAAATAAATTAAGGAGCTTGGAATTTGTTCCTAGAAAGTTCCATTAACTTAATATGTGGGTAAAGCAGGAGCACCTTCTTCTGTGTTGTGGGATGGCTTTCTGCAAGGTAAAATATCCCTTGAAAGTTCACCTTGCTGTGCCATATTCTATTTTTGTTCAATAGCCTTGAACTAGAACTCTTTAATGTCTTTTCCCGATAAAGAGACGGAGAACCCCAAGGGACATAAGAGCATTGCAGGGACCTCACACCTCATCCTGCCCATGACACTTGTTCTATGAGTGTGTTTGGATGCAAGTCCCTCGAGTTTTTTGTTTTCCCTCTCTCCTCAGCATTGCTTTCAAGCCTAAACAGTCTTCAGATACACCCAAGTGTGACTAAAGCTCAGATCAAAAGGGAGTAGCTATTAAATAAAAAGCCAGTGTTAGAATTGGGTATATCTGTACATCTCCTAACACTGCACAGTTCAAGACCCTCCTTCTGCATTATGTAAAATTGATTAAATGCTTGGTCCACCTGTATCCCATATTTCTTCTTTCAGTATTTCTATTTTTGCTCTTGATTGTCTTGTGTAAATCTGTGTTTTATCAAAATGCCTTCAACCTTGTCTATTGGTGAACTAGTATTAGAAACAACCTTTAGGAAAAGGAAAAATTAGTTATTACATACAAGTAATTCAGAAAATAGCTTCTAATCCTGGTTAACTGAACTACTTTCAAAAACTACGTTATTCAAAAACAAATACAAAATTTTGATGAAGGCAAAAGGGATTGCTGCAACATTTGGGGTAAACATTACAAGTTCTTGACACAGGAAATGTAGAGTTTCTTTGGCTTTTGCTTGATATGTAAATGTGAAGTGGATATATCACACGTGAATGGTTTAGCAGTGTAGTGACTGGCTGGGTTCCAATTTATTTTCAGATTTGTATGCTAGTTTCTTTCATTAATACTCTGTTTTCCTTTTGATTTGTAAGGCTACTTTTACTTGTTAGTATCTATTCCCAGAAGAGCCCTGTTATATGATGAGTAGAGCATCAAGAGTATGCAGATCAAATGCCCTTTGAAAATGAGCATTTGGGGTTTTTGTGGTTTTTTTTTTCCCCCGAATAGTGGTAATTAAATTTCAGGCAGAGTTTCATTTCCTGCTCATACCATGTAGCAGTATTAAGTGCTCGGTCACTTGTTTTTTTATTACTTTTCTGTGTATGGTAATTCCTTAGAAAACATTTTATCTTAATAAGAGCAGCTTATCAAGCACAAAAGCCAGCACACTTCACAGTATCACACACTGTACAGGAGTTCACCTTGCTGCTGCCACTGCTGCATTGCACACTTCTCTGATGGTGGAAAATGAGCCTTTTTTAATGGCTGATGTTTGACTGACAAAAGCAGAGGGGCACCAGTGGTTCATCAGAAAATGACACAATCAGAACCAAGTGAGCAGACACACAAGAGGTGACAGAGCTTTTGGGAGAGCTGTGCTGAACACCAGCACCTCTGATCAGCATTTGCATTCCCTGTTCATTGCAGAGACTCTTTAAAATGCCATTTGCATTGATGATGGTATAATTGACATGGCTCCCTAAGGAGCTGTGAGGATTGTAGGAAGCTTAAATCTCAGGAAAAGTCATCTGTTCTTGGGACTCTTTTATAGCCTGACATCTCATTGCTGGCAGGTTTTGCTTTGTTGTATGTTATCATTCTATTAATAAAGAACCATCAGTATTATGGCTCTTCTCAAGTTCCCAGCAGTATTTTTGTTAAATCTAATTGAACATTAACTTGCTAATTAACATCACCACTTCATTCTATTGGATAATTGACTGCATATTTCTGTCTTGAATGGCTTTTCTGGAAGATATAGTGAAATAAACTTTTATAATGAAATTATTAACTTATATAAGGTTTCATTATTTCAGCAGTAAAAGTAGTAGGACATGCAGTAAAAATTCTGTATTTGGTTTCCAGAGCTCTAAAGGCTAGGGATAAGGCAAGTACAAATCAATGACTAATAACTACAGAATGAAGGAACTTAAAATGTTAAAGGGATTTGGGAATGAATAAAGGTCCACATGTTATGTATTTAGTGAAAAGATCTTGGTAATGAAAACAGTATCAAAAGGAGTAGGAGAGGTGCTGACTTAATGAACCTGTGGCATGTAAGTGTGATTGCTTGTCTTTGCAAACAAAGCTTTCATCTGAATTCAGTAGAAGATAGTGGATGAAGTTCTGATCTGATACTTAAGTGCAAATTTGCTGTAATTTCACTGAAGGCTTAACTTAATCCTACTTTAAAACACCACCAAAAATTACCTTGTATTTGGTTAGTCCATGTTCTTTTAACCTATAATTCAGGTGAAGCCCCTTGCTCTCAAAGGAGGTACTGTGTGTTAAGCTCTTCCAGATGGACATTGGACATGTTGGTAATTTTAGGTACTCCAAGGAGAAATTGCAATAGTGAACAATTTTGAGTGCTTATTTTATGCAAAAGTTGAAATGCAATTCCTGAGCAGTGAAGGATTGGAGTTTAAATTTCAGCTTTTTGTATGGGTAAAAGAGGTTAGAAAACAGTTAGTAATTATGTTTAGTGAGCATTTATCTTAAGTGTGTTAAAGACACAAACCAACCACATTACACATCAAATTATAGAAGGGAGAAGGGGAGAAAGGTCTCTAAGTGATTTTTTAATGCAAGTTTTCTCATAATTTTGTCCTGAATTCCCAGTATTTTATGTTAATTATGTCAGTTAATTATTGAAGGTTTTGAAGTGCCTGTACAGAATAGAGACTAACAAAGGATTTCCTTCTTTGAGTCTGTAAATGAGGAAGTAGGAAGACATTAAATGTGTGGAAAAAAAAGTGGAAAAATTTAGAATAACTAGTGTTAAGGTAGATGCAGTTTATGACACAAAAGTCTTGACAAGTTCACTCTCATAGTCTTTTTTTTTTTTTTTTAAAATAATCATAAGAAACACACCAGTGCCTTTTTACAGGTCTAATACTGACTGATGCACCATTGGAAAAGAAGATTGAGGCTCGAGGTATAACATAAACAGTTCAGGCACTTCACAAAGATTGTCTGACACGTTTCCAAGGGAAGGACAAAGTCAAGCTACCACACTGTTGGTTTCTGTTTCTTTCTCTCTCTGTTTGCACTGTACCCTTATTTGTCTGAAAATTAATTTAATGTGTCATCTACTAACCAGTGCAAGACATCTACAGAAACACAGTGTGGTGTGTGAAATGATGTAATATTGGTGCCTCAAATCTAGATAGTTCTTTTTTCACTTAAATGCTTTTGAATCAATTTATGCTATGATAGGTTAAAGGAGATATTTGAGAATGAGGAGCTTGGTTCTGTTTATTTTTACTTTTTGAAAACATACAAATACTAAAGGGTATTAAAAAAGATGCTTTTCTATCATTTTTAATCTTCAAACTTCTGGATTACACAATAAATGGGAATCATCACAGTGACCCATGGCATGTTCCCTCTTCCCATTTTTCAAGTAACTGCTGCTTTTTGCAATTGTAATTCTCTTTTTGCATCTCGCTCTGCATTTTCAAGGAGCTGGTGCTGAAGAGAATGACCCTCAGACTGTTGGTTATTTATCACAAAACATTTACCAATGGTGGCATCTTTGTAACTTGATCAAATTGTAGCTCTGGTAATTTAATTTCCCTTGCCTCAGGTATCTGTATAATTGTGTGGAGTTATATTTTTCATGTCTCCCCTTATTGCCTGTTGAGCAGTGACTGTATGGCACCCCAGCTGAAGAATGGGATGCAGGGAGATCAAGTGTTCCTGATGTTTCTGGAAACAATCTGAAAGGTTATTGCTACCTCTAGGAATTTTTAGAATCCACGTTCTGTTAATGCCTTAAAAATTATTATTATTCAAAGCTTAACCTTCTAGAGGGGTGGGGGAGGAAATTCACTCATATCACTGGTGTATCCTGAGCACAGAAATTGCTTACCAATTTGCATTGTAGCTTATTACTGCTGTGTTTTCAGTACTCCTGCATGCTAGTGTAGAAGGAAAAGATAAACTCATTTTTCCTATCTTTATTCCACATTGGAGATAAATTTTGGTTTTTTTTTTTCTTTGTATGGACAGCTGTTTTAAATTATACCTGACCTTCAGTAGCCTTGTCCTGAGAGCTGCTACAGATTTGTTTTTATCACATCATGAAATGGCTCTCAGTTTAAAACCCCACCTGAAGCCAGTCAACCAAAATTCTTACACTACTTCCCTGCCATGGCTGGGTTACAAGAGCCTGCATGGCAGTGATTCTGAACCTCTTCTTTATCCAGGACTGATTCTGGTTTTGTCTTTTTTCTCCAGGAAAGAAGGAAATTCTAAAAATATTAAAATTATTATTTTTAGGCTTGACCTTTGTAAGAGACTAATGACCCAATTCAAGCTTCAGGCCAAGGATATTTTCTGCAGGATAGTACCTACCTGCAAAGTAGGAATTTGGATTTCTCAAAGAGTACTCTGATAAAATGTGTTAAAGGTGAGAGGTATTAAACTCAGAACCGTTTGGCGAGTCTTCAGACTTGAACTTTGTGTCCTTCTGGGACCACAAATCCACCAGCACTTGGAAGAAGTTTGGATTGTTTGCCCCAACCATGAGAGTTTGTTTAATATGTGGTTTGTTTGGTAACTGTGGTTCATGCAATTTTCTTGGACAACACTAGAAGATGAAACTTTGCCTTTTTGCTGAACAAGGAATAAAAATGACATCTTGTTGCTATAAATTAAAAAGATGTATAAGGCATCCACATCAAGAGTCACAGACCTCTTTTTCAATCCAGACTTCATGTAAGGAGCAGCAAATGAGAGCTTTTAAATTCCTGCTAGTGGTTCATTCTCTAGAGATGTCATTCAGATATGCCAAAAGAATTCAGCATACACTAAAACCTCTTTCCAGGCTGTGCCCGGGTGATGTCTGGGAAGAGTAGCTGACTTTCATATAAGTGCAGTTGTCTGCACAGTGTCCTAAAATCAACAGCAGTTCAGTTAACTGAATGTTTTCTATAAACGTTGGTGCCTGGTAGTTATTTCCAGCTCTGTTTCTGTGTCAGAAGTATTACAGTTGGATGTCAGGAAGCGAAACAAATCTGATATAGTAGGACATTAACATGGTTTAAACTGGGCCTGGATTCTTGCTTGAAACTTCACTTTTCAGCTTGAAAAAACAGAAGTCCAGTGAACAGAGTATTACCAAGGCCCTTGGTGGAAATTCAGATGTCTTGATGCTGGAATACATGTCAATCCAGAGAGCTGAGTGTCCTTTGTTGTCAAGTTGCTAATTATTCACAGAAAAGATTAAAGCTGAGCAGGGTTTTCTCAAATGATTTGATATTATACTCTGAATTAAAAATGCATTATGTAAAATGCTGATGTGGTAGAAAGGATTTTTGTCAGTACAAGGTTGTCATGGTGTTTAGACTAATAAAATCTAGGACAACAGGTAGAATGGTTGCAAGAAAATACATTGCAGCAAGGCAGGTGATGTCATCATGTGTATCACCTGTGCTCTGTTGTAGGAGTGATGATTTATTGCTGACCATCTCCCCTTTCTTGGAAGGTGTGGTAGACTTTGATCTCTGATTGTGGGAATTATTTGCATGTGTGGCCAGGGTCACTTGGCAGTTCTAGCCATGCAGCTGAGGTCAGTTTGACTCCTAGCTAGTTAATGTAATTTGCATTTCTCAGCCTGCAGTGCCAGAAAGTATTAATTATGATCAAACTTGACATTATGAGCAAAAGTTTTGGTTGAATATAATTTTAGGAAGGCATCTGTGCCTTTTGGGCCTTGTTCCCAATTATGCAGGTTGTCTAGAAGATGTTGCTTTCAGCATCCTAATAATGTTTTCATCTGAATTTTGCATATTACAATTTTCTTTTATACAGAGGAAACTGATGTGTCTTGAAGACAGTATGTGATTCTGTCTGAAGTGTAAAGCAGACATGATGAGAAGTTATAACATGTAGCTTGTTCCACTCTGCACTGCACTGACCCCACCCTGGGTGCTGTGTGCCCTGTTGGGTGCCTCAGTACAAAAAAGCACATCAGACTCTCACAGTGTGTCCAGAGATGGTTTTATGGTGCGATATAGTATTTTCTTAGCCTCTCTTCTGGGATTTATTAGGAGGCAGGTGTGAAGTTCTTTGATGCAAGTACTATTAACCTCAGCTGAGCAGGAATGTCAATAGATTTAATGAAGGTGGTCAGAAGCCTTGGATGTGGAGAAGAAAAGGCAGCTGACTACCTGTAAACAAGGGACATGTGATTTTTTGCTTTGTTTTTCCCCCCCCCCCGTGTTCTGCAATCTGGGATGTAGGGAGCAGTTGGTAATAGGAACTGAGAGGCTGAGCAAGCCAGTGCTGAGGAAATGAAAGCAATTTCAAGCAGAGACAGGTGAGATCCTCTCTTGGGACTGCAAAGTTCATAAATCTGTTATGCACCCTTTGTGAGTAAGGAACACAGGCCTTGCACAGATTTGACATTCATGGGACTGCTTTACCAGCTGTAACTAACTGCTGTGGCCCTTGATCCCTCCTCATTATTTCCAGCTATGGCTCTTGAGAAAAGAGCAAAGGTCCCTGATATTCTGAAAGAAAACTAGAAATAGAGCTCTGTGTGTAATTTTTTGCTTTCTTCCTGGCAAAAGGAGAAAAGTAGATGAAATAAATGTATTCCTTATGCATTATTATGTAAGACAGTTTTACCAAAAACAGTTGGGAATTATCTAGGGTAAAAGGAAGGTCATGCTTTTGCCCAAATATTAACTATTATCCAGTCTGTGCTCCTGTTATTCCTGGGTATTTTAATGTGTTTTTCTGATAAACACTGGGAAATTAAAGAGCTATTGAAGTTGCTGTGATGGTTAAACATGAATCACATCTGATGTGGTTGACTGGAGCTGTTAGCTCTCCTTTATGGGTGAAGGAGGACTTTGTGACAGCTGCCAGGGGAGGCTGTGCTGGGAGCCCACAGCTCATGCACACCCCATGTTCTGGGCTTGTCTTTAGGGATGCACAAACAATCTGGACCATGTGCTCCATTTGAGCCTGGAATCTTCTTATTCATGATGAGTGCAGAGAAACCTGGTCCCAGGTGATACTTGAGAATAAGCAAAGGTATTTTAATACAATCTGTTTAAGAACTCTTGCATGCTTTGCCCTCTTTACTAGAGAACAAAATACTAATGTCTGCTTCTACTCTCATAAGATGTTGCTTGCTATTAACAATTCCCTGCGTTTAGAAGATGGAAGAAGTTATTAAAGGCACAAGGGATTTCAGTTCAGGTCTCCCATTTTTTTTCTCCTTTTCATTAAAAAAATTCTCTCATTTCTTCCCTCTTATAATTTTTTCAGTCCCTCTGGGCATAATATTACCTTTCTCTAAAAAAAAGTAGTGTTTTTTTGAGAGCTCAAACAAAGTATCATGACTTTTTTATTTTTGGGTCTCTGTGCTGTCACTTGTTTTGTCCATCTGCTGTTGTGTCTGTGGGATGGGTTTTCTGCCCATCTGTGACTTGATTCCATTATTTGTGTGCCTGGCTCTGATCAGGCTTGTCTCCTATTAATGTGTTCTGAATCTGTTTGCTATTCCTAGTAGCAATCACTTGATGCTTCTCTTTTCACCTTATTTCTGCTTGTGCCTTTGATTAGTGTTTGTCCTTTCTGCTTCAGACTCTGGATGGCGGCTGGGGAAGAACAGGAATAAGTCTTCACTCATACAGAATAAACAACAATGGTTTATATGCTAGCACAGAGCTTGCTTCAGGTGACTTCTTGCCAGTCTGGTTTCACATTGATGATTTCTCTTGACACTGACACTGCTCAGCTAATGTTTTTTTCTTTAAGAAAGGCAGCTATTCTGCTGGTGAGAATCCTTTCCCCCCTGCTTTTTAAGAGAAATCTTCCCTGCTTTTATTTCTAGATAAAACTAAATACCTGAAAAGGGCTCAGAGTCACCACTTATTTCAGCTGAAGCTTTGAGTGTTCAGGAAGGCCTTTCTTATTCCTGTCCATGGTAGTGTTTATTTATCTGTTTGAAAATGAGCAAGCTATAGAATAAGTGAATGTAGAATGGGAGTCATGGAGTCACTGAGCTTTTCACCACTTTGTCACAAGCCACTAACAGGCAGGCCAGCATATCCAGAAAAAAAAAGCCCCAGTTATAAGTTCGCTAAATGAAACCAGGGCCACTTTGCCCCCCTCCAAATCTAGAATTGCATCTCTATCTGTCCTTGAAGTGGTTTAATCTAAGCTAGCTAAAGTGTTATGCTGAAGTACACTTGATTTGCTTTGTTTTCTTAAAATCATGTTATCATCCTATTGGCCATGTTACTCATATATCACTGCTTTCTGGTACTTGATTTATTGTTGACCAAATCAGCAGGATGATTTCAGTGTTCCATGTAAACTACCGAAATCCCTAATGGTTGGTTAGAAGTTGAAAAAGCAGTGAAAAAGAAATAGAAAATATACTCAATTAAATGTCTATGTCCTGTATTTCTTGATTTCAGAATATTTCCTTTCTGTGGATAGTTCATAGTTCCTTATGAAGATGCTTTCATTTACTTGCCAAGCCTCTGGAATTTTCATGAGGTAGCCAGGAGTAAGTTTTGTGGCTTGATTGACTTCTCTTCATAAATCATAGAAATACAGAAAATACAGTTCTCCAGAAAGTCACAGTACTGTTGTAAATCCAGAAGCACCAGCTGTTGGTATGGTTTTGCTTCAGGCTGAGTTTGAAATTGCTTGCTGCATTAGCAGTGTGCCTTACAGGGTTGGATCATGTTAAATGTAGTTAGTTTACTTTTGAAAGTCTCATATTTGTGGTGCTTGGCTTGTAGAGGGCATTGGTATCCCTGTAGCATTTGTTTTTCTTGAGCTTCAGTATATGCTCCGAGCCATGACTTAATGTAGCTCTTGTCTTAAGGATTAGATTTGCTGCTGTGAAGGGCTTTTCCTCCAGCTTGCTTGGTCCCTGAAGCAGAAAAGTGTTCAGCATTTAACTATTCCTTGTGTGTGAGGTGTGTAGAATTGACCATTTTGACTCCTACGTGCCTCCTGCCAAGCCACATATTGGTTGTCACTTTGCCAATTTTTTCTGCAGTGTCTTACACAGGAAAGTGTAATGATAAAAGGATTTTTCCAAACTTATGTCCATTCAAAGTAAACAGAGCATATATGAATGTCTTTTCCCCCTTCCTGCTTAGGTGGAATTGGTATTCCCTGTGTGTGCACTGATATATAGGCTTTTGTCTGCAGAAGCAGGCATGCTGATAGTTTTTGTAAAAATCATTTCAGTGTTAGTCCAAGATAAAACCAGTAATAAAAAACCTCTTTTCCTTCTGAAAGTCAGTGTGGACCGAGTCAATTTTATTATTATCTTGTCTGCCATGTATGAGAGTCCTGGTGGATATGTTCTCAGCTTCTGCTTTATTACCAAAATATGAACAGGGAAAGTAAAACTATTAAAAAATATTAAAAGGTAAGAGCATATCGCAATCTCCGGGAGCTATAAGAAAATGATAAGGACTGGGGTATGAATATGTAGAAGAATTTTATCATGTCTACTTAATCTCTCCGTGCCGCAGCACAGAGCCCTTAACTTTTCCTCCACTTGAGAACAGTAGATTAATGTTCTGAGTCGGAGTACTGAGAAGGAAAAGAGGAGAAAATGGAGTGAATTTTCATGGAAAATACAACCTGTTTGGTGGTTATTTTCCTCAGCTCCGAGCTGCTGGGTGGCCCGAGCCCTGCAGGTGGCAATCGTGCGCTGCGTGCGGGAAGCGATTCCAGCCGCTCGCGTCTGCAGCTGGGAGCCTGGGGGTTAAGGGCGAGCGAGAGGGGATGGCAGCGGATGAAGAGAGAATTTATTTTTTTCGCTTCTTTTCTTCAGCTTTTTAAGTCTTGCATCCCTCCATATTTCCTCATAACTCCTTAATCCCCAGGACTCGGTGCAGCAATTAGCCGGGGCAGCAGCCGGGGCTGCTGCGGAGGCAAAGCTGCAGCAGGGATGCTCTCCCTGCCTCAGCACCCAAACCCTCCCTCCTGCAGCTTTTCAGGGCTCGAGTGGCATCACTAAAGGAGTCTTAGCTTTGTTTTCCCTTGTGCAGCATAACCCCGATGTTCACTAAGTTCACAACTTCCTTTAACTTCTGTCGAATGGCAATTGTTCTGTGGAAGGATGGCTGAGGAGGATGTGGCCCATTCCAGTTCTAGGGTTTGGTGATTATTCATCCTTAAACTTTATCAGCAGGACCTAGAAGACTGAAGGTCTGATATTTAAAATACAGTTTGGAAAATGTGATCATTTTCTGGATGAAGATGAGAAATGGAAAAAACTCAGTGACCAGTTTTAAGAGAAACAGGACCAACTGGCATTTTAACACTGTATTTGCAAGTACTTGTAGTTGCCTATGTTCTTTTACAGCAATATTGACTTTGCTGGGTTTTATGTACTACTGAAATTATATAAGTGATTATCTTTATATATATACCTTAGGGTTACACTAGGATTAAAATCTTAGCAGCTATGACTGGATCTAAGAGTTCCCTGACTCTAAAACTTCATATCCATGGATAGTCTTTTTTTTTTCCCCCCAATCTCTTTTGGGGGATGAGGAGGCTGGACAGACCCCCAAAATCTCTTAGATGCAGCTCTGCCAAATAAATATTTAGTTGGTGTTGAATATTTCAGCAGAACAGTCAATACACCAGGGAAATTTGAGAGAGAACCTGTGACTGGGAACTGCAGAGCAGTAACTCTGTTCAGTTCAGTAGAGGGAATCAATTTATGTGGCTGCAGCAAAGTGAGTGAATTCAGAGCTCAGAATAAGGGATAGCAGTCCTGTCTGGATGTAAATCATGCAGCAAAAGATCATCATCCTTGCTCTCATATCAGTATATCACTTAAAGAATTTCAAAACCTGAAGGATGTAAGCATGGTCCTGACTTAATTTTGAGATAAAATGGGGATGCAATTTTGGAACGAAATGAGGATCCAATCATCTGGCCACTTGCACCCTTAATCTGTAGTTAGTCTAAGCATGCAAAGGGAATCTGACAGTATGAACCTGCAGTGATTTAAGCCAGTTGGAATTTTGTGTGGTTACAGGTCCTTTGCCTGCTGAGCAGCTGGCCCTAAGCTGAGCTGGCTTAGCTGGTCTGGGCCACCTTTGTTTTTTCTCACTAGTGATTAGCTTTCAGCAGGATCCTCTCTCCAAATCACACAAATGTCACCTCCCCTGACAAAGGAGAGTGGTTTTGTGGGATATGCTGTTATGACAACACACCTTAGGCTTTGCTCTCGTGCATCTGAGCAACACAAGAGATAACCTATGGTCACTTGCTTTTAAATCTACAGATAACCCCTTGAATGAGAGTGTGGAAAGAACTGATGCAATAACAAAGATCTGCAGTGTAGTGAACTCCAGAGAGGCTGGTGCACTGGGAAGAAGGAAAGAAAGCTGCATGATGCAGTGTTTTTATTGTTTAGCATTTCCCTCAGCCTGACATTATTCATTCCTGTGTTGTTTTTTTCCTTGACTAGCCACAGATTCAGATCTAACCCTAGTCTGGCCTTTAGTGGAAGTTAAATGGCAGCTTTCCACAAGAAGAGAAATCAGACCTGCTTTTAAAGCTCTATGGGAGATGCTTTTCTTACCCTAAGGTGGACAGAAGTGCTGCTGGCTAAAAGCTTTTTTGGAAGTTATGCAAGGAATTATCCCAATGCACAGCTCAATTGAAGGGAAAAAGATCTAACAAGCCCGAGTAGGTAATTTTTCATTAAAGTGTTAGTGAAGCTTGACATTCTTAATCTTGTTCTTCTTCCACATCAGAAATCTGCTTCCAGAATAAACTAGGTTCTGGAGGAGGGCTCAACAGGCAAGTCCAAATAATCATGTTCAAGAAACTTGTTTTTCTAGAAGACCTCTTCAATCACTCTATATGGATTTGGTTTTCCCTTCATATGAAATGAACAAAATAAATAGTCAGGCTTTACTTTGTGTGCTACAGCAGGCACTTTCTTCTATGCTGAGCAACTTAAAGCTGAAACAGTTCTTAACGGAGTTCTTCTTAATAGCTGTTCTTTACTAAGTAGGTTTTCTTTTTATTTTTCATTCTTATGAAATGTTTCTCTTTTAAAAAGATACTCCCCATAGGAATGTTTCCACCAGAAAATACGGAAGACTTCACTTGATTCTGTCAGGTCATATCTTCTAATGATGAAAACAGATTTCTGCCTTGTTACTGAATAAACACAGAAAAATGTACTTTTTAGTGTGTGGATTAGTGCTGCCTCTATCATTCTGGTGATGGAATGTCTTGCAAAACACAAATGGAAGAATCTTCACACAGATGTCTGAGAAGGAAATATGCTTATACCTTTTAGACTGGGAAACTACAGTGCCCCTCCATGTTTGTAGTCCAAGTGCATCCATGCCCAGCATTTAAATGGAATTTTAAACTTCTCCCATAGTCATGCAAAGAATTACACTAAATCTGAGCTGAAACAAAATTATAGTCTGGTTCTAACAAAGGATAATGAACTAAGCAAACTGTCTGTGAACTGGAAATTAAAATTTCAGGTCTGAGACCTGTATGAAACTAGTTAACCCTGTAATTCATGGTGCTTTGCCTTGTGGGAGGGATGCTATGGCACTTTCCTTTTTGGCAAAAGAGAGGTTGCTGTGCTTGTGGGCAGAAGGGTGGTGTCCTCTGTCTGAATGCAGGTGTGGCACTGGACAGCTGCAGGCAGAGCTGGTATTGCTCCAGTGCAGGCTGCTGCTTTCAGCTGCAGGCTTTGATTTCTCACTGCCAGTCACCTGTAAATGCAACTGCCAACACTGCAGGGAAGGAAGGAGTCAAGGTCCAGATGGAAACAATGCAGTCCTTACTGGCCTGGGGAGAGCAGGATCTGCACTCAGCCCTTCAGCTTTTAAATAAATCCAGAGCTGTGACACAAGCCAATAACCTTTTTGCTCTACTCGTCCTTTCACAGAATTGATGATAACTCCTCTCACCATTGGAAACATGAGTTTTTTCTGTGGCCACAAAAGTGGCTCAGGATTAAAAAGGCAGCTGGGCTTTGGGCTGGTCTGTGAGAGGTCAGAGAGCAGAGCTGGCAGCTGCTGGGGTGGTCAGTGTGCCTGCTGAGAGAGCTGGAAGAGGGTGTACCCAAAACTCTCTTCTGTTTGAAGCACCTTTGAACCTTAAGCTGCTATGAAAAAAATATGATGGAGGCATATTTTTTTTCCCCACTTAATGCTGCTTGGTAAATTTGTGTGCTTATATAATAACTTAATGCAATTATATATCAGCATTTTCTTTGTAAATGGATGTGTAGGTTTTAAAAATGTTTTCTGTTTCATTGTGATAACACTGGAGCATGGCAGTTCTCAGGAAGGTGCATCTGTCTTTTAGTAGGGAGAAAAAAAAGCCATGTAATCTGGTAAGTGATGAAATGTGGTTGTAATGACCAGTTAATGAGAACCATTATGGCTCGTTTATGCAATCTATTAGTTCTTATAAAATACTTCCTAAGGGTCTGGGCACTTTAGGTCACAAATATAAAATGAGAGTACAGGGTTTTAAAAAATAATTATTGTGAAAATGGTGATTTTAATAAAAACTGCTGTCTGATTTTTCAGAAATGCTGTAAAGAAAAGGTCTTGTAATGCATCTTTTTAAGTAGATATGTTTAACTTTCTTTGACCTGTTCTGATTTTCATCTTCAGAGACTGCTCTGTCTTTTATGTAGAAAATTGTTCTAGCGGCAGCTGGTAGAAAATAAACAATTTACAAAGGTGGTTTACTTCATGATTTTATGATTTTGATGATATTCCTACAGCTGAACTTTTGGAAGAATTTGGTTTTCCTTTTTTTGATAGTTTCTAAATGCTTCAACTGTGCCTACTTAGACTATCAAGTTGTATCTCCTATTTTCCCTGAGTTCTATCAGTCTGCGTTTTCTGGGATGTGTGGTTGCTGTTGGGCTTGGTCTGAGGCAGTGATTACCACGTGCTAACGTAACCATCTTGTGGGATTACTTGGTTTTGTCTTGTGAACCCCTTGACTTAATCTTCATCGTGTTATCATTTCTGTCTTGTGAAATTGCTGACTGCTTTCTGGCAGTTAATACCCATTTATTTGCTTTCTAACAGCCTTTACAATGCAAAATTCTTTTGTGTTGTTCTTTACAAGCAGCTCCTGCAGAATCCTGTAAATGATGTTATCCTCTTGCAGTTCTGTTGCTGTGGGTTCAGGTTGCACAGCTGTTGACATGTTAAAAGCAGCTAACAAACTTTGTGTGAGTCTTTGTTGCAGATGTCGATTCTAACTTTGCACAGCAAAGAAAGCCTCAGGTGGGATGTTTTTCATTCTGTTTAGCTCCTATATCATAATTTTTTTTTGATGGCTCTAGGATACTGTATATGATAATTGTACCTTCTTATTCTGCTTCCTGTCCCTAAGTTTTGGCCAGTTGGACAAATAAGGCTTTAAGTCAAGTATAACCATCTGAATGCAGCCTTAACTTGCAAGCTCTATCATTTTCTTGCCTGAAGTATTTTTAAGTTTGAATTGAAGTTCAGCTCATGTCTCAGTGACTAAGGGAAGGGGGGGGAAAAAGGAGACTGAAGGAAACGAGGTTAGGCTTGCGGCAGAGCTTTTTTTAGGACTTAAAGAACTTTTACCTCGTGTGTCCTGTGTGACTCTGGGCAACTTCCTGGGCTCAAGCTCTAAGTTCACTTAAAAGTACATGCTGAGGTTAACAAAATGCATTTCTTTTTCATTTTTATGTAATTGTGGATGATATTTTTACTTTCTCTGTGGCATTTAGAGGTTGGCCCGTTGGGGCCATTTGGAAAACTTGCTTGAAGAAGTTTTGGCATCTGAAGTTCCTTGACCCTGGCAGTGCCCTCCCTCTGTGCTCTGCTGTGGGGTGTTATAGTCCCACCTTTGGCCAGTTGTCTGTGTTTGTTGTGAGGTGCTGAAGGCAGGCTGATGCTTTTTCATCATTTTGGACAAAGATTGGACTTGATCTTGGAGGTGTTTTCAACTTCTAATTATTCTCTGTTATAAAGACTCCTTGTGGATTAAATCTTATTCCTTTTTTAGTTTAGAATTTGTAAAAAATAACTTTTTTAGCAGATTGGTAGAAGGTTTAATTTGTGGCTATTTTCCAGGTGAGAGAAAAACCATGTATCTTACTTACAAAGGACTTGGAGGGCTGTCTGTCTTGCATGGTGTGTCTTACTGCAGATAATCAACAAAAAGAAGCCATGGAACATCTCACCTGAAGTGGAGTGGTACAGCGGAAATAAGATGTGAAATCTGGTGTCTTTTGGGAAGCACTGGCAAAAGATGTGGAGGGTGGAAAACACTGCTAATTGCTGAAAATTATCAACACTTTCATATCCAAAACAATGTAGGTAAAGATGATTAGAATTAACTTTAGGTCTATTAATTTTCTAATAAATTTGATGAAAGCCCAAGATTTTTCTTCTTTTTTCCTTCCTAATGAAGGCTCTTGTTAAAGGTTAGGAAATATTGTTTGGTGTTAATACTGTTTCTTTAAAATGTATCAGGTCTTCAAAAATGTCAAGATGGTTTGACATGATTGAGCAAAGAGCTGGACTCTTCCCTCGAGGTCCTTGGTAGAAGAAAGCAGAGATGCTGCAGGTCCTGGTTGAATGTTCTGGCACACATGTGCAGACACAGCAACTCAGGGAACTCATTATAAAGCAATCCCAAACCCAAGCCTGTGCTTGGTTGTGTGCTTGCAGAAGGGAGAATTTATTTTAAATCACTAGGGCAGCGTCTGGTATAGGTCTGAATAACAGAAGACTTCAATATGTGATTTTTCATTTGTCTGAAAGCAGGCAAGGAAAAGTTTGTCAGTAATCAGCAACTTAGAGAATATTAGCTTTGAGTTGGATTGTACTAATTTCTGTGGCAGTTCAGGGAGGAAGTTGTGTGTGGAGTGGCTAAATGGAGTTACACTGGTGCCCAGCTTCTTTAAAAAAACTTATTTTTAATTGCCTGCTTTATGAATTCAGGCTCTTCTTTTCAAAGATTATAGCCTGGTATTTGATCAAGAATCTGTTCTCTGGAGAAAGAATTAAAGGGTGATTGACTATAATGTACCTTATGATTGGCTTTGAGAATGTGTTGATGATGGGAAGATTATTGAAGGCCAACAAGTGACTTCTGTTTATATGTTTGCAGGTGGTAGGGGAATAGTAGTTGAGATTTAATGAGTTTTTAATCTTTTCAGTCTACTGTTTCCATATAAGTTCAAATTAAGAGGTGCATAAAATTAAAATAGAGTTTGCAGTAGTCCAACTTGTGTTAATGTTAATTCCAGTGTTTTTTTCCTGGAACAGACCAGTGATCTATGTTGTATTACCAAATCTTGGGGAATGGGAGAGTGGTACAGTGAGAGCAAAGTCAAAATGTTTTTGTTTCAACATTTGCAGATCAATGTCTAATATCTAAGCCTATATTGTTCCTGCTGTTTCAGAAGTGTCAGACGTGGGTTGGTAAAAGCTCCCTGGGTTAGAACTCTTCAAGAGCTCCCACTGACAGACACTGTCAAAACACCAGCTACATGGAACTGGTCTGTGTAGGTAAATCCAAGGGGTCTGCCATGCCCAGCCAGTGCCCAGGCAATTTCTTTTAGTGGTTGCACTTTTGTGGGTTCCCAAATGCCAGTGGTAATGCTCTGCCAGGCTAGGGGGGAGTGGGGGAACTGCTGGAGCAGTGCCCCCTCTCTAATCACACCCTTCTGTCTCCACACCATAGTCTGTGCTGCTCAAGCTGTTCGTGAGCACAGTCCCACACCAGCACACAGCTGGTGCATGTGCTGCTTCCCAGGGGGAAGGTGTTACTGGATGATAATATTTTCTGATTAACTGTGCAAACTGAACACTAGTGATGAGTGAAGTTGCTCTTACCTTGAAAATGTTGGACCAAAGTGTTGGACATGTTTTTCTTTTTCCTGAAGAAAGATACAGATAACTGAAGGAATCTGACATGCCCAAGTAAATGTTTTATTTTTAACCTAAATTAAGAGAGCAAAGTATAGTGATTTAAGGCTCCAGTAATTAATTGCTTATGGATATATGGATACAGGAGGAAAAGGAGGAAAAGTGTCAATTCTTCTCTTGGATCAACATAGGATCAGTCTGGTCAATCTCCTGTGGTCTCTGGAGGAGACAGCAGATGTATTATCTGATACTTCACTCAGTCTTCAACATCTAGTAACAGCTTTTCCCAATTCCTCTATTCTTAGAATGTGATGGCAGATAAAGCAATAACTTATTTTTTAAAATTCTTAAAATATTTCTCTCTGACAATGTTGTTGGTAAGGCATCAGGGACAAGTTGTACTATAAATGATCTGTGTAAGGAACTGGTATATAGTTTTTTGTTGTCAGTTTGGAGGAATTTTATGCTTCTGACACCTGACCTCTGGATACATTCCAGGGTAACCTGCAAAAAAACTGTATTTCCTCCATAAATAGGGAAGGTGGACATTTGAAGACATGTGTCCCTGCATACTCTTAGTAGGAAGAATGTTGTGGCAACTGATAAATCAAATTATCAGTTTGAGGGCTACCAGGCTAATAAAGAAACCTGAATAATTCAGATGTTTAGAATATGTGAAACTGTTTTGAGACTGTTCTAAGGGGAAGATGATACTTCTCCACTTCTAATTGCCTGAGCGTGCCATAATGGTCTTTTTCAGAAGTACTACTCCAAGTATTAGTGCTTTTCCACCACATAAATACAAGTAGGGCTTTGTTGTGATTAAAAAATTATTATTACAGCACAGAAAGCAGTTTTATTTAGTGGCAATAGAAATTTAATCTCATTGTCTCCAACAAGAGGTAGGTGGGGAAGGCAGGGAGTAGAAATTGGCACAGACAAGGTAGCCAGTTTTGAAGAAACTAAATAATAATGAAATTAAGACTAGAGGAAAAACTAAAAGCATTTTGAGAAATATCAATCTGAATTTTTGGATTAATTGATTCAGCATTTGGAAGCCCCAGGATTTTGGGATGGGGAATTTATTATTTCTACTTTCTTCTATAATTGAAATAGAATTTCCATCTTTTCAAGATAAAATCTCTCCCTGCAATTCTCACTGAGGATCACATAAAAGAAGTTCATTGAAAACATGAGGAGTGAAAGACACTGTGTTTTTTTGTCTTCCTTCTCCAATCAAAGGTATTTGAGTTCCCAAGTTACAAGGTATTTAGGTTTCATCTAATTTTCTGCCATAAAATTCCTAACTAGCTTTGTTCAAAACTGGGAATAGGATTCACAAATGGATTGTACTTGGCCTTGTGGTTGTTCTTTGTGACAGGAATCCTTTGCCTCACGTATTGAGGCACATAAATATTGATTTTAAATGAAGTTAAAACCAACACAAGGGGAATAGTCTTAGTCTTTGCTATCCAAATTCTGGTCATAACTACTAGATCTCTAAGAATCTCTATTAATAATGATACATATATTGAATTTTCTATGTTTTTGTTGGGTTTTTTTCTTCAGTGTAAGTGGTATCCTTCTGTTATGTGTGTGCATAGTTGTGTAGTAGCCTGTCTGAGGAGCTTTGGGACATACCGCAGGATTTTATTCTATAAATGCATTTGAAGTTGCAGTCTTTGAAGAAGCTCTAAAAGAAAAAAACCCAAGAGTTATGTGAGCTGTGTTTGGGATCAGGGAAAGAGGGAGAAGTATGTTCAAAATCATCTGGTTTGTAATGGTCTAGCAGAATTGTCATCTTGAACTGAGTTATTTTAAGTAATGTGGGAATTATTGCTTTAACACATAGGGTATTTGTGAAAAGCTGATAAGAGAACATTGCAACTCTCATACTGTATTGGGATCAAGTTCTAAATTAGTAATTTGAGTGACTTGCATGAAAATTAAATGTGACAGCCAGTTCAGTTAAAATTAGGTAGAAATTTAGAGGTGTAACTTCTTGCTTTCTGCTGATACACCTGATCTTGTTTGAAAATCTAGCCATACTGAAGTGATGAACAGTGCTGTAAGTTCTAGGAGGCATCAAAGATGTGGGATTTGGTGAAGTTCATTAGATGTTTTTTGCAGGAAAAAAGTAGTTTCTCTTTTGTCTCAAATTAAACTGGGACAAGAAGCCTTTGCTCTACAAGGGAGCAGTGGTACACCTTGATCAATGAGGGTCTCCTTGTTTATAGCAAGAAAAACCCAACCGTTTTGCACCCTGTATCTTGTCACTGTTTAAGCAACTAAGTATGTTGAAGCTAGTTTTGTTTTGTTCTTCTGGCCTAAGTTATTTCTGAACTCATCTGATTGACCTAGATTATTGTTCAGTTAGGTTTTTTTTTTCACTTTTCTGTTTTATGAAGGCATGATTTTCTTCAAGACCAAGTCTTGTAGCTGATGCAGAGCTGGGTGGAACAGCCAATTTTGGATGTTATATTTATTTTCTGTAATGTGAGCTGTAATTGGAATGATTGAGCTTGATAGATCAGTTCATGGCCAAAGAAATACATTTTTCCTTTAAAATGCAGGGAGCAAGAACAGCCCTTTATCCTTCTGAGAGATTAAAAGCTTCCTTAATTGCATGGTTACTTTGATTTATTTATATATTTATTTAAAATGTGGCTTTTCTCACTTTACTGGAGAGGAAAAAAACCCAGAACTGAAGATGCAATCAATTCAAAAACATTGTTTTTTACCCTTCTATATGAAATTATTTTAGGTTAGCTGGTGGTTTGTATTTTGAAGCATGTAAATTTCAGTGATGTGAAAATGACATTTGCAATTTAGCTGCTTGTTGATTGACTGTTGCTGGAACAAGCTTTCCTTTTCTAGTCAGACGAGGGTCTAGTAAAAAGGTAAAAAATGAAATGAATTATGAAGAAAGTAATTTTCAAACATTATTGAATGGAGGTAAATTCTGCTTTCAGGAGTCAAGGAAACCAAAAGTGAAAGAAACCTCTTTCCTTATGCCATGAATCATGATAGAAAATGCCACTGCAAATGATCAGGGCTTATAGGTTGTGATACTCTGGCAAAACCAAACTCAGGTAGACCTGTGGAAAACTAGCTTGAACTACTTACTAGGTATCATATTCAAAAATATTATTCTATACCTGCTTTCCCTATTCCTCAGACATACAGGAAGTCTGGGATTCTAGGAACTCTCTCAGTTGGGTGAAATACCTGAAAACTTATGATTTCAGCTTTCAGTTAAGGAGAGAATGCTGGTTACTGTTTCATTCTGGGATTTTGGACAGTAATCTGATGGCCTGACTGGATGGTTTTGGGTGGCATGTTCAGCGTGACTTTGTTCTGACTGGGTTTGCAGCAAATGTCTGAATGTTTTTCACTCTGGTTTCATAAAGCTTTGTATATTTGTAACCTGGCTGTGGAAATCCTTCCATGCTAGCACAGAGAGGTTGGTATGCTAGTGTGCTTGGTATGCTACTGTGTTTTCAGTAGCATACCAAGGATCTGTCAATGTTCACAGGAATGGTATGGAGAAATAAGCAGAAAATAAACGGGCTCTTGTAACCACACCTCCATCTCATCTACAGGAATCACTCCAGAAATGATTCAGCAAGAGTTTAATTTTGTATGTGTTCAAAGTAGGAAACCTGTGACACCCAAGCCAACTCTTATGACTATGATGCTTTTGTGACATTACTAAAGGTCTTAATTTCTAATTCCTTTGGGCAGGCATCTTTGCAGAGCTGTCAGAGTGGGAGTGCCCTGCTCTGTGATACCACATCAGGAGTAATGTCACAGATCCTCCACAGGCTCAGAGTCAGAGCAGAGATTTCTTTGACCAATGCCTCTAAGTTGGTGATAGTCAGGGATTGTTATGGTACTGAAGAGAAAAGGGGAACTAAAGTGCTAATTTCCTCCTGCAGATAATCCATGTTAGAGGGGGACTTAATCAAAGCATCATTACTGTAATGAAATTCTCATATAAAATGCAGGACACTTGATATAATTTATCTAAATTAATTACTCTCTGCTGCTAAAAGCAAGTTGAATGAAAAATTATTTGTTCTGCCTATTCATCCCTTCTTTATCAGACCTTTTCCTACTCTGATGCAACATAAGGAGCAGAAGCAGCCTTTTTCATGGTGCTGAGTGGATTAACTTTCCTTGATCCCAGGCTAATAAATGAGTTATTTCACCCAAGACAGCTCTCAGTGGTTTTAATAACATAATAATTTTCTGTGCCTAAATTGACAATCATTTTACAAGTAAGCAAAATACAAAATTAATTATTTTTAAATCATTATTTTCAGTTGTTTTTTTTGTTGGTTTGAGGTTTTTTTAAAATTTATTTTACAACTTCAATTTCATGTCTGCATACTAACACAAATCTCAGGTAGGATTTTTTGCTCGTTTTACGAATAAGAGAGCTCCAAACATATTTCAGATTATAAGTTGTGTTTACACTTCAAATTTATCTGCAAAAATAAGATGCATCAGATGAAGAGCTTCTCCATCCTGTTAGAGTAAATGAAGACAAATGCCTCAGAAGCAAGGTGAATCAGCTTTAAAAATATTGAAGTAGTGCCCTGTGAGACACAAAGTGTGAATCCTGAGTAGAAGTTATGTCTTAAACTTTATTACCAATAAACCTCTTGTTTTAAAAAGTTAGGAATGATCAACAAGAATAAGCAAAAGCTGAATAGCTTGTTTCTGATCTGGCTTAAATGTTGAGCTTTCTTCATGGCAGCAGTAGAAGACTGCAGCATGGTGTTTTTACGGATTGGGGTAGAACCCTATCCAAATTATTTGATGTGGATTAGGGTTTGATATCCAATTAATAAAGAAAAATATGTGAGAAAGCAAAACAAATGTGTCTTTGGTACTGAATTTGCAGTCCTACTCCAGGGTAACAGAGGCAGTGCTTGGAATCTGAGACCCTGAATCCTCAGGTGGTTGGGAGGGAGCTGCTGGGTGGGGCAGAGCAGTGCCTTTGATCTTGGCTCTCACTGCTTTCACTGCCCCTTGAGTGCCTGGCCAGGTCCTGGGGGACTGCAGGGCTGTGCATCCAGAGCTGGGATCAGCTCCCTCCATGCTCCCCTTGTGGCTCTCCCATGAAGATACAGATGATGACATGTGGTTGCTGAGCTGTAATGGTGTGTAATATTAAAATCAGGTTGTCCTTACAGAAACAGACGTGGGTTTTCAGAGCTGTTGCCTGTTGAAAGCTTGCTCGCAAACTGGAGCTGGCAGACTGGATTGTGTGAATGCTCTTCGTCTTGTCTGAGTACACAAGCCTTCATTTTCTTAGTGGGAAGTTCCTGAAGAGTTTTTTTAAAAGGATGACTCACTTTGATATGTACTAGGAGCAGCTGTTGTGCTGGTTCTTAGCTCTCAGCTGGTACCTAAAGCTGGCACAGTGTCTGCAGCACAAGGCTGATCACAAACCTGTGTTCAGGGCTCTGTCACACAGAGCAGGGCTGCACAGAGGGAAGGCAGCATCTCAGCAGCTCATCTCATCCGAGGGGGGCTGTCTGGCAGAGCTGGTGTAGCATAGACAGAATCATCTACAGCCACTGGGTAAGCACCTCGAGCTGTGTACTGTCAGACAGCTCCACAAGGCAAGAAATGGGCAGGCTTCAGCATGGTTTTTAAAAAGCTGAGGCTTAGCTGTTGAAACAATCTTCATTTTTACAGTAATGTGGCATGTTAAAAACTAATGGAAGTGTTTCTAGTGTTACTTTCTGAGCCATTCTAATACTTCTTTGTAGTTATAAACTTAGTTGTCATCCTGGATATTTTTTCCAGCATTTTCACTTCATCTGGGAAACTTTAAGCCAACTTTTTTTTCTTTTAACTTTTGAGCTTTGAGTATTGGAGCTCTTCTTATCAGAATATTCTGTTGTTCCTCAGACTATGTTTGTGAACCTGCCAAACTTTCCTTTGCTCAGGATTCATGAACTCTTGATTGAGAAAAGAAAAAATGACTGTTTCTGTGTGTGTGCCCAGAATGCACAAAGGCATTTTCCCAGGAACAGGTCCTGTCTGCTGAGGAAGGTTTTGTGGATTATGCACATTCAGCCTGTTGGCTACTGTATTCAGTGGTCAGTGGGCAAAGCAATGGAAAAAGAGTAGCCTTTGGAGGTTTTTTGAATGAATGCACAAGTGCTGTAAAGGAAACTTCTGTTTCTTGTGTATTCTGGATAGTGTCTGGATAGTCCATGGCTAAACCCAGTGGGGTTTCTCTCATATTTAGGGGACAAAGAAGCAGAGAATGACAGGTTTGAATAGATTACTTTCAGGAAAAGTCAGCTTAATTACTCTTCTAGGTTTAAATTTGAGGGATATCTGGATAAGCACCTGAACTTTGCAGTACACATTTGAACTGTTTGAAGGTAGCTTTCTGGTAGTGGGATGTACCTAGCTTATTTTTTCCTTTACCTGTGAGACTTAGATTTTCCCCACACAATTGGCTTTGCTTGCTATTGACTCTTGGCAGTAGCAGCTTGCTCCCTGGCTAACCCAAATGTGCTCAACTTCAGGTGGGAAAGGCCATTTTAGGCAAACATGAAAACAAAGGTTGAACTGACATGATGGCATATTCTGGAAAAATATGATGAGCACAAATTACACCAGCTTGGTCTAATTAAAGCCTCTAGGCAGACATTGTTAGCAGCTTCCAACCTTCCCCGTTTATACTGGTTATATTTTCACTTTGTTTTTTGCAAACAAATTGAAATGGACATTGCAGCATCCTGAAATCACCCTTTGGCTTACTTCTGAGACTTGACTGAAGCCAAAGATATGCAGGTGGTTCTGACAGCTGCACTCAGCAATAGATTCTAGTCTTGTGCCCACAGAAAGTAGGTTAATCTGCTGCTTCTGGCATTGTGGGTTAGAAGAAACTTTGAAAATACAATTGTGCACTGAACTGCTCTGTTTCCCTCCCCACTGTTAGAATACATTTAGTGAGATTTTCTTCTCCTTTGTTAGCAGTTATTAATGCTAATACTTTTAATTTTGCAATGCACTGTATTTCAGAACCTGGGTGTGCTGAAATAAACATTTGAGTGATGTTTATTTTTTTTTTGGCAGGTGGAATCAAAATGCACTTGCAAATATTTGTAATTGTTACATCTATGTGGGAACTTGTGTAATTTACTTCTATTAAGGAAAATACAATCACTTCAGTAAAATCAGTCTTTTGGGCAAGTTAGGCTTTTACTTTGAGCTCTGATGAGCTGGGTAAGTTTGTTTCCACTCAATGTAAATGTGGTTTCAGATTAGAACGCATGAATAACAAAAAAGCAAAATAACAAGCACGTTAATGGGCACTGATTAAACTCAGTGAGAGACACATGCATTATTCCTACATTATTAACTTTCTGACACAGTTTAAATTGCCATAAATTAAATTTGCATGAATGGTTTAGACCCCCTGTAGAATAAAATACTTGGCTGTGATAATAGAGTAGAAGGAAATTTAAGTCAAAGGTGAAATCTTAACTGATTGAGAGCTGATGAAATTTCTTATTTGTGTTGACAGTGAAAATTCCTTGTGTGCTCTGGGTCACCCTAATGGGACCAAGCATCTTCACAGTAATTAAATCACTCTGCAACACCTCTCTTTCTGAAATTGAGGCTATAGGCTGTTTGGGATATACTTTTCTTCCTGTGTGTATGGGCCCCAGGGAGGTGGGAGAACCGAAACACTGAAAGGAGAACAAGGGGAGTGGAGACAGAATTTTATATAGATTTTTTTTTTGTTTGTTTGTTTTTTGTTTGTTTTTTTTTTTTTCCTTTAGTACATACATGCATGTATTTCTGGTTTCTATGAGCTAGACTTTATCTGAAAATCAGATCTGAGTATTAGAGTCAAGTTTTAGCTGATAAAATGTGCAAGTCCTTTTTGCAAGTGGATGAAAAATCTAATATTTGTATACAGTCTTAGGAGATGGAGGACTTGGGCAACTTATTTAATGCAAAAAAAACGCTGAAGATGTTTGTTAGGAGTTTTTTTGGGATGGATTAGTTCAATGAAGAGTTCATAGTGGGTTTATTGGAATTTGTTAACTCTGTTAGAGTATAGGCATAGATATCAAATAGTTGCCATACATATATTCTTGTTTAAAAATATGTGCTCTGAATAATAAGGGGCTGGGGGAGCTCCATTCTTTTTGTATATTTGAGGGGTTTTTACCACCAATTGGAATCTCCAAGAACTGGAAGTGGAGGAACGTAGCTGAGATCATGCTGTTTTTGCAGTTTTAGTCTGTAGACATGTGAAGTATCAGACTGAGATGCAGGAGGTGTGGGAGGAACAGAAACTCTTCAGGCTTTTCCATGGCAGAAGCAGATGGGTGGATGAGGTAATTTACCTACCTGGACTCAGTCACAGCCACCTCCCTGGTCTGGGCTTCAAAAATCAACTGCTGCCATGACAACAGATGCTGATTTGGTCATTTCAAGGAAAGGATGTGTATAGAGTATTTATAGAATCTGTAAAGTAGCTAGAAATACTTAAAATATACATTGTCACATAAATTATAAGAATGGTAATGGAGACATTGTAATCAATATAAACTGTTATTACATAACCAGTGCTGCTTTCTAATATGTGGAGAGTATTCTAAATAATGTAAGAAATTAGCAATTCATGAAAAGCAGCCACTCTGAGCTTCAAAGAAGTCATTAAACACAGCCTTTCAGATTTTTAGCATTGTTAAGTTTCACTATTCAAATCAAATAACTTCAGATGTATGTACACATGAGTCATGTAGTACTTCTACTTTTTGCAGCTCAATCAACAAATGAAACGTAAGTGAAAGAGTTTATTTTTTTTTGCTATTTAAAAGCCTCACATTTTATTCAGATCAGTCTTGCCAACTTTTGATATGGTGGCAAGACCTCGTTATATATTAAGTATTTGAAAGACATATCTAATGGGATTAATAGCTTTATTTTTGTCTTGACATATGTCTCCAGCTTTTTTTTTTTAATCTAGACTACAGTGTCTTTCTTTGTAGGAAGTGTATCCAGTGTCTATGTCCTACTAGCTGAATTTTGGAATAATGAAAGATTGCTGAATGTATGTGGTGTAAATTTGTATGTTTCTGTCAATTCAGACACACTTAATCTCCATGTCTGGTCTTGTGAGGAATATTCTCATGTTCTTTTTTCCGTGTGAGATTTTTTATATAACCAACCCCAGCTCTTATGTGGTGGTGAGAGATCCCAATCTCAGGAAAGGGAGCTCTTCACTGTAAAATGCAATGTTATATGAGCCAGAGTTTTTGTGATCCAAGTGTATTTTAGCATTTAGTTTATGGCAGGTGTCAAAGTCTGGTATGAAATGACTTAGTGCTATGGAACTGTTTGAGTAGAAACTTGAGAAAAAAATGCTTGTGGGGGTTTTTGTTTGTTTTAAAACTGATTCTCTCTTGTGTTTGCTTGCAAAGTGAAATATTCTGTGACAGGGATGGAGTAGAAGAGATGTAAGCTGGTATGGCTGAGTAACAGCTCTGCTGACACTCCTGTTCTGAGAGGAAATTGTACTTTTTTCTAATTTGTCATTCCACATTGCTTAAATCTGTCTTTGCCATAAAAGGCTTTTGAAGGACAATACAGAAAATTCAGAAGCTTCTGCTTCCTTAACTGTTTTAATGTAAATTCAAAAAGCAATTTAATACATCAGTCTGATGCTTTTCATTTGATTGCTTTCACTTTTAGTAATGTCCTGCAGAAAATACTGATTTAGAGGAAGAGAATACCTGTGTAAGGACAGCTTCTCTTTGGGCCTGATCCAGATTCTGTTGTTTTGCCTTAAAAGAGCAGGTGAGTGATGAAGGCTGTTTTCACACACCATTCTATGTTTTTATCTTTTTGGTGTGTATCTTTCTTTTCCTCTTTGCTTTCCTTCAGACCCATCTTTGTGTGTGCATTGCATCTACATGATGCACAGTGTGTTCTTTCTCAGAGACCAGAAGATGTTCCAAGGATAAGGAAGAAGCTGCCCTGGCTGGCTTCTCACTCAGGCTGTGTTCACAGCACACTGATGGGTTTTGCAGTTAGGAAAAAGATTTGCAAACTGAACTAGAAAAATACCTTTGATCAACTATAGAGACTCTTGTGGTCTTTATTTCCTATAATCCTGTTGTTCTAGACAGCTTGCTCAAGACAGGTGTGACTTTTTATATGAGAATCTTTTCCTTGCTGGTGTTGCTGAAAGATCACTTGCAATGTAGAATTGAGGTTGGTTTGCCTTACTGACAGAGGCAGGTCTCTGCATTGGTTCAGAATTTCCAGTCTGACTCCATGGGTTATAACTAATGGCACACCAACTATATTTCCACTGCAGAAAATGTGCAATAATTATATTGAAATGTTTATATTTTTAGAATGTGATAGGGTGCCTTAGGGCCTTGTGTTTAGACCAGCTGTTGCATTTTTTCTGTGAGTGATTTGCTTTTTGTCCCTGGAATTGTAGCAATTTACCAAATGAAGAAAAACATTTGAGTAAGGGCAGTATATCTTACAAGGCAATATAGCTTAAAAGAGAAATCTGCTTCTGTAGCAGAGGGCTTGAAAAGGACAAATGTAAGGGATTAATCTGAGACGAACAAGTCACAAGAGTATGTGAAATGCTGTGGTTTATCTTTAAAAAACCTACTTGGTATAAGAAGGCTTGCCAAAATGGTGTGTATTTACCCACTGGTTAGAGTTGAAAAGTTGTTTGCTTGCATCGAGAATGTGTTAGTTTGTGTAAATTTTGAGGAAGAGAGAATCCTCCTCAGTTTTGAGAGAAAAGTCAGCTTTTTAAAGGAAGACCTGAATGTCTCTAGGAAGTGTACCTGGTTTTGGTAGCATGCATAACATACAGGGTTCTTCCCATAATAAACCATTGTAGAATGAGGGTATTTTTGTTTTAATTGTTCTTTCTGTGCAGGTGTTGGCAGTGACAGATGCACTAAAGTACTATATGCAAGAGCCAGAAGAAATGACACAGCAGAAGTTGATGTTAGAGGTAGGATTTAAGTGAAATATAAGTGGCTTTTATGCCTCTGAGTGGAGAATGTACTTTGTCACTGCTTAAAGGGATTTTCTCTTTTGATCATTTCAGCAAAGATGTACAGTCGGTGTAAAGCCATTAATCAGAGTTAACTTGAGGGAATCTAGGATGAACCTGCTTCGTTTTAATTAGAATTATTTAATAAGCAATTACCACTGCTGTCTGCATGAAGAACCAAAAGAGGGAGTGGTGTTTCAGAATTTCTCCTGAGGAAGGAACTAGTTCTCATCGTGGTAATGTGACTCAGCTTCCTGCTACATTGTCATGAGAAGGAATAAGAAAATTTTGCTGTATTTGTTGAGAGACAGTGAAAATGTAACAAATGTGAACAGTAAGAGGGTGTTACTTTCTAAATAGATGTTATGAGCTCAGAATTAATTTTTTTGTAGGTTTTGAAAGCTTTTGACAAAACAGCATTTATAAGATTAAGAGAGAACTAGAGGTTTCATGTGCAAAAACTTTACATTTCTTCTATTTGGAAAGCCATGTTGTTGGCAAACTGCAGAGTTAAAATATGCAAATGTCCTGTCAGCTTGATCACCTTTTAGGCAATCCCTGCTACATTTTTTCAAAGGCTTGCAGCACAGCTTTGAGAGCTCTTCGTTTGTCTGGATGACTGCTTAAGTGGTTTTGGAGCTGAATTCTCTGGTCTCTGTGTCTAGGACTGGCTGTCTGCTCTCTTCAACTCCAAAGAATAAAGCTGGCCTTGTGTGAATCAGGTTTATCATCAGACTTGTCCTTAAGTAAAAAAAAAAAAACTCCACCACCTTCCTTTCTTCATACCTGTGAAACTGCTATAGATGTGCAAGAGCTGAGTGCTTGGACAGAAAAATCAGAGATGGTGTCTGTTATCAAATTATTTGCCTTTGTGGAAACTGAAGACTTTGTTTTAGGAATACAAGTGGTTGTCACTTGGCAGATGAAGAAAAGCATTTTTGTTATGGACTGGTTTGATGGTGAATTGGGCAAGAGTGAGCTGCCATATTTTAGAAAAGATGGAGCAGTGGGGATGCTGTGCTGGGTCTGCAGGGTGAGCTGGGCTTGCTGCATGCACTGCACTCTCCAGATGGGCTTTAGGTACCAGGCATGGCTGTTTTTGGGAATCAGTGTGCTCTGGTCAGGTCTGCACAGAGTCAGTTGTTCAGCTGCAGCACAGCCCTCTTGGAGCCTTACATAAGTGGCTCAGACCAGTAATTCACCTTGGCTTTGCAGTGTGAACATGTTTCAGTATCAAATCATATTTCAGATCAGTATCTCACCTTGAATTTGCAATATGAATTTGTTTCATTATCAATTTTGTCTTGTCACATGCAAAAGTCTCTGGGAATTTCACTGTGGTTTCAGTTGTTTATGTTAATAGCTCAAGACTTCAAAATGAAAAACTTATAGAAAAGCTGAAACACTAGACAGTATTGCCTACGTTGAAGAAAAGATTAAATTCAGCCTTGATATTGGAGTGTAACTTGAAATTGAAGTTCCTTTATATAGGGGAAGAATTCTCTTTTGGTCTCTCAGATACCACACTGAGGAAAAGACAAGACAAAATACTAAGTAAAAAAAAAAAAAAGGTTGTGTGGGAGAAAGAGGATTATATCATCTCATCTTCTCAGGCTAGAACTTGCAATGAGGTGGAAAAGGCAGTCTTGTCTTTTATGGGCTTTTGTAGATATACACAGAAATGCAGTTACTGCCATTAATATGCAGAATACTGAAGTTATGTTTGGTGCAAGAATGTGCCTGCAGGCCTGCATTAAGGGTTTAGGAGGCTTTATTGTTTGACACAAAATTGTGATGCTGAAGTTTCAGAAAAGTGGAAAAAAATGTCAGGAAATAAAAAATGTTTTTCCCCTGCTGGGATATTTAAGATTAATTATTAAATAACTCTTTAAAAATTTCACACTTGCTTCAAGGTACTCTAATTGGATTTACTTTAATGTACTGTCCTGTCTTACTAGAAGAAATAGTGAAGATTTTTTGACAGTTTGAGTTTAACTAAAATAAAAATGGAATGCTCAGTGGTATAAAGTTTTACAGCATACACATAACCAAAATGAACAACCAACTAATTTCAAGTTGTGAGAAATATAGCTGCAAAATGATAGTTTACTATTTACTTTTTTTACTCCAGGTTCTTTGGCCACTGTTGTTCATGGGAGATATTTCTATAATCTCATTCTGTTTGTTCTCAAACTTAGTTTAACTTCCAGACTGAATTTCCTTAGATCCTGTTCTTCTGGTAATCTTACCATATTTTGTGTGCTACCATGGTCGTAAACAGTTTTTATTACTGGGTTTGTTTGTTTGGGGATTTTTGTTCACAACTTTGAAGAATTATATTTTCCATCACTTCTTACAGTTTCAGAGAGGGCAATTAGAAATGAGTAGCAATATTTCAGACATCAGTTGGTACCTAGAAGACATAGAAGGGTCTTTGTGTTATTTAGTACCTGCTAAAAGATGAGCCATCTGGTAAATAGCAGCTTATAGCTTCATTGGGACAGGCGATGCTTTTTAAAGATACTTCATTAAAACTAATGGTATTTTTACTCACTGCTTTATAGAAAGGTGAGTAAATAATTTACATTTTATTAACATGGAGAGAACTGGTGGGTGTTAAGTACAGGCTGTTGTTCCTCTGTTCAGAAAAGGCTCAGTTACAACTTGGAAAGGTTTTTTGTTTTTTTTCTCGTCTTGTGTTTATGAAGAACATTTGAGAAAGAAAATACAAAATTTCAGTGCACTGCGAGTTGCTAAGAGCTGAGATCTTGTTCAACAGACACTTTTTACTGACTTGAAAGTACTATAAAATAGTGATAGGCTATTCTGTGCCATTATTTGTGTTGCCATCAGCTGTATTTCTTGAGGATTCAGTGAAAAGGCATTTAAAACCTTGTAGTGCTGTTGTACATGTCCTATATAAAGTGCAAAGTGATGGAGATAATTCTTAAAACTTTGTACTTTAATGCTGATCACAGAAAAGAAAGCTGGATTTTGTCATGTCTTTCTTCAGGTTACTGATTTTTAGTAAAAGCCTTACCTTAAAGGATTTTCACCTTTAAAGCCCTACATGTTAGTCTTCATGCTTCTCTTATTGGCCATAATTAATTTTTAGACTAAAATCAAACCCTTTTTTTATTTTGCAAGTCAGCCCTTTTATTATTGCTTAGGCTGAGTCCCTGTTGCACAAGTGAAGTTATCTTACCTCAGGCAATCCCTGCTGTGCAGTCTGCAAGAAAACATTGTTGCTTTGAAGTCCTGAAAACTGTATATCCAGCTTTTTTGTCCTTATCCCTCTTTTCAAGTATTTTCCATAGTTCTTTCTCCTAGTTGAAGCTAATTAATTATGCAAGTTAAACACTACAAAGTGAGAAGGAGAACATGCTGGAAATGAGGAAGGGCTGAAGCTTGTATTCTGCAAGTGAAATAAAAATTAATCAGCATAATGGATTGTTAATATTTTCAGTTTTGTGTCCATCCCTGTGGCCTCCCCCTACCCCTGATGAGTCAAACTCGAGGTGCTTTCTCAGATAATGGGCTGATGGAGACCTTGGCCGTGTTCTCTGGAGAGATGTCATTTGTCCCAGGAGCTTGGTGAAATAACCTGCTCTTGGCAGTGGTTTCAGAGAGTAATCAGTGATGAACGTCTTCAGGAAGAGAACTTGTGTTTTCAGAAGAGGCTGATAATGAACAGTAACTTTAGGCCATTCATGGCATGAAGGGAAAACATGTTCAGTTTAGAGGGGGTTCTTTGTATTGGTAAAATTATTATTCCAAACACTTTTCTCTTATTCTATTAGCTCTCCCAATAGTTAAATATGTTAAGAATCTGAGTAGGATTTGGCGCATGGAGTCTTAAAAGATAAAAGGGAAGGAAAAATACAGTATTTGATTTTTTCAGAAGTAAGGGACTTTACTTCTGGCTTTCCCTTTTCTAGGACACTCTCACTCAATAGCTGCTTGGGCTCTTATCTGCTCCAATGCATTTTCTTTTTATTCATTGCCCAGCTGAATTGAGGCATAAGCACAGAAGCTGATTTCCGAAAGGCTGCAAGTTCAAAGGCTTGCAATGCCAGGGGTGGGGGCTTGTGACTTTTCTGCCTTTGTAGACACCTGGCATAAGCTTTGAATTCTGTTTTTATTGAACTTCTTGCTTTTTTATTTTTCAGAAATTACATGATTAGCCTCACTAAATGTATCCAAGATACCTTAGTTGCAAAAGGAGAGACAACTGAAAATTTGTCTAACTGGTTATCAAAATCTGAGCCTGTGTGAAAAGTACAACTAGAGTAGAGAATATAAAGAAGACAATTTAAGACTATTTCATTCCAAGGGGAGACCTAGGAACTCAATAAAATATGATCTTTCATGAAATTATTATATTAAATGAGAAAGTAGCTTGGAAGCATTGAAACACAAATTACAATGTTCCTTCTGATGATTTCATGTCAGTCTGTCCTTTAAAAAAAACTAAAAAGTCATTTTGCTCCATCCTGAAATCTACGTGTTATATCAGATGAGAATTGGGAAAAAACAACGGGATGGAGTTGACCTGCTGGTAGCCTGGGTTTTATTACCTACAGGGAACATGGAACATAGAATTACTGACATGTTTTTGTCACAATAATTACTAATTCAAGTATTTCATCTCTATCCCTTCAAATTATTTCCTACCACTTTGGTAATTTAGACTTTCTATCAGGAGAATTCACTGAAGTCCTGTTTAAGATGTGTAACAAGTCTGGGTTTTGTTGAAAATTTCCTTTAAAACAAATAAAACAAAGGGGATCTGTAAAGTTCAGATATCTCCTTTTAAAAAAAAAAAAGTTCTTAATTGTTTTATTTCAGAAAACTCAGTTTTACTTTGTGGTGAACAAAACAGCAAGTTCAAACAATGTTTAGAATTGAAACAAAATGCCTTTATCTTAGTTTGTCCATATGCACAGGACTACTTATTCACAATGTCAGCATGGTTCAAATAAGCCCCTCAAATAGCAAAATTGTTCTCCCACAGCTATTTCCTAGGAATATTTGCATCCAAAAGTCGCTCTAGAAACAATTACTTGTTTCTGCAGCTTATAATCAGGTAACATGAAAAAAAGGCCTCCATTTTCTACTGCAAAGATAATACCTGAATTAGTGCCTGCAAATTGGTAGGAAGGTAATGCATCAATTTTAACATTGAGGGTGTCATTTGACCTGATGCTTCTCTAGTTTTGCCTTTCTACTTCTGCTGTGTCCCATTCTGTACTTTCACCTGATACATATTAAAAACTTGCTACTGTCATAAAATTAACACAAAGGTCCATCTCTCTCATCTGCCCTGATAATGTTTTCCCAGGCTTTGATAGTGTCTTCTTCAAAACTCTGAATGCCTCCACATTTTTTTAAATTTCATCCCCACTCACTCACAGCTAAATGCTGAAGTCCCTCTGGGTTCATGACATTTTTGCATCCTTTTGATTTAGCTGACACAGAACATGGTAAATAGGACAGGAGATAATAGGATTTTGGAAATTAGGAGTTGCAGCACAGAAAGGACCTTCCTCAGTGCAGGGGGAGCACTTGGTTCACTGCTTTTTTGGTTTTTAGCTGTTCCTCTCATTCCTGGCACTGCCCTTGGAACACTCTCAGGCCACTGCTCGTGTCCAGCTCTTTCCTGCTGTGCTCCTTGGCAGCTGGACCTGCTCCTGTTCCAGGTCTCCTCTGCAATACAAATGCTCCTCCTGTGTCTGCAGTGCAGGATTGGTGTGAGCCATGGCTGGAAGGGTTCTCCTCCTCACCCAGGATTTGGGATTGGTGACATCAGACAAGGTGCCACTGTGAAAACACCGTGGTGAATCCCTTCGTAGCCATATCTGCCAGTAAAATAGGGTGTTTCTTGGTTTTCAGTTTGCGTTTTCCAGCAATATTTGAGTGTTTCTTTGCAAGAACCTGAGCCACTGGGACTTTTGGGTTTTGGTTAGAAACAGAAAATCTGTGTTAAGCTTTTTAAAAGGTTTGAAACCTGAATGAACTCAAAACTGATTTGCAGTACAGCCTAATCTACTACTGCTTGTTAAGTAAAAGTACTCAGGGGGAAATAGCATAATTTTAGAGTTATTTTCATTTTGATATATCTAAAAGTAACTCCTAATAAGAAGAAACAATCAAGAGAAACTGACTTTAACTGCCTCACCATATAAAAATTGTCATGTAAATTGTCTTGAGAGAAGATAATGATGATTATAAAACATCTAAACTTACTTTGAGCCTTGACTGAATTTTTGAGCAGTTGGTTGTTGCTCTGTTCAGTGAATAATATCTTGAGGGTTTTGTGTTGTGTTCTGCCAATCAAAGACAAAAACTTTTAGTATAATTGGACATGTAAAGTCATGTTTTCTTTAAAAGAAATCTTACATTCAACCACTTTGCTTTGCCATGGAGTGCCTGCTCTTCAGATGGGCTTTTGAAGTGGCAGATTTTGTGACCTGAGGCTAATTAAACCTAGATCCTCTGCAGTAAAATACACACTTGAGACAGGCAAGTTCAGCTGAACTAACCATGCAAAGGATAAGAATCAAATACTAAAGCTTATTTCTTCACTCAAAACAGCAATAAATCAGTGGTGACTTTGTCAGTCTTTCCTCACAGATTGAGAAATAGGATTTCAGAACATCCCTTTCAGGTTCTTCTTTTACAGTATGTTCTTCCATGCCTTTTGGAAACTGCTGGAAATATTTCCAGTCATTTAAAATGTTTTATTTTACATTCATTGTCATTGCTGTTCGTGAATGTTACAACCATATTAATTCAGTCAATTTCCATTTATAGAAAGTTGTCTTGTACATATGATTGTCTTTAATATTTGTATGAAAATTCTTCTGCAAAGCAAGATTTGCATTTTTATTAAGTTTGTCCCCTAATTTTTTTCCATGCAGGTTTGTCATGCAAAATTCACTCATACTGGTGAGTTTTTGTTAGTCATGATGTGCTTCTGTTGAAGGCAGAGGAGAAGAGATGGGGAGCAAAGGCTTAGCCTTCATTAAAACAGCGGATATTGAAGAAGAGAGCTCTTATGTTTGGCTCTGAGATGAGTGTGCTTCAAGCACTTCTCGTCTGTGTTGTTGTTTGAGCACAAGGGTGGGACTGAGTGTCCCTGCTAAGATCCTTAGGCAGACACAGCCTCTCCAGATCTCTCAGTAGGATTTAGAAGAGATGACACTTCATTGCTTTAACTTCTTTCTTTTAAAATATAAGACTGAATGATAGCATAGCTTTGAACTATTTTTTTCAATTTATTTGTAGGAGTGACTAGAACATTTAAAACTAGTCATTAAGAACCTTTGTCCAATTGAAACTTCCTAATAAACTCACTTTTCTTTGAAGTTTGGTAGGAATTAAAAACAATTTAAAATATCAAAAGCTTTTTCTAAATAACAGTATTTTTACTTTCTAAAATAGTTTATATAATAGTTTAATATTTAGATGAATTTTCTCTGCTTTCTGTATGAGTTTAGTAGATTTCCTGCATCTTGCAAGAATGCTTCCAAGGTTCCTCTTTAATGGTGCCCTCCCTCTGTCCTGCTAAAGACTTCTCAGTGCCAAAATTAAATGTTTATTAAGCTACAGAGGAAACAGAAAAACTGGTTTTGGGGAAATTCAGTTACAAATCTTGCTGTAAAAAAATAAGAAAGCATTTTTAGATTCAGGTACATCTATACCTGTAATATATCTGAGTTCCATTAGAGGTGTGAGTCATGTTTTCACTTTAAAGACACAATTAGATGCCTTTGGCAAGGAAGAAATGCTTATATGCAACATGTTCTCTTTAGAGAGATTAAAGAACCAAGTGATTCTTTTCAGAATGTGTTTAAGAATCTCACCAGGTTTAACTCTAAGGGAGGAAGGGAAAAAGAATTAGCTGACTAAATCTTTCCCTTAAGATGGAAGATCATAAAAAAATGATAGTCTCTTGACACCAGCTTTTTTTTTCTTTTCTTCAGAATATTGTTTTCTTTTAGTGCTAGTGAGTTTGGGATTTGTGGGGATGTAGCAGTGAAAAAAACCTATAAACCAGACAAAATAACCCAGTAATGTTGCCTGCTTGACTTAATGGGGTTTTTTTAGACTGTTGTACGTTAGGAATTTTCTTTGGAGACTCATGTACACCAAATAAACTTAGTTGAACAATGGCCAAAGGCTTCCAAGGTGAAAGAGGATTTGTCAGCTTTTACCCACTGTGTCAGTTCAGAAGAAAATTGAAGTAAATGAATCTGTTTATACTGATTAAAATACCATACCTGTAAATGCTACAGTGTCCCTACAAATGAACCTACTGTGGTACCTATAGGAGAGGTTTTCTTTATTTCTGCTTTTCAATCTTTTTTCAGACGTTATAATGACAATCACTGAACAACTCTGGCTTTTTGAAATGTGTGATGCCTCTGTGTCTTGGACATAGCTGGCCAGATCTCAAACTTTAAAGCCTGTCTCTTCCCTGAGTGTCATTTCCAAATCAAAGGATCAGCATGGTGAGGGTTAATTGCCATTTCTGATACCTGATGTGCTTTCCACCTGTGGGAACCCAGCTCAGTGGCTGAAAGGAAGAAGATGCTGAGCCAGGTAAGGTAAGTCACATCTGGTCTCATGGTCTGCTTTTTAACCTAAACTCAGTTCTGGGGACAAAGGCTGATTTTATTTGTAAGATGCATGTCCCGGTGAATTTTGCTGTGACCTTACAGTGATTTGAGTGGATATAGAACATACTGCACTAGAAAGTGAGCTGTGCCAGGGCAAGATTTACAAGACACTGATTTATGGAGGTTGATTTGAGAGGTAATGAGGGATCCAAAAACCAGTGTAATCTGTCAAACCAGTCTGCACATGATTCTCTAACTCTATATGAGGCCATATTTGGCTAGAATTTAGTCTGCTTGTCTAGAAGTAGGACACACATTTTGGGAAAAGGAACAGCAAACAACATCTGAAAACTGTTGGCACAATATGCTTGAGTCTTTATGCAGGAAAATGTATTTAATAGCATGCAACTGGAGAGGAGAATACGTAATAACTGATTTCATACCATTGAGTGTGTAGGAAACTTGCCTAGCAAATGCAGGGTCCAAAATCAATGTCAGCCTTCAATATTGTGACTTCATCAATCACCGTGCAATCTTACATATTTACTAATTCTGAGTTTAATATCAACAATTAGGAATTCTCAATTGTAGTGCATTTTAAGCTGTTCATTATATATTTTATTTAGTCCAGATTTAGATGTCTGCTAAAAGTGAGTTTGCTTTACGAGCCCATAATTTTAGGTAAGGTGTTGTGCCTGTGGCATAGCTGGGCCCTGAACCAGAAATGTCTTTCTCTTTAACCACAAAGCTGCTGTTCTAGCTCATTGTCTTTACCTGGGAGGGAAAATTCCTACATCCTGTATTTTATGGATTGCGCTCAGTAGAAGCTATTTTTCTAGTTCGAAATACATTTTTGCTCCCAGTAGGATTTTTTAATATTCTTTTTGAAGCTTGAATACATTTTCCTCCCTTCTAATTTTTCCCTTATCCATTTGACAGCTCTAACGTTTTGTGCATTTTTTTCTTTCTGCAGTTAAAATAATTGTGAAGAACTTTCAAAAATTTCGATAATGTTTTGTTTTGGTTTTGTATGCCATATCAGTGAGCTGTGAATACAGAACCTGTTACCTTACCACCTCAGAAACAGCAGTGTCCTTTGGGCCCTAGATCACAAAATTTAAGGGCTGGAGGCTTTTTTACTTTCAGATAAAACTTTGCTGATTACTGAGACTGTGAAGATGCCTTCTTTCTTTCCCTCCTTCTTCACACTTGATCAATGGCAAACATGGAGAACTTCCAATATCGTTCTTTCTCATTTGAATTCTCTATCCTTTCAAACATTCTAAGTTAGATTTGGCCTGATAAAGATCTCAGAGAAGATGAGCACAAGGCACTAAAGATGAGTGAGAAATCAACACTGTCTGGGAAAGGCAGAAAACTCAATCTAGCTCCTGTGGCCTCTGAGAGGGTAAGACCTCAGTGCTGCAGTGATGCAGAGCAATAATCTGTAGAGATTTCTTGGCTTCACCCTCAGAGAGCCCCTCAGGCTGGGACCTGGCTGCTGCTTTCCCATCTCTGCAGGGCTGCTTGGCTGAAGGGAGCACAAGCTATTGTGCCAGTACTGCTTTTATACACTCGGTGCACACATACCCTTACACATATAATGTGTATTTAGCATGCCTTGATAAAACATTGAATATAATGAACAGTGGCAATGGAAATTACATGCACTTATAAACATTTTTATTTTAAACAACATTTTGTGCTGTGATGCGGCAGAGGCATCTACAACATAATCAGCTCCTTAATAGGAGAAAGTAATTTCTTAGAATGATCCTAGAGCCCTTTGTTAATGTCAAGGATAATTTGGGCTGACTGATTTGATTGCTGCTCTTTTCCAGCAAGAGGTCTCGATAAATGAAACTGCTTGCCTGGATAATTTAGGCTTATATGATTGCCAGAAAGCTAATGATGCAAACACAGCTGAAATAAAATTTCTGCTTTATACTGGAGGTTTAAAAAAAAAAAGAGGGAGGATAAAAATCCACTAAAACACCTGCTCTATGGATGTCAAAACAGGGAAGAGCCATTTGCCAGTCTCAAGATGGAAAGTGGCTCGCGTGTACTGAGACATGTTTCAGACAATTGGCCTTTATAGATCACTAGGACACTGTTTTATGTAGTTGCACACAAGTGATCTATTCCCTTCTGCTTTCTGCCCTTGTCAAAACAGGCTGTAAAAGTTTAATGGTTTTAAGGTAGGAAATCTTTAAAGAAGAGGAGGAAAGTGAAGCTCTGCAGATATTTGTAATGAACTTAGTATTCTGCAGTGATTTGTGCAGATTGAAGTTACAGCTTCTTAATTTAGAAAATTTATGTATGAGTTGCAGTGCATTCATTGGCTCAGACCATTACTTTCTGGTGTGACTACTTTGGAGAGAGTGGTTCTGGTGCACATATTGATTCCTCATGTCACATACAGTTCTGTCTGGGAGTAAGGGAGCTGAGTCTGTTCCTCAGCTGCACTATTAATGAGGAAATATTACAATCCTTGAGGGGTGGGGAAAATGAAACCTAAAAGTGTTGTTATAGTTGGCTCTTAAAATGCTTCAGAGGCGAATTCATCATTCAGTTCTAGGTCAGCCCATTCCTTATTACTTGTCCTTTTTTTGATTTCTTGTTGGTTTTGTGCTTTTTCATCACTCCATCGGGACCTACCAACCATATGCAAATGTTTGCAAAGTGTGCAAGTTATTGAGTTTCAAAGCAGAATTGTTTGTAACAAATTGGCTTTGCACAGATTATTTTAAAGCTGTCTGTGATGAGTTTTCTTCACTTCAGGTGGTTTGATTGAAGACTTCCAATTTTTGGGAAAAACTGCACCTCATTGTGAGCAGAAATCTGACATCATTGGAGTTAAGCAAGTCAGAGGTGTATCAGTGACTGAATAACTCAATGAGTAGTGTAGTTCTGTCTCTAATTAAGTGGATTTCCAATTATTAACTTTGGAGCTGATCAGGCCATATTATTTGTTTTTCTCACTTTTTTTATTTTAATCTTTCTGTAATGCTTCCATTTATTGTCAAATACGCCTGCCTTAGAGATTGTACAATTCTAGGGGTTTTTTGGTAGCACTGCTAAAGTAAGTTGGGCTTTATGAAAGTTTAATTCAGTTCTTAAAGAAATTTTAGGGAATGGCTTGAAAGCTCAAAGATAAAATGTGTATGTGCCATATATGCATATTCATGGACTAGATATTGTTTAGGTTACAATGTGTACTGCTTATGTACATAATGGATATCAGATTGTTTAAGAATAACTTGACAAAATGTAAAGCTCTTGGAATGCTGAATCTTTTTCGTTGTTATTTGATTGGACTTTAAAGTTGTAAAGTTTGAAATAAAGTATACACATGTAACTTCAGATGGGGGAGCAGTATCATTCAGTGCTGATTTTCATCTATAAGTTTCTAGTCACAGGATTCTGTTTAGCCCTGAAACTGTTCATTAACTCTCCACCATCAGATTTCTAGTCTGTTTTTCTCTACAAATTAATCTGAATTTTCTCCACTAATTTAATAATGCCTCTCCAGCTAGGTATGGCCAGAGTAATCCTCCCATATTTTGTCCCCTAGATGCAGGCTGTAACATTCAGCTTGGCTCTTGGGTGCCCCTACTTGTGTTCCAGAGAGGCAAGGCCATCTCAAAAGCCTGGAATACCCAGAGGCAATAAGGATACCTGCGAGGGATGTGACAGTATTTTTGAATGAGCAATTTGGATGACAGCCCTAGTGTAATAGAAAAATTGACCCCACTCTTTACACCACTTTTTCCTTTGAGATTCCAGGTTAAGATAGGATACAGAACAGTACAATACGTACTTGAAATGAATGAACTTGGGTTTGTATTCTCAGAAGCATGACTATTTTTAATTGCATCGACTGATTTAATAGAAATTACAGTGTTTCCTTAGAAACCTCACCTTGTTTGACATACACAATTAATCAGCAGACAGCTTTGGGATGAAATGCAGAAGCCTAATGAGACCAAATCCTGATTGTGTTGACTAGTAATGAGAATTTGTAAAAAACTGGGCTATCTGATCAGCAGGGTTGAATCAGTGTCTGTTTAGGTGAGTGTACACATGGCAAGGAGTGGGGGGATGAGGGGAGGAAACCCAACTTCTTCCAAATACCTTGGTGACCAGCAAGTACAGAAGGCAGCTGCCCTGGCAGCCTCACAAGCCCCAGCCATGCTTTGTAGACAGAGTCATTTTGAATGGCAAACATTTCCCAGACTTTTAGTGAATACAATTTGCCTACAATGACATTTCAACTTTATTGAAATTGTTTCTCCAAGCTCTAGTCTTCCACTTCTGCAAAAACTGGGAATCTCCCAATTTCAGACTCCTTTTTCTAAAACAGACTGCTGGACACTGGAACATATCTGATGGCCTTGGAGGCCTGAGGTTGTCTTTAGAGGCAGGAAATCATGGTATCAATCTGGCTGATGGATCTGACATAAAGTCTTTTCTCTTTCTTTTGGCAGAGTGACAGATAAATATTTTAAGAAAGCCTGTGGAATCTCAGAAAAATTGTAGATTGCTGCTTTGAGGTCAGCAAAACATGCACATTTATATATGTACACACCCTCATACATATGTATATATGTGTATGTATGCATGTATAGAGGGAGCTTTTCCTTCCTATGAAACTTGGCTGAAACAGAAAGCTTTATGTCAGTTTTCTAGCACCAGGAACAAAATTCACTTAAGTGTTCACAGTGTTTTAGGACAGGTGGTGAAATTGAATAACTGTAAGGGAAATTCAGGTAAGAGAACATAATTACCCAGACTGGATCTTGGCCAGTACATTAGAGCTAACAGTTTCATTTCTGTGGAAAATACTGTGGGAATTTTAAAGGCAATTTGGTTTTATCTTGTATTACAAATATTGCCTGTCTTTATGGCTGTATGATTTGAAGCTTGTATTTGAGCCTAAGGAATATTTTTCAATAGATTCAAGAGTGGGGAATAGCATATAAAACCCATGGTACTGGTGTAATCAAATTTTATAAATAAAACTGTTACATTTTATTTGATCCTCAACTGCTATAGGATGATTTGCAATTCTTAGGAAGTGTGCTTAGTGGCTTGTTCAGTGTGGATCTAACCCTCCTGTGCTGGCAGTTACCTTTTGTTCTTGAAGGAAGGTGTGTGAATAATGACTAATTCATGAGCATATTAGAGGATCTCAGCATAGGTGTGGCTGTTGAGTAACAGAGTGCGTAGAAGCAAATCAATCACCTGCTTAGAATAAAGGGAACCAGACTGTCTAAATACTAAATGCTGCAAAATGAAGTGCAGCCAGGTTTCCTTACAGGGGTTTGTTACCAGGAGAAGGAAATGAAAGACAGAATGATAGCAATGATACCTCACTGTAGGAAAGAGCTGTATTATTGCAAAGACTGTGCTGTGCTAGAGCCTGATCCCAATCTGTGTTCTGTTTGTCTTAGTTTAAATGAGTACCAATATTGTGGTCAGTAGCTTTTTAAGAACTGACTTGAACCTTTTGTTGGTTTCACGATTAGGCTGTCCTTGGAGGGCTGCACCCCAAGGTGTGAGTGTGGTGTGGAAGAGTGACCCACACCACAGCAGTTTTGGGAGGGACTCAGCTTGCAGCAGTTTTGGGAAGAGTGCTGCCCATGAGATTGGAGCCATGCTGGAGGAGTTCATGGAGAACTGTCTCAGTTGGAGGGACCCCATGGTGCAGCAGGGGAAGGACTGCTCTACTGGAGCAGCAGAGGAAAATTGGGTGATGAACTGACCAAAACACCCATGCCCTGTCCCTGTGTTGTTGGAGGAAGAAAAGTTCTTTTTAAGGGCTTATTTCTACTTCTTGTTTTCCTCCTCTGATTCTGTTAATAATAACTTTGCTTTGTACCTCTAAGCTGAGCCCATTTTACCTTTGGAGTGTATTCTCCTGGTCCTTAACTCGTGAGCTCTTCATTAATATTTTTTTTCTCTCCTGTGCCCAGCTGTGGCAGGGGAGGGCATGTGAGAGACTTTTGTGGGTGCCTGGTATTGGGCCAATGTCAAACCATGAGAGATGGAAACATGAAAGGAAATAACGTGCTATTTGAGCTCTGTGTAGGGTACAGCATTCTAATGGCTGAATGTATATAGTAATTTCTTTAACAAGTTTGCTAAACTACTCATGCATCTAACTCTTCCCCAAACTTGAATATTGTAGCAATTTTTATTGCTATAATCTGCTCTCCAAATAAAACTATTTAGCTTTGGCAATTCTCTAATGTTTAATAATACATGTAATGTTTAAAAAGTTTTGGAGCGGTTGGTGTTTGCTTAGTCTCAGTTTGGAGAGTAGTGTGGTAATGAACAAGTGATGCTTGAAAGGTCACAAACTAAACAAGTAATTCAAGCATTTGTAGTTTATTCCCTAATTAAACATTTTGTTTAATATTTTTTCTGAATGCCATATTTGCTGTGTGGTGTGATGGATTATTTGTCTTCCTCTCCTTAATGATATGAAAATATTCCATTCATTTCTGCATGTTGACAGTATTTAACCTCTTATAATTATCCTATCAACAAACACACTGGTGAACATTTTGTAATGAAGTTTGAGTTCTTCTGTGAAAGTGCTATTTAAACTTGTTTTTACAGCTAGGTACAATGCCCTTGAGATGAGCTGGTGTCACCTCTTGAACAAAGCCCTGCAGCTTTTCTGCACAGTTGTGTCTGGTGTATTCTAGGTCTGTGAGGCAGGAGAACATCCAATTATATTTATTCTCTGAAGATGATTGTGGCAAATCTAAGGTCAATGAGAGTCCACAGTGAAGAGTGGTAAGCTTTATACAAATTTTTTTTTTTTGTTCAAATCAGGTTAATTTTTCATTTTAAACATTTGAAAGTCTATATTTTGGGGAGGAAGGAACATTTCATGGCCGTACTCATCAGAATGTCACCATTTATTCACGGCTAAAATATATCCCAAATGTCAAATGTTAACTCAAAATCATATTTAGCAACTTTTAAATACTGATTTTTGACTTTTGCTATTTGAACTATCCAGGCAAAATCACTCACTTTTCTCAAGATTTTTATTATGAATGAATCATCTGTGTTGCTTTGATAGTATAAATCAGAGAAATCCAGGAGTTGCTTACACAGACCAAATTGTTGAAAACCAGTCCTTTTCCAAGATTTGTAGTTGATTTTAATGTTATAATTATGAAGAAAAACTGATTTTGTTTTTTTAATGGCAGTTTAACTTTTTCCTATATATTGATTGATACACTTAACCATATAAACCATATATTAGTGGAGTAGTGCAGGTAAGCACTGATTATTTCCATGCATTTTCACTTATAAGTATAACTAAATTAGAACTGATGCCAAATTTTCATTGCAGTTGTCAGTCTGGTTTGACCTTTGATTGTGAGTTGTGTTGCCAGAGAAAAGGTGCACAGAATGCATTTGGTGGCAGAGTGGAAGTAGCACTGAAACTTTAATCAAAGGTTTCTCGTGAAGAGGGAGCACACACAGGAAGGAGAAAACAATGACAAGTGGTAATTTTTTCTGAGGTTTTATTTCTGCTTCAAGAAGCTGATTAAAAGGAGGAGCCTGAAAGTGTTTTCTGGCATTGGGGAGTTTAACTCTGAGCTTTTTAATTCTAAATGGAACTCACTGAGTAGCAAACAGCTCTGGTTTAGTTCTCTGACTCAATTTTTTCCAGGAGGCTTTGTGGCCATATGCCTGCATAGATTATTGATGTATTTCCCCTGTAAGGCATCTCCTTCCCCAGTAATATTGAAATGGGTCAGTTAAGCTGAAGTTTGACAAGTGTCAACATCTTGATTCCACCCCCTCCCAAGGTCACAAGTGACAATACACAAAAATCAGTTGGAAACAGGAGCATCCAGGAGTTTAGGGATTATTATCCTTGTAGGATATCGGCACTGTGTAGTTTTGTATGCTAAATTTGGCTCTTATTTCTCTAAGTTATAAATGTTAAATTCGATAACATAATGAAGCGTTATAAGTGAAGGTCAAACATTTTGTCCTGTAACATTTCCTACAAAGGACTGCCAGCTGTATTGTGGTAGACAATTTGTTGTAAAATAGAGGAAATTAAGTTTTGAAAATATCTTTCTATCCTGCTTCAAAGCACTCTGATGTAGTAAGTTGTTCTGATAGGGATGAGTCCCTATAGACTCCCTCCTCTGTCATCTCCCAGTGCATTTAAATGGAGTGCTGGAAATGGTAGGATTCCTTTTCTGGGAGAAAAGAAACATATGGGAAAAGTTAAAAGGGGAAAAACATAAGGCAAGCTTCCTCAGATTTCATTATGGGTAGTTTTAAAATTTTGGACTTCAAAAGTTAATCAATGATAAGAAGCAAAATGCAGAGAAACCACATCAGCAAGTTTCTTCAGATAAGAAGTGGAATAGAGAGAGATCAATCCCTGCCTCTTAATTATTGAGGAATAACTGCTCAGCTTTGAAAAAGGCCTCAGTACATCCAAATCCAGAAGCTTCTAAGTAATTAGACTGTGCTGCAGCAGAGTGAACAACAGGCACGTGTACCTTGGAGGTGGAACACAAAAACCTTCTTCTGATCACTGAATTTTATAGCAGAGTTGATGAACATTATATTAACTAGAAATTGCAGCACTGAGTGCTGAACCTCTCTGCATTTTATTTATAAATACATTTTTTCCTGCTGTTGGTTTTGAATATGTTGAAAGAGAACTTCCGTTTTGCTGAAGCTCATGCTTGAAAGACAACTGCAGCTGATGTTTTAAATAGTTCATAACAGAAAGAATGATAGAATATATACTAAGGTTAAGGGCTGCAATTTAATAAAAATACATTCAATTTCAGCATTCACTTTGATCTTTCAGTGCTTTGCTCTTATCCACAATATTATTGAGTGCTTAAACTGCAGTATAGTTGCCAAAAAATGTGTTAGTTGACTTATGTTATAAATAATAATACTTAGCAATAAGCATTAGTTACCATAATTTTGTGTAATAGAGATAGTCTCTTGGAACTTCAGTTCTGTAATTAAAGTGACTTTTCTTTCTATTAAATGCTCATTGAAATTTTTAATTGAAAAAGCACAGTTTTATTATGCAGAGTTGCCATTTATGAAAGAATAGGCTGTCAGAGATGAAAGCTTGTACGAAAAACTACAAAGGACTCAGGAGAGTCCACGAGTACAGGTACTTTAGAGATCAATTACATTCAAACCAAACAAACCAAGCAGGCACCTTCCTACTTTGCCACATCAGTGACTATTTGTTTAATTGAAAAGAGTAATATTTAATTTCTTTCCTATGGACCAAACAGTAGTTGATAAACTAACAGTACTCTGGATCACTCTTAATTCTGTCTTGATATATTCCTAAGGATGTTCTTGTTATTTCTTGCAATTTAAAAGTGATAGGAGGAGTCTCTGGTTAAGCTTTTGTTGCTTTAGCTCCATCTGGGGGTAAGACTTTAGAAGGGGGAGATAGCACTCCATGCATTTAAGCTTCTCACTGGGGACTCTCTGTCAGACATGCTATTTTTCAAGGTCTATACAATTTTATATGCAGTATATCAGGTTTAATCCTTATTAAATAGAGAGGTAAGAACAGTTTTAGCCCTTAACTGGTCTGGCTCATAATTCTAGGACTAGGGAAAAAGGCATCAGCTTCTTTTCTTTCAGTTTTGCAACTGTTTTTCTGTTTTTCCTTTAAAAAATTATACATGAGAGAGTAGAACTTAGAGCATTATTGCACAGCTGCTTTTAAAATGAGTTCTTTAATAATTTCTGGGTTTTTTTTTTCATTTCTTATTGCAATTATTGAATGAAAACCTTCTAGGACTATTTTGATGCTAAGCAGGAGCTGAAAGAAACTGTCTGGTAATTTTTTACCTTTTTTCCTCCTGCTGTTTTGTTAAGTCTGTGGTAATTAGTGAAAATATTACTTGCAAACTTATTTATAGTTATCTAAGAACTGTGTGTATATATGCTGAGGGTGAAATACTTGGTGGGGTGTTGGGGGGAAGGAGAAGAGGATCCCAGCCTACGCCTCTGCATGTGCAACAGGTATTTGTACTGCTGTACTTCACTACATGGCTGAAATTGCAATTATGCACCACCTTGTTCAGAAGAGTTGCTAACAGATTGCAACAGCTTTGAGGAAAACTGCTTTGAACAAACACTACTTGTCAATAGGATTTATCTTTTACTTGAAGGTATCTCATAACAGTGTGGGCAAAAAACCCAAGCATTTTTCTTGGAGACTTCTATTCCCTAAGCTGTGTGTGCCAAATTTTGCTGTAGGCTGCCGTGAGGTTTCTGTTACTTTTTAAGAGCTCCCTGAAGGATGCCACAGTTGGAATCAAACCTGGAAACCCAAGAGGTGCCATTAGTTTGTCTTCCTTATTTAGCTTTCCAAATGTTTGAATGGGAATTGTAGCACAGATATATATCAAGCAAGTACATTCTTCTGGGACCCAATTTATGCATAAATAGTGTAAAGGTTCTGCAAGAAGCCCATAATCCAAGTGCTTTCAAGAAGTAGCCAGAAATGTAGGTTTTGAAATGTTACATTGCTAAAGAATCCAAATTATTTTTGCTGAAGTATGGAATGTACTTTCAAAATGAAATTTCTTTTTACTATTAATTTTATATAATGAATAATTTTATGGTCTTCAGGATATAAAATTTAAAGCACCTCTTGTCTGTAAGAAAAATTTAAAAAACTGTGCTCTGTGTCAGCAGGTAATTGCTGTCGTGGTGAAGCCATAAGATCAACATTTCCAAGAAAATATGGAAATATTATGTATTATTATAAAAACTTTCCTTTGGCTTTTCCAGCCATTATCTGTCAGACAGATTTACATGAGGTTTTCTTCTCTGCCAGAAAAGATGAGTGCTGGCTGCCTGCCTTATTTTCCTTGGCTGCATTACCCAGCTGCTGTGGCACTTGGGCTGAGAAGTCTTTCAGATGAGTAATTCAAATTGTCATTTTGTAATACTGTGTATCTATATCGATGCTCATTTTGTGTTGTAGCTTTAAATCACATTCAGGAGGGAAAAGTGCTGGGCTATATAATGGGAAATACTACTTTTAATAGAATTATCCTGTTAAGAAGTGCCGTGAAAATGAAACCAGTGTTGTACAAAAGCAATGCAAAGTTGTTGAGTGATGTTAACCCTTCTCCTCAGCCTTGATCACTCTTTTTTGGACCTTGCAACGGCATCTGCTTTGTGGTAGCCCTGGCACTTGTGTGACTGCAAGCTGACCAAAGGACAAAGGGTTCATGTCTTATATGCTCACCAAAAAATTGCGTGCTGGTGAGCTCTCTGGTGGGAGTCAAAAAGATTGTTTATTTCAGGAAAGAAAGAAGACAGAAAAAGTGACTCCAGTTACATAAACATCTGTTTTGTTTGTTGTGGTAGGTGCCAGCTGGAGAGCACCTTGTGTTCTGTGTGCTGGTAGGATAACCTGCCTGCTGTCTGATGCTACTAATGAATGCTTTTGTCTTACTGCTTTCCTTTGTGCCAGTAGCTTCAGTCATTTCTTTTCCTCACTAAGCCTCCAAATCCTTTTTCTAATCACTGTGCTGAATAATTGTGCTATTTAGTATACTTTTCTTACTTGCCTGCTTCCAGACCAATTATTTTGCAAACGTGTGCTCAGAAGTGTTTTTGCCATCTGTTGGAGGAATCACTTAAATGATTGAAGTTGTTTAAAGCTGCTTGTGTTGTCATTCATTATTTTATCTCCCTTAAATTTGGCATAATCTACAGGCCTTGGAATTTTGTTCTTAATGCTGCTGCTACATAGAATTTGTTGTTAACAGCATTCCTCATTCCATTCTCATAAATTAATGTGAAACTTCACTGATTAATTTTTGAGGTGTTTTAACATGTATAAAAACTTAAATCACAACATTTGTGCTCCAAAGGAAAAAAAAATAGATATAAATTTCTTTGGATTGTGGTTTCAATGGAAATTTAATCAGTAATCTACAGTGATAAATGTGTGTTGAGTTTTCAGACTGAGACAGAAGTAGATAAGAGTAAATGACCTTTGTCCTGTTGGTAAGGAAATACATACATGACTAACAATTCTATTAATCTAAAAACAAGTAAAATAAATTCTAAATAGGTGAAATTTTAACACAGGGACTAAAATGAAAGAATTGAATCAGTCACTGGCTGTAAAATCTCATGGCTATGTCTTTTGTGGGTGGTGGAGCATTTGGGTTTGCCTGATGCAGCAAGCCTCACTTTGAAGGACCTGGTTTTGTTTTGCTCCTGAACTTTGTGGGGGATAACTATTATAACATCTCTTCAAAACATAAAACCACAAGAATACTGAAAATCATAATAGTCAGATTTTCCCAATTGCTTTTGTAGAAGCTAAAATAGATCTTTGCTGTAGGATTCAACCTCTTAGAGGTGTGTGGAACACTCTGACCCCAGAATGATCTAGAAGAGCCTGTGGCATCTCTGGTGACATCTGTGTGCCACAGTGACTCCAGAGAGTGACCCCTGACTGCTGCTCAAAGTAAGAGCAGACTAAACTTTCTTCCTAATCATATAGGGTATGAATATAGAAGCAAGGCTATATTTCTTCTTCTCTCACCTCTGCTGAGGTTTTCCAGTGAAGAAGCTTCATAGTTGCCAAGTGGCAGAAGCCAGTCAGAGCCCTGCAGTGCAGAAGGAGGCTGAGCTGTGCAGCCACAGATGCTCCAGCATGTGTGTACAGGTCTGTGCTGCTCATGAGCAGCCTGACCACTGCTCAGAGTGAGACCCTGCCCTTGCAGCCTGCTCCCCTCTCTCTCTGACACTGCCATTGCTGCTCCATTCAGGATTCATTAATATTCTGAGTTCCCCACTGTGAGTCAGGAGCTCCTTGGCCACTGCCAAGATCACTCTGATATGAAACCTCTCTGAAGGTGCAGGAATCACCAGCACTGACTAAAGGATAAAAGAGTCCAAGAAATATCTGACTAAAAAAGCCCAACCCTGTTGTCATCCTAATTAAACCCTGTAGTTACTCCATGCATAAAGCAGCTTTTGTTGTTTGAAGTGCTCTTCTATATGCATATTGTGCATTTATGAACTCGGTTAGAATTCTTAAAAAGAGGTACAATGTAATCTTAATGAGGTGTTAGAGCAATGCAAGGAATTGTGATGGGATGCATCTTCAACTAAGCCCAGCAAAGCTTGCTTGCTCCTTTGAAAAGAACAATGATTTGCAAGCAGCCTTCCTATATGGTTACATTTGATAAGGATCATGAATTTTCTTTTTGTTTAAATGCAAAACTTCCTAAGCTGCAGGAGAACCTGTGGTAATTAAAAACTTGATGACCAAAACTTATTGTGTATTTCTTCAGTAGTCCTCACCTGAACCCTGTAATTACTCAAGCATGCCTGTGTAGACATGTATGTCATATAAATAGAAAATATAGTTCTCTGGAAATGCATACATTTTCTAGTTTATCATCTTTCAAAACAAAAAGAAAATTCAAACAAATCACAAATCCATTTCTTTATCTACAGTGCAGAAAAAAATAACAGCTTGTCTCAAGAGAAGAGACATTATAAAACATTTAAGTTGATAATAAAACAATGTTTTTCTATTCCTATTTTATTCACAGGACAAACATCTGATACCCATTGTGTGCCTGCACTTGATGTGATAGTACAGCAAGATATTTTAAGACACTGCAGGATTAGGAGAATTACATAATAGTCTGTTTCAGTAGACCTAAATTCCTGTAACTAACATTTATAAGGCGAGAGTTTCCAATGTTTAACTTTGCTCAGCTTACTGTAGGAAACTTTCTTTTGTTGGGGGTCAGCCACTGCAAATGTTGGGCTTATGAGGAAGGGTATGTATAATTCCTGAAGGAGTCAGTTGTGAAAATGTGAATACAAGAAGAAAAAGAATGTCATTGGTTGATCAGCTGCATCTGACAATGACTGTACCTTACTTGGGATTTGTTGTCTGCATAAAATAACCTTGAAGCCTTTCCTTTTTTTACTGTATCTTATCTTCTGTGTTCAGAGAAATAGACGTAAGCTTTGGCCCATGCTTAAGTGCCCAGATAAATTAGGTCCTGTATTTTTTAGCTCTTAATACTTCAGTTACATGAGTACATTTTGGAGAGGGCTGGTTAATGATACTTATTGATGGAATTGTGAGGAGCTGCCATCTGACTGAGCTGGTGTTTAGTGTCGAATGTTTCAGGTTTGAAGGGAAAGATTTGTTTCACCAGCTGTTCTGTCGTGGAGGGGAGAAAATAGACCCACCTTCCCCTCTCATGTGTGCCTGCAGTGAAAGCATGAAACATGAGTCAGATCATGAGGATGGTGGCAGTTCTGATAAGTCTGTAGAGTGGTGAAAATAACTCTCTCATGTGTGCCCTTGGATGTTTGTTCCCATTCCTCCTATTGTGTTGAGACAAGAGCTTGTGTGACATAAGAGTGAGGTTTTGAAAATGAGTAGGGATTTAATTCTGTGTTTTGGCTTGGCTTATTTTGGCTGCTTAATCTCTGGCCTGGTGAATGTGAGAGCTGGCATGAGGCAGGGGAGGCAGACTGTCCAAGGACTGGGATGTGACAGGACTGTCCCTTTCAATTCAGCACAAACATTAGGCTGACAATATCATTGCAGCTTGTGGGTGCCAGTGGAGGAAATGTAGCTTAGGTACAGCACTCAGCCAAGAAATGTTTTCTTTGCCTGGACCACTTGTCCTCATCTGCCTGCTGCAGCCTGTTCGTGGTGCCAGTGCAACTGTCCTGGAGCTGTGCTGCACAAAGAGCTGCTCTGTGCAGCCAGTGGTGCTGCTCCCTTGGCAGGAGCATCCCTGGGGTCACACCAGAGCAGGCAGAGCCTTCTGCTGAGCTGGGCAGAGCCCAGAGATGAGCAGTGGAGGCAATCTAGATTTCTCTGACTGGTCAGTTATCTTATCCACTCCCAGCCACTAAATGGAAGTGCTTGGAAATCGAGAACTAATTGAGTATTCCTTTAAGTTAGTCTTTATTATAGTTTGTTTACATTTAAATGTTGGAAATACCTTGAGGAGTACTAGTGTAATTGTTTAACACATAATCTAGAAACCAAGGTTTTCTAATTATTGATAAGATAATTTTAAAAAATCAATGATAAGTAGGTTTTAAGTTGTTTATATATTATAGAAAGCCTTGTAGTTCTGTGTTCAGAAAACACAACTAAGACATAAAATTAAAAAACCCCAACCAAACAACAAGAAAACCAGACAAACAAAATTCTCTACTCCCCAAGCTCACAAAACTTCCTCCCCAAAACCTTTTTTGATTTCCACGGGTATCTTGTGTCTAAAACTTCTGGGTTATTTTTGAAAATTTTCTTTAATTTTGATGATCTATCCAAACAACCATCTTCCCTGCCCCCAAATGCAAGCCTTTGAAACTGCAGATATGTTTTCCTCTGACATGATTTCATGCATCATCAGGGTTTTACATCTCTTTTCTTGCAGTGTTTAACTGGTCTCCTACCAGCTGGGCCAGGAGTGTGTGGTATAAAATTCCCCTTTGCAGAGTCCTAGGGCTCACAGACATAGAAATAGCAATGCTGTAGATTGTCCTCTCATGCAGAGTTTGTTCACTTAAACCAGAGGCGTAGGGGGTACCAAAGCCTGCCTGGGAGCTCTGCCCTCAGTCTGGCTCTCTTTCTTTGCCCTCCTAAGTGTTGCTCCCCACCAAGGATGGTGCCTCCACCCTGGGCTGTGCTTGTGACAGCCAAACACAGCTGATGGGACAGTCTGCCTGGGTCAGGTAGCAGAAACATGGGCTCAACAAGTTTGGCTTCCCCTGCCCTGAGTGGTATTTTATTGCAGCTGGCATCTTCCTCCCCCAAACCCCCTCGTGCTGTGCCAGGCACACAGCCTGCCTCGTGCTGTCACGTCATTCTGCAAGGCTGGGCCAAGCAGCCATTTCACCATCTGAGATTTGCTGACCTGAAAGGCTGCTCAGGGACCTGTCCCTGGGCTGTGGGTCTCGTGTGGAGCCTGGATGAGACCAGGAGCAGAGCTGTGCAGAGCACACGTGGCCGCAGTGCTGGCGGGGAGGTGCCAAGCCAGGGCAGTGCCACCCTCACTGCTACTGGCAGGCATTTATTTCCCTGCTCAGCCCACAGATGGACTGTGCACTGCAGGGCAGGACCAGTTGTCACACCACATTTCTGCTAGAAAGTGGTTTGTATCACCCCAGGATTTTGTTTTCCTTGCCTTCTTAGAGATGGGAAACTTAACTCGTCAAAGTGTATGCTGAGGGTTGTGAGCATAAGGACTTTGGGGAACCAAAATGCACAATTGGTGAGAACTTTGCACCTACTGAAGTACCATTTAAAATAAAATTACAGATTGGCTTAGGCAGACTGTAGCTACTAGCAGTGGAGAACTGCTAAGTGAATTTTAGTACCTGTGAGCATTGACATATGCAGTTAATGGGGATTTTGTTGTACAGATTCCTTGGAGAGTAGCAGATAGGCTTTGCAGTAGCAGAACAGAGTGAATTTCCTCAAGTAGATCTTGATTGAAAACCTCCCTGGGCAGGAACCTGTAGATTTTTCCTCTTGATTCAGCAGCTTTGAATAAGATAAGGAGTTATTTAGAGTAAAGTAGGAAATGCAGGTCTCTGAAGAGCACTCAGGTAATGCTACTAGTCATGAGATCCAGATGTATCCTTTGAGAAGAGGCAATACCAAAGTATCTTGCTTGATGTATTCTTGGTTGATGTTTAATCTTGCATTTAGAGTAATTTTGTCAAAAAATAAATTTAGTCTCCACAGATCTTTGTTTCTGTGTAGTGACTTTGCCTGAAGTAGATGTCCTTGAACAATTCTGTATGCGAATTAATGCTGAATTATAGGGGAGAAAGAAAATACTAGGTACAAACCTCACTGTAGGCACATAAGGCCTACAACTTGAGAAATACATATTTGTACTAATGTGTATGTTTTCAAGGAATGCATTTTCAAGCTGTTTAAGTGCTGACTCATACCCCATGAATGTAGTTGGTTAGGGACACTTTAGGGCACTTGATCCCTTTTTAAAAAAAATATTTGAATGGAAGTCATTGGAGGAGCACTGGCAGAGCAAACTGTCCAAGTGGAACTTTTAGAAGCCTGGTTGTGTGTTTGAAGAACTGCCAGAGAGAGGGAGGCAGCTGAGGTATGTGCTGTATCGTTGGCTTGACTTCAGAAGTTCTGAGACTTTGCTTTCCAGGATAATCTGTCCTCACCAGCAGCTTTTCATATGGAAATGAATGGGTGAAGTGGCTGTGACAGATGACTGTGTTGGAGTGAAATCTGGTTTAGACTTGCAAGCAGTATTCTTCTTTTTTTGCTGCTTGTGTTGCTGTGTTAGAATAAGGACACTCCCTTCCTTGCAGTCATTACAGCTGTTCTGTATGACCAAGACTCAGTTCTGGTTTTATTGACCTAAAGAATGAGGAGCCTGAGTGAAGACAGAAGGATTTTACCAGCAGGGCCATGTGCCATGGATTGATGTCTTGCCTGACACAGAAGAGTGTGCACAGATCCAGATGGTCACACAGCTCTCTCTGGGAGCAACCCTCCCACATGTAATTGCTCTGGATGAAGGTTGGGAGCTGGAGCCACTGAAACAGTTGGGTGAGGATTTTTAGATCCCCAAAGACACTTAGAGAAATTTCCCAAGTGCTTCAGCCTGTGTCTTGATGAGGCTTCTGAAGTCACACAGGAAATCTGTAGCAGAACTGAGGGTTCTGGGTGGAAATTCTGGATGGGCTTTGTTGTTTAGGGACACCTGTAAGCTCTGGGGACTCAAACAGCCCTGATGTGCTCATCACAGGTGCTTATGCCAGAAGGCAATGCTCCAAAGGATCTAACAATTTCCACTTTTCATATACAACAAGTTTTTAATAATGATAATGATTAAAAAGGCATTCACTTGATTTTCCAGTGCACTGATATCTGGACAGGCATTTTTTATGGATTTTGGTGGTGGCTTACTCAGTTTTCTTTAAATAGAAGTTCTCTTCAAGTTTTTGATCTGTCTTCTCCAATCAGCTCTGGAACTGAAGTTGTAAAATGACAAATTTGATTCCCAGGTTTATCACTTTGCTGTCATGACAGACTCTGCTTTAGGTGGATAAAGAATTGGGTGTTGTGCTGCTTTTTATTTAGTCTGAAATTAGCTTATATTGATATTAAGCGTGTTCTCTCCTCTGCAGGGGAAAAGGAAGAGTGTGGTGTGCCAGAAATTTGTTATTTTGCTATTTTTCATTTTTGATATCACCAACAGTTGTAGACAGTAATTCTGAGACAAATTATAGAACAGATGAATTGTGAAGGCAAGAGAAGAACAGGAAATAAAGTGGAAAAATAGCTGCATGCAAGTCTGATGTTGAAAGAGTTTGTTCTTTTTATTCAGTTGAAGGTTGGTCTCAAGTATTTGCTTTCAGGGACATTTGAAGAGATCAATTAGCCCTTCCAGTTCCTGATATTTACTCTTTCTTCATGAACAACTTTAGCCAGTTAAAATTATTGCAATGTTAATTTTTGTATGAAAATTAGCAGGGATGATTAATTTAAGCAGGGCATACAGCTGAAGGCAGAAACCTTGTCAAATCCTTGTTGTTGACGCTATTGACTTATGAGGATGACGAATGATGTACTGAAAGATTTAATCATATGTTTTCAGTACAAATATGCAAAAATACCATGTAGTTTTTTGGCCAATGCCTCGCCCTTTTCAGCAAGGAGAGAAATAAGAGAATTACCAAAAAAATGAGATAATCAGGAGTCTCAAGTGAACCTGCAGGGAATTAAATTGCATTCACACATCTCTCTTGGTCTTGGAGGAGATAGCAAGTGGTTGCTATTAGAAAAAATTTTGGGTTTTTTTTTTTTGCTTTTCTTTTTTTTTTTTGGTTTGTGGGGTTTTTTTTGGTTGTTGTTGTTTTTTTTTCTGGTACCAATTGGGTACCTTAGTAAAGACCACAGCTATGTAATTAAAAATTCCTTTTCCTGTGTAGTAGAATAGTGACCAAGAGTTCCAACATGAATTTTTTTCTGCTCGGGATTTAAAAATGTGAAAATGTAGATGTAGATTTTAGCATTTCTTAGATTCTGATTTCTTCTATCTCCTGCACCCCATCCTTCTTCATAGATGTGCCCATTTCTTCATCATCATCCTTGTAGGGGGAGGATTCCCAAGGACAGTTAGCATATCTCATTTCCAAATTCAGCTTTCTCTGAATGTGGTTTTTTAGTAGTTTAATTTTAACAGAAGGCCTCAAATCCAATCCCAGTCACATCCCTCAAAGTAAATTTACTGTCAAGGCTGGAATGTAAAGAAAGAATGAGAAGTAAAATGAACTTTACATGAAATATAAATACAGCTGGACTAATCACTGCACTGATTGTAAGATTGTTGCAGGTGCAGGGCTTAAATATGTAAAATACAAGTCTAACAAGATGTGAAATGCAGATAATGAAGCCCTTTCTGATTCAGCTGCTGAGGTCTTGCTTAGGCATCTCCCATGAATTCCTTCCTTTGTTGAGGAAATGAAATGTTTCCTCCAATTAAACCCCTTATTGTTTAGAAATCTATTTGTTTTCTGAGTCAAAGCCCAGTTTATTATTTCTTTACTGCTTATTCTGGAGATTGCACAGGTGTGTTTCTTGTAAAGTTTTTTTTTTCATTTCTTCTCTTCATATTGGCTTACAAATAGATTAGGTTGTGTGGAGTCAAAGATGTGCTTGCTCTGTTCCACCAGCTACAGTTTGACTCTGAGGTACACACAGGAAGGCATTTTAACTTCCTTCTGCAACTCAGAGCATCTCAGTATATACATATAAATAAACTGTTCTGTAGGAGACTGCTGCTTAGGCTGAATTCTGAGAATCCACAGCAGAACCTGAAATAACATTTTCAGTGTTTTTATTCTCCATGGGCATCAACTGCTCAAGTAGAAATATGTCCCTTTCATATATTCTAGGGGCATGGACTAAAGGATTTCTCTGAAGTACCACAAGAGGACATCTGTTTCATCTCTTTAACCTGCAGCTTTGCTGGTGATAGTGCTTTTTTGAAATTTTCTCCAGAAGGAAAATCAGAGCTGTATGGGAATACGAAGTTCACAGTGTTGAATAAGAAAGTAAAAAGTCTGAAAGAGGACAACAGACCTTGGTGTTCTTTTTTACATCCATTTAGACTCTCTTGTAAATGCAATAAGTCTGTGAGCCTGTGACCATTGAATAGCATTTCACTTGAGTGGTTTTTTAGTTTTCCTGAATTTTCAGGAAGAGGATGGAGGTATATATAGATGAAGGATGTGAGTTTGTACACAGACACACTCCTACATAAATATACAAACATGTTAAGAAAGGCAGTATAATCAGTACTTTGCTGCTTTCAGACACAATATTGAAATCTTCATATAACACTCATGTAAGTGAAAAACTAAACAGTTTAAAATCAAACTGTAATTTAGTTTTCAATTATACATTCATAAGTAATTTCACTTGCAAGTAGTCCGCTGAAAGCTGGCTTATGGAGTTATTTCAATTAGCTGTCTTCTTAAGTAAGTGTGGAATGAAGTAATATATTTCAGCAGTCATAAACACTGCAGATTTGCTCGTTGAAGGGTTTTGTTGTTCCATTAGATTTTCCCTTCATGAATTCAATTTTAGTTATGTCTGGAAACAGTCAAGCTGCTTCTGGTACTTTGGCTTGGCTGTGCTGTGGTGGTAATTGCCATAAAGAAAAACTTTGTTTTATTCTTTGAGGGAGCAAGGCAGAGGGAGGCTATTAAATATCACTAGAAACCTGAGATGAAATAAATTATATGATCTGGATGTATTCTCATTATAATCTGGGTCATAGTCCACTATCTTGGCAAGAGGAAAAAACACATTAGAAAACCAGAGGGTTCTGTGGCTCCCACCCATTTGAGCCAGCCTGCCAGAATGAAGTGGCCACTAATTTTGATAAAACTGTTTAATCATACATGACTTTCTGTACAAACTGGGCAGAAACTCTTTGGCTGAATCAAAACTGTTCTAATAGCTTTTAAAAAAAATCTTTTTAATGACAGCCCCAACAAAAGAATGCAAGTTGATTATCCAGGGAGGGGTGGAGGGAAAAGTGGGAGGTGACACACACATGCCAAGAAAATAACTTTGTGAAATTAGAGGAATTATATTAGAGTGGTTGTTTCTTTTCACAGTTTTAGACATCTTGAAAAACTACACTATAGCTGTGGCTTAATTTAAAATGTAGAACAATTTTAAGCAACACTGTTTAATCTGCTTTGATTAGTTCCTTGATTTCTCTGGAAGTTTGTATGACAGTGAGTGATGCTTTGAAATGTGTGAGAGATGAATGATCTCTGGTAAAAGTAAGGATTAAAAAATAGGTGCAAACTGAACCAATTGTTTTTAGTGATATCAATCAGTGCATTTTTTCCTTTGCTCCTGCATGCATGGTGCTGTCCTTTTTCAAGTGAGCATTTTTGTAGGCATGCCAAGTGATTTATAGCCTTGCTTAGGTTGCTTTGAGTTCAGCTCTCAAATACCACTTGTACAAAGTTTGGATATGTCAGATGATGTCACTCTCCACCAGAAGTGCTTGGCATAATGTGGTTCCAGTTGATCTCTCTGAGGATGTCCTGATTACCAAAACATCTCCTGGAAATCTGCTTGTACAAGTCCTTAAGATCAGAAGTGCAGCTGACCAAGTACCTGGCATTCAGTGAAGCAGACGTTGTTGTTTCCCTCTTTTATGGCATACACCTGTGTATTGTGAGACAAAGCACACAGCTGTTTGATATACAGGCACTGAGTCATGACAGGAACAAAAAATAAATCTCAGATTGGCAAACTACAATTTTGTTTGTTAAAAGAACTTGGCCACAGATATGCAACTGCCAGTTGCAATTGAAGCACTGTTCCTTGACCATGGATATGTAAACTGGCTTCAGATGCCAAACACTTCCATGTGGAAATCTGTGCACCTCCCCAAGTTCCGTGCAGAGTTCATCAGGAGTGTTGCCAGGATCTTTAATTTTGCATTGTTATTTCCCACATGAGTAAAACTGAGTTTATATTTAAGTAATGAGATGCTGTCAAGAGTACAGGGAGCTTCTCTTTCTGCTTTGATTAAGGCAGCAGACAGGTGATGGAGCCTGGGGACAGCTTCTAAGGAGAAGCCATGACCATGAGGTCTCCAACTGCATTTGTCCAGGTCTTAATTCAGCCCCCTCTGCTTGCTGGCCTCTCAGCCCCATTTACATTCTTACTCTTCTCCTGGTAACTTTCCACTGCTCGTGGCTCACTGTACATGTTCTACTTTACTCTTTTGTCTCAAATTTAGCCAGGCAAGAGTGTTCCTGTTCCTGTGAGCAGGCTGGGTCACAGCAGATCCTGAGGTTCCCTGTGGGACACCCCAACAGGGGTTCCTGCTGCAGTGCAGGATGGGCAGGCTCAGGAGAAGCTGGGGAAGGAGATGAGGGAAGATCTTTCTTATACCCATGTGCTGGCTGAGGTTTCAAGTGTAATTTACAAGTGTGTGGAAGACATCTGGGTGGGAGAACATGTTGCGTTTAAAAACTTGGTATGAATGAAATAATTGAATGAAATAATTTAACTTGGGTATTCTGTGTGCCCACATTAAAGCTCTGACTTTTTTTTTTTTAATTTAGATTTTTAAATTCAGTTCAGAAGTTACAGGTTGCAGGGTGACTCGGAAGGCAAATGCTGTGTGCTGTAAAGAACTTGAATTCTTGAATCCTGTTAATCTCTGACTGGAGCTGTAGTGTTGTCATGCTTAGCTCTATAGCCCAGGGGTGTATTATAGCCACAGACTTCCTGGCACGGAGGTCATGAACAGCAGCACAGGTCAGTTCCTGAGCAGGAGCCTTTTGGCACCTGGCAGAGTCCAACAATCAGGTGCTGACCAGGTCTGCTCAGACAAGTTCACTGCAGGGGCACTTGGAATCACAGCCTGCAGCCATGGTGTCCCTGAGGAGTCTGGGTGTGCTGGAGAAGAGGCGGAACTGGTACAACCTGTGTGTGTTTGTGCTGGCCTTCAGGGCACAAACTGAAGGAGGGGAGTGAACATGGGATTTTGGAGATTGGGGCAGTGACTCTGCACAGGTTCCATTGAGTCTTGATCTTAATGGGGGCAAACGACCTGTTGCACATCTATTAACTTAGACATGACTGGTCTAAAAATGTGCATATTGGAGCAGTGTGATGCCTAAAAAACGTGGGCAAGGGAAAGGGGGAGCTGCTCATTCTGTCTACTGAAAAGATGTTTAAAGGATATAGATCATCAAGGTACCACAAAGAAATGTGTATGTTAATGTGTTGTGTTATTATCATAAATGAAGCAGTGATCATAATGCAAAGGAACCAAACCATAACCTCACCAGCTGTTTTAGCACGACCTCCTGGAACCCAGCACACTGTTTCAATTTAATGTCCTACTTTCATTATGTTAATCAACAGCCATTAAGTGCTAGTGATAATATCTGTCCTGATGTAGCTGCAAGACATGAGACCATTTGGCCAAATACAGTGTTTTATTTAACTGCACAATTACACAGAGTAGCATTATTTGTATTGATATGTTGTAGACAGTTGGCGTTGAGAGAAATGAAGACATGGTATAATCTATATAAATCAGGATTTATGATCTGGAAAAAAGACAAAAACATCTTTACATACACATGGAGTGTTATTTGCTAATAAAATGTGCGTAGTATATTGAATTAACTTACAATTATTTCTCTTAGCGAGTCAATTGTTCTTCAGTTCTAAGCCATTGTTCTTCAGTGCACCAGCATAACTAAATTGCTTCCTTATGATTCACTGCACTGAATGTCAGGTATATGATTACTCTCATCTTATTTCCTACCTACTTGCAAATGCATTCATAATTCTGAAAAGATCACCCATTCAAGTATTTTTATCCTGTTATGCAACAAATTGCTGTGTTTTCATCCCATTTTGAAAGTTAATTTTTTGTTGTGCAACTTAGAATAGGATTTGCTTAGCTGCCTTTTTTTTTTTCATATCAGAAGTCTTGAATCCTGGCAACAAAGTCTGTCTTCTACTGAAATTGCTAAAAAGTGGTGTGTGTCAAGTTCCTACAGTGCACTATTTCAGCTTGAAATGAGAGCTTCTATCAGTCAATGGCTTTAAGTACTATTTGTCTTGCTTATATGACTCTTAAAAATGAATGGTATTTCCCAGCATTGTTGCAAAACTTTATATCTGTAGATTTTCTGCTGTGAATGGCAAAGGTGAGCCCTGCAGAGGCATCCTCAGGGGTGATTGGTAGTCAGTGACACAGGCAAATGAACCCACAGAGCATGTTTGTTTGTCTTTCATATATTAAAACTGACAGTAGCTTAAAAACCTGCAGCCAACGCATAAGAGCAATAAATCTGTATTTACATAGAATGAAAGGAGATGGTTGTTCGTAAATTCATAATCTGTGTAGGCTGTGTGCCTGATAGCCTGGAACTGGCTGAGTGCCTAAATAAATGAGTGGGAAGGACAATTTACCTTTCTGTGGAATATTCCACAGAAGTGAAAACCTATCATTTTTGCAGTGTAAGACCAAAGGCAACAGATGGTTTTTATTTATTTGGTTTCTTTTGTTGAGGAAACGACAGATCACTGTGGTGTTGAATTTTTTAAAAAGCATTATTTTTCAGGGATATTTCTTATTTAAGGTGGGTATTGTTTTTTGGTTTTTTTGGGGGGTGTTGTTTTGTTTATTTTTTTTTTTAATTGATATAGTCTGCAAGGTGAAGGGTAAAATATAGTGACATAATCTATATATTTTGCTCAAGCTGGAATAGCTCTGTTGTCCATTAAAACTTATGACTGCTCTCTGCATGGGGAGTTGTAACATTTCCCTTCCTCTGGTCACTGAAATGTGTGCCTGACAGTGCTGGGAAATAGTGGGGCAGTTGCTCAGAAATGGTGACTGCACACTTTGTCTCACAAAGCTTCCCTGATGCCCACTGATCAGGGGTCATTCAGTTTTGTCTCAAATTGTCCTGGGACAGCATCTCTGTATGCAGTAAACAAGATGAATTTCAGGGGCAGAGTCACCTCCATATCAACAGCTGGATAGGGACAAATAAAAAAGATGTGTTGCAGTGGCTGAACTTGAATGTTTCACTTGGCTTTTTGCTCCCAAGTGCATTTCCTGGCTGCAGCCAGGATCTTGTATTAGGAACATCAAGACAGCTGTGACAGTCTGGAGGGTCCCCTAGGATAATGAAAATCACCTTTGGAAAGGCTGCTCATCTGTGTGTGCCAGCAGGAACCGAACCAGCAGGCCTGACCACTGGGTTTTTGTTTCTTTTTCATTTTTGGCTATATATGAAGAGACATTGATTTGGCCAAACTGAAAAGATTTTCTAGACCCTCTCCTCATCCAAAATTGTTTGCTGCCCCAGTAAACTACTATTGAGGTCAATAAGGTTGTCACCTTACTGTGAATTGATTTTTTGGGGATAAAATTGTGTCCTGTGTTAATGAATATGCTCAAATCATTTCCACTGGCACAAAGGTGTGCCTGTATGTGCCAAGTGAAATATCCTGAGTAAGTGTAAGCTGTTCAGAGCAAAATGATTCATCCTAAATTAGATAAAACCTGGCATAGATCAGTAGTAAATTTAGTCTGCTGGATCAATGCAGAAATGCTTGGGTCATTGGGTCTGATCTGGCCTCCAGGCTCAGCCACATCTCCCTGCTCATGGCTTGCTTGGCTGTGTGAGACAGGGCACTGAACATCTGGCCCATGAGATGCTGTGAATGAGGTAATTTTGACACTGACATTATCTTTATTAGCTGCTGTATCTTTGGAGCCCTTTTCAGTGGATCTGCTCAAGTCACAGACTCATTGGAAGGTCAGCTTTGAAAACTGAAATTATTATATTGGTGCTTCCCTCCTAGAACTAACATTCAAGTGATGGGGGAATGAAGGAAATAGGAATTATTTAGAGTACAAAAGTCATCTTCCAGGAAGAAATAAAGTAATTTCTGCTGCTTGCCATTCTCAGTTTTTGGCAGTTGGGAAAGATATTGTATCTGTCAATGAAGCTGTTATTAAACATTGTACAATTTTGAGATGGTAGCTATAAAAATATTGGTGTGAACTCATAATGTAAGAAACAATGGTGTTGTTTATGGTATTATTCATACCAATAACAATTGGTATGAAAAATAACTCTTGGCTTGGGTTTTTTTTATTTATTTTAAAAACAGCATGTACTTAATTTTAGTTATAAAAACAAATTATGTCAAAATAAGAGGTCCAGAAGCTAAGAATATACCTATATATTAAAAGGAATGTGCTCAAAACATGTTGCAAAACACACCTATTTATTTTGCATGTTAAACTACTAATTATCTGCACTTCCATAAGTTCCCATGTGCCCCAAGACATCAGGCACCCTTCACACCATCTGTGCCTGGGTGCATCAGCACATCAGTGCCCACACTGCAGCTCACTCCAGGATTTACCCCTCGCTTTCAGGGCTGCCAGTGAACCTCTCCTCTGGCAGGAAGAGGGCTTTTACATGGGGAGTTATTATACTGATGTGAAAATTCAGTTAAATATTAAATATGCAGGAGAAACATACAGTGCAGGATTACCATTCTCTGGTTGCATCATTTTCTGATTGTTTTTGCTCTATATCAAGCTTAGAAGAAAGCTTTGTCATCTTTTTGTCCATGCCATCACCACGTTGCACTCATTCTGTACTCTTCTACTAGCTACTAGAAAAAGTAATTGTTCAGCAGCTTCTGATAATGGTGATCAATCAAATAGTTCAATTTTTTTTGTCACTGCAGTTAAAGTGGTGCTTTTCACTTCATAAAGTAGGAAAAAAAAGCAAGATGATTGCATGGTCTTTTTATGTTCCTAAAAAGCTGTCTGTATTATTCATCTTGTTACATTATTTGCTGTCCAGTTCAGTCTCTCATACAAGTTGAAACCATTAAAAACGATAAAAATTAAAAGTGCCAGTTTCACTTCCAGTTCTGTGAGATACTTAGAACATGGCTGGACAGACAGATCTCATGGGACCTGGTTTGAAGAGGGAGCTGGACTAGATGGCTCCCAGAAATCCCTTCCAGCCTGGGCTTCTCTCTCCTCTGTGTGGCTTAGAATGAAGTGTTAGAGCTGCAGGCAGCTGGGATGGAAGGTGCTTTAGGGAGGTGGAGGTGATGGGGCAGGTTTTCTGGGATATAAGCTGTCATTTGGGGTATGTTAGGGGCTGGTGCTGAAAATTCACATGGCTGTCAGCCTTTCCAGGATGCTTGTAGGCAGTAAATGCTGCTGGAAATAATGAACCATCTTATCAGTGATCCGGTACAATGGGCTATTTAATGCAAAAATGCCTATTTATTATACTTTACGAAGATAATATACAGTTATTTTTCCTTATAGTGGCTACTAACTTCTGTGGTGAGCAGAAACTTCATGACAGCTTTAGCTGGAATTTCTGCTCAAGGACTTTTAAATCCTCAGAGTTTGAAAATAATAGATCAGGCCAAGTGAATTACTATAATTCAGTAATTTGGAGTGAATAATGGAAGTGAAGTTTTTGTGTCTGAACACAGAAAGATATGCATATTAGCATGGCAGTGTATGCATAGGCTGTATGCATATTATGTGCATATATTTACATTTCTGGCGTAATACATTCTAATTGAAAAAAAACAGCAGTCAATGGACTATTATGAGGAAGTAGGCAGGATTTACGTACCAATGTAAGCAGTTTTTACATTACTTCAGCATTTTCAAGATGCAAGATGTGTAATAATCACTTCAGATGCTATGTATAATTAAATTATTCAAATGTATTCTACTTTCCAGGTTTCAAGGTCACAGTGATATATTGGATATTCCATTTCTAGTGTTATCATGTAGGTAGTACAAACCACTTATAGAAAACTTCTGTTAGAACAAATGAATATGTGAACTTAAGAAATAGTTATCTTAAATAATTACAAAGTAAAGCAGAGCCTGATGTGAACAAACCTTTTTCCTTGTTTCTTTTTTCAGGATGGTTTAAGGTGTTTAAAATGCATTATTTGTGCTGTATCCTTATTATGCAGTAATAGTGAAATTAGCTTTGTAAACCTCATTTTAAAAAAGTGATGAATTTTAAAAAAGAATAATATTCAAGTGAAACCAAATGTCACCTTGACTAAGGCTGCTCAATGCAGCATATAGGTGAAGTGCTCATCTTATTCTCATTCTGACTAGCAACTTTTTTTTTTTTCCCCTTGGAAAGGGGACAAAACTCACACTGTCTCATGACTGCAATGCTGAAAAGAGCGAAGTCACAAAACTCTGCAGGAACCTTCATTTTCTTAGCTGTAGTTATGTTTATTGAGGTCATTTATTTCTGGGTAGGTCTGAATTGCACTTTGACAAACAAGTTTGATATAATATCTTCTAAAAATCCAATAAACCTTGTAAATGAAGAAGTCTGTGCTTTCTGCTGTGCTAATATCTCTTCAAATTTGCTAATTTTGAACATTAAAACTAATTTTCTACATGTAAAATCTCTTACAATACATGGTATTTTGAGACAGATAGTGATAGACATTAGAAATTAATAATGATGGTGATGGCTGGAGACATACAGTTATATATTAGTGAGGCAGCATTGCCTATGTACTAACAAAATATGACTGATGCACTGTGGTGCTTTCCAGGAGGTTTGGAAAGTCTGTGCTTTGATTACTGATAATCAAAGATGTGTGTTTGTGTATTACTGATAATCAGAGATGTGTGTTTGTGTATTGGCTCCCAAGGCACTGCGGATACGAATCACAGACTGTCAGAAGATGCTTACAGAGGAGGATTGGAAGTGTGGTGTTTAACTGAAGATTAACCACTCTGGGCAGTGCTGGTTACAGACAGGCCAAAGGAAGGCTACAGCTTTCATCTCCTTGTTAATTTTTTCTGTTTCTATTAAATAATGTGTTGCACCCTCCCCCCACCATCCAAGAACCAGGAAAATGTGTTTCTCTGTCAGAAATGCTTGTTTATAGTCTTAACCATAGAGAGCTATACTACATACCCAACAGTCCAGGCTTTAATTTTTGGACAGCTAGATGGTGCTGCTTGAAAAGTTACTATGCAATTACTTATAAATTTTATTATCATAATGTTAAGTCCAAGTTCAAGACTCAGATATATCCGGGAGGCAATGCAGATTTGCTGCATGTCCCAGGAGACTGAAAATGCAGGTAGAAGAGTACATCTTTGCTGTGCTTGACCTGCTGCTTTCTTCTGGAGAGGCTGATAAAAACCACAGCTGTAATATTAAAATGAATTAAACGAAAATTAGTGGGAGATTTTCCATAATACTCTGTGATGTACTCACTTGTATGAAAGTGGTGATGGCAGAGATGTGGAGAGAAGTGTCAGGTGAGGTGAGGCAGAGTGGGAGGCAGTGAACAATAGCAAAGCTGCTGGAGAGTTTTTATGAGAATCACAGCAAATAAGGGTTCTATGTGGGATGTAATAGCAGAGAGTGAAAGAGGTTCTGGAGGGGTTCCTCCAAAGTGGAAGCAAGGTTTGGAGAAGTTAGAGAGGTACTTGCTGAACAGTGTGACTAGTGGGTCAGAGTGCTGCTATGAGGGCACATGGGAGGGGAGAGTTTATTTTTCAGCAATAAATGAATAGTTATAACTGGGATGAATGTGAATCATGAGGGGCTGTGCAACTGAAGCCAGGTAGCTTGTGTGTTGGGGGGCAGCTCTGAATGGCTGCCAGGTAGCTGGAGTTACAAACTAGGAAAATAACAATTAGCGAGAACAAAAATAAGCAACAAAAACACCGTAAAACCTGAACTGTGTCAGAAAATTTAGTGTAAAACTGAGTTTTCACTTTTTGTTTTGAGAATTATGAACTTAAATTATTGTTTCAGTTGAGGGAGCATCAAATCCCCTATCTGTGCACTTTATTAAAAAGTGCTCTGCAGCTTCTTAAAGTTAACAGCAACTTCATTTTGTGCAGAAGATTTTGAAGCATAAATATAAAAGGTAGTGCCATTGAAGGGAGGGAAGATCATGTCCTAGGCTTTGAGGTTATATCAAAAGCAGACACAACAGATAGGGAGCTGCCTTGTGAAATAGGAAAATGGTGTTTCAAGCTGCATTGTCAGGACTGGAATGTTTTCAAGAAACTTGGCTATGTTTATGTGCAAGAGTTTGCTTTCTTAGGCACTTCTCAGAGTTTCTCATGTCAAACCATGCTTCAGCCATCTTAGTGTTTATTATTTCACCTCCAAAGGCAGAGGATGGTAGATCAAAAATATATCTAGTCATTACCATTGGCATCCCCTGGGGAATACCTGGTAGTGAATTCTTTCTCTTTTTGGGAAATGGAAAATACATGAAAATGGCAGCCTTTCAGTCCTCTGCTTTCATTCTAGCATTTCTATCTACAGGGCATGGGATTTATGTCTGTAACATTTGTGCTTACTGCTTAGCTGTAAAAGTGCTGGGTAAGACTTACACAATTATATGCCATAGCTTGCTTTAAATTACTGTGATTTATGGAAAACATTACTTTGTTATCATACAAGGTTGTTGTAGTAACAGTCAAAGTGGTCTTTTAAAAAATATTTTTAGCATTTGAATACTGATATTTTACAAATTCTCAGTGAGATAAATCTGAGGCTTAACTTTGTGTTTATGAATATATTACATTCAGATATGAACAAGTACATATGTAAAATATTCACTAACATATTTGTTAAATAATAGATAAAGACTAATGCATTTAAAACAGAGCAACAGCTGAGCAGAATATCTGGGTGTTGTAAACTGTCACACCTTCAATTTGACTGAGTTTATACTGTCTGGATCATACAGAACTAATTGAGTCTCCTTGCATAGGCAAGTATTGACATGTAAGTGTTTTAGATGGTAATTTGAGGATTGCTAATGCATTGCTGGGAGCTCCCTTGACTTTCAAAGGCACTTGCCTAGATAGGACGGAGAAGAGAGACTTTTTCACACTCATCTTTTTACCATGCTTCTGCCAAAATGTGAAATATCAAGAAACATTCTGTAATCATTAAGCTGTCCTGTTAATTAATTAGTTGGTATATTCTAATTGTCTTGACTTGGAAAAATGAAACCAAATTGCTTGAGAAGTGCTAGCAGTTTCTAGCTTTTGCACTAATCCATGGTGTTAATTCTTTGAATTTAGCTTGTTGGGAATTATTTTTACAGTAGATATGTTTCCACTACACATTTTGATAATTAGGAGTTAAAACATTTAATTTCATATATTAGAATTACAAAGAGAGCAATAAAGATGCAAAATAAGTTGGTGTTGACTGTATTAACATTAAATATGAAAAATGTGACATTTACTGAGTTCTAATTTAAATGTCAAAACAAGGGGGTAAAAAATAGGGCAAAAGCCTGGGGCATCCTTGAAATGATCATCCTGAGATGCATAGATGGCAATCTAGTATTGTCTCATGAGTTTTTCTTTCAATAGAAATAAAAATCTCCAAGCAAAATGCTCCTTATTAATTCAGTTTTAAAATGTGAAAGTTTTAAAATTGGTGTCATTTCCAAGAGTAGAGTATAAAGCAAACTTTCATTTGTAAAATAATAGTTATTGCCCACTGTCAAAGACTTGTCATTTGTGAGAGGGAAGGTTCACTCCACCTTGTGCTGTGTGGCTCTAAGAAGTAGACTCAGGTGTGGAGCAGGTGTGATATTAATTCTGTGGTATTGAAAGTTGATTCTGGGAGTCAAAAGCAGTGAAATATTCTCCTTTTTCCTACACCCCTCCAGACACAATCCGTGCAGCATTGGAGAGCTTTTAACACACGACTTCTTTATATACTCAGCTCTTGGGTTGGGTATATTGTTACAACTCTTTTTCCTTCACATCTCTATTTACTGAGGAGCTGAACATGTCAATGCAATTCATGTCCAGAAACCTCTGCAGGAGTTCAGACATCTGAAGGGTCTGGCAGTAGCAGCTTGTTATTAATTCCTACTAGGAAGTTCTGGAAATCTGGGCTTGCAGATCTAGGTAACTCCAAGGGTGCAGCACAACAGTATCCAAAACCTATTAAAAAAAACCAGGAGGGCAATCAATTAATATCTTGGAGAGCTTAGAAAAGCTGATTTGTTAGGAAGATTTTTTTTCCCTTTGCTTGATGAGAGGCAATGCAGTTTAGGTGTCGTGCAGTACTGCATTGCAAAAGTGCTACAGTGGAAAACCTGGAGCTCTGGGGATGGGCTTGTGGTGGCACAGGGCAGGTGGGAAGAACTCAAATTTAGGCCCTTGAAAACAGACTCAGGAGCTTTGTGACTTGTGGCATGTGTTCAGACTTGTTTTCTTTCTTTCTGAATGTTTTACTTTTATGATTCTATGTTGACTTCAGCCTCGGTAGATGGGAGTTAGACTGAACTCAAAAATGCCTAAGAATTATGGGGTTTCTGCTGGAATCACAAACAGGGTTTGGGTTTTTTCCTCACAGCTCAAAATTTCTCTTGAATGACTCTTCTTCCATTATACAGCTGAGATGTTATCATTATCTTATTCAAAAGCCTCAACTTCTTGGTAATATTTATATTGATCTGCACATTAGACGTGAGGCTATGTAACTGTTGTCACAAAAACAATATGTCAAAATATTAATAGCAGGTTAATTGATAGCCATGATGCTGAGCACCCAAGGGCAGTTCTCAGCCAAAGTTTCTCCTTGAGGTTCAGACAGTTTTCACGCTTTATTTTCATGGCTCTTTCCCTGTCAGAGTCTCCAGAGGAGCAGTGCAGCAGATTTCTTTTTCTCACTCTACGTGTCTTCTTTTTCTGGGGTGATTAACTAAAATCTTTCCTGTACTGGATTCAAAGAAAATGTACTTGAATGTCATGGACACTATTTAACACTTCTGAATTGAAGGAGAAAATGGTGTGAAAAGTAATAGTTTCCAAGTATTGGAAAAGAGCAAGTGGCTGTTTTGATAGATGTTCAAACTTGCCAAAATGAAAGATGTTCAACCTGAGAATTAATGCTTCACACTACAAGATAAGAAATAGTGTGTTTACATAGAGCTATTTATTTTATCTTTAAGCTTACCTTGTGTTTGGCATCTTTTCAGATATAATAATGAAAATGCATCTGATCGAAGAAAAAGGGCACACTGCCTAATAACATTATTGCTGCTCATTTATATTTTGATTAATGACTGCTTCAAAATGTGATTTTTAGTATTTGGTGTCAAGTAGAGTTAGAAGAATGTTCTGATGAGGAAAATCTTATGACTTCACATCTATGGGTGTGTGAAGGGAAGGAAACCTGAACATGGGGAGAGCAGTTCAAGGTGAAAGGAAAGGACAACAAATGGCTGTAAATTGTCTGGGAATCTGTCTGGGTTGGAGGATAAAGATTAATGAGAGGTGAAAAGTTAAACAGCATTCCTCGGTAATTTGTCTCATTATCTCAGATGATACTGAGGGATAATACTAAAACTTTTGAGAAGTCCTATAGCACTTATATTTATTATTTTTAATGTTAAATGGGTTTTTTAAATGTCTCATTTGCAAGATGGCATGACTGTTTTTTTTCTAGCACACAATTAGTTATATTCATTTGCTCCCCAGTGAAAGCTCACCTCACTGTAGACATCTCACACACTGCATTGATAGCAGATCAGCAAGAGGTGCCTCAGGTTTCTATGCAGAACTGACATTTTAACCTGTTTCACTTAACATTGTTAATAGAAACATGTTGAATGTTGTCTCCTAGTAGGGCCTGACAAGATCCAGAAAGTCTATTGTTTCTTACAATGCGAAACAAAATTCTTCACTACCTGTGATGTGAACATATAATCTAGAAATTCAGTTTTCTTTTCTAGAATAAATAGTCTGCAAATCCTTAAGCTATGTCTATAGTGTTGAATTAATCTTTCCCTGACACTTCAGTATAAACTTTTTCACTGCTTCCCAGTACAAAATTTAGTAAAATAGGCTCTCTCTGTCACCTTGTGCTGCCTCAAGCACGGTTTAGTTGCTGTCTCTCCAGTTATCTCTGGGTTAAATTTTGATGCAGGAGGAAGGAAGCAGGGCTGCAGAAATCCCAGAAATCTGACAAACGGCAAACTATTTACCTTAACAACTTACAAAGTGTGTGAGGAAGTGCAGAAAGGGATTCTTAATCTGCCAATAAATATTTCAATGACAAATCTTTCAGCCCTCTCTTGAGCTTTCACTTAATCTTTGTATCCTTGCACTTATGATTCCTCTCTGCCTTCTATATGTCTTCTGAGGCTGGATCGTATTTATGGGGACTGTTCTCAGTTTTTGAAGAGCAAATACAGTACTATGTTCTCTCTCTTTCTGAAGAGTTCCAGAAGATGAAGGCTTCTGCCCACAGAAGAAAGGAATGCTGAATCATATTCCTATTATACACATCTTCATAAGCATTTGTCAAACTGTTCATTTAATCTAGAGCCTGGAGCAGTGAGAGTTTATGAATGAAACTCCCAGGACCATGATCTTCCTTGCCATATGTCTCTGCTTCCCTGAAGAGAGATGGAGATTGATACATGAAAAGCTGTTTTTAAAACAAACTTATTCTTGCTGTGTTGTGGTTTTGGCCCAGAAATAGTTTAGGCAGGCTAAGTAAGCAACTATTTTTCCTGTTCAGGTAGGGCCTTTAAAATAAGTCCATATCAAAACATGTATGCATACAGATACACAGATGTATGGGAATATAATATATGTGTGTGCTATCAGTAACTATCTTAAATGTAACAGGAAATTTATCTAGAAATTAGGTTGGCAGGAATTTCTGGGCTAAAGAAAAGTTTTAAATAGCACAACTATTGTCAAGGACATTTTATTACCTCTCCATAATTTTCTATTCATTATTTACTAATTTTTATTTTTATATCTCTAAAAAGTCTTTTAGATGGCTGAAAATAGTTGATAGTCATGATAACTTTTGATATGTTACTTGTTAAAAAGTTTGAATGGATTTATTTTCTGATTTTACAAATGACAACCATTAAACTATGCTGAGTACTCCAGATTAGAAATGAGATGAAAATTCCTGATCAGAACATACAAATGAGCACACTTTTCAGGTCTTTCTAAGGAATTTGGTATTTAATATATTTTTTGTATTAGAACACAGGAATTCAATTAGTAATATTATTTATTTGGATCCATTATCATGAAGAAGCTTTGTATGAGATGCATGTGTTCACATTCACCCTGCCTTTCATACTCTTCCTCCGTAAGTCATATGGAGGAAGAAATTGAAAAAATAAAAAGGATAGATAGAGAAGCAATGGTGTCCAAATCTCCCATTTTCTGTTTCAATGTGCTATTTCTTATCTCTTGTCCTGTGAATTCCTAAATTTCATCTAGGTAACTGGAACAGCTTCTCCCACTTCTAATCCAGCTATGAATCTATATCTGTACTTGTGGAAGAGTTTTGTAGCAGTGGTGAATTATAATGAAATTCAGTGGTCTTTTGCTAATGAGTTGTGTCCTTGAAACCTGGGGTAAATTGTGCAGGACCCATTTAGGTTTTGAATAAAATTATTTTCAGGTGTTTCTGACTAGCACATAATCAAATCATGTTTTGACTGTCTAATCTACCAAGTATTGCTGCAGCATGAAAGAAAGTTTATGTTGCATTTTCAAATTCACAGGGTAACTGAGGAATATTTGGTTTTGTTTGGATTTATCTCCTTCCTTAGTAGCAGTTTCAGGATAGTTCTCAAGTATTTGCATTTTTTCTCCTAGGCAAGCAGTGACTTGCAACAAAGCTGTATTTGAATTAGCTTTTTCTAGCTCTGAGAGATGGAGAATAACTTGAAAATGGATTATATTGAGATATTTGTCTTGCATACTGTTGCTATTACAGTAATGGACAGCCCAGCTTCAATTTATGCACTAACAACAGCTCTTCTGACAAGAAGCACTGGCAAGGCTGAAACACAGGCATGACAGGAATGGAAATGGCTGGGCAGAAAGCACCATGTATCAGTGATGAACACTCTGTAAAGCTGGTAGGGGCTGTGCTCTGGTTTGTGCTGCTAAGGCAGGATGCTGCTGGGCAGGGCTCGCACACAGCCAGGGCCTTTTCTGCTCCTCACCCCATCCCACCTGCTGGCCTGGGGCTGCACAAGGAGCTGGGAAAGCTGACCCAAAGTGACCACAGGAATGCTCCAGACTGTGTGGAATGTCAGCCTATAAACTGTGGGGGAGGAGGAGGAAGGGAGGGGCATTCTGTTTGATGGCATTTCTCTTGCCAATCACTGTGCCATGTGATGGAGCCCTGATGTCCTGGGGATGCTGAACCTGCCTGCCCATGGGAGGTGATGAATGGAGGTTTGCCTTGGCCTGTGTGTGCAGCCTTTTGTTTACCTGCAGAACTGCCTTGATATCAATCCATGAGTTTTCCCACTTTCACTCTTCTGATTCATTCTCCTGACCCACTGGAGGGGACAGTGAGTGAGTGGCTGTGCACAGTTGCTGGCTGGGGTTAAACCATGAGACAGTGAGGTGAAAATCAATGTGTTTGAGAGATCTGTCTGGATTCTGAGGCTATTTCCATGACAGCTGTAATATGCAGAGCAAATACAGGGATAGGATTTAAGGGAATAAATTAATTTTGAAGTCTAAATTCAGAGTAATTTCAATAACTTTCCAGAGATTCAGAAAAATGTGAAGAATAACATAATCAATCCTGAATTCCGTGTATTTGGTTTATTTAAAAATTAGTAAAGATATCTTTGTATCTTTCAAAATCTGTCAGCTCAGGAAGCCTACAGAGAAGACTCTACAAAAAGAGAAGTTTTAAAAGCAGGCTTGTGCTGTGCAAGGTCATGTTTAATTCCTGGTTGACTTCAAAGACACCGAATGTCAAACTGCACTGGGAAAGCCTCCATACATAATTAGAGGCTCAGATTGGCTGGAAGGACTCAGTGGTGTCTTTTATTGCCAAAGAGAGTAATTTAATTACTGCCCATATGCCCTCTTGGGCCTGGCTGAAGCCCTGTGTTGCTGGAATAAATCTGATTAGAGAAGTATTTCTCCAAACCATCATCTTCATCTTCCTCAACCATTCTTGGATGAGCCCTTTTTCTCCATCTCATGCTTTTCATTTTCACAGTTATATACCACAAGGAAGCTTCTGAATAGTTCTCTTGAGGCAGTAAGGACACAATAAATCAAAACTTGCTTTTAATGATTCATTTTGTATCACACTGAGCTTTTTCAAAGCTTTTTTTTTTTTTAGCTATTAGAAGTCTCTCATTTAACTTAAGTCTCATAAAATATTTCTGCCTGTCTGTATTGATTGATAGAGATTTTCTGCCAACAATTAGATGTTTCCATTCTCAAGCTGTTGACTGTGTTGTTATTCCTATTATACAGGTAGGGAATTGAGGCTCAGGGAAACTCCACAATTTGTGTGAGGTCCCATGAAGTGGTCAAAGGTGAGACATACTGTGGCTCCAGAATCAGCCCTTCCAAGCTTGAGTGTAATGTGAAAAAAGTTAAAACGGGAAATTGATTATGACTGTTAGTGTTTATCTGTTGGTCATTTATCTTAATATTTAAGTTTATACTTTTGCCCTGGGATATAAACTGTGGAGCTGTCCCTCCCACAGAAAGCTCAGGTCTTATAACATCTTTATTTCACAAGCACAGAGTTACCTATGTGAAGCTCCAGTGAAGTTCAAATGTCCAATTTCATTCAATCTGGATGTTTTTTCTTTACTCTTGTTTCTTGCAGATACTAATAATCGGTTTCATGTTATTAATTTAATTTGAATAATTTAATTTTTATGTAGCTTACAATGCAGCTATTTTAAAAAGAAATATAACAAAAGTTAGTAAGCAAAAATATTCTTTTTCTACTTTGTAGAGCATAACATTTCAAACTCTTTTTCGGAATCTTGTGAACAGATCTTTCAAGCACTATTAGCTATGCAGAAAATAGACATTTTGGCAGACAGGGAACATAAAAAAAAGCTGTAACAGATCCAGTGGCATTTTCAAAGTGATCTTTGATGAAGAGGTTAATAGAATTTATGAACTGTACTGCTTTAAATTCTTGTAACAATGCCCATCATAATTACAGCAAATGTATCACAAAAGGTTCAGGGATTAATTTAGTTTGTGTGCGTATCCAAACGTTTACAAGCTTATTCAGGGCATACACACATTTTGAAATGGCAGACTTGGACTTCAAATCTTAGATATGTTTCTCTTGAGGATTCTGGCACTTGTAGTTTTGGTCAATATTTCTGTCATACCACAACTGCACCCCTCCTGCTCCTGCCTGGGGTAAAAAAAAATACAAAGGAGGGTATGTTTAGATAAAAAATAAATTAAACAAAACAGAAAACCAAACCCCAGCAAAATAAAACCATTTGAAATGCCTGAAAAAAAAATCTTCAGAATCATAAATAAAGTAATTTAATTTTGTCTGGAAGAGGAACTTCATAATGCACAAACAGCTCTCCTTTACTCTCATGGGTAATGCAGCATTTGTGCATAGGTAGATATAAAACACACTGCAGCTGAATTCTACAGCTTTCCATGTCAGTGTTGAGCACTGGAGTGGTTGATATTCCTGTGTGATTTATCTCCCATGCAGCCTTAGCTCCAAGTGGATGTAAGATGTAAGATGTAGTTCCAGGCACATCATTTATAGTCTGACTTCCCAATGGAAGTGTGCAAAAGCTGGGTTGCAGCTTGCCATGCAGAAGCCCTCCTCCCTCCTCTGAAGCACTTCACAAAATGCAAAAGGATGAAGCAGACACTGAGAATTGATTGGCTCTGCTGTGCTTCAGGGAGGGAGGAGAAGATTGCTTACTGATGTGGAAAAAGTTAACTTTTATTCAGAGAAGATCCCAGGTATTGATCAGTGTCTTGTTATACTGTGAGAGAAGTGAGTGGTTTGAACTGGGAACAGCAGGTCAGGGCACTCAGCCAGGGCTCTAATAAATAGCTTTCATAAATGGTGCTAGAAAAAATGACTTTGAGTTTCTATAAATGACTCCTTTCATGCCCATACTACCAGGAAATTACACTTCTATATTCTCACATGTGTTTTAAAGGCATAAAAGCGAATGACATCAAAAAAATGAAGAAAAAAAATTCCTGCTTCTCTTGGCCATGATGTGTGCACTTGCTTAGAAAAAGTAGATTATGTTTATGTGCTTTTTCTGTTGTTATGGAATATCAGATCACACAGTGGCTTGGGTTAGAAGGGACTTTAAAGGTAATCTAATTTCACCCCCTGCCATGGGCCAGGGCACCTTCCCCATGACCAGATTTCTCCAAGCCCAATCCAATCTGGCCTTGGGCACCCCCAGGGAGTGTTTTCTCCATAAGCTGCTTGCAATATGGACACTTCAGTGCTCACAACTTTAATTCTCTCTGGAAGGAGATACTTCAGAAATGCAGTACATTGACAACTCCAGTGTATTGATCACATTTTGTGACGTTGTACTTCCAAAAGGGGGAGTTGATTTTATTGTGGATGCTACAAGATGTTCAAATGTGGGATTAATTTCATTTAAGGATGTTGGAAGAAAATGGTTGCTGGGGGAATAAGGGAGAAGGGTGCTGCTCAGAAGATGTCTCAAAGATGGTGTTAGATCTCAGGGAAGGGACATGCAGAATAAAAGTAAAATATCTCTTTTGTGAAACTCCAAGATGAACTGCAAATTCTGGACTCTGTGTAGAAACTAGCTGGAAGTAAACACCAAAGGAGCAAACCTTTATTTTTGAGTTTTCAGTGCAGACTACTAAAGGATGATCATCCATCTCCAAAGTGAATATCTCTTCTGCAACAATTGTTTTCTCTAACATTTATATCTTGCTCAAGGCTAATCAGGGGAGGCTTATAAATTGTTGAAATTGCTTTATAGCACATTTAGAGCTCATTTCACAGCAGTTTAAGGGGTTGCAATGAAGCTAATAGCCTTCTGCATTTCTTAACTGTTTGTGATTTAAAAAATGGTATAGCATTTATAGCACTTTAGAGTTATTTCCAAAAGTAACATGGTAGATCTAACCATTATATAATCAGTACATGATAAAAATCCCAGTGCTGTGAAGGCCTATTTTCAGTATCTTTCATCATGTTGTCCAAAGTTTCATACATTTGGCAGGGTGACTCTTAAAAAATAAAGGACATGAGAAATACAACAGATCAGAATGTTTATCCTGATCAGTAGAGAAAGCACTTTACAGGTTTGCGACCATAGCCCTTTTTTCCCCCCTTTTTTGTGAAGCTGATAAATTGGAAGAGGTTATAGATGATTCTGTCTTGCAGGAGCAATTAACCTGAAGAGACTGCTCTTTGCTCTGTAGCCATGTTTAATGTAACTTGCTATAGCTTCCTGTATTGAACTATCAGAACCAGTTAGAAATGAGAAGTGCTGAACACAACAGTAATCAATTCACTTATGAAACAATCACATAGAGAGAGGAGATGGAAATCTACTTGGCTTGGTTCTTTCTTAATATAATTTATTTTCAAATTCCCATCGGTAAAAGTGAGAGGAAAATCTCATTTACTAGTGTAAAACATTTTTATTGAAGAAGTAGGAGTTGAATGCGTGATATTATTGATGTACTATCAGATCTTAACCATTTATCCCGTTGTCAAGGACATGATCACTGAGTGCCATGACTTCAGTAACAGGAGTGTTAGCAAACCAGTCCTCTCATCTTTTTGTATTGTGCAGGAGAAAACCAAGTCCAGGAACCAGTAGGTTCAGTGTTGCTACAGAAAATCCCTTTGGGCTTTTATGGCTTGGGCTAATCAGTTTTAACCTTGATTGACCTGTAAGTGCTTAAAAGCCATTGCTAATTCAGATTTACTGAGATCTGGCTGTCTGCCACAGCTTTCCAATTCAAAACCTCAGATCCTGAAGTTCTGGGTAACAAAACTGTGTCTCTGACATTTTCCTTAATTACTAAGTCAGTCACTGCAGTTATGTATTTTAGTTAACCACAAGGAACTGTGAGGATTCAAATATAAACAGGGAGACCCTTTTATTAAGATCCAGCAGCATAATGCCAACCAGATTGTCTGCTGTGCCTCTTCAGTCATCTTGAACATTTAAGGGCTCCTAATTTCTGGATTGTGATTGTTGTTGTTTCCCTTTTCCCTGTCATGTATTTGTGTAAGATGCCTTTGCCTTGAAGACAGAAATTACTTGTTTGTGAAATATTTATAATTCCACACTGCATTACAATATTTTAGGCTTTTATCTATCAAAGGCTATGAACTTTCTTCATTTTCAGTGGTGCTTATGTTGTCGTCCTTGAGAACGACTTTGGACCTACACAATAGGAACCTTTATCATATCAAGGATATAAATCAAAACTGGCCACGAGTCAATGTATTTAACATAAATATTGGCCTGATAATTTTGTGTATAAGCCTGGACTTAGTTATATCTGTACCTGCATTTCTTATTTTTAATACTTTAATTGATGTGAGAATTGGAATTTTTTTATGGTCTCAATGACTTTTTACTATAATCTTAAATGGCAATGGGCCTAATAGGTAGTGCTATGTTTTATTGAATAAATAGACTGAATAATATTGGGGTAGTAAATACTGCAGTTCTCCATGTCTGCAGTTTTTTCATTCTGCTAGAGAGCCTGTTAAATTTTCTAATTAGAGACATGTCATAAAATATGCATTATATTGGTACATCCTAAGACAACCATTGAGATTGAGGGTATTCAAAACACCTTTTGTCTACATCAGCATTAGTTCCCATGTCGGTGGGTCCACTGTAGTTACCCATACCAAACTATTACTAAATGTGCATGAATTATTCCACGTACAAGCAGACATCTGTTAATTCACTGCTTGCAGTTTATTAGACTAATATGTGTAAACTGCTTTGAGCTATAAATTACAAGATTAGGGCTTTTAATGTTTCGGGATATCATTAGGCATTGTATGCTGGAGGTAGATTTGACAAATGCTCTTTGCTAATAGAGTATATTTAAAAGAAAATCTGCATGAATTAATTTTAATTACTGTCATATTAAAGGGTATAAAACTAACTAATGTCAAAGGTGTACCAATGCTGTTGATTCAGAGCGTTATCACATGTGTATAATTAGAGAACCCTGTTTGCATAAATATTTCTTCAAATAAACGCACACACACAGACTTTCCTTTGAAATTCCGAACATGTCATGGCCTTAATTTTTCAGACATATTTTTTGAGCTACATTTCATTACGGATGTATTTAAACATTAAGAAGAAGCAACCAGTAGTGATCACTAAAGCTGCTGGATGATAAATAGAGGAAGAACTCACAGGCTGAGGGTCTGACAAATCGAGGTGTTATCTGTGTTTGGGAAAGGAAAATGTTTTGTCTGGCTGTGTGTTTTCAAAAAGTAAAGTTTTAGCATGGCACAAGCAGCTGTGTCTCAGGATATGCCAGGTATGATGCTGTTCTTGATTTTGTTTTCTAATTAATCCCCAAGGGGATTTTTGTAAGACAAAGAGAAGGAAATGGGTGAGTTTCAGATAGTCCTTCTTGCAGTATTCCATGAACACTGTTAGCTGCTAACTTAGCAAATATGGAAGGAAAATAATGGCAGTGGAATAGTACAAGTTAATTTGGACTTGGTGCAACCCAAAGAAGTTCTGATGAGCTATTATGTAACAAACAGAACAACTTGCATTTCTAAAGGACCAGCAGGAAGGAAAACTGTGATCCATGCAACTCTTTAATAGACTGCTATCCATAATGAGAACTCTGATCTCTGTCCTGGGAAGCTGAATGCAGGAACAATTTCTTTTACCAGCAAATGCAGTTTGCAGTACAAATACGTGTTTTTCTTAATTGTATTTGTTAACTTCCTCTGTTAAAAGTTTCTGCCAAGAAACCAGTGTTAAGCTGTATGCTGTAGTTAGTTTCTCTCTCTGGATTAGAGAAAAGAAAGGGGTAAAAAAATAAGTTTCCCTTTATCTTAGGGAACAGCAGGCTATCCATGGCTTAATGATCCAGCAGAACAGAGAGGTTTAGTAAGGGCCATGGCAGCCAGTGGCTCTGGAGGAATTTGTGTCACAGCTCAGCCAAAGCACGCTCTGAAGCAGAAACTCCTCCAGCCTGTGGGTGCTGCTTCCCCTCTCCCCTGTGGGCCATGACTGCTCCTGCCCCACTGCTGCTGCTCTGGTAGGGTCTGCAGAGGTGGCAGCACAGAGCTGATTTTCTTCTTCTTCTGTCATTTTGTTTTGTTTAAGTTTTTGATTTGCCACCCTCTGTGTTTGGAAGGTGCCCTCCCTGACTGCTGTGGGGAATGTATAATGAGGTTGTGTCTGTACTTATGAGTTTCAATGCATGAATGATGAGCTGTATGGAGATGTCTTAAACTTGACTTTAGTTGGGGTTTTTTGGGGGGAGGGAGGGTTTGATTATTTGGTTGTTTTTTGTTTTGTTTCAGATATATAATGTATTTCTTTCTAAACTCCATTTTCTGTCTGCTCCATCCCCCTAAAGTTGGACAATGTCTAGATTCAGATGCATACCAATGGGCATTAACAAATGTTTGGCTCTGAAAACTCCAGCATCTACTGAGGCAAGAAAAGCTCCAGCTCTGCTGTATTAGCTGTTATACATGAATAGTTCCATCACAGAGTGTCTGGGAATAGTGACATATACACAAAAAACTTTTATAGCCCATCATTCATTTTCCAGTAGAATAATTCATAAACATTCATAAAAATTTTGCTATGCCAAGTGGCAAATGTCCCATCCTGCAGCCCTGAAAAGCCTAAGATTTTTCATTTTCCATTGTAAACATTTTATTATGACATTTTCTGATTAGAATCACACAAATCTCTCGGCAGTGAATTCATTGCATATATTTCTTGCTGAGATTGTAGCTGTAAGTAAGCATCCTCTGATATTCTTTATATGTAATTTACTTAGGGAAGGTAGCAGAACAACAATAACACCTCAGAAATATTGGATCCAAATTATACAGAGAAGAGTATTTTCAAGGGGAAAGAGAGCATAACACAAAAGGACCAAATAAAGTCTTATTTGCTGTGTGCTGTTTGCAAAATGTTTTGAACATTTTATTGAATATATCTTCCTTGTGAATTATGCATGCTCTCCAGTGCCTCTGGGAAGATGTAAAACTTTATATATTACGAATGGAATACATGACCTCCTGATGTTTCCCAGATATTGCTTTAAATCGAAAACTGAACAATTTCATATCTACCAAGGGTTATTTTATTTCCTTTTGAGATGGTTAAACAAGAATATTGTGGTGAAGGGAAGATTTCTGAATGTGTTCTTTCACTGGAGCCTGCTGCATGTCATTGCAGGAAGTTTCTGCATATTGGAGCACTAAAATGGAGGTTCTGTAGGCTAAAAATACATCTTTCCAGTAAGTTGCAACTGAAAATAGTGTGTTCTAATTCCTTTAATAATTCCAATGAGGTCTTTTTTAATTTTTATATGTCCAACACCTGACTGGTGTTGGGTTCAAGCTCTGGGTCAGTGAGACTTGTCCTTTTGAAACAAGCATGTGCCTTGTATGAGTGAGCAGCCAAGGCTGGTGTGGAGGTGGCTTTTCAAACCTGGTGATTTCACTCCTGTGCTCAGTGCATTTTCCATCACACATTCCTACAGCTTTTCAGCCTCAGGTCTGAGTCTGAAACCTAGGTATCAACTGCACGTATTTTACTCCAGTTTTCAAGAAAATGTTTCAGTTTCTAAATGCAGTCTCAGCTAAAGCTTCTTAGCAAGACATTCATCCATTCAGTGAACCTTTACAAGATACTTCAAAGTACCCATTATTCTCTTTTGGAGAATATTTTAAGAAAAAGGTATGATGCAAGCACATATTTTCCTTTGTTATTTATGTGAATTGTAAAATTTTAAATGCTTGAGCAAAATTGTATCAACGAATCAGTGAAAATTAGGAGAGTTCTGTGGAATAGAAATTAAGAGTGCAATGAGAAGTGGCCTCAGTTAAAGTACATTGAAATATGGAATTCAGGGTATGAGCAATTGGAATTGCAGCTCTCACTGCTGGCCTCAGAACATGAAACTGAAGCAGTATTTATTATCAGTCTGTTTTATGTATAAATGCCCTGAGTCTTTCTATTGACAGCATGGTTCTGTCATGTGATTCACCTTACCAAGAAAAAAAATCCATACTGTTTAGTATGGTTTTCATTAATTAAATTCTATTCCTGGACTTCTCCAGAGATGATAATTGCTCTGTTTTATAGAAAAGCTCTCTTTTTTGGAGATATAAATCCCAGGTGTTGAACCTGAGCCACATTAATACATGGTAAGAAGTGGAACAACCCCCCCCCTCAAAAAAAAAAAACCAAACAAAAAAACCCAGAAACCAAACCAAAAACCAAAATACGAACAAAAAAACCCTGCCGAGCTGTGGCTCTTTAGGACTCACTTGCACTCACAGCATCTTATATTTTCTGAGAGGAGGGGATCCAGCTCATGGCAGTGGATTGGCCAACACAGCTGGTAAAGCAGGCACAAAGGGTAAAAGTGACCTGTGGTTTGATTTATCCCATGGGAGAAAACCTGGTGTGGTCAATGTTGCTATTTTTGTCCTGGGATGTGGAGGATGAGTTTGCTGGGAGAAAGATCCTGTGTGTGAAGCAAAGCAGTGAAAACAATCAAAGCAGAGGAGCTGGGAGGTCAAAGCTGGCACAAGCCACCTCTTATTGGGGCTGAATAGGGAGATGTAACTGTGATGGGAGGAGAGAGGTATGCATAAGGATACAAGGATAAGGGTAACTATTTCTCAGGGGAGTGTACAACATGAAATAAAGCAGAAAATACCCAGAACTCTGCTTACAAATTGCCTCTATTTTTCTGGCAAGAGCAGTTCCCTGAAACTTGCCTCAGGATTGTTCAAGGGGCAGCAAAGAGATTGGAAGTAAATGTAGAGACAACAGCAAAATGCTGAACTTGTTTTTCTGAGGCTGTTCTGTTGTGATTGTTCCTCGGCAGGTGCACTACCGAAAAAATCCAAAGCAATTCTTGCTTCCTTACAATCCTCTGAAGACACACAACTTGATTTTTATTCTGGTCATGTTCATGAAATTGCATCCTTGAGTAAACAGCTTTCACAGGGTCCTTTGTTTTTCATCTGTTTTCCTGGCCTTTTGTTAGGGCAAAGGCTGTCTCCTGTAGCTCTTTGAAAAGGCTTGCTCTTCTGTGGCTCTAGCCTATGTGAGGATTTACAACCAAATTATTATTAATAGTAATGCCAGATCTTGAATGATTAACAGGGTCTGTTTCTTAGATACTCATTTAACAGGTCTGTATATGAAAAGAAAGTTATAGAAGACAATACATCTTTAGAAAAGTGACTACATGGTAAAAAGTGAAAAGGAAGATTTGGATGGTAGATATGTAATACAACCTGAATTATTTTGTAAATGGAAAATACTGGTTTTGTCATTTGTCTCTCTTCAGTAGCCTTTCAATTTAATTTGATAGGCCTCTAAGATACATTATATGATGAGTCAGCTAGAGACTTAGAGAAATAGTCTAAAGGAAAAAAAAATCCTGCAGGATCCAGATCAGAAAATTGGGTTGTTATTATTATTCAGTAGTTGGAAAAGGTAAGCAAAACTGAGTGTTCCTGCTGTCTGTACACTGTGTAGAATATATCTGGTTCAAAATGTTCAGCATTGCCACAAAAATAGTGTTTCATGTCCTGAACTCAATTTTTCTCTTAAACTTTTGAAAGGTCACATAAGGACCAGACTAAACAAATGGCCATTTTTGCTCCAGAAAGAGCAACAATAATAAAAAATGTCAGCTATGAAACCAGACAAGTTCTTGCATTCAAACGCCACTTAGATGAGGGAGTTACCAATCATGAGTTTTTGTGGCTTGTACCTGGTAATGGAGGAAAGTTTGAAGGCAATGCTTGAAGGTAATCAGGAATTATTATGGTGTATTTTGAGCCAGATCTTTCAGCCTTTGTAATGGACTTTTCAATATAAAGAAAATATTGAAAAAACTCCAACAAAATGTGTCTTACCCACTATAAAGGCATAGGTGTGCATTTTGTATGTAGCATGCAGTATTTTCTTTTGTAAACTGTTCCATCTTTTCTATTTCTCAAAAATGACCTTGTTCTTCCTGGCTTATTGAACTCATTTCCAATCCAGTGCTCTCTAATGTTATTGAATAATTTTGCCTTGAAAGTGGCAAATAAAGTGGGTGTTGTATCTCTGTCCCTCCTTTTCATTTTTTCTGGGAATACTCATTAAGAGATCTAGAGTATGCACCAGAAGCAGCATTCTGACATTGAAACCTAGAAACAAAGTTTATGTAATGTGGTGTTTGGAAAATACCTTTGTCTGAATAGGTCTGAATTCAGTTCTTATGTGCTTCTATTACACATTACTCTTAAGTATCCACGTTCAATGTGGCTGGTTGATTATTTGACTTTCAGATGAAAAAAGAATCAAAAAATTATTTCAGGGTAATAGAGCAGCCATGGCAGGAGGATTTTTAAGTGCTGTGAAAGTTATTTAAACAGTTGGCTAATAATAAATGAGTATTTGCTTTGCAGTGCTTGTCACAAGAATTGATAAATTGCATCCTAACTTCCTTTTATGATGATTTCTCTGGTGACTATGGATTTCTGAAAGAACTCACTCAGCTGCAGGACTTCAGAAGAAACTGATGTACAGATCCTGAAAGCTGAACCCAAGTGCCAGCTTTTGCCTTATTGTTATGTTTGTCTTTCTACTTCATCAGTGGAATCAAAACAGATTTTTTATTTGGATTGAATTGGATTGGATTTTTACTTTCATGTATATTTATATTAAATAGTTCAGTCTTTGCATTTTGACAGAGAGCTTTGCTGATGCTAAACAGTGTTAATTTTCTTTTGTTTTTCTTTTGTCCATGTACTAAACTTCTTATCTTAAGCTGAATTAAGTTCCTTACAGTTATGTATATTAATAAGAAATGTTAGGTAACACTCTGGCAGTGTTTTAAATAAAAAGGGTCAATCCTGTCTAGTCCTCATTTTCTCTCCTCTACAGGCTTGTAGTTTCTTCTCTTCTCCTCACCTCTCCTCCCCCATAAAATCCTACCATGTGTTTAATTAGGTATTGTCTTAATTTTATGCTTTCTCATTTGTTTATAGGAAGAATTTTTAATGTTTCAACAGAATTTTTAATGTTCAAGCAGGAAATATCCTTGTTAAAACACTTGGAGTCATTAGAGAGATGACGTTTTGCCTGTATGAGGTCTGTCCACCCTTGCTGAATAAGGGATTTATGCCCTAATTGAATAGACACTTTGGATATGAACCACTATATATTTCCATTAATGTTGTCTCTGTTATTGTTCTCCCAATGTGATACTCTATCAATAGGGCTATTATACATGGTTTTGATTCAATGCTTTCAAAATGAAAAGCTTTACTCATCTTTTCAGGAGGTTTTCATCTGATTCATCTTCCTCATTCTGCTCACTTTTATTCTGTCTCTTTTCATTCCTTTGTGACCTTTGAAAGTTGATCTGAGCTAAAAAGGAAATGCAAACCCATAACATTCTATTGCTCTCTATTTTGTTTTTTTTTCAACACCTTGAAAACCAAATAAATCTGTGAGTCCACATATAAATGTAATTTGCTTTCATCTCACTCTACATTAGGAATTCTGGTAAAGTAGGTTTAAAGCATGGCACTTTGGAAGCTGGGCTGGCATAACTTAGCACGTGGAACCCTTTTTAAGGTAGCTGTAATTTCATTTTACAAGAGTCAGCCCTAACTGCTTCTCTTTAAATAGCCCATTAGAGTCCCCTAATAGGAAAATTTACAGCTCTCAGCTGCTTCTGCATATGCATAATGCATACAGAAATCAGATATCTCGTGTGCCCTGTGGCTCAGAGACATTTCTCTTCAATTAATAAGCAGTGAAGTAGATGACAAGATTATTAAACAAGTTTATAATAGATGAATGATTTTATAGACTTATGATGTGGACTGTTGACAGAGCTAAGCATTTTTCTGAAATAATGTATCTTTGTTATTTATTGAGAGGTAGAAAGAACATTTTCTGTTGCAGCCAGAACTCCCACAGTCACATTCTTGCAGGTTTGCATATACATGTGCAGATTTAAGAAAGTGTGGGTATTTTCTTTCTCCTGTAATGAGGAGTAGCTGTTCATTGGCACACGGACTTCAGGCCTCCACCATCAGCAGCATGACACAGTGCAGGATTTGAAGTTTGCCATTATTACTCATTTTTGACTTGGAGCTTGTTGTTTTGGGCTGTCTGGTGGAGTTATTAATCCATGGGAAGTAGACAACAAGTACAGGCTTCTGAGTGCTGTTCTCACGTGACCAAAATAGGAGTCAGATGTTTAGTCACATTTAAATAGTGTCTCTCCAGTGCAGTGGTTGAAACCAAACTCTGTTTTTAATTAAATAGAAATTTAGAGAGCCTTATACATGATGGGACTACAAACAAGGACCATTTTCTGTTTTTCAAGAATGTGATTGTAGTTAGAGTTTTTTAGTGTGAGGCTAATTAATATTCATGCATTAATGCAAGTATAAGGTATTCTATAATGGTGATTGGACTAAGAAGAAAGGCAAGAAAAAAGGAAATAGGTGAAGAGCTTAGAGGTGATATAAATGTCAAGGAAGCATGTGAAATAAGCTAGAGAACAGGAAGAGTTCTCTTACTGCTTTAGGACATTCAGCTCTAACTTCTCTGAGCTTAGCACAGCTCTGAGAATTTGTGATACTGGGTGGACTATCTAGAGAATAGCAAATCATTTTACTGGAAGTGTTCTTCCAGTAAAAAGCATCTAATATGTGCTGCTTGACTGAAAATTTCTAATTGATGATCTTGCAAGAAAGTTGTCAGCAGGATTAATTTATCTCATCCAGTGAAATAAAAAGCAATCAATAACAAAAAGCAAAATAAATGGCTAGTAATAGGTGTATCTGATTGTTTAAATGAAGCATACCATATGCATTATGATGCCTAACGGCATGTGAAATACACTTAAGATATGACATTGGTGCCAGTTTACTGAATTACAAAGCATAGCAGAGTGAACAAGGCAACATTAGTGGACAACTTTATTTAATCTAGGAATCTTTTTTTAAAAAAACAAAATTACATTTGTTGCTTTGAGGTAATTGGGACTGCAGATTTCATAATTTTTAAATTATCTTTTTCCGATCAGAGAACTTGATGAGCTGCTGCTGACTAAAGCTGTGTTCACAGCACAGTGACAAATCCACAACTATTGATCCCTGTGCCCTGAGCTGGAAGGTGCTACCCTGAATTTCGTTTAGAAGTCACAAGAATATCCAGTTCCTATTGACTCTTATCCAGGAAATAGAACTTACAAGACAGTAACTGATCTTTAATTGTCTTCTCCTTAATCTTTCCTGCCTGACAATTGGGTTTATTGGTTTCCCATGCCTGTCTGGAATGCCCACTGTTATTACACATTTTAAAGTGGAAATCATATCCTGCTAAAAGCTAATAACATGGCAATATAAAGATAGAAAGAGAACCTACCTAGATAATTCTCTTCAAACAAGGACTAGAGATTAAAACAAGTGTAAAGGGATTAGGTCAAATGATCAATCAGGAACAAAAATGACCCATGGTGTGAGGATCCCAACTGGATCCTACAAAGGGATTCCAATTACTTGAAAAACTGGGGGTTCTAATCTAATCTAGAATTTTTTCTCAGTTCAGCACCCATGTTGAAGTCCTGCCAAACTCAGATTTAAGGAAGAGAGTTCTCTTTTCGGGAAGAGAATGACCTGTGTCTGCTGTTCTTGTGACAAATGTAGATCAACTCATTTTACTTTTTGTCTAGTGCCTCTTCTTGCTCTGCTCATTTACTTGTGATCTTTCTTTGCTCCAGTCCTTACTCTGGACCTACACGTGGCCAAGTTTCCACAGAGAACATTGCTGCCACAGCTGCAGAGATCTTTGCTTCAGACTGCATGGAACTTCTGTACCAAGAAATCTGTTGATTTAAATAATTATCTCTCTTTGAAGCCTTAATTCAGTTGTGAAAGGAAGGACAGAAGTTGAGAGTTGCTCTCCTCTCAGAGACAGAGCCTCTTCACCTCCACTGCTCTTGCAGAGCATGTGGTTGTCAAAAACAGTTATCTTTTAAAAGAAAAGAGGTTCCCAGATACAGCTGAAAAAAGAATAGCAATTAACAATATTCTCCTCTGCTAGAATAAACCACACAAGATCATTTTCACTCTTGGGGAATCTTACCTTGAACACAAATGTGGAATAGTTCTAAAACCTTTTTATTACATCTCATGAAATATAATTTCATGGGCTGTTTAGAAGGAGGCAATTGCAGTTTACTTCTAGTTCTGTGTCTCATGGTTGAGAACCTTCCATATTCTCAACCAGAAAGAGATTTGCATTTCTTTTCATTTTTTCCCCATTTTTTGGCTGTATATTTTGGTTGATGTAGTGTTTTGTCAATACATTAAAAATAAACAAACAACAGCCAGTATCTTGTAACTTTTTGAGTGCTGTTTGTATTTCAGCAAAATTTGCCAAATCATCCAGAATGAAAAGTAAAACTGAAACTTAAAGTGCTTTAAAGAGTCTTCTAAGATATCCTTTTTCATGTTGATCCTTGTTTTGTATAGAGCTCAGAATATGCTCACTAATGTCTATTGAGAGTGTTGTGATAGTGAGGAATTTACCTACCAAAAGGGATGTTTAATTGTTTGGAGGGTTTTTTATTGTGTTTTTCACAAGTGACTTAGTCTGAGGAAAGAATATGTTTGGAGAATAAGCAGTCCATCTTACAAAAAAAACACCCAAACGTTTTTTGGGTGGGTAGACTTTATTGATAAGCTTTTCAGCTCTTAAACAGTCATTCAGCTGAAACTAGGAGGGGTTTTGTAGGGATTTTTGAATATAGATTCCTAAACTATTACTTGTTCTTGTGAACCAATAGATGACAGAAGAGTTCCTTCTCTTTTTGTTCTTCAACATGGTCATAAATATTTATCTTCCCACATCAGTGAAATATTCTTAAGATACCTAAAGAGATTTGACCTCAGCCATGACTTTATTATTACTAATGTACATTATTTGCATATGAGTGGTACCCATGAGCTATAGGCATGGCCTAAATTGCATACAGAATTAGAACAGGAGACATTTCATGTGGCCTTTAGGTTGAAAAAGATGAGGAGTGTCAGCAAGTGGACAAAGGAAGATGAAGAAATGGGAGACTGGTATCGTTTCATCAGTATGGTAAATGTTATTTTCAACACACCAGCTGTTCAGCCTGGAGTGTGTATTGCTTGCGTGGATGATAGAACAAAAAGTAGCTTTCCAAAGGGAGATATGGCAAAAACAGGCTGACAGATATTTGCAGGCAACTCCTTCAAGGATAAAATACAGGAAAAGACTATTCCATCCCAAATTAGCCCTTCTGAAAATTTAATGAATTGGAGATGGGAGTTGATGTTATTGGCTGCTTTGAGTCAGCATCTTGGCAGTGAGTTAATTCATTAACCTCATCCAGCTGAGGGCAAAGGTCTTCCTGCCTTTGGTGTAGCAGTGAGTCTTTGTCACATTGGCAGAGGTCTTGGTCGCAGTAGTTTTACATTGAAGGTACCACCTTGAATTCCACAACATTCGTTGAGAACAGAGTGAGAAGAAAACCTGGTTGTTTGACACTAAAGTGATTTTATTATGAAGGCCTGACACACACAAATAAATTCTTCTAGCATTATTTGAGGACCATATGGTTTTAGATAATGTAAATTTGTCGGCATCATGCTATTTGCAGATTTGGAAGACAACATAAGCTTCAATATCCTCAGTGCTTTAATTACCTAAGTAAGCATCATGGTTAGTGGCATTTCTGGTTAAAGTCCTAATTAATCTTCTCTATCTAATGAGAATGTGAAGATTTGGCTTGTGGCTTATTATCTTACTCATTATTATGAATGATAGGGCAACTGTATCAAGTCTCCAGTTTTACACTGCGGCATAATTATTTATGAAAAGGCCTTGCCCCAGAAATAGAAATAATGATAATTACATTTAATCTTTTCATGGTTTATTCAATTTTTTTGCAGTGAAACAGATCCCTATAGGAAAATAATTACTGAGAGGGGAAATGCAATAAACTATCAGACAGGCTTATTGGAAATACATGAAAGTTAGATTACAGTTTTTGCTATCTTTGGTATTGTTACTTTTCTTGCTCATATGTGTACTTTTCATGTGCTTGGCTTCATGTCATATGCATATTTTATAAGCTAATAATTCTACTTGCTGCTCTATTTTAGCCCCTGCAAAGATGGACCATGTGGACTGCAAAAAGCTGCTTGTTTAAGCACCTCTAACTGTGGCTGCTGTTGCTGTTTCTGTACTGATAAGGGCACAGAGAGTGCTGGATGCCAGGTGCCTCAGAAGGGTGTGTTTAGGATTAGCACCAAGAGTGGGTTTGCACCAGTTGGAGCCATTCTCAGTACTCTGACATATTCCATGTACTGCCTGAGAATGTCCCCACTGGGTAACTGACTCTGCTTTCCTTGTGTTCTTCCAGCATTGTGTCTTTAGTAGGTGTCAAAATGGGAATTTTCTTTTGTATTTTCATCATCAGCTGATATATCTATCGTTGAAAAGGACTTGAAAAAATAAAACTATTCAATGGAAAAATATTTTTTTCCTTTAGGACGAAAACTGTGTTTGTAGACAACTTTCTGATTTTTTTAAAGTTCAAATAAAGCCTTAGCAAATATGATGAACATAATTTTTGTGCTCTCAACAGGAAAAGCGGTGAAATGGTCTTGTTTTAGGCTGTGGCTAAGCTGGAGATCTGACTGGTTTTACAGCATTTCTGTGTTCAGTGTTTAAGTGTCAATGGTATTTGAAGCATTCTTAAATCTGACAGTCACTGCCAATGGCTTTTTCCTAGTGCATGGGCAGTGACCCTGTGCTCTGGGAAGTGGGGTACAGTGCAGAGCCAGGGGCAGACACCAGTCTGTGAGTGAGCTCAGTGTTTCCCTTCTACTCCCAGTGGGGCAGTGGTCTTGTCTTGGAGGCACACAGTTTGTGTGATTGGGATGGGACTGGCCCAGCCCCATGCCCAGTGGCTCAGCTGTGAGCAGCAGGTGAGCAGCACTGACAGCAATGAGCCATGGAGTGCCCAGGGGCACTGACCAACCACCAAAGGGAGCAGAGGCACACAGGGGCAGGGCATGAGCAGGAGGGGTAAAAGGTTGGGCTGAAGAACAGGAAGGGCAGATGCTTGCAGCCTTCTGAAGTGGTGAGGTGGTACTCTGTGTGGGTTGAAGCTTTCTGAAATTGTGTGGTCACACGCTGTGGATTGTGACCATCTCAACTTCGACATAAGCTGCAACATTATCTCCTGGATTTGTGTTAGAGAAAGAATTGCAAGTTTTACTGTAGAAGTTTTTGAATGATGGCTTGGTGCATGCATTTGGAAATTGATGAATAATGCAGCATGGGTAGGATTTCATGGTTTCTCTTGTCAGCTGACATCCTGTGGTTTAATATTTTGATAAGTGATTTTTGTTTTGATTTCCATATACATCTTTGTCTGTCTAGCTGCACTGCTGGCAAGAAAAGAAGGTAACAAAGAAATAGATGAGGAACTGCTCAGATTTAATATTAGGTAACTCTTAGTGTCACTTCACTGTTTTAGAACAGTGCTGATGAATCGCTCTACACTGGGAGTACGTAGATAATAAAATGGAAAGCAAGAGACCAAGAGCAGAGAACAAAAATATGCAGATTAAAATGTTGTTACCATATGCCACTATTTTTGTTGTTGGCATTTAGCTTTTCTAAGGAAATGGAGCAGAACCTAATGAAGGGAATCATTCTCCCAGTTGCTCTGGTTCCTCAAAAAGGGACCTTGGCAGCGCCAGGCAAAATTGTCTCTCTGAGACTTTGAGCCGCTCTTATGTGAAATGCATTTGAAAGTATTAAATCAGATCTAGTGTATATTGTAGCATGGAAATGTAATTTTAGCACAGATGTCACAAGGAATTACACTGCCCCTGAACAGTGATGTTTTGATCACTCCCTTCAGGATAACATCTTGTACCTTATTACTGCTGCCCGCTGTCCTGATGCTCAGATAACCACAGATCTCTTGTTTTCAGGCAGTCACCCCGAGCAGTGCATGCAGCAAGCTCATGCTTCTTTTGCCATAGTACTCTACAGTATTCAAAACCCTGTACAATGTCTGTCTTCAGGTGCTGAATGCAGCACAATGTCACTTTGGTCACGAGAGTTAGTTTTCATTTTCAACAGTGTTTAGTAATGTGATACAGAAAGGAGTTAATGAAAGAGATTATTAGACTTTTTATTTCTCGATAAACCTGAGTCACAGTAAAAGGAATGCTTTGGATATAACATTTTTATCCTTATCCATTAACAGTGTCACTAGCAGTGTTTTAAATCCTGTTTTTTTATGAGTGGAGTATTATGAAGGAGAATGACTTCTTAAGTAAAGAAATCTACTTCATTATTTATGATCTTCTTTCCTCACACTTCTCATTTGTGGTTTTCTTTTTTCAATTGGCTTTTTTATATGTTCTGAATGTACAAGCTTAGTTCAGCAATTCTTTATAGCAAGACAGGTTACTAGGGGAAGATGCTGAATGCGGGTACATTTGTCATGGAAAAAAGCCTACTCATGTCAAAATGGAGCTGTGCTGACTAGTCTGGAAAGCTTAAATTGATTACAGTAAATATGGATATTACTTTTCAGTGTTGTGACAGAAATAGAAACTTCTAATATCTCATGGTTTGACGGGTTTTTTTGTTTGGTTGGGATTTTTTTTTGTTTGTAGTTTTGTTTGTTTGTTTTTGTGCTACTAATTTGCATCTTTGGTTTTGTTGGTATTAAAAAAATAGAGGACTAAGTGGAAAAGAAAATCAGGGCTGTTGGATTTTCTTTTTCTTTTTTGTTTAAGCCTTAGCTAGTTTAAAGTAGTTGCACTGATAATTCCTGGCTTTCTATCTGAAGGTGCATAAGGTTAAATCAAATATTTATTAGTACGCTCATGGCCTGAGTTGGATCCTCAGCTCTTCAAAGCTTTGTTAATGAGAAAAAATAAGATATGAGCTGCATGATGTTACAATGTGCAAAATTCAACTATTCTTCTTGGATAATTTTTCTAGGTGGTCACAGTGGGTCCAAGTGTCTGCTGGAGCATGTCACTGAACCTGTATATTGTGGAATATTCCAATAAAGCACTATATGAACTTGCAGGAACTTCCTTGAACATAGCTATGTAGTTTTATATTGCTGTCTACATGAACTGAATAAAAATAGATTTCTTTTGTGCTCTTCCAACCCTGTGTGAGTTGTTGAAGATGATATATAGTTTATTTGCAAAACGTTTATATTATTTTTTTAAAACTAGCTATTATCTTTGAATTAATGTATTAGAAACTACAAATTGAGAGCAAGAACAATACGGCTCAGGAGGCAAATTTTTTCTTTAGTATGAATTTAGATCTCTATGGAATAAACTATTTGTGCGGTTGCAGTCAAAATTCTGATGAAATCACTGAAAATAGGTGTATATGTGATATCCAAAGGAGGTAATAAAAATATACAGTCAAAGTCTATATCATTACGTAAGTACTATGATGTAGGTTTTAAGTGATTCTCATACTGAAAGATACATAGGTGTGCAGAACTGCTGTTAAGGCAATTATGGCTTTCCAGAAAATTAGTTATCTTTCTGTGTTATTTATTTGTATGGAAAACTTGCCTTGTTTGTTACCACTTTACTTCTAGTCCATTTCTATGGCCCTTGTTTGAGTTTGCATGAATGTACAAAATTTCAACTCCGTCCCCAATTACTACTGGTAAACTTCTTAAGATTTCAAAAACTCCTTTATGGTGTTTCTGTGTACTTGGCTGAAAACACATCTGTTTTTATTGTGTTACAGTTAAGAATTACCTGTGTTTAAGCTTCTTCCAAATATGTTGTTGTATACAATCACATAATCTCCTAGAGAAACAGAAAGATCTGATGCTAAATTGTTCTACTGTCATCACCATCTGGATAGAAAGATTATTATTTTTCCCATTTCTTTGAAAAACCTACAAAGAACAGATGCATCCTTTGAACAAACGTGAAATAAGTGACATCTATAGCTAGCACACTCAGTAACAAGAGTGCAGATGTCATTTTCTGTGCTTTCCCTGTTAATTTAGATCTGTTCTGTAAAAGATAATAAGATAGGCGATTTCATGGGAATTAAGACAGTTCAGACATGATAATGTGTGTAGGACTGGACAAACAAAGCAAAGGAAAAAGGTTAATTAATAATCTCAGTTCACCCAGGTCTGAAGAACAGGAACACACATAAAAATTATAAACTTTGTCCTGTGTGCTCCAGCCCAGGTTTATTTGGTCCAGTGTCCTGTCTGTGACACTGCCCAAACCCAAATATCTGTGATACAGGATGGGAACTGAGCACTCTAGCTGGGTGATTGCGTAGTTTGATGTGTTTGCCTTCATTAATTCAGTCTCTTGGGCCTGTGTGAGCCCTTGGAGTGCTCTGGCAGGAGGTTTCACACGCTGAGGGCCCCTGTACAGAGCAGCCACCACCTCTGTCCAGTGCCATCTGCCTGGTGCTCACCTCACCCCCTGGCAGCCAGTGACATCTTAGAGTGATTCTTGTGCAGGGTAATCATGGCTTACACATCTCTCCATGGTTCTCCCTGGTTCTTTGAGCTGATTGTCCTGTGCCTTTTTCCATGTCACACCCTGGAGTTATGTAATGGCACGAGATGTCTTGTTTTTGTATTCCTTCCTAATTTTTTCCTGTTCACTGAGTTTTTTGGGCAGTCAGCTAATGCTTTTTTCAGCTGATACCTTTGTGATCAAAAGTTCAAAACTGTCGTTCATGCAAGAGTATGGACAGTCTGGATCATTAAGCATGTGAAATTTGGGGTTTTGGTTTTTTTGGGTTTTTTTTTTAATCTCTTTTAATTACCATTGAATTTAATCAGTATTCCCCAAATTGAATGCTGTTTTGGCACTTATGAAGTGGCCTCCCTGCCTTTGTTTTGGCCCACAAGCTTTTTCATTTTTGCTCCCTCTGTCCTGTAGAGGAGGGGCAGTGATGAGTGGCCAGGGGCACATGGCCAGAATCACCCTCCCTACTTGCCAATGTGCAGAAACAGTGTGTTTTTAATTTAGATTGTGAAACTTCACTGGTGACTTCTGTGTGCTGCAAAAACTGTTTACTTCTGTTTCCAGTCTGTGTGTACATACCCCAGGGTAAATACTTTGTGTTTTATCTCAGGGCTACTTAATATCCTGCAGAGCTGTGCTGCAGAAACTTGCAGCTCCTTTCTTTATTCATTCCTGTTTGCTGATTTTTTTAAAGAACTTTAAGTTTTGTGAGACGGGGTTTTTCCTTCTCATTACACAAAGCATATGGCTGTGTCTCCAGCTTACTCTGTCTGTGTATCTGTGCCTCCTGAGTGGTATCTGGATTGTTTCAAATGGCAGCTGAGGATTTTTCCCAACCTTCCTTCCTTCAGAGCACTGGTTTTGCTTTCTCCTCTATTCCTGGCAATTGATTATCAGAGGAAAACAATTTTCTTTGGTGTTTGTGCGCTCTATCAAATGCCAATAAGTTCCAAAATTGTTAGAGAAGAAGGAGAGGAGAATGGAAAGGGAATCATAAAGGCCATTTTTTTAAAATTTGAAATATGAACAAAACCAAGAGCATGTGTCATGTAACCCCGTTTGTTTGTGGGTTTATTTTTTTCCCCTTCCTTAGATAAGCTTTTCCTGTCATGAATGCAGTCTGGAAATAAACAGTTCTATGGGTTTTGTATAAAGCTAGTGCAATGAAAAGCTCTGATGTAACACATTGCAAAATATGATGACCACTTCTGTTTATCCAATTTGGTGACAGTTATGTATTTCTTGAGAAAAAGTTTATAATAAGAAACATTTATGTACTATTAATTATGTAAGATGGAACAAAAAAGGGTCACAAACAAAATAATGGTACTTATATTAAAAAAAGCAAGGGAAAAAACCCTAGATAGAATGTGTGAAAAGGACAGTCTTATAGAGAGGTGACTGCTGTTAACTGGGAGTTACATTTGTGACTATATGATTGTTTTGCCTGGTGAACTTGACTAGCTTGTCCAAAAAAATGAATTAAAGGCAGTTAAAAATCATTGCATTTCATCTTCCTAAAAAGTGGCAACTGATCCACAGATTTCCCTAAGTGAAGGAGAAACATGAGGAAAATCTATATGTGGATGAGAAAATTTTTTGTGATTTGTTTATCCACATACAAAAACCAGATTCTAGATACTTGTTTTAAAAAAAAACCCAAACAACCAAAACAACTAACAATCAAACAACTAAAAATAAGTTGAAAATCCTTCCATAAGGATTAATGGGTTGTTGACTCCAGTTTTATGTCTTGCAACATCCCTTAAAATCTGTCTGGTCTCTCACTAATCCCCTAAATGCTTTTCTTTGTGCTTTTGGCTGTCAACAAGCAGCACATGCCGTGGTGGCTTTGGAACTACTCATGGTTGGCTGATCATCTGATTATTGCCCTTTAGCTCATGAGTGAAATGAGCAGAGCAGCTAAAATTTGAATTCTCCCTGCTCTCCTCTGTCAGGGCAATAATTGGATGCAGTTCTCTAGTCAGTCATTAGAGTTCACAAAGTTGAAAGTTAAATTTGCGAAACCTTAACCTCATCAAATTTGGTTAAATTGGTCCAGTGAATTGTAAAGTGATTGCAGGGAGAATGAAGGACTGACAAATGAAGATGGACAAACAGGGAGTGTGATATGTACTGTTTGCTTTTTTAGGAAAATGAGAAAAAGCAAAGCTCAAACATAGGAACTTTCTAATCTGTTGTGTCATCTCTGAAATAGCTTAACTAAAATGGAAATAATTACCTTAAAATTGGATGTTGGTTTGAAATAGTCAAATCCTTCTATCTTTAACTATACAGTTACCATTTCTTCTTTTGGGACACTTTTTTGAGTCTCAATAAGTTTAATTTAGGACAGTGTTCTTGAGCAGCATAGACCTGAAACAGCTGTATTTCTGTTCCTTAAACAACAATATTTGTTTTGGTAATACAATCTGTCTGCTGAGTATGTCTCTCCTGCTGAGTATATTGAAGCTGCATGGAAGTTGCTTGGAAAACACTGCTGATCTTCAACTCTTGCAGGTTTAATCCAAATATAATATCTAATATGCAAAAGCACACATGCTGTGTAAAACACAATTTGGGTTTTTAAAAGTTACCTAGGCTGGGATCTTGAGAATTCAGAGAAATCCTTCTGACCAACAAACTCTTCTATGCAACTGGAAAATATCATCAAAATCTAGTGGTTGAGAAAGAAATGCAGTTTGAGAGCTTAATCTGACTGTTATTTTGAAATGAATGAGTGTTTGCTTTGGTGACAAATGGAGACTTAAAATGTGTATCAGTAATGCTTGGAAGAAACAGCATGGGCATGGTGGTGGGATTGTACAGCTGGAAATTATAGTCTCCTACAACTTTCCTAATATGGGGAATTCTGGCACAAACATTTCCTATATGTGTTGTTTCTGATATTTCTGTGGTACTAATAAGGATGAACTCATCTGAAATCAGCAGACTTACACCAGTAAAGTTTGGAAGTGAACTGGGTGATATTTTTTTCCTGTGCACTGAGCATTTGTCATTGTCAATGCTTTGTCAGTCACTGACATTATACCTGTGTGCTGTCAAGTTTATCTTAATCATACAAAGCTGGGGTTGGACAAACATGACTGACAGATGTGAGTGCCCACAGTTATCTGGTGCAGGGTGTGTGGAAGCTTTGCTACATGAGGCAGTCACAGCCTTTGTCCTTACAGGGCAATGCTGCTCACATTTTTGCTTTGCTACTAATAGCACAGAAAGTGATTAGGAGGGATTCAGGAGAAGCAATTGAAAAAGTAACTGACTTGTGAAAGATTTAATGAAATGAATTTATTTGCATAGCCAAGTGAAAATGAATTTTAGTTAAGGATAACACATACAAGGGGAATAATATTCTAGTAGTTGATGGCTTTTCAATCTAGTTGAAAAACTGATCATAAAATGTTCTGGCAATCAATGTAACAACAGACATGCTGGGAATGAAATCCAGAAACACATTCATAGCTCTGTCTGCAGTTAACTTAGCCATGGGAACAACCTACTTAAGGATGTGGTGAGTAATTTGCCATTATCCAAAATCAGAGGGAAAAAATCTAATTTAATCCTGCATTTTTAAAATGGATCCTGAAAAATGTTGTGGTCAAGACCGTGCAGAAAGTGAATAAAATGCACTTCAAACTGAAATATAGTTGTGATATACATGGGTTACTGCTTGTCTCTGAAGTACAGTAGCATTGCATGTTTGTTATTTTCCCCTGGAGTCAGCTCAGTTAATAATTATTATTGCTAAATCTGACATGTATTCTACACTGCTAGGGAAGATGAAAAGATTTTGTAGAATGGTGATGAATACTGTACTTGTCAGATTTTTCTTTTTCTTCCGATAAGTGTTTCATCATATCTGTTTTTAGGGCTGCACTTACTAGATTGCTCTTCAATTCAAGCAAAGAGGGTCCTGTCCACCATTTTATATCACTAGATAATGTAGACAAGACAGAACAAGTCTGATGAGATTAGATACTGTTTTCTGCTTTCCAAAAAAGACAGTGCTTGCTTCTAATTTTATCTTTGTCTAGACTGTGCTTCCAATGGCAACAGCTCAGCACTGAGCACTCTGCAGCAGGAGCTGGGGTGAAATCACTTTCAGCAATGGAGTTACCAAGCACAGAGCATTTTTGTGTTCCACAAAGAGAGGAGAGGTCTGGCAGGTGTTTTCTTGGCATCCTCACTGAAACTGACAGTTGCAAGTTTACTGTGAAGAAGGATAAAAATGTCCCAGGTTTTAAAAATTCAGACTTTTGAAATGCCCTTCTTTCTCCCAGCAGTTCACCTTGACTTGTTTTGGAATTTGCATTTGTGTTAGGTGAAAATAAAAATTTTGGAGGTACTTGTGCAAAATATTGCTAAAGAAAGGCTTAGTTACTCCACTGTTTCCCTTTTGATTTTTTTCTTGGCTAGAGCTCGGGCAAAACTCTTATTTCATACAACAAGCCTGATTTCTTGTTTCATCCACATTGCCAGTTTTTATGAAAAAATAAAAATAGATAATCTGTTACATTAGAGATGGCACAAACCCAGTAACCAGTACAGCTGGTGGGAGATCACCAGAGATGCTGGTGATGGGATCTTCTGCTTGAGCAATGGGAATATCTGAACAGCTGAGGTGTTTTCAGTGCATTCCCACAGTATCTAAAGAGCACTACACTAACTTCTTGACAAATCTTATAAAATTCTACAACACAGAAGGAAGGAAATGCCAGATGTAACAAAGCCTGGACCACAGAAACTGAGACCAGTGTTTTTTTCTATAGGTTTTCAAGAACCATCTTTTTACAAGATTCATGGTGGATGATAATTTAAGCAGAAAAAATTTAAAAAGTTTTCCGCAGGGAGAGGAAATGAAAGTTTCATCAGTATGGGTTCAGTAAAAACCTGGAAGTTGAGGATGAGAGAATTGTCCTGGCTGGATGAAACTAGGACACATCATGAAATTATATTCATGTTTTCTGGAGGTCCTATCAGAAATGAGTTTCATTCTTTGTATTCTTTTAAAAGTGTGATCTGTGTATGTTGCCTTCTCTTTTTTTAATTTCAAGAGTATAGACGTACTTTTCTGCTGATGCCAAATAGATTCTTAGTTTGTATATACAATCCAGACAAAGGAGTAGTTCAATAGCTACAAAAGCCTCCTAGAGAAGTAGGACAAATTAAACTTCACTCTCATTACCTAAAATCAGGTGATGTTACTAAAATTAAATGTGCTTTTGGGCAGGTTTGACCCACTGATGCAGTAAGACAAAACCTGGATATCCAGCATGAAAGAGTGTGCCCTTGGTGGCAAAAGTGCCCTTTGCATGCTGTCAAATGTTTCCCCTCTCATTTTATTACTGCATGAATGAAGCAGAAGCAGTAAAATGAGCAGTTCTACATCTGGGATATGAGTCTGGTAACTTTTCCCATGTCCTCATACAGACTTCAGAGCATGTGTATGGATTGTGTATGCTGTTGTAGGATGCCTCATTTTTAGATGATTTTATGTTTTTAATGGAAGTTTTTTAGCTAATCCTTTTTTATCAAAAGAAAGTAACCTTTGATCACAACTCATTTAAGCTTTCATCTTTCAAGATGTTCTGAAATACACAAAATCAATATGTAATATGTGGAAGATTTGCCTGTGGTAAAAGGTCAAGAAAAAGAATTTTTCTCCTAGCTATTGACACAAACACTTGGAGGTAAAATACTTTTCAAGGTATTTTGTGTCACACTTGAAGTCACATTGTGTGATATAATAATCAATAAAGACCACAATGATAATAATTTCATTCTGTCTGTATCAATGCTTATGAACAGTACTGATAAATCTCCTTTTGGCTGCTACAGGGTTGGTTAGCCATTGTTATGGAACAATGATTTATTCTGCAAGCATTTTCTTTTTCTGTCTAAAATTATAATGATGAAAGCAGTTCTTAATTTAAAGTAGAAAGAGAAAGATATAATGCACTTCTTAAAACTGATAAGACTCTGTGTAGGAAAATGTAAGTTGCAAAGTTTGCTCTAAGCAGAAATAATCTCACAGGTATTTTTTTTTTTCACCTGTGAGAGAGCTAATGTCAAATATTCACTGTGCTTGAGAAACTTTGCTTCTCTGGAGTACATGATGAGATCAGAGATACATACTAATTGTGGAATAAGTCTTAAAAAGGGTTACTGAAGTGCAGAGAGCTCCAATGAGCTTCTAGAAGGAATGAGGGTTTTAGAAGGGCTGTAGGTGGATGTAGTGGCAAAGAATTCACATTTGTGGAGACACTGAGGGAGTCTGCAAAAAGATTTGGTGTGTTCAGCAGAAAAGGATCTCAAAAAATTCTCCCCAATCTTGTGGTGTCATAACTTCAGTTCATTCTGAGACTTGCATGCATTTTACATACTGGAAATCAAAGTTAACTGAACTGGTATGATTTTTTAATTTATTTTTAAAAACTGCAGGCAATCTTACAGTGCAAGGGTTAATATGACACTGTTAGTCTGACATTGGCACTTAAAGCCATAAAAACGTGGTTGTTGTCCTTTGAGTGCAACAAAGTACATGCATTAGGAATTGGCTTGATGCTGTTTCCTTATTGAAAATCATGTAATGAAAAATTACTGATGAAGAGTACACTAAGAAAGCCTGTATTTTTTCTTCATAATGTCCTGATATTTGTAATATAATTTAATTTAATCTTTTACTTTAGGATGTCATTTCTGTAAAGCAATTTATCTTTGCAAATCATTTAAGGCGGTTGTCATAGAATCTTACAATAATTTGGGTTGGAAGGGACCATTGAAAGTCATCTCTAAACTGGAAAAGAACAAGCAAAGATATAAATCAAGTGGAAAATTGTTTGAAATGTACAATTTTAATGAAAAAAGCATTATAAATATTTTACTCATGTATTTTGATACCTGCACCATAGGAAATTAGGTTATTTTATTGTGCTTCATTTTGCAGCCATTTCTAAAAACCAAGCAGAGAGAACTAAGCTCATGGTGCTGTCTGCAGCCATTGTGCCATGGATTGAAATGACCTCTGGAAACTCTCTCAGAATATCTCAGTCAAGGTAAGAACTGAAGTGATTTAATTATTTTTTAAAAAATATTTTTAATATGTTTAGCTGGTGCTAAAGAATAAAAGCATGATGGGATAAAGGCCATAGACACTCCATAGAAGAAGGGTGGTACAGTCTCACTCAGTGGTGATTTACAGAGATGGTAACCACTTACAGAGATGGTATAACCAAAATTTGGTCTTTGTTGGACAGCAGCAGTTCACACTTCTAAATGCAGACAGGTCTGGAAAGCCAAGGAATTGCCCAGCTCTAACACAGGGATTTTGTTTGTGTTTATGGCTTAAGCTGAGAAGAAAATCTCTGGTTTATTTAGGGCTGAAAAGGGACTTGAACATCCATCAATGCACTCTTAGGGAAGGCAGCATGGAGTCACTGAAATGACAAGCTTTTCTTTAAGATCTACATAAAATCATTATGCCTGCCTGAAGCCCATTAAATAGCCAAACCATTAAAATATTCTGACCTTTAACCAGGTGAAACTTTTCATGACAAGTTTATTGTAACACTCAGTGAATGATCACATGGGATTATTCTGAAACAGCAAATGTTTTTTGGAATATAGAATGAAATTTTGTAAGAAAATGGTAGGCAGGCTACTGGAAGAGATGATTTTATGAAATATAAAGCATAAGGTAACTTTTCAATAAATCTGGTACTATGTTTCCATAACAGCATCAGAAATATATATTTGAGACTAGAAATTAGTAAATTATAATTACATAAATTCATTAAAAATTAAAGAAACACTGTATTATGGCACATTATGTTGCTGTAAACCTATTGCATTTTACCCTTATAATTTCTATCTGTATTGCAAAATACACATTATAAATAGCTGTTTAATGATAGCAAAAATCAATCATTATGATGTATGAAGTCAGGCATAGCTTCAGCCCTCCTCATTTTCTTCTTGTAGACTTTATTTACATAATAAAAGATCTATGTTTTTACATGGACCTATGAATAAAGACGTTGGAAAAAAAGACAGCTGTGTAAAAAGAATTTTATGATGATCTTAAATAAGATCACAGGAGAAAAATTTTTCCTTTTCAGTTTAATACACAGCTTGCAGAGTTGTCTGTAAATGCAGATACCAAATCAGGGCCATGAAATATGTATATGTATATGTATAAATAGAAAAGAAAAATTTACAAGTGGGAAAAACTCTAATACAGAATCTCAGCAAGTTGTACTCCCCAGGAGCAAACAATCAGCTGTGATATAAACTGAATGAGTGCTCCTTTTGCTGGAGGTTGCTCCACTACATAACACCTTTCAGCAGTGCAGACCTGAAGCCTCAGTTGCGTCTAGAAGCACAAAGCTGAAATTCCCAGGCTCTGCAGAAGGCACAGCTCAGCACAGAACATAGGAGGCTGCACTTCAAGCCCTCCAGCCCCTCTGAGCAGTGAAATAACAGGGCAAAATTCAGGCCAGAACACTGCTGGGAGCTTGAGTGCAAGGACAATATTGCTTCTTATCTATAGGCTGAGATTGAATCTCCTCCAGCTTCAGACTTCTGCAATACAAATATCTGGATCTTAGCTAGATTCCTTTTGAACTTGATGAAGAGAAGGAGGCTCTTCTAGAGAGCAATTCGTAGAACTATTTTGTGGGTTTTCTAATGAAAAGATTAGGTGACTTTCGTAACATTCTGAGCTGGGTGAAGTGACAGATTTTGCTCCCTAGGAAGTACAGATATTTCATGCTGTTTCCTGTGGGAATTGTTTGATGAACAGGTTGAGTTAAAGCAACCTGCTGCTCTCTTGTTGTTTGAACTACAACTTCCCAAGTGGGCTAACTGCTGGAATCTGTAGTGGTAGCTTTAATGAATAACTCATATTGGAGTATTTTGTGGTTAAAATTTATGAGCATGAAATACTATAATACCATATTTCTTTCTATGGATGCATTGGAACAATCCAAGGTAATATCTTTGGGTTTTTTTCCCCTTTATTTTTGCATATGATTTCAGTATAAATTCTGAATTATTCACTTCAGTAAATTTGGTATGATAGCTTATGGAGTAAAAAGTTCTCAAGAACAATGTATCAATTTCAGTTTAGTGCATTGTTATCTATTTTTTTTTTTTTAAGCTAATAGGATTGGACAAAGAGTGGTAGCATAAATATGTCCACATTATCCCTAAAGGAATACCTGGAAACATTTTGTGAACTTCAAAACACATTGGCATATGAAATAAAAAGTCACATGAGTGATGAAAGACGATTCTGTATTGTCCTGCTCTGGCAGTGGTAACTCATGCAGCCCTACACCCTCCCTCCAGGTTCAGGGGTCTGTGTGCCAGATCCATGCACCAAAGTGAAGCTGCTGCAGGAAGGGACATCAGGGGATGCCTGAGTGTCCTCCACAGCCCAGCCCAGCACAGCATCCCCTGCTTGAGCCCAAGCCTGGGCAAGAGGGAGCACTGCTCAGTGCAGCTGCACAGCTCTGCTATTCCTGCTAAGTCTGCAGTGGAGAAGCCATTGAAATTTTATGAAACGTACTCTTAAATTGCCCAGACTGCTCTTGCAAATATCAGCTCTTATTTTTGTTCACCCTCAGCTTTTTCTTCCACCTTTGTTTACATGCTATCTCATGGTTCATATTTGTCTGTTTTGGCTGTGGCTCAAGGCCAGAATTGAGGCTTACTTTTGCCTCTCTGCAGTATGTTATATAAATACATGCTATATAAACATCAGTTGGGATAGCACTGTGATCTCCTTAGAATTTTTCTTTTTTTCTTGGCTGAATATATTAGGAAAGAATCACCAAATGCTCGTGCCTATTTCAGACTGATTTCTGATTCTTTTTGGAGGTGTGAGAGCTAGAAAGCTATTTCTTGGTGAGGAGACCACCAAATACAGAGTAGAGAGGAGTTTAATTAACTAGTGTGGAGAAACTGCAGGAGGAGAAAATATATCCTGTGGTAGATAGAAAGTGAGAAAGATCAATTTGTTTGTACTGGCAGCATCACCCACAGAGTGAACTGTGAACAGGGAAAAGGGCCTCACTCACAGATCCATGAGACATGTGCAGCACAAAGAACAGTGTTCTCCTAGGACTGAGATGTTTCTGTGACCTTTAATAAAATCTCAAGATATTCTGGCATTTTTATATCACCGGTGATTGTTCTAGGATGGTTAAAAAAAGTGAGTAGGAGCAAAAAAGCCCCTCAGAATAGAATGTCCTGTTCATATGAAATTTATAAATTCCCTAAAAAAGAAGGTGTTGAGAATTCTCTGTAAAAAAAAATGAACAATAATGCACTAGATAAATTCAGAAATAAAAGGTAATGATTATCATTTTACAAAGTGGTGCTATGCTGTAAAATTCAGCTGCTTATGTAATTTTTTTATAAGAGACTTAGTTCTGTTTATCAGTATTCTTGTAAAATGTGCAACAGAGACCTTCATCCACTGCAAAATTGCAGTGTTTCTGGGGTTTTTCCCAGTTTCTGGTAGTTCTGGAGCAAAGCATCTCTTTACTCACTAGCATTAATATTAAAGATCTGAAACATATTAAGTTGTCTGTATAGGTATTTATAATTAGGAAGGTAGTTGGTTAAAATTTGACCAGAGAGGACTATTATTTGGGGAATTTACCGAGCTGTTCTCCATTCCCTGTTCAATAGCTAAACTCTATGACTAGTAGTAAGAGTCTCAGTTTAAATATTTTGAGGAAAGGGAGAAAACTCCAAAACACTTTTAGCATTTTCAGCTAGTTCCTAGCAGCCAGTAGATGTCATTCTATCTCTATTTTAATGCCAGTTTCTACTGTTCTCATTATATTTTTCTAAATAACAAATTGCAGACAGGGATGGGGGGAAACATTTATGTTTAACTTTTTCCTGATTAATGCACAAGTCTATATCTTTCTTTTCAGTAATGTAAGGTGTCGGAGTATGAAATTGGTACTTCTTGATGCAACTGAGGCTGATATGCTATTGTTTTTCCATCACTCATCCATTAGTACTATTTAATTTATTTATATGTTTGTATAAGGAATTTGTCAGCTTTGGAGTCTGCATGGATCTTCTTTCTTTTGTTTCTTTTTTCTTTACAAATTCCTTTTCCTCTCTGAGGAGGTTTGCTTGATGCTGTCCTGTAGTTTTTCTCCGATCACTTCTCAAGGTGTCAAGGCCAAATACAAGAAGAGTTTTGTAACCCTGGGGTAGACACACAGAGTGCTGCCCAGAGTCACACAAAAGAAACCTCTGAGAGCAACTGGAAAGAGAGGTTTGGTATTTCTTTTCTGAATAACCTTATTGTTAACTAAAACCCAAATGCAGAGCCCTGCTGGCAATTGTAGCAAATGGAAAGACTTCAATCTACAATAAGGATTTTGCAGTCTTGCTAAGATAAGCAATTTGTAATTAGTAATTTCATTTCTGTCCAAAGATACATAGTGACTGTCTTGAGAATGATGTGGGCAGAGAGCCAAACCACTGAGGCTGTGAGGAGGCTGAAATGCATGCACTGTCTTTGAAATGCTCACAACTGCACGTGCTGGTGAGAGTGGGAAGAAACTGGACACACCATTCACTCCATGACTGGAGTAGCTCAGGTGTCAGAACTGTCAAGCTGTCAGTTGTCAAAATACTGAATTCTTATTTTTGCTCTTTGGTGGCCATTGTTTTACCTGGTCCTGTTCTGTCACATGGGGACCCCATGTGTTTTGTTAGCCACTGAGTCAAGGCAGATGCTCTCCAGGGTACATTTACTCTGCTCCAGCACAGAATTTGCAGTCCATGCTTCTAGAGAAGCCCTTGCTGTGCCAGAGCAAAAAGACCCCATTTTTTTTCAGACTCAATTACAAATACAGGAACACAGGAAAGACAGGCCTAACATGAACTTTAAGATGGAGAACCTTACCTGGTTTACAAGGTAAACTTTACAAAAGTAAGGTTTTAAATGAGACTGGAAGAATAAAAAAGTGGATTACAAAATTACATTCTTTAAAGCCATTTTGTAATACCTCTTCTTAAGAGGTTTACAATGTAAATTACCTTTGAACCCACAAGGGTTGGGCTGAATGGCAAACTTTGTATCTGGTTTGGGTCTTACCAATGCTACTGCAATTTCTGTCCTTACACTCACTGAAGTGTAAGCAGGTGGATGACAGTGGCATAAACTGCTCTTCAGATGCTCTAAAAGAATCTGAAGCGTGTGTGTGCTGGGTAATGCATGCAGGGAATTAGCTACAAACTGCTGGTCAGGGTCTGGCTGTTCCTGCTGCACTTGGGGCTGTGTGACAACTCCTGCTGGTTTCCCACATGTGTTAATACCTCACTAATATCACACCAGTGCCACACTGTTACTGGAAAGAATTTGAGGTAGGAGCGTTGCATTTACTCTGGATCTTGGAGCTTTGATCTTTGATAATTTTTTACTGTAGAGAGCTACCGTCTCAAGCAAATCAGGAATTAGAGCTAATAGGAATAGTTACAAGAAGTGTTCATGGTACCCTGTGTCTCATTAGCATATTAATAATCATGGCAAAAAATCACAGCAAAGAGCTACTGCAGTCACAAAAGGAAAAAGAGTTACAAATCCATCATCAGTAAGTGATAGAAAAACAAGGAGAAGAGACTGAAAGTGCCTTTATAGATACCAACTGGCAAAATGTCTGTCTGCTGAAGAATATCACAGTCTTGGTGCTGTTTGCATAGCTGAGGAAATCAGTTATATAAGCAAGCAAAATAAACACTACTGCCTGTGTAAAGAGGAAAAAAACAAATAAAGGAAATAAGTGTGATGGGGAGTAAAAAGAACTGAAGAATATAAAGACACTGTGAATAGAAGGGATTGGGTGCTAGTCAGTTTAAATCTGTCTTGTACAGCTACAAGGAAGAGCATGGAAACAAATCACTCTCAACTGGACAAGGAAATAAGAAAAAGGCTCAGGAAATGAGTTGTGGCAAAGCGTCTAAAAGACCAAAGATGTCAAAGCTCAGTTGGTTGGACAGAGGACAAAGCTTTTGTTGACTTGAAATGTGCATCTGAATACCTTTTGCTGAATTCTGCGCATTTTTACTCACAGCACCAAAAATAATGAAATTGCATTCTACCTTTTAAGCTGTGAGTCACTTTGCTGAAGGGTCACTGCCCAGACAGTCTGAATGTGCCCAGCAGACAGAGAATACCAAAAGGAAGTTGAAATTTACATCATGTCTGTGTCGTGACAAAGGACAATATAAAGATAGCAACTTCTCAGGGGGTTGTTATTAGGATCCTTTCAATCTGTGCCAAAAGAACATTATTCAGAATTCATACTGGGATGTGGCTTGTGACTGACAAAATCTTTAGTCCTGAGTGTGTCTACTCATCTTCTGGAAGAAGCTGTATCCCATTGCTGCATGCCTTTATAAAAAGGCAGAAAGGGGAGAAAGTGGACCATGGAAAGGTCTGCAAGGTGCAAAGGAAAGAAGGGAAGCCTCTAATAAGCTCCAACTTCTTCCTGTTTTAACCTGCATGAATCATGCCATGCAATGCTGAGTTTGTGTGCACTCGGGGTTAGGGAAGGGAGGACACAGGAATTTCTGGTTTAATCTGTCACCTAGCCCCATTAAAGGGGCAGGATAAATTTCCTTCAGAGAATTTGCCACAGTCTGACTAGGATGGCATCAGAGCAGTGAAAAACAGGTGCTTGGAGAGAGGTTGGCTGTTCAGCTGCTTTTTCATGAAATTATGAGCTTGGCAGCACAGCAGGCCCCATCCTTCTCACATTGTACCTCTTTCATACCCTATTCCTGCGAGGACCATCAGGATGTTAAAGGTGTGTCTGCTCCACATACCTGTGGGTCAGCTCAGTCTGAAACACTGGAAAGAGAAAAATCCCTGCAATAGGTTTCCTCAGAAAGCTCTTTTCCTGCAGAATCTGATGTTCAGGGAGTTGTTTTGCTTTTTAGGACAGGCCATACCTGTGGAAGGAGGCTGACTAGAGAGGCTGCTGCTCCTCTTACCCCTTTCTTTGTATTTTCATTGAGCTTACACTGAAATGGACTTCACAGGTTTTCAGATATGCTCAATTTGTTCTCTTCTGTACCTGTGGGAGAATATGCAATGTATTATCATCCAGATAACAACCTATTAATGCATCCCACTATGTACTTCAGTAATTGTATCCAGTGATTCTGCCGAAGGAAGAAATTGAGTTAGTGCCTTCATTTGTGCAATGAATATGATCCATCTTTTCTCCTGTGTCCAGGCCTCCAACTGCAATAATTAGTTGGCATAGACCATTTGCAAAATTGAAATGACTATATTATGTGATTCTTTCTTTGGTTTATCTTTCTGCATATTTAGACAGGAAACATATGTCATCAGCTGTGGATGCAGCTTTTACAAAGAGATGACTCTTTCTGTGCACTGTGGTGCAGAGATGTCTCAGTTACAGATGCTTTGTGGTTTGCAGGATTTACTGTCCCAAAAGTGGTGCTTTCTAGAAGCAGAGAATTAACCTTTGCTTATCACTATTCTCTTTCTGACTGTAGTATGTATATACAAATGCCTTGACATAGGAATTTAATTATTTTATGTACAACACAAAGCCAAAGCAAGACAGCCATTCACCTCACCTTCCTCCTTTCCACTTCTCTCTTTTTTGTGATACAACTGATGTGGTTAGGCTTATGTTAAGGAAACATTAAAGTGATCTTGTCCTTTTTAAGACTTTGTTTTCAGCTCCAGATAGAAGTGATATGTTGTACTTCTTCATGTGAAAATTTCTTACATCAGTAAGCCTGAATCCCTGTTGTATGTCTCCAGTGGTACCTTGGTGTTCATTACTGCTGGGTTGGATTGTTTGTATCTTACTTTCCTTTGCTTTTCTATTCAAAGGTGATGTTTTTGGAATCAGTGTCTGCCTAATGCCAGCTGGTCTGATGCAGCTCTTTATAAAATTCATATAATTAAAAACAGGATCTACTCATATTTTAATATTTTACTATTTACATTACTGTTCATTCTCAGTAGCCAAGGAAATGATATATGTTTTTCTCTGTTGTTTTTTACCTTTTTATGATGCACTAGAATTATAATTTTAATAGGCAGAAATTATATTATTTTGGAGGTGAATAGCTTACCATTATTTTAGGTAGAGTTTAAAAGTTTTGGAATAACTCTAAAATTGTACTTCATTTGTTAGGAATATATGAAGAATAAGCATTTGAGATTCTGGTTTTGTTTGTTTCCTAATTTTCAAAGCTAAATGGCTGTCTATTAGTTTTACTGTACAGAATTTATACCTAAAATGCAAATTGCAGTAATTGAGCTTTGTTTTCCCCATTTGTTTTATAGGGAGAAACCCAGTAGCCTTCCGAGGTTCTTGAATTTTTAGCTGTTTCTCTGTACTGCATATAAGTAAACTGAAGAAATTACTCTGTTTACATGCTCAGTCAAAAAAAAAAAAACCAAACCAAAAACCAAGCCTTTAAATTTAGCCATCTTCTAGCTTTGGTCCCTGGCTAATTTTAGATATAAGAACATTCTGTATATAATGAAATACCTGGAAAGTACCAGCAGCTATTCAAAATGACTCTGCCTGAAATAAGCCACATAAAGGTCACACTTAAGATAATAAATATTCATGTAATTAGGTTATATGTAGCTACACAGAATACAATAGCACCAATCACCACAAGTGATTGAAATATTTTCATCAGATTCAGAGATGACTGAGAGATGAAGAACACTGCCAAGTGGAACTTGTTCTTGGAATACTCCATGGTAGTTAAGAATGACTGTTCAAACCATTGGGATCATTTAAATGTCTTTGCCAAACCCCTGCTTTTTTTCTCTTTTGTATGGTGCAGTGTTCCTTGGCAAAGTCTGGGTCAAGTTGTTCCCATTCAGCAGCTTTTTACATCCTTTCTGTGTTAGAAAAATTATCTGTACATGAAATGAAATAGAGAACTATTCTGCTCTTACAGTTTTCATTACAGAAACAAGACATAAAGTAGTCACAACTTTCTTTCCTTGTACACAGTGACACTACCTGTGTTCCCCCCTTTCCCTTTCTGTAAAAGTTAAGACATTAGTGCCAGTATCTTCCCTAAGTTCTGTTTCAAATTATTACTTCTGAATTCCTTCTGAAGTTTGAGCAGGATTCAGCATTCATCACCTGTAGTCTTAAACCATTCTGTCTCATGTAACAGTGCACAGCAACATCTGTCCAAAAGATCTCTGGTTTGTGGCAGTGCTCGTTTCTAACCCAAAATACAGCAATATTATTCACCACAGGTGTTCATTTGTCTTGCACTGCACTGCAGCAGCTGGAGCTGCAGGCACAGCTCTGCACAAGGCGCCGTGCAGGGAGATGGACAGTCCCATGGGGCTCTCCCTGCATTTGCATGGAGGGAGAGCCTGACGTTCAGCACCTGGAGTAACACGAGTTTTGCCTCACCCAGGTAGTTTGCTGATCACCTTGCAGTGTAAAATCCCAAGTATTTTATGGAAGAACAAATTCTAAGCAAGGAGAAGTCGAGCTCTCAATAGTGTGTATGTTGCTGTGCCCTCTGGAAGAAGCCTTACCCAGCTGAAGGTTGTTTCCAGTGCTCAAACAAATAAAAAATCCTCCAGGGTCCAGGTGGCACAAAAGAAGTTTAAAAAATTGCCTTTCAGACACTAACAACTGAGACATGACACTTGTTCCATGAGCACAGGGGGCTCAGGGCTGTGATGATCCAAGTGAAGGAGTTGCCAAGAGGCTGCAGTGGTTAAACTCCTGTGCCTGCTCAGGCAGAGCTGTCACCATTGCAGGGCAATCAAATGGAGCCTGGAAAGGCTTGAAGAGAGATGATCTGTGACTGGTTGTGATTGTCTTAACACATGGCATTAATAAAAACAAAGGGTTTTGTTATGTTGGACATGGATATATTCAATTTAGTGTGTTTCTCATCATAGACAACAAAAAACATTAACTGAGATAGAAATTTTCATATTTACCCACCTAGATACTGTAATGTCTTTCAATTTCCTGTTGTTCAATAATGCTGTAATGTGAAAAAATTCTTGCTTGTGCTTCAAGGTGAGAGACTGTTGACTGATGAAATAGTGAGCTATTCTTACAGAGAAATGTCCATCTGTAACTGTGTTGAATTTCAGTTAAAATCAATTTATAGCTCATTTCATTATTTTCTGCTTTCAGAAGTGAGGCCCAGTGATTATTTTTTCTTGTCTAGTCCTTGTTTAGTTTCTTAAAAGTAAAACAAAATAAGAAACCATGCAGTACATCAATGTGAATATTTAATTCAAAGACTGCTCCTGCTTGGCCAAAGCGACTAGAGCACAAAATACACTAAGAAAAGATGTCTTTCTGTATTGTTCTCACGTTGAATCTTCATTAAGATTTCATCAAAAGTCCATTAGAATCTTCCTTGCTTAGTAACTGCAACAAGAGCTGTTCTTCCAGGGGCCCAGAAAGTCTGAGGTTCTTGAGGGGCTCAAATTCAACCTACTAAGAAAAAGCTGATCGGTGTAAATTCTCTTTTTTCTTTTTTTTTTCCCCCTGTTTTTTCTTGAATAACCTGACAAGTCACTTCTGTTACATTTTAGTTTGTACTTTGTTTGCAATGTATATGTGCAATTATTGTTGAGGCTGTCTTGAAAATGAGGACATTGAGGTCTCAGGTAAGGAATTTGATTTTGTGACGGAAACCTAACCATAAGTTTTACTTGATGATATTTTGTACTTGTGGAATACAGTTCACAGAGAAAAGCAGAAGGGTGAATGTTTGGAAATATTTCTTATATATGGTAACCTTTAGAGTAGTATATGGAGTTAGTATACCCAGCAAGACTTGTGCAGTAAGCACCATATAATTTGGTTAGATGATGAAAAAAAGATAAATAATTAAGGTGAATATATAGGGCATTTTCATCTCTATGCCAGGTATGAAATAAATGTCTTTCCAAAGATGGAAAAAAGTAGATGTATTTGAGAACTAAAAATATGGTGTGGTTGAGATCTCAGGTTCTTCATCCTTTCTGTCTTGTGGTATCCCAGGATTCTGGTCTCTAACTGGAGGTGTGAGAATGAGAAGTTTGGGCCTTCAATCCAGCAGCTAAAAACCTGGCTGATTTTGAGAGCTATTAGTCATTCTCTGGGCTATTTTGAAGCTATAATCTTTATGCCAGTTTGCAAATTGTTCATCTGCATCTAACTTACCTCACTTGTCTGCCAGGCTGTCATGATGTCTTAATATAGACCAGTAATGTAAAATTCACATCGGTGGATGAAAGCAGTGTGTAACCAACCAAGAATATAAGTTAAGAAAGGACAATGTTGTTGGACACAATAAAATCATGTCAAATAGAAGGAAGAGGTTTTTTGTCCACGAATAGAGAAATCTTTCAGTGCTGTTTCTGACTATGTGTGGTCATCTCTTTCAAAAGGAATTAAATAATGATAACCTACTGGTTTTAATGCACTGTTTGTTTTCTAAAGAAAGCACTGAGAAGGCAAACATTTGCAGAGACAAAATATTTTACCTCTGCTACAAGGAAGAAGATCTGGAGTGGAGTGTTTAGTTCAGACAGAAGGCACCAGCTAATAGCACAAATAATTAAAGAATATTCTCTTGTAGGTGTTCAGCTAACCAGTCTTTATGAAAAATGTCTCTTTAAGTAGATCTCTGCTTTGTTGAGCTGTTGCTTTTTGATGGTGGTGGTTGCTAATGAGAGCTAGCTGCAGGGAAGTGTTCTGAGGGAAGGAGGAGTATTGGGGAACACACTTTTCATCATGCAGATAGTTTTTACTGTGTGCAGCAATTAAAACTGCTTTAGTCCAGAGGTTAACAAGCAGGAAAAATCCCCCAAAACCTTCAGCTTGCCATCATTTTTCAAGGGGCCCAAGAGGAAAAAAAGGCTTTTTCTATTTCACGTGCAGGTTCTAAATCCAGTCCTTTGGGGTTTGAACAGTCTGAGCTGTTATGAAGTCAAAACCCAATGCTTTTACTGCAGAAGAGGTAAACAATATTGGGACAGATATTAATATCCTGTAACTCGAGTGCTAAATGACTTCTGGTTTTGGCATGTTTAGATACGGCAGACATTTAAGAAATAAGCACTGCCAAGGTCTAATTATTGCAAACTAATTACAGCTGTTGAAGTTGAAGCTCAGCAAGTGTGAAGTGCCTTCAAGAATTGCAATTCCCTGGAGATGTGATTAACTCACAATCTCCACCCTGGTAGTTCTGTTTGGAGCCTTGTGTAAGAAAAGCAGGCAGGATTGACAGATAAACCTTGGTTTTGTCTGAGTTTCAAATTTTCATGGGCTGATTCACCTGAGTAGAAACCCTATGAAGCAGTACAAGAATAGAGTCTTGTGTAGAATGTTTTAGAGAAATTTTAGCTATTTACCTGGGAATTGGGATACAGGATTCTGCAGTGCTGTATACAGAAATATCCATCAGTGGTTGTGTTCACTCCTTGGCTGATAGAATACAAGGGCAGCAGACTTTTAATGCAAGCCTGTGCTTCTGCTTGTGTGAACTGAGTATTGACCTATCTCTTTGTGCATAATACTCTTGTGCAGATGCTTGATATGCCTGTGGACTGGAGTTTGCAAGCACTTGCCCTGGGGTTTTGTATTTGTGTGGGGATTTTGGTCTGGTTTTTAAGTTGCAGTCTTTTAGCATACTGTAAAAGAACCTTCAGGGTGAGGACAAAATAGAACTGTGCTATTTCATCTGTCAAATTTACTCTTCAAACTTTACAGAGTCAGGATCTTCTGAACTGAAGGCTCCTCACATGGGGCACTGATTGCCCATTTGAATTACTGATCATAAAGCCTCTGCATCCTGGTAAGAATTTGCCCCAGCACAGTTACATGTGCTAAGCATGTGCAGACTCTTCTAATCTTCTGCCTTGAAGGAGGAGATATTTGCGGTAAAGCAAATTACTGGTATTCCATTTAGAAGGAATTAAAAGGAATCATGGGAGGAAGCTAGGGGATTTCAGAGGTGATAGGAGAAGACTGGAATTTCACTTTGAGTCCTTGCACTAGGAGCTTGCTGATTTTTTTTCTCCTTGTGGCTAGCCTTGTAAGTAGGAGAGATTTAACATGGGTTTAGAAAAGCTTGAGAACAATTCTTTTACCAATCTGGAATTTAGACTATCTGGTGGGTGAGTTGGAAGACACAGCGTGGGAGCAGAACGGGTCCATGGTTAGAAAAAAATAAAGAGGATTGTGGCAGGGATAAAGATAACAATCTCCCTTATCTGGCTTTTCAGTTTTTCAAGATGTTTTCTATCGGTTAAACAAGACAATCTATCAGACTTCAAAGCTTATTAGAAAAATCCTTCAGGGCTTTTTGCTTGCTGCATAGTGCAAATGTGGTTTAGAGCTGTTAACTGTCTTGGTTTTGAGGTATATTGGGGTTCCTGTAGTAGTCTGTATTCCCCACATGCAAGATGGTAAATAAACCCTTGTGCAAATCAAGAATTTTTAAATAAGGTGACTCAGGATTAGGTTCTACTTTAGGCTTTCTGTTCTGTGTGATCATTAGTGCAAAGGATACCAGGAAGCTGGTAGAAAGGGACATTGCTGGCCATTTAGCTGAATACAAAAATGAAAACACTGAGGGATTGTCTTAATATCAAGAACTGAATTAAGGTTTGACTGCTCTTTTAACTATGTCTAAGGATAAGAATAGGACTAATTGCTGGAAATATTAGTTTGCTAACACAGGCTCAGCCCTTTTTTGAGTCTGCAGAACACCATTTACTCTGACTTCAGAAAATAATTATATCTATAACCTTCTGTAAACAGTATCTAAAATCTAGCCTAGTCTAAAAAGGCTGCTCTAGGCTTGCTGAGCTCAATAAAATATATGTTAAACAAAATATCGACTGTAATCTGAATATGTTAGGGAAAACTGGACTATCAATCTTTTTTCTTTTTTTCTTCCTTAGTTTGATTAGGTGATAGAGGTCTGAACCCAGCAGCTGCAGCAGTGTTTGATTTGTACTGGCAGTGTTATTTCTGCACTAAAGAGGTGGCTGTATTCTCTGGGGGCTGTGAGATGCTCTGTTTGTGATACAACAGGTACATGGTAGGTATTAAGCCTCCTAGCTCTGTATCTGTGCTTCTGGAAGTAGGATATTAGGAAACAAGGGTTGGAAAAAGCTTAATGGATCAACAAATCATGCTAGAATTGCTGTTTCATAAACTTCAAATCCAACTTTACATTAGTTAGGATTTTTGTCTTAGCTGCTGTACCTGGAAAACTATTCAGGAATGTCATTGTTCTGAAGGGCAGAAACCTTCTAGTTTCCAGTCTGAGAGAATTCAGTTTATATTAATTTCTTCATCTATCTACTTTAACCTTTAGTTTAAATTATTCTTTTAAATACCTAATCTTTATCCTGAAGTGCATTTATAGAGAACAGTCATATCCTCTGATGAGCTGTTCTTTCTTCTCATGTAATAGTCTCTTCATTCTTTTGCCAGTAGCTTTTTTCTTTTGCATGTTTCAGTCTCACTTAACTTTTAAAAGTATGAATAACAGAATAATGACAAAGATTAATGTTTTTTAGTCTCTCCTGGAAATGCCTATTTTGATTGTCTCTAACTGCTCATTTACTTTTTTCACAATTTTATCCCATTGGTGGCTCATCCTGTGACTGGTGACTAATATGCCTGGGCTTCTTTGTGACATCTGCAATTGATGAGCTTACAGCTTCTAGCAAAATTCCCTTTTATTAGTCCTCTGGTGAGCTGAAAGACATTGAGAGCTGAATGTATAAGAGTTGGCCCTGTCATGTTAGTGACCTAGATAATGTTCTTAATTTTGCTTGCAGCAACTTTGTAGGACTTCTCAGTCACTTTATTTGTAAATCTAGGGGGAAGAGAAGGATCACAGTTTTCTATTTTCTTAGCTATGGATGAGGTTAGTGAATTGCATTTTAAAGAAATAAACTACAAAGTCAGGACCTCCAGAGCTGCAGCATCTTTAAAGTGAATTACTGTGGAAGTGCCACACCTGTCATAGTCACACCTGGAAGTGTCTTATGGCTGATAACTTGCATGAGGTGTATGGCTCATAAGAATTTTAGGGGTGCTGCAAAGGAGGAATTGAAGGCATTGAAGCCTCCCACTGAGCTAGCCACTTTGACTCTTTTACAACCAAGTCTAAACTTCAAGGAAATTCTAAGGTTTTAATTACCACAGTTTATGAAGGTTTGTGACTGAGGACAAAGTATTATTCATTTTGTGTCTATCATCCAATGAAACATGAAGATAAATAGAGATATTAGCCTCTGGGTATTGCCTTCAGTTTGTTGCTCCAGTACCCTTTGAACTTGTGAAGAATAGGAGAAAATGTGAACTGATGAATATTAATGAGTTTGGCCTGTGTTCCTCCTGGATACTGGGAGGCACAGCAACAGGAGTAGGAAAAAAGAGGCAGAAAAATGGGCAAGAAAAATCATAAAGGTGTTAAAAAGTGAGATCTATGAAAAAGTCCCTGTATATTTAAACTAGTTTTCCAATGATATTTTAGCAGGCTCTTAGCTATATCACCTTCAACTGGGGCAGCAGTGCAAATTCAGTCATGTTTTCACAAACTTCACCTAAGGCCTTTGTGAATTTTTATTAGCTGAGAATTCCCTGTGCTGTGCTGCACTAATAACTGTATCTGCCCTATAACTTAGGAACACAAGGGACAACAATGATTGAACACTGTTTGTTTAACTTATTATTGGTAGCTACCTTAATTCCCCAGAATATTACATCCCACTACTTAGCAGGCATTTGTACACTGCTGTATATTTAACAAACCTTCAGGTTATAATTTCAACAATAAAGTGCACAGCTGGGTGGCAGAGGGAAGGAAGTGATTGCCAACCAGAGTGTGATTCAAGTGTTTGTTGGTTTGGTTTTTAATAAAATATTCAAGGTCAGAACCATTTTATTTTTAAAAGAGTATCAGAGTATGTAAGGGCTCCAGGTAGAAGATGAAGATCAGGCATTTCTAAAGACTGAACCTGGTGAAATTAACCATTTCTTGTGCTAATGCCATCTGTTTCAGTTTAGAGACAAGTTCAGGAGAGGAACACTCTGGAATGAATGTTTTCTCTAACAAAAAAAAAAAAAGAAGTTGCAACAATCCCTTTCTGCTAAAGAGAAAATTAATGCTAGTGGATGAAAGTGAAAAAAACCCCAACTGTCTTTTGACAAAGTGCCCACATGGCATGGGAAAAAAATTAATAAATGCTAGATAGTGAATTGTCACAACTTTACCCACCACCCCCTTCCACTGAAACCCAAAAAAACCCAAACCCAAAAAACATGCCCCTGAAGAAAACCAAAACACCAACAAAAACAAGATGCCAGGGGAATTAAAAAAACAAACCCAACAGCTGATAAAAACACAGGAGCAGGGAGGGAGGGGGGGAAGGGAAAATGGCAAGGGCTTTGGTCTCAGGAAAGTAGAAAACAAAGGTTCACCCATCAGCTTGGGAAAAAAAACCAGATGGAAATATAGTGAATCTCTGATGTTGATCTCCTCTTCACAGCAAATGAAGCTGGTGGATTTATGGTCCTTTCTTTCACTGGGTTGTCTTTTCTGAGGTGTGGGGCCAGGATGGAGCTTGGCTCCTCAGTGCTTCCTCTCTTCTCCCATGGACAGTCCTCTCTGGCCTTGCACCAAACCAAACCAGACCATTCAGGAGACAAACATCTTACTCAAGATGTTGCTTTGAGGAAAAGGCCTCAAAGGATTGTTGCCACAGTCTCCTGGGCCATGGAAAGTGAGAAAAATTTCTTGCCTAAGCTAACAAAAACCCAATCTAGCTGAGCACCTGAGAGCCCAGCCTGCCTGGCACCATGCCAGGGAGTGGGGTTTCAAAAAGCCCCTGCCAGAGCCCCAAGGCTCCTCCTGCCCCAGACCCAGCTCAAAGTGCAGCAACCATCTCTGGGCATAGAGCAGGCCACAAGGGAATAGAAAACCCCAAGGCACCATCTTCAATGTCCCTTGAAGTGTCCACACCCTGGCAAACTGGCCTGGTACCTTGGATCTGGCAAGAGGCTGCTTTGCTTAGATGTTGTCATACATGTTCTGGAAACACTTCCCCTCATTTCTGCAACGTAGACAACCCTCAAGCAAATGAAATTGCAGTTAAAAGTACAATGTTTGGGAATAATCTTTCTAGCAAGTAGTTTACTTTGCTCAAGATTAGCACAATTAAACCCTGTTTGCAGGAAAACACATCAAAACCCCCTTTTTCCAGTTCTCTTTTATTTGCTTTCAGAACTTTACATATAAAAGAGCTACTCCAGTTGGTATCAGCTGAGCCCCTGAATTCTTTCCATTTTATACGATTGTTTTGAAATTGAAAAACAGGAACAGTGGTTTGGGTAGTTTTGGACAGAATGTGGGTTTTGGTACATTCAAACAACAGAATTCTTTATTCCTTTGCTGAGAACAATACCATGGAGAAGTTCTTGGCAATATGAATGGGGTTTCCCCTCTTCTGTGTGAAATATGATGAAATATCTGGCACAAATAGGGAAGTCCAATTTTTCCAGTACTGTGGGACAGATGCTAGTTTTGGATAACCTCCAGTAAACCACTCTCAGGAGTCACATATGTAATTCTTGAAACAGACAATTACAGCAAGTAAGCCACAGTCTATCAATTAATGCTTGAAGAGTTGTTCAAGAAAATCCTTCATACAGAATGTTCTTTTGGTTGTTAACTGAAAGGATAATTTTTCTCTGTTTAATTAAGTCAAATACATGTGTTACTTAGGAACAATGTTAAGTATTAATTTATTTTCCTTTCTAATTTTAATTATAGTGTGTACAGAAGCTTATAAAAAATACCTGATAAGCTTTTCCCTTTCCCTGCTCTCAGGTCCTAAGAACAGAGGAAAATAGTAGATACTTTAAGTGAACTAGGTCAGATTCACATCCTGAGAAAAACTTCATAATCATTACTACATAAATAGACTTACATGTATTTGCTCTAAGAAAAGGAAAAATGGATGGAGAAGAATATAGGTCTCCTCTTCTGAATTTTCCATTATGCAGGACTTAAGGCCTTGTTAAAAAATTTCTTCCCTTGTCTCAACAAAACTGTGGGAAAAACAAAAACTCTCCAACAGTATTTGGATATTTCTAACTTTATTGTTAAAGTTAGAATGTCAGGGCATTGCTTAATTATCTGGCCAGGATGTTGTTCTGGTCAGGAGGAACCACAGAAATCATTTCATTTACACAGAGGCCAGGTGTGCAGAGAGAATCATTCCATGACACATGGCTTTCACTAGATTTTTCAGATCTTTTGTACAGTCAAAACTCATAGAAACAAGTTGGGTCAGTGTTCATTGGTCCCAAGTTTCATACTTGTTAGTATTTGGTTTCCTATGGGACCCGGATTTCTTCACTTCTGATGTCAATTAGATCTTCATTTCTTGATTTTCTTATTGGTCTTCTCCAGAGGAGATGTCTCCAACTCTGACAGAGGCAGAGTCTGGGGTAGGTGTTTGTAGATGGCCACTGATGTTCTGTTGATGTTCTATTGATGGCTTTTTACCTTTCTTTGGGCCACTCCCAGTCTGTGGATATGTTAAGTTCATCATACCTTACCTGGAGAAACCATGTCCTAAATAAAAGCTTCTGTTCTCTTCCCATGGAGCAAAGGTGAACAAATTTGGCTAAAGTTATACAAAATTTTTAAACTGGTATATTTTCTGACACTTAGAGAAGAGCCATATTGCAAGATCCTTAGTGAAACAGAACTTCTGGGTTGTTTATTTGAGTAACTACCAAAACTTTATTTTGCCTCTTGTGTTGCACCAAAGCCAAGCTCCAATTTTGCTAAGGAACACATTGACAGGCCTGTATTGTGAAAAAAAAAGATATTTCTTGATGTTTCATGCTCCAGGATATTCCTTGCTATTTCTTGCAATGTTCAGGTCTTCTCTTTGGGCCTCTGTCTAAGAGCAGTTTTCCCACTCCTTGAAAAGCTGCTGTAAATACACTTCTAACAAATGTACAATCTATCTGTCTCTAGGGAACATCCTCTAAAGAATATTGATTTACTTTTCAGAATCGACCATGTTAGAAGTATGCCACTATGCCTTACTGCATTGTCATACTTACATGAGACATGAAAAATTATTATTTATAGGGAAATTGCACAGTAGAAACTGTTCAGTACCACACAGCCACTATGAATATTTCTGCTCTGTAAATCACCAACTGCAAATTTACTCTAAATGACACTGAAATAGTAAAGAAGTTAAAAATCTGGCATGATTTATGTAAATCTTTCAAGTGCTTATCATGTATTAAACACCACAAGATTTCTGTGTGATATATTTATTTGAGCTGCAAGCTTTATTTCAGTGTCAATGAAGAAGAATTTTTATTCCACGAAAATTGAACATAAATTGCTGGTTTAGAAACTTTTGACTTGTAAGAAAAGCCAAATATTCCATTCCCTTGCTGAGCTCTGTGAAGTCAGGCTGTGAAAAGTTCTTAAACACAGACACATTCAGAAGATCCTGCATATCTACAGGAGTTTTCTTCACCTTCTGCATGTCCATCCCTCCACCTCACCACACCTGTATTGTAGCTCAAGGCAGAGTCCACTTACCAGTGCTTCTCTTGCTATATACCTTCATTGAGGTCTTTGGCCAAGTTGAAGCATTATTTATGATATAAAATGTATCCATACAGTATTTGTAGGATTTGGGGGTGATATTAACAATCATGAACGCTCTGCTTTGTTAGTCACTAAGAGATTTTAGGATTATGCACTTTAATAATCTTTGCACAGTGGATTTTGACAAATATCAAACTGTAAAGCCTCTTTCTTCAGAAGCTGCCTATGTAATAGATTATTTACAGATCACTGTTTTTTTTTCCTTGCTCTGTATTTTTCTGCTTGCCTCAACAATTCAGTATAATCAATTCACTCAAATCTTCATAAAAAGGGACAGAGTAGAAAATACTTCAAAACATAACTCCTGCCTTCTCCAGCTACCTCTCTTTATACATTGCATGGTTTCTGTTGGTACATATTAATCAATACAAACTGTAAATCTAAATGGAGATTATTCAAGATGTTGCACAAGCTTGCTAAAGTCTCCGTTATGCATGTGATGTTTTAAAAAACCCACGAGAGACTAGATCTTTCTTTCAAAAATCTCTGTTTTGATGGGGAGACCCTTCTTTTCCATGTATAACTAAGTTATGCATGTGTTGATATGAGTGGTTGAAAATCTGATCCAATGTTAAGTGAATGGAAAGTGATGGAAGCTTTTCTTCCAGTGATGGGTTATATACATGAACAGGAGGTATTTAAAACTTTATATCATTAAAACTTTGTTTTCAGATTATGTGTTTCACTGCAGCACTGATACCTGTACTGTGGGAAATGCTGCAATGATTTCTACCAAATAAAAGAGAAACGTCTGGGAATATGCATTAAAAAAAAATCTGACATGGAAATGGGTACTAGACCACTCCCATAATTCATTGTAAATCTTGCAGACTTTTGGATTTACTGGTAAAGTGTTTCATCATCCCAGTGTTCATGAATCTCACCTGTCTATGGGTGTTGTGTGAGCTTAAGAGCTCCTTTAACAGGAATGGTGCCTATTATGAGAATTGTTTAATGTGACATCTCATGGAAATGGGGCAGGATTCAATTAGTCCTGCGTTACATCTGTGGAGGCAGCGCTTGCACTGACAATATCTCCCTTTATGGACTAAGATCAGAATTAAATCACAGAGGAAGACCTTTTTTTATTAGACGATTATTAAGTGGCTGTCACATTTTCAGCAACGTCAGATTCTGATGTAAACTGTATTGCAAAGGCCAGTGATGCTTTGGCCAAAAGAGGAAAAGTCATTTTGAATCCAGTTTTGTATTTTCTGACCCCACAGGAAATTGGCTTATGGCTAATGTGAAATTCTTATTACCTTTGTTTGCTTAATTATAGTTTTAGGAAAATGGATACTTATTAAGCCACAATATTTAAACTCTGTTTTAAAAAAAATGAGTAAAAATGAAATATATATATATATTTGAGAAATAAGATAATAGTATTTGCAATTGACTAAGCACAAATATTTTAGATTTGTACGACACACCCTCGAATTGCAGTGCAGATAGATGGACTCTTCCATTTCATTAGTATTCTGGGTGTCTGGGATGTGCCAGCTAAATGCAGCCATCCTTTGGGAGCTTGTGGTAGCCATAGCAACCGGGCTGCGGTTTCAAAGAGCCTCAGTGCGGCTCTGACATCTCTGCGGCACAAGGTGCTCGCTCATTAATCAACGCCCTGCTTAACGACCGCGGGAGACTCTCTGAGCAGCCTAAGGAAGCTCGGGGATGGTTTGCAGTCAGTTTTGCCCGGCTGCAGGATTTGCTGGTGGTTTGGGAGGTCAGGTCTCGCCTGCCCAGCGCTGGGGCCGGTCCTGCGGGCAGGGCTGGGAGCGGCCGGAGCACAGCGAGCCCTTCCAAGGAGGCACAGGCTGTGACACCTCTCAAACATCTCATGGCTGACTGAAATCTGCAAATCTTTATAGGTCATCTCAACGTGATCTGGGCGAGGCTCAAAGTATAGAGATAAGGCACTGTGGTGACAAGAGAGTCATAAAATTTAGTAATATTTGAGTACCTTATTCTTTTGAATTCATCTGGAAGTCCCAGCTGAAATGCAGTTCATTTTCTCATTGCTTATGATGAAGTCCAAAATTTAATCAAAAGTAACTCACTGGAATTAAACATATAGGATTTTCACTCTCAATTAGATCTCAACACCAGTGCTTATAAAGAGAGAAAAATGAAATGGCATCATGAAGACAAAATGGTTATGACCTACCAAAGAACAATGGATGAAGGATTAGAATCTTTGATGCCTTGTGAAGGCTGACCTAGAACAGAGACTAGACAGAGCTAAAGAATGAAGTAGGGATTTGTTAGGAGGCCTCAACAGATTCATCTTGGGCAGCACAAGAGCGCAGCCAGTGCTACACCCAAGATGAACCAAAATGTTCACAAAATGCACGCCCAGTCAAGGTGGCTCACATTCTTATAAGTTCTGGTCCATTTGCATATTGGAGCTAATTGTGCAATTGGCTTTAGTCCATGAAGTCCCATCCTTCTTGTTTTTCTCTCTTCAGCCCATGTTGTTTATAATCTTGGGCCTGAGATTTGGATCAGATGTCCTTGGTCCCCAGCTAGAGAAGAAATTGTTTTGTCCATCCTCTAACATGAAGCCTAGACCCACACACTAAAGCAGTACAGAACCTGTACTGTACCTGAAAAATATAACAGTTAAAATCTGAGGCATCATCAGCATGAAAAATCTTCATCTCTTAGTAAAAAATAATGTCTTACATCAATGAAAGAATGCATCAGAAATCTATGCTGATGCGAAGACAAAGCCATAAAAATAATTTGCATTTTGTGGAATGATGTGAACAAAATATTTTGGAAGCTGAAAAAATACCTCAAGTAATAATGACAAATATGCCAAATAAATGTGGCATGATTAAAAAAAGGATAACTAATGCCAAGTTAGCTAATAAAGTCAGCTATGACAAATGCACAGCTGGTTAAAAATTAAATTAAATTATGCAAAATAGATTTCTTCCAAACATATTTATTTTGATGTGAAAACCCTATGTATTCTGAAAAATGAGATCCAGAACACTGACAATTTGAATGTTTTGTTTTTCCAGGCCAAATGTCCTTTCTTTAAGATCTGAATCACTAAAAAAGTTATTTATATAGAGATAGATAAAATTCTTTGCACATTTTATATGTATGCATATGTATGTATGTAGTTGGTGCTGCATCTGTTGGAGGCTTACCCTTTAAATCTAGTAGAGTTGTTGTCAATTATCTTGAACCCAATTAGGCAGAAACTGTAGTCTCCAGAAAGAATTGAAAAATGAACAGCAGAGTGGAAAACACATTTGCTATCAACACATTTTCTATCCCCTCCCTGAAAAGACTGCAATGTATTTTCCTTAAATATTTGCAACACATTTAAATAACAGGATTAATTTAATTCTGAAGAATTGGTCCTTCTCCATAAAATAATTTGCACTGTCCTTCTTAAGGTTCTGCTCAAGAAAAAATAAACCAATTTATATCAGATTTAAATCACAGAAGCATCACTAAAACAAACATACAAATCTGCTAGCTTTCTCCTTTTTTTTTGGCGTAATATGATTGGCTGAAGTCTGGGGGGGATTTGTGTAAGTTCTGAAAGTTATGTCAAAGTTTTTCATTGCGTGAGAGATTTATTTTCCCCTAGACCAGATCAAAATGATTCACAACAATAGTGTGGCTTTGCAGCCCAGTTTCTCCCAGTGTCTCCTTGCAAACTGTAAGGCTGCATTTATATCTGATTTAATCTTCTGGTGTAGTCCACCTTCTGTGGCTTAAAGCTGACTTAATAAAGGATGTGAAAGTCTCATACCAGATTTCATTGGAAGTAGTGTCATGTTACTAATTCCAAACTTTACCTGGCATATTAAATTATGTTGCCACTTAAAAAGTATCTCTATTTTCACTAAAATCAGTGTTCTAATAAATCACCCTAATTACCTTTTCTATCTTTTTTGGTTTTTTAATATGGTGTGCTGAGAAAACTGAAGTGTCAGTGTTAACAGCTGTTAAGTGGTTTATTTCATTAGAATATAAGGTCTGCACAAGTTTATTGAAACCACAGTGAAATGGAGATCAATTAAGCTGAAATCACATTTTTTGTTTGAGTTTGATTAGATAAGGTAGACAGTATTGTAATAGTTTGATTTTATTTCTGAGGGCAGATGCATTCTGTTGTTTTCAATATGGTTATTTCAGTGCCTGAGACAGATGTTGTGTAGGCACAGAAAGCTACACTTGCTGTTCCAATGTCAGCATAATTATCCTTCAAGAAGACATTGTAGTTCTTTTAAAATAATTTCCACATATCTACAGGAATCTGCAGAACTTCCCCTGTCCTTCAGATTTGTAAGAATAATCTTCTTTCCAAGTAAATCTTCTTGCTTATCTTTCTTTGGGTCAGTCTATTTTCTCTTGGTAGAAAAAGTCTGCTTTTCTAATGCAATTGTTAATGAATGAGCTGCTTTTAAGTTCTCTTTGACAGCTGCAGATGTTTTCATATGTAGTAGATGTCTGAGATTTTTGAGCACAATTCTTTGAAATCAAAGAGGAGCAGAATTCCAGGTCTGACACTGAGTCTAGCCAGTACTGTACTGAATCTTTACAGGCATGAACTTAGTGTTTGTTTGAATGGCTGGTGTGAGACAAGGCAATCAAGGTAAAAACCTCTTCTTCAGGATGTGGAGGCCCCAGGCATCCATAAAAGTGATCTGGAGGCCTTGAGCCAGAAAATCTTTGAATATAAGCCTAAGTCTACCCCAGTGACTTTAGCAAAAAAAAGCAAATCCTTTGCATTCATCCCAAGAAAATTTTATAGCACTTATACAATGATTGATCAGTAAATGCTTTACCACTTCTTGCTCTACCTCCTCATTGGTGTAAGCCACAATACAACTCCTCCTTCATCCCCATGTCCACACATGACAGTCAGTTAAATTTGCACAGCCCAGGGTTTCATCTACCTAATTTACACATTAAGGTGATTTCTGAGCACAGCAGGTAAATGAGGGCAGGTGCTGTTGCTAGTGTTGTCAGCAGCCAGACAATTTGGAATTAAATCTGAGTTATCAGTAGTGCTATATCCCAGCTATCACTCACTGAAATAATGCTTGGATAGGATACATGTTAATCACATTTTTCCCAGAAGATATGTTGTGGCAACCCCATTTTCAGTTTTTGTCACAATCAGAACATATCTCTCATATTGCCTGTGTCCAAGACAAAAAATTAAGCATGTTTATTACAAATATTCAATGTAATTTTAAGTAATTTTTATTAGAAAAAAATTTACTCTCTGCCCCTACGAAAATGTAAAAAAAAAATCCTTAAGTGCAGAAATGTCTTGGTAATACAAATTCTTACATTCAACGCTAAAAGTAAAAATACAGAAATAAAGAAAATGTAGTGCTATCTTGTGTTTTAAGACTATTACTCCTGTTATTTCATTATCATAGCTATCAGGCTAAATTACCAGAATATTGCCTCTGCTCTTTGGAACTCCCATAAGTCTTAGACTACCTTCAGAGATGAGGATTGTATTCCCTAAGCTTCCAATAGAAGTTATTTAACCAGCTACAAAATAATGCTTTGAATTCTCAATAAGTTTCTTCTTTCTGGTTTTGCTTGCTGATTATGCTTGCTGTTGCATTATTTTTTTTCCTGAGGAGTCGTAATCTAAACTGAATTCTGACATTCTTTCACTAGCACAGACATGTTTACAACTGTTACCTAATGAAATCTAGGACAAAATATGAAGAAAATTAATTATCCACTAATGCAAACTATCTGCAGCTAATTCAAATTACTTCTTTCATCAGTTCCCAGACCTTCTAAAGAACAAATACTAATTTTTCTAGACATCAGGTGTCTAGCGCAAAAGGCTTTCTAATTAATTAGTCCTTTCTTTGTCTTTACATCTGAGATAATGAAAGAAAAATGTCATAAAGAATGTCCAGGAAGATGAAGAGTTTTTACAAAGCAGCATTTTTGCAGACAGTAACATAAATTGAAGAATTTTCTGCACACGTTTGCTTGAAATGATTCCCTTTTACTTTTATATAAAGGAATTTACAGCCCTGAGATGTTAAAACGCTGATCAGAGGTGTGTCATTACAGCAAATAAAGCCTTTCTCTTTGTCTTAATGTTGTAGGATATATTCAGATTCTTTTATTTATAACTTCAAATACTGTTGGTGTAGCATTTCTGTTGGAAACACCTTTCTCTTTACCAGAAAAAACACCGTGAGGATTTTCAGTGTCTGGTGCCACAGACTGGTCCTGCCGCTCTGGTTTGGTGCTGTGCCTCTCCACAGCTGCTCTTTGTGCAGGGATAGAAGATGCCTGAGCCACAGGCAAGCTGGAATGATGACATTTTTCCATATTTCCACAATGAAGATGTGCACAGGCATAAGGCCAGAGCCTGGAGAACATTCACACTGTCCCAGTGGCTGCTGCCACTGACTGTCCTGCTCACAGGGCATGGCACATCCACGTCTCTGATCAGGCAAAGCAGTGAGCTGTGGCAGTAAAAATGCTTCTGGAGGTAAAACATAATATAACTAAGGAAGAATGAAATGATTAAGAACACAGAGATGCGAAGAGTAATAAAAAAGTACTTCTGCTTAAGGGAAATTTATTTTTAGAAGAATAATCTAAAAAAATCATAATCAACTCTTATGACTGAAGCTAATGAAACCACTAAAAAGTAATCATTGCCTAGGGAGGCAAAATTATGCTGTGTGAAATCAAACTAGTCTAATTGTCTTTGTGTTGCATTCCTGCATAAATTATATATTTTATATATTATATGATTTACCGTTATCAAATTTTAGATAAAAACACAAAGCATACAATTTTAAATTCTGATTATATATATGGTGAAAAGAGATACCCAATTAATTAAGATGCTACTTTGAGTTATATGTATTGTAAAATAACACTCTTTCTGCAGGCTGTAGCTATTTACAGAATGTATAGATGACAGCATATTTGTAAGATCAATTAATGAGGAGTTACTTTGAAAACTCCCTCAAGTTTCTACAATTGTTTTCATCACAATATGAAATATGAAAAAAAAAATCATCCTGTCATATCTTTACAGTGTTTATAAGTCTACAGAAGGGAATTTTACTTTGTTTAATATTTTCAAGGAAGATAGTCCTATGTCTTAGTTATAGTTAAAAGTTTATCTCAGGGCTGATTGAACTGCAGAACCATCCTTGCAAGACTGCCATTAATTCCTGACTTAGACTGCCAAACAGAGAACCTCAAGATAAAATTACTTTTGTTTTCATATTTGAATCTGTCTAAATTCTCCTTTAAAAAATCAGTTTTAAAGAGTTATTGAGGATTTTCTGTATTCACTTAATGATTTTCTCATGCAGAATTAATATAATAAAATTCTGTAGTATAGGATTTTTGATGGGTTGACCTTTGGTGTTCCCATATTGCCACTGATCTGGCACTGCCATGAGTTGTTCCCTTCTTCACTCCTTTCCATCTCCTTGCCCAGGCAGCGATTCCATTTCAGTGGTTTCACTGGCATCAGTCACTTTGTGCTGGATTTGCCTTTCCTCATCACTTTGGGATAATCCCATTCTCCTGCCTCCGTATGCTCAACAGGTCTGCTCATGGCATCCACCTTGCAGCAGGGAGGAGGAGCAGCTTGTTGTGGGAATTGCAGAGTTTGGGCTCAGGAGTTCATCTGCAGGATCCAGCCCTGCCATTTCTGCACTGCAGCAAGGCCTGGCCTGCACACAGCAAACATTGCATTGCAATGCTGGCATTCCCAGAGAACTTAAAATAATGGAAGCCTCTAAGCTGTTTGCAGCCAAAGCCATGTGCTCTTAGCTAAAGGGTAGAATGTAATTGCTAGGTATGCTCAGAATGGGGTGATCAGGGAAAATTTAACATCACATTAATAATAGAGGAGGCTTGTTTGAAGTAATGAGGGGTTTGGGGTTAGGATTTTTAAAAAAATTATTTTATCTGCTTTGTTGCCTTGAGAACACAAAGTGAAATGATATTTTAGAGTTGGATTGAAATCATATTACTTGGGAAAAGACTGCATTAAACCTCAAAGGAGCTTATGCCTTTAAAAGCATTGCTGAACTTTGCAGTTTGGCAAAATGTGCTTACTCACATACTTCAGTTAAAAAAGACAACTAAAAATAGTTAATACAATCAGAATATGCATAAAATAACTTTAAGGTGTCAAGCTATCATTGCTGTTGGATGAGAGCTGAAATGGAATTTAAAAATGTTAAAGGTCACACTGTGACGCTTCTAATTTTGCAAGGTAACATAGGTAAGCAGTTTTTGAATTTGGGGATTTGTCCCACCTGTGTGTAGCTATATCATAGTTAGTGTGCTAAGTCCAAGAAGATTGACTGAACTCTGGACATACCAATGGAGATGTTTGCCCCATCCCAAGAGATTCAAATGAATGCAGGAAACTGCATAAAGTCAAGTAGGAAAGAATCAAAGCCTAAATAGTTTTAACAGTGGAAAAATTCATTAACTATAAGAATGTGCACAAAATTCATATCAGTCCGTTGTCTTTTAGATGCAGAAATTTCCTGTAGGTAAGCAAATGAGAGAACACTGGGATTCCCAGTGCAATGGTAATTCAGGAGTTGGAGCACCTGTGTCAAATGAGATGATCAGCATTCAAGTCAGGGGCCAAAGCACTTGTTAAATATTTACTTGTCTAGGTAGGAGCAGAGGCTTGGTACCAGAACACCTTTATTTTGTGTGAGTACCTTATCTGTTAAATTAATGACTATTCTGAATGGCAGAATCTTGGAAAAAGAAATCAGGGAGACCCTCAAGGCAGAATAAATTACAGCTGTGTACCTCCTGACAAATGTTTGTATAATTGTTTATAAAATCCTCCAGTGATAACCATGCCATGGCTACCTCAGGCAATTAATTTCACTGTTTCTTCCTTAGTATCAGAGGTTTTTCTCAGTCTCTAAACTGGTGTGTTAGTGTAGTTTAAGCCCTTTGATCTTTCACTTATCTACTGTAACTATCAAATTGAAGCATTCCCTGCTCTTTTGCTCTTTCTTTTGTTATGCTTCCTAAATCTCTGATTATCTACCTCAGTTTGTCCATGTCTTTGCTAAAGCACAGTTGACAGCTTCATTTGTTTCACAGAGGCAATACTTGCTGAAGCCTTGCCCAAGGTGACTAGAGAACCATTGTGACAAGGATTTTTCTCGTTATTGAATGGGTGTATATTTGTATGCATGCTCACTATTTTCTATGGTTTTATGTTGTACATGTTTACTAAATGGGTACAAACATTTAAAACATTAATTTTATTTTATGTTTGTAATGCTGTGACATTAATGCCTTGTGCTTCACTTAATAAGGAATTTAAGTCTGTTTTTAATCTTTACCAGTTTAGTGTCAGGTTTTTTTTTTTTCATTTTGTCAACACCACTATGAATTCTTGACCCCTCCCACAATGTACATGGGGCTTTTCTTATTTTGGTAGGAGGTGTATATTTAATAAAGTAACTCTCTTCCTTTCTTTAGGTTAATAATGAAAATATTGAACAGAACACACCTATGAATCAGCCTCTGTAACTTTGGTGAGTAACTTTTACCATTCATAGTAAACCACTATTAATAACGATATAAAACAAATAATCCCAAATGATTTTGTACCTATCCTTCACTACTTTTCTGATGATTGTACTTCCCTGTACAATCACCAGGAATCCCTGTTCAACTAATAGAATATGTTGTGTCAAAATATCTACAAAAATTGATATACACAATATTTCTTCCTCATTGAAAAAACCTGTTGCCCTGTTGGAGAAGAAAATTAGAAAATTAGTTTGCCATGATATGTTCTGGTCTGAAAAACATACCAGTTCTTGGGTGTAACCATGTTTTTCAGATTCCTTGTTATTTCTGACCAGGAGGTGAAGGAAAATTAAGTTAATCATGTATGCTTCCAAACCTGTGGTTTATGGTTCCTATATTCCCTTTAATGACAGATACTGCAAATTACATTTTTGGCTTGGCAGTCCCTCAGAGATTCCTAATGAGTTTTAATATGTCTGATTTATTGCAGCTAGTTCAGTGAGTTTATCAGTCGGTATGAGGAGCTTGTTTTAATCTTTTTTCTTTATTCAAGACTCTTTTCTCTGGTGTTAATTGTTCTGCTCACCTGCTTGCAGTTAACATTTTAAAGCAAGAATAGCATTCAGCATGTGAGGTGTCCTGGCATTCTGACAGCTTTCCTTCTACAATCAGTACTAGACTGCCACATGATTCTCTTACTCCTAACATCTCCAATGATTTAATGTTTTTGAATCCTTTGCTGGCTTCTTTCCATCTTATGCTTTGACATTTCTAATTTTCTTTTACATACTCCTCCTATATTTTTAGTATAACCTATTTCTACTTTCTTTGTGCTTCCTACTTTGACTTGACACTGGTGATGAGCTTCTGATGTCGTTATTTTCAGCTTCTATTTTGGGATAGGTAATTTTTGTGGAAGTGCAAGCCTTCGTAATTTTTTTTTCCCAGTCATTGCTTGCTTTCCCAAAGGATTTGCTGAGTCTGTTGAACTTTCTTTTCTTAAAGTCTATCTGTTCCTATCCTGCTATCCAGCCCCCTTTCTTCCCCAAGTTTCATTAGTTCTTATCATACCATGGTCATTTTCATCAAGACTGTTTCTCTTCCTTCTTGTTGCTTAAGTATACAACAGTCTTTGCACAGATTTTTTTTTTCCTGCCTTCTGGATGTGCATGTGCATCTCTAAAACTTATCAGCACTATAATTTACAGATTAATCCATGTTGTACTGTATTCATTCTGGTTTTAAAGGTTTTCTGGATAACATGTGTTGTGCCTTGGTACTTGTTGTATTTGTGGTATTTGCTCACAAAAGTTCTTTCCACTGCATTTTTATGCTTCAGTCATCTGCAATGGGCACTAACACATTTCCAGACTTTCAGCAAGGGTAATTTCCCAAATTTGGATCTCAAATGTAACGCACGAACATAGTGGCCTTTTCTGTTGCAGTAACATGTCTAATTTACTAAGGTTCTGTACTGCTAGTCATTAAATGCTCATTTTTAAGTATTCCTCTTCAGCTTCTCTTGTTTCTTGCCCACACTTCTTGCATTAATGTATAGGTTTCCCAAGCACTGGGTAGTTTGAGCCATCATTTGACTCATTTCCTTCTTACAGCATGTCCAAACTGTTGGATTTTTTGCTTATAAGTGTTTTTTCTCTTCATTATCACAATCTAGAACTGCTAACCAAATATGATTTGAGAAAACTTGTGATTCAAGTCTCTGCAAGAAGTTTCTGATCCTAATGTAAAAAATATTGTCATAAATCTTCTGTTTGCTGTCTTGACTTCTGACCTCACTAGCAAAGGGCAGTGTTCAGAAGCATGTTCAGTATTTATTGAAACTAAAAAGAGGGAGAGACTGTTCATGCATAACAGTTACATGATGTGAGGCTACACCTTGTACTAACTGAATTTAAATGGTAGTGGTGGGAGGGAAGAGGAAGCTTTTAGTCATGGTTTTTAGACTGCTGCATTAAGTTTGTTCCTGCCTTCTTGGTCTTTCAGAACAGCACTGCTTTTAGTGCTGTTTTTAGTTACATTATGTTATCATTCAAAGCAAAGTAGACATTTTCCAAATGGAAGGAAAAACATCCCTAGACTTACACAGTGCTCAATTTATCTTTACAGATACATGCATGAATTTTGATTTTGTGTATAATTTTCATTTACTCTATGTGCAAGATTATTTCATCATCAGTTATACTATGTCTTGTCATAAACAGGCCTCTATTACCATATTTTTTATCTTGCAAATATGTGCTTTTCTTTTCTGTTCCAGTCCAGAAAAAGTAGTCGTCTTAGCACTTCCTGCAGTGAACATCACCAGTTTAAAATAGTTTGTGCATGGCAGTGTGACAAATGCAATATTGCTTGACTTTGTTAACAAAGAAATTAAGTATCTTAGAAAATACAGGGTATGAACAGCAAGGCAAATTCTATAATTTTGAAGATACAACATAAACCTCAACTGAACTATGTCCCTAAATATTAATGCTCCAAGGAAGATTGAGAGCCAAAAGGCTGGCTGGAGTTAGAAAGATGAGAGAAATACTTAGGACCATGGAATCCAAGAGGGCTGAGTTTGGCAGAGACCCCTGGAGATTATCTTGTTGAAATCCCTGCTCAAAGCAGAATCAACTGAACAGGTTGCCCACGACTGTGTCCAGCTGGGTAGGGGACATCACCAGTGCAGAGAAGCCAGAGCCTCTCTGGGCAGCCTGTTCTGTTGTTGATCTATGTGGTATCTGATCAGTTTTACAGTAAGACACTTCCTTGTGTTTAACTAGATTTTTTTTCATTTCCATTTTTGTGCTTTTTCTTTTGTGCTATCATTGGATACAGCTATAAGAAAAAAATTTTGTACAGTGAAGATGGCAAAACACTGGAACAGGATGACCAGATAGGTGCTGAATGCCCCATCCATGAAAACACTGAAGGTCAGGTTGGACATGGCTCTGAGCAGCCTGATCTGGTTTAGGACCCCTCTTCGCAGGGGAGTTCTACTAGTTGACCTTCAAAGGTCGTTCCCACCCAGATTATCCTATGATTCCCATTGGAAATTCCATTAACAACTTCTCAGTAGATAGATTCTGCATTGTTTCTACTGCTGGTCATGTTCAGACATTATGGGATGTAATATGTCCAACATGACACCATGGTCCTGATTATGAAGTGGCTGGGTATTGATTGTCAGCATATCTGCTTTATTGCCATTTAATTCTCATTCAGGAAGGACTGTGATGTTCCCTGGTCATTTCAGTGCACATCTTTTTTCTTGGTATGTACTGTAAACTCAGCAGGCAGTGTTAAAGTCATATGGAGTTCCATTCATGGAGAACAGAGAGACCCTTGTCAAAAATTCTTCCCAGGTAACAACTGCTGTGACTGGTGTAAGTGAAATAAGGGAGAAAAGGGGAAAGGCTGTTCTGAAAGGGAGTGCTCTTTCTCATAAACTTCAATTGAGAAATAAATTTATTTTCTTGGGAATTTAAAATCAGAAAAATATGAGCAAACAAGTTGATATGGTTTGTAGATTAGAAACAACCTTTTCTTCTATGAAGTTTAAGCACTGAACACATCTAAATAGTACTGAGAAAATTGAGTTAGAGAGTGTGCACACTGTATTACACAGATTGCATTTCTGCTTAAATGAGATATTTAGTTAACAGAAATAATTTTCCCATTTATTCACATGTGCATGAAGAAAAGAACATACAGAATTTGAAGGAAGCTCATGAGCTCCTGTCTTGAGCCTTCAACTTCATTGAGAGTATTGCCCTGTCTGAATTTCTGGACTGCTTATGGGCCTTGTTTATTCTGACTATTAATTCCAGAAAATTCTTTGTGGATTTCCATGACAAAGCAAGAAATATAAGCCTTGGCAACTCAGACTTATTAGGATTGTACTTGTGTTTTGTTCTGGATGAGCAATATTTTCATTAGATTTTTGACAGCTACTTTAACAGCAACCCTTTGACATGTATTTTAAGTAAAATAAATACTTGAAATCATAGCTGTAATTCATGAAGGTTGTATAATTTTAAGTACATATAGCAGACAAAATTGTCATTATCTAACAATTAAGTTGCATGAATTATTAATTTTTAATAAAAATAAACGACTTGCTCTCTAATTAACTCTGTAATCAAGATTGTTCCAGTATATCATTATATCTCTTAAGATTTCAAATCCTAACTGTTTCAGTTGGCATAGTATTAAAATAAAATTTTTCACTGGAATGTATAATTAATAAATGTGCAAGTTGTTATAGTGATTGTTTTCCATTAGCTATCTATACAAAAATAGTATGCCAAGGTATATAAAAAGTTGATTTCATTATGGTTTTAAATTTTTGGAGCTGTCTCTATTGTTCACTGAAAACCAGACCCTGTATCATGCTTTAGTCCCATTGGTATGCATGAGCTGCTGTGGAATTTTGAAGAGATTTACCCCTTGGCCAAGACATTATTAAGTTCTCCACTGGGATTGCTTTAGAAGAGCAGCCTTGTATGAATCCTGGCAGAGGAGTTTTTCCATGGAGTTTGATGGACTTAATCCCTTAAACCCCAATGAATGTCAAGTTATTACAATGGATGCAAAATTTCATAGGTGTTTTCAGAAACTTTCTCGAATAAATTCTAAATAATATAAGAGTAATAAAAAACCTGTGGTGAATCCACAGATTCATGTTCACATTGATTTTTTTTCCCATTTCCAAATTCCACTCTTCTGGCCAGTGGTCTACAAAATCCATGTGTATGTATGAATGTGTGTGTAAATCTATGTATAGATTTATAGATACAGATGTAGATGTACACACAAGCCCTGGATGGATTGTTAACTCCCAGTCACTGTGCCACAGTCACCAAAGAGGCATTCTTGCAGAGGTTTTGGTAGAAACTCCTTTGTAGATGGACCATTTGTAAATTGCAGTCAGGAGAATTTATCAGACATGCAGGTAGAGAAATGCAATTACTGGCAGACACTCTGAGGTCAAAATAAATTAAACAGCATGTTTTCAAGAAGTGTTTTGGGACAGCTCTAAGAAATTTTGAATGGCTGGTTCCTCCAAAAGCCTAAATTAAAAAAAAAAATAGTGCTCATAAATGTAAAAGTTTTGGTAACATATTTGATCTGATATAAAGACACCATCCAGTGTGAACAGACAAAATTTACCACCGAAGGAGACATCCTGGTGGGTATCCATGTGTTTATATGCATATGAGTAGTGATTATGAATAGAACTAATCTCTCAAAAACACCTATCTCATGCAATTTATGTGGTCAAGAAAACAAAAACCAAATTTTTTGTCTGTTAAGTGTCCTCCACAGAACAGAGGGAACCCTGAATTATTAACAGAAACTATAACTGGATATTCAAAATTTTAAATGCTGAGATTTATGACAATTTCTTGAACATTCAGTCTTGTGGATACTGAAATAAAATGCATATAAAATTCAAATTTTGTTTTACATCTACTCAGATTACAGCTCGTATACCACCTACAAAATTGATCATGACTCCCTCTATATACGTACATACCTACATACATCAATTTCCTCTGCTTTCAAGGATAGTAAAATGTATTTAATGAAGGTAAACAGAATCTGGCACTTGGAAGCAGGAGAAATAATATAGAGCATTATTATTCAAACAGATAGTGTTATACTGTTTTCCCTGGAGGTTTTTTTTTTGGTTTTTTTTGCATGAGTGTCTTGTCCTGATGTCAATGTCAGCTGTTTGCCAAGGGGTAGCATAAATCTGGTATTCTGAAGGCTGGCTTCTACATGGGCAGGGAAGCAGTGACATGAAATGTCTGTGTATTTCAAGTATAAATTACTTAATATCTCTTGCGAGAAGTCCCTCAAAAATATCTAAGGTATTTTCTTGAGAAAGCTTAGTCTCAAAGGAGTGATAGACTCCCAATGAGAGATACCTCATTAAGTTGTGCATAAAAATGCACAGCAGTAGTTGAAAGTTGAACAGTTGAAAGTTGATTTAGCCTCAGTGAAGAAAAAATAGTGTGTGAAGACATGTGCAGCAGCACTTCACTGTGACACCAGTGATACAGGTGTGCATTGTAGAAAGAAATGTGAAAGAATTGTGATTTGGAATGAACTTTGGGCTTTGAAAAGGGAATAACCCTTGCACAGTTCTCACTGTCTGGGGCAAACCTGTGAGGAAAAGCAGACAACTAAAGACTGTTTGGTTCATTTGTAACTCCTGCTTAAGGTGACTTTCTGCCCTGGCATTTTATGGTAGTAAGGCAGAAACATGACCCTCATTGTTGTCACATGGAACCCAGTCCATGGCACAAATTCTGACACAGCTTTGCAGAGCTTTCCAGAGTGCCTGACAGATTTTAAGGAATCTGCTGTGGATGAGCCAGTTATAGGAACCTGCCCCCAGCCTGACAGACTGGGCTGAGAGTCAGCTCAGGGCTTATCTCAAGGCTGAGTTTTGGTATCTGTCATGCTGTCTTTACACTTTGTAACACACTCCTCTATTTTACTGCACAGGTTGCCTAATAAAAGGATGTAGTGTTTGCCACAGTGAGGATTTCTGAGTTATAGCTGCCAATTACTAAATTAAGGGGTTTTTACGTAATTGCTAGTGCCTCTTTTCAGTGAGGTTAAAATACAAGTTTCTCTAAAGATGAATTTTTTTTTGCTTAACCTTTGTACATAGTATGATGTTAATATTTGTACCACAGTGTAGACTCCTTGCAGAATTATCATTCTTCTGTTCCTTGCTTCTATGATTTGTAAATCAGTGTCAGTAGAAAATTAAATAAATATACAGATATAAAGATATATATCTGTCTCCATCTCAAAATACTTGACAGCAGTGTTTGCTACATTATGCTTTAGTTTCTCCCACCAGAGCCACACTTTGCAAGTCTGTTGATCTGTACTTCCTGTAATAAGAATTTCCTGTATGTGACCACTCTGTTTCAGTAGAGACATATATAACCAGAAATAAACTCCATATGGATGTTTTCTGTTTTTCTTGGAAGCTCAGCTTGAAACCACTAATACTGGAATAAAGATTGTGTTGGCAGTACCACGCTAATTTGTTCATGAAATATGTAGCCCCAGAACCAAAATAAAAATGTTATATAATTAGGATTCTTAGTGAAAGAACATTCTCTTTTACCTGTATTCATATATCATACAAAAAATACTAAGAACTACTTGAAAATTTTAAACTATACAAAATGACTCTTTATTCTTTCTCGCTTTAAAGTTTAACTTGCACATTAAATAAGCCCATTCTTATTTAGGAATTTGGGACTAGACCTTTCACTAAAAAATGGGTGATTCAATTTTTAATCAGCTCCAGTAAATTCTTATTGTGCTGTAATTAAAAGTAAAAATAGTGATGACAATTTAAAATTCATTAACATTCAGTTAAAAAATTCATTATATAATCACAAGCAAAATTGCTCTTTCATTTGTTTGTGGAGTTGTGTAAAACTGCATTTTGGAGAACATGTTGCTGGCTAATATGGGAGAAGATCATAAATAAATCTTTGCATACCCTCTCCTAAAATGTTGATAAATCAGTGTTAGCATTAATTACTATGCTTGAATACTTTTAATCCCTGAGACTAAAAGTAAAAATTTTATATAAATCATCTTTTGCATAAAACCAAATTGTTTTGACTCTTGGTGGACTTTGTGTTTGTGTCATTGTCCTGGTGTTAGAATAAGTGCATGTCGTGCTTACCTCTGGGTAATTACACTTGTAAAAGATTCAAAAGTTCAGTTCTAAAGTGTAGTACTCATGGTTTTCATTACAGTTCTTGAGATTCCATAATATAAGACAATCCATTTAATAATTTGCTATTTCCACCTCTATGCACTGGATAGAGTTGACTGTGAAACATGTAAAACTCCTATTATGTCCTCTGTCCTAGAAAAAAATCTGTATTCAGATAGCCCAAACTTTAGCAGGACTTTATTAGTCTAGTGTTAACAAGCTAGAAAGTTATCAGAAGCTAAGAGATGAAATGCTAGTAAGTTTTCTGCCTACTTTTCCTTTTTGTTAGAAAAAAAACCGAAACAAAACCATAGGGTTGCTAACACTACTCCGGGGTCTATGTGAAAAGGACTTTTTTTTAGAGAAAGTGATGCTAAGCAGAAAGACTCAACATTCTTATTCTTGGATAATGCTATTTAGGTAAGATTTAGCATGTCTCTCAGAACTCCAAAAAGTCTTCCTTTACTCTGCTTTTATGATTAACTCTGAGATTTTAGGCTTGCTAGTGGCTGCTCCTCCATAAGTTCATGTTCTGATTTGCTTTGAAGTTTTTAACATCTTTTTTGCTAACAGGGTCAGAAGTTTCCTCAGAGTTCTATAGCAGCCAGCACTTTTTGACCTTTTAACCTAAGATGAGCTGGAGAAACCAATGTTAAAAGAAACCAGCACAAAGCAGTAAACTGATATGGCAACTTATGCTTTATCTCAGATTTTGATTGACTTTGTTAATTCAAGGTCAATACAGACGATTAATGCTTTCAAGTCAATAAAATTTGACCTGTTCAACATATACATAGATGATTTTCTTTTATACTGAGAATTCAAAGTGTGTATGAACCAGTGTTTTTTTGCAGATTTTAAACAGAAGATGATAATGATTCAACCCACACTGATAATGATGAAACGATGAAAATTAGTTGGAGTGGAATTCGCGTGTGTAAACTGAGTGTTTATTGCTAACTATTTTGAAGACATTCAGTCAGCATACCACATTCCAGACATATTTAAAGCCCTCCTGAAATTTAGTACTTGTATAAGATGTTTCATGTGTTGACTTGTGCATGTTCTATGTGTAACTCTAGTGCCAAGTGGTAAAGTACTGTTCAGCTTAGAAATTCTAATACCTTCTAATGGGAAGAAGAGTCAGTGCAGTTTATTGCAGGTGTATCTATATGAGGAGCTCACCATATGATACTAGATATGTGATAGCAATGTAATAGAAAAATTGAAAGCTCTAACCCTCTGGGGCTCATATACATTTTATTTTAATTTGTTCTTTTGTCAGCTCTCTTCTGTACTTTGAGAAGTTTCTCTCTCCCACTCTGGATTATTCCCCAGAGCTGTAGCTGTGCTCTTCATCTGGATTGTCATTACTTGGTAGAATTTGGATGCAGCAAATCCACTTAGATTAAGGCCGTACTCTGTGAACACAAGGGTAGCCACTATCTTTGAAAGAATGGATGATCCACTTAATATAAGGGTCAAGACAACACAGAGCAATTAAAAGGACATATTCATTATATGAGTCATTGAGAATGTAATGAACTGCAAAGTCATGGTGCCTTGGAAGACAAATTTCTCAAATTCATGTCTAGTAATTAGAGAACAAGTCCCTTCTTCTATTTTTATTACCAGGCAGCATTTCTGATTCCACAAGATCTTTTCATAGTGCTTAAATTCCCTGAGTAATACTCAAAACTCACAGCAGATTAGGATTCTGTGTTTTGTTCTTCATAACATTTGTCTCAGCAGGGTAACGAATAACTGGAATAATTAGTGAATCCTTTTGCCTTTGCAGTAAAAGCAGCACGATCCCTACCCTGTGTGCAGAGAACATCCATCAAAATGAATGCAATGGCCTTGACAGGAAGAAAGGCCAGCTGCAGCCTGGCATGTCCAGCCTTCCTGCTCATGTCAGCTGCATACCAAAGTGAGTATTTCTGGAAATGATCCACAGGAGAGAGAATTGTGGCTCCCCAGCCTTCAAGTGTAAGATAAGGCCTTGTTAAAGGGATGCCTGGGCTCCCCAGGGTGATACAGGTGATGCTGGTCACTGGGTGGGACAGGTACCCCCATAAACACATCTGCACAACAAGGATCTGTCTCTGAAACAGTTGCAGATGAAAAAATATCCTGGCCTAAGTATATTAGGTGGTGATATATAAGGAGTAATTCCTGTTTAAAGCAGTATCCAAAGACAAAGTAGGGGAAAATGAAACCCCAAGCCTGAGGCTGTTCTATTAGAGGGTTTTTTTTCTCAAGAATTTCCATTCTGGAGCAGACCATTCAAAAAATCTAACTGATATAAATGAAGTACAAGATAAAGTACAATTGGGCAGTAATCTATGATAAGATTAATACTTCATGGGAGGTAAGTTAGGATTAATGCTTAGAAATTGGCAGAGCTGCCTGGTTCATTTGGCAAATTTGGAATGCCTCATTTTGTGGAAATATAAGACAAGATGAATTTAAAGAGAGTTCAAGTGACAGCTTGCTTTATTCTCATTATGGCATTCTTTTTGTAGTAATATCTTCCTGCATAATATTTAAGCTAGTACTTATGCATTTTGGAACAAATCTAAAGATAGGCAATTAACTGATGGTTTGATTAATTAGCAGTTAGTGCTAGGGGTGAGAAGTTCTTGGCATGGTAAGACTTTCAAGTTCTTCTAGTTTCATAAGTCAATGTATTCTTGCATGAACTAGCACCTTCTCAGAAAGAGTCTAATATTCTGTGTGCACCTCAACATGTTTGGTTGTTTGTATTATTAATCATGGAATATCAAATTACTTGAAAAGCTGCAACATGCTCTGCAAAGACCTGTTTTTTCTCTACAGTTTGATTTGGGCTTTTTAAAGGCATTATTCTTTCATTGCATCCATCCCCTCAAGGTCATTCTTTCAGGAATCTGTGTACCAGAAAATAAAAGCCTTCATGGAAGGTTGCTGAGAACAGAAATAGAGGCAGGTGTTTTGCAACATGAGATCTGGGAAGCAAATATAAATGAACAGGCAAGCTATATTATGCCATGCAGATGTCTCCTTAATGGAGAGCTGTTTTCTTGGGATGTGATGAATAATTTGAGGTATAGATTAATTCAGTGGCCAATGAAAATATTGAACTGCCAGATTAGTGGACCACTGCCTCTGAAACTGTGCTCTAATGCCTTTTTGATCTGAAAAGATGTGCTTATTAGCTGTGTTTCTCGGGTGGAAGGAGAATCTCCATCACTGCTGCCGGTGTATTCATGCATTATTTCATTCATTACTGCTCCTGCCTGTTTTGTTCACTGTGGCTCCTGCCATACAGTCCTTCTGTCCATTAATTCTTGCCTGATCACTGAGGAATAAGCTGGCTACCAAACATCTGTGTATGTGTCTCACAAGCCTCTTGCTCTGGTGTTGCAGAAATCATATTATAGTGCAAAATGAATATCACTACAGTCTGTATCTAGAGGTCCTGAGAGAAAACCTCACAGACAAAATAGCATCTTGGAAAAGTTGAGGACAAAGGACAAAGTTGAGTGGTTCAAGTGTTGTCAGTATCAATGGTCACAGATCTGTGTAACACCATTACTGAGGCAGGGTGTAATGGGAACACTTAAACTGGAATTAACCTGTTTGAAAAGGGTCTGAAAGACAGTGGTGGCTAACAGCAAGAGAATGTATCATTGTGTTTAAATGGTGCTTCTGAGCTACTCCTTGTGCTGAGGTGGGTTGGTTGGGAGGTTCCATATACCTTTTGCATAAACTTGAGATTTTTTGTAACGGCATTCTTGTCCTGAAGCTGAGAAGGAAGAGAGGAGAGTATCTGCATCAGTGGGAGGTGATGGATGAAAATGTGTAAAGGCTGGTGGCTCCAGCTGACTCAGGTCTCTGTTGAACTGGTGACTGAAAAGGGGGCAGTCATCACCCACTTCTTTTACCCACCATCATAAATGTATCAAGACGTCTTTAGTCAAGTAACAGGTAATAGAATTTTTGAGAAACAGTTATGACTTCTGATAGAAGACACATGTGTTCATCTGAATAAATAAATGGCAGATTCCAGAGAAGTGGGCTCAGAGTATTGCAGAGCACAACAGGACAATAACCAGACTTCCTGGAAATGTATGGAGAAATGAATAGGAGCCACCAATTCTACAGCAGGGAGTTTGTTTCTTTTAACAGTGATTATACTCTTAATTGACAGTTGTTTTAATAATTATTTGTACGTCCTTTGTGGTTTATTTATTTGTTTACATTTTTTAACTATTAAACCATTTTTTTTTCTTTTTTCTCTGACTACAAATCTACCGTATGAGGTACTTATGCAGTAAGGTAAAAAGCAGGGCTGGCAGTGAGTAAAAGGTGCAAAAATTTTCTTAGGAGTATCATGTAGTGTAAGAAAGAGTCTCCAAGAGGAAAAAGAATACCTATGAAACATATGTTTGTGCTTGATAAGTAAAAAAGAATTGTTTCTTCAGTGAGTCACTCTTCTTCACAAGCTTGTGAGTGACAGAAGTTTCATGGTCATGATGTAAAATCCAGAAGCTTTCAACCTATTTGCTACAAAAGAGGAAATTCTACAATTCCATTTTTTTTTCCAGTGTAGTTATCAGCAGCACACAGTTCAATTATCATGGGTGTTATATAAAACAATTACTTTCTTGGAACTATTTTGAGCACAAATGTAATAATTCCTCTGGAAAGAAATGACACATCCTCAGGATCAAATAATTCCATTTTAAAAGTGAGAAGCAGCTTGTGAAGTAAAAACACCTGTGAAGGAGCTGCTCTCAGATCTATCCATGTGGCTTGGTCCAGCCCCTGGTGAAATCAGTGAGAAGTCTCTGGTTGAGACTCTCAGAGAACTAGATACAACAATGTACATCTCTACCAAATGTGTCTGCAAAAAAGGGGTTATTTGTGTGAAGAAAGTGGAGAATGGATACTGTAGAAGGAAGACAATGACTTGATAAAGAGCATAATGCAGTAAGACAATGAAACACCAAAACAATTCCAGCATTTCAAACCTATGGAGCAGGACACTGCATCCTGTCTATTCCTCTCAGGCTGCTTGGCCTTACCTAGTCATCTGTTCCATTTAACTTGGTGCACATGGCATTAGCTCTCTTGTAGTTTGGTCACTTTGTTTCACAATATCCAAGCATTTTTTCTTAAGGGTTGATAGGATATTTTGGAGGTGACTACCTATACCTAGAGCAGGTATGGATACTCTCCCCAGCACACGCTGCATAATTCCTAGTGGACGTTGTAGACATTGCATGCTGTGGATGGAAAAGAAATTTGGCTTTAGACACAGGCTAAAAGATGTATTAATCAAGGGGTACAAAAATGTCATGTAAATTCCACACTGGCAAAGTGATTTCAGTGTCTTGCGTGTTGCCCACTTTACCTGTATGAGTTGGCCACATACCTCAGGCTAATCCTGCCTTCTTTGAACAGCAGCTTCTATTTAGGCAGTGGTTCTATTTCCTGATTTTCCTAGGAAAGAGGATTAACTCACATCCCTGAGTGGGAATCTTTGGACAGTTCAGACCATGTGTTTGCTTTCCCAGTTGATCTGGCTGAGTGACAGGCAGTAAAAAGGTTTAAACTGTCCTGCCCTTATTTCTTACATTTTAGCAAATCTGAAAATTGAGATATTATCTATTTTTAATTTCAAACATCAAACTACATGTTCAATAACTTGAAGTTCTGCCATCTCTTTTTGATCTGTTATCCCTTAGTTGTCTTGAAGGTAGTCAATGCTTATTGTAGAAGCCTCAGTCTTAAGTGTGATGGCTGACATTGTAAAATTGCTTAGCAAGATTACTGAACTCAATGGGCTCTATTTCTGTTGTCCTTTACACAGGCAAATGCTATTGGCTCACTAATCTGGACATGCTCAGGAAAGGGAAAGCTTTTTTACCTTCCTGAATACCTGTTCTGGGCAGTCATTTAATGGAGATTTTTACCTGCTTTTCTCATAGTGACATATGAAAGCTACTGCTTTATAATTTCTTTGCTGGCACAAAATACATCTTTAATTAGCATTTTAAGATGCAATGCTAAACATTTCAGGTTACTAAAAAAAAAGTTCTGGGACATGCTGGTGGACTATAAAATTGAGATAAATGGTGTCACCTTTAACAAATGCATTTCAAAATGTAAAGGATTCCAAACTGTAAAGGATAGCTACACAGTTGATGCAACCAAGCTTTTCCAATGTAATAGTGTTTTTAACAAGATTTGGGGCCTAAAATTGACATGGCTGTAATTAAAGTTCTGGATGCTCATATACCATGGCAGGCACACATCTGTTATTAAGTCTGTTCTATCAAAAAGCTGAAGAAATACACTCTGAAATACATTTCTTTATAAAGTCAAATATATTTATTTCAAGTAGGGAATATCAGACAGCTCCTGCAGGGAATGTGACTGGAATTGGCAAATTAAACAATGTTCCTAGAACTTTTATTTCATTTATTAGCTACTGGTGACAATCCATCTGCATGCTTTTTTCTGTGCATTTATAAAACTGTTATTAATATGATACAAAATCCTATTCAGCTTATGATATGTGAAAGAAAATAGTGCTTATACTTTGAATGCAGTTCTGTATGTAATCTTTCTGTAACTTTCTACCCTCTTACTTAATTCCCTAGTTTGCAGAATTGTATCTTCTGTCCCCTTCCATTTCACATTTTCTTTACTATGCCTGCTTTCTTATTCAGTATAAATAACCATTATGCTCTGCAGTCATCTAACTTCATTTATATTAGGAATTAATACAATATACCTCCAGGCTGTCTTCTCACTAGCCAGAACAAAAAAGGAGCCTGGCTTCAGATCCTAATGAATCATTCCTTTTTGGGGGAAATACAAAGTGCAGTTCACTGAAATTCCATTAAAATCTTAGATATCCATTAAAAGTGCAAGTGCAAGTGTAATACATTTAAATGCAGAATGGAAGTCAGACTGGGCATATGAAAAATGAATGAGCACTTACAGAAATGATTGTGCTCATTTTAAAACCTCTGAAGGTTACTCTGGAAGTACTCCAAATGTTGTGACCACAACCACCTCTCAGTTTTCAATACTATGCCCTGTCACAGTCATGAACTGGAAATGGGGAAACTCACTTTAAAAATGGCCCTGTTGTAGCCTGAATATTGCAGGGCCCCAGGTCCTTCTGCATGGTCATCTTTGCTCTGGGTTGTTCCCTTTAGAGTTACCTCTAACTCCTTCTTTGTACTGAAGATGATATCTTAAAGTATTTTTAAGATTTAAAAAAATTTTTTAGCTAAAAAAATATGAAATATAATTTTTATTTTCTTCCCCATCTGTGAGCATCAAACCAGTTATATTTTTCTGCATTCATTTCTGATTTTCCCCCTTTATAAAGGTGCTACAGTTCTGTAAGTGCTCTAGTAGAAACTCTCAAGGATATACCAGTAAGATTTCAGCTTCCCCTTCCATGTGGCTGATAAATGTGTTTTTACAACTGGAATTTTAGTCTTTTGTTCAAAGTGGAGGTTTCAGTATCTAAGGTACTAATTTAAACAATAATAGACTTTGTCTTTCCTAGTCCCTTACACCTGGTAAAGAAATTTTTGATGGTTATGAGGCAGGGAAAGTGAAGAGGCAGAATGCTGATCATTTAGAGGAAAATATTTTGCCCCACAGAACAGATTTTGATGAATTTCTCACCTGAAAAAAAAAACAAGGAAGAAAAAGGTTTTTTCATCTTTAAATTTTGAAACACTTAGATCAAAAATATCAAACAGATTTCATTCTGTCTATCCTGTCAATGGCAAGTGTCTAGAAGTGACTGGAGATTGGCAGTCATCATGTCTATAGAAGTGCAAAGAAGTTTTAAAAAAATAAAAATATATATGCAATATATATAATATGCAATGAGTTGTTCAACATTCATTTCACATCATTTTAAGTTGCAAGATTAAATACTCTTATTTGTCAAAATAAAAGCTCCTCTTTAGTGCTAAAGTACAAAAGAAAACCAGTGTTTCTAGGCCTGGATTTATCCCATCCTGACATGGATATCTAAAATAGTTCAGATGAATCATGACAATTAGAGCATAGAGCACATGAATCCCTCATGGTATCTTTTAGTAGCAGATTGCATACAACTAAATTTAGATGTCTAAATGTAGGAAAGCAACTCAAATGCCTTGCCATGTCTTCAGCCTATGTCTCCTTTGCTGCAGAGGAAGGAATTTGCTGCTGCACCATGGAGATGGTGTTTGCTCTGCCCACTGCTCAGGACCTGAGGGACAGCCTGAAGCTGTGTCAGAGGAGATTTAGGCTGGGTATCGGGAAAAGGCTCTTCACGCAGAGGGTGCCTGGGCACTGAACAGGCTCCCAGGGAAGTGGTCACAGCACCACCCTGGCAGAGCTGGGGAGGTGTTTGGACAAGGCTCTTGGACACAGGAGTCTCAGTGTGACTCTTGGGGATGGTGCTGTGCAGGGCCAGCAGCTGGACTCGGTGATCATTGTGGGTCCCTTCCAACTCAGCTCATGTGATTCTGTGAATACCTGCTTAATGGTGTGAGAAAGAAAGAAACAACGGCAGCTCCTCCCCAGTTCAAAGTTACTTCAAAGAAATTATCACCTATAACTAACACACTAGAACAGAAAGTAATGGAATAAACCTCTCCTTACTCTTTGTTCTGGAGACAAGCTTTGATTGTAATATTGAAATAATGCTTTATTTAATACAGGACCTTGTTACTTTATGTGACATTTTAATCAAACATGCTAAGATGAAAATGGGAAGATTTTAAATAATTATGTTTAATTACTTAATCATTTAATGAAAATCATCTTCAATGGTAATGATTATCATTGTCAGTCCTTTTCTCACACATACTTATATATATCATATTAGTATGAACTTTAATTACTATGCTCATTGAAAACTACATCCTAATTTTCTCTTTTAAATCAGCACTATGCCCTAAGTAAGTGAAGAAGCATCTCAAATCCTTTAAATTTACTGGTTATGTCTTCAACAAATGTTATAAACAATCATAAATCCTCTAGCTTTATAAATCAGTTCTGTGTATTAACCTGTTGTTGATGATCTAATGGCCAGTAATTCATCAAAATGTTAATGTATACACATTAATCTCTAGCATGTAGTCTCTTTTCACTTAGAAATATTTAAACCCAACAAAGTCTGTGTGAAAGACTTCAAGGGGTTTGAGTCCCCTTTTAAATGTTGGCTGAGTCACCACGCTCAGGTTGTGTCTGTGTTGCAGCTGCTGGAGCAATGCTGTCTGAGCAGCTGGAAATGGGCACTGGAAGCCAGCCAGCTGCTGAGTCCTGGTGGTTTGTTTGGGTTAAGAGAAGCTGCTCAGTGAGAAATTGGTCCCTGTGGAGTTCCTGCTATCTCAGTTTGACTGCTCCAGGAACCTGAGCTAGAGCAGTTTCAGTTATCTTGGCTGGCAGGGTGCAGCAATAATGTATCTCATTAATTCCAAGTCTGGAATAATTTCTCAAGAATTAGCAGAGCTTTTTAGGTAAAAAGACAAAATGAACAATGGCAGTGATGAACCTCTTCAGTTTTGCTCACTTTCTTAGGGATGATTGCTGAAAAATCTCTCAGGCAGCACAGCTGAGGTTTAGCTTCAAAGCAGAAGCAATGTTTAGGTCATGGCACTTCCTACATCTCCTGCTTCAATCCCATTCTAAACCCTACAGCTGGAGTCACTCTGAGACCTTCAAAAAGGGGGCCCAGTGTCCCTTGATATCATTTCCATAATACTGATACAAATAATTATTAAGATGGCACAAAGACATAAGTTATCATGGTTAAAGGTTTGGCTTACTGACAAACAAAACTTGATTTTATACTTTTCCAACATGGAAAAAAATCTTAATGCAGGCATGAAGTAGGCAGCATTATTGGGATGACATACAGTGTGTGTCACTAAAAAAATTGTTAGTCACTTTTTACTTTTGTTTTGAAGTGTACATACAAGATACATTGCAATGTTGACATCCGGTTTTGAAGCTCAAGACTCATCCTTAAGGTCAGAAGAAAACTGCACATCTATGGCTTTATGCCTTTAAGTGAGAGTGAAAAAAACCTAATGATCTGGGGCATTAAGCAGGAAATGGTGAAAAAGGATTTGAGGATTGATCTAGATGACTTCAAGAGGGTCCTGTCCAACCAAACTGACCTTGTGGTGAATGAGATGGTTGAAGACTTTAAGTTCTATGATTTTCTTGCTAAATGTACGGGTAGTGATGAGAGCTGCCCCAGTGACCATGGCAGCTACACAGAGCAGCCAGTGTTTGCTCTTCTCTGACCCTGCTGTCCCCACTGCAGCAGGCTCACAGGCCATACTCACAGAGGTCTGAGTGACAACAGAAGGGCAGGAGGAGGAAGGCAGAGTGATAGGGAAACAGCAATGGCCATTTGCTGGAATTGTCAGCGATTGCACAACCATGGAAAAAGCTCTTCTGAGGTTGCTGAAGCTGAAATTCTTATGCATCTTCAGCTTTGGGGAACAGAAAATCTTGGATGCCACCAAGATGTCTCAGGAGTAAGAATCACTGACTTGGAGATCCTGAGGGAAGCAGCTGTCATCTTTCTTGGTGCAGAACAGGCTGGTTGTGTTAGTTCCTGACCTACCTGCTGCAGCACACAGCCTTACATCTGCTCTCCTTCTGAGGAGGTGTCCAATTCCCCCCACCTCCCTTTCTCTTCACTATTCCATGCTTACTCATCAATATTTAAACCAGTAATAAATATTGGGGCAGAGGGACAGGCTAAGCCTATACCGTTTCCTAGCAGATTTGCCAGGTTGGTACTTGATTTCAGAAAGGTCTCATAAAAATATCAATATACAAGGTTGTAGTCATTCAACGGGGAAAGAAAAATACACATTGATTTCCTTGGAGCAGCTTTTTATATTAGAGCTGTCAGGATCCATTGGCATGAATGGAATTCTGGAGGTTCAGTCCTCCACTAGAAAAGAATAGTAATAGCAGCAGCAGAACAAGTTATACCTCTCTTTACTTTGTATGTATTTTAAAGAAAATGGAAGAGAAATAAAATAATGCACACATCCTGAAATGGTCCATACTTGGATGCTTTTCACCTCTTCCCAGCCTGCATTTATGATCAACAAACCTACAATAATATTGGTTCAGAGAAAAAAAATACCTGGTGTAATCTCCCTATCAATTCCTTGACTATATTTTCCATTTTATTCCTCCATGTATATTTTATACTGTTTGTATTTTAGAGATTTCCAGTTGATAGAAAAAAGGAAACTGAAAGATTAAAAAGAAAGAAAATCACATCCAAGAGATTCATTCCTGTACCAAAAATCCTTGACAATTCCAGTCACGCTGGGTCCGTTTTAGAGATGCAAGGGCTGTCACTCATTCCGTGCTGTACCCTGGCATTTGAAAGCTTCCAGCTTCCCTCTTGACATCTCCCACTCTGTTTAACTTGTTCAGCTGTATTTCCTTCACAATAATGTATGGCCCTGAGGAACTCATTCTTTTTGTACCTGTATTTAACTTAAACCATTTAAGCTCTGGTTTTCTGTGAAATTTGTCGCATTTTTCTCTCTGTGATCAAACTTTATTTAATTAATGCTAAAAGTCTTAAAATATGTTAGTAAAATTCAGTGGGATTCTCTCAGTTTTCCCTGCAATGCCATATTAAATGGAAAGAGGTTTTATTATACAACCTTATTTAAAATATGCTAATGAAGATGACTTCTCAACTAAAATATGCATTTTCCAAATTATCAGGCAGAAGCATTCTGTATGAAGTAGCTTGTTTTCTTTCACATTTTAAATTAAAATGTAGTTGGAGCTTGGTCAAAATTGGCTGAAACTAAAGACTCTCTTCCCAACAATAACTTAATTAAAAACAAATTAAGGGTGGGAGAACATGTAAGATGCAGAAATGGAAGATGTTCTGTCCTCCAGGGAAAGGAAACCAGTCAGGTAAAGGAAGAAGGAGAGGAAAAGAAAAAACAGTGGGTGCTGCTGTTTGAATATATTTCTTTTTCTGATTTTTGAAACAAGGTTTGACTTGCTTAAAAAAAACCCTTTGCATTTCCATTGGTGGCCTCTTTTCCTCATCCTTTGGAGGTTAAGTACTTTTGGGTTGTAGTTTAGACAAGTGTTGATACATGATGGACAAGGGCACCTCTAAGCAGTGGACTCCAGCCAAGGAGGGCAGCAGGAGAGCATAAAAATGGTGTGAGCTGAGCAGATCAGGACATAAAGGGAAGCAGACAGTGAACTGTGCTGAGTTCTTAGGGCAAGAACTGCTCTGATGCCTCTTGTCTCCCAAGAAAGGAAGGATTAGAATGGGTGACAAGGAACCTTACAGGGCATCATGGGCAGTCAATTAGAAAAATTAGAAGCATAGCTATCTACATATCTCTGTTCCATGAATAGAGATGTTTTTCAGAGGACAACTCACAGCAGGAACTTTTTTCTCTGTCTCATATATAAGGAATCCATAAAGACTCAGAGCCTGTGATTGGGTGGGTGGGATGGAGAGATCCTGTAATCTCAGCACAGCTGTTGGTGCTTTGCTTTTCTGACCATCTCTTGAAATTTTGGTGCTGTTATATTCTTCTGAACAGACAGGTAATCATCACATTGGTAAACACAGACTGCAGTTATCAAGTAGCACAGGGTTTGTTGAACTTACCAGAATTTAAGAAATTCACAGTATAAAAGTGAATTACTAGTCAGTAAATTAGGAAATCCAGGTATTTGACAGCAGAATTGTGCTCTGTAGATGCAGAGCCTACAGTAAGCCTTATGAACAAGATTTATGTTTGAGTGTGAAGTCAAAGTAATATAAAACCACTGGGCTGCTTAACAGATCAGCACAGATAGCTTCTGTATATATTTATGCAGCCTGTTACCCTTTCCATTTGAACAAAGAGGGATTTAAGTTCCTCTTTTGATCACTTAGGGAGAAGTGGTTTCCCAGGAGGTCTCATTAAACTGGATTGTTTCAGCATTAGTCACATATTTCTTTAGCAGGTCTTTTGCTGGTTGTAGAAATCTCAGTGATGATAGAGCAAACCAGAGGAGATTTCAGCAATATTGTGCCTACTTAATTAATCTTGGTGGTGCACTGGAACTGCATAGCTGCAAGGGTAATAGAAATAAGCAGGAAGTTTTTGTGTAGAAAATGCCCATCCAGAAATATCTCAGGATATCTGATGCAATTTAATTAGACTCTGAAAAGGTTATAAATAACATAGTAATTGAGCCAGTATGAAAATGAGCAGGAAGAAAATGAAACCAAAAGATAATGTTTTTGCACCATCAAATGCAACATTTTGACACAAAATAGAACTCTGCTTTATAAAGTTCTGTTTCCAAGGAAGACACCAGAGCCTGCAAAGATGCAGATGTGTGTGATAGCTTGAAGTCCTTGTATGGCACCCATGCCTAAAATTGAGACAGATGCTGTGCTCTGGCAGGCACTGCATGAACAAAACTTAACAAATGATCTGTTTCTTTACAAAAGATGATGACCTCGGTTCTTTGAAATTTTCATCAAGAATTTATATTATTATGTAAATGCAGCAGTCCTGTAGCAGTTCAAAAGCAAATAATTGAAGAAGGAGGATGTGAAGGCACACTTCTTTCCCACAAGCAATAGTGTAAATCTCACTCATTCATAAATGCTGTGCCTGTCTGAACAAGATTTCTGCCTTTCTGTAATTGGGGTAGTGCTACTTTTACTCACAGCTGGTAAGCTACCAAAAGCAATTTGAATCAATTAGTCTGCCTTTCTGTATGAGATATTTAAATTTCATGTGCTAGCTTCTGAACCGAAGCCAATATATAATTTATTTGAACTAAATCACTGTTCCCTCAACTTCCTTTGTAGGCCCTTGAATAGTTTCCAAAGTAGCTGCTGACTCTTAGGTAAGAATTTAGACTACGTCAATGAGATCTTTTCTAGTTTAGAATGAACTGGGTTCTGTACCTCCACTAACAGGGCTTTGAATGACTTGGGATCAAAAGTGCTTTTTTTCTTGGTTAAGAATAGAATGAACTTTGCTGGTAGTACTCAAGAGGTTTTGGGAGAATATCTCCATTTTTCTCCTAAGATGATGCTGGCAAAACATTGCTTTGTTTTGAGACAGAAGAGAGACCTTCAGGTTATATTGGCACTGTAAAATGCTGGGAATATTTGTCAGAATATATGACAGAAGCTGCTCTGTGTTGCTGAGTTAAAGGCAAGAGGAGTGTAGGGAATGGTAGGTGGGTAAACTGAAGACTGAGTAAGTGTTTTCAGCTGAGAGATAATATTAGGTGAGGGTCACGTGCCATGAAAAACTAAAAAATATAGAACTCAAAGCAACAAAAGATGACACTTGAATTCAGTCAGGTGAATTCAGACATTATCTGATCTGGTAGCTTAAGAAGATAAACCTAGAGAGTGATAGAGCCTTTATGGAAAAGCAGGAAATCTTAAGGCACATGGCTGGAAGAAAAGTCTAGTTATGCTTCATCTAGTACTGAACCAGCTGCAGTAATGAGAGAGGGTGAACTCACTGAAGAATCCTGCAGGATACATATCTGTCTTATTTTATATGTGCATATATTATATTAATTTAAATGATGCAGTATATAGTATAAAAGATATATATCTTATATCTGTGTATACCCTCACCTTTGCAGGCTACAGACCATCCTGCAAGTATGGCTTGTGTTTACCATTCCAATACAGTATTTCCCTTTGTAAAATAGGTACAGCCTTTTCTAAGAACAGGAATTATGATCTGAAGCACAAGCTTTCCCTTGCCTGAAGATAACGGTGTTGGTGGCTTTATTAGCAATAAATAAAAACTATATTACCTTTTCATTTGCATAGAAACATAAAATATTATTTATCTGACTCTGGGTATGGTACAACAACACATGGGCCAAGTCATGAAACTCAGATATAAAATGTTATCTATTGACATATTTAATAGCACAGTTTTATTTCTTATATGCCAGATCCTTGTTTGCCTAAAAATGAGTGCTATCAGCCTCCATTCTGGTGTTGATTTGGAGGAAAAGAACACCTTTAGAAATGTCAAGTAGATTCTAGTAAGCATGCTTTGTTAATGGCTAAATAAGTTTGAAAATAACCAAATGAAAGAGGTCCTCAAAGAGTTTTTTCAAGAATGTCACTGTGTTCTGGTTCAAAATGGGGGCACAAATATGCTTTTATTTCCTCTGATGCGGGTGGTTGGAGAGGGAACTGGAACCATAGTTGTGACTAACATGTCAAAATGTTTGATTTTGTGTCCATGTCTTTGTATGACCATGATTTTAATCTGTCAGTATCAAAAGACGTCAGCAGGGTGTCCTTACAAAAGCTCTGGCAGTATCAGTCAGAATCTTCAGTAACAAACTCCAAGAACTTCTATTGCTGCTCATCCTTCAGCCTGGCAGTGAGCTGTTCTAAGGGGTTTTTTCCTATTTGCTACCACTGAAGGGTTTGTGTCTAATGTAGAAAGGAAAATGAATAATTTTTCACCTCATGCTCCGAAGCGTTTCCTGTCAATGATTCCAACTGTCATGATTTGGCTGGTGTTAGATTATCAGTTTTCTCCAGTGTATTTGTCTCAGTGTCTTTCTGAGAAGAAAAAAAATACTCTTAAGGGCAAACCAACTAAGAAATGTCACTACATTTATAGTTTAGAGAAATGCTACTACATTTATAGTTTAGAGAAATGCTTTCAAGATAGCTGAGGAATGGGAGATTAAAAATATAATGCAGTTCTAAAAGTTGAAATGAGAAACTTGAGGTTTTAACAAGTAGTGGACAGGAGAGTGCAGTTTTCCCTTTTTCAGCCAGGCAGTTCAATTCCACAAGGACTCACTGAGTGCCAGATGGTGCTACTGTGATTTTATAGCATCTGAGGAGCTTGTCCTATTCGTTTACAGTCAGTCATTGTTTCGGGGGTGACTCTCAGCCTGAAGTCTTCCCTCAATTCATATACTCATTAGTTAAGAAAGATTTTGAGAGCGCCTTCTTCATTGTGACAGCTCAACTGGTCAGAGAAGGGTTCTCTCTTCTGACACATCTCCCTTCTTCAGAAAGATGGGATGAAAACAAGTTTAGATTAAAAGTGTTTTTGTTTTCTTTCTCCTCCTTCAGAACCCAAAGTAATAACCAGCTCTGATTAATGGGTAGGACTGGCTACATAGAGAGCCCTGGAGCAGGTGGCTGGAACACGCACATGTTGCTCGGTGCCTTTGTCAAATTATTTAACTCTTTTTAATCTCAGCTTGTCCCCCTCTAAAACAGCAGGGTAAGGATCAAGTATTTTTCCTTCTTCATTAGGTTTATCATTAAATTGCCATAAATAATTTATTTATTATTTTATTTAAATAAATAAATAATTTATTTAAACCTTCATTAGGTTTATCATTAAATTTCCATAAGTGTTCACGTTGAGCATAGTTGTCCCTTAGTTATTCAAGAAGGTTTTTTGGTTTGGGCTTCTTTATTTTTTAATTTTTTTCTGTGTTGGAAAAGAAGTCATATGCATAGAGAATAGCTCAAAGACAGTGTCGAGAGGAGAGCCTGGGGATGGGTCTGGAGGAATCCACAGCCAGTGGAAAAGGTGCTGAACAGCAGTTCTGAAGAAACAGGCTGAAAATTAAGCAGGCAAATAGCATCACAACCATGGACTCAGGGCAGAGAAAGGGTCAGACCTCAAATAGTATTGGAATTCAATAAGGACATAAAACATGCATCCTTTTTCCTGCTCTGTCTATCATGACTGCTTTCTTACTCATTTGCATTTAATGGGTAGAGCCTTAGAAATATTGCAACATAAAAACCAAGACACCTTCAGTCCCATGGCAATTAAATGTTCATTAACAAATCTGTATCTTATCCTAATTCACTGTTGCCATGCATGAGCAGCAGGTGAATGTGTCATCTGGCTTGTTATGATAGTGTTTAAAAGAAATGTCACATCTACTTTTCACCTAATTTTTCTCATTAGATTTTGAATACAGACGAAGCATTAAGCTTGGCTGCAACACTTTGTGGAGCTGAGCAGTGGAAGAAATCAGGTGAATTTTCAAGCCAGCTTAAGTTTTCAATAGGTTCTAAAGGTGAAGATAAGAGGGAAATGGATAAAAAGTCAATTATTTTGTCAAGTTCCTCAGTCTAGCTTGTGATGATCACTCAGCCCACTTGGTCTTCAAACAATGTCTGTATGAAATTGCACAGGGGGATGAATATTGGAAAGAGCTGTGGAAAACCCAAGCACTTAATTGTGTCTGTTTAAGGAATCATAAACTACTATCAGAAAAAGTGAATGTGAATATAAAGATAAATTTATGGCTGTAATTCTGCATTATTGTATTATGTGGCTGTAGAGGTTCTGTTGGCCTAGAATGTAGAAAATACAATGCTTGACAACTTTGATCCAAAAGATAGTGTGTGATATAAAATAAGACATCACCAGAGAAATGAAACAATCTAAAAGATACAGATTGAGTGGAGGACAAGTTAAAAACCTGCTCTAGGTTTTTAGATACAGATCATTGCCAGTCAGGTGCATCAGTCACAGCTTGCCAGCTGTGTTCAAAATGGACTCCTTCAACTTAACAGTCCATATGCTGCAGCTGCTCAGAAATGGTACATGAAGCAGAGAAATCTGAAATCTTTCTCTTTCAATTGGAAGCTAATATTTTAATATATATTTGTTCTATGCTCATGTTATTGTTACTGGTATGAATGAACAAAAGAACAAATCCTAAGTGGTTTAAAATCACATTAGTCTGACAGCCTTGATCATTGGAGAGCTGCAAATTAATGATTTACAAGCAGTTAATTTATTCCTTCTGGGAAGATGTGAAAACTATTGTTTTCTAGATTGCAATCTATTAGAATTTGGCTAAGATTAACATCTAAAATGAATGATTATGCTGTAGAGATGAATTAGTATTTGGTGTGATTATGTATACACTTAAAAATCAAAGGAGAGATGACATTGCAAGATATTAGTATACTAATTCTTCTTCCAGAAAGGGAATAGTATAGAGGTCTGTAACAATGAGGGCTTCTCCTGCAGGGACAGAAAGCCACAGTGGCAGAGACACAGAGAGCAGGGCTCTAATGGAGGGAAGTTCCCATGGCTTTTTTCCTGGGGCTAAAATTCAGGTGGATGAGATGGCTGTACTTGCACTTGGGGCTCTCAGTCACTGAAATCTTAAAATGTGCTTTAATTATTGGATGTTGCTGCTGATTTGTCTGGGAGGGTGAAACAGCAGGGCACAGTGGGCCAGGGGAATTCACAGCCCCTCTTAAAATCATGGGGGGTAACTCCTCTGAGGATGGGCTAGATGCAAGGAAAGGCCTTGACAGCAGAGTTATTTAACTCAAATTGTGTTTTAATGGACCAGTTCAAGAAAATCTATTCTGGACAGAGGATAAACAGCTGCAAGTATCTGCAAGATTTTTTTTTTTTTTTTTTTTTTTTTTTTAACAAAAAGGTGTTCATCAAACCATAACTGAAAGAGCTGGAGTGTGCAGTAAATAAGCTTCATAACTCACACCCTTGTCTCTTTATTTCATTGTTGTCTCTACCGAGTGGTAACAGCTTTGTTAAATCATCAAATATTCAAGAATTCCAAAATAAAGAAATAAAACCTTAGAGAAGGAAATTTTTCTGTGTTCTTTGCGTTAGACTTCAGCAGGCATCCAAATAAAATCCTCAGAGTCCTTAAGGACATTAGATAGACTAACCATGAATCTTGCCCTTACCTCCTTGTAAAAAGCTGCTAAAAGTGTTGCTGACAACGAAGATCATTGCTTCATCTTTTCTGCTTATATTCACACATCTGGCATAATTAAATTCTTGAGTGTCTGGTTTTGTCACGGAGTCATGGCAATTACCTTTAGTTTTTGTTGTCTTATGACTACATATAAAAGAAGTAATGGAGGATAAGGTAGCACAGAAATTCCAATATCACTATCATAAAACATTAATGGCACCAAGGTGGTTTATATCCCTCAGTTTGCAAGATGCCTCAATGCTTGAAAGAAATAAATATGTTGCATAAGTACAGAAATGAATAGGAAAGAAAGGTTTTGAAAATGAGGTAAACATGGATTGATAGTAGAGTATAAAATTATTTTAAATAAATGTTAATCCATTTAAATTTGTGTGGCAAAAACCCCACTAGATTAAAAAAAAAAGAAAACCAGAAACTGAAGCAGATCAAAACCAAATCCCAAGTGTTCCTTGCTCTGCATAAATTATTATTTAAAACTTCTGAGCAGACATTGGCATATATAAAATTGACTTCTGAGAATATTGGCTTGGCTTAATTTACTTGTGTTATATCTATAATTGAAGTGGGGAGGAAGAACTTGTTATGCTGATTCCCCACAGGGCCCATAACAAATGCAATTACTCAAATTCAGAGTTATATGTTGATATATGATTTTAGCATTGTTTTTAGATGTTATTGGTTGATAATTATGTATCTGGTATTATACAGGTATAAAGTGTAACTCCAGTCAAAATGATCAGTATTTTTCCATTGATGTTTTTGTAATTTCCTAGATAGAATATTTGAACAGGAGCATCTGAAACTTTAAAAGACACTTGAAAAACAAAAGACACTTGAAAAATACTTTTCCAAGATCCTAGATTTACCTTGAATTTTTTGGAGCCCTATGACGCATACTTAGGATCCTGAGCTTGCAAACTGAATCAGAAATAGAACAGGAATGTTCTATAGATTTTTTATTCAATTATTACATGTGGGAAGAAGTACAAATTGTTTCATTTTATTTTATTTGTTTCAAGTGGAAAGTTTGAATTTCTGCAGTTTTTTATATGGTTTATATTGCTTGATTTGCAAACAGGTATTGTTGCTAAGATACAAAGCAATGAGCAATCTCTGTTAATGTACTGATAGATTTTTAGAATCTTTACATTTTTTTACTCTATGTTACCACTTAGAATAATAGCTAATCCTAAAGACAAGTTCTAGTTGGTTTTCTCTTTGTGGGTGTTTTATGAAAAATAGACTTACTGGAAGTATATCAGAAGTAAATGTGAAAATGCAGAATAATCTGAACTTCTCAGTTCCAAGTAGTAGGGCATGGAGGCAACCCTTGATGTCTGAGCACCTGCCTTCACAAACTCCTATTAAACTCATCTGTGTGCATGTCAGAAATAGTCCACAGCTTGTTTTCTTCTCATCAGGGAGCAGCTCCTTGCAGGTGTTCCCACATTGCAAAACTGCTGCTGGTGCCCCAGTGGGGTGGGCAGAGCAGCTTGGTGGCCACTGGCAAAAGCAGGTGGCACCAGCACAGCCTGGCTGCTCTGGCCCTAGCAGAGAGGGAACAAGGAAACCAGAAATGGTTATTTCTGTGCTATAAGGCTGTATCTAAACAGACTACTCCTTCTGCATTTGTGATATCATATCTGCTGCCCATGCAGCACTTAGCAATCCACTCCTGCCACCTGTCACAACAATGATGGGGTGATCCAGGTGCTTTGTCCAGGGACTCAGAGCTACCAAGCTGAGTGCTGGGAGGACATAGAAATCATTCTTTAAATACTCTGAAGTGCTGTCATTTTGTCAGCTTGTTTGTCACAAGTTTATGTGCAGTCAGCACCTACGGAGAAGATGGAAATTGAACTCTGCCACACAATTTAACACGTTGTGTCTGAAAACAATGCGCCTTCCCAAAGCCCTGAACAGACAAACTTATTTCATCTTTTACTTCTATTGATGTCCTAGTGGTGGAGCTAGTTCTTAGTGAATTTTTAAACAGAGACTTTATGGAATTTTCAAGTGATGATAATGTGAACATTTTTCAGTGAAGCTTCTTCCTCCACTGAAGCATTTTAGTAGGAGTCTTTTTCTTTTTTAACAGGTGAATTTCTGTGGAATGGTTCCACTTCAGTTGAATACTCTATTTCACTAGAGAATATTATCATATTCTCATAATTCTCATAATAACTTAATTTCACTGGTTTCTGTAAAGTTCTGTAGGCACCTAGTAAAGCTTGTACTTCCAGGTCTTGTGAGATCCAGGTTTTCCTTGAGGAGTCATTTGAATGTCTGTACATATTCCATGATGTGTTTATATTCTCTTATGTCTGAAATCCTGTAGGAGATCATGGCAATTGTACTGTAACTAGTGTGTGTCCAATCTCTAGGGTGAGAGAGAACTAATGATACCAAAAGTTAAATTCCCACAGTTCCATACCCTGTAAGTTTCATTTTATGAAAAAAAAAAAAAAAAAAGTGGATTTGAATGATTTTTAAGGATTTTGGGAGCAGCAGAAGAAAACGCATGTCTTCTTTGTTCCATTTCCATGTGTAATGGAGAGAGGTTTCTGAACATATTATAAACACAGCATTTTGTGACCTTGTCTGAAAAAGTCTTTGTCTGAATTTCTTACAAGTACAAAACCAAAGCTATTCTCTCTGATGTTCAGAACATCATTTACTGTCATTTTCTGCTGGGTGTGTTCTGTTGTAGAGCTGACAGCCAGCACTGACAGAGCAGGAGCAGCGCACATATACCACACCAAGAGTTTGCTCTTCACTTTTCATCAACCAAATTACATCCACACTTGATCTGAAACACAGCAAATTATTGAAGTCTTAAGTTTCCAATTCTGTCCAGTCTCTGCTTTCTATGTTGGCTGTCAAAATAAATAACAGTATCAGATCTCATGAAGATTGTCTGTGGTTAAATCTCCCTCAAAATGCTTCCTCTTTTAAGATGATGATAAGATAGGAGCATATCAACGATTTTTAGATTATTTGTGCTGTGATAAATCAAAGACAGATAGAGTAATTCATTTGGTTTGTTTCCAGGGTGTTTGCTTTTTATACTAGTACAGCATTAGTTATCTTTAAATACTTCTTATAATCACTTCTTGCCTAATAATCCCTGATTGCACTTGACATTAAAGTTTACCCTTCCTGATTAGAAAGTCAGCTTCATCAAGCCAAAAACAGGAGTCAGGAACAAAATTATCATAATGTTAATTGATTTAGGGGAAGGAAAAAAGGTGTGGGGTGGTGATGTGTGAAGAGAGGAGAACCTGAGACAGTCTTTAATGGATGCTTGCAATAAGAGCTCCATTTTACTGGCGCCTGAGATTTCTCAGGAACAGGCAGTAGGGAGGAAAATTCATCTGCCTTGGACTCTCTGAGCTTGTGCATGACAAATGTAAATCTACTTTTCTAGTCCTTTTTATATTAAATTTCTGTCAGATATACATGTAACTCCTTGAAAGAATTTAAGAAATTAATTAAAATTGATTCAGTGCATTTTCAAGAGGTAGATATTAGGGGAAAGTCTGCCAACTGAGAAGTCTTTAAAAGAGCATTAAAAAACCCAACTCATCCTTTATTTTTTCCTTGAACTTTCAAAAGCTGTTTTTTACCATCTCCTTTAGCAGTTGTTCTAATATTCAGATGAAACTTGTTCATATTAAGTGAATAGAGTTACTTAACTAAAATATATTGACTGTCCATTTGCCATTCTCCAGCAATTGTCTAAAATAAAAATACCTGCCTTCCACTCTTCACTAAACATCTTCGTCTCCTACTGGAGAGGGAATTATTGAAACAGAATAAATTAGTTCAGAGGGAAAAAGCAGAGCCCAGCAGCATTTATTATGACACCTAAAAGTCAGTAGTGCATACTATTTTTTCTGAAAGTTAATGAAACATATAATTAGAATTCTCCTTCTGATGTATTTTGGGGTTTTAACTATGAAGTGTATGCACTGGACAAACAGAACAGTTAAGCAGAATTGCTGAGATTCAGAGCCATTAGTATGCTAAGAAGCACAAATACTTTTAGGTCATTTCTGTTTCAAAGTGCTTGGATCCAAAGCTGTCTTCTTTGAAGATAAACAGTGCTTTTGTTTGAAACTATGTAAACTTCAGCATAGATACTATTGGCATTTTCATTTTCCTGTATTTCTTATTCTGGTCTTGCAAAAGAGAGGAGAAACCACAATGTTTTATAAGTAGACTGAACATTATTTGTCCTGCTTCTTCCTGTGGCTAAAAATTTAATTTTTGAAACTTATTATGTAAAACTTCTCTCTAATGGAATTATTATAAGGATGTTGATGTTAATGAACATGTTAAGGTAGTGCAGACTTTGAGAGAAAGAATGAATAAATCCCATCCTGCAGAATCTCCTTAAAAGTATGGCAGATAAGTGAAAAGAAAACAAAAATGTCCACAGAGATCTTCAACAGTATAATGATTCCCAAAGATAGTTCAAAACTGTCTCTATTGAAGTCCAGTTATTTTGGAAACCAGAATTATTTCACAAAAAAAAAAAAAAAAAAAAAAAAAAAAAGACATTTAAAAGCACTTAAATTGTAATAATTACATCTGCTTTGTCAAGGTTTTGTGAGTTGTATCAGTCCACATACCCCCTGAGCCTCCCTTGATCTGCATAATTTAGGCATCATTTCAAGAGAGATTGAAGTCAGTAATCTGTCACCTATTGCTTCTTTTTGGCTGTTCATCCTGTTATGACTTTTAATTTATAAATAAGAAAGCCAGATGGCAATCTCCTGTCATTGTTGCTCATTTGCTGTCCACATTGAGTTTCAGCTTCTTATACAAATTGAAAACTTGGCGAGGATTTTACCCTTGTCCTCAGAACTGTTCTTTTAAATTTTAAAATGCAGATTGTACCAGTCTATTTGATTGGAAGTTGTATGACTTCTGGCTGTAATATCATGTTTCGGGTTGCATTAAACTTGCTGGCATGAAGACATTGAAGCTAGCAGATGTTTTTGGACATGATGCCCTTTTAGTGTTTATACCAGCAGAGCTTATGCCAAACTATGGAAAAGAGGAGTCTGGAAGGGCTTCTTTCACAGTCTTGCCCCATGCCCCATTTCTCTTTCAGAAATACTTGCAACAGTGAACATGTGTATGGCTGACCTTGATTAATCCTAAGGTTAACCCTGAGTTTGCTTAAATTTCAGATAAATATATGTAGCTGATGCTGTTCCCCAAGTAAGCCACAGTCCTTTATGTTCTGTCATGAAAAAAAAGCATAAATGGACGAAGTGCTCCTTACCATGTAATGTGTTGGGTTATTAACAGCTTATTAAAAGGTCATTATTATATGAATTTTCCATATTTACTCTACTTGTAGATTATCAGGATTTTACACAAGTGTTGAATTAAAACCTCCTATATCAGCCTCATGTAAGGAGTAAATTTAGCCCCTAGGCAGGAACAGAAGAGGGGATACCTCAGAGTGCTCAACCCTCAGAAAGGAGGGGCTGCTTGAGGGTGGGTTTGCTCCTTAGTCAGCTCTTGCTGGCAAATTTTAGCTACCGGGTTATGAGCAGGTTAAGAGTGTGTTTAGACTTGTCAAGATAGGTCTCTGAACTAAAAAAGTCACTTGGCTATCTGATGAATGCCCATATTCATCAACCCTCAAAATATTCTTGGCTCTGATGTCGATTTTTACTACACCATAATCACTGTTCTGCGAGGCAAGAGAATTTCATGGGAATTATGTTGTTTGGCTTTCTCTAGAGGATAGGCACTTCAGAAATCATCCTGCTAAAAACAACACACAGTCATAATCCATTATAGAAATTTCTTTGAAGAAATAATCCAAATTCATTATGTAATATATTGGCATCTGTAGTATCTCAAATGGTACTATTTTTTTTCTTTTTCTTGGTGCAGAAAATGTGTCATATTTAGCTTCCGAAATAAGTTTTTTAAAAAATTACTATCTATTACAGGTTATCATAGAGATGTTGAAAGGATTATTGAGCATTTGACAGAAAGTTCAGGATTTAGGATATTCTTGAGGAATAGCTGTGCTGGAGGTTTATGTTGCAGAGACTAAGAGTGTTAGGACATAACTCAGTAGTGATTACTTGCCAGCTGGGACAAAGAAGCCTCTCCAAAATGGTGACCTGCAAGTCAGCCTGTAAATAAACAGAAAAGCTCTATTTCCCAAGAAAGCAAATATTTGGTCAGAAATCCTCAAGGATGCTTTAGATTTCTATTGCTAAAATTCTGCTTTTTGCAATTATATTCATATGATGCAAATCAGCCCATTACATCTCACTTTCTAGAGCAGTAAATTCAACTTCTAATCAACAAATCAACACTCTATCAAGAATTTTAGTTTCTTATCTCAGTTCTAATCTAGATACCAGTCAGTAAACAGAGGCAAAGATCACTCTTGTGGTACTCATTGCCTTTGTCTGTGTAAGAGATTCTAATTTCTGCAGTTAATGTTTTCTAAATGATCCCAGCACTAGAAAAAGATTTTATGGGGTTAGCAGTGAGGCTATGCTCCTTGAAATGTCACTTTGCATTAGAATTACCATTTCTCACAACTCTAATGAAAAACAAAGCAAACCCTCAAATCATTAATGCATTTCCAATCATTGATTTTGTTCTTCCTTTTACTTTGTCCCCTGTTAAAGTATTTTATCATTCTTAATATTTTATCCATACCTTTGAATAGAGTCATAAACCAGCTAAGAATTGCATATCTCTTCTGATTTTTTTTGTTATGTTTAATTTGTCAGTTTTTTGGCTGTTTTTTCATACAGAAAAACAGTACTAGCCTACATAGCTCCCTAGTAACAGTCAATTACTGTGAAAAGTTATCTTCTAACTGGATATTTACCAAACTCTCTGTCCTTCAAGTGCTGTTTCAAATGCCTCAGCTAATTTTGTAGCCATCTACACGGAATGCCAACAAACACTCAGTAATTTTCAATGGCTAAGACCCTCCTAATCCTTCCTGTGTCATCTTAAATTATTTGGATTGCTGCTTAGCATTGTGTTGTCAGCAGTTTTGTAACTCTTTTCCTTGATTCTATCAGCTAAATTGTTCCTATAAAGAGCATCAGGACATAAAATGGACTAGAAATACAAACCAGCTTAATAGTGCTGTCTAAACACTCATCCCTGAAGAGTTACATACAAGTTTCATAATGCCTTTGGCATAGACTAACTGCAGATCTTTATTGTGCTTCCCAGTAAATGTTTGAAGGACAGGAGCAACCCAAGCACCCTTCAGAAATGTGTCATTATGCTATAGCAGTAATTAGACAGTAGTCACTGTTGCAGTCTGCCTGCAGTACACAGCAAGGTCATTCCTGTAAGGTCTAGGTTAATACATCTGAACAGCTGTCCACTGTGAGCAATAGTCAGTGTTTCATTATGATTTTTCTGTTCAAAATTTCCTTGGGAAATGATCCCGATTTTCCTAATTTTTCATTCCCAATACACACAATTGGTTGTTTTTAAGTGTATGTTTTACATAGAAGACTGATAGCAATACTTTAAAAAAAGCTGAAGTCCCCTCTCTCCCAAAATGAAAATAGTCATAAATGAGAAGTTTTTCAGAGCATCGACATTTTCAAAATATTCCCTTTTTAAGAAACCCAAGAAAATGTCTGTTGCAAGCTCTTAGTGTGCTGGGGGTTTCAGCAATGACTGTGCTGGGCTTTCACAGAGCTGGGACCCGTAACAAACTCCTTGTGGCAACCTGGAGAGAAAATCCCACAGATGTTATGGGTGTGTTTCCAAACACTGTTATTCAATATCCAGCCATCTCAAAAAGAAGACATGGTCTGACATTCTGCAACAGGAACTACCTTATATTTTTCTCTAAAGAATGGCTACATTGCAGATGAAGTTGAGTATAAAAATGGTCCAAAGACATAACCATATGATGAGTTAACATGTAGCAGACTTTAGCTATTATATTTCAGTTGCTTTTTCTTTTTTTTACCCTCAGATGTGCACTGTAGTAGGGATTTGGACATTCTTCTCATCAGATGCCTGTGATCAGATGCATTTTGACTTTAAAATAATTCACACCATTTCCAGATTTAAACTCTCTAGTTCCAATTTCTAGTCAGAGCAATAAGAATTTACCAAATGTAGCAAGAGGTCTGAACTACAATGAACATTATTTCCAAGAGTAAGGTCTACTGAGACTATAATACTCATAATACCAACTTTATTAAGGAATGAACTGAAATAGTAAGACATTTCTGAGAATTTAAAATAACTTTTAGAGTTTTAATATGGTATAAAAGATGTCTGCAGTCTTTAAACTCATTGGATATGTCGAACAGTACAGCGAAATGAAAATAAGTCAGTATTTCTGGTAGAAAATTTATTGAAAATCAGTGATATTATTTTCTATATCCTCTCTTTACCTAAATTACTTTCCAGTGGTTATTGGCAAGTAAAGCTTAAAATAGTGTTAATTTCTGGGTTATTGTTTATCATGGTAATTAATAACAAATAAAAGGCAAAACCAAAATGTTTTCTTTTGCTAATTTAGAGCAACTAAGCCATTTCCCTTTCACCTATTGGTGACCTTTTGACTCTAACAGACCAATACAGGACTAAATGTGTGAAGTATCTGAGTTTCAAAGAAGCACCACAGTTAAGTGTTTCATTGTTCATTTATCCTTTGGATTGAAATAGTCAATAAGCAGGAAAATTACTATCAATGATATCAGGTTGTTTTCCACTATGAAAAAATCTCTTTCATATTTCAGTTTTCTCTCAGTGCAGTTTATTGACCTTCTCAAGTAAACACCATTTAATACAGACCAAGGAAAATAGCTTTTATCTATTAACCAATCATACTAGTGTTAAGAATTAACTGCCCAGTTCCTAAACTGAGAAACAGGATGATGGAAAAGCCTAGCTCAGATACATGTGTTTAATCTCTTGAGATATTACATGCAGTTACATTTTTCCATTGTTTTAGACTGAGAGTTTATTTTTTAGTATTACAGCTTACAATGGGGTTTTTTTGGTTGTGTTTCTGCTTGTATTCTTTCTACCAAACTCAGACTAAACTCAGGTTGAGGCTTTGACTGTTCTTTTTCCTACTGTTTCAACAGATTTCTCACTTTGTTCTGCTGCATCCAAATCGGAATCTTATGTGTTGGGTAGATTCTTCAGACACAATTTATACATGTGTGTGCTATGTTTAACATCTCAGGGAGCATGGTTTGATAGTGTTGAGGACCCCTGTGGCATTGTGAGTGTTTGGGGATCTTCCCTTGACCTGAGTCTCCTCTATGTCATGAACTGCAAGTATTTGAGTTCCTCAAGGCTTCCCTCCAATTTAGTTTTCTTCCAAAGAAATCTGATTTCTACAAGCTGAGAGCACTCTTCAGTGCACACCAAAGCATGCTGGGTTGCAGGAACCAGGAGTTTTTGTTTTAGAAGTGCATTCCTGAGTCAAACTAAAAACGTAGTGTGGATGCAGCAAGGGATTTTGTGTATATGTGGTGGTGTTTGTGCTCTGAAGTTGTTCTTTGTTTTGCTCTACTAAGATTAACCTTTCTGCTAACATTTCTGCTTACATAACTGTACAGCTCTATCTGAGAAGATAATACTTCATGCTCTTGGTTCTAAAGGTCTTTGCTCAAACTCTCTTGTGTCTCATTTATTTTGACAAAATTCGGTTCATAGCCTACAGTCCAAAGTATGTCATCAGTCACAGGATGGTAACCCAACCAGATGGGAGTTGCTACATGCTTTAGGCAGTGTTTCTTATTTTCTGCTGTGCTCTTTGAATGTTATTCTCCCATGCTGGATGAACTCTCAAGTACACACTCAAAAAGATGTTCCTTTGATTACATCACTTATTTTTGACAGAGTTCATTAAAGTCAGTGTGAGGCTTTTAATTGATTTTTTGTGGGACTTGGTCAGAAGGCTCCTCAAACTTCTAGATCTCACACGTAGCTTGTCTGTTTCTGAGAAAATTTCTGTATTCAGCAACTGCAACCCTATCTGTGCTCTGATAACCTTGTTGTGAATGTTCTCTAACCCGTTAATGCTGTCTCATTCAGTCTAGTTAAACTAAATTATCAGTTAACATGACTCGAGATAGCAAAATGACCTGATGACAGTTGGTTGCTTTTCTTGTGTAGCACCTTCTTCTTTTTCTTTTGTCTTTATGTAGTATTTTATAGTTCCATCTCCAGACTGTTGTCTGAAAATTAACTGTTTTGAATTTACTTTCATTTCAAAACCCACAGTTTCATGCAGCTCACAAAATAGCCCTTCAGTCTGTAAATGCTTTGATATGGAATGAGACAGTTTTTATTCTTAGATAATGATCTGTCACACAGAATCCCAGCACAGATTTTGTTGCATGCTCCTGTCCAATTCACCTTTTTTCGTCCGAGCATTGAGTCACTGTCAGTTTCTGGTTGTCTTGTCTCCGTTTCTTATTCATGAAATCATTTGACAGTCTATTAGTTCACTTCCTTAGATTTACTTGCTGTGTTATCATCTTTAGAGGAGCAGTTAATAAAAAATATTTTCTTCCTTGCTGCAGTATAGCTTGGTTTAGAATACCAAAAGCACACAGAGAAATGTTGACATTTCAGCAATTCATGCATTTTATAAAAAAAATATTACAAATTCAATATTGGCTAGAATAAACATAATTTGTTCTACCTTAATACATGTTAAAAACTATTTCAGTGTTCAAAAAATATAATTGGCCACAGCTGAGTCAGCCAATGGAGAAATAGACTGGAATAATGAAGAATTTGAATTTTGTAATACTAGTTGGGTTTTTTGATAAGGGGAGAGTCAGTGAGTTATTAACATGAGTATCTTTTCGTAACTGAAGTAGTTGCCTCACAAGCACTTAGAAGTCAAACCGCATGTCTTATCCTGGTTCATTACATTAATTAACTTTCTAAGCACTGTAAATTTGCCTTCCTCAAAATATGTTTAGACTGAAAGCTGTGAGTTTTTGATTCACTGGTTTTATTTTAGGAGGGGACTTTACAAAGTAAGTGGGATTTGACATCAATTTTGTTCTCATTTTTGGGGCTATTCTCCAGTTTAAATATCAGCCCTGGCTGAAGAGGCATCTATGCATACTCTGGCTGATTACCCTCAGCCTATTCTGCCACAGAAATTTTGGAGAAGAGTTACCTTCTCCTGTCTGCTGCGCAGGTATGCACTTGTGTTACAGTGAGAGGCAGAAAATACATGATTTTCATGCTGCTGCAGAAGTTGGATGAGAGAAGAGACATTTAGCTCTTGTTGCAGCTGAGTGGCTCAAACACTCCAAACCTGTTTCCCTCTGAGGACACAGCAGACAATCAGAGGGAGCAGGAACAGCTCAGTTACCAAGTGCTGTCAGTTCCATCTAAGGGACCCCAGCAGCCTAACAGTGCCTGGTAGAAATAGCTTACTTTACTGTTTTGTTCCAAGAGATGTCATGCCATCCTATATTTATCCTACAGGCTGGCAATTCTGTCCAGGTTTAGCAAAGAAACTGTTTTCTCGATTTTCTTTTTCTACAGTACCTAGTACAGAAGTATCCTACCCCATTCCTGGGACCCTAAGAATTATCTTAGTACAAGAATATAACAATGCATCTGTTGGAATATAATAATACACCTGTTTTCCAGGCTTGCTGAGATAGCTTTATCACCAAACCCATCTGCCTTGCATGAGAAGAAAGTGTGTGGTAGTCTCTTTCAACACTGAAGAATAATTACTTTCTGTTGTTGTGGAAAGTAACTTTTCTCTATGTTCATATAAAAAAGATAACTGATGGAATGGCTTAGAAGTTTTTCTGCCTTGTTAGAACTGATATGTTTTATAATACAAACTGAATTTTAGAATAATATCCTTGTAGTATTAAACTTGTAGAGAACTATTCATTTCTTAGTGTTTTTCCTATGTGCAGCTGCTGTCTCTGTATGGGCTCCTCTGTCTGTATCTGTAACTGTAGAAAATATGACACTAAATATATGTCCAGTAGACAGAAACATTTACCAGTGCCATATTGTGTTCATGTCTCAGCTTCCTGGCTCATGTTTACTTCTTTTGACCATAACTTGGTGTGGTTTGGTTCCCTCTCCCACAGAAGGCTCCCTGCTCTAGGATACCATCCCTGAATGATAACACAGCATGTTCCCATCCTTGGCAGGGGTTGTGAGGAAGCAGATTGAGTACTTTTTGAATGTGTGGAACTGATTTAAGGAACATTATCTTTTTAGGAACCATGACAGTAATTCATACTGTTAATGATTCAATACAGGGAAATAAGTTTCCCAGATTGTAGTTGGAAAGCAAAAGGAAATTGTCTCCTTGAGATCTTTTAATAGCCCAGTTATCAGATTAGCAATCTGTTAGCAGCCTGGACTGTCATGAGCTGGAACCTACGCACAATATGAGCTGTCATTTATTCTTAGAAACAGAAAGAAAATGAAGAAAAAAAAAAGATTTTTTTTTTTTTGTCTCAAATAGTATTAAAGTTACCTTGTAATTCTGGAACTATGTTCCATCATCACCAGGGTCCAGGAGGGCCATAGATAATTGTACTGCAAGAGGAAAGCTGAAATAAAAGGAGGCTAAAAACCATCCAAACCAAAGATCCTAACAAAAGAAAGGAGTCCTTTGGCATATCCTTGAGCACCTGTAGAGAAAACAAAAGTAATATGTGCTGTGCTTTCAGAGACTTAGGGTCCCCAATACTATCAGAGTGAACAGACCACAGAAGTAGCATAGAAATTTTTAAACTTTATTCACCTGAGAGCATTTGAAATGCAAGAACCTTGCTACTGGTACAATCCTGTTTTTAGGATTATATCTTACTTCCTAGGGATTTTTGTTTGTTTTGTTTCATTGTTGTGTTTTGTTGTGGGTTTTTAATGGTGCCAGAATCCCTGACAAGTTGATATTATGTCATGTCATGGCGTGACTTGAGTAGAATGTGGGGTTTACTGGTTAACTCTGAGTGAAATCATTCAAACTGTGTCTTCAGCAGGTGAGCCCTGCTGGAATATAGCCAAATATCTGAAATGCTTGGTACAGCAGCTGAAATGACCTGGAATTGGAGACTGTCAGCAGAGACCCCTGTATTTATTTATTTCTATCTCAAAATTATCGCTATAAAATGAACAGAAGTTCAGTAACAAATTCTTCCTCTGTCAAAAGTTTGCTTTGATTCCTGTTTCTAGAAACTCCATCTCACGAGCTCTTTTGTGTTTTGTTTAAACCAGTCAGTCTTGGCTACTCCCTGCAGATCAAAAAAATAAATGACTTTATAAAATACTTATTTTTCTACTCCTACTTATTCATTGTGAACAATCAGTTTATTAAACACTTGCAGAAGTAATATGAAAATCTTTTACAGAGTTCACAGTTTGAAATAGGACACTTTGAGAGTGACTCTTTGATCTGCTGGAAAAACTGCATTAGGTCTATGTTTTTGATAGCTACCAGAATTAGTCCACAGGCTGTGTAATTGATCCTTCTTCCCACTTCTTTAGATGATAGCTGAGATTGTTTTATTTCAGAATTGCTTTGTGGTAAAAGAAACTCAGTGAGAATTGTAAAAGCTGTAAGAACTTTAAAGAACTTGTACAAAAAAGTTTTGTTTTTCAAAATCTTTTTGTCTGTATGCTGTCACTCCATGTGCTGTCACAGCAGAAGGAATTTTCCTAAAATATGATGGCGTTGTTTTTTACCTGTGGTGAGATTTGGTGTGCACTGACACAGGTGATCATACACAGCTCTGTGTGCTAGTGAGCAGTGCCTAGAAAGTCAATTTGCTCTGCTAGGTTACAGCTGAATGATTTTCCTGTATCTCTGGAAACAACTGATATGACAGAATGGGACTGAAATGAAGCAGTGTATATTAATTCTTAAATCTCCTTCATTTCCTCAGTCTCCCATGAGAGGTTTCATATTAGCTCTGTGGTTTTCTAAGCTGTACTTTCACAGCTGTCCACACTGCAAACAATTGCATGAGATGGATTGCTGTGAACTGGGAATGATCTGGACACCTCACTGTCCTTTTACAGACAAATGTGACTAAGATAGGTAATTGAAAATCAAGGAAGATGAAAAATTTAAGGACTGTTTCATTTCATGAGAAACAGAGCTTGGATAATTTTTTTTATTAACTTACATTTAAGGTGAATACTACAAGAAGAAGTTGCTGGGTTGAAAATTACATGATTCTTCTTTGATTTTTATTATCCACTGAGGATATTTAAGCTTTCAATATAAATTTGCATGAGCAAATATTTTTAAATAGATGGAATACTTTGGATTACGGAAAAGCACTGAAATGGACTGCTCTTAGTTGCCATGCCTGCAGTGCCACTAGCAGGGAAACAAGAGCAAACAGCTGACATCCTGGGATGTGGTGATGCAGAATGGCTTGAGTTGGTGCCCAGTGTATTCAGCCCTCTCAAGAGCTCAGTAACATTTTGTTTTCTAGTGCAAAAAGCAAAAATAATCTCCCTTGGATGCTTCATGCAGGAAGTTGTTTGATTACTCTGTTCATTTCCTGTGTAGCTGTTAGATAACTAAGATAATTCTCTTGGTAGTTATTTTCCAGACTTCTATGGTATTACAATTCAGTCACCCAGTGACTGAAAAATTCTGGCAGAAGACTCATTTCATTACTGTAGGCTTAGAAGAAATTAAATGAAAGACGTCAGGCTTTCATTGAAACATGTAAAATATGCATGAGCCTACTGAATTTAGTAAGTATGGAAATTTACCCAAGTCAAAGTGAAATAGCCTGTTTTGATGTTTGTTTCAGTGGTCTTTAAGTACATTCATGTATGGCACTGCATTCTGATAGCCAGACTGTCATACATACTGTTAAACATAGAGGTCAGGATTATTTGCTTGTAAAAAGTGACTCAGTTAAATTTCCTCTCGTAATGCATTTTTGGTTTGGCATGATGAAATTCTATTCAATATCAGGAAAACTGCTTTGTTCTCCTGGTTGATACTATCATGACATCTCATTTTATCTATCTGTAAGCATTTCTTATATTTCCGGGAGGTATCTGGCAAAAATTCAGCCCTTTTTTAATGCATTTTAAATGTCAGTGAGGCAGAGACTGAGGTAAGAGACTGAGTTTGGCAATGTGACTGTGTGAGGATCCGTCTCCACCCAGATTGCAAACCGTTGTTTATGTTCGGAGACTCTGAAAAAGGGTGCAGTAACTGCAGTCAGTGAGGAAAACAGAAAAAGAAAATCCCAGCAAACAACCCAGAAGCCATTAGGTGTATTATTGTTAAAAACTACATTTCTTTACGAAAGGGTCTTTGGTGTATAAGGCTAAGAGGAGAAAGGCTGTGAGGAAAAGCCTGCTGCCATCTCCTGTTTAATAGCAATGAATGATGAGTTGTTTCACCCAATGTTTGGTTTGCAGTAACCAGCTATGACCAATGTTTCGTTTACCAGTTTATCCAGAGCATCTCCTAGGGGCAGCATTTTAACAAAGTCAGTAGTGTCCCACTCTGAGGCAGCTGAACTGAATGTTACATAGCTCAGAATGTAAACCATATCGTATTGATGAGCTGATGGTGTAGGTGAGAGAAAGGAGGTGTTGTCAGAAGGTCATTCAGCTGCAAACCAGACAAATAACAAGTGATCAGACCAGACAATTTTACCAGACGAATGTGATTTTATCTACTGATAGAATGATCATTTACATATTTTAAAGCGTTTTTTCTCCAAGTGGATGAGCAAGAAAATAAATGAACAGTGAAATGCAGATGTTCAAATATATATGGCTTATTAATTAAGGGTATTGCAACAGCTTTCAGTGGGTCTCAAATGTGCCAATAACAACTTAAAATGAAGATTGTATTTTAAAACAAAATTTCCTGTTCTTTAAACATGACAGTTTTGTTCTACCTCATTTAATTCAGTAATCAAAAATCTCCATTTTAAAAATCATTGCTCTTCTCACTTTCCATGAGCAGAATACAAGATTTTCTATTCCCATTTAAATTATTTAATAAGCTTTACTGCAAAATGTAACACTGCTCTTTGATTCCAAATGAATGGATCCCTATATTATCTCAACTTTTAATGAGAAGGTACTCTGTGATTTTGACAAGAAAATTTCAGTATTCATGTGAGCTTGAAGAAGAAGGAAACAAATTAAATGGGAGGGTTGGAGGAATCTCAATAAGTTTGTCATTAAATCTTGAAAAGTGAAACACTGACTAGGTTGCAGCTGCCTGTTTGGCCATAAATGTACCCATTTGTACCAGGGTGTCAAAATGTCCTTTCAAGGCTGGAGGAGGCTGCAGTTTCTGAGCATGGGCAGGCGGTGAGTTATGTGCCAGGTACCTTCCACTTCTCTCCAGAGACAGAAGGAGACAACAGGAGCCCACTGCACTCGACTTGCATAGAGCTGATGTTTGACCACTGACAGTGAGAGAATTTAATAATGTCACTGTCAGCAGTATTCATGTTTCTCCAGTAACTGAATTCCCAGAAACAGCACAGACTTTGCAACACCTCTCTCACCTGGATGTGTCTCTGTATGTGTCTATACATTTGTTTTATGTATGAAAAGCCCATATTATAAAAATTATTGTGTTACAGCAGATAAAGATAGCATTTATTATTAGAAATAATGAGGGAGAAAGGTTTTAGAGGAACCTGTGTTTGCTTTCAAAATGCACACTGTATAGAAATTAGCTTTCACCTGTTGTTGTAGTTGAAGGTTCAACCATATTAAAAAAGTTATGAAAAACCCCATATTAAGACTAAAATGGTAAAAAACCTACTCATATTAAAAAGCAGAATAGAAAAAAAAGCTATAGTTACTAAAAAAAAATGAAAAAACCCCACCCTATATGAAAATAACTAACTGTAATAAACCAACCATCTGAAAAACCAAGTTTTTTTAGTAAAACAGATGTTGAAAAATAAACCAGATTAAAAAACACAGAAAAAAATACCAATGACCTAAAAAAAAAGAAAAAAAGCCTTAAAAAAGGAGAAATTAACTTTATTAAACCTAACCATCTAAACCTCCAACTGCAATAGAAACTATCATAGAAATTATTAGAAGTGTGATATTGTTGGAGGTTAGGATTTTCCTTTTTTTTTTTTCCTTTATCTTAGGGAATTTTGTCCCATTAGTTGCTAAGAGATGATAACAATGGATACCTAGAGACATAAGAAATGGCCAAGGTGGGGGAAAGGTGTGGCTGGCTGCTCTCTTACCTGAGGGGCTTGCTCTTGGGAAGGGCAGTGATACCATGAGATTTGGGCTGGGGGTGAGGGGCTGGGCTCAGCTCGGAGCTTTCTCTCACTCTTGGCACCAGAGGAGGATGCTTGAGCTGTTGCTTACCATGAGGAGAATTCAGAGAATCCATCGCCACCATGGAGCCCAGCTCTGTATTGCTTCTTCCTGACTCTGGGTGAGGCTTTGCTCGTAGTGGTGTGTGTGGAGGCTGACCCAGAACAGAGACTAGACGGAGCTAAAGTAGGGATTTATTGAGAGGCCACAAATAGATCCATCTTGGGCAGTACAACCCAAAATGGCCGCAAAATGGACAACAGGTCATAGGGTCCCACACTTTTATAATTTTTGGTCCATTAGCATATTGGAGCTAATTGGCCAATTACAGCTTTAGCCCATTAAGTTCCATCCTTCTTGTTTTCTCTCTTCAGTCCATGTTGTTTATGCTCTTGGGCCTGAGATCTGGATTGGCTGTCTTTGGTCCCAGCTAGAGAAGGAATTGTTTTGTCTACCTGCCCTGTGAAGAGAGCTCACCATCCCCTAATATCAAGCTTAGACTTACACACTAAAGCAGAATAGAATCTGAAAAATATAAAAGCTAAAACCTGAGGCATCAGTAGGAGCAGCTATTGGACTGGGACTGTATTAACACCAGATCTGATGGAAAGGTCCTTCACCCCTGCTGGGCAAAGAAATGTTATTGAATTTCCATACTTTTGCTTTAAACCCTCTTAACTTCAAAGTTATAATAATTTGGAGGGAAGGCGGTTAGATTTTCTTTTCTGTGAAAAACACTCTCCTGTGAAAATTAAAAAAGTTTAATAAAGGACAATAGGAGACAAGGACCATAGAGCAAAGGTTATTACAGCCGGACAAATCTTGGCATTCAGCCAAGGCCACCCTGTCACCTTCAGGGATATCCCTTAAATATATTTTTCACTACATCATTCCTTTGCATATTCATAGACTCTTATGCATATCCATAAACTAGTTAACAAATTCCAGGAATTATTTTCCATGCCTCTTCCTTGGGTCCACCTTTTTAGAGCATGCATGTTTCTTGGCTGTGGTTTTGGCTTCTTCTCTTTATCACTTCCAGTTTGGGCCTTGGTCCGTGCTTTCTTCAGACAGTGAGTGCTGATAGGTGGCATGTCTGTACAGATGTCCTCTCATCCTCTGTTCATTGGATGTTATCCCATCCAAGCAGGCATTTTAACACAAGCAAAACTATTTCACTACTATGTCTAAGCTTAATTAATAATAGAAATAAAAACTATATAAAAAAGTTGCTTTAACATCACACATAGAAAATCCATTTTAATATTTGCAAAAAGCCAGTATTATAATATGTATCTATAACGTTTTCCAAGAGAGGTTCCCAATTTCCTTGGCAGACATCTAAATTGTACAAAAAGCAAAAATAGAAAGAGAAAATAAACCCCTTACTGTATAAGCAACCAACCAAATAAAAATTAAGTTCACTAAAGCAACCCCATGTACCTGAAAACCAACTGTATTGAAAATGTCCATTAAAAAATTCAACTGTAATGTAAATCAGAATTTAAAAAACAATTTATATAAAACACAACCAGGTAAAAAGTCCATTCTGCAATGCCCAGTCATATAAAAATGCAACCCTATAAAAGCAAATAGTATGAAAATCCAACAATATAAAAACCCAAACGTAATATAAAACCAGGGCATAAATCACCAACTATATAAAAAACTACCCACACTGAATAGCACCCATATTATGAAAAATAACCATGTTAAAAAAAAAAAACAACACTGTAAAAGCACCTAAAAAAAATAAGTGGTTCAGAAACAACTGTATAAAGGCAAACATTTTAACCAAGTGTGCAAAAGCCAATAGTCGGGGTGGGGAGGGGGAATCTAAAACCATCCATGTAAAAATCCAGCTATACCAACACCTACTGTATTAAACCAGACTTATAAAAAAGCTTGTAAAAAACAACTTTCTTCAAACTAAATGTGCAAAAACCAGCTGGGTAGAAAACCAACTTTAGTAAAAACAGCTGTGTAAAAAACAATTGTGTAAGCCCCAAACATAAAAACCTGACAATACAGAAGCCCAACCATATGAAAAAGCAGCTGTATGAAAAACAAACAGTATAAAAACCGAGTGCATTACAATATGAAAGCATAAATAATCAAACACATTAAACAGCCAAAGTATAATGAACCATCTGTATAAAGAAGGCCAACCAAAAACCAATTGCATAAACCCCAAAAGTATAGAGCACACTAGTGGTAGAAATACAAACTGGGTGCCAAAACCCAATTATATTACAGCCTGACTGCATCAAAAGCCAACCAAATCAACTACCAACTGTACAAAAGCAATCAGCTGCAATAAACAACCAAGGTAGAAATGCTCAACTGTATTTAAATGCCAAAATGTAGTAAACAAAGTATTCAAAATCCCAACCCTGTTAAAAAGATGAACCGTCATAACAACCACTGTAAAGAAAAAGATATTTTTGAAAAATCTGCGGCATATAGAACCCCCACAAAATTCAAACTAACTGTGTAAGTGTAAAAATAAAGAACTATTTAACAAACAAAAGTTTTAAAATAAGCCACATAAAAAATGCAAAAGTCTAACAATATTCAACCATAAAAAGAACCAAACATATAAAAACCAAAAGTATAGAAAATATAAAAGAAAATATGAAATCAGTAGAAAATACTAACTCTAGAAAAATCCAAACATTAAAAAAAATCACCTAAAGGATCCAATGTATAAACACCCAACTTTTTGTATAAAACAGTATTTGAAAAAATATATAAAACCAGTTGTCTGTAAGTCGAATCATTAAAATCCCAACTGTATAGAATCCAAAAGTATTAAATAAACTAACCTTTATAACTAAATTAAATAAAATTATTAACTACACCAAAAGTATAAAACCCCACCAACAACAAAGAAAATATTAATTTACTGGTGTTTTCCTTCTCTCTCTGCTTTTTCCCGGTCAGAAATGAAATTGAAGGTGTCTTAATTTGACATTCACCTCACAGTTTTCAGTATGCTTAAAAATCCATTCGCAGCCTATTGGATTCTTTTAATCCTGTCAGTCCTGTCAGGACTCCTTTTGCTGTTAGATTATTGTTTGATCAATTACAAACTTGTCTCTTGTGTGCAACAGAAAAATGCAAAAGCTTGTATAGAAAAGCAGTTGTATACATCAATTAATCTATAGCCTAGACTTCATTTAGTTATGGGACTTGACAAGGTCAAATATTTATTTAGAGTATTAATATGGTAACATATTTATGGTAGGATGTCGAAACTGAGAGGGGGGTTGTGAGGGCTTTTTGACTAACTGCTTTATTGGTTTAACACTCTTTTAACACTTTGAATTCAGCTGAGTTTCATTGATTTATAGAGATCAGAGTGAAATCTGAAGACATTATTAATAAAAACAATTCCAAAATTAAAATTGCATGCAGCTGTATCTTCTAAGAGGATTGTGCTGTCAGGCTGTGATCCCATTCTGAGTCATGGCAGAGAAGCAACTGGCAGAGCTATAATTTTACTGCTGAAAATACTGATGCAATTCATCTATGGGATCATAACAGAATCTGAGTGTATTCCTGCTATTGGTAAATGGATACTCACATACTCATGAGCTGAAGTGGTGTATGATCTTAATCTCTAAAAATATTCTAACATTTAATAAAATATTTCCATTTGCACATTCAAACCTCTGACTGTATGCAGGTTTCACGTGAATACTGTTTCTGGCTTGGGAATTACCAACAGAAATGGGCATTAGGTAGCAGAGTTTGAAAAACCCGTTCTTTCTAAAAAGTAACTTTCCTCAAATTCTCTACAGCTTCATCACTGGCCAAAGAGGAGTAGTCTGTGGAGCTGTGAATTAAAACAGAAGCCTTTACTGAAACATGAGGGTGCTTGGTTGGTTACAAAGGAAGATTCACAGCCTCACTAGGCTGTTTTTTTTACAAATAATTTTCTAAATTTCTGTAAAATCGCTCCTGTTCAGGCCCAGTTATTCAAACTGTAGCTCTGGACCTGCAGCAAGGGTTTGCCTGGCTGAGCTGTGGTGAGGGGTGAGGGTTTGGCAGACCTGCCTGAATCTCAACATTCATGAAAAAAATTCTGGACTGTCAGTTAAAATGAAGGCGGAAGTTGAGGGAAAAAATTATCTGTAGCTTGAGAAATATGATACAAGTCAGTCATCACAATGACATGTGGCAACCTGATACCAGTTTTATGAAGAAACTTCTCAGCAGAGCCATACTTTACAAAATAAGTGGCTTTTTAAGACAGAAGCAGGACATGTCATTTCAGCTGGTGTAATGCACTGTAACATTTAATTTAACATTTAAAACCCATGTAGTATCATTGCCTTGTGTCAGGACACTAACCCTCCATATTAATGGACTTGGCAAAAAGATGTAAAGGTGTCTCCACCAGCAAGTACTGATTGTGTGGGGAATAAATTCTGTAGTGACCTGTCATACAACTCAGTAGTGTCAAATATATAATTTTCCTTAGCAGACTGTGTCAGTGATTTAGGAGCTAGTAGAGTATCAGAAATCACCTGTCCCTACCTTAGCCCTGCTTTCATAGTGCTGACATAATAGGAACAATTGCACTTGAGTGGGGATTATGTGTTGGGATATAGCCAAAGATACAAAATATACATTTTATGTTATGCCATGTCACTTTCATTAAAAACAGTCATGTTTATTTCATTGCTGCATAATTATATTCAGTGAGAGAAACGTCCGATTTCCTTCTCAGTGCAGGAAAATTTGTTTTCTTCAGGTCTCAGGCAGACTGTTCCCTGATTACATAAATAGATAAAATGTCTCTTGGGAGAGAAAAGTCACTTTGTCAAACAATAATCTGATGGGGTGTGTGTGTGTGTATGTACTCTATCATTTCCATACTACCTTTTCTCTCTTTGCTAATTACAATAAGTTCAGTTCATGCTATATTCATGCTGTAATACCCTCTTAACTCCTATAATTCTCCATAATTAATATAACTGATGACACTGGCAGCTCTGACCAGTTTTGAATGGGTTGGCCTGGAGAGGTTGCAGAACCTCAGTCTTTGGAGATACTGAAACCCAGCTGGAGCCACCCTGGTGTGGTGCTGTTCCTGCTCGAATAGGGGGTGTAGGGCATCTCCAGGGGTCACATCAACCTCAACCATTTGGTGATTCTGTTTTTACATCATGATTTGGTCAGCTTGGACTCTTCTCAAAGCCTCATGAACTCAACCTGAGATCAAATCTATTATCCAGCTGTAGTTGTGAGATCTTGCTGAAATCTTTTGCATGTTTTCTTTTTTTTTTTTTTTTTCCCAATGGGACCTGTCTTTTCCTCAGAAGTAAAATTTTAGTTCTGAGAAAGAGATTCTGTGATCCTTTCCTGTATGAAGTAAAATATCTACAAAAATTTGGTCAAGAGCAGATTTGGATACTAGGAAAACTTGTTGCGGGAGTCAGACTAGTAGTCCATGTTCAGGGGGCTTCTGACTGTGTGGCATTCTCCTTTTTTCACATACATGGTTCTCCCCAGTCTTCTCCAGTGTTAGAAGTTAGTTTGGAATAATTCCAGACTTTGCAAACCATTATTTCAGTTTCCCAGACAATTCTTTCCATTATTCATATTCTGTGAACCCTCAGCCGTTTTCTGAGCCGTGATTCTTCACCTGAGGCATAGGAAGGTGCTTTCATACCTTGCCCCTCAAGGAGAGGAATACCTTGCCCACGTATGCTCATTGTCTTGTGTTTCTGTTTGACTCAGGAAGATCACTGACATTTTTTGCATGCTATAAGCCACTCACCTGTAACTATTTTCCAAATAAATTCTTTCTTCTAAAACCATTTTAATGAACTGAAAAGGAGGGAGTGGGTCTGCTTAGGAGTTAAGACTTTGTAATTACTGAAGGAAATTAAAGCATTGAGCAGTTTTATCACATTTCCCCAAAGTACAGGTTCTAGTTCACAACAATGTGGGTTTCTTTCTATTTTGCATCTGACTAAAGTGGGCATATATTTGTGGTGTATCATAATGAGAGACAATTTAATTTATTTTTCCCATCTACCTGTAGTAATGTCATGAGCCTAATGTATCTTCCTCAATCCTCCAAAAAACAACAGTTGAGGCACAGAGAGCTGACACACTTTTTCTCCCCTGGGGGTGGTGGTAGAGCAAATCAGGAGGAGAACTGTGCAGCACATACGAGACTGTAGCAATTGGCCAGGTTAAAAAAATACTATCACTTCCTGTATATCCCTCTCTTTTTTTTTCCTGTGGAAGGCATAAGATACCTTTAATCTCTATGTGGCTAATGGTTTGCTTTGTAGAAAAATGAGGATTATTATAATGTGGAATATGAAATTTTGCTAATAACATTTTGCTGTGCACTTTAAATGTGGTATTTTTAGCAAGTCCAATGCTCTTGGATGCAGTCAGTTTGAGATCCAGATAGGAGTCGTACTCTGAAGAAGGCATGCTTTAGCAAGATGTGGGCAATGTTTACTTCCAAAGAGATTGATCCCAAATTAAATATGATAAAAACTCAATTTACCATGATACAGTTTGTCAGTGACTCAGTGACAAGGACAGCAGCTGCAAGGAGGTAGGAGATGAGCTTTCAGGGAGTGCTGTGTGGGTGTGTGAGGCTGTGTTAGGGGAATGGCTTTATGCACTGAGGCTGCAAGATGAAACAGAATGGTGGTTCTTTGCCTAGAAAATACTGATAATGAAGTGCTGTAAAAAAATATTTTAAAGTTTATTCATTAGAGACTCTCCAGATTTATCTAGAGCACAGTTCTTGTCTGGATTATAAAAATATCAACAGTGTTGGAGGAAGTGAAGAAAAACACTTCTGAAAATTAATTGAGAATGCTGCGATTTTGTTTTAAATTTAATTTAAGTGAAAGCCTACATACTGTTTGTTTTTTACCTTTAGATAAACATGATGAGGGCTTCTAGTATTTTGTGTTGATTCGTCATGGCCTGATTTTTTGGTAGCAGGGGAGGCCCACAGAGGTGGTTTCTGTGAGAAGCTGCTAGAAGCTTCCACAGTGTCCAGCAGAGCCCTGCTGGCTCTGAAGATGGACATGCTGCTGGCAGAGTTAGAGAGGTTGGTAATGCCTCTGTGATGATATATTTAACAATAAAATCAAAACAGCACCCATGCAGTTTTTTCCCCAGGGGTGGCAAGGAGCCATCCCCACTGTCACAGCCACCACTATGCCACTGTGGCCTGTGGCATTAAACAGCGCTGGTGCCGCGGCCACCACTGCTGGCTCCATGGCTGCAGGGCCTGGCCTGTGCTGGAAACATGGCCAGTTACTCCCCAGTGCAGAACTTAGACAAAATTAATCTCTCAGTGCTGTGGGATCCTGCAGGAATCTTTGAATTAGTGGAACTTGTTGACAGCGGTATCTGTGAGGAGCAGTTTTTCTTCTAGTCAGAGAAGAGGAAGGAGTGAGGACATGTGAGGGAAAACAACATGGCGGCACCAAGGGCAGTGGAAAGGGAAAAGGGGGAGGAGGTGCTCCAGCCAGTGGAGCTGAGATTCCTGTGCAGGCCCTGGTGAGGACTGTGGTGAAACAAACTGTCCCCCTGTAGTGCAGGAAGTCCACAGGGGATGCAGAGATCCACTCACAGCCCATGGGAGAAGTGCTCACGGCAGAGCGGGTGGATGCCAGAGAAAGCTGTGATCCATGGGAGACCCGAATGGAGAGAGGGCTCCTGCTTCCAGAGACAGAGAGAGGGCCTTGCTTCCAAACCAGAGCAGCCTGTCCTTACAGCACTGCACCCTGTGGATGTGTGAGCCATGCCGCAACAGTTTTGGGAACACTTGTTTGCCTGTGGGAGGGACTCACAGAATAGCAGAGAACAGAAAATCCTATAGCGAACAGAAGATCTTGGTGATGAACTGGCCAAAACTCTCATGTCCTGTCTCCCTGTGCTGTTGGTGAGAAAGAGGGAGGGGCTTGGGGAAAAACCAGAGTTTTAAAGGCTTATTTTACTTCTCACTATCCTCCTATGACTTTTTTATTAATAAATTTACTTTATACATTTAAATTTAAACCTGTTTTGCCCTTAGGGTGTTTTTCTCCCAGTCCTTATTTCAACTCATGAACCCTTTGTTAATTCTTTTTCCCCTCTCCTCTGCCCAACTCTAGCAGAAGTGGGTAAGCAAATAAACAACTCTTGGGGGTACCTGGCATTTAACAAGTATCAAACCACAACATATTTCCAGTATAACACCATCACAAGCTATGATTAATTTAATAATTGTGGTAATAAAAAGTAATAAAAATTATATTCTAGAAGAATAAGAAGTAGCTTTTGCATTTAGAAATGTTTCTTTAAGAGATCAAGGAGAAATTTCAGCAAGAGCGAACTTGAGTCATATGCTTAAACCTGACTGAATTAAGGAGAGAGGAGGATAGCTTTCAAATTAGACATATGCTGAAGTGCTACTCTGATTCTTTAAAAAAAGATTATTTTCAAAATCAAGCCTAAAGCTGGCCATACAACAGCAATTGTCATAAAATTGCACAGAAAAATAATTCAGATTGTGAGTGCAATCTATCATCTCCTGACTTTTGATTTAGATCAAAAAGCAAAAGCATTTATTTCAGCTCTCACTTGGGTAAATTTGATAACTGAATCAGAGAACCAGAAGAAATGTGCATCTTCAGTGACATGTTCACAAAGTCTGTTTTGGAGTAAAATAAGCCTTTTTGAAAGCTTGAATGTCATTTTTCCTGGATATAAGTATTCACTGAACTACTTGAAGACATTCAAAGAGAGGGATATAATAATACTCAAAAATTCGTTCATTGCAGTGAATATGGAGTTGTCATTCTGCCCTGATTCAGTCTGAGTCCGAGTCAGTGTTGCCTAGGCTTTTTCAGAATTCGGATACCTCTGATACACTTTCTAAATAAGTGAATTAATCTAGTTTCAGTGTACAAATAACCATCATAGAAATTATCAGTTGTAAGGGTAATTGCTGGTCATATGGCAGATTCTCTGCACAGGGTAAAAACCCCAAATGATCAGAAATAGAGACTGAAGTCTTTTTTCAGCTGGGAAGAGGTTAGGTACAGGTTATCCTTCAGGTATGCTGAAGACAGTCCCAGGATAAATACTTTTCAAAGTTGTTCCCAGGGACTGTGAATTCACTGTGCTGGATGAGTTACATGAGAGGAAGGGGGACAGTGCACAGCAAACAGCACCACGTCCAGTCTAGGCTGATGGGAGCTGAGGTTCATACATTCCTTGAGGAGCTGTCTGTAGAAAGAGGGAGAAATATCATGTAAAAGAGTAAAACTCATCTCTGGACTGAACTCAGATTTTTTTCTCTCCCTTTAGGAATAAGGTAAGAAAAAGTCATAGGTGGGTAAGGTCTCTTGGGGGTATTTGACTCTTAAGCAAAGAAGTAAAAGCCTGCATAGAATAGAAACCAATACAATATTTGGACTGCAATAAAATAGTTGGACTTGCAATAAAAAAAAGACTATATCAAAGAAGATAATTACTTTTATATTGCATTAGAATAAGTCATAAAGTGATTTATTGTTCTCTGAATAATATCATTGTCCTTCTATTGAGAATGTCTGTAAATGTTCTTTCTCCTGCCATTTCTCTACTCATCCAATAGTCCAAGTAATGATACTGAAGACCGGAGAAGGGAATGATGGAAGGTGCTGCACAGGTATCAGAAGTTTTCTAAACTCCAGTAATTGTGACAGAGCCTACTATGAACCGGGCAGTCCCCAGAATATTTTGCCAGCAGCACTGAGGGCAGCAAGAACTGAAGTCCTTGTACATAATCAGAGTGTTACAGGTGGAAATATTGTCAGACCTAGAAGCAGAGTGTAGCTCTGTTTGCTGTGGGGCCTTGGCCAGGACGCCCTGCAGCAGTGCTGCTGAGCATCAGTGCTCTCCCTCTCTCTCTCCCTGCCTCCCAGGCACCGTTAATCAAAATAACCTTCTCGTTCAATCTGTGCCAAGCTTTGCAGCCCAAAGGCACTGGAGTAGCTTTTAAACCCCACTTAGCTCTTTGGGGAATCTCCTAATTGCCCACATGGTCCTTCTTAAAAATGGCATTTATTTACAGGTCATACTGTTTTCTTCTGAATGCTCAGAAACCATATGTTGCAAAATGAGTATTAGGAAATGTTTTAGGAGGCCAGGACTTCCCATGGGAATATGTCTGAAACTAGATCACAAAAAAGTGCATTTCTCCACTTTCCCTTAGTGCTAAGCCCCTCGATTTGCAAACATACCTGGCAGATAATTGCTTACTAACCTGTAGATCTTCTTCATTGCTGGAATTTCACACTGTGAATTCATCTTTTTGATCAGTATAAATCCTTGTAGTTTCTTGAAGGAGTGGTAACTTTTGAGTAAAAAGGAAAAAGAAATTTTTTGTAAAAACAGTTCTCATTGTCACAATATTGTTCTTATTAATGCTGTTGGTGCAGTTTTGTGCCAGTTTGTTTTGGTGGTTCTAAAATCCTCTTGATCTGGGCATGTGTATAGAATATAAGAGAGATTTTCTGAAGAACAATAAGAGATTCAATTTTTGTCTAGCACTACAGCTCTGTCCTCATAAATAATACCAATAATTGGTCTATTAGAATCCCCTGTAAAATTCTAATTAAATTTTGCTTCTGAAGTACCAAGGGTGGTCCTGGAAAAAGACTATAATTTATATCAAAAGAGTATCATTTGCATTTTCAACTGTAATATAAAATTAATTTAATTCCACTTCATTTCTTCATATAATTTTTTGTGACATATAAAGTTGCTCTTAATTACAATGAAAAAATATCTAGTAAAAGCACACAAGGCAGTTAATCTCATGCTATCATATGGCTGTTTGTCAAAGTTTTCATTAGATTAATCAATATTTGATGATGCAAAATTATTTTCCTCTGGTTGGTTGGTTTTGGTGCCTTGTGATTGTACAGAAATATCCATAGCATTTTACAAGATGTATTTCTTGGCACAGGAAATTAATTTCTTTACCAAATTAATGAGTAAATGGAGACTTTTCCTTGAGGATAAGAGGCAGTAGGGAGATTAGTATGTTTCCCTCATGTGAAAAATAAGGGAAAGCATAACAAATCATTTACAGAAATGATAGAAAATGGTCAAATAGATTTAAAAGCCTGTGACTTAGTTTTGCTTTCAAGAACTTGTAAAGTGAAAAGGTCCTTCCTCAAACTCTTTATTTAGAATGGGTTAAGACAGATAAAACCATGTCTTTTTAGGGCACCTGCACTGAGAGCATCCACTCATTCTGGCCCTTGCTGGATAAGCCTCAGCCACCTATATTTGAAGCGAGAGGGCAGTAGTTACCTACCAGGGATAGCATCACCTTTAGGGTAAAAATTATTTTGGTGATAGCAGATGGAATCTCAGATTTTGTTAAATTGTAAACAAAATGGTTTCCTCCTGCCCCTTGTGTGTTATAGCCAGCTGAAATGACAGCTCAATGCACAAAGCTCTTATGGCAACACATGAAGGCAAAGGACACATGAGCTCAAATACTGCAGCTCCGGAAAATGTGTAGAATAAAATTTTTTCTCCTGAAAATTAGACTCAGTCATTAAAATGTGACCCCGTAATGTCCTTCAGTCTGGTTTGCAGATCTGGAGCTAATGCTGTAGATTCCATGGAAAACAAGTGCAGCTCTAAGGTAATTGCCCATGAGTCTGTTCAAGCACCATGTGGATTTTGTAAAGTGCTTTTATGTATTTAGCTTGGCCTATGCTAAACACATCCAAATGGCTTAAAGAAGACATGACAACTGCAATCAATACCTTTTCCTGATGTTCCCATTTGTGGTTCCAAAATAATACTTTCCAAGCAATACATACATTGCACCCCAGAGGTTTTGCCTGAGTCAGGGCAGGCAGTGCATTAAACATCACACAAACATGACTTGCAAGACCCTTCTATTGAAGAGATTCCAATCTCAGTCTGTGAAAAAGGAGATATCACTGTGTTTTCAATCCAGTGGTTAATTTATTTCTCACAGTATTCAGGAAATCTGTAAGAGACAGCCTCTGAGTTCAGTTGTACTTTACTGTCATGATCTGAAGCCTCAGTGGTGGTGAATGTTTGCACATATTGAATATGGGCTGCAGGAGGATTCCTTGTGCAAAGTGAAATTCAGTGTAAATAAAAGCCTACACTTTGTGAGATTCAATATTGTAACTGATTACACCCCCATGTTGTATGTGTTTTGTGGACTCTTAATCCTTATGAAAACTCTAAAAATTGCACAAATAATGTTAACTTTCAGAAAAAGCCATTCTTTCCATTTCAAACCTCCTACACTATGTCAGAGAACACAGTGTAATATTATAAAAATCAATATACTTGCACTTTAAATGCCAACACGGATTTATTTTCTTGGTTTTGTTAGTATTTTTCCTTATTTTTTCTTTCTATTTTTTTTCCTTTATTTGGCAAACCACCAAAATGTGGGGATTTTTCTCAATGAGGCAGAAATAGAATGAGACAGATGCACTGACCATGTGAGTGCAAAGGGGATGATTTTGCTAATGAAAGATAATGTACTTGGGAAAAAAGACTATTTGAATAATGGGAATAGCAAAAGTTTTGGCAGTGTTCCCTTGCAAGCATACCTGTGTCTGTTCAGAGATTACTTCCCAGGAAACAATATTACCAGCTAGCCAAGACAGTTATGAAAATAGCATTTTCTAAGATCCTGGGCAACTGGCACATGGAACCACGTGGTGTGTGGGTTTATGCAATAACCTATCTCAGTGGTGTAGGAAAAGCTAAAAAGTTTATGGTTTCTCCAAATCTTGAAAGCTATTTAAACCTGACTCCAGTGAATCTTTCAGCTTCAGCACAACCCAGCTGGAGAAGCCATGCATACTTTAGAACAGTTTTGTGAGAGAAAGTATCATTAAGTTCCAATGATTTTGCAGCTGTTGGTTATGAACCTCTGATGGTCCAAAGTGTAAATGTGAACCATGTAAGTTTATTACACTTGACCAATCCAGTTAGGAGTTCACTAGTTAGGAGTTAGCAAAGTCTATATTTGTTTCGAAACAGCAGCATAATATCAATATAAGCAAGATTATTAGTTAATTTTAATAGAGATAGTAAATTTTTTCAGATGTATTAGTATTTGTACTAATAGAAGCAGTTTTGTATCTTTATGTGTAAGAAAAGTGTGATATTTCCTAGAAAGTCTGACAACTGAGAACTTGTCATTCACTTGAAAGTCATATCACCCCTTTATTTACTTATTTGTCATAATTTTTATGTAAAGGAATGAGCGATGAATAATTATTATTGAGACGGGGTAAAATTTTTCATTTATTTATGAATCTGCTAAATATATTTTTATGGAGCAGAGATTTACCGTACCCTTCCTAAGAAAGCAAGCACTCTTCTGTCTTACATATATTTACAGGGCGCTGAGCAGTGGGAGGCAGCAGAGGAACCTCGGCCCCGCCTTCCCCTCCTAGCAGTAGAACAGCTTTGGTAGCTGTTTTGTTTTGGTTTTTTTTATCATGAGATGATGTTAAACTTCTTGATTTTTTCTCTGATATGTATGTATACATCTCTTTGCTTGCCTGTTTTCCCACTGAAATATATCCCTCTGTGTATGTTATTATCACCACTTGTGAATTGCTTTCAAATTGAATGTGTGAGCAACATCCAAGAATGTCTCCAGGTGTAAGATATAAACCATTTACAAATTTACATGATGGACACACTTATTCTAATATAATGGAACAGAGATATGGAGAAGGGACATAAGATATTTTCAATAAAGGGCAGTAGGACAGATTAGTGAGCATAAAGCTGGAGCAAGAATCTGCAAATATCTGGTAAGATCTTTCTTAGGCAGGAGATGGAACCTCTTATGAAAGTATTTTCTTCCTGCATTTTCTAGAGCATACTATGATTTTACAGTGCTAAAGCAAAGGTAATAAGCTTATTGACAATGGGTGCTGTGTACCACACAAAAATGTGGAATGGTGAATGAGTTTAAAATAGGAAAATGAGTTTAAAAAAGAATAGTTAAAAAAAAAAAAAACCAAAACAAAACCAAACAGGAACACTCTCAAGGGATCTCTCACAAACATCTTTTCTTTCAAAGTCAAAATGTGCAGCAATTCCAACTTTTACATTTCTCACTTTCCTTCTCTACCTTGCATACCCCCTTTCTCAAAGCATGCAGGTCCCACTGCAGAATATGACACTCATGGAGTCACTGAGCAAAGAAATGGTCATGAAAAGCCTATCAAACCTTGGAGTCCTCCTCTTGGAATGAGAATTTGAAGAAACTTGGCTAAAACAGTAAAAAAGCAATGGGGATTTGGAACAGTTTCACAGTTATAAATATCAGCAAAATCAAACAGAAAAGACTGTACAAGTGACAGGAGTAAAACAGATGACAAAAATCGAGTCTTGTTCACAAGTATTGAAGTCACTCCTTGTTGAGGTTTGGCAATAAAATCCAGCACCATCTTGTGTCCTGCTGTGCCAGTGCTATGGTGAAGGCTTTAGTGAAGACAGCTCTCTGGATAAATGCATCACTGCCATATTTCACTGCTTGTCAAGCACGTTTCCAGTAATGTTTTAGAGACTTAGATTCAGCTGGTACCTAGAGGCAATTAAGAGCTGCTTCTCTTATAGGTGCTACAAGCTTCCTCTTTTTCTAGTCATCAAAATATTTCCCTTTCCCATATTCTGTTCCATTAACAAAAGTCAGCCCAAGTGTTCTTTTTTATTCAATGCTCAAAGAAACCTCATATTTGAGTGTAATTGTTGAATTGCCTGTCCTGTTGTTTGTGCTGTTCTAACAATGGATTTATTGTTTATGTCAGTCTTGTGAGGTTTTCATTAGATCAGCTCAAGGCTCTTAGCACGCAAACCTTTCTCGTATTTCTGTCATTCTCATTTTTGTTATCATCTGTGGAGAGGAAGGGAAAATAGGGCCACATTCAAGAATGTCATTGGTGTTAAAACAGAGGTTTCTGAATATAAACAAGATCCAGCTTCCCTACAGACAGGCTTGGGGTCTGGATAAATAACACCCTTCTTGAAACATGATGTATAAATCTGTCTTTTCTGTCCTTTTGCTGTAATACTTCCAGATAGTGAAACACCTTTTCTCTTTCTAAAGTAGGTCTTGTCTCTCTTTTTTCTGCCCTGTGGAGTTGTTCTCCTGTCATTACACCTGACAAGCTGTTCCCAGCTCCCTTGGTTCAAGGCACATCCTTCCACAGTGTGTTAGCAGCAGCAGCAGCAGAGCATCTGTGTTTGAAGTTCCAGCTCATGCTGAGCTGTTCCCTTCACCCCATATCCCAGCCTGTGCTCACTCCCCTGTGTGCAGGGGCAGGAATTTCCCCAGTGCACACCAAAGGGCAGCTCCACACAGCTGAGTTTGCTGTCACCCCAGTTTGACAATATCAGCATCTCCCAGACACGCAGAGTGGTTTTGATGGATAGTGCACTCACACATTATAAGTTGCTGTTGGGACTTATGATGTGACTCTGAGAATTCTTGTAAATTCTTACATTTACTTGAAGTTGTTAGGTTACCTTAATCCATTTAAAAATATCAACATTCTTTCAAGATGTATTTTTCCTGTGTCACTAAATTACTGGAGAATGTGTCAAGTTTGTTCTTAAAAAAAAATAACCACAAAATAAATATCCAAATACACAATATTTAGATGTTAAGATTTTATTTATATTGTGTATTTAGATATTTTTACAGCATTTTTGCTTATATATCAGTCTAAAACATACATAGAAAAATAAAACTTGTTGATTTCAAAATATAATCTCAACACTAGTAAAGTCTGTCAAATGAACAACTACATATTGTTTTGTTCTTTCTCAAGTAAATTTTTGAAGTCAAGGAAATTATTCACCTGATAGAAACTAAGAAAAATAGTCACCTGCAAGTATGTTTGAAATTTCAGCATAAAGTATAGGTGGAATATGCTGTCAGCTTCAGTACTATAAATGAGCCATTTCTACCTCAACACAGACACTTGAAATTTTTATGCCTATTTCTAAATAACGTATTTTATAAACATGAACATTGGCCAAGTGGTCAGATTACTGCAGAAACTGTGTTCAGCCATACAAACAAGAGGATGGAACTTTCAGTTTCCTCTTCCTTTCATTTCTCCCCACGATTCTGCTTTTATAGCTCTACAGAAGAGCTTCCTGTTCACAAACTTCCTATAGAAAATGAGAGACTAAAATAAGTGAGAAATAATCAGTCCATCTCAGTTCCACATCACAAGGTAAAAGGAACCCTGCTAATGAGACAACACACCTGCATGGCTCCTGCCTGCAACAGCCCAACCTTTGGCACATGTTCTGAGGGAAAAGTTGTGGTCAGCAGGAAACTACAAGTTCTCCTGTCTTCAAATTAACCGGACTTGAATGAATTTCCAGATAGAAGAAAAAGGGCACAAAGGTCAAATGTGCTATTGAAATAGTGCTTTTTGACCTAGGAAGGCCTGTGGCATACTGGAATCCTTGTCACTGTCAATATGAGAATGAATCAATGAGAAAATTACACAGATGATTTTATTTTAAAATGTAGCTTTCCAGAGGTCTGCTACTATAGATTTTATTATAGAATACTGCACATTTAGGTGTTTCAGTTATTCCAGTAACTTCCTGACTTATTATTGTGCAAGAAGCAATTAAAAGAATTGCTGTTTCTAATCCTTCTAATCTAATTTCATTTTTAATGCAGATAATCAGAGGTGCTCTACATGCCCCTCTCTGGTCTCTCAGGCATTGGTATTCTTTTCTAAATCCTTTCTTTCTCAAGATGAGTTGCTTTTCAGAAGGCAGTTAACAAAAAAATGCAGCCTGAGATGCTAAAAGTCACAAAATGTTCAGCACTGATGTTTTTGCAAAGGACAGAGCAGAGCTGAAGCTTCTCCCTTTTGTAGGATTGTCATTTCCAGTCTGCTGCTGCCCTAAAATAACATATTTAAAACTGAAGAAGTTGTCAAAAGTTTGTTGAGATTGTTTTGAAGATTGCTTAAAAATGGAATCTATCTCAGAAGAAAACCTGCAGCCTATCCCAGTCACTGAAGGATGTGAAAATGCACAGAAGTTAATCACTGAAAACACAGGGTGAAATGCTGCAAACACAACGGCATCTCAAGTTGGTCCTGGAGGTATCTGCTATTCTTATATTTAGTTTTAAGTGCAATAATGGTTAACCTAATACTGCTTTTAATGCTTGTAAAGTATTAGAACTTTATTGATATCTGTTCCTGGTGCTGTCTTAATTTTCACATCCTCTGCAGCTGTGGTGCTCCATTTCTGCCTTGTTTCCATGCTGAGTTCTTGCTGAAGCTTGACTCACTGGAATGATGCTACAAGCTCTGATTGACCTCAGTGAATTGTGCACGTTGATTGATACAGTTCCTTGGGGAAGACACACACTGTGTTTCAACCTCATTTAAGGAAAATATTTTGGTTTTCACATATTTTTTAAAAAACAAGTTGTTCTGTGAAACGAAACCCGTTTTTCAATGCCTCTGTTACCTTGTCTTTGTATCCTACATGACTCTCTGATATCTAATAAAATGAAAGCTTCTGTTTAAATTTTTCACTGCATCAGGCACTCCTCTTGTCTGATGTCAGTGCAGATTCTTTTGTGCTTGGGAAGGAGTTTTCTTGAGTTTTAGCCTTTGGAAAGGGAATTTGAGCATTTTCTCTCCTCTACCTGACTACATATTTTAGTAAATCATGAGGAAGTTATTAGCTTTAGGACTTATATTGCTATTTGAAAACAGCTAACAGGATCATAAGAAGGCAACTAATAGACACACACAAAGGCATTATGATGACATAAGCTTTCTTGACTTGGAAATTAGGTAGAAAATGCTTTTCAGAGGGAGGAAAATTTGTGATGCCTAGTGTCTCAGACATCAACAGGGAATTTATCCACACAATACCTGCCAAAGGGGGAAAACCAAGAATTATTTTAAAATATGGAGTTGAGAAGTGACAGCAAATCTATAAACTACGATTTTACATATTGAAGTTCTCTGGAGTTGTATCCACTGTGTGGGTGGACTCAGTTTGTGGGAAAATCTGTGAGCAGGAATTGTAGAGAGGAAGTTTTTTCGAGTCGCCCAGTGCAGTGATTTTTACAGATGAGTATTTCTGAAAGTGCTTTGTAGGAAAAAGGAGTTGCATTAAAGAGACAAAAGTATATGAGTTATATATAAATGTTTGTGCACAGAAAGAGAAAGGGTGTACCTAGAGTATTTGGGGACTTTTGGGTATGAAAGGGTCTGGATGCTCTTTGAATTCTCTAACAGCCTTTGGGGAGATCTTAGTATCTCAGTGAAGTAGCTTTTGCCTTCCATTTTGTGGTTAACAGAAGGAGGAAACAGATGAAAAAAGTGAAGGAATTATGGCCAGAAGCTGAGCTCTAAAAAGTTAGGCTTTTCTTCCATGTCTTCCTTTCAGGTAGTTTTCTCAAGAGAAATAAGTATTGTTATTTGCATTTCAAAGGCGAAAAAAGTGACTTTCAGGGTAAATCAGCAGCAGAGCTGGGGATAATACAGAGATCTGTTTTGTCTAATGTCCTATCCATTAGCTATCACTGTGAACATAATATCTCACCACCACATGCTATTACGTGTGAGAAAAAAAGATGTTTGAAAGAGGCACGTTAGGAATTGCCAATAGAATTCTGCTGCAATTTGAAGACTTCTGGAAAGGATGGCTGAAATCAATGACAGATTGACAGTAAGAGAATCCAAACTTTTTTTTTTCTTTTTTTCTCTTGGTAAAATCCTAAATGTTCTGTGTGAAAATACTATCATGCTCCTCCAGAGTAGCTACATTCCATAACCATCAAGTTCCTTTTCCGTCCTACAAACCAGCTCTATCATATAGGATGTCCTTTTATTGAGAATGCAGATCCTGATTAAAAAAAAAAAAAGTAGATATTTTACAGCAAGCATTGACTATTTATTCTTTTGATTTGTATGTGTTTTATGATTGTCCCAATTACTGTCTCAAATTTATGCTACTAAAATAATACTTAAAATTTTCTTGCAGTAGTAATACTGAATTTCAGAAGTAGCTTTTAAGAACATTAAAAATATTCAAGTAATGAATAATGTCCTAAGGAACAAGAAAAAGACAAATTATTAGAGCAAGAACAAGCAAATGAAAAAATATTACTAAGGTAAGGACTTTTTAGAGAGGATAACAGCAAAACAATTATGGTATCAGCATGAAGCCAGGAGACAGCCCATGCTTCCATGCTATCAGCTCTGTGAGCCAGATTATCACAAATACTGAATATGTTCTGGTCCTTCAGTCCACAAAGTTTGTGAAGACATTAACTAAATAGTTATTCTGTGTTTGCTGGGTTTACAAGATTTTTTAAAATAAAAAGAGTAATTAATCCTTTGCTATTGCCACTTAGGCTCCAGAACAATTCCAAATTTACTTGATTTTTAAGTATTTTGGGTTTAATTTAGCTGAGCATTCAAGAGAGACTTTTTAATCCTTAAATATTTCATGAATAGTTATAAAACGTTAATTGATCCAGTTGAAAGCAGAAGAGGAAATATTCAAAATTATTTAGTAGATAACTCAATTCTAGCAGTACTGTTTTCCTTAGGAAAAAACAAACAAAAAAAAAAAAGGAATAGCAGGTTACTGAAGTTGTAGCTCCAATACCCCTTGCAATATCTCTGAGTTCATGCTGGATACATTCCAGACCCATAAGAAAACCATTCTATGTTCACACAGCTGTTGTCCAACTCAGTAGCCACTATTCTTCTTCAAATTGTTTTGGAGAAAAGGGAAGGCAGCATTCATGAAGAGCAGATAAAATACAATGAATTGTGGCACTGTTCAGAGCAGCACTAGCAAACACAGGCTGCACAGTCAGGCCACATTTGCCTTGTGATGTCAGCTCTTCACAGCTCTGGTCTATAAAGCTTTAACTGAATGAGCTGCTGCCTGCTGGAGGTGGAGGGAGCTCATTGCATAGGGTGGAAAAGCTCCTGAATCCAAAAATTCCCTTACAACCAGGCATTGCATCCTGCTAATTCAGAGTGAACCTGCAGCAAGTTCCCAAATTTTTATCTGCAACATTTATTAATCCAGAGCTTTCTTAATTGAATACACTCTCTTTTAGTCATCCATAGACAGTCTTCTGCAGGCACCAAGGCAGAATTTACTAAACTGCATTAGGCAATAAAATGGAAGGCAGTGTCAACCCAGGATAGTGGGTGTGAAGTGTTTAAGAATAAAACACTTTGAACTGGTGGTATGGACAGTGAAAACAGCAGTGTCTTCCAATGAGGTTTGAGGAGCCATTTTCCTACAAACAATGAAGTAAAAGTGACGAATTTATTGTGTCACATTAGGGGCTGCCTTACATTGTTTAGATACCTCAGAAGCCCTGAAAAAGTCCACTGCAAAAAGGCCAAACAGAAAAATGGGGGCTCAGAGAGAAGGACGTAGGAAGATGTAAAATATGATGCAAAATGTGCATTCCTCAGATGAGCTGCTTGGCTCCTTATGACTGCTATGAATTGTAGTTTAAGTACAGCAGCACCAGTCTTGCTGTAATAATGGTTACTACTCACAGAGCCTCCTGTTGAACCCAAGAAGAAAAGCTCCCCCCTGCCTGCTTTAATGGCTGCCCTTCATAGCCCCTGCCATGCATGCAGTGCACAACTGAATATTCACAAATGAGAATAATTTAATGGGCTTTCCTCCTTTCTTTTCAAACGTAGCTGAATGACTGTATTTTTCACAAAACCCCTCCAAGGATCTCTGGCAGAGATTGTAACCTTTTCTAGCCAGCACCTCCACTGCTGGTTGTCTTTGTCTGCAATAATGCTAGCTGAGAACACTGGCAGTGGCTGGTAGACACCACTGCAGCCAACTGAAATAACTCTTCCTACTTGGCCAGCGGGTACATTTTAGTTGTGTTTCTCTTAGACTGTTATTTTGTAGTCTGGTGACATATTGCAGGGGTCAGCATGAGGAAAAACAGACATAGATCTTTCACATTTTGCCTTCTCAAGTGCTTGGTTTTTAGCAACATCTTCTCAAGAAAACTGTGCCACTTGGCAGCTTTGGTTGATTTGCTCCCTGTTACGAATGGAAATAGCCACAGTATCACCCCTGCTTTGAAATTCCTTAGAGTGCTTATTGTTTTATGCTACAAGACTTGCAGAGTTAGGTGTAATGGAAGTACTAAATGCTACAGGGTGACAATTTGCACCTCAGATCTTTTTCTCTGGGAGCAGAAAGGTTTTGAACAGCCAAATGCCATGGTGGTATTGAGTTGCACATGTGGAAAGATGATGGCAGTTTCTGCTCTAGCAGACCTCCAGTGTCATGTGGCATTTGGCACCACAGTCTTTGTTAAGCCTTTCACTAGCTACTTTCTGCATATTTGTATAAACACTTCAAAATTGCGAAACAGACCTGTTTGCCTTGTTTTGCTTCACATGTGTCTCCTATATCCGGGTATTCTTTTTCTCTTTGTTTTGGGTTTCAAAATTTTTTATTTTCATGTCTAAATTAATCAAAATCACTGAAAACCACTTAAGAGCAGTATTACATCAGCTTCTATTTTAGGTCAATCATCATTGTTAATTTGAGATGAAGTTACATACTCCTGAACAACTTTCACTTTTTCAGGAGCATGTTAGGAGACAATCCAGGGGGTCAGTGCAGCCTTCATCTCTAGGCAGATTTACACTGCTCTCCATCCCACTAATTTCTACTCTCTTCCACATAGAAACAAACTCATTACTATGTCAGACCTCCCTCTGCCTCCCTAGAGGAATTAATTGCTGGCAGTGGGTCAGTGTTGTGTGCTGTTATCAGTCAGTAACAGGTGAAAGGGAACTGCTTGATAAGGATCCTGCATTACTGAGAGTGAGGAATGCCTGCGTGATTTACATGGAGATACAACAACATCCTGCTTTTAGACCTGGAGGCTCTGTGGAAACTGATTCTTGCAAAACAAATGAACCCAACCTTTTTCCTCAGTGGTTGATTTAAGTATTTGCAACAGTTTTGTGCCTTACCTCTGAAACTTGCTGGTCTCAATTATTTTTTGTAGAAGATAAAGGACTTTGCTGATAATTTCCTGTCGCAGTCAGAGTGGATTCCCTTCTCATACAGGAATGGCTTTATGGTTCTAGCTTTTAGGGAAGGGCAATGCATTCTAACTTTAATGCTGAAGTTCTTCCAAAGAACATAGTACTAAATGAAAAGCTTCCTCACAGTTTATGGGAATAATGGAGATAATATGTGGCAGGCAGGATCAAGCCTAACACTAAAGTAGCAAGGCAGATATTGAGAACCCAAAGAAATATTAACACCAAACTATTAACAAATCTTCTTAGCTACTATCTGTGTGCTATTTAATTCACCCACTGTTTTTCTGTACTGTGGTTAGAGGGCCTACCCTGACAGACAATTGTAGACTAATCTCACAGTTGCTCTCTTAATAAAATTAATTAACGAGACGATAAGATAGATCAGATTTAGGCGGACTCCTGCATTAGGTTCACCAGAGACTTTGGGGATTAACAACAGTATTTGTGAGATGGATGCAGAGCTCACTTGACCAAGCACTGCACTAAAAGGAAAACCCAGGCCTGAGCTCCTGGACCTCTTCAGAAATCAACCTGGAAACCACCAGACTGAATGAATGAGAATTTTCCTAAGACAGAAGAATGATGTTGTTAAAAATCTAAAAATTAATGTAAAATATCTGTTCACCTCAAAATTATCTCTGGTTTTGCAGTGGATTTTCATTCATCCTCTCTGTTCCATATTTTTTGATACAAATTTATTTATCTATCAGGTTTCTGGTTTTATTTAACATCAACCTATACAAAGACAGTAATTTACTCTTTAGTCCAGTGTTTGATATCAGTCAGAAAAAAAGACTGGAGGAGACATAGAATGAGCAGGAGAATGAGTGAGAGAGACTAGCTAAGTTAAACAGAAATAACTGAAATGAGAAATACAGCTGCACTGCATGCATAATCCAGTGACACAATGTACCAATTATGGTTTCCTTTTCTGTATTTTATACCCTTCAATGCTATTTGGCGCTAAGAATTGTGACTTTATTCTGATTCCAAACCGATGTATCGATAAAATAATTACATGTTCATGTCTGAAGTAAATTAGCGACATAAGGATATTGGTTGAGTCAACTCATCTCAGGATTAATTTCTGATTTCTTGATTTCCTTTCCCAGTTCGTTCTTCTCTAAACTGTGCCACCTGGGGCAGATCCAGCTGTCATTCTGTTCAAACATACAAAAGTTGGACATTCCCAGTGTTGAAGTTCTGTGTCTGTGTTCAATTTTAACAAGTAACCTAACCAAAATTTTAGAAATCAGTCTGTATCCTATTCAACATCTTGTGTAAAATACAGTCCATTGAGCTGAAAATGAGAAACAAATTCATAGCTATTCCTCTATCTTCACATATTTTAGCTAATCTTCTCAGACTTCAATTCAATTTCCAGCAATAATGCTTTCTGTATGTGCTTGTACTTACTAATATTGTTTTTTTACATCAGAATGCCAGTCTGCCATATCTTGATCTATGTGTTGAGGTTATTTATATTCATTTGCTGTACCATTTTGGGTCTGACTAGGCTGACTTGATTTTCTTATATTTTGAAATGTGGAAGTAATTTATTCATTTGCAAATTCTGCAAATGATTTCAGTAGTGCAGTTCTTACTTGAGAACAGCATATATAGAAATAGACTGGAATAAAAAAATACACATTTTATGGTTTAAACTGCACAATGAATGCAGGTCATCTGCTTTTAATATTGGAAATCAATTCTTGGCACTTACTCTTGAAAAAGATTCAGGTATTTTACTGAAAAAAGATCTGGAGACTTTCTAACACATTGTGAAAATTTAATAATGCTTGCTCTCATTGTTGGTTTCCAGGTATTATAACATTAATCTTTAAGCCATAGAACAACTCTATTTTTATTTTACACCTCTTCAAATGTCTGGCTCATGTCACTGAAAAACCTTGGATTTAAACCTTGGCATGCTCAGAGGCAGATGTGGCTTCTTTGCCCATTGAACATTAGTGTTAAGAAACCAAAGCTTACAGTAATCTTGTTATGGGGCTAAAAAGACATTTCTGAGGACTGGCAGTTTGGGTATGCTTTTAAGAATTCATCAGTTAGGTTTTTTGGATATCCTGGACATCATGCATGAAAGTGATTCTGTGCAGGCAGGTAAAGAGAAGCAGCAGGGGTCACCCAAACTTTAAGATATGGTTTTGAAAGAAACTTTAAACTATAGACAGAAAGGGATGAGAAAGAGAAAGCAATTCTTGGGAAAAAATTGGCCAAAAAAGAAGTTGTTTAGAAAAAGGCAGCCTCATCCTTGGGGTCTTCTGTAGACCCTGTTGTAGTTTTCTGTAGACATTACTCTTTTTCTTAAATTGGATAGCGGCATATCTGGTTTTTGCACTTCTGTGAGAACAAGAATTTATTGTTTATAAAATGTTCCTGGTTTCCAAAAAGCTACCAGCTGGTAGAACAGCATTAATAATAGGCACACACCCTTTCCTCTGCCCTTACACTCCTGCTCAAAAGGACAGGTCCTTCAGAGAGACTCAGACTGCTCCTCCCTGCAGTGTCTCAGCCACAGAGCTGCTGCTCTGCAGTGAGGGTGGAAACACCTCCTGCAGGGAGAAGTTTTCCTTTGGTCTGCATTCTGAAGATGTGTCACACATACATTTAACCTCTCTGCTGCATATTCTGGGCATCATAGCTGTGTGGTCTTAAAACTACATTTTGTGACATTTAAAATGTTGATGTAAAATTCAGAGTGATTGCATTGTATATATTATATTATGCCATCTGTCCAAAATGTTATAAAAATATGGCTCTAGGAGCCAACTCGAAAGGAATGCCCACTCCTAAACCCTGCTCTGAGTGAAAGTGGTGCATTCAGGTCAGAATCCATTTTATAGTGAGCTCTTCTAGCATATTTTTACTAATATCCTTATTATAATTATTAAACTGTGCTTATTTTCATATGAATATACGAAACATATAACTTCTCCTTTTTCCAGTATACCAATGGCCCCAGAGACAATTAAATTTATTTCACACAGTTTATCCTTGTCAAATTCATGTCAGCTGCATTTTTTATTCCCTCACTCTTTCTCTTTGCCTCAGAAGTTATTATATTTGTTAGCACCTTTCAGATATTGCAGCTGGGATAACTGATTACCAATGTCCACTAGCCTGCTATTTTTCTCTTCAGGATAAACATTATATCTGCCATTTTGTGGCCTTCTGAGCCATCCCACATTCCATATGTATCATCCTGGAAGGTGCAGAGATTGATTTGATAGCTCCTTATATACTCCATACTGAAATTCATGTCATGATCAGATGAATATTTCTACATTTTATAAATATTATTTAGCTGGTTCTTTCCTTGTTCTACTCTAATGTCTTAAAATATAAGTTAGCTTGCTCTCTTCAATAAGGAGTCATGCATATAAATAGCAAAATTAAGCAACTTTTATGTTTCAAATTTGTGGGCTGGTAGGAAAAACGTCATGTTGTCCTCTTTTTTGTCAAATGCACACAAGATATGAAATGCTCTATGCCTGTGTATATTAAAAAAAAAAAAAAAAAAAAAAAAAAAAAAAAGAAAAACAGAACATAACCTGTTGCAAAATGGGTCAAAATGGGTCAACACCTGTTAGCATGTATGTCTTTGTCTGCACCAATCAAAATTTGGTGAACAAGACTGGGCCAAAACTACTCAGACATATTCAGACTGCCAGAAATTGTATTAGAAAGACTGATCAACAGAAGATTCCTTCATGGTGAGGAATGAGAGCACTGCCACCTCTCTGAGATCAGGGAGGACTGCTTAGGTGCACTTCACATCTGCATTGCATTGACAGATAATGCTTCAGGAATTAAAAGTTTACTGTTACTGAGTAGTCTCTGATACTTAGTTGAGAAAAGCTTAGACCCAACCTCTGATTTACAGATCCTTCCTACTTAACATTTTAGTTTAGTTGGCATATTGTACATGTGTGTTATTTACTGAGCAGCAGTTGATGGGTCTTGGCATGGTGACATTCCCATGCATATGTTCTGCTTCTCCTGCCCTGTTGTGTGCCACTTACAGCAGCCACTTCTGCCACAAACTATTGTTGATGAACAACTCAAAAATGCAGAGGGAAGAGATTATACTGGTGATGTGCAATTAAAAGGAAAAAGTACCATTTCTACATCTCCCACAATTAGGAGTTTGTGTGCTATCTACAGCAGCTGCATCGTGAGAGGTCTCACAGCATTTTGCATGTATTTTCTGACAGTTTATGTATTTTCCAAGACATAAAAATCACTGAACATTGACTCCTTAGCATAACAGACATTTAGCAGACACGTTTTTTCTACAGATTTGTTTTCTGCAATGCAGTGTATTTTGGAGTTGATGTATGAAGCATTTAGGAAGACAGATTATTTCTTATGAATTATACTGTCTCAACAGTGCCAAAAAGAGAAGAAAATGAGCCTTTTATTCCACAAATAAGCTGAACGCATATGTCATCGATGCCATAAAGAGAATAAGTGAACTCAGAACATAACACATCTTTATTTTGTTTACCTAAAATACTAATTTAGAACTTCTAAGTTAAAGAGGTTATCTTATAACTGTTTTCCAGTCTAATGTTATAAGATTTTGTGTGTCTAGGTTTTTTAAGTTTCTTTTTAAATTCTGGTTTTCCCATATTTTAAGTTAACACAAACTGTATTATCACCTAAAGGTTCTCCTTTTTTGTTGTTTTGGGGTTTTTTGGTTTTGGTTTTTGTTTGTATATCAAGGCTCTAGGAGTACTTTGATCAAATTTCCCCAGCTATTTTTGAGTTCAAAGGTTAATACATTTTCTTTCTTTAGAAGATTATTTTCCACTTTTTACACTGAGATGACTCCTGAATGCTTCAATTTCCATGAAATGTGTGATCCAGCATGGACTGGATAAGCTGAGAGTATTTGGAGCTGGCTCTACACGTGCTGTGGATGTCGCCAAGAAAGCCAATTTGCTTCTGAGAACATCTAATGCCTTTGAAATCCAAGTTTGCTAGGACTCTTTTTTTTTTTTTTATGGGCAGATATTGAGTGTACATTTTTCCAGGCAGGTATTGTGATCAAGAATATGTTGTAAGAACATGGGAAATTTCTACCATCCCCTTTGGACTCTTGGGTCATGCAGGAGATGGAGGGACATCTTGAATGGGAAATATGGGCTAGTCAGGGCCACATGAATATGGTAATTTTCTGTTGTAAATTAGATCTGAGATGCACATGGGTTGTCCTATGTGATACCAGTGTGGATGTGCACATCCAGCTGTGTTCTGGCTTTTTCTCACAGCTGGCACACCCAGCTATGACTGACAATGTGTGGGTAGTTGTGAGTTTATAGGCAGATTCAGGTCTGCTGGAATAAATAAATGTTGTTGGTAGATTTTCCTTTACCAGTACAGTGTTGGGATTTCTTTATTCCTTGTGCAGCTTCCATTGTTCAGTTTTGTTGGAGTTTTTTGCCCCTGTGCTTTCAGGGATTCCCTTACAGCTGCTGCAGTATCTGCTGCAGGGCGGCTGAAGTGCTTAGGCTGCAGTAAGGCCCAGGTTTGCATCTCTCTCACTTTTGAGCAAGCAAGTTCCAGAAAAGTAGGTGGAATAATACATGAAAATAGTTGCAGAAAGCAGAATCAGCACTAATCAGCTGAGGTGTATTAAAAGATTATGGGTCAATACTCCAAGGGTGGATCAGTAGCATTTCATTAAAGATAATGAATCTACTGTGAGTTGGGCTGGCTGAAGTTTTGGCTCTAGGTCACACAAAATTTGATATATAGGTATTCTGCCTGAAGAATTTACACTGCTTTGAAGCTTTATACTGTGAAGGATTTTAGGTGGTTTATCAGTAAGTACTTTTTAACCATGAATATCTGCACTAGTATGAAAGTCCATGACTCTTCAAGTATCTAAAGTTGCTTTAATATGCTCCACATTTCAGAAAATTTATTTTACTTGGGTTTTTAAAAAGTGTTCTTTTTTGAAAGCAGAAGAATATGAGTGAGAGAAAACTTGTCAAGATTATGACAATCTTGACATGTCTTAAATCCATTCAGGAAGTTAACAAGTCAAGGTTTCAATAGTGGTGGTAGTTTGGCAATATTGCATAATATTCTTGTCTATTCTTGCTTTTCTTGTCAGTTCTGACACTAACATGAAAGATACTATGTAAGTCATGCTATAGAAACTTAAATGCATCTAATAGCATAATTTGATTAATTCCTTTATTCAGGAAAAAAATATGGGAGAATTCTGTGAAACCTCATAATTGGTTGATTTCATAGCCATAGCAGAATTTTAAATCTCACCATACTAATCCCTGTGTGTTTGTTTGAGGAAAGCATAGTTTCAACAGATCACTTTACCTGTATCATTTACTATAATTAGACAAAGTATTTTGTGGGTATATTTCAATACAGAATTTAGAACGCTTTATAAGTGGCCAGTCTGGACAGTGTTACGTTTTTATGGTTGTCTCCAAAAATGATAGAAATCAGTATAGTCACAGTGGAGCCAGTGAAAGGTTTTGAAAAATTGTGGGATCTGTTTAACACTGACAGCCTTTACTAGAGGCTATATTTATATTATTTTCATATACAGCTTGATCTACTAGTTTGCTAAACCTCTGTGGAAATTGTGAGCAGAAGAAAGGAACAAAGCAGGATGGACTCCCTTCATCTTGGTCAGAAAACATCATTTGCTAAACAAACTTTGACAGCCATAAAATCTTCTGAGATGGCGAAGGTACAGAAAAATGGTGGTTTGAATGTTATGCAAGGAATGATTCCTCCTTCTATCCCTAGTCTTTATTTTCTGGAGTACTGTCTATTGAAGCTTCAGTACAGCCAGTGCAGCATAAGGGGAGGATTTGACTCAGTCCAGGGGATGGAGAGGAACATGCATGGAGCCTGTGCTGCATGAAGGGCAGCTGGTGACAGCCCTGCTTCCCTGGGCCAAGGAGTCCCTAGTGCTTTTCTGTCAGGGTCAGCCATGAGATATTGTCATTAGGTGGAATACAGACTCATTGTTTGTCTTTCTGCTCTCCAGGATGGTGAAGTTTCTGTCTACAACTTCTTCTGTTTTTATGGCAGCAGAGGTTCCTGAGTCACTCCTACAGATTCATTCCAGAGATGTTCAGTTTGGGATTGGAGATTGAATATTGGCACAGAACTCAGTTTCTGCTTGCTCCTGCCTTGCTTAAATTGGGCAGCATTTGCTCCAGGGGACTGGCTAGCACAGAGCAGTCTATAAAGCAGAGCACTTCATGGAGGGCCATTAATAATAGCTGCTCATGTTTGCTTTTAATCTTGTATGGAACCATTTTCTTGAGCTAGAACTTAGGCTGGATTTTAAATCTATTAACCTGAGGAACAATTTTACCATAAGCCCTATATTGCAGTCTGTATCAGAATGCTACTTGCAATGAAATATATGAAACTGTGTTTCACAGAGAGCATCATGAAACTGTTGCTCCATTGTGCAGAGAGAACAGATCTCTGCATTCTTGCTTGCTAACCATTTCTAATTATATTAATTTCAGTGAAATGAATATTAATGGTTCTAGTGTATGTAATAAAGTTTGTTCTTAATCTTTTTTCCCCTCTTCAAATTAATTTCTCTTTTTATTTTATTAATTTAAAGAGATTTTATTTTGTGTAAGTTAATTACATTTTTTCCTTTTAGAGGGAAAACATTTCAGATGATAAGTACTATTATTTTAACAAGTATAATGAGGGCATACAGCATCATGAAGATGAGTTTCTTTATCCTTTTCTGTAAGTGTTTTGGGCAAGCCTCATTTATATTGTAATATTCCAAATCTTCTATCAGCCAAGGTAAGAGTTATTAACATATCTGATAAATTTGCATATGCTGATCTGCCATGCACAGCAAATGCAGTAATGTCTGCATTAGAGACAGATACAACTTCTTTTTTAGGCTAAGGTTTTTTCAGTTTTTAATGTAAATCTAAAAATGTTTGTAAATACTAAGATAAATACAATCACTTTGAATGTCATGGGTGTGAACAGTAATAAATTTCTTCCATAATATATTTTTTCATATGTAGGATATACCTAAAAATTTCTTTAATATATTTTGGCAACAACTTACATAAGTTTATTATCCCTCAGAGATCAAACTGAATTTTATAACAGTTTCAACCACTGATACAGAAATTATAAATTCACACAAATGGGGTGAATGGAGACTTCTTGAAAAACACTTCTGTTTATCATCAAAATACTATGGACATATGAAACAACAATATATTAATAAAAATGACATGAGTATATACAAAGAAAGTCTCTTCAAATCATCCTAAAGAGTTCTGCCCAAGGCAAAAAGGGCTGCTGTCGAAAACAATCTTTTCCATTTCTGTATTACATGATTGCTGATATCTTATCAAAGTATTTGCTCTTCCTTCAAATATTTATAATAGCAGAAGGACAAAATCAATAGCTTGAACCTGGCAAAATTTCAGAATGGTGAAAATCTTAGAACTGGTTGTTCTCTGATTTACACCAGTGCAAATCTACTGTTGCTGAGGCTGAACTTAATTTCATATAACTTCAGAATTGATTATCTACAGGAAGATACTGGAGTTTTTGCTTCTTAATAAGGAGAAACCTTATGCAGTTATTTTACCTTCATACAGTTGTTGGAAAATACAGAGATATGGCAAAGATGGGGGGAGGGAAGGACCTATTAAAAGGTGCCTCTATCAAGGCAAATTCAGATGAAGAGAGGGAGGATTTGAGTTTGTTCCAATAGGATTGACCTTAGCTGAGGGTGAGGGTAAGTTCCCCAAATGTGAATAATGGCATTTTTGTTGAAGACTAGAACATTGGGAGCAAAGTATCCCTCAAAACAAATAAAATGCAGAACACAGAAGCTGGATTCTTTTTAAAAGAAAATATAATGATCTAGATATTCCCAAAGGCATCTTTCCCTTTCCTATGGAATGGAGACCTTTTCTGACACAAACATTTTCTCCTTTGAGAAGTTGATTCTTCTTGAAATTCATAATGCATCTCATCCTATTATTGTTGCTATTACTTTTCTCCCCTTTTTCCAAAAGCTGTAGAAAATGATACTTTTTTTATTAAATAGCTGCTTTGTAGCTGAACACTGCAAAATGATATTTTTTATTAAAAGAACTACAAAGCAGTTGAAGCAAATATTCTTTCTTCCCTAGTTTCACTCTGCTGATGGTTGTATTCATGCTATAAAAAATTATATCCAGGTAGATGCTGTTTACAATTACCCATTAACTTGGAAACCAAAATCTCCTTTTTTAGCAGAAAATAGTTTTCTTCTTTATTTACACATATTAGTTTATTTGTTAAACACAAAGTGAAGACTGCATTAATGGCAGTAGAATTTAAAAGTATTTAAGATATTGCCTTACCCATAAATCAAGGGAATTGGTCATTGACAAGTTCCCAGATTCTTCTGGAATTTTTGAAGGGACCTTTTGCAGCATCAGCAGTTAGTGTAGTCCCTCCAGTCCCAACAATTTTTGTTTTCTTTTTTAAATGTTCTTTTAAAGGTTATTCTATTTTCCTATGTGGTTTGTTCAGGTATTTAGATACATGAGAAATCAGATGAATTGCATGTTAAGATGTGTAAGAAGTAAAGGTAAGATAAAATACCTACATAAATAAGGCCACTTGCTCACAGGAGGGCTGTGTTAGAAGAGAAATTCAATGCAAAGAAAATTGTCATGAGCAGTTCCAGCACTGTCAGAGGTTAGCATGGGTAATACCTGATCAGTGTAGGTTTTAACATCTTGCTGCTCTTGTCTGCAGTAGACAAACAATGCTGAAGTGGGCAATAGTGCTAGCCACACCAGCTTTTAGTAAAATAACTGGTCTATAAATTTTGCTAACCCCTATCTTGAAGGTTCAGACTAGTGATAATGCAGACCTTCAAAGACAAAATAAAAAATTTTGATAAATTCTCCACACAGGTATAACTATGGATTTTGCAGGGAAAGAGGATAGAGTAGAGGAGAGAATGAAAAATGTAATTTCTCTTCTCTATGATTTTTAGAATGTTTCCAGGCATCCCAGTGATTTATAGAAACAGAAACAGTCATCACAAATTGGCAAGAGTACAGGAAGAATAAGCCAATGAAAGGTGAAATTAATAGCAGTCATAGATGCTTAGGGGATCAATGATGTATTGGTGCTATTTCTTTTTCAATGTCATATGCTGTGCTAGTGCATTAGGCCAGATGATATCAAAAGAAAATTACCTATAATCTCTCTTCCCTCAATGCCTTACTAATATTTTATTGAAGGTTTTGTGCTTCAGCTTTAAACAGAGCTTTTCCAGCAGCAGGAAGATGGTTCAAAGACACTTTTTGGTGCTTGGTACAGAGAAAAAGAGGCTGCTGGATTTAATCATTACTCATAATCCTCTCTAACCTCACAACAACAGTGAGAGAAAGTGACAGAGACCTTGCCTTGGTGAAGGATTATAACTGTCATATTCTAGTGTATGTCCCCTTCCCTTCTCATTCCTAATAACCTGCACAGGAAGGCACCACGTGCCATGACACCAGAGGAAGGTGCAACCAGTTCCAGTTATTAACGTGCTTAACATTAACTGCTCAGGCTTGCTCTGCTCCTTAATGACAGGTTTTCCAGATCATTTTTAGTGCAGGAGACTCCACTCATCTTGTCAAGCCTGATTTATTGCTTATGTTGGGTTACTGTGCTTCTTGCCAAAGAACTGTGCCTGGCTTTGGATTCTTTTCCTGCCTAATGGGCTGCATTTGCTGTCTGATGCCAGCTCTGTTCAGTAATCTGCTCTTGCTGTCTGATCCCACTCCCCACTTCTGTTGTTGTCAGGTCCTGTTGTTTTTATAATCAATTGCTTTCTTTTCCATTCTGTTTATGATTTGCTCCTTTGTATTTCCTGGCCCTGGGACCCTCAGATCATTTCTTGCTGCCTGGTTTTATTGTCTAATACACAGTTGTCCCACAGTTATACTCGCTGGGTTCTCAGTCACTTACTAAGCAAACATCTGCATGGCCTCCTGTTCCTAAATTCCAGCTGTCTGATCAGCTGTTCTTGCAGAGTTATCCTTCCCATGGTGTAATCCTATTGTCAGTAGCTGTAGAATCAATTCTTTTTTGCATAGATCTTCTGGATTTGTAATTATATATTTCATATATCATCTAGTTAATCCTTTGAGATTGTTCCAAATATCCGAATATCTCCCTCTTTCTCCTTTCTTGCTTCTCGTTTAATTTCAGTCTGCCTTGATCACACTCCACTTATCCAAGATTCCTTTCTTTCTGATTTCTTATCAGCTGCTCTTTAGCATCTATTTTTACTTTCACAGCTTCTGCTAGTCAAAGATTCTGATGTGTAAGTTGCTATTCCTGCAGCCCCATGTCTACCACCATCCGTTTAATCATCTCTATTGTGTGCTGCTCCTGCTATTCAATCAGCAGAGGGTTGTTTTTTTTGTTCTTTTGTGCAGGCCTTCAATGATCTGATCAGTTCTGTCTGTCATATGATTGCCCCTGGTTATCATTCCTACTGGGTAATCATCACAAAGAGCTCTGTTCCTGCACAGGCTTGGATAATTATCTGCTCATGCCAGTTTTGGTGACTCTCTCAAGCCCACAGAGTGGAGTTACACGGTTCTTAGGAGCACATGCTGCAGCAATGGAATTGCTGGACATTGTGGGGTTTGTATCCTGGAGTTAAATATATAAATGAGTATTAGCTAAAAGTTTTACAAATAGATGAATTAAGCTGTGCAATGAAATTAAAAGTTTCTATCCTCTCCCTTCTGTCTGCCATATTGTTCCCTTTCACATGTTCCTCTGTTTATCTGATAAATAAGTAATAGCTCTTAATCAAGAACATGTCCATCAAAGTTATGTTCTTTGAACTCATCTTTCCTTCTCATTACTTATCCAGCCATCACAGCTAGGCTGATCCCTGGTTCACTGCTGTATTATAATATAAAATAAAATCACAAAATTCAACTGATGTAAGTTATCATAGTTCACTGATTTCAATGGACCCCAATAATTAAGACAGCTCAAAGTCTCTGGAGGAGAAGACACATGCTGTGACTAAAAAGTACTGTCTCCCGTTGCTGGCTGAGGAAAGCAGATTGATTATCTTTGCTTTCCAGAAGATTAGGAATTAGTTGAGAAGAACAAAAGCATATCATAGTTTCACTAAGAGCTTTAAAAGATATCAGACATGGAGATTGTATTTCACAATGCTGCAGAAATCTGTGGAGTGCTGTATAAGAGCAGTCTATTTTTCCTTCCTTAAGGAATGTTTTCCCCTAGATAGGTCTCAGGGGGAATGGCCAAGGTTACATTTGGTGCTTTGCCTCTCAAGGTGTGACTGCCTGAGATACAATGGTGATTTATTCTTGGAATATTTTAATCAACTGCCAAATTTGACCTCAGCTTGTTACTGAGTTTTTGCCACAACTTCTCTGATCTTGCAGATCCTTAGGGCTGAAGTCAGAACACTCCCAAATATGGACAAGTACTTCAAGCTATCCATGTAGGAACAAAATATCTGATTTATTTTCTTGACAGTTGTGATATTTCAGGGAAAGAAACTAGGATTAAGAAACTTACATTTGTTAAAAGTAATTGTTCTGTTGAAGAACTTGAAGGGTTGCAAAAATTGGAGTTAGCAAGTTTTGCAGCAGAAGGGTGGATGAGCCAGCTGCCTGAAGTACCTTCCAGCCTCATCTTTTATGATTGCCTTCACACTGAGTAAACTGTGATGTGTGAAGTTTTGCAGAAAGTTATTCACTTTTCAGGTAGCCTCCCACATGCCTGTATATTTTTCCAAATCTTTCAGATCCATAAATCCTGAAAGATTGGACAAATGTAGAAATTGGTAGAAAGTAAGTTATGCCATACAGTTCAGAGTTTGGAGAAATATTTGAACTCAGGTGTTTGGGTTGTGGTTTTTTTTTTTTTTTTTCTTTTTCCCACAAATGCATGTATAGTTAAAATAAAAGCTTTAATTTTAAACTTGGAAAAACATAATTTTAGACAAAACGTAATTTTTTGTGAATATAAAATAAGATGTTGTGCTATCAGTACCTTTTCGTATTAAATAGTAGGTAAACTTAACTTTTCTAGTATTCATATAGTCCTTAATGGGTCAAAGAGGGTTACCCCATGCTTGTCCTATCATTTGACAGCACTGGCTTTGTCTATGACAACTACAGTAAATATTGCATCCACCTACACAAATAAGCTTCAAATCTATGTCTGATTGCAAAGCAGACTACAGCCCAAAATCTCCACTATCTGTCCCCATTTCTCTAGGCTGTCTCAGTAGTTCATAGGCACGTCTTGGGTACTTCTGGGTCATTTTCTTATCAGCTCAGCTGTATCTAACAAAATGTCTTAAACCTATGTTTAAGTAATCTGACATTAGGTTATTAAGAATTTGTGTAAGGTGTAAGTTGAGGATTTTTTTCAAGTTTAATACATTGCAAAGTCCTTAAAAGTCTTTTGCTTTTGTTTATGCTCTCCCTGATTCTAGAGCAAAACCCCACAGAACCAACTGACAACAAGGAACTCTTTCCTGCACAATTTGCAGATGTGGAAATAATCTTTTTACTTTACACCCTTGATTTTACAGTTGTGATTTTTATATCTTTTTTGGCAAAGATATATATGTATATATACCTTATGTTAAATTTAATGGAATTTGATCCACCTACAAATGACTGTTCATCCAGAATTTGGTGAAACAACCCAGGTGTTAAAGTATGACAACGGATGTAGATTATGCACTGAACTATGAAGTCTGTAGTTTCTTGAGATATCAGAGCTAATGAAGAACCATATTTTCCAGAATTAATCAGTTAATCTATTAAAAGCATTCAGAACTCCACAAAGGCTCACAAAAGCCTTTCTGATCTGACTGTGCCTGAAGACTGACTCTTGCATTCCCTGCCTGTGGCTGGGATCCCGTGGGTACAATGGGGAGCCCTCTCAGGGGGCTGCTCTCTGCCCACACTGCCAACAGCCACGAGCAAGGAATGCACTCAGGAAAGATTGCAGAGTTGAACAACACTCAGTTATTATAGTTACAGCATTCTGAACAAATCCACTTTTTTTTTCAGTTTCTTCTTTTTGTTTGCCTTTTTTTTTTTTTTTTTGACTTACCTGGATCTATTAGTTTTCCATTAGACTAAAAACCATTGAAACTAATGTAGCAGAGAGATAGCATTCAAGCCTTCAGGTTGCTCAATAAGCCTGATCTGAAACTCTAAGCTGATCATTAGAACAGTGGATTTTTCCCTTGACTTCACTGAAACCTTTGAATGATTGATGGACACTATAGAGCTGGCAGTATCTTTTCTAACAAATACTTAGTTATTAATTGAGCAGAGAAGAGGAGCAATTTTTATCTGCTTTTAAGAATATTTTGAAGAAAGTATTTATTGCAGAAGCTGTTCACTAGTATGAAGAATAATAACATGCTATTTATATTTAATAACCAATTTGCAATTGAATAAAAGCAATAAATCAGGTACTGATTTCATTTATTCTGTATGAATAGGAGTAGATACACTTAAGGCAATCATTAAAAATTTCTTGATTTTGCATTTTGGAGGAAACATTTGTTGGAATTACCTTTAAATTTGTAAAGTAGTTTCTGATTGAGTTAATATGTCTATGTTAGACCTAAATCTCTGCTTAATGCCCACAAAAGTCACAGTGGAAAGTAATGGTGAGGATTTATAGAGCTCATTAACAATTATAAATACTTAGTGGGGTAAGAAGGTGAAAAGAACTCCACAGGTTTCTTTTAAGACTCTTCCTACTAGGTTCCTTCTTAAAAACAGGGAAAAAAGAAATTACAAACTTATGTTTTCTTCCTTTTCTCTCTTTCTCTGCTAATTCAAAGTGAAGCTGTTAATTAACAGCCCTAGTACAATCTTTAGTTACTGGATGAATTACAGAAGACTTGCTGTGGGTTTAAATTCTCCTGAGGTATTTTTAAATCTGGTGGGCAGTAATACTGCCATCTGTTTGGTGAGCTGATGGTTAGTTCCTACTGAAGTTATTAAAATTTTGAAAACTACACTGCCTGATATCGAGGTTCATAAATAAGTGGTGTTTTTTTAAAAGCAAAATCTGCTTATATTCTACTGTTCACATCTGAAACAACATTCAGTGTTCCTCCCACACATACCATGGGTAAACAGCTGGTCTGGGAAGGAAAAATGCACAATCCATTTATCCAGATCACATAGAATTTCCAGATAATTAAATGAAAGTTACAGATGTAGATCTTAATGTCACAGAAAATTTCAAGCAAATAAAAATCTTTAAATAACACTGTTTTTAAAAAGTCATCAATTTTCATGTGATGCTGGAAAAATAATTGATCAGAACTGGCTGCTGCAGCTAACTTGGCTTTCCCTTTAGCCTGAGAGGCTCATCTACATTCAGCTCTGTATATAAATAAAACCTGATTTTGTAGGGGATACTGTTGAGCACATATTCACCACAACTGCCCTACAGGGAAAAAATACCCAAAAGCAGATTAATGGTAAATTACTCAGTCCTCTCTTACTCTGAAATAGATGTCTTTTCATTTGTTTTTAAAACCCTATTGGATGATGTAGTTTTCCATCTGTATTGCTGGCAGGAATCTGACAGACTTGCAGAGGTCCAAATCATTTCCAGGCAGATTTGCATGCAACATTTAATTTAGGATTTTCAATCAATAGAATTGTCAAGATCTGGCTGATGGTCCCTTTAAGTACAATTAGTTCAAACCATGTGCTCGTTGGCTTGGAATTCTTTATCTTTCATTTCATTTCCTGTACTTCTTAATGATCTCAATATTCTCCTATATTTTTTCATCGTAGGACTCATGCCTCAGCTGCTGGCTGTGTCAAATATTTTGGCATATATCAGCTTAGATAGTTGTTACTAATTATCTACTATGCCAGGAAAGTATTGTTTCCTTATGCAAACTAAAATTTTGTTTATGGCCCAAGAATAAATTACTTTGGTTTTTTTTAAGGAACAGAATCTTGTGAGGCTCTCCTAAAGTTGAAAGGTGTTATATTTCACAGTTGAGTCATAGCTATTGCCTACTGTATTGGTGTCTGACAGTCAGTCAGAAAAAGAAATTTATATTTTACCCGTCAAGAAGCAGAAAAAGCAAAAGGGCAAAAGATTATTCTGTAGTCCTGAGGAGGCATGATCCTTTTTTATGTTAATGAGAAATTTTGAGGAAAACTGCCTGACTCCTGTGGACTGAGCAAATCCAGAGAACTGATTGAAGGAGTAATGACATGCAGGAATTACAGGAATTTAATGGTTTTAGTCTGGTTCAGTATTTTGTGAGATAACAGGAAAATATCTTAAGGAAACAACATAGGGTAAGAAAAATAGTAAGAGACACTAAGAAAAGCATAATATTTAGTTCTCTAATCATACTGATTTTAATATATCTGTTACTTAAAATATGAAGTGTTTATTTGCATCACACTTGAGAAAGTATGCCTTATGTACTGTTAAAGTAGAGGAAGAAAATCAGTCATGAACTGCTCAGTACTGCAGCAGTTGCTAAATGGCTGTCTTAGATCTTCAGCCCAATATGTTGTTTTCAGATTCCACTTGCAGGAACAACTCAGAATGCAATGTATCTTTTCTGGTGCGTTGGATTTCAGTAGCACTGCTGCAGTGTGAACAGACTTTGCCACCCTCACTAGAGAGCGAGCTCTGGAGCTGTGTTACACCAGCTGGTGTAACATGACAGAGAACTGCTGCTGAAAACAATCTCACTGCACAAAAAGAGAAATCAAAGCGATTTTTTTCCCTTTTTTTTTATTCTCTCACTGCTTCAAGACTAATTTTGGATCTGACCTTCAAAAGCTTAGATGTCAAAAGCATATGTATTTTAGATTTCATCTGTGCAGAGTAGGGAAGTTGCTCTCAGTACATTTCCACTCAGAGAGCCTTGCAATTTCCCTGATATCAAATCCCCAAAGGTATTGATTACCACTGAATTTGATCCTTCTCATCTTCTGGGTAAAAATCCAACCTTATTTTTTTTCTTAGGCAATTTCATTTAGTGTATGGATATGTGCCAGTAAGATCAGAAGTTTGTGAGGGCATTTTCATGAGATTGCATTGTTGACTATTAGGTAAATACAGACCAACTAAATACTTTTTTAAAATATGTAAGGTAAAAGTTATCGAAGTTTAACCTGTGCAGCAAGAGTTAAGATATCAATTTAACACTTCAAATACCGGACAAAAGCTCATACAGATAATAGGCACTTGCCTACATATAATAGTTTGTTGTACTTGCTTATGGAACTAATATTAGAGGAAACGTCTCAGGAAAGGAAATTCCCTAACTAAACTCTTATGCTTGTTGTTTCTGTCCTGAAGCCATGGAGTTTGCATCTGCATCCACAGCCTCTGTGTGCCTTATAGAACACTGGGTGTACCTTACACACTGGTTACCATGCATTGCTCGCCCATTTTGAACTTAAATTCCTCCCTCATTTTAGAGTCCCATAATGAGTTCTTCAAACTCTGACTTCAAAGAGTCTTAAAAATACTGCTTATCTTCCCTGAAATCATAAAAGGAGCACTGTTACAAGTACAGATTTCTACCAGGTTTACAGACTTAGAGGATCCAGTATATAACACTTCCCCTTACAAATAACACCCACCTTTGCTCATGCTTACTTCAGTGTTAGTACACTAATTTTACCATTATTTACAGAATCCAAATGCTGTTACAATAAGTGTTTGTCCGTGCTTCCTCAAATCCTACTATATTGTTGATTACCCACTGTCTCAGTCTAGAGAAGGAGAATTCAGTTGAGGTAGGCACGCCTTTGCCACAACAGTTCATGCCATTGCTGCCACCCTCCCAGAGCTGCTCAGGTGAGAAGTCACATTCTCCATAAGGCCAGGGATTGCAGTGTACATCCTCAAGGAGCTTTCACTGTGCTAGAGTCAGTTTTCTTAACATCAGTGACCCTGGAAATCCAAGAAATTATTTAAGACTCCTTTTTTCAAGTTGCTTTATTGCCTTTTTATTTTTCTTTTTTCTTTTCGTTCTATATTTTATGCTGTGCAGTCAGTGATTTCCCTTCATTTGCACCCCTGAAGTATGAATCACTGACAGGTTGAACAGAGTATGAAGACAAGAACTTGGAAGATGTCTTGACTTCCCAGTATTGTAGTGAAGGTGTCTGCCAAATGCTAGTTCTGTCCCAAGGAAAGGTTTGAAAGTTCTTTAATCCCCAAATGGAAGGCTGAAGAATGTTAGATAATGTCTTCCTGTGAAAACTTTTATTTGCAATCAATACATACTTATGACACAATTTCTCCATCACCTTATTAAACTTCTGCAACTGATTCCACTCATTAAAAAAATTACAAATGTTTCGTCTTTCCCTGATGTCTTCTTCCAGCCCATTTGTTGCACTCTTGATTTGTTGATCTTTGCTTTTTAAATATTTCAGCTCTAATGGTCAGCAACATCACTAAAATTTCCTCAAATTTCAACCTTTGGAGTTATTGGTGCACTGTGCCAAAGTATCCTTAGATTAGATAATATCACTTTGAGTTTTCTTTTGAGAGGCTGATAGTGTTGGAAGGGAGGCATTTTATGGGATTAAATAGAAAATCAATAGGATAAACAACCCTTTTGCTTGCATATTTATTTTTATTTCCTGATTGTATCTCTCTTTCTGAGAATTGCCTGTAGGAGAAAAACAGAACCTCAAAGGCTGGTGTTACAGCTGTACTCTACAGGTTTTGCTAGGGCAAATTATAAAATTGTATGGAAATCATTTTACCATTCCTAGTCTCAAATTAATCTCCATGTTTTATTCATTCAATTTGTAATTAAACAATATAAAGTATAGTCGTGAAAAAAATACCCAAATAACATAATTTTTTAAATAATTAGTCTGAAACTGTTCTGGTTTTAGGTTTTGAATATAAACTATTCTAGATAAATCTTAGCCTCTGGATTATTCATAACTGGCTGCTTTGATAGGTGAATGCTTTCCTTTCACCACAAGTTAGAGTGGGGGGAATTTTCTCTGAGGCTTTTGGGAGTCACCTTGAGTGGGAAGAAGTGGTAAATCCTTCATTCTCCTTCCCTGTAGAGATACAAGAGCAAATAGTGTGACATTTCTTTAAGCCCAGGTTTCTATCAAGTGGGTTTTCTTGGCAACAGAAATTTAATCCTCCCTTATCAGTATCTCTAAATCCCTAATTATTTTCCTAAAATCTTATTCCAGAACTGTGGGCCTGGTTTGTCCTCCAAGGGAACTATTCAGGAATTTCATAACAGCTGCAGAACAGCTACAGAATAATAATGGCAATGTCAGCTCCTTCACACAGCTCAGACTGTATGGACTTTTAAAGGCATATTGAAGTACCTATTTGGATTGGAAGAGACTCATTAGGATGTGACTGCATTTCAGCTGAGAGTTTATTTTAATGTTTTCTGAAATTTTCATTGAAGCTCATAAAGATTAGGGTCTGAAGTTTTAAACTTTGTTGTTCTCATATTTGGTTCAAAAGTCATAATAAACCTATGTAAAAACACAGTAACTCTTAAAAATTATAATAAATTATGAAGTTCAAGTACAGATTTGTTGTAAAGGTTTCTCTATAATAGTACATAACATAAGGAAAAAATAAATATAAAAAGAGGGGCTGTTGTGGAAAGTGGTTAACATAGAAAAAGGTGCTAAGTCTGAGCTATCCACATACCCCAGAAATATGCAACAGATCCAATATTTGGGTTCATTCTTTTGTGTAGCTGAGTCTTTTCCATGCTGCTGAGAGTGATGGTATTATAAGAACAGCTCTACAGACCCCATCTGTGGAACTGCATTGTATCACCAATCTCATGTGTGTCTCGAAGAACAGAAGATTGAAGTCCTGTGAAAAATCTTTTCAAGATCAAAAGCTTAGAATTAATGGGGCAGAAACATGAATCCTGAATATTAAGTCTGAGCCTAATATGCTATATAACTTCTATTTTTACTTAGGGAGTGTGTGGAGACCAAAGACAGTGGAGTGACTTAAAATTTCAGTGTTGAGAAGTCATAAAGATTTTGGAACCAAAGATTGACCAGGAATAAATGGGTCAGGAGTGTATTTCCTCTCTGCAGCTTTAATCCAGTGCTCCCAAAGGTACAAAACTCATAATTAACTTTACAGTTGCTGCTAATTCTTACTGTGAGATGTAGAACCATAGTACTCTGTTTTAAATCAAGGGTTTTCTTAGAGGCCTTCTCAAGAATCCATATGAATGGAAATAAGGGGTTGGAGAGTTCTCTTAGGACTTTAATTGTTTTACTGTTTGACTTTTTTCCTACCATATGCAGCGTATTTTTTTCCTCCGTCTTTCAAGCCATGACTGAGTACTTTCCTTGCTTACAAGTGTTCAGTGCTGAAGAAGCCAAATAATTCAAAGTAAATAATTTAGTAGGCAATGCTTGGCTTACTTTATTGGCCCAGTATATAAAAAGCTCTCACACTATTTATATTTCCTCAATGAAAAATTCTGAAAAATTTGCACTGAGCCAGTAGGTTACTCACAAATTCAGCATATTTGTTGTCTGTTACTTTACATTCAAGCTGCTGTAATGGGTCACCTGAGTCACATTGTTCCACTTTTATAGTTTCACTTCCATGATTGGATGCCATAAACTGTATATGATGCTTTTCCAAAAATGAGTTTTGTTTGGGGACTCATTCTATTATCCACTCAGTGAAATCAGCTGCTCCAGATGCACTGGTGGGGGGCTGTGCCTGTGCCAGGGACTCCATCGGGGTCTCAGGACTGATTAGTTCAGGAATGCACTGATATCTAATCAGCCTTCAGCCTAGATCTGGTTCTGATGATTCAGCTGAAGCACCCTGGGGAGATGGCAGGAAGGAACAACTTGAAAGTACTCAGATCCCCAAGTCTCATCACAGCCAAGTGTCACCCAGGATGTCCCCAGCAGTGCCACTGCCAGGATCACACAGCCCCAAGAGGGTCTTGGTGAGCACTTACCATGGCTGCTCTTTGAATTTCACTATTCTAGGTGATTCTTCATAAAAGGAAACCAATACCTTGCTTTGGTTTACAGTTATTTTCTGAATTTTGGTGACAAGTTTTTGGTATCCTTTGCACATGTCCCATGGGTCAGAAGGAACCCTGAACTGAACTATGTCTTTTTTAAAGTTATGGAATGCCTTTGGGAAACATTAGTCTGGTTCATTCGATTAACTAAGCTAAAAAATTGTTCTTTCTAGAAGAGGGAATAATCTATTTGTTTAAAATCTATTTCTTATCCTTCACGTCAAATTTTATCGTCTTTCTGATAACTGAATTTTTCATAATCCTCTTATATTTATCTCTCAGTCTGAACTTACAGTGGGCAACTGCTCTTGGACTTTGTTGAGACATGGACCCAAAACCCATATATTTCTAAAGTTAAAAATGTTGAATTTTATTTTATGTAGTAACTTGTATAATTAAAATTCAACCCTATTACTAACCCTGAATAAAAACTGAATGCTAAAACCCTAACATGCAAGAGACCTATTGAAAATAAAAAGCTTTCCTACATATTTCTTCTAAATCAATACATTGTCAAAATATATGAATAATGTAATAGCTTACACTATGGGTATTCTTCTTCAAGAAAGAATCCATGTATGACTTTTTAAAGATTGCTTCTTCCTGAGTTGGGACAAATCTCTTTTGGATCCTTCCTTTATAAACTGTTGTCTTAATAGACTGGACCTGAATTCAGGGAGCCTAACTTCTGCTTTTATCTCTTTCAGCAGCCTTCAAGTTTCATTGAAATCATTGGAAAGCAAAGAAGCAGGCACTTAAACTCTTTCTATTTACTGTTCTTTTTCTTTCTTTTTTCCCAAAGGGATATGCTGGGTTAGATAGGATTTTAGAGGCAATCAATACAATATTTTTATGATAGCAGATAATCTTTCTCTTCTGCCTCAGCTCCTCCATTTGTCAAAATAACTAAAATGATCAAGATCTTTGTTTTAAAGTGCTTCAGTATATACGAATGAGGGCAGTTACAAGAGTACCAGATATTTTTATTACTTGCTTTAAAAAGAAAGTTAAAAAAAGAATACAAGTATCTCACTTACAGAAAGATCTTATACAATGTTTCTAGACCTAATCCAACAAAATCTTTCTGTATGAGTCTTCATTTAAAAATATATTTTCTGTTTAAACATGGTTGTCCTACTTAGTTTTCTTTTCACCTAATGATATAATCCCAACATGGTTCCTCCAAATACTACTTAATATTTAGTAATCTTCTTTTCTTTTACATTCTGCATTGTCCGTAATTCTTGCTTAATGTTGGACCAATCACTTAATGAATCTTTCATACTTTTTTCATATGCATCTGATACCTACGAGAAAGTTTTTAAGTATTGTACTCATTTATGAAAACACTAATATTTTCTTGGGTTGTACTTCAGGAAGTGTTATTCTTTTTGGGATGGAGGAGTAATATTCCCTCTGCATGATACAATGAAGCAGGTAGTCAGTTTCCATACTTCTTTAGATCTTCATTGACATGAGGTCTACGTCTCTTTTAGTCCTCCATATTTTGTATTTAGAGAAAAAGTTTGTATCCATGGCACTCTTGGAAAACAACAATTGGTTCCAATTAGAAGTGGATCCTTAAAAAGATCTGAGGAAGTAAAATCACTGCAGTTACTACACACAATTGTATGCAATGGACAAATATTTGCCTTAAACTGAATTTTAATAAACGACATTGTACCAGCTTGTACAATATATGTTAGTACTGGCAATAAACTAGGGAAAGTAACACTATTTGTAGTGCAACTCATACACAGGCTTTTTTGAACTTGAACACGCTAGTATATATTTGATGAACTATTTTTATTTCAATTTGAGATTCATAGATATTATAAATATTGAATAAGTAATTTTTTTCCTTTTATTTGTAATCATTGAAAATGCATTGTCCAATGATTTACTTTAAAAACATTTAAAAATAAGTTGAATTTATCAAAATTTTAAAATTCAATTTTCAATGTATTATGGTATAAATATGGAAGATGAATAAACTTGGCAAATTGATAGATTCATTTTTATTAGGTGTAGTCTCTTTGTGCTTCATACATTCTTCCAAGAGATCATGTACATTCATTTTTTCATGAAGTTTGAAACATTAATGGATTTCTTCTGCCTGGAAAACATGGTAAGTAAGATGAATTATAATATAAATGATATAATAAATCATATACCAATAGAGCTGTTTCTGTATGTATAGAGATATTGCCTTATCAATGCCTACTTTGATATCTAACCTTTTATTTTGGGAAGTTTCTTTGAATCTTTGCCTTAGGTAGAGAAGGCTGTGCTGCAGTGCTCTTCACTGCAGAAGGACTCTGAGCCATTGTCCAGACTGTGCAGAGATGCTCAGGCAGAGCAGTTGGGATCAGCATTATTCCTACATTCCTTCACTGCAAGTATGATGAGTTGTCTTTTTAGTATCTTTTCTGAAATATTTATTTGCTGTAATGCTTCCCCAGACTCTACAGTAATTCCAGGGATAACTTCAATTTTTGGTTTGATTTTTTTTCCCTTCCCCCTTCCCGCCTCCCCCTTCTCACACTTTTCCCACTTTTTTCCATGATGGCCTTGTGACCTTCATGCACTTAGTGTTCTTCCTCAGAAAGGATGTAAGTGCAATCCTATACCTTCTCTTGGGCTTCCCAAGAGCAGCAGGCCAGTGCAGGCTGCTCCCCACTGACTGACAATCATCTACCTGAGAGTGTTACATATGGGGAAGAGAGATCTGGTTCTAAATCAAATTGTTATTCAAGAACATTTGCACATTTTCACTGTTATCCTCCTTTATTCTGGTTCCAATTGGAACTCATTTCAATGAATAAATAACAGAGAAACAGAGCATATAGGTACGTCATTAAATGCTTGAAAGTATGAATTTGACAGTGCTGTGTCCTTTGGAAGGATCTGATTTGATTAGAACATCAAAGTTATTATGCATAAAAGGCATCTTGAAATTGCCTTTTAAGAGATTTAATGTGTTAAAGACAGAGTATGGAAAGCTGAGTCCTTCAGGAATTACAGAACGTTGTTGATTCCCAAAACTTTTACTTCCAAAAGCTATGACACAGATTGGCTTTTTTGGCCATTTAGAGGCAGGAGAAATAGTACAAGCAAACTAGAAAAGCTGTAAAATATGAACAACGTAGTGATATTTTTCTGCTCTTTATCTGGGCTGAAAACCAGGGTGTATCTATATATTTCATTAGTATTAAACTCCTTTTCAACACTAAATTAAATGCAATGAAGAGAAACTTAGCATACATTGCTTTTATTTGTTTTAGCTGAAACACACATACAATTCCACTATGATACATTTCAAAGACTTGCAGAAGCACATTTTTGAGTGCTTTTCCCCTCTGAATGCACAGAAACACTTTTTCAGCACTTTCTGGCCATGCATAAAACATTGACATGAAAACACAATAGGATACTCCCTTTTTGTAGTCAAGAAATATCTTCATACCACAAAGGATTAAAAATCAAACAAACCAACGAACAAAAGACATTCCTTTTTTGTTGCCAGAATTCAATTCTGTAAAGGAAACCTTGATCTATCTGGCTGGATTCAATCTGGGCTGGGAATAGTAGAATGGTGCAGATCTTACCTGCACTAAACATGCTCTTGTAGTTTTGGAAAGCTGGTTTATTCACTATAAATGTACCAAAAACTGTTTCAAGTTGAATAGTAAGTATGTGATTTAGAGAAGGAGAAAAGCTGCACTAGTTGGAAGTGATCCTCTGAATTGCAGATGATGATTATGATTTTACAAGTTCATTAAACATTTACTGGAAAACAGAAAAAAATCTTATGAAGATCCATCTTCTTTTCCTTTTCCCATATGTTTTACTCCTGTGCATGCTGGCTGAATTTTTAACTCTGAACTCGTCCTAGTTAAGTAGCTAAGAAGGATATAATTTGACATGATTCTGAGATGTATTATACTTTTTAATATACAGTTAATCACTGGATATCAATATAAAACCTCTGGGAATTATAGTTTACAAACAGCTGCAGATAAGACCAGAGTAGCATTATTCAAAAGTAATATTACTAAATTCCAGATACTCAAAATCTTGCCAACCTACTCTGTCACACTGACCTAAATGAAAGAAAATAATCTCTTGAATATTTACAGACATCTTTCAAAAAAAACCTGACAAACAAGCAAACAAAAATCTTTAGCCCTGGCAGTAATACAGATTTGTTGAAATACTGTGAAGCTGAATTATCTTTATGAGCTTTACTGGGGAAACAAACAAATATGAAAATGATTTCTGTGCTTTTAAAAACTATTTGTGTTAATTTTTGCATTATACAGAATTGCTTGTGTGGTGTTTTTGGAATGGCCAAAAAATTTCTGAAAGAGAAAGCTGATTCAAGGCTAAGCCTGAAAGTCAGGCAGAGTTGAACATTCTAACATTATTTTAGGTTCCTCAAATTTAGGATTTGATATTAGGATTTGAAATAATGTCAATCTGATTTTTTTTTTCTGCTGTATTTTTCTATAATCATGACTAACTGAGCTTTTCACAGCTGTCTGCATGACATTCAAAGAGTTCTTTGATTTAAAAAGTCCCAGAGAACTGTAGAGCTCAAGAAATGGAGCACAACTAAATATTCTACATTCTTGGGCGAGTAGTATTCATTTGTGTTATGTCTTCTCCACAAGGATGCAGAGTGCCAAACAGAAGAAGGTCCCAAATTTTGGCACTTCATTCTTTATACTTTGACCTCTAAAATATAATATATCTTTAAATACAACCTACATTTAATCTTTTATTGCTTGGTCAGAAATACTTCCTTTTGGCATGTTTTGTTCTTTTATGGCTGCAAGAGTTTAAAATTATGTTTTTAAGCTTTGGGGAGAGGAGTTATGCAGAACATTTATTGCATTTCCTAGCACTTGGAAAAATGTGTTGAGACTTCAGAAATGTGTGTCCTGTGGGATTGAAGTTACTAAAGAGCAGCAAGTCACTTAATAGAAAATATCTGCTAGTCCCTGAGGATCTTTTCCTATTACCTACCTCTAAACGAATGACTAACATAATGGATTAGGCTGTTCACCCTTGATACATGACTGGAAGACTTTATGAACTAGGAGGAATGTATTTTGATTTCACTGGTGTCCTTCCCCATCACTGCTGTTGAATTTTCAAATGCTTTTGATACTCATCAGAATCCAGATGGAGAATTCTCTGAATTGTTAGAAGCTAAGAGTGTTGTTCTGATTCTCTTTTTGCTTAACCTCCATGTGTCCTCTGCATAATTCTGCCTTTTCCCAGCATCAAATCTCTGACAAGATCAAAAATGGATCTAGTCAGATAGTAAAGGTGTTATCAGCTAAAATGTACAACTGGAATTTTAACAAGGAAATTCAAAGGAAGAATTCTAAACATGTATATGCATAAATGAAGATAAATGTATTGGGTTGTCTTAAGGTTTATACCATATGACTGAATTCATTGATCTTTGTGAGGCTCCTCTATAGTGACTTTGAAAAACTTACCATGCAAACATTGGGGATGGAGAATATCTTTCAGAGAGACCTGCAAGGATACATTTGAATATATCCAACCATCTTTTTATTTGTATGTTCCATTTAAAGCTGTAAATTACCATTCAAAGACTGGGAATTTGAGTTCATTACTATGATCTCAAATGCTTAATTATGATTAAGTACTTTAAAGTAAAGCTCTAAAACAGTAATAGATGTATTTAAAATTACATACAGGTTCTAGTATTGTGCTTCTGATGAGAACTGCTTGCCACAGAGGCTGGGGATTACATACAGTTTGGGGTAGCTGTTTGCTCTGATCTCATCTCTATAATCTCTGGGGCAGGTTAGAGTAACCTCTTGTCTCACTTGCAACAATTTTAGCGTGTTCTCTGTAGTCATTTCTGAAGTAACATCCCTGAAACCCTTTTCATAACAACTTATACACTGAGCCAAGTCTGGTAGAAGCCTGATATGGTCAATTCTGTGTCAAGAGAGCTTTTTGGCCATCCAGAGAATTGTCAGATAGCCATGTCTGACTGCCTTTTTTCTGCTTCTTTTCTGAGAAAATGAACTGATAACAGTATAAGTTACCCCACTTTGTTTTCTGCTTCTCAAACCTGTGGAAAACACCAGATTTCCAATGCATCGCAATCCTTTTTGTCAGTAGTGTGGCACTGACAGGGGTCAGATATACTGCAATGAACAAGTGTCTTCACAGACCAGAGTCCAGTTTGCCAGTAGCTGGGTACCAAGCACAGTGTTACTTCTTCTCATAGATATGCAGCCTTTAAAGAGAAAACTAATTTATAAAGGCGAGAGAATTGATCAGTATAACCATACATGTTTGCTTTCATAAGAAAATAAATGCCAGTGGAAGTTTTGGTAGTGAACAGTATCTATGAGAATTACCTACCTCTTAATTAATTGGTTTATAAGCTGCATGATAATCCACCTTAACAGGTGTAGCATATGCTGTGGAACTGTCCCTCACAGCCTGTAAACAAAGTCTGAGGGGAAATGAATCAGAGATTAGCTGAAAAGTCTGTTCTAGTCACTAAACAAACACTCTGCAGTTAGAGGTTCGCGTGTTGACTTTAAAAAGACGCCAGACATGTGAAGTGACATTCAGACTGTACAGTAGAAAGAAATCTAAAGATGTCATCTTTAGAAGAAAGAAAAATCACAGTCCAAGAGCTGCAGGAACTTCACACTAAGCTGTTACTGCTCAAAAAAGATAAGTAAATAGTTAAGTCAGTAAATTGCAGACAGTGTAAGTTGTGCTTCACAAAGAGGGAACAAAGAGAAGATCAAAAGGCAGAGGGCTCTGCAAGATTAGAACAATTGAAATTGTTCTCTTTCTTCTCACAGCTTCATGTAGCACTGAGCAAGATCTGGGCAGTACCTCCTTGGGAGAGTGTCTCTTTTGAGAAAGTGCATTCATTATCAAATACTGGGGGTTGTTCTTTAAAATGACTGTACGAGAACCAACAGAAACCTTGATTGTACATGTGCATGTGTTCTGACAGCACTGCTAGTAATTACAAGATATTAGTTCAAGACAGAGAGGGGCAGCACTAAAATAATACTGCTTTTATTTTCACCAGAATTGTTGGGGTTTTTTTCTTTTTAGTCTTCCCCATCAAAAGTATTGTTGACAATTTTAAAACCACCTTTTTGTATTTAAGAAGTACAGGATTTGAGAAAAACACAATATTCTAGTTCTTTCATCCAGTTATTTTAAGATATTTTAGATCTAATTGTTGGTTTACCATCACTCATTTTATTGCAAACTGACAGATTTTTGTTGTAGTTCAATGTCCAGTGTACCAGGAACTATGAAATTTAATCTCCTTGCAAGCAGAGCATCTTCTTATGACTTCTAATCTCACAGCTCTGTCTTCAGAAGAGAATAGGCACATAGAGCTCTCTCACTGCAGCTTTATTGAACAGCATAAGTGACTTCCATAATGGAAGTGTTTAATTAAAAACTGTTGGCTTTTAGTTCCAAATTACTAGATATTTCCATATTGCTAGATATTTATTTCAGTAAATATGTAATTTACTGGTCGAATGTTTGAGTTTTCTGTCTTGAAAAGGCAGCATTTCCAGTGCGCAAGTGCTGTTCATGTTGTTGAGAACCTGGTATGTTTAAGTTTCATTAGGAAAAAAAAAGTCTCCTTGTACATATCCTAGAACCAGGAGATTCTGGTAAGATACTGAGACTCCTAATTAGGATTCTTCCATTTTAAGAAGAAGAATATAATGGAAAACACATAATGAGAATTCCTATTTTGCATGTCAGTGTCCCTCCTTTCAGTCTGTTTTCTGTAAATGCATAAAAGAAATGTCAGTAGTTGAGCTTGTCATGCTAGAGAACTGGAACTGCCAGCTAATAAAACCCTATGACTTGCATGAGTGTGACACACTTCCAGTACAAAGTCCAATAGTACAATTTCACTCAAATTTGCAGAGCTATAAAAGGGACCAATACAGATCAATAAAGAGCAGCACTTGTACTATCAGCATATTATTTTAAATACTTGACTATGATCAGTAAGAATCATAGGTGATCAACATGCATGAAAATCATGTACTTTTATTTGCATGCTCAAATATCATGATACCAATGTCTTTAATTAAATTGAAATAACTTGAATTTTCAATGCAATTCTCAGATGTGCTTATGTAGCATTTATCTGCATCTTTAAAAGCCTAATAAAAATATGAATGTGCCTTTATTATGTAACTTCAGGAATCTTAGCAAATCTCTAGGATAAAATCTCTGCTTTTTCTGCAAAACAGAAAGGGAAGTACCAGCTTGATCATTTGTATTGCCTCTTGTCTGTAGTTCATCTTCTTAGCCTGCATGTCTTCAAACACAAATTATTTTGGTTATTTAGCATATAACAGCTTCATGTGCTAACAAAAGACCACAGGGTTGGACCACGGTGCTCTGTGGAATCAGAAAATGATTGTGTAGATGTGGACACAGAGTTTATTAAATTCAGTATTAAAGGCAGAGAGGATTTTACTCCATTCTGAGGTACTCAGTTTCAAGAAATAAGACATTTCTTTAAGGGTCTGGAATTGTTCTGACTCTCTCAGTAGGTAGCAGAGAACATGTTTGAGTGAAGTGGTACAAGAGAGAGCTGCAGAGTGACTTGACAAAATAAAGGGATTTTTAAGGTACTTTTGAGCCTTCTCCCATCAGACCATTACAACCACTGAAGCAGATCAAATGGTTACATAAAACAGTAGAACTAATGGAGCGATTTTATTTGTACTAGAGCAAGTCCACTATTGCATGCCCTTTGATTGCCTCTAAGTATCTGCGTAACTTTATAGGAAAAGACATTTCCTAGCCCTAAAAAAGTCAAGTGCATGTTTCTTTTTTGCACATTTTATATCCAGGTTAATTCCTGTTATGCTTCATTTTATTTTTTTGGAAAAATGGAAAGAAATCTGTACCTAAATTTTCTTAGTTCTAGTGAGTAGGGAAGCAAGTTTTGCAAAGGCAGCCTGGGAAATTTTATCTTCATTTTCCAGAAATAGGCATGGGCATGGCACCCAGGAAAGTTTCTGTGTATTTTTGAAACAAGTAGCATGTTGGACCTTTGCACAATAATAAGCAGCTGTTAGAAGGACACTAACAAATGTAAGGAGACTTGTGCACTATGGGGGTATCCTCAGAGTTCTGTGCATTTTCAGCAAGTTCAGCTCTGCAGCCTCCACTGCTGGACCCTGCACCTGATGCTGGTTGTAGTGGGCATCATTCCAGAGGGCAACAGCTGTAATCCTTTTATGTCAGCAGTGCAAGGGACTTCTCTGAAAGTCCTGCCTAGAATGCTGCCCAGCAGTCAGAGCTCTAGACTGAGGCCACCACCCTATAATTTTCCTCTAGAGAGATGATGCCAGTTGCCCTATCTCACTATGTTCAGATTGTGTAAGTCAGCTTTTCACCTTCCACATGGAAATCTGTAACACTCATCACTTGAAACAATTGCAACTCTCAATATCATATCATCATATCATATCATATCATGTCGTAATTATAATATTAATTTATAATATAATATTTAGAGCTTGATCCTCTTTCCATTGAAGTTACTTGAAGTTTTGGTCACTAGAGCAGATGTGGTTCTTGAAAGGGCATGGTCAGGCTTCAGAGATGTGGAATTTACCTTGTAAAGACAAATTCTCAGTCCTAGCCCTGAATCTCTGGGTGCTCACAGTATATGCTTTCTGCTTATCAATCTGTCAGGAACTGTTTTTTCCAGGGTATTCCTTGGACAATGTCTGACCTCTTGAGGGGATAATGATATGGGTGATTTATTGGTTGTTTCTGACGAATACAAATATTCTCCAATTTGTAAGGTGAGGCAGTTAGAGAAAGATCTATATGAGTTAATTGGAAGTGAGGGGGTTTAGTATCCAGAATCTATGATAAATGAACCATATTTATTGCAAAGAACAGTGGGCAGTTTCCATACTGATTTTCATGTAGGTCAATGTAGTTTATGTATCTGTCTCTATCTCTATCTATCTCTATCTCTATCTATCTCTATCTCTATCTCTATCTCTATCTCTATCTCTATCTCTATCTTTATCTCATCTATATCTATCTATATCTATATCTATATCTATATCTATATCTATATCTATATCTATCTATCTATCTATATCTATCTATATCTATATCTATATCTATATATCTATATCTATATCTATATCATCTATATCTATCTTTGATGTATATAAATAAAAATATTCTCTCTCTTTTGCTCGTTATTTCTTTTAGCTAAATTATTGATTTTTGTGGCAGTAGTAGGTTTGGTTGTTTCTCAAAATGGACTGTTCTTGTCAATGCCTGTTGGAACAGTGTTGAGTTTTTTTATGAGATTGAGGAGTGTTGCTACTTTATTCTGCAATATTAAATTATTTTGGGAACATAAGCTATTTTTATCACATGTTTTTGGGAAACAAATTGATGAGTTTTCTTTAGGTTATTATAAAAATTTCCATGCAAGAGTCTTTAAATATATTAAACCATAAATATTAAGGGAAGAATTTTTATTAATTTTAGTAAAGTGATTTAAAAACTATTGTAAACACTCATGGAAGAGAAGCTTGTTGATATCTCATTAGAATGAAAAATGTAACTTTTGGCTGGGAAAGGGTACCTTATATATACATCTCGGTGTCTTGAAGTTTAATTTGGACCATAAGCCTAGTTCTGAATTTTGGCGTATGAAATACCAGGTTTATTCATGTCTAGCAACATGCACTGAAAAAAGCTTTATTTGTTGAACTCTCTTCCAAATGCACTGTAGAAAAAGTTTGCCTGCAAGTTGAGCATGTGGATATCAGTACAGATGACAAATACTCTGGAAAACAACATTAATCACGTGAAATATAAGAGACATTTGTTTCTGTCCTTCAGCTCCTTGGCCTGGAACGGACTGCATTGGAAATCACTCAGATAGAAGTCTTGAACTGATAGGGAGTTTGTGTGAACACAGTTACTGTACTGTGTAAACCTGTTTCAACATCCATCATTCAAAGGACAGGCATAAATTTAGCTTGTATCCAGCTGCTCTTGTGTTAAATAGTGACCAGATCATAAAGTGATTTTAGAAAGCAGAGCTGCTAATGAATATGCATTTTTAAAAGCCACCAGCCAGTATCAAACATATTAAGAGCTGCAGCTAGTTCTTTTTATCACAAGAGTGACTTCCAAGATTTATATTCCTTATTTGACTCAGTGTAATTTGCACATTTCCCTAGAGGAGAGGTAATTCTCAAAATAAATTGTTTCTTCTTTGTGTTTAAGTACATTAGTGATGTTTGACTAGACATCAAAGCTTGGGCAGTGTGTTCTCTAATGCTGTGAGCTTGCAACATTTTTATCAGGCTGGCATTTTGGCTTATTTCATTATTTTAAAAGGAAAACCAGAAGAAAAATTTTATCCTTTAAAAAAATAAATTTAAAAAAAAAAATCTGAAAATTACAAAAGGCCATCAGACCTTGCACATGCTCTGTTGACTTTCCTGACCCCTTTTTGACAGAGCAAAACACCCTTAGGTTACAAAGTATGTAGAGCATTAAATAACTTAAGTTCTCAAGTTTACTACCCGAAAAAGAACCAACGCCTGCAATTTTTTTTCTGAAAAGAAATGAAAGCAGCAAATGTTTAACATAACTGAAAGTAATTATACAGGAAAAGAACATAATTTTCTTGCTAGAAGGTAGAAAGCCCTCTCCCTGTTTCTGTGTACTGGCAACACTTTACCAACTTGGATAGTGCTCTGCCGGTTTTTTGTTTTACCATCTGACAAGTTGGCTTGGCAATGGAATACAATGGATCATCAGTTCAGAGGTCTCCCATCAACAAGGGCATTCCTTAAAATGCCTAAATACATAGAAAACTTCCTTCACTCCTCTCTATACACACCTCAGTAGTTTGTATTTAGGTTCACATTCAGGGCTTGATGATCTCACTCCCTTCTCTGGCAGCTTCTCCTAGGAACTGGAAAAGGCCTTGTCTGTGTCACCATGAAAACCCAAATCAGCTGTTAAGCCAGCAGACTATGACCACTGCAAACTTGTCTAAAGAAATTACATCACTTCACATTCCAACTGTGAAAGCAGTAGTTATGCATTTACCAATGTGATAATCTAATTCTTCAGCCAAAACATATATTTTTTTCCCTTCATATTAGCATGTGGTTTGCTTTTCCTCCAAATACGTGAAAATGAGTGATTAGGTGAAGAACAGAACTACCCAGAGATAATGGTTTCTAGACAGCAGAATATAGCTTAAGCAGCAAGTTAACTTCTTGAATCACACATTTAATATATAAAGAAGTCGTTCCTTTATTTTATTCTATTTCAAGCACAAAAAGTAGGAATATAGATTTTGAAGTTGTGTATGACAGCTCACAGATGCAGATGGTTTGTACTAATTTTAGTCTGCATTTTCCATTCAGATGAACAGACTCTAATGTTAGAATTTCCATGATACATGAAGATGTAGATAGAGTTGTCTTGAGAACCAAAAGTTATTTATAAAGGTGTCGGTCTACTTTGGATGGAGAACTGCAGAAACATTCTCTTTTCTCCATACTGGTGCCAACACGCTAGGAAACAAGATGTTTCAATACCAATGCCACCAATCTCTGTGTCATCAAACACCTGTTTTTACATGGTCTATTTGAAGATTAATTGCCTATTTTACAATGAAATCTTCTTGTTGGGAAAACCCCCGTCCCGAGCGCTGCTTTTCCATCTCACTACCCATAATGTAACCACATATACAACACAATAGTTATTGACTAACCACATTTAAAGACTGCCATTTCCAACAAAAAGACAAAAAATTGCTATGAGTCACTGTCATGGCTACAGTTGACTGCTAAATGTTTTGCCTTTAATCCACCCCAGTTAGACCTGATGTACAAATTTTAAGGAATATGCAGTGTAAGCTAAACACAAACTTCATTAACACCTCCTGGACATTTTACCCGAAAAAATGCAGCCTCTGGGAGGAAAATCAGGCAAATTATTAACTTGAATTTTTGCATTTTGCAGATGCAGCATATGTGTGGGATATCTTGGTTGCAGTATTCTTCATTACATGGAAAGATTTTTCAGTGCCAGAAGTCTGAGAACATGATGGGACTGACAGAGATAAGAACTGAAGGTATGTTTAGTTGGAGAACTGGAGATGATTTCAGAGCTCAGAAAGAAAATGCAATGAATTTCTTGGCGTTGTCTTCTAAGCATTTTCCCACGTGAAAAACTTTGCAGCCTCAACCAGCTCCAAAAGTAGGAGATTTCTGTGCACATACAAAAGTCCTAATGAGAGCAGCTTGGCAGGACAAAAATCTCATTCTGAATGCTGAAAACCATACAGCTTTTCAAAGCAGTCCTGCACCAAATCAGAGAAGTGTACTTGAAGCATTTTTATAGTGCACACTTAACTGAAACTTATTTTTATTTACCTTTGTATCTAGGCCAAGCACAAAAGAAGCAGGCTTGTATTACCTGCAATGTACTGTATTAGTGTGATGACAGTGCTAATAATGACCAATTTTTCTTTTGCAAAACTACTTCTACAAGTTGTTTGCCAAAAATATTAAATTTTGCCTAATCTCTTGCTCATGATTGTGTAAAATCTATGTTGCATTATCATACCAGCTTAGACTAACACCACTATGTACAGTGGTACTCAGTGGTTTTCTTTATGTGATGCCACATATATTGAACTTCTTTGATAAGAGTTATTGTCCTCTACATTTAATAAAGACATGCATATACTGAAAATCCTTGTTTGTGCTTTTCTTCTCAGTGCTCAGGTCTAGATATTTATACAGTATCGCACATCTCCAGTAAAACACTTTATCAACACTAAGAACTCGGTCAAACAGACTGTCATTTGAAAATATCCATATTTTGGTTAAACAACAGGTTCAGCAGAGCCTGTTTTTGCTGTGGGTTAAGCTTAGCCATACCACCCTTGGTCAGCTAGCTCCGCTGTAGAGCATAAAACTGTTTGTAGTATCAGACTTGTGTGCTGGATCCAGCATTGGGTGCCATGTAAATGATGGGGTGACCCTGTCCAGCTGCTCACCCAGACACTCCTTCACTCCCCCTTCTCAATGTGATGGGGGAAGAAAGGAAGGTGAAAAAGCTGCCAGTGGAGACAAAGATCTGGAGATCACTTACCAACTGCCATCACAGGCAACTAGGTTAGACTTGGGAAAAGTGAATTTAGCTTATAATAGAGTTGGATGGCAAGAAACAAAGATAAAATCTAAAACACTTTTCCCCACTCTTTTCCCCAGCTAAAGCTAAAACTCTTTTCCCCAGGCTCTTCATTCTCTGTGGCCCCCATACCTGCACAGGGACACCTGAGACATACACAGGAATTGTCTATAAATTTAAAAAAATGTTTCTATGACAATGTAGCTGCATCAGGAGGAGAGAGATCAAGGTCTCAGGTAACCCCTGGTTTCATTTGCGAGTTAGTCTGTCTCATTTTTATTACTTTGTGACAAAGTAAAGCACAAGTGTGGTTTTGAATTCTAGCATTGTCTTTATACCTCTGCATTGGGTTTCATGCTGTAAACTCCTTTTATAACCATTTTAGGAATATTGCTGTGTCTAAAGTGTGAAGAAACCTTTGCTACTTTCACATCATAACATTAATCCAGGCTGGATACTTTCTAAAAATTCTCCCCTTCCTGACTTTAAAATGCTCAGTCATGCTCAGTCATTTATATTAAATAAACTTTGCTGTGGACCTCTGTGCCAAACCAGTGCTGCAGTGTTAAGTGGTGAATATAAGAGATTATAATCTTGGCTACTACATGAGACTGCAATTAAAGTAATCTTCAGCTGCTAGTTGCTTTTTCTTATCAAATGGAAACATGACATTTCAGAGGCTGTTAATTCCCAGTCTTTGCTGCTGTGTTCTCTCTCTGATGCTGTGCTAAATCAGAAACAAGGCAGGAAAAAGTTACGCCCACAGGGCTGATGCGAAGGTTAAGATCAACCTGCATGGAGTTTCTAAATCAAGGGAAAAGTTATGATTGAATTTGGGCCATTAGTCAGCACAGAAAATTGGCTTTTGTGTTAACTCAGTCTCACAAGTACAACTGCAAACTCCTGAGTTAGAGCAGAACGGCCAAAAGTAAGCCTCCTTTCCTGCTTCAGTCTGTGAGCTGCAGCTTGGACATCGATGGCAGCACACAGCAGCCACACCTTGCTCAAGGTGCAGGGCTGGGCCCAGGCGGAGCTTTACTGTTATAAAGAGCAGTGGAACAGCCCAGTGGTGGGGAGCAGCTGGGTGACCCCTTTTGGATTGCAGTGTTGGACTTGGTGCCAATGTGTTATTGAAGGAAATCCTTCAATATTTGTTTGTGGGATGCAGTCTGAGTCCTCTCTCTGTAAGGGTCAGGGCCAAAGAGCACATGGCAATTCAGCTGGGTAGAACACTCTATGTTCACTGAGTGGCACAGCTGAAAGTGTCAGTGTCCTGGTTTGACATTGGCCAAACACCAGGCACCCATGAAAGTAATTTCTCACCTTCTTCTGCTACAGCCGGGCAGATGAGTTGAGATAAGGAATGGGAGAAAAACACTCTAAGGGCAAAATAGGTTCAAATTTAAAGGTATAAGGTAAATTTATTATTAATTGAGTTGGAAGAAGATAACAAGAACCAAAAGAAGCCTTTAAAACACCTTTTTGCCCTCCCAGCACTCTTTATCACCAACAGCACAGGGAGAGAGGGCATTAGAGTTTTGGCCAGTTCATCACCAAGATTTTCTGTTTGCTCAGGGAGAGGAGTCTGATCTCTGCTATGCTGTGAGTCCCTTCCAGGGACAAACAAGTGTTCCCAAAACTGTTGTGGCATGGGTCACTCATCCACAGGGTGCAGTCCTGTAAGGACAGGCTGCTGTAGTTTGGAAGCAAGGCCTCTCTCTCTGTGTCTGGAAGCAGGAGCCCCTGGCAGCAGCTCCTCATCACCCCTGGAAAAAAATTGCATGTGTGCTGTTTTCATTTTTCTACTTAAATATGACACCACAGAGGTGTTATCAGCCTCTCTAATTGGGCCAGCAGCATGTCCATCTTCAGAGCCAGCAGAGATTGGCTCTGTCGGACACAGTGGAAGCTTCCAGTAACTTCTCATGGAAGCCACCTCTGTGGCTCTCCCCTGCTACCAAAAACCAACTGTGCCACATCAACCCAGAGAGGTAATGAATGAAAACTAATTAGGCTCTAACTGCAAATTGGGCCAGCAATTGCATTAATTGATACAAAAAGATATAAATAGGAAAGTGTTGTTTTGAGTGGGCTACTTTGCAGATCATTAGAGTAAGAATTAGCTTGCAAGAGGACAGGAATTTAGTAGGTAAGAGGTTTTCTTTATGACAGAGGAAAAGAAAGACAAAAAAAGGCTCTCTAGGTAGTCATTGCTACTTTATCTGGTTTTAGGAAAAAAAGTTTTTCTACTTTATCAATTCATTAGCAAGGGAAAAATTTAGGAAGTATTTATAAACTCTTGTAGTTTTCTGGAAAGCAGTGTATTGCTAAATGCAGAGGTTTTGAGGGGCCAAATTTAAACCAAAGAAAATCTGTGGTGTGCACATGACAAAGAAGTTTTAACCTTTCATTTAGCAAACCAAAATGAAAATAGTGGCTTCCATTTTGTTCAATTTAATCATGTGGATTTAATTATTCTATTTTGCTTTCATTCAGCATGTTATCAAGTCCAATGGGCCAAATTCTTGGTGGCTAACAGTAGACTTTTTCCAGTTTTAATCTGATTTTTAAGGAGTAGAATGAAACCTCTTTATCAATAGTGCCCATTTACACTGCTGTCTGTTTTTTTTTTTTAGAGCAAAAAATCTAAGGATTTGTGCTTTTTAAAATTCAGATGTTGCAGTTAATAAGAAATAAATGGGGAAAGCATCTAATGGCTTTTGCATTCTGAGAACTGCTACTGCTTAGAAATGAAAAATGTCTGACTTCTTTTGCAAAAAATTCTTGGACCCCTTAGACTTAGTGTATATGGGAAGAAAATATTCCAGTTGTCTGAAAGATGCTGTTTCATGTGAGATAATTGCAAAGTGCTATTATTATTTCTAGTAGTAGTATGCTGCTTCCACTAATAACATACTAGAATAATTGGTGTTCTGGAACAGAAATAATAGATTCAATAGGCAAATAAATGGTATTTCACTGGTGTCTTAAATGTCTGCTTTTGAACTAGACTGTATAGAGTCTAGTGTATAGCAGCTTTTTTTTTCACACTAAGGCAATTAGAACAGTAAATCTGATTGATAATGTAATTTCAAATGGCATCGTTTTTATCTTAATTTATCATTGCTGGGTACAGCTGCTATCCTCTCTTGGCAAACACACTGCCTCTAACTTCTAGAGACTTACAAGGTATGGCCCACTATGAACATCTTATCAGTCTAAATCAAACTTCTTTATTTTCTAGTTTAAGTCTTACAAGTGCATTGATTGTTAAGCCACTTGAATCGACTGTAATACAACCAAGATGAGGGAGAACATTTATAAAAGCTTGCTGCTGTGTTTATAAAGTACTTCAAAGTAAATGCAAGTGACCTATATACCACAGCAAAGCATCAGTTTAACTGATTTGTACAATGAATAAAAAAATAAATATAATATGGATTTTTAAAGCTGGAATAGAAGTTGCTTACCAAAACAGAGGCTTTTAATGATTTAGGTGGTCTGAAGGTACATCTGTTTTTGAAATGGCTTGGAGTTTCATAGTTTATTAATCTGAGGAGACTAAACACTCATTAGATCAAGTGAGTTTCTGTAACTTATGAGTGCTCATTAGGAGATGAGTTTCTGAGCTTACAGGTTTGAATACTGGAAAAGCAAATATGTATTTGCACGTGTTGAGATTTTATACTGGTTATGAAAATTTCCATATGCCAAACATCTTTGCCTCCTACTATGTGCCTTGCAGTGTCCATGTGCTAAGTGTATTTCTACATGGGAAGTAGTGCCTAGACTGAAACAAGCAACAACAAATAACTTTCTTTGTTGTAACAGACACAAAAGGCTTCCTTTCTGTCCCAAATCAAACCCAACTGATAAACTAAATCGGATATCAACTAAATCCTGCAAACTGTCCAAGATCACTTAATGGAATAGTCAACAATCGCCTTCATGCTACTGGAAAGTAAATGGGTGAAGAAAAAACATACATAACTTGCTAATGATGGATTTTTGTATGCAAGCGCTGATGTTGGATTACAGGGTGTTCCCTCTTTCCTGATTGTTAGAAACAAAAAGAATTTTAAAACCATTTGAAGTTATAATGGCTCCCATCAAAAGAGCAAAACACTGAAAATAACTGGTGCTTGCTTTTCCAGTAGTTAGTGACAGAAACCAATTTTTTTTTCTCAAATACTGAGTTCGTGAATATAATTGGTTTCTATTGTTGTATTGCAAGATGTCTAACCGTGTGTATAAAGGATGTTACATTTTTGGTCCTGACTATTATTAGTGACAACTGTTTGGTTTAGGGAAGTATTTGTGATTTCTTCTCTGAGGACCTGATGCTGATTCCTGGCACCCTGCATTTGTATACTGTGTGTTGTTTCTAGATATTTTTCAGATTTTCACTCCACAGCATCTTTCTTATGGGATTTCAGAAGAAAAAGCAAGATTGTAAGATTATTTTTTTAAGACAAGTAAATTAGCAGCATTATCACTTTAAGATTGTCAGAAAGGGGTTGAATCTCATGAAAATGATGATAGGTAAGCTAGGCTTCACTGGTTGCTATGAAGGGCCCTGCAGACAGTGTCAAACAATGCTTCTCTGATAGCTGCTTATTTGATTTGGAGTCATTCACTTTTCTCTGTGGAGGCAAACATGACAGTTCTGCTGTTCTTATTAGCAGGGCAAAAAGCTCTGAAAAAGTCCACAGTCATATGCAATTATGTTCTATCCTGTCCTTGTGCATTTATTGCTCTGGTTTATTTTAGTTTTTCATATAAGTTATTTTTCCTGGTATCTAACGTGTTTTATGTGTAAAAGTTCCTTAGTTCATTTAAATTTGACAGACTAAGCTAGCATTTAACAATTTTTTTTTTTAGTTCTTATTAGTCAGCATTATTACTAATTTCTGTTTTAAAATTTGGAGTCTATCTAAAACACCCATCCTGCTAAAAGGAAATTTAGAATATGCTTTTCAACACCTTTAAAGCTTATTTTCCTAATTCTTTTTTTTGCCTAGAATGTGTTAAATTATTTATAATTAAGACATGATTATAGTTAGCATTCACCCACTTCTTTCCTCAAAGTACCAAAGCCAAGGAGCTGCTGTTGTTGGAAGAATGGGGTCCCTTTCTTTCCTTAATGGATTTTGACATTTTTAAACTTTTTTCATTGTGGAATGAATTCTAATTTGTCTTTTTAAAGAAAACAAAACCCCCTACAGCAATTGCTAAAACTTTCATGCACAAACCTTATGTCAGCGACTTCTTCAGAGGTGGCAGTTGCCTTAATATAATGAGACACTTGCTGCATGCTTCTGCTCTAAGTGACTTTGAGTTCCTGGGATATTGGCAAACCTGTCCAGCAGACACTTAGCTTCTCTTCCTCTGGTTCTAGTTCACTTCACTTATGCTGAGTCTTCTGTTTTCTCTTGTCATTTGAGAATCTCCTATTCAATGAAAACCTCCTTTTGAGACTAATTAAAAATAAACTCAACTAGTTATTTTCTTTGAAGCAAACATGCTATAAAGAATTGTACTGTCTCATTAGTAATAAAGAGATGTCTGCCTTGCCAGCTGAGGGTTTTGCAGCTGATCTTAGTGTAGTTTTAATATTTAACAACTGTGTATATTGAAGATTGCTTTCTTGATATTCTCCGGGCTACTTTTCTTTGCATACACCATTCCATACCTCTAATTACTGCTGTTGTGGTAAGGTGATGAACAAGTGCTTGACAAGTGCTGAAATGAACCTTTTCTCATTGCTTACACTAATTTAATATACACTAAAAGAGTAACAACATACAGATTTCATAGTCACATTCTGAGTTCTTGTTGATGCCATGATGCTGGGTGCAGTAGATGCACAGTACTTGCAGGTAGGATGGGTGTAGGTTACTGACTAGATGTGGTGCAGAACCATACATTTCTTTGCCTTGTGTCCAGATGTCTTATTTTACTTTTTATTTTCTGGGGTCTTTTTTGTTTTGTTTTGTTTTGTTTGTGGGTTTTTGGTTGTTGTTATTTTAATCAGGGAGGCATGTATTAATTTGTTTTACACTAACATGTGACAAAAGAAAAAATTGCTATGACTAATGTTACACAAGACTGTGCAGGGAGAGTCTGCTCAGCTTTCTTGTTTTGCAAACCAACCTACTTTATTTCCATTATCTCTACTCCAAGAACACAACTCTTTGTAACAGTGAGGCCAGAGGACAGCTAGTGTGTGTGGAGGGCTTCATGAAACAAGTCCCCACAATCTTTTGTTCATTACAGTCTTTCTAGTTGCACAGTTTGGAGTACATTCCTTTCCCCTGACCATTAGTCTAAAATTACTTGCTTCTTTTGACAACATGGCACTTGTGTTTGCTTCTTATGATTGCAAAACACTTATTAGAGCCATTCTGAAAAAGAATTTTGTCAGTTCTTTTTCAGCTGCTGAGATGTTAGTGCTGTGTGCCAACTAGTATTTCTTAACAGTAAGAAAACCTACATGAGGGAAAGAGGGATTCATATCTACTAAAAAGTGAAATAAGTAGAAAATGTCTGTTTTTGAGGGAGGATAAACTTTTGAAGTCACGTAAAGTCTATGCTGATTTGCTGGTTTCCTGAATTGCTGTTCACAGAGTGAACAATGAAGTGGCATATTTTACTCTAAATTATTCATCATAGCTGAAATGAAAATGCACTGCAAAATCTTGGGAGACACTAAGCAATAAGCTTTAGTCAATAACAGTTGGATGATAAACCTGGAGAAATCTTTAAGAAGCACCAAAATGGGTTGTACATTCCTGGTTACTAGACAGAACGAAGATCCCTGTGCTGCAGTGCTGATCATGCTGGAGCACCACTGAAAATACAAGAATATTAGACATTACCAGCTAAATATGTAGAAATAGAAACAATGCCACTGTTCTTATAGACAAGGAAAAAGCTTGAATGTAATTTTGTCAGAGCATCTCCAAATTTAGTAAATACATTTAATAATGATACTATCTGGAGTTTTCTGATTTTTTTTTTTCCACATGAAAGCCTGGGCTAACTTTTCTGTAATGGAATATTATTCTCTCTCCTTTCCTCATCAGTTCTGCAAGTTTTTGCTGTAAACATGTGCCTTCTGCCTTTTTATTTGTAAAGTGTTTAATTTTGCAAGCAACCTGGGACAATAGTTATATGAGGGGCTGTTTATACAGGGTGGCTTTTTATGACAGATGGCATTATTAAGTCTGCTTTAATACTGACAGCCTTCTACAGGCAAAGATGTATTTAAGATGGAAAATGTTTTGGACATACTAAACAGAAGATTGAAGTTGAGAAAGTTTAACTCATGCAGGTAAACAAACATCTATTTCTGCCTGTGGTATTTTATGCACATTGGCATTTCTACTGGAGCTTACATATAAATACCTTTATCTGCTTCTTATCTCTAATACAAAAGGGTTCATCTGGCATGCTTTAATTTGATACATTATTACAATTAAAAATCCTGACAAGTTTATAAATCTGGCAAAGCACCACTCTCCATGTTTGGAAAAGAATGTTTTCCTCTCAATGTTTAGTTTTTAACCAATTAATCAATCTCTCTAATACAAGGTATGATCAGTGGTGCAGGTGACCTTCTTGAGGGAAGAATGGTGCTGCTGTAATAAGGGAGCACACACCTGGGTTAATATTGCTGGTAACAGAGCTCTGCAGCGATTCCCATAACAGCAAACCTGCACACGTGCTCTTCCTAACCACCACATCAATGTCAGAGCAATGTGTGGATGTGTTTATCATTCACTGAAAGATTCAGACTGATTACACTGATTGACTGTAAGATGCTGTGACTAATGAATTAGTGTACAGAGGCATTGGTGTTAGGATGGAAGAGGGAGTGAGATGTGATGGCAATTCAAGAAGTGCCCTCATATCATCAGTGTTTTCTGCATTTAACAGGGGAGACCTGCTTTCTGTAAGCTTCCTTTTCTTCCAGCTGGTGTGAAATACTGAATATTAACCTTATCTTTCTGCAGTTAGGACCATTGGCAAATATGTCTCAAATAAACAGCAGAATGAGGCATTCCTGGCTCAGTGGCTGATTACTCATGTTGTGGATCTGCACAGGTGTTTGTGGGGCATGCTCTTGCAGGTCTATATTATGCCACAGGGAGGGGTTAACCCTTCCAGTTCTGAAGCTTTTGGTCACTGTGTCCAGCCTGGCAGCTTTCTGAACTCTAGATATTTGAATCTGCTGTTCTGTTCTGCCTGAGGACTTGGTGCATATTATATGTCTCTGTACTAATGTGGAACAAATAACAGCCATTTTTGCTGTATCTGCTTGGATTCTAGTTACAATTTTTGTTTCTTCTCCTTTTGGGTTTTCTCAAAGAGCAGAAAAGAGGGTTTTCCCCCCACCCTCAAACAATGAAGATGCATTCCTACAGCAATGTAGGGCATAATAAGATTGGATTTGGGTCTTGAAATATCTTCCTCTCTCACCCTTGATCTGGAGACATCATTAATGAATGCTATATTTATGCTCTTGCACTAGAGAGGTGCTGACATTTAGATTTCTGTTTGGTTGGGGTTTTTTCCCCTCCTACAATACAGAGGAAGGTGAGAGGGGAGCTGCCTGTTGCACATTGATGAGGCCTCCTCTGGAGGCTGAACAGGCCCATCTTGGAGCTGGGGTGGGGTGGGCTTACAGTGACTCTCAGCCAGGACACCCGTGACCCCAACACATTCACTGCACATCACAGTTGTAAAAATGGCCAGAGACAGGAGCAAAACTTCCCAAGAGCTGGACATGAGGTTGTTTTGCAAATACTTCCAAGACGAGCACTAGGACTTTGAAGGAGTACTTAAAAATCAAGTGACACAGCATGTGTGCCAACTGGCACTCATTGATTTTTCCAATAGAACGAAGCCAGAAAAAGACAATTTGCAGCAGACATTTGGCTGCACTGTGCTGGGCTGAATGGCAAGTAGGTGGCAGCAGGACATGCTGAAAGCAACATGCCTCAAGGTGCTGGGACTTGGCTGGGTCCCCTTGTATAAATAGCCCTGCTGAGTGCCCAGCACAGCCACAAGAGAACATGCTTGTGTTAGTGAGCTTCCAAGCATTCATTACTTTATAATGACTCAAATTGTAAAAATAATTGTCAAAGTTAGCATTTGTAGCTTTTCTATGGTGCAGTAGTTAGTAGAAAATCTCCCATGAAGCTGAAATTCAAGGGGGGGTGATCTGTCAATCTTTCTTGACAAATACTAGAGTTTAAAAAAGCAATCCACAGTGGGCTAAAAAAAAAAAAGTAGAGGCAAAGAAAGTGAAGCTGCATAGTTTTTTTTTTTTTTTAATCACGTGCACTATGGGGCCAATTGCTAACCTCTTGGACTTCAGGTACATCTACACTAAAGGGTCTGATTACTTCAGCTAGAGATTGCAGTCAAATAATGCTGCTTTGTCATGGGATGCATAAATGATCACAGTCCATCCAGCCAATGTTGGTAACAGAAATGAGGTTCCACCTCAATGGCCCAGTCCTTTTGTCTCTGGGTTTGGTTTTAAATGTGATCTCTCCATCCTTTGTTATTCAATCGTACAGTGTCTCTGTATGTGTCAGGATTAATATTCATAAAGTGCTCTAGGCAAATTAACTATCCACATTGCCAAATGGTCATGTCTGACTCCTTTACCACCATTAAAAAGAATTGAGTACTCAAGATTTGACTCTCCTGAGTTCCTGCCTTGAAGTAACATGGTGAACCTGTTTACAAGTAGAAACATTAAGTTTCTGACATACACAGGCATATCCATGTAGTCACCTTTTCATTCTGTTATTCCCCTGGTAGTACTCTTGTCCCTTTGAACCCTGTAAATGCAGGCTGCTTGACCAAGATAATTGCTCTTGAACAATGCTGTTTTAGTAACATGCACATCAGCACCACAAGTCCTGCTGGGGCCTTGCTGCAGTATGTATGAGAGGTACATACAGAGCAGCAGAGAAAAACCCTAAGAGAAAAATTCAGATGCCTGCCAGCTTGCTTTTTGTTAGGCATATATCAAACTCTTCAGTTTACCAAGCAAATGAAGCCCTCAAGAGTATAAACCAGGGGTCAAAGTAGACTCTTGCACTAAGATTGTAGAAGGGATTTTCTGTTCTGCAGATTTCCTCATCCATGCACATTAGAGAGCAGATGTTTTTTCCTCTGCCATTGGCAAAGAAATCCACCCTGTTTAATCGTATTATTATCCTGTGACTCAGCAATAGCTGTGCTATTGTATCTCAGTATTCTGGTTGACATTGACTGCTTAATCTCCAGCATAAAATTTCAGCAAGTGTGGTAAGGTCAGCTCTTCTTAAATGAACAGCTATTTCTTACAAGTCTTTCTCTCTTGATGGGGCACAAGAAAGAGGTGGAGCAAGAAAATAAGTTATTTTAATATCCTTGTGAAGGTCTTTCTTAGCTTATAGGTGCCTCCCAGAACTTCTTGTCTGAGACCTTTGATAAGATCTGTGGTCTGGAAAAATGAGCACAGACTTACTCTTTGTCATTCTTTCAGATAGCATCAGTCTGCAGTATTATATAGCTATATATTGGTATATATCTGTATATAGTTAATATCATAAATTTTAAAAAGCAGAGATTTAAGAGATGTAATCAGGGTGACAATCAGGAGAACCAATAAGCATTTATTCTGCAATGTTCAGACCGTGGAGAAACCTGCCCTGGTGTTTGCTGCAGGATCTGGCATGCAGAGCATATTCGAATGGAAGGACTGATTAGTTAAACCAGGATAAGAGTATTGAATACAATGAATAATGGCAGAGAAAGAGTATCCTAACATTATTCTTTCATTTCATTATGACCTTTGGCTCAAATGACACTAGATCTTGTGCTCTCAGCTGGAAGCAGCAGAAATTTTAAGTGTATGTATTTTTTTTTTTTTAAATTAGGGAGTGATAAAATATGTAAATCTGGGATTTGAACCTTTTAAAGTTCATACAAGCTCAATTACAAGTTTGACAAGAATTCAGATCTGAAATTTTCATGTAGTTCTTTTTTCAGTGGAACTACCTTACCTCTCTGTCATTGTTTTTTTTAATGCTTCACAGTGGAATTTAGTGAAAAACGATCCAGTTATTTTAGCAGAAGTATCACACATTAATATGGATACTCTTGCTTGCTGTTAGTGTAGTATTTCTTCTAGGTTCTCTCTGAAATCAAATGTGTTAAAATTGTTTTGACCAAGTTTATGACTAAGAATAGTGTGATACACAAAGATACCTGGAAAAATCAAAGCAAGTGTAAGTTATGATTAAAAAAGAGACATTATTACTATATTCCCCAAACCACAAAGTGAACAAACCTATTTTACAGAGAGACCAGCATGAACTGAGTGCCTAGAGAAAGGCAAAGCTTCACATGCTACTTGTAAAGTTCAAGGCTACTTTGAAGACTGAAATTCCTTTGATCCTGTTGGTTTAGCAGGAAAAGCAATAGCAGCATGCCAGGCTCTGGATAGGCAAAAAGATTTTGTGGATATCAGCAGTACTTTTTAACACAAATTTACTTACTTGCAACTAAAAAAAAAAGTGCCAAAAGACATTTGAGTTAAAGTTTACATTTATTTTAAAAGTTGGTAAAAATGCAGGCACCTAAGACTTAAGAGCAATTAGTGTTAGAGCTGTTTCCCTTAATCTAGTTCACTTTACTTAATCACGACTAAAAAGAATTATTGATTGTAGCAAATTGCAGTTTGCCAGCACAGTACTTACACTTTTGCTGAATCCCTTGTAAGCAGTAGTTCCAGTTTTTACTGCAAGTATTTTAGCCATTTCAGATCAGAACTCAGGATTTCCTAGTTAATTTATATCACCTCCTTAATACTTTATATAAGCTAGTATAAATTAGTTTTCTCCTTATGTGTGAATGGTATTCCAAAATGTCTGTCTTTTTGACTGCTTCAAAACCTTCTATTAATTTCATAACCACTGAGTATTAATTTCTTTTTTTTTTTTTTAGCTTGGATGATCTTCTGTCTTTTACCTGTTCTTTTCATTTTCTTCATCACAGTTTTATTTAAAGAGTGGTACTAAACTGCCCGCCCACAGGTCTGTTTTCTTCTTTGTTTCTACCTGGTAGGAGAAATTTCAGGTCATAGTTTGAGTTAACAGGCTTTTATATTATAGTATTCAAGATTGTTGCATTTTTATTACTTCATCCTTTAATACCACTTTTGTATTTGAGAATTTCCTGTTTATTCGTGGTACTCATAATTCCCCATACTCTGTAAGTCTCACTAGGGCAGTTTTTACAATTCTGGCTGTGCTATCTGTGTAGAATTCCTTGAATTTTTCATTAATATTTTAATTGTCAAAGCAACACGAAGCTTTCTCAGGTCATGAGCAGTCAGTGTGTGCATATGGTGTAATCCCATCTGCAATGTTATATGTGGCACTCAGATTGTCACATGAACTGGAACTGGCGAGTCCCCAGAAAGAACATTCATGTGCTGGAAGGTTCTGATGTTGTTGCCTTTTATTACCTTTAGATAGGCACTGTTTATAAATAACTACGGAACATGGAAGTTCTGCTTGACCTAGATCATCATCTGGGTTAGGAATAATTATTTGAAATGTTCCTCAAAATTCAACACTTCTCATATCCAGATGGAAAATGAAATATGTTAACAGTTCTTATTTGATTTGATATGCCTAATTACTTCTTTAATTTGTTAAGCTATTACATAGAAGAATTTAGGGTGGTATACATAAGATAGCTGCATAGGGTTGGGTAACAGGTGATGTTTTGTCCTTGATTTACAAAACTAATGCAATTTGAATCTTTGTGATCTTTTCAGTATTTGATATTTTGTATGAATAAACACTGAAATTTAAACCAGATGTCAGTCTAGAGTTAATCTGTACTTAGCTGCTGATTCTCTTATAATCATAGACCCTTCTCTTGTGCAATACTTTGCCACCTTATTCTCTCCAAGCTCCACTCTGACACAATATCTTTGATCCATGACAGTAGAATTCATCAGAGATTTTTTTGATAATGAACATATCACCTCAACAGATGGTTTAAAAATAGTTTTATTGCTGTACAATATAAAAACATTTATTTTCAGATTTAGCACTATAGAGTAGACGAGCAGTTGTTAGCACATCCTGACTGTGGTTAAGCACAGAATAAACTTTACAAGAAGGCACAGTCCTGCGGTGTATCCTGATTTAGGATCTTGCTGATGGCACGTTTGTTTTGAATTGGTGATTTAGATCACTTAAAGAAGCGCTGTCAGAAAGTATTAGCAGAAGTGGGCTCAATATAATGTTCTAGAAGTGCAACTTAACAAAGTTTGATGGAAAGGTCACTCTTACTGTACAGCACAGTCATTTGAAAAGTGATTCAAAACCACCCAGGCACAAATTGTGCTACAAGGTTGTGTGACACTGGTCACTCAGCAAAGATATGCTCTTGGTGCAATGTCTGTGCCTGGAGGAGTGACCCTGAGAGGTGTCCCTGCTCAAGGGAACATCACTGCCCTGCAGCCATACTGCCCAGTGGGGAGCAGTCAAAAAGGACTTACTGAGGCTGTTGTATTCATGGAATAAAGAGCTGGCTCTTGGTCAAATTGCATACAATGGGAAATTGGTTTTGAGAGTCCTTGTAACCAAAACTTTTTGTCCTTTCATAAGTGAGTCTTGTGAACATTGGAACACGTCATTCATGTTCCAAACTAGTGTGTGTTGATGCTCACTGTGTCACTGCTCATTTGTGGGTTTTCAGAGAACAGATTGAATTTAGAGGAGTTCTTGGCCTGTCTATGGCTCAAGCCTTTACCTCCTTTGGAGCCTCTCACAAAATAACTCATTTGCTTTAGAGGGCGAGTGAATCTGTCACGGATCTATAGGTCTCCCTTCCCATAGTATCTGCTGTAAAACTGGTGGAAATGATGGTCAGAATCCACTTCAAATAAATTTTAACATTTCTCACTTCACATGATTAATTGTTGACAATGTAAGCCTATCAGGTTAGTGAGCTTTCATGTGAGAAGAGATATTCTGCAGTAAATAGAATTTCAATTTATTCTCCAACTGGGTCATTTCTTGGCTACAGGCAAAATGGGTTGATGTCCACTGTGTTGCTGTTGAACAGAGGAAGCTGCAGGTTATTACAAATTGTCATATAAGCCCTTGACAGTGACCAAAACTTCATGTCTTATGATTCTGCAACGTACTAGTAAATAACTATAATTAGCTTCTTAATGGGCCATAAATTATCATTAAATAAGGAACTTGTGACACTCCTAAGAAACAGGTAGGGAAGTCTTCAGACTAAAGCTCATTTTCAGAAAATGTCTTACTCTTTGATAAGGAAAAATAACATGAGAAAAGAACATTGGAAAAAAAACTCTTCACTTATCTGGGTTGGATAGAGAATGTAGAGAGAAAGAAAAGCCTGTTTTCATCTGTGAGTCTGGGCCAAGTGTAGAAGAGACATTTAGGACTTTTAAATTAATACACAAATGGGAAGGGCACAAATGCAGTGGAAGTATTACCTGGATCATACCATGTGCCTGTGCACATTTATAGGAAGTCATTAAGATTTGAAGATCTCTTGGTTTTAGACTAGGTCTTCCCCACAGCTGCTGTGTTTTTTCTTCCACCAAAGCTTTTCTGAAGCCAGATCACTCAGAGTATCTTATCCACAGAGTGGGACATTCAGTCTGGTGCAAGTCCAAAACTCGGTAGAGTGATTTTATTTTTGACAAATTTGAATTCCACTAATGGAATTAGCATATCTAGTGATGTGCATAAAATAAAGTTCTGACCAGGTTATGAGGAGATGGTTTTTTCCTTATGAGGCCAGTCAGGCAACAATAAAGCCCCAGTAACCTGGTCTGCTCCTGCTTTGAGGAGGTGGTTGCACTAGAGACCTCCTGAGGTCTCTTCCAACCTGATCCTGTGCAATTCAGACTAGGAAGAAGACTATTTTAAACAGGAAATGAAGCTCACCCAAAGACAAATTTGTGAATTGTCTTAGTAGATTATTTCTTCTTGGATATTTTCAAATGGGGATGTGGATTTTATCTAAAACCCCCTCTAGTTTACGTAAAAATTACACCAGGAAACTTAAGACTCTCTTATTATAGAATTAGACTAATTTACTTTATAATATTTTTTGTGACTAATTTATATTGTAATATTCTTTGTAACTCTATAAATATTTTTTCTCATTGAATATTTTTATTCTAGAGTGGATTTTTTTGGTCTTTGATTCTTGATTTTTTCCAAAGACATTTCTATCTTCATGTATTGTATTGTGTGCAAAAGGCACATTACTGTCTGCTATTTATTCTGTGTACAGTTTGATAGAGATTAGGGAACAACTCACATGGAAAATGCACAGAATTTTGCTGAAGTCAGTCGAATACAAAGAGTTCTCATTTGTGTTTTGCTCTTGTGTATTTAAATTTACTAAAATGAGAAATGAAATTGTGACTAGTGTGGTGTGAAAGTTAAGCAAAGGGTGTTTCAAACCAACCAATTGAGTTAAAGGACTTAATACATCTGTATGGAAAGCCACCCTTCAGATTCAATAGGGATTTAAATATGGAATAAAGAGCACTCCTTGCTTGGCATGTAACCTAACTGGACAGAATTATGAAATGAACTAAAATCCTAGCAAGCAAATTAAAATAAGGACTAAGAGATTAATGATGTACTAACAAAGATTCACTGAGGAAGATTATAATCTAGATGTTAGAGAAAAAGCAGCATCTGGCTATATGCAACTTTTCTGGCCAATGGGATTGATGTGGGAGTGTGCTTAGTTTTGCCTCTATTTAAAAAGTGGATGAGGCCTTTATTGTCTTTCTTCTGTAACAGGCTGATGGTAAAACAGCCTAGAAAGCTGTGTTGTGTCAAACAATGAATATTTCGGTGTAATGCCAGTAGTAGTGTAGAATGAGACACTGGTATGATATGACAATGGAATCATTTAGAGAAATTGGGAAAAAAAATAGGGGTGCAGGCCCAGCTTGTGAACTTTTTGCCACAGACCAAAAATAATCTTCCAACAGAGTAATGTGTGTTCCAAACCCTTCCTCTATGTGAGCAATACCTAAAAGTCAGATTCATTTCCGGTGGGACTGTCCAAGATCCTCAGTTTTGTAGCTGATGTTTGGTACCCCATGAAGATTATCTGATGCTTCTGTGTAGGATTGCTCACTAGAGAACAGAATGACTACTGTTTAACTGCTGTGAATAACATTTAAGTCAAGGCAGCCTTTAAAGTAAAAGTGAAAATGGATTTGTTTTACTCCAGTGAAAAACTTGCTACAGGAGTTGTGTTTAGAGACCGTGAGGCAGAGGAATAAACAAATACTTAGGGCTTTATGGAGGCTTGTAGCTTTTATTTAAGATATTTTCTCAGTTCTCTTCCATTACCTGATTGTCAAATTAAGCTGACTATAAAGATGTTTCACACAGCTCTTCTGGGGTTGGATCCACTTATTTCTAAAGCTCCATTCTTGAGCTTGTTATCTCCAAAATAGATACTGACTTGTGATGAAATAGTCTCTTTTGCATTCCTTTTCCTTAGCTGCCTTTCTATTTAATACAAACTCACTCTTAGGTTCCTACTGATTGCAACTGACTCAATGGCACCCTGAATTTATGTCCTGCCTGTTGGTTTCTGTCTGGTACAGCTTCTCTGCTGTCACATATTGGGTTCATATCTGAATAACCCATAAACAAAACTACTTGCACAATGAAAATACATATATTTGCTTAGAAAGGTTGAGTTGGATGCCATTTGTATCAGATCTGAGTGTATGACAGTTCCTGTAATATGGGATTTAAGAAGAGGTTGACTTTAAAACTGTTTTACTGTAGCAAGATATAATTAAGCATGATGAGTGGAGGTAACTTCAAAATATTCACAGGCTCTAGTGATATTAACAGACTAGCTCATTTGAGGATGTCAAAGCATTAGTTATATTGTTTGCTGAGTCCAGGCCGTGGTAAGGAATTAGTGTTGCATAATTTTGGTAGTTTTCTCACTAAAACAAAAGAGCTGGTGCTAGTTCATTATATGTGAAATGAGTCAGGAAAAAATGGTGCTTTGTTACACAGTATTATCAAGAGTAACTCATCGTTGTAAGCATGTGATCATGTTTGATTGGATGTTACAAAGGAAAAAAAAATAACATATGCTAGTTTCCACTGTTAACAGTTAATACATAATGTGGTAGTGGTTGTGAAAGAACTGACCTATTTGGCTGCATTGACTAAGGAAGGAAAATACCTTAAATTTGGATGACTCTTCAGTACCTTCCTTTCATTGGGACGCCTGCTATTTAAAAGAAATTCAGTTTCATGTGACAGAACATTTTATTAGCCACTAAAATGTGAAAGGACTAAGGCAGCCCTTCCTTTGGATTAGAAAGCTGTACACACAGAATACTAATGTACTCTGTCTTCTGCTTTGTCCTGCTTCTTTCAGAGCTTGGAAAATTGGATGTTTGACTGGCAAATGAGGCATGGTAAGACTCAGTGAGCAAAAGATGAAGGTGATCCAGCGTGGCTCAATGGGACAACCCAATCAAAGCTTAAACTCAAATGATTACAAAAGTTACTATCATTGTATTACTTGTGTTCCAGTTCTGATAACGAGACAATATTACTTTCTTCCTTTTACCGGAGAGTTATCGAGATAGTTAAAAAGCTATTATTTTGGTAGGATCTACTATTGCAGATTTATTACTGTAACTTAAGTATTTCAGAGTTAGTGCAGCAGGACCAACCAATGTAAATTTTCTCTTTCTTTGTGGATAATCTATAAAGACACATTTGGAAACCAGAGCAGAATTGAAAAAAGGTCTCAAAAAAAACTCTTCTGATACACTGCTTTATTTTACTGCATTTATTACACCGGGAGTCATTACCTAGGTCACAAAGCCATTGCTAAATATTAACCTTTTTGATTACCTCCATCATACTTACTCGTGCCCTGCTTATGAATGTCTATTACCTCTGACCAGACCCATTTCTTTTCTACAAATCATGGTGATATCTAGGAGGTTATTAAGGTTATATGCTTTTATTCAGAAAGTCAATTTCCATTTAGAGAGTATAGCATTTATTGTTATAACACAAAGTAATTTATCTTTAAGGGATGTCATGTGTCACTGTGAGCTTTCTGGCAACTCTAATGCTACCAGTTATGAGGAATAAAAATTGCTCTGTTGGAAAAAACTGAAAATTTCAGTTTAGCAAAATTTTAAAAAGGTTCTCTGCAGATAGAAAAAAAAAATTAGAGAATATATATTTTATAATTTAAATTAATATAGTAGAAATTTTGTACACATTTAGTAGATCAGTTTTTATATGAGTTTTCTGGGGTCATGCATTGCACACAGGTTTTTCTGATATATATCAAATTATATTTGCTATTCAGGTAGATAAGAGTAAATGTTATGAGACTAAACTCTTTAACGAAGATTTAAAAATATTTCTTCTCCCCCTCTGCACCCACCAAATTAGTGTGACCTAGTTCTCAAAGCAACTAGGAGAAAATATCATGTCATAGTTAAAAATTTTAATCTATTCATTAAAGTCTACAGGGAATATATTTTAAGGAAAACATAAGTTGAATAATTTATTAGAATTGCTTAACATTTATTTCATTTGGAGCAGGATCTGAGGTCTGCAGGGTGCATGTGGAAATTTCTTAGTTACTTTATAATCTTTTTTTTTTTTTGACTGAAAGGAAAGCAGGACAAAATGGACCTACATCCTTTTTGGTACCTTGTCCTAAAGATGTTTGCAAGGTATAATTGTCTCTCAGTTGAATACTTTGCTCTTTTGCTTTCTTTTTTATATTGTGCAGCACTGGACACGACAAAAGAGTAGGGAACAAAATGACTTTATAATAGATAGGAAATTGCTTATCATGTGTACTGTCTTGGTTATTCTTTTATCCCTAAAGCAGGAAAGAACGGAAGCCTTCAACTCCTGTTTAAGAAAGTTTTTAAGCTTTCAAGAATCCTAGACAGAACCTACCAGAAGACTTCTCAGACAGTTTTCAAAACATTGACACTAATTCCGGAAGTTTTTAGAAAATAATCTCTCTGGTAAAATCCAGATATATCTTTGATATGTGGAAACCTGTATTCATGAGGCAAATCTTATCATGTAAAATAAATAATCTGTATCAAGTGGTTGCTATGGTTGGAACTATGAGGTTTGTCCATCCCTTTCTTAGAGGGATTTTGCAGCCTCAGACTCTTACAAAGCCTTGTGGGAATATAAAACTTACCAGACTCTGGAATTATGCTAACAGTAATGAAATTGAGAAAGTACCACTGTCATTTTCTTAAAATGTGTTTTCATTTGGCCCATTAAAATAAAAAAGGGAAAAGAGTTTTCAAATGTGAATAAATTCAAAGGTCATATTGCATCCACTGCCAAAAACAGAGTGCCCTTTTCTGATGTCTGTTGACTTTTAAGTTCTTGATATTTCTTTTGGCAAATTCCACTTTGAATTCACTTTTCTTCACAAAGCATAAGAAAATTGTACATGTTATGTGGCATAATGAAGCATTATTGTAGTTCTGACTTCTTATTACAGGCCTGAAAGTGAATTTAGCCAAGGCAAGCAGGCATAAGTCATTATCATCTGATAGCTGCTAAAGGTCACGAATGACAGGGCCATAGGCATTCCTTTCATTAGAATAACATTGCAGTTAAACTAGAAACTGCTTTATTTTAGTGCTTGAAAGAAGTATAAAATTCAAATGCATAATACCTTGAGGATAAGAAACAACTGTCCTTAGCTTGCAACTAAAATTGAATCTTGAACTTCTGAGCTTCTGCAGCAGAATCCAAGAAGTTCATTTTTCTTCCCATTTTCCCTAGCTAAACTTTTTCCTCTCCTACTCCTTTCCTGCAGTCCAAGCCCTGCTAAAATGCCCTATGCTTGATAAACATCTTCAGTTAAAACTTAACATGCTGTTACAGGACACCTTTTTAAACTGTTATCAATACTGTTGATGTGTTCATGCCAGAACTTGAAAGCTTATATTATGCTTATATTTTTGTTCTAAAATTACTCCCAAAGAGCAGTTGACTCTCATGGAATGTGGGAAACTGAGATGACCCCTCACAGAGGATACAGAATTGATTATGATGGGATTTTAATTACACAGCAGCTACTGGCTCTCTGAATCTCCTCTGACAATGAAACCAAGTCCTCACTGAGTAGGGTGAAGCTTCAGCTATTAAAATTTAATGGCCACAATCTCTTTCCTTGTGTTTAAATGAAAATTGCCTTAATATTGAAAACTTGAATTTTAACTCTTTGTTCTACACTGTGCTACATTACTGCACATAGCTCAGGTGGCCTGGCTTCTCCACTGCTCTTTTTTTTTTGCCTTACTAAATGATGTGATATTGGTTTGTCACCATGTTGGTCCAAACAACATGCTGGCTTTTTTGGATAAAGACTTCTGTAGCAAAGAAGGCAGTGGAAAGCAAATTAAATTATTTTCCTCTGCCTGCTTTTTCTTTTCCTTAATGATCTTACCTTTCTACTGTGGCCAGATCTATCCTAGCTCAAGGGATCTTTGATTCAGAGAGAATTGTGATTTCATTATTTGGTTTTTCTGGGGTGAGGGAGTGTTTCAATGTTTTGGGGTTTTTTTCCCCCCATCATATTACATTAAAAGATTTTATGTAAACCATATGTCTTATGAAAGAGTAGACACATCTCTCTTGTCTAAATAGAAAAATCACAATTCTCCTTTTCAAAGTAGAGATGACATTTTCTGTGTCACTCTTCCCTTCTCCACACAACTCTACCTTGTCCAAAGCCATTCGCCAAATACTTGACTCAGGTTGTCAGAGGTATTGGAATAGTCACAAGTTTTTCTAAGAAAACACTTATCTGATAGGTCTTAACTTTTTGTTAACTTTCCACATGAAATATTTCATTCAAAAATGTGTAAGACACCTTCTCTTAAGACAGAAGTGATCTTTCTGTAAACTGTTTGCTCCCAGCCTCCAAGTGCCTTTTCTGTTCAGAGAAGCTTCATTGTTTAATAGCTGTAATACAGAACACTAAGACAATATTTCAGTGATATCAGACCTCTGACATTTCATTCTGGTTTTTCTTGCTAGATGTTTCTTTTAAGTGTTATAATTGATGTGAGGAAAGAGAAGAGAAGAGAAAAGAAAGGTCTTAAGGGGTATTAAAATTCAGAAGAGGGAAACATAGGCACAGTGTAATAAAAAAGATTCCAGTCTTTCAACCTCTAGTTTGTGGGTTCAGGAAAAGTCCGTGAGGATTTTATTTCTGTGACTTTAGGCAATCATGTACTAAATTTTCCTTTGTGCATTAAAGCATGGGGATGGCAATCTGGAGTGTTTTGTTTTGAGAGAAAGGGAATCCAAAATATTTTGAACTAAAGCATACAGTTGTGCCAGGATGTCCAAATGGTTTCACATTTGGAATCTGGGCAAGTAATACTTCAGATTAGATGAATTCTGTAGGCTTCAACCAGCATGATGAGTATTAAGAAGAATTATTTTTACTTGTCTTCTCATCCTGTAGCAGTGATTGGACAATTTTGCCAGCAAATCACAAGCTTTGTAGCATAGGCTGAACACAGAATATTCTGTTCAGTTGTGTCAATCTGACTTTTCTGTCTAGATCTCAACTAAAAAAGAGCTAGATTAATTTCTAACTACATATTTAACCTTTGGCAAAATGAAGATGGAATTGTTAAGTGGGCCATATAAAGATCTTTACTGAAGGTTAATTGCCTGTGCTATATAACTTCCTGTTTTACTGTACCTTACATGGCTAACTTAAAATCTGAAAGGACTGATGAACAAGTATAATGGCTTGGACATCAGAGAGGCTTTTTCAGTTTCTCATAATTTGGTGAGGACAATTAGGCTGACTTGGTCTTCCTGATGCTTCTCTTTCCCAGTGGCATTTGCCCAAGCAGCCACTGAAAACTTTGTCATTTGCTCAGTCACGTGGAGAACAGGTGCTGAACCCAGAGTAGTGTTCCTTCAGATTTTTTCTGGAGATGTCATGAGGTAGCTGCAGGTCATTATAGTCCACTGAGCACCCAGATGCAAAAATCTCCAGAGGCTTTAAAAGCAGAGAGTGCTTTTACCCTGCTTACCCAAGGTGTCACTTCTGTATGATGCCCTCCTGATAAGGTCATCTAAGTGGGGTTGCTGCTCTCTGTAGAAATGTGTTTAAATTGTTGTGGGCAATTCATATCAGTAAAATCTCATGTAACAATTCAGTTTCTCTGACTAAAGTTGTTTCCATTCATCCTTGCTTCCAGAGAATCCAGTGAACCTATCACCCAGGGCTTCTTCCTCCCCACTCTGGTAGAACTGAGTTTGTCAGACTCTGTACATGGTCCCAGGCTGGTTGCTGAGGTTTTGGTGTGGCCAGGCCCAGCCAGATGCAAGGCTCAACATTTGTGTGCAATAGGTTTGCACACAAGGACACACCATCAAAATACTGCTGGACATACAAAAAATGGCATCTGCATTGACACACGGTGCACAGCTTAATCCTGGGTCTACAGGCTGATATCAGAGGAACACCCTTGTTTTGGATACCCCTGATCCTACTCAGTGGCCACATTAACTTCAGTGGAGTTCCCACACCTGCACACAATGGGGTCCCCTGGTACCTGGTCCCTGCCCAGCTGCTGGGCACTTGATCTTCAGACCCACACTTCCCCATCAGGTGACACTCAGAGCTCCTGTGCTACTTCAACTCTTCCTTCTGATTCTATTCTCATGTCTTTGTGCTCAGACAACATTGATGCTCGTAAATCCATTATATACTAAGATCATATGAATAAATAAGCTTTGTCAGTCTGTCACCTGGAAGAGACATGATTAGTTTTATTGTTTTGCTCTGGCTCTCACAGAATTTGACCTTGAGTTTGCGGGTAGTTCGGGATAATATTTTCTGAGTCTATGACTGAAAACAGATGAAATGAAACAAGGTGCATTCAACTCAAATTTTATATTACTTTATTTAACCAGTTCCCCAAACACTTAAGATTTCTAGCATTCTAGTTCGTTTCCAAATGACAGTTTTAATGGGGTTTATTCCATGTTCTGTTGCCCAGAATATGCAGCATGGTGGGAGAAAATTCTCCTTGCTTCCTTTCTCAGAGTTGGATTTGCCAAACAATTAATTTCTGTTGAAGTACAAACTTTGCATCCAGGTTTTGATGGTTGACAGAAAGGGATACTTGAAGACAAAGCCCTGTATTAAGGGATCTCTTATTATGAGAAAAATATTGACATAACTGGGACTGTTGGTAGCATAGCTAGATTTGCACTGAACTGTAGGTGTAGAAGAGATTACAAGTGACCTCACCCCTGATAAATCACAGCTGTACTAATTACCAAAGAAGAAAAACAGCCTTGCCCTTAACAGGTTGCAGCTGTGACTAATAAAGATAAGTGTAACAAAAGGGGTTGGCTGGTTGGCGGGAACCTTGAGTAGGAGGAGCTGGAGAAAGAGGGCCTTGAGGAGGTACAGAAGCCCTGCGGAAAGGGAGCAATCCAGAGAGGGAAAGAAGAGAGTTGCTGCTGCAGAAGATCTGTGAGGTCAGTCTGGGTCTGATAGCATTGAGCCTGCAGTCAGAGTTGAGTTGGGTAAAAGCCTATGTTCAGAGGCAGCAAGGAAATACTTGCAGTCATATTCCAGTAGGAAATAGCCAGCAGTCAGTCTGTCAGAGAAGCCAAAAGTAGGAGCTCATGTAGAGTCAGGATGGTAAGCTGTGAAGAAGAATAAACCAGGGCCCTTCTCCCATTTTTATTTTGGGAGTCTGTGTCTTGGCTCATTTCTACCCCTAATGAGAGGCCTGCTGCAACACTGAGCTTAATATGGTGGCATGGGGCAGGTGGGGAAGAAATATTTGCAGTTACAGGGAGGTTAGAATCACAACTTCTGAGATCAAAAAGGATAAGGATGCTGGTGGAATACTTCCCCTAAGTTGTCAATGTGAGAAAGAAGGGAATAGATAGCCAGGTGATGTTCTTGCTCTCACTTAACTGAGTAACATATAGTAATTAAACTCCCTTCATCTGTGGAACAAAAAACTGTTTAGGCATTCATATATGCCTCTGGAAAATCTTCATAAATCATTCCTAAGTTCCTAAGTATACAAGCATAGTATCTACCTGTAAAAAAGTTTCTTTCATTAGGTGAATCATATTAAAAACAAACATTGAGACCCAGATCCTCCAGTCTGCCTTCCTTTCAGCAAACTTGACCTTTTTATCTCCTCAGATTTACCTCATATAAAATGCTAATGGTGTATTGTACATGCTATGTTTAGTTCTCTTGAAATTCACTCCTGTTAGTAGAACAGTATGAATTGCACAGAATGACCAATTAGTGGAACCAGAAGCATGACTGTGACCATGGATAAACTCATGATTCCAAACAGCACTTTCACTGTATTGAAGGTCTTTCTGTAGAATGGTGGAAGTTTCTTAAAACAACTTTAGAAAGATCATTCACAGACACATTTTCCTTTGGCTCTGGTGTAGTCTTCAGGCAGAGTTTCTAGCCAAGAACTTTTGACCCCTACTGCTGCTGTGATGGCACTTTTGAAAGCTTAGTTCAAGCCTTCAGTGTCCCTGGGTCCACTGAAGTTAATTATGGGGAACTACTGTGTAAAAAAAGTCTCCTTCCTTGTTTCTGCATAACATTTATTGGTCTCCTGGGATGAGGAAAGATCATGATGGCATATTCAGGTCACTTCCTTGACATAGCAGCTGTAAGCTTAACTTTTAAAAGTTTGACTTCAGCTATGAGTTTTTATTGGCAATTGACAGTAGCTAAAAAATATGATTAAGTTCTCACCCTCTGCCAGCTTGTCTTCCTTTATTTATACTTACTGAGATAAGTTGACAGCAGTTTAAATTTTAAAAAATTTGCTGTTTTGGACCATCACACACAGTTCACTTAAAACTGGCCTAATTCTGAAAGACTTTGTAATAATTTTTTGTACAATGCCAATATCCTTTCTTCTGTCTCAAACTGCTTTGCAAAAGTCTGTTTTTGTAGAAAGGAGTTACAACTATGTGTATATTTGGATCTAGTTCTATATTATCTATATTATGATTATCACATTCTGTTACTAAAAGTGTAAAATTCCTAATTAAAAAAAAAGACCAAAACAAAAACAACAAAAAAAATTAATTCTGACCCCAGACCTATTTAGGTATGTTAAGTCCATTTTACACTGCTCTGGTTTTAGGTGGTAAATTGAACAAACTCAGCTTAGACAAGTGTAAGACACCTTGATGCACCATTTGTTATATTTTCTGTTACAAAAAGGTGTTGCATTTTTTTCTTATTGAGAAACTATTTTTTTTTTAATGTAGTGGCAAATATATTGCAGGTCCCACATCCATGACACTTGGTTCAATTCTTTTTACAATAGATAATGTGTTTGCAATTTTTTTCCTGTTTACTAAGACAAGACAGTGAGAATGAGAAGACCAAATACAGTAGCAAAATGCAGCTCTGATCAATAGAGCCCACACATACATATAAAAATGCACTAATTTCTTCAGGGCAGCCTTGAGTCCTACAGCAGATGCTGATTATATACTGTCAGTGAGCAAGTAGCAGTAAGTTCTTTTAAAAATAAGTGTGTTCTGTACAGTGCGTAAAGAAGTACAGTATGTGAATGTGAGATGAATGAGAGAGCTGGGTAGAGAGAGAATGCAGAAGAAGCATATTTCTTATTGAATCGGCTTGATATATTGCTTCCTGTTACCTTGCAGGCTTCATTGTCTTGCTTTTCTCAGAGAGACTGAGCAGAAGGAGGGAGAGAAAATTAATTATTAAGTGGGAGTTGGTGGTGGAAAAAGTGTGAGCCTTGGGATTTTGAAAAGAAGGGCAATTAGAGAAATGAAGGGACGTTGCATGGAGAAAACAGTAGTTCAAGCCTCCAGTGAAGGTCCAGGTTTTGCTCTCATCCCTATCACATCAGCTACCCATTCCATACTTGGGTAGTGCCCTTTGTCAGAGGCTGGAAAAAATTTTAGAAAGAGGTATTCATAGGATGGCTATAGGTGGAGCTAGGAATCGGGAACAAACCTTAGGTTTTAAAAACCAGACAGGGTTTTTTTAGGGATGGTTGCCTTGAAGTCCTGGGAAACGGGCTTTAGATATAGTGTGTATGAAGTTTCTTTCTAAAACTGGTAGGGTTGAGTTCACATTTAGTCCTGTAGCATTAATGAATCCTATTAAATGTTGAGCATTTGCAGATTCTGGTAAGACAGGTGTAAGTGTTAATGCTCCAACTCATACTAAGACAAAACAACCAGGCTATTCAGGACACCAATGTGAAAATATGGAGATAAATGAGGATCATGGACTAACCTAAAAGGTTTTACAAGAGGAGCTTGCTTTGAACTGTACAACACCAAGGCTTTGGCTTTAAGCAGCAGGTGTGGACAGAACTGCAGTCCACAGGCACTTGCTGTTTTTCCTGAACTTGGACTTGTGATTGTGGGCATTTTTCATTCCTTATGTAATCACTCCATGTTTTACTGCAGTTCATAGACTGGTCTTTCTCTTTTTTCTTTCTCTTAAAGCTCCCAAAGGTACTGTCTTTGACTCAGATGCAAAGGAAATGCAATCTTTGGAAAAGCACAAGCTCACCTTCCTGCAGTCTGAGCAGCACTTCCATTCAATTCATAAGCCCTATGGTGACAGTTCTTTGTGTCACACTTCTTATCTGTGTATTCCATTACTTGGCTGCCAAGGGATTTGCATCATTTAAAAGAAAAACAATACAAATCTCAAAGCTTCTTTAAGACTATTGTGTCTTATCATTTATGTTCAGTAACTGTATTCTAATTCTAAAGGCAGTTCTCCTACTTGTCTGTAATTTACTGTTTTCCCTTATTAATAGTTTTAGTTATCAATTCATTCTTCTGAAAACTGTTTAGTCATAAAATATTAATAATTATAATGTTGGTGTTATGATTAAAGTCATGTTAATACTTCTATTAATAAAACCTCCAATTGCAAGTGGTAAAGTTTATATTTAGCTAGAATTTGACATAACAAAATACAGACACTAAACTCTTTTGCACAATGAAAAATATTTTATATTAAAAGGTGTTGCCAAGTCTATTTTTATGATTTAACTGTCTCCTATAACCATGTCAGTGAGACACTGCAGAGCAGACAGTAGAATTAAATAGCTTTTCCTTGTTAAAAGAATATTGTTTCCTTTTGTAAAGACAATTTCAAAGGCTTAAGCTTGGAATGAATTCTCATCTTGGAAAGTCTTTCCTTTTTGACCCTGAAAGTAGCAAGTTTCATGTAGTTCTGGACTCTGAAATCTATAGATAATTGCTTTATCAAATGTCATGGTCATATCTGCAGAAGTATTTTCTGGGTTGGGTTACACCAACATGTACTTTCACAGTTCTGTGACATGTCATTACTGTGGTCCTGACTATTTCTTGCCCTTCAGGTCTGGGATACCACACTTTGTGAGCAAGGAATAGACACATTATGTGGCCAGAAAGGCTCTTTCTTAGTGACTGAGGGATTTTTTTTTTCCTGTTGTGATTAAAACTGTGTTTTCCTTTGAAGTGCTTCTGAGTAATTTCCTTTATTTCTTACCAGTCTGTGGTATTAGATCAAATAATGACTTGATAGACTTTAGTACCATGTGTTTATTTACTTCTGAAAATCCCTATTTCTTTTTCTGTTTCTTTGTCAGTGGCTACTTTGTCAATGGTTTGAGATGTTTGCGTACAGAATGATTCATCCTGTGCTGCCTACTCAGTCTCACACAGGTCTCTGTTATAGGAGTCCTTCTACACACTAGACAGAGCCGCAAAATCTTAAAAGCAAGTTAAATTGAATCTGGATAAAGCTGTGGTTTTATTTGGTGTCCCATGTTGAATACAATGAGGTGGTTGGCTGCATGCAGGTCCCAGGGCACGTGCATGGACCCTTTCTTAGTCTGCTTGTGCAGACACAGTATGTAAGGTCAATTCAGAGGAAGTTAAGTTCTCCTCATATGCCATGAATACCTGAACACATAATCAGGAGTAATATATGAGATGTTCCTCAAAAAAATATATTATGAACCAGAATTTGTACTTTTGAGTACATGGAGTGGAGTCCACAACTGCTTTCTGCCCCTCTCAAGGATCTCAGGCTGTTACTGTTATGTTTGTGCTTGGATTTGGAAAACCCATGGATGAGCTCATGTGGAGGGGACCATACTGCCTCCAAAACTGTAACTTCACACTGGACTGGGATGAGATCTGTGTTCTGTCACATCAGCTCCCAGCTATGTCACTCAGCAAGGAGCTCTGGAACTGCTCCTCAGTAGGATGAACTCACTAGCAGCAGGTGACCAAAGCTGAAGGGAGTTAATCTCACCACCAAATCTACCTCACACTGAGACCTGGGAGAGCCACAGGACATTGCACAATACCTAAAAGATGTGCAGAAATAGCTTTTGTGGCCAGAGATAAAAAATGAGCATTTCAATAGCTTCTTTACTAGGAAAAAAATAGAACATAAGCACTAAGCAATATCCTTTTTAAAATCTGTTAAAAGTTTATTGGATTTGAGTTATCCCAATGCTTTCCATTCTTCTGTCTTCATCAGCGGGGCCAGGTTCCTAAATGACTAGAAGTACTTTTTGACGTGCCCAGGTATTTATTGACATGCACTTATTCTGATATTTTCCTTTTATGCAAGAGTGAACCTGCCATATTAAAACAGACCCTGGTTTAAATCATGATGTGATTAATAATTTCGCTTATGGAAAGCTGCTTTCTGACCAAACAGTGGTTACTGCACTGAATCTGTGAAATGATCATTATTGTGAAATATTCTGGAGGGTACTCACTTTCATATGAGCAATAGGAGCCTGGCTGATTTCTAGCAATTAATTAGTGCAACACCATATGTTAGCAGACACAGCAGATGTGTGTGTGTGTGTGTACATGGCAGAATGGAGTAGAAAATTCTGCAGTTGGAGTTAAAGGAGGAGAAAAGACTAATTTAAGGCAGAATCCAAGAATAGAAGCTTTGATTTGTCTTCAAGTAGCTTTCTGAACACTTAAAATGTTTATATTTTTACTGTAGTTATTGTTAGGTTACTTCTATTTGTGTGACTTCTAATGTTATCTTGTTACGTGATAACTCAGACATCTTTTTAAATTTCCACTGACTGGAGGCACACATGCCAAAGCCTTTGTCATACAGCTATTGTTCCATGTGTGTCTATCACTTATATTAAGAAAGGTTACAGAGACAATTTCCTAAGCATTAAAATATGCTTATTCTCTATGTACTTCTCTTAGAGCATTGCTAAACCATTGGTTCAAATGAGATTGTGTTTTTCTTGCTGTAGTAAATGATTTAAACCTGACATACTTGCTTCTCAAACTGCTGATTATTATATCACCTCAATTACTGCCAAATCTAACTGGTTGAGATAGAAGAGTCACCCAGTGCCAAGGCAGATCTAGCACCAAGATGGAGTTTAAATAATAAAAGGCAATATCACTATCATTGTATTTTCGAAACTGTCTGCACAAAGTGAGTTTTAAGAGATCCATGGGGCACGTGAATGAATAATTACAGCTTGTTCATCAAGCTAATTGGTAGCCATGCAATAACAAATTATGTTTATTTTCTTAAAAGTCAGAATTTTAGTTCTCCTGGAAAATTTTACTGTGTTTTAGGGTGAGGTGCAGTCCCATGGAAGATGCAGTTGCCACAAATCTTGGAATTTATTTAAAAACCAAGCAACTGGAAATCACAAGACCAGGTTTGAAACAGGGACAAAGTACAAGAAAGGAAGTGGCTCATTTAAAGAACATTAATAACAGAACAGAACCTCATGTTCCTGAAATCTTATTCAGTATTCCTCAAATCTTATTGAATAGCTTTTGATATACTAGGTGTTTTTATTCCAGTAGATTTTATAAATTTAAATAAGCAACAGAAAAATCTATTCAAACAATGTGACTAGCATTTCATTTTGAAAAATGCCTTGCAAGAATTTCCTGTGCCTTAACAAGACAGAACTATGCCATCTCAATTGATCTTTGGGAAAATTCTGCCTGTGTATATCCCTGGTGGTGTTGTTTTATCTTACCATTCTGCAGTGAATCTCTTCTCCCTTGTCCCAACCTGGCCATTCCTTTTTTTTTCTCTATGTGCCATTCAGCTCCTTGGACACCCTCCGTTGCTTTTCTTGTCAGTTACATAGAAAAAAAACTTCTTGCATAAGTAGCACTATTTAAGACTAAAAAGATGATTGATCTGACATCTAGACAACCTAAAGGGATATAGGGTTTTCTTAGTCCTTAAAACCAGAAATCACACAATGCTTTCTTTTCCTTATTTTAAGTTATTTTTTGGCAAGGTCTTAGAACCTGAATCTTTAATATTTTGGCTCTTCTTTGAGGTCATGCAACGTGTCTTTCTATTCTGGTTTTTTTTCTCTGAGGTCTTGTTTTATCTTTTTTTGGTCTTTTTTATCAGTGGGTTGCTTCACCACTGGTGACGCACCATTGAGGATTACCTACTCCCCACTGTGGTAATGCTCAGGGCTTTCACTGAATGAGACACTTCAGTGTTTGCTAGTGAGTCTGAGCAGTACCAAGTGAGAGATCAGAATATAATCACTACATCCTCAGAAAACTGTTAGGAAGCCAAAGTCAGAATCTTTGTGCCAGTGTAAGAGTAAGGATGCTTTTGGTGGAAGGGTTTGTAGTTAGCTGCATGTATTTCTTACATGGTTAAAATGCTATAAGAATTAGATGGGAAAGAGATAATACAGAACCATCCCCAAGAACAGAGAGCTGCCATCAGTTTTGTCACTTGATGAATGGCAATTTGAATGGAAGGTGTGTGGTGTGAGGAGCCTTTAACAAGAGTTTCATAACAGAAGACTAATATGTGTTTGCTGTTTCCTGTGGGATGCCACTGGATCCAGCTAAACGTGCTGCAATATGAGGGAAATACCAGCAGAGGTCATGGGAGCAGGAATAAAAGCATGGAAAAGTCTGATGGACTAACAGACAATCTGTGAGGGGTAAAAGGTGAGGGCTGCAAGGGAAATCTCTGTCACAGAGTGCAAAGTACCAAGGAGAATTCAGTAGCTCACAAGCCTGTATAATATACTGCCCTAACTGCAAACTTAGTGTCACCTTCTCAGAGACAATCCAAGCAATAAATACAAGTTATAAGGTGCATCAAACTCCAATGCAAAGTTATCTGCTAATAAAGTGTAACTAAATCATCTAGTGGATGAAAGAATAATTAAGACATTTCAAAAATTGAATTCAAAAGCAAAGTACCATTCATGCCAATAAGAAATGACAGGTTTTTAATAAAGACCAAATTTATATTCAAGGAAAAGTACTTGATGAAGATAAATTTGTTTATTCAAGCTTCTCTTTGTAAGATTCAACATCTATGTATGTGAAGTTTTCATGATCATATATACTAAAATTGTTTTCATTTGATTATTGACTTATTACTTCTGGAGATTGGGAAGGTTAAGCTTAATTATTAAGCAATTACATTCTCTCTGTCATGAAAAACTTTCAAAAGTCTAGTTTATGTAACTATATCAGACAGTATGCGCTGTGCTGTTATTTTCATAAGGCAAATTTCTTTAAGAAGAAATTTCAAGCCTATTGTAAATGGCTTGGCAGTACTTTAAAAAAAATTGGTGGGATTTTACTAAAGTGATGAAGCTTGAACCAGGAAATAGCAATCAAAGCAAGAAGGAAAAGTTTACTCATATCTGGCTTTGTGGTGTCTCTTCCACTACATCAACAAAAAATATAAATCACTGGGATGTGAAAGTGGAATATTTTTAAATACCAAATCCAATACAGGGCAATTCTCCTAATAGCCTTTTACTTTTTAAATGGTGCTTCAATGATTTCTGTGAAATGAAGTCTAGCTTCTTTGGAAAAAATCTTTAGTTTTTAATAAATTTGCTGAAATAATTGAACCTGAAATAGTTGAGCCAAACATTTAAACAATGCTCTCTATGCTTTTAGGGCCATATTTATGTGCTTCCAGTTTAGGTAACATAATTTTTGGTCTTATTTACAAATGTAAAAATTTTGTTTTTAGAGATTGCTCATCACCTGCAAATGAGAAGTTTGAAGCTCTGCCACATTTTAGCTAGTGTCTTAATTGCTCACAAAAATAGTCTACATTTTTTTTATTTATTCCTTTAATAAGAAAAGCTGAAAAACATGTATTTTTGGTGGAACTGAGGTTGTGGGTAGAAAGTCTGTGTCATTAGAAGATCTTTAGTTATACAGTAATGGATTTTTCTTGCTGTATTTTGCTGACATTGCAGAGGAAGAAAGGCACTAGCCCTTCTTTTCTACAGTCTTTTTTTCAATATAATTGGTCAGCTGTAAATGAAAATATACCTGGACTGTAAAATGAGCAATGAAAATGATCCCTAGATAGCTATTAAAAATTTGTCCTCTAGACTCTGTCTTGTTGTTATAAAGATGACAAGAGCAGGATCAATTGCAAGACCTTTCAGAAAAATGACAGATTTCAGAGAGAAATATGAATATCTGGAGGGTGGAGAAACTTTAAGTTAGGAAACATAATTTCTAGCACTTCCTTTTCATATCTGTGTAGGCAGGATTAGAGTGATGGCAGCTGTCATCAAGCTTGCACACTATAAGTGGCAATATGATCTTATGAAAATTAGTATATTCTGTGACTTCTAAGACTTGTGCTTGGAGTATTTGATCCTAAGCTGTAATTTCAATTAATTACTTATAAAGCTATAAATTTTTAATTATTGCTTTAAAAAAATAATTCAGTGCTTTTCTAATGAGATTCAAGGTGATGTGTATCACAACTTGCATAAAATTAATTCTGGGTAACTCAGTTGTATGGCTGGGAAAATAACCTATAAAGAGGTGCTCTGATAAAATCCAAAATTAAACTTTAGGTATTGCCCTGATCAAAAATGAAGCTTGCCAGCTCTTTTAGAGGCAAAGTGATCCATTAAAAGGGTGATAAATTTGGCAGTGGTTGACAGAGTAAGTCACTTAGAGTGAGGGTAGCACCAAGAGTCTTCAGGCGTTTTATCAGCTGCTGGTCTATGATGTCTTTTTGACTCTTGCTTCTGGAGCAAGTAATGCCTTACATCATGTATATCCACATCATATGTATCAAAGATGTTGTGAAGCAACCAGCTAATTCCCACCTGCATGAATTTTTTTGTGAATACCTATGTTAGGAAAAACAATGAAGCATGAGAAACGCTGCCTGATAAATCTTGACATGAGCAGTGGTCACAATGCTGTGACTGGGATTATTTTCAGTATGTGTGGACTTTTTGATGTGTGATCCAAGAGTGCACTCCCACTCAGCATCAGTACAATTCTTCAGACAGTTTCTCAGAGGACAGAAATGATAGAAACCCAGGATTTTTCCTACTAGTTCTTACAGGACAACACATGCAAGACTCTGAGCACTTGATGGTGTTTGGTAGCAGTGATGCAATGTAGCAGTATTGGCATATGCCTTCTAGCTTTACCTATTTCAAGAACAAGTAATAAGTAGCTTATTTTATACACTGCTATGGGTTCCACACTTAGCTTTCTACTGCCTGAATAATGTCTAGACAACTGCCCCTCTGTCTGTGCCTGTGTTTACATTGGAGTGAATTGTGTGCCCCAAACACAAGAGAACAAACAATATATGTGCAAAAATGGCCTTTTTCAGTTTTGAACGGGAGCAGAGGCAGGCAGTCATAAAGTGAGCAGCTAAACAACAGCACTGAGACATCACTGTTTTTTGGCGTCTCTCTACCCATCAAGAAGCCTCAGACATGTCACAGACAAATGATCAGCTAATTTTTTTGCAATAAACCAGAAGCTGGAGATCTGGGAACGTGCCTAGAAAGTAAGTCTGTTCAACAAATCTCATTAAAAAGTTTTGACCCAAAGTACACTTTATGGACTAAAATATGTGGGGGGGGGGGGGGGGGGAATAGTGCCAGATGCCTGTGACAGAACCTACTGAGACACTGCAAAGATAGATTTGCATCACACCTTGTGATCTTTTGTGGATGTAAATTTGAGTGACTGAAAAACAATCTATTAAAATTTGGGATGTTGTGTCTCTCACTCAGAATAGGTGGAGTCAGATTAAGATTCAGCTTTGGGAGGTAATATTTATTAGATCCAAGGGACACCTGTGAGTAGAACCAGAAAAATAATTGGAAGAGAAGTTGCATCTATGTAAAATGGAGGGTAAATTTTACAAACTGCAGATTTTAATGTTCTCCAAAAAGTTTCTGAGAACAATGTTTTTCATGAAAGCTACAGTAATGATTGTTGCTTCACACCAGTTAAAAGGGTATTTTCTTCATGACTTCATTGGGATTTCTTGGGGGAATGATGGTTAAAAATTCCTTATCAGTTTGTACTCCTTTGCACAAAGAATGTGAGCTCTCCTGCCTGCATGGTACCATACCCTCAGGGTACGTTACTTCCTGTTATCTTATGAGGTGTATTCAACTAACTCTTTGTATTAAGGTGGGAAAATAGACTATTTTTGAAGAAAGGACTGTTGTTATCTTGGAGTTTCCACTCCCTTTCCAGGACAGCATTTAAAAATGGACCAAATTTTGTCTGTTAGCCAAAGTTTTGATTGTGTTAGTGACCAGAGCAGTGGGTGAGTTACATGTCACTGGTCAAGTGAGCTGTAGGAAGAAGCTCAGAGTACTCAGTGGCTTATATTTCAATCATAAAAACAAGTACAATAAATTAACACAAGAGAAAAAAGGTCCATGTAAAAGTGGGCTGTGTAGCTTCATGCGGCTATTCTTGGAGTCAAAAACCGCCACCTAAACAATATTCACATTAAGGTGATGTTTTTAAGGAGATAAAGTAGGAATGACAAAAGTACAGAATGAGTCAGAGCTATCCAATAGGAAAAGTGGAGGATCCACCCTGGAGGGGAATGAAATTGGTTATGACTCAAGTGTCTGATACACTGAGCTTCTATTTAGGCTCTGATTTTAATAGAGGAAAACAATGACAAGAGGTTGAGCATTTGGACTGCAGTCTGAAACCTAGTGACCTTGGCAAAATTATGCTTATTAATTTGAATGCATACTAGATTAACCTTGTGATAAATAAAGATAAGGACCTAAAAAAAGAACTGTATATGAAATGTAGCCTGTCAGCCTGGTGATATGCAAATGAAGAGGACAGGACCTAGTTTATCAACTCACCATCACTTTGTCACCCTTTTACTATTTAGATCCTTAGTTACTGAATATAATGAAGTAAATTTGTGCTTAACAAATGAATATTGATGAGGAAATGACTCATGGTTTTTAACACTTTATAATAAAGAACATAAAGGAGGGTGCCTGATTTCATAAAGATATTACACAACCGTATGCCAAGGAATTCCTGGTAATAAACCTCTTAGACATAGAGGAAAACCACCACCTGCTCTTGAGAGCTTCTAGTGCTTCCAGTGGTTTTCTCCCTGTGTTTTGACTAAAGTCTAAACTCTGAAATTTAGTTTCTTCCAGTTGTCTGGTTTTCAGCTTTGCACTTCTGCTTGAAGACAATAAAATAGAATAATTAAATGTGATATTTGAGTTTAATAACAAAGGTGCTTTCCTTTTGGCTTCCTTAAAAGCAAGTTGTGTTGAAATCTTTTCTGTGACCCGAAGGTAGTGAACAAGCTCTCTGTGTCAAAACCTCTTTACACAGACACCCCAACCTCTCTTTCTGATACAAATACTGTAACCAGTGAAGGGTACTGAATTTTCTTGTAGTCATTTATGACAAAATGTGTCTATTAACCATTGGGGAATGAAGAACAGTGAGAAGCTTGTCATGAAATAAAAGGGGTAGCTGTGTAGCTTTTGGCATTTGGGTGTTTTTCCCCCAGTTACAATTAAAATTATGCTTACTAGTAGTAACAGTGATAGTGTTTTCAGTAACCACATACAGTTCTTTTTTTTCTAAACCTCTTTTCTCACTGCTCCTCTTTTTTCCCCTTCTCAGGAAATTGATTTTAAACTGATTTTGCTAAACAATCTATAGTTTAACAAATTCTTTAACTTTAAGCAGCAAGGAAGGGAAAATGAAATTATTTCTTATAGAATCAGAATAGATGCCTCCATTTACATTAACCCATGACTATGAAAATCCTATTCCTGTTATTAACCATAAACTGCAATTTATAGGGAAAACCCCTGCATGTGGGCACTCATCCATAAAGCAGGCTACTCTAACTGGCTCACAGCCAGACAACTTGAAAAAAGACTGCCTTAACTTGGCCCCCTGTCAAACCTCTTACTTTATCAACCATTTTAAGACATACCTTCACAACACATTTAGTTTGCAATGGAAACTGGTGTTGAATTTCTCTCTCTGGGCATTTTAAAACCATTGCTTTGTTCTGTGTGCTAATGTTTTCTATTGGTCATGACAATCATTATTGTTCAATGAAGTGCTGCATTTATTTGCTTAATGTTATTCCAAATCTTCTCTAAACAGCCCTGAACCAGGCATGGCTGGCTGCCTGCCTGGAATGCTGACAAATATCAACATTCATGGATGGTCAACAGAGCAATGAGCTATGCACCACCCTGTGTAGAACATAGTGTATTTCTGAAAGACATAAGAACAAATGTATTTCTCTTTTTCAGGTGGTTCAGAATGTGAATGAGGTTTTTTTAGCTGGCAATAGCAGAAATAGATTAATTGGTACACCAAATGCGAGCTGCATTTTGTTTGCGCTTTGGGCAGGGGCAGATCAGAACACAATGACTTGTGTTCTGACAGGAACCTCTTTTTGCACCTCATAAATTAATCAGTCAGTTAAGGCTCACTGATAATGCGCCAGAATATATAGGGGGTCTTGTTATATGTATTACACCTGCCCTACAGCACCCATGACTCAGCCTGAAAATGGGTAAAATGCTGCTTAACCATTTACATAAAATTCTTCCTTATTCATGTGAAAATATTTCTCTACTTCTTCATTGGTTTGTTTGACTGTTTTTGCTGTTGCAGCTCTAATTTGTATTCTATTGGATAGTGATGGTGACTAAGAAATATTTTGTTCGTATATTTGTTTCATGAATTTTCAGAAGTACCTGGGACTAAAAATAGGTAATGAAGTACATAATTTAAACCAATAATATTCTCTGAGATTGTTAGTCATGGGAATTTCCTGTGTTTGTCCTGATCAAGTTATTGCTTAAAAGAAATTAATATGAAATTCCTGTCTAAAGATTTTTTGTGAAGGAATAAAAAATAGAAAAAAATGTGAAAGAAATTTAAAAATAATCAAATTTGATGAGTTGGAATAGTTGGCATAAACTGAAGCTTTGAGATTATAATAGTTTGGGTTGCAAGGGACCTTTAGGATCACCTGGTTCCAAATCCCCTGGCATGGGCTGGGACTCTTTCTACTAGATGAGGTTGCTCCAAGCCCTGCCCAGAAAACCTCCAGGGGTCTCAGTTTCAACCAACAAGACACCAGAGCTCAATGTAGCTTAGAGCAGTCTTCTCCTTGAAAGTAGACCTTCCTGAAAAGGCAGAGGAGGCAGCAAAAGGCACTGGCATGATCAAGTCAGAAACCAGCTTAATTCACCAAGCAGTGATGAGTAAAGGCCTGGGTTTGCCGGGACAGAGGCCACTGAGCTGCACTCAGGGGTACTGGCTCAGGCTCAGACCCATGTGAGTGGCAGCACATGCCCCTCACACACTAAGTTCTCTGACCTCTCAAGATGTCCAAGTTTAAACTAGCTTGCAGCATGTATTTTTTTAAAAAGCAAGGTTTATTGCTGTTATTATTATGTTTAGAAACACTGTATTGACTTTGCTGCAGGCAATAGGTAGCAGGGTATCAGCCCTGTGACTCAAGAAAGGATTGTTAGCAGTCAGAGTAAATGATTGCTGTTAGCATTCAGCTGGAATAAATGATTACTGCCAAGAGACAGCTATACTGCAAGCTCTTCAGCTGTTCTGGTTCAGTGTTACTGCTTAGGGTTGGAGAGCCTTCCAAAATCCTGCATTCAGCCTTCCAGAGGAGTTAGCAGAATATGAAATTTCTACTCTTCTTGGAGAGTGAAGAGCGGAAAAATAAGTCTGTTTAAAGTTTGGCATAAGGAAAAAGCTGTAGTAACTTCAGCAGCCTGAGAAACAGTCCCTGCTCTAGATTGTAGCATTATAAAGCTGCTGTCACTTATATGTTGATTAGAGGACAAAAAGATGGTGAGAGGTTAAAGAAGAGACATGTTTGCTTGTGAATTTTTGAATGTAATACCAAATGCAATTGGCCACCTACAGACAGAATTCATTAATACACAATTTTATTTAATGTTGGAACAGCAGGAATTTACTGAAAATAACTGGGGAAAAGAACCCAGTCAATTCAACTCCTTTCACAGAAAATCTTTCTTTCAAAAGGTGCTATGAATTTAGGAAAAGTGTAGGTCTCATGGTCATAGAATGGTGACCTACTCTAACAAAAAATACAAAACAATTAAATTGTGCTACCATGACAGAGTCACTTTGTGTTGTCTCTTTTATTGAGAATGAGGATTCCAATAAAGATTTCAGTGAACACACAAACTGTAATCGCATGGTGCTTCCAGCTTTAATCACGCAGGTAGAATGCAGTCCTTTGTAAACTGGACTGTGGCCTCTCAGAATGTGCACTTATAGCTTAGCTTCCAGTGTAGGATTTAAGGAAAGGTTGGACAAGGGCAGAGGCTATTGAGAGTGGCAGTCTGCCACAGGGGGCAAGATGGCTTTCTCTGGAGAATGAACCTGACTTGTCCAGCAGTGTCACCTGCCCAAGCAGCGTCCAGTGACTGCCCAAGTCCTGCTGCTGCAGGACAGAGCCAGACCCAGAGCTGCTCCCCACAGCTGGAGGCTTGGCTGCTGCCAGCAGCTGCCCACATGGCATCAGGAGCAGTGGGATCCTGCTGGCAGCTGCAGGAGGAGCAGGGAGCAATGCACTGCTCTTGATCTGTAACCATTCACAATCTAGGTCCTGCTTCTTCAGCTGTCTCTGAGCAGGCTGTGATCAAAAATCCTCAGCTGTGCAGGGCCCTGGGAAGAACTGCAGGCAGACTTCTGGAACAGGAGGGTACTTGAAACATTATTTCAGGCTTGTAGGAGGCAAGATAGGAGAGAATAATGCAGGAAATCTTTAATAATGAAGCATATAAAAGCTTCAGTATATTATTTGGTCTGACAAGAATCTGTCAAATTTGAGGATTTACCATGACCTCTAAGTGGCTTCATTTTCTTTTGAACTCTACAAGAAAATAATTGTTAAATGGTGTACATGAAAAGGTAACTGTCAGTGTTCATGCTCGTTTGACCTTCTTTACAAAATAAAATTATCCCTGTTACAGCTGATGGTTTCACTGCTATTACCTATATTAATTTCCTGGATTTTTTCATAAAAGGGGTTTACTTTATTTGTACTTAAAATTATTTTACAGCCAAAATATCTTTTTTTTTATACAATGAATGTGCTTTTAAAGAACATGTTAATGTATATGGCTCCTTTCTGAAACTCTACAAGTATGAGAAGACTGAACATTTAGCTCTCCTTGTGCCAGCTCAAAACCAGATACAATATCTAGAAAAAAAGGTTCAAAGGCCTTTATGAATGTACAAGATGTGTTACACACTTTCTCTTTTCCAGGAAGATCCTTGCCAGTTATTGAGATTTAATTTTAGGCAGCCAGAAACAACCATTGTTTTTTTTATCCTAGCAGTCAAAGAAACCTCTGATGCAACCTGCGTGTGCTCTTCAATAGGTTTTGAGCCCTGCAATTGATATGCTGAGTATGTCCTAAGTTTGTAGCAAGTGCTGAGGGAAAGAGCTGCAGAATGGAAATGAGGAGAGAGTCAGAGGGAACACTGGAACACTGCTTTGGAGACTCAAATGTAGGCAGAAACTTCTTTGCGTGCTGAAGGCAAGACACTGGGAACTAAAACAATTCCCACAAAATTGTGCATAGAGTAAGGGCTGTCCAGATCCTGGTAGTTTTACTAAACTATTCAAATTCAAAAAAGCATGAGGGCAGATTCTTGATTCAGTGAAATGGCTCTGTCAGGAAAGGTGTTTGACTGAGGCTGGGATACCTGTGCCTTTGGGAAGGGACTTATATTGAACATGGTTTGGAGGATTGTATCTGTCTTGACTTTGCTCTGACACTTCTTCCAGTATTTGTTTTCACTGCTGTTACTGCTGTAGTGTTCACCTCTGGCTGGTTGCTGCCTTCTATACTGGCAAATATAGCTCAGTGTCTATAAATGGGTGGTTTTCTTTGAAAAAAAATCAGGTCCTAAAAGCAGTCATCTTCTGGTGAGTGTTTAAGGGGCAATCTGAGATCACGTATCAGCACCTGCTGGTCGGAGATTTGTTGTATCTTGTGATTCACTGTATTAAGTAATAGTATTTCAATCAATATATATTTGAAAACATCTTAGTCTTTCATAAAGAAAAAAATTAGCCCCTTGAAAATGCCTTTAAAAAGGCAAATTAAAATACTTTCTGGCCTATTATTAAGTGTACATTTTACAAAAAGATATTACAAAGTAGTTAATGGTACATCCTTGCCTTGGAACTTGTGAAAAAGGCCTTTAATAATTGTCCAGAATTCTTTCCTTCCTATAGTATTTCAGCATATTCTTTTAACAAATATCCATGATCTGCAGTTTTCACTTTAGAAATACTGTAGGGTGGATTGCAAAGTTAAATCACAGGCAGCTCAGTTTCTACTCTTGAGATGTACTGTAACATCCTTGAATCAGTATTGACTTAATTTTTCACTATCTCATTGACAAATGTGTCCTTTTGATGTCTTGGTTAATTCTGAAGAATCTCAAGAATGAAGAGAGGAGGGACAGCTATTTCTAAGCCGTAATTTCTTTCCTATGAGGCAAAACTTTATTACATATTTATTCCTCTTCTTTCACTCTAACCTTGACCTTTTCAACTAAGTGTTTAATTCAGGATATGAATAATCTCACTATGTTAGCAATTTATGACCTTTTCCTAGTTTGTTACACAACTTTGAGAAAATTGACTTAAGGCTTTCTGAATACATAGTCCTTTGTGCAGGAGCCTATGGTTTGTTTTTCAAGGAAGCACTCTGATGTTCTGTGACAATTCCTCTCTACTGAACACATTTGCAACAAGACCTTTTGACTCCTTTGTCTGTCCTTGCTCCCAAAGAAATTCAGATTTTCAGCTGGAGAACTGGTGGCTTAACTTTACAGTTGTGGATTTATTTCACTGGCAGCTCTTCAAGGAGCCAGCAATGCAGTGAAAACTTTCTTAGCTTATGCAGGAAAGTATGTTTAGGAATAGGGATTTTTTAAATTATTTGATTTTTGAAGATCAGCTTCACCAAAAGATTTTATCTTGTGAAGATGTCCACAAGTTACAATCTTTATTTGCTTTTGGTGCCTGGGATATTGGCAAATATTTCAGCTGTTTTATGATGCATTGACTCAGAATTGGGCATTCACTGGCTCTCAACGTGCATGGCTTCAGGTGCACCTGAACCACATATACTCATACCTGCCAATACTGAATATTGGAATGAAAAGAAATTAGGTGCCCAGAAATCCTTCTTATAATACAGACTGTTGTTCCTGGCTTCCAGTATATCCACAGTATTAGCTTTCCTTTCAGGTAATTCCTAGGATGTGTTTATGACCTTTTTGTACAATTAATCCTTAATTTCTTTTTTTCCTGTCTTGATTGGTAAAAAATTATCTATGGATTTTTAAAAAAAAATAAAATTGTTTTGGCTTTTCTTTCATTATTTATTAATAGAAAACCTCCACAAAACCACAGTTCAGGTGGACATGAAAAACACACTGTGCATTCTTAATAGTTGAAGAAATTTTCTGTTGGAATCCAAGTGTCCATTTGTATGTGGGGTCTGAGCAAGCTGGCATTGGCATTACTGGATGCAGGGCTTGAGTAATCAATCTTACTCGTGATACAAACTCAGAAATATGTTAAGATCAAACTTACATGATGATGAATAACAGAGCATAACTGATGAACCAGCATATTTAATTTCATCAATGTAAAAGGTATTTTAGCCTCTCCAGGACCGCAGTTGGCAATTTTCTCTTTATAATGTTTTATGGGGGTTTTTTTTCTGTTTTTAAAGGAATACTGTGTAGTATGATTAACTTGCCAATTTACATTTGCAGTGTTACAGAAAACTCATAGATATTTGATTTGACAAAGACTACACCATGTCCTGTCAAATTTTGCTTCCTGGTCTGTAACCTTTATGGTTGCTTGTTACATGTAGTGAAGACATTTGACATAAAGGGCAGCCTAAAACAGGATGAATTTGACCTTATAAATTAATGAATAGTATACAGATGCCAACATGGCATCTGTGTGAAATTGTATTCCCAATTAAGAGATTGACTGTATTTTTATTTATGTTCTTTCTGTCATTTTTTGTTACATAGTTTGGGGTTTTTTTTAATCTGGAAGTTCTTGACAGAGAACAGGATGAAGTCTGCTTGCAAACAAGGAGGAACACAAGTTGCAATGGCTACTGACTCACCTAAATGATCAAATGCTGAGACGCCACATTGATAGTACTTTTGAAAATGTCAACTTTGTATTGATGAGAAAATGTAGCAGCAGTAACTGTGCTGTCCTGGTATGGGCAGCATAGTCTGTGAGTGACACATTTCTGCTTTCTCCTGTGCACATCATTAAATATTCTAAAGCATCTATCAGTTTTAAACAAGAACATTTTTTTTTAATTCAAGATGAAACAGTGGTCAGGAAGCCTTCAACAATTTCATAAAACATTTCCTCTTAAAAATCATCTTAGACACAAACTTACTACAAGGCGTATTCCATTAAGACAAACTGTATGCTCCAGAGTGAGATTTTTATAGTGACAAAGTTCAGTCCATTACTGAGAAAATGAGAACTTGGCCCTGCAATCAAATCAAAATGTGCTGACTGTAGCACTGGCCCCTAGATTTAGAAAGAGACTTTTTACAAAATTAAAAGTTTTTAACTGGTTTTATTGGGTGCTAGTAGAAGGTATGCCTAGGAATATTTGCGCATTTCAAATTAGATTATTTATTTTATTTCTCAAGTGTGAATTGTTTTTAATTTTGATTGTGAAGGGTTTGAATTTAACCTGCTTGTAACACAGAAGTCTTACAAGTAGACTTACAGCAAGGTTAATTTCCAATTTGTGATGTCTATGGACACTGCATGAGGCATAGATTTAGACCAACTCCATTCCATCTGTACCATCACAGGATCGAGAATGATGGATGTACAAGCTAAATGAGAAATTAACAGAACTAAAAAGATTATGTTTATGTTATGTAAGGTGCTAGGGAAGAGAGTGACTCTTCTGTTTGTTCATAGAAGATGAAAAGGAAAATAAAGCCTTAAAGCTTGTGATGTCAAAAATAAACTTCACCACTCTATGAGGCAGCTGAGAAAGAAAAGAGAGATGTGATCTGGCAGTGAGAGCATTTCTGTTAAGGAGTTAATTACATACATGAATACACAAATCCTTACTCTTAAAAAGAGGAGGAACTGTATTTTATTTTTAAAGATCATTATCTTATATTTGTCTAGAATAAAATTCTAAATTTTTTACAGAAGTAATGATCTAGGACCTTTCATGGCTGCTAACTGCACAGTAGAGTTTTCATGTGACAGATCTATTGCAAAACAGGCATGTTTCTGATCAAGCAGGATTTATGGCTGTGAAGGTCAACAAATGTTGTAATGGTTTCTTTCTCATTTGAAGTTTATTGTGCTTATCTAGATTGCTCTGACTTCCACATGGATTATAAATGGTGGTGTACAGATATTCTCAAAAGTGTTAGTGTACATTACCTCTTAAGGTATTTTAGTGTTGTTAATAGAGGTGTAAATCTATTACAAGATCAGTATTGAAGATTCTAGAATTTCCTTCTTCATCAGTCCCAGTACAGATTAAGTTGTTATTCTTTTTACAGACAGCAGGAAGACCAGGAGGGCAAAGCATGCATTGATCTGTTTGAGAGTGTTTTATCCTGTTTGCAATTGATAGCCTTGTTGGCAGCCAGGTTTCTCCCAGGCAATCACAGCCTCTAGTTTAGTTGCCCTAAGCAGTTCAGTTAAAGAAAGCCAACATCAAATGACTTATCTGACTGATTTATCAAAATATGAATTTGCATATACTTCTAAAAGAACCTGCATGAGGCTGTTTCTATAAGCAAGAAGCACCCAGATATTCTAACTCAGGGCATCACTGGGATCTGACAATGGCAATTGATTTGCATATTGTTAGATCATGAGATATTTTCCAACCCCATGAAATTAATCTGGCATGTCCAGATATTATCTGCTTATCTTCACAGTGGCTTTGTTCTGCACCCTCACAACGCAGCTAAGGAAATGTAGGATATTCTGATTTCCTTCTTTTGGCAAGTTACTTTGTCTGCTGAAACTTTTTCTAGCACCACTGCCCCTTATGGATCAGAAGGTGGCTTTGGCTAAATTTTAACTGTGTTTTGGATTTGTGCTGTAAATGGTGTAGCTAGCACAGGCATGTTTTAGATCCTGCTGAGCAGTTCTTGCACAGCATCGGGGCTGTTTTTCCTCTTCACCCCCTGAGTTTTTTTGCTTTTACTGTCCCACTTGTACCCCCTGTCCCACTGGGAGAGGGGGAAGGAGGGGCTGTGTGGTCCTTGGCTGCTGGCTGGGGTTAAGCTGTGTCATGCAGGGAGCTGCACTGTGCAGGTTTTCTTTGGAATCCTGAGAGCTTTTCTGTGTCCTTCTGCTGGCAGTGACCAGAGGAGCTATGATGACATTCAGTCTAGCAACAGGCACGTCATGCTGCAGCTTTTGGCAGCCAAATCTGCTTGGACTTCCAGGGAGTCCCACTGTACTTAAATTAGACACCTGAAAACAGAATCCGAACTTCTCAGGTGTAACCTAGCAGTCTGGTAAGCATAGAACACAGTGACCTTCTTTTTCCATTTGGAACATAGAAGAGGATGAATTTAAAGATGGAAACTTTATTATTATGAAAGATAATGAAGTGTAATAGAGGTCATACAGAAAAAGTGAAGGTCCTTCTCTAATTTCTCCAATTTTTTTTACAAACACGACAAGTAAGGGAGGTATTAAAATACCATATTGTGTGTTATTATGCTAGATCTAGTAATTGCTCAGTGTCTAATTGTGCCTCAGTTGTGGTGCTGGGATGGCAACAGAACAGTTTCCTGTTGTGCATCATCTGAAGAAAAATAAGCAAGGACTTCTGTACTTGCACTTGATGTTGCTTTTATAAACAATGAAATAGATTCCTTTTATTTAGAAAAAGATTCCAGATATTCAGCTAGTTATACACATCAATATTTTATTAAATAAATTGTGTTGAATAAGCAGCATAAAACTAAACAGATTATATATCTTCACAAAGGATGCTATTGCACAGCAGTTCAGAAACACCCTTACACTACTGGTGCAAAGTAAGAACCAAGCCATCACCTGGAACCAGCAGGGTGCTGGTGCCTCGTGAGACTTGGCTCATTTGCTGACTCTACTCCTAAAATGGCCAAAGACAGCTTCAAGGACCAAGCAGCAGAACAATACTTGTTTGTAAAAAGTGCCTTTCAGAGGGAGGCTGTTATCTCAAAGATTGAGGGGATTTTGGTGTTTAGTCTCACATTTTTATTCACAAGAAAGCAGATTTCTTTATCTGGCTTACGTGCAAACTGTGTGGAAATTTACAGAGAATAATGAAAATTGGAATGGCTGGAGCTGTATGCCACTTTTAACAATGTCAACATTTTAACAATATTTTCAAAAAAACCAAACATTGGATCCTACCCAATATAGGGTAGATATCTCAATTCACACGACTTTTTCTTGTTTATTTTTTTAATTTTATGAAAGATTGGTGCCATGTAGGTTCAACAAAATGCAATATTTAAGGCTTGTGATCCATAGACTGCAAGGCAATTGTAATTTGAATTTTACGGATCTGTTTTCCAAGCACAATATTTCCTTGTGTGACAGAACATTTGTTTGTCTCTTCCTAGTTAGCACTATGAAAAATCTGCTTCTATTCACAATTACAGTCTGAGTTGCTGTTCTGATTATGGATCGGAACCTTGATTTGTCATGTGAAAAAAGCTACAGCTCAGTAATGAAGTTGAGAAAAAAAAAGGGAAAAAGGCAGAAGAATATCTGAACAACTAGAGTTCCATCTCTACTAGCCATTAAAGCAGGAATAATTATACATTTCTATTTTTGAAAGAACTGTATAAAGTGAAAGAAATACTTTTCTAATATTCCCAAATGACACAGAAAAAAATATAAGATTGTGAGTAATGGAGCTTGAGTTACATGGGCTAGATCATTGCAAGGCAGCTCAGAAGTAAACACACATACAAAGAATATCCCAGGAGTTTTCATGTGAATTGAATGTATAATATTAAGTAGATTTGGACAAAATCTACTTATATATAAGAAGCACTAATCCGTTATAAGTTTTCTATCCTAGTTTTTATTAAATAGGGGACAGTACATGAAAACACCAGAGTATTATGGTGTGATCTGATCAAAATGTCAGAAAAAGTTATAGAATAATATTTTTGTATCTTAAATTTTTGCTTTCCATATCATGTAGCTAAAGGTTTATTGCGGTTTTGGTCCTGCAGACCTTATTTAGGGCAGTTTTTCCTCTAAGTCCTTAATACCAGCACAAATCTTTTAACTGTAAAACAGTTCCAGAGAACACGCATTTTATGAAGATACTAATATCTAGGCATGCCAGATATTTTATTGTTGTTTTAAAATATTATTTGATCATTTTATGATCTTGTAAGGTTTATGCTAATGCTGCTCTACCAGGACTCTCCTGTGTACAAAGGGAATTAGAAATGTAACAACTTTGAGTTGTTACATTTCTAGAGTAAATATTTGGTGAGTGAAGAAGTTGCCTGCTTTATTTTCATAATGGGTATCAGTAACAGTGGCCAAGCCCAGAATTTTCATATCACAGCACTGAAGATTATTCCCAAGCATACACAGAGACTCATTTCTTCCTCATTTTCAAAACTCGAGCTGAGTCACAAACTATAGAGCATAAGGAAGGCAGTCAAGTGAAGAGGATAAATAGGACACAATGAAGTGCAGTAAGAGTGTGGGGCAGCTGTGCAGCTGGAGCTCAAGTGGAAATAGCTTTCTCAGAAAACAACCAAAAAACCAAAACCCCAAACTGCATCCAAAAGAGGGTGCTGAGAGGGACTGGAATTCTATGCTGACATATATAGATAGGAGAAATAAGAAATGTTATTATTTAGGAATAACACCATGCTGGTTCTGCAAGCTAAGATAGAAGTCAGATCCATGAACATCCATGGGCAAGAAAACACACACAAGGCAGTTGTTTTAGTGAGGAGCTTTTTCACTACAGCAAAAGCACAAAACCCAGCAGCTATGAATAACAGGAAGAAGGGGAATAAATCATATTGCATGTTATAATAATACAGCTCTATCTGGAACTGGGAGTTATACTGCTGTTATTGTCTCAATTAGGAAAAAAAATGTTCTTAACTTGAATAGTTACACTAGCAGAAAAGTTAGCGACTTTCCAGGAAGCTCCTATTTTTTATGTGTTTTTCCTTTTTCTCTCTACTTGGGTTTATTCTAGTGACAGTGTTGTATGTTATAAATGCCTAATTTAGTTTTATTTCCTTTCATTAGGTTGTTTAATAGAAAAGATATTTTTATATAGGCCCTCATGAAGTAATTTCCTCAAATTCTTCAAATACCCAGGTTATTAACCCCCATCGTAGTGCAATATTTGGAGATGAAAAACTAGTGGAAAACTTGTTTTTCAATAAGCTGAAGGCAGCTGAGCAGGGGTGGGAAGGAAGAACTGAGTAAGCTACCCTAGCCCTGACAGTAAGCTAAATAAATATTAAGTAACAAACTGTTGGATCATTACCATTTTGTATTCTTGAAGAACAGTTGAAAACTTACCTGGAAGAGAAACAAACCCAGAAATATTTTTTCATCTTTTAAATTATTACATGCTGTTTCTTTTTTTTTTTTCTCTAATATTCAAGCTAAGAAGCTTCCTTACTGTGTTCTTGTTAGATTAAAAGACTAAGCCAAAAGTCCATAGAAATACATTTGCAATTGAAATTTAATTTGCAGCCAAGAGAATGCTCTCACTTGAAGCAGTACTGGTTATTTATATGAATCACTTAATCAGAAAAAAAAAGAATTACATTACTTAGTTTATTAACACCTCATACATATTTTGAACATGAAACACTTGTGATAACTACTCCAAATGATATTCATGGATTCTGAATTGTCTGCTAAGGGATAGGATTGAACATTTCAATTGATAAAGGGAGTCACAGGCAGCCTGAGAAGGAAAAGAGGAGAAAGTAACTGACTATATACTTTAAAACAGTTCTGCATCAATGGATGCAGATTCTGCATCACTGTCAGTCTTTAGGAAAAAAATTAGATAAATTTGTGAGAATATGCAGCTAGGCACATCTGAACCTGCTTTGAGGCAGGAGAGTAGACCATTTTACTTAAAGGAATACCTTCTTCCCTTTCATTTTTTATGACTTTAATGTTGATTTATTCATTGTTATCTTTGTTTTGGTCAACCTGAATGAGAGGAAAGATACTGGAACATTTTCTACTTTGCTCTGTTTTGTGCTTAATCTAAACAATGAAATGCTTTTTGTGTTTGTGAAAAGAGGCATATTTCTACTGAGGTTTAACAGAGGCTGGTATCTGTCAGTAGAAGTACCAATATCAAGCTATAACTTTACAGAAGGGTTTATGAAAATGTGTTTGTTCAAACAATAAAGTTTTCAAATGCCTGCCATTGATCGGGTTCTATATTGTATGAAGATGTAGATGGTTTGAAAAGAGACAAATAGCATTCCCCAACACCCTCTTTCTGTGAAATGCATAGCGATGTTTATGAGAAATTGGAAAAAAAGATGCTCAGGCTTTCTTACTGCTCTGTGTGTTGCCAGTGGGTGCATTCAGTGCAAACACAGCTGCTCTGCAGCTGGCAGCTGACTCTGTCTGCCCATACCCTGAACCAGCTGCGGTCACCTTGGCTGGAGGTGGGAGACGTGTGAGAGCGCTGGCAGAGAGCTTTCTCTTACGGTAATGAAGTGTAACAGCTTGGGAAAATGCCTTTCTGAGGAGTTGTCTGGACTGAAAACAAGCCAGGCACATCAAAGAACCTAAATCCCTGACAAGGGGTTTGAAAAATAGGTCTGGGCACACAGAGGAACAAGAACCTGGCAAACACAGACGGGAATGAAAGTCTCTTACGACTCTGCCATAGGATAATGCCAAACAAAGTGCTTGAGAATGGGCACCTCTTCCTAGAATTCTGGTATCACTTTACTGAATGCTTCACTTAGAGGGGTCTCAGTCAACCATTCAGATGTTTTCTGTCAACCATTCCTCCTACACAGCTGCCACTTCATTTATTTCTACTTTGAATGACTCTAAAAAATACCTTTTGAGAATTAGATTGGGTTGTTTGTTTGTCACCTTCAAGAGAATAAAATCTTTTCATGAGTCAGGAAAAGTAATAAAGGATGAAGGGTTGGATTTGAAGAGTGGCATATTTTTTCTTATTTGTTTTCTTAGGAAACTTAAAAATCAGAGAAGATGTAAGTGGGCAAGGATACAAGTAGGAAGACATCTGAAGTAGCAAACTCTACTCTGTGAGAAGGTCGTTCTAGTACAATAATCAGAGGTTTGGTTGAGTTGAATTTAGTGTAATTTTTTTTTTGAGTAATGTCAAGCATTTTTGTCTATGAAAGCAGAAATAAGAATCAATGCTTGAATTTAAAATGCTCCAACTATAGCAGTGCAATGAGGAAGACATCTAAAGATTCCTCCCTCCTCAAAGTCAAGCTTTTAGAATTGCATACTCTGCATGACCTGGTTTTAAATCTGTTTCATTTGCTTGTGCTAACTCTAGAGAATTTTCAAAACAAGTAAGAAAATTGACTTGCTATGTTTTTTGCAGTTGTTCTGACTGTAGAGAAGCAAACAGGAAAACTCTTTGCTAGTCCAGTATATTTTTTTTCAGCTTGAATTTAGATCTACAAGCCCTTTTTTGTCAGCAGTGTGTAGTGTTTCATTTGTGGTGATGTTTAAAGGCATTGTACTTAGTTTAGGTAATACAATTTAAACCCAAACTTCTGACATTTCAAAACTCTTTTCTGTTGCTTCTTTTCTTTTCCCTACAAAATCACACCCTATTCTTTGAATACAATTTTTTTTCAGACATATACATTTTAAAAGTATTTTAGGCAACTTTCCAGAGACCTTTCAGGTTTACTTGGCAGTTCTTATTAGTCAAAATTTCTCCAGCAGGTCCTTTTCTTCTTTCCTGCTTCAGTAATATTTAATACCTAACTGGTACTAGGCATGTGGCCCAAAACTGGTTTTGATCACTTCTAATGACCTGAATTTTAAATCTGAAGACAATAGAAGATGTGGTGCTCAGAAGCTATTGGAAAAAAAAAAAAAAAAAAGACAAAACTAGGTAACTTGAACATTGTTGTGTTGGTCTTTTAGTTGCAAGGAGAATTTCAGTGTTGCCTGTGAAGAGCCCTGCAGTGACTGATCTCTCTGGCTGTGGTCTGCTTTGCAGTGTGAGGTCCAGGCAGCACCAGCAGAGCTGTCAATGCTCTCCTGCCTTTTCCAGGTCACTGGCAGCCTGGAACTTGTGATTTTCAGTCCCTCTCTAATGGATTCATATGCAGTTAATTACAAAGGGCCATTTTCCTGGATTGCAGCCAGAGTAAAGCTTTCTGAAAACCACTTTTCTGCAATGTCTGAACTTCTTGCTCCCCAAAGGTGAGAACTGTGAAGTTTGCTGTTCATGCACAGAGCAGATGGTGGCAATGCCAATTTCTATAGGAGCAGTTTACATGAACCCTGGTGCAGAAGATCAGTCATTTGGAGTGAAATGTTAATTAAATATTGTGTGCTTTAGAGTCCTACTTTTCTAATGATGATTTAGTCTCACTGCAAATTCCAATAAAGCTGCTGCCTGCAGCAGCACTTACCAAGTATCTCCCTGCATTATCTTTTAGACATTCAGGTGTCAGACTCTGCAATTCAGCTAGACCTATTTTTTTTCAGTTTTCCAGTGAAAAGTAGCCTTTGAGTTTGAAATATTCCCACTGTGTGAGGCAACTTTGGCCAGGCAGAGGTAATACTATAAAGTCATCTTGTGTCAGCAAAACCTCTGTCTGTAGTATGCATCAAGGAGAGGACATGGTTAAAACCCTTTTAAATATAATTTTCAGCTTGAAAATGGAGAAGAAAAAATAATAATAGGTTTGTATTCAATTGTATTTAATTTCATAGTATGACACTGTTTTGGAGACAGAAGACCAAACTGGCTATTCCTGCCAGGTGTTTCATAAACACCTGAAAAGTTTCTGCAGTGGGAATAAGCAATTTGCAGAGAGAGACAGAAAACAGATTTTCCCAGGATAAACTTTTCCCCACTGATGAGTGTAATCCTTGAATAATCTTATGATCTTAGTGTAAGTCAATGCTGCTGCTATCAAGCTATGAGTTATGAATTCTCAGTAGATCCATGTCTTGAACTTCTCTACTCTAAATCAGCCTGATATTCCATTTTTTCACAATTAATTAATAATCAGGAGACTTTAGTAGCAGAATGGATTACAGAAAGCCCACAAATGAGATCAGATGCTTTTCCTAAATTAATTCATGAATAAATTTGAGATCTTTTTCTATCTTTTGAAAAAAAATTGTCCTATTTTTCTGTCATAAGGAAACTAAAAATAAAGAGAAAATAGAAAAACATGAACAGTTATAGAATGAAACATTCAATTTTTCTCTGAAGAAAAATTTATAAATGTACTTTTAGATTTAGGGCTTTTTTATTAGTGTTGTAGTGCTTCAGAACAGATAAAATATGTATACACAATGTTTAATAGTCACGCTTTCTGGAGGTCTGAAGTTACACATTACATAAAAGAATCTAGTCTAAATAGTTCAGAGGCAGAGACAATATTGATTGATATGTTATTTTTGGCTATCAATATAAGTTGCACAATTTCAGCCTGAATAATAAGGAAAAAATTCATCTTTGGAATTTGGACAAATTACTTCATTACAAAAGTTAGAAAATATTACCTCTTGGCTTTTAGAAAATTGGTTTATTTGTTGTTCTTGGTCTTTAAAAACTACATGTTAAAAGTGAGGAATATTTTCTTTCACAACTTTTTAGGGTCCTCATAGCTTTACACCTTTTGTTCTTAAATTTCCAAACAGCTGTTATGGTAGGAGGACTAGGGAAGAATTACAGTTTGGGGATTGATAATGACATGCTAGAAACTGATATCAAAGCTTCAGAGAGCTGCAGAAGTACAATAAGAAAGAAGGATGTAAAACAAAACCAGTGTGATCGTGGGGTCTTTAAAAGTGTCACTTCCAAAATGATCCTGTGTATTCCTAAAAAAGGAAGCAGTATTTGAGACAGTGATGGCTAACAAGGGTTTGTCCTGGCTACAGGAGTTTGTCACCCCAAGCAGGTGGACACCAAACATGTTTTCCAAATTCCTGTGGAAGAAACATGAGTGTTCCAAGCAATCTCAGGCAACAGCTATGGTTTATTCAGAAAATGTGGCCATGGGATGCAGTAGAATAAAAACAGCCAGTCTTGCTATCTCTCATCACCCCTGGAGTTTGTTTTGAAGTGAAGAAACAACCTACACAACCCAAGCTTGGGATCCAATCAGTGAAATTCACTGTAGACAGAACAGGTTGGATTGCAAAAGCTCACCTTTTTGTTTGTGTGGCCACAGCACACAACTGCCAGTGTTCTCCTGCATCTTCTAAGCTTCAAAGTAATTTTGAGAAGGAAACAGGTCAGGGATTTTGGCTGGTGCACATATGATATAACCTGATGTGTTTTCCACTGTTAGTGAGACACTGTTCTGGTTCTGTTCTGACCTGGGGAAGATGCAGGGCTGCACTGCACTGTCAGCAGGACTGGTACTGCTGGCAGCAGGGACATGTGGGTTTCCATGCAGTCTGACAGAGCTCTGGTGGGGTCTAAGAGATGTGGAAGATGCTCACTGTTTGGGGGTACATCAGTTGGGGTGCAAGGCTCTGTATCACATTGCCATTAAGATACTTCCTCTCCAGATTTGCACATTCAGACATTGAAGTCCTAATTCACTTTTATCCACAATAGAACTCCACTTCTCCCCTCCTGCAAAATTTGTTAGAGTTCTGCGTGTCTTTAAGAAAAGGCAAATGAACTTGCCCAGTTGACATAATTGTGAATAACTTTAGGACTTGCACTGTATCATTCTTTATTCTATGAGTAGTCCCAGGGAACAATGACAAGGGCTGCAGAATTTGTTATAAACAACTCATTTATTCAGGAGCATTTGCAGAAAATATTTACTGATCCACTGTGAGGGATAGTGAGATTTTTCACATGTTTTTAATTAAACTGAAAACTTCTATGTTTGCATAATAGGCTGCTTTCCTTGCTTGGTTGCATACTGGTTTTGCTCTTTTTAATTATTTCTTATGCAAGAATCCTTTTCACCTTCTCTTTGCTCTGAGCAGTTTGTTGTTGTTCACAGTTATATTTTCACTGACAGCTTGCTTTGCTGTGTTTTCAGTGCATAAAGAGCAAAACATACATTTCAGTCTCAATTACTTTCATTTTAGATTAGGAAAACCGAAATACAAAGTGAGAACAAATATAAAATCTTCATGAGAGAGAAAGCAAAGAATCTCTAAGATCTGCAGTTTAAAAAACTCTGTAAACCTTTCATCTTTAATCCTCTTATAATGCTGTCACTGGATGACAGGCAGGTGGGGAGATTTTCCATTTTATGGCATAGAAAGGACAGATTTGTGATTAAGGCATAGATTGGGTCTCAAAGGATTCTGGTTCAGTTTACATCTTTTGATATAAACTTTGTATGGGTGTCAGTTTAGAATTCACATTGCCTGTATATTTTTTTTCCTTTTCTCTGTAAGGGTAGCAGTTCTCTGTCTATTTAGATGTCATAGTATCAAAAATGTTATTTGCAGTGGAACTCTAAACTTTGCTGTAATCTGAAATTTAGGCCTCCAGTTCAGGGATGCAGTTGTGCATGTGCCTAATCCCTGTGGGAAGTCAGACTAACAGTGTGTTCAGGGTGTCTCCATACACCCATCTGATGCTGAAGAAGGAACAGATATCAGAGAAATTCAATGTAGCAAACAATGCATCTATTAGCAATATGAAATTTGCATAGTGCAAATGTTCAGTAAATTTCTGTTGGGGATGTGTTTATATTTCAGTGTATTTCTAACTCTGCACTACAAGCAGAAATGAATATTCATCTTTTTGGTGCTGCACAGACAGCAGTGGATATTTCAAGGGCAACTTCAGTAGAGTTTGAAATACATATCAACATTTTAAAACACTCTTATTGGAAGGTATTACTTTTTACTCATACATAACATACATAAGGTATTACTTTTTACTCTGACATAAAGAAATCATGTTCACATTTAGTTGTGTATTTATCTCATCTTTTATGCTGTTCACCAGTCATGAAATCGGGTTCCTTTTCACCTAAACCAACACGCCTTGGTTTATCTTACACTAAGTTTTGTGCACAGCTGTGTGACCCCACTTTTCATATTCGGTCTTTCAGGCTTAGAGTATTAATTAAGCAAAGATTTCTGCACCAACTAAAGAAATGAATTTGTGATGTTTTGGCAAGAAAAACATTTTTTTTTCCCAATTAGTGAAATAGGAAGTCGGTTTTTAATTGCAGATTCAGAAACCTTAAGTGGCTCCTTGAGAGCTATCTGATGTCCTTTACTTACAATTTTAATATTCACAAGACAGGCGAATTGTGTCTCTAGGTGTTTTCTCACTTTTTCCAAAGTCTGTAAAATAGACCAAGGAAGAAAAGAATCAGCTGAAAGAATGGAGAAGAGGCTTGAACAAATGGCCCTTGCATTTACCACTTCTCCCAGTAGCAGTATCATCAGAAAGTTCTTGGTAGGAATAATTGCTTGGCAGTGTGAGCCAATTTATCCTGGTTTTGCTTGCAGATCATGGAGATTATAGAGAACTCTAGGTGGAAACTTCTGTGCAGGTGTCCAGGATTGCTGCAGTCTCTGTCTCCCTGGGACTTTTGTCAATTTGTCCTAGACAATGCAGAAACCAGCCAGTGGATTTACATTCATTTCCTCCTTTTATTCTTCTTCAAAGACCGCTTTCAGAAATGCATTTTCTGTTTCTCATTACCTCCAAATATGTATTTCAGTCTTAAATGGATTAAACTCAAGGGATGGGTGTAGAGTCCACATCCTTGGTTTCTATGGTAGCAAATGGAATTTCTTCCAAGATTGCCTGCATGAGTTAATATGAGGTACAATTGAAGGGTGATCACCTAGAGGAGGATTCTGGTTTCTTGAAACCAGAAAAACCTTAATTTTATGTAACATTATTAATCAATGATTAGGGAATCAGTATGGGGACAGAGAGACTAAATCCTGGGATTTTCACTGCCTGCTGCTGGTAAGGGACTAAGGTGATTAATTTCATAAGGTTAATAAATAAGCTGAAAGAGCCTGAGTGTTTGCTATAGGTTGCTGTAGGTTTTGTTAACTTGAGGTAAAGGGATATTTTAGATTGAAAATAGGAGTAATGCAGTATATCTTTATAAGTCCTTCCCCAGCCTGCAAAAACACCCAGACCAAAATTCCCTTGAGACAAAGACATCTGCTTCTGTCCAGAGGTGGCATTCATAGTGCTTCCCTCCTCCATGGGCTTGAGCATTCTGTTAGACAAATGGAAAATGCAAAGCAATGTTTCACCTCTCTCCAGGCAGAATGATATTTCACAAAGAATATTTGGGTTATGTTTATGAATATCATGAAATGGTTCACTTAGTTGTTTTCAATATTTACTGTAAAATATGTAGTATGGTTAAACTGAAGATTACCTATGAAGATGATATCCCTAGCTGGTACTTTAACCATTTAGTAGTAGAGCAAGCAGGTTAAAGGTATGAAGGAGATACAGAGTAATGAACGTAATTGACTCTTTATGCACCTTAATATTTAGCTTTATATAAAAAAGTGTTACAAAGGGATGATGTATCACTGAAGTGATGACTTTTTAAACTTCTGTATGTACCTGTTCAACAATCCAAGGAAAAAGTATTTTTTTAACCTTGTGCCTGCCTCCTACATTTATCTTTTTTATATTAATATGTGAGTCTTGGTTGCCATCTAGACATTTATTGAACTTGGGTGAAGTCAGCAAAATCCCTGACAAAATGTGACGAGTCACACCCAAGAGATGGTTCTGCAGTTTTGAGGGGTGTTTTTGCTAACACAGGTTAGAACATTGTTCCTCAGTTGGGAGTTTGTGTGGGCAATCCCAGCAGGGATTTCTTTGGTGCCTCTTTGGTTCCTCCACCTTACAAGGTGGGTGTGTGGGATTGAAGGCTCCTTATGAGCATGGACATCTCACAGGAAGCAGCTATGTCCCGTGTCAATTTAAAGGCCACTTCACCTGAGTTTTACAACATACACCAATGAAATGTCAGCTTTTTCTCTGTATAATACCTGGAGAAGAAGTGAAGATGTGAATCCTGAAGTTCCCACAGATGACTAAGTAACTTATAAAGTTACTTATTTTTGGTGATCTTACTTCTCCCCTTATGTTTTGATTGTCTATACTAAGGACAGGTGACATAAGATTTAAATTTGGGGAAAAAAAAAACTGCAAAGAAGGCTTTTGAAAGAAAATTGGTATCTTAGGCTGTACAGGAGGAAACAAAGTAAAAATGCAGATCTACAGAACTAATTACAGATGTTCACTTTCAGGTGGGGATGTATTCATTGCTAGTTGTGACATAACTCTCCAGTGGTTCTGATTTTTAAATAATAATGTATTCCAAATTAATGGAAAAGTACAAACTTTAAGAATGTTAGTTCTTAAAATGTATCTAAAGAATTTTTAATTTATGGTTTCCAGTATTTTACCATATTTTCAGAGATGGTTCTTTTGGCTGCTTTCTTTTCACTTTCATTTCCTATGTAATTATTTTAATTTTTTTAAATAAGTGAAGTATGCTTCTTATATTTTAACTCTGAAAAACATGTTCCTCATAAATGGTAATAATAGCAGAACAACTTGAGAAACTGCTACTGTTTAGAATAAAATACTTTCTGTTCTATTGTGGCATGAATGACTTTGATTAGTATTCTGATTAATATTTTGCCTGCTACCTATGAATTAAACAGAACTTTTCAAGTTAGTAAGATTTTTTTTTTTACTAAACCTGAAAAAGTGAGGCTTTCCTTTTCTGTTTCAAAATGTTAATTGAATTCATTTTCTAGGCAACATCTGAATGTCAATCCATTTATTGGAACTGTGATAAATGATTCAGATAGGATAAAATTATTTAATTGTACTAGTAATCAGAATGATGTAGGGATCTGGTAGTATTTCTTACAGGAATGGTCATGATGTTCTTAGTCTACCAACATTAATTTAGTAAATGGCTATGGCCTGAATTTTCTAAGCTGTTTAGGACGACAAATAGAGAACAGAAAATAAACTGTCAATACTTGTCTCTTTCTTTACCTAGAAAAGTTTATTGCAAAGCTAATTTAGAGTCTTTATTTTTTACAGCTTCCTCCCAAATATTACTTTTCAGTTCTATGGGCTTTTTTTGGATGACAGGGTAAAATAAGGGCATTTTTAAAAAGGAGCATCTTCTCCCCTTGTAGTTTTTCTTTCCACCACGTATGAATTCAAAAATACTGAGATCTCATTTCTTCTGTGCCTGGATGCCAGGAGAGTGGGAGGGAAGGTAGAAGAAGCAATAACAGGGTACTTAGCATTTATTTGGCAAAATCCCCTGAAGAATTTTTACAATTATCTCAGATGTACATGGGATGTGAACTTCAGCCTGTTTACATAATGAAAACTCGTGTGTCTGCATTAACTCAGCATTATTGTCTCTTCCCCTTTGTACAGGTAGGAAAAACATCCTCTGGAGACTAAAATGCATGTTCATGCAATGAGCTTGTATTCAGCTTATCCCTTAGGAGATATTACCATAGCAAATCATATTTCAGATTTGGGATGGATTTTATTCTTAAATTATCTGTTTTATCTTTAAATTCCTGTAAAGGATGAAATTGCCAATGGAGGAAAAAAAAAAGTGGATCAGATTATTTTCAATTTTCAGAGATTTTGAAGAGAGCCAAGCACTTCACTGCTTTACCAGGCAGGCATCCTGTAGTTTTGTTCACTTCTCGATAGCTCTAAGCTCTGCAATTATAGAAGAGATGTATCATTTACACTTGGGCAATATTTGGTCCAAAATGCTGATACCAGTGCTAAAAGAAACAGTCAGAAGTGATGTAGAGAGAAGAACAAAAAAAAATTTATATGTAGAAACCTCACTTCATGGTTAACTATTACAAAATAATAACACTGAATAGGTAACAAATTTTCCTGCTTATTATTGATTCTGAGCCTTTTAAATCATTGCCTTTTCCCCATTGCCCTTTCTCATGCTGCTCAGGACTTGTGTTAGTGCAGTGCTTTAGGAGCAGAAGAGATGAGGGAGGAGGTGCCAGTAGCTCTGGAGTAATGACCCAGCCAGTGGGTGGGACCTGCCAGCTTGCACGGGCTGTAGCACACCCAATTCCTTCATGGGCAGGTGAGAAGGCTCTTTAGAAGGTTTTGGAAGAAAGCCATGACTTTGGTTAAAAAAAATCTCATTTTTTTGGGTTCTGTTCAGTCCTACTTTCAGATGTACTTGGCACTCCGATTTGTTTCTTTGCACACAAGTGCTGGGTATGAGGTTGACAACAGCTGGAAGGAGGAACTGCCCTACCTGTTCTTGAAAGTGAGTGCTCCAAAGGACAGAAAAGGTTTCCAGTGCCTAAAAATGGTATTTTATTAAAGCAGAGGCAAATGTACTACAATGAGATGACTCTTCAAATATAGGAAGTTCTCATCAGTTATGGCAGACCATGCAGAGTTTGAAACAGATGCCTTCAAGTGTACTGAGTTTGCAAGGTGATTTTTTTAGCATAAGTTGGTTTTCTATTTTACAGATTTTAGATAGATTTGTAGCTTGGGCTAATGCATTTCCTATGTGACATTCTCTCCAGGTAACCACCCATGAGTTGTTTTGGACCTGTCTGTGCAAATGCTCTGTAGGACCTGGAGGGGAGCAGAACAAAGTCACACTCTCTGGTCCTCATTCCCCTTTGTAGCAAAGCATGATTTTGGATGTTTCTGCAGTAAATTTAGAACTAAACAAATTCTTTCAACAAATCACAATTTGAAGTGGGCTTAAAATCATTTGTAGTTTGATTTCATACATTTTGATTGTGTGGTTTTTTTTTTTTCTTTTTGCTGTGGTATATTTGCAAAACAATCTGTAGAAATAAATGGGGGGAAAACCCCTTTTATAACTACATGACTGTTTCTTAAGTGGGTTTTGCTGCAGTTTAATTTTGTGGAGTGTTTTAATTTTTTAGACTTATTTCTTCTCTATGTCAAATATTTGAGCTGAAGAGCAAATGTTTTACCTTCATTCAAACATAACATATAGTAAACTACCTTCTGTCATGTCCATATAGTCTCTACCTGTGATTCTTTGATGCTAAGACTCTCCCAAGGGCCATCCAGGGTAGATTGGCCAGTGTGCAATTATCCAACAGAACTTCTAAAGACCCCTAAGAAACTGGCAAAGCTACTGGAACCAGCCAAAAAATGTAAGGATGAGTTACGTGAGGTTTGAAAGAATTAATGACATCTGTTTTGGCATGAGTGTTGTCTTGGCTTTCCAGAAGTACTCCATCTTCAGCAGCTGTAGACTATCCTCAGATGCTTGAGGGCAGCAGGACAGCTCCTATATGGGGAGGGTATGATTTGGGTGGGATTTATGCCACACCTGGATGTTGTCAGGGTCTGCAGATCATGCCAGTCTGGGCACTCTCTGAGCAGTTCAGCATGAAGAGATGGGCCTTAACATGAGCTGACATCAGCTCTCCTGAAAGCAAGTAAAATAAAAGTGAGCTTGAAGTTAGGAATTGGTCTGTTTTACCACTATTTTGTTTCCTGATGTCAAGTCCATTAACTTTATTACTTCACTTGTAGCTTCTTTAGAAGTAATAGTTTTCAAATTGCAAGAATTTTTCAGGGTTGAAATGGAATCACCAATTTAGATGAAACTGTGGGGTGGTGATTTTTGGGATAGAAGCATTTGTGCAAGAAAGATGTAGCACTGCTAAACCAGCAGGAAGCCATCAAATTCAGGTGAACGTAGCTGAGGGCAAAGGAATTGGAGAGAGCACAAGGAAAGTGCTCTCTTCTATAAGAAATCTCACTGTGGCAGCAGTTTAAGGAGTTGTGATAGAAGTAGAACAAGAATGAGAAACAGAAAAGCTTTTGAAATCGGAATAGGTTTGTGAGATAGTTTTAGCACTTCTACAATCTGTCTAGTCTTTCCCTTCTAGTCCTAAGGGAAGCACTGAAATGAATTCTGAGAGTTGATGGATATGCGTTGTTTCATCAATACAAGCATGGAGACTTTTTTTAATCTCAGTAAAAGCATGGTAAATTAACATGGAAGTTTTTGTTCTTTAATACAGCAAAGTATCCAGCTAGGCTAAATCCTCTCTAGCAGGTCTCTCTGACTTTCAAGCATTTATAGCCTGATTTGCTATTTTTATAAACATCTTGTAAATATATTAGTTGTGTGGATGACTCTGTGCTTATGTCTCATTTCAGGAATGAAATGAGAAGTCTTGATTTGGAGCCTTTTTGGGGAAGGTTGGTGGTGGTTTTGTGGGGGTTTGGGTTTTGTTCCTTTTTTTTCCTATGGGTAAATTAGGATTAGGCTTCACACAGCAAAATAACTGAATATATAGTTAGGTTTATAGCATATACCTGAAAATTCTAAAGAGAGTGATGGCAAATTAAATCTTGTCAGATATAGGTTTCAATATACCAATATTAAAAAACATGTTTCTGGTGGAAAGATCAATATTTCTAATGGTTTTCATGGCTGAATTAAAGCTACATTAATATTTCCTTATTTCTTGTTTTCCCTTTTCTCATTTTGATAATCAATACGAATTTTATGTGAATACAAATGAGAATGGCTTATCCAGTCTAACATCCTGTGATCTGGGTATTTTTCCCACAAGAAAGACAACCTTTTAAAATATATTTTTGTGAAGTAAATTGACATTCTGGAATGAGTTATTCAAATGTGTTTGCTGACTTGTAAGCAAGCTTTTAGTTCATGTCTGTTATTCAAGAGCTTTTAAAGGTCATGAGATTTCTTTTACATATTGAATAGGTATGTTTTTCATTGTAAATCTTGTCTTTAAAAAAAACCCCACAGTAACGTGTAAGTAAGAAGTCTAAATCTTTTCATCTACAGAATCCTTATAAATAAGGAGGGGAAAGTGCACTGACTCTTAATTTTTATAAATGGAACAATAGATCTCTCATGGGTATAATAAACCGATTTATCTGTGAAGCTTTTCATAAGATTTAATTAAATTCTCAGCAAAGTGACTGAAATTTTGTTTGAAAGACAACACTTGCTTTTTAAAATGTTATTTTGTCCCTTGGGCTGTAATTAGGTTGCATTTAGATGATTCTTCATATTTTACTTTTCTTCACTCTTATTACTGGGTTCTGCCCTGGATGATCCCTTAGTTTAAAAGAACATGCTTCAGTCCCTCAACTGAAGCCCACAAACAGACTGTATTTTTCATGAAGACCTCATCTTGTAGCTATTAATTTCCAAATAACATTACCTTTCTACTATGGCTACACTAAATGTGATCCCTCATGCATGCAGATGAATCCTGAATCCCAAAGGTACTCTATTAAAAGTTCAGAGAACTGCAACCTTCATTATTTTAGCCTTGAAAATTATTTTCTGTAGATCGTTTTGCCTCTAATTTGCCTTCTTAGCCTGTTGTTGTGGGCTGCCACTTTAGTCCATTAATTCATTTGCAAATTCTTTTGCTTGCTTATCTAATTCAGTTCTCAGCTGCAGCCTGGATAGAGCAGATCAGCTTAATAATGACTTCAGCCTCTGTGTCATAGCCAAGCCTCAGTTTCTCTCTTTAACTACCAAATTCTCCTACAAATTATTTTTTTCCACACTGTCCTGCCTTTTCTCTGAAGCATGAGAAACTCTTCAGCAAACCTGGAAAAGTCCTTGCTTATTGTTTTCCAGACCTTTTTTGCAGCTCATCTCTGCTATGATCCTACAAAACCCAGGTTTGGTGGTAAGGCAGATAATCCAAACCCTTTTTTGTTCTGTATAAAACAATGCTATCCAGTGCAATTTCTGCAGTTAACAGAGCTTTCTTGTTCCTTTTCTGACATTATTCACTTGCCTAATTCTTTTATAAGTATGCTTTTTTTTCTTTTTCTACATGTCTTAATACTGAAGGGCCTTGGGGGCATGGGTGGCAGGAGGTCTAAATGTTTGGATCTCCAATAGCTGTGTCACTGAAACTGACACACTGTTATTGGGCCAGTACAACTGTGGTATAGATTTATGTAATTGTGGGAAAATGAGGTGCAAATGAGGTAGACTGGATTTTAAAAAAGACTCCTTGGTTATTTTTCCCCTTTTTTGTGTGTGTATCTTTAGCATTTTTTTATTGTACAGAGACTAAAATTATTCCAACTTGCTTGGCAAAATGTTTTTTTGGGGGGCTGGCTAACATAAAAAATAGAATTATTGTTGAGTCATGTGATCTCCCTGAATACCAGCTGTTTATTTACACTATGGGATTGTAAATGTTATAAATGTATAAAGATTTATAAATGCTTTGAAGATGTCCTGTTTTGGTATAATCCCTGGGACAACAGTGTCTTGTCTCATTCAGGATATTACATCCTCTTGGAATGTAAATAGCAAGTAAATAATTGTGCCACTAGAGTATACTTGATAAAACTTCCAATACCTGAAAGTCTGAACATCCTCAGACACATCCCAGAGCAGTAATATTTATTTGCAGTGTGATGAGCTTGAAAAACATCTCAGCAAGCCTGGTGCATCAAGAGTGAGTTTGTTCCCTGGAATACAACTGGGACAGTCAGTATGTAGAATGTATATATTAGCATAATGTTTTCTCTGATATGTATACATGACCATATCTCTGTAGATAGGTTTCTGGGCAGTTTTCGTCTGAATAATAGCATTTATCACACCCAATGTTTTGTGTACTGTGGTGGCAATCTGGATTTGCAACACAAAGGTTTTTTCTGTATTGGATAGGTAAATAATCCCTATTAGAGGAACACTTAGATTGCACTTTGATGTCTGTTTCTTGCTGGGAATTACGTGTTTCTTCATGAACAATCCTTCTGAATTTCCTCCATTTTCCCCAGAAGGGAATGACAAATCCCCTCAGTAAGTGTGGCAGGAGGGAGGTTTTTGTAATCATTGATTAGGGTCTCATTTCCTTTATTTTGTGTTGTGATACACGGTGAGAAAAGTTCATTCACCTCCTTAGGGCAGATGTGGCACACTTTTCTAGTTTGTATGATTTGCATTATTGAGGTGAGGATATATCAATTCTTAACTTGTCCCTTGCTGGAAGGAGAAGCCAAACTTGCACAAGTGAGCGATTGGATCATTTGTTCCTCATTATTGAATCTGATTCATCAGTACTGCAGGTTTTATTACACACAGGTAACCTGGTGGCTGAACTAGGGTGAAGTGCTTAGTTTCCCATTAATTCTGCAGATCATGACAAAAAAATAATTCTGTGTATGTCAACCAAAAGGCACTTGGACTGAGAGCATTAAAGGGCTGCTTTGGACTGAGTTTCTTGGCAATTATGTATAAAACCTATATGGGAGCAGGGAAAAATTGAAACTAGTAATGTATAAAATTAGTCACTCTTATTAATTGCAAGAAAATAAAAGTTCTGAAATCACTAACTACTGGGAAAAAAAATTAGAGGTACCATCTGAAACACCTTCCTATGTGAAAGGTGATTGGCACTCATTCAGATAGTGGTGACTCTCTAAGTAGATAAAGGAAAGTTATTTCTCTTTAGAGTACTTCCAATTCAGTGCTTTTTTACTTTTTTTTGGGGGCGGGGTGGAGAATAAGATTATCTTCAAAAGAGTCTCCATTCTTTCAAGTTATATGTGAGCCATTTGACTACAAAATGAGACAATGCAGAGGGTTATAAGGATTATAATCACTTACATTTAGGCAGCTGATGAATCCAACTGGTCAATCAATCTAATTCTCAAAGCATGCTGTTAACAAACTCATCACAGAAGAACTGGAGTTGAGTGCAGTAGTTTTATTGAAAAAGTCCACAGGTGTGTGCAATTCCTTTATTAAAATGTTTTCAAATACATTGGACTAGGAGCAATTGATGATCAAGAGATATTCCTTTTTTATACATTTTTATTTCCAAAACTATACAGACATTGGAAAACTTTCCTTTTCCTCCATTTCAATTAATAATGATTCTGTAGTGATGAGCTATAGGTGTCCCTTTTTAAGCTGCAAGCCCACTTTTCTGGAGGTGGTATTTTGCATCTTTGACAAATGAAAAAAAAAACCAAACCATCAGTCATATTTACATGTGCTTGAGGTTGCATAATTGAGCATCATACAGGTTCTGAAAACCAGTGGTTTTCAGGATTCACCCAGGTGGGTTGAAGGTTTTAAATACATACATAACTGCATACATGTGATTTAGTAGCCAAGACACCCTCTGTTCCCTTTTATTTTCAAGGCTATCTATAAATTCTGTGCTAGCCATGGTAAAGGTTGGTTTTAGTAAAGGTACTCACTGAGTGAAAGCAGCACTGACAACAACTATTGCTGGTCGAGGACATGAATGGGCAGAGAATTGTGTGTGTATATACAATAGAAGGACTAATGTTTCAAAATTAACTTGAAGATCTTATGTAAAAATGACATCTATATATGTAGAATAAAAGCTATTTCCTGTACTGGATTAAAGAATAAAAGACCCCCACAAACACTTGAGTAAGGAAAAAAGTGGAGCTCAACATGGGATAAGAACAATAGAAGCACATGGGTTAAATTCGGAAGCTGATCTTGCAATGTATAATTACTGGAGATTCAGCTGAAATATAGCAACATTACCAATGGGAAATGAAGGCTACAACTGCAGAGGACACATACATTACACTTTATGAGCTATTATATTGGCCAAAAAGATTTGTCTATATGTTATTTAATTGAATCCTTAAGGCTTCTCTAATATCTTGCATGACAGTGCTGTCTGCTTGGATCTTCCATGCACGAGGGAGAGGGGCAATTTTTCAAGAAAAAAGAAAATTAGGTTTGTCCACATTTCAATTACAATAGCACATCCAGAGACACAAAATAAAAGACAAAACTTTATAGTACCTTTTTTCATTTATTTTGGCCCCCAAAAGATGCATGCACTAGGCTTTATGTACTATAAGGTATTGAAATATTTACAGCATTGTACATGTGCTCTTAAAGGGATGGCAAAGGGAAAGGTCTGTTTTCATCTTGGTGGGAGTAGAAGTTAATTTTCCTAGCTTAATAATACCTATTCAAAGTGAGAGATGACTCTTCCAAAAAGAAAAGCCCACAGAGAATAAAGCTACAGCATAATTATACCCAATGTTAACAAACTGTACAGCACTTTACCTGGGAATTCTCTCTCTCACTCCTGTGTGGAATCACAGTATCAACTATTAAGTGATGTTGCTATGCTCCCATTGTCCTGTCTGCCCTGTTTCTCTGTATTCCAGCAGGTATAGGTGTATATTACCTATTGACATGATTTTATTTTTAAATTATTTTGGCATGTGGAATGGACATGTAATTCACAATAACCTGATGGCAGTTTTTGGACAAATGATATGACTGATATTTACGGGATTATGGCACTAAAGAATTCAGATCACTATAAAGCGCATCATAAATACTTCAAGTGGATTTAGGAAACCATCTCTCTAAGAAATTCAGTGAGTAAGGCTCATATCACTGATTTCCTACCGCTTTTAAAGGTACAGATATGATACCCAATAGACCAGGTTGAACAAGCAGAAGGCAGTCGGGAAGAAGATGCGGGCGTAGGAGTCCATTTTGGCAATGCGGATGTGTATTCTGCCGTGCCTCCACGCCCCCGTCCGACAATCCTCAAAGCAGCAAAAAAAACTGGCACAGTCCTTGCCATCGAGACACTCATAGCCATACTCCTCATCCCTTTCTTGGAGGTGTGTAGCATTGTTCATTTGAATTGTAGCTGATCGGGGGCGGATGTCAATAGTAGGTGCCTAAGGTGGAGCAGCAAAAGAAGAAAAAGATGGCAGAGGGAGAAACTGTTATTACCACCAGACTGGTTGGGGATGATGGTCAGCATGTGCATGATCATTCTGGGGGGTACATGGGAAATTGCTGAGGTGTTCTAGTGGCAAAATTACCTTGAGCTTATTAAATGCAGTTGCATCATACCCATTAGGGGAAAGCAGCACAAACCAATCTAAAGTTAACAGCCATGGAAAATCAGCTTCAAAGCTAAACTGAGTAAACATGAGAGGTTAAACGGAACATCCAGGAATGTAATTGATGGTATTTGAAGTTTTTGTTTTATAGTTTATGTGGCTGCTTGATATCTGAAGGCAATTTCTGTATTGCGCGTGAAAGGAACTGAATCAATTGGAAATGCAGGATTTTAAAAGGGGTTGTTCATGTTGAGAAAAAAGAATATGTATACACAGGAAAAAGACAAAATGTAGATTTTTTTGAATAAGATTAGGAGAACCTCTATAAGACTCTCCAATTATTTGAATATTTGCCGCTCACCACCTACTAATGCTCACAAGCTAGGAGGTTCAACATGTTCTGAATTTTATATAGTAGCTGTACATGTATATCTACATACATATAATTAGAATTAATTGAGCAAGTTAAACATTTAAAAAACACATTCACTGGGTGAATGCTGGGATGATAGGCATTGAAATTTCATGCTGATATTTATTAGGGAAGTACAACAATTCCATTCCATAAGTATGTAAATTCAATGTCATTTATTTTATGTGGTTTCTTCCCCTTCCCTCCCACCCCAACCCTTTAAAAAATTTAATAAAATCTCTGCATTTCTGAAGGGAGATAAGGTTTCAATATGGAACACAACTAGATATATTAGGTAATTTTCTCAGTGTGTTCATCCACTGACAACGTTAGAATCTATATGCATCTTAAACCCTTTCAAAACTCTGACTCTTTTTTCTTTTTTTGCATAATGAATAGCATTTGAGTAATTGATGGTGACATTGAGTTTTTTTTTTCAGGTCAACATCAGAATAATTTGGCTTTATAATTAGGAGTGAAATCACAAAGGTTAAAAATCTGGGGTCAGAGTTGAGTTCTAAAAGGGTGTATTGCAGGTTTTAGGCTAGCTGGTGCTATTAGATCCCATGGCAAATTGAGAGAGAGGAGCAGAAATGTTTTCATGTTAAACTCTCTCAATTCATGTGATCCAATAATGTTGGTCACTCCTGAACTTAGGTAAGTTCAGAACCATAGTGGTATTTGGGCTGCTGAATCAACTCAATAAAATGTTTAGAAATTTGTAACCATTCTACTTAATTAGGAAGTAGCTTGAGGAGTTTTCTCATTAATTAAAAGACCAAACAAAACACCACTCTCATCTAAGCTCTACTAGTTAAATTCAGCAGTCGCATGCAGTGAATTTCCATTCCAAAAAACATTATACCTTGAAGGAAAACATCCGAAGAAGCTTTCATTTTGTAGACAGAAAAGAGAATCAGAGGGTTTTGTTTTAAATTAAAGAAAGGAAAGAAAGAGACAAAAATAATGTAAATTAAAAATATGTTTCTAAAACATGGTAAGTCAAAAAGAACTCAATTTATAGAAAGATTGGGATTACAGCAATTGAAACAAGTATCTGTAACAGAAAATCCCCCACATTTTCAATTTGTCACTTTCCTGTTTACATCTGGGCCAAAGACATAAGATATCAAACTCCTGTTAGGTTTTCATATCCTGAGGGAATGCCAGTCTTTTATGCTGAACTGCTTTGAAAGAAGTCATTCCCATTTTATAGAAGCCCCTTTTAGAAAGAAGACTTTACCTGCAGACTGTGCCCTGAACACAACTTTTATGGTTGTTAGACTCTGTCATTAGGATTCTGGCAAGCATTTATAGTTCTGTTTCTTCTCAGAAACAGACAAGCAATGTAAAGAACAATTAAATCTGAGGTACATTTAGTTTTGGTCCTCTACCTGACTGCATAAGACACACAGACACTTCTACGTCCATCTAACACAGGACACATCACTTGATCATTTTACCTTTTTTTTTATAGTCTACCTCTCAGCAGCTTTTAAACTTGAAATTATAGGAATAGTATGTAGTGAAAGGTTCCTTAAGTGCTATTTTTTCTATATCCATTTTTACGATGTATTTTAAAACTAAAAGAGAATAGCTTCAAAAGTCTTTGAATATGTTAGCAGAACAAATATAAATTACTTTATTCTTTGTTAAATGCCTGATATGGATATAAAAATACTCTCTTAATGTAAAACATTTGTCCTTCACATTTTTCACTTTTTTTTCCTTTGGTTGGTTTAAATTTTTGTTTGTTTGTTTTGGTGGGGTTTTTTTTATGTGGGTGCTTTGGGTTTGGGGCTTTTTGTTAGTTTCTTTTTTTTTGGGGGGGGGGGGGGGGTTGGGGGTTTTTGGGTTTTTTTTGGGGGGAGATGATTAAGCTAAATGTTTTAGAGATTCTAGACAACACATTTGTCAGTGCAGTTGCCAAAGGCAAGGAGAAATCTGTCCTGGACAAAATAAGCATCAAATTCTTTCCGTCTCTGGGCAAAAGCCCAAATTGTTACTGAGGGTGTTCCCAGGATTTTTTCACTGCTGTTATTATATACATTATTTTTACTTTTGGGTAGCATATATCCATAAGTATCATTATAAACTACTGAAAAATCACTTTCTAAGGCAAAGTAGGTAAATAAGGTAAAAAATATACAAAAAAAGAATTTAAGGAAATAATAGAAAGTAAACAGATGCTAAGGGGAAATTGGAAAAAACACACCAAAGTCTGAATATAAAAGTTTAAATGTAGTCCTGGTAAACAAGGTAGTCATGTTAATAATGTGGACATAAGTTAATGGCATAGAAATTGCTAATACTAATACAGAGAAACTGAGATTTTTTTTCTATGAAGAGATCTATATATAGCATAAATAATGGCTTTGGTAGTTGTGGTAGTTGTGCAGAATAGTTTGGTTAAAAAGATCTTTATGCTAAGAAATTAGTTCTTCTAATTAGTTCTTCCAGAAAGCTGCAATATGTTTTTGATTCTCAAAGTGAATATTTGCATTCCTATTGTTATGAAGGATGGGGCTATAGGTAATAGAAAAGTATGGAAAAAAGGGACGGTTATAAAGAGGGATTTAAATGCTTTCTCAGAAAAATTAATTAAATTTTAGGCCTTGCTGGTAAAAAGATACATACTGGGTTTTTCTTCTTTTTGTCTTTATCCTTGCTTGGCTTTCTGTTGCTGACAAAGTAATGCAAAGTTCCATATTCCACCAGTGCAGAGAACACAAAAATAAAGCAGACTGACACAAAAAGATCCATGGCTGTCACATAGGAGACCTTGGGAAGAGATTTACGAGCAATTGTACTCAGGGTGGTCATTGTCAGGACAGTTGTAATTCCTAGTAAATAGAGAGAAAGAAACAGAAATAACATTACTTCAAGTAGAAAACTGATTTTGCCAGTTATGTCTCTGTGGCTGGTTTTGAAACAATTTCAAACATGCAGCAAAGGTATTCAGTAGCACACTCCAGCAGTGAAATGCCAGTTCAATGGGAGCTTAGAGGATTAACAGGGGTAATGCAACATTTTTGTGTGGTCACTGCCAGTGCTGCTCTGTAGAGTACTTTGGTTAGATGAATTCTGAGACATTTAATTTAAGGTTTTGGTTTTGTAGTTTACTTCTGGGGAGTTTGTATTTTTATTGAAAATTGAAGTTTAGGGTTTATGCACTCTAATGCTTAAACAGAGCAAGAGAAAGATCTACAAAATAGAAGTACTGTGACAAGTCTCACCATCCCTTCCCTTTCAGAACATTATTGCATGTATTGCAATGTGAAAAATGTGAAAAAATACATCAGTTAAAATCTACCACATTTTTTATTGCATTGTTAGTTTTACTTTCTTACTGGTGCAAATAGATTAATTCTCAACAGAGGGAGAACTCTGTTTTGTGTACCTAGGTAAAATTTTAAATAATAGCTGAATGCCTTTATTAATTTTGTACTACTTTAAAACAGATTTTATAGCCTCTTTTTAAAGAGGATGTGAAAAAAACCAATAAAATGCTTAAAGCTTTCTTTTATTGAAGCCACTGGTCCCCTGTTATGTTCCTTCTAGAGAATCTGGAATGAAAATTGTGTACCCTATTTTCCACTCCAATGCTCTGTGCTGTGGTTCTCTGAAGAAATGAAGATGCAGAAGGAAAAACTGAAATAATTCTCACTTGTGTGGATTTAATGTAGAAAATGTGTTAAAGTTTCTCTAGCTGAATGTTTCTGCTTTGTTATTTCTTACTGTTACAGCTTCTTTGCACAAGTAAGATTAATTTGGTCTCTTAGTTTATTTGTGGAGCAGTTGCTAAATGTGTAGAAATTTCTAATTCTGATTAATTGCATGTCACATTTTCATGTATAAGGTTTTGGATACCACCAAATTCAGTTGATTTTTTTTTTCCTGAAGTCCATACTTGATTGTTGGTTTCTAAAGTGGTCATGGTGGTACGTTCTCCCCTTATTACCACTTTGACACACAGCCAGAATGGTGGATTCCTTCTAGGTAGTTATTTAATTTGTGTTGCCAGTCACCATAATATGGAAGTAGAACAAGTGAAACTAATGCACCCTGCCTCTAATCCAGCTGTGGGTCCCCATCCTCTTGGTGTTTATAAAAATTCTGCTGAAATCAGAAAAAATGTGAAATCTTTTATTGTTGACAGTCTACAATAGTCAGAATCTGACATGGTAAAAAGGAAGACATGCAAATATAGCTCAGTCTGTGTTATTCCTTGGAAATTACTGCATTCCTCTAAATGAGGAGAGTTCATGTGAGGTTGTCTGTTCTCATATTTACAAACTGATAACCTGCAGAGGTGTCAATTAAACATAATAATGCTTGAAGGAAACAGGAAAGATAAACTCACCCAGTGATGTTCTGGCTGGAACTGCATCCTTATTAATCCAGAATGAGACCCAGGACAAGACAACAATAAGTGTGCAGGGAATGTAGGTCTGAATAGTGAAATAACCCATTCTCCTGCTCAGGTTAAAGAACACAGACATGACTACATAGTCTCCTGTAAAACAAAAGCAGAACAAATAGAATAATGTTTTAGAAAACCAACATAAAATTTGTATGTAAGAGCTAGAGCTTTCCTATTCCACATCTGGGGTGTGTGCATAAATATTAACCTGATTCACCAGATGTACTGATAGCAAATACACACACACATCTTTAACACAGCTCTAGCTCAAGAACCAGTGGATTTTCCACACTAGGAAAATTAGCAGTCATGCAGATTAACTCGGGGAACTTTGCTGTATGATTTCAAGGGTAACCTGCCTTGCACAGCAGGAGTTCTACCCAAGTTATTCCTCATAACCACACCTGACTGGTATGATCCCAGCAGCAGCCCAGGGTGTGGTGGGGGTCCAGCCTTCCTCCAGTCTCTGTGTCCCCATCAGTGTGCTCCCAGCTCCACTCTCAAGTGTTGCATGCTTTTAGATGTACTTCCTAAATTTTTCATGCTCTTAACTATTCTTCAGGGCTACGTTGTGTCAGTAATTATTTATTTTATTTTCCTGCTGATCTTGTGTTGTATTTTCTCCTTTAAAATAATTTGAACTCACATTTCCTAAGTGACCCCAAAAGCTGGGCTGGAAGTTCCTCAGGTGTACATAACACATCATTCTTATTCAGCAGTTTGTGATTCCCTTTCCAGGTTCTCTTTCTCTCTGAAATTAAGTAAATTTCATCTGGGTTCAGGAACACAGCCAAGCTTCAGTTTTTTATGTGGTTTGTTTTTTAGTTTTTGGGTTTTGTTGGTTTGGTTTTTTTGGTTCATTGGTAGGCTTTTTGTTTTGTTTTTTGGTGGGGTTTTTTGTTCTTGTTGGTTGTGAGTTTTTTCCCTAAACTAAAAAAAAACCCTAGTTCTTATCTTTACTTCAGATTACAGCACTGCTGGGAAAAATCTTGATTGCAAAGGAGCTACGGAACCCCAGGGTACAAAGGCTTCATTGCAATTCAGTGAAATGCAGCCCAGAGAAGTCTCTAATGGAAACAGGATATGATTTGCAAATATAGAGTGAGCTAGTTTTCCAGCACTATCAAAGAGTCTCTGTGGCTAATGCAAGTTCTGCTTAGATCAGTACCTTTAGTTAATATTGAGTTCCTTCTTTTCTGGCATAAAAAATTTAAATTTCTCCCAAAATAATCCCTTTGAACCTGACCACAGAAGAAACTTCAGAGATATTTTTCAAGTGGTGCTTCTTAGTTAATTTTTTTTTAATTTGAATGTTTATATTCCTGGGATTGACTGGCTTTAGTTTAATTATATTATAATTAAACCAAGAACATAAATCTCCCAGATTTTAGATATGCAGTTTTTAAGCTGATACATCTGAATATGAGTGAACAGGTGTAATAATTACACTCTGATTATTTCCTTAGGTCACAGATAACTTTGCCGTGTATGTGCATATCCTTCATATACCAAAAAAGTCCAACCAACCTATCAAAAAAAACAGCACTCATCAGCAGCACTGCAAAGCTGAAGCCATAAATTTACAGTATGACTCATTCTTCATCTCTCTGGATTGTATATTAACTTCCTAAGGAATGATTATTTTTTCAGTTTTTGGAATTATCCCTTTATTCACTTACCTTCATATATGCTATTAATAGCATTGCTATTTCAATTTGATTCTGCTATGATATGGCAGAGATCACTTGTAGCAGTAGCTGGTTTACTTCCATGCAAACGTTTTTAAAGAGAAGGATTTTATGCTCACTGTTATTATACCAATTTAATGGGGCAAAGAATTTCCAGACGGAAGAGATTAAATATAAACCCAAATATAGATCAGAACAGAAAAAGGTACAAAAAGACCCAGAATTAAAGTTTAAGAATTAGGTGTTTTATTGCTGTTCTTGTTTCTTTCTACTGAAGTTCCAACTGCTACGGACTCTTTTGGAGTAAATGAGTGAGGTACCAGAGCCCAGGTAACTACTTGCTCCTTATTTTTTGTCCTATACTTGCACAGGTCTTTTTGCCCAACTGTTTGGCAGCTGTAACCCTCCTGCCTTGTACTCAAAGGTATCCAAGCCAGAACTTTTCTACAGGATTAGAGTTAAATCCAAAACTCGGCACCTGTGCTGAGAAGAGCTAGATAGTGATGATCTGGACCAGGGCATAGTGCAAGCCCTCCCTCACACGCTGTCCTTGTTCAACAGCTGTGTGTGCAAGCCAGCCCAGGGGTGCTGTGAACAATATGTGAATATACACCTATGTGTGTAGAGAGAGAGCAACCTCAGTCCTTCTATTTTATAGACCATTTCCAATTACTTTTTTTGTTTGGTTTGGTTTTAGTAGTGATCCCCTGGTGTCTGTGGAGACTTGTCGGGATTTTCCCTTAACCCAAGGAATGCTCTTTATACAGAAAACTATTACACTAATATTTTTACAGTAGCGTATGCATTATTTCAATTTTTTTGTTGCTGTTCATAATGTAATCCACAAGACCATGTAAAACATAAACCAAACTTGTAAAGGCCTTAGTCCAGCCACTGGCAGTGAAGCAGAGCTTTGAATTGTCTGTCATCTCGAAGGTGCACTTCAGAGGGCAGTTCATTCCCATAGAGCATTAACAGTGACAACAGGACATCTGCTACACAAACTGGAGACACTCTAAGTGCAAGTGTTTCACATCTAATCAAACTAAATTCTCTCTTTTCTTTTTTTCCTTCTTTTTTATTTTTTTAATACACAACTTCATAAGCAAATATGTTTAGAAAGAACATCTCCCTGCTAAAAGGTTCCAAAAGTTCAAAAGTTATATAATTGTTGTAGGACTTTTCAGCCCTCACAAATATTATTGCACATTCTTTTATGCAAAGGCTTTCTTCCCCAACTGATACTTGCATTTAAAAAATCCAAACTATTACAGAATGGTATTTGTAGGAAACTCTATCAGTTCCTGTACTTTAAAAGTCCATAGTGTTGTTCTGACAGACCTTATTTCTCATGCATTGTAGAATTGGAAAGGTTTAACTGAAAGCTCAGGGAAATAAGAGACCGTATATATTTTATATGAGTTTTAAGGTTTCTACTAATGTAGAAGTTAAATCAGGGGATGTAAAAACTTCAGTGTCAACTATAACTTGCCAAGCAGTGTGGAATTGACCAATATGATGAGTCACTCAAGGATGTATAAATTCTTCTAAATTATATCTTACTTTTTCATCTGAAAGCCTGCTGATGCTGCAAGCACTGCTGTGTTATGGAATGTTTCAGATCCTTACAAAAGAAAGGAATTATGTTAATATATTACCTTGCTTTCTTGGGGTTTTGGGAAGTGGGATGTACAGATGACTTTTTTTTATTTTTTGAGGTAAAAATAAGAAAAACAAATGGAATTTACGAATTGCCAGGACAAGGCAAGTTAATAATTTGGTAATGTACTTAATATGTCTTTTAGCCTTGAAGTAATATGTTCTAGTTTTGTCTGGGACAAGGTGCATTTTCTTTTGAGTAGCTGGCACAGGGCTGTGTTTGCATTTAGCATGAGAATGGTGCTGATGCCACACTGATCTTTGTTGGTGCTAAGCAGTTCTTACCCCAAGTTCAGGAGTTTTCTGTCTCATGCTCTGCAGGTGAGTAGCTGCAGAAAAAGCTGGGAAGGAGCACAGCCAGGACATCTGACCCAAGCTGGCCAGAGGGATACTCCACACCCTGGGATGTCTTGCCCAGTACATGAACTGGGGGAGTGGGCTGGGAGCTGCCAGTCACTGCTTGGGGATGGGTTGGGAATATCAGTCTTTGGTAATGACCAAATGCATTGTGCATCACCTGCTTCTCTTGGCTTCTGTCACCTTCTCCCCTTATCATTGCAGTTATAACTAGTGTTATTTACATATTTCTGATTAAATTATTAAGTTGTTCCTGTGTCAGCCCACGAGGTTTACCTTTTCTTTCTGATTCTCCTCCCTGCTGGGGAGGGCTGGTGGGTGGGGAGTGAGTGAAAAGCCACATGTACTCAATTGCCAGCTAGGGAAAACTGTGACAATAACGAGATAAGGAAAAGAGGACTAAGTGGTGGAATGCTCCAGAGAAGTATCTTGCTGGGATTGCCAAGTTTACTTAAGTGATGTTGGAACGATATAACAGCAGGTCTTCTGAGATTTTGAATAAAAAATTCTCTGAACATACAAAATAATGCAAGACCTGAGATGTGAAATTTAAGACTCAGTCTCAGTTGTCGCAACACATACATCCAAAACGTCAAATGCATCAAGTCCCCTGTGGAACATGGACTTGACAGTGCTTTGCTTTAATCACACCTTTCTTGATGGAATCTTGCCTCAGCCCTGTTTTTATCCAGATTTGGTTTATTTTCTGACTCTATTCATGCACTTCTCAGCTCTTTAGCTGAGACCAGTTTAAATACTCTGTTATTTTCAGATTATCTCTGTGCCTCAGGTGATTTTTCACTCCTGGTGTGTTGCCTGCATGAAGCTGTCAAACTAAGACATTAGTTTAGTAAAAAATGGCTAGACTTGATCCTCAGCACAATGTCATTTATTAGTCTTCACTTGGCAAATCTATAATCGTTTCATTATTACTTCATCCTGTTTCCCTGAGCTCTGTCTCTTGTTTGTCCAATATTGTCTGCTGCAGCAAGAAAGCTTCTCAGACTGCCAGATTGCTGTTTGGAACACTAATACACTTTTGGAGTTTTCTAGAAATGAATAATAGTGCAACCTGACAGTATCTTTATAAGACAACATACTTAAGCACTCAATGTTTGGCATTGTAATTAGAAGATATTGGATTGCTTAGCCATTCACCTTATGTAGGTCTCTACTGTACATTCCTATTGTCCATTCTGAGGTATGTTTCTATTACACGTGTCTAGAAAGCAATACCTCCATAATTTTCAGTTTTTTAATAAATACAAAATTTCCCTGGAATAAATAATCTTATTACACTGAGGAGCATAATAACTGATCCTTCATATATTTAGATCCTTCCTCTCTTTCTCTGAATGTACACATTTCTTCTATTCCTTTGTAGTAATCTGTGTTTGTATCTGCTTATAGACAGTCTTCATCTGAAAACACAATAGCAAATTAACCAGTTTCATCATGAAAAGGACAATCACATATATTTAAACCAGAATGCACTCCCTCTGGAAAATGGTATCCAGGTCGTATTTATCCTCACGTATAAATGCTCATATCATATTTTCTACTAAGTGCATATTCCTCCCAATTATGTTTGGAAGATCAAGAGATACAGAGCAGTGTTCTGACTTGAGACAGCATCTTCATGCTGCCACACTGAATGGGAAATGGAATACTTCTCTTGAGGCACACAGAGAAACTGCATGAACCTTAAGTCATTTCCAGAGTAGGAGATAATTTGAAAATTAGATTAATACCTCTGTATTCAGTGCTTGTGACCTTAGTAAACCCTTGCAAAAGGTTTTATTTCTAACAGTCCTGTTCATCTTAATTTACACAGACTCATAGAAGTCTGTATGAACTTTGGAAATTGTGGTCTTCCTCCTAGCCTACACTTGTGTGACATAGTGATTTGAATACCAGGATTCTGTTCTACAGCAGGGGAAGTGAATTCCTGATTTGAGGAACCATCTGTGCATATGTGCTGGCCTAGGTCCCAAAGGTTCAATAGAAGGAATTAGTCGTGCCAGGAAGCACAGCCAGAGGGAATGTACACTGTGCTTAAGTGATTTAATCAGCTCAGTGGGTGTGATCCTTCATTGCTCCCTGGTTGAAGAGTCGTTTGTACCTGTGCAAAGCGAATGGGGAATTACACCCATGCTCTCTTTATGCATGTTTAAGTGACTGTGCAAAATGTAAGGTACTGGGGAAAAAAGCCTCTAATTTGTGCTCAGAACTGATTTGGAAGCTAGTGCAAATGCAAGAGAAAAGAACACCTTTAAAACACCACAAGAAATTGGTGTCTTAATTATAGTTCAGGTAGCAGCACTTAGAGCTAAGATTATCTCACACTTAGTATTATGAGATTCTTTCTGTTGTTTAAAATACTGCTGGATTTCAATTATTGAAAGAATTGCAGAAGAGCTTCAAAAATCATATATTGGCCACACAGTCAAGTTCCTTGTATGTGTTACTTCATTCTCAGATGGTTTTTGACTGGGGAAAATTCAGTGTTTAATTTCTGTTAAGGATACAGAGTTTTGAACAGGGAAATTCAATTAGGTGAAGGGCTGGCCTTGTTGTGTGTTCACATCATTAGTCATTCATGGCTAACTTAAAAGCTTTGGAAAACAGTGAATGTATGCATAGGCATGTCCATATGAATAAGGTTTTTGAGAGTTTATAAGAAGACTATTTATTTCTGTTTCTTGCAAAGCTACACACCATTCTGAATGGCAGGAACAGAGGGATGGTAGAAGTGGCTCTCTTCTCAGTCTGTGTTTTTCCTTTATATATTCCACTGCCTAAAATGTCCAGCATTTCTCTGTGCTGCTGAGAGTTTATAGCACATGAGCTCATCACCTCATGCTGACTCCAGGGTGTCAGGAGTTTCATGGTGGAGATCTTCTCCCTGAGTAATGACAAGTCTTCTATTCCAGGGTCTGAACAGGATTTTCTTTGAGTGTTTGGTTACGTTGAATAATTTTGCCAATGTTTAGTAGTATAAAAAAATCAATGTCTGTTTTAGTTATTCTGATAATATTTATAATGTAGTGCCTTTTGTGTTTAAAATTTTACAATTTGTGGAGAAAACAAATTATGTAGGAGAACATTGGTAATGAGTCAATAATTACCAGAAAAAGCTACCAAGTACCTTTATTATAAAGTTTTAAAATCTGAATTTTTTCTCCCCTACATGAATTTGTTAAACTGCCAAAAAAAAAAATCAGATAGCAGAAGAGTAATGCATTTGCCAAACTCTCCCAGAATTTCTAGCCTTCATTTGCTCCTTAAGAACATATCAAATTACTAAAAACTAGGATTGATGTAGGTTATATGGTATGTAATAAGCACAGTTTTGTTTGTGCAGCAAATACCAACCACCTGGCTCCTACAGACAGAGGTGCACCCACTGTCCAGATACCCAATGGGCTTTTATCCCCCAGATTTACACAGAAACCATACAGAGAGGAGCAAGCACTTTTTAAAATATTTGTTTAAAGGGACATGTTAAAATATAGATAAAAATGGAACATTTTCTCAAAATTACTTCATATAAACAACTATATAAATAAATTACATGCTTCTAGATGGGAAACCCTATCCAGTTCATCTTTCTGGATGGAGTATACATAGGGGAAAAAGCAAAAACAAAACCTCGTGCCACAGGAGGGCACTGTCACCACAGAATAGAAATGAGAAAAGCTTGCAAGTCTGCCAGTGGAAAACTGAATCTTAAAAATTTCTAATTATTCTTGCCATTGAGTGTTTGTACGAACACTGAAATGGCACAACTGACTTGTGTGGGTCTGGTATTAGAGGAGCACTTTTAAAGACCAAGCCAAGTCTTGTGTGATAGAAATATCCCCAAAGTAGCCTCACCTTTGTGCTACAAGTAATGAATATAAACTGAATCAATTGTTAATGAAGAACAACTGTGGCAGCAGACTTTATCTTCTTTTCCTCATAAATACCTAATAGATACATCCTTGCTCTCTCTCTGTTTTGCTGTCAGCGTGGCCAGCAGTCTTTTTCTTTAGGCAGAGAACACAGCTAGTGCTCTTGGTTTATTTTAAAAGAAGGAATGGTAAATGGTAGTTTGATGGAATAGATGTGTTTTCTTGGGTTTAGTCATGGTACCTGGAAATACCATTAGAAAGCAGTGCATGATGTCTATGAACATCTCCTGTAGGAGCTTCTAAATCTCTCTAGTTCTTAAAAAGTTGCTGGATTAGTACAAACTATAAAAATAATAGCAACCAGGACCAAAAGGATTCAAAATTCTGCATCCTTCATAAAAGAGTTAGGCTTAGTGCCATTTTTAGACAGATATTCAGCAATAATAGAAAATAACTAATTGGTAAACTTGTGGGGCATTGCCTGTAAAGCAGCTGATTTCCTTCCCACTGTGTGCCCTCCTGGCATGCTGGAGGTTACCCAAAAGCTGCTGCAACTGGAGAGAAAATGAAAGAAAAAGAAAAGAATGCAGACAAATGTCAAATCAGGTGTTGGTACCAGAACTCTGATGTATGTTCTGCTCAGCAGTGGCTGAGGCAGATCCCTGTCCCCAGAAAAGGCAGGAAAAGGGAAGAATTGGTATCAGGATTCAGACCTCTCTACCAGCTCAAGCAAATATCAGACTGTGGATTACATTGTACAGTCCAGCTCTAATCTAGGATGAAAAATCACATAAATAGCTTTAGATTTGTATTAGTATTTGTCCTGATGAATCTTCATTTGGCTTTTGTGTCCATCTCTTTTCTTCCCTGACAGGGTCTATATTTGGAGTTCTGCTGGCTTTTACTGTCTTGGTGGGGGCACTGAGTCAGCCTGCAGACTCAGTGGTTCAGTGAGATGTCTTAGACTGTTACAGTGGCATAAAGAAAATATTATATTTGTTCTCAAGACACAGTTTTCTATGAGGATTCAGATTTAACCTATTCCAATAATTATCTTGTGTGAAACCTAAAGTGACCTATTTTTCTTTTCATTTTCCAACAGATCAGAAAGTTCATAAGTCTGTCAAGTTCAGTACCATTGTCTTTCTAAAACTGGTCTTTTGTCACTGTGCAATGTTTTTACATATATGGCACAAAAATATTTTTGGCTGAAGTATTTGATCACTGGGCACATGACTGAATTAATTTTCTGAAAGACAGGATGAAAATTTGACCACAGTACTAATCATATGCTGATATGTATGAGGTATATTTGTTCCCACAGACAGAAATGAGAAGTCTGGGGAGAAAGCAAAACCAGAGGGAACACTGTTCCCCAGGGATCTGATCTTGAGGTCTTCTTATCTCATTCTTTGCCAAATGCCCTTTTCATTGGTGCTGTCCTCCACAGCTTTTTGTTCTTTCATTGACAGATTTTTAGACTGCTTAAGAGCCAGAGAGTTTAAAAAAAATTGAGTCTCTTCCTTTCCAAAAATGCTTAATAATCTCTTTCCCTCTGAGGTTTAGCTGCAAAATACCACTAATTGTGTCATAGAGAAGTCACGATGTAAAATTAAATAAAATGGTGTAAATATTTAGGACAAAGAAAGAAAATATGCCATGGCATTGCAGGTGTTTGCTTTTAACAGACTTGCACATGGAAGCAGTGCCATTCCCTACCAGACTGCTGGCATTACATAAAAATGAGGTGAGCTGTGGTCATTGCTGGTAGAGCACAGCAACTGTACCGAGAGATTTCCCCAAAAAATCTAATAATAGAAATTCTTAATATCCATTTCTAAGCTGTGATTATGCAATGAGGTAAAACAATACTAAGATTTTGACAAAGCTTGCACAGTAGTCCATTTATATAAGATTATCTCTGGGATTCAGATAGCTGCAAGCCTGGTTTTCAATTTACATTCCAAGGGATGAATCCTAACTGCATTGCACAGCTGGATGGAGGGCAGGAGACGGGAGGAGATCTGGTTTTATTTTTGGTGCAGTTTTTAAAAAGTAAGGCACTAAGGTGTATGTCTGTGTGTTAATATGTCTGTCATTAAACACCTTGATTTCCTGTGGGAGCAGGCAGAAGAGAGATGAAATTAGTTTATGTTTGTGAAATGACAATCTCAGCTGATGAAACTTCTGCAAAATGAGATGAATCATTAGACTCATCCAAGCAAATGAAATTTCTTTATGTATGAACATGACTTTCTGCCCAACAGTTCTGGATTTTGTTTGGTCCTTGGCCACTCATTCCACTTGAAATGCTGTTTTCTCAGTTCATTTGATAGAATGTGTTCCGTTTCTCATTAGTTTCTAATTATAGGAGGAAATAATGTAATGACACTAGGCAGTAATTAAAATCTATTACTCTTGTCTGCACCTTCTCTCTGGAATCACAGAGACAAGATTTAGCCTGAGAATTTTTTGTTGCTGAGAAATGTCAGTATGTGGAAATGTACTGAATGGAAGCTTAGGTATGTTTGTCTCTAAGGTTTTATCTGTGAGTGCCAGAAGTCTGAAAGGAAAATGAACATTACTGACTGTGTGTGTTTGCCCATGATATAACTTTTTTTTTTCCTAGTTTGTGACATAATTAAAAACAATTTTTTTTTTTGCTTGTCTGTGAAGGTGAATAAGCTATTACATTAGCATTAGCAAACACAGGAGGGTTTTTAGTGTGCAGGATTAGTATTCAGATATGACAGCAGCAATGGGTTGCTACTTCTGCGAGTGAACCATTACGTTCCAGTGTGCAAATAATCTTCAACTTATGGTGCCTTCTGCTCTTTCCAGTTCCTCCTTGCCTAGGAAGCATCAGCCAAGGATGAGGGTTTTACTGTCTCATCTCTGAATGCTTTGGAATTGTTCAGGTTCTCAAGAACCTCTTTGGCTCCCTGTGACAAAAAGTGCATCCAGTTCAGAGGCTAAAAAATGTGAGGATTACAGGAAATATCAAGTAAGGAGAGAAAGTAGAGAGTCACCATTTGCAAGCAGCAGCACCAGCTGGGGTGCTGTTCAGTCAGGAATTTTGCTGTGCCTGACACATCCTGTGTCCTTTGCTTTTTTGGATGTCTGGTTGCTATCTGAATACCTCAAGAAAAGCTGTCTGCTTCAAGGAAATTATGCACCTATAGCAGGGCTCTGTGCATGTTTAAAATAATGACTTGCTTAATTTTGATTATTTAACCTATTGCCATAATAATGTAGGTTTTGATAAAATGCAGTCATCAATATAAGCAACAGCATATAATAAATATGTCTTATTATAATAAAACTTTATATTACATATATTATATTACATATATTTTATATGTAATATTTCATTCATTTTAAGGTATCCAGATGGCATAACCACATTCTGACAGCATCCAAACCTGCCTGCTGCTGGGGGAACTGGAAATAACTTCTGTTTCTGTGCTTCAAATCCTGAAGTACAACACATCCCTGGTACTTTAGATCAAACACACTATCAGAATTATGAAATGGCATGGAATAAGGATTGTCAAAATTATGTAAATTTTATCATGTTGAAATTTTCAGCAGTTCGTGTCAGAGAAAGAAAGCACAAAATGGTGATTGTTTTTGTTTTATGGGGTGGCAAAGCACAAGATTGATACCATACCATGGTATTCGGACTTTCTAGGTGACTCTGCAAAGGATTTGTCTGAAAAGAGAGTCTGGGCAAGTCTAGGGGTAATACAAGAAATATAAGATGTAAAAATGGGAATTAAATAAATGTGACACTTTGAGGTCTAGGTTAAAAACTGCTAATAAAAATTAGATACAGGTCTATTTGGTGACTGCAATGAGATAAAAAAATCAAGTATTTAATAATGTTGATCTAAATAACAGCAGTCCTACAGACATGTTGAAGAACTCCCTTGAAATTAGTACTGTTTCATCAGCTTTCTGCAAGTCCTGGTTGCTGAAATAACTGCAAGTGACTAATATAGTTCATAAACATCCCTTCTCAGATTTGCTTTTATATCTTTGTGAATTGTCTTGCACAGCAGAGGTCATTCTTGAATTCCTCTGAATGCCTTTCATTTGGGGAGAAGAGGAATTTGAGGATACAGTACATTTAATCTTGGGTTTTCATGTTTCCAGTTATTTTCAGGGCCAGGAGACAGTAGTACATAACCTGGGGCTGCAATAAAACTTGACGTTTCCTTCTACTTCCTCTCCAGAGGAGAGAAGGCATGACTGCGTGGAGGCAACGTTCTGCAGGGGAGCTACAGATTTCACAGATTCATTCTGTCTGAACGCCCCAGCAGAAGAAATATTTATACAAGGAAATACCACTCAAACAGCAGCATCTCGCTTCCAGTGGGTGCACAGGGAGATGACTGGGAAGACAGTACCATAAACAAAGAGCCCAAGGGGTGCTGGGAGGGAGGGATGCATCTGCCTTTATTGCTCAGCTTCCAGCATTAGACAGACTTTTTTTTCCTTTCTTTTTTTTAAGTGCTTAAATTCTGTTTATTTTTAGCTTTGATTAAATATTTTAGGATATTTCATCAGTGGATATTTAGTTTTAAACCCCCAGAAAACCAATTCAACTAACTAAGAAAATACTAAATTTTACTTGAGTATGAGACTCTAGAAGGCAAAACATCAAAGAGCAAAAGTTATACAGATCAGACCCAAAGCAGGGTGGTCACCTCCCAAATGTCCTGGGCTTCAGAGAGCTCAGTAAGAAAAGAAAATGCCTTTAAACACAAGAACCCAACATGGTAAAATGTAAATAGTCCTGCTGGAAAACACTGCACTCACTCCCACATGAGCTGTGCTTTTCTCCTGCTGGACATGGGAAAGACTATACAAGAACAGGCTGCTCCCATTAGTAGGCATGTTTCAAGAAGGGTGCCTGCCTCGTAGGATTTAGAGCTGTAGTTACATTTATGCTTGAACTGAGCTCAATAAAAAGAATATATAAATTGCATGAAGTCATGTGAATTACAGAAATAAGTGATGGGTTGCATATATTACTATATTACATACAGCCATACACACATGACTTGTGCTTTTAAAATACTGCAAATCCTACATACAAAAGCTCAGAATGAAAGAAAAAATATTTTCACTAGACACATCTGGGTCTGTGTTTAGGTTGACTTGTTTGAGAGTAGCTCATTTATTGTCAACATTTTGTAAGCATCTAAAATCTGTTAAAACCATGGTTTAAAACCATAACATATAAAGAGATTACCAAATTCCCTAGAAGAAAGTGTTCCAGATTACACATCTCTGACTATTAAAAATATGACGTTCTTATTGTTGGTGTTTAGAACCACTTAGAACAATTTTTGATAAAAATATGATAAATATATTTCTTTTCTATTTGAGACACTCTTCTAGAAGAGACTATTGTGGACGACTATTTGAGAGTCAAATATGATTTTCTTTCTCCTGCTATCAGTTTGCCTGAGGACAAGGCCTGCTCTGTGTGCAGATTCCAAATTGTTTCTCGTTTATTAAGTATTTTGTCTTGCAGAAACCAGGTGCAAACCTTCAGCAATGTGCAAATTAATCTTGTTCACAATCAGAGGCAGCAGCAGAAACATCCGCTGGCAAAAGTAGGTGTTGCAAAATTGTCTAAGGTGTGATTGGTGAGGAAATGAAATGGAAAAAAAACCTAGCTCTAATAGAACAGTTATTTATATGCTAAGAAAGGAGACGGCAAATGTGTTTGGGTGTGTTTTTAACCTCTTTAGCTTTCTAGGAGGATGTTATTGACATCAGGTACAAAGTAAAACTGTTGAAGGAAAGAAAAAGCCTTTAAAACCACTATTTCTTTAGCTGTTAGAGGGTAGAAAGAAAGGATTTTTAAAATGAGAGAAGAAATAAAAACACTGAAGTAGAAGGAACTAGGTTATTATTAAAATAGTAAATAAATGTAGAGTTTAAAAAACCGTGGAAGGCGTTCAAGAAACTAAGAGCGAGAAACTATGAAATATGGCAAACAATGAGATGATGTTCTAAAACTGTACTTAATACCAAGAGTAAGGCCACAGGCCTGAAGGGAGGAACAGAGATAAAGGGGATGCTTGGTTTGAAGATCATGCCTCAAAAGAGTCAGCTATGAATCATGAATAATTTATACCCAGTATTGCCATTTGAAGTCAAATAGATCAAACTTAGGACGTGAAAAAAATCTTTAAAGACTACAGATAACCATCTTGAAGCATTAGTTAGCAGCTTCACAGGTAGAGGTAGATCTTCTAGGTGTATGTAATCACCCTAGTCCAAATCCTACAAGGTATTTAAATGGCTTGCTCTTTTCAAGAGGAGACCTTTGAAGAACTATTTGTTTCTCAGACAGACATATTCAGGATAGAAGTTCACAGCTACTATAAAACTGATTCCCCTGGGAGTCCCCATTCCATGTCACGGTGTGTATTGCCATCACATTGTATGTTTTCAGGCCCACAAGTGTAACCTCTTAATATGTTAAAAGTGAGGTTACATCAATGTGAACTCCATGGGTAATGTCTTTTTAAGACATTTTTTCTTTTAACATTTGAAAATGTTATGTCCTGGAAAGCTTTTAAGAATGAACTGGCAATTGTGGATCCAAAGCACTGTGAGACAAAGGGAGAAGGATGCATTTGGAGTCCCACAGGACTGGGGAGGGAGCTGTGGATTGAGCTGTACCCTGTAGGCTGGGCTGCACCCGACACATGGCAATGTGATGTGATAGCTCTGGAAGCCAGATCTCTGGGGGGAGGTCTCCTGTTATTTTTTTAGAAGTTCAGGTGCTGGGTTTGTAAAAGAGAGGTAAGGCTGCAACAAGTGACAGGCATCAGAAAAGGCTGATATGCTCAAAAAGAGTCTTTCAAAGTGTTTTGCATTTATCTTTCTACAGAGGTTGCCAGACTTTAGGGTAGGGGGTGAGAGGTTGGATGCAGAAATGATGCAGGGGTCATTCACTCTGGGACAGTCATGATGTTACCTCAGATGCCATAAAGAGAGAAGGATACTCCAAGCCCAAGAGACAAAGCAATAAAATTGCAAATGTTAACTTCTCACAACCAACAAAATATTTGCTTTGAAGGGGCTCATGAGTTTGCTGGAAGTGATGTCGGAATGGAAATGCCATCCAGGGTTCTTCAGGAAACAGAGATCCCCACCAGCAAATGCTGCACTGCTCCTCCATGGTGCCATGGGCAGCAGCAGGGGCAGCTCCTGGCCCAGCTCTGCTGGCCACCTTCCCTGGGAACCACTTTGCTGCTCATGTGCACATACTGCAGGTGGGGGAGAAGGGGTAACCAAAAAGCATTGAAAATGCTGCCTTGATCTCTTTCATTCTACTGAACTCAGAGGCTTAATTTGTGACATGACTTTGAGTTTTTAATGTATCACTGATAGTGGTGTTTTCAAATTGCATCCCAGCAGCTCCCAACCAGATCAATTTTAAACATTTTATTATTTCTAGAAGTTCAAAGAAGATGACTGATGGTAGTTTTTGAAAAATACATGTTTTACTGATGTAGTTTCCTCCTTGTTTTTTGATTCTAACATTTTTATGTGAAGACAATTTTAAACCAAATGAATGTTGGAAAACATGAATACAGGTATAATCAAAGTTCTTCAAACAGCTCTCAATATGAAACAATTTCTCTCGTTCATTTGCATTACCTTGAGCTAGCAACTTTGACTTTGGAATACAATTCCACTATCATAGGAATTTTATCTCAAAGGAAAAAGAGTTTGTAGCTCCCCAGTTTACATTTCCAAAGTAAATGAATTAAATGTCATACAGTTAATACTCCTCATTGCCCTTTTCTGAAAAGCTACTTTTTCCTTTATTTTTTTTATATTGTATTGTAAGATTTTTTTTCTATAGGTAGTCTCTGATATTCTCTAATAATAAGTTGTTTTGATGAAATTTTTTACTTTTCTTGTCACCAAAGGTGCATTTTTTTTCTCACAGAATGGAAAGCTATCCAAAGATTTTCCTATACTTATACTTGATAGTATGCTAGTTTTTCTATAAATATTGTCATAGAGTTGCTGACAATCCTTGTTTTTCAAAATAATAATGGGAAGAAAATGAATTTTCTTTTTCAATAATACTTTTTCTAGGATGAAATCAAATAACAGATTTACTCAAGAACATTTTTTCTTAGATAAAGTCCTTAGCACTAGAGCAAACTGGAGTGACAGCATGCTGTCAAGAGTGGCCTGGTTATTGCTCCTGCATTTGTATAACCAAAGTCAACAAATGCAGTTCCAAGATTCTGCTGTTTCACCTTAGGATTTTGTAATCCTAAGGGGGACAATCCACCAGCTCTGTTTCAGACCAGACATTTGCTACAGTAAGATAGGAAAGCAAGTTTTAATGAACTAGAAGGATGCTTGAAAGCATTCCAAATTGTTTTCTTCTGGTTTTGCCTAAGTATTACTGGGTAGCAGCAGAAGATAATCAGATCAATGCTTATTCTTTGTTGATTGTGTGTTTTTGCATTTTGCATTAGTAGAGAAAGAGTGTTAAGGAAGGTCAAATAGTTATTGCTCTTTGTAATTTGAATTGGTAGGGTGTGAAGTCACTGTAGGACTTTTGGAGGGAGGCAAAGGAGGGTTGGGGGTATTTTTAACCTGTGCACTGAGAATGGAAGCAAGTTTGTATGATGGGTTGTTACCTACACAGTATGACTCTACTTCCTCTTCAAAGTCTTGCTCAGATTAAAATAGAAGAAATTTAGCTCCAATCAAGAAGAACACATTATTTCATTATCCAAATTTTTCATAATTTTCTCAATTTTTGGAACAACAGACAAGAAAGAAAAAAAAATAGCAATTACTGACCAGTTTCATAAACATTTCCAGTCTCTAGCACTAAGACACATAAAGGGTGTTGTGGCACTTTATGCATTAAATCTCGAAAAATGTTTTCAATTTCTCCTATGTAGGGCATGATACAAGAAAGTATTATTACATAAATTTTATCCTGCAGCTCTTTAGCCTTAATTATGCAATCTTCTTGAGAGTAGCAAAGAACTCACTTAATAGACTGTATCACTTTGTGAGATAAGTGGCATATTTTTAGCTTCTGTAATGTACATTGAAATGAGGGCAATTATGGCTTGTTTCAAAAGACAACGTTAAAACACACACTATTTACAATTCAGAATTTGTTTTAACAATACAAAATGAGGGAGTTAATGTTTGAGAATATACAATGATGATGACAGCCATTTGAACATTAGACCATGCTTAGTGTTAGGCTACTATATTCCTGTGTGAGAATGTGTTGTCAGCCTTGTAGGATGGGATATGGAATTGTAGGTAACACCCATCTAAAAATGTAAGTAGATTATTTTGTAGTCACAAAATACAGCAGAGAGTTTCAGTAGTTTGTACATCATGTACACATTTTCATTTAACACCCTAGTGTATTCTCTTTTTGTTTCTCCCATTTTATTTGATAAAAATAATTAACAATTAAAGCTCACTGTGAAGGTCTCTTCAAAGTTAGTGATGTTAATTTAGTTTTATTTCCTTTTTCCATGTATTTTTTAAACATATGGCTGAATTTAAGTATTATTAGCTCACATGGATGCTGCCTGGCTCTTTCTACATGTGACACAGATTTGTATGTCTTATTTCCAACCAGCCTTTCAATTATATCTATTCAAATACAGTGACAACAAAACAGCATCTTAGCTAAGTAGGTTACTAAAAATGCAATGTAATGACAGGGGTTTGAGAAACTAGAAATTGCACTTGCAAAGTGAAGGGATTTAACTGTGTAAGAACAGCCTTAGAGGAATATGTTTATTATTTAGGACATATATGTGCCCCAGGCAAAATGAAACCTATTTCAAATGAACTATCCCTACTCTGTACACATTATGAACACTAAGCTGTCCTCATCTTCACACATCCTAAAGAATTAATTTTTCTCCACTGAGAAATGAGGAAGATGGTGAATAACTAAATCAGGCCAAAGGAAGAAAATGTCCGAGATATTATCTTATAATCATTGTACTACAAACATGTTTTTTCGACATAAAAAGATCTGGAAGTGAAACATCAGTACAGAAATTGACCATCAGTACTACACTGATAAGTTTACAGACTGTAGACATTATCTAGTACTTTGCAGATGAAAGGATGACGTGCTCAGGAACCTTGTGATTTATCAGAGGATTGCTTGAATTTTAGTTATTTGAACAGTGTATTAAAAAATATTTATATCAGTGATTTAAACCTGCTCATTACCTGTTGCAAAATTGCTTAATGCTCAGACTTATTTTAATTCTAAAGTAATTGCGACTATACATTGTTCTTTTACTACTTTGTCACCTGGTCTGATCCTTTTGAACCAAAGATTTCTCCCTGCAATTCATTATAATTAGATTTAGCTGCAACTCCAAGAGTGACATTGCAATGATTTTCCCTTGTTGTGTTTCTGAAAAATCACTCAGTGATTGGAGGAGGTTGATTTCATTGCCAAACAGGAATTATAGGAGGGAGTTGGGATAATATGCTTTGTCCCAAGGAGTCACCAGTACTTATGAAAATATATTCATAGAGGCATAAGAGGCATCACAAGAATTTTTATGCTTGGTTATGTGCACAAAGTGTTTTAAGATATAGACTCACCCTCTTAACTTGCTGATTTTATCATAAAATTAGAAACATTCAAAACTCTGGTTTTTCTTACTTTTTAATAATTCAAATATTCTAAAAGATCTAATTATTTTCTTGCTATTAAATGAACAAATATGATTTAAAGGCAGTGTTCTATCATCTCTACACAAGTGTATTTAATGCAAAACCGATCTTGCTCGTAACATCTGTGTTTTTATAATTACCCAGCAATAAGTTCAGTGAAAATGCTTGTAAGATCCTACATTATCCCTTATTCTCTGGTTACTTGTATATTAATTCTTTTTATCCTTATCTGACCTTGCTGAAGCTCAGTTTAAGCTCTAGCAGGCCATGCTTTTAGATATAGAGAACCTTATGAAGGACAGACAGAATTAAACCTTGACCCTCAAGAATCTTTATTCAGTTGGGGAGTTATTATGAGGAGGATTTCAGGCCCCTACAACCCTTTTCCTCAGGGACAGTCATGATTTTGTTTTGTTGAGGTAAGTCAGTTGCCATTGAGTCTAGGAAAGTCTGAGAGGAAAAAAAAAGGTTGAATTAATGTCACCGGAATTGGAAGGAAGTCTTTAACCTCTCTCAAAAAATGAAAAGTAATCATCAAAGAGCCTTTCTTTTTTTTTTTTTTTTTTTGATATGATTAGGTAGAATCAGGTGGATTTCAATGCCTGAATCTCTATAGATACAAACCTGAACAGAAAAGTCAGATTCTCTCAGCCTCTGAAGTTTTTTAATCTATTGATTCCCTAGGAGTAGTGTGGTTTTTCCCTGCTTATTAAACCAAAAAGATCTAACCTGTCACTCTGAAAGAGATGGCAAAGTGAAGGAGTTTTGGCTCTGGGTGCTTTCTGCACCACCTCCAAGGGTGACGTCCCTGCAGCCAGTCATGGATTTTACCATGGCCAGATCATAATGGGAGTAAAATCTTTAGGTGTTTTAGGGTTACCTTAAGGTCATTGGCTTAGAATTGAGGTTTTTCATTGATGAAGCAAACATAAAACCAGGCGTTTCAGATTATTGTGTCTGCCTTCTGCTTTAAATGTTTCACTGTCCTACAGAGACAGTATTCTTTTAGCAAACATGTTTAAGGTAATAATATAGCTTTTTCAAAAATAAGGATATTGAGATAAATACCTCCCAATACCATAAAGAGAACAATAACGACACACAGAACACTTTAATAGCCATCTGGGTTTTCTGACTTACAGCTTTTGTCATTATTTGCTCCTCTGTAAAGTGGACACAAACATGTTTAACTTCGGCCAAAAGCAAGGTGCAGGTAATAGTACCTTGTACCCATTCAGTAGAGCAGCATCTTCAGACAGAAAATGTTTTGAGTTCTCAGACAGATCTCCCTGGCAATGCCATATGCTGCAGTCAGCCCATGCTGGAGCCTGAGGCTGTGTAAGGGGCTGGCAGGGATTTCTAGGTGCAGTGGAGATCCACTTATGCTCATTTTTAATGTCAGGACTATTTCCCAATGCAGATCTACAAATCTGATTGCAGCTGTCATATTTTGCCTTAATAAAGAAACAGAAGACAACTCCTGGGGTTTTTTCAGCATTATGAAACCTCTGGGGACTGCATATCTGCCAACAGTTCAATTCATTAGGATACAATATTGAAATAAAGTATAAAAGCTTGAAAATGCATCCTCTTCCACAAAATAATAGCCCTGATTATATTTGCCAGATAAAACAGAAACCAGACCCAGATTTACTTATGTGGTTTAACAGATGCATAGCAAGAGGAATATTTAATTACCCATTTATCAATTCTGAGCAATGCACTGTCTCTATTGCATAGCTCCTATTAGCTCTCTAAAATATAGAAAAGGAAGAAAATAAAGATATTTACAAATATTGCCTGACCAGTCTTGTGGCTCCTCTGCAGCTTGTTGAGTTGCTATTTATTAGTCTTCTAATGCCTTTGTATCTAATTAAAAATTCAGGACAGGCTCTGTAAATAAGCAGTAGACAATATCTGGTCTAAAAAAAGGAACTACCCAGTCATAGAAATGAACTGGGAATACCAGAATCTCCATCTGTCCTGAATAATTACGCATTTACAAATTGTTTTGCACAGTACAATATTTTTTATGGTCAAAACAACTGGAATAGTGAGTAGAAGTTAAATATATGTAGGACTTGTATGAAATTCATGGAAACCTATTGATAGAATTTCAAGATTTCAGCAGCTTCTTTCCTCTTGGCCTCTGGTATGATTTCATAAATTCTCTGATTTTAGGGTTTCCACTATTTTCCTCTCTACCAGCATTGATCATTGTTATGATTTAAAAACAGTATGGTTGTTTTACTCCTTTGATCATCAATAATATTTTATTCCAGATTAGTTCCATACTTCCAAGTATTTCTATAGGTCATGTTTTCTAAGCTTCTTACTTGTTTTATTCCCCTGCACTACCCTGTCTTTCTCAAAATATTGCATTTAGAAGTGATTTTTTTATTGATCAAGCAGAATGCAGCAACCATTTGACGTAAATTTTTCACAGAGCAACGCAGTGAATATTTCTCCCAAGTTTACACACCACACTGAGTAACACATCCCAGGGGCAGGTTTTTGCAATAATATCATGTTCTCTGTCCTTTGTGGACTACTACAGCCCCCCAATTTCTTTTTTATTTTTTTTTTAATTACTGATGTTTTTATATTTGTGCAGTTGATTATTTCCGTCCTACAAACTTTCATTCTTAGATAATTAATTACAAATTTTGAAATGTCCTATTTCCTGTTCTAAAAGTGCAACATGTCCTTCTTGATATAATCCATGTGTGCATTATATTTAACAAATCTTATACTACTGTATCACTTGCTGCTCTTTGTAAGGACTACTCATTAGTTTGTTTACTAGTTTGTTTTAGCTGTGCGCATCCCAATTTTGCAAGTTGGTGAATTTTTGTTCTCAAGTCTTTTCCATCAGTTCATCCTTTTTTTATTGGAGAATCTCATTGCTGTTCACTGGATGCGGCCTTACACTGTGAGCAAAAAGGTGACACACAATAAATGGTAGTTCCTTAATAAGATATGCTCTCTTTGAGTAATGGTTATTGACGTGCATCAATAGTACAAAATGTTTTAAACCAATCTCGTTTTTTAAGTGTGTGAAGTCAACTGTAGTAGTTTATATAACTCAGATGATATTAAGTCTCAACACGTGTTCTATTGGAAATAATCTAAACTAAACCAATGCTGTTTACACATAGTAGATTTTAGTGAAAAGGCCACAAAAAAAAAAAGCTGATAGTGTTTATGGACTAGTCAGTTATTTTAATTAAATGCCCTCAAGCAGAAGGTTTACAGTTAATTTTTTAGGACTCCCACTATTACTGGACTCTTAAATTGGATTCCAGTTGCTAAGTTATTTCTTACTGCTTGGTCTGTGACTTTGGAAGAAAATAAAAGTTGCATGTAAATGTTCAATTTGGAGAGAAACAAGCTGGTAATTCAGGATGACGTACTTAAGAGAAACAGAGGGGTGGTTTGTAATATTCCAGTTGTGTTTTTTCAGCTGTTGCTGGGATTTGCTGGGATTTGCTAACTAAGGGACAGAATTCTGACATCTGGCCCTTTGAGTTAATCTTGTATTTCTGCAGTGCGTGCAAAGGAAGAGCAGCAGATAAATGTATTAATTTCAGCAAGAGCCATCAGGTCTTAGGAAGCTTACACTCAAGCAAGCCTTGTCCTTCTCTGCCCATAACCCAGCCCACAGCTCAAATGTTCAGCTTGGACATGACAGAAAGAGAGTAGTGGAGTTTGTAATGGCCAAATCTCAGCCGTCCTGATTCTCTCTCCAGGCACAAAGCAATCATTGCCCTCAAGGACGAGAAGGTGTTGGTTGTTGGGAGGTATAAAGCTGGAAAAAAGAATTTGTTTTGAAATTGTGTAAATAGAGACACTGAAGGTTTACTCCAGTTTCAAATGCCTTAATGCTAGCCTGAAGATCCTTTTGTTCTCTAACTGTTCAATTTTGTATTCTCTAACACCCCTTCTTTCATTCTGGTTTCTCTGGGGTTTTTTTCACCTAAATTTAATTTTGGGGAAGAGTTTGTGGGAGTATAGTATAGCCTTCTTTCCAACATCTCATTAATTTTTCCATTGCCTCCTCCACTGTACCTCAGATTCTATCTCCACCAAAGCTTTGGCATTAGTTTGTACTGAAATTCTGCACTGAAAGTAATTGCATAAAGTGTCAAGATTATTTTAGTTCTATGGGTACTCAAACATTTAACTAGGGTACTCTGGCTGCACCTAGGTTGCTATTAAACTTGGAATCCTTTTTTTGTCCTTACTGTTCATAAAACTTTTGAAAATATACTCAAGCTAAGGGTGTAATTATAGGTAGAGTGTGGGTCTGACTGAGCAATACTGGACTTAGTGTAGTTTCCAGCATGCTAATAAGTAATTTGAGGAAGCCATGAAGACCTATTAGTCTCTGCTGGCTTTAAAAAACATATTTGTAGGAAATAGACCAGATTCACATCACCTGCTATGGGTTTGGGTTTTTTTCCTGCCTTCTATTATTTAGATACCATAGCTAGATCAAAATAAAACCTAATTTTGCATATCTGTGGTTATAAACCAAGAGGAGCAATGAAAATCAAACACAGGGTAACCGCAGGAGAAGAAATACATACACAGGAAATTTTTTCCAAATTTTTATACACAGCAGGCTTGTGAATGCAGCAGCAGCAGACTGAGTAGCTTTCATGTGCTTTTTAACTTAGGAATTGAGTGACGAGTTTTTGCTGCTTTAAAGTGCATGCGAGCTGCTAATTACTTGATTTTAATTCAAACAAAATGAACTGGTGTGTCTCGTTATATTAAAAACTATGGATGCCAAATGATGGGAGTACTCCAGGTGAGTACTAACAGCTTGAATGACTAAACACTGCAAAAAGAAAGGTTTGCTTTGCACGAGAAAGGGATCTTTTGCTTTTTGCTATTTTACTGTTTATTTCCCAGTATGCAACTCGTTGACATTAAGAGAATATTAGAGCATGTTTTTGAGTCACCAGTGCACTCAGTCAGGGTATTGGAAGCTTGTAGCATGTCAAGATTTTATTATTTTCAATCTCTGGTCAAAAATAAAAAGAGTTGATTAGAGAATGGCTCAAGCAGAAAATTAAAGAAAATAGCAAATAGAAGAAACTCAAATTAAGGCTGAAATATAGATAGTTTTCAATGTGGGCAGGATGAGACTGGAAGCACACTTGGGTGCAGTGCTGCCATTTGTGCTGTCTGAGGGGAGATGTTTTTATTGCTGTTTATATTTTTGCTTTGAGAGCCCAGTGTAATGGTAGTTATTAGCAGCTGTGGCTCGCAGACATGCTGCTCTCCTGTCCTCTTTTGCACCTTTATGTTTGTTTTCCTGAGAAAATGAGAAAAGTTAACTGCTTTCTTCAGTACTTGACTAAATGCCTTCCTTGGCTACACTGGCAGCAGACTCCATGAGGCATACATCGCTGCATTCTGGGTTTGCCCTGCTCATGAGACTGAACACATCATTGGTGCTCAATGTCCAGAGATTAAGGAGCTGGAACTTGAATTAATTCTCCGTCTCTTTGCTTGTTCTCCTGTGTAATGTACAGCAGGCTCTTCTCAACTCCAGCATATCTCACTTTCCTTTTTGAATAAAACAGTAATGCTGGCCTTTGAGAAATAAAATGGGTGGGGGTATTTCTGAAGTCAGAATAAACACAAATGTCTGAATTTAAATTAAGATACTTGCCAGAACTATAAAGTAAGGTAAAAATTGGAAGCAGCTGGAAAAAATCCCCAATCTGCTTACATTTAATTGTTCTTTTTGAAAGTAAGAAATGAAAGACAAGAGATACCATGCATATACAAGAATATGAATATGCAGTTCCTCTTTACATCTCATAGTCACTGGTTTTCTTTCCACTGAGAAATAAAACAATAAATATATCTAGAAAAATATTTTTCTGTTTAGTTAGTAGGGTTAAAATTGTATTTTTATTAAACACTGAGTACTTCCTCATTTATCATTCTAAATTCCATTACTTGTTTCCAAGGAGATAGAAATATGAAGGAAGGCCATCGGAGACTCTGATTTGTAAGGCTGTTCTCTTTAATGAAAGTTGAATGTGCCTTATTTTAGGAAACAAAAACTTGGAGCTTCTGTAGTAAAGAAGTTGTGACTTTGAGTTTCTCTTCTGTGCAGGCTTACTTTGTGGGAAGGGGATTGTAAAATGTTCAGTGCAGTGTCAGATCATCCTTTAGAGGCTCAGTTCTGCTGTTTTCTGCAATGAAGCAGTGCAAGTTCCCCCACCCATCCACCCTTTGTAGCAGTGGCTTTCTCCTGACAGACAAGTTTTTTTATGGAGAACAAGAATGGACAGTAAACAACTGGTTTTCCTTCCTGAAAGGAGCTCAGAAATGCCAAATCCTGTAATTGTTCAGTGCACTGTAAATGCTAAGTTCTAACCAGAGATATCTTTCTTGGTTTAATTCTGTTTATAAGATCCTAACTGAACCTGGAGGCAAATCCTTCAGTTGTCTTACCTGAAGTAGTCTTCACCACCTCAGTTGTGTTTCTCAGTCCTGTGAAGGCGAACTGGTAAAGCCTCCAGGAGCGGGTGTCCCCCACCTCCACCGAGCTCCTCTTCCACTGGTAGATGATCTCTTCTCGGGGGTAGCCATCTTATTGCAATGGAAAACAACAATGCTTTGGTTCATAGTCTCTGCTAGGCTGCAGGGTGCTTTGGGGAGTAAAAATACTACTAGGCTATTTCTGGGAAAAACTGGGGAAGCATATTGCAAGTAAATTATAGATATGTTTTTCTCAAGTTACTTACTAGTGCCTTTTACTTAATGTCACATTTTATTAATTATAAAAGCACTCGAGATAAATTTTTCAAAAATAGGTTTTCCACTTTTTTTGACCTAATAGGATGCAATTTTGCCCATCCTCCAGATGCATCTGCAGCTGGACCAGGAATTCACACCTTGATCTAACCACAAAATGTCAAACTCTTGACTCCAACTACTGCAAGAGTAAAATACCCATGCACAGAGAGAAAGTGGAAGGCCAGAACACCTTGATGCTGAAAGTAAAAATTTCTTGTTTTATGGTCAGATATAAGCATAAATTAATCACATAGAGTCCAGAAATTTTATAATTTTTAATAGCAGTCCTTAATGATATTTGTAACCATATATGATACATGTACTGAAAAAAAAAAAAAAAGTTAAAATCAGTGGCGTATGTCAAATTAAGAACATAACCTTCACTGACTCTAAGTATGTAAAAATAAATTTATAATAAGAAGTTTAGTGTGGGTCAGAAAAAGGAATACTTTTAAGCATGTTACTTACAGCTTGAAAATTCCAGTGGGCAGGAATGGACATCCATTGGGAAGTTGTGTAACTGTAGCTGACACTCAGCATCAATTGTCAGCCTGAGAAGAAAGAGATGAGGAGATACATAAATATATATATATATATATGTATAAAGTAAAATATTGCTATCTATGTAATTACTGGAATATTCCAAGCATAGAAAGACATCATGGTTACTGATAAGCAATATTTCTTTTTTGGTTCCATAGACCCTGGTCTTCTACTTTCTGGACTGTGTAATACAAGAAGGTATTAAAGTTCTGTTCCTGTGTATCTGAAATGGCAGCATTACTCATGACTGACAAATCCATAGGTAGGTAGATATACAGGTCATCTCATGAGCAGTGACAAATCTTTGTGTCACAACATGCCATAAAGCATTAGGAAAATGTATTTTATGTGACAAAGATTCTATTTCAGAAATGATGGATAGGAGTCCAAATTTAGACATCTGCATCCAAGCCAGCCATCTAGACTCCCTTCAGAGCTAGTGCAGAGGCGCTCTGAGGATACACTTCCTCTCACTCCAAAATAAGACATTCAAATTTAATCAGAAAAAAAAAATGTACCAAAAGGTGTTTGTCTCCACTGAATACTAGGAGATTCTCCAAGCTAACTCAGGTAGTGTTGATGTTAAGCTCAGGTAAAGACAATAATTTTCAGAAATCCTAAATAAGATGAAATGTACCCACTGGTGTTCCTGCCAAAAACTCCCCATTTTTTCATTTACTCCCAACCCAGCCATGACCTGCAGGATACTTGAGCTTTGAAAGAGAGGGAAGAGGTGGGGTGAGAGATGGAAAAAGGAAAAGGGTGGGGTAAAGTGTTTGTTTCACAAAGTGTCTCTAGGAAAGCTGTAGGTTTCTGGTCTTTGCTGATTCTGGGGTATTTAAATGGTATTTAAATGATGAGACAAACCTGGCTTGTCTCCAGGTTCCTGAATGAAGGTGTTGTGGGCAAATGACACTGAGTCATCCTGTGGGACACAGTGGAATGCTGGGACCACCAAGTTAATGGGGTCCAAAGGCAACCTTTCTGTGCTGGGGATTTAGGACAAAATCTAATTTCCCTGTTTCCCTTCCTCTTCTCATTTTCATCATCTTCAGTACCACAGATACTTGATTTCTTGCTGGGCAGGGTGTTCTTAATCCTGGGGGAGGTGTCTGAGAAAGCTCAACCAGCCCTTCTGGATCCCTCTTGAGGACAGAAATTGATCTGGGCTCATCTTTATCAGACTGCTTTGATTTTCATTAGATTTCAATTCTTATTATTCTATTATCTCTTCTAGAAATGCAATAGGTAATAAATGTAAAATAACTACAAAATAAAACTCATTTTTATAATTCAGACAGTTGCAACATTAAAAGGTTGTCTCAACCAAAGCTTCACATTTCATTAAAACCATGAGTGTACTTTTCTCAAAATTTTATTTTTGGCAACAATAAAGTAAAAGCAAAATAAAACTTTGATGAAATGTAGTCTAAAGCTCAGATAATCTTATGTCTATCATCTTTGAATCTATAATCTCATTTTACATTTTAAATTCTCTTGAAAAAGTGCTATGTTTATCTATATTTTACATAAACCCAAATATTATATCACATGCAAGAAAAAGTATAAAAAAACAATCTCACAGGATTTTTACATTTAGGAAGTATTATGATCATTTGGAATATGATATTTGAGTTGTTACCTATGGCATACACATAATTATTGAAGAGGCAATTTGTCTTAAAAGAAAAACTGTATTCATGACCAGGGAACCTGGACAGGTTGAGCACATCAAGTTCAGATCCATGAAAATTTTGGTGGAATGGGGCATATCCATAGGTTTGAGTTAAATATTCAGTGCTGGGATGGCATAATCTTATTTGTCTAAGATATTTGAGGAACAGATTGCTTTTTCATGGGGGAGTTTCATCTGATTAGATTGTAATCAATTCAGAATAAAAAGCCTTTGATGTATGCAGTAGCTCCTTTTATACCATCTACTTAGCTCAAGGATATTTCACATTTATCAGTTTAAAACAATTAAAAAGTAGAAGGGACAAAACAAAATGTAAACAATAAAACATATGTGAAAATGAAGACTAATTGCTATAAAAATGCCTATGTTAATATAGGAAGGTGACTATTGTGGAGCAAGACAGTACAATATGTAAAAAGAAATAAAACTTCTTATTGTGCCAATATAAAATAAATTTCATACAATTGATATCTTCTAAATTCTTCCCTTTTTCAGGGTTGTTTGTGGAAATATATAGGAAAACCCAATATTTTTTCCCTTCAGGTTAATGTCAAATGACCTGAATTCACAGGAGTTTTCTCTTTGGCTTTCCTTAGAAAAAATTAAATTAAAGTTAGGTATAAATACCTCAAAGTGTACAGGACTCTGCCATCATTCCAGATCCTGAGCATCCTGTTAGGAGTGGTTATCCAGTGAGCATCAGCCTTCTTGGAATTTCGGAAAAAAGTGTCTGGTATCCAGATCTTCCCAACCATGTTGCTGTTTAATCTGAGCACTTTTATGGTGCTGTTGAACTTCAGACGTCTGTCATACCACGTTTGGGCGAAAAATATATCAATTGTATATTCCTGTTGTGTTAACCAGAAATACTGATGAAAACACAGCACTCAGCATTCCACAAAACTCCTGATATGCTTTCCTTAATTTCATATGAAAAAAATGGGAGCTACAAAAGATGATACTAGAACTGATAAAACTGATCTCTTTTGGTGAAGTTTTGAGGCATGTTTTACCAAAGATTACTGTTTTAAAACAATTTATTATTTTACCATTGAGGGTAAAACTAAGGTACAAGTGAGTGTTATACGCATCTTTCTAATTCTGTCCCCCCACATCTCAGCCCACACCTGCTCAGGTCGGAGAACAATTATTATTTCCTTGGATCTAGGACAGGAAAAGCTTGAGCTGACTAATTGCCTGTGCCCCCTGGTTGATCTCAGAAATGGTGAAGTTGCTGGAGAAGTTCTAGGCCTTTTACTTATTATCTCGTGGTGGTAAGACTGGTAATATCACTCATGACTGGTTTTGCCAATTTTGTAGCAATCTGGAAGATTGGTTTTATTGTAGTTAAACTGTTGTAAAGCATTTGAGAACAGAGCACACAAAACTGTGAGGATATTAAAACTATTATTTTTGCATTTGCAGCATATAGCTGTTTTCTGACTTGTACAGATTTATAGCCCAGAGTCCTCCCATCCATAATTAAAATGAGATTTTAAAAGTAATATAGGTATGCCACAGCATTAAGAACTAATGGAAGCTTTGTAATGTCAAAATGATGGAGACTTTGTAACAAGGCAAATGGGCAATCCTTTACCTACCATATTGATAGCATTCACAGGGCCAATGCTATTTACGTACATGTCAGTGTGAATTATTGTCGGTTTAACTGCAAGAGAAACAACAAGAATCAGTAACCAATGAAGGTCAAAATCAACTACGTGAAAGTCAAGCACGAGCATGTTACTATGGCATCTCTCCTCTGTGGTTGCCTTACATTTAAATGTGCATATAAAATAAATACAAATTTTCAACAATATCTTCAGTTCAAAATTAGTTGGAGACACTTTGGACAAATTCTTGTGTCATTTATGCTATCAAAACAAATTCCCTTATGCTGAGAGAACAAATACTGAAACAAATGTTTGTAGCCTAGAGAGGCTCATCTGACTGAGAGCATCTGCATTTTGTCTCAGGTCACAGCAAAGCATCAAAGCAAAACACTATCAACAAAAGCAAACTTATTTCTCTTATGATGCCTTGCATCACTTGTTTTACATCGTAATGCCAAACACAATGCCACATAACTCCTGTGGCCTTCATAGGTGGCTGTAGATAAGTAACAATTTTGTGAGCCAAAGCCAAAATACTTAAGGCTCTAAGGCAGAAATTAAGAATAGTTGTTAAATTATTTTGAGATCACTCCATTTCAGCTTTATTCTTCTTATATACCTTGGCTACAGCATGTTTGTTTTTATCCCAGGTGATTTTAGGAATGCTTTACTTCTTTTCTGTTTCTAAAATCTTGGTTTAAGTGAAGACAAATTCCTCTGCTAATTTACACTGCATACATACACTGAAGGTTAAAGACTCATGTTATCCTTCACTATGAAAAAATCCTTAGTTTATAAGCCACTATAAACTTGTTGACTTCCTTCATTAACCTTGCTGCTCTCTGCTTTCCTCTGTCTACCTCATCCATGAAATCTGTGCCTTTTTCTCTAATCTTATTACTGCTGTGTCCTCTTCAGCACAAGTATTGTCTGCCTGCTCTTTGCTCTCATGGGGCTTCTCAAACTGACTGAGATTTTTTCCTTCGAGTTACCTCAGTAATCAGTGGAGAGGAAGATCCCTCCAAAAGGTGATTGACTAAAATAAGACTTCCATTCAGAGTGCAGGCTTGGCTCTGTTTACCTGCACTGGCTGTGGGAATCATCTGGGCACATTGGCTTTGCTTGGCTGCAGCTATCTTTTGTGAACCTCCTCCTCTGTGCCCCATTCTGTCACCTCCTGCCCAGTGTGTGCTAACCTGCTGCTGTTGGAGGCTCTGCATCCATCACGTCATACAAAGATTAGGCTGTATTAACCTCTTTTTGGCCTTTCTTTCCATTGTATTATTTGTGATTCTCTGACAGAATCTCTTAGGTACAAAAAAAAAAGATAACTTGTTTTTTCTTTCCCCAGAAGTTTAATTCTGAGCATCCTATGCAGGTATATCATCACAAGCTGCCTGATTCAGCAAATTATAACACTCTTATTAGGCATCTTAGGATAAATTCAGCCATCTTAATTTATGCCAGCTTCCAAAATCAAGACTAATTTACATATCTCTGATGTTTTTCTGCATTGCATTTTAGTCTTGTAACTACTTTGAATGGATTCTGCTTCCTGAGTAGCATAATATGATATGAAAATTCCTTCTCTTTACTGGTTAATCAACAGTGATCTAAAACTAAAACCAACGTACCTCCTATGTCAGGTCTCAATTTGTTGTCATATCCTTCCAGCAAACCATTTAAAATAAGAGTCACATCACTCTCATGGACTTTGGGAGTCAAAACCCAAGTCTTATTTGAAGTGTAATCTTCATAATCATCATCTCCCTTTTGTGTGGAACTATTAAAGAAAGAAAAATGAAGAAAGGAAAAGCCTTGAAAAATACAAATTTGAAGGTTTCTTTCTTTAGAATAAAACACACGTGCATTTTAGATTTTAATAATACTATAAAACCATTTTTTAAATTTCCCATTTTTAAAATTAGACTCCCAGTAAAGATGCCAAATTACAGTTGAGGTTACAGTTCACTTTATCAGCATTTCCTTTTAGTATGGTTGAGATCACCTTCTGTTTGTTCAGAGGAACAGCAGTGCTTACCACCTTTGTCATGGCTATTTTTTCTCCCATTGACTCAGGTGGGTCCTGTTATGAAACAAATCTGTCACTTGGCTTATGCAACTCTCCACCAAAATATCACTTATTATGTACACATTGCTTTAGTTCTGTTAGAATGATTTGATGAAACACATTACTGACAAGAGCAATAATTATATTTATTCAGACAAACTTCTCATGCAGCTTTTCTCCACTCTGATGAACTGGAGCGTATTGTGCATTTGGATAGCTGAGCACAAATTTTTGCCAAGGGTTTTCCTTTTCCCTTTTGCTAACCGCAACCCACAGAGGATAAAAAGTCTGGCTGCTGGGGTTTTTCTGCTCCTCAGAACTATGACAGCAGATCTAATTTAACCTGCTCAGTACAGTAAAAAAGGCAAGTTTAGAGTCAGAAATGTGTAGACTAGTCTTAATGAATGTTTTGTTTCCCCAAAATCAGTGCTTCCAGTTCCAGAGGAGAACATTGAAACTACTTTAGAATATGATGTAATCAGATATTTTCATTTCAGAATGTTAGTGATAATCAGCTGAACAGTGCTAGGCAACTGTATGGTTTTTTGCATAATATGCCAGTGCCCTTCTTTGTGACAAAGTTTAAACACTGCTGGCTAGATATGGAATATCTTAATGATACTGCAAATATCTTAAGCCAGCATATAGAGTGATAGGGTGAAAAGCAGAAAAATTAATTATTTTCCAGTTGCAGCTAGAATCTGGAGTGGGAAAGAGCAGAGAGAAACAGATTCTCACGGGAGCTGGATCTTCTGCGTGCCACACAAGACTGAAAGAGGCCCAGCTGGCCATGGCCATGGGTGCAGTAGGGAAGGGACCATTCCTCCCAGAGCCTGAGAGCACCATTTTGTTAAGAGCAGTCTTCACTCAGCTGAGGTCACACCCTCCCTTCCCTGCAGTGCTCTCCTGCTGCATCCAGCTTGTACCACCCAGAGTGGCCCAAAGGCTTTCCAGTGCTGGTGTTTGGGAGCTGTAAGCCAACTGCACAAATACAATCTCACTAGGAAAGAGGCTTTGGGTTCTTTCTTCCCCTGGGCACAGCCTGACAGGGAAGAGCTGTAGCCCTTTCTGCCTCAGTGCAGGACGCTGCCTCCCAGGAGGTGCTGAAGGCACAGGGACATTTCAAGCAGCCTGAGACTGCACAGGGCTGTGGCAACTAGCAATGTGCAGCATGGAGAGAGAGCTGGTCTTGCTGTGAGCTGAGCTTGGAAGCTGCTGATGAGTCTGATGTACACCTTTGTTACGTGTGCTGGGTACAGGCACCGACTGCGGCCTCCAGGCACTGTCCCACCCTCGCTGCAGCAGCCGCGGGGTCTGGGAGCTTCCCAGGTCAAGAATTGGCAATGCAGCCTCAACATTCTGGCTGCACAAGCCTGGACTTGTAGTGTTTTATTAGGAATCAAAAGCAAAGTTTTAATTGGCAATATGGTCCATAGTATTCTGCTGGTACTGACAAACAGGCCAATTTAATTAAATTGAGAGGATTTTTTTTTTTTTTTTATTCAGTTGTCTGGAGTTCAAAGATCTAATTGTAATTCAGAGAAACATAATTGAAACCAAATTCTCTCTCCTGGAGGAAAGGAAATACTTCTAAATAAAGTCTTTGCAAACAGAAGGCACTAGATTATATGTTTTCAAACTATGCAAAGTGAATGAAGAAAAATAACTTTATTTATAAAAAACCTTATTCCTGTTTTATACCAATTAAACAACCATTCTCTCAAAAGAATATGTTTTTCTGAATGGAAAAGAAAAATAAATGCAGTCTTTCACAAAGGCAATATGTTACTGAATATCAGTGCAATGAAAAAGCTTCAAAGCTCAAACCAGCTAAGTAATAGAGTCTGGTCCACTAGACAGTGCAAGATTAGAAGTGTGTTTGTCTAGAAGTTCTCTCAGATCTAGAACAACCTAACTGAACAGCAACCCACAGTAACTGAAACTTCCATTCCTTCTTGGAACTTATTTGTATGACAGAAACAGCTGTTTGTTTGCTCATCTCTCCTCTCAAGCCATTTTGGCAGTCCACATCTCCAAAACCAGCAAATACTGTATGAAATCAGTGGGAGATGGAGGGAAAACACAGCCAATGTATTTGGGGAAAAATGCTACTGAATTCCAGCTTTTATGAGACTTCCACAAGGATCATAAGTGAGCATGGGTATGCAATTGTCTGTCTGTGTAAACCTGAATTCCAGCCAGAAAAATCAGAGGTGCTTCTCTATACAAATGAGCAGAGCTTTAGCAATGTAATGCCATTAATACAATGAAAATTATAATGACAAAGCCCTTTTCATCTCCTTAAGATTTTCAGATCAGTCCTTCTGATTATATGGCTGAAATTTTTCAAGTGCTTTTAATGTCCAAACCAAATTTGTTAAAGCCTAGATTATACCCAAACGCATATTGAAAACTATTTTTATTTTTCTGACTGCTAGAAATTTTCAAATCTAGTAATATAGGTATGAAGAGAAACACATATTTACCTATTTGAAGATTAAATTTTTGAAGATTCATCTTTCTGATACTGATACAAAATCTCACCATTTGAGATGTTCCACTGTGATATTAATGCCATTGCAAGACATCTGCAACACTGCTTTACATAAATCCATACATTTCCTTGCTAGAAAAGAGATTACTTAAGAGGGTCAGAACCCAAGCTTGAAACTTCAAGCCATAGAGTAATTAAAGTTGAAGGCACTTTTGGAGGTCATCTGGTCCAATCCCTTCTCAGTTTGCCATCTGAGTCTGCATGTGGTGGCTCTTATGGTAATCACAAATATAGATATATATCTATATGTGTGTAACCATAAGTGTTTAATATGCAGGGGGTTATTTGTATGTATTAATTTATTTGAAATATATCTTCAAAAGGCAGGAAGAGGGCAGAAATTGCTGGTGCTAATAAGCATTTATTAATTTAGATCAGATTTTCTTAATAATATATGCAGAGATCTATGAAATGGTATCTCACTCTACAATTATATAAAAAAATCTCATTCTGCCAATGAGTATTTTACCATGTCAGGGGTTAAACTAATGTTTTTTTATCTTCCTTCCTAAAAAATTTCATAGTAATCTTAATCCTGCATTGAAGTTGTTGCTCAATTTGTAACATTTATAAAGCTCTTTTGAATGCTCATTGGTGAGGAGTAACTTTAGCACAAACTGATGTTGGTGCAAACTAAGTATTCAGGAACTTATTCTTCAGATCTTTGCCAGTGCATTTGATCCATACATTTCTTTGCAATACTCTCTGGGCAGCATTTAATCATTTTTGGTGCAAGTGTAATCCCTGTGGGCAGAGGTACCCACTGCAGGTGGAGCGGGGGTCACCAACCAAGGGAAAAAGAATTAATGAAATGATGCTCACTTCCATTGTTATAGCTTCCTTTGTGGGCCCCTTAGCACTAAAGGCATTATTTCTATACTGGAAATGCATTAAAATTGTAGAAAATGGTGTCTCTGCTGGGAAATCACTGATACATTAGGAAAACAGTTTTTTTTCCATCTTCCTTATTGATCCTTCTTCAGAAGACATGGTCAAACCCATTACTTAAATGTTTCATTAATGTGCTGATACACCATTCTCTTAGCAGACCAAAGCCACGGAAGTCCACATTATAGTTTGGGAATATATATATATTTTTATTAGATCTATCATGATTTCTTTTCTTTTGTGCTTTCATTTCCTGGAAGTTAATTTGATGCCTATGTAAACATAACCTTCACTTTAGTAAAACTTAACAAAAATTATATTAATAGTATATAACTGTCTTACATTATTATGCTTTCAAGCCTATTGGCTTAATTTCTTTAGTTCAAAAATTAATATAGGTTACTAATTTCAAAACTACTGTGTTTTAGTTAAGTCCTAACGTAAAGTCAACACTATAACTTTGGATGATCTCTGCTGTCATCTCTATATCAGAGACACTCTAATGTGAGTTCCAGGAGAATCATATGTAATGCTTCTTGGAAAGACACTAGGTATCTACAAAGGTAGAGATAGGCCATGCACTATTTAATATCACAGAGAGCAGCAATAATTTTACAGTTTAAATTGGGGGAGAGATTGGGCACATCTTGTTTAAGTAGTGAGCAGTAACTCTCAAATTATATCCCTTTGAAATAAGGCATTATTTCCTAATCCATAAAAATGTGACTTTCACAAATTATTACAAGGAGTAGAAGAGAAAGGAACTCTTCTCTGGCAGAAAAACCTTTCACAGCTGGTCAGTCTTTCAGCCTTCAGATATGAGGTCATATATTAACTCATCAAAATCTCCATAGTTCCAGTGACTTTAAATGAGATGCCAGCTTGTACCTGCTGTGGCTCTGACGTCTATAGTTAAAATTAATTTTAACTATAACAAAGAATTTTGTTTTGAAACTTCCCCTAATTAATTGCTAATATTGCATTGTTGTTTACAAGCAGAATGAGAGTAGCCACTAAGTGCTTAAAGGAAAAGACCTTAACACTATTGAATAGCTAATGCCTAAATAATTTAAATCTAATGAAAAATTTAAGTTTATTTATCAAAAAATCTGGGAATCTTCGTATTTTATACAAAGTAAGCTACAGAGCTATCTGCAAAGGTTTAATAAACTATTTGAACATAAACTGAGTTTTCTATTGAAAGCACCAATGTTTTCTACATCTAATGGAAGAACTGAAACAAGGCTTGCCAGTTCACCTAACTGTTTAACTAGCACTGTTTAATTTCATGAAGAGCCAAATTCAATTCATTCTCTGATGTGCATAAAAAATTACCTTAATCTATAGGTCATACATTATTCATGGTAGTACCAGGGTCAGTGGGAAGGAAAGATCTATTCCAGGTTCCCAGTGTGGGTACAGAGATGCTGTGTGCAGATGTGACATTAGAATGTGGAGATAGCAGATGTGGAAGAGAATACAGTGTCTCTGGAAATCTAACCGTGTCTAAATTCTCCCTTGCTGACTCATATTTTTTGATTGAAGCAGAAAATGTTTTCACAAAGCTGTGCCATGGATTCTCTTGTCCTGTTTGTGTTTCCGTTCTGTCCATTTGTGTTGTTTAAATTCCGAGGCTATGTGCAGAACTGAGTTTCTTGCCATAAAAATGGCACCTATTTTCTCTTTTACTAGTAAATGTTCCTCACAAATACCCAACCTGCAATTTTATTAGGACTGCAAATCATGTTATGCAAAGATTAATCTCTTCCCAAATATTTTCCCATATCAAAGCTGGAAACTCAGATGCTTTTCTTGGAGAGGAGAAGATCCAGACAGTTATCACAAGCTCCATAACAGAAAATTAAGTTGAAAAATTTGGGCTAAGAAATCACTGAGAAACTGTCTTGTACTCCCTTCACCTAGATTTGTGGTGCTTCTGCAACTCCAATTCTGGATGAAGCTATAATGTTCCAGAAGAACCTGAAATCCTGGATTCACAGTTTTCAGCAAAGGCTACAAGGATGTATGAGCTGTATTTTGGCCATTTGTTGTAGTCATATAGTAAGGGAGGCCAAGGAAGTTCACAGGAGGAAAGAAAATAATTTTGATCTCTATTCAGTGGTTTGGGTGTGGTGGATTTTAGGTAGGTCATCTGTAGAAGATGGTTTGTTTCCTAGGCACTGCTTCTGCTGCAGCTATCATTCCATGTACTACTCAAATTATGTAATTAGTTAAAATCTTGGCCTGAAATGATTATTTAAAACAAAGCAAAGGTAAATTTTTCTGTCATCCCTAAGTCACAGAGGGACTGAAGCACATATGAAAATAATTATTAAAATAATATTGCAGTTCTCATAAAGAAATAGGTACAGCTGAAACGCTTAGATTATGGGACTGAGCACACAAGTCACAAAATGTTTTTTTTAAGGGTCAGAAATTACTAGAGGAGCACAAATGAATGCTCCCAGCAATGAGTTCTCAGTCATCTTTACTGAACATAAAGGCCCCAAACTGCCAGCAATCAGTCATTCCTGAAAACTGTGCCTGCCCTGAGATGTAAAGGCCGTCTGGATTCCTGTGAGCATTTACACTCTGTTCCCCTGAAGAACAGACACCTGGCAGCACAGCACCTATGGATCATGCTGTGGATTTCACAAGCTTTCCTGTAGTCATTCAGCAGCTCCCAGCAGCCTCAGTGATGCTTGTCAGACATTTTGAGCAAAGCAGTCCAGTTCTTAAACCTCTTCACAGACTTCTAAAATATTATATGGCATTGGTGGTTTTGTATCAGTGTCTGTAAAACTGTCAATCATAGCAGGCTGGTTTAGCTTCCAGCCCTTTAATCTCTTGCCCAAGACATGCACTCACATTAACTACTACATTTAAGATGTAATAAGTTTTAGCTATTTGTAACTATTGTTAAAACCTCTATTTTCCATATTTTCACATTCAGCTGAATTTGGCTACAGCAAGTGTTTATAAAGAAAGGTGTAAAATGAAAAAATTAACTTGGTTTATGTTTTGTTTCATTCCTGTTAGTTCATGAAAACACTTTTTTAAAAAACCCTTTGGAGCCCATTTATTGAGAGTAAACCTTCTGGTTTACTTATTGAGAATAAACCTTCTGGTTTGCAGTATTTACAGTGTTTTCTAGTTCACTGTGCTGAAAAATTGTAGTGCAATTCTTGCATTGCACAACTGATTGGATTCAAGTCGTGAGTGACTATGAGGGTTATTGTCCCTTTTAAAATATTTCTAGTTGCAACAATATGGGCTCACAGCCAGTTGTCACAAAAATTACCAGAAACAGAGAGCAGTGTTAGCAGCTCTGGCAAAGAACCAGAAGCTGAAGTGTAGCACCCAGTCTAGGATCTGTTTCTCCAGCAGACCATTGAGGTATATTGTTAAATAAATTGATAGTGGGTATACATCACCAGGTCTATCAGAACAGATTGGTGTTATTAACCAAAGCTGAATTACACCACAATATCAAACTCGTGGGTATGGAGAGGAATTGTATTGTACCCCGAGGGAGGATAGCGAAGTGTAAAGAGATTAAGGAAACTTTAGACCAGTAAGGAATAGAAAGATAATTATAGAAACAAGCATACATCATTCATTTTGAACAGCCTGAGCTTGAAGTGCAGCATTTTTAGCTACTAGAGCTCTGGAGGAGTCTCAGATGTGATCAGATGATTCAGATAAGCCTCCATAACTTAAGATGATTATTTCAATTTTTTTTGAGCTGGAATCTTGTATGACTGTGTTTCTTTATATTTTATTTACTGGAGGTTATATAATCTACTTCTGTATCTGTTTTCACTGTGGTCATAGATATTTGTGTTAGCAGTGAGCAAAACATTAGAAAAAAACAGAAAAGGGAGAAATAGCTGCAGCTATTATTCTGCATCAGTTGTAGGGTTAGCTTGAGTTGATCTGCTTTATTTGAAAGTATCTAGCTATATTTAAGTGTAAAGGGTTTAATCTCGGAATACATGAACCTCAGAAGGTTTCTTTTTTGTTTTACTTTCATTTTTTGCCGCTCCTCTCCCATCCCATCCCCTTATCTCCTTTTTCAATTTTTTTTAACTATTCTGTGCATCTCTGAATGTGAAATCTAAGGAACTTGGAGCATGATTTTTGCCTGATGTTATTACTCAGCTCCTGTAGATTGCCACTATAGCTAAAAAATCTCAAGAGAAGGAGTAAACCATTACTGAAATGTGATTTGACTCGGTCAGTTTTAGCTTGAGCTCGCTTTATTTTTTCTGGCTGTGTTTTATTGTACATAACTGTCATCTGTTAGTATTCCATGTGATATCTCTTCCCCAATGATGTACAATGCTTTTATAAATTATTGCCCTAAAATCTCACTATAAATTAAAAAGCTCAATTCTCTTCTCAGTGAGTAAGATTAGGAAAACATGAATGCCCTCCAGCCATCTATTTAAAAAACATTAACTGAAAACCCCCAAAACTATTGCTCAATTAGACTTGAGAAATCAAAAAATAGGTTCTTGTTCTGTAGTACCCTATGAGGCACTCATAGTTGTGTTTTTTTCAAAATTCTTGCACAATTTTTTTTCTGTATTTTGTCTGCATGGTAATTTCACCCAGAAGGAAGTCACTTCTGGAATCAGTCACTCATGATGTAGTCATCTTCTTATCACTATCTGTCAGTGTTTAAAAACAAACATGTGAGGTGCTAGAAATGTCAGCAGTTTTTCTTATTGAGTAGCAATCCTGAGCATTTTTTTTCAAATTTAAAATACTCTTTTTTTAAATTGGTCTACTATCATGAGCTGTAATTCAAGTTAGGCTGAACATAAATTCATGTTAAGCTGAGTATAAATCCTTATTAGAATTCAATCTATCAGGGAGTGTTTTCATTCTCATCTTCTCCATCTCAGTACTCAGAAGAGCTCTATAATGAAGTGTTCCTGGTGTTGGGCTGGGAGCCAGGAACATGGAATGCTTACCCCAGCTAAAGGACCAGTGTTCTACTTGCTGTGCTAAGCCAAGTGATATCTTCTCTGCACGTGAGTGTAAACCATTTTTACAACATTAATAAACACATAAATATCCCTTATTGTTTGTGTTTGATGAAGACTGGGTATGATGCTGAACCATCTCACAGTGGAGGAGGAAACAATCCCTAACCATTCCTTAGGGAATGACTTTGCATTGTGGTTACCAGCAACATTAAAGCCGGTATTGTTGGTAAAGCAAGTGGGTCAGGTGAGTCCTCAATGTTTAGGGAGCCAGCCAAAAAAAAAAAATGAAACTAGTATAGGCTTATTCTGAGTCTATTAATAATTCTTTCTTCTCTCAGATCATGGAAGTATCATTACTGGAATGTTTTTAGATAGAAATACATTTGAATAAAGAGCTGAATGAACAGAAAATAGCTGCTCAACACACGTCTGTAATCACATCATGATGTAGCTAACTCATTCACAAAATAAGAGTAAGCAAATGGTGAAAATTAAACTGGTTTTTGTTGTTTCTTTTTTAAACAATGCTTCTGATTTAACTTCATTTTTAATGCATGGTAACCAATAGTAACCCATGTGTTCCCACATAAACCGACTTATATCATGCAAGACGCTGTTTGCACTCATGCTCATAAAACAGACTGTGCAGAGGTGGATGTGGAATTTAGTTCTGATAACAGGGTAGATGTGTGATACATTAAGAATGTAAGTGGCAAACTAATGTCTCTATGTCAGCTGAGTAGGAAAATCATCAACAAGTGTTCTGCAATTCCCCTATGGAATTTATTTGTTTTGATGGACTTTCTTTGGTGGTTGGTACTATCAGGATGGCTTCATGTCAGAGTCTCCTTAATCCTCTGGGACATATAAGCATGCCAGCTTCTGGGTAAGGACTGTCAGCACCTGTGCTCTAAAATGCACCCAGGCAGGGTTTCTCTGCTCACCCCATACCCTGGAGAAAAGGAGGCTTAGGGGGGACCTTATCCTACCCTACATCTCTCTGACAGGAGGTTGTAGCCAGCTGGGGTCAGTCTCCTGTGCCAGGTAACAAGGGACAGCACAAGAGGGAACAGCCTCAGGTTGCAGGGGAGGATTAGGCTGGATGTTGGGAAAAATTTTTTCATTGGAAGGTTTGTCAGGAATTGGAACAGACTGCCAGGGAAGTGCTGGAGACACCAGCCCAGAAGTATTCAAGCCACGTGGATGTGATACTTGGGGACATAATTTAGTGGTGAACGTGGCAGTGTGGGGTTAATGACAGTGCTCAATGATTTTAGAAGCCTTTTCCAGCCTTAATGATTCCATGATCCTGTGCCTTTACCCTGCCATGCTGCATTCCACTTCTCCATGCCTCTGCTGTTGTAGTAGCCTTGTATTTCTCAGCACTGCACAGTGATGTCAGCAACTCATTCTCCATGGAGTCATGGCTTGTTATTATTGTCTAAATAAAACTCTGGTTGTACCATACAAAAAGTCAAATAAATTAGCCATAGATGCCTGGTTAATTAGATAAATGGCTGTGGCAGCTAAATCAAGTAAAACAGAGCTGTGGGCAGGTCAAGAGGAGTTCAGACCCTGACAAGCTCTGTCCTGAGGCTGTGCAGGCTCAGTGCAAAGCAGTGCCTGTGGTGTGTTGCTGAGCTGCAGCTGCAGTTCACACATGGTGCTTCCAAAAATCATCACATAAATTGTGATGCAAAGCTGTTGCATCTTACTTGCCTATTTATGCCCCACTTTTCCAGAGACAATTTCAAAAATAAATGCTGAAAATTTTCTAAAAAGCTTGCTTTGGATATGTAGTCCATAAAACGAAAATCTCACTAATCAACTATATTGAGCTATCTCACTATATTCATCTTTTTATGCAAGAATTTCAGAACCTTTTTTTTCTGAAAAAAATTGTGAATTATTTTAAAAGTCTTAACTAATAGATATGATGGTGAATCTGTAATTTTATTTTAGTGAGAAGAAACTGTGTCTGGGCTCACTTAGTGTCTTATCTTTTTTCTTTTTTTATCAATCTCCAGTAAGTAAAATGTAAGGCACATAACATGCAAATTCTACCTAGCTCTGAAGTTTTTGACGTTTGAGTGGGCTCTAGGCATAATGATCACTGCAAAGCCAATCTTCCCATCCCTTGCATTTGAATGCGACTATTAAAGCTCGTCAAAACACCAGGAAAGTAGGAGCAATTTCTATTCCATACACATACAAACATATATCTTCCAGAATTATTTTTTTTCCTCCAAAAATATTTTGACATATCTTTTTTTACTCTCATCAGCATTATATAATTTTACTTTATAAATTGTCATTGCTCTGATTATGGTCAGAGTTTTTCCTTGTAAAAAGGAATGAAAATTTTACAGAGAAAGATAGAAACTTCTTTTATAAGTAGATGTTATTCAGGGCTAGAGAAAGGTGGGTGCCTCATAATTGGAAAAGAGAGCAAGAATAAGAAAAATAACCAAGTATGAGTGGGTTTGATTAATGTGTATAACTGGCTACAAGGGTCAGTCGTAGTATGGCTGTAACCATAGACATATTCCAAAAGCATTATTTTGAAACACTGCATTGGGAGCCAAGTTTATCCAGCACTATTACCAATTTATTTCTGAAATTTCTGAGTTTATCCAGCACTATTATCAATTTATTTCTGAAATTACTTCTGGAGAGAAGTAACCATGTTAAGGTCTAAGAGATGTAGACTCTTGTAGCTAGAGTTTAAAAATATGTTTAGCAATGGAATAATACAGGGTGCTGAAGATGCTACAGAGAATGATAAAAAGTACAGAAAGACATACAGAGGTGAAAATACTTCCTTCAGTTTGAGAGATTATCTAAGAGGATTTTCTTTTTCCTTGCCTCCTCATCTCCTGCAGCTCTGTACTGTGGCTAAGTCAAAGGATCCACTAAATGTGCTGCAGAGACTGTTTCAGTTGAAAACCTGTGTTCATGTATTCAGGCCACAATGTCCAGTTCCTCATCAGGTTTCCTTGGCTCCATCAGAGCTCTGTAGAGCAGCCACTATGGCACAACAGCAAGGAGGTTTAAAGACCAAGCAGGGATGGGCAGATGTTTCCATCTGGCATTACCAGGTCACCTTGGATTAGTCCATGGCCAGCTCTGGGGCCTCCTCAGAAGAGATGTAAGCACCAGTGGGGTCATTTATGGAGATTGTATTTGTGAGCATTGAAGCAAGGTCCACAAAGGAATTTAGGGGAGCTGCACAAAGTATCATGGAAACTCAGAAAAGGCTCATTGGCAAAATGCAGAGCGTTTCAGACCCCATTTTCTATGATACAGAGGAGGCACCATGAGGCTTCAGAGATTTTGTTGGTGGTTTGTAGATCTTACCCAAACTGCATAATCAGGAACTCTTTAAAAACAAGAGCCTTTCCAAGACTTGAGCAGATGCTGGTAGGACCATCAGGTGAGGATGGACACCTGCAAACCCCTAAAATTAATGGGAGATGAGCAGACACTAAGCACGAAGATGTTTTGCTAATCATAGCATATCTCCCATATGGATAAATCCATCTTCAATTTCCCTTGCTACAGATCCAGCAGCTTTTTATAAGCTAGAGCCTTATGTGGAATAACTGACAGAGTATTGACAAAAAGAAATTCCACTGGAAACCACTGAAGTAAAACTCTGCATGCAATTTATCCTCCTGAGATCCTGGGGATTTTGGCAAACACACCTCAGGATAATTTGTTTAATAAAAAACAGGTGCTATTCTAAGCTCTACAGTTTTACAGGACAGATTACCAAAGAAATAATTTAGAAGAGAGGACATAAATGGAATGCATTTGCTGGCAAATGTTGCATTTTTAGCTTATATCTGTCAGATTTTCCAGGATTATACTTTCCATACTGCCAGCTGCTCAGTATTCCAATCCTTGTGCAGAAAACCATGTTGGTAAACATTTAAACACAAATGAAAGTGTTTTCCTGGATAAAGGCTTGAATGCTTAAAACCTTGCAAAACTGAAGCCCAGCTTAGCTGCCTCAGCCTGTTTTCCAAGGTGTCATTGCAGACATGACATCTTTGTTAAAGAAATACATTGTTTACCTAGCTCTTGGAATTGCTGCTCGTTAACTAAAATGAAAGGTCCTATTTAAAATATGCACTATTTATGATTGGAGGTAATTTGACTATTAAACTTCTGGACTTTTCATTAAATCCTTTCATTACTATTTTATTGAGGAGCTCAGAACATTGCATATGCAGGTAATGATTGCAGATAACAAATGTTTCTCATTTTTTAGTCTGAATATATGTTGCATTGAATTTAATCACGTCTGTACTTATCTGCTATAGAGAGACAAAGAGAGAGCCTTGGGGGTGGTAACAGAAGAATTTATTTTACAGATACAGTACCTTTCCTCTTTCTTTTTTTTTCCCTTTCCTTAATAAATTGTATAATTAAAGCTGCTCACAATTTTCCCTTCTAGTATTCACCAAAAGCCTTCACATACTCAGAACTTTTTCAAAGTTACCATAAGAGATGAATTTCTTGGTTTCTGGCCAAAGATTAATTTTATTTCAAAGCCTAAAATAAAATCCACTTTTTGAAATCAGTAAGGCTAAAATTATTCCTATTTCCTTTTAATATCAAATATATATATATATGGATTGTTTTCACACATATAATCCCTAGATGACGGAATAGTAAATTTTGGAACTCATTATAGAAATAATCCTTATTAGAAGGTATACCAGAGTAAAAATGGTTGGCTATTAAGTGGTTAAAATGCTATTAAGTGGGTAAAACAGTGGTTAAAAGTGGTCGGATATTAATAGCATGTAGTTGGAAATTGCTTAATTTAATTTCAGAGCAATCAACTGTCCCTGGAGGTGCTGTTGGCATGTGGTGAGAGGAAAGATAACTGTCCTCACCTGGACAAAAGACCTTAGATTTACAACCTTTTGTCGTAAAGGAGGCAGAGCTGTGGATCAGGATCACAATAACCAGTGCACAGAAAAATATTTTAATGTTGTTCACCAATTAAATATGGATTTCAGAGCCTTATTAAGTTGTGCTGGACATGGAATTTAGGAATTTGGCCCAAAAGATTTGTCATGACTTTAATCTCATGTGCTACATTAGAGCCTTATTAAGGCTTTAAGTAATTTTAAGTGCATGCTATAAGTCCTTAAAGCAGCTTAGTGAGATTTTTTAGCATTTCCTTTAGAAACCGGGAAATAAAATGAGAAAAGGCATTATTGATGTGCTGTTAATTGTTCTTGCCCCAAAGAGCTTACAAATATCCAATATGTTTATTCAATACAACGTGGCCTGTGATAGTGGTTAATTATTTGGCTTCATTAAAAGAGTAGTAATATTTATAATTGTATTCTAAAGACCTCCAAGTATTTTACTGCTGGTAACCTTCCCCTCTTCCAAATTCTCACCTTGCCAGAAAATAGTGACTTATTTATGCCATTACAAAACAAAATTTTAATACTGAAACACATTTGAGCCTTCACAGGCTAGAGGGGTAGAATGCATCATTCAAGTTACATATAGAGAAGCTAAAAAAATGTCTTTTCAGTATTCAAGTTCAGTTACTAAGACAGTTCTTGGCAGTGTAAGTATTATTACATGGGTCACACACCCCATATTCCTTCTGAAGCCACTACCAGCTTTCTCACTTGTGGTCTTCAAGAATGGCTCTGGTCTGTGACTCCCAAAACATATACCCCGGCTGTTTGCACTTCATGGAAATGGTTGCTCTGCATTTCTCATCTTTGTTAATTTGAACATAATAACTCATCTTCCCAATCCCTGCACTTGTTTTCTGTTTGAAGCAAAGTAGGCTTCTTGTATAATTCCAGTCTTCATAATTCACTTCAGGTGAAGACCAGGTTCAGTTCTGCCTCTTATTCATACAGCAAGTGTACAACCATCCTGGACTCATAGCTGAAGTTCTTACTCCTTGAATTAAGTAACTCTAAGGGCTATCAGTAATTCATCTAAGAAGATCAAGCTGACTGTAATTTTAATTATATATCAATTATTTGTTGGCATTCTTCATTCACTGACATTTGTGTGCCTGTTAGACTTTCCTGTTCTATCTCTATGGTCCATGGTATCACAGTTATCTTGAAATATTGTCCATTCCCAAAAATAAGAATGAGCTGGTGATTTACATATAGAATTATGTTATTAATTTTGGGGGGATCATATGATTATTTTTCTGGACAGAGAGTCAGTTCAAAACCTTAAACTATGTAAGAATGGCTCTTAGGGATATAAAAGAAGAAACCAGAGGGATTGATCAGGATATAGTAGAGGGGAAAAGTCATTGCAGATTTCTTGATAAACTCTTTTCCCTTGCCTGCTTCAGTATCTACTGTCCAGCTGATTGAAGCCCTTTTAGTGTTAATTTGTAGTGTGAAGTCTTTTGTGTCTTCACCAGTTTTTGGAGAGGAAATGCAGAGTACAAACTCTACCACCCTTCAGTGGGATGTACACAAAATGTCCAGGAGATAACTGATCTTGGTGCCTGGTTATGATGGGCACATCTCAGTCTGCTTTGGTGACACTCTTCTCCACCTCTAGCAAACATAAGTCTGGCTCAGTAGGTCCCAGAAGTGCATCACTTAATAACACATTGACTAATACTTTCATTAGTTTAGTAAGGCTTTCTAGCATTATCTGATTAATTTCTCTTAATGGTTTGGGGTTTTTTCTCATTCTTCCTTCTCCTGCTATCTCTTTTACTCTCTCTTGGAAAATAATCTAAGGGAATTAAATGAAAGTAGAATTTAATGGATAATCCTCAATCTGTTGCAGCAGGCAGAGTTCTGTTTGGATCTGAAGATATCTTGTTGTGGATTAACAAAAGCTTCATATGACCAGAACATGCTATTTGTGTTACACAATATAACATTGAGCCACTAGTGAAGGAAAACATTCATTTGCTCATATCATCCACTTTTTGGGGGACAGGAATTCTGGCAGAGGGTTATTAGGGGTATGTATGGATTCCCTTTAAGGTGCATTTCTCATCAATGTATAGAACGAGAAATATTTTTCAGCAGAACATGGAGCATTCAAAAAGTTGAAGATAAATAGCTCAGAAAGAAAGGTGGCCTTTTATCTCAAGGGTTCACATCAAAGTCCAAGATGACATTCAGTAAAAAATACAATTTCATACATGACTACCTGCATCATTTGAGAGCTTATGCAAACATAAAAGTAAATAACTTCTTATTCCAATCCTTCCAAAAGATCATTATCATCCTTCATTTATTTTAAATGGCTTTTTTACATATATTGATCTTTTATTTCTGGTAATAATCTGTGTATTTTGGTTTAGGTATGGTAAAAATGATATTTCTTTAATGTTTTGCTGGCTGTCTGCAAACAGATGAAAGTTCTGTCTTGTAAGACTAATATTTAGTTTCATACACAATGGCCAGATTTCACAGCTAGGCCTACACATTGTGTTGTTCTTTACTGAATGTGTGAAAATGTCCATGCACTAGATCTGAAAAAATAGAACTGATCCTCAATATACGAGAATCTGTTTTAAACAATAGTGATTTTCTATTTAAGTGGTGATCAGCTATTGCACTAGGATTCTTGTATGATTTACTGAATTTCTATTGCCTGCTATCACTGTGCAGTAACCATAATGCCGTCATTACTCTGGTCACATCAGTGGTGTTTTGTGCCATGTATTTTGCATCTGGCAGCTACCAATAGCAGAGGATAAGAGCAAAAGATAAGGGCAGAAATATCCCTGTAAAATCTCTCCTCTTCCAGAAACATGCAGCTTCACTATTTCCTATAATGAAGTGCTACCACTGATTTTAATGGATTTTAAAATATTTTTCTTCTTTTTGAATCTGTATAAATATTTGCGACCTGCATCACCACACTTATTAAAAATAAAAACATTTTTGTAAGCTTTCAGGGATAATATCATTGCAGGTTCTATGTCCTTTATATAAGAGAGAACAAGAGAGCTGCTGTAGTCAACTTTTTCTGTGTTGCTTAGGACATCACATGAAAAAACATTATGCAGCTGAGGTAGTCATTTACATGGGAAGGTATTTGTTACATTTCTCTTCTGCTTATGCAGTCACTGGTGGTTTTCATCAGCATTAAAGCCTCCTTTTTTGACAGCAGTTGTGTTAAAAATATTACTGTTATATAAATAAGAGGATATCACCGTGTGTCAGACTGAATACCCAATATTCAGTCTGACAAGACTCGCATATTAATTTTCTGTTGCAACTATACAAGTACCCCAGAATCACACTAGATATAATCCTCACTATTCTCTCAAGAGTTTTCTTCAACCTGCCACCATCACCCCTATTTTACCTCAGTTTGTCTGAGCCAGTTTGGAGGTGTTGGAACTTGTGAAAATATGCATCTTCCTCTACCCACTCTCTTTTCATATGGATGAAAAAAAAAATGTACAGTCCTTTTGTAAATTTCTCACATTGAAGGAGATGGTTACACATTCTGATATAAATTATGTTCTAACCACTGCATGTAAAGAATTTAAAAGCAATGTTGTTTTCTTCACTTCTTGGCTTAATGCAAAGCTAAATTTCGTCTTAATTAGAAGAATCAAATAAGCAGGTTACTTCTGGACATTAAAATAGGAAACCTGACCCAATTCAAACAGTAAAGCTCCTACTTACTGCACCAGAGCTCTTCTGAGGCAGGTGCTCACCTAAATAAAATGCCCTTAAAGACATTATACCTCCACAAGAACACACTCTAGGTGAATTCAGACTCTCACGCTCTGCTCCTTACAGCACCATGACAATTTAGGCCATAATCCTTTATCACAAGGAAACATGCAGTGTTTAAAGCCATCAAAAGTCACTTACCAAATTGAGTATAAAAACTTCTGTACATCTAGAATGGACACTTTATGCTATTCCTTTCTCAACTCTCCATCACCTAAAATATCTCTTCACCCTGTTTTTTGTGTGTTGGATATTTTCCCTAGGGGCACTTGTAGTCCCTAATTTCATTGGTGCTCAATGAGTTTAGTCTCATTCTGTGAAAAAGGATCTTCCTTACCTAATAATAATTATAGATGCCTGACTATGGTGGTGGGCTCTTTTTTCTGGAATTTATGGTTCTTTCCTGGTACTTCTGAAGTCTTTTTATTCATTGTATAAGAAACATATCTTGTTCTTAGTAAACAGCTTCCTGTTTTGAGCCCAGAAAGTTTACATCTACTTCCAGTGAAGTTATCTGGATGTCCATTTCTATCATCAGCTGTCATATCGTTTCTAAAAGGAAAATTAATACATATATTTCTCCTGTATTCTCAAAAAGCCTCCCTGGTGCTTGTTCAGGGGTTCCATTCAGAAAAAAAACCAACTCATTTTCTAGAATGGAGACATTCTTTTTTGTCCAGAAGGCCAGGGAAAGACTTATGTGCCACTTAAGATCAATTTACATTACAGTCTGTGGTCTGAAGTGGAGTGTGAAGTTTTAACTGATCATCTGTATAGAATAAAAAAGAAGAAATGAAGGAAAAAAAAACATTTAGAGGTATTGTAAATCAGCTGTAATGTAGATTGAGAGTTTTCTGCAAAAGCATTATGCAGTGTAAGAAACACTTTTTGAAGATCCTTACTGAGTTATAACTTAACTTTGGGTGATTTCTCAGTTCTTAGATAAGACAAAACTACCTGTACGAATCTATACTGGATATATCCTGGCTTTTCTCAGCAATGGACTGACTTCAGTGGAACAGGAATTACTGAGAGGATAAAATGAGGCCCTGCCATGTGAGAAGATTCCCAGAACTGCTGAGATTTTCAGCATTAGGTGTTGGATAGGATGTTGGTTTCTTAGTAGGCAAAACTGGGGAAATGGAGAATTATATCTTATCATTCATGTTAAAAGAAATTTGCATTGCAATAGAAATCTCTTTTAAGTACAACATTAAATTGGCTATGGAGCATGACAATAGGGGAAAAAAACCCAAAAAACCTCTTCAACTCTGACATCCTGTATCAGGTTTTTGGGGGTATTTTTCTTAATCTCTGTGTTTATATACATGTGTCCAGACTCTTTTCAGTGGTGCCCAGCAATAGGACGAGGAGTTATGGCCATAAACAGAAACACAAGAAGTTCCACCTCAACATGAGGAAGAATTTCTTTATGTTAAGGGTGCAGAGCCCTGGAACAGCTGCCCAGGGAGGTTCCTGGAGTATCACTCTCTGGAGAAATCCCAAACCCATCTGTACACATTCCTGTGTCTCCTGCTCCAGGTGACCCTACCTTGGCAGGGGGGATTGGACTGCATGATCTCCAGAGGTCCTTTCCAACCCTAATGATTCAGTGATTCTGTGATTTTCTGAGCTTGAATTCACATTAATCCACCCTCCATCTTCCACTTTGTTTTTCACTTGCAGTCTTACAAACTCACTGCCAGTCTCACACAAGCTACCTCTTTTTCTGCATGAAAGGTTTCTGTGAGTGGGGCTGCAGGTTTGCAAAGCTGCAGCTCAGACTGCACCAGCAGAGAACCCCAGAACACTCCAATTATCCCCATGAATGCTAAAAAAATAAGTAATCAAATGACCACCCTAATAGAATGTAGGACTATATAGGTAGGGAAAAAATAATAATAACAACAAAAATATATATATTTTACAGCTGGATTGGCTGACACTCCCTGTGACAAGGGGGAGGCTGAAGGGACTGAGCCAGCTTCAAATGAGCCAGTGCATCTCTCTCTGCAGGACAGAGCCAGGCACAAGAAGTGACCCTAAAACTGCCTCTGCTTTGGAGCTTACTGGAATGTATGTCTGCAAGGTACTGTGAAAAAATCAACCATCCTACAAATATGTGCATCTGTCACTGGTCACCTGTTTCTAATGCTTTATCTAATAATTTAATAATTAATTATTTAATTCACAATTCAGTTCTCTGTTGGAGAAAGTGGTAGTCATTACTTAAGCATATAGGAGTTTAATTGTACTGGGACTGAGACTTGGAAAGAGTTCCCCTTGACAAGACATTTGCTTCTTTCCTTTTCATCCATTCACTCCTATTTTCCCATTTTAAATTTTTGTGCTACTCCTACAGAATTTAGTGACATATGTCAATAGAGCAAATATAGCATAAATGAAAACAGTGTAAACACAATGCAAATCAACAAGACACTTTTTCCAGATTACTATTAAACATTAACATTTTAAACCCTAAAGACCCTAAAGCATGATTTGGATGGCCATGAAGACGATATATAATATGAAAAATGTGGGAAATATTATATTAAAAGAGCTGATTCCTTTCCAAAGATTTTTACTGTAGTTAGTTTCTGTAGTTTTTTATTACTGGCTTTCACTTTTTAGATTTTCAAAGATTCAAACTTTCTGAAAGACATCTAGCATTGCTTTCCATACTCACTGGAGTATTTTGGAATACATGAGTTTTGGCATGTAGATTATGTTTAGGTGGTTTAGTCACTACAGCAGAAATTAGTCAAAGGGTTTCATCCATATTTCTGAATCATATATTTTCAAGTAGGGAAACAGTAACTGTAGTCTTTTTTTTCCCCATCAAGTTATTAATAATATAATTTAACCTAATTTTCAAATAGACTTTAGGTCACTAGTTTTGGTTGTGTTTTTATGACAATATAGTTGTTCCAAGTTTATGTCCCAGCATTGCAGCTCCCAGCAGTCAGAAGAGCAGCATGGCCATGAAAAACTCCTGGGCAGGCCTTGCTGCCCCTGACCTGCTCAAGTAGGACCTGTGTCCACACAGCTTTAGCTCTGCTGATACAAACACTGGAGGGCATAAAACATTCAGTTTCATGGTATCATAGATAAGGATAAAGCCATATTTTAATAGCACTTAGATCCACATCTTCTATCATGACACTTTCTAAAGGGGATCAATATTTGTGAGGTGAGAAATTGTCTCTTGCTGAGCAGCTCCTTATTCCAGTAAGGAATAGTTTTATCTCAACAAAAAGTTCTGTATTCCTCTGGCTTAGTGTCAGTTACACCCTGTGAGAAATTATTGGAAATGTATGAATAACTGTGGCTGCAGGATTAACACCAAACTGATATTGGCAAGTTTTACAGTAACTCTAAGTGACTGTCCATCTGAAGGATATTCTTGTCATTCTTGTTATTATATCACATCAATTTAAAAGAGCAAAAGAATTTTATTTACACCCATGTTCACTAATTTACTAATAAAAATGCATGTACTCACTTAAGCACCAAACTATTTTGATGCTAAAATGATTGCTTTGTTTATGGGGTTTTTTTGATCAGTCTTGACAGACTTCAATTTTAGACATGTAGTTGCAGCATAAAAATATTGCCATGAAACTACTTGGGCACAAAAAAGTGAAAAAAAAGTCCCACATTTCCCATCTGAACATTATTTCCACTGTATTATGTAGTTCTTGGTGAAATTTGTTAAAGCTCTGCAAAAATAATTTATAAACCCCATGTATAAGTGTGCAGAGTACAGCTTTAAATAATTTTGAAACTTTGCTGGTGAGTTTTATTACATGAAATGTTTTAAATACATGTTGTATGTTCAATAAGGACCATCAAATAATTAGTTCTGATTAAGGTGTACAAATATATTTTCTTAAATAATTTTAAATTGTTTCTTGATCCAAAGATTTTTATGTACAATTTTCAGAAATTGGGAGCTTGATCTGAGGGGTAAGAGGAGGAGAGAACTTTGTGCAGGAAGTTTGCAATCCAGTTATGAATGTCAAGAAACCAACTGGAAAAAAGCACTACTTAAAACTTTAGATTGCCCAGTTGTAAGAATGTACTTTGTGCATTTAATAAAACTGATTCAAATTCTCTGAAGATTAAATACCACAGTGTTGTAAAATGACATTTTTTCTGAGTTCATTCATGATTTACTGGAGCCAATGCTAAGATTTTAGCTACTTGCATTAATGTCTGAGTGGTGTCTTAGCTTTCCTCTTCTTTTTTCAATATTCAAAATATTAATGATTTTGCTACAATAAATTTCTCTATATAGTATTTTTTTGTATTAACAGGGTTCAAATTTGTGCACAGTAATTGTAATCATTATTTTGATCAAATTCTGAAAAATTCTTAAACTTCTGTCTGTATTCTGATTGATGTCAACATATTTATTCAGATGTTTAACATGGAGCATCTTTGTTAGTGTTCAATTGGCTTTTCTAAATTTCAGTGTCCAAGGAAAGTGACAAACAATACAATAATAATGCCCTCTTTCTGAAGTGTTTGAAGACTTTTTAACAAAGAAAACCTTTAATCTATAATAAAAATGGTATGGTATATTCATCTATAATAAATAAATGGCTATAAATAAATAATAACTAAGTTCAACTTTTATAACTCTATCTTGGTCCTTGAGTTTCCAAAACTGATAAGAAAGCTTCTTCTACAATGGGAGGAGGAAAATGTCCTGATTATTAGAATTAAAATCATATATGCATATTGACTCATTTAAAATGTTTCTGTAAAGCACTGAAAATAATTTTCCATTTACTTGTAGCTATCTTGGTCTATGATTTATTCTTCAATATTATGAGGTCAGGAAGCTGCCAGAAGAAACCATCTTGGCTATCAGATAGCTGTGAACAAAATACAGAACTTTTTGTTGAGATAAAACTATAAATTGCATTATGAAGGGTTTCTTCTAAAGCTTATGAAATAATTTTGGCAAAATTCCTCTCAGGCGATGTTTTTCTGAAAGATGAGTGAAAAGAAGGAAGTGTGCTAAAATAAGGATCTGGGATTATTTTAGTGGAAGTTTTATGTCAAAATAATATGAAAACCCATGATAAAATCCTGTAAAAATTGACTTTTCCATTTCTGTATTCAGGTAGTAACCATAACTGGTTCTATAAGGGTCAAAAATACCTCACACCTGTCCTACTCCCAACACCAAAGTAGGCTCATCGAGTTTTATTTCATTTTCTACTCAATTTTCAACCACTTTTAGTTTCTTCTCACAGGAATTCTTTACAAAGTTCTTTTTGTGTGGAAAAAAGTTACTTGAAAACCTAGCAACTTTTCATTTCCCTAGGCAATCATTTTGGCTTTTATTTGGCTTAGAAATAAGATCCTACCATTACAGGTATGAAGTTTGATTTTACTTAAATTAAAAATTAAAAAAAAGAAAAAAGAAAAATAAACCAAACAAAAGAAAAAATAAAGAAACAAAGAGAAAGACCCCACTTTTTGGTATGGTAGTGTCCATGGAAAAGGAAGGAAGGGAAATTTGAGGAGCCTGTGTGAATCCAGCGTTAGTAGTAGCAGAGAGTGGGCACTAACTTCTCGAAGGCATTGGTGACAGCACGGCTTGTGCAGCTGTGGGGAGGGGTCTGTTGCCTCTTGGAAGGCCGCACACTCTGCCGTGCAGAGATTTTTCCTCATCTAACCTGTTAAATGCACAGTCCACACGTTTTTGCAGGGATGTCTGCTCCAGCGCAAAGCCTGGCACTGCAGCAATTCTCCCGCCCTCCACTTTCTGCTGATCCACATATGAACTCCTGCTTCCTGCGCTGTCGGGATTTTCACCCCTTCCCGTTTGCATGCACACACGCAGCAGCATGCCCAGCGTGTCTGCCAGCACACGGGTGTGCGGGGAACATTCACTGCTGCGAACCCCAAAACTATCGCATCCCTGGGGAGCCGCGGCCGTCCGCAGGAGGGATGCGTGGGGCCGGGGCTGTGAGGGACCCAGGGGGCTGTGAGGGACCCGGGGGAGCTGTGAGGGACCCAAGAGAGCTGTGAGGGACCCCAGAGAGCCGTGCAGAGCCGAGCGGAGCCGAGCCGAGCCGCGTCCCTGTCCTTGGTACCAGCCCTGCCCGCGCTCGCCGCGCAGCCCCGCTCAGCCATGATGGGGCTGCCCGCTCAGGGAAAACAAGCAGGGATGCACGGACATTCTGCCCGCAAAACACAGCTGCCCTGTGTAGCTGCATGCACCGGGGCAAGCGATTAATTCAGAGATAAAAGGCTTCGTTAATATGGCACCAAATTCTATGGACACCCCGGCATGTACCACCATCACACACACCCGCTGCTCACCCTCCCTCTGTCCATGTCAGAGCGACAACAATTGTAAGAGAAATAAAACATTCTAAGATCTCAGCTGCCAGAGATGGATGAATGCAATGCCACTATCCAAACCTCTGGCATTCTCACGACAGCTCAGCAAATTCGCAGATTCTTCACCCCCCCCCAGCCCTCCCTCTCCCCCCACCCTCCCAAACAGAATCAGAAAGCACATCTTACCACTGGATGAGAGAGAAGAACAGAAGTGCCCACACCATCATTTTGAGAGAAAATGCAGGATTCAAGAATGCAGTGTTCCCCAGGCTTGTTGGATTTGGAGGAATCATCTCTATTCCAGCCCCCCCACCCCCCCCCCCCCCCCCCAGCTTTTTTCCCCCTTTCCTCTCGGTTGCAGATGGATCCGTCCCCTTCTTTAATTTTTTTTTTTTTTTTTTGGTAGTAGTTCTCCCTCCTCCCTACCAGGTCCCGTCAGTGGGATGAGACATTGCGCCCAGCTGCGGGAATTAATATGCAGGGGGAGAGAAATTAGATCTGCACAAGCCCTTTGCAGATATAATCAGAAAACGTCAGCTCTGGCAGCAGGCAGCAGCTTCCAAATCTAGGGAAATAATATAATTGGGAGAAAAGGAAAAAAAATGGAACCCAAACAAAAAGCGAAAATCACAGACACTCACAGAATAGAAACAGTCAAGGAAAGGAGCACATACACATTTACGGAGCCGCTGACACACATGCAGGAAAATCCAATAAAGCAACAAAGAGTAAATGAGAGGGGAAACAAACCAAAAAAAAAAAAAAAAGACTAAAGCAATGGAGCTTCTGCCTGAATGCAGATTAACTCTGAGGTCAAAGTGGAAATGATGCACTCTGCTGCAGCACAGATTAACACATGCGTGGTGTCAGCCAGGGTGCTTTTTAACCTTTGATTACACTTATGCAGGCAGCCTGGATTTTCATTTTGGAGCTGAGAAGGATTTGGCAGGCATAAAAAAGGAGGTTGGAAGGAAAAGCTTGCCCTGTGCTGCTGAGCATCCTCATTTTTCTAAACAGCGTGGAAATCGTGATTGCAAAGGGGGAAAAATGAAAGGTTGGATGGGGGAGTGGAAAAGGGAGGGATGGTTGTTGCTAAGTAACTCAGGAAATGGGGAAAGCAGCATTGGTGGAGTCGGTATGAATGAGGTGATTTAGTGTGTGATAGGATCGGGTGAATATACAAGGTTTTTATCTCCCCTCCCCCAAATAAAAGAGGCTACACAGACACAGGAAACACTTCCTGGCCAGAGGGGAAACGCTAGAGGACTATGGAAGATGAATGCTGCCAAATTTTGGAACCAGAATCCCAAATTCCATTGTCCAAAAATGCAATTTAGTAACTAGTAGTGGAGTATATATTTCAGGGAATCTCAGGATTTCCTACAGTAAGAGTGCTTCAGTCTAAAATAGGTACTTGGACTACGATCTACAATAACGTTTTTTTAACTCCCCTGTTTTTTTGTCTAGATCCAAGTAAATATAGACAGTAACAAGCCTACCCAATGACATTTATGAACTGGAAAGTTGGGCAAACATAATCACCAGGAACATTTTTTTTCCATCCAAAGCTCACTTTTCTAAAACTTCAGGAAGAAATAAATAAAAAACTATCAAAAAAAAAAAAAAAAAAAAAAACCTTAAATGATGGGAAAGTGAAATGTTCCCAATAAAATAAAAACATCAAAATTTCCTGCTGGACTTAGTCTTGTCTGAAGCAAATTTGAGACTTGGATTCTGCTCAAACCTTTTAATACCCTGGACAATCTGTTAATTCCCAATGTCCAAATGCAGAATAAAATTTATCCATCAGAATTAGATACAGTAGTTGCTTTCTCAGAGTCTCTAAAAACACAGATCCAGCCTTCAGCCATCAAGTTAATTTTTTCTGTTTCCAAACACAATGCATTCAACTATAACAATAATCAATAGATCAATACTATTAGTTGAATTATATACATTTTGCTTCCTGTATAATTTGATTATTATTGGAGCCAATACCTAACCCAGTCACTGTATTTTTATCAGTGTTTACAAACAAAATAGCAAGTTGCAAACCTTTTACTTAATATTTCCAGTCAATGGTCTTATTATTAATTAAGTTATTCCACCAACATGTGAAATACAGCTTCTTCAGTGATAGAAAGCTATAAGATATTTTAAATACTCTCCCCATATCTCTCTTCCCCTCAGTGTTTATATATACATATATATATATATATATATATGTATATATATATATTTATGTGTGTATGCATGTTCAAATATCAGCATTTGCTCATGGTTCAATTCATTACCTGTAAACATGACACTTCTGTGATTTTATTGCTGTAATCTCCCTCATCAGTTATCACAACATTCCTTTAAAGGATGAGAATTCTGTGTATACTTTGGTGAGGGAATCAAAATTGTTGATAGCTAAGAATTTGAACTGTGCAAACATTTATTGTTTGGCTACTGCAACCGTGTCTGCACAAGCATGGCAGCTTTTACTCTGCACTTTTTTTTACTGAAAATTTGTTCCGTTAGCAAAGTCTTCTTGTCTGAAAAGAGCTCCTGGATTCCTACAATATTCTTATGCCCTTTCATTCCAGAAGGTCAGCTCATTATTCTTGCTGAGGCAAGGGGTCTGCAATAGAAGAAAAACCTGCAGGTGTCAAAGCTTGAGGAAGTTTTCCAGGTTTCCCATCACACAGATGGTAAGCAAAAAAGAAGTGGATACTGTAATACTAATCCTGCTCTGAGATGTAAAAGATGTAGAAGACCATTGATAATATTATTCCTGTGGGTACTTTATTAGCTGTACCTTCTATTCACATTGTTAATTGGTTATCAGTGGGTTTTGATAGACAAGCATACTCTGAAAATGGTGTGGATTTTTTTGCACTTGCAGCACCATATTATGGTAAATTTTTCATCCCAGACCCATCAGCTTTAATTTGTATTTCAGCTGCCTGCAATTGACATTTAGGCATTGACTTAGGCAGTGGGAATTAGGATCTTTGGCCTCTGTTGCAGTCAGTAGATCACACAATGGCCAAGTCAGGCTTTTGAGTGCTCCTAGATAAGATCATTTCAATGCTAAAATACTTGACCCCAATACATAAAACTTATCAAAACCAACAATCAAGCAATACCAATTTGCCTCTAAGTAATTTTAAATGCAAATTTGTCCTTGCAGTTCTTTGCAACCTCAGTCTGAAGGAAAGGAAAGTAAACCCACATTTTATGCTTAAAGAATTTCAATATTATTATATTATGCTGATAGCCTCTGCTAGGAAAAATTTCGTTTATCTGTACTGCCGTAGAAAACAAAAATGTACCAGGCTGTTTTCTCTCTGAACACACATTGTCTTTGAAGCACAGTGTTCTTTTTTCTGTACCCACAAGCTCTATCAGACACTGATATTCTAGGATTCCATCATAATAAATTATCACAAAGGATCAAATTTACATGAGGACACTGCCTAGTGTGAAATGTTTTCCTGACACCTTTTGTGTGATAAACCAATCCCACATAGTAACTTGTCCCTGGGCAAAAATGTGGTATCTTCAAAACAATTTCAAGTTTTTGAAAAAATTGCCTTACGAAGAATAATTAAGCACAGAAGTCATTGTTCCAAAAAGATGCATTCTCTATCATATTGTAAGAGTATCTTAGTCAATATGGTAGACACCTTGTACATTTACAAGGGAGTTCTCAGCTCCTATGATTTCCTATGTGTCCAAGGATAACATGGCTTTTCCTTATCCTAAAGTTATTTATTTTCTGTGTATCAAATATTAGATTGCACATCAGAAAGGAAGAAGAAAAAGATACATGTAAAAAAGCAAGTGCAAAAGTAGGTGTTACAAAAGATGCATAAAGTAAAAAAAGGACTTTGTCAATGTCAATATCTTGCCAGATTGTTTTTATCACATGTTCTTATCTGGAAATTCTTTCTGTTTCAGCTTGTTGTTCCTTGTGTTGCTTTAGACAAAAACAAAGCAAACCACCAAAAATAAAGTGCTCATTTCTCTCTCTCTCAAATGGCACAGGATTTGGGTAGAGGTAACTGGCTTATATGGGTCATGCTGAGGATGCTTTCTTAAAGGCATAAGAAGGAAACATCTAGGCAGTTAAATTTTCTATTATTGTGCTTTATGAGACTATTTATTACATGTCAAGTAACATTTTGATGCTTAGAAAAATACATTAACTACTGTTTTAAATTATTCTTATTCTGAAATAAAATATCCCAGGTATAAATAAAATGACTTTTGAACTGCATGAATCTACATATTTTTAAAAATAACTTGTATAAAGCTATTTATAAATATATATTTTATAACAGTAGTTACAACATTGATAACATTTTGCATTCTTCAAAGACCCTTCTAGCATATTTTAGCCCTGGGTAAATGTCTTAATACTGAACTCCTGAGGAAAATAGCATCCAATATAAGGCATTTCTTTGATGGGATTCCAGGATTTGATGTAATCTCTTTTTTTTTCCCATGGTCTACCTTTTAACACATTTTCTGGTCATGAATAGGTGTATAAATGCATATTGAAACATGGAAAACCTAAAAATTAATCTTGAAACACTGCTGGGAGAAAGGTAGGTCATGGTTTTATACATTTATTACTGCACATGTGTGTTCATGGTTGTGCATGGGAGGATTTCATTTAGAGCACCCAGACACCTCGTTCTCTTTTAATCCATGTGCTCAAAATACAGTGAGTCTGTGAAGGAGGGGTATGGGGGTGGGCTGAACAAAAACTGCACTAGATAAGTGCTAGACTAAAATCATCGTTTGGAGATGGTTATTGACTGAATCAACATAAAATCTGGACCTTTCAAAGAGCTTTGTGAACCAAGCCCAACACGATTATTGCCTCTGCACAAATACATACATTTATGCCAGTACCAAGTAGATGAACTCAGAAGTATAGTGCACAATGTATCCTACCATAGTTCTGTCTATTTTTTCCAAATGTAACCTAAATATAACTATTTGTTATAGTATTAAAAAATAGACCCATCTTAATATTGGATCTCGCTGCTACTTTTCCCTGGTAAATATTGGATGAAGTCAGAAATATTGCCTATCATGGTGCAGAATATGGATGCCACAGAATTTTGAAGTAGGACTCCAAGGTATATTTAATTATTTAACTGGAAAAGTATTGTTTAAACATTGTTTCAGTCCTTTTTATTTGGAACATGATTCACTTAAACTGTCAGAATAAAAGAAAAAAGGCTAAATAGGTTAAAAATAGTAATTCATTCAAGAAACCCTTTGAGCTGAAGTCACCTTCTTAGAATATTAAACATACTGCATTTTTTTTAAAAAAAGCCAAAATCTTATGCTGCTTGGAAGATTATTTTTAAAGAATTATTTTAAAGCTTAGTGATTAAAATTGAGAAGTGTTTTCTAAGACACTACCACATACAGTGGTACTGCAGGATTTAATACAAAGTGAACATTTTACAGATAGATATTATTCAATCTGTATCACCAGGTTTCTATTCAAAGCAATCACTTTCCAAGTACTTGACTTAAAAGAAAGAATTCTGGTAGCCTAATACAACCAAAGCACAACCCTAAAATACTCTGTTTGCTTACTTGCTTTGATCTTGTGCTAAAACAGTAAAGAAAACAAGTTGTTGGCTAAGAGCTCTCACACTGCGCTTAGATGTACAAGCTCCTGCCAGGAACAGGCTTACCAAATGTTGTTTTGTGCTGCAAACATCTAAGATGCTGTTATCATCAAACTCTTGGAGCAAACTGCATTCCCCATCTCCCTGCACCTGACCTGATTTCGCTTCCTTACCCTGTAACCTCACCCAGAGCCCAGTTCCTTCACACTAAATTCTTATGAGAAGGAGTCACCACACTAAGATACTTTCTGAGGAATAAATTAGTGGACATTTTTCTGAACAGTTTTGTTAATGTCTAGGAGAAGTTTCTGCTTCTCGGGAGTTTTGAAGAAGCACGATTTTGAGGAGTCATTTACTGATATGTATTCACATATGTCAGTCTTGTGCACAATATTTCACATGTTTATACTGAGAGCTTAGATCTGAACCCTGTGTTAAACTACACCTTCCTCCTCATGCTTGCCTTGTGCTGAATCTCTAAGTTTAAGATCACTTTGAAGCCATTCCAGGAAGCCAGAGTGTGCTTCCTGTACTCAAGCACCAGCCAAGAGGGAAAGGAGAATGCTGGAGTTCTCCAGCTCTACTCCTAGGGTTGAGAGAGAGTGGCAATGCTCCTTTCTGGGGTGATGACAGAATCTACATGAAGGAACAAGGGAACCCTTTTTACATAGTTTGCACTTTCAGTGGGACAGGTTGAATTCTGTTGTTCATAAATATGATTATTACCCATGACTACTCAACCTACTCACATCTTGTTCTGGATATTACCTGCATGTAACTTGTAATTGTATATATTGTCTATTTAGTAATGAGAAAGGAAGAAATACCCTGTGCACAGTCAGCAGTAAATACCAAGGGAAATACACATTTGAAATGTTGAAAGGGTGCTTTCTCATAGCTGTGTTCTAGCACTTGAATATATGTGTATTGGAATGAAATGAAACAGGTCTTCTTCCAATCAGCTATGAAACAGCACATTTCATGGAGCAATATGCTTGCAAATGTAATTTCATCAGTGTATACTCACATTTGGCAGGATTAATGTGTTCTGTAAATGATATGTTTTTGTTCTAAGTCATTGTATATATAACTTTTCTTATTTACTACTACAAAGAAATAATGCTCTTGAGGCTGCCAGATCTGTTTATTTAAACTGTGCACATCTACAGTATTATTTTTATTCCCATATGAAGAATGAAAATTTTAATAGACCAGGAAATCATGGTTCATTAATTTATTAGTTTTTCACAATATATAATGCAACATTATATATTGTGAAAGAATAAAGAACATCAAAATCAGATGCTTGGTTTCCGCCTGATAAAAATAACTTGGATACCTTAAGAGAATGATTGCTTCTTTCAAAAAAAAGTGAATTATCAGCTTTCCTATTAAGAGATATATTTTTTTCGGAAAAGTAGTGTAGAAATCCTGACAAGAGGCCAAAGGAAGCAGTTTGAAATGCATGCTTAGGAAGTCTCAACAAACCTTGATGCAATTTAAGAGTATATTTAACTGCTGTCTGAGCCCAGGACTTTGCACAAGGAGGTGAAACCTTCTTTTTTATTGTTGCAGGAAGAGGCCACTACTTGACAGAAAACTTAAGCCTCAGAATGTCACATTTCACAAGTGTAATCTCTATATTTTGAGTAATATTTTTACTGTTTCTGTTTTTCTCTCTTACCAAGAAAGTGAGATCTAAAAGTAAAATAGGTGATGTTTGGAAATCTAAATCCTGAATTTCTTCAGCAGTGAATATTTTAAGACACCAGTCTCCAAAGCCTGTGTGATAGCAGACACTCAGGGATGGCAGTCCTTCTATCAGACACAGCATCACTGACTTTCTGTAGTTCTTATTCCTTTTGTATAGAAAATCTGATTTGATATGTGTTGTTTGTCTGGCATTTTGCTTAGTGTTCACTAACACTGATCCACAAGCTCTGTATTTCCAGGCCAGATTTGGTATTTCCTTTAGACAGTTTACATAATCTTAAGATCTATTTTGGTGTGTCATTATTTCCTGTGATTGCAATATTCAAAGTCTATTTCCAGCAGCAAAGTAGTATTTCCTCCCAAAGTAACTGAGAAAATCTTCCTGTCATTTGTGTAGGACCACATTGGGACACAAATGTGGTTCCATACAGGCTGAGTGGAGCAGGAATGGCTGCATGGGAATGGATCCAGGGTGCTGAGGGCTGTGAAAGCCTTACAGCTCGCCCTGCCAAGGGAATGTTATGTCCATTCTGTATAATCATTGCAAATGGTTTTAGATTCTTCCTCCAAAAAACAGGAAGTAAGGGAAGTAAAAAGCCATAAACAATGTTTTCTTCATGCAGAAGGAGGCAGCCCATTGTCTCTGTTTGAGAAAGAAGATGAAACAGAAAAAAAAAATGTATTAAACTCATTATACTAATTGTATAAACTCGTTATACTTATTCTGCAATGTGAGGATTTGCAAGAGCAGAGTTTTCAATACAGCATTCATCATCTGTTTTTCATGTCTGCATTTGAGCTATAAGTTTGGTTTATTTTGGGTTAATCTTTTTAACTTTACATTAAGCTGAAGAAGAAACCTCATATTTTGGCCATGTTTCTGCTCAGAGTAAGCTCTTTTGATCTTGCAGCATTGGGAAGGATCACTTTCTGTGCAGGGAATGTAAATGCACTTTGGGAGTGATAGCTGATAACAGTTCATGTGTGCTAGCACAAACACATTTTTTGACTCTGGACTTTTGATGTCATGCTATGACATTCTTATGGGCAAACTAAGGATATTTGATCTAGTTCTAGAAATTTCTCCTCATTAAGTTAATAGGGGCAATCAAAGCTTTTGTTACCACAAAAATAAAGGTATGCAATATTGATTTACATGAGGGAAAAAAAAAGTATATTGCTTGCAAGATCAAAAGAAAATGGAAGGAAAAAAGTGACTTCCAAGGATGTTACATAAAGTTCATTGTTACTTTCCATCTCTGTCTCTTAAGTTCAGTTTTGTGACATGAAAGTTCACCACTAAGCAATGACTTCCAGGACAGTATTCCTAAGAAGAACCTGAACCCTGTTACTTTTCATGTTATTTGATCTTGTATAACTTACAACATACTCAGAACAGTAACTGCATTGAAAATCTCTTCAAACTGCTTGGACTACAAGAGACTTGTCTTTTATTCTTCTTTCCTGCTTGCATATAGTGTGGATTCGTTTGCATCTCTAAGTGACGTGGCCCATATACTCATGACAAAAAAAATGAACCTGAATCATCCCTTCTCCTCTGAAATGTAGATTGTGTGATGATCTCAGATGCAGATCAGATCCTAGGTTTTACCTAATTTAACAGATTTCTGCTGCTGTGCCTCTCTATGGTTTTAAGCTTTCAAGAATCCTATTGCCCCAAAATATAAATTTCCTAATATAAGCAGTGACACATCAAGGGAAAAGTGCTGAAGTGATGTAGTTCTATATATTCCACTTAGTAAGCCAAGCTCATATTGAAAGAAACTGTGAAGGCTTATACTCACTTCTCTGCCCCTAACTGGCTGCCACAGTTTATTTTTTCAGATGAAATAAGGCTTCAGAAACTGCTCTGAGACCGTACAGTGACAGGAAGTATAGAAATTGTAGAATTTAGTATTTGACTCTTTTCATTACTATAAAGGTCTCAGAACTGGGACAGAGAACACAAAGTCTCTCTAAAAACCTGTCATAGGAAAATGTAACATCACCAGGCTGAAGCCTGAGGTCTGGGTTGAGATGTACACAGGGAATCAGACAGGCAGGAAGGGACAGCATGATATCCCTCATCCAGTTCCTATTCAGAAGAGCTGTCAATGCTGATGGAATTTAAACCAGATCTTGCTGTTCAGGTCTAGAAAGGCATCAAGGTTAGAGATTTCACAGCCTCTCTGTGCAATTCATTCTAATCTTTAATTGTGCTGACAGTGAATCATTTGTTCTCTCCCTTTGACTAACTCTTATCTCTGGCACTGCCTTCTGACCCCAGGGAGCTGCTCCATGTGCAGCCCCTTCCCTGGTCCTCTGGGGACTCGCTGGTGTTTATCAGTTGAACAACTGTACAAGTTCTTGTCTTGAAGCCCCCAAAAAGGACACAATGATCCAACGTGCTCTGATGAAGGCCAGGTAAAGGTGAGTGATGACTCCCTCAGGTTTGCCTTCATCCCTGCCATGACTCCTGTTTCCCTGTCAGTGAGTCCCCAGCACTACTTGGGGAGGAATTATTCCATCCCATTGCAGTACTTTATAGCTATTCTTACTGAATTTCATTTTATTCCTTCAGCCAAATGCAGCCTCTCTGAATGGCAGCCCTACTCACGAGCACATTGACACCATGCCCTAGCTGCTCTCATCCACAAACTCAATGGGGCTGCATCCAGTTTCTTTTAGTGCCCAGTTTTGCAAACAACAAAATGCAAAATCTAAAGGCTCTGTCTAAACTAGAGGGATAACCATTATGTTAATTTCCTTTTACACTAAAAATTTAAAATTAAAAAAATTATTGTAAAGTACCATGACTGGGATCTTCCCAAGAGTATATTTTAGTTTCTTTATTTGGCCTGCTTTGAATGTTACCTGTTTGTGAATCTTCTCATGGAAAAAATATTTAAAATAATTAATCTTAAATGCCTCTATTTTCAAAGGATGCTCATTTAGTTTCCTGGTTCTTTTACACTAAATGCTTTACTGTCAGAGGGGCTGTTTCAACTAATGAGACCGTACAGCACTATGCATATGTTTCAACACAATCCCATTAGCACTCCAGTAAATTAAATTGCATTTTGAAGCAAAAATAACTAAAAAAAATGTTCAAATAAGTTTTAACATATAAAACATTGTAATGCATAATCAGGCGAAGTTACATATTATCATTGCAATGATAATTCTTAAACAATTTTGCTGTTGTTAAAGTTGGTCATGTTATAATCATGATGAGACAGCGTTGTCTAGTTTGAAATGGTGTGTACTATCATTCCAGGGGCTAGACTAAATATTAATATGTATATTAATAACAAAACAAATTAAGAAAATTTAATTAAACCAAATACTGAGAAAGCTTCATTTTTAATATTCCTCTACCTATTGTCACTGTTAGAGACATTGAACCAGGTAGAAATTAAATTAGGAGAATCCAAAAATGTATCCACTTGAAAATGAAGTGTCCTCTCTGACATAGCAGTGAATCCATGAGTAAATTGTTACAGCAAGAGACCATTCAAAGGAGGCTTTCAAGTGCTTTTTAATTATTGGTTAGATGTTACACATTCCTCGTTATTGAGAATAGTGTCTCAGGAGCTGTAAACCAAGATTTATTTTACTGAAACTTTTGATCTTTCTCCATTCAGCAAATATTGATTTAATCTTTCATACTTCTCCCAAAGAACAAGCCAAGAAACTAATGGACTGAACACTTTGATCTTTGTCAGATGATGCCAATAGCAGTGGATGTCAGGGTGAATCCAAAGCAGAGGTTAACCTGCTGCTTTTCTGCCTGAAGTTTAGCAGTGGCACCTGCACCATCATTTAAGCCAGAAGGTAAATGGAGATTAAATTGGTTGGGTTTTTAAGGGATACCACTTAACTAAGTTTTGTATTGTTTCATAGCAATCCTGAGAAAAAAATGGAATCAGCTTTTTATGCCTCTAAGTTAGCAAGTTTGCACAATCACAAGCCAAACATTTCATTATTTATGTGTTATTCACCACAGGTTGTAGGAATATAGAGACATGTGGTGAATATTACATGTTTAGAATCAAAACTGAAATTTCATAGACCTCCTCAGAGACATTGGAAATCAAAAATTCAGAAATGTTAACTTGTTTAAAGCTGATTACCCTACTGGCCATCTTGAAATAGATGAGCTCACTCCACTGCACAATTTGGCTTTGAAATACCCAGGAAGGGAAGGATGCACCTAGCCCAGGGTTGTGCATCGTTGGGGTGGGGAAGGATTGTAGGCACAGGGTTCAGTGCACTCTTTGGGTTTGTGGGTATCGTGTCCTATGATGTAGGATCACCCTCACCTTCTGTTAACAAATGCTCTTCTTTGAACCCGCTCCACTCAGTTGCACCTCCCAGGTGTTCATTCCAGGCTGCTGCTGCTGAACAGCAGGCATGGGATATGTGGACAGCTTTTTTCCCAGGGAGGCAAAATACTACTTAACAGAATTTAAAAGAGACAACAGATGGGGAGACTGTTTCTCAAAATAATCCTCCCTAATGGACATTGCAGTGACAATCCTGCAGAAAGAAGGAGGAGAAAAAAATCTCTGCAGCATCTGTGAAAGGAAATCCTGGGAAAACAAATAAATTAGGCTCTTTTAAACAGGCAAAGGGCTGCCCGAAGTTATTTACGCTCAACAACGTTTGCTTAGTTACTTCCTTCCATTTTGTTTATGGATGGTTTAACTGAAATTTCAGATGGGTTCTGTCAGATCATATTCCCAGTCCTGGTTCTTTTGCACTATTTCAAAATATGGGCAGAATTTTGTTTAATCAGATGAGGAATTCCTGGCCTCAGGATCCCAAAGGTAATGCCAGCCAAGGTGATGCCATGTGTTTTGCAACTTTTCTCATCCTTATCTTCAATATGGAAAGCAAAATGTTGAGAGAATTCTCCCTTTTCTTGCTTTCAATGCCATCCATATATGCAAATATATCTCGTCACTTCTGTTCTCCTTTTGGCAGTGAATAAACTATTAATATGTAAAACTTCACAGAGTTCTAGTGCATTTCTCAAACTTTTTTTTAGTGTAACTAAATCATATTTTCTCTATTCTATTTATTGATCTGGGCAGTGACTCTTATGCTCCTTTGCATGGTCTAGAGCCTAATCATACTCCTTTTGTTCTGTGATGTAACATCCATTAAAATGGCTCTCTAACATTTGGGTTATGTTTTTATAAGTCGATGTTTTTCTCTTTTTTCACAAATATTTTTCAAAAATCTTGCTATTTTTGGAATTTGCATATTCATTGTTTGATTTGGTCTATTAAATTGTATGGATATAAACATGGATTTTCCCTGTCACAGAATGAGCTCCAGTGCTGCTACCATATCAGCTTAACTAGGAGAATGAAACAGAAAAAAAAAAAAAATAAAGAGTGGGCTGGAAATAGGAATAAGAACAGATGGCCTAAGTTAGCATTTTTAGATATTATATTACATAAAGTGGTAGGAGGGAAACTAAAAAAGGTAAATACCAACCTTTTTAATAGTAGAAGTTTTCTGTTGATACTCTCTCTGTATTGTATGGATATGAAAACTGAAAACCACACTGCTAAATAGTACAAGTTTCAACATTAAACTGGTTAATTTGTTAAATTGGAATTGTAAGGATACCTACAACAATTATGAGTATCTCTGGGGTTTTTAAAGACTTTTGCATTTCTTTGAAAGGAAATATTTATTGTTTTTTGTGATCTGATCTGCACAGCTGATTTGCAAATTAAGTCACAATAATATTCTTCAGAGACACTCTGCCACAATATGTCTTCAAAGGAGTGTCTGCAGTTTCTGGCTTGAAGCTGTCTACCACGCTTCCTGTGTGACTTCTCCAATGCCTGACTCTTTATTTAGGAGCTCAGTTGCCACCCAAACTTTTGTAACATTGCCAAGAAACTTTCAGGTGAATGCTGGCAGCACTTCTGATTTTATTGTGTGAAAAGAAAAGCAGAGTAGACTCACTTGCATATTTTATTGTTTTGCAGAGAAAGGTTGTTCAACATACTGGCTGGGACGAGACAAAAGCTTTTTCTGTTTGTGTGTGAGTATCTGGAACCTGGATACTTCCTCAGGGGATTGTTAAATTGTCATATTAGAACACATATTAGATCACAAATATATATATATAAATATATATATATTTATATATATATATATATATATAAAAGATTAAAGAAAGTAGGTCATGTCTAGAAGTGTAAAGGAGAGTCACAGAGATGCAACGTTTCTGAAAATGATCTGGGGGAGTGATTTATCATCCCATCATTGCTGAGAAAGTGGCAATCCAAAGTCCTGAGGTATTTTGAAGTACTCAGCTTTCAGAGAACAGGTTATGCTATGATCTTTGGAAGTATGCAATGTAGCTTTTAATTTATTTAGGTGTAAGAGGCCTTGAACCTGTAACAGAAATGAATTTTTAAAGCTGTAGTATTTTAATATTAGAGGAGAAATCAGCCATATCTGAGATTTGTCAGAGCACCCTTCCAAACTCACTTAGCAGTGTGATTGCCCAGGATGGGACTGGGAGCAGGACACAAAGAGCTGCTGCTGGTGATGCTGGGGAAGAGCAGGGGCAGCTTGGGCAGCAAGGTTCAAACAGGCACTGGGAGCAAAAGCACAGCCAGAAGCATCAGGAGCCTCCTGCTGACAGCATTTGGGACCCATCCCAGTCACACAGGAGCAGAATGACTGCTGTCAAGAGTCAAAAACATAGGTGTCTCCACCTAAAATCAAAACTCCTTCAAGGTCCTTCAATCCTTTTATGAGTCTGGGAAAATACACAGAAGATATAATTAAGTACAGAAGACAAAGAAATGGTAAAATTAAAAAAAAATTCCATGATAAGCTCAATGATTGAGCATTTTAGTAAATCCTTTAAGGCCCAAACACATTATAAGTTACAACTTTAGATGATAAACTGAGTATTGAAGTCACATGTTCTTCACTAATTTATTAGCTAAGAAACTTTTTCTACTTATTAATTTAAGACATCCTGTCTCTCTGTTCCTGTCTAAAGCAATTTTTAATACAAATATCAAACACATTTCACTGAACCATTTAATTTGGCCACAATGCATCTTTCCAGTAAGATAACACCTGAATAGCTGGTCAGAATTCAGCCATAAGCCTCTTTATGACTGTACCTATTCCATATCAAAGTCAGATAGTATCATTATATTCATGGCTTTGAACAAAGTAATGCTCTTCTACATTATAAAAAGTAATTTTCCTTTACCTTTTGATGTCTTTGCCTTTCCAAGAATTTGTCATTTGCAATGATAGTCAGAATATCATGGGAATCAAAGTTCTTCTGTGATCAGCTCTGTTCATGTGCAATGAGAATGAATGCATAAATTATTTATTTGTGTCATTTTACATTTTGGTTTTGAATTATATTTAATATCATGTTCTTATTATATGTTTCCAATAAGTATTTTCAAATAGAAAATGGGTAATAAAATTATATAATTTCTTAAGATAATATTATTTTAATGCGTGCTGGGAATGAGGCTCATCATTAGCATTTCTTGCTGCCCAAAGAAACCATCTTTTCTTTTAGAAGCTTTGTCTATACCAGGAAAAAAAAATTAAAAATATTTTCCTCTGTGTTTGCTTCTATTTATGCCACTTGTGTAAAGCATAGGCAAACATTGATAAGAGCATGATTCAGATAAAACAAAGATATAAAGGAGTTTATCTAGATTAAGAATATATATTAATATATATTCTTAATATCTATTTTATATAACCTATATAAATGTAATAATTATATATAATCAATATATTGGTTTTTTTGGTAGATACGTTAAGAACTAGAATTAAATACATTATAAAATAAAGCTTTACTGTAGCAGGCTAAAGCCAGAGCCTTGCTTCAGCTGAACCTTGTGTTTCTAAGCTTTAGCACAATAAGAGCAGGATGTTTTAGATTTTCAAGCATTTTTAGGTGTCTTTCACAGTATCCATAATCTTTCTTGTAGACCTTTCATTGGCCTCCTTCCCTATGCACTGAAAGAGGTCTGCTGGTAATTTCAGTGCAAGAGCTATACTTTCACCTGACCTTATAGTGGATTATAATTCTATAATAAATTCTAATTTTCTCCCTATAGCTTTTCCTGAATATTTTACTGTCTCAAGACCAGTCAAGAATCTGTAAAAAGTAGACATCCAGATAAAATCCAGCAGACCATTAATTTTTGGGGGGATTTACCTTGCATCAGAAGCCTCATATGAAGAAAGACTTAGGAAATGAACCTTTCAAAATACACCACTCACTACCTAAATGCAACCAAATTTTTTTATTCTTTGCAACTTTTTTGGAAAGCTTCTCTTTCTATACTCAGTCTCACTTTGTTAGACAATACTGTACCGTAGCATTTAAATATCTCTTCTTTATCAGTGATATCTCAGAGTGATCAAATTTAATCAAATGCTAGATAAATCCATAAAAAATCTGACCATAATGAATTGTTGTAGGAATTAAATGTATTTTCACATCTGGCCTGATTCATTAGCTGTGTGCCATATTTATTTTATTTTCTTTTGACATCGTTTTGTAATACTAAGAGGAGAAATATACACTAATTAAAACATATATATATATTCATATATGTTCAACTATTCTTTTATCTACATGTATTCCCCTCCTAGAAGGCCATAATAATGGTAATGACTTATTTACAGGGAGGCCAATTCAAATTTTTTACAAAATAATTCCTATTTAGGCTGGGCATACAGGAGAAAAACTGAAGTCAAGAGACAATCAATATTTTTCCCATAGCAATTGAATGAACAAAATAACACTATCTATTAAATATAACTGGTTTTGATTTAAATGTTCCCATAAACTTTGTTCAGGCTCTGCTGAGCCTGCAATATATGTTAATCCTATCAGAAGGAGAAAAACACTTGTGGAAATACAATAAACAAGCCTTAAGGCAAGGTGAAGAATCTACAATTTTATTATTGATCCAGCACTGGGTCTGGGAAGAAAAAGAGTTGGTCAGGTATCATCCATAGAGTCCCCATTTGAATTTCCTTAGCTATTGTAGGTGTATTTTTCTTTTTGAAGAGAGTGTCTCACTTCCGTAGACCATTCATATCATGTTATTAAAATAATATTCAAAGTTATTTTATATGCTTTTCTATAGTTTAGGAACCATACACTCTATTCTTTAATCTTAGTAAAGTTTATTCCCTTTGATTGGATAGGCATTGCAAGAAAACTGGTGAAATAAAACTGGGTAATATTTGGTTCCTGTGGTTCTATAAACTTTTAAAACTTCTTGCTGTGTGCAAATCCATCACCCACCTGCTAGAGTCACAAATTTCTCTTGTGCCAGATCAACTCCAGTCGTGTTAAAGGGTTTGTAACACAGTGATAACAAATGTGCAGCTCTATATCTGTTGTTTGATGATCAGGCCACACCAGCAAGAAAAGTGAGACTGATGTATTGAGTCTTTACATATTGTTGATATCAATAGGACCACACTGGATACATTTTTCTTCTCCAGTTGCTTTTGAGTTCCTACTTGCATTTTAGTTTTATTTTCACTCTTGTATTTTTTATTTCCCTTGGTAATAATTCAGGTTTGTTAGAAATAGCTTCTTTTCTGCTATTTTGTAGAGCTATTTTCAATAGTGAAAACAAGGGAGATGTGAATTAACTACAAGGATTTTTCATTTTGGACAACTATAATGGAACTTAGCAATAACACAATTTTTTCCCATGATTACTTACCATTCTCACATGAACTCCATTAGCAATTACAATACCAATGACTGATTCTGTGCAGGAGGGTAAGAATGGAAACTTTCAAACATTTCAAAGTACACTGAATCGCAATTTAAAAAAAATTAGTAATGTGAATAAATTTGTATTGTGAATAAACTTATAATAAATAAACTTTTTTGTGAATGGGAAGAGAAATATGCTACAGAAATTTTCACGACAAGTCATAAGCTTCAAGAAAAATAATTCGTACCTATTGCTAGGATTTTAAGCATCAGAATACTTTATGAGCCAAATCTAAATCAATATCAACATGAAACCTTCACAATGAGTACAAGGGAACATGTGAGTTGATATAAAACATTCATCTGTTAAATCATTTACAGTACTTTTTTTCCCTGTTCATCTATCCTACTTTCACATTATGCTTATGGGTTTTTTTAAACATTAATGAATGGAGAGCACCTTTGTATACAGGTTTTTTTACTCAAACTGCATAAAAAATTATGGTTTCAGTTCAGCTATCTAACAGAAAAGAAAATGTGAATTAGTGCAAACCTTCATATAACCCAAATGTTTCCTTTTTTTTTTTTTGATTATCCAACACTTGAAGCAAGGCAACAATTCACAAATTGCCAAAAGCACAGGGAAGACCCTTCTGTTTTCTTGGGGCAAAAAAAAAAAAGGACAAAAATTTTTAAAAATTTACAAAGAGGATCTATAGGACCTCAGCCTATGACTCCCCCAGAATCCTTCTGTCCAGCACATTGCGGGGTACAGAGAGAAAGATGCTCACCATCTCCCCTGTGTTACGTTACTGATTGTGGAACATTCTTTTAAACAAGGAAGAACTGAGGAAGAACAGATCTGTAGTGTTGCCATAAGGTCTTTGTTTCTAATCCCCATTCCAAACCAGATAAAACTAGAAAAAATAATATTACTTCATCTACCTCCACAAAAGGATCTGGTAAACACCAGTTTATTATAATTAATATTAATCAATATAAACAAAGATGCTGTTACACCAAAATATTAAGGAGGCAATATAAAATAGGGAGATAATTTGGGTTACCTCTTCTGCCACCAACTTTGTGTGTCTCATTTCCCTCTCTGTAAAGACAGTTAAAAATCACATGTGATTTTCTGTTTTTTCAAAGTATACTATAAGATCTCAGAATGAATATTCAGTTCATTATATACTTGTGAACTACATGTGCCAGTTCTGTTCTCTGTTGTGAGTCCTGTTGCAGCAGAGATAAATTAAATAGCAGGAATTTAAATCAGATTAGGCTTATAAATGCCACAGAAATCTTTGTTAACCATTTGAGTTTTCCTCCTGTGCATAGGATCACCCTGGCTCTCCCTTAAGCTCAAAACCAAGCTGGATGCTGTTAATAACACAGACATCATGACAGGAGGTACTGTATGCAGCTTTGCCACTTATAATCAAACCACCATTTCCTCTGTCAGTTTGGTTGCATTATTAAGTGACACTTAAAAGTAATTTTGATGATTAAATGAGCTGTTCTTCACAACAAGCACGTAATTTTCTTTTTTCCATGAAGCTTACAAATCAAGACATAATATTCTGCACTTGGCACATCTATGTCAGGTGTAAGAAAATTGGTCTGGAGTTTTACTTCCTTCTTTACCTGCTAAGAAGATGTTTCCATCACTTGTAGTATGTGTTTCTCTGTGGTTTTATTTCCTACAGAGGAATGATTTTGCTCACAGAGGGAATTCTGACAATAACTGAATTGCAATTATTTTTGCAATTCAGACCGGAAGAAAATGAAGGTGAATGTGCTGTGAAAGTTTGTGATATTGGTTCCTTTTGGAGTTATCAACCATAATTGTGATATCAGGTATCTAAATTTTAAAAAAATTATTCTAAAAGCCTCATGTGAGCAAACACTAGCATTAATATTTTCATTCAGGTCTCAGACTCAGATGTTTCTCACACTAAATTAAATGCCATTCAGCGTAAGAAAAGTCTATCTTGTTACCCCTCTTGTTCAATCTGATTGAAGATCTTAAGGAAACATAGGAAGCAATTAATATTATGCTACCTCTAATAAATCTTTGTATTACTAATTTTAATTAAACACAAAATATATGGTCTCTTAACCCTCATCATAACAGGCATGTGTGAGAAATAGCAGCAACTCAGACTATGAAGGACATTTCAAGCACAAATTTATTTGTTTTCCTCTGATGCAAGAGAGTTGAATTTTACCTCTGCAAATAAACAGCTGTAGCTCCTTCAGTGATAAATTCTCTTTATTAATTTGACAGGTAAGATTTAATCATAGAAGGAAGGAAACCAGACGTGTTTTATTAGCAGAGAACAGAGAACAGCTTCATCTGTGTCCATTTTATATTATTTGAGCACTATATTCTGTGTTTTGTATGGGTTTTGTTGTATGGTTTTATTTAGTTCTTTGCTGAAAAGGCTGGAATTTCTGGTTTTATAAAAAGTTATTTCACATTCTCAAGGAGCCTCACACTGGAACACATGGAAGAAAATTCTGGCCTTGTTTGCCCTAGCAGGAGTTTGACTTTGATGACATTTGTTGCCCCTTTTCTCCATGTCTGGCACACCAGTCCCATCTTACAGGACCATTTACAAAGGCAGTTTGATCATGACACAGAACTAACTCCCAGTACCTGCAGCAGGTGGCCAGAGAGTTTCCAGCCCATCAGCTCCTGCATCCTCCAGGGCAGAAGGGTGAGATGCTGCCCTGTGGGTCTGTGCTCACACTGCAGGGTGGCTGAGCAAAGGGACCAGCAGGCTGGGAGTGGAGCAGTCCTAGCCCAGTACAGCCATGAGGAATTCCAGCTGTACCGAGTCAAAGGCTTACACAAACTGCAGCAGTGCAGCCAGCCTGAGTATAAAGTGAAAAAAATGTATGTCATGCTGTAAATACATAAAATTTGATGAATTTAAGAAAACAAGTGATGTATTCAATTTATCAGTGAGATTTTGCTTTTACATCATGTAATCCTGAATTATGCATTAGTCTGAATATTTTTACTCCTGTTTATACATTTCAATTACAATATGTTTGTATTTCTGCTGCTTACTCAAGCTTTGTTGCTTTTTGCCTTAAAGTCTATTTAATTTTATTTTTAGTAATGCAATTCAACACAAGCTTTTGGAAAACTCCAAAAATTATGGAAGGAATTTCTAAAATGACAAGTACTGTCATACTCATCAAAGAAAATTTCTATCAATTCTAAGTGCTTTATTATATCTGTGTCTTCAGAACTGACTAGTCAATATCTGAATTCATCAGATCTTTTAAAAATTAGAGAAACATATACTTATTAAAAATTCTGTTCTGTTGGCTGAAAACATAGTATTATTGTTCAAATGTCTGCAGCAGTCTGTTACTTGATTGTTCTTTTTGTAGCTCAATTTCAATTTTAGATTATGTTTAAAATTATCTGCTGTATTCTTGGTATCAACTGCCAAGCACATGATATTCTGGAAAGCTGAAACTGCTAAACTGCTTATACATATTTTTTTTCCTAAATGTTATACCTAATTTTAGCAATGTTAACATTGTCATCTTGCATTTATATAGGGGCATATACATCATGACCTGCAAATAATGTATCAGCAAAGGGTTTTCCCTCCTACAGGCTTCTATTCCAAATGCTTCATGAAATCAGAAGGTATGTAAAAGTTATTCTGAGCCACTAGCCCACCTACAGCATGTCACTGTGGATTGCTGAAAAGTACTATTTAAAAAAATGAATTTAAGATGGTGAAGAAGATAGGAGCTGTTACATTTGTTGTGACGGAATTTGTAAGATGTTCAGTTTTATGTGTCAGTTAAATGCAAAAGAAATCAAGGATGTCATATTTCAATCCACAGCTTCCCCAAAGTAGTTTCATGAGTTATTACATTGCCAGCTGCCAGATGGTCAGTGACTTATCTGAGGGCTCAGATAATTTATTGACAATGGCATTCATTCATTTCCATCAAATTTTTATTTAGGAACAACATGTGGTTTTTCTGTCTTACTCTTTTTCTTCTTATGGAGTGAGTGAGGAAATGAAAAAATTATGGATGTCCTTCTTGCTTTGCCTTGTCCTCTGGGAAAGGGGTAGATTGAGCTGATTCATGGGGGTAGTTTGAGCTTCTTCTGGATGACACCACAGGATTCCTTAAATACACAATGGCTTTCCAGTTTTGAGTCATTAGGAGATGTCTAGCTGAGAGTATGGAAAAGACTTGAGCTGGACCAGCTGGTACAGAATTCAACAGCACATCATTCAGTGTGTATGGACAAGATCCCACATTTGCAGTTCAATAAGGAAAACATTCTTATTTGCAAGGACAGTTACAGTGTCCAGGTGATCATGTGAAGGATGGAGGGGACAAAGAGGCTTTATTTGACAACTGACCTTATTTTTCCCTTCTGCCAACTTCCCCTTTTTTTCCTAATATCACAGCTCTTGTTGTTGAAAGTGTTTTGATTCCTAAGTATGGGACCAGCACTAGTCTGCAGACGCTAGAGGTCTGACACAATGGTGTAGTAAAAGGTGGCAGTTTGGAAATTTTACATAGGTGAGATTTGAAATCCTGGACTATGGATAAGCTTTGAAGACTTGTGTATAGCTGTGACAGAACTGGCAAAACTACTTAACTTTAATTGCTTCAGAGTTTACTCACAAGTTCTTTCTTAAAAATCCCACTCTACAGTAATAAACAAGAGAAGTATTCTACCTGAATACCCTGAGGTATTGTATTCCTTTAACTGGAGGGTTTGAAACAGAAATAGGAATTATTTTTACAATGCTCTGAGGCATGTCCAGCCTACAGAAAGTGTAATTTCATCATACCCTACATAGGTTTTCTCTCTCTCTGCAATGTCCTTGTTGCCTGGATAACTTGCCCAGCTGTACTGCACTCACATGATTTTTCTGGAACTTGGGAGGTGATGTACAAGGAAGGCAAATGTAGCTTTTGGTAATGGTCTTTAAATTGCAGACAGTTTCTATTAACTGCTTGTTTTAGGATTCCACTGGGTAAATAATAATTCTTTTTCTCATTAAGAGGAGGAGGGGGGGGGGGAAAAAGAAAATGCTAAAATGGTATTATCAGGATTTAAAAAAAAAAAAAGCAGCTAACAGAATAAAAAGGAAGGCTGAATAGTCAAGGGATAAGAGATAAGCTATATTAATGAGGAAGGTGAACCTGATTGATTTAGAGCCATTATTTAGAGCTGGGGTGGAAGGAAAATTAGAAATAGACCCTATTTTTATATCAATGCATAATAACCTCAATGAACAAAGTGATGCACTAGAAGTTAGGAAATCCAAGACTTTGAGGCACTTCAAGCTCTTAAAGCCTGGTAAAGACATTTCAGAGCATGCTTTCTTCCTGTTAAGGCAGAACCTGTTTTTTGTTATGCACTACTTTGGATTTGAGATTAAAATTTGACCCTAGGTCCCAAGTACTAATGGAACATGGAAAAAAAAAAGAACTGAGAAAGTAACTATCTGCAACCTTCACTGGGGCTCCAAAACTGTAATAAATTGTGTGTCTGAATGGGATGTACTGTCTGTCACAGGAAAAATGGGATATTTTTGAGTGTAAATCCATATTAATGGAGATACCATCATCTGGTAGTCTATTAATCTGTTGAAATCAATAGGAGCTAGACAACAGACTGGGTTTTGGTGCCTATGTGTTGCCTTCAGTCACCAGCAAGTCAATAACAGAGAATGCAGTTGAGATCAGGCTCCTAAAGAAACAAACTGGTATCCTGACTGTCATCCCCTTCCTCTGAATTCTAAACAGTGGCACTGGAGGGAAGCAGCATGAAAGAGAGATGCTACACACTGTTAGTACAGAGACAACCTCTAAGTATTCAAGTGTGGTGGTTTATTTATTTTAGAGCCTGTTACTTGCTTCAGTGGGGCTGTCATTCCCTGGGACTCCTGTTGACCTTGCACACATGGCAGCAAGGGTGAGAAACCTGCTTATGCTCTAGAAATTAAATCCTTCCTTAGCACAATCCAGAACAAAATGAAAAGTGGAATGGTTGAATTTGAGGAGCTCCATTGAATATTTAATATCTTGAATACAAGTAACCAGAAGAAGAATCCTGCAACCTTGACTTTAATAGAAAAAGATAAGAGGGAAAAATGAGCTGGCTCTAAAATTATTTTTCTAAGGGCAGGGGGCATAAATGAAAATGGTAGGGTGTTCCACAGCAATATCCCATCCTGTGTGACAGTATTTTTCCTAAGGTTAACAGGCACATACCATTCTTTAGATATGTGATTCGTGGGACACACTGATAATGCTAATCTATCATATAAAAGGGAAAAAATATTAAGTTATTGAAATGAATGAAGAAAAATAAGTTTTAAAAAAATCAGCTCAGAATGATATATTAATGTACCATTCTGTTTAATTTGTATTCTAGTACTGGTCTTAGAAAAGCACTCTGCCAGTTTGGGGTATTTAGTGTAATATTTAATTTAAAGCTGTGATTGAATTCTGGAAAATCTAACAAGCATTTAGCTTCATTTATTAATATCTAAAGATGCAGTATTCATCATCAGTGATTTTGATTAATGTTCCCCTTCAGCAACGATACACAACAGTGAGGTGACCTTGATGAGAGAACATTCCATGCTATTAAATAATAGACATCCAAAAGATTATTTTGATTCTTGTCCCTGATTCATTCATTCCTTTGGCAAAAGTTGTTCTTGGTAGAATAAAGCCATGCATGCAATAAGACAATTCTTTAAATTTTAATTCATTTTTCTTTAACTTTTAAAGTGAAGTTTAGCTTCCTTTGGGGTCCATCATCAGTAGATATTAAAGGTCACTTGCTGATGATTTTTTTTTCAGTGACTGGCTTATGCTTGGAATTTTTCTTGTATTTTCCAGATAATTCTCATAATACATAACCATAAACTTGAACTTATTAATTAAATACTACATATTTATAAGACAAGTTGCATAAGTGCTCCTCTAGGATAATTTGGATGTAATTATTCACTGAACTTAATGAAAAGACTTGGGGGAAAAATATTTTCACCTGCCACTTAGTATGGAAACAATCCAAAGGTAGGGAAAAGTTCAAAAAGACTGATAAATAAGAAATATATTTTTATGGATATGTATTTGATTTAATAAATAATGTTTAATAATACAGAACTTTAAGGAGGGGTAAATTATTAAGTATTATAAGAAGAAAATAATTTTTCTTGAAAATTTATACTTTAACGTTTTACAATTTCAACACAGGGTCAGTTCCAGTTGTGAATAGTATGGGACAAGTCAAGATTAGTTATGATTGCTGTGACAGTCACATGGAAGAGAGAAATCTTATTCTGGACACAAATACATTGGGCATAACATTCCTCTTTGAGTGGAGTCTTCTGCATCCGAGTCCTTTGAAAGACCTGCAATAACAATACCACAAATGTATCACCCCCTCCTTCTCACTGAATTATAAGGTCAATATAAGATAAATATGAGCTGTTTTTTCTTATAAGCTCCTGAGAAGTACCTTTCATTAGTATCACTTGTCAGCAGTTAGCTGCACATCAGTCCTTGCATTTGCTGATGGCTCAAGTGATCATGCACCACGTGAGGGGAAGTTCTTTGGAAAGTGCACTAAATGTATATTTATGTTCAGACTTCTAAATACCTTTGAAATACAGCCTCTGGTCTTTTGCAACAAAACTAATTTTTGTAGAGGTTTGGTTTATAGGAATACTTGTGGGAAAGGCAGAGACTCTCTCCTAAGGAGTCGTTTGTATTCAGGAGGTCACATCTGCAGATGGTTGGTTGTGTCCTCAGTGAGAGTGGGCTCAGGTGTGGGCACTTTGGTGAACCACCAGAGTCTATAAAAGACTGGTACCAGAGAAAAGGGGTTGAAGATATGTGAAAAAAAAATGTTTGAAATACTCTTTCAGATATCTCTTAATTCTAAGAGATGTAGATGTAATCTACTGTGACTTCTTTTGCTCCTCCAACTTCATATGACGGCATTCAGAGTATATCCAAATGCCCAGTTTCCCTCAGCCTTGGGACATGGAGGCTGTTCAGGTCAGAATGCTCTTTTATAGCAAGTCTTTGCTCAGGAATGAATGTCCAGTTGGGTAATAATGGATAACAAATTCTTCTGTAATTATTTAAAATTCTTTTCTCTTTAAACTTGTGACTAAAAAGCTTAAGACCAAAGCAGCTAAACTTTAGCATCAAGATAGTAAATCAGAGGATGCTTAGAGAGGAAAATCATGTTGGAGAATTCCTTATCCCTTGGTTGAAAACACAATTGCCAAACATTCTTGCTAAAGAGAAGGAAAATAGAAAAATATCATAGAAACCAATGCAAATTTATGATGTTACTTCAGGGATTTAACAGCACAATTTTGTAGGCACACAGTTTGTGTGATTGGGATGGGACTGGCCCAGCCCCATGCCCAGTGGCTCAGCTGTGAGCAGCAGGTGAGCAGCACTGACAGCAATGAGCCATGGAGTGCCCAGGGGCACTGACCAACCACCAAAGGGAGCAGAGGCACACAGGGGCAGGGCATGAGCAGGAAGGGGTAAAAAGTTAGGCTGGAGAACAAGAGGGGCAAACATTTGCAGTGTTCTGAATTGGCATGGTGTTACTCTGTGTGGCAGATTCTTGGGGCCTTCTGAAATGGTATGGGGATACTCTGTGGATTGTGGCCATCTCAACTGCGACACAATTCAACGCAAAGTAAGAAAAATTTTACTTCTGACTTTTACAGGTGATTCATTTTCCATGCTTGGTTTTAAATATCTTTTGTTCTCTCTATAAGAATAGTGATTTCTAATCTTATCAACCTTTGCAGGTTTGGTGAAATGCATTATATTGTAAATCCTTTTTCTTCTACTTAAAAAAAAAATTACAGAAAAAAACAAGTTTGCTGCAGATTTAAGAATCCCTTGAACTCTACTAGTGTCTGTAAACAGTCTAGCACTGGTGCTGTGTCTGTTATGCTGACTACCCTGAAGCCACCCAAATTTATGAATGTTGAAGTCAATCTGTAATTTTGCTGTCACTCTTAATGTAAACACCATGGGCGAGATTTTCTTTTTAACCAACACCGTTCCTGCTCCCTTCCTATAATTGCACTCCCTTTCAAGTATGTCTTATTTGAGGGTAGGTATCTCACTAAGACATGATTAGAGTCCAGCTTTTTCACTGCCACAAGCTCTAAAATTGTCTGCTTGAAGGACATATATGAGATTTTTCACTGTCATAACTTATATACATAGAAAACTTAAATAATTTTCTGTACAACACAAACTAACTATCTTATTAAAGAAAATATGAGAAAAAACCAAATTTAGAAAATATATCTTCTGATGAGTAGGTAATTTTTGAGTTTTGTAAATTATGTAGATTTGGAAACCATAGTAATGGAAAACTTGGTTTCCATATAATGCTAATCATGGCTGTCTTCAAAATTTGTAGAACTGCACCTGTTTTCCTTTTTGTCTGCTTTCTGCCCATGGTTTTGCTATCACTCTTAATTTCTTTCTCTGGATCCATATGATCCTTTCTGGACTCTGCAGTGAGATTTGTGTCTCCAAGTTCCACAGTGTCCTGGAATTACACTTTCTAAAGCTTTGTGTTGCTGTCAGAGTTAAGTTTAGGATGAGGGAAATTCAAAATAATACAGGCAAGGTCAGCAAATTCCTACTGATCCATCACTGCTGTGTAAGGCTAGTAGTGGCTGAGGCAGATACAACTCAGCTGCATCTGATCTGATCCCATTCCTCTCCTTTAGGTTCATAAAGGATTATGTTGTGCTACTAGAACACCTAACATTCCTTTTGCAAAACTATCTCAGTGTCTAAAGAAGTCTATATTCATGTTTAAGAATGAGATCAGCATTTTGCAACCTAATTCAAATAGGCTTGCTCTAAGATTGTGACAAAAGGGATTGCTGGGAGATTTCTGTTTTTGTGTGGGTTTAGAGTATTCTTTTTTTTTTTTTTTCATAATGGGCTTCAATTGTTCATAGGAATTTCTTGAAGTATTAATGATTTATCTTTTATTTTGGCTTAACTTGGCAGTTGAATTTACCAACATTGTTTTTAAAGGAAGAAAAAAAAGAACTCTTAGGGTGTAAAAATATTTTTCAAGGGATTAATTGTTCCAGCAGATTTTCATGAAAACTGGTTCTTGAGTTCTCCTCTAACTTGAAAAATGAAACCTTTCTACTGAATGCTGAGATTTTCATATGGGATTTTTTTAAGGAATGTGAAGGCACTAAATGAGTATATGTTAATACCCTCTGTGAATATCCCTTTGGGTGAACAAAATTGGAAAATGTTTTTGAAAGCCTGGCCTGCCACTGTCATTCCCATTCCCATTTAATTTGCAGTGTATTTCCCTTTGGCCATGTCCCTTCACTTCTACTTGAAGACAAACACTTCACAGAATAATCAGACAATTATTTATTGTAGATGTTTAGGATTAGTGAAATGTTTTGAAATAATTAGTTTGAAGGTTTCTGTGTATTTCTCATGTACATGTCTGCTTATCTTATATAGGTGTTAAGTACCTTGTACACACATCTGCAAGAATAAATGTTGATATTATGAATGTTCACACAGGGACTGATGATGCATTTTACATCACTGTTTCCTGTAAAAGCACAGCATAAAATGTTTAATGTCACAAAAGAAGGTCAAGTGAATGCCTTAATTAGACTTTTTGCAGAAATTGGGTGATCTGGCTTGGAATCAGTGTCATTCAGTAATAATTAAAGAGTGTGGAAAAATGAAGTCGCTTGGTAAGAAGCAACTTGTCTCATAGTCAGCATAAGTAAGCACCCCTTTAGTAAAGAAGTGTTAGAGAAAAATTTATATTTGTTTCTGGTTTTCCAGATCTAAAAATGCATTATACTATTTGTCATTGTCATCTTTTCTTGACCTTTGATCTGCTGCCACTCATTTCCTCAACATCTTTTTCACATTTCCCAGAGTTGTTGTTATTTTATTTTCTAGCTTCAGGCCAGATTTATGGAGGTTCTTATTTACAAGCACAGATGTTTCAACCCACCTCTAGAATGACAGTGTGACATGATTCCACCTGTTCAATGGAAAATCATGGCATGTTTTTCTGACTTGTCCTCACGCACAACTCTATCTCATCTTTAGACAAAGACATACATGTTTTCCTTTTGCTGTCTCCTTTCTCAAAGACAGCAGCTCTTTGATTTGTCTTCTGTGCATCACTGTTTTGCTCAGGCTTTTATCAAGGCATTTGCATCTAGGTTGTTATGATGATCACGAGCCAAGATCTGTTTGATAGGCTTTCTTATCTCTGCAATCAGTAAGGCTTTTCTCCAGTTTCTTCTTCTGGCCTCTAGTTGCTGTAATTTACATTACTGTTGGCCTAAAGCATTTTATGGAGTTGTCCAGAATACCACTGTGAAAAGTAATTTGCCTCACAAATGCTTTTCCTTACTCTGTGACTTTATTGATGTGCTTTTCCTTACCTCTCACATCAAACACAATCTTATCTGTTATTTTATTTTACAGACATCTTGTCCATAAGCAGTCAGTCAGAACCAAGAGATCAGTCATCACATCCTACACTTGTGATGTCAGCCTCTAATCTACATGTTCAAGCAAAGAAATGCTCTATTGGTTGTTGGGTGTGATCATATTTGCACAAGTACATCAGACAGACCTTTCTGGGGATCTCATGCCCTTAAGCTCAGATTTTCTTTTTTTTTCTTTTTTTTTTCATAGAACGGTGGTGACAGGCTTATCTGTCATATATCCATTTAAAAATTTTACCAGATCAACTCTGAGGTATGAAAACTTTTGTAAAGTAGGCTGTCATGGCTAAATATTCTGAATTTAGTTCAGAAAATGGTTAACAGGTATGGTTTTCTAAAATATTGTGGCTACTGATGAAGTTACAGTGTAATATTATCTCATTGTTAGTTTGTCTTCCAGCTTTTCACTCTCAGACCCCTGAAATATGATGCATAGTTATGTTAAGTTTGTTTAAATTACATTTCAGAACAACCATCTCCACCTTTGCTCTTTGAGACAAGAATTGTCTTAATATTTCCAGTTAGTTGCCTAATTGTTTTACACTAGACCACTGTGGAGGTTCTCAGGATACTATATTTTACCATTTTTTTCAAAAGCTTCTAATTGTTGAGAGGCAGCAGTGGATCCCTGTCCTCTTCTTCTGAATGGTTTTTGGTAAATCAAAGCACTGCTATGCAAATGTCCCTCTGACTGGAGCTTTTATTCCATGGTACTTGACAATGGCACTACATAAACTATTTACCAGCAGAGTCACGGCCCTGATGGCAGAAATGACTGGGCTGTTCTTTAAGCTTGACTCACAGGATACAATCTCCCATTAGATTTCTCTTTGTGAAGCATTTATTTAATTAATGACAACAGTGTCTCAGAAAAATACCAAGCATAAAATTGCTCTGGGTTTTCAGAAGAACAGTAAAAAAAATATAACAGTCAAGAAGAAAAATAGCACCTAGGTAATGCCTTTGTCTCATAACTTGTCATATAAGAAATGCTCAGATTATGGAATTATATTAATATATATGTCTAGCCAATATATTTGGAGTTTTTAAACTGAGACATTGGAAAGTTAAAATGAACATTGTTGTTATTTACTTGTATTAAGTAACAAAACCTTATGGCTTCATTAAACTTCATTAAAATTTTACTTTGAACCAACAGGAGTAAATTAACTCACTATGAGGGTTAGAGTTTAAATCATTCTTTGTCTTGTTAGCCTAATACTTGTTGCCCTTTGGAAAGGGTTGAGTTTTATTGTTTTTCAAATTTTTGTATGTATTCTGCAGAGTTGTTTATAGGTATTTGAGATAAATTATGAGAACTCTTGCATTTGAAATTAGACCTTCAGTATTGCAGACTTTGTTTTTTACAAATTCCTTGAGGTAAATGTCACTTTCTCTTTAGTCTGCAGAAGATGAAGAAATGTGCTTAAAATTTCTTTTTAAATGGTGTAAATATGGTGAAGAAAAAAAATATCCCACAACTTTCTTACTATAAACCCATATGTTCATCAGAAAAAAGAACAATATAGTCAGAGATTGGGAGAAGCTGTTGACATAAATTTTGCCCTCTATCACATTCCTTTTTGAAATAAAGCATTGAGAATTGTGAGCTCTGTGGAGGTTTTGTATAATAGAGCAGATGGCAGGAGCTGAAGAGGGTGAAAGCTGCTGAGAGACACTTGATCTAATTCTTCATTCCCCAGCTTAGCCTGTAGATCTTTCCCAGTAACTGTGCAAGACATCAGTTTGAGTTGGTGTGGAAGGGCTGCTGGCAAGAATAAAGGATAGTAGACCTTTCTGCATTGCACAGAGAAAATGATTTTTTGTATCACAAGGTGATATTGTACCATGTCTAAGCCAGTAACTTCTGAGAAAAAATGCCTAGAGCAGAAGCTTTAGATGTTTGTCCATTCATCAGGTGGCAGTTCTTTATCAGATTATACTTTTGCAATTAGAAAAAAGAATAATACTAGAAATCTTTTTGTAGAATGATAACAAAGAAAGGTTGTGCAAATGAATCAGATATTACCAATGGGAACTCCTCACATTAAGGCTGCTGAACTGCCAAATCAAATTTAACTCTGTTTTCCCCACTTATACAGCATTCCACTAATCTAGCTGAAGTCATTGTTTCAGGATTTATGATGTGGTAAGAGAATCCTGATCCTGAGACCGAAATAAAACTGTCTATTCCCTTAAAAATTTATATGGACTTGGATACAGTATCAGGGTTGAATAAAAAAAATAAAAAAAAAAAAAAAGGAGAGAAGGAGAAGAAGAAAAAGCTGGAGTAGTTAGACTTATATAATGCTTTCCAGAACTGACAAATGTTTGTTTTATGCTATTCTTCCGTACTATTGATCCTTATTTTGGCAGACTTAAAATGTAAGCTTCTTCAAATGAGATACTTTGGAAAAACAAGCACTAGCTGAAACATCTCCTTATTAAATATTTTCATTAGACAAAAAGGTTTATGACACACTGTATCCTACCTTTCTCCAAAAAGTGCAATAAGTGTTATTTCACTGAGGAAGCTAATGGTTCATTTCTGTCAAGTGGAGTTACACAGCCAAAGCTGAAATTTTAATGAAAATTACTGTTAAAATATTAAATCAAATTTACCTTTAAGTTCCCTTGCATCTAGAGATTTTCTAGATTGTACTCAGGAAGAGGTTTACACTGCTCTGATAATATATTTAATAACATCTCAGCATGTGATTTGACATTTACATATCTGTCTCCCATCCTTTCTCCTTTGATTTACACACAGTTCTGCATCTGAAACAACTTGCAGTAGGTGATCAGCAGCCGAATATTTTGGGGGAGGGAGTGTTTCCTTGAAGAAGTGTCAGATTCTGTGTCACTCAAATAAATAGAAACACATACCCAGGGTAGCAGTACCATTACTTAACAATTTAAGTCTAGTGAAGTCAGTAGTGCTGAAATCGTCAGTTTTGGAACTGAATGTTGTCTCACCAACCCATCAATATGTAGAGATCCTACGTGCTGGGGTTAGTGTGTGCAGAAATCTGAAGTGCACATTAATGCCTTGTCCTTGTTTGGTAGGAGCTGGATAAATTCCATTTCCTCTCTCAGAACCACCTTTAGAGTGTTGTCCATTGAGCTTTGCCAATTCAGTCCTGTCAAGGAGTAGAGCAGAGTTAGAAAATATACTAGAAATTGGACCACACAGTGCCATAGCATTTGTTGCAATACTAGAATGTCTTGCTACTTTTCTGTGAAGATTTATTTTCACTGTTGTCATGCAAAAGTTGTTCTTTATGAGTGACTGTTTCTGTATTTCATGACTTAGCATTTATCTATATTTCCAGAATATATATACATATCTATAGAATATATATGTGTATAGAGATATATAGACTAGATCTGTGATGCTGTTTTAAGGCTGATATGTTGTGGGAATGTCTGAAGGTGTGCATGTGCCCTGAAACCCAAAAATGTTAGCACTGGATTTTTGCTTTTTACTGGCCAGTCTGCTGTCTTCAGGTAATGTCAGTGAAAGCTGTATGGTTGAAGTCATACTTCTTGCAGTGTATTTTGTATTTTATACCTCAATGTGTCCCTTCCTACTGGATGATGATCAGTTTGGATGATACTAGATAAACCAGAATCCCATCCAGGCCAAATACTGCAAGAGCTCCTCCTAATGGAGCTAACAGAAAGAGAAGAAAAAAAAAAAAATAACGGGGAGAGGGGGATGTATGGAGTGGGGGGGACAAGGGAGAAAAAAGGAAAGAGAGGGAAAAGAAATGTTGGAAAAGAAATACGGGAAAATTTTCCTGCATTTGCTGCTCTGTGTCTCCTAATGTGAATGGTCTCAGCATGTCACTGAAAGGCTTTGGTACATCTTTGTGTGAGACAATCATGTGTGGGATGTTTCAGAACCAAGTACACATTTCTTCTGCAGATTATTTTACCATGAAATCCATACTTAGATACTAGAAAAAAATCTTCTATTACTCTTCAGGTGTGTGCCAAAGCCTGGTGCATTTTTCTTTTTAGGGAGTGTCTGGAAGCACTGAGTGCCATACTAAGCTGCTCACAAATGCATCCTCTCTCTGCCTGCATTAGCATGCAGGAACTTGTGTGCAAAGCTGCTCTTTTTGCAAAGTCAAATCTGTATGCAGGGAGCACTTACACATTGAAAAGATGGCTGGACTAAATCGAATATTTGGCTTATAATAAAGACTTCTAGATTCCAGTCATATAGATCCCAGTGCTTTTTCTCTTCAGCTGAATGTGTGTCTCTACTCACTGGTCTGGGTAAGGAGGACAAAACAGAATCTTAATTTAAGATGACAAAATGTTCTCCACAAACAGGGAGAACGTGTTTTAATTCAAGCTGTCACCATTAAAAGAATGGGCTGGCTGGGTACAACAGCCTGGAGCAGGTTGATAGGGAGAGACTGTTGGGCTTCTCTTCTATTTCTTTGCTTTATTTATTTCTAACATAGAGCAGAGTCACCTTGAAACAAATTTGAAATAATCACGTCTTGTTAAAATAAATAGGTATTGTAATCTAATGAATTATGATTAAGTGATTTCTACAAGCTGTGACTAAAGCCTCATATTTTGTACAAAAGTGTGGTAAGTTTTAGGGCCATTTGAATCAGTGGGACTACATTTGGCAAAGAAACAGATGGCAGTTATGGCAAAGGCAGTTTTCTATCACAATGTTACTGCTGGGCACTTCACTCACAGGTGTAAATAAGAGCTCCCTGGTGTCTGCTGTTTCACATCCAGCTGTGATAATCTCTGAGGGGCTATTTAACAGATGGACACCATCACAAGCCTGCTCATACCTGATGTCTTTCTGCTGAAAGCTGTCAAAAGAACTGTGTATGGCTTTATATTGAGTTTCTCCACCCTTTGGAATCCTGTGATGTATATCATTATTTAGATAATCACTATCTAATTTGCATAGTGAGAGGAGTGCAAGGTAAAAAGCAGGTTTAATACAAGCCAAATTTGTTCACTAGCTTCTTCCATGAGTGTTTTTAGTTTCCTGGCCAAAATGTGTACATATGTTTGGTTCTTACATATTCCAGAAGGGTGGCTGTGATAAATAAAAATGGCATATGTTCCTAACGTCAGAGTTTGAAGACAGCTGGTGATTTTGAGCTAAATCACAGTAGGCCCAATTCTATTTTCAGTCTTCTTTGAAATCCAAAGCACTGACCGAGCTAGAGCAGTGTATAAGGATCTCTAATGGTCTAATATTTAAATAAATAAACTGGTGGACAAGGTGAGAAAGGGACTAAATCCAAACCAGGCAGACTACAGCATTGCATTTGAGTGTGGCTGCTCAGCAGCCTTGCTTCTGTGTCTGTGAGAAGTGGTGGTAAAACATTCTTCACAATCTGAGTCAGAAATTAGTTAAAGGGTAGTCATGAAGTATTATTTTTCTGGCATTGAACAGGGGTGTTTTGCAACTAATATGAATTTCCTGGATGTTTATTCATACAAAATTTTAGTCTTACAACTTGTTAGATCTCATACCTGGAGTCTGTAAAGAGGCTCTTCATTCTTTAATCTCCATTCATGAAGAGAGGGTCTTAGAGTAGAATTCATTTATCTAATTATCTCAGTTTGAAATATATATAATCTCCTTCTCTAATAATTTTAGGAGACGGCCACTTCCAACAGTCAGGGTACATTTGTGTCATTCTGTTTACACAGTCAATATGTTCAAGGTATCTAGATGATGAACTTAAATATTTACCTTTATTCTGGATAATTATGGTGCATAAATCATTCACTAAATAATTTTAAATGAGCAAATTTGCATAGCTTAAAAGTCAGTTCAACTAATTAGTCTGTTAAAATAATTTTAAAGAATGAATTAAACTAATGTTTGCTACAATTAACTTGTCCAATTCTAGTATGAAAAGGGTCACTTAAATTCTAGAATTATGCAGTAGATTACTTATTTTGATTTCTAAACTAATCATATATAGTAGGACCTACTAATTACATGCTTCCATCAATACTTAATTACTATGTGCTTCTCACTTGCCAATTCATCCTGTGAACTTGGTATCTTCTACTGAGCAGCATGAAAAGTAAGGGGTATTTTTTTATGAATTCCTGTTAGGAAACCTGTTAGGACAGTTTACTTTATGCTATTCAGTTCTCTGTTTGGGCAAAGGACCTTTTTCTAGTCTGCTCTTTTCACTTGTTTGTGTCTTTGTTCTCCCTTTGTCATGTTCCCCTTCATCAAACATTAATTATACCTCCCCATTTTCAAAGCACTTGTACAACTGATTTTTAGACCCTTGCAGCATAATTTTGGGGAAATGTGTTTGATTTTCTGCAAATGTCAGTCCAGACTTTGCATTAAGAACTGCATAATCGAGAGAAAACAGCTGATGACTGTTCCAGCAACAACTAACATTCTGGAAGTAAAATAAGATCCTTTCCAGTGCACCCTGTAGGTGATGGAGTCTTTTCTCAACTGGTGTCCTAATTGCAGAGGAACTGGCTTTAGGCTTTTCTGTTCTTTTAAAGAATATAATTCCACTGGAAAGAAGCTGAGACAAGCAAAATCTTTCAATTCCCACAAGCAGTGTCAAGACAAGGTGTGCTGCATAATAACTCCCTGCCTGACAATAAACAACATTTAATGTCTAAAAGTCACTGCTGTGCCATTTCATAAATAGTGGCCTGAATTAGGCTGGTCGTTGTCTCAGTTTTCAGTACAGTAGAAATAAAGCTTCAAATGTTGACTAAGAGGAGCTTTTCCAAAGGTTTCTGTGCAGTGTGGTTTCTACCAAATGCCTTCTTTTCTGCATTTAATTTAGTAGAAATGTCTGCAATAATTGAGGTGGGCCTGGTTTATAAAGGGCAGTGCAATTACACTGGTTTAGGCATATGAACAAAGATCAAATTATCTGATTGACTCTCAAAAAGACATAAGCTGATTAATGTAATTGCAAGTTTAATTGCTATAAAAACACTTTTATTTAAAATGTGTGCCATTAGCTTGACTAAACCAGTGAGCCTTCCAAAAACTCCTGGTCTGTGTTAACAACTTGATTTTCATGAGTCTGCAGTTTACCATATACTCATATCATATACATTAATTAGCACTATTTCCTATAATTTTTTTTCTACTTCTTTCACTTTTGCAGATGACCCATCCTCACACCCTGGCCCTGCTTAAAGAAGCCCTGCTTCACCCAAAGTTATCTAAAAGGGAGGTGTACAGGACATAATTTTTACAGAACAGTTGGCTGAATATTTTTCCCTATCCCTAGCAGAAAATGCCAAAAATAGAGAATTAAAATAATACAAGGAAACTGCTGAAGTTGTTGCTTGAGACAGCCTGTCAGGCTTCATGGTTTTGCTGCTGTTTTTTGTCCATAGTGTGAAAGGCAGCATAGTTTAAAGAGCAGTCAATGGTGATAAAGACACCACACACTGAATTCTCACTTGTCACTTGATATACTGAGACCTGTCCAGATATCTCAGCTTTCTGTTCATCTATTCAGACACACCCATTGCTCCCACTTATTTACACAGTCTCAAGTTGGAACTCTTTAACCATGTGATTTGCTGGCAAGTAGTGTGTTATTCTAGTTTGCTTCAGTTTTTAGGAGTTAATTTATTCTCTAGATGTTTGTGGTGTGCTTTCATAAGCATGACAAGTCCCCACATTTCCATAGATATATCTCAGTTATCCCACAGCAGAAAGTCTCATGAACATTAAATTTTACAAGATTGCCTTGCTTTAGTGATGAAAGTGTCTGTGCTAAGATTCAGTTTGGGCAGAGCTCGAGTGGGAGTCCCTAGACTTTTTTTTGCAGTGAGAATCTTGGAATGTCCAAAAAGGTGTGTAGGCTTCGAAAGAGAGACTTATGAATACTGAGTAGCTCTTTTGGAAACTGAGAGTTTGGAGTAAGGCATGGCACATCCTTTTTTTGCACACACCCTCCCTTGTGTCTCCTTTAAATGTCTCTGTCAGACTCACACTGCTAAATCAGTGGTTTTCTTGGTTAAAGCAATTCTGTCAGTCTCCTCTTTGGTCCCCAGGGAAATTCTAACCCTTTAAAGGTAGGCCACATGTCTGCTCTTTTCTTTCCATGGCACACTTTGAGCTTGTGAGCTCACTGAGCCTTTTTTCTGAGTCTCGAGAGCTCAAACCAGCACCAAGCTGACTTAAAGCCAGTCCCACACCCATCCCACAGCTTGGCTGGGAAGGAGATCATGGTGTTTCAGTTTTCTCTAAACACACTAGCAATTTGTAACTGAAGAACAAGTATGGCCTGCAAGATGCAGACTCCTTAGTGCCATGCACGATGATTGGGGCTACTCCATACAAAAATTCTGTTTTGTTGTTGTACTTAGATGTTGGGAAAATTTTTCTCAAAATATCTATGCACACTTATTTTAAATAAAAGTGTTTTATAGGAATGAAACTTGAAGAAAAATTATGAATAGCAGAACAGGATTATACATTAAGCACAATTTATATTAAAATATGAAATAAAATTTTGAAATAAATTCTAATAATTTGTGACTTGATCCTGTTCTTGGGCATTTCCAACACTTCTGTGCAGCACCACTGCCAGGGCAAACCTGTTTCTGATCCCAGTTAGCAGCTCACATGTGATTTAGCACATACTTCTGTTTGTAACATAAATGCAGGTATGATCAAATTATATCAATATGCCCCTTCTCAGACCAGCTTCCTTAGTTTTAGAAACAACATGTTTACAGAAGAGCCAGGCATGCATACAGAAAAGTACGTTTTGGAAATCTTTGGCAAGCTATAGCAATAGCTATTTCTGGAGTGCCACACTCCAGAGATTCCTGGTTTAATCTAGGGAGTTTGGAGTATGTGATACAAAAAAATTATATTTTGGAAGCTCATCTATTCTTTTGCAAAAGTAAAAACTTCCCCTTCCTGCCAAATTCTTCATTTTTGTGAGGTTCTGCTTCCATTTCACTAAGCTAAGGAAGGTGAGCCAGTCTCATTTTAAAAATTAACACCAAAGCTGCATTCAGCAAAATAAACTGCTGTCTTTTCAGCCGGTTTCAGATACTTCAAAGGGACAAATTAGTGCAGCAAGTGGTGACTTTGTCTGAAGGTGGTGATAGCTCCTAGCCCATTAGTAGAGCAGGGGAGATGAGCTGTTGGGGGCCAGCTCTGCAGCAGCCCGTGGGCAGGCACCCCACAGTCACGCTGGGCGTGGGAGCAGGTGCTGTGTCTGTGCAGAGCTCTGAAACAGTCATATGGAGGTGACTGTCACATCAGCTAAACCCACAAAACCAGGATTAGTCACTGCTGGGTTTTTAGCACAGCTCACTCTTTTCTCAGTCCGTGAGACAACAGGTGTTTGTTGTTCGAGGCAAGCTATGCTCCTGCTGGATGCCAGAGAACAGAAAGTCCTAAGAATAATAATTTTTCACCATGAGCAACATGTCAACACTTCTCTAAATAGAGGAGCTCTAGTTCAGGTGTGTTCTGGCCTTTACCATGGCTCCCCCAAAGTGTAGAAAGAGGACAGGCACTCAAATGTGGAAATAGCACTGAACTGATCTAAAGGGATCCTAAAGGTGTGTTCAGTGTCATGAGCAGGCAGAAGCATTTGGCATTTGATTTGGCACTTCAGTGGGATTGGACACCTAACATTGAGATGGCAAAAATGCAGTCACTGTACCAAGATTTATATCAGGTCCTTTCATCACATACACCTATCATGTCTAAAATTTAAGATGAGAATATTAACCTGTACACCTGTCCCCAGAGAGTCTGATTTGTGATATAAGATGGTGCCAAATAGGGCTGTTGCTGGTTGCTTTTTCCTTCCAAGTGGCAATAATTTCCCATTACAAGCTTGGCAAAGTATACATAAAAAGTAAAGGCTGGATTTCTTTTTTTTAACACTAGCAGCTGGCTGCCATTTGTTTGAGTGCTTGACTTGTTTCTTTAAAAATGTGATTTATTTGGAGGAGATTTTTCTGTGGCACATTGTTTCCCCTCAGGCTATCTCTGAGTCCATAGCACTGGAGATGGTGGTTAATGAAGACAGATGACGTTCCCAGCCCCCAGGCTACTGTTTTCATTTTTCAATACCAGCCTTTGCATCAAGGAGTGAGCAGCAGCAGAGACATTCTCTGCCAACAGCAGGGTCTTTGTTTTGTTTCCCAAGGTTTTTCCTTAATGGGAATATCAAAATTGTGTTTCTATAATTATATGTTGTAGGAACTTTAAGGAACAGTATTAGTTGTAAATGCAATGTTGAAAACAACTATGGCCAGCCAAACTAAAGGGTGTTACTGTGCCATTTCCTCCTCTCCTATTCCATTCCTAGCATTATTTGATACAGAGTGATGGAGTAGAGACAGGAGTGAGTAAATGAGTTTTGCTTCTTTGAAATCAGTGAAGCTATACAAATGCAATTTTTTTTCCCTCTTGTGTGAATGTTGGTAAAGTATTTTGTAATTTTTTGAGGGAGGCTGACAATAATTGTGTTTGCACAGCAAACATCATGAGGCTTTGGGTGTAAAGTGAATGGCTGGAATGTGGCTTGTGGATTAATACCCTTATTCATTTTCAGGATGTCAATATTGGCCACTTTACTAGGTCGTTTGGGTCTCCCACACAGCATGTATACCATTATTGAGTACCCCAGCTGAGCTCAGATGAAACTGTGGTAGAATTTATTTTAAAATAACAAGAATAGTGGTTTTCTAAAAAATTATATAAACATGCTGAAGTCACTTGAGTTCTGATTACTTTCTAACCTGACTGATTTAACCCCAGGTAGCTATGGATGTTTCTCTTTCAATGGGGAAAATACAAAGAATTTATTTTAATAGATATTCATATATATGACTTTGCTTTCATGAGTGCATCTTTGTAAATACTTTGTAACTTTGATGTTAACATTGCAGTTTATGCAATTTTTCTCATTTTAGGCTATTTACTAAAATATTCATGAAAAGCAAACACAAAGCTGTCAGTTAATTAATTTAGAATATACATGTATATTAATTTATGTTCACTTGGCAAAGTTAAATTATATAATTGTTTTATACAATGCAGGGTTTAAAAGATTAAGCCTGAAAGATGGAACTTGGTATTCAAAAACAGTTATGCTTTCATTTTATTATGATTTTATAACTTTCTATCAGCTTCTCATTTTCTGAGACTTTTGCTGTGTTCTAATTGCATATAATTAGTTTACTGCTATAATTAGAACACTTCATGAAAAAAAAAAAACCTTAAGATGGTTAAAGTCTCCCAGAGAATAATCATATTTGCTGCCTTGAATCTAAGCACTTCAAAGTTCAAAATGCAAAGATATAAGAATCTTTGAAGAAGGACCATCTGAGAAATGTGGAGATCAGTCTACCTGTTTATACGTTCTTCCTAGTCCTGTAGAGATACAGGGAATTCAGGGATAATATTACATATATGCATGTAATCATCTTTGAAGCTTGAAATTCTCTCAAAGCCAATGATAATTTGTAGCTGACTTCAACAGAATCACAATTTGATCCACTTGATGAACTTTCTGGTTGAAAAAAGGTCCATGAAATAGGGAGAGTAAGGGAAAGCCCACTCGATTCTCTGTGGGGTAGTAAAAGCACCTAGCAGTATTTTATACTAAAGAAGATAAATTATTTAAATAATAATTTGTGTACTAGATAAAACCCAGCATGGTTTGGAATCTTGGTTGCTTTGGTCTTTCTCTAATGATGAACTGTATACATTTGCTCAAAATGACTTTCTCTAATGATGAACTGTATACATTTGCTCAAAATGACTAAAACCCAAAAGGCATTTTGCTGATGATTTCTGTAAGCTGCTGAATTCCATTGGATTGCCATGCTGGATCTCTTCTCTAGTACCTAGTTCTTTAAGGTAACTGGCTAGGAACAAGAAGCTTCTTTCTGCTCTGTGTTTGTAATATCACAAGAAAAAATCAGTAAAAAGAAAAGATACGTTTTGGAAAAGGTCACGTCTGGTTGGAGAATGGTAAAAGTAGTAAAAGCCACAGTCATCTTACAGGATTTTTCTTCACTCCTGAGAAGTTTCAGTTTAGCAAGGTTACCTACTCAAGTGACTTATTAACTATTGTCAAACACATTTTTTAAATAATTATTTTCTTCCCTTCTTTTATACCCCAAAACCCCCCTCTCACATTTGGGGGATGGGGATGACACTTCACATCTAAAATCAGGAAATCAGCGAGACTTTTGTCACGGTGTCTGAGATCACTGGTATTTGGGATGGTTGTTTTAAATTCAGATAATTATTTGCAAATGAAATAATTGAAAAATTAAAGCATTTATGAATCAAAATGTTAGGTAAGTTGTCCTTAAGTGGTGTGCATGAATAAACTTCCCATTTATAAGATGCACTGTACTGCTTTTTTTGGAAGATCCTTCTCGCAGTTTCCCACCATTTTCCAGTTCATCTATCCACACCATGGGTTAATTCTTCTCTGACTCTCTTCTGCCCATCAGAGAGAATGGAGACAGTAATTGTGAGGTTCAGCATGACCTTGCAAGCTGGTGTTCTTGAGCAAACTGGAAAGGAGTCAATGAGGTCCCTTTATCCTTAGTGGAGCTGACAATAAATCATGTTTTGAAAAGCTCCTTTCATGGAAGAATGAGAGTCCAACTATATTAATTCAAGAGATAAGACTGAATAAGGTTTTTAAGTCAATAAAACTTCTCCTGCATTGGAATTTGCAGGGAACAGACAAGTATCAGCAGAGAGTAAAAAGCACTTTAAAAAGGGTCTCTGGTTGCTCAGCTTTTTCTGATGGATTCTACTTCAGATTATTCTACTTTCCACATTAAACTCTTGAAACTATGAGCTTCAATTACTTCAGGGCTTTTGGACAGGGGAAGATCACAAGAGATAGCCTTGAATATATCTCAACCTTTTCCAAATTCACTAAATTAATTTTTCTGATTTCCTCTCCTCTCCAAAGAATAGAAGTACAGAAATAATGTGTAACATTTCTTTGAGATCCAATCATTAAAAAAAGACAGCTATATTTAAGCCTATATATATATATACACACACACACACACAGTACTATCCTAAAAATATGGCCAATCTAATAGAGATATTCCAGTTCTTCATTTTTCTTCAATTTGTCCCCTGTGTAGCTATTCGATACTCAAACAAGTTTCATGTATTGGTTGAGGTTTCTTCCTTTTGGTTATTGACCTCCACCCACTCAGGCTCAGACCTTTCAGTCTTCCACTCCTGAGCCTGCCATAGTTTTGTGAACCTTCTGTGAAATTTAATGTTCAGTGGGCACAGTGTTGGCTCCCAGGCACACGAGCCTCAGTGAAGTGCAAACTGAAGAACTGCATTTATTTCAGCTCTCTTATCAATGATAACTTTGTTACATGACATGCAGCTAAGTAAAAGTGGAAGGAAAGCAATTCCTCCTGCAGAGAAAAAATAGTGGCTAGAACAAAAAGAGGTAAAAAAAGGGAAAAGGCCAAAAAAAAAAAAAAAGGTCTAAGAGCATCTCCCAGAGAAGAGCTGGTCTTTCATTAAGATAAAATGGAAGTTGAGGGTATTTCTTGATAACACTTCCAACTCCTCACCTTTTCACAAAAATACAGCAGCCTCTGAGGGGGGCTGGTCTTTTTGTCCTCTTCCATCAAGTTGAGTTTCTCATTTTTCCTTATGGGTCCTGGCCTTTTAAATCATTCAAGAGGGTGTAATTCCTTTCGTTAAAGAAAAGTCTCACTGAAAGTTTGTGTATATTAGCAAAAACTTTTGTAAAACCAGCAGCAGCAAAAAAAAATTCTATGCATGCTTTCTGAACTCTTTTCTGTGAATAAAACCCTGTTTTGGCAAAAGGTTTTTTGAGCACCTTTGTTTTAGTTCAGTGAGTGAGATGTGGGAAGTTTTGCCTCAGCTGCACTTTCTTTTGAAATCTGTATAAGCATTCTCAAAGGTTTGTTTTTTTGACCTTGGGCTGACTTTGAGCCGAATGCTGTAGTAGTTGCTCATGTTTCAAATGAGGTACAAGTGCAAGTGTGCCCAAGCACAGAGTTCGTGCTCTGAGGGCTTTCAGGTGAGCACTCATGACTTTGGGAGCAGCCTCTCACAGCTTCCTTCATCTGCCATTTCAGTTCAACAATTTCCTCACTTCCAGAAAGAAACATAAGCAATTAATCAAAGTTTACACTGAGATGCTTGATGAAGAGATCAATAATTTGTCTGTTGTCTTAACTGACAAGTTCAAAATGAACAGGGACATGGTAACACCATTTAGGCTTGAGCAGAATAGATGATGACAGATTATTTGTGAATTGGATTGAAACAGCTCCTTTCCCTTGTCTGTCCCATTTTCCAATGGAGCAAAAGAGAATTTTTTAAGTAGTTCTGATGACCATTACTGCAATGCAACTTGTACTGAGTTTTATCTCGGGGAAACTGCATGTTTTTGCCGAGAATCATGAACTGTGACCCACAAGGATCATTGAAATCCAGCTACTGGACCTGCACAGAAAAACCCCAAGCATCCCACCATGAGACTGAGAGCATTGCCAAGCATGGAAGCTGTATAAATTTAATAAAGTTGTGTTATCACTGCACTGGCACTGTTACACCCTTTGTTACCCTAGATGAAGTTCTGGTGAAACCATAAAAGCAGGTGGCAAATGAAGGAAAAGGAAAGTTCACCAATACAGAATCACCTGAAAACTTTAGGTGAATGTTACAATCTATCAATAAGCATTTCTTAGATTAAGACAGCTGATAACACAATGTGTTAAATTTTAAAATAGTGGGGGACTATCTCTGAGAAGACCCTCTGGCTCAAGGGTTGAGGTAGTTTATAAACTGAATAGGGTAACAGTAAAAAAGTAATATCTCATAATGTATTTTTCACACAGTTACCAGATTGTACTCTCTCTTTATTTGTTGTTCCTGTCGGCAAGCGTGGAGCAATAGAAACAAAACAAGGTGTCTGGGTATAAACATTGGGGTGTTTTGAGTGTCTGAAGTTAACTCTGAGGAAAGAGTATTGAAGCTTTAGGGCAAAGAAGCAGCAGACATCTGTAAAATAACAACTGTTGAAATGAAATTTTGTGGTAGGGGAGCTGTATTTCACCAAAAGATAATTGTTTGTCTTGTAGGAAAGGAATAATAAATTTATAGAATAAAAAAATTGCAGTTGGACGCATCCAAATATGTCTAGAATATTGTCATTGATTTAAGCTAAATAACTTACAAATGTAATATTTCTTGTCTGTGGAAGGGAAGGTAGCAGTGTGAAGCCAGGTTGGCTGTTTTGCCTCCCTCTCTGCCCTGTGCTGTGAATGAAATGCCCAGCAGTTTGTCTGATATGGACACAAGATGTCTGATAGCCATCATCCTGGAAGAATCAAACAGACTGGAAACCTGTGTACCTTGTAGGGAGCAAAACAGACAAGGTTGGTTAAACCCAGAAAAGCATTAGGGACAGAATAGAAAAATATTGGAGAAGCAGCATTTAAGTTTTGTAGTCTTTTACATATTGAGACTTTGGTGAAAAAGGTGAAAGTCGAATATATCTTCTGTCTTTGAACCATTTGTGGCAAATGTTTTGTCCATTTGTGTGTGTTAGCAGGTTAATCATTGTACCCTGTTGGTTGGTTTGTTGTTAGCAATGTAGAGTTTATTGAGAAAAATATCAGAAAGGAAGGAACCTGAAGCTAAAAATCCTGAGAATTCAAGAAAACACTTGGAGTAAATTCTGTGGTCTTCCTGAAAGTCAAAAGGCAGTGGGTGTTCTCTTTGCCATGGCTCTTGTTGGGCACTAAAGGAGGATATCCAGAGTGTTGCAGATCTCAAGCTCTAGTGGCTCAAGGCACTGGGAAAGGCATGACCTTCCCCACCTTCCTGCCATGGGTAGACTGAACCCTATGATATATTTAGAAAGTATGTGCACCCTCTAAATGAGAGTTCTATGAGACATTCTAATAGATTACCTAATTTACATATCAGTCATTATTTATGCATTTGTTTTCTGAAATTGCAGCTACCAGCTTGATTGCAAATGCTAATACACAAGAACAAAGTGAGTTTTGAGAGGTTATGAACTTGTGTTATTGACTGACTTTAGGTCTGCCTGCTCTGCATAGTCTCTCTGGTTCTCTGGCAAGAGCACAATGAAGATGTTTTGGATGCTGAAGCCCTTTCTGTTTGCTTTAAGTTCTGAATGGACCAGGGTTAGAGCTCTGCTCAACAGACCCAGGTGCATCACTTCTACTGATGATATGGAGCAGAAGGCTTTAAATTATGGATGTGTTTCAATTCAAATGGAACCAAACTGAAAAATTGCCAGTTTTTGTTAGGTGATTGTCTTGGTTTGAAAGACAAGGAAGGAGCCTCCCATAGAATAGAAAATTTAACACCCTCTTAAGAGAGAAAAAAAATAAAGCCAAAAGGAGAACTCCCAAAACCCCAGCAGTGGTTGGCATTTGTCCTGTGGTTCTATGATTTTTGTATTCCAGCCACAGATGTGCAGCTTAAACATGCTGAATATGGGTAGCTTACTGAAAACAAGAGCTTTCACTGATATGAAGCATTTTATTGAAACTTCAGACTCAAAAAATCACAGCAAGAAAACCATGGGAAAATCTCCTTATTTTTGTCTATGGCTTCTGTCTTCATGATGGAGCACTGAACAATCATGTAAAATGCTATTAGAGTATCTGAATAACTACACAATCTGTATTAACAATCTTTCTGTGATCTATTGATACAGCTAATTCATACTTACCAGTCTATAAAAACCTCACATAAACAATAGAACAGACATAAAAGACTCCATATGTCGCCTTGTGATTCTGAAAATAGTTGGACTCTATAGTTCAAATGCTTCTGAAATCTGAACACAAAATGTGCTTCACATGTAAATATTTATCATGAAAGCTTGTAGCTTTTTTCCCACTTATTTTCTCACTCTATCTTCTTTTTTTTAATGCCCTTCAATTCTGGATAATAAACTAACAAGCTGAAACTCAGGAATGTTGGGAAAATATAGCATACAGTCCCTTGATAACACAACCCATCTTACTTGGTGCTTGAACTTGGGTCTTAATTATAGAAAAATAAATTACTTATTTACTAATCCACACAGTATACTCTAATTTCCTACTTTATCTCACGAAGAATAATTAAGTTCCATCTAAACATCTTATCAGTTAATCCTCCCCAGAAAATGAGCTCATTAAATTAGTGTAGAAGGGTATTTTGTGTCACAAATCCTTCTCCTGGTTGAATAAACAGAGCTTTATTTATGTTGCAGAGTAGGAACATTTTTAATTTCTTGGTGACGTTTTAATTATGACCACTGATGCTACAATTAGGAGCACAATGAAATCAGCACAGTGAGACAAGGCCATTCCCAGCCTGTGTCTACTTGTCACATTCCAGAATACTTAGTTTCTTTTTCTGGTCCACACGAGAATACAAGCAAGAAGGGAAACACAGAGGTAATTTTTAAACAGAAAGAGTGGTAATTAGGGCCATTGTTCTCAGTCCAAAATGATGTGATCATATCTGCAATTGTCACTTCACGGCTGCTTTTGTTTCCTGTGAGTACCCAGCTGGTTCTCTGGACTAGTCACTGGTTCAAAATTCCTAGAATATATCAATTCAAACATTGCTGTTCTAGTGAGACCCTTGCTGAAGGCAGGGAATGAGAGAAGGTGTGAAAATGGATTTGCTGATTTCCAGCTATGCTGATCCTTAAAGAGAAGAGTGCTGCTTTTTTTTTTTTTTTTTTTTTTTTTTTTTTTTTTTTTTTGTGTGTCAAAGAACTGGTGAGAAAAACTAGTTTTCAAGTTGCTTTGGAAAATCAGTAAGGCCACACTAATTTATTTAGCCTATGTGTGTATAGTACCTGGAACAACATAGTATTGCCCCTGCTTGTGATGTGAATATGATAAGGGCAGGGAGAAGGAATAATCTCAGGTATTCAGGAAGAACAGGCGGCCATTCCTGCTATCTTCCCTTTGTTTAAATAAACAAAATATTACATTATCAGAAGTCTGGTAGAGGAAGACATTCTCAATTTTAGAAATGTTCATTTCCAGTAGTAAGTTCCCTTTATACTTTGTAAAGTTATACTACATGTATGCTTGCTCTATATTTGCACATGCTTGTTTTCTTTGCATATGCTTCTCCATTAGTTTAAGCTGTTGCACAGATATTCATGAAGTGAGTTATTCTGTGTAGGTGAACTCATTTAATTTTCCATTCCTGGATGACTTCTTTCATCTATAAACCTCAGTAGATGTCTCTGCTATGGAAAAGCTGACTGTGTCTTTAAATGCCAGTCTTTAAAATTAATAAAGAAGCATGTGCAGCAACAAAATCTCAATGAGCTAGCACTAGTCCGATTACTAACAAAATTCAATTTTCTATGACTTTTTTCCTTTAGTCTCTTTGAATATCTACTACAAAGAATCATGATTATGAACCAGCCTGACAGCTGTCAGTCACAAGCTAATTGGAGTGTATCTGTGCAAGGAGCTTGGATTCAGCTATATGTTGAAGAAAATGCCTTAGAATTAACCTTGACTTCTTTTATCTTAAAGCCAAAATAAGGAAAGATGTGTTTCAGTTATTGGGTTTTTGTTCTTCAGGGGTTTTGGAGTTTTTTAGGACTGTGTCTGTTGTTTTCAGAATGCTTTTCTGTAAGATAAGTAAGATCTGGAGAAAGGTAGATAAAAGAATGGTCCCAAGTACAGGTTTTTCTTTTATGAATAACAGTTAAGGGCAGAAATAACTGCTTTAAGGTGTCCTGCACTATAACTGTTCTGGAGCCATTGTGGGTTAACAGAATTTTCCAGGTCATTTATGATAATCCTTTTGTGATAGCAAGATTGTCTGGCAGAGTGATGGAACAAGTGAGCTAAGATCACTTAAATCTATTTATAACAAGGGCTATAGCACTTTGATTATCATGGGGATTCAGAGGAGACTGATTTTGTATTTGAGTGTGAGCTCTGTCGGGGATGGAGATTAATTTTATAAAGAGGTTGTATGCAATCTCTCTCAAATCTTTGGATGATGGTTCCAGCAGAGCTGGAAAGTGAGCCTCCAAACTGCTGTCTCAGCATCTTTCAGTGTCTGAAAGGACATGGAAATAATCAGTGGTTGGGACGGGGTGGATGAGGCGGGGGGGTGAGGGGGAAGAGATTCAAAGATAGAATTTTTATATCCTGATGTAGATACAGCATAGCGTGTGGAAGTGACACTGGGCAAAACTTGAAAGAACTGTTTCTCTTTCTGATACTGATCCGCTCTTATCTGCATGTCTGACTCCCTTATCAACCTTTCTTTCTCTTCCTTTGCTAATGGTCCTTTCCTGGACAGCTCCCATTTATATAAAAGTGTCTTTTTCAAGGAAGCCCCAGTATTGTCTGGGACTCTGAGCTGCCTGTTGTGCTGACTGAAACTCATGGGGGGCCAAATAAGCATTTACAAATATCTCTTTGAACTGGTCATCAATCAAGATGCCACAGGGAGGACTCCCAGGCTGGTCTGCTCCTGTGCTCCTCATCAGTGTGTGCTGTGATGGAGAATTAGCCCTAGAGGCTTATACTTGACATGTCAGTAGGATTTGGTGATGAAGCAGATTAATTTCCTCACTTCAGATTGGGAATTTGGCTTTTCTGACAAATAATAATTCTACCTTTACAGAGGGTGTCCCAGTAGGCCAATTAATTTGACTTTGCTGTATAATATTAATTGGTTTAGTCAACTTGCTTGATTACTGCTTCTTAATGAAACAGGTAGCATGTCACTTTATGCATAGTTGTTCAAGCTACTGCACAGATTCCTTGTTCATACCACATATTTTAATCTCTCCTATCAGAGACCGTTTTTAATTTTTAATTTATTATATTTTAAGAAATCTTTCTGATCTATATTAAATCATATGATGTACATTAGTTGTGTTTCTCAGGCACTTCTCATTTTTTGTCTCAGTTTTCTCATCCAGAATTGAACAGGATTTCTTTATTTAACATCCTATTACTGTAGATGAAAAAAAAAAAGTAGATACCAACACTAATTCTTTTTATTTATTTTCCACTTCAGTCTCTGGAGCTCTGATTCCAATTTGCATTTTTCTACTTCATGACTGCATTGTATTGGGTTGAGATTTGTAAATTTTCAGCAGCAGCTCTCAAATCCCTACCCTGGTTAGTTTGCTGCAGCATAAGCCTACACCTCATGTCAGTAATTGTACTGACAATTTGTTTTGCTGTTTTATTTTCCCAGTTTGGGCTTGTAGGTTTTTATTTTATTGCTAGGTAATAGGATCCTGCACTCATCTGCTATTTCTATCTGTTAAGCCCAGGAAGTAAAATGATACTATAATCCACTTCAAATCACATTATAACAATCCTTATTAATTGAGTCTTTGTCTTTAATCACCTCATAAGATTATGATGATGGAGTTTTGCTTAAAAACTGCCACCCATGCTGTTAATAGGGCCACTGGATCTCCCTGGAATCCTCTATTTCTACATAACTGAGCATGTTACTTCATTAAAAAACCCTTTTCTTTTATCCCAGTCTGATTCTGGCACTCACTTTTTTCCACACATGACTCAGCACCATACAACCTGCAAATTGTATCAAATTTTTCAAATCTCTATTTAATGTTGAGGTGCAAAAAGCTCAAAGATGAAACCCTCCTAATTGTCAACTCTGAATGCATGTCCAGACCTGGGTGATTCAAACTGATATTTTTAATTAGGGCTGAATTTTCTCATTGTATATTTTGGTCAGGTAGGAAATTATAATAGCAATTATATTGATTAGGGTGCAGGAATGTTTTCTAGTTCTTTTTTGGATATATTTCCTCCAAATAAATAAATAATTAAATCACATTTAAATTATCTTTTTATAATATATTTTTACTACACTAGCAAAATTTTGTGATGTAGCTAGAGAGGGTCCTAAGTCAAATCACTACTTAGGTCTTGCTTTCTTAACATGAATCAAAAATGTATAAACACAAATTTAACTAACATACTGGGATGTACATTAATATTCTCAAACCTCATTACTGGTGAATGGAAGTTTATTCCCTCTTATTTTCTTCTGCTCTAGCTTCTTCGAATCTTCCTTGTATTGCACACAGGGCTTTTTACTTCTTAATGCTTTCCAGATGAATCTTTGAATCTGTCATCTGTGCTGCTCTTTTCTTCCTCTTTCTTCTTGTCTTTTGTACAGGATGCATTTTTTATACTATTCAGTATAAAATACAACACAGACTGCAGATACGAGAATGTTTTATATAACAGAATATACCTAACATTTATAATATACTTTACTAACTCATGGAAGTTGAGCAGGATTTTATTGGTCTGCTAGCTAATTCATGTGAATCGTTTGTTAACACTGTAATAGTATTGCTACATTATCAACCTTGCATTTTAGTAATCATATATTGACCCACTTTTTTTTCATAGCACCTTATATTGGCTATTAACTTAGAAATAAAATACCAACATTATTTCATCAAAATCTTTTTTACAGCAAAAATATATTGCTCAAAAGAAAGTGTATATGTATCTTTTACAGAAAAAACCTTATGGAACACAGGCAGTAAAATTTTATGTTTGAGTATTTACCAGGCTATTTTTTATCCTGATAGCTCAGTCTTGCACAGATTGTACACAGTTTAGACTAGAGCAGTTGTACATTGGTCGTTCTAATTCAGGTTTCTCAAATAGTACATTACTAATTCATTAAGACTGGACTTCACAAAGATTGATGTTGTTGATACCTCATCAAGTATCATCTAATCCAAGTAAATTCCAGTATTTGTTTATCACTCACTAAGGTCAAACTCATTCTTCCATTTTTTGAAGTCCAAAACCAATTTATCATATGGAGAAAAAATTATATTTAAAAAAAAAGGGAGTTGGTATTCATGGAAGAAGATCCAGTTTGGTGATTCAGCATCTTACAGAGAGTAGCAATAAATTTTGCTCCAGAAGCTAATTTTTTATCTCATACAAAGTCCATGTTAGTTCAGGATAAGAGTCTCAGGGTGGACTGGAATGCAGCAACTACTTTGTTATTCCTTTCTATGTCTTACTGTCTCCTTTGACTAGATTGGAAATGACTAAATGGGGATTTGTTTTGGTATTTAGGCCATATACAGTTGTTACAAGTCACAGCTCTGGGGCACTGCTGTCCCAGGACTACTGCTCTCTAATTCTGACATAGGTTGCCTGCAGCCACAAAATCTTTCCACAAGCTTGTTGTGTTTCTTAATCCCACTGTTCCTTGTGGCACGAAACAATCTGTCATCTCACTTTGTTCCTGAGTCTCTTCCCTGTATCTTGCCCTAACAACTCTTGGCAAAAGCAAGAGTGAAACAAAAGCACATGATTGAAGGTTTAGCAAAATTGAGGGAATCTGCAAGGAACTTCTAGCTCAGATGTTAGTTTAATACTACTGAGAACAGATTTTCCATTATTTATTTTTAACAAGATCTGTCGAAGGTGAAATTCAATAAAGTTCAGCCCCCATGGGCCAAGACCTCAAACTGGTTTATGTACCCACATTTCAGTAGTTAACTGTAGTTAAGATATATCATGGCTCATTTGGCCACCTTAACTTTCCCAGTTCATGAGAACTCTGTCTAGGTACACACAGCTTGAGAAACAGCTTTGTAGAAAACGTCAAGACTGAAAAGCAAATTATGCCCACACAATAAGAAGTTGTGGAGAAAGGAGGAGAAAAATGTGGCAAATGAGTGAAGAGTTTCACCTCTCTCTACTGAAATATCCACTTAGAATCAAAGCTCCAGGTTATGGGCATCAATGCCATTCACACATTAGAGTAGCTCACCATTTATCTCCATGGAAAATTGGAACAAAATTTTGAGGGTTACTGAGATGGACATCACTCAGGAGTAGCTTGCTCTGGCCCATTAAAACCATGCTTCAGGTAAAAAACAAAGCTTGAAGTGTCAGACCCCAAATTTTCCACTGGTTTCCACAAAGTTTAGAAGGAACTGTGATTCTGTGGTTTGTTCACTTTCCTCAGGAAATTATGCAGTGTGGTATTCTGTGCATGAATTCTGCTGTGTTGCAGGTGTCTAGACATCAAAGATGAAGTGCAAATTAACACTAAAGCTATGGCAGATAGAATAATCACTTGTACTTGGGGAGAAAATTCATATTTATGTGTATAAATTAAAAATAATGTAATAGCATTTCATTAATTTGATTAGAGGTTTAGTACTGTTTCATTAGGTTTGAGAGTTCATCCTCATCATACCACAATTTAAGCTCTAAATACACATATTCAAGATGTAGTTATTTTTCCTCAGTGACTTTGTGCCCTTGGCAGAGTCCCAGCAGATTCCCCAGAGCTGATGCAAATTTCTCTAAGGGTCAGCAGGTTTTGCACTCTTTCTGTTATGTTGGCCATAGAAATACTTTTAAAGTATTTTATAGAGCTAAGCACTCTGCCATCCTCCCCTTCCTCCCTCTCCTCCAAGCAAACAGTAATTAGGAGCAATGAAAAAAGAAGGATCTGATTTTTTTCTGACTTCCGCTAGACTGTGTTTCATATTTATTGAACAGAAGCCTCACAGTGTCCTCCTCAGAAGACTCAAGAGCCATAAGGCAACTGGTAGTATTTAGTAATCTTCTGCATCAGTAGTTTTGCCTTTTGGGCTCCAGAATTGATTTTCCTCCTCTTGGCTTATTTTTACAGCTCTGCCCCTTAACCTCTGTTGCTCTGCACTGGCCAGCAGTGACACGAGTGGCAAAGGAAATGTAAGTCAGGCTGGTGATTTCTGGAACATCAGAAGAGACAACTGTAGAGTTGAACTGATGGGTAGAGTGAGTTAAGGCAGTTCTTTTGAAATATATTACAGCTGGGAATCCCTCATCACAGAGAGACCATTCAAACTTAGGAAACTTTCTTTTTTATGAGGAAATTCACTGCAAGAAAGGGAACTTGTCTGCCCTGCAACCACAAAACCCAAAGGTGTTGTCAAGACATTTTAAGCTTCTGCTAAGAATTCCATAAACTGTGTGAGAACCATCTATCTCAAAAATCTTTGTCTTTGATTTTTCACTAGAAACAGGCTGGGATGAAAAAGTTCTCCACAAAATGTATTTCTGCTTAATTTAGAATTCTGTTTTAAAACTGACTTAGCCACAATGTGCTTGTATGCTATTGCCTAGTACGGGCTAGAATTTTGGATATTAGTAGCACATTCCAGGGCTGAGGCTTCAAATGCACATGAACATTACCATTACTGTGGTGAAGTTTTCAGCTTTCCCTGGTGAAGTTTTCAGCTTTCCCTGCCCTTTTCTAATTACCTGCCCCTTAGCTCATTGTACAGCTTTTGCTGCTGAGAAGTCCCAGTTGCACACCCCAGATCCTCACTGCTGCTGGAGCTAATAGCAGTAATACCAGCTGATCCCTGACATTTTTTCTCAGCAGAATATAAAGGTCATTGAAGAAGCTTGGGAGAGCAAAGTGAGTAGATCCTTGCATGATCTTTTCAAATCTGGTGAACTGCAAACAATTCTCCCTCTTCAACATAATTTGTTTAAAGAGGGAAACATGAGCATCCATAAACAGCTCAGAATTATTATTACCATTTTACATTATTGAAAAAGTGACTTATCCACGTTCACCCAGAGAAAGACTTGGTAATTTGAGTCCTTGGACCAAATAAGTTAATAATAGTTAAACCATAGCTAAGCCTTTGGGTCATATCACCAAAAATATGGTATTGTTACCATGGTAAATATTTTTCTCTTGAATACACAGAAGTAGACTGAAAGTTATGTTCAGATGAACAGTTTCCTAAATCTCAGACATCCTGAGTTACCAGTTATTGCTGACCAGGTCATGGTCTGGTCTCCTGTTTTTTTGCCTGTAGTAGTCTGAATTTCTTGGACAGAAAACTGTTGGCATACATCCAGTGTTAATGATTTCTTTCTGAAACACTTTGGTTTAACTGTGGAAATAATCTAACAAATACAATTAATACATTTAAATAAGAATTATTCAGAGATAAGGAATGGTGTTTCCTGTAAGAACCATTTGTCCCTCTTTGGAGCAAGGAGTGCCCAAGGACAACTTTTCAACCTTATTGTTCAGTGGTGCCACAGCGTTCCCTCAGAGGGCACCTCAGAGACAGCCCCACACCAAAACTGAGGCTTTTCCCCAGAAATCTGTGGCAGGCACAATCCTGCTCTGTGTCAGGTCACTCCTGCAGGGAGACCCTTTGGGTCAGGGGCTCAGGCAGAGCAGTGGCTGGGGGAACCTTGTCCAGGTGGCCTGGGCATGCAGGCACTGGCTGCTGAGGAAACCCAGGAGTGATGGGTCAGCAGCTCTGACATCACCCCCTCCTCCCTTCCTACAGATGCACATATGCACATTTGCTGCTTGCCAGCCTCCTTCAGCCTATGTTGAGCTGCTTCAAGTCTGACTTTACACCTTTCTTACTTTCAGTATTCCCTCTGGTGTGGTACAGGCAAATTTTCTGCGTGCACTGCTGAGAACAGGGTGTCCATTCCAGCTATGCAAAGTACACTCTGTAATGGGTCAATACCAGAGCTGAGATCTCAGGCAAGTTCTTCTCTGTTCCTATATAGAAACTCATAGTAGTAGAAAGAAGTTATATTTTCCATCTGAGATTTTAATGTGATTCGTTGCAATTCTGTTTCTTCTGTGCTGGTTTCTGTTCAAGGTCCTTCACTGCACTGACCTTGATGAACGCTTGTTTTCCTTTATTCTTGCACGCCATCCAGCCACAGTTATGGTGTGAAAAGAAATCGATTATTATTTGCTTTGCACTGACTGTGCTTTCAGATATTATCAGTTGTTTAGTTGTTTTATCTTTTAAATATACATTCCCAGCTATTAAATGCTAGATATAATAAAACAAAATAATAGCTAATAATCTGTGTAGCTTGCTTGCAATACAGAGATATAATAGCTTGTCTGACATTTTTTAGAGCCAATATTTACCTTTATCACTGGTAAGTGCCTCCTGAGACTCATTATTCATGTAATTCCCATTAAGAGGCAGTAGTAAAACAGCCTGTTGTCTTACAGCTCTTGTTGTTAAGTACATTATGTTTAGTAATAAATACGTCAGCTTTTGTTACATCAGAGAATTATTATTATTTCTTATCTGCAGACATTTATAAATAAATGAATCATGTTTATTTATAAACTTCTTTCCATTTATTTCTTGCAGTAGCCAGATAAAACTGCTTTTCTCTAGGTTATATCTCTTGAAGCTTACTTATTCCTTTTGAACCTAAGGCTGGAACAAAATTAATATTCTCACTTTTTGTATCTTTTACTTTTCAGTCAACCAAGGATGGTATTCAGAAAAAGTAAAAGTTGTATTGAAAGATAAATTCTGTCAGTTTAGAAAAATATGATAAAAATATCTCACAGAATTGATTTGGATATCTAAGTTATTCCTGCTGTCAGGAAGGCCTGATATAGGAACATAACAAGTAACTTCTGTCTTAGATTTGTCTTCAATGGTTCCATCCAGGTCTATAAAAACCCTCAATATAAATTTCAAGCTCTGTTATATAATTAAGAAAATGTTTTGCAGCAGTGTGAATATAACCTAGAATTCTGTTTTGAAACTGGTGCTTCCATGGCTTGCCACCTTAGTATTCATGGCATTGTCCATGTAGCTGCAAGAGGAAGATTTTTAGCTGCATACTCTGGTAGAATTCAGACTCAGAAAATTTTGCTAGCAGAACTTGCTGCACAATCTGATGATGTTTTTCATGTGATAATTGCTTCTTAGCCTCACCAGTATGTTCTAAAAGTCATTCTCTACATGGATAGAAATAATGAGGTTTTCAAAAGCATCAGGCACCTGTTTAATTCTGCTCATATCCACTTGAAAGCATTTTGTTGTTTTATTAACTCATTTGCTAGGAGCACACCAGGGGACTGAATGATGGATGGTTAGTTATCAACTAAAGCTATGATAAGGACTTTCTGCTTTACCAGTTTTTTGCGTTGTCCATAATGACCTTTCTCTTCTGTCTCAGTAGTCTTAAAATTATTCTTCTCTCTACTGCTTGGGAGTTGCAAGCCAAAAATCTGTCTGTTCAAAAACTGTTAAATGGATGCAGAACTTTTGGCCCTGCAAACTTTGTTGGAAAAGAAAGTTTGGGTCAGGATCAGAGATGAACACAGGCCTTGATATTCAGGAACTCAGTGACCAGAACACAGCTCCAATTTTTAGAAAGCTCCTAGTGAAATAATGGCTGGCATCCTCTGAACTGGAAATTACTTACCTTTTCTGCAAATCTGGCTATCTTTTGAGGGATAGATGACATGGAGGTAAAAGAAGTTCTTGCAGGCATGAACATTCTGGCTTTGTAGCCATTAAACTTTGTATCAGTACGTTCCTTACTCACATGGTTCACGCTGTCCTTTAACTGTGGAAAGGGAACACTGCTCCGGTTACTTCATTAAAGTTTTCTTTGCCTTTCACAGAGCAGATGAGAGGTTGTCAGGAACAAGCTGGTAAAGGTCCTAGTAGCCCAATGCCACATTTTGCCTGGTCTAAATTAGTAGAGTTCCTACAAATCAGGGCTGGTGGGGCGAGGTAGGGATGGAAACTAAACCCCCCTACCAAGTCCACATTTTTACATTAATCTGTGTATTATTTTGTCATGTCCGTGAGATGTAGTTGAGCATTATGTGTAGCTACAAAAGTACTTTACATGATCATGTTAAAGCTAATGTTTGATGCAAGACTTCTATTTCCTGCCATCACTACCTTGAACAGTGGTGTCCCTCACCTTGTCATGCCTGCCACAGCTCCTCGGGCAGGAGAAAGATTAACCAGGAGTTGAGGTTTGTCGAGTTTTGTACAAAAAAAAAAAATCAAAGCAAAACCCTGTCTGAAATGCCTCCTGAATTATTAAAATTAATAATTTAATCAATAAAGAGATGAACCCTGATTACGTTTAATTCAGAAATATTAAGGTTTTTTCTTAAATTTATGTGCCTATAGCAGGTCCTAATAATCATAGTGATTTTTACTATGACCTCCATTGTGTTTTTGTCTGATTCAAAAGGTGTATTCATTTGAAAGATTCTTGGCAGAAATCCATTTCACTGTTTTTATAAAGTATTTCATAAAAAGAGAATTTAATTTAGGAAAAAGATCTATCTATTGTACTTTCACTATGTTTTATTTTTGGTTTTAGATAACCATAAAAGATTTACTTCACTTTAATTTTTTCTGGAATTTTTCATATCCTTGCAGTAAATTTGTTACAAAAGTCAGTATTACTACAATGGAGAGCCATCCTAGGAGCTTACAAACCACCTCTTTGAAGTGTGGATCTGCTGCTGTGGGCAGTAATGGAACAGCATCTCCAAGTATGAGAGGATTTTAAGTAGCTTTCATTAATTCTATGGCAGCTGAATTATTTTTTCCTATGAGGCATTGCAGGGATCTGGTGCTAATCAGATGGTACATGTAAAATCAAGAGTGTAGCAAAGGGAGTGTGCTGGAGAGCCAACAGCAAATCACTGCTAAACAAATGGAACATCTTGGGGCTGATTCAGATCCTTAGGCTTGTACCACTTGAGGCTGATCAAATACTGCATTATAAGGACACTTGAAAAGAAATTCATTGTATCTGTTTGCATTCAAATGTCCTTGGCTGAAGGAGGAGCTCAGCAAACACATCTTTGCTCCCTTGATAGCACATTGGGCAAAGCTGTGCTCTGTGCTGGCTGATCTGCAGGTTTTTGAGGGGAAGCATCTCTACTCTTTGGGTGAGGTGCTGTAACAGCTGTGCTGCAAATCCCACTCAGGGCATCTTCAAATGCCTTAAAGCAGTTTAATCAAATAAATTTATCAGCGACTGAGAAGTCACCCTGCCAGTGTGGATGGAGCTATGGCAGAGAGAATGAGCCTATAGAAACTCGTCCTTTCAAAGCTTTTACCTCTCTTGTTGTATTTGACGTAGTTTGGAATCAGATGGAACATGACAGCAACAGCTTGACAAGCCGATAATACACTTCACTTGCAAAATTCATGTGCTAGGACTGTAAACACATTTTTATTTAAGCTATGTCATGTTTATGCATAGCACAAGGATATTTTTCTTCAGTGGATCTGCTATAGAAAGTCTGAGGAGATCTAGCATTTTTAGATTTTAAAGTATGACTGATATTTTTTGCAGCCCATAAGAAAAAGTTTGACTTTGCCCAGTCACACTAATTTATTTGGACAGTCATTGAGATACAAAGCACAGGCTAAAAGAAGTTATCTTATTACTTGCTCCTTGAAGCATGTGTGCCCCATTTTCCAGGCATTAGAGTGTTTTATAAGCTGTTATTATTTATTATATTGATGAAAAATAGAAGGAGATAGAAAGAAAATCAGGTTTTTCTGGTCTTAGAGTCCAAGAGCAAGAATTTAATTAGAAAAGTCATGGGTGGTGTAAAAAAGGTTCTTGATCATTAAGAAAGTTCTGCAGTAGCTTCTAGGGATGATTCAAGGAAAAATGAAGGAGCTTCTGTTGATGTAACATCAGAACAAACAGAACTCCCATGTCAGGGTGCCATGCTGGACTGACTGGTGGCTGTGAATCTGTCACCTGACGAGGCTGTTCTTCCACACTGTGAAACTGAATAGTGTTATATATATATATTTTTTTTTTTTTTGCCTCTGAGTCAAATCTTGTTGCCTCTAGACATTTTGACTCATTTTTACTTGAGTAAAATTCTGCCTAAAAATGTCTGAGCAGTGACAAGATGTGAGAATCCCCATGTATGCTCTGCATCTGGCATGTGAACACAGGAGGTGGGTGTTCAAATACTTTCTTTACCATCCTCTTCCAGAAAAGCCCGTGTGGGTTTTCATAGGGATTCATCTCCGTGGAGTCAGTTGTAGGAGGCAAGGAGAAGGGATTCAGACTGCATTATCCTCATTCAAAATAGAGGAAAGCAAAATAAATTGATAGAACCTGAGTCCTTTCAGTCTTTCCTTCCATTTTGAAGAAGCCTTCTGTAGGACTTATGCTTGAGGACACTGTGAATATTGTTATATACAAATATAAACTTATATCAGCCTTTGGGATCCTCTAAAGCTGTATGTCTGTACATGAAGACCACAAGCCTTGCTTTCCAGCATCATTTCCAAGAGAGTTTGGGGGCTGAATGCACTGGAATGACTTTTCCTCTCTCCTTTTTTCTCTTTGGGAAAGAAAGAGGAGTTGAAAACTAAAATTTCCAAGATATACATATGCTTGTTTGAAAGCTATCCCTACAACTATATTAATAAGTGTAATATTATTTTATACAGCCTGGGGTTCTTTTCTAACAGTCTTTCTTAGATCTGTGTGTTTATTTAACCAGTTAAATATCTAGCTTAAATAGTCATACGTTTACTCTCCATCTCTGGTTTATCTGCCATTTCATCTGGGAGAAAATGCATTTTATTCTGTTCCTACCTTGTATGAGTCAGTGTTGTGATACAAAACCTTAACAATTGTTCATCTGATGCAATTAATTGCCTTACTGGATATACATGGTACAGAGTGAGCTATCTTTTCTGAATGTCAAATCAGATTTGTGAAACATTCCTGTTATATTTGTCCCTGGAAAACACTGTGCAGAAAATCACATCTATTAAAACTGCATTCATTACCAAATCCAAGGAAACGAAGGCTCTGAATGAATAGCAGCTAATCAAGCAATGTGTCATAAAAGGCAGTAACTAAAGAAAACCAAAGTAAAACATTCACTTGCATTATTGAACATTTTTAGCTTTATTATTATAATAGAATTACAGTCTGACATAAAATAAAGAGCTTTTGCTAAACTCTGTAAAGCAATACATGCTTCTGCCATAAACAACCTCTATTAGATTTAGGTTTTATTGCCACATCACTGCACTGAGGTGCAATAAACATTCAATGTCATCTTTTTAAAATTATCTCAGGAGTAAACAGAAACTGTCCTCTATAAGAGTGTATCATTATTTTCAAGGAAGACTTACTATTATTACATGGTTTAGCAAAGCATTGTAAAAAAGCTACATAGAGAATACCTTGTCTTTGATAAACTGTGCAGTCAAGTTTATACAGTATAATACTATTGGCATAGACTAACTAAGAGGTGGTATAATGCAATCATTGCATAGCAAAAAGCAGACTAGATAAGTAATATTCACATCTAATGTGCAAAATGCAGACCAAAAGGTAGCTATGAATTGCTAGAAAGATAAAATGCCCTAAATGAACACACTAGTTTAACGCCAAAAATAACAAGATAAACAAGTACACAGAAGTTAAAGAGCCATAGTTTATTTTTTTCTATACATATATCTACACATGATATCAGAGATGAAACATCCCCTTTTAAATAAGATCCAATCAGATAACTTATCAAGTTCAGACAGGACTAAATGTTAGACAATGAAGAATTATTTAAAAAAAAGTCTCTAAATCAAACATTAAATATTTCCTTTTTTAGATAGAGAATGTCAACTTTTTGATTAAGAGTTTAGAAATCACTGCCTATTAAACTTGACTTTCAGTAGCTCTTTCTCTGGAGGCTCATGTAGCACTGTTTCAAAATCCATTCAATAGCATAAATTACATTTTTTAATTGATTCTTGCAAATATCCACCATTCTTCCAGTCTCTTTGAAAAAACTTCATCTGAAAGTTTATTTCTAAGAGTTAGCAGTAATGATACTGACTAGAATTTTTTTTTAAAGGGAGCACAATACCTGCAAAATGGACATCTTGTATTTAAAGCCCTTACATATTGTTCCTACAAATATATTGCTACAGTAAAAATGAAATGTAGTAAGTTTACTCAATAAAATCTATTTTCCTGTACATTCTTTTATGTATGACTTCTTTGTATTTAATGCTACATATATTACATCGCTTATTGTAACAGTTATGTTTCAGCAAATATAGCAGTAATATACAGATGAACTTCTGTCTTAACAAATATTTCACCATTTTTACCTACCAAATATAATCCCATACTTTAGTGTTTATGCATGACCTGAGCAGACCAGTCATTAATCTAATAGTATACATTGGATGACATTGTCAAATTGCAAGCTGCTGTACACTTAACCACTTTACAAATGGAATAAATTCCAAGCACTTTCTGCTTATTTATTTTTGTAAGTGTTCCAGTACCACTGATTTATTTTTTTCTCCTTTAATTCAGGCTCTAAATATGTTTATTGAGCATTTAACAACATATTAAGAGCTAAGAGGTGAATCCTACACAATGTTTTAAGAACACAACTTTAAAAAAGTAAAAAAATGTACAATCTCATGCTGCATATTTACAGATATTATTTAAATACTATATTTTATCTTTCTTCTATTCATAAATCTCAATCTAAAGCTTCTTTTAATGTATCATTTTATAAAAGAATACATTCAACATATCTAGAGCTTGCAAAAATTTTGTTGTTTTTTTTTTTGTTTTAACTCTCTAAAACATAGTGATGAATAAAACCTATCTTTAAAGCATCCAGGAATTGTTTGGATTACACAGGTGATAGTAGAAATTTGGGATCTGCACTTGGTTGTGCGACTGGTTTTAAATCTAGTCTAGTGACAACTTAATGCTTGGAAAAAGCTTGCAGTAAGAGAGCAGATTAAAGCATTTGTTACCATTAGATCTTATGTGCTATACAGTGACAAACTGTACCTAGAGTGAGTAGATTTCCTTTCTCATTAAAGACTATTTAATATTATAAGTCAGGTAGTTTGGAACATAGAAGAGAAAAGGGATTAGGAAAATAATATATCTTACAGGATTCAGCAAATGGAAAGCTTTGCATCCTTGAAAAGATTATAAACAGTGGCTGAATAAATGATACAGTCTAAGATGTGCATCAGGAATGTCATAAAGAATATTTCCCCCATCCCTACAATCTTCTGAATAAAAATATCTTTTTCATCTACCTATACACTATCTTTTGGGGATATTCAGTACTAAGCTTGCTACAAATGGTTTCTTTTTTTTTTGCCACCCTCCCATTACTCTATAACTCTTTTCCATTTCCAAAATCACTTCTCCAAAGTATATAGTTTATAATGTTCTCTCGCTCACACACAGTTTTTTGAAATATACAGATATATTTTACCTTTTGCTAACTAAAGAAACCTTTATTTTCTTTAAGACAGAGGCAATGAAGCAAATGGGAATTACTGTATGTGAAAAAGGGAAGCAATTCCCAGAGCAAAAGACAAAACAGAACTATATGAATAAATGAGGTTATTGATGTGGAGTTTGAACCTTTAGCTGGGGCTCCCTGTTTAAATAGGTAGCCCAGTAGACCAGGTTAAAGATTCCAAAAAGCAGAGGGAAGGCTATTCTTGATAGCCGATCAATTTTACTGACGCTGTTAAAAGTTTTCTTGGGCTCTGCAGGTTTTGTTTCTGGCTTCACTTCTTTGGGCTCAATTGTTGCACTTTTAGCAATGGTTGCCAGCCCAGGGTCCCTTGCAATATTAGGGGTGTAGCTTGTAGCTGCAGCTGTGTAGGTGTTGTTTTTCTTGATGAGAGGATCTTTCACTTTCTTTGGCTGAAGAAAGAAGAAAATATTTCATCCTCAGTACCTTCTCAACACATGAAAATATGAAAAAGCACTGTAACATTCTGCAATTAATCAAATCCATACCACAAAGTGTAATAAGCTGTAAGAGAGAAGTTAGTTCTGGGTATATAACTCGTATAAAATATTTAGGTGACAATAAATACAAAATCATCCATTTGTATTACTTGTATTTGGTAAACCAAATTAGGTGATCAATAAAAATGAGACCTGATAGCTAGGCTCATTGGCAAAATCACTTTTAATGATAATCAGCAGTGACAAAGCACTCATAGCTCAATAGTCTCACAAACTGTTTCTCTTGATCAGGATAGAAACTTACAGGATGCCAAATTCTTAATGTAGCCTTCCAACATTAAGACAAATATTGTGATATGAAGAGTTTTTACATAATTTATACACAAAAATACACACTAAATTATCATGTAACCATGCACTAAAGGAGTGGTTTACTCAGGAAGATGCAAAGCTGTCAGTATTCTGCTCACTAATGGTTTACACCAGAGGCACATGAATTATGGATTAGGAACTTAATGTTCTTATTTGAATCTTAAAATTGGAACATAATGGCTGAAATAGCATTCCATATGCGAAGACTTTAATGTCTGTATGACTTGTTCATCCACCTACTTATATTGTTCAAACAAGAATATATTGAATATCTTTTAGGGGAGGAGGACTTATTGAGCTTATTTAAACTTATTTTATCCCTAGGTCCTTATATTTTCTAGTATTCTATTTTTGGGATCTAGTTGTAGGAAAAAAAATAAATTTTGACATTTGGGCATACCAGTTAGGATTCAACTGTCCAGTTTCTGGCAGACCAAACCTGTTCTTCAGCCACTGCCCAATGATAAATACAGAAGAGATGTAGTGGGTTATTAAGAATGTGTAAGGATTCCTCCAATTATGAGAAAAAAACCCAACAACAAAGCATATAGCAAAAACCAACTCCAACAGCTTAGCAAAATTTTCAGGTAGTATTTGCCACAAAAAGAAAAGGCAAATGTTATCCACTTCATCCTCTTGGGATGGGGGGAAGATATGGTTGAAGAGAAAATATTAGTGGAATTTGATCTGTTATGTCATTTCATGAGACAGCAAACACAATTCTCTGTTTTCAAGAAGCAGCTCTCCCAGGGAGGCAATACTTTTATGTGGCCACAGTACTTTTAATGACAGACCAACTATAGGTTAATGGCTACTTTGACCCCTTAATAATGGAGTTTTGATAAAAAAATTCTTGTTCAAGAGGTGAACATTTCAGGGAGTGGACAGACTCCTGCTGGGCACATGGGAACAGGAAATGAAGCTGCAGAAGCCTGAGGGCAAGTGGAGGAGAGGCTTGTGGAGGAACAGCTTTGGAGCCCCATGCTGGAAGGAAATGTAGGCTCAAATATTAAAATCATGCTACTTAGTAAGGAAAGGTGTTCACCTAATGTCTCTGATGTAGACATTTTTTAATTCATGGCAATAAAATTCTTAGCTTCAGGCCAAGAAGAAGCTTCAACTCTTCAGAACAAACAGGTTAAAAATATTCCAGAAAAAAAAAAAGCATGTCAGGTTTTATTTTGTTTATGTTAGTTTTTTGTTGTTTTGCTTTGTTTGGCTTTTTGGGGTTTTTTGTTTGTTTTGAGTTGTTTGGTTTTTTTCATTGTTGCTTTTTGGCTGTCCATTCTTTCCGCTCCCAGGTAGGGAGGCTGCTAACATGGTTGCTGAGTGTAAAGGCAATCCTGTTTGCTGCTCATTCAGATACTCTGGTGAGCAGCAATAAATCCAGCAGACAAAGAGCAGCTTCACTGAAGTCTCAGGGGAAACCCTTTCAATAGATTTAAATGTCACTAGAAATCTGATCCACAGAAAACCCTGATACCAGCCTGGGTCTTAATATTTCATGTCAAATTCAACTTCATGAACAAGCAATATGACAGCTAATTAGAGCTCTAAATTTGATTAAGCTGTGATCATTGTGAGCTTGCCTTGCTTGCTTTTCCTCACTGCGGAAAACTCACAGGTACCAGCAAATGACACATAAAGTCCTTTAACTGCTAACAAGCACAAAGCCATAAATCTTCCAATGTTTTAAACTATGTTTATTGTGGTGGGTATTGTGTAGGGGTTTTTTTTAGAATGTAATTTTCTTGGTAACAAATGAAACAGCTTATTATAGTAACTACATTACAAGGGAGGATAAATTAGCAAGGCAATTGCTAATTTATATTTAATATTTAAGGATACAGTTCTATCAGTGCAGTTCATTTTTATAACAAATGTCATGAAAACAAAAAGAATAAAAAAATTATTTTCAGTGAAAGTATCATCAATAACTGAAAACTCAACATTCAGCAGCAGTTGTGCAGCTCATTACTGTAAGCTTGTTTTGATACTTCACTCATTTTTTCTACAATAATTTTGTAGTAGTTGCCATTGTATAAATGCCCTAATTTAATTTGGAGGTTTTTTTTCACTGACTTGCACAACTAATATACATAAATAATATATATGCACATAATTGTGAATTAGAACATATCTTTGCATACCAGTGAGTTACATCTGCTCCCCCAAATACCTGCTCTGTTGGATCTCTAGTCTGTGAGTGTTCACGGGGAAGTTAACCCAAATGAATTAGTTTGCTCACAGGAGCAGCTGACATGGTAATTCACAGTAAACAGTAAACTTCTCTTTCATCCCCTAAATATCCTCAACAATTTCTTGATGAACCTGTGGTTTACAGACCAGGTCTGATCCCAGTCCTAAAGGAGTGAATGGGAGTTTTCTCCGGTGCATTCATGGAGGTAGAGATCAGCATTGTACAATCCCAGCACAACTCTCAATTCCTCCTTCTAAGTAAGAACATTTTTCCCATAGTTAAGAAAGGCAACAAAAACTCCTCTGATGATTGATTTGGTGATGATGATAGAGCATCCTTCTGAATTTTGTGCTGGGGAGCACTATACCTTGGGAACTGTCAAAAACTGCAGCCAATTTTTTTTTTTTTTTCATTTACACTGAGGTATCTACACTTTCTCTTGTTCAAACATAAAAAAACAATTTCCTTCCCTTAAAATAATACACGTTGATCTTTTCTCCCGCTCAATTCCCAAAGTCAAAATCTCAGTAGAATATTTCATTATTAATAGCATTATCACCCAGTATGTCAGAAGCAGTATTTAGGTATTAAATGTAACCATGGCATGGAAATGCTGTGTGTGGACACAGGAGTAAACTCTCCTGGAGTAACACCTGTTGTACATAATAAGAGTTGTTAATGCGCTAAACCCCACAGAGTGACCAGCTGTGGCAGAGTGTGATCTTTTGGGGTGGATGTGGGGAGGCGTTACCTTTTCTGGGACGACGCTCTTGCCGTCCCAGGCGTAGCCTCTCTTGGTGAAGTAGTTGACGGTGGCGAACTCGATGAGCGCCGAGAAGACGAAGGCGTAGCAGACAGCAATGAACCAGTCCATGGCTGTGGCATAGGCCACCTTGGGCAGCGAGTTCCTCGCGCTGATGCTCAGGGTAGTCATGGTCAGCACAGTTGTCACTCCTGCAAAGCAGAGTTTGTTTCTACAGGACATTTTTTGTGCTTCATTGCCCAGCTGCTAGAGGTGGTAAAACCTTTTCTACATCCCTGGCTGTTACAAACTTCCCCATCTGAGTTCAGTTTCTATACGAGGATATCAGGTTTCCGCTTCTGTGGAAGTTGCAGGATTTTCAAAACATTTTTTATGCTTTTATTCTTTGATGATGTTGTAACAGAATACTATTTTTAAAGGTGGAATGGAAGTATAATTTGTGAACTACTTTACTCGTCCTGGTATTTGAGGGATTTCGTTGCAGCTCTTTATTATGTGCTGCAAATTATACTACAGATGTAGCAGTTTAATATCTTTAGTTCTTTCTTGCAGCAGTTCTGAGACACTTAGAAAACAAAAAAAAAAAACTTGCTTCAGCTTATTTGGACTACTATACTTCAAAGATATTTTCAAGGGCACAAAGAATTATGTGTTATTTCATTTTTTTTTATTGTTGGTTTTACAGATTTCTGTCCCTTTAGTCACTGACGCCATGAACATAGCAAAGATTTTATGTAAGAATGACAATGCAATTTGCATTTCTGATATCAGAGCTTCTCACTGCTGAACCTTTCCTCTCACCTGGCCCCAAGAGCAAGCAGGACTGTACTGAATTCACTCTGCTTGCAGCTGCTTGGAAAATGAATCTCCGAGTGCACGCAAGGCATTTACATCAAATCACATGTCCACAAGTTACCTTGACAACTGCACTGTCATGTCTCGAATGTGTCTCGAGTTCATCTTTGCTGCACTGTTAGTGGAAATGAGCAGTGCTCTGAAATAGGTCAATTAATGAACAACATATTTACGTGGTAGTGTGAAGAGCTTGAATTATTAGTGCCTAATGAGGAAGCAATTTCTTTTTCTTGAGATGCAACCAAATGTGTTCTGTGACTTATTGCTAGTGACCTTATGTTTCTCTCACATAGTAGCAGAAGAAAGGTTTATAACTTTTATTATCTGTGGTACTGAGTGGGCTGTAAGATCAGTGTTGTGCTTCTGTGTGTAAATGAATTCATGCAAAATGTTCTTTGTTTCACTGCCATTTTGAAATGAAAAAGCTATCTTGATACATAATGATGGAGCAAACCCAAGAATATTTTCTAAATAACTTCTTCTAAAATGAAAACTGAGAAATTTGTGGGTTCTTGAGCCTGTGAAGATAGCAGTTTGAAAATTGGGCAGTATTATATATTATCCATTGAGACTAGGAAATTCTGTTCTCCATCTAATGACCGTGAAGTACAGCATTTCAAACTGATGATCAGACATTTCTTTTTAAATGGTATGTGCAAAAAGAGGTAAAATAGTTACAATTTCAATGGATTTGACTATAAAACTCTCTAGTAGTGTAGTTCTCAGCAAAACTGATGTTAAAAATTCAGGATTAATTTTAGTTGCTAATCTAAACAATATTATGTAAATCAAATTTAATTATACTGCAGTCTAAAACACTGTTCTGTCAATGCACATCTGTCTATCAACAGAAAGCCACTGCTTGGTTCATGAGGTCTAAGGCTATGCAAGTTGTGATTGATTTCCAGAGAAACTGAGAAACTAAAGCACAGCTGTGAATGGTGCAAGATCCATAAAAATAGCTCTTGTTCAACACGAGCTTCAGAGGCTGCATTTCTCAACAGTGACTCTCTGACTTTGCCATGTTCAGAATAAATGGGTTAATTTTCTTTGGCAAAGCCAGAGGGCCCAAAGCATCCTGTCCTTGCAGTGCCCTGAGGCAGCAAAGCGAGTGTCAAAGCCAGCTTGGCTGGGGATGCTTCCACCTCCTGCCAAAGGTGTTCAGCAGTCCCATCTGGATATCACCAGGACCAGGTCACAGAGCAGAAATCTCAGGTTCTAGCTTTCCTAAATAAAAATTCATTGCCTTTTTTTTTTTAATTTTTACTTGACTTGGGTTAATGTCCCCAAAGAATATGAAAGAATATAAGAATTTTAAGATAAGCATTTGCAAGCAGTTAAATTCTAGTTAAATTCTAGTGACCAGCTGTATAAACTGGAGGGTCTTGTAGCTTGCCTGCTCACTGCATTCCCTGAGTGCATGTATTCACTGCTGTAAGCACGATAAATTGGTGCTGATCTAACAGTAGCCTGTAAAAGGGATTAAGGAAAAAAAAAATTAAAATAAGAATTTTCCGAGGGCCTAAAGATGTCAAGTGACAGATACCCATTGACTAAATCCTTTTTGATAAGCCCATGATTAACGTTATTGCCATTGTCAGAGATGTTTTATTCATAATCTGATTGTTTTGGAATATTCAAATGGTAATGGATGGCTTGAGGTATTTTCAGGTTTCTTTTTACACTCAGTTCCAAATCAGTTTAAAAGCTTTGGACCTATATTTTCACAATGAAATTTGTTAGCTCTTGTGTGTGCAGCATGTCCAGGCTCACACTGTTCTCCAATACCATGTTACAATAACTACATTTACAATAACATTTCTGAAACCCAATTGCCTCATGATTGCCAGGAGGTTTATAGGTCTTGCTTACCAAATACAGTTCTTGCTGGAACAGATTCTCTGTTAAGCCAGAAGGACACCTGTGACAGTATCACTGTCATGATGCATGGCAGATAAGTCTGGATGACAAAGTAACCAATCTTCCTCTTCAAATGAAAATGTGTAGTCATAACAACATATTCCCCTAAAACCAAGAAAAAAGAACATTAAAGCTTTTATAAATATACACATCAGAGGTCTTTGTAGGAAGTATTTTTCATTAGATTCACCCCTATTATAAAATAGAAGTCCTCAAATCAAAATGGGTCAGCTTTGAAGAAAACATTTCATAAACCTGGCGGGTTGTAAAATTTTTCCTTAATAATACGAAACTAGATATTTCTGGGAAATGCTAATTAAATTTACATATTTTCTCTGCTGAGTAGAGAATGAAAGTCTGCATTGACTGGTGGCTGTTTAAAGCTCTTGTAGGAAGGTCTTATTCCATTAGAGGATGGAAAGCCACCACAGCATAACCATGTAAACATAATCCAAAGACTCAATCAAGACAACCTCCCAAAAGTGTTTCTGTTGGGCCAAGCTTAAGATGTAATTGCTGATGTGATGGTATTTCCATTACCACTGTTGGTGCTTTATGTACTCTGAAGTGTCTCTGTTCTGCTAATTTAGGACCTTAGTAAATTATTACTCTCTCCTGAAATAAATGATTACTACAAGAATAGCACACAATATTTTCATTAGCCCTAATGCTTTTGGAGCTATGAAGTTGTATGAGCTGGGTACCCCAAAAGCAATGAACATTATTTTTTTTTATATATAAATAAATTTGATTTATACTTTCAATAATAAATATAAATATATCTAATATTCTAATATACTTACTTCGTTCCATAAACCTTTCTTGCCAGCAGAGCAAATATTGCTCATTTTCAGATCATTATTTATATAATTTAAAATGGATTTTGGCAAACAGTATATTCTCCAAAGACTGAAAAACCTATTGTTTTTATTTTATATTTTTTTTAGTAGACTGATTCTTCTTATTATACAATGAAGATCTTAGAAATGAAACAAGTAGACACGTAACTGAGTGGAAACTTCTGTCTAGATTAGAGATGACATGTGAAATTACTGTAGTTCTATTTTAAAATGTAGGCAGATGGAAGAAGAAAACTGCTCTTGTACAGGAAAAGCTTAAACTTGATTGAAAAACTATGTCTAGACATTGACTGCTTATGCACAGAGCATGTCAAATGCCCATTTCTATAATGCAGAGTCCAGAAGAACATCCATTTGAGCAATCTTGCTCAATTTCTAGCCCCAAGGAAAGCTTATTTATAACATATGACAATACTCTTTCAATATAAAAGACAGCAGCAAAGGGAGAAAAGATAATAAATTTTAAATTGAATGGTAAAGCAAAGGATATACAAGGATTTTTTTTTTTAATTTCAAAAATGGGAATGGCTGTAGTATAGTGGGAATTATTACTTAAATTTTGCTCACCTTTCTTTACTTTTCACTGAAACAAACTCTTTCTCCTCTGTACCAGAGATTATGATCTTACAAAAGGTGCCAGTCTTGGCTAGGAGAGCCAATAATTTAATTTTATCTCCTTAAAATATGACGTGGGAAACTATTTTAATGCAATCAGATATAGAATGCACACAACGGTGTGTCAGAATTAATTCACTGATTGTAGATGGCAAGCTAAGAATACAGAGTGAACACACCACTGTACTCTGATGCTTTATTTAGCTGCCTAAATTATCAAAGTATTTTTAACCTCTGGAAAATGAGAACAAGATCCAAAGCATAAAGGCAATTAAAAAGACAGGGATTACTCTCATCTGTTAAGCACTGCAGCAGGTCTGAGCTGGGAGCCAGATAAAGGCAGTGCTGGGAGGAGTGAGCAGGGCAGAGCCGGGCCTGCAGTGATGCTCTGCACTTCACTTACAAGGCACAGCCACGTCCTGAAGTTTCCACAGCACCAATGGACTGCACTCACTGGGCAGCCACTTATTAAAAGATAGTAGATGTTTGATAAGATTGATTGAGCTGACTGCAGGACATGAAAGCACTCCAGTTATTCACTGCATTCTTGGCTTTCCATATTTCCCGTCTTTCTTTAATTGAACAGCGTCGCCACATTTATGACAGCTGCTGATCACTCTCATAACTTTCCAGTTCCTCTGGAATTCTATTTTGAAAGCATTGAAATACAGTCATAAAATTCCTTACAATCTAGAATTTCAAATAGCTCTTGAGCAAAATATTGCCTATATTCACAGTGTCTGATTGCTAGGCTTTCACAAGTTGTAGCTTATACACCTTATATTCTCTTAGCTCTTATCTTTTCTTATCCAAGGAAGTTAGAAAGAAAGGTATTTCTTCTTAGCTAAATTGTAATTCCTGAAGTCTTCTACAAATAACTGTGTTGTGCAGATAAATCTGGTTTTCATTTTATTTATTCCAATGTTTAAATTAGTTTATATGTAATACACAATACACATTTTATTTCTGAATGACTGTCCATGCTGGAATATTTCCAGTAGGTCTGGAAGCATTTGTGCCTGTTTTCAGTGCTTTTGTAGGTGCAGTTTTTAATCAGCCCTTAATATTGCAATAATTGAGTCAAAATGTACAGGTGGTATAAACTAATCTGTGCCCATAGAAGAAAGTAGTTGATTATTCAGTAAAGATACATTAAAGCTATTTCTCAGTGTTCTGTAAATGATTTGTAAAAAACCAGAATTATCAGCACCTGAAGTTAATGTGCATCACATCAGACATGAAGTTTGAGGTGTGGGCTGAGTTTGAGCTGTTACAATTCTTCTTCTATTACTGTAGGTAAAGAAATAAAGCTTTCCTTGCCACAAATTTAAGACAAAGTATTTATCATTTACTATTTATGCCATGTAACTCAGTCAAAAAAACTCTTAAGAACACCATCATCTCTGCAGATTTACAGAGATAAGAAAAAAAAAAGTGTTTTGAATATTTTGAATATAAATCCTGATGTTTCTCAATGTAAAGCAGTGTTTTCAAGGTGGCAAAATAATTCTATATAAATAGAAACTTGCACAAGCCCTTTAAGCGTTTGTTAAGGTGCTTACAGAAAGGATAATTTTAAAATCTTTCTGAGTCAATATGAATTGTGGCTAGAGAAAAAGGATTATTAACCACTTCCGATCCTCACCTTTAGTATGGGGAAAGCAAAACATTTTTCTTTCCAAAGCAGATAATGAAGAATTTTCCTTTGAGACACTGAATTTGCAAGCAATAAATATGTTTCTGCCTCAACTGTGTATTCTTATCTTTTGCAGCCTGAATTACTGCAACACTTATCAGGTAGTAATTAGAGAGGACTGTAAATTTGCAAATACTAAAAAGATTCTGAAATGGGATTGTTTTTAGTTTTGGTAACTATTCCATTTAGTTCTTTGTATGCTTTTCAGCATCTAGACAACAATATCTTCATCTCAGCATATTTTAGGTATTAACTATACTGTATTTAACTTTATAGATAGTAATGGTAAAGAATTTTCCTCAGGTAGAAAAAGGAGGCAGAATTCACATCTTTGAAATAGCATGGGCAAAACAAATTGTTTATTCATGGAAATGCATGAAGAAATCTTAAATTTATGTTTCAGTTCTGTTTGAAAATTTCTTGTCTGCTCTTCTTAATAGTTTATAGCATGCTCCTCACGTTGCTGTCTAATTACCCTGAACCATGTTTGGCATTTCCATTTGGTTTAGTTGTGCTCCCTCTTGAGTGTTTTCTGACTTCCTGCTGCCCTTAGAGCACCTGCAGCAAGCAGAGCAAAGGCAGCCCCGCAGGCTGGCAGGGTCTCTCTGAGAGAACCAAGAGCTGAGATCCCTGCAGTTCCCCTCAAATCCTGCTGACTTTCCAGCAAAATGCAGATGGGGTGAATTACTGGCTGCAGAAAAGCCAATGGCAACATTTCCACCTGTGGGAAGGTCAAGAGCTCTCCCCTTTTTACCTGCTTGTTGCACACCTCTGTGCTCAGCAATGGGAGCAGTTGTGTTGATGCTGTTCTCATGCAAAGTTCCTATTATTGCCATCCCACTTACTTTTATATCAACTGAACAGAAGCTTCCAAGCAGTAACCTAGAAACTTGTCTGTGAGAGCTTTTCTTGGCTTAATAGAGCATATGAATACATTTTAACAAGCTAAATAAAAAATTCAGACACAAATTCCAGTTCACCTTAAGATGACTCACTTTCACTTAAATGTTCGTTGGCTTTAACAGCAACACATTAGGAAATTTGGTTTATGCAGTTATGAGTGGACTTCTCTCTAAGTCACAATGTTGTTTGTACCCAGAGCAGTGCAACCACTTCCCCTAAAGCAGGGCTGCTTTTGGTCCACTGGCCAGTGAATGTGGTCAACTGAGCTCTTGTTCATGCCCAGTGCTCAGATTCTTACTGCATTTAGATCATCCAAATTATTAGAAAATAAACTTTAAAAAATTTACATCTTGAAACAAGCACTGCAAAGTTAAAAAATAAAGGGTTGTAGCCAGGTTCAAGGTCACAGGTATGTCATACTATAAATGTCAGCTGTATTTCTGTACCTCATTAATTTTTTGGAGTTAAAGCTGGTGCCAGAATTAAAGGAAATCATCTTTGGGTGTTACAGATGGTTTTGAGTTTGATGACAGTTTTTTTCATTCTCTAAATACTTCCTTGAGAAACTCTGTACTTGCTTTTAGCGACTTCACTGCCCCCAGAAATATGATCTTTGAGGATTCATATTGTTATGCTGTTTTTATCAGCCTATATAGTAAGCAAATATGAGAAAAACATGAGGAGTGCTTCTTTATTACATAAATTATTGTTTTTTCTGGCTAGATCTGACACTGTAGCAAGCTTTTTAATGGTTCAAATATTTTTACCACCAATTGAAGCAGGAAAATAATCCCAGGATGTATTATCTTTTACAAGTCAATCTGAAGTACATATATTATCATTTACCCCTCTTATGTCTTTGTATTTCTTAATCCTGCTCTGAATTATGTTTTGACAGTTAAATATCACCCTTGCAGAGTATTTGTCACAGACCTGTGCTGGACTGCACAATTCCAGAGTCCACAGTTTGTCCAAGCAGATCGTACTGGTTCAGTCGAGAGCCATCCTCAGCCACCACCACTGACCTTGCTGGTTCCCGTGTCCACTCATACACAACCTCTGCTCTGGTGTAAGCATCTAATTTGAAAGAAATACATTGCATTTAAGCTTTGCACTTTCTGTTGCCTTACGGCTTTGTCAGAACAATGTTTTGAGCAATAGTTTGAATATTTAATTCTCTTTAATTATCTGTAGAAACCCGCAACTATCTTACTGGAATTTATCTATAGGAAGTAAAATTGATTTTTACACAATAGCTAAATATCTGCTGTAGGGCTGGATTAAGGTTGGTCCTCTATGGAATGAATATATTTCTCTCTTATATATATGTAAAGAAGTGAGAGTGAGAAGTGGAATTTCATGAGTATGCAAGAACCCCAATGCTTTTTCTAACTTCTAGCTATTGTAAAGAAAGATGAGCCCCAAACTTTTCAATATTTCATAGTGTGATCTTGTCTGGGCCTCTGTAAATCCTTCTCAGAGTGGCTTCAGTGATCCTCTCATCCTCAGCCTGGCTACAGCTCCCCTTTGGTCATGCTCCATCACACTGTGCTTGCTGCAAAATGGGCCTAGCAGACACTTCTGAGGCTGCCTAGGAGAAAGTAACTTTAAATCACAATTAGTCTGTTTTTTGGTTTTGGCTTTGGTTATTTCTGAATAGTCCTCAAACTTGAGTTTGGAGCAAGACAAAAGAAAAGTGCTGTGGGCTCTTCAAGCCCAAGCAGTCTGGTGTGTTACACAGAGAATTCAGTAGCATCTACACTTGCCATTGAGGAGCTTTGTGCTGTTATTAATGTTCTTTCCAGAATCAAGCTACATATAAATATTTTTAATCCTAATTCCACAGTAAAATTCTGCTGTCATTTTGTGGGGTCTGGAATCTGGCAGCTCTCCCTCAGAGCAGTTGGGTGGGAGTTAATTTGCTACACAGAGGCAGCTCATGTAATTCTTTACACCTAAAAAGTACCCAAAGGCATGAATGGGGATGAATGTGTGGCCAGAATCTGCATCAAGCCTGCACCCACCAAGGGCAGCTGGAGCAGAAAGGGACATCTCAGGGTATCCAAAATAACAGAAGGATTCTACCTACAAGATGAAAATGTCCTTTTTTTCAGATTGACAAGCAGGAAGGGAAAGGAAGGAATTTGATTCACTTGACCTCATTTGCGAGTTAGCAATTTTACCTTATCAGTGTAAGAGATAACAGCTACTAATTGAGGAGTTGGTTGGGTAGAATGTGCTGGTAAATTAATTGCATGGCATTTGATTCTGCATTATTGAAGCTGAAGGGTGCTTTTATCTTTGGGCTTCGTATTCCCTAAGCACTGTAACATGGAATATTTTTTTGGAGTCAACAGCAAAAGCAAATCTATGTCCTAATAATTCTGACTTTAAAAATAATGGCCAGAGTAAACACAGAAATTGACTTGCTAATCTAGTCACATAAAGACAGTAATAAAATTAATTTTCAAGCATTTGTTCTGGAATATGAGAATAGCTTGGAAGAGGAGGGAGTGCTTTTCTGAGCTACTGAGAATGACTGGATTGGTTTAGAGGGAAGGGGCTGCACTGGGCAGAGCTAGAACTGAGCTGCCAGATTTGGTGCTCAATTCTGCTGCCCCCCTCAGCCTCCAATTCACGTTGCATAAGCAGCAATGCAGCCATCTGCTCCCGTCACTGCTGGTTTCCAGAGTGGCCTCAGTTTTAAACTGACAATCAGATGTTTGTGGTAAGAGTTGAGGAGAGCATCTGCCCTTCTGATTTTGTTTTGCCAACATATGGCATTTTGTTGTTCCAGAACTTCTTTTGCATTTGTCACATTGAATTTACACTGGAATAACCTCTAGCTTAAGCTGCTCTTTGGCAAATCACTTTAGCCTTGGAGCTGGGTCAAACATTTATTGGTCCCTACAGTATGGGCAGAGTCCACAGGAGATGTGCAACTCCTTCATTGTGAGGCTTTTAGGAATCCAGCTCCAAGAAGTGATGAGTAACAGTGGAGGACATAAAAAACCTCTTATCCAATTTAATCTAAAACAAATGGAGCTAGGCAAACACTACCTTGGGGAGCTAAGTGTTAGATTGTAGTCTGCACTTTAAGCATGGATTTTGTGACAATTAAATTCATTCCCAGTAAATTTTCCAGTCCATTAAGATGATTATAATTAATTGCTTTAGTTTGACAAAAAATGTCCCAAATGTATTTAAATATGATTCTCACTTAAAAAGTGGAAATTAATTATAAGATCTATTCTTTTTTTATGTGTAACAGTGGCTCCCTCTTTCATAACTTGCTTGGGTCCAGCCGTTTGTCCTGTTGGAGATATTTCTATTTATATCAAGAATGAAATATTGAGAGAAATATTCTATAACTTAATAATTATAGCATATGACCTGATGAGAAGGAAGGGGGAGATCCAGCTTTAAGGGCTGCTTCCAACAGTGAATTCTTCATGTAGTGTTTGCACTAAAACCATGTTACAGAAGGAATTCCTCTCCATGAGAATCCCAAATTAGGAGCTCTCCTGAATTTAGTGGCTGAATGAAAAGTTGCCTTGAGAACTCCTTGATTTTGTCTAATGATCTTTCCAAGCATTTGTAGTTACTTTTTTTTAGGAGAGCTGCCATTGAACACTAGTGTTCACATTAAAAAAAAAAAAAAACAAAAACAAAACAACAAAACAAAACCAAAACAAAACAAACCCTGTAAAACATGACAGTCCACAGTTATACTCTGAGTTTAGAACATCAGTTATTGCCTTTGAGTGGTGTAAGAAATGGTCTTTCTATCAGAAATATCTGTGATTTTTTTGTTCAATTAAGAAAATTAAGTATATTATGAAAATATGTTTTTAAGGATAACAATATCAATTTAGATACAAAAGATGCAGATACACTTGCATGTTTTTCTGCTATCTTGTGCTTGCCTTCTGGTGTGGTTCTGGACTTTTGTGCAAATCCACATTATCTATCCCCTTTATTTAATAATTTCTTCAAATCTTAGTCATTTAACTGAGCAAATGTCCTCAGTAATGTGGAAAGCTGTGCACTGTGTGAATGAAGAGTACATTAATCTGGACACAGTGAGCCAGAAAGAACTCAGTGTAGGAAAAGAATGGGAAATATTGTTCAGACTAGGGAAGGTCTGGTGTTTGGGCTATGGTTCAGTGATGCACAGATGTGGTGATAGGTGTCTTGTAGTGTCTATGAAATTCAGTCTAGTAAATCAAATTTTTTGGGAAACTGGTCCTGGTTTAAATTGTCATTAGCAGGTTTGTTGCAGCATCAGCCATCTCCCTGCCTCGCAGTTCCTGCACGATGCCTGCAGGGACACTTTAGTGAGCACATCAAAAGAAATTCCATCCTGCAGCCACTCCTGATCTCGCTGGGATCTTGGGTGCACAGATCTCTTATTAATCAAGAACTCACTGCAGTATCTGTCCTGCTATAAACTGGAGTAAAGCTTCCTCCCACTCTGCGCTCTTTCAGGAGATATTTGCAAAGATTTATTGTAAGTGCTCTCTTAGAAAACTTAACAATCAAGGAGCAAACTACTCTTGTCAGTTATACTCCAAGGTTGTATGAGCTTTTTGTTCTCTAAGCCTTATCTAGGAGATCAGCAGCTCTTTAAAGGCAAAACATCATTGCTGTCTAAAGGCAAACACAGACCTATTCAGCCCAAAGTAAATGATCACCCTGTCGGGTACCACGTGAAGAATGAATTGGGTTTTCTGTTTGTTGACTTCTAAAATTGATCAAGCCACTAAGTAACCATTACCAGTGAAACGACTCATTACTCTGTTAGAAAAAAGTAGCCATTGAGGAAACAATTTGTACACTATTACATCTTCCATATATTTTAACTTCCTTGTTTGTGTTAAACAAACTAGAGTAAATTAGATCGTCTTTTTTTTTTTCTCAATGTTTTATTTCCAAAAATACTATGTATGTTTAGTTAAGTGTCAGGCTGGTTGCTATTCACACTGAAGTTTTGGAGAAAATTAACCTTATCAAAAGCTTTGTCAGGGATTGCACTGATTTCAATTATTCTGATTTCAATTATATTTCAATGACATTGTTCAGTATGTTCTCTCATCTAGGGCTATGTATGCTGCAAGTGTAGAACTCTATTTGGAGATTTCTGAGATTTTTCACTTCCAAAACTGTTCCATGAGTGTATATGAGTATCATCTAATGCTAGGAAAAATGTTGATCTAAACATACCAAGACTACAGTAGCAAAACTGTTTTCACCTAAATGAATTTAGTTATCCATAGCATATATTGCTTTTCTTTAGGACTGATACTGGGTTTTAACAAAACAAAGCAACAAGATTAACAACATTTTCTATGTGACAAACTACTTTTCTAGATATTTAGAACACTGTCATTTTCATCTTTGGTGAATGTCCAGGCATCACATTGTAGGATATTTAAGAGACATAAATGAGGTCCATTATATTATATATATATAAAGAATAAAGATACAACCCTGACAAAAACGTGAAAAATACACAAGATTAAAACCTCGAGGTTTTCTCAGTTGCAAAATACTCTTTTAAAGTGGCCTAAAAATGGGAGAAACCTCCATTTAAAATAAACTTACAGCTTCCAAATTTCAAGGGGCAAGCATGTGCATCCATAGGAAAGTCTTCTAAATGCATTGGACATTCTGCTCTCACAGTCAATCTATAATGGATTAATGAGCAAAAGGACACATTTATTCTAGTTTCATAGAAATAGCAAATAGACTTCTATTAAGACACATAGCATAAGTACAGCACAGTATCTGTTATGTGATTAATTAGTGGTTACAACAGGACTTGAATGGTCTGGCTCAGGGTGCAACTGCTCTGCCCCTCTGCCCTTCCTCATGGTCCATCAGAGGCATGCTCAGGCTTCTCATGTGGCGTGAGGATTAAAATCTATTAGCAACTGCAATTGCTTCCTTGCTGCCATCATTAAATTGGCCCACTCTGGATGCTCAGACATTTGCTGAAATCATTTCATTGCTATCAGCTAGAGTGCAAACATGTTTCTCAATAAAAGAGATTAAATGAACTAGAAACAGTCACATACCACACACCAGCAGAGAATGAACAGTAATACTTGAAGAGTAGGCTGAAGATTGCATTAAGGCACTTGCAAAGGTGAGGAAATAGGAATGGTTATGATCAAAAGAAGAGACACATGTGAACAATATGCTGCCAAGATTGTGTTTCTGTGGATTGAATCCCTAACAGCTGAGCATTTAGAAAGACAAGAAAAATCGACGTGGACTTGTGTAGCTACCAGCCAAGATGATTCTACTTCAGTCTAGCCAGTCTTGAAAGATGTTGCACAATAAATTGAACATTCCAAATGCCTGGAGAATGTTTTTTTCTCCAAACACTTGTACTGCTTTTAAAAACGTCTTTAATTTTTTTTAAAGAAAACTCAGTGTTCACCTATGTACTATGTTATCCATCTTGGCTTGGAGTCAGAGTCCCTTTATACCTTGTTTTGATTCCATGGGAGTCATAAAGGGGGGATGTGCAGCTTTATAGAGACAACATGCCCTCTTTTTCATTTTTTAATTTGTAGGTTTTTAATCCAGAATGTTTGCATGGCTGTATATCATCATTATTTCAAAAGGATTTATTTAACTCCTCTAACAACTGGACAGCTAAAGTTCAGTTATCCATGAAGAGAATAATATATTTCCAATGAATGCTGTCAGCACAAAAATAATTTTTTCTCCTAACTTTCTGAATGCTTTAATCAATGGAAAAAGAAATGTCTATTTTTATGCTGTCATGCTTTATAATCCCAAGCACAAGAAATATTAAGAATGATCAATGAATTCTCTGTGCATCTGTTAGTTCTCAGAATCTGCTTTCTATACAATCCAAAGATTAAAGACCCTTGCACACAATTTAGGAGTACAGATTATACTAAACTTGCAGGCTTTATTATACTTGCTGATGGAATCCTTGAAAGCAATGCCATATCAAGATTCTCTGCAAACTGATGGATTCCTAATACTGTAAGAACCTTTTTAAAATCAAGCATTAAGATGCATCCAGGGACTGTAGAGGTAGCACAGCAGGAGAGGGAAAATAAACACTGCAAACAGCTCCATTTGCCCATCATCCCAAGGCTTATTGTGAAAATAATTATTAAGCAGGAATCAAATTATACTCAAAAAGGAACCAGTTTCCTATCATAAAAATATGCTTTCACAAGTTAAATTGTAAAACTAAATTAAGGATGTAATATTTTAGGGCTCACCTCATTGTGTATAGCAACGTCCCATCCTCTGTGATTCGTAATAGTTTATTTGGCATTGTCATGTTATGAGCCACTGACTTCTTTCCATTGTGGAAAAAGGTATCAGGTGTCCAAATTTTGCTGGCCATTAAATTATTTAATCGGAGAACAGTCATTGGTCCTTTGAATTTTAATCTCTCATCTTTCCAGCTTTGGCGGAAAAATACATCTATAGTGTATTCCTACATCAATTCAGAAAAAAAGGAAACACTTATGATGGCATACGTTGCAATATGAGTACTTGAAAAGTGTGCTCTTACCATTCCCTAGAAGCAGAATGACTGTTAATGAAATTATTCGTTTTCAGAATGTTTATTTTCTGTATTACTTACAATGTACCTGAAGCTGGTTATTAAACAGCTACAATACCATTACTGTGTTCAACACAATAAACATCAGGAAGTATTTCAAAAGTTTCCCATGAGTTAGATGTAATAAAATTGAAGCAAAATAATTCATTATATAATATATATAATTTTATATAATACATATTATACTATAGTATATAATAATTATAAAATACCTTATATATTATTATATTATATATTATACATCATATATATAATATTTATATATATATAATTCAAAAATAATTCCCACTAGAACTGTAATTTGAAGCTGCTGATAGGTGGTCAGTATGTGTGGCACAGGAAATGTGTGTCAGAGTAAAATAAGCCTTGTGAGGCAGGGTCTTACTACAGCCTTCTGTTCTAAATGTCTCTAAATGTTTATGTTAGCATATGTTAGTAACCAACCTGCAGAAAGTTCACAGTTCACTAAAATTGTATGGTCTGACTGGTGAGATGTGTAGTGGTTTATTGGGTGAAATGGTTGGGTACAAAGAGCACGAGCTGAGGGCACCCTTGGGCCAAGAGGGACAGACTGATTGCACAGGGACTGGGCCAGGAGGAGAGAAGCAGTGGCTGACTCAGTGGGCATGGGGACAACCAGAACAACCAACACTCACCATGAAATGAAAGAAATATTTGTGACAAAGCAACAGGAACCAAGAGGGAGAGGGTGAAAGTAAGAATGATACGTTGGAATATTATACATAAAATATAGATGGGGTGAAAATGTGAAAAACTGTGAATGCAGCATAGTACAGCGTTCCTCAGGGGAAAATTCCATCCACACGTGGAAGTTCAGTATGAGATTATCCTGCCCCTTCCGTCTTTGATATTTTGATAAACATCAAAAGCAGTTACCCAAACATGGTTCTGAGTTACTCTGAATGGGAATCTTTTGGTTGAGAAATTGAACCTTTGCTGAGATTTCCTGCAAATGGAGATACCAAATCCTGGAACAGAGAGAACTCCTGTGTGTGAAGGCACAGAGCTATAAGGAATAGAGCTGTCCTGGCAAACATGACAGTGAACAGAAACATTCTAGAAGGAGCATGCAAATTTCTCCACAGCAAATTCCTTTAGATTTGTGTTTTTCATTTTAACAAGCACCAACACTCCATACAACATAAGCACTTTTGAGCTATTTATTCCTTGTGCAAATATTAGCAAGGAAGATTGGTGATTCTTACTGACGTGTGTTTTTCCTGCTTTTAGGGTATGAAATGCCTGAATACATTTTTTGACATGGAAATGTAGTTACATGGGTTGTTCTAATTTTGGGTTCTTTTGGTAGATTTTTAAATTTAATTTAATTTTATTTATATCTCAGACCTGTGAATCATTTGTGTGCATATTTAGTTGTATTTATATTTTTTTAATCACTTGCTCAGTGAACTGCTGAAGCCTGAGTATATTCAGCTTCTGTGAAAACAGTTTGCACTTATAACCAATTATTTGCTTCAGAATTTTGCTGGGTCATGGCCTTAGGTTGAATTGTGACCAAATCCTGTCCCAGCTGTGCAGTAGACTAGGAGAGAAGGAGGTGTAGGAGACGGTATCCACCATTAAAATTTTGCATTTCTTCCGTGTTTTACTAGCACCAAGAAAATTTCCTCCTACACACATGGGAAAGGTAAAAGACATGCCCAGAAGGTGACATCATTTCAGTAGAAAAGCCATTCCCTTTTTCTCTTTCAGCTGCAAAGGGGGTGAGTGGGAGGTGGTACAGGTTGACAAAGGAGAGCCTGGTTTTTCATTTCATACAAACACGAGGTTCATTTGTTGGAAAAGGACGAAGAGTCAGAAAGATTTGATAAGGGTCCTGACAGCTTAAGATAAAATTCAATTAAAAAGTAGCTGACAGGTCATGCCTGGCACAGGCTGAAGCTTTCCCTATCCCAGGTCATCGCACCATAGAGAGTGAATTAATTTTGGCTGAGATATTTCAGCTCCTCAGCTTTCACTACCCACTTAAGCATGTACATTAATTCTCCTCAAATGAATCCTGACAGACAGCTGATCTTTAGGGCCGAGCCATCAGATGCTCTGATTAAGGCTTTTTTCTACAGCAGAGGGGCATACAGAACAAGGGAGCAGAAGGATTTTCTCTAGACTATGTAGGATAGCAGTGGCCCATGTGCAGACATATGAGTGAGGTGGAATTTGGAATAAATTCTCCACAGCAGAGACTCTTCATTCCACACTATGGAGGTTAAGAAAAGAAGATTCCTATTTGCACTTTGAATAAATTTTATGGTTTTGAATATTTATAACACTTTTACTTAAATGTTCTCTAGTTTACTCTTCTAATACTTCTCCCAGAAGATTGTTTATTCACAGGGTAGACCACTATATGGTCTACATGAGGTTCTGTACATAAAGATAGTAAGATAGATCATTCCCAAAAAGCTTACTGTACAAAAAAACTGGGAATGATGGTTTACTAGAAAAAAAAATTCTGTCTTTTTGAAAAAGTTAATTTTGAAACGCTTCTTATTACAAATAATATACATCAAAAATTTTCACAAAAATGACAGTTTGTATGAGAATAGCCAGGTATCTCTTGTTCAGTTCAATCCACCATGTAAGCATGCCTGAAAACCTGCCAAATTCTTCCAAAAAATATGACTTTATTTTAAAAAATGCTTTTCTCCCATTTAACTTTATTTACAACTATAAGAACAAGCCAAGACAATCCCTTTATAGAAGAAGAGCTTATGTCCATGCTGCTCTTAGAAGAGTGCATTGCGAGTGGGTGGGAGCACCCTGACTTACCCGTGCCAGTGCCTCCCTGGATGCTGCAAACAGATGGCTGAGGTGTGCTGGCAGCCCAGCGTGGCTTTCCTAACACTCAGGGTGAGCTGCAGGAGCCCCTGGCCAGCCCAGCCCAGGCTCAGGCACAGCTCATCCTCCCCTTGCCTGCCAAAAGCCTCCCACACCCCCAGCCCAGGCTGCACATGGGGGATGAGGGGAGCCCCAGCTGAGGGTGTCTGCTACCAACCTGTCTGTGCTCAGAGAAGTGTAAATCCACAAAACGGTGTAGTGAAATTCATATAAACTCCGGGTTCTGGTAAACTCTTCAATTTATCTTTCTGTCTCTGGTTTCACACCTAGTTCCTCAAGCAAAGGTTTAACATGAGTGGGCTGCACACACATTACTTTTTATGGGAGGTGAGTAGGAGTTTTACACTAAATACTTTTCTGTGAATTCTTTAGTTTTCAAAATATATGAACACCTGCCTCTGTGTTTCTTGGTCACACATTTTATTAAGAGGATGATGAATTATTTCTCCTGTATAACTGACTGAAAAACAGGAGTCAACATGGTATGGGTATCATGGCATTTATAAATTTAACTGTACTTTTATAAGTACTGCTTTCCATGAAATTAAAAAATGATGTCTTTTCATATGTAAAAGTTACTTTTTCTGGTTTTCTATTCTTTAGCATTGTTTTGAGTAGTCAGAAACCTGTAATATCCTGGTGTTTAAGGCTTAGCTACATTTTTAGTTCAAATTAAGCAGCTGACAATTCTGTAGTCAGAAATGGAACTTGTTCCCTTTACTTATTTTTTTCTTTTTTTTCATTGAATCTTTCTTTTGCTAAGTGTGTTTAGCTAAATGTAGCCAGCTACAAGTTTGAACTGCTTTCATTTCTTCCTTTAGATTAAGGAGGATGTTTCTAGCATTCATCCTAACACAGCATCCAGCAGACACTGGTGGCTGCAGACCAGGCTTTACCCCTCTCAACAGCTACTTGTGCAAACCTCATTTATATGGAAAATTTTAAGTACCTTATCCATATTGCTACACAACTCTTGGTATCTCTTAAGACCAGGGCTCACAACATCTTCATTCAGTTTTCTGAACATCTCCATTCCCTGCAGTTATCTGGCAATTTGATTTTAATATTCATTCCGTAAAGAAGTGACACTAATTCTCTCATTAATCTTCTCTTTTTAGCAGCCAAGATCTAGGAAAGTCACTTTCCATTGATCAGTAGCTTTTAATATAAAAATACAGGTTAGACTGTACAGATGTCACACCATAGGCATAAGTGTTAATTGCATTTTAAGATGATGATCTTTCTTGGCAAATTGGATCAGTGATGTGCCAGCAAGGACCTAAGCAATCACTCTCAGAAGAATACAGATCCAAACCCTAATGCATTTCATAATATATTATGTAGCAAATATAAAGTCTGTTAAAACACGTTATTAAAGTCACTGAGGCTTCTAATTTCAGGGCACTTAAATGCAGTCACAGCAGCAGGAACGGTAGCACATAAAACCTGATGGCATTTTCAAATCAAGGGCTTAAAGAAAGCCCAGCCTTAAAAGGGGTAAATAAGTTATTGCATAGATCTTTTATCCTCCAAATTAAAAAGGCAAGAGAAAATGAGTGCTGTAGAAATTCAGGCCATCACTTACCATATCGTGGTCTGAAACAGGCCCAAAACTGGTGACGAAGATGTCAGTCTTCACTTCAGTTACACGCTCTGGTGAAGCAGGAAATTAGGACAGTGAGTGTCTATAAACAGCCTTCATTAGATCTAACCAGTACCAATTTTCACAATAAATAGAGAAATTATTGGCTTTGATTAGCCATTCTGAAATTGGTCTGCAATACAATCCTGAGAATTTACTGGAGAAGTAATTTCACAGTCAATATTGTCAATGGGATTTTTTTTTACAGTTTTGCCAGAGAACTTTTTGAGGTACAGCAGCTGCAGTGGAAACAGTTCTGCTGTTGTGGAAACATTTTCATTCTTTGACTGATAAATCTTCTTGTCTGACACTGTAACCAGTGCTTAATACTGTACACAGTACTCTAATAACTCATTTGGTACTTAGTTTCTGGGCAAGCTAAAATAAGGTCTCTAATAATTAACCTTGGGCTTGCAAGTTATGTATGTTGTATTGAGACCAAGAACACAGAAGAAAGAGAGAGAATACATTATGGTGTATACAAACATGAATATACTTTATTGGTATATATATACTTTATTGGTTAGAAATTACGCTTTACTTCAATAAACAAAAAGGAGTTAAAACTTTTCCAAATAAACATCGGCTAAGCTTCCCTACTGAAATCATCTGTGTAAATATTTTCAGAAAGTAAGTTCTTCAGTCATATAAGCCTAAATGAGAGATTAGTACAAACAGTACTTCAGAAATCTGTAACATGTACATAACACAGATTACATGCATATGTTGCACCATAAAGCTGGACCCCTCCATGATTTCCAGGATGTCCATTTGCTCCATGGCATGATGACATTGAGTATTTCAGAAGAAACCAGTGATTTCAGTGGTCACAAGCACTTTGAGATGCTTTAACTGGTGTTGATCTCAAGAAAGAGATCAAACATCTGACTTCTCTAGACAGACTGGCAAAAAACATTTTGAGAAACAGCCCAGCTGAACTTCCCCCCTTCCTTTCCTCTCCCCCTACACACACACAGGACCAGTCACTTCTGAGCACACTGGTGTTCTCTAGGGCACACACAGCAAAATATTCACCCAGGATGCCATATATCACAATAACCCTGAATTAAATTGAATTAAATATAGCTGCAGGGAGTAACACCACCTGGAGGCAGGAATCCAAGCAGTGTTGAGTGCAGCTAACCCCATCAGCTTCCCAAAATCTGTGATGTAACTCTGAACACATTTACTATTGTGCTCCACAAGCCAGCATAGGGGCTTTGGTAGACGTTTCAAATATGGACAAGTGATAACTTTTCTGAAATTACTTTCAAAAATAAATAAATTGAGCAATCTGGAATATTAAAAGTAATCCTAAAGAAAGCACTATAGTACATGTACAGTAAGCAGACATGCAGCAGACAAAAATTTTCCTAAGACTAAGAAATGTATGTGTAGCTATTTGTACACTGTTATTTAAATATTGCAAAATAATTAATGAACTCCCACTAATTTAATACAACCATCTGATTTCAAAAGGCTTTGCACTGTTTATATACAATTTGTTCCATCTGACAAGAAAATTCAGACTGAAGGGAAGTAAAAAAAAGACTCAGGATTAAGCAGCCAGTTACAATATACATTTCTGTATCTGTGAAAAAGTTTTAATGAGAATCAGTGCTCCACAATGCAGGTCTTTCATTCAAAAAAAAGGTCTGCAACTTCTAAAGATATAAAAATGGAAACAGTTTCCTATAAATATCTACTTATAAAATATATATAAATTTTTCCTATAAATATCTAAGATACAATAAAATATGTCCTTTTGTGAGACAGCAAAAATCAAAAAGTAATATTAGATTTGGTTCTATATGGTCTAGGAATGATTCTAGCTGGTCTAGGAATGCAGTTGATGAACCATATTCTGTTAATAAATTAATGCAAAAATCGGGTGGTATCAAAAGTAATCTTCGGGACTCATTAAAATGGTGACATTTCCAATATATTTTTCAAAATTAAGGAAAGTAAAATACTGTGATATGGCTGAACTGCTTAATATTATTTTTATTCTTTATATCTGTGACTGAGACATGTACAAAATACAGTGACTATTGAGAAAAGTACTGGATAGGTGAAATTTCCTCCTTAGGTGTTCATAGTTGAATTAATATGTGACCTCATAGTTATTTACAAACTTTTCAATTGACTTAAATTTCAGTATTTCCTTGATATCTAATTGTCTCTGGACTTAAAGAAGCTTGTGGTGAGAATTTGACTTTCTGGAACTGAAAGAGGCATATGGTTGCTCAGAAATTACTTGGCTTGGGAGGAAATGATTCTGTCCTTCAGCCCATCACTGTCACAGAAGTACAAGAGGCTGTGGTTGTGTAGGAAACAGAGGGCAGGAAAAGGACAGGGAGGTTCCACAGGCTCCAGTAAAACACTGCTGAATTCACTCCAGCTACACAATCACCTTTCCTTAAGATGAGAAACTGATACCATCCTGAAATCTATCAGATTTTACACAGTGAAAAGTGAATCTCAAATGGCTTTTAAAGATCTTTCATCCTTGCTCCTCATCCCTCTTGTTCTCTTTTCTCTGAGGCACTTTGGGAGAGAGAAGATTCTAGAAGCTCTTCAAACACAGAAGGATGGTGAGTCCCTTAAGAGTCCCAACTCAGAGCAAGGTTCTATTTAATATAATTGAGCTGGCTTGTCTGCACAAACACAGAATATGCTCTTTAAATCAGCAGCAAATATCATGTTGTGCTATCCCCAATTCTGGCTTTGGGAGACGTGTAGTCAGGGAAGAGAGGCTGAGGCTTAAGGAAACCACTTGAGGACACAAAATGGAAACTTAAGACTTTTGCACTAAGAAGGACGATTTCCAAGGGAGTGAAAAAATAAGTGATATTTTTATTTATGTATAATGTTGAAAATAATTTAAGTGGCACATAAATCACATGAAAATTAGAAAATTCACATTGTGAACTCAGAAGAGATTGTTATTTTCACACTGATTACACTTTTGCAGTGCACCTAATCCCCTCAAAGGCAGATAAACCAATGTACAGACCGCCAATCAATTTTTTTTTCTTTGGTGTGTGCCTCACTTTCAAGACCAATGAAAAAGTGTGTATCAAAACAGACAGATTACTCGCTCTAAAGCCATATGGAAGTTTTGAATTTTTTTGTTTACTGTTTCACTAATTAGATGATTCAACTGTGCTTAGTTAAGTGTTTCAGAAGTTGTGAGTCACCCCTGCACAGGACATGTGTTTACTAATACAGTTGAGCTATATATATTTAGAATCAAGGTTACCCGTGTTCAATTTGCATCTTGATTACCATGGGAAGGCTTAAATTGTGCTTCAAATGCTCAGGATGCTTTTTTCAGGAACCACAAATCCTGAGCAGTATTCAAAACCTTCACAATATCCCTGAGAACTGGAGAAAAGTCTTAATCATTGACCAAATCAGGCTCAGGTCAGGAGCTGACTGGATTGCTGAAAAGAAATCCAGATGCTCTAAAGATGCGTAACTGTGTCTCTTGACTGTGACATCTATCTCATGAACCAGGAGCAAGTCATGTAGGCATATCTGTAGAACATGTAACAATTTCACTAAAAAACCCTAAGGAAATTAATAATGACTTACTGGTTTGACTATAAGGCAATCACAGGGTCCAGGTAGTTACTGAGCAGCAAAAAAGCAGCTGAGCACCACACACAGACACTGTGGAACACAGCTTTGGGCAACTGATCCAGGTACAGCTATGAAAGCACCAGTCAACCTCAACTACTGTAATTTTACTGTTTACAAATACTGTGTTTTCCTAATGATGCTAGACTAGCGTAAACTCCAAATTAGTAACAATAAATATTTTGATTTAAACTCCCAGGGATCTCATTATTGCTAGAATTGTGACTGGATTATAAATTGAGAACAAAATAAGAAATACAGATTTATTTTAACAGCAGGAAATAAGCCTATTTATCAGGAGAGACCATACATGAAATATTTCCCTTTATGATCTGCCAGTATTTCAGCACAAGGTTTATTTGAATTGCACATTTTGGTGGTTTAAGTTAATTCTATTTTTTGGTAATGCACTTGTTGTTCCTGCATGTCTCCTGTCTGTCTGTGCTATAATTATTAATATGGAGGAGACATTTCCTCTGGCTTTGAATGAAAGGAACTGTGATACCTGTACAGTGTACACTTAGACTAATCAGCCCAGCTGTGTCCTGTGAGGTATTTTGGTTGAAGAACCACAACAAATGCATTCACAGGACTTTTGTGCTGCTGCATTAGTAAGAGCAGAGATCAAAAGGGAGAAGAGTGAGCTGTCCTGTGACCAGCCACTGCAGTCTGTGTGAGATTACTGGGACCTGCATGTGCCAATTAACAGCTCAAAGCTGCTCACATCCTACCTATCTCCCCACGTTTGTATTAAATCTATTTTCCTAGGATTTTCTAAGGCTTTTTACAATTGTCTTTACATTAATCTGGTGCCTACAGAATGGAAAAAAGATCAAAATCAGCCCCATCAGTTTTACAAATTTAAGTGTAACGTCTGGTCCTTCTTTACTTGCAGAACAATGTGTAGGGGTGAGGTCTTTTCATTTATAGCAGAATCATTTAAGTGTGACTTTTTATTATGCATACAAACACAACCCTTATTTTCCCTAAACTTTATATTAGCACAGATATGTTAAAATCCAACAATTTCCACTGGGACTTCAATAACCAAGAGGAAATGTATATGTTTATACATAAATGTTCTCATACAACTAAAACTTAAAATCTAATTCATATAATATTGTGAGGTTCATTTCCCCAACCCTTCCACTGCCTGGAAGTAATGAATTGCCTGAGCTTGACTGATGTTCCACTTAAGGACAGTCCCACTCAATCTTGATAAACATCACACAGGAGACATCAACAAATACTTTTTACTGACAGCATAAAATTAGTATAATTCTGTTCAATAGTCATGTTGATAATCTACTTGGGGTGATCTACTGAGCATTCAACACAACAGTAAAACCAAATTTAATTCAGGAAGATTCTGATCTGTCAAATCAAGCCCACTATTGTTTGTTCTGTATTAACCTTTCTACTACAAAATCCCTTTCAAAGGGATAACCTACATTTACCTTTATTCTGATTTAAAAGGTACCGGAACATGTGGTATCCTTTAGTTTTAGGGAGATGAGATGAAAATGGTGAAGGTCTTAGAAAATCTGTAGTTGCCCCTGAGTTCATGTTAATGAATCTCATCACCAAATAAACCTGCCCTAAGCAAGTCTTCCCTGTCTCCACTGTGGTGCTTCAAACCTGCTGTGGGATCATCTCTATGCCCCACATGAAGACAATCCTGAACTAAAGGGAATGGCATTTCACTCCTCAATTTACCTGAGGAACTTATTTTTTCCACCCTTTTTCATTGTTGTTCAATTTTTTTAACTCTAACTCTAGATACAGTGCATTACTAGGAGAGATCACTACACACTGAAGTGAATTTTGTTTCTTATTTCTGTTTGATCCTTTGGTTTTTTAAGGACTGTCTATTTGAATAGAGATCAGCATCTTTATTATTTAGGCCATTTTTGATCACCTCTAGTTCTACAGCCCAGGTAGTTTCCACGGAAAATTATGCCATTACCTCAATGACTTCCCTTGTTTTTTTTTCCCCTAATGTCTGACATGATTTCCTCTTCTCAGCTTCAATATGTTACTCTCTGCAAATCCTCCTCCTTGCTTTTTGTAAATGATTATCCTCTCATAGAGTCAATAGGTGTCCTCTAGTATCATTCGCAACCTTTTTATATTCATTTTGGAAGTTCTATTTTCCATACATAAATAACTAAATGTAACTATTTGTTCATGTTTATGGATGGGTACAACAGATGCTGTTTCCTAGCAGTGCCTGCCTAAATGACTAAGCCCACATATGAAGGAGGCAAAACAAGTAAATAACATAATTTATATCAATAATTATTGATAAGAAGTGCAAATGTGCTAATGTATAACATGGTGTTGCATGCTATTTTAAAAAATAATCAGATTAATTTTATCAACTATGCCATTTTTTGAACAACAAGCATATTCAATCACTATAATTTTTCCCTGTGGGTCATCAACTCCACTGTATAATATTCTGGTTAATGAGAAATAATTCTTTCTTTCTTTCCCCTTGTTTAATGGCAAACTGCTCAGAGGTTCTCATTTAACTTCAGATATGGGCTTCTTGGGTTATCTGATGATAATTTCCATTCCCATACTCTTTATGGAGCAGATATGACTTTTAGTTTTCCTTTTGAAGTAACACCCCAAAATAAGATGCAAAAAAAGGCAAGGGCAGAGTTAATTGTAATCTAGTACTTATTCTAGGCATGCTTAAAGAGTGATTCAAAATTCAACACCTCTAAATTTTTCGTTATCTTAATGCTTCACCTTTTACCCTGTCTTTCTCATGAATACACAGAATATCTCTACAATGAATCTTTGTAATGAGATTTCTCCAGAAGGTTGTTCCTGGCTTCATGGTGCCTCACTGGCTGCACCAGAGCACTTCTACCAAACAGTAAAACTATTCACCATGCTAACAGGATGTTTGCAAACTTGGGATTGAAAAATATCATGGTGTTTATTTCAAAAAGGATGAATTTACTTCTCTAAATAAGTAAAGCCAAGATCAAGATCAAACAAACCCCTTTCACAATTTTTAAAGATAGCTTTTCATCACTGAATTCTTCATACATACACATAATGGCAAAGAAGGAAATACAAATAACCTTACTGAAGGAACTATCATCTACTTTTTATTCCATAGGTGAGAAAGAGAGAAATTGGTCTCTTTTCTGTTTCTGTTCATGCACACAATTCAGTTTCTGTAGGTGTACAGATTTGAAAACCTGCACTACAGGAGGAGAGGTCGTACTGGGATAACCAGAGTTTTCTGCAATACGCCCTTTTCTGTAAGACAAAGTAAATGCACCAGGCATTGTTTTACCTCAGCTGCTGCTTCTCAGAAGGTATAGAAAGAATATTATAGACAGTTTTGGATGATTGGAAGAGTGCTATAGTGCACTTAGTCATACACAGATGTACACTGTGCCTAACAGCATGAAATTTATCAACATAACTTATAAGGAGGGTCTCTGGCCTCTTAAATTCTCCAATAGCTACATCACAGCTAAAATGGAAGGAATGAGTTTTAGAGCTAATTCTATATATCTAAAAATATTGTAACATTGGTGGATTTCTTAACTTTTGCTTCAGAGGGGGTAAAAATTGTGAACTGATCAAAATATTTAACAAGAAGCCATAATTGATGTTGGGGAAAAAAATGAAACCACTGCTTTTCCACACATTTTAAAATTTGCAGTATCAAATCCTGCTATGATGGAAGGCTACTGAACTTCCAACTCCAAAACCCATGCTATATTTTATATATTGATTTAGATTTGTCACTGGATATTTTTATGCATGGAACATTTCAGAATACATTTCCCCACTGTACCGAGAATCTAACTTAGCTGTCAAAATTGAGTCATCCTGAGGTGCTTCACTCAGATTTAGATACCTTAGGAAGACGGTTTTGAAGATGTGAATTTCCAAATTCCTGAGCACACCCTTTATTATAAGTTGCTACCAGGACTGAAAACATCAGCCTGGGTATTTGTCCCTAGTTTTTGAAATCTGTATCTTTTCAATAATGCCTCATGCAATACTTAAAAGAGTATATCTGATTCTTGCTATACTTGATTTCAAATATTAATTTACTGCTCACAATTTAATTAGATGTGGGATTTTTTTTAAAGCCATGGTACTCTTGTTTCTAGTGTTCAAAGCTGACAAACATAAGGAGAAATTTGCTGAACTGACACCATGAAAATATAGTATCCTGTGCAGGAGCAAAATTGGAAGTTCAAGGTTCTTGGTTACAGGCAGGAACAGGCAACACAATTCAAAACAGGAAGGATGCAAAGATTATTTAAATTTCTCGAACCTTTAGTTAGAGAAACTACTCCAATCCTCCCCTCCACCCCATATTTTCCATCACTCATTGTTGCTTTCAAAAGCCATACAGATTGCCATTTAACTTTGTGAAGAGATTAATTTCCTTTCTGTCAGGAGTAAATTTCAACTGGACCAGATGATTCTTTCATGAGACACCTTTAAAGTCTGCATTCAGAAACATATATATGAAGACACAGACGTAGGAGTTGATACTGATATGCTTAGTTCTCTGCATTGCAATCCAGAGAGTGAGAGAAAATCCTTTCCCTGCTTCTCCCTGTTTCCCCTTCTAGTATCTTTTAAAAAAAATCATAATAGCTATAAAACCCATACAAGAAATCATCATATGCTCAGATTTTTCTTGTAGACATGTACCAGACTCAGTTTACAGAGTCTCATTTATTTATTGCCTTCTGTGCTTTATTTACTGTGATAGAGTAGCTGACTGAACTCTACAGTTCCATTAAACAAAGAATAAAGGAACATTTATCTACCCTAGGTCAAGGGTTCACAAGAAAGCAGGCAATAATACTGGTAGATAAAAGTAAAAAATTACTCTTATTTTGTTGTCTATTACCTGACATTGCACAAAAAGATTTATAGACCAAGACATTTTTAAATGTGTTAATTAATACTTTTTAATCAGAATTTTATCTTTAGCCATTCCTCAAAATCAGTGAAGTCAATTTATTGAAGAGCCTGGCTCATAATTCAAGAGCAGCTGCAGGATGGTAGCCTCCAACCACAGAATAACCTTACACTTAATTACCTTCCATTTCATACACAGGAGATGATAGAAGAATTCCTAATGTAATACCCCCTAATATTGCAGTTCCTCTGAGAGTGAGTATAGGAAATCAGTCTGAACTGTATTTTGTGGGGTGGGTTACTCTCTTTTATTTTATCTGAAGAGTCCAAAAGAAAAAAAGAAAAAGGATGTCTGAAAGAAGTAAAGCCAACCTTTCCATGCACTGGAAAAAGGTTTGTGCTTGTCCATTTAGAATCTCCATGTTTGTGAACAGTAAGATTTTAAGACCCAGTTTTGGGACCATGTCACAGTAGAACAAATCAAACAGCAAACACAGAGATGTTGATGAAGACCAGGTTTTGTAACAATGTTTTTATAAAGACATAATTGCTATATGGTTTCACGCCTTTCTATGGATTCAGCACCAAGAGCAGAAGAAGAAAGACATTTTTATCAAAGTGTGAAGAAAAAAATGTTGAAGAAACAAATCCTTACATATCTAAGTAGAAAAAATTATCTTAAAAATTTCTCTGAGACAATCTACTAGGATAGATTGATATTTTCACTTTTAAAAAAACAAATCTTCATGAAAATAGTCATAGATATATGAGTGCTATTTAGGCCTCATTCATCAACTTGTCATTTGTCAGGTCACAGGTTGTATTATTTTACCTTCTATTATTTATATATTCAAAGTTTCATTACACATTCAGAGGTCTTCTTGAATTGTGAACCATTTTCTTCTTCTTTTGGGTATAAGTGTGAGAAAACCAAGTATGCAAAAGACAGGGAAGGCATGGCTTTTTGGAAAAAAAGAGCTACATATCAGCATAAATGTAAGTGTATATAGATATATATATACAGAATTAAAACAAGAATATTATGGAAAAAATGATAAATGTTTAAACTGACTTTTTATCTAGCATGTAACAATGAAAATCATAATACAACACACCTCCCAGTCCTGGCCTCAAGCGGTTGTCGTAGCCATCCAGAAGACGATCCAATATTCTGGTGAACACTGTGGTGTTGTCTTTAAGTTCATCTTGTGATGAGGTTTGTCCATAGCTGAAACACACAACAGTTAACACTAAAAACAGTAATCCACCAATAACCTGAGAAAACAGTAATTCCAAAATCCGTTTTATCTCACTCATACTGGTTTATGGTCACATAACCTCTTCTGTATAACAAGATTGTAGTGCTTTGTAGAGTTTTTGCATGTTTATATTTTCTCCTTCAATTGTAATATGTTAAAATCATAAAAAAATCAGTGCCTCTCCATAAATGGTGAGCAAGTAGAATGCCAGTTCCTTAATGTTTCTCTCATTACTCCTTAATGTTTATAATGTGCTAATATGTGTTTTCCTCAGGAAAATGTTCATTTGTCAACAAAGAGTAATGTGTTTAATTCATAATAGCTATATTTATTTAATTCGTAATAGCTATAAACGGTTTGCATACAAAGCAATAATACAATAATTTAGAACACTGACACGTACTGACAAAAATAGATATCTATTCTTTTTAAATACAGTAGTAGATTGAGTGTACATTTTCATAGATTAAGATGTAATTTTGCTTTATTTCTCATTTTCCTGTAGCAGTTAGATTTGGAGAAATATCTCCATCTTTGCCTTTGAAATACGTAACAAAACCATCTGTTGATATGAAAATCTCTTGTGTCTATAAAGCTTCCTTATAGATCCCTGTGTATATCTCTAACTCAGTCAAAGGTCCTGAAATTTTACTTGAAGAAGGATAAAATTAAAGCTCTTTGAACTCAGCTACCAAAATCTTACTTCCATCAATACAAATCAGAATGAAATCCTTAGGCTTAATGGTTTCTGTCTGCTGTAGATGACACCAGAATCAACCTTTTTCTTAAATCTGAGACCTTTACCTAATACCCTGTCACAGATGATTCCCTTAATCATAGATTACACTTGTCTTAAATCCTAACCCAGCAGCGGTTTTTCATTCAGTGCTGGGAAGACTTCCATTACAAACACGTGGAGTCATCAGGGATAAAAGCAAAAGTGCTGCTTTCCAAAACACCATTTTGTTGCACACATTGCTACTGATCTGGGGAAACAGTGCAGCACCAGACACTTCCTTAGGATCAGGTCTGGTGACAGAAGTGACTCTTCCACTGGTCAGTCTGTTCTCCGTTTGGGGTACCTGGCTCTTGGTGCCCTGCCAGCCCTTCCTGCTCTAACCACCAAAGACCCTCTCAGGAGGAATATGATACAGAAAAGGATCAGGTTCTGTTAAAATACCTATTAAATGCTCTTTCTGTGAGCTGCATCAGTCAGACACCCTTTGTGTATCCCATGCTTGTGTTCCACTTGGATCAAATACAGAGGGGAGGAGGAAGGATACCCTGTACACAGGTACCCTGCAAGTTTATTTTGCAGCACAGGTTTGAGTATTTAACACTACAAATTTATATCAGTTTCAGGACTAACATCCACAGAAGTTTTAATAATTTTTGGTTTATTTCCATAGGGTGGGATATTTTAATGCATATAAATCATTATTTCTAATTAAATAATACCAAACAGTTTTTTAAAAATAGTATGAATTTCTTCTAACAATACCATACAACTTCATTTAATAAAAAAATGGGTTGATTTATATTTATTGATCATGTCTACAACTGAATTTTAAGTCACAGACAATATTTTTTATGCTTCCTCTATGTAATCAAATAACAAGTTCTCCTGCTATCTCTAGCAAGCATTTTATCTTTTAAAGGCTCTTTCCTCACACACCTTCCCCAGAATTTCAACACACGACCTTTAGTAGATTAAATTTTATAGTAACACTCATTGTCAGGAAAAAAGCTGCTCTTCATACATATCTCAAGGATAGCAGAAGGTCATCAGTATTAAGGTGGAAAAAGGATAGAAAACCACTTCAGAAAGGTTAATGATAAATAAATGAGTATGTTTGTGAGGAGGCATCGGGAAGATGGGCTGGAGGCAGTGCAGTTGTGCCCCACTCCCATGTGGAAGTCCCATTTGGCAGTGCCCTCACCTGCTCTTCCCACCATCTTAGCCAAGGTAAGAAGCACCATGAGGTTTAACTGACATGGGCACAACGGGAACATTCTGAGCATCTGTGCATATATGGAGTGAACTGCAACTCCAGAGGAATTGTGATTTTTCATTCAAAACACACATATTAAAATAGTCCTATTGCAGGGCTTTTTCATGACAACAAGAGTGACATGGGAAGACCTGTCTTCTTGTATTAGACACTTTATCTAATTTATCAGTTGTTTTTTATCACAAAGCATTACCAGCACTCCAGAGGGCAAGTAAGGCAACTGACAATGACAAAATGGCTTTAAATCCAAATCTACTTCATGTAAGGTGTGTACATTTTGAAGAAAAAATTACTGCATGCAATTGTGTTTTCACATTAAACCCGAGTCTCATAAAAAACTGTGCACGGACTCCATCTACAGGTCATTATATTCCTGACACACCACTGGATTTTTAAACTCTGGTCCAATGTGCTTTAATTCTCACGTTAACAATGCACATGCACCCATTACAGCTACAATAAATACATGTTCATAGATATATGTGCAAATATCCATAGAATAAAGATGTTTTCACAAAATTCTCTAGCCAGATCAGATGAAGCGCTTCAGGAATACTTCAAATCTTAATATATTATAAAAAATAAAAGGTTTTTTTTCCTAAAAGAGTCTTTGATAAAGTAGCTGTTATATGAATCACCCACTCGTTTGTTTTTTTAAGGAAATGCTTGTGCAGATGAACCTTTCCCATTACCACTCCACACAAATTTATAATCTTCAAGGCAGTCAGAAAATAAGTTCCTCTAGAACTGTGAATGCATAAGAAGACACTGTGGAGATCAAGACACAAATAGATCTTTTAGAAATCACTATTGACAATGAAAATATTCTACTGTTTTCTGGTCATTAGGTAACATCATTGACAAGCACATTAATGTTTTTAATAATACAAAAATACATCTGAGAGTCTTCTTAAATGTCTTCACTGAATTCTGAATTGCAGGCAGCACTTCAAACATACTCCAAACTGCTTTATAGTCTATAGTTAAGATACTAGTTGTTTGATGAGGTGTTGTATGATTACAAATTATTCTTAATGTTATTTTTAGATTATGATTTCAACAAATATTCCACAACTACTCAGTGCAGAATGGTGTTTCAAACATAACTGTAATGGTCTTTGAGCTTACAAATTCTTCTTCATGCAAGCAGTCTCCCTTCAGCAGGAAGGTCTACCTCAGGTTTTCAATACAACTACTAAGTTAGCACACAGTCCTGGCAAAGAAGTTAAATTATGCCTCTGCTTGCAGGCAAAATAAAGTTATGGAAAGTACTTAAATTAGATTCAAAATAACCCTTTATTATACTTTTTCCCCCTCTGAAGAAACTTGTACTTCTGAGTAGTCATTATATAAGAATAGGAAAAAAATGCACAGGTGTTTAAGAGGTAGATTAGTTTCAATTTGTTTCAGAAAGCTTTTGCTTATTCTCTTCACCATATTGAACAAAAAAGTTTCATGCAAACAAATTGTAGTTTTCTTTTAAACTTCACTTAGATGTAGGTGGGACTTGAAAAGGGATTAACTTCCCCCAATACACTTAGTGGTAGTGCAGCCCATGCAGTATTTGTTTTATGGTGCTACGTTAAATATGTTGGTGCATTAAAAAATATCTCCCCACCTTCTTTCAGTCAGTGCATTCAGGAGGAGGCTCCAGGCCCAGAGGCAGTCACAAAGCACCAGGAATCTCTTCATGGTGGACCCTGGAACTAGAAGGAAAATAACCATTAACATCCCCCACATTAAAACAGGTATTAGGGGAAAAATTCTGACATTGGAAACTCCTGCAGAATAATCTGATGTCAGGCAGTGACCTCACAACAGTAGAGCTGATGCCATTCTGAATAAGGGTGTATGGCCTTGGCTGCTCTCCTGGTTACCTTTTACTTTTAGACCTACAGACCAAGGATAGAGTTTATTTCTTGCTAAGGGTGTATTCTTTATGCATTACTCTTGAACTTTATCAAAAACAATTGCAAGTAAGAGCTGCTGTCCCCAAACTCTGTGACAATTCTTACTCAATTTCTCCCTGGGTTGAAAATGTGTCAAGGCACCTCCATTGCATTTCCAGATAACCAAGTGTAATTGCCTTTTTTTGTTTGACTTGAACCATCCCAAGTCCTTCCAAATGTCTGGGAAGGTGTCAGAATGTGGTAGTGTGACTGAGGAGAGTGGTGCTTTCCTCACAACCACTGCTCTGCTTTGATGTGATGGAAGCAACTTTCTTCTAGAGATAAAACAATCCTCCTCTTCCCTGAAATACAGCATCAGAAGAGGACTAAAATGATCAGATTCTAACTCTATGATCTGCTGCTACATAGGCACACTTCAGGGCTAAAGGGCACAATTCATAATGAAACCATGTGCTGACAACCTGCACACTATCTCCTAAATCCCTACCAGTCTCTGAATTCTGCATTTGCAGCCTTCTCCTCCTCTCCAAACATCTCCTGTGCTCTCTGCTTCACTGAGTTACTCTCAGTTTACCTTTGAGTAAAAAGTAACACAACTCAGAAAGTTTCTCCTGCTTTCTAATAAACTATAAAATACAAAGTTAGCTGATATTTGTGGCATCAGTGCTGCAGATTAAACTAATTGCCCAGGAGAGGTTTCAGGTCCCTTTACATACCAATTCAAAGTGTGCTGGAATAGAGTCGATTTTTAGGATTCATTACATAAATAAGGTTAACAAATACGAAGCCTCTGCTTTCCCCCAGCAGTGAATTGGAGGGGTTTTTATGTGCCTGAGAAAATGGAGCACTGTACACAGAAATGTAATTGTAGCTTTAAATAAAGCTCCCCCAATTCACTGCACACTCTCAGGGACAATTTAAATCAATAAAATAACGTTACAAAGCGGTATGTAAGCAATGAGATATAATTAATGCATTTATAGCCAAATGATCAGCAGATATGGGGTTGGATATGGGATGGATTAGATGGGGCTGAGCTAATCTAACTGGATAGGAAGGAGCTGGCTGTGGCAGGAAAGTGTGGTAAAGATCTTCAGGGACGACACTGCATCCTAACTTGCCCTGTAATCAGCCCTTTTACAAAGGGAAAGACAACATCTGTGGCTTCAGAAATCACCTTCTCCCGGTCCTGCCAACTTCTGCCTTTGCAAAAGGCTCATCGAGATGAAGAATGGAAAGTGAATTATTCTGAACTATTTTGATCTGTTGAGCTCCACGCTCGCTCCCCTTCTCCCAACACCACCCCCTGCTTGATAAACCCATCCAGGCACAATAAATCCCGAAGAAGGAAAGTTTCTTGCTGCTGGAAAAAGCAAATGTTAATTAAGGCTGTGAATGAGCATTAGAGCCCGGCAGCCCCCGGCCTCCCCTACCCGCACCGCCTGAGAAACCAGCGCCGGTTCTCCCATTCAAAATGGGAGCAAGAGCCACGCTTCTGGGAGCGTTTCAGCAGCGCCCACTGGAAGAAAAAAAAAAAAAAAAAAGGGAGGGGGGGTACTGCTAAAAGCAAAATCGGGGGTAAAAGAGGGGCATTGGGATGCATTTTGACTCACTGTGAGATATTTGCTCCTCTCGGAGGCTTAAATCGAGACTTGTTTTCCTCCCGGCATTTCAACTTTGCATCCCCCGGCCCGGAGCATCCACCCCTCCCACCGCGCCCGCGGGAGGGAAAAACCCAAACCCAAAACCCTTCTGCGAGGGACCGGCGGAAATCAGTCCGCGCTAAAAAAATAAATAAATAAGATAATTGACAATGCCCATCGATCGCTGCGGATTTTCAAGCTGGAGGGATAGAGGGAAAAAAAAAAAATCACCCCGATCCGGCGGTACCTGCGGACAGAGAGGAGAGGAGCCGCCCGCGCCTGGACGCGGTGCCCGCAGCCGGGAGCGCCCGGAGGGGCGCGGGCGTGTGTCCGTGTGTGTCCGTGTGTCCCCGCGTGTGTCCGTGCGTGCCCGCGTGTGCCCGGGGTGCGAGCCAGCAGCCGCCCTTAGCGGAGCGCTTACCGGAGCCCTGGGGCGCGGGTCCGCGGCGCCGCTGCCCGGCGCTGCCCTGCCGGTGCCCGCCCGCCGGCGCGGAGGCTGCGCGGCTCCGGCTCCGCCGCTCACTCCGCCTCGGCCATCGCCGCCGCTGCTCCGCTCCTCCGGGCTCGGCACCCAAATTTCTCTTCCCAATATTCCGACCGCCGCTATACAACAAAAGCTTTCTCTTTACCAAGACAGTAGTAATACGTCCCAGGGTAAACCGGATGTGAAATAGGCTGTGACTTCATGCCAGAGAGATTTTATTTTAGAAAGGAAGGTGGTACCAAGCTCTCATCTAGAGACCAATCCGCCCATTTTTTATATGCAGCACAATTTAACTTCCAGTGCTCTCGCCCTAATCCCTTTCTCTCTGGCTGCAGACTCAAATCCTTCTACAATCTGCAGCATTATTATTACTGGGGGGGAGGCTGCGCGACCGGGGGAGGTTGCGCTGAACATCTTTAGACACTCGCAGTTTACAAAACAGTCTATTTTAAGGGTCGTGCATTAAAAATATAACCGATCTGCGTTAGCGTTCAACCTTTGATCGAATATTTAGTCTCGGCGTAAATATGAATGAAGGCTGGCCAGGGGTGTAGAGGATGCAGCACTGAGCGCGTGTGCCTATAGACTGTATGTACCTATAGGGACCAGGCGGCAGAGCACGGTGTAAGCAGACGGGGACAGAGATGCTGTGCAATACTAATTAAACGCAGGTAACACGCATTTTGGGCGAGCCCCGTAGGAGATCAGCAGCCGGAGCAGGCGCCGCTCCCTCAGTCCCACACGCCTTCAGCCGGCAGGTCCCGCGTTTGCCCGGCGCGGTCCCGGGGCTCGGCCGAGGGCTGTGCTCGGGGGCTGCCAGCCCCTGCCCACTGTCCCGCTGTCCCTCGGGGACATTCCCGGCCCCGGCAGAGCCCGCGGAGCGCCCGGCTCGGTCCCGCATCGGGGGGAGCTCCGGCCGCCCCGCGGAGCCGAGCCCTGCCTGCCCTGCCCTGCCTGCCCTGCCCTGCCTGCCCTGCCCTGCCCTGCCTGCCCTGCCCTCCCTGCCCTGCCCCGCCCGCGGGGACCGAGGGGCACAGTCCTGCCCCACACTCTAACCCCCAGCCAGACCTCCTCCCTTGCTGGGCGAGCCCGGCGGGCGCCGGCACTTGTGCGGAGAAACAAGAGGAAAGTTGGATGCATCAGGTCCGGGGAGGTGTCGGTGTGCGGGGGGCGCAGGCAGCGCTCACCTGCCCAGCACAGGCTATCGTGCCTTTAGCTCGAGGCGCCTTTCACCAGCTCCAAGCCCTCTGCAGAGGTATCAGACACTGCTGCCACGAGCACAGCGTGGTCAGCTGTCCTTGCTCTGGTTAATGAAAAGATTAAACGAAGTCCTTCGTCAACAGTAGCTCTTCCTTATAAAGCACTACCAGCATCTCTGGGGTGAAAAAAAATATTTCCTTATATCATATGCACAGACTGGATTTGAAATACCATCTGCTTTCCCTCTTCCCCTCTCAACGCCATCACTGATTCAGTTTCTCTTCCTTCCTATGATGCTACTCCAAGGAAGATCAAAATCCATATATCTTGTCAGAGATAACCTGAACTGATATTTTATATTACAGTTAAACTATCTGTTGCAAGCTTTATCCAGATTTTTAAATGAAATATTGCACATTCTGTGCACCCTCAGGAAATGCATGATCTGTTTGTAACAGCATAAGAAGGTTTTGATTTGACCCAAGAAACCAATGACATTCATAGCTAAGGCTGGCAATAACTTCCAAGGTGGCAGTCATTTTTGGATAAGTGCCTGATATAACAGTCCAAACACTGCAATGATTTCCCTAAGCACAAGGAAAACTGAAATTTTGTTTATCAAAGTCTCCTGGTGCACCAAGTTACCCAGTCATTATGATCAACGCTGAATAGCCACAGGTTATTTTAAAAGCTTGCAATGGACTTTGTGCTTAGTTTCTTGGCATTTCCAATGTGCTTCATCTCATTTTGATTCAAGGCTATTAGCAGTGCACAGAAAAGTAGGGAACAGAAAAACCTACCCACTTCCCAAGGAAATTATAAGTAGTAGCTTTTCAAATCACTATTGCATAGACGTAGTCTTAGTGGCTAGAGGGATTTTTTTCAGATATGCAATGTTTTCACCTTCATTTGCTCTTAGCTAACACAATTTACCATTTTTGTTCTTCTACTGAAACACAAGAGAGCTTTGCTTAAGCAACAAGTAAACCAAGGTAAACTTAGCTGAGTTTACAAAAACAACAGAATGGATTTTTATTCAAGTACATGGACATTTTGTGGCTGTAAAACCACTGAGATCCCTTACCCTGTCAATAAGGCATTAATTGCATTCTTAGAATGACTTCAAGCTATTTTTTCTAGATGTATAATATATATTTACAAAAATAATTAAATATTCAACATAGCTTTGAAATTTCATTTTGTCCTTCATTATTCATGAACAAAGAGGTTGTAAGTATATTTGCTCTTTGTTTGTCATAGGTAGCTGGACAGACAGGTGGGCTGAAAGGTGGGTGACTGAATGGACACAGATTCATGTACCTCTGTGCACTGAAACCTGAGCAACTGGAAAGCTGAAGCAGTTTCAGAGCCCATGAGACATAGCCTTGCATCCTATAGTTTTCTTGATTTATTTTAATTAGTATGAAACAATGGCAACTGGTTTTAGTTTACTAAAGTGTCAAGGGTTACACATCTTGCCTTTTTGCCTCCATGGACACAATTGCTGTGTGCCAAAGGATTATATGTTTTCCTGAGTTCTCACTGGGTGAAAATATTGACCTAAAATTGGAAGTTGCTCATTCTCTCTCTAATTCGCATCTGCTCAGAAAGTAGGACAAAACTATTTTTCCTCCATGGCTGAGATTCCTGTCCATCAGTGCTCACATGTAACCCAGATTTTATCTTTTCCTTTCAAAAGCTGTTATCGCAGTTATCATGTCATTCCGTAGTAAACGCTAAAAATATTTGGATGTAATCAAACAAATAGGCTGTTTTATGGCTTGTGTTATCAAAACAACTGCTTAAAAAAATAAAAGAAAATACAAATTGTTTCTACCAGCAAAAGTGCTCTTTTGAAGGAAAAAAGCTAAATATCTTTCAATTCTTACTTTTTCCCTTTTCCATCTGTATTCCACTGACCTAATCCAAACACAACTAGGGGTAATGCATTTATCAAAAAAGTCCATCTGTGGATTTCAGGCACCTAACTTAAGAGAATATCTTTGAAAATCTCAAGCTATATATAGGAATGCGCACAGTACCAGTGAGTCGTAGGGTCATATGATTTCATTCCTGAACAAATTGTTCCAATGAGAAAGGAAAGATGCCTTTGAACACACGTCTCCAGGTAACTCAGTATTAGGTGATGTGCATCGCTGCAGTTTTACAGTCACATTTGGAAAAGGAAGATGTCAGGCAGATGTGTTTTTTCCAAGCCAGCTTTATGACTCCATAGAGTTTTCAAAAAGAGTTTATGTCTTTCATGTTACACAGGAATGTAGAACTATATCCTTTATAAACAATATTATTAAATATAAAGTCAGCCAAAGTGAGCCTGGCACAGCTCTGTGCAATGCTTTGATAATGTTAGTGCAAGTGATTAGCAGCAGTGAAGTTAAACCAATTGAATCATAATTTGGTAAATTTATTAAATGATGGATTGAAATTGACATAGAGAAAGATTTTCAGCATAGTTAGAACTATTTTTGCTTCTAAATTTCTAGTAAGCACTTTTTGAAGTCTGGCCTATTAATTTGGTATATATTCATATACATATATATAGTATTTAAATAGGTCACCTGGAAAGAATATATTTTTTCAGTCTTGTGGTTTTTATCATATTTTTCTTTCTGTAGGCAAAATATACATATGTTTTATTTTAGTTTAGGGATATATAAAACAACTGCAATTCCATAACAGAACACTTTGACACAATGTGTCCTGAATAGCCAAGGGATTTGAATAAAGCAAATGAAACTCAGAGATTTACTGGCATACAGCAGATCAGATGAAGAATTAAAACAGAAAGACCATCTGCTCCAAAGCTTTGAGCTCTGTTATTTACAAGTCCTGCTCGTGTGATTAAATGGAAATATTTTGTAAAATATATGACTCCAACTTGATTTCTATTTTAATGTGTTTCAGTAATATATCAAATGCACAGTTGTTAACCTTTTAGTAGACATAAAAAAATTCAGCGTCTTAATTTTTTCCCCCCTTTAATTTATAGTCACAGTAAAGAAAATAATAGGACATTTACTTGTCACTTAGTGGTGGACTCTTGTTTTGTTTTGTTTTGTTTTTGTAAAAGGCAAGCAATGATATATAAAAAAGTTCATTCTTTTTATGCCTCTTTCATCTTAAATAAGGTTTTATTCATCATCCCTTTACTCTTCAAAAAAATTAGTAGATAGAGAAAAAAGAGTAGAAACTTTCAGGGAAATGCAACTAAGAATCTTCATCAAAACAAGTTGCCCTCTTTTCAAAGTGTCAGTCTCACTTACAATGTCCATTAAAGACATTTCTTTCTAGAACTGTGTGAAAATTGGAAGTAGCACTTCTTTGAACCCATTATCTATTAAAAATGGAATAAAGAGAAAAAATAGCTGATGCCCAGAAACTTAGAGATGATGATTGTCTCTTGAGTTTTATAGTCTTTGAATACAGTATTTCAAACAGAAAACCCAGTTACTGAAAATTTTCTCTGATTTTCTAATCCACAGAGGCAACAATTAATTATGCCTTGCCATGCTGTTGCCAAATATCACCACAGATTTTAATCTGTAAAGCCAAAAGTGGAGAATTCTTCACTAAATAATAATAGGATTTCTTGTTTGATGTTAGTAAGGAAGAATGGAAAATTAATCTATTTTCTAAAAAACCCATTGTGGAACTTACTAAAAACACCAAAAAGAACAAAGGTCACAACTGGGAGCTTTTGGGGATTGCGTACTTGTAAATGCAGTGGTGATCATTGATGAGATCTTTGTCAGGAGGCTTTTCCTCCAGCAGCTGGATTTCTCTGCAGTGGAATACAAGCACCATATGGGGTTATCTCCTACACTCCATCTCTCTGCTGCTGCTGAGGTGAAGTCTTGACTGGAGATCTGCAGTCCCCTGGAGCTGCCATAGCACAAGATCAGCTGGCCTTGAACAGCAAGGCAGCTCTCCCCACAGAAAGTGAGGTGTGGACTCCTGGCATCGTGGTGTGGCAACCAGTTATACTTCAAAAAGAAATAGTTTTGTGGCTTGCTGTCCTTCCTGCTCTGCAGATGGAAGAAAATATTTGTTTAGGACTCAGATCTCAGAATGATGACTTGCATTTTGATATACTTAATGACAGTTCATGTTCCTACAGACCAATAAACTCACCTGTATCTTCATAGTTTCTTAATAACAATATTGATTTTTTTCCTAAAGTTGGGTAAGACAAAAATCTGTGAAAGCAGAAGTTCTAGATTACTCAAAGTTCTTGAATGCCTACACTTCTTTCCTTGAAAAAAATTATCAAACCATACAATGTTTAGTACATTAAAAATCCCTTGATACTGATTATTAGAGGATAAGAGAAATTAGGTGACTGTTAAGGAATGGGAGCAAATTGAAATAAATATTTACAGAAATAAGAAACAATCAAATATAGTTTTAAAAATTAACAAAAAATCATTAGGAAAAACTTCAGTTCACCTGTCCTCCTATAAATATTTTGCCTTTGATTGAACTAAAAGATGTAGAGTCAGAATATCTCAATCTGTATTCAGATAGATGCTTAAAACATGTTTAAATCCATGCCTTTTCAGCCAAACATTTCAGAATCCACTTAAGGCCATGGGTCATAAATATTCTCAAACTTAAATGTGTCCCTCTAGGCTGAATTTTGCTGCTTTGTTGCTTTGCAAGCCAAATACCCTGCTGACTTCTTAGGTGACCTTAGACACATTTACCTTCTCCCCCCTGTCTCTGTGCCTTTGTCTGGACTGAGATGAATGCAGCTTGTGAAGTTCAATTACCCATTTAAATGCCTGTAGATTTCAGGGGGTGCAGTGCTAAGCTGGAACTTTCCTGCAAACATGAGGTCACAGAAGTTTGTGAAGCAGAGGTGAGGCACAGGTTGCCTTGCCAGGTGCTGGATCCCTCCCCACTGAGGGCACAGTGCTCAGCTCCCCGGTTCCTCCTGCTCCAGCACCTCCCTCCCTTCCTACAGGTGGTGACCAGGAGACTCCTGAGATGAATTTGTCTTCCAGTTGGGACCACCATACACTCCCTGACTCCTGGTGCCACTGCATGGAGCTCTGCTTGCACAGCTGCAGCGCCCTGTCAGAGCTGGCCTGCCTGCACCGTCCTGCTCCAGAGGTCCAGGGCTGCTGTAGGAACAGCCACATGAATACTGCAGTGATATTCACATTTTCAAATTTCATTTTTGCATGACTTGCTTAGTGTTGAAAAGTGTAGTCAGCGATAGCAAATGGAGATGGGGAATACACTGGACAATCATTAACAAAGGGATGTAATTATATGATTTTTAGCTTAGCTTTTTCATTCATCTCCTTTATAGTCCTTGTCCAAAAGATAAATCTTCTTCATTTTCCTCCTATTTTAAAATTATTTATGTTTAGCTTTATATGTACTGAAATTACATGAGCAAAACCTGTGTCATTTTCCCAGAACAGCTGTGCTGGGAAATTGAAGCTCCAGGTGTTAGTGGCAGGCATTTACAGGCAATAGAAGAGCAGAGCATGGTAGATGGAAGTCTTTCCTCTGCCCAGGGGTCCTTGTTTCTACTAATTTTCCTCCTAAGGTGGGTTTCTCCTGATTTATTTTCTGTTTTGTGTTGCTTGTTTTTGATGTTACAGATTAAATAATGATTTATATGTTTTGAATTTCCTTGCAGAGCCACTGGTGTTAGGCAGAACTTAAATTTTGATGTTAGCTGGAGAGCTGCTTGATGAACTTTTAATTTTTTTTTTCTTGTTCATTGAACCACGCTGATTTAACTACAATTTCCATTCCATCTATTTAATTAATAGAAAAATACCTCACAGTTGTTATATTTATATGGCAAGGTTTTTAACATTAAGTCTGTATTTGCAATAGTTTGCATGGATGCTTATATTATACTGGGAAATTATTGTTTTCATCCAGAAGCAGACAATATAATCACTGGGCTATAGAGTCAAACCCCCAAACATTTGAAAATCAATATTTTTTGGATATTACTCATGAATGTAAATATTAGTTGGAATTGAAACTGTTTTATAATCTAATTGTGCCCTTTATTCTAAGGGAGCACTCAACCAATATAATTTCTGAAGGTCTCTGATAATCCAAGATGACCAAAGTGATATTTTTGAATGCAACCAAACAGTTTTTTACTGTTGAATAGTATCAACAGTGTTGTAGGTGTAAGGATTGGCTGCCCAGTTCCTGTACCCAGCTGAGTTCAGCTGGGTTGTTACAGCTTGGTCTGGTCCCTGCCCACCACCCTGTTCAAACAAACTGGGAACTGAAATAAGCAGGGAGGCCTGCCCAGGTAAAATGTGAACTAAACCAAGTTCTTGTGAAGCCATAGTCACCACCCATAGTCTTTACTTGCTGCTTTCATAAAAACTTTTAATATTTACCAGGTCTTTGCTGCAGGGATATTGGTGTGCATTTTTACCTCTTTCAAGATTTCATGTCCCAGTATTAATTTGGTTTTGCTTTAGAACTTAAACTGTTGCTTATGAAAATTAGCAAATGTGTCTGCATAGAAACTGGGCCTCCTAGGTCAGTATTGGTTCCCTAAAAAGGGTTATTGAGCCTTTTCTCTTTTTACTGCTGCCAATCAAGAGCAATCAAAATTTGAGGAGTATTTGGGCTAACAGTCCCTGTTATGACTGGGAGGGAAGCCACTTTTTCACTTGTGTTCTGCTGTGGGGAAAAGAGGTTTGTACTTCTGAGAGTAACTTGCTGGCATGGATATGGAACCATCCTCTTGATTGCCATGGTCTACTCTTAGCAAAGAGAATGAGACTGCAAAGGCTTTGGACAACACAAAGTTATAATTAGCAATATTTCAGAGACTGACAAAAAAGTTATCGTGACTTGCTCATTTTGTGGTAAGGCAACAACTAAAGCAGTTCATTTTCAAAGCAAAACTGTTTTTCAGGTTATTAAAGGCAGGGTACATCTCACCCATCTTCAGCTGTGACTGATTAGATTAAAAGCTTCATGCAGACACCATTTGTAATAGACAAAAAATGAGATGTACGCTCACAATACCAATAAATATTTAGCTAAAACTTAGTTGCATAAATATGATAAAAGTCTGTAAAATCAGACCTATAAAATATAGCTTCTGTTTTGAAGCAGATTTGGTGGGTTGTGCTTTCCACACTTTTAAAATTTGTATCTCATCAATTGAGAGTTTGAGGGCAAATATGCAATGCAACAATATTTTGATACTGAGCAATGTGTGATGCCACAACAATAGCCTCTGTTTTTTCTGGACAAAACCCCAAGCATATTGGTGTACAGGATCTCTTGTCAAGAGTGGAAGTACATTCCTCCTAGCAAAGTAAAAGCAGTGTCATTCACTAACATATGTAATTCAAACAGTAATTTGAGACAGCTAAGTGTTGAAGTTACTTGAGACTGCATCATACAACAATCTGCATGTGACACTTGCCTTACCAGAATTCTGTGACAAAACCTTCAGCTACTCTGTAATGGTGTCATTAATTTCTCTGATCAGCTGGGGATGCCAATGGCCCTGTGACTGCAAAACTGGTGGTATTTTTTTTAGTATGCAGAGTGGTTTGCTTTAGTAATTAAAATAGATCAAAGTATGCTTTGCCTTGTGGATGCTAAAGAAAAAGACTAGAGGTCATTTTCTGGAGACAGTGATACAAACTTATCAAGTGGGACAGCAAACCAGCACGTGCCTGTAAATAAAACTGATCAGTGAACAGAAATGGAGTTACTCCAATATCCTAGTGCTTGATATTTGACAGGCAGCAACCAGAAAGGTTCAGCCTTGAACTGCTCCTCTCCCCAGAAACAAAACAGAACAGAGAAGCTAAGGAAGTCTGCTAAAGGCAAAAAGTTCACTATCACAAAACATCTGCTGTAAAATATAAGTTCTGTCAAAATGGCAACATGTTGTTGTAATTTAGGAGAATCAGCCAGAAGAGGCTTAAGGACATAATTCTGCCTATAATTTATATTTTTCTACCATTTTTTTCTTCAAAGAACAGAATATGTACTCTTCACACTTTTAGCCCCATGGTTTTTCTGTGAACTTTTTGTTGTTTTATCTTTTCGTTGACCTTGAAATTAAGTAACATAGAAAAAGTATCAGTCACCCAAGCAATTTAGGCATTTTCCCCTAGTTTTGAAACATGTGCTCATCAAGCATGATCATTTCTACTGTATAAGTTAAAACTCCTTTTCTATTAATATATTGCTGTAGAAACATACAGAGAGCAGGTAACAGATTGTAAGTCAGATTTTTCCATTAGAGCTCAAAGGTTTTTGTTTTCTAGATAGAAGAGCAAGAATACACGTTTTAGAAGCTCTTACAATCTAATGTAAGAATTAATTCACATTCATCTAATGTGATGGAAAATAATTAAGATCAGAATATGCTTCAAAGATAGCCTTTTTTATCAAACCCTTATGTAAATGAGGATTTATGTTAGTGTTTTATTTGTATCTTGTGGCTTTTTGAAGCAAATGTGGCTGTTCCTATTCCCTGCAGTTTGGCTCACATTAGGGAGGAGTCTCAGAACATGAAAATTCAAATCATTGCAAATTGAACATAATTAGATGATGGTCTCCAGGTGTGTATCTGATATGGTCCAGCAGTAATGCATGTTCAGCCTACAGGGCCAGACTAGAACAACCCTCTCAAAATTCATAAAGGTTGGGTGATGATCCACAGCATCAGTTGTTTTGCTTTGATACCCCCATTTGCTGGGTTATGGTACACGTCACTGCAAAGCCAGCCTGTGATCCTTAGATATTCATCATAAATTTTATCTTACATTAATTCACTTTACCTTTTGCCATGTATTTGAGGCTGATTTTATAAATCTTAGATATGCCAATATCCACGTCCCCAACATTCAGAATTCTTTCGGGGGCAGATCTGCATGTATCTGTTTCTGGTTATGGCAGCCAAGAGTTTCTCTGATTTATAATGTTGGCTCCCTGCTTCCAACATCCTATGGAGTTCTGCCTTTGTCTGTTTTGTTTTTTGGTTTTTTTTTTATTATTTTTGGGTTCTTTTCCTTCTCATCTCTGCAAGAGTAGGCCTTGGCTGTGTAGAATAGCCAGTGTTGCCTGCATCATCAAATTTGCTTATTGTCCTGCAAAGGATTTTCAGTGGGGTCCTAGTACCAGCCCCATTTTTGTTTCCCTGCTATATGCTGCCATTTTAATGTGTATTATTAGGCGAAATGAGGTCAATCATGCAGATTAATTGAACAAGTACAGTTGAGCACTTTGGGCAAGACTCCTTTAATTTCTTGGGGTTTAATTTTTTTTTAAATATCAAAAAGTATTCTTTACAAACTCAAACTGCCTGGAAAAATATTTGAACCAGCAAAGTGAAATTCTCAGAATGGTTGGCTCAGTCAAGGAATTTGCAGTCATGGAGCCCATCCTGCACCTCCCTCCCATTTCCCTTGAGAGAGATCTGCCAGTTCTCTCTGTCCCAGCAAGATTATGGAGCCTGATGTGGAGTCATGGGGGGTGACTGGAAGGAGCCAGGATTTTGTTTTGAGAGCCATCTCCCCTCCAATCCATTGACAGAACTTTGTAACAATGATGAGATGGCTTATCTTGCTGCCTGTGTAATCACTAAAATGTCAACTACTGCAATAAAAAAAATGAAAGCCGTGAATTTCTATTTTAATGTTTATTAAGGACCAGCCTTTCAATACTAACTGTGACTGGGCTTAATTAAACCATTCAAACTGAGAAAGAGTACTAGATAGTTTACTCCTCAGCAAATTGATGTACAAGGTACTATCAAAGTAGGACCTATTCTCAAAAAGACTCTGCTAGTGACATTGTTTAGTAGAACATTTCATTAAAATGTTTCTTGACCACCACAGGATTTTATAGAGCAATATGCTGCAAACAGGAGATGCCTCACCAACTCCTTGTCATACATTTGAAACCTTATCAAAGCAAACATTGATTAAAAAACAGTCTTGGATTGACACAAAGCTCAAGGGGGCGTTTCCATGGGTAATATGGCAGGAGGGGTTTTATGTATAAATTTTCTTTAACTGTACCTTCTAGACTATTTAATGTATGTGGGTGCACTTAGGAAAAAATATTTACTAGTACCAAGTCAGTGTAAAATAGCAAGTGCCAAAAGCACAAGATTAGCACCCTAGTTTTAAGAGGTCTTCAGTAAAGCAAGACAGGTTATATGGTTTCACAGCTCTCAGCCTCTTGTATTTCTTTGTAAGTTTTGATTTATTCAAAATATTATACAAAATTAGAAAAAAGCATGTAAACTAAATAAAATTGCCGTTATATAATGAACAGTACTGGTCTCAACAATGAAAGGGGAAAAATTCTTTTTGGGAAAACGTGTGCAAAAATTGGATTATAGCTTAAAGTATTATTTACCCAAGTAGATTTTTACTGAGTTATAAAGAGAGACAGTTTTTATAATTAAGGTGAATGGATGCATTTATTTCAGTATGCCAAGTTAATACCTTCAGAGCAACTTCTTTGACAGAAAAGCTTTTTAAAGACCACTGCAATGAAGAATGACTGAAAATATGAGCAGCACAGAAGGGACCTCATTAGTTTTTTACAGGAGGAAGAAATTGGAAAGCTAAAGCTCTCAGAGGGCAAGAGTCAGCCAGTGTAACAAGGAAGTTCTTATCAGATTGTGTCTGTTCATTTACTATATAGCAACCACTGCAGCTGAAATTCAGCTGAGAGGTGTCTGAAGGTACGGCAGAGAAATGTGAAATATGTTTGTGAGATGTCCAATCCTCATAAAATTATCTGTTAAAGAATTCAATGTAAAAATGCAAAGAGCAGACAGAGCTGTCCTGGTAATGAGTAAGAAGCAAATACTTTTTAACTGTAAGATGTTCTTGTTTGATGGCAGTGATGACATCATGGTAAGAATTAAATATCAATATTAAATGCTCTTATGTCAATCATACAGTAGGAATAAAGTGTTGTAGTTTGGAAGCTGTGCTTTACAGTAGGAGTGAAACTATAAAGCAATCACAAGGATTTAGGACTGAACAGGCATTTCAGGTAATTCTATTCCATTTGTATTGAAATTTAGCAAACTAAAAAAAAAAAAGGAAACAAACAGAACAAAATTTATGTTTCAGCTCTTTAAATTTGCTGGAAAATATGCTGGATTCCTACATTATTATAACCACATAAGAGAGTTTTTCCAGTGAAGTGATGGGGACAGGCAATTCATAGAAATGCACAACAGGCAAGCTCCCTTCAACTTGTCTTAACACAGATTTACTGCTGTGGGGGAAGAAACATTAAAGCAATGAAAACTATAATCTTTAAAAGATCCTGAAGGGTGAATTGTGATCCTTTGCCTCTCTGACCTTCAAATACACTATCTACATGTATTCTCTACTCCCTGATAATTTTATCAGACTGTTGTAGTGTAGAACACTCCCATACAAAAGGTTGGATTATGCCCTACCAGCACTGATAGAAAGCTTTATTTCAGTTTTTCTTGCCTCACCACCTGGCAGCCTTGGTCCCAGCATGGCCTGTGCAGAAGCATTTGTCTTTCAGCAAGGGAGCAGGACTTTATACCCTGAGCTGGTCACAACAAGTGCAAAACCAACCTGTGACACCTGAAAGTGTCCATGCATTGACATCTATGTTTCAAGTGTGCAATCATGAGACATAAACTTGCTAAGTGAACCTTATCTTTATTTTTCTTGTTATAATTTTTGCTAAGTAGCAAAAATTATAACAAGAAAAATAAAGATAAGGTTTGCACAGAAAAGAATCAGCAGAGGTGTAGCACCACAGTAGGAGAAGCAAGATGTGAAACACACTCCTGATGCAGCCACTGCTCCTTTGAAACTATGGGATAACACATGTGCTTCTGAATGAAGCTGAGAGTAAATCTAACCAAGAAAACACCTTATGGATATTGCTGCAACAAAATATGGAGAATTGAAAGTCTTGAAAGAATTGAAAGCTATGAAACACTGTCAAATTTGTATTGAAAAAAAAATATTGCAGCACTATTAATGGGTCTGGTCTTGAACTTTGCATCCATCATTTTTTTAAGCCAGAATGTTTGTTAAATTCCTCTACAGAAATTGCTCTTTAAAAGAGCATTAACATTATGTAATTTTAATACATGCATTATATGCTCAATTCCTAGTCTTAATCTCCCAGCACCATTCTTCAGCCATTAATAGGTTTAGTTAAATAAGTTCTTATACAGGGCTGGAGATGGAGTGAGTGTATGCCATGGATGAATTATGGAAGCAATTTAATATTCTAAACATTTATTTATATTGCAACGTTTTTCATCAACTCAGAATTTGCAGTTGTTTGCTTAGAATAGAAACTACTCACAAATCAGGAAGTAAATCAAGGCTTCTGAAATTCAGTGTCAGTATATGATAATTGATGTTTGGCCATTACAAAGGATCAAGACCTTATCCTTGGCCTGGTTCTGATTGTGTAACTATAGTTGCACTTATATCTTATGCCCTAGGTTATTAAGGATCTCTTTAAATCAAAGCTTGGGGAGCTCAGTAAGTTTGATTTATCTTGGATGCTCATTAGGCAGAAAATGGGTATGAACTTGCTCTTAATGAATGCAGCTATAAGTGTCATTTCTGCCTCGGCCTTTTATGTGCATTTCCAAAGCCTTGAGTTGGTATTCAGAGGAATTAATATATTGACTTGCTGGGGATATTGGCACTTGTCTTGCTGCCACTTCAAAGCCCCTTTCAAAACTCTTCAGAAGATTAGCACCAGGCATGAGTAGACAGATAACTAACCTTCCCAGGAAAAATGTGTGTGTCTTTTAGGAGCAGCTTTGCAGGTTTTGTGACTTTTTTTTTTTTTGTAAGACTATCAAGAGAAGTATAAAATACCTGCACTCAAAATATCCTAATTTTCAGTGTCTCCAGGATTTCAAGTCAAACCTCATAAACAAGAAAAGCTCCAGCGTTAAGTCAATCCTTACTTTTTCTGCAAAATTATTATTCTACATTTACACTTTACAAACAATAGCTTTGGACCAAACAATAAATGAAATTAAAAAGGAAATACATGAGTTTATAAAAGAAATTTTTGCAATCTACGTTCATTCTTTTTAAAACAAGTGAAAAAAATTAAAATAATCTCTTCTTTTTATTCTTCCTATCAGTGCCAGGACACCTGTTGACATTCATGTCCAGTCAATAAAGTCAGTAGGCAGAACAAAGCACAGGAATTGATAGAAAATGTGTTTCTGTTTCTTTGCCTTGCACAATCACATCTTTACACCAGCCAAACCTTTTTTCTTGTTTTGTTTTTGCCATATATTTTGTGTGACTGCTCTAGTTCTCTCAAGTTCAAGGAAAAAGACTCTTCACATACAACATGAGATTATTAACTGTCAATACCAATTATTTGTGTGCCAAGACATAATACTGGTACAGATTGTCATTTGCATCTCACAAAGCTAATTCATGTGTTATTTTTATCTTCTCAATGAAAACTTACATTATGAAGATAAATGGATAAGTTTTCAATAAACAGGGAATAACGTCAGCTTTCTTCCCTTGTTAAAATTCAAGGACCTCTCTTAGTAATAAATTCAGTTTGCACCTCTAAGCTCAGCCTCTTTTATCCTTGAAGTGTTTGTCTCAACTCATGAACATTTTGTTAACTTTTTTTCTCTTTTCTGCCCAGCTGTGGCAGGGAAGGGTGAGCAAGCAGCTTTGGTGGGTGCCTGGTGTTGGGCCAGGGTCAAACCGCAACATCTACAAACAGAATATATTAGTAAATGTGCGGGTTTGACTCTCTTAAAGGGTATTTTTCTACTTGATATTGTTATGCTTCTGTGCTGTAAGGAGACATTTATGTAAAAATTCATTAAATTTTAAGTTTACAAACAGAATAGGGCTTATAATCTATAATGATACATGCAAGATCTTTTATGATGTTAATGGAACTTTAACAATAATGGAGAATCTCTGAGACATTTAAAGATTTACTGAGTCAAAAATATGCATTCAGTTTTATTTCAGTTGTTATGTCTAACAGACATAAAAGGCTCACACAGAGCCTAAATAAAGTAGCAATCTTGATAGTCTGTTTAAAGCATGACCATAGGCTACTTTTGGTATGCAGTTTACACAATCATATCCAGATCTGCTACAATTTCTGCAGTATATTTAGCCAGTGTATACAAGTATTCTTCACTGGAAGGTCTAAAAACACTTAAATTGAAAGTCTTTTTTAAAGATGAATATGAAAATCTTTTCCCAGCACCTTTGTTACCAATATCTTCTCCTCAAAATGGATTCAATTACATTACAGTGCCCTCGCTCATAGTCTTGGAGGACTTCATATTTCAAGCAGGTTAAAAATAAATCAGCCAAATCTTTCTGCCTTTGATATCAGTGAACATTTTTCCTTTTGTTTTCAGTTATGTTGGTGACCTAAGTTGGAAAGTTGGTTGGTTAGAAAGTTTTCAAAACTTAGAGTTGTTTTGTCAACAGCATCTCTGAGATAAGACTGGTAAGCCCCAGCATTGCTGGAGGCATCTACTGCCAGAACATTTAGGAGATCTGGACCTTGTCCTTAGGAACTGGGTTTTTTGTTTATTTGGAGGGATTAATATATTTTTTTAATATGAATTATACTATATGCCCAGAAAACCTAGTTTTCCTGTGAATATATCTAAGCAGGTCAGCAAAAGAAGAACCCTTACATTTGAGTGCTGAGGAATATTATTAAAATACAGTAAAGTGTGATTAAGTATTTTCAGATTAATTCTCATACTAGAGTAATGTTATTCAAAATAAAAGAAAAAGTCTTGCAGACATTAATGTCATTGGTTTAATCACACAATTAAAGATGCTGAAATGCATATGGGTTTTTCAGGATGAGATGCAAATGACATAATAAATAGATTGAAATTGGGCTGTCTATAATTAAACCAAAACAGAAGTCTTTAAGTGTTTCCCAATTTTAGTCAATGGCCAGGTAGAAGTGTTCAATTTGGGTACAAAATACTTATTGCTTGATTCTCTGATTATAGAGTAGGATAATTAGAGACTGATGAATGATTTATTAGTTCTCTTAAAATACGTGCCATCGCTTCCATTTTAGCTTCTACTCCTGTTCACTTGCTGAGCTAAGTATAGATTTGAAGGTCTGAGGGCTTTGCCAGAGATTGTATTGTCTATATTTATAACAATTTAAAAAAGATACCAGTCAGTATTTTAACAGCTATTCTTCATTAAGCTTGCATTCTATTCTCTGCCAGTCTCATTCCTATTCTGTGCTCAGCACAATCAAGTCTGAGCACCTGTGGGTGGTGAAGCAGCCTCGATGTTTCCATCTGCTCCTGCTGGAGCTCCAGCTGTGCTGGCTGGGACAGCAAGGCAGCCCCTGGAGGGGGGCAAAGCCTGCCTCTGCTCCTGAGTTTCTGGGTGCCTGGGTTGGAGGCAGTGCAGTGCAGGCAGCCTGGAGGTGCCACGCGCTCACCTCCAGACTGAGCTGGGACCAGCAGTGGGTCAGAAAGGGAAATCCTTCCAAACTCAGCAGCAGCACAGCCACACTCTGCTTTGGCCTTCAGCCAAAGCATACAACTTAATGTAAATAGTCCCAGTTAATTCAGAGGAGCTGACACTTGAGTATTTTACTGAACTAAAGCATCCGCCTGGATCTTTTGTCTTTGATTGTCCTGCATTGTTTTAAATACATCTATTTATGCAATAGATATTTTTAATTTCTTAACTCCTCTATGCAGTGTCAAAGATAAATGGCAAATATAAAATTCATAGGCATTGTGTAAAGGATTTTAAATTTTTCAAATTGTAGTTAAGATCTAACAGAATATAATCCATACTCTATGACAAAGTAAGAAATGGATATTTCTGCTGGGATAAAAGTTTAGTAGCTCAAATCCAGTTGTGTCATTGCGTGAAATCATAGATTCTGTTTTACCATAGTGAATAAAAAATTGTATTTAGAATAGTCTTGGTCAGATTCTGCCCTTTGAAGTAGATGTGGACCTGCATGATGCATGTGCACAGAATCCTTGGGGTTGGAAGGGACCTCTGGGGATTGTCCAGTGCAAAGGAGGGTCACCCAGGGCAGGTGACACAAGGAACTTATCCAGATGGGTTTTGAATCTCCAGAGATGTGTGTAAATGTAGCAATATGAGTGCGTAAATGTTGGCCTCAATTGAAATTTTTTATTAATTGAAAGCAAACTGATATGACTATCTGATCTGTAGCCATGATTACTGAAAAATAAAAATAATTATTATAAATTAATAGTAATAGCTGCAGATCACATATGCATTTATCTTTGACAAGAAAGCCTTGGCTGCAGAACCTAATTGTGAAGTCTCTTCTTGGTGTAAGAAAACAGTATAACAACCTCTGATATGTTAAAGTCAGCAGTGGTTTTGAACCCACACAGAAACTGTAGTTTGTGTGGTGAAATCTGAAAGGATCTGGCAAATGATTTTTGCACTTGAAGATTGCTACTTGGGACATAAAGACTACACAGAGCCCATACATTTCCTCTCACTGTGTCTCCCAAGCAGAGAGTAACATCCAGCAGGAATACTGAAGCCTGCTCTAATGCCATGTGTAGCCATCAGATCACCAATATCCTCTGTCCTGACTTTGAGGTGGTGGCACAAAGCTGCTTCCCAGGGCTGGGCTTTGCAGAGCCCACTTGCAGGGGGTGCCTGGTCTGAACTGGTGCCACAGCAGAGTGGGGGCACGGGGCAGCCTGGAGCCACATAAACAGGCAGAGGGGCTGGGTGCAAACTCACAGGAGTCAAAGGAGAGGGTCTAAAAATGTCCTGACTCTGAATACATTGCACAGGGAGAGGAATAACAGGGAAACTATTTTGCTGAGATCCGCTTTATTTTAAGCATATTTAAAGGAGAAGGCAAAGCCACTTAGCAGACCAGCTCGCACGGAGTGCTCTTGCTGGAAATGTTTCTGCTTTTCAGAAGGGGATGCTGTGCATGCTAATATGCTGGTGCAGAGCTCAGCTGGGGGAGATGGGTGAAGCAGAAGAGTAAAGACCTTGTAGGGAGGTTATCCTCCTTCAGGAACAAGTCCTCTGAAAATTCCTGCCATTTGGGGCAGCCTGATACATTGCAAAAGAGAGATTTTCCTCTGCAGAAGCCTCTCCTTAAGCTCCAGGGAAAAGTAATTTCTAGCAGGGATGATGAAGCAGTATCCAGTAAGGGATGTGCTGTGTTGGGAACAGGAAATCAGTCCTGCCTTGGGTTTGGTGGTGGGATTCCCAGGAGGGCTGGTGGAGCCCTGAGAGCCCTGTGGCAGAGCTGCTGCTTGTGTGCAGTGTCTGAGCTGGGCTGCAGGACCCAGCTGGAGCTGATGCCTGCTCACACCACACAGGGAAGTTCTGCCTCTCTGTTAGGAAGGCATTGAAATTCACTTGGCAGTCTAAGCACACGAGTTCTTTCTGAAAAGGTTTACTGCTGAAGGTTATGCTGTGCTTTTCATTAAGTCACAGAGTTTTAAGTGTTAGAGCTCTGGATAGTAAAACCACAAGTAATTTCTATTGACCATGGTCCACTAGAAACTGTTAACTGGATTCTTTTTAGGTAGGGGTAGTTTATCACAGTTCTGCTAATCAGTTCTGCAGACAGGAGAAAATGTTGCAGCATCTTGATTTCTTTACTATGTATCAAATATATTTACCTCACCTATTTTTTTTTATTTTATCTTATTTTATATTGCAATGGGTAATTGTAATTATCCATTTATTAATTTATCAGTTTTAATTTATCAGTCTTTTATAATCCATCTCAGTTCTCAAGCATTTCTGTATGGAGTGAGAGAGAATAGAGAAAGCTGGGAATGGTATTGTGGCAAATATTATACTATAGGCATTGTTTTAAGATGGAAGCCATTTTAACAAGTAAGACTATATTTTTACAGTGTTTATAATTAATTCATTTCTGAATATATTCCTGTACAGTATCAGCCTCCTCTCCTTTGAAATAGATAAAGTGAGGGAAATGACAAACAATTTCCGCATTAACCTCAGGAAAGCAAGTGCTGGTACTAAAAGGCATTTCTATTTTCATTTTAATTTTATTTGAGACTTATGATTTTTTGTGAATAACATTTCCCCTTACTCTAAAAAGATATTAAAGCAATAAGGAAAATGGAATCTTGGATTGGTAAATTAGTCACTTCTAAGAATAAAACTTCCCTTTGAAAATGGGAACTTTAATTATTAATCACCTCCCGACACTGTGCCCCAGAGGTTCTATGAGTTTTTCTTTATTTGATTATATACATTTTTGACTGATTAACCAATTTTTTCATTCTTCTGAGTCATAAGTTAAGGCACCTGCTGATTAAAGTGGAATTTATCAAGTGTAGGACAGCCTCTTGTGACAAAGCAGTTTAAAGAGCAGAGGAATAACAGGAACTGTTGCATTTAAGAATGTTGAACACATAGTTCAGAGGAATTTTCTCCTGTCTCTCACACACGGCTTTACTGAAGACTGAAAATTTCCAGGCAGAGTCAGATTTCCTTTTTTCAGTTCCTCTGTTTTTGTTTAAAGAAACTGAAGATAAAGAGAAGAATTTTTTCCCTCCATCCCAAGTTGTTTGAAGGTCTCTTAGTTTTCTATTTGATATTGTCCTGCCCTGCAAGCAACACCCTTTTTCCAGCTGAAAAGGACAGCACTGATGTTTTTCACAGCTGCTTTAAGCACCACAATGGCTGTGCACAGGAGTTGTTTCCAGGTAACTAAAGCTTGTGCTGCAGGAATGCTGATGGAAGTGGATGTGCTCAGCTCCCTCTTTGCTTTGCATGTCAAACTTCTCTGGTTTACTCCCCAGGTCTGGCTCATAATTTAAGTAGCAGGTTATCAAATACTGAAAACATTAAATGCACTGCTCTGTGGGCTTGTGCTTGTCTCTGAGAATTTTTCAGTAGGAATCCAATAAAGCTAATATAAAAGAAGTTTTACATGGTTTTGTTTCTTTTTCTTTCTAGATTTTCACATATATTGTGATTTTAACCTGAAATTTTCTTCAGGTTTGTACTTAATTCAGTAGCTGATGGCTGCCAAAAATGTGCTTGTAAAAAAAGTAAAAGATGTGAGATTGACCCCCTCCATTCCTGTGCCTTGAGTTTGTGAAATTCAGAGTGATAGCATTATGAGGCTTTCCAGGGTCAGCTGGCCGGCCCTGCCATTGGCAGAAAGGATCTCTGTTAAGAGATTTGGGGAAGGATTCAGTTGCTACTCAGTTTATAGCAGCTTCAGGACCATATCAGTCCGGATGGTTCAATAGACTGTGGAAGCTGGAGAAGGTCTGATGTAATACTGTCCCAAACCTACCTTAAGGAGTTGAAAATCATAAGGAAAGGATTCTCACTGGGGACAGATTCACAGAAAATAATATCTTTTAATTGGAGAATGTATTTCCTTCCTTAGTTTAGGATTTTGGCATTTTATTGAGCTATGAGATTAAGGTCAGATTAACTGATCTGACTTCTACAGGAACAGGTAGGAAGTGAGAGATTGAGAGATGCAAAATACCCCAACTCTGCCAGTTAAATCAGCATTACAAGCAGTAGTGGTCAGTAATAAACCTATCAGAAAAGTGGCTGTGGTTTGAATCACTCTTGCTCTGATTCTATTCTGTCTTCTCTGGATTTATTGCATGCAGTGGCACAGAGAGGCACAGAAAGAAGTTGTATTTTACTGCAGCAGGCCTTCATTTGCTTGGAATGTTAAATCATTTCAGAATAAACAGCAAATGAAATGACTGAAGTGAATGTAGTCCGCTAAAATATTTTGCACTAATGATTTCTACAAAGGGAATTCAGCCTTGTTAAAAAGTATGTGAACAGTAAGAAGCAATTCTAAAGCCCTCTGATGTCAATTGAAGCCTTTCTATCTCAGAAACTCATATATGTTTGCTTTAGAAAAGCAGCTTCTCTACAGTGGAATGCTCACAGCAATTTCAAAAACAGCAAAGCAATTAGTTTTCTTAGGCTGGGGTTGCTGAGGCTATGTAAAAAGACAGAATAGGAGGTATTTAAGCAATGGGTTGAGAGAAGGGTGGAATAAGGCTGGAAAATCAACTTTAGCTTTCAAATCTCTCTATGAATCTTAGTAACCTACAGTCTAGCAGCAAAGTCATTAAAATAACAATAAATTTGCCATGTGATAATGATCTATATCGTATTTTATCTAACTTGTTCACTTATAATAGTTCACTTTCATTCCTACAAGAAATGAAAAGTGGATAAATGTTTAAATAAATATAACCTATTGTGCTGAAACCTTTATGTGAAGTTAGGCTTATCTTTCCTCAGTCTTTCCAGGGACCATATTATAACTTTAAACATATACTTGTAGTTTTTTCATTATTTTTATATTGTGCTCTTAGAAATAATCCTGAAGATAAAATTGGTTTTCCATAGCATGAAATACATACTGTATATAAGACCAGTTCTTTAAATTCAATGGCCAAATCCATCTAGTTATTTTCACCTGTCTTAAATGAGCATAGTTTTGCCCAGACAAGAAACAGGGAGGAATTTTCTTTACTCTTCACTCAGAGAACGCAATTAATCCTTATTGTGTAAGGGGACACAATGCAACTGGATATTCCTCCTTTTTTTTTTTTTTTTTTTTTCTTGGTGACCCATCCAATGAAGCCATTAGTAAAAGACCCTGACTGTGAAGCATGATGTACCTAAAATACACCAAAAGGCTTCAAAGAACTGTGCTTATTCCTGGGAGAAACAAATTATCAGAAATATGTTAATTAGCAAAGCTATAACAGAACAGACAATTCTTGAGATGGAGGGAAGCCTTCTACCCTGATATTGGGAATGAGCAGAATAAAGGAACCTGACAGGTGATATGCAGTATTAAAAACAGTTATTAAAATACTCATTTTTGATCTGTCTGATAACTTCTTCCACATGTTATGGTTTCAGGTATGCACTAGACTGAGACTGAAGATGGAATGGTAGGGAATTTTTCCTCACCTAATTTTAACTCCCACGAAATAGGTGCCTGATTCTGAGCTGCTCAGCTAGACTTCCTCACAGACTCATTTCTAGGGTATAGTTTTTGTCTGCTGGTTCAGACAATTGCCCCAGAGTGGGAGAAGCTGTACCCAGAACAAACCTGGCTCTCCCCTGTGTCCCTAAAGGAGTCCAAGCTCCTGATGAAATGGAGCTGTTTACAGCATGTCTGACACGAGGTTCACTGAACCCTGCCCAGGAAAGGGTGTTCACCCCAAGAGTGGCACTGCAGCCCTCCTGCCACAGGAGCAAACCTTCTGGTGAATAGTCAGAGGAAGATTTTTTAATGCTCAGAGATGATGGCAATAGAACTTCTTTTAAAAAGAAAGTTATTGCCCAAGGCAAGCTGTTATTAACGTTTTGTCTCTTAGTTCAGTTCAGTGAGTAAATTCATTGCTCATGGCTTACAAAGAAGTTACTACAATAGATGTTTCCCCTTTCCCTCTCCCTGAGCTGCCTATACAAAAGGCTTCTGTGCTGCTCATTGCCACGTCTCCCAAAGGCCCACCTTCCCAGCTGACACAGAAGGTTAAGTGAGTGCCACATCTGCTGAGCCACAATGGCTTATGGCAGTGAGGACAGGAGTAACTAAACTGTGAATTTGCTTCTACTGCGTGCTACTTCATACAATAATTGAAATCTACATTTTCTATTCACAATACCAAATTGTTTGGGGGTTTTTTGTTGTTTTTGTTTGGGTTTTTTGTGTTTTGTTTTTTTGGGGTTTTTTTGTTGTTGTTTTTTGGGTTTTTTGATTTTTTGTTTTGGTTTTTTTGGGGTTTTTTTTGTGGGGTTTTTTTTGTTTGTTTTTTTTTTTTAAGCTGGAGAGTTTAGAAGATCCCAAGTGTTATGCTTTCCACTTCTTTAATATAAGATATTACATAATGTATTTGCCTGTCATGCCCTTGGAAGAGGACTCCTTGTTCATTGATTGTTTACACAAAACAGAAATGCACAAGACTCTGACAATAAGAATCTGGCTAATCAGTGTGACATTTGCAGAAGTAATCAGGGATTACAGAAGGGCATATAGAGATTGAGCTCAAACTTCCCAGTTATAAATATCAATGCACCCAGCAGAGGTACAGAACTGGAACTTAGAGGGAAGTTTTCCAAGTAGCCCAGCTTCTGTTCAGTTTTTGAAGACCTCTGTAAATTTGTTACTCTTCACCTCCTAGTTAGTTTGACAGGGTTAGCTTTTTTCCTAGCATGTCCTTGCCTTATTCATTCTTCTGGATGCAGCTTGGACTTGCCACTGAGTGCAGCAGAATGTTAGAGGTTTCCTCTAAGCTGATCAGTGTTGTAGCAATGTGCAAAATATAACCACAGACCTGCAGTTCTCACATCTTCCCACGTGTTCATGGTTCAGGAAGTATCAATAGGTCACTGGTGATGATCTGCCCTGCCCCTCTATTTAACCAGAATGAGCAAAGGGATAATTGTTATATAAATTTCTCAGGGAGCTGAAAAGCTTGTCTTTAAGTCATCCTCTTCCTAGGTTAAGGCAAGGTTGTTGAGATTTGTAGCTCTGGGAACACACCTATGTATATAGGCTCAACATGTTAGTGGTTAATTTTCTTGTTCTAGACTGATCACAAAATCTGAGTAATTAATGCTCTTGTATTAATGGGGTTTTTGAAAGACAAATTCTGACTGAGTATTGACCTATGGCTCACCCAGAACCTCAAACACTGAATCCTTGCTCTCAAACAGGACTGAAATATGATTAGAACTCAGCCCATATCTAATATCTACTGCCGAATGGCAGAGGTAGCATTAGGTCAGTTCCCCCACTGGCACTCTTGGCAGAACAAGAGGGTTTATATACAATGCTTTTGCATAAATGCATAGTAGCAGATAATAGAAATTCAACACCTTCAAGAGATGACCCAAGAAAGATGATCAGTATTTCTTTATTACAGACTTGCACTGAACATTGGAAATTTGGGATTATTTTATTCCTACTTCCATTGTGCTGTTTTAACAGTTGATTCAGCCTAGTCATGACTTGAATATGTCTCTGTACAGTGAATGCAAAATTGAACCAAACTTCACAAAGATGTTAATGGGCATAAGTCTAGATGGGAGTTCTGGTTTTTCCCCATTTTCCCTTCAAGTCTGACACTGTCGCTAGGCAGGAATAGTTTTTTCCCCTTTACAAAGGACCGAGTCCTCTGTGGTAACCAAAAGGTAGAGAAAATGACCATTTAATCTCTGTTTGACTGCTCTCTTGTGTAATACTGTGAAGATTAGAAACTAATTTTTCTGTGTATTATATTTTTATTATATATGTAAAATATTAAGACTTCATGACTGAAGAGCAGTGAGGAAGGGCAAATGATTCTGTTGATATAGCTGTCAAATTTCAGCAGTTTGAAAGGTTAAGAACTTGGTGTCTTGCAGCAAAGATTTTTAAGAATCTGATATTCCAAATCTTTATCCAGCATCAATTGCAGCAGAAACTCTCTGAATAATTTGCATAGCAACTGTTGCTAAGAAAAAAACCTGCAGCCTAAACCAAATTTCTGATAAATTCAAATCCTATCAGCATTTCCAGCAGCTGGAGAAGACTAAATATACATAGTTCAAATGGCTGGCTTCCTCCAGCAATAGTATTTTTAGATGTTTCAAAGAAAAATAATGATTCAGAACACACAAATATTCTTGCTATATATAAGCTTTGGGGGAGGGGGAATGGCCATCTCAAGGCAGCAGAGCCTCTGGGTTTCAGATGTGTTATCTAACCATGGGCATAATTCCTGTCTGAGATGGGATGCACCTGCCCAGGCCAAGTGACTGATGCTCAGAGGAAGCTTCTGCTTCCCCCAGGCCCAAGCACCCTTCAAAGTGAGGTGAAATGGGTGTTCCACAAAGGCCTCTGAACCAAAACCAAATCTGTAGAGCTTCCCTTGTTAAGTGGTCCTAAGTCCCAACAGGAGAGAGTACAGATCCTCACCTTGGTGCCCACACCCCACTTCTAGCTGAGTTCTGTTCACCAGTCCTTGATGCAGTGGTGTTCATCTCCCTGAAGGCTTCCTCTGGCGGGATGTTATTGGGAAAATGCTCCTCTGTGCCATCTGAAATGAAGGAATGAAAGGTCAAAGAAAAAGAAGTGGACTATTTCCCATAGGAAAAGGGGAAAAACCCCACCCCCTAAATGGACATAGCATACCATGCACTGATAAAATCATGTACTGACTCAAAGAAAAGACTAGAGTGATGTGAGCTGTCACCAACTCTACTGATATGCCATAGCTAATATCTACTTCTAAATAATAAATACTTCTAAATAGCAGTGGCAGTATTAGATCGGTTCATTAGGTACTGATGATTTATCATTAGGTACTGATTAGGTAGTGTACTACCGACCAAATAAATCTGAAATTATCATTATTTCAGCCAAAACCTTAAGTCTTTGGCTTCTTGCTGTAACAAACATATCCCAGACAAGATCTAGGATTACCTGTAGACAGGATTGGGTAAGGGGATGACTGGATTGCCCAGCAGAAGGAACTAAATATCTTCACAGTAAAAATAAGGATGTTCATATTTTGTTCTCTAAAGCAAAAGCAACTCCTTCATCTGCTGCTAACATTCTTTCATTGCTACCAGTCTCAACTATGCTGTTTGCAGAAAACTATCAAAACAGAAAGAAATTACTGTAGGGCTTTTTTTTTTTTTTCCTGAGAGAAAATAGTAATCTCTCTTTCCAAATGCATGCAATTATATTTCTGCATAAAGTTAAATCTACATATATGTCTGTGACTGATTTTGCTGATTTACAGATTCATGTAGCCAAAACTTTTCAAATTATTTACGTAGTTTTGTGGAATTTATGGATTCAGTATTTCATTATTTTCTTCTAATGAAAAAAAAAAAAAAGTAAAAAAATGCTGTTTTATTTGTAGAGTTCCTGGGCTCTGTCTAGAACATTACTAAGCCAAGCATGCTGGCCATACCTGCTAACCAAACACAAACTGCTTCAGGCCTTATCTGCCCTTATGGCCCATCTAGTTTGTCCCATTTTCATGTGAAGTGGGCATAATGCTTTCAGCAGCACTGCAGGAAGCAGCAGCCAAAACTCCATTTTCAGGTCACTGATAAAAGAGTATAACATTGCACACTGCTCAAGGTATCTTTTCAACATGCATTCAGTCAGAATCTGTTTTTCTCTGAAAGTAGTAGGGCCAGTAGTCTACAAGACCTCAGAGGCTTTATGAAGTATCCAAATCTTGAAAATTTACTAAGTGACCTTTCTGTAGTTTACCTTTAAATTCTGTAGTCTGTATTCAAATTGTCTTTGGGCTAAATTTGCTCTAGTCCTTCCTTTTCAAGTTGAACTGTCTTCTTCCATTAAAAATCACAAAAAAGATCTCACTATTTTCTTTCAGATATTGCTGCAAAAGTCAGAAGCAGCATGTGTGCTGCTAGTCCCCTTTTCAGTACCACTATAAATGCAGCAGCAGTTGAGTGGCATTTGCTTGGCTGGATCCAGTGGCCTGTGCTTGAACTGCAGAGCTCAGCAGCCTTGAAGCAGCCATGGCATGCCATGTCCATTTAAGGGGTGGGGTTTTTCCCCTTTTCCGAAGGGAAATAGTCCACCTCCTTTTCTATGCCCTTTCATTCCTTCATTTCAGATGGTACAGAGGTGCATTTTCCCAATAACATTCCACCAGAGGAAGCCTTTAGGGAGATGAACCCTGTTTAGCTGGTGTCCCCAGAGCATGGCAGGACCTGACACCTGGGTCCCTCCCAGCCACCCCCCAGTCCCTTGGGCTGCACACAGCAGGCACAATGGAGATGGAGGCTCAAGTTCTCCTGAGATGATGGGGAAAGAGCAGGGCTGTGAGATCTGCTGTGCATCACACCTCCTGTTCTGCTCACATCCAGCCAGGGATCTCCAGAACCGGCTCACTCCTGCTGTGCACCCAGCAGTCCTCAAAGGCAGTGCCTGTGTGCTGGGAAGAGCTGGGCTTTGGATTTATCACATTTGTTACAGAAACTCAGACCTGCTGGCATATGGTACAAACAATAATTTTCTTCAAAAATTTCATAACTTATCTCTATGACCATAAAGAATAAAAGGAGGTTTTGCCTTTGAACAACAGCCCCGTGTCCTACAAGGACGGGATGATTCTGTGGCATTGTCAGTCTTAGGAAAATGAAGTCACTTAAAAATACTTTTTTTTTTTCAGTTTTCCCAGACAATTAGCAAAGGATGGTCTCTCTAACATCAAGGTCAGAGGACTAGCCCATATTACCCTAGGCTCTGTCCACAGGGAAATGGGTTTGACACTTGGCAGTTGGACAATGTCCAAACAGTCCAGAAAGCAGCAAAGGCAACAAGCACAGGGAAAGGGCAACACAGCAGAAAAAGAAAAGGTAAAATAAGTACAAGGGAAACAGAGACTGGTGCATGGCCCTGCAGCTCTGTCAGCAGCCTGGCAATGGCTAGGCCTCCTGTTCTCCCATTGTTCGAACCTCTGCTTTCTGAGAAGAGGTTTAGATTTCCCTTCCAATTTCTGTCCTCTGCATTTCTGAGTGAAATGCTCATCCCCTTCCCTGAAGACAGCTAATATTTGTTTTGCAGATTAAATGGCTGTATAACTGGAAAATCTCATGGGCTATAAGCTGGTCATAGAAGTCTGATGTCAGAGATTCTGTACTCCCTTGGTGTCCTGCACATCTGAGCCATGTGTGAACCCTTCTTAAAAGGGCTTGGGCTAAGCCTGCCCTTGGGCCTGGGCTGCCAGGGACTCTGCATTCCCCTCCAACCCAAGGACTGGGAATGACCTACCTGGTTTTTGATTCCACTTGTCTCTGATCTTGCAGTTGTACATCTGGTGATCATAGAATCATACAGTGGTTTGTAATACTTTCATTAACAGCAGCCTGCTAACATATTGGAGAGAATAGAAGCAAAAAAATAAATAGAAAAACAAGAACATTTTGGCCATCAGTTGGAATATTCTACATCTCTAAATTCTTGAAAAGAACAGACTGTTATTTAAGTACCATTTTTCAGAAAACAAGAGCTGTTCTTGGGTTCTTTTTGAAAGAGTAGATAAGTCTGTATAAAAATACGAGTGTAACTGTGGACTGCCATTAGATAATCTTTTGCCTGCCTTTCAGATATTTATGTCCCTTTTTGAGGCAGTTTGGAATGTTTAACTTAAGCATAAAACTTTTTTTTTTCCCTTCTCAGTATGTTTTGAATGAATGCTTTCCAAAGAGCTAGTCTGGAAGCCAGGCATTTAGAAAAATATCTTTGATCCTGAATCTTCTGATGAGTTCCAAAGTACAAGTTCTACATGTATGTGCAGTGGCATGATGTGTAGAAGACTGATGAGATTTATGATACTTTCTGAAAATATTTCTGGAGCTTAAATTCCATTAATAACAAAGGCTTTATACATAAAAATACCATTAATCTCAAACACTAAATGTGATTGTACACCTCCTGTTTCTTTCTTGGTTTTCCTGTTGGAGAAGTCAAGTCTGTCCCCATCAGATTGGGATGGGACACAGGCTGCAGGGATCCATTTGGGAATGTTGGCAGCTGCTGCCATGGTTAGGAGCAGCTCAGCTTTTTCTTGGCCACAGGCTCCTCTTTCACTGCTCTGACTGGAGCAGCCCTGGGCCTGGTCAGCGTTGGGGAGGGCAGCCCAAAGTGGTAGCTAAGGGTTGTAAGCCAAGTTTCCTTTTTTCCCTTCAGTTGTCTTTGAGGGTAAAAAGGCATTATTGCTTACTTGAGTGCTGAAGATTTTGTGCTGGTGGATGTAATGTATTCCTGTCTTACTTCCTTCTGTTCATTCATTAACAAATATAATAATAACAAGAAAATTCAGCTTTTTATAAAGGAAATAATTTTATCCTGAACAATAGACATTCTTACAGAAACGTATTACTCTCAAATACAGTGCAATATTAACAAGGAGGACTGGCAACAGATTAATACTGGTCTCTTATTATATGTTAACATTATTCTGGATGTTTAAAGCGAAAAAATCCTACCCTTTCTGTCATAATACGGATTTCTTTTCTTTTATTACACCCATCTGGAAAAAAATTGGGGAAGCTGAAATATAACTAATAACCTATTAAAATCTCAGCATGGCATTTCCTGGGTATTCAAAATGCCAGTGTTTGCTAAAAGGAATATTTTAATATTCTGCTATGCAAACAAGGTCATAATGTCATGCAAATTGACTTCCAGATTGGAGAGGTCTCCCATTCACACATTCGTTATGCTCCATTTTCATGGATGCTGATGACATCAAAGCTTTTAGTTAAACCCAATGTTTTATTGCAATAGTTCTGCATTGAAATGATCAGTGGGTAATACACCCCCCTAATCACATTGCTTACTGGCACATCAGCAAAATATATCTTTAATATGAATTTGGAGGCTGATGCCTATTGAAATTAATGGTGAAACTTTTGTTGGCTTGATAGCCATCAAGACATTTTCAATAGTAAATGTTACATTGAAATGTCTTCTGAAATGAAAAAATACAGCGTGGTTGTAATATTGAGCAATAAAGCAGAAAATGCCTTCAATAGTGAACTTTGTTAATCAAAGCTGCAGGGAAAAGAATTGAATATGAAATAAATTATGGATGGCTTTTTCCCCCCTTTTTTATTTTCCTAATGCCACATTTAATAGTGACTAGGAATAGAAGAATTGTAGCTGTTGTTGAGGGTTTTGTAGAAGCTTTGGTAAAAGCTGTGTGATTTCTCCATATCACTCTTTTGACCAGAAGTCATGAAAACCACACTGCTGCAATGAAGAGTAAATGAGACTTCATAATTTTGTGAGATGCCACTGAGTTGTGTGAATTTGTGTAGGTCTCCTGTAAGTGAAGTGGAAAGTTGCTTAGAGAACAAATAAAAAAATGGTGATAATTCTTAATTACATATAGAAATTTCTGCTTCAGAAAGTAAATTTAGACCATTTTTGTCAATTGCTACCTGAATATGGTGGGCTTGGGGCATAGGGAAGTACTTTAAAAGATGAATATTTTATTTGAATAGGTTTTGTAACAGTGTGCTTAGCTCTTGCCTGATTTATACCCTAGCCCTGCCTGCTTAAACACATCTGAATTCAGAAGATGTATTGTTAATTGCTAAAAGAAATGTCTTTAGAGCCCTTCTCATCAAAGAGTTCATAACAGATTAACTCTGGTTTAAGTGTTTGAAGGATGTCTGCACAAATGGACAAGTGTTACAGTTCTTTATGCAGATTAATTATTCCTGCTCTGTTTTCCCAAACCCTGCTCTGACCACATACATTTCAATTGCTTTGGGAAATAATTATTCTTATAGGAAAGCATCCCTCAGTATTCCAACATCAAATTAAAAAGTGAAAAAAAAAAAATCAGATTTATGTACTACACAGAAGCTGCGGTGTAATTTGTTTTAAAAAATTCTTTCAAGAAATACTCAAATATTTTCAAAATATCAGGTTGAAATTCCTAAATTTTAGTGATCAAATGCAAATATTGAACAATTACATACATGCAGTTTTCTGGTTGCTCTATTAAAAAGTTGGAAATTTAGATCATTGTCATTTAGAGGTGTTGGAAGTATTTGTGTAGAACTGGGCATCAAAGCTGCTAATTTCATTAGCAAAAAGGTTTCAAAATGACAGATTTGTTCCTTTGTTCCAAGCCTTAGCACTGGTTCTGAAATTCTGACTAGGACTGGACAATACCACCTTTGGTAAAAAAAGCATTATGAAGTGTGTATTGTACAGACCCAAACTGCTGCCTGATTTCACCACAAAGAACAAGAACCATGTTGCAATGTTCAAAAAAATGGATCTTCAGAAAAAATTCTTTGTCTGGTAACTTTATCATACAGCACCATTAAACAAACCCAAACAGTTTCTGTTTCTGATGGTTTGCACAAACTCTCAGCTTTTGATTAAGAAATAAAATGTTCCTAGAAATTGTAATGGTCTAGTGTTCAACAAATGCTTTATTCCCTCTGTACTAGATGCATGATGGCAATAAAACTTTAAAGCAACTTACTTAAAAAAGTTAAAATGAATGTTTCTCACATCAAGGGAATCATTGTAATTATTGTACTGAGGACCCAGTGGCAGGAAATGAATTTCTTTCAAGCTCCAATTATGAAAATCTTACAAAATTTAGAGGCTAGCAAAATGGCCTTCTATTTTGTCTTGAATGGAGCTATGAAAGCAGAAGACTTTGTAACATCAAAAGAGGAAAAATACCAAGAATGCATAGAATTTAGCAAAACTTATAGGTTTGTAAATAAGACTTAGTAAGTAAAATAATGAAAATAAGTGCTGCTTTGATCCTCTCTTGTTTTTAAACCAAATTACTGCAAGGCTTCTCTTTCTTTGCCAAGCTCTTACCCACTGTTTTCTTGTCACAGACTTTTATAGGGACAGTTAGGGCATAAATACATCTATTCTGATGGACACATAAACTGTCACTCATGAGACTCCTATCTCTGTGTGGTCAAAAGTCTGGTGGAAAAAAAACTTATAAATTGTTTATTTATGAAGCTTTGACCTAGAAAAAATAAATTTTGAGTACAGATGAAATAGGTTTAGGAATTGGATGAAATAAATTCATAAATTACACTACTGGTGAAGTTTTGGCAGGCAGCTGCTGCTCATGCCACGGCAGAAGAGCCCATCCCTGGTGGGTGCTGCAGCTGGGGAGGGAGAGCTGGATCCTCTGTGCCACACAGGGACCCCAGAGCATCCTCAAGGCACAAAGCCTTGCCAGGGCCTCAGGGGAGGGCAGGGTCCTTGGGGGGCACAGTTACACCCCTCCTGTTGGCTGACTCCCAGGTAGCACTCTGGGGATCTCTTCATTGGTGCCAAAGCCTGGATTATTTTGTAGCAGGGTGATCCAGAATCTTCCTTTAGGTGCCTCATCTGCTCTGTGAATGAAGTGCTTGATGCCAGACTGCCAACATCAAAACCTGTTTGTATTGGTAGATGGCGAAGCCAAGGAGATGCTGAGCTCCTTTTTTCATTAGTAGGTCACCAAAATCCTTCCAGGTTTCTGCAAATTATCAAAATCTAGACTTTCCAAGGAGATTGTGATGGTTTAGGCTTACCAGAGCTGCCAGTCACAGGCCCTGAGAGGAGAAGGAGTTTCTAAAACTTGAGTGTGACAGACAGAGCACACTGTACTATTCACAGCAAGTAACAGGAGTCCTTGGCTCCCAAAGTTTCTCTACCAGTCTCTTCACTCTTTTAGTTTCTAAATCCTGCCCCCTTCTGATATCCTTGTCCCTTCCAAAACTTAATCTGAGCAAAGCAGGTGATTCATTTATAGTTACAAGGCAAGAAATTGTTGACATTGAAGCTATAATGTGTGTGCTGTGAATAGATCCCAGCATGTATGCAGTTGCATGGGAATTGTATTTAGTCAGCAATCCTCAGGGAAGGTTCCTACAGTAGGGAGCACCAGGAAAGCAATCAGCAGCCCCTGGAAGCTGCTGACAGGGCATTACTTCAGAGTGAGCTGGGCTGGGTGAGAGATGGAAAGGTTAAATGAAGGTGGAAAGGTCAGGGGAGTTGCACTGCAATTTGGTGCTCAGACCAGCTTATTATTGCAAGCCACCATGGGAGGATGTATTTAACAGAGGGTTCAGAATATTATGGCTAGTGTGCTGATTTCTGGATAATGCAACTCAATTCCCCTTTCCCCAGGTCTTTTTTTATTATCTGAATGGAATCCTTAGTGTTACATCCAGAGAAACACTCTTTGCCTTAACTCAGAATTCCTGAGAGGGAAGCATCTCTTGCCAGGCAATTTTCAACTCCTGCTGGAGCAGACTGAGTTGTTTATCTGCTTTTTACTTTTCAAATGGTTAATGATAATGAATTGTAATTGAGAATTGCTTTGGTCTCATTAATATGCATGTTGTCATCCATTTATCTCCCTGTTTCCTTTGAAATCACCTTCTCAAGGGTTTGAAATTATGTTTAGTATTCATTTTTTCTTCCTGCCTTCCTGTTAATATTCACAGGTTTTTATTTTTGCCCTTTTATAGAACTGCATTCTTCTAAATCTTTTTCTGTGTAAGTTTCTGTTTCTCTTTTTTTTATTGTTTCTGTAAGTTTCTTGATTTCTAACCACTCTGTTCTAGGCTTTTGAATGTATTTCCAGAGTACAAATAAGAGTAGAAAAAGCTTCCCAACCTAAAACATTCAGGTATAGCTTGCTTGTTATTAATAAATCTACTGTTGCTGTCTTAAGATACTACTGAAAAGAAGATGTCATTATTCTAACTTTTATTTTGTCTTGAGCAAAAACCAATTATGGAGTAAAAATGTGTTTGTGTGAGTGTTCTGGGTTTTGGTTTTATTTTGTGTTCAAGCAAGAGTGCTTTGCTATTGCTGCATACAAATGAACTTCTGGAGACTCTTTCTTACCCATTCTTGGTGTGTCTCTGCTTCCCAGCCTGTTGGAAGCGAGGGGTTTACACTGAATTATCCTGGTGGGGCCTGGACCTGCATGGCTCATCACCTCCCTGATTCTGGATGAATTAATGAGTCAGCACTCAGGCTGTGCACCTCTGAAAAACAGAGCATTAGGTGCTGCTGGAATGTTGGAGGGTGCAGGTTGCTCACTCTGCCTCCTTTGACATCTCACCCCCACGTCCTTGCTTGGTGAATCTGAGGATCAGCCCTTGGACCCACCCTGGGTTCATTTTTAAAGCTTCTTCATCTTCTCTACTTCCACGAATAGCAAATCTGCTTTCTGAAGCAATGCTCAAAGAAAGTGGGAAATGTGAGCTCAGCTCTGAAAGCCTCATTAGTGTGTTTCAATCTGAGTGATCCCACATGAAAGAGTAAGAGGACTGTATCATTAGTAAGAGAAATAAATTTTGTTCATGATCATTCACAGTTAAATGGAGAGCTGAAAATAATAGCAAATGAAAACTAATATGAAATTGTGTTTATTCTAGTTCTATTCATTCTAATTTTAGCTAGCCTTATGAGGGTACTTTTCAAACATCAGATTTGGAAGAGATACTCCCATCTTTAAGAAAGCCAACAAAATATACATAAAGCAACAACAAAACAATCCTGAATATCTGTAACTATTTTTATGTTACATTGGTGCTTGTTTCCTGAATGAGTTTAGCTCTATGGTTTTAATGACAGCACTTCATTGTCAGCTCTCTTCCCTTGGCAACACAGCTCCAAACATCAACAGTGAGAGCTTGAAAACCTGCTTCTGAGAGCTTCTGACAGGCACAGCTCCAAAGGTGGATTTGACTGTACATTCCCCTGAATTAAAGGGGGGGTCATTCAGAAATATTAAGTTCTTGTTTAATGATTCCCACCTCACTTTTCTTAACAGGGATCCTTACACTTTCTGTACATGTTCACATTGCTCAGGCTTCTGGCCTGCTACCTATCACCAGGATGCTGGCAGAAAGTTATTTGCTTTCCTTTTGTGTTTTCATTCCAGAAGTTTTCCTTTACTTAAGAACCTGCTTTTTAATTTATTTTTTTTAAAAGGGGCAAATTTAGGTAATTTATTACTGTGTGATACAGCATTTTATTCCATATGAGGCCTTTTAGGAATGACCAACTGAGAATTTTAGGATGGCACTCAGTCTGAAAGCAGAATGAAAACTCAGAATGTTTGCTGAAGCTGCCTAAGTCTTTGTTGTCACACCTTTCTACTTTACATTTTTATTAAGTATTTTACAGTCCAAAACTGCAGTAAGGGGTTCTTAATGCACTGTATTTTAGTGGAGAATATTTGTGCTGTGAGTACCAAAACCAGCTGTTACAGGTTCTACTCTGAGTACCCATTTGTGTGCCTTGCAGGGTTGTCTGGCACAAGTCAAGTTGCTGAGCTGTGCAGAACACTTTGACATCTCCATCCAGGTGTGTTTGTGGCCAGTGATGGCCACAGGGCTGCTCTGGCACACTTCCAATGAACAAATAAAGTTCTCTAGGTTCCTGGATTAATGAACTGACTCTTCTCTGAAGTGTCTCAAATTCTGATTGCTGTGACTTGTAAGGGAAATATTTATATGTATCATGGAATCTAGCTTTTGGCTTCAAACACTTCCTCATGTCATTTCTTTGCTATTGCACCACTGCTGAGTTTTTGTGCATCAAATTGATGTCATAACTCCTGTCATTACTTTAGTTAGAGGTTGAGAATTGTTTGACTGTTGTTTCTGGTATGTGATGCTGATTCCATGTGTGCCTTAGTAAGCAAAACTTCTAGTTGTGCCAATTTTCTCTTCTTTCCCAAGTGGAAAATGAGCAGGAGAGTGCAATTGCATAATTAGAAAATATACATTTGTCTCTTCCCCCACTGGTCAGAAGGCAGCTTTGCCACCATGGCTCTTGCAGGTGGAAGAGCAGATGTTCCATAGCTGCCATCCCTACTGCCCCTGAGCCAGCTGGCAGGAGAGGGCCATCATTGCCTCCCACTTGAGTTCACAGATGTCCCGAGACATCTTTACACAGAGGGGGATCCAACCGTGCCAAGCTTGGCTCTGCTGTTCATTCCAACAGGGGAGTTGTGTGTCTGTGAGCTTGTGGTGCTGTGCTGATAAAAAAGCTGAGAACTGTGTCTGGGAAGTCACATGGAACGTGTCAGAGGCTCAAACAGGCAGAGATGTGGATTGTGATTCGTGGAACTCCCATGGAGACTGTTTTTCACTCACAAAACAGAGAAGACAGTGTTAATGTCAGCTCTTGTGTTCCTGCTGCCTAAGTGCTCCTTCTCAGCCCCCAGCAGCCTTGTGCAGGGCAATATTCCACAGGGATCCTCTCCCTGCTGCTAAGCTGCCTCAGTTAGACACCCTGTCCAGCTTCTGGGGTGGAGAGAAAAGGAGGAACAAAAAATTATAAGAAATTTCAGAAGAGAAAAAAGAGCAAGCTTGGAAACATTCCATCCAGTACAGGGCAAAAAGCAGCAAAATGTGTCACCTCTATGCAAATTCACATTAAAGCACCAGGTCATGTAGATGAAATCTTGATTTTGATAAGTAATTCCTCTTTCTGGCAGTGCTGCTGTGAGGAGCTCTGCTGTGATCCCTTGGGCGGGAGGGTGAGAGAGCCTTTGCTTTGGGTGAGGAGCTGGGGCATCTCCCACAGCAGGTACCAAATGCTGCACTGCTCCAAGATGGCACTTCTGGAGCTCCTCATGCCTCCTAAAGGAAATCTGCATTTATGTGACTAGGAAAAGAAAGGATTCTAAAAAAATATCCTTTAAACTATTACAGGGTGAAGGAATCCCAGAGCAAGTCATTCTCCTTTCTTTTTATCCACTCCCAAGCTACTAAGCACTGCAATGATGTTTATCTAATAACTCCATTCTCCTTGAGGCATATTTTCTATTAATAGTAATTATCTATGACTTATAATTTGTCTTGAATTCTCCTTACTAGTGAAGCACTTGAACTGATTATGTACTCCCACTATTAGAATAAAAAATGATGTGACTGCATTCTTAATAACAGCTGCATATAAGTGTGTGCATAAAAATATCATATCTTCTGAAAGTGAGAGGTGTTTCTACCCACAGTGAGGTGGATGAATGTTCACCAATTGCAGAATAAGTGGGATGGAGAGGCTCCTGACATTCTCTTTAACAAGATAAAATGTCTCCTGACATTGACTTGCATGATTTAGAATACTCAAATAATTCTTAGTGTATTTATATATTGTGGAAACTCAGAGAGCAGTGATGGGTTAGTACTAATTGGGAACTTTTGGTGAAATAAACATAAGAAGGCACAGACCCTGATTTGAAGAGTTTACAGTGTATGTAGGGGAGACAGAAACCATTACTGTGAGGATTTCCCAGATGTAAATTCCAGAGAAATCATTAACTTCTCAAGGTCATATATGAGACTTTTAACTGCATCATCAAAGAAATTGAAATGTCCTCAATACTCTTTAGTGCATTTACTGAAAACTTCACTATCTAACTGGTGTCCTTTGGGAAGAAAACTGGGTCCACACTGCTACACCTGAGTCTGGACTGTGGCTGAGAAAATTGTGTGTGTTAGTTCTTCACTTCTTTGAATGTTGGAGCAAATCCACCTCTTGGTTAGGTGAGTGCTATCCTTTGCCTCCTTAAAACCAGAATACAGTTTTTGCTGAATACACAAAAGAGGGTTGGAAAATTCCAGCTAAAAGAGGAGCAGGTGGACTTTATGTTTCTGCAGAATGTGTTATTTTGTAATGGTACAACCCTTGCAGTTCCTTGTATGGTTATTGTGAGTCTATTGGCAGCTCTAAAATGTGGCACAGAGGAGGGAAGTGATGAATTCTCATTTCTTTCCTGTCTTGACTCATCAGACCTTGGAAAATTGCATTGAGATCTGTAATTTTGAATGTCTTATGTCATCTGAGATGTGCACACAACCTTAACCTAAATTATTAAGTATTAGAATTTTCCAGTGCATAGAGTGCTGACTGTCATATTGTGCTGGTGACCCTGCCATCTTTGTTTTTTCATCAGCTAAAAAAACCTACAGAACCCCAAAAAATGCACAAATTAAAAGGCAAACAAAACCTCCACCACATTTGCATTCACCTCACAGGAATAATGTGAAATTAAGTAGTTAATCTTGAAAAGTCTTCTGAAAAAATCTATTGCAAAAAATAATTATGTCGTAAAACTGGACAAGACCAAAATATTGTGGAGTTTTTGAGATGATGGCTCTAATTTTAAGCATTCTTTAAAGATATTAGTGAAAATTGTCTGACACATTGGTCCCAAATCTTTCAAGTTTTATGTTCAGAAAGCCCCTTGTTTCCAAAATGGATGCTAATTTGTCTTTCTTCATCCTATTTATAGACATAATCAATGCCTTTTTTTCCAAAGGACATTGCTTATTCTTATTCATTGCAGCTACAGGTGTGGCAGTGGTAGAAGAAAATTGTCAATATTTGGATGTGCTAACTGGGTGAGGGGTGAACAATGCAGGCCTCTTTGAATATCAATAGGTGTAGAATTCCCATGGGCAGAGAATTCAGTGATGTTGAGCCCACCCAGCAAATTAAACAATAAACATGAATCTGCATTTAACTGTCTTGAACAGATGTTCATCAGCACAATGTGGTTTTTTTCTTATTTTAATCAAGAAGCATAGAACAAACATTAGTTTATTGGCTTGGGGGGAAGCAGGGGGGTATGTAAATCCACACTAAGACTACAACCATTAAAAAGGTAGAGACCAAAAATCAAAGAACACTTCCATTTTCTTTTGAAACAAGCAGCCAGTAGAATCTGAATTGCAAAGTAAACAATTATGTTTCATTTTGTTATAGAAAATAATTCACAACTGAATGTGAGCTCCTATGACCAGTAGCTGCTGCATTTGGTGCTACCTGTCATTGCAATATGTTCAAATTACTGCTATATTTAATACATACATTTAATACATAATCTTGCATGGAACATTAAATTCACATTAATAGTTTCATCTTAAAATGTTTAATGCAAATGCAGGTTTTTAGGATTACATAATGGAAGTTGTATCAGGTGGAAGTAAATCAGATGATGAGAGATTGTAATTAAAAGGAATTCAATGGTAGGCAGAATTTAGTTTTGAAAACTCTCACAATTCTTCTCTTGTGCTTTTGGAATCAAATCAGTGAGCTATGCAGCCAGTGTCTTCCAACACTTCCATATGGAGTTCTCATACTCCATGAAAATAAATGAGGAGGACTTGACATTGCTGAAGCCTATGGAAAATCCCCTATTTTAAGGGCACCAAGAAAGTGGACTGTGTTACATTAAATGTAAAAATTTATTTATCAACATATGAAATAAATTTGCTTCTTCTAAGCCTTGAAAAATTCAGTGGTTAAGTCTCAGAAGTGCTGAATGGAACCAGCAGAGAGATGCTCTCCACTCACCCTTCAGGCTTTGCATGTCTTTGCTAGCAAGAGTAGTACTGAGCACTTTTAATAAGGCCACAAAGTAAAAATTTCTGCGAAAGGTATGTTTATATATGAGTTTCCATAATTATCTTCTCATATTAACAAGTACCTCTGTCAATTTCTCTATTTAGCAAAATGAGTGAAGCCCCTGAGCTCTGTGTACAGTTTTCTGTTAATTAAAGCAGGGCTTTGATACCAGCTTTTGGCTGCTAGTAGGCAACTGCAAATTTTGCACAATTTGCAGGGAAGTAATGAGATGGAAATGTAAGAGCAACAAGCCTAAAGCAGGAACACTGTTCCCTTCACAAAACCCTGTAAAGTTTAGTAACCTGAATTGCTTGAGAATTATTCTCCCAAATAGCATTTCTTTGGCTTGGAAACTTCGAAAATGGGCAGACTGTATAGACATACTGTATTTTGTACCCTCTATTTATTTTTTTCTCATTCCAAATAATGAACAATGCTGCCAAGGCAGTCTTCATAGTTAGTTTAGGATTATCATAGAGTTCATTGCCTGCTCCGTTACTGCAGTGATAGGGAATGTCACCCTACAGAAACATTATATGAGATGGCAAAGTAAGAGGTTATTCTCTAATGCCAGTGATCAAACTTTCATGAATTTGACCTCTTTGGGTTTGGTGGTTTTGATTTTTGTTGGATTTTTTTGTTTTCATTTTGTGTTTGTGATGATGCCCTTACCCTCCCCCCATTTTCTGCCTTTTCTTGGCCTTGAGAGCAAAACTTGAGAAATTACTGTGAAAATACTGTATTTTTGCTGTCCTTATGCCCCCAAACTGGGGGTGAAATGTGCCACTTGTCAGTTATGCTTAAAGGTAAAGAAATATAAAGTAGTAATAATAATAATGGCTGCAGAAAATTAATTTTTTGCCAGTTTACTAGCACTGGAGGGATGTTTTAGGTGTACCTAAACAGAAGCATGAAAAACGTGTCCAAAAAGCTTCACAATTTAAGTTACTTGACTATACATATATCTACATTTAGAAAGTATCACCACAAAGGCTATATAGCAATTTAACAGGTTTAGAAGGAAAATAAACTTCCTTTTTGTTATAAAATTAGACAGGTTTACTTGCTAGAACTGTTTTTGCTTAGTAATGAACTGCTTGTTTAGGCTGTCATGGTACTAATATTTTAACTAGGACAACAAACCCAGCTTGAAGAGCTGATAGCAGGTAGATCAGCAGGTAGCTGATAGATGAGACACAAAACTGCTTTCTCTACCATGACAAATTCATCTAAAGGATCAAGCAATTGGGTTAACAAATGTGCAAAATGGATGCCAAGTAGATAGAAACAAGATGTAAAAGACACTGTAAAGAAATGTTTCCTCAGACCTTCCTCAAAGTGACATTTGCAGCCAGAGAGTTACCCAAGGCACTTTCTGAAGTGAACCACTTTGCTCTTAGCAGTAGAAAAATGACAACTCCATTTTAAAATTTCTCTAAATATTTCCAGAGAGAAAATACTGGTCATAAAGAGACCAAGCAAAGTTAATGGGTGTTATTTAGTCCCAGTTTATCTCAGTCTGATTTGATAGCAGACTGGGAGCTGAACTAGACTGAAAATCAGATGCTGACTTAGAGCTGAACTTTTGACTCATCAGTGCTTCATGATGTACTCAAATACATTTTCATATCCTGCATTGCATAACATACAACCACAGCAATAAAATGAGATAGCCCTGGTGTATTTAAAATTTACAAATATGTTTCTGACAATCTTGTAAGAAATCAAGTAGGGGTTTTTTTTCAGTAAAAGATTTTAGGCATTCAATTTTTTTCTGTTTTGAAAAGCACCTTCCAGCTCTCTTCTCCTCTGCCTGTTCACCTCAGATTAGTCTACACTTTTTACATAGATACTATTTAGAGAAATAGTACTAGAGAGTTTAATTGCAATTGTTGATCCATCTGTTGCATGGTGAGATGTTTTAGAGGTCTCTCAACATATTTTTGTCTGTTACATTGTTCTGACTGGAGACATTTAAATTCTACAATGTCTGCATAATTATTTTATCATGAGATTAATTAATCTGTGCATTCACTGACACATGCATACAACATTATTCCATTACTTAAGTGCACCAACTCAGTAAGGTATTGACCTGAAATACTGTCTGGGTTCCAGCAAACCCTGGCATTTCTGTTCATAAACCAGCATTATGGGCACTTAATTGCATACACTGAAACACCAGATGAACATAAGTGTGTCTACAAGTTACATAAAATTCAATAAATTACAGGGACCTCATAAGCCTTTCAATCAAAACATTTAATAGTGAAAGGTAGAAATGAACTCTTGAAGAAACTATTATGGAAAAGTAGCTCTGAGTCATTTATAAAATATTTTTAAGACAAAGTGACAGCATCAACTTGATGGGAGTCTAGTACAAGGTTTTGTAACAGTGAATTAATATTGATTTACTATAAATATCTGTATTTGGATGCAATCGTGAAGGGACTTTCACAAAGAGTTTTCTTTCTGTAAAGAGACGTGCATTGGACAGGCACTTGTTTGGAATTTGGGGTTTTGTAAGTGGCCTTGGCCTATTTCACAAAAATGTGAAATATCTCCACTCTTTTAAGGTGCCTCTCCTATTTAGAACTTGCTTAAAGGACTGTAAGAACATGAAAACTGAGGAGGTGTGGTGATAATGAAGAAAAGCTCACTGGCAGTATCAGATGTGTCATTTCCTACAGTTTGTGGCAGCAGACAATTCATGTTTTAGCAGTTAAATTGTGATAGAGATTAAATATATGATGCTAATTTTTTCCATATTTTATGTGTCATAAAAAATTAAGGGATCATGTCACTTTGCTCATGGAAAATAATGCTGTATTTAAATAAAAACAGGGATAATTGTCTTTTCCTAAGCCTTTCACTCTAAGGTGGGCATAAAGCACTGTTTATGTGACAAATATGTACTATTAAAACCATGTTAATAGCCTTGGATGTGAATTGGCATTAAATTAGTGGCAAGGTAATGAAAGGTCTGTTTAAGATCTCAAATTGATCTTAATTTGGCCTGTCCCAGTATATGTACCTTCATGTTTTTTTCAAAAAAACAGCATTTAGAATAACATAATGATTTGACTGAATTCTGGACCCAAATAGGGCCATGGGATTTAGGGTGATCACTTGTCTGCCCTTAGCCACATTCCATATTTTGGAATATTTTATTTCTATCTTTTAAATAGCTATCAGGACATGTGCTAGTCCAGCTTCCTTGTGGGAAGGCATTTATGACAATTTAACCAGAGTACAGTGTCCTTAAAATGAACATAGCACATTGGATTAAAAAATAATACACTCCCAAATTATTTGGTTTATAAAAATAAAAGGCACACTAAAACTACTTAGTAGATATTATTTCACTATTTCTAGAGCTGGTTCGTCAGTAATAAACAAATATCATGAATAATGTATTCAGCAGTTGACAAAAATGTCAGAAAGCAGTGATTTGTGTTACTCAGCCACATGTACAAAGACTATAATGTGAAAAAAGTGATGAAGTGGTTGTACAAAGCAAGTTTACAGTTTTGGGATTATGAAAGTCTTCATATTTTGGAAAAGAATTCTTGAGTGCTGTTTTAGAGAATGAGATTGTGGGAACCACGCTTGGCAGAAATGAGGAAGGGATGCTGAGACTGACTGCTGTGGCCTTGAGTGGATGATAGTGGGTGATGGGACAGCCTTGTCATAAAAGCCACAGCAATGCCTGTTCCAGACAGCTCAACAGGTTACAATGGAGTTTGCTGTTCTGTCCATCGTTTTTATTGGATTGAAGTGGAAAACAAACAAACAAAATGAAAAACTGCTGTGCACTTCAGCAACCAAGGAATCTGTGACCCAGCTCGTTTCACAGAACTAGAACATTCCGGGACACCTTCTAAGACCAAAAAACCCTCTTTTGGCACACTAGTTTGATGACTGAAATAGCTGAGGCTGCTTGATTTCACAGTTATGAGAGAATCACAGCCCCAGCTTATCCCAGCTAGCAGCAGCTCATCTCCAATAATGAGGGAGACACTCCTGTCAGGGAGTGTCTGGAACAGAAGACCTTTGGCTGTCTAAATCAGGCTATAACCATTCTCTGGAATTAGGTCAGAACTCCTCACTGCTGTGCATGACTGTCCCCACCTCCTCCTCTTACCCATAGATTGAGCAGATTATGTTGCTGGCACATTGCTGGTGTTTTGTTCATTCTGTTTGTGTCCTTTTGAAAGTCTCTTGACACCCTTGACTGTGTTTTGTATCTTGGCAAAGTCTGGGATGGCTGCCACGCTCCTCTTGGTCCATGTGGGCTCTTCCTCTGGAGGCCACCCCTTTTACATGCATTTTACTGCATTTTTACATGCAGTTTTACATTTTTACATGGCTCTGCTGCGTGGGGATGGCATTGGGTATTGAGAGTCCCATCAATTTTCTTTGTTTGATGTTTAAATTTGCAGCAGGAACTGCTGTCTCAAATTAAAGGAGTTACAACCCTCTGAATTTCTTCATAATGAAAGGCATACCATCCCAGGAATATTATTCTGGATGTGTGTCCTGCATTTTATCATTAATTCTGCTATGAAGTGATCCTTGTACCATCATTAGGAAAGAACTTCCTTGAATGTTACTTTTTTACTTTCCCAACTCTTTTGCCTCTGGGATAAATTATAGCTAACTAAATTCTGATTAATTTCTGGTGGTGTTTTTTTCCAATGGAAAATTGATCTCTTCAAAAAACAAAATTTTTGTTCCCTAGAGAATATTTTCAGGATTTTTTTAAATTGAAAATTCATCCAGTATCTTTAAGGGAAGGTGTGGTAGGGATGGCAATACACTTTGAACCCAAACCTAAAAATTATAGCCAGAATCATTAAAATGAACAAAAGAAAAAAATTTGATAACTAATATTTTGATTTTAATAAAATCACAACTTATATGAACGCTTTGTTTTAATCTGTGCTGATCAAAGTTTCACGGGGAGGGAAGGCAGGCTCATTTCTCTGTCCAGGTCTACATTTAAGCTCTCTAGTTCAAGAGCAACTTCTCCTGTGTGTTTGATCCTCAGCCCTTTTTTTATTTTTTTCCCCTACTGGAGAATCCATCCAGCAGCCTTGGTGCAGTCCTGTCATGCAGATCCAAACAGGCTTTGCATGTGACTTCACAGAAATAAAAACATTACTCAGAATTCCTTCCAGACTGAAGGACCTGCTTAAGAGGGAGTGACACATTTGTGGTGTCACTCCAGGCCACCACAGGCTGACCTAACCTATCCAGTTTTCATTTTACTGCCTAGAAAAGAATGCAGAATAAAATGAGAACTGACAGAGAAAAGCTGTGTCCTGATAATTTCTGAGGATTTTTTTTACTGTCTCTAGAATGAAATGTTTTTCTTTGAAAGCAATGTCAGAGTTGTGCTGAGTGCTTTCTGCTTACCTTTGTTGATGCTAATTTTCATGTGACACCTTGGCTTCCATGGACAATGACATGTCAGGGTAAGAACACTTGGCAGCACGTGCTTGCACTGCACTCAGGTCCAAGTGTTCTTACATTTCTGCTGCTCCAGTGATGTGAAGGAACTCGAAGGCTCCCTGTCCTTCAACACCACAAACAAAAGGCTTTTTGCTCCTTTTTTTCTCTGTAATCAAGCCAACACCTTTTCCATCTTCTCAGCCTTTGAGGAAATGTTAGTGTGGCCAATAAGGAATATGTCTCAGATGGTAAATGTAAGTTTTAATTTGTCTGTAATTGTCAGTGTTCCTTTTTGAAGACCATCACAAAGGACATTTATTTGAATAATATTAATGACCAAACTCTCCTTTGCAGAAATACAGAATAACAAAGTCCAGTTATGCCTTCTCATTTTAGTAATAAAATCAGAACAGTTCCCAACTACTCTTTTCCCATTAGCAACTCAAGACTTTTTTTTTTTTTTTGCAAGAGTATCATGGGAGATGTTTTGAGGTTGCTGCACCTTCAAATGGAACTTGCAGGGAGAAAAAGTCTTAGCTTGCACATCACTGACCTGGATATTTTCCCGGTGATTTCAGAACATTAAGGTGTTCACTTATAAAATTGGTGACTCCACAATCAGCCCACAAAGGAATGATACCTCGTGAGCGAATAAATTACTTTCCAATCTTAAAATAAAAGCAGGCTTTCAGAGTCATGTGGATCTTAACTTGTAGTGCAGCTGGAATTACAAGATCACTTAGCTTTGTTTGTTCTTTATTGGTCCTGAGTAGAGCACATTTACCTGGTGGTTTTAATTTATTTCAAGCACACAATAATACTCCTGTGACTACTTTATAATGAGCTGTTAATGAACAGATCTCAAAAAGTGAATTTCTGCTATAAAATCTGCAGAAGAGAAGTACAAATAGGTCCATTATATACAGAGCTTCTTATTAAGACTGTGTTTCTGTGGTGTTTCTAGCTTTTAAATTCCTACTCCTATGAATGTTTTTTCCTTTTTTTCACTGTTATAATCTCCTCATGCTGGCTTCATAGGGCACATAAACAATGACTTGGGTTTTTTTGTTTTCACTCTTTATAAAAAGTACTATGATCAGCATTCTTAATACAGTATTTAAGGACACATTTGCATTAATTCATGTAATTACTGAAAGTTGTAGGTCATTCTACTTTTTTTAGAGAGCCTTTTTTAAGGGATCTCAGTCTAAATTGATTTATATAATTTCTTTTTGTAATAGTTGGTCTGTATGACTTTAAGTAGTGCAGTACTATTACAACTGCATTATCAATTAGGCTTAAAAGCTGGTATTTAAAACAGCTTATTATATATGTCACAAGTCATTTCCTTTCACTTTGGCCTTCCTCAGTCTGCTTCACTAGAATTACTCCACTTTTATTGTGTTGGAAGTGACTTCAGGATAAAGCCCTTAAAGTAGGTAAGGGTAATGCTCACAGCTTCATTGGTTTAAAAATCCACCCAGCAAAAACTGTAGCTACTATTAAAACCATGAAGTCGGACTTATTTTTAAGTCAGACTTTTGAATACATTTGAGTTACAAGCAGACATCTCATACCAAACAGATAATATTGGATTTTATGTGAAGACTGCACCAGATAAGAATAGTTTACTTATTTAAAAGGAAAAGTGTGGGGTATGTGAAGCATAACAAGTTTGAGCTCACAAGGAATTTATAATTATTAAAACATGAGAATGCACATTAATTACATTTAAGGAAAAATCTTTAACCTTTTGTTCACACAAAGATGTTCCTGGCTTATTTTTTAAAATTTCAGTTCAGTGAATTTTGAATTTTGGATGATCAGTAGCTTATTTCTGATCATTCCTAGTCAGTCTCATCATCACTATCCAATCTTAGCAACAGACTCATCCATGGAAAAAACAATTCATTAATTTAACAACCTCATGTTAAAACCTGTGACTTTCTTGCTCAGATCCCACTTTTTAATCACTCATCAATTCCCCATGTGTCAATTGGGAACACCATGACTCCACCTAGTTTACATCAGGACACAGGTTTTATAGCCCTTAGAAAAGTCAACTTCTAACAGTTGATACTTTCAAGCTTTTTTTAATGTACAGTAATAGCAGAAATAAGTATTCCTTTATTAGTTTTATTTAGTTTTAAGTTATAAAATATTTTTATCTGCTCCAATAAAATGTTATTATAAACAAAGCAGGTATGAAGTGGGGAGAAAAGCCTTTGCTTTAATACTTAAATATGTAACTATGTATAGCCTGGAGGAGGTTTATTGGCTCCTTAAGGCATGTAAAGAATTTAGTACCTTTAAAATATTAGAAATTACTCTTATTTATGAAGGTTAAAATAGTCTAGTCATAACTGAGGCCAAATCCTGTTTTCATGAACTAATGACTCGTTTGAGAACCAGCCAAGTGTGTTGCAAAGTGATTTAGTACAGATGCATGCTACATGGTTTATGGAATTCCTCAATGCCTTGTGTTGTCCTACTTTTTAAATGCATGGGCATAGGGGTTTTTTTCCCTAACTGTGATTGGAAGATCACATGTAATTTGGTTTTGGGCAGGAGTAAGAATTTGTTTGGTTAGTTTTTTGTTTGTTTGTTCTTTAAGGACTCTCAATAAGTATGAAATGCTATGTCCTACTTCACAATCGTGGAGATACTTTGGTTTCTTTGGATTCTTTCATTTCCCTTGGTAAAACTTTCTGGTTTATGACTTGCATCTCCAGCCACGGCTGAGTCTCATTTGTGCTCTGTTACCACCTTCTACTTCCAATACACTTTCCTGAGCTGCTGTGGGCTGTACCAAAGTGCTGCCTGGAAATGAGCTGCAGAGCTCCATGCTGTCCTCAAGCACCACTCCAGCACTGGCTGAGGGACGATTTTACTGAAGCAGTGATGCAGAACACAACTGTTTACTTCTCAAGTCCTACCCATTCTGACTGTGGATAAGGACTTTTTCCTTCACACATTTCTCCATAAAGCCAGGTGACAGACATCATTTATGCAGAGAGTTGAAAGGCCTTGATTGATTACCAATTAGAGGAAAATCCTGCAAGAATGAATTCATTAGAGAAGGCAGATGAGGAATGCTGCTCTTGTCATGAACTGGAAGAGAACCAAGAATGTAATGAACTAAGCAATGACAAAGTCACCTCTGAATTTTATTTGCATATCAGAGAAAGGCCTTGAGTTTTTTACCTGACAGGTAGCAACAAAATATCAAAACACTGGACAGTACTCTTTATCAGGACATTTTCTTCACATTTATAGGTTTTATGCAGCTCCTGTTTTAGCTGCTGGGGAAGAGTACCCTTTGAATACAAGAGTGGATGATCTCAAGGCTGATCTAGTGTGACACTGCATAGTTTCTATGTCTTAAAACTGCTGGGTTCTCATTTGGCTTAGAAATTATAAAAAAATAAGGGGATGGTTAGAGCCCAGATCAAGAAAGATTTATATGTAATTGAAGGTTCTACTTTATTATTAAATAATTCTGTAATTTTGTTCTTTGTTATCCTTTTTCTTGCACTTCTGATCAAGCAGAACATGCTAAAACTGAATATAAACTAGATCTGGTCACTGTGTGGGCTGAAATCAGAGCATCCTTTTAACCAAGATCCATAGAAAGGGAAGTTGGTGTTGAATAATGTGCATCAGAGTGCAACAGCTCAATGTAATTGCACATCTCCTCCCCACAGTGCCCTGTTTCACACATGGGAATTCCCATCCTAGAGCAACCTCAGCTTCTGCTCTTCCAATTGCAATACAGACAAAAATACTGGAAGAAACCCATATCTCTCAATATCCTTTCAATTTGTGCTAAGGAAAGGAATATAAATTATTTATTATGATATTATTTATTTACTATTTATATTTTCTACAGAAATACATATATATATATGCATACAGAAATATATACATATATGTATATAACCTTTTTCTATTTCTCTGCTCTTTTACTGTCTTGCTTTCTTGATTAGTGTTTGACCATAACCAGGATTGCTAAGAAGTGACATTAATTGCAATTAATTGTATTTATTCTAAGCTATAACTTGACATTATCAACATTATTGATTACACCCGTGTCTCTACAAAATATGTAACAGGAAAAATACACATTCCCTTCCTACCATTGAAAAAGCTGAGGAGAACCAACCCTTCTCAGTCATATCCACAGGAAAAGCTCTTCAGAAAAAAATACAAGCAGTCTTTGTGCTGATGTTGAAATGTGTTGTTAAATGCCAAGAGCTACTAAAACAATTTTAAGATGTGATACAGCTTCCTAATCAGGAAGTTACCATTATTTTATACACTGAAATACTACATTTCAAGGATATAGTCACTATTTAGTAACTCTCTGCATCTGCTGTAAAATTTGTATTCAGATTTCATTTAAGCAAAGACCAGATACAAAATTTAGCTCCTTTAGAGTCACATGTTTTACCATAGCTTTTAAATATTTTCATATTGTGCATAAACCAGTTTTAAAATACTCTGGAAACTCTTACAGATATTAATGTACTCAAAAATAGAAATTAGTCAGTGAAGCAAGAGTATAGTTATTCTAAAAAATAACTTCTGGGTCCCTACTGCATTATTTCCTTTTTTCAAAATTAGATGTATTTACAAATTATTAAATATTTGCCCAATATCCATAGTTTAATTTTTTCTTACAACAGTATAAAAAGGCTGAAAATAGGAAAATTTTTCACCACTTTAGTTTGAAAGCAAAATGTAGATAGAATTCCATGCACTTACAAATACATCCAAGTGTGCCAGCCTGCAGCCAGTCAGAAAAATCAAGTAGTAAATGTGACATTTCTGTACAAACAATATTTATTATTGAGCAGAACCCTTAAATTGCTCCATTTAAGCCCTTCAGAGTTAGAGAACAGGGTGTGCAAAAAGGATTCCCATGATCACTCCAGCTACCACACTAGTAAAAGCTCTAGAAATGGGAGGAGGAAAACAGCTGGAGCAAGGCCTTCAAACAGTTCAAATGGTTATAGTAGCAATAAAAGAGTTGATGACTTACTGGTATCAATTAGTCAGCCTGTAAGTATTTTCTCACAGGAATTAAGATGTTTGTGTAGACAAAGCAAATGACCCTGAATGTCCTGAACTTGTGCATTATTTCATGTTTCTGGTTAATTTTATTGTACTGAAGTTTCAAGATAGGATGGAATCCTTAATTTTTATTTAGCTTCATATAACTTCTTGGAGTGCTTTTGACTCCTCCCAGTGTCCTTTACACCTGTAATAATTTGGTCTAGTGTTTGGTTTGATCAGGCATATGTTTCCTAATTACATTCCTGAGAAGCATCATGGGGATGAAGGGTGAATTAAGGAATTCTGTAACTGTGTTGAGAGTGGCAAAATATTATTACCTTTAAACTCTGAATGTGCTGGCAGTTCTTTGGCTCTAGAAAACATTTCTAGGGAGTTTGCTACAGGCAATTCAGTAGAATCAGCTGGCAAAAAGCAGTTCCTTAACTAGTAAGCAAGGCCTGCGTCCAGGAAGTTCCCTGGAGCTGGACACTTCAGCTGCATCTTTCTGTCTATTCAACTTTAAACCTTGAAAACTCCCTGAAGTTCCAGTCCTCCATTTCTAGACCCTGACAAGAAATTGCTTGTTATTAGTCTGGTTGTATTTCAATGGTGACTTTCAACAAGGAAAGTTATGCTGTGGTAACCAACCAGCTAAAGCACACAAAAAATAGCTTATGTTTCCTTTTTTTTCCTTGTGTCTCATTCTTTATAAGTGTCATCTCAAAGATGAAAATTAAATTAAAAATAGTTAATAACAAATCTCTTTTGTATGAAAGAGTTAAAACATGATGGAACTACAGCTCCTTTTCATAGGATTTCTATTCAACATTGTTTTGGGTCCATTCAGGTGCTGGAAATCAGTACAACTCCTAGATTTTCACTGAAATTATGCCAAGTTATACCACTTCAGAATCAGCTGAGTTTAGCAATCCCTATTCTATTAAAAAAAACCCAAACCCTTTTATTGATGTTTCATATAAATGTAAATGTTCAATTGTTTACAAATGTTTTAGAAGAAATGAACATTCTTTCCTTTGACAATTAAATAATTTACAAGAACTTCTGTAGTAGAATCACTGTAAGAAATCTTAAGAAAATATTAATTAGATTGCTAAGAAGTTTGCAGCTCTTGATTTGTCCAGAGTTTGCATCCAGGTAACGGCTAATAAAAATATTCCCTGTTTGAAAACTGAGATCACCTGTGGACAGACAAATCCTTTGAAGTCTCTTCAATCCTCTGTGACCTTGAGTGATTTGCTTGAAATCCCGAGCGGTTCTTCAGTTGGACTGAGGTTCATTTCGAAAATGCATCGCCGAAGGTTCAAAAAACTGGAACAAAAGTTTAGAGAGGTTTAAGCCGAGGGTTGTTAACTGTTAACACCAACTGGGTTAACCCACAAACCCATGGGATTTCTAACTCTCTCAGCAGACTCAAAATAGAACTGCACTACAAGGAGAATCCTCTTAGAATTTGATGCTCATTACCTGGATCATCAAAGCTCAGTTGTTAAGTATGTATGGCAATGACTGTTCCTCCTAACCTTTATTTTTTCAGTGTTTCAACTGAAAAATGATGTAATGATATGCACTACAAGCTTTATAATACCAATGTACTGAAGCGAAATACTTTTTCTGCTCTTGTTTCTTTCTCTGCTCTTTTTTCTTCACACCTGACATCATTAGCATCTTCAGCTTATTATATAACTCATCTCCTGCCATCCTGCTATGTTCTCTGCATCCAAATAATATCCAGGACTCAGCAACTTTGATCCATTCAGTGACTTTGTATCTTCCTGTGCTCCCAAATATAAAAGCTGCCTCTGCTTCTTTTTCTGGATTTATCATCAAAATTTTAATATCATCTCCTAATCTAGTTTGATTCACTCCATTATACTTTTTTTTAATTACATGAGAAACTGTAATATAATGTTACATATAAAAATTAAGATAGATAAATTTAGAAATAAGGTGCATAAGATGATGTGGCAGTGGCATATGCATTGTGAGTTATGTGGCAAAGGTAATACTTGCAGCTCTCTAAAAGAGGGGACTCCTTGCACTCTAAATCAAGAAAATTTTAAAATAAACTAAGTGTGCAATTCATCTACCAAGGTCACTGACATAAATTAGTATTCAGCTCAATGACTTAGGAAGATTTAAAACAGAAAACAAAGCCAAAATATGCTATATGACAAAATAAAAAGCTAGAACATCTTTTTCCTCATTTGCCAGAAAGGCTTCTCTTCTTTCAAGAACTTTTCCATTTGTCTAATTTAGACAAATGTGTCTTTTTCATTACTGTTTAGAGCTTCTTGTGGATGGCAGATATTTTGTTCCCTACAGAACAATATGAACCATAGAAATGTGCCTGTTCCATCCCCCATGTGTAAATCATGGGGATGCTACATCCTCAAACCTTCCACCTAATTTAATTTACCTTACATAGAGAGGGAGTAAGTCCTCTTTAGAGTAACTCTGATGCTTTTTTTTTCATAGTATAAATAGCACAGTGATATCACTATAATTAGCACCTATCCACATTAACTTATAAAATCTTTTGAGAGAAAAAGGGGCTTATCTTACAAGTATCTTACAGCATTTTCTGTGGGCTAAAAACTAGCATCAGTTATTTTGTACATTTTGTAGTCCTTTGGTTATATTAGGTTCTACCAATATACAGTCTAACCAAATGCAGGCAGAGAACTTTGCTGGTTTAATTTCTTTGTTTTGACCAGTACAATTGTTTGCTCTGCAATGCTATTGCTACTCTCCAGTGCAAACCCATTAACACTGAAATATCTTATGTATCAAGTTGCACAGTGGATGACTGCTATTGAATGTTTTCCCACTTGTTTCAATAGATAATCGAACTCTTTATTTAAATATTAATGCCAGAAGATGAATGATATCCCCATCCATGTAAAAAAAACATTCAGGTGAATTACTTAATTTTAAGCTGGATTTTTTTTCTTTTTTTTTCTTCAGAGAATGGTGTTTGATTTAAAATATAGAAAATGGTTAATCTTTTAATGAAAGTGTGCTCCTGAGCTTCCTAGTTTGCAAAGCTTGACTTGGTGCAGTATGTATGGAAGTACAAATACAGAGTTCAGTTTAAGATACTTTTGCTCTCTGTCCAGTCCTGGCTGCCCTTCCTGAGGCACAGGTTACACAGAGAAGCTGTGGATGCTTCATCCCTGGAAATTTTCAGGATCAGATTGTACTGAACTTGGAGCAACCTGGTTTAGTGGAAAGTGTCCCTGCCATGGCAGGGATGTGGAATTCTGTGCTCTTCAAGCTCCCCTCCAATCCAAACGAGTCTATGATTGTAGCATTTAAATGTTTAAAGGTGTGCATTTTATTAAAAACACCTTCTTCTTTATACAAACTTCCAAATCAAAAAATGTCTGTGTAATTTCCATACTCTTAGTTTACATGTACAGTAAGAGAAAAGGTGATTAACCTGAAGAGAAAATTATTAATGGCAGGGGAAGAAAAAGTTATCCAAGGAGCACTTTGAAAAATAGTCAGTTCCCAAAGTTCTCATAAATCTTATGAGATACCACACACAAAAATGACTTTTTCATTTCTGTAACACATTATCTAAGCTAAAGAAAATTGCTTAGTAGTGTATTGAACCAAACAGCTTAGAAAAGAGCTCCTCATTTCATGCAACTCTGTGTCATTACACTAACAAGGCTGCTCCTTCCAGCTGAGGCTCTGAATCCAGAACATGAAGTAAAAAACTCTTCTTGCTCCTCTTTCAAAGCCAAAGGCAGAGCCTGGCCAGAAAATAATGATAGGAGTTGAAAATGACCTTTGATTCCAGTGCTAATAACCTGCTTTTACAAACAGGGTCACAAAATGCCTGATCCATTCTCTGTGTACCTCCAAAAACAGTAGGCAGCTGTTTGGTTTAAGCACATGAATTGGTGAATGATATTTGTGCTCAGAATGGTGTACTGGAAAGTTGTTTATTTCAATAAATTAATTAGATTTTTTCCTCTTTCTGTTTTTTAAACAAAAGTCCCATGAACTCAAAAAAGTACCTTAAAAAAGCTAATATACCTGAAATAATGCACAAAATGCACTTTTTAAATTGAATAAACTGAATAATACTGTAGCAACATTAAATCTGTTAGGCCTGAGGGAGCCAAAGATTAAGTTTAACTGCCCTTGAAGCACTGCATGCTTTGTTCACCCAACTTTTGCATCTCCTCTCTTTGGAATTAAAAGCTTACATATTTTTAATACATTTTTAAAGCAAAAAGAATCCTGGTTGTTGAAAGTAACAACTGGTGATACAACATTTGAATTAGAAACCTAGCAGTGTGTATCACAATTATTATTAGTTATAACTGAGTACACAAATGAAGAAATGTAATTTAGGAAGAAGAGATCGGTCAAAATTTACAGAATTATTTAAATTCTTCATAATTCAAAACAACCCAGCTGTCAATATTGTTCTCTTTTCTAAGTCTTGCTGCTGGATTTCTGTTATTCTGTAATGCTACTACAGAACATAATTTCTGAGCTTCTGAGCATGTTTGTGATCTTGCAGAGTAGCATTTAAAAATATTTATAGTCAGCACTTAGTCCTAGATTTGGAAGAATTTTAAAAGCCTGGTTCTAATGTTATTATTAATATACAAGGTTTAGTGTAAATATTTCATCAGCACCAAGGGAAATGGCAAGTATGTTCCAAATATTTCCAGATCCAGAATGTGAATGGTTTAATCACTGGAGTCTTGGCAAGCTGAGGAGCTGGCCTTTAAACAGAAGTTGTCATGATCAGACATGAGCTTTTTCAATAGCTCCCTTCTCTGACTGAGATAAGTAATTTGCACACATAGTCAATATTTTAAGAGCAGGATCAGTAACTCTGGCACAAATGCTAAATTTAGCACTGGGCAGGGCTGGAGTGGCCAGGAGCTGGCAGCTGTGACCTCTTGAGAGACATCTGCAGGAACATTTTTGTGAGAGACAGTGTCTCCTACCTTCCTGCCCTCACAATTCCGTAGAAGCTGCTTGGCAGCACACTCCATCTCTGAGAGACAGCATTTTCCAGATCATACTGGTAGCAGAAATCAGAGTCTGCTGGAGCAGCAGCCTTCTAGCAGAGGTGAGGTGCCACCAATCAGCTGATCAGCACTGTCTCGTTTCTTTGAACTGCAGAGTCTCTTGGCTGCCCACAAGATTTCCCTCAGCCTGCTTTACCTTTAATCTAGGAAACAAAGGTACAGCCTGATCCTAACTCACACCAGATTTCCAGCCTCTGTTTTTATTGATGTAGGGACTTTGTGCATTTGGTGCTATCTAAATACCATCATTATCTCTCTAGCTGTCCTAAATAAACTAAATGTACCAATCAAATTGACTGCAATGTACAGTGAGATCCAAAACTCTATAGCAACGAGGCAAATGAATATATTTTTTATCAAAGAAATAGGACACCATTAACTTTATTTAGGCAAAAAAGGAGGGAAAATAGAGATTTAAAGCATTAAAGGCTTAAAGTTTAATGACTGATTACTGAGTGATTATTCTAGACATTCTCAGTTTGCAGGGCACATGTCTCTTCTGGACCCTATGGATATATAAAGGTGTATCACTCTTAGCCTGACTCAAACAAACTTAAGAAAAGATTTTTCAGCCTTATTTTCATAAGGCAGTATGATTTTTATGAAAAAAAAACAGGAAAAATGTATTGACATGTACAAAACTAGGGACTCTTGATTCACAATTTTTATACTGCCGTTATTAATATTTTATACTAGATAACAAACTTTTTGGGGAAATTTATGGTATTAGCTCCCTGAGAAAACCTTGGGATATTAAAGTTCTTATCTCTTTCACTTCGTGGCTTCAACAGATATTTCTACCATTCCTCACAACAGGTTAAGAAATAGAAGATTTAAGATCAGTTTGTTTGCTGAGAATGTCATCCTGTGCTGTCTTACAGAGCATTTTCTGCTCAGTGCAGCAGGAGTTAGAGAGAAGTGTTTACATTTCCCCTCCTCAAACAGCCTTTCTGCATTGTACTGAGCGCTACAGATTATTTTTTTGGAGAAAACACTCTAGTATTTCTCAGAAAGGACTGATGAACTGAGTTGCAACAGTAAATGAACAACTGAAATAATGCTGGCCAAGTAAACATATTACATATTATAGATGAGTATTCAGAAAATTTACTACTCACTTCCATAGTGTCTTTTGAAAGATAAACAACCCAGTACACCAGGTTGAATCCTGCAAATGCCACTGGAAAGAGGATCCTGGAATACTGGTCTATTTTACTTGCACCTCCAATAGCTGGTGGCTGTGGTGGGGCTGGTGGAGGAGCAGGCAGAGGCTGACACTGGGATGCAGTGTTTGATATTATGCTGGCTTCAGGAGACTGCTCTGTCTGAGATGCTACGGAGTTCACTCGCTTCTTCAGGTTAGAGTTGGAGTCAGAATGCTGTGAGAGAAAAAAAGAAGAGGGAAAAAAGGTGATATTTCAATGTGGTATTCACGTGCCCTCTGAACAGAGAGAAGTTGTGAGACAAGCAGAGAAGAAAGAAAACATAATTCTTATCTCTCTTGCTGTGCTGAAGTGGAATGCAATATTGAGATTGTTTACCCAAAGGAGGATGTTTTGTTCCCTTGGCCTATCAGGGCCAAGTGTGTGTGAGTCTGGACTGTCACAAGACAGCCACGAGAGAATTGAGATGAGTGCAGTGTGTGCAGCTGTGAGCAAGGGTGAGTGCAAGGCAGATCAGTTAGATGCAATGTATATAGTACAGAATAATACAGTAATTATTTAGTCTTCTGATGATGGAGTCAGATGCCTCATCATTTTCTCTCCCTCACACGTCTGAGTCTCCCTTGCATCAATATTTGGATAGAGTCTTAGGTTTTGTGATCTTTAGACTTCTTTCCACCTTTTAACTGAACTTTCTGATTTTATTGTTGCTTCTCTGCTATAGTACAATCTCAGAAAATCACAAAAATAATGCATCTGTACAGAAGGATATATATTTTATGGCCCAAAGCTTGGTTGTAAAGCCATGAAAGAATATGTGCTTTTCACATTGTTAACATTGTGATAAGTGGAAGCTCCAAGAGAGAAAAAGAGAAGATGGAGTTAAAAGGAAAAAAAGTAATGGTGTATCTAAATTGTAGTAGGTTGGTATGACTGAACTTTATGTAGATATGGATCAAGATTGAACCAAACAGCAATACAGGCTGGCTCAGGTGCAACCTTCCCTGGCTGAACCCATTGATGAGTTTGGTAAAGACTGAATGGAGTCAAGCAGTCATGCAAGAACTAGAAAAGTGCTGCACAAAAGGCAATGGACTAACTTTACAGCTGCTGAAGACATGAATGCTGAATGGTCCTCTTGCTTTTTCTAGGATAAAATTTCCTTTTTAAATATATCTCATAATTCCCACAGCACTTCCATGAATACAACTGAAAAGAAATATACTTAGCTGTAATGGGACTATTTTTATTTTCATTTATGGTGAAATGAAACCAAATTACTCCCATATTTTGTGCAGTATTTGCAGCCAGGTCCAATTACTCTTCAGAAAGCTGTATTAAAACTCTTCTGAAAATTCAGCCAGAACTTAGGGACATGTAGAGCTTACCTCTTAGTTACTAGGCTAAAATGTATATTAATTTTGTACATCTGTTTTATTTGGGACCACGTTGCCATTATTTTACTTTCACAAGAGTGGAAGTGATAGAGTTCTTCCTTCCAGAAATGATTAGGAACAGGATCAACCCCAGCCTAAGCCTGCTCTAATGGATATCAATTCCTCCCTTCCACAGTAGCATCAAATAGGAGGAAATATTCAAAGACCTTGCTGCTCCTGCCATACCCCAGGATGGCCATTTGTGGATGCATGGCAGCAGCTCTAGGATTCATCTGATGGCTGAGAAAACACAGAGGGATGCCAAGAGTGACTTTGTTTGTTTGTTGCTTGTTTTGAGATGAAGTACTGTAGTGTTCTGTAATATGGAGCTTAAGCCTAAAACGTTGTCCATAAAACTTATTTCCCTGATTATTGAGGAAAAATCTTGCGCACAAAATCACACAACACACACAGATGTTCTCGGATTTGAATGCAAAGATTTTTCGGTCAGCAGAACGAGGTGACCAAATGACTGAAGCAGATGAGGGAAGTCTTGGACAATGTAAATAACTCCCAAAATAACAGCACATACATCTATAGTAAAATGGAAGACTAACATTGGAATGATTTTAAGGTAGAAAAATGCTATTAGATAGGCAATTTCCAAAGCCATTCATTGGGAGTGATTTAATGACAACCATTCACATAAATGTAGCCTGCTGTCAGCATTTTTGGGATTTATCTTGCAGGATTTCTAAGCATGGGAACAGATTTTAGTCAATCAGATAAATGACTGAGTCACTAAAAGGAAAGGAAGCATTTTCTGATACATTTTCCACTCTTATACTTGGGCCACAATTTCTAGATAACAGACTAACCTAGCACAACTGGTGTCTCCTGGGTGACTTAAAATAGCTGTAACAGGAATTATCCTTCCAGAAGTCATTGTTACTGTCAGAGAATCAGAACAAGTGACATTTCCACAACAGGATGCCAAGTTCTGTTCATGAATGAATGGACTGGTATCCAATTAAAATTAGGGAGAGATGGATTTCTCACAGCTGATTTTAGTCCAAACAAAAGGTGAAGGGTTGAAGTAAGTTTTCCTTACTTCAAAAGGAAAAGTGTACTTTTTCTCTATGTATTTCTCTTACCTACTGCCCTTTTTCTTCCCCTACAACCAATCATCATTTCCAATTTGGTCACTATACATTATATGAGTGGTGCCATGCTCTGAAAGGGTATTAAAAATCATTCCTGCTCTGTGCCTATCTGGAACACAGATGTTTCGTTTTGTATTTTGCAGTAACACAGCAAGCAACAGACAGATTTAAATGGAGGATGAGCCACAGATGTGTCACAGAAACAGAAAGAGGGTTATCCATGTCCACTTGCGCTAATCATAATAATAATAATCCCCCTCTCTGAGCAGACTGCCTGGCTGAGCCTGCCTGCTTTCACTCAAGTTCTGTTCCATTTGCCTGCGTGCTCTGCTTTGAACAGAACTGTACCGGTTGTAAGGCGTCTTGTTTTTTCAATCTTGTTTTTGAATGTCTGTGGAATAACTTGACCTTTTGTGGAGACTGTGTGATTCCTAAAAATACAAGTGTTAAGGTGAATCTTAGTCCTTTTTATCTACAATATTCTGGTACAAGGATGGTCAAATTCTACTCTGGATTATTTAAGCATGAATCAGGAATTACAGTGCTGAGGTGATGGAGTTAATAGTAAATAGAACAGATGTAGTGTATGGTCACTGGATGATGTTTAGTATTGAACATATTTAGAATGTGGAGGTAGGAAAATCTTTGTGATCATTTCAATAAGCACTTGGAAAAGTGTAATCCTGGTCATTATTTTATTTATATTTATTAAATCTCATTCCTATAGAAGGAAGATTGCTAAAGTAGGAGGATTATCTCAATGTGATTTCATCTCAGGAGAAACCCTGTGTAGTTCTTTTCACTGTCTTTAACAGTCCTGTGTCCCCATAACAGCAAACTCAGGGTCAAATCTATTTTCTTCTAAATCCCTACTCAGGATATGGAATTCTAAGTCCAAATTTATCTCAGATGTGTAATGATGTCTCTCAGTATGGGAGTTGTTTGTAGCCCAGACTGCTGCCCCAGAACCACAACTCATATTTTTCATTGGAATTCACTGCTGAACCAAGAACAGGAGGCAGTGAGGAGACCATATAATTCCTTATTACCGTTCTTCTGAACAGCAGCTACAGTAATTTGTCTACTGTATCTAGATTTAACTTCTCCTTTTGACAAAGATTACATACAATAACATCATGAAATGTTAACAAAACAGAGAAAATGGAAATGAATAGCCTATTTTGCATAGCTCCCAGAGCCAATCACTCAAGTGAGGACTGTTTTACAAGCAGCAAGAACAAGAAGCCTGAGGCACAGCACACTCTGTCGTAAGGAAATAATGGATTTTCTGAAGTTACTGAACCTTGATTCACAGGAACTCTTGCACTCATGTGGAATGTTAGTCCCATCAGGCAATTAAACTTGCAGCTCTGTGTGAGGAGGCAGTGACACAGAGCAGATTGCCAGTCCATTGTTTAATGTGAGACACCACCACACTGCACTAGGCAGCACTGGTATGTAGATGGCCTGTAAGGTACAGCCAAGCTATCCCACCCCCTGGAAAGCTCACAAAGCACTCTCCTCCTGTCTATAAAGCTCTGCTCTCTCACAACTCTCCTCAATATCACTAGAAATTGCTTATACTCAGAATATCTCAGGAGGCTTTCACCAAATTTCTTTCCTTCCAGATCTGAAAAAATACAGCATACATAATCTTGGAGCAAATAAAATTCTTTGTCTGCTCTTTCTGATTCTTTTGGTGCATGCTAACTGTGATTTATGAATGCACTTTGTTCTTATGCTTCTTTCCCTCAAGAGATTTCTGTAATTCATATTTGTAGAATTCTCTCCTCTGTTGCTTTGTACTGCAAATGCATATTCTCAGTATCAGTTTAGTTTATGATCTAACAGTAACATCAGTCTCTTATATATGCAACCCAGATACTAACTTTAAAAAAACTAATATCTGTATGTCCTTCCTTATCTCTCTTTTACTCACATCCTTTTTTCCTGCTAGCAATGCAGTAAAAAGAGGTTCATGACAATAATCTCTAAAGGTTTAGATAAAAATAATGCGTTAATTCTTTTCTTCATAATTTATTTGATTAAAGACACTGAACTTTCCTTATATCAAAACACATAATCACACAAACCAACCTAGAACCAGAGCTCAGTGTCTGTAAAAGGCAGAATGCCTAATTAAATATATAATATTTTTTGCCTCTGCTCATTAATAGATACAGTTTAAGAAATTTCAACCATTACAGACGTAACAGCATGCTAGTGACTTATCTCCCAAAGGGGGAATTAAACATGTTTTAGCCCCTACATCCACCAGTGTGATCTGCAAAAAACTCTCCTTAGCTCTTGAACAAGCCATATGCAGCATCCTCCAGCAGGAAAGTTCATTACACTATGCAACATCATCTTTTGGCCACGTACCAAGGAACCTCCTTCAACACAGTCCTGTGCAGTTTCAGTATCCATCTCATGGCACAGATTCATTATAAACCCTAATTTGGACACTTTGAATGTCTCATCTGTGGGATCGATCTGATTAAAAAAAGTCTATTGCAAATAATGCGTGAATAGCTGTAAACAGTGTCCTGCACAATCAAAAGCTGAGAGTAGTTTAGAAGTCATTAACAGCCCTAGCTTCAGGCATCTCTTTAGGAATTTTAAATTACCTGTGCTAGAAACACTGAGGAAAAACATGCAGACTTGTTTTCATCATTTTTTACCCTAGTAAAAGGGTTAAATCACTTAGATTAAATTGCTCACTTAGAGCAGGGAAAACCACACTCAACTTCTTTTTTAACCTCCAGGAAATGAAATTCTTTTCTCTCAGAAGCCTAAACATCAGGTGAAGGTGAGTAAGGGGAGAGGCTGTTACCTATTACATCAAAGCTATTTTACTTTGCATGGAAAAATCTAAAGATCTATATAGGCAGGAAGCATAACTGAAAAATACCCAGTGCCCACTGTATTAAAATTGCTGTCATATAAAGCAGATATGCAGTCAGGAGTGCACAGACTGGAACCCTGGTCATTCTCTTTTCAAAGGGCAGGAGCTATGGTAGAGTTTCTTCCTAACATTTATTTGTAGTATGCCAGAACAAACATGTAATTGGCACAGAGCCTCTCTGCTGTCAAAATATGTTTTTACATTAAACAGATTTAAATTTTCAAAGCCACATTTGGCTCTTAAATCTATCAGTGTCTGCCCATATGTTTTTTTCCTATAATTAAATTTACTTGATTTTCTTACTATCCTCCTGAAAAAAAAAAAAAAAAGAAAAAAAAAGTACTGGGATTAGGCCTCAGTGTTGTCAGTCGAGACCTTAAAGCATATAGCTGTTTTAGAATGATACCAGGATACATAATCAATATATTCTGACATGACTGTAGGAAACTAAATCCTCTATACCATTGACATACAGCTGTTCTGCAGCTGGCCAGGTTAAAGGGAATAAGAATCCTTTCCTGCCCAAGCTGTGTTGTTTTGAAACAAGGCTGGAGGGAGAAGGAAGCTCTCCCAGAGGTATTTCACTGCTCTGTGCTGATTTCTGTTAAAACATGAGGACTTTTAGAACATAACTGTGAGCAAGCTGTTTCAGAGTGGTAATCTTTTGTCTTTTACATGTAGCCTCTCACAGGGAAAGGATGTCTTTTGATCCATGGGGTTACTCCCTGACCATCCCACAAAGCATTACTGCAAATGGTGTGCTCCACACAGTATCACCAACCCCCTTGCCCTGAAACTTCCAGGACTGGGATCTCCCTGGGAAAAGAAAGCCATCAAGAGGAAACAATGCAACTGATGTAGAAAATATACATTTGAAATGGATTTAAAAGCTAAATGCCATCATGGTTTTATATGTGTATGTATAAGATGTCTGGTTTTGACGTGCTAAAGCCAGCTTGGCCACCCTACGAGTAAGAACAGGTTTGTGTCAGGGTCCAGATGAATGCTCAGCTTGCTGCCCTCATGTTCTGCAGAGGAACACCCATAGTTTTGTATTTCACACAGGGATTGCCTGCAGCTGATGGAGAGAACATGCCAAATCCTGCTCTCAGTTAACTGAGGTAAATAGAGAGGCTTTCCTGGAGCCAGCCCAGGCCTGCTGGGCTCTCTGCTGAGCACATGGGCACAGCCTCATCTCTCTTGCTGACCCCACCACAGCTCAGTGGCTGCAGCATTTTCTCCTTTCATTCTACAGTAGAGCAAAATTTGGAGATCTAACATATTTCTTCTCTGAGTGTACAGGTTTTTTCTCTACATTACGAAAACCTGTGTAACAGACTTTATTTGAATAAAGCAAAATTTTAAATAAAATTAACTAGACTGAAGGGGAAAGAAGGCTCCTTAATATTTTAATTTTTTTTTTTTTTCTCAAAACCTTTAATCTGGAATTACAAAAAAAAAAAAAAATCTCTTCTGTAGATATGTTTATCTTGACTCTAGCCCTCGCTGTAGCAGGATACTGAGCATTAAGCTGCGTGCCTTAAAAATAACTGCTGTAGGACTAGTAATGTTCCTGTTGAAGCACAAGGCTCAGTGAGAATGACAGTCCAGAGGAAATGGTCATACACATGCAATCAGCCTGTGTTAAACACACTGTTAGCATTCAAATTAGACACTTCAGGTCTGTGTCATATGAAATTATATCACTGACTGCAGTCTATCTATGGATGTGTCAACATACGAAAGTTCCTTTCCACTTATCTCTACCAAAGGAAAAAAAGAAAAGGAATGAAAAAAGAAAAGCTTCTTAAAATCTGTTATCCTATAATCACTCCTTTTTCCCAGAATGCCCTTCTGGAAGGGAACCTTTTAAATCCAATAGCTAATTCTTCTAGAAACCTTTTTGACTACATCATCTTGCCCTCAATTTTAAGTACCCTTTGTTTTTATGATCTCACTGAGTTTGCTCTTTGTCTTACTGCAGTTCTCACAGAGAACTGATCCTGGGAGAAAAACGTGGTGGATGTACAGGGCTTGAAAATGGCTGTCTCTTGCCTTGAGCAAGATCAGGTCTCTAGAATTTTGTGGACATTGTGGGCTGTTTTAGAAACTGAATATACTTTGGGGCCTAAATTTTATAAGATTTACCACTCTTCTAAATCTGTATGCTGTCAGCTAGATGTAAATAATTTTCTTGAGCAGATTGTTGCAGGGTGCTTCCTAGATGTGTATTTTATTCCTAGATGATTTCTTTTTTCTTTTGTTATTTTTTGCTTGGAAAACCTAACAAGTTAATATTTACAATACAGGAAGGAGGGTCTTCAGTTTGCTTTTTGCTTGTTTAAGACTGAAGACCTTGATAAGAAATTTGAACCTTTTAACTTTATCTTTTATTCATTTGTTCAACAGAAATTTTATGTCTGGTGCCTACCTTGGTCAGCTGTGATTCATAGATCATGTAAATTTGGAGGAGCCCTATCATCAGGAGCAAGTTCTTAGCTTATCTGGGCAGGAGAAACAGGAGATAATTTTTGGATGAGTTGTTTTCCTGAGACTGGGAATGTGAGGGGGGTGGCCACAGTGGCTGTGAGTGCACCAGCAGCACGTGCAGAGTCAGCCTAAATGTTTTCATATTGCTCAGCAGAGACTTTTCAGGGAAAACAAAATTAGTATTTTTTGGTTTGTTTTTTCCTTTCTTGTAAACCTCCTTATGGTTAACTCAAACTTGAATAAGGAAGTGTGTGAAAGACAAATACAAGCTGTTGTTCCTCTTCAAGATGTAGTAGCTATCAATATTTTCTTCATGCTATATAAAACCACATGAACTTTTTGCTTTTTCTTTTCTGATAGCTTGTCCTCCAAAAAAAGAGTCAGCAAAACTTATCAACTATGATTTTAATAGTTTGAAAGTACTTAAATGTTGTAACTTTAACTGCTATTTATCAGCAAATGTGGTAAGGTGTTGCCTTGGTATGGGCACCTCTTAGATTGACTCTCTTATTCAATTATGGATTCAGAGGTTTTGCAAAAGGTCATTCAAATTGTTATTTCTCTAAAAATGGAAACCATGGTGGTAGTAAAACTGATTTTGAAACAGGAAGGCCACAATGATAAATATATGAACATATGTTGCAATACAGCATTCACAATTTAGCATGAGATTTACAGAGTGAAATTTGCAAGCAATTCTGACACAGTTTTTTGATACTAGAAAGATTTCCTCTCTTTCACGTGTACTAAAATCTATCCTTCATTTATGTTTTTTCTCCCCAAAGCTTCCACCAACACAGATTTCAGTAAGGTAAAGGATGCCAAGTTCATGTACAGGCTAATTACCCATCTTCCAAATGGCTCACTTATGGTCTGTACCCTTGCACTACAGTGATCCCATAATCATCTGGCCAACGCACATGTTCATTCCACTGAACACTGTTACACAAATTCTGCAGACTTGCTGGGAACTACAGCTGCCTGCCCACACTGCCTACAGCATTGCTTAGGAGAAGTATCATGGATAACAGTCTAATGGCTTTCCTTAAATATCTTGCCAAATAAACATCTCTCTGGAGAATCATATTGCAAATTTAAATAAACACTACAAATAAATGAAGTATTTTCATTTTCTGGAATCAGAACAATGTCTTTGATAAATAGACACAATCTGGTTACATAATCTGCTTCAGGTTAAGATCACTTTAATATTGTTTTGCATTCACTACTTCAGCTGCCTGTTCCTATATGATGCTTATTATCAGAAAAGCGAGCAATTACCGAGACAATCTCGTCCTCTGCCGGTACAGTTGCTGCTGATAGTGCTGCTGCCAGTGCTGCTGCCCTGGCTGCCTTCCTCATTGCTCTCTGAGCCTGGAGATTGGTGAAGTAGTTGACAGCTGCAAACTCAATAAGTGCAGAGAAGACAAAGGCAAAGCACACGGCTATGAACCAGTCCATGGCGGTGGCATAGGACACCTTGGGCAGAGAATGGCGAGCGCTGATGCTTAGAGTGGTCATTGTGAGGACTGTGGTGATTCCTTGGAAACAAGAGAAAGAAATGGGGGGTGTTAGAACTTGGCTTCTGCCCTGATACTCTTAAATTCACATATATGAAAAAAGCCATTTTGGTTTTAGCTATCATCCTACATCCCAACAAGACTCCTATGTATTTTGTATCCTTAAATAACGCATGTATACTGGGTTCACCATCTAAAAGGTCTGGAAAAACTTCCTTGATGCATTGAGGAGACTAAAAGATAACATTCTACATGGGACAGCTTCTTAGAATTGTGATAAACATGGCTATAACAAAACCCAGGCTCAAAATATGAAGGAGGTTTTCCTTGGTGGGTTAGTAAGTAGAATGTTTGGCAGAAACCTGGATTCACATATTGTCATTCCCCAACAGTGATCCTCTCTTTCTGCTGTTGTAGCACAAGACAGACCATGGCTTACAGAACCCTCACTAACTCAGTCAAATTCTACATTAGAAACAGCCAGAGCCTGATCCAAGCATTTCAAGTAATAATGCTTTGGTCCACTGAGCTGTTGTCTTTAATCACTGGATACATTTTTTAAGATTCACTAAGAGTATCTTGATTTGAAAGCTCCCCTAGCTACAGACAGGGAAGGACAGAAAAGCTACTTCTCTAGAGCTGCTTATCTATTTTCACAGAGCAAATCTGCTCATGTAGCTCATGGGCCCCATGGTGTTCTTCACATGAATTCATGAATTTATTCTTTCTGTGTTGAAGTGTACAGCATTAATAATGTAGGAAATATACTTACTTCCTACTGCTGCCTGATACAAGCAGAAAATGCAAGAACAAACTCATCATTTACATACAAGCCTCCGTGACTCATATTTATTTATAATTATGCCTGCTAGAATGTAAAAACTGTGGGTATTTAAAGACAGTAAGGTGGAGAATATCCACTTCTATTTTCTGCAGTTAGGAAAGGGTAGGTGGCAAAGTAAAAGATGTTTTAATGTCATATTGTGATGGTCATGTTGAGTTGATGAAGCAATATGCTATGAGTGATGCTCAGAGGAAAGGATGCAGTGTCATAGCATACTGCAGCATCCAGAAAGGGTGACATTATTTTCAGAGTTTCTCTGCAGCTCTCACGTGATGTGGCTTGCCAGCTGTCTGAGGTTAACTACATCCCAATGTCATTACTTATCACATTTTAATGAAATACAAATAGGAGATGGTATAGAAATATGTAAGATTCCTACAAATCTGCCAGACTCATTTTATTATATGAATACAACTATGCTGAGATGTATTTTAATTTCAAAGGTCCAGAGTGAACTCTTTGAAATGATGTGTGATTAGATTAGAATCCGTCTATGTGCTAGTTAGTAATAAAATTGATATATTCTGTATCTGAATAAAAACTTACTGCAGCAGGAATTTAACTTAGGAATAGGTCTCCTATTCTTTTACAGATATAGATAAGAATTCCCTCCATGTGGAGTGAATATTGATGAAATGCTCTGCACTGTGGAAAGCTTGGAAAGCTACTTCATCAAACTGAATACCGAATTGCATTTGGTAAATTGCACAACTGCTGATTGTTTACCCTTGTCTTTACATTTTGGACACTTCTTGGTAAGTTTTGAAGAATGTGTTACATAATGCAAACACTGAAATCTGATAGCTGGCACCCATTTTGGAGGTAAACAAAGTCCTTAAATTATTTTGTGCTGAAAAACTGGTTTAGGCACATTGTTATTCTTCTACAATTAATTTCTCTTCTCTCTAACTTAGTTTTCAGACTTACAAGTAAAAGTGAAAATTCATCATTTAAGTATTTGCAGTATGATGCATTTTAAACCTTCGCCATTTTAGAATTTGCATTTTCACTGAAAAAGACCAGAAGTCTTTTTTTGTCATAAGGAATTTGCCCTCTTTTTCTTAGATTAAGGTATTCAGAATCCAAGGGATTTTGAACAAGTCAGGACTACAAATTTAGACTGTGCCCCGGGAGAAATACAAATGGAATAAGGATTGAAATATTTTTAAAAATGCTATCATTATTTTCCACAATAGAGAAAAGAGTTAATTTTACTCTTTCATAAAATGTTTTCTCAAGTCCATGTTACTCTTCAGTACAACACCTAGCAGCTGTTATTCCAGTATTTGGGGTATTTATATAATTATTACCAAATCAGACCTACTTGCACACCTCTTCAGGCATGTACAGTTACCTTCCATGCTCACAAGTAGATCTTACTCAAAATGTAGAGGATGTAACTCTACAATCCAGAGATGCAACATGAAGCCAAATCAGGCAGCATCATATCTGGAGTATAAACCTCAGATATATATGAACCAGGAGACTCAAAGCTTTGAGAGCATTAATTCAAACCACTGGAAAGAAAGCAAAAGGCCCTGCCATGCAGTATGGATACATCTTTCTCATTATAACTTCAACCTGTGCTAGGGACATTATTCATCTCACTGATCTTTATCCATCCAAAGCCCTTGTTACCTTCGTAACCAAGGGGAAGAAAGCACTCCAGAATGAGTGTTAGAGGGGTACCTTATGTCAGATAACAACTACATTCCATGTGACTTTTTTTTTTACTTTTAAAGCTTTAACTCATATTGGTTTCATGAGACAATAAATCCATAGGGAAAAAATCCTCTTGAAAAAAAAGACATTTACTTTCAAATTGTCCCTTTCTGCATTCAAAAATACAATTGGAATACAAGTGAAAATTGTCACAAACAAGTCTGGCTACCCAAATATTCTGAATCAAGAATTTTGACCCTCATAGGCAAATTGACTATCATTTCACTTTAGTATTTACTTTTGCTGACTGAAACCTACTAGCTGCCTTTCCTAATCCCCCTGGCTTGCAGTATCTGATTGATACAACAGATTCTATACAGTGAATGAAATGAATGACAAAAGGAAAAACACAAATACCAGCCACAGTTCTTGCTGGAACAGATTCTTTGTTAATCCAAAACACAACTTGAGACAAGACGACAGTCATGATGCATGGAATGTATGTCTGAATGAGATAGTAGCCTATTTTCCTTTGCAGATGGAAATAGAGCAGCTGGAGTGAATATTCGCCTAAAACAAACAAGTAATGAAAGGAATGAATGAATGAATGAATGCTGGATGTGATGCTGAGCTCAAAGACCTTAACACAGCATACCAAAAACTGTCCTGGCTGGAACAGACTCCTTGTTAATCCAGAAAGACACCTGAGAAAGAATGACTGTCATAATGCAAGGAGTGTATATCTGTATCATGAAGTAGCCCATCTTCCTTTGCAAGTGGAAATAAACTGTCATGATTACATATTCACCTGTTAAGAGACAAGTATGTCAGCATTATTCTGGCAACATGTGAGTGAACATTATTGGCTTAAACCCAACATAATATGTTCTGATGAAATCACAGACCTCTTAGTGCATAATAAAAATAAGCTGCTTATAAAAAGGTAAAATGACCTTATGGAAACAGAGCAGAATAATATTCATTTTATGCATTGTTTTTACTGGGGTGGAGAAGCAGTGGGCATTCTTAAGAATCTCGTGAAAAAATTTTGTGTTTGATGGGACTGGACTGAAAAGCTGTCTTTTAAGAGACACTGGTTAGAGTGATTAGAGTCTGTCCAAGGGTTTTACTTTTTAAAATGGCAAAAGATAATTAATTTCATTATATATGAAAAAAACCCTGTAATTTATTATCAAGATGTTCACAACACCAGTAGTTTCCACATGGCTCCATCTTACCTGTGTTAGATTTAATTGTTTCACTAGATACAGTTTGTCCTATGAGGTCATACTGGAGAAGACTGGAAGATTCCTGTGGTACTTCTACTGAATGCAGTGGTCCTTTTTTCCAAGTATAAATTATTTCACTTTTTGGATAAGCATCTGACAAATAGAGGGTAAAATGACCATTACTAATTATGTATTTTATAAGGAATTGAAAAAATAAATAGAATAATCCCTTTTGTAGCTCAAATGCCCACAGGAACATGCATCCTACTCCAGTAAGTTCCTAACCTCAAGAAAAAGAAAAAGAAAAAGAAAAAGAAAAAGAAAAAGAAAAAGAAAAAGAAAAAGAAAAAGAAAAAGACACCAATAAGAGAATGGCTGAGGTGGGATCTGAGATGAGCTAGCTGTCACTTCTTAATTTGCTATAAAACATACACATTGATTATCACAGCTCAACCAAATATTTTCAAAATTGGTTACCACAGACTCCATATTTTCAAAATTATATGTAATATAGTAAATGTAGCAGAGGTTTTATGGTTCATTGAAGGGCAAACTTTGACTAGCAGAAGTGTAAGAATAATAAACAATAAAACATGCTTCAGCAGTCACCCTTCAGTGAATAAACCCATGCCCATATGAATGGTCTGAGTCTCAGAGAAAAAGGTAAAATTCTAGTATAAAAATACAACTTAAAACTTCAGCTATGTCACTAAGTTATATCTTAGGATCTTCGACCAAATGTGTTACTTTAATAAATTGAAAGATAGAGAAAAACTTACAGCTTCCAAATTTCAGTGGACAAGCATGTCCATCCATTGGGAAGTTCACCAAGCGCATAGGACAGTCAGCATTAATGGTTAGTCTAGAACACAGTTGAAGACAATGAAAAAATATTGTATGTAGGAAAATTCTGATAGAATCAAAAATACAGGTCAACCAAAAGCAGAACAAGCTCTCACCTCATAGTGTAAAGAATAGTTCCATTCTGCATAATTCTGAAAAGTTTGTTAGGAGTTGTCATATTGTGAGCAATTGATTTTTTTCCATTTCTAAAAAATGTGTCTGGTGTCCAAATTTTACTGACCATTAAATTGTTCAGTCTCAAAATTTCTGTTGGCCCACTAAACTTCAGCCTCTCATCAGTCCACGTCTGACGAAAGAAGACATCCATTGTGTATTCCTGTGGAAAAGAAATAGGGGTTGACATCTGTGTGGGGGTCAGCAGTCCCAAGTGGCTGTGGGGACAGTAACTCCATGAGACAATCTAACACACATGTCAATGGCATTTCATTTACTGCTTAAACACTCAATCCTATTATCATTAAGTAGTTACTAAAAAAGTCATGCATGAAGACATATCCTATTTTCTTATTATTTGAAGAATAGTTACAAATGAAGCAGTGAACAGATAATTGGACATGAGCAAGGAAAAAAAACGACCCTCATTGTACTCTCATAGATATTAATTCAATGTGACTGAGGTCTATGGAAATACAAATGTGTACCTTTCAAAGTGAAAGACCAAGCTATCAGTGTTTAATTGCCAGAAACAAAAAGACACGCTCAGTGACTCTTCTGCAGCTTCCTTTGGATATTTACAAAGTGAGGACTGATCTGAGTCACATCACAGTAGGATTATGGTGTCAAATTAATATTAAATTAATGGGACTTTTTTCCAAGAATTCTTAGTAATATTTTCACAAGTCTTCAGAAAAGAGCTCTCTGCAGAAGTTGCTTAGGAAACAGAGCTAAACCTGGCCAGGGGCAAATTTTGTAAGAATGCAAGTTATGCCTTCTCTTTGACTGATGAAGAGCAGTGGAAAACCTTTGGTAGTACTTGGAGCCCACAGTTCCCAGCCTGCAGACTGGATTGCAGGCTCAGGTGAGCTGATGTTAGAGGGGTGTAGGGCAAAAATAGCAGCTCAAGTCAACCTCTAGAAAGAGAACAGCAATGCCATCCTCTTCCATGACTTATTGTGCTCCTGGGGGCTACTGCTATAGTTGCCCAAGTCTGAAGCTCCATCTACACAGACTGAGTCCAGCCAAGTCTGTGGCTGCCTGAGTGTGGGGGCACCCAGCATGACCAGGGCAGCTGTGCCAGCAATGTCAGCCGTGCATTTCCCTGCAGCTGCTCATTCGGTTGCCTCCTAGGAGGCAGCGTCCCCCAGAGCTGTGTGGGACACGGGCGCTCACCATCTTCTTCACAGGGCTCAAGAAGCATCTTTTACCTGTGGCCGTGCCCTCACCTGGGGCTGTGTGCGCCCAGCCCCGCTGGGACGACCGGGAAATAGCTGTATGCAGCTCTGGCCAAACTGCTCTGCTGGGCCCTAGAGATTGTCAAAGAGATTAAGCCTCGTAATCTGCTTTAATGACGGTCAACTCAGATGCCACCGTAATGAATCCCGGGAAAACAGAGCAGGGGCGGCCAGCGGGGCCCTTACCATCTCCACGTCGGACACCGGCCCGAAGCTGGTCACGTAGATGTCCGTCTTGACTTCTGTCACGGCGCCTGCGGGACACGGAGAGGGCTGGGAGAGGAGCGGGGCCGGGCTGCGGGACCCCTGTTCGAGGGCAGCGGAGACGCCCCGCAAGAGCTGCGGGGCACGGGAGCTTTGCTGCTCGCCGCCGCTTTTGGGGTTCCACCGCCTCCGTCCCTCCCTCCTGCCACGGCCGCGGCACGAGCCGCTCCTGCCCGGGGCAGCCGCAGCGCTGCCTCGCCCTTCCCCACCCGCCGGCTCCCCGAGGGACGAGGCTTCCCCGCTACCTCCAAATCCCGGTCGGAGCCTGTTGTCGTAGCCGTCCAACAACTTGTCGAGGATCCGAGTGATGTTTTCCGAGTAGAGGTCCGCCCCGTCGCCCTGGTCCCCCAGCGCCGTCCCCACGCTGCGGGCAGAGGCGAGTCCCCGTCAGTGCCGGCCCGGGGGGCGCAGGGAGGAAGGGCAGAGCCCCTCGCCCGCCCCTCAGGGCTGCGGGGAGCCCTCGGGGGTCGGCGTGGTGGCGGGGGTCACTCACCTCACAGCCACACACGCCCAGGCGAGCAGCAGAGCCATGCCGCAGGTGTGTGCGGGGACGGTCAGTGCCCTCAGACCCGTCAGCTGGAGCCGGTGCCGGCGCTCATCCTTGCCCCGGGGCTCGGCCGGGTGAGCTGTGGCAGAGCCCGGCTGGCTCAGCCCGGCTGGCTCAGCCCCGGCCCCGCGGCCCCGGGCCGGCCTGTGCCCGCGGCGGCTCCGTGAGGGGTGTCCGGGGCCGCTCCGTGAGGGGTGTCCGGGGCCGCTCCGTGAGGGGTGCCCGCGGCCGCTCCGTGAGGGGTGCCCGGGGCCGCTCCGTGAGGGGTGCCCGGGGCCGCTCCGTGAGGGGTGCCCGCGGCGGCTCCGTGAGGGGTGTCCGGGGCCGCTCCGTGAGGGGTGTCCGGGGCCGCTCCGTGAGGGGTGCCCGCGGCCGTGCGCGTCCCTCGGACTCGCCGCCGCCGTCCAGCCTCATCTGACCGCTCCACGGGGGGAATTAGGGTTTGAAGGGACGGTGCGCGGTCGGAGAGCAGTGACAATAATCGAATAAGGCATTAGGGGAGATTAAAAGGAAGAAATCCACTGCTAGTTTTGGCATGGAATTAGCAGGGACCCGTTAGGAAATCTGGAAAAGCGCTGGCATCTTGCTGATAGAGATTATGTTAGAAATGGCCTCAGCTTTTATTATGTTTATGGTTCACAGGGAGATTATTATGCAGCTTCCACATCATTAAAACTTTGGGGGGGGAGGTGGGGGGGGAACCCTACAGTTTACAATTTACTGGGGGTTTTAACCTTTCTCAACAGTTTTCCTGTTGATCAGTTCTTTAGAATTGTACAGAGATTTCCAGTATCTAAGCGTTGATATCTGGACATTACACACTAAAAGTTGGTTCTGGTTCAGATTTCTACATTTGTTTGTTCGAGTTTTTTTGTTTGTTTGTTTTTGTTAATACTAAGCTGTTTTGGAGGGTTACACACACAGATTTTGCTCAGACTTTAAACCAAGGCATTACCAGGACTTTTGTTTGAACTGGAACTCCTTACTTTTAAACCACTGGGATTATATATCATTACTAATTTTGTCCTGATAAGTACTGACTGGGTCATTACTGCCCCTTCCTTCAGTAAGTGTGTTAATGTAGTCTGCCCTAAAGGAAAAAAGTTCACACTGCTCCAGCTTTCTGTGTGGCCTTATTGCTTCTCGAGAAAACAGTGAATGATGCAACACCTTGTCATTTAGCTACGCTGTAAACAAAGGAATTGGGTCCATTTTCTTTACAGGGTAATACAGAGGGACTAATAAATGCACCAAAATAAATGAGCTGTTTTCATAATATTTTGTTGCATAGGCCTCATCTTCTCAGCTCCTAAGAAAATATTTTAATTATCAAGCAATGGGAAAATGTATTTGCATGAAACTAGGAAAATCACATTCAGGAGTAAAAGTAGATTAAGACTGACACTGGAGTTCTGTGCTCAAGTTTTGTGTTTTAGAGAGACTGTGATGCTACAAAACCAAGCGAATTCAATGATGTGATGAAAAACATAAGATATCCTCTGTCACTGATCCCCTTTCCCTTTTGCCATGGGCAGTAATGTGACATAATCCACGTAGGTGGGCTCTGCATTCTGCCAGAGCTCCAGGTCTGCCTTTGAACAGTTGGAAACGTGAGCTCCTGAGAGTCCTGGAAATGCTCTCTGAATACACCAGTGTGAATTCTCTGAATTCACCATGGCCTGGTGTAGCTCAGGATTTTTGGTTGGCATTCAGAACCATTTATCTGCATTCAGTTATTCATGGACAATACTACTGCATCTATGAAAAATCAAAGGTTTGTATGAAATACTAAATGGAACAGGGAAAACAAGAAAATAAATCAGAACCTTCTGGGGATATGTTCTTGTCTCTGTCCTTGATTAAAATCTATCACTTGAAACTTTACCCCATTTTTCATATATGTTTAACCTTAGACATGTGTGAGGTTTTTTGTGTGAACTCTTCTCAGAATATTAAAACTGTACTTAGCATGTAAACATCATTAATATTCATCTTTGTAAATATACTCACATTAACATTAAATATGTAAATACACTTAAAAGTTAAGGGCTCTTTTTAAATTTTCTTTCATTTTTCTGGACCCATTGGATCACTTTATTTACTTCTAAGGGTTCTGTGTTCTATGTTTTACCTTGCATCTCCTCTTGGCATAATGTCCTGTTCCTTTTTCAGTAAAGGAAAAAAGTCTTGGCAAAATATTAACAGGAGTATTTAAATTTCCTTCACAAAATATGCAAGAAGAGTTAACTTTTTAAAATTAAGCATGTGTGCTGTGTCCCATCAGCATCCCCCAGCTGAATAGAACACATCCAATTTGTCTTCTTTTAAAAGGTTTATTTTTGCAGCTTCTTTTAATAAGCATCTCCTGAGTATTAAAAGGCCAGTGCTACATGGGGCCACCAACCACTCCTTACTTCTTTTACTTCACTTTGTTTTGTTGTGAATTAGGTAAACCTCATTTTCTGTTAATTGCATAAGTGTCAATTACCTTTTGTTCAATAGCACTGTGTTCCAAATTAGACTCCTATTGTGTAAAAACATAAATTATCTGTCTCTTTCACTAAAAGTAGATTGGGATGTGAGTCAGAGACAAAGAATTTTATTTTTTCCCCCTTGGAAATTGGGAGCGTTTAATATATTTGCTTTTTGTACCAGGTTGGGATACATCCCAGGCTGGAATATTCTCTGGACTCCCCTCGTTTTCTGGTATTATCTCACCTCTGAGTCTAGCCCAGCAATTCTGGCATGGCAGGAAGGATCTCTGATGGCAAAGCAGGAAGCTTGGGCAGTGGGCTGCATTCTTTGAATAAGTTGTATCATTTCAGGATGGAATTTCCCTGCAAGAAAATTACAGGATAATATTCTTCATAAGAAATTTATGAAGAATTTTTTTTAATGTCAAAGACATTAAAAAAAATCTTTGAGCCACTCAAAATATTCCAGCCTACCTTCTGAATGCTAAAGCAGCCTTTGCATGGTAAAGGCAGTAGGAGGGGCTTTACTGTCACCGAGCTAGATGGTTTCAGGAGCTGAAAGAGGCTTTGCACAGATTGTTAGATCTAATATATCTTGAAATTTCTGTTAATGTTTTCTTTGTGTGAATTTGAAACTTTTAAGAGTGAAACAGATATATTCCCCTTCTCAGCAGTTTTGAAATTCTCTGCACCAAGAAGCTGAGTGTTCTTGTGTTTGTTTTCTGTTTATGAAATGTTCATGCTATCAATTGTACAAATTTATCAGAGAAGATCTAACCAGAAAATTCTATTGAGACTGCTTATCAAACGAGTTTGAAAATAAGCATATCTGAGAAAATCAGTTGGAACTTAGAATTTATAAGTGAACTGAGCACACTTTAAAAAGGAATAGTGATCATGGAGACAGGAAGAGATGTTTCTTGGTAGACAAAGCTCTCATGAGAATAATGAAAATGTTACAAAAGGCTTGTCAGCAACATATGCTTAGGGCTTTTAATTAAACAAACAATTTGGAAATTTGTTGAGAAAATGACATGAACTGAACAACAGGCTTGAAAAAAAGTGAATGGCAAATTGAGAAGTGTGGTGGCAAGATTACACTTTCCAGCTGCTAATTTTATCACCTTGTAGGGTGTCATTAGCACTGAGATGAAAAATGAGATTTCTGATTCCTTTGGGAATACTGTTGCTGAAAATTAGATCTTTTGCTACAGCTGAAAAATTCTTGAGAAATGTGTTTGTTTTCTTCTTGAAATTGAGGCATTTTGAAATGAAAATAGTCTGACTGAAGTTTCTGTGGCAACTAGGAAGTTAAAATATGACAAATTTGGCACAAAGGCTCACAAGATTGCAATTGATTCTCTCATATTTGCCTTTAATCTGATACCTGCTATCTGTTCAGCCCCTGACAGAAATGCATCTCCCATTTCTTTTTGTTCAGCATCTACATACTACATAAGAAGAAATTAGATTTTATGCTGTGGATGTGATTATAAATTAACTCAAGGGTCATAGGGAAACTTTATTTTAAAACTGTCCTTGCTTTGTGGGAAAAGCTTGCATTTCAAGGTCTTGTTGACTTTTCTTTTTACAACGTTTATTTCCCAGTGAATTAATTATTTTTACAGGGAATATACAGAGATATAAGGCACATAGTTTTAAGATTGTACAATTCTGTGTAAATGGAATGCCTGCCAGATTGGTATTCCTTCATGCTCATCATGCTGTCAGAGGACAGTGTTTACTCTGTTCACCCTTTCAAATGTTTCCTCTGCCTTCCAAAACCTTCAGGGAGAATGTATGCACATATTGTTACCTGGGCTGCTCACCCCACTCTGCCACAGATAATTCCAAGTGTGGATGAGTCATCTGCTCACAAATTGCCTTATTGGTACCTTGTAACACCAGGAGCTGGCACAGGAGAGAGCAGCTCTCAGAACTAAGGGAACACACTGAGGTAAAGATGCTTCTGCCCTGTTTATTCTTGTCCTGTACAAAGCTCCATGACTGTGAAAAAAATTTCTAATTGATACATACCAATTTATGCACCTACAAAGGCATATGCAGACATACATTCTTATTTTTCATATTAAATGCTTAAACATTTGAGCCTGTTTGCATAGGAGATTGAACCTGAGTTTGCTTTTATGTCCAGGGAAGTCAGAGGTCCAAATAGACAGAAACCACAGCACTTCAAATCTCAGGCTGACTCTTAGCATTATTCAGTGTGCAGTCTAGCATAAACACCTCAGTAATGGAAAGCAGTTTGCTTTTGGCAGATCTGCTGGTCAGAAAATGAAACAAATTCTTCATTAAGCATTTTTGAAGGATATGGGACAATCTTCTGTTCAGTTGTTAGTACTTGTTCCTCCTACCATGCAGATACAAAAATGGCATTTCGAGGTACAGCTGGAACTGGCTGACACTGTGTGTACAAATTGATACAAGTTTTGTGTGGTTTCTTGGTTTTCTTAGTATTTCTGTCCTCATAGGAACTGAATGTTTCTGGGAAATGTGATGTATCCATGAATCATTCTGTTAAAGCTGAGGGCTCTCTCTAGATGCCTACTGAGGCATCTACAAACAACCTAAACCAAACTGAAGGCCTTAGGCTCCTTACTTGCTGTAGAGAGGTGAAACACCACAAAACAAACCTGGCAGGAACCACACAGGAATAAACTGGGCAACCCTCCTTTGCCCCAGAGCTTGAAATGATGCCTAATGATTTTTGCCTTTTTTTCTTTTATACATTCTGTGTATTCTTTACACATATACTTGGAGCTCTGTGCCTGTTATTGCATTCATAGCCAGTTCTCCCAGTACTTTTCCCTGCTCTGGTAGGCAGAAAGACAAAGACCCCCATGCTATCTTGGTTCTCCTTTGAAACCAAGGTTGGAAACCAGCTCTTTTAGACACATTTTCCTGAGCAAAGTTCAGTCCCATCTGAGCAGGGAGGATGTAGAAGGAGCTTGAACTGGGGAGAATTGCATTACCACTGCTACTCCTAATTGGTGTTTTTTGTCAATTATGCTAATTTACTAAACTTATAAAACAGTATTCACCCTGTGGAGTGGTGGGCTTTTGTGGACATTTTCCATATCTGCCTCTGGGGCCTTCACTAAGGATCAACCTTTGTATTACCTCCTATACTAATATAATCTCAAAAGTGTGTGTTGTTTCATTTATAGATTCTTTGAGGCATCAGAAAGACTTTCCTTTTGCTGGCATTTTTGCCACGTGCCATTCCAGTCACCTCTCAATATTAACAGACAAGAGGGCAGCAACTGTTTCCTGCTCTGAACTGCAGAGGGAAGGAATCAGGAGTGACAGCAATACCACTGTGTCATTGTGTGTCCCTGTGTGTCTCAGTCACCTCTTTTAAAAGCACCATCGCCGACAGCAGAGCTGATGGTAGAGTGATCATTCTGTCACTGAACTTTTTGAAGCTTTGTTGGCTCTCCAGATCATCTCATTCATGTAGTCAGATTCCCAATTCCTAAAAGAGGATGCTCTCTTGTACCTCCGAGATGCAATGTAAAAAGCAAAAATCTGATTCACTAGGTTATGTTAATAGTACTTGATAGTATCTATCCATTATTATTTCAATTTAAATAATCTTTACAGAGCCATTCACAAATAAAGAATGAGGCTTAATATTAATTTGTCAGGAATAATATTCTTTATCTGAGGATAGACATTTATAGTAGGGGAGAAACAGGTTCTACTCCATATTCTCTGTTATTTTCTGGATCTTGCATAAACTTTCCTGTCTTGACTGTATTGGCAAGTGTCCAAGTCCTAATCTAGCAGAAGCAAGTTCTCCTTATGTCACTGTCAACCCAGGACACGTTGATTCTCTGATTGTTTGGATAAGTGTCTGGAACAGGTGTAAGGTACAAGCTCCAAAGGAGAAGGAAATCCTTCTTTAGCAGCAGCACCTGGGGTGGGAGGTGCTGGGAGCTGCAGGCTCACTGCACCTGACTTGGTGTGAAGCTTAGTGAATTCAACAGTGTTAACTAATAGTGATGCCTGTGATTATATAATTGTAATAATGGTGGCAATGCTTTCTTTCCACTGAACAGGAACTCTTTGATGAGAGAGATGGTTTCTAGTCTGGCCTCCTTCACATTTGAAAAATCAGTGAACGCCAATTGTTAAGTCTCAAGATTTCTGCTTTTTTGTAAGTCAGTCCTTTTTTACATTGCCTAGAGACAATGCTGGGCCCAAATGCACAGTGAAAAAAAGCCCAGTAAATCTATGCTGGCTTTTTGTTTGTTGTGTGGTAGTGATTAAATGGGTTTCTATTCAGCCATGGAGGTGGTGGACTGCCAAGGATGTACAGACAGAGCGTAGACACATCCAATATCTTTAACATAAAGTCTGGTAAAATATATGCATGGCTGCACAAGATACATAAATTAGACAAATTATTTAAGAGATTGTGATGTGTTGGTTGGTATTCTTTCCTTGAGCACATGTCTTTAGGAACCCATATTTAGAAAGTAGCCCAAAGAAACAAACCAACTTTCAGATGTGTGTTTAATAAGACTTTCCCAACTATTGCCTAATGAGGTTTGTTTTAATGTACAGACTTGGGTTAAATTTAATTTGGGTTTATGTTAGTTTTGGATAAAGGTAAATTTCTTATAGACTTACTTCTGAGATATGGATATTTCTCTACGTGGTTTTTCTTCCAAAAATATCATTAAAACCCTTCAACTCATTTTAAACCCAAAGCAAGGTAAAAAATTAACTTCTGATTTAATCTTCAGTGGGTTTTGTTTTTTGATTTCACACAAGACTTTTAAAAAATGTGTGTGTGTTGAGCTTGTTCATTTCTTACTTAGTCACTTAAACCCCTACATTGCCTGGATGACTTTTTTCATGTCTAGTGAATCTATATTTTTCTCTTGGAATCTCATAGTCACTGGCTTTTGGGTTGTATGTTAGCTAAAAAAGTAATGTTGAAGTGTTAATTTATTGTAGGGGCTCTGAACAAGATTAATATATGTCAGGTCCAGAATGCCTCAAATATATAATTTATTGTACAAAACATATGAATATTTCACTCTGAGTGACTGTGGCGTACATGGATAACCACTATCATCCCCTCCAGCTCACTCTCCTTGACTGTGATCAGAGACTGGATTTATGTCACTTCCCTGTAGATACTCACCTAAGCACTTGAGCAAAATTAATTCATCTATATTTGTCTCTGTTTTATATATTCTCTCAAAAACGGTTATATAATTGAAATACATAATTTAAATGCATAAGTTCCAAAGTCATGCACTTGTATTTCTCTGCATTTAGGAATGTGCCATTAGCTGGGTACTCGAACAGAAAGCAAGAGCCTCTTGTAAGTTGTTTGGCAGTCACAAGTTAGACCAGCTTTTAAATATTGCATACTGTAGAGCACCATTTATACAAAATATGTTAAGATAAGTATCTGAAATGAAAATTTTTAATTGTCCCTTTTATTGTGGCAAATAATTTTCCTGTAGCTATAACCATCAGGCTTTCCCCTTCTTTTTTGCCATCTCAGGGGAAAAAATGTTAGTTTTGGATAGTGGGAGGGGGAACAAGCAAGAGTTCTGAAAGTATTACTTGTGGATTATTTGGTAATCTTTAAAGGTTTCTCCTTATTTTCCTTCATTTCACAGTACTGAAAATTCTTTTATCTTCCATGTTGGAGAGTATTTGGATGCTTACATAAAACACCCCATCTGACATCTGAATCTTTCCCTCTTGTTGACTGTTTGGATAGAGATAAGCCACTTAAGTGTCTCTTAATTAGGCTCATTCCCAATAGTTGCTTGAAGTTATTAGAAAAGATTAGATGTTTGCATTATAGAAAGCAGTAAGATGCACATGTAGTGCTTTGTATTAGTAAAAAAAAAAAAAAATTATTCTGAAAGTTCCTATTTTAATGTCAGGAAATACAACAACAATAAACTTTCTATTAAAACCAATACAAATTATATTTGTCACATATTTTCTCTATGGAGCTAGCAACTTTTTCTTTCTCTTTACTTTAGTACTCGCCCAATCTGCATATTAATCATAATATTGAATGGGCTTTTTATTTTACATCAGTCCTAGCATCATCAAAGTTATGGTGCTGTAAAATATTAACTCACCAAACATCTCAGAAAATGTAGCCTGTCTTTGTAAATCTCCTGAGGTATTTTACAGTCAATTTTTTTTGCTTACCTGTCTGTAAATATTTTAGACTATCAAAGAGATGTGGTAAAATATTAATTTCTCATACTGCAAAAAATTTCTGCTCCTCCTTATGTTGCAAGTAAATCACTATAGATTTATATTCAAGGTGCTGCACTTATTTGGTTTCTAACAGAAGTTTAGGCCTCTTAGAGAACACAGCAGTTTTGTGAGTTTGCTGTGTACATCTGTAAAGATTGTCCCTAAATGCATATTATGAACTAGTTTAAACACAGAAGGGTGAGAGAAACTAAGCTTCTGTGAATAAAACAAATTAAACCCAGAAAAGTTAAAAAAATACCCAAAAAACAAGATTAAAGCAAGCAAGGTTAGATGCTGATGCCAAAAAATTAGCATATTTTGTTTAATAGTAAAAGAGGGAAAGAGATAGAAAAAGAGCTGTGCATGAGGGGTGGGGGACAGGGAGAGAGTGACAGGGGTTAGGTAGAAATACATCACCTTTCCAGGGGTCCCAGCAGCCTCTCGTGGTTTCCCTCCAGCTGATCTCAGCAGTGAGAGTCCCCTGCCACCTGTCACAGAGGGAAAGGACAGAATGCAGTGGGTTAATGTGACTTTGGGCAGGGGGGAACACCCACGGGCCTCCCTTGCAGGGGCCAGTTTGACCCTGTCCCTTACAACACTGAGGGTCTGCTGCACCATCTTGGGTGCAGGGTTTGGGGACCCCTTTGGGGGGGCCTTTGATGGGCCAGGATGTCGCTCTAGGACACAAAACCATGAGGACACTGGAATCTCCAAGGTGAAGAGAAGGGCAGTTTAAATTCTGACTCCAAAATCTCCACATTTGGAGATTTCCAAAAGTGACAGTGGATTAGAGGATGACAGTGCCACCTCTCCAATGACACTGGACAAACCAACAGTCCATCAAATTTCTCCTCCTCCAGAAAAGAATGCAAAACAACAAGTATTTACAGAAAAGCGCTTGGGAAAGTTTGCTACAAAAATGTAAAGATTAGAAGGCTTAGAAGAACAGGGCAACATCAGGACACCCCCTCTGCTGTCCTTCACTTGGATTTCTCCCCGGGTGAAGGGGCCCCTCAGCTGAGCTGCTCGGCACAGCAGAGGATGGGTGTTCACTGCCTCTCACCAGAGGCTTTTTCACCACACACCCAAAACCTCTCCTCACCTTTGGTGTGGGGTCTGTGCCAGCCTGGCAGCCGAGGACCCCAGGGCTGTGCTCTCCACCCTGAAGGTGCTCAGCTCAATCTCTCAGCGAATATTCTTCTTCCCCAGCCCAAAACTGAATCCCTTTATCTTATTTCTACCAATGAGCAGTGCAGGTCAGGAGCCCTATTGAGGGTGTGGTGGTTTCTCTGCCATTTTTGTAACTCAGTTTTGCTGTAATAGGCAAAGGTGCTTCATGAATATATTTAAGCCATAAATTATAACATGCCTCACTCCAAATGGGAGCTCACTATCTCAGCCAATTCACATATGGATTAAAAGCTTCAGATAAAGCCTAATGTAATGTAGTTTAAGGAAGTATCTATTTTTGTATCTTCTCTTAGCTGAAAAAGTGAGCGTTGTTTATGTGTAAATGTTAAAAAAACAACCAAACCAAAATTATAGTGCGAGTTTCAGGGAAAAAAACCCAAGCACAACAAACCAAGAAAATGCAGTTTATTTTCAATAAATATAGTATGTGCCTTCTTCTAAAGCAATCCTGAATAAAAAGATAATTAAAGATGCGGGTTTATTTCAAAAATTTAATGTGGTATTATTTATATAGAAAATTACAAGAATCAAAAAATATTATTATATTTATCATGCATTTGCCACATATGTAAAGTAATTTTTGTTGGATTTCATAAACCGATATAGCCTATCAAAATTTTAATCATGTGCTGATTAGTACTCCTCCAGTTCTTAAGAATTTTGAATCATCTGCCCTTCTTTTACAAAAGCCTTCAAAATTATAACTTATTGTAGGTTTTTTTTCCTATCTTTGGAAGTTTGTGGTACTGCATATGCTATTTACTACTGTTTTTACAGTGGATAAAATTTTATTTCTTGGATGAGCATCTTGGAATCAATAATTTGACACTGGTCATAAAAGATAGAAATACTAATTAGAATAAGTGCTTTCTAGGTATTTATAACCTTTACTAGAAAGGGGATCTGGCAGTGCCTGAAATGAAAGACTGAGGGGGGGAAAGAAAATAGATAAATTGTTTGCTTCAAATATTTGCCAGATGTTTTTTGACATGATATATAGTAAAAGAATTAAATATACTCCAGAGTAATTTTATGACAACAGATATAATACTCAGAGGCTTATCAGGCTGCTGACACTTCTACATTAATGAAAAAATGATCCTTTTAGTCTTTAAATAGAAAGATAAACACAATGTCAAGAGTGGATTGAAGTGGATCTTTGATAGTTCTTCATATATGCATGATATTCTAGCCCTGTTCATATGACTTAGTGAACTCTCCCATCTTCTACTGTCATCGTCAGAACCCTTGTAAGTAAAGAAATGCAAACAAAGCTTAGGAAATCTGATTTGGAACATGAAATTTCATCCAGAACATTCTTATTGATAGACCTGAGGAAGAAGAGATGTGGTCCAGCATTGCTGGTATTGCTGAGCACCATGAAGGGATGGCAGTGAGCTGCTCTGCAGAGCTCTGGACCTTGGGCACCTGAAAGAGCTGGGCTGTGCCTCAGAACCTTGAGCAAAGGCTGTCCAAGTCAGCAGCTGAGTTGTGCCTCTTACAGCAAAAGCAATATAGTGGCTATGACTACTGGCAACAAGCAAAAACCCCACATGTGCTTTCTTCCAAGACTGTACAGTATAAATTTGCACAGGGACTGGGTACAGCCTAAGCGTGGACAGTGGATTTTCCAATCAAGCAAGGCTGTAATTTAGCAGATTTATTACAGTGCCCACTATCAAACCTATGGTTTCATGGGATTGTGCCCCTCTGTTCCCATTCATCTCCTCCTGCTTTACTGCTGATAATTTTACTTTCTGTAGCCTCATTCAAACTTGATCGTAGGGAAAAATCCCATCAATTTAAAATTGAATCCATCTGAAAGTACATATTTTCTTCACCTGAATGGTTTCTATTTCCTCCACTATTTTTGCAATATTGTGTTTATCATTTCTTGTACCTAGTAGGTAATATATTTTTATATATAACCATATAAACATACAGTCTTATTCAGCTGCAGCATCTTTTCATATATGTGCTAATACATGTAATATATGAGAGACAAAATAGTTTAGGCAGTGGACAAAACCCATTATATTATAGGACAACTGGAAGAGAAATAACAGTTTAATGACAGCTATTTTTATCTTCTTTATCCTATTTCCCAGCATAATTATTTCTGGATCAGTGTCCTCCTTTTTGGATGCTGGCTTCTGTGAAGATACTGATGATTTTTTTTTCCTTTATTCTAATGTATCCTTACAATTTATTTTCCCCCACTTGCATAGCTATGTTTTCTCCATTTCTCACAAAAGTATTTATAGCATTAAAAAAAAAAATTCAAATGCTTATATTATTTTAATATTGACATGTCAGCCCTTTCTTCACAACAGTAATGGTATTGCTAATTGAATCTTTCATGTGATTTCCCTATGCAAATGCTACAGTTGTAGACAATTAGATACAGATGCTGTTCCTTTCAGTTTAATCAGTGTGTTGGGTCACAGTGGCCTTAAGTTCTTAACTTAAATTCAGCTTTCTAAAGTCTGAGTGCTTGAGTGGATGGGAAGAAAGATGCTGGTTCTATTTTGAAATGCTTTGAGATCTATATGTGCAAGTGGTGATCAGTGGATGAAAACTATTGTGTATAATTTCTGAACTGATGAAGTGGTAATATTGTGCTTTCTATAGGAAATGTATGGGATCTGGGTTGGATCCTTCCCAATTAATTTTTGCCAGAGACTGCAATTCCTCTACTTGTACATTGTATTACTGGGCTTATTTTTTATGCAATTTTTACCCAAAATTTATGTGAATAGAATTGTCCATCACCAAACTCTAAACTTTTTCCCAGGTAGCATTTGCTTTAAAGGTAGTGCCTGAAAAATACAGCAGCAGTAATTTTAGATTGACTTTTGCCACCTTTTATTGTGTCCAGTGAGTTCCATCCTCCTTTGTATCCCAGTAAACGTAGTGTCTCTCTGCAGACTGATCATTTTGCATGTTGAAGCCCCAGCTACTTCTGGTCTAGCTTATCTACCCCAAAATCAGAAGTTTTTAGTGGTGTACTTATTTGGGTATACTATTCTAATTTTAATATTACTAAGTGTGAACCTACAAGAACATATATTTAAGTTCACATAAGTGCAAGAAGATCAATTAATGAGAAAGAACTAGTATAGGTAAATCTTGTCTCATGAGAAAATTATAGCTGACAAAAAAATACAAGGAGCCTGTTAAAGGCCCAGTAGTAAAATTTGTTTTCATGTAAAACTGTCTATAAAAGTCTGCACTAGTGATGAAGGATAAGTTGTAACAATAGCCAGTTGGAAAAATTATGATGATAATAAAATTTCTTACTCATGACTTTTTATTGAAATAAATACTCTGAGAGAGCTCTCAAGTATTGTCTCAGCTGCAGAGAACCTTGGACTTCTTCCTGTGAGGAGCATCTGTGGGCTTTGGAAGCTTTGCTGACCCAGGTCCTCAGCAGGCACATTGTCCCCTACATAGGGGAGCATGATCTAAACCTTCTCTAAGGACTTTGTCCTTAGAACAACAGCTCTGAACTCTTGCCATGTCTTATTATCTGGGCTCCCATTAACCACAGATAGGAAAACTGTCTTGGAAGGGTGCAATAAAGTCAGTTTTGCAGGAAACATCTGTGTTTCTGGATTTTGTTATGTTTCATAAATCCAAATGTCAAAATCCATTGCAAAAACCCTTTGTCTTTTCTCAGACAAAGGTAATTATGATACTGCCATCCTTGTCCTTCTTTTCTCTTACTTGTCTGCCTTTCTGATTTAGATGATGTAGCTTGCAGAAGTCCATGATAATCTGAGTTTCTCCAGTGCTGGTAGAGTTGACTCTTTTGGTGTTTCTGCATGAGAGCCTTCATTGATGTGGCAATGCTTATCTACTGAAGCTTTGAAAACTAATAATCATATGCCTCATGGGAATTGCCAGCTTTCCTCAAGAATGTATTTTTTTAAACGAATGGCAGATTTAACAGCTAAATTTCAGTCAAAAATCTTTCTGTGGGAGTATTGTTGAATGTCTGTCAGTTTCAACAACCAAAGACTACTAAATAATCCCAGTTGTCATTGTCTGACAAGCAGCTTCTTATCAACAGATAAAAATGCTAGTTTTACTAATAGTTCTGCTTTAGTAAAATATTGTCCTAAAATATTTAAAACCCCCCATAATTGCTTACTTTTTCCTTGTATTATTATAATGATATTGTTATCTTCTCATCTGGTATATCTGAGATAGGAAAAGGAACCATATGCTTTCATAAAATCCTAAAATAATTTCAGTTGAAAGGAACTGCTGAAAGTAATCTGTTCTACCCCCTGCTCAAAGGTCGGGTCTAGTTTCAATGTCGAATCAATTTGCTTATGCTGAAATCTACCTCAGCTTTGAGTGTTTCCAAGGATAAGCTTGCAGAACATTTTTGGCTAGTCTGTTCCATTGTTTGACCAATCTTCCCATGAAGTTTTATTTCTATTTATCTAGCTGGAATTTCTTTTCTTGAAGCCTGTCTGCTTTCTTCATGTTTTATATCAGTTATATAAATTTAGTCTTTCTGTTCTGCACCAGAAGTTCCTCCTCTCATCAGAGAAACTTTGACTCTGTGTGAAATGGAACTTTCCAGATGGTCAGAGCAAGGTCGAGGGGTTCGTCCCTGTATGGGCCATTCACTTGAGAGTTGGACCTGATGATGCTTCTGGATCCCTCCCAACTCCAGCTGTTCTCCAGCTGGGATTCCTCCAGCCCTCTCTGATCTGCCTTGCACATGCAGATGCTGCCAGCCTGCACCAGGTACCTGAAACACCACAAACAGCACAACACAATTGGCATTTGACACAGTGAACAACAGGAAATAATAACAGTCTGTGTGACAGAGTTCAGCAGAGAATGTGAAATTACAGATGAAAATGGGAAAGGAGAGGAGGAAGGCATAATAATGAGAGAGTAGCAATGAACCTCCTTTAGGCCACAGTGCAGCTCCAAAAATATTCCTACTGAATGTACCCTGAGTACCTGATGGGAAGAAAGTATTCTAGGAAACAGCAGGAATAAAAGAAAACATGTGTTTTTCCATGTCTCTGACAGCACGATGTCAGTTGCAGAAGTTGCCCAGCAGTTGCTGGCTGCACCCATCTCGTTTGTTTTCCTGTCTCCATCTGCTGGAGGCAGCACTGCACGGTGGCTGCACTGACGGGTGCTTACCCAGGCTCTGGGACTGCCTTAGCACACAGATAAACCTTCGTGTTCTGCAACACATCAAATGTGTGCTACAGCCAATTAAGATAATTTGCATAAAGACCATATTGGTTTAATTCAAATTATTGAAAAAATCCTATTTTCAGCTTCCTTTGCCCTATAATATATAAGCACAATCTTATGGAGAGGAACATTCATCATGAAATCTATTGATTTTAACAGTTGATGCATCACTGATTTTTATTAATTGGTTTTGCTTCATAGCATGAATTAATTGTATTAGTACTAATGTGCACTTATTAAATATTTCACAAAAAAATTATTGCAATAGGAGTCTTTAAAGTTGAGCAGTTTGGTTATGACTACAGAAGCAAATATTGTGTAATTTCACTCATAAATTTCTTAAATTAGAGGCATTAGTGCTTCAAAATTGTCCTAATAAAACTTTAATTATTTTACATACCCTTATCAAAGTTACTTTGCCTTTTAAGTCCACTATATACTTTCATTTGCAAAGTTCAGTTGTGTTCTTTAGTTTTCTTATCCCAAATCGGCTGAATTTCTATTTTGTACATACAGAGAAAAGTGGGGTTTGACATCTTTAACTCATTGGTTGAGATGTGCATGATTATTGGTGATCAGCTGTTCTAGAGGCACTAGAAATTCCTGATGGAAAAGTTGCTGGTCTTGAAGTTTGCTTTTTTATGGTACACCAGAATGCCAGTTTGAGTGTAGAGAACCATCCAAGAAGAATATCTTTGTGCCCAGCCTTTACTCTGTGCTATATTTTACTGAAATATTTTATCTGAGAAAAAGCTATGTACACAGCTGCATGTGAATCCAGCCAGCATTCTACTCAGCTATTGCTTGAACTTCCCAGCTTATTTTTACTTTTATCTGAGCATGATTATGTAACTTTTGCTCATTAGGAGGACTGATCTTATTTATTTTTTTTAATATTAGAAGTCTGAAAATTGTTACTTATTCCAAGATGAAGACCAAGCTACTATTTATGTGCTTTCTTCTATCTGAACTATGCTGAACTATGATCAAAATCAAGTCTTGATGTGCATTCATTATATCAGGATTTGTTCATTTTGATCCAAAGTCATTAACAATGATATCAAGATCTTTAAGATATAAAGAAAATTACATTGGTCTTTCATTGCCCTGTGCTGAGTTTTTCAGTTTATTTTAACAATCAGCTGAGTTCTATGTTATATTACCAACTGAAATGCAGATTGTCTTAATTTAAATGTGTATGCTACAGGCAAGTATAGTAATTTTCTCCTACTCTGCAAGACCTGCTCTATCTAAATCTGAATCTTTGCATAATTCCTAAACTATTGCAATTTCATGCACCAAGAGAAGTCTCAATTTTGTGATTACCTTGCTAGCAATGTTTAATACTCTAAAAAAATGTTTTTAGTAAGTTTTCCTCATATTTTGTCTCCTACTAAATCTTATCATTAATTTTCCATTATTACCATTTTTTTCCAATAAGAAACGAGACTTTATTTTTTTTTCCAGAATCATAGCACAAATAAATCATCCAATTTAATGAAACATTAAAGATTAAGCTTATGTGCAGTTCAGTAAAGTCATTAGTTGAGCTACAGTAGAGATACATGATAATGATTTAAAGCTACCAAAAGAATTGGGGTGGGGGGGTTTAGTGTATTTTTGTTTTCCCCTAACCTTTTCAGTTATCTGGATAATTACTAGGGCATAAAATACCTAAATTTCCTTAATAATGCCAGATATAACTGAGGAAGAAAATCAGATCCTTTGGAATAGTTCTGATGGTGCATAAGACTATGACTGAAACTAAAAAGAAGCTTGCAGGTGGACTGAAAGAAAAATATTTGGCCTTTTTAGTATATCTTCAATGTTTGATGTGTATAATTATATCTGTAATTTGTGCTTCATTCTCTATAAGGACAGTTACTTCTTTCAGCACACTCAGGTGTTATGTTCATTACAGGTGAACATGACTGTGTGTATTCAAGTTAATTAATTTTTCTCAGCTTCAATACTGCAAGCTTATGATCATTTTAGTTCTTGCAAGTGATAAATTTGTCAGTTTTGTCAGAAAATACAGTTTAGGTACAAAAAATTAATTCTTGAGGCAAATGACAGAGATTATTAAATTTTAAAACTGTGTTAATGGGGCAGAAGGAGACCTGATAATTCAGAATAACTCTTCCTTATTTAAAGAAGACCTCCATTGCGTGAGAGGACTGAGAATTCAGAAGCCTTTGCAACATAAGCAAATTCTCCTTACAAAACTTTCTGCCCCTCATTTCTGAAACAATGTCTATGCCACTGTGAGGGACTCACTTAGGTAAGTGAGCAAGCATTGGATGTTAGTATTGGTTTTATTTTGGAACTCAGTAATGTAATCAACAGAATTCGCAAAATTATCTTCTGCTTTAAAATGTCCAAATTGAAAGCTAAAACATAATTCAAGGGAAAACTACCCCTACAGTAATTAAATTGGAATTCTAAACTTGATCATCTTTTGCTCAAGATTTCAGTTTGATTCTCCTGATCATTTCAAAACTTCTAAAATTGTTGCTTAGTAAAAATAAGGTAAGGCTTCCCCTACTGGTCTGTTTTTTTAGTTTTTTGTTATGCAAGTAGGTTAGGCTACAGATGTTTCATGTGCCATTTTATTTATGACCTTGAATGTTAAAAAAAAAAAAAAAAAAGTAAATCCATCATTCCAGAGCTAATGTACTACAATTCCAACTCTTGTACCAATCACCTGGGCTGTTGATGCATTGCCATCCTTCCCTGCTGCAGGTTGTGGTAGCTCAAAAGCATCCAGTTCTGAGTGACTTTCTCCATGGCATGACCAGAATGGAGCATGTCAGTAAGATGCTCAAAGTGTCATGTGAATAATGAAGCTCATTAATGCACTCAAGATGAGCACTATGCAGAGACTTATTAAATTCTATCTGCAATTCTAGCTCTGTCACAAGATAATTTGAGATAAATAACCACTGTTTGGATCACTGGATAGGGTCATGGAATGTGAATATGTGGAGACTTTTCCAGTCTCCACACTGGAGCACAAGGTGTTGTTTTAATGTCTCTTATTTAAAACATTCTCATTACACCAATTTTTAAAGCACATAGGTTTTTCCTGATCATGGAAAATTTTGATAGTACAGGTTCACCAATAACAGCAAAATTTGATGACATTTGGGTTCATAAGCTGTAGTAGAGTCAGTGGGCAAAACCTGAAAGCACGTTTTTAGATCTGTAGAGTTATTCTTTTGTCAGATGAAGGACAGCAACTTCTTTGGAAGGAGAAGTTTCATTCATGGCTGCCAGAAGTATCTGTGGAGAAAGATGAGTGGAATAAGTGAGGTTTTTCTGGTGAATGTGTAGGACCAGAACCTAACATTGAATAGTTAACACGTTCCCTTGGGTTTTCAGAGAGCTTTAGAAATTGCTTCTCTCTCTTCATTCAAGTGGGAATAAGAAAACCCTTGGAAGGGAAGGCCGTCCATGATAACTTCTAGAGTACTTGTAGGGTTTGTATTTTAATAATCTTCCTTTCTAAAACCAAAACATCTTTCTAATTTTTTTAAGTAACTTAAGAATCCACTGTACTGAGCTCTCAACATTTTTTTGCTGCCTTTCACTCTTAATTTCAACTCCTGATAGCAAATATGATCTCTTTTATCAAGACTTGGACCGGTGACTTTAAAAATTAGTAGGCTTGTAAATCACAGCTCATGTCTTTCACTTATCTTTCAAGTCCTTCTGGGTAAACACACTTGATTATTTTCTTCGCACCATTTGAGTTGGAAGTGCTGACTCTGAGTGACCACATAGAGGTGGATGCTGTTTAGCTGGTTTTGTCCCAGTTTTGAGGATTTCCGTGGCTGGAGATAGAAAGTCCCATATAATTGGTCTCAACCATGGAGCACAAGGTGGAAGACACAGCTGGAAAATACTTTCTTCCGCTGCATTAAATCTGTCTTATAGGAGCACATAGCCTGACTTTTTCTTATTTTAAGTGTCACTTTATGATTTGAAGGAGGCTTTGCAGCAGGAATAAGGAGGGGAGGGATGGCACCTGGCCCTGTAGCAGGAGCGAGGCAGGAATGCAGAAGCCATTCTCCTCCATGTCCCATCCTCCCCAGGGCAGAGCCTGATGATAAAGATGCCTTGGTACGATTTCTTCTCTCTAACCCAGACCCAATGATAACAAAATAACTTTCCTGTTGCTTTGTCAATTGAATCTGAATTAAGAAACCCAGAAGTAAATTGCTCTCTCATATGTGTGTCTGTGATGCTGTCACCTCTTCCTTTCTTATTTTTTCTCCCCCTGGGCAAAAAGTGTCAATAAAATAGGTGTAACCAAATTGCTGGAACGACATTTTATTTTGGAAGCAGTGAAACTAAATGAAGACTTTATTTTATACAATGAAGGCTATGTAGATTTGGCAGTAATTCTGGTTTTGAATTTGAAAGACTTCAAATATGGACTATGACTTCCGGGTTGCAAGACTAGGGATGAGTAAAGCCCACACTGCAATGTTTTTATTCTAACACAAGTATCCAAATAGTTCTATGGATTTATTTAACAGATTACTCATATGGCCAACACAACTGCAAAACCATCTTCATATACAGTTGTCTGTTATGCTGACATGCCACAACACAGAAGGGAAGAGTAGGAAATGTTTTTCTTTCTAGTCTCAATTGATGTTACCATTTGTTTTTTCTTTATATTACTCAACTGAATGCATGGAAGAGAGTTCCGGATGCATCATATAATGCTAAATGAGGGGCAGAAAGTTTTGTAAGGAGAATTTGCTTATGTTGCAAAGGCTTCTGAATTCTCAGTCCTCTCACGCAATGGAGGTCTTCTTTAAATACTCTACTTTTTAGTAGAGTGTCTTGCAACAAATAATATTTCTAAATAACTCATTGCCTCTTAACATCTCAAAGTTGGTGTGACTGCTAAGCAAAAAGAAAATCTCTTTAACAACTAAGCACGTTGTCCAGCAATGCTGAAGATGAAGAGAAGCATTTACTAAAGAAAGATCTATTTAGGTGCTTTGACGATACAGTCAGATGTTTAACAGAATTATTTAAAGTCAATTTAGACAGCAGTATCTACTTCCCACTGAATTTCACTTAGTCACTTCTATAAATCCCATATGTATCTTCTACATCTTTAGGCACACAACTTTGGTTGAAAATCTGTTAAAGCTATAGGCAGACTTCTGTTTTCTGCTACTGGAAGAAAACCACATTTTTAAGGCTAGTCCTCAAATTAACAAGAATTTCAACCTTGGAGAGGATTGTTCAATGAGGATATTAAAATTATTTGTGTCATTTAGTCAGTATGGCCTGGTAGAAACATCTGTGCATATTACTTTTCACTAACATAATTAATTTTGTAAGAAATATAACTGCAACTGCAGTGCTTTCATCAGCTTTCCCTTTTCTCATTTCTTTTTTTCTTTCAGAAATTGGACTATTAAGTGTTGCTGGCTGAATACCAATTCTAATATTTTCTAAAATTAAATAATCATAAATCTAAGTAAGTATAGCTATTTTCTTGTAGGAATGGAATAATCTGCTAAGTAACAAACTCCTACAAAATGGGAGACATAAATTTGCATTTGGTGTTTGCTTTTTTCCTTTTAAATATATATTAAGCTTTTCTACTTTTAAGCTTACGCACCAGCAGGGACTAGGGATGAGTAAAGCCCACACTGCAATGTTTTTATTCTAACACAAGTATCCAAATAGTTCTATGGATTTATTTAACAGATTACTCATATGGCCAACACAACTGCAAAACCATCTTCATATACAGTTGTCTGTTATGCTGACATGCCACAACACAGAAGGGAAGAGTAGGAAATGTTTTTCTTTCTAGTCTCAATTGATGTTACCATTTGTTTTTTCTTTATATTATTCAACTGAATGCATGGAAGAGAGTTCCGGATGCATCATATAATGCTAAATCTGTGTGCACTATATGCCTGGCTTCATAATAAATACAAATCTTCACTCTTAAAAATGTATATGAGGTTAGTGGGGGTTCTGGTATGGTCTCAGGCCAATTCCACTTATTCATTTTATAAAGATCTCTTCTTATAATGAATTAATTCATATAAAACCCAAAAACTTAGAGCCTTAACATTAACACTTTAATTTTGGGCTTTCAAAAAACTAGGCAGTTTTCCTTAATATCAATAATTAAGGGTGTTTAAAGATATAATTTCATATAAAACACAGAACATTATCCATGGCTCGTTGGTACCTGCATTTCAGTGGGAAAATCCTGTTTACAAGATTATGAATGAAAAGGTAGCACATAAATTTGACAGCAGGTGACTCCACCTGGTAAATACTTGCATGCTTCCCAATACGTTTTGGGATAATCTATTCAGGAAATGAAAGAAGAGGTAACTACTCTGATGTCAGTAAATTAACTGAAAGGTGTAAAGGGTGAGCACATAAAGCAGCAGCACATAGGCCAGCAGCATTTCTCCTGCATGCACATGGTATAAAGCAGAAGGTGGTTAAATAGTCGTGGCTTGTGAAATATTTTACTAGAAGAAATAATAATGTATTGGTCATTTGCTCATAAATGTAGATTGTAAATGTTTTAGCAATTGCAAACAGTGTGTGGAGGAGGGTCTACTGAGAGAAATAACTTATGGATGATATACAGTGAGAGTGAGTGACCTTATTGACTCTTGTCAGCTGCTCTTGGATGCTTAGGCCCCAAAGAGGTTTTATTTGTGTTGTTAGTTTCTCTGCTGTATTTTTTTTAGCATGAATTGATTGATCATTTGCAAATGCTTCTGTGGCACTGTGAAACACTATGGAGATCATAATTAATAAATTAACACTCAACTCTACAATAAATTTTATCTAACCTAGATCTTACAGCTCTTGTGTTAGCCAATTGTTAGAAAACTCAGGATAAAAGTGAAATAGCTGTAACTTTTTGAGACTAAAGTAGGCATTGCTCTCTCCTGTGTGATCTGGCAGAGATGTATATAAATAAAAAACTAGATGAAAAATGGTTATAAAAAAAAGGTGGAATACAGAGAGTTGGACAATCTTTGATAGGACAGGTTGTAACCCATTGCAGGTTTAATGTCTTCATACACTCACATGCTCTGCTGTCTGGTAGGCAGGGGTTTCTGGCTTCCTTCTGACATGCAGGATGAAATGGAAGCACTGTAGAGGGTTTTAGGGCAAGAGACTTGTCCTGTCCTTTGAAATCCTATCCTCTGAAATCTACAGTGCAACTATACAATATCCTAAATCTACAAGAATAAGCTGCTGTGCTTTCATGCTGGGGATGATTTGACCAGACATAAGGAGCTCTAGACTGGTCTACCAGAGATCACCACTGATCATGGCAAATGCCTATCTGCTAATTTTAACTATTAGTGACTTTAAAGGACTGTCTGAAACTGATTTCTTTTGGTAGTCTACCAAGAGCGATGAGTAAACTCAGCATTGGAGGAAACTGATTGCAAGAACAGTATTTCTAGCAGGGTTATATTCTGTGCTCATAGTACAAAGCAGAGTGTTTCTAATGTATTTATTTTTCAGAGTTGAAAAATAATATTACTTATCCCGCATCAGAATGTATATATAAGAGCTGACATTTTCATAAGACTGTTGCTGATTTCATGGAAGAAACACACTTCATTCTAGCTAATATAATCTATTTTTGTAGCAGACATTTGGGTCAATCTGTTCTCATACAAATTTTTAATAAACACATTCTTTCTCCCACCCAATGCAGTCAGAATAGATGGGGAAATGTAAAGCAAATGGGCAAGCTAGGAGCATTGCATCTTTATATTTCCAAGAAATGTTGTTATTGTTTACTACTACATAGTGTGAGGACAATAAAAATATATCTTACTTTTTATTGTAGTCTATGAAGTTTCAGGGTACAGTTTAAAAACTGTATTTTCAGAGCTGAAGAATAAAAGCTGGTATTTCTGCTGACAGATGGCTAAGGATGTTGTTATCCTGTCTGCATGTGCAAACAAGGATTATTGCAGTCTCATTGCCTACACCTTGCTTTCAAACTTTGGCCTTCCTTTTATTTACAAAGCTGTTTATTAAACAACATAGGAAGTTGATTTTGCTGTGCCTCTTTTTTCATAAGGCTTGTAGAATATAAATGAATTAGGGTTATGTTCTGAAACCATTTTATCTTACAGCAAGATTTAAGAGGATATACATGTAATTAAAATTAAGACTTGATTGCCAGCACCAGATCTACTCTCATGCTTATACATTTGGTTATCTTACAGAGTGTTAATGTTAAATTTTTCAGTAATGGAAAAGTACTATTGCATTTTAAATTATTTAGCAATTATTGCACAGTTTTTAAATTTAATAACTTAATCAGTTTGACTAAAATTATTCAAATAATTTGAGTTTCTAACACATTTCAAACTACTTAGACCAATCTGTGAGCTTGAATAGTGAATTCCACAAACATCATCAAGCAGCCTGTGTCATTCTGCACTTTATAAAATAAAATACCATTGAATACCTTCATGAAGGACTTGCCTACATGATATACAGAGTAGAGGGAAATAGTTCCAGTGGCTGAAGTCTGTTGTGTGTGTGGATTGGGTTTTCTGCTTTGTATTTTTGTTTTGGGTGTGGGCGTCCTGGTTTAGGGCAAAGAGGGGAAACTTCCAAAGGGGGCCTCTAGAAAGCAGATTCAAGCAACCCCTCCCCCTGCTGGTTCTGCAAAATATTTCCTTGGAGAAAAGTGGTGAAAAAACCTATTTATTTAACAAGCAAAGTATTCACAGGCATAAAAAATGAATAATATTAAACCCCCTTTGCTCTGGGAACCAGTCCTAGAGGTGAAGAACTTAATATCTAGCATAAACAGAACAGACAACTGGGGATGCAAATATCATAAAGGCCCCCTAGGGTGGTGGGATTGATTGGTTTCTTTTTTGGGGCTTTCTTGGATAAGGCAAAGCATCCTTTTCCTGTTGCAGAAGAATTTTTTCTAGAGATCAAGGGTTTGGGTTTTGATGAATTCACAAGAAAACTCAAGCCTCCGGATTGTATTAGATTCTGAGGAAAAGTGATGTCTATCCACTATTTGGCTGAGAAATGTGACTGACAATCTCTGATCAGGAAAGCTTCAGAATTAGATAAGCTGTGCCAAGGTGCTTCTCAGGAAAACATTCATGTACCAGAGCAAATTATCAGGTGTCAGTTATTTATTCTTAATAGTAATAGCTGTTGAAAAAGTCCCAATGCTCAATTGAACTCATGTGTTCCTAAATCCTAATTTTAAGTCTTTAAGTAACAGAAACTCAATTTGGCTCCAGATTCATTTTGCACAGATCATGATTTTTTGGAGATACTTTAATTAAAAGAAAGTAGGGCCTGAAATTCTGGTATGAATATGAAGGGGGGGAGAAAGCAAATAAAAAATCCCAGCATTTTCCCCCCTGCATGTTCTGCTTTGATTGACAGGATGGGGTGAGAAAGGAGAGGTGGGGGAGAGTTTTTTTAATTAGTAATTTGATGACTCCTTTATAAGGAAGTATTATTGATCTTTTTTTGGTCTGGAGGGGTTTTCTTGGGAGCTGAGAACTAAAAGTTCTAGCATAAATCTATGTAAAAAACAGTGTGTCATAGTGTCTCATGATGAAGGCAGATCACAAACCAATATCAATTAAGCAAAGTATTTACAGGAACAAAACAGAGAAGGTGTTCTAATTGTGTTAATGAGCTGCAGGTCTTGTTTTCTGTGGCTGACCAGGGAAGGGAGGGGTCCATACTGCAGCTGATGAAAAGCAGGGCTTCAAGAAGTCTCTGTAATCTTCCTGAATCACTGCAGACAGGAATTTGTCATCACTGTCTTTTAATTCTGCTTTGGCCTTTTTGCTACTGGTTTTGTCAATACTAATTTAGGGGATTTTTTAGCATTTTATAATATACAATCTAAAGTATTGAAAAAAGTGGCAATGTAGCAGTGTTTTTGTGCATTTCTGCACTGCATGCAGCCCATGTCAGTATCTTTGTTGGTTACCTTGGAAACTGTCATGGGGACAGCGTGATTGGCTGCATCCTCCAATTAATTATTAAAGTCGTGGGCAGTTTCAAGTGCCAGACATCTCATAGGTTGCACAAGTAAGTAGCACTAAGTGATTCACAATTTAAGATTCTTTTATTTTGAAGTAAGCCACGTGAAGCAGTACATCTGCAATGCCTTGGAAGTTTGACTAGAATGAGTAATGGATTGCAAATTTCCTCTTTGTAGAAACTATAGTGTTTTGGGGGATGTGCCTTGGTTTTTCTTTTTCTTCCTGGATGTTTCTACTGTGGAACATGCACAGTATGTCTGAGAGGAAGGAGAAAAAAAAACTTCCAAACTTCCCCATACCAACAAACCCAGAACCCCATACTGAAACAATAAATAGTTTCTTAGATCTGTTACAAAATATAATATTTTACTTTATATTGTCAGAGGAATAGAAATTCACCTCCCTTGAGCTGCTTATAGGCTTCCCCCTTTTTATGGCATAAGAATTGATATCAGAGTTCTTAAGAATTGTTTAATAGCCTGTCCTGCTCCCATTGATGAGGTGATGAATAATGATAGCCTCCAGTGATGCATTCAATATCTTGATTTTGCTTTACATACTTTTTTTTCAACAACGTAGGAACACATCTTTTGTTTTCAACCAAAAATCTGTTGGTGACTAAGGGCTCCTTATGTCAAATTTTCTCAGCTGCTTTTGAAAAAGCAACTTGTATAGCATAAAGCAAAGTCATTGTCTTGAGAATATCTTTAGAAAGTCATGATTGATTATGTAGTTCCCCTATGCTTTCAGTATCTGATGTTCCTTGACCATCATTACCTACAGAAATACCTGGTTTTACTGAAGAGTTGATATCACATTGCAAAGAGTTAATGGCCCAAATTATTCTTGGATGTTTCTATGATTGTATTAGGAGTAAAAAATGGGTTTAAAGTAAAACTACTGTACCATTCAGGGATAGTTTAGTATCTTTATGTTTCAGCTGCACCTTTCTTAGTAGCACTTCATTTACATCCTTGAATGACTCCAATATTCTTAGAATTGTAGACTTTTTTTTTCAATTCAGAAAACAATGTATAACAATAGTATATCTTCACCTCCATGCTCAGCCCTGATAGCAGTGAATAGCAATAGAACAGGCTGCCAAGGAGCTTTTTCAGTCTCCACCTTTGCAAGTTTTCAAGACCAGACTGGATAAACCCTGAGTGATCAGAGCTGATCTGGTTTTTAGCAGGAGATTGTGCTAAATGACCACTGAGGTATCTTCTAGCCTGATTTATCCTATGCTGTGAACCATCTCACTGAAAACTGTCTTATTTCCAGCTAATGTTTATCTGACTGTAGCTTTTAGCCATTGGTTTCCATTACTCATTAAGGAATTTGTTGGTACTTGATGCCTCTCTCATTGTAGGTGAATACTGAAATACAACAAGCAAAACAACTTCAAAACCAGCAGCTGGACAGACACTTGGTTTCTCTACCCTGTAAGTAATTTGCTGTATTTTGCCCTGGACAGGGCAGGACAAAATAAGTAAACTTTTATTAAAATGCATATGTTGAAGCAGAGTGCAGAATTCCCCTTTTGGAGTTTCCAGTGGTGGCCACAGAAGTCTTCTCATATTTCTTGTTTCAAGGTGGTCAAAAATACTCAAAGCAGATCTCCGAATCAGAAATATTCTGATCAAATAATTTTCTGTGCAATTTCTTAAGCTATTATTTGTTGTGTGAAAAAATGAATCTGAAGTAAATTCTGTTGTATTTCTCACCAGCTGGGCAGTCAGACTTTAAGCACAGGCAGTCAGACACCAGGATCTGCAGGGCTGCTCCAGTCTCAGCTCAGCTGCAGGTACTATCACTCAGTCTTTTAAAGCAGAAAGTCCCAGGAATTGAAGGGCTAACCCTCCAGAGCAATCAGATACCTTTTTTTGCATGGATGGAGCACAATATTAAATTCTGCTTGTTTTTGATGCCTCGCAAATATTAAGTTTATTACATGCACATGATTACCTTAATCAACAAAGTTTGTAGTCTTTTGAAAGAATAAAATCAAGCTTTTAGTCCCAATTGCCTCAAAAATAATTTAGCAGGGAATTAAATGTTTTTTCATAATTTGTCAAACAGTTGCAGCAGCTTTCCTTTATGTTGCCAAGAACAGAAGTTGGGCATCTGGCCTGTGGTTACCTGATTCATCCCTTTTGGCATTTTTAGTATGGACACAACATTGCTTCTCTTCTAATCTTCTGGAGTTACTCCAGCTTTCCATGATTTATTAGAAAGTTAATGCTAGCAGACAGGAGATTGCCTCTGATTCCTCTCCTTTAGTACTCTTTGGGGATTTTTTGTTTGTGCTTTGTTGTTGTTGTTTGTATTTTTTTTCATATAAAGCATTACTTGTTGTACTTTTTAAAATTGTATCTCTAATTATTATACTATTAATTATGTAATTTTTTACTGTATTTATACTGTGGCTATTTTTTCTCTTTTATTAAAAAAACCCTCCAAAATTTCTTATTAATTAAAAATTACAGAATTATCTTTATCTTAGCAGTCTGACTCTCTGGGAGAGGATCCTAAAATCAAACTGAGAGACAGTGGAATGAGATGATTATATTTCCTATTGAAACATGAAGAATAGAGCTTATTAAAAGTTCTTTATGCCACTAATCCTAAATTCAAACTTGAAAATTAAGAATGTGCTTAAATATCTTTAAGATGTGCTGGGCTAAGCGCAGTATCTCTACTTTATCCGTGCTGCATAACTTTTAATTTCTATTACTTACTATCTTCACTTTTTTATTCACCTAATTTCTATCATCACCTGATGACTGAAATGAAGTTGTCTCTTTCTAGCACTATCATAAATTTGGAACATTAATATTCTGGTCTTTAGCAGCCTTTGAATTTTCTGTCTTCATTTTCCTAAGTTTTTTTTGCCAACCACTGGATTTCTTATTTGGAGGGGAAAACAACCCTTCGTAAGCACTGAAGATGGGAAGTGAAACCTGTTTGTTCACGTTGAAAGATATGAATCAGGATAGTTAGTAACTAAAAGACCAGCAATGTCCAGAACACATTCAGCTACAGCGTTTGAAAACATAATATCATTTTGCTGCTCTGGCTGCAGAATAAGATTGTTGGCCAATCTGCCATGAGGAAATTCTCCTGACGTGTTGCTGAGCCCATGCATTCTGGATTGGTGTTTAAGAACTGTTCTGTAGGCCTTTCCAGGGATGAACCTTCCTGGCTTTCTTAGAGCATGAACTATGCATTTGCAACTAAAATTTTGAGATTCTTGACCTTCTGAAACAAGTGATGAATTTCCATCTGCATCCTCATTTAAATGCATTTAAAATTTAAATTTAAAGGGATTTTAATTCTGGTGACCACCAGCAGCAGTAATACCAATTCTATATGTCTTTGTTTCTCATCCAGGAGAATTTCCAATTTATCTTTCATAACAGCTTATGAAGATGGTGATAGAATTCATGCTTTTGGTTACATCTTATATTGTAACCTAAGAAAATAACTGACGCCCTCTTGGTCAGGGTGGTGGTGGCAGTCCAATTAAATGGTGGCTGCAGTCCTGTTGGACTGATGGATGTGGTTCTGTTGAAGCTGTGCTCCTGTAATAAAGTCTGGTCCTCCTCTGAAGGTTTACTGGTGGTTATTGAGCTCTTGTCCTCTTGGAATCCAGTGGTAGGGCTCTCATGTTCTTCCAAGCCACAGATTATATCCAGGTATGAATGTTTGATTCCTCCCTCTGGGCAGGGCATGTCCCAATGGGATGATGTAACTCTGTGAGTCCTGCAGTGAGAACTTGATGACCCATTAGTGCAGTTAGACCCTGGAGGGAGTTATCAGGGATGAGTCATGGAAGAGATAAGGAACACTGGCCCACTTATCTTAACATCTTATGTGGATGGGAATAGGATACATACTTTTGGTTACATCTTTCATTGTAACCTAAGACATTTAGCATCTCAGTTACTGGCATTATGTAATGCTTTATTGATGATTTTTTAATCCTCTATTTAGAAAGTTTGCCTTTTATATGTCAAGGTTCAGGTTTCTTCATTCAGTCTTTCTTTCTCATGGAATCTTTATTCAATATTATAGAAATTCATATCATTAGCTTCATACCAACCATCCAATTGTTTCCTTCACTGTAAGAGCTTTAAAGTATAATTTTTATTTTCTTCTCCCCCTTAAGATCTACTCTTGCTTAAATTGAACAAATATTTATTTTTACTTGGTTTGCCATATTGCCTTTATAACCTTTCTTCTGTATCTCCAATTCTATAAAATGTTGATTCTTGTGCAGAATTTTTGAATGGAATCTCAAGGACCTGGAATGTTGCTCACTGCTTTCTCCAATGGATAATTAAGTGTTTAAAATCAGATTCTGACACAGAGAAGCACCATCAGGTATCACCTGCCAGGAAAACTCAGCACTGCATTAAGGCAGCAACTGCTGCTGCCTGGTTTTCTGCCCGGTGTATCTCTGCCTGTTCCATTGCATTCTGGCCCCCTGGGCAGCTGCTGGATTTGCCTTCTTGCTCTCTTGCTTCAGCTTTTCTCCTTACCATTTTCTTGCTGTTTTTCTCTGTTTCTAAGGTTCTGTCATGCCCCCAGCTGTGTCCTGCTGTGCACAGGCTTGGGACACCTGAACTGCCCAATCTTCATTCTGTGCCAAGTCACTTTGTAAAGATTTGGGGTTCTCAACTAATTTTGAAATTAATGAGATTTGGATTTGAGAAAGTTTTTGTAACTTGCATGTTTGAATATAATTTAATTATTTTCCCTTTGTCTGTACCTTATCCACACCCCAAAGATTTACTTGAGCATGTCAAGCGTTAAAAATGTGGGAGGTACTGAAACACATGCCCCAGATAAAGAGCTGCAGTGTCAGGAGGCTCTGAAAAAGCATCTTTTGTGTTCCAGGTGATTCCACAGGGTATTAGGTGCTGCTTGTAGCAACAAGTCCCTGTGGCCGTATGTGAAACAGTGAGGATACAACAGCACTTAATAGATGGAGTTCTGAATATGCAGTTGCACTGGAAATTGTCTCCTGCAACACCTCACCAGCCAGCAAGAATGAGCTGACTTAGCAATAGTCAGCTTAGCATAGTGCCTGGCAGGTTGTGTCTGACTTCTGTCATCATCTCTCCATCAAGAGAGCTGTAAAATTCTCAGCTCTATCATACTGGCATCAGCTCATACCTGCATCCTAGGAAACACCACTGTGATGAACTGGAAGATACAGAGCAGCTGTTACAGCTGCTGATGGAGAGAAAACCCAATAACAACAAAAAAAACTTAAACCAAAACAAAAACCCACCCTCAAGTCAGTGATTGTCTATCAATGTTTGATTGTTTTTAGGCTGCGTACAGGTCTGTAGTTTCTGTGAAACTAACTCTTTTCCTGACTAGATTTATGTAAGAAAGGGCAGGGCTGTTCCTTGCAGCCCATATTTGATAATAGACATTGTTAGGATGCAAATAAATAGTGACTGGCTTCATGAAGCAATATTTTGTTTTTCCAAGAGGAAAGAGGTAAATCCAAAGGGAAATACTTCTTGTCTATGAAGATGCTGCTATGAAACCTGACTTTATTTCCCTTCTACCTGAAATTAGGCAAGTTATTTCCTGTGTTATAATAACTAGATTATATTACAGGTACTGAAATAGTTCAGAAGCTGCTTGCTTCTGAACTTCTTGCTTGCTTCTGACCTTTCTGTATGCCATTCTGAAGCTTGAGTTCAGTTTATTGTGTCTGTGTTATACATACTGCTCTGGACAGAGTATTCTATTAGCAATATAAGAAATTCTCTTAGCAATATAAGAAAACTCTAGCACTGTAAAAGTAGCTTTGTCTTTCATATTGTTTCATCTTGTTACTATTTTTCATCATCCCAGGCAAGCCATGTTGATCAGCCTGTTGGGGGGGGGGGGTGGGTTATTTTGAGCTTTTTGTTGTTTTGTGGGTTTTTTTAATTTCCATGAAAACACACGTGCTTGACTGCTAGCTTGATGTTAAAAAAGTATTTGATTCAAATTGTGCAAGTACTTTCTGAATATATTATTACAATCTATTAAAGTAAATGCAGAAACTTGCATACAGATTGGACAAAGGATATGCCTGTCTCTCTTTGCATTCCAAGGGTATGCTCAGACTAGCAATAATCTACAGTAGCTTAAAAGTCATAAAACCACTTGCGCTTAAGTAACATCATTAGATATTTTAATTTGAAATTCCTAGCTTACTGTAATGAACAGGCATTTTCTTGTAGGATGTAGGAAACTACACAATTCAAACTTCAAAGTTCTTATAGCTCTCCTGACTGCAGCTGGTCCAATGGTAGGTGCTGAGGTTGGTTTGGGGATGTCTTTGCCTGACTCAGGCATGCCAAGAATTAACAGGGAATTCGGAAATTCTTTCAGTCCACTGATGCATATTCACTGAAAGGTGCAGATGATGTGTCAGAGCTTGGTCCCTTTGTGCTCTTTTAATAAAGAGAGAATGTGTAAGGGAGAGAAAGCAACTTTTTGCTGGGATCAACCTAAACACAAGAAATTCAAAGCCAGTGCTTCAGAATATGATGAAGTTTGGAGGGTTTAGTATGCATGTTGTTTTGGAAATTATGGTCATTTTGCAGTGTTGAAGAATAATTAATGTCTTTAAGTTGAATCCAGCATTAGAGTCATCTGAAATTTTAGATTGTTACTACTCTTCAATCTGTTAATTCTGTAAGCAGTGGTTAGTCTGTTACTAAGGAAAAAAAAGGGGCGGGGGGGGAAGTGTGAAGGTCTAATTAAAGATGGATTTGTTTACTTTTTGTCTGGTGCTTAATAAGAAGCTGTTAGCAGATTTAACCTTGGAGGCTGGAGATTAGGCCTGATGTACTGCATTGAATATTCACAAGGAAATTTCAAATACATTTTATTTGTGATAGGCGCTAATCCAAAAGTTAAATTATGAACTTGGAGGAAATCCTTAGCGTACAACACATAGCAGTTACTGTACTTAATGTCAATATGTGACATCTTTGTACACATCTTTATTTATGTGAAATGTTGAAATGCAATCAAAGAATTTCACCAAACTCCCTCTAATTCAAAATCCAAGTTGTCAGTTGAGACAACTGTGCTGCTCATTCTGTGGTAGCACAAAGATGATAATGTGCAGAGAGCCACTGCTTCTCTGGACGGTTCCATCAGCAGTCATAGGATGCTTCTCACTTTGGATTGCTCTTCCAATGCCTTAACAAGGCAAATTACCTAATGTAATAGTTCTACTTTAAGGGCAGGAGGAGAAACAGAGAGATAAAAATAGTTATGCAGATGGAAACTGTTTCACTTTTCCATATGCTAATAGCAAACTACTAGACCTCTTAATCATCCCTCTCATTAGCGGCTGCATTTTCAAAATGGTCTCAAGAAGATCTTTAAATGTGAATAGCTAGAGAAATATCTGTATAGATAAAATTGAACAAAAATTTGAGGAAGAAAAAAATTAGATACTAAGAGTTAGTGTAATCATGGAATAACTGGAATGTAATTTTGTGTGTGCAAACAGCTTGCAATTTTTTTAATCTAAAAAATTATTTTAAATACCAATCTCTTTGAACAGTGTAATGAAAAACATTATTTCCTGTTGTTGAAGGTGGCAACTTTCTTAGAATGCTTGAATAAGAATTTTTGTTACTTTGGAAACTTTGAGTATGAAGAACAGAGTAGTCTTAAGGCCTTGGTGTCAAGGACAGAGAGGTAAAACACAATTATAGGTGGAAACTTAGTGAAAGCCATGTAGTATGCAGCAGATTTATTTATAGATGCACAATAGAAGCCTCAGATTCAAATGTCCAATTGTGTATTTTCAAAGGAACAGAAAGCTACTCTTCAAACATGGAAAATAAAAGTAACTCTCCAGCAATGCCCTATATTGCTGATGCTATCAGTGGTCACTGAATAGTTTATTATTTTGTGTTATTTTTGAACTAAGGCATTGTTTGTTTAGAATTTAAGTCAAGATAAATAAAATGCGTTTCACATTATTTGTTATGAATATAAAATAAGACAGCTCTGTTCCTCTGAGATTTTTATGACATGGTTGAATTTCTCAAAGTGGACATGATTAATTTCTAAGAGTCATGATATTGTGGCAGGACTCACTGTCAAGTTGTAACCAAAATCCTCCTTAGACTCCATTTACCATAATATACATTGTTTAGCTTTTGCTTTACTTTGCAAAAAGATTTATATTGAGCCTTCTACACACTAAAATCTTCTTAATATAGATCCCATCTTTTCCACATTGTATGTGATAGATTTTGATGGATTCTCTGGAGCACAGTGAAAATAAATCATATCTACCCAGTGAATACTCCCTACATCTCTGATTTATCTTATTTGCAGATGGACTTTTTTCTGCTCGTATTTCGAAACAGCCAACTGTAAAAAGGTTCTGTCTTAAGAATTATTTGTTTGGTATTAAAAAATAATCTATTATATACATAATGTGTGGTCTTATGACTGTATCTATTTCCAAGTCTGTTTCTTGAATAACACTGAAAATTTATACACTCTTTAATTATTATTTCTTCCCGTTGGACTCAGTGGAATTTTCTAGTTTATAGAATTGGTTTTAAAACTACTTTCCGGCCAGTTTGTAATTAGGATGTCAGTGACTGTAAAAGTTCAGATAAAACAGGGTGAAATATTCTGGGATTTGTGGCTGGGCAAAGTGATGCTAAGCACTAGAACATCTTAGTGTCCACGAATCCAGCCAGTTTTCAGGGAAAGCACAGGCTGTGGGGTTAGAAATTCAGGTTCCTGAGTTGTTGGGAAAAGCATTCCTACTCATTTTAAGTTTGGGAAGCAAATAGACAACACACAAACTGAATTTTGTGTCTTTAAAACCCACCGTAAAGATATGTAGAACTTGCAGATGTGCAGCTATTTTAAATAATTTCAAGAAAGCTGTTCAAAGTATTGAAACAAATCACTGGTTTCTAATCAACTGCGACCTCTTCAATTCTCAAAGAGTTTCTAAAAGTGATTGCTAATGTTTCAACTCTTGCATTTCTAATCTCAGTTACCACCTGTAGATGCTATTTTATTACCACTTTTATTTTCATTCAGCCTGAATTCCTCCTTGTTCATTTTTATTCTTTTTTTATAACACACAGACACACACACACCTTAAAATGTATTAATATATCTTGAATTTTATATAACTAAATTCTTCTTCCATTATCCTTTATATTCCCATCTCCTCTTAATTAGTAGTTCCTTATTCTCTGACTATTTGGAGGACCTTTAAAAGTCTCTTTTTAATAACAAAGTTTCCTACTTAATTTGTTGGACAACTTTATGGAACAGTGCTGAAAATTAAGACCATAAATGTAAATTTTAGTATGTTATTTAAAATCTGTGGTTAACCAGCAGCTTATTTGAACTCCTTAGCCTTCCTCTAGCATTTTCTTCTTAAAAATTCACTAATTTCTTTTATCCACATTTAAACTAATCTCAAAAAAGCTTATGGTTTCCCTGTATCTATCATGCTTTCTTTATATTTATAATAACTCCTGTCTGCACTACCTCAACCAGATAAATACATCTGATATGTTTCATGCACCATGGAGTCTCTTAAGTTTTTCAAGCTCTGTTTTCAGACCTTGTTGAGACCATAATTTGGCAAGACTAGATTATTGCAGATTTTGGAAGTATTTACCTGTTGCCAGAATTCACTGATCACTTTCATAAGGGTGTTTCTCTTTGGGTGGTTGGTTTGGTGATTTGGCAGCTTTGGTTTTTTTGCTGGCTTGTTTTGATAAGGGAAAAACCTATTCTTTAGGGGAATTATATGTTTTTAATGTATCAGAATCAATCTGCCAAGAATCAGCAAGTTGCCTTGTGAGTGTAGTGACACAGAGGAACATATTTAGAAGGCATATGGTAGAGAAAGCAGGGTGTGCTGCACCCTGGGAGTTCTCTTCCTATTTTCCTGCAGTACTTCACTGACTAGAGCACATGCATATGGGGCTCTCTTGAATGTGTATTAATTGAATAAGAGATGATTTCCTAATGATGAATTCTATGCTCATTTAGTTTCTTTCTTGTTTACAAAAATAACACCCTTGAACAGTCAGTATACAGTAATTGCTGGTCTCCCCCAAGAGAATTAAATAACATGCTTTTGTTATTCATTATGCAGTTGTTTCGTGCATGACATACAGCTTCCAGCTGAAGTAAAGCAAAGGCCAGAAGACATGATATAGGTGTATGTTTTCTCTATATACATAAATATGGAAGATATAATTAAGATATGACATAACATGGGATAAATGTATATGTTCACGTCCAGCTGCCTCATGTCTTGTTTTCAAGCACATTGACACCTGCACACAAGGGCAAAATGCATCTTTTTGCAGGGTCTTCTCTAGTGCAGTTACAAGAAGACCAAATGAGCTGTTTGGGCTGGTGTGTGTTTCAAATGCCAGCAGTGTCTGCAGCATCTCGGGGCTGAGCATGGCCTGCAAGTGCTTTCTGAGGAGCCTGACTAATTAGTGCATGCTGAGCTTCACGCTGCTAGAACTGAGCTCCTGATACCCAGGCTAAATATAATTCCACAAGAAGCCCTCCAAGGATAAAGTAGTGGAGACGTGTATTTTGAAAGGTACAAAATGCAGAGGCAATGCAATGCTTCAGTCTTGTTATTATACCCACTACTTGCAGAGTTTTTGATATCTGTATCTTTGGGAATGCCTCAAAAGCTGCTTTCTACTTCAGTGCTGTGTATGGGTTTCTCATATTCACTTTATATCTAAAGAGCAAAGTAAAATGATTGTCTCTCTGAAAGATCTCTGGGGGTACTGACATCCCACATGCATTCTGCTTAGCTTCCAAAGTTTTTACTGCATTTCTTTCTTATTTTTGGCAATCATATTGGAGTTATAGCCTCCTAGGCAGCCATTGTTAGGACTCTTACTTGCTGCCATAATCTGAGTTTCATTGATAAGAAGTGGTTTCAAGACCAACTTTATATTTAAACCTACTCTTTTCATTGCATTTTTGTTAATCTGGTATACCAGAGTTTTCAGAACTTTCCCATGAGTGTCTAACAGCATGGTGTCCAGGCTGCTGCCTATGGATTTTAGTTTTCTAATATTTTTACTTCATTGTCTTTTGAATTGGTATAGCCTTCTCATTTAAAAATAATTTGGCTCCTAAATTCCAGTGCTGCAAAGTACCACTTAGTTTGGTCTCACAAAAGATGTCAAATTTAATTATATTTTTTTCTCTAGCAGGTCAATCATACTTACAGGAATTATTTCAGAAAGTTACTTAAGGCAAAGTCAAGAATAGCCTTTTCTCTTCTATGCTTCAGACCTAGCTCTTACAAGATGCAATTGTCTCTTACTTTCAAAACTGTCTTTCCAATTTATGCTATGATATATTTGGTATGATAGTTGCCCTAACAAACTTTGTTAGAGGCGGTTCTAATCTCTGTAAAAGCCAATTTCCAAAAAATTGCGAATGAATGACAGCAACATCCATTAGCACCAGAAAAGAGAACTCTTACCCATAGCCCCAGCAGAAAGTTGTGACAGTGTCAACTGGATCTCTGACTTAGTATAAAACCTTCTAATAGGGACTAATACGGGGAAGAAGATGGTCAAGCTCAAAACAGAAAAAATTTAAGCTGGTCTTAAAATTTAGGAAGCTAGACAGGAAAGCATTTAACTCATAAGTTCTTAACATGTTCAAGTGATTCTGGATGCCTTATAGTGATGCAAATTATCTGTATTTATAATGTATAACTGGAGAAATGAAAAGGTAGTTGAAATAAAGGTCCAGCTCTTTTTGAGTCTGAACTCTGAGAAGGAATGAATATGCAAGTAATTCATGTATAGAGTTAGGATTATTGAGATTTGTTGTGGAATTTGCATAAAGCATACTTAATTGTTCATAGTGAGCTAAAGAGACGTGTGTCACCAAAATTAGGGTAAATATATAAATAAAGAGTCATAATTATTTTACTCTGCAGAGACAGTCTTTCCCTTAACTCTATTTTTAGATTGTTTTTTTGGTGGGTGTGTGGATTTGGGGTTTTTTTGTAATGGTGTAAAACCTGTAGAGTTGCTTCTGATTTACACTGGCAAGAAATGTCCAAAGTTGCCATGGTGAGAGAAAAAATGCAAAGCAGTGCTTTGAATTTGCTGTGTAACAACATCAAGTATGGGTATTACTCAGCTGCTTTTGCCACATATGAAAATAAATTTACAAAGTTAATACCTTGATTAGTATGACTACCCAGAGCTGCTTCCAGTGACAGATTCTTGCTCTGACTGGTTCATTCACAGCTCTTCCAAGTGGCTCTCAAGACAATTTTGTCACCCTGTTTAAGATTTCCCTGAACTGCCCGCGTCTGGCAAAGCGATCAATAGGAGTTGTTGAAGTGACCTTATGTGGAATCAATACAAAATGTCCCTAGGCATCAGAGGGGAGGTCACACAAAACAAATTCATCAAGGCTTCACAGCCTCTGTGAGCCCCCTATCACTGCTGTGCCTTTGACCTCTCTAATGAGACATCTAGTTTGAAAGACTAAGGACCTTAGCAGATCTAAGACATCCTCTAGTTTGAAAGCTGTAGCCTCAAAAATTTTAACAACCTGAGGATGTTTTCATTTCCATCTAGCACTTCATTAGATAAAAATTAGAAAGTATTTTTAATTTCCCTGCAAGTGTGGTAGAGACCAGGTTGGTAAAAAGATTGAATAATCATGTCTGTTGGGTGTCTTGCAGTTTTTTAACGCTGAGTGCTTTGTATGATGGGCCTTGATGTTGCTGCTGCTGACCTGAATGTGGATTTTGCCATTAATTCCAGTAGGGATTGTCTTGGGTGCTGAGTCAGTGTGTGCTTCCTCTACCTCACCTGTGAGCCTGGCATGGTAATATTGTACAAACTGGCATGAATGAGATCTCTTCCAGATTCTTGCTGTTTGTAAACTACCAAGTCTGAACACAAAATGGGATGGGTGGAGAGAATGAAAAAGAACTCTCCACAGTAACACTGAAATATTTTAAAGAGAGATCCTTGAATGCAAAGTGGTAAATACTGACAGTATTCCTAGAGGTTTTTGCTGTATATACCTTCTTGAAAGGGATTATTCCACATTAAGTTTTGTGATTGGTTTTAGTGGTTTTTTTTTGTCGTTGTTGTTGTTGTTTTTTCCTGTCCTGGCATTCTGAATTTTCCCAGGAATATGATAATGTCCTCTAGGCCTGAGTTGCAACACAGGTGCCTTGCCATCTTCACTGCCCCCAGCCCATCTCCATGCTATACCCTTTAGGCAACAATACTCTTTCTGTAGAGGATAAAGCAGCTCTTTAAAAACACTCCCAACTCAACAAAACTGGAGCATTCAGACTTGGTGATTGCTGCTGAACAGAAACATCTCTCAGTGAAATTTCTACCTTTTACATCTGGAAACAGAGGCAGAATCCCAGGTAAAGCAAGTATTGATTCCATGAAGCATAACAGGTTTCTGCAGTCTGCTTTCAGGCTGAATCTCACACAAACATCATGAAGGAGCTTTAGACACAGAGTGACATAATCTTGATGCACATTTTTTGCTGTCTTTTAAGCATTTTACTATCCTTACTCTATGCAATCGCTCATTCTACCTTGCCCTGCCTTCCTATCAAAGGATATGGATGCTGCAGATATTTCTTAGCTAAGTGTCAATGTAGCTAAAACCAAGGAATGAAAAAAAAATTGCTGTCTATATAGCTGTTAAACTAATTTATTCCACCACCTTGAAGGAAATAGGGCAGTTTTTTGTGGTGATTTCATGATTTGATAAGAGGACTTCAGTTCTCAATCCATCGTAATTCTCAGTGCCTGACACAGTATTTTGTTCCAGTCCCCACTGAGTTGCTTCCAACTCTCTGCAATCAAAGCACTTAGGGATGTTTTGTACAACCTTTTACTTGCCTTTTTTTTTAAATCTGTAATTCAATTTCATATTAAAATACATTCTTCAATATACACTTAGGTTCTGCTGATCTCAAACTACACAAAAGATTTTTGTTTAAAGACACAGAAGGTCCTTGACTCATAAAATACTGCCAGGGTCAAGAACTGGGGTAAGGTCTTACCTATAGTGTCTTTAACCCTGTGGAGATGCATGTAGGGAGTTACAGGATGAAAAGATACGAGTTCCAACATATAAAGTCCTATAGAATTATGTAAACCAAGAAAAGATTATTATTTGCCCCTCCCATTTGCTCTTCTCTTGCCGTTAAGTGACAGTCATGCTTGTATCAAGCTTTACTTGTTTCCCGAGCAACTTATTGGACTAATTTTCTGTACAATACTGAGAAATTAATATTTTTTTAAGGGCCAAGAGCAGCATAACTGGAAAGTCTTACAAAGTTGCTTTTGTCAATAAATTTACCGGTCTGGATTCTTTTAGGTACACAGTGGCTGAAGCTGATATGAATCGCAGAAAATTGGGGCTGTGAAAAAGTGAATTCCATTGCCCATGAAAAGCAGAATCAAGACACCTGCCTGAATATTTTTTCCTGTGTTTGTGATGTAACAGGTATCTTTATGCTGACATGCTGATTGCTAATGGGATGGTGTGTGGTGACAGACTAGATCTGAAAACCTACAGTGAAAGTCAAGAGACCAAGATAAAGTATATTGAAACCTTGTTCAGGAAATCTCTACAACAGTTGACTATATTGTGTTGTCTTTCACATGAATTTATGTCTTTGTAGGATTTGGAAATTGAAATAATCAAAATAGTTTATTATAAATGTTCTTAATTAGATAATTGTTATCTGATACATGGAAACAATTTTCACCTGCATATTTCTGATACTGCTGCATCTTATCCAAATGCTAAAAAATTCAGGAAACATCACTTTGACAGAACACAACAGCCCATTGAGGTGCAGTGAAAAGAATTTTTTTAAGTGGGATTTTGCACTTGTTAGTCACACCATTTTTGATACAGGGCTACTGTTCTTGGGCTACCATCAATCAGCATCTCTTCTGTCTCTGCTAACTTGAGTGACTGGATCTCTTGAGAACCTATCGTGAAACTCTTACTCCATCTGAGAGTTTACTTTGCATAACTAACACATTTACAGCAACCCATTTGAAAACCTTTTAGACTTCTTAGTATATGGACTAAGATATTACTTGTGGTGACAGGAAAATAATGTTGCAGTCAAGGGTTGACAAGATGAATAAGTAGGATGTTACTTTATTGCCCATTTCTTGCATAGTATCACACACTGCTCAGCAAGGACTGTGTGCCATTATTTAAGAGTATTTCAGCTTTGAGGGGTATTTTTTTCCATCTTGAAAGCTAAGAATCAAAATACTCTACAACTGTCATTTAAAATGGGACCATCTTAGCTGGCTTCTCTGTGAGATTACGGTACTTGTAGTCTAATTGAGATATTTTTAGAACCAGAAGCACCAGCTGGGAACCAGGTTGTTTGCCCATTGTAAGACACCAAAAATCTTAGCAATCCTTAAACATGCCACATGAACAGTTCTGCATTTTGCCAATACTGGTGTTCACACTAGTTATTTCCTCCACTTTTCAATCAAACACACAGACACAAGTGAGAACAAGAGGGAAACAATTTATTTGACAAGTTGCTTAAAATAAATGGGAGATTTTGAAGGTGATAAGAAATTTTAACAGGCAGAGATAGACCACAACCCCATAGTCAGAGAAAAAGTGGTATTATCAATAGTGTATAGCAAAGCATGAACACATTTGTAAAAGGAAAAGTGTTGTATGACTTTGCACACTGTCAATATACAATGATTAAACCCCTAGCCCATAGGCTTGTCTGGGCACACAGAGCCTGCAGTGTTGCTAGACAATGTTACTGCTATAGGCACATTTAGATAGTGGTGTATTTACAGCTAGCAAAAATAATGAGTTATGCAGATCAACCCAAAGTTGGCTCAATGGAACCTTTTAACTTCCAAAACCCAAGGATATACATTAATTTTCCACACATAACGCACCATGATATCCACATATATTGAATTTGTTAGATATGTTCAATTGCTTTTTTGCTAGGATAGCCAGACTGAGAGAAGGTTTCACTACACATGGCATAGGGGTACTCTGGGACTGGAACAAGTGTTCTCTGACTACGAGTGCAGAGCAGAGCAGAGATATTTTGGCATTGCTTGAATGCTTCTTAATATGAAAATCAAAAATTCTTGTCATTCCAGCACCAAATATTACCAACATTATGAGCATCAGGCTCATATTGATATCTGGTCATATTCAGGTGTGGCAAATGACACATTTCTGTGGTGTAATGATAATTAATAGCAGACATTCAGAAACAGCAGTGTCAGATGTGCCCCCAAGTTAGCACTTGCAGGTGCATTTCACAGTGAAGGATTAAAGTGTTTTATCTTGAGACCTCCTGAACTTATCATATGATTGCAGAAAGAGGAAAAAAAAAAGTGCCTATTATACATCTAAAGCCAAATGATTCACTGCACAGCATATCCACCATCTTCCTTTCAGGGCTATACTTCAAGAGGTTTGGCAGTGAAACAGCCTGGCTGTGTGAGAACAGAAACCTCCGCTGGTGAGCAGGGAGAGTGGCTCTGTAAAATCAGCCAGGGAAGAAAAGCTGAAAAATGGGGTGGGGGCCGTGTGTGTTTTGATTTTAAAAATGCTTAAACGTTCTTTAACTTAGTTGTTTGGGTTTTTTTCTAATGAATACATACATGAGAAATTTACATGAGAAATTTATCTCCCACACAGTCTTGTCTGTTTCATCAGGAAAAGTGTGTTTTCCCATTCTGTGCAATTTCAATTCTTACAACTGGGAAAAGGTAATGAAAACGCCTTGACGAATTGCCCCCAGCCCCCTAAAGGATGGCTATTTTGTTTCTGGGAGGAAAACCCGAGCAGCTACTTACTTGAGCCGAAAGGCACAGCGTGGCGGTGTGAGGCACTGGCAGTGCGGGCGAGGGGCACGGGTTGTTCCCCCCGGAGCGGGGCCGGGTGGCGGCCGGCGGGACGGGACGGGACGGGACGGGAGCGGGGGAGGCCGGGGGCCGCCCTGGCCCCGCTCCAGCGCCAGGTGCGTGCTGCGGGGCTTCCCCGCTCCGGCCAAGGTAGCTGTCGGTCTCTATTAAATGGCTGCCTGCTTTTCGGGGCTGCCGACTGCTTCACGGTTTGGCTGTTGATTTTTTTTTAGCAGCTCTGCCGTCTCTCGGGGGCAGCTTTTCCCCCCTCCACCTCCCTAGGTGAGGCTTCATCCCACCGCCTCGCCGTCCGCCCCCGCCTCAGCCCTTCCCGGGGAGCCGCCGCCGCCTCTTCCCTCCGAGCATCCCCCCGGGCCCGCACCCCTCCTGGCTCCCCTGCTCCCGGGCCAGGGTGCGCCTGGATGTGGGCTGGGGCCGGCCTGGCCCGGCCGTGCGAGGCGAATCGCGGCTTTCCCGGGGAGCGGGAGGCGGTGGCCGGTCCGGGGGCGGCGGGGTAGGGCAGGGCAGGAGCTCCGGAGCGCCTCAGCCCGCGCCGTGCGGGGAGCGAGCGGCTCTCCAGCCCGCCTCGATCTCCGAGCAACACCTTCACCCTTGTCCCTCCCCCACCACCCGCCGGGGTTTTTTTCCTTTTCCTTTTTTATTTTCTTTTTTTTTTCTTTTTTTTTTTTTCGCTCCTCCACTCTCCTGCAGCGAGTTAAATATTTCTTTTGTTAATTGACGCCCAAAGTGTTCCCAATCCCTTCCCCGCGCCGCCCGGGCCGACCGAGGACGTGTGCACGCCCAGATCCGCTCGGTGAAGCAGCACAGATCCGCGGGGCCGAGCGGGTATGTGCGTGAGGAGGAGGAGGAGGTGGTGTAAAAGGAGCGACGGGCACAAAGCAGATTTGAGAGGAATAATTTAACTCCGGTGTTTGTTGTTTTTCATGGGTTTGTTTTTTGCCTTCTCTCTCCTTTCTATCTCGTTTTCTGCTCAGGATTTAAATGTCACTCAAAGCATCCCCAGATCAGCTTTCCGCTCGTCTCCGGTTTCTTCCGAGGCATTAATTGGATCACGCGCTGCATTTGAAGAGCCTGGGTGTTTTACCCGCTAAGGTAAGTGGGTTTATGCACCTACGTGGGGTCTGGATGGTCACTGAAATCCTTTCAGGGTGGTGTTTTTCTTCCCCTTGGCCCCCCTCCCCCAGCTCCGTGGCCAGGTTCCGTTCTACCTGAAGAACTCGCATCCCTGGGTTAAACATCGGTCGATGTAGGGAACCGCGCCGGGGGCAGCGGGGTCGCGGGTGCCCCTCGGGCACCAGCCAGAGACCAGCGGGAGCCGGCGGTCGCAGCCGGCGACCCCCTCAGTTCCCAGTGCCTGAGCTCCGGGAATAGCGCCTGGCATCACAGTAAGGAAAGAAACAGCCTAATCCCCTCTTACAAGAAACTATTCGTCATCATTTTTTTTTTTTTCCTCCGTGAGAAATATTGTAGGCGCTCATCTCCCTCCTCCCCCACCGCCCGCCCCCGTTGCCAGCGCCGGCTCCTTTGCCCGCACCTCTCCTCGCTTCAGGCGGTTCTTTCCAGGGACTAAAAAGTTAAGCTGCCCCCTCTCTCCCCCCACCTGCCCCCATACGTACGCAGTGCATTCTCCTTTTTAACTATTCTCCCTGTGCCTAATCCGAGTCCGTACAGCCCCCCCAACGCTTAAACTAGGTTGCAAAGCCGCTGTACCCTGCAACTCCTAAAACTTCTCTTCTTACTGTGATTTATATTCTATAATAACAAAAAGGACAACAAAAATATACTGGATCCTCCTCGTGGATTACTTTTTTCCCCCTTTTTTAAATAATGCATTTCCTTCTTCCCCTTTAATTTTTTTTTTCAAGGAAATTTGCTCCATCTCCAGCAGCAACCACTGCTCCTTTTGATGTTGTGGTACGCCGTGCGCATGCGCTTCACATTAGAATTACTGCACTGGCCAGAATAAGTTGGATCTCTTCTTCTCTTCACTGAAACCCTAAATCATATCAAAAGCTAAAGGGATGCTGAGAGTCCGGAAAAAGGGTTACTTTGGGATTTGGTCATTCCCTTTAATAATAGCCGCGGTGTGTGCACAGAGGTAAGTGATGAAGGCATCTCTTTTCCTTTACTTTGAATTGCAGTGCATGCTGCTGCTGAGAGAAATGTACAGCTGGGGGCTGAGAAATCAGAAATAATACAGTATTATTCTTTCTTTTTTCTTCAGTGTCAATGACCCTAGTAATATGTCACTGGTGAAAGAGACCGTGGATAGACTGCTGAAGGGCTATGATATTCGCTTGAGGCCAGATTTTGGAGGTAATTTGACTGCTTTTGCATAAGAGAGGTTGCATATCCGGGCTGGGTGCGTTGTGTATGGGGGCGGTTTCAAACGTCTTGTGGGTGCTGTTGCTTTGGGGGGGTGTGTGTGTTGCCATTTCCTGTAGCTGACCCGAAGTTAAGCCCATTGTTTCTCAATTTTCTTAGCAAAGGATGCTCTTAATGCCATCACTTAAATCACTTGTATATTCGTAATCGGTCCCTCATTGTGTGTGTGTGTGTGTGTGTGAGAGAGAGATGATACTTTACCAACCTGTAATTAAACCCTTGTTTAACTGGTTTTATCGAGATGCAAATCTCTCCTAAGTTCACCCAGCGTTTGCTCCTTTCAGCCTAATGTGCCTGTGATCACAGTTACTATTTTCGAGTACAAGACGTGCCGTTAACTGATACAAAAATGTCATTTAACCCCCTGCGTGCTCCTACTTCCAACTAGTTTGTTTATTCCGGACGTGTTCCCTGTGGGTGGCCCACCACCTTGTCCCCCCATCCCTCCCCCGGGGCGGGTGCTGCCGTTCCCGGGGCGCGGGGCCGCGGAGGGGCGCGGAGCGGGCGCGCCGGTGCCGCACGTGTGCGCTGTTACATAAAGCACCGCCACGGCCCGGGCAGCGTGCGGACCCCGCTGTGGGGGAAAGAGGCTTCATGCCTCCCTCCTGACTTTCTGGTCGTGTTCAAACGTCGTTCCATATGCGCGCTATGCTCGCCCTGCTAACTCTGGTAAGAACGAGTTAAGTTCTTCGAGATCACATTGCGGACCATCTTGTTGGTTTGCAGGTCCCCCAGTGGCTGTGGGCATGAACATAGACATTGCCAGTATAGATATGGTCTCGGAAGTCAATATGGTGAGTACTTCGGGTTCGGGGCCGCTTGCTCTCTGAGGGGGTGGCTGCCGCTTCCCCCGCCCCTGCCAAGGCGGAGCGGTGCCCGCGGGCGTGCGGGGACCCGGCGCGGCCTCCTGCCCCGGGGAGGCGCCGGGGCGGGGCACACCGGCCGCTGGGGGGTCGGGGGCGGCCTTCCCCCGCTGCCGGCGGCGGCTCCCGGGCGGGGAGCGGCGGCTCCGGGCGGGGAGCGGCGTTTCGAGCGGGGCTGCGCGGGGCCGCTCCTGCGGCAGCTCCGGGGGCGCGCCCGCCCTCAGCGCCTTGCAGCGAGCAACGGCGCCCCCTGCCGGCCGCGCGCGCGCACCGCACCCGCGCCCCGCGCAGCCGCCGCGCCCGCGCAGCCCCGGCGCTGCCCTTCCGCGTGCGCGCTGGAAAACAACAGCCGTCGGCGCTTGCCGCGGCTCAGCCGTGCGCTTTCCATTAAAAACAAAAACAGAGCGGTTTGCCTCTGTGTGCGTGTGTTCAAAACTTACCTGTTTTTTGGTTTTTTTTCCCCTAGCCTGACTTTTTTTTTTTTTTGGATGGTGATGAAAGAGTCAATGATTTTAGAAGTTTAATTTTTCTGAGATGTTTGTCTTTCTTATTTAGAACTGACTGTCCCCAAATGCGGAACTTGTTCAGAATGTAGTACTTTGACGTGTTTCTTTCTGTGTTTCACTTACATCCCCTGGGAGGCTAATGGGGTGTGGAGAAAATTGGACAAGTCTGATTCCTACTTTAGAAAGAGCTGTTCTTGACTTAGATGAAACTTTACTAGCATTCAGTTTTATTATTTGGAAATGTGTGGGGTTCAGTTTTGAACTTTTTATCTTAATTTGCATGTTAATTGGTTGAGCACATGGAATTTGGCCTAACACTCATAGGGGCTTATAAAGAACAACAAAAGACACTGAAACATAGTAGTACATGATACAAAAGTGATGCAAAATAAATGTGATTTTATTAAGTATTCTTGAAGAGGTTTCAAGTGAACATCCTTTTAAATACAAGTGTGATTTTAGGGCTATTGCTGTAGCTGTAACCATGCCTTTGAAAATAACACTTGGAAAGTTATCAGTTGTTTTAATATCATTGTACTACTGAAATATTTAATTCCTCAGTGTCATGTTTGGGTTCTCAGAGATGTTGCACTGGATGATTTGGCAAACATTTGTTCTCAAACTGAATGACTTGTGTGATGTACAGGAGTTTTTTCAGATTGTAAAATAAAGCCCTTGGCCTAATTTGAGGATAACATTACAGGTGATTTTACTGTGGGACAGGGAGGTGTTGGTGACCCAGTGCTTGATGCTGCTCTTTTTCAAGATACCAGTGAACCTGAGTAATTTCACCTTCTCAAACATTATTCTGGGAAATTTCTAAGTGGCTCAAAGGGGCTCCCAAACTTTGTATCACTAAACTTGTTATCTAGTGTTCTACCTCCAGGAGCTTCAAGTGCAGAGGAAGAAAAGTACATTGTATTTAAAACCATTTCTTTTTTCATTAAGAGAACTGTGGGTAGGAGAAACAGGGACATTTTTTAGCTTGCCCTGAGCAGTGAGGGAAGGATGAGGGTTTCTTGTTGGGGCTGCAATCTACCAGGTCAGTGTTGTATCCTCCCATCCCTTCAGAACTGGAAAGTTCATGTGAAAAAATTGTTAAAAATCTTCTGATTATTTTCTTTGTTTCTTTAAATGGTTTCTAGACATTTTGTCTCCAATTAAAGGTGATAGCATATCAGAATATTGTGATCTGATACTTACAGCCTAACTATATAAAGCAGTATTATTTTTAGTATTCTGTAGTCAGTTTATCGTGTTTCTATAATGAAATGTTTGACCTTTCTGAAAAAATGTCTTTTCAAACTATCTGCAGAACTCAGAGGAGGAACTGTATATACAATTTTGTCCTACTAATTTGCCTAAAGCATTTAAGATCTGGGCTTATTTTACTCTAAGAAGCCACCTATTTCTTAAACCCAGGCAACGTTGCATAATTTTTTTTCACTTACAGTTTCATTAGAGATACCAAACCAAGATTATAATCTGCTTAATTGCAAAATGTAACACTTGATTTTACAATGGTCTGTATAACATAGCAAGTCCTAATATACCCTGAATATAACTTGAAATAAGTGAGGAGAGAGACATACAAGGAAACTACAAAATACTTGGTATGCAAGGCCTTGGCTTTTTTGCTTGCACATTCATCAGAATTTGGAGTAAAAACCAGGAGGAATACCATGAAATGCCATGATGCAAAGACTTCTGAGATAATAAGAGACACAGAAAGAACCTTTTGGATTTATGGACCTGTTTTGCTCTAAGCATGGCCTTGCTGTAGCTTTGTCTGTAGTCATGGCAAACACTACTGACTTTAGATAAAGGCAGATCATTGCCTGGACTCGTGTACTAACATTATTGGGATCAAACCTATGCCTTGGGGGAAAGGCTAAATAACAATAGTTATTCATCTTGAGATAATTTCTATTCATTTTAATGTTTATTTTAAAATTACATTTATTTCTCAGTCTTGATATATTGCATCTACCATATAAACCTGTGCCACCCTGCAGGGAGAATGTTTATGTCACTCCAGTGTCATGAAGTAAATCGTGAACTTTTCACTTTGTTGAAGAGGATAATTTGGACTTGCTCTTATAGAAAGTAAAAGTATGGATTAAGGATATTCAAGAATATTATTGTTGACTTTGAGTTCTTAAAGAGGTGATAAGTACTTGCATCATAAAGAACTCATATCGTATAAGGCTTTACAGGTGCCTCATAATTATTTCTTTTATGTAACAGAGCTGAAACTGTAAACTCTTTACCTTGAGCAGTCAGCAACTTGAACTAGAATTTGTCTGAGTTTACAGGAATGGTTTCAAAGTACTGGCACTTGTGAAAACAATTTGTTCTAGCTCTGGGGAATGCATTGAATGAACATGAGAAACTTGTGAGAACTTTAAGTGTTTGTGTTATCAACAAATATCATGACTATTTTGACTAATTTCTTTGTATTCTGCAAAGAGAAAATCTGCAGCAGATATTTTATGTGATATAGGAATGATGATGGCTAATTCCACTCAGCAGCAGGTCCTGCAATATTGTTGAGTGTATCCTTTATTGGAGTTATACTGTAGATTTCCTTAGGGATTCTCTTATTCAGGTAACAACGGTGAACAAAGATGGAGATCTGTGAAGGCTACTTAAATGGTTTTCCTGGGCTAATGAATTTGATGTTATGTAAGATTAGCTATGGTGCAGTGAGTCTAATGCAATGTTCACATTCCCACATTTTCCTCTCAGTTAGTTTTTGGAATAGACCCCTTGAAAATGTAGCAATGAAGGCTATTCTACATTCTAGTTTTCTCCCTTTTTCTCCCAACTATTCCCTCATGAACTCTTTGTAAAAACTGTTACAGGTTCATTAAGAAGTACAGAAATGAATTTTCTTCCCTAGACTCCCCTGAAGATTCTATGTATTATGTTGTGCATTTGATCAATCTAGATAAGACATGAGGATTTCTATGGATAATGTTGGTCATGTGTTAGTTTTCAATGTCTTGGCTTATTCCCTATTAAATAGGTCAACATTTCCTTCCTTTTTTCCACCCCCCTGGTCTGTGGCTATTCTGGGATTCTAGTACAGAATGTCTTCAAAAGAGAGAGAAATATTCTGTAGCTACAGATTTTACTCAGGAAATATATTCTTGTTGATGTTGGGTTGTATATATGTCCTGGGGTGGCTGTATGGTCCGGTGTCACTATTGTATGGTTTATTTTTTCTAGATATAATTAAATATAACTATTCAGTGTGGGTGATTGGGGTCTGCAGAGAGGAATCTGAAGTGTTTATTTAATTCCCAGTGTTTGCTTGCCCAGTGTGCAGGTTTTGGCACATGGAGTCAGGAGTGTGTGTGGAGTTAGAGATGATATATTGGTTTGTCTTAGTGGGGCCATTACCGTTGATTGAGAGCATAATCCTTCCATCAAGTGGGAGCTGGAGAAACAAAGGAGCTGTTACCATCTATCAGGGAAAGGTTTATTTCTTAAAGTGTGCCAAGTTTTACATAGCAGAGCCTAATAGCTTCAAAGCTCTAAAAAAAAAAAAAAAAAAGCTTTTTATTTTTTCTATGTGTTATATTTCGCTTCTGTATCTGAGTTATGCCAAAGTTGCACAAAACAATAAGTATAATTCTCATGGATCAGAATATTCTCAGAAATGTGCAGGCATAGCTGTAATTTGCTGGTAGCCCTCATATTTTGAGTTGCTCTTGATAATGGAAGCCCACTATTGGCTTACTTAAAATCTCTCCTTTTTCTTGAGATATTTTCAGTAGGGGACATTAACAAAGCTCAGGGTTTAGATTATGAAATAGATTTAAATAATGAAAACAACAGGAGCTGTGTTGCTGCCTCTCAAATAGCAGCAATTATCTTTATGTGTGTAAAGGGAATAGATGGTCTGTGATATAAAAACAAATGGGGATTAAGTGGTAAGAAAATAGGGTGGAGCTGTTCCAAACATCAAAACTTCATGGAAAAGTCCTGAGAGAGAAAAATGAAAAGAGGAAAATTCGTCCTATATACACTGGTGCAGAAAGGGATGAGAAAAATGGTCATGGAAATGGTTTCTGTCAGCAATATCTTCTCTTTTTTAGTCCTTCCTAGTTGTTTATATTGCTGCATGTATTCTGTAGAGAGAAAAAGGAGAGAACAGGGCTGAAAATGCATTAAAAATGAAATATTGGAATATTGAGAAGGTGCTGCTTTGCTAAATACTTCTGCTGCCAGAAACAGTTGGTTTTATTAGTTTCTCTGTGTCATAAATGCATATGTTTCTTCACATAAAAATGCATTCCTCAGCAGACAGTTTGAATTTGGCTCTTGTCAAATTATTGTGCTTATGCATTACTGACTCATACTGAAATGTGTCTACAGAGACTTCTGTGAATGCAGAGCAGGTGATGTACATCTTGGAAGTGAGAACTTTTTACTGAAAACCTTGTTTCACCTTTTCCTCCAGTTACTGTCTGGAATAACATCACAGGACATTTTTGAACTTAACTAAATTACATTAGTATGGGTTTCCATTTTTGGTTACTACATGTCTCTAATTCAGGCATTTTCCTTTCTTAGCTTAAAGACATGTGAAAATAAATAAGAGTTCCTATATCTAAATAAAATATTTATTCTTGAGGACCAAAATGAGTCTTCCTATTAATACTCCACATTTTGAAGTTTTCAAAATTGAAGTTTTGAAGTATTGAAGGATTGAAGTTTTCCTGCTGGTTTTGCTTGAATATATGTAGTCACAGCATGAAAATATTAGTCTAGAACATATATTCAGGAATACAGCAAGTTTGTAACTACTTTTACAAGATAGTTCACAAGTAGTAAATTATTATGTATATTTATATATATGATGTGTATCTATGTTCTACATCTCTAGAAGGGTGACGTAATTCTCATTTTCCTTTAAGGTCAATATAAATGGTTTGTTAATTGGATTGCACTTTCAGGGTGCTGCAGTGTTGCAAGACTTTAATCAGTAGAAAAATCTTCTTGTTTTGTTGGTGGTGATCTGGTTGGCGATTTTTCAAAGTGATCACTCCCTTCTGCAGACCAGGGGATGGTTGTTAGTAATTTAAAGAGATTGCCTTGGAGGTGATTTGTAGTACTGAATTGTTTTCTTCAACAACAATGGTTGTCTTCTGGGGTTGTTTTTTTTGTGTGTTTTCCTTTAAGAAAGCCTTGATCTATAAATATTGAAGTGTTTTGGCTCTTGCCACAGAAGAAAAGATAAATTTATCTTTAATGTATTTTATGGGCAGTGTCTTGGTGCTAATGTGTGGGAATGAACATGAAGTGCACTTGTTAGCTCCTGCTATAGGCTGCTTTATTTCATAACTCTCTATTGAAAATCACATAAAATCTTTATAGATGAGCTGTGTAGTAGAATAAAAGATTTTTATGTTGTACTCTAGAAACTTGTTACAAGTTTAAGTTGTTCCAATGGTTCTATTTGTGCTCCTTAGTGACTCCAAAGTCTGTCAGTGCATCATGACTAAATCCTTATTATTCCTCTCTCCCTTTTTTATCCTCATACATCATGCAACCCTCTGCAAGGTTTATAATAGAACCCTTAGTGTTCAATCATGTTGAAGTACAGTCTCATATAGTAATTTTTTTTTCCAGAAGTAATCCAGATTCCTAGTAGACTTCCAGTGGTTAATGCTGTAGTTCTCAGATAGTGCTTGTAAGGATAAAGTAAGCAAGGTTCAGTCCCCTCCTTTCAAAAGATGGTGCTCATCCACAAGGTCATTTTTGTAAGTCTCCTTTTAAGACATGGAAGATGGCATCTTGTTTGTCTTTAGAGATGATTATGATAACTTCAGAAATAGTCAAATGTCTGGAGTTATTAAAACTGAAAACTTTGCTACTATGAGAGGATGCAGTCTGTCTGTACCTGTGTACAGTTACACAGGTGACTGTGTGCAATTACTACAATTACCTATGAATTGTATGCATTAACAAATGTTGTCAGTTGTAGGTTTGCAAAAAGAAAACCAGGACAGAATCAGCCTTTGTACCGTGATTACCCTAACTGTGCTTCTACAGGGATTCCCACCCTGCTCCCATTTCTTGACAGAGATGCTGTGTCCAGTGGATGGGTAACAGCCAGGACAGCACAAGCCCTGGAGGAACAGTGACATTGGGGCATATTTACAGTTTCAGTCTTGCCTGACTGAAGGCCAGTGAAGTAGCAGTGCTCTCACTTCACAGCTTTTTCCTACAAAAATTTTTGCATGCAAATTTTCTAGCTAAGTATTTTCAAATTAGTTGAACAATGCAAAGATCCTCCCAAGACTTGGAATCACACCAACTGCATGTTACATTTTTGTATGAGTTTTTCAAATAAGGGTGTAATTAATTCCCAATGAAAACTAGAAGTTCTGTTCTAAATAAGAAAGCATTTAATATTCAGGAAATTGACATATATGCAACTGAATACAGAATATGTAGATCATGTTAAATGTAGTTTATCACAGGTCAGATAAAGCATTGAGAGTGTGACATCTTCCCTGTCTCCAAACTTAAAAGAACAGGGGGACTGTGCTATTTCTGTCTATCTTGAGCTTCTTTTTGCATATTCTCCATCAAAGTTGAGGCCTATTAATTTTTTTTCTGTGAGTACTGACAGAGGTATTCACTTGTTAGGTTTCAAGTAATAATTTAACTGTGTGGGGAGACAAGCAACCCTTCTGAGAGATGCATTTTGCAACTCAAGTGTGTGCTGTTATAGTAAATGTGTCAGTTCTGAGCCTTTCCACTGATTTTTCCTGTATACAAACCACTGATTGTGCTGAAAGACAAACTCAACTTAGTAAATTTTGAACAAGTAGAAAAAAATTACAGAAAGCTTGGCCTTGGACAGGAGCAGTATATTAAATTACCCTAATGAAAGCCTCAAAAAATTCAGCTATTTGAAGTGGAAAGTCCTTGTTCCAGTGTCTGCTCTCTGGACTGTTTCTTCTTTCATGAACAGGCATTTCTATTAACCAAACAAGTCTGCAAAAAAGGATTAGACCCTAGAATTTTCCTTCCATCCAATGGAATGTCCTTATCAGTGCTTGGGACTGTCTCTTTCCATGGCTGTGTTTTGCATCCCTTGCTGCAGAGCAGCCTGGCTGTAGGAACCTCCACTCTAGATGGATTGTTAGCCCCTGGTGCATGGGAGTGGGAGAGTTCAGCTGTCAGGGGACCAGAAAAACAGGCCTTGCATGTCACAAATTAACCCATGAAAGGCTGACAACACATCCTTTGCCTTCTCTGTCACTGGAAATACTTTTGAACCAGAGTAGCCATGATTTTCTGTTACTAGGCCTTACCTAAGCACACTGGTTTTGTCTGTATTTGCATGAGATTTAAATAACCTGTCTGAATGGGAGCAGCATGCCTGCTTACCTGGAGCACTTCCTTCCTGAGCAGAGGTGCAGTGCAGATCTCTGTGAACTGGGAAAGCTAACTCATCAAAATGGCAGAAACTTGTGAATGTAATATTTTTCAGAGATTAGTCGCCACAATTTCCTTGAAGAGTTGGTTTGGGCAAAAGGCCCTAATGTGCCAAATGCTCCAAGTGTTGCTTATTTTTAGATACAACCCATGGAGAGAAGTTGTTATTAGGTGTAGAGTTATGTAAAGGTCATGCTAAGCCCAACTGAGATGAGAAGGTCTTCCAGAAATGCATGTGGATATTCATATATTTGGGATGGCTCAGAATGGGGATTTGTGATTTAGATTTCAGAATGTCTTCCTCATTCTACTTCTTGCATTACATACAGCTGTGAAGTAGCCAGAAGTTCCTATTACTTTCAAGGAACTGAAGGCATCTGTTTCTCAGTGAGAACCAGCTATTAAAATGTAGTAATTAAGTACTGGAAAAGATTCTGAAGCCTTTCTAAAATCCATTCGCTACAATGGATGCAGAAGCCTTTGGAAAATCTGATCCTAATTTCTATTGTAAATTGATTTTTTTTTTTTTACATGGAAGTTTCAATTGTTTTTTAATAATTGGAAGAGATCTTTTTCTTCTTGACTGAATAAAATTAGTGTTCAGACTTTTAAAATTTTCTGTATAGACCTTTAAAAAATGAATATTGTTTAAAAAGGGAGACACATTACTGCAACCACAGTGAAAGTAGAGAAATACAGTTAATTCCTTTTGGTCAGTAAGGGTGAATGTGTTGTCATTTGCATGACAGTTATCACCCAATAGTCCAGAAATTGTTATGGTCCACTGTCTAATCCTTATTTGTTTCTTCTATAAGTGTATTTTTGAGTTAATAGTCCTGCAGTTCCAAAGAATTTACAGAGCCTTGTGGAATTTTTTTCCCCTCCAAAGGACTGGTGGCCCAATAGACTCTGCTGGCTCTCTCAAATGTGTCAGAATAAGAGTTTAATCCATGTTTAACAGGATGGGCACCAAAGGAGGCATAAAATTTAAGTGGAAAAAAGTAGTTTGAAGGTTCAGTAGATTGAATTCCTAAATTAAATAATTTAGGAGTATAACTGTTTCATTGTTCCTTATTAGGAAATTATTTATTATTTTAGATAATATACAGGGAAGAAGGAAAAAAGATTAAACAAATATGCATGTCATTTACACATGAAAAGGAGCATTTTTCTACTAATTCCATCATTGTTTCTTCAATCATGTAGGTCCAGAAATTACCACAGAAGCACTTCTAATCAGCCTGAAATCTTCCTTAAACTTATGTGATTGTTCAATGTGTTTTATGTCCTATTGCTCTTTTTCACTGACATTTTGCATTGTGAGATACTTGTAGGAAGTCCATCCAGAATTAACAATGTAATGTTTGTATCTTGTAGCAAATGCTGCCTTAGGTTGCTCAAAATAAAATGCTCAACAACCATAATAAATAGCAAAATGGGGTAAAATTACTCTTTTTTTCTTAATTTTGTAAGAAACCTTTTCAAAGGTGTGGGAACATTTCCTGAATAATGTGTAGCTGAGACCTTTCATATTGAGTTTCAGCTAAAAATATATTATTATAGCTGACATATAAATCCTCAAAAAATAGATTTGTAATGGAAATGCCAGGGGACCCTTAACTATAATCATTCCTGTTAGTGTAAATGCCTGGAAATAAATACAGTTTTTCATTAATCTACTATTATGTGACACAAGTGACCAGTTACAGAGAATTCCATAATAATTCTAGTTAGCCTGCTGCATTCAAATCTGCTGTTAAAAGTACCCACCTCTGTGCATAGGCTCTGCAGAATGCTTTTGTGAGCTCAGGTCCCACGTGAGCCTTGTTTTGAAGCCTTAAGATGTGTAAATGTGATGCTGATTTTTCCACAGAGGCTATTTCTGCATGGGTTTCACAGATTTGTGGGCACTTGAGTGACTTGAAATGCAATACAAGATGATTCTTATAATGTCTCAGCCACTAAGTGTAAATGGGAGTGGGTAATAGTCTCCAAAAATGTTGCTGTGCAATAGGTGCTCTTCTGAAGCGAGTAGATGTTACTGGTGGTTTTAATTGGCTGCAAAGTCATAAATAAAACCTTGCTGGCAGTTTTGATTTAAGGATATTTAAAACTCAGTTAGTCCAGTCATAGGAAAAGTATACTTTTTTTACCCTTGTTCCTGAGTTTGTGCTGTAACCAAATGCATTTCTGAGGCAGCGTTAGGAGGTTCATGTGGCTCCTACCAGGGCCAAAAATTGCCTCTTGTTAAAAGGAAGACATCACTTGACATCAAAATCTTTCTGGCATAGTTTTCTTCATTTCAGTTAAATGAATAAAAATGGACTTTTTAAAATCATAGAATCATCTTGGGTAAGCTAGATGGTAGTGCAAAGTTTAAAGAGTAGAATTAAATTTTTATTATTTTTTTAATTGCATTGATTTTTTGTTAATGCAAAGGTGTTTGAACTTTTGACATAGCATATGGGAGTTTAGGATAGATATCTATGTCCCAATAATATGCTGGCTGGACAACAGTTTTTTTTTATCGAGGAAGGCAGCAATTATTTAGTAAAGATTGAGAATATGAGATTTCAATCAAAATTGCTGCTTTTGGATATGTTTTAATCCATGTCCCAGTTGTTTTAATGAATGTCCCAGTTGTTTTATTAAGGAAGTATTTTGTATTTTGTGTAATTTAAATTACCTCTTGAGTTAGCTTTTTGAAAACAAAGGGTGTGTATACTGTTTTCTTGTAGAGTAACTCATATAAGCTGACATGCAGTCATGGAGTTCTTTGCATTGCACTTTAACTGGAGTGCAAACCTTTCCTGGTAATAGCTGATCTGTTCCTCTACTGCTTGGTCTTGTTCTTCCAGTTTGTTCATTAATTTCTGCCAGTTTGGCCTGGCTCTGCGCTGCCTGCGTCTGCCTCTTCCCCTTGCAGGTGAGTGTAAGAGATCTCAGGGATCACATACCTGGGTCTCATTTCATTCTGGCTGCTGGAGTAAAATGGTTGAGCATCAGTGTGAGCACTTTTACAAACAAACCCAGTGGAGCTGTAGTGTGTAAATGTCTGACCATCAGCCATCTCTCTGCTCCAGAGACTTAATTGCTGTCTTCCTTTTGGGTGGTTACAGAGGAGACAGAGCCAGACGCTCCTTAAAGATGCCCAGGGAAAGGACAAGATCCAGCAGTTGAAGCTTTCTGCAAGGGAAATTGTGGCCTCATAGCAGGGAGAAAGGTCCCACCACCACCTGACTCCCCTCGCTGTGAAAATCCTTTGTGCTTCAGACACTTGAAACAAGGCCTTGAGGGAACTGATCTGACTTTGAAGTAAAGCTGGTTCCGAACAGATGAGGAGGACCTCTGGAAGTTATCCACTGTCATGAGCTCCTCAAATAACACAGGCGTGTTATTAACTGCAAAATTCCCCTCCTGTTTTTAATGATCTGCCTGGCACTGCCCTTAGATCCTGGCTCTGGCTGCAGCAGTAATGACAACCCAAAATGGGACTTCTGGGTGTTCTGCCCTCACATCCTCATTTGGTGAGGACTCACACCCAGAAGATAGAAGCAAATGTTTGGGGTTAGGCTTGGAAATGTTTTGCTGATAATCCTTTGGATCATCCTGACCGCAGAGTGGAGGTGGATATAGGGGGAGTTTTCTGTTGTCACCAGTGGCAGTGTCACAAACAGGATTATGTCTGGAGTTGTACTTAGCAGATTAGACAACCATCAAGACAGAAAATCTGTTTTCCAGCAAATATTTCAAGTGATAAAGAACCTTAGGAGGAAAAGATAAAATATGATATATAGGCAGAGTTGTTTCTATGCGGAATATTTTTTCCAAATTTCCCTGGAGGGATCCACTGTTCTCTGAGCATCCAAGAAGTTCATTGTGCTTCTGATCAGCTTCCCACACATTCTCACCCACACTACTTTGCTGTGTCATCTTAATGTCATTTTTAAATACTAACAAAAGTATTTTGTTTATAATGCAGAAATAAAAATCTTGAGAGGGGAAAGAATGCCTTTTGCATGCTATTTTAGCAGATCAAAGCTGACTCACGAGTAGCAAATATGAAGTAATTAATGTATTTAAAATTCACAATTCCTGAGTTGCAAATTTAAGAAGTGTTTTGATTGTAGTCATCAGATTCTATAGACTTTTTAAAATATGCTTAGTATTATTTTTAGAAAGCTTACCTTGCTGCAGAATATTACTTTTAGAATGTAGAGGAGTACAGCAATTTGTAAAGCTAGGTATGACTGGTGTTTTAAATAACCGACTGTGCTGAATTAAGCAGTGTCCAGATACACTGGAGGCCAAGTGGGAAGATGGAAAAAGTCTTTCTCTGGGCAAGAAATTGCAGTTATCATTTAATTTGGTTGGCATGGGAAGTTTTAACCTTTGTTATTTACTGCTTTTGTGATGGCCTGAACTTCGCAGGAGCATGTCACTGACACCATTGCAGGCAAGTACTCCTGCATGATTTTATTTGCACCAAACAAAAAAATTTCAAAATTAGTTAATTTGCAGCATGTAGAACCTTGGAACTGCAAGGTGAAACATTAGTTCTTGAGAGGTCAGTAAAACTTCAGCCAGTTTCTTCTGGGAAAAAAGGAGGAAGGTGTTAATTTGAGAGTGAGAGCTTTGTCTTGCTGGTCCAATGACACAAATGTCTTAAAGAATATAAAAATAATCCAGTTGCACATGGAATCATTGGTAATAGATGAATAGCAATGGAAGAAAAATTATTTGTATAACTACATCACATATTATCAATAGAAGAATTGCTTAAGACTTAATTCAGTTTTTGTATAAGTTGACTTCAGCTTTTGACTTTTGCTTGATAGTATTGTGGGCTTCCTCTTGTATCAATAAGACCTTTCAAACTATGGGTTATGAAAAGCTGCAGTTTCTTTTTATTTTGCAGTAGCAGCCACCAAGCTGTGGTAATGGCCCCTTTGTAAAAAATTACAAAGAACTCTTGCTTGAAGATGAACTGCAATTTTTGTCTCAAGTGGGAACTAATAATCCAGCTCCCAAGCTATCTGAAAGATTCCCCAAAAGATTAATTTTTGAGTGTGTCTAAAATCTTCCACAAAAAGCAAGAGAAACATTGTGGGGCTGTCACTAAGTGCAGTATTTTATGATCAACTTTTTTCTAAAGCTCACTGCTGAGAAAAGCGTTTCTAGAACCGGTGGTAGTGTAGTACAGATTGCCAGCTTTCCACTCTGGAAAGATCTCCTAGAGAGGCCAAGTTTTATCTCACCTGGGTTTTTTTTTTTCTGTATTTAAAAGCAAACAAACCAAAACAACAAATTCAGAGGAAAAAAAAGCCCATGCAACACTTATCAGAAACCTTAGAACACAGGTAAGTCTACACTTTACAATAGTAAAATGGCTGGAGTTGTATATTTTTATGGGCAGAATTTTACTGGGGTGTGTTAGTTTATTTTTTTCCTCTGTCTCTGCTTGTGTAGCTGTACTCCTGATATTAAGATAATTTGAGTCTTAGATGAATTGCCATAAAAAGCAATGGTATGATGGAGAAATAAGGTTTAAATTCCTCCTGTCTAAAGTCCTCAAAGTAATTTTTTAGCAATTTGAGCATATGTTAAACCTTGGAGCCCTCTCCTGAGTTAGGCCAATGTTACAGGAATTTGTTCATTCCCAGTTTCAAGTGCACCCGCTTCAAATCTCTTGTACCTAATTACTGGTTGACCTTCTAAAGCTGGACGAGGTGAGAGAGGGCAGTGAGTTTTTGTTTACTTTCAATTTACCCTTACATCTACTTAAAGAAAGAATGGGAGAGAGAATGAACTTATTTGATTACTTTAATTGTGAATGGGCATTAGCAATAATGTCTCTTAGCTTTTATCAATATGATGATAATCATTAATTATCATTATCTTATAATATGATGAAAACTTAAAATCTTGAAAAAAAAACATGTAGGTTTCAGAAAGACCTATCCATCCTTCTGAACTTTTTCACAGAATTAGGTCGTTTGCTTGACTTTTAGCAATACAACTGTTACCCATCCAATAGTTTTAAGTTATGTAAGAGCTGATTTTTCTCAGATGGTGGAACTTCACTATCCTATGTGCCTGGACTTCCAAAATGCAACTTGTGTAACAATGTGTGTTGTGTAACAATGTGCTGTGCAACAATGCTTCTGTTCCCTCTATCACCTCTGTGCACCCGACACAGGATTTTGCACAAATGGCTACATTATCAACAAGGCTTCAATTTCACAGTTGCAAAACTTAAAACATGGTTTGTTAGCAACCTTAGAAAATTTTCGCATCCTTCATCCCCTTTTTCTTCTAAAATTATTGATTACTAATTTACAGCTGGAATTTACATAGATTATGAAGGTAATAATGTTAATAATGAAGGTAAGAACAGTTGCCACATGGCTTCTGTCTCAAATGAAGACCTCACCAGCAGAAAAGAATCACTACGTTGGGCTATTTGCCCTCATGTTTTCTAAATATAACTCAACAGCAGTCTGGTTCCTGAAGCCATCTGCATTAATATGCCTAGAGAAAATAAAATATCATATTAGTCACTTATTTTTTAAGTGAGCAAAAATTGGCAAAATTGAATATAGTTTCATAAGGAAATATCCTTTTAAGCAAAGACAGGATTATAAATGAGCTACGGCAAAGAGGTTTTGAAATACTGGTGATTGTGCTTCTCTCCTGTTTGTAGCACCCAGCTGTGGAAGCGCTTTCAAAATCTTTTTTTAAGACCTAATTTTGAGAGAGCAGTAATTATTCACCTTCCTCTGAGATTTTTACTTCCCCTTTTTTCAGTCTAAAGCATTGTCTCTTAGGAAAAGAGTAATGATTTCTCTGAAGGTGAACCACAGAGAGGGGAGGTTTTAAGTTAACAGGTGGAACTCAGTTAAACCAATTGTTCCAGCAGTATCAGTTTTGCAGAATCACTGTTGTTATAAAATAGTCCTTTAACAGGACACAGGCCACTTATAAAATAACCAGTATTTCTGCTTGGAATGATTAATTGCAATCACACTTTTCTCACTGTTCAGACCTGCGAAGGTATTCATGTGAGGGCAGTCATTTAAACGCGGCATTCTTTTACTTACTATCACTGAAATTTTGTAGGTTACTGTTCAGTATTCCTGTCTTCTACTGAGAAAGGTTATGCTGTCATTACATTGCAAACCAGAACTGTGGGCTGCAGTTCTCCCAGGAATTCATCTGCCTGACAGTGACACACAAAATCCTCGGGATTATCTCTTTGGCTGGTGCTCTGTTGCTGTTGTTACTTTGCAGTTCTTTATTTCTGTGTGATGTTTTTTTCTGATTTTTTGGGTCCATCTTTCTTTTCTGAATGAAGGTGTGGCAATAGCAGAAGGAGATTCATAGTTAAGAATTGGGAGGAAGTTTTAGTTTTCTTACTTTTGGTGTTTTTTAAATTTGTGTGGGCTTTTTCTCTTTTGCATTTTTTTTTCAAGGAGTGTTTTTTGTTGGTGGTGATTTTTAGTTTTTTGGGAGTTTTTTTGCTTGTTACTTTGTTGGTAGTTTTTGTTTTGTTTTTTAACCCAAGTATTTTTCTGAAGGTACTTTTAGTGTTTGTAATAATGGGAAACCTTTCCTCATCATACTACAGTAGAGGAGGTTTGCCTTATGAAATGCCTTCTTCTTTAGGCATCTGTTGTCAGCAGCTTTTTCTAGGGCTATTCATTTTGGCTGCATATGCCCCTTTTTTGATTAAAACTTATTTTCATTCAGATATCAATTTGAGAGCTGTAAAAGTCTCCAGATAGAAGACCTTTAGCTTTATGTGTGTTTATGGATAAACTTTGACTTGGTTATTTTAAAAGATCTGAAATATTTTAAAATGTTTTCAAGGCATTTAAAAAGTCATCACTTAATAGTGACATATATATACGGTAGCATTTGAGCAAGAACTTTTGTATGTTTGGAAGTAACCACTCCAAAATATTGAGTACCAGCTCCAGATAAATACTGCCTTTTCCATTTATGACCCTTCTAATGCACCTTCCATCTTTTCCATGTAGGTAAATTTCTTTTCATTTTTATCAACTACATGCTGTTCATGCTATCCCTTTTCCTCTTGCGTCTTCATAAATGCTCCTTTAGTAGAATGTCAGTGTGTGCCTAGAGAAGGAAATATGTCTGGAATACAGCATGCAATTCTCTGGGCTGATAAAATAATCTGAGAGCAATTTTAGTGCCTCATCTATTGGATCATCTGGACACTGTTGCAAGGTTCCTCTCAGTTCTGTAAAAAAAATAAAATTCCTTGGGTTATTAGAGCTGGACTTGAGTTCCCTTTAGCCATATTTCTGCTTTGAATCTTTGAGCCTGAAAGGCAAATTAAATGATTGGACTGGTTAACATTAAATGACTAATGATGAAGTTTTGTCCTGGTGCTTGGCTGTCTGTAACACAGAGGGAATCACTAATGTAATGTATGTTTTGTTAACTAAAAAGTCGTGACAGTGGCACTTTGGTTAGAGGTTGATTTGAGTGTTCCATAGTCTGTGTTCACAGAAGGGATGACTGTGTACTAAATACTCCCAACAGATGATTTTTTGGTAAGTTTCCCCAGGTACCGTTAGCCCCTTTTTTTAAACAGCTGGGTTTGAATTTTTCCCTAACACCTTCCAAACCTCTATTGCTGAATGAAAACAGTGCAAGAAAAAAAAAGGAAGATAAGAGCATTAGGAAAGAATGTGAAAACCACTTCTGTATTACTGTGACTATCCAGTGCTTTGAGGATTTTAATGGAGTACCCATTCATACTGCCTGGAAGAAAACAAATCCAGCACCAGGGAATGTGAGAACATCTGGAGTGCAAGCCAAGTATCTAGGTCAGCAAATGGCAGTTAAGTTATTGCTTTTAAATGGCACAAGTTAAGGATAGACAGTGGTTGAGCCTTAGTTCTGCAGGATTATCCTAAAGTCGTGCTTTTTTATTGTTGTTCAGTGATTCAATTTATCTTTCAAGTTGCTGGGAGAACATAATTTTCAGCTTCAGCAGCTTTCCACATGCCATTATTCTATGGCCAAGGTAATTTCATTGATCTTGTTATTAAAAGTGTGATTGCAACAGACTTTGTCACAGGGGAGCAACACATCTTGAGAGACACTTGTAATAAATAATAATGTGCCTTTGATGTCTGCGTGCTATTTCTCCAAAGAGGAGAGCTTTTATTCATATTTTCAGAAAACTCTAAATATTTTAAGTGTTTAAGTCCTGTGGCATAGACTTTAGTGTAGCCTGAGGTTATTCTCATGCTGGTAGAGGGCAAGTTTGAGTGGCCTTGAAGATGTGTTATGTGTCTGGGAGGACTTTATTATATGTGTAAGTGTATTAGGTTGTATAAAAAATGGTAATGTGAATGGGGAATTCAGTTGAGTAATAATGGACATGTAAAAGGAGTTTGGCCAATATGCCAGGGTTTTGTTATCAATATTCTACAGTTGTACAATGCCATGTTATTTTTAGCAGATTGTCTGTAGTTAATGTACTTTTAAAAGTTGAAATGAATACGTGTGAAATGAAGGTAGTTGTCTGCAGCAGAATCTTACCTGCTCTTCTTTTAGTATATTGAAAAGTGCATTGCTCTTATCTCAGTCTTATCCTCCAAATAGAAAATAGAGATGCACTTTAAAAATAATTCCAGTTTGTGTTTGAGGGCACTTGAATCATACACACATACACTTTAAGCAGCCTTTAGAGTCATTGCATTCTGATGGAGAAAGAATATGTGCAGGAACATGGATAAGAAAATTTGAAATACAAAATTTAACTTAGAACTGTGCACTGTAGCTGTACTTACATTAGGGAGTACCTTATTTTATGTAGAATTTTATTTGTGACTAGGCATTTTTCAGAAGTAAGCATCAAATTCTGTTTTCAAGGTACAACATGTATGCTTCGTTCCTGTCTAAGACATTTATAACCCATAACATTTTTACTGAGCTGAGAAATGCATTTCTTTGAATATTTTCTGCCCCAGCTGATTATCTCAGTTAACTGCAATGCAAAAAAGCTGGCATAGCTTTGTATGTTTGTATAAGTGTGTTTTGTACTCTGTAGAAAGCAGTGCAGGAAATAAGTCAGCAGTGGGGCTGTGCTCTGCTTGCCTAAACCACAGCTCATTCTTTATGCATTCCTAAATTATTATAAAGAAGCCTCTTGAAAAATTTAGTAATTTTTGTAACAGAAAATAAAGAAAGGGGGAAAAAAGGAGAAAATGCATAGAAGATGCTAAAATTAGTAACCAGCTAATGGCCTGGTTGTTGTTCAGGGCTGTGTGCAGCTGACAAGTGATGTGCTGGCAGACTGCAGCCAATTTCCATTAAAAGTCCACACAGGGTTGAAGCAATCTGCGACTTCCTCATGAGGGAAAGCACAGGTGAGCACTGCCAGGACCTGAGGGGATGGCCTGAAGCTGTGTCAGGGGAGGTACAGCCTGGATAACAGGAGAAGGCTCTTCACCCAGAGGGTGGCTGGGCACTGAACAGCCTCCCCAGGGATGAGGTCACAGCACCAGCCTGACAGAGCTCAAGGACAACTTTCTCAGGCACAGTGTGACTCTTGAGATGTCTTGTGCAGGGTCAGGAGTTGGATTTTGGTGATCCTTGTGGGTTTCTTCTAATCCAGAATATTCTGTTATTCTGTAAAGGAAATATTTGATTTATGTATTGTAAAAACCTCAGTATAACATATATAAAAATCTCCAGAAAAATTCTTGCACTCCAAACTTCTTCTGGCACTTTAGAGTTGTCACATAATTCCAAATCTATACTCCTGATGAAATTGTTACTTTTACTGGGAACAGACTTGTTTTCATCAATCTGTGCTTTAAGCTCTGTGAGGTTGTTTTCAGGGACCAAGGGCTGTGTAGCATCCTTTTATGGCATGTGCTGGAGCTGATAGGAACTGGGCTTCCTGGGCTTCCCAGGAATTACTTCTTATCTCTCAGCTCTGAATTGGAGATTGAAAGTAATGATGAAAGACAGAAGCATGTACTGTGTTAGAAATTGTCAGCTCTGGTTTTGGGCACACAGTCCAAACTAGTGTGTGAAATGCAATTAAAAATCACTGTCATTTCAAAGGACCTTAATTATATGAAAAGTGTGGTTCAAGAAAGCTTCAGTATCTCAGTAATTGACTTTGGATTTAAAATTTAAAAAAAAGTATAAGTGAAGTGAGTCACATAAAACCAGCAGGCTCTTAGTGATGGATGGTTCCTCTAGACTACAGCTGCATGCCTTAATCCCCTCCTCAGCATCAGTGTGGACTGGTTCCATTCCATAAATAGTCCTCATGGTAGAAAATTTTGTCTTTATTTCCACACTTCATTTGCATAATATCTCAGTGGAAATGTTTTCAGTTGAGATAAGAATGAAAACACTGGAGTCTGAAAACTGTGAAATACACATTTTAGAGCAGAAGCCATTAGCTTTCATGTTGTCAGTTTTTCTTAGCTGATGTTTAGTAGTCAGAAAAGTGCTTTGTTTCTTAATTCTATTTTTAATTTTTATGACAGGAAGTTAAGTGAACCAAGAGCTGAAGAAGTGAATGAAGTTTAACAAAATAAACTCGAATTAGTGACATCATTTTGTTGCTGTGAGCAATATATAACTGATTCATGATGTGATGAGAGTGAGGAGAGAGATCTCAGTTTTGTCTGAAATTTCTATGAATTAATTGTTAATCTTACTGGCCATATCAACTGTGTTACCTTTCTGTCCTCATATTTTACTTTACCTGGACATTTTGGAGATGAGGATTTTTTTCAGTGCGGAATGTCAATCTGTTCCCTTTTCGGGAAATTCCACCTTTTCCTCTCTGGCCACGTGTTTAGTTTATAAATTGGGAGGTATCTAGGAGGAATTACATGCTCTAAACCAAGGTTCAGCTTCTTCATTTGTTCTTGCTAACCCTTAGCTAACCTTTGGAAAAAAGAGAGAGTTGGATTTTGCTTTGAGCTTCTGGCATACTCTCCTTCTGAAGGTCGCCTGCCTTTGCTCCCCCACCCTCTGTGTGGGCTTGTGACCTGGCAGCTGCTGCCTCCTGTTTGCAGGGAATTCACTTTCTGGGATATTCCCTATTTCTTACTCATGATTTCTTACACCTTTTAGTAGAGAGATTGTGGAGGATTTTCTGATGGGAAATGAAAGCTGTGGTTTCATGAGCACATGTCTTTTCAAGTTTGCAACATCCTTAGAAGCAGGTGAATGGTGACACAGGTATCTGTGTCAGAACCACACAGAGTTTGAGGGTTTCTTCTTTTGAAGTGTGTTATTCTCATCTACCTGCCATATTCTGAACCTTGTTGCATAAAATGCATGTTGAGACAAAAGACAAAATGTTGATTTTAAAATGTAAGATACCTCTACTTTCTACAGAGGGAAATAGTCATTCCTGGAGCATTCTGTTGTACATATAATTGCATGTGTTCCTGTGGGTGAATTTGCATTTTAATTCAGAAGCACTACGATAAGAAAGAAGTCATCTGCCCAGTGCTGAAAAGTGCAAAATGACACCAAGGAGTTTCATTTAGGGAGTGATTTGGGTCAGGGAGTCAGACCTATTTTAGAAGGTACATATAGGTACTTAACTGAGCACCACAACACAAGAAGGCCAAGCAGGTGGCCTGTGGGGAGTCAGACAAAACTGATGACTCAGGTGGAAGAAGCTATGTATAATTGAAAAGCACAGCATTTCTGGTTTTTGAGGTCAAAATCTGTGAAGATGCAGCTTTGGAAATTTGGAACAGTTGAATGGTATGATATGGAATGGACATTTTGAGGCATAGACAGTTCTTTTGTTATGTGTTTGGCCCAGTGCAAGCCTACTGGGGCTTTAATTTGCAGTGAGAGTTTTAGAGCACTATCCACAGGCAATAACATTTGCACAACATTTGTGCAGTTACTGCTGTCACACTAAGAATCTGAGGCAAGTGGACTTTGGGAAAAGGCATGACTCTACAATCGTATGGATAAAGCCGTTAATTACTGGCAGATTTATTTTCAGAGCTATTATTATACATCACAATTTAACCTGCAGCACTGAGGAGTTTAAATAGACACTGAAACATTCCTATACAGTCATTAGCAAAAGCAGCAGGGATGCAAAGAGGCATTACATGGTTAGAAGGTGGGAGGTAAGGAATGCAAGACACCTTGCTGTAAGGCTCCCAGTGGATATATAGAAATGAGTAGACCTGTATAGGGACACACTTCAGGAGGTGTGAAACAAAAAAAAAAAAAAAGACAGCTTGAACAAGAACAAAAAAGATATTTAATGGATAAGATATTTAATCCTTTTTGGCTAAGGGATGAGGAATTATTATGGAGGAAGAAAATAGTAATTTTTCAGAAATCCTGCAATAGAGGAAGAATATGACTATGTGAAACTTGTGTTAAAAAAAATCAGCCTTTAAGGATGTTACCCAAGTGAAATCAATGACAGGAGATTTATTCAAGTTTATGTGCCATTTGTTTTCACTTTCTTAAAGACTATAATAGTTTATATTTCACAGTTGTTTTTATTTTTTGGATGTGTGGGAGTAATAATTTTTGCCTAGCCCAAACCTGGGTAGTTTGGCAGTTTTAGCTCTGGTCTGTCCATATTTGCTGAGAAAGGGATACATTTTTTGCATCTATTTACATTCTTCTCAATGTAATATTCTTTGTTGCCTCATGATAAGTCTTCAGGCAGACAAAGCTGTTGCGTGTCTGGAGGAACATTGAGATTAGAAATTTTAGTGGAATCAATATGCTTCTTCCATGCTTTCAGAAGTATTAAAAAGCATTGAATAGCAGTAGTTACAAATTCAAAGCCTCAGATAAAAGTAAATTAATTTTTCTCCTCTGTAACAATAAAGATGGTGGCTTTTCTTTGTTTTTGTTTCCCTCCTTTCTGCATCATCCTCCCTTCCTCCCTCATTTAACAAGGTGAGGAACTTGTAATCTTACCTACATCCCTGAGAATGTTCTATGGCAGAAATAATCACAGTTGGGAAAATCTATTCCATTCAGAGTTTTATTAAACTTTTTTTTAAAGAAGAGTAATTTATGTAATAAATGCTATGAAGTGGCTTTTAAGAGGCCTTACTTATAGGGCAGGAGATTCAGAAAGACAAATATCCTGTAGAGCCAAAGCAGCACTCAAAGCAGCACACAGGAATGGTCAAGATAGAAAAGTCTGGACCTCAAGAGCTACTTGAACATCATTTTTAAGGGGCTTGGGGTTTGGTTCTGGTTTTTGGGATTTTTGTTTGGTTTTCAATTGACTTACTTCTGAGAGCATTTGCAATTATGCTAACTAGGGTAAAAATCAGGTGATGGGAGAGTCATTTAGCTTCAAGGGAGAATTCATGTGAGCATCTGGTTTTGGGAAGAACAAAAACATGTTATTTAGAAATTTGCATTGCCCTGAAAGGCTTCTATTAGTGGAGACATTAACTGAAAGACTGTTACTTTAACAGGTAAAAGATTTTTTGATCGCTATTTTCTGTAAATGTTTCAGAATTTGGTTTTGCATTGCTCAAGAGATAATTTTCTTTCAAAGACCGCTTTTAAGTATATTACAAAATGAAATGACATTTTATTAATTACTAAGAATACTACAGGACACTTCCCTATCTACCCCTGTGGATTCTCAGTGGCCAAATTATCACATCTATGCTGTACATTAATTTCACACCTAATTTGAAGCAGGAGGAATCTGAACAGTTTTATGCACTCTGAAAAACACATCTGTATTGTGGGGGAATGATCCAAACTGGTGAGAAGAAAAGAGGGAAATGTCTGTGGTTTAAGAGCAATTTTAGCAGAGGGAAGGGATTTGAGTTGGTGGTACTGCAACACCCGTGTTTAAGGGTCTTTTCTGTCATTATCCTGCTCTGTTTCACACTAATGAGTTCATTGGCATTGAGTTTAAGATTAAAGGAGCTTATTTATGGCTACATAAATGTGGTCACCAATTTCTTTTCATATGACCTTTTCTGACTTTTTTCCCCCCTTTGATACATTGTAATCCCCAAGTTTTTACACTTGGATTTTTTCACAATACCTCATTAATATATGTCACCATGTTCTGAAATTAAAACTTTGCATTGTCCCTGCACCATTTGTGATTGCTACTATGGGATTTCTTTCTGTAGTAATATCCAGTAATTCTGTAGTAATACCAGTAATATCATTTAAACATTTCTGCAGAAATGGCAGGTTTTAAGTTATTATTTTCAGAAGTGCTTTAGACTTTTTGAAGTATGTGAGACAGAAAAATGAAAGAAAGGTGTTACATCGCATTTTTAGAAAAATGAGCAAGTTCTGTTCTCATCAAAGCTCTCTTCTTATCCATACAAATATGAGTGAGAAAATAATTTTGGTAGGCTTTGCCATGTAGTTATGTCTAAGTGTAGTCATGCAGCAGTAACATTATTATACATCTCTGAACAAGAGAGTTTTCTTTGGCTCTCAGTATTCATGTATTTAGTATCAGCAAAGATTTCCATCTGTTTTGGTGTTATATGCACAATGAATTTTTTTTTAAAATGAGACCAACCTGAAAGGATAAGTGTATTTTATGGATACATGATGCTCTGAACTATCTGAAATGGTTTGGTAAGAACCATAGGAGGTGCTTTTTGCCCATAATAGAGTCTATTTAGCTCTTACATTAGTAATCTGAAGACAGGTCGGCTTTTAATGAGGCAAAAATTACCATGAAAAATTGCATGTAATGTTCTGAAACAAAAAAGATAGATAGACAATGGTTTTGCAATTGAAAATAGATGCTACCAGCTGTTTTATAGATTGGTCACTGGGAATTTAATGTGAGATAATTAACTTGACCTCACATAAGGTAAATTATGCTTTTACTCTTTGAGTGCTATGAATGAAAAGCCCTTAGGAACACATGGAATGAACTGTAGGATCAATTTTTAAGTCTGTCTGGTGTTGTTTACTTTAACTGCTACATTACCTTATACCACAGGGAGTATAAAAAAGGAAATAACCATCCTTTACTGAGACAAGCAAAACCACAAACATGCAGCACGTGCAATTTTAGTCTACCTCTAGAGAATTATCTTGGTATCTTGGTGTCTGCTGAGATAAATTTAAGTATTGATAGATTTCTGGTTAAATTCTAGGAAATTTTAGGATGTCCAAGTCGTATAATGTACTTAATGCACTTCTGCTAGCAGGGAAATATAGTGAACTTACAGAATCTCTTAACTGGTTGCTTCCTGATCCCAGAAGTTTGTAGAAGGCAGAGGAACATAACTGAGGTTTAATCACCAAATCACCAGATGAACATTAAACCATAAAATGAGGTCTGCATAAAAAGAGAAAAGCATAAAAATGCCCTGGGCCTAATCTGCTTTCCCAGATTTAAAAAATGAAAGAAAACTTAAAAATTATCAAGGCTGTATGCTTTGGAGTTCCTTGAGAGGACCATTTCAAGATTTTATGTTACATTGCCTTTACAGTACCACTTCCTGGTCTGAACTGGATGGGTGCTGATGACATAAGCTGCCTCTGAATAACTGATTAATACAAATTATTTTCCTTGTGACAAATTTGGTGCTTGCACTTATTGTGTAAGCTCCCTGAGAAATTACTCATAATTCAAATACAAACTGAAAGACAAAAATAATGCAATCGAGTTCTATGCAATATAATAGAGATTGAAGTTCCTACTAGGAAGAATTGAAGCTATACAGTAACATGTAATTGTAAACATGACATCTGTGGTAGTTCCTTAGAGGAAGCTGAATGACAATTGTACCAAACAAAAGGAACTATTGGAAGCAAGCTTATAAAAATCAACACTTTCATGAAGTTTATAATGTAGCACTCTTCTATCAGTTGCTGATATGAACATGATTATCATTTGAACTGTATTGTTTTTCCTTCCCATGACTGTCTGTATGTATGTTTTGCTGTGAATAGGCATGTAATTTAAGCTCTCAAATTTAGAGATCTTTGTAGTTGTTAAAATGTGAAACAGAGCTTTTGTGCCTTTGTTCTCAAGTGCCTGGTGTCTGAGTTATAGTCAAGTTTAATTTTTTCTCTATTCAGCTGGACCACAGGGGAATCCTTGCTTTAATTAGTAAATTGCTTTTCAGTTATGTTTTTACACAACCAATCATGGTTGAGTTTGCATTGCACTGTGGTGCTTATCCACTCTGTCAAGTTTGTGTTAGGAAACCAGCTCACCAGCTGTTAGGGAAGAAAAGCAGCCAGTTGGCAGCTCTTTCTGAAACCTGGAGGTGCTTATTCAGAACCGAAATACTGGGCTGTGAACTGGTGCACAGAAAGGCTCGGGTTCTTCAGCTCCCAGCTCCTGATGGTGTGACCCTGCTGAGCCTCTTGGCCCTGCCAGGCCACAGGTCACTGTGTGGGTCAGAATGAGGGCACTGCTGCCCCCTCGTTTGTGTGCCAGGAGCCAGCAGTGGCAGCAGCACTGGGCAGACCTTCTTCACTAGCTGTCATTTGTGCAAGGAGAGTCAAGTGCCTCTGCTGTCACTGAGCCATGAATGGCCCTGGAATCCCTGATGGGTTTCCATTTTCATATGAAGAGTCTTTTAAACTATCTTTAAATATGGAATAAATGCTTCTGTCTCCAACAGCACTGTTGGAGCTGTTGCTCTCCCTGCTTGCCCGTGCTCTGTGTGTTTCAGCATGGCTCTTGATGAGCTGACACTGGCTGCAGTTGCTCTTTCTACCTACTGCTGCTTAGTGAGATCCATGGGCAGGCACCAAGGCAATCACCCACAAGCCCTGCCATCACAGTGCTCTCTGCACTAGGCTTCCCCACAGGCCATCCCAAATCTCCATCCACCTAAAGAAATTGGAAAACATTTCTGAAGGTACAGCCACTTCATGGACATGTGAAGCTTCACTCCAGTCGCCTATTTGCCCTTAGGTGAAGAAGGGCTGCAGGACCTTTTCAAGGAGTTCATCTTAGTGTAAAAATTCAGAAAACAAATATTTTTAAAGTAGTGAGAGATCCATACTTCTGAGACCAAACAAATCTGAGTTATGAGTGCTTTGAGGCCGCTCCTGTGTGGGAGTGAAGAATGAATGACAACTTGAAGGCAAGAGCAATCTCCTTTGTTTAGATATGTGAAATCCTGAAAATATGATGTACACATACCCTCCATACCCTCTTTTTGGCATCTAGAATACCTCATTTGGAAGGCTGAAATGATGCAAACTCTTCATGCTGCTGGTATAAAACACATCCGAAATTTTATGTGCTAGCAAATGGTTGCAAACCCCAATAAGAAGTTGTACCTCGCCTGTAAAGTTAAATATTTCTCCATTTTGTTTCTAGTTGTTCTGCTAAGCTGTACTATAAGGTAGGGCAAGTCTTAGTTTCTTTATGTGCCAAATGTCCATAAAAATATAAATCTAATGTTATTTAAGGTTTGGCTGATGTTTATGTGCTGGGATGAAGCGTTGCAAATGCTGCAGGTTCTGTAGGTGGTCAGTTCAAATACTGCAATTTTAGAGCAGCACTTTTGAGCAACTGTTGCTCTGTCACAATAGCAGGTATCAGATCAAATGATTGAATCAACGTACCCTATTCAGCATAGTAGAAATGCCATTTATACTAGAATATTATCATTGGAATAATGTCCCTTGCTTTGCAAGTGGCTTAGCTGTGCCTTGGCATTTAATAGCAGCAGGAGACCATTATCCTCTAACAATGCACTATTTCATTGACAGTTTCTCTTAAGTAACGTATATTGCACAAAGAAATTTTCCAGGTGTGTTTCCTTCTATACAGAAGACCAAGTGTTTAGTGGTAGTTCATGCAGCTGATTTCTGCTGTTCTGCTTTTTCTCTTCATTGGGATACGTTTGTGTTAAGATTTTCTTAAGGTATTAACAAATGAAGAAGGAAATTTTTTTATGATGCTTTTAGAGGATTGTGTGTGGGATTGTAAAGCTTTAATTAGAAAGCCACACAGCTAACCTTCTACTTTTTTGAAAGCTGCATTATGATATGGGGTTGTCTGGTTCTGTTGGTTCTTTTCTGTTTTGGTTTAGTTTTTTGGATTTCAGCCTCGGTAACAGCCAGGCTTTTGGCACAGATGTCACCCCCTCACTGCATCAGGTCCTGAGTTATGCCATGTGTTATGATACCAGCCTTCCACTTTCTGCAGTAATTTCCTTGTCTATTTATCTCTCTTTTTTGCAAAACTTAAAGTGATCAGTGCAAAATCATCTCCTAGATTTGGAAATCTAAAAAAATTCAAAAATTTAAAAAAGAGAATAAATTTCTCAGCCTGTTCTAGGCTGAAATGATATTTGTATCTGGAGATCTCTGTAGAATGACCTATATTCTCAAACCTCACAATTTGTGCTCATCTATTCCTGTATTTGCTTCATTGCAATTTTTCTTCCTTGAATGTGCAAATATGTGGTTTATTTTTGTGGAACTAATATTGCAAATGTCCTGTCACTCTCAGGTTTTTCCCAGATGTAGGGTACCCTTAGCTAGTTGCAGATAACCTTGCTTGGCATAACAAAAATGTATCTTTAAAGAATAGACATGCAGAACAGGAGGTGCTAAGTCTGCAATAGATGCAGAAAAATCCACCAGTGAAAGACTGGAAGCAATCTGTCACTTGGCAGTACCAAAGTGATTTCTTCAAACTTTATTATGTCCATGTTTAAGCTTGTTGTTCATGTGTAGCAATGGCACCTCTTGCTTCTGGGTGTGATGTTTGGTTATTCTTCATCAGACATATAACAGAGTGAGGGTTTTAGGTGTTTTAACTGACATTTTGAAATTTGCTGTTTAAGATGCTTTGGATTGTTGCTGTTCCAGACTTTGTATTCTGTGCTGTAGTGTGGAAAATTTCCTCAATTTTCTCATACCAATTCTGCATATGTAATGTGGGATATTGTGATCTAGGTTTCAATGACCTGTTCATATAATCATTAGAATCCTGTTTTATGGGAAGACAGAAAAGAGGGCAAGAGATTATGTAGGCAAATGGATCATTTCAAGAAAAAATAAAAATCAAAATATACACTTACATGCCACCTATTTTTTTCCACGTTCTGTTGAGCTGACCTTTGGAAGTTAATTACTATTTAATGACATTATGAAGTGATCTTAAAATTGCAAACTAATAAAATTATTACAATGCTTCTGATAGTGCCCTCAGTTCTTGAGGTAGAACTTTAAGACACAAGTCACTGAAGTTCAGGAGAAAAAATTTTGACTTTTTTCTTCTTTCTTAGTTTATTTCCTTTTCTCTTTTTGATTAGGGATGGCAATTGGAATAATTCACTGCTGATTGTATGATGGCACATTGTCCTAAGCAGAACATTTTCCATAAACATTTGTTCCATAAGTAATTTTAACTTATGTCAAATACTTATGAATCATCCTCTTATCACTTACAAAAAAGAACTTTTAGTCTTCCATCTGTTTCTCCTTAATTTTCAGCTTTATTATACAAGCAATTACAATTTTCATCTTCTAAAAAATTCACTACATAGTTCATTTCCAACAGAAGGTAAAGGAATAAAAATTTGTTTTCTTTAGTATTAGCCTGTCTGTTTTCTGTGCTTGGCTAGCAGCCAAAAATATTGGATTTCAATATTCAGGTTTTAAAATGTGACTTTTAATGTTAACAATAGATAATATATCTGGATATTGTGTAAGTTATCCAGTGGTTGGGATCTGAATCCCCTTTGACCCCTTCTTTTTTATTTCTGTTTAATTCTAAGAAAAGTGGTTCATTACACTGGCCTAAGATGAATGTAAAAAATTGCTATTGTACTACAAATAAGCATGAAGTAATGAATAGACTGAGGTTTCCCTATTAACTAGGAATTTCCTGTGAGATTGTGCTGCTCTTGAACATAGAAATGAAAAAATAACTTATAAATACCAGCTTTTCCCAGCTCACTCACTGCAGTTGTATTGTCATGTTCTCAAGTAATGAAAACCCATAGGTTGTGGTACTAAAGTGTCATGATATCCTTAAGAAATATACTCAGTAATTTAGTACTTCTGTCTGTTTTGTTGTAACTTCATCTGGGTAGAAGAGGAGGTTAAATTTTAATTAAATACATGTGATGGGATCATAAAAGTTGAGGTCTGTGATATGGAGGGGTACATAATTGATTAAATCATCCAAAGACTTATTTACATTACACTTTTTTATATAGCAGAGTGCAGAGAGAATTTTTTTTTCTTGCTGAGAAAAAAATAGAGAAGTTCAGGACCATGTAGTTTTTTATTTTTAATTCCATTGTGTATATTTGACTCAAAGGAGTCACACTCACATAAGGATTTAGAATAAACTTAGACTAGGGAATAAAAAATATATTTACTGTCTATTTAATGGATACATTTAGTGATTAATGGATACATTTTTTATGAAGTATGATAACAGTGCAAATAAAAAGTAAATGAAATAAAGTACAAAAGGGCTTTTCTTGCACCTTGATCCAGAGAAATAAGGATCCAGATAAAACCTATGAATCAAACAGAATCTAATGAAGAATCCATTTTTAAGTGGCTCACATGTATCTCCAGTTCTGAGAAGCTCAGAATTGTCACTGCATCAAAAATCCATAAAAGTTTTGTTTGGGGTTTGGGTTTTTTTCCAAGCCCTGTACTGAAGTGTATCCATGATTTCAGTAGGTGCAGGATTAGCAGATGTGTGAAGCTTCATGCCTGAAATCCATGATCCTGCATGAAACTGAAGGAGAGATCTGGTTTTGCCTGAGAATTTGCCTGGTTTGTCTTGTTTGGCACCAGGGGTTTGATAAAGTGCTCTTTTGTAAAACTCCAAATGATATGCTTAGTTTTAAGCACTTAATATTTTCCTCAGGAAATGTGCTTTCATGAAGTATTGACTGTATTTACTTTCTGTTTGTGCAAATTTTGCTATAATTAATTTTAGGTATTTTTTCCTATTTAATCTAAAGAGTCTTTAATTCTTCCAGGCTCAGAAACATTTCCAGCTGTAAATATTCCTTGCTGAATAGCTGAAACAAGCAGACACTAAATTCATGTTTCAGTGAGTTCCTAAATAATTGTGTGTGAGAGCGCATGCATTCCAAGCGTAATTCATTAATTGTGAGCTGCTGTAGATAATCATGTTATGCCGTAGGCCAGCTGAGGTCTAGCTTGACTTTTTGAACACTGCAGAGATGAGGAGATAATTTGAGAGGAGTACTTAATTGTAATATTTGGTGACATTAATCACAAGTTGTCTAATACAAGAAATGAAGCAATTAATTTAGGGTGTGCTTGTCTCGAAACGCTCGTGGAACAGCCCAGGTTGGGAAGGACCTCGAAAGATCATATAGACTTGATTGTATTCCCTGTTTTCCCTTTCACACCCACTAAGGAAAAAAAAAAACCCCACAAAAAAAAAAACCCACCACCAAACAAACAAAAAACCTGCCAAACTGTGCACCAGGTTTCTAGATAAGATGATGAACTAGAATCTGTGTCTGGGCAATATTTTCATTAGTGAAATCACGGCTAATGCAACAATACTCCAAACATCTGCAACATCCTGCAGTGTTCAGGAGGAGACCTTTGGTACGGTAATGAAGAGATGTTGCATCGAGTAACACAGCAAAAACAAACAGTAAAAAATTAGCATTGATATAAATCAGAACTAGAAACCAAGTTCAATGCAAATGATGACAATAAATGAGATACTTTGAGTAAAATCAATAAAGATATTTTTGGGAGGAGTGTGTAAGTGCTGTTTCTGGAATGCTGTTTGGAATGAATAGCTACTGTTTGTTTGAAGATTTTTGCTTAACTTTAGGATTGGCTTAGGTACTGGGATAACAGAGCCATGAGAGAACATAAATACCTGTTTATAAGAAGATTTTCAAAATCCTTCACATGTTTATGATTCAACTTGGTGTTTGAAAACATGGGTTATTCTCATAATGTTTTTTTATATTTTAAGTCAAAACAAAAAAAAATTTCATCCATGCTAATAGCTTTTAGTCATTGTGTTGATGTTGATTTCATTCACGTCTATATATCCACTCTTTCCACTTAAATTGATTTTTCGACATTTGTAAAGAAAGAATATTGTTGCAAGAATGTAACACCGGTGCTTTTCACTAGCATGATTCTTTTTTAAGATCTACAACCCTTACCTACTCTACTCTGTATGTTACTTATTATAATGAACTGAGATATAACAATTATTTCAGGAAAGAACTACAAACAAGAGAGAGAACTGTGGGTAGAATCTCCATATACCAGTTTCATTTGCCAACATTTCTGATAAATTTATACTGTTAATTTAAGTACCCTTAGGTATGGAACTCTTGTCTCAAAATAATTGTACAGCTATTCTCTCCTCAAGAACAAGGCAGAGCATATGGGACAGTAGTCACCAATTTACTTTGTTTTATTATTATGAGCTGTGTTTCCATTCTTTTCTAATTATTTCACAGCACAGAATGTTTCAAGCTTCCTAGTGGTTGGTTATGGATTAATGAAAACAGAAACATTTAAAAAACCCAAATCCTGTCTGTAAAAACAAAGAAGGGTTTCTTATCCATAATGCTGGCGTAAAATTTGGATTCTGTTGTGTTTACTTATAAATGTGTATCTGAATGCTTCCTCATTTACCCTGTGACTTTCTGGGAAAGATGATGATCAGAATTCAAGAACAGAGTGTTGATAAGCAAAGCCCAGTAGGTAAAAAATTGTGTCATGTGGGCATGTTAGTGCTTACTTTCTTTCTTGCTTACTTAATGGGAGGGAGGAAAATGAGGAAGAGAAAGGCTGATTCCTAGGTGTCAGTAATCTCTGACAAGTGCATTACTGAGGAATTCACTTCTTAACATAAAACAAAATCATTCTTAATGGGAGAAGCTTCTACTTCTTAATGGGAGAAGCTTCTACTTCCTTTGGACACGATGGAGAATGCATCTCAAAGAATAGTTTCTTTAAAAAAAATCCTAAATTTCAAGTAGTGTGCAGCAACATAAAGATATGTTGTAAAGCACTTTCGTGACTCTTGAGACAGGAAGCATGTTGTTATTTTAAAAGAATAGATGTGTCATCAATCAAACCAGTGAACTGCTATATAAGTGCATTTCATGCATGAATTAAGCAGCTACTAGCCAGTAGATACCAAATCAATGTGTGCTGCTTCCCAGCTAATATGGAATGTGCTCAAGCAGAAATACTATATCCAGCACATGAGGTCATGGCTACAAATATCTGAGCTACTGGAGGTTTTGCTTGTCTAGCACCTGCTAAAGCCCTGCACTTATTTACTGTGGTCTAATAATTTGAGAGAAAAAGCAAAGCATTTCAGCTCATGTCGTTTTGAACCTATTGTGAATAACATATTTAACAAAATCTTTATTGTAAAGTAAGAAATCCAGTATTACAAATTCATCAGGGCTGATGAAGCTGCCAGGAGATGAGTCATGTTTTCAGTGGAGTCATAACAGAGCTTTTTGATTATTTTGATAATCAATCCATTTTATTTGATTTGGCTTTTATTTTCATTTTTCTCCAAAATTCCAGTGGTAGGACTGCAAAATATGTTTGATAACTATTGACCATTGAAGGGAAAGGGAAATAATGGTTCTGTCAGAAACAAGGATTGAAACACTTTTGCCAAGTCATCTTATGAATGAAAACATGTTTGTGTAAGCTTTAAAGAATGTTTGATGATAGTTTCTCCTGCAAATTTAGTGTTTGCTTCTGATCCATGGATTAGTTGGTTTCCATATCTTCATCAAATTTTTGAGTTTTTAATGTAAGAATTGACAGGTTTTAAGTTGGAATATCTCCTTAGACTTCTTTATACACATTGACTTGTTTAATTTTGATTTGTTTCCAAATATATAAAGATGTGAGAATGATAATCCAATTCCACATGTCAAAAAAGGAACAAAATGCACTGCATTTTTTTACCTGTGAAAAAATGAATACTGCTTTTGGAAACACTGGTTTAGTCTTCCTTCAGCTGTGAAGAAAAAGCAAAACCCTTTCTCAAGGGCTTCTGAAGTATTCATAGAATTCTGATTCTTAAGCATTCAGTTTTCCAGAAATTTCAATGAATGTCAAGTGTCTGAAGTAGAGAGAAGGCAGGAAAGATTGTATGCAGACTGCTGGTATGGATGTCCAGATGGAAGGAATGATGTCAAGCTGAGTCCCAGCAGGTTGTGTTAATGCCTTGCAGTAAGAGTAGCTGGAGGGAACTGCTGTGGAAGTTGAAAGTTTGCTCTGTGCAAGATCTTAAAATTGCTTAAAACCCATCCATGTGTCTGCCAAGTCAAATACATTTAAAGTACAATTATAATGAAGCAGCTTAATTAAAAATGTGATCCGTGTTTCCTGAATAATTTCCTGATTCACTTATATGGGTATTTGCTAGAAGGGCTAAAAAACATGGAACCAGTGATATTTTTATTGCCGTTTCCCCAACAAGCAGTCTGACTTGGGGGGGTGGGAAGTATGGTATCCTTATGTATCCTTATTTTGTTAAAATAGGCTGGATTTGTATTAATGCCAAGTAAGAAATAATTTTCATGCCATTTCCATTAACCATATATCTTTCATTCCTTGAGAAAATAATCTCTTGGGTCTTGTTCTTGATCTTTCCAGCTGTAAAAACAGTTACTTCCACTCAGTCACTGAAATACAAGACTGACTTGAACTCTGGAAGAAATAGTGAACTACAATGGAAATGACACATTTTGAAGGTTGAGATGAGGTTTTTAATCAGCCACAGATAAATAAACCCATTTGACAGTAAAGGATACCAATTTTTTTTTTCTTTTTGGTTCTTGGAGTACATTCTGACCTGATAGTACAAGTATAGAGACATTATTAGCTCTTGATGAAAAGATAGCTTCAGTCTGATAAAGTACAATCAGGATTGTTTACAAAGTACCTATTAACAGTGTTGAAAGTGTAAATAAATTACTTAATTGCACAGAAAGTTCTTTGGTACAGATGGAAACCTTGAAGATTAAGAGAGAAAGAAAACAAAAGGCAAAAATCAATGTCTGTATAGGAACAGGGAATGTTTTCATGAGGAATTGTTGGTTGAAGTTGAAGAATATAGAAGTTGAAGAATATAGAAAATAGTGGACAATGGCTGCATTCAAAACCTCAGTGGTAACTGAGTCCTGTTGATTTCTAAGTGCCTCAAATAGTAGTGAGATTAAAGAGTGGAGGCAATTGCTGAGAAAATGACACAAAAAGACTGGAATAATAATACACTAAACAGAACAGATAAAAGTGGTAGTGTGCAGTGGCTCTAAAAATCAGACAATAGCGATTTTGAATCAAACTGAAATTAAGTTGCAGTCAGTGCTAGATTAGGGTGACCATCCCAATTTTTCGTTTTTGAAGGATAGGGAGCTTCTTTCTAAATGCAAGTAGCAGTTTCATTGTCATTAAAGTCTTGTTCTAATCCCTTTCCAAGAGGTTTGAAAGCCCTGAGTAACTTGGTCTGACCTCACAGTAGATCTTGCTTTGAGTGTGAGGTTGAACTGGAGGAAAATACACCTTTGTGACAGAGGCACTTGTAATGAATTTTTTTCTGTGAGATATTCCAGTAGGTTTTGGCTTTGCTGAACCAGGAACAATTTAGAGTATAATTAATTACTCTTAGAGATGCAAAATTTTTTCCACCTGGGGGGTTTTTTTTCAGATTTTTTTTTTCTAGAGCATAATAATAATAATAATTTTTCTTTCATCTGAATACATCAATTATTCTCTTGCAGTGTCTCAGCTAAGTGTATTCTCTTTGCTGAAGTGTGCTGTCATGCAAATTGGACCTTCTACCAACCTTCACAGGCTTGTCATCACTGAAAGAAATGATATGCATTTATAATAAATTGTCTTTTTTACTTCAGTGCTGCCAGTTCTCTGCAGTGCCTGACATTTTTCAGAGGAAACAGCCTGTCATATCTTGGGCTTCAGGGAGGAGAGCATTTAAAATACAGGAAGAGGTCTAGGTGACATGACACTATTGCTTTTTTTTTTTTTTTCATCCTCACGCTCTTCACTGTTCAGATTTCATTAAATCTGTGCACAAGGTTGCAGTATGCAAGAGATTATTGGCTGAGGAAGGGCTGAACCAGGGTGGTTTGTCTGTTCCCACAAGATTGATGAGTAAACCGGGAGGAAAGTTTGCAGTGCAGCCTCTGGCATATTGCACCAAGATCCAGAAACACTTCTGCGGATGTTTCTGGGGAGATTTGTGCTCTCCAGAGCACTTTGCTTCCTTCAAGGTGTCAGTTTGTTGCTGCTGGATTAATGAACCGTTTTGGAGAGCTGGGAATCAGCAGGGCAGAGGATGAAGTGTTGTGGAAAGTGACAGTGGTTAACAGGAGGGAACTGCTGCTGGTGCTCCTCATGGGACTGGGGAATGGCATGAGAAAACTGCCAGGTCACCCTTGCCTAGGAACAGCTCTGTTTCTGTTTCCAAAGTGCGTGTGCTTGACAAAGGATTAGAAGAAAAAGAAAAACAACACAAAAATGCCAAGAAAATCAGCATAACAATCTATGATGGTTAGTAGTGGTATGTGAGAAAATGCATGCATACAGACAAAGGGAGAAGACTCTGAGCTCATTTAGAAGAAAAATAAAGCAAAAATAAACTCAGGAAATTTCATGCAAAGACCTGGCTGGTTTTGTCCTGTAAATTTGTGTGAAGTATCTGCAGCTTTTAGTGACCATAATAAGCTAAAGAAATAAATTAGTCTAATTGTGTTTCAGTTATACAGTGCATTATTGAAGGAAATATTATGTATCCCATTATTTTTGTAATTCTGCAATGAACTAAAAACTAAAGGAAATGTTTTGGATTATTTTATAAATACTTTCCTTCAACTCGTGTTTTCTCACTCACTGCCTCTCTTACATCAGTATTCTCAGTGATTTTTGCTCAATCTGTGTAAACATTACTTTTGAGGTGATCTTAAAATTTGCTTTAAAATATTAATTTTTATTAAATATGTCCTTGATCTAGTTTTAGAAGTGTTACAAATATAAGATAATCATAACTGCTTTGACAAAACTGTGTAATAGCTGAGCCTATATCTTGCTGAAGGATACTCCAAATCAGAACAAAGTGTGACTGTGTTCAGTGTCAAGGAGCAACCACAGAAAGCAATTAGTTAATTAATTAATAATTTATCTATATATCCAACTCTTTGTTTAGGACAACATTGAGAAAAGTACCCTGATTTTGTCCACTTTCCCAGTGCTAATATAACAGGGGTTTTTTAACTGTTGGTTACCCACAATTTCAGTTAAATTTTGAAAACATTATGGGACTGTCCAACTTGATAAGGAATTTCACTCTGATGCCTCCTAAAAATCTGACTTTCCAGTCTGCTTAATGATTATTATGATTTTTGTTCTTTAGTATTTTCAACAAATTCTCTACTATTTTGCAAGGCAATTATATAATAGTCTACAATAGAAAGCAATATAAATATGATTTCTGTTGAAGGTATTTACCTTTCTGAAGGTCTGTGGAATTGATAATGTGAGATACACGAGTAAAAAAAACTTTGAAATTCAAATATAAACAAACTTTTTGATGTTTCTTCTGGACTAAAATATTGTATTTTACTTCAAAGACACGACTAAATAATAATTTTGTTTGAGACAGAAAACTACTGTTTCCATAACTCCTTTTAAGTGAGAGTAGTTGCATTTATTCATTGTACTCTGCATTTGCTTTGTTCAGCTGAGAATCCTGCAGTGCTGTATCGGGATGATGAGCTCCTTTCAGAAGAGAACAATCTCCAGATCTCAGACACATGACTCTCTTAACCAAGCAGCAGCTAGATTACAGTTTTTAGTCCAGGTTCACTTTAATCAGTCTTCCTCCTATTATCAAGAGACAGCAAACCAGAGAGAGCTGGAAGAGCTGTGGCAGGAGCTGGTTGCTTGCAGTGACATGCAGATTGCTGGCTCAGAAGTGCAGTGTCATACTTCAGTCTGGTGACCTGTCAGAAATGAAAATCAAGTGTCACAGAGTCTTGCTAAACTGATTAAGGTTACTGGAAACTTATCAGCCAGAACGGCTTCATTTCACTTCAGTGCATGAAATCCATTGTACTGTGAGGCTGTGTCATTATCTAAATAACCATGGAGAATCTTAAATATAATATAAATATTATAGATATTGGCTACCCTCAGTAGTGCTAAGGAGACACAGATTCATGCTCTTGATGCTGAAATCCTACAGTCTCTTATTTCAGATTTTATACAGTCAGAGTCAAAACTTTCCTGCTAAGGAGGCAAGCTCTGCTGACAGTCATTTGGCTTTCATACCAAGTCTCTTGCTTGTTTCTATAACACTGTGTTTTTCTGAGAGCTGTGGTGGGAGATAACAGCCCATCTTTGCTGCTTTGCTCAGCTGACAAAAGAGAATTGCTGATGAATAATTCCAGGAGAGTCACAGCAAAATAAGTGGTAAGCTTGGTGCTGGGATCTTCTTTGTCAAAAGATCATAAACTTGTGAAGATGTAATTCCCATCAAGGAAAATTCCTCTAGTAAGTTTTAGGAGACTCAGTTAATAACAAGTGTTTCACAGATTTAAAGCCAGCTTGGGAAGTCAGATTTGATAGACTGAGAGAATTCAACTTGAATTCTGTGTAAGGTTCCTGATGTCATTGTTTGTGGCTTTTTATTTGTTTTGTGGGGTTTTTTGGTTTATTTTGAAGTAAAGATTTACAGAATGTGAAAAGTACTTTTTTTTTTTGAAAGGGCATATGACTATTTTGGCATTTCTTTACTATCACCCATTCCTTCAACAGTTCTTTCTACTTTTATATGTCACTTTGTGTATTTTGTTGTGTCTCCAGCATTAAGCAGACTTTTTACATTATTTTTTCTCCATGAGAAAATGAGACAGATAATTTTGAATCAAACATGTTGTAGTGGCTGGTTTTAAATAAAAAGAAGATTGAAAGGATTGTCAATCAGCACTTTTAAATGTTATCAACAAGCAGTTTTATAAAAGTATGTGTTAAATAAATGTAGTGCTCAGGCAAAATCTTTGGCTTCAAGCATTTCAGAAGGGAATTATTTTGTTTTAAAATAGCCATATGTGGAAATGTAGTAAAGAATTTTTACAAGTTAGTAATGACCAGGAGTATGATGAGGAGTGGACTTAAGCCAAACCACAAATGAACTCTCCATTCATTACTGCAGAGCAATGATTAACAGCTTCAACTTCACTCTGTCTATAGACTGTCTATAGTCTTCACTCCATGTTTACAAAATACAGAATGTACATTTTATACATTAGATATTGTATATTCCTTCTGTTTATTTTTTTCTCCTCTGAAGTTTCCTGCCTTTATTGCTTCCAGTGTTTCAATAGATGTTTTCTAGCCCTGTTAATACAGTATTGGTTACAGTTTTAAGCTGCAGTGTGAATCAGATCTGGTTTGTGTAATGCAGAAGAAGAAGCTATATTTTAAATATGTTTTCTCACATTGGACCTTATTATTATGCTTTGAAAAAATTTACATCTGGTAGAGTCTTTTGCATTAGACACCCACTGTCATTGTGAATATTCATGACCTCTATTTCCTTTTTTGCCTTGATCCTTTTTCCAATATAAAAAGAGGATCAGCAATATGTCAGTTATTGGCCCATGGGTAGGTTTAGCTAAGGCCTTTGTTCTAATCTTTTTTAACTAATAATAGACAGAAACTAATTTTTTTTTTCCTAAATATTTATTTTAGAGCATGAATGAAATGTGAGAATATAAATAAGAATGCCAGTATTCAGATTTGATGCTTTCCTGTCCAGTATCTTCTGTTACCTAATTGAAATTGATGGCCATTCACTGACACCATGTCTGTCTGTAATACTTCTGTTTATCTAAATACAAGTTTAAATCCTCAGTGTATTTATACTTCCAGCAGCTAAATTGTTTGCAGGCAACCACTGCACAGAGTTAATGCGCAGAATAAAAGTTACTCATGAATATGCTAATACTAATGAAACTGTTTGATACTTTTTATTAATATGGAAAATTATGCATAAACATTAACTTTGTCTTGTATTTGCTGCTCTTTTGTTCATTGTATGAAATAAAGAGGGAAAGTGGAAAGGTGAGGTGAGGAAAAGAGACATCTTTTCTTTGATCACAACAGAATAGGGATAATGATCCATTTTCTGATGGATTTTTGCTCTGGACGGAACAAAAAAATATTTAATTAAAATCTAGGCAAACAATGTAATAATAAAATAATAATAATGAAAACTACAAAAGATATACAGAAAATATGTTTGCTTCTTTATATTCTATTTTTTTCTTGCAACTTTGTCAACACTAATACAGTTTTATGCAGCATTTCATGTCCAGGGCAGCTGAGGAACCTCTTTATTTCCATGGAGAAATGTGTCTGTGTGGCTGTGCTGCAAACAGTCTGTGCCTTTGTAGTTTGTCTGTGCAGTGGTTTACACTGACACCATCATCAGGAGCTTTGAGCTTGGAGTTCTCTCAGCTCATTGGAATTAGTCCCTTCTGCAAGGCTGTGAAAATGAAATTTCTTGTTTCGTCTTCAAACTTATACTGGTTTTACAATCCCATCCTGTGAATTTAAAAGGATGCTAAACCTTAACAAAATAAAATCATTCTTTACTTCTGGTCCTCTACTTCTTTTGTGTGTCTCTCTTCCTAGAGACAAGATATTTACATGTTTGATTTGATATTTATCCCTAGAATAGAGGAGAACGCCCATACCTAATGTGAGTTTAACAGATTTTTTTCTTGTAGTATTCCTATTACATGACAGTGTTCTTAATGTCATCATGTAAAGGGTCTTGGGATACTTTAGGGACATTTTGTACCAGCACACTTTTTTGAATTACTCTTTCATTTGGGATTTTGAAAACAGATGCATCTCTCCTTTCTAAGGAATAGATCACAGTTTATGTGACAGGTTTTGCTTTCTTCCTGTCTTATCAATTTCACTTTGAAATATGTAGCTTGGAACATCATTGGGGTTTTTAAAAATTATCATTAAAAAAACCACCTAAATTCAAAAGCTTGTGAGAGTTTTATAACAATTTCAAAGGATTTCTGTTTTGGCCATCAGAAACTCCAGTCACATCTGAAAACCAGGGCCAACAGATGACAAATAATTTTTAGTCAGAACACCAGCTCTTTCTGGAACACAGTGTGTTTGATTTTAAAATCCAGCCTGGTGACTTGGCTTTTCTTTCAGCAATGCCAGTGCTCCAAATTTACAGTTTTATGTAATTCACTTCTATGCAATGAACCATGTATGTTTAGGGTTTTTCCTCCTCTTCTTTTCCTCTTTTACTGAGGTGTAAAAAGGAAAGCATGTTCTATGTATTTATGCAGTATATTAATACATGTAGGTTATTCTTTGGAACAGGAATGAAATGCAGCACTCCAAGGATAATAGAGAAACAATTGCTACAGATCATTACTTGATGATGGGATATATTAGTATCATAAAGACTAATAAATTTTCCTACTGGAGATTTTCTGATAGCTGGTTATGAATCAAATCCTGCAGAACAGTGATGAAGCATAACAGTAAAATCCTTCAGATGTAGGTGGAATGCTCTTGCAAGCAGAATCTTATCCTGATCCTGGGGAGGTGGGAAGAGGCTTCAGGTTGTTAAAACTGACCAGACTGTAGAACACCAGGTGAATATATTTGGTAGTTAAACAGCTGGGAAGGCTTATTTGGTGTTTTCCTACTTGAGTCCCTGCAGAGTGGCTGTTGTGGCACCTGGCCAAAGGTGCTGGGGTTCAAGGCTTGGCCAGGGGTGCAGCAGGGGAAGGGGATTGACCTGTAACCAGTGCAGACAGGAGCACTGGAGGGACAGCAGTACCATCTGTGGTTTGTGTTGGTAAGGAAGAAAGGCAGTAACTATTCACAACAGAACATGTATTTCCCCCTGCTTCACTGAAAATTGAAGAGGCATTTTCAAGCCCATGAACATGGGCTCTTCTAGGGAGAGATGAGGCAAAAAATAAGAGTCTTTCCACTACTGAAATGCACATTTCTGTAAAAAATAGTTTATACTGATTTCTCTAAGTGCACACTGTTCTGCAGAAGAGGCAGGGTCACTTAGTTTCAAGGTTCTGTGTCATTGCTTACAGAATTCTGCTGAAATAGCCATAGATCTCACAGGCACTCCCTAGTTCAAGGGGTTGGGTGTTGTACATTGTGAAGAAAATAATTACAGCAACCCAATTTCAGTGATTTCCTGCTGCGGTGTTCAGTCTGTGAAACTGCAGAGTAAGAAAAATTTATTTTTGTATTTTCCGAGACGTTCTATATAATGTTCATATGTCAAATATCCTTTTAAATGAGAATGCTTGTAGAATGCACTTGTGGTATATGCTTTTAAAATAGTTCAGCAGGAAGATAAATTTTTCTTGTCCAACTGTAATAAAAAATGCTTTAGATAGTGGACTCTCCTTCACAATGTAAAACGGGGAATAAGAACTAATATTGCCATTTCTGCAACTCTTTCTCCACAGGGTTGCTCTCAATATATTTGTGTACTATTTGTAGAGGTTTTTTTAGCATTGGCTAAATATAATGATGAGTCTGCATCCGGATAACAATTTTGACAAAGGTATAACCTTTGCAAATGTATTATTCTTTAAAAAATCAAGAAGTCAAAACATCTCTGAAGCACTGTGCAGTGGTGGTCTGCATCAAGACAATGCAAGTCTCATAATACTGTGAATAATTACTGAGATGCTAATTGTGCTCTCTGAATTAACCAGAGTAAGAAGAAGAAGTAACCAGAGTTACTTCATCTGCAAAATTAATACTAAGTGTGTAGCTTAGGAACCTTAAAAAATTCCCATTGGTTTCAGTGCCTGGGGGAAAGTTAACAGACTTGGAAGAAATTTTAATTTAGGGAAGTCTTTGGGTGGTGACTGCAACTTCAGGAACAGAAGGCTTGATCCAGAGCTCTATGAGTACAGTGGAGACCTTGAAATTAAATTTGGATCTGTGAATGCTCCTATTTCCTAGAACTCCCAGGCTTGTAAAGTGCTACAGGCTGTTAAATGTCTACAATTTTTTAAATTTTATTTTTAAATATTGAAGTGAGAACTTCCAAGTCATTCATAAAATTTAAATGCCCCATCATCTTTGTGTTCTCACTGCTGTTATTAAGCGCATACAAGATGTTCAGTACAGTAAAAATAAATAAATCTACTTATGGAAATTCTGAACAGAAATGTTTGCCTTTAGGAACAGTCACAATGAATACATGTGCATTTGCATTCTCATTTTTTTGCATATGTCGCTTTCAATGCAAACTTTTTTTTGTTTGTTTGTTTTTTCTGATCACAGGACTATACCTTGACAATGTACTTCCAGCAAGCATGGAGGGATAAGAGGCTGTCCTACAATGTAATACCTCTGAACCTTACCCTAGACAACAGAGTAGCTGATCAGCTCTGGGTGCCTGATACCTATTTCCTGAATGACAAGAAGTCATTTGTTCATGGTGTTACTGTGAAGAACAGAATGATTCGTCTGCATCCAGATGGAACAGTCCTTTATGGACTCAGGTCAGTAGGAACATTTCTAATTCTTCTGCCTCTTTATTTTTAGCTTTTTCATCATGGTTTTAAATTAAAACCATTCCTTGCTCTTTTTTGTTTCTTTGTTAATGATTTTCTTTTTATTACTGTATTCTATATAACTGATGGTATTCCAGAAAAAAAAAAGTATTCTAAGTTTGTGTTCTAAATCTAAGGATTTTATTTTTATACAAATGTTTGAGATAAACTGCCATTTTTAATACAGTTCAGAGACCTGTATTAAGAACAGATAAGACTGTAAATATTATTTGAAATACTCATTCTGGATTAAAAGCCTAGTTTAGAACTGATTCTTCAAAGGAATTGAAATATAAAATACAAAATGAAGATTAAAGAAAAAAACAGGAAATGTATATGACAGCTGAACTGATAGTTTAGCTGATATGTTTTAAAAATATTTTTGATTGAATATTAGATTGGTTTGTATGCTACCCAGATGAATCAGCTTTCTGATTTTCACTAAGATGAGGTATGACTTGAAATGTTTTACTGCCTGTTGTTGTTCTGTATGGCTGTATGGAGAGGGGTGACTGGAGAAATCAACAAAAGGGCTTCACTCTTGAGAAGTTCTGAAAACTTGGGAAATTGTCTGTTGAGTGATGTCAGCAGGATAAATTATTGCTGAGAAATGGATTTAACAATATAGCTGCAAAAGGTGACTGCCAGTGCCGTGTGGGTAGGTAACAAAACAGCAGGAAAGCATTGTCTGGGCTAACAACAGAAAATGCTGCAGAGCTGGGGATTGCATTTACCAGTGTTTGTTGTGTCCTGTTGTGTTTTCCACGGGCTCTGGCGCTATGGCTGTGAGCAAGTCTGGACTTTCTGTGATTGTCAGTGAACCAACAGATGCTTGGTTCCTTGATATGCAGCTGTAGTTTAAAGTGAAATAAAAACCAGCTACGTAACGCATATTTATATTAATGGAATGAGAGCCAGCATAATGGTTTTGGTGTAGTTTTCAATTTAAGATTCTAAAATCATAATCTTTATTATTTTCTTCTAGAATAAGTTAGAAATAAATATGAGATTTAATGTCTTCAATAATGCTAACTTTTTTGCTATGTGTGGCATTTATTATTCTGAGTATTTAAACATCTGTAATAATTTCTGTTTTTTTAAAAGGTTGCTAAACAGTAAGTAAAGCTCACAAAAAATTGTCCATAGAAGAATCAAGTGAAAGAAAGTTTGGTTTTCTGGGAGTTTCTTTTGATGTTCATTTGTTTTACAAAAATTTAAAACATTTCATGAAATATACTTTGTTTAACCTTTTGAGGGTTTTGTTTTTGTTTTTTTTCTTTGAGCTGAACCAGCAGTGATACTGCTTGATTTTTTTAGGTGAAACCTTTCCTCCTTTTCATTCAGCATAAATAGCAAATCAGTTTTAATGTCTCTTATGAGATGCAGTAAAGTGAAATGGTATCTATTTTTTACTTAAAGCTGTTTAATGTAATTAGAGGAATCATTATTAATGCTTTGAACCTTTATTTCTCAGAGTTATTTTCTTCAATACTTGCAATCACAATATGTTATCCAAAATGGTTCTAGAATAATTCTAATTTTTTTTCCTATTGTAAGACTGGTGCACAGCCCAGAGTTAAAGGTATTTAGACAGCTTTTTTTCCTAGGTAAAAAAAACTTCACTTTAGGAAATAATATTCTAGTATTCTGGTATACCTAGCAATCTCACATTTGAGATTATCAGTTCTTACACCTCTTTTAAGACTCTGTGCAATTCCGGAGTTCTCTTTGCCCTGTGAGCTGGCACAGGATGAATGTAGGCTGTGAATTGTGCCCTTGTTCTGCTGCTGTAGCTGAGGGCAGGGTGAGTGTCGCCTGAGGCTGGGGACTGCAGTTGCCTTCACTCCTGGGGCAGCTGTGTCCTTGGGCAGCACAGAGGTGAGTGGCACTGCTGGCTCTCGTGTGTTCTGGGCAGGGACTCTAGAACATAACAGGTACCTAATAGATGACATGTAAAAAACCCCTTCTTACAGGTCCGAATTCTTAATGAACACCCAGACAAGTCTTGTGAAATGTAGAATTGATTCCTGCTCCTCAGACTCAGCCCAGCAGGGCTCAGAAAGGCTTTGTGGCTATAACATCCTTCAAACCCCGGGCTGGGTGGGGAAGATGCACCAGTGGAAATATAACAGGGTTGTGTGACTGGACATGTTCCGCTTTTACCTTCCCTGGACCAAATGGCAATCAATGATCTCTTTCTAACCTTAAGATTTTCGTTTTATAGCTTCAAGTAGCTTTATCTATTTCATCTAAATTCAACTCAGACTTACTGAGTTATTTCAAATGTCCACAGTACTGATATATTTAATTCTTGCTTATTAGTAATTTCCATGTCTTAAAAATGCCTGCTTAGGTGTATTTCTCACATATCTAAAACCCCCTGCACACTATTTATTCTGAGAATCACTACTGTTTTGCTGCATTAATTTACTTTAGCTTATACTTGCAGTCACATATTCTTACTGTGGGATTCATTTTTCTAAACTGAGATTCCTTTAAGTATCAGTCTGAAATTTTTCATCTCCCCTACATCTGTTTATAAACATTATAACATAAAATATATATAAATATTGCTGTGAATTGGTTGCATTTACCTTGATTGCTGTAACTAAATTCACTGAATAGCAAGTGATTTTATCAATGCAAATGTAACCATCCCATTCTTTTGTGTCCCTACAGTTGAACTTCTACTTCATACAGCAAGCAGTGATCCCTTAACATTGTTCTCTTTGTTTTTGTGAGCAGAGCCCATACGTGGCGTGCATGTCACATCTGATTAGATTAGATGTTGGGAAGGTAAATTTCAGGAAGGACTAAGATGCAGTTTTGTGAGCACCTGGATTATGCTGTCACTGAAAGAGGGGAGAGAAGGAAGGGAAAAAAGAGAAATGGCTAATAATGAATGGAAGCATCTAAATGGTTGGTATGTTGTCCTCATAGCCTGCCTTCTGCACTGCAATAGGGCATTAGTTAAGGGCATAACTAAATTCTTGACCTTGTTTTTACAGAGAACATGTCATGCTGGTTGCTTTTAAGTTAAGAAAGACTTTTATTTCTGAGGGATAACTGCCAGCTATTTATGTTTTGGGAAAATGTTTTATTTAGTTTTTTTTCATATTCCATCTGTCAAGAAAATTATTCATTGCTGCCAAGACCAGGACATTCAGTAGATGATATACTTAAATCACCTAAATGGTAGAAAAATGTAAACATGTACTCTTAAATGAAGAGTCATTACAGGGAAAATTACTATGTTGGAAATTAAGATGACTTGCAAGAGGATATTAGTGATTTGACAACATTTAGAACAGTAAATTTAGACATTCAAATCTAGGATAGCAAATAGTATAGGTTGAATAAAACTTGCCAATTTAGAATTACTGCTTTTTGAGTAACCACGTTACGGTGTCTCTGGAACTTGCCTCTTTGCTGGTAGAGTCTTGTGATGCCATGTGTCAGAGTAAGGGGGGAAATTCAGTTTAGAATACAAGGATTAAAAATATTTGAAGAAGTGACTGAAGAAAAAGATGTTTTGTGTGGTTTTACACCATTACCAGGCTGTTTACAGAGATATTGACCCTTGCATACACTTCTCCCAACATTCCTCACAAGAGAGCTCTGTGACAGTGGGTAGACAACTGATAATTACATGACCAAGAGCCTTGTAGGCTTTTGTATCTCTTCAGTAGGATGGTTTTATGTTTTTTTGTAAATGAAGTTTGTGGGGTTTTTTTACAGAAAAATTGAATATATACAGAACACCTGATACAAACCATGTTCTGTGAGGTGATGACATACCCATCCCTTTTAGCCAAAAGGAAAACAAAAGTAGAACAGAGAAGTTTTTTTAGAAATTAAAGACTTTTCCCACTTGAAAGCCCAACAGTTTTACTTGCAAGACTCATCTAATTCATTACCAACTATGGGTCTCCAACTCAGCCAGCAATAATTCCTATTTGACTGATGGAGCACAGTAATCTCCCACAAATGGGAGAATTATGTGTATGATGGCCTTGCTTTGTTCTCCATTTCCTGCTAGCATCATTGAGTCACAAAATCCTACAGTCCTGGATGATGTTTTTTGTGTTGTCTCAGCTGTGCCTTCTGCTGTCTGCTCACTGAGTTGCAGCTGCTTGGAAATTTGCACTTCTGCAAATAAAATAGATTCTGCCATATTTGGCTCTGGTAAGACAGCATTGGGCATTTTTGTTGCATTATTAGACTTGTTCAGCAGTTCAACTCCTCATAGGCACCTCATTGTCTATGAAATCCCACGGACAATTTTAAAAGCAATTGCTTTGCAAATGTCTTTAGTTCTCAGACCACATTCTTTGAGAGGTGAAGTGCTCACACCAGCTACCCTTCAGTAAAGCATTTGATCATAATTTTGCTACTTTTTTTTTTCCTGGCTTGTTGTTCTTTGTTTTTATTTGTTCTTTGGGGATGTTTATTTTTTGGCGAGTTTTTTGTTTGTTTTGGTTTGTGGGATTTTGGGGGAGGTTTAGGGGTTTTGTTTTGTTTTTTAGGTTGTTTATTTTTCTGATAGGGCTTAATTTTGATTAAATCCTAAGCATAATTTGGAGGTAAAGCTCCATTTTTCAGTTTTAAAATCATACAAGCATTTGTACTAGCTGGAACGCTGGAAGTGTTCAAGACCAGGTGTGAGGGGGCTCAAGAACCAGGTGGGAGGTGTCCCTGCCCATGGCAGGAGGTTTAGGACTGGATGGTCATTAAGGCCCATTCCAACCCCTTAAAATTTTGTGATTCTATGAATTAAAATTAAATCTTTGGACTTCCTACAATATTTTGAATACCCTCGTTATCCAAAATGTCTTCTGCAAGACAGCAACAGACCTGTCCTACCTTTTTGCTACAATATGATGATTCCAGAAGCTGGACAGAAGGTGTTTAAGGACTTTTAATGCACATTCATATTAAGCAAAAGATTTTCTCAAAATCTTTTCATTTTGGGGATTTCAGAAGAGATAAGAAGAACCTGGACTTCTTTTCTGGGGAGAATATATTATTTTGGATGCTCTGCTCTTGATGATGATACCTGTGAAGGGGGCAGCTGTTTCTGGTTCCATCACCTTCGTGCCCCTCTTGGCTGTGCAGCCCTTCACAACAACTGGGGCCTTGTCCAGCCTCAGGGGAGAAGAGGAAATAAACATTATAATGAGGTACCCTGTAGCATAAATAGCACCAACAGTATCTCAGAGTAGTGCTGCTCTTTGTTAAAATAAATAAGTGAATATGATATATATTTTATTAGGATGTCTGAAGTGTCAATAGCTTTCTGTTTTCCAATTAAAAATATGAGTTTTCTTAATTTGGATATATAGGCATTGCATAGAGGAAGTAAAAAGTAATTTTATAAGGCTTGTTTGAACATGAGAATATCAATCTGTGAAGAAACATTTCCATTATGTTAAGTGGGTAATTTTTTTGTGCTGGTGCTCACACCTATAGATGCAATTACTGACTTTTCCTTTGCCAACACTTGCCAAAGCTAATTCACAGTCTGGCATGCAGTTGTTTATTCTTGCACAAGAAATGAGGTTAATTCAATTCCTATGTCCAGATTTTCAAGACTGTTAGTGTACATAGACATGTGTAAGAACCCTTAAATCTTGTATGCAGGTGGTCAAAGCAAGAACTTTTTCGAAACTTGCATAAATAAATGCAAATGTAGTAAAACATCACTTCAAACATGAAGCCATGTAGCTGTTGCAGAGACTTGAAAGAAATTGAATACTGTACAATGATGTAGAATTTCAAGTACAAATAATTTCTCCATTAACAAGGAATCATTACCACCTCAATCTCATTATCTGGAAATCCTGGAGCAGGATATGTCTGATCATGGCTCTTTTCTTGCACTGTCAATATGGATCCAGCATGAGGAAAGGAACTTAAATCCCAGTATGTGTTGTAAGTGAATTAATTGTTGTTTTAAATAAACAAGGTATCAACTCTGGCCCAAGGTGTGCCCAGATGCTGTTTTCCTTTCTCATGCAAATAGTTCTTTTGTAGGTTCCAAGGAATAAAGCAGAGAAATGCAACTGCTGTTATTTCTAATAACACTGGTCCTGTGAACTGAAGATGTGGACACGAAACAAAGCATCCAGCTTCTCTGCTCAGTTATTCCATATGGTAAATTGGAATGCTAGAACCTACATTCTCACAGGGGTGTTGTGAAGATTAATTAATTAGTTTGTAAAGTGCTTTGATTCCATAAAACACTACCTAAGTGCCAAGCATTATTATGAAGAATTATAAAATTCCAGCCCTCATGTGCACCTTGGGATGGCCAGGTTATAGATACAAATCTGCTTTATTTTCTGAGAATCACATCATTCCACTTTCCCTATGTAGCAGCCCATTCACAAAATGAGCCAATTTTTGGAAAGATGCAATTTCTGGGGGAAAAAAGAGATCATTGACTCTCCTAAATATCTCTTTTCAGTTAAGGACTCATAGATTATTATGAATTTTTCTGTAGGATTTGGAATGGAATCTTTTCTCTATTCATCCTCAGCAGGAGGGAGAGTAGTTGTCTTTTAAATATCTCCCCTATCTGAAAGAAAACAGATATCTTTCTCTTTCAGTCCCTTTATTAGATTTTAAGTATGGGATAAGTATTCAGAAGGGTCTTTTGCCTTTTTTTTTTTTTATGAAGTCGCTGTTAAGTCATTAGTATGTGAATAATTAGTTTAATTAAGCATAATAAAAAAAAAGCTTTAAGTCACAGGAATCCTTTCCATTAAAAGCCCTATTATCCAAAATTATTACATTGAAATGAAGTGAAAAGAATTCTGAGTTTTATTGCCTAACAGACAAACTGTGGCATTTAGTCTTTATTCGTAAGAAAAACTCCATGAGCTACAGAACCATGAAATAGTTTAAGTTGCTCCAAGGGTATTGCATATTCCAAAAAACAAATACAGGTCATCAAACATTTAATCTTATAGTAAAATGCAATAATTTATATAATTTAGAATTACAGAAATCTATCATTTCTCTTCTGCAAAGTCTTTGATCTTATTATTTGTGCTGTTGGTTGGTGATCCTGAGAAGAGAGATTTTCCAGTTGGAAGGACATACACAAAATCTCAGGATGCTCTGATCAAGACTCAGCTAATGGGATAGATGTTAAATGTGTGTATACAAACACATGCTTACATATATGATATATATTTCATAAATACATAGAGTGTATTTTTATATGTATAAATTCTAATTGCACATATTGGGTTTTTTACTAAAATTGATAAAATCCGAGATAGATCTCAGAAGTAGGAGGAGGGTTGGGGTCCTTGCATATGAAAGAAAAATCAACTTAGGACACTGTAGAACTAACAAAACCTATGTGGGTCATAATCACTTTCTAGTTGTGATTTACAGATGAAGCTTTTATTTCACATTTTAATGTAAGGCATTGTAGAATACTATTTATTGAATGGAAGAATATGGGGGTTTTTTCCCTACTAAATCTGAAGGTGTAAGTACTTGGATTTAATTTTTATTCTAGTTAAATATCTAGTTTGGGTAATTTTTTTCACCCAAACCACATTTCCTTTATGCTTTAATGCATTTTCTGGGAAGATAATTGCTGATTCGTTCACCCAATGTTTTATCCTATTTTGTTATTAAACTTTGCACAATGGTAAAATGTTTTCTGAGATAAGGATTACCTAAACTCCTCAGGTGTAAGGGGTTTGTTGAGGTCATTTTTACTTGCATCTCCTGCATCAATTTCTTTATTTCTCTGAAAATTCAAATTTCTCATGGTCTTCAGTGTGCAAAGTAATTGAAGAGAGCTCTTCTTAGAACAGTTTTCAGTCCTGCTTAGCAGAAGAGAAACTAGGATAAATTATAAGAAATTCTAGGGGTTTGTGCTTCCAGGTAAGTTCTCCAGACTCAGGATATGACACACATTGTGTGGGCGAAACACAAGGGTTGGAATCTCTGTGCAGTCCACAAGGATGTGTCTAAGCCTCAGCAGAAGAGCACTTTAAACCTTTGTCTATCAGTGATTTTCAGACTATAATGCAGATATTTCTACTTGCTGTTCAGTGACCAGAATTTTTTTCTCCTCTAAATTACTTGTGCAAGATAATGTTTTCTTTTTCCTGCTGCTTTTTTTTTTCTCTTTCTGAATAGTCATTCCTAGAACATTTACTGCATCTGCTAGTCTAGAACTATCTGAGAAGCGAGAGAATAGAAAATGTTTGGAAAACCCTTTTTTAAAATTTACATGAATGTGCCATCTGTACGAGCAGATGGCAAGAATGTCTCAGGGCCAGGAGGAGACTGTGAGATCAAATCACAAGGAGAGAACTACATGAGGCATGTTCCTCGTGTCAGAACAAAGAGGACCTCAGCAGTCACCTCGCTGACGTGGCCTGGGGTCTGCTCCCCCAGAAATGGCTCTTCCAGCAGCAGAAGGTGTTTCAAGGTGGTGTCATCAATACAGTAAGGATCCCCAGGGTTTGTGTTCTGTGGACATGATCTTTCCTGGCAGTTGCTCAGAAACAAGCAAATCTTCAGGACCCTGAATTATTCTCACATATGGCTGCAAGTCCACATTCAGCATTTCCCAGGGAGGTTTTGCCTTATCCTGCTCAGCTTCTGAATTGATAGGTCACTGTTTTCTCCATCTTCATGTGGTGCAGTGGATCATTTTTGAGAACACTTTTTAAAAAAAACTGCAGCAATTGCCAAATATTTAATACACGTGACATCCTTCAATGGATTACCTAGTTTTTGGGGTTTTTTTCTTTTATGGTGGCTGCTGCTGGCACATCTGCACATCTTTGAAATCCTTCCAGAGATGGTGGCTCCACCTCTTTAGGGCAGCCTGCTACCATGCTTAACAGCCCTTACAGTAAAGAAATTTTTCCTAATATGTAATCTACACCTCTCCTAGTTCAACCTGAGCTGTTTACTCTTGCCCTTTGCTTGTTAACTGGTAGAAGAGAATGACCCTCACCTGGCTACAGCCTCCTGGCAGGGAGTTGTAGAGAGGGAGAAGGTCTCCTCTGAGACTCCTTTTCTCCAGGCTGACCCCCCAGGTCCTACAGGTGCTGCCCCAAACCCAGTCCCAGCTCCATTGCCCTTCTCTGCCCTTGCTCCAATGCCTCTATGTTTTCCCTTCCTTGCAGGGAGGGGCCCTGAACTGAGCCCTGCAGTTGTGTCAGTCATCCCATTGTCTTTCCACAATGGTAAATATGTAATAATTTTTCTGCTGCACAGTGGCCCCTGTTCCTCACGTGTGTTGCCCAAAAAAAATACAGCTTAAGGGTGTGTTTTCATTCACTGACAGGGATCTGTCTCAGGACTGTTTATTAAAACTGACATTTTAAAATATTTGCTCAAAAAATTTATCTTGAAAAGTGAAAGGCATATGAAAGCATAAGACCTTTTAATGTGGAAAAATATCCTTTTCTCAAAGTCCTTTGCAGGGTTGTAAAGCCACTGGGGATTATAAAGCTAACATTTGTTTTCACATAAAAAAGTAGTGATAGACCTTAACAATCCCTGCAAGACTGAGATATCTTTACTGTAGAAGGTGTTGCATGCAAGCTTTTTTCCTATTTAAAGTGGTAGTGGAAAATTTATTCAGTATATATTGAAAAATGTTATAGTCATTCTCTTCAGTGTCAGAATGGAGAAAAAGAGGGGATGTGTAGCTGTTGGGGAAACATTTTGAGATCTCAGTTTAATTTGCATTAATGGAAACTGGAACAGTAGAGTTAGGACCAAGTGATCCAGCATTATTTGGCTGGCTTCTCTGTCAGGGATCATAACTTTTTGACCTACTTCAGTGTGTTGTTTCTGTCAATCCAGAACTTATCCCCATTTGGAGATACCTGGGTAAGAATCAGAAATATTGGAGTAAGAAGGAAAATGTTCTTTATTGCAATGTTGACATCCACAAATTCTGTGCTCTCCTTTTGTGCTTTGCTATGGTGACTTTCTTTATTGTGCAGGTTTTTACAGCATTTGTAACTGGTAGAAATTAGCTATTAGAAATAGATCTCTGTGTAGCTTTGGAGTTTTTAAACTTAAGACCAAGATGTGTGCTTTAGAATAATAGTCTTGTACCTTAGCAAGGCACTATGACTGATACTGCACAGGAAGAAACACTCACAACAAAATTTTGAATGCTTCTGCTGATGTGAGAAACCAAGAAATCTTTAATTTACTGTAATCATACAGCTTGTTACAGTCTACCTCATAGATATTTCTACTGAAACATTACAAATTTCAGGCAATGAAACCTACTTGGAAAGAATTTAGAAATCCATTGAATTCAGGTGACTGCAGGACATTAGTCTGTGCTCAGCTGAGGAGGTAAATTATTGTTAGACCTTGCTGATAGGCTCTATCCTTTCAGGGAGATATCACCACCTGTGTTTTCACAATATCATTCTCTCTCTAGAAGATGGCTCATGTCTTTTCTCTTTGTTTCTCTCTGTAAAAAGCAGAGATGACCATCAGCGCACGAGATGGAAAACAAGACAAAGGCAAGGAGGCAACTCCTGAATATTCATCCCTCTCTCCTTCTATTTTTCATTACACACAACAGGAGCTTATTTCATAGTTCCATCCCAGGGAATATCTTGGCAAAGGACTGAGAGTAAAACACTGTGCATCTTTAAACACCAATCTGTGGGCTGCTTCTCCAAGGGGGTCTCCAAAGCACCTACAGTTGGAATGCACAAATATTACATTATGGTTATCCTGAAATGCCTTTGAATATTGTTTCACAGCATTAGTGTTGCTAGAGAAATGGCACGTACAGCAGAGAGGAAATGACTTTTGTTGCTGCTGGATTTTTAAAGAGGTGGTAGAGTAGCTATAAGATATGCCATTAGTCATTTTCGTGTAACTTTGCTATGCCTTCCAGAAATGCATTCAAGAGCTGCAATATTTATCTGAAAAAGAATTTTCTAAGGACACTGCTGTGTGTTAAAGAAACATCCACCCCTTCTCCCAACCAGAGGAGTTTATTCCTTTTTGAAGAAAGAGATACTGAAATCACACTCAAGATTACTTTTTCATAGCCTTCTCTCTTCATCTTCTAATGCAAGGTGGTTTTATGTTATAAAGAAGTCGCAGTATCATTTCAAGTAAATTATTTGCCCATTATTAAAACTGAAGGATATGGATAAAATGTTGAATGCTGGTGTTCAGGAAGTGTTTTTATTTTACAGTTATATATGTCTGTAATGATACAAATACAAAAAAAACTTTGCTTTCCTTCAAAAAACTTAGTTCTTGCTCCTAGAATAATTTCCACATGCATATACTTCAGTATTCAGAATGATAATGGGTTTTTTTAAAAAAATATTTAGTTTAAAAAACAAAACAAAAAAAAACCCCTGAAATATCTGAGGAGGCAAGTTACAATCCTAGAAGAAATTAAAATCTGATTGAGGGTATAAAGATCTTTGTAGACAAGGATTAGGAGGAAACCTTTCCCCTGCACAGGTGGTTCTGGAGGTTACCAGTGATGCTGCAGGTGGAGTCCCAGTCAAGTAAATCAACTGCAGCTGCACTTTGCCATTTAACTCAGACCTCCATTCATTATCTCTTTTCTACTCCTCCTTTGGTTTAACTGGACAGACCCAAGCTTGTATCATGGTGCTCTTTCTTTTTTTACAATTGAACACTTAACAAAACCTTGTAAAAAAGGTTATGTGTAGGGATATCTCAGAATCTGATACTGGGGTATTAGGGTAAGTGTTTTGGTAGTTTCTTTAGTTTTATTTATTTACACTTTTTTGGTTTTTGGTGGGGTTTTTTGTGTTAATATTTTGTTTCCTTTAGTACTGAAGGTATTTTTCTTGTATTGAAGGGGATAGACTCCCATTCCAGCTGTCTTATCTGGTTCACCTCATTTAATTTTCATTACTGTTCATCTTTCCATTTTATTTCAATATGGCTTTAATTTGAGTAAATCTATATTTATGATTTATAGGATTGCTAAGAAAATTGCCTGTGTCTTGCTTTTAGAAATAGAGGTAAGATTGAACCAAGGCACTGAAATCGTTAGCAGTGGGGAACACTACAGAGAACTGAAGACAAGTAAAGGAGTATGGAGACTAGCTATTGTTTAATGTCAAAAATGAGAATAAATATTAACTATTACCTGCCATTACAGCTATTACAGAACTTTATTAGTAATTTTTTCAGAGGAAGATATGGTTATTACATCAATATAAAGCAGTTAGAAAATACATGACTAGTGGATGCAATACTCAAACTTTAGGCAGAGATAATTATTACTTACCCATATGAAAGAAAAAAAGCATTGGTAAAGCAGTTTTTTTCACTTGGATAACTTATTAAAAGGTTGTATTTGTCAGTGCAATGTATAGTAAAAACAGGTTTTTGTTTGGCTTTGTTAAGTATTGGCCAGCAAATTGTGTGATGTTAGATGTGTGATGGCCAAGCTGATAAACACAGAGAGGTTGCTGGGCTGAATATCACTCCTAGAGTCCTGAATTTCCCACTCTTGCAAAATAAGATAGGGATGCAGAAAATTTAATATAGTGCCCACAACTCCTAAAATAACCCCCTATTTATAGAAATAAACTATCCTTGTACTTTGAGACTTCTAAAATTCTGTTTCAGTTGAGAGAAATGAGCAGGGTATTCATTTTGCTTGTTAGTTTAGACAGGGATGAAAAGTGAAAAGTTTTATTCCTCACAGTTATTTGTTGTTCAGCACCTCTTACCAGCCCAGGAAAACATGATGTTCAAAGTGCTTTTTAAAAGACATTGACAGTTCAGGCCTGGTGTGACAATCTATTATCTTCTGTTCTGAACGTGTGATGCCAGTTAGGAGAACAGGGTGTCAGCTCTGCATCAGGGGACTGATCTGATAAAAAACTTTTAGTGATGATGTTTTGTGCCCAGGAACATGGGAGAGCTTCCATTTAGTTAGACAAGTGCCTGTCAGTGTTGGTACAAAGGGTGAGTGTTAGTAAAAACATTCCCCTTCTGTTTGAGCATAACTTGTGTGTTATTTTCAGGATTGAGTAGTAATGAAAATAGTGCCCCTACCCCTGCTCCCACCCAAATTTTAATTCATCAAATACAGTCTTAGCACTGATCAAGGTTTCCTGCTTTCTTATGATTGTTTTGAAAATGCATTACCCTCTTCCCTTCTGGCTTTGCTTAGTTTTACTATTCTACCTCGTCACTGTGCTCATCTATGCTTTCTGTTTAGCAATTTTCTAATGTAAAATCTCTCTCCAAGCTCTAAAAACTTTTGGAAAAGCAGTGTGTTTTTGTAGTCAGTTTTTCATTGAATTACAGACCTTTAATATCCTGAGTTATTGTTTTTCACTAAAACTTGGCACATCCTCTGTTTTTTTTCTCCTTGTGAAAGAGCGGGGAGGGAGGAGGGTTGCCTTACATTAATAGGACAGGGTTGTCAGTGTGTTTGATGTCGTGCTTCTGCTTACCAACTACTCTTTCAAAAGGCATCATTTTCATCCAAATCCAGTGGGACCATTTTTAGAGTATTGTTTTGGAGCTACTGTGACAGCTTCAGTAAATGTGAATTTTAATTTATTTGTCTAATGAAGATGAGGATCTTGGCTAATGACTACATAGTCATAAGTGATGATGCTTTTCCTCCTACTCCCTCCTTGCTTAGAGCATATATTAATTGTGCAGATGGTAGTGGCTTAGCTATGTGATATCTCCTCCTCTGGTGGCATTTACACTGTGCAAAGAGGGTGTATTTCCATCTCGTTATTTAGGAGGGTTTGTGATTCATCACCTGCCTTTAAACCCAATACTATGATCACATCTTGTTGCTAGGAGGCAGATTTGCACGTGCACTTTGTTTTAAGTACACCTGTGCCAAACTTTCCCTGAAACCTTCAAGCAAATCACAGCCAGGATTGCTGAATTTTCATTTTCATTCCTGCTAACAGCATGTGACATTTGCAGTGCCAGGTTTATGTGGGTAACTGTAAGTCATTCCTTATGTGTTCATGAGATTCTCAGACTCTTCAGTCTGTGAACTTGCCAGAACTTAAGTCAGGATTTCCAGATATTGAAGCTTCACTAAAATAATTTCTTTTTTAATTTCTGCCTAATTCAAGCCTAGTTTGTATGTGACAGGTAAAAAAGAAATATTTTTACTGCTTAATTGTTTTGCCTTTCTTTTCTACTCATTCATTTATTTGTTTTTATGGCTTGCAAGAAACAACAGGAGTAATTTAGGCAAAACTAATGAAGAAAATTCCTTAAAATTTTATTTCTTTGATTTCATCTTTCATGGCCATTCTGCTTTCAGATTTCCTATTATTGCTTCTTTCACACAATAGTATTGGCATTTCTGTGTTCAAACATTTTCTGGGTTTGTTCTCCAAAGAAGTCTCAGATTTTATACATTTTTCTTATAATTTACAAGGCTTGCTTTCTTTTAAGTATCACTGCTGTGCACCTGATCATTGTTAGCAAATACTAAGGCGGTTTAGTTTGGTCTATTTTGCTCTTTTTTTTTTTTTTTTTTTTTTTGGGGAAAGATCCTGTGCTGCAGGTGCAGTTAAAGGAAGTTTATAACTACTTTCAAAAAGCTACAGTTCTTCTTCTAACAACGAGAGTTGTGCCACAGGTGTCTCCTTAGCAAGTACATATTTGCTGTTTCTGGCCACACAGGGATGAAATCCCCTCCACCTGAAGCTGCATGCAGGGGCTGGGGATGGTGAGCCTTTGGGAGTGACACAAAGAAGTGATTCTGGGGAGAGGGACTCAGGGCTATGTCTGGCATGTGTCAAGGTTTCCAAGATATAAAAAGAAATGTGAATGAAGAAGTGACCTAAAAAGAAGTAGAAAGAACCTGAAGAGATCCTGGCTTTCCTCCACACAGAGTTGTAGGCTTGACCCAGAGCATGGTTTCTGTTACCTAAAGCAGAAAATGCAAAGGCTTTGCACAATATGCAGTTTGCCCTCTCAGTGAGGTGCTGGAATTCTGAATTTAGGAGTGTCTCTGCTATTCCAAGAACAGAGGGATTATTAATACCCTTTTAAGGCACTGCAGTCATGTTTGAATCTATTGATAGAGGAAGCCTTGGAGTAAATGGAAAGCTGAGACAGATCCACTGCGCCACAATCAAACTTGTAATACGTTCATCACTAAAAATTTGAGATGGTTATTGTTGAAAATTCTGAAAAGTGGAGCCATTTTGAGCAAGCTGGTTATTGCTTCAGTTTCTTTGTCTCTATAAAATGTGCATCACAATATAAACAGACTCCCATCTAAATTCCTAAGAATGATTTCTGTAATGCAGTACTCATGTTCATGTGATTACTTTGTTATTTTGCCAGCTTGGAGGGGCAGCAGGAGAAAAATATTTAACCTTAACAGGAGAGTTATTAAACAGCTGAAATTGTTCACTAAATTTCTGGTCTATGGTTAGAAATGAGATTTACCACCTAAGAGAGATTTTGCAGAGTCACTGGCTCTAGCATTAGGTTAAATGAACATGGGTAATGCATGACAGCAGTGATAAATTCTGGCCAATGCTTGAAATATCTGAAAGTAAATTTATATCAAAAATACTGATATGTTGTGACAATTAAAAAACCCAGAATGAACCCAACAAAACCCAAACAGATGGGTGTTTCTCCTAACACAGCATTGAATTGTGTACTTGAGAAGGTGTACTAGGAAAGGAGAAAAATGCTGAACTAGCTTATAGAGAATTGTTTTATCCATTTAAAACATGGCACAGATAATTTTCATATTGCTGGCAGCACCAACTTGAGTCCCCAACCCTGTTAAGACTTTGCTGCTGAGTAGTTATTTTTCAAAATCTTTTCCAGCATAATTCCCATGAGCACTCTGCCTCATGGAGGGAGTGCTGGTTTTGTTACTGTGCTGTTGTTATCCTTGTACACTAAAAAAGTTAAAAGGTCTTGCCAGGTGGACAGTGGTGACTTTTTACCAAGATAAGTGACAGCAGTGCTGACATGTCTGTGGTTCTGTGGGTTTTGCTGATGGCTGTGGGTTGGGCACTGCTCACATGCCTGGGCCCAGGATTGGTGAGGATGTGTAGAGGGGACACAGCAGCCACCAACCCCTGTGCTGTGCTTCAGGGATGGCTCTGTGCTCAGCCTGCTCTGCCAGTGGTGCTTTTGCTTTATGCCAGTGTTTGCAGTCACCTCAAAGCACCTGTGCATTTAATCAAGTAAATGCTTCCCAAGGCTCTGAATTTGATTTACTGAGTTGCACCATGTGTTGTCCTATTGTTGATGTACAAAAGACTTTTAAGTGAAGCATAGGAGTAATTTTAGAGATTGGGTAAAAAAAAAAAGGAAGAAAGAAAGATGTAGACTTTCTACAGCAAAATGATCACTTTAAAAATTCCCTGAATTTAAGGAATGGGTCCCAGACAGATCTGATATATCTGAGATAAACATTTATTTTCTCATCAGACATATGTTTGCTGTGTTGGGTAGGACTGATATTTTTCATCTGATTTTTCATCTACCTCAACTAATTTTAAATTGTTTCTTAGAGAAAGAGGGTTCATGTATAGACAAGGTAACAGAAAAAGCAATGGGGACATATTTTCTAAATTAAATTATAAAAGTCCACAATACAAAGAAAGCCTTCATAAGTAGCCCATTAATTGATTCAACTTTCAGTGCCGTGTGAAGCTTTAAAATGCAATTCTGGTTGCACAGAATGTTCAAAGGGATCTCCACTGTCTGCATAAGTCTATGGGAAGCCAAGACCTGATTAAACTCTGATTAGAATCAGTTGAACTCAGACTCTCTTTGAGACTGAGGGTGTCAAAGAGAGTCTGAGTTCAACTGATTCTAATCTGCCTCAGGTCACACCCTCTCTGCTAATGGGATTGTGAACAGCATCATCCTGGGCTGTTTGACAGGTCAGAGTCACGTATCTTCCAAATCTAATGGCTTTATTGATCATAAATGCAAATAACTTGGACTGCAGAAACTGATGCACCTAGCTAGCTTTAGAATGGAAAAGAGGGGACCTTGGTAAGATTTCTGAAGCTTGTCTTAAGGGAATTTAGATTTGATTTATTTAAAAACATTTTTGCAGGAAAATACGGTAATGAAGAGGGAACTTATTTTGTGTGTGTTTGGGTTTTTTTTTTTTTGCAGTGTATGGATTAGTGTTCTGACCACTGAGATCTAATTACTGAGAATTTTCAAAAGTTTTATTTCATAAACAGGACAAGACAAACTGAATATTCCCTATCCAGATTTTCTATTTAGATTTCCAACATTCAGTGTGTTACATAGCTTATCAAGCTTTCAGCTCTTGCCAGTATGATGCAGCTGATATGTCAGAAGCCTTTTGGGTGGTTTTCCTGTTTCTGTTTGAAACAAAGATACAAATGTTCTGAAATTAGGTTGAGGAAGAGAAAGGTCGTGACTGCCTAATTTTGGCAGAGGAGAAGATGTAGCCCTTGGGAATTGGATTCCAGAAGGATAGCTGGAGTTAGATGCCTTGTTAATTTTAGTCATTAGTTTTGACTCATTGTTGTGCTTCTCACACACATCCAATAAACTCTTAGCTGAAGCTGAGTTGAATTGATGTATGTAGGGATTTTGAAATGTTCAGGAAGAACATGACTTCCCATTTCCAAAATAATATTCCTGCTGCTTTAATAATATATTAAAGCAATAAGAGTATTTGGTGTTCCAAATGGATCAGATATGAAATGGGCAATACAAGCCTAACAAAATAGACGAGGAGAGTGCTGAGGCCAGATATGACATCTGGAATGTGATAGAAGGCAATTCTAAGTAATTTATTTTTCATTGTCAATATAAAAAAGAATTGTACTGGCTTGGGCATCTATCTGTCCGAAAAGAGGAAGTAGGATCAGAAATAGCTGTGAAATGGATTTTCCCCACAGATCTCCACTTGCAGATTAGCCCAAGCAAGAAAAATAGTAATGTTTAAGAATAAAATGAGCAGAATAAGCTTGTTCATATTTTGCTCATGTCAGACCTATCCGAAAGCATTTATAGGAATAAGGAGGATCTTCTTTTCCCAACTCCCCATTACTACATTTTATATAAAAAGTCATCTGTAGGTGTTTTCCTTACCTTCCCCCCTTCTCCCCCCCTCTACAGGAGCCTTACCTAAAGTCATTTGATAATAAGAGAAATGTGTAATTTGAAATTTATTTGCTGTGAATTAGGTCTAAAAATATCTCCGTAAACTTTATTCATTTCCTCAGTTACTGTTCACATGGGAATAGCTGTTGAGCTGAGGAATATAACTACAATGCAAACAGGTGATTTGTTCAAGACAGCTTAAACATCCTCAGACCAGCTGATAATCGGACAGGATAATTGATAATTGGCAATTGTCCCACTGGCACTCTGGACACATTGGGCTCAAGTGAAGGGTGAAGATCTGTAGCTTTATATCCCTAGGTGTTAATTCTTAGTGTGCACATAGAGGATTTATATCCATGTCTCTTTAATCTGTGCTTTATAGGTAATAATTTAATACAAATCATCAAATAAATTGTAGCCATTTTTAAGAATTCTGATAGTCATTTTAAATGAGTGATTTCTCTTCTATAAATTCAAAATGTTGTTCTGGAATACCCACTATCTCTATTTGTACTGTCCATGTTTGTCAGACCTTGTTTAATCTGTGCAGGATTTATTGTCCTGCTTGGTGTACATGGACATCTGCTTAGGTAACTTGCAGGATTAAATTTAGGCACTAAACCTTTAATTGATAAATAATATATATTTTTTAAAATATTAATTGTCTATTCTACAGAATAAATGATGTGATATCCCTGATACAACCATAACAAATCTTATGGAAATAAAAACATCACTTAAAGTAAAATGAGGCAATTCAAAAGCAATTAGAAGCAGAGTTACTTGTCCCTTTTCATTTGCTAATACTGCCTCCCCCTGCTTAGCAGTGCAGTGTTGGCCTTTCTGTAGATCATGGCAAGCAGGTGAGGAGGAGTAAAAGTGAAAAAAGTAGTTGAAAGTAGTCTGTAATTAGCCACGTTGGACTAAAAGATTTGAATCTTAATTGAGGTTCTGACACTGAAAGTATTCATTCTGTCTTAAAAACGTCTTCATCCTGCCCCTCTGCAATTTTGTGAGGTGTCAATGTCTGATGCCTGTAATGTGCTTAGACACTTGAATCTACAGGTCTTGCAGTCCTGTACCTGTGCAAGAGGGCTTGTGAAGTACTGCCTGTATGGTGCAGCCTTAACCTTAACACCAGCATCAAAACTAAATTTTATTATACGTATATTTTTTGGCTTTTGGTTGTTGGTTTTTGGTTTTTTTTTCATATTCTTGGTATCTAACTACCTGGGTGCTGTTACACTTCTCCCTGTTCTAGGGAAAAATGCTCTCGTTCCTAAGTGAAAAACTTGACACCATTCAGTAATCACTGCTCCATGGACATAACAGTTGCTGCAAAAGAACCATTCAAACCTTCCCCCAAGGGCTTCTCTGTAATTTTACAGTGCCTCTTTTAATTCTGTGTGATGTTCCAGGTCGTTATGTATTATGTCAGTTGTACCACTCCAATATCTGGAAATAGGCCCTTGGTGCTGCCATGTAGATATTCCTAAGGGAATGACTTAAACACAGTTTTAAAAACTGGCCAATGATCTCTTTGTGTGCAATGTGTGTGATCTGCTGACATTAGAGCTGTGGGGAAAAAAAGAATAATCCAATCCAATTTTACTTATTACATTTTTGTAGTCATATGATGGTAACTTTTTGCAATAAAAAGCAAAACCTAAAACTACTTGGCATAAGATGATAGGCTTGTTGACAGCAGTTGTATTGTTTGTTTTAACAGCTACAGCAAATCAAATTATGTAAAATAATTAGATAAAAACAGTGGTAAAAAGGTGAATTCTTAGGAATGCAGTTATAGATTGGTGCTAGCTATTAATTGGGGTCACATGACATTAATAATGTGGTCAGCTTCTGTTCTCTGTGTTAGATCTAAAAATTGACTTGGGTGGTGCAGCAGTGAAGTACAGTTCAGGAACTATTGGTAATAAATATTTGTGTAAAATCAAGGATAAAAACTTGGTGAGATACTTCCCAACTACTGACACCCAATCCTTGATACCCTGTTTGGCAGGGATTGAAAACAGTATTAGGCTGCCAAAAAAGGAAAATACAGCTGCAGGGATAAGGCCTAAAAGTCAGAAAGGACATTCATCATGTATAATCAAGGAGCATATGTTATTTATGTTATGAATATATATGTGTGTGTGTGAATGTATTTGTGTTGCTTGTCACTCATGATGAATATGAACAAAAAAATGGAATTAATAGTGTTTACTGATATGGCTGCACAGTTGATTGAATTGTTCTGTGTGTTTCAAAGCTATTTTTGTTTTCTTCTTTTTAAATCATTCTTTCATATAATTTGAGACCCACTGTATATAGGAAGAAAGATACTTTTAAGTATTTCATAACAGGGCTTCCATTTTCATTTGAGTTGACTTCTGAAAGATGTGGTTTTTAAAGGATCAAGTCACAAATTTTGAAATCAGAAGAAAGGGGCAGGAGAGGAGAGGAAGCCAGTTTCTTAATATTTCCTGTTAAAAGCTTTTACACAGCACCTGGAGATGCTGATCAGGTGAGGATATGCAAACATGCTTGTAATTAGTATTATGTGCACTGGCTTTGTAGATACAAGATAAATGTATGGACAGTCTCATTCTCACTGAAGTAGAATCACCCTTATATTACTTTCTATTTTACTAGTAGCAATGAAATATATATGTATGTGTGTATATATATGTATGTGTGTATTATCTATATATCTCATTATATATAAATATATGTATACATATATTATATATAATATATGCATACATATATGTATCTCATGTATATTTATACACACATTTTTGTGCACTGCAGACTTTTTTTGTTTTAAAAAATCCGTGGGCATCACAAGCAACCCATGCACTTCACCATCCCCATCTCCTTATTGCCACAGGGGGATGAAGAATTATGACCTACTAACTACAAATAATGGTCATTCAATAAAATGAGGAGCAAACTGAGCTATTAGTGTCAGTGTGCTAATCTAGCCAATGATAGTGTAAAGCATTAGCACAGTAGACATAGTCTGAGGGCTTTCAGATGCGTTGGAGCTTTGAGATCATTTGTGTTATTTGTTTGTGTTCTGCCTTTATTGACAGTTGATATTGTAGTGATATTTGAAAGAATGTCAGGAGGGTAAAATTACATATTTGGATATGTGTTTCTTACTCTGCCCTAAATATCAGAAATAAGCTGAAATATTTATTTACAAAGCTAGAGATATTGATCTTATGACAATAGTCAGTTGCAAAGGTATTTGGGTTATTTTACTGAATGATTACAGGAGACTTAATCAGCCTGTGCAATAGCAGGCCAAAACAGGACAGTTTCTCATTCTCTTTTTTGCTTGTGGCACTGTTTTAAGCCTCTAAGATGCATAAGGGCACAGGGGAGATTTTGGGTACATCATTCTCCTTCTGATGGGCTTAGCAGCTCTCATGAGAAATCTTTTTAAAAATAAAATTCTTTTCTACAGCTGCTTGATAGTGGCTTACCTCTCAGAGAATGAAAGAGGATGTGTTACCAGAGGTAAGTGTGGAGATGCGTTTTGCAAGAGCACTTTGTGGAAAGGAGGGAGCACATTCCAGCTGCAGGGAGTGAGGTTGATCAGGATGTGTTTTCCTGGGACACAGATCTGTGGCTCTTGCTTTGGGAGATTGCTTGGCATGCTGTTTTTTTTTAAACTGAGTATCTGGTCAATGGCAGTTTGATTTGAGACCTATTCATGGAGCAAGGACCTCTTTGACATCAGAAAAAGCAGAACCAAAAAAAAAATTAAAAAATAATATTTTAAAAAATCTACATTTTTATAAGACTTGGTTGTGGATAGAGGTGGTCTGGTGCAGTGTTCTCTAGAAAATTTCAGTAACTGGGGCACTCAAGACATCTTGGGCAATGGTGGTAACTGCAAGACAGCAGGGTTAACACATAATGATGTAGTTGTGGATGTGCTTGGAGGAGGATATTTCCCTTACTCATTCTCTACTGTGGTGAGCAAATCATGGTTATGTGTACCATGTCACTTTGACATGCTACTGAAATAGTTTCTGATGCATTTTAGGGAAGGTCAGGTTGTCTATCAACAGAAAATAGAGAAAGATATTATGAAAAGCTGAGCAAACACTTCATTACTAGTTCTGGTGAAGTCCTTTCAGAGCAGAGGAGAGGAAATATTTGTGAGCTTTCCTTTTTTGCTAGAAATGCAAAGGTACATAGAGAATTGCCTTATTGGGGAAAAGGCATAGAGAGTAAAGGGTGTCATAGAAATCCTACACAGAGGCAGTGCAACTCTTTGCATTCCAGTCTGTGTTGGATAAAAATTTCTAATAAAAATTGAGCTAGGTAGTAAAAACATGTGTCTGGTATTCTATTGTGCTTCTTGCAGCTCATCTTCATGCTGACTCTTAACTGTCTCCCTGTTTGATTGTTTTTAAGGTGTGACTCCTGTTTGAGGACAGGGAGAGTTCATTTTTCTTTTGTTTCAGTGTTTTGTAAGAATGGCATGGGTTACTGCTTTATTGTAAAGGTTGTTGTAAGCAACTTAATTTCTGGTCTGTGCCATAGGGTTTTTTACTGATTTTCCCACCTTTTTAGATCTGGGAGTAATTCTGCTTATTAAAACTCCACTTGTCTTTATGGTTTCTATTGACGTTTTCCTGTGGGAAATGAGCTGTCTGACTCACAAAAGCCAGAGGAATGCGAGTTTTGGGCTCTTATCTTACTACTTCTGTAAGAATTACTAAATAAGCTGCAGCCATAAAACTTCCTACTGAAGATTAGTTTGACTTTCACATTGGTTTTTAACTCAAGTAGAACATTTTTCCTCCAGAACAGTGAAAATACCTTCCACTCAGTTTCCTGGAATCTGATACATCAAATACATCTGATAAATCAAATACACGGAAACCATGGATTAAGAGCATATCACGTGGCTGGAGTTTCTGTGTGAGCTCATTATCCAGAGCATAAGCTCCTCACTAACAGAGGGAGGTGCAGGTTGTGTCAGCAATAAAAATTGTTAGGATAGGGTACATTTAGGGTGCAATATACTTGTTAGAGCTAAGCACGTTATTTTAGGTGGTGAGAACCGATTAAAAACCCACTAAATTCATGTGTCCCCTTGAAAAGTTCTAGCTCTCTTCCCTAGTTTGAGGGTCTGTATTTAAAGAAGTATAATATCAGAAAAACTGGTTTAAAAATGTTTTGTATATATGATTTATTTTATACAGTGTGACTTGGATGGTAATATTAATTTTTAAGAGAAAGGAAGTGAAATAATGCACTTTTTATTTCAATGCTGACATTGAGTGAAGTAGACATGTAATTTTCCCAACCAGAATAAGAAACATGTTTTGTGAAATATTTGAAAGTAAGACTTTTGTGTTTTCAGTGATGGTTAGTAAAGCAAAAGGACAATAAACGCTGGATAAGTGGAGAAGATGTATAACTCTTTATTCCAAGGTTGCTTGTTTCATACTACTGATCATACTCATGTTGTTTCATTTTCTCTAAGTCCTGTAGTATTTTAGCATACTCCCTTTTATTTATTTCTTTTGAAAGGGAGAAGTGAAGTGAATGCTGAAAGACAAGGATACATTTCTCAGTGATAAAATATTAAAATTATGAAGTGCTCCTCTGAGCTTTTCTGCCATTTTATGTAGGTGTTATTTTCTGGAGAAGAACCTATTACTTCAGAGAAAAGTTCGAATGAATTCAGTCTAAAGTTGAGGTTATTGTAGCAGAAGATTTTACTGCAGTGTAATGTGTGTTTTTTGCAAGGACTTAAATTACAATGGTGTTATGGCTGAATTTTGGACACAGTGACAGGATAGTAGGAGAAGCTATCTCACTTAAAGAAAAATTTATAGAGCTACATGTATAGCATATAGCAGAAGATGGAATGGAACCCTGCAGCAAGATTCTGTTTCTTCTGTGACAGAATTCTTTTACCATGAAATAAGAGCTCAGTTCTCTGGTTTTCCGTGACTCTTCCCTTCTGGCATGCAGATGGCATAATAGGCTGCACTTCAGCAGAAAAATGCAGAACATCTTCCCAAGAAAGATCAGAGGCATTTAGATTTTAGTTTCCTTAAAAAAGTCTGGTATGTTTCTTTTACCAATAATCTCAGCAACAACAAAACTTAATGAGGTCAAAGTTTCTGTCTGGGTTCTGATTCCCTGTGTTATATCAACTGCAAAAGTTTTTTCCTCTCTTGTATTACATTTAGATAATGCTTTACTATAATATCCTTTCTTATTCTTTGTATTTGCATTATGGTTGTGCCTTTCAGCTTTGACAAATATACTTAGTGCTTTCAGAGAACACCTTACTGTCTCAGGATTGCACACTACAGAATCAAGAGGGAAATTTCTACATGTCATTACTTCTAAATGGAGTAAGAAAAGTGAGCTGTTGACACTTAGGTTGGAATACTCAGGAAATGGTGAGCAGTGGTGTTGGAGGAGAGCATATTACAGATTCTAGGTAGCATGTGCATATTGTTTCATCTCAAATAGAGACATCAACATCAATAAAAAAGCTGTTCTTTTCCGATAAAACTACACTGAGACTCTATATGCTGTGTACAGTTGAAAGTTTATAGCTGATTTATAGTTGAAAAATTCAGTAGCTGAATTTTTAGATTTAATGTTGAACTTTTAGAAACGTCATTATTGTTTGGAGTTACCTACAGCCAACTCTTTACCTATGATCACACAAGGGAAACTTTTATTTTCTGTAAATAAACGAGAAAAATTCTGTGAACTCTCTAATTAGCAATAAATTTATTTTATTTAAAAGTAGCTCTGTTAGAATGTATATCAATCTTGACATATGTTTAAATCCAGTGTTATCATCCAGGAGAGAGATTTATCCCCCTGATGTTCTGTTCCCAGAATTTCCGGGTATTTAAAATTGGTTCTGCTGGCTGCTGCTGTCACAGGCATTTCCAACTGTCATGCACGACGACTTTTTCCAAGAAGCAAAGGTGAAGAGTGGGTTTAGCTACAGTAAATTATTTCAGTAACTCATTTAGAGAGTTTCTGACTCTCTTTAACCACACACAGAGAATTCTTATAAAATCCCAATAAAGAGATTGAGTCTCTTGTCCCTGTGAGTTCTTTGGATTGCTCCTGGTGTTGATGGGGAGTCAGTCAGCTTACAGATACACAAAGCTGAAGCACAATTTCACTCTGCTTTCAACAGTATATGTGTGCATACATTTAGAGAAAGAATTAGTTTTTGTGTTTTCCTCCTGGGCTTCAGCTTTTTCTTTGAGTCCACAGGATCCTGGTCTGTAAGAGCTAGAACAGGAGAGGAGGATGTGACAGAGTTCTTGCACTACCACTCTACTCAGGAGAGCTATCTGAATTTGTCACCCTCTTGCTCATCGTTCCTGTGTATCTGTAAACCTGTAATTACAGGTCAGGGCTGCTTCCTTCCAGAGCAGGGATAAGTTTCTCTTACTGCTTATTCTCCACAGCTTTGCAAAGCCATTGCAGCTCCAAGAGGGAATTGGATTCTGTCCATCTCCACATGGCATTAGCATTGCTCTCCTGTCTTCCAGTGCTCTTTTTTCTTCACTAGTGATGTCAGAACTGTTTAAGTTGCTATTTTGGATTTCAAATCATATTTGAACTTGTCAGAAAAGCAAAATTTATAGGATTTTGAAAAACTGTTCCCTGCATAGAACTGAAAAATAAGACCTACTAGTACTTCTGGGATAGTATTATAATATGGGTTTTATTTTCTGCCTCACTTTAAGTTTGGAAATGTTTAAAAGTTCTTTATGACCTTCACATTTGGCCTCTTAAAGAAGTAGTGAGAATTTCTGACTCTTATTTGAATCCCAAACCCTCCAAGGTAAGCAGATTTTCATCTTTCTCAGTTTATCTGAATTATTTTGAATTACTGACAGCAACCTTTACTTTCCTTGCAAGTCAGTTGTGGTGCAGATTTTCTGCAGTGTAGCTGTGCTTGTTTTAACCTAGGTCTACTTCATAATACTTTATTTAGTCAGTTTAGTGGTGCTTCAGGGTTTGCATATTTTTTTGTGCTTCATAATCAGTCTACGTTCAAACTATAGTTCATAAAAGAGGAAGATGAAAACTCATTTTCATTGTTAGGCATCATAAAATATCACAAGGTTTCTCTTTCTTCAGCAACAGATGAAAAGATGAGTGTATGAGAGAGACAGTTCTGTGATGTGTTTCATTTCATGTGGTGCCTCTCTGAGTCCTGTTATTGTGCATCATCCCTAATGACTGCAGTGCCTTGAGTCACAGTGTTGTTTTTTAAAAGCTTTTACTTTTTCACTGTTTGTTCTCAAGGTTACATTATGCAAAACACAATGTTATATTTTTTGCACTAGTACAGACTGTATAAAAATACTTTTAATCCTGCTGTGAAAATTGAAACAGCTCTGCTCTGGGGGAGAGGCTTTGGGCCTGTTTCAAGTGTTCCCAACTTCTAAAATGAACTGCTGTTTCTTCCTCTGTCTGAGGTGTGGGTCATGTCTCTTGCCTTTAAAAGTATTCCAAGGTGGTAATTCTTGCACTCTGTTGCTTTAGTAAATTGATTTAGCTAATCACCATGAATTGTGAACCACCAAGAATTATCTAAAGGTAGTTTTGCTGTTTAATTAATTATGAAGATGAAAGAGAACTTTTTCTACTTTACTATAAATGTGAGAAGCCAGGCTAAAAATATGAGGGAGGTAAGAGGAGAGGAAAGGACAGGCTACTGATTTTATTTCAATGGATTTGCATTATGGATAGGAAGGAACAAGCAAGTTGAATTTAATACATTATTCAAAACTTCTGTTTTGACTTGATTAAATCCCTGCTCTACAAATCATTTTCCTTACCATGTCACTTTCCCCCCCTTTACTTCCTAGTGAGGTGCAGGGCATTGTGTCCTTTAAAGATTTCCTGATGTTCCCTACAGAGCTTTTATCCCAACTGTGTGCAGCCTTTGGCCCCTCTCGGTTTTTTGTACCAAAAAATCCTCTGGAAATGTGTGAGAATTGTGAGTTCTCCACTCCATCGGTGGGGACAGACACTTTGCAGAGGGTAGCATGGGCTGGGGGTTGTCTCTGAGTGGAACCCTTGGATCTGGTAGACTCTAGAAAGAAGTGTTTAGTGCAGAGAAAGCTCTGAGAAGACTTAGTAGTCAACCAGGTTGACTTACCTTGGCTGTAAGTCTGTGCTCTGCCTTTTCCTCTGTGAACTACTGAAACCCTTGTAAAATCCTGACTATAATATACAGGTAAGTATAGAAGCAGTGAGGAAATCAAAACAAACCTCCCCACAAAAAACCCAAACATAACCCAACAAAAAAGCATGAGCTGTAATTTTTTTTTCTGGTCTCACTATACCTTTCTTGAAGATTTCCCCAAAATAATCAATCTTATATTAATACTGGAACAGGACAATTTCATTGATTTTTCTTTAAATTTAAAAATAAGGAACCAACTATTAACTGCCAAGAGGTTTTTTTACCCATATGTGCTACTTCTTGCTCCATTTGCATTTGCATTTCCTCAGTAGTCTGATTTTGTCAAAAGCTGGAAGGCTTTCACTGAGAGGCACCAAAGGAGCCTTTTCCCCATGCTTTTGTTCCACTCCAAAAAGCTTTCTTGTGAAGCATTTCTGGTAACACACACTGATTAAAACTATTATATTTTCCAAAGCAATTCTATGAGTAGGCCTATATGGAATGAAGAAAGAACTTGGTACCAAAAGATGTTCCTTTTCTCCAAGAGACCAATAGGATAGGACAGTGATCTTACTTATGAAGGTTCTTAAATGCCTTCAGAAATAGTTGCTACAGTCAATTTTGAGTGAATTTTAACCAGGCAACCTGTAATTTTCTGCCACTAATGAACACTTTTTAGGTATTGGAGGAGAAATAATAAGATCTGTCAAATGAAAGAGTTCTCTGAAGTCTTTTTATCAGAACAGAGAATTTACAATAAATTTCGAACTCTTATTGAACATTCTAAATATCTACTATGAAAGGCCAATAGTAAACCTCATACATGGCACAGGAAGTTGAGAAGAAAACTGTTGGTCACCCAATCTCTCATTAATACCTTGGCAAGACATTGATCCTGTAGTGTCTTAGTGTCTACACGTGCTGTAGGTACTCCATCTGGTCCACCCTGGGTCCCACTGTGGAGCTCATCATCTTGGATTTTACAGTTTGAGCTCATTCATTTGGTCAGCCTTTCAGCTTGAAGAAAGCTTTGTACAAATGTCTGCTGCCCAATGCTCTCATTTTTGTCGTGGTGTGGAAGCAGGTTCCCCAGTGCTTTGGCCAGTCAGCTGTCCTTAGCACACAGCAGAAGATACCCATCGAGGGGAAGCTGTGCTGGGAGAGCCTCCCTGGGACAGCCCTGGTGCCCAGCCAGCAGCAGGCATGGCACCCAGGCAGAGCATCAGCTCTGCAGAAATACAGTTTCTTCTTTCAGCAAAGTGTGATCGAGGAAACATTGAAATGAGGCACATTAACAAACTCTTCTCCTTCCTCCCCAGAATTACAACAACAGCTGCTTGCATGATGGACCTGCGGAGATATCCGCTGGATGAGCAGAACTGCACGCTGGAGATTGAAAGCTGTAAGTACTTCTGCAAATCCTACTTATTCGTGCTCAACTGCTTGGGAGTTTTTATTTCTGTTGAGTTCTGGTTTTTTCATGTTTTGCATTCAGGGGTGGTTTTTTTAGTTTGTTTTTTTTTTTTTTTTTTTTTACATGCTACTAACCCAGTTGTCTTTCTGTCTGATGATGTTTAGATCCTTGTAAACAAAAGCAAAAAATAGCTTTCCAGATGGATTAGTAATTTGTGGCACAAGGATTAGCAAAAGTTATTCTGTGTTTTTATAGACAATTTACAGCTTTAAAAGTCTCATTGAAATGCCTTGTTGGAGTTCATATGAGGAGCACAAGGATTATATCAGTTCTTTATCCTCCTTTACTGCTGAACTGTGTAGCAGCTTGTTTCCATTTATAAATGAATGCAAGAGGTTAGAATTGTCCTTGAAATAGGTGGTTTGTGGGTTTTTTTCCTAACCACTGTGCTCTAGTTAAACTTTCAAAGCATGTAAACAGTCTGTTTATATATACACTGATTTAATGGCTGGTGTCTATTGAACTTATGTAGATAAAACTCGTCAAGTAAAATCTCTCATCTCTGAAAAAAATTCATGATCACTTTTATAGTGACAATATTGCAAGCATGTTATTTAACACCCTAATTAAGATTATATAAAAACTTTCAAGATTAATGTAACATTTTAATATACAGTACACAAGTATGTGCATTTTTAAAATAAGTTCTGTATTATGAAATATGTGCAATTTCTGTGCTTAATTTCTGCTACAGTCTGGTAAGAACTCGATGTGGCTGAACTTCTGTTTGAGGAAGCATTTAAGAATATGCTTTACATTTGTGTCCAGATTTCATTCATCTTATTGGAATTTACAGATATGCTAAAATTCTTGTGACACTGTTGCCTGAAATAATTTCCATGCATATGTAAGCAGAGTTGAGACTATAATTAAAATTCTGTGTACTGATATTCACAGGCAGCAAATGTAATGGTGGACTCTGCACTGAGAGTGGATAAAATGTGGTTTGTTTGGGGTTTTTTGTAGTTCTGTGTACAATTTCCATTGATAGCATTTGATTCAGGATCTTGTACCTGCAACCAGCATATAGGTAGTATATATATTAGGTAATTATAATGTATGAGAAATCTATTGGCATAATTCAGGCTTACAGAGATTTTTTTTTTGAGAAAATTTTTGCTGTGACAGTGTCTTTTAATTGTACTTGTAGCAAGGACCTGGTATTTTCCTATTTTCCAATTGTGTGTGTAAGGTGAGAAGCTAGAGAGTCAGAGGAAATCCCTTCTCTCTGTTTACAGCATTGTTTAAATGGCCAACAAGGTCTTGCCATCTCTGCGTTGCTGAGATGACTAAGTCTTATTGGGATTCACAAAGTAGATATCTCTCCTTTCATCCTTTCACAACCTGCTCTGGAAAATGTTCCCAGGAAATTTCTGTCAGGTCAGTCCTTGGGCAAAGCACAAAATTAAGTTGTGTCTCTGCTTTTCAGTGAGAGCACTTGTTCTCATTCAGACTTAGAATATGGGACTTGTAAATTGAAATTTCCCTTTTATCTGATTTAGAGTAGAGGTTTGATTCAAGTCACTTATCTTTCAAGAAACAATCCTAAAAACTGAGGTATTGAGTGCTCAAAATTGTTCCACTCAGTATGAAAACTTAATGCTCATTTTATCATAGAAAGGGTAGAAGTTGAATTTACCATAGAAGTTGGGATGCCTGGAGCAGAGGTCATGTGTGGATTTGTGAGCTCTGTTGCAGCATCACAAAGGTAAAATGGATTTAAATCAGGATACTAAGGGTAGCCAGCCTGTCTGTCATTGTAATAATAAAGTCCACTAAAGAATGTGGATAAAGTAACACTTGACCTGTGTTTTGAACTTGTGAAACCTTGTTTCACACTGCTTTAGAAAATGATTGGTCTTCATAAACAATCATTCTGTCCTGATGAAAACCTGTGTGTCTACTCTTCATGAATCACTTAAGGCAAAAGTGCTGGTAGGTAGATGGGTAGGATGAATAAGATTGAAAGTCACTTTCCAAGTCATTCAATGCAGGTGCTGAAGTCATAATCACTTCTAAAAAGTGCTTAAGCTGCATGCCTGAAGAAGGTTGGTTTCTTGCCCTTCTGATCCTCTTGGATGCCTGTTTCACCACTGCTTTCTCGTAGTAGTTAGATATTCTATGAATTCCTACCCCAGGTCTTTTCATGCCTATGAAAGCATGAAATTAATACTCACTGCTTAGGCCCACAATTTCTTTTTTTTTAATTCGGTGTCTTCTCTGGCCCTACTGGGACCTTCATAACACATTTAATGAAAACACTTGCAGTTTCTCAGACTTCATTTCATTAAACTGAATATTCCAGTCTTTTTTAGCTTTCTCATGCAGGAGCATGTTAAGAGAAATGCAGAACTGGCATTAGTTCTTCATCAGGAATAATTAGTACCATGAACAGTGTCCCAGATGAAATCTGTATTACACTATGGCATTAATCCTGCCTTTCTTCAAAGAGCCACCTCTGCCTTCTTCACAAGTGCATATCACAGGAGAGTCCTTTCTGGAACAGTACAGTAAGGTCTTTCCCTTCCTCACTCATTTTCCAGCAGTGGGTTCTTGCTGGCTTTTTGAAGAATTTTTTTGCATAATGCTAAGAACACATGACTTGGCATTTCATAACACTGTTCACATAAATCAGTGTTCTTAATATTGCTACAGTCCTCAAGGTTATCCAGTCCTTGTTATATTTGTTCTGATCATCCTTGGTCCTGACAATGCCTGCTGATTTTGTTTCATTAGAAATTTCATCAACACACAAATACTAAAGAATATTAATGTCAAGAGGGAAGAGCTTTCCTTACAGTCATTCTCTGTATTGAGCATGACCTTTCAGTGCAGTGCAATTTCCACACATCTTTTACATATCTTTACTAATTGTCTTTTCTTAGTTAGTCTAATAGCAAATACCTCTAGGAAATCCAGTTCAGTTATGCATTGTTTAAAATTTGTTATTGTCAAGCCAGGTCATTTGAGTTGTAATGGTATTTTTATTCTGTTTCAATACATATTAATGTCTCTAAAGTCCTTCCATTCTCTTTCTTTCCTTCCTTCTTCCTTACTCCCCTCATCCTCTTACTGTTGCCAGAGTTGAAGGCCTTGTGAAATACCTGGGCTATTTTTTTCCTTCATGTCATTGTGTTTACTGATATTTGTGGCCAAAATCAAGTTTTTGTTAGCCTAGATTTGCAAAAATATAGATTAATTTGCAAATTAGAAATTCTTGTGCAAAAGAGTTGTATATAAAATATGAAACATGATATAAAGGGGGTGATATCATCTATTAAGATGCAAGAGAACATTTTTAAGGGCAGTCTTAGTGAGATGCTGGAAGTGTAAGAGAGGACTATTCTCCATTAGTCGAAAACGTGTCAGTTTTGAGAAATGAAATCCTGTGGTTTTTTTCACATATAAATAGCTACACTCTGAGGTCCTTTAAAAGCAGAAGCTTGTTGAATATTGTTTTGCTAAGATGCTTCTAAACCTGTGGGCTGTCATGTCCAAGGGGGCTTACTCTGAGCTGTTCTACTTCTCCCTTTCTTTTGTTATTCTCCAAGATACTGAACAGCAGGGTAATAATACCAGAGGGAAACCAATTTTCCTATATATTCATTTTTTAGTCTCCCAACTTGCAGGAAACAGAGTTTTTTCTTTTTTAGTTGAATATTGACTTGACTCAGTAAATACCTGTCTGTTTTGCACCCTACCTCTGCCACTGCAGTTTGTATTGCTGAGTTTCTGATGATTCTTGGGAATGATTTTATTTCTCTGCTTTTTCCTGCCTCTCTGGAATTGTAACTGTTGAGAGGAATGTCGCAGCTAATCATCCAAAAGACTAGTGAGACCTCAAAGGCAATAAGAAGTACAAGACAATTTGATGAATACTTCATATTCCTATAAACTAATAAGATATCATATTCCACATCCTCAGCCTAAAATAAATTATTGTGATTCTTTTGAATATTTTTAAACACAATTATTCAAGATTCATGTGGTACATCTGGACCTTTGTCCATTTCAATTATGTGGTACCACATAAAGACAAAAGTTTATTTTTATCTTGTTTCATAATGTGTTAGGCCTGGCTATATTTATGTTATACTGAGGTAAAATTCAGAATCTGCCTTGTGACAGTGGGTTGGGGTTTTTTTTCCATTTCTTTGTTGCTGTGGAACAAACAAGAATGTACTGAGTTTCTCCTCAGAAGCACTTTCCATGGTGTGTGGCATTAAGGCAGCACATCCAAGCCCTTAGCAGACAGCGAGCTCCCCATGTGGCTGTACTGATCAGGGAAAAGCACTCACAGACAGGCAGGGGGAATGCTTTGCTGATGAATGAGACATAATTGTTTTCAGGACATTTCGTTTATGTGAAAGCCTGAGGTGTTCGAAGTACAAATCATTAGAATTTTTTTCTACTTCATGACAAAACCACCAGAGAATCACACTAGGTTAAAAACCTCCATTTAGTAAGAGAATCAGGAAAAAGCCAGAAACAGAGTCAAAAGAGTATCATTCCTGCCCGTGGCAGTGCAGCCCAGTAGCAAACACTTTCTAATCAGATCATCTGTGAAATCTCATCAACAAGAGAAAGAGAAGTCATCTTTGTGTGCTCAAGGTGACTTTATGAGTACTTTTAAGGCGCTGAAAAGAAATCAAAGCAGCCTTTTGCTGGAGCTTTGAGTACTTTGCAGATGGCAGCTCTGGCCATCGATCAAAGCTGTAATCAGGTCACACGGGACAAATGGTAGAACTCCAGGAGCTGACCAGGCAGGGCTTTTCTGGGTTAGAGGCGAATGGGTTTGATGCCAGGCAAGGAGCTGCCGGTCCCCAGCAGTGGGGTGTTCAGCACAGGAGGATACCATGGCAACACCTGACTGCCAACAATTGCACAGCAAATGGAAAGCTAAACGCATGACTCCTGGGCCACTGACAGCTAGAATTTTAAAAGTTGTCAAATTTTTTTCTTCTTTTTATCAAACTTAATGTGTATTCCATCCCCTTTGTCTCTTCAGCTGAGTCTGTTTTGCATCATGGCCCTTGCAGAGAGGATATTCCTCTATCAGCAGAAGGTGGTCTTATCAAAGTGCCCTGTTTTTCATCTCATTCATCATCTCCATATTCAGATTTCCTAATTTGGATTCTGTGCCAATTCAGCCTGTACAGCATTGTGTGTGGAGGAGAGACATGGGTTGTTTAACAAACAGTGATGAATTCCATCTATGTCTGTTGCCATTTTAACACCATCAGCTTCTAGTGTGGCTTCCTTGGGACAGGTACTTAGTTCTTTATTTGTCCTCAGTAATTTTATCTCAAGCATGCTGAGAAGAGAAAAGGTATAATTTCAGTGGCATAAAGCACACTGAAAATGAACAGGAAATCCTTGACTCCTCTTCAGTGTGGAGATAGGATGATTCAGGAAGAGCTAAAATAATCCCCAGCAGTAGATGATTCTTCTGTGTCGCCTGAAGAGGGGAAGGAAATTCAGACTCACCATCAGTGCATATGATCAGGGTGGGCTGTGTACAAGGGAACCAGAGTTTATAGGGTTTGATAACACACACCCCCACACCCAGCTGGGGGTTGGGCTTTCAGGCTGGAGCTCAAATAACACCAAGATTTATTACCCTGTAGGAAGGCAAGAGGGAAGTATTTTCCTTTTTTCATTATATCTCAGTACATCTTTGCAGCAGCCTCTGCATCCTGGGAGTTCTCATAGCACTAACAAGGTGATGTACTGTTTGCAAATGAAGAAAGAATCGCACAGGAGCTCTGCAACAGACTCTTAATGCTTTTGAGCTACTTGGAGTTAAATCTAAAAGGGAATGCAGTATACAAATATCTAATACGTGCCTGTCAGCCCCAGACCGACAACACAGATTTCCACAGAGAAATTAATAATTTTAAGTGCCTTTTTTTCTTTTCTTCTCATTCTGTAGTTGAATATGGAGAACATGTATAATCAAAAAGACAAACAAAATGAAAATGGTTTAAAAACCTTTAATGTATTTTGCCTTTTATATTCGATTTGAACAAGAGAAAGTTTTTCCTTATTGCAAATAACCCTGCATTTTATCATGGGATTATTGGAAACAAAAAGGGCCCTTTTTAAAAAGTCCCCATTCAGAAAGTATGAAATATATTTGCTAAGGTTTGAGGAAAAAATTACATGTCCAGGAAGGCATCTCTTGTCCAGAAAGATAATTTCCAAAAGAAAGAATATATTTCTAACAAAAGCTCTGATAATCTTATATCAGATAAATTATGTGGAAGTATGGAAAGCTGATGGCTTACTACTTTACAGTCCTGTTTTGAGAAAGTATGAATTTTACAAGGTAAATATTCACCTTTCTTTGTTTGTTTTATTTTTAGGATCTCAGTTATAAAATGTTGCACTTTAGGCAAATTTTTTTCTCTAGCTCTAGTATTCCTTTCAGATGCCTTGTAAGTGGAGACTTCTTCAAGAAAAATAAGTATTTATAAGTGCTGTTGGAAAATTCATGTGATTTTGTTACATACCTTACCAGTGTGTAGGATATGATCTGACATTATACTTTGTTTTAGTATTTTCTTTGCAGGGCACATGTGGTTAGGTCTTCTTTTAAATTTTTTTTAGACCATTGAAAGGGATGGAGGTGGTACTGAAACCTAATAATGGCTCATTCTTCATGGTGTCTGGTTACTTGAGCAGTCCATTGTCTTTTTCAAAATGAAATAATTTCTTCAACATAAACAGCTTTTATGAAATAGTAATATTTTTCAGGTGCTGGAATCCCTGAACCTCAGGTCTCTTGCTTTACAAGACAGTGCAAACTGTGACTGTCACACAGTGATCACACACCTGTGAAAAGAAGTAAAATATGTTTCTACGGTCATTTTATTTCCTAAGATAAAGGGCTTTTTCCCTAGCTATAACTACAATATCTTTTGTTCATCAATTACATTAAAGAATGAATTCAATTTTTTTAAGGTTAGTTTTCAAAACATCTAGGGGCAGGAGGATACTTGAGTCTGTTGTCAGTCTAGTCTGTATTTACCCTTGGTCATTGATAGCAGCAACTCAAACAGTTAATGCCAGTGCTCTTGCTAAGGCTCTTCAGCTCATGCTGAATTACTTCAGTGGGGGAAGAATGAAAATGAATATTGGAGTCACTGCAGAACTGTGGATTCAGATGAAATTTGACTAGGAATTTTGGCCTGTTTACAAAACAACAACAACCAAAATGGGATCAGCTCTTACCCACCCTGGCAAAGGTCCTTGTCCCCATGGACAGCGCAGTTGGGCTGGGGCGAGATGTGGCAATGCTCATTAGGTTCCTTCTCTGACAAGAATTCAATTTGCTGCTTGAGGAGAAAGCCAAACCACCAGACTGGTCAGTGTGCTCTGTATTTGGGTCACTGATACTTGTCCATTTGTTCTAAGTTTCTAGAATAGGAATTGGAGATTGATCCCTGAAATATGACCTTAACCTTCTTCAGTAGCTCTTCTTAAAGAAAAGAAATAGCTGTATTCTCCAGCAGGGTTGTGATATTTTTGTTTGGGTGATTTAGTTTTGGTTTTTTCCAAACTCCGAGTTTTCTTTACTTTTTCTTACTGATGCCCAAATGCAGAATTTTGCATCATTGGTCAATGAACAGGAAAACAATTTAATTGGTTTTGTTTCATCAAGTAGAAGCCAGAGTGAGTAGTAAGATCATCTTTAGTTTTGATTATGACATTAGATTTGGGTTGAGGAAGGGTTGACCTTCCAAGTAGACAAGTCTAGGAACCATTATTTTACTTTGGTGGAATAACAAAGAAATTGAATTAGAAGCAGCTTTGGCAAAGTTAAAAATTACCATCTTTTCATCTCTTGATCACACCTTGCTAATGATGAGACCTTTGTGAAACAAGTTAATTTTGTTTTCTATTGCTCATGTTATTTGGTACTGCTAGGCAGGCTGATCAAATTCCACCAGTACTTAGCAAAAACAAGCTGCTTTCTCTTACTGGATGCAGTCCCATTTTCCTGTGTCTTAAGTTTATATATTGAAGTTTTTTGGCAGTGCTAGGGAAGTTATGCTCTCACTAATTCTTATCTCTTCTATCCATCTGACACCACGATAGTTGATGTGAGACAGTGCTACTGCAAATTTACTATGTTGCATTGGTGTGCAGGTCTACACAGGGAAACTATTCCAATTTTAGAAATGTTTGATACCTAAACCACTCAGAGTATCCAATGTGGTTTAGACATGCTGTCCAAAATTATTTGGATGGAAATTCAAGTTATCTTTTATGTATGAAATATTCTAACTCTTGGATAAGTTTTCTCATTATATGCATTTGTTCTGAGCAAAAATGAAGCACCAATAATATGTTATTACTCTAAGTACTCTGAAACACGTTTTGTGAATGAACATTTATAAAGGAAAGGCTGTCTAAGTGCTTGAGAGAAATAAAGATTATAGTCTTTATCATTTATGTTGTATTTATAAAAGAGCTGGGGTTTATTTTGTCCTTTTTCTTATGTGATAATTAATTGTGTTTTTTAATGTTATTTTTTATGTGAGGAAAGAGAAGTCACTTAATAGATTAAGTTGTACTTACATTTCAAGTTGTACTTCAGGAGTAATGCATGGTGAAAGGGACCTCAGGATGTCCTTAGTCAAATCTATTAATAAAATGGTCAGCTCTGTGGTCAGACCATGTTACTCAGGGCTTTGTCCAGTCTGGCCTAGAAAACCTTCAAGGACAGATATTGAAAAACCTCCCCAGACAACCTGTTCCAGTGCCTGACCATAACAGTGAAGAATTTGAATTGAAGTTTTCTATCTGATTTATCCTGTCCTGGGATCTTACATCTGCCTTACAGAATCAGGAGTAAGTATCTACCATTACTGATGTGAACTAGAACCTCAGTGCTGCGTGACCTGCATTGTGAAAAAGTTCTGAGTCATGTAACAGAATGACAATACCATGAGAATGCTCTGAATAAATCAGTATGCTGTACAAGCCTTGTAATTTAACAAAAAGTTAACAATGCAATTTTGCTTCCACGTACCTTCTAGTGTGGTATAATCTGTTCCCTATCTCTCTGTTCAGGTACACAGGTGCTATTCCCATTACATCGACTGAAGTGTCTCTGTCACTGCTTCTCTGGTTTAAAAACTCTCAAAATAAGGGTTCCTTTCCCCACATAATGACCTCAGAATTTTCACTATGGTGTTTGAGTCAGTAACATTTTTGTTGTTTTATGTATTTAAAAGGCAATTCTCTGTATTCTATGACTGTACACCATACAAGTTGTCTTTATTGGGTATGGGACACAGATATAATTAGTCAATTTTGCAGGAATGTACTGGAAATACAGAGATTTTGAACTTGTGGTATGTCATACTTGTAGCTGCAGAGCAATCCGCTCTGTGCACTTCCTCTCAGACAAGCCTGTGTCGTCTGGTGACTGATGTGTCACTGCAGCCAGAATTTGAGATATTACCTGAGGCCAGCTAATAATCTCACATAAAAACAGGGTAACATAAAAGAAAAAACAATGTGGGAGTCAGTGTTTGGCTGTATGTGTAGGAACACACCTTTCCACTCTGACATGATGTGGCTGGTACTGTGCAACACTGGAAATAACACCTTGTTAACAGTAGGAGTCTGCAATGGCATGGATGGAATCAAGTACTCTGCTGAATCCAGGCACTTTATTGATGTGTCAAAGTTGATTATTTGAGAATTTGGTGAATTTTGCACAAACTTACACGTCAGTTTCCTGCTAAAATCACCACTTTTAGACGGTTCTCTTAAACAGTAATTGACAGCATATATTAGAAGTGAATATTTGTCCAATATCAGACCCAGCTTTATTCCAGCCAAACACACCTATTTTGTGGGAACAAGTTCCATAAAAGCACAGCAGGCACCTGGATCTGACTGTGTGGGAGCCCATCAGTGAACATCAGCGCACTCCAAGGAACCAGCAGTTTATTGGTGGAACAATCATCCCTTCAACAGCTGACTTCTGGGAGAATGATTGCACCAAAATGTTACACAGACAACCTGAGTGATCCTGAAATGCTGGTAAGTTACATTTTTGCTTGTGAATTATGATTTTATTCCTTTGGGGGCTTTTTGTGTCTAGAAGCTTGTAACCTGTTCCTGACACATAATCTGGGGAAAATTCTGTAAAGGGACATAGAGCAGAACAGTAGATTTTTTAAATTTTATTTTACCTATGGTACCCCTCTATCTTCTTTTCTTTGCAGACCAAAAATGAGTCATATGAAGAGAAACATTAGTGACTCCTATCCTGTTAGAATTATTATCATTGGGGTGGTATCCATGCCAAGGAACTTCTCATTCTCCACAAAGAGCTAACAGGAATGTGCAGGGGAGCAGATGTGCATCAAAGTGCTGCAAGTGTAATGCCCTTATGCTGTAAGTTGTTTATGTTGCTGTAGCACAGGTAGGTAGTGGTGGTACTGTGCACATGTACTAGTTAGATTATCGCTTTCCTTTCAGGTTTCAAGAACAGCTTTCTTCAAATCCTGCCAGTTCCACAGCATTATGGGTAAATGCATGATATTTTCTCCTGCAAAATCAACCTAACTCCCTGTCAAAGTTGTTGTCTTGCTGCGCAAGAAGAACTGTCTTATACTTCTCTCTATTTTTATTTATTTTGGGGAAGTTGCTACTAAAGAACTGGGTTTTACATTTTGCTACAATGGCAGAAAAGCTGGCATCTCACTATGTCCAAAATTAGCATTTTACCCTACAGTGTGCGATGTACAGCATAGCTGTCTCTTCTTTTTTTTTGTCTTTTCCCCCTTTGGTCTTTTTCTCTCTTTCTCTTTTCCTTTCTCATTTTCCCATTTTTCCCCTTTTCCCCTTTCAGTGACTCTTTATCTACTGCTGATACTACTGTAGAATTGATTGTATAGGTGTGGGAAATTTTCTTGCTTTATAAAATTACAAGTTGCTTGCTAAATATGCTAACTTTGTTTAAAAAATAAAATGCTAGTTTTAAGTTTGATATCTGTGTGTTTCTTTATGAGTGTAATGGAATAATGAATGCAGCAAAACATGTGAATATTTGAAATCTGCTGAGAGAAGATGAATGTGAGATCTGAATGTCAGCTAATTTTTCTATTTATACATATATAAAAAATATACTTTAAAAAAATTATTTTGGATGGAGATTCTTGAAAGTGATGCAAATATGAGTAGCATTTGTACTGAGCACATTCCTGTCAGTTTGTGCTGAGGAGTGATCCATGAGCAGAGTTTTAGTCACCTTTTTCTGAAGATAGGTCTTTGAAACTGAACAGTGAGTTCCAGTTTGCACATATTTACATATGTGCTAGCTCTTATTTGGCCTTGAAGCTGTACTCAGGGACACGTTGTTCTATGGCTAGATGCCAAATTGCCTTTGATTTTAAGGAATTTTGAAAAAAAGATGTTTGATAAATTAGGTCAATATGCCTGTTACATATGGTATGGCCATAATTTTGCAGACATTAAATTGTAAAAGCTGTGATGTAATTATCATTTAAGGATGATTTTCATAGTTGTAATGGCCACATATGAACAAGCATTGTAATGTGTTTTCATACTTTATATCTCAGAATGACTTGCTTTTACAGGGAGCTCTCTAGGCTGATTAAAAGTGCACTTTTTTTTCTGGGCATGAAATCTGCTGTTGGAAGATTAGCTTTTTTTGAAAGGTCTGGATCACGTCTTTCCTGCTTGAGCGTTAGCCAGCACCTCCCACCAAGTCAAGCTCCTCTGACTACTTCTTTGAATTTGTTTCTTCTTGGACTAGAAAAGTGTTATTGTGAATGAATACTGAGATGTTAATATGGCTGCTCTAGAGGTGAGTAGGATGACAGAAACAATGACATTTTGTGATTTTTCTTTCTCTTACAGGGAAAATACTGTGGTTTGGAATGCAGCATGTTTTCCTTAAACACAAGGCGACCTAGAGCAGCTGTTTGTTTTTGTGGGTTTTTTTTTAAAATTTGTTTGGTGTTTTTTTGTTTTGGTTTGGTTTTTTGCATTTTTGGGGCTTTTTAAAGTCATCTTTACCTTCAGGGATTTGGATGATTGTGGCAAGTATTTTAGCCAGAAGGTAGAACGCAGCTCACTAGGGAGACTCCAGCTGGAACTGAAAATACAGCAGTGTTGGTTCCACACATTCATAAGTCAACACATGAGGCCTCTTGACCAGCCAAAAATTCACTCAGTCTGTGAAAAAGGAAGCAATACCTTGTATTGAGGGTTTATAATTCTATTATTACAAATATATGTCCAAATTTCCTAATTTGCTTATGCATAATGGTTATTCCATGAGTGTCTGACCTTTGAAGAAGCTCAGCTCTCAGCTCAAGCACTATCATCCCTAGTGAGTTGTTCAGAATAGATTGCAAACTGCTTCCATAGGAAGGATGAATGTAAGCCCTAAATAATTATGAGAATGATGACTAGGCAAGCCTTTTAGTTAGATCTTTCCTTATCTAAATTGTTTTTCCAATCATGATAAAAATATCAAAGTATGCTATAAAAATATCTGAGCAAAATATCAGAGTCTGTTGCATAGAGGAAGATAATTAGCAGATAGTGTACATCTGTTCTTACAGAATCAAAGAAGGGCAGATGAGCTGATGTGGAGCTCTGTGTACTTTAACCTGGACTATTTTCAGCCCCTTGGTTGTCTTAGATTTTGTCCACTGCATTGCAGCTGTCTGCAGAAGGCAGATCTATCAATAAGCCAGTGCTATTTCCTGTAGCATGTGTGGGAACAGCTGATGTCAATGTAGTTTACTGGTCAACATAGCTAAAAGAGATTCAGAGTCCTTATCTCTCACTGAAATCTGATCAAATAAATGTTAACCAAAAGCTTTCACCCTTTAAAGAGGTTTGCATAAGAGATGTTCCCATCTCAAGTCATCGTTGTTGGAACTGGAACCTGCAGTCTGAAGTGTGTTGTACCTCTTTTGAGCTGAGTGTTGCTGGTCTCTCATAAACCCTGTTACTGTTGGTGTGTGCTGATACCCAGAGTCTTTAATAAACAGGTTTGTATTCCAGATTTTTGGGAACATATCATCAGTGAGATATCATGAGTGAGTTTTACCCATGGAAGCATTCTCCTGTCATCCATGTGACAAAATGGCTAAATGAGATTTTTACTGTTCAGAAAAAAGTTTGCCCAGTCTTTTCTTGATGGCTGCTCATAGATGTCCAAGGTGTGAGGTCAGTCTGCTCCAGTTGCCATCTGGACCAAGGCAGGGTTTGGTGCTTTGTGTTGTCTCAAGGGGGTCATGTGTCCTGTGACTCTTTCTAAATTTGGCATCAGTGCCTCGGTGTACACAGCATGAAATCCTTCTTGACTGACAGTTCTCAATCTACCAGTATAGCAATGTTTGACCATACAGCATTACAATTAAGGAAAGGAATGCAAAAAGAAATACTAATTTTTAAATTGGTCTGGTTTTCAGAAAAAAAATTACAATTTAGTTAAACACACTTAAATAGAATTTCTCTTTAGTTATAACAGTTTTTGATGGAAATTATTGGGTGTTATTTACTGTGTGTCTGCAGCTAAATTACATATTTTTGCATTTTAAGTTGTTCCAACTAGTGCAAAAAGGCCTTGGGAAGTGTATGATCAGATATATTTCTCAGAAATTTGTTTTGTAAGGGTAGACATGCTGGCTTATGGAATGCACATGCTTGTGCTTCCATAAATCTTGCTAATGGTTGAATATTTCATCTAGGGGACAGGGTTATTCATTCAATATCTATTTTTTACCTGTCTGTATGCTCTGTATGACTTCTCTGAAAAATTATGATAGTAAAGAACAAAAAAGTTCTGTAACTTTCAGGGTGTTTTAAGAGAGAAAAGGTGGTCTATTGGAGTTGGTGCCTGTCTCAATATTCTCTTTTCTGAACATGAAGCGCTCTAATCTTCCTAAAAAGGAACCTAGCCAGTTTGCTTGCTGTGTGCTTGATGTTGATGATTTGATTTTTCAGGTTGTTAGAGTGAAATATAAAAATTTCTGACAATATCCATTCTTTCTTGGATGAAAGAGGGGGAACACTGACGACCACTTTCTTTCTCATATATAAAAGAAGGTAAGGTTATCACAGGCCTCTTGAGCAGTGAAAAAAGTCTTGCACATATCTTTAAAATTCCACCTATCCCTAAATTATCAGAATTTTTTCAAAGCTCCACAAAGTCCGCATTCAGCCCAAAATTTGGTAGTCCTCCAATGTCAGGATGGGAGCCCAGCACCAGCTTTGCTGTTGTTATCCATCTATAAACCAAGCTGACTCCTTTCATGTTCCCATGTTATTTCAAGACATGCTGATTACTTGAATTCCTTGTGATTTGTGTTTTAACTCCAGACACATTAAATGTCCCATGAAGAATGTCCATACTTATGACCAGACCAGAAATTCTTTACTGAGCATTTTCCTAAAAGGATGCCAGCCCACAGAAAATTTGCAAGTAACCTTTATGGCTATGTAAACAGTTCTGTGCTGTTTGGATTTTTGATTTTCATTGCCTTTTACTGTTTTCTGTCACCACTTGCCTTTGCAGTAGAAAATGCATGTATGTCTTTGCCTCTGTGCTCTGTTGAGTAGTAACATACCTCACTCAGAAAAGTTATTTCTAGATTTTTCCCTGCTGCCTTTCAGAGTCTCTCCTGGGCTGTGGCACAAATGTCAAGAGTCAATGCAGTTAGTGTGGCTGCTCTGCCACACCATGGGCAGTGTCCCCATAACGCCACCTGACACCTCCATGCTGAAACTGATATTTGTTTTCTGAGTTCTTGTGTTTGAATCATCAGTAAGGGATCGATCTCCTTTCTAAACCTTCTTTAATAAAGCATCCATCAGAGTATTTGTAAAGCTGGCAGCACAGTGAGACCTTGCACCCTGTGTGCCAGCTGAGGAGCCCTTGAGACTGCTGCCAGTACAATGGCAGTGTTAGAGACACAGTCTCCAGAGAAAAATCACCTCTGGGCAGTCACAGAGCTGGAAACGTTAATGATTTTAAATGAGCAACAGAATTATTTGCCAATTAGTATTTTTAAACTTCTAGTCTGAAAAAACGGTCAGCTGTCTATATCTCCCCCTGCCAATGCAAATATCTCCTATTTTTGTGACTGCTTTTTCCATTTTGGACTTAACACTCCTGTTCATGAGTGGATCCCATGTGGTGGTGCCTGGATGATTTCTGAACAGCAGAGTTGTTTGCTGGAGGCAGTAGATGTCCTATATTTTGACATTAATAAGGTTCCTGATGTTGTATTGAATGACATTCTTATAAACGAGGTGGGGAAACATGGATTAGAGAAAACCACATTTGGAAAATGACATGAACATGATTATTGAATTTACAGGAAGGAAAAAAATTTTTATCAAGTCCCTCTTCACTCTTTTCATTTAATGATCTGAAGATTATGGAACTTCCAAAACATTTGTGCAGCTTGAAGGGATAGAGTTAGGTTTTCATGGTTCTCGCTAGAGAGGTGGCCTGAAAAAAATCAAATTCCCAATTTTACATCTGATACTGGCATCTCAGTACTGGGAAATAAGGAGGTGCAAATGGCAGTCCAGGGCAGGGTTGTAGGAATCAAAACAAAATAAAAAGCCCAACCTTGGGGAGATATCATGGATTGTGATGTGACACTGATTCCTTGGCAGCAATAGTAAGGCTGACATCAGGGTCTATAACTGGAAGTGCTGTTTGTAAAATAACTGCATTTTTCTGTTTGGTCCTGTAGTGGCAATACATGGTGGTCAGGCTATGTCCTTCTAAGGGCTGCACCTCAAGGAAGATTTGAATCAGTCAGAGAATATCGAAGGCATAGCAAGAAAGTTAACTCAAGTCCTAGAAAACATGACTTAGAGGAAGGAGTTGTTCTGGTAAAGGGGAATTTAAGGAAGAGATGTGTGAGTCTTGTAATATACAAAATGTACTGCAGTGGAACAGCATAATTTGTTCTCTGTCATGTTGGTTAGAACAAGTGAAGATCTGAAATTGCAGCAGTGAAAGTTCAAAGTGGAGGTGGTAGGAATGGGAAGTAAAAAGATAACCACAGTAAAAAGATAACCCATTGTGATCTACACCAGGAGAGCTCTCAAGACAAGCAGAAAACCATTTGATAGAAACTGTGGAGGTACAGTTGCCCCTAATCTTGCTGATAAATAGATTTTGCATGAATGATGGATATGATGATGGATACACCAGCATGAAATTATCATTGTATAAACAGTTGATTAAAACCCAAAAGGGTTTAAAAGGAAGGCTTGATAAACAGATGAGAAAGTCAACATGTCTTGCTCAAAGACTATATTTGCATTTTCCTCCTACTAGTCTGAAGCAGAGCTAGAATGAGTGTCTCTGAGTATAATCAAGATCATAAAGGTTGTTTTGATTTATTTTCTAGTAGGAAGCTGTCTACACTTTCTCCTTGTGATGGTGTACACTCCCTCTTCAGGTGCATACAAGCATCAGCAAATAACAAGTATACTGCTGTGCATGCCGAGTAGTATTTGAGTATGCATAGATATGTTTATCTTTCAATATTTGCAGGCATAGGACAGGTCAAACTATATAAAAGGCTGTGACTTTGCAAATTTGTCTCAGGTTTTCCTCTGGAATAGCTGTGGGAAGTAGTTATGCTCTCTATTACCTTGCATGTGTAATTTCTATGAAAATAATTTAAAAGAGAATGAGTACTAGAGGTTTTGGTGGTTGGGGTTTTTTTGGGGGTTTTTTTGGGTTGTTTTTTTTTTCTTTTTTTCTGAGAGGGAAATTACTACCCTGCATCAATACAGTGTGTATTTTCTTTGTTTCTGTTGCTTATAACAGTGAAAGAAAAAACCCATAAGAATGTGCAATATTATTTAAAATGTCCTCAGGAACTTCCAGTGGCATTGCTGGTTTTTGAGCAATTTCAGTTGGTCAGTATTCCTGGCTTTTTGGTGTTCATGAAATTGGCACTATTCTAGTTTGCTGGTTAAGAAATGATGTATTTCTGTCAACTTTGCTTTTCTTCTGATGTTCTGGAAATTAAGGGGAGAGGTTCACCTTCTTTTTAAGTTTCCTCAGATATTTATGCTTGATAGAAATCATGCTTTTGGGTATCAGGCATTAATTCTAGCTAGTCCTAATACCTGAAAGGAGACCAGCGTGAAAAAGTGGTGATGATGTGGTTCCACTTTTCTTTCCAGAGCTGTCTCAGCAAGGGAGGGAATGGCATGCTGCATCATTTCAAGATCACATATTGCAGCAAGTATTTCCAGGAATTTTCAGATGAATACGTAGGAATGAAACAGAAATCTAGTTTCAGATGCTCCATGCCCTGCAACTTCTCATTATCTGTAGTTTCAAATCTGGAAGTCATCTTTATTAACCTAAGATTTTTCAAGAAAAAAATTTCAGCCTTCAGCAGGAAGGGAGAACTATACATTTCATTCCAATATGCAGATACCAGGGAACTCCCCTGACAGCATGCTTGTGAAATGTGTGACCTATGCTCTGTGCCATAAAGGGGACAGAGCCCATCTGTTTTCTGTCTTCAGTCATCATCATTTTATGGGTGTTGTATTCTGTCCTGCTCCTTAGTTAAAGAAGTTCTTTCCTGTGATTAACCTTAGCAGGTTTCTGCTATGGTAGGGAAAGGCAGTGATGGAACGTTTAAACAGTCAATCAGTTTCACACTATTAACATTCTCTATCTAAACAGATTGCTTCCATGTATTTTGTTACTTTTATTACAAAGTCCCACATGTATAAAATAATGTATTATTCAGCTAAGTACTTTTAAAACAATATGCAGTGTCAGTGCAAAATATTTTTCTTGTAAAAGACATAAGTCAAAATGCAGCCTTTGCTGTGTTGTAGCATATGCTTGTGCTTGGCAAAAGTAGTGGCAGAAAGCATGTCAAACGACAGTGCTTAGAGTATTAAAGTTTTAACAAAATGTCAGAGAAAACTGGAAGCTGGTTAATCCACAGAAATCTGTCATAAAGATTGCATTGTAAGGTGGTTTCAGCATGAATTCTAGTGACATATGGGAGCTTAAAATATAATCTAATGATATATCTCTGTCGGTGAGATGTTTATGTAACATGATTGCAACAGAGATGTCTTTTCTTGTTAATTTATTAGGATAATGAAAGTTGCCATCTTTGTAGAACAATGCAAAAACTTTTATTCAGAAAAATCTTAGTTTCAGAACCAAAATGCCTTTTTTTTTCCCTATACATTTATGACAAAGACAAATCATGCATCTAGATGGAAGCATGCTGAAGACTGGCAGCCTGCTCTATGGAAGTCTGTGTTGCTGCTGACTTCTGTTTTGCACTGGGCATTAGCACGTGTGCCCAGGAAAAAGATCTGATAGAAATACAGGTGAAAGACAGAACTTTCTTCAGAGAAAGTTCTGACAGAAAAAATTTCATATGGGAATAATCAAGTGAATGTCTTTGCCAGTGGAACTGGAATTGAAAAACTCAGTCTATAATGCTGAAGAAAAGTCCTGAATTATGTCAATATGCAGCAGTTTATAAACTATGGGTTTTATTACTGTGCTGCTTGGTTTTATAGAAATGAAGAAAGAAATGTTGAGTTGCAGCATGGTTCCAGAATTCATACTGGTCCTAAGCTTACGGGTTTTTTTCTTTATGTTATGGAAATATTTTTAATTCAATATTTTTGATGGACACAATTTTTAATGTGATGGGCTGTACTGTGTCCCTAACGAACCACCTGATTTTGTCAAAATCCCACATGTGACACTGTTAAAATGTTTTCTCATATCCTTTATGTCAGTGGCGATACTTACACATTAATATTAATTGCATACTTGCAAATACTGTGGCAGAGAGCAGAAGTCTCTCTACCATTTTTTTTCCTCAACTTGTTCTGAGCACTGATGGTCCTTTGCAGCTGCTGCTGTTTGTGTGTGAGGTGAGGAGGCTTCTCCTGGCAGGGCTCTGGGGGGCCCAGGTGCAGAGCACTGTGGAGGGATGGCCTGTCCCTGCCAACTCAGGGCTCCCTGGGGAGCCAGGACAGCCCTGTCACCTCCCGAGCTCTGCAGCTCCAGGGAAGGGTCAGTGCCCAGGAGGGGAAGCTGCCCTCACTCCTGTGCTCTTCCAGTGAGGGCTCAGCTCTTCACAATGAGCAGGCATGCTGCATTCTGGCTACTCGCACAGCTGTCTAAATAGATTCCAGCCACTTTTTAAAAGCCAGGTTTTTCATTTAATAATTATTTTAGATAGATTACAGGAGGACTGAGGAAATCCTGTCTAATACGTTTCTGTGGAAAAGCAGTCCTTTTAAATAAGGATGAAAGTTGTTACTACACATGTATTCAGATCACATTTGTTCTGAGTGATTTTCTGGTACCCTGAAAGATGCATGCAACTGAATATTATACCTCTTTGGCATATTCTTCCTTTTCTCTCACTCTCTTTTTTTTATAACTCATGATTGTGTAAGATAAATCAATGGCCAGTTTTGTGGATTCTGTAACAGGAAAGCACAGGATTGGCACAAAAGATACCCATGTACACAATTGCTTTTAGCTGTTGAAATATTTTCTGTATGTGAGAGAACAATAAGTCTCTGTTAGCTTGTTATGTGTGGTAGGGAGAGTTGTGTGGGTAAAATGCCATGTGATTGCCTCACTGTGGGCTGTGTCATAATGCAAGTATACAGCACAGTGAATTAAGGGAACAGATTTCAACTAGAGGGCTTTAAGGGAACAGATTTCAACTACTGTTGGGCTTTAGGGCCCCCATGTTTTACTCTTCGTAATTTAGAGAAGAAAGGTCTTGGAGGATATTAGTCCTTTTAATGTTGTTCAGGTACATGCCAGCAGCACACTCCATGTATCTGTATGCTTTACAATTCTTGAGACTATTAATGTTCACAGCAGATATAAAAATGGCACAGTTCACAGGCAAATTGAACATATTTGTTTCATGACTGTGGCTTGGCTGTGTCTGCACAATATTTTTTTCTTTTTTTTCCCCCTGTAATATGAGATCAATATTAAAAGCAATTCCATCCTTCAGTTCAGGAGAATGTTCTTGTGTTTTGTGATTCTGCTGAGCTCTTCTAAATGCTAAGAGAAATAAAAAAAACAACCTTAGAGTAGCATTTGTCTGATGAGTTAGTGTTTAACTCACCTAAGGACAATGAACTAGCTAAATAACCTTTTGGGTCTACCTGGACTGCCAATGGGAAGTTGTACATCCTCCAGAATCAGGTTATCAAACCTGACTTACAAGGGGATGTACCTCTCTGAAGGTTAATTATTTCCAGTTGCTGCATATGGAGTCCAGGTGTCTAGTCTGAGTCTCAAGATTAGGATTGTGAATTTAGGGATGCTAAATCTCTCTCTAGCCTCAATTGCACTGTTAAAGTCCTCAGAATTCTCAGTATGTTAATTTTGTCCTTTTTGCACTATGAATATATATTAATATATATTCTGTCTTGTTTACTCTGCTGGTGAAACTGGAAATTTCCTCAAATCCTCATGTTTTGTGTATATGAAATATGCATTTTCTAGCCAGGCAGCAACTCTATAATCTGGACAATTGATCATGGGTCTTAGAGCTCGCCCGTGAGTACCTGTCTTTTTATATAAACATATTTGGCTCCTAAGAGGCTTTAATCATGGTCATTCATTCAAAAGGAGAATGGTTTCAGGTTAGGTATAATCATGATTTGAAGGACTGTGTGTCTTCAGTCATCTTCTTTTATCGCAGGGAAAAAAACCTCTTATGTGTTATAAGTATTTATATCTCTAGATTCTCTCAGAGAAAATTTCTTAATTCCAAAGTAATCTTTGGAATGATCAGTCATCTGGGCTAGAGGAGCTAATACCATAATGTCAGAAGCAAGGCTTAGCGTCTCTGACATTGTGTGCACTTTTCCCTTTATTTTTTTTTTCAATTTCCAGGGTATCTAAGCACAGCCCATCACTCAACACTGTTTCCTACATGTTGAGCAGCCTCTGCAGCTCACTCCTGTGTGGCTCAGGGATTAAAAGCCAACCTGGTGACATCATGCCATATTCATATGAATGGTATTTCTTTGGCTATATTTGTGCTCTGTAGAGAAAACTGGTGACTAAATCCCAATGGATATGTGAGTACAATTGTTGCAAGAAAAAGGAGCAGTAAATGTTAAATATCTCAGGTGTGTAACCCAGTCCCAAGTAGTGCACACTGGCACCAGGCCCTGGAGGCTCCACCTGATGAAAATTCCGTTTAAGGAGTGCTGCTCTAAGGTGTAGAGCAAGGTGCATTTCTTTTTATAGGTCAGGTCACTGATTGTTGTTATTAGGTTGACAAAAATGTGTACCTCTTAAAGAAACTCTAGTTTATGAGAGTTGTGTCTCAGTAAAAAAAGCACCAGACTGGGAAACAAACAGATTTCCAATTCTACATATACTACTACTTTGGTCACTTCTGTGACCTGTGGTGACATTTATCTGTGCTATAGTCCCTTTTTGTGCTGTATTAATGTTTCTCTGGCAAACCCACTGCATGAGCTGTTGCAATCTAGAGTGATTGTTAGGAGCATAGAACATTGGGAAGAAGCTTCCCAGTAAGAGAAGTGAAATATAATATTGGAAACAGTACTACTGTGGGAGAACTGCTTGAGTAAATTGTATTTCCAGGTTAGCAGCAATAATTGCTGTCAACATTATGCCCTTTGCATGTAATTACCTCTTTATTTAAAGCTGGTTTTATAAAGCTTTTTCTATTCCACATGTTTTTTGATTCAGGCACCTAATGACTCCCCAAGAGCAAGCACACCGTGCACAGATTGGCCCCATTAGTGCAAACTGCATAATAAGATAATACTATAGACTGTTTCACATTAATTTTCCAATTTTTTTTTCTTTCTTACAGATTCCAAGCAGAAATTGATAGCATTAGGCAGTGTATGGGAGCACACTAATCTGATTTGTCTCTCCCCAAAGATTACAAGCTATATCCTGTCTGGCCTGCTTGAACACAATTAAGAGATTATATTATATTTTTGCTATATTTATTTTAAAAATATTTTTATCATATCAGTATTCACATATAACATTTTAAAAAGAAATCCAGTATTATTTATGTATGTATTTTTAAGAAAAACAAATTATTTCAGGTAATCAAGAGATTTTGAATACCAACAAGATTTGAAAAATAGAGCAGGTATATTGAAATCCAGGGGATTAAATGCACTCCACCTGATTGCATTTATGTAACATATGCATGAATGCCTGGGTTTTTTTCTATTTTATTGACTTTGGATTTTTTTTTCTTTTCCCTTACAAAACAGAGAAGGACTTGGAATTTATCTAGTTAAAAGAGTGTAATTTTCAGGAACACTCAAGCCAGCCTCCTTTTATCTGAAACATCCAGTTAGTGTGTTTTATTTTTTACTGTATAGGAAGCTGACTGATTAAAATTAAACACTTTGAATATGGAGGGCATTTGCACATTATAATGGGATTGCAATGAGGAAAAAGCTTCCTGCTTTTGTGTCTCAATCAATCTCCAACAAGGACAGAGAATTTTTTGTCTTTTCTTATAAAACTGTAGAATAACAAGTATGAGAATAAATATTTGTCACAGGAAACAGACGTTCCTTGAAGAACTGAAAAAGCCACAAAAAACCCCAAACCAGAGATCAGAATAAGCCCTGCTGCCTGTGTTATTAATAGCACCAGAGCTCAAGGAGACAGGAGGACCTGGAATATTTCAATGAGAAGCCCTCAGGTCACAGTTTTTAGGAAAACTTGCACGACAAGGTCATGCTGGGTTGGATGCTGCAGTTATGTGCTTATCTTTGCAAGCAGCCAGAGTTTACATCTGGTTTGTAGGATGGATTTGAAAGTGGATTGTTGGGATTTTTTGGGGGGTTTTTTTGGGGTTTTTTCCTTCTCCTTTAGTGTAAATCCTGACTGCACAGGTGAGAGGCCAGAACAATTGAGGACTGAAGATATAGAGGAGATATGATGCTGTGTGAGGCTTTCTGTTTGACATGGGGTTACAAATTTAAATTACAAGATCATGCTATTGCCTACTTTTTCTACAAAGTAAAATCTAAAATTGATGTGGAATGTGTGGAACATATTTGCTTGAGATCACTGACACTTAAATCTGATTTTGGAAAGAGGCTAAATTTGATATAGCTGCCTTCACTGTGTGAAAGCCACATATGTTAAGTCTCCAAGGTAGAGCCTAAAGTAATAGAGTACTGATCAGCACTGGTAAATCATGAATCAGCCCAGCTTTTATTGATTAAATCTGATGGGTTTGATAAATATGTGATGAATAAAGGCAAAGTCATTTATTTAAGCATATTCCTTGCACATTTTTCAATTTTCTTACAGCTGCCTTGCCCCATTTCAGTTATAAGCCTTTTCTTATTAAGGCAATTCATTGTTAGGATGAAGAAGAAACAATAATATGTGAAAAAATAACATGTTAAAGTGACTTCTCACCTTTACATATTGATCAAAGCTATCTAAATGCCAATCAGGTGGGACTTCTCCAATCTCCAGTAACAGCTAATCCATTTCCTAGACAGAAAAGAAAAAATTTGAATTATTATTATTCTTTTCTATGAACTGAATTAGTGATTTTTTTTTTCAAGTACATCATTGGGACAGGGGGAAGGGGTCTGAGGGTGGTGGACTTTTGATTTCTTAGTGATTGAAAATTTTTCGATATATTCCTGTAGTTAAGTATATCCTTAAGGAAATAAGAGGAATTTGTAAATACTCATTGGGGAATAAAATAACTGTATGTATAAAAAGTCGAAATCCTTTAAATTGGTCTGTGTTAAAGATATGCCATATAAATACAGATATATGTGTATAAACTACCATGAGGTAGCATTTTTGTTTCTTCTAAAGCATCCATTCCCTATTTAAAGTACCAGGTGAATGACAGATATATGAATGCAGAAATCTTGGGTTTAGTTATTCGAGTTCATGAACAGAAAATCAATGGAAGAGGCGGAATGTCTGTCTTCAAAAGCTCCATTATAAAGTAGAGCCTTGTATCTAAATCAGAGTGATGTCTGCCTGTAAGTGACTGAAAAGTTCCTTTGTGCTCCCACAGAAACACTTCTTTGCTGTTTAAACTATTGAGCAGCCGAAGTGAACTGCTGACAGATTGTTTTATTATTTTGATATTCTTTCTAGGTGTAGTTAAAAGAATAGAAAGTTCACTGTCAGGTAGTATCAACACCAGCCTACTTCAACAAAGACAGAAATCATGTAACACATTACTTATTTTAATAAGAAAGATGAATTAGATTAGTGAGAATTTTCCAGGAATTTTTATTTCATAGTTATTGAATATAAGCGAGAGGAAAGAGAGTGTGTTCCTTTCCCCTTGAAGTTACTTTTTGCTTTAAAATACAATAAAATAAAAGGCTTTGTCTGGTTCTGCCTGTATCAATCTGTAGAGATCCTTCAGCCACTGCACAGTGAAAGGAGTAAAGGACTCTGTGAGTCCCAGCCTAAGCACCAGAAGGATGTTTCTTTGTTGGCACCTACCTGTCTTCTAGTGGCTCCCAGAGCAGAGTGGTGCATTGCACATCCTGAGGTTCCCCAGGTCTGCTACTAATAGAAAACTAACAGTAAATTTAGTCTTATTTTACTATCACAGCCCAGTGGTGCAGAATGAGAGCACAGTGAAAAAAATAGCAACAATAATCAGCATAACAGCAATTAAATCTTCTCTGCTGAGAGAGGGCCATAATGGAAAGTGGAGATTTAAGCCTATGGTACAATTCTTTATTCAGTGTGCCTTTTGTCAGCCAGAGTTAGAGCAATTCAGTTTTTAGAAACAAAACCCCCTTTAAGGTATCTTAAGTAATGTTTTAGTCTCTTAAAATTGTTGATTCCTACATATTGGTGAGATTTAAAAGCAGTGCTGCTGTAGGAAGTAGTAAAATACCCGATTTTATAGATGCAGGTTATAACTGATGCTAGGTGCACACACAGGAATTGAGGCATTTCTTCAATCAACAGCTCGCAGCCACTTTTCAGCAGATAATTAAAGTCATTTGCTGACTGAGAGCTGAGTTGGGGTAACCAAATGCTCTAGGTGAGAAGTGGGTTGGAAGGAAATCCACAGTGCACAAACAAATAGCAAACACACAGCACATATCATGCCCTGGAGGCTTTCTTGCTAGTGTAAAAGCAACTTTACAAAAAAAAACATATTTTCAAAATAAATCAGCTTTGTTAAAGCTTGAATATATTTAATAAAACCACTTCAGAACTTACAGTAATTTCTATTGCTTTGGATGGCGTGGTGAGATGGACTTCTGAAGCATTTTTTTTCATTCAGGATTACCAGTAATTGCTTTTATTTCATCTACCCTAAGACGTAGCACTTAACTTGGAGAACCAGTAATATATAGATTTACTTCACAATTTTCCAAATCACAAGGCTTTATTTTGCTTTCAGTTAAATTAATTGAAAGCAATACCTTGCGTACACCTTCATTTAACAATGAAAATTTTTATTTTCTAAATTGAATTAAAATCCTTATGTGAGAATTACAGTAATTGTGCTCCATATTCTGTTATTCAAAGGGCAGCCTCGAGGCAAAGATGAATTTTTTTGAAACACTCTTTGCTTCAAGGTTTTAAAAATTATTTTCTCTCTCATTATTTACGTAATTGTCAAAGCTCAAAGCTTTAATCTTGATGCTTTATTTGTCCTGCACTGTAGCTACGTGTGGATTTACTAACAGTAGGGTTCATTAATGCTGGGTTTCTGATATGTATTCCTTTCCTTTCATCACTAATAGGATAGGGTTTTAACTCCTAAGTATAATGCTGATGGATATAATGAACAGCTTAATCAGTGGCTTCATCTTTCATCATTGAGGTAGTCCAGTGACTTGATGTTAATGATAATGAAGTTGCTAGTGAACCTAGAGAAAAACATTAACTGCAGTCATTGAAGATAGTAAAATTGAATTTGTATTTTAATTCACAGTGTTAGTGAATATAACAACTTGTGAGATGTAGAAAATGCTCTTATTAGACAATATATCCCTTCTAGAACTGTAAATGGAGGGTATGTTTCCAGGCATGTTTTGCAAGTGGATCAAAGCAAATACCAACACTCTCCTAGGTTAAAAAAAAACCAGAAGAACATAGCAGAAAATGATGATGATTCAGTTCATTACTTTAGTTAATTTTTACTATTTCTAAGTGTTGGGAACACTTAAAAACATTAGTCATCTGTATTTCAGGAGATGTTCAAATATCTTTAGGTAAGTATCCTCATTGCAATTTTGGGCATGCAAAAGGTAAATAGTGCAATTTAAGAAAATCTTAAATTAATTCAACTTGGAAAATATGATAGAACTGAAATTTTTTTATTTTGCATTTGTGGCTGGACAAGTGCTGTGTCTTATCCTCCCAGGTGGGACATTCTGGGTGAGTCCCAGTGAGGAAGCCAGTTTCACTCACTGAAATCGTCCCTGCCATTCCCACCTTGTTCTCTGACCAAGGGAATGACCTCAGGCTCACCTGCCCACTTGCCATGTGCTGTGGGCACAGCCCTTGGATCCTGTGGGCACAGCCCTTGTGTCCTGTGGGCACCCACAGCTGCTTGCAGGAATCTCTGCAGCTCCACAGAGAGGAGGGCAAAGATGCAAATAAACAGGATTTAAACTGTATGCAGAAATGGGAAAATCAGCATTTCAGTGCTCCAGCAGTACTGCTTGGGTTGGATGAGGATTTTGGGATGAGTCAGAGGCTGCTGCAGCAGCACTGGGAGCTGAGAACTCGGCACTTCCCCAGTCTGAGGGAAACAAGGGTCCAAATGCCATGGAGGAACTGTCTAACAAATGCAACATAATTTATGACCCAGACATTTGTTACCACATATTTCTTGTCACTTCACACTTCAGAACAGGTGTAAGCCACAGTCTTCTGGCAAAATTTTATCTTTGCTAATTAAATTCTGCCCTGCTAAACTCCCCCTGTAATTTTAATTGGATTTTGTATTCCTCAATGTATGCCATAAATTGTTGTGTGAGGCTACTTTGTGCTGTTAAATGGCTGCATCTAATTTGTAGCTAGCATACTCCTTAACCCCTAATACATATAATGATAATTTGGGAAGTGATTTAAAATTTGTTGATTTTCATAGCTAAAATCCATTAAATCTTCATCAGACAAAACTCATTCTCAGGTTCCCTTAGTTTTCTCAAGGGATTTTCTTTGGTTAAAAACTGTGTTAGAGAATTCCCTCTAGGGAATGTACAGGTAGAATTGCAAAGTGTTTCTTTAAAAAAAAAAAAAGCCCATCTTTGTCCATGCTGGGAACTAATTTTAAAAGAAAGTACTGCAGCACAAAGACTGCAAATTATTCTCATGAGACAAGAGTCGGGTACTAAAAACTGTTTTTCTTTATGCTTCAGACAAGTTAGCTCTTCATATGATTATGTATTAATTTACACATAGCATAAATATATAGTTTAAGTGAATTTAGATAAAAATAGAGCCATAAACACTTCTAGTCTACCAAAGGTGAAGTAAAGACAGGTTGAAAGCGAAATTGTTTTCCTTGGATTTTCCTAATGTGTTTCTGAATAATATTCCTATTTAAGGACCTTTCTTTATTGCAATGGATTTTTACCTTTTCCAAATTTTATTTGCATTCCTATAATTTCAGTTCTAAAACACATCTGACTTTTCCAAACTAGAATGATTTTTCCCTTGATCACAGTTTTTTATATGAACGAGTTTCTAATGAAGCCTAGTGTTGTAGTGATGGTAAAAATAGCTGAAAATATGCACCCAGGAAGAGCTAAACAGTTTTTCTGATCACCTTTCTGTTTGAAAAACATTTGTTGGTAGATCTCCAACAGGTGCAAACCCTTAGGAATCTATTCATAATCAACCCCATCTGAGCCACTGTCCCTGTGTCATTTCCTTTCATCCGAAATTCTGAGGTTTCTGCATTACAAATCTTTCTGAAATATTGACATACAGTAATTCTGCACAACAGAGGTGATGAAAGTGCAGCTTCTGTATTTCTGCTCACTTAAAAGATTATTATCGACAGAGTAAGGGAAAATCCTTTTTCAAAGAAGGTGTCATTGCTGGACATGTAGCTCTGATGTAAATCCATGGGAATGTTGCCATTATCATGTACAACAATTATACATTTGATAATAACTTGTTTTTCATTTTTCCTAGTACTCATTCTTATTTATATGGGATCTTTCTTTATATACTTGATATTAAAGTTATATTTGTTTATATTCATAGCTTTATGTATTAGGTGGTGTAATTATACTATTTAGAGTGTAATTATGTTATTACACATTTTAAAATCTGGATATTCAGAAGGAAATATGGCATATTTTTAAATATATTTTCAGAAAAAAATAATGCTTTCTGCTCTTTTAAATTGATTATTTGCTAGTGTGTCAGCCTCTTTAACTGTTGGTATTACATTAGTTCCCCATCTTCAGCTACCAACCTTCTTCCAAGTGCAGTGATCCTACAGAAAATGTTAACATTATAGAGCTATTTTCTGTATTTAATGGTGCATCAAATAGCTGTAATGGACAGGTCATGAATACATTTGGGTTAGTGAAGAGGACAAAAGTGCAGCACAGATTTATTTTTTTTTTCACATTGTAATTAAACTGGCAGAATGCCTTCTATGTGTTCCATTTCATCCAAAATCAAAACAAATAAACAAACCTTGGAAGTAAGTTAGTATTTAATATTATTAGGTCCTTTAAGAGCTCTATAGATGTTGATGTATTTTGTAATGTAATATTGGAAGGTTTTTTATTGGTGATTTCAGCCATGTGTACAGTAAACTGCACAGAGAGTTCAGGGTGTGCCTGAGGAGGTGTGGAGGTTGTTTAAGCCACCACAACTGAATGTGGGGCATCCTCTCAGAGAGCTGCTCCTCTCCATCCTCCTCTTGCTGGGTTCCTGGTATTCACCATGTGACCACAGGAATTTGGGTGCTCATTTGGGGATGACCCATTCTTTATGGTCACATGCATTTCTGTTTAAGGTACTCATGAGTATTTACCATTACTAATGGCCAGGCAGTCCCATCCAGAGGAAGAGTCTAATGAGCCTCCAGGGAGAGCTGCTCCAGTTCATCCCTTTCAGGTTTGTCCTTGGCATGTATCTGTACTGACAATTTTTAAGCAGCACTGCATTATTATGAGTTTGTAGATCTTGAAGGTTTTTGGTTTCCTTGAAGAAAAAGGATCCTATGTTTTCCCCGTTGACTTGGCAATGCTTTTTTGTTTCAATAGCTCTTGATACTTTAAAAAGCAAGAATCAGACTCAGTCTGTCTTTCTGTATCTATGCTTGGTACAGGGAAGGAAATGAAAGGATTTCTTAGCTTCACCTCTCTATACACAAATTGGATATTAGTACAGATCTTGTGTCCAGGAAAACATTGGGCTTGCATACCTTCCATTTGTCTAACAGCTCCCTGAGATGTTCCAAGTCAGAGGGGCAGTTAAAAGCCACTTGGGACAGGTCAATTATTCAGTGTTCCCACTCCTAACTTGTGATAGAATGACATGATAAACTCAAATGAAAGAGATCACTATCTTCAACTCAGTGCCTTCCAAAGATGTTTTGTTTCTTATTTATTCTTTGCCACACATGAGGCCTTTCATTTTAAGCTTTGGACAAATAGTTGCTTTATACAATCACAGTAATAAAATATTTCCTTATAATTTCTACAGCATTCACGTACTTGTAATATAAACAGGGCACAGCAGTAATGATGCAAAGTTGGGAGCAGAGAGGACAATGGTTTGATAACCATGTTTACAAGGTGGCTGTTAGGTACATGCCTCAGGGATGTGTTCCTGGCACCAAGGATGCTGCAGAACAGAGGTGGAATCCAATTTTCATATTTATGGTAGCAGACCTCACTGTGCTTTCAGTTTCTTGCTTCTGCACTGAAGCAATGTGTTCCCTACAAGTAGCAACTTTTCTGATTCATAAAGCCCACAGACACATACAGGATAACACTTCCAAAGGAAAGACAAAGTTAGAAAATAATATAAATGTGGGTAATGGCATGTGTGATGCACATAAGCCTTGGGTTGTAAGGATAAGCTAGAAATGAATGTCACTGTGGAAGGGAAAGGGCAGATTAAATAAGGAACAGACAGACATAGGTATGGAATACTGGAGGTTTATCTGAAAATAGTTACATTGGTGTTTTGGTGGGTTGGGGTTTTTTGGTAGCTTGGAGGTAACTTTGACTCATAACTCCTTTAAGAATGATTCTGTGCAGTTGTGTCAGGACTGTATAGTGATTATGGAGCACTACTTATAACATATTCCATTACTGCATGGTTTATTGTACATTACTGTATTATTCATGTGTTTTTCTCTTAGTTTTTTCTGAAAAAAGGATATTTATTTCAAAGGCACGAGAGAGGTGCAGTCCACTTGGGGCTTTCAGCAAAAAGTTGTATTTCTTTAACTTTTGTATTTGAGGCTGATTTCCTTTTATGTATGTTAAAATATTGTACTGGATTCTTCTTAATGAACATTTATATGCAGATATGCTGCTTTTCCAGCCCAAGAGGCAACCTTATGTAATACATATTTGCATATTGACACAGTTACAATACTAGAGCTAAAGGAAAACAGAATAAGTCAACAGGGTGTTAAAATGTGCTTGCAAGGAAAAGTCCCTTGAAGGCTTGGCATTATCTTGTCTCAGTCACATCTACTTCATGAAATAGGCATAGCCTCAAGCACTGCCTGGAGTTGCAGCTCAGAAGAAAAGTGAGTGTTAGAAAAGTTACAGACAATTTTGTGAACTTATAAACTTCTAAAATGTAGTAATGAAACCTAGTATGATACATCAGTGCAGATCAGAGGAGAATACCAGATAATAAGTAAAAGAGTGTATTACCTATAGAGCAAGATTTTATGCAGCTTGGTGGTATATAAAAGCCAAAACTTTAAACTTGACTAGAGTAAGTGGACTTCCCTAAAAAAATGTAGGATGAGGTTGCATTTGCCATGGATTTACAGAAGTAGCTGCTGAATGGTGTGTTTGAGGCTCTCAGGGTCAGTCCCATGTGCCAGATAAATGCAGAGAGCTGAAGTAGCTTTCATTCTCCTTTGGCCTTGTCCCCATCTCCTATTAAAACACTTCCAATTCCTGCTACCTTGTGCATACCCATCCACAACCATTAGCATCTTGTGACCCACCAAATAACTGTTCTCTGTATGCCATTTCCAAAACCTGGAGGGATGGGTGTCAAACGAATTTATTCCGGCCCCTTTCAGCATCCTAGGAAAGTATTTGGAATACTGCCAACAAACCTGTGCTGTCTTTTCTGATAGAGGTGTCACAACAGAGTTTCCTGCAGGAAAGTCCTCTGAGCCTTGAGGCATACAGCTCCCACTAAAATATTTTGAGGAGGCAGCGATGTGGTTTCTGATACCAACCAAGCTGTGTGAAGGACACAGAAATGTTACAGGACTATTGCAATTTTTAGAAAATAATGATGTAGTTCTAACAATATCATGGTCTATAATTATAAGTTCCTATAAACTTCATTCACATGGTACTGTATAAATAGTTCTCCACATCAAAGGTAGATGTAATTATCCTTGAAAAACTTGTAGATGACAGAAGACTTATCCAGATAGGAAAGAAAAAGTCCCCAAATCTATGTATGTGGATGACTTTAGAAGGAGCATTAATTATAGCTTGCTCATTACTAAAAGAAAATTAATTTCTGCAGGTTCAGGTAAGTGTTTAAACCCAATCATTATTCTACATGTGTAAAAATCTGTGGGGGTTTTTATGTTCTAATGAATGTTTCACTTTTGGCAATAACAGATTTTAGCATGTTCCTGCTGGACAGTCCAGTGTTCCTAAACCTTCATAACCAGATTTTTTACCTAAAAGTAGAAGTGGTTTAGATGCTGTGATGTCCTTCAGGTGAAGATGGAATAATATTTCAGAATATTACCTCACACTTCATTGCAAGCTAGCATATCATAATGAATATTTTTCTAAATTGAAAGAAATGGCACAGCCACAAACAGAAGGACTTTCTTCTAAAAATTGCATTTTTCTCCTTGTGGCCTCATATTTTTAATACAGCTATGGAATAATTAAACAGAGTGGAGTATTAATGCAAATGCAATTTTATAAATAAGGTTAAGGTTGCCAGATGTTGTTCATTTTTCCTCTCTTTTTTTTAATGTACATCAGCATTCAAAATGTAGGCTGGTAGTGGGTTGGAGGAAAGTTAGAACATTTGGTCTTACATATCTAAGGTATTAAAAATTGAGCTTGTGGAGATGATGCTTTGCTGATTCATTTGTTTGGATATACCACTCATTTCTATTTCCAGATTCAGAAAGACCAATTCTTAAATCAGACAAGAGAGCAAACAGCATACACAGTCTTTTTATTAAGTCTTCTCTGAAATAAGCAAATTGTGAGCTTTGTTTGTCTAAGAGAGAACAATATTCAATGGCCATGATAATTTACAGATTACATTTAATTGTTTTGGACAGCAATTTTCCTATGCATAGATTAGTTAATGTAGTCAAATGAGATAAAATAAAGGAATAAGCTCAAATCATTAAATACAGGCTGCAGTGATGAAATTCATGGTAGGGTGCAAATATAAGTATTTGGTATCCCTACATGATCCTTGTCCTTACTGAAAAGAGAGAGGAGATTTTTGTCATTTACACCCACTCACTTCGGATGTACGTTTTACTATAAAAGTTCTGTTCCTGAAATATGGCCTTTCAAAAGTAGAAGACAGTTGCTAATAATTATTTTCAAGGAGCAGAAACAGTGTTTAGTTTTACACAGAGTTGACGGTTAAGATATTTCCATCAATCTTCAAAAATATCTTTTCAGAATACAGTTGAAAAACTCAGTGTGTATATATATATATATGCGCATTAAAGTACCAAAAATTGTTCCCTCTCACCCATGTTGACTATTTAATATTATGCCGAAAGAACACAGTCCTTTCTATTTGAATAATTACTCATAGAGATCCCTCATTTAGAAACACAAAAGAGTTTTCATATTTGATTGTGGGGTTGATGAGATTACCTGTGCAAATTTATGGACTTTTTAAAATGATCCAGTTAATATATGAGAGGCATCATCCATTTACTGAATTGTTCAGTTGAACATTTTTAGCCATGTTCATTAAAGTGTGTGCACTTCACTACCAAGCTCTTTAAACTGGAAGGTTTGGGTGTGGCAGAAGGGTCAAGCAGACCTTGAGTACTCTCTGGACATTCTGAGTTCCCTCTTCCATGTGGATGTCCCAGTTCAGCTTTCTGGGACTTGTGTTCTGTCTCTGATTGAGATTAAATCTTGTGAACTAGGATAAACATTTGTTTTCCTATAAGCAATTTCTGATGCCTGTGTGATATTTAAGGTATTTTTAAATTATTTTTTATTTAACTTTTAATTTTTTTCATTGATTTAAATGTGGAAGCAAATAGCTATGAATTATGTCGTAAAATCTTCAGTCTTTAAACATAGGAAATAATTTATATTTTCACTTTGTTGATCGTTCTGGAAAAAAAAAAGCCCATTGCCTGCTTATACCTGATTGCACTTGTCTTTTCTCAATGGTTATTTTCACTTGAGTTCTGTTCATTTTTTGATTTAATGGCATTGAAATAGATCACTTAAGTATTCATGTATTCATTTTTATCCTATTTACATCAGTTCACATTTCAATAGAAATTTATTTCTGCCTAAATGTTGCTTTCCTCAGCAATGATTGGTATCATTTTCATGGTTGCATATTGCAATTTCCTACCGCATCTTTGAAGCTCTATCATTGTGAGAAGTAAAAGTAAATTTCTTGGGTTTTCTGAGTCACTGAAAATAAAATTGAGATTTAAGAAAATAGTTCATTATATTGGGTTTGTTAATATTGAGTTTCAGAGTTTTCTACTATAGTCTACTTTTAATTGCAAATGAAACCAAGCTTCCCACCATCTTTTATGTCTAGGATAGATTTGTCGTGTCTCACATAGTCACTTGTATGTTCCAGAACTCCTTTTTTTCTGTGGTATGTGTAATAAGGAAATAATAAACTTGACTGCACAAGTCTAATGTATACTAATCTATTTTTTTAAATTTAAAGATTAAGGGTTTTTTTCTTCATATTTTTAGTAGTAGTGAATGTGAGAAATATGTTTAGCTCTAACATTATATTGACAACTGTTGCCACCCATGTTTTCCTCACATATGTGCTTAATGTCAGCCATGCTACACTGAAATAACCTTCAAGATGATCCAGACTTAATCAATGTGCTGACATAATGCTGTCAACCTTATCCTCAGAAAAGGTCACCTACTAAATGAAGTAAGTGGGTTAGGGAATACAAACTGTGGCAGAAATGGGGGAGAGGATGTTTCTGTACTCTATAAAACATCATCTAAAGCTGTGTGTGTGCCTACAGAAATCAGATACCCAATTTCCACAGTGATGGAGATCCCTGGACTTTAGCCATTTAAATAAATAAAACTGAGCCAGATGTGTTGTACTTTATTATGTTCTGGGATATATTTAATGCATAAACATGGCGCTTGGTCTGCAGGACAAAAGGATGATGGAAATCAGAAGGAAAAAGATGAAGAGCATCCTTGTGTGCAGGAAGTGGGAAAGATCTGAGCTCCAACCTGCCCAGAGAGTGCCCAGCTCTCCCTGGAGCCCCAGGAGGAGCTTGGCTCTGGTGCTGGGGCACCCTGTCTGTGCCACTCAGCCACCGTGACCTTCCTGTCACCAGGCACTTCTGCTCCACATGCTCTTGTCTCTGCTGGGTGAGGAGCTCCTGGGCTTGCAGGAATTCCGCAGTGTTGAATCCAACAACTTTTTAGATCATTCATCCTGGTGGGAGTAACTGAACTTCTAGAAGCAAAAAGATTGCAAGAAATTGCTGTGTTCCAGGATATAAAATGGTTTTGAATATTATTGTGTGGATACAGTTCTCCCTATCTGATTCTGATCTCTCTTTCTTTTCCTAGAAATATTGTAGCAGTGGAAATATATTTATGAAAGCATTTTGCAGGAGGTGCTCTAAAGTATAAATGATTTTCAGTGAAATCATTAGGGGAAAAAAAAATTGAGAAGTTCCATCAAGATACCTATTCTGTAAGTTACCAGGTTTCCTGTAAGAATCAGCTTGAAGAACCTACATAAAAATTAAACTTGATTCTGCTAATATCCTGGAAATCCCACTCTAAGTCCTGGAATCAATGTTATCATTTCATTTGTTAATCAAAAGACATTTTCTTTTTTAAAATAGCTGTATATAGAAATTTCAGCATTGCATTTCTGTCTCTTTCTTTAACCTACCCCACTCTGCCCAGTAAAGGACCCAGTTGTACAACTTGAAGATGATTGTTTTTTGAGAACGTTGCCAATTTAATCTAAAAATCAATTGAATTTCACTGCCATCAGAAAATTGTACATCCTCTTTGTATCCAAATCTTCAGAGCCTTAGGGGAAAAAGCCTTTGAAGTGGAATGTAAGAAGAATTTTAATGTTTTGTGCAGAAAGACAGAATTTAGATGGGATGAGAAAGAGGAAAAAGAAACAAGTGTGATGTGCTTTTTTTCAATTGCTCTGGCACACAAACTCTGGTTTTCCTACTCACCCTTGTATCACCCCACTGGTTTCACCACCTCATGTCTTATGTTCTCCTCAGCTTTAAACATCTCTGAAAATTCAAAGAAACACTTCTAACTTTCCCTTTCTGGCTATGTTTTTGAATGAATAAGTGAATTGAATAAGTGAAGGCTGAGGTGATGCAGTGAAACAAGTTTGAGAGATCGGAAAGGCTTCCGAATTTCAAAATATGCTTTGCACGTTACTTGGGATTTTATAAATAATTTTGCTGTTTACTCTGTTGAAGAGTTGAAGAAAATCTTGAAAAGGAGGGAGTAGTGGTTCTATGTTTAAAAACAAATGCATAGATGTTGCTACTAAAGGTATTCTACAGTCTATTTTGCAAACAGGATTAATCACTTAATTTTGTATTTCTTTACAGTGTTCATCTCATTTTACAGGGCCTGTAGATGTCCAGTTCTTCAATTACTCTGAAAGTCTATGACCTAAATTTATATAAATTAATATATTATGATTGCTAGCTAACAATATTTTCTATAGTTGTAATCAAAACATTCACTTGGGTATAGATATCATACATGAGTTCTCTCCATTTTATTTTGGGAAGCTACCATATTGTCAGTGGTTAGCCAAAGAAAAGTCATTTGATAGCAGCAGGAGAAATTAAGTAGCTTGTTACTCATTCCCTGGCTATGAGGCCATAGGTTTTTGTATATAGTAATGCACATTTGATTTTTTCCCAAAAATGCCATATGTATAATGCAATTTTGTTTTTCTCCACCAGGTATAGGCTGTTCATTTTTTAAATGGTTGCTTTTTAATAGTATTTATGTCCAGAATATGCTGTCAGCTGAGTTCTCATAATTTTTTATTGGTGAGCAAAAGACAAATACCTCAGGTGATCAAAGGACTGTGTGCTCCCCACTTTCACCGAGTCTCCAGACCCACTCAGCAAAAATTTTGAAGCAGCTGAGAAGTGTTTCATCCTAATTGCATGCTCTCAATGCTCAGAATCACAGACACAGGTTGTAACTGGAGGAGCAGTTGTTTGGATAAGCTTTAGCAGCTGCAGGTGGGATTCAGACAGTTGCCAACAGGATGCTTTTGTCTCCTGTGCCTCCTGGTCAGGGCTGAGGTGGCTCTCCTTAGCTCAGAGGCGATGCAGGACGTGTGCATGTAGTGCCCAAGCTCCCACAAATGGTTCAGAACAAAGAGGTTAGGGCATGGCCTCAGAAATCTCCCGTTGTTTTGGGCACATTTTCACTGTTTTGTGTTTGTCATTTCCTTCTCTCCCCCAAAAAAACAACAGCTGCCTTATCTTCAGTCTCCAGGTGCTGCCACAGTGTCAGTGATGTGGAGCAGTTGAATTCCTTCACAGTGCACACCGAAGATGTGTACATGTAAAATATCTCTGGGCTGTCATGTATAAACTGCAGCATTGTGAGGCACTGCATCCTGATAAATCATGAGTTTTTCAGAAAAATCTGCTCATTTTCTTCCATTGTATGGTGTTTCTGATAATTGTCTTGTGTCTAAATATTTTCATTTCAGTCAGTAACGTTACAGCTTTCGTTTTAGGTTGTTTGTATTAGAAGAATTTCCTATTTTTGACTTGTCTTGAATAGGCTGGAAAAAAATTGGTGCTTTTATAGTTTCTATGTGAAGGGGGTTTTATTTTATGTTCTATTAGTTGTTTGTTTTTCCTCTACAGTGCTTCGTCATCTGTCATCCCTCAATGCATACAGGATGATAAACTCCCTGTCCCTGTTAATGGCAGTCGAGAATGTTTTGCTTCTCTCAGGATTGGTGCCATATTACCAGGACAATGTATTGATTTGGGTGACTGCCAGTGTGTGATGCATGACAGAAATGAGAAATTGAACTTTCTGAACGTGAAGTAAATCGTGCTGATGATGATGTATAAATGACTGAGGGAAAAGCAATCAATCAGATGCTCTCTGCTGGCAGCAGAGCTACATACAATTTAATATATAGTAAACCAACAGTTGTTTACAGTCTAAATCAAATAGTGTTCTGGGCTAAACTCATATTCTTGCAAAGATTACTTGGAACATTTTTGGGTTTAGTATGCTTTCCTTTCTGCTTTACCAACATGTGATGTCTGATAATTCAGAAATATTGAACTGCCTCTATTAATTCTTGCTTTTTCTTGTCAAGAGCTACAGATTGTTTTTTCCAGACTGCTTATTACTACTTTAAATTGGTTGATCTTTAAGTAATGTTAACTTGTAAGTAGAGTTGTTTTGAGTCCCAGATACCTGCAGAAGGAGTTTATTATAGCCACAGGTAATTGGACTTTACTATAAAACATCCACTAGAGACTTGAATAGGCCCATTCTCTCTTTTGGCAGATGTTTTGCAGATATTAGACTTATATCCAATTATCTTTGGGTACTCTAGCAGTACACAAGAGCATTCATGTGCAGATGACTGTAATATTATTTACTTTCCTTCTCTACACTCTGAAAGGAATGGGATAATTTATCCTTTTTGGAAAGAGAAGTATTTTAATGAAAGCTTAAAGAGACTTCCTGAAATTCTCCTTATTGACAAGTCCTGTCATTCTGGGTCTGTCTCAGGTTATCATTTGCACAATGTAAGACCCTTCAGCAGCAGGGAATTCTGCTCAATTCTCCCCAAAGCCAGCCAGAGCTGCAGAGCTTGCAATGTTCCATTTGAACTTTGGGGTGGCAGTTTCCAAGGATTCCTGTCTCCTAAGTTGTCAATGTTTTCTTCACCTTAAGGCTGTGAGAATCCAGGGAGGAGCTGAACCAAGAATTCCTGGTAGAGGGAAATGCTGAAGCATTTGGCAGTCAGCTGGAATGTAACTCCTGGAGGTCTCTTGTGTGAAGCCTGCTATGATTAGACAGTTCAAGGCTAAACTGTTGATAGGCAGTTCAGCAAAAAAGTTGTTCCAACAGATATTCTAAAAAATACAACCAAATTACAAGCCATTTGGGCTTTTTATAAACTTTTTTTTCTCACATAGAAAAGTGGGGTTTTTCCCGCTGAAACTTATTTTGGCATTTGGGTTTGGTTTTTTTGGTTTTTTTTCAAAAATAAACAAAATAAAAATAAAAGACTAATTAATTTTAGATTTTATTTTATTTCTCTCCCTGAAAGCCTAGAGAAAGACTTGACAAATATGCAGTTGCTAGGCAGGGAAACATAAGTAAACTGTTTGCCTCTTTTCTGAAGACAGCCTTGTGACCAGGAAAGTAAAAGAGTCTCTTATGCAAAACTCTGGAATTGCTATCAACATACTATAGAAATATATCTCCCAAAATACTTTTAAAAATTGTATGTATTAGATAGATTTTTATAGTTGATTCAGTGTTTTTACAGATTATTTGGTTCATGTCTTCAAACTTGCTTGCCTTCTGCTAATGATGTATACCTGGATTCTACTTGGACTATCAAAAATTGATGATGCACAGGAGCAATTTTACAGATTCTATGCATTATTCCCTGAAATTCAGTGGTATTTGAGCACTCTAAGATGGTATTTAGTGTTCAATTTTGTCCTTAGTCTGTGGATAAGGAGTTAAAATCAAGGTGTTTGATATATTTATTATCTCAATTTGCAAAAGAGTCATGGTTATTATTCTGTGTTTTAGTTTCAGTGACAAAAATCTTTAGATTAATGCATAATGAAACATTAATGAATATTGTATTTCCTGGTTTTGCAATAGATTTATTTCTGATGTCTCACGATCATTTCTGTACACCAACTCTGGAGCATGGAACTTGGCTCAGGTGCCATTTGGGAACCCAGATTCCTTTTCCATGCATATGTTTTATCACTGTGTGAACATGTGCTGTGTTCTGGGGTGTTTTGTTGGGTGGTGGGAATTTTATTTTTCTTTGGTTGATTTTTTGTGGGTGGTTTTTTGCCACTGATGGGTGGTTGCATCTGCTATAGTTCCTTCCTATGAGGCCTCCTACAAGCCTTACTGAATGTGCCTGTCTTTTACTGCCTTCAAGCCATTTTAGAAAAATAATTATGCTGTTTTACAACTAAAAACTAAACATTGCCAGTGCTGATGTTTCAACTCAGGGACAGAAATTACAGCAAACTTGTGCTGTTTTATCCAGCCTTGGGATCAGAAGTTACTTTAAGCTGATGTACAGAGATGGGATGTGTGTAGTCTTAATTTGGTTTTAGAGGTCTGTTTTGTTAATACATTCATGTAATGTATCTTCGAAAAAAAAAGAAAAACAAAGCCAACAAATATTAAAATGCACCTAGGATTGCCTTTTGAAGTTCTATTTGGAATGACCTGTGTCTGTATGTTTACAAATGGCTTAATTTTAGAAATATGTTTTATATGTTTTGAGTAAATGAACTGTTTCCCATGATGTCAGAAGAGATTTGTATCTCACTTGTTTATTCCTGTTTTTATAGATGGCTATACAACAGATGACATTGAGTTTTACTGGCGTGGGGGTGATAATGCAGTCACAGGAGTGACAAAGATCGAGCTGCCACAGTTCTCCATTGTGGACTACAAGCTTATCACCAAGAATGTTGTTTTCTCTACAGGTTTGTGGAGGGGAACTTAAATGGGGAATTCTTTTAAAGACTTTTAAAACTGGATTAATTCTTAGTGTGCAGTTGAGGAGCAAAACTTTTAGAAACAGGAATAAAATAGAGCAGCAGCTGTGAATTTGGAAAACAGAGGTTTCTGTTACAGCTTCCAAAGTGCATAAGGCATCATTCATTAACATCTGTAATCTGGCATGTTAAGGCTCATCAAATGAGCCTTAACATGCCAGATTATTTTCTGTTTACCTATGAAAACTGATAAAGCCACACCTCTGTGCCATAAAACCAACCCAGCATGTAGGATATTTATTAACCTTTTCACTGTTTTTTTTTTTTTGCTAAGTTGGGGATGTATTAGACTAATTATTTTGTCTTCAACATAAAATCTTTAAAATGTTTGTTCCAGGATTTTCAGTTTATCCTATTCTAGCAAGTGTATGACTTTCGGAGGGCTGAAAAGATGCTTTCTGAGAAGGAACAGAAAATCAGATTGCATTTCATGAGATAAAAAAAAAAATAAATAAAAAAATTAAAAAAAAAAAAAAAAAAAAAAAAACAAAACCAAAATGAACATATTTCAATGACATTAAATTGTTCAAGAGAGGCAAGAGTTGGATTGGGCTGTTACTAGGAGATGTTTTCTACCTACTTGAGAAACCCATTAGGTGTGTTAAAAAAAATATCTTCAAAACTCACTGTCCAGATATGGGTACAAAATATTTTTGGAATGACTACAAAAGGATTGTACATCCCAAATTCTTCAAAATCAAGCAGAAATGGTACTTAAAGAATAATTTCTAGGCACCCATATTAACACATGTTACACATAAAAAATGCTACAATATTTCTGGTGTCCAGTGACAAAAGAGGAGTGTTGCATTTCCTGGAGAGAACTTTAGGATCAGGGTCACACTGAAGCTGGCATATCACAGTTTGTCAGGGAAGAGGAATTTCTGTGCTTTGTTGCTCTGATGTGTATTTTGGCTTTTGATTGTTGAATGTTATGATTACCAGCAGATAAGCAACTAGAGCATCTTTGTACCCTTAGCATAAAAGATTATTTAATCCCAATTCTTGCTAGAAATTCTGCCCTGAATATCCTGGATCTTTCAGCTCTGAGTGTACTCTACATTGAATGAAAAAATAAAACAAAAATGACAGAAAAGAAAAATGTTTTCAGGCTTTATACAAATAAATTATGGCCATACCAAATATTCTCTTTTAGGTGCCTACCCAAGGCTGTCTCTCAGCTTTAAACTTAAGAGAAACATTGGTTACTTCATTCTGCAGACCTACATGCCTTCTATTCTGATCACTATCCTGTCCTGGGTTTCCTTCTGGATTAATTATGATGCTTCAGCTGCAAGAGTTGCTTTAGGTAGGTATTTTTACACATCTCATGCAGTGTGCATTAGCTGAATGGTTTTTCTAGCTTCTGGCTGAGTGGATAGTGCATGATTTGAAAACAAAAAATATATGTGTTAGATCTTTTTATGTCTGACTTGATAAGCTTTGTATTATTTGCATCAGCATTTAAAACGTCAGAATTTAAATAAAAATTAAAGTGATTTCATGTCTGAATCAGCTAACTTTATAATAATTGTAATCAAAATTAGCCTAATTGTCTCAACATATTCTGTTCTTCTTTTGCTGCTTGTTTTTTTCTCTGAAAAGAATGCACTTAGCCTGCATTTGCACATAGCAGTCCAGAACACACTTTCAGCATTGTGTTATAGATTATAAATTGCTTTTCCTTTCAGGAATTAAATAAAGTTTTACTAGGTTTGTATAGCTCACTTGTCCTTACATTGAGGGAGGAGGCTGTGCCTCAAATCCAGCTCCTGGCTCCTCACTTCAGGACAGACATGGAGGGGCTGGGATGTGCCAGAGAAGGGCAGCAGAGCTGGGGAAGGGTCTGGAGCACAGGACTGAGGAGGAGCAGCTGGGGGAGCTCAGCCTGGAGAAAAGGAGGCTCAGGGGGGACCTTCTTGGCCCTAAAACTCCCTGGGAGGAGGGTGCAGCCAGCTGGGGGTTGGTCTCTTCTTGCAAGTGAAAAGACAAGAGGAAATGGCCTCGAGTTATGCCAGGGGAGATTTAGATTAGATCCTAGGAGAAATTGCTTTACCAAAAAGGTTTCCAGCCTTGGCAGAGGGAAGTGGTGGAGTTACCATCCATGAAGGGATGTAAAAGGTTTGAAGATTTGGTGCCTGGGGACATGGTTTAGTGGAGGATGTGGCAGTGCTGAGTTAGAGGTTGCATTCAATTAACTTAAAGGTCTTTTTCAACCTAAATTATTGTAACCTAAATTATTGTAAGTGTCTGATTTTTTTTTTCCTTGCTGTTACCTTACGTTCCAAAAGCAAAACTGTTTCCCTAATTAATCTCTAGAGTATTTGTATATCTCATCACTAGTCCTATGTGTATCTGTTTATTCTGTGCCCCTCATCATAATTCCAAAAATAAGTATATCTATTGCCAAATTTTGTCAAAATCAGACTGATTCCTGCCAGTACAGCTCTTGTATAGCTAAAATAAGTAAACCCCCTTAAAAGATGCCATTGAAAATTTGGCATTTTAATGTTATAAAATACATCCGAGTTTTACCAGACTTTTCTATGTAGCATTTTGCCTTAAGAATTTCAGACTGCAGACATTCTGAAAATGCTGGAGGAAAGCAAGATAAAGCAACTGTAGCCTGTAATTTTTAACTGAGACTCATTACAGGAGGTTGCAGTTTATCTGGTTAAAAATATACTTATAGAATCCAACTACTGTTTGCTTGACTGAACTCACTTTATTACAGGTGTAGTGATTTTTATGCTATGCAAGAGATCCAAGTCCAAGATAAGGACAGAACAAGATGTTCCTGAAAAAATTCAAACACATAAGGAAACCTACAGAGGGTGGTGGCAAGGTCAGATAGCCTGTGAGAAATACACACACAAAAAAAATCTGAGCACCCAAGGATCAGGTTAGGTAAGCTAAAGCCCTAAGACAGAACTAAATCTGTCCAGGGACATCAAAGGCAACAAGAAAAGCTTCTGTATAGGTTCATTGGTGCTAAAAGACGATGAGAGAAAATGGGAGTCCTCTGAAAGGAAACAGGAGGCCTGGATAGCCAGGATTTGGAGATGACTGAGGTACTGAACACCTTTTTAATGCCTTGCTCTCATGGACACGTGCTCCAGACACATTGCCCAAGCTGCAGAAGGCAAAGGCTGGGACTGGGAGAATGAAGAACCATCTGCTTAAGGGATCTTGTTGGAGACCATCTAAGGAACGTGTCAATCCCAAGCCCGAAGCCCATGGGACCTGATGAGATGCATCCACAGGGCCTGAGGGAACTGGGAAATGAATTGGCTAAAACTCTATCCATCATACTTGAGAAGCCATGGCAGTCTGGTGAAGTTTCACTGACTGGAGAAATGGAAGCAAAGCCCCATTTTTAAGAGGGGGGAAAAAGAAGACTTGGGGAACTACAGAACTGTCAGTCTCACATTGGTGCCTGTCAAGGTCATGGAGTAGATCCTCCTGGAAGCTATGCTAAGGCACATGGAAACCAAGGAGGTGATTGATGAGAGCCAGCCTGGTTTCACTAAGGGCAAGCTGTGCCTGACAGAGTCTGTGGCCATCAGGTCCCAGCACTGGTGGAATGAGGGAAGAGCAACTGATGTCATCTACCTGGGCTTGTGCAAAGCACCTGACACTGTTATGCATGAGATCCTTCTCTCTAAACTGAAGAGTCATGGATTTTTTTGGATGGACCACTCAATGGATAAGGAATTGGCAGAATGGTTGCACCTAAATAGTTGCAGTCAACAGTTTGATGTCCAAGTGGAGACCAGTGAAAAGTGTCCTTAGGGGTCTGTGTTGGGATTGGTGTTGCTTAACATCTTGGTCAATAACATGGACAATGGGATTGAGGCCATCCTCGGCAAGTTCCTGAGCTGTGTGGTGCTGTCCACATGCTGGAAAGAAGAGATGCCATCCAGAGGGGCCTTAACAGGCTGGAGAAGTGTCAGAGAGGCTTTGAGAGCCTAAAAGGGGTCCAAGAAAGTTGGAGAGGGACTCGGGACAAAGGGGAATGCCTTTAAACTGACAGCCAAGGACTGAGGGTTTAGATTAGATCTTGGAAAGAAATTATTCACTGTGAGTGTAGTGAGACAGTGGATCATGTTGTTTGGAGCTGGGGTATCCCTGTTCCTGGAAACATTCAACGCCAGGGTGAATGGGGTTATGAAAAACCTGGTTGCTCATAGTAGAAGGTTCCCTGCCCATGGTATTAGATGGTTTTGAAGATCCCTTCCAACCCAAACCTTTCCAGGATTCTGTTAATATGAAAAGAGGTTAGAGATAGCTTTTTTCCCACCAGGGTGAAAAAAAATATTTTTCAAATCCAGCATTTGAATAGTATAAATTATTATTCTAGAAAATAAATTAAAATTATTTCAATCACTAGACTTCTCAATTCTTTTTTCCAGGAATTACAACTGTGCTCACAATGACAACAATTAACACCCATCTTCGAGAGACTCTTCCCAAAATTCCATATGTGAAAGCCATTGATATGTACCTTATGGGATGTTTTGTCTTCGTTTTCATGGCTCTGCTGGAGTATGCATTGGTCAACTACATCTTCTTTGGCAGGGGACCTCAGCGTCAAAAGAAAGCAGCAGAAAAAGCTGCCAGTGCCAACAATGAGAAGTTGCGAATGGATGTCAATAAGGTAAACTGTAATAAGGATAAATTTTTAGCATTTTCCCAGGAAGACAGGCTCTTACTTCTGTCAGACAGTGCTTTAAAATATGATTTCTTGTAGAAAATGAGGGGAGTGGAATTATGTTGACCTTGTCTTAGCTCTGCAGAGCAGTGTGCTTAGCCACCTCAGCAATGAATGCTGCCCTCCAGCCCGGAAAACTGAATGACTTGTTTCTAAAGCATGCAGTCAGTGAAGCTTTACTGAGAGATGTTTTCTTAGTCAGAATGTAGACTTGAGTATGTACAACCTGTTTCCAAAGGAATAAATCCAAAATGATGGCTGTATATTCTAGGAAGAGCTGTATGGAACATTGGAACTAAAATCTAAATTTGAACTGCTTTCATAAATCTTTCAGATGAGCTGGATAAGAAATATTTGCCACAGAAGTGTTTAAAGTTTGAGAAGTTTGCATATTTTCAATGTCTAATGGGCCAGGATACTATTGACTAAATGAGGAACTTCTCAGAAATAAACCATCAATGTGCTGTGTACTTAATTTTGAATTTAAAGTGGCCCCCTAGGGATGGAGAATTGAGGCAGAAAAGGTATTTGCCAAGATACACACTTCTGGGAAAAGTATCCATTATGCTTAATGAAAATGAGGCACTTATCATAAAGCACTTGTAATTTATCACTTTGACCATTTTGGGATGAATTTCACACAGTGGCAAATCTGTGCTGAAAGCAAAAATGTTCTCAGTCTAAAATGTATAAACTTTCACGCACATGCAGAATTGGAAAGTTAAATAAGGTTGAATTATCTTTGGGGGTTTTTGGAGGGGGTGAGAGGGTTGTGGGATTTTTTTTTTTTTTTTTTTTTTTTTTTTTTTTTTTTGTCAGGGGAAGTTCTTTGATAGTCCAAGGAGAAAAAATCAAAGTCAGAATCTTAAAAAAAAAAAAAAAAAAACAAAACCCACCACCAGCCAAGGAATTATTTGTGTGTTGAAAACTTAAGTTTCATACAGCTCTAGTAGTGAAATTTCTAATGTTTGTTCAGAACCTCTACACACGAAGTGGGTCTGCTGACTGAAGAACTTTTTATTCCAAAAACAAAATAGTTTTATAGGTTATGGTTTATAGTCTTTTAAGAAAGAAAGTTATATCACCATGGTTCAGATCTCATCCTTTTTTTTTTCTTTTTGATTGGAGTGGGATATATTTTAATGAATGAAAGCATAATCATAATGATGAGTTTAATGTTGATGTTATGTTACCATATACCATCTTTTAGCATTATAAAATTTATGAAGACACTGTAACATGTTTTTATTTCTATTGGTGATTTTTCAGCAATGAAAAAAATCTGTGAGATTTTATTTAAATTGTTAAGGTTTTTTTTTCTTTTTTAAAATTAAATTTCACTTTAAAAAATGCTATATACTACCCTGTAAGTAATTTTGTAAGACTAGATCTTCATTTACCTGAAGTCTTTCCTCTTACATCAATGGAAATTTAAAGTCCATAGCTGAGGTATATTTTTGTACACTTTGCTTCACTTGTGTTTCCAACATTCCTGTTCATACAATAGACCTTTCAGCTGTATAACAGAATAGCCAAAGCCCAGTGGCAAATTGCTGATCATGAAGCAGCATTTGAAAGCACTAACTGGTGTGTTAATCCAATCCACTAGGTAGAGTAAATTAATTTCAATAACTGTTGAACTTTACCAGCTTACAGGATTGACACGAGGTATACTGTGGAACACAAGGAACAATTTTACTTTTTTTTTTTTTTCATAGTGAGCCTTTCAGTTAATGTTCTAGGCCAGCATGGTTAGCAGTCTATGGCAGTTCTGCTCTGGTATCCAGATCCACTCTGATCTGGTAATCAGGTTTGCAATCCTTTGAGCAATAGACAGGGAATCAAATAGGAGAGGATCAGAGAACTTGTCCTACTGCACAGACTGCTCTGGGGAGAAGGAAAGGAGCTGACAGCTGTTCTTGTTGTTTGACCAGCAGCAAGAAAACATATTAATATTTAATGGACCTGAATATTTTATCTATTAATGGGAGACAAATATTATGTAATTATTTTCATTTATAAGGATCAAAAAGGGGTCTGAACTGATGAAATTAGTTCAAAAACAGTTTTTCATAAAAACCAACATATTTTAGAAATGGGATCACACAAAAAATTCATCTTTAACTAGGCTCCAGTAGTGAAGGACTGATTTTACAAGGTATAAGTGTTGTGATATCACAAGATTCCTCTTGAACCATTATGTGCAATATTATGAATTCATAAGACTCAGATATTACGCAAGAGAAGATTGATGCCATGAGCAATAAACCTCAAAATATAAGGATGAAAACTTCTACACAAGACTTCTGTTGCTGCGTTCAGCATTGACACTCTAAAAGAGGTAGATAAATAGTTATTGCAACTGCTGTTTGTATCACAGCATCTTTGCTTATACTTTATATACCAGTAATAGTTTCCTTGCAATTCCAACACTCTTGTTTGGTAACAATCTCGTAAAACTTTCAATCAACAGAATGTGGTGAGAGGGGAAGTGCTGACTGGTCCTCTCATCCACAACTGGTTGCAAAATCAAGGAGAAGTTAATTCATGCTCCCTTTATGCTGTTGAATTCTCTTCCATGGACAGATTCCAGTGTGGACAAGGGCACTGGTAATCTCTCTATTTTTGCTTGGTGTTTTTCAGAAGATACTAGGGAGCCTAAAACACAGTGTGCAGTGGAAGCTTTTTTTTCCATGACTGTGGCATCTGCTGAATCCATTGCAATCTCTTGGAGATTTGGTGACTCAGGTGTCCTCTTTTTCCATTTGAGTGAACTCCATCAGGCTGGCTGCAGAGCTTCCCCAGGGCTATTCCAGATGAAACTGTGACCAAATCTTTCTTTAAATTTCACAATATATTCATATCATATGCAAAATCTGATAGTTTGGGGTTTGTTCTGTCTTTCTTTTTTAAATCATGGAATAGTTTGAGTTGGAAGGGACCTTTAAAGGTCACCTACTCCAACCTCATTTTAATGAGCAGGGCCATCTTCAGCTAGATCAGGTTGCTCAGGGCACCATCCAATGTGACCTTGGATCCCTGTTTCCAGGGAGGGGGCATCCACCACCTCTCTGAACAACCTCTTCCACTGTTTCATCACTCCCATTTAAAAAAAGTTCTTCCATATATCTAGTCTGAATCATCACATACGATATACTTCCTTTTCAAAGATTCTTGATCCTCTTCACAGTAATGGAAAGGTAGGGAAGGAATTGGGCCTATATCATGATTTGATTCTTGGATACTGAAATCTGAGTTATAAAATCATGTAGAAATTTAAAAAACATAAAACTCAGGCAGATTCAGGCTCAGTTACCAGCAGATACATTGCCACAGACTTGTTAAATCATATAGGACTTGCTTGATTTTCTTTGCAGTGAGTTCAGATAAAGATGGCTCAGAGTATCATCGTTTTACTCTTGAAACTTCTCAAGCTACTTCTTAGCAGTTTGTTCCCTTAGTCCAACTCATCATCTTTTGCCTTGTCAAGACTAGTTGTTCTTCCTGTAAATAATCATATTGCTGCTTGTAGGTAAATCACTGCTTTCCTTCTTACTTTAGACATAATTTAATTTATTTGAGACAGCATTCACATATTTTCCTCACTTCTCTTTTCAAGTTTTTCATCTTTTATCTCCAATGCCTTTCTTGCCTTGGTAGTCTCAAGTTTCTCATTTTCTTCTGTTGTGATTGGCATAGTACTGCAAGTGTACATAAGAATAGGTACACTGAGAGTGTTCTATGTCTGCTTGAGGCTTGTCATAAAGTGTGGTATATATACAGTAAGCCATTGTTATGTCTTTTTATTCTGTGAGCTTTTGTATTTAAGAATATCGATGGTCATCCATGTCCTTTTGGTCCTTTGCATTTCATGAATCTTTATGCTAATATTGTCTGTGCTTCTTCAAGATGATTAAGATATATTAAAATATGGGGCCAAATTCCAGCCTCTGACTTCCCAAAAAGAGGCACCTGTTTTCCTGTGGGTAACTGTACATGCATCTGGAACATGTTATCCCTTCTATTTTAAGATAATGTACCAAAGGCTTTACTGAAATCCATAAATCATATCTCCTTATACAAATGATCTAGAAAGATTTGGTCTAGAAGCATCTATGACCCTGTTTTTCTTTTCATTGTAATTTTTTTTTCTTGTTTCCTTTTGAGATGGAAGGGGGCTAGGGGAGGGAAACAAGCTACTGTCACAAAACTCTTCAGGTTTTCTCCCTGTGAAGTTTGGCTTTGTCTCCAAGAAGATGATTCACCTAACCACAATTCCAGTGTAGAGCCTGGTTCAGCTGCAAATGATTTCTTAGGCAGACCCCCCCCAGCCATTTTAATAAGTTTCATTTCTGTTATGACAGCTCAGATAATTAGTTTCTTGGTGCTCTCTCAGAGCTGACTTATTCCCCTTAAATTTTTTTTTCCAGAATCCAGGAGCCAAGTTATTTTTGGTTAATTTTTAAATGTACTCCTAATTTGTTGTTTCTAATAATTTTACCTTGGATGTTTCCATCTTGGAACTCTGATTTAGATGCATTTGCTGATGCTGACCATTGTGATGAGTCTGATATATCTTGTAGACATTTGCTGTCTGATCACCTGCCAAGTTCTATATTTTCCATATTTTCCTGTGTTACAAAATTTCCTGTCAGCCAGCTGCATAAGCTGCTGATTTGTCTATTGGACCCTACTGCTGTTTTTTCTACAGTTGCTCATCTGATTCATTTGATTCAAACTACTATGTACATTAATTGACTACTCCTGAGGCATAAGTAGGGTGAAAATGCCTTTAAATATCAATTAAATCTATATTGTTATTCTGGATAGATCAGAAAACCTCCGTTAGAGTGGTAAAACCAGGACTGTCACTTTAAAGACCATGGTAAATGAAAGGCTGACTCCTTCCTCTGTAAAGTGGTTCTTGCCATCTGTATGTTTGACAAGAGGTGATTCCCATGGAAAAGCAGCTCTGTGCCATCCTCTTCCACAGCATCAGAGGCAGCAGAGATGATACTCACTGTGAGTATTGGGAGCACTTCCTACAGGAAGGTTTTCATTAGAGGAAGAGCTACGGATCTGTCTCTTGAAGGAGGTCCTGGTCAGTCTGTTCTTCAGTATCACTGTTGTTGTCTCACTAGGACATTACCTACAAACAGGATATGATACTTCTTTTTTTCAACTCAGGTATCAAACATTACACAGGCATTACCACATAATGATTTAGTGCACCTTTCTTCCATTTCTAGTCCTTCTAATTCTTACCTATATGTCATTCAGGTAGTGTTTATGTTATTTCTAATTTTTTTTTCTTTATAGTTAAATCATCTAGCAAATTAACATTCCTTATATAGAATTTCTTAGCTATGTTCTTTCAAATAATTTGATTTGCCACTTCACAGAAGCAGCATTATATTTTGCATAATGTAAAATACATGTAAATACATCACTAAATGTGGTTTTAGATTGGATGCAGTTGCAGTAATGATCAAAGTCTACATGCTTCCAACTTAGCTTAAAGCACAGAGAATGCTCCAATGCACAGACAATATACCTGAAGTACATGATAACATAAGTCACGTAAATAAAACTGCCTTTAATTTTGCAATCTTACTCTGTTATTGTGAGCAGTAACACAGCAATTTCCCTCTGGGAAAGAGGGGAAAAATGTCAGCGTATTATGCAATGCTTTGTAAAGCTGTTTATGCAGATTTATTCAGTTATTTTCTGTAAATAAATGTGAAGCGACATTGCTAACCTCTGCATGTTTAGATAAGGTTCCTTTTTAAATATACTGAGTATATTTTTAAAACAATGAGTAATTCTTTACTCAGACCTCTTTCTATTACATAAGATATTCAGTCAGCACACCTGAAAGGGACAGTGCCTTGCTGCTCATAGTGCAAATCATGAACAAGGGAAGCTGTCCGACTAATGGCATTTTTGCATTCAAAATTTGGGTACCAATAACATGGAATGTCAGAATGACAATGATTTTAAACATATCTTAATACATTTGAATACAATATAAGTGTTCTCAAAAAATTAACGAAGGAAGCTTAGGAAGCTAAGAAGGTTTAAACAAACACAGGTATCTTTGCAATTCATTGCCCTCCTGGCCCAGTGTTGTTATATCTGGATTAGCACAGGGCTGCTAAAAGAGATGAGATGGCAAGCCAATGACAAATAGAAACTTAACCTGCCCTCAGAAACACTTGGTAACTTTGTGCCCCTTCAAATTGTCTCAGCTGCTGGTTTTTTTCCCTACAGCTTTTTTGACTAAGGAAAGGAGTCTGACCGAGTTTAGCTGGACTAGTTAAGCAATTTTCCTCATCTTTCACTCCAAGGGAACTCCATTGCATTATCAGAGCTTTGAGAGAAATAAGAGCATGCAATCACCTGTTTCACAAGTGATCACACCTAATTATTTCAAGTATGCAACTGGGAGGCTAAGGATGGATTGTCAGATGTGTAATCTAGCAAGGAAATGGGGCTCCCACAGCATCCCCCTTCCCCAGATGCCTGCTTTCAGATTCACTGTCTAATGTATGGGAGCTCTTGGAGCAGGGAGACAGAACTTTCTAGTCCATTGTGCCAGAAATGTCCTCTGTTACAGCAGCACACTTGGAAATGGCACAGTCAGTTCAGGTGCTGATATGCTACCTGACATTTCCCATGACAGCTTCCAAACTTCTTTTCATCACTTTACTAGAGAATAACTGGAAGAGCCTTGTATTTTTTTTTAATCTGTCATATCCATAGATGTCTCTAGAAAAGGAGGGGTGAATTAGATGAAGGAGTGTGTTAACCTGAGCCAAAGAGAATGCTCTGATCTGTACCTGTGGCTTTTTGCAGCTTGTGATGGCTTTCAGTGCACTGCAAACAGACAAGGTCACTCTCTTCAATTTTCAGGCTGTGGTGTGAAGATGCATTAGCAGGGCTGTGGGCCCGAGATAATAGACCTTGCTCCAGAGCAATGCTCCAAAACAATTAGGCTTGGCTAATGCCTTTATTTCCCCACTGGTTTACTGCTGGCTTGCTGCTGGCCTTTTCAGTTCATAGCAATATTTGTTCATTTCTATCTGAAGAAATCTTATAATGCATCTTCAGGGAGAAGAAACTATTGCAAAGGTACCTAAAACCAGTCAGTACCCTATGGACTAGAGGTACTTCTAGTATAAAATAGGAGTAAGCACATATAACATGTTTACAAGATATAAAAGCTTTTGGTAAAAAGAGGATTTTTGAACTGGTTATATGCACAGAGTTGGTTAATAAACTCAACAGGATATTAAAACACTAAGGCAACACGAAGCTCTTAAAATATTGGTCTCAAATCCTTACTGCTCTGTATTGCTGGAGCTAATGTCGGTGAAAGAATTCATCCTCTTTCTTTCTCTCTAAGGAGAGTTTTCCTTTTGTTTGCAGTACAGGTAAAGCTGCATGAGGACTGATTGTTGATCCAGGATCAGAAGGTATTCTTCAATAAACAGCAGTTTATTGAAGGACATGTAACAAAGTAGGCATGGATTATAAAAGCTTAGCCTTTCTCCTAAATTTCTATTAATGCATTCTCAGAGAACAACTTGCCTATGAAATAGTCAGCAATGCACAGGGTGTCTGGCAGCCTCTTGATGTTTTATCAAACCAAAGCTTGGATGGGAGTGAAATTTGAGGAAGTTCCAGATTTTGCTCACAGCACTTTGCAGAAGCAGTCAGAAGGTGATTTTCCATGATCTGTGCTGGTATTCCACATGACATCTGAATAAAGGTCAAGTCAACTGCGTGAGGCCTTTTTTCTCCAGTTGCACTCCTTTGAATGCCATATTTAATTAATGTAATACCAGTGCCTGTGCACTTGTTTAAAGTACATTCTCCCTTTTGCTTTTATACTGCATCTACAGCCAGTGACCCTGAGCAGAACACAATTTTTAGCTCATAAAAAAATCCCTTAGTGCAGTTTAAGACATTAGATCAAGATGTGAAGAAATAAGACACAAAAAAATGTTATGTACAGTGAAGTAGAAGAAATGTATGTAGCTGCATTCCAGAAGGTGTGTCTGGCTAGGGAAATTTGGTGAATTGGTTTCCTGAAACACATCAGCTCTAAAGAGTTTGTCAAGGCTTAATTCAGCAGCCAGGAGCTGGCAAATTTCTATCCAAAACATAATATGTGACTGCAATAGTATGTGCTAGAGAAGGTAACCTGGTTGTGCTTATGAATTTTGAGATCAGTGGATAATGTACACTTGGATGTCACTAAGTGATAAAAATATTATTATAATGTTGTTATAGTGACTGTCAGCCTATTTATATGAAAACATTCTAAAGACTCCATCCATTTAAATGCATTTAGAGGCGTCCATTTAGACACATGGAAATGTAATACTTTTTTCTTTTTTAAAGCATGTAGGATTTGTGTTGCTTATGCATCTGTCAACTGTAGTGAAACAGTCAAGCTGGCCTATGAAAACCTATGTTTCACGGTAAATTCACTTAGTTACAAATTCTTTTGGGTTCCACTGCTTTCCCAGAATTCTGCATATGGAGAAAGATAGACACCAGGTGTTAGTTTTGTGTAACTTAGGAAAACACTAGGTAAGTAGGTTGGTAGGATTATGCCTAAACTCAAATATGTGTATGTAGAGACAATATATGTCTATATGTGAATAGATCTTTTTTACTACTTATAAACTAGTTTTAAGAATACTTCTGCAATGATAAAAGGTTGTATTACAACATGGTTTCTATGTCCTTTTTCATTTTTATGTCTCCATTCCTCTTTTAAGAAGAGAATTGAATATAGTTTTCTTATCATGTAAAAAATTGTCAAGGCTTGTCCCTAAATTTAGTGCATCTTACAGCTGTGTGCAAAAAGTTCTCCATACCTGTCCTTGCTCATGTTCTCAAAACCAGCTCCGTGTTCTGGCAATGTGGTTGTCAGAAACTTAACACTTGTGACCTGAAGGATGCAACAGTAAAGGTCAAAGAGCCTAAATAAATATGATTTTTTTTCATGTAATGGGGTTTTTTTGGACCACTTTCTATCCATGTATTTTATAAGTATTCAAAGTGTAATATGTTTAACTAACTGAACTCAAGTTTGAAATGTACAGACACAAAAAGATACCACGTCATGAAGAAAACTATAATCTAGTTTTTATTTTCCCTAGAATTAATGCATGCACAAAAACAAACTATAATACAATTTTTAAATTATACATAATATGGTATATATTTTGCATATACAGAAATTTGTTTAGAAACAGATTTTAAATTGTTAATCATATCTTGACAAGAAAGTTTCTTCATTCTTGTTGCTCATTTTGAAATGAGTGAGAAAATATTAGATTCTCCCAAAAAAACCCAGATTATTGGTGCACAAGTAAATTGGGCAGGAGCATTTTAATTTAGTCAGCTTTGGGTTTGTTTGTTTTGGGTTGTTTTTTTTTTTTCATAATTTTAAAGCAGAAGCCTTTTTATTTTAATCCTCTGAGCCTTGCAGTATCTATAGCTGTGGAACTGTCTCTGTTTCAGGCTTCTAAATCAGCAATGAACTGATCATATTAAATACTTTTCTGGATCTTTTTTAATTTGGACGTTCATTATACAATGTTAGAGATTCATCTTTCTTTTCTTTGTAACAAAATCTTCTCAGTGATTTTTCCATAGAAAGATCTTGGGAATTTTCTTTTAGTTTTGTTGCAGTTTCTCCCCAGAGTTTTATCTTTGGACCTCTTGCTTTCTCTGAACATGTTTGTCTTTGGCCTGGGCCCAAGAATTATGTGTTCCCCAAAACCACAAGCCTGAATCTGTTGACAAGTGAGACATCATGGTCAGACGGATGAAACTGGTAGACTGCCATTCAGTCCACCCACTCTCATGACAAGGATGTGCTGTGTAGTTCTTTGCACATTATATTTGGCTTCAAACAAGAAAAATAACATCTTTAGTATATTTTACTGAAGCTGTTCTAGAGGAGCAGTTTAACAACCTTATTTTTACCATCTAGTTCATATTTCAAAACCATAACTATATCCGAATTATACCCAAGAAATTTTGCAAGTTGTGGGGTTAATCATGTGTTTGATATATTTTTTCATCTCTCATGACACTCTTATATAACCAATTTTGCTCTGTTTCTGTAGTAGAATTTTGATGCTAGATAGATCTGCTAAATTGTATTTTGTATGACACCATAATGGGAGACTTATTATTGTCATATAGGCTCGATGAAAATTTGATTCTTTGTCACAGATGGAAGTGAGCAGCTTAAGATACAGGTTCTTGCTGATGTATTCTTCATTTATATTATCTTCAAGAAAATTAATTGTATACTCATAAATGGGATGATATTTTTAAAAAGAAATAACAAATTACTTCATCAGAGTAGTATTACTAAGAATCTGGACTGCCCAACACCTTGGTTTTGTGAAACAGGATTTAAGCTGTTGTTAATTGCTACCCAAGAAATATTCTGTTGCTGATCACCTTCCTGTGCTTCCTCCTAAATGTCTCAGTAGTAAAAAATTGTTGCTGAAAATTGTATTTGAGAAGACGTTGATATAAACGTCAAGCTTATTGGGTTCTGTGCAGAGGTTTGAACAAGTTCATATTTCATGGGTTTTTTCAAATGCCATCAAAGCAAAGATGCTTTAGCCTCTCACATTTCATCTGCGCTCTCATTTTTCAGTGCCTTAAATACAGAATCCCATTTTTAAGTAATGCATACTAACAGGAAGTTATATTTTCAACCATTCCTCCAGAATCCTGCAATACTTGCACCTAAGTTATTGATGCGTTACTAAAGATAACGATCAAGAAGTCACATATATGAGAAGGAACAAATGGATGTCTAGAAATTGATTTACAATTATTTAGAGCAATGTTAAGGCTCCATGTTCAGATCTTATATTTTTTCCTCAACCCCTTTTTTTTTTAACTCTTAACAGGTTTCTTGCAAGGGCAGGGTGTGCTTAAATTTTTAGTCTTTGAAAGGTCAAGAATCTGAAGAAAATCCTTCTGTAATTTGCAGAGTTTCTCTGAATTTTGTGATCTGAAACCGTGTGAAGCAACCTGAAATGATAAGTCCTACCCCATTAATGTCCTCTAACTGTACTCTTTACAGCCTGACCCAAATTTTCGGTGTACAACAATGCATGCTAGCCTGGTTTCATATACAGTAACTGCAATACAGGCAGTAAACTGTGTTTTGGACAGACAATGGAAATGCAGGGTTTGTTACATTGTTAAAGACATTGTTTCACATATAGATATTTTGAAATATTAGCATTTGTGTCTTATAAGTTTCCATAGCAGACTGGCTTATCATGTCAAAAATACCACTATAGCTTTAGGCAGGTGCCCTTTGATATTCATTAATTGTTTTTTCATCCAGAGTGATGAAAAAACAATTAGTGCAGCAGCTTACACAGAGCTCTCTCCCTCCCACACATTGCCTGTGCAGTCAGGGCTATCCCCAGAGCTCAGTGGTTCCCATTCCATGAGTCAGACCTTGCTGATGAGGTGGAAGATCCCTATTACAGGTAAAGTGCACATCACACTTTCATCTGATCTTGCTAGAGCCCCTGTGACTAGTCAGGAATGGAATGCTACTGGTTTTCCAAGCAAACCTCAGCTTTTAAGAGGTGGGAAACTGTGCTGTAGATAGTAAGGTTTTCATCTATAACAAATTAAATTATATATCTAGACATGTAATGTAAGCCTTTATTGAGAAAGGGATCATTATTTATGTCTTCATTTCTTTGGAATGTCACTTCACAGGACATATAGCTACTAAATTTGAGGGTTTAATATTCATAATAGACTGGGTACCAGTTTAGACTCCATAGTTTACCTCACCAGATTTTGTTTTAATCTACTGGCAGCTCTACTTGACAAAAAGTAAGTTTTCAATTTGAAACTGTTTTTCTTCAGAGTTTTTCTATCAGGAATTCCATCCCTACTGTCTATTTTATACACAGTTTCTGAGCCACTCTACCATAAAATGAGCCATCAGTTCCTGCCTGTAGTTGAAGGTTACAGGTGAAAATGAACAGTGTATGAGAAAGGAGAAGTGTCAATGTTGTATCTTTTCAATTCATCAGTATAAATTTCTCTTGTTCTATAAAGCTGTGTTTGGCAGAGCAGCAGACCATAATCACCAAGGAACTGATTTACTGAAAGATAATAATTTCAGAGGTCTGGTCATCCTTGGAGGATTCCTAATGAATGTGTGTGGGAGTTGTAATTTTCTTGTATTTAACAGTTGCTAATGCATTATTGTAAGAGGAATTCCTCAAGAAAGCCATCATTTTGGAGTTTCTAGGTATCAGGAAGAATATATCATGGTAACAATTCTATGCTTTCCTCTGTATTCCCTTTGTTTGAGACCATCAAAAAAGTCATGGCAACTTTCAAGGCTCCAGAGTCAGCTTTTCTTCCGTTTGACCTGGACCTATAAATGAATCATTTGCATCATCTATTTTGTCGTTCACATTTAAGATTGATTTATAAAAACCCCAGTGTCTTGCACGGTTGCTTAACTCTGGTCATTACTCCTCCACTTCTGCCTTCACCTTTTATTTCCATAGTACTTGCTGCTGCTTTTACTTCATCTTCATCCTCCCTTCCTTTCTTGTCCTGGGAATTTCTCCATTAAGTTTGAACTCTCCTGTTCACCATAAAGAGTCTAGTTCTATGGTTGAACAATCCTTCAGCACCAAGAGATCTTTTTAACCTTCCTCCACCTCCTTTTGAAACCACTTTTACACTTACTTTCCCCCAGAATAATTTTAATAATTGTTTTCATATCATCATATCTTCCTTGGTCAAATGACCAACTGGAAAAAATACATTTACATCACAACATTATGTTACCTTGAGGAGCACAGCAAGGCAGTAATAGCACCTCTGAAGCCAGAATGTACCTATGATAATAGTTGGCTTAGAGGTCCCTATATATTTTAATTACTTGTCCTACTATTATACTACAGTGCTTTAATTTTAAATGAAAGATAATAGCTGCCTTATCTCTAAGGAAACTGGTCTTGATTTTATTAACTTACAGGACAGAAGAATAATTGGCACATATCATTGTCCAGAAATGTATGCAACAAAGGTATCTTTCATTGTTTTCTAATGTTTTTATCCTCAGAGGCGTAAAATTTAGGTCTTGACCGGTTATGGTCATTAAAGATCCCATGGCACTTTTTTATAGTGTGGTCATCTCAACCTCAAGCACCTGGCCAAATACCAATTTATGTAACTGTTCTGCTTACCCAACATTCCCCACCACCACTCACCCACCCCATAGTTTTAATTGGCTACAACATTCTCCATTTCCTCAACTAAAATAAAGTGTGTTGTTCTGCACTGTCAGTCACCACATTTCACCTCAGAGGTGATTGTGCTTCACTGGGAAGTGAAGCGGTTCTTCTTTCTAATGCTTGTAAAGCGCTTTGGGATCCTTTTGAATGGGTGGTGCTGTTTACAGTAAATGTAGTTCACTGTCATTCTATCTCAGGTGTCACTTGGTTACAAAAGCATGTTTTAGTTAGAGTTGGGCGAATCTACTTGGTGGAAAATACAATCCCAGCTCTCTCCAATTTGACAGGGAACCTTTCAACAAAGGTTCAAGAGTTAGATTCCTTCCTTCCTTCCTTCCTTCCTTCCTTCCTTCCTTCCTTCCTTCCTTCCTTCCTTCCTTCCTTCCTTCCTTCCTTCCTTCCTTCCTTCCTTCCTTCCTTCCTTCCTTCCTTCCTTCCTTCCTTCCTTCCTTCCTTCCTTCCTTCCTTCCTTCCTTCCTTCCTTCCTTCCTTCCTTCCTTCCTTCCTTCCTTCCTTCCTTCCTTCCTTCCTTCCTTCCTTCCTTCCTTCCTTCCTTCCTTCCTTCCTTCCTTCCTTCCTTCCTTCCTTCCTTCCTTCCTTCCTTCCTTCCTTCCTTCCTTCCTTCCTTCCTTCCTTCCTTCCTTCCTTCCTTCCTTCCTTCCTTCCTTCCTTCCTTCCTTCCTTCCTTCCTTCCTTCCTTCCTTCCTTCCTTCCTTCCTTCCTTCCTTCCTTCCTTCCTTCCTTCCTTCCTTCCTTCCTTCCTTCCTCTCCCTATTGGAAATTCAAAATATCTTAAGAAAATTCATTTATCCTTATGGTCAATTCATTATTCGAGACACAGGAGGTCAAATTAGTTCTCAAGAAACACCAGACCTTTGAGGAGTTTTCCTGGGTATTGTAACACTTGAAGATTCGCCCATCTCTAATATTTACTGTATTTTGCATTATTTCTTCTGAAAAAGTCTTGGAATATTGAAAAATGTAATGCTGTGCTTCAACTCTGATATGAGTGTGATATGTACAGAAGAAGACATTTTTCCCTAGAAGATAGTTTAGAATATTGCTTAATGTTTTTTTCTGCCCAGCATCACTAATCTTACTAACTGCTGCCAAGATTATAGACATCTGCAGCATTTTGCTGCATTAAGAAAAAAAGTTGACTGGAGTGATATCATGTTGCTAAAACATGTTTGTGTCTAACTTTAGCAGACTAAAATAGCCTTTCTTGCATGTGTGCTGCATAGAATGTATGCAAATATGTAAAGAGCACTCAAATTTCTAATATCATTGCAGATCAAAAGGATAAAATGCTTAAAGTAGATTCATCCTAAGAAGATTTAAGATGTGAAAAAAAAAAAAAAAATTGTTGGCACTAAAATATTTTCAAAATAGTATCCTAGAATGCACAACACTGAGGTGAAAATAACCCAGGCTCTGGGCTAAAGGGTAAACCCATTACATTAGTGGATGTTATATCCAACTTCCCCTGATGTCACTGGAACTAAAACTTTTTTTCTTTAGGTTATATGAAAATATAGGAAATGTAGTTTCCAAATGAATTTGCACCCCTCATGCAGGAAACTTACCTCTTGTGATTTTAGACATTTTGGGATCAATGAATGCCAAGTGCCTGTAATTAATTATTTTTAGGACCCTGAGAGTCTTATGATTGGTCTGAGATCTAATAACAAACATGAGTCCCCTTTTGTTTTACCCAAAAAAATCACAAAAGAATTTTCCAAATAAATACACTTATTAGAAAATAATGTTTGAAGTCCATCTTGATAAGTTTCATAGATCTATTTGAAAGCTTTTGCAGATATATGCTTTTGTTGGAATTACAATAGCAAAATACTACTATTATCTGTCCAATGCAGATAAGAACTGATTTGATGGCCTTCCTGGGTAGAAGCAGTATTCCCTCACTATGCTCAATATCAATATCATGCTACAGAACTCTTAAAGGAATTTTTCAGTAGTTCCAGTTCAACTCTCACATTTTTCCAATGCTTTTCAAGATTGATTTCCCACACTATGAATTTCATAAATGTCATGTGTCTCTCATGAAAAGCTAGCAAAAAAGAAAGATTTTGTCTCTTTCACATTGAGTCATGACATTTGATTTGTAATTCAAATATAATGAAACTAGAGGGGTGCAAACTCACACAGATTGGAGGAAAAATTGAGAGAGAGGAAAATCTGTCATCTCAGCAACACTAGGTTTTGTGCATCACTTGAACAGATGTAATCACTCAAATGACAGTGTTTCAGTAGGTCCAAAGTGCCTTTGTGAGTGTCTGACTTCTCAGTTCAGAGCACTGGGCACTGGGTGCTACTAAAAAGCAGCTGGCTTAAACCCAGTTTTCTCATTTCGCCATGGTAAATATTACATAGGGGATTTAATAATGGTGAACACAGTCTGCACTGGGCAGTGCAGGGTGGTATGTGCTGCTGACAGCTAGTTTCTAAATATTACAGAATATACCAATACTCTGTTTTTGTTTAGAAATCCACAAAGGTCACAGTTTTTGCACTTTGAGTAATAATCATAGCATACATTCTGTACATGATAAATGAATAATGTGGCTGAGTTATTCTGAAAGGAGTTCTGGGACAGTTTTTTCTCTTAATTGGCCTGGAGTATATCTGCACTACCATCACTAATTCAATGTAATTAACTAGCTTCTCATTAGCTATTATTGTTTTTAAGAACTTTTAGTTAATTATAATCTGTTATCACACAATTCAAAATACATGCTTAGAGAAATGGCTGAGAAGAATTAGAACTTCCCTAAATAATTTTTATTTGTTTTCTATAAATGGATTCTTTTTAAAAATCTACTTCCACACTCCAGATCTTCTCCAGATTGCCTAAGAGTGGAACTTAGTTCCTTATCTTTGAAATCCTCTTGTCTGAGGGGTTTCTCTACAATATTGCTTTCATATTTTTTTTCACTGAACTGCCTTTAAAGAATGCATAGCAGCTAAATCTACCCATTGAAACAACTGTTCAATGTACATTTGATGTGATTACATTCTGCGTATCTTTTCCCTTGCTTGATATTGCAGATCTCTGCTATTACAGCAGCATGCTATTACAGCATGCGCTGTATTGAAGAAATTTATTAGTACTGGGGTATGGAGTTTCCACATAGCTATAGCTAGACTATGCCATTGCCTTTCCCCAAGTAACCAGCACTCCTGTTTGGGATATGGGAACCTAAAATGTGCATTCTCTTGTGCAGTGCTCTGTACCTCATTCATGGAGGTGGTGAGACCTCATGAATAATGGAAGTTTATTCCAGAGCCAAAGCTTTCATTTGAAAGAAGAAAAACCAAAACAAAGCAGATCTTTTTCCACTCAATTTCCTTCCAAAACCCCTGAAAATTTCAATATTTGCCCCACATCTCCTACTCAGTGACAGAATGCCACTTTCAGGAGCTGAGTGTATTCTCTGTTCCCAGGTGTTGCTTGTGCTTGCTGAGCATTGGGTCCAGGGAAATACCATCTATTGCATTATACTATACTGGCCCTATTTCTCCTTGAGGTCACAAATAAATGATAATAAATATAATCACAGCTATGCTTAGAGTCTTTCAGGCTGACATCCAATCAATTAGTAATGCTAGATATGGCCCTTATCAGCATGGCTTCACTTTGCAGCTGACTGGGCTCCCTTTCCCTCACGCTAAACCCGCCGTCTCATTTTTTACAGATGGACCCACACGAAAACATATTGTTGAGCACGCTGGAAATTAAAAACGAGATGGCTGCCTCGGAGGCTGTGATGGGGCTTGGGGACCCTAGGAGCACAATGCTGGCCTATGACACTTCGAGCATCCAGTACCGCAAAGCCGGCTTGCCCAGGCACAGCTTCGGCCGCAACGCGCTGGAGCGGCACGTGGCACAGAAGAAGAGCCGGCTACGGAGACGCGCGTCCCAGCTGAAAATCACCATCCCTGACTTGACTGATGTCAATGCCATAGATCGATGGTCTCGCATATTCTTCCCTGTTGTTTTTTCCTTCTTCAATATTGTCTATTGGCTTTACTATGTGAACTAAGAAACAAAGCCACGCAGGAGGAAAGAACTGGATTTCTCTTCAAATCAGTTGTACAGCCAAAAGTGGGACTTGGAAAAATTCTATTCAGGACAAAAAGTTATTTTAAAACACCTTAGTTGCTGGCCCACTCTATGGTCTGTTTTTATAATGTTTTGGTTGTATCTGCTAAACCGTATATATGTTAAGTTGCAGTATGGACATATCCCCTTATCAAAATATAAGTGCATTTTGAGTGTAAAGGCAAATTGCGTTTTGAAAATCACTTCTGTCTCATTGTCCCTCACTCTTTCTTTTTTTCTTTTTTTTTTAATGGCCATTTGAGTTTAGTGGTACAGATTATAGAGCAGCATTTGAGAAACAAGTTTTAATTTCATCAGCAGTACATGCCATTCTAGGGAAAGTACATATCCAAGGCATGCATATACGCTTAAGAGAGTGTACTGAGTTATCATGCTTATAAAACACATACACTTTACTTTTTAAATGTGTAAACTTGAAAACAAGTAGTGCCTATCATCTTTCCAAGATGATGATGGTCAGAGGTTTCCCAACCATATTCAGGTATTTCCTTTTATTTATTGAAAGAACTGAACCTTTGACTGATAATAATGGGGTTGGGTGTTTGCACAGAAGCTGAAGCAAGAAGCACTAGTTTGTTTGTATTTTAAAGAGAGAACGTATGCTCAGTCACAGTGACTGTGCTTGGGATCAGTAGAGGAATGTAGGGACAGTATAAAAATGCATCAGCACTGAATGGGTAGATGCTGCTGGGTTGTGTTGAGGAAAGGGAATCTGTCCAAAGTGCCAAAATTAATTGCCCAAATCGTAATTCTGTAGATGGCTGAAGGGAGCTAGTGGTGCCCTGCCTTTCTCTAGGGCAGGGAGAGTGAGAGAGCAGTTTCAAAGTGCAGGGGCAAGGAGACAGGAGGCTACATAAATAAAAGTGTGTGTGTGTATATATATATATATATATGTATATGTATGTATATACACAGTGCAGATGAATGTTGTCAGTTGTACACGCATTATTCTGAAATAGTTGTGTGGAGTTGTGTGATTTCTTCCAGGTTTTCATCTTTCCAGCATTATGCTTCCTGCTCTTAGTTAAAGGTTCTGTACCTCTTCCAGCAGTTGAGATCTGAGCATATATATTTCTGTACAAGAGGTACTGACAGGGTCTTTCCTCAGTCTGGATTAGGCAATACCATTTCACTTTTTGTTTTCCTTAATGCACTGTTCTAAAGGAAAGAAATTCATAGCAATCACTTTTAGAGTGTAAGTACACTCTTGAATGTTTCCTGCTTTAGGGTGATTTCCATTGAAAAACTAGAAAATGTGTTTTTCTTTGGGAAGATTCTTGAATTAAAAGGTTGAGGTTTTTTTCATTCCATTGAGCTTTATTTTTAAAAAATAGCAAAACAGAATAGAAAAAAAAATTAGACAAAAAAAATCTGTCACTTATTCCACTGTGGAATCTTTTTGTAATGAAAATAGCAGTCACAAGAACTGTAAATAAAAAGGTAAAAATTCTTGATGGCTTTTACTAGATCAGATCCCCAATATTGTTTGACACAATGTTTCAAGAAGCAAAAGCCACATCTGTTGCATCCATACTACCTCTCATCCGTGTACAAATTTTTGAAAGAGACTAGAGAGTATAAGTGGTTTTTCAGGGTACTAAAAAAAATTCTTTAGAATATTTTTCATAAAATATATTTTTTAATTTTTTTCTTCTTCAAAAGAGTAATTTTCTTACAAGTTTCTGTGGTTTTATTTTTGCTTTCTCCCCCCTCTCCCTATTTGACAGTGAATGACGCTAACAGGAGAATAGTTCTGGGAAATAATAGACAAATAGTCTGACTTTTTTCTGAGCACTTTATATGCTTATTTCTGGTTCAAATAAGAGAGGATAATTTCAGAGCCTGGGATGGGATTTGCAATACACCCTACCTGCCAGGAAGTTGTGTGCATTCACACACTGCCTCCAGGCTCAGACTCTGCAATATGTAGAGACAGGTTTTCCTCATGTGATTAACTTTCCAAGTCAAAATTTTGCTCTTTGTTCACACACTTAATTTGTGACTGCATTTCATGCATAACGCAATAACCTTTGTAGATGCACTTGGGATTTCAGCTGTTAGGTATGAGTCATGTTGGATTTTTTTTTCTCCAATTTTAAGAAATGGAGTATATCAAAATTCAGTATTTCCCTTCAAAGTACGTTCTTTAAAAATTATATTAATTATCCTAAATGAAAGCAGTCTTATGGTATTCTTCTGTACAAGCTTTTCTTTCATTTCAGAAATTGCTGACAGCTCCTTTTATTGTTTCACAGACACAGAGTGTGACTGCAGGGAGCTCACAGCCTTTCTGTGGTTGATACACATCAAATATAAAACCTTACAGGGAATGTGTTGACTCTCTGCATTGGTAACTGCTTCAGCTATTACAAAAATCACAGAGATCGAATCCTGGAACTGCACATTCACTTTTCTGAAGCTACAGTACAAGCCATAATACTCTCTGATATTGCTATTCAGAGAGTGAAAGAAAATGTTTGGTTTCTGCTCAGGTGTCACTAGGAAAGATAAATTATCTGTGGAGAAGGAGCACTTTTGCTTTTACTATGTTCTTCTGGCTATTAATGTGATGTATAAAATTAGTGAAAGAGAAAGATTCTACCATTTTGTACTAAGGCTTAACACTGTGATATAAAAAGATGGGGGTGAGAAAGGCTGGCGAGGCACTATCAAGGAAAAAGCAGAACTCGAGCCCCAGGTAAGCACTTACTCCTGAGATACTTGAGTGAAAGTGGGAAATGATGCCAACAGTCATAGGGTTTGCTATGTGTGCTACCCTCCAGGTAAACTAGAATAAATTTGCTTTTACTTTAGAATTGACCGAAAATAAATATTCTAGATCTTTTTAATCGTGTTAATTGTTGGTTTCAATAAACAAAATAGCAAAGTTAATAATTTAGATAAAAACTTGTAATATAATTATAGTTGCACATTTTATTGTTCTATTAGACATAATAGCCAGCAATTAAGGTGTTTTTCATCTTTGCGAAATTCATGGGGGAATTATGACTATAACATGGCACAGTTTTAATGAAATCTTTGAGATCAATCTGTAAATATATACTGTACATGACTGCTAGTAAGTATGATACACATTTTCAGAACTGAAAATTCATGCAACATATTTCTGTGTTTGCATAAGGAATGTTATGTTTCTATCCTATCGCAGTTCAGTGACTGGGAAGAAAGACTCAAGCAATGACATTGTGACCATTTCTTTTCTCATTCCCAGGGGAGGAAAACAAGAGTCCTGGGTAACAGCATGTGGCAGAGTTCTTCAGAGAGTTCTTACATTCTAATAAAAAAAGGCATAAAATCCGTAAGCTACAAAAGCACAATGCATAGAGAAAATAAGTGGTGGTCTTATACCTGGGGAAAAATATCCTATTTATTTCAGAAAAACATGCATTAAAATTAAACCTCAATTTATTTTCACTATAAATATTAGACTGTGTTCCAATCCTATAACACAGTGCTAAACATAAGTAACAGATGTGAAACATTTTCCAACTGTATGTGCATATGGACGTACCCCCAAATGTCTGTATGGACATATGTGTGTATATATACACGTGCTGAGTATATATATATATATATGCACACACATTCACATGTTGGTGTGTTAAAGGAATAAGCTAATAATAGTTTTGTTTCTATCATCAACCAGTGTATGAATATATTTTTGAGAAAAAAAAAAGAGTAATGTATTTAGAAAAAAACCAAACAACTAACTCGACAGGGTAACTGGGCATTTCTATATCAGCAGATCAATGCTTATGATTCGTATGGAATATTGCACCGTTTGACATGATGATAGTACTGTACCTCCTTGCATCTGGAATTAGACTAGTCCTCACATTGCTTGCCTATTTCTTCTCTCTCTTTTTATAACAGCATTGTCCACTAGTAAGTTTTCAAAACCAACAAATTCCTTAGGGAACCAAGAAAAAAAAAAGGCAAAAATAGTAACTATTTCTAGAAAAATAATCTAGGGTGGGATGGCCAGGGTACAATACTATATCAGTAGTGATCAAAACATTTTGCTATGTGTACATAGAACATACGATGTGAGCAACCATAACTTAAGCTGAACGTGTGTAAATATTATCAGATTTCTTAAACATTTTTAACTTCTAATTTGTACTTTATGGTAAGGCAAAAAGCTAATTCTACTTATGGTTTAGGTTAATGTGTCCTAAAATTATGTAAATAATTAAATAAGCTGTAAATGAGCAGTCAATAGATACAGTATTTGTTTAGTGACTTTTTTTTACTAAGTACAATAATTGCAGTGCTCTAGCAGAGTAATTTAAACACCCTTTTGCATAAACAGATTTGGACTCCAGATATAAAATAGTACAGGAAGTGCTGTAGTGTAAAATAGCCACCGTGGCTACGTTCCTGCTGGCACAGCTGATTCTTTTGTATGGTTAAAATGTTCAGGCCACACTCAGTACTCAGACTAGCCAAAACAAACAAACAGGGCCTGGTTTTCACTTACAAAGAGGCACCTTGATGTTGCTCCAGTGAGTGGAGAGGTGAAGGTGTCCATGTAAGTGAGAATTCAGCTGTCGGCGATTTCATTACAGAAGCCTGCATATTGCATCTGTCTGATTCTGAAATCTGTCTCTTATGGTAATTAATAGTAGGCTTATATTTTTCTTTAAGAAAAAAAAATCCAGGATGTTTGACTGTCGTTAGCATAGTCCCCCAAAGCCAAAGAATCTTCACTCCAGAAATTGTTTAAAAGGGAAATCTAAAAAGTCACTGCTTAACACCAAAGGTAAAGCTTAGTAAAATGCACTAGGAACTTTGTCTAAATTTTTAAGAAGCAAATGGAACGTTGTTGATCAAAAAGACTGCCCTATTCTACTTTGTAAAAATAAAAATAATTTAAATATCCATTATATAAAATTGAAATAGATAATCTCTACAAGAATATGCAACACTAGCATTTCATAAATATAAAATTATTTTCTTTGTAAGTGCTTTGACAAAAAAATGAAACTTAAATGATGAAAAATCTCACCTCTACTTTCATACTAAGGGTTGTATTTTTTTAATGTTTTTCAGACATGAGGTCATCTATTCCAATTTGATAGCATTTTGTATGTTTTCACTGTTCCTGTCATTTGGCAGATACTCACCAGGCTGTATGGTTCATGGTCTGTCCTGTTACTTTCAGTTGAAGACAAAAAGAACATTTGAAACATGATTAATTCTGACAAACTGCCTATGATTTGACTTCTATCACGTTTTTATTGGCATGGGTGTTTAAATGGTTCTGTTAGTACTGTCTTTGCACAGTTCTGAGTTATCTTTTACTTAGTACTATTTATTTCATAATGTAGTAATCATCAGCCTTACTAATGACCTTGTAGCCTTTCTTATATGCACATAATGCACATTTTTCCAATGGCTAGAAAATGCAAAATACTAGTGGATATCATTGCATCAGATCTTCATGTCTTTCTCAAAAGGACTGCTAACCTCTGGGATTTATGAGGTAGTAAAATGATGATTGTAAATGAGTAGCACATAAGAGATATTTTCTTGAATTTAAAATTATTGCAGCCAGTTTCAGCATGTAAATATATAATAATGTTGGCTAGTGTGTAATTCTTGAATTTAAAAATATAAATAAAGAAAATCTAAAATATGTACATGTAGTTGTGTTATGTTGGGCAGGCTCTTTTCTCACAGCTGCAGATTTCCATTCTCATCTGAAGTGAATAACTCTGAGTTTGGGTCAGAAAGGGACTCAGAAGTTGGGTGTTGAGGCACCTGAAATGTAGGTGCAGGAAGGGAAGGGGGAACCATAACAGGGTGTTAATTTGCCCCTGCAGCCCTTGGGGCTCTGAGTGTCTGGGGAGAGTAAGCAACGTGCAGTGAGAAGCCTGGTGCTGGTCAGTAAGGAAGGGCTGAGAGCAGAGGGAGCAGCTGAAAAATCTCAGAGGTTCAGCAAACACCTCCTCAGAGTCAACTCCTGTGCAGCTGTTACTGATGGTGAGTTGCTGGTTTTCCCCTCATGGAAGGGTTTGTTTGCAGGGGGATGGCATTTCCTTTTACAGTAAATGGTCTTAAATCTGAGTATGTGGACTTCAGTTATGGAAGTCCCAAGTTTCATTCCTTCCTCTTCCTACTTAGGGTCTAACACGAGAGATTCTGGATGACAAATTATTGTCCCTTTCAGGATGGTGGATTTAGATTCTCCTGTTGGAATGGTTCAGTTGAACAATTCAAGATGAGCAGAGGAGAGTGCTCTCTCCTCAGGCATGGTCATGAGAGGCTCTGACTGCTTTGGACAGGGATTAGAACCTGGGTCTCTCACTGTGCTCCAAAGTAAAATGTTCACTAATACAGGTCTGGTTTTGCTGCTTCTTTCTGTCTTAGTGGAATCTTGAGCCTTGAATATATTTCAGACTTACACTTTGCTGGCCGTGCTGGGTGAGCAGTTTGTGTCTGTTAGATTTTCCTGTTGTCTGCTGTCCCAGCTCTAATAAAAGGAAGTCCATAGCTGTGTTTCCAAACCCCAAGCATTACTACACAGGGGATACTACAGGGTGTTTATTGGTGGCTGTAGCTGCACATTCCTGCAGTTGATTCTTTGGCAGATCCTAGCAGGGGGAGCAGATGGAGCACCAGAAAAGGGAACAAATGGCCATCAGACAAAAGGCTGCCAAAGGCTAAAACTGCCAAATTCTCATTTTTGTCTGGAAATGCAGACAGCAGTTGGTAATTCCTTTTGAAGTTGTCCACCTGGCTATTCTCTGTACCAGCCCCACAACAGCACTGCTTTAATGACTGATCTGTTCTGTCTCTTTTCTGTGGATAAAGGACACCAGCTCTGCAGAGACAGAGCAGAGGCTGAAGATGGGAAGACTTGAGCCTTACAGATGGTAGAGGTGAGGAGCTGCTGGGTGCAGGATGCTGACTCTGTGTCAGGAGACACAGAACATGAGAAGTAAAATATTCCAGACTGTTAAGGAAAGCTCAAATATTACTTCTTTCCTCACTGTTTAACATACCACATCTTCCTCTGAAGCTTCTTAAAAGGAAAGCAAAGCTCTGAAAAAAGACTGAAATGTCAGCACAGTTGCTTTATTACAAACCTGTGATATAGTGTTGCCCCTTGTTTTCAAGATTATTACAAGCTAGGAAGCAAAGTATTTCAACTTTAAGACTGGTTCATGATTTCAGAGACAAAAAATCTTTATATTCATTGGTGAGTATAATTTCCAAGTCAAAATGTCTATCTACTATTTCACTTGTCTGGGCTTATAAATGCATTTGATGTTATCCCATCCTAACAGGAGTTATATCAAATGGACTGGCACAAAAACAAGGCCAGTACTATAGGGTATTTGGATAATTTATTTCCTTTACTCTGAGTTTTAACACTTCATGACATGTAACAAGGCCTCTCCTTCATTCAATTTACTGGATTGCAAATCAGAAACCTTAATAGCAACGTCTTATGGGTAAATTGCACTGTTGAATATATCTCGATAATCTAAAATTAACAAAACATGAGAGAAATTATCTAACATCACAGTTCTTAATTTATAAAAGGAAAATGAGTATTTTAAAGAATGAGATTATGCATCTGTCAAATACTGAACAGCTGTGAAACAGTGAAATAATGGGAACTGGCATTTAACACATTGTAACTGCTGCATATAAATAAATGCAACATTATAACTACATAGCAAGTATGTTCTCTGACATAAATTCTGTGGTTATCAAAATTAATGACTGGCATGACATTATTAATCCATAATGCTTGTTGTTCTTGAGGGATATCTGGAATGACTCATTTATTATGGTGTTCATATGAGTCGAATCAAGGGATGAATTTAAAAAAGAAATGATGGTTATGTCAAGAAATGTGGGTTGGCTATTCAGGTGATGAAAATTGATTTGATAAAAGGAGATGTGCTTCCCTTGGCTGAGACTCTGGGCCAGGTGTTCTGGGCAGAGGGGGAGTGCTTGTTCCAATGTTAGGGCAAAACTTTTGAACACCTCTTATTCTTGGAACAAAAATACTTTTTTCTCTCCTTCTGACAGATTGTCACAGCTGACATACTACATTCATTTTGGCACTCTAATGGCTAAAGGCATGCTTCCAGCTGAGACCACTCTTGTAAAATTTTCTGGTTTTTGGAAAAAAATATAACCAAGGAAACAAAGCTATCTTAACTTCCCTTACAAACACTTTAAAAACTAAATCGTATAAACTACACATTTTTGGATTTGGTGCTGTTTTGTTTTCAGATGGGACTTGAGTAGAGCTCTGTGTGTAACTGTGAGCATTTATGGTCACACGTCTTCTCATTTCTCAGCTTGGTTGATACATCTGAAATCTGCTGCTTTCTAAGCCCACATGAAACTGGCCTGTGACCTTTGAGATCTCCTTGTTAAACGTTCCCAAAGATCTTTTCTGAAGGGTCTCACTGGTCATGGCAGTCTTTAATCTCCAACCTTTTGTTGAAATTTCATGGCAGTGATGCTTGTGAAGGTGCAGTGTCATGCAGGAGACAGGGGATGAAGTCCTGTCATATCCTCCTTGACAGCAGCAAAAAGGGCAAGAGGTGCAGTGATAAACCCACAGCACAAAAGCCAATGTGCTCATGGTAGGGTCAGTGCAGTTCCATTGCTGAGGGTGATATTTCCACTTCCCTGTCATGCAAAGAAATTGTTTCTTCAGGTGAGAAGACATTGACAGGAGAAGCAATGTGGATAATAAACAGATCAAAACCCACACGTCAGGACAGCAAGATTTATCTGCAAGATTTGCAGATAAATTGGATTGCTTTTGATGTGCTTCTGTGTTTTAGGTTATGAAAAATCAAGGCTTTTTTATTGTTGCTGTTAGTCATCATTCAAAAGACATCTGAATTGGAAATATGTGCCAAACAGACAGGAAAAAAATTGCTGGACAGAAAAAGGGGGGGAAAACCCCCCCAAAAAAAAAATAACAACAAAAAGAAGAAACAAACCAAAACAAAACAACAACAAAAAAACTGTGGTGAAATTCAGCAAATTCCCTCCCATTCTCTCCAGCAGCTATGAAGTGCAACATGCATCACCTAATTTATTTTCTTCTTTTTTTCTCCCACTCATAACACACTTTAAAATTAGAAGCTTTTAAGACTGTAGGAAGCACAAAATTTTTCTTTCTCCTTCCCCAGCCTTAATTTTAATGTTTTTTTTTCTCAGATAATTTTGGAAATTTAGTGTGATGGCTTTGGCTAATTCCAGCAGAAAATGTAAGCCTTAATTGGTTTTGGAAGGGTCTCTAGATCTCTTTAAGAAAGGTTAAGCATTATTTATTTGCCTTCATTACTACTCAAAGCAATGGGATTACTGAAAAGGTTTGACATTCAAACTAGTTAAGGATGAGAAAAAGAGGCAGGAGGAAATCTTTCTGTGGGGTTCAGACAAAAGGAAGAAACATAAAAATGGAAAGGACAGGCAGAAGAAAAGTAAAGGCTGTTCCCTCACTCGTGCTGTAAGATTTTACAGTAAATACTGCTGCTCTTCTGCCATAATGTGTTTCCCTGTCTTTTAACTGCAGTCCAGCCATCCATCACTTGGGTTTTCCCATTTCAGATTGCTTACAGGAAAGTGATATGAGAGAGTAGCTCCTGGTGTCGATGAAGGGAAAGGATGTCCAGCATCCAAATCCTTACATTTTCCCTAGATTAGTATTTTACATCTGACAATACCTGAAAGCAAATACCAAATCCTGCTCCCTTTACTCTGCCCAGAGGATTTCCAAAGGTGTTAAGCACCCATTTCCATTTATTGTGCACACTCTGAGAAATATTTTAGCCATTGTATTAATGGAGGAGGGGAAGGAAGAACTTTCTCCTTTAAAAACTGAGATAAGACAAATCTGTTGCCTTATAATTGAAAATGCTTTGCCTAGATATTGCAAGCACTCGTGCATATTGTTGAAATAGAAACTACAATTTATGCAAAATCTGTATACTGCTGAGAAGATAGTTGGCTTTGCTCATTTCTGCAAGAATTAAAGAGACTTATTTCATTCTAATGAAACAGAATTATATGGACATTGGAAAATACAAAATGTCACACTGTAATGCCCCTGCATCATTCTTTAGCAGACACAGAATTCCTCTTGCTAGATTTTATGTTTCAGACCCAGCTCTGGAACAGAATGACAATTGTGTGCAAGCACTGACGCTTTGCTATGAGGAATTACATTAAGATTACCATAGCTTTTGCATACTGTGAATTTGGAAAGGACTTCTGGGATTTCCAAAAACATTTGTTTGATAGACAGTAAGGCTGCTATCAGATTGGGACTTGCCTCGGGTTTACATCCCATGTGGCATCCCTCTTCTTCTCTCCTAGACACCTTACCTCCACTATTGTTGAATTAGAAGTTAACTATCACATCAGTAGTATTGTTATACCTGTGCCTTAATTATGTAATTAATTGATAACTGCAAAGTATTATGTAACTAGAACACTTTGTTACTGTTATTTTGAAGGAAAAAGTGACAGAATGGAAGAATGTTAAGTGTAACTCTCATCATGTTAATAATAACTCCAATAATTTCTCATGTCATCAAAGGCTGGTAAGAAATTAAGATATAGAAATGAAGTTTCCAGGCCTTGAAAAGCAAGACATTAACCTAAATTTTCATTAATTACAAGGTGTGCAGATCCCTGCACTGAATGGACATGCTAAATATCCCCTTATGTTTTGGAAAAGAGCACCTTTAATCTGCTTATCATTTCCCATACTCTGTGCAGTTATTAGGTATCAGTCCCTGGTAGCCATGAACAGAGCAAACAGACACCCACAGCCTACCTGCAAGGACCCTGTGAAAAAATGAACAGATACATCACAAATAAAGAGTGCCTTTGTAGACAGCTGGGGCCTAATTAATGTGCAGCACAGCTGAGGAAGGCAGAGCCCTTGGCCCTGCAGGTATCACTGGATTTTGTTACTGCACCAATTATGATAAAGCATTGCCAGCACAAACAGCAGACAGGCATTTGTTGTGCACTTGGAGAAAAGGGTTGCTAGTTATAAGTCTGCTGGAAAAGTGTTTTGTGATCCTTTGTATTTGTTTTCTTTATTTTAAGTTCTTACTCCAGACAAACTGGAGACTTTCTGTTTTGGCTTTTCCTTTCTAGTGACCAATAAATTGACCTCCCCACTGCTCCTGTCTGATCCCAGATAACATCTTCAACATGATGTTCCTATAAGACAAGTAGACCAACATTCCTTATTTCATTGGAACCAGCTCCTTTCCTGACTGCTATGGTTCATTATGGTTAGTCCATTATAAATTACATGGTGTCTCCAGGGACCTGTTCTATACTTGAAATATCACAAGACAGCTGTCATGCATAATGCTGCAGAGAGCTGCTAAATTTATATCCACTAAAAATGTGCTTTATGTTGCAGAGTGACCCACTTTAACTTTGATGCATAAATGGGTTGGTTTTCCTTTTCTTTTAAGTATTATCTGTTATCTTCTGCTTGCCCACAGACTTAACTTGCTTAGGAAAGACCTTAGAATATATGTTATTTGTGCTTGGTGTATTTTGTGATTATCTTTATTTTATAAAACTTGGACATACTTCCAAATTCCCCTAGAGACAAAGCATGCAAAGGGCAATTTTTTCTGCCAGCCCATGTAAATTCTATCAGACTACATAAACAGACAACAGTGGCAGATTGGCTCCTGGAGCTTATGGTTTTCTCTGCTCCTAAGCTGTTTGCACAGCAAATAGACAGAAAAGACACTAAAGCACAAGTTATCCTAACATATAGATAATGGCAGTTTACTTGTATAGTTTTCAAATATGCCCTATGAGACAATTTTAAAAGGTTTTTTGCCTTTTTTTTATTTATGAGAATAAGAATCCTTCAAATTCTGCCCTGTTTTTAATAACATTTTTAAAATCAAATATAACTCCCTGATTCCATGTTAAATTTTCACCCTCTTAGAGGGGAGAAAGGGAGCAGACTTACTCTTAAAATGCCTTCAGGACACTGTGAACTACAAATCATCATCGACGAGATTTCCACAGGAATTCTGCCACAAAATTTACTTATAATAAAAAATATACAATAAGACATTTACGCTATTATTTGATATGGCTTCTTGAAGGTTAAATAGTTGATAATATATTCCACTCCAGAGAAATTTATAAGTGAACATATGGAAGAAAAGAGGCAAGAAAATTTGAAAATTCTGGTTTGACTTTTTCTACCTTAAGATGGTCAAAAATGGTGACTAGTAATCTTATTCCTTTCAGGCCAAAAATATCTCTTTGGTGCTAAGTAATTGCACACAATCTAAGAAGTTGGACTAGATGATTGCTGTAGGTCCTTTCTAACTGAAGTATTCTATTCTGTTCAATTCATTTTTGTCCTGAGAAAATGGCATGGCCTCCACTGGTCCTGAAACCCACGGAACTGATGTACTTTGATAATGAACTCTTCTGGGCCAAAAACTCAATTCCCACTCTTGGACAGTGTCTTAGGTTACAGTGTAAGATGTAACCAAAATAATGCATTCTGTCACCATCTTCCTAAGTTGTTAAAACAGATGGGGCAGTGTCCCTGATCTCATCCCTGATAACTCCCTCGGGGGTCTAGCTGCACTAATGGGCCCTCGAGTCTCTCTGCAGGACTGACAGAGTTACATCATCCCACTGGGAGAGGCTCCACCCAGGGGGAGCAGCCAAACATTCCTACCTGGATACAATCTGAGCTGGGAACATCACAGCAGCCTTACCCACTGCTTTCCCAGAGGACAAGAGCTCCATAACCACCACTGGACCTTCAGAGGAAGACCAGGCCCTTCCACAGGATCACAGCTTCAACAGAACCACATTCATCACTCCAGCAGGACTGCAGCCACCATTCAATCAGACTGCCACCACCACCCTGACCAACAGGGTGTCAGGTTGTATCGTGACTCTGTCAGTTTAAGACAGTGGTTTTTACCTTTATTTCATTTTTCCTACTAAACTGTAGTTCTGACTTGTAATCTCACACTGGTTTGTTTTCAAACTAGTACAGACAGGCAGAGATGGTGATGGAAGCTCTCTTCCTCCAGGTGTCTTGGCTTCATGTATTATATTCAGTTGAATTTTGGGCTATGGTACAGTGGTAGTGTTTGCAGTAGTAAACACCAGGATGTCCCTGCTCTTACCTCTTCTTCTCTTGGAGTCCTTCTTAAGTGAGTAATAATCTCTCTTTTAAAATAGGAAGAGAATTGTGGAGTTGCTTAAGGAATCCAGGGGAAGGGCTCCTCACTGTCTCTGCATGCTCCTGTTGTTTCATTATTCAAAAGAAACAACATCATATATCTCAGTGTTTTAATTTAAAATTTCAAACTCAGAATGGTTATCCTGATCTTTTTACATCATGTGTCCTGTCTCCTGATTTTTAAAACTGATTTAAATTACTTGTGTTTGTTACCAGCAATGCACAGGAAGAGTTGCATTCAATTGAATTTAAACCACATTTTCAAAACGAGAGGGCTAAATAAGGTTTGTACATGTGAAGACTTAAAGTAGTACTAAAGTACACACTAAGACTTATTCCCTAACAAATACTTTCCTTGCTCAGGCAATTTGCTAAACTTGCCCTTTCTCTGCTTGCATTAAAAAAAACTGTTTATGCAGTGGAGTTTGCAACTTTCTTTTGACTTTAGAGTAATTTAGGGAGAAGATGTACACAAGTGAGGGTCAAAGAAATGTACACACACATCACCATTTCAAATAAAGTTAGTGAAAATGTCAGGAATCTGGGGCAAAAGGTTTTGAGGCTTTAAAATTTGAACTTTGTAGGCTGCGTGGAGTCTGGAAGCTAATAAGCTCGACTTGATCAGTGGGCCTCATGAAAGTTCATGCATAACCTGGAGGTTTGTAAATAATAAAATAAGTTTTTTAAAGCTGATTTTAATGAAGAACCAGAGTGTTCATGGGTTAGCTTTTGAATGGTAAAGGTTAATGTAGACTGCAATTACTTACTGTTTTTATTCTTGTTTGGTCTACTGCTGGATAGGAAAATAGTTCAGCTAGACTAGTCTAATTAGAAGTCTTGTCAGACTTTGAAACACCAGAGATTCTTGGCTAGATCTGATGATTACACAGAGGTATTTAAAATAGTCCAGAAGAATATTAAAAAGAACCTTTTCAGTACTGTAAAAGAGAATGAGAACATGAATTTTGGGCTCATTTTCACACTTTTGCTGGGAGTAGTTATTTCCTACCATTGGAAAGCATCAGCTTTGCAGAAGGTGACCTGGGAGACCTGGGGACAATCAGCTGAGTGTGGGTCTGTGGTGTGACCTTGCAACTGTGACACCGCTTGTATGTTGGGCAGTGCTAGCAAGGCTTGAGGCAACAGCTAAAGGGGAAAATCTTTCTTGGCATATGATGGCTGTGTTTAAACAACACACAGTGGTCAAAAAGTCCTCTAAAAAATACAAAAACCCAACAAAACAAGGGAAAAAAAGAGGAGTGGTCTGTTCTTAAACTATTGCTCCAAAATCAAATTGTTCATTTTGCCCCATTTCTCTTTTTCATTTCTTTGGTAAAGGTATAGAAAATTCAGTGCAACTGGGATTACTCCAAGTTCAATATAAGCAACATAATTACGCCCATTGTTCATAAAAGTACTTCCTAAAATTATGGGTATGTTTTGTATTCAGTGTCACATTACTGTGGCATAAGAGGAGCAACAGAGAGAAAAGTTTTATTTTTGACTAGACTGTCTCTTTACTCAGTTTTGTGGAAATCTGAAATGAATGTCATCCCAATGTTAAGAAAATTAAGTATCTAGAACAATTTGTGTTATTTGAAGAAATAATCTACATTTAAGGAAAAACTCTGTGTTCAAGCATTTAGTTCCAATACATGAAACAAAAGCCTACTTTTCTGCAAAAGTGTGAATCAGATCCTTAAGCACTGTGCATTTTCTGGGGATTTAGGCTTTAAATGTCAAGCCAGTTTTTTCATAGAAGCAACACATTGCTTTTTGGTTTGCTCTTGTTTTGGCAGAAGCTGCAAAAAAAAAATCAATTTTTACTTGATTTTTCAGGCAGCTGCTGTCCTCCATCTTAATAACTGCTGTCTTAGCTACCTCTCAGGTCCCTTATCTGTCAATATATTATCACAGAGTTGCCACTTTTTAAGGATAGTAAAGGAAAAGCTGTACTTTTTCCAATTTTCATTCCGTACATAAATGTACTTTTTGAATCCATTTAAACTGGGTCAATGCCACGTATTAACAATAATCTCCATTGTTCGGTTTGTGTGAAGTTGCCTCTAATTTTGCTTTGAATTTGTAACTTAGTAATTTTGTTACAACAAAGAGTAAATATTGCTGTTAAGTATTCTTATAATACACATAATTTTATCTGTTGTATCTCCCTTTCTTTTTCTCTTTACCTGACTAGTGATGCCACTAAACATTTAAATCATGAGAAGAAAGATCTCTGACTCTTGGCTGTATTTTCATATTTGGTTGTATTAGAATTGTTAACAGAAGTGTCATAAACAATGTCAGTTATAGGAGCACTATTATTTAGCAAGCTGAAAACAAAAAGCAAATAACTTTATGCTAGACACAACATTTTAGCTGTTTTTTTCATTATTTCATTATTTCATTATTTTCATTAGCTTTAAAGTATTTGCTTTAGAAAATTATTTGATCATTTGTGATGGTCCGAACCACTCTGCATATGAAATTGTGAGACACAAATGTGCACTGGAATGATCTCTGAGGCTGTGGTCACATGGATATCCTGGTGATCAGGAGAGAGGAGGCTGAAATGGTCAGGTGGCTCAGTCCAGGGGGTGTTGTGCCAGCTGGGGTGTCAATTTTGATTCATTAAGGGAGAAGCCTTTTTTTTTTTTTTAGTGCTTTAAGCTAATCTCTTGCCACTATTTTTTGAAAACTTGTCTGCTAAAAGTGAAACCAGTTCAGTGGCACTTCAGTGAGAGACAGCAGAAACACTAGATACTTCTACTTACTAACAGTCATGGGGGTTATGATAATGAATAGAGTGGATGAAAAGCACAAGGGAAAAGGACAGCACGACAGTAACTACATTTTCCTCCCTTAAACTTTTCCAAAGAGGGTGATAAAACATACACTTGTAAGTGGGAAGAAATCCAAAGGGAATTAAGGGCAACCAAGTTGCAACAATACAAAAATCCATTTTACTGGGGAGACATGAGAGAAGAGATGTGGTGTGGGGGTGAAGGGCAGGTATCAGAAGAGGTGAGGCCATGGACTGGAAATAATGAGTCTTACTAAGACTCTGAATATTTCCTTGGAGTTTCCCTGCTTTACTACTGTAATAGCTGCTCCCACTGGTGTTCTCTGAACTTTCCTTGATATTTTTCTTAAGGTGGCACCTGTGCTCCTTGCCAGGGGTTTAGAAGGACATTTGGAAATAGAGGATCTTTGTTTGGTCTAAATGGGCCAGTGTGCTCCTCTGCAAATCAATCCTTGCCTGGAGCTGACTGTGCTTGGGCTCCCTGCAGCCCCAGAGAAAGGTTTAACCAGAGTTTAAACAAATTGCTCATTTATACTGGTTTATACTGGAGGAGAGCTGTATTTCATGGGACTGTGTTTGGATTTTGTCTATGACAATGTGAGTCCTCTGGGCCATAGGAAAAGCCTTCAGAAATGGTAGGGAAGCCTGCCTGAAAGATGGAAACTGTTAAAATTAGAGGGGTTTGACATTTGTTCTTTATTCTGAACTGAAACAAATTAAGACCATGCAAATGAAGTTTGTGAAAACATCAGAGAGCAGCAGTGGGCTGGCTGCTGGGAGCCCAAGGTTTGAGATGTTGTTCTTCCTGATTCATTAACGTCATGGGCGATGTTCCAAATCAGCCTTCATTAGTTTGATGCATATTTAAAGAAGTATGGGAAATGGCACAGAATACCAATATCCCAGTGATTAGGACTTCAACCAAAGGTAAAAGAAAGATGGATATTTGCTCCTGTTTTGTGTAAATCCTTGGTTTGAGTACAAGTCTCCGATATTCCAGCAGTTTTTCTCTGAATAACACTTCTTAATTGTTTGTTTGTGCAAAAATTGTTCACATGAACCTCATATATTGAAAATACTTATTTTGAAAAATTATCCATGTGTTGCAATATTGAAGAGCTATAAAGCTTTCTGAGACTGCTTTGGAACACTTCACAGACAAACCCTGACAAAATTCTGTAATGAAACCGTACCTGAAATAGGTTTAATCACATTGTGCTTCTCACGAAAAATATCCAGTGTCTCTTGCAGAGGGAGGTAACAAGTTAGTACCTTTATCTGCACCACAGCAAAAGATAAATGGAATTTTGTTACTCATTCCATGTAAAAAGAATTCCTCCTTCAGATGTATGGCAAACATACTTTTAAAATTCACTGAAAACCTGATGTGCCTGCAAATGAATGCCTGAAAGGCAAGAATATTTATCTCAGTTCAATCCCATAGACTGTAGACATAACTGAATCCTCTGAGAAATCAAATATACAAACTCTGACTTTTAAAAAGCTAGATGTTTTTTCCTTGAATCAAGCCAACAATATGTAAGAAGCAACAGTATTTATCTATTTAAAGGCATAATGACAGAGAAAGACTCTGATCCTATGAGATAATTTAAAAAGTCTTTTAAAAAATTCCAGCTTCTCTTTTTTTCCAGCCTTTTCTTTGTCTAAAGTATTTCTTAAATGTCATTGTATAGAGACTTCAAAGATACTGTCTCGGTTCATCTTAACATGAATTTTTGCAGTCTGCAGAGCATTATTTTTTCATTTAAACAGCAGAATGGAAGACATTAGGAGGTACACAGAGAAGGTAGGATAAAACACTTCTCCAAACACAGTTTTTCAAATCACTGCAAAAGGACAGATGCAATCACCTCAGTACCAGTCAGCACAGGGCACGAGTGTGGTTGTGTTCCACAAATCAGAGCCCCTGGATCAGGCTCCCACACACCAACCCTCAGGGACAGCAGCTCAGCAAAGCCTGGAACCCTGGCTTTGGAGTAGCCCACTTTATTGAGTTAGGAACTGATAATGTGAGATACTGAACTCCCCCTGGGTCCTGGGTTTTATTGGTTTTGCATGGTGCTCACTGAAACAGGCCACAAGGTGCAAGCCTGACATCCTATGTATCAGATGCCCATTTTCACGTTTCATATTTGCCTTAATTTTTTTGATTGTGACTTCAATGGTAAAATATTCAATAGACTCTAGGCACAGAAGCAAGGCTTTTGCTTAGGAAAGCATATAAATTATTAATACATTATTGTCTTAATAATATGTAATTATTCTACAAGATACAAATTTAGATATGAAATTACAGTGGTAATTTTTACATGTAAACATGATATACTCAAGAATTTTTCTCTCATCTAAACTAAGGAAGTAGTATGACTGCAGTATTTAAATTTGTAGTACAGCAATGCTGACAGGAGAATGAAATATTATATGTGCATTTCTGGATTATGTAACTGTTAAAAACTTCCTTAAAAAACACCAGCACAAAGACAAAATCTGACACATCCCAATTCACTTTGTGCTTTTGGCTTTGAATTTTGTTGGAATTGTTTTGTCTGTTTTTTTTTTTACATATATGTAACTTGCTGCTATTCTTCCAAGAATAGTTTGGAGACAATAATTATGCACCATGAGACCTACAATTTCACATTCAAGTCTAGAGCTTTCATGGCATCAGTGTCCAAATAATGTTGATCCTAATGGCTACTTGGTGCTTTTGGATAGAGTAATTAAATTTCACAGGGAGGGGAAGGAGTACTGCCAAAACATTTTAAGTGCTATCTCAGCAATGTGGAAGACTTGGCATTTCCCACTGTTGTTTTTCATTCCCAAAGCACTGTAAACATATGCTGAAGAAGTATTTCAACTACCTGAGCACAGTAACACAATATAATATCAGTTGAAGTCCTCTGAACTTCCTAATTTTTTTAATTAAGACACTGTAGTTGAAGAGAAGCTAGTTCTGACCCAGGTAGTCAACACCAAAAGACAGAGTGCCCTTTCCATTGCTGTTACCCAGATTTATCCCAGCTCTCCATCATATCTTTTCTAGTATTCCAGGGATATCCTCCTGCCCTCTCCCCACAGCCACATACTCCACAGCAGATAGACAAACTTCTGTATTTTCAGAGAACAAATGATAAACTCTTCTAATCTTCAGATTCCTTGATTTTTCCCTCTATTTAATCCAGGAAACAGCACCAGGAAATGGGATGAGTATATCATTGCAGTTTAGCACCAATGTTTGCATTGACTCAATAAGTTCCTGAATTCCTGGAAGAGATGTGTTTTACGTATATCCTCTGCCATTTGGAGTGTGGGTGGAAGGCATACTTGAACTAAAGGTGTTAAAATGGCACTATTAATGTTTTTTGCTGATGCTCCCTCTGTAAGAACAAAATAGCTCCAACCAGTTAATTTTCAGTCTGCAAAAAAGCAGAAAACTAGTGTATTACTGTCCTTGAAAAGGCAAGTGTGTGTATGTCTGTGTACAGATAGAAATTTAAATAGACCTACATAAAAGGAGTAGTTCATTGCACTGAGAAAGAGGGTCACTTAAATAATTTCTCTAGTATCCTTATTTATTTTTCTTGCTTTCTTAGAATCACTCTGTCCTAATTTACTTAATACAAATGGAAGAAGGAGAGCAGTAGTTCATGGTGCCTCCTTTTTGCCACCCTAATCACTTCCAGCTATGTGAAAAGAAACCTCCAATGAACACACATTCTGTACTGGAACAAAATAATGACTCTGATAGAAGGCCCAGAAAAAGATAAACTGAAAACAACCCCCACATTTCTGGTGCTGTAACTTGAACATTTCTTCTGTTTGTTTCATATAAAAATTAAATTTCCTTTATATAGTCCATGAACAAAAACTGTTCTCAGCTGCTTGCATGCCTGTTGCCAAAGAGAAGTTGGAGGTCCAGGTAAGCAGAAGACAAGATTTTGATGTGAAACAATGAATAAACCAAATTTTACATTCTATGCAGAGAGCTCAAATCAATACTTCTAAAAGAAAGATCACTGTGTTCTAGCAGTAAGGAAACTGTCAGTGGTTTAGCAGCAGTATCACTGAGCCACTCTTCTGAGCAGTATGGGAAAGGATTCTAAGGTTTATGTCTTCTTTTTACAAGAATTTTCTTTAGAAATTATGTTTAAAACACTAGTGAGTTATTCTTAACAGATCTTTTCTTAAACTGCATTTATAGTGTGGATTAAGCAACAAATGTCCTGAGAAACTGGAGCACAGAAAACACCAGTGACAGCCATCCTTCCTAGCAGGCTCAGTGCCAATTCTCCAGAGCCACACCAGAACCTGTCTCTAACCTCACACTTATGATTCAAGACACACTTTCTGACATATATCAATGATTTCTCCTCCAAAAAATATTTAAAACAACTTCCAGATAGATTTCTGATTACATTATTTTTCATTTAAGCACATTTGAAACAACAACAAGAAGAAATCTTTTGCTCATTCTCTCCTTTTTTCTTCAGGCTGGTTTTCTTGTTATTGGCTTTTTGTTTTTCTGGTTCTCACTTCACACTATACTGCAGGTTTGTGTCTCTCAGAGCCAGAGAGAAATTGATACTGAGTCGTGCTGAGAATGCATTGTAGTTACCAAGGAAGTGGTTTCCCAAGCAACAGTAACCACATGGAATTTGACAGAATTTCTTCCTCTGTATCTGCATCATGTTTGCTGCTTTGCAGGAGGCAGTGTGTGGGCAGCTTAAGTGATCTCATTGTTAACTTTACTTTTTGAAGCAGATGTCATATTTCTGTATTTGTTGAAGAAAGACAGCTTCAGTTAGAGTTGAATGCTTGATTCTGTGTCTGTATTGGTTTTTGTTTCTTTGGGGTTTGTTTGCTTGTTTTAATTTATTCTCCTGCTAGCAGATAGATTGTGGATAGGCCAGATAATCCTGCAGCATGTGGGCAGATGCTAGAGGCAAAAGTCTCAGCTGTTACACACGCAGTGATGATATTTACCATTCAAGAAAGCCATGCCAGCACCTTGGTTTGCTCCAGCAAATTGGATGAGACACTTGCCAGCTTGATGATGTCAAAGAGTGTAGGAAATGTGCACATGTTCAGAATTAGGGAAGGCTGTGAAACAAGAGAAAGACGGGGCAGAAGTCACAACTCCACTATGGTGGGGCAAAAATAAAAGATTGTGTGACAGCTGGGCCTTAGTCAAATAAGATTTTCAGTAATTTTCCTTAAATTCAGCAATGTGTCTTAATACCCACTTCACATGCATAGCAAAATCTTAAAAAAGAAAATGTGGTGGTATTTGCATGGGCAGAATCCCAGAGGAAGGTGTGTATTTGAAGCAGGAATTACATTACTGTAATACTTTGCATTCATGTTGTGCTAGTTTCCTTAAATGTTTTCGAAAAGTTAGATTTCTGCTTTGTCTAGGATAGAAAAACTGGGTTTAACTGTCTTAAAATATCAAATTTTTAACTCTCTTATCTTCTGGATTGCAGATAACTATGGATAAGGAAATGTTTGAGCTAAAAAAGCTTTTAAAAGGTATGAAGAAAGCATTAAGTACGTTATGAAAATGCTGAGGACCATGGACCTGAGCCAGTTCTTTGTATACCCAGCTCTAATGAACCTGCTATTTACCCATAATTGTAAGGCTCCAAGCAGAGACAGTGGAGTGAATGAACAAGGAGATTATTAGACTGTTGGCTCTGGATCTGTATCAGCCTCACCAGGTACAAGATGGCTCATAAAACCTTTTAGTCTATTCCATCATTAATATTTTTTCTACCTTCCTGAACTTCATACAAAGAAACCTTTTACTTTGACTTTTTAACCTCACTCTCAACCCTCTTCAAGCTCTTAGCTAAGTATCATGTTCTTCTCAGAGAAAGCAGCCTCTATCCAAGCAAGCCTCTCATTTTACCAGGAAATGGTAAAATTGTCCCACTGGGGACAGACATGGTCAGGGTCTACATTCAGTTTCAACTTGTGGAAGGAAGTATGTAAAAATCATTTCAAATTTAGTGGATATAAAGTATTTGAGATCTAGTGCTGTTTACTTAAAAGTTTGGGATTCTCCCTCACTGTGGTTATGTGTGGGATAATATCCCCATGGACTGAATGTCAAGCATCACAGTGCCAGGACCTGGAAAAAAGTGTTTTCTCCACAAAAAGTCCAAGGATAGAGGCCTGAGGCTGCTACTGTAATTGAAGTGAATGAAAAGCTCTTCATTCCAGAAGGAGGAGGAGCTCCTTTTCCTCCTCACCTCCTGGAATGGCAACAGTACCTTAATTCCACAACACATCAGCTGTTAGGCAGAGTCTAATGCCTGTAGCAATGAGAGGAAGTTAAAGGAACCAGAAAGCTCCAGCTTTGCAGCTAGCAAAGTTTCTTATAAGATAAACATAAAAGACTTGTAGCTGTGTTTCAGAACTTTTTTCTTCCAGATGTGAATTTATACCTATGGATAATAAAGTTTTGTGAGAGGCCGGATATGAAGATTGAATTAAAATTTAAAATTCAGAAAGCTTTTAATAATTATTTACCTAAGTAACCTGCCTATTTAATCTCCAAGCCATCTACCACTTAACCCTCTATTCTTGTGTCTGTTCCTCTACACACCACTCATTTACCTCTTTGTGTGAGATGATTTATCACCTGCCCTTCCTATTCTAATCTATCAATAGAAAAGTTGCCTCTCCCTTCTCTTTATTCAACAGCATTTGCATTCCTTTAACTCAGGAAATCATGGTCTACATTCCTTGCTCTTCATTGTCCCTTTTTCCCTCACTCTAACACTCATGCTACAAATGTACTTGAGGCCTTTTTTCAAAGTCTCTTTTCCTTCACTTCTACCAGCTTGACCTATAATCAAATTTATTCTTCCTAATTATAACCATTAAGGTTTTTATGGAAGTGAAATAGCACTCAGATCATGGGATTTACACTGGTCACCCTAAATGCCTGCTGTTGAACTAGTATTTTTATGAACTGCCTAATGCAGTGCCAAACCCTGCTGATTTGAGTGCATTATGGGAACAGGTGGTCCAGGCATAAACAGCAGTGGGAAGCCTTTAACTAGGTGTTAAAAAATGGACATTGGCTGGAGGACAAAAACCCAACCTGAAGGGTAGAATTAATTTTTAGCCCCCTTCTTTTTCAAAGTCTTCCCCCTTAAACATTAGCATCTTTTGTGTTTGATATGTTACAGAATACTGATTTAGTTACTGTTTTGCTTCGAGCAGGGAAACTTCTGTCTCCTGGGAACAAAAAATATAAACATTAATACAGAATCAAACATGGTGCTAAAATGCCACACATTCAAGTGGCACCCTGCAGGGAAAGACTGACAGATTTACCTTAAAGTAATTTATGTTTTCTTTTTTGCTTTTGTTATTTAATGGAACTTTATTTATATAATTGGTCTATAATTACTGCTTGATTTCTATCTAGAAGATTCTTTGATTAAAAATTAAAAACAAAGCCCAGCAAAAAAGAAAAACACCCTGAAGTACTTGATATTTTTTGTTCAGGACTCACATCTGAGAGGTAAGAGGCTTTTTTTATACAGTTTGCAGGATATCTGGTCATTCCAAAATGATGTGTTACATTAGCAGCTGGAACAAGGCAAACCAGAGTCCCATTGCAGTGCCCAAACATGTACTTTGTGTTAATTTTCAAGTTAATGGATTTCAGCATCTCCTTGTGGGGTCAGGTTGAAAATATGAGGGAGACCTCTAGAAGAGGGCAGCTACACAGATGCTTGGGTATCCCCATCAAAATTTAGGTCAGTGAAAACAACATCCAGGCAGAAGTTTTTCTGTGTACGGTATGCAATACAAATCTGTGTGCTCTGTGAGCACCCTGAAATGTTTTACCTCTTGAAATTTGGAAATCAGATATTCACTTCCCAGGGAGCTTCTTTCAGAAAGTGGCAGTAACTTGAAATCCATTAATTCTGTGTTAACATACGTGCAGAAATGTTTTGCAGTGACAGGCATTAAGTAGAAGACTGTCTCTGGGGGGACAGGACAGAAGTTAATAATTTAACTGAGTTCTGCATATTCATAACATCAACTATTTCCTTATTTTTGAAAAGCATTCCGCTCTATTCACATGTTCCACCCTATTGGATTATGACAGTAGTACTGTTTGCTGAATGCCATTATTCCAGAAAAGCCTAAATTCCACCAGCCCACTCTTCAATGTTTCCTCTTCACTAGTTGGAAACACCACCTTTCATCCAGCCCATGAAGCCAATTTTTCTTTTAAATTATGAGATCCTGAAAGCATGCTGCTCACAAAGTCTTTGCACATTAAAACCCTTGCTTGTTGAAGCCCAGATGGAATACTAAAGCTGTAAGAATTCAGATCTAATCTATGATGTTTATATTCTTTCATTAGCCAGTAACCAGACTTACCACCTTCCAAACCCAAATATCTGAGCAGCTCATATATCTTCATGTTTTCTGTGAGGACTTGTCCAAAATATGCCCATCTTTTTCTCAGATCTTTTGGGAAGCATACCACTACAACATTTTCATAAGATGTAAATACTTTTTTGTTTACTTATTTCCCTCTTGTTTTGCATCAGCCAGGAAGATGCACAGATCCTTCACTCAGATCTGCAGGGTACATGGTATCCTTGAAATTCATGGAAAACAGGTCTGAGAAAACTATTGTGCCCATTGTCGTGGTGCATTAGAGGTATTGAAAAAATAGAACTTCTACTGACCTGTGAAAACAGGAAAATCCTTTGTATGTTTCTCATCATTTACACGAGCCACATTTATTGTTAAGGTTAGGGGGAAATTATAGACCTTTTTTACCCAAGCAGTAAGGGTAAATTATTGTTTGCCAAATCATTTCCCAGGTCCTTTTCTTCCAACAGGTGGAACCACTTAGCTATTCAAATTGACAGATTTTCTCAGCAAAACCTTTGTTTCCCTGTGTGCTTTAGCTTGCCTGTTATTCTACAGAGTCACAGCCTAATTTAAAATAATGTCATTTCTAAAGCCAAGGAACACTTAGAATCACAACCATTTTCCTTCTTTCACTTCCCAATCTTCTCTTGATTCTCTTACTCTTTAAAAGGAATCTTTAATATGAAAGTGGGAATGTGTGCCTGTGAGGGATGGCTCTGCTTTCAAGTAGTGCTAAGTCATGTTCTTTAAATGGTATTAGCTTGTTAATTCCACCTGAGGTTTTTTGTGACAGATTAATTCATTTTAAGGCACATTCATTCAAGAACTATTCAAACAATAATTTATTAATGAAGCTTTTATCTTGAGGATTTAAGAAATAATACCAACACCTTCTGGCATCAACTGCTTTTGTGCATAATTTCTCAGAAAGATTATTCTTGAAGTTTAAATGATAAATTTGTCTTTGGACTTAGTCATGTGGCATCAAAATTTTATAGAAGTATTCTTACTAGAAAGTTTCTAGAAAGTGGCTATCTGGTTAGTTCATACTTATTGATAAACACATTAATATGCTTTGGTTTTCATTGAATATATTTTCTAGAACACTGGCCTTGATTTTATCATTTATGCTAACTTGGAACAGTCTGCATTACATTTCATATTTAGGTTATTTAGTGCTCCTCACAATAATGAAGTTATAGTGTCTTCCAGAACAAGCCGTTATGATTGTTCATTGTTTAAAATGGCAAAAAATGACAAATATGGAAACACATTTCATTAGGATGCATTTCATTACATAAAACAATATAAACCGTTTCCAGGAATAATGTTGTTTGCAGTTAGTCTTCAAGTAACTAAACACTTTCTTGATAGACTTCCATTTCTTTCATCTTGGACTGGTAACACTTTTCTGCCTCAGAGAAAGCACATAATCTGGTTTTGAAATATACAGTATTTACTGAGATACCATGAATTTTCATGGATGAGTTTGAGGTTTATTTCTTTTTAACAGAAATTCACAAAGTTACTGTGACTCTTAAATTCAGGCACCAGTTGAGATTCTTTGTATAAAACACGCAAGATAAAACTAAATTAAATGAAATTGAATTCACTTGAGTCTATCTGACCAGTCTAACAACTTCTACACTTGACAAGAGGAGTTAAGACAGAAAATTAAAGGGACATATTGGACAGGAAGACACTGTCCCAACCACTATTTCACCTTTTGTCCAAAACCTTCAAGGCAGACCAGATCATTGACAGGAATTTCTGGGATTATCTTAGATTTGCTGCTGATATTATTGCTGTGACTAAAACCTCATAAAGAGTTTTTAGTATTTACTATAATATTCACCTGAAAAATCAAGAGGATCTGTAGAGCACTAAGATCTCACTGAAACTGACTGAAAAAGAAAAACCTACCCAAGTGAACCCAAAGTTGGAATATATTGTAGAGAAAGATTACATCTTATTTAAATCTAAAGGGAAAAAAATTTATTTGGAGAGAGGGAAATATAGGACTAGTTTATTTAAATGGAGTAATATTTATCCTATTTATGATTGTACTTTGCACTGAGATTTATTTTACTCTGAGCTATTTTATTACACCAATAAAAGGATATTGTTGCCAAGAAGAGCAATTCTCGTGATAAATAATTTATAAATCATGATAGATAATATATAAAAATAACTTATTCTCTGAATCTGAGTAACTCAACATTGAAATACAGTGTGGAACTTGTGCTCTATATCCACACTAAAAAGTCTGGATAATAGAAAGTACATACACAAATACACAAAGTACATATGGCAATTATGAATGCTCTCATTTAAAAGCAAATACCTGATCAAAAACATTCAAAACCTTTTCACATCATGGTATTTTTTTACTCTACAGAAATGAAGATGATGTGAAAGGACTAAAGTTGCTGTGGATAGGAGCACAGAGCATTTTTTGAGTCTCTTCTCTGAGCCCTATGAACTTCCCACTACTTTTATCCTCTCTCTCATCACTGCTTGATTTCCACAGGTTCAGTTTTAGTCTCCTGGGATGTCTTAGCTTTGAGATTTTTGTCAGACATGGTGGCCATAACAGGTGATGAACTGCACATGCATGTACAGAAATGTCCTTTTCTGTGTGAAGCTTACCTTTGTTCTTAGCTTACACTTTTTTGTTTCTCCCAAATAACTGGATCTGAATTCAGTTCTAGAATTCCAGCTAGCATCCTGCAAGCAAAAAGCCCAAGGCCTTTGTGCTGTTTATCAGAAAAAGGTAAATCACACACAGTTCCTAAAGTAAAATAAGTAAAGGCCACATCTTCAGATGTGTGACTGTGTGATCTCACATCCTGCAGTCAAATTACACCAACTTACAGTCATTGACATCCTATCTGTTCTTATTATTTGTAAATTAGGCCAAAGTGACTTGATTAAGGCTTGGGTTTTTTTAATAAAGAGTTTTTTAAGGCACAAGAATTGAGTTAAAGTATTAGCATAAGACTTAAATGACTATTGACATGTATTTAATGTTAATACATGTGTTCTCATGTATTAACATAATTTTTATTAATAGAAATTAATACAAATTATGTTAATACATGACAACACATCCCTTTAAATTTGTGAATTATTTCGTATGAAGTTCACTTTTTGTAACTGTTTTTATATATTGACTTTAAAATCACATGAAATCTTTGCCATATGCAGCTCTACTCTTTTTTTAAGTTTATACTTCTTAATGAGATTACTTTTCATGGTTTTTGAAATGTTTCGTCATAAAGTGGTCATTTAATTCTTGTGTTTTAATTGTAACAGGCCATGATTGCTGCTGATTTATAGTATATTATCCTCTTACAAGCAAATTTAATCACAGGAGCTCTATTTCCCTCTAATATTTATAAGTGTAGTGGAGAGAAAATTCTGCCACATATATTATTTAGCAAATAACTGAGTATTTTCAAAAAAGACAACAATTCCTGAAAATCAACAAAACAAAATTTTGTTAAGTGGAAAGTATCTTGCAAATAGCTGAATGACTAACGAAAAATGCTAGAAAATAAGGTGGCTGTCTTCATACATCAATATCAGACAGTAATTTGACAATTTGGAGTTGTGTTTACATTGTATGAGAATAAAGATAGAAATTTACTTGAATAACTTCATCTCTGCTTTTATGTCTAGGTATTCTAACCCTGCTAATATTTCAAGTGTGCTAGCTTGAGGTGGGTGGTAAGGTAAGTCAGTTGGCGTATCACACCTTGTCAGCTGGACTGCTTGTGTTTGATCCTGAGAAGTGTGAATTTTGCATTAATGTTTGGAAGAAGGCAAACATTGAAACATAGCTTACATTCCTAAACATTTTAGTTTGTAGATTTATGATTGCAGAAATCTTTTTTGTTAAGGTTGAGCATTGAAATAAATAATGTGTCAGCACAGAGCAAACTGATTCCAAACACTGAACCAGAGAAATGAACAAACTCTTAATTGAATTCTAAATTGAAATGAAAAAGGGTTTCATTTAATAGCCAAGCATTTGAATTACTTAGTAAAAGTTTTATAGATATCTGTACTGAGAAAATCTTATGCCTTCTAAACAAACAGCAGAAAAAGTAAATGCTGTTAATATAAGCAGTGTGTTTTCAAGATAACATGAAAACAGAATATTTAATAGAAATGCAAATACAGTGCTATTTTCTTGAAGAGATTTATCTTAGGAAACAAATAATTTAATTATAGTGACAAAGCTTGCAAAAAAGATTTTTTCCTAGAGGTAAGTAGGAATTTTCTGATTATACATTTTTTCAATAAAGAAAAGTTTATAAAAACTGAAACATTCTACTGGAATACACTTCTTTCTTATTTTTACAAAGAGCCATTTTCCTGTCCTGAGGGTAATTTCTGTTCAGCCAAGAGACTGATTCTGGGCAAAACAAAGGATTTTCTTACCCACAGTCTTTGTGTGCCTGTGAAAGGAAAAATATCTTCAAAGTTCCTGCTCTCAGTACAGAAGATTGAAAACCACAATGCAGGTTCCCTACAGCCTAAGTGAACATCCAAATAGTAACTACAAACGCAGTTTTGGTCTTTTCTTCCTCTTCTGCCCTCTTTTCTTTGTCAGGAGAAGCTTTGAGAGTGCTTTAGTTTGTTGTAATATACAGTGGGAATATTCTGAAATTTCAAATGTCCGTAGCAATACAGCTCCTGCCCCGCTTCCTTCTGCACAGTGTAACCTTCAGCTCTTTGCTTCCCACTGTTCACTCCATCCAGATCAATAGCAATAATTGGTAATAGTTTGGTTCCTGTAGTGGATTGACCCTGGCTGGATGTCAGACACCCACCAAAGCCTCTCTGCCACTGCCCTCCACAGCTGCACAGGAAAGGGGACATAGAACAAAGACCTTCATCATAGATGTGGGCCACAAGATACAAAGAGATTAGGACAAAACACTAATTAGGATGGTTTTGAAGTTTTAAAACATTAGAAATGGCTCAATGAGTGATAAAAATCAGCATGATCTGGATTTGAAGGACTAATTACCTGAAATAGATCATACACAATTTCTTGCATTCATATTGTATCACCTTCAACCTGTGAGTTTAGTTTCAGTGCAGGCACTTACCCATCTCCTTTACTTTTGGGATATGTGGTACTGGGCTGCTTGTCAGTACAGAGGGATTTCAGCCTTGTCTCTCTGACATGAAATGTAAAATGATATCACAAAAGCAAGTAAGGATGGCAAAGACTGCAAGGCCAGGCACGGGAACTTTGACTCTTGATTGCATTCTAAAGTCTGGGTCTCTCCCAGGTTACCCAGGTGTGCTCCTGAAGCTCCATGTAGGAGCTATGCTCCACAGCAAAGAAATTTCATTGCCTGTAGGCTTAGCTTAGAGGGTTCACTGGACATGTAGGAAATTTCTGACAGATTGTTGTAGCTCATTCTCATGGTTATCTGAAAAAATACCAAGTTCTATTGAGTTCTACCTACTGTGAAGGTGTCTTTTTCATTTGTGGTTTTAAATTGATGTTTTGTTAAGGAATTAAATACAGTGCTTCCATTTCTGCAGTTTTATGCAGATCTTCCAACAACTTTCAGCATGAAACAACAGGGGTTTGGTCAATCCTACACAACAATTCAAAAGCATGTAGTCAAGCATGTTGCCTTTCATTTATTTCTTCTGAGCACATTAGCAAAACATTTACTAAAATAACATAAAAATTTGTACACAGAGAGCCTGCACTAAAACTAAAAAAATATTCATTTTAACTACAAGAATTGGATGTAGATAACCCATTATATTTACCCAACAGATGTTTGACCTATGAACTGAAATTTCTGACAGCAGTAATAGCTCTGATAAGTTATTAGTTATAATATATTAGTTATAATAACTAGTTATAATATAATAATTAGTTGTACTATAATAACTAATATACCATATTAGTTATAATATTAGTATATTAGTTATAAGTTATTAGGTCATTAGCACTAAATGTGATGAAGGAGCAGCACAGCTCATGGCTATGCTTTGGTTCTGAACCATAAGTGTCAGGAATCTTGGCTTCCATGTGGACTCCAAAGGATTTCCTTTCACAGCCAAAGGCTTTCCTGCTTTCTCTTGCATGAGTTTTGTCCAGCTTATTCTGGTTCTGGAATATCTTCTCTACCTCAGTTTGTCTTGCTTAATTTTCTTTACCTATTTAATTGTGGGCTCTGTTTCTCAGGTTTATTGACTCCTTTGCGGAATCACTCTTCTGGTCATGGTGTGATGAGCCTACCAGTTTTCTTTCCTTCACAGTATTACTCTTTGGTGGCTTATGCATTTTGTGTCTTCCCTCTTTTCCAGATCACAGCCCTTCCCTCTCCATTGCCACATTTCACTGCTGGTTCCTTCCCTGTTTTCTCAGAGCAGCATCTTTGATTCCTTTGGGCCTGCCTTGGACTGTATTTTGTGTGTGGGCTGCACAATGAGCATCTGGCCTCGTTTCCTTCAGTTCATGGCTGCACTGGAATTTCAGACCAAAAATAGAAACAAGACTCAGTGCAAACTCAGAGCAAGGGAGGGCACAGGAGTCAGTCAGCACTTGGCACTCAGGGAGATGGTGCCTGCCTGGGGAGCATGAATCACTGAGAATTTAACTACTGTGCAGCACTTAGACAGTCAGGGAGAGGAGAAAAATTCCTTACCCCGTAAGAATAATAGATGAAGTAGATATGATTGGGTTGAATTATTGTTTGGACATAGTTTCCTTGCTTCTGATTCAAATTCATAGATAAATTCATAATATTGAAGATCTGTGACAGAAAATATTAACAGTGAATATATTACTGAGAGAATTACGGTGAATGAGTGGCAAACCCAAGCACATTTCAAAGTTTCATCTTGTATTGAGAGGTATTAATTTTAAAACTTTGAACCTCAACAGGACTCAACTTGTCATTCCTTTTAAGCTGTGTTCTCTGTTTCAAAGTCTGTGAGGTGCTTAGAGCAAGGTCATCAGAGCGGAGGCTGAGATGGTAAAAAAAATGTTGTTCCGTGTTTTTTTTCACTTGCTTTAATGTTTAAAATATTTTGCTCTATATTTTTCTGAAAGAAACATTATACTCTGCGATTACTTGGATATCACTGGAGAGAAACCATGTTTTCAAACTTTATCATGGAGGAAACATAAGTGACAGAATAGTTCATTTAAGCCTTTCTAAAATCAGAATTCTATTCTGACTGAATCATAATTGATTATTTTATGATTACTTGACTGAAGGCTATTGCTTTAATTGATAATTTTTATTATTATATTAAAAACTTGTCCTCAGTTTCTTTCTCCCACTACTCAGTTAACCCTGAAGCAAATTGGTCTCCTTGCCATAGATGCACAGTGAAAAACCATCTTCCCAGTTCTCCAGAGACTGTAAAATGTTTGAAAGGGTTAATTGATTTTAAAAGTCTTCTGAAAGTATAAATATAATTCAAGGTATGTTAGAATTGATTTTGGAATAATATGAACTGCCATAAATTGTTACAGATTTTCAGGTGCCAGTGCTATGTTTCTTCAGATGCAGATGAAAACCTCTCTGATACATTCCTGCTCACTGCAATATTTTCTAAGATTACTGAACTAAGTTGTGTTACAAGGCTAAATGCATGTCTGATTTTATTTTCTCTAGACCTGCTCCTAAGGTATCTGGCACTTTCCTGTGTAGGTGCAATTCCACAGCCTTTCCACCATGGGCCATCCCCAGGGCTGCCCTTTGCTGGCTACCAGCCACCCCTAACCATGTGCCTGCAGCTCTTGCAATTCTTTCCTTTGGGGTCCTGTGACCTGTTAATTAAGAAGCAAAATAATCTCCTCTAAAACTCATGTAGTTTTAAAATATTAATCTTTGATTTGACTTGGAAATTAACTGTGTGAATAGAAGAAAGAATTTTTCCTCTATGCAAGCATGTAAAAATGCATTTTGATAAAGTAGTTTACAGGCATTGTTGAGTCACTTGAGGGATTGGCACACCCTGATAGTAACTAGGTCTGACCTAATTTCTGAGATCCCTTCTGAAGCTGTCTTTCTCTCAGCCTACTCACTGGCTTGAGCAGCAAACCCTCCTGAAGCAGGTTCAGTGATTTCCTACTTCTGTATTCCAGGATGTGGGCCTTCCTGTTTACAACGATCCAGAAATGTAACCAAGGCATTTTCTGCCAGCTACACCTACACAAAGTGACTCTGTGAGGTGCATCACCCAGCCTGTGTGATACTGCAAATCTGGCTTTACCTGGAAAGAAAAGACTTTGTGCTGTCAGTAAGGGAGAACTTCTGAAGACCATGGTAGGGGACTTGGAACTAGATGACCTTGAAGGTCTCTTCAACCCAAACTCTTCTGTGATCCCATGATTGTCCATTGGGTCACACTTTACAAGGGGGATGCAATCTGTGGTAGGACATGGCCACAAGCCAGCTCTGAGGCTGTCCCACCCAGCCCTGGCACTGTCACCCAGCCCTGGAGTCCTTTCCCTCACTGCTGAACTGCCTCTAGCCTCAGCAAGAGACACTAAATCATGGAAACAAGTGCACAAAAAGGCCATGCCTTTCTACATCCAGAATTTATTTAAAATTCTTTTAAACCTGTCTCTGTGGTTACTTTAATGGGCAACCACACCATATATGTTAAGGCTGTGCATCTGATTGGATTCCCACAAGTAGTGAAAGTATGGCTAGGACCAGGATCTCTTGAATTTGTAACTCTACATAGTACTTACTTCTCAGACAGTCTGTGCATGTTTCATTTTGTGTAACCAAAGTTTTATTTCTTTCTGCTATGAATGACAGAATTAGTTATTGATGTACGCTTGACGTATATATTCAAAGAACTAAAGATACCAGTGTATGATGCTAACCTCAGCCTTATAGCTCCCACTCTCCACAGATGTTTAGGAGCTTCTTTCACTGGCAGTAGCTGATAGATTATAATATTTTATAATATTGAATCCACTGTTGCAATAAATATCTCATTTGAAGAATAGCAGACTATTATTTTAAGCAGCTTTCATTTTCCTTAGCTGTAACAAATAATTTAGAATTATTCAGTGTAAAGTATATAGGTGAGATGTTAATAGAGAACCTGTTAGCCCAAAATGCTTTTTTAATCAAGAATTTGAAATTCAGACTGGAGTAGAATTTGATACTATAATAACATCTTTCATACTGAAGGCATTCTAAGGCAATTTCTGTAATGAGCTAGATAGTGTGGTGCTCTGACTGTGTGGGGAATACAAATATCAATAGCCACAATTTGTTCAACATAAGCTTTCTTACACAGAAATTAGAGTATGGAAATATGAGGGATTAAATACCCAAGTTAGTTTTCTGCGTTTTCAGCAGTCAAGGGCTTGACATCTCCCAGTACCTCAAACCTCAAAACCAGCACACACACATTCAACTTCACTGGAAACAAGCAGTGGCATAGAAAAATCAAAAAAATATCAAAACAGGGCAAAATCAAAAGGAGAGAGTGCATAAATATTTCCAGGGTGTCATTACTTCCAAGTTAGTGAGTGGATTGTAGCCAAAAACTGTCAGAAAGTGGACAAAAATATTCTTATTTTAAGAAAAGGAGAAAGAAAATATTATTTATTCTATTATATGGAAATAAGTATGGTAAAGATTAATTATACCAGGGAATAGGAGACAAAAATAATAAATTCTTCCTAGTTTAATAGCTTATACATTGGAATTCTTTGTATTAGCACCTTGTACCAAGCCTTTGGCAAAGTCTCTAAAGTTCTGATGGATGCATTGCTAGAAAATATCCTCATTATTGAGATACAAGTCTGTAGAGCAAACAGCAATATCTTTCTATGCTGTACAAATCTGCATTAGCTTCACTAAGCAAAAATAATTAGAGTATCTAAAGTAAGAAAAGTCTCTGTTAAATACAAAATGAAAAGCTAAAGAATATGCAATTTCATTCTGATTGAAAAACTGAAGTCAGTTTCAAAAAGCAGTTGTAATTAAAAATATTCAGAAAATCTGGTGTTATTTGATAATAGAAATAGGAATATAAAAATGTTTTGAATTTTTTACTTGTAAGAAAGTAGAAATAAAGTCTTTGGCCAGTAGAACAAAGATTTTTCTATTCTAAAGATCAAAGATTTCATTCTTAAATTGTGACAAGTGCCAGTAACTTAACCATGGATTTGAGCATACCAGTTCTTTGGATAAAATAGGATAAACCAGGCTGACTTCCAAACAGAAATATGTGGAATAGCTGCAGAAGTATAACTTTTTCTGTACAAGATGGTGGGAAAATGTCTCTTGGTTGTACAAATACTTCTGTCATCCATTCAAGCAAAAATCTGGAGCAATTCATCTTTAGTTGGAAGAGCAGATACAAAATTTCTTTGTTTCCAAATCTACTAAGTGTTCATGCTGAATTCCTCCCTGATTTTGCAGGGAAAGTGTCACAAGTTTCAGCTAACTGATGTTCATGAGATGTTCGATGTCACTGTGAACTTCTCACTGACAGACACAGAAATTCAAATGTTTCTTCTGTGGCAGCTTTGTCAAGCAAAACATTTCACTTTGGATCAAATTTCTTTGAATGTTTGGCTTTGATGACAATCAATCTTTGTTCATAACATATCTGAGAGGCATTTTTGTGCATTTTGTAAAATTTAAATGTCTCCTATTCTGTTAGCTAGCTCACTTGAAGAAGTGACTGATGTGTACCTTAGCATGTTCTGCTCTCCAGATGAACAAGGTGAAAAGGATAACATTTTAGATTAAAAGTTTTAAAGAAGAAAGTGTCCTGTGGGAGTTATTTTTCAGCCTTCAGATTTTTGTAACAGGCAAACAAATGGAAGCTTCAAGTCTTTTTAGAGAATATTGCTTCCTTGCATATCAAAATATTGCACATGGCAGAGACAAGGATGCTACAATGAAACAGTCAGCTGGAGGCAAAAGGAGATCTGATCTTTCAGAAAAAAGATTAAAAATTAATGTTGAATTCATTATTCTGTGTTAATTCCTGCTTGCTTAACACCACTTTGGAAGGAATAGAATCCCTTTTGTTCCTTAGCTCCATGATATGCCTTGCTACACTCTTGAAAAATCAGAAATGTTTTCAGTGGAGGAAACGCAAGAAAAAGTTTATTCCCTAAGCAAAACCCTATGCTACCAAACATTCATGTTTTCCCCTTTCAATTTTTTAACTTCATAAAATTTATGGGGGATTTTTTCTGAATGTTTTTGAAGTTACTTACTTGTATTTATACTGTTCTGATTACCTTTTGTGGTTGCACTAATTTGTAACATATTTGAGCTGGTTGTCTGACTTAAAACTCATCCTATAAGCATACACTCTTTAAAACATATAGGTTTTATTAATATTTTTATAAATTATTAATAAAAACAAACCAAATTAAACAAATTGGTTTTGCTTGTTTTATTAATGATTTTTCCAAAAGCACATGTATGAATGTATTTATGTGTTGAGAGATAGAGGCTTGATCTCCAAGAATGGCATTTGGGTCTTCACAAAATATATCAAAAGCTGCCATGTTCAATATGAAATCATTTCCTCAGTCTTTACCTATTATATAAGTAGTTCTTAAACATGCAGTACATTACTGCCTGCCTTATTTGCATTTGTCATGTTCCAGGGCTATTCCCTTATCAACATAAACCCTCTGCAGTTGTACTGCTTGCAATAAATTACTTCTGCTTTTTCTTTTGTTCTCAAGGTTGTCCAAATCTCTCAAGAACGCTTAAGGACAGTAAGGCTATGAAGAAACTGAGACTGACAACTGAAGTTGCATTACAACCTAGTAAGTTCAGGATTTTAACCCTGAAGAGTATAGAAAAGATCTGGAGATACTGCACTGACATTGAAGAAACTCTTACTCTCACTGCACTCTCAGCTGTGAACAAAGCACTGCATAATGGTGACACAGAAAATTTTAATAATTTCAAGGTAATCACATGTCAAGTTTTCAAGAATGATTCCCTTATTTGAAAACTGTTGGGCTGGGGGAGAGAGAAAGATGGATATGAAATTTCTCTGATCAAATTATAAACATTTAAAGATGCCTGTTCTTCAGTTAGGAAAGAGATTGGGTGTGACTGGTTCAGATTTGTTAATCTGGCACTTAGATGTCTGAGTTAAGCCACATCAGTCCCTCACTGTGTATCTAACTAATAATTTCTGAGCTCAGAACTTAAGCTCCTAACCCAGTAAACAGAGAAATGTAGCTCAAGCAGGCTACAGAGAATTCAGCATTTTTTCATAGTCTATGCAGAGGCAAAATATTCAATACTACTCGAAAATGTCTCTTTTGCATAGGTATAGATAATTTTAAACCCACAAAATATTTATAATTGATTCAGTATGGAACAGATCTAAGTTAAGAGACTCTGGATATGATGCCTACAGGTCAGACTAAATATATTTATCCTTAAAAATACATGAAATCACATAAGGAAATAACAGGAGACAATAATTATGCAATATTTTATATTATCAGTATTTAAATTATTCTAAATAATTTCCAACGTTTGACATATTCCTGCATAAATTTTAGTTTACAATGTCACAGCTAAATTTCAGATCAGTCATGGCATTTGTGTGAGAATGTTACTGATTTTAAAATGTCATTCTTTCAGGGATTTTACCAAGTATCTCCATCATCAATTTAATCCCATTGATTCATTTCTTTGGCTCTCAGAATGCTGAGCACTAATTTCAAATATATTCATAAAACTTTTGACACTTTCTTGAATTACATTGCTGGCACCACTTTCTTATTTATTCCTTCTCATCTCAAAACTGAAATAATATTAAGGGCTGCTTTAAATGTTGTCACTGACATAAGCAGTGCTTTTAAGGTACTTTTTAACCAAAAAGAGTATTTTTTTGTAAACATGATATGCAAAATAACTGTTCTCCATTTGCCTGAGAAACGCCTCAAAATGTGGTTTGTTCTGCTTCACACTTGCATACAGCATTGCTTAACAAACTATGTCAGGAAGCCAACCTACATCTTGAAGGAAATATTATTACTTCCTCTGTTTTAAGTCCAACTAAACATTTAGACAAATTTTAATTGAGACAAGGTGGAACAATGTGGCATGAATTGGGAATTGGGAGTAAAAGCAAAATTAGTCGCTCTGCCGCAAGCTCTTGGCTTGTTATTAAGTAAGATGATTACTATAATTAGTGGCAGAGAAGATGTACAATTGTCTTTATGAAATGGCTGTGGATGATCTCCAAAAAATTATCATGCTGTTTGTCTGGCCAAAAAAATATCACAAGAGGACACCTGTGTTCCAGAGAGGAGCAGTTGTAGATCTGTTGTGGCACAAGCTGTCACTGTCACGTACTGTACTTGCTGCTGGAATCAGCATAGGATGGGGAATGGGGAATACTTTTTGTTCCATTTGAACCAAAAGTAAAAGAGAGGTGGATAGCATTTAAACAAGATCCCTTTTCTTTCAATTATCTTCCTTAATGTTTTGAATTACATTTGTCTTTTTATTCTGTAGGTCAACCTAGAAATCCGTCTCCCCTGTTGCTTGTGTTATTCCTAGGTCAGGAAATACTACCCAGCCTTCCTCCTTCCTCTGAGGAGGGAGGCTGGGTAGTATTCCCTGAATAGGAAGAATAAGGTAGTATAACCTGATTAGGCAGAATCAGGCACTGCTTGCCTCTTCCACCCAGCAAGAGTGCCTGATTCTTATATGGAAAATGCCACAGCCTCCATAGGAAGCCTGAAAGTACCTCTGCCTTTGCCTCTGTGAATTTTCTTACCTGGTAATTACATAGGTTTGAACAGCATTTTAAAGGCAGAAAGAGCATGAACCCTGGGTCACTGTTCCAAAGAGTAAGCTTTAGTCTAAAAGCAAGGGAAAGGAAAATCTCACTATTTTTCTGGTCATTTTGAAAAACAAAACTCTTTCTGGGAATTTTTTTTTTTTTTTATAACAGGAAATGAGACTGCAGCGTGCTTTAAAACCTTCTGGCACAAGTTCTTTAGAAGGGGAGGCAGAGAAATGCAGGTTAGTCATCTGCAGTGAGGTGCATGACACTTAACTTCTTCAGGCATTAGTTATTTGTCATCATTTAAAGAGGTAAGAGATTTTTTTAATCGGGAGAACCTTTATATTGAACTTCCTCTTAAGTTTATGCTACCTAGAGTCTGTGTAATCCGTAGTTTCAAGGCAGTGTCTTTGCATCTGGGAGTTTAAATTCCATGTAATTTATGTATTAGACATTTAAATCCTTTTTTTGAGCTGGAATATCTGGTTTGGGGTGATTAAAACATTTTACGTGTGCTGTATTTATTTGCTCAGTCAAACAAGACAACTGTGAAGAGACCTGATCTGGTATTTAAGTGCAATTTTTAATCAAAATATCTGTTTTCTTGCTACTGTGATTTACATTAATAGTCCTATATATAAATTTTCTATCTGTATTTTCTATCTGTAACTTCCACTCATCCCATACAGATTGTTTTTCTCAGTCTCACAGTTCTGATACCTATGGTGTGGAAAGAATGAGGAAAAGCTTCTAACAGCAGTGCTACACAAATAGTACTTTAAGACTAGGGAGAGAAATACAGTGCATCCAAATGAAGATTAAAGAGAATTTGTAGAGAAAGAACTACCTGATTTGGAATGATACCAGGAACCCCATGGCTAATGAGCTCATCCTTGAGGAAAAAAACACCATAAGGTAAATTATGAACTCAGCCCCAAACGTACAGGCTATTAAAAGTAGACAATTCATTAAATGTATTTAATGAAATACATATATATAAAAAAATACTATTTCACAGGATCTGACATAGTGACTTCAATGATGATAGCATAACATTTAAATCTAAAACAAATTTTGATGAGAAGTTTTGCTGTCCTTCTGAGAAGAAATTCTGTTTCAATAGATGACAGCAGGGTCCTTCTCCTGTTTTTTTCTTTAATCAATTTCAAAGGCCAACAGATATTTCATAATGGTGCCTTTTTTCCTAAAGCAGGCATCTGGTAAGACATTATATTTCCCAAACTAAAATCCCCTCCTTTAACAATTGTTCAAGGTGAGTTTAAATAGGGCAAGACACATGCTGTTCTTACAGCTGTATTTGTTCAGGTGCACAGTTCCCAACTGCATGGGGCTACCCACTCCTGGCACTGAGTGCCAGAACACAGAAAAAAAGGGAAATGGGTAGGGAGGAGAATTTTATTTAAAGGTCCTGCTATTGTTAGAACACTTATAGTATCCAACGGCATTATAATTTATAGTACCAAACATACCATTTTCTCTTCCCTAGTGTAAAAAATCCCAAATTATATCATTGGCTGCCTATGGTTTGATTGGCTGCACTGTTCAGTCAGTAAAAAAGTGGGCCAGACCCACAGATCCAGTTGGTGGTAGGTGACAAGTTATGTCCCTCATAGCTCAATATTGGGGCTATTAACATCTTTATCAATGATCCAATTTAACATCTTTATCAGTGAACCAGAATAGGAGTTTGAGTGCAGCCTCAGGCAGTTTGCAGAGGACACCAAGCTGGTGTGTGTTGATGTCCTGAAGGGTAGGAGGGCTCTGCAGAGGGCTCTGGACAGGCCAGATTGATGGCCTGAGGTTCCACAAGCCCAAGGGACAGGTCCTGCTCTGGGATCACAGCAACACCCTGCAGTGCTCCAGGCTGGAGCCCACCCTTGCACAAGCAATAGCGTGGCAGCAGGACCAGGACAGGGATTGTCCCCTGCACTGGGCTCTGTGAGGGACCTCAAGTGCTGTGTCCCTCAAGTGCTGTGTCCAGTTCTGGGCCACTCCATTCAGGAATGACACTGAGCTGCTGGAGCAAGTCCAGGAATAGCAGCAGATGTGGGGAAGGCCTAGAGAGCCCTACAAGGAGCAGCTGAGGGGGCTGGGGTTGTTCAGCATGGGGAAAAAGCAATATCAGAGGAGGTTTTATTGTTCTCTGCAGCTCCCTGAAAGATGGTGAGAAAAAGGTGGTTGTTGGTCTCTTCTCCCAGATAACAAGTGATAGTACACGAGGCAAGGAGGAAATGCTTTAAGTGGTGCCGGAGGAAGTTTTCTAATGGGACACTATGGCTTGTTCACTGGAAACTGGAACAGGCTCCCGAGGGCGGTGGTCACAGCACCAGTCTGCCAGAGGTCACAGAGCATTTGGAGAACCCTCTCAGGTACATGGTGGGCTTCTTGGGGTGTCCTGTGCAGGACCAAGAGATGGGCGTGATGATCCTTGCGCATCCCTTTCAACTCAGGATATTCTATGGTTCTATACCACCGGGAAATCTTTTTTCACTGACAGGGTTGTCCAGCACTGGAACAGGAACCAGAGAAGTCTTGAATCTCCATCCCTGGAGGTGTTTAAAAGACCTGTAGATGTGGGGCTTAGGGACATGGTTTAGTGCTGGCCTTGGCACTGCTGGGTTAAAGGTTGCACTTGATGACCTTTAAGGTCATCTTCCAAGGAGCTCTACATTTTCCTCTTTTATTTTTTTTAATTTCTCACAGAGTCTTTAATAAAGAAAATAAATGTAAGTGCAGTGCCTCTAGCAGTGTAATTAAAATTTTAAGGCTTGATTAAAGTATGCAGGCTGTCAACTGCTACACCATAAGAGATTCTGCCACCAACATTTTATAATATGCAATGAATTCAGCGGAAAATATCCCAAAAGAGGGTTGCTTTCTCCTAAACAAGGATAATTCACAGCAAAATTTAAAGAAGAAAAACATGAACTGGACTGAAATAAACAAGACACTTCTGTGTGAATCTTAGTAAAGTTCAACCAAATATTAATGCTGTATTCCCTGGATAAGGCACTGTACATTTATATATAAATAATGAGATGTTATATAAAACATATGTGCTACAGACAGCATTGGTATCTGGACATCTGCCTTGCTTACTAATGAGGCTAAGACACTGGAGTGAGTCATGCTGCCAAGGAATATGTTCTTGCATTTCTGAGAGAGATTTTAAGATCTGGGTGTTTAATTCAAAAGAGGTTTGTGAGGAAGGGCTAGTAAGTGTGTGAAACATGAAGTAAGGCATGGGGAGACCTTAGTGCTGTACAAAATGATTGTGTGTTTTAATACAAATTATCCTTTCAACAGACTGTAACATCAGTTCCCTAGAAAGGTCAAGGGAGAGCAAAAATGGTTCATTTATAAAAACTAACAGAGGCTGAAAAGTGTTCACGTAAAATGACGCTGAAGCTTGAAACATGCTGTTTAGTATTTAATAAGAAACTAAAAGTTACCCTAAAACATTTCACTTTTTTGCTTTCTGGCTTTTATTTATGCAGCTCAGATATGCAGCTTGCTTGGAACTAAGATCCCCAGAGTGGCTCTGGCATAGGTGAAGGTGTGACACTGCTCTAAGAGAATGTTCTCACTGTCAAACAATTCTTTTGTTATAGCTTTGAACGCACCAGTCTGCTACTGGATCTTCTGAATGCTGACTTTTGCATGTTTTCTGTATCATGCAACACTTGCCCCTGGATCCCTACACAGGTTTTAAGGACTTGTCAGGCAAATAAAATTATAAAAAAAAAAAAAAAAAAAAAAAAAAAAAAAAAAAAAACCACCAAACTTTTTTTTCACTAAGACACTCTGAAATAATATGAAAAATCATTTCTGCTAATCAAACCTTAATATATAAGGCTCACCTTCCTTTTTTGTTGGGATAGTAATAAAAATATGCAGGTGCATCAGGATCAGCCACTCAGAGTGCCTTCTGCACAATGGTGGCCTTTCTCTGGCTCTGTGCTAGGCCTTATTAGTCTAAAAGTGAGCTGTTTTCCAGCATGACTCATCCCAAGCAGAAATAGCCCTCTGGAATACTTAATCTTTTTCTCACTACACTAATTTTATTTAAAGATATCTCTGGTGATTCAAATTCAACTGCAGTTCAACTTTGAAACTTTTGCCATATGGATTTCCCTGAGCTGTTATGTAATTTCTCATAGGCCAAAGAACCTCAGTTATTAACACTTTTCACTTGAAGCAATATTTTTTAATGAAGTGGGAAAGATAAAGAACTAAAGGAGATTTAGTGCTGTTTATTTTATGTTCATTGAGAGCCACAGGATTATGTGTTAGCTTGTAAATGGGCTGTGAGTTTATTTTCCCTCAAGAACAAAAATGTCCCTGGAACACTACAAGGAATATGGATTTCAAGACTCAGATCTAAATTTAGAACTGTGATTAATTGTGAGCTTCTGTGAGAATCAGTGTTTTATAATGATTGCTCATATGAACTGCTTTCTAACCTATCTTTCCATTTTGAAGATGTTTCTCTTTTAAGCTTTTGGAGATATAATGATCTTGGCAAAACTGGAACATTGTCTTTGCCTTGTTGTAGGATGAGGATGATATCAAAAAGTTATCACCTGTAACTAATCAAAGCACTGTAATAAATGAAAGAAAGAACAAGTTTCAAATTTTAATAGACATCACAAATATGTTTCAAGCTTAAACACCTTTGTGTGTTTCGTGGAATTTGTCACAGATGGAACTTTAAGTATAACTACCCTTGTGTACAGGAAGGATAAAGGAAAGTTGTCAGTATTTGAACATGAAAGAAATTTGCAGATAATATCTGTTTTAAGTTTCTGGTTATCCATTCAATTTTGTTATTTCATTTACTATGATCTTACAAGGGAGAAAATAAAGTACAAGACTTAGATAAAAAAATGGAAATATTTTTTAAAATAGTAAATTTTACAGAAAAAAACTGAAATCACTTTTTCCTTTTTAGCCATAGAGGTGATCAAAAAATGTCAAGTCCTTTAAAGTACCTCTGAAACACAATTGAAGCAGCTCTGAAAGCAATTGTATACAAAAACATCTGATACTTGAAGTAGCTGAATTAATACATTTTAATTAACTTAAGATAATGCCTGAATAATTTTGCTGTGTTGTACAGAAAGGATTGCCAGATAATTTTAAATTAGTACACACCCATTCTGAAGAATGAAGTGAAGTAAGAATTTGTCACCTTCCTGATTTTTGCAGAATTTTATGTAGGAGCTCAATTATGAAATTTTTGTATTGCCATCTTTACATTTCTCCTCAGCTGTTTTGGTTGGGGTTTTTTTCTGAGTTGAAATGTCATGGTCTAGTTACTCTGCTGTTTTGCAAACATTTAAAGCCAGCATTGTCCCTGAAAGATTAATCACAGTACCCTTCCATTCATTTAATCCCCCTCCCCGTGCTTCTTTCTCACTTGTTCTGGCACAAGTGCTTGTATGACCATATGGTGCATCTGATGGTGGTGCTGATCTAATGAATTACTATTGTTTTTAACCAGATTTGGTCCAAACCACAGCAGTTTCCAATTCATTTACTGTTCAGTTGTAAAATCTCTTGTATAGTTACTTGTCACCCTGGTCCTCACACTTTTGGTTTTTTCTGTAAAATATTTTTCATTTGGGTGACTGGAGTTTATAAACATGTCTTGGAAGTGCTAACTGTCATCAGCTCTTTTATTTATTTCTCTAATGTTCAAAACTTTTCATTTTGTTAAAATGAAAGAAACAGACGTTATTGACTGCACTGTACTCAGACTTGTGCTGAGTTGACAGAAGGGATGAGTCTTTTAAAGAATGTCAGTCCTTATTCTGACTTGTAGTGATTTTGGGTATGGAAAGAGGCATCTTTCATTATTCTAAAGCAGAAATCCCTCCAGTATTTCTTGACAAAGAAATAGAGAGCAGAGCTACTACTATGGGCTAGTGTGGTAAATGGAATCCCAAAATAGAGTGCTATTAAGAATCCTGGTGGCAGTCACTCAGGTTCTCAAAACAAACTATAGCTTTGAGATTTAGGCAAGAAACCAGGAGCAAGGTCTAGTAGGGACGGTGTACATCTAGGAAGACTGAGTCAGTCATATTGTCTCCAGTGTTTAAATACTACTTCCTTATTTTCCATCTGGCATGTTGGGGGGATGAGTGGGTGGCAGCGTGTGTGCATTCTTTAACATGCCCAAGTTAAGCTTGGTAGATTCAAAGATTCCCTGTGACAAAAAGAGAGAAAAGAAATGGAGGGGAACATCCTTTCAGACAGTGAAAAACAGAAATAGTTTCCTTCTATGTTCTTGCACCACACTGTAAGAATGGGCTTGATTAATAGTGTAAGAAAGAGTGTTTCCAGGTGATTAAAATTTTCTTCATTGAGTTTTAGATGATGGTAATTTTTCAGAGAATTCATGTTGGTTTTTAATTATTCTATGAACATTTTTTTTTCTTCCAAAACAAAGGAAGAACATTTGAAGAAGGAGAGGAGAGAAAAAGTGGGTAAAGGGAAAGTAAACACACATTAATCAAGAGGAAAGACTGAGAGGCAAGAGAACCTCACTGAAAGAAACAGACTTATATATCAGTGGCTGTAGGTGCTTTTATTCAAATGCAGTCATTTAAGACACAAGGGACGGAGATTGAAAAAAAAAGTAAATGCAGAAAGGAAATTGAGTTGAAGATACGGATTTTTAAAAAGGGTACATGAATAATGAGGGTTTATTAGCCCCTACAATTCAGAGTTTTTGAGTTTTCTGATATCCTTTGGCTACCTAGTCCTGGAGAACTTTACTATGAAAACCTTAAATTATGTTTTTATTTATAGCTTTCACATAGACTTAATGTCACTTATTTTAATACCGTTATGCAGGACTTGTATCAACACAACAAAACATAGCATTTTTGTTTGTTTATTTGAACTGTAGCATTAAGACATTATTATTTGGGATTAAATATCCACTGCGTGTGCTGGAGGTCAGGATTTTGCCTTTTCTTTCTCTCAGGGAATTTTCTCCTATTTGTTGCTTAAGAGATGATAACAACTGCTAGCTAAGAGAACAAAAGATGTGGTTGGGAGGAACAGAAAGGGTGCAGCTGGCTACTCTCTTAGCTGAGGGGTTCCTCTTGGGAAGGGCAGAGATTTTGACTGGGGGTAAGGAACTAGGCTGGGCTCCTCGATCACTCTGGGGACTAGAGTGGACAGGTGGGCTTTGGTGCCCCTTGTGCCCAGAGGATTTGCTGCCAGTGCAGAGCTTTTGTCTTCCCGATGTTTCTCCTACCATGGGTGAGCCTTTGCTTGCAAGAGCAGCTGTTGAGCTGGGGCTTTATCAATGCCTGACCTCGCTGGAAAAGAGCCCTCACCATCTAGTGGGGTGCCCCAGGGTGTTGTAGTGTGGTTTTTGTTTTATTAATATGTTTACTGTTTGATTTGTAATTCTGTAGTTTCCTTATGCTGTTCCTTTTGTCCCTGCCCTTTTCCCAGAACTTTTTTTACTCCTTTCATTAAATGCCAGTCTCTCTCCGAACCTGCTTTCTCTTGAGAAACTTCCCTGTCAGTTTTGTATTTTTCCAAACTCTATTAGTTCACTGAAACTGTTCTCCTCCCTTGAAATTCTTTATTGGTTTGTACATTGTATTCCAAACCTTGTTTTTCACTCCAAATTCTCCTCATTTGTTAAAGATTGTACCCTCCCCTGGGACCTGCCCCCAGTTCGGGGTCCTGGGACGCTGAAGAGGGGAAGTTTTACCATCAAATAAACTTACCCCAGGATCCGTGGTGCTGCTCTTTTTTTTATGCTGTGCAGTCACTGGTAGCTGGGATTCAATGGGGCTCAAAGAGGGGATTTGTCATCTTCCCTGTCACCATCCACTTGGGACAAGCGACACCAAGGGAAAACCCAGGGCCCTAAGAGAGGTAGGACCTTTCTTGGCAGACACTTGCCTTTCAAACCAAGACAGCCTGCTGTGTCTTTGAGAATTCATTCTCATAGGATTGCTTGTGTGAAAGCCCACAGTGGAAATAAACTTCCCTATTTACCATAATCCAAATAGAGCCAATAAGATTTCTTTTCTCTTTAGAAAAGAGGACCTAGTTTCTTTTTCAGTTTGTTTGGATAGCTGCTTTCAGGACCTTATCTTTTAACTGCTGAGATATGTACAGATTAGATCCAGTAGCTACAGCAGAGAGAGATTATAAACTACCACAGTTACTGACACACTTGGTGATTTAGAATCTCTTGACCTTCAAGTGTATTGGAAAGCCCATCTGCTTGGACAGGCTTTTGCCTGATAGGGGGCCACCTTTGTCTAATTTCAGTGTCATCCCTTTTGTCATGTTTACTAAAATAAATTTCATATGCATGCCTACAGCCTGTTCAGTGGGTAACACTGCTTTCCTCAAGTCCTGTCCCCAAAAACCTCATGTAACTTTGAATGTAATGTATGCCTGTCTCTGCTGCTGACTGGAGACCCATGTAGCTAAAACTGTCTTCCTAAATGCAGGCTAAGGGAGAAATTTTGACAATTACACCGTCATTTCACTCTTTTAATAGCTTTACTATTGGCTGTCCCAATGCATTAATTTAGAATGAAGCTAAACTGAATTAGTCATATCTATAAAAGCTCTTCAGGGTTGCACTTGTTATACTAAACTGAAGGATTTCCAGCTGGTGTGGCAGTTTGTGAGGCTTTTTTGGCAGAAAAGTCATGTAATTTACCAATGGGTACAAAATAACAGTTACTTCCAATTTGTTTACAGGTTTTACTACATCAGTGGTAAGTGCAGTTGCTCAAGGAGGTTGGGGAAGATGCTGCTAACACAGTTCATACAAAACCTCCTGTTCAGTACTTTGCTGTACCCATTTGACATGGAAAATGGAATGTTCCTCAAACAGCCTTCTATGTAATGTTTCTTCTTATACATTTTAGTAAACAGTTAAAGATAATAAACCCCTTGTGAGTGATTTCGTTAAAAAGAGTGTTTTAATTCTTAGAGTTGTATATATAAACCAGCAAATCCAAGAATCCATGTCTGTAATCTTGAATAGTGAATGAGTTATGAGTCTGAATCATCACCCTTTAAAATGAATGCATAAATTGTGACTCTTTTCATTCAGCCTGGCCAATAAATGAATTCTGCAGCAATGAAAGCAATAAAGAGTGATCTTGGGAGTTGTATGATCTCAGGCCAGGCTTTACTCTTAAAACAAAAATCCTTGGATTCATTCTGTTCATGAACATTATGTAGCCCAATGTTGTGTTAAGGACTGTTACTGTTCTTTGATAGAGGACACTTGGACAAAGGACAGAGCCTTGCACAGACTCAGGCTAGAAGGTTTTCATTCCTCATTGTTATGAAGAACATTTAAAAGTCAATGATTATTTTCTTCAACTAAATTTTTCACTTATTCAAAACCAGAAAAAAGTATGTTGCTGCCTCCAAAACATTTCTGACAATCAACTAAAAAATAGCAGAATTGTCTACATTAAAAGAATTCTCCTTTGAAATGTGCTCAAAAAATTTGAATTAATTATTTTGCCAGTCTACTAAAAAGCTGAATTTAGCTCTCTACACTTAAGAAAAAGGAATATCTAAACACAGTGGGGCCTAGGGACCGAGGTGTAATGTGACCTAATGGGAAGCACAATAAAAATTGGGTGTAAGTTTGCTCAAGAGATCTAGTGAACCATCTTCACTACAAAATACAATCTCTCTGCCTTAGGATCCTTAGCAAGAGGTTTCCCTCCCTCTCTTTCCTTTATGTATGGTAAAACTTTGGTTATTATACTGACTGGATTAGATGTTTAATAGTATCAAATCATCAAATACAATTTGTAATATATCAAAGGGACATATTCTTTTATAATCTAGTAAAAAGTCTTTATGTAGCTGCAAAGAAGTCTTGATTTCCTGGATTTCCAGGTACTTAAATCATAATTCCTATTTAGTTATAAATATTTAATACATCATATACTTATCTTTAATTTATTATCTTTAATAATTGCAGTGGGATTTCACAGAAAGTAGCCCACAGATGGTAAATTTGTTCAGTTCTTGGCATTGGCTTTATTTTTTTCCTAAGAAATGTTGACATTGTCCAGAGTACTCAATAAAAAAACTCCCCTTTTCTCTTTTCCAGAGTTTCAAATATTTCAAACATTCAATGAAAGATAAGAACATGAGATGCTACGTGCATTTCTGGCTTATGTGAAATGAATTTTTTCCACTTGAAGTAGAGCTCATAAGATAGAACTGCCAAGATTATTCCTATTCTTCCTTAGTATCTGATGAAATTGTCCATTCTAGGTTTTTTTCCCCCTGAATTTACTTCAAGGAAGCCTTCCAGTGTTAGAGTTCCATTATCGCTTCCTGCACACCATCTCCACTGTTTTCTCCTCTATTTCCATAAGTTTTATCACCTTGCTATATGCTATTAATTTTAAGTAAGAATATAAAGTCCAAAACTTTTCCTACCAGTAAATGCATTTTTTCCTCTAAAATGGATTCATAGCATGAATATAAAATAGGTGCATTTTTCAAGGTAGTGAAGAGATTTTTGTGAACTTAGATCCAGCATTTCAACAGGCCTAAATATTTTAAATATTTTTACAAGGTTAATTTTGAAAATGTAAGGACAGAGATTAAATTCTCTCCTCATTAAATTCCATGGAAGCAGGATTTAATTCTGCCATTTCAACACTATGGAAACCATTTTTTTTTTCCATTCATATATTAATCAAATTGCCCTCATGAAATCAGACCTACATGAAGAAAGTGCATTATGACCAGACATATTATTACATAATAGTTATAATTTAGGTTCACCTCTTTCTTAGTTTCACCAAAAGCTCATTTTCTGCCAGTTGATCTGAAGTCAAAATGGGTCACCTGGCATAATTAAGATATAATAATATACTGTTAAAAATACCTGAAAATTTCAGTTTTGAACAGAACTGAAGGCTTCTTCCTTTCACTTTCACAATATAAATAATTTATGTTATCTAGGCCTGATTAATATTATATTATCTATGGAGGAAATCATATCAAGAGACTTCTTTTATTATGAGAATGACTGCAGGGAATTATGGTCAGTCACTTGAGTGAAAGGTAAGTAGGGTAAAATAATAAAATATGGAGATTGGATAATACATCATTTTAATCAGGTTTGAAAGTTATAAACATACAGGAGATAGGAAGCTAGAACTTTGCTGGTGTCTTGAATTTCCTACTCCTTATTTCTTCTTATTTCTTGCTTCTGCTGGGCACATTAAATTGCAAACATCACGTCATTCTATGGAAACACAGCTCTACACTGAGAAAGATATCTACTTTATTCTTTACCTTTAGCATTCCCCTTGAATTGTAAAAGGATGTCAAATTAGAGTACCCTCAGATTAATGAGACAAAAATCTTATCCTAGCATTTTATGGCCTTAAATATAACTCAATGTTGTTTTGACTTGCTTGCTATTAAGCAGATTTACTTTCCAAGGAAAGATAGTCTGATGTGTAGTACACAGAAAGTAACATTGTGGGGTTTCTTCTTCTTGTCATGACAAATTTCTAGAGCAGGATGAAGCACAGTTTTCAGAACATGCTTAATTCTCTGATTGAATTATTTTGTTGTGTATTATATAAGTAGTGTATAATACATCACTGAAATGAAAGGGTTGTTTGGTACTGCAGAGGCAAACTAAAGTCTGACCCTTGTCTCTGGAAATACTGGCCATATAAAAATGGTTAACAACAACTTTAACCTGCTTTGTGGCTGCTTAAAAATCTATCCCACAAAAAGTTTGCTAAGCTTGATTACTGTTATTAAAGACTAAATGTACCTAAAATATACTTAATTCCATATTTTTGTTTGATTGCAACCTCTGTTTTGTGCCCTTTTTTAACAGTTTCTCTATCTTCCTTCTGCTCATATAATTTTACTTTCTCTTTTAATTTTTTTTCATAACCTGATGAAAACTCCAAATAAAATGGGAATTATTAGACTTGTCACTTTGAATCAAAGTTTCCATTTCCTATCATTTTTAAAATTTTTGTTTATCTTACTGAACTCATTTTATCTAAATAACAGAGGAAAAAGTTTGGTGTCTTCAGTTTGAAGTAGCAATGCCTTACAGAAGCCAAAGTAAAGTTCCATTCTGTCCTAACTGGACCTGTGCTGGTGGCAGATCAAGAACGTCAAACCCCACCACATCAGTGGTGTTGAACAAATAAGTCTTTACCCAGGTCACTGGAAATTGCTTAAGGATGTCATATATTAGAACAAGAGGTTTATTGCCTAAAGATCATCAGTGAGCTGAAAACAATTTGGGGTGCAGTGTATTTTTTTTTTTCCAAGAAATAACAGCACTTACTAGAAGCATGCTCTTTGTGTGTTTTCTTTAAAAATTGACTTGTCCTCTGTCCAATCAGGAGGTCAAATCCACTGTGTGAGCAAATGCCTGGGAATGGAGGGGGCTGAATTTTCCACTTTTACTCCAACCTGAATTACAGGTCTACGAAGAACACACATCTCTTTGTCTCATTTTTCTTCCTGTCTGAGAAGCAGATTATTAGAGGCTGTTTAACATTTCATCTGATGCTGGCAAACAAGTGTCCCACTGGTGTAAGTATGTTAAATATAAAGCATTATATCCTTACCCTTTTTGTGTCCTATCCCTTTGGAGACTGAACCTGAGAGTAGTCCACATTATTTTCCTCTGCCTTTATTTCTATACCTGTGCCTATATTTCCTACTACCTTACATTAAGGCAGCAGTTGGGCACATAAAGCAGAAATAAATATCCTTGTTGAACGAAAAAGGCCTGAAATGTCTGGAAAACAAGGCTTAGGAGAATGAATGAGCCTATTCTGAGGATGTCCATCAACGCCCTGTATTACCTAAGGCCTCTAACCATTGCACCTTTGGCATGGAAATAGAATCCTGAATCATTAGGGTGAGAGTTGCACAAGGAAATTCACTCCTGCACAGAGATGTTTGAGTTCTCCATGTAACTCACAAATGCATCCTTAAGGTAATCATTAAGGGGCTATTGCAGAATTAATCTTTAAAAACTGAAGATAATCAGGTATTTGACTCTTGTGAAATGTTTTAAAAAAAAAGGCGGGGGGATTTAATTGCAACCTGTGGTGGGTTTTTTGTTTGGTTTTTGGTTTGGGGTTTTTTTATGTTCTCCAGCTGTGTCATAACAGAGAATCTATTAAAAAAAATAAAGGAGGAATGACATCAATTTGTCTTGAACGACACCACACAGGATTAAGGCAATAAAAAAGATAGCAAAATAGAAAACCACATAAACATATCAATTTAGTCACTCTAGTACAGCTGCCTTCTTCTGTTAATATTTATCCATTCACAATAAATACCAACAAAAATCATCTGTATTTTGCTTTCTGGTCACAAATTTATGTTATCTTTTCAGAGCTACCAGGTGGAGACTACATAGCTCCAGAGTCATGATGCACAACTTGTGAAGCTGCTGTCCTATATTTCTGTGCTACAACACCTACACACACACACTGCTATCATGTCCTACTGTCAGAACACGCTACAGCAGTGTCAGTTTTAGGGTTATTTTTGCTTCTCTTAATACCAAGAAGAACTGTCCTTTTGTTCATTATTTTTACTTTAAAAACCCAAACAGGCTAGCTGGGGGATGATTTCATAGCCCATGTGGGCCATCTGTTTCAGTTCTTAGCAATCCCTGCTGTCTTCCCTGTCCAGCTAAAGACCTTTGGGGTGTTTTTAATCTTATCCGTGTTGACAGGAAGAACAGATTATTTTCTTATTCTTTTCAGGCACTTGCTGTGTATATAAATTTTTATTCTTCACCTCTTCTCCTTATATTAAACAAATTCCATTTCTTCAAACCATACTTATATCTTATGTTTCCAGGTTGCTTATTATTCTTGCATTCCCTGGATTTTTCTCCAGTCATTCTAGCTATTGCTTAAGTTGGACACAGTCTGCAGCTGAGATACAAGTACCACATGCAGTGAATTGATTACTTTGGTTTTCCTATGTTTGCTTTTCTTCCAGAAGTGCAATATTCCTGATTTTTCTCTAGTTGAGATCAAACACCTGTTTTGAAGAAATTGCCTATTGACAAACAGAGAAGCTGCATTTATAAATAAAAGATTGCTTCAATCATATAATAATTTGTTCTAATCCTGTCCTCTGATGTTTTTCAGACTTCAAAGAGTGGTGTTGTTTTGGAGCTTAGTAAATATATGCATTCATCACTCAGGTTTTCATCATGTTTTAAGATGGCATGAGGAGAATGGCTCAAAGTCTCCCCACCTTTGCAAGTAAGTAGTCCAATTTTGAAAATGCCTAAATGCAAGAAACATTAAAATCATTAACAGAATTTAATAATAATGCCTGACCTGTAGGATAAGATTCATAAGGGCTAATGATAGAATAGCAATAATAACTTATTTATTAGTGATACATTTTTACATACTTAGCAACTTTACCACTTATATATGTTTGGAAGAATGATATGAAACACACACAAAACAGAAGTTAATAGTAGTTCAGCAATAACAACATTGACTTTGGCTTGTGCATCATCACAGGCAATATTCAGGTTCTGTTCACAGTCAGCACTGCAGCAGGTCATTCATCTATAACCATCTTAGGAGCAAAGTATCAAAGGCCCCTTAAAAGTATCGCCTTAACTCATAAACAGAAAAGTTTTAAATGAATGGATGACAAATGGCTTACTGGTTTGACTAGTATCCCTTAAGTACAAGTAACAAATTTGGACAAGGTGTCACTTAATGTCTGATCTCCCTAGACAGAGACTCCCTTTGTTCTTCTGGATGGCCCAGCTTGCCTTAAGATAATACACTTTAAATTCAAATAATGGTAGACACAGGCCTTCAGTCAAAACCTACACTGGGAGAAGAAATACAGAGTGGTTGGCTGCAGGTCACTTTTCAAGTAAGCAGCTGGTAAGAGGGGCTGAAGCCAGCAAAATGAAAAGAAAATATTAGAATGGAGGAAATGGCAAACACAGAATATGATGAATCATGCAAATCAGCTGAAGTAATAAACCAAAGAAGGTCGTAGCAAAAGCTAAGATTACAGTTAGCAGTACTGAATAATGTATCAACTAAAGAGATAAAACTTCCCAGCTGTTGAATGCAGGAGGTGCCATGCAGGGAAAACAAAATAAAACCTTGGATAGCTCACCTCAATCAAATCAACTCTTCACAAAAAATGGCAAAAGATCTCCCAAAGGAAAAGTCTATCCACTTGGGACCAGCATGGACTCCACATTCTTTAAATAGTATTGGATTCAATACCCAGAAGCATTTCTAGAGGTTCAGAAGATAAAAGTAAAAGGGAAAATCTGCTTTAAAGTTCATGTGTGATTTCACTAGCAGGAATTGTTGTTTCATGAATTGTTAATCTCAAACGAACCTTAAAACTAATTTGAGAGGGAAGACTCCAATAGTTAACAGTTGACAACTAAAACATTCACAGGAAAATCCTAAAACATGCATCTGTGCTTCCTGACTTTCTGCAATTGGCTCAATCTAGAGAATCTGTGTCCACCTGTCTGTCTCTCCTTCTCTTCCTCACTCTTACACCATCATGCAAAGACATTATTTGCAGGCCAAGTCCTTCACTTTAGTGGATATAATTAGTTATGATCCTGAATTCTGAATCAGACATTCATAACGTGTCTTTTTTGCCTTAAAATTCAAGTACAGATACTGTTAGCTATTTAAAAGTACCAACTTTCCAAAAATATATAAAAATTAAAAATAAGAAAGGTCATAGACATCTCAGTGCTAATGAACCTTTGAAAATGTGACCTGAACGTCTATAATTCAGGGCTTAAAAGAAAATTAAAAACTAAGGAACTGTAGTCTTTAATAAATACTCAGAAATCTTTAGGTTGCGCCTCATGATTATTCAGTGATAATATTGGTGATACGACTATATCAATTCATTAGTATTTATTTTGTTTTAGTTCCCAGAAATTAATCATGGACCAGGGCACCTCAGGCTGGGCACTTGGATGTCCATGGCCAAGCAGATGCAGTGTAATGAGGAAGTCAGTGGTCCTCTGGACTGGCCTGGCAGCCACTCTTAACATGAACCATATAAATTATAGTTCTCTCCATTATATCAGCCCACAATGAAATGCTCAGACTATGATCCACATTCATACTCTGATACTGAAAAGTAGAACACATCCCTCAGAACTGCTCCAAGCTAACGCAATGCAGAAATATATCTGAAACCCTTTTGCTCGTGTCCTGAATTTGTTTCTAATCACAGATGGACAAAGTTGCCTACCAGCAAGATAGGACTTGGTGCCTGGTGCTGGCAGTTTGTTCCACACATACCTCAGAGCTGGGCAGACTGGAGAGGGGTGGTTGGAACCATGGGAGGATCACCAGCATCGAGTGGCAGACTGTGCAGATGATCCCTGAGCCAGTGAAGGATAACCTCAAGGTCAGATTTCATTAGTAATGTAGGCAATGTAACTGCTGGTCGTGTCTGCTGCTTCCTGACAGGTGATTTTTTTCACTGGGGAAGAGAACATGGAACTGTATAAAATACTTATTCTTACACAGTTTGTTAATATATTCTTGCCTTTTTAACAAACACAAAAAATGTTCTGACAGTTTTGTAAATATTCCATTGCAGGCACAAAAACAGATTTTAAGGTTTGGGTATGTATCTCTAATCTCTGTCCCTGCAGGGTATCGTAGTAATGATGATTTGTTGTTTGGAGTTTAATTAAGAAAAAGTTAAGCTCTACTTACTTGTGTTCTTACAATTAAATGCAAATAGGTTTAAAAGAACCTGCTTGGCTATGCAAAGCTGAATAACACTGACAATCCAATAATAAAAAAAAAAGTATTAAAAAGCAGCTTAACTCCTAAATAAAGCAGAGGCAACAAGCCACACAACAGGCTGCTTTGTATTGATTTGCAGGGACTGAAGTGGTGGGTAATAAATAACTTTAAATCTCATTCAAAATAATAGATACTAAAAAGTTTGCTGTCTTAATCAACAATCCTCCTGATCATTTGATTGGATAACTGTATTGCCACAGATATTTTCCTTAGTGCTCTCACTGACTTTGATGTGCTTGTACATTTCTGTTAGTTCATTTTTGCTTGAGCAATTCTTGGTTTGTTTTCCATCGCTTATTGAACCTGCTCATAGATCCAGACCATATTTGACCTGACCCCAAACAGCATGAATACACATTCTACCATTTTATCTTTCCTTAAGTCATGATGTGTAGCACATTATCCTACACACAAATGCATATGCATGCAAATATCTCATTATGAAAGTAATGAGAACTAGATGAAAATAAATCTCAGTTTTAATATTCATTAAATTAATAATGTGAAATCCTTGCATTAGCAATTCTATCACATGGAGAAGTGTTATCTTAAGTTTCTCTAAGGGAACATCAAGGTCTTCAGTACAATTTTGTATCCTTTTTCATCTTGGTACTCTTATCATGTGTGTACTCTCATCAAGATAAATCAGACTGACTAGGGCTGGGGACTTACTAAATCAGGGTTTTTCAATGGAATTTTCAAAAGTACCAAAGGAATTTTGAAAATCCATTAAAAAGCACTATTTCCATCACATCTGATTCCTGGCTGAATGTGCATGAGAAAAAAGGCCTACACACCTGATAAGGGGCTTTTATGGATATCAGGAGACCATTTTGGTGCAAAGGAATCAAATACAAACAGTATGTGTGGGTCTGTTTGAAAGCCATAGGAAAACTATCTCTTATCCATTAGAAGAGTAATTTTCTAGATGAAGTGCAGTGAAATTAGTTCAGACACATGTAGTTTCCTCAAGTTTCCCTGCTATATGCTCATAAATTTATGATAAATTTAGGAGAGCTGTGACTTTAAATGACAGTGAAAAAATATCATAGATGTGAATGGGAGATTCCATGGTTTTGCTTCAGTGACAGTCTATTACTAATTACTGCTGAATATTTTGCCTCCAGTTTATGACTCAGAAGTCTCAACTGGTACACACCAGACCACAACATCAGAATGTGTTCTATCTATTTAACCATAAATGAGCTAGAGAAACAATGAGAAGAAAAGGAATCCTGCAGATACATTTTGCTTGGTGTCTTTTGTGATGAGGAATATTCATGACAATTTGGACACTAAATGCACTGAGTTTTAGACTGAGCCTGAAGGACTGAAACCTCAAGCTTAGGTTTACTTCAAAATACAATTCTGAAATATGCCACAGGCATATCTCTGTTATACTGTTATTATAAAACTTCAGGACCAATTTAATATTTTTACAAACAAATGATTATTCTGAATGCAACTGTTTCACTGTGGGACACTTAATTTTCCTCTGTATAGCTTGGAGACAAAATACTGACAGTATTGGGTCCCATGAGTTTCTGACTATGCCAGATGACAGCCTTGTTACTAAGCATTGAACCAAGAACAGGCTGTGTAATTCTGCAGCCTGAATGGTAGGAGATAACTTACTGAAAAGAGCTGCTCCCAGGAAATTATTCCAGACTGAGTGACCCTGAGTTAAGTCCATTTCAAATTAATAGAAAAATAAACCAAGTGGATTACTAATTACAGGTTTTTAATTATTTCAAAAGGGCAAGCTTTGAGAAATTAAAGGAGCTCATCAGAGAATTCAGCTGTGCTGAAGAGCTCAAACTCTTCAGTGTCAATGAGGCTTGATGTTTTTGAGGTTGTTGTTATTAATCAATATTGCACAGCTTCCCAGAGTTGTCTTTACAAACTTTTGAATTTCTTGCAGGAAATAGTTTCAAACCTACTGGGTGAATGACTGCTCAAGAGAAGAATATCACAGGTGTGAGAGATGAGGTAATATTTTGCTGCAGCCAAAGGTTATTAGGTAAAATAATGAACGTTGTTGGTTCTATGTGTTGTTATTTATGGTTTGGATTTGTTCCAGTTAATTTGTTGGGTGTTGCCGGGAGTGGGGCAAAGCCATAAACCTACTTGTGGCTTCTTTCTGTCCTTGTTCCTGTGTAGCATTAGTTTGCTTTAAGTCTTATGTCTGTTAGTTTTGTGTTTATTAAATAAATCATTCATTCTGCAATAGACTGAATCAGCCATTATTAAAGAACTTGAGAATGAGAGTGGGGTTTGGGGTGCTGGACACCCCAATAAAGCTCCTGCCTGCTGCCAGAGGCCTGGGCAAAAGGCAAAGAATTATCTAAACCCCCACAACTACTCATAACAGTTCCTAACACTATTATGCAGAGAGCCTGCAGGGAATGGAGGGACAGATTGATCAGTGAACAAATGTGATTCAGAAGTCAGAAAGCTTATTAAAAAGGTAAGAACTGCCAAAAAAAAAATAGTGTTCTGGTAAAATTAAAACAATTAAATCTGATAAAATAAGAACAAATAATGAAAGATCCAGGCAGTAAAAAAATAATTTCTACCTTCAATGGGAAATATGTTGCTTGTTTTTCAATGAAGGCAATGTTGAACTGGAAGAGGGGACAGATCATTCCATGATACAAATAAAGAGCCCTGAAAATTTGCTACACTGGGCCAAAAAATAAAGGGGCTTTTTTTGCAGACCCAAAGAATTACTGCATAATGTGGCATATGCTTGGTAGATGTTCTCCTTTAGAAGTGGATGTTGAGTGTCCTTTAATATTGTGATCCATGCAATGGGTCTGTGCAATATCTTAATCAAAAAATCAAAGTGTGATTTATTCCTCATGCTGTCTTGAACTGCTTAATTTCCTTGTAATCTAATGATCACAGGTTTTTGACGGCATGCTATTCCTCAGTGTTCTTTCAGCTTTTCTCATCACTTCTGGGAAACCTGTTTCAAGGGCATTATAACATTGCAGCTGTTTTAGGCAGGGAAAGACCAGCAATGCTCTGAGGTCTTTTTGTTTCTGTGCTCCAGTCAAGGGTTCCAACATCTACTTGTTTATTACTTTGATTCTTGGTGTTCATAGATGACATTTAACCTTCTGTCATAACCCACTGGGTGGATGTGTACAGAATGATCTAAATTTAATATCATTATACAATATTCTTAAATTCTTGAGTTTTTATATGCTGTGTATAGAAAACCTTGCCACTGTTTTTGGTTTTTTTTTTTCCCTGCCATAAAAATGGACTGGTAATTGGCTTGTGAAACAAAGTCCCATGCCCCTATCAAAACAGAATATAAGTTTAACAAAGGCTCTTGGTTGGTATCCTTTCTGGGTGTGGATTTATCTGTGAGTTTTAAAGAAGTCCTTTATGCTGGAAACATCTTTGGAGACGAGTGGAAATAGTCTGTCAGTTGCCATGGACACATCTGTGTGAAAACCCTATATTCCTTTTTTACCGTGTGACTGCATACTGATATGTGCTCTGTAGCACACACTGAGTGTCCCCAGATCCATTCCTAACATGCACTTTTATGCAGCTCCCTACTCAGCTAATTTACACAGCTTGATTTTGATGCAGCCTGTATCAATTTTGTCAATTTCTTGTGAGAGCCATGGCACCACAAGCTTGGTGATAGCTCATAATAAGCCAGTATCTTTGCTGTAAAGATAACTGCGAACATCATTAAATGAATGCTATGCCAGGGGGAATGGGTATCCTTCCAAAAAGCTTTTCATTTATCCTGTGGTGTCAAGCACAACAAACAAACTGTAATCAGCCTGAGCTGCTTGGGATTTCTGTGATTGGAAATTTCTCCTACTGTGAAAATTCACTACGTTCATACATGAGGACAGCAGTGCACCCTCCACCTTCTGGTAGCACCTTAGAAGTCCTCAGCTAAACCTAGTTTGCTATTTGCTTCAAAAAATCCAGCCAGATGCTCCCTTATTGTTTTATCATTATAATAGTGTTAACAATTGAGATGAAGGTAATTGGAGGCATGCTGATAGGTGAGAACAATGTAGAGAATGCACTTTATCTCCTTAATTATAAACAATATAAAAAGGATGCACATTATGAATGGGTTATATATGTTATAAATCTAGTATAAATAAGAATTTAAATAAACTGAGAAAATATCACTGACTGTATCTCTAATAAGTTCATTTACTATAAACATGATTTTATGAGGACATAACAACAATGTTGTGCTGAAATGTCCAGCTGACAGGTCTGCTACCCCATTCACCAGATACAGCCTATTTGGTCCAATACAAGAAAAGTCTATATTTAATTCATATTTATCCTATTTATTTTGGGCTAAAGGCATTTTTGGACTAAAGTTTCAAGCTTGTAAAAATACTTAGAGCTCTTCTGAGGCCCTTGGGGGGGACTGAGGGGTTACATTGGGACAGTAGTGGTTCCTTCCTACAAGCCAGGACTTTAAAGAGGAGGAAGTAACAAACTTGTGAGCCACACACATGTACAGCAATGTCCCATAATTTAAATAAACTACCCACATACAGCTAATAATCTCCCATTGAGACACACAAAAGAACAATGTTGTTGATTAATTCTGCTCTCTGAAAACAGCTTTGGCAATATTCTCTAAAAAACTCACACTTAATTGTATTTCAATAAAGGAAAATTCAGCTCCCAGTAGTGAAATTATTTAGTTAAGAGTAGAGAGGAATAAAGAAACTCTCATCTGAAAAATGGGAGACCGTGTGCCATCAACTGGCTCATCCTGTGTGAGAGCAAGAGGTCTTTATGGGGACAAAGGAGAGTCTGCAGAGCAAGAGGAATGTTTTTGCACTTTCCTGATCATAGATGCCAAGATGCTGCAGCCAGCTGGGCTGCTCTATATTGATGTTGTTGCAATGGCCTCATTAGGAAAATGGAATTGCCATAATGTGAGAATACTTGCCTCCATCTGCCAGGACTTTCCCTGAACCTTTAATGAAAGCACAGGGGTGCTGCTCCAGAGTCCATTGTGCTGTTCTACTCTGATCTACCTGCTGAAGCACTTTGCTCTGATATGTGTGACACAACAGACTGACACTAAACAGCCAGCTGTGCAGAAGATGCAGTTGAAATGATTGTGCCACAGCTGTGGAAAGCTCACATTCCAGTGGGAGCAGCAGCAGTAGTGACCTGGAGGCAACAAGTAACAGGGTCAGGAAGGCAATAAGTCAGCATTTATGCAGTACTATGGTAAGTTATGGAAAGGTTTCATGACTAGAGGCAGTTCAGTGTTAAAATACCTGCTCCTGTCTGGGCACAATTCTCTGCTTTGTGCATTTGGAGCTAGAGATGCTTTCCTCCCTTTTGCCATTTGGAGCCATATAAGAGAATAAGATGTCTGCTGTACTATATTAGGAAAGAGAATGTTCTAGACATGATGTTGTGATTAACTAGATAAACTCTTCAAGACATGATTTATAATAATACCAAGACTGTGGTATGTAAGAAATGTTCTGGGTTTGTTGGTGTTTTTTCTTTGCTGCAGTTCAAAAGCACAAAAGATTTGCATAGGCATTTGGGGAGTTGTTCACTCCTGTGGTACAGCTGATGTATGGAGCTTTCCAGGCCATACAGAAATAAATACTCAGGGACCCCTGAAATGGTAATTCCAGTTAATCAGGTTGTGTTTGGAACACAGAAGGCCAGGAAGAGCAAAAGTTTTTGTTTTGTCCTGTGTATCAGGAGAGGTGGGAACAGGAAATGCAGTAGTATATATGTATCTTTTCTCTGAAGTTAGTTAACTGTTAATAAAAAGAAATGGACAAAAGTCACAGGCAGACCTTCAGGGAGCTTCTTGCTTCCTCTGCATGATCCTGAAAGTTTCTGGCAACTCAGTGGGATTCATGATATCCTGCTTCTGCCAAAGGAAGAGATTCACATCAGTTTAGGTAATAATATAATAATATTGTGACTATTGAAAATAGATTGCTACCGAAAACATCTCTTAGAAAGCAGTCTGTAAACGCTGAGCTCTTTACGTGACATTACTAAAGAATTTTTACAAACTCTGATTATATTTTTAAAGCAAAATATAATGTTTCACATGAACAGTGAACTAGCTTATAAGTCAAAATAAAAAGTCATCCTAGAATTTATGTTTTTAAATTTAAAGCTTTTCTAGAAAAATATTTTTAATTTGAGCTCTTTTTGATATACAAATGAAATTTCGTGGTCAATTAACCATCACTAATGAACAGAGAAGGAAATCCTTGAGCAAGTTCATGCATAACATATTGGTGTTTAATTCTGTGCAACCCTAAGGCTTATCAGAGAAGGGATGGAGCCATCTGGAAAAGGGGCAAGGTGGGAGTTATCTCCTGAGGGAATTCCATGCTCACCAAGTGTCTAGTAGGTAAGAAACTTTTCAGCATCATGTAATTCCACTACTTCAATACATTCTGACTCTGCACTACTTAGAAATAATCATTGGAAGGAAGAGTCAACTTTCCCTACCTGTCCTGTGCTTAATAGTTCAAGTCCCTTTGTAGTTACTATGCAGAACTGCTGGAGGTCTCTGAATCTAGATCATCACTCTTCTTTTCCTTCCCCTACTTCAACCACCACTTTTCTCACAGGAGAAAGGATCCAGGCTGTCTAGTCAATAGAAGTTCCTGACTGGACTGGTTCTGACTCAACTAAAAGTGAGTTCACAACTGAAATTGAGTATCCAGATACAAAACCACTTCTGAATAAGGTGAGAATGGAAGGGTGCAGTAGTTACGAGACAATCAGTCTGATCAGGCCAAGGTCAAAATGTATGTTTGAAACTAAATTGTGCCTATTTTTTGTATTCCAGGGAAATTAAAAGAAAATTAAACATTAGAGAAATTGAAATTCAGTAGTGCTTTTGGTACCTCTTACAGAAATTGGATAAATTGTGGCCTCTTAAATTCAAAATGAGGTAACCACAATCTCAGGAGACAGTGATTAAGACATTAAAGGGAAATGTTCTGCCATTAATAACCTGAATTGTCTAAATCTCACGTGTCTAACTGCAGCACCTGTTTTCAAAATGAGTAATGGTGCATAAGAAAGGGGAAGAAGCAGAAAAAAAAAAAGCTTAAGCCATATTCTTATAAATAGTGAAGTTTAAAGAAAGAGTAATCCTTGAGGAAGTTGGTAAGTTAAATCAAACATTAATCCCTAAAAGCAAGCAAGAAGTCCTCAGATGAGCTAAGTATTAAGAATAATGTTATTTTATAACTGAGGGTGAAGGGTGGATAAAGGCTTCTTTCATAATGGTAATCAGAAACCAGCAGCCATCTTGCTTTTCAATGGTGCTTTTATTTGTTGACTTCAACCAGTTATTACTGGATTGGTGTCAGTATTGAGAAGTAAATTCTACACCTGTATTCAGCAGTAGAAGAATATATCCTTAGTATTTTCACAGGATCCATTTATTGAATTTCAGTATGTATATGATGTTGCAAGTGTACAATTTCCATTATTATATATTCTATTTTCATTGTTTTTTCTTTTCTTAAAAGATGTCTCAATATATTTTTATATTCACTGCTTCTATCAGTTCAGGTTGCTATGGTAATGCTGCAGAAATATTCAGAATCACAAGACATTCATGAATCATTCTAGCCAGGTTTCTGAAATTAAAGTTAAAACAAGTAACAAAAAAGTGACCCTGGGATCTGTGTTTCACATCCTGAGATCAGTTTTCAGGACTCAGGAAACTGTCTGTTTGCAGATGTGTGGATATACTGTTGATATCATGGAGGAGCTCATATACTCATAATATTTTAGGGTTTTCTTCCCTTCTCCCACACCAGTCCCCCCCCAAATTAAAAAGAACAAGGTTTAATCACACGATTCTCCAGTCACAACTCAGTTTCAGTACAAAAGACAAGCACCAGAAGGTCATCTTGACTCCTCTATTCACTGTCTTCAGGCAGTGTTGGCAGTGCTGCTCCTCAGGTTGTGTAAGCCCCTCTGGTCCCCATAAGTGGATGGAGGTTCAGCTTTGCAGGAAGGCTCACAGAGACATTGTCCTCACTGCTGTTTTCCTCATGTCTCACCCGAGTCCTTCCTGAAATTTGTTGCTATTATTTCTTGTTCTGTTTTTTTACCAAGTGACAAGAAGAGATTGCTCCTTACCACTCCCCAGGACTCTTTTATGAAGCCCCTTACAATATTTTCCTCATATCTGTTCAACTCCCTGTACAAGAAATTTAGCACATTTTGGACCTGCTTCTAAATCTTGTGTCATTATCCCTGTCCTCTTCTTGGTATTCCAACTGGCAGTGCCTAAAATCAGATCTGAAGCATCAGCTGGGGTGTTTTCAATGCCACTACAAGAGCAGAAAACCAACTTCATGCCTCATACAGATTTGTTTCTATATCATAATACAGTGGCTAATTGTACTCATTATCATGACATATATTTAATAAAGGCTCCATAACAGTCCCCAGAATATCTTTTGCAGAACTGTTGCTCACACTGACTTTAATGTGCCTTAAAATTCTTGCTAGGTATTTATCTTACTCTTCTGAATAGAATTTTTTTGTTTGTTTGTTTTTTGTTTTTTGCAGACCTCATCTCCCTTTTGTCAAGATCAGTATGAGTTCTGAGCATATCTTTCTAACTACTGGCAATCTCTCTTAGTACAAAAATTTAATAAACCTAATCTTTATTTTGCCTGCCAGGACAATATCAAATTAGGGGCTAAGAAAATACACTTATGGAACCCCATGCCCATGCTTCCTTTGATTTGATAATGCTTCTTCTTTATTCTTTTCTAAAATCAAATGGATAAAACCTCAAAATCATGGAGAACTGCCTCCACTGCCTAGGAATGTTGTATCTCTGTATGTCTTCCAGTCTTGAATTTTACTGAAAGCAGGATATAATATGCCTGCATTGCTCTGAAATATGTAAAGTAACTGAGGCAAATATCAAGTATCAGAACTGGTTCAGCTGTGGTGGTGTGGAGCTCTGAGGGGGACAGAGTGGATAACCAGACATTTCCATGGTACCTGAACTGCCCTGATTGGACTGCTCTGGCAATCTGAGCTGTTCAGTAAAGTGCAGTGATTCAGGCAGCTAAAGAAAATAAGGAGGGTTTGAAATCTTTGCTCCATGACTGTAAGTTCTACAGTGTCCATGAAGTAAAACTCAATAAATTGCAACACAGGCATTGCCAAACAGTGTCCATGAGAAAATGTAACACTTTCTCTATCTGGCTCGAGTGTCATCTACAGGGTTGATTGGTTTTGTAACTGAGTCAACTTTTCTTTCCTCTTTTCCTGAGCTGTACAAAACCCATTTATTCCCACCATGGAATGTGCATTCCCTTTCAGTGCATTATCAAATGGCAATATTAATTTTGTCTTAACAGAAGGATAAACAGGAGTTATTCCCACTAAAATTATGAGTCCCCAAAGTTATTTCTAACAGACCTGTGGGATATAGAGGCAATAGAACACAGAGAATACAGCCCAACGTGCTGCAGGTGCCTGCAGCAGCTATATCAGAAAATTCTGAGAACCAGAAGTTAGAATAAATGTTACTGTCTCTGATGAATCACAACATTCTTTCCAAGCCAAGGTCAAAACCAGCACTTCAAACATAAACGAAGGTAAGTTTGAAATCAGAAAGGATGAAATCATAGGAGATGGTGAGGAAACATCACCTATTATGTTCAAATTATTTACAGTCTTCCTGCAATGCTCTTTTCAAGACCAGGTTTCCATTGTGGTTGATTTTGCCACTTTTCCTTTTGATAGGAATTTCATTTTAATGATATTGTTGTTAAGAAATCTTTTATGTAATCCAGTTGAAAAAAATTCAGCTGAACTAATAGGCTGCTACAGAGCTCAGTTCTTTGAGAGGAGCTGTTCCTATTATCCTCTTCTGGAGGAGTCCTTTAAAGGTGTGCTGGAGAAGCAGCTGTACCTTCAGTAATGGTGCTTTTCCTATTGCTGTGAGGTCTGATGCTGCTCTGCTCCTCTTTTAGACAGTTAATTTTCTTTTTTGAATGTGTGTGTGTGCTCTGTTCATCTTGAACTCTCCTCATGGTGTGACACATGCATATTGAAATGCTGCTACTTCTTTATAAAATTAGTAGTATAATTTTTAGCTTTTGATAAAGCTGCTCTGTTGACTTTTCTTGTGGATATATTGCCAGTATTTCTCAGGTTGATCATCCACTGGAATAGCCAAGACAATTAACTACAGAGCAAAGGAGATCACGGTAGATGAAAAGCAGTAATTATTAGCAAAATTACATTAATGTATAATTTTAAACCTGAATCCGAACTGCTCAGATATATTTCTTTGAAAAGTAAAACAAAGATTTATTCCTTCTTTCTTATTCAACATTCTACACTGATTTTGCAATTTTTGAACTGTATTACAATTGATGGCTTCTAAGCAGTATTTGATAGGAGTCTTAATTGGAATTAATAACTTTATTGAAAGTGGCATGGTCTATGAGGAAAAAGCTTCTCAAATATGAAAATGTATGGGGACTTAGCAAAATACATTTTCCATTTTATTTTATAATAATAAAATGTAAGTGTTTCTAATTAGCTGCTTAGCTTTATGTTTTCACCAAAAGCCTACGGAAAGCCTCTCACTCAGTTGCAATTAAATTGCATTTACTAATGCATAATTAAGAAAAATTTTCTTGTTTGTAAGTACCTCTAACTAATTATTTCCATATTAAAAAAAAATCACTTTCTCAGCCTCAGCTTCACCTAATTTTCAGAGACAAGTTATCTAGCAGACTGTGTGCATACTTTTCCATATTGAGAAGCAAGATGCTAAAAATGATAGGCAATCAATTTTGCCTGCCTGGCTTGGAATCTTTTCAGTGTGGGAGGATCTAACTTTATTCAGAATGTGCTGAGTACTAATCCACATAAATTTGGCTTGAAAACAAAGGTTGTTTTAAAAAGAAAACCTTATCATAAATATATGTCTTTCTGTTTGAATTTACAAGACTTAACAATATAGACAGTGCCCTGCTATTGTTTTAGCCAACAACAAGGAATAAAAGCCAAAATAATAATATTGCTCAAAAGTTTTGCTAATTGCATTGCAAAGCATTAATTATCTGACAAGGCTTTAAGGGTCTGATTCAAGCATATTGAAATAACTTTTTAAAAGATACTTTGATGTTCTTATGTAATTCAAAAATCACAGGATCAATTCACAATAAAGATCAAAGATTCTCTGGGCTGTTTCAAGATGTTCCTCCCTGTCCCCATCCCCCTGTTTCTCTGTAAGCTTTAAGCTCTCTGCTTTATTTTGCCTTTTTTTCCCTGTTTTTTTTTAATGCAAACTGATGATTCATAGTGGGGAATAAGGATATACTTTATTCATTTTCAAAATGACAGCACTGGATTCTGAAACAAGGCATAGCTGAGAATGTGTACTCAAACAGAATTTAAAATCTCCTGTAGATCTCTCTGCTGTGCAGTGGTAGGTCTTGGTGGTTTTGTGAGTCCCACTGCCTGAAATTGTCTAACCTTTTTATTGCCAAATATGATTAAATTCACTTTCTTATTGCTGTAGAAAATGAGGATATAGCAGAACTGGAGTACTGTCTATCTTTAATTCTGAATCCAAATGGGGAAAGACGTGTTTAGAAAAACTGCCTTAGCTTCTGTTTGTTGGGTTTTACCTTTCTAATATTAATGAGGAGCTATTTTATAGTTACTTTCACTTTCACCACATCATTAGAATGTGCACTTTGCGGAATCAGTGTTTTAAAATGAAAGTCATGGGATTTCCAGGACATTGAGGCATTAATTCATTATATTTCATGCCCATAGATTAGAAAATATCTAATAAGGAGCTCTACAAAGTAAAGGGTCTTGGGTTCAAGCATCTGTTATGCTGGTTCACTCAGTGAGATATCTATTTACTTTTATCTTAGAAACATCTGACATAATGGCACAACCTTTAGGTTTCTGTTGGACTGTGTGTTTCATTTCATCCTCCCTGTTCTCTTGTAGCAGCTCTGGTGTATGGTACCCAGAATTAAAAACCCATGATTGATGGAATTGTCAGGACAAACTAAATGCTTGGCAGGGGGTAAGGGTTCAAGAGGAGACAATCAGATTTTCATAAACAATTTTTTCCCCCTCTGATTTGGGTTATTTTTATTCCACTGCTTCTACTGAAGGGTAAATAATAAAATGACCAGATTGTGCTGTTCCAGAGAGATTCTGTGAGTTGCCTTTGTGTATCTTTAGTCCTCTTTCAAATGCCAGTATGTCTGAATGTCACAGGCAGAATCCTCTTATGAAATGCCACTTCAGCAATTATAGTTTGCAAAGAAGTGCAGAGAAGGAGATGAAAACTGCAAATCAGTTTGGTTTTGTGTTGTAATTAAGATTTTGATCAAACATCCAGCTATTTTTCCTGATCCCTGCTGCTAGATACAGAGGGAGAAAAAGCCTTGGTGTGAATATGGGAAAAGGTTCTCTTGGAGGTTATAGAAGGGAACAGGCTGCCTGCTCCTGAAGGACTGTATCCCTGAAATTCCAGGCTGCTGCCCTGGAGCCTGGGCTTAGGGTGTCTGTCCCTGGACACAGCAGCACTGACCCATCCTGCAGTGCTTTAAGTCTTGGCTTTCATTATCCCCCCAGTGCTCCTCTCCTGCTGTGGCACTGCATGAGAGCACAAGCCCTTCTGAGATCAGGGTTAATGGAGGGTGGTAGGAAACAGCCTGTTCTTTCTCTCACCTGGAGATCCTGATTGATTAGAGATGTGCAATTCAACTGTCATAATTCAACTGGCATAAACATTTTTAGTTTCTCCACATACTCTGTATATGATCTCACATGATCCAAGATTTCAATTTGGATGGTCTTCAGTTGTCTTAGATTCTTTTATGTTCCTCAGTCCAGATATTGAGACATATCAACTTTCATATCTCTCCTCACAACATCTAACATATTAGATTCAGTAATTATATTCTTTCTAGCCTCTAAAACAAATAAGGAGGTTAAACCCAAAAATTACTTCATTATAAGCTTTTAAAACTCCCATGATATTAGACTGTAGTTTGAGTGTATCAAATCCCCAAAATCACTAAACTGAAGCTTGGAGACTTCCTTCTGGTGTCAGAGTCAACAGCAGCCTCAGGGTGGTGTGCTGTAAATAAAGCCCTGAATTTGTGCTCAGATGTGGCACATCTGCACAGATGGAGGAGGGAGGGAGTTCTCTGTCTCTGCAATGAGACCAAAACCAAGATCCCAAGTCTCAAGTCTGGTACTCAGGGTCCAGCTTCAAAGTTCTGTCTTCAGGCTGTAGGAGGCCAAGGATGCTCAGTGTGACTCCTGTCATTTTAAAACACAGCCATTTCTGCAGATCAGGGCAGGCTCATATTAATGTTGTGTTTTAAGTCCATTTTACAGCAATTCAGTAAAAAAAAAAGTGGACAACTTTAGTTCTTGTGTACCCAGAGATGAAAGCAGGAGCTCTATTGATGTTGGCAGTTCCATAAATTGATTAGAAAAGGACCACTCCATTTGTCATTTCTTAGAAGAGGCACAGGGCAGATTTGTCTTAGTCACAGTCTGGTTGAGTAATGTGACTAAAAGCACAGCACATTAGAATATTCACCCCCTTAGAGATTTTGTGTTTTCTGGACCGTTTTTATTGTTGAGCTATATTTAGGATTCATTTTACAGTGTATTTTGATTATGTGTTGATGTATATGAGGGGTTTTGCACATGTACTACATTTGAATTCATTAGGAAATTATTTTCTATCATTTTGAAAACTATGGACAAACAAAATTATAAAAGCTACTTAAAACTTCTTCATATGTCAAATCCAATAAATGCTAGAGGTGAAACAACAATAAAAGGGTTGTTTACATGACTTATGAGGTAAGCTATTATTTTGCAAATAAGTGCTTCCCCATGAGGATTTATTGTCTATTAGTGTGGTGTGCAATAAATAGGAGTGATATTAAGATAAAAAAAATTGAAGTTAATACAGGCTTGTTTGTTCTTATAGAGTGTTTCTAGCAAGTAACGTCATTTATTAAAAATTTCAAATAATGCTTTTTGTACTGTGAAAATTCAAATTATATCTAGTGTTTAAATCACATTGCTATCAATCAATGTAAATAATTAATATTTCAAAACCCATGTGAGCAAATATCACGATACAATAAAAGCAATCACCGTATTTACAAGTATTTAATTCCATTTTATGCAGATTGCAACACATAATTTGAAGATCTGTTAATCTGGCTTCTAAAGGGAGATGTTCTTTCAATAATAAATAATTTAAACAATTCCTTGAAGTGGTTGTTTCTTAGCAGTAGTCTGTCAGTTAAACTTTGCTGAGCTTTTCTAAGCAAGATAATGCTTTAAATGTAAAGATGTGACAAAGACACTTTGGAATTACATATCTAATTTATACTTGAGTACTGAGCCTTGAGTACTAACACCATGAGTGGCTGGGCTTTTAGATTCTCCATGTGCAACAAGTTACTCCTTATATATCAAATACACAAAGACAGTTCTTTTAGAACTCTGGCAATACTCTCATTTGTTCTATATGTCTGATTTGGTAAGGGATTAAATGGAAAGCAAAAAAGACATAAGAAGAATTCCTATTTTAAAACATTGGTCTTGACAAAAACATGAAATATCAATGTAGTTTCTTGCATTCTAATAAATAATATCCTTACCTAGAATAGGATATTATTTGTATGCACTGCATTAGACTACAGATACAGGCATTTTATTCTGCCAACTAGTTTCTATTCACATATGGCAGAACTTAATGAATAATATGCCAGATTTGTTTGAAATTTCAGGCTACTGAGTACACAAAGAAAATGACTGACTACTAATATCTGCTACCTGAACTGTCCTTTAGAAGCATTTGTTGCTTCAGTCACCTCTGTAATCTCCCTGAGATCAGTGTTGTGAATGCTGTCCACTGGTCCCTTTTTCAAATCTGCTGTTTTCTTCCACTGTCATTAACAGAAGTAGCAAAGCTTCCATCAGTCAAACCTGAGGCAGTGTGGAGCAGAACACTTAGGAACAGCAGAATGTTGTTCCTTTTGACATTTATGGTAGGAATGTTATGTCAGCTCCTTTGTCACTTTAGAGCCTTTTATTTATGTGCCATTTAATACTGCACCTAGCTGTAAAAATAAGTCATTAGTGGGCAAAATGCTGGCACTCTGAGGCCCAAAATTCCTTATGCAGGAATATTTTCAACATTTTTAATTGTTTCTGAGTGACTAATAAGGATAATTTTGTTTCCATTTACATTCGCACTCTAATGAACATGTTTATCCTGTGAATTCACAAAATCACAGAATAATCTGAGTTGCCTTAGCAGATGCTATTAGTAATGCACTCCACCATATTTATACCTTTGAACAGTTCTTACAATTCTTTTATTCTTTTTGCTCCTAAGAGTCCTTTCTGTATTATAGGCTAGGAAAAAAAAAAAAACAAAAACAAAAACAAACAAAACTTCAGGACAATAAAGTTCAACTGCCAACATGCTATAACACCTGAAACTTTAAACCAGCTGTTGGTAGGGATATGACCAGGCAGGCTGGAAATGTCATTGAAATGTGGCTGTTGTCAGTGTGATGGAAAAACACATGATGTGCAGATTTTGCCAGTGAAGTCAGTTTATCCCAGAAACAGCCCATTTCTATCAGTTATATTTTCCTCCAAATTATACTTTAGCTTAGAGACAAAATAAAGCTAGTTCAACGAAAGAGATGGGGAAAAAAGAGTGAGATGGACAAAAATTGAAACACATTTTGAACGCAAAAATACTTTCTTCATCTTCCCAACAATTCCTCTGTACTACGCGTGTCCTTAATTGTTCTAAAGCATGTATTTCCAGCAGTTTCGTACGGAATAAAAAATGTTAGGTAGGTAAGATGGGGTAGCTTCAGGAGAGCAGAGAAGGTTCCATTTCAGAGAAAGGCAGAAGTTTTAGTACAGAGGTTTTCAGGCTTTATCTCCACTGGCAGCTGTGACACAGAAACACGGTGGGAACTCATTATGAAATACCTCTAAGGGTGGAACACAAACTTTTGTTCCACAAACTTAGGTTCAGCCCAGCATTTCTAATTCATTAAGTGTTTGCACTTTATGTTCTCTCAATGACTTGTTACAAATAAGCAAGGTGATCTCTTTGTGTCCTAGCTGAGGGGAGCAAGGTGACCAGACTTGTTCTCTTGGGGGTTTAGTGTCCAGACTTTCACTTGCATTCCTAAGTGTGGTGCAGCTGAGCATTCCACAGGGAGAAAATCCTTGGACTGGGTCTTGTAACACCCTTCAGCATCTGGAGGCAAAATGAAGTCAATAAGCACTGAGTAAGATTTTAGAAGGGATAATGCTTCTGTCACTGCTTCACTGAATGTAGAAGCATAATGGTGACATTTTATCTGCTTTTCTGTCGTTCTGATAGCACTCCAGTCCCCACTGTGCAACACTAGAGACTTCAGGAGGTACAATTTTGCTCCATTTTGGAGTACTTATCTCCAAACTGGTAATGCAAAACTCTTAGGAAAATTTTGTTAGATCATTAGATCCTCCATCCACTTTCTACTTCATCTGTAGCAACCCTTCTGAAGGAGATATCTCTGCTTGTTCAGGATGTGGCTGTAGTTATTATTTTCTTTCAAAATTTTGCATGAAAGCAGACACATATACAGGCACTTTTTCTTGTATATTAAGGCCATATTACATTTCCTCTCAACTAAATTTGATCAAGTAGGCTCAGAAAAAAAAAATTATTGCCCTTTTGTTTTCAGAACTGTCTTATAATTTCTTTTTACATTTCTTATGGAGTTATCTGAAGAAATGTTATGTGATGTCTGAAAATCAGCTGTCAGTTTCTTGCTGTCAGGGAACTTTTACTTTCTAGCCTATTCTTTGTTTTAGGGGCTCATTATTTTCAAGTTTAAGGAGTAGAGAAAATGAATTCTGAACAAGTTGAAATTCCATGACCTCCAAGGTTGTATTTGCAACTAATTCTGCTTCAGTGCTTTCTCATATCCAATTGGCCTTCATCAATTAAACTAGTTAGTGTTCTGTTCCCAAATAATTTTTAATAGAAATTGCATTTTACATATGTATTTTCTAGTCATGCACAAATGAGGCATTTAGTCTAGACTCCCACTATAATCAGTGGGGAGAAGGATATGTCCTCATCAGTGATTTGTCCTGTGTCTGTTGGATACTGTCTTTGAAGGCAATGGGTTACTCCCAAAAAGCAATTCTCACTTCCCAGTTGAGGACACTTACAGGGGCAGCTGAGCTGGTCAAACTCTGGTGAGATAAGTACTCTTGGGGTGAAGTTTATTACAGGAAATATAAAAAATGTAATACATATAAAAATGCAATCTATACACATGCATAATGCATACAGTGGGAAAAATCTGACAAATCCTTCTGCATTTGTCTTTTTGAATTTTTACTCTGGACATTCTCAGACATTACTCTAACAAGGATTGAATGTCCAAAGACATTTCTCCCCATACAATGTTAAACTTAACTGTCTGCATAAATATTCTCCTTTTCTTGTATAACATTACATCTGATGAAATAATAACTTTATCTTTTTGATTCAGCCATAATTTTGCTGAATCTTAGCAGCCTATTCTTTATAAGGAATGCATCCATTGTCTGTAGATTATTTGATTCTTTACTGAGCCCCAAGGATTTCTTATTTTCCTCCTAATGTGACCTGAAATAAACCAGACCATATTAGATAAGAGCATAACTGAGGATTTTGTTCTTTTATGGTTAATAGATAAATTTCAAGATCTGATTGAATATTGGATTTCAATTCCAACAATTCTGACAATAGATTGATTTCCTTTCTGCTTAAATTACAAAAAGATTTCCTGCAAAATAAGCTTATTGAAGTACTTCATTATCAGTTGAGTAAAAATATTTAAGTTGCAGGAAATCTCTACCATAATGTTTTATTAAAAGCTGATTAATTTAATGTGTTTTTGTGAAATATTTGGGGTGTCTGTAAAAAACAGTGCACAACAGTTTGCTTAGAGAAAGTGAAGGCTTCCCCTCCCTTCAGGAATGAACTCCCCACTTGTGCAAAGAGTTCCCCATATAAAAGGATGTAAGAATATACATAAGGGATGTGGAGAATGCTTTGTATTCTTTCTAGTGCTTCCAATGAAATATTTTGGCATCAGATTCTTACACAGACAAGAGCTGAAAAGATTTCCATCTCCATTTCATTTAAAGCTGTTAGGATATTTGCATAAAAATATGAATTGCATTCTCTTCTTTTGAGACTCTACTATAAAACTGGCCATACCACAGGATGGGAAGAGCTGACTCACTGCTCTAATTATAAATCTGAAGACTAATTAACCTTCCATGACTAAATTAAATTCCAAAATAAAAACGAACAGACAGAAGAAGCCTTTAAACAAAGTTTTAAAGCCCACTAGAATATAAAGGACCAAATATATTCTGGAGGCTGTTTTTGAATATTGATGAAGTTGAACTGTATTTGAAAATGGTACATGCAACACGAGCTTGGGAAACAGGCATTCACACAGCTGGGACAAGCACTGTCACAACTAAAATGTAGTACCGCAAGGAGCTCTGTAAATTTATAAAAAAATACTTCCCTGCATAGTTGTTTCACATCACGTTTTGTTTTTTCATTAAATAAAATCAAAGTGGATTAATCCTATTTTTACTTTTTTGGACGGGAAGCCCCACAGAACATCCTATTCCTGACAATTTTTTCCTAAGTTAAAAAACCTGCCTTGTATAAATGGGAACTTATTTGTGGACTGGGCAACAAAATTCCATTTCCCTCACTGGAGCTGAATCAGCTTCATAAGTCCAAAGACCAATAAAATTTTCCATCTGTCAAAAAAAACAAATAGACCTGATTTTGAGTGGATGAATGGAAGGCTGTTTGTGGCATATTTTTGTTCATATACGTTCCAATAGAACTTTAATTTAAGATTTTAGTATGTCTCTGAAATAAGATCATGAATAAATTAATAATGGGTAAAATTATTCCTTCATTGGTCTTCTTTTCAAGTTTTTATTTCCAGAGATTAAAACTGAGCAAGCACCAAAGATGCCTTGCTCCTGAGCCACTGCTTCTGTCCTGAGTACTTGATTACTTTGAGTGGATGTTCTGCATGAGTCCTCTTGATCCTTTGTTATAGGACTGCCAGACACTGTAGGTTTTGCAATAAGGCACTCATGAGGGGAAAACTCAGAAAAAAAATCTAAGTGAACTCACATTCACCTTGCTAATCTATGACTTCTTGTGAGTTCTTTAAGAGTCAGGCATTGAGAGGGAAGGATCAAATATCAATTTGCTGCCCCTGGGGGTTTGCCAGGGCCTTCAAGTGTCTTGTCCAGCTACAATATTTTCCTAATTTCTCTATTTTATGCATCTTGTGTACATATAGAAACTGATTTTTTATTTTTAATGCTGAGCAGAGGATCCACCTAGTGAAAAACCATCCAATCTAACAAAAATCCAACATTCCTCTAAATGCAAGCTGTCAAAGTTTTTTGCCTTTTCTAGACCTTAAGCTGGGTCAGTCTGCACTGAATTTGAGAAATAGTACCTTAGCATTGAAAAGCTCTGTGGGTGTACATGTGTTAATATGTACATTTATTGTTAGGGTTGTACAGCAGTTTTATTCCCTTTGGATGCTCTAAGCTGTGACTGATGGTGGCCAGAGCATGCTGTGTTTCAATGAGCTGTGCTTGTAACCTGCTAAGTGATGGTTTCCCATTCCTCTGCAGGATTATAGGATTATGAAGCTGATAACTTCTCTGAAACAGCCTTCACTCAGCAGAGCTAAAAAGTACTTTGACTGAAATGCTGCTTCCTAAAAGGGATAGAATTTTGGCTGACATATATCATGAAGCTTTTTTTGTATTAAGTTGTAATTGATGGGAGACCATATAATTTGACAGACTTTGAAATATTTAGTTACCAAAAAAATAAGTTCTACATGTGAGACCCATTCTTTTTTTTCTCAATTTTAAATAACAATTTGAAGTTAAATATTTGGGGATGTGGGAGTCAGAAACTCACCCTGAAAGATACAGAGCTCTTCTACTTTATACCCAGAAACAAATATTAATTTCTTTTGGAAGTTAGTACCATTTGGATAAAAAATCCACTATAAATTGTAAAAGGTGTAAATCCCACCTGAGCCCAAGGATCTTGCAGTCTCCAACTTAGTATCGAGTCTTCCAGTTCTATTGCACCTGCAAGGTTTTCAATTTCTTGCATTGCTTTATATTGTTTAAAATAGCTCTTAAATTTACAACATATAAAAATACAGGTACATATTTGAAACACTCAGAATTAATAATATTGTGTGTAACAGCCCTTACTCTCCATGAGCAAAAGATCTGAAGATCCAGCAATGGATTCTATTGCTGCACTGAGTAAAAAGGTGTAATAATAGTGTTGTCTGTTCAGCAACATTTTTGCAAAGAGCTCAGAATGATGTTAAGGTCAGAAGTCACAATGAAAAAAACATTGCTTTGTCTTTTGATTGTTCCATCCAACTTTTGTTTATGTCATGTTTCCTTTAGTTATAAAGATTTTTACTTTTTTTCCTGTGGTCTTGGTGGTTCAGAAGCCAGTGGAATGATACCAAACTGTGAGCTGAAATCTAATGTACTGCTTTGAGCAAATCATCCAAACCATCAGAGAAATCAAACGTTTACTTCAAGTGTCCATGTCAGGAGATCATAGCGTGGATGGGTGGAATGTAGGAAAATAGAGATAGTGATGAAGGCAATCTCACCCCTAAGGAGTTACAGCTGAATTAGGAGCAGACCTTAATAGGCCACGGCTGGATCCAGTTAGGATGGGTATTGTAAAAGAGTAGGTTGGCTGGTTGGGATGTTGAATGGAGTTTGTTGGCTGTGGTGAGAAGGAGTCAGTGCTGTGAGGAGCTGCCCATGAGAAATCACCAAGAAGGTATGAAACCTTTGCAATAAGATGGCAACATCATAGCTTAGAACTTTTTAGCTCTTAACCTGCTTGAAAGTTCTAACAATTAAAAACCATGGTCTGAGAAAATTTGGTCTAGTGTTTAAGTCTGTCATGCCCTCTTTATACTCAGAATGTACCATATAGTTAGAAAATGCTTCTCAGGCAGTTTCACAAGTGTTGGTTTTTTGGTTTTTTTTGTTTTGTTTTTTTTTTAAAGGTGGATGTACTGGAAGGGAGAGATAAAGGTTTTGAATATACGCTTAAGTATTTGAAAATACATGTTATAATCTAATATCACTGGGTTGAATCTCACTTGGCAGGAAAAACTTCTTGTTCATATAAGAATTTCTTTCATGATCCTCTCTGCATGAAAAATGGTTTGCTGCAGTGTTTATTATTTTCTCCTTTCAGACACATCACCTGACTACTGTTCTCATTTTGTTATCTTATACATCTCATATATGACTCAGAACATTGTTCTCTTTTCTTATAGAGATTTTTCATTTAAGTCACTCATTTGTAATTTTTTTGATTATTCTGCACAAATTTGCATGAAAAGCAGCCTAAATAAAAGTAATGTTTATTCAATTACTTGCAAGGCATCACTCTTCACTAGGAGCTGGAGCATTCTCTATAGTTACAGTAGCTACCCAAATGTGAGCTCAAGTGCATTAAGATTCTTGCAGAGCCCTAGCTACTATATGAAATAAAAGTGACAAGATCATGGCTGTCAGTGGGAACTGATGACTTCATACAGCATACACTACTTAAGTAAATCTTTGGCAACATTCTGTGTTTTCCCAAATGTGCTTTTGGCATTTCACTGCCTCTGATGCACTCGTGTTTTGACAGTGGCAGCTGGAAGAAAATGAAAAGACCAAATCTTGTGCTGTAGGTACTATGAAAGGCATGAAGTTGAACTACCAAACTGTGAAAAACACAGGATATTCTTGTAGCACTAAATAACTTCAATAATTGATTTGGCATTTAGAACTGACTGAGAGAAATATTTCTATTGTTGGATATTCTCAGCTAAAAGGCAAAGTGGAGACTCACAACAAGAAGCATTGTAGCATAGGATCAAGACTGCAAAAAACACTTGAGTTTTCCACGGGCATATGGAAGGAAGTTAAGTGGTGCTACTTTACCTTGTCTAGTAGCACTCCCACTACATTCTCATCTATAAATTGATACATAGATCAGACCATTGGAAAAGAATACAGCATTTTCTTTTAAGCAGCATTAGTTCATAAGGTCTATTTATCAGACAAATGGTGCACCTGATTCTTTCTACTAAGGACTTGAAAGGCAAGATGCTCAAAGCTTAATATTGTTACCTAGGATATTGAGACACTGGCATGCTGTGTTTAGCCTTAGCTAACTTACTGATCTAGCAGGTTTCTGGTGGAATTCTGCATGAGACTTTTAATATTAAAATGGTAAATACTTTGCCTTAACTTAAAATATTTAGATTATATTTCATGTACTTATGTCAATGAAATCAACATTTTTGTAGACCTCTGTTTCTTCCAAACAGAAAAATGCTTTCATGGGTATCTGAATAGCAGTTTAAATAAAATGAAACATGTTTGACTTACTCTTTACCACTTTATTCACCATGACAACCAGTCAATTTCTATATTATTGCACCAGACCTTTTCTAACTTCTATTCATTACGGTATTGTTCAAAAATGAGGTTTAAATGTATAGTATATACGCATACACAATGTCTGGGGTTTTTTAAAATAGCATTTAGTAACAAAGCACATTCTTCTGGCCATCCAGATATGTGAGCCCAAACTAGTATATGTTTACAGCAAGCTTTATGGGATGCTCCTCTGATGAAATGCAAGGCTATTAAGATTTGGCAGAGGTTAGAGAAACTTATCAGTTAATCTGTAGAGATCTGGACATTAGATTGTCAAAACCAAAATTTGTTGTGAGGTATGGCATTTAAATAACTTCAGTGGCTCCTCTCTGTTATTAGAGAAAAGCTGTTTCTTGAAAGGTGAGTGCAGAGGGACTGAGACTTGAAGCACAGCATGGCATGCCAATATGATTTTCTTGGTAACATAAAAAACTTATGGCAGGAATGAGAACTAGTCATCTCACTGAATGAATAATCTGGCTTTTTGTTGACTGAAGACTACTGGTAAAGATTAATAATTTAAAACTGAAAACCTACATCAGGAGTGTTCAGGAGTGTATATCTATCTATGGAGGCTACCTATCAAAAACCGTTAAGCTGTATCTCATAAGTCCCAAGTATCTGCAATATAGATGTAATATCAAAAATAATGTTGATAGGTGTTTCGCATATGTGCTTTGAAGGCATTAGTGGGATATTTTTTCTCAGATCTGGATGATACTTTTCCTTTCTTTTTTTAAGTGAATTGCCTGCTCATTAAATTATTTTAATGGTTAGCTGGCGCTCATTTTTCTTGCTAGATAAGATGTTTCAAAACTTGTTTCAAATAAGAGAGAGAACAATTGTTTTAGCAAAAAAAAAAAAAAAAAAAAAAAAAAAAACAGCCTACCAATAATTTTAAACTTCTCTTTAGGGGCTAATCTTGAGCAATATATCTTTTCCCTACAGGAAATCACAATAGCACATAGGGACATCAGTCCATCTTTACAAAATGGCTGGAACATTAGGAGAGAGGGTTATTTACTTGTGATCCCAAGTCCAGTAATAAATGTGAGTGTTAGGAAAACATTCATGACTGTAAAGTGGTCATAGATCCTGAGAGTGCTTATTTCCCAAGTACCTTAACAAGCCAGCCTTGTTAGGGTTGACTTAACAAAATAACATAACTTCTGTTGGAGCCTGCTTGCACTGTATTCAAAATTAGTGTGATTTTAGTAGATACTTATCCTCAGGTAAATCTCTTACATTATGTAACTTTTAATGCACTGGAGTTGAACAGTCTTACAATTTCTTGACATTTAGTTCCTATTGCTTCTCTCAGGAAACAACATATTTTCCTGTTACTGAGTTTTTCTCTATATATAGCCTGCATTTTCTTTGACATAATCTAATCTGTTTCTAGTTATGCATTGAGTGCCACACTAAGTAATCCATTCCCACTTTGAAGTTAATAGCCTAAGGGCATGTTATGCCTGGTATATAATTCACTCTTAGTCAACCCAGACAAGTAGCTTGTGGTGTTTTTCTGTTTTTATTTTTATAACCCCCTTTAATTATCTCAAGAAAATGTTGATTTTTATTGTCAAGTTTTCTTAATTTTCTTTTTGTAGAACTTTCTCTATTTGTTTTTTCTGTGTCTCTTTTATCACATACTGCCAAAAATGATTGAAATGTCTTCCGCAGTCATTTATGAGGATATTCTTTAATTTGTGATAGACAGTTTGAAATAATATCTTTGCCTTGTTTTGGAAGCATATTACATGGCACACAGGTGCTAAATCTGCTGTCTGTCATTACTTGTTGTGGTTTGATATTGGCCAAATGCCAGGCACTCACAACAGTCATTCCCTCACTCTATGCTATAGTTGAGCAGAGGAAAGGGGAAAAAGTAATGAAGGATTCATGAGTTAAGGACTGGCAGAAAAGAAACACTGAGGGCAAAATATGCTCAAATTTATTATTAACAGAGTCAGAGTAGGATAATGAGAAGTATAATAAGCCCTTTGTTCCTCCAGTCCCACCCTCTTTCTCAGCAACAGCACAGGACAGGGTGTGAGGGTTTTGGTCAGCTCTTCACTTGAGACTTCCCTGTTTGTTCAGGGAGTCTTTTTTCTCTTATGCCATGGGGTCCCTCCCATGGGCAAAGAGTGTTCCCAAAACAATCATGTCCTGGGTCCCTCATCCACAGGGTGCAGTGCTGTAAGGACAGGCTGCTCTGGTTTGGAAGCAAGGCCCTCTCTCTGTCTCTGGAAGCAGGAGCCCTCTCTCCATTCGGGTCTCCCATGGATCACAGCTTTCTCTGGCATCCACCCGCTCTGCCGTGAGCACTTCTCCCATGGGCTGTGAGTGGATCTCTGCATCCCCCATGGACTTCCTGCCCTACAGGGGGACAGTTTGTTTCACCACAGTCCTCACCAGGGCCTGCAGAGGAATCTCAGCTCCAATGCCTGGAACACCTCCTCCCCCTTTTCCACTGCCCTTGGTGCCACCATGTTTTCATTCAAATGTCCTCGCTTCCTGCTCTTCTCTGACTAGAAGAAAAGCTGCTGCTCACAGATACCATTGCCAACAAGTTCCACTAATTCAAAGATCCTGCAGTGCTGAGAGTCTGATCTTGCCTACGAGTCGCTGTGTTTCTGCTGTCAGCCACACAGCCCTGCTGCCATCGAGCTGGCCACGGCAGCAACTGCAGCACCTCCCTGGGGATAAACTTCACATGCACTGTTTTGGTTTTCTTCTTAAATATGTCATCACAGCGGTATTACCAACATCTCTAGTTGGGCCAGCTGCATGTCCATCTTCAGAGCCAGCAGAGATTGGCTCTCTCGGGCAAGGTGGAAGCTTCCAGCAGCTTCCCACAGAACCTACCTCTATGGCCCTCCCCTGCTACCAAAAAAACAGGCTGTGCCAAATCAACACACTTGTAGACTCTCATCTTGCAATATGTCTGCTTTTACTGAATATAGGTACAAAAATTATTTCCCTTTCAGTATTTCCTTTACATACATACTATTTTTCTATAGTCACTCTCATTTATACATTTCTTTTTTAGAGGTTTCATTGCTGCTCCATACAAAGGCATAAAACCAGATACATTTTTGAATGGTCAATGTGTCTAGCCTTCTTTCAGAACACTTGAAGTTTAAGGTGGAAGCTAAGTTGTCATTTTGGCTTCACCTGAAGAAAACTGAAGATGCGATTGAACAATAGGAAATTTAGACCTGTTTTGGTTTAGGGTCTTTTTAATAACAAGTATTCTAAAATGGGTGTTTTCTTCTGAAAATATAAATATATTTTTATTTCAGATAATGCAGATTTCCCTTCAAAAACATTTCGGAAGTTGCCCATGTATGTCTGTTTTGATCAGTAAATTTTATTTAACAAATAGCAAATACCAAGGGTGACTACTTACTCTGTAATGTGGGGTTCTTTATATGACAGCTGCAAAGACAAAATAAAAGATATAAAGAGCTGAGGAATATTTGGCTTTAAACCAATGAGACTCCTTTACACTGTATATGAAACGAGTAACAGTTCTAAAAAGTTAAGATATTTGGAACTTAATACTGAAAGGCAGTGGCTGTGGTTGGCAAAGCACTGATGCCAGGTATTTGATATTTTATACGCTACAGCTATTCCTCTCTTCCCTGTGTCTCAGCAATGTTATTATTACTAATGTAAGGAAGAATTAAATGCATATGGGGATTCAAAAACTGTTTTGTTTTAGCAATTCACATGAAACCTTCCAAGACTTCTGAAAGGGTTGTTTTGTATCAGATATGATAAGTCTACTACCACAACCACTAGAAATAGTCATTAAATTTATATCTTTACAATGTGGATGCTTTGAGGTAGGGAGTTACATTGGTTCTTTTATGTCTTTTTTTGAGGAGTTTACTTGCTAATGGTTCATTATTATGTGCACTAAAGAAGTGAGAATTTGTGTGATCTCCAGTCAATAAATATTACTATTTTTAATTCATGAGAAGTCACAGATCTTTAGCTAATGAGGTGCAAATTTGAAAGTGCCAAAAGTTTCTAATTGTCAGGTGAAATTATTCTGGAAGTGGATCTGTGAAGGAAATGACCACTGGGAGAGATTGTTTATATTTATATATGAAAATCCAACAAATTATCAGGTTTCTTCTGCCTGATAATAAAAATTCTATCAGTGCCTATCAGGTTGTCTTGAATACCAAGCCTGATAAAAATAATTACTCATGATGCAAAAAGTATTCAAGGGCCACACTGCATAATAGCAGGCTTTTTTTCCTAGTCTTCTCTCTAAACATATGCATAGGTGGTTTGTGCATTTTAGAATATGAGGAAGTTTCCACTATTTCAGAAAATCCAGTATGGTTTTTTTGATATTTCATATTCAGCATATAAGTAAAACTTTCTTTTTTCATGCATTCTCACTGCAAACACCCTTACGTTCATTGAGCTAAGTCAGGTCTTTTCAATGCTTTGAAGGTTTTTTCTGCACTAGGAAAGAAGTTACTCATGTCTTTCAAATCTCTGTGTTCTGTTCCTCAGAGTTAATCAATTCTATTCATGGATTTGAAAAATTTACTGTAATACTAAAACTTATGTCGGTTCCTCTGTATATTAAGAAGGAAAGACTTGTAACTTGGATCAGCATGACCTTACAAGTTTGAGTTGTGCCTTTGCAGGTTAACACTATTCAGAAAAATTATTTTAACTAGTGCTTCCTTTTACATTGTGAAATTTCTTGTGCAAATAAGTCACATCACTGCAAACAGGTTTAAACTGCTTCCATGCTTATTCATATTTCATGCTTATACCCACAAAAGGAGGGGTAAAAGACAGTGGAAAACAAGGTTTTCATACCTGCTTTTTCTATAGGAATATTACTATTGTAGAGAAAATAAGCAGGAGACAGATTATTCATTTCTCCATTGCTTTCATTAACTGTTGTTTGGCAGATGGAATCTTAAAATAATGTGTTTGTTTCTTGGGGTTCTTTGCTGCAATTAATATTTCTTCTGTAGAACACATTGCAAACTTTACTCCGTCAGGAAAAAATAAGTTTGAGTCCTTCGGCAAATTCATATAAAAGGAGTTCACCTGTGGCTATAAAACCATGATCTGAATGCATCCTCTGTCTCAGGAATTGCTACACACTCAATGTACACAGAGAGAATATATCAGATATTAATCCTTCCTTTACTGCCTTGTTATTTATGGTCTTTACTATCTGTTATTGATTCAGGTGAAAAATAGGTCTCAATTTTCTGGCAATTTTTATGTTCCATATAATATAAATACAAAGTCATCTAGATACATTGTGTTGAAGCAATGGTATTAGTCTATAAGTTGACAATAAATTGACAATGGGAGAGCTGAGCTATTGAGTAGAATGTTACCTCTATTTGGAAAAGTGTGGATGACTAAGAGTGGCTAGTATGTCACACAGTCTGTGTGAGATTTTAAAGGTATCTCAGGAGCTGGAGTTTAAGTCTTGTGTCCATATTGGCCAAATAAGTAGAATTAATGGACATGAAGATGAGTACAAAAGGAAGGGGGAGTTGGCAAAACCTGAAAAGTGAAGTCATGGCTCAGAGAAAACCCGTTTACATTTTGTCAGCTGATAGCAAGAAAGTTGGCATGGAAGATCCAGCTGAGGTAGTCTGTTTTGAGTACTAAAGTATATTTTACAAAGTTCTCCCCAACAGACCCTCTAGCTAAGCTGTCAAAAGACCAGAAGAGTCAAGTGGTCAAAGGATTGGATAAAGAAGCAGCAGCACAGTGAAAAACTAATGACCAGTTTTGATGGGGTGAAAGGTTCTCAGCAGAGAGCCATTGTCAGCTGTGTTAAAGGGTATGGCTGACAAAGCATGCAGCAAAGAAAAAATCTTTCATGGTGAAGCAGAAAAGAAGAAATATTTCCTTTCCCTGTAAAAGCAGGACTCCTCAAATAAAATAATGGTTAGTAGATTCAGAAGAAAATTGAATTCTACTTCATTAAATAGGTGGTCAAAATATAGAAATTTCTATTATACTGAGCCACTGCTTGGGAGCAGAGCACCAATGGACCTCTGACCCACAAGCACAGCTCTTAGGTAGAATGAAGAATAACAGAATAGGGAGGGGAAAATTACTAATTATCAATTAATTTTAAAAGGAGAATCCCTTAAAAATCCTTGCACTCAGAGATTTATTTCTGCCACCATAAACTTTCACAGCCCAAGCTATGGATCAGAGGTTTTTTTTATTTTTTGTTTTGTTGGGTTTTTTTGGCCCAGTAACAATATTTGAGTAGTTTATCTTTAGAAGTTATCTTAATTACTTGTCATGGTCAAACACTGCTTGATTCTTGAAAATTTGCACTTTGTTTCTATCCTTGTGGACTCTATTATATTATTTTAAGTCAATGCGTATTCTCTTTTAGGCTCTCTGAGGCTTTTTATCCGAGACTTGGATTTCTTTGCCAGAGTTTAATTTCCTTTGCTATGGATGCAGGGATTGTCTCCACATTGTCTCTTAAACTTTCCAATCACCTCTGTATTAAGAGGCCCCTGTTCAGGATAGGTTTGCTTCTTTGTGAGGACTTTTTCCATATCATCTCAAGTTCAGCAGTAATGTACCACATATTTCTGTTCTACCTTATTTGAATTTAACCATGAGGAAACCCAAAGACAGATGTGATGTGTATACAGATATCATACATAGGCATAAATGCTGAGTTTTATGCTAAGGTACACCTACTCTGATTTCAGGACCATATAGTACTGCATCTTCTTTACATTAAGTTCACTGTGATATGTTTATATCAGCCTTATTTATTTGCTGTTCCATATAATGTATATTTCAAGGAATACAGAGGAAACAGCAGAATGTACATTAAAAATTTACATTGTTAAAAAATTAGCAACTGCTGTGTGCTTACTTTTTATAATAAATAACCCTTGCTCAGAGAGAGGTTAATTTTCAGGGTATGTATTAAATACAATTATTGATTGTGTAGAACACTATTCTTGGAAGGTTTCTTACTTAAGATTCGATTGACGATATGTTTCAGCTAATTAGTGACCATATTTGCCTGGTTATTTCCCTTGTAAAATATATTCTTTCTGTATTGGATTCCATAAATCCATTTCTAGCTAAGGAATCTGAGGCTAATCAAAGTAAAGCTGCTGACCTTGTTACAGATAGGCTAACTCAGTCCAATTACTCAAATCCACCTGTGCTGCAATTAATTATTTCCTGAGGTTATGAAGTAAGCAGAGAAGTATAAGTAAAATTTATTTTCCAGCAATTTGTATTGATCTAAACGCATACATTTTCATACATTGCATTGATGGCCTTGTATATATTGTATTGCAGGCCTTGGAAAAATGTGAGTTGTAAATGCCTTAAATGTTTTTTAAAGGTTCCTTAATTCATTGGATAATATTGAGTAGAAAAATTAGTTTCTTGACACAGTTTGTTTTTCTAATTATGTTCACCCTTGGAACTTCTTAAATTATTATTTACTGTGTCCCAATTTTAAGTAATCAATTCCACTAAGTGCTCTAGAAAGATTTTGGTTAAATCTGACTAAATGTTTGCAACTAACACTAAAATTCTGACAAAATATTTGGGTTTTGTTTGATGGTTTTTTAAAAACCTCACTGAGGAGAAGAGACATGTTTCTCTCCTAGCATCACATGTAAGTTTATATCTAAAAGCCATCCTGGTCTTAAGTATATAAAAAAATACACATCTGAATAATTTAGAGAAGCTGTTTCCAAGTTCTAAAATATTCAAGTGATTTGGGCAAGCTCTGGTATCCTGTAGCAGTTGACAGAGTTTTAATGTGACAGAACAAGAGTGAAACGACGTGATGCCACTGTAAGTGCCCACACTATATCTGACCTATATAACCATCCCAAACCCAATCCAGTTCTCCATTTTCCAACCTGCTTTATTCTACTCCTTTGCTGCAGGTGCAAAATGAAAAGACTTAGAAGATGGCATTGATCTGTTATCATACAATGCTTTAAAGGAAAACTGAAAATTGGTGGTGCCTCTACTTTAAACTGCTCTGTAAAGCACTAACTTATTGGTTCCAGAGGAGCTGTACAATTCCATTGAAAATTTGAAGTTCAAAGATAGTAAACTACACCTGGAAAATACCATTATGGCAGATGAATTGTAATTAGAGTTTTAAATTCTGAGCTAATTGTTTATAAGAACATATTTACTTCCACACCTTAATGAAATTGTAACAAACATGAAGATAACGAATCAGGAAGGTAGAGCTATTTGTGCTTTGTTGATAAAATATGCTCCTGTGTATAAAAACAGTGCAAGCTGTCACGTGGCAAATGCTGCCATTTGTCTCCTTAGCACCTGGCTAATGACCCATGACAGGAATATCTGAGCTGAGTGATAACTGTACACTGATATAATCGGGCGTTATGGCACAGATTTTACCCTAAGGGCTTCAGTCATGTTTTTTAGCCACTTTGCTGTTGAAGACTAACATTGAAAGAGCTTTCCTGTCCAAATAAATTTTTCTGGGTGACAGAAACAATTTACAAAGCTCTAAATATGTTTTTTGGCCTGTTATTTGTAAGACCTAACTGTGGAATATTCAACATAAATAACATTCTGGAAGGTATCATTAGGAATGTGTCTGATTTAAACCTGCCTATAAAACTCCATGATCCATAGAGAGGTGTTTTCTCTACACTAGTCTGTCAGATAATAAAAGATAACTAGATATGATTTCAAGATTCCTCTGATACCATGTTTGCTTAGCTTTCTACGTAAGTTCTTGTCACCTCTTATAGGCTAACAAAGTATGTAGTTAAATAGTTAGTTTCAGAAGAGCAAAGTTTGCCAGAGGAAATTACTCTGGTGGAATAGCCTTCAGTGCATGAAATTTTTTGTTGATTGAATGATTTTTTGAAAAAGAAGAAAAAAGCAAAATCACCACACCTAGAACAAAAAAAGCACCCTCAAGCCCAGCCCAGGCTTATCTGTGTTTTCTGGAATTTAATAGTATAAACAGAATTTGCCAGCAGATTGTGAAATAGGTCCTTTTTAATGATAATCCCATGGCAATCCAGCATCTCATCAGAAACATCACTGCCAAGCTGCTTGCTCTTGAAGACTGCACTTACAAGGAGCATGTTTAAATATGCCAAGCAGAAAAGCCTGACCCTTTCAGCCACAGTGATTACGTGTTCTCCTGAGATAAGGCTGACAAGTGATTGAGTAACAGAGGCCAGAAGAGAGAATCAATTCTGTGTTAATGAGCATGCAAGGCTATCAGGGAAGCAAGTAGCACACAATTGGTTAGGTTAAAGACAATATTAATCTACTCGCAGGGAAAGGAAAGAGTGATGCTGACCCTGTGAAATGCATTGTGCAAGTTAATTTTTTATGTAAGTGTTCTTGTTTTCTATGTCTTAACCAATTTTGCCCTTGAAAGTTATGGTGTCCCTGAGTTATTCATTAATAACATTTGTCTTCCATACATATCTTGGTGGAGCTCCTGCAGTCCCACAACATAATCTTTTATTGTGTGCACCAGTATGGGTGGACAAGGGATATTACTGTCAAGTTAGTTCATAAGTTAATAGCTTGGTTGAGAAACATCCCCTTCCAATAATGAGAATAGATGAAGCCCCTTTGACCAGCTTCATTTGGACTACAGCTATCTTGGGCATTCACTCTTTCCCCAGACATTGTGAAGGAGATCTAGGTGTTGTAGACTGACATTCAAAAGTTGTGGGGTAATTGAGATTTTGCTTGCTTCACTGTAAAATACCTCAGAGTGCATTAATCTTTTCTGTGATCCCAGTTCATATACTTGCAGTATTCTCAGAAGCAGTTACATTGCTCCATGCCCACCCAGAGGTGTAACCAGTGTAGTCCCTCTGGGTGCAGAGCAGGCTGTGGATCAGGCACTTGAGGGAGTGCAGAATGGGGTTCTCTGCACGGGATTGTGCTTTGATGTTTTCTGATGGTGGTCACGTGTCTCTGGTAGAAAACAGGAGACTACAAAGAGGAATGCAGTGCATAAATAACACTTCCTGTTTCATTTGCTATGCCAATCCCCCCTCCAAACCTCGCCTGCATATTTTTCTTTGGCAGTGTTCTGTTTCTAAAAATAATCATAGCACCTGTCTCTGAACTGTTGGCAGTGTGATCCCACAGTTCACCTGCTTGAGTGACTCATGGCTTCCTTGGAAGGTGAGAAATAACCCTGTTCTCACTAATCATTAATTAGATCATCTTTTATCTATGATGAACTCTTATCACCTTGACTGAAGGGACAATGACTTGATTTAAGATCCAGAAACAGCTTTACAGATTTGTGTGTGGTCTGGTGCTGTGCACATAACTCAAAAGTGCAGTCTATGAATGCCAAGGAACCAGCTGTTACTATCTCTCACAAACTGGCATAATTTGTCTTGCAAACATACCCCATTGTCTTTTAAATACACATTCATACTAACAAAAGTTGCAATTATCACTGACTGTTTCCCTGGCTTGTTGCCTCAAACATTACTTTAGGACATGGTCTTGTACAAAAAGGTCAGGGTCAATGCTTCAGAGAGTGCAAAGATAGCTTGACCATAATTCTGTTTACTCCACATCTTCTGTCTTCCTTTGCTATTTTTAGCTGTTAAACAAAATTATGATTTTAAAAGTTGTTTCATGTGCTTGATTTCTTTGTTTTGTTTTTCTAAAACTTCTGGATGTATGGAACTATAGGGGAGACAAATTGTGAGTTGCTAAAATCATTACAGAAGCTGAGAGAACTCTAGAAGAACTAATTTACTTGGAATTGTTTAGCTCAGTGTTGCTATCACAGATGGGAGACCTGACTGAATTTTACCACTCTACTACTGCTTTGCAGTGATGTGGTCAGTAATCTCCTCCGATATGTGTGGGGAACAGAAGAGATTCTCTGCCTGTGTTTTTCAGAGTCACCAGTGCTTATATTATATACTATTTAAAAGAGTTATAAAGACAGAGAAACAATGAGGACAAAAATCCTGATTAAATAAACAACGTAAATGGCACCAAGGGAAATCTTAGATGCTCTTCATCTGCAGTTTGATGTCAGTTAGCATGAAACACATTCTTCTCTCTACTGCTTCCTTGTCTGTGCCATCACTTAGGTCACTCAAGAGTTGAGACACAATTCTCACAATCTTCAGGCAATATCACCTGGACCTCTCCTACATTATGCACTTTATCAAAAATGTTACCCTGGAGGCTTATTTAATCCTTTACAGCTGAGCAAACCAAGACTCTGTGGACCAAATAGAATAAATTCAGTGTTACAGCTTTTCCTCTACTGAGTCAGAAACCTTCCCTCTATGCTGCTGATGTAGCTGTTTTCTAAATTTAACTAGGGTGGTTTGAATAACTGAATAAGTCCATCTAAAAATAGCTCCTGGTCCTAGTTTATAATCTACTACTTAGTTGATCTGTATATAAATTGATTTCATTATTTTGAGGGAGCAAAGAGAATTAGGGAAATGGAGCAGCTGGAAAACAGGACATGGGACAACAAGTAATGGGAGAAAAGAGTTCTAGAAATAACTTTTAAACTATTATGCTGTAATTACTGATTAGTACATTACCCTCCACCATTGTTCTTTGAAGAAACAAGAAATACCTTTTTAGTGTTTGCATGCCTGTAGCAGTCTTAGTGCAGTCTCTAGTGTTGACTGTTGCACTGTGGGAATTGGTTTTGAAGCAGATTATGGTGCTTTGAGACCTCCAGTAGACAGATAGGATCTAAGGTCACTTGCTCTAATATAATATTAAATAAAATAATATTGTGGCTAGTTACAATAGTAAGAGTTGACATTCAGGTAATCCATGCAGTTGGTTTAACAGTTTGAAAATTGCCTTCTAGGAATGGAAATGTAGAAATACAAATAAAACAAACCTTATCAACAAAATTGCTTTCTGTTGGCTGTTAAGAGCCAGCTTGGGTACATCCCCCACTTCCTCTCTTGTGCACGTTAGTGTCAGGGATTTCATCCCGTGACAGTTGCACTTATCCCAGCCTTAAAATCTCCTTTGCACATCAGATTTCTAAACTAATCTTTGAAGCAATATTTGCTTTTATTCTTTCTGACTTAAGCTAATGACATGGAAATAGCTTTAGAATATACCATTTATTTTCCAATTTTACATAGTCACAAATCCTTTATTAGGTGGCCATGACCTCCCAGTAAATATTTTTTTTCTTTTAAATTTGCCTTACAGCAGATACTTAGTTTTGTATCACTCACCCCTACATACAGCCTGATGATTAGCTCTTAATTAGTTAATATAGGAATATGCAGAATGGTAATGCATTTGAATTAAGCTGCTGACCTTTTTCAGCCTGCCTGGAAGGGCAGTTTTCATTGTCTGTAACTTGTCACACAAACACAATTCTTATCTGGAAAAGTAGATCAAAAGCAGAAATTCAAATGGAGGTGGTTTGTTGGGAGGGTTGGTTTGGTTTTTTCCTTAAAAGAAGTGACAGTGCAAGTTGCCTAGAAATAATCATCTGCACTGGGGGGGTTTTCTTTCCCCAGTATTCCAGTAAGTGGATCTGTCCCAGTTGAGTGACCACACACCCAGCCTCTTCCTGCTCTGGGCTGGCAAGCAGGGTCTTCCCAGCTGGGCTTCTCTGAAACTCAGACCCTTCTCTTCTCTTGCTTTTAAGTGAGACCTGAAACTGTTTCCCAAAACAAGCCTTTATTCAGAAGAAATGTTCTGATCAGTAATCCAGTGACAGTGAAGACAGTCCCAGGGCTTGTTCTGGCACAGGCAGTGATGCCATCAAAGCCAGGGGCAATGCAAATGGGCTGGCACAGGTGCTTCTGCCTGTTTAAAATTCAGCAGCAGGGAGTATTTCAAAAGTCGTGTTCCAGAGGAACATAAGTCAAAAAGTTCTGACCCTCTGGCACATCCCATGAATTTCTTTAACCAGCACCAAGCAAGGCACAGAGAATGGCTCTTCACTGGGCTGAAAGGATTATCCTTGGGGAAAGGAGCAGTTCCTTCACGGTCTGCATTAGAACATGTAGGTTTTCTCATTCTACCACACTGATATGTTTAGTATAAATGGTGCTTTTTTAATATTTCTCTATTGTGCCACAAACACCTGAAAATCAAAAAAAATTAAACCTTTCTAGACGGCTGACCCTAACCATTTCCTTCAGAATATTGTTTTAGGAATTATATCAAAAGTGAAGCCATCCTCAAGTCTCTAGCTTCCATGTTCTGTGATAAAAGCTTAATTTCAATGAGAGATATATTCTGATTGCAAGTATGCAGTAAACACTGAAACCTCATTTTTCCAGCAGCATTTTGATCACCCTCTAGAGGGATATAGCTTTCAGGAATTAGACTGACTTAACTGCTTTAGTAAAACTTTGTTTATGTCTGCTAAATAGGTAATGGTCATTCAAATCACTCTCAGAAGTATTTTGTGTGTTGTAGGAAATAGCATGGAGTGCAGACAGACCCATTTGGCCAAATGTAATATGAAAATGCATTTGTTTGGTTTTTTAATAAGTAAACAGAATTTGTGGGTTGAGGAGCATAGAGTTTGCATCAATATTATTTGATTAAGTAATTTTTTTTTAATCAGCAGATACACCTTGCTTTGCTACACTGCAGAAAAAAATAGGAAATGTGGAAAATGTGCAAAATACTTGCAAAGAAAGTGTGCAAATGCTTCAAGCTGTTCATGAGCTGGTGTTTAGGTGTACTTTGAGATACTGTGTGAGTAATAGGATTGGTTTAGGCCCTAGTCTTGAGACAGCAGCAGAGTCCATGCTGTGTTTATTGCCACACTGCAGTAACCAAAGCACAATTACACAGGCTGAGAGTAGCAGAGGATGCCACTGACCTCTGAACAGAGCCAATTGCTGGGAGCATCCTCAAGGGGTTGCCCAGAAATGTCTGGGAGGTGAACAAATGTGTATTAGCACTAGACATGCATGTATTGGATCTAAAACTTTGTCATCCTTGTCCCTCTAAGCTGACTATCGGGAAAATGTAACTAAATATTTATATGATAGGAGTGAAGAATTTGAAAGAAAACAAGGGATCACTTCAATTTTCCTTATGAACCAAATTTCTCAGTTAAAAATAGCTGCCTTTCAGATAATATGTTCCATCTGAGAAGAACTTCAGGACTGACAAAGCTTCTGAATAATGTTGTCTAAGGTGAAATCTTGCTTTGTGTTCTGCCAAGACAGTAATGTTCTGTATTTTCATAGGTTTCATTAAAAAAAAAGAGTGCCCAAATACTCCGTTCTCTGAACACAGAGGCAAGTTAAAAGTCCCTTATACTTTGTTACCAGTTAGCAAATATCACGTAATACTTCCTATTAGTGCCAAAATATTAAATGACAGTTTAAAAAAAAAAAAAGGCATGCAAGCCAGTTCTGTAGGACTGTTTTTCCTTGATAAGCAAACAGAATTTTGCTGTAAGTTTCTGAATGCCTAATCCTTCGTATTATTCATTATACTCTCTATGTTAAGGATAAGAAAGGATAAGTGAATCCTATTTGTATTCAAAACACAAATTGCAGTCCATAATTATTCAAGTTCAGTATTTTTGATTATCTTAAATAGCTGTCATGGAATAGAGTATGTAGTCATCTAAATCTCTGATGCCAAATTCTGGGGTTGTTTTTCATGTTTTTCCAGGCAACATGGTTGTATGTAACCTATTCAAACTGGGGAACCTTGTTGGTGACTACTTGGATGAGAAGTTAGGCAGCATAATGACATTATTTCAACAGTATTAGAACATAAATACCTCTTTTAGTCTGTCTTGGATTTATTCATCTCCTTAGAAAATAAGAATTTTCTGCAGAAAGGAGTAGGGGCATCATTGCTTGGGCCACACTGGATGGCAGGGTCCATTTTCCTTGCTCTTACTTGTTGAAGAAAAGAATGAAACAGCAGAGAAAAGGAAGATAAAGTATACAACAAAAAATCAGTTTATAGACCTGGGTTTGTTTTTATTTTTTAGGGATTTTTGTCTTGGAAAATTTTAATTATGATTTCTGGATGGATTTGTAGCCTTGACTTCTATTAAGGGATTTTCCCATTCTAACAATTTTTTTTGCTGTTCTTTTGTCCTCTCACCCTCATTGGTTCTTTCCTTCCAGCCCTCTCTAAAGTGTCTGGTTTAGGTTCAGGATGTCCACAGAAGCTGCATAGATGAGCAGGAGCAGGAAATGTTCAACAGCAGAATTGCTCCAGTGTTTCAGTCAATGGTAGCAAAACCAGCAGCTCCTTAGGCAGGGGGAGCTCACAGCAGCAGAAAAGAGAGAAGTTAATTTGGTTGTGCAGGACATCATCCCTTCTACATTTTGAGGGTAATGTCTGACATTTCTTCATCTCACCTTGGTTACGTCTCAGGATTCTGTACATCCCTGCACATGCACAGAGATGTCATCAGCAGATTCTCAGTTTTGTTTGCTTCTATCTAAGTGTGTCTCACCAAGACCTGGCAGAGAAATACAGGATGTTTCACGTGTGATTTTATGGAGCTTTGTTTCAATTATGGCACATAAAACCTTTTCCTTTGTACTGTTACAGAGATTAATTTCAAAAGGAGGTGGTGACAGATAAAAGAATGGGGTAATTTCTGTTGACTAGAATATTTTTCCAGTCTAGAAAAGTGATATTGAATTAGGCCAAATCATTCTTACTATTAGTTTTTAACCTTCTCTCTATGTTACACACCTCTCAGTAGGAGCTCTACAGGTGGAAAGATTAATATGAGGGGAACCATGAAAGGGCATATGTCCTTCACAGATGTCATAGAATGAAAGCTTCCATGGAAATACATTTTTCTGGGCACAAAAGTTGTTTGAGGAGGGGGAGAAAAGAGAAATTGGTAACATTGATGATTTTATTCCTTAAAGCATATGCTCAGCCCTCTGTAAGCAGTGCATTCAGCTGGAGAGTCAGGCATTTCACAGTGATTGATTGCTTTTGCAAGTCTTGAGCCAAATCAAACCAGGCAGTTATGCACTGACAGCACATTAGTCAAGGAAAGCCTGAATTTTTATTGTGTAAATTTCAAACAATGCAAATAAATCTGCTTCTGTTTGCATGATAATAAAAATAATCCCTGCTGTGGAATGTCTACATTTTGAATTTTTGTGGTTTGGTTTTTCTTTTTAAGGCATCTAGCTAATGCTTTTGGTAATTCATGCCAATGAAAGTCACTTTTTTCCTAAAGTTTTGAAATCATGAAGCAGTAGCTATTATGTGGTATCTGCTTTGAAATTTTAGTGTATCTTTCTGTACTACAGTGCACTCTAATTTTGTTTATAACATTTGATTATCATGTCAATTTACATCCAGGGTAGAAGAAATTGGCTGGGTATCAAGCAATAAATTTTAATGGGTTCACCATCTGCATCATTTGGTGTAGCATTCAGTGATTTTTGTCCTGATGTGGCAAACAAGTTATCATTCTTTAGGCACTGCTGATCTTCAGTTCTGCATGACTGACCTAACTGCATGTTGCTCAGTCCCTGATGCCTGCTCCACACATTATAACAACCTCTCTGAAGCAGACATGACATGAAATACCAAAATGGCACAGGTATATTCTGCACGTGCTGCCATTTCCAAAATCTTTGCTGCGTTCAGAAGTGGTAGAAAAGAATGTATATCAGGAACCACATCACCATTAATAGTGGTGTTTAGGGCTTTGCACAGGCAGAAAAACGTGAGAAAATGGATTGTATTTTGGGCCTGTGGCAGATTGTCTCACACTTTAAGGCTAGGAACAAGCACAGTTTGTGAGAGTTGAGCAAAAGGCATTCCTGGGCAGTGAAGTGTGGTCTGAAATCCCTGATGCCCTGCGAGGTGCTGGGGTTTGAGGGCAGCCATGGCAGACAAGATCAGCACTGTCTGATCCCAGGGATCTCCAGAATCTTCCTGTGCAGGATGTTTTCACCTGTTCTGCACCACTCCTGATCACTTGGTCCTGCCTGCAGGCCCTCTGGGGTCCTTACAGGATGCTGATGCCAACAAACTGAAATAAGGGAAGAATCAGCATCTCTTGGCAGTGTACATTCAATTTGTCCACATCTACTGCCCATGGCCAGGTGTTACCTTGCAGCTTTCCTTTGCTGTCAGAGGGGAGTGTATCAGCTCCTGGAGAAAAAAATAATTCAACACCCTGAACTGTAGATCTGTTTATCCAGGCTGAAGTAACTAATTTCTTTTAGATAACCTAGCACTGCAAAGACAAAAGCTATATGTTTGCAAGTCATGCAGTTATCTACAGTGCTTTTCTTGGTTCTTAAATAGATAGATATGGTAAATTCCAGCTGAGATGCAATGGAAGGATTAGGTTTTGATCTTGTTGCATTGAAAGGAGTCAAGTGCAAAGAATTTCACATGATTAATGCTGTTGAATAATTTCTTCATGTTAATGGAGAATAATGATAACATAACTCATTCTCCTAACAAAGGTTTTTTTGAGTGGCATAGACATATACAACATCAAAGGGATCTGCCACAGGTTGATATTATTCACTACAATCAGTGTTATTTGTTTCAAGCAGGCACATAAAGAGATTAATAAAGTTCTATTTCTCATCTAACTGAAAAAAAAATCAAACTTCTTTTTATACCCAATCTGATATCATTATATAAAGAGATTAATTCTGCCAGCAGCTTACACCTATGAGTTTTCATAAGGTCTAGAGCCCTTGTAGATTCTTCATAGTATAAATATATTCCACTTGATTGCAAGTTCATGGTAATTAAAAAGTTGAGTGAGCCTGGTCCTATTAATGCCAAAAATCTAGCAAAGGGATTGAATATTTTGCTAGATTTTAAGCTTCTAGTCTTTCCTTTTCTCCCCTGCTTTTTCATACACTGTCCAAAAGCAGTATTAGGCAGTAATTACTGTCATTTTCTGTGAGAGGTAGGAAAGGGGAGCAGATAGAATCAAGCCTGGACATGGCAACAATTTGTTCTCATTATGCTGATGACTGCAATTCAGTTTCTGTTGCATATTCCCTTTGCTTTTACCTTAACTCCTTTGGTTCAGTTTTGAAATAAGAATATAGGAGATATATTTTTTTAAATTGTGGGGTTTTTGTTCCACATCATGCTTCAGATTGTCTTTTTAGTATGGCTACTAAAGATTATTTGGAGAATCTTACGCAAGCTGCTACATTATAAATTTCTTCTTTTAAACACTATTTATACTGTGGAACCATGTAGAAAAACCAGCTATTCCATTTCTGCCCAGTGTGCTAGGTAAAGAAAACAAAAAACCTGTATGAGCTTTCAAATGCTAAATGAAAATTCTTCAAGAACAGGATATATGTTCATATATATGTTTCATATATAAATTGGAACAGTTTTATTGTACAAATAAGGACATAATAATTGTATTTTCTTAGTTAAAAACATATGGAGAGAGAGCTTGGATAAGAGCTGCTTCTGAAATGTTATATATCCATGATGCTTTAAGAAACAGGAAAATTATAGTTAGCACTCTAAAAATGGCTCAGTTTTGTCAGGCTGGGAAACTTCTTTCCACAATTGTTACTTACAGTTGCTGGACAAACGGTGTTAATGAGTTTTGCCTTCTGGATTCTGCTTAAAATATTCCATCTTAGGCACCTCACCAGTGCTGACTCTACCTTTTTTTTTTTTTTTTTTAACTTTGGAAAAGTAATTGCTGTTCCTGGCACTGTATCCCTGGGGCTAGGTTCCTGCATTTAAATTCCTGACTTGCCTAACTCTTGATGGCAGATACTTTCAGGCAGGCAATATTAGCAGTTCAGTTACTGAGTATTCCTTTTGATACCACTGTTTTTATAGAGATTGGAAAATTCATCAATTAATTTCATGTAAAGAAGATCTAGTTGATATGTTCTCCAAAATGAATGTTTTCCCCATTATCAGAACGGAATTATTGCTTGGATCATTTAAATCTATCCCATACAGTGATATGGAAGACTGTAAGACAATGGCAATCTTGGTGAATTTATGTGCTTCACCTAATTTGAGAATATTTTAGATCAATATTTCACATATCCATGTTTCTTCCTATCTGAGGTGTATTCTATGTGTATATATATATGTGTGTGTGTGTGTGTATAAGGAATTTTTAGTTTCTTGCATCAAGTGAGCTGACACAAAATTCCAGAAGATGATACTCTCTCATTTCTGTACAGGATATTCTCATTCTTTACAATTATTCACAAACTTCAGCTTTCAAGAATCCTGTGGAATAAGCAAAACAATAGAAAATTTGATAGAGTGAGCATTGCAAGGGTATTGTAACCTCCACCTCAGTGTGCTTCTCTTCTGTGTGTGTTCTATGTCACAAACATGTGTCTCTCCTCAGACTGAGATACTCCATAAAAATAAAACTGCTCAGAGGTTTCTCTTTGGCAGAATAAGCAATGGCATCTATTTGACAGTCAGCTGCTACATTCTGTGATTAAAAGAAAATGATCGTTTCTCATGAGGATGTTGATTATTCCCTAACTTTAGCTCAATTGCCTAGTTGCTGATTATATTCTAATGTGCTAAGATGCTTTTTCCCAGGATTTCTGTATTTAGAGATAGTGTCTAGGATGGGGAAAAAAAAGGCTAATTTTTTTATAAAACAGTGCTTAGTTGTGATTCTTTACAAAGACACCAGTAGGAATTCTTTGGCTTTGAATAGCAATTTTTATCAACATAACCTGGTCCTGACATACTTTGCTGCTTTACTCTTAGTTTGCACTGATAATTTTTTTGTGAGGTATAAGAAAAATATAATTGTGTAATGTAAGAGAGTGCCACCAGTGTGAAATACTGCTGAGAGGGGCATATAAATATGCATTATAGATGGTAAGACACCAGTGACATAGTACCAACCATGTGAAAATACTTTCAGAAGGGTTATAAGGGCTCTTGCTAAAAGTAAACAGGTGAAACACCAGTTTATAGTCCTGCGGTCAAAGTGAACTTGGTGGCTTTCTCTTAATTTCTCTGCTCATTTAAAGAATATTCAGTCCTTGAGGACCTGAAAGGAGAAAGATTCTGATTTACAACGAGCCCCGCTCAAAGCTGAGTAGCAGTGTTAAGTGCTACACTGAATTAAAAACTCATTTTCTGTAACAGTCCTGTGTAGGACTGCTCATCCTTGTGTAGCTGCATCTTTGACAGATCTTCAGCAAAACTGACTCACATCCAAACCAGTGATTAACACAGGTACTTTTTCTTGTGTGTAGTTGAAAGAGATGTTCTTACTCTTTTCTAGATCTGCAAAGAAAAAATCTTTTATAGGAGTAAAAGTTCATTGTAGTGATATACTGCAGATGTATATGTGTTTTCAGGCAAAAGAAACCAAGTGAAACACGAAAATGGCTCTAAACTGAAGTAAGAATGTTCAATATATTCCTTGGAGGAGAGGGAGAGAAAGATGAGGCAGGATCGAAGTTCACATTGCAATTTCTGTTGTATATCTGAGCAAGTGCAGTTCTGACTTTGAAATGAGTGGACAGATCTCAATCTCTCCCATTTGCAGGCTAGAAAATGTCATTCTGCTAAATGGTCAAGGCTATATCTGTTCAAAATTTCTATCAGAATAACTTTGTCTACTCAGAAAAAAAGGTGGGTTGGTGTTTTTCATGGTTTTGTTTGAGGTTTTTTATGAAATGACAACAGAGAGAGAGAAGATGTTTTGTTCAAAAAATCACCCAAAGAAAAGGTTTTGTGAGGAACAAAATTAGGTCAGGAAGCTGGCACTTGATTGCTATAACTATATATTGCAATATAGTTCTTTCATGTGGGAGAAGCTAAATTGGAAATAAATGAAATTATTGCTGTAGTTGAGGGAGATTTGGGAGTGGGAGGCATACCCGAGGGGTTTTTTCTTCTTCTGGTAGGCTAGAAATTAGCAATATCTGCCAGCCAGATAAAAACAGGAGTAAAGTCTAGTATTACCAATTAGAAAGGACCTCTGCACTTTAGAAACAATGGTTTGTGTACCTTGGTGTAAAAGGAGGGGTAATTGAATCTTGAGACAAATGAAACTCAAACCTTTCAGCCTCCCTGTCCTAAAAGCTCCCAAGCCCAGCACAATGTTCCCTTCACCCCAGTGCTGTGCTTTAAAGCTTGTTCAGTGTTTCAGGGTGACTGGTTTTCTGTATATTATCTCTCAGTCCTGGGAAGAGTTCAAGTACAGCAGGAAGAGAGAGGGGAGTGGTTTTGGTCATCTTGGTTTGACACATTTGAAAATGAAGCTGATATTGAGGCAGACCACAAAATCAAGATAGCGGAACATGACCTGATGCTTTTTGTTCTGTAGCTTTCTGGTTTGAGAGATCAGAGCCACCATTTCATCTTGGAGTGCTGTTGGGCATGCCACAAATATTATGGCAGTGTATTGTGTCCCCATGGCATCCTTAAACGTGTCATGAAAACTTTTCACTAGTGCTATCACACACAATAGAATTAAATTAAAGCATGTTTTCATATGTCTGTTTCCAAATATGCATTCCCCTCAGGAAATTGTGTATGGCTGGCTGTTGCTTAATTCCACAAAAACATATTTATCTGGGCAACAACTGGAACGTTATGTTCAAACTTGCTGTTGGTAACCAAATTAATGGTAAGACATTAATATTGAGATAAAACCCTCAAATTCTATCAGTCATAAACAGTAAAGTTGGGCAGCAGAGACTACAGGAAAGCGTGAGCCAGAAAAATCAGTGGTATACTATGGGTGGATAAAATACTGTTTTCTTGTATAAACAAATTTGCTATGTGCCATAACAGTGTAACTGAGCACTTTTCCATGATCCCTTAAAAAATATTAGACAAGACATAAGGGATAAATAGGAAACAAAAATTATTTAGAATGAATTGCACTTAAGAAAATCTGGCTAGATTTCTATATTCCATGTCATTTTCTACAACTATAAAGTTATGGTTTAAAAACAAGACAAGAAAAAAGTTATAGCAGACTGTCTGATTAATAAATTGCAATCAATTGCAATGCCTAATTATCTCCTAAGAGGTTTGAAGAGATAGTAATGGATGAAGCGTGTTTTTCTCTCAGCATGAGGAGAGCTGACTAGAACAGCTTCAAGGCTTAAAATAAACAAACCTTTGCTACAAGTGAGAAAAGGACCAAAGTCTTAAATAAAAAATGTGCTGATTTTGTTGCTTGAATCACGCAAAGCCAAGAGTGTAATGTTTGTGTACAGATAATTGAAACAATGTTTTATAAGAGAAAAATCTTCAAAATTGTAAAAAAATCCCAGTAAAGACCATTTTTCTGTACAATTTTGGGGGGGGGGAGTGGAAATAATTGTGGTGTTTTAAGGAGTTCTGTTCAAAATTTGACATATGCAGTAAGTGATTTCTAGTTCCCTGTGGTATAGATGGAACTGTTACAGGAGTCTAAGCTCACAGTCCAAGAGAAAACATCAGGGGTTTAGGGTCATTCATGGTAAGCTTACCCTACAGGAAAAAAAAAAAATCTCAACATTTATCCTCTTTTGTTAAATACAATTTGCTTTACCAATTCTAAAGGCTTTCTCTTCTTTCTTCCCCCCAACACAGGGGAGTTTCTGAGCATGAAAATAAAACCCCACTTTAGCCTCTCCTGTGTGGTTTAAATTTACCTGGTTTGTTTTGGATTTTTAGTAGCTTGGGAGTAGATGTGGGCAGGTTTCTTGTGATTGCCACTCCTTTGCAAACAGACAAATAGAAATGTCTGAGTGCTCCTGGGCACAGCAGCCCGTGAGGCAGCTGCTGCAGGCTGCTCTTGAGTGGGATGGGTCTGGTCAGGTCCTGTGTGAGACAGAGCTCAGCGAGATACAGCATCTGAGTGGTTTGGAAAAGGAAGCACTGAGAGGCTTACAAAATGTAAGCAAAATCAGGGATGTAAGAGGAGTGAAAAGGCAGGTTAGGAGGTTTGTAAAGGTGGTAAAATTGTGTGCTCAGTCAGAAGAGAAATGGGAACAAGAGAGAAGCAGCACTTTGTGAGTAAATGAAGCCTTGGAGTGCTCAGCTGTAGGCAGATTTTTTTTTCTGCATCTCGAGATTTGGTGCAGTTAGAAAAAGCACAAAGAAAGTAAACTGCAATGTGAAAGGATGTGGACATGGTCTTAAAAGGAATTTTAAAAAAAAAAACTGGAACTACAGTCTGGAGGAAAAAAAAGACTAAAGTAGGGGACACAGCCAAGATCTACAAAGTAATGAAAATGAAGTGAATGAAAAGCTGGTGTTCATCAGATCCCTTGGTGCTAGAACAAACATGGATTGGTTGGACTGGAGGGAGGTTTAATACAAAGGATGCACTTTTTGCACTTTTTTGTTAAGATGTTTATGAATTTAATGGAATTTGTTGCAACAGCAGGCTGAGGTGACAGCTGAACAGTGTCAGCAAGGAGTGGAAGCAATTGGACACATTTCTGTGAAATGACTAAATTTTTAATTGCTCATTAAAAGGAACCTTGCAGCAATGTGTGCTCCTGATGCACAAACACAGAGGGATGGGGTGCAAGGGAACAGCAAGGCCAGGCACTATACAAAAGGGAAAAGCCTGTTTATTCTCTTAAAACTGTCTCATATGGCACTGCCCAGAGCACAACACAACACTGAGTAATATCCTACTCAACAGGCCATTCCTTATGTTCTTATGTAAGAAAATGTGGTTTAATTTCTCTTAACAGGATACCATGAACTGTGAACACTTTCTTGCAGAGTTAACTTTGATTGAGAGCATTTATGTATCACAATAAGCGTTCTCCTTCACAGCAGAGCCTGACTCTTGGATCTGTTTCAGGTTTTCTTCCTTCCTTCCAAGTAACTTTTCTCCTTGCTTCAAAATTCTGAGGCATGCACTCTGAATTTTTTGATTTTAACTTCCTTAAAAAGTTCCTCAAGAGTCCCTGGTGATTTTTGTCAGAAAAATTAATTATTACAGCAAGCTGAATAATTCTGGCACTTCAGATCTGTACTGATAAGTATGGATTAAAACTATATTTAAAATATAAGAGATTATGCTTTTTCATCCTGATGGGGTTCTCAGGCCTGTACAAATAAGAGCCCCATGCCCTGCATCCAGTGTTAGGGGAAGATAGAGGAGTGGTGTTATATGAGGCAAAATATGCTGATAAAACCAATGAAAACAATGTCACATAGGTTTCTAAAAAAAGTCTTACTTCAATGAAATGAAAATGCTTATCATTATTTACCCTGAGCAGATGGAGCACATGACTTGTTTTTGCTATTTCCCAGACACAAATAGAAGATGAAAAATACTAAAATCCCCAGTCACACATAGAAAGTGAATAATCACAAGAGTTAAATATTTCCTGAAAACACTATTGATATCTCTGACAGACACTGAATCACCTGTCAGCATCCTGCTCTTTGAAAAGTTTTTGCTTTTCATAACCAACTTCTCCTTGAGCATTTTCTGTTTGCTCAAAGACCAACCATTTAAACTTCAGCCATTCATAGGGAGGTTTGCCACGTTCACTTTATGAATGCCCAAGTGCACTTATATAACCAAAAAAAAAAAAAAAAAAAAAGCCTTTTGTAAGGATCTGTTAACAGATTACCTTTTTTTCCTGATACCACGCACTGTGTTATCTTGTCAGAACAGCTTTATGCTCTTTTTGATAAGCTTCCCATTCAGGACACACAAAGGATCCTGCAGACTTATATAAATTGCTTACACTGCAGCTTTCCCTGCCCCATTCTCTCTCTTCCAGAGTCTCCCCTTAAACCTTCTCCCTTACCCCTCCTCACACTTTTTAATCTGAAATTTTGAAAGACAAAATATTCCAGCTAGAGAATTGATGGCTCTGTGCCCAGTTGTCATCTAATTCTTCTGTCTCCTCTCAGTGCCATCCTCTGTCAGAAGGTCACGCTTCTCCCAGCTCTGCTGACTGTAGTGAGAGGAACAGGAGACAGAATGATTGTGGAAAAAGCTTCCTGGAAATAACTGCTACATAAATTTAGCCAAGTGCTAAATTTATAGGAGCGGAGGAGGGAGTGTTGGATTTTATTGCTTCCTCTCAATAGAGAAAACAGTAGGTTTGAGCTGTGAGATTTATATTTATATATTGATTTTTTTTCTTCTTCTTCTATACATTTTTGCATTTAGTTTGGGTCAAAGCTACATTTTCAGATTTTGCCAGTGTTATTGTAGGTTTTGCTTCCTTCAAGGGAAGAGAAGAAGTTTCACCCATCCAATTTTCTTTTTTCCATTAAACTGGGGAGGTGTTCTCTGACTGGGAAATTCAGCAGAGTCTCTGCTTTCAGGAGCTGTGTTTCTATATCATGAGGAAGTATCTCATGACCAGTGTAAATAAAAAGTCACAAATTTATTTCACTCTGAACAGGCCTCCACATGGTATATTTTTTTCTTCCCTCTCAACCCTAAATAGAAAAAACTTGTGGGGAAAAAAAATAGAAAAAGCAGCAGAACAATGCATGTTTCTGCCAAATTTGTATTCTCAGCAATCTGAGGCTGTGCAGTCTCCTGGCAGGAACCCAAAGGGTGCACCCTGAGGAAAAGAGAAATGTTTTAACATCCCAGTTTTCAGATGATCAGTATGGGGCGCCTAAGCTTAGGGCAGGTATCTGTGTGCACTTACACGTGTTCTGAATGCTGCTAAAATGAGCTCTCCTACTCATTTACATCACTTTGTAATTACTTTTTGCAGAGTATCTACTGCTTGTATTTCTAATAGTTTGTTTTCTAGAGGATACAAATTATGAAAAGAACTATGGGTTTTCATAATTTGGTTTTTGCTTTGCTAGAATTTGGAAATCAGTTTATAAATGTCTAAGCAGATGTTAGGAATTCCTGGGGAAAAAAATTTAAAAATCATAGATTTCTGGGGCACTTCTCACATTGAGTCATAAAGGCAGAAAAAAGGGCATATGCATTGATCCTAATTTCAAATAAACTTGTAAGAGATATAGATTAATGTAAAACTACATTCAAGTTACTTCTAGCAAAATTAAATACTAATAAATTAAATGTTAATGAGGAGACATGTGAAAGCAGTCATGGATTCATTTAACAAAGATAAAAATATGAACAGGTGAGAAAATAACAAAATTTTAATGAGATCCTGGCAAACAGGTGAAAGAGAAGAGGTTGCTAAGGAGATGGTATAATTTTTGTCAGAAATATTAAGTAAAAATAATTATTTCTTCAACTCCACATAAAGAAAAAATAGAATTTAGCAGACATTAAAACTATTAATTGACTATAAAACAAGATAGATGGCTGTAAAGAAAGAGCCCAAATGAGAGGCAGTGGCGTTTTCACAGGCACTGATGTCTCTGATCTGGAATATGCAGCATTTGGTGTTCCAAGTGTAAGAGACAGTGGTTTGAAAGAGCTGAAATGGGGCAGATTGACACTGAGCATAGGAAAAACAGACTTTATGGACTTGCAAGTAATGAACTGCATTGAGGATGTTTAGGATGAGCTCAGTGAATCGTCACTGAATTCCTGTTGTGATGGATATAACTATTATTCTTGCCAGCTCAGACAGGAGTGAAAGTTTGCTGATGCCTGGAAATGCTAGAGAGCTAAAAGCCATGAAAACCAACAGTGACGCTTAGGATTGTGTGGAACTCTGAAAAATGATGACAGAAGATATTAAATGATCATTTAAGACTCCAAAGAGATCATTAAAAAGCAATAAGAGATGCTAAATAGAACTTGGATTTCTGCCTCTCCCCTCTCTCCCATACTATGAGATGACAGAGGCTTTTAAGGCCAGAAATTGTAATGAACAGATGCTTTAAATGATACTTTTACAAAGATGTGTGAAGAAACAGATCTTCTCAATCCTAGTAATATGAACTACTTCACATCTACTCACACACCAAAACTGTAATTAACCCTGCACCACCCCAAACATCTTCCTTGTTCCCAGTGCCCTCTCTTGCTGCAAAGCACAGGGTGCTGTTTGTTTTTTTAATAATAAAGAAAAGGCAGAAAAAGCAGGAAAAAAGAAAGACAGTTCCATAAACTGTCATAACCTGTTGAAAAGATTGACTCTGAACTGAAAATACAGACAGCTCCTCCACCATCTGTTATACCTGGAGATATCTGGCATGTAGCTACAGCAGTGTCAGGTGGAAAAGCTACAGGAGACATTCTAAGGTCATAGATATGATAAAAACGGAAAGAAAGGATGCTGTGTAGGTGTTGGATGCCAGAAATGGTTTCCTGATAAATACCAGTTTGTGGGGGGAGAAATAAAGGAACTTCCACAATGCTAAAGCAAATAAAGGGAGTTCTGAATAACCACAGAAGGAACAGTGGAGGCTCTAAGGTGATGCAGGGACAGCTGCCAGCTGCATGCATGTTGACAAGAGAGGGGGCTGACTCCTGCAATACAGACTGAGAGCTCTAAGCACATTCCAGGAGGCATTTGTAGGACTTTAAAGGTCTGAGAATCTCTGGGGACTTGGGCTTGGCATCTACTCATCAATGACATCCTACCAATTAATTTAGCTACAAGACAGCCAATTTAATCTTTTGTCATTGAGTGGGCATCCTGAAAAGTTTAACTATTTCCATTCTTGCTGTCTACTGCTATTTGAAGCAAATTCTGTGTTTGTTTAGAAAGCACTTTAACAAACACTTGCTTGCTTCACTTATGTGCTTGGGTTTGGGATGTTGCCTATGTGAACTTAGAGCCAGATCCCTGCTAATGAGTAAGGGACAAGGTCATATTGATATTGAAATACGTACATGACTATATATCAAAAGGAAAAAGATAAATTCATTTTAATAGTTATTTCATCAAATACTAAAGTAATTTCTTTAAATTCAGCTGTAGTAACAGAAGAAGGTGAATTCTGGAATAAAAAGTAGAGGGAAAAGCATTGTGAAGCAGAACTAGAAAATATAAAAGATGATGAGAGGGAGATTCATTTAGCTGGAGTATTTTTCTGACTAATAATTACATTTCAAAGGCCAAAGAACACACACTCCTTATGGTCTCTATGATTGGAGAGGATATGAAAGTATTTGGAATTTGACTTGATGAGTAATTTCTAAATGCAAATCTGTAGTGGTAGAAGCTCTCAAATTAGAGTGAGGTCAGCTGGGCTGCACTCATTCACACCAATGGTGAGGCACATTCCAATTAGTTTCCATCAGCTGTGAACTTGGGTAGAAGCTCATTTTACTGGCAGAAATCTCTGTGGAAAGGACCCATAAGTCAGCAACAGGCAGGTAGTAAGAAAACTCTTTTGATCTACTTATAGCATAATTCAAAGAACCTGGGCTTATTCCTACAACCATGTAATAGTTAAGAAAATCCACAAGAAGATTTAATGTGTGGTTCTGCAGATTTCATTCTGGTTTTCCTGTTATCTTTCTTCATGCAAATCTAAACTTACCGTGTGATATTACCTGGATTAGCTCTTATCCTACTTGGGCACTGACCTCATGTAGAAAAATATCTATGTTTCTTTCTGAACTCTCTGATGACAGAGGTCAAATCCAGAGTTTTGGGATGGTTGTATAATAATTTAGACAGACTGAATTTGCAGGGATGTGTAGTCCAGCAATGACCTTATCAGATTTTTGCAGACATTTTCAGCTGCAGCTTAACGGCCATAACCATGTACTAGCAACAGGGAGATGTGGCTTAATTTTACATGCATATGACACTGTTGAAAATGATTTATTATATAATTAAGGATAAATATGCCCCAGTGAAATAAATATCAAGTATTGATTATCAGTATTATCAGTGAGCCAGTTGGAACTCAACCCCTGATGTTCTGCTGATATTCTGTATAGGGAAGCTTGTTCAGATGAGTGCTCATCTTATCTCAGACATCATCTAAGTGTTCTGTGAGTCAGAAATTACCTACCTCTTCTGGGGCTCCAAAGAGCTGCTGTCCCTTGTTCCCATTGATCAAGACTGGGAGGAAGCCTTGGCATGAAAAAAGAGAAGAAAGTACAAGCAGTTATTTCAGATTGCAAAATGGTAGAATTTTGAAAAGATTCATGTAAAAGTGCAAACTGTAATAATTCAAAAGGAAATTGAACTTTTCCCTCATGGCTGCTATATGTGGTTGTATATTGGAGATTAAAGACAACTGCTCCAATGTACTTTTTCCTTCATCATCTTCTATACTCAACTCTTTTACCTCATGCAGAAAAAGGAAAACCCTGAAGTGCTTTTCACAAAAAAAGGTCAGTCAGAAGAGATCACAATTGCAGTGCAAGTAGTGTTTATTTAATTTGATTTTCATGTACCCTTCATTGTCTACTATCTTTAACATTCTCATTTCCATCTGGAAGGCTGGGGAGGCAGCTGGCTTCCCAGCAGACACCAACTCCACAATTAGGTAGCTGGCATGGAGCTCTTGCTTCCCTGTTTTGGAGCTTGTCTGCCTCCCTGGCCCTCATGGCACTCTTGCCCACTCCAATCCACTTGCACTGGGAACCTGGCTGCTCTTGCTGGCCCTGGCTCAGGAGCAGGAAGGGTTCCATGGGTTTTGTACCAGCAGTGACATTGTATATGACCAGGCATTAGCAAACATATGGACTCTGATGATTTGAAGCCAGTTTGTTGGGTTATCAGTACTGTTGACTCAGAAGGAAATGTGTTGAGTATTTCTTTGGGGTGTGCTCAGGCTGTCTCATCAGGATGGCAGAACAATGTTTTTCTTACCCTGCTGACATTAAATCGGAAACATCCTCATGAAAAGGCTCCTGGCACAGCTTTCTGGTGGCATGTTTCATGCTGCCTGTAACCTCTGAGCAGCACTAATTTTTGAGGCTGCCTTTAAGCCTGTTCTGTTCCTCTCATCCTTTCTATTGCTTTAGGTTTGCATAACTCAGAAATACTCTGGACTTCAGGGCTTGCTAAAGATGCTTCTGATGTTCAAAGCCTTTTCAAAGTTTTACTGCATTTTTTCTTGCTTCTCTGGGAACCACCAGACCATGATCTGTAGCTGTTTGCTTGTTCTGATGCTGGCTTGCCTACAGGTTAGAGAATCAAAAAGTTGCTGTTTGAAATTAAGGGAGCTGGATGGTTTGAAATCTAGATGTAGGTAAACAAAATACAAGCAATAAGCTTAGATAACACACACTTGGAGTGCAACTGTATTATATAACACATTATCTCTCAAGCCAAAATTTCACAGAAATTACTTGAATGGGGGTTATTTTAGAAATTATAATTGTGGCTCTTGCTGGAATTCCTAGTTCAGCAGTTTGATTTCTTTTTTTTTATTACTTTTCGGTAGCCTGTGTCCTTTCCTTTTCTGCTCCTACTTTTCTGTGGTATTGCAGAGCTGCCCTAATGCTCTATCAAAAGCACCAGATTCAGATTTTGGGGCTTCTGTTACTGACTGTGCTTCTCTCCTTCAGCCAAATCCATCCCCACAAAATATTGCAGATAACTTGGCATCTTCAAGCTATCACCAGCCATGTTACCTTTGTTATCAAACCAACTGAGATTTAACCCGTGTTCCAACAAGAGGGTGCCCCATACTGCATCCGAGTGAGCATTTCCTTAGCCTTAATAATGTATCATGGTGAAATCTGCCACGTAATGTTACCAAAAGCTAAAAAACCCCTTTTGGTATTACTATATTATTGATTCAATAACACTTAGGAGCCTCATTTTTTTTGCCTCCTGGTACAAACCCAAGTTTAGATTTTATTTTTCCATCTTCATTTTCTGGATTCGTACGAGAGTTATCTAAAGAGAACACAACACTTTTACACATCAGTTACTGACACCAGTTATTTTTATCTTTTGCTTTCCCCAGCAAACAAACCTTGTTATCTTCCTTGTACAGAAAGGAGCTGCAGGCAGGAGGAAGGGCCACCATGGAACAGTAAGTAGGTGCCAATCTGCATTTTCCAGCTGCTACAACCAGGCAGAATTTGAACCAGGGAAGGGGAGCAGACTTCATCCTTCAGTGTTGAGCCTTGAGTTACTCACTGTCCTTCCAGCTTCCTTACTTCTCCATGATAGAAACATCTTTTGTTGGTTTTACAGTGAAGGGAGAGTAGAAAAAGGGGAGATAGTAAGCTGATTCTAGAATCAAATTCTAATTAATTTGAACACTTAGAGACCATTATGCCACTAAGCCCAGCTCCTCTTTAAGCAGCATAGGTGCAGATGGGGGTTTTAAGTTAGAGCAGAAATTCTGTACAGTGTTTCATTTTCAGAGCATCTGATCTCTTTTCTTAGTTTTTGATTTGCAGAGCTGATGAAATAGTAAGAAAATATATGTTATTTAATCCTGGTGACTAAAGTCAGAACTAATTTCTGTGGTTATTTCACCTCTTCTGGAAAGTGTAATGAAACCTAAAGCATCAAGAAAAACTTGCTCAAATTATTATATCTTTGATGACATTTTTTCGGACTTTTTTTTCTACACTTTCTGGAGCCAGAGGTCACCAGCCACTTACCAATATCTTCTAGTCCTTTTGTCCAGAACCTGATTTAATTTTTTTTTTTTTTTCATTCCCTTCATGCTTGAGGAAGAGCTAGAGGTGCCACATCCTTCAGGCAGACATGCTTTGTGTATGCCACAAGTGGCACCCACCTGGTGTTAGGGACAGTCTGGTTAAACTTCTGGCTGCTGCTGCCATCCTCCAGCTTTTGATATTGCATTTGCTTAGCAAAAAGAGCACTCCAGGTGTTCCTTGACTTCAGATTTTTTTACAAGATTTTTTCATTGTCCTGTTGCTAATTTGAATGTCTTGGCCAGATTCCAATGCAAGTAATTACATTCTGTCTGTCTAATTTTCCCTGCCGTTCCCATTGCAGATGTTATTTGTCACTACTTGCAAGAGTGGTACTGCTGTTGAATTTCTGGTGCATTTGGGTAATGGAGAAGAAAACTGTGAGCAGAGTCCAAAAGGAGTTTGCCTTTCTCCTTTTGAGATCAAATATCACTTTAATGATCTGGTTTTGAGGTGGTAGCCAAAAAACCACAAACATATTATGGTCTGGCAACAGTGGTGCCAAAAGTGACAAACAGAAACCTTTGCTGGCAATGTGTTCTTTATATCAATTCTTTAATTACCAGCAACAGGTTTCATGTAGAGTTATTACATTTGAACATCTGAGGTCCAGGATTTTTGATTTTCATCTAGTTTAAACTGATGGGTCACATTTAATTTGCCTTAGTTAAACTGCATTTATATCAGATAGGGCCACAAACTTTCAAAGACTCCACATTAAATTTTCATTATCTCTGTAACCTCTGCCCCTGAAGACCATGATCTGTAGGAATTAACTTTTATTTCATCAGCTGCATAGTAGAAATGGACTCGTGACTGTGTCTGCCATCCCTGAGGCTCTCTCTCACATTACCTGCACCCATGTATTTGGCTTCTGCTGTGTGAAATAATTCAGGAAAAAATTTCCTTTAAGGTAATCTGGGAGATCAGTAGGCACAGAATATTACTTTAAACGTTTATAAATTTTTTATAAAATTTATAAACAAAAAATTTATTTTTGTTTTCTTACTCATTACTTGCTGTGATTTATTATGGTAGACCTTTTAATGACCTCTCTGGATCAGTTTGTTTTTAAAAAATGAGATTTGTTCCCTAGATTAGTTTAAACTATACATATTCCACAAGTGGTTAAATCTGAAAAAGCAGATATCAGAAGGTGCAGTGTGGCTTCATGAAATTTAAAGTTGCTCCCCTAGAAGCTTCAGAACCGAGAATTTACTGAAAGCTGAAAATCCTTAGCCTGTTGCATTCTATGTTGGTTTATTTCTGTGGTTTCTTGAATTATTCTATCTCTCTAGGTAAAGAAATAAACAGGTAAACCTAAATCCCTGTTTAGAAGCAGACAAAACAATTTTTAATCCTTTTTTTTTTCCTATTTCTCCCTGGGAATGACATATATTTTCACTTTTGCCATAACAGCCGTTTCCACCTCAGTGGCACAGGAGCAGATCTCCTAACTTACTCACCCTGTGTTGTGTAATGTCTGGGGGAAGAAAAGGCATGTAGAAATTTGGCATAGAACAAATTTTTGCATTAGATCAATAGAGTCTCTGATTCAGCCAGAGCTGCAAACAGAACAGTTTTGTTCTGCTTGTGCATGGTAACAAGTATTACCTTATCCTACAAAGAAGTGGAGGTAAAAAGACTTGCAGTGCACTAAGCGTGTCTGCTTTGCAGGTCCCAGGGTGCTGTAGGGTAGAGGTCTCAGTTATTAGGAGCAGGGAACTGAGGGAGAGATAAATGATCCTGCCCAAAATCTGTGCCTGTCATACAAACCAGGGCTCCACAAAGGGCATTTTGAAATGAGAGTCTGTGATTGTGCCCATCCTGAGAAAAGTGTTACCTTGTAAGTGGAACTTGTTGTGCAGCCTGACTTGGAGGAGGACAGGCAGTCCTAACCTGAGAGTCACTTTCCCACAGTTATTTGGGGTGTTTTCTTGGCAGATGAGTTCACACAGATCTTTCTGGAGTTAACATCCACCTGCTAAACAAAGCCAGGAGTACATCACATCTTTACAACTTGTGTTTCATTTAATAACAATTTTGAAACACTTTGGGTTACCTTTCAGACCTCCTCAAAAATAACACTTCCCCAGTAGTTATTTTTAATACCCGTTTTTAAGATAACCTTTGAAAACAAACTCTGATATAACCAACAGAGTTATTAGAAATGTTACAGAATACTGTTAAGTTTGCTTCTGTCTAAAAGCTGAGTTTTGAGTAATACCATGCCAACATCTAGTTCTAACAGCAGGGGAAAAGTGCCCAGGACAGGGACTGGGGTGGTCTTTTCCTGTACCTTTTGCCAGAGCCAGTATCTCAGAAGGAAATACAGACTTGCTGTTGAAAGGCTTACAGGAACAGTCTTGTGCTTCTTGCTTATGTAAGTACTTGCTGAGAAACTTGTGATATAACTATTCTACTTCCCAAGGCATTAGCTGTTCTGCTGAGGTGATATTGCATTACACTGTGTTGTGCACTGATTCTAAATAATAAAAGCAATATCATTTTGGTAGTTTTCTCTAGGATATCAGACTGCTCTACAGGGTATTCATTAACATGCAGGAGTGGAGCCTGACTGGCTGCTCAAGCTCCCTTCCTTAACTGATTTAAACCAGATTGTATATGTCTGCAATTCAATGAAGAACTTGCATAAAATTCAATCCCTGTGCCTTATTATTTTTTCTCCTGCACCTCAAGGCCCTTGTGAGAAATGCTTTAATTAAAAAAGCATCACCATGGCTTTAGTCTCACTGGTTTAAACTTTAGAATTGACATGATATTTTTCGCTGCTCTGTAAAGAGAACGGGGGAAAAGAGTTGAGAGGGAGACAATAAAATATTCTCTCCCTTTGTCAAAACTGATAGAACAGATTTGCAGAAAGTGTTGCTTTGTACTTTTGCTTTTGTACAGTTTCATAAAGCCTAGCTTGAGTCACTGAAAACAGGTGCTTTGAGAGTGATGATGAGTGGGTAGATGTTTGCCATTGTTGGGTTAGGAGATCTCCCCCCTTTCTCTGCCATTTGTATTGGAACTGCAGTGGTGCCCATAAAGTGATTTTGTTCTATGTAGCCTAAGAAAAATTCATGGTTTGTGAGATTGATACAATTTACCTTTTGTTTAACAGGTTTGCTACTCACCAAGTTGGCACAGTACTTCTGCATTAAATATTTTCCTCTGTAAAACATCACAGCTGAATTCCACCTTGGAATAGCATCAGTGTTCTGACTGAGTCCTACAAAACCCCAGAAAATCAGAAACAGGACTAAAAATAGCAACAGATGTTTCAGTCTTTAACTTATGCCAGAGTGCAGTGTAGATGCTCTGAAGTGGGGCTGATGACTTTCAGAGGAGATGCATCAGAGGGCCCACCAGGGCTTTTTGGGTTTATGCCCTATTCCTGCCCAGCACTCAGGCTGAAGTCCTGCAGCAGTGTAATTAATGTTAATCAAACACTGTTGGATGATCTGTAAGTAGCTACCTACAGCTGACACAGAAAATTTCACTTTTTAGCTTACATCATTTCCCACTCAGGGCTGATGACATAAATACACATGTTACAGTGTTATTTTATTCAAACTACTTTATTAAGTGATTGACGCTGGTAGGTTCCTGACTTGAACAAGATTCATACCTTGAGACTTAGAAGAAGCAGTTTGATGCTGTGTGTAACTGAGCTGTCACACACTGGCTGTATCACACCTGTGTTGTTTTCAGGTCCCAGACCTCCCTGTTGGAGCATCTTCCCTGTATTGCTGGCACTGAGTGCACTGTGGCATTCCAAGAGGAACTGCAATTTAGTAGATTAATACTTGCATAACAGATTTGCAAAATATGTATTGTAGGGGCTACCAAAACTGATGGTCTTCAAATTTACTCTCACTGCTCAGCTTAAAGTACCATTTTTGAGGAACAATTAAAGCTAAGGTACTTTCCAATCATGTTCAAAAATATAAGAATGCAAAAAGAAAAAAGGAGGGGAAAAACCTCACACCCAAACCAAACACTGCCCCCCTCAACCTGTTTTTCTATTTTTTTCTTTTCTATCTAACCATTATATCCTAGTGAAAATTTTAACTGTAAAATTTTCTTGTGTTATAGCATTATTTGGACTTCTGTATTTTAACAATTTCCTCTTTAGAAGTTGTGTTTGCAGATGTATTCTGGGGCAAAGATCACTGTGTTTTCCTATATGATGGAAGAGGCAGTTTCCTTTCTTGGCTGAGTTGCTAGGAGACTTTATCAACTACTGTTTGTAGATAAATGCAAAGAGAAGCTGGTAGGCATCAGCAAGAAACAGTCATTTTTTGATACTGTAGGAAATAAATCCTGGAAATTCTAGTCTCTGCTTATCTTGCTATGGCAAGGTTTGTGAGGTTTTGTCTCCTGAATGCTCTGGAGCAGCAAAACAAGTGTATTCACCAAGGCTGCAGTAAATGACAACAGTTATGAGCAATTATCTTGAAATCATTCTCAAAGGCCATAGCTTTCAGAAAGACACCCTACTGCATTTCTTCAAAACAAAGAACCTCAGTAATTATTCATCTTTATTTTACCAGGTTTATTAAATGGTTCAGTGGCCTGATTCTGGCAGAACAAAGGGAATGGAATAGAAATGTAATTATATATTTGTGCTACAGGTTTGGCCATGCTTCTGCATTTTTAGAAAATTTAATGCCTGTTAAAAGCATCCATCCTGATGCATATGCAAACAGCTGCGGCTGTTTTACTGTTCTGAAAGGTTTTGCTTGTCGTAGTACTGTCAAAATATTCACCAAAAAAACCAAAGTTTTGCTCTCCAGTCCTTTGCTGATGTTCCATCAATTCTCAAACTGCTTGGCTATTATAGACTAATGGGTGTGACAACTATACTCTCCTTTAAAGCTGTGTATAGTCAGTAAATGGCTCTTACAGAAATCAGTGGAAGCTAAAACTGTGCAAGTTCCGTCTCTGCTACAAAGGATTTTCTTTCCTGTGCACAGTACAAATAGCACAGTATTCAGTGTGCAGATCTGATTAACTGCATTGGCTGAGCCAAGCAGGCAGCTCTATTCACATCCAAATCACTCACACAAGGCTTCTCAGAACTCAGCCAGGGTTTATGTGCACACATTCATTGATCTTTGATGGAGATCACAGTAAAGAATTCTTGTTTGATTAGTAAAGCAAAATCATTCTTTCTGGCTTTTTAAAATCAAGCTGAATAGACTACAGTAAGGATGACTTTACAACCTACCAACTTTAAATGGTGAAAACTTCCAAGTTTTTATAGAAACTCACTAATTTGGAGATATTTATATGACAGATTTTATGATAGGCTGTTGGTTTTTAAAAAGACGCTTTTCTTCTTACATCTTCCAGAGCCAAATCTCATTCAGAGTCCTCTCTTTTTAATTTCCCTCAAACAGTCTAAAAATAGAATATAATCCCCAGGATTTTTTGGGAAGATGGGGCAGGTTATTTTTGGGGTTTTGGGGTTTTAGTTGTTCTTGTTTGCTTGTTTGTTTTGTTTTGTTTTGCTTGGGGTTCTGGTTGTCTTTTTTTTCCCCCAGACTAACTCTCTCTTCTTCAAGAAGTGTTTGGACATTGGTCACAGGCATATGCTGTGATTCTTGGGGGTGTCCAGTAAAGGGATAAAAGCTGGGCTGTGATGATCCCTGTGGGTCACTTCCAGTTCAGGATATTTTATAGTTCTATTTAGAGAAATACAGAAGAATGGGAGAGATTTGTTCAGCTTTCCACACTGTAAAGTGTATCTGTTGGGTTTTTTCTTCTTTTAAATACAATATTGTTAATATAGTTCTGCTTAATTAATATCAGGGAGCAGAAGCTTATTTTGTTGTTATAGCATTCACTGGTTCCTATTGTTAACAATTAAATTCCTCAGGGTTCTGAGCAGACATTAATAAGTTAATTTGAGGAGGCCAACAGTCCCCAAGGTATTTGCCTACTCCCACCAGCTTTGGACAGAAAACTCCACTGTAATATCATTTAAAAAGAAAGAAAACAATAAAGAAAGCCCTGCTTAGAGTGACATTCCTGCTGAAGCCCACGTGTTCACTGCTCCTTGTCTGGCATGTGGGAGAGCACAGCCAGTCCTGGCAGGGCCTCCAGCAGCCACTCAGTTCATAACCTCTCCTTTCATCTCATTACTCTGGGCCAAGAACCAGAGATCAGAAACTGTAAAGCATCATTTGAGCAGGGGAATGGGGAATTCCAAGAGATTATTTGTTTCTAGTGACAAGTAAGGACTTTAGTCCATTTAGCATCTTTTGCTTTGCTTGATAGCTAATAGATATAAAAGAGGTTAAGGATATCAAACATCTCAACTGCTCCTTTCTTGCCTCCTAGACATGACACAGTACTTGGTAAACAAGAGGAAAATTTGGAAAGTATCCTAAGCTTCATCTTTAGCTCAGCTGTTTCTTCTGAGTGTCTCAGGGGAAAAAAAAATTTCTTTTACATATATCTCAACAGCTAAGGAAGCTCTCTTCAGTTCCACTTTGTTTCACATTCTAACAACGTAAATAAAGCAAAAATAACTTGTGTCTCTGAACCAAGTTTGCCTGCCTTTGCTAGTTGTGGATGCAAGTTTCCCTTCAAACAGGATCCTTCCTTCCCAAGTGCATGCTCCAAGGAGGTAAGTTACTTTTGTTACAATCTTATTTCTGTTTGTCCTGGTATTTAACTACAGAAGTGCCAAGGCTGGGGCTCTACAATATGTGGGTTGTTCCATGTCTAGAAAAGGGCTTCCTTTCTTTCCAGGGTTCTCCAGTTGTCTTCTTTCTAGCTCCTCCAGCTGGAACTGAAGAGTTGAATATGGAGCTTTATTTCACATTTTACAAAATGTTCTGCTCTTCCTTCTCCTGAAACTTGGTGCAGCTCCCTAATTAACTGTTTCCAAAAATCTCAGAAACTGTAAATCTTTATCCCAGCAGGAACTGCACTAATGTTCTCAGAGATGAAAGGCAAACAAGATAGTGTGTCACAGCAGCATGCCTCTTTCTACAGAGACAGGCATTTCACCATCTTATTAATAGTAAAGTTTTATGGAGCAAATATAAAAATATTTGTTCAGAAAAGAGAAATTGTGTCTTTTAATTTATTTTTAATGTAAAAATATATTACTTTAAAAATGTTGACAGGTCAAAATCAGTGATGGTATCCCTCATCCAAAGATACTCCTGTCACAGAACATGAGGATTTGACTTAGTTCACAAAGACAGAGCTTTAAAATCAAAATTTTAATTTGATCCCACTATCAACCACAAATCTAAATGCTTTCTGTTCTCACTATTGCAAGAAAAAAATACTGTGACACTTTCAATGTTTTTTATTTCAGACAACCCTGGAAATGATGGAAATTTCCCTTTGCCCCGTTAGTGCATGCATGAAGACTGGAAGGCCATAATGCTCAAGGAATTCCCCATGGGGCAGATGCACAATCCTTTCATTTTATGGGGGTGACACCTGAGGTGTGTGCAGCTGCCCAGCCTGCACCTGGGGGGTGGCCTCAGACCAAAGTGTGTGCTGGAGTCACTGCAGCCCTAGTCGAGCAACCAGAGCTTGGCACCTTTAAAAAGTATGACAGGATGGTTCCCTGTGCATGTAAGTACTAAAGGAAAATGTGTAGTGATTCTCCTTCTTCATGCCAGCAAGGAAATCTGTTTTATCACTCCTTTCTGTTATGTCAGCAGTGTCAAAGGTGAGTCTTTGCATAACTTGCATTAAATACTGTCTAGCTGGTTAGCACCTAGAATTGATTTTGGAAAAGCCTTCTTTAGGTTTCTTGATAAAGTAAGGATTAAATAGGAAGTGCTTTAGTTTGGTTTGGCTTTTTTTTTAATTATTTTTTTGTTGGAGGGGTGTTTTTCATAAATTCCAGTTTTATCATCCAGAGTACATTCGTATGGGTTTCAGGACATATCTAGCTTTCAGCTTACTGGTCTTAACTCTGCCCTTTTACATTCAATTGGAATTGACTAAATGGATTAAGAAATAAAAATCTTTACCTAAAAACCGGCTTAAGGCCAAGGAATGAAGATCCCCAGCTCTGCTGGTTACCCCTGACACATTTGCCTTCAGCATTTCAACTATTTAAGACTGAAATCCTAACAGATAAGAAGAAGAAGTAGCTCACTATTCATAGATTAGAAGTGTGATTTTCAAACTGCAGATATATAGGTTGTAACTTGCAGAATGGTTAAGAAAAGCACATTCTATAGATGGCTTCTAAGCCCCTAAGCAGTTACAAATTCCCTGAACCAATTCTGATAGCAAAAATAATTTCCTGTTGGTAGTGATGTCCACTGACCACATTTCACCTTGGCTTTACTGCAGACTGCAGTAAAAAAGCATCTTTTTAATAAATTCCAATTAACCAAAGGCAAATATAAGTATAATTTGGTCTATTCTCAAACTGTCGCTCTTCATTTATGTGTCATAGATGCTGTTACACAACAAGCTACATGTCAGTAATTTTTCTCCAGTATTACTTCTGAAAAATAATGAAAGATATTAATAGAAACTTGTTGGGCAAAGATATTGGGGTGAGAGTAATAGGAAATTATCAGAGCTGTTTTTTGTTCAACTTTTGTAGCAAGAAGTTGCTTTTCTAACAAATGCACTAAGCTTATGCACAAATGTATAGCAGAGGGAAGAATGATAACACAGACCACAGATATTACAGCTTGTAAATGCTGTAATCTAGCATTTAAGACATTGGGGTTTTCTTCCAATTCCTGTTTCATGCTGAAATGAGAATTCAACATTGCTTTCATTTTCATAGGTAAATTTGCTTCTTCAGAGCCCGTCTGGTTTAGAAATACTCACTATTCAGCTCAATACTCACTCAATATTCAGCTGGTTGCTAATATTCAGCTGAATACACAGGTGTCCATGAATGCTTTATATGCACATCCACCTGAACACGGCTGTGTTTGGAAGGAGGTGTTGGTGTAACAGGTATTTCATGACTGCAACTGAGAAATGCTACTTCACCCTGATTTAACAAAGAACATCTGAGCCCTGGTGTTTACACAGCAGTGCAGAGGAGTGCTTTGTTAGAATGCCTAAGTAGGAAAGTACAATGTATTTCTCTGGGCTGTCCCAATAGTCTGGGCAGTCTGCTCAAGTAGCAGAGTCTCTGAAATACACTGTAGTAATTATTTCTTTCAACTGCATCAAGAATGTATACCGTTTATTAGTCTTTCCCCTTTCCTGAAAACTGGTTCCAGGATATTTAAAGCTACACTTTCAGAATTTTAAATTATATTGTATTTAAATTATATTGTAGGTGATGGGCACCTTTTGTTGGTGATAGAGGAGGAGATTTCTGAGCACTATTGGGGAGCCTGAATAAGAGTTCTCTATTCTAAGACACAAAATTCCTTTTTCTATTCTGTTGTTTATGCACATTTCTTTAGCTTCTGAAGCATAAATTTTGGTGCAAGTTGGTTTACTGAGAACTTACCTTAAATATGTGGCTAATTAAGTCTATTTTGTGCAAGTTTCAATTCCCCTACTTTTATTATGGCTATGATGAAAAATAAGGGATTATCCAGAAATTAATTTCCTATTGTGATCTACCTGGCTAAGGCCAGAAAACCAAGATATTATAGATTTTTTTAGTTGATGAAAAATCAGGTGACTAAAAATCATTTAAGGAAAAACACAGAAATGTGCAAGGCAGGAAACCAAAACATGGCTGTGGTTAGATAGGATAAAAATATGGTCTGGGGACCTTCCACCCTGAATCAAATATGCTATGGCCACATGATGCAAAGCCCCAGTCTTTCTGGTGTGAAAGTGTTCTGCTCATTCAGATTTATTCAAGAATTGTGATGGGTTTATTTCATAGTGGCTAGCAATGCCAAACTTTCTATTCTCTGCCATTAACAAAAACTCTGCATTGAGTATTCTATTCAACTTTATAGAACATGCTCTAAATTTCTGTCAATTTTTATAGAATAATGCATTTTTATGTTTCTTAAGCTCTTTGGATAGAACTGTATGGTAAGAATATAATTCTCTATGAAATGTTACAGTTTCAGCCTCTAAGCTATATAACATTCTGTTAAATTTCTTAAAGCCAAGGAATTCCTTAAAGGCTCAGTGGAATGATTTCTGACTTAAGGCTCTATGAAAAGTAACAGAATATGGCATAGCAGCTTTAGAGGAATAAACTTCTCCAGGTTTACTTCACATGAGAGTTTTGTTCTCTTAGACATTTTTGGCTGTAATTGATTTTTTTAACTTTTGGAAAAAATAAACAAAAAACAACACCAAAATATCTGTTATAACAATAAATTATCTCCACATACCTGATATGAAGATGAAGTTCTCCAATCTGTATATAAATAGTGTGCCAGATTTCTATAACCCTGCTTAAGTCAGGTTGATATAATTCTATTTGCTCCATTGGACCCTGTAGTTGCATTCAGTTCTGGTGCAATGCCAGTGAAATGGACTCTTGGGGTTAATTTGGACAAAATAGTTTGACCTTAAAGAGATTTCTAGAGAACAACATTTCACCTTCACTATCTGCCTTGGGAAAGAGTGCTTGAGTTTTAAATGACACTTTGAAATTGGTCCTTTTGCTCACCCCCTTATTATCTAAGTAATTGCTGCATATGATAAATTGATTGATAGTCACTGAGTTTAATCTACATGAGACTTCATGAGACTTTGAAGAAATTGAGTGTTATTTAAATATAGAAAGCTTCTTTCTATATTTCTATTTCTTTAGAGTAGCTTTTAGTGTTTATCTGAAGTGCTATTTCAGGGGTGAATGATTTCTCCTTCTAACTTGCTTTGGTGCCGACATTTATATCAATATGTTTGTTACTGAGCAGTCACGTCTCTGACTGTGAAAGCTTTGTTGTCAACAACTTGCTGCTCTCAGAGAGATCCAATTTGTTTCCATTATAGATGAAGGCACAGCCAAACAGGAATTTGGTTTTCTGTTTGCATACGCTGCGTGGGTGCAGGAGTGACAAAGTCTGAAGGAAAATGTAAGGACTAAGCTGCAAGCAGTGACAGACAGAACTTTCTCCAGTGTGTGTGTGTAGCCTCTGTTTCTGAGCTCGTAGGGATGGAACATCACTGTGGTTTTCATGATTGTTTGACCCTTACAGTACCCCCAATCTGTAAGACTGAGAAAATTAACCCATGTAACAATTGTCTTGTGTCTGACCTGAACAGAATCACTGATTCAGCTTATCTCAAGAATGGATATTATAGATGTTATTTGTTTGATTTTAAGCAATTGTAAAAGCAGGAAAAGTAACTGAAAAGTGTTGAAAGACAGTCAAACATACTCTAATGATTTTCTGAACCTTGTAATGCAATATCTGTAGATCTCAGAATTTTAAATATGTGGGTCTAACAGCAAAAATTAATATTTTTCTTTGCCCTTATTAACCCTAGTGATTAGCAGGAAAAGTTACTGAGGTAATTTGAAAGTGTTGACATATCAATTTCAGGTAGTCAGTGTGAATTCCAGTTTTTCAGAGTTAATTTTTGAGAATTACTTTCAAAGCACTTAAAAACAAGTATACTTAGTAATGATATTTTTCTTTCTTGATTAGTGGAGTTCAAAATCTCTGTAGTTCATCCCTTCAAATTCCCAGGCTAACAAACTCATTCATTGCCATGAAATTGAGCTGGGGATTGAAAGAAAAGACAACAACAGTGAGTTGTGCTCCTTTGAGAGTCATCCTTCCAAATTATATCATGCTTAAAATCACATCTTGATGTTGAAACTCCAAAAACTTAGAATCCAAGTGTTTCAAATCTCAGATTTTCACTAGGCTTTGTTTTCTTTCAGGGAGTATCTCCCCTGATTGTAGAATCCCCCACACATAAAACATGGTTACTGCTTTTCAAATGCCACTGATTCAGTAACTATGTGCATAGGACACACATTATCATACATCCACATATGAAATTGTAAATTTAGTCTGCCAGGACTGTGCCTCTAACCTGTTCTTGCTGACTTTCATTGCATCTCTGATGCACACTTCTTTTTTCTCAATCTCTGATGAGGTCCATGGTTTCAGAGCTATGAAGATTTTTTTCCTTACATTTGACAAGTCTCCAGAAAGGTCATTACTATAACAGGACACAAGAACCTGGTCTGTTGGACTCTTTCCAAAACTTTGCTTTACTTGAACAAGTCATTTGTTCACTTTTCAGCTTCCTCTAATAGGAGAATAACATTTGTTAACATTGAGAAAATGTCAGAATTTTTTAAGCTCCACATGAGCTCTTTCTACAAAGAAACTTACAGCACATAGAAATTGTATCTTAATGATAGAAGCTGCTTTTGTGAGGCTTTAGCACAATATGATTCCTTAATTGATCTATAGTAGTGGAAGTTTTTGGATGGAATAGAGATAGTTGAAGGAAAATGGTTTTAGAAAGATGAGAGCTACCTTTGCTGCCAGCAAGAACCCATTAAAGGGGGAAAACTAACAAAGGCAAACCCAGAAGTCAGTGGATTATTTGCTTTTATTCTAATTAGTTTTTAAAAGATAGTTTTTGTTTGAGATTAAAATTTTTTCCCTTCTAGGTGGATTTGTTGGTTTTGGGGTTTGAGGGTTTGTTTTTTTTCATAAAAATGTGAAGTAATACTCTACTTTCTTCAACTGCTGTTTTAAAAGTATTGGATGGAAATTTACTTGCCCTCTGCTCCTTCAGGCACAAATTGTGTCTTGTCAAACCAGACATTTGCAGAGAGTCTTGGAGAATTGTTTCTCAGGCCAAGTTACTGTTTGTGCTCTTCTGTGTTTGCAGAATGAAAAGATAATGTTTGACAGCATTGGCAACTCTGTTACAGGGATGATGAATTCTCCTCAGCAGCCATCAGTGAAAATTGATGTAAATCAACTTCTTGAAGGAGGCAGGGCAGTTAATTTCAGGAAATGCAAAGTTAAATGAAAGCAAACAATCTTTGTTTATGCAATGATTTAAATTGGCTTATTGGCAAAAAATTTATATCTGAAGATATCTGTATCACAGTTGCTGTTATTAAAAAAAACAACATATGCTGGCTTTTGTGTATATAAAAGCTCATTCAAATAAAAAAGAAAAATTAAGCAGGAATCTATAATCTCTCTTTAGAGAGTTTCCAATTTGCAGGAAGATTCAGAGCTGGGCTTTAGCCAAGACAACTTGACAGGTTATTTTCAGAACTTTTAAGCTTACAAATTACATTAGTAGCTGTGTTCAACTTTAAGTGGATTTGAAGGCAAACTGTCTTTAGCAAAGCGCTGGTTTGAAATTTCCAATCTTGGCTTCTCTTGTTCTTTAACCTGTAGAGTGGCTGTTGCTTTCTCTGGGAAGCTGAGTTTTATTCTGACATCAAATTCCTGGTAGTTCTCTAGAGTTGGTGCATAGCTTGTTAATACACTCAATCTCTGACTGTGGTAGCACCCCAGTTTTGGTTTTGGTGGGAGTTGCAGCCTGATCTTGATCCCTGAGGGCTCTATAAATATGGTTATTTTGACGTCTGTGATAGTGTTGGGGTTTTTCGCCTATATTATTGGAAGCCAAATGAAATCATAGCTCACATTTCTCAGATTCTGCAGTGAGCTAAATTTGTAGGCCATGCCTAAAGTTCTGTCATGAGTTTATACCAAAACAAGTTTTATTACAAGAATGTTGTAGTTCTTTCTGTATATCAGAGATATGAAGCTTTAAGCTACATGGGTTTAGACTTCTGAGATGGGATTAACTTTTTAATAATTTGGTCCTCGATATCCATTTTCTTTTTAGAAACTGTAGTTCATTATGTTTGTCTCAAATTGCTTCCTGCATTAGTTTTAATCTGCCACTAATATTGGATATTTAAATTTAAAATCTGCTAATTTTCATCTATAGTCAAAACTAGATATCTTTTTAAATTTTGGGCAATTTATAGAGCAGGTAATTACATTTAACATTTTTACGTTCTTTTAGGTTATGTTGTGGAAGGGGTTATACTTTCAGTGTGCATGCTAACAAGCAACTTAAACCATTCATAATTGATAATAAACCTACTCTAGCCTACCCAGTATTTTTACTATGGATCTGTTTGTGTGCTGAGGATACCCAAATCAAACCTTTGCTCGTAGCTCCTCTTTCCCCACCAATGATGATGAGTAGAGCGATGCTGCTTCTTATCCTGCTTGCTTGAGTCCTCTATATTTAATTTGCAAAACACTGCCAAGGGAAGCTAAAGACTGTTTAGAGGACTGGGGTAGGTCTATTTGTTTCCATCTACTAATTTGTTCTGTCCTGTTTGTTTTCTTTATTCTTCCTGTATATTTGGCAGGGAGCAGACATGAATTTGACTGTGCTCTGTTGAACAGCCGCCACTGCCTCAAGCTGTTTCAGTAACACCTTGCCAAAACACTTTTTCTTTCCAGTTTTGTCTCCTTGAAAAAGGGGGTGGGTTGGGGCAGAGATTGCCACCTGAGAGTTACTTTGGGACTAACTGGGTAGATATCAGAAGATGAAATAGTTTCATCATCCTGAACTGGGGCAGAAGATGTTGAGAAATCAATAAACAAAAAAAACCTGCAAATATACATTGCCTCGACCAAAATGGTTTTGCTTTTTATTACTGCTGTCTCACCAGCATATCTTTAAATTGCAAAGTGATATTTGAAACAGAAACTTACTTAAATTAGCTCCATATCCTAATATGCCATCTGTATTTGATTTAGTAATTGTACTATGCTTAGAAATTTATCACAGCTGATTTTATTTTGCTACATGTTTCTATCTGAAGAGTTCTCAAAAGTTTTTAAAAAAATCAGAAAATACCCCACCTACCCATAGTAGCTGGAATCCTTCCACGTGTTGGAAACTATGTAACAATAAGTATATAACTATTTACTTTAACACCTGTCAATGTCTTCTGTTTGTTTTAAAATCTTCTGCTTAAATATTATCATCTTGCTCTATAGACCTCAAAATCCTGGTTTACAGGGACAGATAATTTGTTTCATACATGTTAAGATTTAGGAGGTTTACAAATGCAATAGAAAATGTACAATTACTTGAAACTATAAAATAATATATTTTATGCTGTGGAGTTTCTGAATCCTATTCCCCCACCCTGAGCTGCAAAGGGAGAGCTGTGTCCAAAGCATGTTTGCTGTGAGCCCATGAGAGCCTCATTTCTCCTGCTGTGGAATCTTTAATGTGCTGCCTGATGTGGAAGACAGTTTAATGAGAACTCTGATTATTAATTCAAACCTAGCCACTGAAAATGAACAATTGGTAATTAAGTGAATGTGATATGATGACTAATTAATTGATGTAACAAATAGCCAAAATAGTTATTTTTAAGCAAATGTTTGAATTGTTTGAGAAAATGTTTTGTAATACAAGCAAAAGCACTTTGCTCTATTATTTTTAATTGCAATTGCAGCTTACTCAAAAATGACTTGCAGTGTTCCTAAGAAGACAGGCTTCAAGGTCAGACTTAATCAAAAGTTAGATTAAGTCTATTACATGTTTGACTATAGAGATTTTAAAAAACAGCTTTTTTTGTCTCCATTACTTTTCAGTTGTTCTCAAATTTACAGTTTATTCCCTCACAGCATAGAGTTGCAAGTCACTAAGAGAATTCAGTCTTTCCTTGAAACATACCATCATGGATTTATTTAAAGTTTAATCATGTTCCTTCTTTTATCCCAGTTTCCATAATTTTATCTTATACAGTAAAAAATGCATTAATGAAGTAATGATTAACACTCCACTTCTTAGCAAGCAGTATTTTAATGGTAGCCATTGTGCATAATAGAGGCTGTTGTTGGAAATCTTCTGCTGGCTGATTGTGAAGAGGTTTGATTAGCAATGCAGCCCTGGAGCAGGAGGTGCTCCCAGTGGTCTCTGCTGGCAGCTCTGCCCAGGGCAGTTGGGGACCTGAGCATCCCCTGAGAGCACGCTGGGTGAGAGGTGCTGCTGCTGGGGCAGAGCGGATCCTCCACGGGCCCTCCCTGCTGTGCTGGGGCCTCAGCACTCCTCCCTTCAGCTCTGGATTAGTTATGGGTACTGAGGGGCTTCTCTTCTAAGCAAGACCTGTAATGGGAGAGGAATTATCCCACTCATAGAAAAAAAAATTCTGATTCATTTTCCTCCACTGAAACAACCACATGAGTCTGGGGAGGAAAATAAAACTGCCAGTGATAGATTACATTTTGCCTTCAGTGAAATCATTTTCCTTCTGTTTCAAGGTAAAAACAGTTAGGGATATACTAGGCTCTCTTGTAATAACCATTCACAGTGTTTTGCTGAAAGAAAATAATTGGAAACTGTTTTCCTAGGGACTTCTAAGCATAAATATGAAGTCGCAGCTTCTTGTATGGAACAGTCCTTTGCAGGATTCATAATATTTTTGGGTTTTTGTTTGCATCTTTTGTTTGCCTTTTTTTTTTTTTTATAGTATTTATAGAGCACAGAATAGCAAGCCAAGTATGGCATGGATTTCATGTGTATGTCAGAGCACACCTGAATAGCCCAGAACTTTTTCTTACAACTGGGAAATCTGGTGCAACTCTAAAAAGCAAGCCCCAGCTCATAATGGGATTTGGTTTCTCACATTTAGAGAGAGGAAATTTTCAAGTGAATACAAAATAGGATCAGGGATCTCAGCAGTAAGAACCCTGTGTGATAGCAGGGAATGTCAAAACAGAGCACTGCCTTTCTGATAGTAGCATGTATAAGCTCAAGAAGAAAACTGTCAGGTGGCAAAGCATTTTTGGTTAATAATGAAAGTGGAGAGATTTTCACATCTCTTGTTGGAAAAGAAATAATTCAGAAATGAAACAGATAAATTATGGGAGATAGGAAATCCTGTTCACTCTTGCACACCAGAAAGCTCTCTGGGACAGGTGCAGCTAACAGTGAGGTAAAAAACAGGTCATATAACCAGAGAACAAGTTGTGTGGCTAACATGAGGTCACCTCGTGTGTGAGGCAGGGATTGCTTGGAAAAACACATGGACACTACATCATCAAAAAGGTGGTTGGGTAAAAGGACACGTGAGCAGCGGCCCCGCAGTGCAGGCAGCCGATGTGTGCTGGTTTTGGGTGAGTTTAGAACATTAAAAGGATTTTGCAGCCGCGGGGACGAGCAAACCCGCCTGCGCGGCCGGGAGCCAGCAGCACCCCTGCTGGCCGCGCCCGGAACTGCACCAAAGGGGAAACTGCTTAAAGAGCAGCAAGAGACTTTTTGTTGAGTTTTCTGTTTATTGAGCGTTCTGTTTATTGAGTTTTCTGTTCTTGTTACTGTTACCGTTGTTGTTGTTTGCCTTGTTATACACACACACTAGCAAAGAAATGTTATTCCTTTTCTCATATCTTTGCCTGAAAGCCCCATAATTTTGAAGTTGTAATAATTTGGTGGGAGGTGGTCATACTCTCCATTCCAAGGGGGGTTCGTGCCTTACTTTGGTTGTCTTTCAAACTGAGACAAATAAAAATTCTCAGAAGGGACAAGTTTAGAGTGTAGGAAAATGAAGGATTCTAAAGGGTAACAATTGGACCAAGACTTGCCTCATTTTGTACTTTTCAAACCACAGAGATGAGAAAAACAAAACAGTGCTTTGTACCCATTGGGGTTTGTGCTTGAGTAACATTGTTGTCTGTTATAAAAGGTCTTTTTGTGAAATTGATTCTTCTTTGAGAATCGGAAATAATAGCACGGCTTTGCTTTTCTTGCTACACGACTTGCTGCACATTTTCAAGTGTGTGCCAGAGTATTTCTGCACATCTCCTTTAAAACCATTCAGCAAACTTGGAAATCTACCTTAAAAACTTCCAACTGCTTTAAGGTGTAAGCGATATATCTGCGCTCTACCTGCCATGAATAATTTAACAACTGAAGTATTTCAGCTCCCAAAAATCATAACTTGAAACAGTTGTTGAGTAATCTATTCAACCAATAGATTCTAATCTATTTTCCCTGGCCCTATGTATATATATATATATAGCTGAATCTATCCAGAATTAATACTGCCCTTAGTCACCAGTCCTTTGTGTCCTCACAGTTAATTTCTGCATGTAGATTATAAGTAGGTGTTCTATATAAATAAACTCCCAAAAGGGAACCAGATGCTGAACTTTATAGCTGAGTAAACAGAACCACTGAAAGGTGATGTGATATAATATGCTTGGCATCTGTGAGTCAGCATTAAGATGTGCTCCAAATACTATTGCAAACACTGACAGTTTCTGGATTTAAAGAACTCAATGTGCTTTCATTAGCGCTGCTGGAAATTGCTCCCAAGGGTTGTGGTTCTCACTCAATTCAGATCACTTATGTAATTTCAGACTATGAACTGTTTCAGGCAACTGCAATGCTCACTGATTTTTGCACGGCTTGATGAACTTTCCATGTAAAGGTTTCCCAGCACTGGGTTTAGAGCTAATACTTCAAGTTCAGTAGTCTTGAGGAACTCCCAAAATGTTAGATTAGAAAATGTTACTCACAAGATGCCCCCTGCCCTGCTTAATGGTCTGAGTGAAAAAGCAGAGACAGAAGCAGAGGCAGTGTGTTGGGTCAGGGCCCTGATTCACCCTGACACTCGTATTCATTAATCTTCTCTTTACATTGTTGAAAAAGTACCTGCTGCCTCTGAAGTGAGATAGCTCCACAGACAAACTGGATATCTGATTCCTGGCCTATCAGTGGAATGTAAATGCACTTCCAGTGTGGGAATGTACAAAGCTCCAGTGATTAGAGAGTGACTGGATGTACAGCAGGGATTGCGTGCAAGTGCTGATCACCTTCAATAATGATTTTTTTCTGACCGGGGGTAAAACTCGCCACGTGAGTTTTGCAGAGAGCTCATCCACCCTGGGCTGAATTCTGTATTTTAGGGAAACTTTCACCAAAGTCCTATTTTGAGCTCTGTCATTTTAACATAGTTTATAGGCAGGATGAGTAGAGGCATAAGGAAAGAATAAGTTTTATTTCTTCTATGGGGACAAGCTCAAATGCTAGTGAGGATTCAAGCAGCATCTCACCTTGTGGGTGCTGCGAGAGCTCTGGGCAGAGCTGTGCTGCTGACTTGCACAACAGGGCAAACAGGTGCTTTGGAAAAGCTAGATAATTATGTGGGTGTGATAATGAGGCACTGGTTTGGTTCTCAGTGTTCTTATTCTGACAGCAAACTCTTGAGCCTCACCTTCTGTCAATGGGCTAAAATTGTGTAGCCAAAGAACACAGGCATGACCAAGTGTGCAGGAAGTTGACTTGCCCTGAGTTTTTGCTTAGTAGTTTTTGCTTTTCATTTAAGTTCAAACTGCATACTAGTTGCAACACCTCCATAGGAAACATCCAAGGATTATTTTTCTGGTTTTTTTAACCAAAGCCATTAGTCTGTAATTTTTTATCATGGCTTTGCATTTCCTCTCTCTGATTGCAGCCAAGTACATAGGGCTTTACTAATCTCTTTGCAGGGATAAAATGTCCTCTGTTTTTTCCTTGGTGCAGGTTTCCAAGCCACATATTTGGCTTCACTTTGGGATTTGAATTGACCCAAAAGATCAAAGCAAAAATGTGTAATTTACCACGATCATTTTGACTTGTAGCCAGTGTTTAATAAGTTGGGAATTTCCACGGATGCAGAAGGGATATAGCTTCCCAAATCTCATTGACATTCAGAGGGTTTGGACACGCTTCAAGCTTATTTTACAATCCTATGCTGAAATGTCCCAGCTCTGCTTTCCATTCTAAATATACATTTCTCAGTTTATTCATTTTAATTTACAAATTCTCCATATTTAAAACTTGCATCTCCCTGGAAGATATTAATCTTGGTAACTCTGAATAGTGTTGACAGCCCAGTATAATTACACATGATAGAAAATGACTACTTGGGTCAACACAAGTTACCTAGTAGGTGATTTTCAGATAACTGCCATTCCTTCCTAAAATAAGGGAAAAAGATGGGCCTTAGAAACCTGACTAGAAAATTTTAGGTTTCTGAAAAAATCATAAATTTTTCTTCATGATGAAGTCAGCACGCAGCTAATTAGTGTTCTACACCAAAGACAAGTTTCTGTCTTCCTAAGAAACTTTAAGAACATACTCAAGCCTTTTACAAAATATTATGGAATTGTCAGCATTTTCAATGGAAGAATAAAAAGCAAAATACTTTAAAGCTTAGCAAATTTTACATATTTAACTGTCAGTGTTATTAGATCCAGCCTTTCTTCCACCATTTTGGAAATGGAAGAGCAATGAATGCTTATAATACTTAGTAATGGTCATTAGTTTATTGATAATTACTAAGTTCCCTGACTCTGCAGTGTTTCCTTGACTTTGCAGATCCTGATTGCTGAAGCAGCACTCTACAGTGACAAGAATCAAATGTTGTACTTTAATAATTTCTATTAATCTGTGTAATTTTGTGAACAAAATCAATAATTCCATCCCTTGTTTAAATATTTAATGAATTTTAGATAGGGGCATATTAACTTTGTATGATTGTGCTTTTGCTTTAAAAAAGCAACTTCTGCCAAGTGCCTGGACAAGTATCTGTGGGAAGACAAGGATAAATAGCAAAACCTGAACCAAATGGGATTTCCTGTGTTCTCATTTTGTTTCTGTGCTGTAGAACTCAGTCCTAGATGTAGCAAACCTGAGAATGAAATCAGAGGGTATTTTCTCAGCACCATCTTTAGTCCTGGAGAGGTGACCACAAGAGAGAGAGCCTGAACCTCCTTTGTTCCTGATCTAGAGCTTTCAGAGAAGGAGAATAGATAATAGATAATGCAAATGATAAGTAGTCTATGAGGAAGAAAATCAGGACTTACTTAAGTCATGAGTTTTGCTGTAGTTCTTAGTGCCACTTGGGTTGGTTTGTGCCTGGGGACATGCAGAAAATTTGCTGTGAGGTTTTCACAGATTTTTAGGCATAATTTTTTTAAAAAAACCAAGTGAGAATACAAAATCTGATTCAGTTATTGTGTTTGCCTTGACAATGGCCATCAATAAACTCATGATCCCACATTTTCAAAAACGGCAGAACAGGAAAGGAAGATCTCAAATAGCGACAACTGAAATTCCATCCATAAGTCCTGCAGTGAGCTGCAAGTTTCATAAAGCACCTGTGCAGGCAGCAAACACCAAAGCGAGAATCTTTGTGACAATATGGGAAAATAATAGAAGACAATGTCTGTTTTCAGATGAAGAGTTTCCATTTTGAACAATGCCAGTCAGGGTTATGGTTTCATTGCTACCCAAGTATGAACAAAGTGCACATGTCAGGAATAGGAAAAGATCTTGAACTTCTCAGAAGCCTTTTGTTTTTAATTTTAACTAAAGAAACTTCAAAAATGCTTTTACAATCCTAAACTTAGATATGGTTAAGACTGGGAATTGCAGTTGCCCCTTCTGTAACCTTTGGTGTTCTCCCCAATATTCTTTTTTTTTCCAAATGTACTCTATTTTATAAGCTCATTCTTTTTCCTGTACTAGTACATTTTCCTTATCTTCTAATTAAGCACTGCTTCCAGCACACTTATGATAGCATGCTCACATTATTTCAGTGTGGGACTTCTGCTGCAGTTGGCACAGGTGAGGCTGTGACCCTGCTGAAGCTGTCTGCTGCTGCTGCTTTTGCTGCCTGTTTCAAGTTTACCAGCTTCCAGTTCAGCTAAGGCAGAAATCCAAACATACAGCTGCTAGCAAATCTTTTTAATTGAATTTGAGAGGGGCTTGAACAGGTAGATAGCACCAAAATTCCTTAAATCCCTTCTGTTTTCAAAACTTGTATTAGAACCATTCCTTAAGATTTCAGTTCTGCATGAAGTACAAGAGCACTTTGCAGCTTTTCATGTTCAGACATGTCATATGTCTTCCCTTGCAATTGCTCACTTCCCTTTCTCCTCTGAGGAGATAGAACTACAATATGATTTTAATATTATATTGTTCAATTCTCAATAAGTGCTAGGATCATTAACAACACTTGATACATTGTGTGTTTAGCAATTACACAAATGCCAGGCTGATATTCTCATCTCCCATCCTCATCAGTGAGTTACTAACACCAAAGAATATGTGCAACTTTTCACTCATTTCTAAAAATTGCTAGAGAAGGATTATTAATTTCTCAGATTTCTGACTGTGAAGCAAATGTAGCGTGAGGCTTAATGTGCTGACAGCGTTTCCCCATTTTTAAAGGTAGCTCAGCTGTCATGGTTATAGTGCAAGAAACCAGTCCAAGCTTAATGAGAGTTTCATGAATGAAAAAAGAAGTCCTTTGAAGAGATCATCAATAAGAAATTGGTTTAAAAAGAAAGTGGAAACATCTTGCTATTCTCTGGTCTAACGTTATTTTGTATATGTGGTGGATGTTGTTAGACTGGTTGAAGTGGATTATTTATTTCCAAGTCACAGAAACATTTTCAGAAGAGGAAGATGTTTAAACTTTCCCTGTGCCACATGCCATAGATATCATTTTCTCTCTCTTTACTCCCATCAACCCCATTATAGTCTTAGTGGCTTCATCTCTTCCTTTCTCCTGCATCCCTATTTAGCTCTAGGTAAAGGTTCTCTCTGATGCCTCTGGAGTTTTTTGAATGCTGCTCTATTTCCCCTCCTTTCTCTCCTCTCATGTGCTATCATCAGGCAAGTGCTCCAAGGGGACAGCAGGAAACCTCTGCTTGAAAAAGCAGCAGCAGTGGAGTAGTTGGGGTTGTTGAACACAGCTGGTCTTGAAAGGGAACCACCACGAAAGATCTGTCTGGGACTTTGAAAATTTGGCAAGAAATAACTCTGTGTTTCACACATAAGTGGCCAAAGCCTGAGGGGAGACTCATGACAAAATGTGACAAAGGAGCAATCTGAAGGTGTTTATTTTGTAATGGTTTCACAAACTGGTGAGCTGAAAGTGTTTCTTGTTAATATCTCATGTAATATTTCTTGCCTCCAATTAATCTCATTTGTGCCTGCCTCCTGCTATCTGACCCTATTTCCTGGGCTGGGAAGGGGGAAGAGCTCTTTTCCTGCTCATGTCTCTCCTGTGTGGTGTCAGTGAACTCGTGGCACTAAGACAGAGTTGGCCAGCACATCTTCATGTCAGTGTTTGCACAAATGGATTTGTGTGAAGCAAATGGCTCCTCAAGGGTCATTTGAAGAGTCTCCCTGAATGCATTGTCCTTCCTCTAAACATTGCAGACTGCTGATGTAACTCATCTTTTAAATGTCCTATTCATGGTATGATATGTGGAGAAGATCAGATCTGCAAACAGTCCTTTTCTTAGAAATTCCAGTAGTCCTTATTATCAGATCTATTGGGGTTGTTTGCGTCTTTAAACATGGAAAGAGACACAGCTTCCTTGGGAGTTTCATTCTCTTTCCAGAAGGCTCCAGGCGTAGCAGAGGAGTGCTTTTAGGAATGACCTTTTATCACACCAGAGATAATAGTATGAGTTTTTTTTAATTCACTCTTGTGATGCTTTAGGCAAATGTATTTGGTAATGTCGTCCTCTGTAAAAACAAAAATATTATAAGGAAATGCTTTGTTATCACTGCTCACAGTAGTGGCTTTCTGGTTTTCAAAATACCAGCAATATTGCAAATGCTTTCAGAAGAACCCTAAGAAAAGCTATTTCCTCAAATAATTCACAGTCATTGTCAGCTGCTGGTGTGCATGTGAGTTTTCCATTTTTATTGCCCTTTTTCACAGAGAAAAAAAAAAGGCATCAGAATGTTCTCTGTTGTCAAATGAAGAGAAAAAACAGGAGGAGGGCTGCAAGATGAGCAGGAAGTTATTTGTGTGACTTGTTGAGGGTAAAGTTCAGATGATTACCTCAAACGTTGCAAAGCTTTGCATGTCAGCCTTTCTATATAATGAGAATTTTTTGGTAGATATCCAGAGAGGAAATTGTTTTGAATTCTTGCATTGAATTTTACAGTGTGCTGTTTCTGTTTGAGGGAATGAGTAGAGGTTCATTGTGGGCGTATGTGTTGAGCTGTAACCAAAACCTGCAGTGCTGGGGCAGCAAGAAGGGGCCCCTGTGGAGCCTGTCCATGTCACTGCCTATCAGGTACCAGCCCATCTCTTCATGATCACTACTCTGAGAGCAAATGCATTCCTCCCAACATATCATGACTGATTCTTCTGTCAGGCTTAAATATTGCAGTACAGCCTTCCTGTCACACATTATAGGAAAAAACCTGCTCAGACCTCTTAAATAATCTAATCTTGTCCATTTGTTTACTTCTTCCACATTTTCCTTTCTTTGTTGCAGCCCTAGAGCTGTGCTTCAAATTTTCACAGTGGTTTACTACATGTATTTCTTTCTGAAGATTGGCAGAATATTAACACTGTGTTCTAAAAATAAGTTGGAAAACTTCAACTTGACTCTTAATTGAAGTTTTACTGATTGTCTATCAGGATTCATTTTGCTAAAAATATAAATTAGTTCTCACTGGGTAAATTTCAGCCGTTTCTAATCTTTCCTTCTAATTTCTGTATTGATTTGAATTAATTGTTATTCCAGGATTGCAGGCTCTTCCCTATGACTGTCTAATGACTTTTACCAACACTCTATCACACTTGCTTTGAATTTTAACGATTCAGGAGATGGAGAGTTTCAGCAGTCATTGCTGTCTAGGAAGGAAATTGGTTTTCATTGGTTAAAAGTTATTGAATGTGCTGTTCTTTTTAAACATCCACAATCTGGGTTTGCTGCTGATGTTTTGTTTTTTAAGCTTACTTTTTCAAAACATTTTTTTTTACTTTTTGACAAAGTCACATTTTGTCGTGAGCAGAATCCTGAATGGTCTCAGAGCTCCTGGTTGGAATCAAGAACAGACATGGTTTACCTTATAGTTTCCCTGATTTTCTGAGTGATTATCCACATATACCTTATCTATACCATAGAAACCAGTTTTTAATTTTCAGGTGAGGAGGGGATGGCAAATTTTCTCTTCTCCCACTTTTCAGAATGCCCTTCCCACTTATGCTCTGCTGTCTGTGTAACTTCAAGCTTCCTGGAGAACAGCTCGAGTGCTCTCTGGGGACATGACTTACCATAATAGGGTCTTTGTTCTCTGAAATCTGTAATGTAATGGAAATATAACCTCCTGACATTGTATAATCTTAATGCTCTGCCAACTCTCTCGGAGACAAGATTTTGTTCCAGCAGTGGATGAAATGTGAATTGCAGTTCAGAAGTGTGTGTACTTGAAGCAGTGAATTCAGCCATCAGCTGCTGGGGTGGGTTGTGCCTCTGCTTCTGTTGGGAAACTGGGAGAAGCATTTCTGACACACTGAATGTTGTAAAAACTGATAGGAAAATGTTGCAAGTTCCTTTGGCCAGTGGCAATTAGTTTAAAAAACATAGTCACTTTGCCACAAAAGCACTTTAAGACAGCCCATAACTGAGGCCCTTAATCTTGGGGTTTGTTTTATTTTTCCCTAGCCGTACACAGCAGATTTTTATGGGGACTGAAGGATCAAGCTCTATTTGCTTACATAAAAGCATGAACTAACAAAACCCCCATATTTCTTTTTCTTAAAAAAGCAGATGAACAAAAGAGAAAAGAGCAAGTAGGACAGGAAGGATGGAGGGAAAAAAGCTAGACACAAGTGTCAGGTGGAAGAAGACATTGGGAAAACTGAAGGGGGGTAATACTGCACTTCTTTAGGATTGCTGTCTTAAGTACTGTGTATATTTCACCAAAATACAGAATTTCAGCTAATCACCTTAGAATGTATATTGCAAATGCAGTTTATCCCACCTCTGGCAGTAATAGTAATAGAGCTTAGAAGTAGGAGGAATTTTTGTTTCTCTTTTATTTCTGGGTTTTTCATTCTGTCTTATTCACAGAACAATTGAAGGTGCTAAATTGGTTATGTTTGGGGGGGGAAATCCTGAATATCTCAGCATAATTTTCAAAACTGATAAATTCAGTGAGGAGCTATTCTTCATATCAAGTTACAAATATCTCCTGGGTGACTCTAGGTGATAATTGTAAAATTATTGTCATGTAAGAGTTTAATTCCTAAGAGTATCACAGAAAAACTGTTCTATGCACAATTATAGTAGGTACAGGTAATCTGCCTGGTATAGTTACTTCCATTTAGTGAATTTCAGTGGTGTTTTCATGCAGCCTTTTAATTAACTTAATGTAAAACTGAGTTTCTAGGGCGAGTGATGATTTATGTGCCAGTATTTCCCAGTGTTTGCTCTTGAGACAGAAGACTGATGGTTTAAACAGTCTGAAAATGTTTCTTCCTTTTCTGTGTGACAGTTCATTAACAGATTATACACAGAAACATCTTTACATAAAAATCAGATTCATCAACAAATATGTCAAACACACATTTAATCCCATTCACTTGATGAACACAAATAATCCATAAAGGTGATTTATTATTGCCACTTGCTTTATCTTGCATGATCAAACTATAATCAATAAGAGCTATTAGTCTTTCAAGTTAGAGATTTATAGACCTTGGTCATGGAGTAATAGCCAATATGCACATAAAAATCAGTTTGAAAAGCCTTTGCTTTTACATTCATGTGTCCTTGAGACTCAGATACCAAATTGGATTTCATATCATGAAACAAACTGGATTATAATAATCTTAAATCAAAGAAATCAGAGGGGAAAATGGGTTTGTTAACCTAGCAATTGATTTCTTTTTCTCCCTATATCATACTGGAGATCTGGCTACTCAGCATTTTTAAAACTATGCATGCAAAACAGCCTTTTCAACAGCTCTTCCCTTAAGATCTCTTATCCCGTGGTGGTTTAGGTCTGGCTTTGTACTGTGTCAGGATCAACCCTGGGGCTTGCAAACAGCCCAGAGCATGCTGATTCCAGAACTCTGTGTATTGTATTCATTTTTGTCACAGTGATTTGTACAAGTTACAATTCCAGCTTCCAGTTAGTAACTTAAAATTTCTTACAGCTCCAGTGACTTTAAAATTTGTCTCCCCTCAAATTTAAATAATGTGAAAAAGATAAACTTTCTAACTTAAGGTTGCCTCACTTCAGAATCATAGATAAAATGAAAAGTTCCATTTTTGGGGGGCTGCTGTTGCCTGCAGACTCAAGTTAATAGTGTCATATCCATTTACCTTATATTTAATTGCCAGCTAGTTTTATTATCTTTGAGGAATCTCTTTTCTGAATTCCCAGATGATCCCTAATTCTTAATATGGAGAGCTGACAAGAAACACTGCAATAATAAGAGGTTAAAAAAAAATGTTTTCACCTGCTCCAGCTACAAAGGTACTAGCTGTGGTTTAGTTTTAGGACTAAAGGCTTGGTATCTATAGGTAAGGAGGTTGACAAAACTCTAAGTTCTTAAAGTTAAGAGATGCACAAATCCCCTGAGAGCAGAATAATTCCTATGTTCTTAAAAATATTCTCAGCCCAGCTTTGTGCATTTTAATAAAACAAGGCAAATTAGGGTTCATAAAATGTGCCTGAAGTCTCTGCTTTTCCCAGTGCTGTGTTTGACAGGAATTATGATATTTTGACTGTTGAAGTTTCATTTTGACTCCTCAGGTGGGAGATGAGTACACTGAGGAAATAGTTCTAGTGTTTCCTTCCTTTGTGACACACTGTGGCAGAGAGTTGGCAAACTGCTGTTGCATTAATCCTTCCACTGCAGAGAGTAAATCAAGTATACAATGGCATCTGTACAGGAGCAAATTCATTTCATCCTATCTCTGTGTGATGGCAGAGGCATTGCTCTGTGAGAGTATGTGAGGTCAAGGCAATTAAAAAGTCCTAGTTTTTGTGGACTTTTATTTATACACTATTTATTAGAATTATATACTTGGATCTATTTAAAGCTGTCTTTTGGCTCATCATCATAATCTTAAAGTGCAGATTTCATACTGAAATGATAAATACTTTTTTGAAGTAAGAAATTTGAAGTTTTCTTTAGATGTAACTTCAAGCTGAGATGTAACTTCAAGTTGATGAGAGGCTTACCATGTAGTTGGGTCTAACCTTCCACTGTGTTTCAAGTCATGAAATTATGCAAACTTCAACAGGTGCTTCTATGTTATTAACAAATGAACAGGTAAATTAAGTTATTAATCAGGTAAACAACATATTTAGTTTTCTTTTCACAATGTTGTTATAATTTCTCATAATACATCAACTGAATGTTTCATCTCCTGACAACACTTTTATCCTCTTTACATACACAAATTAATTTAAATTCTACTTTTATTTTAATATGGGGATTTTCATTCTTATTTTGCTATCTGCTGCCTCACCAAAATGCTGTCACTAAATCTTTTTGTTTTTCTTGAGAGAGTTCAAGAAGTGTTTGGACAATGCTCTGCGGCACAGGGTGTAATTTTGGGGCTGTCCTGTGCAGGGCCAGGAATTAGATTTAACCATCCTTGTGCCCCTTCCTTCCTACTCAAGATATTCTGTGATTTTCATTGATTTTGTATCATCTGAGATAGTGTGTATATGTTCCATTCCTAGGGACACACCAAACTGAGTTTTAACACACAGGGGAGAAAGAAAAGTGTGAGATCTTTCCTCTTCCCATTCATATAAGAAATCCTGGAAATTGCTATGGATTGTTCAAACTTCTCTCTAGAAATAAAACTTTTTAGTTTTACCTTCACTGATGAACGAGATATGAAACACCCACTGGAATAAAGGATGATGTCTAAGATACCATTCCTGGATTTCAACATGTGAAGAGATAAAATCTGCCCCTTCCAGAATTAGGACACAAGGAATAAATTGCTTGATGGTAGCTCCTTTTTAGACTGGCTTATCCTTGGTGTTAACCCACCACTGGCTTAACAAGGCTCTCAAATTGGTGAAAAACCAGTTTAGGCACCCAAGAGTGAAGCATTAGCTACAGTCACACATATTAAAGCCTCACTGCTCTACCACTGCTTCTCATCTGAAAAGAGAGAAACACCTAACATCCAAGGCTCCAGAGGATTTTCTGAATTTTCCCCATAATATAAAACTCAAGCAACATTCTGTTTGGGACCAGGTCAACAGCTATTTAGTTAAACAACAGAAGATAGTTGCAAAAATATTTATTCTTCAGTAATTTCTAGATGACAAAAATATTAAATAAAATACTGGTATGTGTTGGATGGGGTGGTGAGTTGAGAGTCTGCAGCAATTCCTTCCCACCAGATGGGCTGTAAGTAGCTTGGAGTGCTGGCAGCTGATATTTAGGATGTAATCTGAAGAAAGCAGGAAAGTAGAAGCAAGGGGCAAACTGTAAAGTAGAGTGAAATGGAAATAAAGAGAGCAGTGAAAGTAGGAACCTTGATAATGTTTTCTTGCAATATAATAACTGCAATTCTTAAATCACTCTAACTCTAGGGCAGGATGCTTCTTCCACAACTGATGAGTGAGATATAAAGGGAAATACTTTTACTGGAGAGCTAGAGTTGTCCCACCACAAAGGGCATCCTAGTTTGAAATGTAATATGGCACAATGATGTTAAAAAAAAGCCAGCCAAAGTCCTTATCTGTGTTAAACAAACTGCTTTCTGCAGGGGTAATACAAATTTCCCATTATTAGAGTTTCATACCCCTGTGACATGATGTGTGTCTTAAGGGGCTTGATGTCTAGTGAGCAGCTCTAGCTCTTTCTTTGTTTTCATTCATTTGTTTGACAATTTATGTTACACAGATTTTGTCACCTACTGTACTAAATCCTCTGGAGCCTGGTGAAAAAGAGAATGTTTGTCCCTGTTTCATGAATACAGCTGATTTCTTCAGATTCTCCAGGGAGTAAATGGAGACAAGTTTTCCCTTTCAGCATCTGTGTGTTACTGCTGGCATCTGGCAGCCAGTGTGCCCATTGCTGGTAATAAACAAGATGCAAAATATACTGCTTTATTTGTAGATTGCTCTCCCTGGTTTGCTTCAAGTTTCCTCTTCTACCAGATGTCACTGAGTTTAGGAGTAATGATTTGGCTTAAATGGACTGGTGATTGCTACCTGCCAGGGAAGCAGCTGGAAGAAGAATAAATATTTTCCTTCTATTTCAATGCTTGCTTATCTTTCACTAGTGTATTTTCTGAAGTTAAAGATGTGACTGATTCACCCCAGGTCTTTGTGGTCACAACTGGGCACTTTTTCAGTCATCAGCTGCTGTTTACTGTAGCTTTACCATGTCAACAGCATTTGGTGCCATTTGCTCCAATGGCTGCTATTGTATTCTGGTATAAATGTTCATTAGCAGTGCTTCCATGAGCATTTCTCTACTCTAGGTCTAAAGCAGGTTTTTAAAAATAAGTTAACTTCCCTTTTGGTGATATTTTCTGTGTTTCTATTCCATTTCCTTCCCGTACTTAAAAGACACAGCAGTCTGGCATGTCCTACCCAGAGGTGATAGGCAGTTTCTCTTAGGGATTTCTGACAGGCCAGGAAGGCAGGTAAACCCAGCCTGACTCCTCAGATCCTGTCTTCTTACTAAATCAGTTGCCATTCATTATTTCTAAACAAGTCTTGCACCAACTGTATAGTGAATTTTGCAAGCACTCCATGTTTCAAGAATTGGAAGGATATCTAATATGCGTAGGGTTTAGTTTATTTATAAAATTAGGTACAAAACATAAAAGAATCAGAGTACCAGCTCCAGTCTCACTCTCGTGTCCAGGATGGAAAAAACTTTACGTACAATCCAACTCCAGCTTCTTTGCTTGGGCTGATCCTTAGCCCCCTGTGCTCCCTGGGGCAGTGGGCACTTGGGGAGTGTGGAGTGATGTCTCCAGTGGTGGTGGCTGCCTTTGAAAATTTGTAACCAGAGCTGTACTGTGTTAAAAAGGTCAGCACCAGATTGGAAAATGATGAATGCTTTGGTGCTGCTTCATATCATTACACTTTGATCAGAGGTAAATAAATTTGTATTTTAAGCCTATCCTTCAAGTTTAAGGCCTACTGATGCTATTGAAGGATTCGTCACCAGATGTTTTATGACAGAGGTTTCTATTGTCTGATATAAATAAATTTGGCAGACCAGGTCTGTGTTGCATCTTGCTTTCTTCTTGAATTGTTTGTACTTTTCCTTACAGAATGAAGACAGTGTTTTGTCTTCTACTACCAAGCAAATGTCATGTAATAACTGAGCAATCTGAAAAATTCAATCAAATGTGTCTGCATGTTTGGGGAATAAATAGGTTTATAACTCTGGAAGGGGTGCATGTATAGCTGAGAGAGAAGGGGGGTGCAGAGGGGACAGGCTTTTACTCCATGTGAAAACTGACCTTTTTTCCCCTCCATGAATCTGTGTGCAAGATCTCTCTCAAGCTACACATATCGGTTGTTTTCTAAAAAGAGATATTAAACTTATAGTTGGTTATTTTGCCAATCACTGAGAATAGGACCCTCCAGCAAAAGAGGCTTTTACCATATTTGTGTAATTTTTTATGATTATATGGGGGTTTTATGTGGTTTGTCAATGACTTCGATATTTGAGTTGCAAAAGCAGAAGTGTGGCAGTTCTCTCCTGTGGTACTGGTGACATTTTGTGTTTCATTTGTCTTATGAAGACTATTGACTTGAGATCAGATATGTCAAAAGGAAATCTCTTTTTTGTAAATAAAAAATAGTGTTAAATTTATCTTGATTTTCTGTGTTACAGTCACAGCTTCAGGGGTATATTTACCACAGGGATGTATTTGTGAGTGGCATATTTATAAAAGCAAATGTGCAGCTCAAAGAAACTTTAAGAAATGTGAGAAAAGAGACTGATGGATACAGTGGATCATATCCAACATATTCAACTACTCCTGTACACAAGCTAAGAAGCTAACTAGGAAACACATGAGTGTTCTGAACTCATGATTTTCCATATTAATAGGGAAAAATCCTGTAAAAGATTAGGTTTTCTTCTGCTGTCTTACAAAATTTCAGTAACTGCTTCTGCTTATGTGTGGGGTCACAAAGTTTCTGTGCTGTAGCTAAATGCTGCATCACTAATGATCCTCTTTTGATTGATCTTAGAACTGAGGAGGAAAAGAGAATGATCATAGGAAATTGGCTTTAAGGGCACTGATGAAGGGCAAAAGATGCACCAAGTGACACCTGGTCATAAACAGCATGTATAGAAGTGATTGGATTGAAAAATAGGAAGGGAGCAACTCAATAAATAAGCATTTACAGGCAGTGTATTCTTTACTGAATATTAATGGTTCTCTTTGCAGTTATGGAATGAAATTCATTATTGCTACTAACATAAATATGACCTGTTTAAAGCATTTCATGAAGGAAATATATATTCCTTCCATTCAAAATACAGTTTTTCAGAAAAATTAAAGTTGTTATTGGGGAAGCCCACTAAATATCTGACTTGGCTTACAGCCATTGATCCAGGACAGAAAGTATCCTTTCACTTTAAATTGCCAACTTGATGAAGGAATTCTATTTTGTACTTCATTTAGGGTTTTAGATCAAAAATCCTTCAGGTTACATATCCTGTATCATACAAAAGAAGGAACTGGATGACCTCATTTTCTGTTGATGCATGAAAGAGGGTGGTGAATCTAGAAAAAGACTGGCTTTGTGAGGAAATGCACAGGAGATGATTTGATCTCTGTCAGTACTTCAAAAGTTGTGGGATTCAGGCAAATTCCTAGCTCTGTTTCTATAATAAAGTTACAACTACCTTTTCCTAGTCTAATTTCTTTGCAAAAATGATCTGCTTTATGATGCATAGCATAGTAGGGATTTTCTATTAGTTAGGGCCTTTAAGCAGGATTTTTTGTAATGATCTGTATACTCATGTGCCAGTAAAGTAGGGTAAAATAAAAATTGGAATTAAGCACTGTATAGAAAGTCATAAAATGAAACTTAGACTGACTTCATTGGTGTATTTGGAACAGGGGCTCAGAAGAGCTTCAGAAGAGTTTGTGGCATTTTCCTTGAGCCTCAAACTTTCTGCAGAGATTTTTCTAATGTCTTTGCATGACATCTGGAAAGTCATCATTTTCCATTCAATTCATAACTCCCGGCAGGAAACCCTGGCATGGCAAGAACTCCTAACCTGAGTTCATCACTCTGGAAAGTTCAGTGGCTGCTTGACAGCCCACCCCTCCCACAGCCTTGATAATCACAGTAATGCATATTCACTATTTGGTGTTTACAGTAAGAGAAGCTGTAAATTTTCAGCTTTCTCTTTTAAACGTGTTATAACAAAGGGAATGTTTCAGCCCTAGGCTGGACATCTGTGCTTAATTCTTCATCTTAGCCACCCTCATCAGGATGGGCATCTGCACATTGTTCCTTCATTGCACTTATTCATCCTTTTTTTGAGGTGGGATTTAGAGGATGCAGGTGGAGGACCTCATTCACCTTTTCCAATGAGGTGCTGTCTTCTCATTTTATTAAACCTGTTCCCCATATGTCCAACAGCTAAGATGTGCCTTTTACTGGCAGTCTTGATTTGGCTTATTTTTGGTTTAATGTAAATGTTGCAGCAAACTAGTTAATGGCACAGAGAACTCTTATTGATTTATCTTTTCTCTCCTGCCAACTGCTGGATGCAAAGAGAAGAGGAGTAATTCCTTGGATTTAAGGGGATTCTCTACAAAAGTTTCCTGGAGGAAAAGGGAAGGGATTTTTATGCAACGCTTACATTAAAGGCACCTTGTCTTGTAAGGTGCCTGCTTTTTAGTTTTCCACAAGGATTTCCTTGGTCAGAGTATATGGCCTGACATAGTCTCCTTTTATCCAGTTTCCTTTCTTCTTCAGCCTAAAGCAACATTCCAGTGACTGCATCACAGAATCCAAAGCAAGGGGCACAGAGGAATTGCTCTTATTCTTCACTTTTGTCTCCATTCTTTCCTTCACCACTTCACTCTCAGATTTAAACTGTTTTTTCAAGGATCCTCCTATGGTTTCACACAAGGAGAAAGAGCTTACATTGTCTCCCAATGCAGGGAAATAATGCTGAGAAAGCTTTCACAAATGTTGGTGTCTTGGCTATATTAGATTACTGTTTCCATGTTAATCTAATTCCATGCAAAATGGTGGCAAATACATGGTTGGTTTCTTGTAATGCCACTAAGATGCCCAGAGAGAGAAGTGAGTTAAGTGTTTGGTAGTTTTGGGAACAATTTTCATCATCTTTACATGTGCACTTAGGCCCATTATTTGCAGAGAAGCAGGATGCTCTCTGAGGCCATACAAAAGATGTACAGCTGAACAAGAGATGGCAGATGTTCTGGGTACAAATCATTAGAGAATCCTGACAGAGACTTTAAATAGTCATGAAGGCTGGCTGGATACAGGCTTCTTAAAAGTCCAACTGCTTCAAATTGCAGTGATGCTGTTGGAAGCTGCAGGCACAGATTAAGGGTAGTGGATGTCCCTTAGGGCAAAAATTCTCAACTTGAACTCTTCTCTGCACAACAAATCCTAAGCATGTCATGCCCTTGTTCCATGCAAAGGGTTTGCATTAATCTCAGAGTCCTTTTCTTGTTTGGTTGTTTTGTTTGTGGGTTTTTTAGAGAAAAGTCTTGCTCCCTGAACCAGTGAGGAGGCATCTTAGTTTCTTACTGTGCTAAATGCTAGAATCCACAACATCAGGTTTTTTGAACTCTTCAACTAACTTTGAAGAGTTAGTGTGCCCCACACCTTTTCCCTACCATGACATCCATGGTAGGGAAAAGGTGTGGGGCACACGAAGCCTCTGAAACCCATGGAGTTTCTCCATGGATAATTTTATTTTGCCCAGAGTGGAATCTCTCTTACCATGTTTGAAAGAAACAAAAGATGAAACATTTCCATCTTCCATTAACCTCAGAGGAACCAGCCAGCATGACCACAGAAGCAGCATTTCAGGAACAATGCAAGTTTTCTCTCTGCTTCTTTTGTAGACATGGCAATGGCCTTCACAGTGCACTGTGTACAGATTAATCAATAGATTTGGGAATCCTCTTCACAGATTTCTCTTTAAACTGAAAGCTGCAGCTAGTCAAGGGAGGACGTAAGAGTGGATACAGAGGATAAAGACAGCTAGAAAAATTGGAACAAGCAATTGCTTGTCAGAAAGGCTTTTCTAAATTGGAGAAAAGTATTAAGCAGAGTTCCCAAAGGGGTAGTCCTTGAACATAGTCAGTATCTAATGTATATACATGACTGACAGGGAGAGTGAACTAGTTAGTTGCTTATTAAACTAAATTTGGAGCAGCAGAGGATGTGGAACAAATAATAAAGGAGAACTGAAAGAATTACAGACTTAAGTATGAGCCCTAGTGTATTAAATGAGCTTTAATACAAATAGATGTATACCACAATAGAGCAGGCAGGAAAAGTGTTCTAAACAACAACAAAAAAATCATTTAAACTGTAAGAGAATAAAGTTCAAGGGCTACTCTTACAGACTGAGTAGAAAGGTGCAAAGAACAAACAGCATGTCTTTACAACTATTGTTTCCCATTTAATTAATTGATTCACTCAAGTAGCACCAAATTTTTGCCATATTTACACACCTGATTACTTGGCCCACAGATTATTCCCAGTCCATTCCTGAAAATATTTCAAAGTATTAGAGAATTGATTTGTGAGGCAAATCTAACTACTGATTTTCCCAACAGTAAGACCAATTGGGGCAATTCTGTGGTAAAAACATATTCCATTTACCCATCTGTAGGAATGAAGCTACATGGAAAAAAAGAAAAATAAAATTTGGACTATCAAAGAACCAAAGTAAAAGAGTAATATGTGTTTATTTTCCAGGTATATGTGTTTTTCAGCAAAGTTAATAGTATACCTATGCTTTCAGGTATTGTGCTGATATACAGCCAGAGTGATCTGGAAATCACATGTGTTGTGCTGTGGCTGCCAGGGGTCCCCTTTTCTCTCTATTGCCTCCATGTGCTGGATCTCCACTTCTCCTATCCATTGATACAATGTCAATATATTACCAAATCTGTGTCCAAAAAACTTCAGGGTAGGTTACTTACAGAGGCTCCTTAGCAGCAGAATTGCAAGAGGTACAGGAGATTTGTGCCCGCTCAGTCCAGGATCTGCTGCCAAGCAGAGGCACACGGACCGTCTCCATGGGCTGTGGCAGCATTTGCCAGCTCTCTTTGCCACGTGCAGCTGCATCCCTCCTTCTCCTGCAGGTGTGTGGACAGTGTTCAGACCATTGTGAGGGACCACAGGAACCAGCCAGGCTTTGGGGCAGTGAGTGCACATCATCTCCAAAGCGCTTCCTCATCTCCTCTGATGAAAAGACAGCAGGGCAGTTATAAACATCCTGCTGCCTCAATCTGACAGAACCTTGCAATCTTTTATTGCTGGCATGAAAGGATCTGTAAATCCAAGGTCCTTGTCCTTTTCCTTACAGCGACTTCTGTGAGTTACACGCCCCATTTTGCAATATTTCATTTTTACACAACCCAGAGGAGCATTGTAGAATCATGTACCCAGAACCCTGCACAGAACTGCAGCACTACAGTGCTGCTGGCCAGGTGAGGCTCCAAAGAAATCAGTGCAGCGAGGCAAAGCATTTTATTGCTGTTGGTAGTGTAGTTATATTTTATTGTCTTGGCTGTCACCTTGGACAGCTTTTCTGGCACTGGCTGATGTGGGTTAATCATGGTTACTGGGGCAGAGATAGGGTTGTGTATAAATTACTGCCATCACCTTGGAGAAGGAAAAAAGTCAATAGGAACTTCTGATCATTTTATTTTCAGTTTGGACTGGCAAGAGGTTTTGGTAATGATCTAAAATGCATCTTAGAAATGTTTTTAATTATGATTAAGATAGCTGCTAAATTTAACAAGATACAATTAAATACCAGTTTATTAAGTTTGAATTTGTTGCTGATTAGCGGTTACGCATGATGTAGGTTTTTAATGTTCCTTAATACTGAATAAATGGTTTGGATAATCAGTTGGTATATAATGTATTAATCTATTTCAAAATGCAAAGATAAACATGCAGTTCTGAGCTGTGCATTACACCTGCCCCCCTATTCCAGCTGATCTCTTCCACTGAGCCATTTAAAGAAACTGCAGCAATTGTAGGACAAGGCCTCAGGAGCTCATGAAGTATGGGATGTTTGGGGTTTGATTGCTTTGTTTTCTTTTTGGGTTTTTGTTTGTTTGTTTGTTTTTGTGGGTTTTTTGTATTTTTGTTTTTATTTGCTGTCTGCTGTATGACTTGTATATGGCTGTGCTACAAAGAGAGCAGTGGCCATTCAGGGACATGGTAGCTTTAACCTTTGTCCCACCTTGGGCTCTGCTGAACAGGATCCAGCTCAGCCTTAGCTGTGGCACCTTCATTGCTGCTGCTTAATACTTCAATATGTTTGCCATTGAAAGCACTGTCAATAAGAACACATGTGGTGCCTTCAGGAAATCCAATTTTAATTTAAAAGCTAGAAGATTCACCAAATGTCTGCTTTGTTTTCTGTATTTTAGAATTTACTTTTTTAATGGAATGCTTTGGAATACTGTGGCTTGGAGCACACAAGCTAATGTTTTCAATAATTAGTGCTTAACACACCGCTTCTTCACAAGCTGTTGTCAGCTGTGTTACTTTCATGGGGGTTCAGAGCTTTTTGGAAATGTGCTTTGTTTGTGCACAGGGTTTTCAGGAGACATTTGCTGTGATACAGCACTGATATCTTAAAGTCTAATACTGGTGCAATTTAACTTTTCCATACGTTCAATTAAGTGGATTCAGATACCTTACTCTGAAGCCTCAGTGCCTACAAATCTCATGTTTGGGCTAGGTGCATATTTCAGCTAGATGTTGTGCCTCATACAGTAACAAGGATGCAATATGCTTTACTATGAAGACAGATCTGCAGTTGCAGATTAGTATTTGCAGAGCAACAGATATCACAAAACAGCATAAATAGATTGTTATATCCACAGAAATATCCTGCATTGGCTTTCCAGTATCTTCCCCAGCTCTCTTGCCCCATCACCCCAGGTCCTCTTACTGAACTGTCTCAGTAATCAGGAGGAAAAAAACTTGATCTCTTCTCATAAAAGACTGTGTAATGGCTGGTTAGACCTTGAACTTAAAGTGTCTTAACAAATTGTTGTGTTACTTATAAGCCCTTTGGGAATTCTGGCCTACCAGATGCTTTGGATGCGCATCCTTCAGGTGCCAGCAGTGGGATGCCCTGCAGAGCAGAGCAGGGGGAGCCTCTAGAGCCCCCTCCAAGGTCTCCTGCAATCGTGGTCAGAAGTGCCCCTGCCCTGTGACCCAAATCATCTTCACAGGATTTTGTTCCTTCTTACTTTTAACTTCTCCTTATTAAAGTCTCATATAAACTTTTTGTAGCTCATCAAACAGAACTGAGTATTCAAGTGTCCAGATTTAATCCTCTGAGTAATAAAATAGTAAAAAACAAGAACACATATGAAAAAATAAATAAAATCTAATAATTATGTTATCTTATACTATTTTGGCCATCAGAATTATCATATTGTGTTCTTGACTAAGGGGCTTTGCTTTGGTTAACAAGAGCCTGAGAGCTTGTCTATTTTTTCCCCTGGATCCATCAGTCAATCCAATAAAAGGTCATTAAGTCCCTATAAACATGGCCTCTTTTACATTCTTTATTTATTAAAGCTACATGACAACTAGGACTACAATTTCATTGTAGTAGATCTTTTATGGAAGTGTAAGTCATAGGAGTAATGTAGCCTTTATCAAGGAAATATCCAAATTTGGGATTTGGCTTGTGTGATGGGTTTTGGTGTTTTGTTTGCGTTTTAAAACCTTCATTAAAAAATAAATAAGTAAAAAAAAACCCACAACAACAAAACCCACCATAAGATTTATTCCTCAATTTTGAATCGAAAGGACAACTTTAATCTTTGGTCCTTGCTCTGTTACTTGGGGCTTTTTTTTCACTGAGCTGCTTTTAAATTAGTGGTATATAATATTATTGATGTCTGCTTTGGAGAGAAGCTTAGCATGGACTTTTCTGGCATGTCATTTAATGAAGAATCCAAGATGAATGATTGTGTTAGGGCCTGAGAGACTTGACTCCTACAAATGAAACCAAAATGCCCTTTTATGTGCTGCCACCAGGGCATGGTGTGGTGCTGTCCTTGAACTGCAGTGAAAGGAGTCAAAAATAAGCCCTGGAGGCAAAACTCAAGGTCTGGTTTAAGCAGGAAGGCTCTATAACTGCTATGTAATGTAATCTATATTTGTACAAAATCTTTTGCTCTTTCTTGGGCAGACTGCCCAGAGCAGAGATATCCCTCCAAAAGAACAGCAGGTGGTATTTGGGGTGTTGCCTTTCTCTTTTTCTATTGATCTTCTGTAGGCAATATGTCATTCTCAAGAACATAAATCCAAAACTTTCATATAAAGACTCAAACTTCCTTTGAGTCTTTATAAGCTCTTCAATAGCTGGTGCTGAAAATCCATATATTTCAGATTTGGAAAGTGTTTGATCCTTTCTTTTAAGCTATACAAATAGCTAAAATTTAATATTTTCATGAGAACTTCACCTCACAGAAGTATGCTCCCCAGTCTTTATTTTAGGGAGATCATCTAAGCTAATTCATTTTTTGAGATGCATGGATTTCACAGATTTCACTTTAGGGAATCCTGGAGGTGGGAAGGTTATTGTAAGTCTTTAGGGGGTTATGGGAAAAGAGACCTCAAGGTCCTACAAGGAGTAAATAACAGATAATTAAATGGGACAATTATGCCTCATAACTGCTAATAGAAATGTACTTCCCAGCTTTATCTCCTCTAAGCAGTGTAGAGGGATAATTGCAGTCTACAAACGTTGTGACTTAGTTGCCTTTCCAAAGCCAAGTTGCCCTGAATGCAAAGTGTCCATCTTCCATTTTTTGAATGTCAGAAAAATTCAGTTTTATTTTAAAATTATATATTTTTGTTTCCTTCTCTCTCTGCCGTATTTCTTTTACAGTTGTAGTTAGGGAAATGAGTCAAAATCTGAACCATCACAGAGCTGCTGGAAGGAAAGATGACAGATTAATTTGGCCTAGACAGGTAGAAAACATCTGTGATCAGTGGTGCAATTGTATTGCATCTCCTGCTGTGTTTTCCTCTTTCTAACCACACTGCCTAAGGTGTTCCCACCAGATAATTAGATTAACATCCAAAAAAATTTTTCCCCATGGCTTTTGAAAAGGAAGCAGCATAGCATCCCTCCAGACAGATTGGATTTGATTGTTATTCTTAGATTAGAGAGCAGCAAACCACGAGACAAGAAAGCTGGGAAGTTGGTTGTAAAATTTAAATCAGGACTCCTGTCCTCGTTCTGAAATAATTTAACCTTGAGCTTATTTTTCTCTGAGAAAATTATCTCTGATGTCAGAATCACTCAAAAAATCATTGATGTCGCTTAGTCACAAGACTGAATTTGCTGGTTCATTAAATATGTCTTGCATTTGGTGTTTTAGCTAAGCCTGTGAAGAGAAAAATGACTGCAGCTGAAGGAAAGCAGCTTTTTATTGGGTTTGGTTTAGATGTTCTTTAAATAGTGGGATTCTCCCCAAATCTGATGATAAGAAAAAGCAATTACTGAATCAGTGGGAACATTTTTGAAGTCTGTTTGCCTACATGATTGATGTATGTTTCCCAAAGAGAGCATGAGGGGCGACGTGTTTAACACTCCCTGTGCAGCACAGAGTAAGGAGTGTCTGACTGTGAGGCAGCACAATTAGATCAGATGATTTTATTTATAAAATATTATTCATGTGCATGTTCGTTACTGTAGGTAAGGATTTCTAACATAGAGAGCCATATATACAACATTTTGAGATGCTTTTGAACATTCAACAAGAAAGAGGTTTGAGGGAAAGTGTGCTTTGCAGCAAGGGAAGATTAAAAAGCCAGGCAATTGAACTGATCTCTGTACTTCTCTCTGAATCTTGCTCTTATTTGAGAGTGACAAAGAAAAAATGGTTGTTGCTGCTGTTAGACTGGCAAGCTAAAAGAAATTACCTCTTATTTCACACATTTTCTGTTGTGTAGGGAGACAGGCTCACGCCTATAGTCTCTGTGAAATAGATTTGAAAAGACAGTCTTGGTAAAAATCTAGGCTTTCTGCATATCATAAAACTGTATTATCTCTCCTTCAACTCTCTCCTAACATAATTTCTCCCAGGAGTAGCCCTAAAAACATTTCTTCTTTGCAGTTGTATGTGTTAGGTGCAAATATTGCTTTTCCTTTCTCCAGACTGTAGTGCAATTTAAGCTGAGATTCATGATGTCTAGGGAAACTTGGTGTCCTCAGATGTCTCAATACCTGGAATAGAGAGAAGGGAAGAGTTTGGTAAAAGACTGTTAAATTTACATTTCTTTTGTTTCTTGCTGTGAAGTAATGAAATTGTAACATAAAATGTTTTTTAAGGGACTATAATAAATTCTTATTGTTTTAGTGCATATTGTGCTCTTACCACAATATATTCTTTTTATTCATCTACTTAGTGATCACATCCACCTGTATTTTGTATCTCATGGAAAAGTATTCTGCTGATTTTTCCTTGTTTATAGATGGATTACTTGGGAAGATTCAGATCATGATTCTTAGCCAGATCAAAGAGACCTCTCTTCCTTTATAAATCAAAATAGGGTTTTCCTCTCTTAGAAGAGCCCACTCGATCATTGCTGCAATCACATGACTAAATAAAATCTAACACTGCCATCTAGTGCCTGTGCTCTGGGACACTTCACTGTGAAAGGTGGTAGCAGAGAGCCTTTGATATCACTGTAACTGTGGAGTTCTCAACTGAGAGAAACACTGGTTTTTTTTCCAAAACTTTCCTTTTAATCTCTCTTTTTTTTTTTTTTCCTCCTCAAAGAAATAACTTCCTATCTAAAGTAATAATAACATTAAGTGTTTTATAATATGCTAAGAGCATCGGCTCTTGCACAGTTTCTAAAGGATTGTGTTCAGTATTGGACTGGGATAGGAAGTGCAGAGAGTAAAACTTCTGTCTGTGCTCTTCCCCTCGCTGTTGTGCTGGAAGCTGCTTGGAGAGTTTACACAAATGAGCTTCTTGCTACAGTCTGGGGGTGAAAAATTCCCTTGGAGAATGTGTCCCTGCAGTTTTGTGACGCAAATTGTCAAAATTACCCTAATGAAATAGGAGAAAGGAAAACTATTCAAGAAAGCATTTCATATCTCTGGGATTTGTTTAGAAATAACATGTACAGGACACATTTGAATACAAAGAAATATCGTGTCTCTCAGGTGAAAGCCCAATTTTCAGTACTGTTCCCAACAGCCTGCAGAAGAGCTCATTGGCTTTGAGCACTGAGGGTGGCAGCGTGAGCAGGCTGTGTGCTCCCCTTCCTGCTTTAGGTGCTTGTAACATAACTTAAACATATATAATGTTTAGAAGTACCTCTTTAAGAGATGCATTGATTTTAGCTCTATTCACTTCTTAAGTAAAATGAACTGCTGCACTGAAAGCTCCTTTCAGAATTGCAGCCTGATAGCCCCGAGCAGCCTGTCAGGCTGCATGTTTATTTACTGCTCCATTGCTCCCCCATGATTGATTCTTTCTCACATTCCACTATCGATTTTTCTGTTCTGTCTTTCTTCAACCACAAATATGAAGAAGTTCCCTGCAAGCCCAGTTGCCTTAAGCACTGTTTGAAGAGCCCTTTTTTAGGGTCTCTGTCCCCAGCCTGTGGCAGACAGACAGGAGGCTTCGGCTCAGCCTTCCTCCAGCTGGGAGCACCAGCACAGCTCCAGCCATGGGGATTGTGGAGAGCAGGCAGAGAGCTCCAGAGGAACTGCAGAACTCCCCACAACCAAAACCTGTGATGTGATCAAAGGTGATTGTAATAATTTTATTCCTGGAGCTTTATAGCAAAACATATTTTGCCTGTTTTTAGACTATTTCTTATTACTGCCCTTTTCTATTCACAAACACAGAAGATCAACAGATGTCCACAAAATTTTCTGGGATTCCCTTTTCCATAGTCAGGTGGTTGTTGTGTTCAATACAGTCTCAATCTTTGAAATTCAGTGTAAAAATTTGAAACTTTGACTGGGAGATGAGGAATTAAGTCAGGTAGGGTTGTTAATATGATTTTAGAGCTGCGCATTTCTTTGGTTAAGGGGAACTTTGCTTCTCTACAGTTTTGCAAACACTTATAAATTTCTCCAATAAATCTTTTATGTTTACTGTTTTGACTATTTATTGCTTATATGTTTTTGTTTCTAGTTTATACTCCTGTCTAATGAGATTATACAAGATCTAAAAAGATACTCAAATTCACTAAATTTTACTGAAAGCTCCATGCACATGCATGATGAAAGTGATTGTGGTTGGTTTTGGGTTGGGTTTTCTTTTGTTCTTTTTTTCCCCCCACTGTGTGTTTCTCTTCCTCCTGGTCAATGAAAACTAACAAAACTTCTTTTAATCAAGTATCATTTTGTAGGTTTTCATTGTGGCAATATTTAGTATTTAGTTGACATATGTGTTGTTTAATTGCAGTGTGTACATAATGCAGGGATATAGAAAAATTAGTTGTGAAGAACTTCAATCCAAGGAAAATTAGGTGTACTTAATATAGAAGGTAAATGTACTTAATATAGAAGGTAAATCTAACTGAATTGGAAGCAACTTCTTTCTGTTGATAAAGAATATTCTATCATTGGCTTTATTCTATGCACTAGCAATGTCCTGTCATTCCTCTGGACTAGAATTTACTTCACATGCCCGTGCCTTATGAAGGGGTGGTTTTGTTTTGTTTTTTTTTTCTCTCATTCCAACGGCAGGTATTGGCACTAGGAAGGCGAGTTTGTTCCTCCAGAGGTAAAGATCTTCCATCCTCAATGTCAGACAAGTTGATAAATCACTGTAAGCCATGGGCTGGTGCTGTGAGCTCAGGTACAGCTGATCATCCATGCTCAGATGTGACTGCCATGGTATTTTACAGGACAGAAAGACACCCCGGGACACACAGGTTCAGATTTTAGGTGGGACAAAGGCACATGTAAAATGGTGAAATCAGCCAGTGAGAATTTTCTGTCAGAGGTCAGAGAAACATGTCAGGAAGGGAGTTTTCATGTGGAAATGGGAAAGCTGCCTGTGGTTTCTCTTGTCTGGTTCCACATGGAGCTGCCTGGCTCGGACCTTCCCCACCCCACCACAGCTGAAAGGGAGTTGGATTCCAGAGGAGCTCATTTCCATGGACACCCAGGAAACAGCTGACCAGCCCTGCATGTATTCTGCCAGGCTCCCATCAATACAAAATTACTAAAATAGTGCTCTAAAGCCAGTGAGATGATTTCTGTGATGGGTATGTGTACCATAAACTACAAGTGATGATTTCAGGAGCTCTGTTGTGTAAGTGCTGTGCCTGGCTCAAGATCAGTCCTTCATATTTTGGTGCACTCAAAGTCACAATAAATAGCATGCAAATTAGCTCTTTACCCCTTGAAACAGTTACAGATTCTCCTCCCCAGAAAAAATATTAGAATTGCAAATCATTATGAATAACATTAAGCAATCAAAAGCTAATATAGAAATGTATGCAGAGATAAAGCAGATATTGTGTTCTGCAGGTTTAATGAAAAATGTCTGTTGCTTTTGTAGTCATGCTTTTATTTGATCTGTTTCTCAGGCTTTTTTGTGATGAAAAATCTGAGCAAATTGATTCATAAAAATTACTATTCTCTGGTCATTTTCTTTTATAAACATCTATTAAAAGTTCGATTCCATTTCCATTTAAAATTTGTTTCCAGGAAAAAAAAATATGTTGGAGTTACTTTTATACTTCTCATCTTAGAGAACTTGGGATTATCTATTATAAACCCAGACATTTTTATTTTCTTTTTGCTTGTGATACTTTCTGTCTCTCAAACCAGCTTTCAATATGACAGTGAAATGAAGATAATATTGTTTCCCTTTTTCTGAAATGGAAAATAACTACCTGAAAACTCTTTTAACATAGGTACAGGCATTCAAAATTAATAAGTATCTAGGAAGCAAGGATTAGTGCCATTGAGGAATGAGCAGTTTCTGTGCACTTGGCTATCTCCTAAAGAGAAGCCAGCAAAATATTTGTTATTTATTGAGGCTTATTAATGTATGCAGTCATGTAAAAATTATTACAGCTTTTTTAGGAACTGTTTCACCCTTTCACTATAGGAAAAAAAAATAGGTCAACACTGTATGTTATTAACACTGAATAGCATTCCAGCACAGTAAAATTTTATCAGTTACCTGTTTCTGGAGGTGAGAAAAATACTGCAAGTATGTAAAATCTCAACCTTTAAACTGAAGTCTCAAGCACACTATTTTCTTTCGATAATCTGTTTAATTTGCATGTGTCTTTGTAGGTGATTTTCAATGATTAGGTTCTTAACAATAACTTGTAAACAAATTTTTCAGATAGCTCTACTTGCAGTAGTCACAGTATTTACTTAGTAATAACTACTCTCTCTTTTCACTGAACTTACAATAAGGACATTTGCATTTATAACAGCTTAATTGCAAATATTTCCATATAGCACATCACACACATTATCAAGTTGGTGTCTAAGAAATCCTGCTCTACTTACAGTACTTCGAGTATTTTTATTTTGAAGGTGGTAGTAGTTTTGCCTCCTTTTTGGATTACTTTTATTTCTCTGTTAAGTAAAAAGTAGAACTCCAAGTTAGGTCACTCACAAACCCTTCTAATTTTTACTTGCAGATTTGTGTTAGAAATAACACTACAGCCTTTGTACAAACACATTCTTTATAACATCCATAATGCTTAACTGTATCAGTACAGTTACCACAGCCCTGGGGCACTGCAAGAGTCTGCAAATCCCCAACAATGACAATTGATCATTTGGGGGAGTTTATTTTCTGCTTGAAAATTCAGAGGTTGTGGTACTTGGCTTTAACAAATTTCACACTGAGGAGCTTTCATTTTCATCTGTTTTCCATGTCACTATCCCTGTCTGAGGTTCTTGATGTGGTCTCCATCTGGCTGCCATCCTGCTCCATTAGGAAAGTAGCATTTGCTTTCCTGACAAGGCTTCATCTCTTCTTTTCTGGAATGCAGGGCCAAGCCACTTGTTCTGCTTGAGCAGACTGGTTCATGTGTTTGTTTCTTCAGGATTCTTTTAAAACCTGAGACCATGGGTCAGAAATTAATAAGCATCAATAAAGTAGATATGAGGTATTCATATTTAACTTGATCACTTCAACTTCACATTGCTCCTGAGCTGGCAGACAGTAGTTAGTCTGAATCCCTTCCATGAAGGGGAAACATATTAAAGTTGTGTTGAAAATTACTCTATGAGGGTGTTATCTTACAGTATTTTTTATATTTGCAATGCTCTGTTAGATACTGAGGATATAAAGAAACTTGGCTTTTCAGAGACAGAAAGTCTGAGACCAAAGAGCTCAGACAGGAGTAAATTCTGGTCAAGACACCAGCCTGTGTTTTGGCTCACTGAAGGAGGAGGTCTTGCTCCCCTCTCAGAGCAGCTGAGCCACTTAAGGAGGTGACCAAGCTGATGGAGGAGGGAAGACTTGGATGGGGTATGACACGTATGTGAGAGAGACAGGAAAGACACACAAAGCCTTAACTTTAGCAAGATCAAATTGTAAGGTAAGACAATAAACAAAAGCATCAGGGAAATAGCTTGCACTAAAATGAATGTATTTCAATTATGGTTGTTTTGCCTCTGTTTCAGGTCATAATATTTTCTTTTCCATCCATCTATCCATCCATCCATTAACTGGATTTCATCATCTGGGCCTTTCAGAGCTATTCTTTGATTGTTTTCCCTCTTGCTAGATAACAGTACATAATATTGTCATTTATTCTTGTTCAAAGTCTTCTTTCAAGCTTTTCTGCTGCCTGGACCTACTGATATGACCAGTTAAGTACTGTTGGCTTAACCACTGACTGGGTCATTTTAAAGGATATGACTGATTTGAGCATTTTTCTTGAACAGGAAGTGATGATGCAAGGATGCCTAATGCACAAATAACAATAGGAATCATTTAGCTGGTTCAGTTACCGTGAGAAGTGAAGGTAGAATGTTTATAAACTCTATATGAGCTCTATGTTACTGTAATACCTGGCATATAGTCTGAGAAATGGTTGATCTGTTTAGGTGAAAATTATCACCTTCCAGGAAGAGGAATAAATATGATCTAAGGGTCTGAATTTGAGACTCTTGAGAAATCTGGAGTACTTCTTATAATGTTGGACAAATACTTTTCTCACTGTAGCTCTATAGCCATCTTTCCACATGCCGTTGTTCTTTTGGTTCAATGAAATTATATATTCCTTCAAGAAGGAACTTTTACACATTTTGATAAGTTACACATCTTGGCACAAGAAAGACCTGATTGTTTTCAAGCACTTTTTGAAGTCTTACAAAGAAACAGCAGGTGTTGAAATTACATCAGTCACTGTGTTATTGGATTTTGCACATGCATGGTCACTATTAGACGTGGCAAATCTTTAGCAGAAGTGTCACCTGATCACGTAGATAAGTTCAAAATCCTCCAGTTAGTAAATGTACAAAGTGCTTGTTCTGACCAATACAAATTTTGTTTAATTTATTAAGCATAAGCTCAGTGGGTATATTGAGAACAAACTGTATTAAAACATGAAATAAAACAAAAAATGTAAAAAGGGGGCATTGATGATAATAGTGGCTTGGGTTGGGTTTTGGCATTTTTATCAGAGCTTTTGTCCACCCCACTCCTGTCCAGTCCAAACAAAATTATGGTGATGTTATTTGAGGCCAATGATTCGGGCTGGTTCAATATATTTTTCCCCATAATAGCTGGAAGCCACCAGAAATCCTGTAGTGGCTAATTATGAAATTATCTGTCTCCAAGGAAAATTTCTTCTTAACTGTGTGTGCTGGTTATTCCCTGGAGGAATAATATTTTATATTTTTCATATAATTGTACAAGGGAGCTTAGAAAGTGCTGAAACAAATCCTTTTTTTAAAATAAGTGGATATTAGAAAATTATAAAATCCATTTTCAACTTTAGACAAAAATAACTGACATCTAAAGATGACACTAGGTGGGAAAAAAAAAAAATTCCAGAATATTTCCTTTTATTTTGAAGGGTTAGTTGAATATTTTCTCTTTCAGAAATGGCTAATAAGAGTGGATGCCATACTAACTGCTGGGTAGAATGGCAAAATCAAGTCTAGCATTGCACACCCTCTCCCATGCCTAGTCTCAGGCTTGCTGGCTCTAGCCCACTACGGGCCTGCACCAGCAGAACAAAAACCATTTTCAGCTGATCTCAGATATGAGAGTGTGAAAAAAATGTCCCAGATACATCTAGCTATAAAACTCTATTAAGTTTGTAGACATTGATATAAGTTAATTGGGCATCACTGTCCCACAGAGACCATATAACACCAAAACCAGGGCTGAGTCAAGACCTTCTGTGGTTTTGAGTCTGTCAGCTCGCACAGCATCCCACACTCGGAGGATGGGCTGAGGTTAACAATTAGTCTAATTAATCACCTACTAAAATTGTGCCATTGTAGCACAAGGGAGATGTGTGCAGAGGGGGCAGGAGCCAGTGTTGCTGTGATTCTGAGAGGCTGCTGTTAATGTGAAAAAAGAAAACACCACTTGCTGGTGAGCCCTGGTGGATCCCAAGACAGGGGGAGTGCTGTCTTGCCACCACAGTCAGCAATAGATGTGGAAGAGAGTAAAACTTTCCAACTGGTTTCATGCTTAGCTTGATGCTACTTTTGTAATTTTCCTCCCCAACTCCTTCCTGTGTGATAACCCTAGGATACAGTGAGAGTGGACCAGAGCTGACCACATCAGTTTGGGTCGTTCATCCAGGCCTTGGGCAAGAGCCAGGAGCTAATTTTGTCTCAAAGCCAAGGAAATCTGACTGATGAACAGCACTGCAGGCCAGAGGATTCACAAGGTTGGGACAGAGCCAGTCAAAGAACTGCCTTGCAGAAGCAGGTGAAAATGAAATATTATGGTCTAATACTACAGTCTATTAGTGACTACAGACAGGATATTTATGGTATGCAGTGTTTAAAGCAATGGAGTGTATATAAGAAAATCTGATTTGGAAAATAAACCAACACCCACTTAAATGTCATATACACAGCTTAGAACACTGTTTAACTATGATGATAACAATTGAGCTTATAATGAAAAGGGTGAAAGCCTCTTCAGTAGGTTTCAGCAAGTACAGGGCTATCAAAATGTTGCTTTGCTTTGCAAAAATGTTAAGTTGGCATACATGAATTATTTAAGTAATTCTTGAAAGCCAAATGTCTGCAAAGGTACTGAGGTTGCATGTAAATTCAGAAAGACAAGGATACTGCTGGAGACAGGTACAGTGCAGTAGAGCATAAGAAATGCAAACTGAATTGCACAGCATACAAGCAGCATTAAAGAAATGTATTTCAGCTTCCAGTCAGTGAACCCAAACATGTTGTACATTATGCAGACTGCTTAGTAATTTGCATAATTATAAACTCCCCCTGAAACAGTAAACATAACTGCAGAATTCAGTAATACCAAAAAAATCATCATTGGTATGAATTGCTTATTTGACTTTTTAATTTTTCTGGGGTCTTTGAAAACACACTGGTTTTAGAACAAGCCAGACTTTTACAGTAGCAAGTAATCTATATTGGAAAGAAATGGAGCATAAAATAGAAACTTTCTGTTTTAATATAAAGTAGTAGTCTTGTTGACTTTTGAAGTTGTTTCTGCTAAAGTTTTATTTTACAATTTAGATACATCCTTAAATTCCTCCAAAGAGTAATCCATTAAAGCACAGATTGCCAATATATGAGGGGGTTCAGAAGAGATTATCTTTATTGCTGCGGATAGCAGACAATATGATTATGTTAGGGGACTCTGCTGTGGCTGGAGAGCAGAGGAGCTGCATTAGCAGCAGAATACTAATATTGATAGTACTTCACAGGAGACTGCAGAGAGCTCTTCCAGGGAGATTCAGGGAAGAAATATAGAAGTTTAAATATGAAAATGAAAGAACTCTCAAGGAGACGGGAATAAAAAAATAATCCTTTTGTTAACAAAAAGAACAGAATAATGCATTTGGAACTTTTGTGAGCTTTATATCTAGTTCATGTTTTAAAGAAAGCCTGGTTTGTGGAGCAGTTAGGGAGGGAAACTTCTGCCCCTGGTTGTCCCCTGTGGGGACCAGTCCTGGGGTAATTTGTGTCATAGCTTCAAGTCAATTTGTCGTGTTTTGTGTAGAGTAAGTGACCCCACTAATGCAAAGGCTGCAGAGCAACTTCAGCCTGTGTTGGCTGCTGAAAACTCTAACTGGGAGGCAGCCACAGGAAACAGTGGTGGTGCTGCTCAGAGCAACATTTCTGAGGTTCCCTGTTGATTCTGCTTTGTGTTCTGAAAGATGTATGAGGGGAAAAAATAATGCAGAGATGGAGTGCTTGCAGAGTCCAAAGAGTTCTAAAGTAAATCGGTGGTGCATCACTCCCCTGGATGTTTCTGACCTCACCAATTTCATTGCAAGGCTGTTTGTGTGAACTTCGAGACAAGCAAAGATGTGTTTGCATTTACCTCTGTGAGGACTCTGAGTCATCCTTCATTATTCCCCATTCCAAAGCAATAACATCCTTAATTCCAGGCTTTTAAAAAAGCTTTTAGAAATTAAATAATTAAAACAAGCACCAGGAAAACAAACAATTATCAAGCAAACAAAACAAAAATTATAAGCTTCTATGCAAAAGAAATAATTACCCTGGCAGAGTAAACTACTTCTAATTTTTTCTAGTGAGAATGACATAACAATAAGTACTGTGTAATCTTTTTTTTCTGTTCCTAGGAAAGACAAAAGCTGCTAGCTCAGGCAGAGCAGCATCCAGTTAATTTTCTGTATCCTCAGACCAATTAGTCAAGTTGAGGAATCAATCTGTCAGAGTCATGCCTGAGTATTGGCTGTGTGGGAGGGGAATGGTTGTAATGGCTAATAGTAATTTATTTCAGAAAGGTAAGAACATTATTGCTATATTTAGTCCATATGTACAATAATATTGTCATTGAGATAAGATTTCTGAAAGGTTTTCATTTTGAATACCCTTTTTACAAAATAGTTGGAGACTCCATTCTCTTTATTTTTCTTATGTTTACCATCTTCCCATTAGTGTGACCAATAATGGGATTTACATGCAAGTGATCACTAATGACTAAATCCACAAAGACACTTTATCTATATGGTAATTTCAGGAGGATTAGGAAGGTGTGGACTAGAAACACACACCAATATTAGAATTCTGTTGTATTTCTGAGACTTAATTTGAGCCACCAGCTCAGCTGCTTGTTCCACCCACCTTTTGTGGATGAAGTGCCCTGCAAATCTTGCATGGATTTAAGCTCCTGAGCTATTGAGCGCAACTTAATGCAGACTGTGAAGCTGTAGGGCAGAGGCTACCAATCTTCCTGACCCTGAGGACCATTTTCTAAATTATTTAATTGTTTCTCATAGCCGTATCCTGTTGTAATTCTCTCTGTGTTCCCTGTGTTTTACAGACCAAGCCCTTACACCCCTTTGTCCCTTCTCTCATCACTGTTCAGAAACAGAGATAATTTTGGCAGATTGCTGTTATTACATTGTACAATAGAGACCTCCAGGTTATTGAAGAGTAAAGTTCTGTCTGCTCATTAACAAGAATGCATACTTATGGTTTTATGTTGTTTGGGGTTTTTTTTTTTAACTCCTCCCTGTTTCAGAAATGCACCTAAGTTTAAGTTCATTGTTCTGGGATTGGCTGTTCCCCCTTCCTGAGCTTGTGCTGACCTCAGGTTCAGCAGCCAGCACTCACTCTCTTGCCCTTCCACACCTCTGGCTACAAACACCCTTGAGTTACTCTGCACTTGGCCAGATTTTTCTCCCATGTGCTATTGCAGGCAGAACCCTCCAAGTAAGTGCCCTAATTTGAGGTTATCCAATTCCACATGTTCTCAGTCACTCTGGAAACATGCTTTTAGTAGTTTCTCCATCAAAACTGACAATAATCCAGCATTCTCAGCTGATAAAGTCTAGCAGAGGTAGGGGAGATTTTGCAGGTACTCTGCACAGGTAAATAAAGAGTACGACCTTTTACATTTACACAATAACTCATGTGCTATGTTTGTTCTTTGGCTGTGCCACTTTTATTCCTGCCTTGAGCTATGTGCACCATCAGTCTGAATAAACCAGTTAACACAATCTTTTCTCCCTGTTCTTGCTTTTAGTGAGCTTTGTAATTATTTGAGTAGCTATCTGGATGGAATGGGCCCACTTGTTCAGAGGAGCAGACCTGGGGCTGCCTCTCTGTGTGCAGGCTGGGCTTGTGCCTGTCTGCACCATCCTCAGAAAAATTCTTTGGAGGAGCAGAGAGTCTTTTCTAGGCACCCAGGGTCTCATTTGAAAATAAACTTTATGTAATGAGTACACCCAAGGAGGCTGTTTTCATTGTTTTAATAGAGTTTATGTGCCAGGATCAAATAATATAAGTAAGAAGTAGGAACCAATTAAAGAAATCTGGGTGTTTTCTTTAGCATTCTCCAGGGTGCTGTCAGCAGGCATATTTTCCTGCCTGTAGCCTGTCTGTTACCAATTGTTACCTTTTACCACAGATATTGTTTTATTTCCCTGCCCATTGTTTTAGTTACTTCATGAATAAAGAGAATTTAATTTGCCTCAATCTTAGAGCTACTGCATTTTTAAGTAATTGCAACTGATATGGGACTATCAGAGCTTAGCATATTATAATATGTATTAGCTGCTCCAGCTGGCTCTTGTAAACAACCTCTTTCAGTAATATTTCATTTCTATGCAGCTGGAGGTCTGCCTGAGCATGCAGCATTTTATCCTAGAATTGCTAAAAGTACGTTTGAAAAGCAGAAATTCAGGAAGTTAGTACTTGCACATACTGGGCAGTGTTAATGTTCCTGTCACATTGAAAAAATTTTACAGCCTCTTATTTAAAATTAATTTATGGATTTGAGTCTTGCAGATAACGTGTAAATAGTCTGTTCTGGATTGGACAGCAAACCATCAGGATTTACAGAAGATGTTTTTAGAGAACAGGGATGTTTCTCCCAAGCCATTCCTCCCTCTGCTTCATCTTTCTGCCTCTCCTCTTTCTTCTGTGTGTAGTGAAGTTCTTCTTCATTAACAGCCTCTGGAAGATAAGGCCTTGAGATCCTCAGAAGTGGCCTTTCCACACCAGGTGTGGGTGGGTGGGTGGTTTTTTTATTCCTTTTTCTAACTCATTATCTTATTTTTACCAAAAGGCTTTTCAGGCAGGTCTGCTAGGAATTGCTTATAAAACCAGCCAGCACAGCGAGTAGAGAAATAATACTGTAATTTTCTACTTTGTCTGGGGTTTTATTAGCCACAGAGGGGGTTTTGGAGCTCTGAGACTTTCTGAGCAGCATGGTCAGTAGGCTGCAGGCCTCTGTGTGTGTGGATGCTTTCAGGCCAAACCACCCTCTGACTTCTAGTCAGGTGCTCTTTTTCTGGTTATAGAGAGAAGAGAGTGCCACGTTTTACAGATATTAAGGCCAAATATCCTGTTAGCTACACACACCTCTCCCCTCTTAATTAGGCTATTGGCACACTGTGTAAGCTTCTACCAAAGCACCTGAGGGCATGAATCACTGCTTTAAAACACCTTTGGGGAGCAGCTGTAGTACTCACAGCTGGAAACTGGACCTTAAGTAGTTCTTAAAGCACGTAAAGCATATATATAGAGATGTTCTACCTGTTATTGTCATTTTGCAGGATCACTGGTTTTATTGTTTGACTTTGTATTAATCATTTGTTCTTTGTGTTTGCATGTTGTCTGGTCAGAAACTCTTATTCATTTACAAATATTAATGAAATTGTTCACCCAATTGTTCACCTAGGTTAGTTCAGGTGCTGGATGTGCTTAAAAATTGCTCCTCTTTGGTGTCTTTTTGAGTGGTATCTTTTCTGTGCTCCTGTGTCAGCCCTGTCCAGGACAGAAACTGGCAGATGAAGGATTTCCCTGCAGTGATCCCTTCTTCATCCACCCTCTGCACTGCATCTGCTGTGGTTGACTGGCAGCTGGCACGGTCACCATTTTTCCCAAACTTCAGAAAAAGTGTAGGTGATCAGACAGCTCTGTTACTCCCACAGGTGGTGTGATAGTGCCAGAAAATTAAATAAGTTGATGTAGAAACAAAACATGAGAATACAAGAAAAGTACTGATAGTGACTAAGTAGAAAGTGCTGTCAGAGTAAAACCACTTGGGAAAAGAAGCATGTTTTCTCTTTCTTATAACTTTGTGTTATGATAATCTCAGGGGACACAGAATCTGTGAGAAGAAATTGCATGTTGTGACTATATGAGGAAAAGCAATACTGTAGCTTGGTCTAGTCCTGAGCTTTTGTCAGTTGTTATTGCCTGCATGTTGTTGAGAATGATCAAAGCAATAGCAAGCAAACTGACTCATTTAATAAAGTATTAAAGATGTCTTTGGTAGTGTGATCTGACTCTGAGGTTTATTGCTTGACTTTACTAGAAGACCAGCCTTTACATCTTGAACTTTGTAAGGCAATACTGTTTCATGAGCTTTCATGAGTGGGTTTATGTACATCCAAGACTAAAATACCAAATAGATAAAGATCTTGCATTATGTGTTGTCTTTTCTTTGCTGTTTTAATTATCAGCAATTCTCTTATTTTTTACTCTCTCTTAAGGGAATGTGAATCTTGAAGTTGCTGTGGTTTGTGCATAAGGGTAGCATCTGCCTTTGCTCTCTGGAATGCTCTTCAAGGAATGTGTGGGATTCAAAAGGTCCAGTTTGGATTCTCAGTGCTGTCCAGAGCAACCAAATTGGACATAATTCAAGCACACAGCTTATTTATTCCTTTGCTGAACACAGTTTTGCAGTTGTTCTTGCCAGGTGAGTGTAAGTGGGTCTTGCTGCAGGAGTTTCAGAAGTTGCCCAGCTCAGCCCTGGGCTGCTGCCATGCAGAGCAGCCAGCAGGAAGGTTCAGGTCAGAGCCCCAGAGCAGTGTCCTGGCAGAGCTCAGGGTGAGCTGTGCCATCAGGAGCAGGAGGTGTGTGCCCAGCACATGTGCTGTGACCAGCAGTGGTGACCCCTGGCAGAGGGCTTTGGCAGAGGGCTCAGGGATGTCACCTTCCGAGCTGCCAGATTTGCCAGTGGTTTTCAATCAGTCCTGAGCTGGAAAATACAAGCAGAGTTCCCAGCAATACCTGCATGCTTTGTGAGTTCATTTCCTTGGGGAAACAACAGCACAGGCTCATAGGAGCATGCAGATACTCTTTTGCTGGCAGGCTTTGCTCCACCTGCTGAAGTGCTGTGTGAGGCAGAGGCAGTGAGGCCAGGCCATTAAATCCCACGTCTCCAAGGGGCTCATTAGCCTGGGCTCAGTGCTTTTAACCACAGCTACACAGCTTTCTGCTTTGGAGAGGAGTCACATCTTGGAGCTCAACAGCCAGGCTGAGAGCTCCCCTCTGCAGACAGCATCATGAGCAGAGCAGCCCCAGAGCCACGCTGGCATACGGGTGGGGTGGTGATCCTCACTGCACTCCGATGCTCTGCTGGCTCCAGTAACTCAGAAAAAGTGAAAGCATGCCTTTGATGTTATACTCTTGTACAAGTAATATTTAAAACTGAAAATAAATTGCCAAATGACAGGGCCAGGCTGCCATAATAATCTGATAATTTACTGCTGCCACCTGTCCAGCCTACAAGGCAGTGACTATTTCAGGTGTTTCTTTGTATCTCCCAGCATGAAGAGTACTCAAATCATGCTGGCTGGTTATCCTTGGCTTTTCAGCTAGGAAAATATTAATTTTCTGAGCTTATGCTCCCAAAATCGTCGTTGCCTCACACCATAGTAATAATATACCAATAGCAAAGCTAAAGATTCAAACTTTTCTAGTGTCTTTTAAAATTTTTTAATCCCTTCTTCTGCAATACTGGAGGGCCTGAGATGCTGTTTAGAAGCTTATCATTGACCTTTTTTTTCCTTAGAAAACCCTATTTTTTCACTTTGAGTTCAATATCCTATTTATTTCTGTAGGCTCAACCATGAGAAATGCACTCAAAAGTTTTGGGTTTGAGGCTTTTTTTAAGGCAAAAGAAAGTTAACATTTTCTTTTAATCAATTTTAATAGTAAGTCTGGGGAATTCAACAGGGTTTTGCCTTTGTACTGATGACTGCTGTGAATTCTTACAAAATCTAGTTTTCACTTGGCGTTTAGCTTCAGTAAATAGAACCATATATTTTAAATATCTCCATTACTTTATGCTTAATTTGCACTTAGCAAAACTATATTAATGGAAAAATAATTATGTTATGAAAGAAACCTTTCTGAATTGATTACCTGATCTTTAAGTAAAAAGTTGTTGCAATGGCTGTTTCTAACAAGCTCCTTCTCATACAGCTGCAGTGCTTTTTTCAGACTGACTTATTTGCTCTTTGATGTGACAAAAACCCCTGCACTTATTTCATCTGAATGATAAATGATTGCAAGGAGGGACGAATACCTTGCAACAAAAGATACCAGTGATGCTCTTTTCATTACTGATTTGTTATTGCAAAGATCAAGAATTGAGAGATCTGCACATCTAACTTAGATTATTCATTACTCTTCATAAAATAACCTTCACATGCGAGTTTGTTTCATCTATAGCTGTGGAAGTCTGCAGGTTTTAATCATTTTTTCAACCACTTGGATCAAAACAGAAATTTCCCCTCCTATGAAAACTTTTCCATTTGCAGACTTATTGTACATCTTTATTATAAGGGTTTTTTTAAATGCTGGAAGTCCAGTTTATGGAGGATGAGACAAATTTCCTTTACAAAAATGGTCTTTAATAAATGGGGATTTATTGGTTTTATCCTTATTTCCTTCCTTTTTTATTTTAGCTGATTTTTTTTCTATAGCACCACATGCATTTGGGATGATTATCTAAAAATAAAAAAAAAATTCAGAATTTTTTAGGCCTGTTGCTGTGATGCCCATTTTAGTAATGGCTTTTCAGCCTCAGTTTTCCTAGCACAGGGACTTCCCACAGTGTGGAGTGGGCTGGGAGGGCAGAGCTCCTTGGATATCTGCAGATAGCAGTGTGAGGTGTGCCTGGTTCCTGCCCAGGGGCATGGGAAAGAGTTCAGAAAGATCCAGAGGTCACCAGGGCTTATCTGGTTGCTGAACATTCCTGCTGTTTGCTCTGTGCCTGCCCCTGTATGACCCCCAAGAAGGATTAAACTTGAGAGTAGCTGATTTCTGACCTGGAGAGATCTCTGTGACTGGTAATTCAAAAGAGAGAGAGGCTTTGGGTTTGGAGCTACCACCTATGGTCACATCTCAGCTGTGTGGCTGCATGCTCTTGTTTTCATGTTTCAAGGTCTAGACGAGAAAAATTGTTGAAGCATGATTAAAAAAAGTGTGAGAGATTGTGTATGTATGTACCAAGATCTATCAACACACTGCTTTTCCTTCTGGCAGCTCTGAGCAGAATTCTAAGATCAGTTTTGATTGGTGACATGCATTTTATCATCTCTGTTATTTATTTATATTGAGTATCCTCTGGCAGGAGTAAGCTCTCTGAAGGTTAGCTCAGAGTCCCTGCAGTATCACTGAGCACCTCTCTGCAGTCAGGATGGGGTGAGGAGTCTCTCCCAGTCTCCCATGACAGCCTGAGACTGCTGAACCCCTTGGCATTACTGCAAGGCTCACATCACCATCCAAATGGTATTTATGCAAGGTCTGATGGTTCAGTAGAATATGGCTTATCAGGCAACATAATGCGGTAATTGGGCTAATAATAAAAATAAGAGTTCCTCTTGTAGTCCTCTCCTGACATTTGGATGACCCTTCATCCACCAGACCTTGTTGCAGTCCTTTGGTAATGTTCTCTGCTATTTTAACTCATTTTCCAACTAGACCTAAGCATTTCCAATTTAGCAGCTAGTTTCCCATACCCAATTTTTGAAACATGCTGTAGCCTTTAGAAGCATATAATGTTCTTTGAGTTCACAGTATCTGTTCTGCCAGGCTGCTTTATAACTTCATACTTTGTAACTCACTTTGGAACTCCTTATACATAAAAACACTACCTGAAAAAAAATTCTAGTCATTGTCTTGTTCAGGTGAATTACCACAGCAAGGAATTTCTGCCACAACCCTCTGTCACAGGAGGGTTTTTGTGTTGATTTTTATGAATTTTGCGTGAGATGATGAAGAATAAAGAGAATAGACGAGTCTTATACACTCAGTCCAGATGTCCTCATTTAAGTTATCTGACTGGGTAAAACTTGGAGTAGTATTTTGAAGGTATCCAAAAAGGCATTTTTGAAAAAGAAATCAATAATGTAATTTTTTAACTATTATATTTTAAATAAAGATTAATGTATTGTCAGGAAAGAGGAAAATAATGATGCTTATAACTAAAAGCACAAAAATGTTGGGAAACCCCAGGGCAAAATAAAAATCTACCATTATGATTGTCCTTTAAAAATAATTTCATAGTGCTCTTGTAAATTCCATCTACAGAAAGTGAGAAGAGATATGGGATTCTAGAAAATTGCAAAATTTATTTTAAGCATCACTGGACAGTAAAGTGATTTTTACCATAATATGCAATAGAAGTCTTTTTGAAAGACACTGAGTCCCTTGAGTAGGAGAATAGGAATGAGGTCATCATGTCAAAACGAGGAAAGCAATTAGAAGGATAAGAAACTGTTGAAAAGCTGTAAGAAAAGCTTCACTTAACAAAGGTTGCATACAAAGGAAGGTCAGGGCATTGTAAGCTGTGTAAGTGTGTGCTAGTTTGAGGGCAGACCAGCGGGAGGAATTAACTCCACACAAATATCTTGTGAGAGATTCCAAGTCAGAAGTACAATTTAATAGGAAAATTTAAAATAAAATCAAGGCAATAGTACAGAAATACTGGCTTAAACTAACAAAAGTCAGAATACAACCAGACACCCTGCTGGTCAAGGTGGTGGTACCAGTCCAATTAAATGGTGGCTGCAGTCCTGTTGGAGTGATAGATGTGGTTCTCTTGAGGCTGTGATCCTGCAGAAAGATCTAGTCCTTCTCTGGAGGTCCAGTGGTGGTTAGCAAGCTCTTGTCCTCTGGGCATCCAGTGGTAGGGCTCTCATGGTGTTCCAAGACTGAGATTATATCCAGGTAGGAATGTTTGATTCCTCCCTCTGGGCAGGGCACCTCACAATGATGTGATTCTGCGAGTCATGCAGCGAGACTTGATGGCCCTTTAGAGGAGATAACCCCCTGAAGGGAGTTACCAGAGCTGAATTGTGCAGAAGATAAACACTTCCCTACCTATTTTAACATTTTATGTAAACGGTAATAAGGTGCATATTTTGGTTACACCTTTCATTGTAACCCAAGACAAAGTGGTAGAAGATATCTAACAGGGAAGAAAGACAAAGTTGCAGAAAGGTTCAGATAAGGCTATAGACTCTTTTTTCTCATCACACATTCTGCTTCCTGGAATGTTTTGCAGTCCTTCAGGCAGGTGTACAGTATTTCAGTAAAGCACATAAGAGCTATGAAATAATGAGGACGAGGTAAAAACAGGTGTAAAGGGGTTTACACAGAGAATGTGAAGGGGTTTTTTTCAAGTAACTTCCAAGGCGACATTACCTTGAATGTCATGACTGGATTACATGACCACAGATCTACGGAGGACAAAACCACTGCTAGCTGACAAGGTTTCTTTTCAGATTTCTGAACTGAAAATAGGAAAATATATAATCTCACCTATCCTTCATGGCTCATTGCTTTGTTTAACCAGTTGGGTAGCATTATGTTTTCCCACAGGAACGCTTAATGACCCATGATTCTAATTTATAAACAAGAAATTATTTTTATTAAAAGGCTGTCTATAGAGCACTCTAGATTTGCCTGCCTAGACCTTCTGCCAGTCAAATCATGGTGGCATTTTCTGATAGCACTTGTCACTATTTATTTGTTTATGCAGTAGAAATACAATGCCTAGAATTATTACCCTTATAAGCAGGAGAGCAGAAATATTTGTAATCATTTTTGGCTGACGTGAAATCTGTCCTTTAGTTTTATATTTGCATGTGTGTTTTCCAAGAGGAAAATAGAAGATTCTCAAATGCTCATTGACCCAACACTTGATGTGTAAAGAGGGGATGGAAAGTTCCACTCCAGTGAAAAAAAAAAAAATCTGTGCAATTATTATTATTATTATTATTATTTCAATGAAATCCATTATTGCTCATGGTGGCGAGTAGCCAGAATCCATTATGTGCCACCATATTGCCTTTTAATTAATTGCTTTTAGTCTCATAAAACATTGCAAACAGTATTAATGCCTCTTGATACCATAATTGTGTTTAATGTACACTGGAACAGCTGCTATACAAAACTTAACACCATAACTGCATTTTTATTGAATGTCTCTCTTTGGTATTTTATATTGTTGGAGCCAACCTTGAAATGGCCTCCTCGTAACAAAAGTGAACAGACTTTAGTGTTTGTCATTTCCTTCACCTCCAGAACAGAATTTTACACTTTTGTGATGGTGAAAATGATGTTGAAAATTATTTATCATTGTTGTGGGTTTTTTTTCCTGGAACTACAAAGACATGGTAGATGAGTTCAAAATGCTCACTCCCTGTACTGCACTTGAAGACAAACTTCTAAGATGGTAACAGCATTTCTCTTTGCTAAGTGGAACATGAAAAAGGATTATAAAAAGACACTGGTACAGGTGAAAAGGTCATGCTTTTATATAAACCATGACCTCCCCTCTCAGAATAGGAATCTTATACTATTATACAAGTGAGCTCTGAAATACAAGTTGTTTAATTGTTCTAAATCTAAAATAGTTGTAAAAATTATCCATCTCTATTTTAAACCTGTTTTGACTTATCTCCATAGCTAGTTAAAAATAAAGAAAAAGTAGAAATTCCTGATTTGAGACTTCCAAAAGGGGGGCGGGGGGGAAGTAGAATAACCAACCCCGCAAGTTCAATTGTTTTATAAAGTAGCTCCTCGTCAGCACCCTCAGTGTTTAATCTATATTTGGAAAGTCAAGCATTTGTCTTTGCCCGTTATTTCTGTTGTAAAGACAAGATCTTAGATGTAACACTGTCTTTTATATCCACATTGATACTTGAGACCATGTTCCCCCGTGGTATCTGGAAGCAACTTCCATGAATGTGTATTATGAGAGAGTTTCTTTCTGTAAGGTGAAAAAAGAGGAGTATGTCTAGAATTTTAAAGACATTCCTACTTGTGTATCCACAAGAAGTTACACATTTTGGTGTTCAGCACTTGCTCGGAGACCTTTATGTTTCTAAGCTCTTTATAGAGAAGAAACTGTGACTCCAATCTAGAATGTAGCCTTAGGGGGAAATGTGACTAGATTTTCTGTTTTAAGGATGGAGAGAAGAGCTCTTCTCCTAGGCTGCAGTATGCCTTGGCTTTGGCAAACTTTGCTCATTACTTATCTAGAAAATAAGCAACAGTGATTTTTGTGCTCTTAGCTAACTGATGCTGCACCAAAACAGCCTCCTCCCTCTGGAAGTATTTATGTTGGATGTGCTGCTATTTAAAACTGTATAATTCTCATAAATAATCATTGATAGGAGATTCTGTATCAGAAGAGGAAGGTCCAGACTGCTGCAGCTGTCCATGATAGCAGTCATCTTTTAAATTAAGTATATGAGCTAGGTACTAAATGTTCTTGCATTTCTCACAACAAGAGAAAAGAGAGAAACAACTTTTAGATCCTTTGGGTACTTCAGAAGGTAATGGCAATATTTGGGTCTAATTTAACACTTTCATAATTCTTCTATGTAAAGTCTGATTTACTGGTAGTAATTGAACTGTGTGTTTCATCAGTTTCTGTCAGTACATCTTTTTGTTCCATGCAGGCAGTGAGGAGCAGCAATGTGCTGTACAGAAAATCAACAATACCATCAAGAATATGCCCTTTACAATTTTAATTTTAATTTTAATTAGACATTGACATCTGGTATGGACTGTGAATGTTTATTTACACACCTGCAGGCTATTTGATATGAAGAAATCCCAAGTACCTGAAGAATTTGTCTGCAGATGGAGTTTAGCATTTTAATTGGATGTAGTAATTGTGAAGAATGTATTGAATGTATAAGTATTGTAAAAATTGTATGCCACATAGGTTCTAAGTATTTGAAAGCTGTTCATTTAATAATAACACTTTCCCCTTCTGTTGATCTTCATAATTGATAGAAAAGCAAAGGGATAATCTTGACAATACTACAATCTCTGAGAGTAGCAAAGGTTTTGTTGAAACAAACTTTGATTTTTAATAACATGTAACCCTTACAAGGGACTGAAGTGGATGTCCATGAAGAAAATACCTTGTACGGCAAGCTCATTTGGGCTAAGTTGTGCCTGAGGAATCTCACATCAAACAGTCAGAGGACAGCAAAGTTCACTCAACATTCATAATTACTTTAATGATCTTGTTTGTTCTGTTGTTTTAGTCACAGACTTCATATTAAGAAACATTTCTAAACCTTTGTTTCTCCTGCCAGTAAGTACTGAATCAAGCACAACACTGCTGAATCTTGAAGTTAAGGATTACATTAACAATTTTCTACAGCAATTTTGAAATGTCACTTTCCAGGATGTATAACTTACTGTCATGTCCTCTGCTCCCCTTTACCAGAAATTCCTCTTGAGAAATGGGAACTGGACACAAGACCTATGTTTTGTGTTAGATGCTTCTCCCATTTAAAGTTACAGCTGTTCTAATTTTTTTCTCATTTTTCTGCTGTTTTCAGGCAGAGGAAAGGGGGAAAAAAGAGCATTTAATTCTGTATAGGGAAGAAAGAGAAAAACTTATTCCCAGAAATGCTATATGGTCTGCTTTTAAATGATCCATCCCTTTAGAGGTCCTGACTGTCCTTGCAGGGGATTGCATCTGTTTTGCACATTCTAATCTCAAGGATGCAGCATGAAGTCACTAATGTCACCCCTTCAGCTACTTCAGCAACACAAAAGGAAGGGATTCATTCACGTAAGCTGCAGCAAATGCTGGAACTGTGTCATTTTTACTGCAAGGCCCTTTCCTGTTGGTATGCAAAATCTGACACATTGCTGCAGGGAGCAATCAGAAGCCTGAAGTTCTGCTGCTTTAGAGGCTTCTTTAGGTCTTGATATATGGTCTGGAATGCAAAGTCTTTTTATTTGCTCACCTATGGACATCTCATATAAGGACTTGCAGGGCACCAAAGTATCTGTCTGGATATCAGATGTATAGTCTATTTTATAGGTTTATAACATCACAATATAATCACAAATTATAGCTTGTGATTTATACATAGTTTCCAGTTCTCTTGTTTTTAGAATCTCTATCAGAAAAATCCATTCCACTCACAAACTCCTATTTGCTTGGAAAAAAAACCAAACCAACCCATATAGCACACACTGCAGTGGTGTCATGAGTTTGTCCTAAAATAATGGGCAAATGTGGTGAATCAAAAAAATGAACTTGTCATTAGCATATACAAATTTCTATGGGTTATATAATTTTTTTTAAAAGAGAGATTTGAATAGGAGGAAATGCTTTACCTGAGCAGTATCACTTCCATGCAAACCTGAAGGAAAGGTTTGAAGGGACCAGAGCATGCCTCTTCCTGAAGAATTATCATCCCTCTAGCTATGAGCTACTTTTACAGCTGGTCAAAAGCAATGACTCTAACCTTTGCTTCTTAATTGCTTATTTGGCATCAGTATCAGTGGAAGACATTGTACAACCTTTTACTATAATAATAGTTAATCACAAGCATAAATGCTGCAACATTAGGGCCTGGTAATAAGGAAATCCTGCCATGCTCTTTGACCACCAGACAGGACTGAGTGACATGGCACTGATGCTTCTGATTTGCTTTGGTTACAAAATTCTAATAGCAGAAAAGATGGATTCCACCAGATTTAATTTTTTTTTTTTAGCTGAGGCTTTTGTTTTGTCCCCTGTGCAGTCTCTGTCATTTTGCCTAAATCCTGAGAAGTAAATAGTGCTTTTCAGTTTCTGGCCATTTCTTCAAGAGGACGAAACACTAAGATTATTTTAACTGTATTAATTAATATACCATGCTCAGGCTTTTTCTCAGAGGCCTGTAAATCTTGAGGAGCACAAAAGCAGTTAGAGAAGGGAAACCTGGATAATGTGATGAGAGAGCCTGTGCTTTAATATGTTCTGCTAAGTCCACAGTGTTCTGCTTTTGTAGAACTTCTGTCCAAGCAAATCTGTAAAATTAAATTTGGTTCAGTCCCTTGAACAAATGTGTAGTTATTATTTATGTATTTTCACTATTTTTTCCTCTGCTGTCTTCAAGTCACACCTTCATGTTCTTAAGGATAATAATGGGAAACAGAAGGTAAATGTATTTGTTTTCCAAGTAACACAGAAGGTGATACCATATGGCAAATACACTTTTAAACATATGGCTGAAAAAGTTAGTATTTTCTTTCTTAATATTAAAAAAAATCTATATGAGTTTGGTTAGGGTTTTGCTGTTTTTTTTCCCAGTTAATGTGATTTATAATAGCATCAGAAAGAAGTGTTGTTCTTTGAGGACAGGTACAAGCTGTCTCATACACAGGGAATTAGAGCGCTTTTTACTGCAGGTCTTTTCACTTGCATTGTTACATTTCCTATAGGAAATAGTAGAAATAACAGGACTAGAAGGGAGAAATAAAAGGACTACTAGAGAGTAGGGAGATTCTCCCTAATCTCAGCAGAGTCCCTGATAGTTCCTTCTGTAGAATATTGCTCTTTTTCACTTTCTTCAGACTGTCATTCACTTAGCTAATTGGGGAATTTTAACTAGGTCAGTCATCTCATTCTCTGTATGTCTGTCAAAAGCAGAGGTAGATGTAGAAGTGCAAGCTGAGTATGTCTGTCTGTTGGCTTTAGTCCTAGACTTATTGTCTGGTAATACAGAATTGTGTTCAGTATCAGTCAAACCAAGCTCTGAAAAGCCAGAGCCTCTCAGGCACAAGCAACAAAGTGTCTCAGAACCAACTGTGCCTGTGGTGTCCCCCTTGCAGTTGGAAGTCCTTCTTGGCATATCACATACTTATTGATTAAATAATTGATTAATGAAGTAAAGTTGTTCTTTTATCTAGAAATGCATAATACCTTTTCCAAAGCACAAGTAAATGTGCTGCTGAGAGAAAAGGGAAGCACTCAGTGGTCTCTGGATCTTGCAACACAATACTGCCTACACTAACAAAATATTAATTGATGATAAATGATGGTGGAATTGTGGAAAGCAACTTCTTAGTGGAAAAAATTGTCTTTTCAAGTTCTGACTAGCACTGGAAAGATTCAGAGGGACTTGCTGTGCCATGAATGAAATATCTTGCACTTAAGACAGGTAATTAAAAAAACATCACAAACAAGTGCAGGTCATGCACAATCCTGTGGCAAAGTGAAAACTAGGAAGGATCTCCTAAATACAGCAAGTGCAGGCATTGCAGTGCTATGCTGACCTTCCCAATGCTGGCAGCAGGCATCCATGGGGACAAGACACTGGTAATGAACAAGAGTATATGTCCTCACTGTTCCAGCATCACCCTGGGGACAGAAAAGATAATGGAGACATATATTCATCTCCAGAACTATAAGCTTACTCCTTCTTTTCATATTATAGTAATTAAAGTCTTCTAATTTCAAATGCATAGTTTTCCCTTCTCATGGAATTGTATCCATCTCAGGAAAAGAAGAGCTGGCAATGAGTGCCCAGAGTTAAATTATTGTGTTAAAATCAATGGCTGTGTGAAGAGCAAGCAAGTCAAGTCATGCTAGTGTTTCATGTCTCGACCATTCAGATCTTTTTCTTCTTATTGGGTTTCTTGCATGTTTTGTGTTGGGTTTTTTGGTTGGTTTGTTTTAACCCTTCTTGTTCCCAACCATCAGTTTTGCTCAGCAGCTTTATTCATGTTTGGCGTATTACTTCAAAGGCTAGACTTGTACCTTATTGTCAGAGACTGAAATGTTATAACTAATGGCTAAAACATGTCCATTAATGACTTTTGCCTGTTATAGAAAAATTGAATAGAAGCTGCAGAGAAGACCACCATCTCCTGATTAAGGCCCTGCAATGCATTGATAGAAATAAGATAAAGTGACTCGGGTGTGGACTGGGGAAGAAGAATATTCACTGAGGGATCAAGCTGAGCACCTTCAGAGTGCAGAGCACAGCCCTGGGGTCCTCAGCTGCCAGGCTGGCACAGACCCTCACACCAAAGGTGAGGAAGGTTTTGGGTGTGTGGTGAAAAAGCCTCTGGTGAGAGGCAGTGAACACCCATCCTCTGCTGTGCCGAGCAGCTCAGCTGAGGGGCCCCTTCACCCGGGGAGAAATCCAAGTGAAGGACAGCAGAGGGAGTGTCCTGGCCCATCAAAGGCCCCCAGAGGGGTCCCCAGACCCTGCACCTGTGTTAAACCAGTTTGTAGCACTTCTGTGTCCCTGTGTCTCCCCTGAAGGAGTCTGTCTTTCCCAGACTAAATGCACACTTGTCACTGGTGTCAGCTTCAGCATCACTGGCTGCATTGGTATCTGGCTGCCCTCAGCTCCTGTAAGGCTGCACTGCTTTCACCCTCAGGGTCTGTGGTAGTTCAAAAGGATCATGGCTGCTATAAAATAACAGATCAGGCAGCCAAGTGCCCAGGAGACAAGGATTTCTCCACATGAGCATTTACCCAAGCTGTATGATCATGTGAGAACATGCTGAACCTCCAGCTACCACTAATGGAAAGTTCATTTATGTAATTGGCCAACAGGCTCTGTGAAACTACAAAACTCAATTTGTTCTGGGATCATGGTCTTTCTGACATAGAAATTCAGTCTCTCTTATTCTTATGCTACATCTGAGTGTTATTAGGGGTGTATCTGCAAGCTTGTGCTTTGGAGAGAAGACACTTGAAAGTTAAAATGTTTAACTCTTTCTCCTCTGAAGGCTTGTTTTAAAATTCTGTTTAGATGGAAAAATGAAAACTAGCATGACCAACCCCAGAAATTTGTCATTTCATCTCATGTGTCCCTCACAAAGCCATTCAAGGTCTCCAGGTGTTTGAACAGATTTTGGCACCTACCTGACCTGCACAGTGAGTGTTTTGATAAGTCCTGTGCAAATCTGGATGCAGCAGCAGGGAGAAGGAAGAAGAGGCAGCAGAGCCTCTTGTGTTGTCACTTGCAGCACTGTCAACCCAATGAGTAAATCTGCTCCAGCTTTCCAGCTGGTTCACCCTTCCATGAGTTATTATTCTGTGTCACTGAGTGATATTTCAGGAACCAAGTCAAACATGTTAAAAATAACTATCTCCTATCATTTACTGTTATGAATTTATATTATTTTGAGCAGCAATTACTGGCTGACTCAGTCACTGGCAATGGAAAAGTGTCATTTTAAGTAACTCAGGCCAAGATTTAAACAAGAATGAGATTATTTGATAAGATGACAACAAGAGAAGGTTGCAGCCTTGTCAGTAATGACATTGCAAGTTCTCTCATGTTCTGTGCAAACTGTCATAACCTTTAAACAGGCATTTCAGCAAGATTAATTGCTTATGTCACACAAAGCAATGGGTCAAATCTAGACTGGAATAAATGGAAAGTTCAGTAGGCTCTTATTTTCTGGGGTTCTAAATCAATTCAAATATTTAATAAATAAAGAGAAGTTTTCATAAAGATTGTAGTACAGTTTCTTTGGCTAAAGAACACAAGACTTGGAGACATAAAAGAAAGTTTATGGTACTGTGTCCTATACAGCTTTTGACTTTGAGTGTGAAAATCCTAGAAGCTGGAGCAGTTGGATGTGATTAAAAAACAAGGTGTTTACTTTCTTGTAGGATGAGTAATGCAGTATACAGTTGTAAATGTAGGGTCTGTCTGTACATTAGTTCTTGAATTGAAACACATATCTTTATACAACAAACCTTTTCTGCTGTTGGAATAATTCCTCAGATAACCCCACCAATCAATTTTAGAGTTCTCTTTTTCATTTGAGTGAAAGTCTACATTTAACTTAAAAGTAAAAAGAGTAATAATTATGTCAAAGATTTCTTTTTCTTTTGAATGGGCAGAAATCCCTCCAGTGCTTGCAGAAGTTAAACGTATAAACAAATGACGAGATTCATACATCCCATCTAAGCACAGAAAACAGTGCAGCAGATGGTGAATGCTCCTGCTCTGCAGAAAAGCAGCTGCAATTCACCCTTCACTTTCCTGAGGGTATTGAGTTGTGTAGATAAAGACACCTCAGAAGTGAGTGAAATTGGCCTGGGAGAAGGTGCAGCCAGCACACCAAAAGGAATGTGAATCAGCCTTTCCCAGAACTGGAAGTCAGAGGATTCTCTGAATCATCAAAGTTGCTGTCTCAGAAGTGTTTACGCAGAGCTGTTCTGTGCAAACAGTCAGTGGGATTAACATCAACAGGAAAAGCACTGAGGGGCTGATGGAAAAGGGATGACAAACAACACAATGTGCCACTTTTGGCTAGCACACAGTTACTGTTACAGCCACTCTCTTGCAACTGTTTATGTCCACACAGGCAATAACAGGTACTTATTATTTATAATGTCTTTGTTAACTGCTGAGGCTTTCATCTTCTTCCTGCAAAGTGAGCCACTCTATCCTAACTCCAGATGGAAGGTTTAATAACTCCTATCTTGCTTGGACATAAGAATGTCATCTGGTGTGTTTTCTAAACCATCCCCTTTTAAGGCTTTTCCAACCTATCTTTATATTTGTACTTTGATGTAAGAGACTTTTTTATCCACCTAGCTCATAATACATGAAAGACAAAAAAAAATGTATAGGTACAATAATTGGCAATAGAGAATATTTGACAGGAAATGACAGGTTCTTTCCATTAAAAAAACCTGCAAAGGCTTTCTTATGTATTTATATTAATCTCTTTAACAAATTGCTCTTATATTAAGGATTTTGCAGCTAATACGTGTATAACATCAGAAAACAGTCAGACACTTTGAAAGAGCCTCATCAAGTTATCATCTCTTTATGAAAAAATAATAAAAAAGAGCTTTTTTGTTTCCAAAGGTATTTCATTAAAATGTCTAGCTTGATTAATCTCCTGTAGAGAAAATGTCTGTAGTCAAGATAATAGTGACCAGATTCTGTGACAATCACTCCAGATGACAGACAAAAAGTGAAGCATCAGTTGGCAGTGCCCTGGCTAACATTCCCCACAGCTATTATTCACTTTTTCTGTCTGCTTCATCTATTCTTGTTTTCCCGCTTTGACTTATTGCCACTATATCTCTTGAGGTGTCTTCTTTTTTTTCCTCCAAATGGTAAAAATCCATACTTGTCCTTGGTTTTGTGCCATCCAAAAATAGTCTTTATAAGCTTTCCATGTTGCTATCTTTCAAGCCTCATCTAAAAAATTAATTCACTCTCCTAGATCTCATTGTGCCTTAATGTTTATTGCTTCTTTTTATGGTAGAGGAAATGAAATGCCTTATCAACATCTAACTTTTAAAAAAATCTTTTCTAATTACATCCATTCTGTTCATAACAGTCACCCTCAGGTTATAGAAGTGGTCTTCAAGAGTGCATCACTACTATAATGTGGTGTAATAATGGAGGTCTCTTGGTTGGTTTTTCACTTGCTGAGATGTGTGTGGTGTTATCTGGCCAGGGCAGGAGCCTGGAAGTCTCTCTGTGCTTTTCCAGTATGCTGTACTTTTTACAGAAATTCATCTGCAGTACTTGAGCAGCATGCATAATGTGGCCTTCTTTCCATCCCTACCATTAGCAAAGAGACCAAAAAAGAATGAAATAAAAACTAATCGAACCTTATTTTTCTTTCCCTTAAGCTCCAGTCCTGCTCAGCAGGGTTATTTACAGCAGCTGAGTGGCTAAACTGAGTGTACCCCAGCTGAGTCCTGCCTATTGCAACTCAGGTGTCTTGGGGTCCAAATATATTTCCACTCTGGAACCAGACAGCTTTTTTCCTCTCACACTTCCCGGGTGTGGTGCCTTACACCCACTGACTGCAATTCAGCACTTGTGGATTCCTCCTCCTCAAAGCGTGGTTCAGATGGGGCTGTCTGGATCATTTCAATAGTTGTTTAAGCTCTGAATCCCAGCTCTCAGTGTGGGAGCTTCATCCCTTCCCAACTGCAATAATGACAGTTTTCTGAGCTTTTGCTGAAGATCTGTAGCAGTCTGTTTGCAGACATGAAGTTCAAAGAGCGCTTTCCACCACAGCTCTTCTTGCCTACCTGCCCTCCCTGCACACTGCCTGCTTCCAGCTGCCTTTGCTCTTTGACAAAACCCTCGGGCAACTGAAATCCTAGGAGACAGAGCTGCCTAGGCTGAGGAAACACTGCCTGTCTAGTTTGCCAAATTAGTCTATAATAATTACATTCTTAAACTGGTCCATTTTCATGGTTAATTTGGCTGGCAGAAAATGAAGCAGCTATTTTTGCAGTATATATGCACCATATGAATATAATCACTTGGAAGCACTGCAGACTCCAGGAATGAATGCTTTTTTAAAAAATTTTCTAATGAGCATGAGCAGGCTCTGCTGTTTGCAGTTGCCTGGGTAACTAAGATGAGACCTTTACCTGGCTCTTTCTTGTACCAGTGGAAGAATATACACTAATTCTGATGTTTGGGCTTTACCCTAAAGTATTTTCTAGAGATAGGAAAGGTCAAAAAAACATCTTTAAGCCTGACCTTCCTGCTTGCAACTGAGACAATGTTCAAGCATCTGATCTGTTTCATAGGAGAGCTGTGTGTGACTGGAATAGAAAGGAGTTGGTTCCCTTCACTTCTGCATCTAATTGCAAATTCTGTCCTGTGATGACAGGCACAAGGAAGCATCGTGGGTGTCTACTCTGAGTCTAATTGGACTTTGGGAAGCAGCTCTGAATGCCAAACATGGGGATTGCAAAGTGTTTTCCATCCACACAGTCAGGAGGGCTGTAGGAACCTGCTCCTGTGGGACCCCTGAGGCCCAACCTGGGCTGGTTCTGCAGAGCACTGAGAAGTCTGTCCGTGCAGACAATGTCTGTCTGCCTTCACAGTGCTGCTTCCTGCAGGGAACACATCTCCTCTGTGCAATTCAATAAGCTGCTTGAAATTTCTGAATTACTTGTGTCCTAGTAAGCTTGGAGATTACATTCCTCCTATAGCTACGACTGCGTTGTTAGAATGGAAGTTTAGTGGCTTTGGAACATTCTGCAAGGCTGTTTGATCTGGAAAAGGGGGTAGATTTGAAGGTGAAAATGGCACAGTATTGGTACATCCTAGGTGTGGTAAATAGGAAAGGCAGCCCAATCCTTAATGTTGAGATGTATTATAGTGCAGATGGCTTTTAATAGTACAGAGAAATAAGAGACAATGCAGAGGAGAGATTATCAAAAAATCCCACTTTTACCAGGAGGTGAAGATGAATAAGCATTTTAAGAAATACTAATTTAAATTTTACTTTGGCTTGTTCCTAACTTGGCATTTGTGACTGAAATAAAGGCTAGAGTGTTATTAGCTGTAAACATGCTGGTTTTTTCCTGTATAACAGTAGAAGAAAATCATTATGCAATAATTATGCCAGAACGGGCTATACTGCTAGAGCTTCATGGTAAATCTCCTTGTGTTGACAAGTTCACTGGCTGCCAAATAGACACAGAGGCCCTGAAGTTATTGCTGCCTCTTTCTGCTGCAGTGTGTCTCACAGGGGGTTTCACAGATGAGGACTGAGAATATGAAGTGGATTTAAAAATCCTTTCTTTTTTAAACTGTGGGAGGACTGAGCAGGGAGCCTGAGATTTTTCTCCTAATTTAAGATTTCAATTTTTCCACTTGATAATAAAACCCCTATTTCTCTAAGGAGGCCAAGAGAGCTGCTGCTGTGAAACACTCTTGGCTGCTGGCTCTGCCAGAGCTGGGAGCTCAGCTGGGCACAGGCCGGCCCCGGCGGCAGCTGGGCCTGGGGAGCACGGCGGGGTGGGAGAAGGGCCAAGATGACCCTCCAAGCGAGCCCCTGATCCCTCCAAGAAACCCAAAGCACACATGGCTCCTCTGTGTCGCAGTGAGCTGCTTTGATGGGCTAAGGTTCCTCCCGCAGCTTGATTTCCCCTGCGTTCTTCGCGGCCTCCGGGCAGGTGAGGGCTCACTGACAGTGCGGGCCTGGAGGCCTTCCCTGGCCTGACCCAGGAGAAACTGGGGGGGACAGGGCTGCCAGCACAGCTACAGCCCCCGTGAGAGCAGAACATCTGCAGTCTCTGTGGGAGCAGAGCATCTACAGCCCCTCTGAGAGCAGAGCATCTACAGCCCCCATGAGAGCAGAGCACCTACAGCCCCTCTGAAAGCAGAACATGTGCTGAGGCATACAGGAAAATCAGACCGGTCCCTCTCACATGGCATTTTTCCCAAGTGCCATTTCCCATCTGTATCTGTACAACTGAGATTGTGTTTTTCGAGTTATTTCAATCAGAAAGCGTGAGTAAAGTCATACTGGAAACATGAGAAAAGATAGTCTTTTTTCCCAGGAGGGTTAACAGAGTCCATGTATGATATAAATCCACTGAGACACAAATCTCCGTGTCAGAAAATCAAATGGGTGTCACTGTTGTCATCCTCCTTCATGCACCATGTGCAATGGAATTTTTGCTTAAGAGGGCCATTACTGAGCCTTGTGTTCACACATTCCAGAGCAAGGGAGTTCTGTGCATCAGAGTAGCATGGATGAATGCATTGACAGATGCCCAGAAAAATGAAGTGGCAGCAAGCTCCTAAGATTAGCCTGCTTGCAAGTTATCTTTTGTTGCTGAGAAGCACCTTCTTCCTCTGCTCTTCTGCATCTGGAGAGCTTGAGAACTGAATGGGCTATTAGGAAGCACAGGTTTCATAGAGAAAGCAGGGAAAAGTCAGGAAAGCTGCTGCAGCCATTCTGTGTCTTACTTTCTCATATATCTTCAGTTTTCTGTTCTCTTTGTGGAAAACAGCAGGGGAGGTATTTTGAGTGATCCCTAACAGGGCATTAGTTTTCTACCACCTGTGACTTAGAAACACCGCTGAAAATTCAACCTCTTTGCTTTAACTTTCTTCTAATCATACTTGGGCTGCTGTCATGTGAATGATGGTGAATGGCTAAGGTGGACAGATTTCTTCAGAAAAATCTTCCTTGGGAAGGTGGCAGATTGTCAGAAACTCAAGACTCCATCCTGGGCTCTGTTGTAAATCTGCCTTGAAGTTTCCCAGCAACAGCCACACATTGCCAAGAACACTTGAAAATAAAGCTTCAGTTATAGTTTCCTGATCTCCTGAAGTGTCTGGCAGTAAGCTCTGCTGAAATCACCACCTGTGCCACAGCCAGGGACAGCCCTGCAGGTGGCCTGCCAGCTCCCACGCAGCTCTGAGCCTGACCTGCAACATCTGGAGCTCATCCCCAGCACAGATTGACAGCTGTGCTGAATGCTGCTGCCACTCTGACAGACACTCCCATTCCTGGGTGTTTAAACACCAGCTCCTTTGCAGCCACATTCATAGAGTGACCTAAGCAAGCTTGAACTTCTAGGGCTCAGTATGGCAAATGTGAATGGAGTGCTTTAAGAGTTTTCTCTTGCAGTGCTACAAGCAATTTTTTATTCTAATGTGTTGCTTGGCTACAAGTCTTTCTTTGCATTTGAAAGCTCACATAAAAAACTAAATAGACTTCTCTGGCAGTTGATTCTTGGCTGCTGAAAGAATTTTTTTTTTACAACCAGGACTCTGAAAATTAAAATGCTCTATAAGGCTTTGCTTCCTTGCCACATAGCCTGTTCAAATATTTGCGCCATCCTTTAAATAAAATCTGCACATATATGGCAACTGGAATAACTGATGCAGAAAATCACAGAGCACAGCATTCTGTATTTATTGTTTGTTTTTCGGTGACATGGCCATTGTTAGTTTTAGTGGACTTGATAGCAGTTCTTCCAAGTGAACTATGTAACATAACTACATTATGGCTTCTTGCTCTCATTACCCTAACTTTGCCATCACAGATGTTCAACGTGGGCTCTCTAAAAAAACTCATTTATTTCTGTCAGTGATATGATAGGCAGTGAGGAGGTAAAGCACAGAATACACCGATCTGGCCATGTCTGGTTTCTGCTTGACTAACTGGGGCTGGACAAGGAGCAGGGGAAAAGATTTCTGCCAGGAAATGATGAGAGTTGTACTGCTGTAGTTTGAATAATTTATCCAATGTGCCTGAGTGTAGCTGTGGCTCTTGGTTGCTGACTGTCAAATAACAGCCTATAACCCCTGAACTATTTATTTGGCACTTATTGGGGTGTGGAGAGTTAACTTCCCCTCTAATCCTTATCCTTACTACCTTATCCTTACTACCAGTCCTGCAGGAAGAGCTCGCCCACTAATGCAGCTGAGAAGCAGAGAGCTGGTCCGGCTGGATCTCTCACAGCCTTCTCTCGTCAGCCTGGGGTTACCAATATTTACTGCAGTGCCCCAGAAATGTGTTGCCATAGAAGATGGATCCACCTCAAAGCCATCACACAGAGTTTTCACGTATCTGCCATGGTTTTAATGAAAAATTTGAGTAGTTTTGATTTTGCTAACCTTTTTATTTCTGTCATATCCTGATCTGAATATACGATTCCCCATTAGTTGTGTCCATTAACTGAGCTCCCAATTAAATTAACATTTAAAAATTTAGCAGTCAATTTCAAAAAGGCTGGAGTTACTTAAAAGAAACTGTTGTCAAAGGAGCTGTATTAAAGGCATTGCAGCTAAATTCTGAATGAAAACAGGTGTCATGCTTTCCTGAATATTAATTTTGATTAAATCCTTGACTCCAACAAAACTTCTCTGAATCATTCTACTATAATTTAACTTTGTGTTGGAAATAATGTAGATGTCCCACTTCTGATGCAGTAGCTAATTAGGTTAACAGCCCTAAACATGTATAAGAATGTAATTAAAAATTAGGCCACACTATCCACAACAAACTAGAGACATATCTGGCTGCAGGAAAGTTTGCCCTTTATTCTGCACCTCTCTGGAGCATGAGTGGATTTTACAATGCAGAGAGAAGAAAGAGTACATTATTCCTTCCCCTACCCTTTTTCTACTATCTAGTACAATTTCAAGTGGCTCTTAAAAAAAAAAAAAAAAAAAAAAAAGTTACTCAAATAAAAGGCTGCAGCTTTCAGGTCATACCCACCTCTTCTAAAACACTTGCATTTTATATTGTGTCTGACTGGCTCAGTTGTGTGGAACAAGTTGGGCAGTCTGAAACTGGGGAGATTTCTAAATATGTTCAGCAGTTTAAACTCTGGACATTCATAGTGCTACAGTAATAGTGGATGGTGCTCTTTTTCCAAGGTTCTCTGAATATTTTAGAAATTTTTGTTTATCCTTTTTTGGATATTTTCATCTCCTAGGGGTAGATACTTAATTTAAAGCATTGCCCTTGTACATTATTTCCCTATACAGTTTACATAATTATGAGAAACAGGTTCCTTGTGTTATCTCAGATTCTCTCAAGTCATCCTTTGCAAGTCTCTCACCTTTCCTTCTACCTGAAGGAAGATTAGGATACAAATATGAGTATTTTGGTAGTATCTCCCTAGAACTATTACCATCACATAGGAGAATTGGTGCCCTTATGAGACCTCTGGTCTGTGTGTCTCTGAATTTCTTTAAGAAGTATCTATGGTGTCTCTGTCCTTGGAGATATGCAGAACTTGAGCAGACAAGGCCCAGAGCAACCTGATCTGCCTCTGAAGCTTGCCCTGCTCTTGTGCGGGACATTGGATCTCTAGGGATCCTGGCTAGGGTAAATTATTCTGTGCCACTAAATTCAACAGCTCAGGGCATAACCTTGCAAGAGTTTCCTTTCAAGCTCTCAATTCAGGACAGGTTCATCCCCTGAAGCAGGAAATGAAGGAGAATACATAAATCTTATATGTTTATAAATGGTACAACTAGAATTCTAATTTGGATAGCAAGAAACCTGCTCCCAGTGTATCACGTATTTTCCCTTATGAATATCTGGAGTTTACTACAGTTCTTCAAGCTCTAACCATTCCTTGAAAGACAAAGTGCTCAGAAACCAGCAAAAATCATTTATGCTCTGTCTAGTAAGTCAGGAGGAAAAACAGTTCAGGAACTGGGGAGGGTTTTACTTGCTCTCAGTCTACTCTGGTGCTCTCTGAAATGGTGCTTGAATGTGCTGGATGAAAAGAGCATCCTGGATACAGCACTAAGTAGGTGAAATGATCTGGATGGGCTCCGAGGGCTGCTTTCCAGCCCATGTGGCTAACATGGATAATGTGCCTGTCTCTTCCGATGAGCAGCACAGTGTGGAGAATCCAGCAGTTGCAGGAAAACAGACAGAGAGCATGTGCCAAGAGGATTGTAAGATGGCCTGTTAAGTGCTGAGAACATCGTTTGGAATGTGTCTTGTTGAAAAGATCTGATTCAGTTGGCACTTGTTTCCAGCTTCAGCAGCATGTCTGGAAACAGAAAGCTACTGTGAGTCAAAGCAGGGATTTAGGCAGATAGGAACAGGAAGGAGAGAGCACCCATCTGCTGGAGCTGTCAGCAACGTGTGAGGTTCCCCAGGGGCTGTCCACATAAAGGAGCTGTCTGGGTGGGAGGTTTGAAGGAAAGCCAGATGGCTGCAGTTGCTTGTAAGAAGGTTGATATGCCAAATAACTTTTTACATCTGTAATGTGTGAAAAGGGATCAGCCCTTGACTTCAAAGTAACAGAGTGCTTGTCATGCTGCCTGATACTTTTCTGGCTTTTTTGCTGGCTTTTTCCTTCCCAGACATCAGGGTTTGCTATAGCCATCCTGCAAACAGATCACAAGGCACCTTGTGCTTAATCTGTGAGCTGCCTAGCTAGCAGTCCTGCCACAGCAAATGGTGGGGATGTGGTGCTATTGAGATTGGCAGCAAGCATAGAGTTCAGAGTAATGTGTATCTGGCTGAGTTCCAAATGGATAATTACATTCTGCCTACCTAAAATTCCCCTGTACAGGTTTTTGAAACCCATTGCTTAAAGTTGTTTTTTTATAATGTTGCTATCTGCTCTTAATCAGTAACTACCTTCCACTCTACAGGCAACTCCATTTCAGTGACAAGTGAGGTGACCTTGTATGCATTGTAGTGTCCCCACCATCAATTGCAAATCCATGTTAAAAAATTGAACATTTTCCTGCATGCTTCATCCCAGCTGCCATCTCCCCAATGATATGTTTCTTGTACTATGTACTTGTAAAGTAGTTGCCTCTAGTTTACCTAAAAGTTAATTTTTCAAAGTTCTTCTATCATACAGTTTCTTCCTGCTGTTTTTGCAATAAGCCTTTTTTACCTTTTCTTGGTTTCTATCATTTTTTCACCATGTGCAAAACATCACTGTCCTGTATCCCTTGTATTTAAAGTAACCTTAAATTCAGTGATGAGAAAGAGATTATTCCAGATGTGAACACCCCCGCAGAAGCTTCCATGCATCCAGAATCTGTCCATAATGTTGAGTCATAACATTTAATCAGATATGATGAAGTAGTTCAAAAGCAGGTAGATCAATATCAGCACCATCACTGTTGTAGGAGATATTGTCATCCTAGTGGCTGGTCTATCCACAGGGTCCATGAATTCCATTTTCCCATTTCCAGAGCCCTCTGAAAGCTGATCTTGGAGTCCTTATCACACAAAGCTCAGAAGTGGTAGTGACAGGTGTGGGTATTGAAGGCTGAAATTATACAAGTTCTCCTATATTTAACTGTAATTAAGCAGATGCTTGAGTATCCCTTCATCCGGTTTGTACTTTTTTAGGTTTGCCACTATCATTTTAGCTCTATTCCTCACAAAAGGTATATACTCAGGAGTGATTAAAAATATTAAGCTGTGCAGGGTGGACTTCACGTAATTCTTGTGGAAAATGTGTTTTGATGCCATTTTCATCCTGTTTCCCGCAGCCTCCTCTAAAAAGGAGAAAAAAATGAAGACTTGTTTTAGAATAGTATGTTCCTCAGTGGGAAAGAAAAGAAAGCAGAACAAAACACGTGCAGCACACTAGAGAGTTGCAAACTTGTTCTCAGTTTTGCAAAAAACTTCACAAGGAACGTCCCACTTAGAGATCTGTTGTAAAAAAATGAATCTGTGATATTCTTGCTAATAGTACTATGTTCCATGTTTCAGTAACCTGTTTATGCTCTGAGGCTTTGTAAAAAACAACAAAACAAACAAATGCATGAGCAGTGCAAGTTCTAAAGCCTGGTTTGGGGCAGGAGTATCAGCCACTGCAGAATATCACAGCTTACACTTGCATTGTGGCCCTTCTTTCAGGGAAAATTGCTGGTGCTCAAACTCCCACACTGTTTATTTTTTCTCCGAGCGTGTATTTCTGCCACAGGCAGTCCTGTAAACCAGATTACATGATTTAATATTTTGCAGGAGTTGTAATAACGAGGCAAGTAGGACTGTCCAACATGGACCATCTTCCATTTCAACCAGTAGGTGAAGCTGAGGAGATTTATTGGAAAGATATACTGCCTTCCTGCCATTAATAAAACTAAAGGGTTTGGGTAGTGCTGCACAGTTATTTCTCCTTGTGAATTTATGAGGGCATTTGTGGAGAGCTGTTTTTCTTCCCCAGGTTCCCTTTCCCTTGCAGTGAGTGATGGTTGTGCCGTGCTGGCTGCAAGGCGAGCAGAGAGCAAACAGTTCATAAATGTAACTACCTTCAGGAGAGCTCCTGGAGCACAGCAAAGTGCTCTAATGGAGGGAGCAGGAGGGTGGGCAGGCTGGAAAATAACTGCATGGCTACTTAAAGAGTTGATTTTGCTGTGTTTATACATCACTTGCTGCCTGATATGGACTGAGTGGAAATATTTTCAGTAGAGATATCTCTGAGTTAGGCTCATCTTCAGTGCCTTGTCAGTCACCTATTGCCTCTGTGCCTGTCCTGGTGATCTCTGCTGTGCTGCACAGGGAAAAAAAACCCTGAATCTATGCTGGGAAACTCATAAACTTATAAAAGTCACATATTTAATTATACTTATTCCTTGCACACTGTATAAAAGGAAAGATTGTTACTCTTTTTAGTTTGTTTCTTAACATCATGTAGCTCAGAGAGGAAGTTTGTTTAGTTCCTATGGTTCAAGAAGGGCACCTTCTAGGTTCATTAAGAAAAAAAAAAGGAAAGTTTTTAATAAATCTATATTCAAAATCTAATCTAGTAGAAAAGTGTCTTTTTTCCACTAAAATCTGTAGATATTTTTTCCTCTGAGGGCCACAAAATAAATATATTGTTTTCATTAAAACACTCATTTCTAATAAATGGCACTGACCTACTTTAGTGCTGTTACATGTGTAATTGAGGCAAAATAATGTGTTAATCCTTCTCTAAATATGGGAGTATCCTGCAAAGCTAAAACATGTAAACATAGGAGAAAAAAAAGGAAATAGAGCCCTGAATCCACATACTCTGCCTGCTGTTTGTCTTTAAATATTGTGCTGTTAAAATTATAGCTGTGAATTTGCCAAGCTCAGAGACTTGTAAAATACTCGGCTGATGAGGGTTAACCCAACATTCTTCAGAGTTCTACCTTTTTACAAGCAATAGTTTGATGTGAAATCCTGCTGGGATGAGTAAAACTGGGACAGTTGTTTCTGAATTTTTGTCCTTGCCTGTGACAGTAACAGTCATATTTCTATTTGCAAAATGGGTGGTTCATTTACATCATCAGCTCTTTACAATGACTACCTGGTTAATGATTGTAAAACAGACAGAGGGCCTTAAAATAATTGGTAAATTCTTTCTTATCTTCCTCTTATATCAGTTAAAGCCAGAATCATTTGATATGGCATAATTTAATATTTGACCTCTCTGCCTGTTTTCTCTCACTAGTTACCAGTTCACTTGTGTCCTGGGTGATTAGCTGGGGTTGTGCAACCTCCTTGTCTTGCCTCTGCACTGAAAACATCTCTAAAAGGGCATTTCTTTTTGTAACCTTAGCATGTGTTGTTATTCTTGGGGTAACCACCTATTTGCAGCATACTGTGTGACAGACCTCGAGGGGAACTGCCTCATGCAATACCACTAATCCCAAGAACCATCATCACCTCCTGGAAATGTCAGCAAAAAGTGGGACTTGCTATACAACAGTCTGGAAATTGGTTTTGTTCCTTTCAAATTTCTGTAGGAAATCACCCTGCTGTGTCTATATAAACCTGTATTTTATGTGATTAATCAAGAATTCCATCAAGCACATACTTAATATAGGAACAATTTGATAAAAGTACTGGCAAGTGTGGCAATGGGAAAGTATTGACGAGTGTTAACAGGAAATCAGGCTATGCAATCTCATGCCTCAGACAGCTACAAAACTAGGAATATTGACAGTCCATTTTTAAAAACATCTTACTTTTCTCTTACCAGTGAGAGCACAGCTCCTTGGTAACAATTATCCCTTGTGAACAAGGTTCCTAAAGTGTATGCATTGCCTTTTGTGCCAGTGTTCCATGAAAAAGTTGCTGAGCTATTACAGATGTGCTAGACTGTTGTGTAATGGCAAGGGTGACCAATGTGACCTGTGGGTTTTGTCCAAGGGGGACTTACTTCTGAAAATAATTTCTTTTGTAGAATTCACATGGTACAGTAACAAACCATATCTTGAGGCACTGCAGTGCACTGATGAATGAAAAGATGGTGTACTGAGTACAGAAATAGATGATTTTGCCAAGAGACTTTGTCTTCTAACTGCTAAGAAAAGCAGTAAAACCACCATGCAGCACCTTCCAGTTTAGTCTGGTGCAATAGTAACTACAGATTGCTGTGGTTATCCTATAACCATCACCCACTCAAGCAGTGATCACAATTATTGTTCTTGGAAGGACTTGCAAATGTCACACCTCTTATTCCAGGTAATGTAACTCCCAGCACCCCGTGGTATTTATAAATTCACTATATGTGCATGTAATGAGAAAGGACACAGATATCAACCCCCACAACACTCAATTCAGAGAAAATAATTAAGGAATAGAAGAGAAGAAATAACACCATTTGATGAAATTTGTAAAGTTGTTAAATCTGTCTCTGAATTTAGAGGAAAAGGAGTTCCACTCTTTGCAGCAGGTCGGCTGGGCTTACATAAGATAACTAACAAATGAGTAAAATTCCAGGAAGTTAGACTGACAGCTTTCCAAGCTAATAGCACTCCCTGCTCAAAGCAAAGTTGTAAAAATTATGGTTTCCCCCATCCACTTTAGGGTTATAGCTAAACCCAGCTCACTTAATAGCTGGAGAAGATGACTGAGTGAAGTGCCACGTGTAACAGCAGGCTGTAATCAACTTCAGTGTGAAGATATAAATTGCAATCCGGTGCTTTTAAAAGCAAGAAAAGTCAGTTTGAAATCACTGTGGTAACGCACAGGTAGATTGCTCTGGCAAAAACACAACCTTTGGCAGTGGCAGAAGCTCTTTCACACACTCTGGGACCAGTTGTAACACTTCAGAGTTTGTGAGGAAGACTTGGCTGAAAGTCTCTCTTGTGTCAGCAGTATAAGCAAGAAGAGGATGATAAGAACTTTTTTCCTTTGACTCAAGAACAGACTCATGACCTAATGTGATTTCACTAAAATTACTGTATGTAAAAAGTCAGCCTGGAAGTGAAGTCATGTATACATCAGACTCAAAGAGCATTTATGTTACTAATGCTTTTGGTTGTGTTTAACTTTGGATTTCATCTGGTTTTGATTATAATTAAATGAATTGAGTACTTTGAATAACCAGTCTTTTAGTTTGTAACAGAAATTAGGCACCCTCAAACTTTAAAGGCAAACAAAAATATTTGCTATTTTTGTTCAAACAAACCCTGGCTACAAATCATCAGAGTGACTGTATGCTTATTATTCTGCTCTTTAAATACATACTAATTAAAACCTGAAATTTTTGCCAGTGTTTATGATAAAGTTCTACAACCAAACAAATATATTGCAGAAGAGAAGAACAAAACAGGTTTTCACGAGTTAGAATTTAAATTCTTAAATTTTAAAAATTAAGAGAATAATAGCAGAAAAGATGTTTGGATTAGTTTCTTTGGGTTTTTGTCATTTAGTGCAAATCTTCAGAATGCTTTCTCAGTCTGATACTTATCATTCTGCTTTAAGAACATATTTCAGACTTGAGCAATCTTAAGCAAAATTATAATTTCTTCATTTCATTGGTTAAGTAGTAATTAACAACACATATTATGATAATATTGTTTCAGATGTTGCAACCAGATGTAAGTGAAGATCAGGTTTGCAATTAGATTTATTAAATTCATTTTGGGTTCAGCCTTAACAGTTGCTGTTCTGGTATCACTTGGATTCCATTCTGCCTCTCATTTCTGGAATCAATCAACTGTTTTCTCATTGTCATGATTATTTTGCATTCACAAAAATGTCTGCACAAGTCATTTGTTGCAAAGCAACGAAAAAGTAAGCCTAGGGAATCTTCAGAAGGACAGAGGCATATATTTGCTTTTTACCTTAAGGTTTCATGTGAGATTTCAGACCAGAAATAAAAATCTGCCAATGTTTGCTCTTCATTTCCTTGTCAGAGATTTTGTGATAAACTTTATTTGAAACATAGAGTTTGAAGATAGATTGGGAGAGGAAGTTTGAATTTGCCAGAGATTCTGACAAAGCATTATCTGTACCCAGCTCTGTTGGGATAACACTCTGTTAGGGCCCAAGTAGTTATGGCATGGAGCATTCCTGTCAGCCCATTTTTCTTGGCCTTGCCTAATTTTATAAAATAATTATACTGCTGAATAACAAAGAGGTGCTTCATCAGGTCTGACCCAGTTCTGCTTCCTAAATCTGGTATTTGCATATCATCACTATGTTCTCTAAATGCAGCCTGTGTGAATCGAATAAAATAATTTTTCTGAAATTTTTCTAGATCTCAAATTTTTAATGTGCTTTTGGGTTTCTGCTTATGCTGCCACACTGAGGTACATCTGATATTCTGCAGTTATGTGGTTTCCGACATTATTGGGTTAATTTCTCTTGCTTCAGTTATGTATTTTTCTATGGGGATGAGATGTGACGTTTTCCAAAATTACTTAATAATCCCTGTTTCCTTGCAAAAGGTCTGGCTTGAGTCACCTTGCAGTACAAACATAAGCTCTCTTTGTCTCCATGGAACATTGCCCATAGGCCACTTCTCCCTGATTTCTTGCTTTGGAAAGAGCCAGAATAGCTGGACTATATTCAGGCACCTGCAGTAATTTGCAGTGTGAGTGCATCAGTGTTTACCTCCTACCCCTGTCCTCTCCCACTCCCCCATCAGTGCTGCCTGAGCTGGCTGCCTGTCAAGTGACTCATTTTCTCTGGAATAAGAGATATTTCCTAAGGTTAATGTTGTAACTCTGTGACCTGACAGATGCAGGAGCAAGCAAGATTAGAGATATGGATAGGATAAGCTGGTTTTTTCTTAGGAAAACCAGCCTTGGCTGGGCATACTGTACATTTTGGCCTTTTAGATTTTATTAATAGGGGTTTGGGGAGAAACACCCCACCAACAAGTGAATTTTTGTATTGACCACTCTTTTGTGGTCTTATAAAATAGTTTCTGTCATATTATCCTGTTTTATTTATCTAGTCTATTTAAATGCAAAAATGTGTGTCCTAGTTAACCTAGCATGGGAGAGGATGGCAGTATAGAAGGTGAGATAGGATAGAAAGGAATGTTACTAATGTTATTAAAAGGGAATTAATGCTTCCAAGGAGCATTTTACAAGTACATACTATTATGCATTTTATTCTCAGATTCGTATATAGAAATTTGTGGTAGTCTTCAAGGCCAAGGAAACCTGTGAGCAAGAAGGGGAGATCAGTTTCCTGTGTCCAGTTTAACCTGTGTCCATCCGGTAGCTGACATGGCTCTCTCAGGTCTCCAAGTGTTCTCCATGTGGTGCACAATTGTCAGCACTGCTTTTCTGGACTGACATAATTTTCATGTCATTCTTTCAAAATTTCCTGAAAATAATTGCTCTGGAGAGAACCAGAGCAAGTTTATGCCGTGTACACATTGTGCACACCTGTGCCACCAGCCCAGGTGTCACTGGACATCCCTTCAGCAATGCTGGGTCATTAGGTCCTCATTAAGCTTTCCCTTGATCTTTGATTGACATGCAACTGTGCCCTAGTGAATTGGCAGTCTTTTTAGCTTTTCTGTTTTTTCTTTCCATTTCATATAAATAAGTAACCATTCTCTTTGAGGCACTTTAATATTCAGATTTGGAGAACTGAAATTAGAGTCAGCACATTCTGACAAAAACATAGATGCATAAAAGGTTTTTACATATAAAGGATCTTCTGGTCAGTTTCCAGTTTATTTTCATTTTTTTCTGCTTCCTTTTGGAATTTTTTAGCATTGCTGAGTTCCCACATGAACATCTGCAACACAATTTTCCGCCTAAGTGCTTTATAATCATACACACTATAAATATTAGATTGTCTTTTAGAGGCCACTTCACTTTGATTTTGAATATTAAGTGGAACAAACAAAAAAAATTATTATTCAGACAATTGCTCTAATTTTGGTGTCCTCATTTCTGGGCTAAAATGCAACTAAATTCTGCTGTTGCTGGAGTTTGAAATACATGGTCTTCTAATTAAATAGTGTGCAGGATCACTCAGAGAGCTGGAGGCAGAAGCATACACTGGATAACAGGTATTGGTTTCCTTTCTAATAGCAAACTCAAAGGACTTCTAAATAGGCAGATGAGACCACAGGGAACGTTTCCCAATCCTGCAGCAGAAAATGCTGCTCATGTGATTTATTTAGAAAAATGAGAGACAGCTGTGCAAAAAGCCTCACCCAGACATAGATATTGGGCAGGAAGCATTTATTTGCAGTTTACTGAGTAAACCTTTTCTGATCAAATGGGCTGCCAGTACAGTGGGTCTAAAGCTGCCTCACTTTGCCCTGCAATAATCTTGACTTTCCTCCCCAGTCTGTTTCTCTGTGCTTCCTTTTCCCCAGCATCTGGGTGGAGATGGCTTCTTACAGTGTTGCTGGTGGCCAGGATTGTGTCTACCCCAGAGGTGACTCTGCCCAAGCTGAGTTACTGCAGTCATGCTGAATTGATGTTTGGGAGGGCTTATTGCAGCCTGTTACTCCACTACTCCCAGAATGTACTGGGCCCAAAATTCCCTGATACTTTTTAAATCCTTAAAGATGGATTTTCTCAGCCATGGAGAGATGGTAAGAATTGGAAAACTCTGATGGTGCTGGGTTCTGCTGTTTTCTCTGATTATTGGTGTCTGAAGTGTTTTTATAGATAAGGAAGGTTCCCCAGATGCAGAACGCTATCAAGATATTTTCACTTCTACATTACCTGTAAATCAAGAAGGCTCAAATAGCACAAGTCCCCTCTAAGGCTTTATTCCCTTATTCCAAAATTTTTATTTTATTTCCTAATTGAAAGCAGCAGCAACTTTTCTTCATGTTGCCCCATATGGATGATGCAGCATCCATCCAAAAGAGCACTGGTGAGCTGCAAATTTATGTCCTGTGAGCTGAATGAGTGAGAGGCACTGTAGCACACCCATCTTTTCATTTCCTTATCTGGGTTGGTTTTTTGGGGTTTTTTTTCTGATAACCAGGTTATGGAATGAATGGAGATAAAGTTTTCTAGAGCTCAGGAAGAAGTTATATCTGGAATATTTTTACTTTTTCCCTTTGAATTACACTTTCCTCTATAAGCAAAGAAAGAATTGTATGTTTGCCTGTATTTAAGACCTCATATGGAGGCTGTTTCCAAAGGTCAGTGGTATAGGCTGTATATACAATTTTGTTTAGGCCAATATATGTTCATGTGGCATAGAAATTTTCTTAATATTATTATTATTTTAAGAGATTCTGTATCATGTCTCTTCTGTTATTCAGATAAGATAGTAAAGGCCTGTTTTCAGAAAACGTCTGTATTTAGGACAATACCTTCATGTGCATCCTCAAAACAATATCCATGCTGATGTGTATTTCTTAAAATGGCCTTGCTTCTCAGTCTCACTTCTGCACTGGCCTGAGCCTGCAGTCTTCTGTCTGCAGCTATGTTTACTTATTTGAAAATATACATGCACATAAATTATTTTTAGGAATCCACTGCCAAAGTCTGGCAGTAAGAAAAGCCAGAGGAAAAGTCATGACAACCACAGCCTTGGCTGCTGTTTCCATCTGATGCCAAGTAACACCATGCCATTTTGGGCTGTGTAAGGGCTCTATGCAATGTCATTTTCCAATGTCTCCTCGGCTGAAAATGTGAGCTGGGCAAATGCTCTGCTTTGAAAGGTGGCAGAAGCTGCCTCTGCCTACACTTGTGAAAAGTACAGTGGGCCCAAATGTAATAATAGCCCACTGTAGTTCTTGGGCGTGCTGGCAGCAGTGATATTCCTTGCAGCAAGCCTGATAATTTTAGTCTAACTCTCTATTTAAATGAGCACATAATGTGGGAGACCAGAGCAAGCTCCTTATTCACAGAATGAAGTTAACACAGCATCCAACATTACTGTTTGCAAGCTGGAAACTTCCCTCTTGAATAATATTTGATAATCATCCTTGTCTGCATGACCTGTATGTCAGCATATGCTGAGAGCACATCTATTTTGAAACCAGTCTTAATAACACAGCTGCAGCCCTGCAGAAGGGAGAGCTGCCTCAACATGCCTCTGCACTGCTCAGCTACAGCAAAGTTCTGCATCCAGCACTGAAATCTGGGCTCAGGAAAGAGCCTCATAATTAACTCATTATTGCAAGGTTTTTGGGTTTATTCCCCAAGGAAAGAGCATCTAGGTAAGACATGGAAAACGTGTCAGTCTAATACAGTAATAGAACAGTGAAGCTCTGCAGTCTGACGTATTAGACTTATGAAAAGCTCTTTTCTATTTATCCCCTACAAACACAACCTTGGACTGAAAACTATTATATAATTGTTAATCCATAATACATTTCTCTTGTCAGTGGAATGACAACAGTCTGCACTGACTAAGATTTTTGAATGAAGCTCTTTTTTTTGGAGCTCTTTTTCATTCGAGCAACTTTCTTTAATACTGCAAGTATTATAGCTCTGCTATAAAATGCTACAGGATCATTTTAGGCTGTATCCTGCTAATCAATACAACTGCATTCTTCATTCTCCCCAATCTCCTTTCCTTTTCCCATTAGTCTTAACTACATGATACTGTCGGTGAACTGTGACCAAGGAAAAATTTCTGTATAGTATCACCAAAAAGTGAAAGAGCTTTCTAGCAGATAATTGCAAAGCAGATAAAGAAGCTTGTGGCTGAAATTTCTATAATACTCAGTTCACTTGGTAATGTGTATCTCCCCGGTCAAGCCTTCCCCAGAATGGCTCTTTTGAATGGATGCTGCATCATCCTTATGGGGCAGCAAGAAGAACAGCTGCTGCTGCTTTCAATTAGGAAATAAAATAAAAATTTTGGAATAATGGAATAAAGCCTTAGAGGGTACTTGTCTTATTTGAGACCTTGTTGATTTACAGGTAATGTTGAAGTGAAAATATCAGGTCAAAACATGGAATCATTTACTTAGTTATAATTCTTGATAATGTACACTCCTGAAAGCAAATGCTACCACTGCACTTTCCCACTGATTTTCAAAAATAACCTCCACCATGTCTGAAATTTTGCCCTGAAGTTCCAAAAACTAGCTTTTAAAACAAGGTGCAGATCTTGTCTTTCTTTGATGGCTCTGAAAATGACTGTTTTGTATCTCTACCTTCTGAATTTGTTTTTACATATGCCTGTGAGCAGGGTTGTTTTTCATTTGGAAATATGTGGATCCCTTTAATAAACAGCATGAGGCATGATTGTGTAAAACTTGTTTTGCATATGCTGGAGAGACAGGACTCCTTTCTCCAGCCTTTTAAGTCTGGGATGCAGAGATCTGCAGCTGAGCCTGTTATTTGGAAGAAATGAGGCAACCTCAAAAGAGAGAAAATTGTTTTCTTATTGCTGACTTTCTGGTGAGCTTTTTCCTACAGTTAACAATACCTTTTTTCTATGCAAGAGTCTTCAAAAGAGAGATGGCATTTGAAAAAATGCTTGTAAATTATATGTCACAACCTGTCCTTCCTTGCTAATAGCATCAGCATAGCTCTCTAATGCAGTCTGTTTCTGTCATATAAGAGGGAGTTTTTCTTTAGTATTGGATGAGATGAAGCAGTTACAGGGAGAATGCTAATTATATAGGCTAGCTATGAAAAATTGAGAAGGGCTCTTTTCAGTGTTGACACATGGGTGCAAAAGGAAAACACCATCAGTGATCTGTTGCAGCATCCCTTTTCCAATAAAGAGACGCATTTCCCAGATACTTTTTGCTGGCTTACAATTGCAGTACTCACAACTAGAAGATAAAGAATTTGGAGATTAAAATGCCAAATTGTGTCTACTGCATGCTAGGGTTTACAGTGCTATCTTGCTTCTGGTTTCTTTCTTGTTAAGTTCTTAAAAAGTTCATAAGTTGCCTAAAAATGCCTACAGCTTCCCATTACCATATGACATATATAAAATAAATTTTAAATAAACAATGGCCTGGCTGAGAAGGCTTGAGACAGGTGAGTATATGGTATTTCATCTGTGACATGCAGATCTATCTGTACATGTTATAATCCACACTTGGAAATAACTTGCCACGGTGACTCCCTTTGTCTCTGCCAACCCAGTGTGCCTTTCAGCTCTTCCAACCAAAGGAATAAATAATTATCCTGTTTCTCTCTTTTTTTTCAAATGTGTTCTTGTGCCCTGGATATTTTATGTGATGGATACAGGCACAGGCTATCTGTGAAAGTTTATCACAGTGCTGGCTAAATCACGAGTGCAGTGACTTCACAGATGTTTAGGACAGAAAAGTAGCACAATCTTACCAATGATGAACGTTTCATTCATTGATTAAATACAGGAAGAAGAAAATAAAAGAGGCTTTCAAAACATGAATTGTGGCCTTGGTTTTTATAAGGTAGAATTAATAGCTGCTTATTGCAGTGAATAAATTACTGTTGTGATATGCAAAATCCCCCTCAGGAGACAGGCTTGTCAATAGCTTTTCACAAACAGGAACTTTTTCAGAGACCATCACAAAACCGCTGGGCAAAAAGTGTCCCTTCCGGGAATAGCACGATGCACTCTTTTAGTTAATAGAAGATGGATATTTTAATCCACATGCAAATGACAAAGACAAATTGTTTCCTCACATTGTTCCTCTGAACTGGCTGATGACACAAGTTACCAAATGGCACTCCAGAATCTACAGAAAGAGTATGGCAGCGCTCCTTTTGTTGCAAAGAAATTCTCTTTTTTCAATAGCTGCCTGATTACATTGTGAATGATACCATTTTAATTTAAAGCATATCATTGGCTTCATTCTTCCATCAAATATCAGAAATCTTGAAAACCTTCTGGGACACCCTTTCTTCCACAGCTTTTTGGGAGAGGTGCAAAGGTTTTCACACTTTTGTTACTGCTTATATTTTGGACATTTTGATGCAGCTTTTGAAATAATGTGAGTACTGCATCTACCCTCCTGCACTGACACCATCTTACACAATTATCATCTCGCATCTTAGTGTAACTGAATGTCTAGCTGGCATACTTCTGTATGGGAAGCCACCTTTGCTATAAATAGATAGTAGTTTAATCACTTCTGTGTTGATGGTCTGGTTCATTCCAACTGCAGAAGTTCAGGAATTGAGATACCTAGATACATTTTAGATTTTTGCCCATCTCTTGAGACTGTAGTACCGCCAGTGGAAACACAAAGACTGACAAAAAATTGGACTGTGGGGAGGAGCATTTTTTCTAAAAGGAAGAATAAAAGAGGTAATGATCTGTTATAATTGTATATAATGATTATATCTCTGTGGGTCTAGAAATTTTGAGGGGCATCTACACAAGGAGGGAGGGGGCGTGTCCTAGGCTAGGTTGCACTGTTTGCTCCTAGAAAACCATGTGGGAGTTACAGATGGGAAAACTGTGTCTGCCCTATTGAAAACTGCCCACAGAGCATCCATCAGTAATAGAATAGAAAGAAAGAGGGTAAATAATTTCTTGAAATTGAAACTTTTTAGGTTTTCAATTAGGGAATGATGATAACAGCATTAATTGACTGAACCTTTACAAAAGGCTGAACAATGAGACACTAAAAGCTTATGCTGTATGATTATATAGCAATAGAGGGGGAATTGTCATGGATATTCCTCTGCATGGCTTACCTGAAGTGGCTGCCTCCTACTTATTAGCTTTTGTGAGCTTAAGAACACAGATTATTTCTTTTTGTCCCCTCCTTTCCAAGTCTGGCAGTGCTGAGCTCCAGCTGAGCCGTGGCTTGTCCATATATTTCTCATCCTGTTGCACAGGGACAGGGTGGAAGCACAATGCAACTTTCTGCAGCCCTGCCTGCTGTTTCTGACCTTGTCCCATGGAAAGTCTCAACATCCCAGTCAGAAATCAAGCAGGAGCTTCCTGGTTCCTTTTGAAGGCAGTATTTCAGAAGTGGCTGACAAAGGGGAGCTCAAGCAAGGCTGCAACAGCTCTAAATGTGCCAGCACTGGAAAAAGCACCTGTTGTAATCACTATGCTGAAGTGGAATAGGTGGCAAATCCCAAACAAGATGGTGTTGGAAAAGTCTGCATCAGCTTGATGTTTCAGGATATGAATTGTGGTGCTGAAGCTTCACTAACCAGATGAAAGCAAGCCAGCTACTTTTGTAAAAGTATGTTGAAAAAATCCACACTTCATGGGTTTTTTCAGTGCTATCTCTGTGAAAATATAAATCAAATAAGTATATAAAATATTCTGGAATTGCAGAAAATTGATTTTGAGATGCTTTTTCAGAAAGAGTTGGGACAGACACATTAAATATATTGCCAAAGAAGTGCAATATGTTTTGTAGATTTCCCGCAGTACAGAAGGTGGCACAACACAGCAAACTTCCAGCAAGTTGGAATATTCTTTAAGACGTTGTCTGAATTATAGAAAATTGTCATTTTACAGAAGCTTCTGCTATTTTTCCACTCTCAGCACTGAAGTTCACAGGTCAGGAAAGCCATTATCTTGCTGCTTTGATTATGAGTGCAGTTGTGTAATTCCCCCACAGAGCACTTGCTTAGTTCTGTGTGGTTTATGAGGAATCTCTACATTTCCTGCAACACCTTCAGTTGCCTGATGGCAGCAATTGGCCTCTCTTCATGGATATGCACTGTTTGACTACTTCCTTTCAAAGACAATTGGGAGGAGGGCTGAATTCCAAACTGAATAAAACTAAGTCATTTCATTAATTCACTGTACAGCAAGAAATTTGTTAGGATGGAGTGCAGAGAGACTCTTGAATGTCAAGCAGGCTTGCCTAATTGTGATTTGTGAAGCTTTAGAAAGAGTTTCCCAAGGGAAGTTGTGGAAGACTTGGTTCTATTATGTGTAAGGCTGCCTTAATTAATCTTGTCTGCTTTTATTTTTAGCGATATGCTTGAAATTATTGTTTTTTTCATTTATAAATTCTAAGGAATTTCAACCTACCTTGATGTATCTCAGATACAGAATGAGATGCTCTGTTAGGTAGTGAGTAACTCTGTCACTCTAGATAGATAGATAGATAGATAGATAGATAGATAGATAGATAGATAGATAGATAGATAGATAGATAGATAGATAGATAGATATAATGTGGTTAAAGATGTATGTAGTAAAATATGTATCTGGGTCACTTTTCCATCCACTGTTCAGACCTTAATTTAAGCTGAAATCAACTGGGGAGTTAATTGCTCAGAACAAGAACAAGGTGGCAGAATTTTCCAGGTGTACAGCATTTAACCTAGAAAATATAAACTCCATCATTTCCCTACAATGTTTTCACTGACTACTCATTGTGTATATTTTGGGAACCACCAACAATGGAATTTCTGCCTTTTCATTATAAAATCCTTCAGCACCACAGTTTAAAGATTACACTGTAAGGACATGATTCTAAGTTAGTATATATTGAATATAACTTTGATTTCAGTTAAATATTTATTCATTTGCACACTGGCAGAGTAGTTTTCTCTTCTTCCAAGACTCAAACATGCACATATTTTTTAATATGATTAAGGGTTTGGGGTTTTCTCTAAAGAAAGCAACATACTCTTTATTTCCCCCAGTCTAAATTAGGTGGATTCAATTCACATGTTTTGTTCAGTGGAACCTTGAAGCTGCACAAGGCCAGTACCTTTTATTTTTATTTTTCCCGATTTAGTGCCTTGTCATTGTATGGCAGCTTCCAGTTCTCAAACTCATGCTGCTTGAGTGAGATTTTGCTGTGTTCAGATTGAGCTACTCTTGTGTGGCTGGAGCCCGAGCGTCTGGCATGCTGCATCACACCTGCAGCTGTGAATGTGGAGCAAACCAGGAGACAAATTTTCAGTGATAATAGGATTAGCATTGGGAGATTTAATTCCTTTATCTCTCCAACCCATAAAACATCCATTGTTTCAGTGCTGGCTGGGATTTTCCTTTCAAATCAAATTTCTTTGAAGACTTTGGAAAACTGTTACCTGTGTGTAAATGTGATTAAGCTGATGCTGCAGCTCTTTATTATCTGAGCTATTAAGATTCAAAACCTGAACCAGTCCTGCTATAAGAATGAACAGGAAAAGTATTGTAAGAAAGTCAGACATTTTAAGAAAAATGTCTGAATAGATTTGGTGGCACTTTATAATTTGAAAAATAGGATACCGGATTCATGATGGAAAAGTCGATGTTCACCACTGTTAAATTGGCTTTATCTCTGTCAATTTGCTGTTCTAAGACACAGAAAATAGATTTTAGATATTTTTTCAACATCAGAGATAGAAATAGATTTTCTCATATTGAAGATTTTGTTGTGTCTTTTATTGTCTGCAGAAGTTCTAAGATCAAAGAACATGCACTGCACCTAGCAGGAGAATTGTCTTTGTGTTAAACCTCAGCTTGCAAACCATGAAGGGAGCTTTCTACCAGAGTGGAATTGGATTTCAGCACTTGTCCTGCGTTTGTCTTTCAGCCTGCCCTCCCTGCTGTGGATGGCTTTGTCTGTAGACTCGGCTTGGTACCGCTGGCAGCGACGGGGAGCTCACAGTCCCTCCCAGGCTCCATCAGAATCAACACCACTGCTGTTTTCTGTCAGAGCCAAACCAAAACTCAGTCTAAACACATGGAGGATTGTGCTGCCTGACAACGAGAGACAGTGGAAAGGCTGGAAACAAGCTTCTACATTTTATTCTAGAAACAGGATACAGACCACAAAGTACACATGGTTCACTTTTTTGCCCCAAAATCTTCTGAGGCAGTTTCACAGGTAAAAAAAAATTCATGCAATCGAGGCACACAGTTTGTGGTGATTGGGAGTGGGGCTGGCCCAGCCCCATCCCCAGTGGCACAGCTGTGAGCAGCAGGTGAGCAGCACTGACAGCAATGAGCCATGGAGTGCCCAGGGGCACTGACCAACCACCAAAGGGAGCAGAGGCACACAGGGGCAGGGCATGAGCAGGAGGGGGTAAAAGGCTGGGCTGAAGGACAGGAAAGACAGATGCTTGCAGCCTTCTGAAGTGATGTGATGGTACTCTGTATGGGTTGAAGCTTTCTGAAATTGTGTGGTGATATTCTGTGTGTCGTGGCCATCTCAACTGCAACAATTCAAGGATCCTTGATATTCCAGAACTCTCTCTGAAGCTGTGATATTCAGGTGTGTTGGAGAAGGGCTGCTTTTGTAGTTGCAACCATACTAAAACTTAGGTGATGATAATTTTTAACAAAATGGCACTCAGTTGACACTGAAATGGTGGATTAAAGCAAGCAAGAGAGTGCTTAACCGCTGCTGTGACCAGCTTTTTTAATTGAATACTGCAACAGTTATTTTTGTAAAAAAAAATCAAGTTTTTATTTAAAAATCCTTCTGCTTTTGTGTTGTATAAACCTCTGGTTTTTAGAGCACAAAAAGAATTCATTGGATGTGTTGAGACAGCTATGAAATTCCATGGATTTCAGCAGCTCAATTTTTATATATTTTTAATGTCACAAAGTGACTGTCTGCAGATGTAGAAATATGTATGTGCAAGTGCAAGGTCAGGTTTTTTTCCAAATGCTAGTTTAAAATTATGTAACATCCTCCTCCACCCCCCCCCCGCCACCAGCATAAAGAATCAAGTCAAAAAGATGCCCAGGGAACCATCATCACAACAAAGAGAAATGGAAGTTGTATATCCATCTCTAGCTTTGACATTTTCGTTCTGTATACTAGACTGGCCCATTCCTAATTTGGCTTGCCATTTACAGAATCCTTCACAGATCCCTGATGGGAACATTTCTATAAATTCATTGGTTAGTTTTTAAAGGTTTGTTTGGTTTTTGTTTAATTTTGTGCTAATTTTCAAGACTGAATTGCTGAGGGGCCATTAAAGACCTTGGAGATCCCAGAGACAAATATTGTTTCCAACATATGAGAAACTGGAGCTAGCTATAATAGTATGAAGATTACTTCATACTGTTCACAGGCTCTTCTGAAGAATAAAAAATGCATCTTGGTTAAGCAGCTGATTAATTTGTTCTGGAGAAAGGAAAAAGAGGGTAGAGGAGTGAAATTGTTAATTTTCCTTTGGGAGCTTGTTCATTAAGGAAAGGATACATTCTAATTTCTGACTTTTAATTTATTTTATACCTTTTCAGGCTGGGTAATCTTTACTTTTTCTTTCTGGTGGTTCTGAACTGGTTCCCACAAGTGGAAGTTTTCCACAGGGAGATTACGATGCTGCCTCTGGTCGTGGTGCTGCTTGCCAGCATGATTAAGGATGCTATTGAAGACTACAGAAAATACCAGTATGACAAGACAATAAACTTCACTAAAACCAGGGTATATGACAAGTAAGTAAACAAAATCAATTATTTGCTTCCTTGCTTCTGTTCTGATAGAAACTGCTCATCTGATTTTACAGTAACTCCCTCTCTGACCTTTCAGCGTACTGTAAATTTGGAAGAACCATTACAAAATATTTTTTCTACCTTTAAAAATACCTTCTTTATCTCACTTAAATCATCTCAATATCACTGAGGCTTTGTTTCATATCACAACAGTGTGTGCTGGTATATACAGGTTTTCATTCCAAGTTTTCCAAGCAGCTTGTCAACACACACAACATCCTCTCCTGATAGAAGAAGGATCTGGAGGATAAATGGAACTTACTCAAGTCTGGAATGGAAAACTGGGGCTGTAGAGAAAACTGGAACAATGTCTTTCAGATGTCTCACACTAAAACCAGTAATATAGAAATTAATGATCAACTACAAGGTGAATCATCTAGTAATAATCAGGAAATGAAAAATCAGGACGGAAAATCATATAATAATCAGGAGATGAAAAAGTTTTAGGACTTCCAGTAAGCAGAGAGATCAATACAAGCCAGCTTGGCTTTGGAGCTGGTGCAACACCTGCGGGAAGCTGTTTGCTCAGGACTGACTCAGAAGGAAGAAATAATTTCACTGCAATTCTTGTTGCAACATTTTGATTTCATCAGAGTTTCTTGTCCAAGTACTAACTTGAGACTGCTTACCCTCTCACTACATCATGAAGCAAACAGGAGTTAAATATTTGTGTGCTTTCCTTTTTTCACCTGCCTTTAAGCCCAAGCCACAGAGAAAAAAAATTGCTATGGTTTACATACATGTCATTAGCTCTTTTGGAAATTTGCCCTCATCTGTGCTGACGGATTTATGTGTCAGAGGAAGAAAGATCAAAGGTGCCTAGGTGAGAGAGGAAGGTTTGGGGTCTGTTGGAGGGAAGGATCAGGATGAGGGGCAATGCAGGTACATTGCACTTCACTTGCTTCTGTCCATGTCTGACTCCTCTGGCTACAAAATCATAGGTTTACTTAGCTTGGGGGAATGGGGGTTGGTTGTTTGTTTAATAATAATCGATCTTATGGTCATGAAAACAAACAATAGATAGAGGAAATAAAAGAGAAATGCTCTCTGTACTGAGGCTTGTGGCAATCCCTTGTTGACATCTGGGACGCAGAGCTCTGCCCATTACCTTTGAGCTTCCTGGCAACTCCCAGGGTTATAAAGTGATTCTGGAACTCCTGGAGTGACCTGTGAAAATCGGGTGTGTGTTCTCAGCTTTGCCACTGCTCTGTGTTAAAGCAGAGACACTTCATACGAGCAGAGAAGGGAAATGGTCTGAACAGGGCCTCCAGGCATCTGCTGGCAGGAAGAACAAAACATTCAGGATGCTTTTGGCAGACGTGAGGTGCAGCTGCCCCAGCAGGATCTAGGGCCTGGTGCAGCTGAGTCAGGATGATCCCTGGCCCCGGCTACGTGGAGGTTGGAGTGGAGGAGGCAGCCCTGGGATTCAGACATCTCAACTCTTCTCTCCACCATTCGCGAGTTCATTTGGGCTACTGAACTCTTCTGACTTCGTTGGTTTTCAACTTGAAGCTACTTTTTGAAAGAAAAACAAGATGTCAAGGAAAATTTCTCCAGGCTGCTTCTCTACAATGACATGGAAAAAACATTTTTTCAAGGAAACCTGCTGCCAGTGTGGTGCTCCAGACACGGAAATCCAAGATGAGGAGCTGGAGAAGAGAGGAAAAGTAAGGAAAAGAAAGAAGAAAAATGAAAATAAACGTGTGATCATCTCCAATTTGCCCTTTGGAAGCAAGAAGAGGAAGGAAAATCCAAACAGATTCTATGATTACAATGAAATTAAGACCACAAAATATACCATCTTAACTTTCCTCCCTAAAAATATCTATGAGCAGTTTCACCGCTTTGCCAATATTTACTTTGTGTTCATTGCGCTGCTGAATTTTGTGCCAGTGGTGAATGCTTTCCAGCCAGAGGTGTCTGTGATCCCAATTTGTGTTATAATGGCCATCACAGCCATTAAAGATGCTTGGGAGGACTTCCGGCGGTACAAATTAGACAAAGAAATCAATTATATGGGTTGCTACATTTACAGCAGGTAAGCTTTGTATAGCTTTTATTACCAAAAACATTGGGCCAAGATCTTTGATCATTGGTGAAGCTTTTTGTTTAAAAAGCATTAATAAATAACAGCTGAAAAATCACAGTAATTAGATGAAATAGGGAGAAGTTATGGCCACTGTGTATCACCTGGTATTTGTTCTCACACAGGAAAAGATTTTATTTTATTTTTAAGTATTGTTGTACTGGGAGTTAAGTTTGAGTTTCATTGTGTTGGTGTGTCTATCAGCCTCTTAGAAATGCAGTGCACTGAAAACAGGTGCTTAAAGAGCTACAAGCAGCTGAATTTCTAAGATATTTTCAAGAGGGTTTAATTCTACCAACCTAAGGTAGCACAGAAAAAGATCTCTCACAGGACTTGTTTACATTCTTATATGCCAAGAAATCACTTCAAAACCTGGCCCTTTGAACTACATTTTATTTTACGCTCTATGTTGTTAACTAGTTTTCAGTTATTTTTCTTTCTTAGGTAGTATGTAAAATGAACCTGTAAAAACAGTCTAAAAATGAAAGATAGTAATTTATGCCTCTGTTTAGTCACCTCAAAATGAATTAAATACACATGTCTGTACTCACTTCTTCAAAGTGCTTCATGACTTCTTGCTTTTAGGACATTCAGAAGATTGAAAATTATGTTTTATTGTATCAAAACTGTTCTCTCAGTAAAGTAGCAAATTACTTCTCCCAGATAAAATATCACATCTGGGAGTCAGAAGTGCAAAACTTTCCATCTCCGTGAATGTGCCTGTCATCCCTCCAAATAATCAACAGTGCTTTGTATAACATGTGCTTTCATGAGCAAGATCTTGCAGAGCTGTGGCTTTTATCACATGAGGCTGTCATATCTCTTTGTTTCTCCTGCATGTGTTTGTCAGATTTTTATTTTTATGTCCTGCTGGTTAAACAGGAAAGCAATAGGTTTGCTTGTTTAGGGGCTAAACTTAGGCCCACATATTGTTTGTCGTTTTAAAAAACCTGCACTCCTCTCCTTGCCAACTTTTCAATAAAAAGCTGGCATTTCACCAGTTTTTAAATATTGTGGATTTAAGGTCTATCTGTAGAGAAGAATGTCAGTAATTGTAGCTCTTTGGGTAGGGTGGCAAACTGCTTTTTCTGTCTATCTTTGAAATTTCAATCTGCTTGAATATTCTAGCTTTTCCAGTGTTGCATTAGCCTATGAGGCAATGGATTGTTTGTTAATACTTGTTAAAACCAGTACGGGACAGAATAAGTGGGGCAGTAGGTGCTCGTGAATAAATCTGCAGAGGGATCTTATTTATTTCCTCTTTACACACAGAAACCATGCCAGTTTAGATCTGAAAGCCTTTTACCATGAGAACATGAAGTAGGGAGTACTTATAGAATAGAAGTAGGACTTGTTTTGTATAAGGGAAAAATATCCAACATGGAATTACAACGTATATTCCAATCCTGGTTCAAGATTGTTATGCAGAAACACGAGACAAGTCTGCCTTAAAATTGGTTATTCCATCCCATAAAAAAGATTTTGATCTATGAATCAGTCCTGTCTAGGATCTTGTCTTTCACCAAAGTCTTATGGCCCAAAAAGGTGGTGTAAGGGAAAGGAAAATGTGAAGGGCTTCAGACTGCAGCATTCATCCTGTCTGGAAAAATTGTGTGTAATAACAATTGCCATCAGATCAGTCACTACAGCTTATTATATTATGAATAATTTCAATCAGGGTTCTCTGGTGCTTTGGGAAGCTGACATTTCTTGTTCTTCTTGCTAGCTGCAAAGTCATGGAAGGGCACAATGTCTTCTAATTTTCTTCCATATGAATCATGAAAATAGGTAATTGTTTTAACATAGGTGAAAGTCCTTTTGGGACACTGGAAAATTTGTTAATCTTGTGGCAGCAAAAAGTTATTTCTAAAAGAACCACTGATCTTCCATCCTAGATGAAATATTACTTAGATTTTAAGAGATAACCTTGGAGTATATGTTGTCTTTATTTCAGATTTTAATAAGGACTCTGGCACCTGTTATAAAATAAATACAAAGGCAAAGCAAATTTTTCTAGATACTGAATGTTCTCCAAAGCTTTTTTGAAGACACAGGGAAATGCAGTAAGTTGCCCTCTTTCAACAGAGAGCAAGGAAAATTAAAATTAAATAGGCCTGCTTGTAAACATATTTATTCTAATTTTCTTTTCACAGAGATCAGCTGAAATGGGAAATCTAGTCTGCTGGTCAAATGAAAGAAAAGACACTTCCAGTAGTGTAGTTAAAAAATATTTAATTGAAAAAATGAGAAACAATTAATAGGCATTAAAGTGTCCTGGGGAGATGCAATAACCCAGATGTTTGATTGAGGAATTTGTACTTTTGGAACCAAAACTTTTTGAATCATCCTCCATAGACAATCTGCTGTGCTGTTGGAATGAATCACACACCAAAAGGAGAGAACAAAAAATTGAATTGCAGATGGTACAGACCTATGTTTAAATGCCACTACTTTCTCATGGTTTTCTTTAAAATATACTTTGTCTACTTTAAAATTTTCCAAGCAAGGTGGACATCCATTACTACAAAATGCCAAAGCATTTTCTATGATGCTATACTTTATTATCCCTCTTTAATTACATTTAAATTTCTCAAGTCACCTGATTTCATGGAACCCTAATTAGTTAGACTCCATCCATAAAAGTTAATTATAATCTTCAAATATGTGTGATTTTCATCATGTTCACTTTGCTGAACCCAGATGTGGGTGAGGGTCCATAGTGACACAGAGTCCCCAGGCAGGTGCAAAGGAGAGCTGCATTATTGCAGAAACCAGGCCTTTTTAAGCAGTTAGCCCATTATCAGTTACATAGTTTTAAAGAATAACAAACATAATTCAACCAACCACCATACACCACGATGTGAACACGCAGTGGTTATATAATTTGTTTTCCTACCCCTAGCTCAGCTGAGTCTCTTTCCCACACTCCTTTTCTACTTAGCCCAAGTAGCAGGCCTGAGCCATGGTTTTACAAGGGTAACAAGGCCCTTATTTTATAAGGCTGTACCTATATGCAACACCCAGAGACATTTTAGTCAAGACTGGCACAGATTACTCTTTTCATCTTTCTAGTCAGTCAGTCCCTCCAAAGCTCTCATGGTTATTTTTCTCTAAACTCTTTTCAGTTTGCCATTAACTTACTAACAGGGGCCAGCACTGAATGTGGTACACAAACCTGAAAGTGACTATCAATACAATAGTTGCTAAAAGCTATTATATATATTGAATTCTCTTGAAGTTCTATAATGTTCAAGGAACTAATTGATATGAAATTATTATATAGCTTGGCTCTGATATACCCCAAGGGTTGTATCAAGTTCTGTAAGTACTCCATAGCATTCAGACAGGTTTTTGCATCAATTTCACATTTTTGAAAGATTAAACATTTTTTTCCTCAGTGTTTTAGTAGACACTAAGATACAAATGCAAGGGCTGTGCACAGTTCAATATGGCACAGCAGCAGCCACAAAAACATTAACATTATTTAAGCTATTCATATTTCTTAATTGTAAGAACCTAATTCAGATATCTGAGACAGTGACTCAGAGAAACCTTGTTTATGTGCCTTGAATCATCCTGTGGCCCTTTTGGAGAAGCAGGTAAGCCAACAGGCATCCTAAATGAGGTAGCCTGATTACTCTTTCCATAGAAAGTTCCTCTGTAATGCTTTCAGACCCTGTCATTTTCAGGTACTTCCTACAAGCATCAGTCTCCTTCTCCTCTCTAAGTCCACTGATGCCTGGGGCACAAAAAGTTTAGGCTGGCCTTCACTCTGACTCTTTGTCTACTTAGGGTAAGGTTTTAGAACATTTAAAGATTTTTGAGTCAGCACTAACTCTGGGTTAGCCCTGGAGCAGAGGTACAGAAAGAAGGAAAAAACAAAGCGCTCTTAACTGTGGTGCATGAAATCAGAACTGCCAACGGCTGAAAAACTGAAAGTGGCTTAATCTGGACCCACTGTTTTGAAAGAGAATTAAAATTTTTCAGTCAATTGAAGTATTGTGATTCTGTGCTGCAATTTTCTCTGACAGCAGTGGAGATTTGCTTGCCTTCAGGTGACCATACATACTTTATGGGAAGCTGGGCAGCAAAGGCTGCCCTTCTGTTTGAACCTCCTTCATCTGCTCTGTTCAGCTGGATTTCTTAGCAGAGGATTGTACCTCCCGTGGGTGCTCCCTCCCCCTGTCTGTGATAGTGCCAGGGATGCAGTGACCAACAGAGCTATGGAGAATCTGGAAAAAAGCAGAGAAAAAGGTAGGGGACATGCTGGAAAACAGGAACTGACCTACTGTCAAAACTCAGAGTTTAAAGAAAAACAATTTTTCTCTGCACTCAGAAATAACATATGCAACTCATTCAACCCAAACTGAACCTGAAAGTTTGTAAAGTAGAAAGCAGGATGAGAGGAAAAACCCATTCTGACAAGGGCACAGTGAGCTGAAAGATTTCTTGCCAACACTTCATTTAAAGTGTTGGTCAGCAGCACTGAGTTTTCACTTGTTAAAGAGACTTTCCTTTCTGCTTTGTTATTTTTGTTTTCTGACAAATCATAACTTTAAAGACTAGGAGCCTGCTGGAGGCTTTAGTGGGTTCATTTTATATACAATAAAAAAGGGCTAAAGCCTGTGTCCCATTCAAAACCTCACCACAGGCCACATTGCAGTCTGTTTTCTTGGGCATAGCAATATCAAGGCTCCAGTGGTGCCTTCCTGAACAGTGTAGGAATCTCATCAGCTGGAAGCTGAAGACCTCCAATAGATGAATTCCTGTGACAGTCACAAATCATATACTGGGAGTAGTTGCAAGTTACTACCTCCCCTGCCTAATGTTAACCATGAGTGTTGTTCTCTGGCAATGGGCATCCCCTGCTCTGCCATCCCTCTCATTTTTGTCTGCTCTTCATGTACTGTGGAAATGTTGCACCTAGTTTAGCTGTGGATACTGAGTTAGCAGTGAGTGTGACTGAAGGCACAAACATTGCCTTCTGCTTGAGGCATTCTTCAGCCTTGCAGGGAGCTGAGAAAATGTCCTTAACCAACAGAACACTCAGGTGTGTTATGTCACCATGACACTGCTGGAAACCAGTGCTACCAAAATCAGGAAGAAATTAAAACACCTTATGTGGGATATAAGGATTGTGTTGTGAGGAATTATGGGACAAGCTGAACTGACTAAATGCAAACCAGCTCTCAGCTGGTCCAGGCAGCAGCACTTGAAAGTGGAAGAGCAGTGAGCTGCAATTGTTGTCAGTCAGGGTGCATTGCTACAGGGAGGATCCTGGGTCTCTGTGGAAGAAAATCCATAAAATACATTATTAAGGCTGCCACTGCTTCGTGTATTGCTTGATCAGAGCTTTCTTCAAGATCTATTACCTGCCAAGGCAATTAAAGCTGCTTCACAGAAAAGGTGCAATGGCTTAGCAGCAGGAGATAATGACTAAACATTAAGACCAAATAAATAAGAGTCTCTGGCTTTGGCTCAGAGACCTGCAAAATCATGGTCTTATGGCACCAAGATTCAACCTGTCTGAACTTTTAAAATACCATTAAAACCTGGAGAGTGGCAGGTTTCTACCATGTGACCTCATGAGCTACCTGGTCATATAAGGATATGACTATCAAAAAAGCTGATGTAGGCTGTGCTTTCCAGAAACTTTACAAGTTAATGAGAGTCCATAGAAACTAATGCTAATGATTAGAACACATCAATTGAATCACCTTGAAATTATCCGTTCCTTCCAGCTGGTGCCAGGAAGAATTGTAACAATAATATTTTGTTCAAGACAGTAAAAAAAAAATCCTAAATACAAAAATCTAGAATTTACAAAATTAACCTAGTAAAGTCCAAGCAACATGCTGTTTACATCTGTTTTATTTTATTTCCTCAAAGGTGAGTTAAAATAAATCCAAAACCATTTATATTAACAAATAATACATTTATAAAATTCTGTTACTTACCTAAAGTTTATGTAAGCTTCAATAGGCTTGTATTATTGAGAAAGAAAGTTACTCGTTATGCTGCTATAGGCAGTGTAAGCACATGAGGAAAGAGGATTTGTTATTAGCATTGAGGAATTTGGAATGCCAGTATGATACAAGTGTGTGCACTTCATTAGACTTTAGAAATCTAAAGTCTAATAGTTCTAGTTGTTTCTAAAAGGTGCTTTTGCTGTCTTAACATAGTGCTCAAATCCTGAGAGTTTGGTGATGTGGGAAAGGCTGGGGCTGGGTACAGGACTGGGCACTGCTAAATGACATCGTGGGATGGGATGGGATGGGATGGGATGGGATGGGATGGGATGGGATGGGATGGGATGGGATGGGATGGGATGGGATGGGATGGGATGGGATGGGATGGGATGGTGGCAGGAGCAGTGACAAACCCACACACACGCCCTGGCACCTTCCCATGCCCAGGCAGCCTCTGCAGCTCAGGAACATCATCAGCCAATTGTGCTGTACTCTGACCTGTGGACAGTTTCCAGAATCAGTTCCTGTCTGACCTAGTGCCTTCCTTGAGTCCTAAATCTGCTCCTTTGCTCTCAGGTTTTTTTGTTTTGTGGAAGTATCTCCTAATGGTGAGGTCATGGACATGAAGCGATCTTTGAAAATATTTGGTATGGGGTTTGCATATAAAAGCTGATATAATCTTTGATAGCATAAAACAGTGCAAGATTTTTATCTGCAGAAATAGACTGTGAAGGATAAGCAGCTGTGTGATTCAACCTATTGTGCGTGTAGAACCAGGATCCCAGGATACTGGTGTTTTTCATAAAATACATGGTGCTTGAAGGAGGCCATTTTCAAATATAGCATTCTAGCAAATTTACATACAACAAAATAGAAATATGTAGGTTTCTCTATTGACAACACTGATATATTTTTCTATGTGCCATGACCTGGTGGCAATATAGTACAGAGCAAACAATATCTTTATTTTGAACTGCAAAGGATCCTGGGATGGAGCTTGCAGAAATTCTAGGGAATAAGATTCACTGGACTAATTGTCTGATAAAATGTTTCTAGATGACAAAGATTTCTGAAGATCTTTGTCTAAGACAATCTAGGAGACACACATGTGGTGGAGTGCATGTGAAAAATTACTTTTATTTGATCTTTTCTGTATAGCAGAAAAATAATTTTTATTTCACTCCATTCACCATGAATTTTGATCCAGTTTTTCTTTGAAATTTACCTTTATTGAATCCAAGAAAGTGAAATCAAATTGTTGACACAAAGTCAATAATTTATTCAAGTTCCCCCATGATCTCCAACTGCAGCAGGACTTTTTTATGGTCCTTTTTTTCCGAGAAATGACTTCATAAAATCTGTTTAGCTCAGACTTTCTGTTCAGATTTGATGAGTTCAATAACAGTTCTGGCAGACATCATTTTGACTGTTCAAGGCCCCTTTTCATTGGCAGTATCCTCTGATGGGCATCATCATGATATCTATAGGCAAGGGAACACTTTTTGAATGTGCTTTTGATAAATTGCCTGGTAAAAGAGAGCAGGGACTGAGGAACTTTCTTCTTACATCTTGTCTTCAGTGTGCCACAGCCCTGACACCACATGCTGTAAGAATCAAATTTCCAGATTCCCACCTATTGAAAAACCCTACATCTGGTGATTTTTATTTTATTGGTTCAATACATTTGCCCTTTTGTGTGTTTGTATATTTCTTGTCAGAGCACCTTGGATTTATTAAGCTCCTCTGTACATTTAGCAACCAGAGCTTGTGCTGTTAACTTTCATCACTGAACAGAAAATGGGCAGTGTTCCCAGTTACAGGGATTGCTGAAAGGAAACTGCTTCATCTGAAAAATCTTGTTAGACAACTAGGACAGTGCTGCCGTGGGGTGCACCAGTTTCATCGTGAAGTACTTTGCTTCCTTTCATCCACTGGCAATTCCCTACAAAGTTGTAGAAAAGCTTTGTACTATTTTTAATATTTTAAATTATTCATCTTATAATCAAGATTTTAATCTTACAGGTTCAGATGAAGAGTTTTCTTCAGGAGCAGAAAATGTGTATTCTTTGAATACTCGTTGGGATAGAGTGACAGTTCACCTGAATGCAGGTTTGGGATTCTAGCAATCCCTGAAGTGTAGTCCCTGTGCTAGTAAGGCTTTTCCTCTGATCTGAAAGAGCTCATTTGGCTTTTCTGACTCACTGTCTCCTCTGTAATTAGTGACTGGGTAGAACCCTGAAGCTTTACTTGTAATGTAGGTTTCATAGGGAGCTATTGAAAAAAAAATTACAAATCCTTTATTTCTGTGGATTATTTGGGCTAATCTGGTTTCTTTCAGCTGATGTAGAATGCAGCCAGCTAGACAAGGCCCTTTTATAGCATTTTATGAGTGGACAAAATCAGAAATATGCTCTGTAAACTTCTGAATTGTGCAAGAGTTGACGCACAGAGAGGTAGGATTACCATGGAGAAGCCACAGCAAACATTATATGCAAACTATAAATGGCATTCACATGTCTAGGATGGCAAGACAAGACATCTATTTCCTCTAAACTGATCTTGTACTCTTTCTTTCATGTTTTAAACAAACTAATTAACAAGTCCTATTCAGACCTTCAGAAGAAGGTGTTTGGCATGGAAAGGATTGGTATTTACATAGTTGATTTGTTATATTAATTTAGTATCTGCTTTGTAGAGGATTAAATACTCAGCACAGACTTGCTAAAATGCTTTACAAATAGAAATGTAGCTAAATTTTTTTTTAATGCATAGCAGCATATAATTAGCTTACAGCAAACCTCTGTTCTTCTGTGTGGTCTTTTATGTCTGTTGTTGAGCAAAAGAAAAAGGACATGCAGGTAAGCAGCATCAGACAAAATAAGAAGAATGAAAAATTCAAGAAAGAAAAGTTAATGTAAGATGAAAAAATATTGCTACAACCCCATCATTTAGTAAGTGCTTCAAAAGCAGCAGTAAAGGGATTCAAATGATCAGGTTGGGGGGTTCTGGTTTTTTAATGAAAGTCAGTTCTACTGGGAAATGGACAGAATTCAACTTCTTGCATAACCTGCACAGGTAACTGCTTGTTGTTGTGTTGTGGATAAGGGCACAAGCCAAGTGTGAGGGTTTGCCTGGCAGCCTTGTGGCTGGCTCTGCTCTGCAGCACGCCAGGAAAGTGGGTTATCAGGAAATAGCCCTTGGCCCGGCACTGAGGCAGTGCTTGCATGTGTGCTTTGAACTGGAGCAAAACACTTTATCTCTCCCATCACTGCTCCCCTTCTCATGTCACAAACACTTCAATGAAAGATAGCATTCTCCATCCAATAGATGAGGATGATTAAAAACTTAACCAGAAATGAGACTCTGAGTCATTACAAAAGGGCTTTAATTGTCTATCTGGTAAAGTATCATGAGAATTTTCCCTCTCACAGAGCAAGGCATAAGATGATTCAGTTATTCATCCTGAAAAAATAATTTCCTCTCAAGGAGTTAGAGGAACCAAGCCATTGTTGCAGTGCATTTTTTCCCATTAACTAATTTTAAAGCTTATTGTGTTGTTTCTGATCTGCTTAGATGGTTAAGAGCAGTTGAAGGATTAATTACTGAAAATGCAATGTCAAAAAAAGTCTGCTATTTGCTGAACTTAGTTTGTTGATGAAATAGTCGTTTCCTTGAACCCCACAGGCTCTTTTTTAAAATTTTTTGTTAATTTATAAGCTCTTTGTTTCTTATTTAACTTTTCCATTAAATTTGGGCTCTGGTTGGTTTTTTTGCTTAATAATAAGGGACCATTTGTCAGCTCTTCCACCTTTTAAAGTCATTTCTCTGCACTAAGCTAAAAATTTGTAACTACCTCCTGAGAGTTACAAACTGGAAAGACCTGAAGCAAGTGTGGCTGAGGTATCAGTTTGCTTCCTTCAGGAGCTATATGCTGATGTTGGAAAGTGTCTAGGAAACAGTCACAGTCAAAAACAATAATCTGAATTTCTTCTATGAGATATTCAGAAATACCTCTCTAGGTCAGAACTGCCTGCCATACTTTGTGCAGATTAAAGGACTAGTTCTAGAATGAAAGAGAACTGCTGTAAATGCTTTATTCCGTGTAAAGGTTTTGTTTGAATGTGACATATGGTGAAGTGGTGCTGTGGAAGTGTCTGAATCATTAATTTCTGGCTTCTGTGCTGTGTCCTTTAAGAAAAGGTCATTGTGCCCCCATGCCCTATTTTGTCTTTTGGAAAGAGGAAACACAACCCAGCAGTCCTGCCTGCCTAATGTCACTCATCACCCACGATACGCTTTCAATGCAACAGGGAGGAACGTGCTTACGTGGAGAAGTGCTGGAAGGATGTCAGAGTGGGGGACTTTGTGCAGCTGCAGTGTAACGAGATCGTCCCAGCAGACATCCTGCTGCTCTACTCCTCTGACCAGAACGGGATCTGCCACCTGGAAACCGCCAACCTTGACGGGGAGACCAACCTCAAGCAGCGCCGCGTCGTGATGGGCTTCAGCAGCCAGGTCAGTCTGGGACAGGCAGCTCACAAAGGGGCACATCTGTCCCCAGCTGTGGCCACTCTGCCACAGCAAAGCCACTGCCACGAGGGGTTCATTCCTGCATGGCACTTGGAAGGAAGCTCGTGGTCCCCTGCCACAGCATCCGTGGGTTTCCTTATGGGCTCTGTGTCTCCATTGTGCTGACACACCACACTCACTGCATGGGCAGCTGGAGGTGTGAGAGCTCAGCTGGGAGCTGCTCTAAGGCACTCTGGGCTGACAGTTTAATAGGAACTCAAGGTAAATTAATTAATTTTTTTTTAAGTTAAATGTTTGACATCAGTTTGTGATTCAGTTTGAATTCTTAAAATTGCCATTTCTTTTTCATAGGCAGTATCGTTTCCTTTTTACCTTTTTCCTTTACTTTAGTGCTATATTCACGTGGCTGATGTTGGATAAACCTGAAGTAAACTAGAAAATATGACTTAGGGAGAGTTGTTACATTTTCAAGGGTCTTTAAATACAAAGCAGGGCAGTTTTTTAAATAACCCAGAGCAAGTTTAAGGAGTGGTAGCACGTGCAGAGGAAAACTTTGTTCCATTGGAATCACTCCAGCAGACAGGAAATAAAACCTCACAGATAATTCTAGGAATTACATTAATTCATTTAGCAATTAGTACCAGTGCCACTAGGAAGATCTTTTGGTTTAGTGGTGTTTGGAACACAGCTGCCAGGGAGCAACCAGACATTAAATAAAAGCACAATATTTCCATGGCCAGTTGAGATCAGGTGCTGTACTCGTGTTATTTGCTTGTTGTCAAATGGTAATCACTTTTCAAAGACAATTAAGGGCTTTCTCATATTGTGGCATAGCACAGGCCTTTTCCAGTGTCATCCAGTGACAATTAGAGAGAAGTTTTGTTCCTGAGACACACTGGAAATTTTAATATGTAAAGATTTAGCCGAAAAACAGTAATCTGGCTACTTAACATTTTTTAAATGTTGTATTTTTGTCATGTAGTTCTAATTTCCATGCTAGTTTTTCTATCTATTTTTCCTTTTAGAGGAGAACAGGGTGCTCTACCATTACACAAACTGTGAACTTTTACCTCAGTTGTTTGTAATGTGTGTAAGTCTTCCATTATATCACAAAATAGCCCCATGCCAAACTATGCCCCAGACTGCCTATTCATGGTGATTTTGTTTAGACTTTGAGCTGTCACTGAGATAAACTGTATGCCTAAGAATGTCTATAGTTAAGAACTCCTGCCACATTAACAGAGTGGGATGCAATTGTGGCCATGGTGGCAGCCAGTGCTCAGGAAGGTCAGAGCTGACAAACTTCCTGTGTCACCCTGCTCTTGGGGTGTGTTTGTGTGAGCAGTGTGCTGGAGGAAACCCCAGTGTATGTAGCATCACACTGCAGGTTTTCATGTGCCAACTTCTTCCTTGTTCTTTGAGCTTTGCTTAGTCCTGTGATTTATGAACTGCGTAAAACCCCTCGGATGTAATTCTGCCTATAAAGTGACTCTTTAAACAGAGAGGAAATAAATACATATTAGTCAGTTCTTCACTTGGGTTAGAACTAACTGGGGTTAGTTCTTCAGTTTAGGATGCAAGAAAGGTGGAGAGAGTATTTACAAGAGCATGGAGGGACAGGACAAGGGGGAATGGCTTCAAACTGACAGCAAGTAGGTTTAGATGAGATATCAGGAAGAAATTCTTCCTTTTGAGGGGGTGGAGCCCTGGAACAGGTTGTCCAGAGAATTTTTGCGTTTCTCATCTCTGGAAGTGTCCAAGGCTGGGTTAAACTGGGCTCTGAATCAACCTGGTCTAGTGGAAGGTGTCCCTGCCCACGGGATGATCTTTAAGGTCCCTTCCAAAACCCCTACCATTCTGTGATATGCTCAGGAATATTGAGTACAACTGTCTGTAAAAGACTGAGAGAAAGGACTATCATTTTTTTCCTTTTATGACATTTTTAAATTTGATTTTTCAAACATAAAATTCTTGTCATCAAAAGAGAAAAAATTTGAGACAAGAAACATTCTTCTGTATCCCTTTCTATCTAGAAGCCTAATAGTTTTCTTTTTTAGCAATGAAAATGCCAGGTGACTTTTGTATCTTCCTGTTCTCCTGTTGTACAAATTCTTCTGGCAAAACCAAATATGAACTGATTTTCCTGTTGAGTTCATGAAGTTGAACAAGATTCAGCAGAGGTGAAAATTCTCTCTTAACAGACATTCTAAAAATACTCAACCAGATGGGTCAGAAGGTATGCAAAATGCCCTTATATTCCTGAAGTTTTTATATTTCCCCCAACAATTTTTTATCATATTCTCTACTTTTTTGTACTTATATATATGTGTATATAGTTTTTAAAAAAGGAATATATGCATTTTTTATGAAAAGAAGAATGAGAGAGAAAATAATGTAAAAATTAAAGCACAATGCTTGCTTCAGAATAAGGGAGGCCCAGTAGCAGATTTGATTTCCAGCTTTCCTAATGGAGCATTTTGTATTAAGTGAGCTTCAGTTCTTTTAAAATTCTGTGGCACAGAAATAATTATTATCTTTCACATTTCTCACATCCCGTTTTTATTACATCTTCTTAATCAAATATCAGAGTTCTGTGTTTTTTTCAGTTAAGACTAAATCACCACTTATGGCAGTCAAGTACCTCTCACTCTGTCTGCTCTCTGGACTACTTCATGCAGCCCAAACCCCAGGCTGTTCCCCTGAACACTGGGGAACTCAAGTAAAATCCTGTCACTCAGTTAACTCCAAATTCTGACAAAGCCTGAAAAGCTTTGCCTCATTTTGTCTCTCCCAGCAGTGTGGGTTTATTCTACTGCTTTCCCTCTTCTGGATTTTTTTGTCCATTTTAGGGTTGGGTGGTGGGGGTTTTATGCTGTTAGTCTTGCTTTTAGTTTTCTTTGATTATGATGCATTCATTAAAATGTGCGTTCTCTTTACAATTATACCATCCTGGACATTAACATAAGTCTTCCAGCATAATCAAAAATCCTGTTAAATCCTGAAATTATTTTTATTTGAGCTTGCTCTTGGTTGACCACTGTTTTTCTTTTATAAGTAATCTGAATATTTCACAGGACCATAGAATCCCAGAATGGTTTGGCCTGGAAGGAACCTTGAATTTCATTTTGTTCTAACCCCCACCATGGGCAGGGACACTTTCCACTAGCCCAGGTTCTCAGAGCCCTGTCCAACCTGGCCTCAAACATTCCCAGAGATGGGACAGCCACAGCCCTGGGAAACCTGTGCCAGAGCCTCTCCACCCTCACAGGGAAGAATTTCTTCCTAATATTTAATTTAAATCTACTATCTTTGTTATATACACTTCAAATGAAGACAAGTGTTTCCACTAATTGGCATCTGTGATATCTTGTTCAATACACAGCCTTTTCTTCACTTACTTTAACCAGTTGTTATTCCAAGAGGAGGAAATACTCAGCCCTTCTGAAGCTTTACTTCAGGCTGAATGAGTTAAAATGTCTTTGTCTCTCCTAGGGCAAGTGCTTCAGCCCTGGTGGTCTAAATTAAGCTTTTCTTATTGTTTAGCATTTCAAATACTCATTGGATTTGACACTCATTCTCAGTGTGTTTTCTCTTGTAGGATACTGTGTTTGAACCAGAATTTTTCCAAAACACCATCATCTGTGAAATGCCAAACAATGATCTCAATAAATTCAAAGGTTATATGTAAGTACTTATTATCCATAAATACATTCTGGATCTATACTTTGACATTCCTCTTGGAGGAATTGGATGGAAGGAAGATATTTTGGGGAAATTGATGGTTGTCACTATTATCTATTCCAGATTCAGAAGTCAATATAAAATGTAGACTTGGACTCTGTTTTGTGGCAAGGTAGAACCAAGGCTTGGCATTGTATTTACAGTTGTTTCCTGCAAACTATTTTCACAGAGATTCAGCTCTCTTCCAAGCTTAGACCTAAGCTTATTTACATTTGACCTGTTGATTAGACTAAACTAGATTTTAGATAAATCTTTCCACTTGTTTAAAGGTATCCAGCTGCATGGCTCTAGTTTCTTCACATTTACAGCCACAGGGAAAGGTGTCCAAGATCTAATAAACAAACCAGTTTCTTCTTATTGGAAAGGTAGAAAAAGCAATCATGCATGCAAAATGCTGTTGAACTGATGCACTGGACTAGTATAAAAAAGTAGGGTATGTTTCTTTTTTGTCTTTCTTCATTAAATAATGTTGGCACAGGCATAACAGCACATTCAGCAGATTTAGCCCCATTTATGAATTATAAGGCAAATTTCTATGTCATGGCTCATGTCTTAAAATTCTCTTACCCTCCAAAACAGAGCAGCCTTTCCCAAGGCTCTTTTCAGAGAGGTCATCAGTCCATTCTTATTCACACACCACAGCAGAGAATTGTCCAAAATACCTACCCACACCAAATGCATTGGTCTGGGTATTTTAATAATGCATATTTATTATCTGCATGCCCCATTGTTATGCAGAAAATTGAACTGCATGAATGTGTCAGCATCCTCACCCATGCCCCAGCTTTGCTAAATTTATCAGTAGCTAAACTAGAATTTAATGTCTCTGCAAGAAGCAGTGAGAGTGTGGCACCTGGAGGATCTGCAAATGGCTGGCTCTCTGACAGAGCAAAGCAGGGATTATCTCCCATTAGCACTGACCATACCTAATCTGGTTTTGGGGCTGTGCCCTGTAAGAATGGTGCCTCTAATAGCAGTGCCTTTTCTCCTCTGCTGCAATATCTTACAAGGGAAAAAGAGGTCGAGTTTGTATTGATTGCTGGCTGTGGTTCTTGGCTTCAGGGAGAATTGGGTGTAATCTAAATTGAAGCAATCCCTCCAATTAGCAAAGAGCGCTGAGATTATAGAAATGTAGGAGATATGTCACAAGAAAACACACACAAATACACACCCTTAGGACTCAGGGCTGGCTTCAAAATATTCAATTCTCAACTGAAAGTCTGTAACTGAAATTCTCCTTGTGAAAGCCTATTAACTCGCTTGATGGAACATGGAATTAGCTGCCTTTCTCTCCCCTCTTCAGGAACAGAAGAAAGAACTTGCTGGGTAAAATTACTTGCTAAGAGTTAGTGGAGCTCCTGTCTTTAGTCTGCTGAGATTTGAGCTATTTTGTAAACACAAATTATTTGGAGCAGGCTACCTTTTTGTCCATGAACCCTTAACCAATTATTGAGGCTCTATTGCCTTGCTATAAAATAGCAGGAGTACTCTCTGATAAAAATGATAAGAAATAACTTAATGACATCCATCTGACATGTCCCATCACAGAAAATTCTGTTCAAGGGGATGCAAGAGGGCTTCTATTAAATGAGTTCCCCAAGGAGGAATTCAGATTCCAAGAGAAACAGATTTCTGGCATTATGTTTTTACAATTCCAGCAGCTGTAGGTGGTTGACACTACACCTTTTCCCTTGTCTAGTTTAAGTTGTGTAATCATGTGCAGCTGCACTTAGACATTGGACTTTACTTAGCTCTAATATAACACCTAGCCTTGCCCTTCATTTGAGAGATGAGACTATTTACTGGTAAATGAAACACAAAATACTAAACAGAAAGTAGAGAGAGATAATTATTCGAGGAAAAAAGAAAGTTTTTTTTCCCATCCTGACCTTTACATAACAAAACAAGACAAAGCATCTATATAGAAGCTCTCAGCTTTGGTAAAGATCTCAGGAGGAACCTACCAGTGTAAAATAAAAGCTGTGTGTAGGGGCAGGTGTGTGTCATTAATTTTCAGAGGCAAGAAACAAATTGCCTGCCTGATGGAGCACTAACATTATGATTTTCAGCAGCTTGTTCTGAAAGCAGAAGGACCTGGTCTGTGGAGAGGCAGCTTTGGCCAGGATGAAAAGTCTTCTATCCAGGATGAGATGAGGAAGAGCTCCTCAGCCCAAAGGCTGCTTCAGTGAGCTGAGATTCACAAAGACCTTTGGTGGCTGATGGAGCCACAGAGGCTCTGGCAGGGTGTGAACCTCTGCTCATCTTTCTAAAACAAATTTGTCTGCAAGAAGTTGCAAAATTGCTCTTGTTTTCTTTCATAAGATAGTGAATCTGCCAGATAAGTTTCCAAGTGAAAGCCAAACTTGTTTTGTACTGGCATCATGACACACACTGTGCAAGTGGTCTTTAAAAGAAAGACTTAGACTTTGTAACTTTTTGCTGGAAAAGTTTCCTTGAAACTGAGGGAAATAAAAGCTGAACAGGACCTACAAAATTGCTTTATTTCAACTTGAAATATACATGCACATGAAAATTTTCTTTAACACTCCATTAGAACAGAAAAATTAATTGCTCTATTTGATTATATTTCTTCTAGGGAACAGCCAAACCATGAACAGGTAGGTCTCAACATTGAAAACCTCTTGCTTCGTGGATGTACCATCAGAAATACTGAGGCTGCAGTAGGAATCGTTATCTATGCAGGTAAGACATATTTTCTATTTAGGTAAACTGATAATTTCTCTGTAAATATCCTTTAAAAAATAAGTATAGTCTAATATTGCAACAGAATTTGACATTTTGTTTTAAAAACTGGTAGTGCACAGAAAAAGGTTATAACTTTTTTTTCAGTGAAGGTATTACTCATCCATCTCCAAAGCCAGCAAGTCTTGCACTGGGTCTTTGGCAAGTGACAGTATCCTTGTGCATGTCAAATATCTTGTAAAAATATCCAGACAAGTAAAAAATTGCTCAGGTGTATTTAACCCTCAGCTCTTGCTATATTACTAATTCCATCTGTCATAAAATCTACACAGCTGCCCTAAGGGACATCCCACTGGCTCCTCAGGGTAGAAACTGGAGCAGCTAAAGAGATAATTAGGAAAAAAAAAGTGAATTTCATTCATGCATTCAATCTGTGCCAGTGCCAGCACGCAGGAGGCAGTGAGGCAGCAGCTGGAGGTGACAGAAAAGGCAGCAGCAGCACAGGTTTGTGCTGACACAGACAGAGTGTGTCTGTGCAGCCATGAACTTCGTGCAGGAGACATGGACAAAGAGACACAGTGTTGGTGCCCAGATGAAATGCAGCAGTGCCAGGTTCAGCAGTGGGTCAATTCATCTGTTTCTCAGCATCTTTTACCTTTGGAATGTTACCACTGCTTTTACTCAGTGAGCATTATTTATCATTGGTTTTGCCAGCTGTGTCCTCTTCTGTGTCAGATAGAGTGTATCAGCTACCCTCTCATTTGAAGATTAAATAAAAGTCAATTCAAACACAACAATTAATCCCATTAGCTATCATTATCTTTCCAGTAGAGTTATATTAACTGTTTTATGTCTAATCAGCAGCAAGGGGTTCAGAGTTGAACCACCTAAGAGAAAAGAGAAGTCACACCTTTACAAGAGTCATTTAGCTTAGATTCATCTCCACAGCCCGGCACAATTTTCCTGACAACAGACTGTCTCTTTCAGTACCACACAACTGGACTCTGAGTGTCTGCAGCTCCCATATGTTTGATTCCAAGGCAGCTTTGCCTTTGCAGGTCTCTCACCACATGCAAGGGTGGTGCCCACCAGGCAGAGGAGGAGAGCCAGAGCCAAACTCTGCAATCTTTTTTTCTAAGCAGCTACTGTATAAAAATCTCAGTGGGGATCATTCCTGATATAATTGGAGTAATTTATCTTCCCTTCTCCTGTAGCAGTTTCTCATTTTCTTCCGTTTAGCTCAGATTTCCCAGTATGTTCCCTTGACCACCAGCACAGATCCTAATGGGGATCTCCATTTATGTTTCTTAAGCTGCCAGTAGAAAAGGCTAGAGTTTTAAAGTTATTCCCAAGACATGGTGATTTTCATATGAGTAGATCTTCAAATCAATTTCCGACTGAATTCTTATTGTTAATGTCAGCATAAAAGTTTTTGGATTTTTTTTCCTAAAATTAGACTGGCTTCAGTCAGTATCATCTTCATTTCTAGGGTTCTTTGACATTGATTATACTCTAGCTTTTAATCATGGTCTGTGACCTTTTCTGAACAATCAAGATCAGTCACATAATAAGATGGCACACTTTCCATTTTTATGACTCTATTACTCCTCAAACTTTCTTTCTAATAGAAGCCTTTGTGGGGAGTGCAGCCATCACTCAGTGCCACTGCTTGGGCTGTGCAGTTCTCGTCTGACCCGAGGACAGTTGTACTTTTCATGGCTACCCAAATTGTTCTACACAGAGCAATAGCACTAAAACACAAAAACCTCATTACAGACTGACAGCCAATGTAGTTTTCTCCTTCTGATTGGGACAGCAGTAAGAATTATATGCTTTTCATATACTAAAGTACCAGAAAGAAGTTTTAGATGAGCCCATCATCTTCTAGAAGTAGAGAGCCCATCAGCATCTAGAAATAGATATCTATCTAGAGAAATAAAGAAGTTGGGATAGTAGGTGAGGTGCTGTGCTTCACAGCATAGGAAAAGTTGAGGATTAGAGGAGAGCAAAGCAGTTTATTTCTCATATTTCTGATTTTCTCTCCCTTACGAGGTGATAACTGTTACAGAAGTGTCCTTTTTCTGATGATCACCTGAAGTGGAAAGGAATGGTAGAACTGATATTTGGAAATAAGCTCATCAACATTTCCTTAAGGGTTTTCAGGGAGGGATTAGAGGGCTTTGGATTTGTTTTATTTCAATACAAACCATTCCATTATGCCTGACATAAAAGAAAAGTGAGGAATAAGATTCCCACAGCTGCTGGAGGAACAGAAATTCAAGGAGCAGTGCTCTCCCCTTCAGTGTAGCTCGGTGGTTAAGAGATTTTGCTCACCAAAGAAAAGGCTTAGGGTTTGTTCCGAGTTCTGCCTGTATGGGACTGAACACACATCTCCTGCTTCCAGCCTGTACACTGGAAAAGCTGCCTAAGTGAGACAAGAGGGTTTGTGCTTGTGTGTGAGGTGGAAGGGCAGGAGCAGGGGTAGCATAAACTGGTCCCACTGACACAGCTCCAGGTTGTGTACATCATTACATATTCATTGGAATGGTAAGCCAGGAGCCCCAGCTCTTGAGTGAATGTCCTGAACATAAGGCTGGAGACTAATTTTCTCTCTAGCTCTCTTCTTAATTAATAACTGCTAATGTAAACCTGGAATGAATCCAGCAGGTGTGATTGAACTGCACCTAACTTCCAGTTTTTGGGTTAAATCATTTCCCCAGAGAAAGCTAAAAGCCAGCTTGGAAAACAGTCCTTGTCACACACATCATGCACATACAAATGAAAACTAAATACGAGCCTGCAGGGTCTGTATTTTCAGGGAAAAGGACTGCAGAAATAAACATAAAAGATACAAACCAATGTAACAACAGATGGTGTCCAGATATCCCAGTTGTGGAGCCACAGTTTAGATAACATTAAATTGAATTGAAAAAGTAATTTCTGCTTCTTGACTTCTTGCAGCAGTCCTTTTTTCATTATTATTATTATTATTATTATTATAGCAGCTCACTTCTCTCTCACTAAGATTAAGGACTGGGGATTTTTTTATTTCTCATATGACTGCTTTGTCAGCACTTTACAACCAAATTGTGAAAAGCTAAATATTTTTTTTTCACTGACTTGTTGAATTTTAATTAATACGCAAAATATATCTAGTGGCTTTTGAATTGCTGCTGAAAAATATTCAAATGTAGTTTTCAGGAATCTTTATAGCACCTAAATAATTTGTTCATAAAATGCAAAAACATACATTTCATTTTCTTGTTCTTCTCATGGATATTTGGCTTTTGATGGTTTATATAAACCTTATGATCCTACTTAATCCACTGTCATTGGGACAGAAAAATGTATATGACAGCTGAAACCTGTGATATAATGGAGGTTTTTGGTAAACTTCAAGATTTAGACTCTGATGTCTCAGTCAAATAGGAAGATGGACAAGGAAAGTTCTGAATGTCAGCATTAGTTGTCCTGCTCTCAGTTGGGGAGCTTTTTAAAAAACCAAACAAAAATACAACATATTACATAAATATTATAATATTAATTTGTGTTTTGAAGGTCATGAGACGAAGGCCATGCTGAACAACAGCGGCCCTCGCTACAAGCGCAGCAGGATAGAGCAGAGGATGAACATGGATATTTTCTTATGTGTGGGACTCCTGTTTGTGATGTGCCTTGTTGGAGCTGTAGGTATGAAGCACTGACAAAAATCTATTTCCCAAATGGTGATGAAAATTTATGTTGTGGACATGAGTGAGATCTACAGGTGAATAATGTTCTTGGGGTCTTTAGACTCCTTGGTCTTTCCAATAGGTGAGTTAAGATGGTAAATCTAAGCAATTCAGTGAAGAAAACATGGCTATAAATGTTTCAGACAAGATTCATCCCCACCATGGTATCATACATGTAAAGCAAGAGAAAGCCATCCTGTGAGTGCATTGTAGGAATGGATATTTGTCAGCTGAGATCTTCCTTCCTTCCCGAGTGCTTCCTGAGGGGGTGCTTCTTCCTTGTGCATAGCAGCAAAAGTTAAATGATTTTGCTTTACTTTCATTTCAGTTGTGCTTTCCTCTAATATGTTTGGGAGTGGTATTAAACAGAGACACGCAATTTAGAACCCATGAGCTGCTCATAACTATTTCATTCAGTTTACATCCTCCACGGCTTCCTTCCTTCTCAAAAGCCCCTTTACATCAGGCTGTGAAATGGAGTAATTGCTTATATTGTAATAGCCTGCATTTTTCTGGGGTCCTTGCAGGTGAGCATGTGTGAATTTATTAACTGGTGTTTGTTAACTGACTGGATTTGTAATCTCAAAAAGATCATCTTCACTGTGTGTAAGCACCTGCTTGCCTTCCAGCTCTGATTGCAATCTGTCCCGGGCAGGCCAGAATTAACAGGATCTCATCATTCAGAGCAAAGGACCAAATTTTAGGTGTACAGACTTTTGAATGGGGCCATGCTTTAAGGAGATAGCAGGGGCTCCCATGAGCCCCTTTTTCTTTTAATGGATTTTGTTTCAGTGCCAATTTACTCAGTGCTGCTGCTGTGATTAAGCAACAGTCAAATCAAGTCTTCCCGTGCCTGCCCTGGAGGCATGTGGGGTGGCACCAGTCAGTCATCAGGTGTGATACCATGGGAAGTAAGGACCATCCAAAACAGGTGAACAACTGAACTGCCTTGATCTCCTCTCTAGTATTACTGCTTCATGTTGCAGTGGGAATTTTGGCACCAAAATGAGATTTCAGTTTCACAACTGAGCTGTGTGTGAGGGAAAGATTTTATTCTCCTTGTTCCCCGGCTGCTGTTATCTGGATTTAGAGACTTGCCTTGTTTGGTGTGTGGGGGCTCTTGAGTAATAAAGTCCTTCAATTTAAGGTTAAAAGAAGACTCAGATGAAAAAAGCATTTGAAAAATAATTTTTCTAGTCAGGTTAAAAAAAAATGTTCATCTTTTAAGTGAAATATGTAAAAGCATAAAAAGTCTTTTACCTTTCAGCCATCCAAAATGTCCAGAGGCTCTACCACGAGTTCTTGCTTTGCAGCCTTATCTGAATGTAGGGTTCTAGGGAAAGTTATCACTGTTGGATCAGTTATCAGGATTGTTCTTGCACACAGTGATAAATTGGGGTAAGAAGTGGCTTGTAGAGCAGAGTTTTCCTTGTTCAGATGTGACTGTGGTCTGAAGCAGCCAAAGAGCTTTGCTGAAGTAATTTGAATATTTTTGGCAGCATTTCAGTAGGCAGATGCTGCAAACCAACTGCTTGGTTAACTGGTGCTAATGGAGGTTTTATTTGAGCTGGACTGATAGAGGCTTTTGGCATCTGCACAAGTTATGCAACGAGGGAAAACAAGTTGTTTGCCTTAGCTCTGTGGGAAGCTCCTGATGCTGTAAATTTAGAAACCTCATTGACAAAAGTTTATTTCAATAAGGACAGTATGGAAAGTGGTAAAACATTTGTGATGGGATGTTGTTAAGTCCTGGAACAGAGGCTTTGCTGTAGCAGTGCAATGATATCTGCTGGTATTTAAAACATGGAGGAAGAAGCAATTTGAGATATGATTTAATTGAAGGAATGTAAAGATGAGTTGCCCAGACTGAATTTAGGAGATTTTTCAACTCTTAGTGAACACAGATTGAAATCAAGACTGGTCAGAGAAAATAAGAAATATTTTAGTTTGTCTGTATACAAAATTCTAAGACTTATTTCTGTGAGAGGAAAGAGAGTCTTCAGCTCTGAGGATTTTTATGGATAGGTGATAGAGATGGAATCTTCCAGCAGGGAAACACAGAATGAGAAAAGATCTGTGCAGAGCTAAGAGCTGTGGGAAACACCAGATGAAGCAGAGGTGAATGAAAATATCCCTGAATACTCATTTGTCAGGAGTATATCAATTATGTGCATGTGCTACAGAGCTCTGCAGGTGCTTTGCATTCTCCAAAAGATTTGCAGCATTGCCTGGGGAGCATTGTTTTGGAAATGCTCTCTCTGTTCTGTTAGCAGAGCAGTCCATATCTGCACATTTCAGAAGCTTTGTCTCTCACTCCACTGCTCAGCTGATTTCAGTCTTGTATCTCATTCCTACAGGACATTGCATTTGGACTGGAAACTTTTGGGAGCATCCACCTTATGATGTCCCAGACTTGAATGGCAATTTTGTGTCTCCAATTCTTGCTGGTTTCTACATGTTCTTGACAATGATAATCCTCTTGCAGGTAAAAGACAAAAAGCTCTCTGTTACCTCCAAGGAAGAAGCTACTACTTAAAATTGAGTATAATCACTAATGAACAATTAATATCAATTAATAGCTGTGCAGTGCCTTCTTAATCCTATTTGAAAATATTGCTAGGAGTGTTTCAAATCAGTCAAGTGTGAAATAATGTTTCTTTTTTTTTTTTTCTTTCTTACTGCAGATTTTTTTCTTGCTATTGAAACCCCACAAGGACATAGATAGGAAATAAATGTATAATATCTTTAACTCAGAATAGCTAGCAGATGCAATAAAGAAGACATTTACATCCAAATGCCAGCTTTTTTTTTTTCTGCCTATATCCAGAATTCTAAAATAAGAAGGCCACTTAGCAGCTCAGAAAAACAGTGAAACAAAAATTGCCAATTTGCCAGTGGGGAATAATAACTAGGTATGGTTCATCTGGTCCAGGAAAGAAGCTAAATTAGAAGTAGGATACTTGTATAGCTGAATGTGATTAAGCCTAATTGGGAAAGAGTATTTTATTGGGTGAGGGGAAAAATTACATTTACTTTTCAGATTTCTTTATGTCAGTGCTGAGATTTAAGTGGACAGAATTTTTTAATATGAAAAAAAAAAATCTGAATATAACTTTCAGAGCTGCTCAGAGATTCCCTGGGGGATTATTCTTCATTACTGAAACAGAATATTTGTGCATCTTAAGAATTCATTATTCTTTCAGGGCAAGGAATCTTGTGGGTGGGAAGTGTTGTGTGCAAAGTAATGGTTTGTGAAACTTTTCTGCACTAAAAGTTAGTCTGTGCTAGTCCATCCTTTCAGAGTTTCAGAAGGGTAAGAGCAAGCATGACCCTATGTCCAGAAAACATGCTTTGTAAGGGCACCCTCTAAAAGACCCACCTCTGAATTTAGTACTCTAGGAATTTAGTCTTAAGTTTGCCACTTATCGCTGTTTCTCCATTATTGTGTGCAGGATTTTTTTTCACCCCTGAATTATTATTAATCAGCCCTAAAATAGGTCTCTAGGAGGAACTGCTTCTTTGGAAATCATTAGTATACCTGTGCCAGGACATTTCTGATAGAAAGCAGTGAAATTTATCTCACCTCTCACTGAGAATTTAAACTCTCTTCCAGATTTTAATCCCCATATCTCTTTATGTGTCAATTGAGTTGGTCAAACTGGGCCAAGTCTTCTTAATTCACAATGACATTGACCTGTATGATGAAGAAGCAGACTTGCCCATCCAGTGCCGTTCCCTCACTATTACTGAAGACCTTGGACAGATCCAGTACATCTTCTCAGACAAAACTGGGACACTAACAGAAAACAAAATGGTATTCCGACGCTGTACTGTTGATGGAATTGAGTTTTCCCATCAGGAAAATGGTGAGAGACACTTTTTTGTACTTGCTTTTTTTTTGTCTGAGCAATTAAATGTTATTAATTTAAATATTAATACCTAAACATACTGAGCCCTCTGGAGTTTTGTGGAATAGTCACTTTTTTGTGAGGGACTGCTGTAACAGAGATTCACAAAAGTGAAGGTGTTTTAAATTATTCAGAAGTCAGATGGGAAAGGTTTTCCAGATCCCTCTGCAGGCACCTCCAGGATTTGCCCCCCATTCAAAGAGAACACTTTCTCTTTCATTTCTAAATGAGCACCGGACAACCTTTTATAAGCTCACAAACTGATTCTAGTTAATATTTAAACTCAGTGGGTCCAAAAGTAATTATTTCTGTGACTATGTAAACATACACTTCTGTGTGATATGACAAATACAGGTACTCATTTCCTGGAGTGGATCCTGGCTGCAGTCCGGGTCGGAAGGATCCTGGCACTCAGTGCTCTGAATTCATGGTGTTGACTCAGGGCCCTTCTTCGTCATTATTTTCATGCTCTGTGTAGTGGAAAGGATCCTGTTAAGCCGGCAAGCAGCTGCCAAAAAGATGTTTGTATTCTGTGACTGAAAACATTAGCAGATTTGTGAATTACCATATTTCACTCTCCTGTTCCAAATGCAAAAAGCAGCTGAAGAGACAAAACATTAAGAGAAGCTTATAAAAGTGACTGATCACTTTGAAAACACATTTTTATTTTCTTGCTATAATAACAGTGGCAATTGCCAGAAACTGCTGGACAGTGGGCATTTTTCTGGTGATGGCTTTTGAAATGTTTTGGCTTTGATTTAGTTTGTTTCAGGTTTTTTTAACTGATCAAGGAATTCCTCCCAAACAATGAAAGAATAAATCACAAAAGAATCAGAGGTCGGGTTTCATTTTTCTTTTACAGACAGGCGACTGAAAACACAGAAAGAGCTGGATTTAGACAGTGAGGATTTTGCAAAGCTTCAGCATTTCACTCTTCCTCCCATGAATCTTGGGAGGCCAGCCACCTACAAGCAGAGCACCATGAGGCCCTTGAGGAGGTGCCAGAGCGACCGGGCGCGTCCCCAGGGGCACAGCAGGAGCAGGTCGGTCGGGCGGCGCGACAGCAGCCAGTCCCAGGTGGCCTTCAGCAGCCCCATCGTGAGTACCTGCAGCAACACCTCCCAAGTCACCCCTTCTGCTGCTTTTGTGGGAAACAGAAGGATAGAAATCTTCACAGACTCGAGAGGGTTTGATTCACAGCCTTAGAGATGTCTAGATTGATGTGAAAGGAAGGTACACAGACACTGAACAGAGAAATCACAAACTTATTCTGTAGAATATGCCTTAAGTAAGAAACTGTATTAGATAAGATGATGAAGGGTTTTATAGTGTAGTAATGTGATTGTAATAGAACAAGCTGAGTTTAGATGTTATAACAGAGACATAGAGACATGTAATAAGACCTTATTGGGCAAAAGTATCCACATTGCAGTAGAAAGAAGTAAAGGTGACAGGTTAGAAAAGCAAAACACTCTGTGGCAGCCGTCCATTGGATTAGAAAGTTGTATACTGTCTTACAACAAAGAACTTATGACCATCTTAGACTATGGCTGACTGCTTGCTGTCTTATAAATCTCATGGCCTTGGAGACTGATGTTATCTAAGCAATAAACCCTTCTTAGTCCGATCGTGGTCCCATCCCTTTGATTAACGTGACATCAGCCACAGAAAGCCAACAGGCAGAGAGGAGAAATCCGAGCCTTGCTGGAGCTAAGAGAGGGAAGGAGACAAAGAATCAGAGTCCTCGATTGGAGCATGCAGGCTGCAGTCAGGGGGGAGCAGGATCTGTTGCAATTTAGGTCTGAAGCTTCCCAAATTCACCCAGCCTCATTAAAGTCAGACTGTTCTGCTCTTCTTGAAAGTTTTTTAACAGACGTTTCAAACAAGGCTTTTGTGAACAATAAAAGGTCATACACTTTCAAAATTAGAATTCCAATTAAAACAAAAGGCCTGGAAAACACATCCAAATATTTTCATTTAAAAAATAGTCTAATAAAAGAATTCTCAGAACTTTATTTGCTGCAGTTTTTATAAGATCCTACTTACCTCATTCAATTCTGCTGTCATGTAGTAAGTACCACTTAAACTCCTACTGTTCTTGGAATATGGGAATTCTGTACGTTGTTATCCTAGTATTTTCCAGCCCAAACCTCGTGAGTTGCTGAGAACATCTCCGTGGATTCTTGAGAACCCATGAGCCATGACTTCTGAGAACTTCTTATATGTCATGACTGTTGAAGGATGATAAAGAAATTTCTTGCCAGTATATTTTCCAGTTACATTTTTTACTGCCAGGCCTTTTCTTTTTCTTCTAGAAATAAATATTTTTTTAATTCATTGTAAAGCAATGTTTTAATGCCCTATGACAATTGTGAAGATGTAAAAATAGAGACATTTAGATATTGCACAGAGCCTGCCCTGTATGACCTTTAAATGAGACATAGTACTATCCTTTGCCACCTGAGACAATTCCCTATTAATAAAATGGGAATATTAAATTTTTGGTGTCTCTATAGTTCCAGCCCTTTGGAAATTGCATCAACTCATCTGATGCATTTTTACTCTGCTGCAAATCTGCAGCATTCTGAGTACTCCTGGTATAGAGAATGTGTTTGTAGACCTGTGTGTATGTCAGCAGACAGATGTTTGTAAGAAAAATCCATCGTTCAACAATGGAACATGATAGAAAATTAACATTTACTCTCTCTACCTTTAGGAGTTCTTGCGAATAAAGAGAGTGACAGTACATTTTCTTCAAGATGGAATAGTTCCAATAAGCAGTGCCTTGCTATTAGAAATATTAGAAATATTAGAAACCAGAAACATTTAACAAAGATTTTCGTTGTCCCATGGTCATCAGATTTTCATGCCATTGAGTAGAAGAAATGCTATCAAGTTAATGAGGAAACCTTAAAACTGAATGGCACTAGCCATTTTACATCAGCATTTTCACTAACTAAAATTGTTAACATTAAAAAGGTGGCAAATTTAAATTATTATCATGATTAGTGCTTTTTTATTCCATTTTCTTTTTGCTTGGTTAGGGTTTTTAATACATGTTCAGGCTGAAAATTCAGGTCAGTGCTGCTTTCACTTAATGTGAAAAAGAAGATGAGAAAAGTTGTTCTAATAAATATTGATTTTTTTTATTGTTTTGTTTTTAAAACCTGTCTCTGAGGCCACAATTAGCCTGTCAATTTTCGATTTTTCCAGAGGAAAGTTTTGAGTTCAGAAATTTGCTGCTGAAGTGAAATGCCCAGTAGTGCATTGTCCTTTTTGACAAGAACTTGCAGCAGACATTAAGGATATAGATGAAAAAGAAATTGAGTGGGATGATGACAGATAGGAGAGATGAGATACACATGTAATAATTTGGTGTTTGTGATTTTCATTCTAATTGTGGCAATGCAGAATGAAGAAATTGAATGAAAAATCATGCAAGGTGTTGGTGAGATTCTAACCTTTATTATTTCAAATTTCATAGAATTCCCAACATAACCGTTTGACATAACTGTTTGAACAGTTCTATCTGCACATATGTGTTCTTCACTGGAATTGTCCTGTTAGCTATTTGGGATTATTCTGTGTACAAAGCATGGTATTGGCACAGTCCCATCACCCACAGAGCCACTGCAGTGCAATATTGTGAAATGGTTTCTTAAAATCAGCAGCTTTAACTTTCCAGCCTCTGATCCTTTTTAGGAGACCTGAGAAGATAACCAAAAAACCAGGCTTATCCTTAGCATGTTTTTGTTTGTTAGAGAAAGGACTGCATCAATACTGCAAACATGTCCCCGTATGTGAAGTAAAAACACATTAAAATACTGAGCCAGAAGAAACAGAGCTTTCTGGAGCAGGGAAAGTGCAAAGCTTTGTTCCAGCTTTGGATTTCAGCTGAGCTGCAAAATGAACAGTAGATTCATTTATAATTATGAGGATTATTTAAGAACTACTTGTCACTTTAGCAAGCAGAAGAGGGAGTGTAACATTCAGCACAGTACAGCCAGAAAGGTTCTTGGGTGACTTCTGTTGCCTGTTTACAGAACATGGGAAAACTCTGCCAGATGGAATGAGGTGAGGGCAATAGCTGAGGTGAACTAGAAAGCAGCTAAATAACTTTGGCAGTTCCTTAAAGAAGGCATGTTGGTTCATGGGAAGATGTCTTTTAAATTTGGAATTCCTTGTTAAATATGGCCCTGAATTTAATCCAAACTAGATTCTGCTAACATTAAATTTCTATTAAAAGTAATACTCCCGTAGTTCTACATCAAATTAAATTGTAGGGAAGTGACATTGTTAAGTAGTTTGTTTTGCAAATTTAGATTTTATTAGAAAGAGAGTGGTGGTAAAACTACAGAAATATTTCAGGAACAAGTAAATATGTATTTATTTATTTATTGCAAAAACTGAAGAAGAAAAGTTTGAGAGCACTTCTATTTCTGAGTGCAAAATGAAACTGCTCTGGAAACAAAAATTGATAGTGCTGTAATTAAACCATAAGCACAAAATGTTCTGTGTTGAAATAACTATCAGCTTCCACACTGAACTGGGAGACCCCAAGTATACATTCATCTGGAATGCCCTTTAATTCAGGAGTGAGCAGTTTCCAACTTAAGGGATACAGTATAGATTTTTGTGATTTTTAGTAGATCTCAAAAGAAATAAAATTCTGAGATCATCTTGGTTTTGAAGATGCATTTCCTTCTAATTATCTAGTGATGCAGCTTTTTGAAATACATAATCTTTCCATAGATGTTAAGCACAAAAGGCATTTTCTAGGTCTAAATTCAAGAAATCTATGAAGTTGCCAGTTATTCCTTGAGGACAAGGGTAAATGAAAATAATCCTGACTGAGTAATTTTTCTTCCAGGAAAAGGACGTGACTCCCGACAGCAGGCTGCTGAGGCGAGTGCGAGAAGCTGCCCTCCAGACTGAAAGCTTCTCTCCTTTTATCCATATGAAGACTTCCACATCCTTTACTGACTTTTTCCTTGCTCTTGCCATTTGCAATACAGTTCTGGTCTCCACAGCTACTGAGCCAAGGCAAAGGGTAATCTAACCTTAAATACATGAGGAAAATGGATCATGCTTCCATTTAACAACATAGTGTCCAGTGAAAACTGAAGTGGTGAAAAATTGTTTGTTTGAGAGTTGGCCTCTAGTTCCTTTACATTTTCTGTAATATCTACTGCTTCCATGCCTGTGTATCCCTTCCTAGCTTGTCGTCTTATGTTTGAAGGCTACCACAGGATCTGCACTTTTTCTTTTAGATTTTATATTATATATGCTGTAAGAGGTTTGTTGAACATACTGGGTTTTCTCTGATCTGCCAGGCAATTGACAGAACTACAAGGGCTGCATTACGTCTTTGTTTCAGAAGCAGATATACAAATCACCATCAATTTTGGATGCCATCTCACATATGGCTTCTCTATTAAATCTTTCCACCACAGTTAAATGGCAGGAGAGGGGAAAACAGGAAGTTGTTGTCATTTAGATGCAGAAAAGTAGAGAGAGGTTTTGAGAAGGGTCTTAAAGTTCACATTTATTTATTTTTAACCTTTGTTTTTCTCCTATTTCTAGGTCACAATCCCACCACCAATAAAACCTTCAGGAATCACCCTGGAGAAGATTCATCAGATATTTCAAAGGCTAAAATTAGCAAGCCTTAGTCAATCTTTTTCATCATCTCAGTCTAGCTCACAGCTTGGTGCCAGCTTCAGCGCAAAGAACACCGAGGAGCCTCTTGCTGTGCTGGAGGGCTGTGACAATGAAAACGACGGCTCTGCCAGCAGTGGAGGCCAGGAGCTCCAGGACAAGGGCAGCACAGAGATTGGTGCTCCTTCCTTGGATGAAGTTTTTGGGTCTGCAACCAACACTTCTCTGCCAACAGAGTTTTGTTACGAGGCTGAGAGCCCAGACGAGGCAGCTCTGGTCTATGCTGCCCAGGCCTACGGCTTCGTCCTGGTGTCCCGGACGCCCGAACAGGTCACGGTGCAGCTGCCACAGGGCACGCTGCTGACATTTGACATCCTCTACACCCTGGGGTTTGACTCAGTCAGGAAAAGGATGTCTGTGGTGGTGAGGCACCCTCTAACCCAGGAGATTGTTGTCTACACAAAAGGTGCTGACTCTGTAATAATGGACCTGCTGGACAACTCCACCACAGGTAATTAGCCAGGGAGATTTTTCTGCTGTGTCTACTGACAATAAGTGTGCTGTAGTTTTTTCTGCATGAAATACTATATCTAGATATTAGGAGTATAAAGAGAGAATAAGCTTTGTCTAGTGTTATCCTTGCAGATCAGAACTGAGATATTTATTCAACTTCAGAAGTGCTTAGAATATGAAATGGGATAATTAAATTCACTGGTAATACTAACCCATGGGGATTGTGTACTCTGCAATAATACTGTCATAAGGGCCTGACTGTTGTTTTTCAGGTTGTCAGCAAGAGTGCTGTATTATTAATTAAAAAAAAAAAAACACAAGTAATGTTATCTTAAAGGAAACAGGAGTTTTAGCAATATTTCAGCTTCTGCACAGCCAATACTTTTGAGCTTTTCAAGAACTTGGTATTATAATGGAATGCACTTTTCTCCAATGCCAACTTTTTTTAATCTTTGGCCATTAGATTGAAAATTATCTGTACTTAAAATATGGAATCTTCTCCTTGTGTTTCATAGGTGACATTAGCTCAGATAAGAGACAGAAAAGAATAAAAGAAAGAACACAGAAGCATCTGGACTACTATGCCCATGATGGACTGAGAACCCTGTGCATAGCTAAGAAGGTGGGAGAGCACCAGGTTCCACACATGTCAATAAAATTGCCAGAATAATATAGTGATTATAATTCTGCTTCAGACAACCAGCCAGATATAGCCCATCTCTTTGTCCCTCTATTTGCCTTGTCTGGAGTCTTTTTTTTCCTTTTTCCTCAATGTGACCAAATGAGAGATTTTTAGTCAGTCTCAAAACATTTATTTCTGTTTCTGCTGTAGTAACTCCTCTGAGTTACTGAGTAGCTGACCTACTCTACAATGCTTCCAAGCAAGAAACAGAGTCTGCAGAACAGCCAACCTTTTTTCTCTTTTGCTTGGCATTCAACTTTCAAAAACCTTACTCTCAGCCTGAATTAGTGAATTTTAGTGTCATACTTTCATACAGAAGTTGTCAATGTGCAACAAATAGATCATATTCAAGCTCTGGAGAAATGTAGATCAGCCCTCAGAAACTGTGTGCTCTCAGCTAAGCAAGAGTTGTGTGAGCAAGTTTCTATATGTCACATTTTTGAGTCTCAGCTGTAGATCATTTGTACAAACTACTTGTTCTTGCAGTTTTCTATTGGAAAAGTTATTTTAAAGATGACACAGTACTTTACCAGTTTGGATAGGAGTTGAGTCTCTGTGATCCAGAATGTTGGCATTCCTCTCTTATTTCAATTTCAAATAAACACTGCTTAAATTGTGTTGTGCAGGTCTTGAATGAAGATGACTTTAAAAAATGGGCCAATTTTCGTCGGGAGGCAGAAGCTGCAATTGACAACAGAGAGGAGCTGTTAATAGAGACAGCACAGCATCTGGAGACCAAACTCACCCTGCTGGGTAGCTAAAAATAAGAATTGTCATTGCGTGAAGTATCACTTGCTCTCCTGTGATAGTCTTGGCAGTATGGCAGACAACAGCTTATACTAATTTATATCTAAAATACTTCCTCTGTGGTTTGGAAATCTCCAGGCTAGGGAGATAAAATCCAATGACAGTGTCTATACAAGTTCTCATGCATTTTGGGCAGCAGTAACTTTGAAAAAGTTACTTGAAGCTGTTGTGTGCCCCGAGCAAAGAATATGCACATCAGCTGTTACTGTGGCTCAGCTGACACACAAGTTCCCACAATTCAATTGTGCATCCATAGCCATAGATAAACCTATAAAATACTGTAAATTAACTTCCATTTTGAGCACACATTCTGAGGGAATTTTGGTAATTGAACTGTATTATAAAATCCAGTAACTTGAACATGTAGGTGTTTTCCTACTGAGTTCCTGCTGTTGTTGCAGTGTTGTGCTTGCTTTGTGCACTTTGTAAAAAGATGTTTAGCATTAAAACTTACATTGATTGACATTTCTGCATCATTCATCACCATCATATCTAACATCATTCTGTTAAATTATGGAACACTGCAGTGCTTTCTGTTCTATTTTGTTTGCAAACATTTTGTTCTTTACGACTGATTTTTGGAGTTGTCTCAGTCTCATTTTTCTCTGACTGCAATTTGTGCCCATACTTTGTTGGATTTCTGCGATTGCAAGCAATAGCTTGCATTATGGCTTCTCATAATCTCTGCAGTGATTTAAAAAATTAGAGTAATAATGGTAAATGCCATAAGCAGACCACATAAGAGTTAATGTAGATCTTGTCAGAGTCTGTTACCTTTGCCAATTACTAAGGCTCTATATGCTTTCACACTTCAGTTTGCAAAATGTGTTCCCTTAGCCTAAATCAATATCTATCTTTAATGTACCACAGTTACAGCATCTTCAAACTGACCTCTAGTGGAAGGGATAAGGAGTATTGTAACATTCAGATGGTCATTTCCCAACATCATCAGGATGAATGTTGGCATCTGATTCTAAGTTTGTGCACGTTCAAAAAGAAAACGTACTGTACTGTTTCTTCTGCCTTTGATGGCTGAAGCATCTGACTTGACAACAGGGACAGCATCCATTTAAACAGTCAAAGTTCATCTTTTCTGGTTGCTTTGATGGGACTTAATGCAGTATTTTTAAAATTCATATGCTGTGATTCCTCTGCCAGCACATTGTCATTTTGGATTATTAGGAAGAAATGAAATGCATTGTTCTTGCAATGAGCAAAATGAGACAGAACTTGATTGTTGACATATTCAGACCTTAATCCAAATGCAGATCATGTGCCTGCATGTTTATTTGTTGGACAAAACCTTGTTTCAATTCTCAATAAGTTCAGGAGCGTGTCTGGAAAGCAAAGAGCTTTCTTTAAACAAGAAAATAGCAACTTGATTTTCAAGAAGAAGAAAATTATTTCTCTTCTTTTCCTATTTGCCCAGGAGCAACTGGGATTGAAGATCGCCTGCAAGATGGAGTACCTGACACTATTGTGTCTCTCAGAGAAGCTGGGATAAAAATTTGGGTGTTGACAGGAGACAAACAGGAGACAGCAGTTAACATTGCATACTCCTGTAAGCTTCTGAACCAAAGGGATACTGTCTTCACCATTAACACTGAAAATAAGGTGAGTAAAGAAAGACAAAATGCACAGAATTTCCTATCTTACCTTTTCTTTGTGTCTTGCAGTTTGGCAATCTGTTGCTTTAGACCTCACTTAACAAAGAACAGTCAAAAAAACCCAAATAGCATTAGGAGCAAGAGGCACAGTGAGCTCAGCTCCTCCACGGGCTGGCAGGAGGCCGTGGAGGGCAGGCAGGGCTTCCTTGTGTGACCAGACAAGTCACACATCTGCGTTGTCTCAGGTTTTCTCTCCAGAGAACCAGGTTACCAATACAAGCTTGCTTTTCTCAATAAACCTATTGTGAGGATTAAGTAAATACTGTTAAAATACTGACTGTTTTCCTTATGGTGGCATTGCATGGAGCAGTGAGATGGCCTGGTTTCCAACTGCTTTTGTCTGCAGCTCTCTGAAGGAGAAAAAGCACTGTGCAAATATCTGTCTCTTTCAATGTCATGGAAATAGAGAAACACGCAAAGATGATGTGGAATCTGGCACAGAAAACATTCCAAGGTGTAATTCCATTTGAAACACGTATCTGCTTTAACAGGAAGCAGAATGAATACGTTTAGGATGGAAATTAGACTTGTGTCAGAGCAGAGATGCTACAGGCAGGACCACCCTGGCTCCTGGAAATGCCAGCATGGTCACTCACCCACAGCAGCCTCAGTGCCCTGGATCCAGGCTCAGAGGCAACCTGCACACACGTGGGGACTTTGGGAATCCTCTTGGTTCAGGGGACACTGGAGATTCTCCACAATAAGATTTCGTTTCCTCACTTTCAAAATTAAACCAAAGACAAACTTCTGAAAGAAGCTCCCAATAGCAGCAATGAAGGACACAAGTAATATATACAAAGCATTTAACCTGTAATTTTGCCAAACTTAGGTCTGGAAGTGGTGTCAGTGGGAAGGGCTTCTCCTTACCCCTGAGCCTGGCAGATTATTCAAACACTGAAAATTAAATATCTTCCAAGAGGATGCAACATAATTAGATAGCTTGGTGGATTTGTTTCAAAAGGCAAGTCAAGGCAAACCAGGAATTTCCACTACTGTTTTTGGTTTGTTCACAGAAAGATGACGTTTCTTCAATAATTTTAGGGGTTTTAAGTGTACATGCTAGGTGCAGGTTTTTATTAGATGCCAGAGGTACATTTGATTCCAGAACCTCCCACTTAAGTGTAATTTAAATCTTGCAAACATCCTACACATGTACCTTATGCTACATAAAGTGAAAATAACATTATAGAACTGAATCATCACTCAATAGAGCTGACAGAAAAGGCAGAAAGAGGACTGATTAGCTCCTCAGATATTCAGGGCCATGCCACAGAAGGAGGACTTTGAGTACTAAGAGGGAGCAAAATAACTTTGATATCATTTTGGATTTTCTCTCCAGTTTAGGAGATCTGGATGGGAGTGGTGAAAGTTTTCCCCTTAAATCTGTTTCTATCTAGTACTAAGTCAATTCCAGTTGTTGGCATCTAAAAGGGGACTTGAAGCAGATTTGCTAAGACAGAAGGGTATTGTTTTTGAGGCACAGTGCTTGAAAATATGAAGTTTTATTTCTGTTTCTAATTGTGAAACATGCCTGATGTGTGACTTAGAAAAGACCTAACTCTGGAAGTTACTGGGTGATTTTGAAAATGTGGACCTCTTGTTTCTCTTACCACAGTTTATTATCTCTGGAAGCCAGTGCTGCAGTATCTCACATCATTCATATCAGAACTAGATTTTTCAATCTCCTTAAAAGAAAATATTTTCTTTTTAATTTCTGAACTCTCAGCACAAAGGCACACATGCCTTCCTGATGTAAAGATTATTATATTTTCTTTTAGAATAATTCCTTACCTCAGTTAACTGGCTGATAAAATGTGCACTGTTTTCACTGAGGGATTGGATGGTGTCATATTGAAATAATCTCCAATCAGATGAATCAGTGCATTTCTCAATTTCCCCTAATGCTCATCTGATAGGCTTAAACCCACTGGCACGATTATACAAACATACATTTGGCAAGGTGCTGTGCTGTAAAGGGAGATGGAGATAACTATTTCTAGCACCACCTCTGTTTTCTCACAGGAAACTTGTGAATCTCTCCTGAATTTAACCCTGGAAGAGGTGAAGAAGAATTACGAGTACGACAAACCACAGAGGAAACTTTTTGGCCTCATGCCATCATCCTTCTCAGTCCCTGAGGCCCCCAGCCCCGAGTTTGGGCTGGTGATCGACGGGCGGACGCTGAACGTGATCTTGCAGGGCGGGCTGGAGGAGAAGTTCCTGGCGCTGGCGCGGCACTGCCGCTGCGTGCTCTGCTGCCGCTCCACCCCTCTGCAGAAGAGCATGGTGGCCAAGCTCGTCCGGAGGCAGCTCAAAGCCATGACCCTCTCCATAGGTACCTCCCCTCTGCATCTCACACAGACACCTGAAAGCAGGGTCTCTCCTGGAGAGAAGTGTGTGGGATATCTTGTACGGGGCAGAGTTTTGTGCCTCAGGTAGACGCAGTGAGCAAGCAGCATTGGTTAATCTTTCCTGATCAAAACCCGTCTAAAAGTTCTGTTTCACCTTTCACAAAACAAATCTGCCCTCCTTTAAACAGGATGAAGGCACTCCAGATTCAGAATCTCCCAGCAGTCCCTTTCATGCACATCAGTACAAACACATGTACATATTACCTCCAAAATGTCCTTGTTTTGGGCCTGAAAATCACTCATGATTAGTCATTATTTTATCTTTTCATAAAGCCCTTTTCCTGTCAGACTTTCCCTGGTGAAAACAGAATTATCTCCAGAGTGGTATTAAGCACTGACTCATTTGCCTTTTACCTCCAAATATTATGAAATGCTTTGAGTCTCCTTCCACACTTTTGGTAAGTGATGCCACTAAAATCCTTGATGAATTGATTTAGATGACTCCAAACTAAACAAATACACTTCTGTAACAAAACAGAAAAGGAAGTCTATTGTATTTTTGAAATATTACTTTGCGTTACAGTTCAAACCATAAGCTTTCAGCCTTCTGCATCATTTACTGTACCAGCTAACCTAATTTACAATCTCCACATTGCAGGCAATAAGCATGGTCATTCTTTCCCTGGAAATTTGGTTACATATTTGACATATTGCTGCGAGTTGAAATGAGCAAAATAATTCTTGAAACTGGCTTGTTATGTTGTCATCTGCAATCAGATTTGTCATAGATTCAGAGAATTCAGTGAAATAAGGTGTTGCAAAACATGTTCCTGAGCATATGGTCTTGGCCAAGCAGAAACACAAAATGATGCTGATGTAAATGGTGTTGGGGTTGCTGTGTCACCAACCAGCTGGTCCCAATGCTGGATTTTGTTCTGGTGGAGCCAGGTCTCCTGGGAAGGAGGGAGACCAAGACCACAGCCTTGATGCTGTGCTTGATGCCATGCATCAGTTCCCCTGGTCAAACTGCATGGTAGTACAGAATATTTTAAATAATCAGCATAGCTGAGATTATTTCCTCCTAATGGAGGCACCCTTTCTTGCATTGTCATTGTTCCCCCCTGTCTTCCCATTCTAGGGGATGGTGCAAATGATGTAAGTATGATTCAAGCAGCTGACGTTGGAATTGGAATATCTGGCCAAGAAGGCATGCAGGTATCCTCTCAGTTTCTTTCCTCTTTTGCCAGGTAGTCCCTTAAGACTTAACAAGTTTCATAGTGGCCCTACACTCTCAAGTGTCATCTTAAAAATGCAAGTTGTCATCATAAATTAATATGCAGTTTGTAATTATGGCCCAAAAAAAAGAGCATTTTGAGACAAAAAATTGTCATATGAGGACAAACCTGTGTTTGCTCATGAGACTGGAAAATTAGCAGATGTCTGCCCAGTGTTAGGTGAGCATCTGGTTTCTGAATCTTCTCAGCTGCTGCATTTCCAGGTTTCCAGGTTTTGTGGATTCTCTTCCACCATCCTCTGCCCTTCCTGTCCTTTCCCACACATTCCCCTTCCTTATTCCCCTTAAATCAAGAGCTCTGCAGAGACAGAAAGTTCTAACTATGTTCTTGAGGGTTGGTTTGTTAGTTTGCTTCTTCTACAATATTTAATAGTAGGAAATTACTTCAATGTCTATGTTCAAATTTTGTTACACAGCATGTGAAAAGGATGTATTGTAAATGACCTTCTGTTCCTTCTCCCAAAGGCTGTGATGGCCAGTGATTTTGCAATATCCCGATTTAAGCATCTCAAAAAGCTCCTTCTTGTCCATGGACATTGGTGCTATGCTCGTCTGGCAAAGATGGTGATTTACTTTTTCTACAAAAATGTGGTAAGATGATTAATATTATTAAGTTTTCATCCTAGCAAAGGTTAATTCCAGGTCTGAGGGCTTTCTTGGTTGTTTGTTTTTTTTGTTTTTGCAGGTTATACTCTAACTTTTTATGAAGCTACAGTTCATGTTTCTTCACTTTGCAAGTTTATAGTATGCCCCTTCCTTCTTAGCAAGGTGCTGCATAGAGCATAGAGAAAAATACAGGCTCTAAATATATTTTGAAATAGCATTATTCCAGAGGGAAAAAGGACTCAAGGCTTAGCAACTTTATATGGCAGCACAAGAAACTTTATTAATAATACCCATGAGCCTCAAAATAAAATTTGCATAAGGCAGATCAGATTATTAGCACTCAAATGTAGATGAGTGTTCACTAAGAACTGCCTGCCTGTAAAACCTCTGAATTTTTATAGGAACCACTTGCAAGTAATGATGCATTCATATCTGTCATTTTATTAAAAATTTAATGTATATGCAAATGACCCTTGCATTGAAGTACGATATAAAGTGGAAAAAATTAATTCAGTTTCTACGAGACTGGGAAAACAAGTCCATTTGACATGAAATACACTCTGAGCATGAAAGGCTTTTTACCTAGAATTCAAGGTATCTGGTTTTTTGTGAAGTTTTTAATAATTTTCAATAAGGATTGCTTCTTATTACTGTTAAATTTTGTAGTGAAAATGAACAATTTTGCTTTTTTTGACTGGACATCCTTTTAGAGTTCAAAGGCTATTTATTTGCAATGTGAAATAGTTCTCCAGACTAGGATGCTGCTGTTCTTTAATCTCCCTCATATCATTAGGGAGCAGCACGTCTTTGATTCCACATGGACAACGAGATTCTAAAATCTGGTGCTCAGGGCTGTGAACAGTTTACTTAATTATTCTCTGATATGTTCTCAAAGAACCATAATGGCTTTTAAAAAGCTGTATCACAGTCGATCACCCTTAAGGTGTATTGCTTTATGGAATGAAGAGCAGTGCCCTTAACCAAAATCCTGAACTCTTAATTAACAGTGTCTCAATTAACGCCACAGGTGTAACTGTGTGTTTGTATTTGCTTCTCCCCAGTGCTACGTCAACCTGCTCTTCTGGTACCAGTTCTTCTGTGGCTTCTCAGGCAGCACCATGGTAGATTACTGGCAGATGATTTTTTTCAACCTCTTCTTCACCTCAGTGCCCCCTCTTCTCTTTGGAGCCCTTGACAAAGATGTTTCTGCAGAAACGCTCCTACGTCTGCCCGAGCTGTACAAGAATGGACAAAATTCAGAGGTATGTCATGACTGCTGAAAATACTGCTTGATAATCCAAAGGACCACAGGTCTTTTTCTTCAGGAATGAGGGAAGGAAGAAAAGAGTTTTGACTTACTTGGAATGTTGAAACAACAGGAGCCCAACCTTCTGTCTCTCCAGTAATGCATTCCACCCCATGGGAGATATGACACCATAGGTCACTACATAAGTTTAAATATGGCAAACAGTCAAATTAAAATGGCACAAAATCAGTGTTGCATTAGAAGAAAGGATTTTTACCAATTTTATAAGTCTAGAAGGAGCTTGGATAAGGAATTTGAGGAATAAGATCCCTTGTGAAGGGATGTGACATTGGCAAAATTCAGCTTTTAATATTCTTGGTAGACTTGGTAATATTCCTAAGGTAAAATTCTTCACTTAACATAGATAAAATGCCTGTTTAGAGATAAGCCTTTGGTTTAATCAGCTGTTCAGGAGGTATTTATTCATGGAACGAGACCAGTTAGCAATAATTAGTAGTTTGAATGGAAGACAAACACCAATTATGTTTGCAGGGCAGGCTAGAGACTTATATCCCATCATAATGACTGTTATCTGTAAACTCCTGCAGATATACAACTTGTCAGCTTTTATTATTACAATGTTGGACGCCTTCTATCAAAGCCTCATTTGCTTCTTTGTCCCCTATTTGGTAAGTAACAGACTTATTAATATTCTCACTCTCCTGTCCTCTTTAGAAGCAGTAAATTCAGTTCTGAATAGTCAGGGTTCCTTCACCACAGCCTCTCTGCCTGTTTTGTAGACGTACAAAGACTCTGACATAGATGTGTTTTCCTTTGGAAACCCCATCAACACCATCTCCCTCCTGACCATTCTCTTGCACCAGGCTCTAGAAATGAACACATGGGTACGTATTTCACCTGTCCTGTTCACAGCACTGGTATTTTTGTGAATGTTGCATCTTGTGTAGGCATAGAATTCTCGTTCAGAGTCATTTACCTGAATTCCGGGTCACTAAAGGTAAGTAACAGGTACACTACAATTTCACATCACAAAAGGTAAGTAACAGGTAAATGACAATTTCACAAAGTGCCAGGATTTGTTATTATCCCCAGGTTAATACCTTCATGTGCACAGTGACAGAATTTATTTCTATCATGCCTTTGGACAGGACAGTACCAAATACTTGCATGCCTCAATATATGAGGAAGTGTTACTTGGAGAACCGTATTCACTGCTGTTTTCTAAATTGCTTTCTGGCTATTTCTCCTACTGCAGATCTCAGTAAAATGCACTGTTAGATGCACTCTTTGCAGCTGCCTTTGTCCCCTCCTGTCTCACACCCAGTCAGGGTCTCACTGGCATCACTTGTGCTTGCAGACCGTGCTGCAGCTGGTGACAATGATCTGCAGTGTGGCTTTATACCTCATCTTCTCCATCATCTACAACGCTGCCTGCCTGCTCTGCAACCCCCCCACCAACCCCTACTGGATTATGGAGAGGCAGCTCAAAGACCCCATCTTCTATTTATTGTGCCTCATCACCCCTGTCATCGCGCTCTTACCAAGGTTTGAATGCTTTCCTGTTCTCCTTTTGTGGGTTTGCAGACATGTGAGTGAAGAAACAATTGTGATGTGAACAGATATGTCATGTGTCAGACACGTGCTGCACAGGGATAATTGATCAGCGTGGAAGTCAAATGCCTGAGTTCAACCTTCCAGTTCATGAACCATTCATTCATTCAGTTATATAACCCTAGATCAGTCACTATATATCTTCTACTTTTCCCATCAGGAAAACCTTTCTTTTTGGGGTGCATCAAAATTTACCAGTACAGATCTGCTATGTAATTGTTCACTGTCATAACCACAATGTTGTTGAGCAGATCAAGATTATAAGCAAATCTGACATATTCTTATATGTTTGAAAGTTACTAAATATATTCTTGGTTTTAAGTAAATTACGATGCATTACTAAGCTGAATTTAAGAGCATTTCTATATGAAAAATATTCATTGCATCCAGAATTTTAGTTTAACTTTGTATTGCAAAAAATCAGATATGTTAAAGATAACTTTAATTGAAACTGGATAATATTTGGAGAGGGATAGTTATTGTGATGTGTTGCTGAAAAAATGGTTTAAAAATCAGAATTATTCCGTTCCCGTATACGTATGGGAACATTACTACTTTTGGTGTTCAATACATTACTAATTCTTAAAGCAGGTATGTTTTAAGTTGCACCATTTGTTTCAAATATTTATTTGTTATTTGCTTGGACATTGAAAGAAATGGGTTGGTTTGACTGTCTTGCTAGTTTCCCTCTCATCCTAATTCCCATGAAGTAATACAGCACACTGGTATTACAAAATTCAGGACAATATTTTTAGTATCTGATTTTGTAAGTGCTTTAAGGCATTAGAATCTGAGCCTTAACTTGGCTGAAAAAGAACTTTTAAAGAATAGATGGTGTTTTTCTTCAAACTATTATTATTTTCCCATTTGAGTTGAGATGCTCTTGTGATTTTATGTTACATTATATAAGTTCAGATCAGAATAAAGAACACAATTCAGTAAGGTCTCATGTCTTCTAGGCAGGGCATTCTTTTCCAGTCTGTTTTGCTCCTGCATGACTTTTGTTTTCCTATCAGCCTCATTCACAGTGTCATTTTTGACCCTGAGCTTTCTGCTCAGAGCTGCATCCAGCACGTGGTTAGAGGGCTCATGTCTCCATCCTGGGAATTTAGCACAGTTAAGACCCTTGCTGCCTCAGCAGGTTACTGAGATTAAGGGTTATATATTCATATCTTCAAATCTGGACAACTGCTGTTCCTTCATATTGGTACCCCAATTATTTTCTGCACATTCCTTCATCTGCAGAATATCCAGGACCTATTTCTACTCCAACTGAGCTGTGCCAGCAGATCAGCAGTGGTGAAACCACCCTTTGCTGAAATTCACTAAATTTTAACTTCCATTCCATGGTCCATCACACTGTGCTGCTTGCTCCCTGTCTCTTCATTTGGTGTCTTGAGGTTCTGGGTTCCTTCTAAGAAGTTTTTTTTAAAATAATTGCTGTCCTGGCTTCTTCCCCTCAGCACTGCCTTTTGTTTGGGCTGCAGGACTCAGGGGAGGTTTGCCCTGTGCCCTGCCTGGCCTCACAGCCTGCAAGTGAGAGCAGTTTACAGGACAGGAGACACAGTTTGCCATTCCTTCTCTGTCATCCTGGCTGGTTTACCTGGAACTTGCACAAAAGATACAGGAAATGAGCTGAGGAGAAAGACACAGGACATTGTGACCCACAGCAGATCTACACAAAAAGAAAGTCTTGGGCTCTCCCATGCTCTTAACTTCCTGACCAGCCCTGGGATTCTGTTGGGATTGACCAGCCTGAGCACAGGCACAGCAAATAAACTTCATCCACTCCTGCCTGAGCAAGCCCGAGAAATCCATTGCTTTAAAAGCCCTTTCTGTACTGTTGCTTGTTAGCCTTTTTAATCTTGTAAATCTTGTTTATACACATACATTGAGCAGCAGGATGTGAGGATGGCACCTTTCAAAATGCAGTTTCACAGGGTACCCATGTTTGTTATAAAATACATGTTGAAGTCACCTATGTAAAGGTCAAATACTAATAAAAAGATGCCTTGAAAGAGACTTTGATTTTCACACAAAGCTGACATGACATGGAGAGAGGATGTATGCAGTCTCACAGCACACAATATTTAGTTACATAAGTTCTCTGTCCTGCAAAGGGCAGGGAGGACGTTTCTGTTGCTGCTTTCTAAAAAAAAATCCAAAAGCTGAGGTTTTTAACTTCTCATTTGCTCTTATCTAACAAATTAAGATCTCTTCTTTAGCCTGTTTTAGCAGTATAAATGCAACTTCCATATTTTCAAATATTGCATCTCTTGAGATTTTTTTTCTATTTTTCTTCACTTTTCAGCAAACAAGTAGTTATAAATACTAAAAAAAAATTTAGTATTTACACATATAGTTGACTCTATACAGGTCAAGCTAAATATATAGTAACATGTTGTGTTAAGATCCGGGAGTTAACTTTCATCTGCCAGGTATAAGGTATCTGTACAGTAATGGAAAATTAGTATCTGTATTTGGGAAATATGATGTAGATTATGGAATGAGCCCACTGATAAAAAAATCCATTCCCTTCCTCCTTCATCAGGTTCTTTATTTTTGCTCTACGAGGAACCCTTGGAGCATCTCTTGTTCTGAAAGCACAGCAAGTAGATAAACTTCCTAAGGAGCAACAGGATCTTGAAATCCAGAAACTAAGGTCAAGAAAAGAAACTACTTCGAGTGCACCTGTGGCCGCACCTGCCTCTAATGAGGACCTTGACCAAAGCATCAGCCACTTATGTGTGTCACCATTTCTACATCCAGCAGCAGCCCTGTCTCCCAGGGACACAGAAAATCAGGGAGCTTCTGCCTCTCATCCTCTCGGCAGAAGGACACATGAGGAAGGCTATTACTTCTTTAACAGGTGGGCAGAGGAAGAATCTGCTGCTACTGATTCTTCTGCAGGACCTTCCTCTGGCCATTATCCCCTTGTAGCCAGCAGGGAAACAGCTCCTGGGCAGGATGGTGGCAAACTGACTAAAGATTATCTCAAAAACTTTAATTGCGGAAGCCACCGGCGGTCAGTGAGTTCAGTGACACTCTGAAGAAATGTTTGAAAATGGAACCCACAGCCCATGTGGAGAAGGACTCAACAGGAAAAATAAAAATGTTTATGCTTAGCCATTGTTCTCACCAGAAATGGAGAGAGAGGCGACTGGAGTGGTGCAATAGCAACTCCAATATGCAGCTTTAGCTGAATGCATCATTGTCTGGGTTTATCAGTGCATGACTTTTTGATCTTCCTGGTTTGGTCATGTCACAGGAACATTACATGAGCATCATGCAGTTGCTGAGAATTGCACAATTACTTTCTTTTAACAGATATTTTTGTATCATATTAATAGGGAATACTTGTGAAGTTTCAATGTTGTTATTATTATGCTATTGAGTTAATAGAAAGAGAATCCATTCTTTATTAAACCAAGTCAAAGCAATGCATCCCACTCTAGATTTTTACTATCCAAGTCTTAAAAAGAGCTTAGTAACTTAAAAATTATAATTCTTGTGAAAAATTACTACCTGCAGATACTAAAGGTACTTGCAGAATAATAGCAATGGAGAGGCATTAGAGAGTTCCACGTTTTAATACATGTACTTTACACATACAACAATATCAGCTCTACAGCCTCTGTTCCCTGAAGAGTAAGATTTTTATGCAGATAGCAGTTTGACCTGATATTGTTAAGAAAAGGACAAATGAGCTTATAAAGTTGAAGAATACAAATACTAAACTACGTGAACTGCCAAGACAACTCGGTGGTAAAAGGAGTCTACTTCTTCATACCTACAAAAGTAGACAGATATAACAAGTCACATTCAAGGATTTATGTCCTAGAATTCTTAAATTGTCCCTGATTTTTCTTCTAGAAATTCAGTTTCTCATTTCAGTTCCCTATATTGTTATGTGGTGCTGCTGCATTCAATCAAGTATGAGTCATGGTCCTCCCCACAGCTGGTCACAATCATTAGCTGATGGATCTCAATAATGGAGATTTTGACAAGCCATCTATGAAGGTGCCTAATCACACTGTAGTAAGTACATGGTGTAAATGGTCTACATGGTGTAAATGACCAAAATATGCGTAATATGTTAGCCCTTTTCTGGTATCTCAGGGCAAAAAGATGCAGAAGAAAACCATAAGATGTCACCATCATAACTACTTATTGCAATGCAATGAAAGGTGACTGATATTTCTTATAGAAATGTTGACTAGTAAGACCATTTCCCAAGGTTTTCTTCACAATGTGGGATAAAATCTTACCTAGTTTAAAATTCAAACCACCTGTACTTTTGTGAATCTACCACTGGTTCTGATTTAATAGGTTTTTAGCCTTTTTTATACATGCTGTGTTTAGCTATTTACTACCTATGACAACATGTGATCTTTCTAATAACCTATTTAGCAAATGCTAATTTAACTTCTGTATGTTATAATAATTACTGTAGCTAGAGTCTTCAAGTTCTTACTTTAAAACAACTCAACTAAAATTGAGTAGCATATCTCCCAGTGGGATTTCTGGTAGCCAGAGCAAGATCATATGTTAAGAACTCCTTTTGTTACAGTATTAATTGTCAGCAATTAAACAATTCAGTAAGAGATTTCTTTTTTTCTGCTTTATGAGCAAAATGAAGGAAAATAGGTACAGATGAGATTATTGTTAATGGAGGGTGAGATTGCTCAAATGTTTGCTCACTAGCTGGAACAGAGCTGGGGCAGCAAGACTAAAGAACAATCCTTTACCATTCACAGCTTTTTTTTACATTAAATGGCCCATTTCCTTTGAGCTTAAAGATGTCACTTGCTTACACATTGTACTACAAAATGTGAAGTGTTTTATAGAAATAAGTGTGATAAGGTCATGCCTTGCTGTGCTGTTGAGAAGACAAAAACAGAGGTGAAGGAGTGCTTTTCCTACAGTCACCCCTGAGCAGCAAACTCCTGTTTGCAGAGGCTGTTCCTCTGCAGAGTAGGAACCCTTACCAGAAGAGCTAGATGACAAATGTATCTGAATGTGCACGGGGTTAGACAGGATATGTTTAACCAAATCTGGAAGACTTCCTGAATTGAATGCCAGTTGTATGCTTTCCTGAATTGAAGGCCAAGAATTAATCTCATGTTTTCTCATCAGTCTCTGCAAAACGGTTCTACCATGGATTTTGCCCTGGCTTAGGCAGAAGGGCATACAGAAATAGCATAGAGGGGAGGGAAAACAGGATTGATTAGGAACTCCAGCAAAATAACCCCCTAAAAGCTATTTAGTGATGCATTTCCTGCTGTGTCTGGGAATAAAAGAAGTGGAAGAGTCCTTTTCTAAGTATTTTCTAGGCTGCAACCAAAAATAGTTATGTTGGTTAAAAGAAATAAATAATCAACTTTGCATGGATGCAATTTTGTATGCCTTAAATAATTCTGTAGCTAAACACACAAACTGATAATTTTATTGTGTAGGAGATTGCCACAAATGGTCCAATGGATGAATTTACCCGGAGTTTGCAACATAGAGGAAAACCACCCCTTCGTTTTCCTTGATCCTTGAGGAGAGAGAAAGCTGAAATAAACAGAAAAGAAAGGCAGCACCATGCAAGGCTTGACCTCTGCAGTGCAGCTGGCTCCAGAGCTTTCTGTATCTCCCCTCCAGTGCTGCCAGCCATCCTCTGAAGCAGATGCTGCCTCAGTTTGGACCCATATTAACTGCTAAACAGTGTGATCTTCCTTCTGCTCCTGGCTATGCACTTACCATGAACTAGCTCTTGTTAAAAAAAAATGTTGAACAGGCACTTACTTCCCTTTGATCATGAGGTAAATTAGCTGAGACTATCCATCCTTTGGGGATGTAAGATCAAGAGAAAAAACTTTCTTTTCCAGTGAAAACAAGCCTACAGCAAGACAGATACTCTCCTAAGGAATTTCTTTGGAAGAAGGGAAGTGTATTTACTAAATGGGTTATTTAGACCTAACTGGATTTCCAAGGTAGCTTTATTTATTTATTTCAAGACATATTTAATAATACTGTCAAGGTCCATGTTCCATTAATTCTAATGTGAATGCTCCATAACAGAACAGGTGTCTCATTTTTAATGTAACCTCTGGTGATACTCAATATTTCATATGCTTGGATAATAAAACAATTAAATAACGGAGGGGTGTGTGAAATTACTGCATTTTTTTTTATTCTTGTCTATGATGTTACTTTAATGATTCTGCATATGGAGCAGTGCTTTGAGCTACACATAGCTTTACCTACGTGAAAAGGAGGAGGTGACATCTCACAGGGAGGTGAGCAGGAACTGACCTGCCAGGTCTGTTGGCTCACAGATGCAGTCCCCTGCTGCTTGTGTGGGCAGTGAAGAGCCATCCCTCATGTTCTCAAAACAGGCAAAATCTGGGCTCTTTTAACACGAGATGCAGGGAGTGCAAACACACATACACTTTGTTCATGTCTGTCTCAATACAGCCAGCTGGAGATGTCTCTGGCAGTTATTGCTGATTATCTGCTGCAAGTCAGCAATAACTCTGCAGTGTAAAACCCAGAACTATCCAGGTGTGAGAGAGGAAGGATTCCAGCTTGTTCTCTTTCCTTACATATCTCTTTTAATACTCTGTGGAGATGAGTTCTCTGCTGAAGCACAGCAAGCAGCTACTTTTCCCAAAGATAAATTGCATTTACTTCCCCACTTTGTTGGCTGATGCTGCAATGTGTAATTCATTTGTTTGGCTGTAGTTTGAGGTATGAGTACAGAGCTATTAACTTAGGGGTAAGGTGACTGCAGGCAGGACGTGGCATGATTAGATACTTGTAAGCAGCACTGATGAGTAAAAATATAAATGTGGAGACAAGAGGCTCTTGAAGATAATGGTCACAGAGGGTGGGATTTAAAGAGATGACCAAATAATACTGAAGAGCTATAAAGAACTTTTGACATTGCCAGGGACTGGAACTTGCTGCAATTATCAGTACATGAGACAACTGTAAACAGAACTTGCTGTCTGGCTCTTTAATATAACACCAGCTTATGCTCATTTACATGAAAAAGGTTGAGCCTGAATTGAGTCTGAATCATTATTTTTCAAAAAAGATCTGAGGATCTGTTGTCTGAAGGCATAGAAGGCAATGGTTATTCCCCCACATTCCCAGTGCAGCTACTGAAGTATCTTCCACATCCAGCCATACTTTCCCTGTTAGTGCCCAGAGAACTGGTGTGCTCATTGTGTTCTTCAGCAGGAGAGCAGAGCTCTGTAAATTATCCACATAAATGACAAAAGCGTCAAGTTTTGGCTCACAGAGACTAAATTTTGACCTTCACAGAAACCATGTCATGCTACTGCTTTCTTGTACCCATTACTGTACAACACCATAAAGCTGAGACAAAAATTTGATGGAACTGGGAGGGGAAGCAGTAAAAATATTTGCAATAAGTAGACAACACAATAGAAGAAGAGTCTAAACAGAGGTGGTTCCTGCCTTTTGTATTCCTCTCTATTTTACTAACATTTTTCTGTTTAACATCAAACAAATCATTCAGGGAACTTCCAGACATTTATTGGTTTTATTCAAAAAAGGACAAACAGAAATCAATAGGCTACAGGCAGGTCAGTCGAGTGCATTTGAAATCAGCTGGCTTCCCCTGGAGTTTTATTAGTGCCTATCTCATTTTGTTAATACTTTAATTCTAAGGATTTTTGCCAGGAAGGACAAATATGTCAAAGTTCAGTCTGAATAGATCTTCTTTCACAATATTTAGGCAGCTTGTGGCCAGTGATTTCATTGTCTAATTTGAGATCTGAAGAGCAGAGGAGACTTTCATTCTGTTCCTGTGTACATGGGATGGAATGGGAGTGAACCATCAGTATCAAGACCAGGAGTGCACCATAATGATAAAGGAAGAACATGAGCAAGTCCAAAACCTTCTGGAGCTTTCCAAACAAATTCCTGAAGTGCTTTCCATCTCTGTTCACACATCATTTAGGGCTTTAGATGTCCATCTAACGTGCTTTATGAGTTGAACAAGGGAAGTGTGCATTCATGCATGTTCTTGGTTAAATGCAGAGGACTGTAAAGAATGGCCACACTCTTGCAGTTGCTAAAATGAGCATGGTTTTAATCATGTTTTGAGAAGAGGTAATGCTGTACAGACTGAAACAGGATTTCTCAAAAATTTTTAATGTATGAATACTGGGAATCTGTTCTTAGGATCCTTTCTCAATTTCATAACCTTCAATATCACAGTAGGGGGGAATATAGCACACAGACATCAAAGAGACAGAATTGTGCTTGCAGCTATTAGTTCTTACATAAAAAACCCAAAGCTAAAATTTAGAGCCAATAGGAGTCTAACTCTCCAACACTCTTCAATAATGCGGTCCAAGCACCACACCAAATAAACATTTTAATTCCTAATACTGATTTTGAAGGCAGGTTTTGTAAAAGGAATGTTCTGGCACCACATGTGCATTTGACTTGCATTCTTTAACATTTAAAAGGATTTGCAGTTTCTCGAAATTATTTATTTGTGATATATTTGTGATATATTTTCACAGAATCAAACAACAGTCCAGTGTCTCAGGAGAGAAAGACAATCCATGTCACCTAATTGTCTATGCAAGTCTTAATTAACAAAAAAAACTCAAACCCTGTGAGAAAGGGGATTAGCCCTACAGTGGAGCATGCTTGAGGAGAACCTGCTACTGGAGTTTTGAAGATTCATCCATTGTCTGTCATCAAAAGAGGTTTTCTTCACTTCCAGATTGCAGAAATAGATCACAATAATGGTAGGGATCTGGAACAAGCTCATAGGCTGTGAAGACTTCCCTGGTGTACAAAGCAGTATCAGAATCTGCTTCATACCTCACCTGTTATTGTAAGCATGAAATGTGCAAATGTTCCCCACTGCTGTAAATGTCAGCATGCTGGGGGCAAGTGCTTTGATTTTTTTATCAGCAAATAATGTTAAATTGTATAGGGTTTAATCATGCTTGGTAAGAGTGATGAACTTCAAGGAATGAGTTTCCTTCCAATCACTCCATCTTCAGTTCAGAAAATAATTTATAAAATCCTGAAAAAAACTTCCTCAGACTGCTGAGCACTAAAATACAAACCATTTAGACACAAACATTACTTTGATTGAGGAAATCAGGTATTTGATCATATAATTTGCAAATAAACTTTGAAAATCAGACCTCTGATTTTCTGGCACCTCTAGGCAGTGAAATATTCTGCATTTACAGAAGAGTATACAATAGCTGATAGGATACAGCCTAAAAACTGTTGATTTCTAAATAAAGCAGTTGTATTTACCAGGCCAGAATGTAAGTGGTCAGAAGGTGGGAGTGCTCTGCTGGAGTAACTGAAGTCTGGGGTTTTATATGTGTGGAGAATCTCACCCACACGCCCCACCTGCTCATTCCAAAAGGAAAGGTGCAGGTAAAGGCATGGAGGAGACTTGTATAGGGGTTAAAAAAATATAAAATTTCAAATACCAAAAGCATAGTGGAAGATAATACTGGTAGTATCTTAGCAACCAGTGAAACTTGAGGAAAAGCTATACAGGGAAATCAGCTACAGCCCATTTTAAGGCCTCTCTCTAGTTTACATTTGTTATGTGTTTCTGAAAATGGCTTTGTAGTCACAGTATTTAAAAATATTTTTATTGGAGGACTTCATCATCTTCAGTTTCTGCTGAGGGAAGACACATTTTTATATTTGGATCAGTAATTACTGATTTATTAGAGCAATTTCATCAGTGTGTGCCTGCCTTGAGGGCAGATCAGAAGAGACAGCAGTGAAAGGAGGGGTTGGTGCTGTGCCCTGTGGGGTCAGTGGCAGAGCCTCTGCTCTTTCAATGGCACAGAGACAGGGCCTGCATGTCCTGAGAAACAGGACAGTTTTTGTGTGATATCTTCTCCTTTTTTTCTGATTACAATGGTTTCATCACTGTAACTACAGTCTAGATTTCCAGGATTTCTGTGTCACCCCAATACATAGAAAATTACAGGGTTATGGGTTTTTTTTAAATCATCTGAAGTAAAGATATTTGCTTCATGGCAGTCAAGGGGCTTATGGCAAAATTTTATCACAATGCAGAATTAATATGACATCAGACTGTTTTCAAAACATCCGATTTCTATTCAGTGCTTTTGGAATAAAAATGCAGAAATCTTGAAGGAAAATGGAATTTGCAGAGTTAGTCAAATATTAGAATAATTGATACACATAAATGCCAATACATTAAAGATTCATATTCACTTTGTTGCTCTTTGATTGTAGGAGTTTCAGCACCTATTGCATGCTATTATTTCTATCATTATTAACCTTCACAACAATGACCACAAACATCAAATTTTAAAAATTGTTGAAAGTATGTTCTTAAATATTTCCTATTTGTTACATATAGTAATTTTTTATTCTCATACTAGAAAGTTATAATTACCTAAGGAAAAGACGAAAATAGCATAAAGTGAAAATTAGTTTTGTTTTATAAGAAGCAGATATCCACAGATATTTTGTGGGCAAACCTCTGTGTTGCAATTTATTCAGACCTGCTTGCTGTTCAGTGATAAATGAACATCTTTCTAAAGATTGACAAGAAATAGGAAATTATCCAGAATCCCCTAAATGCTCAGTTCCAAGAAATATATTGTCTGCTTAATAGTCTTTATCTTGCTCTAATCAATACTGTCACAATCGAACAGATTGTTCAGCTCACAAAAGGCAAGCAGATAATTTACTGTAAAAACATTTTTATTGCCTTGTGTATAGGTCTTTCTTTGTTAAGCCACTAATGGCTCAACTGTGCTAAATAATCAGACTTTTGGGAAGAGGAAAATAAATAACCTTACTGAACTACTGATAAAGAAACTGTACACAAGTAGTTTTAATCATGTTTCAGTAAGACTTAAGCTCTATGTATTGAAACTCTCTGTCACCAACAGTAAGCTCTTATAGGTCTTGCTATTTACTGTAAATTCATCCCTCTCCAGGGCCTTTTGTCTTGCTACCTGACTTGGAGCTGGCTCAAGGGCAATTTTTAATCAGTATTTTGAGGTTAAGGTGTCGCCAGCTCGCTCCCCAGGCTGTGCTTGGCCAGCCCCTGAGGATGGTCCTTCCTCAGCACAGAGGTCCCAGGGCAGAAAGATGCAGGTGCCAGCAGCAAAATGGATAATTGTGCTGCTGAAACAGAAACAAAACATGCCTTGGCAAATGTCTTTTTTCCAGAGCTATCTGTGCAACAAATGCTTTAAAAGTTTCTCCCTCTGCAACAGCACTCAAACGAAACCAAAATGCATAAACACCTTAAACCCACCAAGGCAGGCTGCCTTCAGGCTCACATCCCCCAGCAGGGTCTGGCCCTGGGCAGCTCTCCCACAGGTAAATAAATTACCTGCTGTGGGTTTCAGCAGTCACAGGTGCCACTCAGGGATTCTGACAGAGGAAAATACCTGCCAGGAAATGGGAGCTGTGTCTCCATGGTTCCCTCCCAGCCTGTAAGAGGAAATAATAATCCTTTCCTCTACTTGGAACAAGTGATATGAGAATAAGCAGGCTTTAAGCTGTAGTGGCCGAATGCTGGCAGAAGTGGGGGATGCTGGGCAATTTGTGCCAAATGTGGAGAGAATACAGATCAGATTTATCAGGAGAAATCCCGACTAATATCTTTACCTTATGAGAACTAAATTTCAGAGGGAAATCTGAATAGATTCACAAAGGGGGAATTTTAAACAGTACTAATGTCAACAACTAACGCCTTGGACAATAAACTGGAATTAGCCTCTTGTGCAAGTACAAACATTCATCAGCACTGTTTCATGTCCTGCCACTCTAGCAGCTGACACCCATGACATTCAAATGTCTTTAAGTCTTTCCAGACAATATTAACAAGACCCTAATGGACAGATTGCACCTGTCCATTAGACCAAATTGACTAGTTTATTGTCCTCATAGTCTTCTGAAGAGTAATAGGCAACAGCTTGGGTTGACAGAGAAGATTTCTGGATTACAGCTTTTACATCCATCCTGAGAGGAGGTGACGCTGCCCTCTCTGGTGTGGAAACAATCCATGAGACTGACTGCCAGCAGGTGATGCTGCCTGAGAAAGCTTCTGTGCTGGGACACCAGATGATGCCTCCAGCCCTTTATTGGAACATTAAGGGAAAGACTGGCTGAGAAGTAAGTAAGGAGAGACGAGCACTGTGTTAATACCTGGAGACCAATTAACAGCAGAGCGGGAGCTGCTCAGTATCCCTGAGATGGTCTTAATAAAGAAGAGAAAGTTTTTATTTCAGGTAATTCTGAGATTCCACTCAGGGCAACAGGCAGGTAAGCAAGGGGTGGGATTCACACTGGCATATGGATCCAGCACACTCTCTTCCAGGGAGACTGGGAAGAGTCTTGTGTTCCAGGTATTAAGCACTGAGCCCTCAGGATGAGAATCTCAGCCCAGTCATGCAAGGTACCACAGATTTTTTTTCTTCTCAGAATGTCTATGAAAAGTGGTACTCAGTAATTGAAAGTTTGAATTGTAAAATAGCAAGAAATATTCCCCACTGGTTTCTGTACTATACAGGTAGCTTTTTTTTTTTCTTTTTTTCAGCAGCAATCACTTTCTGCAGACACCTGCTGCACTTGCAAACACAACTTTTTATCTGCTCACTTATGCTGGGAATGATCCAAGAATTCCAGAAAGAAAATCCTCACCAGGCACTCAAGTGGGCAACAGTGCTACAAATAGTTCCCTCTTGGCCAGAAGCTGAATGCTTTATTTATGTATGTATGTGTGTATATATATATATATATTATGTATACATATTTATATATGAAGAATGGATTGAAATGGCTGGACATGGCAGCTTGCTATCCCCAAATAAATGTGAGATAAGTCCTGGAGCCCACAGTGTGTTTCCTCTGGGCTCACACCCAGCCACAACCCTCCCAGGGGGGCTCAGAATGCCTGACCAAGGCCAGGGGAGGAAAGGTGAGGTAGAGACTTCAGAGGTGAGCACACAGTGGCCATGAGCAAGCAAAGAGGCTGCCAAGCTGAGCACCTTGCTCCAGATATTGACAGGTCTCTCTTTCTAAGTCACTGTTCCTTGCACAGATGCAGCCCAGATTTATGTAAAGTTTTATGAAATGAGTTTCCATTTGCAATCCCCATCCACTTCTTTTCCTTTGCCTTCCTGCTTCTTCTTCTTCTTCTTGGATGTTTTCCTTTTGCTTCATATTTCTCAAGGAGATCTATACACATGAAAAGCAAGAATGGAACAGAGCTAAGCTAATTAACAGCTGCTTTAAGCCATTATTTACCCTGCACAGGAATACATCTTAAATCAATGCCAGTTTGGATCACAAAAATGATGCTGGAAGAGACACGCCAAAGCCTTGAAAGCCCATCAACAATCTCTGTTCAAACTCACCATTTTGCTTCAGAGGAGTCCACTGAGACATCTCCTGGCTCCATAGGTCCCTGCCTGGAGGAAAATTTTTAGAAACACATTTCTCACCAATTCCAGGTAAGTGAAATCACCTTGTGAGCAGTCTGAGTCAGTGCAGCATGATTACTATTTCAAAACAGGGAAGAAAGAAATCAGGAAATATTTGTCTTAAGGAAAAGAAAAAAAAGGCAAATAAAGATAAAAATTTAAAGGACTTTTGCTCTTTTCTTCCTTTTTCACTGTCATAAAGTTCTAGTATTACCTCTTATGGCACCAGCTACTGGGAAGGAGCCAGAAAAAAATGCTTGTTCTGGTTAAGGATACATATTTTCAGCATTGACTCATCTGTCCTGGGTGCCCAAGCACATAATGCACATACATATGTGTGTTTTACACAGACTGGGTTCCTGTGGGTTTGCAAATGCTCTGACTGAGGGTGGAGGAGGTTGCAAAGATGCATTTCAGCTCAGCTGTTCTGCATTTCAGTGCAGGCAGCAAAACAAGAATAAATGCAGTTCAGGTACAAAGCTGTGAAATTTGTTAAATTTTCTGGATCACTCTATGTTGTTGCTCATGCAAATATATGAATTTGCTCTGGTTTCCATGAAAGCAACATGGAAAGACTTGCATTGGCTTTATGAACTATATCATAACTGGCAAAAAATGCAATCTGGACTTGCAGTTCATAAAATTATACAATGATTTGCAGAAAGGAAAAAAGCCTCTGTCATAATGAAAGCAGGATGTTTGGTTGAACACACTGCATCAACATTACGAGCTCTCATTTGTTCAGCAGACTGAGGTATGACAGTGTCACCTAGCAACTTCTGAAGGGCATTCAGACTTGGCCGTGCTGAACTCCACAGAAAAGCCTGTACACATGAATTTACAAACCAATACTTTTTATAGATGTGTCAAAAGCATCACATTTGATATTAAAAAATTAACACTGTACAGGAGGAAAGGAATCAAAAAAAATAATGGTCATGCTGGCAGTAATGCAGTGGGGGGGAACCACTAAACATGAAATGCTGTAACCCTGGGAAATAAAGGTGTGCATTTCCAAAGCCTCTCCTCTGAAAGGTGTGCATGCACACCCAGGAGATGTATAGACATGTATGTATGTATGTATCTATGTACATTACTTTAGACAGGTTCCATGTTTTTCCAGGTACTTGTATTAACAAAGAGGAAAGATTAAATTTGTTATGTTTTGTCCAAAGTATTTAATACTTCCTTGTATTTACAATTCCTTGTTCTTCAGTAAGTCCATACTGAGCTGCTCTCAGCTCACATGAAGATCAAGGCATGGGGCATCATGGTGGGCTGTACTGTTAAAATCCAGTCACTCCCCCTGGCACTGGCACTGCCAGGACTAATGGAAAGATAAATCTCTCTGTGTGGAAGAGTTCAGCCAAAATGAACAGGCATGGTGGTCAGCAAAACTTGGGCTGATTTTGGCTGACAGACCAGCTATGATGAGGAAGGATCAAGTCAACCACTCAGTCAACAGTCTGTGAGCTTAAACTACAAAAAAAACCCCAGAATTACTAGAAGTTAATTTAGGCTTATAATAATTTTAATAGGGTATTTTGAGTAGTTCTGCATGAGGCAGGTTTATGCATTCCTCTGCACAGCTGAAAATAAAAAGTGTGCCTTGCAGTGATTTTCTAGGTTTTATTTTAATTATTAAAAGCTTTCAGAGAAGAAAAAAAAAAAGGGAAATTTCCTAAGAATTTTCAGACTTGTAATGCACTGGGACTTTTGCTAAAAGTAAGCAATTCTTTTACTTACAGAAATTCTAGAAAAAAAACAGGAGTGGGTGCACATCACATTGCATTGTCTGGCTATTTGTGATTTCCCTTCACCCACACAGTCTGCAGGTGAATTAGCTGCTCCCTGCAGCTCACCCTGCACTCTGGTTTCTCTGAGTTTACACTTGCAGCCATTCATCACCCTCCAGGTCACACAGAGGGATTGCTCCAAGGTGGGGGAAGGAGCAGGTGCTAATGGGATCTGCCTGCAGGCTTGTCTAAACAGGCTATTCCAGAATACATCTAAGAAGTCTACAATGATTTAAATCAAATCTGAGCCCGAAAAAGAGAAGTTTGAGTGTAGAGGGAAAAATAAAAAAAACTTAAGCAGAAGCAAGAGTGGCAAAATCTTTTACAATGATTCTTTAATGTCTCCCCTCCAAAACTTTTCCTCTGTTGCTTTCCTCCCATCTCCTGTGACTCTTGGGCTTCTCCTTCCAAATGCCTCCCACCTGGCAGGTTTTGTGGGGGCCAGCTGCCTTTGAGCCTGCCTGTATTCTCAGGTGTCTGGTGCCTCCCATGCAGGAAGGGTCAGATTTGAGGGCAGCAGATTTCACACAACAAACATAACTGAGGACACTGATTATTCATTGAGTCCTCTGTAATTCCCATTTCTACCTGACCAGCCTCTTCCTGTGGCTGAGCAATGGCAGAGCTGAGGCACCCAGAGCCCTGCTGGACCCTGCCCCTGCAGGCTCTCCTGCCTGCCAGCCCTGCAAAGTGGGGTGGGGCTGGCAGTGTCTTTGTTTTTTAGTACAAAATAAAAGCACTGTTAATACTACAGTGGTTACACACAAAATCATTACCCCTTAATAACATGAATGTTGCAAGATCTGACATCAACATCTACATTTATTTATGCTGAGTTGTCCCCAAGGCCTCACAAAACATAATTTTTATTGAGCAGTATTTCTCTTACACCACCTACATACATACAAAACAATTATATATAATGAATGATGGTAATTAGAAACTAAATCTGGCCTTGCTGCCTCCAGTCAGAACATTTTCTACTCCATGGGCTAAGATGAAACCACACCAGATCAGTGAGACAATTTTTAATCATAACAATGCTTCTGATCTCCCTGTTCTCTCCTCAGCTCCCTTCCAGGACTGATATCTTCCATGAGAGAACATAAGCAACTTGTTTTCTCCTGAAGTCACTGAGCAACGTAGATTGCTCTGCCAAGAACAGGCAAAAAGCCTTGCTGCCTGGAAACCAAGGGTGACAAAAAGTGAAGGGGCAGCTCTCAACACCAGCTGTTCCCACAGGATACAGGGTGTCCTGTTATCCTTCCATGCTCTTGGTGAGCAGGAGCAGCCTGGAACCAAGCAGAGGACACCGGAGCAAAAGGCTTTCCAACACACAGTAGCAGAGGGCTCTCTTGGGATCAGCAAGAACATAACAGAGGATCCAGCAAAAGAAAGAGTAAAAACCATTTATTTGATGGGGTTTTTTCTGACAAACTAATTAATCACTGGGGCAATTATCAATATTAAATATTATTTGCCTTTTCAGAGTTTTTGGTTCTACCTTCCTGTGGTGGCTGAACAGCAGGCCTGTAAAGCTTCATGGACTGGACTTTGCCTCAGTCAGACATAGCTGTGAGAAAGCTACCAGCCTTTCCTAGGAATAGAATCCTGTAACAGTGAAAAACAGCTTGTTTCCCTGAGAAAGGTTCAAAGATTGGGATTGTTTCTTGCACCTGTATAAGCTATTCTAAACCATCAAAGAGAAAAATGCAAACAATATCTAAATACAGATGCTTGCCAGCAGGTAGGCATCTCTGGTGAACTCACCAGTTGTTACAGGTAACAACTTGTTAGTGACCAATGAGAAATAGGCACAATATGTTTGTAAAACTCTATATATGGGACGTGGGAATAAACCTTTACCTTTTTTCGCTTCACGAACAAGAGTGTGTCTCATTTCTCTAAAGTGAGGTCAACAGTGATTCCTTCCACCGGTAGTAAAAACTGTCTCTGCCTTTTTATTTTTTAAAGCTTCCCTTTCTACTTCACCACTGTTTTCACTAACAAATAAACTACATCTTCCTACTTCTTTCATTATTACTCTGCTCTACAGCTGCTGGAGAAAAGTGATGCTGAAGCAAAGCTGTAACCCCAGAAGAAGTTTGTACTTCTTCATTAGAACTAAGCTCCCATTTAGGAGACAGATGGAAAAAAGTTTAATTAGTTGTACAAGTACTTCACAACCCATGGGCTGATGAACTCAGCTTCAGTTTAATGCTTTCTCCTGTGGTTATGTTATAGCACCAGCCACTTGCACTTCTTCTCATTGATAGACGAAAAGTGGTAAGAAATCACAGAAAATTCAGGACTGATAAAAACAAATTGCTGGTTGGTGGGATACAAGGCAGAGCACCCTGAAAAGTGCCTGGCTGACAGCACAGGAGGTACTTGTGAGCTGATGTGCACGAGCAGCAGGGTGGGAAGGGAGGTGACTGGAAGGCACAAAAAACCCAACACTCCTTTCTGTGCAGTGTGTGCAACTGCAACAGAAACTCAGTTTCTGCTCTAAATGGTTAAAAAACCTTTGTGTTTATCAAATAAATGCAAATCATGTAATTTAGATGACTGGCAGCTGTAATGGGCTGTAGAATGATACTCTGCCAGTTTAAGTGGGATTGGGAATGCAATCAGATCTCAGAGCTGAAGAAAGAGCCCACAACTGAGGTTAAAGGCACAGAGACAGAACAACCTCCCATGGAGGATCCACAGACTAACAATGGCAGGGGGTTAATGGGTCTTTCCAAAAGAAACCTCCTATTGATATTTCCCTAATTCTGCTCCTAAAGGCAGGGCTGAAATCGTAGGCATTTAGTCACTTAGATCAAATCACAATTCCTGATAAATTTATCTTCAGTGGTGGAAAAGGCCACTCCCCTCTACTCCACTAGCAGCTGTGGTCTGCTGATTGGGAGGGTCTGCCAAGATGCTGACATTGCATTTCCATCCAGAGCCTCCATGCTGGCTGGAGCTGCAGTCAGGTTACACAGAGGCAGAGGGGAGAGTCTCTGCTGAAATTCCCCAGCGCAGGAGTTTTTCCTCACAGCTGTTCTGGCTTTGTGCACACTCCTCTGTGATCCGTCCCTGGGCAAAGGCACGCAGGCTGCTTTTATCTGCCAGGGACAATCAAGGTCACTGTTTGACATTGATGTGCAATGGTATTCCTGTGCTTCACCAGCCCCTGAGCATGTGCATCACACTGTGGGTGGCTTGAGCTCCTCCCAGACACCAGAGGATGACCAGTTCCCCTGTCTCTCCACCTTCCTGCCATGCACACTCAGGCCTGGGGCTAATGAACTTTGGGAAGCCCTGCGCCTCCCAGGAGGTTGCAAGCCCCACTGGCTGAGGCACACGTGGACATCCCTCCTCCCATGTCCCTACCCCCAGAGAGCTGTGTGCCAAGTCCGAGCAGCCAGACCCAACACTGCTGCAAATTCCCATGTGTGGAGCCAATTCTCTGCCAGCTAACACCAGCCTGGGGACCATGGGCCCTGCCTTCAGTGCCATTCACCCATCACCAGCTCCTCCTGAAGGTCAGCCCTTCTGAATTCCCACACAGCTACTCACAGGCAAAATAATTTGCTCACAGACATTTTCATTTTAAGAAATCTTGTAGCATTGCAGTTAGCTCTACTTTTCTCATTTTATTAATTTTGCTCTGGTTAAACGAAAGCTGATAAATTAGAGACTTCTGTAAGGCCCACAGAAAATTAGGTTATATAACACCTTTTTTATTTATTTAGGTTGATATCAAAGTTGTTTCTTATCGTTCTTCAGGTATATTGTTCTCAGGAAAAAATTCAATTTTCTATTCAACAAGGAGGAGCTGATTTTTCTACTGCTGATTTTCTGTCTTTTTCTCAATTCTCACTCTATTATTGGGGGAAAAATAACAAGCTTAGCTGGAGCAGGAGGAACCCTTCCAGCTTTGCACATCACACTGTGCCATCCCTCACACGATCCAAGTGGTCCACCTATTGGGCTCTGCTCGACAGAGCAAGCACCAAAGTCAGAAGTACAATGATGTTTTTCTTGACATAGTTACTTGCTGATGTTGACAAACGGAGTGACAGCTGTGCCCTTTTTAGGGCAAGATTTGTGCGGAAAACAAAGTCAAATAAATAATCTCCTCGGGTGTTTTTCCCCCCTCTCCTGCTCCTGCAGTCCCAGCTGTGCTGAGCTCCCAGGAGGCAGCCAGGCTGGCTGGAGCTGCAGATGGGCCCCAGGTTCACAAGAGCCAAATCCTGCTCCTCATGGCTTCTATCATGTCTTGATTTGCTTCCACAGCAAAACAGGCTTATTTTACGCACACAGTGATGGGAAGAGTGAGCAGAGACCTCTACACCCCCAAAACTGAGAGGAAGTAAGAAAGAAGGAGAAGCAGGAGGGTAGCTGGAGCTGTAAGGTTTGGCCCCTTCTGGATTTACCCCTGGCAGTGCCAGGCACAGCAGGATGAGGAGCATTCAGCCACCTCTGGCTGACACTCACTGGAAAAGCTCAAGGCTCCTGCCACGCTGCATTTCTGCTGGAAAAAAATCCAGCAAGGAAAACCAGGAACCAGCAGGGAGCATGGTTTGGGGTGCAACTGAAATGTTCTCTCTCTGTTGTTCCCTGTGGCCACCAGCTGAGCAACCTCAGCCCTTTGCCCTGCTTCCCCCAGTCAAGCTGGAGACAGTGTGACAAGAACCCTGTCAATATCCTGATTCACCTGCAAAGCACAGAAATACCAAAACACTTAGGAAAATCCACCTCTGCCTCTTAGACTTCACAGTCAGCAGAGTAGGTCTTCAGAAACCACACTGTTCCTGGGGAAAGGAGAAGCACAGATAGAGGTGATTTGCTCAAGGCTACTAGCCCAGTTACTGGTGGCTGCAACCACTGCAAATTTCCTGTGATAGCTGTCATTTTATGGCTCCATTTTACCCAGAGAGAGCACGGGCAGCAGTGCCTCCAGACACACACAGAGGCAAGAGGAGAAGCTGGGGGTGCTCATGGGCAGGCTGGGGTTTGATGCCCACACGAGGATACGTGATGCTAGCTAAGAGCAAGGCATGTGGCAAAACGTGTAAATCACTGGGAGCACACAGCTGGATGTACAGACACCTGTGTGCATGGACACCTGTGTGCCTGTACACCTGTGTGAATGTACACCTGTGTGCCTGTACACCTGTGTGCATGGACACCTGTGTGAATGTACACCTGTGTGCATGGACACCTGTATGCATGTACACCTGTGTGCATGGACACCTGGGGGGCCCTTGCTGTGCACTGAAGGGCCTAAGCAGCCCACAGCAAAGGGCTGCAAATATGTAACTGTTGAAATAACTAATCAGGACCTGACAGAGCAAATAGATAAGTAATTGCAAGAAGGCCTCAAGGTTCAGCTCCTGAGCTAATGCTCTAACTGTGTGTGTTAATCACAATTAGTCAGAAAAGTCCATTCTTACTGTAATTGCAATCTTGGTGTTTGATATGTGTAACAGAAAGGGACAAGTAAGTGAATGTGTGGGTGACACCGCTGAGAGAGAGCACGGAGCACAGGGACACAAAAGTCCTCATGTCCTTTTTGGTTTTTAAAAAAAAGAGAATGTGACATCAAAGCTCCTGCATCTCAAGAATCTGCCTTCCCTGGGTGCCATGGTGCTGTTCCAGAAGCACCTGAGTCAGCAGAAGGGGCCATGAAGGTCTCAGCAAGCTGGAAACTTCGGGACATCACTGCAGCATTAAGCTGGAGGAGACACGGTGTCCACCTGTGAAACCAGGGGAGTGACAATGAACTAAGGGCAGGGGAGAGGGACTGGGGCACGAGGCAGGTGGCAAGGATGCAAACCTGAATTGCTGAGGGAGGAAGAAAAAGTGGAAGGGGAGAAGCCAGTTTTTCTCTGTCCAACTTGCATGATACCAAGAAATTTTCCCATTGCATAGAGATAAAACATTACAGGAGAGAAATACTTTCTGTATCTGTGGGTGTTTAGATGTGCTTTGGGGCATTAATGCAGCTAGAAATGACCCTAACATTACACTAATCAGGTGTGATTTTTCAGTATGACTTTTTATCCTGTTTCTTCTTCACACCTACTGGCCTGAAAATGGCAGCTCACCTGTTCAGATTTCATCATTACCTTTGGAAGTTATCAGCTTTGTGCATATATAAAGGTTATGAACAAATTCAGTTCTTCTGTTTAAACAAAAAGTAAAATAAATCCTTACATTTCCTTTTATTTTTTTTTATGACAACAAAACTGTGAACACAGGTAGGAAAATAATTGATGCTTTCTAAGAAACTGTCAGGTGTGAAAAATACTGAAGGCTCAACAACTGTATTAATGCTATGAAAAGTGTTAGACAGCAGATTATAAGATATATATGATAGAAATTAATACAAGAAAATCCTGTGCTAATTTTTTCCTTCTAGAATTTGGGCTGACATCCAGCTGTTGGCAGAGGGAATATGGGGCAGGTCCAGGTCCTCCCACTGTTGTGGGTGGAAAAAAATGGGCAGAGTTGTCTCATCCCAAAGACAAGTGAACTCCTATAGCCATGCTCCTTTGTGAATCTCAACATGAACACCCCCACAAAAAGTCAGGTTCTACTTGTTCTCCAGTATCTGTAACCAGGCTAAATGAGCTGGGGCACTTTTCAAAGATGATCTCTCTGTGCTGACTGTGGTTTCAGTGAGGACCTCTTTCCCTGCCCCTCAAGGCTGCATCCCTTAACTCAGAGTGCTTGGCATCCTGCCCTAGTCAGGTTTAGGGAAAAGGCACTTTGTCCATCCAGCTGTTGATAAACCCAGTGAAGAGTATCTGCCATGTCAGTCTATGGATAAAGGACTGTGACAGGAAAACATACTTTTCTGTAATAGCCTGCGGTTTTTTCTTTTAATCAAAAGCAAAACAAAACCCCTGAAATGCATCAATTTCCCATTAGAACTGGAAATGTACTGACATCCTGCGATATTGCCTTTACATTTTAGTGTTCCACTGACATTTCAGGAATTAAAAATGAAAAATTAGCTTTCAAAAAGCAGGATCTTCTTGATTAGAAAAACTTGTTGAAATTGTAATGGAAAGATCAGAACAATTTCATTAGTCTTCATTAAAGAAAATTAATATTATTTCTATTCCCTCAACATAGAATCATCTATTACAATTATTAATATTGCAGATGTTTCTTTTGTCCCAGCATTTAATGTATAAAGCTGCAAACCTTCTTGCATGAAAAACAACTTATGATCACTAGAATGACATGCAGTTCATCTTTTTTAAGTTCATTAATTTTCTGTAAATAGGGCAGAGTCACTTTGCATTGTTTGCATTAATGGAGAGCTCAGAGCAGTTTACCCTCTTACTACTTATCATTCATTTGGGTGATAATTTTTAAAAGCTTTTAAATTAAAATGGTAAAGATAGTTAGGGGAAAGATACAGCCTTTCAGAATGTTTCAAGAATGATAGATTATCCCAGCAAAAAAAGATGTTTCTCATTTAAGAAATGTTCCAGGGCTGGCTGCACCTCCAACAATTGCATTTTAAGGCATTTTTCAAGCCCCCACCTTGTTTTAGGCAGCTTGCCCATACCAATTATGGAGCATAAGTGAACCAGGCTCCTGCCTGTGTCCCCCCAGGGGCTCAGCCTCACCCAGCTTGTCCCAGGACAGGTGACAGCATTGGGATGGTGGCTGCACCTGGTGTCTGGCTGGGACCAGTGACCCATCACAGCCTGGGGAGCCAGGCCAAGCCACCAGCTCAGTGAGGGTGACACCTCTGGCTGAGCTCATCACCCTCAGCCTCTCTCAGGGCAGGATTCAGGGCAGAGGAGCTGGCACAGGGTACAAATTCCAGCACACCTGGTACCACATTTGCAACCTCTTTTATACAGGCCCTCCTCATGAAAAGTGCCTGTGTTTGTGATGAGAACACTGCAACCAAGGTAGTGAGGGAAGAAGGCACCCCTGCTTCCTTGGTTGTCACCCTTCAGCAGTGAGACACCTCTCAGCCCTCTGCTTAACAAGGGAACTCTTCATTCACCGCATGTCCCAAAGCCCAGGGGAGCTCCTCAATCCCCCAGTTCTGGTGGCAGCGAGCAGCAGGGACAGTGCCTGTGGGAATGCTTCTCTGGGGCGCTGCTCCTCAGCTCAAGCTTTTTTTTAAGACTTCTGTCTTTCTGGCAATAATCATTCATTGTGTTGCAATCCAGGTGTCCAACATGCCAGTCAGGCACTTTTTGAAAATGAAACCTTGCTTAAAATAAAAGAAGTAAAGATGAAATGAGTTCCCAGCACTCATCCAGGCAGGTGAGCCTGTTCTGCCACAGCAGGAGCAAAGCCATGGATCCAATAGGCTGATCTACACTACAAGTGGTACATTTTGTTTGTTTGTTTTTTGTTTGGAGCTCTGTGAGAGACGGTATCAGTGTGATTTGTTAACTCTTCTGTTGTGGTTGTGAGGGTCCCAGGACGAGGGAAGAGATGAATCTGACTCCATACTCTTAGAAGGCTGATATTATATTATATTATATTATATTATATTATATTATATTATATTATATTATATTATATTATATTATATTAATTATATTTATTATATTATATTTATTATATTATATTTATTATACTAAAACTATACCAAAAAGAATAGAGAAAAGGATACATCAGAAGGCTAGAAAAGAATGAATAATAAAACTCTCAAATTGACCCTCTGACTCCTCAGAGCTTCGACACAGCTGGATCATGATTGGTCATTAAATTAAAACAATTCACATGGAACCAATCAAACATGCACCTGCCACATTCCAAAGCAGCAAAACAGGAGAAATAAATCACATAATATTGTTTTTCTTTTCTTCTGAGGCTTCTCAGCTTCCCATGAGAAAAAATCCTGGCAAAGGGATTTTTCAGAAAATACCATGGTGACACTCTTCAACCAGCATCTCCCTCTGCTCCTGCAAGAATTTTGGTTGCCTGCCAGAGGGATTTGGGATGGGTAGAAAAACTTAACCAGCTCTGGGGAATGATTTCATTTCCTCTCAAAAATCTGCTTAGAGGCGCTGAGTAAAGCAGGATGAGGAAAGGCAAAACCAACCCAAAAGAGCTGCCCATAGTGGCAGCTCATCTGACTATGGAGTGAGCCCAAAAGCCTGGCTAACTCAGACATAGGCTTGGGGGCCTAAAAAAATAAAACATAAAGCAGCCAATACTCCCTAAGTTCACTCAACCATCTCAAGAGACATTTAAGTCTCCTTCTGGAACCGTTGTCACCTCATCAGTTTCCATTCCTAAGGCAGAGACCCTTCCAAACCCAATTCCAATCTCAGCCTTGGCTGGTGATCCTGCTCTGAAGCTCACACACCAGCCTGAGGCCACGTTTTAGCCCACCCCCAGGCAATTTCAGTGCAGGCACAGGGGAGTACTGTCACAGAAAGCAGAATCAAACTGTCAGTGGCCTCACTGAGCAGAGGGCACCTCAGTCCCCTGACCAGCAGAGCAGCACGTGGGCCTTTAACAGACCCAGGGCTGCCAGGCCACTGCAGTGCTCAGGAGTGTGAGCCCTACTGCACTGCAAAGGAACCAGCACAGAGCAGGTTTGTTCGTTCTTACCTTGCCTTTCCTACTGGATGTTACAGATGTAAGTCCTGAAGTCTTGCTTATCTGGCAGGGTAAATTTATTTTTTGTCAAATGGGCAGCATATGTTTTCCCAGCCAGCTGTGCCCAGGTGTGAACAGACAGAGCTCCCATGAGCTGTGTCAAACTGGGAGAAGGCATTCAGAGCTCCAAGGCTCACCCTCTACTCAGACTGTCTATTAATCCAGTCTGACAGGCATTTCTACATGGGCCTGGAGTGTGCTCTGTGTGTGCTTGTTTGCCTGTGTGTGCACACAGCTGTGGTTTCTTGTGATTGTTTGAAACAGCCAGGTTTGTGTCTCCCACCTTCTCTCCCATTCTGCTCCTTCTTTTGCAACAGAGTGCAGGAGCTGTTCACCAGCTGCAGGGAAACCTGACCTGGGCAGATCTGCTGATTGTGAGTTCCATCCCTTCCCACTGCCAGGACCAAGGCTGCACTGCCAGCCAGAGCACAGCTCCACTGCCTCTGCTCTCATCCTCCCAAGACACAGGCACTCCTTCCTTCAAAGCAGGAGAGGCACCTCTCTGAACACAAAGAGGTGCACATGGGTTAGGAATTAACCCTTTGGACAAACGTCAGCAAGAGCAGGCTTTTGCCCCACAGTCAGCAGAGTGTGAGGAGGCAGACCGACACCACCTAAGATGTCACATGCGCCAACAGAGCTGTACTCCAAAAGAGAAGGGTTTAGCCCCAGAAATTAGCAGTTCACTGTGCTGAAGCATTTGTCAGACTTCTCAGTGACTGGGGAATTGTGGTTCCTTTTAAGTGAGTCAGTGGTGCCCTGGATCACTATTTTAGTAAAGGGCAGGGGTCCCCTTCCCTTCACAGAGAGATTTGAAATCCAATGTCACATGCAGAACTGAAGAGGTGAAAGAATCAGACCTGACTGCTTCCAACAAAAGTTAATAGCAAACCTAGGCAACACACACATGGCTCTGTAGCATCCATGCTGAGGAGCTGGTTTGAGCCAGAAAGCTGAGCCCCAGTGCTGTTGAACCAGCTGGGAATATTCATGTGATTAACAATGATTTGATTTGAAAATCAATGTGAAGGAGGTTGTTTGCTTGCTTTGTCCAATTGAGTCCCTGAAAGACTGGGTTCAATACAGGGAGAAATCCAGCCAAAGCAGGAAGGGGATTCTGAGGAGGGCTGGAGTGGGATGTGTTTGTTATTTTATCAGACATCCCTCTGGGCTCTAGCTGGGGAAAACTTGAGCATTCAATCAAATATTTTATGTGTGTCTATAATAATTCAAACAAAGGAACAGCTGAGAGCCCATGGTCATTTAAAGATAGAGCAATTTCTGTTTAGCAATCTTGTGACTGCATTTTCTCTATATACATGCAAGACTTCCTAATAGTTATGTGGGGTTTGCTGCAGTTTAGCTGCTAATGAAATACTATGAATTTAGAGGAAAGCCAACACAAACATTAAGTCTTTAAGAGAAGTATTAAGAAGCCATTCCCCTGGGTCACAGAGCAAAGAGGCTGCATACACACAGCCATTAAATATTGCCAGGTGTAAGATATTGGGCTTATATTCTAACCCTAGGAGGAGTGATAATTCATCACATATAGTTTGAATTAGAAAGGAGAGAAGCATTTTTCAAACTTTAGTGACATTAAATTGTCCTCTCCAGCTCCAAGGAGCTGCTGCTGCCAATACTCCTGGGAGAAGTGCAAGAACCCCCGGAAAAAAGTTTTGTGGTGTGGTCTGGGAAGCAAACTAATAAGCAATAGATAAATGATCTCTCCTGACAGTATTATGGTTTTTTAAATGCATGAAAAGCTCAGTGATGATATCCCAGACCCCATATAAAGTTCTCATACTGACATATTACTTTTGCTAAGTAGCCACTTGCTCCATAGAAACCACAATAAAATACCACACAGGGAAGTGTCACACCAGAGGGAAAAGCTTGTCATCTTAGTATTGCCCTTGGGAAAGTGAACCTCCTTAAAATCAGCAGCTTTGTCTGTTATGATGTAATTATTTCATTATTCACTGTGGGAAAATGAGGTTTTTCCAACCCCCCACCATCCAACAGGTTACTCAGACTCCCATTAAATGCTTGGTCTCTACATTTAATTATTTTGGGGCTGTAAGACTCTCCCTGGCTTGAACAAGGGTAGATGGCTGATGCTCAGACTTCTGTGAGGAAGTCCATGAACACAGGAGCAGGACAGCCCTGCCTTTGTGCAGATCCTTCCCACAGCCACAGTCAGCACTGGCTGCCAGGGCTGCAGGCAGGACCAGGAGCTCTGCCCACAGCACACAGAGCTGGCTGCTGATTCCCACCCTCACAGCTTCTAAGGCTGTACATCTCTGGGTACAAATGGAGGCACTGGAGGCTGGGTGAGTTCTGCAGAAAGCTGAGAACTGGCTTAGCAGTGAGCAGTGCTGCCCATGTCTGAGTGGAGTCACTGACAGTCCTCGATACCCTCTGGTGAGACTGCTCACAAACCTCCCCTTGCCACCCTTAGCACCATCTTCCCCACAGAAGCTGTTCTCCTTAAAGACTAAAATTTCCACCTTCTCAGAAAGGTGTCACCTTTCTGATCCAGTTCCTGACCTGATAGGAACAAAGTACCTCCTTTTGAGAAAGGAAATCCCATCTGCAAGATTTTCACCGCAGTTTCAGTATGTCTCTGTAGGTCTGGACTCCTTTGACAGAGAAGTTCCATCAGCTGAAGGTACCTCAGTTCCTTCAAGCAGTGGGACCTCTGCAGCTCTGTTTTCTGTACCAACACATGTTTCCCCTTCTGAGATTTCAGGAAAATTGAAGTAGCCATGGACCAAAAGATGTGTCAAAATACGAGTTTATGGAGGATGCTCTGCTGCTTAGAGCAGATTAACACATTCTGCATACAAAAAGCACTGAATGAAACCATTCTCTGTATTTGGACACTAGGCAATACCAATATAATCCAAAGAAAAGCAAAAGAAGAGTTCTGCAGTGAAAAATACCATCAGCAGTGAGGCTCAGCCCAGACTGCAGCAGTTACCAAGTTAAAATGATCAGAGCACTTTGGGCTGTGATCACCTTACACTCTGGAGGCTTTTCACGAACCTTTTTTCTGCAGCTGAATTTCTCATGCATTTGACAATTTAGGTAGTGATTCAATTCTCTGCAATCTCCTCCTGAGTCATTACTGGAGCAACTCCTATGCAAAGGTAAAGAATTTTAAACAAATAGCTTTGCCTTGCCCAAGATGGGTTGCAAACCCCAGTTGGTCACAAATAGACATTCAGACAAAAGGGCTTTCTATTCTCACAGGTGAGATCCATTTACATCCACTGATGCATTTTTATTTCAGCAATTCAATGTTACCTTTCAGCCTCTTTGTGAAAGTATTCAGTGAGACTCTACCTTTTTATCATGTATTTGAAATATTTACTCATTTACTCAGATAAAAAAGACCTTGATGATTTGGAAGCAGCCACAGCTTTCCAGATGAAAAAAATAATAGCTTTACCATTAAAATTATTAACTAATTTGAGCAGTTCTTCAGTAATGGCAGGAGACTAGTCTGTCTCCCATGTGTGAAGAAGCAGTTTTGGTGCTTCTGTGCCTTGTGGAAAGGCAGTTCTACCCACAGGAGGGCAGTGCTAGATCAACTGTTTCTATTTCTGTAATATGCTCTCCCAGCACAGCACCTGAAGAGCTGTCTCTTTCTCTTTTATATTGTCATTGTGTGTGGAGAGTGGCAGGCACAGCACCAGCCCTCACAGCACTCCATGGTGACAGGGTCTTTCCCTCTGTGTCCAGCCTGAGCCAGATAAAAGCTTTCCTTAGCTGCAGTGTTGCCCCAAAGAGCTGCACTCCTAGGACTGCTCAGCACTGGGTCAGGGTTCAGCCCTGGAGACAGCTGGCTCAGTATTAAGCCCAGCAGCCACCTAGACTTCTACCCTTAATTCCAACACCATTATAGACTAATACCAGCACTGCCTCAACAGCAGTAGCTGAGCCAAATCCAAACTGTGTGTGTGCCAGATAGACACTACCCAGACTTGGCTTGCCTAATATTAATGGTTTTACCCTGTTGTTCATGCTGACATCAGCAGTGTTGACAAAAAGCAAGCAATGCATTTTGATAAATCTGAAGATTGTGTTTGGCTTCCCAAGCAGCTCTGAAGCTTCACAAAAGGACCAACACATTCCTGCAAACCAGGAGTCTTCAGGGAAGGGAGAACAAGATGAAGCAAATGTTTCTCAGGTTCAGCTCAGCAATTGTCTGTGCATACAGACAATTCCTGAAGCAAAGGCAACCACTTTATTTTGACTAAATATGCCTGGGATCACTGAATCTTTCTTCCTGCTGAGTTCTAGAAAGGAATGGGAAAAGTTCCCACTGTTAGTCAGTGAAAGTAATGGTTTTGAGAACACCCCTGTTTTGACTTAACCCCTTGTTCCACTACACCTGTAAATTCTTTGCTAAATTTAGTATTTTTAAAGTAAAATTATGAAAACATAGAATGGTTTGTGTTGGGAGGAACCATAACACAGTTCTAACCCCCTGCCATAAGCAAGGACACCTTCCCCTATCCCAGGTTGCTCCAAGCCCCATCCAACCTGGCCTTGGACATTTCCAGGAATGGGGCAGCTTCTCTGGGCAACCAGTGCCAGGGCCTCAGAGGGAGAAATTTTTTCCTAACATCTAATCTAAACCTACTCTCTTTCAGATTAAAGCCATTGCCCTTTTTCTATCACTCCATGCCCTTGTCCAGAGCCCCTCTCCAACTCTCTTGAAGCCCTTTTAGGTACTGAAAGGTGATCTGAGGTCTCCCTGGAGCCTTCTTTTCTCCAGGTTGAACACTCCCAGCTTTCCACAGCAGAGGCTCTCCAGGGCTTGGAGCATCTTTGTGGCCTCCTCAGAAGCCACTAAGTCCACTAGGTCCTTCTTATGATGAGGACCCCAGAGCTGGATATAGCATGCCAGGTGGGGTGTCACAAAAGTGGGGGAAAGGGGCAGAATTGCCCTTCATCTGCTGGCCACCATGCTTGTGCTGCAGCCCAGGACACATTTGGCTTTCTGGGTTCTAAATTAACATCACTGGGTCACATTAAGCTCATCAAACTACACTGCCAAGGCTTTCATCTCAGCTCTCAATCCATCGTCCACCCAGCCTGTGATTAGCAATCCCTGTGTTTGGGATTGCTCTGATTTACATGCAGGACCCCCCCAGAATCACAAGTCTGGAAGAGACCTTCAAGATCATCAAGTCCAACCCATTCCCTGACACCTCAACTAAACCACAGCACCGAGTGCCACATGCAGGCTTTGTTAAACACACCCAGGGATGGTGACACCACCACCTTCCCGGGCAGACCATTCCAGTATTTTATCACTCTTTCCATAGAAAACTTTTTCCTAATATCCAACCTGTATTTCCCTTGATGCAGCTTGAGACTGTGTCCTCTGGTTCTGTCAGTGCTGCCTGGAGAAAGAGACCAACCCCACCTGGCTACAGTCAACTTTCAGGGAGTTGTAGAGAGGGATAAGGTCACTTCTGAGTCTCATTTTCTCCAGGTTAAACAGCCCCAGCTCCCTCAGTCGTGCCTCTCAGGGTTTGTGTTCCCAGCCCCGTTGCCTCCTCTGGACATGTCCCAGTGTCCTTCCCACCTGGCCCTGCTGAAGCCCGTGCGGTTCCCTCAGCCTGCCCGGGCCCTGCGGATGGCGTTCCGGCCCTGCAGCTCCTGCACAGCCCCGCAGAGCTCACAGAGGGCAGGGCTGCCCCAATCCCCACCAGGGTCCGTACAGCCCGCGGGGATGCCACAGCTCAGTTTCTAATCCCACCATTACTGCCAAGGTCCCTGCGCTGTCTCCCGCTGCCCAGAAAGCTCCGCAGGCCCAGCCCGCCCCACTCTCCCTTCCCTGCTGGAAGCCGGCTCTTCATCAAACCGGGATCCCGCTCACCACAGAGGGACCGCGGTCTTTGCCGCGACACCCCTGCCCTCTCCCGGACAAAGGGAGCCTCGCACCGCCTCTGCTGCTCCGGGAATCGGGGAAAATCCCTGAAAAGCCCCGAAAAGGCCCAGGCCGGCTGGCTCTGCGGGACCCCGCGGCGCAGGGCAGCGCACAGGGAAGCAAACAGCCGGACGGCAGCACACAGCCCTGAGAGCACGCTGTAAACACTGGGTTTGCTCAAAATATGCACCTTTTCAGACTCTCAGCCAAATTTGAAGAGTATGCATCAGAGAACTTGGCTTTATCACAATATTTCTCAGACCTCAAACCGAGTTTATATCTTCTGGTTTTATTTAGCAGAGGTTCAGAGAACTCACGGGTCAGGAGTAATCAGACAAAAGGTGCCAATGCTCAGTTATACAAACGTGTGGCACCTGAGGAAACTGTCTGCCCACATCTTAGACAGCTTCCACTGCAAACCAGTAGCTTCAAACCTGCCCAGGAAAAAGGAAAAACAAAAACTCGAGAGTGATGGGGCAGTCAGTCACCTAGAGCAGACAAAAATCCTGTCACTAGGAGCAAACTTCCCTGCTGCAGCACTGGGAGCTGCCTAGCAAAAATCCCTGGCTGTTACAGCAGTAATTACATAAATCCCTTCCATGCATTTGTGTCAGAACCATTGATCAAGAAACAGTATTAATTAGACCTAATCCACACTTTGGAGGTATCAGCGTGGCTCCAGGGGTTTAGGGCAGCAGACTGTGTGTTTCAGCAAGGCTTCCTTAATTTCATCCTCACGAGTTTGAAGGCGTAAAGGCAGAGAGGAAAGGAAGAGGCAAGAAAACAACAGAAAAATAGCAGATTTGCAAATTCCAAGGTGAGTTGTGTGGGAGGATAAATACTGCTGGGGCTGTGCCTAGGCAAACTGAGTACCCTGTGACAGTTTGTGCCTTTGAGAAAGAACATTGAAATATGGTGGAGATACCAAATAACCCAACTACAAGCACATCTATTTGCTTCTCTCAGAGCAGACAAACAACAGGCAATTAATGGGCAAAGGGCTAAATGAACCCCGAGTTATTTGCTGCAGGATGCCAAAGTCTGACACCCCCAGCACTGCTCCAGCCTGATGCCAACACTACTGGTTCCCTGCCTCCAGTAAAAAACCAGGATCTGCAAGACAGAGTGGGAGGCAGGCACAGACAGAAGGGAGGGGCTGGCACTTGGAAAGCACTCCAGGTCTTAGGCTCTGAAGAGTTAAAGCAACAAGAGGAATCGTAAACAAAAACAAAACAAAACAAAACAAAAAAACCTAAGCAGCAGCCCTTACAACAAAAATGCATTTTCCAAAATTAATGATATTTTGATAAACCCCCCCTTTAAAAATAGAATATTTCAATTGTAAAATGTACAAAGACTAAAATCTTCATAAATATCCTATTAAGAAACTTCTGATGCTGTTTTCGGTTTTCCATTGAAATACAGTGCATGGAGGTTGCCATAGCTACAAGCAAATTTTTAAATAACTGTTTTTCGTCAGAGCAGCTGCAGTATCCTACAGAAATGAAGATGAAGTGGGGAAGCTGGAAGAAGTCTGACCTTCCAAATTCAAGCTCCTAATCAAATGAGTCCAAGATTTTCATAAACACAGATTAGAAACTTTTAATATGGGTTCTGGTTTTTAGAGAAAATACCACTCTGTTATTTGTCAGGACCCCAGGAAATGCTGTCAGCAGTGCCAGAGATCTCAGTCAAGAGAAGAGCTTTGTTTTCATGCTGGAAGACACAAAAATTTCCACTGCTAAGCCCCAGCCTGGTACAAGTCCCCAGGCACCAAGGGATGTCCTGCAGCCTCAGCTTGCTCTGAAAGGCTTTCTGAGTGAACTGCTTGACTGGCAGAAGTGGGCTTAAAAATGCCCCAAGAGCCACAGGTTTCTGTACCCAGGAAAAGCTCTTCCTTGCCTGAGCTTGTACAGGAAAACACAGAAAGGAGGAAATGTGAAAAACAAGTGAAGCTGTAAAACACTGGCAGGAGGCTTTTGAGGAGAGGCTGTGATTTAGGTGGTCCTCCCTCCAGTGATGTTCAGTGCTTGCTGGGTTCAGGAGGCTGCTTCTTCTTCTGTAGGATCTCTCCTTGGCTTGAACAGGCAGAGAAATATTCTGTGCAATAGTGAGAGCAGGAAATAGACATTTCTGCACTGTGGGCACCTGTTCAGGAGAGGCCTAATCTAAGGGCAAGACTGAGAGCCTCCTTTCCACCTGTAGTGTTAACTATGGCAAAAGTCCTACAAAAAACTTCAAATAAAATCATTTTGTGCCCTCAGGCAAGTATGTCCCTGTGTCCCAGTCCATAAAACAAAAATAAATAAAGAATAAATTTCTCAGTGGATTATCAAGAGATTTGACTCCACCAAAACAGTAATTGAATTGCCATCTATGGAAGGTGGAAATGCTTGGCTGGGCTCAGGTGTTTTTCTTAACAACAAATTAATGATTATTATTAATAACACTGTTATGAATCTGAAGAAACCATCTCAGTGATTGCTGGTTTTATGCACATTGCTGCATTTATCTCGGACCTGTTTCTGAGAGGGAGCTCCACAGCACAGTGGAAGTGCTTCCTCCTGCCAGGGTGGGGATGCTGCAAGGCTCCTGTTGCTCTGCTCTGCCACCACCTGCACAGCACAGGAGTTTACAGGCAAGCAACAGACATTAATCCATACAGACAAATCTTCTGGACAAGGTAATTTTATTTCAAATGTGATTTAAAATTCCTTCCACATCTTGAAATGAAACTTCCTTTCCCAATGATGCTTGTTTGATCCAAAATTATTCTGGGGTAAAAGACAAAGAAAAACAAAGAGGAACAAAGTTAGAAAAAACTTTAAATAAAATTTAGAAAAAGGAAAGTTAAAAAAGCTATCATGGCAGATTCTCCTAACAAATTACAATTTTTTTACTAATTCCAAGTACTCAAGGAAGTGTTCAAGGCCAGGTTGGATGGGGCTTAGAGCATCCTGGTCTAGTGGGTGGCCCTGCCCATGGCAGGTTGGAAATGGATGATTTTTCAGATTCCTTCCAAACCAAACCATTCTATGATTCCATGATTCATGGGTACTGAGGCAGTTTAAGTACTATCTTTAGCACAGAACAGAAATTTTTCAGAAAAGATGGAAAAGTCCCTCATTTAGGAATTAGATACTTCATGGCAGGCAGAAACATCTCAGGCACTCAGTGAGAATCTGGCACAAGATTGTTCAGCTGGCTTTGCCCAACATCCCTCTCCAGGTTGGCAGTAAGTGCTCAGAAAATGGAAAAAAATAATGGTACAAGAAAGACAACCTAGTAATGTAGGTTATATATTTTTTATAATGTAAATTATAAAAATTTCTCTTTGCCAGGGTGAAAATAGGCTAGCACAGCAGAGTGAGGGAGGGATGCCAATGAACAAAGAACTCTGTACTGTGCATGTATCCTGTGAAAGGGTCACACCTTCCTGTATATCTTTAGGCATTAACTTTTCTGATGTAGGGCTTTTTTAAAGAAACAGATGATTTTAAAAAGCACAACCTGCTGTATGGTTAGGCTGCCAGAAAAACAGATTGTGAGTCATTGCAAGCTACTGACCTTAGTCAGCATATTGTGACTTCACAGCTTTCCAGCCCTGCTGCTCCTTCCCCAGGGCAGGTGAGAGGCTTGTCAAAGCTGCAGAGGCACACTCACTCTCACAGTGAAGTGATTTCTCTCAGCTGTGCAGACACCAGGATTGCTGAACCCAGCACAAACTCGGCATTTTCCTGGAAGGAAAAAGAGATGTTAGCCAAAAAGTTGAGCCACAGTCTGCAAAAGCTACCTGTCCTGGAGAGCCAAAGAGCAGGGCAGAGCCATCTCCAGAGCAGTGAGCAATGCACAGCCCCTGTTTGGAGAGTCTGAAATATCTCCTGAGAGCCCTCCCTGCAGCCTGCACCGAGCCTCTCCTCAGCATCCACCAGGCAGGGCAGAAATGCAGAGGCTGAAGGAGAGGATGATGGCTGGGAGGCAGCAGAAGGGAAGGGAGCAGTGGTCAGTGCCACAAGGCACCTCTCCCTCACCTGCAAAGGGAAACACAGCAACACCTACAGACCAGGGACTGCTGCAGCTCCTCTCTCTGTGCTGCTCTGCTGTTTGCTCCCATTTTGCTTTTGAAGCAGTTCATCAGACCCTACAGCACAGGAGGTTTGCTTTTTTCACCAGATTCAAGCATTATCTTGAATCAAGAAGAAAATCTTGGGGGATGAGCTAAAAGAAAGGAAATAAAATTTTAAAAAAGAGGGAGAGAGATAATACACAATATATAGGGCAGAAAAGCAAAAAAAAATCTTCAAGAGATATGCCCTGAGAGAAGCAGGGATGGATCAAGAACCCAGAAGTGGGGACAGAATATCAGTCAAGGGAGGGGAAGGCAGCAAACCACACAAGCAGTGTGGTGGCACTGGGGCACGCTCCTACAAGAAGAAGAAGAAGTATGTAGGTGTTTGTCCTCATTTGTTTGTTGTGAATAGTAAGCAGAAAACCACAAGTCAAAAGCAAAAAGCATGCAAGAGAATTCAGGGCTTCTCCATTTAAAGTGTTGGGTCTCTCAGTTTGCTCTTCTGCAAAATGTAGGTGCCCTGCTGATCTGCCAGAGCTGTACCAGGGGGATTCAGCCCATTGATTTATTCAGAACAAAATAAAGAGTAAGATCTGTGAATAAGCACCAAAATGTGCCATAGGTCAGTTTAAAAGAGACATAGAGTATATATATTTTAGGAAAAGCTTTACTTGTGCCAAAAAGTAGGTTTTAATCTATATCAGCACTAAAAAATTCAGGTGAAGTCATCTGAATGCTTCTGTACTGAAAAATAAAGTGAAAAATCAGAATTTCACTCTGGGATTAAACATTTGGATCAACAGATAAATTCTCCAGAAGAGATGCAGTCACCAGAGTTGTGATGCTTCAACTTCTGGTGGTTGTGCATGGAGCTGGTAGATTCAGTAAGGATTTAGATCCATTAATGTACCCTGATGTGTTGTACATCTGACAGATCCCCAGGCCAGGAGCCACTGAGTCATTTTACCTTCAGCTCTGTGACCCTGCATTCCTTCCTGTGCAGGCTGGGGGGGTGAGGTGCAGGCTGGGCCATCCTGAGGCTGCCCCTTTAGAGTGAGGCAGAATACACAGGAATACTGTGAGGCAGCAGAATGAGACAGACAGAAGTTACACTGCTTTGAAACTGCACACTAAAAATACTTTCAGTTGTGCCGGAAAGGCACAGCAATGTCAGCAGGACAGCCTGGGACTTGAAAGCTTCTCTGGTTTAAATATATCAAGAATATCCCAAAAGAAGATGCTTTGTCATGAAGGGCAAGCAAGCCTCCAAGGCAACCACAGTAGCCTGGCCCGAGGAAGAGCTCACTGAATGGTCACTGCAGGGCTGAAAGGCAGGCTTGCATCTGCTTTCAAAATATTCTGTACCTATTCATTCCATTCTGTTCTCTCAGCGAGCAGCAACTGGAGAGCACAGAAACATCCAGGCAGCTGTGAGAGGAAAAAGGTTTGAGAATAATGAACCCTGGGAACAGCTTTTTCCTTCACCATTTTCCTCATAAATGCTCTGATCAGAACATATACTTGTTCAGGACACAAATACCATCCAATTTTTCATTACACACAGGCTATGAGGCAGTTTTCCTATATGAAAGGCCATCATTCACGGAGAGCTGGAGCCCAAAGCTGGACAGAGCTTTCCTGACTCTCCCCTGGACACAGCCAGCTCCATGCACTTGGGAAGGTTCAGCACCACACAGATGTGGCCACCAAATTTTTCATAGTGATATCCCATTTCCAGTTTGCCAAAGGCAAGGTGACTGTGAGTTTGTAGGGGGTGAAGAACCTCACTCTGGGGGTGCACACACCCCTCTGGCCCACCCAGGGTACCCCCTGGCCCCTCCAGGGAGTAGATCACAAGCACCAGCCACCACCAGAGTAACAGCAGCCCTGTATGTGCTCCCTGCCTGCATGACTCCTTCACCCCTCTGCATTTTAACTACTTACACTTAGTTTGAGACAACAAACAGTGCTGTTATTAGTTCATGACTTACTGCAGGCTTTTGAGAAAAGAAGAGCATTACTTACACCACTTTTGTCACATAGGTGGGACTCCAAAGACTTCTGTAGTGCTTGATTTCATCCATGGCCTTGTTGCCATGCACACATCACCTTCTGTGCTGCATCACTGCCCCCAGGCTGGGCTGCACAGTGAAGGAAGAGGATGAAGCTCTGCAGCACCTAATATCCACCACACTGCCTGCATCAGGCATACTGTAAATTGTTCCATTGATCTCTCTTCTTTTGAAGATTTTGCCAACTCTGACCTCAAATTTCATTTCCTCTTCCTGGCAGGGATGATAGAGGAAAATAAAAAGTAAAAATCTCAGTATTGTCCTTTGCTCAGTTTCTCCATCCTGTTTAATGGATATTCACACAGCAGGAGCTGGTGGAACCAGTGAGCTCTTTCAAGAACTGTAATTTCTAAACTGGTGAGAACAATACATCTCAGACAGCTGCAATTGAAACTCTTCAACCCCTAGGATAAAAATTTATATGAAAAATACATCAGTATGAAGGTACATCTGTATCCACAGGCAACAGTGATTAATATCTGATTTTTTTGTGTGCAAATACATATTCAGAATGAAAGGCACACAGCAATTTTAAGCTACTTAGCTAAACATGCTCTTCCTGCACCTGCAGGATTTTAGCATTTCTATGATTTTAAGAGCTTTGTAACACAGGGATAAGATCAGTTATGATCCACTTTACTGAGTTGGAAAAATGTAATTTAGGTGTTATTATTGCAGGAAAGAGGTGGGAAGCTTGTTGCTAATTGTAACTCTTCACATGCTTAAAGACGACAATTACTTTTCCTGATCCCTGGAATGAAAAATGAAAACTTTTAACAGAGGTCCTGCAAGAAAAAACATCAACCTGTGACTTGAATGAATTCCCCTACAGAGGGAAGTTTGTGCTACCACGCCTTCAAACAGCACTTACATTGCCATCACTAATTACACTGGAAACTCCCTAAACCAAACACTTTGGGAGCACATCACTAACCTCAGGAAAGGAAATCTCTGTTTATATAAGTGGGCTGGTTGGCTGGGGCAAATGAATAAACTTTATGGTCACAGCTTCTGTCAAAAATGGGTATTTGGCACAGGACAAAGCAAATGAGGCAATAACTGCACAGTAGTGGTACCAAGAAAGCAGGGTAGTGGATTATCAGTTGGCAAATTTAGTGCTCAGCCCAAGGGAGGTCCCGGTTTCCACAGTCTAAAGGAGCTCACCACAGGAGAATGTTCCACTCAGCAGGGTTTGGGGACATCATCCAATCTACACCATCTCAGGGATTCAGATGTAGCCTTGATAACAATGAGAGGAAAGAATCAAGCTAATCAAACAGTGGGTAGCAGCACAGAGCCTGTGAGATCACAGAGATTCAATCACTGCACAGCTATTTATCCTGAGAGAGCCTTTGCAGTGACCCCTCCCTGCTGAAATGATTCACATCACTCGTGCTTCCTCTCCTGCTTGCTGCTATCACCAGAAGAGGTAGAGAATGATCAAGTGCTTCTTTGATCTCCTGTGTATGTGAAGACAGAAATATCCAAGCTGAAGAACTGAGCCCCATGGGTCTGACAGCAGATTCAATTACAACCCATGGAATTCAGTTCTCAAAGCTGAGAATAAATGACATTCATTTTCAGGCTGTCCCAACACACGGCAGTAGCTCATACTCCTGCTGGCTCTCTCCAGTGCCTGGCCTTCTTCCAGGAGCTGTAAAATAAGAGTGAAAACTTCACTGCAGCCAAATCAGCCATTCCCAGACTGTAGGTCAGAAGCAGAATAATGGCTCCAGGACATAGATTTTGAAAAATGAGCTATTTTATATATTCCTTTGACACCAGAAGTGGCCACACACATAGGCACAATGTGCCCTAACGTGTTGCAGAATTCCTGGTAACAAAACAAAACAAATTTTAAAAAATTAAATAAAAAAAAAAACATACAGCCAAGGAATATAACACTAAAACATTTTGCACTTTTCTGGAAGCCTTTGGGAATTTCAAAGAGGTGAGTTATAAATTTCCTTTTTTTTTTTTTTTAATACAACAACACAGACACAGAAGTAAAACCTTCCAGAGTCACTCAGCAATCTTTTTAACAAAATAATCCAACCAGAAGCTCTAAAGAATGAAATTTGGCACTGGGGCAGCCCTGCAGAGTCATCAGAGTCTGTGTGGCAAAAAGGCAAGTGGGAGCCTTCAGCATAACAGCTGCATGATTGTGTACTGACACAACTTTGTCAAATTGTCAACATCATCTCAGAGTGACAATCCCACCCAAAGGCATTCTGGAGCACAGAAAAACACTGCTCAAACATGCTGAAGGTCAAAGTGACATCTCCCCCAGGGAAACACCTCATCACATCTGACAAACCTAAGAGCAGTCACAAGTTTCATTAAACTGCATACCCCAAACAGGGAAATTTTGAGGAAAAATCGATGTTAGATGCATATAGGACTATATATAAACAGTGCTTGGTAAGTTATAAAAAATTTTCAGATTTATTTGGAACATTTTAAAGATACTTCTTTCTGGTCCAGTGAGATGAAGTCTCAGAAAAAAATCTCTTTGGTTTCAGTGAAAAGAATATTTGGTCTGAAATAAAATATCTGGATGGGGATTTCAGATTAAATCTTTTAGCTTTAAAAACTTTTAATTTAAGGAAATTTACTGAACAGAACTTAATTTAAGGAAATTTACTGAACAGAATGGTTCTAATGTAATTATTTTGGTTTAGGATTGATTTTATTAATTTATAAGTATTTTTTTCAGTGAACAATCCTTGCTAGCACCCCATGCCACTTTCCCAGCACATCAGCCTCACATGCAGCCCCAGAAGTGTTGGCAGGAAAGGCAGCAGTGTGCTCATTTCTTTACAGCTTTAATTGTCTTCTCAGGCTGCTGAACCAGTCAACCAAACAACAGAAATTAAAAATATACTTCTTTAACTGTTTCTCTTGCTGGGAGGGAAACCTCTGAACAAACATATTTGCTAAGTAACTGCTGTGTGGTACCCACAGCCCAGCTCAGTCCTACCCATCTGTCACTTGACTCTGTGAGACAGGAAAGAAAAATCAAATTAACAAAAGTAACATCTTGCTAAGGCACTCCAATAGGACAAAACTTCATCTGCAACTTTAAAATAAGGTACTGTAGCAATAAATTTTGCTTGTCTGATATTTCTAATTTGTCACTGGAATACTGCTTGCTAAGATCACTGCTGAGTTAATTAAGCAAGACCTTCACAAGCAGCGTGGCCCTTCTGTGGCAATCCCTCTTCCAATGCCAAGCAGGAAAACATCTCATGATCATCAATAAAACATCCTATCTCATAGCAGAGAAAAGGTCAGGAAGAAGAAAGGGTGGAAGTGTCTATCCCTTAGGCCAGTCTCCCCATCCTAAGGAAAGTGCATGGCATTTCCATAGAGGCACCAGTGTGCTCAGCACCCACTGGGTACAGACAGCTTTGGCACTCACCGTGGCACAATCAGGCACACAGAGAAAGGGAAAACATGAAATGCCCCTCCATGAGACCCAGCTAAAGAGCTGCAGTAGCTCTAAGCTGCCCAGGCCAGAGCACTGGGTGCTCCCCCAGCCTGCTCTCAGCACCCTGAACTCCCCTGTCCCTGCCCGGGTGAGGTCTGGCAGAGCTGCCTCTCCCCAGGGACAGGGGCTTGCAGAGACAGCCCCAACGCAGGGAGACAGGTGAACGTGCTCTAAGATTGCTCCCCTCCCTCCCAGAACTCAGGGATGGATCTATCCCACACGGGAGGACAGAGCAGCCCAGCTCTCCAGCAGCACACCTGATGGTTTAGTGAAATTCCTAAGGAAAGGCATGGAAGGGCACATCCTCATAATTCCACAGCCATTTTCCAGGTAAGTTGGCTTTACAGGTTTTTTTTAACTAAGTAGGACAAAAGGTCACATTCTCTGTTTCAGTTTGCCTGCAGAGTTTAATATCATTGCAGTGCATTGGTAATCTCTCATCTTTAAAAACATGATGCCACTTTCAGCCACTTTGACCCCTCATGAACTTCATATGTGACATTCTCTATCCTTTCACTGTCCTTCCAGGAATAACTCCCTCCCTCTGAGAACCCACTTACTCATGGATTAAATTAATGCATTTGCAAACAAGAAGACAGCCCATAAAATTATATTGTTCTGCCTTTGCAAGAGCAGTGAGGAGGCAAGTCTTTCAATGGGCCATAAATCTACTTCTTGGAAAAACACTATTTTGTTCTATTCCAGCAAGGTCCCTTAGTACCTCACAGCTTGGAGATCTTATTACACCAGATTTAACAATTCCTACAGGACAGATACTTAATAGACAATCATCCTATAAAGTTTTACTGCTACACCAAAAGGCAAACCTTTTTAGAGTGATTGAATAATGTTAACTGCCTGACGACTATTCTTCCATAAGCTTTCTTCTTAATTAAATATGTTTTAACAGGAAAAGAACACAAAGATCCTAAAGCCATCAAGTTACTGCAATGTGTAAATTCTCTGCATTTTCCTTACCATTCCTTACTCTTATTCTCTATGCTGCCATTACAACCTTTCTTTTTAGTAAAACATCTACATTTGTCCAAACATATAACCAAAGAATGAGATTTTAATGATTTTTAAGCAGTCAATTATCTACTGCAGCTTCACATGAAATCCAGACACTACCCAAATGAGCTCATCATGGGTGGTAATTAATTATCACAGATAGGAAACTTGAAATAAAATATGAATATGGTCCCACATCATTAGGAGCATAAAGCATCTTTTTCACCTTTATTTCATTAAATACATTTTCCCCACAGCTAGAAGAAAAATACATGTCTCACAGCTCCACTGACAGCTGGGTACTTGAAACAAGAGGGTGAAATGGAAGACTAAGTTATTCTAGAAATTTTGACATTTTTTTAAAAAATAGGAAAACTCACAGCCAGAAAGGAGCACAGTGGCACCAGAGGCAGGCAAGCACTTGAGACCAGCAGAAGCTCTCAGGTTCAGCTGTGCTGGCTGTGAAATTTCAGTGCAGACCATGGGCTGTGCTCTGCAGAGTCAGAGTGTCCTGCAGGGGAGTTCTGCTCACTGGGCAGACCTCGAGCATCCCCTGCAGCAGCTCCAGACCAGCCTCACGCTGTGAAAACCTCTGCTTGGTGTCATGAACCCAGAGTTCAACCTCCAAAACCCATACGTTTGGTCCTCTCCATTTAAAAATTACCCATTTCTTTGATTTCCCCTTTTTCCCACTCAGCCCAGGACAAGCAGCCTCATCTGCTCTCCACAGCAATTCCAGCTCCTGTAGGATCTGCCTGGGCTGTGGGGGGCTCTCACCTAGGGCTACCTCACACCAAAAACAAGGGTTACCTCACACCAAAAACAAGGGTTACCTCACACCAAAAACCATCCCACCCTTCCTGCACTGAGCAGGTCTCCTTCCATCATTCCCTTTCTCAGCAGAGCAGCTCTGCCACAGATTAGGGATCCACAAGAAAGTCTTTACTCTGGTGCTTAGGTACAAGGCAAACACTGCCCATGTCCTAACTTTAAATATTGTAAATTCCTCTCAGTACAGCTCATGTGCAAGTTCACAGAGTGCTCACACACAGGAGATCCTTCTGTGCTCTGTAAAGATCATGCTCACCCATGAAAAACCCAAGGCCAAAGTTTCAGCTCAGGCTTAAAGAAAAGCCTCACCTAAGCTTTGCTCTTGAGCTCTGCCAGCATCAAGCAGCTCCCATCAGACACAGACACGAGTGTCAAGCACACCCTGCTCCCAGGTTCTCCCCGTATCAGTGAAGACCACAGGCAATGCCAGATGAGGAACTGTACATATCCTTTCCCTGAACCCTTAGGATGAAAAATGGAACAGGTCCATAACACCTTTGGCCCTGCAACTACACCGACACTTTCATTATTCCCACACCACAGAGAAAAAAAATTAATAATCTGAACTGGTTAATTCTTACATGCAAAAAAAAAATTTCCCATTTCATGATGAATCAGATTAGCCCAAACACATATTTTGGGTTGTCCAGAAACAAGTGCATTTGTTCCCAAAATGCTTTCTGGAACTTCCAGTTATTTTCTGGCTGCATTTTTAATTTTAAGAGATAGTTACATTTCTATTGCAAATGTCTATTTCACAAATAACAAACATTCAATTTCTTCTGCTGTAGAATTATCTCATTCTGCTTATCTTGAGGTTCAATTCTCTTGTTCCCATTTTAATCACATTTTCCAACACAGTACTTTGTGCAACAAACCATTTTCCTTCATGGAAGATAAAAATGATTGCATATTCCTTTTCATTTTTTAAATGAAATGAATGTTATTTTTTGACCTAGAACAAACTGATTTTTTTTCTGCATTGTTTCACTAAATTGGAGAAAGAATACATTACAAAATACACACACACTGGGCATAAATCACTAAGAAAAAACAATATTTACACTATCAGCCATCTATATACATTACAGCTAGTAAAAACACTAGTATCAAAAGTGCATAATGAAAAGTTATTTCCTATTTTTAAAATGTTCTGGCTAACAGCAATAATAAAGATTTCTAATACTAAGTATTATTTTTAGTAATCACTATACCATTTACTTATAGTGTAGTTACAGTACAGTATAGTTTCATTTATACTCAGCCTTAATAAGTCACAGCCCTGGAGATAATTTCAGCAAGCTTTATGTATAGAAAAATAGAAACTTTTGTGGGCTCCATGTTCTGGCTTTTTTATATATGCATTCAGACGGCAGGATGAAACTTTAGTGAAAAGAATGTAGCAGTCTGAAGCACGTACTCCGCACACTGCAGCAACAGCTGGACTAACAGTGCCAGATGTAAGGAACTGGAAAGCCAACTTCCAGTGTGCTAACAAGGGCAACTGACATGTCAAACGCCCTTGCTCAACTTCTCTCTATTCTTTCTAATTTCAGCAATAAAATTGTACTGCAAGCAAACAAGAAGTTTCACACCAGCTGACTGAGGACAAAGCAAAACTCTTTCCAAACTCTTCGAATACAGAGTGTCCCAAACCCAGTGACACTTTTTTCCTTGGTCGGGATATCTGATAACCGTGCCCAGGGCAGGTGCTGGAGGTGACAGATGTGCTGGAGGTGACAGATGTGCTGTGTCCAGCAGGGTGGGAACTGCTCAGCTGAACTAATTCCTGACAAATGGAGTGGAACAGAGCAAGCTCAAAATGACTGGTCAATCAGTATGTTTCAAAAATAATCTAAACACCCAAAACAGGAGGATATAAAAAACAACAAACAGGAGAGAGTGGATGACCACTTCTTATTCCTTCCCAATTTACACCTTTTTAATAACTCAAGAGTACTGACACTGTTTCTTCTGTTTAAAGCACACAGGTACTTACAGTATTTGTCACTAAATAACTACTACACTATATTACTAATAGAAAATGGTTACACTCTGAGTAAGCAGTTAAAAAACAAACAGGCAAACATCAATTAATCACATTTTTGTAACCCTCTCATTTAAAAAAAGGAATGTCATCATCACCTGGCAAAGAATTTACTTGGAGAAGCACAGTGTAATAAAACATTGTAAAGCTAGTAATCCATTAGAAGCCAGAGATTTCTTCAAACAGGTTTTTTATATAAACACTTAAAATACAATAAGTTGCTGTATTTATATTGTAACTATACTTTTACTGTATTTATATTGTAACTATACTGTTATTGAAAATAAAGTATTCCACAAACAGCAAACAACCTTTCAATACACGCGTAGTTTGTTTCAATACTAAAGCACTGAAATAAAGGAGTGTAATATCAGAATAATGGCACAGCTGGAGCAGTGTGGAGGCCCCTGCCAGTCTGCGAGCAAAGAGCTGTGCCCTCGTTCAGGCACCTCAGCCCTGCTCCGTGCCCTGGCATGGCTCAGCCCAGGGGCTGGGAGCTCTGCTGCCAGACCCCGGCCATGCCAGGCCATCACCCATTGTGTTTAGAACACGAAAAACTGGGAGTCAGTTTCTGGAAGCTTCCAGGGACTGCCTGCAGGTGCAGATGGCTCCTTTTGGGGCACGTGAAATGGTCCAAGATTTTTGTTTTGTTTGCATCCATTAGCAAAGGCTGAGGAATGCTCCCCTACCCTGTGGGCACCTGGGGTTTTCCTCTGGGATACACTCACCTCCTATTCAAAATTTTAAATCCTGCTCTCCTTGAACTTATCCGATCTCATTTTAAATAAAATAATTTAGGTATTATTTAGATTCAACATGATCACATCCAGAATATTTAGGCAAGCAGGCTGCCTACAGCTAATAATTCCATTAATAACTTAAGATCGCAAGAGTTGCCAACAAGGACTTGATACTCAGTGTATATTAAAGGTTTAAATATAAGTTTAAATCAATTTTTTCAGGCTTCTCCTTGATGAATCCCCCAAGACCATCCCAGGCAGTCACTGATATATTTGAAACCTCTGTCTTACAAGAGTCCCCCCCCGGAACCCTGGGTCCTGCTAGGCTGGCAATCCTCAAACTCCCTCTCCCCAGGAACTCCAGGCCCTGCTCACCCAACAACTGTTTAAAGAACTGTGAAGCCCTGTCCCAAAGCACATTTAGATGGAGCCCAGGTATCTGAAAAGCTGCAGAAGAGAGAGCAGCTGGATTTGCTCATGAAATTAGGGAATAGATTCAACAATGATAAACAAAACCTATTTCAATCATGAAAACTGGTGTTCATCCTCTCTTTTGGGAAAAGATGGATAATGTGTCCATTTTGACTGACAAAAAGGTATTTTAAAATGACCAGAAAATTTTATCATCAAAATAATTCACATTTTCATCACCATTTCCCACAGAAAAACATTCATTTTAACACTCTCCCAGATGAAGATGAAATGCAACCAAAGCTATGGCAATTAGTATTTTTTAATCCACTAGCCAAAAGGAATAAATCATCAGAAAAAAGTCATTTGGCTAAATCTGAAATAATTTTTTAAAATTATTTTCTAAAAATAAAATACATACATTTGAAACATGTAATGTAATATATTTTTGCCTAAAACAAAAAATGCTACTTTTTTGCCATTATTATTTTTGCATGTGAGAAATTAAGAAAATGCAAACAGTTTTTTTTTAAAGAAAAAAATGAAAGTATATTTCTCAAAATGTTAAAATAAATTTACTTTTTGATTATTTACTCAAGACTATTTGCTGCACTCAGGTGAGCTTTGTAAATAATTTCAGTTCAGTCAAAGCTGCATTTTTCAGTAAGCAAAGTAATCAGAAAAATGAAAGAGTAACTGCCTGTCTCTAATCACGCTAGTGAAGGGAGGGGAGCTGCCTTATCCTGCAAACTCCAGAAACCCTTCCCTGCACCACCCAACAGGGGATTTGTTGGAAATTCCACCACAGAAGAGCGGAGATTTCTCCGTCTCTTTTTCCATGCTGCAAAGCAAATTCGGATGCTTAGATAAGTTAGAAGCACATGCAAAAAATAAAAATAAACCATTTCAAAAAAGTAAAGAATTGATGTGAAATAAACCAGGGACAACCAGTCAAACTCTTCTGTTACAATCAAACATTGTAGTCTCAAAATCAGTAGCATTTGACGAAAAGAAAATAAATACATACATCAATTAACTCACATCCTCTCTCTGTTTAAATAGTTGTTATTTAAGTGGGTTAAGATACAGATTTAAAAGAAAAAAATATATATAAATCATAATTCAAGGAAAATATTAATGCACATAATGATACCACTACCCCTTATTTCTGAATTCCATTGGATTTGGAATAAAGTCACAAGAGGACAAGGACAAGAGAAAAAACTCCTGTGTGGTGAAGAGAAGCAGTAGAATATGTGCCGATTCCCTGACACAACAGTATTTAAAAGTCATTTGAAATTTTTCATTGCTTTAGCATAAACATAACTCAAAATTACTTCAAAGACTTGATATTCATTATGTTGCATTTACAGAACGTAAACCCATCAAAGCTGACAGAACTATCCTGGTTCAAAACTGGAGGAATTGAGGAAGAAGTTGACATTTTGATTCAATCTTTAATGTGCAAATTACCTTTCACGTATACAAAGTGTGCTGGCACTCAGGCAGAAGACAAACATAATAAATCAGCTTACTTTTTTTTCGGCTCTTACTCACAGTGGAATCCCCAAAATTCATTTTATTTTATCTTTTTCCCACTCTTCAGCTTTTTCTCTTCCATTTTCCTTCCTTCTCTTCAATCAGCACAGGTTTGCATTTCTCGTTTTCTATTCTACATCACTCCACTTTGTTGTCTACAATGGAAAGGCAGACAGACAGACAGACAGCAGGGACAGAGACACTGCCGGCCCAAGGTAACCTCCTCAGACTCCCACACTCTGCAGGATCTGAATCTCTCTCAAAAACATTTTAACTTTATAAAGGGAAGGGAATCAGAACTCATTTGCATGTGGGTTCATTCCATCTCCTCAGCTCACATGTTTATAGCTCTGGAAAGTCCCTTGCTGATTCCCTGGCTGATAAGGAGTCAGGAAGGTAACAGAGCTCAGGAGAGGTGAGACCTGTTCTGCTGACCTTGCAGAGGGGCACACTGAAGCGCTCCATTCTCCGCGCTGGGAGGGCTCAGCTGGGAGGTTGGGGTGCTGCTTATCCTGTAGATTTCAAGGCTCAGACCATGCATGCAGAGTTAAGACTGGAGGCAGAGAAACCCCCACTCTTGCGCAGGAGGAAGCTCTGGTCAGGCGCTCGATACTTCGGCTTCCTGTCTGTACACTACGCGGTCTCATCTGGGGAAATCCTGAAAACATTATCAGATGCCTGATAAGCTCTTTAGCTTTCAAGTACATAGTGATTCAGTTTCGGTCAAAACCTCATTTGAATACAGTTTTAAAGTCTAAATAAAAAGTGAGACCCTAAAGGAGAAGACATTAGACTTGCAGCCTAACATCTGTAGCATCCAAAACAATGTGGCTGATGTTTGATAGCAGCATAAACAAATCTACATTTCCATATCTGCACCAAGATGGTCAGAGCGTGTGTTCAGCTCATTAAAAAGGAGTAGAATGAGCTGTCTGGTTAATTAATGCTTTTATTTATCCACAAACACAGCAGAAGCAGCAGCATGGATTGCTAACTCCATTCCAACGTTGCTCACCACTGACATGAGGCAGATTGTTTCTGAGAGAGAGAAGTTGCTTAAAATTCTGATGCCCACTCCTCCCATGGGCTTTTCTGGCAAATCTGGCAAGTGACAAGACTTATTTTGTTCCATGTAGACTCCTATTTGCCAGGCATCAGACAGATTTTTTCCAAACCTCTTCACAGACTCGGAACAGGTTGACAACATTTAACCCTGTGGATTTAGTTCTAGAAGAGGAAACCTCCACCACCTCCAACATTTTCCAGTTCAGATGGGTATTTTGTGGGGACTCACCCACAGGAAACCACACCCTCTCCACTGGTTGTCTTCATCCCAGTCAGGCCAGGGGAGTTTTCTAGGATACATTCCAGGAGGTTCTCCTTCACACACAACTTCTGAAGACAAAGAAATGCACTCCATCTATGAGTCTGGAAGCAGCTAGGAGCATTTTCCCACATACTGTATGTCTGCAAGCAGAGAGAGCACACTCCCAGCACAGAAAACCTGAATCAAACACTCTCCATGACAGCTCTGGTGTTTTCTGCTGCACTCGCCCCCAGGGTTACCACAAAAGCATACACATGTATTTATCAGCTACCTTAGAGAAGAGGAAAATTTGAAAGATATTTCTTGTTAATAACCACATTCCTCTTAGTGAATACAGAAATTCAGGCTGCCCATACTCAGGGCAGAGATATGTACCATCTTTTGTTTCATCCCAAGATCTGGTTTACAGATCTTCAACTAGGCCAATACACAGGCTACAATTCACTAGAGCAGAGGTTTCAGACACAAAACCACTCACCATTTTAATACCCACATCAAAATCCCAAAAGCATGTGAAACTGGGATTTTGCTTTTCAGCAGCATGAGAGATCTGATGGGCTAAAAAAAATATCATTGTTTGAGCCCTCAGATGCTGCCCTGGGTCACATTTGTGCACAGAGAAGCCAAGGCTCTAGTAAGACTTATCAATAAGGATGCTTAAATGGATTTGAATGAGTCATTGCACAGGAATAGAGCAACAGTGAAATCTCAGGCTGGGATTCATCTGTGTTTGCAGTGCTCACTTGTACAACTTTGAAAATGCCTCCTCACTCTAGTCTCGGATTTAAAAACTTCTTTGTAAAAGACACTGAACTAAATTAATATATTCCCTGCTGAGCAGTATGTCCTTGCTGGCTCTTTCAATAAGGATAATTCAGGTTTCCTGTGTCCCAGAAGGTGTCATTGAGTGCATGTGTCACAGCTGGATAACCTCAAGCAGAGAGCAGCTGAACAGAACCCAAGTCCCTGGGTGAGAGCAGCACTTTCCTCAGCCCCCGGCACATCCTCCAAACAAAAGCAGGAAAGTGAAGAGTAAAGCCAAAACATTTACAGAGGCCTTTAGAGGGCAAGGATGACAGGACAGGTTCCTCTCTTTGCTTGTGAAACAAATGCAGGGACCCCCTGGGGGGACAAGGAAAAGAAAGTTAGTACAGAGTGGAAGAGACTGGCAGTGTGCTGTGCACTGCTCCTGACAGCTGACATCAGTCAGGACATCTGTTATCATCTTAGCATCTCATCTGGAAAGTTTTGAAATTAATTTCTGTTTTGACAGGAAGTCCAGATCTCAGCCTGAGTGGCTGGAATCTCTTGAGGCAATATTGTGTTAAGCCAAACAAGGTAACACTACAGCCCTGAGTGCAGTACTGTCAGGATACATACGTGTACATCTCAGAATACATACATCACATACATGGTGATGTAGTGCATTTTAAATTACGGCCCAGGTGCCAGAGCACCTGATAGTTCCAGCTTCTCTGCTCTCTTTACTGCTGTTCACTGTATTCCTTCTTTCATTGAGGGAGAAGGTCCTCCCAGAAGAGAGGATCTCTCCCAAGGTAGTTAAAATCTTTACAGAAGAATAAAACATGCAGGCATCAGAGATAAATCATGTCCTGTATATAAAATGCCTTCCACAAAAATACAGCCTTCAGAAAGCAGAGTAGACATACAGTCATTTCATGCATGATTTCATAAATCTTTCATCCCTGCTTAGAGTATTTCTTTGTGACAGGCAGTGAGGTATGAGTTATGAATTCCAACAGGAGCTGGAGCTTATTCCCATTGAAAACTACAGCAAAATCCTCATTACTTTTGAAGAAACTGAAATCTCTTCTTCAATACTTTTAAAAGCAACTTTGACTTTGGTTCCCCTGAGAGGTTAGTTCTGTGAGTCTTTTGCTATACAGAGCCTTATACACATACATATATTATTCTTTACTTTTGTGCATCTACTTGTCTGGTTTCTTTAAGCTGAATTGACTTACAAATTTTATGAGCTCTCCCTCTGATTTCTGTCTCATTGCTTTAATACCCAATACATTGAAGACAGCTTGAGCTGACAGAGAAACTGAGGAAATGCTTTATAAATCACGCACCTTTCACAGAGCACTTGGCACATTTACAAAAGCTATGGTCATATCACAAGCCAGGTAGGATTTGATTAGCCATTTCACTGCCCACTGTGACAGGCATATAAATTAGGACACCGTGCTCCTACCTCTTATGCAAGCATTGAAGAGCTGTCAGGCATGCCTGGGTAGCAGAAAGGAGAGGGGATGGTAGGAATAGCTCTTCTGTGTGCTCCTGATGACCTGTGCAGCCTCCAGAAGCCAGAGCTCTGCCCACGGACAGGGCTCACAAAAGAGGGAGGAACATGCCAAGACAGGAGAGCTGCAGCACCCTCCATGACATGTTTTTCTAAACTGGGAAATGTTCCCAGTAGGAAATGCCTGCAGAGATTCATACAGAGGCATTAACCTTCCCCCAGAGCCTGTTTGTGTACATGAGTGCATGTACATGCACATATTCCTTATCCTAAAAGACTTTTGCTCCACAGTGGCACAGAGGGCTGGGGTGTTGCCAGAACAGCCCACAGCCCCTGCAGCTTTGCTCTGTGTCCTTCATGACAGCCAGATTGCTTGTCCCCGTGCTTTAAAACCTGTCAGAGTTGTTCTACTCAGGTTTGTCATTCCCTTAATTATTTTCCTGTGACTGGCTTTAACATCTGTGAAACCAAGAGTCTGAGAGCCGGTGCAACACAGTCAGACCCCACACAAACCACAGTGCACCCAGAGATCTGCTCCCACACCTGCATCCTGGCCCCCATCCCCCCGCATGCTTCCCTCCCTGGCACAAGTCCTCAGGTTGCCTGCACCCTGCCCTTGAGACAAACAGTGCTCCCTGAGACGAATGCAGCATTTCAACAGGTAAAAATATTCCCCTGTCAGCCAGCTCAAGTGAAAAGAAAATGATGCAAAGTAGCACCAGGCAGACGAGTAAAAATTCTCTCACAAGCTTCAGAAACGTCTTCACTTTGCAGTCAGAAGTCAGAAAACAGGAAGGTTTCAAATGAGTTACTAAGGCAGGAAGTGAGTCAGCCTGAGCAAGAGGGACAGCAAACAGCAAGCCCTTCCACCACAGACAGCCAGGCACAGACAGGGAGCCAGGCACCCAGAACCAGAGCGAGCAGAACACATCAGCAGGGCAGGGACAGAGAGGAAAAGATTCCTCTTCTCCACACACACTGCCCAAAGGAGGGAAGATTTTATCCATCCAGAGGACTGACTGCTGACCAGCCTTCCTTCTCCTTGCAGCCCTAACCACCAAGGCACCAGCCCATCCCTCCCACCCCTGCCCAGGCACACCAAGCCCTCCTCTGCTCAGGAGCAGCTGAAGGGAGTCCTCCAGAACAGCTCAGCTGTGAGTGGGATTGCAAGGCCCCTCCAGCATCAGAAATCTGAATCCTGGCCTCTCACACACTCATTTAGGTACTTTTTGTTGGAAATAGAAACACCAACACTTCCTCCTCAGCTACCATCCCACTCTGCCTGCATTTCACACGAGACAAAACTGCTCTGGAAATGGTCCCATCAGCCTCCACAGGATAAGGAGGCCAAGGAGCATCTTAGCTTAGGGCTAGAGAAGACTCCAGCTACTTGCCTAGGAACAGATGTTCATCAGAGACTCATCTGCAGCAAACAGAAGAACCATAAGCCACCAGTGTCACCCCAGCTCAGCAGCATATTATAGCATGAGTTCTGAAGATCTTCATTTTGGGGACAGGTACTAAAGAGATCCCAGTCCTCTTTTAGGTGAACCTCCAGGCACAAAAATTACATCTAAAAATAGAACCTAGGGAGGGAAGTCACACAGGCAAAGTTAAAAATGAAACTATATACTGGACAGTATTCCCCATCACATAAAAATGTTGCACTCCTGGATGCAGTGCCAGGAACAACATTGGGGCCTTAAGCCTGGACAGTCACACAAGCACTGAAACCCTACATGGATAACAAATCCCCACCAACTTTTGCAGATCCCAAAACTGGGTAGAATACTTAAAGAATTAGCTGTTCCACGGGTGATACATCTGGTTCCTATGTGTTGTCCTCTGTTTCAGACCTGTTGTTGAAGATATTAGGAGGACAAATGATGTTTTACTCTCTGTATTAATCAGAAAACTAGGATGCTAATTCCAGCTGGAAAAGAAAAAATCTGGAGAATGACAAACAGAATTGGCTGGGTTCCAGCACTAGAAAAGGCCCTTGCCTACAGAAGATAATAATCTTCTGTAAAGCAACAAATCACTGTAGCAAAAGACTTAAGAATCACAGCATGGTCACACACATCATGTGGGGGAACCAAGACACAACTGAAGAATAAGATGAGCTCCCACAAAAGCAACCAGATCTCAATGCAAAGTATTTCCAGATCCTTCCTAGTTTCAAAAGAAACTCAGACTAAGGCATGGGAAGCTACGCACAGAAGAAAGAATTTCAGAAGAAGGTTTTTAATCCTTGAAAGAAGCTGTTGAGAACTTGTTATCTAAACAAAAAAAAAAGGCTGGAGCAAGACTGGGTAGAAGGTAAAAAGCAAAATCCAGAACCTAGTTGCAACTTGCAAGTTTTGAATATCTTCCAGTGCAATAATCATTCTTAGAAAAGTGCTGTGCTGTTGGAATAAGTTTTTCCACAGGAATGTTCCCATTCTCATTTTCATTTTGCCTTTTTTTTCTCACACATGCTTTGAGAGGTCAGCACACTCTTGGAACCATGAGGCACTGCATTCACAAACTACTTTACATAGCAAGGATTTTTTAAGTCAGCTTTGGAATTAGAAGTCTTGGTTTCATAATAAGGGGACTCTTTAACTGACAATTTTAAATACCTTTAAAAATGTATAAGCTCCTTCACAAAATCCAGGAGAAGAAACATAATAGGCTCTACTCCCAGCTAAGGAACACAAAGCTGCTATAAACAGCCCTCAAAGGTTGTGTATTATTTAAGAAGGAATATGATGGACAAGGACTATACAACACCTAAACAGCCTCAGGAAGGAAGTACAGACAAAACTTTCAAACTGAGAAGAAGTTCAGAGAAAAGAGCTGTTTGCTACTTGATATGTTTAGATGAACAGAACTTGATACATTCCCTGGAAATAAGCAGAATCCATCAGAGAGAATCACAACTTATTTCTGCTGCCTGAAGTTTCCACAAGCAGCAGGTACAGAAACCCAACTGTGGTTAATTGTATTTTTAACAGGAGATTGCTATCATGGTGAATGAAATGCAAAATCCTCTAAACTAATAAATCCAGCAGCACCTTATATTTGATTAAAGAAAAAGACAATAGGTTAGTTAAACATGATGTTAATTTATTGATTCTTGAAGCTGGCTTTTGGTCACCTGGCTTACAGAAAACTGAAGCCAAATAATAGCTGATTCATGCTTGGTTTTCTCTGTTTTTTGTTCTCATTCCAAAACTGAGTCATAGAGACTTTGAAGAACATGCACTGGAACAACAGCCAAAGAAAACACCCCTATTTCTGAATCAGATGTTCCCAGATGGGGACGTTCCGGCACAGAGGGTGCCTGTGCCTGCTGCGACCTGCCCCGAGCACAGCCAGTCGCTCTCACACACGATGGCTCAGCAGCACACGGAGCCAGCTCGGTGTCCGTGCCCAGCACAGCGGCACAGCCTGCTCCTCAGCCCCGCAGGCACCTCTGGCAGGGACTGCTCACACCCCAGACCCTGCAGGGACCCGACACAGGGACTGCTCACACCCCAGATCCCACAGGCACCTCTGACAGGGACTGCTCACACCCCAGATCCTGCAGGGACCTCTGACAGGGACTGCTCACACCCCAGAACCCACAGGCACCTCTGACAGGGACTGCTCACACCCCAGACCCTGCAGGGACCTCTGACAGGGACTGCTCACACCCCAGAACCCACAGGCACCTCTGACAGGGACTGCTCACACCCCAGAACCCACAGGCACCTCTGACAGGGACTGCTCACACCCCAGACCCCACAGGGACCTCTGACAGGGACTGCTCACACCCCAGATCCCACAGGCACCTCTGACAGGGACTGCTCACACCCCAGACCCTGCAGGGACCTCTGACAGGGACTGCTCACACCCCAGACCCTGCAGGGACCTGACACAGGGACTGCTCACACCCCAGGCCCCACAGGGACCTCTGACAGGGACTGCTCACACCCCAGACCCTGCAGGGACCTCTGACAGGGACTGCTCACACCCCAGACCCCACAGGCACCTCTGACAGGGACTGCTCACACCCCAGACCCTGCAGGGACCTCTGACAGGGACTGCTCACACCCCAGACCCTGCAGGGACCTCTGACAGGGACTGCTCACACCCCAGACCCCACAGGCACCTCTGACAGGGACTGCTCACACCCCAGACCCCACAGGCACCTCTGACAGGGACTGCTCACACCCCAGACCCCGCAGGGACCTGACACAGGGACTGCTCACACCCCAGACCCCACAGGCACCTCTGACAGGGACTGCTCACACCCCAGACCCCACAGGCACCTGACACAGGGACTGCTCACACCCCAGACCCTGCAGGGACCTGTGACAGGGACTGCTCACACCCCAGGCCCTGCAGGCACCTGACACAGGGACTGCTCACACCCCAGGCCCTGCAGGCACCTCTGACACAGACTGCTCACCCCCGGGGCCACTTCGGAAGGGAGACTGGCCCTGATATCCACCCACCCCACAGGCTGGGAGAGCTGCGTGCTTGCCCTGCCGAGCTGAGGGCTGCCAGGGCCCTGCAGCTGGGATTGCCCTCTAACAGCCCCAGGAACATCCCCTGCTGCAGGGCCAGGCGCACATTTGGGCTGTGTCTCTGCCGACAGCCCACCAGAGAGGAACGAAGGGGAAGATTTGCACTGCACACCCCCGGCTCAGCCCGACCCGCTGCACTGAGGGACGGCTCATCTCCTCTCCACCTTCTCAAGGGGACATGGCACACTGCAGCTGGGAAAACACTCGGGGAAAAGTGAATATTTCCAGGGGGTTTTCCTAAAACCCACTCACATCCAGCAGATGGCTATTTAGAGAAGACTAATACAGTATCTTGCTTAGATGTTAGAAGAAATTTGAGCAGCAGTGGAGAGCAAAGTAAAGTAACGAACGGGGAAAGGTCCCCTGCGTGGCTGGGCAGCCTTCGCCCTATCCCCACTCACAGGGAAAGATTGCGTTTGGAAGAAAGGCTCAGGCCTTGCCTTGCGGGAAGACAAGGCTGTGCATCCCGCAGCAAGGAGGGCTCTGTGTCTCGCTGGGATCCGTGGTACACACACACTGCTGTGGGCCCAGAAAGAGGCGGCCTGAGGCTGCAGCGCCCGCGGCGACCAACCCCGCCCGGCGCCGCCGCTGTGCCCCGGCCCCACCGGCACCGCGGGGCTGCCCCTCATCCCCGGCCCCACCGGCACCGCGGGGCTGCCCCTCATCCCCGGCCCCACCGGCACCGCGGGGCTGTCCCGTATCCCCGATCCCACCGGCACCGCGGGGCTGCCCCTCATCCCCGGCCCCCGCAGCCGGGGTTCCCTGTCGCCGCTCCGCTCGCAGTCACGGCTGCTGCACCCACACAACCCCGCCGGCCATGGGCTCATCATCCCCCCGCCACCTACGGGTCCCAGGGCTCGGTACGGGGCGCTCCCTCCTAACAAGAACGGGAAAAGGCTCCAGGAAAGGGGCAGCAGTACTGCTTAGCTACACTCATCCTGCAGGGACTTCGTGCGGCGATAAACCAGAAATAGTGTGTTCTGGGGCACATTAACCGTTTGAAGAGCTATGAAGTTTTGTGTGGAAGAAGCCATGGCTTTTGTGCAAGTTACTAGAGTCATGGCTTTGCTAACCCTAGAGAGACCAATTGCCTCCAGGCTTCTCATTTCTGTTCTTTTTAAGCAACAGAAGATAAAAAGTGCTCCGCTGATGGACGTCTCCCTGTAGTCACAGGGCAAAGGCACTGTGAATTCCTCAGTGCCCACTCGTATCCTCCATTTCCCATTAACGAGGCGATGAAGCCATCACAGCCACCTACACCGTGTGCAAGGTACCAAAGGCATGCAGCACCACCGCAGCGATTTCAGGCTGCAGGAGGAGAAGCTCTAACAAGGCCGGATGGTGCCACCCACTGCCAGAACTCTGCACACAGGATGGAGAATCTGATATGCACTGAATTAACTTTACTGAGCCTGCTAAGATTTTCTTCATGTGCATCTCTAAATTCTCCTTACAGAAGGGCTTCAAGTGACTCTCACAGACAGAACAGTTCTTTGCAGAGTGATAAGCCACTGACAAGGTGCCTGCTCTGTGCATTTTGTTACAATCCTGAGCTCCCAATCATGTACCCCTGAGGTCTATTAAAGGCTGCCACCACTCAAGCATTCATTTTCATTACAGATTGCAAATGCATATTTGCAATCACCAATATCTCAGATCTTTGCAGGAGGCTTGATCTTGCAAGCAAGTAAACCCAAATATTAGAGGCAAGTTTTTAGTAAGATCGCTGTGGTGGAGGAAAGTGCTCAAACAACATTTTGAACTCAAGTTAGTATTCCTTACAATATCCCAAGAGAAAATAGAACTTGGTAAGTAGTAAGAGCTGTGTGTGTTACAGAAACATTAAAGCAGTTAAGGAAGCTGATTTTTTTAGTCACCAGTAGCAGTCAGTGTTAACACCTACCTGAAGCAATACTAAATTCCCAGTGCTCCTGTGGCAGCATTTCATGGGCTGACATGGAGCAGGCTCGCAGCTCTGAGGGCATGAGTTTACATTTTCCAAAGAGAAGACAGTACCTTGTGACTGGGAACTCTTGGAGTCACCCAGAGCAGGAAACTCCACCCACAGATGAAGTCTCACCAGAGCTTTGTCCCAGAAATTCTCAGGAATGTGCATTTGCCTTTAATCTCAGTCAGATTTGAAAAATAAATGAGGAAAACAAAAGCCAGCTGAAACAAGTGGAACTTTCTAATGAATGTTTACAAAATTAAGCTTCATAAAAGCAAAAGCTTTGACCTGCATTAGCCAGAAATCCTAATGAGAGCAAAATGCCTGAGATGAGGTTCACTGTAGCAAACAACTTGACTTAATCCTACCACTATCATCTTATCTTCTACACCACAGCAGCACTCATCCCTATGCAGACAGGCCACCAATATTCCCAAACCTGACTCACCCCATCTTTCTGCACACCCATTCCACCAGCCCCACAAGTAACAAGTATTTAAGCTCCAAGATTAAAGTATGGCAGTACGAAGAAGCCTGTGAATCTGAAGTGATTTAATTATGACCTTTGTAAACATTATGCTTGTTCAGTTTACTACTAAATTCTACAAGCATGCTTTAAATGTTTTAATGTGCACATATACACACATGTGGACACAGCCCAAAAGGCTCATTTGATTGTAGAAAGAGATCTAGGTTCTTGAACATAGTGAATATTTCCAAGTAACAAACAAAATCTCATATCCCCATGATAAATTTCCGTAACACATATGAAGTACTAGTGTGTCTGTACATACAAAAAGCTACTACCTAAATTTATGTTAATGTCATTTCCATACTGTGTCTCATACCACTGCTCTCTGGGGCCTCACATAGCAATGTGGTTTTACCTGTGTGGCTGCCTACCAAGAGGCCATGTGATGGCACTGTGGAACCACATTCAGTGCCTTAGTTATAGGCATTTTTCTGTGAAAAGTAGTCTACAGCTGCATAAGAACCCGACATACACCACTTGCCCACTGTGAAGAGCAAACAGGTTCAAAGGGAAAACAACCAGAACACCAGTTCTAGTGTTTACACTAGATACAGAAATTGGTTCAAACCCTTGCACGTTTAATGGATCAAGTTAGGCAGTGAGGTCAGGAGTTCAACCTATCATACACACTCCAACCAGCAGGTACCAACTCCTAGATATGGACAACAGTGTATTGCCTTGCTTAGGAGCTCATCCAGGCTCTGCTTTACCTGCTTGTCAGAACCTCCTCAAAGCTCTGTTTTGCTACCTACCTACAGTGTCTTGGGGACACTGAAGAAGTAGTACAATAGCACATAGGTTAAACTAGCCTTTATTGAAATATAGAGCTATATGAAATTGGACCTCAAAAGAAACTTCAGAACACACATTAAACATCATAAATTGGAGGTGGCATGTCAATGATCTCATCCAGGGTAGCAAGGAAGTCAGCAGTTGATCGTAGCAAGTCTGAAAGTTAGAAATAAATCAAATCAGTTTCTCAAACTCAGAATGCACACAAACATAAGCTAGCTCCCAGCAGCTCAGCATAAAGTTCTTGAATAAGCAAGGGAAATATTACTCCATTGTATAAGCCAATGCCACCTAACTGATCAGCTTGCAATGCACCACAAAAGGTTGCTCAGTGTACTCCTTTCACTGGGAAGAGTTAGTTTTCTTCACAGTGGTTGGTATGGGCTGTGTTTTGGATTTGTGCTGGAAGCAGTGTTGATAACTGGGATGGTTTAGTTGTGTTGAGCACGGCTCAGCAACAGAGTTCTGCTCCTCACCCCACCAGTGAGGAGGAGGCTGGGAGTGCTCAAGCATCTGGAAGGGAGCACAGCCAGGACAGCTGATCCCAACGGGCCCAGGGGATATCCCAGACCCTATGGTGTCAAGCTCAACAGACAAAGCTGGGGGGAGAAGAAAGGAGAGACATTTGGAGTGATGGCACTTGTCTCCCCAAGCCACCATTGCATGAGATGAAACCTGCTGTTGTGAGGATGCCTAACCCCTGCTTGCTGATGGGCACTGAATGAATTCCCTGTCTTGCTTTTCTTAAATGCATGGCTTTTGCTTTAGTTATCAAAACTGCTTTTATGTCAAAGCATGAGTTTCTTCACTCTGATTTCTTCCCCATCCCACAGGAGAGGAGCAAGTTGTGTGGTGCTTGGTTGCAGCTGGGTTAAGCCCCAAGCCAGTGACACCACTCTGAGACGAGTGCCTGAACTGGCAGCATTGGCCAGGTACACTGAGCTTGGCTACACAGCAGAAGCTGCTTGATACTGGTGCACTGCTCTGGTAGCTCAGACAGCAGCAGCAACTCACTGCTGTAGCCAAATGGCTTTTTGCCCTGATGAGCATTGTGTGCACTGAACATCATGCAAAGCTTCCACTTACTGGATTCCCATGAAATCTCTTCAATCTTCACGGGTGAAGAAGCCATGTTCACACATCTGTCATATGTCCTTTCAAACACCATGAGGGGAACACCACACAGGTTGATATTGCTTAGTTTGTGTTCTTCAGGAAGATCAAAACTCTCGAAGTCTGTATAAGAAAGACAGTTAAGTGTGCAGTAGCCTGGGAAGCTGCAAACCTCTACACTAAATTAAATAGGAGCCCACCTAAAACAACACAACAGTCTCCTCTTATGGGGTATTTACTTCCAGTTACACCTTTCAGTTGTCCATGAAATCCCATACACTAACTCTGATGAAAACTAGGCTGCCTAACAGAACTGCTAATGTAAAGCAGTTAGTAACTTTAGCACGCAAAGCATGTATGTTTCATCAACACAGCAGTCTTTGGCACAGTAGTTTTCACACACATCCCCATGAAGAGGAAAGTTTAAGGACACACTTTGAAGGACTGAGAATATCTGAAATGGGCTGGCCTAATAACAGCTTTAGAAGCTCAATCTTCAACTATTACATCCTAGTGCAGTAGTAATCTCTTCAGTTACAAATCTTGGCACACTCTTCTATATTCCTTTGAGTAGTCTATTAGTTATTATCTACTAGTCACTAATGAACCAAGAAGCTAATACCTGGTTATTTGGAATGTGTTTCCACAATAAGAGACTCAGAATAACACATCTGAGGCACAGCCATTACTGTTAGAAATATCACCTCATTCCTGTTTAAGTATTTCAGAAGCAGCAAGCACCCTTGTGCTTCAGAAAGGATTCAGGAGAAATGCAATGCTGACTTGTGTGCCACAGTAGCTTGGACAAGTTCTTAGAACAACACCACCACTCACTAAAGTCTTATTGTTAATTTTAATAATTACATTGATAGTTCTCACCTTGAGGATCCAAAGGAAACATATTTTCTATTTCTGGCCATTCTTCTTCAGCCACTGTATGACAGCTTTCTAATCCAGTCTTCTTGTTAGTCATAAAAAGAGGAAGTAACATTATTTGAGCTGCTGTAGAATATTTGTAGTGGCTTTCTTGTGCTGCTCAGGTCTATAGACAAGCATACCTGTCATACTTCTCTCAGTCAGGCCTAAATTCTAATGCCTTCCAACACAAGAGGAAGATGGGCAAGTGTTTCAGCTGAGTTTGTGTAGTGCAGTACTATGTGTGGTGGTAAGAGATGACTGCACTAGAACAGGCAACTCTTAAGGTGTGGATAAGACAAACTCAGACTATTTTCTCCAGAACCACCTACATGGTGCCCTGCTTTTGAGCTGGATAGAGTTATTTTTCCTTCTAGCAATTCTTATGAACCCATGTTTGGATTCATGATGAAAAGCAGCTCTCTCAGCTATTGCCAAGCAGTGTTTGCACAGTCCAGGCTCTCTCTGCTTCTCACAAGCCCCAGTGGGGAGGCTGGGGGTGCACAGCCAGGACAGCTGGCCCCAGCTGCCCAGGGGGATACCCCATACTGAGCATCCATGGCATCTCAGCAAGGAAAGCTGGTGGGAGGCAGGGCTACCACTGCTCTGGGACTGGCAAGGCATTAGTCAACAGCTGGAAAGGAATTGGTTTTGTTTTTCAGATTTTTCATAATTAAATTGCCTTAATCTCAGCCTATTATTTTTCTCACATTCATCCTTCCAATGCTCACCACCTATCCCATCAAAGAGGGGGTGAGGGAGCACCTGTGTGCTGCTTAATTATATCACAATTAAGCCTCAACAGCAGGTCAGTTATGGATTTCCCCTCCTCCACAGCATAAGTGTGTTGTACTCACTTTGTTCACAGTGCAAGGCTGATTTTTCTGTTTTAGCTTATCCGTCTTGCTGGTGACTCCTTCAGTTTTATTCACATTTCCAAGAGCCTTTCTGACAGAGCGAGATGTGACTGGAGAGGCACTGATTGCTTTTTTAGGAAGTGGAGTGTTAACTTGTGTTCTTTCAGCTAAGACTTTTGCTGAATAAGGGGGGAAGAAAAAAAAATTTCAGCAACCCTGAAGCTTGCCTAAGTAAGTGAACATTCTGGAAAATTAGCTGACATAGAAATCACTGTTCACCATCTATAAGCCATAAGCCACACTTATGACAAAAGCAGAGTTATCTTCAATTTTATACCAAGCAATGAGCCTGGAAGAATTAGTTGGGCAAATGAGTTGATGAACAGAAAAGCTGTTATCATTAAAAGCAGTGACTAACAAAATGTGATTTATGCCCTTCACTTGATCCCTTACTGGCTCAGGGCAGCAAATACGCACAAGATCCTGAAGGGAGCTTCAGCTGACTCTTGGGAGCATGAAGTTCACTATTCTCCTGATCAACAAAGATCAGAGTTGCCATCTTCAGATTGATGAGGCTACCCTGTAGAGTCCATAGAGGAAAAAGGGAAAGCACTTTTTGTCATTTGTCTCATCACAACGCACTTTTCAAGCAAGCCCCATTAGAAATAACAGAGCTATCACTGGTCTCTAGACAAGGAAACAAACCCCTACTTCCCCCAGTTACACAGCAGGTCAGCTAAAGCCCTCAAGTTTGAGGGTACTATTGGTGCTCATTATTGGCATTGCACAGGTGAACAAGCAATTCCTCATTGAAGAGGTCTGCAGGAAGACTCAGAACCACAGTTAGTGAGGCTGGAAAAAAATCTCTAAATAATAATGTGCCACATCCAGCCTTCCCTTAAACTCCTCCAGGGACAGGGACCCCACCACCTCCCCGGCAGCCCGTTCTAACGTCTAACCACTCTTTCTGCCAGGAATTCTTCCCAATGGCCTGCTTAAATCCCCCCAGCACAGTTTGACGCCATTTCTTTTTGTCCTGCCGCTTGCCTGAGAGAAAACACCAATCTCCACCTGGCTATAACCTGCTTTTAGGTGACTGTAGTAAGCAATAAAGCCCCTCCTAAGCCCGCTCTTCTCCAGGCTGAGCTCGCCCCCTGCCCCTCCTGCACTCCAAACCCTTCCCCAGTCGGTGCCGTTGTTTGGCCGAAACGCCTTTTCTTTGTATAGCCCAAAGCACAAAGCCAGATATAAAGTCCCAGACCGGCCCTAGCCCCGAACCCCGGGCTCACCCCAGAGCCGGACCAGCCGCAGCACAGAGCTCTCACCGCTCAACCAGAGCAGAGCGCCCTCAGCGCTAACGGCGCCGTCCTTTAAACCGGCCGCGAGCCGCCCATTGGCCGCTTCGACCCACGCGCGGCAGCCGATTGGCTGAGCGCGCCGCTCGCGCACGGCCGCCCGCGAGCTCCGGGGAGGCGGCTCCGCCCCGGAAGTGAGCGCGGCCGCGGGGCATTGTGGGGCGGCGCTGCGGCCTGGCAGGTAAACAGGGCTGAGGGAGCGGGACCGGGATCGGGATTTGGATTTGGGAGCGGGATCGGGACCGAGATCGGGATCCGAGATCCGGCAGGGTGGATTCTGTAGGCTCCGAGCAAGTGCTGGCGGCCCCCGCCCGGCCCTGCGCCCGGGCCTGGCGCTGCTTCCCCCGGTCGTTCTCGCGCCTGTTCCGCGTGGGCGCAGGCCCAGCTCCTCGGTTAACAATAACGCAATTCTGTGGTTTGGGCGGCGGGGCTGGTTTGCCAGCACAGAGCTATGTCAGCAATGCGTAATACGGAGTGAGCTCGTTTCACTGGGTGACACAAAATCGCGTTGAGGAGCTGTGATATCAGAGGGCATCGATCTGTAAGGCTTTTCTTTTGTTTTCTAATTTATTTTTTTTTTCTGCTAAGGAGAAAAGCCGAAATGGCCTCAGGTGCGGTAGCGAACGCCCCTCCTGCAGGGGGGGCAACTGATGTGAGCCTGGAGGAACCAAAGAAGATGACGAGGGAAGATTGGAGGAAAAAGAAAGAGTTGGAAGAGCAGCGAAAACTGGGGAATGCGCCTGCTGAAGTGGATGAAGAGGGAAAGTACGTTTTACTAAAGCTGTGAATGTTCTAAAGCTGCTGAGGAAAAATGTCTTTTTGTGTTGTGGTTATAGAGCAATTGTGAGGGTTGCACATAATTTCAGTGTGAGTTACTGTAGAAATAAATAGTTGAACTCTGTATTTTAATATTTCAGTCAGGAGATGCATTCTAGAAAAATGTATGTTCATTTTTTATTTGCTGTCAGCTACTGTTCTGCTAAAAAGTCCCATCCATGAAGTTAATAACACACGGTGTTTTAAAAGTGAGCAGAACATAGCACAGGGGTCTTTCACAGTGTGCCTCATCTGTTGCCTCTCCCTTGCTTCCACAGGGCTCTTGCTTCTGAGAAGTGTTGCCATTTATTTTGCTCAGTAACATTACACAGAATAGGCCATTTGATTTGGAGTCAGGAGTTTAAGTGAATTAGGTGGCAGCAAAGTCAGAGATTCTGTGTTTATCAGACTGAGAATTTATTCTGTAGTGCTGTGTACCAACCTTTTTATTTATTGTCTCCTCACTTTACTGTGAGGGCTGTTTGTCAGACTGAGTTGTTTGGGTTTTTTCCCTGCCGCGTGTTCATTGCACAACGTCTTTTACAGAGACATCAACCCTCACATCCCTCAGTACATCTCCTCGGTGCCGTGGTACATAGATCCTTCTAAGAGGCCCACACTGAAGCACCAGAGGCCTCAGCCAGAGAAGCAGAAGCAGTACAACTCCTCTGGAGACTGGTACAAGCGGGGAGTTCAGGAGGTACGCAGCGCCTTTCCCCTGACGGCACGGGGAGACCATTTCTGGCTCCGTGCTTTTGGGGGACAGCAGCTTTCAGCAGCAGGGAGAGCAGCAGCGTGGGCTGTGGGGAGGGCACCCACCCTGACCTGGGGCTGTGTTTGGGGGGCTGTGTTTGGGCTGCGTGGGCCGTGCAGCTGACGCTGTGTTTGTCCCCAGCACGCCGTGGCCACGCGGTACCGCAAAGGAGCCTGCGAGAACTGCGGCGCGCTCACCCACAAGAAGAAGGACTGCATGGAGGTAACCCTCTTCTGGCCTGGCAGTGGCTTGGGGTGCCACGGGAGCTCAATCTCTGCCAGAAACAGCTGGCTGTGATGAAATACTGGGCTGGGAAAAGCTGTCTTGGAAAATGTTACAAGTAGTGAGAGACGGCCTAGAAATTTCTGAAGAATTTGTTAATGAAGGGGGAAAGTGATGGGATTCAGGGTGTCATCCATCAGTTCTGTTTGTAACAAGATCTGAAATAATAGGTGAAAATGTTATTTTCTTGTTAAATAATTGCATTCTCTCAGCTGTTGTGTCTGCCTTTCTGCTTCATCTCAGGTAGAAGCCACCCCCAGAAACTATTTTAATTGCTTCCTTAATTGTAGAAAATATAAACAGGAATTTATGGAGTTTGAAGTCAGTTGTGCTACATAAAAGTGCAGAACTACTTGCATTTATTTACAATCCACAGCCTTACAGCACTGAATTTAGAATTTCCTTGCTTGATAGATAGTATTTTTAAAAGGATATATGAGTGAATTATCTAATGGACTGATCTAACCATCTTTTTTTTTTCTTCTTTCAGAGACCCAGGAAAGTTGGAGCAAAATACACAGGCATGAATATTGCCCCAGATGAGCACGTGCAGCCTCAGCTGATGTTCGATTACGACGGGAAGCGCGACCGCTGGAATGGCTACAACCCAGAGGAGCACATGAAGATTGTGGAGGAGTACTCCAAGGTTGATTTGGTACGTAGGGGCTGTGATTTATTGGGGAGAGAGTTAGTGTTTGGTGTGGCTGGCTGGGAGGAGGAACACTTGTAGTGTGCTCTGTTGATATTGGAGCCAATTCTAAGGAGAAATATTTAAATAAATGCATTTTTGTGCTGCACAGGCCAAACGTACACTGAAAGCCCAGAAACTTCAGGAGGAGTTGGCATCAGGGAAGCTGGAGCAAGTGGTGAGTAAACTTAGCTAATCTATTTTTGCTTAGGCTGAATGAATACAAAACATACTTTCTGACTCTTTTACTCTCTATACATTGTCTGCTCTTGGGTTTTATGCCCTTCAGTAATTTAAAGATTTTCCTAGCACCAGCATGTTCTGTGTCACACTCAAGAACTTGAAGCATCTTCTTTCAAATGAGAATTTCCTTGTGTTCCCCTTACAGGCAGAAATTCTGTATGATTATTATTGTTCCTGAAATTGTTGACGTAGAATTTTGGGTCAGAAGAGCTTGTTTTCCATGTAGTAATTTTTTTTCATATACTGAAATGCTTTTCTCCAATTTAAAGATTGGTATTGTCTGCCTAGTGCTGAGGTGATGATTGTGCATTGATTTAGTAATGTTTAATATGAGTTGAAATGGGAAGTTGTTTTCTTAAGAAGAAGCAAATTTGTTTAAGATAAAATCACTGCCCAGTGACTTACAAAATGGGGGAAAAACCAGAGACTGCTACTGGTCAGAAGGAGGTTTTTGAAAGCCTCCTTGCAGAGGCTGTGCTGTCCCCCTGTCCCCCCGTGGGTTGTCACTAGATGGCACAGTGAGCTCCATCTGCCACCCAGCCCAGACTGCAGTGCTTTGACCTCCCCAGCAGCAGAGACTCTTCCTCTTTTCATGCCCGTTCTATGAAGCAAACACTGTTGGCTTCTGTAAGCTTACTGCTTATCAGTGGAACTGTGGGAAGGAAAGTGTGTTTAAATTTAAGAGCTGTCTGTGAGGGAGAGGACTGAGACTGATTTGCATAGTCAGTGCTGCTCTGTGTTCCAGGGCTCACAGCTGTTCCCATCTTCACTGCTGCAAGTATTCAGTTAAAGACCAAGCAGGTTAAAAAATTAAATCTGGCTGTGTTTGTCAAACTTAAATTCTGCCTTCAGTTTCATGCTTAGTATTCCTGCAAATCCTGGTTAAACTCTTGAATACATATCTCCTTAATTAATTTTTAAGCTTTCAGAGTTGCAACTTGGTTATATTTACCTGATATGAAATGTTACAGTCTAAATCCTCAGTGTTCAAAGGCGTAACAAGCTCTAAATAACAGCAGCAGTTTTAGAATTTGCTGTTCTTGCAAAGAATTGGAAATTTTGTTGGGGATACTGCGAAAAGTTCTCCAACATGTGTCTGTCACAGAGACAGCTAAGAGCATTCTGCTGGAATGTTATGTAGCAGTGTTTCTGCATTTGGGGCCAGTGGTAAATTGTATTTTGTATCCAGCATGAAGCTCTGCTTTGATTGCCCTTTGTATCCCTGCCATCTTGCCTTTTCCCACTGTCTTGTCTTCTCTGCTGATGTGCTCTTTGTTTGCTGCAGAACTCCCCAAGACACCAGTGGGGAGAAGAGGAATCAAATTCACAGACAGTAAGATGATTACCCACTGCATCACACCACGGGCAAAGAAAGAACCTGTACTTAGTGGAGCAGTAAAAGAGGGGTGCCACAAGGGTTTGAATGTTGTGTCCATGCCACTGCCTACCTCTTTGGGCAGAGGTTGCAGGATTTCATAAAGAAGCCTTTTCTTTCAATTCCTGTGTGTTGTCAAACCTTAGAGATGCAAGCACATAACTAGATTTTAACATGTGGTATGTTTTAACCAAAATAACTATTTTCTTAATATCATCATAGTTAAGTTAGGGTAACTTTCCATAGAAGGAAGTGAAAATTGTTTAACAAGAGTGCTTCTGAAGTGTTGAATGCTAGATTAGCCTGAGAGCACACTTAAGCCCAGGTAAACTGTGCCACCTTGTAACTGCAGGGATTGCAGAATTATAAGGAAACCACTAAAATCAGATTCTTGTACGTGTCTCCAGAGGGAAGGAACTTTTTATTTAGAAATTTTCCATTTCTCCTCAGGAAAGAGATCATAACAGTGAAGATGAAGATGAAGACAAATATGCAGATGACATTGATATGCCTGGGCAGAACTTTGATTCCAAGAGACGCATCACAGTCCGAAATCTGCGTATTCGGGAAGACATTGCCAAAGTGAGTAAAGAGCTCTGTGCAGATCTTCCTCTGTACTCCTGAGAGTTAATGTCAACAAATTACCCATTCAGTTATTAATGACTTTGTTTATGGGTCTGAGGGTTTGAAAGTTAAGGTCTCTTCTCAGTTCTGCTCCTGCCCATGTTATGACTTCATCAAGGTCATCCTTTTGCACAGATTGAACTTCTTAAAACATCCAAACTGGAGGATGCAAGAGTAACCTCAGTTCTTTCAAAATCATAATTACTAAATGTTTTTTATGTTGTTTGTTTTTTTTCCCCAGTACTTGAGGAATCTAGATCCAAACTCGGCTTATTATGATCCCAAAACAAGAGCAATGAGGGAGAACCCTTATGCCAACACAGGCAAGAATCCGGATGAGTAAGTTAAAATGAGGTCATGCTTGTCTATCCAACAAAACTCTTAAAAATGATATTAATAGTTCTATATTTTCTTTTACCTGTATGTCCTTTAGCTAATGAATCTCTAGTCAGTTACATGTAAACACATTAGTAAATCTAGAAAAAAACTGTTTTATTTAGGAACACATTTTGGTTTAGTATATAAAAGTGGTGTTTTTGTAATACTGACTGATCGTTAATCCTCAGGGACATGTGGACCATGGTTTAGTGTAATTATCTGTACAAGTGCTAAGACACTGCTGCATCTAGAGGTGATGCCTGTAAACAATAATTATATTTATGTCAAATATTTCAGTAACCAAATCTTAAACTTTATCCCTTGTTTCTTGGTTCTGGAGACTAGCGTGGTGAGTTTGTGGTACATAACAAAATATTTTAATTAGGAATAAGATATCCTCCTGTATTAATGGATTCTGCATAGAAAAGATGTGAAAGCTTTGTATTGTCTAGGTAGCTTAATGAAAGCTGCCATGGGCTGGCTTTTGGCTGCACCCTTGGCTGTCTCCCTTAAACCCCAAGTCAGACACTTGACCTGTGTTGTGCTGGGAATGTACAGAGTAAACAGGCTGTGAGTAAAATGTGTTAAGAGAGCAGTAATTGGATTAGCTCCCTGCCAAAAATAGAATGGCAGTGCCTAAATGATAGCAAATATTGCTCTTTCCACCTCTCCTTGCCCCCGGCTAGAGTAAGGCCAGTCAATTCTTTTTTTTAGATGCAGATGCTTTTGCTTCTCTATCAAGTCCTAATTTGACCTTTGTTGAATCTAAATTTCTGCCACCGCTTTGCGGAATGTAAATTTTTCACAGTGGTTTTGGGAAGATGAAAGAGTGGGGAATTGGATTGCTAGCATTTTTTGATCCTCAGTGTGTGTTTCATGTGCTGACTGTGCATCTCTTCAAGGGCTGTGCACAATTGTCTCACTTTAATGAGAGCCATGAAAGTATCCAAGGCTTTCTTAAACTCAGCCACATAGGCTGGGTCTGGATTGAAGAGTCAGAAACCCTGAAGTGAGAATCACTGTGCTGGAATGGCACAGACAGTTTGTGCATATTTATTGTGTTACTAGGTCCAAGTTTAACTTCTAGTGCTTGACATCTCAGACAGAACTCCAGGGCTGTGTCATGTGTCCCTTGAGCACAGACATCACAGGTTTTGAGTGGCTGCCTGATGCTTTCATGGCATTACAGGGAGCAGAGGTTTTTGTTCCATGTATTGAGTTGAATGCACCTTCTTCTCCTTCTGTTAATTCCTAGTGCACAAGAGAATTTTTACTTGCCTGTTGCACTTCTGTGTTTGTATTTGAGAGGAAATCACGTTACATATGCTAAGAATTGTGTTCTTTTCTGCAGAGTTGGTTATGCTGGTGACAACTTCGTTCGCTACACAGGCGATACCATTTCAATGGCACAGACCCAGCGTAAGTGGGCTTTGGGGTTGGGGTCGCTGAAGGAAATTGACTTAAATACTTAACAATGCTGCTTTCTTGAAAAGATAAATAAATAAACCTTTATAGATCAAGGCCTCTTTCAAATTGCTTCAGAATTAAAGGGTGTAATTTGAATGTGTGTCAGTTTTAGAGTAAGTATTGAGTGGAACCTCTTGTGTACGCAGTGTTTGCCTGGGAGGCTTACGACAAAGGCTCTGAAGTTCATCTTCAAGCAGACCCTACAAAATTAGAACTCCTCTATAAATCTTTCAAAGTGAAAAAAGAAGATTTCAAGGCACAGCAGAAAGAAAGCATCCTAGAGAAGGTAATATATGTTTGGATTTATTTAATAGGAATTCTGTTTGAAGTCTGGGTCTTGGGGAACAAGTAAGATTACTAATCCTATGTGAGAGGGCATCAGCTGTTCTCAGCAGCTTAGACTTAAAATATTTTTATATTTATACACACTATCTCATTGTTTGATGAATTTTATTTAGTATAGGAACCTTTGAAAGTCTGCTGGTATTGATATTATTGGGAGCTCTTCCCTAAACTGTCAGAATTTCTCCACTGAAGAAATCTGAATTTCTTTTTGACACAAATTTTTGGTATAGTCTTGTAGATAAATACTTATTTTATATTTTGCAACTTGAATCTTGGACAACTGAAAAATAACTAAATAATCCGTTTGGATTCTAACCATGTCCACATTCAAGTTTGGAGGGGTACAGGAAGTATTGTTCTGGTTCTACCCAGGCTGGTCTTCGGCTTGGTCTCTAAAGATTTTCTGCTTTGAGTGAGGGGTATCACTGTTGTCATTCTCCAAGCATAAAACAAAACAAAAACTAGCAAACAAAAAACCACACACACACCAAAACCCCGCAAAACTAAACACCAAGAGACACCACAGTGGCCATAGGAGATGATGTATTTCTGTCTTAACTCTTCACTAAAGATTAAACTATCTCTGTCCACTTTTGTGCCTTCTTGGCAAGGTACCAAAGGTGCTGTTTTTGAAATGTTTGCTTAACTATATAAAAGGTGGGTTTTTTCCAAAACTATTGTATGTCATTTCTATTTGCATTTTAGTATGGAGGACAAGAACATTTGGATGCCCCCCCAGCTGAGCTGCTGTTAGCTCAAACAGAAGATTATGTGGAGTATTCTAGGCATGGAACAGTCATCAAAGGACAGGAGAAAGCTATTGCTTGTTCTAAGTATGAAGAGGATGTGAAGATCAACAACCATACAGTAAGTTCTAGGTTGTGTTAAATTTTTTTAAAATTAAGTACCATCCCATTGGAGGTATATGAGGATACAGTACAATTTAATTAATACACCAAATACATTTCTTCTGTCTCAATGTGACACTGTCTCTTAAGGAGAAACTTCAAATTGTCATAGTTGTGATTTAAATTTGAGGAATTGCCATGGTAATCTTAAACTAAAGGGGAAGTTACTCTCTTCACCTTCCACTTTGAATATAAGTTGACCACATCCTGTTGTGATTCTCTTTTTTGACACTGTACCTGTAAGGTTCATGTAAAATAGCAAAAGTGTTTCTCTTAGCTTCCTTTTGGACTGTTTGAGTAATTTACTTACCAGGAATCAGCTCAGGAGTGAATTTTAGCCTGCCTCTTACAGGAGTAACTGTGTGCTGTGCTCTCTTGCAGTGCATTTGGGGTTCATACTGGAAAGAAGGAAAGTGGGGTTACAAGTGCTGTCACTCCTTTGTCAAGTACTCCTACTGTACAGGAGAAGCTGGGAAGGAAATTGCTGTAAGTATTCTCTTGTTTATTCATGTGGAAAGAGCTAAAAAGCATTGATATTCTTACTTAAGGTTTAGAATGTTGCTTTTTGAGGGAGGCTGTTCTTGTCAGTGATTTGTGGGATTTTTTTTCCCTGCATCTTTCAGATATTGTCAGTAACAAGGTATCCTTGTTCTTGTCTGTTGTATAGAATACAGAGGCAAGCTTAATGGAGGAGCAGCCTGAGGAGGAAGAGCACATGACAAAACCCAAAACACTGATGGAGGTAGGATGTTTCCTTTTCTCAGGAAGACAGATATTTATTCTCAACGTTTTATCTACAAAATTCTGTAGAGCCCTAATCAGCCTGAAAATTACTGGACTGTATTGTTAAAACATTAACATCTCCATTGAAAACTAGGCTCTCAAAGAGCATTAATGGAAGTTTGGATTTAATGGTTTGGGCATTATTAATGTTGGCAAGTTGAATCTTAACAGTAACTTGTTTCCCACCCTACAGATCCACCAAGAGAAACAGAAAGAGAAGAAAAAGAAGAAGCACAAGAAGAGCTCAAATTCTGACAGTGAGGGCGAAGAGAAAAAGAAGCAAGAAAAACTAAAAAAGGTGCACTATAATCTTCAGTGGCTTTGTGGCAAAAGGAACATGACATATTTTACAGCATCAGTTTTATGAAGCCTATCATGTAGCTCTTGGTGATACACCATGGGGTAGTTTGATGCTAATTTTGAGTTAAATTAAATTTTAAATGCTATTAGGTGTTCTAAAGTCCATTCCCTATTCCTCAGGCAAAGCTTCAATAAATATTTGGTTTTGAAGTCTTAATTTAGATGACTTAGAACATTTCATGTCTAGGCACCTATTAAACCTGTAGGTCTATAAAAGACATTTCAGAACATCATGATTTGTGTATTGAAGAAAGGTGGAGAGATCAAAGGCAGTGTTAAATCTTAACATAGCACTTTGTATCCCAGGCTTGGCCCAGTCTCTCAGCTGATGTAATGAATCCATGCCCCAAGCCATGCACTGCTGAGCAGCAGTGTGCTCCCCTGGCCACAGCAGCCTGCCTCAGGCTGCCCTGAGAGGAAACCTGTTAAAACTGTGCTTAATTAAAGCAGGGTACAAATGCAACTTCTTTTCTGGAGCAGCAGTAGTAGTTTGAGGAATGAGACAGCACATAGCATTTTAGAGTTGAAACCCCAAGCATATAACAAACCATTTGTACTTGCTAGATCATGATTATATTTTAGGTAAATCCTGTGAGTTTCTTACTTGATTTTTACATTTGGAAGGAGATTATAGTATCTTGTTTACTAAATAGCATTTTACCAACATTTTATGTAAACACTAAAGAATGAGCATTAAGTGAAAGGTGCTGTGGGTGAGCCAGACAGATGTGCACTGCTTATCCCACCCTTGTGCTTGCTCCTTGCCCATCACACAAGAATCTAAGACAAACCTTCATTGTTGGGTTTTTTTTGGTTTAACTTCCACTGCAGAATTTTTTATTCCTTTTGCTCTCATTTCAGGCTCTCAATGCTGAAGAGGCTCGGCTTCTCCACATCAAAGAAATCATGCAGTTAGATGAGAGGAAGAGACCATACAACAGCCAGTATGAAACCAGGGAGCCAACAGAAGAGGAGATGGAGGCCTACAGAATGAAGAGACAGAGACCTGATGACCCCATGGCCTCTTTCCTTGGGCAGTAGTCACAGGAGGCACCATTCCAGTACACAAGGCTTTTTCCAGTTGTTTACAACTATAGACACTTGATTCCCTTGCACATGCCTAAAATGGCAGAAACCTTTCTGTGCTCTGAAGAAATTTGTGAAAGCTTCTTTCAGCAGACATGAGCACTCTAGAACTTACTGAAGTTTTATAAATGTGTGTGTTTGTATACAAATACAGGCACGTATATACACACACATACATGTAACATATGTATAGATAAAATACTACACCCACTCTGTAAGTCCTTGAAGGAGATCTGACTGAAATCCTAGGTTTATTTGGCCAACTAGTAGGTGTGTATATATATATATATATATATATATATATATTTGCCCAACTAATGTGTAAAGTTGTGATACAGTAAAACTGACTAGTCAGAAGAAATGGTCAGCAGGTGTCAATATAGAACAAAAATTTTTGACAAAAAATTGATACAACTATAACTAGAGCTTCTTACTTGTAAAGCCTGTATCATGACTGTAAAAGTCATTGTTTCTTGATCACTTTGCAGTAAGTACTTTGGAAATGTAAAAGTTAATTGCTTTGTTCTGGTTAAACCAATATGAAAATCTTAATTGCTGTCTAGCCTTTTAAATGAAAGGGTTGGGAGAAGCTGACTGTAGAGTTTTTAAATTCCAATTGTTTCTTTAGATGTTTTTCCACAGAAATTTCAGTTGTAAAGATCTGTGTTCTTGGGTTTCCTTTTGATAACAGTGTCCTGTTACATGGTGTGACACCAAGTGTCAGGCTCTAATCCCCTGTGGGAATGTGAAGCAGCATCTGCTTTGGTTTGGCAATGTTAGTCCTTAAACTGGGAGTTTTCCCCTTTTAACTGATTAAAAGTTGAAGAACTGGGTGAAAAACTGCACAGCATGACTTTAGAGTTGGGAATTACTTCTGTTGAGGCTTAAACTGTCTTTCCAAGGAAAAACTGCTCTTTTCCACAAATAATTACATACAGAAAACACACCTGTGAGTGTCCTGCGTGTGATTTCACAGATACTGAGGACTGAATGTTTTGATTTGGCACACATAGCTAATTATAGCTATTCTGCACTGGTCTGCAATTGGTTCTGTATTAATACAATATATGATATTCTCATTGGTGATCAAAATTTTGAGTGTTTACTGTGTCTGTGATCCTCTGCCGCACAGTAAAAGCAAACTGTCAGAATTGGCTGGTTTGAGCTGAGGTGTTCTCAGGGCTGCAGCACCTGAGGTTGTGCCAGCATGCCCTGCAACTGCTGTTGGCTTGGTCAGTGCCAAGTTCAGTTTGAGGGAGGAGGAGCTGTCAGAAGGGGTCCTTGAGTATTTACATACCTTTCTCAAAGCTGCAGTTTAGTCTAAAAAAAGTTAAATCTGAAAGAATTAATTCTTTATAAAGGAGGTAATTCAGAAATAACACAGGAAATAACACAAAGGAAATTTCAAGGCTCACTTTGTAAGCTGTGGATTGCATGGAAACTTTAATACATTGAGTCTCTACTGGATCTATGTGAAGTGATTGTTCAGGGATTAAAATTCAGTCCTAAATTTAGGATTAGATTTCTCCAATGAGTCAGTCCCAAGCACTAGGGCAATAGTTGCTCCTTGCCATATCTTTAGTCTGTAAAGGAAGAGGGTTAAAGGTTTGTCAGGTTATTTATTTCAACCTTGAGATGACAGTGTGTTATCCTGAGACTTGTTCTTAAGCAGCTGCAACACTTACCTGATGTTTTTAAAAAAACCCATGCATACATTTCCAGCTGGAATACTCCGGTCAGATGGATAAACATTTGTCAGAATAAATGGCAGGAAATGTGAAGCAATGCTGATACACTCAGAACCTTCCAGGAATAAACAGACCTGTCTGCTTTTCATCATGAATATGAAATGGCATTTCTCTTCTTTGGGAGTTTGTTCTGGGTGCAGCATTTCATGCAGAGAACTATGTAAGATTATTTCTTGGGTCATGAGCTTTTTTTGCACTTGCCCCAGTTACTGTACAGGCTTCTCCAAGAACAGGAAAGGAGTAAGTCAGAATTTAAAAACACCATTTTGTTCTTCACCTGCCCAGATGTAATTATGCATTGGGCTGTCCACTGAACTTAATAAAATACCAGTCCTGCCTCAAAGCAAATGTTTCATGCTAATAATTTTTATGATAATCAATATAAATCAGCAAGTGGTTTTTATATGGAAAAAAGTTACTAATACAAAATGATAAATATGTACTTTTAGATTGTCGACAACCTTTCCTTTCCATGGGTTGAGAAACAAATGGTTTAGATAGTAAAATACTTTCTTGAGGTGAATTTTGTGACAATCTGAGAGCCTGTGAAATGTAAAGGTTTGACCCAAGGGTTTGTCAGATGTCTGACTAATCCCCAAGAAGTTAATTGTTGGGGTCTGCTCTTCTGCCTTTGTAATGGTCACACCAGACTGTGTATTTTATTGCTGCAGTTGAATGTTCTGGTATCTAAAAATATCACAAGCCATTTTTACAGGCCCATTTGTAGAAGACAAGAATTACTTGTTTTTCACCATTCATTGCAGAAACCCAAGCATTTGCAATTTTAAGTTACTGACGCTGTCAAAACTGTCCTGAGGAATGCCCAGTGTCTGTTCTCCAAGCTGCCCTGTTGATCTCTCCAGCCCAGAATCATTTATTTCTGATAGGATTCCTTGGCTTGTGCCAGCAATGCTTCTTCACCCTTGCTGGGCTTACTCCCCACGATGGCACATGGCCCCCATTGTGGGGGATTTGTGCATTCTGGTCCTTCCAGCTGAAGATCAGACACACATTTCATATTTCTGTCTAGTCCAGGCCTAGTGTGGTTGTTGTGGCAGGTGTGCAGTTTGCTCCTCTCTGCCTCTCTCTTCCTTTTCCTTCACCTCTCCCTTGGAGCCCATCTGTAGATGCTCCAAGACAATTTAATTGTAAGATCAGAGAGGTAAGAGTTCTGTGCTCGTGGTGTTTGCTGCTTTAGCTGCCTCCAGTGCTGCTGGGAAGCCTCAGCAGGAATTAACCACCTAAAAAAAGTGTCCCCCCCTTTCAGGAGTGTTTGGCAGCCCTTGCCAAGTTACTGGCTGTTGGTTACCCTGCCTCCCACGTACACTTTGGTCATTCTTTGATGGTTTTGAATACCTTGGGGGGGGGGGAAGGGACTAATTTGGTGGGGGGAATTGGCACAAAAACAAAATCCTGTACTTTCAAGGTTTTTTTGTAGATAAGCTGAAAAAGTGATTTCTGATATGATTTGAAGCAATTCTTGCTTAACTGATTCATTTGTCAAACTGAAGATGTGTGTGATGGGACAATGCCAAAAAGCAGTTCCAGGCAGATCTTGGCTGACAAGGTTCTCTCATGCTTCTACTTGTGCACAATTTTGAGTTTCCAGTTCCAATCTTATGAGACTTCCCTACAAACCCTTGAGTGCAATAAGTTGATTTACTGGAGGCTCTGACTTTCTCTGTAAGCAGCATCTGTTCTTTGGGAAGCTCAGTTAATATTTCTGCCACGTGGCATTTCCCAGCAAGGGCTGAACAGCCCCACAGACCCAAGAGAGGCAGAAACAGAGTGAAGCTCAGAAGTGCCTGGATGTGAGTGACTCTGGGATGTCCCAGTGCCTCCCTGCCCGTCCTTTGCACCAGCTGCTCTCCTTTCCCCCAGGCAGATCCCCAGCACAGAGGAGACACCTCCATCCCTGCTTGTCCCTGGTAAGCAGCATGGGCTGTGGAATTGCTTTGGTGTATTTCAGGGGGTTGGGGGGGCTCCGTAGGATCTCTTCTACCTCACCAAGGGAATTTGAGCTTTTTCCTGCTCTGCTCAGGTCTCTTGAGCTTTAGAATCTGTGACCATAACCCCAAGTGACCCTGGCAGTGCCCACAAAGCTGGCCTGGGGCACAGTTATCTAACACGGGAGATCTGCTCTGGTCAATAGGGCAGGGAACTGGAAATAAACAACTTGCTCCCTTTTGCCCTTAACTCGCTGCATGAAAGTGGGTAAACAGCAGTGTAGCCTCAAATATGTCATTGAGGAGCTTTCCTCAGCTCTGTGTCTGAGAAGCATTGAGCTCAAAGCACCTTTCTCTCTCTCTCTCTCTCTCTCTCTCTATATATATATATATATATATATATCTAGTGAGTAATTTTGCCTAAATTATATAAAACAGAATGGGAAAAGGAATTTGCACATACTAAATAAAAAGGAAACCTCTTCCAGGTTTGTAAGTTAATTGTCATCATTAGATGAAACTAATAGAATTTCACATGGGTATGTAGGAAAATTGCTTCTTCTAATGTATATAAAATCAAATTTGAAAGCAGAGATCAAGTGTAGCATCTTGTATATCCCCTCATAGGACTTTCAGAACTGACACCTTGTGTGCTTCCTGTTTTCTGTTAATAACTTCTTGCAACTTTACCACATGAAAAGCATCTTGAAATTTGTTCCTGAGCTTTTTAATATAGTGAAAACTCTTGCAAAAATTGCAAGAGTTTGGAAATTTCCATTGTGCATGGCTTGCAGGATAAGGTTCTTATTAGCAGGAATGTTTCATAGAAAAGAAAATATGTGCTTCCTAAAATATTAAGTGTAAAATGTCTTTGATAACATTCTGTCATTCCAATGCCTTCTGAAGTTCAGGGAAACCCCAGAATTTAAATGATTAACTGGCATTTCCAGACTCCTGGCCAAACTAACTCTTATCACATCTGAATGTTCTGTTATTAATGAGCCAGGTTTGCTTGGAGCCTTCTGAGACCCTTTTTACTGTTTGATTACTAGAATAATATTGCTTTTACTTGTGAAAATATGTGCTCAAGTTGCACTGGGAGACAGCCTGTTTTGGTTTTTTTTTTTCAAAAGCTACTTTGGTAGAATCACAGGATGGTTTGGGTTGGAATAGACCTTGAAGATCCCTAGCTTCAGGCAGCCTGCCCTGAGCAGGGACACCTCCACTAGACCAGGTTGCTCCAAGCTTTGTCCAGCCTTGTCCCTGCACACTTCCAGGAAGGAGGAGTCCATACCCAGAGCCCACATTGCACAGACATAGATCAGATCCTGCTGGCTCTGCACATTTCAAAGCTCCACTGCAGAAAAAAGCACATGAGAAAGAAATACCTGTTGTCAGTCAGTATTCTAAATTAGTCTGTCCTCAAAAGCCAGGCCTTCATGTTCTGTGTCTCTGTTGTCCCCCAGTTATTTTTGCTCTAAGCCCTCCCCCACTGCTGGGTTGCAGCTTCACTGCTGTACCTTGGTTTATCTGGGACCAAGGCAGAGCTGCCCTGCTCCGGATCTGGAACTTCATTGTGTAATGCTCCTTTTTCTTTGGCATCTGATGACCACAGGATTTATTTAGCCTCCTGTAACAAAGCCCCATTGTGCTGCAGTGTTGTGAGGGAAAGCAAAGAATCAGCTGCTGCCTTGCTCTGTAACTGCAGTGCAGCCTGCCAGGAGCCCCCCTCGGGATTTATCTCTCCAAGTGCAGAGGAGAGCAGCACACAGCTGATGACAAAAGCAGGCAGCAGCTGGCATTGCTGCTCTTCAGCTGGACCCTTGCCCCAGGGGAACCATCGTGTCCCTCTCTTCTTACTTCTCTGGGATTTTACAGTGTTTAAAGAAACAAACAGATCACCCTTCCTATGGGAGTTGTTTATTTGCACCTTGTGCTACTCTTTTAATCCCTGTCTGCAAGTGAAATTCCTGAACACATTTTTTAAATGTAGTGACAAGTGGTGTTTAAATTCTGGTTTTATAAATACCTGGAAAAATGAGAGCATCCAACTTCTGATGAATGACACATTCTCTGAGAAAAATGCCCTGATTCTTTTTTGAAGGCTCTCTCTTCTAAACAGAAGAGTTTTGGCCATTAATCTGTGTGGAATCATTATCAGACTGAGTGCAGATTTCTGTTTGATATCAATCTCTGTTTGATAGTAGTTCTGGATACACATCTGTGTTCCAGGTACACACCTCTGCAATGAGCTCAGGGATCCCAGGCTGGAGGGACAGGCTCTGATGATTTTTATGTTTCATGCCCACACTCCTTTTCATACTGAAGGAAGCTCAGCAGAATTTTCCTTTCTCTTCTCTCTCCTTTCTCCTGACATTGACTCAGAATTCAACCAATTCCTCTGTTAACACTTCCAGCTCAATAAACCACCAGGAAACAAACTGAAAGCCCTGATCAGCTTCTGCCAGATCACCAAACTGAACCAGCTCAGCAGGGTTCAAGCTCTAGAGCTGCAGCAGGGCTGGTGTGGAGGAAGGGCAGAGAAGGGGTGAAGGCAATCTCTCCCTTTCCAGCAGCAGCTTGGACTCATTTCCATTGAAATGGCTTGAGCAAATTCTGCTCTGAGGCCCGGGGATCACTGGTGATCTGTAAGCCATATATAATGAAGTTCAGCTGCTTTGAGAAAAAAATATAAAACGGTGAAATTAATTAAAACCACTTATCCAGGCTGGTACAGCCCCTTGAATCAGAAAGGGAAATGTCCCAGTGCTCTGTGATATTCTCTGGAGGTTTTCCTGTGGGCTCAAAGAGCCCAGACACTGCTGGTGTAGTACTTAAATGTGCTCACAACATGGTTTCACATGGAAACACATTGGTTGTTTACTTTTCTAATGAGGTTTCCAGATATTTTTTTGATTGTTCCCACCTAAAAATCTACCCTTATATATTTCACCAGGGTCAAATCATGTAATCTTACTCATACAAAACTCCTACTGAATATTTACATGACTAAAAGAAGCCATATCAATTTAAGGTAGTTTTTTGCATGTGTGCTTTCCCCAGCACACAGCTGCTTCCTCCTGCTCTATGCTGCAGCCAAAAACCCTGATCCCTGTAACTGCTTATAGTGCTGAGAATTGGGAAACCAGCCTTGGAAGAAGCATGAGGAGAGGAAACTCCCCTGAGCTGCTTTGGCTGCAGAACATTATGTATTAAACTAGGGACTGAAGGAACACGGGGACCTGTCTTTGATCCATGGAATCAGGATGACTTAGAACAATAGTCGTGACTTTGTCAACCTTTCTTCTATAAACTATTACAAATGAACCAGATAATAGGCAGTGTAGAAAAAACACTGGTTATGTACTGTTATAAGGTCATGCAGAAGGATTAACTCTTGTAGGAATTATTGGATTCTAGTGAAAAAATAATGAATTTGTGTTGGTAATGACACTGCCTTAGTCCTCTGTCCTGGTGTGGTCCCTAGGTAGGGCAGCCCCATCTGTGAAGAGTGGGGTTGATGAGATCTCTCAGGGATATTATTTTGTCCATTAGGCTGCTGTTACTTGCATGGTTTTGGTGGCTAAACCCCACGATTTTTATTTTTCCTTGATATCAGTGCTGACCTAGTTCTGCAGCAAGTAACTGCACAGCCATCTGTATCCCAGCTGATGCCAAGGAATGAAAATATCCCTGAAAGGTAACAGCCCTCTGGCTGAAGGGAACCTTAGGGGCAGCACTTGCTATTTGTGTTGTTTTGCACTTTCCAGCACCTGGGACAAAAGGCTGGGAAGGCAGAAGTGCTGGGAGCAGCCCAAGGGCTCAGGGGGTTTGGCCAGCCCTGCCCACAGCTCCTCCCTGGGTTCACTTTGTCCTGCCTATGGGGCTCAGCCAGCAATGGTTTGGTGTATTTGGGACTCTTGGAGAGAAGAGCCAGCCACAGCCATGAGACACTATTTTGATGTTGAGTCTCTCTGCTGTCCCTGCTGCCTGTACATGTTTCTGTTGTGTTGGCACTGTCCACTGGCAGTCAAGGGGCAGTGGCAGAACGGGGGGTGCCAGCGAAGGGGAAGCAGAGATCAGCCCTGCTTGTGCTGAGCATTGATGGCTGCAGGTTTTATCCAGAATTGGAAATTCCTGCTTTCAGGAGCTGCACATGAGTGCAGGACACATCCCAGCACAGGGCAGATTAGGCAGCAAACCTGTAAAGTAGCATTAAGACACAAACTTTGGCCTATAATCCTAATTATTGCTTTTCTACTCTCAAACAGTTTTGTGGCAGTGCTCGGAAATGAAAGCTGTGCCAATGGCAGCCCCTGACGTGGTTATCAGGGGTGTCATGAGATTTTATGCCTCTCTGAAAGCAGCAGCTGTAAAAATTCAAGGCTTTCCTGGAAGTCTTAGCTTTCAGCTAAGAAATCCACCATGTATGTAAATATTTTGGAGTGTGAAGAAAAGCTTGAAAACACATCAATGTACTCAAAAAGTTTAGGTACCAAAGGACAAGGAAAACGAATGTCAGCTCTGTTGCTGTTATCAAATCCCTTGTTTATTTTAACTCTTGGCCCTGTTTATTATGGTTACCGTAAGTTTGTCAATTGCAAACCTAAGCCAACTTTGTTATTTGTAAATATCCTGAGAATACTTTGTTATTTCCCAGTGGTGATGAATGGATGGTGGAGCACTCGTGGCTGGTACTGGGGTGAGGTTTTTCCTTGCTTCTGTCATGTTCTCTGACACTAATGTGTTCCAGTGTTTTTAACTGCCAAGAGCAGCTGTGAATTCTCTCTCTGGGGATGTTCCCATCACATCTCATTCAGCCATTATTAGTCATTAAACATCTTACCCTGTGATTGAATCCAAGGATAGAGCAAAGGGCAATTACTCAGCCCAAATATACAGTACTTCATGTGAAGGCAGTGGGAAGGTTTAATTGCTAATACTTGTGACATATGGATTTACTTGGGGCCCTAAAGGAGCTCCCACCTTCCCCCTGTTAGCTCTGCTCAGTGTTCCAGGTGTGACTGCAAAGCCCTGCTGGAATCCAGCCTGGGAACAATTTGCCTCTGTGAGAGGCACAGCACTAGAGCTGCAGACCAGATGAAGCATTTAATAACTTCATTACAAGGCAACTGGTTTATAAGTGAGGAGGAGCATTTGGAACGTGTGATTTATAGTTGGGAATATTTTATAATTGGTGAATGCTGTTATCACACTCACAGTGCTGTGCATTAGTGAGAGTTACTGGTAAAATTTCCATGGTTTAGAGCTCAGGTTGGGTGACACTGTGGTGACAGGGCTGTTTTCACAAGGCTTTGCAGTTCTGCAGAGTTTCAGGTGATCTGCTGACACTCTGCACCTTGCAGAGGCTTTCAGCCCCTCAGGTTATGCAGGGATTGTGTTTGTTTTCAAGATTCCCACAGTTTTTAATGGGTTTATCCTGACAAGAGTGTGGTAAGAGTGCTGTTCATGCCCAATTAACATACAAGAGACACTTCATTGAAGGACCCTTGAACTTGGATGTCTGCACAGCTGTCTCACAGAGTCAGGCACTGTGCTGTGCCTGGAAAAGCCTGGACAGTTCTGATGTGTTGAAATGTCTTTAAAAATCTCCTTATACATAGAAGGGCCAAACCTTACAAAGATGTGTGACGAATCCCAGAGCCAAACCAAACTCCCCAGAGTGAGTAACTGCTGCAGGGTTCAGCTGTTGCAGTCCTGGGAGAGGCAGGAGCTGGTGCATTAACTCTCTGAGGTGCAGGGTGGAATGATGGCTTTGACTTCCTCTGTTTTCTCATGAGGTAGGCTGGAACCTGCATTGTTTCTGCAGGACTGAGGCCAGGCTTGTCTGCAGCACTGTCCCAAAGCGGTGATTCTGTGAAAGACCTGCACCAACGTTTCACTGGCAGAAGGAATGTACAAAAGCTCCTGTGAGAGGAAGCACCACTGAAGCTGCCAGCTCTGCCCCAAACCAGAGTTCTGCTCATCATGTGGCAGGAGAATAGCTCAGATTCGCCTTTTTCTCCCCAGTGCAGGATTTTTTTCCTTCTTGTTTCTCAGACTGCTGGAAATGTCCCCTTTCCTCCGATTGCAGAACACTTGATCAGATACCAAGCCACTGCTGTGTGAAAATACCATTAAATTCAATGACTAAACACTGAATTAGTTACTGAGTAACTTCTCAGGAGCCCTTCTCCATACTTGGGGAGTTACTGAACACATGTGCTGGTGAAAAACCAAGGTGTGGGATGGCCTGTTTGTATACAGGACTTTGAAGGGGAGCCTGGGTGGTTGCTCACAGAAAAACCTCAAATATTAATTAAATTAATAATCAGTGAATAGTACCAGAGGCTCTTCATGCTCAGGAGAAGTGGATTGAGACCACCAGCAGAAGGATCCCTGTCCTGTGCAGCTGCTCTGCAGTAAAGGCAGTTCCAAGCTCTCTGGGATGGTTTTGGCACAGCCCAAAGGCTCAGCCTGTGGCCCACTGGAGATCACTTTTGTCCTTCCCAACGTGTGAAAACAGCACAGCCACAGGTGAGCAGATTATTTTTGTGGGAAATGTGGAAGGAATGCCCAGTGTTCCCTGGAGAGACAGCACACAGCAAATCATAATGCCTGCATGGCATTATCCAGCTTAGTTTGAGGGAAAAAATAGTGCCACAAAATCAGCTTATTTTTTAAGCCCATCTGGAAACTAGTGGGAATTCATCTCACTGAATAAGGCCATTATAAATTATATCAGGCTTCATCACATATATTTGGAGGCAGGAAGAACTTATTGCAGAGGCTTGAGTTGATCCAGAGTCACACAACACAGATGAAAGCCTTCTGTGTGCCTTCTGTGCACTTTCATGAACAAAATATTTAGAAATAAAAGCACCACAAAACAAAAATTGTAGCATATAAAACACAGTTTCAGAGTTGCCTTGAGCTGCATTAACTTTTACTGTACAGCCCTTTTTCTCTCCCCCTAAGAATACAGTACATAATCTTTTAAGAAAATCAGCTCTAAGTCCTTTGTTGGATTAAATCTAACTACTTTCAGTTGGATTTAATTCGTTTTTGTCTAGCAGTGCTTCTCAGCTGCCCCAGAGCAAGGGCCCTTGGCCCGTGAGCGGTGACCTGAGGCTGGGGACAGAGGGGATGCTGCTGGAGCGGGGACACCCGGTGGGATCGCAGGAGTGCCCTGGGTGGAGAGGCTCCCCTGGCCTCTCCCCTGTGGCCTTGGCAGCATTTCCATGGAATTTTTCAGCGGTGCCCACGTGGGAGGGGTGGCGGCCAGCCAAGGGCTCGGCGGGAGCAGCGCCGTGGTTAATGATTGACCGGGAGATAATGCAAGAGCCCGGGCCGGGCCGGGCCGCTGCTGCTCCTGCTCTGTCACCGCTGTGCCCACAGAGCGGGCAGTGCCTGCCGCTGGCACCCGGCACGGCCGGCAGCCTCCCCCGGCACGGCCCGGGCCTGCGGGGACAGGTGAGAGAGAGATGGGGGCGGCCGAGCGTGTGGGGAGCTCGGCTGGCTGTGCCCTGCAGGGTGAGGGATGGGAATGGCCCAGGCTGTGCCCTGCAGGGTGAGGGATGGGAATGGCCTCTGGCACCCGGAGTGTGTGGAGAGCTCGGCAGGCTGTGCCCTGCAGGGTGAGGGATGGGAATGGCCTCTGGCACCTGGAATGTGTGGAGAGCTCGGCAGGCTGTGCCCTGCTCAGGTGAGGGATGGAATGGCCTCTGACAGCCGGAGTGTGTGGAGACAGGCTGTGCTCTGCTCAGGTGAGGGATGGGAATGGCCCAGGTTGTGCCCTGCAGGGTGAGGGATGGGAATGGCCTCTGGCACCCAGAGTGTGTGGAGAGCTCACAGGCTGTGCCCTGCTCAGGCTCTGCCTTACTGGCTGTGAGATCGCTGCGGGCACAGCTGGGACTGGGACCAGAGCGCTGCCTTCTGTTTTATAAAGGGAATATTGGAGGTAGAAAATGGGCACTGTGTGTCCTCACTGGGAACATCCAGCTGGAGCTGACAGGCATCCTGGTGTGTGCAAGGTGTCCCTGCCCATGGCAGCCAGCGGGGAGCTGGACGAGCTTTAAGAACTGAATGATCTTTAAGGTACCTTCTAACCCAAAGCATTTTGTAGTTCTGTGATTGTAACAAAACCAAACAACATCTCTGTGTGTGTCTGTGTATGTCTGCCTGTGTGTGTGTGTGTGGTAGATGCCTGTACCTGGTACATATTGCCTTCAGCAGTTGCTGTGCTGTCTGTTTGGGTATTTGCTTTGTGCAAGAAAAGAATGAAAAGAACATTCTGGTTACTTTGGTGTTTATATTGTGTTTGCTGTAAGTCTGGAGAACACAATTCTGCTGATCCATGGTCTGAGTAGCTGCTCCTTAGCCTGTGGCTAAGTGCCTGTGTTTGGGGAGGGATTCAGTGAGATCCCAGCTGCAGACCTTTGAGTGCCACAGGGCATGGTGTCACTCGTCTCTCCTGACAAGCAGATTTTCCTTTCCCCTCGCAGGGTCCCTTGAGCAGCTGGGGGACACCACACGTGTCCTTGGCCCTCCCAGGGCTTGGTGCAGTTTGTGTGATCTGTGGTTTGGGTGCCCGAGCCGCCCCTGGCCGTGCCTTGTGGCACAGGTGGCACAGGTGCCAGTCTGGGTGCTCCTGGCACTGTGGCACCGCTCACAGCGGGTTTGGGGGTCTCAGCAAAAGAGGAGTGTGCCATCCCAGCTGGGCACCTGGGGCAGGCAGAGCCCGTGGTCCTGCTGGGGAGGGATGACCTAGACCTGGTGCATCAGCCCATCCAGGGCCAGGCACGAGCTGGGTGGTGCTGAGAGCAGAAATGTTGGCACTCAGCTGTGCAGGGGCTGTGTTCTCTGCCAGTCCTTTACCCCACCGAGGGCTGACTCGGCTCGCAGGGGCATCTGCTGCCAAAGTCCACGTGCTCCCACCTGAGGCACCCTCTGTATCAGCCAGCCTGGGAACAGAGAATGGGGCAGGATGTCTGTTGGAAGATATTAAAACCACATTTTGAAATGTTTAACTCGGGGCTGGAAGCTGTCTTGGGCACACATGGTTGCGCCAGGCCACCAGAGCTTCAATGCTTGTCCTCGGGGTCTCTGACTGTGAAAGGTGGCATTTTCATAGGGAATGTAACCAAATAATTGAGGACAGAATTGAATTTGTAACAGAAAAATAATCTTTAAAATGCTGAAATTATCAGTGTATTGTAGTGTGTAAGGGACCAGTCACATCCCTGCTGTGGACATGGACATTCTGGAGTGTCACCTGAGTCTAATACAGTCACAGGAGCTCTGCTCTAATCTTGAGTGTGCAGATTATGTGGGGTTTTTAGAATAAATAAAATCTAGGTCTGTGTTAAATGGGTCAGGTAAAGGGACTGTCAAGTAGGCATTTTCATAGATGAAATAGCTACTTTGATACAAAATGTACTTGATGATTCCCCAGCACAAGCAATGTTTGTGGCTAATGGTGAAATGCAGGTTACAGAGGACTGATTTAGGAACTCGGAGGGGAACTTCTGTAGAATGGGTTAAATACAGAAAGGAGGATCTGCAAAAGCTCACACCTTTCTGTTTGGAGGGGACTAGGTGGTATGAAGTGCTCCAGACAGGAAATCCCGTGGTCCCTTGCTTGTGTGCACCCCGCAGACCCTCTCACAGGAACTGCCCCTGCTCTCTGAGTGACTCACCTGTTAGCAGAGGTGAGCACCTGTGCTGCACTCACCTGCTCAGGGAAAGTCCCTCACAACACCTCTGAGTGCTGCCTTTTCCCAGAACTGAATTAAATTTTGCTTCCCCCAGCATTTTTCCTCTGCCATCTCCTGCCAGTCTTGCAGCCTGTCTGGAGGAAGGCTGAAGGAGGGTGGGTTTAGTTTAGATACTGAGAAGAAATTCTTTCCTGTGAGGTGCTGAGGCCCTGGCACAGGGTGCCCAGAGCAGCTGTGGCTGCCCCATCCCTGGAAGTGTCCAGGCCCAGGCGGGATGGGGCTTGGAGCACCCTGGGATAGGGGAAGGTGTCCCTGCCCAGGGCAGGGGGTAGAACAGGGGGATTCTTAAGGGCCCTTCCAACCCAACCATTCTGTGATTCTGTGATGCTCTGTGCAGACCAAGGGTTTGATTTCTGCATTTTCTGATTTTCTAATTCTGAGCCACCCCCACCCCACCACTGAACCTGCTCTAATGTAACTATTGGATATGTCCAGATTATTTTTAACTACTAATCCAGGTTTTCATTTTTTGTTGTGGAGACCAGAGCTATGTTTAGTGAGATTAAGCATGAACACTAATGAATTCTGCCCAAACAATAGTTATGGGAAAATACTGGAATGCAATATTTGCCAAAGGACCAGAGCAGTCTAATGTATTATTTCTTGTGTATATTTGGTGGTTTCCTCTTGTTCCAGTGGAATGTTCTGTAGTGACTGGATACTGCATTACTGTCTGCCCCAGCCCAAAGGCAGGCATAACTGTATTTAACATCTGGATGAATTAGTCTGAAAGCAGACATGCTCTGCAAAGGAATAGTTTCTGTCTCCTATGTCAAAATAAGAAAGAGCTAATGGCTTTTTTAAAATACCACATTAATTGATATGACTTCATAATCCTTGATTTATAGACAAGAAAATAGAAGCACTAATATTGTTTGCCAGTTATATTTTAGACTGCTGCTATGAAAGACTGGAAATGTTACATGATTTCCTGAGGGTAGTAAGGTATTTTAAAAATTAATTTGTAGTTAGGAGGAGTGCTGAGAAGGTGAGAGGCCTGAGTTCTGCTCCTGCTGTGGGACTCAAATGATTTCATGGTAAGGCAGAGTCCTACTGGTGTGGCAGAATAGAATTGAAGTTTGTAAGATACACTCTGAGGTTCAGGGAGATTGTTTTGGTGGATGAAGCTGCACTTCCCCCCCTGTGCTTGCTTTCTCTCTGTTTCTCTCATGGCTCCAGTCTCCTCCTCACCTGTGTTCAGTGCTGGGAAGTTTTCCAGGTACCACCAGCTGATTCCTGTGCTCTCCTGTTCTCAGGGATAATCCAGGTGAGCCAGCTTGACCACGTCACCCTCTGCTCTGGGAAGGTCTGGTGGGATTCTCTGTCCCATATTTTACCTGGTACTTCCTAGATGGAAATGACTTTGGGAATGTAGTGAAGAGAGTGCATTTCTTTACCTTCATGAAGTTCACAGCACACAGTCTAAAGCTTGAAAAGTTCAGCAAAAAAGCTTCTTTGTACATTAAAGGACCAGAGAATTAACTTTTTGATCCATCCAAAGCCATAATTTAAATTATATAAACACATATATTTATATACATAGAAGATATATAGATATAGATAGATATAGATATAGATATAGATATAGATATAGATATATGTATAAATCCCACTTCATTAAGGTGAACTGGACACTGCTCCTTCCCCAGTCAGTGCCTCTGGATCCGTCCTTGCCTAAAACTGGAGCTGCAGCAGGAATGTTTGTTCTCATTGCAGGTTTGTCTGTGGAAAACATAACTACAGCATATAGAAATTGGAATCTGCAGTGTTGTTCTGGCAAGGACTCTTGGACTGCAATTACAGAGCCATCCATACAGCTGCTGAGAATAGTTTTATATTAGAATAAAGCATAGGTAGGTGCCAGAAAACCACAATTCCTCAAAGATAAGATGACTTCATGACATGTCCCAGCCAGCCAACTCTCTCTAGTGAGTTTGAGTGAGCATCAGCTCTCCCAGAGCTCTGATAAAGCTGGAAAAGCCAAATTCTGATCCAGGCAGTGCTGGGAATACACTGGGTGTGGGGTGTGGGGCAGCTGGTGAAGCTGCCTGTAATAAGCACTTGGGTTTTTCTAATTATAGACAATTATGAACATGTTTTTAAAACTGTTCTTGCACAGGTTGCTAACCAGCTACCAACTCGTAGGAGTCTGAACAAAAACCACGTCAGTGGAAGGAGATGTTGAACTGGAATAGCCCTATTTAAAGGCCAGTTTCTTCTCTTGTGAGCTTGACTTGCTGCCTAAGCTGTGGGAAGCAGCCAGGAGTAGGTCAGGCGGACTATGAGAATTTTATTTTTCTCTGATATTTCTGGGACAGCCTTGCTGGGAAGCAGTCAGCATGGTAGAAATGAGAAAACATCTTTATTATAGATGTTAATTAAATTCTATTCTGTTAATTAGTTAATTTAATAATATATATAGGAATTCTAAAGACATGTTTAAAAATCAACAGTGTAATTGGATTTTTTTTTCTTTTTGATTTTTAGTGCTTTAGAATCTGTAATTTTAATGCTCTTATGGTGTTTTTGTAGCCTGTAAAAACAATGGGGCTAAGTTTATGGCATAAAATGAACTTGATTAGATTTACAAAAGAAATAAGGGAAAATATGATGACATTAAAAGGGATGAAATGGAAGTGGTTAGGAAGAAATGCATACATTTGGGATGAAACTCTTGATTTCTGGCAAAATCATTTTCTGAGAAGCACTTACAGAGTAAGTGTTTGGTGTTTAATAGAATAGAGACTAATGCTGATGGAAACCGAAAGAAATCTTTGAGGCTGAATAAGGAAAGTCAGGGAATTCAAGGACAATGGAGAGGTATGTAGTGGGTGACTGCTCTGATTAAAAGGTCAGACTCTGCTGGGTGCTCAGAAAAGGTCTCTCACGGGGCTGTGAAGCATTGCCAAACCTGATCTTCCTCATTAATTCCTTGGCCAGAGACTGGGCCACAGTTCTCACCTCCAAAAGCAGTTTATTTGGGCCACAGCTTTTCATCACCCCACAGGCATGTCAGGCAGATCCCCAATGTTCCTGTCCATCACTGGAATGGCATCCCTTTGGAAGTGGGGCCAGGGAGGTGTGGGATGGACCCATTCTGGTACTGTGGCTCCAGCAAAGCTCCCATGCTGGTCACAAGGGATCTCTTCCTCCTCAGAGAGCCTGGCCTAGCAGGGTGAGGGGGTTCAGGAAGGTTTGTCTGTGCCCCTACACAAAAAAAGGGGACACTCAGATGCATTTTATTACTATTATTATTATTATTATTATTATTATTATTATTATTATTATTATTACTTTCATCCTTCTCTAAATTTCTCATAACGCTTAGATAGCTCCAGAAGCCTCAAGTATCCATGGGTTTTACTGGAAATGTTTACATTCCTCAAACCATGGTGAAATTTATTTCTGTGCACACAAAGCATAAGCCTCTCTAAATCCCACTTAGGCTCTCTTTTGGGACTGTGTGACACTTTGACTTCCCTGGCTCCCAGTAGCAGGCTGAGCCTTCCCCAGGACCTGGAAACCAAATGTGAGGTTTTGTCCTTGGGTGTGAATGTACAGTATCCTTGGTGACCATTACCTACCTGCACAATAGTTCTGGAAATTGCACTAAATGAGAAAAACAGAGATTAGAGTCTTCAGAATTCCTAGCAAAATAATACAGATTAGCAGAAAGTGTGTTTTTTTCAAAGGCAACATAATCTGCTATGTTTGCCTTCCTGTTAGAAATCTAAAGTTGAAAGCCCAAGGGGATAAAATTGTTTATTATAGGCTATAAAAATAATAATAATGGGAAAGTATCTATTAAAAAGAAAAGGCAGAGAAAGAGAGAAATAGAGACTTTCAGTCATGCTGGGCACAAAGGTATGCCAGCCACACTTTCCTGCATGTAGTCTCCTTCAATTTCTCTCACCATTTCAACATTCATGTCAAAGTGATGGAATCTGAAGACTTCAGACATTTGTCTGGAATTTCTGGATATTTCAGAGTCTGGTCAAAGAAGCAGCTCTTATTTCCAGACATCTCATGTCTCAGAGAATAGATCCCTGTTGTGCAGGGGCATGGCTTTCTGTCCAGGAAGACCTGGATGGAGACCTGGGAACCTGTGCTAGATCACCAGCTGATGACCTGCTGAAGGCTGCTGGGGTGCCAGAGACTGCACCTGACTTCCCCAGGATTCTGCACCTGATTTCCCCAGGATTTCTGCCATGGGAAAGCCAGGAGGATCACCTGCTAAAGCAAGAGTCTCTCAGGTGATCCTTGGTAGCAATAAGATCTCAGGGTCTGGGGAGCAGATGGGTCAGGTGCTGCAGCCTGTGCAACAGACTGGAATGTGAAGAATTTCAGTTAATATTTACATCCAGTGTTTACCCTTTGATAAGGAACAGGTCATCCACTAAAATGACATAATATTGGTAGGTTGTCAAGGTGTTTGCTTTGTGTTTTGCACACTTGTTCTCTTCTGGAGAACACTTATGTGCTGTAGTTTGATCCAGATCAACAGCTGTGGGTTTCCCCTTTATTTTCATGGGGCCATCTGTATAAGAAGGGCAATTACACAACAAGAGAGCTAGGTAGGTTTGAACTCTGATTGTGTTTATTAAGGAAAATTCTCATTCTTGCTTCTGTGATGCAAAGATTGTGTTGGTCACTTCAAGGGAGCTCCACAAGTCCACAAATTATTGCAGACTGTGTTATGTGGCAGGGACCATTTTTCCCGGGTTTTGAGGGCAAATCACAGAGAGAATACTTCTGTGTCTAGTGGGTGATGATTTGTTTGGGCAAGCATTGTAGAACACTGCAGGTGAGTTACAAATCAATTATGGCACCTGGCAAACTCTAAATGAGGTCAAACAAGACCAAACTGTAATTATAATAAATCTTGCCCTTATAAGACAGGTAAGTTGTTCACTGACTGTGGTTTGGAGCCACTAGGTTTTCTCTGTGCAGTTAATTTGCCAGACATGAGGCTTTGGCATACTGAGTTGATTGCAAAGAATTCAAGATTGTGCAATGCAAATCACCTTTCCCTAGAACAGAACAGGTTGATGTGGATGGAAGTTAAGTTAGTCTCTGTTTTTAACAACAAAAAACAACAAGCAAACAACTTTGGAATGTAATAGGTTGATAGTGGCTTTATTTCTTCCTTGGGCATGGAGTGGATATACTTCCTGCATACTTACACTGTTACTACACTTCCCTTCATCTTTCACTGGTTTTGGTTCTGCTACACTTTAACATTTTTCTTCTTGCTTTCAAGTGTTTACAATGCAAGTTTTGCAAGTGGGTCTGGAATGGCACATTGTATTCCAGCCTTGCCAGAATGTATCTGAGACCCAGGGGCTGCACGGTCCCCGAGGGAGCTCTACCACCTCCCCATGAGAGCAATAATCATTGCTCATGTCAGCTGAGTTTTAAGGATATTCATGATTTTCTCTTACATGGCAAAGAGAGGGCAGTTTCCACACAGTTCTTTGAACACATTGCGAGAAACGATTCTGCTGCCAGGGCTTTAAGAAATATCCTTTTCAAAAGAAATAAGACAAGTTTTCCCCAAGGTGTGTTTCAGTATCAGTCAGAGCTTCTTACCTCAGTCTTCTAAGGTACTGAAATGGCATTTCCTACTACTTCTGGTGTCATCATCAAATCCTGAGTCAAAAATTCTTCTCTGTATTGCCAACTTCACTGTAAATCCAATGAGGAGCTTGAAACAATGGGGGAAAGGAGATCTTGAGAATGACTGGTATAGGAAACCAGGAGAGCACTTCCATTGATAGACATGAACTAAATCACAACAGTTTCTTGGATTCCAGACATTGCTGTGAAAAGTTAGAGCCAAATTCTCACTGTAAATCAGGGTAGCTCCATGAACTTCCATGGAACTGTGCCAGCACATCCCAGACAAGGACTTGGCTCCATCTGTTTACAGCAAGAGCTGCTTGGAGAGGTTCCACTGGGAGAAAAATTTAATTAAAAAAGGGAGATAAGAATGACAGAGCAATCTATCTTCTGGATCTCCTGTGCAATGTGGCTCCCATGGGGTTTGATCCTGTGCCCCCACAGCACCTCCAGGTCCTGCTGAGCTCTCCCAGGGGTCACTGCCCTGGGCCAGACCTCCAGGGCACCCCTAGGAAATGGAGCTGCAGTGGGATACACCGTGGTACCCTCCCCGTCTGCACTGAGTGTCATTGCAATCATTCAATGATTTTTTTCATCAGTGGTTTCAGAAAATCCAAGGTTTTCCTTTCACCAAGTATCTAAGGTTTTTGTTTCTTTAAATTCCTCAACACACCGTGGTGGAAAGGATGGGAAATGGCATCGCCAGCCACTGATGCTTCCTATTTCCTTTGTGACCCTGTTATTCACAGACAGACAATTAAATTTCACAGCTGTGTTTTAAATCATCTGTGAAAAGGGAGAGAACTCCAAACATCCTTGAGTTGGTTTCTTACTAAAATGTTAAAAAACAAGACAAACACCCAGGCAAAAAAAAAAAAAAAAATCCAACAAAAAAAACAGCAGGCAAATTACCACTTTGTGATGTTAGGCTGTTTTCATTTCCCAGAAACTAGTTAATTTATATAGTGTGCCCCACCAGTCCAAGTTTCATTTATAGATTAACTTGTGTATTTTGGCTCCTATCCATCCCTTCCTTTGGCTCAAAATGAATGATACCAGGACTGTCTTTGAAACAAGGCAGGAATGTGATTTTTATTTTTTTTATTAAGGAGAAACATCACCCTGAAACCTCTCTTTCTGCCAGCTTTTTGAGGTTCCACCACAGAAATATGATATTGGGAATGGCAGATTAGTGTCTGGTGAGTTCCACCTTTATGAATAAATCAAACATGTAATATTCTGGAGGGATCTGGACACAGTTTGTGTCTCCTCAGAAGGCCTTTTACTGGAGCAGCTTGATGATGAAGCTTTTCAAGATTGTTTGTTTGCTTTCTTTTAATAACTAATCCATTTCTAGAGCTGGTTTAAATGAGAATGACTAAACAAGGCTGCTGGTAAGCACCACTCTGGTGCCAGGTTCAGTCTGTTATTTGGGGCTCCTGCTGCCTGGAGCAGCTCAGGGGGTTTGAAGCTGGCAGAGGTGGCTGAGAGGGTCAGGCTGCTGGTGTGGAATCTCCTGCTTGTCTTCTCTTGGCCCCTTGGGTTGCTGCTTGTGGAGATCCATTTGTTAAACTGAACCTATGGGCATCATGCACAGCAATCAGAGAGCAACTGTCAAGTGCTGCTGATAAACACAGGCTGTTTTCCAGACTGCAAAACCTCTGTATTTGTCATATGTGAACTCTATGCTGGTGCTTTTTCCTAGTCCATTTGGGGGTTTGCAGGGGAGTTTTGAGCTGCAGCCATAAATATCTGGCTATATTTTAAAATCTGTGACTTGGGACTGACAGCAGAATGTCTCATCAAGATGCTCTGTCAGTCTCAAGCACCTTTTTCTAGGACACTGGGAAAGGTTTTCCAAGATGTGCCAGGAGAATCCTCCCACTGTGTCTTTTTCACACATTTCTCTTTCTTTTTAGGATCCTCTAGATATTATTGGAATGTAACTGTAGAGAAAAATGTTCATTTCTAACAACTCGGTTGTGGACTTCTAATCAGACTTGGATTTCTGGAAATACTACAACATGACTTCAGCTGGGAATGAGATCGAAAGATGGACTCACAGGCAGGGTGGCAGGACTGGGAAGCTGCTAGAGCCTGTGGCCTCTCCTGAAAATGATCACCTTTTGTCAGTGAAGTCAGTCAGCAGCATGGACCATCTCTTGCATCTCCCTCGAAGGGCAGACTCTGCTTACAGCTCTTTCTCAGGAGGCTCAAACATCCCAGAGAACCCCACACCACCGTGCCATGGTGAATACATCTGTGTTCCTCCAGAGCAGGCCCCGTACATGGACTCAGAATATGTGACAGGAATTTATAATCTCAGTGCTGCCCACTCTGCCCTCAGATCCCCCCAGCCGTACACGGCACCAGAGCTGAGCAGCTCCCATGGCTGTGGGATTGCTCCTGCCCAGAGGAGTTCAAATCAGGGCCCTCCAGCCCTGGCAGCACCTCTGCTGTGCCCTCCCTCGCGCCGCGAGAGCTGTGACACCACTCACAGGCACTGGGACAAGGCAGGAGACAGACAGGGCTCTGCAGGGCAGGCAGCTCCTGCTGTGCAGCACCGCCAGCCCGCAGACAGGGATGGACCCTGGAGTCAGCACTGGGATGCACTTACAGAGCAAGATGTAGGGCCTCCTAGGGAAAAGCCTCTGGAAAACAAGGGCCTTTCTTCTGATTTTACAAAGGTATCAAAAGTTCAGCCATTAAAGACAGAGGAAAACGCAGAGTGGAACCTATCACGACAACCTACAAAGAGAAGCAATCCACACATTTTCAGGAGACCCTCTTCTTTCATTTTCCAAGAATATTTAAAGACAGACTCTGTGGCAAATGTTCCCAAAATACTTTCTGCGTATAATTCAGGTCATGGTAACAAAATTCCCAAAGAGATGAACTCCAAATCCTATCACCAAGCACATTCCAACCCCAGTGCTGTTAATGATACACAGGAAGTCAAACAGTGTCCCAGGGGTGTGTGTAAGGCAGGTGCCAGAGAAGCAGCTCTGCCAAGCACTGTGCCAGGGCCCAGCCAGAGGAAAGAGTCCCTGCCCTGTGCTCAGGGCCCAGTCCATGCTGAGTGGCATTCAGACACGGATCAGGATGTGTTTGAGGACAGCTCGGAATTAAAGTACATGGAGAATGCTCTTCTAAATAAAAATTCTCCCAGGAAGCTGAACAGTTATGCAGACAAAAATCAGTGCAATGATTCTGAAGGAAAAATTATGAGCAATATTAGGGAACCAGTCCCAAACCAGCAAAACAAAGTGCAGAGATCACCACTGTCCTGCAGCTGCAATGCTGTGGGAGTGGGGCACTCTCAGTGTGAGGAGCTGGATCAGGGAAGGAAGCAGGGCTGCGATGGCATAAGCCAAATGGCTTTTTTCAGACCAAAGGAAGAGTCCACATCTCAATCATTACGTGAGGTCCAGAAAGGAAACCAGGGTAACAACAGCAGTCCTGACCTCAGCAGGTGTCTGGAACAAGAGGAAGCTCCTGTTCAGAAACAGCAGCCTGTGTTTCAAACACAGCTCTCAAGACAGCTTCGGCAGGACCATGCTGGTGAACAAATAACCAGGCAGGCAACTCCCATGCTTTACTATCTGTCTGCGGGGAAAACCACCAATGTCCTGCACCCCAACCAGGACTCGAAGGGCTCACCAAAGGAAATTCCATCAAGCAGCTATGCTGCCTCAGCACACTGTCTAGAGATGCAAAGAGAAGGCCATCAGCTTCAGAGGAGCAGCCACCACCATCAGCGCAGTGCTGATGATCTCCAGCTTCAGAACAAAGATCTCATTTTGAGGAGTCCTGCCTCATTCACAGAAGAGAGTTTCCAGAATGACTACATAGAGAAACTTAAAATGGCTCAGAAAAAGGTTCTCAAAGAAACCTCTTTTAAAAGAAAAGACTTACAGATGAGTTTGCCTGTCAGACTGAGACAGAAATCCTCTAAAAGGCCATCAATTGAACACCTTCGGTCTTTCTCCTTATCCAGTGCAAGTGAGGATGCCAAACCTGTTCCTTGCTCCCCTCCTCATCTAGAATCCTTGGAAAGTTTCAATAGAAATGAAGAAATAAGGAGGCCACAAAAAGGTGATGCAGGGAGAAGGAAAAGGGTAACCCATGAGCAAAAGAAACTCTGCTACTCTGAGCCTGAGAAGCTCAATCACCTAATGGATAAGGAAGTATTGTGGGGTCACGTTAGGGATGAAACCACTGGGCAAAGTACAGTGGCATCCAGGAGGAGGGATCTGGAGAACAGAGGAAAGGCATTTTCCAGTTCAAGTGTCTCCAGGACAGAGCTGAAACAAATCCAGCACAGTGCACTGATCAAATACATGGAACGAAAGATCAGTCAAAGGCCAGGGGGGTCACAACACCTCCCACTGCATAAGCCACCCCTGCAGGAGAGGCTGTCGAATCCCAAAGGTCCTCCTGGCCACATTTCCAACCCAAATGGAAGCAGGAAGGTGAAAAATGATGAGGTTTTCTGCCAACTTCTCTCTGAACAAAAATCACCAGATGTTTCTCCTCCTTTGCCTTTTGCTCCCCCACTGAAGGTGAGCAGCAGGTGTGATCCCAACCAAGGGGACAGCAGCTGTACCAGCAAGTGTCCATCAGCTGAAAGTCTCCCACAGACAGGGGGTTCTGCAACTGGGAGAGTTCCTGAGAGATCAAAATCCACTTCTTCTTCCACACAGGTAAGACACCAGTACCTGAAGGGGGCATAAAGAAGGTCAAGAGGGACACTGGCACTTGAAGATGCATTTGCAGGGAACACATGCTGTATGCAGAATGAGGCTGTTTGTGCTCTAGCAGTCCCAAAAAAGGTCATTCCAGGGAGAATTTTATAAATCACCTACCTTTTTTGGCTCATGAATTTGAAAGAGAGTAGCTGTCAATATTGTTAAGGAGAATATAGAAGATAAAGGACCAATAAATAAATAATTAAACATGCCACTAAAATTAACCTACTGAAGTGACTGACAAATTTCCACCAATGCTGAATTTCTGAATTGTTATGAGAGTAGAAGTATCCTTTGTTGACAGCTGTTTTTTTGTTTTCTAGGGGGAAAATATCAGTGCTACCTAGGAAGAGCGTAATAGCAATTTAATTAATAAAAAAGAGATAGACAAAAACATCCCCAAAGATTAAAAAAAACAAACAACTAACAAACCCCAAACCATTCCCCCTAGAAAAAAAACCAACAACAACCAAACAAAAAACTACCAAAAAAAAACCCCCACAAATATTGTATTTGCGGGGTCCCTCATGGCGGGAAGGAATGGTGAATCTGACTCCATATTCTCAGAAAGCTAATATATTATTTTATGGTACTATATTATATTAAAGAATACTATGCTAAACTATACTAAAGAATACAGAAAGGATACTTACAGAAGGCTAAAAAGATAATAATGAAAACTCGTGACTCTTTCCAGAGTCCTGACGCTTGGCTGATTGGCCATTGAGTCAAATCAACTCACAGCAGAATCCAATGAAACAATCACCTGTTGGTAAACAATGTCCAAACACATTCCAAAGCAGTAAAACAGAGGAGAAGCAAATGAGATAGTAATTGTTGTCCTTTTTCTCTGAGGCTTCTCAGCTTCCCAGGAGAAAAATCCTGGGCGAAGGGATTTTTCAGAAAATATGAATGTGACACACAAACAAACAGAAAAGCTCAAACCTCAGTGAACCTACTTGGAGCTCTACCATCAGCTTCCCTTTCTGGGGGTAACAAACAGGGGAGAACATTAAGCAGCTGCCTAAGTGCCCCAGTGTGCTGTTTTCCCTTGCAGGACGCGTGCAGATGTGCCAGAGGTGCAGCAGCACCGGGCCGGCGCTGCGGGAGCTGCCCCAGGTAAGGCTGGGGGCTGTGCTGGCCGCAGCCCGTGTCCCGAGGGTGGGACCCCAGCGCTGCTCCCGCCTTCGCTCTGGGAACCCTTCGTTGTCCATACGGGAATATTCAAATATTCAGCCTTTAAAATCGCTTCCACCGCGGGAAGTGCTCCTGAGCAGCTGTCCCTGCTCCATCAGATCGCTGGGATCACAGCTCCCTCATCCGAGCCTGGAGAAAACAGCATTTCCAGCAGCTCGGAGATGCCCACTCCTGGAGAATATGTGCGGTCAGGATTGTTGCAATAGGGGATTTTGGTGTGTTTCTTCAAAGGAAAAAAAAAGCTGTGCCATTTGCACATCACTAACTAGGAAGTTTGTGTTTTAACTCTCCAAATTTGCTTTGCTAGTTTTAGGAGCATCAAGGGAGATAAACATCTGAAATCTGTCTCAGCAAGGCAATGATGTTGACTTTTGTAGTAAAAGAATTCCCACTCTTTCAAAAATATTCCAGTGGTTTCTAGAGACTTGAATGGCTTATGGAAAAAAAGAAATTAATTTTTTTCTTATATTTCCTAGTTTAGCAGGTTAGCATAAAAGTAATTGAAAGTTCCAGACAGAACCATAATATCAGAAACATTTGATCATAGCTCTTAAACGGTTTTAAAAAAATCTGTTATAAGAGGGAATGTCTCAAATAAAAGGAACTGTCTTCTTCCTTACAGTTTCCGTGATGCTGAGGAAGATGGACCCAAGAATCATGAACATAGTGACACAACTGGACATGTGTGTGGCCAGGATAAAAAGGAGCAAACTCCTGAAACCCCCCTTCCTGTCCCAAAAGGTGGAAGCAAGGAGAGTGCTCGAGTGGAGGAGGAATGCAGAACTCAGTCTCTGGGTGGGAATGCTGCACTCCAGCATCCAGAGCAGCAGCCTGCAGCTTCTCCAGAGCAGGGAATGGATCTCCATGCAGCACCAGCTGAGCCTCACCAAGGACACAAACATGCAGCCAAAGGTCTCCTTGCCCAGGAAACATCCATGCACAGCAACCATGATGATGTTCCCCTGGAGAGGGACACACACCTGCCCCAAAGGAGGCTGCAGACTTCTCAGGAGCAGAGGTACCAGGAGCTTGCTATGGAGATCATTGCCAAAGACAGCTCCCTGGTGGACATTCTCATGCCTCATCCTCTTAGAAAAACTGCTTTGGACCTGATGGAGGGTTTGTTTCCTGTTAACATTTCCATGCTGGATAAATCACGCAGGAAAAGGGGAAAGGCACAGCGTGTGCAGGAGAATGAGTAAGTAGGCAAAACCAATTATCTAGCACTTCGGTCTATTTAATGTAGAGATACTATACATACTAGTATGGTAGTAGTAAGATGAATTTGAGCACATTGTTTCATTTTTGTTTCATTAGAAAACACATAGCTTTCTGATTTACATATCAAGAAATGTCTGAGGGATGCAGTATATCATGGAAGAAAAGTGGTCCAGTGGTTCCTTATTAAAGGGATTGTGACAGACCTAGGCTGCAAATCTTTAGCTCTCTATCTTCTAGACAATTAGAAGATCTCCTGTGGTGAGAAGAGAGGAGAGTGATCCTGAAGTCAAGATGGATAAAACCATTAATTCAGTATTTGTGAAGAAAACTGTGTTTGCTTTGGGTATTTATTTTCTGTTCCAATAGCAGGAAAAGTCATGGAGATGGACCAGAAGAATGTCCAAAATCTGAGCATGAAACCAAGCAAAGGAGCAAAGATCCTGCCTCTATGAGAAACCAAGTCCTGAAGAGGAACAGAGAGAGCACAAATGAGCTAGATGACATCACATCTAAGAAGGTATGTAAATGACCTTCACAAGAACCACTGTTTTTCCATCATGACAAAGAAATTCTTATTCGTGTCATTATTACTATGGATATTTCACAGGCAACTTTGAATGAATTTTTGCCAGTAGGTGAAGTCCTGGCAAATTGGCATATTGATCATAAGTGGTGGTATTTAAATCCTGCCTGATTTGACTCAGATCTCTCATCTATCATCATTAAAGGTTTCCTTGCACAGCTAGCTCCTGTGCAGCAGCAGCAAACTCCCAATTTAACAGTCAAATCTAATCTCAAAATCTGTAAAATAAATTAGAACTGGCAGCCTAAATAAGAAATATTCTTTACTTTGAGAGCTGGCAGCAGCTTCTGCACGTTCCAGTGTCCAATTAATTCCATACATGCAGAGAATGGGGGGCACAGCTGGACAGTGACAGAAGTATGGAGCTTGGAAGGGTGATTATGTAGCCTTGCATAGTTAGGTGGGCTTTTCCCCTGGCCATGCTCCATCTCAGGTAATGGCAATCTGCCTTCCTGAGGCTCCTCCTGCTGTGCACATTGCCTGCTGTCTAACTGTGCCCCCATTCATGGTGGCACTGTGCAGCTTCCAAAGAGCTGATGGTGTGCTCCCGCTCAGGTCTTGAGGCCTTTTTCCATATAATTTCCCTGTGAAAAAGCCTCCTCTGATTATTTTTCTACCCAGGCACCGTGGCCTGCTTGAATTGCCCATGGAGCTGACTTTTTCTGTGCATATGATAAGTGAAATTCCAATCAGTTCTTCCAAAGCTTGGTGCAGAGCTGGGACTTCATGCTCATGTCTTAGAACAACAACTGTGTGTAATCATGTTGTAATCTTTATTGCAGTTCCCTTCTGACTGATTGGAAGCTCTCTGAGCCAGAGAATATATCACCACCTAAGGTGATTACCAGTAATTTGCTTTTCAGAGTTTGAGAATTAAGTACAGCTTAGAAAATACTGCTGGGTTGGTTTTTTTTTTCCCATTTTTTTCTTTCCTGTAGCTTAAAATTATTTTAAAAGTAAAAAAAAAAATTGGCAAAGACGATGAGAAGAAAATCCATTCTGTAGAACTGATACGGATTCTCTCTGGCAGTAACAGCTTCTGTGATTTTTTTTGTTGTTGTTTTTGCAGCTGGAACTCATGGCCAGTCTCCAATGCAGGCTGCAGGCGCTGTGGGAGGAGCAGGAGCTGGTTCTCCTGGAAGTCAGGGAATGTGCCAAGTGGGGCGAGGAGCTGGAGGTGCTGCTGCGGGAGCTGTGCAAGCCCAAGGAGTTCGAGCGCTACCTGATGTTCATCGGGGACCTGGAGAAGGTGCTGAGCCTCTTGCTCTGCTTGTCCAGCCGCCTGGCCCGCGTCCAGAACGCCCTCAGCAGGGTGGATGGCAGCACGGAGCCTGAGGAGAAGGTGAGAGACAGCAGAGCTGCTGAATTGGTTTGGTTCTCTTCTCCCTAGGTGGGAATTCTTTGTGTCCCAGCACGGGCCATGTCCCCAGCAGAGCAGAGCAGAGCAGGTCCTTGGTGAGGAGCAGGGTACAGTGCAGAGAGAGCCTGCAGCTGGGGGCCAGCAGCAAAACCTTGAGAGGCTCCAAGCCAGAGGGGTGGCCTTTGGAGCCTTGGGCTGCTCCCTGGAGAGTAGCTCCAAACCTGTGCTTTTTGTGGATTTATTTCTCCACTGATAATTTAATTAATTACTGCCTTTGAAATCATATTTCACTGAATGGGTTTGTCCTAGTGAGCAGGAAGGTGTGCTCATAACTTGAGATAAAGCTCACTGTAGTTTAACTCAACTAGCCAGCTTTGATGGAAAGTGAAGATTTGTCTCATTCACCAGGAAATAATTTCAACTCTTGCAAAGTCTCCTTTTTGCTGAAGAAGAAAAGCCAAATTTATCCCAGGAATTATGTTTCCCTGCTATGCTTATTGCTCTTAGACATGTTTTTTATCAACACAATACCTGCTGTTATCTCTTTTTTGGAAATTGGAAAAGCATAGAGTTAGAAAAACTGGGATTTTTTGGAGCTGTGTTGCTGCTGACCTGTATCTCTGGAGGTTCATCATAGTTCACACACAGAATAGCACTAAAAAGGTTCTCTCATGCAGTGTGACACAGAGAGCCAGGATTCACCTCTTCCAAAATGTCAGTTGTGTTAATGTGAATAATTTTAAGCAGTATTTCATGCTTACTTTCACTTTATGGTAGGCAGGAAGGGTGTTGTTTCTCTGGCATTACATTTAAGTTCTTCATAGGAAACACATTTAAATAATTTATTCAAATATTTGAATAAAATGCCTGGTAAAGTCTTGGTTAAGTGCCAACGTTTTTAACAGACATCTCCCACTGGATGCATTTGCCCTCATGTCAGCAAAAACAGCAGTCTCAATCTTTTACTACATTTTTAGGGTGTCAGTAGTGACCATTGCTCTGTGCTCTATTTATGGACACTGTCCTGAAACAGAACATTTTCCAACAGTGGAATCCCCATGAAAATTATTGCAGCTGAATGAGAATTAGGTAAAGGTGAAACGTACAAAAATCCTGTAGAACAAGCAAGGCCCAACTCTTTAAAAGAAGCCTTTGATACTGTCTACATCACAGTTATTTTATCACACTGATGCGTTTCTGTAGTCTTAAAAAATTGAGAGCCAGACACAGTTAAGGGATAAAGGGTTCTTACTTTGGTATTTAAAAAGGATCTTTATGGTGCCCCACTTTGCTAAAGTGGAATGCACTGCAATGCACACACATGGTAGATGGCATATACAATTTATAGACCTTACAAATTAGCATATCTAACAAAGGTGCCCAATGAGAGGCTTGGAGGAATAGTGTGATCTCCCTCCATCCTGAGGAATTCCCCCTGAGGCTAAATCTTAGTTTCCAGGGTATGTCTAGAGAGGACCTTGGTTTCCCAAGATAGTGTAGGGTTTTCCCACCTCCAGCTGTGAGGCCTCCAGGGTGTTTGGTATCTTGGCTTAACAGAATACCAGGACTATGCTAAATTATCAGACTTGAGGAATTACAAGTATGCATGCTAAGAGTACTGAGGATATGTAAAAAGTATATAAAAGGTAGATAAAAGAAAGGGCAAAAAATCATCTTGGCATAAACATGCACCTTTTAATAGAAGCTACTCTATCTTTTTAATATGATAGTGGCACTCTGGCCACATGCAACACACAAAACACAAAAATACATACCTTAAAGAGCTTCTAATTGAATGAAGATTGTTACAGGATACTTTAAAGTGACCAGAATGTTAATATTGATTTTTTTTCATGAGGGCAACATAGGAGAAATGGGCCTTGATGGCATTTACTGTGTCTCTACCTTACAAGCCACAAGAATGAGTAATTCAATTGAGAAAAAACTCAGGTGGAACACAAAGCCCACAAGAGGAAGTAATTAAATTAAATTGACTGTGGCTTCCAAATGAAGAAATAGAGCCTGCCAGGAGTGATGGGTTCTCATGGTGTGCTGCTTTGTTCTTTGATTCCACCAGCAATCGCTGAATGAACGGCACAAGCTGTTGTCTCGACAGCGGGAAGATGCAAAGGACCTGAAGGAGAATCTGGACAGGAGAGAACGTGTGGTCTCTGGAATCCTTGCCAAATACCTGACAGAGCAGCAGCTCCAGGATTATCAGCACTTTGTTCAAGTCAAGACCTCCTTGCTGATTGAACAGAAGGACCTCGAAGAGCAGATTAAATTTTTCGAAGAACAATTAGAAAATCTCGAGCAAAGCATCCCCATCTAACACCCACCACCAGGCCAGACATTTTTATATGTTATATGGGATGTTTCCCTGGAAATCCACAGGCACTCTTCTCCCAGGGTTCAGTTTGTGGATTCTTCCAATCCTGTTTGTGCCACAGCACTGACAAGGTTCAGATGCTTTGGGATGCTCCAGGCACACTCTGACAGCATCTCACAGTGTGTAGCAAACTGCCTTGTGGACATGACTGATAGGATTCATTGCTCCTATTAACTGAATGTGTATTTCCCCTTCCTCTTGTCTGTCCATCTGTTTCCAGACTGACATCATCTCAATAAAAGAACCCTACAAATATTTGCCTCTTGTGGGTGGGTTGAGTGTTTGAAAAGAAAAATTATGTGGGTGTTCAGATTTGAATTGGTGATTGCACAAAGCCATAGAAAATGTTATGGACCATTTCAGTGAAGCTCCTGCATTCATTCCTACTGTTTATATGTGTGACACAGTAAAAATACACTGTAATGAAAGAAAATAATTACTTCCTTTCTTGGCAGTTGTCACCCATGAGTCTTTCCTGGCTCTGTGTAATCCTGGTAGGCTATTCAGAGGAGGTCAGAAAAAGGGTGATCTTCACTGACATCAAAGAGCCAATCAGTGATGTAGCCAGTTTAAATGAACAGTTTTGGGAATCACAAACTGTGAGCTTATTCCTGCACAGTCATTTGCAAAGTCCTTGCTGTGCTTTTGAAGAATTTATTTTTCAAGCAGCACCTTCAGGACATTGTTTTTAGGAAGTTTTCAATTGTCAGTATGCACAAAAAACCTGAACATGGGGGGAAAAGATCTGCTGCAGACTGGGCCAGGAGGAACCACTGGAAGAGATTATTCAGTTTCAATGAGACTTTATATAAATCCCTTGGCAAAACTCTTTTAAGCCAGTGTTTGCATTGAGTCAAACCAGTGATGTTGCTGTATGTAAAATCTCACTGTGTTTTGTTTGCAAGAATTCAATGAGAACAATATTCAACCTAAACTACATATCTAGACCATGAATAAGGCAGCCACTAATTAAACTCAGGTTTCTTCCACAGCCAAAACAGATGTTCATTGTGCCATGATGATGGCATTTCCTTACCAATAAATGTTTTACTCCTGGCTACAGTAAGTATCCCCACCACTGAGAGAAGCTGTCTGCTCCTGAGGAATCTTTGGAAGTGCATGTCACTGGGCACAAGAACTCTGGGAGCACAGTGACCAAGCTGCCAAGTGTGGTTGTCTGAATACCTGAGGGAAAATGGCCAGACACTGTAGAGCCTGTGAGTAATCTGCACAGTGGTTCTCACAAGGCCAAAAATACAGGCTTTTAATACATAAATCAGAGAGCTGCCTTTTGAAAATGGTCTTTAAAATAACAAAGGCAATGTTAATGGAGTCAGTGGAGAATTTATAAAATATAAACAATGTTAAATGAGCTGTTTACATGATTTGAGAAGCCTGACTTCAAGGTGCACTTTATTCTTATTATTCCTAGTTGAGGGAAAAACACCTGATTGGAAATAGGTGTTTTGTAATTGAAGCTAATGCTTGCTTTTAAGGGGAAAAATGGGTCTGCCCTGTGTAGCTTATCTTTTTAGGGCATTGTGTCATGGGGAGGGCAATTGCTACCCCTTCCACAACTGGCACTCACACGTATGCTTCAAAAATATTATTTTAAAATAAAAAATAGGCTCCTTGGTACAGTGTTAGATTTAAATTCCAGGCAAAGTGAAAACTGGACACAGGCAAAGTGACAAGTGGACACAGTGACAGCATCAGAACCTCTCTGCAGGCAAGCAGAGATCCCCTTTCAAAGCACCAGCAGGTCTGGATTGTCAGGTGAGTCTCAGTTTTGATACTGATCATTTGTTAAAAATTTATCAGGAGGGTAATGGTGAAAGTTGATGCTGGACCTCAGCCATGTGCAGCATTCCTGGCACACCAACATACCAAGTCATGGTAAGTGCCCCTTTCTGCTCCAGTCAGCTGTGGCCTCTGAAGGTACAGACTGAAGCCAAGAAATAGTTTAAGCACATGCTCTTGAATCCTATTGCCTTTTGCTGAAAGTTTGGCATTTAGAGCACTAGTTACATCCCCATACCAACACATGGCAGCTTTTTCCCAACTTCAGCTCATGCAGCGTAGAAGGCAGGATGGCCAGAAATGCAGAGCATCTTCATTTTACAGCACTGTGACCCCACACTGCTCCACACAGCTTTTTCTGACCAGTTACCATCAGAAGACAAAATTAAGACCTGAACTCTCAATAGCAGTAATTGGAGGTCTTTTGGGGAAGCAGACCCACAGGGATTATGGAAATAAAACCCTGTGCAGTGCTTGTATATAATTACTGCTCATACCATCACTCACCAGCCTTCTGTCTGTGACCTCTGCAGCAAAGGCACTGCGTTACCTCTGACCAGAGCCCTGCAAAGTCTCAGCTTCAAGAGACTTCTGCACCTTGGCAACGCCCGTGCTTCTTATGTAAACGAAGTCAGGTTGTGTGAGTGGGGGAAATGCAAGGAATGGAGAAGTTCCCTGGTACCTGACCCTCCAGGAGAGCAGGCAGGAAATCCCCGCCACCGCCCAGCCTCGGGATCCTCCTGCTGCTGCCGCCTGCCAGCCTGATCCTCTCCCAGGTAACACACAATGTGAGCCCAGCTCCATGGAGAATTGTAATCGGAGCGCTGCGGGGAGCTGTCTCCATGAATTAATGACAGCTGGAGCCTGGAGAACAGCGGGGCTGAGGAGAAGGAAGAGGTGGAAGAGGCAAATGCAGGCGGCCGGCTCTCCCCGCGGTGTGCCGGCGGTGGGAGGCTGGTGGGATTCCAGGAACGAGCTCTGCATCTCGCTTGGCCACCCACACACGGGTGGCGTGGGGGGAGACTGCGATAGCTCCTGTTGTGCTGTGTGGGCCGGATTTGGGGCTGAGGAGCTGGCTGGTGCTGCCCGGGGCAGAGCGCTCAGGGGCAGCAGCGCCCGGGAGATGTCAGACACAGCCGCTGTCTAGAACTGCAGCTAGCATCCACCGCAGCGTGTGGGAGTCACTGCTGGACCAGGAGCTGCTGCTTCAGCCTTTTGGGCCCTACATGGAAGGATTTTCATTATTTTGTTTGAAACCCCAGCCTCATTTTCTTCACTGGGGCATTATGCTGGGAGATTTTTGGATGTGGAACTAATTAAGGAACAGAGAGCTGCAGGAGTTAATGCAAATGTACTCTGCAAAAAGATCTGTTTCGTGCTTGTAAGAGCTGTATTTAATAAGTAGAAGGATGTTCTCTCTGCTTTGAGAATTCATGGCAACCATCTGAATAAATTTTTTAAAATAAACTCAGAGCAGCATTGCAAAACTAATGTTCTGTGCCTGGAGGGAGCCCACATAGACATTAAGGAATAATCAGCCTGTAGGAATCATGCAACCTCTGGGGTTCACAAAAGGCTCTCAAGAAGCAGCACTTGAATTTCACTGCTAAATGGAGAGAGGCATTAAAGGTTATCAGAGACTCCAAAATACCACATGAGCCTTGAAGCTGAGTCATCTCATGGATAAATCCACAGAGAGACAATATGGGCTGCACTGATAGTCTTGATTTAGAGAAAAAGAGACATTTCTAAAAATGTGAATAAAGACCCAGAGGTCTTTCCAATGGGCTCAGCCCATGGTGGAAGAGTAAGAACATCCCAAAGTACCTCAAAAGGGAACCACTTGTGAAACAATCTCTCCAGAGACCCCTGCCCTGTGACAGCTCCTGATGGCATGGCTGGTGCCTGCAGGACCCCTTTCGGGGTCTCAGCTGCTCCCTGCTGAGCACAGGGTCAGTGTCACCTGATGTCACAGTGGCTGCTTGCAGAGGTCTGGTCTGGAGCTCATCCCAGCCTGGAGTGAAGCTGCAGCTCTTTGTTGCAACGGGAAAGCTACCATGGGAAGAAGAAAATACAACACAAAAAACATGGTGAGAAAGCCTGTCTGTACCGCTGCAGTTTGTTATTGTCACCATATTGGTGAATCTTGTTTGTGTGACCATCTGCCTGTGAGTGAGGACTCCAGGGAAGGCCTGGCACCCCAATACCTCCCATCAAGGCCTTGTGTGTTTGGGTATCAGGTTCTGTTCAGTGGAAATGAACGTTATTTGGTTTGTGTCAGCTGTGACTCCACAGTGCTTGCTGTGCTTCTCAGCTGGAGTCTCTTCTTGTCTGGAGGGTCTCAAGGGATGGGGATGAATGATTTTCCTCTTGGGAAATGGTGGTTTGGGCTTGGCTAAGAACTCATGCTTTCAGGTGAACAAAAGTAATGCCCTCCCTGGGACAAACATAGTGCAGAAGTTCTACTGGGAAAGGGAAAGCTGAACACTGCCAGCTTTTTATTGTGCACATCTCTATTTTCTCTTCACAGAAAGGGAAGAAGATGTACTAAAGCTGTGCTAATATTAACAGTATGGATCTATTTTGTGTGGTTCCAGGTAACACAGGCAGTATAAAGGGTCAATGTGCTTAATGACTTGTTTTGTCTTCTAAATTACTGAAATAAACCTTGAAACTGGAATGGAAATATTCTTCATTAGGACTCAGAGTTTTTGATCTGTGCTGTCCTGCTCTGCCCCTGCTCTCCCCCTCCAGCAAACAAACACCACACTGTTTGTGCTCCTGCTACATGCTGGCCAAGTCCCTGTTAACAACCTCTTAATTTGGGGAGTCCCACAATAGTACAAACAACTGGAAAGGGCAAAAACTGCCATGCTGCTATTTTATTCAGATTAATATGCAAATCAGGAGACAAGTACATCCAAGGAATGTAGGTCATGGTGGAAACACGAAGAGAGGAGCAAGAGATGAGCAATGGGCAATCAGGGGACTGTCTAGAAATGCTTCCTCTACCTCCAGCTGGTGGCTGCAGCTCCCATTGGTCTTTTGGAGTTACTGTGACTCTTCCACTGGACCGTGGGTTTGTGATGAAGCTGAAAGCTCATTAAGACTCCTCTACAGTGCAGGAACGGGGTTTCCTGGGTTTTCATAGTCCACGTTTCTGTGCAGCACTCACAAGAGAATGGAGACAGCCAAAAATCTCTGTGAGCCTGACCACAACCACACTGCCTCACACTGCTCAAACAGCCACATCCGGGAGGACAAAGTCTGTCCCTTTGTGCAGAATTGTGGTTTAGGGTTTGTTTGCAGAGCTCTTCAGAGCAGGTTTTGGAGCTGATACTCCTCAGAACAAAATGTGCCAAGGAACAGACAAACCAAGTTATCCTTAGCAGGCAGACTGAGCCAGGGTCAGGCAAACAGTAGCTTTCCTGATCCCTAGTGCTGCTGAACTAAAATCAGAGCTAGTTTTCATTTGTGTGGGCGCTCCACAGAATGCGCATTCACAGGGTGGGGGAATGACACTGCTCATGCTGCCTACAGGCCTAAAAACATTATCTTGATTTCAATTTGCATATCAGTACTGACTGTGTGCTTTAAAGAAGTGACCAAGGTGATTATCTACATTTTATAGCAGGAAAAGTGAGACATGCTGAGAGGGCAGGCTAATAACCAAGGCAAAATACCACCAAGCTGCTGAGTCCTGCCCCTGTGCCTGAGCTGTGCCTTCCATCTCCAGCCTTCCCCACCACCAAACCCCCTCCTGGAGCCGGGAGCAGAGCCGGGGGGCCTCAGGCCTCTTGGTTTTAATCTTTCCTGCTCTTAGCTTTGATGGTGCCTTGGGCAGCTCCCAGCTCTGGACTGGGTCAGGGATTCAAAGGCTGCTGCCCACACAGCCCCTGCCCCAGGCCAGCGTGCTGAGGGAACCCAGTCCTCCTCTCAGCTCTTCCTGTGAAAACACCATGGCTAAAATCCACAGCTGTCATTCATTCAGGTGAAAATCCTACTGCCTTCAGCCACATTTGGGCTTGAAAATGAGAATTAGGCAGAATCAGTCACGCTGAGGGATTCATAAAACAGTCCTGCTTTAGCAGGAAAACACTCTCATGATCACTCATCACCCTACAGTGTCCCTTCCCACAGTTTAAAGGGTGACATTGGAACCCAAAACACAGCCAGGCTGAAGGACTGGTTTTACTTCTAGCTAAAGGCACTACATATACCTGTAAGATGACAGCAGTGTGTTCTCAATACCTCTCAGTACTTGTCTGCACCTGACGTTGTACTGCACTTTGTGTACTCATCCCAGCCTCCCTAAACACCTTCTTTTCCTTCATCAGCTCGACGAGGAGGAGGAAGGAGCTGAGTCACTGCACAAACTTGCTGGCAGAGCCTGGCCCGGCCTGCCCCACCCACAGCACCTGGCCTTGTGAGCACCTCTGTGCCCCCAGCCTCCTGCCAAGCCTCCAGCACTGCCTGGGGAATGCTGAAGAGGTCCCTTGCTGCTGGCCATTTCCTATCACACCAGCTCATCGCTCCATGCCTCTGAGGAAGGAGTAATGCAGGATTTTCTTGGTGATATGTGTTGCAATGAAGTCTTATCTCAACTGTGACTTCTCTGACAAAACAAAGAGAAGCAATGAAACCTTCTCCCTACTTTCCTGGGGTGAAATCACAATCATGCTGTCCAGATTAGTCAGGTGGGGTTTTTAAACACAAAACACTCCATCCTTGAACCCTGCCTCTGGCTCACGCAGGCTTGACTCTGAAGGAGCACTAAACTTCAGCAATGTTGTCTGAACAGGTATCAAGCCTATTCTCATAATTATTGAACAAACTTCTCAATAAGGCCAAGCCAAACTGGAGTGTTTGCAATTCCCACAGAAACAGAACGCTTTCACCAGGCAGTGTCAGTGCCTCAGAGGGAACATGAATGTGCAGACACAAAAAAAAAGTTCTATGTCCGTACACTTGGAAAGACTCTTTAGAACAGAGCCCTGTTTTTCCCAGAACTCTGCAAGCTGGCAGAGCGCAGCACAAATCACAGCTTCAAAGGACCACGCTGGTCAATGGTTACACCAACAGCTAGAGCAAATTGGATTTTATTTTTTTTAAACCCTACTCCAGATATAGAAGTCATGAGGTGCTTGATCATTAACCTCTGCTTAACAACTTAATTAGTTCAATCCAGAAGCAGACCGGTGCAGAATAATGCAGTCTCTTCCTAGAACAGGTGCATCAGAGCTGGCTGCAACCTCTGATCACATTCCCAACAAATGTCACCAACTCCAGGAACTTCAGGGAGAGTGTTTTGAAGTAAAGAGGGCAGTGCCTCCATCTTCAGTCCTACAGCATTCCTTGTGAGTGTTTAGGACAAGCCAATTAGAACCAATTACAAATACTAGGTTTAATGCAAGGCAGAAAAAAACAAAACATTCCTGAAGTCACTGACCTGGAAGGAAAACAAACTGCAAAGCATGCAAACTAGTGTTTCAATGCAGAAACCCAAACAGAGCCAGTGCAGCATTGCTCTCACCTTCAGCACCTCTCAATGGTACAGGTTTCTATCACAGTTTTAAAGAAAACGTGCTGGTGTAGCAGACTTGTTCCAGAAGTCAGACAGATTCTGTTCACAGCTCTTTGCATTAACTTTAACCAAGCAGTAATTAAAATAATAATAGTCTTACTGCAAACCTAACATGCAGTTAGCATGCTTTTTGAGCTATATGTAGTTCTATATATAGAACAATTATGTTTATCATTTAAAAGAAGAATAAGAGTTCATTTTAGGTCAATGATTCAGGCTGTTGAGATAAATGCTGCTTCAAGAGGTCATGCAGAGGTTCTATCATGAAACACCTAACATTACATAAAGCCCCATGTTTATAAATATTTATTGTAAATAGGTCAAAAGGGGCCAAGTTTTAAACAAAATAATCAGACATACAAGCCTAACTTTGTTTCCAGTTGGCTACTCAGAAACTCTGAGAGATCCAATTCCCAGTTTTTCAGTTCAATTTTTCATGATCAATAAGGTTCTTTATTCAGCTTAAGTTGATTGAACAACAGTGAAGTTTAAATGTTCACAGTATCATCAAGACATGTGGTAAGTACCACCTGGTCAGAAAGTCTTTCAGGAAGAGAGAAAATCTTAAACCACTAGCCAAGCTTTCCAACTGAGGTAGACAAGTCATGGTGACATGAGTGCTGAAGGTCAGGGTCTATCTTTTAAAGTAATTTATCTAATAAAATGCATCAGGCAACAATTGAGATTGTTATGTTAGTATTTCTGATGTGAAATACTGAGGGAGTGTGAAGATCTCAAAGTGAGAAACTTTGTTTTTAAAAAGTATACAATTTTTGTAAATAGAAATATCCTTCTTCTACTACCAAAATATTCAGAAACATCATAGAAAACTATGCATCTTTCCTCTGATAATTTACCCCGTTAGATAACAAGCCTTGTTAAAGTAGCCAGCTACCAGCTTGCTGTTCACAGTGTAAAATATGCAATCCTTCACTTGCTTCTGCCCTCCAGCTGAAGAACACAGATCAAGAAGGCTGTACCTCAGGCATTTTTACCTGTCCACACACACATAGGCTGTTTTAGTTTTTCAACCATTAGGTGCAAAGTCTGTGGTCTCCACCAACAGATCAGCACGATGGTACACACAGCATGGACAGCTCTTCTGGCAGCTCCCTTTCCACAGGCACCTGGGGCTGGGCTCCACGCTGTGGGCTCTGGATGTACACCCTATCACTGATTCAGTTAAAAACCCAAAAAACAGACACAGAGAGAAAAAATCCAAACTCTTCTGCAAGAGAAAGCTGAGACAGAAGCCGTGCTATTAAACCATGTTGATCACAGTAAGGCAGAGGCTAGTGGCCAAAGAACAGCTCAGAAACAGGTCTGCGTTTCACAACAACCTCTTCCTCCTCCTCCGCTACCTCAGAGAGTGAGGAATACGAAGGGAAGCCCCCTCTGATCTTTGGCTTCCTCCTCGGGCCCGTAGTGGCAGTCAGAAGCTTGTTTAAAGTTGAGGGCCTCCTTAAACCTTTGGTGAGATCATAGAAAGCCATGTCATCGGATATGACTCCCAGGAAAGTGCTCGTGGAGCTCAAGATTGAAGCCGCAAGCTTTGTAGACTTCTTGATGGGCACGGAGTGTTCCATGTTTTGGGAAAGGCTGGGGTCCCCCAGCAAACGCCTAATTGTAAGGGATGTCCCTTCCTTTAAGTACTGGTGCGGCTTCTTCCCACTGTAGTCCCTCAGGTCAATCTTGGCGTGGTAGCTGTAGACGAGCATGGTGATGATCTTCTCCTGGCCGTGGATAGCAGCCAGGTGCAGCGCCGTGTAGCCACCGTGCGACCTGGCGTCCACATTGACGCGGGACCCGCCCTTCTCGGCCGCCCGGATGATGTTGGTCACCATGTCGCAGTTGCCGCTCTTGGCGGCCCAGTGCAGGGCGGTGAAGCCCGAGATGAAGTCCCTGCGAGCCGCCAGGCTGGCGTCGCCCAGCAGCAGCCCGTGGAGCTGCTGCGTCCACTGCCCGTCGGCCGCCAGCACCAGCCACTGGTGCTCCGCCTGCTCCAGCGGCACCACCGTCTCCTCGCTGGCCCGGTGGTTCTTGGGCCCCCTCCGCAGCCCGGGCGAGCGGGACCCGGCCTCCTCGTCCAGCGGCGGCGGGGACAGCGGGCTGGGCTGCTCGGGCGGCCCGGCGGCGGCGGGGGCCGGCACGCAGCGCACGGGCAGCATGCAGGGCTTGGGCGGCGGCTCCCGCCGGGCCCCCGCCGCGGCCCCGGGCAGGGGCACGCCGCCGCCGCCGCCCTGGAACAGGCCCCGCAGCTCGGCCACGGCCCGCGGCCCCGGCGGCTCCTCGGGGGGCGTCCCGGCGGGGCCCGGGTCGGGGACGGGAACCGGGTCGGGGACGGGAACCGGGTCGGGGACGGGAACGGGGACAGGGGCGCCGGCATCGCCCCCCGCCGGCGGGGCAGCGCGGAGCTGCCGCTTCAGCACCACGAACTTGACGCCGTCGGTCTCCTTCACCGTGGCCACGGCGTTCACCGCCGCCTTGAAGCGCTCCCGCCGCGCCGCCCGCCCCTCCGCCTCCCCGGCCCCGGCCCCGGCCCCGGCGGCCTCCAGCAGCGGCCGGAAGGCGCTCACCAGCTCGGTGTTGCGCACCCGCCCGCCGCGCTCCCTCAGGAAGCCCATCACTGCCTCCGCGCTGATGTCGAGCTCCGCCATCCCGCCGCCACAGGTGGTGGTGGCGGAGCCGCCGCCTCCGCGCGGCTGCGATGCCGGGAGCCCGCGGGGATGGCCGCACCGGCGGCCCGGAGGCACCTGCTGCGGGCAGCGCGTCCCGCGGCCGCGCCCACGGAGGTGCTGCCGCCGCCCCGCCCCGCCCCGCCCGGCGCGGAGCGCAGCGGCCCCGGCCCCGGCCCCGGCCCCGGTCCCGCCCGCGGGGCGGCGCTGCCGGCAGGAACCGGGCGGGCGGCACCGCGGGGGGACGGGGGCGCGGAGCCGGCCCCGGCCCGAGAGCGGGTGCGGGCACGCGGGTACCGGAGACTCCTCGGGCAGGACGGAACGCTTCATCCATTTACTCGTCTTCCAGCTTCCTAATTTTTTTTTATTATTATTTTAGTTATTTTTTCTTTATTTGGTTTGGTTTTTGTTTTCGGGTTTTTTTTCAGTAGCAAATAAGTGGAGCAGCACTGGGCAGAAATCACTCTGCAGAGTTTGGTCTCCATTCCTAGAAAAGCCTCAGGTGTTCTGTGGGACCTGTGATCCTGCTGGGCACGAGGCTGATGCCTCAAAATTAGCCAGAAGATGGGTGGATGGGTCAGTCTTTTGAAATATACTCACCTCTATGTGGTACTATATATTATCATATTTATATACTTAATCATATATTATTATGTGTCTTTTTCCTATATTGCATCTACAATGTGGATGTATGTATCTGTTTAAACAATGAAACATTTACGGCATGGCTGCATCTGTTCATGTGCTCCAGGACAAGAGAGAGCTTCTCTTTTTATAGAGAAGCTGCCTCTGCTGTCTTACCAATTATTTGTGCCTAAGCATTTAACATTACTGTTTTCTGCTCTACAGGAGAAAATAAATCCCAGAAAAATGCTTTTCTCCAGGAAAAGTAGGAGGACTGAGGACCTCTTGAAGGGATATTCAGCCTGCAAACTTGTTTTTTTGCTCTGAATGCTGCAGTTAAGATCTCTAAATCGATGCCTGAACAGTTTGTCTAGGAGAAGAGCAGGAGAAACTGAGAACAGAATGAACAGTCACTTGTTGAAGACCGATAAAAGTAATTGTATGAGGATGGGTAAGAAAATGCAAATAGATCTGAAGTTGGTTTTTTTCTGAGAATTTAATAAAATGGAATATCCTTTTATGACCAAGTGACCTACCTGTCTCCCACAGCATTCTCCTGGAGATGCTGGCAGCCTGTGTCTTGGAGCCCACTCTTCTCTAAAGGGTTAAAAACTGCCAGGATGGCTGAGCCCAGAGAGTGGTGGTGAATGGTGCCACATTCAGCTGGTCACTGGTCACTAGTGGGGCTCCCCAGACACTGAGCCCAGTCCTGTTTAATATCTTTATTAATCATCTGGATGAGCCTGTTTAATATCTTTATTAATCATCTGGACAAGGGGCTGGAGAGCACCCTCAGTAAGCTCGCAGGTGACACCAAGCTGGGTGGCAGTGTGGATGTGCTGGAGGCTAAGAAGGCTCTGCAGAGGGCTCTGGACAGGCTGGATCAATGGGCTGAGGCAGACGGTGTGAGGGTCAGCAAGGTGAAAGGACAGGTCCTGCACTGCAGCCACAGCCACCCCCTGCACACACAGGCTGGGGCAGTGTCTGGTTCTTTTCCTCCCAGTGGAAAAGAGCCTGGAGGTGCTGCTTGGCAGTGGCTGAGCATGAGCCCAGGTGGGAAGAAGGCCAGTGGCCCCCTGGTCTGTATCAGCAGTAGTGTGGCCAGCAGGACCAGGGCAGGTCTGGTACTCTGGTACCAGGGCAGGTGCCCAGCCACACCTCGAGGGCTGTGTCCAGTTCTGGGCCCCTCAGTTCAGGAAGGACATTGAGCTGCTGAAGGTTTAGCCTGGGGAGACCTTATCACTCTACAAGTACCTGAAAGGAGGCGGTACAAAGGTGAGGTTTGGCCCTTTCTCCCAGGTAACCAGTCACAGGACAAGAGGAAATGGCCTTGAGCTGTGCCAGGGGAGGTTCAGGTTGGGCAGAAGGAATTTCTTTACAGTAAAGATTTCAAGCTCTGGAATGGTCTGCCCTGGGAGGTGGTGGGGTGTCCATCCCTGAAGTGTTCAAGGAATGACTGGACATAGCACTTAGTGCTGTGGTTTAGTAGACAAGGTGGTGTTTAGTCAAAGGCTGGACTTGATGATCTTGGACGTCTTCTCCAACTTTAATGATTCTCTGCTCAGTCTGTGTCAAAGTCTCCATTTTGAAGGCAATGTGAGGTGTGTCCTCCTTGCTGGTGCTGACTTTCCTTCTGCCTCTTCTTACCTTTATTGAGGGTAGAAGAGCCTTTTCCCACACACTGCATTTGGCATTCTTTCCCCTTCTCTCTCCATCTTTGTGCAAATGTCTGTAAAACTATTTCATGTTTTGCTAACGAGCTGGCACTGAACCAGTTCCTCAAAATAATTTTGCTGCTCTAATGCTCTTTCACATAATAATAGTGTTTAATCTTGTATTAGTTGTGTGTTTCTTTGTGTATTGCACACCTCCTATTACTGCCTTTTCACATGGCCTCAACAGCAGCCTTGCCCTTGCTGAGGCAGCCACTTGAGCAGTGCTCTGCAATGCTCTATAGCTCATGGCATTGCCTGCCCTATGTTGAGAGCTAAAAATGATCCTGCATCCAAATACTAATTGCTGGCCCTTGTTTTCACTGTTTAGATCCTTACTGAATCCCTTGCAGGCATAAGAAAATCTCAGCAGTCTGTGATTTTTGCCTTGCAAACTTTCAGCTGTACCCTAGGATTATAGTTCATTTCTGCAAATGAGAGAGAGGAGGAGGGAAAATGATTCAGAAGAACAGGCTCTTACAAAAAACAGGCTCTTACAAAAAAACATTTTATGTTACAAATGTTAAAGGGAGAAGTTGCTCCAGTTGCTTGAATTGGTTCAAGCAGAGGGCAGGGGAGAGAGGGGACTCTCAAGCTCACTGCACTCTGTCCCTGCGTGCACAGCATCACACCCCTGCACCCCTGTGTCCTTTGAGACCCACGAGGCTGCTGTCTCAGCCCACCTGTGTTATCCCCAGCCCAGCACCATTCCTGCAGAGGGATCTCCCTGCACCAGGCTCCCAGGACACCTCACTGCTCCACCCCCACACAGCCACGCCTCTCTGAGCACTTGCAATGGGTCAAGGTCCAAAAAAAGGGGAGTTACTGAGCCTGTTCCCCTCTGCAGATCCTGGCATTCCCCACTGCTGCAGAGCAGAAGCACACATAGCCAGGAGGTGATAGAAGAGGAGACAGGATGTTTACGTATGCACCTCGTGCCAAGCAGGTCTGAACTGGTTGCTCTGGTTTAACACAGTGACCTCTTTGCCCAGGTAATGCCTCCAGCCACCTGTTCCACACACACTCTCTCCATGGGCAGCCCATGGAATGCGGTCGTGCTCCTTTTCACAGTCTGTCAGTGGGTTTTAGTTACCTAGCACATTAACACATTTTTAGTAACCTAACACATTAATGTGGTTGTGCTCCTTTTCACAATCTGTCAGTGGGTTTTAGTAACCTAACACATTAACCTCCTATATTATTTGTAATAAAGATGAAAACAATGCTCCTGGCTGATCACCCGTACCAATTCCAGAGCACACACATCCTGTTTGCCAGCCTTTCCCTTTGGCTGTTGATGCCTTTTTGTTGCCCACCACCCAGGATGAGTGCCAAGTTCCAGAGGACCAGCTCCCAATAAACTCCTCTCAGTCTGCTGAGTGCTGGTCACATTGATAGAATTGTGGAGCAGAAATTAAACCCTTTGAATGGATTTTATTAATATAGGTAATAAAATCCTGGAACATTATGTGTGTTATATTCATCAGTCATCCAGAATTTCCAGCTTTAAAAAAGCGTGAGAAGTTTTGCCTCTTTCTGTGTCACCAAAAACCTACAAAGCAAGTATTTCTTGTTGGGCTATTTACAGAATACTGTGGGCTGCTTCGTAGGAGATCTCAAGCCAACTGTCTTGATATTTTTCATTTATTGGCTGAGACAAAAACAATATACAGAAGCCCATGATTACATTAATTTACTACTACTTTTTTTAAACACAAATATTGCAGTTTGTTATTCCTGCATCATAGGCTCTAGAGAGCTGGCCTCTATTTATAACCATGTGACTGATGACAGTTAGTTACCTTTCCTGTGAAGAAGTCTCCCAAAACCAAATTATTATTATTATTATTACAGTGAGGTAAACTGCACAGTGAACCTGGGAGCTTTTCCCACCCCCTCAGAGGAGGAAGGTGAAGGTTTTATGACTGCAATTATCCACACCACACAAAACCAGGAAATAAAGTGGGAGATCAGGCACAGTATCTAGCCAAAGCAAAGTAGCTTCTGCTACCCAAAACTGAAGGAAATGGTGCTCTAGGTCTCACTATTTCCCACATGATATTCTCAGAACCACAGGGAAAATGAGATGCCAGGCTGGAGCAAAAGAGGAAGAAAAGGGAATGTGAAGGATAGTCCCGGACAGACAGGATGCTGCTGCTTTGTAGAAAGGCAAAGCTTAGCTGCTAATGACTACAGATGGGACTTCTACCTCAAGGAAAACTTATTTTCCTCCAAAATTAAATCAGGGTTCCCAGAATAAATAGGATGACAAAGCCCATGATTTCCTACTTTTCTTGTTAATATATTCATGTGAAACAAAGACGGCACATTGTGAGGGAAAATAGCTCTTTCTTTGTTCCATGGAAACATTCAGTAATCTTCCACAGATAAACAATTGAGCAAAAGTCTGTGAAGGGGGGGATGGAAGGGGGGGAAGGGGAGTAGAGATTATTTACAGATAAAAGGCATTTTCTCATAAACGAGAAGGATTCAGCTCTAGCTCAAGGACCTCAGTAACCAGTTCAGAAGATGTTTCTTCACAGCCATTCAAACACAGTTTTCTCAGAGTCTGTATTTATTAAATACTGCTTGTTCACACAGATGAGGCAAGGATTCATCCCAAGCATCCTCTGGTTTTCAGATTACGCCTGTGAACTTGATGGGATTTCAGCAGGATAATGCAAACCTGGTGTGAGGTTCAGTGTGGTAAAAGAATCACCAACTCATAGAATGATTTGGGTTGGAAGGGACCTTAAGGCTCCCAGCCTCCCTCCCATGGGCAGGGACACCTTCCACTATCCCAGGTTGTTCCAAAGCCCATCCATCCTGGTCTTGGACACTTCCAGGGATGGGGCAGCCACAGCTGCTCTGGGCACCCTGTGCCAGGGCCTCCCCACCCTCACAGGAAGGAGTTTTCTTCTAAAACTAATCTAAATCTACCCTCTGCTGCACTTCAGCATTAGGTGGCAGGGAAATTTGGGGTCTCTTTCTGTACAGAAATGAACCTACAGCTCCTATTGACTTCCAGCTTAGAAAGATAGCACTTCTGTAGAAACGCCTTATAAGCTTCATATATTGTCAGTATAACCAATGAAAGTTTAATAAAGTGCTTAGTGGTATTGATGTTAAAAGAGTAGCTACAAACCATTTGATTTCTAGTAATCCCCAGGACACATAGTGGAAAATGTACAGTTATCCAAAAGCTGCTTTGTCTGGCTTGTGTTGAAAACCTTGAAGGAGATCTGTTTATCTGCACCACCTGGATTTAAAAATCAAGGATTTTATTTAGCCCTGAAAAGTTGGAGCCATCCTCAAAAGGCCTTGGTTGTGTTTCTGCAGGTGGATGATCTCTTGCTCTCTGTGTCTGCCTACGAAGCCAAAGGGGCTGTGTGACAGCATTTATTTCTCTCCACTTTCATTGCCCACACCTGTGCTCGCAATGTGAAGAAGTAAAGCACCTCCTGCTGATCTCCCCAGCCATCAGAACTGTGCTGCTGCAATGCCCCCACCCGTGCAGAGAGGGGCATTTCCCCTGCTGTCCCCAGGACAGAGATTCCAGGGACACACTTGTGCCTCTCCAGTCCTTTGTGCTCTCTGCCCCAGGTAAAAAACCTGTAAAAAACCCACAGCTCGCCTTAAATTCACCGTGGTTTTAGCAGGTACAAATATTCCATGAAATTTAAAGTCCTTGCAGGAGCATCCAGCACTATAATATAAATGTAATTACGGAGCTATTAGGAATAATTTGCATAACAATTAGCAATTAAAGGAGCCACCAAATCCAAGTCACTTCTCTTGAAGCAGTTTTTGTGCAACTGAACCTTTTGAAAACAGCAGGGTTTCTATTGATTCGGCATTAGAAACTGTGCTTTTTGAAATAACAAGGTGATTAAATGTAGCTGTGAGGTTTTATACAGTGCTCTGCCTTCACAGAGATCTGCCCCACGCTGGTGGCAGCAGGACAAAGGGACACAGGACTCCAGCTCCAGGGGGTCTGAGCAGCACAGCTCAGAGCCAGGAGGCAGCAGTGTGGCTCTTCATCTGCTGCAAGGTCTCACAGTTTCCTTTGTGCTGTGAATCTTTCTGTGACCTGCAGCTCACAGAAACCAGCACCTGTTTGGGAATGAAAGGAACAGAAGGAAGTGTCTTTACAAACAAACTGGTTCATAAGCCAGATACAGAGAGGTGAAAGAAGCAATGGGAGAACCATAAATTCCATAGGAATTCCACTAATTGCCACAGACTGTTACTCACTTGAGACTGTGCTAAATCTCTGGATTTAGAGAAAAAGAATGGAGACACGAGGAAAAACGGGGGTATACATTAGGAGGGGTTATCAGGCATTTTGGGAAGTCTGTACCTCTCAAGTACTTCTGCCAACAGGGAAAGAGAGAGGGAAATGTGGCCGGGAAATTGGGATAAAAAGGAGGCTGTGTCCTCTAAAACTTTTGAGAGACCCCACTGGAAATGCCCCATGGTCTCTCCCTCTTTTTGAATTAAGTTACAGGACTCCTCTGTCTCCTTTTTGGACATAAACTTCTGGTGTCTGTAGATTAATTCTGCTGAGAGGAGTCAGCTTTTGTGAGCCTTGCCTTGTTACATTGTGCACTTTGTTGTAACAGAATAGAGTTCTTACTGAATCAAAGTCAATTGCTTCTGCAAAAGTACCTGGCATTACAGCATTCAGGCTTGTTAAGCAAGAGTTTTACGTTGTTTTAAATAAGGACTCACAAAGCTGATTGTGAATAAAAAATCCAAACAAAAACTTTCCAGTATTTATCTGTTTATTTTTGCCTCTTTGTGATATATGAAAGCTGCCTGGAAAGTTAACTCTGCTTCTGTATTAACTGTTTGACTTGCATCTGTGCACCAGAAATACCAGATTTTAGCTTCCACATTTTTGCTGAGGGAGCCAGGGAGAACTGGAGAACCTTTGGGAGTCAGCCAAAGAAACAAGGTGATAAAATGAATGTCTGGTCTGCAGGAACATTTCGCTCACAAGGGGTAAATGAGTAAAAGGTTCAGCAAGCTTCTAACACTGCTTGGGCTTGGCTTCAGGTGCCAGGGACATGCAGGACAGATTTGCTGTCCCTGGCAGCATTAATAGCTGTGGCTGTGACAGCAAAAAGGTTGGGGGTGGTTTTGGTAATTTTTGGTGAACATAAATTAACAGATGGTGTTCAGCACTGACCTTGTCAGAGAAGTACATTTTTAAAAACCTGTCTTTATCCATAACTAAGATATGGATTAGCAGAATTAATTTGGTTGTAGGCAGTCTGCTCAGGAAGGAGAAAAAAAGCTCCTTTGACCTGCACTAGAACTATCATATTTCAAAAAGCAAATCATACACCACCTCAGAAAATGTCTTGAAATTGCTTAAAGGGAGAACACAATCTTCTTCCTAACCTCTGATGGCTCTAACCCTTGCCCTCCCTCTTCAATTACCTACATCTAAGTTTATATCCTGAATTATTTCTCCAGCATAAGCACAGTGCCCTTCTGGAACAAACTGTGTTTCCCAGAACTCCTGCAGGACTGTGCAGGTGGAACACAAGGAAGCCTGGGAAGAATCAAAGACGTGGAGATGTAAAATACAGACACCTGCTGTAACACAGTGACTCAGTGGCTGCCCTGGGTGGTGTGGGCACCGAGGGAGAAGCAGCCCTGAGGATGGGCTTTGAGCAGCTCCGCTTGGCAGATGCAGCCTGAGAGCAAAGGAGAGAGGGCTCTGTGAGTCCCCAAAGCTGCTGGGGGATTCCTACAGGGCCCTCAAAACCTGCATAGTAACTGCTTCACTTTTGTGCACACACTGCTTTTCTTTGACTCCTGTGTGTAGTGGTGAGAGGGACCAATCTGATTTTTCTGTATGCCTCAGCATGTGTTCTGCTCTTGTAGGGGCTGTAGATGCTCTGCTCCCACAGGGGCTGTAGATGCTCTGCTCTCACAGGGGCTGTAGCTGTGCTGGCAGCCCTGTCCCCCCCAGTTTCTCCTGGGTCAGGCCAGGGAAGGCCTCCAGGCCTGCACTGTCAGTGAGCCCTCACCTGCCCGGAGGCCGCGAAGAACGCAGGGGAAATCAAGCTGCGGGAGGAACCTTAGTCCATCAAAGCAGCTCACTGCGACACAGAGGAGCCATCTGTGCTTTGGGTTTCTTGGAGGGATCAGGGGCTCCTTGGAGGGTCATCTTGGCCCTTCTCCCCCATCCCGCCTTTTCTCCCCTGTGCTCCTGCTTCCCTGCCCGCACCTGCTCTGCCCTCCACCGTGTCCGCGAACCATCTCAGCACCGGGACGACCTCGTGCTCTGCTGCCTCCCGACCGTGCCGGGCACAGCCGTCCCATGGTGCTGCCCGGGCACAGCCATCCCACCATGCCGGGCACATCAGCCTCATCGTGCTGGGCACAGCCACCCCGCCGTGCCTCCCGGGCACAGCCGCATCCTGCGCCCATCCCGCCGCAGCCCCGTGCAGCCCAGCCCGCAGTGACCGGCCTGCCGCAGCCCTGCCCTGCCCCGGGAGCGTGCCCGTGGCCTCGGCAGCCTGTTCCCCGCCGATGGAAGGGGCACGCAGCCTGCAGCTGCTCGGGAGTCACGCACACACACCGCGGCTCGCAGCCCGCACCTTCCACCTGCTGAGTTGAGGCTGACATACGACAGGGTTCTTGTGGTAACGCTCTCCCTGCCTTCTCTTTCCTTCTCTCTTTTCCCCTCTCTGCTCCTTTTCCTATCCCCCTTTAGTAAAAACACCTTTTTTATCAATAAACCTGTCTCAGATATAATACTGCTGGGTTTGCACTTTATTTTTGTCCGAGAAATCCATCAAAAGGATCCTCCCCGAGTCCCCCTTTTATAGTGGAGCGGGACAAGTGGTAGGAGGAATTAATTTCTTGGGGGGTTCAAAATGATCCTCGTGAGTCAATTCATCACGAAGAGTGTTGCACGGAGAAGTATTTGGTCTCTTTGACCAAACTCAGCTCTCCAAATCTGAAGAATGGATTGCTCTGAGAGGGTGAGGATATAGCAGGGACAGAGGGGAAAGCCTCAGACGAAGCCAGGGCAACAGAGAGATGAGCGGTGCAGGTCCGGTCTAGTGCCCCAGCAGCGCCGGGAGCACACAGGGCTCTGGTGAGCTGTTCCTGGGAAGCTGCACTGCAGCAGAGGGCACCAGAAAGCAACAGAACCGCTCTGTGCTAGCCGCCAGTGAAATACCAATGTCTGCGTTACCGAGATTGGCGGTGCCCTTGGCTCTGTGCCTTAGGTAGGAACGACGGAGAAGGGCTCCACAGCCCTCTGTTGCATACCCTAAATTAGCATAAGCGCGGGCAGCGTTAATGGCCGTGCGCCGTGTCCCGGCTCTGTGGCTGCCGCGTTACAGACACCTGGGCACAGGGCTGCCCCGGGAGTGCCATGTCCTGGCTCCGTGTGACCCCGGAGATGAGGCTCCCTTCCCCTGCCCCTGCCAGGCCGCCCGTGCCATGTGCTCGCCCCTGACCGGCCCCCGGCAGGCCCGCGGCAGCCCGGGCGCGGCTCCCCGGCTCGCCCCGGGCGGAGCGCGGCGGGCCCGCCCGCCGGCCGGGAGAGGCTGCCCCGTGCCCCGCCCCGGCCCGGCCGGGCCCGTCCCCTCGCTCCGCGGTCCGGCGGGCGGGCGGCGCCTGCGGCGGGCGGAGGGAGCTCCGGGAAGGGGCCATATTGGATCCATTCAGCCGCAGCCACTCGCGGCGGGCAGCGGAGGCAGCGCTCCCGCCGCCGGAGCCGCGCCAGCCCGGCCATGGCCGCCACCGACCTGGAGCGCTTCTCGGTGAGCACCGCCCGCTCTGCCCCGCACGGCTCGGGGATCCTGTGCCGCGCGGGTGCGGGCAAGCAGCCGGCGGGCGGTGGGTCCGGGGGATGCGCAGCCCGGCGGCGCGGGGGGCGCTGGGCAGGGAGCGGGGCGATGCCGGTGCCGGTGCCCGCGGCGAATGCGGGGAAAGTCCTTGCGGGAAGGTCCTGCCCGCGCCGTGGGCAGGGAACGGCGGGTGGAGGGTTCCGGGGCCTCGCAGCCGGCTCTGGTGCTGGCAGCGGCGCGTTCGGGATGCTCCGAGCGGTACCGGACCTGCAGGCACGCATCAGCCCCGGAGAGGCGGCAGGAAATGGGGTCAGACCTTCCCCAAGAGCAGCTGTTTGCACAGCGCTGGTAGCCAAACACTCCGCAGGAGGAACTTAGCGGTGTGTGTATAACGCAGGCAGGGACACGCTGGTTTAAACACGGGCAGAGCAAACCCTTGAGGCTGGCTGCTCTCTGAGCCAGTGTGTGAGGAATGCTGTACGGCAAACATGGAGCGTGACCCGCGCTGCCGCCCCTCTGCAGCTCACATGTTGTATAACTGCTATCGGAAGTCAATCTGGCTAAAATCTGTCGGCCCGAAACTATTCTTTGTCTACAGCTTGAATTTGTTGTTGTTGTTGGAAGGGCTGTTCTCGTTAAGTAGCGTGGTGTTGTGTCTTGCACTCTCTCACAGCTAAAAACATTTTTACCGCATTAAATAGCATAGCTCTCCAAAGTCGGAATAGTCTGGTGTGATGTTACTGAATAAATGGGAACAGCAGTGGTGGCTGTCTGAATTATAGTCATGCCCTTTGAGCACAAACAAGTCCCTGCTACTGTTTTCTTTGTAAGCTCCTTTTTGCCAAGGATCTCAAACCCTGCTTCATTTCTTTGAATCCTGGCCCAAAAGTTTCCAGCCCAGGAATTACTTTTCAAGACTGTAACTTACTTAAAACCTGCAAGAAGGAAAATTGAACTGAGGCTCTTATTTGAAAAAGCTAATGTTTCTAGGCTCTGGGAGGAGTAGATTAAGGTAATGACAGTGACAGAGAATGAAAACACCCAAGACTCTCTCGCTGCAATTCGTTACGCATTTGTATCATATAAAAATACTTTGAATGTTAATTTGGTGTGCCTGCTGTTGCCTGTGCAGGTTTTCCTAGGTATTACAGGAATCTAAAATATTGTCTATTTCTGGAGAAAAACAAATTATTTTGCTTTTTTTTGTGTGTACTTACATCAATGTTCTGTTACTTTGATTAAAAAAAAAAAAAAGAAAGGGGGGAAAAAATCCTCCTGGAGGTGTTTGGCTGTCATTTGGGCACCAGAGGGGAATGGCTGGGCTCCAGCATGGCTTGAGTGCCCAACTCCATTAGGGAGAAACCTACTTGCTTTGTGCAGTGTGCAGGGATGGGTTTATAGGGATTTTGGGGGTGGGAGAGCACCCTCTCATTTCCATTTGATGTGGGGCAGACATCTGTCCCAGCTGCTGTTTCCTTTACCCTTAGCTTGCATCTCAGCTGTTGTTCCTCCAGCATCATGGAAACCTCATGATTCGGGTGTTCCGAGTTGTTCCTTCTGCAGGGCTTACAGGTTTCTTGTTGCCATTTTATGTTACCATACCTCAGCTTCCCGAGCATGAAGTCCATGTGGGAGTAGCTTGTCACTGCCAAGCAAAGGTGATGATAAATTCACTTATTTTTACCAGCTGTTTGTATTTGCAGAAGGAAGTAATGCTGAACAAGCCTCTGAAGTGGGGTTTTGATACACAGTGGGTCATGATTGGTGAAGTTATTTATAGGTGTCCAGCTGACACTGATATCCTGGAATGTAGTGACCCTTAGGTTTGGATAACGTGTTTTGAAAATTCCCCAGATGCACGTTTCCCTTGTACAGTCCTCCAGAACGCCTCTGGCTCCAGCACAGTAAAGTTCCCTTCAAGTGCTGCTGTTGGAAATGACCAACAAAAACAAATGAAAGGAAGCTTGCCCATGGAAAGCTGCCTCTGAGGCAGCAGGATCACACCAGTGGTGCCCAACACCACCTTTGTTTTTGTGGCTGTAGTGTTATGGGAGGATTTGCTTCAACCCCTGGAGACTTCTCTGAGTTTTCTGCTCATCTGCTCTGCTAGCCACAGCTGTGTTCAGGGCTTGGGCTGCAGGCATCACTTCTGGAGCTGCTCACCACCAGGGTGGAAGGAGAACTGATGAAGTTTGGTTCATTTATGAAATGCTTTTATTTTGTCATTAAAGCTCAGCTTCTCCATTGCCTGGGCTGGCCATGCTGAGTTAGCACACGTGAGGACAGTACTGGGGCAGACATAGCAGTATTAGCTGGGATGTTGGGATGTTGAGTGGGAAACAGCCCAAATACCACATGCAAGTGGCAGCCAGAAGGTGCTTGAAATGCAGAAGCTCTGAAGGAGCTTGGAAAAGCTGGAAAGAGAAAAAGTGACAGAGAAGTGACTGGAGATGCATAGGAGAATAAATGGGATGAGATGTGAGACTGAGACTGTAAGACTTCTGCTTTCCCAAATCTGTTGCTTTCTCTCTTTCTGAATAAAGTGCATTGAGCTCACGAAAGTGTTAACTGTCTGCACGAACCCACAGCCTGCCATGGTGGTGCAAAGGCAGTGGGCTCCAAGCTGAGCAGTTCTGTGGGAAGCAGCAGCTGCCCTCAGTCTCAGGGCTGGGCTCAGATAAGAGTTCAATGTGAAAACTTTGGCTGATTGCTCTGTGTGGACACCATGGCTGCCTGCATGGACAGGGGTGTGTGACCACTGATGCCCAGGGCAGAGAGCACTGGACACATGGCATGTACCTGGCAGTGTGTGAGCTGTGGCTGTCCATATGCAATCCTGAGACTTCCCTTCATGTAAGTGATTGATAGCTAGGCTGGTACTGGCAGCTTTATGATAAATTAATGTCCCTTAGAAGATCTTGGAGAGAAAACACCACTTTATACAGAGGAAAGCTGAAGAGCAATTTCTTTGCTGGAAGTAGATGATGGGATTTGCTTTGTCTCAGAGAGTTGCTGAGCTTGGGGAGGATCTGGCAAGTTTGTCAGCTGTGTGTGAGCTCTACCTGTTTACACACCACTGCCTTCTTGTCACCTGCTCCCAGCTCTGTGGGAGGAGAGGAACCTTTGGATGGTGCCTGTTCCTGCCACAACTGCCATTGTGATAAACTTCGTGTGTTGCTGCTGCCTTCTGCAAGCTCAGGTTCACTTAATGATGGCACAGCCTAAACCCACTCTTCTCTGTATGGGGCCAGTGTGATGCCTTAGTCTGTGAAAGATGGGCTTGGGGAGTGAGCTGAGAACAGCTCTGTGTTTCATGACCAGAAGTCTTATCACTGCAGGTCCTAAGCACAGGCTTACATTTTATTCTAAACAAACTCTCAAGGAAAACCCTTCCATGGCTCAATTCCAGTGGAAAACGGGGTTGATTTGAATTCAGACATTCCCTCTGCTCTCTTTTTCACCCAGGCAGTTGGCAGCGTTTGGAAGTTCCAGTATTAAATCTCTTTGTCTGTTTCTGCTATTCAGTTATTTTACCTTTTGCCTGGATAAACTCAAGTGGTCCCCCATGCAGTGTGGAGCACAAGTGACAGATTTTTCTCCAAGCTGGTAGCAGGCACCAGAAAGCCAACCCAGCAGGAGCAGCCCTTTTCCTCCCTATATTGGCCAGCTCTTCTGCCTGTAGTGTATACTATTTTGGGAGGGAATGATACAGAAAATGGCCTTCCACTGGAGGGGACAAATTGCTGGTTGCATCTCCAAGCCCGCGATCCCTCCCCTGGAATTTCGCCTGTCCTCATGCAGGAAGCCAGCTCTGACTGCCCCAACCACAGAATCAATTAACCCAACCACAGCCCATGGCAGTTTAACACTTATTTCCAATGTATGCACTGGCTACAAATGTTGCCCAGAATAAGACGGTTTTTGGTTTTTTTTCTCTTCCCCGCTGCGGTGCTGTCGCTGCTGGTGAATCCGGGGTGTCTCTTCCTCCCGCAGCAGAGATGCAACATGTTGTTGTGCGTGGGAGCTCCCGAGCTCTCCAAGCGCCCAGAACTGCAGTGAGTGCTCAGGCAGTGGGCGGAAGGACGTGAGCTGGCGGAGGCTGAGGCCGTGTGTGCCCTCAGCATCGGCAAAACAACCCAGAGCCTGAAGAATAACTCCCTTTCAGGAGGCCGGCACGGTGTCAGGGCTTGTCGTCTGTGCTGTGGTGGCAGCTGTCAGCCAGTCCCCAGCGCTGCTGGAAGGCCAGAAGCTCCCTAAATATTATCTTCTGTGGCAGAGCACCAGGGCTGTGTCCAGCTGCGGGGAGAGGCACAGCCGTGTCTCTGAGTGCCCGCTGTGCCCAGTGCTGTCGTCTCAAGGCACCACTGTGCCCAGCACTGGGCTGTTTGTCTGGCTGCAGCAGCGACTCACGCTCATCTCCTTTCCTTCCACGCTCCTTTGGCTCGGAGCTTGGGAGGGGGAGAAACTGGCAGGATGCTAGATTGGCTTCTCCTGGGTTGTGCAATGAAGAGGAGGAATTTGGGAGGTGATGGGACTGAGGGAGACGTGCAGGGCGTGGGCAGGCTGCACGCTTCACCCCACCTGTGTAGGGTAAGGGCATGTTTCTGGGATTAGTTTTGATTATTCAGAATGTTTTGAACACACTTCAGGCTGCGGATGGGAGAGGCTGCCCTGTTTGTTTCAGATGCCCTGTTTGTGCAGCCTTTGGAAGTAGGATTGTCCTGTCCCATACTTGTTTTGTTGAGGTGGGCCTTGTGTTTATCCAGAATCTGCTAGTTTCTCTTCTTCCCCACATCTGCATAGCTGCAGTGAGCTCTGGGTTTATACCTGAATCTTTGCATTTGTATTCATGTATCATGAAAACGTCAGACAGCTAAGAGAGCCCACCTCTTCTCCCAGAGCAGCCCAAGTGAGGAGAAAAGTCCTGAAAGTGCTCTTTGTCCTAAGTCCCAGCCACGTGCTTTCCTTCCAGAGCTCTTCTCTGGCATAAGCAGCCATGCTCATCCAGTTTGTGACATTGGGATGCAGAAGGTAAACCCAGACAGGGAATCAGCATCCTCCCAATGGGGTGATGGGAGACTTTCAGAGAGGAGTGGTGTCAGCGAGAACCACAGGATTCTTGGACACAGCCCTAATCGCCACTCTCGGCTTGTGGCTGACCAGGTCAGGGCTGTGAAGGCACCACTTTTAGATGTTCAGATTCCTTTGTGAAACCAGAAAGTGTCTGTCTCCCACACGCATGAAATTCCAGGGATGTCAGACAGCTCGAGCAGGGCTCCCATCAGCGCCCTGTCTCGGCTCCTGCCCTCTCTGGCTGCACCGCCTCGAACCCAGCCTGTCACAGGGAGCTGTGGAGCCAGGCAGCCTGGCCTGGGTTTCCATCCAGGGGCTGGGGTTCTCCATCCTCATCCCCATTGCAGGAGGTGCTGTGATGAGTGTGCATTTGGTGTGCAAGCAAACGTGGGGAATGCCTCGAGTCCCCCACTTGAGCTGGCTGTGGGTGTAACAGAGGCAGGGCTCAGCCCTCAGCTGCTGCTCTGCTGGGTGCATGTCTGCCTGCACAGGGCTGTACAGGCATGCCTTCAGCGCTGGCTGCTGTGCAGCATGTTCCCAGAGCTTGTGGTGGTGCTGGGAAAAGGAGCCTTCCCGTGTCTGCCAGGAGTTCCCTGCAGTGCTCAGCTGCTGGAGAGGAGACCATCCCCTGTGCTGCAGTGTGTGCACTCCCGGGGTGCCCAGGGGCAGGAGGGCATGGCCAGGTCTCTGCTCCAGACCCTGCTTACAGCAGCCTTCCCTCCTGAGCCCACTGATCCTGGCTTTCAGCTCTGCCACAGGAAAATGCTGCTTGGGGAAGGTGGCAGCTGGCCTCTCAGCCACGTTCCCCTTCCCTTTTTCTGCAGCAAAGGTGCTTCCAGCTCGTATTCCTAAGTATAGATTTATTCTGTATTTTCATACAGAACAAATAGTCCTTTCAGCTTATCTTTTTGCTGTGAGTATTTTTCAAATAGAGGTCTTCTTTTCCTTTTTTCTGTTGCCTTGGTTCTTCAGATTAAAGGCATTCTGTGCTAATACACTCGGAGGCTTTCTGGAGGCATGTGTTAATAGGATATATAGCAGTCTGCTTATTAGTATGATGACTCTGGTGTAGCTCTCAGAGGAGCTGAGTTGCTATGGTATATTGTGGGATATTCTCTTTCTGATGTCCTCCAGGCATTATTACAAGAAGATGTGGTCAGTAGCTGGAAGATCTGTTGGTGGAGAAGCTGTGGGATGGTTGCATAAGGCAAACTGGGAAAAAACATAGAGTGGTGACCAAAAGCTCTTGGGTTCCCATTATATCTCTGTTCCCTTCTCTAAAAATATACTGGATAATAGTATTTATTGTAATTGGGCAATAAATTCTGGACATGTATGTGGGAATTAGCCATGTTTATTTTAAGTGGTAACTAAAGCAAATAAGCTTGGTGACTGCTATCCAGCATGGCTTGTTTGGAGTGATGGGGATCCAGATCTTTTTTCCCTTCTTCCACACTTCTTTTAAACTGCTCCAAACCTTTATCATTCCTGTCCTTAAGGGTAGGCACTCCCTTTATCTCCTGGCTTTGTCCCACAGCCACTTGTGTTTGCCAAGTGTCTCCTCTTCCTGATGGAAGGATGCTGGGAATCCAGAGAGATTGCTCAGCTTAGAGCAGCTGAGTAAACTGGGAGTGCATCGCTGCCTCGGGTGAACCTGGGGAAAGTCTGTGCTAGATAAGATGCTAAGATTAGGCTCTTGACAGGGTTAATTGGGAAGTCCATTAACTGAAAAGCCTCAGCAGCTTCTGAATAAATAATTTTAAAAAGAAACTGACTAGGGTACTGTTTGGTGGCATTGTTTGTATTTCAGGATCTTTTTTTTCAGTCTGTTTAAAAAGTTTTGTTTGTGTTTTGGACTTTGCTTGGTTTTGAATAGTTTATGGGGGATGGAATTCTCAGGCTGCCGAGAAGCTGAACTTTCTCATCCTTTAAGGTCATTTTGGAGGAAATGTCTTTCATTTTTGGTTCCATAGCTTTCTTTATTTTTAACCAACTTTCCTTATTCTCAAAGGCAGCCTTCATGTTTGCAAAAACTATGTACATAATGCCTGGTAAATCCTGCTTTCCTCCGTTGTAAACTCTCGTCCAGGACTTGTGATAGAGGCAAAATGCCCATTTAATCCTCTCCTGATAAAGAAAAACCTCACAATTAATTAATTAGGCTTTATAAATGGTATAGGGAAATCACTAAATAACAGCTTAAGAAAAGAAGCATGTGGGAATTTTGCTTGTGGTGAAAAAAAGAGAGGAATTTAAGCCAGAAACAGTCAGTTTGTTTGCAGAAAATTAAAACTGATGCTGCATTCACAGGTTGTGAATGGATCAACTTGGATGTGTGTGGTATAAGAAGATGAGGAGCTTTACTCTCCCTTGAGACTTGGCTTTGAGCATCAGCAAAAACTGATGCTTTAAGCCTGTGCCATTTGATTCTGCAGATGCGCGTAGGATCTTTATTTTGTGTTCCGTGGCTTGTGGTGTTTTTCTGAAGGAGGAGAGGCTGCTGGGGCTGAAGTGGCGCTGAAGGCAGTGCCCTGAGCTCGGCTGTGTGCTCCCGAGTGCTGAGGAGCAGGCTGGTGCAGAGGATGCAGTCCCTGCTCCGGGCTGGCTGCTGGGAGTGCTGGCATCCGCCCGGTTGCTGGGATACAGCACAAGGTGTGCCCAGGAATCCAGCGTTTGGCACCAGCGCCTTGGATACAGGAAAGCAATTAAGGAGTGTGCCTAAGGAGTTCCTCCCTTCAGAGGAGCTTGGCTTTCTCACTGAAACCCCTGTCCACCTAGTTAGGGAGAGGCTGCAGTGTGTGCTCAGCGCTGGGTTTGGCCGCTGTGCAGCAGAGCCTTTGCTTCCCGAGACTGCCCTGGGGCACGTGGGACATTGTGAAACCTTGGCACTGGCCCAGGGGTGTTTTGAAATATTTGTTTTCCATAGGTGCTGAGCATTGCACTTCGCAGTGCACTCGCTGGTCACTCGCTGGTCTTAAAGTTTGTGAATCGCTCTTAAAAATGGGACCAAAAGATAAAGGCAGGAGCCTCAGCGCCTGACCCTTCTTGCTTCTGTAATATAAGTGGCTCTGATTTGTACTTGGCATGTCTTGGTGGTGACTCCATATGCGGTTTCTTCAGTGATGTTTTTGCCTGCCTGCAGTGCAGCTGGGAGCCAGGAGGGATATGAATAAAGGCTCGAGTGTCTGGGAAAATTCTTGGCATTCTTAGAAGAGCGGTTTAACGGGCTAGGGGGGCTGGGAATTGTGTTGGTTTAGTGTGAGGTTTTTTGGGGGGACTCCAGTATAGGCTGGAAGCTGATTGTGAGCATGCAGCAACTGGAGAAGGCTGGCTGGCACAGCATCCCACGCACGCAGAGCTGGCTTGGATGTGGCTGTGCTGCTGTGTGCTGCCTGTTGGAAAACAAGGAAGGGAAGGCACTTGGGGCTCTGCCCTGCCATTGCTGGAGGGAAGAGCAGTGCTAGGCATCACCATGTTACCTTTTACAGCTCCTTAGGGTTGCTACAGCAGAGAAAAACAACAGTTGCCCTCCCTGCACAGGCGTGGAAGGCTCATGGTCTCAGGTGCATCCTGGTTGAGTGACCATGTGCCACCACCAGAGCTGGCAGGAGGCAGCAGAGAAGATTAATCTCTTCATCTTCTATTGTTGGTATCGTAAGATAAGTGGTAAATCAGCAGAAACCCCACATCTGTGGGCTTGTTTTTTGTTCCTTTCTTCTTTCCCTGGCCTGTTATTAAGTGCTACATGATGAGGATCTGAATTTTAAGCCCATGTTTAAGATTAATTGAAAACCTTCAGAACTGGCTGTGTGCTTGCACTTCACAAATCTCCTTGAGATTAGGTGCCATTTAGATGTGACCATCCACTGGCCAGCCCCCCTGAATGTGCTTCATCTTGTCTCCAGTGCCAAAGGCACCCACAAGGTCACGCCTACACCACCTCTGCTGAGCCCTCTGCTAAAACTGACTCTGCTCAGAATCCTCTCACTGTCAGATCTGGTCTCATTACCTCTCTTGGACCATCTCCTTGTGCTTAATAGGCTGCAAAGTGCAATCTCATTCACTGGTGCTGTTACACATCTAATAGTTATTAGCCTGTGAGTACAAGGTAATGTTTTCATGTGTGTTAGCGAGCGTTTTGAATGTTGCTCACACCACAGAGGTGTTTTTCTTATATGGGGTGTTACTGTTAAGTGCCCCTCAGCTCTGAGCTAGGCAAAAGACATGTTTTCTTCACGGAAACATGAGTCCACGCTCACTGCTGTTGCTTTGTGGATGTCAAGTGGCATTTATTGAGCCAGCATTCAGAGATGGAGAGATTCTCCAGAGAGGTAATTTGTCAAATTTTCCTGCATTGATCCAGAAGCTGGGCCAAGCCCCAGGGAGTGCCTGCTTGGACAAAGAAGCTGAATTTGGCTCCTGACACTGTTTGCCCAAAGGTCTCTAGGCAAGTACTCAACTGCTCCATGACTCAGTGTACTTGTGAAATGATGATAACTACAAGGCCCTTGTAAGGAATCTTGCAGGGGTGGGCATTTGGGGGAGGTTGTGGGGCTGGGCTGGGGTCCTGCATGTGCTGGACCCTGAGGTGCCCCTCTCTGTTTGGTGGTTTGTGGAGCTGCTGCCCAGCCTGAGAGGGGCCAGGCAGTGCCTGTGGCTGCCCCTGCAGCTGCTGCCGTGCCAGCACACAGGAGCCTGTACCTGGGACCAGCTTGCCCTGCTTGGGCTGGGTAAACAGCCCAATGTCACTCAGTCCTTTCTCTGCTCAGCTGCAGAACCACACTCCCTGCACCAGGATGGAATGATTCCTGGTTCCGTGTCTTTCCATGCCGGAGACAAGGGAATAGCATCCTACAAACGCCACTGGGGCATGTATTAATCTTTGTGTTGCACACACTGTTGTGGATTGTGGCTGGGGCACCGAGGGTGAAGTCATTGTTTTGTGCCCACAGCAGTGCCCAGCTGTGCCGGGTGCCAGAGCTCTGCAGTGGCACCGTGGCCGTGCAGGGTTTGGGGAGCCCCCCCTGCTCTTCCTGCTGCTGCTCTGAGTCACTCTGCTCAGGAGCCTGCAATCTGCTAGCTCTGCTTTTTCCTTCTGCTTTGACTCGGCTGTGAATCGGAGGGGAGAGGATCTGTGTGTGCCTGGCACTCCACGGCCACGTGTTCCCTGCAGGGCAAAGCAGTGCTCCCCTGGGAATAGCCAGTGCCACGGACCTGCTGCAGGGCATCGTGTGACACACATGATGCCTGGACCCGGGCTGCAAAGCACTGGAGGATTTGTCAAGGTGTCATCCAGGATTGAGGAATTTGGAAACAAAAGTCTGCCTCAGTAGTGGGAATGGAAGTGCTGTGGAAAAGCACCATGCAGATGTTGTGTTGTGCCTCTTTGTGTTTTCTAAGTGTGCGTGTAAAATGTAAATGGGGGAACTCTGGGAAGAGAAGGACCTGAAATACAGCTGCCTGGTGAGCTCTTGGAAGACACAAGCTTCTCTGTGTGGGGCTGGCATGGATGGGGCTGCACCCTGGTCACAGATCCCGGGCTGGTGATGCAGAGGTGCTGGAGGCAGCGTTTGGAGCAGCAGACACCTTTGGGTTGAAGGTCACTGCTCCAGTGTAAGCCCTATTCATGTAGCAGAAAGGAGAGAAAACTCAATTTCTTTACTTCTTCCCTGTAGGTCTTTGCTGTTTGGCCTTGGAAAATGTCAGCTATTCATCTTTTCACTTATGTTCTGCTGGGCTGTAGAAAATGGAAAGGGCAGCTCAGATACAGAAAAGTTCTGTGCTATCCCTCAGGGTAAACGTCCAGGAGTCATCACTGTTTATCAGCTAAAGCATGTGATGTTTTGTTTTCCATCTTGATTTTATTCACCAGTTCCTTGTATGCTGATGAAGCAGGGCCCAGAGTTTACAAGTCCCATCATGCCAGGTTCATCATTCAAAAAAAAAAAGTATCACCATTTATGATTGAGGCATTCAATTACGCTTTTGTTTACCCATATGCTTTCACCTGCATCATTCAGGAAAAGAAGCCCAAGGGCTGTCTCAAGCAGGAAACACAAGCACATGTCACTAAGGAGAATTTTGTGGTGGGACTGATTGAAAGATGATACTTCTAGAGATATTTATTTTTTTTTAACCAACTGATATCAGAATGATCTTCTCTGTACAAGGTCCACTCTGTTTATAGTGCTCCTGGTGAAAGCAAAGGAAGCAGGGCAGCGCCTCTCAAAGCAGTCAGCTGAATGTGGAGCTGGTCCCGCTGCTGACATTCCCCTGGGTTGTGCAGGCAGTGGTAAAACCACTTTTCCTGGAATGAGCTGCTGAAAAATGTAATGACGCAGAGTGAAACTGATGCTAATTTGGAGGTGAAGCATGAAGAGAAACTGTGATCAGGTTTTTATTTTTTGAAGAATCATAGGCACACAGTTTGAAGCTGTAGCCTGTGCACTTCTCTCAGGTTTCTTCGCTGTCTATGAAGAAGAGCCAGATTAGTATGTGATGCTGTGTTGACCCTCTTATGGGGGTCTGGATTTGGTCTTCCTGATTGTGTTTCTCTGCTGCCTTTTCTTGTTTGACTTGCAGTAAAGGGCCAAATAACATCTCCTCTGCAGTGGATGTGGTCTGTGGCCAGCTGCCCACGGCAGCTCTGCTCCATCTGCCTGCCAGCCCTGCGGTCCTGCCGCCTTGGCGACCTGGGCTCTGAGCTGGTGTGGGTTTGGAGGGCAGATTTTGGTTCCCTGGGCAGCTCTGAGCTGGTGTGGCCACAGGAATGGGCTGGTGTGCCATTGTGCATCCCAGATGCATCCTCAGCCTCCAGGAGCTGGGGTGCCTGGTGCATTATGGTGCATTTCAAGCACTGTGGTTGGAGCTTTCATTTCAGTTCTTGTGGTGCTCAGCTCTTGTGGTGTCCATCTGTGCTACCGAGGACATATCTGTCTTTCTGCTGCTAAGAAATGGGTTCTGTGATGTTGCTGTTGAATCAGAACTGGAGATACATAAGATATCTGATACACCCCTCTGGGATGGCTATTGTTCTTGTGGCCATGCCCCAGATGCTATTTCTGTGCCTGTTGCCTGGACAGAACATTTGTGAAAACGTAAGGACTTAGGATTTGAAAATACATAAGTTCTGCTCTGACCTTATGATGAATCTTTCACAAAATATGATTTATCCCCTTGGCTCTCTGCTTCAAGCCTGAAGATCAGCTCAAGGCATAGAAATCTTTGAAGAGCATGTTCAAAACCTGCAAGTAAACCCCTGGCAGCTCATAGGGTGTTATGCCCCATCATAGGGTGTTATTAATGACCCAAGAAGGGATGTTCAGGGCCGCAGTTGCTGTTTGAGGTGAGGGTTCCCACCTGGAGCCATTGCAGACTATTAATTATCATGTTGTGCAGTGGTGAAATGGGCTTCAGGAAAGGTTGGCTGCCTCGTGGTTATTTGCAGCCCCAGGATGGGGTCCTGGTAAAAAGCAGCAGAGCTCTCTCTGCAGGCTGTGAGATGGAGGGAGCTGGTTCACACTGGGTGCTGTGGAGGGCAGGAGTGTGCAGGACCAGTGCAGCTGGAAAGGGCAGGGCTGTGTTCCTCCTGGCTCTTCCCTGGCTGATCCCAGCTGGCTCTGCCGTATGACCTGCCCAGCTCCTGCCCTGCAGGGCAGTCTCATTGCAGGCAAAAGAATAGAGAAAGCTCTACTGAAATCCTTAGCTTTTGTTTAAAACAAACAGAAACACCAACAAAACCCCCCTACATTGCTGCATTAGTGCTGCCCTCATTTATTGCAGCATTCATGTTCTGGATTGATTATTTATGCTGAGCGTGGCAGGCTGGCTGCTTCTGCTGGAAGGGGTTCTGTTTGGAGTGTGACCTTGTCTTCACTAGCAGGTGAACTTTCAAGCTGTCCTTGGGCCACCCAGAAGGGCTGGTCATTTGGGGCTGCTGACTCGGGCTGTGGGCAGGTTCCTCTCCAGCACAGCTCCACACACCAACTCCACGAGTGAGCAGTGCTTGTATTCACGAGGCTGTCAGGTTTCCAGGCTCGATGGATTGGAGGGAAGGAATAAAACAGTGTCAACTTTTCCCCCCCTTTCTTTATTTTCCTAGTCTTCCTACTTCCCAGCAGCTGTTGCCATTGTTTATCCTAACACAGCGAAATCCCTTTGGAGCTGAATGACAGCTGAACACACTGCAAACACAGCAAATGGTTTTCTGCTTTGGTATCAGCAGTGCCTTGAACTTGAACCAGGTTGTTTCTGCTGCTTACAGAAATAAAGGAAGCTGCATTTCAAGGTCACTGGTAAAAATTATTCCTCTGAAGTTTGGCTCATTGATTTAACAGCTTTGAGAGATGGCAGGCAGCTCTGAGTAGGTGTATTCCTGTCCTGCAGTGAGCAGCAACTGAGTGCCAAAAAAAGAAGAGAAAAAGCCCTGTGTGGATGCATTTGGGTTTCCTGCAGCCAAGGCATGACCGAGTTCTCAATGCAGCCTTGCCTGGCTGGAGCCTATTTAAATGCAGCCTTGCTGAGCTGGAGCCTATTTTAAATCTCCAGCAGTGGTGCTGCCTGTTGCCTGGAAACCTCCTCCCAGCCTCAGGCACTTTCAGCCTAATCATAGCCATCGGCAGCCTTTATTTATTTCCCATCCAAAATGTCATTCCAGGCTTCTGGTTTGTGTTTTTGTTTGCTTGTTTTTGTTTGTTACTTAAAGTGAAAAGACACAAAGTGTAAGCCTCAGGCCCGGTGCCTTTCTGTGGGAACAGCCTGCCCGGCTGTCACCGCATTGCAGAGCTGGGAGCTGGCATTTGGAGCTCGGGGAGGTGGTGCCTCAGAGGGACACGGGCAAGACGAGAAACGGGGGCTGAGAGGTTGGGCTGAGAGCCTGAGGAGCCCCCGAGCTCTGCTGGTGCCTGCAGTGGCTTCCTGTGCCTTGTGACAGCCTCTGCTCTGAGGAAAGACAGACCTCATCAGCTGTGAGTCTGCCCAGCTCAGTGTCCCAGGTTCCCCTTGTGCCACCCCATGTGAGATCCACAGCTCAGCATCTGGCTGACTGGAGCGGCACAGGTTCACCTTTAAAACACCCTGTGGGCTCTGAGTTGTAGCTCCTTTAAAACACCCTGTACCCCGGGCTCTGAGTTGTAGCTCCTTTAAAACATCCTGTGCACCCCGGGCTCTGAGTTGTAGCACCTTTAAAACATTCTGTACCCCGGGCTCTGAGTTGCAGCTCCTTTTAAACACCCTGTAATCTGGGCTCTGAGTTGCAGCTCCTTTAAAACGCCCTGTGTACCCCGGGCTCTGAGATGCTCACAGCATCTCCCTGTGCTGACAGGGGAATGGAAGAGAGTTAAACTTGGAGATCTCCCTGTCTTAGGGGCTGTTTTTGTTTTTAATTCTCTTAAACTCTGGTCATCTCACAACCTTAATTGCTGACATCAGTTACACATGGAAACTTTAAATGGTTGTTCTTTCTGCTAAGTTTGTGAGTGTGATTGGTCCTGATTGGACAGAATAGGATGGATCACAGGAGCCCAGCTATGATTCAATTGTGTTTTTGTCCAGGGAGTCTCTTGGGAGAGCACTGGGCTAAAATAATCTGAAAGTGGGTAAAAAACGCTAAATGGGACAGCCAGAAGGTTTGTGTGTGAGGCATGGAAGTTGTTTCAGCTGTTTGCAGGTTGTTCTTGTGATTTAAATTATTTATTTTACAAGACTGAGAATATTTGTTCTACCAAAGGCAGAGCTGAAGGGGGCTTTGACTCAAGATGCAGTTGAACAAAGGTTTGTGTTTTGTTTAGCAACCTTACTGCAGGCACAGAGCAGTACACAAGGCTTATCACATCATTTATTTTCCTCTTGACTTCATTTAAGTTTGACAGGCAGCTTAGGCTCTTCTCGGGGATGCCCTTGTCTCTCAGTCTTAGTGGTGGGACATTAAATTCCAGTTGTCAGGAACAGACAGAAGAACCAGAGCCAAACCAAGGGCAGACATTTTTTTTCCATTCCCATCTTCTGTATGTGCTGGTGATTAAGAAAAACAATCAATTGCCAAAGAAATTGTGGGGGTGAATTAATCACAATTCATTCTCTGAAGTCCTGTCTCCTTGCTTTTCCATGGGTGAATAAGAGTGCCAGAGGGGCTCCATGGACTGGTCTGTCCCTGGGTTCAGACATCATTTCTTAGTTGTGCAGAGAGGTGTGAATCTGTTGAAATTCCAAACTTTCCTGGTTTTAGCCACTAGAAAGAGAAATTATCCTTCTGTCAGCTCCTCTTTGCTGGACTTTCTAGCTGCTCTGCCTTACCTTTCTGTACAGCACAGGTCGTAGAGCTGCTGTCTCTCGGATTTTGTTGTCTTAGTTCCTGAGCAAAACCTCTACAGGTGATCCGCTTCCGTGGGGGAGGGAGGGAACAGAAGGGAGAGCAAAGTGCACACGGGGGAGGCAGGAACAGGAACAGCAGAGGAACAGTGGAAACTGTGTGGTCACAGATGGTGAAGCAGGAGGGTTCCCTGCCCTGCCCGAGCCACTGGCACACCCAGTGCCTGAGCGAGCAAACCTCGCTGCTTGTGGCCACAGCAAAGGGGCAAAGACAAGTGCTCAGGGAAAATGCACAGTCTGTCAAGCTGAATTCACTGCTGGAGGGTTTGAGACAATAAAGTACAAAAAAAAAGTCGAAGAGAAATGAGTGCTAAAACGCACCGTGGTAGGTTTTCCTTCACTAATCTCTCCCAGCTGCAGTAGTTGAAGCTCACACTAGTGTTTTCTTTACTTTGGAGCCTGGTAGCCTGGTTCTCCCAGCCCGCCAGAAGATCAGTATTTCACACCCTCTTTCCTGTTGTTGGTGGCTGTTGGGGGGTTTGTGCTGTGGTGTGCCAAGCACAAGCGCTTGAGGGCACCGCTGGGCTTTGCAGTGCCCAGGAGGGTGGGTGATCTTGCTCTCATCAGCCTCATTTGCCATCTCAGTGCAGTTTGCTAATCTGGCTTCTTCTCCCTGGCAGAATGAAGAGAAGAGGAACCTTTCCCTGGGGGGCCATGTGGGCTTCGACAGCCTCCCGGATCAGCTGGTCAGCAAGTCTGTCACACAAGGCTTCAGCTTCAACATCCTCTGTGTGGGTGAGCACAGTCCTTGCAAACAGGCATGGGGGAGGCTGGGACCAGCATTTGCTGAGTGTCCTGCTATGCCACAAGCCTTGGCAGTGACTGCAGCAAGTCAGAAATGCCAAACTCTTAAAAAACACATTGAGTCAAGGCAGGAGAATTTCTGTAATCAGTGGGTTATTGCTCATCATCTCTGCTGCAATAGCTTTGCAATAGGAGGGATCAAAGGAAGGCTGTATATAGCAAGTTAAGTGTTTCCATATGCTGACTGGGGTGGCTGCATGACCAGCTTTTGCTGGGTGTGATGTCTAGGTAGATACAGTCAGATGCACCATGGGTTATGTGAGAGCTGCTGTTGGTAACTTGGTTATTTCTGAGTGTGAGCCTGCCCCCCAAATCTGGGCACAAGAGGTTTGTGTCTGAGCTGTGCCTAGTCAGTGCTTTCCAGGTGTCAGAGGGCATGAAGCATGGTCATCTCTGTGCTTAGAAAGGGAAGGGGACTGTTCCTTACTGACTTTAAAATAATCTCGTCATATTCTTGGCTTTTAATTTTGATATTGATGTGATCTAGCAGGCAATACTTGCTGGAGTACTAGAGACCAATTCCTTTCAGTGATGAGATGAGCATCATTTCTTTTTTGGCTGGTTCTTTTATGGTGTATGGGGTCTGAAGTATGGTAACCTGCTAGACCAGCAGAAATACAGCAGCTCCTACAGCTTTCTATAGACTGTGCAGTGAAGGTTATTTCCTTAGATTTCGCCTCTCTTCACCCCCATGACCAATAGGGCTGTGTGTCATGAATAAAGAGTTTAAATGAGGCTCCTTCTAGGCCAAACTGGAAAATGTCAGTCTTGTTTCATTACCAGGAATAGCAGTTCAAAGCCTTTCTGGCTCACAAACAGCTTGTCAGCCAAATATTCTGGGATAGAGATTTTTGTGATGCATCCCAGGTGTCCTTCAACAGCTACTAAAATTGTCCTCTCCACAGCTTCTCTAGTGCAGAATCCCAGGCAAAGTCAGGGGTCATGGAGAGGAGAACAGTGTGCTTTGCTGTGCTGCTGTGATTTGTGTGACACCTGTCTGTGTGACACCTGTGTGACAATTACATGTCTGTCCACGAGCAAAGGTGGCGACCTTCCGCAGTGCCATCCAGTTCTCTAATTAATTATTAATTATTCTCTAACATGCTTTGAAGTACCTGTGGCAAATTCACGCTGCAGTGAGCTGCTGGTTTGTCCTCCCCAGGTGAGACTGGCATTGGGAAGTCCACGCTGATGAACACCCTCTTCAACACCACCTTTGAGACGGAGGAGGCCAGTCACTACGAGAGCGCCGTTCGCTTGCGGCCGCGCACCTACGACCTGCAGGAGAGCAACGTGCACCTGAAGCTGACCATCGTGGATGCAGTTGGATTTGGGGATCAGATAAATAAGGACGAAAGGCAGGTCTTGTGCCATCTGCTCGGCGTTTCTGCCTCGTGCTTAGGCGTCAGCTGCCTGCGGTTCCCCTTGCAGCGCTGCAGGAGTGTCTGTGGCTCTGGTAAAGGAGTCGCTGCCTGAGTGGCTCTGGGGACAAAGGGTAGAGGGTGAGCAGCAAAAAGAGAGGTCACAGGAGGTCTTTGCAGCAGAGATTGCTGTCCTCCAGGAGTATGAGCTATTAGCCAGCTGTCCTTAAAGCAGGGTCAGGAATTATCTGTTCTGAACTTGTCTCATTTAACTACACAGACATCTTGTTCAAGCCCCAGGTAAAGGCTTTCTGGGATTCCAAGGTGTCTCCTTGGTCATGTTGCATTGCTGCAGAAAGATGGCTGAGCCCTGAAATCTGGGCAGAGTTTGATATGGTGCAGTAGTCATCTTTCTGTGCTCCACTGTCCTTAGGCTTTGCAGTGCAGCCTCAAGAATCTCCTTTGAAATATAATGTCTGTGTGTAAACACCACACTTTTCCCATTGCAAAGCTGAATTATTTGAGTCTTATAACTTGTTTTTAAGTGATATCATGGAACGTCTGTGAGAATTCCTTCAGCCTTTAGACTGTTAGATTTGTGCTGCAGTGGCTGGTTTGCTAATGGGATGGTTTTAGTTACAGGCCAATCGTAGAGTACATTGATACGCAGTTTGAGAACTATTTGCAAGAAGAGCTGAAAATCCGCCGGTCTCTCTTCAACTACCACGACACGAGGATCCACGTCTGCCTCTACTTCATCACCCCCACCGGCCACTCGCTCAAGTCCTTGGACCTGGTGACAATGAAGAAGCTGGATAGCAAGGTAGGCGCCTGGAGACTACGGTCCCTCTTCCTGGAATGCTTCTGTTGGTGCTGATTGTCCTGTGGAAGGTTTTGTTCCTCCTGTGCAAGTGCTGCACTCCTTCCTGCGAGGTGGCTGAGCCATTCTTAGGACTCTGGTAAAGCTTTGTCTGGCCTGGGGGTGTTTTCAGTGCTTGTTTTCTCACTGACTTTCCTGAAGAATGTTAGGGAAAGCCTGTTTTCCTGTTGGTTGTGTAAATTCCAGAGTGTCGCTCTACTGTAAGAGTCTTACCCAGATTAGCTGATATTTATCAAAGCCATTAGCTGCAGCTCTGGTGGGTGTGCAGGTGAGGATGCCTTCCAGCTTCAGCAGTTAAATTGTGGAGTCCCCTTTGCTGCCCTGACCTGTCAGCAGGCACAGAGGGGCTCTCCCAAAACTGTAATTGTCCTAAGGTGGTGGCCAGTGCCGAGGAGACAAGGCTGAGAGAAGCATTGGCTGTGTGTGCTGCTGCACAGGGAGTGTGTGAGCTGGCACTGCCAAGTGATCTGGATAGGAGATCACAGTATCTTCTTAGAGTGTAGATATGGTGAGGAATTCCCAATGCCATAGGAATCCTAGCAGTGGGTGATGAGAGGGTCTGCTGGGGTTGTTTCTTTGTGCATAAGCTATTCTGCCTTAGGGGGCAGGGTGTTACCTAACCAGCTGCTTGCTTATGTTTCTTCAGCTGGGAGCAAGTTTCAGACATAGTTTTGGGTGTTCCAGCTGGCTTCCAGGGAGCTGCAGGAGGCTTCAAAGGTCACTAGTGGCAGCAGAATCTTTTCTTTTCTTCTCAATGATTTCCTGTCTTTCAGAGTATTGTTTTAGCAGCAGGGTGGTTCCTTTCAGGTGGCAGGTGCTGTTCAGCCTGCAGAGGGACAGACATGGCAGGTGAGGCCCTGCAGGACCTGGGGATCCCCTGCATTACACTGGGGGAGCACTCTCCTCTCTGGCTGTTCTCGTGCAGCCCTGTTGGGCTTTCCTGCTGGGTTGAGTTCCCTGTGCAGTCCCTGCTTGCCCTTGCCACCGAGGGCTCCTGGCCTGCTTTCCCTTGGCCCCAGTCCAGGCCAGACACTGGCTTCCTGTTGCAGTGGGCTGTTTGTAGCTTTGGCTGTTACACTGACTTCATCAGGAATCCAAAAACTTTCCCTTAATAAACTTTTGTCTCTTGGTACACTGCCAACATTACATATTCCCAGAAATATTTTTGGAGGAAAGCTTTTGCACTATTGCCCTTGATGCTGGTAGTCCCACAAAGCATTTCTCTCCTTTCCTTCTCATTCCCTACTTTTCCCATCTCCCTGTGGTTGCCTTTAATGTGGTCCTTTGGTAGTACCAAAATAAATCCTTTGTGCTTGTGCACAGATGAAAACTTTGTGCTCAGGCAAACTTTTTATATTTCCAAACTTCCACTTTAATAGCCCTCTCTGGAGTCATTTTACGCCTTTGTTCTCATCTCCCTTCTTGCCACAGCATGAGAACATCCTGGATTTCATGCTGTGGTGGCCTCACACAAGTGGGCACATGGAAATGAATAAGCAAGTGGAGCCCATTGATATTTTCTGGGCATCAGGGATTTATGTTGCATTTCTGCACTGGTGTCATCCCAGGACACGGGAGTGCTTCCCAGGCACTCCCTGAGGGTTTGTGCAGGCAGTGCTGTGCCCCTTTCCCAGTGCAGATGAACCATTTGTGCTGGGGCCTGGCAGGGTGGATGGGGGTGTCAGCAAAGCCCAGGCAGTTCTGCCCTCTCAGTGGGAGCCCTGGTGGTCTCTGAGCAGAGCTGATGTGCCCTGGCCCCTGTCTGCTGCTGTGTGAGCACACCTGAGCCTGCCATTCTTCTTGAGAGCTTTGTGGGGCCCTTGTTTTACAGCTGAATGGAGCCTGTGGAGGTGGAAGGTACATCAGAGGCAATGCTTTGCTCTGTGCTCTGCTGCTCAGCCTCTGGGGCTGGTTTAACAGGGAGTTTGTGGGACTGTGGCTCAGTTCCACCTTTGCTTTAGCCCACAAGTGACATGATGTGTGGTCCTGGGCAGGCTTTTGACTCTCTGTGACAATTCCAATAACCAGTCTTGCTTTTAGTGTAAAGTCTATGAAATCCCTTCTGGGTAAAGCTTTGTAAACAAAATCTTCCATTGTACTGTAAGACAATATCTGTTTGGCTGAGCTCATGGCCAGCTGTTATCTGGGCTATTTAGTTACAGCCAGAGAGCAGAAGCATCTTCAGAAGTGGTTGTAGGTAGATGGAATTTGGCTGGCTGGCTGCTAGTGGGAAGCACATAGGGCCTGACAGGTGTAGACTTTCCACAGGGTTTAGCCTGGGAAAAGGAGGAGATAAATCGTAGCGCATTTGTATCAGATGAGAAGGTGATTTATTGATTTAAAACCCAGCCCTGCCAGGGGAAATGGTGGTGCAGTGTGTGCAGCCATGAGGTCCTGGAGCTCGCTGCTTGTCCTGGATGGTTTTCAGTCACCATGTGCTGTTTGAGCTGTGCCCTCTGAGAGGTGACACATCCTGGGCAGGTGGGGATGCTTCAGGCAGCCTGTGCCTCAGCTCTTTGGCTTCCAAAGTAGGATTTGCCTGCTGGCTTCACTGCAGCTTGCATTCAGGAACAGTCTGGAGATGGGGAAAAATTCAGCTGTGTTTCACAGGGCAGAAGTGCCTACAGTCTTATTGCATCAGCAGAATTATTTTCTACCAAATGACAAGTTCTTGTAAGTTTTATTTTTGGAGATGAGAAGCAACTCTGGTCAGAAAGACTTGAGAAGGAGGTTCATTTTTGTCTGTGTGCATGGGAGCTCCCTGTCCCATCTGAAGCACAGACTTCCTCTGGTCATAATTCCAGCTCCAGCAAAGCCCTCCAGCACATGGACTGACAGGCAAGGGCACACTGCACCCCTGTCACATTCAGTGGGGTCACATGCCAGTAGTTAACTGCATGATTATATGACTAGATATTTAAATAGAGAGTGTTGCTCTTCCATCATTGATGAAAGAATGTTGCTCTAGGATTTTGCCTTCAACCCAAGACCAACATTATTTGTGTGGCCAGAGAACCCTCATGTAGTTCTGGCATTCCTTCCTTTTATTTGAGTTTTGAAACCTGCTCAGAAGAGGTGGCTTTCCTTCTCTAGCTAGATAAATATCAGTTTGTCACTAATCTCTGTGCCAAGGCTTGGCCTTGGCATGGAGGTGGGTGTGGGGAGGGTGCTGTGGGGAGTAGGGTCAGACAAGCAGTTCAGTAGCATCTCAGGGCTCATTGGTTTCTTGTTTCCAAACTTCTATCCCTTGTTCCATCCCTTCTGTGTTGTGAAGGAATGAACCCATTCTAGACTTAGGACACACCCAAATGCCATCTCCATGCCTCCCCAGTGTTGATGTGGCTGTTGATTGTTGGAAACACAACTTGTAAAACCCCTTTGTGCTGTGAACTCGGTGTCAGCAGGTGTTCACTGAGCTGCCTTTTCAAAATACAAGAAATCTGGTTGAGGGCACTCCAGCCAGCCTTGGTCTGTGATTTGAGTGGTGCTGGGACCACAGTGGTGACCACAGAGCAGAGCCTGTCTCCTCTGCTGCTAGAAAGCTGCTCCAGGCTCTGCACCCCTGCACTGCTGCCAGCAGGGCTGAACTGAGTCCCTTGGAAAAAGAAGGGGAAGTTGCTTGGGCTGATTGAAAAGGGATGTGAGCCCTGAGCTGACCCTTTTTCTGTGGGAGATGGTGAATCCAAGCCTCCTCAGGTCTTAGCAGGTCAGGGAGACACCCAGCTGTGGTCATGGCCCTTTTGCCTTTGCAATGAGGGCATGGACCTGCTGAGCAGTGGAGGGAGCAGCAGGCCTCGTTCTGTGGCCTTTGGGAAAAGAGTCCAGGTCAGTGGCTGAGGAAAGAGGAATTTATTCCCTAGATGCATTTGCAATGAGTAAATTTAGACTATTTTCATTCAGAGTAAGTAAATGCTTTTGTGTTTAGTGAGTGCTAAACCACTAAACAGAGACAGGGAAGGGGAGTGATGATGTGGGGAGAACCCAAGAAGTGTGGAAAAAAACACTGACCTACAAAGAACTTGTGCTGGGAAAGCAAGGCCATTTATTTTAATAGGTACCCACTGGAGAGCAACTGGTTGCTGTGAATTTCAGCTCTGTAGGACAAAAAACGTTGGCTGTAGGGAAATGTTAGATGGCAAATCAGACTTTCCTCTTATTTGTCTAAATGCTCATGTTTCACTGCTGTGAGTTTGGCTGCTGTTCAGACAGATGAGTGCTGCTGTTTGTTTAAGCAGTGGTTTCAGTATCACACGTGGCTTTTCTGGGCACAGCAGTGTTATCTAGCACAGGTTCCTGTGACAGATCCAGCCTCACTGTTGCTCTCTTAAGCAAGAGGCCATAATGAACCCCATCATCCCTGATGGATGTGGGAGGTGGCCCGTGTTTGCTTTTGATCTTGTGGGTGCTGGGCACAGGGAGACCCCACTGTGCAGCTGGTGGGTGGCTTTGGAGCCCAGGTGGATGAAGTTGTGTGGGGTACAGTGACTGCTGGCTGATGTGAAACCAAAGCTGAGCAAGAGCAGCATGAAATGAATGTATCTGCTGTATGGCACCCTGCCCCTGTCTCCATATAATCCACGTGGCACAGCCAAGTTGTCATCCTCACCAAGAGGCTCACGGAGTCCTTGGGGAGGGTCATCAGCTGCTGTCAGAGCATCTGAGGAGTCCCTGCTCTCTGCCCTCGAGCACGGGAAGGCCTCACATCAGCTCAGTGTGCGTTTCACCCTTGTGCTTGTCTTGTAGAACATGCTGCCAGCACAGGCAGCGTGGATGGTGACAGCTGGCATGTGACAGCTACACCGTGTCTGCCTCCCTCCTGGTGTGTAACAAAACAGGGAGAGCAGGGCTTTGCTTTGCTCCTTCTGTGCTTCCTGCAGGGTGTGGTGGTGATGTGTTTGCAGGTTTTAGGATGAGGGAAGAGGTGAATTTGACTATATTTCTTAGAAGGTTGATTTATTATATTATATTAAAAAGTGTTATATTAAAGCTATACTAAACTATATAGAGAAAAGAATACATTAGAAGGTTAGGAAAGGAATGAATAATAAAAACTCATGACAGACTAGAGTCCTGACACAGCTGGACTGGGATTGGTCATTAAGTAAAAACAATTCACGTGGAACTAATCAAAGATGCACTTATCATATTCCAAAACATCAAATAATTATTGTTTACATTTATTTTCTAAAGTTTCTCAGCTTCTCAAGAGAAAAATCTTAAAGGGATTTTTCATAAAAATATATCATAATAACAGTGTGTGGTTTATCTAAGTCTTGTACCAAGTGAGTCCTGGAGAACTCTTCCCTCTAGTGTTCAGCTGAGCTGGGCTGCAGCTCCTGTGTGAGCAGAGCTCCAGGGTGATTTTGGGAGATGTCCAACAGCCAGTGGGGCAGGATCTGGGTCACCCCACACAGCTGCTCACCTGTGGGGTGTTTGTCCTGCCTTGCTCCCCTGTGCTCCAGGTGAACATCATCCCCATCATTGCCAAAGCAGACACCATCTCCAAGAGCGAGCTGCACAAGTTCAAGATCAAGATCATGAGCGAGCTGGTCAGCAATGGGGTGCAGATCTACCAGTTCCCCACGGACGACGAGGCAGTGGCTGAGATCAACTCTGTGATGAATGTGGGTAACGCTGCCCCTGCCATCCCTGCCAAGGCTGTGACCAATTCAATTGCTGCACAAAAACACGTCTGAAGGGCAAGTTTAATTGGGAATGTCCAGACGCTGTATCTGTTGGAAAGCTGTGGGTCTCACAGATGCCAAAGGGGGTTGCATACAGAATTAATTAAAATGTGGCTCATGTTTAATCTGGGGGCTCTCTGAAGAAACTTAGCTCTAGAATTTATTTTATTGAATTTTTGAAAAATACTTTCCTCAAAATTAATTCTGTCTGTTCTTTGGCTACTTTGCATTTGAGGAAAAAGGAACTTCGAATAAAATGTGACAGTTAAGATTTACATTAGTCTTGTGACTTAAGGAGGCTGACCAGAGAAAACCCAATTTAAAGTAAAGAAGAAAAATCTTTAATCTCCATTTTGTCTTTTTTGAAGTTCAGAGATCAAATTCAGACCTGACTGAAACACATGAAAAAACACTTTTAAGCTTTTTGTCTCCGAAATCAGAGTGCAGCAATGGCAGTAGAAAGAACTGAAATGTTTCCATATTCATTTTATAAATCAAAAGTAGCTTTTTCATCAAAATGACTGTTTTCCTGCATAGCTGTTTCTGATTAAATGTTTGGTCTTTTCTTTCACTCTTCCCCCTGCCATTTTTTTTAAAAAAACAGTCACCAGTTGGTTTCTGGGTGGACTAGATACATGTTTTCACTCTAATAGTTCCTTTTTGCTGAAATCATTAAAACTGTGGAGGATTCACTCTCACTTAAATAATTGCAAGCTGTGAGTACTGGGGAGAAAAACAGGAGTCATGCTTGTTTGGCTTTTTTTCTTTCCCCTTCCTTCTTCCAATGAAAATATATTTGGCCACTTCTCTATGAGTTCCACCCTTCTGGATCCATTTCTTTTTAAACGTGAAGGATTTTGTCAGCCTCACCCTGCTGAAGCACCCAGTCCCGAGCTGGGTGTCCTGTTTCCTCCTGTGCCTGCTGCCTTGCAGGCTTGGCGGGCAGTGGGGACGTGCTGTGTCCTGCACGTGTCCCTTGCAGTGCCCACACGCTGCCTGCTGTGCCAGGGGCTGTCCCTGCCCCTGTCCCACTCCTCAGCCTGGCAGAGGGATGGAGTGGAGCACTAATGACCATGGTGTTCCTGCAGTGTTCCCCAGCTGGTGCAGCCCAGCGTTGCTGGTAAGCCCTGCTGTGGCCCGGCACCCATCTGTGGTAAAATCCCAGTTTGTAGCAGAGATTGCTGCCAGTGTCAGAAATCGGGAGGTTCAGAGAAGGGGCTCAGGGAAGCAGCTGCTGTGCCTGGGTGAGGGGGAGCTGAGGGCCAGGCTGATCTCTGGGGGCTGCCCCCTGCACTGAGTCCCTGCCCTTGGCTGTGTTTCAGGCTCATCTGCCCTTCGCTGTGGTCGGCAGCACGGAGGAGGTGAAGGTTGGGAACAAGCTGGTGCGAGCTCGGCAGTACCCCTGGGGAGTGGTGCAAGGTGAGGGCCCAAGGCCACCCCAGACCCTCCCAGCCCTGCCCTGTGACAAGCAGTGCAGGCGTGTCCCCTGCACCCCTTGTGGGCTGGCTAGCCCTTCCTTTGAATTGCCACTCCTGCAGCAGGGAGGAGGCTCAGCAGGAATCCCTGCATCCAGGGGCTTGTGTTGTGCCCTGAGCAGCACAGCAGGCTCCTCAGGATGGGGGGATCTGGAGCCAGTCACTTGTGCCCTTGTGTCCCCCCACCACACCTGCAGTTTGCTGACTTGTCCCTTCCCTCCTGTCAGTGGAGAATGAGAGTCACTGTGACTTTGTGAAGCTGCGGGAGATGCTGATCCGGGTGAACATGGAGGATCTGCGCGAGCAGACCCACACCCGCCACTACGAGCTCTACCGGAGGTGCAAGCTGGAGGAGATGGGTTTCAAGGACACAGACCCAGACAACCAGCCCTTCAGGTGAGTGGCCTTCACATCTAGCATCAGTTTAGAGCAAGGCTTTGGTACTGACAGCCCCAAAAAACGGGAGGTTTGTAGGTAAATCTACAGTGCCAGGCTGGAAAATGCCAGCGCTGGGTTTGAGCTTTGCAGCTGATTGGGATGTTCCCTTCCCTGCCTGTTTTTCCAACAGCACAGACAGGCATGCATTTCACCATCACTAACTCATCAGTATCCAGAGAGTCTGCATTTCATTTGCTTTCTTCCCCAGCCTCCAAGAAACATACGAGACCAAAAGGAAAGAGTTCTTGGGTGAGCTCCAGAGGAAAGAGGAAGAAATGAGACAAATGTTTGTTAACAAAGTCAAGGAGACAGAGGCAGAGCTGAAGGAGAAGGAGAGAGAGGTGGGTGTGCCAAAAATTTGCAAGGAACCCAAGCTGCAGCCAGCAGGGAATCTGGGTCTGGGCAATGCATGAATCCTGGAAAGCACATTCCAGCAAACCTCACCAGCCAAAGCACAAACACATCACTGCTTTGGGTGCCTCAGAAACTAGCCTTCCCTGTGCTGTGCCACGTGGAAACACAGCTGCTGCCTGGGGAGTGAAAGCCAGTGGCAGGAGGTTTAGGTGAGCATCCCTGGCACAGAGATTTCCCTCTTGTGGCTCCCTGGACAGCAGAGAAAAGGGGGAAGCTGGGCAGGGGTCCCCAGTCAAACTGAGTCTAGTGGAGACCCCAGTGTGAGGCCTCAGGAAGCAGCTGTGACTGGGGAGGAATTAAATGGGCCATCCTCAGAACTAGTGAGGAACAAAAGATCCTGCAATGCCCCCAGCCCCTGTGCAGAGCCAAAATCCCCTGTGCTCATCTCCAGGGTTCGTGCTGCCTCTGGTCTGCTGTGTGGTGTCAGGCAGAGCTGAATTTATTGTGACTTCCCTGCTTTTGGTGGCACTGGGTGCTGTGTTCTGCCAAGTCCCTGTGGTGGGGATTTGTGTGGGAGGTGTGACAGGGCTCCTGGGGCAGGGTTAGCACAGCCAAAACACGCTGAATGCCGTGCTCAGAGGGTCTGTCTCCTGCCAGCTGCATGAGAAGTTTGAGCACTTGAAAAGGATACACCAGGAAGAGAAAAGGAAGGTGGAGGAGAAGAGGAAGGAACTGGAGGACGAGATGAACGCCTTCAACAGGCGGAAAGTGGCAGTGGAAACCTTGCAGTCCCAATCCTTGCAGGCTACCTCACAGCAGCCGCTGAAGAAGGACAAAGACAAGAAAAAGTAAGTGTCTGAACTGGAGTCTTCCTCCTCTGCCACTGGAAAGCTGGGGGTCTGCTCAGATGCTTTAATGTTTGCTTGGTTGTTTAAACATCACACAGAGAAAAGCGGATTTTGGAATCCTAACTCCCATCCTTCTGATTCTTTGCTGAAAGCAGAGGAGGGATGAGCCCCTCTGTGCCCAAGCACTGCCCAGAGAAGCCTGGGCCGCTGCAGGTGGGAGGGATTTGCAATTTGGGGCCTTTCTCTAACGAATTATGGTGCCAGGGCGTTCGCTCTTGCCTCTGTGCAGCCAGCTCAGGTTGTGAAATGGGGCTCCAAGGCACAGTTCTGATTACAAGAAATTCTTTTCCCCTAAAGGCAGAGTTCTTATCTTAGCTTGCTGCACATTAATTGACGTTGCTGAAGCCAGCAGGAGCAGGGGTATGTAAATATTGGTGTTCCAGCCACCTGATTGTGTAGTGATAGACCAGGAGTGGGACAAACGAGTTTAAAAAGAAAAGGTGTTGGGGGGGTTATCCTGCTTCCAATTCAAGCCAGTCTCTAAGGAGCACTGGCTAGGGAGCAAAATAAGGAGCATGTCATGCAAACTGGTAATTCTGCTATTGCAGCATTTTTTTGTTACTTCCCATTGCATGAAGGAGCTCAGGACTCAGAACTGCATTCTGTCAAACCCAGAGCAGGCTGGTGGCAAGGTTTTCTGAGCCTCTTAATGATGGCAAGAAAAAAAGGACCACGAAGAGTAGCAGTACCCAAGTTTGTGCTTGACAGCACAGCATTCAGCTTCTCACTGCTGATGAGATCTTGTGGTCTGTCATTCCCTGCTGTGAGCTGCAGCACCAGAGGAGCTCATTCTGTGTACTGACATCCTAGCAATTTGTTTCTTCCTGTGGAAGATAACGGGGTAGATTGCTGGAGTGTTTTGTTGGAATGTAAATGTGCTGGTGCTAAAACCAAAGCCTCTCTTCTGCTGGCATGCTCTGGGTGTGGCCCACCTCACACACAGTATAGATGGTTTGTAAAATTCTGTGCTGAAAATAGGGTTTGATCTCAATTAGGAGCTGAATCCTAGGGCTTTCTTGGACCCAGGACTGCTTTGGGGAAGGTGAGCACAGTGGTAACTTGTGCCAGCAGCTGGCAAGGAGTGTGAGCATGGGCCAAGAAATGCTGCAGCTTCCCCTCTCTCCTTCTGGCTGCAACAGAAGAGGTTTTCCTGCACTTTGCTGGGTTTAGCCCACCTCCAGCTGTGAGTCTGGATCATTGCTCTTCAGGGTAGCAGCAGAAACGAGCCGTGCTCAGGAGCAGGGCTGGGAGGCAGCTGGGTGGCACGCAGAGATCCGAGGGGCACCCACAGCCTGGGCTCTGCACACTGGGGACCCCGTGGTGCTGGGGCTGGGGGCTCTGGGGCACAGCTAGGGGAGGTGCACCAGGGTGGCTTTGGATTGGGGTACTTCTTGGTTTTTTTCTTTTCAAACCTGTGAGACAGCTCAAAATACAGGGGTTTGGGATTTCTGCTCAAGTGAAATATTTAGGAGAGGTAGTTGAACTCTTTATCATCTCCTGGTTCAAGGCAGTGTTCTTGGTAGCTTTAATAAGTAAAAAACTGTGATAGAAAAATTGTAGAAGTTGGGGGAAAGAGAAGAATGTTTGTGGTGCTGAGCAGGTTGTGCCAGGCTGCTCTCACCTGAAGCCTTCAGCTGCCCCAGCAGTGTTTGTCCTCCTCCTCCTTTTTTGTTTTAACATACTTCACCACACTTCGCTTTTGTTTGATTTTGTTTGATTTTCATAACTGTAATTCATGCTTTTTTATGTTTTGTTTCTTTCAGTTAATCACACACAGACTTTCAGGCCAAGAGGGGACTTGGTGCTTTCATGTGTTAAGTTGCTTGAGTTTCCCACCCTGAGTGACCCTTCTCATAACATTGTGTGAGTGGACCAAAGTGACAGAGAATGAGCATCTCCGCTGGTTGCAGTGTCCCGACCTGCTGTTTTCTTTTCAGAATTGTCAGGAGGTTTGCAGGAAGTAACCTTACATGTACATTTTGTTAAACAAAGCCAACTAATCCCTCAAGTAAGATGTTTTGTTCTAAACCCAGTGACTGAGCAGCCGTGTGTGAAGTGACCTGACTGAACTCGTCTTACCACCAGCTAAATAATTGCTTTCTGCATTTTTTTTTAATTGGCCAAGGTAACTGCTGGAGGCTCATTGACCTCCCCTGTACATGCACAGTGAGAAGAGTGGTCTGAAGAATGCTAAAATGTTTGTTTTTCTAACAAAATTCTCAAATAGTTTTTAGAATGGGTGGAAAAACACAACATTTAGGCTTTCTGCAGGAATCTTAGTCAGAGTAACCCTCATTCCAGTAATTCTGCATTAATTCCTGAATTACTCTAAACACTATCTACATCATTTATAATTATATATATATATATATATATATAAGGAGAGAGAGAGTGGTTAATAAAATTTATGGGACAATGTTTTGAATTTTCTTTACTGCTAAAGTAGAACATTTATAGAGAGATTTTTCATAAGAGTTTGTTGTACAAAGTGGAACTACAGGATTTGTGTAACATTTCAGTTGTCACTTACCAATGTATTTACTGTTGTGGAAACTATTTAAGCCAACATCTTTACTTTTACTTTTTAACCTTAAACCTAATATGTGCCTAATAAGGAGAATCCCCTGCTCCTGAGCTGTGCACTGTATTTATGCTGACAGGCTCTGTCCCTCTTAGAAGGTGCTTCTTTTGGCACCTCCTCATGCCTAGAAATCACAGCCTGGTTTTCCTGGGCAACTGAGCTTAGAGGAATAATTGGGATCAATATTAATTTTTTCCACTCAAACCATTTTGTGAATAGGCAGGGCAATAGCTGAACAGAGAGTTACTAGCTGTGTTGTCATGGAAAAACAGTTGGACCCAATTCCATCCATCCATCAGATCCTAGGCTAGATGAAAGGAAATATATTAACCCTCACATAGTGTCTTTAGAGTTTATAAAAACACTGGCTGGCTAAGTGTTAGTTGTGAGTGTGTGAGTTTTTATTTAGTTATTAATGTTACAGGATTTTTCTGATATGTTTTTTGTTAAAGACTTGTTTTAAGCTGTCAGCAAATTCCTGATGTGCCGTGCAGAAGGAGAGGCAGGGCCTGGGTCTGAGCTGTCACAGGGCAGCATTTTGCTGGATTCTGAGGTTCTTTAACTGTCATATTCCATTAAAGCAGCTTTTTTTTTCCCCTTTCTAAATACATGCTCAGGTATTAAACTATTTTGCAATGGACATTGGCCTTTTCTGTGGATATACTGACAGTGCTGCTTCATGCTTGTAGAAGAACCTCACAAAGATCTCACTGGTACCTTTTAGAGCAGGCTTTTGTTGAAAAAAATAAAATTCTGCACTTGTTGGGAGTCTGCTGAAAGCTGGACATTTAATTTTTAAGGCTGTGCCTCCAGGTTAGATGTATTTTAAAGAGTAACTATCAAATGTTAGGAGGGTTAGTGTGGTTTTCTCAAACACATACAAGGAACCCAACCTTCTGTTATATGCAGGACAATTCCACCTCACCTCTGACTACAGACCAGTCATGTAGCAGATTATTTTTTATTGATCTTTTGCTAATGGGAGAAACTGTGGTTTGGCACTAATTGCCTGAGCAGGCCATGCTCTGTGGTTCATTGTTTTGCTTCCCAAGGCCAGTGCTGGGATGAGGCAGTGACTGGTGGTACTGGGGTGCTCCCAGCTGCCTCGCCCGTGTTCCCAGGCAGCAGTTCTCTCCTGATCTCGTGCTGCAGCCAGCAACATCTATGCAAACAATTTCTCTCTGCCCTGGCTCATCAGAGATTAATTATTTTTTCCTAGAATGACAGGTAGTTAAAAATATTATTGTAAAAAATAGAAAAAAATCTTCAAATCCATGGGCATTGTGGAGAAATTTACAACATTTTCTGAAGAAGACATTCAGAATGTATGTAACAATATTTTCATGATGATGATTATTATATTACTTTGACTTTGTCACAGACATCCTTTGTCCTTGCAGTTGCTTCTTCAACATCATAATCTCCCCAAGTGGACTCAGTCATATTTTTTTTCCCAAGTACTTGTTTTTTCCTTTTGGCTGAGACAATATTTAAGTATTGTGGTAGGTAGTTCTGTGTCTTGCTTTTATTTAACAAATTACAAATACATTGTGATGCTGATCTCACCCAGTCTGAAGACTTAAAATCTTGTAGGCTAGAAAAAGTGAAAGAAATACCCTTCAGAAATTATTGAAACCATCCAGTTACACATCTTTCAGCTGTTTTATATATTTATCTGTAAAAGATTGGTATTAATGGGAAAAACTGTCCATTTTTTTATCATTTAAACGTTTACCGTCCTGTATGTTGTCTGCTTTCTAAATTAAACTGTGTTTTGTGGGTCTCTGGGGGTTGTGCCCAGGGGTGTGGAGGGGGTGGTTTGGAGCCCTCTGGGACCTGCTGCATCCCTTTGCTTTGTCATTCCCAGCGTGTTGGGGTTCATGGTTTGTTTTGGTTTTTTTTCTTTCTTTTCTTTCCACTCACTTTGTACTTTTTTTCTTTTATTAAATCTCACATGTATTTTGAGTTTTTGTGGTGTCGTTTATTTAGTGGTGCATTTTCCGTGCAATCTAGTTATTTTCTGTATTATCTGTCACAACAATAGTGTGTTATGATTGCAAGCTTACCACTCACAGGCTGTCTTATGACTATTTGGGACATTCAAGAATATAATTAGCTAATTAATTAACAACTAGGTAATTATAGAGTATGCAGAAATGTACTTTCTATGTAGTCTGGGGAGAAATTCTTAGGTATTAATCCAAAAGCTATCAGTGTTTGGGCAGAAGGAGCTTTGAGGCTTGTTGGTACATCTCCTTTGAGATCTGGTGACTGAGCAGGGGATGTACCAGCAGCTTTGCTGATTTCCTGGTGCCCAAAGAGGTGATTTAAAGGTAGGGTGAGAATGGAGCAGAGGTGGAGAGGTTTCCTGGTGGTGCATGCAAAGCTGTGTTCCTTGTCTGGAGAAGGACATTATACACTTGGGTCAAAGTAAAGCACAGCTTTAGTTTGGTGCTCTGCTGTCAGAGAGCTGCTGAAGCTTTACCCAAAGGTTTGTTCTCAGGTCTGTTCTGGGCCATTGCTACATTCCAAGTTCTATTCACTCAGCTTTGGGTCCTTCTGGGGTTTCTTTGGTATTGGACTGAGATCAGTGCTGCACTTCAGACACTGCCAGCTGGAGTTTGGCTGATGCACAGTGTTTGCTCTAGCAGTGCTTCTGGTGGGAGGTTTTTCTGCACCCCCAGCTTGAAGAACAAAACCAGGCTGGTGATCCTGGCTGCCTCTTCAAGCTCTTTAGGAATATGCAGCTGGAAAGTTTTTAGGCAAAAGCTTTAGTGGGGAATTACCAGTGGATACCAAGTGGTTTGTATGAAATGTTTACATCCTTTTCCATCCCAATACATTTTAAAGCCAAATCTGGGAGCCCAGAGAGCAGCACGTGCATTCAGGGTTCAGGGAACTGAAGGTGGTGGAGCAGCTGGTGCTTTTACAGGTGGGCCACCTGGTGATTCAGATGATGTGCACTGGCAAGTGTCTTCCCAGAGGAGCAGTGTTAAGAGCATTCATTAATACTTGTGCAGAGCTCCTAGAGATGCTCTGAGGAGGAGGAGAAATGCATGGTTTGTTAGAGAAGCAGTGAGGTGGGTGCTGCCTGTGCTTTGCCCCAAGGCCCTGGGACATGACATGATGGCACTTTCCTTCAGGAGACAGCCCCACAAACCCAGTCTTGTCCTCAGCTGCTCCCTCTGGAGAACTCTGCAGCTGTGAGGGGTGGAATGGGGCAAGGACCCTGCAAAGCCACTGCTCTGTCTGTGTGGGCTGGTTGGCTGCTCCTGCAGGTCTCCATCACCTGGGATTTCTCGTGTTCCATCAGCAGTCGTTTCTCATTTCCATCAGCAGTCTTTTCATTAAAATTTTACATCAATCCTTTGATTGCCAGTTCCAAACAAGATGTTGGCAGCTGTGAGAGCTTCTCCAGGTTGCAATGGGTTAAACTCAAATGTCTGTACAATAGATTGCTGCTTTGACCTTTCATGTTGTCTTTACTTAATGTAAATAACTGAAACTTAAACACTGATTCTCTTTTGTTCTTTCTATAGCTTCTTTAGTCTTCCCAGTGCGTACTCCATAACAACAGGAAGATATGTTAATTAGAAGATTTATTAAGGCCAAAACATCTCATGCAGAAGAAATTAATTGGTGCTTACACCTTTAAGCTTGCAATATATTGCACAGAAGAGAATATGTAGCAAGGACTAAAATTCACCGTGTCTTTTGATGGGGAAAAGTTTGCTTAATCAGGTTTCTTGGTAAAGTTGAAATCCAAGATACTTGCCAAAAGGTAAACTGCTAATTCATGCTGCTGCACAGCTGGCACTAAATCCAGAATGCTTATTTTGGGGCTCTTAGCCCAAGGGGGTTAACACCGACTGACTCCAGAGGTGAGGGACAAAGCTGGGGTAGTGTGAGGAGCTTTCAGCTTTGCTGCTCGAGCTGCTGCCATAACAGGGTCCTGCAGGTCCTCTCCTCAGTCTGGTTTTGGGGTGTAACTGGGGAACCTGATGTCCCTAACCTGACATCCCTAATCTTTCAGCTGAATTCTGACCTGTCATAACAATAACTCTTCTGTGCAGCTTGCTTCTGTATACTTACAGGTTTTATAACCAAAACACTCCAACCTTCATCTCTTATTTTTCTGAGGGCTGCACGTGGTGCCTCACACAGTAACCCCTTCCCCAGAGCTCCCTGCCCACCTCCCATCTGCTGCTTTGGGGCCAGGTAACCCTGCCTGGCCAGCCCAGGCTCTGCTCGTCCTGCTGGGATGTGATGGGTGAGAAGGGAACCATGTTAAAGCACAGCTAAATGTTATTTATTAATGGAGGAGAAACGGTTTAAAGCTGGAGATTCAGTGTTCCTGGTGTAAGTTCTGTGTTTGTAACAGACTGACTTCCCCTTACACAAACACTTTTCTTTAAAAAAAGGAAAGGGGAAAAACAAAGTGTGATGTCTGTGCCCCAGTAACTTCACACAGGAACAGGGAGAGGCCCCAGTTTATCTTTGTTTTAAACAACCTTGTAAATGAACCTCAGGAATGACCTGTACCAAAGCTGGGTTTAATAAAAACAAAACTGACTTGTTTAACAAACATCTGTTAAAACCATGGTTTGTACACCAGGTATAACCAGAACGATGTCCTCTGTCCCTCTGTGATCCCAGTTTCCCCTCATTAACGCCGTTGCCCTCTGATTAAAGTGTGATGTCCCCTGTGCACTCTGATGTCTTGGCAGCTCCCTCCCTTTTTCCCGACTGCAGCTTTCCCCAGTGCCCCGAGGCTGGGAGGGTAGGAGTGCCCAAAAGCCAGTCTTTGGCAGGAGGGCTGAAAAAGTCTCACCCTGTGCCCCTGCCTCATGCTGGTGGTGACCACAGTGGGACAAAGGCTGAGAAGGGGCAGTGTGGCTGTGTGACAGGCGCCCTCCAAGGCTCCCAGGGAGGACACAGTGTCTGTAACCCCCAAGAGAAGAGAGGATGGTGTGGAGGTACTGACTGCCCCAGGCACTAAGAGCCTGGCCCTAGGGTGTGTGACAAGTGACAGTCTAAACCCTCTGGATGCCCTTAGCCTAAGCCAGAACTGGGAAACAGATTGCAGCTGTAGCAGGTATGTGGCCTGAAAGGGACTCAACTGGACAGGTGGAGAAGCTGTGGAGACTGCTGCCACTGCAGGCATGAGGGGTGGAACCCCACGACAAACATGTTCACCCCATGTTCTTCACCCCTGCCTGTCCCTGCTGCCACAGTGGCAGGGATGTGGCACCACTTGTGCCAGGGGAAGTGGGACCAGGTGGGAAGCACCAGGGTCTGACTCAGCTGTGGCTTGGGGGCCACGAGTTCTGAGCTGGAAGTCTGCTTAGGGGGACTCTGTCTGTCCTCACGTCTGTGGTGCCCTGCATGGAATGTGGGAAAGCTGAAGCTGTGTGTGACCATCAGCCTGAGCTATGGTACAGCCTCTGCTGCTGCTTTGAGGGCTCTTTTAAACTTGCTTGTGTTCTTTTTTGAGGCTGCCACTCTAATTCCTTTGGCAAAGCTTTCATCCTGCTTGGAGCTTTTGTCAAGTTAGATTCCCAGCAGGATAGGTGAATTGGGAATAGAAGCTTTCTGTTCTTTTTCCAAATTGCTCAGATTTGATTAAGTTCTGTTTGTCACGACCATAGTTCAGTCACCAGGGGGATTCCAGTTGCACATCTTGCTGAGGAGGAATGGGAGGGGGCTCTGAGAACTGCCAGAAGTTAATGCATCTCTCCATCTCAGTGCACTTTTCTGCTTTCCTAAAGAATTGAACTGTAAGTACTGCTCAAATTCAATTTAACACAACAAAGTCAATTAGCAGGAGAAAAAAACCAACTGCATAGCTGCAATGCCACAAATGAGGTATAACTATTGCATTATGCTTCCTTTCCAGTTTTCTTGTCTCTTGGTCAGTTCTCTGACCACAGGAGTTTATTTGTGCAACTGTGTAAATGAACTCTTCTCCTAGGTCATCACACACCCTCCACAATTAGTGACAGTGAGTCAGGTTTATTGTCAGAAACACCCCAGTGAGTGCTGTCCTGGAATGGGGCAGCTCCCTCCTCACCTGCAGGGGATCCTGGTGACTGCATGAGCTGTGACATGGCTCCTTTAGCTGGGGGTTATGAATGGGGGACATTGTGGTGGATGGGAGGATCTGAAATGCTTTGCTGTTTCTGTAGGTGGTTTAAAACAGCCACAGAAAACAGTTGTCTGTGTGCTTACCATAGGGGATTTCAGGTGTAATTGCAGCTTTGTTTACAAGGTGGTGGTAGCTTCAGGCATCTGGAAATCTGGTCTGAATTGAGGCAACAACAAGAAGAGTCTGGGTTTGAGAGGTATGCCTCACCTGGGCTGAGGTCCCCCAAGGGAAGGGACCTTACCAGGTCAGAGCTCTTTGAAAATACTCCATAAGCATTCTCTGTAGTTTTTCTGGGAGTGAATATTCCCCAAAACAACAGAGCTAGCCATAACCACATCAGACCTGTGCCAGCACTCTGAATCTGGCACATTTTCACCAGTAACTGGTGTGTAGCAAATGGGATCTGCAGTGGTGAGTTGAGCTGCAGCTGGAATAAACTTGTGTTGTACACACAGTCCAAACAGGTAGGCACACAGGTAAGCTGTCATCCTCTCTGAAACTCAGTGGGCAAAGTAATTATTGTTGACACTGCTGTGTGTGGGGAGTGTTCATCTTGTCACTCATTACTTGTCCAGGCAGGGAGGGGAAAGGTGTTAAAGCTTCTGACCCTGTTCTGTGAGAAAAAAAAAAAAAGAGAATTGGTGCTATTCTCACTATCCAAAAAGCTCCTTCTGTGGCAAGAATGGTCCTGTGCAAGAGCAGCTCCTTCCTGTACCTGGTAGCTCATTCTCTGGGGAGGAAGCTCCATTCTGAGCAATGGCAGAATGAAAAGGTAAGTGACAATTTTAGCCTGTTGGAGCCAAGACAGAAGTATTTGTTCCTTCGTGGTAACTACAGTGCTGGAATAGGTGTGTGGCAGGGAGCTGTGCTGCCAGAGAAGCAGCAGTGTGTTCTGGGAGCACAGGCAGGCTCCAGGTGAACTGTTCCTATCCCAGTGTGGCATCTTGCACCCTGACTGGGAACACAGAGCCCTGGAGGGCCTTCCAGCACTGCTTTTATCTTTTAGAATTAACCCCTGTTAATGTATACTTTTGCATGTTGATCATAGAGATCCGCAGAGATTTTGAAAAGCAGGTTTGTTCATGGGTTTTAACACATCATCCAGCTGCAGGCAGGAACTGTATCCATAGGCTCACAGCTGGGGGGGGAAAACACCAGGTTAGGATTGTTGTGGTGTAGAGTTACAGCATGTTAATTACTGTGTGCAGAACTCTGCTGCTGGCATTTCCACGGGTACACACAGCTGGTGACAATGCTTGGGATAGGACAAAGGGATGGGAGGGAAGCAGAGCCCATCACACAGCCCAGATTTCTGCAGGGATTGGTGTGGGCATCACCTTTCAGCTGGGCTATTCCAGGGTCACAGCGAACAGGCAGACCAAGCTGATATTTTATTTAGTGGAAACTATAAAAGACAACTCACCTCCTTCCAAAAGCCAGGCAGTCAACTCGCAGCTTGTGAGGGAAAAGGAAGGCACTGCTCAGGAGGAGGGAAAACCCTGCCATTAAATGAGAACCTTCCCTGTGGTAGCATAAATAAATATCATGTTCCAAGCATGCTGCTGCCTGACCCCTGAGTATGTGGGGACCTCACAAACCTCATGTGGTCTAAACCAGCCCCAAGTCCTGCTCCTGCAGCATCCCAGGCCTGGGCAGGGCCCCCTCTCAGCACAGCATCCACAGCTTGAGGTAGCTTTGACCTGGCTCAAGGGAGTTCTGTGGCTTTCACTGCTGGTTCAAGTCACGTCTGTTCACACAGGTTATTTGCACTAAGTCTCCATTACTGGATGTTACAGGAACACTTTGGGGCTTCCTTTGTTTCAAGAGCTGCATGGCTTTCTCCCTGCACACACAGAGCTCACTCTGGAAAATTTAACACTTGAGAAAGTGTGAACAGCTGCTCAGCACATCAGTCCTGCATGGCTGGTGCAGGAATTCCTCTCCTACAAGATAAGATAATGAAGAAAAGGAGAAGGCCAGAAATGTTCTTTTTGCACTGATGAGTTCTGCAGTTACACAGCGTTGTCTCCTCGTTCCTGTCCCATCTCTGTCTCCAAGTTATTTATCCCATGTCATTGCTCAGTATTGAGCCTGTGCCAGTCCATATGAACCCTGCTCCTGTTCTGTGATAGGATGGCAGGCATGGTGCTGTTACCCATCCCCTACTGGCTGAATTATACCCTCAAACTAGGGAAACAATCACCTAAAAATGCCTATTGTTTAAAACAAAACCACTAATTTTGAAAGGATTTGTGAAGCTGGTTTTTAAAAGTGCAAGACTGGTTTCATCTGACCTTTGTAAAACAACTTTGCTATGAAGATTAAGCAATTTGTAAGAAATAATGTGGTTGTAGTGGTGGAGGGGAATTATTAAAGGCATTTTATTTTTTCTAGTCTGGTAAAACAGAATAAATTTTAAAAGTCCTGACCAGCACATGGTCAGGTGAGAGCTCAAGGCAATGGTGATTGCAGACAAGAAGTGATTTCCCACATTTCATAGGAACTGTGATAGAGTCTGTAATGGCTTAACCAGGAAAAAGCCCAGATCCCAGAGCCCTGGATTACAAGGTAAGGTCTTAAGGAAAACTGGGGTTTTGATTCAAGCTTCTCAGTGCTGAATCAAAACCTTGGTTCCATCTGAGATCTCTTGCAGAGGCAGCAGTGGGGGCTGCCCATTCCTCGACAGCAGCTCCTGTTCAGCTCCCATGGGCAGAGCCAGATTAGCTCTAATGAGGGAACAATGGTATGAGCTGGATGAAAGGCTCAATCTGTCAAACTTCATCATGGCAGTTTTAAAAATAAACTCTGAGGCATTTGGTGCTCCATGAAGTTTGTAGCTGCCTGCCAACTGGATCCCTGGGTTGCAGGACTGTGACCAAGTCCCTCCCCTCCCCAGCTTTCTGTCTTTACGTAATCTTAAAACTGAGGGGTACCACATACTGCTTAGGAAGGACATAAAAAATGGACTGATAATACCAAGTGTCTTTGTCCTCTGAGAAGCACAGTGCCACTTTTGCCCTGTTATTTTGGCTGTTCTGTTTGCTGGGACCTGCTGGTCTGAAATATGGGTGGATGGCAAACTGATAGCCTGGGTGTTTAGCCTTCTAAGTGTGCTCTCTTAGAAGGCATGTATTTTATGAAAATGGGGAAAAGCTTTTTTCTTTAAAAAAAAAAAAGAGCTTGTCTTAAATCATTAGAAGTCAAGCTGGATTGTATTTTTAGAGCTATGTGATTGTACCTAAAAGTTTCCTCAGTTCAGAGGGAGGAAACTGGGCAGATTTCTAGGTGCTCTCAGATTCTCCCATCATGAGAGAATTTCTCCTGGCTCAGGATGCAGGCAGCAATCTCTGGCCAAGAATTTGGAACCATCCCTTCCCTGCCAAAGGGATGTCCCTCTCCCCAGTCCCAGCCCTGAACTGCACTTTTGTTCCCTTTTGTTAGTACCAGCAAGGTCTGTGGCAGAGGCAGGACAAGGACACAAGTCTCAGGAGCTGCTGAAGTGCAATATTGGCTGTAAATACACATGGCTTTATTCTTTATCATGTCCTGCCTCCAGGATTTGTGACCAAAGGCCGTTTTGCTTCCTACCTGTGCTTTTTTTAGCAGATCAGTAATAACAGGAAGCCAACCAGGAGTCTGCCTCTCCAGCTCCAAGGTGATGATCACCAAAGCCCACGTGGAGCCCTTAAACTGCACAAGTTGGTGGCAGGCCATACAGTGCTGCAGCTGCTTGGTCAAGAGTGCAACGTGGAGGGAAGGATTCCTCTGAGGCAGTCTGGGTGGGAGATGGGGCCAGCTGGACATCACCATGGCATGGAACTGCAGAGAAGACAAAGTGTACATATATATATACACACATATATATATGAAAAGCAGAGGTTAGTGAAGTTTATATGTTTTCATGTCATCACCCAGAAGTACAGATGAATTTCATCTCATATCAGGAAACTTGAAGGCTTCCCCCACCTTTTTTTTTTGTGTTCGTACTTGCCAATCATTGAACTGTTTTTTGAGGTGATAATGAATGTACGAGGTCTATGTTTCCTAACGATTTCTGAGGTTTCTACATTATCCAGATTGCTGTCCAGGAGATTCAGTTCAGGACAGCAGCTCCAAATCCAGTAAAACCAGGAATACTGCACTCTGAATTCACCAAGGAAACAAGTACCTACAAAAGGCAGTTTTCACAATCAGCAGCCTAAAATGGCTTAATATTTGCACATAATCTTATAATAGGGATCCAGGATATGTTCATATCACATGAATTTTGCCTTACTAGTACATGATCATTTCTTGAAGACAAAGTTTAATTGTTTCTATTAAATCTTTAGTAATTGCAATGTGAACTAAGTGCCAGACCAGGGTAGTCTCATTGCATAAATGAATAATTAGTGGGATGAAAAGGAAAATGTTTTAAGAAAAGACCTATGTGGGAAATGTAGCAAAACTGACAGCTTTGTATGTACAGTATTAATAGAAAGGAAATAGTTAGAATTATTTTTGCAGCTTGTATTTAAAAAAAATAAAGAAGGCATATGGTTGTGCATTATGAGAATCTTTTTAATGTCCCTTCAGTTCTCCTTTAAAGATGAGAGTAAATTTTTTTTAGCAAAATAGAAGGTTTTAAATAGTAGAAAATTTAAAAAAAAATTTAAAATATAATTATTGTAATATTCTTTAAAAGGCTTGAAGATAGGTAGGAATAGGTAGTTTGCCAAGAATCTTGGGAAGGATGTGTGGGTGGGTGTGTGTGTGCATCTGTGTTTTTTAGTCTTATTTGATAAGGAGTTGTTTCTTTAAAGAAAAAACATTGCAAAACATAGTGCTTACAATGTTTAAGAAATCCATTGGTGTTTCTGTGTAAAGATCCCAGTGAAGCTTATCCAGTAGAATTCTTTCCATTCTCAAGATCTCGGCTGGAGAGTGTTTACATCTGCTCTGCACCACTAGCGTCTGCACTGATGGTATTACCTGTAAAAAAATTTTTAAAAATTAAAAAAAAAAAAAATAAAGAAACCAATGTCCTCTACAGTACTGTGTGCACTTCTCTGTATTGTGAGGGGATCTGACAAGTTTACACAAGTTTATGTTGAGCAGAATGCTCATTCAGGAGATCTCATCCTGGGTACTTCCCATCCTAATTAAAGAGTCCCTGCTCAGCCCAGGGCAGCTGCTGCAGGCCCAGCCCACAGTGAGAATGATGCCATGGGCCTCCCCAGTGGGGCATCAGTGATGCACCTGCCCTGCTATCACTAGTTTTCAGAGCAGGCTTCCTGTCAGCCTGTTTCACAAGGCCTGCTGTGGTTGTCTTGTTTCCTGTGGTCATTGACATAGTATTCTTTGTAGCTGAGAGGAAAAGAACAATAACATCAGTGTAACACCACCTAAGAAAGGCTGTGAAGAAGATTTCACTACCACAGTGGCTGTTTGAAGAGATGTGTATGTCTGGCTCCAGCTCCTGGCTTTCCTCTTTTGCAAAGCAGAAGGAAGGAAAGAGGAGGAATGCAATCTGAAATGCTTTTAGCTAACGCTTGTAAATGCCTGCAGAAGTCTATCACTGCATTTTGCCTTGAGAGCTATCCTGTGTAATTTCTCACTGGCTGCTGACTTTACTTTCTCATCTTGAGGTGCAGACATGAGTCAGTTCCTCACAGGGTTCAGAAGCCAGTTTTGGCTCCGAGCAAACTCATCTATTTAAATCTTCCTCTGAAGAGCCTCTGCTCTTCACACTGCTGTGCCCTCCCAGGAGCTCCAGCATGGGAATTACAGCCCTCTGATGGGCATCTTGACTGTCCCCTCAGACTAGCTCTGCTGTGAGCCAGGGATTCTGAAAAGAGGAGAGAGTCTTGGGGACAGGACAGAAACACATCCATGACATAAACAAAAACAAAAGGTCACAATTCTTTGGAGCAACAGTGAAACAGGACTGAAAATGCTACTCTCACTTTAGAACTACTTAGGGTAAACAAATTAACACTTTTTCATCATGTCCAAGTTGTTGAAAGACCTGGAAATATGAACAATTTTTAGTGTGTTTAAAATGAAACATACAGACCTCATCTTCATTGGTTTTTGCTGCAAGGACAAGGCAGGAAATTGCAATGCACTGCAGATATTTTAATTGGGCCTGAAGGGAGAAGAAGAAGAAAACACTGAGTAAAGAAGATAAGAGTCCTGGGGGAAATAATTGTCATTCATACATACAGAAGTTTCAAACTTTCATTTAAGTTACAGTTGCTTCTGAATTAGTTTAGCTACAGAAGCTGGAAATAGAACAAAGAAATTCAAAGTGAAGCAGAATAAATCCTCTTATAGGTGCCATTTTTATTCATGTCTCTCACAACTTTTAGACTCTGAAATATCACAGTATTTACACTGCAATGTTGCTCTTCACTTTCAGATATTGGTTCAGATTGGACTTCAGGAAGAATTTCTTCCTGGAAATGGTTATTAAATATTGGAACAGGCTGCCAAGGGAGCTGGGAGAGTCAGAATCCCTGGGGGTGTTCAAGAAATAACTAGATGTAGCACTTAGTACTGTGGTTTAGTTGAGAGGGTGGTGATCACTCAAATGCTGGACTTGATCTTAGAGGCCTTTTCCAACCTTAATGATTCTGTGATTCTATATGCCAGTATCAACCTAAATAGAATGGGGAGCTGCAAGGCTCAGCTCAACTCCTACCTTTGCTGTAGCTTCAGTGACAGAAAAGCTCAGCCCCACAGTTTAATTAAAAATAGTCTAAAACACAGAATATTAAAAGTGATAATGTGAATAATTTCTGTTTAGCAGAGAAAACCAGATGAGTTCTTTGTACTTACCACAGCAGTTGGACTAAGTTCATACAAACAATTCTAATGAGGTCAGTGGAACCTCATCAAACACCCAAGTTCATACATGTATGAGTATATATATATTTGCTTAATGGCCTTCCCCAGCAACGACCCTGACTGCTCCCTAAATCCTCTGCCAAACATCATCCCTGCTTTGTCTATAAACTGATTACATGCTCCTTACATTCCCAGTCAGTAATCTAGCCAGGGAAAAGCTGACAGAGATTTTTACCTTTCCTGATGCCAACAGAGCATTGAAGATTCTGGTGGCTAAGGTGAACGTTTATGGGTAAAACTGGAACTGGGAGCTGATTTCTGCAATCCAGAGAACTGCTTTTTTGTAACCTGACAGAGAGATATCTGTGCCCCGAGGGGAAGGAAAAGTTGGAAGAAAAATACAGTTACTGCTTTGATGATTTTGTTAACATATCTCCAAAGGAAGACTCAAATCTTTTTAAGTGCTCTAATTAGCATTTTAGATGGCTGGAGGCTTGAAATTAAGGAAGTTGTCAGCTGTGTCCACAGAGGGAGGGCAAGGGCACGTTCTGGAGCAGCTTAAAGCACATGTTCCACTCAGCCAGCCTCAACAGAGAAACTGAAGTCAGGAGTAGGTTTTTATTTAGTCTGCAAGAGTTTTAACAGCCCTTGGATTTGCTGAGTGTTTGGACCAGAGGCAGGTTTGTGACTCCCCAAAGGTACATGGCAAAATGTACTGAGTTTTCTTTCTTATATCTTATTTGAAGCTGCATTCAGTGAATGGGAGGACCATGGCTGCTGTGAGAATAGCACCCAGGAGCCATGGAACACACCTGAGCATTGTAGGAGGAGTAAAAAGGCCAAGCAGCTACACAGAACAGACAGGACTAAACACCAACTTCTTTAATAATACTCATCCCATTATCTGTTTCACTATTTTGCTTAATTCAGTAGTAAAAGTGCTAGATAAAAGTAGCATTTCTAGACTATTGCAAAGAAGAGACAAGGCTGTCAAGGCACTCCTGTGCATTCTTCCATGGTTCTGCTGCACTTACAGAGGCAGCCAAGTGAAACTGTTTTGCATGGTACACAGAGGCCACGGAGTCTTGCAGCTTCCTAAGGCAGCTTGGAATGGGGCTGGGTTTCTGTTAGGCCCCAGTGAATTCCATCTTCTCCCACCTTAACAGATGGAATTCACAGATAGTGCTGAACACAATTAATACGTCAAATTTATGGTTTTATCATCAATTGGCTGCTCTTACCTGTTCTACCATGTTATCCCAAACTATTTCACATTTCCCAAAACTACTTTTCTGACTGAGTCAGAGCAAAATTCAGAGCCCCTGGTTTATATAAGGCATCAATAAAGTGTAAAATGGGATAAATACAGATCCTCCTGCCCCTCCATTCCTTAAGCCTAGCCCATGAGGGAAGACTTTTGCATTCAGGTGTATCAGATGACATGACCAGCATTGCATCTTTGCAGGGTCCTTTAGGGAATTCCAAAGAGGACAGGGGAGGATACCTTTACGGTGAGATTCTGGAAAACTGGCACTTTCAAAATCCTGGCCTCTCTGGCTAAGGCATTTTCCAGAAAAAAAAAAAAAAAAAAAAAAAAGAAAAAAAAAAAAGGCAAGTCATGAGCTCTCTATATGTCCAGGACACTTCATGGCAGCTGTTTGAGTCAGTTTCCTGATGAGAGCCACTGACAAAAACAAACAAAATATAAAACAACATCCCAGCTCCTTGTACTAAGGATGATTTCCTCTTTTGATGCCTTTCCAGTGCTGAGAACTGAAGAGCAGCCACAGGACTTGTTTGCAGACAGAGCAATCCTGATATGCATTTTCCCTGGAAGTTCCTGATGAAAGAAAACACGTCAGATGGCTGAACGACAACACAGTCCAGCTTCTTCACTGCTGGGCTGTGTAATGGCTAGAGAAACCTTAGGTCAAGCACTCCACATTACTCCATTTTTCCTGTTTCACACATTTGGTTCTCCATTTGCTGAGCTATTACTCTGCAACCTGTCATCACCTGATTTCAAGTATCGGGCAAATAGAGGCTTATGGTTTCCATAAAAAGGCTCAAAGTTGACTGTTCTTAGGAGGTTTATGAATTCCCAATTAAAAGTTTTGCTCAGAGCAGTTTAATCTTTGGAGATACCACTTTGGAAATCCCACTCTCCAGACTAAGGACAGTATTTACAGGAAATAAACATCTCTGAATCACCAAGTGAATGAGAGCATCCAGCCTGAAACTATTTCAAGGCTTACATTTTGGTGTCTCTTTAACAACAGAAAAGAGATGTTACTAGATATAAAATTCCTGCTTTTCTTTCCAAGGAGTGATGAATGTGGGCTTCCTCACAGTTTTTTTCTGGAAGCTCACACCATTATCTCTGCAGTTCCATTTAAAAACCCAAAGTGACGTGAATCCTCTGGAAACTGCTCTACATTTCTAAAGCTGGAGCTCTGTGAGGTTTCCCTGGAAGCAGGAACCACATGTGACTAACTTCGGCTGCCACTGGATGTCAGAGCGTCCAAAGCCGGACCGTCTCACAGAGGGAGAGCTGGCAATGATTTATCTGACCGGTTTGATGCACGGAGAAGTTTACTCTTGCGTAGCTGGGGGGGAATAATAATTAAAATCTCGCCCTCCCTGTGGCTAGTTTCGACTGTCCTTGAGGACGCCACCGAGCAGCTCCCGCACCGCCGGCGCTCAGGCAGCCCCTCCAGCCCTGCAGAGAGCCAAGGCGGCGATGGGGACCCCGTCCTGTCCCGTCCTGTCCTGTCCTGTCCTGTCCTGTCCTGTCCCGTCCTGTCCTGTCCTGTCCCGTCCCGTCCTGTCCTGCCCAGGCTGCCGGGCCCCTCCGCAGGATCTGCGGGGCACGGGCGGCTGCAGTGCCCAGCCCGTCTCCCGGGGTCCGCTGTCTGGCCCCTGTGGGTCTGTCCTACCTGTGCAGAGATCTTGTGCCAGGCAAAGCGGGATCCGGATGAAATTCTGCCGCGGTGATAAACGCTGTAACCTTCAGCACGGCCCCCAAATCCGCTTGCTCCTTTATCTGGCACCGGTTATTGCCTTGACAGATGTGCTGTCCTTCTCTTCGACTTGGCCCGCTCCAAAACATGCATTTGCTGCATCCACACAATCCCAGCACCTGCCAGGACCTATTTTCCAGTATCTTTTCTCTGTGTTTTTCATGGAGCATATGCATGCTAGTCCCCTCCCAGGGCTGGACCCCTCTGCCAGCATCCGTCTTTTCACACCACGTTTTCTTCCACCCAGGATCTCTCCATGTCGCAAAGCCACTCTCAGCTTTCCCCTCATATCCTGCACCCCTTTGTTTTCCTCCTGCAGCATTTCCTGTGGGAAGCTGGTTCCAATATTTTATGTTAAACGTTCCTCAGCTTTGCGTGCCTACACTTGACTCTCTGCTGTCTCACCAGCCCCTTGGGCTATACATTTTCTGGTGCTAAATTGTTAGTCCGTGAATCTGTGCGTGCAGCACAGCTCTGACTAACACCGCGGCAGAGTGTGAAGAGCAAGGAGGCTTGGCTGAATGGCTGGTGCTGAGGTTCCTGACTCACCTGGGCTGGGGAATGGCCCTGTCCTGTCATTACCCGTGTGCCCGGCCCTGGGACACCCCGGTCAGTCTGCTGGGCTCCCATCTGCCAGGTGCACAGCAGCTCTGTCCACATTCCTGCTGCTGCTTACACCCCTCTGGCAAAAACACAGCACGACCAAGGCACAGCCCTTGGTTTGTGTCCGTGCCTGGTGCTCGGTGCCGGGGATCCCGGGCCCCAGATCCACAGCAAAGGCAGGGAGGGGAGCAGTGGGACTGCAGCAAGGCTCTGTGACCTGCCAACAGGACTTGGGTGTGCAGGAAGAGCTGGGGGAAGCGAGACAAGTGTGATTCAGGGCAGCAGGTACTGGGGAAGCTATTCCTGGACCTCTCCTGTTCAGTAAAATTGACTCTTAAGGACATAGATTATGAAAGGACAAAGATATTGAAATAATTTAATCTAATTCATTTAAGTAACTGACACGTGGACAGTGTGATGTTGAAATGCTGGGAGTAGGAGAGGAGCAGGTGAGGCTGTGGAGGATCCCAGCAGTATGCTGTGAAACTTTACACTAAATGACAAATAACTTGGGAATGTTCTTCATTAGTGCAGGACTAACTGATTTATGTGCCACTTGGACTGTATTGCTTGTTTATATTTAAGTTATTCTGCAGTCCCTCTATTTCACCAGCAATTCAAAACGTTACACTCAGGAAAAGAAGGAGATGGACATTCTTTCCTGTGTGGAGAACGGGTTGGGGCTTGCAGCCCTGTCAGAGACTCAGAGCCCCCTTAGACCCCCGGGAGCCCTTCCAGAGCAGTGGAGCCTTGGCAGAGCTCTTCCAGGGCTCTGGAGCACCGTCAAACCGCTGGAGACCCCTCAGAGCCCGGTCACCCCTCACAGCCCGCCGGGGCTGTCCGCGCTGTCAGCCCGGTCAGCCCTCACAGCCCGGTCACCCCTCACAGCCCGCCGGGGCTGTCCGCGCTGTCAGCCCGGTCACCCCTCACAGCCCGGTCACCCCTCACAGCCCGCCGGGGCTGTCCGCGCTGTCAGCCCGGTCAGCCCTCACAGCCCGGTCAGCCCTCACAGCCCGGTCAGCCCTCACAGCCCGTCGGGGCTGTCCCCGCTGTCAGCCCGGTCAGCCCTCACAGCCCGGTCACCCCTCACAGCCCGGTCACCCCTCACAGCCCGCCGGGGCTGTCCGCGCTGTCAGCCGGGGCTGTCCGCGCTGTCAGCCCGGTCAGCCCTCACAGCCCGGTCAGCCCTCACAGCCCGCCGGGGCTGTCCCCGCTGTCAGCCCGGTCACCCCTCACAGCCCGGTCAGCCCTCACAGCCCGCCGGGGCTGTCCGCGCCGCCCCGGGCCGTGCCCAGCTCTCCCCGCCCGCTCGCCCGCCGTTCCCATGCCGACGGCGCGCCCCGCCCCCTGCCGCCGCTCCGCCGCCGCCATTGGTTGAGCTCCCCTGGGCCCCGCCTCCCCCCGCTCGCCATTGGTTGCGCGGGCGCCGCAGCGCGCGGGGGCCGGCCGCGGGGCGGGGCGCGCGCAGGCGCAGTGCTGTTATTGTTCCGCGGTGCCAGCGCCTGGCCCGGGCTGCCGCGGCCGCCATCGCCGTCGCCATGCCGGTGAGGCGCGGGGGGGACGCGGGGTGCGGCCCCCGGGGCCGGCCGGGCCCTGCGCGCTCTGCCTGGGGCCCGCCGAGCCCGTCGGCTCCGTTCCCATGTGCGCGCGGGAGCCGCAGGGCGGGCGGTGCCTGTCAGGCCGAGCGGCGCGGGGGTGATGAGGGGCTGCGGGCGGCGCCGGGCCCCGCAGAGGCGGCGGCGCCGTGGCAGCGGGGAGTGGCGGTCCGGCCGCCCCGGAGGGTCCCGACCCATGCCCCGGGGGCTCGTGGGGACGCCGAGTCCCGCTCCTGGTTTTGGCTGGCGCCTCGTGTGCCGTCCCTCCCCCGCCCAGGTGCGGCTGAGCCGCTCTCGGCGTTCAGCAGCACGGCAAAAGCCGCTGCTGAGGCCTGGGAGGGATCGGGGCAGGGGGCAGCTGGAGGGAGAGGCGCTTGGAAAGGGTTTGTTTCGGCTTGACATGCAGCGCAGCTGCTCTGGGAGCAGTTAGACGCTGAGCTGCAGCACCTCTAGCCCACGGGGGTGTCTCTTAACTGATTCATCAGCCGTGCTTCAAAATTTGTTTTGGTAACTACATGAAAGAAAATGAATGTGAGGTTTTATAATGCAACATTCAGGTATTCTAAAGGACTAAACTTAAGCATGTATACTGAGTGTTGTAATTAAAATGAATTCCCTTCAGCCAGCACTCCCTGGCATCTGGTTGTGTGCTCTGTGAGGTTTGAGAGTGTATAGTCAGTGTTACTGAAGAAGAATGTCATGGCTGCACCGAATTCCAGCAAACTTTTTGCAGGTTGCAAGGTGAAATTGTTTCTTGAAAAAACTCTTGTGAATGTGAAATGCTCAAGGTTTACTCATTCATGGTTTACTCGGTTTCCATGTTGGCCAACTGAAGAAGATCCCATTGCCTGAATAAGTGTGTTGTTCTCTCAGCTTTAATTAAAAACCGGTCCTGGTTTTCAGTCCCCACGTTCATGATCCTCTGGAGACGTAGCTGCCCAAGCTGATTCAGCAGTGTTTGTGCTTAGACACACAGTGGTTTTATAGTGGGAGATAGCAGGGCTAGATTGGCTATTAGGAAGAAATTCTTCCCTGTGAGGGTGGTGAGGTCATGGCATGGGTTGTCCAGAGCAGCTGTGCTTGTCTCATCCCTGGAAGTGTTCAGAGCAACCTGCTCCAGTGGAAGGTGTTTCTGTCCAAGGCAGGGGTGGAACTGGGTTTCTTGCACCCCAGACCTTTCTGTAGTTCTGTGTTAACACTAGTGTTACAGCCTGTGCGTTTTTGTTTAAATAATTACAGATTAACAAGCCTGAGAAGCCGGACAAGCCGGAAAGCTGTGACAATGTCAAGGTGGTTGTTCGCTGCCGGCCTCTCAATGACCGGGAGAAAGCCACGGGCTACAAAATGGCAGTGAACGTGGATGAGATGAGGGGAACTATAACTGTCCATAAAACAGACTCATCCAATGAGCCTCCTAAGACATTCACGTTTGACACAGTGTTTGGACCAGAGAGTAAACAGCTGGATGTCTATAATTTAACAGCAAGACCTATTATAGATTCTGTCCTAGAAGGATACAATGGTAAGTCCCTTGTTGTAAGGGAAGGATCTTATCCTCTCTCTTGTTTTTTGCTTTGATAAAATTCCTGCTGATCTTGTTTAAGGGAGTTTCACCTTCTGAGGGCTGCAGCCTCAAATCATTTCTGTTGTGGCCTCTAACTTAAAATAGCCTGAAGGCACTTGCTGTTCTGAGTGCTCCGTGGTTGTACCCACTGCTGTCTGTAAGAGTGGTAGATGGGTAATGAAGGAGACTCCTCTGAGGTCAGCTAGCTGCATGTTGTTATCCTTTATCTTCTCTTTGCAAAAGATAGGCACTTATGTCATTATCAGTGGCTCTTCACTGTGGAGTTTCAGTACCCAGTGGAACTGAAGTGTACTAGCATCTCATGCTTTAGTCACTCTGCAATTTTAAAACAAGCTGACTTTTTATTAGATATCTTGCAGGCTGGATTAAGCAGCAGATAGGTCGTGTTTGCCCAGCATTTCTGTTACTCCAGCCTTGTATTCCAGTAGCTACTGGAGTGGGTGGAAAATTTTAACTCCATGAAAACAGAGGTGTTTGGTGCTATCAGACTAAGAAGGGATGAAGTAAAACTGCAGTTTGAGTTTAGAGCAGACTCAACTTCCTAAAGTTTGTTCTTTTTTCTTATCCTTCAGGTACTATTTTTGCATATGGGCAGACTGGAACAGGCAAAACCTTCACCATGGAAGGGGTCCGAGCAGTTCCTGAGCTCAGAGGCATCATTCCCAATTCCTTTGCCCATATATTTGGTCACATTGCCAAGGCAGAGGGGGATACAAGGTAAATGTCTTCCCTTGACTGCTTCTGTTTTTGGTTTTGGTTTGTTTTTTTTGTTTGTTTGTTTGTTTTTGGGTTTTTTTTTTGTTTTTTTTTGGTTTTTTTTTTTAATGTGAGTCCACATGTGGCAGGAGCCTGACCTTGACAATGACAACAGAAAGGTACTTCTCCCAAGATGAAAGGTTCCTGCTTAGGTAGTTCTTGAGGGGCAGCAGGACTGTGTTGGTGTTTCAGTGTTTTCTTTGCACTCTGTGGCTATGTTTGTGGGACTTCAGCAAATGTTTTGCTAAGTGAACTACCCAGCTGTTCATCTGCAGGTTTTTAGTTCGTGTCTCTTACCTGGAAATTTACAATGAGGAAGTGCGGGACCTGCTGGGAAAGGACCAGACACAGAGGTTAGAGGTGAGCCTCCTCTTCTGAATGTGGTGTTTGTTTTGAATCAGAGCAATATTCTGTTTTAAAGCTCAGAGAAGCACTTGCAGGGAAGTGGGAGGTTGGGCCCCTTAGCAGTCCTCTTCCCTTTGCTATGCAATAGCTGGATGTCACTGCTGGCTTCTTTAAATTTCTTCCACTTGGTCAGTTGCACAAATTGGCTGGTCCACCTGAGGCAGTTTCGTACCTGCAGTTCTACCCCAAAGGCCCCTCAGCAGTCCTGAGAATTGGAGACTGGCATTTAAAATTATGTCTTTACAGAGGGAAAACTGTAGCATATTGTCATGCATGAGTCTTTATTCCTTATCAGCTCTGATTCTAAGTGGAGTGTTTTATGTGCAAGCCAGAAAATGGAGGAGTAAACCACTGTACTGTTACAGTATCACTGGAATTGCTGTGGGGGAATCTCCTAGGGATGCTTAGTCTGAACTGTTTCTCTCTTAGGTGAAAGAGAGACCTGATGTGGGAGTTTATATCAAAGACCTTTCAGCTTATGTTGTAAACAATGCAGATGATATGGACAGAATCATGACTCTGGGCCACAAGAACCGTACGTAGCCTTGCTGTGGGCAGGTTTATAGCTCAGACAGAGTAAAGGTCTGGTTGCCAGACCACAGTAGAAGCTCCTAGTCCTGTTGCTGGGAAGAGTGTTTGGCTGAACAGAACAAAAGAGTATCTCCTCCCAAGCCCCTTTTGTGCAGGGCCAGGTAAAGAAGGCTGTGCTTGCCACATCAGCCAGTGCCAGTGGGGATCAGCAAAGGGAGGATGCAATGAGGGCAGTCAGTGTTGTCAGAACTGTTTGTGTGTCTCTTGGTCCTTTTTCCACTTCAGTTCTGATCAGGATGAACATCAGCCCTGGGAGTGGGAGGTAATTTATGTTCTGGAAGGCTTCTTAGTTAAGCTCAGATTATTTAATGACTTAAAGTTCTGATTCCTGTTCCCCTTGGCATGGATTGCTGTGTTCTTATTTCCCAAAATACATCTGTTTTCAGGGATCTGCTGTGAACACCTTAAGCTATTGATCTTTAAACAGATGAGGACAGTTGCTGGTCTTGGGAGTTTGTGGTTGGCTTAGAGCTATAGCAGGCTGCAGGACCTTCTGCTAGTCCAGGTTGGAAGTGTACTGCAGCTTCAGTGCCCAAGAACAGACTTTGCTGCTCAGTCTGAGCATCCCTGTGCCATATTCTGGAATACAGGGTTGGGTAAAGAGGTGGGAATGAGTCTCCTCTGAGAGCAGGAAGAGTTAGAAGAAGATGTGATTAACTCTGAAGACATCACTGCTTTTTTCTCTACTAAAAGGTTCTGTTGGTGCCACAAACATGAACGAGCACAGCTCTCGCTCGCACGCCATCTTCACTATCACCATCGAGTGCAGCGAGAAGGGCGTCGATGGCAACATGCACGTGCGCATGGGCAAGCTGCACCTCGTTGATCTTGCTGTGAGTAGCACCAGCCAGGTCTTTGGCAAGACATTGGTTTGGGTTGTTGAGGATTTTCCAGAGGGTTGTGAACATGTTGTTCGTCACTTGCAGGTTCCTTCCCTCAGTGTCACACTTTGAACCAATGTAATTGTGCTGGTAAAACATGGCTTTAGCCCGAGATTTACACAGAGGTACCTTTCCTTGGGGAAGATGCAGAAAAACTGAGACTAAGGGCATTCAACTTATTTACATGCATTTTAACTTATTTACATGGTGTGTGCATAGGATGCTCTATGAAACTCTACAATAATTGCAGTGTTGCTGTTTGCTCTTTCTCTGCTGATAGGAAGGGCTGTAGATGGCAGTTGGCAGCTCCAGCTGGGGTGCCTTTTAACTGCTGACTGACTTCCCATAATGTTTTTGTCCTGGGGAGGAGAATCTCTATTTTCCCAGCTGCATTGCTTTAAGCAATCTAGAATTTGCTGGCACTGAAAGCTTCTGTTTAAGACTTGTCTGACTTGTCTCTTTAACAATGTCTGAGATACTTAGCCAGGTTCTCTAATAATGGATGAAGTGGTTAGTAACATGGCTGCCAGCAAAATTTCACAGGTAGCTGATTCTGTTTGGAGGGGAGATGTATTAGAGGATCTGTTTTACCTCCTGCTTCCTGTTCCCTTTGCAGGGTTCTGAAAGACAGACAAAAACCGGAGCCACAGGGCAGAGACTGAAGGAAGCCACTAAGATCAACCTGTCCCTCTCCACACTGGGCAATGTTATCTCTGCACTGGTGGATGGCAAGAGCACCCACGTGCCCTACCGTAACTCCAAACTCACACGGCTGCTGCAGGACTCCCTGGGGGGCAACTCCAAAACCATGATGGTAAGCTAAGAGATGCCCTTTCCAGTTCCAGCTATTGGGCTGCATTTTTGCAGGGGGTAGCATGGTGACTTGAACAGCCTGGCACTTACCTCAGTAATCCTAAGCTGTTTGCAGCTTAGAGAACCTTCTGTGTGTGTCTCTTTCTATCTTTTCTCTCCCTCTGTATAGATGAGGTTCTAAACATAGCACACACATGCATGAGATCAAACAAAAGCTATGTTTGGGTAGCCAAAAGTGGCTTCAGTGTAGAAGCAGCAGGAAAGCTTGTGAAAGAGTAGCAGTGTGAGACTGTCAGAGCTGGGGTTGCATTGTGCAGTGCCTTGTGCTGGGCTCTCCCACTGTCCTGCAGTAACTTGGTCTCCATGCGTTACAGTGTGCAAACATTGGACCAGCAGACTACAACTATGATGAGACCATCAGCACTCTCAGGTATGCAAACAGAGCCAAGAACATAAAGAACAAGGCCAGGATTAATGAGGATCCCAAGGATGCTATGCTCCGCCAGTTCCAAAAAGAAATTGAAGAGCTTAAGAAAAAACTGGAAGAAGGTGAGACTCTTCTTCCCCCTTGTGTTCCTCTCTGCACCATGCTTGTTCTGTTTGAATGGCAGCATTCTTTGCTACTTGAATATGTATCACATGAGGTTGGCTGCTGGTGCAGGTCGGTGTTCTGGTTTTGTTTGCCCTTCTGGGTGCCAGGGGAGGTGTCTAAGGCTGCTCGTGGGGGTCCAGCTTTCCCACTAGGTGGCACTTGGCACTAGGGTGAGTGGTGTCCTCCGGGCTGGAATCAGTGCACCCAGGTTTTACTGGGTTTCCCTGGCATGCACAACTGACATGGTATAGGGAAATAAACTGAACTGTAACAACAGATCACACTTCTTCTCTGACTGGGGAGGAGGGATGCATTTATCAGCAGGAAAATTGTACCAAATTTGTGGAGCTGGAGCTGGCTTTCTAAACACTGTAGAGCAACAAGAAACCTCGTTAAGCCATGTAACTTCATAGCCTCATGTCTCTTATTAGTCTATCAATATGGAGTGATCCTGCTAGAGGGATGCTTGCTAAACAGTGACCACATGTCACAGCATCTCTCTCCAGAGATACTCGCAGAACAGCTGTAGCAGTAATTCCAGCATGACTTGCTGTTTGCTGTCTGCTGTCTGCCCCATTCAGGAGAAGCAGGAAGTGGTCATTAATGCTTCTTTTTCTTTCCTCTGAGATGGAAGTGTGAGGTGGAAGAGAAGGTATGGTAGAATCCTGAAGGGAAACATCATAGTGTCAGCTGTGCAAAGATGCTCTATTTTCCATAAAAAGTAGCTCTTGAGCTTTAATACATACACACTGAAATCAAGCATTCAGTTGCTTATCTTGATTGTCCTTAAGTTTCCTGAGCCATGGCAAGCTGTCTGCTTGTGCAACAGTTAAGGACTTCTGCAAGTACTCATAAGCTGATGTCTGGCACTGCTGTGTTTGGATGAATGCTGCTGTCAGAATAACAAGCTGATATGAGGTGAAGGAAAGCTTCTGATAAAAGCATACTCTTTTCTTCTAGGGGAAGAGATCTCTGGTTCTGAAACCAGCGATTCTGAAGAGGAGGATGAAGATGGAGAGATGGGAGAGGAGAAGCGGAAGAAACGGCGGGGTAAGGCAGTAGAGATCCCTGCCAGTGCCACCAGTCTCCTCTTACCCACAAGCTGGTGTAGGAAGTGTAGCCAGAGCCAGGCAGGGCCAAGAGGAGTTGTAGAGATGCCCTGTGCCGCTGCAATTATCATGCCTGTCCTAGAAACGAAGCCCTTTGGTGCCGTCTGTGCAGAGGGACAGCTCCAGTCCTGTGTAGTACCTGCTTCCACTTGGGTAGCTGTGCTTGTCTGACATCATCCTTTGTGGTGGCTCCCGGGGTGCCGCAGGGTGGCTGCGTATGGCTTGTGGTGGTGTGGAACTTCCCCTGCTTACAGAGGTGGGAGGAAGAAAACACCAAAGATCATTTGTAGGCAGTGTGGTTTTTATAGCCATGGGTATGATTGGAGGGGAATTTTGGCTGTGACTTAGGCAAAGGATTCATCTGTCTTACAGATCTTCAGTAACTGACTCTTCTGGTGTCCTATTTTATAGAGGGAAAACTTGACCTTTGGGGGTGTCTTTGTGTTAACTGAAAAGCTTAATGGGAGCTGCACTTGCTTTTTTTGGGGAGCAGTGTGAAAATCCCATGGTGGAGTTTCCTTTGTCCCATATAAGTGTTAAACTGCTGTGTATAATCTAAACTCCAGGGAATGTTGCTGAACCTGGAACTGCAGGTCACTGTGTACCATGGGATGCTGTGGCTTCTTGGGAGCTTGCTCTTCTCCTAGCACCCTGCTGATAATTCACATGGATAGTAGAGAAAGTGCCCAAGCCTAGTGCTACATCCCAATTTGCACCTTCTCTCCTAAGCTTATTTTGACATTCAAACTGCCTTCCTGTCCTGAAGCACCCACATCTGTTGGAAGAAATTCCTGTTAAAGCATTCGTGCTTTTAGGTGTACTCTTTCTGTCGAAGTAGTCATAAATTATTTTTGCCATGCCTTTGGTGATAGTTGTAACAAGTTCATTTTTCACCTTTTGGTTATTTCTAGAAGTGAAAAGCTTGACCACTGTCTCCAAATGTCCTGCCCAAATCTCCTCCCAAGAGGAGACCACCTTCAAAGTGCTGCTTGGAAGGAGCAGAGGGTGAATAACTGACTTACTCAACTCCCAGACAAGTTACTCTAGTTAAGTTCCCTAAGGGAGCTGCTTCACAGGGCTACACACTGACTGTCCCTGTGTAAGCTGATTCTGCCTTCCAGAGTGAGAAGTGCACATTGCCATGTGTGTAAGACTGGAAAGGATTCATGGTCACTGAATCCTCTGCTATGGCAGATATCCACAGCCTTCTCCACTATGATCTGGTGTTCTCTGCTGTTGTTGCTTGAAATGGAAGCTGCCTTGGCATGTTGTTTTAAGCTGTAGTCTGATTAAGATGGGTTTTAACTGAAATGTCTTTCTGAGCATGCAGTTTTGTGCTGGGAAATGGTGGCTTTGCAAGCTGAGTCTGGGAGGGATCCTAGCAAGTGCTTCCTGATGGGAACTTGTGCTTTTTTGATCTAGGTTGCTGGCTCTTCTGGGTTTCTTTCCTTTAGAACTAACTTCCCATCTGCATGTTTCTTCCTCTCTGGGTTTTTCTGTGGGACGCATTTCTGTTTTCCAGGCAGTAGCAGCAGCAGTAGTTCAGACTCCACATGCTCTGTCATAGAGAAACCTCTGGATAAGTCCTTCACTAGTGAGTGGGAGCTCTTAAGTCCTTTAAGCTTTGGCCTTTCCATAATCTGCACACTCCATTTTGCAATGTTGCACTCTTCCCTGCTTTGTCTGTTGGAAAGATAAACCTCAGGCTGTAACTCTGCTAAAGCATGCCTTTCCTTTGCTGCTTCCATGCTTGAAACAGTTATTCAATGTGCACATTGTTAGCCAGATACCTGAAAGAATAGGAAACAATGCAGTAGTCTGCTTGAGCAAGATTTAAAGGTAATTGAGAAATAATAGGTTAAAAAAAATCAGTTTGCAGCTTGTGTTAAATGTGCCTTTTAAAATACAGGGGAAACAACTGAGCTAAATTTCTAATGGGAATTGCTACAATATGAATTCATAAAAAGGACTGCTAGAAATGTATTCTATATTATATTGGACTCTGCCTTCTCAAAATTAGTATTGGAGAGCAGTCAAACAGCATGAGGTTTATACTAGCAAAGAAAATATGGCAGTGCTTGGTCAATCGGCTTTATTTTTGCGGATACTTTAAAAAATATCCTTGGTGGTTGGGGTTTAAGTGCCCCACAATACTGAGTTCTTGATCTCTGTGGGACTTAGTTCAGAGGAGGAGGAGATCCAGATTTTGTTCTAGCAGTAAGGAAAGTCTGGGCTGCTCCTGGGCAGAGAGGTCACTGTGCCTGTAAAAACCTACAGTCAGTGAGGATTGAGGAAACAAATCACATCTTGGGACTTGGCTTGTGGGGACTTCACCTGGTGTTGTTTTTATCCTGGACAGAAGCACTCCACTCTTCTCCCTGTGTGGAGAGACCCTGGAAAGTATTGCTGTGTAGTTCACTCACCTTTACACTAGTGATATTAGCAGAAAGCCTCAGCTCAGAGAATGGTGGTAGCAGGGTTAGAGGGAACACAACCCAGGGGAGACGTTTGGTGGATCATGACTGTAGTCTGGGAATTCCAGTTGCTTCAATCCTGCTCCTTTAAAGCTTGCTTGGAATCTGTTTTATTTGGATGAGGACAGTTAATAGCAAACTGCTGATGTGTCAACAGGTGGATGAGTCCATCTCCTGCAGGTTTGGAGACAGCTCTGTGAGGGGAAGTTGTGCTGGGCTTTTGGCAGTTGGGATAAGTGTAGCTTTTTGTAGTTTGGGATATTAACTGTCCTCTAGTGTGGCCCTTCTGCATGTGGTGTCTTTCATTATCCCTTTCCTATCCTGCCTTTTTTGTTGCACTTGCTTGAATAACCAAAAGTGGCTCTATACCTCTATGGAAGCACCAGTTACTGCAAATTAACCTACTAATCCCCTGTGTGATTAAATGGAGGAATCTTGTGTTGAGACTCCCTGTGTGCAACTGTCTTGTATCTTGCAAAGAATTGGCTTGGAAATCTTGTTAAAACTTAGAACATGTATTCTGGATGCTAATATTTTACAGGTAATAGAATTGGCTCTCTTGAGTGTGGGGAGCATTAAGTTTGTTAATTGAAGGAGAAATCCACCCCCTTTAACTGTTTCTTAGGTCATGATCCTTGCAGCTGGCTCCTAATGTTGTGTTTAGATCCAGCATTGCACTGAATGGGCAGAAGAATGCAAGAGTGAGCTGAAGATTGTCCTGAATTTGCAAAGCACTCTGAAGCACAGACACATTCTCTGCTTTAGCATAACATGCATTAGTGTTTGCTTTAATAGAGGGGTTCTTAGTTATGATTCTCATATTTTCTACCCTAGAAACATGAATATAAAATTTGTTTTTTGTTCTGGTGCTGATGATCTTTGTCCAAAATGATCAAAGCAATAACATTTTCTCTCCTCCTCTTTTTATGTGTTTGCTGCCTCTCTGCGATTTGCTTTCTACTTCCTCTTAATGCAAGATCAAGCAGGTTGGTGTAATTGATTTTCACCTCCTTACATTTGCAAAGCTTGTAAAGGGATCTTACAACTTGCTTCACTTCACCTTTTTCTCCTAAACTGAGAATATGTAGGTCTGTGTCCTAATAGTAAGAAGCCTTTATCTAGCTTATCTCATATGATGAGCTCTGTATAGCACTTCCAGAAAGCTTCTTACTCAAAGACTAATTAGTGAGAGGTTTTTGCACCACAAGCCCAGAAAGAAGTGCTCATTATCTGATTCTGAAGTGTGGCAGATGGTGATGAAGATGTTTGCTGTACTGGTGAAGTCCTTGCCTTGCAACAAAAGTAATTAAAGCTGTTGTGCACATGAAGAACTATGTATGCAGACGTGAAAATATGTTCATGCATGTTTACATATGCAGTACACTTTGCTGGAGTGTTTATGTATATAATGTATATATGATTATAAAGAAAATACATCTGTATAAATGAAGCTGAATATCTTGAAGACTGGAGGAGGAGAAGCCTTTTACTGAACAGCTTCCTTGAGTGTGTTCTGACTGTGTGCATTATGTCCCTGGGAAAACAGTCAGATGGCAGTCAGTGGCTCCTGTTAGTTTCAAGTGCAGCTGGATTCTACAGGGTGCGTTTTTTTCATGTCTGGAAAAGCAAAACAGAAAATTGTGGATTCAGTTGTGATTAAATGGATATTTAGGAGTTGTAGATTTGAGGAAATTAATTCTTATACCACATAACCCCCCAGGATCTCCATGGTCACCTGCCTTGGACACTCCTGGGATTGCAATGAAAGCTGGCTCAAGACTTGCAGAGTCTGGCTTTCTAGAGCAGCAGCCTCACACTTTGTTTCAAATTTGGAGTGTTTGGGACCAAATCTTGAGGTCAGTGGGTTCAGTGAGTTGCTCTGGCCACTGCCTTGGTAGCCCCACAAGACCTGGAGTGCTGCTGTGGTAGTTCTGCTGTAAAGACACAGCTGATTAAGCCAGAGCCAACCTTGATACCTTCAAATGTGTGGGTAGTCACTGTTACATAGAGCAATTACCATCAAGAAGTTTCTTTAGTTGCCTGGTTTTCATAGGGCTGTTCTGATTTTCTCTTATTTCCGTAGTAGTTTCTTAAAAATACCTACATGCCCACAGAACAGTTAAGCTTGTAAGGAGGGCAGTGAATGAGTGGAATGGTAGAGATGCTAATCTGAAATTTGAGTATGTAACTCTTGGTAGCTGAGCTCTTGTAGCTGTAGGTCAAGGCAGTCTTGTATTTTCCTTCCTGTGGCCTGATCTGTATTGTTAGAACATCAGGGTTTCCAGGTTGGGCTTCTCTACAAGCAGTGTTCCTTCTCCAGTGTTGTTTGTATGTTTTGTATTTTGGGGGCATTAGGTTCCAGTGATAGTTACACAGCACTGCTGTTCAGTAGGAGCTGATGTTAAAATGGGATTTGAAGGACTGAGTTTTGCCCATTTTGAGGCTGATACCTAATGAAATTTTTGTTAATTCCAAGTATTGAATCTGAACTTGGAAAAAATGCTGTGATACAGAGGTTGTTTTACTTTTCAGTGAACTAACTTATTTTCCCCATATCTCTCAAAGGCAAAAAGAAAGTTTCCCCTGATAAGATGGTAGAGATGCAAGCAAAGATTGAAGAGGAGAGAAAAGCTCTTGAAACTAAGCTTGATATGGAAGAAGAAGAAAGAAATAAAGCCAGAGCTGAACTGGAGAAGAGAGAAAAAGACTTGCTCAAAGCTCAGTGAGTACCATGCTCTGAGCAGGTTGTTCCTTCCTTAATCATACAAATATCTGGAGATGCATGGTAAGGTGCCTGTCAAACTTTGTACAACGTGAACATCACCCCTTGCTATTGTCAGGGTGAAAGAGGGGCTATTCTGCTTTGAGAGCATGGAGTATATGGGAAAGACAAACTTTTATCCTTTTGCCACTTCTTTTCTTAACTTTACTAGTTGTGCAGGATAGCCTAGAAACATAAATTAATCTCCCAAGAGCTGTGAGGGGCAGCAGAACTGTTCTGTAACAGGCCAGGTTTCCTGCAGCAGCACAGTCACAAGGGTGTAAGGGTGCTCTATTCTGAAGCCAGAAAGCTGCTAGGGTCACACTACCCTATGCAAATAGACTGCTCCAGCAGCAGCCAGCATTCCTGGTTTGCACTTCAGCAGCTGCCTTGACTCTCCTCTATTTCAGCAGCTGCCTCTGGGCATTGTTGTGCTGTCAGGGCCTTTTGGGCAGAGGGTGCCTTGAGTAGCTGGTGATGTCACTGTGAGCTTGCAGCCCCTCACAGAGGTGACTTACAGTGGGAGGCACTTCTTTGCTGACCTGGTTTTGCTTGAGAGAAAGTGGTGGGAGTGGGAGCTTGGGGAATTTGTTGCTTTCACTTGCACTGCCTCACCCCCACTTAAGCCCTCAGCAGCAGGACAAGTTTTTCCAGCCCTGTGAGTGCTGTCTGGGCTACAAAACCAAGCTGGACCTGATGCCTGCTGAGCATGGTAGGACAGAAAGTCTCACACCTGCCTGTCTGTCTAGGCAAGAGCACCAGTCCCTGCTGGAGAAACTCTCTGCATTAGAGAAGAAGGTGATTGTGGGAGGAGTGGACTTGCTGGCAAAAGCAGAGGAGCAGGAGAAGCTTTTAGAAGAATCAAACATGGAACTGGAGGAACGAAGGAAGAGAGCAGAGCAGCTTCGCAAGGAGCTCGAGGAGAAGGAGGTGGGGTTATCTGCTGTGGCTGTCTGCAAACAGCAATGGCAGGGCACACCAGGTTATGTTACCCTGCTCTGGAAGCACTGCAGGAGCCACCCCTCCACAGGTCACTTATTAACTGAGCAGCCCCTGCAGGTCTGAGCCAGCCTGGCTCAGCCAGGGCTCTGTGCTCTTGGCAAATGCTTCGGTTGTTTGAGTAGATTTTCCTCTTGTTTGTGCTGTTGCAGAGAATTTCTGTGATTGTTAATGTGTGTCTGTGCTAAATGTTGTCCACAGCAAGAACGCTTGGACATTGAGGAGAAGTACACCAACCTCCAGGAGGAAGCACAGGGGAAAACCAAAAAACTGAAGAAAGTTTGGACCATGCTTATGGCTGCAAAGTCAGAGGTTAGTATCTAAAGCCAGTGATCCTGGGAGGCACTAGAGGTGGGAGGGGTAAGCCATCAGCTTTGTAATGCTGGAAAATGTGCTGTATGTTTAGAAATGTCTTTCTGTACTGTCAGTTTCACTCACATAATTCAAAAATACTAAGAGTACTTTTGGGGCTTTAGAACAGTGTGTTGCAGAGCTTTTCCCCAGGCCAGGCTGAGATGGGTTATGTGTGAGACCCTAAGATATCAAGAACTTCAAGGAAAACCACTGGTTATTTCTGAAATAAAATGCAAGTTGCTTGTTGGCAGCCCCATGTCCTGCTTTGCTGCAGCCCAAAGGCTTCTCTGCTCTGAGCTGCCTGTCCTTTAGGACTGATGCCCTTGTTACCTCATCCTCAGTCACTGGATCAGTGTATCTGTGGCTGGTAGCTGGAGTTTCTGTTTCATAAAAAATGCATTTGGTCCTTGGGATCAGAGATTTTCCTTGAAACCTTGCCAGTGATGCAACTTGTCTCATGCTCTTCATCTAGACTTAGCTGAATCAGCTTGGATTGGCAGAAGGCCAGTTTTGGGTTTATGAAACTGAGAACTTAATGTTGTTTTCAGGCATCTCTGAGCTGAAATGTTTCAGATGATTTATTGTTCAGAGATATTCTGGTATTAATAACCAGAGTTTGCTTTTGTTTTCCAAAAACCTCATACAGACAGAAGAGGCTGCTGCCATGTCTTAAGATAAGTCTGATGCCTCTCAAATGCTTGTTTTGTTTTCAGATGGCAGATCTACAGCAAGAGCATCAGAGAGAGATTGAAGGGTTGCTGGAAAACATTCGGCAGCTGAGCAGGGAGCTTCGTCTTCAGATTCTCATCATAGACAACTTCATTCCTCAGGACTACCAGGTGAAGGCAAAGCACCTGAGCCTGAGGCAGGAGTTAGTGCTGTGCCAATTTCAGTTCTCTTGCAGCATATTTTCCTAAAGGCTTATAAAAATAAGAAAACCACATTGACCACATAGTTAACTGTTATAGTCACTGTGTGCCCATGCAGTGGGTCTATTCAAAATCTTTTTTTTCCACTAGCTTGAAGTTGTGCTTGCTAATGTCTGATATTAACACAAAGACTGGATTTTTAAATCTTTGACAGTCTTTGTGACTCCAGTGTACAGAAAATTCACAATGAGGTTAAATATAATGCACACTATTTAATGGGAAAAGGGAAATTCTTTTTATAGTTTTCATTTTTTCCATTTTACAGTGCTTACTGCTGTCTTGATGGTATTGGCATAATGGAAACCCCATGCTTTAGGGGGCTCTCCAGTACATACAGTTTGGGAGTGGTATTTTTCTCTTCTGTAGACTTCAGAAGAGAAATGGGGGATTTTTTTGCACAGGACGTAGCTGTCCTGATAGGAACAACTTCTAAGGAATCAAGATTGTTCTTAAGCAGCTTGTCCAGGCCTTAGGATGTATGTTCTGGGAAGTGCACCTGGAGGGTAGATTGTGCACATCTGACACTTACTGTCCTGCCTTCTTTGTAGGAAATGATTGAGAACTACGTTCACTGGAACGAAGACATAGGAGAGTGGCAGCTGGTAAGAATGGCTGCCTGGCTTGTGTACAAGCTACTGTTAGTATGAGCTTCTGACGGGTTTAACTAAGCCCAGGAAGAAACTGGTGAAGCTGTAGTTAGTTTGCTATGCACAGTAGACTTTACTAATAAACTTGTTTTTCTGTTTATAGAAATGTGTTGCATATACAGGAAACAATATGAGGAAACAGACACCTGTCCTGGATAAAAAAGAGAAAGATGTGAGTGACTGTTGGATTGATGTATTGAACTGTACAGGCCCAAGTCCTGCCTTAGATTGCCACTCTTTATTTAGAGCCAAACTGTCCAATCTCAGTTTTCTTTTCTTTTGAAGATATGAGTCTTTGACTATCATGAAAGCACCATTGATGAGTGTATAAAATTATTCTCATGACTTTGTCTTATGAGACTTTCTGGTGTTTTTCTAGCCCTTTGAAGTGGACCTTTCCCATGTTTACTTAGCCTACACTGAAGAAAGCTTGAGGCAATCTCTGATGAAGCTGGAGAGGCCGAGGACTTCAAAAGGAAGATCCAGGCCCAAGACGGGTAGAAGGTGAAGAACTCTGGGGTATTTATATGCAATGAGGGATTTACCCAAGGGAAGGCTGAAGTTTGTATATGCAAACTTACAACAAGTCTTCAAACATTTGCCTAATGAGAAGGCAAAGGACAAAATTTTTGCATGGTATAGTTCAGTGTTGCCAGATGTGACAGAACCAAGTCTCTTTACTGCACTAGATCTTGTCCAGAAAGACTTGTCTAGGGATTTTCTGGTGTTCTTTTGCTGCATTCTCCTCTTCCAGCTCCTTGCTTTATTTTGCTGCATTTGGTGGTGCAGTTTAACCCAATCTGGCACATTGCCAGTGCAAACACTGGTACCAGTGGAGAGGAGAGGGCTGCTGGGGGAGATTTCAGCATATGCTTTCTTGTGCTTTTTGTTTGGTTGGTTTTGCTTATGGAGAAGTCCTGTCATGTAGTTTTGACTTAAATGTGGCTGGTCCCTGTCTTTTCTAGACAGCATAATGATGTCTGTGTGGTGTTGTTTTTCCCTTTCCTTTCTGCTCTCCAAACAGAAAACGTTCGGCCAAGCCAGGAGCTGTCATTGATTCCCTGCTGCAGTAGTGTCACCTGGTCAGAATTCCTGTAAAAATCAGTGAGTGTATAAGGTTTGGCCAGAATATGGAATTCAAGACATGGCACAGTTTGACATGGCTATAATTTTTTTATTTTAAAAAAAAAAGTATTTTTCCTTAGTTGCCTGTATGTTATATTAACATAATATTAAACTGGTATGTATGATTGATGGTTGTGAAATTCCATGTATTAAATGTGTTGTGCAGGGAAACTTGTTGGTAATCTTTGTTGAAATGTTTGGAAGATAGGGTTCTAGATGTGTGTTTAAGTGCTAGATGTGTTAGTTCAAAACAGTTAAATAAATCCTGAAATTGAGGCTGGTAAATCTGACTTATGCCCTGCTTTGCACATAACTGGCAGCTTTCACTGTTGTCCTCTGTTGCACTGATCTGTGTTTGAATGTAGCTGCTGCAAACCTTTAAGAGCATCAAATCTTTTTATTTAATATTCCTCACTGTGGCTGTTAACACACTGTGTTATGTGTTGAATACACAGTCCTTTTCCCTTTTTGCTGTCTTGCTGTACAGAGAAAGTAGCTGGGTAGGAAAAACATGAACCACAAAAGTCTTGAGATTTCTGAAAAGGGACCATGGGTGTCTAATAGTTCTTTTATTTTAATCGGTTTGTTTGTGATCTGCTGGCACTGTGGAGAATGAGACCTTGGATATTAAGGCAGAAGAGAGCTTTTTTCCTTCTTTTAAGGTTGTGTTACTTTGGCAGCTTTTTATGCTTCAGGGCTGGTATTTTTGTGTGAGTAGTTCTGTAATCCAAACAGCCGAGATGATTTAAGGAGGATGCTGAAACACCAGGACTTGGGGTCAGCCATGGGGCTGTGAGCACTGTGGCTCTGTTTCCTCATCCCTGGCTACAAGGCACTGGGCCCTGCTCTACACTGAGGATAAATTTGACTCTCCTTTAGTAAAACAAAAAGAATTGTCCAATTTTCCCAGAACAATATCCCCTGACATAGCTGGTGCTGTGTTCCTGTGTATACTGTGTGCATCTCTGGCTATGCTCTAAAAGGAAAAATTTTTTGGTCTCTGATGATAACCATTTATTTGTGATGGCTGCTCATTTTTTTTTTAATATTTATGCTGCTAATAGACACATATCACTTTAACATGTTGCTTTTGTGTCTCAGAGAAAATGCATCTCCTTCGGCCTGTGTGTGTTCTATAACTCATCACATCAGCTGTGGGTGTCCCAGCAGCTCCTGTGCAGGGTGGAGGGATGAGCTGTGACCTCATCTAAGGGAGTTCCCTGGAGGATTAAAAGCTGTGATTACTCACAGGGGAAGTGGAGTCCTTCAGTGTGACAGAAAACAAGACAGCTCCTCAGGTGTCTTGAGTCCTTGCTAGTAGCCATATCTGCTTTTACAGAATGTTCCTGTAAATTACCTAAAGACATTAAATTCCCTTTCTTTCTGTCATTATGGTTATCTGGAGGTACCTTGGGGTCTGCGACAGGATCTGTAATAGTTAAAACTGGTCTTGTAAGGACATACTTTGCTCTGAAGATATATTCAGTGCTATTCTAAACAAGCTGTAAGCTTTTTCCTGGTGTTTTTAATGGCTTTTTGTTCTGGAAGAACATGCTGCCCTCTCTGTTGTGGGGAGTGTCACCTGAATTCATACTACATACAGATACAAACACTAGCATTTGTTTTTTCTCGCCCAGCATTTAGGGGTAAATACTCAAAACTTCTTAAATTGAAGCTGTAGTTGGTTTTGCTTGTGAAGAGCTGACCTTATCTTAGATGTGCTTGAATAGAGTTGGATTATCTCATTACATACATACTTCTCATCAAAGTATCCAGACTGAAAATGGCTTAAATGCTGCTTAAAGTCTTCCAGTTCTGAGTCCAAGCAGATAGATGCATAGCTGTGGCCTGTACTACTTCTCAGAACCAGGGATAACTTCTCTTTCCTTTTTGTGTTGTATCTTGTGCTAACATTTATTGAATGATCTGGTTTTGCAGGAGTTAAACCAGAACTGTGCTTTCAGAAAGACCATTGAAAATCCTTTTACCTGACAGGTATCAGTCACTCCAAGATACTGCTGTGAACCATGGTACTCCTTTTAAAATACTGAAACACTTAAAATGCTTCAAATGTAAAGGCATGTGATTTACAATTAACATAACAGTCCTGCTGCTGAAAACTTTTGTACTCTGCATGTTTAAGTGAGCCTTGGAGCAGGGGTAAACAGTAAGTAATTACTTGCACACATTTAATTAGCAAATTGGAGAAATTGGTTATCTCTGCACAGAGGCTTGGAGGACAAATTATTTGCTCTGTAAGAGGATTTTAAATAAAGTGGAACACTCTCCTGGTCACATGCCCTGTCAGCTGGGCTCACCTGTTAAGTGGTGTATTTTGTTGAAGTTCTGGGAAGTTTCTTGTAAAACCAGGGAGTTTGGCTTGTGGATTTACCACATGGGCCCTCTATAGCCCTGCCCATCTGTGAATGTCTACTGGGCCCATAATGTGTTTTAATAAGGACAAGATTTGATTTTTATGGACTTCTAAGAGCTTAATACAGCCTTTCTTGTTGTGGGTCAGTATGTGCTCTGTGGTAGTTATCAAAACTCATCTTACATGACATACACTCTGTGTGCTCATCTTTGCATTTGCTAACAGAAGATTCTCCTCATTCCAGAACATTGACTTAACAATGAGATTTTTGCTTAATGTTGTATAAATGAATTATTTCATATTTAACTTGTTCCTAATCCTTTAAGAGGAGGGGAAATGGTCCTTAGTGCCTTTTACTGACTACACTGTCTGCACATGTCCAGCTTTCACCTTTCTCCACAGTTCTGCTTAGCCAGGCCTGCATAGAGGGAAAAACTGCTAGTCTGTATAATTTGTCTTTCTGTTTGTTTTTTTTTTTTTAACTCTGTTTATTTCTGACTATATCTTGTTTTGTTAAAATTAATTCATTATACTGTATATATCAATATTGTGTCCCTGGAGCATGTTCATACCATGAAATAAAAATCCTGATTCCTAATTCCACCTTGTATGCATGTTCTCCAAATAACATTGTACACAGCATATCTTTTTAACTCAGTTGTGTCAGGACTGGGTGAGGAAGGGTGGGTGAGGTGCTTCTGTAGCTCTGAGCTGCACAGCATGCTGGGGAAATGTTTGGGATGTGTTGAATCCTTATTGCCCAGCCCCAGGTTGTGGGCAGCAAGACCTGGTGGAAGATAGTGTGAGTGTACCTGCAGTAGCTGAGTGTTGAGCTCTGTTGGCTGCATGAGCTGTGCTGCTTGGCAGTGCCTGTGGGCCCCAGCTCAGCCCCAGGGACCAGGTTTTCCATGCTCTGCAGGCTCTGCAGTCCCCAGGGTGCTGTGACTCAGCTGCTGCATGAGCCAGGCCCTGCACAGCCCCAGCCTCTCCTGGGCCACAAAGGGCTGTGCCATGTGCAGAGGTACCAAAGGGGCTGTCAGTAAAGTGACCTGGCTGCTCCCTTTGCAGCTCCAGCACGTGCTTTTGAGTTCCCAGCTTTCAGGAGCATGCCCCATGTGGCCTGGCTTCTCCTTGGGCTTTTCCTTCTGTTCACACCTGTGTTCCTTATGTTAACATGAGCTTAATGCCATAGCAGGACAAATTGTTTGCCCCTTCCTAGCCACACTACCCTTGTTCCATCAACTTGGAACTCTCTTAACTGTCGCCTTTGTGTAATGTCCTATGCAATGCCAGCACCTTTAGTCCAAAAATACATTTATTTAAAGAATTATTATACATAATCTTTGAAAAATAGGGTTATAGTTTAAAAAACCAAAGTGTTTTTTCACTGCCGATTCTTATACTCTTCTTGGAGGACGTGGTGTAATTCCTTGAGGAAGTTCTTCAGTGAGGTGGTGCTGCCTGCTGCCACAGGACACGGCTTCTGGAATGGGAAACGGGCTGTTAAAAAGCTTCTGGGGTGGGATTGGCTTCTGCAGCTTGGGTAGGGCTGCTGACAGCAGTGGGAGTGTAAAAAAAAAAAAAAAAAAAAAAAAAAAAGGTGACCAAGGGAGAAGCCTGAGGGCTGTGGGCAGTGCAAGAACTGTGCCTCACCTTGTGCCTTGCCAGGCTGAGCAAGTTGTCACAAATGCCCCCGAGGTACCTGTGGCAGCTCTGGCTCTCCCGAGCAATTGTGGCAGCTTTGCATAAGATCTCTGTCTTGTTACCTCTCTGGGGAAAGACACATGGATCTTTTAAAAACTCTTTTGTATAGTCATGGCTTATTAGCAGCAGATTAAAACACTACAAATAATAAACTTCTAAAGGATAGGTAAAAATTGTGGTTTGAGATGCCAAAGCCTCCCTGAAGCTTCCTAGCTCTGTCTGTGCACCCCTGGCACTGGTCCCATCCCTGTCCTGGTGAGGAGGAATCCACCCCAGCAGAAGCTGTGGCAGTGGGGCACAGCACTGGGCACCCCTGTGCTGGGCATCCAGCTCCTGCTGCAGGTGCGGATGTGGCACCCTGGGAAGCTGCTCCCTGCAAGAGAAGCTGCTTTGAGCAGACAGGGAGGCTACAGGAACAGCAAAAGCACCTGAGAAGAGTTTGCCTTCGTTAGGGGCTTTGAGAAGCCCTACAGCAGAGACACGTGGAAGATGAGCAGTGCTGGTGGCAATAAAATAACGATTTGCTTTCTTCCCCGGGGCTGCTCCCAGTGCTGCCTGCTCTGTCTCAGCTTTCACAGCATCCTCAAACAAGTGACCAGTCCGTCCCTGTGAGCAGGGGCAGCAGTGAGTGTGGGGCTGTGCAGCACCTCGGGCATCTCCTCTCACTGCAGGGCTGCAGGAGGGTGTGGGGGTCCCCTGGGGGCTGCTGAGCCCCAGCCCCAGTGAAGGCCACTGCACCCTCGGGTGCCACCAGGCGTGGCATGAGGTGAGGGCATGGGCTTTCTGTGAAAACAGGAACTCAGGGGCTGGGGAGCGTGGCTTAGGCAGCAGTTTTCAGAGCAAAAAGAGGCCTTGTTATCTGCCATTAAATCTTGTGCTGACTGCAGAGCCTTCCCCAGATAAGGGGCTAAAGAGGGATACCCAGCTCTCAGGATGCTGTGCAATAGGTGTGTGTGGGTGTCTGAGCTGGTGACAGCTCTCCAGGGCAAAGGGAGCTGTTCCTCTCTCTGAAAAGCTGAAACCTCTGTTTGCTGCCCAAGCACAGGTGCCCATCCCTGCCCTTGCTCTGGGCTCTCCCTGTCCCCAGGGTGGCCAGAAGCCACCAGTGCTGCTTTGGCTGGAGGTGGAGATGGCTGTGGGAAGGTGAGGGCACCTGTGCAGGGCACTGGGAGTGGTGAGAACCAGCTGGGCAGCCCAACGTTTGTGCTGGGGGCTCACAGTGAGCTCCTGCTCCTCCACAGCACCACACCAGGACAGGCAGGATCCCAGGCTTCCCACCTGCCTCCCACCTCCCTGTGCTCTCCTCTGGCCCCCAGCACCCTTCCAGCACCCATCAGGGCTATATGGTTGGGGTTTTTTCCTTACCTTTTGATCTGCAAAAATATTTATCACATTCATCTTGTAACAGGAAACCTTTATGAAGACACAAAAGAGAGGAGCAATCAGGCTCCAGACAGCACAGATCCATCCTGACGTGCACTCACAGACACATCCACCCGCCCCCAGGCCCCAGGAACCTTGTGAACCCTGTGCTCATCACCTTCCTCTGGCTCAGCATCGCTCCCTCCGAGCCTGGTGAAACAACCTGTTCCTCCCATCCGTGAGTAAAGCACCCACCAGCCCTACCTCCTTCTGCTGCAGCCAGTCCAGCAGCCCCATGGTCTCCTCCAGCGTCTTGCTCCGGAGTGTGTGTGGAGATGGAAGAACCACGTCAGCCAGGCAGGCTGACAGCACCAGGAGGGCCAGCAGGACCTGGACCAGGGGACTCATGGCCTGCTTGGGCTGGACCCCTTCAGCTCTTAGTCTCTGGATTGTTTGGTGACCTGTAACTGTGTGCGCTTTTCTGGAGGAAGCACCTCAATTTATTACTGTAAAATTGCTGAACCAGAAGGAAAAACTTATTTTTCCCTTATAGGCACTTTCCAAAGTTGCTCCCGATTAGGAGAGCAACAGCTCTTTTTTGTGCAAGTCAAAATTTTCTTCTGATCTTGCATTATGAAATTTCCACTGTAAGGTGAGAATGGCAGGAGTCAGGTCACATACAGTATATAAGCCTGGCTTGGGGATTCTCCATTTCTCCATATCTCAAATCTTTCTCTACAAGGTGAATTGGAAGCGGTTAAACTGGGTAGCCCACTGCGCTGACACACTCCAACAGCAACACTTTTCTTTTTATCTTCCTTTGAGTATCCTGCAAGTTCTTCTATTGTGTTTCATTTGAATATCTCCAGATCACGCAAAGCATCCTTCATCTGCACACTGATTTCCGTCCCTGGGTTTTTAACCTGGGGAGGAACAGAAAGAATGGCAGAGCTGTGTGGGGACAAACCTGAGCAGGAGCAGGGCATCAGCCTGGGGGGATTGTGGAGATCTGGGGACCCTCCTGACCAAAGAGGATCCCCAAAGCAGCGTGGCATCCTGCAGGCTGTGTGCAGGGGAGTGGTGTGGGAATCAGGGTCCTGCTGTCAGTGCTGGGAAACTGGGGCTTGGTGGCCCTGTTGCAGAGTTTCAGGGAGCTGGAGGCTGCCCTGTCCATCTGCCCTGCCTGGGGAGCAGCAGCCTGAGTTTTCAGACAATGGGCTCTGCCAGCCCCACCAGCCGGGGCTGCCACAGGAAATGGCACCGAGAAACGCTGAGCTGGGAAACTTTGGAGTTTTGTAATAACTAATAGGGATTTTTCTAACTCAAACAGCAACTTGCCACCAGATAACAACTTGTGAGCACTTGATGAATCCGGGAGTGGCCAGACTGAGAGTAATTTTGTTTGTCTGGTTCCGAGATGCCCCGGATGAAGTTAGGTGAAGTCACTGGCACAGAAAGGCCCTTGTGAGGGATTTGCCAGTGGAGAGCTGTGCTGTGCTGTGGAGGGCAGACAAGGGAGCATCCTTGGCCTCCAGGGATGGTGGGTCCTCACAGCACACACAGAGCTGTCCCGCTGGTCTGGGAGGAGTGGTGGTGATGGGAGGATCCCTGCCTCAAAGTGATGCTGCAGAAGGTGATGGAGGCAGTAAACCCATCCTGCAGACACAGGGATTCCCCAGTGATCATGGTGAAAAGCTCTAAAGCTGGAATCAGTGAAGAAAAAATGCTCAAATCACAGAAAAAGTTAACCTTTGCTCTACCCAGGCTGAATCATGGTGGAAAACTGCATTGCTCTGTGATGAGAAAGTCACCAGTTGTGTTGGGCTTGCATGGCAAGGTTTTGATAATGGGGACCTGCAGGGCTGGGTTCTGTGAGAAGCTGCTGGAAGATTTCCCAATGCCTGATGGAGCCAACTCCAGTTGCTCCAAGAGGGACGTGCTGCTGGGCAAGGCCCTTTGGCAGCAATGGCAGTGCCCTGGGGAAAATCCCTGCACAACTGCAGCTGGGAGAGAAAGGAGAGAAAATCAGGAGCAAATTAAGCCTGGGAGGAGGGGAGGAGTGGGGCTAAGGTGTTCTAAGATTTAGTTTTTATTTCTCCTTATCCTATTCTGATTTGATTGACAATAAATTGAATAATTAAATAGCTAAACTAATTTTCCCCCAGGTTGAATCTCTATTGCCTATGACAGTAATTGCTGGTTGTTTTTTCCTTGTCCTTACTCACAAGCCTTTTGTCACATTCTCTCCCCATGCCCAGCTGAGGGTGACAGGGGTGCTGTGGTGGGACCTGACGTCCCTCCAGGGCCAATAATCCAACACAACAGCAAATGAAAAGATTCCACGTCCTTTCCCAAGGGTGGGATGGAGCTGATGGCCCCATTACTCTCTGAAGGGACAGCTACAGCCCCCGTGGGGTCCCCACTCTTTCTGGAGCCCTGGCTGTGCCTTCATCCCAGCCACCACCCAGGGATGAGCCTGCCCTGTGTCCCTGCCAAAGAAAGTGCTTGATCCAGAAATGTCTCCTCAGTTTTTCTCCTCTTGGAGCTCCTTGTGCTCTGTGGAGCCTCTCCCATCCCACAAGGATCCCGCCCAGGCTCTCCAGCACCAATCTGCCTGTGGCTGCTGAGCCTGGGCTCTGCCAGAGGTCACAGCCACCAGCTCAGATCTCCCTCAGTGTCCCAACAAGAGGGATTCCAGGACAGCCACTGGGACAGGGCCTTGAGGGTTTGCCCAGCTCTCACATCCTGCTGGTGGCAGCAGGGATCGTGGAACCACAGGATCACAGAACAGGCTGGAGGGGACCCACAGGGGTCATGGAGCCCAGCTGCTGCCCTGCACAGCACCATCCCAAAGGGTCACACCGTGTGCCCGAGGGTATTGCCCATGTTCTGTTCCCATGGATTCCTGCTGCTGCCATGCCTGGTGCTGATTGTGCTGGGGTTTATCCAGGGCAGATCCCGAGGCTGCAGCTGAGCCCCTGTTGCAGGCATTTGGAGCATGCATAACAATTTCCAGCAGTTATTTTGTGGATTTGTCTCCTACATGTGTGCTGCTGGCACCAAGCAGGTTCTGGTCCATGAGCCAGCCCCATCCCTTCCCTCTCCCATCAGACAAGCCTTCCCCTGCCTGCAGCTCCACCTGGGCTCCTGCTGGCTCCTCCTTCAGCCCCCAGACCACAGCCTGCACCCCAAAACCCCCCTCCACCATGGCCCCAGGCACAAGGGCCTCTTCCCAAACAAAGGCTCTCCTCCTTCCTGCTCCAGCCCTTCCTTTCACCAATTTCCTAAGCCACAAGCCAGGTGGGTTCTTTGGTGCCTTTTCCTTTCTCAAGGCTTTGCTCTCAGTGGCAGAGTGGGTACATTTTCTGTGCATTGCCCCAAAAATGCCAGCATTCCTCACCAGACAGCTCCCCCAGTGCTCCTCACTGGCTGCTGAAGGTAAGAGGGAAATGACAGCATAAACTATGGACACCAAGAGCTCTTAATTCAGTTGTTTATTGCTTAAGCCCAGGGACACTTAAAAAAAAATCAGTGATAGTTGATATTAACAAAATAACAAAATGAAGACATTCAAACACGTGGCAATTTGAATATATTAACTCTCATAATACCAATATTTTAAATAGAAGAACAATAAATTACAGATCAGCACATGTTCATTCGTTGTTGTGCAAAGGCAATCAGACAGTAGGTGTTCCCTAAAATGAGGTAGCAGTATTTTAAATATGATTGTATTCCACAGAACTACCATGTAATTTCAAAATACACCTTAAATACTGGCTTTTCCTTTTTATTTTAGGTCCTCAGCAAAGAAAAGCTTTCAACAGCCAGGACTTTTTGGTCTTGAATCTTTAGGTTACACACTATAAAAATAAGTTATTTAAATAACATATAATAATAAATAAACAAACTTCAGAAGTATGATGTCAGTGAGCACCCATTAGATTCAAAGTTATCCTACAGACTCTCCTGTCTTCAGTATAAATAACTTAAAAGCCACCTACAATAGAAGAGACACTGAAATTGCAGTAACAGGTCCAGCCCCAGACCCGTTTCCCCTCCCAGCCTTTGCTCTCGGGTGCTGCACTGCCCCAGCTCTGCTCCCTCTCGGCTGCACGCAAACAGCACCTCGGTGAAAAATTCACCATTTCGCGCTAGATTTTGATCTCTTTAGGAAGAGGAGAAGATTGTGAAGAAACCTGCCGTCACTAAGGGGAACAGGAAGCAGATAATCTGGTTTTGGTTTTGGTAGGTGCTGCAGATGAATGAGTTAACGCTCGGGCTCCTCGGAGCAGCAGAGGATGCTCTGCCCCCCGCATCCCTCCTCCGGGAGCTGGATGAGCCGGGAGAGCTCGGGCAGCCCTGCACAAACGACACCTCTCCTGCTGGGGCTGAGCGGGTCCAGCACGCGGCTCTGGCACGGGAAATCTGGGATGTCAGAGCCCGGAGCAGCGGAGGAGCCGGGACACACCCGGGAGAGCTCCGGGGGCCGGGAGGGCCGGAGAGAGCTGGGGGAGTGCACGAAACGAGGAGCAAAAGAAACAAAACAAAACGAAACAATACTAAACCAAACCAAAGGGCTCCGCAGAGCCGGTTTGGAGCTGTCAGCAGCCAGAGCCGCTCCGTGCCCGTCACTGCGCTGCCCGCCAGCCCCGGCGCCTGAACACCGCCTGCGTGAAGTTCCCCAGCGCCGGCAAGAAGTGGCGCAGGTAGATCTCGTTTTCATCGCTCAGGACGCAGTTCTGGGGAAGGAAAAGTGTGAATACATCAGAGCTGGCAGCAGGGTTTAGCAGCTGCGTCGGTGGGATGCTTTGTTCGCCTCCACTGCCCCATAAATAACCCAGAGTGCTGAGGATGCTGGCCCGGGAGGACAGGAGCTGTCCTTTGCTCAGAGCAAGCGTCTGGCCCCGGTGCCCAGCAGTGTCACTCACATGGCCACTGCTCTGGGGTGCCTGGGGCTGGTGGGAGCTGCCCTCCTCCTCCCACAGAGGCAGATTAGCCCGAAGCACTGGTGGGTTTGCAATGCCCAGCTCTGGCCCCACTCAAGAGAACAAATTCTGATCACCCCTGTGGCAGCCCCAGCGTGGGGGCACAGGCACCATGGGGCAGAGCTGTGGAGCACAGCACAAGCAAGGAGGAGCACCCCTGCTTACCTTCCTGCCATGCAGGAGCTTCAGGTTCCTGACGAGTGGCTCGTAGGTTTCCTTGCACCGAGTGACTTTAGTGAGTGCCACCTCTGCCTGGCACAGCAGCTCCTCGTCTGGCAGCTGGGGAACACGGAGGGGGTCATTAGAACCATGCAGCTGAATTAAGCTGAAGTTGCTTGTTCAGGAGTGCAGGGCTGGCAGGAGGTGCCCCAGGAGTCCCTGAGGTGCTTTCATGTCACAGCAGTGTCCCCAGGGCTGGGGCAGGGCTGTGGGCTGCAGGCAGCGCTGGGGCACAGCCAGCCTGGAGCTGACACTCGCCCAGCAAGGGGCACTGAGCCCACTCAGGGGCTGATAACTACACATGCTGTGCCCCAGGGCTGTGTCTGGAGTTATGATAAATGCATTTTCAGCCTACCTCTGCATAGTATTTACCTTTTGATCTGTGAAGGCAATCTGTGCCACTCGGGTGTCATTGCAGGGCAGCTGCAGAGGCAACACAGGGAGAGCCATGGTTATGAGAGTGCCACTGTAAGACCATCACCGTGAGGCCATCCCCAGGGATGTGCCCTCTCCCAGGAAGGGCCATCAGGTGTCCTTCTCTCCAGCAGGCCATGGCATGGATGCACCCTTGGTGCTGCCAGCGCTGAGATCCACCTTTCAGCAAATTGTTCCCAAAGAGGCTCCTGGACACAGCACCTGGGTTTGCAGAGCTCTTGTTTGGGAAGGCACAGGAGAATCCCTGTGTGCTCTGTGGGAGTAGAGAAGGGACCCCCCAGCAGCTCACACTGCCCAGACCACCATGACCATGTCCCTGAGCTGCCTCTGTCACCCTGACACAGGTTTTCTTGCTCCTCAGCACTTTTTTCCTGCAAAGTAGGTAATGTCAGGTGGAAAACTTCATCTGACCCAACCCCAGGAGCTCCTTGTACCACCAAGCCAAGTGCTGATCACACAAAGCCTAGGCTGAAATGGGCCAGGGTCCCCACATGGTAGGTGGGATGGAGTGGGTTGAGCCAGCAGGAAGGGCTCCTGCCACCCAGGAGGGCACCAGCCCCTGTGGTGGCAGTCCAGTGGCTGGCCTTGGACACTGAAGAACATCATCATCCTCATCATCATCATCCTCAACATCATCATCATCATCATCATCATCATCATCCTCATCATCCTCATCATCCTCATCATCCTCATCCTCATCATCACCATCATCATCATCACCATCATCATCATCACCATCATCATCAACAACGAGGCCACAAAACAAAGCAGCATTTACCTGCACTTGTGAGTTGAACTTGTGGATCAGGCTGGTGACCTCGTTCAGTATTTTGTGGGGAGGCAGGGTGGCGGCTCTGGCACAGACGAGCTGGAGCAGCGAGAGCAGAGTGAAGGCTGTCTTCAGCGAGGGCAGCATTCTGTCACCGCTGTCTGGGCGCGTCCTGTGCAGGCTGGGCTGGGGGGCCAGGCTCTCTGTGCCTCTCTGCTTGACACAGCACCATTTTTATACTGTGGAGAAGGACCTGTATCTCCATTGTGACTGCCAAATTAGGTGTCTTCCTGTGCACAGAGGATGCAGTGGGAAGGGAGATACAAGAAAGGCGTTACGTAATGCTGGCAAAGACCTCTCCATAACGTTGAATAACGTTATCTATTAGTCTATATGTACATGCAGATTTTAATCACCTAACTGATAGGCAAGGAGATACTGGGAAGAGAAGATGAGAATTTCTTTTCGGTGTTCAAGGATCTGTTTGCTACCGAGCGTGTTTGTAACGTGCTGTGTGTGGAAAGCCATGGACACGTGCAGGACTGAACCACATTGCAAGGCTTGAGTAAAGTCAAGGCATGATCTTATGTCCAGAGAAATATCCATTGGTGCTTTCCTGGTCTCCACAATGGAAAGGACAAACAGTTATGCAGGAGGATCAGCTCTGGAATGTGCAGGGTTGGATGCCTGCAAGGCAGCCTTCAGGGAAGGGCCTGTCACAGGGATGCTGTTGGAGAGGAAGAGCTGAACTGTGTGCTAGAAAATATTCATGTCCTGTGGCCATAATAGCAGTAGCCCCAGCAAGCTCAAATCGTCAAAGATTTGAAGGAAAAGAAAACCTCAAAACTTTTATCAAGATGTTAAACCTGTGCAAAAAAAAAAAGTGTTCTTGCTTGTAAAGGAAGAAGTAGCTGAGCAGTAGTTTTCTGGCATGTGGGTATTTTTGGTTTCAAGCAGGACTTACTCAGCTCTGTAGCACAAATCCCATTGTGGGAGGATAGCTCTGGTAGCACCTAGCTTGGTGTCCTTCAACATCCCATGGTGTCCCATGCTGTTCCATGTCATCCCATGCCATGCCAAGTTGTCCCTCTCATGGCATCTAAGGGGACATCAGAAAACCAACAGTAGTTCAGGGATTCAAGCCACTGCATTCCTGAGCAAGACAGCAGAAAAAAACCCACAATTGTTTCCCACCATGGCTGGTCTTGCCAGCAGAAATTTTGTGGGGAAAAAATTGACTTGACAGAATGCCTAATTTCTTCTCCAAATTCTTAAATTACTTCTGCTGCTTCCTCCTGCATGCACAGGTGAAGCAGCACCTTGTGGCTCTGCTGTCACCAGCTCCCCATGGCCCTGCAGTGCTGCTGCCCCAGCTGGGACAAGCTGGTACCTGCTTAGAGGATTACAAATAGTGCAAACTGTTAAATTAATTCAGAAACTATAGAAACATTTAAGTTCAAAACCTTTGAATGAAGCCCAGCTTCAGCTGGTACCTGCTTAGAGGATTACAAACAGTGCAAACTGTTAAATTAATTCAGAAACTATAGACACATTTAAGTTCAAAACTTTTTTCCCCCCAAATTTTCAGTGAAGCTGAGGTGTCACAGAGCCTGAGGGAGCCTGAGGAAACCTGAACTTCATATTTCAAACAAACTCCTTCCCACTGCACTCCTTCTCCATGGGATGACCATTGACTTAAGGGTGCAGTGGTGGGAATGAACTGCTCCTGTATCAGCCTGACAAACTTTGTTTTCCTGAAAAAAAGATGTTGACAGTTCCCAGTCATTGAATTTCCTGTGAATTTGAGAGGCTGGGTCAGAGCCAGGGGGAGCCTGGAGTGCTGCCATCACTGCAGGTGGAGGGGCTGGTGCACACCCAGGGCTGCATGTGCAGAGTGTGTTCTGTCCACCTGCCCCAAAGCTGCTGTCCCTGGCTCCCCTGAGCCAAGCTGCTGGAGCAGGATCTGCCATGACCCCAGGAAAGATCCCGTGCTGCCACCACTGTGCCCTGGAGCAGTGTCCCAGCGGGGTCACAGGGCTATGGGGCTGAGGAGACTGCTCCCCTGGTTTTGCATTGCCCCACTCTGCAAACCATGCATTGGAGAGTAAAGGCCACCTCCCCCAAGGGCAGATAAAATCATTCCCCAAACTATTGATAAAGCAACATGAACTTGCTGATGGGAAAAGCTGACATGTACCAATTTGGGTTGTGGGAGTAGAAAATGATACCTAGAAAGGGGAGCCCAGTTCTGAGAAACAGCATTGAGTGGGGGGCTCATGAGAGAGGGGATCAGAGCTCCTTGGAGCATGGGAGCTGCAGGGAACCAAAACAGCTCCTTCCAAGAGTCTTGGGCAGTCAAACTGTCCTCGGGGTGCTGGGACACCTCAACCAGCCCAGTGCTGCTGATCAGAGTGGACACAGAACCCCAGGGCTGTGAGCCTAGCCTGAAGTGGGACTACTTGCCATAGAAGAGTTGGTTTTGCTTTTGCTGTTTTTTATGTCCAGCTGCAGCCAGAGGCAGAATACAGAGGGGTCCCAGAGGTCTGTGCCCACTCTGCTTTGCCACCCCATGCTCTTCATGCTGGATTTAAGCCACCCCAAGTAGGTCCCAAGCAATTCAGAGAAATGATCCAGGTGGTTATTTTAGGTACATTGTGCTCCTCTTGCCCCCATGTGGAGGAGGACCAGGGGGTGATGCTAAACATTGGCCCAGCACTGGCTGGGCCTTTCCACAGCTGCATCTCTGATGATGACACCAGAAAACAGAGAAGTCGTCTGAAGAGACCCTCAGTGCAACCAAACCCCAACATTTTGCTTTGGTCTGTACCCAAAACCATAGCTTTTTTCTTTATTTTTTTCCCAGCAGCAAAGCCAAGGAAGGATGCCACAACCACCACACAAAGGAAGAGCAGAGGGGTTGGCTGGAGTCATGGCCACGACCAGCAGGGGATGGCTTTGGTGGACATGGATGGAATTGATGGAATCAGTGGGCAGACATGGGTGTGCCCAATGGCTCTCAGATTTACAGGGGCTGCAGCTCCTGGGCAGTGCTCCCTTCCCTACCCTGTCTGCAGGAAATGGGGGAGTGCCACTCCATAATTTGTGGGCTCAGTTTGTGCCTCCCCAGTCAAACAGGCAGCAACTTCACCTTGGTACTGGGCCATCCCAGTGGCTGCTGGCTGGCAGGAGGGGTGGAACTGATCCCACCCAGCTGCTTTGGGCATCCCTGGCTCAGCCTGGGAGGAGGACCCCAGCACAGCTGCTGGGAAGGCACCTGCTTCTCCCACCTGCTGCTCTCTCCTTCCCCTGCAGTCTCCTCATGCTCAGTTCCCTCCCCCTGGCACTTTGGAGCAAGGGGAGGCAACTGAGTCACCTTCCCACCTTTGCTTAGCAGCCAAATTCATCCTGTGGCAGGTGGAGGATTTGTGGAGGGACAGGATGGGATCATGGCATTAAGAAACCATGTCACAACTCAGGAGGTCCAGAGAATGCTTTAATTTATATAAATAACTTCACTTTGTCCTCGATGGCCTGATTTTGGATGACCCTCCTAACCATTTTCTCAATTCCCACACTATTCCAGCATTGCCTTCTATGAAATGCCCATGGAGAAGCCATCACACATCTTCCAGGCCATTCTCTCATGTGTGCTGTTCCGTACTTAGCAGAGCAATTAAATAAAACATTTTATAAGCTGAAAAAAAACAAATGTGGGTCACAGCATAATGTACAGCATCAGCACATGTAGTATCTCTTGAATCAGTGGTTTATTGCCTTTACAAGCAGAGTTCTCCCCTGTGCAGGGCTGGCAGTGCTGGAACCTTCCTGCTTCCTTCAGCTCCTGCAGCTGGAGGGAAGGGTGCACTACAGCTCCAGAAATTCCCTTTTCCTGTGTAGATCAAATTACACAAATAGGATGGAGCCAGATGAAGGAGAATTTGCAAATTGCATGGTATTCCCCAACAGTGTCATCTTGCAGTAGGCAGAGAGCAAATGCTGGCTCCTGGTAGATTGCCCAGGGGCAAACCCTGTCATAGTGAAATAGATGAGATGATACTTGGTGTGACATTTAAATGCAAAGTTGCAGGGAGACAGCAAATGATTAAGCTTTTGAAAGCATCATCTATATTTATTGCTTTGGTTTGTGGTGTTTATTTGTAGATAAGCTCATCTGCTTCTGCTTTTTAATGTAATTTCTAGGGCACGTAAAAGCTCTTTGCCTAAAATGTTGCATGTAGAAGTTGCACCTAGGAGTAGTGAGTTAAGCCAGCTTTTTATTTCAGGCAGGTCATAAAGCAGTTTTTGTTATAAAAATATTTTTTAAATTAATCTTCTCTGAAGTTTGCAAACCCAAAGTACTTCAGGGCAGGTGTTACGCAGCAGCCTGTAAACAGGCAGCAGAGTTGTGCTGCAGAAGAAATACTGAAGGAAGCGTCAGAAAATCAAAGTATTGGTTTTCTATTGCTAATGTAAATTCCACTTAGAAACTCCTGTTTAGACAGGAGTGCCTTGGAGACCTCTGGGTTTTCTTCCCAGTGAAAGTAGTTCCTGCTGACTAAGGGCAGACAAAGCAAAAATGGACCTGGTACTGAAGAAATGGGTGCTGTGGCACAGAGGTGGAAGGAAAGCCTCTCACCTGAGCAGTGCATGCCAATGCCCTCCATCTCCTGCAGACCCCTGGCTCCAAAAGCATTTGCCAGGGCTGAGGCTGCAGCCAGACTGGAATTACTTGGGAGGGATTTGCACCCAACCAACCCTTCCAGGCCAACAGGCACTGTAGGTGTTTGGTGCTCTCAGACAAGTGGTTTGCAATTACCATCCCAGGCAAATGCCCGAATCTCAGCTCAATTCCCCGCTGCAATTTCACTCAGTTGATATTTTTGCTATTTTGCAGCTGTTATTTTTGGCTCTTCACCAGGGTGTATCTGAGTGTGTGCATGGATTGCTCTCTGGAGGGGGGGGTGCTGTGGTCTCCCTGCTGGAAATCCACCCCCAATCCCACCAAAATGGGAACTGGACAGAAACTTTCTCCAGCACTTTGCCACCTGCCCAGTGAGTTACAGCAATAAATCTGTGCCCTGTTTGCCACAAAATGTCTCTGCTTGGTTCTGCACTTGGTGTGTTATCAGGTAGGGGCAAGAATCCCTTTGCTGGGGTGTCCTGCTCCTGTGCCACCCTCCCCTCCAGCCCTCCCACGCTGGGTGGTGGCTGTCCCCGTGTGGCAGGGCAGGAAGCCATGGCACAGCAGGGATCCCCCTGCCCGTCTGCTGCTGCTTCCTGTGGGCACAGCTGAGGTGCCAGCACTGCCAGCACCAGAGCAGTCAGGGCCCTTCCTGCCCTCACTCTCCCAAGGTGTCCATCAACAGCAGAATATCATGGAAGTCCTAGAAGTTTCTCTTACACTTGATTCACATAAACACATTTTTTATTTTCCAGTCCACATGAAAACCATGGGGCTGGCAGAGTCTCTTTTCCATGCCATTGGCTGTAAAGGATTATTCAAATTATTCCGTGAATTTTTGGAGATAATTTTAATTTATTTGATATAGGAGAGGTTGGTTTCCCACTACATTTCCTGTATTTTCCCTATGTTCTGGAAAAACTTTTAATGTCAAAGTGAGGATAAACTTGGGAAAGGCCAATTAGGTAAAAATGCCCCCAAAGTGGTTTCCCAGTGACTGGGGTCACCCTGACCCTGGTGGCATGCAGCTTCAGAAAATTTAGGCAGAAATACTCCTTAGCTGAAGATCTTGGTTTCTGTCATTTCTCTTTAGGGCACCTCCTGAGGCCTGAGGGCCTTTGCCAGTGAGAAGAACCAGAGCTGGGGGACACTGGGCTCTGTCCCTTCCCCTGCAGATGTCCACTCCTCAGCAGCTGCTGCTAGAGGTGTGTGATGGCAAGTGAGGGGCTCAGCTGCACCTGCTCCATCAAGCTCTGCCAGCCCCAGGCCCTGCCTACATAAGCCAGCTCTGCTTGCACCCCGCCCCTGTCAACTCCTCCTTATCCCTGCAAAATAAAGGGATTCCTGCACCCTGGAAGAGAAGGAAGAAAACATGCAATGCTCTTAGGCTCATTTAAGCATTTGCCAAAGAGAAATGTCCTGATGTTACAGAAATTAACTTTCTTTAATGGTGGTTTAAAGGTTTTTCCTCTCAAATTGTGCTTTGGTCATACACCGTTTGCTGAGGAGGGTCAGCCCATCACTGCTGATTGCAAGAATTTAAAGAATTGCAAATCCAGCTCCTGCTCGTGGACTCCTACCAAGAATTCAAGGTAGCCCCTGACTCACCTACAAAGAAACAGAAATTCCTTCCCTCAGGGCTTGCATGGCTTTGGAAGCAGCATGCTTTGTGCAGCCTCAGGACTCTGATGATCAGGCCCTTTTGCAGTAGGCCACCCCCATGGCTTTCCACTGTCACTCCCACTGAGAAGCAGGTTCCCTGGGAATGCCAAGCTGCAGGACCCCTAGCTGTTGTCACTCCAAGGAAAAGAGCTTCAGGAAGAGCTCAGAGCAGGGCAGGCAAAGCTCAGCATCCACACTAAGTCTCTGAGACACTTATGCTCCATTTCCCCCTTTGCAGACACTGCCATGAAGAATTAGAACTCACTGAACAGAGAATCTACTCATTCACCTGGTTAGAGATGGGCCTTTGCTTTATTCTGAAGCAAGGGAAGATTCTGTCTTTGAACAGCCAGAGTTATGTCACCCTGCAGAGAAAGCAATAAAAGTTCTCTTTGAAGCTTGTCACTTTTGGGTAGATTAGGTGGGTAGCAATGAACACACCTTCAACCAAAGCGCTACCCATCACTGCTGACCTTGCCAGAGATGGAGAGCAAGCTGTATTGCCCTGGCAGAGCTGCAGCTATTCCAGAGAACCTGCAACTTGTCCCACACAACATGCAAAAAGAACATCACAACTTTATTTCCACTTTTAAAGAATAAAATACATCAACATTTAACTGTGTGGTAGTCATTTAAATTCTTTCAAATTCTGTTGATTCCTAAGCCCAGGCACAGAAATATGTAGAAAGGTAAGAAATTTAAAAGTATCACATTTTAGACTCTGGCTAAAATTGTTACAAATCTTCAGTAGAATATGATAGGAAGGAACTACATTTTCAGACACCTACACTGAGCTCTTCACGTCAGGCACTGTATAATGTATCAGGTTAGGCTGCCTCTAATATGTCATTACTTGACATTCTAATGAACATAGGAGCCTAGGGAGCTGACACTGCATTTCATGATCTCAGAGCACTGGTCAATGTTCTTCTTTATCCTGTAGAATGTTTCCACATACTCAGAACGGCCCAGAAGTTCAACAAAATCTTCATCATGAGTAATCACCAGCAGCTGAAAGTTGCGTTGGTGTAAGCGGCTCTTTATTATCCTACAAAGAGATATCAGAGGGTGCACTTACCTACATCCCTGCTAGCATCAGAGAGCTTGCACAAACATTGCACAAAAACATTTCAGTATTGATAATGAATGATGTGATACCGAGTAATCTAATGCTGATTACCCACTCTTTTTAACCACATTAAAAAACCCCTTCAAATTATATAAGAAATACCTTTTTCTTTTCCAGATAGAGATGGAATCTAAACTACTCACAACAAAGACACGCCAGCTTAAAATATAATTCACTACTGGCAAATGGGTATTGCAGAATCCCCCACTGTTAAGCACCACAAGGAGAGCTCACTTACTCCACCAGGGCGTGTGCCAGGGACTCGATGTTTTCTCGGTCGAGGTTGGTTGTAGGCTCGTCCAGGGCCAGAATGCCACAGTTGATACAGAATGTTTCTGCTAGAGCAAGGCGAATGATGAGAGAAGCAAGCACCTGAGGGAAAGGAAAAAACACAAACATCTCAAGCTTCAAACTGTTTAAAGAGGATCTACACAAAACAACCTGTTTTTAATGCCATTACAAACAGTGACTGAAGTTTACAGAACAATGTGCTGACAGTTGACAAAATGACAGTAACTAATTACTGAAAAACTACATTGAAACTTCTAGTTTGAATTCAAAGATTGACTCTACAAAGAAGCACTCAAAATTCAGAAGACACTGAAAGTAAGGATTCTAATCTGAGGCAAAGCCACAATGACACTGCCATTCACATTACCCCTACACTCTGCTTGAGCCCACCCCACTGCAGGAGGTGGAAATTTCTCTGCATATTGCTCAGTTACTGAACTCCTGACTTCTTACTATAATGGAAGACAGTAGAATTTACCACCTTCTGTGTTAGTTTTGCATCAACATGCATAATCATATTTACAAGATCTCCTGAACTTCTAAAAACTACAGAACACTCAATGGAAAAATATTTTCCAATTATCACGACTGCTGGCATCACATTTCATCATCAAAGAAGAATTCTCAGAATTTCAGCTAAGAAACCTGCTCAAGTTTCACTCTCACTTACATAGGACTCTAACGCAACATCCTAAACTGCTCCAGGAGAGCACACATTTAATAGGACAGGTGGAAAGAACCCTCAGCGTGTGTGGGTGTGGTTAACTGCGATGAACTCTGACCACGCTGGTGACACAGCTGGTGTGTCATCAGGCCACTTGGCCAGTGTGTGCTACTGAGGATGAATGGAGAGCCCACGGAGCTGCAAGGTGACAGCACAGGAGGAAGTGCAATGCCTGGAAGTATGGCTAGTGTGATATTGGTGACGTGAACTGAAAGGATGTAGTCAGCAGCAGGTGAAAGCAGCGTAATTTGGAGGAAGAGTGATCCTATCAACTTAGAAGTAGATGCAGTTGCAAAAAGAAGACCAAAGGCTCAAAAAGAAAAAAAAAAAAAACCCCAAAAAAACCCACAGAGCAAATCAATAGACCTGAAGCTGAGGTTAGCTCAGTGGTAACCAGGAAGAGACAAAATGGGAGGACTTGAACCTGAGGACAGAGGAAGACAAACCCTTCACTCCTGCAGAGCATCAGCCTAGTGCCCATCTGAAACAACGGATTTTGGCAGCCCAAAGCAGCGTTCAGATGTTGAGTTACATATTGTGTAACACCCAGAGAGAGTGAAGTTGTACACAATAATAAATTAGAGTTGGAGCTGCCTGTTCTTTGGTCTCTTGACTCCTCTGCATTCATGTGAGTCAGTTTTCAGAATCCCTGTGAAGATAAAGAGCTTTTACCTTCTGTCCAGCACTGCACCTTCCTCGCATGTCCAGCGCTGTATCTCCCTTCACCATCACTACCCTGTAATTGTAATTTCTTCTTTTGTCAGTGGCTGAGACATTCTCATCTGCATCAGAGCGAATTTCTATATATTCAATATCTGAAAATGGGAAGGAGACAGTTTGTACATTATCAAAAGTCTTGAAAAATATCACAGGATTAATGGGAGATGAGAGGTATAATATGTAGTAACAATAAAAATTCCATTCAGAACTCCCATTGCTAGATCCACCTTGGAAATTAACTTTTCCAAAATGGAAGGAATGAACCCATGCACTGTCCTGTGACAAAGAAACCTAACCTTTGGAAAACAGGGAGAAGTGAAAATTAACTCTATTTATCCTGCATGTTATTACACAGTGTGCAATAAAAAGATTATAGTGGTGAAGAACAGATACAGCCTTTAGAATGGAACCAGCTATTTCCCATCATGCAAATAAACACTCTTCCTTATGCAGTGCTCAATAACAAATGGATACATATGGGTAAAACTTAAAAAAATATTTTTATATTTATATAATACCTTGTCCTCTGTAGATGCTTCGCCACAGGTCACGAATTATTTTGTTAATTTCTTCCATTTTCATGCTATGAAATGTCATTATTGCTCTAAAAAACAGCAAAAAATGTGAACTGTTAGAGATTCAACCATGACCTGCTATGGACTGCTAGAGGCTTTAATGCAGGTGGCAGCTCCCTTTCCATTCCCTTAATACTTCCACTAAAAATACAGAATATACTAGTTGATTTTGGACAGAGAAGTACCTGAAGAGTAACCACATGCCATTGTGTAAATAATTCTATGCTCACAATCAGCTCAGTTCTAAGAAGTAGGAAAGTAATGATAACAAATATTTTTGCAGTCACTCAATGGAGAATGACTTTATCTGACTTTTTAAGAGATTTATGTGTGAGGTTTGTTTTCAGCCTGACACCAAGAAGATGAATTTGATGTTAAGCTTTCCAGAACAGAACTGTTACTCTGGCACAGTCTGCCAACAGGGCAAACAGCAGGAAAGGAGACCCTGAAGTCTCTTCAGAGCAGATAATTCCTATGGAGAAAATAATTTGTAATTTCCCAAGCAGACACTGAGACAAGAAATACTTTTCTCTTTAGCAGCAAGAGTAACACAGGATATCATTAATAACTTTTAATTTAATTTCTCTGGTTAACATAGCAGCACGGCTTTAGTTCTTTAACAGATGAAATCTTAGCAAACACTCAGAAAAGGACAGGACACTGCATTTCTCACTTGGCTTTTTACAGAAAAGCTACTCTGTAATGAAAGAAATAAAACATCCTTCTGAAATGGACTTTTACATGTGCTTTTTCTACCTTGGCTCTTCCACCTGTTCTGGGGAATACTGAGGTATCAACTCTAATATGTTTTGTTAAGTAAAAATGAAGCATTTTCAACTATTTGCTTAGGCCCAAGAATGCATTCCTCATCATAAATCTCTAAATAGAGTCAATAAAGATCATCTGATAGCATGGAACACCCAAAATGTTGGTTTTCCCAGCCACAGATAGAGCTCTGGCCATTAGAGTTTGCATTTTGCCTCGCTGATTTTTCAGATGATTACCGCTAAGTGATGCTTATCTATTTTTCTTGAAATTACAAGACTGTTTTCCTGTTTAGCCTTAAATAGAAACAATAGATGATTTGATACCATACAAAAAATTCTAAAAAGGAAATTCTTGGAGTGCATTTCCATTACAACTGAAAGGGAAGACTTATACACGCTCTGAATAACTTGGATCTTCACACAAATTTTGGATTAGCTTACATTCTAATATTATGTTTACTTTATTTAATGTTATTATCAAACTAGCTTAGAACAGGGTTCCTTTAGAATGTCCTCTCAACTTGGAAAGTCCTCATTTATTTTGTTTCTCTTCTTGACCATTATGCTGTATCCTCAACCACGTAATTACTCTTTTGTGCTCCTTTTTCCAGCACTAGCAAACCCTTTTAAAGAGAAGGCCAAAATTCCATACTTTATTCAAGACACAGGTGTATTGAGAATTCCTACAGTGGCCAAAATGTTTCTCTTTCTTTCTCTTTTTTCATTCCTAATATTTCTCTTTCTGCCACTGAGAACCAGTTTTCTATTTCCTGAAATGTATCCACTGATTCCAAAATCCTCTCCCACTGTCCACCGAGTTGTTCACTGCTATTCCATCATTATAACCAAACAAACAGGGTTTTTAGGGAGCCACATGTTTTATTTTGTATATTGTTACCAATTTTGAGATGCTCTTTTTGCCCAGTCAGTCCAAGACTAGCACACCAGCTTCCAGAGGAAACAGAAACAAGAACAAACTTGCTACACTTTCCATCAAATGCCAGATATGTTTCTTATGATCTTACTTTCTTTAATATAAGCACAAAGCCACCCACACTGGAAAAGGGCAAAAAACTCCCTCTACACTATAGTATTTTTTAAAACACAATTGTTTACCTGAGAAAATGCCATGGGAAACAAGAAATCTACCTGGTATATCTTATTCATGTTAAGATATGACCAGAAGATGCTAAAATCTATTGCTATAGAAATGAGAGTAGAACGGCTCAGCTAAAAATGAAGGATTTAAACATCAATCTCACCTTTCCTTATCTCTCTCCTACTGCTGTACTGCAAATAAAAGTCCTAAAATGCACAACTAAAACTCCAAATAAGTCTTTCAGAGAATTGGGAGTACAAATATCAGACTTATCTATGACTGTATTAAATTCCAGTTATTTCCATCAATGCATTTAATGTATGTATATTATAGGCATTAACTTAAAAATTTCCTACATTATACCAATCCTGTGCAGTTTCCAGTATAGTTTCATTAATTTATTTAGGGAGTTATACCTTATGTTTTTTTTAATATTTAAATGCCAGAATATATGAAGAGAAATGATGTATCTCAAGGAATCATATCAATTTCCTCTAAGTCACCCTGGAAGCCTGAAATTGAAAGCTGCTTTTGCATCAAGGTTAACAATACCAATAAAGACAAAAATATTTAAGAATCAGCCTCATTTGACAACTTACTTATCAAGAGCCTTGTAATACAGGTCCAGGTCTTTGTTGACCAGCTCTGTTGTTCTCATGACAATCATCATGTCCCTGTACTTTTCTTCTGCATCTCTGAACTGCGGCTCGCGGAGCTCCTTTCTGAAGCGAACAATCTCCTCCTCAAACCCGCGCTGCCGGCCCAGAGCAACGTGATGGTTCCTCTTCAGAGACTCTATTTTCTCTTCCAAATGTTTCTGCTCGCTGTCAAACCAGAGTTGATGCACATGTATTTTGTATCTAGTGTTTCAATTTTTTAATCAGGGTTCTAATTTTGAGTTTACGTTGGACAACAGCTCATTGTATCATATCTACAAAGTCCACAACAATTAAAATTATAGCACTAATGCCACTGAAATAAAGACACTATTGAAATAAAAATAGTTTTAAGTTTGTTAAGAATATGTTCTAATCACTATTCTGAGTGAGAGAAGCAAGCTGTCAAGTTCAAATGCTAAAGTGCTATATGTATAAACAAAAAATTAATTTTATAGATGGATACTGAGCAAAATAAGATGAATTATTGGGTAAGCTCTAGCATGCTAAATAAATATTTCACATGCAAGAACCAGCAAACGGGTAATTACTTTTCAGAAGTGTTTATTATGTAAGCCATTATTACTAAATTATTGAAGTAAACATAAAATTTGCTGCTGGGAACTAAGTGAGCAGACTGAAAATAAAAACTACATACTCTCATCCAGAAGCATGAATTATTTCAATATGGATTTTTCAGTAAACATCATGAAAAGGACTGGAACAGGTATGAGCAGATATCTCTATTTCTAGCCAGAGCACTGTTGTCACAGGGATATGAACAAACACAGGTGTGAAGGAGGAAGGGGCCTGCACGACTGGGGTGGGAAGAGGATCAGACACACTGAAACACAGTGACTGCAACAGCCAGATGTTCCATGAATTCTTGTGCAAAGCACACCATTCTGTTTTGGAGGTGCTTACTTTTTCATCTGGGGGACTTTCATCTCTCCCATCTCCTTCATAAGTTGTTTTATATTGTCTTCAACTTCTTTTAGCTCTTCATTCCGCTTCCTCAGAGTGAGGTTATCCTCCAGCCACCTTTCCTGTATCTAGCTCCGAAGAAACAAGAAATTGTATAATGTTTCAGCATGTTGGTTATCAATTACAATGTATCAGTGCTGCACAACTCTGAAACATGCTGCAAGGATCAAAGAATTGAAAACAACAAAAATTATCACAGTGAGAATTTACCTTGTCCTAGAAATAGAATAAAATGGAAATCAACAGTATTATTTCATCTCTCAAACTGGAATAACACTCAGCACTGTTTACTGCCACAAGTGAACACAAGAGTGATTCTTTTTGAGAATATCAATCCATGTTTCAACCATGGATTTCTGGACAAGTAGATTTCACCAAGGATGGATTTAACCAAATCTGCTATTGTAGTTCTACAACAGTAGACAGTAACTGAAAGGGTAGAATGGGGAAAGACATATTTCCTATAAGGAATGTAAACAGTATTTGAAACACATACACAAGAATTTAAAGTACGTGATAAATCTGGAATAGCAAGCAACTTTTGTACCTGCAGCTTGTAGTTTACTTATAAAGGCATGTATCCTCCACATACAGATACTCCTGAAAATGCTGACTGCTATCCCACCAGACTTAACTCTTAGAAATACCATCAGATGATAGAGATAAATGGTTTTTAATTTCCACATACAAATCTCAAGACTATTTTCAGCCTAATGCACGTACAACAACTATCCTGACTAACAACTGATCAAATAAATCAAGAGGAAGCTAATTTCACACCACTACAGACCTAGGCAGACAAACCAGAACTAGGAGTTATTTCAAGTATGACAAGTATAGTTTAAATTTAAACAATAGATCCACCTTTTGAGTGTCAATATCTTGTCGGGTCATTTCCATCTCTTTACTTATCTTTTCCTTCTGTTTCTCACAGGCAGCCAAACGAGAATTTACTTCATCAAGTTCAGACTCCTTTTGCTAAAGAAAGATGAAGAAAATGGCATATGATTTAAAAACAAAAGTACTTTTGATGCTAACTTTTTACTGACTGGTTTTTAGATTACCTTTTTATAGTCTTCTTTTCCTTGTTGAATATAGTTTTCAATTTCTTTCACGTACTTGTTTATATCCTTAACTTTCTCATTTATGCTATTCATCTGCAAAGAAAAGATTTCCAATGAAATATGGTCTTCTGTCCAAGAACAGATATGCTCTGTATCAAAGATAGTGGATAACAGAACCACCAAAGTACAATTCCTTACTGTAACTCTCTTTAGTTTTCTAATTAAGTCTTCAGCTTCTACAATCCCAGTACTTCTTATAAGCATGAAAATATTTCCCAAAATAAAAGAGGGCCACTTAACATGGGAAGAACCAGTGTGTCTCTTGGCAAGGATGGGTGATGGTCATCCTTGCTGTTCCTCTTGGGTCTACTTAGGAATGGCTTTTGAATGCCATCAGCCAAATGAATACTGCCAAATGTCTCAAGAAGTCTTTTTTCAAGACTGCCAAAGGTGAATTACAATCGAGTTCATGTCCTGACTGACATGTTCCTTTTCTTCCCTAAAAGCTCTACCAATCTAAAGCACCTCCTGGTGTCACTGAAGTTTCCTAGAAGCAAACTCAGTACCACAGCTTCCATCCACTGAAAAACAGTGTTTAATCCTATCTCACAGCTATGCCAAGAGCAAACAAACCTTCTCTTGTGTTTCTTTATTACTTGCAGTCCTTTTATTCACTAGTTCCTCCTTCTCCTGCTGCAATTTGTCTAACTTTGCCTCCAAAGGAAGTACCTGTTCTTCTGCTTCCTGAAAAGTAGTTGGAAAAAGTGGTTTTTATTTTTGCATTCTGGTAAAGATCAATAATTTTTTAAGCAGTAAAAAAAGTAATGTGGTTACTTATTTCTTTTTTTGTGTGTATTAAAAAAAAGAAAATGTGAAAATACGTATTTTAAAAGTTCTAGAAATTCCCAAAGATACACAATAGCAACACAGTGCAAACATTTCAAAATCCATCCCATTGTCTAGGACTAGAGACAATATTAAGTACGACAAGATTATTATTTTTTATTTCAAGGCCAGCAAAGCTAAGGGTTAGACAACTGGGAGTATTTCTCACCTTGATCTCTCTGCGTAGGGACTGAACCTCAGTGCTTAACTCCACAGTCTGCTCCTCCAGCTGCCGCCGCCGCTGCATGCTGCTGACAATCTGCAGCCTCTCTGCCTTCAGCTCATTCACTGCACTCTTCAGCTGCTGAATCTGGCTTTGCTGGTCCTGCTTGCGTTTTTGATTGAACTCAATTTTACTGGTAACTGCAGAGGAAAACAGAGTCAATCTGTTATTAAAACCATTATTGTAATCCTTATGAAAATTCATCTCTAAATTAAGCTGGTATGACTCAAAAAACCACCAACAATGAACTAGGAGAACAGAGTTATTTGAGAACATAAAATAAATAAACCGAAATTTTAATGGCAAGAATTTTGGAACGTTACTTTTAGTATAAAAATGAAATAACAGGTCTGTAGAACCTACCTGTATCCCACAAGTGTTTTTTCTCTTGTTTTTCTTTGCTTACTTGAAGCACAGTTCTACTTAAATTGACACCTAGCAGCTTAGCCTCCTGCTGAGCAATTTTTCGTTCAACATCCCTGATATCAGTCTGAAAATATGAGGAAAAGTACCATTACTACTGTATTAGTCTTTAACAATGTATTTTTTCACCTTTGGCACATAAGAACAAGCTCAGGGGGCTTGAGGCATGCAAGAGCTTCCAATTTCCTTCCCTCGTAGAGCAGTGTCACATCATTAGCAGTAGGGTTATGTCAGCTGCTAGGAACTGGAATTCCTAACTGTGGATGGAATCAGCCAGTAAGGATGCACAGGCCTTTATCATCCCCAGCCCACTTCAGGACAGTTCCATGTGCAATCTGTCCCTCCAACACTGGAACTGTTGGAGCTTCAGGAGCTGCTGACATCTCCACCTTGTGAAATGCTCTCAGTCCTTTGTCTGGCCCCAGGTTCCCTAATTGCTCCTTTGAAGGTTATCAGCAAAGCAAAGATTTTGTGTTGATAATAGAAGCATGAAGACTGCTCAAAACAGTCTCCTATGCCAGAATAATCAAATGTGCAAGATTTCTCTTTCCCTTTATCATATATTCAGATGGCACAGAACCAGGAAGCACATGTGAGATGCTGGGAATACAGTGACCTATGATGACTACAAAGACTGAAAACACTCAAATGTACTTGTGGTTGTGCTCAGTTCTGGATTATACCTCTATTTTCAGTTCATATAGCACAGAATTGAATCAGAACTCAAGAGACTCTGTGGTGCTCAAAAAAACTTTTGTAAAACAAAGTTTTATTAGTACAACATCATCTAGGTCATACTGTCTTTGGAAGTGTTTTAAAATAAGACCTCAAAGTTCTGTCATTATTACTGAATAACTACATATTTAAATGCAAAGGAAAATAATTTTATGCATTAAAAAAAAAAGTTACCAAAGCATACCTGATACCTTTCCATCAGAGTTATATCCTGTAAACGTGCTTTGGCACCTTCTTCCTCAGACAAAGCTGTCTGGAGAAGTGATTCCTGCTCTTCTATCTCACCCTTCAGGCCTGTTAAATCTCTGTTAGCATTCTGGATCTTGTTCCTCAGGTCTGGAATTTCCTTATCTTGGAGTTCAACTACAGTTCGCCTTAAATAAAATATAAATCCCTAAAATTTCCTTGGTCAAAACCAGCAGCATAAATTGAAGACATTCAAGATCACAAAATCTATTATGTGATCTAGCAGGGGAAGACTAAATTTAGCTAAAATAGTATCCCCTTAATCTTGGCAACATTTAACTAAGCTTATGTTACATAGCCAGCTAAGGTAATACATCCCTCATTTTAAGTGAGATTATACAGACAAGCAAACAAAATCTCTTTTGGTTTTTAACTTCATTACAGCAAGTGCTCAGGAGAAGGTACAAAGCACTGAACAAGAGTGCCCTCTTGTGAAGGAAAGCTCTACCCTCAGCCATTCTCAAATTCTCTCAAAACATTTATCCCACCAATGACATCCTGAAATTAATTAACCAGCCCCAGAATAAAGCCTCCTTGATGTCTGCATAGCTTTTTATAATCAAACCCCACACATCTGAGAGAAAACAGCCTGTAACCATATGGTTCCCTGAGCACTTTACCGCAGTGGTTTGAGACTCATCATTTCATCACGCTTTTTCTCTTTTCTTTTAAGCTCAGACTCTGTTGACTTCAGTTTGTCTGGGGCAAGGCGCAGTTTAGACTGCAGATCACTGATGACATCCTGCAGTTCAGCCTCTGTCTGAAAAACTCTTTGGCAAACTGGACAACAAGATTGGTTCTCCTCTGTCAGTTGTGTAATGAACTGTGAATAAACTGCAGTGGCTCCAGCAAGCACAGCTGGGTGAAAAACAAACAGAACACTTGTGTTGGATAAACACTGCATAATCACTGAATTAGTATTTCAGGGAAAAAAAGTAAAGCTATATACAAATTTACCTCGCTGTTTGGAACTTTTTTCAATTTCATCTTGAAGTTTGTTCAGGTCACTGTCAAAATCTTGACTTCCACAAACATCAAAAAGTTTTGCTTCATGATTGGACAACTGGGCTTCTTTTTTTTTTAGCTCATTACTGGCGTAAGTTTTATCATATTCTACCGATGCCAGTCGCTTGCTGAAATATGAATGCAGAAACACTTTTATTAGCTGAACACAAAGATTTAGACTGTTTAAGCAAATCCAAAATCCATGGAAAGGTAATCTGCAATTGGACTTACAGAACTATTCACCAGTTCTTCTTTATTGATTTTTCATGTAATCTATAACATGAACTTTTTATTAATCCAAGTACAGCAGAAGTGTTTAATTTTAAATCCCTTTTGTTTTCTAGATGATTACTGATGAGAAACTTCCTACTCTAATTGTTTTATATAATCAAATGAAACCAAGAACAGGTAATCACGCATGAATTTGTGATATAATCACTAACCACTCTGTGACTTATCAGAAAATCAGAAGACCAGCAATTTTGAGCCCCAGGGACATTCATTCAGCTAGAATTAGTATAAACTAAGGATGTTCCAGATCACTATTTTGCTGTCTGCTTTTAGTGCTGTCTTTGACACACTGCAAATATTGTGATTTTATTAACTAGCACTAATTGTATCAGCTCTGTATCACAGAAACTCTGCAGGATGTTTTCTCTGATTTTGTAGATACCTAAATAAACACTAATGAATTAAAGTAAAAAGTATTTTGAACATATGAAACTTTCCAACATTTAAATTCATAATTACATAAAAACTTGTGAAGAAATAATCTATTAAATTAATACCTACTTCAGATTAGCAAGAGTATCCCTTGTCTGATTAATCTTTTTATTTTTACCATGAAGCCAGTCTTCAAGTTGTTTTTTATTGGGAAAGTATCCCAGCAGTGATGTTAGTTCCTCAGAATGTCTTGACTTTACTTTTCTAATCTGATCTTCTTTCTCTGCCTGGGGAAATGAAGCATTTTAAATGAAATTTTCCTATCTTCAGGTTTATAACCATCAATGCATTTATTAAGCTAATAGCATCTATGAAGTCAGAAGCTCTACATTTGATTGTTGATAAATACACAAACACACTAAAAAAAATACACAAATGTTGGAGGGACTGCATCAATTTCATGTCCCTCTCTTATGAGACATTGATTAAAACATTACTTTGTCTTTCTTCAGCATCTCCATTTGGGTAATGGTTGTGGTGTGTAGATTCAACTGCTCCATCTCTTGATCCAACTTCCTAAGAGCTTTGTCCAGGTCTGTTTTCTCAATTTGCAGAGTCTGTACCTCCTCTTCCAGTGTTTCCACATCGCTGTTCCTCTCAGCCTTCTCCAGCTCATGTTCCTACACAAAAAATAAAAGCCCAGAAGACACAAATAATTACAAAAATCAATAAGTTCTAGCTAAAGGAAATAGAAGAAACCTCTTCAGCTTCCTGGCAGCAGCATCAGTAGCTGTTACAGGAATGACACAAGATTTGTAAAGAATAAACACAAAAGGACAAAGGCTGTGACTGGTGTGGGGCAAGAAAAGCCACAGAAAGATGCAGTCCTAGAATGCATCACTGCCCCAACTTGCTCATGATTTTACCAGAAGCTCACTCATACTTAGTTTGATTGTATTTTAGTATCTACTGTATATTAAATTTGGAATTACCCTAGTGAGGAGGCTAAAAGAACCACTATCAAGCAGAATTCATATACTGCTAACAAACATAAAATATTTGGCTACAAACATAAAATATCTGGCTACAAAGGCATAACCAGCTGTTCAGCTGGAACATAAAATGCTGGTAACTTAACTTGCCTGTGAGATGGACTAGTTGGTTATAAGTGTTTATCTGACAATGCAATGTCCAAAATGTAGGTAGTATGGAACTTTCAATTCAAAGTTTCTGGCCCAATCATTTGAGAGTAACCAATGTCCTCCTTGGCAGCTGTGCTATTACCCTGTTTACAACTCACAAAGCAGAAGCTGCACATTCCAGTGTGGACTGTACAAAAACAAGGTAGTGAACAGACCCTGCCCAAAGAGTGCACTATCTGAACAGACAAAGCATAAAGGGTATTAAAAGGGCAAAAACACATCTGAAAGAGCAAACATCAAGGGGGGCGTTATGGGTTTTGGTATATTTTTTAATGATAAAGCCACAAGTTTTTACTTCAAGCTTGTATAATTTCTTCAATTACACACTAACTTACCATCTTGCCAATCTCCTCATCCAACTCAGTAACCCTGTCTGAAAACCCCTCCAACTGCTGCAATTCACATTTGACATTCTTCAGCTCTGCTTGTTTCTTATTTTGAATGTCTGATTTCAGGTCAATGGTTCTTTCTAATCCAGTTTTCTTGTCTCTTATTTCATCTATCTGTTTTTGTTTCATTGCTTCTTTCTGTGCAAATTCTCTCTGAAAGAAGAACAGCAATAATATAGTCATTATTTTTTAACAGGAAAATATTTTACAATACTTTTTCACACTAGTGTGCCAATATTCACCACAGTAAATCATTGAAGTAGTGAAAAAACTACAACTTGTCCAAAATTATCTGCTGAAAAGTTTCTGATAGGAAAATGCACATGCATCATACCAGTAGCATTCTGTGACAGCAACTCCATTTTGAACATGACTTCAACAGAAAGTTGTTTATTTTTAAACCAGCTGCCCACTGTAATCCTTCCTCAGGTTTTTGAGCTTGTCAGTGATCCACCTGCATGAGGACTGCTAGAAGAACCTCTGTGATGAACTGCCTGTTCAATAGCCTTGGTGACCACTCCTAATTCCAAAACTAATTTCCATGGAAAGATGCAGCTGACACATTACCAAGAATTCTAAAAAAAACCAGCTTTGGTTCCCCCCAGCACCATAAAGACCCACGTGGACCAATAAAACACCGATGGCCCATACAAATTACACTACTAAAACAACAAAAATTCCTACCATCATACGATTTGCAGCTTCTGTGTCTCTGTCCTGCCTGTCCTTCACCAGCCTGCGAAAACTGGCAATGTGCCTCTCAGTGAAAGGGGCTCTCTCAAACCCATCCAGCTCCAGCTGTGCTGCCAGGGACTGAATTAAGGAATCCCTGGTCACAATGTGCTCCTGGTGACGATCTGCCTGCAGTTGAAGACGACCTCCACAAAGAGAAAAAGTGACGTAAGTGTTCAAAAAGTGAGGCAGAAGACCCACTTAGATTCAAAGCCAGTTGAAAGCCTTTCAAACCTTGAAGTATTTTTCAACAACATAAAAAGCTACGGAATAAAAAGCTATAGGTAGAGATTTTTATTTCAGGTAACTAAATTTTTATGAATTAAATAAATCAGTAATTCAAAAGTAAGCCCTAAAATCACTAAAAATATTATTCTGATTAAAAAACAGCCCAAATGTATTTTATGTAAGCATGTATTCTGTGACTCAACTACTACAGCATTGCTGAAATTCCCATAATCCATCAAAAAAGGATACACAATTGAAAGAATATTACCTTAAAGCCCTCTGACTTGTCCCCAATCCCCATATGAGACATGCAGAATGCTAGGCATTCAGTTTTCTTGCTTTTTCTCTGTTTTATGAAAAAATGTACTACATGTTGTAATTATAGCTCAGAAAAAGTGCCTGTTAGAAACTGCAGGAGAAAAACACCTAAACTTGTCCACCAGCAAGACTCTCCCACCCCACTGTGCAGGTGAACCTGAACTAATACACATTTTAGGAGTTTTGTCCAGTTCAGATCACTTCAATCAGTAGTTCCATTTCAGACTTAATTACATTAGACAACACACAAGACTATAAATGAAGTCCAAATTACCTCGTTCAACAAGCAGCTCTGATTTCTCACTGTTAAATCTCTGGCACTCTTTAGTGGCTCTATCTAAATCACGTTTACAGTCCAACAATCTCTTCTCCTTCTCCTTCACTATTCTCTGGTGGTTCTGGTATCTATCCCTTAGTTGTTCATCTGTTCCTTGAAAAACCTGTAGAGCACATACAAATTTGTAAGTAAATTACTGATGTTTTAAAAATGTATAGTTGTTACCACAACAGAATTAAAGGAATAAGAGTTTAAACACCTCACATGCAGAATCTCTGTAATAAGACAGAGGAAAAATCTGCAGCAAGCAAAACTGGAAAACTGTTTTTCTTAGACTGATAAAGTAAAAATAATCTAAGTTTTCTTTCATAAAAGCAACCTTTTCCATCTTCTGTTGCAAATCTTGATTATCTTTTTCCATCTGCCGCTTCCTGCTCTCCAGGGCCTTCACATCATTGTCCAACCTCATTACTTTTGTGAGATTCTGCTCAACTACTGCCAGAGAGCTCTGCAAAAGAATGTGGTAAGTAAAATATCTCATCAGTTCATGAACCCCATAGTCAATTATTTTCAGTGCAAAACCTCCAGTTTCATTAAATACGTCTTTAAAATACGGAACATTAAGTTTTAGTTTGGTTTTTGTTTTAATTATAGCTTTAAATGGTTTTAGATACCAGCTAAATTTGAGAGAGATTTTAAACTGACAAAAACCCAATGTTGCTATAAGAATTCTGTTCTTAACCATTCAATGACTGTTTACAGACTAGAGCAGCATTTGCCAGGGGAGTTGAGGTATGCTTGAGTCTGCTGCAGGGCACAGGATGAGACACAAAAGTGCAAGATTTTAACCAAGAAATTCATCCACCTTTCACTTCTTTTATTGTTTTGTATTAAAGTATTAACATAATCCTCATGGAAATTACCTTTAGAGGTTCAAGCTGGTTCTCAATTGATATTACATTCTCCTTAGAAGCAGCCAGTTGAGCTTCTCTGTTGCTGAGATGATCCTGGATTTCCTGTGCTTTCTCTTTATTCTGTTTCAGATATTTCAGTTCTGTCTGACACTCTTTTACTTTCAAGCTTTGTTTCAGTCGTACCTGACGCAGAGCTTCGAGTGCTTTGATATACCTTTAAAAAAAGCAAAATTTCAGCTGCTTTGGCAATACAGCAATACTGAAGTATGAAACAGTGTCTTAGATATTTTTATTAACATTTATGTTATGAGAAGACATTTTAAACTTAGTGTTTATTTAATTACAGTAAAGGGAAAAACCTTGTTGCTGAAAAGATCTCATCAAATTTTTGCTTCAGGGCCTTCCCTTCACTTAAGGGCCAGTTGGATTCTTCTTGGTGACAGAAAATGACATTGTTAAGCACAGATTTGGAAACACCAAGGGCGCTGATCATCTCCCGGTCTATTTCAGCACACTTGGAACTCAGACTGACCTTCTCGCCATGCCTGTGGAGACAGAGAAAATCCCCAAAGGAGTTACTGGCAAGTTCTTCAAAAACTGAACTGCACTTTAACAGTATAACCTCATTTTAACATACCCATTCAAAATTTAACAAGTAACAATTTTTAAGCACAAAATTACCATGCTCAAAGGCACTTAACACTGCCAACTTCTGAAGTCAGACTGTTTCAGGTATTAGAACTCTGAGGAACCACCAGAGGGGGCAGGACAGCTCTTGAGTTAAAGGAATATACTTGAACAGTGGAGATGGGAGTTGAACACGGGCCAAAAACGATATGAAACTGAAAATGGTACTAAAGGACTTAAAGCCTACATACTCCACACAATGATACTTTCAAGCTGTACCCTACAATCACGGAATCATGCAATGGTTTGGGTTGGAAACATCCCTACCACCCACCTCATTCCCTCTGCCATGAACAGGAATGCTACTCACAGAACCAGGTTGCTCCAAACCCCATCCACCCTGGCCTTGAACATTTCCAGAAACAGGGCAGCCACAGATTCTGTGGGGAACCTCTGCCACTGCCTCACCACCCTTATTATCAATAAAGGTGTCAAATAAACGCAACTCAACAGATATAAGTATTTCTTAACACCATAGCTATCACATGTGGGAATTTTCAATCATCTAACAGATAAAGTAATGAAACTACACATCTTTGCAATCTAAAAGAATTAGTAGCTATGCTAAAGGATGCATTCTGTAATCTTCTCTTCTCTGATGCATAAAAATATACCAAATCCAAAGCTATCTTCATGCCAAGCAAGAAGAAACACTTGACAACTTACTTTGTTCTAGTAATGACAGATTCCAGTGTTTTAAACTCTGGAGTCTTGCCTTTCATGGTGCAGACCATGGAGCGCTGCACAGCCATGACCTCCCCGTTGACATCTCGGAACTGCAACCGGATCTGAGCTCTAACGTCGGTTTCGTTGGCAACCTGAGGTAGAAGCAAAAAAAAAACAGAATGAGGGGAATTCTTCTCAAGGTCCAAAGGAACGTGTGCCTCTCCAGCTGTGGGGCATGTTCTAATCACCCCCAGCTCTCTGCTTTTCTTCATGTCAGCTCAAGGATGGCTACAACTTGAGCATCCCTGTTTTATTCACAACCTGAGTGCAGTGGAGTATTTTACTTAGGTGTAAACACATATTGCATCCAGTCATTATGACTTACCTTTGGATCATGAACAAATGTTTTTCCTTTGGTGCCAGGAGGAAAATCACCAGTGGATATATATTTAAGGCATTCAATGATGGTCTAAGAAAACAGAAGTAAGTATATAGTTATAAAGACAAATTTAGAGTAACCAAGATGGACTACAGGCAAATCCACAGTAACACTTACACATGAGTTAGATATGTAAAGAGACAGAAATAACATTTTAATTTTTGAGTACCATGAAAATATGATACTTTGCAAAAGCAGTTTTCATCAGGACATTAATCAATTTCCTATGAAAAAATATCAACCAGTGCTCTGCAAATTCCAGGGATGAAAGCAGATTTCTAATAACACTAAACACAATATTTATAGCAAACAGCATGACTTTTACAATATTATTAAATACCTTTCTGTAGAAATTATCATGCACATGTTATGGCCTTCCAGACCTATTTACAGCTCAAATCCAAACATAAAGTGAGGCTTACTGTTTTTCCTGCACCATTTGGTCCCACCAAAATAGTTAATGGACTAAAGAAAGTGATAATTTGTTTGTCTTTATCTTCTACCCCGAAACTCCTCACTCCGAGGATACTCATTTTTTCAATCCTCGACATTTCTGCTGAACTTCTGTTCCCAAGTCAGAGGTGAAAACACTGTAAATCCTGTAAAAGAGAGCTTTGTGAAAAATGCAGTAGGCAGAAACCACAATAGATTGCTGAAAGCTGGCTAAACACCTACACAAGCAAGTAAAGCCTACATACCCCACACAATGATACTTTCAAACTGTACCCTACAATCACAGAATCATGGCATGATTGGATCATAGATCATATATGATAAATATATTTAAAAACACAGCTAAGGTTCTTCAGTTACTGTTCAAAGTACAAAACACATCAAGGCAAAACCTTCTTTCTTTCAAACTGAGAAATTAATCAACTCCAAGCTAAGCGCCACACTGTGTATCATGAAATCAAACACAAGGGCCCGAATAACCCTTTATTCCACTTCACAAACACTATGCATGTGCCTTCAGAGTGCCCCAAACACACGAGAAGCCCCAAATTTTTTTTTTTCCCCTTTGACAACCCAGTGGTGCACTGCAACACCCAACACCGCGCAAGCTTTGCAGGGGGCGTTTCTGACAGGCTCATCCAGCAGCACATCCAGCAGCCTGTCCCAGTGAAGAGGAAGGCTGGAGCCCCCCAGGCCATGGGGCACCTTCCACGGGGCTGTGCTCGGCTGGGAGCTGCCCCGGGCTCCGAGGGAGGCACCGCGGCCCCCAGGGCCCGTCCCCCGCCCGTGCGGGGTCTGTGTGGCTGCGTACTCCGGGGGTGTTCACGACGGCTCGGGCTCGGCCCTCCCGCGGCGCCCGGCCCGGGAAAGGGCAAACCGAGGCAGGGGTGGCAGCGGGGCTTTCCCGCCCGGAGCTCCGCGCCGCGCCGGGGGCGGACGTTTTCCAGGGAGACATCCCTTCCCCTACCCACCGCCGGAGCGCAGCCCAGCCCGGCCCGGCCCAGCCGAGCCCGCCACGGTACCGACCCCGGCCCCGCCGCCCCCTCTCCCCCATGCCCGCCGTCACCTCCGCCCGCCGCCGGCCCGCGCCCGGCAGCCCCCGCGCCCGCCCCGCCCCGGCCCGCCATGGCGGCCCGCCCGCCGCCGCGCGCCGCCCCGCGGCTGCTCCGCGCAGCGCCGTGAGGGCACGGCCGGGCTGCGCTCAAAGGGAGCCGTGAGGGCACGGCCGGGCTGCGCTCAGAGGGAGCCGTGAGGGCACGGCCGGGCTGCACCGCGCAGCGCCGTGAGGGCACGGCCGGGCTGCGCTCAAAGGGAGCCGTGAGGGCACGGCCGGGCTGCGCTCAAAGGGAGCCGTGAGGGCACGGCCGGGCTGCCGCGTCCGCTGAGCGCTCGGAAGGGAGCGGTGGAGTTTTGAGGCGGTGTCGTGGGTTTGAACCCAGCTGGAAATCACAGAATGAGCTGAGTTGGAAGGGACCCACAAGGTCATCGAGTCCGGCTCCTGGCCCTGCGCAGCACCGTCCCCAAGAGTCACACCGTCTGCCCTGAGCCTTGTGCTAGCAACGCCTCTTCAGCACCTTGGTGCTGTGACCACTTCCCTGGGAGCCTGTTCAGTGCCCAGGCACCCTCTGGGTGAAGAGCCTTTTCCTGATACCCAGCCTAAATCTCCTCTGACACAGCTTCAGGCTGTCCCTCAAGTGCTATCGCTGGTCGCCACAGAGAAGAGATGGATATCTGCTGCTGTACCCGGCTGCGAGATCTCCCCTGTCTCATCCAGGCTGAACAGACCAAGCACCCTCAGCCGCTCCTCGTATGAATTCATCTCCAGACCCTTCCCCATCCTCATTGCCCTCCCTTGGACACTCCCTAACAGCTTTAATATCTGTCTTATATTGTGACAGCTTTAATATCTGTCTTATATTGTGGTGATGAGGCACCATGCAGCCACTGGCTCTTCCCCCACAACTGCAGTAGAATGGGGAGAAGAATCAACTCTAAAACTTGTAGGTTGAGATAAGAGGAGTTTAATAGCATAAAACAAAGTAAAATAATAATGGTAAATAATAATAATGAAAATAAATAGGAAAAAAAAAACCCAAATAAGTGATGCCAAATAAAATTGCTCACCGCCTGCTGACCAACGCTAGCCCCTTTCCAGGTAACTCCCCCAGTTTATCTGCTGAGCATATAATGTTCCATAGTGTGGAATATCCCTTTGGCCAGTTTGGGTCACCTGTCCTGTTTCTTTCCTGTACCTCTTCACTGGCTAACCACAAGACTCCAAAAAAAAAAAAAAAAAAAAAAAAAAAAAAAAAAATCCTTGACTTAGGATACAACAACTTAGAAAAAGCAGAACATCAACATACTATCAACATTGTTCTTTTCTTAATCCAAAACACAACACTGTACCAAATACTGAGAAGAAATTAGCTCCACCTCAGCCGAAACCAAGACAGGCAGTTTTAGGGACTGCAGGAAAGTTCGAGATGATCAGGGGTAGGAAAGGAGATCACTCCCTTTGGCTGGTCATGTTCCTTTCTCTCAAGGGCCAAGAGAGCCCTTTGTCCCCTTGTACCAGTCTTCCACATCTTCCTCTTTGCTCCCTATCCCCTGTTCATCATCCAGCTAGAAAAAAAGTCCAAGCCAGAGGACTGCCCCTTCCTGCTGCTTCTCTGGAGCTTTGTTATCCTACTCCTGAGGACCTGGAGTCCCTGCAGAACTCCATACAGGGTCAGGCTGCACGTGCCACACACACCCTTACCTTGACCCAGCAGCCCCTGGCCAGCTGGGAGCCATCTCAGTTCACTGTACGAGTGACAGCATTGGGAATCTAATTTATCTACACTTTCAGCCAACTCCAAAATTGATTAATAACTTGCCAGCATATTTTAGTATTATATTATATTACAGTATTTTTTACTGTGTTTTCGCCATGAAGGGAAACAACACAAGTAGTTCTTGTGTCAGATCAAGTTCATGATTAGGTGACAGAGGCAAACTTTGGAAAACAGCCCTTTGTGCTCAATCTCAGCATCATCTGTAATTAAAATGAGTAACAGAGATGATAAGTGAAGTCTGGACCTTATCAGGAGCTGGTAGCCAGCAGGTGGTTTGTGGCCAACAATTCAGGCTTTCACTACAGTTGTACTCTGGTGATAACCGTATCTTTTATGAGTGCAAAAACGGTTCACAAAACATAAGCTATGGCCACTTCAGATTTTGAGACAAGAAGAAATTAGTGTCCATATTGGCCAAACAGCCTGTAAAAATATTGCCAAAGTTCAGACCCATCTTTGAGAAGCCAGTACAGCTCCTCTGGAGAGGGGACACATTATACTCCATTTGTGTGTCGCCTCCTGCCCTGCAGCTGCCTCGCTATGACTCAGTTGTTCAGCAGCACAATACTTTCTCTATGGCAATATTTTTCCACATTGCCTTCAGATGATGCATGCATCATACTCTGATTCTGTAGCCAGTCTCACCTCTAGAATATTCTGCGAAAGTTCATGATTAGGAGACAGTTTTTGGCAGTGTTTCTGGTAGAGTTTTCTGTTTCACACACACTATTTTCCCACCAATGTGAAATCTGTTCTCTAAATAGAATGTGTGTATATGCTGCTGTGGGATGGTTTAGTGGGAATTTCTTGGTTTGTGATTGTTCTCCTTTGACCAGCACAGTTATCAGCTTTTCAGAGTCTATGAATATGAGTGTGAACACAAAAGGCTGAGGACTAGAAGGACTAGAAGAAACAACCTCTTTCCTGCAACATTTATTATCATGTCATCATCCCTTCTAGAAATCTGTCAATCTGTAGAAGAACAAAAGCAATTACACACTTTTATCTTTCCAGTCTAAACTACTATAAGAGCATCCAAATGCTGATTTCTGCTGAGGAATGGAAGTATATCTTGTATTATTACATGCTCTTCTAAGATCCCAACATTTTCATCTAGGGACCTCTTGTGTTTCTTTGGCTGAGGTGTGACAACAGAATGTTTCATAAGTTTAGTGTTAAAAGCTTATCAGGAGCTTTTTCAGTTAGATCAAAAGATCCTTTTAAGATGGCTTTTTTAACTCATAGTTATGCTTTTTCTTCTGGAATTTTAGGACAAGAATTTAAAAAGAGTATTTAAAAACTTAGTTAAGCAGTATTTTCAACAAAACTTAAACAGATCTCATGAAAGTATGTGTTGAGAAATTGATAATTCGATGTGCACAAGGTCTTTTTCTGAGCCTCTCAAGCAGGTAGCTATGGAAAACCAGATGACTCTTCTCACATCATTGAATGATTTGTCCAATTTTGCTGGAAAATTGTAACCTTTTAATGAGTGAGTGTTACCCTCTCATAAACCCTTGCCAGTCATCTGAAAGTAAGTTTCAGCCATTTTTAAATACTTTGGTTTTTTTCAGTAGATAGAGTTTTTCCACTTATGTTAAGGGACAAGGTTTTCACCTGATGCCAGGACAGCTAATTCCAGCCATGAGTACCTGCCATACTTTCACTGCTGGGCTGCCAATTAAATCCATGCCTCTTCCAGCCATGTGTTCTATGCTGAATTTCCCCAAACAGTGAGGGTGAGGGAGGAAGGATAAAGAATCCAAACTTGTTAAGTAGCATTAGGGTCTGTGTATGTCTAAGAAGTGACTGGTATTTTTTACTCACCTTTGAACTGAGTTTGAGTTAATTTAGAAAATCCCACTGAACAAAGGATGGCATATTACTGAGAGACGTGCAAAAACTACATAGCTTTTCAGATCTCCGTCTCTCTGATTATGTGATACAAAAATAAGAATAAAACCACATAAAGATCTGTGTTACAGAAGGAATGCTCCTATTTCCTGTGATAAGTTTTTGATATCATATCATGAAATGACATCTCTTATCCACAGAGGTATTTTCCCCTTACTTGATGTCAGAAGGAAGGAAACCCCCAACCAGCCCCCAGTGAGGCGTCCCACAGTGCTTATGATAACTCACACCATGGTCTTGTGCCTTTTCCAATATGAGAAAACTTTCCCTTTCATCTAATATTCAAGGTGTATATATAGGCAGCGCATAGTGCATAAATCAAACACAGCTTTCCTTGAACCCAAAATGCTGTTGCTCTATATTTTCTTGGTGAGTTGCTGCTTACCTGGCTCAACGGGAGGTGCAGTAGAAGAATTTCAAGCAAACCTCGAGGCTCTAGTGACTCCAGCAAACAAAGAGGTGGGTCGTTATCTCTTTTTCTTCATTTCCTACAGTTCTTTTGATGGAAGTATAAAATGAAGTCTGGGTTAGTTTCAGCTCTAGTTTGTATGTCCTGTATTTTGTTTGTTAAAGTTGAGATGCTCAAGGCGCTGCGTGTCAAACTTTCCTCAGAAGCTGGTAATTGTTTCCCCAAAGGAAGTTCAGAAATAGAAAACCTGATGAAGATGATATGTATTTTGAGATGTTTAACAATGTGACAGTCACTTAGAGGAGAAATACCTTCTAACAGTATCTTCTTTTTAAAAATTTTAGATCTTTATTCCTGTACCCAAGGGGAAATTTCAGGTAAGACTTTCAAACTTCTTTATTCTGCTGCTGTTAATTATTTGAAAAATTATGATGCTTTGTAGCACATCTTGAAGGAAAGAGAGTTAGACTACAAAAAAAAAAAAGACCAAATCCTACTAAAAGGGAATACATATGCTATTTTTTTCATGAGCAGTTCTGTCAAATTCAGTGAAGCTATGGAAATAAAGAACCAATTCTGTGACCATGGTCTCTGAGACTTGGTTGTACTCCTGCTGAAGGCAGTCTCAGGAGTTCTTGCAGAGAGATTACTTCTAGGCTGTTCTCAACATTACTGTCTGAGGTGCAGACCCTGAACATCACCTGCTGTCATTTAGAACCAAAGGTGGGGGAATAGGGTTAGTACTTGAAGCACTAAAGTGTTCTCACCTCTTGGCAAACAAACAAGTTGAGTGTTACAAAGCACCATAAAGTTTGTGTCTGAAGGAAGCAATTTGTTGGCACAAGAGGTTATTGCCTACAATAATAAACCTGTTGATCAGTGGTTTCAGTTTGTGGTCTGCAGATTTCTCAAATTCTGTGAACTGAAAAATGGTTCATGAAAAATAATTAAGAACAGCCAGCCTGTTGTTTTAGAGGAAAAAATGTTTAGAGCTTGCAGCTTTAAAGAAGGCTGAGATATAGTCAGAGGGGTACAGTGCTTCTGTCCTGTGTGGGAGGTACAGCTGGGAGAGGGAGCTGGCAGATCTGACATTCTCAGGCTACTCAGTGATAAAGCTGCAACCCCAGTGGATTTTAGTCTGCCGTTACAATTTTTTTTTCTATTTTCCTTAATAACATTTTAAAAAATGTGTTTATTTTCTCTCATGCTGTAGATTTTTTATCAAACCCCAGAAAACATAGGAAAGTACCTCTTTCTGTATTTATACAGAATTTCTGTTTCTGCTGTGCAGGCAAATAGTTATTGAATTTACTGAGAGATAAAAGTTAACTCATTTGGCAGAATATAATTTTGCTGTTATTTGATTTTTTTTTTTAGTGTAGTCATGTTCCCTGTCAACTTGAAAAAACCATAGAAGGACTGAAAGTTTCCTTTAAGAATACTTCAGCAAGCAGAAATATTTCTCTGATGGAGAATAACATTAATCACATAACATCAACTTTAAAGAAAACACATACAGTAAGTTTCTCATGAATTATTTATAGTCATAGAATCATGGAATTGTTTGGGTTGGAAGGGACCATGGAATTGTTTGGGTTGAAAGCTCATCTAGTCCCAACTCCCTTGGCTGGACTAGGGACACCCTAGGTAAAAATATGAAATTATGTGAATGTACCACTCACTTGTTTTCAAAACATGAAATTAATCATCTCAGCATCCTGGCTGACTAAAGTCAACAGCAAAATTTTGATGGCATCTCTGCAAAACCCCTACAACACCCTTCGTTTTGCAGCGTTGAGCATTGCGGCTGCTGCTCAGCAGTGGTTTTACAGGAACTACCTGAATTCATAGAGTCTGGATGCAAGTTAGAGTTTCCTAAAAGATGCATCACCTGCAGAAAAATCCTAGGAGACTTGTCCTTAGCCAGGACACTGGCAAGAAAAGACCCCAAGCCACATCTCAGTAAGAAAAGTCAGCCAGCAAGAAGTATTCCCAATACTCAAATGTCTTCTCTCTGTTCATTCATGCAGATCTGTCTTTCCTTCTGGTTAAACATTCCCTTGAACAACCATCAACACCTTCTCAGCAATATGTTCTTCTTATTCCCTCCATTGTTTTGACTGTTACCTTTTGCTATTTTTCGTTTTACCATTATTGTAGCAACCCCAGAACGTCATATCCTGTCCAATGAAAGACCTGACCCTACAGAATGCCCTGAATCGCTTCAAGACATACTTTGAGAAGGTGAATGAGAACTGCTGGGAGTCCTGATGACAGGTGTTGGCACCCCAGATACTTGGGGACAACTCTTACCCAACACTAGAGCTGGTTCTGATGGAAGAGAGAGCACCACAAAGACACCACAACTTTAACATGAATGTTTCATATATGAATTATCAGATATTTATGTCTTATTGCAATTATGAACATATTTATTTAATTTATAGAGTGCTTCTATATTTTTACCCTAATGTTCAAAGTGATCATGAATAAAAGAACTTAAAATATTATACATAAAATAATAAAATATTATAACAATAATATATATAATATATTGTGGAGGTTGTGCACTATAATGACTAGAGTATTAGTCAAGGCTATATGAGTAAAATAAAAAAAATATACAGATTAAGAGTCAGATCCATTGATGTGCTCTTCTGCAGGCACTTACTAAATTGTCAAATATTTACCATCTGAAGGCAGGAATAAAAAGGAGAGAAGGCTGCCTTTTAAATATACTAATAATTAAGTTTGAGAACAATGTTTTTCCCTGTAATTCTACAACATAATTGCATTGTGTTATACATGCATGATACACATTCTTTATTTAACTGAAATATTTAGAGTGTGACCAGATCATACTTATTTTAATACCACTCCAAATATATTTTCAACCATGGTATCTTCAAATTTTGTATTAGAGTCAGGAATTTGTGTTGTTGGCTCAGTGACAAGCCAAAACAAAACCCTGAGTGGGTCTCTGGGTTATTGCCATAGAAATATAGTGATAATTATCAAACAGACACAGTGGGGGTAGCAAAGCTTGTCTAATTTAGGCTGGATTGGTTTGTTTGGTTTTTCTTCTCAAGACTGCCTAAAGCTGTATTTTTTATGAAGAGAAGAATGTGATTACAAGTCACTTTTCCTAAATAAAAATATGGCATTTTTCTAGAACCTGGAGTGCCAGAGGAAAACAACACTTTTGCTAGTGTATGGAAGGATTCCCTGAAATGTAGTTGATTCACTTAGCTGACTTTTGGGGCATGAAGCAGTTTGAAGACCTGCCCAGCTAGACATTGTGTAACTTCTAAGTGAAAAATACTTGGCATAAATGTATTTTTGGGAAGTTGTAGCCCATCTCTACTGAAATAAACAATAGGATTATGTCATCAAGCATAGTTATGTCCAAGGAACCATCCAGTTTGTGATGATTATAGCAGATGGACAGGATTTTACAAGAAACAAAAGGGTGTGCATCAAAGAGATTCCCATCTTGGTGACTGAGAAAAGCTAGGATAAATCCAAGCATTGGTATTAACAGTGTGACAGTGGCTAATCCAGTCAGTGTTGAAACTAATAAATCTTCTCTAGAGCCACTCTTTAGTGGTGATGAGGGAACCTGGAGAACGCTGTCCCACAAAACCATGCCCACGCTGTTAGTCACTGCTGGAGGCTTAGCAAGAGCAGACAAGAACAAAACAATGAGCTTTGAATGAGCAAACATGGAGGAGGCATCTCTCCAAACAGGGCCCTTCTGACACAGCTCTCAAGGAATCAAAAATGGATCCAGATAAACACAGGAAGCAGGGAACCCTGTCTCACACAGAGGATGTATTTAAGTACTTCAACATCAGTTCTCGCAAGTAACTGTAAATGATGCACAGCTGCTAAAATTGAGGCAAGGCTGGAAAACATCAGTTTTTTTCTAGTGTTGTATGTGTCACTCCAGCTTTCTGCATAAAACTGAAAAGTAGGAGCAAAGGCAGGATTTTACCACAAAGTTTGCAGAAGCTTTATGATCTTAGTCAAAACAAACCCCTTTCAACCAACCATTGCTGAGTGATTTGTAATATTAACACAGGTCATGCTAAGAACTCATCTTTCCTTCAAAAACATGTTAAAACCTGCTAAAAGTGTGAGCTATAATGTGCTGTACCTGCACTGGGGACAATGCTGCTCACCCACACCTCTAAGCTAAACTTCACAAGACAAGCACAGAGAAATGCTAAGTGCTTAAATGACCAAACTGGACTTTAATTAGCTAATTAAGCAGAAGATATCTCTAATTAAAATTATGCAATTTTGCATAAGCTCAGCTCATACTTTAAAGTGTATTCTTTCACTATTCTGTCTCATTACCTTGCTGCATCCACACAGCAAAATCTCTTTTCTTTCCATTTTGTTCTTCTGGAAGTGTTTTCCTGCATTATCACAGGCTAACAGAGTTTGGAGCACATGTAATTCTTGTTTTGTGCTCTATGCTCTTCAGGAATAGCAGTGCCAGGATTATAAAACAATTTAGAATCCTTGGGAGCATTCTAAAATGAGTGGCAGAAATGGATTTTTATTGTTCTGCCAACATGGTGTATTATCTATTTGCCATGCTGTCAACCTATGGAAAATTCATTTCAAAGAAGAAAAGAAAGGTGGTCTTTCAAACCAGAGTCATCCAGGTAGATGAAATAGGTTTTTAGGAGCCCTGGCAGGGAAAGGCTGCACACACAGGAACAGAGAAAGTTGCAAGACTGGCTATACAAACTTCAAAATTCACATGTCATATACACAATGCTGTTTACCCTGTGAGTGAAAAGCCTTTTAAGACTTTCATTTTCAGGATGTACAAGCAAAACATCCACCCAAACTAGGCAGAGTCTGCTCTCAGGAAGGTCTTGCTGAGTGCAGAGGGTACCTGGCACCAAGGCAGGCTCCTGCTGCAGGGAGACCCTGGGGGAACTGAAACCCAGGGCATCACTGCCATCGTAAAAATCAGAAAACAAAGAAACAAAACATTTAAGGACAAATATATGGAGTGGTTTAGGCTGAAAAACTCATAATCACAGGTTTCGGAGTGCCTACAATTTTCATTTTCTGGTGAGGGAAGCCAAAGGATTTTAGAATACAGAAGAGATGCTAAAGCTGCTGGAAGGAAATCCTGAGATCTGAAGCAATAAGCATCCCACCACTGTTCTTCTGCCTTGGCACTGCAGGGAGATACATGACAATGGATCTGGGGATTTTTTAAACATTTCACTATTCTGACTACCATTCCACTGGCATTTTTCATGGTGCTTAAAAGCTTTCCAATACAGTCTGGACCAGCCAGCAGTTGTGCCTTTGCTCCAGCCCAGGACAGAGAGTGAGCAGGAGATGACATCCACATTTTGTATGAATCTTGAGCAACAGTCCCTTTCATTGTCTTTTCTCTTCTGCCTTTATTTTTCACTACAGGAAGCATCCCATTTTGTGCAGCAGCTCAGTCAAGCTGGTCTTAGAACAGGATCTGACAGGTCCCCACCAATGCCAGTGTTCAGTGCTAAAAGGGAGATGTGCACAAACTGGCCAGATACTGCACATATTGTTTCCAGAAAGCAGTCACTCCCACGGACTGTCACAGAACTATAAATAAAATTTCTCCCAATAGCCTATTTCCCAGGAAAAATTTTTATTTAATGTAAATTAGATAAAAACCAGTCTTCCCCAAATTTCACAATCTCTCTGGTTTGTAATTGGCCTTTATGGAATCACCAGGGATTTTGGGACAGAGATGCTTCAGGAGCAGCACTATTTTGGGACACAAGAACTAACTCCAGGCATTTATCTTTGCTGTCTGTTGTAGGAAGCAGGAATTCTGCTCACTGCTAGAGCATCCACATATGCCACACGTACCTTGCTTGAGCCACCCTCACAAGGGGCACATACTGCTGGAAGGCAGCAAAAAGCTAAAAAATCATTCATTGAATATGGTGAATATGACTCCCTTCTAGTGACCTGCTTTTTGCACTCACCTGGGTTCTCTCCATTACTGTCTGCTACAAATGAGAGTATCACTAAAGCTTAAAACAGGTTCTACAACCCCAAGGAGATCGGATGAGTTTGAGGATCAGAAAATTTGTAAGGAGAAAACTCCATTTCAAATGGTTGGCTTTAAGCTAAGTTCCCAGCACAAAATATTGAAACATAACCATGTGAGAAAGCATTCCAGAGCATCTCTGCAGGAGTTGTTCCCTGGTTTCCAGAAATTTCCAATTTCTTGAGCCTTGCAGGCTAGGGAGGCACAAGAGTACTGCACCACAGCAGTGCTTCATTTTGTACTCACACCAGTAAAGAAACCTTATCTAAATATTGGAACTTCAATGCATCTGCATGAAGAGCAAAACCAGCTCCTACAAAGAGTTGCAGCTCAGTCCTTACAAGGCATTCTCTGAGTCCATCAACCTCATGCAGGCACATACCTGCAGGAATCACCAGCATTTCTTGACTCAAAGAAGCCCTTACCTGGGATGATCCCAGCTGGCATCAGCAGCACCTTGCACTTCACATCTTATAATTAATTTAGGATAACTTTATTTGCACACTCAGCATAATTTGATTATTTTATTAAATAATATTCCTAAACCAGCTCTAATACGAACACTTATCACACCCTGGCTCCCACCAAAATGCCTTTTTCATTAGTATCAAAGGTCATTAATTAACTGACTAGATTATTTGTTCACCTCACTTCCATCCTTCTGATCATTCAAAATTGAAATAGAGACACTTTGGACAAACCCAGCAGTGTGGATTTCCACTTGCTGTCTGTTAGTCTAGTCTCCAAAGTTTCTTCTGAAATATTTTCTTTGCTTATTCTTATTCCTATTCCTGCCAATTCTATTCATGTTTGTGGTGCCTTCACTCTGCTCATACTCCCAGATCAGACCAAGTCCAGAACTATAAGTACCAGAGATTACAGTATTTAGGTCAGGACCTGTTGCTTACATTGCCCTATTTTTTTCTTACATCTTTCTTCAACTTCTTAACCCTGCATTCACGTTAAAAACAAAACCCCAAACCATCAGTGCAATAATGAATCTCTCAGGAGATGGGACTATGATTTGTGTAGGGGCACTGAGCCAGCTTAGAGAGAAAAATGGCACTTGAGCAGTTATATTACCCCAAGTAAAATAGGGGAAAATGTAAAGGAAAAAGGAAAAATCCCTGCATTGAGAAGTACAGTGATTTTGGAGTATGTCACAAGCAGAGAGTGGTAAAACAGCAAGCAGTGAAGGACGAATCTTGTTCCTTTGGAGCTGGGAAAAGCTGAAAGAACAGCTCATGCTAGTGTTGTGTTTAACAAAAATACTGTGAATTCTTCAGAACTGGGAATTTTCTCCGAGAGACTAAGTTTGTCAAGGGAAAAAGAATAGTCATACAGGTCATACAAAGTTCTGGGACAGTGCTGGGATTCTGCAGAAGTGTTTGCAAATACCAAATGCAAGAGAAGAAAGAAAATAAAAAGCCTGAGACAAGATATGCTGGCAGTTGTGCCGGCCAGGAATGGAATTGGAGACAGATGTGCCCTCTGCTAAGCAGCCCCAGTGTGGGGAGGTCTGAGGTGGGGACATAGCAGAGTCCAGAGCCCCATGGGCAATCCTTTGCAGTGGGGACAGGAAACACCATGCTACACTGGATGGGCCAACTGTTGGCCAAGGAAAAGGTGAGAAAAGTGGGGTTTTCCAACAAACCTTGAGTTGAAGCTGAGTTGCCCACAGGTCTGTAATGGTGGTGTTGAACATCAGCCTGGCTGGCAGTGCAGCCCAGGTACCAGCCAAAGGGGAGAGAAGGCTTTGCCTGCAAACCAGTATGAGCTTGGAGGAGACCAAAGGAAGCAAGCTGTGAAGCACAAAGAACACAGGGAACCAAGACTGGGTCTTACTCTTTTCAGTTTTATGCCTTACAGATTCAGCCCAAGAGCAGCTGGTAGTGCCAGGCAGGTTCTTTGCCTTTGCATCTCCCAGAGGTGCACTTATGTAGAGTCCACAGAATCAGAGATGTTTGAATTGGAAGGAGCCTTAAAGACCATCTAGTTCCAAACCCCTTGCCGTGAGCAGGGACACCTTCCACTAGACCAGCTTGCTCAGACCCCCACCCAACCTTGGTCTTGCACTTCCAGGGATGAGGCTTTTCCAGACAATCTGCGCCAGGGTTTTACCTCCTCATTGTAAAAGTTTTCTCCTTATTACTTGCCACATTCCTACAAGGATATGATCCTCAGAGCTGTGTGATGAGAAAGTTCTACAGATAAGTGTGGAGTGTGGAAAAACCCCTCATGTTCTTAGAGAGGACAAACAGACACAACAAAGCAGGCAGCAGCCAGCTGCAGGTTAGCTTGAGCTAAGCCACATAACCACTACTGACTTTTGACTTCCCCAATTCAAAGTATTTAGATACTGAGATGCTTACTCTGAAATGCTGTGGCATCAGACCCCACGAGTGGAGCCAGCAGATCTGCAGACACGGGGCTGCACTGCAGCCACCATGGCTGCTGCCTTCAATTCTGTAAAATAACATCATACCTTTCAAAAAGAAGTAAAAAAGGAGCTTGTCCAGCTTTCCTCCCAGGAAAGGGAAACAGAAGTCATTGGCTGATTTGGCCAAGTAACACACCACAGTACCTTCAATTAATGAAGACCTCAGACTGGAGCCTCACAAACCTGCTGGGCTTTCCCTTTCTCAGCTCCTGGCCAGAGATGGGGGCAGTCAGGGCACCACTGTCCTGATACAAAACCAGCTCTGGGGCACCAACTGTGCCCTTGAGGTCTGGCCTGATGCACTCAAGACATCCTGCATCCCTCCTTCCCACCCAAAAAGGGCCACTTTGCTGTGCCCATTCCCAGGGCCACCCTGGTGCTCCAGGGCAGTGGCTTCTCCTGCTGTAAATTAATTAACTCTTACAGAATACATCCATTTTATCAAAATTTTGCCATGAATATTGGACAAGTGCTGTAATTTTTCCTTTGTAGGCAATGGGCCACATATTTTTCCATGGGGTTTTGTTGGGTTTTTTTTTTTTTTAGACGAGTCTTTTCCCGATTGTCTAGCAATAATTACACTCTGTGAACAAAGAAGTTTTGATTTCTACAGAAGTACTGTGGAGATGACATCTGCTTGGTCATGCTTTGGATCATCCTACGCTTTACTAATTTTCATGTTGAAAAGACACTCATTATATATTTGCTATCTACTTTCCATGGAAAATCTGATTAGGTAAGGAGGCTGTCCCAAGGTTAAACACCAAATTTACTGGAACTTTTCTCTTCCAGAAAGTCTCAATTAATGTGGTTTTCCTCTATTTTTTCCCCTTTTTTTTACCAGTTTTAAATTCAATCTAAACAGTTACTTCCTTGTAGAGGCCATAAAATGATAGAGGACTGGTCCAGAACCACTTACACGTTCTCTGATCCCATCAGCAGGATGAAGACCCATCTCTACCTTCTCTTGCTGGCTGCAGGCATCTCTGCTGCTCCCCAGATGAGCAGCATGGCTGAATTACTGACACTACTACAGCAAATGTGTGAGGTGAAGACAAAGGACATTCAGGTAAATTCAATTTCCATTTTTCTAATCTAAAATTTAATATACTGAATCCTCTTGTTGTTGAATATATAACTTTTTTGAAAGTAAAACAATCTATGTTTTTTATCTATTATATTTTTATCAGTGTTAATGAAGAAGATATTTAAAAGGCTGAATTAATGTGTTCTTTTTCAGAATCTGAGGATTGAAACTCCCAACAATATAGATGTAAGTAAAGGATTTTTTAAAATAAAAGTAACTTCTTTACTTAATTTCTTTACTAGAAATTAAGGTAGTTCTTAAACTGTCTTCTAAAATACTCTATTTGTACTTAAGAGCAAATAATTATATTAAGTGTAGCTTAATAAGATATACAATTAATGATAAGATATAAAGTGTTATTAGATATAAAACATTATTAAAAACAATCAAATGATGAGTCAAAAAAAGATGCTGTAATATAAAAGGAGCTATACTTGTTCTATGTTTTTGTAAATCTCCTGCAGAGCACACACACATGGAATGATTTTCTGAATCAGTTTTTTGAATGAGATACAGCTAAAAAGGAAAGAACACATTCAATCACACTTCCTGCTTGTGTGTCTGAATAATCATTCTGTTTAGTCTACTTCATTTAGTCCACTTCTAGAGATGGCTTTTTATACCCTTACAATCAGTGAGGGGATTAAATAGTTGTATTAGCTCACCTTCTCTGAAGGATGATGTTAATGCCCCCTGAACAGGACACTGTGACTGGGTGTCCATGAACAGGGTCTGTCTCAAAGACCAAACTCCCCTTTACGCATTTCTCATCTTCTTTTGCATCTCCAATAAATTTCTCCTGTTCCCTCTCAGATGTTCTTTTTTGGACAACTTTAAATGACTCCCTCATCATGCAGACATTAATGAGACTTTTCTCTTTGCTGTGCATCTGCTAGAATCCTGATTTCCACAGACCACAGTCCAGCACAGAGCTCCTCTGCAAACAGATGGCTATTTGTGGAAATGTATCTGACTCACTGATTTATTGAAGAACCAGAATAATTCCCATTTTTTCCCTAAACTAGCTACAGGAGGGTTGGGGTTTCCATCACATTCCATCCCAAACCAGCCCATGCTTTGAAAATTAGATGTGAAGCTCCCAGCTCTGTCGCTGCTTTCTGGATCCTGTCTGGAGGAGCTCTCTTCCTAGGCTGGGGCTTCAGCTCTGAAGTTCTGACCCAGAATCAGCTGCTCAAAGGGCAGCTCACTTGTCCCTTTTCCTGAGGAGGTCCCTGGTGGTGCCAGCACAGCCCCTGTGCCAGTGCCCAGCTCTCCCTTGAGGGGAAGAGCTGCTTCCCTCTCACCTGTTCTTTGGGTCCAGAGGTGACAGAGGCTGCCTCGGCGTCTCTGTGTTTGCTGTTTGTCAGTGGCAGAAGGATGTGGATTCCCAGGCAAGGCTGTGGGAAAAAATTGTCTTATTCATCATGCAGCATCCAGGAATGACTAGCAGGAGATACAAGTTGGTCAAGAACATCATGGGTGCAATGCCAACCTTCAGCAGTTGCCTGCATTTCCTCCAGACTTCAGTGATAAAGTTTTTCTTCAGTTTTCATCACTTTCTTCTCCCATAACATCTGAATCTGTTCCTGCTGCTGATGGTCGTGTCCTCTCCTCTCTTCCCTAATCCAGGACAGCGAGTTTAGCTGATCTCTCTCAAAACAACCCCACACTGGAGAGTGCAACCATCATCCATCACTCTGCTTGGCCTCCATCCCACATCCCTTCTCCCCCCTCTGGTGACCTTGTCCAGAGCACAAGGTCTTGGAGACCAAAGCCAGTGACTGCTTTGTGGCAGAGGACCAGCATGGCCACTAGGGATGGGACAAGGGCCAGGAAATGAGAGGGTGACCCCTGTCCCCATCTGTCCTGGCACACAGGTGTCAGATGTCACACGGGTTCATGTTTGGACTAACCTCAAGTTCATTTATTTTCTTTCTCTTGTGCTGAAGAGACAGGAGCAGATGTGAGAAATCAAACCAGTCTTCACGTGGCTTCAGAAGAGGCAGGGCTGAGTCTTTAGACAATGACATCTTTCATCTGGACATTACAAGACACACCAGCAGATACTGTCCTTTGCCAGGTTTCTGTCTGCAGAGTAAATCAATGTGTAGAGCAGAAAAGCACACTCGCCTAAGCTGTTTGCAACCTCAAGCCCAAAAGTCAATAAGAATGAATTTGCCACCCAGGCAGCTGGGCAAAACTCACAATCCTTTTTAATAAACTCATTGTAGCTTGTGGTTATGAATACTTGTATCTCAGTTTTTCTATTTCTTCCATCTTAGGATGAGAATTGTATCAGCACAATCTTCAAAGGAACAGAACAGCTGAAAAATAATCCAGCTATGAAAAAATTCAGTGTTTTTTTCCAGAATTTTGAAAGACTGAAGCAATGGCTCATGCCAAACCTGGCAAAAGAGGTAGGAATTTATTTGCAGGGATCATGCAGCAGAGATGTAACAAAAAAATATCTATAATTCACAAATGTGTTTTTACATCTACAAAAGAGAGTAAATTCTTACTGGCTTGTTTTTAGTACATAGAAGAATAAATCCTGGCATTATTTCATGTTCATATCCTTCCCCTGTTCTGATATTCAGCTTGATCCACCTGTAAAATAAGGATTCATATGTCTGATAAAGAATTGTATCATTTATTAAATGATTTTGGGATTAAAAAGCTCTAAATAATGATTGAATATTAAGCAATTTCATTTTCTTGATTCATTTTTCAGGGGAAATGTGATACAGAAAGAAGGAGCACAACAATATTTATAAAAAAGCTGAAGACATTCATCCGAAGAGTATTAAAGACCACAAGACTGGAGAGTTAGAAGTTTACAAAATTGCTGTAAATTTACAAGAGCAGTAAAATCTTTCCTTGTTTAAGAAGTGTTCCTCCTTTGCATTAAAATTTGGCAGGGCACACCTTTGGTGTCAGTGGTACTGCACTGGTTCCTGTTTGGCATCTCAAAGTATTGGGTGGCAAAATGGCAATTTGTATTTCGAGACGAACATTCAGGTGATTACAGAAAGACCTGACTAGACATCAAACCTCTGTTTCTCACGAAGAGGTGAGGTCTGAGTGGAGAGGAGGCTGAGCAGGGGGTGTGAGCAGAGCAGCAGCTGGCTCACAGCACAGCTGGCCCCCTGTGCCACCAGCACCCAGGGCACCGAGGGCACCGAGGGCACAGGATGTGGATGTTGTCCCCTCTGCCTTTCCTGGAAACCAGACTGGGCCACTGCAGGGGGAGCAGCAATATGGGACAGTCAGAACACCCTTCTCGCTTTGAAGTTTAAGGTCATATTTCTACCAGAATGTTTTGCTGCTCTCACTAACCTCCTTATTCCATAAGCACTGAGAAACGCATCCTGGGATTTGACTCTGCCTGAAGCTTTGGTAGATCAGTGTAAATTTGACAACTAAAGATTTGTAAGGATCTGAACATACAGCACTTAGAGATTTAATAGGTTTTTTATAATGTTAATGGATAGGAGTGTTTAGATCACTACAAATTTATTTCTATTGTGTCAATTAAGTTATGTTATATTTTATAGACAAAAGGTTTTTGGAGAAAATATTTATTCTGTATTTTTACTACTTTTAATAAAGCGAATAATTGTTTGTCTCTGCCTTTCTCCCTCCCTTTCCCTCCCAGATTTCTTCCAAGCTATTCCCACACTTCAGGAAATCTAGTTATCAGTCAGGGGAATTAGATCCTTGAGGTGAGCAAGCACATGTATTGCTGAAAGCTATTTCCAATGATGCATGAATTAAAAACCAGAGAGCTCATTAAGGTACTCACCTCTGTAACAGAGTTGAGCTCACATGTTCTCTATAGCTCTCTGGATGACGTTTGCTTTTTTTTTTTTCTATGAATATCCCAGTATAAATTAATTTCTTAAAAAACAGATATATAGGAGAAAGAAATGAGAACAAAATTGAGAACAGGTGGGTTCCACCAGTGTTTCTGATCACAGGAGAAGCTTTTTTGAAAATCTACCAATTCTGACATCGTGAAAAAAGAAGCTGAGCAGATGAGCAAGGCACTTGTCACCATGTTGCCAAGGGTTTGATTTAATGTGTTCCAAACTCCTGTGTCAGACATGTCCTGATACAACATCCCTGCTCCTCTTTCAGGGGCATCCCGGGAACACTGGGGGCACGACAGGAGAGAATCTTGTGATGACAGAACAAATATGCAGAAACAAAACATCTTCCTGCCACATGCTAATTTTCCCAGTGTTTTCTAGAGTTATCCAACTTTTATGAAGGAAAAACACAGTTTTTTCACAGTATTGCTCCATAAGACGGGCAAAGCAGGAACCATTGCTGGTGAGGCAAGGGTTAATCAGCAGAATTATAATTTCTAAGTTGTTGGTGCAGACTTTGGCATGTCAGACACTTTACCCTGCTGCTGCAGCTCAATGGAAGCAGAGCAGCCTCGCAGGAGCAGGAGGCGGCGGCTGACGGCAGGTGGCAACAGGAGACCAGAAATGCTCGCTGCATCTCCGGGAGAGCTTTGGGGCAGGAAAAGCCTTAAACAGGGCTTTCCTTCCTTCTGGTGCGCACAGCGCCTTGGCTCCATTCGAGTCCCCTGCGTGGCAGTGATGCTGAGCCCCAGCCCCGGTGGTGCTCGGCACATCCCCAGGGCAATCCCTGTGCCCCAGGGAGGGCAATCCCTGTGCCCCAGGGAGGGCAATCCCTGTGCCCCAGGGAGGGCAATCCCTGTGCCCCAGAGAGGGCAATCTCTGTGCCCCCAGGGAGGGCAATCCCTGTGCCCCAGAGAGGGCAGTCCCTGTGCCCCCAGAGAGGGCAATCCCTGTGCCCCAGGGAGGACAGTCCCTGTGCCCCAGAGAGGGCAATCCCTGTGCCCCCAGGGAGGGCAATCCCTGTGCCCCACAGAGGGCAATCCCTGTGTCTCAGAGAGGGCAATCCCTGTGCCCCCAGAGAGGGTAATCCCTGTGCCCCAGAGAGGGCAATCCCTGTGCCCCAGGGAGAGCAATCCCTGTGCCCCAGTGAGGGCAATCCCTGTGCCCCAGAGAGGGCAGTCCCTGTGCCCCAGAGAGGGCAATCCCTGTGCCCCCAGAGAGGGCAATCCCTGTGCCCCCAGGGAGGGCAATCCCTGTGCCCCAGAGAGGGCAATCTCTGTGCCCCCAGGGAGGGCAATCCCTGTGCCCCAGAGAGGGCAATCCCTGTGCCCCAGGGAGGGCAATCCCTGTGCCCCCAGAGAGGGCAATCCCTGTGCCCCAGGGAGGGCAATCCCTGTGCCCCAGAGAGGGCAATCTCTGTGCCCCCAGGGAGGGCAATCCCTGTGCCCCCAGAGAGGGCAATCCCTGTGCCCCCAGGGAGAGCAATCCCTGTGCCCCAGAGAGGGCAATCCCTGTGCCCCACAGAGGGCAATCCCTGTGCCCCCAGAGAGGGCAATCCCTGTGCCCCACAGAGGGCAATCCCTGTGCCCCCAGAGAGGGCAATCCCTGTGCCCCCAGAGAGGGCAATCCCTGTGCCCCCAGAGAGGGCAATCCCTGTGCCCCAGGGAGGGCAATCCCTGTGCCCCAGAGAGGGCAATCCCTTCGGGGCACAATCTGCCTCGGCTGTCACTGGAGCGGGAGGGAGGCGACAGCCCAAAGTCCTTCCCAAAGATCAAGGCGACATCAGCAGAGCGGCTCAGCCCGGCTGCGGCAGGCGAGCGCTCACGGGACATTCCCTGGGCAGGTTTCCCTGGGCTCACAGCGAGCACTTGAGAGGGGCCAAAAAGTGCAGAAAAAGGAAGGAGCTGGTTTGGCTCCAGCTCCAGCGGACCGTGGAAAACACCCGGGAATGGTGAGGAGAAAGGAGCACACAAAGCCTCAAAGCCTGAACAGGGCGTGATGAAACTGCCCAGGAGAAGAAAATGAACCACGCTGCTGGCACGAGGCAGCGGGACCAGCTCAGGGCCAGAAAAAAAAAAAAAAAAAAAAAAAAAAGGAACTGCAGAACTCTAAAGATACCGGGAGCTCTGTCTGGGTCGCTGTACCCTCAGATCCCTGCAGACACCTGCCCTCCGACCCACCTGGATCCTGCTTCAGGGGAGAACTGCTCCAGCTGCACTTCAGTATTAACTGTGACTTTATATAGAAAGTTCAAAAGAATCGTCTTTTCTATCATGCCCAGGGAAAAAAGAAATCATCTAGCTAGTACAAATATATGCTGAATTATGTATAATTATTTATAGTATTTTAAGTGTAATATATATTATATATATTATATGCTAATATTCTGGGAAGTTCTAGACAATATTTTTAAAACATATTATTAATAACACGTCTATTATATAATTTATATATAATATTTTGTGCAATTTTTCTATTTTACATATAAATCGTCTTGTCTAGCACGGCCAGGGAAAACAGCATACCCGTAACGTGAAACAACACTCTAACTCCAAATAACCTCTCACACTTCCCTTTCACACTTTAATTGACCCGGCAAGCAGCATTACTCATCCCAGAGCAATTCTGGTTTCCTTCTCGGGGCTCGGCCGGGGGTCAGCGCAAGGCGCGGGTGCCGGAGCGGCCCCGGGGGCTCGGGGCAGGAGCAGCCCGGTTCCCGGAGCGGGTTTCCCGGCAGGGCCGGGGGTTCCCGGCAGGGCGGTGGAATTCCCGAGCATCCCGGGAGCCGGCCCCGCTCCGGAGCCCGGCGGCCCGCAGCGCCCTCCCGCGGCCGCGCCCCGCAGCGCCGATTCCCGGAACCGCTCCCGCCGCGCCGCTCCCGCAGGAAACCGAAACTGGGCAGGGAGCGGGGCGGAGCCGCGGGGGAGGGAGGCGAGAGCGAGGGAGCGGGGCGGAGCCGCGGGAACAGCGGAAACACACAACTAATTGACTAACTAACTAACTGACTGACTGACAGACTAACTAACTAACTGGCTGACTGACTAACTAACTAACTAACTGACTGACTGACTGACTGACTGACAGACTAACTGACTGACTGACTAACTAACTAACTAACGGAGTGACTGACTGACAGACTAACTGACTGACTGACTGACTAACTAACTAACTAACGGAGTGACTGACTAACTAACTGACTGACTGACTAACTGATTAACTGACTGACTGACTGACTAACTAACTAACAGATCAACCAACCAACCAACTACCTGACTGACTGACTGACTAACTGACTGACTGACTGACAGACTAAGTAATTAACTGACCAACCAACCAACCAACCAACCAACCACCTGACTAACTGACTAACTAAACAACAGACTAACTAACTGGCTGACTAACTAACCAACCAACCAACCAACCAATCAACCAACTACCTGACTGACTGACTAACGAACTAACCAACTAACTAACTAACTAACTAACTGACTAACTAACTGACTGACTGACTGACTGACTAAATGAGTGACTAACTAACTAACTGACTGGCTAACTGACTAACTAACTATATAAATAAATAAATATAAATACGGTGACACAAAAATTAAGGGAAAAAAAAGAAGGGCAAAGGGGGAAGCATTAAAGAAAAAGGAGGGTAAAAAGGGGAGGAAAAAAGAAGAGGGGATGAAAGAAACAGGCAATGAGAAAGGGGGAAAAAAAGGAGGGACATAAAAAAGGGGGTCACGAAACAAGGGGGGACATAAAGAGGGACAGAAAAAAAGGGGATACTGAAAAAAAGTGGGTGGACACATAAAAAAGAAGGACACAAAAAAAGAAGGGGGGACAAAAAAAACCCACAAAGTGGGGGGGGGGGGGACAACAAAACCCCTCTGATCTGAGATTTCAGCCACAGCTGGCGAGTTGGTGGCTGGGAATCTCCACTGGGACTGCAGAGGATGTTAAAAATAATAATAAAGAAAAAATAAATCTGTGTTTATTTCAGAAAAATATCCCTCCCACCAAACAGGGGAAGGCGATGAGTTTGAACAAGGAGTGGTGTGGGACAGCTGGTCCCTTCCCCAGGGTTCCCCCCGCTGGTGCTGCTCAAGGGGTCCCCCCATTCCTTGGCTGGGAGAAGGTTGCAAGAGGTCCTTCCCTCCTTGCAGATCTGCCTCTGTCCCCCAGCAGTGGGTCAGTCCCAATTCCCTCCTCAAGCATCCAGCTGGATGTGTCACTTGGTTTTTCCTTTTTTCTTTGGGGGGGGACACATCCAGGGCTTACAGCACCCCCTCTGAGAGCGTCAAAAAACCGAGAGGCAGAAGTGACAGCTGTGACTGCTGTGACCCCAGCAGGACAGGAGCACCACACCTGCCTCAGGCAGATGTTTTTCAGGCACCAAATCTGAGTCTTGCTTATGTAATTTGTGGTATTATATGTTAAGGCTGCTGTTCTCCCTCACGGTCTGTGTCTGGGCAGAGATGTTTGCAGTTGGCATCAAGGTTAAAAGCCAATCAATATTAAAACACAGGGACGACAACTCAGATGTTTTAGCTCGTGATTTTCACTCTTTGCTATGGTCTGACAAGATTTTTGATGCCACCATGGTTGCCCTCAGCACTGGGACCAGCAGCCCAGCCCAGACCAGGTCCCATCCTGCTGTCCCAGCTGGGACAAGCCCCCTTCCCACTGCATCCTGCTCCACTTCCTTTTGGCACCCTCTTTGCACGAGGACAGGACAGACTGCTTCAAACAAAGCAGGCATTATGGATGTCCTTTCCAAGATGAAGCAGAGGTGAAACACTCACAGGTCACTGCACTGCAGCCTCCACTTCCAGCTGACCTCTCCTGGAGGGCTGGCATCCATCCCCAGGGTCTCCCTGCCTCCTGCTCCAGCTGCTGGAGGGCAGCAGGGGCTGGGTGCAGGCAGGGCTGGGCAGGAGGTGGGGTTGGTCTCCATGAGCCCCCCGAAGCCCCTGCCTTCCCCTGAGAAGGGCTGGAGGCACAGCACCACGCTGCCACAGGCACTGTCCGTCCCTTCTGACAGCTGGGAAGTTTGGCACCTTTTCCAATCAGCCCAGGATGGAGCAAACTTTCCCAGCCAGGAGCCAGATGAGAGGCACGGCCAGCCTTGCCCACCACGTGCTGATGTCCCTTTGGCTTGACTCCTGCTCTGCACATGGATAGCTGGGCAGGAGGTCCATTCACACTCTCAGATGGACACTCTAAGGGCAAATTAAAGAACTTGAAGACACAACTCACATTTTTTCTACTGATCTCAGCCCCAGCTTCACTGGCAGGACTCCAGCAGTCTCAAGTGCACGAATTCCCATTTGACCTGGGGGTCAGTGGCCGGGACCCCGGGGCACCCCGGCTCAGCACAGCCCCTTGATGTCCCACAGCTGCTCCCCTGTGCCCTGGTGAAGACCCATGTGAGAGGGTCCGAGTCTCTTTGGCCTTTTTAAGGAGCTCAGGCTGCTGCAGGTCTGCACCCTTGTCAGCAGAACTGTCAGAGCTGCCAGGTGCCTGCAGCTCACAGAACTTCCCTCAGCAAATTGTTCATGACATGTCTGTGTCCTCCTTCAAGGAGCATGGGAAGTCCAAGACCATAAGTGAAGCTTTTGCAATTTCCTTTATTCCCACCAAAACAAGCACACAATCTTGTTTGGTCTAATTTAAAAAATTTGCTGTGTTATCACAGGGAAAAACGAATAATTTTGAGTCTTGAGATAGGTCTTTCTAATTCCAGGAAACTGCAAACGGCCCATCCCAGGATATATTTATTGTAGCCTGCAGATCAGAGCACTTGCTGGGATTACATCATGCCAGCTGGGCAGAGTTTCAACATTTCTGACATTCATTCTCCTGCATGTGCTTCAACCAGAGTTCCTTTCTGTAAAATAGGCATTTATAAGAAATGGAAACAGCTTGCAGCAAGCCCTGCACCCTCAGGGCTTCTGACCCAGAAGCAGCCGAGTTGTTTTGGTTGGCTGCCCCTCGGCAGTTTTTAGGGCTGATACTCCATCCCTGCTCCTGAAAAAAAAATCACTCTGCATTAACCCCTCGCTACCTGGAAAGTCCTTGGGAGGAAGAGGCATTTCCTGCCCACAGATGACCTCGGTCACCAAACTGGGACAGCAGCTGGGTGCTCCTTAATGGGGAACCATGACAGTGTTGAGGTTATAGGAACAGCTCTGCACCCATTTTTAAAGTCCCACACCAAAAAGGAAGGTTTGTTTCTGAGTTGATGGGGAAAGGGGACAGAGGCAGGTGGGTGGGTGGGGGGAAATTGGAAAGGGCTTGAATTAAAGCAGGTAGAAAAGAGGAACAAACAAACCTCCACAGAGTGGGGTCTGGAAGGGCTGGTGGGCATGGGAAGGTCCTGATGCAGAAATGGAAGGAAGCAGCCAGGGCCACGAGGAAAGAGATAAGAGGTTCCCTCTCACCGTGCTCCAACTCTTCCCCTCCACAAACCCCTGCTCCATCCTGTGGTTGCTCGCTCCCCCACCCCACAAATACTGCCCGGGCATGCAGACCCAGGGCTCTGCTGCCTCCCTGGGCTCACTACCAAGTCACCAGAGGCAGCTTTGTGAGGCAGCCCCAGCCCCATCTCTCCCTGTCCCCATCTCCCCCTCTCCCCATTGTGAGAGCACATTCCCTCCCCACTGTGGACCTTCTCCCCTGGCTGGGTTCACAGCGGAAGGGAAAATCCTCAAAGCAAAGACTGTCAGGAGTGGTTGGTACAATGCTCAAGCTCTTTCCCCCAAGACACCTTAGAGATTTGGAGCCCGAGGCTCACCTGGAGGGGAATGCAGCTCTGCAGTCTGTACCCACCCTGGCAGGCATGCCTGCACTGAGGTGTGCTGCTTTTCTGCCCTTTACCTTCCTGCTTCCCAAAGTGTTTCTGGGTGTTCAGAGCCTCAGCTCACCCCATGGCACACAGGGTTCTAGATTAACCACAATTTCTTCCATTAGCACAGGATCAGAGACATCCTGAGCTGCTTAAACAAGAGCAATGATGCCAGAGAAAAAAGACCCGTGTTTGAGCCTCTGTATCTGATCCATAACCTCCCTCCTTAGGGGCCATGCCAGGAGCTCCATGGCTGATGCCATCCAGGTCCCATTTTTTGTATCACTTAAATGACAGTTTTCCTAGGAGCTCTTTACCTCAGGGCACTGGCTGAGAGGGAGAGGTACGTGTTATAGGATAACAAACACAACTTGCTGGAGGACCAGTTTGGGATTGAATTTGGTTTTAAATAAAGATACTATTAGATATTACTTCTGCATTGAACATTCCTGGACTTGGGATGCCCCTGGATCAAGTAAATGTGATAAAATATGTCAGTGATCTGCTTCTCTGTCTCAGCTTACTGATAAAACAAGGGAATTGGCAATTCATGGAGGGAATATGAAAAAAAAGGTGTCCAAGATGCCTGTGAAATAAGGCTGGAGCAGGGCTATGATTCTGCAGAGAATAAAGATGTTGACATTATGGAAATTCTTGGGTGATTAACTGGGTGGAGCAGAAGGGCTTTATGGCCAACCATTTAATGACTCCCTGAGATTATTCTTTCATTATACTTTTATACATGACAAATTTAAGTGTATATTCTTGCTACCTTAGGTAAGCTGCTGACAGGATGGTTAGTGTAGAGGGATAAATGAGAGGAAGGAGTCAGTTTAATAAGGAGAAGGCTCTGTAAGAGTGCCCTGAGGGAGTCTGACACTCAATAACATTGTGGAGACACAAGTTATTTCCTGGTTTCAGCAGAAAGATAGCAAAAAACAAACAAGCATAAGGCATCCCAGGCTGGGCAGGCCCTGCTCCATGGAAATGTGCCATGCAGATGTGGGACAGGACACAGATAGAAAGGTCAATTAGGTTTCATTATGTAGGATCTGTCCGAGGAAAGAAAAGGTGATTGAGGGGTGGGGCTGTTAACTTTCCTTCATGCATTTCTATTCTAGGTCAATTTATTTGGTGTCTGATGTCAATTCCTGACAAGATACAGACTAAAAAGCCTGTAAGGGTCTCAAGAGTACTGAAGTCATGGATCAAGAAAAAAAAAAGTTACTGTTCATAATTCAGTCACTTAAGGTGTTTGATACATTTGGTGCGCGCAGACCTTGGCCCATGAAACCAGGAAGCTCAGAATTCATATTTTCTAAAGCTGGGTAAGCAATGAAAGCAAACCATGGGAGGTTGTAACTCAAAAGCATAATCTTTTTTTTGTCAATATTTAGGTTGTGTAAGAGGTGGCGTGACTATTTTTGTAGATGACATTTACACTGAAACATCAAATATCTTCTGTCTTTTCCAGGTCACGTTTATGTTAGCTTCTATTTGTCTAGTAATATCTAGTATCTCTCCTTCTTTGATTATTTTTTAAATTTACCTAATATGTTGTATTTTTACTTATGGTGGTGGTGAATGGTGCCTCTCTCAGCAGAAAGACCTGACTGGAGGATCCTACCACAAGTTAATTGTGTCAAGCAAACAAAAAAAAACATTAGTTAAGAGAAAGCATGGGACTCCTACAGGGTGTTTCTCTGCAGTTAAAACCAGGTTGGGACTTTTCTTTTATCTTTATATTAAAAGAAGAAAACTTGCCAGAGCAGGCAGTCAGTGTGGTGGTGTCACACCTCTGTCTCAGCTGCCCATGCTTCTTTGTAGCTCTCTCCCAATATATATTCCTATTGCATATGACTACAAACCTTCCATCAAATTATGGAAGTAATTAAAAATGCTCTAATATTCTGCTGAATGGAATGCACCTTGAAGACATTGGGTGAAAATCTAATCTGCCTGTCATACAGTGGACTGAAGAGAAATCCTGATGGTTTCAGGAACCTTCTGTCATGCTGCTATTTCCCTTCCTCAGGCTTCCTCCAAGAGGGATAAGAGGGGACAATACCACTGGTCACCATTTATCACAGAATCCCAGGACCCCAGGGTGTTTTGGATTGGAAGGGACCTTAAAGGTGCCAACACCTTGCAATAAGGACACCTTCCACCAGCCCAGGTTGCTTCAAGCCCCATCCAAGCTATCCTTGAACTCTTCCAGGGACGGAACATCCTCTCTGGGCAACCTCACAGGGAATAATGTATTTTTAACATCTAATCAGAACCTATCCTCCTCTTAAGCATGAAGCCATTCCCCTTGTCCTGCCACTGGTCTGCTGAGGCCAGGCGGGTACCTGGCACACGCTGGTCGTGGTTTAGGTGCACCATGATGTGCACAGGAATTGCTCTGGCAACTCCACCATCTCCTCCTGAAAAGGGAGCTAGATCCCTCTGCGGGACGGGGGCTGGATATCTGTGTGAGACTAGATCCCTCCATGGGACAGAAACTGGGTCCTTGGGGGGACAGCGGCAGGATCCCTCCATGGGACAGCAGCTGGGTCCTGGGTGAGACAGCGGCAGGATCCCTCCATGGGACAGCAGCTGGGTCCTTGGTGGGACAGCGGCAGGATCCCTCCATGGGACAGCAGCTGGGTCCTTGGTGGGACAGCGGCAGGATCCCTCCATGGGACAGAAACTGGGTCCTGGGTGGGACAGCGGCAGGATCCCTCCATGGGACAGCAGCTGGGTCCTTGGTGGGACAGCGGCAGGATCCCTGCGCGCTGCGGCGCTGGATGCGGCGGGGAAGCGCGGGCGGGCGGCGGGGCGGGGCCGGGCTGGCAGCGGGAGCCGCGCCCCCCGAGCCGCTGGTGCTACAACAGCGTGATTTCCCCGAAGTGATGCTGCGGCGGCCGCCAATGACGGGCGCGTCCTCCCCTCGCGGCGGCGCGGATTGGCCGGGCGGCGGCCGGGCCCGGGCGCGGGGAATCCCGGAGCCGCCGCGTTATACCCGCGGGCGCGGCCCGCGGCTGCCAGAGCCGGGCGGTGCGCGTCGCCGCGAGAGACACAGCTCGGCACTGCGCGGCACAGCGAGGTGGGTCCTGCTGCAGCCTATCCCATCTACCCCATCCCATCCTCTCCTATCCCATTCCATCCTGTCCCATCCCATCCTGTCCCATCCCATCCCACCGTCAGCCCCGCTTTGCGCCGCACGGAGGCTCCAGGAGAAGGCGCCCCGCAGGGTCCCCGGGAGCGGTGCCAGGGCACGGCACGGCTGGACTCGGCTGGCCCGGGGGCGGCAGCGCCGGCCCCAGCGTGCGGAGCGGCTCTGCAGGCGGAGCGGGGGCACTGCCCGCAGCCGTCGGGGTGGGCACCGCGCATCCCCCGCGGGCGCGGAGCACGCACAAGGCTCGGGCACAGGCTGGGCGGGCTGTCCGTGCGCAGCCCCGGCCCGGCACGGCTCCGCTCGGCCGCTGAGCCCCGGCGGAGCGGGCGGCCCGAGCCCCGCGGCTGGGACAGCCCCTGGCCCGGGGCGGGCACTCCCGGGGCCGCCGCCGAGCGGGCGGCTGGTGAAAGTTAGAAACGCGTTCTTTGGGCAGTCTTGGGCCGTGTGCCTTGGAAAAACACCGCAAACAGGAAATTATTTGTGCAAAGGAAGCGCCAGGAGGGCCGGTGCTCGCGGCGGGACGGGTCGCGGTGGGACCGGGCATACCCACCTGCAGCAGGGCCGCTGCCCCTTCCTTGCGCAACTTAATTAATAATAAACTTTTTGGAAGAGGATTTTGCAGTCGGTGCCGCTCCGTGGCTGTAGAGCGGGGGGACACCCGCGCCCAGTGGCGGTGCTGGCGGGACCCAGAACGGGGCTCGGAACCGGGCTCCCCGCGGCCGGACCGCTCAAACCCTGAGCTGCCCACGCAGCACGGGCTGAGCTGGGCTGGGCTGAGCACCCACTGCTGCCATCGGCCTCTGCCGAATTCCGAACCTCAGCCCTGCTTTGGAGCTGAGCCAGGCGGAGCAGGAAGCGCTTCCCTCCCGGAGAGGGTGAGAGGCACTGGACGAGAGTTAAGACTCTGGAAAAGCAGTTGTGGTAGCAGTGCTGGGGATGCTGAGCACAGGCTGGGTGGGAGGGGCGACACTGCAGAGTGCTTCAAACAGCGATGGGACTTTGTCTGACCTGTTTGTTACTCCTTTCACAGCCAACATGCCAGTGTCAAGAATGCGCATGAGGCCGTGGTTGGAAATGCAGATTGATTCCAATCAAATACCTGGACTGATATGGATTAACAAGGTGAGGCTGCTTTGTGCTATTATCATCATTAGTAGTACTTAATACTTGTGTAGCATTAACATTCCTTGTTCTTAAATGACACTAAACACAAGTCAAGATCATAAAGGAAATGACAGGGAGAAAACTTGCCAGCATTATGTTTAAAAAGCAACAGTTTTTGTTTGCAGAAAAGGTAGCTCTGCTTGGTACACAGTGGAGTAGTTCCATTTTTCCTTCAGAAAATTCCCAGGAGGGGAACGATAATTGGCAATGAAAACATTCTGAGTGTGTTGGAGAACGAAGAAACCTTCAAAATCTCTTTTAACTCCCGTTGCTCATTGAGCCAAGTCACCTCCTGTTCCAGATAAGCAGCTGCTGTTATACTCCAGTTGGTTCCATTTTTAAGATTCAGCCTGAAAGAAATGTTGTATTTATTGGTCTGTAAGGCATATCCCTGTTACCAGGGTCTAGCACAGGTCAAGATCACTGAGCTTATTGACCCAAGTCTCTGAAGTTTCCATATCCACACCAGGAGGATATTTAAGCTACATTTTTTTGGTAGGATTGCTGCAGGATCTTATGGGCAACTTAAAAAGGGGGATTATCTGATGAAGTGTATCTAGAAAAAATGCTGTAATTTATGACATACTAATAGGTTAGATGTTATGCATTGAAATTATTCTGGGATAAAGTTGATAATATTGCTCATTTCTACTGTACTGTAGTACCTTTGGGTTTTTTTCCCAATTTCAGAAATCATAAAAAGCCTTAAATGCCATGAATAAAACAGATGGAACAATGGCTATTTACTTAAAATATAGATTAAATAGCCACTGTAGTTACATGCCAATAGTTATAACATTTCTGAGCTGCAGCTGAGAACTCTGATTAAATCCATCATTCCAAACTGGCACGTGACCTTTCCTTTTTTAATTCAAATCTCTATTGGTTAAATCTCAGGATAAGAGGATCTTTCAGATCCCATGGAAACATGCAGCTAAGCACGGCTGGGACATGGAGAAGGATGCCTGCCTGTTCCGGAGCTGGGCCATTCATACAGGTGTGTGCTGCCTTTCCCTTCCCATCACTCACATGGCTAGCTTAAACAAGGCTCGTTTCGGCCTTGACTTACACTGGTACTCAGATTAACAACTAGTGTATATGTCAGCAAATAGAATGTTGGTATCTTTTGGTGGGAAAAAAGCAGCACTGGGAAGTCTAAAATACACAACTCCTGTATTATTTATAGGAAGGTATAAAGAAGGTGAGAAAGATCCTGATCCAAAAACCTGGAAGGCAAATTTCCGCTGTGCCATGAATTCCCTGCCTGACATTGAAGAAGTGAAGGATAAAAGCATCAACAAGGGCTCCAGTGCTGTCAGGGTTTACAGGATGCTGCCACCCCTGACAAAGCATCAGAAGAAAGGTAAACCCTTGGCAATCCAGCTGGAATTACACTGCTTAAACAGTGCTTAAAGGTCCTGCTCTGCCTAAGTGCCTAAGCAGGGGGTGACAGAGCTGTTGGTAGCACTGGGCTTGCTCACTGGGTATTGCTGGGAGCAGCTTCTACAAACAGTTCATTTTATCCTAAAGTCCTTAAATGTGCCTAAAGGCAGCATCAGGGGGTCATGGGGACTGGCTGGTGGTGGCAGTAGTTGAGCTTGCTGAGCGGGTTTCAAGGCTGCAAGAGCTCACACTTGCCTAAAACGTGCAGCCCTTTCTCACGTTTGTCTAATTTTATTTCACAGAAAGGAAGTCAAAGTCTTCAAGAGAAGCAAGAAACAAGAGCAAGAGAAAGGTATGTGTCTGTAGAGGCAGCTTAAGAAGCTAGAGGTTTTGGTGGTTTTCTTTCTTAACTTTTTTTCATATGGGAACTTGCACATTCTTAGACAAGTCTTTCATGCTTTACCCTTGTTTTCAGTGTTACGAAGAGACAAGGCTGAAAGAGTCAGCAGAAAGCTTAACCAACACTCCTTTGCCAGATGACCACAGTGGCTACACCATTCACGACTATGCAGGGCAGGAAGTGGAGGTGGAGAGCACAGCCATCACCTTAGGTGAGACACGCTGGGTTTGGGTCTGAGCAGAGTGGAAAATGCCATTTGTGCTAAACCCACGGTCAAAGATGAGTCGTGGGGCTGGGGCAGCTGCAGTGTCAGACTGGCTGGGAGGAAGCAGGGCTGGCTGTCTCTGTCCTGTGAGTGCCAACTCCTGGTGCACCCCACAGACCTGTCCTCCTGCGAGGTGAGCGGCTCCCTGCCCGACTGGAGGCCAGCAATGGAGGTCACCATGGCTGACAGCACCAACGACCTCTACCAGCTCCAGGTGTCTCCCCTGGCTTCGTCCTCTGAGGGTGGGTATTTCCTTTTTCCTAGCCCAGCTTTCCACTGGTCTGCTGGAGGCAAGGCAGCAGGATGTCTCTCTAACAGGAGAAACAAGAGCTATCTTGTAGAAAAAAGAACCCCCACCTGATAGATTGGGGAATTTGGAGTTACCAAACCAAGCAGGGTACAGAAGGGAAGAGCTGGCACATGCCACCTACCCATGGGTGAAAAGCTCTGAAATGCCTCCTGCTCCAGCAGAGATGGTGGAGGTAGCCATGCTTGCCACTGGGAAATAAATAATTAACATGGATAGATCAGAGTGGTTCTTCACTCGGGGTGCAAATCATCTTCCTGCTATCATCTTCCACAGCAAGTGGGCTCTGCTCTGTTGAGGCAGAGGGAGGCAGAGCTGGCTGGAGCCCTGCACCTCCACATGCAGTTGTTGAAGAGCATCAGAGATGAAGGGCTGTGAGGAATCTGGGGTGGGCACAAATAAAAAGTGGTCATGTTGTGTGACAAGAGAATGTGAAGCAGGTTTTGTGGTGAAGAAGCAGAAGTATGAGGGCTAAAACTTGACATCTATGTTTTCTTCCCTTTTTTTTATGTGCTTACAAAACAGTCACAGACGAAGATGAAGAGGAAATAAATCCAGATATTTTTAAGGTAAAAGCAGCCCTTCTGGTCAGAATAAAATTGTCCAAAGTTGGTGTTTGTAGCAAGAGAGAAAGGGAATCAAGTATCTGATCCAGTCCCATGTGAGCTGAACATACTCTTTCTTAATGAGGAAGCCTGAAAAATTAAAAATGTAAAGAAAGCTGCTTTGCAAACATGAACTGGAGAGGACACACCAATGGAAATATTTACCCTTCATGTAAAGTCAGAGGAAGATACTGAGTACTGCTTGGACTAGAGGTTGATAGAATCACAGAATCATTAAGGTTGGAAAAGATCTCTTAAGACATCAAGTGCAACCATCAGCCCAGCACCACCACCATGTTCATTAAAGCATGTCCTTAGGTGCCATATCATCATTTTTTTGAACACTTCCAGGGATGATGACTCCACCACTTCCCTGGACAGCCTGTTCCAATGCTTGACAATCCTTTCCATTAAAATTTCTTCCCTAATACCCAATATAAACTTCCCTTAGCACAACTTGAGGCCATTTCCTTGATCTCGGGTTCTTGTATTAGGGTCTGCAAAAATCCTCCAGACTTTTCAGTTTTGCCCTTCCCTCCACCTCTGACATGTTTAGCTCCTAATCTGCATTTCCAGACATGTCATGCTCATCCCACTGATAAGATAGGAAGAGATGAAAAGGTGTTCCAGCCCTTGCTGTTTTGCATGAACTTTTTTTTTTATAACTGTGACAAAACAAGGTTTATATAACTTTGCATGAGAAAATAGATCTTGTTGTTTACCTGTCTTCTAATTAAGGACAAGTAAGCATTGCACCCAGAGCAGGAAGGAATTTTTACCATCTCCCTTCTTCTCTTCCAGCTGCTTGGATCAACCCAAGACTGGCACAGCACCAGCATTGGGGGGAAAGGCTTCCTCACCAACGAGTCAGGCACCCAGAGCCTGTGCAGCACCTACAGCTACAAGGAGCAGGACGGGGACATCGACACGACCTCAGGTACAGCAACGGGCTGTCCCTGGCAGCCAGGGCCACCAGGATGCAGATAAGGCACTGGCTGGGAGGCAGCAAAGGAAATGGTGGAATTCACCATCCTGGTGTTCTGAGATTCCCAAGCAGCCTTACAGGAAGGCTGTAAGGAATTTGTTGATAAAAAGGAAAAGTCAAAAACACCTCCAGTAAGCAAAGCCTACGGATTTCAGGGTTATACATGTGTAAGTTAGGTCAGCTCTCAGGAATTCCTTGGAATGTAGCTGTAGAATTTCCTCTAGCAATAGCTTAAATGAAACAGTTTAATAGAAAGTGTTTGATGTGTTTTAGGAAAATAATAGTATAAAGTGTTTACTCTCATCTGAGAAATCTTTCCATTTTTGATATTTATTTTTAATATATCTATACCCTATTTTGCTCTTGCTGCATTAATTCAGTGCCCATTCTTGGTTCCTTTTATCTAGGAGAGATGGATTTCAGGTTCTATGACCAGAAAAACAGCCTAGACTTCTCCTGGCTGGATACAGTAAGGCCAACCATGCAAGTCATTCCCTGTGGATTGTAAACTCTTGGCTTCCTCCAACCACAAACTGCTCTTGGATTGAAACTTCAGCAAGCGTGGAGAGAATGGAAGAAATTTTTTGTTACTGACTGTTGGAAGAAAGTAGCTTTTATATTCCGTTTCAACTGTAGGCCTGGGAAGGTTAGCATGAAAAACACCATTATCAATGTTCAAAAGGAACCCCATCTCACTAGCAGGACTCTGGTGCTCAAGGTGCTCAGCTGCAGCTCCCACCTCGTTGCTCTGGAGTGAAGCTTTTGCTGGAAGGTGTCACTGTGCCTTGGAGTCTGACCTGGTGGGGTGCCACGGGCCTGGGGAGCAGGTTACCATCCTCCCCACGTGTGGTGTGATGAGCACTTTACCCACAGAGTGCTTAGAGGAGACACTGCAGATAAGTCTCTGACTGTTAGTTCTGATTGCTGCTTACCTGTGCAACACTGGTGACATTGAGCTTAACTGTCATTACACTTCTGGAGAAAAATTACGCTAATGGGCCATCTCTTCTTTGATTTACTCCATCATATAGTTCATCTTTCAGACCCTTCAACTCTGTAAATAGACCACTAAAATGTGAAGATTGTTTAGGCTTTGCTTCCACCTAGTCCGTTCCCCAGGTGCACTCCTAGGATGCTCCCTGCCACAGGCATGCCCTATCCCTTTCCTGTGAGAGTTCAAGAGCTGCTGCATTAAATAATTTTGCACTGATAGGGGCAGAGCTCTTTATTTTTACCATGCCTTTTGTAGATTCCTTCTGGCACTCTGTGGGGATTCCTCCAGTACTGCACACAAGCTGTAACATCCCACAGATCCTCTGGATCAGCATATGCAGGCAAGTGCTGGATGGAAGAGGGTCTAATGTGTGTGTGTGTGTGTAATAGATGGGAATCAAATCACTAAGCTGGAAAAGATTATTTTTCTTGTACATTTTATTTTTGTACATAATTTGTTGTATAAAATGTTGTTTAATAAAATGTTTTATATATGACATGTTTACTTTTTCTCATGGAAGAGCTCTGAGGATGCATTCCAGCTTCCTTGAAAATACCCAAACAGATGTGCTGTTGAGACAGTTGGAGGGGTTTTTTCATGACTCATGAAAGCACAAGGAATTTAGTTTGCTCTCATTTTCTACCCCCCAGCCTCTTCCAAGTGCAGCTGATGGGTGGAATCCTACATGGCAGGGAAGGGGAGCCCTGGTGCTGTGCATTGCAGGGTAGTTAGTTTGTACTTGTCATCATCTGCAAGTCAGGGCTGACTCAGAGCAAGGCTATGCTAAGAAATCCTGTACAGCAAGTCCCTGCTATGGATGTTCCTATCAGCAGGACCACTGGCTTCTGGTACTAGATCAGCAGTGAAGCCCTAGCTGAAGACCTCAGGTTTGCCTAAAAAGAGAGCACAGGCACAATTCAGAAGGCAAGAGGAAAGCAAGCCGGTTTTCCCCTGAATATTTGATTCATTTGCCGTATTTCATGCTGTAAGGGTCTAACGTCATTGCATCATGTGTGGCTGGATACAAGTGAGGCTGAGGCAGTGTGTGAGAGCCACAGCCACTGACACTGCCTGGAAAACCCCTCTGCTGGGCTGGCCTTTGGGGAATAACTTCATTTTCTGGGCCAGAGCCAAGGAGAATATTGGGCTGCAGGAAAGGAAGACCCAGCCCAAGGGGCTGGAACAAAGAGGACATTTCCTACTGCCTTTGGCACAGGTTTTGCTGCACTGACCTGCGGGGCAGGGACGGATGAGAGCTGACTGAGGCGAGGGAGAACTGAGTGCCAGGTCACAGGTCTCCAATGCAGCACAGTAAAGTGGAGGGGCAGCCTGGGGAGGTCCCTTTTTCATGTTAATCATTCACCAGCCCTCCCTCGCAGCCCAGGAAGCACCCTGGGCAGAGAGCAGCTTCTGATGACCTCAGCCCGGCCCTGCAGGAGGCTGGGAGGGCAGGACTGTGCTGTCCCCCCAGCTGTCACACTCCCTGGCAGGGCATCTGGCCGGAAGGTCCCTGTGCTGGGAATCCCTGAGTACCTGGGCTGCCTTAAATCACACACCTAAAATCCTCCAGATCTAGGGCAGGAACATTTTTGCACAAGCAAAGAAATCACCCACCGGATTCTCAGCCTTCCAGTGTTCAAAGTGAGCTCATAAAAGAGACAGAGAGCAACTTTTAACTCGGGCAGACAGTGACAGGACAAGGGACATGGCTACAAACTGTCTGAATAGACCCTGTGAAGAAATTCTTAACTCTGGAGTGTGCTGAGGTCCTGCCACAGGCTCTCCAGAGCAGCTGTGACTGCCCTATCCCTGGAAGTGTCCAAGGCCAGGTTGAGAGAGGCTTGGAGCAACCTGCGATAATGAAAGGTGTCTGTGCCCATGGCAGGTTGGAGAAAAATGACCTTTAAGGTCCCTTCCAGCCCAAAGCATTTGTGATTCTATGACTCCATGTCATAGAATTTGTGATTTGTGTCCTGGTCAGCTGCAGCTTCTACCAGGGAAAGAATGTGGGGCTGCAGCCCAGAGCTGCCTCTAGCCCTGGGGCAGGACACCAGCTCAGCATCACCAACACAAGGAGGAAATCAGTTTTAAGAGCCCTTGCAAGTTTACCACACGTGGGGGAAGGGGGCAGGAGAGAGATGGAAAACTTTCTATGATGCAAGCATTGCTAAAAATAAGGTAGAGATTAATGCACCCATTCATGCATTTAAAGAGGCATATTTTCACATATATGCTCACATGCAAAAAAAACCATCCCAGCACTGAAATGTTCACAGATAAAAGGTTAGACCAAGTTCTGGGAATAGAAGAAAGCAGCAGCAAGTGCCTCACAGCCAGGGAGCAGAGACATGCCCCAAGACTATTTCACCAGAATGTTGGAAATGCTTTCCCTTGTTGCCTGCCAAGGTACCTGCATGTCTGACTGCATGTTTGGGTATTTTACCAGTGAAAAGTGGTGAAGTCCCATCACAGAATCAGTTATTTATAGTAGTAGTTATTCAGTTATTGAAGTATTTGGATGGATAAATTCTACCCCAGGTAAACACTGTCAGTTTTGTTGTTTTGAACTCTTTGGGAGAGAAGAAAAACAGAGTGGCACTCTCCAGCTCAAGGGGGTGACTTGGGGCTGCTGTGCTGAGCTGGTGCCTCACTGGCTCCTCCATCACCTCCAGGGCAGGTGGAACTTGCAGAAGCAACAGACTAAAGAGACTTTCAGGCCACTTGTACACAGAGGAGCATCATCAGCTCTTTAGCATTAACTCCCTGCACAGGCTATGTGACAGAAACAGTTCTAAACCTTGACTCTGGATTTTTCTGAACTTGCCTATCCTAATCAAGCTCTTCATAAACCCAGTAAACATCTGCTGGAATAAGAGCTGTTTTCACCTGTCATATGCACACAGCTGAATTCACCTGGGAAGTGTTCACATCACAGGAGAGCAGGTCCCTGGGGAGAACTGCTCAGCCCTTTCAAACCCAGCCAGAGCAATAAAGGAAAGTTCCTATGGGCAGGGCAAAGGGCAAGAAGCTCTTGTGGCATGAACCTTGCATGACAGAGAGAAAGATCTAAAGGCAGTGCAGCTGTTGCAAAAATAAAGATAACTTCTCTGAGGTGGAAAACAAAAAGGAGTTGTGTAATCACTGGGCATTTAGGAAATGGATGGAGCTACTGCTGCAGGCTTGGAAGGCTTTCCACCCCATCCTTACACCATCACTGGCTGCAGCTCATTTGTGAGCCTTGGAACCATTCAAAAACACACTAAAAAATCCCTTTATTTAGCTTTAGAGCCTTAGGCCATCAGCAAGACAAAACTTCCTGAAAAAGACAGTCTCAGATACAATCCCACATCCTGCGTGTAGGAAAGTCTGCAGCATCTCAAGCACAGATCCTGCCGTGCAGCATCCTGCATTAAGGTGGAAGAAGCTGCTGGCTCATGCCAGCAGAGGTTTTCAGGGCTGCAGAGGCAGGATCTCACACATCTGGTAACTGAAGCTTTTCCCAGGGAAAACCTGGGACCTGTACACAAAGAGCTGTTGCTTTTCCCCCAGTTTTTGTCCAAATGGATTCTCAGTCAGTGGCTCAACAGTGCCTGGCGAAGCCTCTGGCTCTTGGCTGCCCAGATCAGTAGCACCTCACATAAACTTTGCCTTCCATGCAGCAGAAAATTGTCCTGCAGTTATCCTTTCACCTTTATTTGCTGTGATGACTGAATCCTGATAACCACACACCTTTCCAGGCAGTCACATGATTTGCAATATCACACCTGGGATAGATAGCAGTGCCACAGGTATGAATTCATAAATGCAAAAAACAGTGGGATTTATTTGTGGTGCAAAGGCAAACTATTGCTTAGAAAGGAACCAAATGTCTTGGACTACAAACCAAATGTCTTGGACTACAAACATTTCTCTGCTGTTGATCATTCCTCCTCTCCAGTTCCACAAGGGCCCAATTTTCCCTCATGTTTGTAAAACCACAACACAACAGACAGAAACTTTCTCAGGGCAAAAGCCTCTCTCAGAGAAAGAAAGAAGTGTTATCTGTAGAAAAGTTTGTGTTAGAGCTTAGATGGGGAAACATCTTTCCTAGAAAGGGAGATAGGGAGGAAAGTCACATTTTCAAAGCAGTGCTTTCCCTTTCACCAGTTGCTCCAGTCCACTGCCTGTGCCCTCTCCCACCACAGTGCTGCACTTCAGAGTTGCTTTTGCTCCCACATTTTTCTATCCTCTTCAATATTTTTCTCACTGTTAACTCATCCCTGTTCCTCTCCAGCCCTTCTATGTGCAAAAAACCCCAAGGCAGTAATAAAAGCAAGAAGCAAAGCTCATTGGTGCAGCAGCATGGTGCACCAAGGTAACTCCAGTTACCTGCACTACGTCATTCCCCACTAACCTTTGGTCGCATTTGTCCTGATAAGGTCAGGATGTGAATCCAGCCAGCGTGGTTCCCTGACCTGCACTCTGTCCTAGCACAGCTTCCCCAGAGAAAGGAGCAGCTGGAAAATGGGAAAACTGCTCATTGCCTCTTCCAAAGTTCCAACAAGAGCATGGCATGCACTGCCATTAGCTGAACTCTCAAAGACACATCAACCCAAGCCAGCAGAAGTCATAAATTGCCTAAAAGCTAGAAAATCTGCTCATCCTGCTGGATTTGGTCCCTAACTAGATATGAGCAGAGATGTCACACACAGTGTGAGGGACTCAGGGTTGCCAGGCAAGAACATTCCCTACCCGCTGCCTGCCTTGCTGACCATGGTAGAGGGGCAGTGCCAGATCACAGGCAGCATCACAGGGAGGTGGGGTGGCCTGGAGGATCTGTAGCCACAGGGCTCAGAGATGAGGAGGGCCAGGGACTGGGCAAGGACCCATCCAACCAAAACCTCTGTTCCAGAAGTTAGCAGGGTCTGTCTCTGCATTAACACCAAGGCAGTTACCATCTGTTCTGCTGTATGAGGCTGGAAATCTAACACAAATGGATGGAACAGGCACTGGGAAACAGTTAGCAGGGGATATCCAGGAATAAGGAGTCAGATCTGCAAGGACAGCAAACCCAGCCTCTCTCCTTGATTTCTGACAGCTGACACAAACAGTGCAGCTCTCCTCAGCCTTTTTAACTTCAGAATGATCCACTCCCTTCGTTCTGCTCATGATTCATACAGAAACCTCACCATGAAGCCTTTGAAGAGCCAGCCAGCCCGAGATGTCAGGTGGGCTGAGAGGTGAGAAGCTGTCACAGCCCCCGCAGCACAGACCAGCATCTCAGAGCTCACCAGAGCCTCCCAGCTGCCACAAACCAGCAGGGAGGAAAGGCTGAGCTGGTGGCCCACCAGGCTGCCAGGGCACTCAGCAAAACCTGATACCTGAGCTCTGAGGGAGGGTGGGTGCTCAGCTCACAGATGAGCCCAGCACCCATTCTGCAGCAATAGTGTCACACTTCAGCCAGGGACTCCTGTGCTGTGCTTGTTCCCCATCACACAACACGCTGTGGGCACGTGGTCACAGCATCAAAGCTGGGGCAAGCCAGGATGTGTCCAGCATCTTCTGGGGACCTTCCAGGGGAATTCAGCTTCAACAGCACGACACGACAGCCTGAGCACAAACAGCTGCCTGCCAGCCACAGGCAGAGGGAAGGACTTTGTTCTGTTTGTATGGATCAATGGTTGAAAACACAAAAACAAGGGAGTGGTAAAAGGCAGGTTCTCAAAGGGAGGAGGAAGGAGAAGGGTCTGAGGAACTCTGGGCAACCTGAAAATAGCTGGAGGTTTTGCTCCATTCAAAGCATGGGTGGTTTGGCATTGATAACACAGAGAATGAAGCAAACAGCAGAAGAATACTGGCCCTAGTTCAAATTGAATTGAGCACAAGCATTACACATAGCAGCTATTTGTGAGCAGGGCTATTAAATAACAAGAGCCAGGTGAACCACAGCATATCCACTAAATATGCTTTCAAGTATCTCCATTGCAAGAATATGTTTCACTGAGTTTGTTCTTTCATCAGCTAAATATTACAGATTTCACCAACAGTGTTCAGGCAGCAGAAACTCACTGGGAAGACAAGTCCAGACAGGTACAGCTTTGTTTTCACCAACTTTATTGTTGAAGAAAGCAGAGTGGGGACTGTGCTGGTCTGTTCCAGCCTTGGAACAGGCTAGTTCTCAGGATATTTTTAACAGTTCTGGAGGGATATGCCATAGATTACTAGTGGCAATATTTAAAATCAGCAAGTGAACCATGTCAGACATCTATATTTCATATAGAAATAATAATTATGTGTTATATCCAGCAGCTGCTATTCCTGCCTAGGGCAGTCCTTCACCATCAGCTTTGGAGGAGCATTACTGGGATTTCTCCTGGCTTCTGTAACCCCCCCAAAGAGGCTTCCCACAGGGAAACATGAGGAGCTTTGCTGGAAGCACAGGCTGAGCCCCTCAGTCCCATCCCTAATGAAGAGCTCAGCTCACTTCCCTGCAGTATTTTATTCATATTAAAAGGGTAACAAATATTCTACTAATCAGCATCCTGAGAGAAGCAGCTCGCCAAGGTGTTTGATTACAATGCACACACCTTTAGGTAACAGGAGCATTCATGGGTTATTTATGAGTGGGCACAGCCCTTGATCTGCTCACAGGTATGAGGAAGCCTTGAAATAACATTTTTCTGGGTTCCACAGCAGGGTGACATCTCCTTCCACCAAGGAAGTAAGTGCCAAGGAGTGCAGCCAGGCTGAGTGGGTGTCCTGCCAGGCATCTCCAGAATCAGGAATGACTCTGCTCTGACAGCTTCTGCAGGGAGTAAAATGTTCTGGAGAAAAGGAGGCTCAGGACAGAACCTCATTGTTCTTTACAGCTCCCTGACAGGAGGGTGGAGCCAGGAGGGGATCAGCCTCTTCTCCCAGGTAGAAAGTGATAGGACAACTGGAAATGGCCTCAAGCTGTGCCAGGGGAGGTTTAGATTGGATATTAGGAACAATTTCCACATGGAAAATGTTACCAAGCCCTGGAATGGCATGGCCAGGGCAGCAGTGGAGTCACAATCCCTGGAGGGATTTAAAAGACGTGTATGTGGCACTTGGGGACACAGTTCAGTGCTGGACCTGGAAGTGCTGGGGGAATGGTTGGACTCAATGATCTCAGAGGGTTTTCCAGCTTAAATGATTCCAGGATTCTGTAGCTACAGACCCCCATGATGGGATGGAGGCAGGGGTCAGGGGAGCTGCACATGGCTGACATTTGACCATTCCTATTGCCAAGGCTGGAGCATTACTGGTGTGCTAAATAAACAGATTGCATGGAACATTACAGATCCAAGTAGAGACAAAATTTCTCTATTTCAGAGGAAACAGCTAATTGCCCTGGGAAAGATCCTTCTTGTGAAGAGGAACAATTTGCTCCCTAAGCCATGTTTGAAGGCTGAGGACTCATGTTGGAGCAGAGGTGTTTCCCTGATTTACAAATGAGGAGGCATCTGCAGAAGCCTTGGGAGCCACCAGGGTGGCAGGAGCTGCACTCCCACCTCCCACTGCCTTGGCTGGAAGGAACCATCCCATCATCACCACGACCTATGCCTTGGGAAAGACAAGGAGGAAGATGCTGGTCCTCCAGTTTGTTTCTTTTTGCTTTCAGAGCAAAAGGTGAGGTGCGAGTGTGACGCTGCCCTTACCACGGCGCTCTCCTCCCAGCAGAGGGGATGTGTGGGGAACCCAGAGCTGCCCTCCCATACATGGGATGGGCACAGCACAGACCTGCTCCCACCACTAGGAAAGGGCTCATCTTCAACCCCTTCACAGAACAACCCAGGGCAGCTGAGCCACCTTTGTGGCAGAGTTTCGCAATGAACTTGCTGTGGTTCAGCAAACCTCAGGCACCTTGCATTTGGGGAATAGGAACCTCAGCCACTGAGATCAGCAGGATGTGAGCCCAGCTCTGCAGGAAAATTAACTCTCTACACTGTCAAAACTCAATAAAAACCTCAAGAACTTGGTGCTCAAGACACATCCCCTGCTGCAGGCACCCCAAGCTCACAAGTGCCTGCTGGGGTACCCCACTGTGCGCCATGATGAGCCCGGCACAGCTTTCTGCTCTGGAAAATAAACTCAGAAAACTGAAAAAAAAAAAAAACTATGAGAAAGGCTCATGCTACACTTGATAACAACTTGCAGCCTCTTGCACCTCTGCTGAGCAAACCACCATTTCCTGAACTGAGGTGTCAGGCATGAAATATTTCACATGCTGGAGCAACCGTCACCGTCTGCTAAGCGACAAACAGAACTTCAGCCTTTCCTGGTACTCAATGCATAAATCAGGGTGTGTCCTGTGGGGCTGTTTGTGATTCTGCAATTGAAAACTCGCTGTCTTGCTTGGGGAGGCAGCAGCAAAAATGTTTGTGCAGCCAGTGTAGATTTAGCCCAAATGACTTTCCAGCCAAGAGTTTCTGTAGTGTGCAGAATGCTCACACGCTGCTGCTGCTGCAGCAGCACTGCCAGAAGTGTCTGTGGGCATCAGGTAAGGCCATGTCTGAAGAAGCAAGAACATGCTTCCTTTTCCCCATTTATCCATGGATTTATCCATTCCTTCCACCTCACATCTCACCAATGGGAAATGACTCATGTAACTCATGAGCTCATGGCAGGCTGATCTCTGCAGAAGCATTTATTTTTGTTATTATCCCTCCAGGCACTCTTTGACTATCCCACCAATTCCATGCCCAAAAGTGCCAGCAGCCAGTGTGGTCTGGGGCCACCAAGACAGCTCCTGCTTGGCTCTCCAGCTCACACAGCCTTTTCTCTTTAGGCCTCCACATGGATACACACCAAGAGAACACCCAAAAGATGGGAGGAAGGGACTCTCCCCTCTACCTAGAACACAGCAAACCACACTAGAACACTGTGCCCAGTTTTGTGTTCTTCCAATACAAGAAAGGCACTGAGAAAATGGAGGAAAAAAAGCCTCAAAAGCCTGAAGCCACCAGCACAACCAGAGCACTGAGCCCTGGCTGAGAGGAGCTGTTCTGGTGGAGAAGGAGAGGTTTTGGGGGCTCATAACTCTCCTGCCAGGGGCTTATTGAGAGAACAGACCCAGGCTCTGCCCAGGGTGCATGGTAAGGGCACAAAAGAGAAGGGGGACAAGAGGCAAAAGCTGAAATAACAGGTTTAGCCAGAATCTTAGGGGATGTTTCTTCCTGCAAGGTCAGCCAAAGAGTGGGACAGCTCATGAGAGGTTTTCCAGATTGGAAACAGCTCAGGGCAACTTGGACTGACCTAGGCAGGATGCAGGAGTACAGGCCTCCTGAGGTCCCTTCCCATACAAATTATCTTACAAGACTAATTCTGCCATGTTCTTCATGCAGAAACCACATCATTGCAAGTGGTGCAGTCTACCAGAAGCTCTCTGCTTTTGCCCTCCTGCTTAGTGCACAGATTTACCACCTGTTAATCATCTTTCTTTAATCAGCAGCCAGCTTCAGACCACACTTACAGAGGAGCTGTTTTCCTGTTTGAATTTGGTGATGTTTCACTTAAGGTTTACGGTAAGCCTCCTGTTCTTCCACTCCTGCCAGACACAGGAACACTACTGTCAGTGTCTGTTCCCTCACTTGTTGCTTATTTCTTTACTGCACAAGTTCAACAGCACAAAGTCCCCAGGTGAACCCATCCATATCAGCTCCAAAAGCAGAGGCGAATCCAACAGAATGTACATGGCATTTTTACCAAAGCCTTCCACACCAGCTGTGGCTTTCTGTACATTAAGTGCTGGCTTAATACTTGCTTTATCACACTCCAGAAACCACCAAGGATTCTAAACTTACTATACAAGGAAAGATGAAGCATCAGTAACAAATACTCCTCCCCCAAACCAAGAAATACTGGACCAAAAGCTCTGACAGAACCAGAAGGAGGGAATTACCTTCACAGGCTGACACTACTGCAGGAAGATGTGGAGGTGCATCTGCTGCCCTGCTTCTGGCTCCAGAGGGACAATGGGATGAGCACAGGCATCGCTGCTGGCTCCAGAGGGACAGTGGGATGAGCACAGGCATCACTGCTGGCTCCAGAGGGACAATGGAATGAGCACAGGCATCACTGCTGGCTCCAGAGGGACAGTGGGATGAGCACAGGCATCACTGCTGGCTCCAGAGGGACAATGGAATGAGCACAGGCATTGCTGCTGGCTCCAGAGGGACAGTGGGATGAGGACAGGCATTGCTGCTGGCTCCAGAGGGACGGTGGGATGAGCACAGCCATGGCTTCTGCAGAGCCCTAAGAAGCCCAGCCTGCTCTGGGCTCTGATCTGTCACAGCTGCGATCACAAATGCTTTCAATTTCTCAGGAATTTATTTTCTCAAATGATCTAGATGCAAGAACTAAAGCCCAAGAGGCTTCTTGCCCTCTATAAAATGTGAAAAAGTTCTGTGAAGGCAATTTTATTAATGTGCATTATTGCTAGAATAAGGCACAGTAGACAATTCCTCATTTCCTACTGAAAAATATGGGGGTGGAGGGTAATTGGCATAGATTGAGTTAGGAAGCTGGTGCCTTGGAAGTTCCTCTTTTTTTGCATGATATTTCTATTCTCACATGGCAGACATTGCCTGCCCTCATGCTTCACTGGAACAGAGGAACGGGAAAAATAAGCACAGAAAAAAAGAACACGTGCAGTGAAAGACAGGGAAAGCTGGAAATATGGAAGAAACAAAAAACAGAAAAGGAAAGTTGAGAATCAGCAGAATTTGGCTTCCACTATGAATGAACAAAAACCAGAAAAAAACCTAACCAAAACAAAAAGTTTCATTTTGAAAATGCAACACTTACTGTGCCAGAGACACATTTGTGCAGGCAGCTCCACCAGAATGTTTTCCTTGTTTTCCTCTACTTTTCAGAGCACTCAGTACTGCTCCTAAATTACTTTGATTCGTGCCAACCCATGACAGCCCACAGCACCCAGTGCATGGAAACCACTGTTTCACTGATCTTCAGGGGTAAAAGAGAATTAAATCCAAGAATGATTGCAGAAGCTTTAAGCTACTTGCAGTTCAAACAAGATACAAACTTCCTTAGATTGAATTGCCTGATCAAGAGTTATTAAAACTACAGGGTCTAGGTTTACCTGCCCTTTATTCTTCCCCAGTGTCCCAATAAATTAGTTTGGGGTCTTCTCTCCAGCCCCAGGATATCAGCAAACCAGTGCATCTCCACTGTCAGGACTGCACTTCTGGTATCTCTCAACCACTTCTACGCTTGGGTAACAAACAATAAAAATTTCAAATTATATCAGAGTACCTTTGCAGAGAGGAGCTGATGTGCTGCCAGCTCCCAGCCTGGCTCTGCTGCCCTTGGGAGGCTCCTGCCTCCTGCTTCCAGATAAATGGATCTATTGGCTCCTTTCCCTTCCCCCTGTGCTAAATAACATCACTGCAAAGCCCTGGCTGATGGCAGGATGCAGCCACTGAGAAGTGCCCCTGGGTCAATTGCACCATGGAAAACCCCAGCGCTGAGCTCAGCTGAGGAGCTGCAGCTGCTGGTTACAACACTCAAATGCAAATGGAAATAGAAAAACTTTCACAAAGCAAACAGCACCACACTGAAGCATGCAAAAAATGCATTACAGTAGCTTTACTTCCTATTTCCTTTTCCTTACAGCTCTGAAAAGTATAGCTGCAGAAGACCTTGGGGCTTTTGTGGACACTTGCTCGTGATCAGGCTGCTGTGGGACTGGCTGAGTATTCAGGAGCCATGTACCACAGACCCAGCACTTCCATGGGATCATCATTTAGGGTGGAAAAGCCCTTTAAGAACTGCGGCCAGAGCCCTACAGATAACATGGTGTAAATGTCTTACTCTAGCTTGTATTGCTTGTAGTCATAAAAGAAGGGAAAATTATGTAGAAAGGATAATACACACCCTTTTGAAGGCAAAATGCAATAGGAACTCCAAAGGTTCATTCAAAATAGCTCAGGTATGTCTTTGTCCAAGGCTCAGGAATCTTTGACAAGAAACTAGGGAGGTGAAAGAGGCAGTATTAGGAAACAGGAACTGAAGCAATATCTGATGGGAAAAGAGAAGTAACTGGGATATTTCTCAGCTGGTTTCACATCCAGGCATCTCCTTTCATGCACAATCACTCCTGCTTTACAATGGGTGGGAAAGTGAGAGGTTTCCCAGATTGCCCAGGGTATGGAGCTGATGGAAACATCATCATGTGCAGACTGATTTATGAGACACTTCTTATTTAAGAGAGAATTTCTCCTCTCATGCAAAACCAGCAGGATGCCAGCAGAGGTAATCCTGCTTGATATGGATGTAGCATCTGCATTACCTCCCTCAAAATATGTGGTTGTGTGGGTTTATTTTAGAATATCCAAATACACAGGAGGGTTTATGTTTCTGCTTTCCCATATTTACATATAAATAAACCACTTAAACATACTCCAGCACCACAACAGCCAGCAAACCCAGCTACACCCACAGAGACTGGGCTTGGTTTAATTTCTAACAACTCTGCCAAGCAGGTATTCCCCACTTCTTCCTACAGTAACTTGTGGTGATGTACTTCGTTTAAAGACATGTTTGGAGAGGCTGTTTTATTGCAAGTGTTTCCTCAGTACCAATTTTTAACTCACATTTTCACCTAGCAGCTGCTTCATAGGAGCACAGAATGGTTTGGGCTGGAAGAGACCTTACAGACCATCTCATTCCAAAGCCCACCATGGGCAGGAACACCTTCCACTGGACCAGGCTGATCCAGAGCCCCATCCAAGCTGGCCTGGAACACTTCAAAGTCCCCCATTCAAAGCCTCACACCACTGGACACTGGGAGCTGCTGGGGGTCCTGTGCTCAGTGGCTGAGGGCTTCCACCCAGAGCATCTTTTTACCTCCCATCAAAGAGAAATCTGGTGCCTTCACGACCATGAGCTGATGCCAGATTTGTAGTGCAGAGGAGGAAAGCAGCACAGCTGCAGGAAATGCAGGGACATTTGGGTAAATCACAGCAGAGCACCTGGGATTGCCCCCTGTGGGGGTGCTGAGTGTGACCTGAACAGAGGGCTCTGTGTTGTGTCCCCATCTGAGCACACATAACAGGGATGATGCAATTTACCACAGGTTCATTTTTCACAGTCTTTTATCAGAGTAATTTAGAAACATCAGCAGACTGACAAGAGGCGGTGTGATGACTGAACTTACCCTCACCTTGAAGCAGGCTGGGAAATATTAACCACAAACATGAAATGAACATACCACAGCCAGCGGGTTTTTGGTTGCCTTTTTTTTTTCTCTTTTTAGGGTTGTGTTTTTTTAGCTCATTAGCCATGACACCTTTTATAAAGGTATTTGTAACACTGCAGAAAAGAAGAACTGACAATTCCAGAGGTGCATTTTATGCACTACAAAATAGGGTTTCTTCCAGTTTACTATCTTAAATTTGACTTTTGCTGTATCCCAGTATAATACTCAGCTTGAAAAGAGCATATGTGTACCATATCCTTGAAAGGAGTGTATGTTATAATGGCATATGTGAACCAATGTTTTACATGTGCAAAGGAGAAATTACTCCTGCCAACATCTTTGAGGACACTTAAATACTAAAATAGGTGTTCTCCTTTTCCAAAACACGTTTTATTTAAATTCCTTTTAAACACACTTCATTTAATTTGCAGTGCAGCAGCCAAACAATCTCAAAATAATATCTGACTAGGGTATAATACTCTATTTTTAGGATAATAAATCCATATGGAGTCCCACAGATAGTTAAGTCAAGACCCAAACCCTGACATGAGAACTGATCCCTGATTAAAACCTCCTTAAAAAGTCTAACACCCCCAGAAGACCAGATAATTAAGATACAATGTATACATTCATGCACTTGTGCCTATAGGAATATGAGATTTATTTTCCTAATTCATAAAACATCCAATTTCTAATGCATCAGCAGCTGCTTCCTTGCAATAAGTCCCACAGCCAAAAGCCAGGCCTGGTCTTCACCTGCCCCTTGCAGCCTAGAAACTCTGCCAGACATCCTGGTGATCCTCACTTTGACTTTGATCCCCCACCTTGACTTCTGTACCACTTTTCTCTTGGCCTTGCCATGCATGGACTTTTCCTCTGAGACACCCACCATGCTGCCTATCTCCCTTTACATTGCCTCACCTTTCCTACCCAGCCTTGCACTTCCTCACCATTCCTGACCATTCCTTTCCTTTACTTTACTTTCCTGACCCATCCATATCCTTCCTTTGCCCTTCCTCCCAATCCAGCTCCTTGTGTTCCCATCCTCCACCTAGAATTCAACACCCCTCTTTTTGTGGAATTTCTTCAACTTGCCTTTCCCTGCCTGCTCCTCCTAGGACTCTCAAGGCCTTCACATACTTCCAGTGTTTCAAGAGCACTTGAGAGGAAGCCCAGAGGAGGTCACGTGCAAGCACACCCATCTGTCCTGGCAGCTTTGTTCTGGCACCCACCCTTGTATGTCTCCAATTTTGGACACAAAATTCACATTTTGCCCTTGGGCTCCAGAATGACAGTTCTTTTGCACACATGGGAAAGCAGGTAGCCCAAGTGTTTTAAGTGCAGATTAGAGATGGCCATGTGAGATCAAGGCCAGACAGAGCAGTCTGTCCTGGATGCTTTTGTGTACCAGCAATCCTTGAATGTACCTGCCACTTGCCTTGCCTTGGCACCCCAAGTCTCCTTGCCTTGCCCTGCTGATCCTCCCTTGCTTTGCATTCTCTTGCACACCCATTCCCCAGCCTTGACCTGCCTACTGCTTTCCTCCAGAGCCTTACCTCCAGGCCTTCACCTTGTTTGCATTTCCTTGCCTTTCCTGTCCCTTCCTTTTCTTTGCCTTGCTGTGCAGTCTGTAGCCTTCCCTTAGCCTTCCTTCCCTCCACTGTTTTGTATTGACTTGCTCACTCATCCTCCACCTGACTTCCCTTCCCACTTGTCCAGGTCAACCCTTTTTTTCCTTCCTTCTCCTTCTAAGACTCAATTGCCTTGCCTACCTCTTTCTTTTGTTTCCTTGCAAAGTCACTGATTGTCTTGCCTTGCCTTTGAACCCCTGCCTTGCCTTCTGTTGCTTTGCTCACTCCTCCCTCACCTGGAATCCAAGACCCCATTTCTCTGGGTATGTCCCAGCCCTGTCCTGCCCTGCCTGCTCCCCTGAGGACTCCCAAGGCTGATCAATAACCCCAGTGCTCCAGAAGCATGTGAGAAGAAGTCATGGGGAGGTCCCAGGCAGCCAGATCTGCCTTTCTGGGCTTTTTTGGTGTGGGATCAGAACTTGCATGTGTTAAATACTGGACAGGCAACCCAAATTTCGCTCTTGGGCTCTGGGACCAGAATAACAGTTCTTTTGCATACACAGGAAAGCAGGTGGCCCAGGTGCTTTAGGTGCAGATTAGAGACAGCCCATGTGGGATCAAGGCCAGACAGAGCATTTTGTGGCTGGCTGTTTTTGTATGCCAGCAATTCTTGAAGGCACATCTCATTTGCCTTGCCTTGGGAATCCCAACAGTCTCCTTGCCTTACCCTGCAAACCCTCCCTAGCCTCACACTCCCTTGAATGCCCCACCCTTGACCTGCCTTCTGTTTTCCTCCAGGGCCTTGCCTTGCCTAGCCCTTCCTGTTTCTGTCTGTCTTACCCTTCAGTGGGCTTACCCTCCTGTGCCCAGCCTTGCCCCTTCTGGGCCTGCTCCTGCCTACCACTCCATCTGCTTTCCCCTCTTCTCTGACCTTGCCCACCTGTACCTTGACTTGCCAACAGTTGCCTGCCCTTGGTTTGCAGTGCCTTGCCTGCGTGGAAGGCAAGGCAAGGAGTGGTAGGCAAGGCAAAGCAAAGCCAGGAAGCTCTGGGTAGGGCGAGGCAAGACTGACGTAGGCAAGGCAAGCAAAGCCAGGGCAGGCTGGGAAAACTAGGCAAGGTACTGAAGGCAAGGCATGGCCGGGAGCCTCAGAGTGCTTTTCCTTGGGAAGCAAAGGACATAGTGCCAGTGTTGGTAGGGCAGATGTCAAGGGACCATGGGAAGGTATAGTCCAGCAAAACATTTCTGTCCTGGCTCCTTCTGTGTAGGAGCCATTGTTGGACATGTTCAATACTGGAGACGTGGTATGCAACTTCTGCTTGCCAAGTTCCTGAATGAGAATGGCAATGCTTTTTCATGGGAAGGAAAGCATGTAACCCAAGTGTTGGAGGTGCAGATAAGAAGCTGCATTGTGCAGGTCAACAGCAGCAGCAACTTTCTGTCCTGGCATATTTGGTGTGGAAGCACTGCTTCAGTGTGTATTATTATGGAGTCAGTATCCATCTTTGGAAGGTTGTCTCCTGAAAGATTCAACTTGGCATGTAGTTCCCACTTCTCAGAGGTGACCTTCTTGTAATTCTGGAAGCACACTTCTTTTGGACAAGGTAAGCAGCTACACTGAGGCTTGGTGTGCAGCTGATCTAGTGCCCCGGGCAGGTAAACAGTGTTCTGGCACTTTTGTATGGGATCAGTCACTGGAAGCTTTGTATTTTGGAGGAGGGGACGCCGTTTCTCTTGAGATGGGCTTCTAGTTCCTCTCTTTGGCAAAGAAAGCAAGTTTGGATGCACATTTCGGTGAGCCTAGTGAATTTAAAGACTTTTCCCAATAGGCAGTTCTCTGGGTTAGAGCTGTTGAACTGTCAGTGGGAATGCAGACACCAAGCTGTTCCACTTTCTGTCCTGTTAGCCTTAGTGTGTGAGCAGACCCTGGTGCTGCTCCATTTGGATCCTGACTGTGAGACTGAAGGCTTAGGATGGTACCTAGAGCTGAGAAGGAAAGTGCTGATAGCAGGGTGTGTGCTGCTAGCTTGATGGGTGCAGTTGAAATGTAGGCAGCAAGAGCTTTTTCAGCTGGCACTTTTGTGAGCTCTGTTTTTGACAGATGTTCTCAAGTTTGTTAGAAGTTTCACTCTTCGAGAGTGAAAAGCTTTGTTGGGTAAAGGAGTTCGTGTTGCCCTTTGAGGGGGGTGCAAAGAAGAGTGTGCACTTGGAAGGGGAAGATCACCAAACGTTTTTGTCCTGACACAGTTGATTTGAGAGCAGGGCCGTTTCCGACTTGGCTGTGTCCTGGGCGGGTGCTTTTGAGCCATGCTCAGTGTGTTTCCTTCTTTTTCGAGCAGACACCACCATCGTGTGGTTGTTTTGATGAGCACTGACAGTGCCCAGGACAAAGCCAAGCTCTTTTCTGCCCCGGCCCCGTTTGTGTGGGAGCAGTTCGTGGAAGAGCTCTGCTGTGGATCCTGGCTCTTGGGCACTGACTGAATGGGATCCTGCGTGTAGGGAGGAAGGAAGAGGAATCATTTCATTGTTGGCTGAGCAGTTTATCGGCTGCAAAAGGAAAGGCAATTGAAGCACAGCCTCTTCCTTTTAGAGCCTTTTCTGTGCCATCAGCTGCTCAACATGTAACTCACACCCACTGAACTGCATCCACCTCCCCGGAAATACACACTTTCTCTCAAGCCCTATGTACCATGCCACTCTCACAGACCCCAACCCCTTCAAGACATCCAGAAGCTGCTTGCAAAAAAAGTCCTTCAACAAAAAACCAGCACTGGCCTTCACAGTCCTTATGCAGTTTGTAAACTAGACAAAACACATTACTGACTCACATTTCCCTTCTCAACTACATATGTAGCATCAGCACAGTCAATCCATTTCCAGCTGAAGTTCAGACTGCAAGATCTGCCAGGGAACAAGGCATTTGCTAACCTTCCCTCTTCCCGAGAAACCTGATATTCACAGCACGATCACTTTCACACAGCTTCAGTGTTGCCTAGTCCAAGCAGCTCACAGAAAAATAAATCTCATGACAGAAGACATTCCTAACATAGCCATTTCTCCTAACAGCATTTAAATCGTGCAGAGCATACTGGGACAAGGCCTTCCTTCTCATATATATGTCCTGTCACATTTTCCTGTGTCTCTCTGGATTTTCAGTCCTCGGGAGGCTGTAATGTGTGCCATGGTACTTCAAGCTGAGAAGGACCATGCAGAGAACTTGGAGATCTGATGGCACTTTGCACGTTGGAAAGCAGACTGCACCTGGAATGTGCTGCAAATACAAGTTTCCTCAAGTCTGAGGTGCAAGTGCCAAGCAAGCTTGTTGTCCTGTCACACTTCTCTGTGAGAGATACAGCTGAGAAGTTTCAGCAAGAGAGGCAGAATGTGGAGGCACGTAGCACTGAGAAGGAAACTGCATGGCCCAGGTGTGTTTTGGCAGAAGCAATGCTCAGGAGCTCTCTGCTTCCAGCAGAGTGCTCTGTGTGAGAAGTAGACGATGATTCTGCTCTGGGAGAAAGAATGTGCAACAGGTTAAAAAGGCAAAGAATGAAGCTGTAGAGCAAGAAGCTGGTGTGTGCAGCGGACAGGCTGCCAGAGGAGCACGGCTGCCACTCGCTCACCTGCCAAGTTCAAGGTGCAGCCACCTATTCTTCTTCCAGCTCTATGTGAAAATAATTTCCCTTACATTTAGGCGCTGAGATCCAGACAGCACGATGGGAGACACAATGGAGAACAGATACAGAAGGCACCGGTGAGTTTGGTGTGACTTACGTGAGGCAAGGGGAAGCAATGGCTGTGTGTTCTAGAGATTATTTGACAAGGGCCACTGCTGGATGTTTGCAACAGAGCTGCGAGAGTGAAAAATGTGACAGTCTGTATGTCATAGTCTATATGTGAGAAGGACAGCCTATATGTGAGAGAGACAGCCTATATGTGAGAAGGAAGATGTGCAGTCCCAGTATGCTCCGTGCAATTTCAATGCTGCTAGGAGAAATGGCTGCTTTAGGAACATCTTCTGTTGTGAGATGTTTCCCTCTATCCTGAACTCAACATTTTTACTCTTCCTGGGTCAGCCAGAAGGCATTTAGCCTTGGCATCATTCCTATCTGCCTGGGCCACTTGCAGCAGTGCCAGTTCCCAGGTGGGTGGAGCAGGGCAGACCCAACGTATTTACTAAGAGCCCATCAAAAACTCTGTGTAGAGCAAACTTGTCCCCTCCAGAGCTAAAAGGGCATGGATTTGGGTGCTTCCCCAGAGAAAGGCAGTTTCTGAGCAGCATTCTGCTGGGTTCTGCTGTGTACCTGCTTTGTGGACTGAAGGCAAGGTCAGAGGAACTTGGATCATTTCTTCCTGTCACTGGAGTCTGGGACAGAAGAAGATGCTCCACAAGGCAACTGGAATGGTTATCACAGGGTTAAACTAAAGTTTTAAATTTAGTAAGACTAAATTAAAGCTGAATTATATAAATAACTCTAGGAAACATTGGCTGTAACACAACTGCAAACCCAAAGTGCAAGCCAGGCTTGTTATATAATCATTAAATCAAATACATCACCATTAGCAATGCTTTATCATGCTTTAAGAACAGAAGTAATTTAGCAATATGGTTTAAATTTTCATGAATTTATTTTATAATACCTGGATATCAGAGTAGGTTTTTTTGTATGCAGTCCGAAGCCAAAATTATGATTGCTTTTAGGCTGCAACTAATCAGCTATGAAGCAGTCTGCCCACTTCCTTGAGTAAGCACCAGGAAAAACCAAAACTTTCCTGCCAATCTGGGGGATTTTTAGCAGAAAACCTGAGTTTTTGATAAAACTGTTTACTTCTAGCCATTATTTTCATTTCAGGCAAACTCCCTTGGTGATATTTTTAACTTTCAGTGGGTTAAACACTGCTGCAGCCTTCTGTGAGCAGTAAAATACTTTAGCTTTGCCATTTTCTGGCACATGGGTATACATTTGTACCTCGCTTTGGGCTGAGTTGTTTCTTTACCCAGACCACACCAAAACAGTGCCCCCATCCCCCCATCCTGTTCACCCCTCAGCTCCGCACGCCTCTGCTACCTCACCCTCATCTACAGGAAGCAATATTTTACATTCTGATGACTCACGGTTCACACAGCACATCATAACTCCCTATTTATGGCACAGTGACCCTTCACTTGGCTCCCCACCCTGCCAGGTTTGAAATGATCATGGACACTCCTCAAGAGTGACCCTGATCCTTGTGGTGGGGTTTGCTCCTTCAGACTACAGGGTTTATTCCCAGGGTGTCCCTTTCTTGCTTAATGCAGCCTCTGTGGTGAGGCTTTCACAGCCCAGCTGTGTGACAGTGACAGCGTGGGGTTCTGCTGGCCTGCTGTGGTACTGGCACACACAAACATCTCCAGCACCTGCCTGCACTGAGTTATTTCTCCTTCCCTTATTGCCAGGTTTTCCAAGTTACACTGAAAGCTTACAGGATTTGATGACACAATTCAAGATGCAGCAGCAGTAACAACCAGATCTCAGGAGCAGGAATGACCCAGCTGCAGGAACCCCAGCTTTATCAGCTTGCCTGCCTCCTGCCAGCTCCCTGTGCTTTTATCATCATCAAAGTGGCATAAACACAGAATGGTTTGGGTTGGAAGGGATCCTAAAGCTCATCTTGCTCCAACCCCATCTCCATGGGCAGGGACACCTTCCACCAGACCAGGTTGCTCCAAGCCCCATCCAGCCAGGCCTTCAGAACTTCAAAGCTTTTCTGAGCAATCTGTGCCAGCGCCTCACTACCCTTTCAAGGCAGAATTTCTTCCCAAAATTCAATATAACCCTGCCCTCTCCCAGTCTGAAGCCCTTTCCCCCTTGTCCTGTCACTCCAGGCCCTTGTCAGAAGACCTTCTCCAAACTGACATTTGCTGATCAGCTTCAAACCAGCACTAAAAGCAACGCAGAATACTGCTCCTATTTTTTTAATCTTTGTTTTTTCTTTCCTTAGCAGGGTGTGTCCTCCAAGAACACAACACTAACAAAGGAAAGCTTCTGCTAACACAGACTGGAGTCCTCAGGGCTGTCTCTGCACTGCAATGCAATCTGTCCTTAGAAACATCAGTGCCAGAAGGAAACCTGACACTTTTGCAAATAGGTCCAAATCAAATACGTCAACATTACAAGCCCGAACAAACAAAAAACTCACTTGAAAGCTACAATCCTTCCTGCCTGAGGCCATAATACAGTCACGCTCTTAGGCTCACCTTCACTGGGCTCAAAATAGCCCCAGAGACACCAGGACCCAACCTGCAGCAGCAGCACCAGTCTGGCTCCAGTGGTGGGGCCAATACAGCACACTGGGAAGGCAGAACTCATCCCAGCCATGCCCAGGGTCAGAAACACAGCTGCAAGGTCTGCCAAGTCATCCAGCCCTGAGTTTGAGTGAATTTATGAGGTGGTCTGGCAAGCCTGGCTCTGTGCCCCCAGTGAAGAGACACAGAGCTGGGTAAGAGCTGGATGCTCCAGTCCAGCCCAAATGCCCTCTAATGGGAAGAAGGCACTGGAGAAGGGGACAGGGTACCTCTGCCTTGACAGGGACACACAGGACCAGGACTTCTACAGCCCACAGTGCAGAGTGAGCAACAGCTACAGACACAACTCCCAGCTCAAAAGCTTATCAATACTCCACCTGTATTACTTGCCAAAAAATAGTGTTAGCCACCAGGGATTTTCTTTTCTTTTTCCCATGATGTTTCCAAGGCAAAAGAACAGACATTATCAAGCAGGTTTGATGTCTATAAAAGAGAAATATCCTATCACTGAATACTCACATAGTCTTTTTTGTCCCTTTTCCCATGTAAGTTCTTAGTTGTAAACAAAGGTAAACAGACAAAAGAAATTGCAGAGGAAGATGTACTTCAACAAATAGATAAACTTTTTTTTCCTAAAACTGTCTCAATTCTGTTTATGCTGGGAAACAGCACCCTCCATTCTCCTCAAACAACAAACCAACTCTGAGCTAATGATGCAATTCCTGCAATCAAGGTCACGGGCCTGGCTTCACTGGAGCAGGCACTGAATGCTGTATCCAGGGCAGAATTCAAAACCCCATTTAAAATGGGCTGAGAATCAACAATTTAAGCAATTTGCTGAACAGGAGGAAAAGCACTTAGCAAATGTTTTTCTCTCAAAAGCAAAGAGGAAAGTTGGAAACCTTGGGGGTCATCTTGAGGGCTTCCTGGAGAGGAAGCCACAGGGAGAGCTCCTCCCCATGAGGGTGAAACCAGGACTTTTCTCCATCTCCTTTAGTCAACACCCAACCAGGAAAGAGTGTAGTTCAGAGAGAGAAGGGATGTCTCACCACTCAAACCTATCTGCAAAAATCAAATTTCCCAGCTGACCCTCCCTGGGGTGTCAGTGCCTGAAAGCAGCAGCTGTGACCCCGCAGTGCGAAGGGCGGCGGCTCCGTGGCAGGAGGGACGTGGGATGTGCCAGGGACACGGGCAGGGGCTTGACAGCCCTTCCTGGGAAGACATTTTTCCTAATATCCAACCCAAACCCGCTCAAGTCTGAGGCTCCTTTCTCTTGTTCTATCACGTTTTCTGCGAGCAGAGATTGATCCTCCCATGGCTCCTGACTCCTGTCAGGGAGTGGTGGAGAGTGAGAAGCTCTCCCGAGCCCCCTTTTGTCCAGGCTGTGTGCCCCCAGCTCCCTCGGTTGCTCCTCAGCAGACTTGTGCTCCAGACCCTTCCCCAGCTCTGCTGCCCTTCTCTGCACACACTTCAGCCCCTCAATGTCTTTCTTGTCACAAGGGGCCCAAAACTGAACCCAGGGTTTGTGGTGTGGCCCCACCAGTACCCAGCTCAGGGGGACAGTCACTGCCTTGATTTCTGCCCAGCACGAGCTGCTTTTATTTGCAGCGCACATTTGGTACAAATTAAAGCTCTGTTGGAGCCAGCTGCTCCAGAGCTCCTTCATGTGCCAAGGCACCTCCCATATTGATGCTTTTTATCACCAGGCTGTTCCAAACTACAATTTTATTGTCCAGAAAAAGATGATGCAAAGCTGCATGGGAAGTGTCCGCTATTTTATGCAATGCTGTTTATTGTTTCAGAAAAGCAACTTTCGGAATGGAATGGCTGCTGCCATGCTTACTGACCTCCTCAAGAAAGCTTTTGGCTGTACTTTTTCTTTCCTCTAAGGGAGGGAAAAATATCAGGATGAGAAAATTGGTGTATGGTAGTGAAGAGGAGAAATGGAGCAGGACTGTCCCTGACCAGGCTCCTCCTCCGTACCCATTCTGGCTCCTCCCAGAGGCTGAACTCCAAGGGTTGAGCAGATAAAAAAATCAGTTTCTGTATCTTATCCCTTGTCCATTGCATTATCTCAGCACAAACAAACAGCTGGTTTCTCCACTGCTCAGTTAAGCTCCCTTGGAGGGAGCAGCAGCCACGGCATTGCTGAGATGCAAACAGGGCTGGGGGAACTGGTCCATCCTCCACTGGCATTGCTGGCAGAGGTGGCAGCACTCCCAGGCAAGGAACACTGCCCCATGCAAATAATTCGTTTGGAATTATAACGTCTGCCTGCAGTTTTTTCCCTGGAGCTTGCAGTCACCCCTCTCTTACAGGGGCACAGAGCCAGTTCAGCTTTATCAGCTCCAGCCATCTGCATCATCACTAACCTCAATGACAGTATTAATCACCCCTCAGCAAAGAAAGGATGGCAGCTGGATTTGGGCTCCTGAGGACTTCACAAGGCTTGTGAAAAGCCTTGCCAGAGAGGCACCGACAGTGACAGCCGAATACATTAAAGGCACATTGACACCATGCTAAAATCAATGTCATGCTTCCAGAAAGGCCCATCAGGGTGTCACTGCCTCTAATGACAAGCAGGTAATTAGCAGCTGCCCAGGCCCACCGGCCGGGCTGGCAGCACCGTGCAGGCTGTCCCTCAGCATCGCGGCTCTGCAGCCTGGGCCACATGAGCCCAGGACCCCTGCATCTTTGATTTCCGAGGCTCACAGCCCACATTCCCCAGGAAGGAGCAGTATTTCAATCGTCCCCGGGAAGGACGTTTTCTAAGTTTGCAGGACATGGAGGTCACCAGGTAAATGCTTTAGGTGGCCAGAATATAACAAATGCCTTTCAACAACTCTTATGGGAAACCCAGAGAAAAGAAGGCAGAGGTTTAAAGTTTGTCACCTCCAAATCTTCTTGTTCTGCACCTTCCACCATCAGAGGGTGCAAAGGCAAAAGCTGTTTCATCTGTGGAGCCGGAGCCATGTCCAGGGGTCAGCAGCCACCTCTGAGCCACTCAACACAGTGCTATGTTATTCAAGGTGATCCCTTCCCTGTAACACTCAGAGAAAACTGGTTTTACAGCCCTTCAGTCATGCTAATTTGCTGATGATTGTAATAAGCTGTTTGTAAAGGAAAGCCAGGTAAGTGGGCTTTATTCCGTTTAATCACCGTGTTAATTGTATAGGAGATGAGCACCATTTAAGTTGTATAACTAGAGTATAAATCTCCTTAGGTAGGGTTCACTTAGAACAAAAACATCTCACCCACGAAACCACCTTCTCTCCAAGAGTATCCCTCCCATCAGCTGACAGAGGTAAAGAGAGAAGAGAGGCTGCCCTGAGGCTCTTCACCACAACCATGAAAGTCAATAAAGCCACACAAGGCGTTCCCTTTTCTCCAGGGATGCGGTTTTAGCTCGGAGAGGTTTACTTGGGCAATGTAAATTGTCGACATGTTTTGCTAAAATAAAAGCAAAGGCTCTATAAGGCAAAGGGGACTGACTCAAACGCCTCTGAAATCATGGAACACTTTTAGCAGCAGCTTAACTGCCCCTCAAGGGAGGACGCCTCACATCTCCTTTGCCTGTTTCTTCAGTCAAATTCACCTGCGGTTTCTCTGCCAGACCCAGCCCACTTCTGCTCTCCTGCATCTCTCTTCTAGAAATACCCCCCTCCAGGTTTCCTCTTGTTATAGACGACAATACAGTTATTGGCTTTTGCATTTATATATTGATTACAGCTGTTGCTAGAGGAACAAACTGAATTTCATCTGCCAAGGCAAAGGTAAAGAACCCTGTCCTCACTGGTCTCCACCCTCAGCAATTTATAGTGTAGTCTTAGTCCAACCTCAGCATTAGCCCCTTATCCCAGCAGTGTCTGCTAAAGCCACATTAATGCCTCACCCCCTTCAGGTTCTTGACCTTTTCTTCACACTCTGGCTCCACCAGCAGCAATCTGTACCAGAGCTACAATCAATAGCCTTGAGACAGGACAGAAAAAAATTAAATTTATAGTTTATTATTATTTCTGCAAATCAGCTTATACTTGGGCAAGAGATCTTTACAAAATCTGTTTCCCCTTCCCAGATATAAATTCCTTGCTGGAGTTAAGAAGGAGGTTGGGCAGGCAGTGCTGCTCCAGGGAAAGGTCAGCAGAACTACAGCCATCTGAGAGCCAAGGGTCAGTCCTTGCCTCCCTCTTGGATGGAAGAAAAGAAATGAACACAGAAAGGAAAGCCAAGCTGAGGCAGTCACCCAGGTCACAACACTTTCAGCTCAAACAACTAAAGTTGGCAGAATTGTCAGCAACTGAAAACCTGAAGATAGGAACTTGTGGAATAAACTGAAGCATCAGAGCATTGGGCAGCAGCGACCAGCTCCCCAGCACTCTGGGAAACACCTGCACCAAAGAAACCCCCGAAGAGAACCACAGAACCACAGCATGGCGTGGGTCACCAGGACCCTAAATCTCGTTCAGTCCACACCCAGCCAAGGGCAGGAACAGACCAAGCTGCTCCAAGCGCCATTCAACCTGGCCTTGAACAGGCACCCACAGCTTCTCTAGGACATCTACGCCAGTATCTTACTACTTTCGAGAGATAAACACATGCGAAGGTCAGGCTTCCAGAGGCTTCACCGGGAGCTCACGAGACGCAGCCCCCGGGGGTGCGGGACCGGAGCGGTGCGGGACCCCCGAACGGGCGGCGCCGCTCCGGAGCCCGGGAGGAGGAGGAGGAGGATGAGAAGGGAGCGCCGAGGGGCCGGGCAGGGACTGGCCGGCAGCTGCTCGCTCCATCCCCGCTGCGAGGCCCGCAGCCCCCGGCCTGCTCCGCTCCCGGCCTGCTCCCCTCACGGCCTGCTCCGCTCCCGGCCCGCTCCCCTCACCGCCCGCTCTGCTCCCCTCACGGCCCGCGGGCCGCCCCCAGCCCCGGCCCCGCTCCGTGTGACGCCCCGCACCGCTTTCGCTTTCCCTTCCAAGGCGAAGGAGGGGCGGCCTCGGCTGCCGGCCGGCCTCGGGGAGAGGCCTGGGGGAGCAGGGGATGGGGGCCAGGGCACCGGCCCGGAGCCGGGGCACAAGGAGCAAAGCGGCTCCCCCGGCCGCCTCTGACACTGCGGGCTCATCTCTTCCCCAGGCGCCCGGCCGCGATTTTCCTTCCCCTGACGTGCAGTAGAGCAGGTGAAGAAGCACTAAGGCTGCTCACCGAGGGACCAGAGGGCTCTAACAGATGTGTAGATGTGGCACCTGGGGACGGGGTTTAGTGGTGGGCTTGGCAGTGCTGCTGGGGAAATGGTTGGACTGGATGGTTTTAGAGGCCTTTCCCCACCGGAACGATTTATGAGTCCCTGTAGATATGGCAGACCCAGCTCCCACAAGGTCATTTACCTCTTGGGACTTGACGAGAAGGCACTTGGAGTGGTGGGAGAGGCTTTCTTCATGGGAAAGCTGCAGTCCCATAACAGGAGAGCCCCCTCTGACCAATACCCTCTCTGCAATTGAGAGCAGGAGCTGCATGAACTCTGGCGGCTTGGATAAAGCTATCAGAGCGCTGAGGAGTTCTTATGGCTAAGAACAATTAATGAACAAATCAAAAGAGAATTAAGTTGGCTCACCCCAGGGGCAAAGAACCCTCCAGATGGTCACAATTAAGATACTTCAAGAAGTCTCACTTCTAGCAGAAAGCCAGCACTGACACAGCCAAGGGGAGAATAGCTGGGACTCTCAGAAGTGCTTTGCAGGAACGAGGAACATCCTCCTCAGCTGGTCTGCAATACCCCTCCTGCACAGCTGCTCACTCCAGGAGGAGGCAGCAGCTGCTACCAGGAATGCTCACTCAGTGACTGCAGGCTTTTAAGGTATTTTCTTCAGGTAATCAATTACCTGGTGTTCTTGGACAGTTGCTGCTTATCAGTCATTATTTACATTGCCTCGAAGTAAAGCTGACCTAGGAGGCAGTACACTTGTAGTTTGTTAGAAGTCAGGCAAACAGTCAAGTGACACAGGTAAGACTTGCTGTGAGGATTCAAAGATCTACAGTGCAAGTGAGACAGAAAAACTGTCTCCCTGCAGTTATGGACATCATCTCCAGAAACTACTGGCTTTGCACAGTGCAGACTCTGGTTTTGGAGATTTTTTTTTTTTTTTCTCAGAAGCATTTGTTTCTGAACAAGAATTTCTGGAATGCTGCTCCAAGACTCTGTTCAGAAGAATGACCCCAAATGTAAGAAAAACCACTGCGCACAGGCTGCTAGAGGCACCAGGGGTTTTACATGAAACCACAGACTGGTTTGGGTTAGAAGAGATATTAAAGCTGATCTCATTTCAACCCCTGCCATGGCAGGGACACCTTCCACTAGATCAGATTGTTTTAATCCCTCCAACCTGACCTCGAATATTTCCAGAGATAGGCCAGCCACAGCTTGTCTGGGCGACTTGTTCCAGTAGGCACTTGCCCCTCCACAGTTGAGAATTTCTTTTCAATCTCTAATCTAACCCTGTCCTTGACAGTTTGAAGCCATTTCCCCTTACCCTGTCACTCCATGCCCTTGTCCAAATCCCCTCTCCCACTCTCCTGGAGTCCCTTTAGGCCCTGGCAGGGGCTCTCAGGTCTCCCTGGAGCCTTCTCTTCTCCAGGTGAGCACCCCCAGCTCTCCCAGCCTGGCCGCAGAGCACTGGGGCTCCAGCCCTCAGAGCATCTCCAGGGCCTCCTCTGGACTGGCTCCAGCAGCTCCACATCCCTCTGATGCTGGGGTCCCCAGAGCTGGACACAGCATGGCAGCTGGGGTCTCACAAGAGCAGAGTAGAGGGGCAGAATCTTGTCTCTTGACCTGCTGTTTATTCTAAGAGGGTAATCGTTCTGCTTTTGTTCTGCTCAGATCCTGGGCAGCACAGCTGCGTTGCACAAGTGCTGCAGCTCCTCTTGCTGGGCTCTGGGCTCATGGGCTCCTGGGCACTGCAGGCCTGTTGCTATTTGCATGTACACAGAGAGCTCTTACACAAGGATCCAGGGTACAGACAGTCCAAGGATCTCAGACTGGCTGTTAAACAATGAAACTTCATACCAAGAGCCTTTCAATGGATACTAGGATATATTTCTAAACATGAAGATGAAAAAAAAAAATTTAAAATAATTTTAAAGATAATTCCAGACATTTTATTTGTAATTTTACAAATAACAGGCATTTCTCTATTAAAAAAACTAGGGTAAGAATCAATGTAGGTACAGCTAGGAATATTTACATTCTTAGAAGAAATCGATATCTTTCTATGTACAAGGCTGTAGCCATTACTGGTTTAAGGTACTCCCAAAAGCATGTCTACCTAAGGCTTTATGGTCCTAAGCTGATCCTGTGTTTTAAGAAAAAAATTTATAACTGCGAGGACTAAGGTTCTATTCCACAAATACTGAAACAGGTGTTGCAGTCCAGCTCCCCCGGCAGTGCACCCCCTCCCTGTGTACCCATCCACCCCAAATGCTCACTTGCAAAGGGAGAAGTTCACACCTCTTCACAAAACAGTGTCACAAGTCAGCCAAAGTTGCCCCACGGTGGAAGATGAAGCACTAAATGATGCTGATGGGATCATTACATTCACTGTCAGGAGAGTCAGAGATTCTAACAATTACTGACTGTGGAGCACGAACATCACAAGTAGGTGTGGTACCTTTTGAGTTAATGGCATTTCCAAGCAAAGAAACAGAAGTCACAGGATTATCTGACATGGCTGAGATGAGGACAGGAGTCAGCCTGAGAGCTGGAAAGGATCCTGGATCCTTGTCCCCAAGGCCATATGCTACTTCCCTTGGTGAAGATACGGCAGTGTGATTGTTCTCTGGCAACAGGGAATCCTCCCTAACCAGGAAACTGAAACATGCATTGCTGCTGTGATACAGGTTATAGGCACCCAAACCATGCAGCATTTCCCTGGTTAAGGTCAGTCTGAGTGTCAAAGTCTGTTCATCTTCTTCCTCTGCAGCACAAGCTCACAGGTTTATCACAATTCCTCTTCCAAAGGTCAGTTCTGTCCTTTCTCCCTATTCTGCAGGTACTCTGTGCTGCAAATCTTATCTGTTGCCAGCATGGACACCACTCTAAGATTTGCTCATTACTGTATCAGGTCATTTTATCTGTATCTTGTTTATTGAAATATTTCCTCAGTTCCTTTTGGAGATGCCTGTTACCTACTAGAACAAGATCTTTGGCTTAGAACTGAATTTGAAAAGAGTAGGATAACACAGTAAGTACAAAATAACCCAGTCTGCAATATCAATTATGTTCCACATTTCTGACTCAAACTTTATGTTTTTCAAAACATAAGCAAGGGAAAAAACCTTTTTTTGACATGAAGTGATTGCCATTGATTTTTGTAGTGTTAGTCACAACCAGGAAATTCCCCAATCTGGATTTAAAAAAAATCCCAAACCAACAATAACAACAGAAAACCTCACAAAGAACTTCAGTAAACATAAAAATATTTAAATATTCAAGAAAAAATGTCTCTCTTTCAAGGCACATACTTTGATAAAACAGTGGGTAAGAAATTACAGCTAAATCAGGTGTTAAATTGACACTGCACTTTAGGACTGGAATTTCCAGACTAAATCATCTCTCAAGGAAGCACTTATTTTACATTTCAGGGTATTTTCTGAAGCTGTTTACAGGAAGAGCCTTATGGGACATGGTTGTTTACATTGGCAAATTCCTTACAAGGAAGTTGCAGCTAAATGTGTTTTGCCTCAGATTCCTGCAGTTACCAGGTCATTCTTCAACACACACACAAAAAAATCTGCTTCTCACTGTTCCAGTTCCTAAACATAAGGCTTACAAAGAAAACGATTTGTACTATGTTTTACAACATACTCTTATGTTTGCACTGGGTATTTCAAAAAGGTGGTAAACCTAACAGATCAGGTCATGTTTTCAGGCAAGGGACACTGGCTGTTACATGCACTATCCTGACATGTATTTGTTCATGTCAAGGCTGTCCTGTGATGTACAGTGAGGCTTGTAAAATCCAGAGTCTCAATTTTGGCAGTAGCCTCAAACCACACACTGCATTTTAAACCTGCCCGCTCAGGGCTTGTCAACCTACTAAACAGGAGTGACACTGAACCTGCACCAAGCTTTGGATGTTTTTCCTTGGAAAAGCTGACAACACTGTGATTGTTGGTATCATTCTCTGACCTGGGGACATTGGTCAGCTTCTTGCTGCATTTGTAAATGCAAATCCTACATAAAGAGGTGAGAAAATGCAGGAAAAGTGAAGGAAAAGTGAAGAACTGAACCAAGAAATGAAACACCTAGAACTGAACTAGAAGTTCACCTAGAACTAGAAGTGAACCCTAGAACTCAAGACACTGTTAGGAAGAATTTAACCCAACCAAACCACTATTGTCTATACAGCATTTTCTACTTTCTTCCTGTGGCAAGCAGTCCAAGGTACACATCAGTCCCATTGCTGGAGTCTGTTACCAAGGTCAGAATTTGGGATATTGATTAATGAAAGACTGGAATCAGCCAACACCACCTGTATATTTAAACACCATAGGGAAATGCAAAACTTCCCCAACCAGCTGCTGCAGTAAAGGACCCTGAGAGTTTAGGCTACAAAGGTTTAGGCTGTTTATTATTATTGTCTTAATTTAACAAGACAAAACAAAACACAAGTGCCATGAGAGAGAAACCTTTCAGCACTCACATTTGTCACACTGTAACCAGCATAGCACAAATGAGACTCTGTGTACATATTGTGTATTTAAAGAAACACAGGTAATGCCAAACTTCCATAACACAAGGAATGGTTTCTTGGCAGACTGACAACAAGATTTGTGGGTTTGTTGGGTTTTTTTAAACAATTTAAAAGCAATTCACTGATTACATAAGTTAAGTGAAACTTAGAATGAACAGACCTCACAGCAATCATATAGCTGACACTTGAAGATGGAGAATCATGGGTCAGAGATATATTCTGAGTTTTGTTCTCAGTACATTCCACCATGAGGTCAGTGCAGTGGCATGATTAACATGAAAATTTACAACTAAATATATTAATTGTGTGCATGTGTGTATGAGTGGGAAAAACACAGAACAAAGACAGGAGAATTGTTTCCATCATCCAAATTGTACAGAAAACATTAAAACAATTTATACATAAAACTTTCACCACACATTGAAAAGGGAGAATGTCAAACAAACACCACTCCCTTTACACACAGGTGAAACCATTTGCATTATTTAGAATAAATCCAGCCTGAAAAAAGGCCATATCCAAGGTCAGATGTAAACAACTTCACCAAGAAGGTATAGTTGAAATCCAGCATTGGAATCAAGTGAATTTTGTGAACAAAATTTCAGTGCTAAATACTTTGTGCAAGGCAATCCTTTCAGTCTATGCTGAGTTAAAACATAACAGGTTAGAATTAATTCTCAAAATCTTTCTTTGCATCTTTCTCAATTTGGTAACAAATTCAGCATATGCAAAGTCATTTGAGTAAGATCACAGAGAGGCACGTTGTCATAAACCTATTATAATAAATAAGTTTCCTGTCCACAAACAGAAGTCAAGGAACCAAAAGCAATGAGCAATTTTTTCAGGCAATTTTAACCTCTTGATGTAAGCATTAGCTCTGGAGGAGGTTCACTGAAGAATCCAGGCCCCCTGCCAGCCCTTGAACTAATTTTCAAGTATCTTTCAGCTGAACTATGTGGAAAGTTACAAAAGATTGATCAGATTCTGCTCCATGGTACTACTGCATGAACTCAACCGTGGCTGAAAAATCTCATTGAAGGCTACAAAGTATTTATGTTCATATAAAAAGAGAATGTAGGGAACACGGTGTTTAAATTAATAAATAAGGTTCAAATTACAGAAAACAAAGTGTTGTCACTAGCCCTTTCTAGGATAAATTTTAGAAGAAAAGTCCATTTAACTTTCAGTCCACCAGGAAATACACAGGAGTTCCATCAAAAAGCTGTGCTTTTAAAAATCTCTGGATTTTCTTCTTCCTCCTTGGTATCCCTTGTGCTACTAGATGGAGGTCTGTATTCTAACCTGGGGGTTGAAGAAAGAAAAAATAAAATAACTTTAAAAACAGATGAGAGAACTTAGAAAAAAAAATCTGAGTCCTGTCTGACATTACAGCCTCCTAATTTTAATATCCTGTTGACTTCAATTGAAAAGGTCCCTTTCTTACACCACATCTGTACTCATGTGTCATCTTCAATCAGAGCCATGGCAAAAGGCCAAATGCTCTGTGCCTTTCAGATCAGCTGAACTAAACTGGAAGAGTTCAGCCCTTCCCCAGCACTTAGGAGACTTTCAGGACCTACAACATGTCCCTACACCTTGGTAAAGCAACAGACTTTTAGAATGCATTCCTCAGATGTACTTTTATTAAGTCATCAGAGTCAAATGATAAATTTGGAGCTGAGAGATGTACACATGAACATTTACACTTGGGAAGAGGGACTAAGACTTCAGCTAAGCTTTTGTATTTTCAACAGAGTACTACCTTTGCTGCCAAAATCAGCCTCTCCCTCTGACCATACCCAGAGCAGAGGAGTGTTAAATCAGGTGGCACTTACCCTTTCACCCGCAGCATTTGATCAATGGTGTCAGGAAGAGGCATACCATAGCTTTCAGGCAGGAATAGTGTGAGAATTCCTGACAGCACAGTCAGGCTCCCCATCAGGATGTAAGGCAAGAATCGATCATAGGCACCTATGTAAAGCACAAAAAAAGAAAAAGAAAGAAAAAAAATGCTGCATCTAAGTTTCTGATAATTGCCCAGAGATGCTGTGGATGCCCCATCCCTGAAGAGCTCAAGACCAGGTTGGACAGGGCATGGGGCAGCCTGGTCTGGTGCAAGTGTCCCTGCCCATGGCAGGGAGGTGGAATGAGATGATATGGAAGTTTCCTTCCAACCCAAACCATTCTGTGGTTCTGTGGTAATGTTTGTACCAAGGTTCAGGGCTTTACCTGTGTAAGATCTGTGCTTTCAGTAACAACAAAACCAACCAACCCCCATCACAGCCTGACATTCAATGTGTATGTTGTTGTAACTGTGGTTGTAGGAACTCAAGGGAGTGGGAATCAATAGCTCTAAGAAGTGTCCTGATTGAGGCAAGAGAATTGAGTCTCTGGAGCATCTCTCCAGCAGCCCAGGTGACTCACCAAGGTAAACAAAGTAAGGTGAGAGGATGCTGCCCAGTCTGGAGGCCATGGAACTTGCTCCAACTCCCATGTTTCTTACTACTGTTGGGTAGAGCTCAGCCGTGTAAACATAAACCATGGAGAAGGCAGATGTGATTCCAAACTTGCCCAACATCACCAGCAGAATAGACAGCGCACGGAGATCTGAAATCCAAGCACAGTCAGGGCTCAGGCTCCTGCAGTTCATTGTATCCCTTAACTCCTGTGTGTTTGTGTAACTCTTGCCTAATTAACTCCAATATCTGGTGTCTTTTTTCCCTGTAAATATCCACAAACATAAGCAATGTTCTTTTTTAATGTTTTGTTTTTTTAATTACTAGAAGTCAACATTTCCATTTTCTCTTGAGAACAAGGCTTCCTGCCAAGTGAAAAATAAGGAGAACAGAGCCAGAACTGCTGAGATCCTCTCAGGTTTCAGGGGCCAGACCTCTGCTATTGCAGAAAATGCCATATATCCCTTTTTAATAAAGTGAACAAATTAAGACATTTGAAACAAATTATTTTATTTTGTGTTTCCTAAACCCCTGGTTTTTCGTTAACATTCTTAGCTACATTCTTTGTTCCATTAACACTCTTAGCTATAATAATTTAATTCTAGGAAGTTGGGTTGACTTTAACTGGGACAGTTAAGATTTGAAAATCAAACCAGATCATATCGGTGTCCAATCAACTCAAAGAACAGGGGAACAAACCACCCAAACCTGAGAATGCTGCACACATATTACCTGTACAATATAAGCAAGGCAGTTCTTGCACATTCTCTTTTGTATATCTTTGATTTTTAAATGAGTCCTAGGCAACACCACCTCCTGTTATATTCAATATTGTTATCAGTAATGACTCCATAGCCCTGTTAATCTAACTGGACTAAAGATACGTATGGTTTGAGATCCAATAAATGTTGCTTGGCCCTCCTTCCCAGTAGCTACATATTATTTTAACTATCAACACAAATTCAGTACAAACATCTCTGCTTATCAAAAATAGTTCCACAATGACTCCATTTAAAGTAACTCTTTAAACAAACTCTGAAGTCAACAATAGCTGTTTGGGAAGTGAGTTCTGCAGCCCCTTGGTAACTTCCACTAACCAAATTCTGGTTGGTCTAGTCCTGGTTTTACCAGGACACCCTGCCAGAGATGTAGTTTAGAGGCAGAACTGGACTACAATTCTAATCCCAACAGATCCCAAAGCCAATGACCCACCTTTCAAACTGAATCTGAATGTCCTGTTGTGGCAGCTACTTGTGCAGCAGCACTGAGAGCCAAAGAAGAGGGGCAAAGACAGGACACGAGTGTCTGTATTTAGTCCCCTCAGGACACTTTTCCTCCACATCTGCCCCGTGCAAGGTACTGCACGTCACCTATCATAGATATGTGAGATCAACTAATGATTCCATACGTGAAGGCACCAGCTGAATGAAGAGAAGAACACAGCCTCCCAAGAATAACGCAGCAGCCATTGAGTACCGTCGGGGGAGATTGCGGAGCAGCAGCCAGGAGATGACGTAGGCTGGGACCTCAATCACTGCTGACAGGAAGCAGTTCACATACACGTCTCCGTGCAAGTTAGGTGTGTCAAGAGAAAGTCCAAAATAGCCAACTGAGATTATCATCCTGAAAGAAACAATAGCAGGTCAAATAAATCTCTCTTCTTCCTCAGGTTGCCATGAACCTCTTTCACATTTCCATCAAGCACAGAAATGGCTGTGTAAGGTAAATTGAGCATCTGGCAGACTTGTTCACTCCTGAAGCAGCTGAAGTGCTGACTTCAGAAACAGCAAGTCAACAATTAAACCATGCAGATACTTTTGATCTTTCACACTTCTCTTGAATTCAAAGAAAAATATATATTACCCTGGGAAGAAAGCGATGATCATTCACACCGCAGTAATGCAGTAGTTCCCATTGCTATCATTTATAGCCTTAACCTGAAAGTCTGAGCTACTGAATTTTACTGCTGCTGAGGCCTACAGCAGCTTTCCATTTTGTTTACCAGGAAGCTCTGGGTGGAGAGCATGGTTTCTGGGCCATTATGCTCCCTGCTTTCTGTATAAAGTCAGAGAGGAGGAGTATGGCACCCTGGCAGGCCCAAACAGCCCGTGATTTTCTCTGCCATGCTCCAAGCTGGCTGGGCAGCATCCAAATCACACTGGCCTAGCTGGCTGCCTGGGCTGGTCAGTGCATCAGGACAGAGCTTGGTGGCTGGATCACTGCCATCTTAACTTTGTGCCAGCTGACAGCTGGCTTCCATGTAATACACAACTGGCCTTGGAGACAAACTCTGTCCTGTCTTGGGAGATGCTGCGTAGAGAAGGTTAAGCTTTTACCAACAAGTATAACGTGGTAAATAAGGAAATAATGGGCAGTGGATCAGGACATGTCCAGGTGCAAACATGACGCACAGAACACTTGGCACTTCATCTCCACCAGCATCTACCTTGTAAGAGAAACTGGAGGAAAACCTCTGCACAGCACCAACTGCACCACTGACAAAAGATTAGCTCTTCCTCCTCCTCACTGAATATTACTGAAAGAGCCTTCATGGTCCAGTTGCTTAAAATAAAGCTGCTTAGTGCACCTGGGAAGGCATGAAGTGACACAGCTGAGAGTGACCCCTGCTGCTGTGGTGCCCTGCCCATAGCCATTCTTCTCAGAAGTAGTTCTGCAGTGTTTTTCACACCCTGTGCTCCTTGGAGTTATTTTTATATACAAACTCTAATGCTGGAACTCCCTTTTGGTAGCAGATTGCCTTAGCTCATTACATTGACAAACCTTAATATAGTTATATATTTTGTAGAAAAACTTCAGTGGTATTTAAACAACCTAGGGTGCCAAGAAGCCAAACGACTTCATCCCTGGTGCAAACCCTGCAAAGGGAATAGTTTAATGGCCTGTTACTTAGTCAAAATTAACAAAACACAGCACTATGTAAAGCTGATACATTACTGTCTGCAGCTATCCTCTTTTATAGCCCTTTTTTTGTGAGAACTTTTAATTCATGACACAGAATATACCATCAGTGTACCATGGGCTGGAAAACTATGTGCTGTGAGGAAGCACAAGATATTATATTTTTATATACTGGGAAATTAATTTAAAGGAGATTAGGTCACTGATATACAAATTAGAATAGTGAAAAAATTGCCCAACTTAACCAAATACTTTTCTGCAAGAGGAGGTAAGAGTGTCCAAGTCAACTGTACCTCTTTGACTCTTCCTGCCTATCATAAAATTTGATTTTTGATGTGGTAAAAAGCCCTTCAGTATGGGTTACTGAATCCATTGGAATGGATTATATACTGTCATGTCAGTGCTTCTCTCAGTTGCTTCATCCTACCAGAAATGCTGTTCAAACAGGTTTTGCCTTTGATTTCTACAACCACACACCCAAAACTGGCTGTGCCCAGGAGCTACTGCCCCACATCAAGCAGATGAGGAGTAGGGCAGTCTCACCTCCAACCAAACATGAGAGTCAGTGACTGGCCTTGAGCAGTAAGACATTATATAGGCACCTTACTGACATTTCTGCAAGGAACCAACATTACTCTTCTTTTTGAGCTGCTTTTTTTTGCACAAGTTCCCTCCTCAGCGTGTTTGTGGCTTGGCCTTGTGCTTGGTGATGGGCCAGAGAATCTGGCTTAAATATAAGCCAAATCATCCTTTGACCTAAGATGCCACATCATCTTGTATGTGCTGGCAGGTCAGTGGACTGAACTCTGAGGCTCTGCCTCACTAAGGAACAGGAACATTGTTCAAGAAGACAGCATATAAACTTATTTGGCTCCCAAGCACTTGAGAGACCTTCTTGGTTTGGTCATTAGGTACATGCACTAATTAAACCTCACTTGGATAGCCTCTGGCAGGTTTTCAGTTACCCTCTCTGTTTACAGCTTTACTGAGATTTCTGGTAAGGAAATAACCACCATTGAATCAAACTGAGCATAAAGCATGGCTTCAGCTAGTGAAAACCAAGCTGAAGATGACAAGTAGACAAAGCAGATATCAGGAAAATATAGGGAAATCTCAGATGAGAACTGAAAAGGCAGCATTATCCCTTTAAGAGCCAATACAAAATATGGAAAGATTCTTCCCTAAGTCATGCATCACATTCGGATCCCTGGGCAGAAGTTCTCTGACTGGGGGTAGGGTATGACTCATTCCTCTAAAATGACTTTGTTACAGTAAGAAGAGCTTTCCCCAAGGCCCAGGATCAAGCAGCATTCCCACACATCCACTGCCAGCTGTTTGGATTCTTGCTCAGTTCAGGATAAGCCTGACTCTTTCAGAAAGGAACACCAACCCACACATTTCTACGCTGTCACCAAAATCAAGAACCTATGTAACCAGAACTTTGTTCTTTCAGCCAGCTAGTCATTGATTTTTGAGCTGGTTTTGTCTGGATCTCTTCAGAATACCTTAGCATTTAAAGTTACATACTCCTGAATCACACTTGCTTACCAAAGAAGCACTGACATAATTGTGATAGTTAGGATATTTCGAGTTCTCATTAGATCCAAAATAGTGTACGTCTGTTGCTTCTGGGAATTCACATCTTGTAGCTGTAAAAGAGCAAACAACAAAAGATGGGAACTTCAACTTCCTGCAAAAATAATGATTATGAAACTAAGTCCTACCACTAACTTACACCTCAGTATTTTTGATCTACTGAAAGAGGTTTAACAAAAGAGGTCTAACAAAACACATGTAAGAGACAACTACTTGTGAAAGCAGAAGCTCCTCTCTAATTGAAAGTCACTTAACATTTAGACTGAAACTCTTAACTCTCGTGACCAGTGGCAGGACTCAAGGAAATTGCATGAAGCTGAGTCAGGGAATATTTATGTTGGGTATCAGAAAGAGGGTGGCTGGGCACTGGAACAGGCTCCCCAGGGAATGGTCACAGCACCAAGCCTGACAGAGCCCAGGAAGCACTTGGACAATGATCTCAGGCACTTGGTGTGACTCTTGGGGTGTCTTGTGCAAGGCCAGGAGTTGGACTCGATCATCTGTGTGGGTCCCTGCCAGCTCAGCACATTCTATGATTCTATAGTAATAATTTTCTTTGTCTGAGGATTCACAAAACAACTGCTTTTTGTTATTTGAATTATAAAGCAACAGCATTAATTCACGATTTATATGTCACTACTGGAAGGGTTCTTACATCCAGTTTTGAGCATTGCACCTGGAGAATGGACTGCACTCAGACTAGAAGAGAGTAACAAGGATGGTGAAACATTTGAAAAAAAGTAGAGGGTTTCTTTAGCCTAAGGGCCAGAAGACCAAGGACATCTTGAAAGACACAGAATAGTCTTCAAATATCAGGAAAACAAAGTGATAAACTGTCCATTGCAGACACAGCAACAGTTAACAAGAATTGCTGCAATAAACTGCAGCAGGGCAGAGTTAGACAATGACTACTCAAGCTGGACCTAAGAGTAATAAACTGAGACAAACTGGCTAATGAGCTGAAGAGTGCCCATCATTATCTAGTCTGGTTTTGAGATTATTTTTTAAGAATGTAAACAAAAAGACAACAATCTTCTCCTTTCCCCATTAAACTTTCCAGCCCTTCAACATGAAATCACTTCCATGTAAACAATGCAAGGGTATTCATCCACAAAGTATGAGAACAAGTTCTGTGCTTGGTAAGACTGTAAAAAAAGAAATAATTTTTTTTAAAATTAGGACTTTATTTAGACTCCTAAAGAGGGGGACCAAGGGAAAGATTTTTCAAAATATGGAAAAGGCGATTTAAGAGAACAAATTCCATTGATTGAAACTATCAGCTCTGATAAAACAACCTGCAGTTTCTCTAACTTCTGCACTAACATGAAAATTCTTTGCAAGTGACAATTGGTTCTGAAGATCTGGATAATGAAATAGCAGTCTGGCACACACCAAATTTCTGTGTATTTGCTTTAATCAATCCCATTTTCTACAAAAGCCAAACAGTGCTTTACCTTTGATAGCTTTCACTCTGCCTGAAGCCAAACTTACATCACACAAACTGTAGTCACTTCGCAGCTCACAGCCCTTTCTCATAAATCACATGATCCTTCCACATGCCACTATTTGTTGCCAAGAAACAAGAAAAAAAAAAGAAAGAAAGAAGCAAACCATAAAACAAAACCAGGAAGAGAAAAATTCAGTCTGTTAGTCAGTTGATGAGAAAAAGGGTCTTTGCCTTTTAAGAGCTGGATAAACAGACAACATAATCTTTACCAGGGCAGGCTCAAACAAGAAGCTATGAGAGAAGGGCAGGGAAACCAAAATGATGCTTTGAAATTAAACTTATCATCCAAACATTTCTATCCCTTCTTAATCAACCAGGCCCTATTTGTGCTCCACAGCTGGTTTGTGATTCATCACCTGCTGGAACTCAACTGGCTTGAAATCTCTGGAGTCCAAATTCTGCAGTTGCTGCTCTCCAGCTGCACAGGCCTGAGGGACCCTCCAGCCATAAGCTTGGTTGGCTCCTCCATCCCAGACACACATTCCAAATGAGGAAGGCAAAGGGCCAGCCAGATTTCTGAGAACCTCTCTGCAGCATAAACATGCTTCCTAAACCCTCAAGAGGCTGTAAGCCTTCTGCTTTCCAGCTCTTCAGAGAGCAGACACAAGAACAGCGTAAACACTGATGCAGAGGAGATTTGCACAGATCTTTTGGCCACAATATTACTTTTACCTTAGAAAGGAAAGAGATGGACAGGAATTCTGCATGTTCATCAAGCTCATTTTCCTTTGATGGTCAGGAAGTTAGTATGTTTTTGTAAGCTGACATGCTAATGTCTGTAAATGCACACCACATTCTTCAGCCCACCCTGCTGCATCAGCATTTCTCCTTGTCCAGCATTTCCTGGAATAAAATCCCTATTCTTGCCCCTGCCTTCTGCTCCTTCACTATCCAACTCCATTCAGAGACAGCAAACACATCAATGTTTCTTTCTAAGAACAAGAGAGAAGATTCCAGGAGCAGTGATCTTAGGCAGATGTTGGAGCCAGAGCTTATTTTCTATTTTCCTGCTGCAGTGCTGGCAATAGATGAGTTTTCATGGCCACAGCATGAGAGAGAAGAAGAAGAAAAAGGAAAATATGTATTCTAAGAAAGATGCAGAGGAAAAGGTATCAGAAGAAGTGTGTTTTCTTGGCATTCTTACTCTGCTCCAGTAAGACCAGGATGTTTGCCCTACTATCTCCTAATAGAGATATTGCTTTGTCTGTACCTCAGCTGGTACACAAGGGAAGGTGTTTCAACCTCAGTAGCAAACACCTACAGCTTAATGGCTTCCCATTCTCCTTAGCTCAGAACAGAGACATTGTAAAGCAAACGAGTATATTATACTCATTGTATATATTAGATGTATTTTTACTTAAAGGACTGTATTGGTTTGGCATGGCCTCTTTTTTCATAGCAGGGAGGTTACAAAGATGGCTCCAGTGGGAAGCTGCTGGAAGCTTCCACCATGTCCAGCAGAGCCAAATCCTGATGGCTCTGGAGATGGACATGCTGCTGGCCAGGGCTGGGCAATGAGAGAGGCTGGTAATGCCTCTGTGATAACAGATTTGAGAAGAAAATCAAAATGAAGTGAGACACATGCAATTTTTCTTCTAGCCAGAGGAGAGGAGGAGGTGAGAACATGTGAGGGAAACAACCTGGAGACACCAAGGTCAGTGGAGGAGGGGAGGCTGTGATCCAGTGGAAGACCCAGTGGAGAGAGAGGGCCCTGCTTCCAGGCTGGAGCAGCCTGTCCTTGGAGGACTGCACCCTGTGGGAAGAGAGACCCACGCCACAGCAGTTTTGGGAGGGCTGTGTGGCCGTGGGGGGAATTCACATCCCAGCAGTTTTAACAGGACTGCTGCTCATGGGGGGAGTTCACATTCACAGCAGGTGTGGTTTGGCTGCTGCTTGTGACAGCAGAGCCACTCTGGAGAAGTTCATGGAGAACTGTCTCCTGTGGGATGGACACCACAGTCTTAGAGGGGAAGGACACTTCTCCTGGAGCAGCAGAAGAAAATCTCAGTGATGACCTGACCAAAACCCCCACGCCGCCTCCCTGCACTGTTAGTGGGAAAAAGTGTTTTAAGGGTTTATTTTACTTCTCATTATCCTCCTCTGACTCTGTTAGTAATAAATCCACTTTGCAACTTTAAGTTGAGCCTGCTTTGCCCTTGAAATATTTTTCCCAGTCTTTATCTCACTCACAAAACGTTCAATATTTTTTTTTCTCTCTCCACTGCTCAGCTGTAGCAGGAGAGCATGAGCACTCCTGGGTGCCTGGCATTGGGCCAGCATCAAACCATGACAATCACAAGACACTGTCAACTGTCAACCAGCAACTGCCCAGACAGATTCTGGAGGTCTGTCCAGGTGCCCATTCTCCTGGAATATACAAACAGTTTGTCTGTCTTGACTTTCTGAGGTCATGTTTTAATGTCTATGGAACTGCTTCTACACCTTAAGGGCACCCTTCAGCTCAGACAAAGGGAAGATTTCCAGAGAAAACAGGAGCATGTATGAAGAAAGAGATGGGAAAGATACCCGTCACTACTTTACCTGAAAGGGGCTCAAGTTTTGCTTTTCCTAACATGGATTAGAAATTGAAGTTGAGTATGAACTAGAATAACAATATTTCCAACGTCACTGGCCAGGATTAGCCCTGTGTTAGACTTATACAGAGTTATATTATAGACTGAATAAGCACAGAATCTGTTTGGTGCAAATATTTAGATCACTAAGCAATATGCACCTCAAATTCATTACCTTCCCCTGAAAAATAGAGTTTAAAAGGAAAAAGGGCAGCTGTAAACCGGATGAAAAAGATGTCTGCATTAGAATGCATGTTGGCATTCCTGTGGGAATGGGACCACAAAGGCTTTGCAATGAAGGGCAAGGGTATTGTGCTTTTCAGCAGAAAACCATGATCTTTCACCCACTTGAGAAGCACAGAATGCAGTGCAGGCATAACTCCATCCATCTGTATGGAATTAATTGCTTTACATTAAGTCCAGCAAACAAGTGGACTGCTAAACAAGTCTTACCTCACTAGGGTCAAATATTACATCTGGGGCTGTAATGCCGTTAGTTTTTGCAGCTTTTCGGACGATGTCTTCTGCCTCCTGAAACCTCCCCTGGGAGATCAGCCACCGTGGAGACTCTGGAATGACCCTGCAGAGAAGGTTCAGAATAACAAACCTGCATTTCCACAGAAAGATCTGCTGAAGGGACCAACACATTGTTCCAGGCAGAAAGATCTCTAAACATGCCACATCTTGCAGGAATTAGTGCAGTGACAACAGAAATCAGATTTACAAGAGCACACTAGTGTAAGGAACAAGACCAGACTAATATGCCTTTATGGATTTCAGAAGTGCTGAAGGAATTAGCAGTGACTCAGAAAAAAAGAGCAATCTAAACGTTCCAAGTATGGGATTAATTTAAGAAATTCAGAAATGTGAACAAACAAGCAGCAGGCTGTAGGTTAAGAAACATATCCTTAGAGGCTAACACATAGAAAATTAGTAACTGTAAATTTTGTGACAGAAAGACAAGTCAGAGACCAGTCATTCGATTGCATAAGAACCGAGATGGAAGCACAAACACAACTGCTACTGTAAGTGGAGCAACACCACCACCACGTGGACTATTTCAGCTTTACATGCCACTCAAAAGTAGTATTCTAATAACTACAGAAGAAAACATGGAAGTGCCACAGCTGTGCAAGTACTGTTTTGTAGTTTGTCATATCTGTGTCACCCTACCAATGCCCAGGTTTTTTCCTTCTGCCCTTAGCTCACACCTATACTTAAAAGCCTGTGGATTTCAGTTGGTGCAGAAGTATGAGTTTTATTGACCATTTTTTGCTTTCTTTTCAGGTGCAACACTTAATTTTACAGAAGCCTATAGAACATGAAGAGTAGGCTTTTCAGGCATCAGTCAGATCACATACAATGCCACAGACCAACAGCTAAACAACTGGGAGAGTAAAGGATACAAGATCCATTCTTCACCTACCCATTCCTGAATTTCATTAGCTTCATCATCTTAAAAATCTGCAGACAGGACCTTGTAAAGACTACAGTGCTGTAAGTCAGTCATACTCACCACCAGAGCGGGATGCAGAGCAGCCCGGGCAGGGTGAGCGCCAGCAGCAGCATCCGCCAGTCGCGGATGAAGAAAGCGAACAGAGGCAGCAACATGTAACCAAAGGCATAAAAGATGCACACCCCCAGGGTGCAGAACAGTACTCGGACTGACTTGCCAAGGATTTCTGTGCCTGTTCAAAACAGCAAAGGGATTATTGGCATTTTCACTTAATAGCAACCACGTAACTCAATAAAAACACCCCTAGCAATTGGCTGTGAAATGCACTGCAGAGTTGCAGGATGTAGCACTTTGCTGTCCAGTTGGAGAGGCACCACAGAGCTGCTTCATGCTGTGATCCTGCACCAATGGAGGTAGTTATATGTGTAAAAGAATGAGAACTGGGCCACATAGCATTTCTGTAGCTCAAGATGTAGCTCATATTTCTGTAATTTTACCATTTTGGAATCTCACATTTTACTGAAGGAGATGAAATCACCTGACATTCTCAACACTTAAATGTAGCTTGATGTCCAGAATCCTGTCCAGCTTATGAAGAGTGACCAGCTTCTTTAAATAATAATTCAAAGGTGCCTCAACTAAGTTCACAACCTGTATCACCTTCTAAAAGACTATTTAGCCAAAAACCCTCACAGTGTTTTGGATAGACATGGAATTCATGTGGTCACAGAGATTAGGCTACTGCCAGGGGAATTAAATGCATGAACAGGGGTCAGTGCCCTCCTCTGAAATGTTTTGGGACCTGCAAATCAAGAGACAGGAAAAAAAAAATACAATCTTTTTTATTTCCATGGAAATCAAAGAAGATGCCAGCAGTTGCAGCAGGCTATGTGCAGTGAGATTATCTAAGCACTGCTTTCATTCCTGAACTGGCCTTCCTTGGCTCAGAAATAATTTCTTGCCATCATTTGGTATTTTCGACAATGAAGTCACTGTAAATAACATTATTTTTTTTAAAATCTCAGATTCCATGAGGTAATTCACATTCCCATGATTAAATATGGTCTTAGTTAGCTTGAAAGTATACAAAGCAAAAGTCATGATGACAGTTAAATTTTTACTATAGGCTATTTAAAGAGGACTATAAAAATCACTCTACCCATCTTGGTTCATTTGCCATTTTTAAATTAAACAGGTATTTAGGCCCCAAAATGGACATCAGAAATCCCAGAAAAATCATAGAATCATGGAATGGTTTGGATTAGAAGGGACTTTAAAGACCATCTAGTTCCAATCCCCAAAAAATCACATTTCACATGTATTATCTCTCTAACTAAAAGATGGACTTTATTTCAAATAGTCAGTTTCTGGGGCTTTGCCTCTTTTAGGACAGTAAACCATAGAAATAATTCAAATTGCACCTCTATCAGCTGGAAGCTTCCAAGGAGAAGTTAAGTTATTCATGCATGGTGAGGCCACACTCTTAACAGTGTTGCTTGGCAAAACAAATCAACCCTAAGTCAGTACTGAAAAGGAGCAGGAAAAGCACAAGGTGAAAGGACACATGCAGTGATCAGCAGGACTTTCATACCAAGAACAAATGCTGCCACGTAGTTAGATATCTGTCCCATGCCAACCAGCACAAACAACACTGAAAACATCTCCCAGCTGGTAGAGAAGACCTGTATGAAACTGAAGCCAGTCTGCATTGCCAGAGTTGCAAACAGCACATTCTTCCTGCCAAACCTTCCGTGGACAGATTAAAAAAAGAAAGAGAAGGGGAAAAAAAATATGATTAAACAACATCATGAACGAAATCTACAGAAACAGAAAATAAAATTACTTCTATGCATACTTAAGGAGATACAAAACTTCTGCAAAAACCAGAGATTCAGGAAATGCGACACAGGCACAACAATTCTAAACACATTAAAAACATCACTGGCCAAGAGATTAATATTCTAAGGGCTGCTAGTTAAGTTGTCTTCAAGTATGTGCTGGAACACTATTCCTTTCTTACTGACAGGATGAGCAGTGAAAAAAATCATCAGGAACAAGTTACTTAAAGTGCAAGGGTATCCAATGCTTCTCCTCCTCCAAGGAGCACATGGTCCCTGACAGATCAACAGGTTAAAAAAGAAAAAGAAGAAAGGCTTCTGGAAGAGAGGTAAAACTCAGATTTGGAAGATGCTATTGGCAGTCAATGATCCCATGCCACAATCTTCATTCCCTTTGGACTTAAATATGAACAAAATTAAGGGATTCTAGAGGACCTCCTGATGAAGTACTAACAAAACCCCAAAAACCAAGGAGAAAAGAAACTAAACTCAACCTGTGAAAGCTGCTGTAAGAGTGGTTGCTGCTGTCCTGGCCCAGGCAGCCCCACACTGCTGGGACAGGGTGTGCTGAGTGCAGGTGTCACAGCTCCAAAGTCTGTGTTGACCTGCAGATCTACAGCTGGTGTTGGGGGCATCACTGTGGGTCACAAAGAGCTGACTGTAACTTGAAACTCCCAAATACTTTATCAACCTTCATGTCAGGCTCACTGCAGTGCAGAACACTGCAGGCAGCTTTGCTGGAGCATTCTCCTCAGGGGAGAAGGAGCTCTTGACCCTGAGCTTGCAGTCCCTCAGTGACTGCATGGGCTGCACCGATGGCCTCCTCACTGCACCTGCTGAGGATCTGTGCTGCCAGGGGAAGGAGCTGCAGCACACTGCCAGCAGTGTGAAGGTAGGAAGCTCATGGATTCTGGCACCAGAACAGCTCCTGCTTCACCTGCCAGGTAGTCACCACGGGACATCCTTGTAGCAGACAAGGAGCTCTTTGGAAGGAAACACCTGAACCTTCTGAAGGAGCAGCACCAGGAAAAGGTGGTGAGAGACTCAGGGAAGAAGGGAATCACCTCTCACGTGGGAGGGCATGGAGCTGGGCTGGGGATGAGTGACAAGCCAGCTGAGATCATGGGCTGGGATCAGCAGGGAGGCCAGCGTGGGTGCTGCAGCTGCCTGCTCAGAAAAAGGCAAACGGGGCCTGCTGCAGAGCACCACAGGACACCTCCTCGTGTCCAAAGGCACTGCCATCACAAGGGCTTCAAACACTCCAGGACACAACCCAGGAGGTTTCTGGAGCTCACTAGACTTCCTACCAGAGAAGGCTGAGGAGCTGACAAAGGCAGACAAGGGTGTCCTGAGGGGGTGTGGAGGCCAGCAGGCTGCTGGCTCTGCAGAGGGAAAAAGGACTGGGAGGGGAGGAACCAGGCAGAGGGCAGGATCACAGGCCTGCCCAGGGATTTTTTTAGACAAAAAACATAGCATATAGCTGTGGAGAGAAGTACAGGAGGACTGGTTAATTTTTAAAAATCACTGTCTCTAAGCTTGAGATCAGTCCAACCGGATAGGCAGGAAGCTATGGAAAGGCCCTAAATGATGCCAGAAGATTTGTGGATAGAGATCGTGTTTCAGTGAAACAGAAACTTTGCAAGTACCAGCAAATTAGAGAACCACATATTGTTCTCAGGGAATCAGAAAGGGCACAATGCACAGCAAATCCCAGGGAGAGAATCAGAAAACTGAGCTTTACAAAACACAAACAACTATTGGCATCACAGAAATTAATGGTGTCTTCCTTTTTTTAATGTTTGTACTGATAAACAAGAAAGCCTTGCTTCTTTGGAGTACAGCTGAACAGCATTTATGCTTCCACAAATACAGATCATTGGACTTAAATGCTGTATTTGATGATGAGAAAGAGCAGCTATAGTTTATAAAAAGAATAATCCCAGTTTAAACGAAAAAGAAAACGAGAGTCAGGGATCCCTCTGAACACAGTCCAAAATAAATAGAAGATAATGTAACTGATTAGATTTTTCCAGACAAAACTTATCTCCAGCACCTGTTTTCTGGCATAAAAAACCAGTTTGCTGTAGAGTGACTTCATTGTTAAGAACAAGCAGATGTAGATAACACCTACTAACAATCTTTGCGACATTCTGTTCTAGCTCAGCACATTTCTCTACCCACTCTCTGTACACTCAGGTTAGACAGTCACAGAACAGACACGTTAGTAGTTGCAGAAAGACACTAGTAGGAAAGCTGATATACCAGAAATGCCTACAATGAGCATCAAAGAGACAGCAGCTCTGGTGTATATACTTTACTTGTCTGAGAGCTGTCCTGAGATGAATGATCCCAGCAGGACACCCACAAAAAACAGGGAGGTGCTCAGGGGTCCCTTCCAGTCGTTGGCACATACGAGATTCCACTGCAGGGAGAGAGAATTGGAAAGTCTTTTAATAAACAGGATTTCCCCTCCCTCCTAAACTCTGCTGAGCTGGTTTGGAAGGAATGAGAACAAAATTACAGAATGGTTTGGGCTGTAAGGGGCCTTAAGGACCATCTCATTCCAACCTCCTGCCATGGGCAGGGACAGCTTCCCCTATCCCAGGTTGCTCCAAGCCCCATCCAGCCTGGCCTTGGACACTTCTGGGATGGGGCAGCCACAGCTTCTCTGGGCACCCTGTGCCAGGGCCTCCCCACCCTCGCAGGGAAGTTTCCTCCTAATATCTGATATAATCCTGCCTCTGTCAACGTGAAGCCATTACCCTATGTCTTGTCATTGCATGACCTTGTAAATAGTTTCTAAACATAATTTCCCTGCATATACTAATGTTTCCCATTAAAAATTCACATTCCTAATTTAAGAAAAATTGAACTATAGAAACGACAATATATAAAGAAAAAGTTTTTTTATTACATTTTTATATGGTTTTGAGAGACAGGAGACTGCTCATTTTTCACTGGGACTCAATTAGAATCTTTGAAATACAAATTGAAATATACACCCAACAAAGATTTCCAAAATTAAAACAAAAATGAGGCATAAAAGAAAATATTTATTAAATAAAGTCTTCAATATTTTTCAAGATCCTACCCAGCTCAGTCAGATGTTTTTGAAGCAGCACTCATGTTATTTTTCCATCTACATAAACAACTATTAGTAAAAGACTCTTAGTTCTATTTTGGTTTTCTGGGGGAAAAAATGTGTAAATATTAGAAGAAAGGACAAAACCCAGCAGGGATCCCTCATCCCCTCCTTCACAGCTATGTTCTGACTGGAGGACATAAAACCAGTTTCCCAGAGCTCTCCCAGTGCCTGCTGCCAGAGGTGCTGCAGCCCTGCAGGAGAGGAACTGGGAGGCAAGAGATGCTTCTGATGTGAGACCAAACCCTCCTGAGCGTAGTTATTCAAACAACTCCCTCAAGGCCCCTTCTGATGTTTTAGCAATGGAAAATTTTAGGTTTTAATCTGTATTAAAAAGGCCAAAATGAAAATATTCACCCTGACCTGAATAATTAATCCTCCTTGTCCCCCAGTTACAAATAATCGAGTATATTTTTCAATTCATTGAAGGAAACACCCTTCCATGCTTTGATCTGCCCATGATAAACACAAAGCAGTTGCTGTGTGTCCCAGCTCCTACACGATGGAATGCTGCTGTTGGTTCACTGTCTGCCAGCCATCTCCTCAGCACTAAGCCTTTGACTCCAGCAATCTCAGAGCCCTCAGCCTGTTACAGTCACACCAGAACTACATCCTAGTCCATGTTTTAAGGATGGAGGATCACTTCAAACTGTGCACAGAATGAACAACACCAGCAATGGCCTTCCACTGCCAGATTCTGTGTCAAAATGCAACTGAGCCATCGTTTATTTCATTGAATAGCACCCAGTTTTGAACTAGAACTGGCAACTGTTCCAGACATGAATTATGGTCATTCACACAGGCTACACTCTCATCAGCTGTCTAACTCTAGCTGCCAGCCCTTGCATTACCTTAAATTTATAAGGCAGTTATCGTAAATATTATTTTTAAGGTAAATATGCACCTTTTTCCAATTTGTAATGGTATTAATGTAATTCCATAACTCCTCCACTGATAAATCTGTTTGTGGTTTTATGTCTGAAAAATCTCTCCTTCTATCAGGTTTCATTTTCCTCCCCAGGCCTTTCCAGCCTCGCAGCACCTGGAGCTCAGGTACCAGCAGTCCAGGCAGTGCCCCAGCACATCCCACCACCACCACCCATTAGGCATCACTACAGAAGTTCCTTCCAGAACTGGGGCTTTCCAATGTGTGAATAAATGTATCCCACTCATGGTAAGGAATTGAACTTACTACAGTTATCCACATCATTGAAATTATGAACTATAATTAACATTTAAATCTGTATTATTCAACAAAAGCTATACTTCATTATAGATTAATGAAAGCTTGAGCCTGTCATGACCACAGAGGCTAAGCCAGCTAGGAAGCTTCTGTAAAATATACCTGGCAATGTGGAAATACCAGCAAATGACTGTTATGAAATTTATAATTTATACAGGCCAAAGGTTTCAGGGGTTATCATATGCCTTTATATGATAACACCTACCAGAGAAACAAACACCACAAATACAAATCCTGTTGTTATAAAGACTTGCCTACTCACAAGTTATCTTTGCATCAACTACTGCAGTCAGACATCCTCAATAACAGAACTAAAATCTGTCTTGGTGATTAGTCTGTCATTACTAAGTAAATCTTTACTTTCCAGCTGATCACCCTGTGCCTGTGAGTCCACCATCTCCTTTCATCTGTCCTACACCCTGCACTTTGGCACAAGGATTGAACAATACTTGGATTTCCAGACACTGGCATGTTTGTGTCCTATAACAAACATTTTCTTCAGATTACTGAGGTGGACACCTTTCTTGGAAAAGTTCATGGTATTAAATGTTTAGCACAGCTCTGCCAAAACCTTCTTGCACTGGCAGGTGGAAACATACTGGGCATTCAAATGTGGCAATGATTACCAGCTTGTTTTTCTGGCCCCTCTGTTACAGCACAGTGAGGAGCTGTCATGCTGAAGACCACTTGAACCAGGCATTTATTAAAGTGAACTTCAACATCAAATTTCCAAAGTAGAACTACCTTGTTGTACAATACCAGTTATTTACAGACTCCACAGAAGCACAATAATTAGAACAAAGGGATTTTAAGGTCTGTTAGCCTTTGCCCCAGTAAATAAATGTTGAAGTCTTCAACTCATTAATGACACACCTATAAGGTTTATTACACTGCTTGTCAGTGATGATAGCATCATCCTTCCAGAATCATTGTGCAACCATACCCTTCTCTCAACTGCACATTGTCCAAGAGGAAGTCACTGAGGCAACACTGCTAGATCAGCATGGCAAAGAGCAAGTGTCCCAGCAGTAGTTGCTAATCAACCCCTGCTGCTGGTAGTGCTGTTTGGACACAGCATATCGTGACCTAGTGCTCTAGAATAATGTGCTATTTTCACTTCTTAGTATCTTATAAACTAGTCTGCTAGCTGTAACAGCTTTTGCCCCAGTGAACAAGATAAGGTTAACCTTGGCAAGGTATCTGGGCTTCAAACAGAAGAAAAACATTTCCACTCTGTTTTCAAAGAGCAGCTGCTCATTGTGAAGCAGCTCAACACTGGTACCCAACAGAACAGAGCACTCTTGATCTATTTTGTTATAACTTTAGGACACCCTCGGTTGCAATTTAAACTTGTCTTCTTACTCATCTAATAGATACTTTGTGATTTTTCTACTTCCAGGCAATTCATCAGGCTGGGGTGATGCCTGTCAGCAGCCTCACACCCAGCACAAATGCTCCCTTGTGTGCTGGAGCCGAGCTGTGCTTATGCACCTCTGCAAGCAGATCCTTGGCTGATGCCAGTGCTGCTGAGGACAGCTGGGATGGGGAAAAGAGGACAGGCTATGGAGATGGCCAGGAATGTGGACAGCTTGGCTTAGAAGGCAGGGGGACCAAAAAGGAGAGGGACTGAAGCAGTTGCTTCTCAAGCACAGGTTTGGGGCCCGAGTATCAAACAGTCCCAGGTACTTAAGAGTCAGCACTTATACACCTCTCTGCTTTATCTCTTACATGCCAGCTGCCTGGAACCATGTCTCCAAATCCCTCGCTAGAAAGGCAAGCCTAGTGACAAAACTGAGAGGAATAAAAACTCTATAAACTACTCCATCAAATCTCCTCCCTCCCACAAAGTCAAGACCCTTCCCTAATGCCACTACAAGAACCCTAATCAAAGCTGGACTGTGACAAATACAAAACTTCAGGAGCCTCTCCTGGTTATACTCCTGCCCTACAAGGAAAAGCCTTATAGACAAAACAATTTTTACAGCTACAAGATACTGTGTCTTCCCATCCCTTTATTTTTTTAACTCTTCTCGTGTCTTGCTGAGAATAACAAGCATAATTGAAAAATTAAGTGGCTAGTTCCATGTATTAATATTTTCTTTTAAAAAATCAAGACTTTTTGAAGCTGGCCCAGTAGCCTGTATTCCCTCCTTCCACTTACTTCTCTCAGCAAATAGAGGCAGGTTTTTCAAAAAAACTCAGTCACACAACCAAGTACTGACAACCTTTGATGCTGAATCTGATTTTGTTTATATCCATACAAGTATTCTCTGCTTACTCGAAAGCTCTGAGTGTTATTAAACACCCTTTCCTCTAAAAACACATTTGTATATTCCAAATAGTTAAAAGGCATAGATGTTACATTGAAACTTATTACCTAAAGCAAACAGAAGTCTGTGTCTACAAAATACACATTCTGCTTAATTTTCCCTCCTCTAGTTGTTTTATATTTTTACAGAGCTAAAACTTGCATAGAACAGGAAGGAAATTGCAAAATATTTTACAATTCCAGTGCAGAAATGGAACTGTTCCCCATACATCACATTTTTGAGATGGCTGGAGAAAAAGGAAACAGGGCTCTGCCGTCACCTGAGGTGAGTTTGAATTCAAAAGTAAAGGCCACATAAAGGGAATTTTACTTTGTCACTAAGTGTCCACAGTGCCTCTAAAAGAGCACTGTTTCCATTTAACAATATCAACTGCAAGCCTATTATTCTTTGACAATATTAATCTTACTTTATGTTGCGATGTCAGAAATAGCTGTACTTTGTACAATTCCAAACACTACTGCATTATGTGCTTTTAAAATGACACCTTGAAAAACCCAGCATTTTACAAACACCTTTGTTTATCTGTCAGACATTTGTGTTTACTTATTAAATGAAAACCAGACTTTCTTTTCCTTCTTCTGACAAGACTAGTAATACTAAGCTTTTTCAAAGCTGCAAAGAGCCTTTTCAGCTCCTGGGGCTGCAAAGTTATGACTACGAACTTCAGCCACAGTGATAAACAGATATTAACCTACAACAATAAAAAAGAAGCACCTGTTTTAAAAGATGATAAATAATGGAGGTGCCTAACATTAATGAAGAGCTGGGTGAGAGCCGGACCTGGATGACACAGGGTTGGTTTACAATTCAGCTGCTGGCCCCACTCCTGCAACAGCCTGCTCTAGAGGAAGGTGTCCCTGCCATGCCAGCAGGGGTGGAAATAGCTCTAAAGTCCCTCCCAACCCAAACCATTCTATGATTCTATGACTATAAATTACAACGTCCAGCACAAGCCTGTGTTTTTATTTTGGCCAAGTGAAACAACACCTCCCTCTGCCTTGCAACAGGGTGAACATGGAAACCTCTGGATAACCAGCTGTGCCCCAGAGCCCATCTGTGTCCTGCACCTGGCACTGCTGCAGTCTCCCCTTGCCTCCTGAAGCCCTGGCATAGCCCACTCATCTCCAGGGACTGTGTGACAGCACAGCAGGGCACCTGAATCCCTGGGGTGTACAGAATGGAAACCTCTGGGCTCCCATCTCTGCCCAGAACTTTCTCTCTCTGAACACCCACACAGGAAGGAGCACCAGCCCTGCACCTAACCAGCCTCTAGACACCTGGCCAGTCCCACCATGTGCATCCTTCCCCTGCAAAAGCCAACAGGCTCTGAAGTTTGCCTATAGCAAAACAGACACAAGGCATGCAAATCTGGCATACACCACCTGCACTGATTTCAAACTGAGGAACAATACAACACCTTTTTAGAAGCTGAGGATGAGTAAGTGTATCAAAAATTCAGCATCTGTTTATGGTTCACTGTTTAAGAATTACTCTTGTGTGAACTAAAATGTTCTGACTGATGTATCACCTAACACCTCATTATATCATATTTCTAGTGCACTCATGCCCTTAACTCCACTGCTCAATTCTACTCCTGGTATAGCCCCATAACAGCCATGACTGGCAGAAGTTAATATTTTCCCTTAATTACTCCTGGTTTAGTCCTTTTACTACCATGTATGAACTTTTACTACTCCTACATTCATTTTTTACAGGACTCGTGGAGGAATTGGAATGACACAGTTGGTTTATTGAGCCAAAATAAAGCCCTTCTTATGCCCTGAGCTACAGCATTTCAAAAAATAAAAGACAGAAAGGGATTTTGTTACACCAGAGCTGGTTAAATACTGCAGACTGGCTAATAACAACCTTCTGTTGTTAGTCTCTGAGAAAAGAAAGTCTCTCTTCAAGTGGGAGAGAACTGAATGTTTTAAGTCTCCCCTGAAAAGCAGAACCATAAACAAGGTTTCTCTAAAGTCATGAGAGATTCAGCAAAAACCTTTCTTAAAAAAAAAAATCCCCCTTCCCCCTCCCAGTGTCAGCTATGGAAATCTGGGACAAAGGTCCTCATGATTATTCAACAAGTTAGAGATATGCAACTAAACACAAGATTAGTTAATCATGAAAGCAGTACCACCAAGCCAAGAAATTAAACAAGTTAAACACTGAAAACCTGTAAGTGTGTGAAAGGCCACAGCTCTTGCAAAACGCCCTCAGAAGCATTAATATTAGACGAGAAAAAAAAAATACTGCCTCAGTGCATGATGCCTGGGCAGACAAACATTGCCTCCCACGGACACGGGACATCTGCCAAGTCACACAGAGCCAGGGCTGCGGAGCCTCAGCACTACGTGAGCAGCTCCTTTTCTTATAGATTGTAAAACTGGACGATACTCCAATAGCTCAAGACATTTGAATTAACATCAAGACAAAGCAGCACATCTAAGCCAGGATAACCATCATAGCACAGCACTCAGAACACCCATGTGTGCCCCTGTGAAAGGCCTGCCCGTGAAGATGCCAGCTGCCTTACACTGCCCTGAGAGTACTCAGCCTTTCACAACAGTGTAAGGGGCAGTGTAAGGCAGTGTACTCTCAGTACTCAGCCTTTCACAACAGTGCATTTCAGCAAGCGCTGGAGCTGAGACATTCCGAGCAGCTTTCCTCTCCAGTACGACAGCAATTCTTTAGGAACAGATGAGGCAATGCCTTGCACTTGTCAGAATCCTTCAGACCCTTGACTGCGTTTCCTACAACTCCCGTGTTCCCATCTCTAATCCTCCTTGTGCTGCCATGGCTCCTCTTCCATGTTCCCCAAGTCACCTTAGTCCTCTGTGCCCAGATCAGTTTATGGTCATTTAGTACTCACACCCATCACTACCCAAACACTGATCACAACGCAGTTTCCAAAACAAGAAATCATGGCAGATTTTTTATGGAGCTCCAGCACAGCTTCACCTTTGGTAGGTTGCCCACACCCCAGGCCTGACTCAAGCAGTGTACCTGCACAGACACAAACATGACCTGCCCCAGCACGTGAGCACGGGGACAAAGCAGAGGCACTGTGGGCACACAGCAAAGTTCAGGGTCCTTGGAATAAAAACATCAAACCAGGCCTCCCCAAGCCATGCATCTTGCACAACTCAGGATGACTCCAAACCGTGAGAGTGGTGACACAGTGGCACGGGCTGCCCACAGAAGCTATGAATGCCCCATCCCTAGAAATGCTCAAGGCAAGGCTGAACAGGGCTTGGAACAACCTGGTCTAGTGGAAGGTGTTCCTGCCCATGCTAGGGGGCTGGAACTAGATGTTCCTTAAGGCCCCTTCCAACACAAACCACCCTGAGATTCCATGAGTTCTACCACCTTTATTTTTTTAAAGAAAGAAAAGAAATACTGTTGATGTTCAAAGAGATATCTCTGTCACACCAAGCAAGCTGAACCCAGTGCTGACCCTGCTCCAGCCCCTTGCACAGACAGCTGATAAACCAAGAGGCATTTGCACAGTGTGAGCAGTTTGGCTGGGTAAGGAAACAGGCTGCACCTGGAAGCTCATTATAGAAATAAACAATGTGAAGGGATTGGAATGGACATTATAAAGATCATCTAGTCCCTGCCATGGACAGGAACACCTCTCACTACACCAGGTTGCTCAAGGCCTTATCCAACCCGGCATTGAACATCAGGGATCCACAACCTCCTGGACAACCTGTTCCAGTGTCTCACCACCCTCACTATAAAAATCTCCTTCCTCGTTCTTACGCAAATGAAAGTGAACAGAAGACCTCAAAACAAACTCGGCACGGCGGGCTTAGCAGCAGATCAACGTGCCGGCAGAGAGCGCAGAGCGCGGCGGAGCTGCACGGGCACTGCGATAACCGCACGGTTCTCGGCGGCACCCCGGGGCTGCCCGGGGCTCCCCTCCCGCTCCCGCGCACCTCGGTGACGATGGTGGAGCGATAGACATCGCGGCTGTACTCCCAGCCGTCCAGGCACGGCTCCTGCTCCAGCGCCTCCAGCTCCACGTCGGAGCCGGGTCGCAGCCCCAGCGCCGAGAAGTTGGCGAGCGCGGCCAGGCGGTAGCGGCGGCAGCGGCTCGGCACCTCCTGCCCGCCCCGCAGCTCCAGCGGGATGCTGGCGTTGCGCCACTCGCCGCTCAGGTTGGCCCCGCGGGGCACGACGCACCGGTGCTCGGGCGTGCCGGCCAGGAACACGATGGAGAGGCCGTTGAAGCCATTGGGAATGATGCTGGCGCTGAGCAGAAAGAAGACGAGGCGCTGGAAGCGGCCCCACTCGCCCAGGAAGGCGGTGGCCGCGTCGTAGTCGTGCATGGCGCGGCCGAGCTGCGGCGCCGGTACCGCGGCTCAGTGTGGCGCGGGCAGGAAGCGGGGGCCCGGCTCGGCCGCGCAGCCCCGCGCCATGGGCCGGCCCGGGGGTGGGGTTTGCCCGGGGCCGCGCAGGTGGCGCCGGCCCGGCGGAGGCGGGCCCGGGGCGCTCCGCCCGGAGGCGCGGCGGGGGCTCGGCCGGGCCGGGCCGGGCCGGGGCAGGCGGGGCCGCCTCGGGCGGGCCGAGCGCGGCCGTGTGGCGGGTGTGCGCACGGGAGGTGCAGGCGGCGGGCCCGGAGCCTGCCCAGAGCCTGCCCGCTGCTCCCGGCCCTCCACGCGGGGCTCCGGGCCTGGGGCCGGCTTCCAGCGCCCGCCCGGCCCAGGGCTGGGGACAGGTCCCCTGCCCTTCGTGACTTGTGATCAGGAACGGGCATTAATACAGGCCTCGGAGCTCGTAGTTACTGCCCAAAGAATTCAAAAACCAGGGTGGAGATGAATTACAGTCAGTGAGGTTGGAAAGGACCCCGCAGATCGTCGCGTCCAACCCGTGACCGAGCAGTGTCTTGTACCTTCCATGGTGTCAGAGTGCCCCGTCCCTCAGACCCCGGCAGGGGCCCGCACTCGGTACCCCCGGCAGCCGCTCCCCTCGGGGTAACCGGGCTGCTGCAGGCACACACGGAACCGGCTGGGGCTTCCGTGAAACCTTGCTTTGGGTCAGCACCACGGGTGAGCCAGGAGCTTCATGGAGTGTCCTGCTCACCCAAGCAGGGCAGTTGTGAGTTCAGGAGTGAAAGGGTTCCTCGTGTCACTCTGTAGCACCTTCCCGCAGCTGCCACTGGCCTTTCAGCAGGCTCAGCTAAAGCTGTGAAAGAGCTTTCCTGACCCTGACACTATTTTCTCAGGCAATACATGCTTGACAAATAATAAATTGAATAAATAATATTCTAACCCTAGGGCCAAAATCCCACTCAGTACCTAGTGGCACTGGCAGAAATCTCACAGAACTGACACAGATGTCAGTTCAAAAGCTGAATTGTATCACTGCAGAAACTTAGTCCTGCTCTTCATAAGGCTAATTCACATTTTCAGGTGGCTTTTATGGCTGATATTTTTCCCCACCTCTAACTAATTAAAAAAAATAGTGCATCTTTTATGGCATTTTTTGAACACTTGTATTTAAAATTATCTTTTATCCTGGGTTGGAATCACACAGCTGTGAAAAATCTCAAAGGTAGAAAATGAATAACCTAATAGGAGTTAAATCATAAAATCATCCTTAAGCCTGGCCAGGGTCAGCTTCAAGGGATTAGCACCTGAAAGGCAGAAAAACTGTACCACACCATCACAATTTTCCTGTGTGGAAGAACTTAATTGGTAAAATAGCTTATTTCAGGATCTTTTTTTCCATGCCTGATCCACACTAAATACATTTTATTATTTATTTAAAATTCTTGGCAATACATTATATTATTTATTTATTTATTTATTTATTTAAAGTTCGGAGACTTGCTCTTCAAATAGAATCCACACAGGCACAGGTTGAAACAATGTCAGTGCACATTTTTATTGCAATGAAAACAGAGGGCAATGACTGACAATTACTACAGCTTCATACAATTATTAGCAGATCCAGCAAGTCAGCTGAGGATCCAAGGCTGCACAGAGAGACCCCAGAAAAGGTGACAGAGGTTACAGACGAGGGACAGGGAGATGACCCCCATGTCAGTAAGAACAATCCAGCTGGGGCTTCCCTCATTTCCACTATGCTCAGACTCCATAAGGCCTTCAAATTATGTGATGTTGTTATAAGGACATTCCACTCCCCTGAAAGATTATCAGATCTGCTGCAAAAAATACTAAAGTGTGATGCTAGCCTGAGATCAATGGTTTAAGTAAGAAAAATGAGACAGGTTAAAACACTGTATTTTTAAAAACACTGTATTTTTTCTTATTTAAAAAGGAAAAACAGGTTTTAAGATACTGAAAGGTTCAAGAGTACAAAAATATTTACCTTTTAGAAATACCCAAGCCTACAATGACATAAAATAAGTCTCAAAATAACAATCCTCATAAAAATTTGGCCACCTATATTTAACTCAAGTCTTCAAACCTGTCCTATGCTGATAAAAAGGCTTTCTTGAGAAATTAAGTTACATCTAAACAGTACATCTTTAGCTTAACTCTGTAAAAGTAAAAGCAAGGTTAAATACTGCTGTTATTAGAGAAATTGATTGAGAAGGGATGAGAAGATCAGGAGTCACAGGTTCTCTTATGCCATGTTACATTTATGGCAAAAGCATAACTGCAGGAAATTAAAAATAGTATTTCAACTCCCAAAAGCAGCTTGAGTTAATTGCACAAGTTCCTTGCAGTCGTTATAAAGCTTAATATTTGTGCTTGGACTTCAGGGAGAGCCTCATTCTTGTGCCAAGAGCCAGCACAAGACAACCTACCCTGAACTCATGCATTAGAGATGAGACACTGTGCTTTTGTTAGCCCTTACAAAAGGTGAAGCAGGGCTGATTTTTATTTATAGAGGAGAAAAATCAGTCTACCAAGTCTGACAGACTTAAAGTGACCAAGAAGTGCACATACAGCCAATAAATAAAAAAATAAGAGGAATCACACTCTTCAAACAATGTAGTGTTCATAAAACAGTAGTAGCACAACTCTGAGCTCTACATTTATCGTCATCCAATCGAGTTTTGCTGAACCTAAAAAAAAAACCAAAAAACCAAACATACATAATCTGTAGGATTTGAAAAACAAAACGCTGGTTTTTGTTGATGTTTGGGTTTTTGGGTTTTTTTTAAAATAAGAACCCCTGTGGTCCCAAATTAGTCCTTTTAAATTTTTAATAGCTGCAGGTCAACATATCCAGTACAGAAAATCAGATTTTTGTAAGCATCAAATCGCTTTTAAGTTTGTAAATGCTACAAAGGTTTTGTGAAAGCTTTTGAAACTGCAGTGAGTGTTCTCTGAAGGTGCAGAACAAAGTGGTATGTATTCAAAGAAGAAATTAAATACTTTGTGAAAAAGAAAAAACAACACCCCAAGAGAGCTAAAAAACTGCTTATGCCCACATACCACTAAAAACCTGAAAGCTATAATGCATGGCACATTGGGACAGGATCACGGACTTGCTACAGCTCACTCTTCTGTTGAAAGTGGGTGTGACCCACCAGAAAGTCAGCAAACTACAGTCCTTTCTCAGTGCTCAAGATTTTCCCCCTTCCCCAAAGACGCTGGAGATTCACAAAGCTGAGGGTTTTGGGTGGGCTCAGGCTTTATGAAAGAGCAGCAGTTTTTACAGGAACAGGGGGATCCCAGGTCCTGGGAAAAGCAAGTGACATCTAAAGCCACTCTGATGGTGTGTTTAACACCCATGTCCTTACAGGGAAGTCTGTGTCTGCTCTGCTACAAATGAATTTTGACTCCACTTAGTCTATGGGCTTTGGTCACAGACTTCAAGGGAGGCCAGGATCTTTCTTTCAGGAAAGGCAGACACCCAGCTCCCCTTCCTCCAGTCAACACACAAAGTGAGAAAAAACACCAGCATTAGGTTTGCTTTTTTTTTTCTTTTCCCTTTCAGCAGCTTTTATCGAGTACCTGACTGCCTGGAGTCACTGCTGTGGTATTTCTAAGGCTCACTTCCAGCTTACTCCTTGGCTTGTGCTCAGCACAGGCAGGCCCCCGTTCCTCAGCAGGGGCTGTGACTGCTGACAAAGGCCAGGGAACAGGACACGGAATGACAGACTAATGGTCCTACAGGAGCAGACAGCATCTGCTCAGTGTACTACATCATCTGGGGACAGCAGCACGGGGGACAACGACTGTGGTGCAGTAGCTGTTGGGTTTTGTTCAGTTTCCTCTGGCAGCAAATGCATTTTGAGATGACTGTGTTCTTCTTTCAGCCCCTCTGAGAGGTGTGTCTTTCTTCACAAAGGTGTTATCAGACTTTTAGGACTCTCCTTGGAACTCCTAATGCCAGTGGTTTGTTGCTCATTTCTGAAACTGAAAGCAAGTAAAAGACTGAGAACGTTTTCCAGGATATCATCAGACACTTCCCTCTCCTACAAGCACCACTGCAACAACTGTGTTACACTGCTGGTATAAACATTAGATGAAATATAATGTTCTGCACAGTGTGCCTGGCTGGATGGCAGCAGCAGTGCAGCAAACAACGCTTGGAACTTGAACATCATTCAGCAACTATAATTCAGTTCCTTCAGGCTGTTGATCCAAGAAGCCTCCAAGGGGAATCTGGTTTGAATCTGGGATTTCCAGCTACAGGGCTGAAAAGCCATACGTGAGACATATAAGAATTGTGATAAAGGGCAACATGTCCTTTCTCAAGGAAAGACCTAGCAATTTTTCTTTTTCTGAAAGCATAATGACAGCTCCTTATGCTGACCAGGAATTAGATACAGGGAATTCTAGCTTTTTCAAGCTATTATTGCTTACAGGGGCAAATTCTGTTCCAATAAGAGTTCTCACTGAGCTAAATGGTGGCTATGCAGCTGCTCTTTGATTAATTCAGTTCCCCTCTGCTGCTCTAAGAATTTTTCTCACACTGTAGGGGAAGTGCATAGATTTGAGCAGAAATATTTGCTTGGGGTACCCTAAATAGCAATGTTGGTGGGACAAGAGAACTGTCATAGCTTACAGCTAAATCATATAAACCAGAGGAAAAGCTGTCCTGGCCTGTCTCTGGCTGCCCAGAAAGAGACTAGAATGTTGAAATCCTGCATTTAATTTAGAATAGTACCTAAAGAACTTACACTGGAAAAATGAAGGGTCTCATAATGCATATAATCCTACTAAATAAACAGTTTAAAGGAATAGTTTAAATAAAAGGTTAAGGAGAGTAAATGATAGAATAGGATGGAAAATGTCTGGACATCTGAAGCAACAGCTTCAAGGTGCTGTGAAGGTCAGCCTTGCTTTGCCAGAACACATCAGCGCTCAGGTTTAGACATTCTGGAGAAATTGTATGATGTCATTGTCTGTCAAATTAACAACTCAACAGTCAAAGAAAACAATTTGAAGGGCACTTTGAGAGCTTTGAAGTTTTGCAGTGGACCTGAAGAAACATGTTTCCTGATTGTGAAAAGGACTGTGTTCTAAACTCCTGTGAAGAAGGATGAATAAAAGCTGCCTTACCATTTCACCTTCATCATCTGCTCAAAGCTCTCGGGCAGTGGATTGCCAAAGCTCTCGGGGAGAAACAGGGTCAGGATCCCAATCAGCACAGTCAGGCTCCCCATCAGGATGTATGGTAGGAATCTGTCATAGGCACCTGGCAGAACACAGAACATTCCAACAGCACTCAATGTCCACAACTGACAAACCCACATGTAAAGTTTATATTCCAGACATTGCTGTAATGCAGAATTAATTGGAATAATTATCTGAGAGATTCATCAGTATCAAAGGTGAATCCAAAGTTGAATTACATCTATTACCTGCCAGCAAAAGGACTTTTCAATTTTAAAGCTTCAACATGTGCTGTTGAACATGGCCACACCTGCCATAATTTCATGCTAACCTCCACACTTGTGTAGCAGCTAAAAACTTGGGTAATTTTTTTGTTTGTTTGTGGTTTTTTAAATATTTTCAACTGGGATAATCAACATCTTTGCAAGGCAATAGCTCTGCTGGAGCCTTCAGTACCACACTGTCATCAAGAACCAAATCCTCTGTTAAATAATATGGGGGAATAAAATTGCCTCTAAGCAGTGAAGCACTAATCACTGCCTGAGATCATGTACCCTGCTGGGCTGATGCAAAAGAAGGGAAGAGAGTAAATCATCTGAACAGGTCAGTTACAGACTAACACCTCATTAATGGGGAACTGCCTTAAATCCTTCCTTGCTGCAAAGGGAGAGAACATCAGGCTTCCCAAGACACTCATGAGGCTCTGACCTTAGTCTACGCAGAAAATTATTTTGGACTTGAAGGCAGCAGCCTCTGCCAGCAGCCTCAAGCTGGCACACAACTGTTTAGACAGGATGCAAGATCCTCAAGTCACAACAGCACAGCACTGAAAAGGTCTTTCAGAAAAGGGATTAGCTAGGAGTTAAAGGTACTGAAGATAGAGAAAGTACCAAACTGGACTTGACAGCTTTATTTTATAGCTGGGACAGAGCAATATGCTTTATAATGTATGGAATAAATCCAGATTAAAGAGAGAACCCCTGGGTATGTCTCACAGAGCCAAAGTTTGTGATCTGATCTCCTCTGTGTTTTTGAGCTGGTGGAACTGCAAGGTCCTAATTTAGCTGTAGCAAATAGCTACAGCTGACAAGTTTCTCCTCAAATCTCTTAAAGTTTAAGAAACTATTTTGATGTCTAGAACAAGATTTTTTTAAAGACTGAGCCTATGGATACCTGGAGGAAAAAAACCCACAAAACCACAAAAAACAATCAGTAAAAATGTAATTTTGTCTACATTTCTCTCTTAGTGCTGCAATGGAGGCTGGACACCTTCAGAAGAGTCAGTCCTGCTGACCCTTTTACTTCACATTTGCACTGCACAAGTATGAAACAAAGACAAGGTATTTTCATCATTTTTGGTACAGTGTGTTCCAGTTACACTGGAATGCAGAGGTGAGTCAACACTGCTTAGTTACAGATATTCATCTCCTCCCCACTTTCCTGGCATGGAGAATCAGCACAAACCCCTCAGCAGTACATCAGCAGTGTTTTGTCAAAGCCAGCAAAGTGAAGCTCATGTTGTATCAAAGATCTCAGCAGGAAGCAACACTCATTATGGGCAGAGAGCTGACATCGGTCCAGTGACAGCAGAAGGAAATAAATCACGTGTGAATGAAAGAAAGAGGAGATTGAGCACCCCAGACTGAACAGAAGGTATTCACTTTCACCCTTAGTCCCCTAACCTCTATCACTCTTTCCTGTCTGCAACATGAGGAACATGTATTTTATGTACTAAACAAAAAAACAAACCAAACAAAAAATATTTGTCAGTTAATATATGTGCAGCACTTATAATGTGATGGCATTGAGTGTCAAAAAAAGCCTATGAGGAAATTAATAATTCTGCTTACAGAAATATTGAGCAATAAGAAAAAGCAAAATGAATGAATGCTGAGATGACTGGCTTGGAAACTAAAAAAAAAAAAAAAAACCAACAGAAAAACCACCCACCAAAATAAACCCAACAAACCACCAAAAAAACACACAACACTTCAAGTAAACACATTTTCATGCCACTTAACCTGTATGTTTTCCATGTATTATTTTAGAGAGTACAAATCCTGGGAATGTTTAGATTCCCACCTGCCAACATACCCAGCTCAGGATGCACAGGGACAGTACCATGCAATGAATTTCCATTTCCTACTGCTGCATTTCCTTACTTGCAAGACCACTTCTTGTCACACTCTCCTGGGAAACTAACTGGCATCCCGAGATGTGATTATCATTTCAGCCACACTGCTTGCACAGTTTATAAACATCATCACTGTATTGGACCAGCTCTAACCCACTTCACTGATACATGAATGGTCCCTAAAGGAATTAAATGCCTTATCTTCTATGAAGCCCAGGGAGCTCCACTTAATTTCTACCACATGTGATGGTGAACTCACACCCAAGTTGAGAGAAGGAACTGAAAACACAAGTAAAGGGACTTAAAGCTGAGCCTGCACTGCAGAAGCTCAGACAGCTTCTCTGGGCAGTTGTGTGGTGCAAGGCACGAAGAAGGAGCTCTCACCCAGGTAAACGAAGTAAGGAGCAATGATGCTGCCCAGCCTGGAGGCCGTGGAAGTCGCTCCCACTGCCATGTTTCGCACCAGCGTTGGGTACAGCTCCACGTTGTAGACATAAAGCATTGAGAACGCTGCTGTGATGCCAAACTTCCCAAGCATCACCAGTCCAACAGAGAGGACATTCAGTTCTGGAGGAGAAAAAATAAAATCAAGGTGAATAAACAACACTCTGTGCTTATTACCTGTATTATTCCTACATCCAAAAGACTGTATTGCTGTGACTTTCCAAAAGGTCACAAGTTGGGCGCTTCAGGGTTTTTTAATTATACAAAGTATTAATCCCATCCCTAGATGACTTCAAACTCCCCACTAAGCATAATGTAGATGCTCAGGTTATTTTGTATTTTTCAGATTTTGGTTGTCTTCAAGTAAAACAGCATTCTTGAAAGGAACAAAACTCTGTATTACACAGCAATAAACTAGAAGCTTGAACCAACCCCTTTTTCACAAAATCCTGTGGAGATTTACACACAGTGAAATCCAGATGCAGGCTTTTGTCACCTGGAAGCACAACCAGATAAATCACAGTACACTTTCAGCTTTTATTTTAGAACTTGGTTCCCCCTGAACTATATAAAGCTCAGTAATTTGACACAATAAATGAGAGTCGAGTGTGACTCAGCATATATAAATGCAAAAGAAAAAACCTAAGGCTGCAAGGGATCAGCATAAACTTGACCTCGAATTCTAAACTTGATCCTGGTTTCCAGTAATTCTGCAGAACTGTTACGCAGTACCACAACATATTTTGAATGTTTCATATACTTAAGTCACACGTTTAATTTTGTACCTGCAGGAACCAGCTGAATGAAGAGGACAACACTTCCCCCTAAGAACAAGACGCCAGACAGGGAGTAGCGCCGTGGGAGGGAGCGGAGGAGAAGCCAGGCGATCACATACGCTGGAACTTCAATAACAGCCGAGAGGAAACAGTTGATGTAGGCATTTCCATGCCAGTCTGGAGTGCTGAGGGATAGGCCAAAGTAACCAACTGATGTGAAAAACCTGAGAAAAGCAATAAAAACAAATTATTCCAGAAACAGCAGTCTCTGAACGCCTCCAGTGCTGCCTCAGATGTTGTTACAAAAACAGGATATCGCAAAGCACTGCCACAGGCACTGTGGCTTAAAAAAGTCTCAGTGGCAACTCCCTCTTTCTAATTCTGTCATCCCATTCAGTGATCATATCCACAGCAGCTTGAAGACACCTCAGATTTCTCTGTCCTTCCTGCATACACTACACCAAGTAAAAAGTTTTGTGGAAGTTGTTTACAAAGACTTTTCACTGCAATGGACTCAACAACACAATGAAACTCTTGCAAGCTTCCCAAGCCAACTGCATTCCTACTTGTAGCTAGTGTCAGGATCTCCCACCCTCAGCAGTTCTGTTATGTCTTATTTAATCTTCACAGAGAGCTGGATGATCAGATTTCAGATCTCAGGAATGCCTTGCCAAATGTGTTAGCCAATTCCTTTCTGCTGGAGTGAATATGGACAGAAAAGAGTTCTGGATTGTCTATACAGCATTATTGGGTCCTCATTTCTCATGCCCAGGCAGGGACCATCACTGAGATGGGCACAGTACAGAACAGAACAAAAATGCTGGCCATGGGTCTGGCTCTTGTTATGTCACTGAGTTGCTGCCTTTGCTTCAAGAACATTTCTCTTCAAATAGAGATTACAGAGATGGGGAGCATTAAAAAAAAAAAAAGGCCACGTACTTAAAAATACAGAAGTTGTTACGTATAGTTTTCTAACTATTTTACATCTGAGTCAAGGCTACTGTCTCCATATTCTTGTGTATTAATGCAGTGTGGGTGTGAGGACACTGAGGGCCATGTACCAGCCAAGGACCACTGGAGCTGGGCTCCAAGGCTCAGACTTATTATCTAAACCTGTGGCATGTGCCCTCAAATCAGAAACTGTTCTATTGCCTGGGTACTTTAGGAATACACATTTCCTTACCACAAAAGTAATGACATAATAGTAATAGTTGCAATGTTTCGGGTTCGAAATAGGTCCAGAAGGATAGCCTTCTGCTGCTGCTGAGGCTTCGAATCCTGCATCTGAAGGAAAAAGGAAAACAAAACCAAAAAAATTCCCACACACCTAAGAGCATAACAACCTCTGCTACCCACAGTCCAGGAGTTATGGAGTTATGACTATCAGGGGGTAAGTGGTCAGCCCAAGGGCCACTTCTGCACCAGGGAGCACAGTCCTCAGGTGGAGCTTGTCTTTGCACCCAGCTGTACTCATGGGAGTTTCCACTGCACCACGAAGATTAATTAGAAAGGAGAATCAGCTGACCAGGCAGATAAGTTAACGTTTCCTTAAGGATCTCACAGGGTGCTTCCACAGGTAACCTCAGCACCAGAGGCATTGTTCTGTCCATTCTCTGCACTGTCCATTCGACTCTCTTGAGCCTTCATAAGTGATGTGAAATGGATGCAGGGAATCAGCCAGTTTTGCTGCCTGCCAGCACCCTGACAGGGGGAGCAACAGATGAGAAAGGTTGGTGAGGCCAGGGCACATTGTAGGAGCATCACCACCTCTGACTGGAGATGGAGGGTCTAGTTTGAGGCTTGAAGCAGGAATCTTCTGGGTGGCATTAGGGTTCCTTTCTGCCTGCACACTTTGCCCTTGCTAGGGCAAAGCCAGAACTTGTGGCCAGGCTTCCCCCAGGCCCAAAGAACAAACCACCCTGCTTCTCCCCACAGGACTATCCAGGAGATACCCTTTTCTAGGAATAGATGATGGTTTCCAAGGAGTCTTTCTATTAATGTTTGAAAAATACTTCCAACATGAGACTTGGCATGCAGACATCTTCCTCAGGCTTTTTTGTACAGACACTTTGGCACATAAAATTTCCATGAAGCAAGTGAGTGTCTCCTTGGTTTAAGAAAATATGCAGGAATGATAAAATGCTGCAGTCCAAAAAAGTAATCCCTAGTTTGTAAGACATCTGAGGCCTGGCTGTGAAGTAAGGGAAGTGCTTTTCCACGGCTGGTGTAGAATGAGCTTCCCATAATTGGAACATGCACTTCAATTTACACTAAAACTTTCACTTGGGAAAGAGATCTTCAGCCAAAATATAAGTGTGACAGTCAAGTGATGGATCCTTCCCAGGGGAGGGGGAACTCCCAGCATCTTTGTCCTGCAGAGGAGCACACGGTGCTTTGCTTTCTGCTCTCTCTGCCACAAAACAAAGGTGGCAGTATAAGGCAGCAGAGGGAGATCCGACCTAGAGACACACTGTCACTGCTGAGCAGGGCTGGAGAGTCTGCACAAATAAAATGTGCCTTTGTGAGGAGCTCCAGTGAGGGCAGAGCCAGTAGAGGGAGAGATGAGCACAGGAACCAGCCATCCCACTGTGGCTGTGCTGCTCCCTGGCTTGCTGGGCTGCCAGGTTTGCACTAGACTTTCTTCTTTTAACCAACAGGTATGACATACAGAAAAACCAGCTTTGAAGAAGAGCTTGATGTTCTTCACTGTCTTCACTCACATCATGATTTTCAAGTCCCCTTGTAGCACTCAGGTGCTTTGGCTGGTTTGGGCAACCTGAGGAGTCCCTCAGGCTCCACAGAGCCCCAGCTCGTGTGGATGCTGACTCAGGGTCCCCCACACAGCCCCCCTGCAAAGGGCTCTTGCTGAACTGCAAACTGCTACAAAAGCACCAAACTGAAATGGGCACAAACACATTCTCCTTGGGTCTTTGCAGCGCCCAAAGGATGAAGCAGTCTGGGTCACCCTTGCTTTGAAAACCACAATAAACCACTGCTGAGAAAGAGAATTTTACTGTGAAAAGCAAACAAATAAAAACTCCCTCTGGGTTCTCACTTTGATCTCTCTGATCACTTTGCTAACCCAGCACTTACCACAGGCCAACAGTCACTGCCAGCCCAAGAGCTGCTGGTGCAAACCAGCTCCTTGCTGGCATTTCCCAACAAGTCAGCCGGCCAAATGGGGAAGTGCCAGTGAGATAAAGCACCAGGATGTATGGAACATACCTCTGCAGTGTCAAAAAGCACAGCTGGGGCTGGAATGCCATTCATTTTTGCAGCCTTTTGGATAATAGCTTCTGCCTCCTTGTATCTTCCCTGGGAGATCAGCCACCGAGGAGACTCAGGAATGATCCTATAATAAGTTTCAGAATAAATGATTCAATGTTTTCCCAAAAGTAACAAGTTATAAATAACAGATTTATTGTGCCTAGGAGTTACACTCGGATCTCACAGATTGCTTGCAGCAGGAGACAGCCAGCACAGAAGCATGTGGGCAATGTAATTCAAATACCTGGGACCTATTGTCATGCTAAAGTAGATGCTTTGTCCTCAGTGGTTGGTTTTTAAGGAATATTTGATGTCCACCAGATGTCACCAGATAGACACAAAGGATGGCAGTAGCTTAGCCAGTGTGAATCAAAAATATTCTTAGGAAACTGCACACAATGTGGAAATGCTTTAAATATGCACAGCATGTATTTAAAGGTTCTGTGTCATAGGAATGTTATATACAAACCTCACCATGTTACCACAGCTCTGAGGCAGATTCTCCCAGGCAGAGGGCAGGGGCAGTGTTCCCTTGCAGAGTTGATGACATTTTCTAATCAATTACAGGCACATGTTGAATGAATTAACACCAAGTGCAGGACAGAAAACTTTAACTTTGCTGAAGTTTAACTTTGGTCTTAACAGATGCTATCTTGCTCCCTTTAGCCAGCAGCACTTTTTCCTCTTCTTGGAAAAATGCAGGTCAGGCACTCCTTTTCTGATGAGCCCCAAAGACTGACTAAAAGCCAGGTCAATAATTACAAACATCAGATGATTTATATCTGAACATTAATCACTAATGGGACTTTCTGTAAGATGAGCTGCCTCCACTGCTCTTCTTACTGGGAAAGCTGAGGATCTTGAGACTGCAGAGATAATACAGGGAACCTTCTGGAGAATTTGGAAGGGAAATGAGTAAAAGAGCAAGAACTGTACAGAGCAGAGGGATGTGCAAATCACATGGCCCGTGGAAGCAGTGGGTCCACATGCCAAAATGCCAGCTGACACCAACCTGCCTTGGCAGAGCTTTGCCAGGGCACCTTGATCCCCTTCTACACCAACACAGGCCCCAAAGTGCCTCAGAGGAAGTTTTTGGCTCTTTTAAGTGTAAGCTTTTGAAAGTCCTGGGAATTCCCAGCCCATAGATTTCGAAGCAGGACTCTGAAGCCACGCTGTGGGGACAAATTTCCTGTGCCTCACAGTGCCTGTTTTACAGCAGACATCTGAGAGGCTCTCACCCAGAACCAGCCTCCCCAGAGAACAGTGCTTGGTGCAGAGGGAAATGCTGCTGTGATGAAGGAATTTGAAATAAGCAAACTGACCCTTAAACAGAATCAGACTGTCTTTAAAATCCAATGACAGCAGAGGTGGAGATGAAAACCATTTTAAAGGTTTGGTTTGAAGACTGAGGTTGAAAAAAACCCCAACTAAGCAACAAACCATCAGATACTTCTTACAAGACTGGGACATGCAGGAGGTGTTTTAGACTACAGAAGAGTGTGTCTAAATCACTCAACTCTTACAAAGATCCCAATTGCTCACTTATAGATGTAACTTTTTCAAGATAGAAAAAAGAAAGGAGTTCCCTGAATAATATGAAAGAACTCTTCCTGTTGTGAATTAAGAGTGTGAGTGATACCTTGCTTTTCCTTTCCTATTTTCAAACACTTGTCCCTTTAGAAAACAGCAGATGCCCAAGGCAGCAACGGAATAAGGCTGTCCTTCTCCAGTGCTTCTGTCCAGTTAAAAAGAGCAGGACTGCAAGTACACAGCACCAGCGAGGCTCTCTAGGTAGTTACTCGACTTAAAATTGGCAAGAAACACCAAACAAACAATGCCCCCTCAAGGCAGAGCCTTCCCACAGGGTGAACAGAAGAGTGGCCCTCCTCCCTGCCCCTCTGCCACCACCCAGCACACAGAGCGTCAGCGGGAGGAGGGAGGGGAAGCGTGGCCTGGCATGGACTCACCACCAGAGCGGGATGCAGAACAGCCCCGGGACAGTGAGCGCCAGCAGCAGCATCCGCCAGTCTCGGATGAAGAAAGCAAACAGTGGCAGCAACATGTAACCAATTGCAAAAAATATGCAAACTCCTAATGTAGAGAACAGAATACGAACTGATTTGCCAAGAATTTCTGTGCCTGTTTAAAACAAGGGAGGTTGGATTAGCATTTTAACTCTTGGTTTTCAAGCATGACTAAATACTTTATTGCATTTACAAACAAAAAAAAAATAAGCTAAACAATCTTAGAAAAGAGCACCACAGCACAGACACGCCTGTACAGAAAAGCTGCTGGGAGTATTGGGAACCTTCGGATAAAGAAGCTACTTCTGTTTGCTTTGATTAGTGCCTTGGCAGACACAGATAAGGACAGGCATGGGGGATGGCTGGCAGACTTCCAGGAGCCTTCCCCACACACTTGCCTAGGACACATCCTGCTGCCCCACTTAACCCATCCGGATTTAAGATTAATTCACTGCTGGGCACTTCTCAAAGAGCAAAGGTCTGAGCACACAGACTGGCATGGGATGGAAGGATGTGAATTTGCGGTAAGGTGGAAACAAATTTCCCTCCTATTTTTGGGAACAGAAGGAAGGTTGGAATGTTGGATCAGCACACCAGGGGCTGAAGGACAGAACCAGGGAAGATGCCATCCTCTAGTAATGTTACTGTCCCAGTAGCCAGGCAGCAGTCAGGGAAAGCATCCTACAGCCATTGCACCATGCAGCAACCTAATATCGAGTAATGAAAACTCAGACAGTTCTAAGCCTTCCACAGCACCCTTCTTTTATAATAAAACACCCAGCCACTCCTTAACAGAATCCAGTGAAGCCCACAGGTCCACCTCACTTCTCCTTGAGCTCTCAGCCCCTGGTCTGCAGAGCTCTCCTTCACATTAGCAGCACTGCAAGGGCCATACCTGCCACAGTTTGATCTGGACTCAGTTAAAACACAAACAACACTGGGCAAACTGAGAGTCACAAAGTGTGGAGAGTGTACTTGGGCTGTGTATCATGGCAAGAACTCCAACACTTATTATTGAAGAGAAGATGGAAAAAAAATACCCAAGACTGGAAAACCCTCCTATTAGATCATTACACGAATTCTCATTTCAGAAACCTGGAGTAACTGAAGAAAGTCACAGCAAGAAAACCTGAAAATAAGAATTTGCTGGGCTAAAATGACTGTGAGGGGATAAATGATACAATCTTCCTCTTGACTTGCTCTTGTTTAGAGGGGCTTTATTGGGAGAGGTCTGATACTGGACACATTGGTTTAAGCCTGTTAACTGTTACATTACAATTTGTGTCAATTCAAAGCTAGTATGAGATGACATCTCTCCTGCTTTTCCTCCTCCCTCATTCTCCTGGCCATGGACTAACAGTTCTTGTACAACACCAACATGCCTCCACAAACCTCTGTAGTGTTTTCCAGTCCCAGAACCTGAACACAACAGTTTTGAGCACAGAGAACAGCTGACACTAAAGCTAAGAGACAAATTTCACAGCAGGTGGTTGAAAAAACCCTAACATTGACTACAGAATTTCACCAAGAGCTCAGGGGGAACTATTTCCATGAAGGTGGGCAATAGTGCAAAGGGCAGCATGAGCCTGGGTGGCCAAGGATGCTGAAACAGGGTCTGAGCTACACATGGGGAGGCAACAGAGGTCTGGATGTTCAGAGTTTGAGTGACAAGAGAAACCTGTGCTGAACTTGGAAAAAAACCCACTGCACTAGGGGATGGAGGGTGCCAGGGCTGCAGCACAGCCAGGGTCAAGGGGCCTTTGTAGGTGCTGGTGCCACTGCTCCCCTGCCAAGAGCAGGACAGCCCTGTCTGCTCTCGGATGAAACAAGGGGAGCATCTCCAGCACATCCTGTAATCAGGATGGGCTTTCTCAAGGAGTTACTTTTCTTTTTATGGGGATATTCTCCTGTTTAGTACCTCCATCATGTACAGCTTCCTGGAAGCTCCTGGGTTTGCCTTGCCACAGGCAGAAGTCCCAGTGCTGATGGGGACACACTGGCTGTGGAGTGTAGGGTGGGAAGGACCCTCTGTAAGTACCTCCCTCCTTACCCATGAGGGTCTGACGGCTCACTCAAACGAGGAAGCCAAGGTCTGAGTTAGTTTAGATTAACCCTGCCCTTAGACCCAGCCTCAAGGCTGCTGGGGAGTGGCCAGCACTGCTGCCAAGTGCCCCAGGAATCTGCCTGTGGCACCTCTACAGGGGAGAGGGAGGCAGAAGAGACAGCCCGATGGGGCAAGGGCCAGCAAACAACAGCTAACCATTAAACAAGCCTGATGGCACTGGGGGAAACCCAGTCCCCTCTCTCTACAGAAGGACCATTTGCCCACTGGGGTGTTCCTGGCCCTCCCTTCCAGCTTTGCTTCTGCTGAGCACTGAGACAGCATCCCAGTCCACATCCAGCTGTGCCCACCTTCCCCAGGAGCTGGCAGCTAAACTCCTTCCTGATCAGAACCTGCACCTCTGTGCTACACAACACCCATGTGTTTCCACAAGGATTTCAGCTTCACCCAGTGCTGCACCTCCCAGCCCTCCCTTGGCAGGCATTTGTTCCTGCTCCACCAGCTCCACACACGAATTTAACTACCAGGACAGTGGGAGCAGTGGCAATTGTGACAGCAGTGGCAGGAACAGCTCCAATGGTGATGGCAACAAGGGATCTCCCTGCTGACAGCCTGACCTTAATCCTCCCTGTGCCACAGGCAGCAGTGACTGGTGCTGCTTGGAGACACAATTCTGTATCCTCTTCATAGTTCAGAAAAGCATAATATGAAGTCAGTGCTACTTTCTCCCCATTAAACCTCATGGGGTAGGAAAGACCAGCATTAACTAGTAATGTACAATTTTAATCTAGCTCACATTACGATCTACAAATTGTAATGTTGACACCAGGGGTTTAAAACCAGCCATAAATACATATTTATACAGACTTTAAAGACAGCAAATCCCAGTTTCCCCCCCGAGACCTGCATCACTCATCCCAATAATTTGCCTGGGCAGTTGCCTTATCTGAAACCCCCATGTCCAGTGGGAGCCTCTGTGGGGTCCCCTTCCCCATGGGGTCCTTTGTTCCCTGCAGAATCCCAGGCAGCAGCTGTAGCCATGCAGGGTCTTTATTCCTACACTCCCCATAGTAAAGAAAGCAACCCTTATCTTCCAAAACTTGGGTCTGCATCACTGATCTCAGCACTGAGAGCATTCATGGCTAATGGGGCTCTGCTCTGGTCCCCTGGCACTCACTGTGCCTGGAAATTGCTGGTTTGCTCCAAGGCTTTGCACTCAGGTGTGCCCTGACCTCTCTGCAAAGGGTGCAGAGGGAGGCAGGGATGAGCCCAAAAGCCTTCTGTATCTCAGACCTCTGCTGCTGCTGCTACACCCTGAACACTGCCTTGAATGTCTCCAAAGAGGAATGAAATTGGTGTTTATTTAGATTCTCCCTGCTCTCTTCTTTTTCTCTAAACCTACAGAAAGTATAGGTTTGAAAAATCACAGAGAAAAAAAAAAGTTCATACAGGCCTAAAGTAGGAATTTTACCAGTGCACATGTACCACTGTCTAATTAAATAATTCAGGTTCAGAGGGAAAAACAAAAGTAACAGTACATTAAGCAAACATTTAATCTAATGTAAATATATTCATACCCAAAATGAAGGCCACCACGTAGTTAGAGATCTGTCCCATCCCCACAATGAGAAAGAGCACTGTGAACATCTCCCAGCTGGTGGAAAAGATCTGCAGGAAGCTGAAGCCAGTCTGCACAGCCATTGTCAAAAAAAGGATATTCTTCCTGCCAAACCTTTGGTAAAGAAAAAGATTATTATTGAAACAGCATGTAGTTATGGTAAGAGAGCACAAGGGAGAACAAATATCCAATCTCAAGTTATGCATCTTAGCACAACCTGAAGTTCTGTTCATCTTAATTTTATTATTTTTATATGCACTAAAAAATATTAAAATTTCCAAGACCAATGAGACAAATAGAGAAGAAAAGCTATGAGCAGAAACTTCAGAAAGCCACTAGACAGATTAAGGAGACTAGGCAACAGTACAATAGGGAGACACATGCAGACTGCAAGCCACACACCTGAAAGTGAGGAAATGATGGATTTTAGGCTACTGGCACCTACACTTTGCCACACCATTATGCTTTGAATGTGCTAAATAGATTTGTCAGCTGGTTCTGGTCTGAGTTGCCAGACACATTGCCCCCTTTCTCTCACCAGTTTCTCTGCATTAGGATTATGTGCCATGTGCTCCTGGAGAGGCAGGACAAGCTCAGTGCAGGTTTTCATACCTGTGGGCACAGATGCTGCAGGGGCTGCATCACCTGCTGCCTGCAGCAACCCTTCACTTGGAAAGGCTTCTGGAGCAGGCATGGGGAAAATGCTCAGGGACAGGCTCAGAGCATAACCCTAGACTGACAAAACCCCCAAATAATCCAAGGAAGCTCTTGTGGGAAGGCATGAGCCAGGCTCTCAGTGGCTCCACCAGGGCACACACACTTCCTCAAATGCTCCCACTGGGAAATGGCACCACTGGGATTTAGTGATTATCTCATCTCCCTTTCAAACAGTAACACCAACTGACTTCTGCACTGGGGCAGGAGTCAGGCGATTAAATTCAGATCACATGGAATTTCATGCTGGAGGCTTTAGGATTAAGACTCTCAGGGAGTTTTGAAACCCCTCCACTAAGCACCCAGAGGAACCCTCCTACCTTATGACATCCTCATTCCCAGAGAGCAGTCAGAGCAGGACCAGAGATCCCACCATGGGCACAGGGCTGAGGGCTGAATGGAGCAGAGATTGGCACAGGGAATGTATATTCCTCATTCAGCACTTCTAGGGCCAAAACCTCAACACTGCTGAGACAATTATCAAATACCTGTAATGATTTTTTTACATTTATCTCTACTTAGTGAGATGCTATGACAACTGCTTTCATTTTCAGGTTATCTTTTTTCCTTCCTCTCATATGTCCTAACTCTGTTTCCACCAAACCATCTCTCCTATGCAGAGATTCCATTCAAAGGGCAAATTCCTATCTTGCAGCTATAACAAGGGGTTATCAGTTAATGTGCAACAAAACCCAGCATCTTTTAAACTACTGAAAAGGCTGGATCAAGAAACAAAGGGGAAGTGGGTTGTGAAGGGAAACCCACTGCATCAACCTGCAAAGCAGCCACATGGGCTCCTTGTGGAGATCAGTCCCTGGGCTCTGAAATGCCTGAGAGAGAGAAATCCTTCACCTGGGGTAGACCAGGATGGGATTTTGGAAGAAGCCAGGCCAGTTACCTAATTTAGATCAGAACTCAGAGCACTGGACATTTCACTCCTTTTGTCTCTTAAAACAAATGTCCCAGGTGTGCCCCTGGCGTTACCTGTCTGAGAGCTGTCCCGAGATGAAGGAGCCAATGAGGACCCCCACAAAGAAGAGGGAGGTGGTCAGTGGGGCTTTCCAGTCGTCCTCACACACCAGGTTCCACTGCAAGAGAAAGTCCTGGCTCAGACACAGCCCCAGAGCAGTGCTGAGCCTCGTCCAGCACAGGGGCTGCTGCCTGGAGACACACACATTCCATGCAAGGGAATTCTGTTCCCCCACCATAGCCATGCTTCCACCCATCACCAGCACTGTTTTCTTGGTCAAGGTCACTGCTGGAACGCCCTACTTAAAGCACAGGAAAAAGAAGGGAAAGTGATTGCCCCCCATGAGGCCAAAGCACCAGCAGCTTTCTGACACAGCCCTGCTGCCTCTGGCCAGCAAAGCCAAACCTGATGGAGCCCATGTGTGCAGCTCAGGGGCTGTCCTGGACCTGTTTCCAGTACAATCCTCCCATCATGACCCCTGGACCTGGCTCCCTATGGTCCAAGATGCTTCCACCAGTGAAAGAGAGCAATGGAGAAGGGTAAGGAACCATCCCAGCTAGGGACAGCTTCCAGTTTACCTCTGCCAGCACAAAACCTGCTGCATCTCTGTAACTTCTGGGGCTGACAAAGCATATGTAAGAAGATGCACAGAATGAAATCTCTCTTCTTGCATTGAAGTGTTTCCAAATTCTGTTCCACCCCACAACCTGCACCACTGACTTGCCACCCATCACTCACAGCCTCAGGACAGCAGCTGGCTGTGGCTGCAGGCTTAGGACAGGAGCCAGTGTGGAAACTTCCACCTAAAACTACTCATAACCTCAGACAAGGTTTAAAAAAAAATAAAAATGGCATCATGAGCCTCTGTCCACCGAGGTTACAGCTGAGCATGTCTCTGCCAAGGCTTGCTCCCTTGCTGGTGACTAATCTCCTGGTTAAGGCATGCCTGCCAGGAGTACTTAGGGAGAGGCTTCAAACATGTCACTCTCAGATCAGATAATTCTACCACAATGGTAAGCTAGTTAGATCCCAGATTAAAGTGTGGCATAATTTTAATAATTAGCCATGCAATCAGAGAGCGGGGCCATTGCCCCACCAGCAGCCACCCTTTGCTCAGAGGATGGATGGGCCAAGCACAGGCAGAGGCTTGGTGATGGAGCAGAAACCTGCCATCAGAGCTGCTCAGGCTCCTCACTCCGCTGCAGGCAACAAGGAGCAGCCCTTGTGTTACAGAGACAGCCTGATGGCACCACCAGCCCTGCCAAAAGCAACCCACTTTGGACTGGTGGGTGAGCTCCACAGCTGCTGCAGAACAGGCAGGCAAGCCCCAGAACAAGGGGCAAGGTGGTGTGGTCTGATGCAGTTTGCTTTGGACTGTAATTCAGGAAAGAGATGCAATTAATGCCGATTTTCAGACAGAACAGAAGTGTGCTGCCAGCAGAGGGGAGTCAAGTGCCTCTGCCCTTTGCCCAGCCTGCAAAGTAACACCAGCTGCAGTTGTGAAAAAAGGAGCTGAGGTTAAACACACAGCCCATGCCTCTTCCTGAGGAACACACATGTCTTCAAGGCAGGAACAAGGAGACTTGTGGACTAAAATGTGCCTCCAAGACTTAAATCTGATTAAGAACAAAAAGAACCCTGTGGCAGAATTTTCTGTAAGGTATTTTCTTGTCCCTGCTGGGAAGGGAGAGGTGGTGAAGTGTGGGCACACACCTGCACTAATCTGCACTGTGTTTTGAGAAGGTGGAGGTGAGCATGTGGGTCAGTGGGGCTCTGGTACATTCAAGGATGCTAGTTGTGAAAAACAGATGCAAGGATCTGCTTCACCTGTGAAAGAAAACAGATTTCTGTAAAGAAAGTCAGTAGAAATCAAGTCCAGTATTTAAAAAAAAAGCAAAATTCAGCTACAAAAAACATGGCATTCAAAGTGCACTGCAGAGTTCTTTCACCTCATCCTGCTGCACCTTCCTTGCCCCGCTCAGGCAAAGCTGCTGACTGACAGCATGGCAGAACCTGCAGCTCACACAGACTGTTGTCAATTATCTGGGCACTCAGCACCTTGGTCTGGAGCCACCAGCACAGCACCTGCTCCTGGACCTTCAGACCTGAGCTGCTCAAGGTTAAGGATCAGTGTTTTCAAAATGTCTCCATGGTGCCAAAGGCACTTTGGCTGTAAAATAAACCCAGCTAAATAATAACTTGCCCATGAAACTGCATTACCTCCTTGGTGCCAAATGCCTCCTATCCAGGTGTTGGCTCCACTTTTTCCCATGACATACTGCAAGCCCAGCAAAAATTCACTGTACAGGGTCAAGTCTTTCAGATTTGGGGGATGTGTAAACAGCACACAGCAGCTGCCTGTCCAAAGAGGGGTTAGTGGTTACAGGAACTCACTGCATTTGACCAGAAAACACACAAACACATCAAATCCATCTGACTTTAAGTATACTTGAAGCTGATGAGTGAACAATCCACCTATTTTAGCTCCAATATCACATGGTACCTGAGCAATACAGCCCTACCCTACAGCTACACCTCATCTCCCAAATTCCAGCTTCCCATCCTCACAGGCACTCACTCTGACTGAGGCTCATGCAGAGTGATCAATCACATATCAACATGGGAAGGTTTCAGCAGTGCTTCAGTGTGCAGGGAAAAGGGAAATGTGTCTTGTTTGACCCCTTCCTCAGAGCTGCATCCATCACAGACAGCACCAAGCACACCATGGCTACAGGAGCTGCAGCCCAGCCACAGCAAAACTGCCTACAGCTAGAACTTCCAAAATGTCTCTACTGGGCTAATTATACATTAACCAGAAAATAAGTAATTCTGTAATGTCCCTAGCAAAGCAAACTGGGGAGCAAAGTTCATGTAAGATTCCAGGTAAGGCCTCTGAATGCTAGGAATAGGAGCTGCTCAAGAACGCTGTTATTAAATCACTGTATTCCCATCAAATCCCTACAGCCCTTTCTGATAAGCTCCCAGCTACTGCAAGAGCCAGTTCTGCTAAGTGCTGCTGGTAGGAACACTGTAGATGGATGAGCCTTCTGAAAAACTGAAACTGCTGGAGAAGGTGCCCTGACTGCCCCCCTGCCAATCAGAAATCACTAATTAACACCCCGAGCACAGCCCATTCACATCAGAGGAGAAAACACCAGTGGAGCCTTGTGTAAATGGGTGGGGCTGCAAACCAGGGAAAATCTGAACTTGTTTCCAAGAGGAAAGCTGACGATGAATAACTCAAGAAGTGTTAATTATTCACAGATGGCCCCATCCTGCTCCCTGGGTACCAGGTCCAGCCATGGGAGCAGCTCTGCTCCGTGCACAAGGGACAAGCACGAGCACCTCCATGCCTGAGCACAGGGTGGGCTCCAGGGCTGGGCAGGGCTCCTCTCCACTGATGGAAAAAACCAGAACAGAAAAGACCTTCAGATGCCTTCAAACCACAGCAATTCCTATCCAGTCTCTTGCCTCTCCCAAAAGCTTCTGGTTTCTGCCTTCACTAACATCAGGGCCAGAGCTGGGATAGGGGCTGAGCAGGATGACACAGGTGACAGACCAGTAGCCCCAGCAGAGCCTCTGGCACTCCCTCTGCCCTTTGCAGGGGCCCCAAAGGGGTGTCTGGGGTACATGCCATGCCCCAGTGGTGGAGAACAGCTCAGTGTGTCCCCAGGGAGCAGTGCTGGTGACAGCCTGGCTCAAGGGAGCTAACTGGATCCTAATGTCTGCTCTGAAGGGCAAAATCTGTGCTCGTCCTTGAGCCTCTAATTCATGTTGGATCTGAACATCATTATCTGGAAGTAACAGAAAAGTAGATTCAGTTCCAGAAAAGAATACCAATGTAACTCCAGGAGCCTGCCAGTAGGAAAAGGAAACCCTGCAGCCCCTTCATCTCAGCCAAGGGACCACTCTTGACCCCACAATGACTCACACTTCCACTTGCTCACCATTACTCTTACAGCCCCTTTCTTACATCATCCTGGCCCAAAGATCACCTGTGGACACCTTCACTTTTCCCCATCATCTCCACTTTAACACCACCAAAACAACTCAGTCTGGGATTCTCTGATCCCAGGGATCAGCATGTCCTCACAGACCAAGCAACACAGGTGCTGAGCTGGCATCTCCTACTTCCCTTCAAGCAGCATTTAATAACAGGATTAAATGCAACTGAACAAATCAAGTGAAGTCTCCAGGCCTTAATCCTGTACCATCAAGTTCTGTTCTTCAGTTGAGTTCTGAAGCTGTTTCTTCACTGAGCTCTTCTAGTGGCATGTCCTGGCTTGTCTTTCCTAATACAGAGAAAAATGTTGGGTACAAAAATAAGTATCTCAAATTTGTCTAAACTGCCTCTTTCCAGCATTTAATCAGTGCCTGTTTTCCTTGTTTTGAAACTAAATTCTGCATTTTTTCCAAATGTCCATGACAATTTTGAAACAAAACAAGTATCCTTCTTTTCCATCTGGCTTACAGATGGGAACCTGGCACTTGGTTTCCATCTCTGAATCTGCTGGCACGCCCCAGGCCCCGTGGCAAGCCCCACAGCTATGTCCCATCCAAATACTGCACAGAATGCTCTTGTCTGGCATCTTCCAACCTAAATTATTTACTGTTCATTAAGAAGAATCATATTTCTCCTCCTTTTGCTTCATTACTGCCTCTCCCAGAGCACGCACTGACTCTAAAACAGAGATAACTTCATAGAGACACCAGGATAAACTGACCTCCCTCTGGCATGAGAGTGGCATTGTCTGGGCCAGTGGTGGCCACCAGGCACCTGCCATGCAGCCGTGCCAGCCTGAGGGTTATGTGGGCAGCAGCCAGGCTGCTGCTTCAGCTCACCCATGGCCAGGAGCAGGGAAAGCTTCCCTGGATCTGATATTGTGAGGGATCTCCAGCCACCGAGTGCCAGCACAAACAGCAAGTGTCACATGTGCCAGTGACGTCCCTCAGAGCAGGTGACAGGAGGCTGACACCTCTGCCCACATGCTGCCTGGCGGTGGCTGAGCCTGTGTCCGCACAGCCCTGGCACAGACCCTCCTCTGCATCCTCAGGGCACACACTCGGAGCCTTTCCTGCTGTGCCATCCCGCGATGGTTTTCTGGTGGCAGATGCTGCAGCTGAGTCACAGGGACTGGTGAGGAGGGTTCCCCTGCCAGGGTGAGCCGGCAGGGATGAGGAGCGTGGCCCGGGCTGCCTGGGGCACGCGGGGCTGAGGGACCGCGAGCCTGCCAGCTGCTGCATGAGGGCGAGCCTGTTATTCCCTGAGCCCCTCACACAACGCAGAACAGCGACAGCACTCCTGCAGCTTCAGAGGAATCATTTTCCTTCTCTAACGGGGCTCCACACTCCGTGCCAGCGTTACGGAACAGCCCGGCTGTGCCTCCACACCACGGCACGGCCGGAAGACCAAACAAGCGCTCACATTGCCCGGCACCGCTGCTGTTCCCGGCGACACTCTGCACAGATGATGCCACCGCAGAGCCTCACAAACCGAGCAGACAGCCTGGCTGCGGCCAGCGCCGGCTCCCGCAGGAGTGACCACGGCACCTGCCTCCCACCCATCCCAGGTGGCGGCCACGGAAGCCACCGGCATCCCAGGGCGTGGGGCCAGCGGGCTGCACTCTGCTCCGGCCCCGGACAGGCTGGGGTGGGATATCTGAAAGCATCCATGTCCCCATTCAACGCTGCACTGAGGACGAGCAATTCCATCACACAGAAAATTTACCGGAATGCTCAGCGTGCAGCAGGAGGAAACCACCTCGTAAATTTTCAGTATCTGCCTCCCCCTGCACACAAACCTGTCCCAGAGTAAAACAAGCCGGCAAACACAGCGGGAAGGGCGAGAGCTCCTTGGTCAGCCTTTACCTGTGGCATCCCTCCCGCTGCTCGCAGCACCGTGCCCACCCGCACCGCTTCCCACGGGCACCCGATGGTTCCTGCTCCCTGCTCGCCCTCCCCCGGACAGAATGACAGGCCCTGGCCCCAGCACGGCCCGGGGCAGGGGTGGCACCGCGGCCGCGCACCTCGGTGACGATGGTGGAGCGATAGACATCGCGGCTGTACTCCCAGCCGTCCAGGCACGGCTCCTGCTCCAGCGCCTCCAGCTCCACGTCGGAGCCGGGTCGCAGCCCCAGCGCCGAGAAGTTGGCGAGCGCGGCCAGGCGGTAGCGGCGGCAGCGGCTCGGCACCTCCTGCCCGCCCCGCAGCTCCAGCGGGATGCTGGCGTTGCGCCACTCGCCGCTCAGGTTGGCCCCGCGGGGCACGACGCACCGGTGCTCGGGCGTGCCGGCCAGGAACACCACCGACATCCCGTTGAAGCCATTGGGAATGATGCTGGCGCTGAGCAGAAAGAAGACGAGGCGCTGGAAGCGGCCCCACTCGCCCAGGAAGGCGGTGGTCTCATCGTAGTCGCGCATGACGAGCGCGGAGCTCCGCGGGTCTCCCCGGGAGCCGCGCTCCGCGGAGGCGGCACGGGCAGCTCCGCCCCCGCCCGGCCCGGCCCGGCCCAGCCCGGCCCGGCCCAGCCCGGCCCCGCGGGACGGCGCGTCCCGGCCCGGGGGCGCTCGGCCAGCCCCGGGCCCTGCCCGCCCCGCCTCCCGCGGCATCCCCGGAGCCTCCCCCGGGCACCGCTTCTGCTCCGCCGCCGGCTCCGCCGCTTTCCCTGGGAGGCGTGTCCGGGTTTTTTCCATTTATTTGCCTGGGCAGCCGCAGCCCGAGCGGACAGGGTGGCCCCGGCCCCGGCCCCGGCCCCGGCCCCGGCCCCGGCCCCGGCCCCGGCCCCGGCCCCGGCCCCGGCCCCGGCCCCGGCCCCGGGCGGCTGTCTCGGCAGCAGCTGCCCCTGCGAGATCAGCGCCTGGTGGGAGCGCGGCGATGGCTCCGCCGCCCCCCGCCTTCCCCGAGCCCTGAATCCCTCCCTTGGGGACCCAGAGCAGGCTGTGCCCTGTATCGCTGCTGCAGGATGGGGGCACAGCATCGGAGCCCCCGCGGGAGCGGAGCACTGCCGGGCACCGCGAGTTAATGGACAGGGAGCTGGAACAGGAGCCAGCAGCTGGGAGCTCCGGCCCGGCGGGGTCTCTGTCCCCGGCTCATCCCACGAAAGGTAGCGACGTCAATAATGGGAGCCCTCCTACACACTGGCACAGAGGAAAACAAGGAGCAGACAGTGCTTTAGGAATCGAACGTTCTCACTGCCCTGAAATCTTGTCCCTAATGCAGCCCAGTGCTTTTTCCCAGCAGTGTTTGCTCTCGGCAACAGACAAGGTCAGCAGTGTCTGCTCAAGGAGCCTGTAGCAGCTCTGGCCTCCAGAGAGGAGCTTTTTATATTCCCATCTCCAATCCATTTACTATTCCTGCTCCACACGTGACTGGCTTTGCCCACAGTCCGATACGTGGATGGCTGTCAAAGCCATTTCAGAAATCCGAACAACGCTGTCGTCTTCTGAAATAACTCAGGGAGCGCTCAGAAACGCCTTGGTGTCTAAAACAAGCCCGGTGCTTGCCCTGCCCGGACCCTGCTCCCGGTGCCCGTGTCGGGCTGTGCCCAGAGGAGGATGCCCGTGCCGGGGTGTGCGAGGGCAGGCTGGGCACCCTTGCTCCAGCAGAGCTCACACAGGACCACGGGGGAGTGTGGGGAGGAAGCACGGGGTGGAAGCGATGGCCCGGCCGTGCCCGGGGAGGAGAAGCATGTGGCAACATTTATCTGGCCGGGCAGCGATCTGCTGCTGCTTTGGATGTGGGCGAAGCACTCATGCCATGGGAAGATCAGATATCTCCTGTTTGGAGAGGGCATCCCCGTGCCGGCCTGGGCTGCTGAGCAGTCTAAGCTGTCCCCAGTGATAAGAGCAGGGTGGGGGCCAGTTTGGACAGATCAGGGGTTCCCAGGCAGCAGCAGCAGCAGCAGCAGCAGCAGCAGCAGCAGCAGCAGCAGCAGCAGCAGCAGCCCTCCACCTGCCCTGCCCTGAGGCTGTGCAAGAACCACAGTAAAATGCAAATGCATGCCTGCTCCCATGAGGAAATTAGGGATGTGGAATGTATTGTCTTAAGCATTAATGTTAATGCAATCTTAGTAATTATTCAGTCAACAGTAATTTCTTACAGAGGACTGATTCAGAGAGCTCAGAAATAACTGTTGTGAGGCTGCAAATTTAGCATATCAGAAGTGCTAGACACAGACTCAGTAAGTGGCAGATGATGTGCTTAGGTTTATCTGGTTTGCAGATGCATGCTTAACGTATTAAAATTTCATGTGTCTGACATGAAAACACCACGGGGTTTTCTCTTATACTGTGAACCTGCATCAATTAGCAGTTATAGAAATCCCTTGTGTTCTAGCCAGCTCTGCCACAGTGCCACAAGCTCTTGCTGCAATCACCATAGCCCAGAGTTTTTGCTGGGTGCTCACCAGCTTGCAAAACCCACTTGTGATCCCTGATGCTGGATGGCCTAAAAGTTGTACCAGGGGAGGTTTAGGTTGGAATTAGAGAAAATTTGTTTGTGACACTGGCACAGGCAGTGGTGAAGTCACCATCCCTGGAGGGATTTAACATGCATGAAGACATGGCACTTGGGGACATGGTTTAGTGGTGGGGGCTTTTTTCACCAAAACAATTCTATGATTTTACCACAGCCTTATAAAACACACTTTCAGCTATTACATGAAGAGCAGTGTGTGGGAAATGAGCTCAGGGAGCTCATTTAAACTGAAGTCAGATGCCAAGGAGCTGGCAGAGCAAAGGAGGAGTACTTCATTATAGGGGAGATGGAACACATCTTTGAATGGCTGAGACACCACCTCTAGGGCAGGCACTGGGTTCTGGTGGAAGGAGGAAGCTGCTCTGATGGCTGCTGGATGCCACAAGCTGCCCTGAGCTGTGGAGGAGCCCAGCTCCTGCTTGTGCAGTCACATCACCCTCATCCAGTGTGCCACTGTGCCACTGCTGGCATCAGAGCTCCTGCTCTGCTCCAGACTGGGGTGGTGCTGCCCACAGCAGCTCTGCTCTTTCTGCTAGGGCAAAGCCCCTTTGAAGGGATCCTCTGCTGTGGTGGGACAGCTGTGCCACCCTCCCAGCAGCCATCTCGAGAGCTGGGAATTAAGAAAGCACATGATAATTTAGAGTTCTGTGGATTGTGTAGCCCTTGGATCACATGGAAACTTACTTATCAACAGGGCAAAGCAAGACCTATTTTGTGTGTGAGCCTGCAGTGTGTGCTCCGAGGGGCTCTGTGCCACGTGCTGGAGCTCCCGTGCCACCCTGCTGGAGTGTGGCACAGCCCTGCTCTGGCCAACCCTGGGGCTGGTGATCACATCCATCAGGGTCACATCCCACTGGACCAAGAGCACTTGGGAAAAAGTCATCTTTAAAAAGGCTCTTGTCTCACCTCAGCCTTTCTGCTCTCTCCAATACAGTGCAGGTACCCCAGCAGTGCCAGGAGCTGCCTGTGGCTCAGCTGAATCCAGCTTGTGGGACTTGGAGCTCTCAGGGGCATTATGTCCATCACTTCCCAGTTCCTGGTACTGGTGAATGAACTTCTCTCCTCCTAAGCAGAGCCCAGCAGACAAGCATTTGGTGTGAATGATTTTTCATCTTATTTGTGGTAGGAATCCTGTAAAAGAGATGGAGTGAGGATGCCTGTCTTTAGCACCTGTGTGAGGATTTGGGACAAACCCTCCCAGAGCCCACCTGCTCCAGAGCAGTCAGCTTTCCCAAGGCTATCCACCACTCAGGAAGCACTTCAGTCATTTTGCTTGGTGCAATGTCACTCCAGCCGGGGAAGGGACGTTGCTTTGGCCCTGGTGGGGACCAGCACACGCTTCCTGTGCAGCAGGAGCACGTTCTGCTTCCCTGGCCCCAGCCTTCGGGTCAGAGCTCAGTGACCTGGGTCGGGGCTGCATCAGAGCAAGGAACCGCCAGAGGTCTTGCCAGAGCAGAGACGAGATGCTCCAGCCCATCACTACGGTGTAGAACGACCTCTCCCGGAGGGATCATTGCCTGAAGTTTCCCCAGGCGCTGCCCTCTGGGTGGATTTGGATGTTCTCGCTCGGGAACATCCCCGCCATGCCGGGACTCTCACAGAGCTGGCTCCTGTCCCACCCTGCTCGAAGCCGCTGGATATTTCAGTTTTCATCGCTAGATGGAGCAGGAGACAGCACAGCGCCCGGATGAGCTCTGCCTTGCCCCACGGCCCTGCACAGACAGCTCCTCTGCCCCCATTCCCTCCCCACACCCTTTACAGCCCCTGCAGCCCAGGCACACCCATTTACCCCCATCTCCCCTACAGATCCCATACATTCCTCTGCACTTCATGCTCCAATGCCCTCCCTGCACATCCCCTGCACTCCCCCAGATGCTGGGAAACCCCTGGGACATGCTGCCTGGGGAGCTGGGATTCTCCATGCCAACACCTCTTGGGAGGGTCATAGTGGCTGGTGACACTGGGGACAGGGGCAAGGTGTGAGTGGCCTCTGGAGAGCCCCTCCAGCTGGGTTTTCCAGTGGTGCTGTCCATGTCCCACTGGTGAGCCCAAGCCCTCCCAGCCCATGGCCCCACAGTGCCAGCTTGCATCTCCTCAGAGTCCATCAGTTTGGAAGGACACACTCATCACTGGCCTCCTGCAACCCTTCGGGTTTGGGAGTGAAGGACTAAGGTGTTTCTTCAGAAAACAGTTATTCTCACTAATAAAGCAAAAAGCCTGCACCAGGCTTGAGCAGTATCTTTGCAGAGTGAAGTGTGACCCTGTGCCCTGAAAGCAGAACTGGCCCCAGCCCAGGCCCTCCCCACTGGGCTCCCTGCACATGCAGCTGCTTTAGGACTACCTAAAAATTCAGAATACTTAACTGTCCTGGCAGAGAAGCTGGTCCTGGCTGGAAGAGCTCTGAAAGTGTTTGCTGGGGAGAAACAGAGACAACTTGCAGGTAAGTTTCTCTAGAATCAGGAGCAGTTTTCTGGGTTTTACTATACGTGTAGGGAAGATTTTTTTCATCCCTAAAGTAATGAAAATAGCTTCTTTCATACATGAGAAAGGGAAGAGAGGGAACTTTTCCAAAGAGCCTCTTTCTCTCAATCCCCCTCCTATGGCACAGGACATTTATCCTCAGAATAGACAAGCTGAGATTTTTCAGTCCCTGGGGCAGACCAGTAGTAACAAAAGCAAAGTTAAACAACTCCAAACAAAAGCTGCAGCAGAACAGGGGTGTGGTGGTGGAAATAATGCCTGGCTAAGTAAGAAACTTTAATGATACATGGAAAAAGTTAAACAATTAAAACTTGAATCAGTCTGGCCATGGTCCCACCTCATTTAGTTAATAAATGCTGTGTTTCATCGGGGTGGAGCTTGTGCCTCTTTTTTCCTGCAGAAGAGAGGAGGCTCCCAGTGTTGGGCTGGTCAGAGTAGCTGTGTGGGCAGCAGAGGGTCTGGGGGGCACCAGAGCTGCCCAGGCTCTCTGTACCCCTCAGTCTCACAGTGGGGATCACCCCAAGGGGCTGAAGCCCCCCAGCATCAATGCCCAGAGCAGAGGGGCTGGTGGTGGCTGAACCACAGAAACATATCAACACATGTGTGAATAGAAAAACCACTAATTGCAGAGTCATAACCATATTAATTATCTGAATATGTGTACAAATTAGACATAGAGTCACACAGACCCACACTGGAAATTTTTTCTTTCCCCTATGGAAATCTTTTCTGCCACATGCAGATCTGCAGAGGTTTTGTCTTTTAAATGTTTTAGGCACATACAGATTTCCATACATGAACTTGCCAAATCAAACCTTTTAGGTGAAATATTGGAGGCACTTACCTCACACCCCTTCTGACTTTCCCATACACCAGTGATTTAAATCCCAATCAACAATTAAAGCCAGACCCACAGAGACTGAGCTACAGAAGCAAACATCCCCCTGACACAGCTGCTGACCCCAGCCTGCCCTCACCTCCCGGTGCCCCACACTCCCACTGCCCCCTGGGCTTCTGCACTCCAAGGGTCAGCAGAAACCTCTCCTTGGGAAGAAGCCCAGCTCACTCCAGCAGTGACAGCCCCAGCACTGCAGAACTGTGGATCCCAGTCTGATGACAGCCTGGGACATCAGGTGGGAGGAGGTTCCCTTGGAGTGTCACTGTGGCTGATTAAATGTCACCAAAACCGCTGATTCTTCAGCCCTGTGCAGGGGCAGGTGCAGCACAGCTCTGGACCACCACAGGGTGAGCTGGGTCACACTGGTGGAGAGGAGCCAGGCACCAGTGGGGGATCACACAACAGGCAGAGACACCGTGGCCTTTCCCACCTCCACACCTGACAGGATGCAGGATCCCAGGCAGGTCACAAGCTAAAAGAACTCCACAGAAATTCCCCCAAAACAGGCTAAACCTCAAACAAGCTGTCAATGAAAGGCAGAAAGCAATTCCCATTTGCAATTGGCATGGAGATGCAATTTGTATCTCCAAGATGCTTTCTGAAGTTTATCCAACGTCCTTCTCACCTGGATGCCAGGGGACCCCCACATATGGACCAGGCAAAGGCCAAGTGATGTGAGACAAAACCCATAATACAATTTTATTTTTTGTTTCATACAAACAGTACCCTCCCCACATTTTACAGAGTTTAACAGCATTATCTGGTGACAGAGAAGAAGCCAGGAAACCATGTGCCCTGGGATGGGCCTGTGTGAGGCAGCTCCAAGCTCTGCAGGGGGACCAGGTGAATTGGTTACTCCTAAGAAAGGGTATCATGAGATGCCATGTGGAAATATTGATTGGAGGGAACTTGGGATCATTAGAAGAACAGCTCCATGCCCAGCACTCCCACTCGTGTGGCAGCCAAGCAAGACCACCAAGGGTGCCCTGGCAGCAGCCTGCTCAGCTGGGTGTTTAAAATGAGGGCAATGAACCAACTTAAGAACCTCTTGGTGCTCCCTGTATCAGGGCTGCAGATTCCTGGCATCCTGCAGGACATGGCCCCATGCAGGTAGAGACAAACGGGGACAAGAGCCCCAGGGAGTGGCAAACAGCACCACTGGCAGCTCCGACTGTCTGCCTGGAAAACAGGGAAGGGCATCCTGTGACATTCATGCTGTGAGTCTTCCATCATGCAGCTGGGCTGTGTTCAGTCCTGGATTTTGGTGAAGCCTGAACTCTCAAGCTATGGGCACCAGAGCTCAAACCAGCAATGTATAAGGATAGCAGAGGAATTCAGAATAAATGTTTCTGACAAAGGGACCCTAAGGAGCTCCAAGCAGAGCCCTGCAAACCAGGGCAGTAATGGTTCCCACCTGATTGCCATGTCTCCTCCTTTACACTTGTCCCAAACATTCCCCCCTTCAGAGGGTCCAACTGACCAAGCAAGGCCATGCAAATGCAAGAAAAACATGGTTCAGCACTGTGATAAAAATTTCCACATTTTTTGTACTTCAATAAGTAAAAATTCCCAGTGGCAGAAGGAGGGGGAGGTGGATGTCCCCCTGCTAGCAGGAATGCACACAGCCAGCATCTCTGTGGTACCCAGCTGGAGGGAGCCCAGGGCTGCTGGGAGGCTGCAGGGCGTGGGGCAGGAGCTGCTGTTTCCCTGTAAGGCACTTCATAAAGAGGTCTAGATGGAGACCAGTAACACCCTAAAGCCCTTTCTGGGGTGCAGAACCTGTAGGAAGAAATTACCTGCTCAGCCCCAACTAGCATCATGCTCCCAACCCTCCTCCAATCCCCCATTTTCCCTTGTTTGGAGAGCCAGGAGGGAAAGAGATCCTTTGCCCATCATCCCATTTCTTATTTTCTTTTTCCATGGCAGGAAAGCAAGCACAAGCATTTCTTTTTCTCTCCCACATCCTTCTTCTCTCAAATTGAGAAGGAAGAAGACTAAAGATGAGCGAGTTGAGCAAGTCAACTCTCTCTCTCCTCCCTCTAAGTACTAACATGAAAAAAACCACATTTCTCTAACAAAGAAACATTTCAAGAGCCACAAAATCTTTTCCCTGTCAAATAAAGTGGATGATGGTCCTGGCTGAAAGCACAGCCCTGGGAGATGGGTATAAACACAATCCTGCTGCCCTGGGACCTGGGGATCACCCAAGCTCTGGCTATTCCCTAAGTGCCTGGAGGGATTTTTTCACCCCCTTTCTGCTGGGAGGCAGACCCACATAGCAGCAATCTGAGGATACAGAAATAAAGGACTGAAAAAGTATAGCAAAAATTGGGGAATAGTCACAATGGCCAAAGCAAAGGCAGCTGTGGGCAGAACTGTAGGAGGTGGGGATAATCAAAGGGTGCTCCAGACTGCTGCAGTGCCCTTTCAAGGTGTGCTTGAGTCATTAGATGACAGAATAATTCAATGAGAAGTAGAAGGAGGAAGAAAAAGGCCTCATCACACACTCAGTGTGGAGATCTCTTCAGAACTTGAATCAGTTCTTGTCAGCCTCAAACTGCACTGCCCTGGTCCAGAGAGTTTCACTGTAATTACTGTTTTAAGAGACCACCCTTCCTTGGCACATCTGCTGGGATGCAGCTAAAGGGAGGCACCCCCTGGTATTGTCCTGACTCTCAGGGGTTGGTTTTTAATCACTGGGGCAGCCACAGGACAGGAGATTAGGGTCAGGACATAAGAGACAGCTTCTTTTGTTAAAGTGCCTTATTTTCTTTGAGCTTTTAAAACATCTTCTAAAACATCTTCAGTAGAAGGAGGGCACAAAACAAAAAAGAAAAAAAAAAGAAATACAGGTTTTATATGAAAGAGAGTAGAGAATTAATCAATATTTACACAGATCTTGGATAAGATTACAGCACAGACTAATAACCCAACACAGCAAGAAGCAGAGTGTCAAAAAGAAGGGCAAAACCTGTTTGAATGCTTTCAACACCATTCCCCGGAGATCCCAAGTGTAAACTGTTTTATCTAGGAAAAGGCATTTTAACTTGGGCTTTGGTAATGGGGGTTGATTACAGCCCCAGTGCTTGCAGCTGGCAGGAGCACGTGGGTGGGCCACCCCAGCTCTGCAGAGCACAGCCCAGCCTCAGACGAGTTCAACTTTAGCGTTTGGATAAACAGCCACCACGTCATATCCTTCGGGGGGCTTAACCCTCTCCTTGGCGTGCGTCTCGCAGTACAGCTGCTCCTCGATGAAGAAATAGCCTCTCTGCTTCAGGTTGAGGCCACAGTCGTCACACATGAAGCACTCGGGGTGGTAGAGCTTGTCCCGAGCCTTGACGATGGTGCCCCTGGGAGGTGGAGAAACAAGGAGCATGAACGGCTTTTCCTGCTGCCTCAAGTGAAACAGTAAGTGGAGGAAAGCAGCGTGCAGGGACATGTTATCAGGGGTTCTCAGCCCACCCAAAGCTGCCACCTCACTCCAGGTGTGGCTTCACTGTGCTTCTGCAGGGAGGGATGCTCCACACCCAGCAGCACTGCTCCACAGCGTGATGCAAAACAGAGCCTTAAATATCTACACTCAGCCTGGGTCTGAAAATCAGGAGCCAGCATCCTGCAAGGACTGGGGCTGAGCACCTGCAGGCACTGTGACTTGTGGAGCAGAGACCCTCACTCACAGCACCAGTAAGAATATGGTTTCAGGCATTAGCACAGCTCACACTCAGCCAGCAAATTTGGCTTGAGCAGGATGTAAATTACAGCAGAACATAAATTACAACAGGTCATAAATTACAACAAACAAAGCAGAAAAACACCTATACTTTCTGAAATAAACATCCATCTGTCAGAGAGTAACTCTTCAACAAACAAACAAAACAGCTGTCTTCTTCTCAACACTCAAGGTGTTTCTCCCACCAACCCTTGTAAGGCAGTGAAGGAGTGCTTGGTGCCATGGTGCTATTCATAGTCCCTGGGCAGCTACTATGATAAGCAGGGCACAAACCATCCCATAAATCATCCCCTGCGAGATTCCCTTAAAAGGGGCAATCCAAACTGTATTGCTCAGGTTTAGGTATGTTTAGAAAAAAACAGAAGGGGATTCAAGGTACTCTGCTGTAAATTCTAACCCACGTGCCTGGCAGGACCCATGCCAGCCGTGCCCCAGTGTCACTGTCCCCAGTGCACCGGGGGCTTTGGTGAGGCATGACACTCACACGATGCCATTCCTGCAGCGGGTGCACTCGGGAAGCATCTGCAGCCCAGACATGGGCCCACCAAGCTTTGGCACCGGGGACTTGATGTTCCTGGGGTTGCTCAGTTTGTCGAGTTTTTCACCTGCCAAGAATTATAAAGACACAGATTAAAAACTCAGCCTCTCAGGGCTGTTTTTCCCCCCCTCTTCTGTCTTCTTCCTTTTTTTTTCTCCTTTTCCCTTATGGAGTCAGATGAGCCTGCCTGTCATAACAGGACCTGCAACTCCCTTGGAAGTTCCAGGACAGCACCAGCTCAACAGACATGGACCTTGTCAAAATGCAAAGCAGCTGTGATGTAGAGATGAGAGGTTAATTTGGCTGTAATAGTACTTAGTTAAAAATCATAAAGTGAAGAGCTCAGAAAAGCCACCCTTCCCCACCAAAAAAAAAAAGGTTCCATCACAGCAACCTTTCAGGTACGCTTGGTAGACCCACCATGTGCCGAGGAGATACAGATGAAAGAATTTCAAAGACTGAGGCAAATTGAGCCAAACAATAATAGAATCACATCCACTTTTCTTCCTAGAGCACACATTCAAGCTCAAATAATCTAACCAACATACTGTGATAGAAGGTGAGGTCTTCTGATGCACTAGGCCTCCTTTCATGAAGGTCCAACAACGGCAAAGGAAGCAATGAAGATTTTGTGCATATGAAAAATATCACAGCAGAATTTTCACTGTTGCTGCTCCCACTCCCCACAGACCATCTACCATCTGCCCTCCGATTCTGGACAACACCAACATGCTTGTTGCCAACTCCTGGGATACTTAAAAACTTCCAATATTGACTGCATGGTTTACCACAGCTGACAAATGGCTGGTCTGCTTGGCATTTATTGATCTCTGGTTCCTCTGTGATTGCCTAGGGTCGTAGAAACTAAAAGCTCATGAAGAAGGAAGTTGGCTCAGTTTGGAAAAGCAGCAGAGTAGCTCTTGGATGAACAAGTCATTCTCCTGAGTTCTCATTTGCCACACTCCCTGAGCTTCCAAGGTGTTTCCATTGTAAACATGTGCTTCAAGCCCTGATGCCCAGAAGGTCTCAGTAGGCCACAAGCACTTCTGATTTAAGTATCTGCACATACTCAGTGCCAGTTTTGGCAGCTTCAGAGCAAAATCCAGTGTAAGAGCCTCCCACGGCTCCAGGATCATCTCTGTCTTTCCTAAAGGGAACTTTTAGTACCTGGAGCCTGATACATCACTGCTGGCTGTTCACAGACCCTGGGCAGGGTCACACCACAGATACATTTTGAAGGGCGTTAACTCAGAAAAGAGACCCCTGCTCCCCTGTCTAGTGTGTCTCAGGAGTGCTTATTGTCCTGGGCCCAGATGGGAAGGAGGGTGCACACCTGACTCATCCCCTGGGGTGCACAGGCACCTTCACACCACTGCTCCCCTCTCCAGCCATGGCTCTGACACAGAGGGCAATGCAGCCAGCAGTTCCAGCCAAGTGAGTAAACCAGAAGGACCAACTTCCCACCAGACCCCACTTCCCCAAAATACAACACAGTGTTTGGCAATACCAAGAGCTTTCATACATGCAAGAATGCCTGCCCAAGAGCAGAGCAGGGCTACTCCACCCCAGGAGTTCCCCCAGCACTTGGCTGGCTCCAGCCAAGCCCCTTGTTGAATCCTTCCGCTGCCTTGCTGGGAATAAACTGAAGCAACTGCTCAAGCTGTTGGCTTCCCCCAGCATGAGACACAGCGTGCTTGGACTAGACAGCCTCATCTGCCAACATTTAACAGTTAAGCTGTCACTGCCTCTCATACAGAGTGCTTGGATAAGCTGCTTAAAAAAAGGAAAGAAGGGGAAAAAAAAACCCACGGGCTTTTACAGCAAAATGAACCCTGCAGAGAAGGCTGCTTCCCATCTTCTTGAACTGTGTATCACTTCCTTATATTTACCAGCTCAGTCTCATGGTGATTTATGATCTTCAGCAAGGCAGCAAAATGCTTTAACTCCACAGCCTCAACCATGCCATCCCTGTTATGGCTGGAGTTTTTGTCCTTTCTGGGTTATGGGTGCATATGAGGGTGGGCACTGCCATTCCTCCAGCCTCCACCTCAGCACAAAGCATTGCTCCCTAAGGGTGTGCAATAGGGCTAATGCTTCCAGTAGGAACACATTCCATATAAAACAGGTCGTTTTCCAAGACACTCAGCTCCTTGGGAGAGGAGAGCTTGACTTTAAAAGGAGAATGCAGAGCAGGCTCAGGTCAAAATGTGTAATTTTAGGCTTAAGGAAAAAGGAACGGGGTGGCAGCTGTAAAACAAACCCAGCAGGAACACTTAGGATTGAAAATGTGCTGGAACATCACAGAGCTTCATGCCAAGCAGAGATGCTTTTCACCTAATTTCTCATCCCTTGTGAAATAAACAGCGTTGGAATGCCCAAGGCATAAGTGAGGCTGTGCCTGCAGGCAGCTACACATCCCCTCCACACTACTGAGAGGGAGAATGGTAGAGCCCAGGTGACAGTGACTGCCCCAGCCTGTCCCATACTGGCTGGTACCCAAAAGCTCCAGTCAAACACACAGTGTTGCACTGGTGATGGGCTAGAGCCAAGAGAATGCTGAGGAGCACACATCCAGGACTGGCTGCACAGTCCCATCCTGGCACCTCTTTGTTCCCCAGCCTTTTCTTTCTCCCTTCCTCCTAGCTCTGGGTTTCTGCCAGCTCAGGGCTGCAGGATGCAGGGGGAGGCAGGAGCAAGCCAGCAAAGCTTGAATTTTGTTCCCTTTCCCTGGCACAGAGAAGGGAGGAAGGCAGCAGCGTTACTAACTGGGATTAACACAGTCACTTCCCATTTACTTCTTCCTAACAAGGAGACTGGGGAAGCAGCAGATTTGTCCTTGCTCTTGGAGGTCTTGAAGGACCTGCAGGTCCAACTGGGGCCTGTATTTAACATCAGTTTTTCTGCCAATCCAGGGGCTGTAATACTAATATAAAAGATAATAATATACCCAGTGCTTTTGAGGTTGATCCTCTCTCATGCTTTGCAACTATGGCTCAGTCCCACTGAGAAAACCAATACTGGTGGAATTCCATGATGATCAGAAGTTATCTGCAATTGTGTTTCTTGTGAAGCAAGAACCAACATCCTTCTAGTCAAAGAACAGACTTCAACATTTCAGACAAACAGAAATGAAATGCAACAGCCCAACTCACTACCTCTCACGGCTCCATAATGAGATTTACAGCAGTTGGTATTTTCTCATAAAAGAGATGTTCCTGGATTCACATGATTGCACTATGGGGCCCTTGGAAGGAAACAGAAAGAGGGGTCTTGCCTTGTAAAACTGTAAAGCAAAGCCTAAAAGTTTGAACATAAAAGCCCCAATAGACTTAATAGTGAAAGGCAAATAAAATAAAAAAGAAGCTGAAATGTATAGATTGGGATCTTATTATTTAATGTGTTAATGACAAGGGCAGGAAGCTGTGACAGAACTGAGAAGTGAGCCAAGAGCTCCTGATCTCTATCCCTGCTTTGCTGAGGACCATCCCACGTCCTTATGCAAATGCCATTTACTTCACCAGACCAGGCTCTCCAACAGTGATCTTACACAACCGCTTAAGGCCATCACATTTCACAAACCATCCCAGAAAACAGCTGCCACGCTGCTTACAAACCCAGCTTTCACACGGGGCTCAAGTCAGCCACAACATTTGGTAAGCAGGAGTATGAGAAACGCTGATTTGAAACCTGCCATCCCAGTGGTCTCCTCACAGGAGGGTGCTTGGGTGCCAACCTCCTTACCATTCTCACTGGCCTCCAACATGCCCTGTAAGTACCGGAAGGATCCAGACTGCTTTGGCTCTGAAATGGGCTTTTCATAATCCTGAAGCATCTTGTAGACATCCGACTCCACATCAATCCCATTTCTGTTCCGTGGGAGAGACTTCACGGGGTCAATGCTGCTTTAAAGCAAAGAAAGAAAGGCTCAAGTCAAACAGAAGCAGCTACTGTCAGCTCATCAGGGAGGTACTGAAATCTCCACATTCCCACAGATTCAATTAAGCACCTCTGTTCTCATGTGTTTCCCTGCCTGGAGGTATGTCTGGCACAGGAACAGTTGCTGAACCAAGGAGGTTAAACTTGTTCCCTGTTGGGCTCCAACTGAGCAACGCAGCAAGGGCTGGCCCAGTGCCTTCAGGAAAGAGGGCAGCTGCTTGCAAATGCTGTAAATTGCTTTGCTACCTATGGAATTTATTGATAAAATGGGGAAAAAAATGCATTTCATTAACTATGTAAGGCCAGGGCATGCACCCACCCCTTGCAAGGGCATCTGGAGAGTGTGTGCCAGGCAGGACAGCAAAATCCCTCACCACCCATAAGTGCTTCCTGTGAAGCTGTGTTACTGTAGATACATCACAAACACAGAGCACAGCTTAACTGAGAAAACCACCTCACCAGGGAGGACAACACTGGGGCTGCCATGTAACCCCCACCTCCTGCCTTCAGCCTGGAGCTGCTCCTGGTCTGTATGAGGAGCATTTGGGATGCACAGACAACAAATAGCAATTTAAAGCAAAATAAAATTATTCCAGTCTAATTCATCAAAACATGAAAAGCATGGTCTGGAATCTAATATATTTCAGGTACATGCTTAAATGTCCTGCTAAGAAAAGCTGAATCCAAGTGCTGTTGTGCTCCAGAGGCCCCAATACACAGCACAGCTCCAGGGGAAGGGACTCTTCTTCTTTGTTATAGAGCAGGTCATCAAGGTCATTATAAAACCAATAAAAATAGCAAGAGCCCTGAACTACATCAGCTTCACATACTTTAGCTATCATCTGGATCGTTTTCTCCACCAGTGGTATATTCACATCTGCTTAAACAAATAAACAAAAGAAATAACATTCACTTTCAAAGAAAGAAAAAAAAGAGAAAAAACCTCCAGACAAAAATCACTTCCAAAGAATGGCTAGAGCTCCATATTCTGGTAGTGACTGCCCAGCAGCTCTGCTCCCTGTGGGAGGTGAGGGCCAGCCTGGGTGCTGGGGCTGAGCCATGCTGGTACAGAGCCATTCCCGTGACTCCCAGCCAGTCCAAACCCCGCAGGTGTGCTCCAAGTGCTTCTCTACCCTGCTACAGTTCACTCCTACATCAATTTTCAATGGGAAAGGGCGGGTTTTGGCCAGCTGTGTTAATTTGGGCCACAAGGGTATCTTCTGTGAGAAGCTGCTAAAAGTTTCCACCATGACAAAACCAATCTCTGATGGCTCTGAAGTTGGATATGCTGCTGGCCCAATTAGAAAGGCTAGTAATGCCTCTGTGATGGCATATTTAAGAAGACAATCAAAATGATGCAGGGGCAGATTTTGCAGGGATGGTGAGGCACTGCTGCTGGGGTCCATCCCCAGCACGGCCTGTGGCGATACACGGCTGCGGCTGCTGCCATCTTGGCACGGCCTGTGGTGAGCCTTGCCTTGCCTGCCCAGCCACGCCTGGCCAGCTGCACTGCAGGCACAGGGGCAGGGGGGCAATGGCTTCTCCTTCCCTGTGCCCTGCAGGGGAGAGAGGCATTAAACAGTGCTGGCACCATGGCTACCACTGCTGGCTCCATGGCGGCAGCGCCTGGCCTGTGGTGGAAACATGACCAGTAACTCCCTGACATAGGACCTAGACAAAATTGACCTCTCAGTGCTGTGGGATCCTGCAGGAATCTTTGAATTAGTGGAACTTGTTGACAGTGGTATCTGTGAGGAGCAGTTTTTCTTCTAGTCAGAGAAGCGGAAGAAGTGAGGACATGTGAGGGAAAACAACATGGTGGCACCAAGGGCAGTGGAAAAGGGGGAGGAGGTGCTCCAGGCATTGGAGCTGAGATTCCTCTGCAGGCCCTGGTGAGGACTGTGGTGAAACAAACTGTCCCCCTGTAATGCAGGAAGTCCATGGGGGATGCAGAGATCCACTCACAGCCCATGGGAGAAGTGCTCACGGCAGAGCGGGTGGATGCCAGAGAAAGCTGTGATCCATGGGAGACCCGAATGGAGAGAGGGCTCCTGCTTCCAGAGACAGAGAGAGGGCCTTGCTTCCAAACCAGAGCAGCCTGTCCTTACAGCACTGCACCCTGTGGATGAGTGAGCCATGCCGCAACAGTTTTGGGAACACTTGTTTGCCTGTGGGAGGGACTCACAGCACAGCAGAGAACAGACTCCTCTCCCTGAGCAAACAGAAGATCTCTAGTGACAAACTAACCAAAACCTCCTCACCGTGTCTCCCTGCACTGTCAGTGGGAAGGAGGGAGGGGCTGGGGGGGGGAAAAGGTGTTTTAAAGGCTTATTTTACTTCTCATTAGCCAACTCTTACTCTATTAATAATGCATTTACTTTATACCTTTAAATTTTAACCTGTTTTGCCCTTAGAGTGTTTTCTCCCAGTCCCATCCCAACCCATGAGCCCTTTGTTATTTCTTTTTCACTCTCCTCTACCCACCTGAAACAAAAAGAGGGTAAGCAAGTGACTTTAGTGGTGCCTGGCATTTGGCCAGTGTCAAACCATGACACCAGCCCAGCCTCATCAAAGAAAATGTACTCCAATTCAAAGAAAATTCCTGCCCCAATTCTACTCAAAGACCCCAGTGAATGTCCTGGCTTTAGGCTCATTTGCAGATAACACCAGATTTCGTTCTCTATTTTTTGTGCAGTTCTCCTCTTTCCAACTTCAATAACTTTCCCGGAGCAGCACAGGGAATGAGCTGGCTTGCTGCATCACTGAAATACAGATTCATGCAGACACAGAGTTCCCAAGCTGAAAAGAAACTCTCTTTGCATGTGATACAGACATTACTTTCTTGCAGGACATTTTGCCAGTTTGGAAGAACATAAATCAAGATCCTCATAAGCCATGTGAAAGCATCCCAGTCCACAACCTGGCTTGTCTCAAAGTCTGAGTTATTCACCCAAACCATTCTTGGCTGCACAAAAGCCTTTTCTTTCCTAGGAGCATTATTTATTTCTCAGCCTCCCGGACAGTTGCACTGAGCAGCTCTTACACTTATAAACATCCCAGTTACTCGAGTTCATCCTTTCAGCCAATATCTCCAGCTTCCAGGGCAAGTATTGGCTCCTGGATCGTTGGCAAGGTGATCCCCATGCCCAGGAGGGCAGCACCCTCCATCCTGCCTTGCAGATACACTTTGAAAAAAACAAAATATTATTGTCTATGACACTCACAGAGCCATGGAATTGTTTAGGTTAGAAAAGCCCTCTAAGATCATCAAGCCAAACCATTCCCCCAGCTCTACCAAGGCCACCACCAAACCATATCCCCAAGAGAAACATCAACATGTCTGTTAAGTCCCTCCAAGTATGGTGACTCCACCATTGCCCTACGCAGCCCATGCCAGGGCTTGACAACCTTGTTGGTGAAGAAATTTTTGCCAATATCCAATTTAAACCTCTCCTCCTTTTGTCTTCCTTGACATTAATCCCAGCTGGGGGGACCATACCTAGGGGGCACTAATCTACCTACTCACATTGGCAACAGAAGGATCTTAACAGAGATCTGGAGAGTGAGAACCTTCACCAAATGCATACCTGAGCATTGCTTCAGCATCACAAGCTTCAATTTAATGTTGTAGTTGCCACCTATGTAGATGTGGCCATTTGTTTAGGAATTGGTGTCACCAGACCTTTTTATTTTTTCTTTGTTTTGTTTAGTTAGGTTATTTTGTTTTCTCCTCCCATCTACACTTGACCAACAGAGCAGGGGTCCAGCCCAGCATCTTGCTGGACTTGGCACAGTTAGGTCAATGGTTAGAGAGGATGATCTTGAAGGTCTTTCCAACTGAAGTGAGTCTAAGATTCCATGATCTCAGGAGCCTCAGGAGCACAACAGCCTCTGTGCACTCCCTGAACCTTAGTTTGCAGGAGCAGCAGCAGATGCAGAGCCAAGCCCTGCCCTGGTCCTACCTGTGTGCAGGAGTGATGTGGAGTCCACCCAGCTGGCCTGGGAGGGCTGCCTCGGAGCTGTTGTTTGTGTAGAGCCGGGTTGGTTGGTGATGCTGCATGTTCAGCATCTGCTTGCTGTCCACAGGGCTGCCCCCAGCTCCATGGGGCATCGACCTCCTGCTCTGGGCAGGGCCACTGTCCTGCAAGAGAAAGAAGGGAGAAAACATGAGATTTATAGAGTGTGATGTACATGGAGGGGCTGTGTTGGGACATGCAGTTTGCAGTAATAACATTTTATGTGTGCTGTGGAAAACAGGGATGTTCAGCAGAAAAAGGAAATTCAGGCTTGACCTGCAGTTAAATTGTGCTGAATCTACACAGCTCCCCTTGGTCCCCAACTAAATGAATTTGCTGTTTCTCCATGGTGAGCCACTACCAAATATTCTGCATTTATTTCTCCTGCATTTATTTTATATCTAAAAGCATATGTACTGTTTCTTTAAAAGAAAGGCTGTGAGTCTACTTCTTATTCCACGTTCCATCACTCTGAGCACACTTGCTGTGCTCCTGACTTCAGGGCCATCCCTTCCATCTCTATCAGGAAAACAGGATAAATCCAGGCTAGGCAGCTCCATGTGCAGGATGGGCAACACCCGGGGCCAAGGGACCAGTCCTGGGATTTTCACTTGCAGCTACCTTTGTCCACACAGATCATGTTCATTTGGGGATGTTTTCTCCCCAAATAAGATTAGTTATTTACAGTGTGAGAAACACATCAGTCAAGGGTTTAGCTTGATATTCATATTTCCATTTGCTTTTTAAGTCCAAGGTAAACTGTGGAAATCTTTTTGTCATATGACCTCAAGTCAGGAACTCAGACGCCATTAAACGACAAATTTTCCACATTATTTTACCATTTTACCAATGTCAAACATTACCTATGTGTTATTCCACACACATGGAATTTCACATACATGGGTGTGCTATTAGTCAGTCCCATCCACACCCATAAACCAAGCAATACCTACTGCTAATGTCACCTGAGCCAGCCTTTGCCTGCAAAAACTCAGCATGGAGAGAGGAGCTAACTCCAGCAATTGGGAAAAGCAGCAGGAAGCTGGACACAGCCCATGGACACATGCTGGCTGCTGTTTCCAGCCACCTGAGTCACAAACATGCCCGGACTGATGAAAGACATAGATGCTGTGTAAGAAGCTGGAATCTGTTTAACCTGGTTTAATTTGTGCTAGGGCAGCTCCCTAACACAGCTGCCTTCCACCAGCTTTTCAGTAGATTGAAGCTGATAAAAAACCAAGCAGGGAAATAAAACACCATCCTGTGAACAAATAACAAAGTGTATATTGTGGGGCTCTGATACAAAGCTTATTTTTGACTAAAGTAATCCAATAAATACTAATTAGAAACAAGTGTCTATCCCTGGCACACAGGAGAACTCACTGGCGCTCACACACCTTGTAAAAACAAATAGCTAAGAGAAGTAAAAAACAGATCCTGCTAGAAAAAGATCTTGAAAGTCCAATCCTTGAATTCTTCCTAAGGCAAAATGTCCATTGATAAAACCAAGCTTACTTAAGAACTGAAGGATAGTGTCTTTGAGGTTTTTTCCCTACCATCAGCTGAAAACCTGCAGCAAGCTCCCAGCAACCTCCCCTGCCTCAGAAGCTGCCTGGAGCCCTCTTGGCATGGCTCCCTCCACACCACACAAGCACAAACACGTGGGGAAAACTGCTTCCAACATAATAACTTCAAATTGTCTATTAAAAAAGGAATTTTGCTGCCAGGAATAATATAATTTTAACTGCTCCCCAATTTATATTCTTAAAAAAATACATATATATACATACACACACACACAAGCAGGCTATGGGTTCACAATTCCCAGATTTAGATTATTATTTCAAGGGAAATAAAGAAAACACTCAACCATGACGCAGAGAGGAAAAGAAGGATCATAAACATTTTTTTGGGATAAAAGCAATGGCCCATATGGGTGGCAGCACTGACAGCAATGCTTTTAGAAAGCCATTACCTTTAATTATCTGGGCCAGACTCACACTCAGTCCAGGGGGGCTGGAGGAGAGGCTGGGTCCTCTCCTCTGACCTCACGTGCTCCTGCACACCGGTGCCAGCCAGACCTTTGCTGGGGAGCAAGGAACTGGCAGCTGCTTCCAGAATGGAAACCTCCTCCAGACCATCATCTCCATGGACTTGCTTAAATCCAGGGTAGTTTGTAAAGCGTCGCCCCTTTGTCCCTGTTAAGCTCAGCAATTTGTACATCAGGACCAAATGCTGCTATAAAGCTCAAACTTATTGCTTGGGCAGTCTCCAAAAGGAGGCCCTGATGGAAGGGAGGAAACAGAGCCCTTCCTGCACTGCCTGGCACCCCCAGCTGCCAACAGCTCCCTGTCCCTGGGAGAGGAGGATGTTCAGGGTGGTGGCACCTCACCTTTCCTCTGCTCAGCCATGTCATAAAGTCACAGGTGACCCAGCAGCACCCATAGGGATCCAGAGGCTCCTCCTGTAGTCCACAATGCTGTTCCCAGGCCAGAGCTCAGTCTCCACTCCCTCAAAGGCTGTGAGATCTCTGCAAGGCTTCACTTTGTGCAAAACACTCACACATTCACCCTCAGAACCAGATGGATTTTTTTTCCAGTTGTCAAAATCAAGATCAGCTCAAATTTCCCCCCTTTGAGGCCTAATTTGCTTTTTGTTGCTGGATTTTGTTCCTGCTTTTTATGGCCTTTCTTAAACTGAGTTTGCAAACCTTTCTTAAGAGCTGGCCTGTGAACTCTCACCAAGGAGAACTCTTTCAGCCTACAAACCAGAAACTCCCAATTTGTTTTCTCATGCTTGGCTGTATTTTCAATGCATATTGCAAAATGTCCTATCTGTCCTCCCACCTTTTTTCAACTGCAGATCCTTAGCTCTAGAGACCACAGAGATTTAGAGAACATCAGACTTCATATTCTGATCCAAGGCATTTTAAGTTCATTTACTTCAGCATGTCATAAATTAGGCTGTTAAAAGACCAGAAGTACAAACAAAATAACTAATCTCACTTTTCCAGACTACCAGAGATTAAAACTGAAGATTGCAAATTTGATAGGCCAACATTGGTTCCTAGAACCTCCAAGCAAGCCCCTCTACCCATGGCATGATCTGGAAGGGCTTTGAGCAATGATGGCTTTGGTGTATCTAAGAAACCTTCTTAGGGAGCAAACTGCAGAGCTGGAAACATCTCCTGAATTACACCTCCAAGCCCCAAGTCCACCCTCCATCTGCCCACTTGTGCAATGGTGATGGGAGATTTGCCCAGTTAGGACCAGCAGCAGCTCTGTCCCTGCGATGTGGGTGCCCATCCCCAAAGGAACTGCCTGCACCTTGTTTATTTTCCTAATCCTGGGGGTGCTGGTCCTGTTCTCACACACCACATGAGACTCAAACAGAGCTGAAGGCCACGCTTGGCTCAGCCCATTCTGTTTGATGTTCTTCAAATTCACCCTCTTCTCAAAACCAGACCAAGACGAGCCAGTGCCAGCTGCATGTTTGCTGCCAAAATGCTGAATTACAGACACAAGCATTGCTGTTTATGCACCAGGAGGTACAGCATCCCTCAGCCATAGAGTCACCTGGAAGAGGTGCCTCTGGTGACCGTGTTTGGTTATCTGTGTCCACCATCCAGCAGCAGCACGACAAACCTGTCTGCTTCAGCTCCTCCTCTGGCTTCTTTCTCCCTTGCTCCAAGCTTGGGTAATTGAGTCCCACCTGATTCTGGTCTCTCCTGGCAGAGAGCTTTCTGTGGATGAAGTTTTGCCTTCATTACTGCAAGTCCTCTTATCATGTACATGTGCCAAGCAATTAAGCCTAAAGACCTATCCCACTACATCCTGACACCCTCAAGCCAAGACTCAGCCTCTGCACAGAAGACAACTGCAACGCTGCAGCTCCCTCCTCTCCTCCCCCCCAGGTTTCCAAAAGTAAAGACACTACTTCATCTCTGACAAACCAGTTCAGAAGTCCCAGAAATGGAAATATTATTATTATCCCACAGTGGGGGGTGTATGGGACAGACAGCATGGATTTAATTTCAGTGCAAATAAGTGATTCACACTGTGCCAATAGCTGAAGGAACAGGATTAATTCTCCAAAAAAAGCCTCAGAAGTCGTCCCAGGGGAGCCCTTATGACAAAGCTGCTCCCAAAGCTTGGAGAAAAGGATAAATTTTAAAAGCTGCACTCATTTTAACACATATTTCCCTATAAGCACAGTTCAGATGTTCTGTGTATATGCTGCTTTTACAGACTAAGCAGCCTTCAATCTAACTTTCAAAAGCTCTAGTAAGTATGATCCCATTACTTTGCTCAGCTCAGAAGATGGAGGAAAAAAGATAAGGTCTAATTTGCTGAGGCTGGATAAACTGAGTGTCCGAGTTCTTTTACAAGACAGATTTTAAATATTCTGCCAAGCTCCCCTTTCAACATTGTCAGAGCCTGAAATATTACAGTTTTTGACTTAAACATTTCCATGAAGGACTTTTAGAACTGTATTACAAAAGCTGCACAGAATACCACCACACCCTGAATGGGCCTTTGAGTGAGGCCCTGGACTGTTCACTGATGAAGAAAAGATGAAACTCAGGAAATTCACAAAGCACAAGGTTAGCACCTTGGGAGGAGACCACAGCCCCAGGGCTATCAGCTGCCAGGCTCACACAGACCCTTGCACCCAAGGGTGGGGGGAGAGATGTGTTACAGATGGGCAGCATGATGACTGGCTCTCACAATTTAGGGATGAATACTGTGGGTATGTTAAGAGAAGTTTTGTTGATGTATGGTTATGTTACTGTAGTTTGTTGTTTGGACACCCTCTGTTCTCCCCACAGTATTGTTGCCACCAGACAGCCTGGGCTGTCAGGGACACGTGGAGGGACAGTGTGCATGTGTCCCTTGCATGGGGCAGTGGGAATGAGGAAAGCCTGCTGCTGGGGGCTTGGCATGACAACACCTCACCTCCAGTCAAACTGCAAGAAGGTCTCCACCAAGGGCAGCAAAGAAGAGTTGACTGATGGACTTCAGGAGGGGCCAGGGCTGGCTGAGGCAACCCCAGGGGTATAAAAGGCACAGCAGCCACTTTGTGGATGAGCCTGTGGCAGCAGGCCATGCTCCCAGGGCTGTCCCTTCTTCCTTATTCAGTCCTATGTTGTGCTGAGGTTTAATAAACCTTTGACCCAAAGGGGTCTCCAGACCCTGCACCAGAGATGATGCAACAGACCCTCAGAGTTGCAAGGGACAGTGTCAAACAGGCTCCTACAAGGGAGGCATGTGGGCTTTGCTACCTGGCCAAAGTGTATAATCCATGGAATTCTGCACTCTTTGGCATGTAGCAGCATGATGTGGCACCCACACCACCAAGAAGAGCAGACTGAAGGAAGCAATGAGACATTGGGACCCCTGGATGGGTGATATGCTTCTGATAACCCCTGTCTCTCTCTCCCCCACACCCCCCCCCCCCACTTCTTTTTCTCTCTTTCTTTCTCTTTGCCTCTTTTACTATTAAATAAAAAATACATCAATTTTTTTGCACCAACGTCTAGCCTCATTTGGTTTTAATCTAGTTTTTGGGTATATTTTGAACCTTCAAAGTTCTTTGCGGTTTATACACAGAGACTTAGCTTTCCTCACTTTTCTGGGTTTAAGCTGGATCATAACAAATGTATACCACAGTCTGAAGGAAAGCCTTATCCATCACATCCTTCTCACTACACTCCTTTCACAGCTGTCAGCTGAAGATCAAATTAGTTTTTCAGATCTCTCTAAGTAAGAGACCAAACTCTTAAAATCAGATGATCTTTTTTTGTAAAAAGGCTGCAGACAATGTTCACGTGAAACATGACTCAAGCTGGAGCCTGGTGGAGCCCCAGCCCGCCCGTACTCCCAGGACAGGCTGTACTGCACAAGGGCATGTAGTGACAGGACAAGGGGGAATGGCTTCACACTGACAGAGGGCAGGTTCAGATGGGATATTAGGAAGAAATTCTTTCCTGTGAGGGTGGTGAGGCCCTGGCACAGGGTGCCCAGAGAAGCTGTGGTTGTCCCATCCCTGGAAGTGTTCAAGGCCAGGTAGGATAGTGCTTGGAGGAGCCTGGGATAGGAGAAGGTGTCCCTGGCCATGGAAGGGGTGTGGAACTAGATGAGCTTTAAGGCCCCTTTCAACCCAAACCATTCTGTGATTCTGTATAGCACAAGGCCAGCACACATTTAACCCAGGGACAAATCTCTCACGCTCCAAGGGCAGTAACATTTCTCCACCTTGGAGCAGCCATGTGGACAGCCATCAGCAAGGCTCTGATGGGTGTTTCCTCTCAAGCTCCAGGGAGAAGCTGCACCCTCATGCAAATTAAAGAGCTCAGGAGAGACTCGAGCTGCAATGCCAGGACTTTATCCCTTAACCTACCTGGCTCTCCAGCAGTCTCTCAAAAATTCACAGCAATGGAAATAAGTTACCTAAGACTGTCAAGATTAAAATGTGTTTGCATTTATCTTGCCTGCACAGTGCAGAGAGCACATTTCTAACATAAGTGTGCGAGGGGCATTTACCCAGCAGACAGAGGAGAGCTTTATATGAATGTCTTGGTAGAAGGGCCTAGAAATTTCCTCCTTTGCCCAGCAGCAGCAGGCTCCTGCCAGGTGACTACCTCACTAGAGCTAGGCTCAACAACAGTCCAAACCCTAGAGAGGGCTGTCCTAGATCCCAGTGCTCAGAGTCACCTTCCAAGCTCAGGAACAGGAGGGCATTGCTCAGTGCAAGTGTTGGACTGATGCCCCCACCATGCACAGGCTGCTGTTGGATTAACTTGCCCACTGACAGAAAACAATATCCACTACAGATGGAAAAAGACCTGAAACCATTACAGAAAGTGTCCACTGCCCTCCTGACTGCCCCCTTTCTCCCAGGGAAGATGCTGCTGTTCCCATTTCAGTCCATGCTTCCATTGAATCACTTCACTCACCATTTGATGTTTGGCTTACAGGACAAACCTGGTGAGTTTAACAGTCTATGCCCTGATATCATGTTTTCCAGCTCACTGTCACTCTCCTCTCAGCTGAGGAACTGTTGCATTTTCAGGTGTTACCGTATCACACATTCTGATTTTCTTTCCATAATCATTATCAGCAGCCAATTGAAACGAAAAGTTTCACTGACAACAAGCTAAGCTCAGGCTATAAAAATATGCTTAAAACCAAAGGTGCCTATTTCACCAGGATGCCTTATCTGAACCTACTTCTGTAAAAGCCAGGATAAAGTCCACCAGAAAACACAGCAAAAGCGACAGGATGATATATTGTTTCATTTTAGAATGTCCCAACCTTTAGTTTTTCCTCATTAATAAAAAAAGACAAATTCAGGTAGATTAAAAAACATGTCTCAGCCTTTCCCAGCCCTCTGTGGCACGAGCTGCTATAGGGGATGGAAGCAGCTGCTTCAGCCTGATAACCTGAGGGACCACGTGAGCATCCCTCCAGCATCCCTCTCTGCACCACTGGGGATGGCTCCATCCACTCAAGTGACCTCCAAGAGCAGTTAATTCCTCTTAAGTGAGACAGAAAGAAAAGTGAAAGAGGATAAGCTGTTTTTCCTGATGGACAAGAACAGAAACACTGAGCTGCACCTATGCTTCCAAACACACTTCTGAGTACACAAGCAGCAGTTTCCTTACCTGTGTTAATGGAGTCATCACTGAAACTGATGTTATCAAGTAAAATAACACAGTGTATGTCTGTGTTAGCCCTCAATCCAACAGCACTGTGTTTTGTCCTAAACAAATCCCCACTGTTATAATTTCAATATAATTTCTATCTACCTTCAATGAGAACCAATTCTTCAAGTTACCTGGACAGAAGAAAACACCATTTTGAAATTTTCATTCCCATTTTTTCTCTCCTTTATCCTAATATTGTTTTTGCCTCTTTCATATACCAGGACTATGAAAACTCACTTAAAGATGCTAATTTACCTAAGACATACACAGACAATTTCACATAAAAGGTTACAGCTTCAAGATGTTACAATGGTACTCAGAAGACGCCTTTGCTTTCAAATGATGCAATATTATATCAAAGGCAAAAGTAAACACAAGTGCACATGCTATGTGTGTGTAACCTCTTCACCCAATAAATCAGATTAGTGTTTTTTGTAGTGTAAAACCCCAATATCTGGGTGTGAAATGTTGCCTGAGCACCCAGAGCTCATGGCTGATGCACCCACAGTGGCTGTCAGCATTCAGCATGTTTCTGCTATTAAATCAGCCCTCAAACAACGAGCTGCGAGTTCCCATGGAAGGGAGCCCGGGTTTGTGCCAGGCCATGAGCTCATCCTTTGTTTTCCCCAAGGCAGACATTCTCCCTCCTTCCTCAGCAGAGTGCTGGTTGGTGCCCCACTGGCTGGGACTGGGGGTCACAGCAGGAGCTTTCCCAGAAGCAGGCATGGCCCATCCTGCCCCAAGAGCCAGGGAGGAAGGATGGTCAGTCTCCCTGAGAAAGGAAATTCCATCTCTCCAGCTAGGAGGCTTTAACCCCCAGCTCACAGAACTCAGCATGGCCTATGCCAGGCTTTTGCAAAGAAGCACATAGAAGTTTCCTGCTTGGCAGCAACCCACAGAGAACTTAAAACAAATACTCCATCTAATTAAAGTTCACTTAAATCCATTACTCAGTTAATTACATAAGGAGACATTCACCCTTAGTAAAAAATAAAAAAAAAAATCTATGATCTAGCAAAAAATAAATATGAGCATATTTAACACCTTTTTAAGGGTCTTAAAATCAGTTCTATGGGACAGGTCAGCAGCCAACTACCCTCCCTGCTCTACTGTGGGAAACCACTGCTGTTCCCGAGTTCCCAGAGGCTCAGACTGCCCTGAAGCCCTCATGTGATTTCATTTATGTAATTAGGAGCAAGCACCATCAGCAGTGATACTGTTTGTGAAGTCAGGGCAAGTATGAAAAGCTCCCAGGAATGATGCTGCAGAGCCCATGCTGGGTGGATGCCATGTGCAATGAGAGGTGGCAGGTCCTCAGCCCTGCAGCCACACACACCTGAGCCCCTCTGACAGGAGCAAACGAAGGTGTGGTCACATTTCCACTGGCCTGGCTCACACCCAGCACTGCCTGCATTAGGCTGCTTAAACAGTTACAGTAGAGGCAAATTTGTCCCAATTCCTCCTCTTCACCCCATTCTGGCTGGCATTTTCACATAGCAAGCCACACACCTTGCACCTGATTTTAGTCAGAGCAAACTAACAACAAATCTCTGTGGACTGAGACCTGGGTGTCAAGAACAGAGTAACACATAGGAAAAATAACTCATAAGTGATGAGCAGAAACAGCCTCCTCATGGTCCCTGTACAACTCCCCTGATGCTGTGGCTCTTCCCCACTGCCCAGAGCTCACCCTTTCAGTCGGGGTCAGGCTGGGAAAGCCACTGCTCAGGACACAGCACAAGAGAGGACCAAGAGTGCTGATGCACCTCCCTCATGCATCTCCTGAGAATGATACAGGGCTGCTCTGCTAGCTCAGTAGCACCAGGACACCACTCCCCATGGACTGCTGTGGGAAGTGCTTCTGCTGTCTGCCCTAACTCAGCCTTTCACCCCACACAGCTATTTCAGCCAAGCATCCATGTTTGGGAGGACCTGCATCCTATTCCAGCTCTGGCTACGTGCTGCCAGCTTAATTTCTGCTGCAATTATTCTCCCACCCACACACTTGATCTATTGTCAATTAGCACTGACAGGGTCCCCAAAGCCCACATTTCCAGCCCCCCTGGGCCAGAGAGCTGCCAATTCTGGCAGCTTGGGAATGAACAAGAAAACAAACATCCTCTCTTTTTATTAGCACTGCATGGCAGTATTTTGACTAGCAAGCTCATGCTACAGGAAGCCAACAGCAGTGGGATCTCCAGAAACTGATGGATGGATGCTCCCACTCCCCCTGTCTGCTGGGGAGGAGTGGCTGGACCAGGGCCCACAAGGACACCAACACCATGCCAGCTGAGACTGGGGATCCCAACATGTCACCAAGGATGTCATGTCTGTGTGACGGAAATCTTAGCTGCTGGCTAGAAAGCTCTGAGCTGTCCCCAGCATCCCACAGGTCCCACCTCCACCCATCTCTGGGTCCAACAGACAGGCAGCCCTTCTTTAGGTAGCAAGTCTGAACATCACTGCATTTGTGACCTCCTCTGTAGGTTCTTCCTGTTAAGGACAGACTTGTCCAGCTGATAATCAAAGTCTGCTTTAAAAAAAAAAAAAAAAATTCCCAGAAGTTACTCACTCATCCTGTTCAGTGTTGTTCCTGCTAATTGTGAAAAAGCAGCTCTCCAGTTCAGCTTCTTCAGTTTGAGGGCAGCTATTCCCCACAGTCATGGCAATAATCAAAGTTTTAATAAGGAGGATTGATCACATTCTTGGACTCTGAGTAGTGGTTTACCAGAAAGCTCAACTGAGAAACCACAACAGATTTAGAAAAAGGGGAGAGGAAAACACCAGCTACTCCACACCTTCCAAGTTCTCTTGCACAGAAGGTAACTACAAATTTTCATTGCCTTCAACACAAAGATTACACCTAAAAAGCTATACTGTAATAACAGAAATACAGATTTTCCTACAAATCACTCAGACTGAGACATTCTGCTTATGCTCGCATGTTTCAGGCAAGAGTTACTGCAGTTTTAAGTCAAGATTTTCAACAGATCTTTGCCCAGTATGATGAAAAAGCATATAGAGTAAAACCTGGAGGAAGAAAGGATATGTGCTCCACACCACTGCAAAGGCCACTTGGGGTAAACTCTCAAAATCTTTTTCAGGGACAAACCCCCAACCTATTTTTGTGATTTGAGGGCAGAATTCCAGCATAAATTTTCCCCTGTGTTTCAAAGCAGATTGCTTTTTTCCAGATGCAAGGAAGTGCACCTAAAGGTTGCACATATTGAGCCAAGTTATTACTTCACAATGAGATTTTTCCTTCTCACAATCTAGTAGGGGACCTTGCCAGAGGGGCTGAATGAACACAGCACAGGACAGCCCTGGGTCACCTGGCACTGCTCCACAGGGATCCCAGCCATGCCTGGCAGCTCTGCTCCCAGGGGACTGGTGCCTGCAGCAAAGATAGGCTCTCTTTGGGTGCTGATGGTCACCCTCAGCCTCACACAGGTCAGAGGACATCAGTGATAACACTTGGGTCAGCACAGCTGCTGTTCCAGGCTGTCAGCATGAACCACACTGGAGGCACAGGCGGCTTGGGGAGAAGAGTCAACCAACACATCTTGGGTGCCAGCACAGCAACCTGGAGGTGTGCCTGGAACCATCTTCACCTCCTCTCTGGGAAACCCAAAAAGCCACTAAGGAAGACAACACATGGATACAGGCACCAAAAAAAGAGACTTGTGTACCCTTGTACACACACCTCTCTCAGTGCCCTACCACAAACACATCTGCTTTACACACCTCCTCCCCAGATTTACATATTTTCAGTGTAGGTCTGGATTCAGAATAGTGCATCCCTACCCCCTTCATTATATTCTATTAAACTGTCTAATTTTTAAAAAGATCCATATGTAACATATATTAATAGCCAGATTCAAATCCAATCTGCATTAAACCTCAGGAAGTTGTATCTGGCAGTGGAACTGCTGCACATTTGTTCCTCATTTAATATTATTCATAGGTAAAGCCTAGTAAGAAAAAATATCTGTCAGAAAAGATGGCTGTAATTGATAAATGAAGCAAACATGGCCAGAATGCAAGGTCCAAGCTCACACATCAGCCTGTGCTGTGAGTCAGGGCAGGAAAGACAAACAGCCCCACGTGTTGCTGGTGTGGTACTGAGGCAGCTCTGCTGGTCCTGCTGTTGTGCTGTGCCTCTGCCCGCTGTCCTGGGCAGAAATGCAGAATATCTGCAAATTCCACATCGCTGGAATGGCCAACAGACCCCATGGCCTCACACTCTGGTCCATTTCTCATGGGTTTGGGGGATCTCACCCTCGTCCTGAGCACTCGCTGGGCTCTCTGCTGCCAGTTCTTCCTCCCCATTCCTCACTGAAGAAGACCCCATTCCTTACAGCATCATCCCCTCTCTCCCACCCTTGCAGCTCTTGTATTCCTTCTGAACTGAGCCAGGGAAGGCTGAGGGGGCACCCTGGAACCCTCATCAGCACACTCTGAAAGCGTCTCTGGAAAGGAGCAGTTGAGCTAAACCAGCAGATCCTGCACACAGGCATTTTGTCAGGGCTGGAGAAAAAGCATGGAATGGCATATGACATTAACCACCTCTGTGGAGGAGACAGCCATCTGAGCAATATCTGAACACTCAGCATCAGCCAAAGGAAGCTCACATGCTTTGGGGGCAAGCACAGGGGATTCTGACAGCCTGAACTTTGATGGTCTGAAGGCTGTAGGCCTCTATCTCTGCCCTGGGAGGGGTGGCCAACCTACAGCAGTGAGGAGCCTCAGCTGGCTCGAGCCTTGCCATCTGGGTGCTCGGGGAAAGTTGGCAGCATGTGCACCAGCTCAGCACACATTCAAGGGGGAGCCAGGCAGCAGGAGCTGCCCTCTGCCTATCCTCCAGTCTCCTCCTTGTTCCCCAGATATCTCCACAACATGGACCAGAACATGCAAAAATTGACAATCCAGTATCTTATAAGCAGAGAAGGAGAAGAGAAACCCCATTTCTCGTTCCATCAAGAAGCCAAAGGAGAATGAGAGTCACCTCTGACCTTGCAAACAAGCCATTAGAGATGGGTAGGAAAGATGGAGAGACCTGCTCAGCTCCATCCACCACCTGGCTGCTGCAGGAGACGGGGTAGTAAGACAGGGCAGGATACAGGTAGAAGACTCCAGGGAACAGAGCTGAGGACAGAGGGAAGAGAGAAGCTGCAAAACAGAGAGAAGAAGTGAGAGAGAGAAAAAAACCCCAAAGGAAAAAGATGAGAACATTACAAAAAAAGAAATCCACCATCATGGGAGGTGAATCACTGTCACGGAATTGGGAGGGTGAAGCAGATTTTGGAAGCAGCCAAGGTAGAGGCACATCAGCTGAGGCAGATGCAGACAGACCCTGGACGTGCTGGACCTTGGGAAGCAGGCACTGGACAGTCAGAGGACTAAAAGAGCTCCATCCAAAATAACACTAACTCTGAGCTTGGTCCCAGCCTCACGGGGTCAGTGCTGGATGCCACCCTCCACGTGCTGCCCAGCCATCCTGTGTCCCCAGCAGGCTGACCCAGCAAAGCCTGGCTTGGCTGGAAGGCAGTGACACAGATGGGATTGGGCCAGATCTGCTCAAGATCTGTCACACTGTGGGAACCAGCCCAAGAAAAGCACAGATAGACCTGCAGAGAACTTGAAAACCACACATGGAAACTCCTTCACTTCTGGAAGGAGCACAGGACTTTCCAGCCTCCAGACATGGATGTCCTGTCCTCAAAAGCAAGCTGGGAGAGCAGCAGCCGTGGGGCAGGGCTGCAGCTGCCGTACCTGTGGGTCCGGCTCGATGTTGATGCGGTATGCTTGAGCCTTGCCATCTTCCAGGACAGGGGGGGACCAGCTCTTCCCTTCAGATCTGCAGTGGGAAATTAAGTAAACACTACTTAAATTGCTTTCAAGAAAGCCCAAACCAAAGTGCTCCCTCCCAAACAAACAAAACCCACAAAAATCCCAAAGAAAGAAACAGGCTCTTTGAACAAAACAAAAAAGCAATTAAACAAATTAAAAAAAAAAGCCAAAACAAACAAGCCAAAAAAAAAAAAAGAAAAAGCCAAATATATATATAGCATCTATTAATTCCCTGGCAGGTTTATATTGTATTTGCAATTGTCCAAAATTATCCTCAGAAACATTATAATGATAAATAGAGAAGATGACAGTTTTATCCTATTAAAGCTCAAAACTATGCTTGAACTACAAGGTTCTGTCTCAGTTTGGGGTTAAAGAAACAAACTTATTTTGGTCGAGACACCAAAATACAGGCTCTTGGTTGCTCCTGTTTTGCATATTCCTGGCCTTGTCCCTTTATTCTGGCCTTGAATCCTGAAAGTATTCTGATTACACATGTGTATAGATCTATGTATACATATAGACATGCAATCCCTGGCAGGCCTGTGTACTAGACCACATCAGGAATTCTATAAACACCTTTCAGGGAGAAGGCTTTCACCACCCTGTATGAATCATCCTGACCCTTTCAACAGCTGCCAGATAGAAAAAGCCCAAAAAATAGAGTTTCCATTCCCAAATGCATCTTCAGTCCTGCCAAGGCAGAGCAGAATACTGTCACTGTCCAAAGATTTTCCATGTGCCTGATCATTTTTTCCCCACAAAGGCATCTGGGGACATGGCTGGAATGTGATCTCCAGCACAGATCTCCAGCACTTCGGGTATGAGGGAGTCACAGGGGCCTGAGCAGGGTCCAGCAGGTACATCCACAGACTTCTCAGGATGCAAGAAGGTTAAGGTGGAAGACTTCAGTAAGTTCAAGATAAAGCTTTCAACATGCAAACTATTCTGTTTATCATCAGAGTCTGTACATGCACCACTTCACAAAAATAGGTGCTGTTCCATGGGCACAGAGGCATCCAAGCATCCTTTGTGGACTCTCACCCCTGCCACATACCACGTTCACTTTGAGTTAAATTAACAGCAGAGTCCAAGTTTGAAAAATAGGGAGCATGACTTTAACCCAGGAATTCTCAAGGAGATTTGTACCTTTCGTATTTTGTAACTACACAAGTCAACATACCATGCTGCCTTTACAAATCTAGGGTCTGACCCAAAACCTAGGAGGCTCCCACTGACTTGAACACACTTTGGATCCAGCCCCTGAGGATTTCAGCTTTTTTTCCTCATTACTGCCATTACAGCTTTTTCAACAAGGAGTGATTACTCTCGTAGCTAGTTATCTTGTTCTGGTAATTCATCTTTACTGTTAGTTTTTGATATTAGGCTGGGACAATTCACTTATCAATTACTCTTTCCAACTGGGAAAAAGTCCCTCCCAGGGACATCAGCATTTCCAGCAACCCCCACTTGCTTTTTGCCACGATCTGGTGCTGTGCACATTGCTTCCACATTGAAAATCAAATCCGGAGGCCCAGAACAATGGAAACGCCTCATTACATTGCAGGGATCCCATTATTATTTCTGTGCTTTCCCTGCACTGAGCTAGCCTGATGAGAGCTCGCAGCACCCCGAGGAGGGTCCAGGATGACATCCCCCCACTCAGCTCTGGAGCCCACATGCCAAACACAGCTTAAAGCATCCCCAAAGACTTCAACCTGCCAGTAAATAAGAACAGAGCTTCAGCAAGTGATTCTGATTGCAGAAGATAGGAGCAATAGCTGTAAATTCATTCTGTGTGAAGGTACCAGTCATTGCCAGCACTCCCAGTTCTCCATAGCCCTGGCAGAGATCACACTGTCTGACCAGAAAGCAGATAATATAAACCTGTGCTTTCCAAAAGTCTTCATGGGTGTATTTACACTTAATGACAGACATGGACAGACTTCAGTTTACATGGAGAAGCCCATTCATGGTTAATGCTTTAATGATTAAACTCAAGGCTTCACCATCAGTTCTGCAGAGTGACAAGAAGTTCTTGGTATAACTGAGACCAACTCTGACAGCTTCCAGCAACAGTCTGAACACAGCCAGGCTCACATCAGCACCAGCTTCCAACTGAAGTACACTGAAACAAGCTGATACAGCACAATCTGGGCACTTTGAAAGGCAAAGCTAAGGTGAATGGGAGAACCACCAGCCTCACCAAAAAGAAAGTCAAGTTGAAAGTTTAATGAGCATTTATGCTTATACAGGGAGACCCCCTCTTTTCCCTGGGAACAGCAAAATACCATGTAATCTGAACTAATCCAAAACAATTAAGAGATTACTCTGCCTGAGAGAACAATGCTACAGGCAGCTGCTGTAGGAGGGGCTGATGCTTGGAGCCCACAGCCCAACCCCAGCTGCCAGGAACATCCCATGCCCACATCCCCAGCAGGACCAGCAGCAGGGGTGTCCCCTGTACCCCCAGAGCAGGGGGGACTCAGGGGCCAGCAAAGTCACCCCAAAATGCCCAGCAGCAGGCTCACCCTACCAACAGTCAGAGCTTTGTGTTTAGGCAACAGCAAAATCCCAACACATTTCTCATACGTCACAGGCAACAGATCAGGCATCACTCAAATGTTCCAAGTTGTTTAATTTACAGCTCAAGGACAGGAAAAGTGTTCTCAGATGTGCTATAGGGGATTAAAGGCAGTTATGTGGAAATCATTACCCTGCACTTACACCACTCTGTTCTCTTAATGGCATCTAGGACAATCCCAAGAAAAATAACTTAACCTAGGTTAGTGCAAGGCCTTCCACACAAGGCTTCATAGGAAACGGACCCATAAACAGGACATCACCAAAAAAACCCAAAGCTGCAGACATCTTTTATCCCACCATTTGCTTTCTAAACGTCTCAGTCATTCTCAAAGATTACTTGCACATGCTCACATATTTTACCAGAATGTTTTTTCACCTGGTAGTGATCTGCTAGTCTCACTCTCAACATTTGTAGAGCTGCTCTTAAGTTGCAAGAATTCCTGTGTCTTACCGAATTTCTTATTTCTCCATCCCCTAAAAACTAACATTTATCACTTGGGGAAGTGCCAGCCTGGATCCAGGTCACTGCTGTCACCATGCAACTGCAAACCACCAGAATAATCAGGTTGCTATATTTCACCCCCTTTCTTTGGGGGGTGACTCCAGGGTCCTGCCCATCTCCTGCGTGCTCTTCACCCCCCACTGTGGCACATCACAGTGCTCACAGCTGATTGTTACCACTGATATGGCCATTAGCTGAGCTCTGTCTAGAAGCAGCTACAGCCAAACTTCCCAGGCTTGTGAACCTCACCCCAATAACCAGGAGGTGTTGGATCCATCCTCTGCACCCCAAAGGACACAGCTCCTTCAGTCAATGGGAAGAAGCTGGAGGATTTCTCCTCCTTCATTCCTCTCAGCTGAAACCATTGTGTATTGCTCTGGAAAGCTGCCGGGTTTCCTCTCTATTAGCCTTCAAGGAGCTCCAGAGGGGAAGCTGTGATTCACTTTTTCAGTTGTACTTTTACTGGAAACTTGAGAACATACATTGTCATCCTTCCCATCTTCCAGCAGCTTGCCTGTGCTGCTTACAGCTAACAGACCCCAATAAAATCCCCAGGAACTGGGGGAGATGGGAGGATCACCAACTACGTGAGGTTCCAGGTACTCTTGGGGCTACAAGTCCAGTAGATTCATTACTGGGCTTTCTTACACAAACTTTCAGAGAAACTCCTTTTTAAATAGAGCAGGGATAGATAATATTCTTAGTCAATTCTCCAAGCAGACTCAGTGGCATAAACAGCAAACCAAGGAGGAAGAAACTGCTTCCAGGACATAATTTAGATAGAAGAAATCAAAGCTGAACCTTTGAGGATTTATTCTTTGACACCACAGTCAGGAAATCAATTCAAGTGAACCACCCTGGGGTTCCTGGCTGCACCTGGGGCCAGGCCAGTGCTCCCAGTTGTCCAGCACCCACCTGGCCCTGTGCACAACAGCCCCAGGGCTGTCACCACAAGAAAGGGCTGGAATTGGATTGGACTGGAAATCACAAAAATGTGAAAGCTGAAAAAGCCTCTTAGACCATCAAGCCCCAGTGCTACCCCAGCATTGCCAAGCCCACCACTAAACCTTGTCCCCAAGTGCCACATCCACATGTCTTTTAAATACCTCCAGGGAAATGAGGTCCCTAGGCTTGAAAACTCTTTCAGCAAAGAAATTTTTCCCAACAGCCAATTGAAACCTCCCCTGGCACACTAACACACTTCTTGCCTCTTAAGGAATTTGTTGTGTAACTTGGAAGCAACTTCACAGTGAGTAAAAAGAACAAGTTTTATACCAGGTGTTTGTGAGTAATAGTTCATGGGGCTGCTCAACACCCCGGATCTTTCTCCAGCCAGCTGCCACATAACTGGCCTGACCCTTCCTGCACTAAGGCAGGCAAAGTACATCTCGTGCTACCTTGGCTTGAGATTCAACAGCTGGGAAGATGATGATGGAACAGCTGCCTAATTTATCACCAGAGCAGCCTGAACCATCCCGCTGAATCTTAATCAGCACCATCACTGCCCTCCCCACAGCCTCACTGAGCCCATGTGGACTCCTGGCCTCCCATTCTGGAGCCATTAACCACAGCCTGAACATCCAGCTCTTGTTCCAGGAGTGCCCACACCAAGTAATTCCTCACATCTTACATCAGTGCCCACATAGGCATCAGTTACATAAATCAACTCCTTTTGTAAACCAATGAGGATTTTCAATCACTTTGTTTCAGAACAGTAAGGCCACTGTGCTGCTTTGCCTTTCACTGCCCAAAGACAGACTTGCACATGTTGGGGAAAAGCAGGATCCAAAAGAAATCCAGGGACAAAACACCCACTAACTTCAGGGAGGTCAGGGCTCTGGCCAAGAAAGGAGATAGAAAATGGAGGGTATGAAGAAGGAAGTAAAACCCCCTCAAGAGATTTGTCCTTGATAAAGGACAAGGAGATTTGAAAAAAAGGAAATATCTTCTAGTCCAGCCTGAGAGCAGGGGCAGCTTCACAGATACCAACACTGACTGTGGGCTCCAGGGGTACAGGAGAGCCATGGAGCCCAATGTGCTTAAAAACCTGTGACATCCTATTGCCAGCAGCTTTCCCAATGTGGGCAGAGGGCCAGTTTCTTCAGGAAAGCTGCAGCACAAGCCTTCATCCTCCCTGGCAGACGACAAAAGGTTCAGAAAAAGCTGTGGGGCTCGCCCTGGCCCTCTGGCACTGATGGGCAGGTCTGGACAGTGCTGCCAAGGGTTTCCTGGCAGTCTGTGTCAGCAGGAACAGCAATGCCATGAGGTCTCCCATCCCACACCCAAGGTACTTTCAAGTGATTGCAGCAAAACACAGCTCCAATCCAATTTTATGGCTGCCTTTAATTGATGCGTGATTCTTGGTCTTGGTCAGGCCACAGTAACTCCCACTTCTTGTTTTCCCCACATTCTGACTTTCCTACTGAACTTCCTAGTCCAAGGGCATTTACTGACCAGAGTCTGAAAACAAAACCCATCTTGTTCTCTAGCTCAGTAACACATAATGTCAGGGGTTGATGGAGAAAGGGCATGGAATGAAGCAGTCCAGAGGGCACCGTGGGGATGGAAACACTGCACAGCTTCCTTTCCTTCCCTTCACACTCCTGCCTGGCTGGAGGAAGCCTGCTTTGACAAAACAGTTCCTCACTAAAGACATGCAACAGACAGGCTTCTTATTTCAAATGTATTTCAGACAAACACATTTAAAAATAAATCTTTTGTGTTGGCTTGCAAACTGTATTTTGTTGAAGGCAGCGTACAGAAAAGACATTGCTTGAAGAGCAACCTCTGTCCAAAGGAAAAGATCCTAATCCACACCACCACAGGCAGGGCTTTCCTGAAGCTCAGCCTCAGAGCAGGGCCCAGGGTGTTGATCCAGAGCTGTGACAAACAGCAGTGGCTGGACATGCACACAAACCAACAAAACCCCTCATTATTGCCCCAGAACATGGCTCCCTGAGCAGGACCAGGTCACCCCACGTTTTAGGAGGCAGATCCTGGAGCAGGGATCCACTCACACCTAGGAGGGAATGCCACATGTGCTTCCAGCAATGACTAACAGCTGGGCAACAGGATCCAACAGGTCAGAGACAGGAGAGAAATCCAAGAACCAAGTCACTGTGCACCCACTTTGGGCCGAACTAAAAATTGACCTAATAGCTCATCACTGGAGCTGCTGTCCCTACTGCAGAAAAAACCCAAATACTCAGTTTTTCCTGTCCAGAGAAATGCCACTCACAGACATCTCTGGCCACAGCCAAGGTGAGTTCTGCCCTTGGAGAAGCCACCAAACAGTGTTACCTCCAAGAGGAGCCACCCCAAGCTGAACAGCTCCTCAACTCACCCCTGTTCCTGCCTTGCAGAGCCCTGAGCAATTATTTTTGCCTACGAGATACAAAAGTCTTTAAAATCTGTGTTTATGAAGACTTTAAGGCTTGACAATTGCAACCTTTGCAATCCTACTGCTTAGCAAAGACCAACCATGTCACCCACAAACCCTGCACCACAGAAAAGCTGTGGGCCACCACCAGCAACATCTCTGTTAGAAAATTCACCTCCTCTGCACACACCGAAAGGTCTCACTGTTAAAAATATCCACACCTTGCTAGGTACAGTTGGAAAAAACCGACTTGAAGCCACAGACCCTCCACACAGCATCTTCCAGTTCACCCTGAGGTCATGAATGACCATGGGAAGGGAAACCAAGCAGCCAGATCACCCCCAACCCCAGCAAGGCACATACCAGCAGTGCTGTGAGACCACTGTGACCACAACCTCTGCCCTGTGCAGGAACCACCACTTAGGAGAGGAGATGCACCTGCACAGAGATATTTAAGGGTCCAGTCTGAGCCAAAAAACCCCACCAGTTGACATCAGGGGCTAAAATGAACTGTAAAGGTGGGAATCCAGTCCATCAAGTCACACAGCAGAAACCCTCATCCATGAGGATAATCCCTGCCACGCTGCAGGTGAAAGCTGCTTTCAGCAGAACGTGGTTCTAACTCCCAGTGAAGCTGCTCTGCTGCCAGACCAGCCCAGCAGCTGGTGGCTCACCAAAACCTCCTGCCACTATGGATTTTCACCTCTCCCAAGGAGAGCTCCAGTAGCCTGCAGGCAGTCAGGAAGGGAACCCTGGTCCTGCCCTGGGCACAGGTCCTCTTGGGGGTAGAAAATCACCTGGTCTCCCTAAAACCACTCCAGATGGAAAGCAGAACAACTGCCCTCCTTGGCTATGGGAAACTCCCCCTGTGTGAAGGGGTTTTGCTTGCTTTCCTTTTCTTTCTTTTGTAATACCAAAGTCACATCATCTGTACACCATGGGCTGAGCTCAGGGGACTTGGCTTTAGGCAGGCAATTCAGAGATCCTGTCTGAGGAACCATGACCAACCACTGAGGGTTTGCTCCATTTATGGCAGTGCTCCTTCCCCACTTCCCAGGCATCCAGTAAGAACTACATGGTTTTCCAAGAAAACTATAAACAGTAAATGATAGCTCTTTATATCAGGAAATGCCTCTTTATTCTGAAGTGGAAAACTATATTCACTTATTTAAACTTATGCCAGATAGTATTAGCCATTTGTGAACCTTATAAGGAGCACTCATTTTGCTTGGATAATTTGTGATTTTGCTATAAAATTAATTCCAATAGAAACCAAAAAAAGACCACGAAAAAGAAACCAAACAAAACCACCCCACAAATACACAAAAAAGCCACAACACACACACAAAACACACCTCAACTAAAAAAGAAAACTAAACAAAAAATAAACCCCAATACCAAACTCATGCCTTCATTTTGCTTTGAAATACCCTAAAAAGTGAATTTGGCAGGAGCCAAATTTTTTTTTTTTTAACAGATGCTTAAAATGATGGGTGGATGTCAGTGAAGTGGAAGGGTTTGTCCAAAGGACATTTTGATTCCCATGCTACCCTTGCTTGAATTGACACAACCACAAAGACTCAACTCAGGCCACAGCCTGGACAAGCCTTACAAGGTACAAATGATAATCCACATGTAGAAATGAACTGAACCCACTTTTTCTACCAGTGAACCATTAAAAATCATTTTGTTTTATTGTCTTTGGAAACACAGGACAATTTCCCAGAACCATGGGGTTGCTCCAAGAACCCAGCCTGAGAGCACATCTGCTCCAGGGCCAGCCAAAAGCCCTCTGAGCAAAACTGAGACAGGAGCACATCAGAGAGAACCAACCTGTTCACAGAGAGCAGCAGCTGATCCACACATGCTTTGATCTTGTTTTGAGCTTCTAGATGTGTCATGTTGTCCGTGCTCTCTCCGTTAATTGCCAGAATAACATCTCCTGGGCACAAGTCTGCCATGGCTGCTTTACTGCCAGGGTTAATCTGGGAAAAAACAAAAAAAGGGTTACTGAAAAGAATGCTGGGGTTTTTTTCAAAAGAAGTCCAGTTTCTTGGAATAAGATGCAGGTAAAGGGAACAGTTATTTCTGGAGATGATGTGTTTTCTCTACACCAATCTCACCCACCCAAGGCTGGATGTCAGAGCTCTCAGGTAAGCCCCAGGTCTCCAAGGGCCATCCCCTACAACAACATTCTTTGAAATAAGGAATTTCAGTCAACTCCAGCCACTGTGTGACCAGGTCCCATCTTCACATTTGTCTCGTGCTTGAAATAAATGTAATCCACTCTTTCCAGAGAGATGCTTCGCACTCCTTTGGCTTGCAGACCTTTCACAATGCTGCAAGAGTCAGTCCCCAAGCAGCACATGAAACCCTCCTCTGGTTAACCACCACCCCTGACTGGGGGAGAGGTCACATTTGACATCACTTCTTCTGGACTGACATTCCAAATGTCTTGTCTCTTTCTAGCCCTGCGTGGTCACCAGCCCCAGAGGGATTTAGCAGATATGGCACTTGGGAACATGGTTTAGTGGTAGTCTTGGCAGTGGTGAGGTAACAGCTGGAACTGAGGATCTTTACGATCATTTCCATCCTAAATGATTCCATGATTTTATTCTATAAATATCACATAGCTCTTTAAGCCTCCACAATTCTTTCCTTCTGGTTTTGTCAGAGAGCCAGAACCTTATAAAACTTCTAACTTCTTTCCTGAGGAACTAATGACAGGTCCAGGTACAGTTTGTGGTCAGCAACAAGACCAATCCTATAGCCCATAAAAGAGGTTCTTGAGAAATTACCATTTCATTTACATCATCCTAAATGTGGTTTTAATTTCTACAGTAATACAGAATGACGCAAGGCATATCCAGAGCAGGTAAACGTGTCTGGTTAAACCCCATGCTATGTGTTTTCCCTCTAATTTCCTCTTCAGTCTATTCACAGCATCTGCTAACCAAACACATTTTATCAACCGAGAAGTTACGGCAAGCCTGACTTTTAGTTATTCATGTGTCACTGCGTTAAAGCAAGCTGGTGCTTTGGTTCTGTTTACTCTTGATTTACACAGATGGAATTCCCTGTCTCAGGTGGTGGGTCTCTGCCCCACCCTGCTTGAGAAATCCAGGCAAGAGGAGCACTGCTCTCCCCACCACCTCCCCTTGGCTGACAGCAGTGTGTGACAGCAACCAGGCAGAGCAGGCGTAGTTTTTCAGACACTGAGACCAAGTGGGGCAGTTCCCCCATGCCCAGAAGCCACCCCACCACAGGCCATCATGAAACAGGTGGTTTTTTCAGAAAGGGAGCATGCACATGCACCTCCCAGCTTTCATCTTGATTTCATACAGTCCTACAATGGCTTGTAGGATTAAAGATCACCTAATGATCATCTTGTTCCAACACAGTAGCACCTTCCACCCAGGTTGCTCCAAGCCCCATCCAACCTGGCTTTCAACACTTCCAGGGACAATTTGTTCTATTTTTGCAGGGAATTCAAAGAGGATTTAGTCTTACCACAACAGCCCCTGTGGATTGCACTAGAGCTATCCCTGAGAAGCAGACAGCCCCAGGGCCTGCTGCTCTGCTCCCTGCAGAGCCACAGCTACTGGCACCACTGAAACACGAACCTGAAGGTGTTTGAGAAGCTCCAAACCACTTCTGACAGCTAAGTAGAACTGGCAGCCCGAGTTACAGCTTTTGTTGCATTGTCAGAGTAAATCAGTATTTGCCATTTGCCCTTCAATAGTTTGAGCTGGGCTGTTTGGCTCTAACAAACCCGCCCAGACCAACTGCTCAGGGGCTGCCCCATGACTCAGCGCAGAGCAAACAACAGGAGATGGCTTCCAGCTCCACACACATTAGCACATTAGCACAGGGCATTTCAAGCCAGGACAGGATTATTTTTCCCCTGGCATTGTTAGGGATTTTTTGACCCCTGTACCCATCCACAGGGTATTAGGGTCCTTTTACAGCCACGGAAGCTGCCAGACTCATCAGAAAGTCAACTTAAAGCTCATCCAGCAACTCCAAGGAAGCACCTCCGTGCTCTTGCCTGCTGTTATCTGCTTCCTCCAATGTCCATCCCACAGCCCTGGCTGCCAGCAGGCTTTTAGACTAACAGACCTTCAGCTTGACCCAGGACAGCTGTATTTTGTTCTTGTCTGTTCAGTGCTGTCTAGATGTCTGATGGATTTTTTCCTCCTGTACTGATCTTAACCACGTTGTAGCTTCCTTGAAGAATAGGATGTTCACAAATGGGACTCCTAGCTGTTTCCTATTGTAAGCTTCTGCTTTATTTCAAATTATTTTGGCAGTATTTTCATATTAGCATTTTATGCTAGCTGTGGAGATGACCAAGGGCTTGAAATGGAGCTGCACTCCAAGAATTCATTTGAGATACAGCATCGGTGTCTCAACAGCTTGGGAATCATTATTGTAATGTCTGTCAGGCCCAAAGTTTGTATTTTAGTGAATAATATTTAAAATACTGCAGACTAAGTTCTCCTAACCCACAGCTGTGCAAAGCCATTGATACCAAACACTCCACAGAAAGCCTGACAAGTCTGGTTATGGGTCAGTGCTGTGCCTGAATCCTAGTGCAGGGGTTCTGCCTGCTTTGGACATGGCTTAGTGGTGACCTCAGCAGTGCTGGGTTAACAGCTGGACTTGATGGGCCTAAAAATCTTGTCCCACAAAGCATTCTGTGATTGTATGACATTGGAGCCTGGCAGTGCACAGAGGTGTGGGATGGAGCTTGTATCACAGGCACTCACTTGTGCCTCTCTCCAGAGAGCCCTCAGGTCTGCCCTGAGCGAGAACACAGTGTGTGTGACTTCAAGGAAGCACACATGAATCTGAGAGTAATCAGACAGGTCAGGAAGTTAAAAACACTGCAAAGAAAACCTGCACCAAGTCACTGCAGCCTTGTGCTCTTGAAAGGGGCCTCCAAAGAAGGTGATGTCTGAGAACAGGAGAGGATTAAGAAAAACAGTGGCAAGATTTTATTTGGTTTTGAAGTTCTCCATCTGTGCCAAAAACACACCATTTCAAAAACCAATGCTGAATGAGCACAGACCAAGCCCAGACTGATGGATACATAACTCAGGGGGTGTGAGCTATCTAGCCACCACAGGCAGCAGAGTGCCCTAAAGCCAAGTCCCAGCTCATGCACCAGGGCCCAATGTGGGTTATGTGCCCTGGCACCTGCTGCACCCTGTGCCACGCCTCATCTTGCCGGGCTAGCTGCCTGCCAGGATTTGGGCTGCTGGTGTCCTTTTCTGTAACAGGCAGGGCAGCTACACACCAGCAAGGAGCCAGCCCTGTCCCTCACACCCTGCTGAGCCCCAGGGCAGCAGGGCCCCACCATCTGTTGGGTGTTCCAGGTGGGGAATTCTGAGGTGGTCTAAGCCCTCATGCCATCAGCAGCTCAGCTCTTGCTCCCTGTGAGGCCATGTAGCTCCCAAAGACCCCTGCAAAACCCCCAAAACCACAGCAAACACCATGGGCTTAAAGAAACATATGTATTTGTATTACAATTCCCCTAAAGTGTTTTATTTTTCAATCAGACAAGAATCCTGCCTCCTGTGGAAGCTCTGAGCTTCCAAAGACATAACTTCATGAAGCACTGAGGTGAACTCCCAGCCATCAGCTAACTCACACTCCTGGTTACTGCTGCCTTGCATGCAAAAGTATTTTCCCAACAACATAAATTCAGCTAATGGAGACTTGGAGTGAAGTTGCCCAACCAGACCTGCAGAAAGGGGAGAGGAGCATGTCTCCATATCTACCTGTTCCAGGAGTACCATCCAGCCTCCTCCTGTGTGCCATCCCTGGTGCTCAGCAGGTTCTGAGGCACAGCCTGGGATGCAATCCAGAAGAGCTGATTGTTTTATAGAATCACAGAATGGTTTGGGTTGGAAGAGACCCTAAAGGTGATCTTGCTCCAACACCCTGCCAAGGGCAGGGACACCTTCCTCTAGACCAGGCTGCTCCAAGCCCCATCCCACCTGGTCTTGAACAATTCCAGGGATGGAACAGCCACAGCTTCTCTGGGCAACCTATGCCAATGCCTCACCATGCTCACAGAAATAATTTTTTCCTCATATCTAATCTAAATCTTTCTTACTTCAGCTTAAGGCCAATTCCCCCACGTTTTCTGTGAGTGAATCAAAGCAGCTCAGAGGGATGGGTCCAGTGGAATGGATCAGGGACATGGCAGGGCTGGAGTGAGCTCTTCATGAGATGGCTGGGCAGATCCCAGTGCTACCCACCACCTGAGCACTGCTACATTTTCAGCAGGAAGGAACCAAGCATGAAATAAGTGCAGAACCAGTTCATGTGCTGGGGAGGTCCTGGCACTTGTGCTTTCACAGCTCCTTTTATGCCCATAGAAGCTCTGGTGTGCTCTCTGCCCAAGGCAGCCGCGCACGCACAGCACGGCTGCCGCTCTGAGAACGCGGCGTGCACGCCTGCCAGCTCTACTGCTCTCCCAAAATTAAATAAAGAACAACCCTCTGAGCTTAACCCCTCCACAAAAACAAGCAGCTGCTTCCTCACTTCTCTCGCTCAAAACATGGAGATGCTTCAGAAAGCTTATAAACAAAGACTAAAAGAAACAAACCACTTGCCCAGCAATGACACCGTGGAGCAGAGCAGGAGGGGTGTTTGCAGAGCACGTGCCCCAGGTAAGCAGCCCCAGGCCCTCCAGATCCCAGAGAGCAGCCCCTCCCCACACAGCATGCCTGTGGAGGGTGCGTCCTGCAGCGATTTGTTCCTCTAGGGAGCCAGAATGTACTTCCCCCCCCTTTTCTAATAAGATATTATTTTTCCTAATCCCCTCAGGATTTGTCATTTGTCTCATTTGTCACATCTTTCTATGTTGTCCATATAGCATTGTGCTTCAAAAAATACCAGAGGTCTAATATTGGTGTCCCAACCCCCTCTATTGTCCCAGTAAGAAAAAGACAAATTTAAAGAAAGAGCTCCCAGGGGACAGCCCTTCTTTCACTGTCCTCTGCCTCCAAAGAAGTCACCACAGAAGGTTCAGTGACAGCACTGCAAGCATCACTCCACAGCATGTCTTTTGCCAAATCATCCACCAGGGAACTCTATCTCAATAAACACAACCAATTTTTAAAAATAATTTTTTCAATCATATTCCCCCCACTGCTTTTTCCAGGATTATCATCCACCTCTCCACTCTCCTCTAAGGCAATTACCCTCCAGCAGCCCCCTTCTCCAGCCAAGTGCATACTCTGAATGCTATGAAACAGACTGGGACAGTCCTAAAGACAGCAGCAGCTCTCTTATCTGGCCACTGGAGCATCGCTAGGATTTACTGAGTGCTGGCATCTGACAATGACAGGCCATTAAAATAAAGTACATTGGGGCAACTGCCTTGTGCTTAACCTAAATTGGTTGCTGCTGGAGCTGTGCAGTCTAATTTAGTAAGCAAGATTATTTGCACCAAGAGAAGTTTGCTCTTGAAACACAGTGTTCTGTCTGCCCTGGAGCCTGGCCACAGAAGGGAGCCAGGGCTGGGAGAGCATTCAAACCAGGGTGAAATCCCCATGCCTGCATCCCCTGCCCTCACAGGGGTGGGAGCCCTGCCCACCACCAGGATGGCTCCACTTGGAAACAGCTTTGCTCAAGCCAACTTTAGAATTGGGCAAACACCACAAGCTGAAACAATCAATAGTTTAGTAAAAGGTTAATTTGTAATATTAACTTAATCCCTTTTTAGTTCTGCTCTTTTCCCCAGAAACCTGCATCTAAGGTCACCTGTGTCAGGATTGAAGGATGAGGGCTGCAGCTCCTCACTGCCTGCAAGGCCTCAGCACAGCCATGGCAAAGATTAGGTCAGTCTTTATTCACACAGAATTTTTTTAATCCAAATCAACAAAAGGTGCCTATTCAGGCCATTCCCATGTCCCATAATGAAGGCAGCTTTATCTCTGCCACATCTTCACTTTTTGTTGAAAGTGTTCTCTAATGCACCCCATCAGTGAACAAAGCCAGGATTTAAAGGGTTAAAAGGTGCAATCCCAAACAAGCCTACACAGACCACAGCACTCTTCTCTTAAATCAGTGGTAGTTTGTTGTAGGCAAGGCCGGGGGAATTCTCTGTTCTGCAACTGTGATCAAAAGGACCCGATTAAAGTCTTTGAGAGACTTTCAAGACAGCATGACAAAATTCTCAGCTTTTAAACAAAGCCTGTCTGTTCCATGCTATGGGGAAGGGAATGATCTGACATAGCTACATCTTTTAAAACAAGAAGAACCAAGAGTCAAATAATTAACTAATGAAAATAAATTCCTTAAACCCTTTAAACATTCTTTCCAGGGATTCTCTTCAGTTTTTCAAAGCATCCTGCCTTGAATTCCTTGCCAATTCATTTGCATTTTTCTAGTTGCTTATATAAAGTCTGATGTATCAAGACATTATTTAGATAAGGTCACAGCCCAGTACATGAAGAACACTGTTCATGGAATCTGAATTAATTTAACTACTAAAGAAAACAAGCTTAAAACAACAGAAGGGAAAGAATCAGAGTACAAGTATTATAAAAGGCAAGATACTCAAAAATCCTTTTAAATCCAAGTACTAATGGATTCAAATCCGAATTTGGAAACAGTTTCATAGAGTAGATCCTAACCCAGCACAAAGTATGAGGTGTCTGTACAAAGAAGAGGCTGAGAATCAATGAAATTGGACATGTGTTTTAGAGTAACCCATGTGCAGATCTCAAAACACGGATTGAGAAAAACAAGGAAGGGATCCACAAGGCTCATCTGGTGTATGTTGTGAACAGCTCTCTTGCTCAGCCCAAGGGCACACAGCTCTGGCAGCACTCTCCATGGTCACGGCCACCAGGAGCCCCTCACTGCCTCCTCCAAAGGCAAGCTAAAGAGTCTGTGCTGCTGTACTGCACAGAACAGCCCCATTCAGCAACACAGCTGCTACTGCACTTAAATCTGCTCTGTGTTTACTTTGTCGTGTTAGGGAACAAGGCCAGGGAGGGACAGCTGCCCTGGGGACAGCAGTGAGCCCTTGGTGTGGGTGGGTGTGCCTGGAGCACCACTGCAGTCTCTCAGGTACTGCACCACTGCACAGACCAGACTGAGCAGCATCACACAAAGTGTTTATGGCCAGAATCACTTCATCTTCTTCAGGGGTTAAGGAGCCAGCTCTCCAGTGAAGTCTTCCCCCTCAACAAGCAGCAGAGCTTCTCGAGCCCTTCTCAGGAGCAAGCCTTAAGTGCTGTGCAGAAGACATGGAGGAACTGCTTTGAGTTTGCCTTCCAAACCATCTGCCTCTTGGCCAGGAAGGCAGGCTGACACTCTCCTTCCTATCAAAAGGAAAAGGTACACAGAGTCATCTCCAAAGAGGAAAAAAATTTCAACGTAAAAAGTTTAATCCAGTTGGTGAGCATACCTGAAGCTTCATTCTTGCAGCACACTCAGGTGTTAATCACAGAGTGCAGAGATTTGTGCCTTTGCTACACAGCTGCTTTTATGGTGAATGTCAAGTATTTTGCAGGGTTTGGTCTTTTGGACCAGACCCTGTACACATGATAAAGGTTTCTGAAGTGTTTTGTTGCTTATGGTAAACAACAGCATTCAGAGCAGTGTCAGCATCCTGCACGCCTCCCCTCTGACAATCTCCTCTGCTCTTATCGACCAGTTCTGGAGTCAACTGCTCAAGACAGCTTCTCTTTTAGCTGTGTACTGCCCATATTTAATAACTAAGAATAAGGACTTGAAATAATCTTTATTCTGGTATATTTTGTTTTCTGAAGCTTGGGCTGTAAAATGTCATTGCCACATAATCTGCTATCAATCCACACAATATGTAAAACTACTTAAGGCTTAATGGGTGTGAATGCAAGTTGCTCTGCTTGTCAAGAAGGATTGAGTGTGGCTGTGAGGTATCTTTATGGTGTTTGGAAAACTCATTGGCTGAAATTCTCTTGAACAGCACTTTTTATTTTTTTAAAAATAGAGCTGTGTTCTCTGTGGAGAGAAAGCAAGTTTTGTTTTGGGCTTCTCCTGGCTGTACAAGTTCCTCAACAGCCACACTCGCTTGACATCTTTGCTGCTGCTCAAGTAACACAGTGAAACCTGTGTTTGCTTGAAGTTTTTGTGTAAATTGTGAAGTAGAAGACAAACACAATCTTATCTACCAGGGCCTGGGGCAAGTGGGGTGTTAGGGGCTGTGCACAAACCCACTACACGAACAAGCTCGGTGAGATACGGGGTTTGCTCTGGCACACACCTGGCACTGATAACAAATCAAGCAGAGTATTTTTCTGTGAACTTGTTTGTTTTAACCTTTTCTATCAACACTGCTCGATCTTGAGAGAGCTACTGTTTTCTTTCACACTTTAGAACCTGTGGTTACAGATGACTTAAAAAATAAAAATGTTTTTACTAAGTGTTTGGGTACCTGAGAACCACAAGTCAAGGCATTTTGAGAGCCCAGAAACTGGAAAACAAATTCAGTTAGAAATACTATATTGCTCCTTCTAGGATTTCCTGTGACATGTATTTCATCCCCAAGCCATGAAAAATGAAATTAAATTGCATTGGTCTGCATTAATTCTGCATTAATGACATATTTGTATTAAAATTAAAGGACTTACCCAATTTCAGGAGGACCAGGATTATAAACTGTTGTGTTACACAGCAAAAAAAGTTTAGGAAAAAAAAATAATTGCACATAATTCCCCCTGTATGCTTCTTGCACCAACATGGCTGTTCTAGTAAGCCTGTTATCTAGCTATTCTCCTTAACCCACTTTATCAAGTGGGATTTAAGTGCACACCTCTACAAAATAATTTTGAATACCTGTCCCAACAGGCAATCTTTCAATCTTCAAGGAAAACTGACATCACCATAATTTAAAACAAAAAGGAGGGAGAAGGAAAAAAAAACCAAATACCCAGGGACACTGAACCTACGCTGCTTTGTCCAGCCTGGCAGAGGCCTGGTGTGTTTTCATGGCTGGGTTTATTTTGTTAACTTGCCCCAAGGTCAGACCCTGCCTAAATGGATCTACATGAATCATTCTTTCCACCTGCTTTCCCACTCGGGATTATCAGGGTGCTTAATTACGGTAATTAGTATTAGGTTTTCATTCCAGTATGTTCCACCATTACTGTCTCCTGAACCAGCACAAGCATTTATTCTTCTCTTTCAGTTATTAAAGCCTCAGTGACAGAAACACTTCAGCAGCAAATCTATTTGTGACATACTTCTGTTAGTTCTTATCTGTAGCTCAGATTAAGTGTTCTGTACCAGCACAGCTTCACACTTAAACACCCAGACCTCTCAACCCTGAGTTTATAGGAATGATGAGAAAAACAAAAACTGACTAGGAAAAGTATTTCCTTCCACTTCAAATAATCATCCCACTTGAAATACTGTAACAACTTCACTATGCAACCAACCGAGGGACAGCTTTCATCACTCAGCTCTACACAGGCAGCAAACCACCGAAAGTCACCAGAAATCAGGTGGGGCTTTGGGATTCAGCAACACAGAGAGGCTTCTTCAGTCCATTTGGGAGCTCTGAACAGAGAGTGCAAAATTTCCATCTAACAAACTATCAAATACAGAAGAACTACATGAAACAAAAACCACACCTTATGGAAATTTAAATCCTCCTAACATCTCAAACAGAGACAAAATTCCTGTTCCTTTTGCTGCCATCTCTGATCCTTGCCTTCTACAGCAAGACATGTGGAGTTCCTGGGGTAACCAAACCTGTTACTCCCAGTCCTAACTCTGGGAGCCCCCTCTGCTCAGCCATCCCATCCACACCAGAACAAACCTCCCAGGCCTCCCCAGGAATTATAGCACGGAGTGGGCTCTCTGTGCTGTGATCCTGTGTGAATGCAGAGACTTGGGCATTTGCTGGCTGCCCTGACAGAGTCAACAAAATCACTTTTACTGGAATTCCTTCCTCAGCAGAATTCTTTCTCAAGTATCCTAACCTTTAACAGGACACGTCTCTGCTCAAATGTGAAAGCTGCTTAAGTTTAAAAGTCAACCTTAACTCAAACAATACCTGGATAATGGATTGCAGACCAATTATTTCTCATCCTTCTTGTGTTACAGTTCCAAGCCAAAGCTGAAACTTGCATTTTTGCTGCTCCGCTAGAGACCAGCGGGTAAACTAATGTTGAAGCCAGCAGATAAAGGAAAAATTGTATTAAAATCTCATTTAAAAATGACTGGAATTGGTCCATTTGTCAATTATCTGTTTAGCTAAGTAATTTATCTATGATTACAAAAACAGCAAGTGCATGGATTAACACTGGCAGAACTGGGCAGATGATGACATCAGCTGCTCCAGGAGCAGGACAAGCAAGTTCAAATGATTAAATGCATTCAGCTCCTCTAGTTACGCTAATGACTGATTATCTTTTAATCCCAGGCAAGGGGTAGATCAACTGTGATCCCACACAGAACCACAGCACTCACTGATGTGGTTACAAGCACAACACTGAGAACAGCCAAGTGAGTTATTCCATTGCTGCTCCTGAGCCATGGCTGCTGGTCAAAGGGAATGTTGTCACTGGAGTCAGAGCCACAGGGAACCCTCTTTCCCACAGAGAGCAAACACAGCACCCAGTATTAGCCTGCTCAACCAAGGAAAAGCAGCTACCAGAAATTTAATTAAATCTTAAAACCACTTTCTATCAAGTCATTAAGGTCAACTTGAAGCAGATCTTTTGGATCATTTCGTACCCCCATAAATATAATTAGGAGGAGTTACCATTAATGATGTCATGTCCTACACCTGGTGTTAGCTCACTGTAACAGTGGGTATAAAACAAACTGAGCCCTGTGCTGACAGCACACCAGTATCACCCCCAGGGCTGCATGCCCCCAAACCAGCCCAGCAAACTCCAGCCCTGACAATATGGGTCCTCCTGAATATACAAGAAGAAACAGGATAAAAGGGTAGCTATAGCACACCAAACTTTTCATGTGACTGTATGAGAGGTGCCCTAAGCATGCCCTTTTGGATTTGCATTTATCCTAATACCAAGGAACTCAACACCCCACCTGGAGCCCCGGCCTCTCCAGGGCAGAGTTCAGCATCAGCTGCTCAGCAGAGCAATCAGATCCTTACCCCTTGTCACTTAAGACTTATCAAATCACAGAGGGAAGTGACCTGTTTTCAAGAAAAAAAGACCATTGCTTAATGTCACGAGCCTATTTGAGACAGCTGCAAGAGACAGACTGAATACCATCAGCACCTGCCCAGCCACAGCCACCTCACAGGGGCTAAAGGCCAAGTAAACCCTTGTGAGGGAGGCAAGTTCCATCCCAAAGCAGGACAGGGTCATTGCCACGTTCCATGCTACCAAATCCATATACTGTCATTTATCTCTTGACAATATTACCACAAGACAGTTTTGTGGACCACCTTCAGCTTTGTCCCCTGCCTGACACCTCTCTGCCCTGCACCACGGTGCCTCTTCCTCAGCTCACCCTGGCAGCTCCTCTCGTTATTTCCAGCCTCCAGCACCCAGAGCTGAATGTGGGTGGCCTTGGATGCCTAAAATCCCAAAGTGCAACCTGATTTCCCAACATAACCAGTCCAGGTAGGATGCCTGCAGAGCTGTGCAGCCCAAACACCTTGTGACAGACACGTTGATCCTCGGCCCCCTTTGGGCCAAGCAGTGGGACACAGCAACCCCACATCCCCCAGGCAGCCCAGCACACCCAGAACATGTTGGCATCTTGGCCCACAGCTGGATGTGGGAATCCCAGAGTGTGGTCCTGCCTCCCGGCAGAACTTCTGCTTTTCCAAAGATGTTTGTAATTTAATGGCATTTGAGTATAAAACAAATGAAACTGAAATTAAAGAAGAAAGGCACTTTGAAGAGAAGCAGAAGTCAGCCAAAAGCCTCCACAATTAGCAAGTCTCCTGCTGTGAGCCAGGCTGGACAAAGGGGATGGAGGCTTCTCATTCCTGGAGATGGGAAGCCCCCAGCCCCCTTGCCAAGACATAAAGCCAGGAAGAACAGATTTCCTGGACAATTACAGAATAAAAGGGAATATGGCACCACAACAGCCACGATCAGCCCTCTGCACAGCAGCAGGGTTGCACAGACCCACCACCAAGCAAAGCCCAGGCTGCCCATGGAGCCCTCCAGCAGCCCCTTCCTGCATCCCCACGGCCAGGAGCTGCAGCAGAAGGTAATTCTTCCCCAGCTCTAACATGTTCAGGTACTATTTGCAAAGCAAGTGAGGTCTTTTCTTGTGTTTAGAGACTAGAGCCCAAGCAGAGCACTCTACATCTCTATTTACATCCTAGTGATTTGTTTCCCACCCTCCAGGAGGAGCAGTAAGAGTACAGCACATCAGAGCATCAGCCCACTCCTCAGTGGGAACAGAATTAAAAAAGGATCCAATTTAAAAGACTGCCAAATGGAATAACACCCTACATCTGCTTCTTGCATTGCAACTCCTGGGGATCCACAGCAAGACTGGTCTGAGGAGAATCATCCTCCTCACACCTCCCAGGTTTGCTGAATCAAACAAGAAATTTGGCAAGCCACCTATCTAGGCAGAAGCAGACTTAGGTTTTTCTTGTTTAATATTAAACCAGTTTGGGTTTTTTTTTAAAGTAACAGGAAAACTGGCTCCCTCCACTAAGTTCAGATACTCACTTCTACAACAAGAACATTTCTACAATTGCCGGGAGGTGATTTTTGATACATCCCATGTTACCAGCGGAGAAACAGAACTCTCCATGTCCAGGAGGTTCAGGCTGAACCCCAAAAACCGAGTGCCCCTCTCACAGCACAGCCCCCCAGCTGTATGGACACCTGCCCCGTGCTGCACAGCCAGCCCCACCTTCCCTCTCCTCCATCCATCTCCTCCAAAACAGCCCTCACTGGAGCACTTGGAAAGGGACAGACCAAAGTGAAAACAGAAACAAAGCCATGCAACAGACATGCTTGCACTCAAAGACAAACTAAACCTCTTTAAAACACTCTTCCATAATTATTTCTTCAAAACTCAGAGTACATGTTTTCTCTTTTTTTGTCACAGCTTTAGCAGAAGAATGAATAGATGGCAAACAGCTTGTGCGCATTACAGCAGTATTTTTAAGCTACAGTATTTTTAAGTTACAGCTCCTTTCAAATGCACTCGGTGTTTGTTCCAGAAATCGAGCAGCAGCTGCCCAGGGGAGCTCGGCAGCGCTGCAGAGCCCGACAAGCCGGGGAGGCGAAGGGCACCCAGCCCTTTCCCGGCCCAAGGATGTGCCCAGCTCACACCCAGCGCCTCATCCATCACAGCCCATCACCGCGAGCCCTCCTGCCTGGGGGATGGTTTGTTCTCACGTGTATCTACACACAAAGCCCATTTCAATCTGTCTGTGGCATCTTAGCAAAGAATTTTCCAGAATACATATTTGTGAGGGCAAACACAAGTGTGAGTACACTTACACAGTAATTATTACCAGCCCGCATAGACCCCAGAACACTGCAGCCTGCATGGAGAAACTTCTTGCTGACTTAACTCATGCCTTCTTTAAAAACCCCAACAGCCTGTGAACTCAGTCCAGGGCACGAATCCAAACCCTGTGAACACTAAAAACTTTGAAAGCAGATCCTTATGAATTAACATCCAAAAAAATAAAGCATGGAGAAGGCTGTAACGCTGAGGAAAGCAGCTGAAACAGTGCAAAGCTCAGAGGGGAGCACTCAACCGAGTGCATACAGAATAAACTGGAGTTGAAACGCTGCTGCCCGCCGGGCCCGGCAGAGCCCGCCGCCCCGGGCACCACCCGCCCCGCCGCCCATCACCTGCGGCCGCTCCCCGAACCCCTCCCAGCTCACCCTGGAGATGGTCAGCGGGGCGCTGAAATCTTTACCGCCCACCAAACGAAAGCCCCAGGGCGAAGGGCCACGCAGGACCACCGAATGAGCCATAGCGGCGGCGGCGGGCGCTCCCTGCCCGCGGACTGAGACAGCTCCGGCTCCCGAGCGCCGGCTCGGAGCGATCCCGCCTCCCGCACACCCCGCCCTCAGGGCGGGCCGGGGGGCGGCATGGAGCGGGTCTGGCTGGCGCTGAGGGAGCTCCAGCCTTGGGGGGCGGCATGGAGCGGGCCGGGCTGGCGCTGAGGGAGCTCCAGCCTTGGGGGCGGCATGGACCGGGCCGGGCTGACGCTGAGGGAGCTCCAGCCTTGGGGGGCGGCATGGACCGGGTTTGGCTGGCGCTGAGGGAGCTCCAGCCTTGGGGGGCGGCATGGACCGGGTCTGGCTGGCGCTGAGGGAGCTCCAGCACGGATTTCCCCCTGGGTCCTTTTATAAGTGGGATTCGGAGCGAGTACTCGCAGTGGTAAAGTTGCGGTACTTCACTGGTGGTAAAGGATACGTTTGGTGTGCTCAAAGCTCCCCTCACTGCAGTTTCATCCCCTGCAGTGGAAGGAAAATGATGCAATAGGTCAGTAAACGTTTGGTTGTGACTGTTTTATTCATTATAATAAGTCTCCCGAATGAGAAAAAAGTTCAAGGAAATAATCAGATTTGGTTTAAAGCAGTTTGTGAATCTTTCACGGTCATCACTTGGGATAAACTTCCAAGAAAATAATCACAGAGTCACAGAGTGGTTTCGTTTGGCATGAACCTGAAATGTCAACTCAATCCAGCCTCCGGCTGTGGGCAGGGACACCTTCCCCTATCCCAGGCTGCTCCAAGCCCGTCCAACCTGGCCTTGGACACTTCCAGGGATGGGGCAGCCACAGCTGCTCTGGGCACCCTGTGCCAGGGCCTCAGCACCTCACAGGAAAGAATTTCTTCCTAATATCCAATCTACCTCTGCCCTGTGTCAGTCTGCAGCCATTCCCCCTTGTTCTTGTCGCTCCATGTCCCTCTCCAGCTCTCCTGGAGCCCCTTTAGATACTGGAAGATGCTCTCAGTTGTCCCCAGAGCCTTTTGTTCTCCAGGCTGAATGCTCCCATGTGTCTCAGTCTGTCCCCACAGCAGAGGTCCTCAGAATACCTTCATTGTACCCCAACATTACTGTGTCCTTGAGGGGTCTCTGGAGCAGCACCTGGCACTGCAGAGGATCTCCGTTTCCTGGTGGTACAGCTGGATCAGTGGGTGTTGGAGCACCGTGGAGATGTCCATGCTGCCGTGAGTGTTTAATGGGATGGTTTGCAGGCACAGAGTGGTGGGTTGCAGGTGGGGTAGGTGGTCAGCAGAACTGCAAAGCATGTCCCCCAGAAGCTGAGAAAAAAATCTCCAAATATCTGTATTCCTTTTCTTCCTGGAAAGGGCTGGACCAGAATTTCCCACTTGAAAAAGAAGGACCTAACAAAGGACTCACTGTTTAAAAAGTCCAGTTTCATTGAGCCCCTTCTCACCGCCTGGTTTCTGCAATATTGATTTATGTGCCATTTGGTGTGAATGCTCTTTGCTTGTGACATGGGAAGGTTTGTGTGACTGGCTCATTGCTGTGCCCATTTTTCTGGGCTTTGGTCTGGGACAGGGGTCACAGCTGTGACTTTTAAATAGGCTCCTGAGCTGTCCTGCAGCTTTGGGATATAGCAGCATGAGTACAGTCTCCATGCTGTGTCACAAACCTGAAACACAATAAACTTGGTTTGCTTTGCTAGAAAGGTGTCTGCAGAGGAGAGGTCCAGCTGCAGCCAATACCAGCAGAGCTTTCCCCTGCTCTTTGTTCCTCACAAGCGCCTGCCTTCACCAACAGAGCTACACAGGCTGACTTTTGTCTGGGTGATGAATCATACCTCCTTACTCCTGCATGATATCACCCAGCTTGCAGAAGCCTGGGAGTAGGCTGGTCTGAGGTTTCTTGCTTGTGTTAGAAAATCCACCCAGCAAACAGTGAAATTCCTCTCACAGAGAGCTGGAGGACTGGCTGTGTCCCACCTCTCCTGCTCTCGCTGTTCAGTGATGAAGGGGATTCTCTGAAGGACAGAGTTAAAAATGTGCACAAATGCAGCGTGTCAGCAATGGCATCTCCTTCCTCTTAGGAGGGAAAATAAAAAATTCTTGCTGTGAAGGGCACTAAGTTTACTGGAAAGTAGCAACAATAAACCAGAGATATGGAAAAAAAGAGGAAAAATGAAGCCCACTGTTCTGTAGTCAAACATTTCCCACTGCTATTCGCTGGAGCTCCATTCCCTGGGTGGGTTCTGAACTGCACCCTGCTGTGAAGGGCAGCTCTGCTGTGCAGCAAAGCTTCAGGGGTTCCAAGTAATTTGCTGGCAGAGGCAAGAGATGATCAAAACACAGAAATCCCCTCCATTAGAGTATTCATTTCAAAAGCAGACAGGAAACTGCTGGCTCCGAGGCACTTTCTCTTCAAGGCTTTTTGAATGTTCAGCCCAGATCACTCCTTATGGAACTGATGTCGCATCTAAAACTTAATCCAAGTACAACAAAATTAGCCAAATTGGTATAAATGTATGAGTGTTTATTCCAAATGAGACTGTATTCCAGAATACACTAGACTCTGTGAAGTAGAGGCAGTTTTACTATGAAGAAAACTATATGCATTTGCATTGCTCCTGATGGAAAGTGCTCACATGCAGAGCAGCACTCTCAGAATTCAGAACTGTATCAGGAACTAATTTTGCACCCCTCTGTCATGGATGTATGTCCCCAGGATGCAGGGAATGAGAGCATTACCTAAAGAGGTCTGTGGTTCACAGGTGCCCTGTGTTCTCTCAGCTGCTCACACACCTTTTCATATGTGCTTTCTTGGAGCAAAGCAGACATGACTCTGCACTCTACAAAGGACCCAGTCAGCTCTCACTTCAACCACCTAAAGTGGGCTCATAAATTTCTGGTTTTGTCTTTGATAGAATCATAGAATCACAGAATGGCTTAGGTTGGATGAGACCTTAAAGATCAACTTATTCCAACTCCACTGCCAGGGACACATTCCTCTAGAACAGGTTGCTCAGTAAGAATTTTTCATTTCTATTTCAGGTAATGTCTAAAACCTATTTGGAACTAATTAAGAGAAATTAACAGGACCAACAGCAGCTGAACCTTGCTGTGGGAGCAAGCCTCAACATCCAGCTGAAATACAGTATTGCCAATGTGCTCATTCTTCAGCTGAGTGCTGAAACCCTACAGCGAGCTCTAACAAAGACCATGCATTATTCAAAGGTCAAACATGTTCATGGATTCAATCTCATCACTCTGTTCACTTTATCCTTCCCCTCCCCGATATTTTCCTTGATATTTGTTTCCAGTATTTTTCCATTCCAGAGACTTATCACCTCTTTGTTTCTGTTTTTGACTATTCCATTCAGGCTCTACTTCACCACCGGTGACACTCTCAGTTTCCTTCCTTTGTTATCACAGACTGACTGGGTAAACTGTGGATCTTTGTGTCCCATTTTCAGTGAACATTCACGTTTTCCATCTGCCACCCTCCCAATACTTAGCAGAGGTCTGTGTTTTTCTGAGAGTTCTGATAATGACCCTTCAATGCTTTGTTTTTGAACATCTGTCCATATGAGAGTGACTTAAAGTATCATTATGGCTTGATAGTTCTCCAAGTCAGGAGATTTTCTTGCTTGTACAAATTGCAATCAGGGCTCTGGCTGTTTCTGCTTAGAGCCATTTCAGTGGCTGAAGCTAGTCATGAGTTACCCATCCCTGGAAGTATTCAGGGCCATGTGGGAAGGGTCTTGGAGCAACCTGGCATGATAGAAGGTGCCCCTGCCCATGGCAGGGGACAGGAATGAGTTTTAAGGTCTCCTCCAACCCAAACCATTCTGTGGTTCTATGATTTAAAGTAGCTTTAAGCACCAAACTAGCCATTAGCCTGTGGGTTGGCCTTACCAACAGACACACTCCTGTTAAAATAGTGTGTCAGAGGCTCATGGTTTCTGTTTGAAAATCATTTGTTGTGAATGGTTATTTGTATTTTTTAATGCTAATTATATTTTTCATATTTTTGATTGGAAAAGGTCTCTAAAAGTGATGCTGATCATATGAATTCAAAATCCTCGTGGGAGTAAAGAACTCTAAACTGTATTTCATGGCATTTGTGCAATTTGCCCTCCCAGTAGTCAGTGTTTCTCAGAGTACAATCTCTTTTCCTTTCTTACATTAATCAGTAATCCTGGATTTTTTTCATCTTGATTTTTATTTCCATTGCCTGAATGAGTCCTTTCTGGTGCCTTCCTATCCCAAGAGGATTCACATACAACAGATTCTCAAGGGTTCCAGTTTATTTCTTTACTTAATAGTTAAAAAAAAATCCAAAGCCTCAACATCCTGTGAACAATTAAATTTGAAACTCCTTACTTGGATTTAATACAGGCAAATCTCAACCCTATGGCAGCTTTAGCTGCAGGTTTCCAAAGGATTACTTAATTTATAGGCTTTGCAGGATCTCTCAGATCTGAGTTATTATTTTGGCTTTGAAAGTTCCTTGGCAGATGCCCAAGTGTTGGGAACTGTCATTCTGAATTCTGTTTAATTCATTTGTTTGTCTAAATCATTTCTAAGAAGTTCATCTCTTGGAACTAAGCATCCCACAGAGAAAAATCCAGCTGTGATAGAAACCATTAGGGTAATGAAAGAAAACTCATTCCTCCAGTAGAGTTTCTTCTCTGTAATCATGTTCAGGTGAAGAAGCCAGCTGCCTCCCAAGGCTGTGGAGATTTGAGGGATTGAAGCAACCTGGTCTAGTGGAACATGCCCCTGCCCATGGCAAGGTGTTGGATCAAGATGATCTTTAAGGTCTCTTCCAACCCAAAACATTCCATGTGTGTATAAAAACTAAGAAACTTTGCTCTACAGGGTCAGATTCATCTTTGATTTGCAACACCGTGCAGCAGGAGCAGAGTCGCAAAAGGGACAAAGGCAAATCCTTTGCCTTTGTGAGATGTGTTCAGAGAGTAAAATGCAGCAGGGTCTGACACAAAATGCAGTTTATTCTTCTATTCTGGCAAATATTCATGAGACGTTATGCTAAGTCTTGCTCATCAGGCCATCAGTCATCTACCAGAACTTCATGTGCTGAGGTTTTGCGACCCGCTAAGCAGCAAGGACAAGTCCCTACCTCCCAAACCCTGCAGACTAAACACAAGATAAGAGGCTGTGATGGATTTCCCAAGGGGAACACCAGGAAGCAATGACACAGCGTGGCCAGCTCACATCAGAGCTCAACAGCAGCCTGTCCTTGATAATGGCAGCTCCACAGAAGGCTGTGGACAAGAACAAGGCTGACATCAGGGCTCTAAGAAAGGTCACAACACGTTCAAAATGTTGCAAACAAACCACTTAAAAAAAAAATTCCCTTCTTACCAATTTTGCTAGAAAATGAATTGGTTTAATGTTCACCCTATTCTCAGTCTCACTTTCCATCTCAGAAGTCAGAGCAAACAGATGAGCAAGTGCCTGTTAGGTCACATCTGACCTCTCTCACCTTCATCCCCAGACTGAGACTAATGCTGTGACGAGCCAGGCAGCACAGAGCAGGCAGGTGGGGACTGTCCTGCTGCCCTGCCACACTCACTGCTGCCACACCAAAACAGATCCTTGGGTCTTTTTCACCTCACCTGCATAGCTGCAAGCCTGGAATACAGGGAGCAGATGGAAGGAGCTGGTCTGTTTGCTTGGAAGGGGCATGACCTCCTCCTGGCGGGTTCAGCTGCTGCTGACAACAAGGGCAGGATTAACCCTGGCTCTCGCCCTGCAAGAGCTGTAACCTTTTCACAGCCATGCCACTGTGACCAGTGAATGGCAGGTGAGAAAATCAAAAGAAATACTGGCATAATATTGCAAGCAGGAGATGAGATTACAAGGGATTTGCTTTTTCTGCAAGGATAATTGTTCCTATTATGGGATTAAACTGATTGATTTCCCATCAGAAACGGTGCCTGGAACAACAAAGTCAAACCTCTGGTCTAATGTGAGTCACTTCACTGAGCAGCTAAACACTGAGATTTTGTTGGTTTTTCCCTTGTGAAATCATGACAGATGTCAGCTGTTGCTATATTCTGCAAACAAATTTGGCACATTTTTCTTTCACACAGTAGAATCCAAGTGATTGTACCTACCCAGCAGAAGAGCTCCCCAGCCTTTCCTGGGGATTTCAGCATTTATCACCCTCTCTCTTGACTCTGTTTACAGTGCTGCATCCTTTTTTGGGTGTTGTACGGCTCCAGAATGCAGGCAACTGGAGAGAATTAAGCTGAATGTTCCCAATTTATGCAGGTCAAGGAGAGCTTGCCTTTTATCGTTCAGAGATAAGTACAGCAAGCTAACTCTTTTTGAAAGGCTGAGTTCCACAGATGCCAGCATTAAGATTCACTGATCACAAAAGTTCCTGTAGATAGATTTCACAGAAGCTTTCCCATTCATTTCAGCCTTAAACTGATAGGGACAGAGGGACAAACATTAGGCTAAGAAAGAGGGGACAAATTTTGTGATATCTTGTCCCAGTATGTTCTGCTGGAATTCATTTAGCCCAGTCCATCAGCTGCTGTCTCACCCCATGTAAAGCATTCCTGCTGTGCTGAGGGTGTACCATACACTACCTGGGGAGGATCCAGAGGGATCAGTCCTCATCTAGTGTAAGAGGCTGTGCTCTGCAAAGTGTAAACTGCATGGTAAGGGCAAAACAATGCTGCTGGAATAGCTCGGGGTGTGAGAACAGGACATGAGGCACACAGCTCAGCTCCTAGAGCAGATACTTTCTCCCTCCACTCTCTTCATCACTTCCAGGACTTGCAGAAGAGGCTCAAGGCATCTCTCACACCAAGGTTCTACTCACTAATGCATGTTTATGTCACATCTTAGGGAAGGGAACATCCCCTAGAAGGACATGGAAAATGCAGTGCATAATTGGGGGTGTTTATCCTGGAGGAGAGAGATATGTTTAACAGTTTGAACTCTCCCAATTTCCTGAATTCACCAGTTCATCAGAGGAGGATTTCCAAGAATCTTTTGAAAAATATTGTTCTTGAACTTTGAGGTGAAATGCAATGAGGTGCTCACACTGGACAGAAGATTAAGCATTCATCATCCATGAGCAAGAAATGAAGAAACTCAATAATACAAAATGAAAAAACTCCTTCCTGATGTCATAGGCTTTAGCTTACTCCTTATTTTTTCGGTGACTGTAAAGAAACAAATAGACAAAGTCTTCATCTCACTACTAGGGCTTGCAGGCCAGAATTAAGATGCTTTGGTCCAAATTCTGCCATTTCTGGGGGAGAATCTCCTGGGCACCGAGAACAAAAGGAGGCAAATAACGTGCCAACAGAATTTTAAATATTTCTATAACAATTCAAGATTGTTTTTCTGAATTACTATGTCTTGTCTCAGTTGTCTCTTAATATTCCTGAAGTTTGCACTTGTGCACCCAGATTTCACAAATATAACAGCACAAATTCCAAACCCTGAACACAGGCAGTGACTTTATTGAATAGGCAAAAAAAATTTCAAAGTAATTGCCAATATTTATGTTCTAGCACATAAGTAGGAATTCATAAATGCTTGCAGGAATGTAACATATCAGCCTCCTTAAACAGCCATATCCTGTTTCTTTTGTTTCCTTTTCTGCCTTTGCAGTGACTGTTGCTACAACACCATCCATCACTGCTCCTTTCATCTGTCAGGCCCTCCAGCTGCCCGCCCACAGCTCCATACCTGTTTCCCCAGGTCTGAGCTGTCTGGATTTCCCCCGTGTTTGTTGTTTCAGGGTGTAGATGCTCGCCCTTTGCAGCTGGAGCTTTGTGGGCAATGAAGGGACTCCTCTGGTTCCTCAGCACCCCTCCTGTACCTGCTCAGCTGGTTGCACGAATTTGGTTCAGCCAAACAAGATTAGATTGGGCAGGTTTTGTGACAGGCATTCATACTGGGGACTGAAATGATGGTTAAATGGACACAGTCTGGGCTGAGACTGAGCGTGGTGGCTGCAGTCAGAGAACAATGTGAATCAACACCCCTGTTCACAGAAGTTCAAGCACATCTATCCTCTGCTATTATTAGGTTCTTAGCACATTAATTTTGTGGCTGATCAGCTGCACGATCCTGCTGCTGAAGATGCTCCTCTGGTCTCTCCAGAACATTGCCCCAGGATATCTTCTGGATCATATTCCTTGAATAAACTGATGCTGCACAAATGCTAATTTAATTTTCTTTTACCCCTCATTCCAAGTATCCAGTTACTGGGTTGTGGAAAAGCTGAGCCTGAAATAAACCTTTGAAGTATTTTGAAGGATTTGTCATTACTCAGAGAAATAGGTCTGACGTTCACTTGAGTGGAAGGAAGTGGAGGGAACAAAATGGGTTCCTCAGAAACTGCCTCAGCCTGGCCAAAGCTCTGCCTTCAGCTCCATCTGGGCAACTCATTTAGGCTGAGAGAGCGGTGTTGCATGATTTGGAGGAGGGCTTGCCCTTGGAGCTTAAAGAACCTGAATGATATTTAAGAATCTGCAAGGCTGTTTGGTGATATTGCACAAAACCTTACCTAGCAGCATTGCAAACTTTAATGCAAGATTCAGTGATGTCAATAGAAAAGATCCCACCAGTGATGGTGGGAAGGTGATTCAATGAGAGCTTTGGCCATTATCCCAAGTGTCCAATGGGCATTAGGATCACCAGGGATTCCTCCTAAAAAAAGGGTCAGGTCTCACTGTTTCTTTTTTTAACACGTGTGGCCCCTTATGTTCTTCAGCCTTTTTCTGCTTTTCTTGGGAAAGGCTATGACCTGACTATGGAATAAAATGCCTTATATCTGAACAAAATAATAAAAATCACTTAAAATCCAAGGAGCATGAAAAGCAAATGTTATTAACACTGAGCTGTTTGTCTGCTTCAAGCACAGTATTACACTGTGCTAATGAATACAGGTCTGTAATTTATTATTAAGAAAATAGCACCCATCTGCTTCTCTAACCAAGGTACTTAAGAGCCTTCTGCAAACATTAGCCCCAAATTTGTCCTCACACATACAATAAATTATGTTTAACAAATAAATGAGACCGTGGCATCAAATGATTAAATAACCAGTTCCAAGACAAACAGTCATGCTAGAAATTGTACCAAATCTCCTAGTTCACTCTCCTGTGGTTTAAGCAAAAGATGGATGTGTCTGAAAAACCCACTAGGGACTGAGGGTCCTCTTCTGTACCATCAATTGTCCTGAGGTCCAACTGGATATATAACCGGTTAGCAGAAAGAGCTAATGATGTTCCACCAAAGGTATTTCATCTGTTAAAGATACCACAGAAAATAACACTTGATTGCCAAAGAATGGGATATTTTATGAATGTTTAGGCATGCAAGGTGAGGTGTCACAAGATCAAACAGAACCAAGCAATTCTGATGCTCATAAAATTAGCAGGAAGGGTGAATCACTCAGCTTTTAAAATTCTTCCATGACTCTAATTTAAAGATTTATTATGGGTTGTTTTGTTTTGTTTTGGTTTTTTTTAGTTGGTTTTAAATCTTCACAGTGCTCTAAAAGTCTTTATTTATTCTCAGCAACCCCAACATCAATCTGTGGATGGTTCTGCTGAGCTTAGCCAGAGGGTGCCCTGCTGTGCAGCCCTGTGCCATGGCCCCAGCTTGCCTGTTCCCAGGAAAATCTCACCTGGCCCAAGATCCATTGTTTTGTTTAGTTCACCCCAAAACCTTTCACTGCTTCCTTCAGTATCTTAATTTCAGCACTACTTTTAAAAGCATCAGTGTCACTGCCTGGGGAGGGAGAATACAAATACTTGGCACAGGTGGACATTTACTTTTCTGTTTTCATGGACGTGGAGTCAGTTGTGCCTGTTCAGAATGTCTCAGGAGAAGCATGAATTGTTTAAACATATGTTCAAGGAAGATTTTTAGTTTATGGGTCCCCAGGTATTATTCCAAGTTGTGCTTTGGTAAAATTTTTCAAATAGGTGTACTATTGTTCTTCTAAAGCAGGCTGAAAAAATAATTGAGGACAGAAGGAATATCCTTCAGAGCACACTTTGCAGAGGAAGTGAAATTGCTGAGTTAGTGCTGGAGGCAGCCCAGCGTGGCTCCAGCCCCTCACCGCCCGCTCCCCAGGAAGCCACAGGCCAGCCATACTGCAGCCACACAAACCAGCCCAAGACAAGGCCAGTTTAGATTTTAGATATTTAGATTATATTTAGATATTATATTTAGATATTAGGCAGGAATTCTTCCCCAGGAGGGTGCTGAGACCCTGTCACAGGCTGCCCAAGGAAGCTGTGGACGCCTGATCCCTGAAAGTGTTCCAGGCCAGGTGGGATGGGGCTTGGAGTAAGCTGCTCTGGTAGAAGGTATCCCTGCACATGGCAGGGGGTCGGACTAGATAAACTTTAAAGGTGCCTTCCAACCCAAAACATTCCATGATTCTTTGAGGGAGAGATGTATAGTGCTCTTGGAATGCAACAGAAAGCTCGAGCATCTTGGTGGTTTGTAAACCGAAGCTGGGATGGAGCAAGCACATAGCTGAGTTAACAGCAGAGGTTTGTTTGCATCTGCAGCCACTGAGCTCAACTGCTGATGACTCACTTGGAAATGCTCTGCTGGCAGCTTGTCCCCAGGCAGCACGAAGCCTCCATCCCACCACTCCCACTGACCCCCTGGCTGCACACGCCGTCTCCGTGATGTCGGGCAGGGATGGAGTCCAGCTGACAACAATAGATACCACAGGGAAAAATCCCCAAGAGTTCTGCTCCTGTGAGGGATTTGACAATGGAAATAGGGGAAGTCCCTTCGCTGGACTTGGCAAAAAAAAATTTGGACAGTGCTGTCAGGAAAATATTCTTCACTGAATGAGTGGTGCAGCTTTTTAGGTCTTTTCTGTATTTTTGTAACTATGAAGACAGAATTAATGACTAAGAGGCCCTTACAGCTGGTGTCCAACGCAACAGTTACAACATCCTGAGGGAAGCACACTTTTTCTTTCCTTTTGGACAACCAAATGTGTATTTTTAGCCTAGCCCCATAGTTTTCTCCTCTGTAATGATGTAAGGTTCCTGTTAGCTCATCAGATTTGGTTGCCCACTGTAAAAAGCCGAAAAGAGACAAAATTGCACACCCCATCATGTCTGAGCCTCGGCTCGATGTCAAGAAGAGACTTTGGCTGCTGACTCAGTCACACCCAAGTGGAGGAGAAGGCAGGACACAGAACCCAAACAAACCACAAAGCCTGATTCTGGTTTGAACTGAACTCCTGCTAATGCATCTCTATTTATGGAGTTGTTTGATGTTAGACAAAATATGAAGCTACTTTATGGCCGCTTCATTTGACAGGAAATATGTGATGACCTAAACAAATACCAAATTCCACAAATTATACCCAGGTGGCAAATTTATTGTTCCTGTTTCCAGAGGCCTTTTTTCTGTAATCCTCCTCATGGGCGGCTGATTGGCGAGGCTGGATCCCTGGCTGGTGTCAGCCTGTGTCATTGTGTCCAGTGTATTCATCTCTGCTGATTTGTGCTAGCTAACAATTTGTCCCATGTATTTTCATGTTCTAGTGCTTGGAGCAACCTGGTTTACTGGAAGATGTCCCTGCTTTTAGTGGAAGATGTCCCTGCTAGTGGCAGGGTATTGGATTGAGATGAGCATGAATGTTCCTTCCCAGCCAAACCATTCCATGATTCTATGATTCTTTGTAGCTAGAAATCTCCCCTTTTCCCAGCTCCCACTCCCAGCACTGTGTAACTCCACTATAAAGTGTTATTAGGAAGGTTTTTTCTGTCTTATGTTTTTTCCTCCAACCAAATCACATTCACCTAAAGCATTATATGCAAGAAATTAAAGTAATTTCCTTTAAGCATTCATTTGAGGCGTGTTAGTTTATAAAGAAATCTAGTTCTCTTCCATCGCCCTTCCCAGGCACTTCCTTTGCATTCCTGGGTGTGTGTCAGTAGGAAATGCAGGTGCCTCAACCTTTGGCTGCTGGCAACCATCACCACAGGAGAATAAAAGTGTGAAGTTGTGTGCCTACAATAGTCAGCCCAATGGTTTTTTAAATGTCCCCAGCATGAAAAGCTTGCAGCTTCTAATTATAAATGCTAAGCATCCTTTAAAAAATAAAAAAAGGGTTTCCTATTGATGTATAAAACACAGAGGGTCAATTCCTGATGTGCTGTGAGCCAGCATCAACCTTGGAACTTTTAACAAATGGCTGCTGTGCCCTGTCATGCATGGGGACACTTCTATGATGCTTTGTATAAAACTTGGGTTTACCTTGTTGGACACATGGTCCCTTCTCTGCTGTCCCACTCACTAAAAGCAACAGGACATTTTAGGTGGGTGTCCACAGACAGACACAAATTCCAGGTGATACATCCTGCAAAGATGCCCCCAAATAATTTTGAGGTGTAGGAAAAACCTTTCTGGCCCATTGGATGTGCCTGAGAATGAAGTTTCTGAGTGAGGCTGGAGCCTAAATGGGGTTTACTTTGCTGAGTGCTCTGAGGGGCCCCTAAAGACTTTGTATTGGCTCCAGTCCAAGCCATGTGAGCATTCCCGTCAGCGTGGCTTTTGGAGCAGGCCAGGAGCAGTAATGGATTGCTTGCGATATTTCCCAGGCATTTGCTTTATAGTCACTGAAGACAAAGTGTATTTGGTTTCTAATGAAACAGGGATGTTTCTCAGCATAATGAAGTTCCTGCCCTTGTTTTGCTTTTTGTAGCCCAGCGTTACGTGACATATAAAACCACCCCATTTGTTTTGCATTGACTGGAAATGAATTCCCCCATAAGACCACCACAGAGCAGATATTATCACAAAGGCCAGCCCCACCCCCACATTCCTGTCTCCCTGGACCCCCAGCCCTGGTTTATCTGGCTGCAGGGCATTAGTAGCTTGGTGATGCTGGTGTGTTCATGCAGTGTCCACCCTGTGCAGGCACAGCACACCCTTCCTGCCAGGGTGTAATGGTGCATCCCATACAGGCACCAAGCCCCAGCGGTGTCAGGAATGTGTCACTCTCATGCCACAGCACATGTTTAGTCCTAATTTCCACAGGACATTTTCAGCCAGATATGCCCCATGCTCTATCCCACAGTACAGCTGGATGTGTAAATGCCTGTAACATTTCTGGGTGAGTGCAAATGCATGTGCTTTGTTGAGAATAGTGCTTTATCTCATCCAGAAGCAAAACACAACTATATCATAAAGTGTGATCATAATAAACAATAAATAATATGGTAAATAAAATCATATGGTGGGTGTGAGTGGGATATTCTGGAATGGGGCTTTTATTGTAAGGAGATTTTTTTGTGGCAATAGTTCCTCTTTCTATGGCTGAGAGAGTCAGGGTTTTTCAGCTTGGAGAAGAAGAGGCTCTAGGGAAACTCATTGCAGCCTTACAGTACTTAAAGGATGTCCATTAAAAAGAGAGAGAATGACATTTCACAGAGGCAGACAGCGACAGGACAAGAGGAAGTTGTATAAAATTAAAAGAGGAGAGTTTTAGATTCAACATTAGGAAAAAATTCTTCCCTATGACAGTGGTGAAACACTGGCACAGGTTGCCCAGAGAAGCTGTGGCTTCCCCATTGCTGGAACTGTTCAAGGCCAGTTGGATGGTGTTTAGAGCAACCTGCCCATGGCAGGGAATTGGAACTACATGATCTTTAATGTCTCTTCCATCCCAAACCATTCTGTCATTCAATAATTGTCCATCTGCAGGGCTAATGGTGGAGTGTTTTGTCACTAGGGCAGCTCTGTTGACCCTGGTGTCAACAGCTGCAGTCCTGGCTTTTCTTCCTGCCCTCCTGGAAGTAATTCAAGCCAGGACAGATGAAAGCCAGGACAGATGACAGACCTGGCCCCAGGCTGGAACTGGTGTGTTCCCCTCCCTGGTGACTCCAGGGCCAGCAGATGGAGACTGGAAGACTTGTGAGGTGGAGAGAAGGAAGGACTGTTTTCCAAGTTGCAAAGCTGAGACATGTAGAAATGAAGTGACCTGACAGAGGCCTTTGGGGACAAAAGCATGGCCCATGTCTTTCCAGTTGCAGTCCTGTGAATTCATAGGAACCCATCCTTCCTGCTCCCTGCGTCGGCGCTAGCAGAGCCTTGGGGAGCAGCAGCAGGAGTGAGCCCAGAGGGAATGTGCCTGGAGAGACTGGCAGCTCCTCTCAGTGCTCCCTGATCTTCCAGTTGGGTATTTCCAACAGAGCACACAGAGAATCAAGCACGCTGTGGTGGATGTTTTCCTGCACAAACCTGCTTGCAGAACTTACAGGCTGTGCAGGGTCTCCATTTCCTGCAGTGTCTGGAAGTCACGTTAGGAGCACCTGCTTCTCTTCATGGACAATAACTAACACACAATTCTATATTTCTGCTGCATTAAATGAAGGGATTATTCCCTAAAGGACCCAGTACAGAATTCCTGTGTTGTTAAAGTTATGTGCCAACATTTTATTCACAAATCCTTAGTTCCCACCAAAGTTAGTGGAAAGATGGCTTTTAATTTGCTGAGGCTGTGCTGGGGCCCTAAATGGAGTTCACTTCAGGATAACCCTGAGGAAACTTTTTTCTTTTTTTTTTCTTTTTTTTTTTTATGTGGAAAGAATCATATATTCCACTTGCTGTGGTTGCCAAGGAAAAAATATTAGATTTTTTTTATTCGTTAGCTTGAGGCTTTTTGGTTTTTTGCTCTAGGACCAGGTGCTCACAAATGTATGTATGCTAGTCTACACTGTTGGTGTAGTGCTACTATTAATAACAACCTGACCAGAAAAAATAATCTGATCCTGTTAAGAAACGTGTTACATAATTCCCAGTGTATTGTGTGTATCTTGAGTTGAACCCAACCAATCTTGATTAATTTGTGTTTGACTACTAAATCTGCAGCTGGAATGAAATTCAGGACAACAGCAATGCCCTAGATTTTGAGTTTCTAATAAATTCATATAAATGTTTCATTTAAATGAATGCATCTTCATTTTGGATGTATTTTTTTACTTTTGAAATAGACTCAGAGGATCATAAGGATTTGCTCTTTATTTATTCACTCATTGAGCCCAACCAGCAAAATGTTTGCCTTTTTTGTGTGTGACAGTAGCCAAAAGGGATATTATAAGTCTGAGACTGCAGCATTTTGGGTATCAGAGGCTGTTTTTACAGCAGAAGTTCAGGTTGCCATCAGAGTTGTTTATTAGGAATCCTGCCAAGTAAATGCTGAAGATATGCTTCGTGTTTACATCACTTGGTTGTACTGGGCTGTGCTCGCCCTGGCTAAACACTGTTTATTTTCAGCTGCTGCCCTCTCCTCCCATTCCAGCTGTTTGAATTGCTGTGCCCCAGCGTGAAATTTTAGCCAGAACCCCCAAATTCCTGTCACCACCTTCACGGTGGTGGCAGCTGTGAGTCCTGGCTTGGAAGAACAACACTGAGAGGCTGGAGCCAGCAGTGCTGACCTCGGCTGCTGAATCCTGAGGAGCAGCGCAGGGAGCAGCTCCTTCACTGCCCTTCCCTGTCCTGGAAAGTGCCTGTGGAATTAGTCACTCGCAGGGCTCCTGTGAGCAGCTCACTCAGCCTCTTTGCTTGCTTTAGTCTGGAGAGTACCTCAGTTAATGAGGCTTTGCCAATTTGTCTCAGCTCACTGCTGGCCCCACGCAGTGACTCGCTGCTAATTATTTCTTTGAGGAAATCAGAGGTGGTTCTGACATGTGGATTTTTACTGGCACAGACATCACAGGAGTCTGGATTCCATTTCACCCAGGAACCCAGACATGACAGGGGGGACAGGCCCAGACAGGGACCCCAATCAAGGAGGGTGTCCATCTGCATGGGAAACAAGCAGGTTCCTAACAGGAGCCCAGTGGGTGCACCAGTGGGGACAGGACAGATTGAGGAGGGCAGAGGTGCAGGGGGCCCCAGCTGCTTGCCATGGAAGAGCAGGGAACATGTCCTCACTTGTCACCACTCCTCTCTAGGGTTAGCATCCTTGTCAAAGGGAGTTTCCTGGCTCTGCTGCAAACATCCTCTGGTGCAAAGAGCTCCACACAGTCAGGCTGCTCTGTGCTGTGCCCAGTGCAGGATGGCTGTGCAGGGACTGAGGCAGGTCACAGCCCTTTGCCCTGCCTCCTCCTCCCTCTCCCTGTGGGACACGCGGCTTCCTCCTGATAGAGTCAAGAAATGATTTGAGTTGGAAGAGACCTTAGAGATCACCTCAATCCAAGCCCCCTGCCATGGGCAGGGACACATACCACTATTCCAGTTTCCTCCATGCCCTGTCCAACCTGATCTTGAACACTTCCAGGTATGGGACAGCCACAGCTTCTCTGGGTGACCTGTGCTTCAGCACCCTCACAGGGAGGAATTTCTTCCTAATGTCCAGTCTAAAGCCAACCTCCATCAGTTTGAAGCCATTCCCTCTTGTTCTGGCACTCCAGGCCTTTGTCCAAAGCCTCTCTCCAGCCCTCCTGAAGCCCCTTTAGGCACTGAAAGGGGCTCTAAGGTCTCCCTGGAGCCTGCTTTTCTCCAGGCTGAACAACCTGCTCCCCCAGCCTGTCCTGAGAGCACAGGGACTCCAGGCCTTGGAGCATCTTTGTGACCTCCTGTGGACCTCCTCTAACAAATCCATTCTTCTTGTTGAAAGGACATACATCTGTGTTCTCGTCTTCATCCTCTGCAGGAGCAGAGCGAGGCTTTCCCTGCCTCAGCTCTGCACCCTAATAATTCCCAGCAGCTCTCCTTGGCTCCCAGTTCCCTGCTTTGTTTTCCAAACTGCTCCTTAATAAAGTCAGGAAAACTTAGAGAGGAAGAAATGCACTTGACTCCACCTCTAGACAATATCTTGCAAACTTAGGAGCACTGGGACCTTATTTCTGCTCTCTGAAGTGGACAGCAGATGTGAGCAGGGATTTCAAGCTCTCCTGATAATTTAGTGTAATAATAGTGTTAGCAAGAACCAAATTGCTAACTTGGTTGTGAATAAAAATAATCAGCCTGCCAGACCATTGCCATGAAAACTCTAAGAGCAATGAAAACAGACTGGTCTGGAATGAAACCCACTCATTGTATCAGAAGCATCTTGTGCATATTCATTGCCAAGTATGCTGGCTTTTGGGTTGTTTGACAAAATATGGCCTCAGCTGCTCTCTGCTGTTTGGCACCATGTCAGGAGAACATGGAACATAGGGAATCCTATTCCACAGGCTTTCATAAAGAAGGTGAAAAAAAAATGAAAATAAAGACAAAGGGTATTTTATATAAACTTTTAATAATTTTTTATAGTAGCAATGATGCAAGCAAGCAATTTGATGGATTTTATGTGATTTTTATTTCCTGGCTACAAATGGGATTTTTTTGTGGGGGAGAAAGTTCATAAAGCCTCTCTGCTATTTATCCCTTTGACCTCTGCATTACCCCAGCTGTGGCTGGGATGACAGATATACATCCAAGCAGTTGGAGTTGTGAGGTTAAAAGGAAAAGTGACTCATTCAGTATGAAACCCCCAGGAAAAAATCCCTTCAGAACAAGAGAGATGTTAGACCAGCAGCTGAATTTTGGCCAGTTGCTGGACTGACTTATGGGTTAGTGCTGTACATCCATGGCTGCTTTGGGGTGGGCTTTCTGGACTAACTCTTTAGGGGCACAGGTGCTCACTTCTGTTGAGAATGAGTGGGGGGCAAGCAACTCCTGTCTGCACAGGTCCTGCCAGGACACACAGCACGGTGCTGGAACAGAAGCAGAGTTGGATGTGAGAGGACTGAAGGAACCCTTGTTCTGTGCCTGCTGTGGAGAGGCCCCAGCTGGTGAGGATGTGTGTCATGCAAGCTGGTTCTTTTTAGGGCACAAAGCAAAGAGACTTTAGAGACACAAAGCAAATGGACTTTGACAGTTTTTCACTGACAATTCCACTTTTTGAAACACCAGGCATGATCTGTCACTTTCTGTGGTTTGTAAGTAGTGCTTGAAATCAGGTTTTTCCTCTCTGTGCTTTTGGCTTGTGTTTTTTTTTTTTTTTTTTTTTTTTTTTTTTTTTTTTTTTTTGAGGGGTTTTGGGTTTTTTTTTTTTTTTGTTTTTGTTTTGGTTTGGTTTTGGTTTTGGGGTTTTTTTAATCTGTTCTTTAGGGAGCAAAAGTGGCATTTACAGCTCTCTCTGTGTAAAACAGTTTTATTATAACCACTCTGAGAACAGCCTAATCCTCTTGGTCACAGTTCTATGCTGGGGATGTGTCTTGTAATAACACATCCCCAGCTTAGTGGAGGAGGGAGCATCTTGAACTAGAGAACTATCCCAAGACAGGTATTCGTCACTTTTCATGCTGTAAATTAATGGACTGGAAACAGAACTGCAACAGCAGAACTGACCACCATAATTTCCATCTGGTTTACACCTTTTAATCCATTGATTTCAATGCTCTGTCCTGATGTAAGGCAGTTCTCAGCTGCCTGAGCAGCCTGGGTTTGGGTACTAACATGAGAAGCCTCATGGGCTCTCTGTCTGCCCAGCATGGTGTTAGGATGTTACCACCATATCCTGGATCTTTGTAAAGCTGATCCTTTAATTTGTTGCTCTCTTTGATTCAACAGTTATAGTGTTCTTGCCTGCCCACATGCTTGGATCCCTCATCAGTCACAGACAGAGCCCTCTGTCCTGGGCAGAGGGAAAATTGCATGTTAAGATGGAAAATACCGATAATGTTGTTGAATTTTGTTGCTGTGGGAACAGGAGCTGCCCGTTGTGAAGGATGCCCAGAATTCTGTCTTTAAACAATGACATGGAAATAGAATGAGACACAGAAGGCCAAGAACTGCTCTGTGGGTTAGTTTTCTGTTTCTTTTGACCTTTAACTATAAATTGTCCCTCTTATGACTGTCTTATAATACAATCTTATATAGTACATAATTTTTCATGGTCTTGCATTAATAAATGGGATGATGTATTCCCCTTCTTCTGTCTCTCTGTGACCTTATGTGACTAAAATACTTTGTTGAGAGATGAAAGATACTATTTGCTTTCAGCCCAGATAAATATCTTGTGTTAATGTACTAATGCATGAGCATCTGCAGTCTGCACCCACATGTCAGCCGTGATGGCTTTTCATCTTTCAGTCTGATGACTGGGTTGCTTTTATTTAGGAATGAATAGGACTCAAAGAGGAGGTGAATAATTCTGTGGTTAATGAGCACATCTGGAGCTATAAAAAGCCAAGCTATGAAGGAGTAGGAAGGTGAAACTGTTCCACACGTGTCCTGCAGACAGCAGGCCTCTGCTGAACTCCCTGGTGCTCGTGGAGGTACTTTAAATAGCCAGGGCTGATTCCCATCAGTGCTGACAGAATGGAGCTCAATGTCATATCCAACTCCAGACCCAACGTTCTCTGTCTCCAAAGTCCTTTTCCACCACTGGGAATCACCCTCTGCTAATGTACAGCTGGCTTGATGTGTTTAGAACAAACTAAGTTCCACAATTTTGCAGCCAGGCCATGACGAGGAGCCAGTTCCCATAATTTCTTCACTGGGGCATTTCCACCTGCACAAATGAGAGGCAGGTCAGTGCAAGGCCTTGATGCCCCAGTTCAGCTGCCATCGCAGCTGTGCCAAGGCACAGCAAACACCCAGCACGCAGTGGGTCCCTACGAGGCCCACGATGAACACTCAGAATGACTGTTCCTTCAAAGCTGCTGGGAGCTTGGTCTTCTGCTGGCTTACAGCATGCACATCTGTGAAGCATCCCCCAAACACACAGCCAAACACCGTATCAGTGCAGGATGAGGAGCACAGAGCTGTGCTAGCACACAGGAGAGGTTTTCCAAGGCAGGGTGGGGCGATTAGGCCATGGGTCCCTCGGCCTGGAGCCCCAGGGCTGTGACAGCGGCGCGGAGCGAGGCCTGGGCCGCCTGAGTCAGCCTTATCAGCAGGGCTGTGCCGCAGGGAGCAGCTTGTGGATGTTATGGATGGACTTGTCAGGGCTCCCGGCATGCCTGCCAGCACTAGGCAGCGTCACAGCTGCTGGACTCTTTCCACAGGAGTTTGGAGAATGCTTTTGAAAAATTGTGCAGCGAGGTTGTATTAAACACACTGCCCAGCTGACAGGAGTGTCTGCTCAGCACCAGCTAAATTCCTGCTGTATTTTTAACCTGTTCATTGCCCATTGCACTGGGTACCTGTGTTAGCTGTCAAGGGCTGTCTTAAATTTATTTTTTACTTTGTCTCTCAAGAAGGATTTCAGCCCCGGATGCTCTGCTCTTTCCCAAGGGGTGGGAGTGACATACAGAGTGTGTGTTTCACTCCTGCTGAGGAGGTGGCTGATGGTGACCACGCTCTGGGAGAGAAGGGAAGGTCTGACCCAGAGCAGGGGGCAGTGGTTCTTCCCAGCTCAGTGATGCTCCAGGATGCACATGGAGGGTGTGCGGGAGACCCCATTCCTGCTCCCTCTGCATGATTCCTCTCTGCTTCCTTCACACATTCCTTCCACAGCCAATCCAAAATCAAGGCCAGGAGGAGAAGGGACAGGGTTCTGATCAGCTCACAGTCTAAAGAGGCATTGGGATGCAGGGAAATGTCCAGGCAGTTACAGGATGAACTTTGGTCTCTACTCACTTTGCCTTTCTTGAGAAAGTGTCTCTAAGACTATGAAAATAAATAGTCTTGCTGTGTCTCAATTGTCTTTTCACCCAACAGAGTCTGTGATGCAACTCCTGGCTCACTGGTGTGAGGTCAGGCGCAGCAGCTAATGCTGACATCCTGCTCACCTGAATTCCCACCCAGAAACTGACTGTGCAATTTAAGTAAATTAATTTAGAAAGAGGTTCTCTCAGGCTACACAGTTTCTGTAGGTCCCTAGGGAGTGATGCCAAAGGGGAACTTATTGTTTCCTGCTCATTGTTTTACGGCTGGCCTGTCAAAGTAGAAACAAAGGCTACATTTAGCAGGAGCTATGACAGCAACTGATGCCATCTGGACCTCATTCTGCTTGTCCCAGTGATTCACAGGGGCTGTCACAAACCACCCTCCCTTCATGGCCAGCAGATTTCCCTTTCAACTGAATCAAAATGATTCTGTCAAGATAAGGAGAGTAAAAATGGCATTACCTATCTGGATGGCTGAATCTCACTAATTCTGTGTCTCACTGTTAAGCTGCTGAGTCAATCACTGGTCTGTATTTGTATGTATTTAATGCTTTTAGGGATAAAGACAAGATCCTTGGGTTTTGCAGAACACAATTCCACTATTTTACTTTAAAATAATCATGGCACACATCCTAAATACAGAAATACCCATTGTTTTCCAGTTGGGTTATAACAGCACTGTTGGAACTGTTGAATCTAATTTCTGATTTTTTTTTTGCTAGTAACTTTGTTACTACCCAATTATGTGTGGCAGATGCTGGTATCGTGTTAGATTTGTGTAATGAATAATGAAATATATTGCTTACATGTGTAGCCACAATATGTTAGCAAAATGTGAATTTTTATTTCAGTTTGATGTGAAGTAACAAGTACTTCAGAATTATCCCATGCTGCTTCCTTGGCTAGCCAAGACTCTTCACTTCGAGGGTAATGACCATTTTACCACAGCCATGTGGAGTTAGTACAGTTACCGCAGGGGGGAATGGATTTATTCTGAGCACCTACAGCAAGAGGAGTGTTTATTATTTCCATGTTGAGTCTCAGCTGTGGAGGCTTTTAGGCTGGAAATGGATGCACGGGAAGGCAGGGCTAGAGAAGGCACGCAGCCCCTCAGCCTGCTCCAGAGGTGAAGCACCAGGCTGCTCCTGGGCCCGGCTGATCCGGACCCGGCTGATCCTGAGCCCGGCTGATCCTGGACCCGGCTGATCCGGACCCGGCTGATCCTGGATCCTGCTGATCCGGACCCGGCTGATCCTGGGCACGGCTGATCCTGGACCCGGCTGCTCCTGGACCCGGCTGATCCTGGGCACGGCTGATCCTGGGCACGGCTGATCCTGGACCCGGCTGCTCCTGGACCCGGCTGATCCTGGGCACGGCTGATCCCGGGCCCGGCTGATCCTGGACCCGGCTGATCCTGGGCACGGCTGATCCTGAACCCGGCTGATTCTGGACCCGGCTGATCCTGGGCACGGCTGATCCTGGACCGTCCTGGTGGACCCGGCCGCTCCTGGACCCGGCCGCTCCCGGACCCGGGCTCGGCGTGCTCCCTCCCGGCCGCTGCGGGAATCGCAGCCCGGCCCGGGCCGAGCAGGAGGCAGCGGCGGTGCCCGGCCCCGGCACAGGGCCTGGCTGTCGGTCACAGGGCCTGGCTGTCGGTCACAGGGCCTGGCTGTCGGTCACAGGGCCTGGCTGTCGGTCACAGGGCCTGGCTGTCGGTCACAGGGCCCGGCTGTCGGTCACAGGGCCTGGCTGTCGGTCACCGGTGCGGCACCGCCCGGCTGGGCTGGGCTGGGCTCGGGGGGATGGCGGGGCACAGCCAGCCGCGCTCCCACAGATGCACAAAGCGTAGAGCGCTGTTCTCTCGGTGGGAAGGGTGGGTGAGCGGTCTGGGCAGAGCCAGGGCCTGGGGCAGGACAGCTCTGGCCTTCCTTCAGGCAGGGATGGCACTGAATTGCTCGGTGAGGACAGAAGGCGGGTGCCGGCCGGCGGGGAGCAGCACGAGGGGAGCATGGCTGGGCCAGGGCTGCACCGGGGCCACAGCGCACACCTCATGGCTGCTGGAAACTGCTCCTGCCCAAGAAACACTGCCACAGCCAGGCACGAAGGGTCACCTCGAACGGACACATGGCTCTGGGTTTGACAAGAGGTTTTTGGGGTTGTCCTGTGGAGGGTCAGGAGTTGGACTCAGTCATCCTTGTGGGTCCCTTCTATGATTCCAAAGGAACTTTCCAGCAGCCCAGGAATGTCCTTGAATTTCTCACAGCAAAGTGATTCTGAAAGGGCAGCTCCAGCCATGAGACCCTGCTGAGGCCGCGTTCTTGGCTGCCCCTGGCAGCCCATGGGCAGCAGGGTATAAATATAAATGTGTAAATGTGTGCAGCAGGGTGTAAATGCAAATGTGTAAATGTGTGCAGCAGGGTGTAAATGTACCTGTGTAAATGTGTGCAGCAGGGTGTAAATGCAAATGTGTAAATGTGTGCAGCAGGGTGTAAAACCACACCAGCAGAGCTGTGCCACAGGCTACACCCTCCAGGAAAACTGAGCACAAATACCAGCTCTGCCCAGGGTGAGTCATTTCATTTTTGACTTCCCAAAATCATTACAGGGACAGCAAGTTAGGGCACAATGTCAGGGTTGGATCCACAATTAATTAAAAATAGCTTAATCTGTTGGGACCTGAAACTTTGCTAATTAGGGTGTCTCTCCAGAAATTATTAGGGGTTTACAATCTGTATAAGCTGAGGATTTGTCTGTAGGGCCAAAACTATTTACCTTGTGATAAATTTCCTCTGTCACACCCATACATTCAGTACAAGCCAGATGGAGCAAAGTGGAAATGAAGAGTTATTTTATGATCTTTTAATGTGTTTCTTGAATTACAAATGAGAAAATATTTTTTTTTTTCTGAATTTACATTCAGCTCTACAGCAAGTAAAAAAGTCAAGGGACATTTTTATGTTAAAGCAAATATTGTTATTAGCCTCTTAGTTGCATTACATATTTTCCAAACATTTTATTTTTCTGTATTAACCACGGAGCTTTAAATCTTCATTAACCAGAATAACTCAGTTCAGTAATTGCTAAATAGAACTGAAGTGAAGACATTCATAAAAAAGAGCAGACTAGAACGTAAAACCACACAATTACATCATTGCAATTATATCAGGAGTTATGAAAATGCCTATTAAGAGCACTGGAATCTGTTCAAATGTCCGAAATTGTTAAATGTATATACTCTTTACTGATACACAATTTCATTTCTTGCAATGGCAGTTTAAATCCATTGCCTATCTAGTATTTTTTTTCTCTTCTTCTTTATGATTTTCTAATGCAAGGGAAGAACACAGCCCATACTGATTTAAGCTCTTTGAGTTATTTAAACATGCTTCGAAAATGTGGAGCTGAAGATGCCTCCCCACACACTATTTACTGTAGAACCAGTCATTGTGGGAGGAATGTCTGCCTGTGCACTTCCCCAGATCATGCCAGAAATGAACTGTCTTGTGTATCCTACAAAAGGCAGAGCAAGAAAAAGGATTTGCTCTGGAATAATGCCAGCAAATGAATGGCATTATTGGCAATGAACTTTACCTATGGAGTTGTAGCATGGGTATGTGCAGAAGATGTATTTTTCCTTCCAGCAGCTGTAGTGAAAGGAGTTCACTGCCTCATTTAATACCTCCACATGAATGTTCATGCTCAGGTATTCACTGTTTACTTATGCCGGGTATACAGTGCACACACTGTGCCTCTTCTTCTGCCTGGGAAGGAATAAAGATCTACTGTTCAAGTCAGACAAATATTTTTAAAATCAAGCAATGTGCCAGAAAGGATTTCAGGAGCTCCAGAAGTTAACAATTCCACCACTGCATTTTGCTGTGCAATGTTGCTGCTCAGAGGAAGGTTCAGGACTCGTTGCCAGGTTTGCCCTGACTGAGCACTGAAATGGGCATTCAGAAAAGACACTTTGCAGGAGCAGCTCCAGATCAGGTAGGAGAGGAGGCACCTCTGGGAAGAAGACTGACCCTGTCCCACTCTGGCCTGCATGGCTGTGCATGAACCATGAATGATACAAAACACAAACGAAGGGGTGTTATGTGAGAATGATGAGAAGCTAAATTCAAAGTATGCTGCAGCTGGAGGAAAGAGATGTTTGCTTTGCTTGGCTGGCTACTGGCAGGACTGGAGGTTATGAGTCTGTCAGAGTGGAACGTACACCTCTGATCAAATTTAGGAAGGATGCTGTCATCCTCCCTAGGATCTCAATTCTAAGATCTGAGATTTCAGAACCTCAGCACAAGGCTAACGAGCCCTCTGCACAAGCTTTTTTCATCAGCTGGGTTTCCCTTCCAAGGTGTCTGTAAATTATGTTGTGTACAAAGATGGGATGTGAAAAGCCAGCACAGGCTGATGCTGAATGAGTAAGGACACAGAGCTAAGAGTGCTGGAGCCAGTCAGCAGTGAAACCACAGAGCCTGCAAGCAGCATTTGCCCAGGCTGCTCTCTTTAGTACAAAAACCCAGATGCAGTGACCGTTTCCTCATATAAGGAATCTTTTTTGGATAAATATACCTCAGTTCCATGTGGAAAACCCACACACATAGTAGGAGCTATGCCCAGCAGATGATTGCCACCTAAAATGCAGTGGCTGCAAATTACCATCTCTCCAGAGAGTAATACTTCATCCTGGTCTGACTTCAGACTGATTCAGTATGGGTTTTTTTATGGTCTGCTTTTTCATTCACTAATTAGTAGCCTAAATAAAATAAAGGTTGAGATTTTTGTGGGTTTTTTTCATGGGTTTGTAATGTCTTTTGCCCATATTTCTTAACAACATCTTTCTCTAAACCTAAAAGAAATAATGTGACTGGCTGTCCTTTCCTATTTCTGGATTTGATTTATGCTGCAGTCTGTGAAGGAATGATTTACAGAGCCTTTCCACTGGCTGCATAGCCTTGTGCAGAATCTGTGTTGAAATCCAGGGCATGCACAGAAAGGCCTGCCCAGTGCAGTGTGGGATGACCCAGCCCTCTTCCACATTCCCTCTCGGAATTTATTATGCAGAAAATGTGCTTCTCCTCCACAAGCCCCTATATTAAATGTGTCACAAGCTTAAATCCCTTGCAGTTTGCTTTCGGAGCTTCAGGCAGGGTGATCTGTCTGTGTTACTTCAAAGTCTTCATTTCTTTTAGTGAAAATCACTGTTCTGTGGAGAGCACAGGGGTTGGGTGGGCCATGCTCGGAGGTGCCTGCTTGCCAGCCACCCAGGTGCATTCTTCACTTACACCCCAGCTCTGGTGACACAGGGAGATGGGAATGTGTCTTTCTGCACAAATCAGCATCTTCCTCAGGCTCCAGCCATTTAGGGCATTTCCTTCTTAGTTCAAACAGAGAACACAGGGTGATTCATCATTCCTGCTAGCCAAGTTTACAAAAGAGTTTATTCATTTGCTGAGGCAGGGGCCAAGTTTTGATTAAAAACCATGAAATGTGGATATGGTTAAAAAATGTTTCAGCCTGGACACTGCCTCCTTTGCATGCAAATGATGGAGCTCACAGTCCTCAGAGCTGTCTATCGCTGCCCCCTGACAGACTTCAAAGGACAAAATCAGAACATCTTTTATAAAAGCTGCCTTATGTCCCTTGGATGCTTAGCAAGGACTGCCGTCTGCATCACTACATCCCCTGATTCTTTCCAAATTATCATCCCTGGATAATTTGGAAAATCTAATTAAAACATGGGCAATGCAATTTTAAATAAAAAGGGGAGAATATGTGTCTTTTTCCATCTCTGCAGTCAGACCCCTCAAATTCTGTATGGGTGCACTTGTACAGTTTAAAATAAGCCAGTCAGGCAATTACCAGTTTTTTCTGTGTTTGCAGAAGTTTAAATGGCCTTGTGAATGTGCAGCTGGGCACGGCTCAGAGCCCTGCCAGACCAGCCTCCACCAGACCATAATTATGTTGAATAGGAACAGGAGCCATCAGGTCCCTCCCTGGGAGGATCCTGGTGAATCCAGCTTTAGTGTGCCTGGTCAGGGACAGCTGGAGGTCCTGCTCTGTATGACAGACCTTTTCCATCTGAATGCTGTGTGTTTACCTCACCTCTTGTCTAGATTATCTGCAGCAGAATTTAAGGCATAAATCCCATCCTTTCACTTCTCTCTGTTGCACTTCAGTGTCCCCAAGGGGTGCAGCCTTGAATAACACTGAGTTATTCATGACTGCCTGCAGCCTCCCTGTCTGCTCAGCTCAGCTGCACCAGCACTGGGGAGGCTCGGGGCCTCACAGGACTGAACTTCCCAAAACAGTCTGTCAGCATAAAGCCCTTTGCCCATTCCAGGAGAATCCTGGCACGAGTCAGACTGCTCAGGAAACCTGCAGAGCAGGAGTTTGTTTGCAGCCAGGGTCTCTGAGTTCTGTCAGAGGACAAAGCATGGTATAGTTGATATCTCTGTGTTTCACACACTGGGTTTGTTTAGCCCTGTGCAGGCAGCCCCACGCAGAGACACCTGAGCTGGCTGCTGGACAAAGTTACCTGCAGTCAGGACAGCAGATGCCCAGTGGGGAGCAGTGGGGGTATGTAGAGCAGTGGGCTGTGTGGGCTGAGGAAGTGCAAGTAACCTGATGTAGCTTTTTGTGGCTGCTGTGCACGGTGTGTTATTCCAAAAGGAAGATGTACTTGGGTCTGTTCGTGGTGAGGTACACATGAGGTACACGGTGAGGTACACCATGTACATGAGGTACACACCTCTGGTCACATTGCCTTTTTCCAGCGTTTACATCTTAGTCTCACCCTCTTGTGATGGAGATGTTTCTCTAATGCTCCATGGGTTTGATTCAGGATGGCTTCCTGACAAATGCTCAGGGATTTTGCTGTTTGGAAATGCTCTGTGATTTTGCTTTCAGGTACCTGACAGTGCCAAGACCTCAGGTACATCTGGCACAGGAGGCTTGTCTCAATCCATATACCCTTCCCTCACCTCAGAAGCCCCCTGGCTTCTGCCCATCATCAGCAATACAGTTTGTATCTCCTTTGGTACACCAAATCCTCAGCTTGAGAGATCCACCTGTGCACAGGAAGACTAATATAATAACTAGATGATACTTCAGCAGACAGCACCTCCACAGCATGGCACAAACTTTTATCTACAGCTGATGTAAAGACATTGCTCAGACTTTTGGCTGGCCCTTTGAACAGCAGACATTGGATGTTGGCATGCCCTGACTTTTGGCTTCCATCCTTGCTTTTCTAGGATCTGGTGTGATTATTTTTTCATTCATGAAAAAAAAAAAAGGAAGCGCAACAGACACAGCTAATTTTAGAATTCATTCCTGTACAAGGCCTTTTTACACATGTAAGTTTTAGCTTCAGTTTCAGGGAGAAACCTGAGCTATGCTGAGGTCAGAAGGAGTTGTTATCCAGGCATAGTCCTGCCTCCTCTGTTCTGACTCACTGCATTGTTTTATGGGAAATCCTATACGGCATGACATAAGTGCTCTTCAGTTAATTTTAATACTTCCTTTGCCTAGGTCTTGACCAAACCCTTGTAATATGAGAGACAAGGGGGCATCCAAAAATTCTTGTGTGCACTTTCTGCAGACAAGCTCTCTGCAAGGAGATTTTTACTTTAAAGGAACGGAAAGGCTTCCAACACCCACAGGATGCTTGATTCTCCTGGTTTTAAACAGATCTCCATGTCATAGCTCTCCAGGTTCAGTTGTTCCTCTCACATATTCTCACTCCTCTCTCTGACGGCAGTTGTGCAGGAGTTTTTTTTCCCTTTTTATGTACATTAATACAGCTGCTGTTGCCAATGGGCTCAGCATGGTCCAGCAGCAATGGACAATTGGATCCACTGGGTATGGGGGGAAGCTTCCAGCAGCTTCTCACAGATGCCACACCTGTAGCCCCCACTGCCAAAATGTTGCCACACAAACCCAACATACCTCCACAAACACATTTTAAATTCTTTCTATTAAAAGAGGAGAAAAAAATTCTATTTCTCCCTCACAAAAGAGCAAGAGTCTATAGTAAAAATAGGTTAAAAAAGAAGCACCAGAACTGAGTAAGGAATCCAGCTCTGACTCACATCATTGGGTCTAAAGACTAATGGTGTTTTTACAGTCTCTAAAATGTACTAATATCTTTAATGCCATCACAGACTCACAGCTTGCTTCTCTCATGGATAATGATGCAATAATTTCTAAATTCACCCAATAAACGTTAATGCACAAAGTGTATGTATGTGCAACATATGGAACTGTGCTAGCGTGTTCTGGTGACGGGACAGCTGGACCCTTTTATTATGGTTTATGATATTAGCAGTTGTTGAAAGCCTCAGTGAAATTGCCCTTTATGTTAGATATTTATTTCCCTATTTTCTATTTTTCTTATGGATTGTGCTTTGGTGAGTCATCTCCCAAAACCTTGTTTTTGCAGTTGTAGTTCACTAGATCTCACTTTAGAAAATGGGCTTGTGATGGAGGGAATTTGGAAAGCAAGAGTTAACTTTTTCATGCTGTTTTGCTTGGTCTAATTAGGTTCCTGGTTCTATTTAATATTGCAAAGATGTTATTTTTGGTAGAGGTGACTGTTAGGATGATTGGCAATGATGATGGTCACTCAGAATTAGTGTCAATAGTGGTTTCTGAAGAGCAAACACAGTAAATTAGGCGTTCTGGTGAGCTGGGGAATGATTTTCTCATTGTTTCAGCTCCAGCCGTGCCTGTGTCGGGTGCGTCCCCGCCCGAAGCGGTGCCGCGCTCCCGGGAGACCCAGCGGGGTCCGGCTGCTGCTGCCCTCGGCGGAGCCCAGGCCAGGTGAGCCCGTCACCGTGCTCACACGGCCGTGCCACGCTCCGGCACTGGGGCTCTTTTCCTTCATTCCCATCATTTTCCTTCTGCCCCGCGCCCGCCACCTGCCCGGGGCTCCCCCGGAGCCGCTGCGCGCTGCCTCGGCCGTACTGGAGTAGCGGAGCTGCCGCCGGCCTGCAGGGAGCCCGTCCGGAGCCGGGCGGGCTGCTCCAGGGATGGAGCAGGGGCTGCACGGGGGTCTGAGATCCCTGTGGATCCGCTCTTCACCGCGGAGCAGCGCTGCGAGACCCCGGCAGAGCCCGGGCGGCGGTGAGAGAGCCCGTGCGCCGCTACCCGCGCCATTACGGCAGGGGCGGGGCCTCGGGCGTGCGGGGCGGCCCGAGGGGCGGGGCCGGCGGGAGGTGGCGCTGGAAGGGCCGGGGCGCTTCTAGAACGGGCGGCGGGAGCGGCGGCCGCAGGGTGAGCGGGGCTGGGCTGAGGGCACGGCTACGGCCGAGCCCGCGTTCAGGGTGGGGACACGGGTACGGCCGGAGCCCGCGCTGAGGGCACAGGTACGGCCGGAGCCCGCGCTGAGAGAGCGGGGCAGGGCTGAGGGCTCAGGTACGGCCGGAGCCCGCGCTGAGGGCAGGGGCAGGGCTGAGGGCGCAGGTACGGCCGGAGCCCCGAGCGCTCCGTGCCCGCTGCCGCAGCCCCCCGGGGCTCGCCGGGGTCCCGCTGCCCGGCGCGGTCCGAGCGCTTTGCAGGCGTTCAGCCCTGGCGCCCCGCGGTTGAATGCTCGTCCGGGATCCTCGCTCCGCTGCTGGGGTCGGCGGGTCCCCGCGGGCCGGGCTCTGGGCGGTATCGCAAAACATCCCGCGTGTTAGAGGTGTCATCGCAAAAACGGTGGGAGAGCTTGCTGCCCTTCTCCGCGCTGTTTGGCTTTGATAGGACTGGCATTCCCGGCTAAGTGACTGCCAGCTGACTTTGCCAGCTGCATTGACCGGCTGCGCGTGTTCCCTGCCTGACACAGCTCAGCGCAGGGCAAGCGGTGGCTTAAGCTTCGGAAAGGTGTTCAAATCCCACTTGTTCTGCTCATGTCTCGTTTTGTTTTACTCTGAGCTTTGTTTACCAAAAAAAAAAAAAGCCTGTCCCTGCATAGTTGTGCAGCTGAGCTGGGGACAAGCCAGGAGAGCACAGGCAGCTGTGTGTGACCTGTGGGATGCGGCGTCTGAAGCCTCGCTGGAAAAGGCTGTGCAGAGGCAGGGGAGAGCAGCTGGTGAAAACTGAAGGCGCTGCACAGCTCAGCTGGGGCACAGCAGCTTGGCACGTCATGAGATGGCAAAACATGCCTTTGACTAGCTTTGACTAGACAGGAGTAATTTTTATTTCAGGAAGCAAAGAATGTCCTTGTAACCTGGAAGCAAGCAGGAGAGAGGACATGTAAATAAAGGCTATTTTTGGGACTGTCTGACTTTGTGATGTTTGGTGTTTCCAGCCAATAATCATCCCTCTTCCTCAGTAGTAAAGTAGTGTTCCCCAGAAGACATTTTTGTGAAAAAAACTCTTGCTCTTCAGTTTTATAGGTGCTCTGTGAGGGTGGAGTGGACCTGGAAGGCTGCTGTGGCCATCTTTACCAGGGTAATATTTCATCTTTCTGGTGTTAAGGACTTGGAAATAATCCCACAGGTATGTTGTGAATATATATAGCAATCAATTACTGCCATTCACATTTCACAAGCAGAACATTATTCTGCATTGGTAACTTGGCACTGCTGTGACACTAACAGACAAGAATGTGGCCTCTTGTTAATGCCATAATTTCTTGGGATTCAATTTTTTAATGTGACCAATCATACTTTGGGAAGCAGTGCAGGAATTACACACTTCAAAGAGAGTAACAGCAGAGGGAGCAGGGTTTACCAGATAGCATAAGAAATTTTTCACTGGAGGTTTAAGTCAGGAATCCAATCTGTTTATAATTTCCATGCTGTGTGCATTGGCCAACTTCCAAAGAAACAAGCTGTAAACATAGATATTTTTCCTATGACTAGTTCTGATTTTTGTGTATGGTTTTCTATATGTCAGAGACATGAGAACACAGAGTGTGGAAGGGGGCATGTTCTAGGGTGATGTTAGAATAGAATCAGCCTCTGAGATAATGCCTGATTTTAATTAAATTGACTTGAAAGAAACAGTTCACTGACAGCAGACCTTTTAATATGAAAAGAACTCTTATTTCTGAACAGGAAGATACTTTTAATGCTTTATATGAGCAAATGATAAGTTATTTCAAGTTATGTTAAAGTTATGGCCTTTGCACAGTAAAATACAGTATAGATATTAATGCTAAAAAAAATAAGCCCAGAGTCTTTTTGTCTTCACCAACACTGTGGGATTTGACTCCAGACTGCTTTATAAAGGTGGAGCTTGCAGAGTAAGATTCAAGTGGATTTGCTGTGCCTTAGACTTGCATCAGTTTTGTTCTCTACTGGAGTGTGGAAGAAACGTTTTGTTATGGCTTTAAAAAATTACTGGGAACTAATCAAGATGATTATGGCTTCTAAGGTGGTTATAATTTATTTTATGTTAAATGCCAGCAATTTTGCATGATTGTGCTGTGTCCTTGTTAATGCTTGCAAATAAACAGCTTTTCCTCATTTTCTTTTGGCTTGCCTTGAGAAGCACAAGGCAATCACGTTGCTGTTTTTGCTGGGTAATTACAATTAGTTTTAGATGCATATTAAAATGCTTTGTAAAGAAGAGCAGTGATGTTGGCATAAGCTGCTTCGAGCAATAAAACCAATGTGCTCTGGAGGAGGGGGCTGGGTTGAGCACTGGTGCATTTGAGTTCACGTGGATAATGAATTTCAGCTCTGAATTACTTGTTTCAAAGTCTTCAGCCAATGGTGTAGGTTTTCTTTCCTTAGTATTTAATAACTTTTAAAATGTTTTATAGCTGCTATCATGCACTGGGTGAATCTGCAAGACTTGAAATACTGTTACAAGTGGATGGTTTTATGGCTGCCTTTCTTGGTTGGTATTGAGAGAGGCTCCTCCTTGGCATCATCTTGAAAATCTGTTTATAATTAAGCCTATCTTTTGGCTCTTATTGAGTCAGCAGCCTTGCAGGTTTTTTGTTTATATAATTTTCCACTTAGTTATCATAAACCTTATTTACAGCCATCAGTACTGATAGCAGCTTAATGCCTTCTTGTGAAGCTTGTGAAGCTCCATTGTTTGTGGAGGGGAAAGGGATGGAGCCATCTGCAGCACCAGTTCAGTACTCCTTGGTGTGTCTGCAAGCAAGAGGGTAGGCTGGGAAGCAGTGGCATGTGGAGGAGCCCCTAGCAGACCTGTCTCATCCAATAGTCTAGCCTCAAATTGCTGTTTGAGGATGGACCAAACTTCAGAGCCTCAACTTTGTGTGCACCAAGAGCTCCTCAGTGGCCTGAAATGATCTTGAATTAGGGATTTGCATGTTGGATTTCACCATGATACTTAAATGTAGATACACATGGAAGCAGCTGCTTTCAGAGTGATTTCCCTGGTGTCTTTAACAGCACAGACAAGCACAGAAGAGGAGGCAGGCTGTAACCTTTACTTGTGTCATCAGCTTGTATGTTGTATCCCAGTAGCTCCCAAAAATGGTATTTAATCAGATGTTGACAGTATCTGGTTATGATACTTTGTCTCCCAAGCTTTATTTTTCTGCAGCAAATTCTGGGTCTGTAAACATGGAACTAAACCAGAGAGCCTTAATGACTCTGCCTTAATGACTTAGAAGAAACCATTGCTGTGTGCTCTGAAAACATTTTCCCCTCCTAGTATTTGGAAAAAGAGGTGACTTTGCTTGTAGCAGTTTGGAGCAGTTAGATTGCACCCCAGTTCCCCACCTCTCCTAAAGAAGCCCCATAGCAGAGGGAGTGCTGTCACCTTTAATTGAGGCGTGGAAGGACACTTCTTTTGGGTTTTTTTTCTGGAGTTCATGTGATCAAAAAGGGTTCACATATGAGTACAAGTAACACTCTGGTCTAATTTACCACAATAAAGGGTATGACTTGTATTCTTTATGTTGTACAGACTGGTCTTATGTTGGTTCCACTTAATTTAATTTTCCTGCATGAGAAGTCTGTGCAAATTTGGAACTGGATGAAGGACTTGCTTTTTTTTTTTGTCCCTGTTTTTAGTTAGGCTGTCAGGCAAGTGGAGTTCTCTTCTACTGTGGTGAATAAAGGAGACCATAGCATATCAGTTTGATCAGAAGCTGAGTCCTAAAGGCACTGGATGTAATAGGTATTTGTTTCCTCTTCTGACCTGAAAAAAGTCCTCCCTTTTGACTAGGAGCTGGCCTATGTTCTCTGTGACTGGATATGAAATTCAGAGCAAATGAGAAACTGAGAACCATGGTAGATGTGCAGGCAACTTCCCTTTAATATCTTGTTGATTATGAGGTTTTCAGAAAGCTTATTTAATAAAGAATTTGTCTAACCTGTGGAGAAAAATTCCATCCTTGTGTATTTTGTCTAGAACTTTTTTCCTTCTGCCAGTGTTCTCTGAGCCTGACTGCACACTTTCCACAGGAGTAATGATTCACTGAGGTCTTGTACTGTAAAGAAGTAAGAAAACCCACAGAAGAAAAGCCAGAAATATAGGCAGTATTTGTTCTGCAGAGGCTTGTTGTTTGGCATTTGTTAGATTAAAACACACTGCTTTACAAACATTTGTGTTGGTTATTGAGGCATGAGCTGCTCCTGGCCCTTCTGCCCCCTTGCCCTGCTTTCAGCTGGAGTGGGGTGGGCACACGTACGTGTTGCTGTGCACACACGCTCCTGCCAGCCAAGGCTGTGGTTATTCAGCCTCCTGTAACTCATTAGTTGTGCTGGTTTTCCCAGTAACAGCTGTGAAAAGAATGAACAAACAATCTGCCAACCCTGCAGCCAGGTGTCCTGCTTGTTTGAGCAAGAGCTGCTTTCTCCTTTTACTGAGGTCTCTGTTTATTGACTCAAGTAAAAGTGAGTGGGATGGCAGAGCTGTTGCAGATCTGCTATAAAGACAAGCTGGTAGCTGTAGTACTTCTTGGCACATTTCCTCAGCCATGAGAGAACATGGTGAGGAGGTGCAGGAGAGTGTAGAGTTGTTTTAACTGGAATATTCACTTGTAATTGTTCTCCCAGGCTTTATGTTGTGCATCCAAAAAACCACTCCATTAAATGATGGCAGACTATTCAGATGGACCGATGAGGCTTAATATATCCAAATTAATGTACTTCCCAAGTGCACTTGACTTGCTGTGCTTTCTGCTACATCACTTATTGTGGCTTGTAATGTTGGCAGACCTCTGCATGGCACTATTCACTCAGCTTTATTCATTTCTCAGATTACCCATGTACTAGTTCTTGACTAACTTAAACAAGCAGTTTGGGAATATGTGGTTTGCAGGAGGGTGAGAACAGAAGAGGGAAAGGAGGAGACTTTTTATGATACTGTGAGACATTTTCCTGCTTACTCATGCTTTCAAACTGTTGTGGTAAATTATTCTGATTTCTTGTGTAGTCTTGTAAAGCAATCAAAAGAATAATTTAAAAATAATCATTGTGCCATGTGATAACACACAACAGAGGACAGAGCTATTACTAATATTTTTAGTGGTGGTGGTGTCACTGAGGGTGAATTTGGTCTTTGTTTCTGTGGCACTGGTGAGCCCAGCTGAAGGTGAGAGTTTTCAGTTGTGCTGTGGTCTTGAAAGAAAGAAATACCCATTTTTCACCTTTTGTGGATATTTAATCTTTTGGAGGCAGATATGTGGAGCCCAAGGGAACGAGTTAGAGTTATCATAGAGTTATCTTTATTCCTTTCCTATTTGCTGCATTGCTTGAAATTTCAGGACACTCCATGTGTTTTTCTTTCCTTTTTTCCTTCCTTTCCCCTTTCTCATGTTAATTCCATTGTGCCCCCAATAGTTGCATTTTTACTGTATTTGAAGTTACTGGGTCTCATGTGGTAATTTTGAGCCACCAGTTTGCCCAGTTACATTGAGTAGGAAAAAGTAATAACTGCTTCCTGAGCTGAGGTGAGAGTTGTCACCTCCCTTCTGACCTGTGCCAGGGTGTGCCAAGAGCTCCATGTCTGAGCAGCCGTGCTCCTGCATGCGGCTGGCACTGGTGACTGTTCCTGCTTGGTGGACAGGCAGCTCTGGGGTGAGCTGTGCACTCAGTGCAGTGCTCCTCACAAAGCCCTGGAGAAGCTGAGAAGGTGTTCTGCTCATCAGGTCACCCAGGAGGCTCTTCTGCATGCCCCTTGCATCCCTTGCTTCACTTGACCCCATCTGCTCAGACTGGCTTTCCTCCCATACCCCTCAGGCTGTGCTTTTGGAAGTGGAACAATCTGATTTCAACATCCATCTTGGGGCTGGGTTTCTAAACTGGCACAGCCTTTGAAATACAGAAGTTCTAAGGGCTGTGCCCAGAGGCCAGTGTGCTGAGATAATGCATCTTGAATAGGCAGAGCTGGAAATTTCACTTCTAACTTTTCCAACCAGTGCTGACACTTCTAAACTACAAAATGTTCTATTTCTCTATTTGGCTTTCTCATTATTTGTGTTTCTAGACAGCTTTAAATAACTGAATTTTACAGAATGCTATAAACCCATTTAGTTTAGACTTTTATTATTATTATTGGAATATAATTTGTAGGTCTCATACTTTCCAGCTCTAGTTATGTCTGACATGGAAGGTGCTGAACTGCTCTTGCAAAAAAGCTTATTCTCACTGTCTCAGTGGACAATATGTATGTATAGTTTCCCTTTTCTTATGTGGGCTTTCCAGTGTCTTCCATTTAAATCCCAAAGAGAATGCAAGATAGTGTTTGATACTGTTAAGTAACAGCTCCTCTGGTTGAAGAAAAGTTTTTTCAAGCTTTACTAATTAAAATTCAGAGAATCTAATAATTTTCATGAGGTTAAAATGACTGGAGATAAAGATTAATGCTTTGGCTTGTTTCTCACAAATAATTTAATTATTTTTATTCCTTCTTTTCCTTTTAATTTTTTACAGGTATTTGGAAGATGAAACCTTGGCTGCAGTTGATGTTCTTCCCATGTGCTTTCCTGATCTGGCACACAGAAGCAGAGTTCTTTACCTCCATAGGTGTGGAAAGAACCAGTGCATGATGTTGTGGTGTGGATATTGTGATTGCTACAACTGTTCAAGTTATCATCTGAAGCATATGGCTTTCTTCATGTGCTCCTGTCCAACACTGTCTCTATTAGGAAAAGCTGCTCTTCTGCAGCATCAGTGCAATTTGTTTGCAGTTGGTTGACTTGGAGCACTGAGCAGCATGATTCAAGTTTCTCTGGGGCCTCTGTCAGTAAGATAAGATGGGCTCTGTGTTCTGTTCAGATTTGTGCATCTGTTGTCATCTTGAACAGAGCACACCACCTTATGCTAGAAAGCTTAGTCCTGAATTTGAGTTATGAAAATAGCTTAAGTGGTAAATATGTGAAGTTGTTTGTTTTTTTTTTCCACAGCACTCAAAATCTCCTGTCTTACCAAAAAGTTGAAGTTAGGTGTCAGAAGAAAAAATCAGTAACTCCCTTACATTGTGTGTTTTGCTAGGCCTGAGTAAATCCTAAGGAATTTGCATTGTAATAAATCTGTAAAATAATTTGATTTTTATGACAATTTAGTTCCTGTGTTCTAATAGGATCCAACTGTGTACGATTGTGGTAGAGCTTCAAATAAGCACAAACTGAGTTTTCTGCTGTTAATTGGTCTAACATTTTCCTGTCGAGCAGTTTGGGGACTTCCCCTCCATGAGGGCATTAGAGGCTGATTAACTGCCACTGGCTGTTCTCCAGCATGTCCTTTGAGTCGGTGGAGCTGTCTGAATGGCAAAGCTCAGAGCTCCTGGTGGGTTGTTCTGCACCACTGTGTGGAACTGCTCAGCCAGAGTCCTCCTGCCAGGCTCCTCACGTGCCCTGTGGCTGACTGAACAACACTTAACTACATGTGTTTTATTTGCTTCTGATTTTCCTGAGTTAAGTAGCATTTTATACAAAGCTTCCACAAAGGATCACCTTCTCTTTTAACTATTTCTGAACCTTTGCTAACTGAAAATAGCACATCCTGCTGCCTTCTATCTGCTTAATCATGCCTCTTTCATAATTACTTTGGAATGCTGGAGCTGTGGTTGCATTTATGAATCTAATAATGTTCTTTCAGTTTGGGCTTTGAAAAGCCAAGTTTGTCATAGCAATTAGGACTAATATGTTAGCAATTTCCACTAATGCTAATCAGGAGAGTGTGTGTGAGAGTCTATGAACATTAGTCTGAAATTCCTCTCTGTGTAATGTTAGGCTGTTTCCATGGTAACCCATATTGTAAAGCTGTAACTTTTAAATTATGGTGGTGATTACACTAATAATTTGTTAGTGTGACCTAATCTGTGTCCATATGTAGAACAGATGCTTTGGCAACCATTTGGATCTTTTGTTGCTCTGTCTCCATAGCTGTATGAGTGTCAAACCTTTCTTTAAATTGCCTCGCTTGCACTTGTAATGCTAAAAGTAATTCAGAGGCAGAGGAAGGGTCAGAGCAAAGCTACCTGAACTGTTGAAAATGGGACTTTAAAGCCCCTTGAAGCATTTGAATGCCAGACCTGTGTGTCTAATAGCTTTGTGGTTTACAGGCATTGAAGTGCACACTCTTAATTTGTCTGTTGTTTGTGTTGGTTTTAATAGCCCTGGAGCATTTAAGGTTTGTTTTTTTTTTTTTCTGTGCACTTGGAAATTGTTGCTGTTTTAGTACTGATGAATATTTGCTCCTCCTCTTTTTAGGTCAAATGACAGACCTGATCTATGCGGAGAAGGACTTGGTACAGTCTCTACAGGAATATATCCGAGCAGAAGAGAAAAAGCTCTCTCAGATTAAAAGGTAGGGGACATTTGTGTAATGAAGGGTGACAAAATGGCTCATTTGTGTTCAATCACACTTTGTCACCACTCTCTGATGCTAAATCTTGTTGGTATTTCCTCAGTAGATAATCACTGCAAGAGGATAGGTACTAACTAACGTTAACCTACAAGTGTCCCTGCTTCAGATATCACTTAGGATTTGCTGCTTTAGAAATGGTGCTCTGGTGGGCTCTCCCCACTTTGCCCTGTCCTTGTACCATCACAGGACTCCTGTAGAGAGGACAGACACATCAGTCATGTCAGGAGTCTTGTCATGAGAGCTGAATGCTTCTGTGTGCCAGTGCTCTGTGCTGTCTGTTGTTTCATGCCATCAGCCCTGCTTACAAGAGCCAAGTGTGGCAGTGGCATTCACCAAATCTCTGGGTTCCTTTCTGTGCTGGGGACAGTTCTCCTGCCCTGCTCTCTTCAGGTGCCAGCCTGGCTGCAGCACATCTCTGGTGTTGTCCTGATTGCTTGGATCACTGGAAAGGCTCTTGCTGACAGCTGACACTTTGTGTCACCTAGGAAGACTGTTAATTCTCCTCCAGGCAATAGCAATATATACTGGGGTGTGACAGGAGGATAGGCTGCATGAGCTCCTGGTGCAGAAGAGCCAAGTGCCTCTAGAAGGAGTTGTGCTTTCCAAAGGACTTCTGAGCTCGTGGCTGTGTGTGTCAGTCTGCCCCTCCTTTGGGAGTGTAGGATGAGGATAGAGCTATGGAGTAGTGGAATGGTAGGAATTCTGGTCACATATGCACAAAATATTCTTTTATTGAAAAGCTGCCCTTTAGAGGCAAAGCAATATCCTCTTCTAGTATTGGTTAAGAGAATATCTATTCAATCTGTGAATAAACTGATGTTTTTGAGGCTCATTACAACTGAGATGCATGCCTGCTGAAGTTAGGGAAAATATTTCCCTGCTTAGTATTTTAAACCTTTGACAGATACTATTGTAATTTAAAAGACTCCACTTTATTCTTGTGAACTTGAAAGGTTGAAAGCCAGTTTTGACAGTAAAAGCAGCAATAATTTGATCTAGATGTGTAATTTGAATGATTTAGGAAGGAAGATGTGCATTCCTAAATGCCTGAGAAGAATTTATGAATGCACATCTTCCTTCTTAAATCATGTGCACACTTCTCATTCCAGCTGGGCTGAAAAAATGGATATATTGACCAGCAAATCAGCCTCTGACCCAGAAGGGTATCTGGCACACCCTGTAAATGCATACAAGCTTGTGAAGCGTTTGAATACCGACTGGCTGGAATTGGAAAACCTGGTTCTTCAGGATACAACAAATGGTAAGGAGTTACAGGGGACTGCTGTCAGGAGGCAGCCTTGTGTTCTGGAAAACCACAAGCTTGGCTGTGGTTTAAATATTATTGCCAAGTTTGTTTAAAAAGCAGCTAAGGACTTGACTTGTGTGTACTGATTACCCAAGTGAGTAAAAGTTGCAACTGAAACATGTCTTAGTCAAGACTCAAACTGATTTATTTGGGGGAAAAGGGAGAATGGGACGTGCTTAAAGCTGTGCTGGTAACTGTTGAGTGTTATTGTTCTCATGTATATGAACTGCTTCATTTGCTTTCCCAGTCTGTTGTTTCTCTTGATGATCACTGTTTTTTGACCGTGTTGATTGAGAATAAGATTGAGAATCAAAATGAGTCCCATATTGAACTGGTGGGGATACAAGTATCAGCCCCAGCATTGGAATTGGCAGATGCTGTAGTCTGTCAAAACAAGGATAATATATGGTTGCTATCTCTAAACCTATCCTTCTAAATCAAATGCTTCCAGTACTAATCCTTGGGTTTGCATCATTTTTTCAAGTGTCTGCCTTAATTTGCTTGCATACCTCTTTTAAGTGGGGGTTTATTTTTACTGGACTCTTGGAAAGTGAGGAAGAGGTGGTTGTGTTTTTCAGGCAGAACACCACATGGTTTCCCTTGCTACTCTGCATATGCTAAAGTTTAGGTACTTGAAAGTTTTTTCCAGACAAGGCTTTTATTGCCTTTTGGAATAGTTATCCTAAATGGAAATAAAATACTCAAGTCTAGAGAGTATGTCTGTCACTAATTCTTTTTTTTAAAGGCTTGTTTTTCCACTTTGGCTTGCTGTAGGTTTGGAAATGGTTGCCTATTTTCCTTCATTTGATGGCTTCCTTTTGTGCCCAACCAACCTGCTGTGTAACCCTGATATGTTTACCTAGTTAATTTAATTTTATTTCTGAGTATCACCTGGTTTATTTGTCAGGTTTAACTCTCTCACTGAGAAAGGCCCTACGCTAGTGAGGGGATCCTGGATCAGGATCTCTGTCCCTGGAACTGAGATTTGGAAAGCTCTTGTGGCTTTAGAGGTTGAAATACCGAGTTGGAGATCATTGACCAGCCTGAAATCAGTTGTCTCTATGGGTATTGGAGGAGATTTGATGAAAACTTAAGTTTTCATGTCAGAAGGAGGCATTACAGGACAATGAAGATCATTAGATTCACATTGTGCATCAGTAATTTTGTGGCACAAGAAAACTGAGTTTAGATATGTATTATTTTTTACTCATGAGCCATATTTCTTGAAAAGGGACAGAAAACAATGTGTTTATAACTTTTGAGCCTAATAAGAGGCTTTAAATCTGGGGTATTTGAAACTCAATTCTCAAGCCAGAGCAGTTTCCTCTTCTGTGTCAATCTTGTACTGATATTTATTGAAGCTCTGGAAGTAACATCTTTCCCTTTTCCTGCAAAGGCTTCATTGCAAATCTCACAATCCAGCGTCAGTTTTTTCCAACTGAGGAAGATGAGACCGGAGCAGCGAAGGCTCTGATGCGCCTGCAGGACACCTACAAACTGGATCCTGAAACCCTCTCTCGAGGGCACTTGCCAGGTAAGTGCACCAAGGTCTCCTTGCCTTTAACAGGAAGGAAGTGGTGACATCCTCAAACTCTCTTCAGAAGTCCTTTATAAAATGAGGATTAACTGGTTTTGCCACAGATGTTTCAGAATATTTTGAAGATACTGGATGTTTGATTATTAGCTGAGTCCTGATGAATGCTGCTGCTGCTTATGAGACACCTACTGAAACAGGTTATCAGCTACCAGCGTGGTGTTTACAAACTGAATAGGCTTTGTTGGTGTGTGGGTAGATGAGCTGACACAATGTTTTTAGTCATAAGTATTAATAGCCATTAATAATTAACTGAATTTTAAGTCTTACATGTGCGTCTTCTGAGCTGGAGCAACTGGAAGTCAGTGCAGTCACACTCAACTGGACACCCAGTTTGTTTAAATCAACATCAGCTTCCTTATGCACAAATACAGAATTACAGGGAAGACAAACAAGCTGGCTGTGCACGTAGTCAGCATGTAGTCAGGCTTCTCTGATCATCTAACAGTGCTAGTCTGTAGGTTAGGTGAAATCTGTTATGATGTTAGTCTGCTCTTCCTTTGTCTACAGCAGAAAACACAATCATTTACCACTGTAACTTCTGTTAACTTCTCTATGTTTCCAAAGGAGTGAATTAGAATAAAATTAAGGTAGTTTACTCTTTAATTCTGATAGTGACCACTTTAGTACTAAACTTAAAATACTGTCAAAGCATTGTTTCTTAGAAACATTTTTGGATTATATTATATTACAGATTATATTATATTACAGATACTTCTCAATGTGCCTCGTGTTTAAGGCAAAGGTGCTTGTGGATTGCTGAAAGCTGTCTTTTTGTTTTTAGGAACAAAATACAGATCCTTCCTGACAGTTGGTGACTGCTTTGGCATGGGGAAGACAGCCTACAACGATGGGGACTATTACCACACTGTGCTCTGGATGGAGCAGGCCCTAAAACAGCACGATGAGGGAGAGGATACAACAGTCAGCAAAGTAGAGATCCTAGATTATCTCAGCTATGCTGTTTTCCAGTTTGGGGATTTGCACAGAGCCATGGAGCTCACCAGGCGGCTGATATCCCTTGGTAAGAGCAAAGACCATGTTACCTTAGCTGGGAAGTGCTGCCAGCAGCAGAGCTGAGAGCAGTTGTGGCCATCCACATTGGTGAGCTGACTGGAAAGGATATCCTGACAGATGACTTAAAATTAATGTGGGTCCTGAAAACAAGTCTATTTATACATGAAGTATCTTTAAGAAGCTGTCTTATGGTCCATGCTGTTGTTACCCAAGGCCCCGGTGTGTCTGACTGCACTCACTGCCTGTGTGTTGTGCTGGAGTGTACTGAGATACTGGGTTTGGCAGTGGTTAAAGCCCTGCTTGTCTCAAGTGCAGATCAGGGCTACCACAGATGTAGGCAGTGCTGCAACTTCTGTCAAGTCCTACTGACTCTACATATACCTCTTTGTTCCTCAGTGCAGGTACTCATGAATGCTGGAATACTTTGCCTGAGATCTTACAGTATTTATTTCTGAATATTCAGAACAAACTGAGTTTCTTAGAATCTCCTTTTATTTCTGAACTGTTTTTACTTTTCCCTTGAGTAAGCAAATAGGCCAAGCTGGATAGGAAGCTTACTTCCTGCAGTGGAAAGGTCTGTCCTCTTCATTTAGAGTTAACATTACCTGTGTTAGGTATTTGATGGGGTTTTTAATGAGCTGTGGTTGTTAATTTAGATATTAGCAGCATCCTGAGAGTGGGCGAAACCTTCCTATAGAAAAATATTTATTAGTCCTAATTTCTGCAGAACTAGAATTCTGAAATTAAAATTTACAAGAATATGAATATGCATTGAATCTAGCTCTAGGGGTTTAGCACTGATAGCAGAATGCAAATCCTTATCAGCAGCAAACAGTGGAATACAGTTGGCAGTCCCTTCTGAAAGCAGCAGCTTCCTCTGCTCTGGGCTCAACTTCCCTGTCTGGCCACTATTACCCTGTGCTCTAATGAGTGGTGACTGGAGTGAGCTTTTGGGTTGGTTCCATGAGATAAACACAGTAAAGTTGGGAAGGCCAGAAGGGAAAGAATCTGTTGTAGGTATTCGCGTCCAGAAACACAAATGTACAAGGAATTGTTCCTTCTCAGTTATCTGGGGTAAAGGTCTATTGATGATGATTATTGGTTCTTACCAACATCATTAATAAATCACCAGTATGTTCAAAGATGTTAGTGATCCAGGCTCCCTCCCATATAACCCTGTTAGAGCTACAGATGGATGCTGTAGGTGGGCTCAGAGCTTCCCAGCCTGAGAGGAGTCTTTGGGACTGAAGACTGTGGCTGGACTCCACCACAGAACTTGGTTAAAGTGTGCTTGTGCTGTGTGGGTGGGGAGCATGGTGAGAGGAGGGGTACAGCAAGTGGGCTACCTTGGTCTCTGGTGATCTGCTCATCTTGGGTAGAACTGGTCAGAAAAGTTGAAGAACAAAAACTTGTATTCTTTTTCTTGGAATACAAGTTTTATGATGGGCTTTTCTAGAAAGGATTCTTTTATATCCTTAGTGCAGCTCTTGTTTGCAAAGACAGAAGCTTCCCAGTGTGGATTTTCAGTGCAGACTGAAGCCAATGCCTTTGTTTGCCTGATAATGCTTTAGGAAGGGAAGAATTGGTGCTGTCTTCATACATGGACTTTTGTACTAACAGTTCCTGAGTTTGCAAAAATCTGTTTTTTCCTCAATATAGATAGCACTCATGAGAGAGCAGGCAGTAATCTGCGATACTTCGAGAAGCTGCTGGAGAAGGAAAGAGAGGAGAAGAAGGAAAATTCAATAAACAAGACTGTGACAACCACAGAAGCTGTGCAGAGTGGGGCCTATGAGAGGCCTCTTGACTACCTGCCAGAGCGCGATATCTACGAGGCCCTTTGCCGAGGTGAAGGGGTGAAAATGGTAAGGGACAAGAATTTCCTGACTATGCAGCCTTTGCATAAGGGTGGTCAAGCTTGGTGGGACATGTTATGTTTTTCCTTCTGTGAAGTTCAAGTTTGGTTCTGTCTAGGCTGAGATTTGTATCTTATATCTTGGCTTCTCAATCTTTAGCTGCTACACACAAACAACTCTTAGCTGTACCTCTTAAGGGTTGTTGAAAAGCGATTCTCCTCAGTCTGTCTACTCAGTTTTTTCAAAGCCAGCTGTACAGATACACAAGGAGGCTTTTTTCCCTGAGAGCTGATTATGCTTTACCACACACAGGGAATTGCATTTTTCCTTCCCTTTTGCATCTTAGACATGTTCTTCTGGAGTGACTACTTTGACAAAGTGATTTCCAATACCTCTCAACAAACATGGCTTCAATTCTTAGTCCAGGGAAAAAAACCAATTTATTTCATGGGTGTAGTCTTAATTATGAAAACCAGACTTTTTTTTTTACAGCTTGCTGCTTGTGTAGTTATTAAAGTGTAACCTATTATGGTTTAATTCCCTTAAAGGTTAGTGTTTCAGATGCTGCTCAGTGATATTTGGAGCAGAACATCTTGTTTTTAATTGCAGTGAATTGGAGAATCACTCTTGTTTACCTCTTGTATCTTCTGGTCACCTGATGGCTTTCACAATGTGTGTGGAATGAAGCTCATCTTCTTGTCTTATCTGTTTGAAATTCAAGAAAAGTGTTTGAGCAAACAATGCTTTGTTTGGCATTTTGTTTCAGACACCTCGAAGACAAAAAAGGCTGTTTTGTAGGTACCATGATGGAAACAGGAACCCTCATCTGCTCATAGCTCCCTTTAAGGAAGAAGATGAATGGGACAGTCCTCATATTGTGCGATACTATGATGTCATGTCTGATGAAGAAATTGAGAAAATTAAACAACTGGCTAAGCCAAGGGTAAGTTTCCCTTTTTCCATCTCACTAGTGACTGCTAATTCCATGCTTCAGTCTCTATTAGCAAGGACTAAGCAAAGGATTTGAAAGACTGGTTTCATACTACAGATGATACACTGCAGCTGTGAGCCTCAATGGAATGATTTTGAAACTGCCTGCTGATGTAGGACTGTAAAGCCCAGGCTCCCAAAGGTATTTATGCATTGTTGCACTTAATTATGCAAAGTTCTCAGTAAATGGCTTAGAAAGCTTTAAGAAATTAGAGACTAGACTTGAAAAGATAAATGGCTGACTTAAAATCATAGGAGTAGGTGTGCAATATGTCTTGAGTCTGCCTTTTGGACTGGAGCCAAAATTAAATGAAATTTAAAAACCCCAAATCTCAAGAGAAGTGGAAAGACAAACATCTAAGTTGTGCTAGAATAATACCTAGAGATTTGGGGTTGTTTGTTGGTTTTTTGTTTTTTTGTTTTTTTTTTTTGGTTTGTTTGTGTATCCTTGAATCCACTGCTTCTGTTCTAAACCATAGATATTTCTTGTTACTCATGATGAGTTCTGGTGACTCTGCACACAATAAAAAAAGCAGCTACCTCATGCAAAGATAGTAATTATCTGTTTTTTCTGGAGGTGGAATTTTCTGCCTGTCACCTTTCTGGCAAAAAATAGTACAGCACTGTGATAGTAGTATACACCCCCTTAGTTTTTCTGTCAGGTCTGAGCAGAATGTAAAACTGACAAATCTTTGCTTATAGAGGAGTGGTTCATTTTAGCACTCTTCAGGCTACCACTATGAAACATGGTACTAAAATTCCAGTGAAGACTTACCCTTCTGTAAGTATTTCTAAATGGAAGCCTGAATAGTTAGAAACAGATTGAGAAACTGATGTTTCCCAAGATCTTTAATAATTTGGGATGTTTGTGAAGCTGGTCTTCTATGACTACCAGCCAGCTAGGGAAGTGTTGGCTGAACACTCCTGTCTCAGTGAGGAATCTCACCTCCTTAAATGGAGAATTTTTCCTATTACATCATAGTAGAAAACTTCAAGAGCTTCAGATAAAATGGAAGTATTCACATAGAGCATATCACTTAATCTATTTTATCAAATAAAGCACTGTCTAAAGACAGCTGGTTTTTTTCTTTTTTATTCACAGTTTTATGGAAAGTCTTAATGCTTGTCTCTGAATTTTGCATATATTACTAATGTTAGAGGAATTTTTCATGTAATCTGTGTAGTGTAGAACTGTAGTCAGTCCCTAGAAGAGTAGGTAAATATTATAGCCTTAAGATTCAGATGAAAATTGTCAATTTTAAAGAAGCAACCATTTTCTTCTGAGTTGTCTTTTCTAAACCTATGTATAGCTCAGCTGCAGGAATAACTTTAAATTCTGCAGTATTACTGAAAGAGTAGAAAATGCAAGTGCTGTGGTGAGATGGTCTTTAATAAATACAGCTTAATTTTAGCCTGGAAATTTTATTAGGAATCATGGAAGCTTTCAGACACAACTGTGAAGTGTTATTTTATTTTAGGCTCAGAAAGGTGACCACTTTGTTTATTCTAAAATGCATTTGCAAGAAGATTTTACTTTTGAGTCCAAGCACTTAAACATTATCTGCAGTTTACACTTGCCAATACTTTCTGTAGAGAAAGAACATCTGTATGTGATTGGGAGTAGCTGCACTTGAGTTGCTTTTTATGCTTGTTTTGCAAAATGCAATCACTATTATTCCACTTCCAAAAAGTAGATCCAGCTTTTCAGGCAATTCATCAGAACTGGCTGGGGGAGGTCAAGAAAATTCTTAGCTCTGTTGATGTGGATGACATTGGGCCAGGTCTGTCATTGTAGTGTGAGAAACATATTCCCAGAATTCTTAATGTTACCTGCAAGCCAGGAATGTCTGAACAGGCGAGAATATGGCATGAAGTGGGGAGGCATGAATATCTGAGCTCATGCTACAGGGTTTCAGCAGTGCAGAATTTCAGAAGGAAATAACAATGGAGAGCTTGCTAAACTAAACAGACTCTGAAACACTCAGTGAAGCTTCTGACCAATGAAGGGTGTTACGATTTTTGAAAGCAAATGCCTCTTACAAGGCTGATTGAATGCCTCTTACAAGGCTGATTTCTCCACCCTGAGAGAGGAAGCCTCACATTTATCAGTTGCTTATACCAACTGAGATGTTGATTGTGTGTCTTAAGTGAAGAAACCTGCCTATCAGAGCAGATGGGAAATAATATCAAAGCAGTCAGGCTTATTGGAGTTCTGATTTATTTAGATCATATGCTAGGTGCAGAAATCAACCAAGCATATACAAGCTTGAAAATGGCAGCAGAATGAAAAGGCTGGGAAGCAAAATATATATCCCCAAAGCTATGCTTCACTGTACCAGTGAAGAACAACATTCAGTCAGCCTGGCTCTTCTGTTATAATTTATACAGGCGAAATCTGGAACAAAATAACAGTGAGTCAGAATTACAGCAACAGCTGTGCCAAGAACTCTTGTATAGGGACAAGACAGCTGACATGGAGTGAAAAGCTGGCTGGAGACTTACTTGAGGAAAAATGAAGGAAATAATGACTGCATTCTCTGAAGAAGATGCAAATAAAAAGGCCTTCTATGACCTATAATTAAGTGAAAGAAAAGAGGTATGATTTAGAGTGTGTGTGGTTGGCAGGAGTTAAATTTAAATGTGGTCTGAGTTTACAGTCAAAGAAAAGAGTGTCCCAGTTCTTGTTCTCAGCTGCAAGAATGAAACCAAAGTGAGCTGGTGTATTGTTAGCAGTCATCTGTCACTCTGACACCACAGCAAACTATCAGTTTTGCCAAGTTCCATTTTTTCCCCTACAGATCTGCTCATGTGGCCTAAATGTGATGATACTCACTGTTTAAAATGTCTAGGTGTGCTGTGTTTTTGCAGTTACCTTCATCAGAACTAGCTGGAAAACTTGAGCATGGAAATGTTGAGAGTTGTCTTTGGGAGTTTTCTACTACTGGGCATTTGCTTGTCCTGTAGTTTTTGCAACTTGTTCTGTAAAAGTTTTTACTTGTTACTTTACATCTGAGAATGGGGTTGGGTTTTTAGTCCACATCCAATGATTTTCTCTTTGCCAGGAACTTGAACTTCATATGTTGTTAACTTTTGTTGTTGTTCCCTCTTGCTAATATTGACTCCAGCTGTTTTAAAAAAGTGCCTTCAAAACCTGTTTAGCAAGCAACTCATGGATTGAATCAATATCATGTCTTGTGCAGTCCATTAGACTCTTTTTCCAGGATCAAATACAGGTGATGGATTGTACTTGTGTTTCTGCATGTGTGGTGTTAGCATGAAATCAGATCATAGTCTAGGTTGAAGCTCTTTCATCCAGTGAGTTACTGAAGTCAGACAAATGAGGTGTTGCTTTTGGTAAGATGTGAGAAATTTTCTATCCTGTAGCTGATGTGTTTCTTCCCCCTTGGGATTTCTTTTGGCACAGCTGGCACGAGCCACAGTACGTGATCCCAAAACCGGTGTCCTTACAGTGGCTAGCTACAGGGTATCCAAGAGGTAAGCAGAGGGAAGGGCTGAGCTTTAAGGTTTTTGTGCTTAACAGCTGCTGTTTGCTACCTGCTGTGTCTGAAAACTTGAACTGCTTTGCATGTAACCAAAGCTTTCCCAACAACTGCATGGAAATGGCTCTTGTAGCCATCTGACAAAGGGCACAAGAATCCTTCTGCCTTGGGAAGTGTGATGTGGTGATTGGTGTTGTAAATAATGCGTTGCTGTCCTTCCCTTAGCTCGTGGTTGGAGGAAGATGATGATCCTGTTGTGGCCAAGGTGAACCAGCGAATGCAGCAGATCACAGGGTTAACAGTGAAAACAGCTGAGCTCTTGCAGGTTGGTGCACTGGCTGCATCCTGGTGGAATTAGCTGCTGGTCTGGTGCAGACAGATGTTTTCCCTATGTATGCCAGGCAGAGAAGGGTGGAGATACCAAAGCAGTATAAGATAAATTCATGCAGGAATCTGATATTTTCCAGTTTGTTCTGAGGGAAATGCCTGCTACTTATTTCTGAAGTCTGCAAAAGCTTATTCTCTGTCCTAGTTCAGTATTTCTAAGACCCAAGTATTTTTTGCTATAGTCTCATATGAATTCTGATCTTTGGATGGCTGTTGGGAAGAAGAGTGCCAGTAGTACAGCACTGCCAGAATAGCTGTATGTTAGCCTATTCACTGTTTCTCTTCCTCCCTTCTCCTTGAATTCCTGTTTCAGAGCTTGATAGAAATACTCTTGATTACAGGCTATCCATAGAAACCAGGTAATTGTGTAGTGATCTGGGAGACACATTAAGTGCAGCCTCAGAGTAACTTAAGCATGTTATGTGATTATAAAGTAAGTGAAGAGGTGCTTTCAAGTTAATTTTCTGTGAAACTGAAGAGGCATTAGTGTGTAGCAGATCATACTTGAGTGGCCCAGAGTCCAGTTCTGTCCCCTAGGCTGAACTCACAGGGAATTGAATGCTTTAATCTGCCTTTCCTTCAGAGGAAGGAAGCAAGAATGTGGTGAAACTATTGCTGCTGAATGTTAAACAGGCTGCTGTAGTGATGAGTACAAACCCTCAAACTACCAAAGGGAAAAAGCACTCAAGTTGTTTCTCATCTGTGTACCTCAGTTCCGGCAATCTAAAAATAAATCAAGTGTGCTGTAGATAATCATCTTACCACAAAGTGCTGTTTCTCAGAGCATGCTTTGGGTTTCTGAGAGCAAGTGCTGTTCTGCAGCAGTCACTTGCAGTTCAGTACATATTTATGTGCTTCCTTCTTCCATGCTGTAGGTTGCCAACTATGGAATGGGAGGGCAGTACGAGCCACACTTTGATTTTTCTAGGGTAAGATCTCACTTGCAATTATTTCTTAGTGGGGTGGGGAGGAGGGAACAGTTTGGTCTGAGAGAACTTTTGAAGGTGTTTTCTGTTAGAGCGTTTAGTATGTAGCCCTGTTGCATGGATGGATTATGAATTCTGAAAAGTCTTTGCACTGCCTTCTCTGATGCTGAAAGTTCAAGAGAATTATGAACAAATCTCCCTGCTTACCTTTGGGATCTTGATTCCTTACACAGTACAGAGACACTAAAAGAGTCATGCAGCACTTGAATGTGCTCTTTGCATTGTTTTGTTTGTAAACGGAGGTCTGCAAGCCCTGGAGTATGAGTTTACTGTGTTCCATTTGGCTTCTTGAGTTCAGTGATGTGGTCCAAACCCTGCTTTGCTGGGTGCTTTAAAGCATTTTGCAGGAGCTGACTGAAGCTGTCTCCTTCCACCTTCCTCCTGAAAAGCAAACATTATGGAAATCCTAACGTGTTGTACAGCCCTTCTGGCAGACCCCTGAGAGTGGCTGCAGCACTGGGGTCTGGAAAGAGTTCCCTGGCTTGGTTTTGAGGCCAGTGCTCCAGCATGTACAGGTGGTGGTGCTGGGTCTTCATGAGGCACTAGAGGGCTCTGCCTGGCAAAGAACAGCTCTGGTTTGCTGTGGGAGAAAAGAGCAGATTCTTAATAATGACCCTCAACAAGTTCATGGATGTGCTAAGCATACTGAAGAACTGTGGTGACTGGTAACTTCAAATATAAAATCCACGTGATTCCTTCATTTCTGTGGTATTTCAGTGGGATCTGGCATAATTCAGATTGTCCCAGTGGTTTTACCTGGTAGGAGGGATTGCTGCAGCCAGAGTATACAACCCAATAATTGAGTGCAGAATTGAAGCCTCCCAACTGTTTAAAAAATTTAAAAAAAAATCTGAGTTTTAACACTATGGAAGCTTGTATTCATTAGCTTTGGCCCATTCTGAGAATTTTCCTCTTAACTTCAAGTCTGCTTAGTTTCCTGAGTTGAGCAAGTGTTCTTAAATTCTGTTCAAAGCCTTTGAACTCAAGGACCTCAGGCATCAAATTGGCCGCTCTGGACTTTACTTTTGGATTAGGAGCTGGAGCAGAGCTCCACTTGGAACATAACCTTGGCTGCACTTGTCAGCTGAGGCAAGGCCCTTGCAGAGGTTGCCACAGTTCCAGTCTGGTCTTGCAGGCTCTCTGTGGATCACAGACTTTGTGTTAAAATAGAGGTGCTGCTGTGTCTTCCCCAGCTTCTGATCAGCCTTGAAGCTTTTTATTCCCTTGCAGCTCTCAAATAGAGGCACTTCAGTAGCTGCCTATTACAACTTGGAGATTTTATTGATTGTTCAAGTTAGATATTTTGCTGTTGAAGTTCAGAAATTCATAGTTGGACCTGGCATAGCAGTGGCAGTAACCAGGGAATTCTCTGTTATCTCAGTTCTTATGTTGACTTTTTTGGATTGGATTTGCATATGCAAGTCTTGGGGTTTTTATGAACACATTTCAGGAAAGACCACTTGTTTATTAAAACACGCTTCAAGCAGATTGAACTACAACACCTTAGACATGGTCACTGTGGATTTCCCTGCTGTTTGTCTTTTTCAATACCGATTTATTGTTTTCTTTAAATGTTGAACATTACTGCTTTTTTGTGTAAAAATGCAGCTTGATATCTCCTGACTGGAATGACTTCCTGACTATTAGCAAAGTAGATAAATATCTAATTTCATTTTTTTGAAGGAAAGACACTGGTATCCTAGGTGTTCTTTCTGTTTCTGCACTGGCACCAGTGTGATCTCAACTTCAACAAATGAAACTCAATATTTTTTACACACTAAAGACAATTTGATCTTTTTGATGTGGTCTTTAGTCCTAGACAGGCAACCACCTGAAACTACTCTATAGTTTTGTCTGCTGTCAAAACATGCATTTGCTCTTCTCATGACAGTGTTTCTTTGAGTTGTTACATTTACAAGACTCTGTTATCTAAAGCCCACTGAAGATTAATTTTTTGTATTCATGTCAGTTGTTGCCTTTGGATCAGTGCCCAGAACAATAATGGCCTGTTGTTGACCTTACTTGGATAACATCTGTGCCACAGGCCCTGAAAGCATTGCTTCTATTCTCCCTCCAGAATTGTTCAGTGCAACTTCTCATTGCATCCAAGTGTCCTGTGCATGCAGCTGTGCACCCTGGCTGCCACTTGTGATGGCTTTAACGTTGCCCTGTATCACTCATCCCCTTTCTATTCCAACTCTTCAAATTGGGTTGAGGATCTCTGCAGGGCTGCACGTAGGTAGCTCTGGTGAGAGCCTGTTTGGAACCCGGGTTAAAGTTGTTGTCTGTTGCAGCGACCCTTTGACAGCACACTCAAATCGGAAGGAAATAGGCTAGCGACGTTTCTTAACTATGTAAGTACCTCTGTCTGTCTGCTGTCTGGGAGCTGGAAATGTGCAGTTATTCTCATTTAATTTTATAGAAAGATGAGCCAGATGCTTTCAAGCGGTTAGGGACTGGAAATCGTGTGGCCACTTTTTTAAACTATGTAAGTATGATGATCCTTTATGCATTGAGTGTAACTTTAGCAGCATCTTTTTACAGCTTGTGCAGTTGGTTATTTGTAGAGATTTCCTGGCATCTGGCAGTAGGGATTTCATTATTCCTGCAAGCATCAGGTGCTGTCCCATCTGAATTGATAGAATTTTGGTGGTATTTAACGTCAGAGCAGCAAATTTTTAATATAGGACCCATCTTCTCCTTCGGGTCACTCTGCTATGGAATCTTTTACTTAAGTGGATTCCGTGGGGGAAAGGAGACTTTGATTAATTTCTCAGAGGGAAATACGTGGGGTACTCATGTGGTATGCTTTTGGAGAACTTGACTAGCAGCCACTTAATGTGAGACAGTCGTATTTTTCCACCACTGTTCGACAGCACGTGATGTTGTGGTCTGTGATCCTGTTCCTCAGATGTGTGGCAAAGCCAGAGTTGCTCAGTTGCTCAGCACAGCTGCTGCTTCAACAAAGACAGGCAGAGCTGATAAACTTGGTGCAACTAGGCTGCAAGTGCAGATTTGAAAGATTCATTAGTTGCATGCATTGCACAGCCCACAGACCATGTACACTGGGATCCTAAACAGCTGCCACTGGGAATAATGGCCTTGTTTTCACAGTGGTCTTCTGACACTATTTTATCTATCAACCTGTACCCACTATATCTTTAGGATCATCTCATCTTCTGTATTTAAGATTTTAATGATACAGCTTAAATATTTTCTCACAGAATTTTAAATTTGTTTGCTGACATCATATTTTGAGAGTGAATTGCAGCTCAGAACAGAACCAGAAACACTTTCAACTTGATATGGCAGGGAGGGATATAATCTTCAAAACAAGAATTGGAGCTAGATGGGTAGCTGTGAAATACTCTGCTGCAAAGATATTTTAGTTTTAAATTGAGCCAATCTTAATTTTGTTGGCTTCTCAGAATTTTGGATGAGCTTTGATTTAGAAGGAACAATACACATCTCTGCCAGTTGTACATGGTCAAAGGCACTTTGCCCTTATAGAACTCATAACACATCATACAGGTACCACCAGCCTTACTAAAAAGAGTAGTTGTGTGGCTAAGACATGTGCATTAACTTGCAAGGCTGCATGCACACGCTTTCTAGTTGGAAGAGGCAACAACCTGTGCACCTGTGGCATCTGATGCCCTTTTACTGTACCAAGCAGGAGGACACCAGAGTGGTAATGACATCTGCTTTAAACAGAAATCCAAGTTACAAGGGATTGTGGGGACTTGGGGAGTGTGTTAATTGTAGTTTTTAAATTTGGTGGGAGTTGAATCTGACTAATTGGTTTCTTTTAATTAGAATCTGACCCAAAGCTTACTGAGTTGTTCTATTTTTGATGGGAACATTTCTAGAAACTTTGGTGTTTGAGTCAAGTCTAGAATTTACAATAAATCCATTGTTACTGATGAATACAATAGGGTTAAATTTATTCCATTGTAGAGGGCAAAGCATGAAGATACATGGTTTTGTTTAGTCACCTAGCTATAGCTGTAGGAGCTTGAGTGCCTAAAGCACTTGAAATTGCTTAAGACTGTTGGTGAGCAGCACAGAAACAGTGCAGAAAGAGAAGCTTTCTAATAGTTTGTGTAGTTTTTGAAGTGGTTGACCAAGATGCATAAACTAAGTTATGAAAATGAGTTCCAAAGGCATGGTTTCAATTTACAAGGAAATATGTGGTTTAACAGACACTTGTTTTCCTAATTGGATCATAAAGCAGAATGAAATTCTTGAAACCAATTTCCTCTGAAGTCCTCTCTCTTGTTCTAGAATATAAGGTTATTGACATTGCAGGTACACAACTTCTAGTGGCTAGTTGAAATAGAGGATACATAATCTAGGAAATACATATCTAGATATACGTAATATGGACAAAAACCTTCAGCTGAAATAAAATGTTTCAACAGCAGGTACTGCTTCTTCTGTAGTTGGTGCAGAAAGTGCATCCTCTTCATCAGTGCTGCTGGTAGAGGTGCAAGTGGAAATATCAGGCCTTGGGACATAATAGTTTGTGGGACTGTATAAAAAACCTTGTAAATGTACAGTTTGTGGACTTTGTTTTCTCAGATGAGTGATGTGGAAGCTGGAGGAGCTACAGTTTTCCCAGATTTTGGTGCAGCAATATGGCCCAAGAAGGTAAAGTCTGTTTATGTGTTTGGGTTTATTCTTCTCTCTCCACTTGCTGTGTCTCCCTCAGCACAGTCCATATAAGTCAGCTGATGTGACAAGTGCAGTTCATTGCAGCTGCAGTGATCTTGCAGACCAAAGGGCATCTCCCTTTGTTGGTGATGTGTGAAGTGAACAGTTTCTCTGTACAGCTGTTTTTAACAAAGGAAACTTGTGTTCAGTAGAATTTCTCTGTACTCTGAACTTGGCTGTACTAGAACATGACTGAGAGCTTTTCATGTGCCGTTGATGGTGAGCTGTTCAAGTGCTTCCAGCTGCCTGCAGCTGAATCCATGGGCATCCTCCTCCCCTTACTTTAACCTGGTGATGTTGACTAGCTTCTGACTAATCCAGATCTGGTCTCACTTTTCAGGGAACAGCAGTGTTTTGGTACAATCTCTTCAGAAGTGGTGAGGGGGATTACAGAACAAGACATGCAGCTTGTCCAGTACTAGTAGGATGTAAATGGGGTAAGTAATACTTCTTTGGAAACAAATCCTGAAGGGAAGGGTCATGTATGTAAAGCTGGGGATACACTGACCTCTTATAAAAGCATTTAATAACCTAGATACCCCTTCAATTACTGGAGTTCTTTGGCCATAATGAAACTTCCTGCCATTAATCTCATGAAGTATTAAGCAGCTGCATTGTACAGCTATAGTTTTTCTAATGAGTTTTTGTGTCAATGGCAGCATAAAGTGCAAGACTGTCACTGGGTTTGTGTAATTTATCAGCATCATAATGACTTGAATTGTCACTTGGCTAGAATCAGGTCTATTCCTACAAAGATCTGCCCATAGTTTGAGCTGCAAAAGGATGAGAGCTTCTTTTAAGGTAAATGGGAGTGTCTGGACATTAGGAATTTCTGCTTCCTACTGAAAGCTTATCAAGCTTCATATCATCTATTCCCATACCTATATCCCCTAGCCTCCAGGTGTGCCCCTGGAGTGCCAGAGCATGCTGATGTCAGTGATGCAAGCCCCAGATACACTGCTCTGTTAGTGTTGGCTCCAGAATTGTGCACTGGGGAGGATCCTTTCTTCCCCAGCCTTTTGCATCTTTCTATGTGTTTTCCCCTGGGTGAGTAGAGAAGTATAAACATGGATCCTCAAACTGAAAGATTTTACCTAAAGTATCCATCTAGGTTGTGATGTTACCCATGCTGGGTACATGGTGATAACTAATTCCAGTTCTCTGTTTCCACAGTTTCAAATAAATGGTTTCATGAAAGAGGAAATGAATTCTTAAGACCTTGTGGGAGAACAGAGGTTGACTGAACTCCAGCCTGCTGCAGACCTTTGTTTCTGTCTCCTTTTCTACTGTTGTTTGTTCCAGTTCATTTCTAAGAAATGATCCATCTTTTTCTCCAAGAGTCCTGGCACTTTACTACAATAGAACAATAAAATCTGTAACACCTGTGAAAGTAAATGGCATTGTACACATTCATGTGTTTTGGTTGCAGTTATTTCCACATTTTCCCTGCCTTCCTCCCCACAGTCTTCCTCTGTAGTAGTGGTGCAAACAGTGCTGTGAGCAATTCTGTTTGTTTGGGTGCTCGGTCTTGTGCCTTTTGTACCTCAGATTTAGATGTTAAATATTTCTTTGAACCAAAGTTTTTTTTTAAAAAAAAAGTTGTGTACATGTTGATTTTATTGTATTTCTATGGATCACAAGTTTTAAAGCAAAAATAAATGTTCTTTCCATAAAGTCATTCTATATTTGGAGTCCTTGATTTGTGCATCAGTGTTTGGTTTTAGGGAACACTGGGCTTTTACTTTTTCCTCTGAAGGCCTGTTGCCTTGTTCCCCTTTTTCTGCAGAAAATAGATCATGATTTTGGACAGTGTTCTGTCTCAACACATATGGAAATCAGTAGGATGTTTTGCAAGCAAATCTTAATCGACTGCTGTAGACTGGAGGAGGGTTTTGTCATGCCCTTCAGGGAGGCTGGGAATAATCCTTCCCTGTGATTCTCCTTTGCCCTTTTGCTCTGTTTACATGTGAGTATTGGCCCCAAGCCAATGCATGGAGAACTGGAATGAGGTCCCATTTCTGAATTATTTGCAAAGAAATTAAAGTTAATTGCTGAAAAAAAAAAAGCAAACGTTACGGAGAAACAGGCAAATGTTTCAGAAATGTAGGTATTGGTGTTAGTTCCAGGATCTTGTACCAATATGTGGCTCTGCAGGTGAACTGATTTTGGAGCCACACCCTGGCTGGGTGTGATCTGAGCCTGACTCCATGGGACCATGGATGGCTGCAGGTGAACTGAAAGCCAGAACTGGTAATGGTTGTACAACTATAAGCTGGTTAAAGATGTTCTTGGGCAATAGTTAATGTACCAATGCATGGAACTGGCTTGAGACAGTGAAAGAAACTTCAATTGCACCAAAACATCCACTTGCAGTCAATGTTGTCATTTGACCAAGGCTGGTTTGATTTGTCCTGCATTGCCCTGTGCTGTGCAAAGACTGAGGTAAGGCTTAAAACAGGTGTTGGGCAGGGTTAGAAGCAATTCCCCTGCTGTCCTCTTGGGAGAGACTCGTAGTATGGGAGAGTTTTACCTGTTAGATATAATACATGGCATCAATTTACTCTATCAGTATTAAAGCAGTGTGGCTCAGCAATGCATCTTCATCTGCTCTTGTGCTTTATAGGTAAAGAACTGCTCCATTTGAGGATTATTGCTTCATTTAGATGCAGCATGCACCTGTACTTGCTAAAGATTTTTCTATTAAACATGCACAACTGATTAAAGAAAGAGGACTTGCCTTGTCCAGACAGAGTCTTGCTGAGCTCAAGTTGTTAATAACACTGGAGTGAGACTCTAGACTTGTGACTAAGCTTTGTGTGAATGCTTAGTGCAGGTAGCTATAGAAACTGCAATATTTTTTCCCTAAAAGCTTTGAAGACCCAGCACAGCAGAGCTCAATAGCTGCTCGCTAATCTCCCAGGGCCCTCCTTTGCTTGCCATGAATTTTGTGGTTGCTGGCTGGCTGTTCAGAATATCTCATTGTTGACCTCCAGTTTTCTTAGTAAAATGTCTCAGCATAACAAACTTGGGAAATAAGGAGTTTTGCTTTATAACAAAGTATTCAATGTATGACAGTCTTGCAGATGTGAAGAACTGGTGATGAGCCAAAGCCACAGTCTCTGGTTGGAGCACTCTGGGTTGGGGGAGGAAGAGGAGCCTACTTAGACTTTGTCGACGTGGTATGTTGACAGATAAAGTTCACTTCAGGACTCTGGCCAAAAACTGTACATCCCACTTCTGAAATAGCATAGTTGGCTGGGAAATACCATTGTTAACTTTGTGTTATCATACTGAACTTGTAAAGATAATTTTACTTGCTTGTTTTCTCTGGGAAAAATCCTATTCTGTCTTCTCAGTTGTCTTTAACCATGGTCCTGCCTGAAGTAGGAGGCAATGAGTGTGGATGCAGAACTGCTTGAATGCCAAGGTTCTTTTGGTGCTATATCTGATCTGAAGAGTAATAGATAATAAATGTAATTTGAGAGAAAAGAGCATATGTAGCTTTTGAGATTCAGTACCTTCCAAGCATATTTGTGTAGTCTGTCACATTATACTCCCTATTCTGTCTCCTATGACAGAAGATGAACAGCATATGTCAGCCTAAATTTATTTATTAAAAGGAATAGTTCTTAGACCTAAATCAAAGAAGTTTCAAATGCTGGAGCAAATCAGCCTTTCTGCTGTAGGCACAGGAAGTTTCTGACAGTATATTTCTGTTAAGGGAAGTACTTAATACTCTTGTTGAGACTGCAGTGGTTTTTGTCCTGACATCATGTATGCTCTCCTTTAATTCACAGGGTTTAGGTACTTGGCACAGACACTGCAGAGGCTGACTCTGGACCAGTGGCTGCCAGTCACTTTGAAGTGCTTTGGGCCTTTTCTGGTCCCATCTGATGGAATTAGCTGGAGATGAGGTCTGCAAGGTGCTGCTCTGTAGGACAGATACTGGTGAAGGCAGACACCATATGAGCTCTTATAGAAAAGTGGTTTCTCACCTTCTGTAGATTTTGTAGTCATAGGAAGAACAACCACCCCCAGCCCATGCCAGTAATCCCCATTCTGGCCTGAATGCTGCTTAGGTGGATATAAACTGTGTCACTGAGCAGTTGTGCAGCCCTCCAGCTGGGTTGGGAAATAACCCAAAATATTCCTGTTCAGCTGAACAGACTCAGTGAGCTGCTTATCATTTTTTTTAACCTGTATTAGAAATTACTTGTCTTTCCTGTTAGAGTAGAACAGCATGTGAAAACCACCAATCTAATCACCTCAGATGGAAAAACTGGTACCCAGGCTCAAATGTGCGGTGGAGTGGTGGAAGGGTCTGGGATGGACGGGGAAGCTGTGCCAGCCCTGGCAGAGCTCACGGCCAGCAGGGGCACTGCCGGCTCCCGGCGGCGGGGACTCCCCCGGGCTGCGGCTTCTGAAGCTTGAGGATGGTGTGAAATGATGTAGGAGTGAGCTGGGTGAGCACCAGCATCCCCTTGTGTGATTGCTGATTGTTTAGGACATCGGGCACTCCATCGTTCCTTATAGCTTTGGAGGATATTGCTGTCAGTGTCCATGTCTGCAAAGGTGATGGAAGATTGATGTATCCCATTGCACATTCACACCTGATGAGACCTAATGAACTTTCTAAATGTCCTCTGCTTGGCTGGGCTGGTGTGGAGTGGCTCACGACTGAGGTTCAGCAATCCTGTGACCACATCCATTTGTAGACCTGGACAAAGTCTCCGAGTGATTCATCGCCTGGAAGAGGAGCTGGCTGATCCTGGCACTTATCCCATCCTCCACAGAAGATGAATTGTGTCCATGGGGCTCCTTCCTGTGGCCCTGGAGCAGATGTGTGGGATTTGGTAGGATAGTGGCAGCTGCAGTCGGCTGTGAGCATTGCCCCCCTGCACTCCAGGTGTGCAGCAGCCTCAGTGGCACCACGGAGCCCTCTGTGAGGGCTGCAGCCACTGCTGCTGCCCCAGGGCAGGCTGGCAGCGAGAGCTCAGCTCCTGCTACAGCGTGGTTTTGCTTGTTTGTGCACTGATTTCCTCTGCTTTGAGTAGGTGCAGACAAGTGAAATGTTTCTGACTCAGTGAGGTATGGGAATCTGTGAGCCTTAATACCATCTGTGGCCTTAGGCTGTCACTTCCTAACAAGTGTTAATTTAGTCGTGCTCTCCTCTCGGCTCTCACTTTGCCCCCACGTATGTATTTTAGTGGGAGAAACACAGGAAAATGCTCCCTCAGCCATGCCTGCAGGATGGAGGCACTTGCTCTGTGCTGGATGTCACCCTCCTAATATGCAGCCAAGGCTGGCTCTTGCAGGTGTGAGAGATGAGGTAATATTCTACTGCTGCCAAAAGGTTATTAGGTAAAACAAGGAAAGTTGTTGGTTCTGTGTGTTGTTATTTGTGGTTTGGATTTGTTCTAGTTAATTTGTTGGGTGTTGCTGTGAGCTGGGAGAGGGGTGGGGTTGAAGACCTGACCAAAAGGAAGTGGGATGAGAGGGGAGGGGACACAAAAATAAGTGGTCAGGGAAGAATGTGAGTTCCAGAGTACCCAGCTGATGGGAAAGGGGACAGGGGCTGCCCCAGGCCCAAAAGGAATTAAAAGTTGCCATTTTGTTGGAGGGTATGCTCAGCTCTAGGGTGAGAGAGGCTCACAGCTGGCTCAGCTGAGTCAGTACAAATAAAGAGGTTTTTTTTGCTTAGTCGACTTTGTCCCGATTTAAATTGTATCTAAAAGTTAGTATGTTTCTAACAGAGGTGTCCTTTACTGTGCAAGGGCTTCATGTGTTTCCAGCAAGGCTTTTTCCAGCCCCTCCAGCAGCTAGGAGCACATGCTGTCGTTCTGGACATGCTGGGTCCAACTGGATCCCCACCTTCTCCTGCAGCTCAGCCTCTCACAGGGGTTGCTGCGGCTTGACTTAGCAGAAGGACCTGTTTCAAATTAGCAAAGAGTCTGAGGTAATTGAGCTCTTATTAATGTCGTTTTACCCCTGCCAAAATGAATGGCAGAGACCTCTTAGCAAGCCCACTGGCCAGCTGAGGCTCTGCTCACTGACCAGTGTCCCCCATGGACACTCCACTCACAGAGAGCCAGCTGGGAACAGGGGCCTGGTCTGACACGCTTTTGGGCACTGTCACTGTGTGGAAATGTTGTGCTATGTCACATTCAAGCACGAAAGAGTTTGTACATCGCATAGTTCATTTAAAAGTAACTATTTCTGTGTTGACATGGTGCCTAGAAATTCAGACTGCTCAATGGCTCAGGTTTGTACCTCAGTAAGATGAGCATCTCAATTGTTACATGCTCCCAGCTTTGACTCTTCCTTCCCACCAGAGCTTCCCTATGGCTGCAGTGCCCATTAAAGAAGAGCACTGACAAAAAAAGCCCTTGGAGTCAGAAGCTTTGCACAGGCTGCATTGCTGTGGTTTTCATCTCTGTGTTTGGCTCTGAGTAAATGATAGCTTGGATTTTCAAGACAATTAGCCTGGGTTTACTCACAGGAAAGAGGAAATGGCAAGCTGGAGTTGGTTTTGAAGAAGTACAGAGGAAACACTTGTAGAACTTTGGGTGTGTTTAAAGGTGGAGGGGAGCAGCCGTGGACTGCAGCCTGGGTGAGCAGAACCACATCTCTTGTAGCACTGAGTGACATTAGAGCAGTGTGTGATGTGCCCAAGGACTGACCAGAATGTCAGTCTAACTTGCTGAGGACTGACCAGAACGCCATGGCAGCACTCCCAGGAATGGAGTCAGAGCTAATCGAAGCTTTTGCATGAGTTCAAAGTAATATTCCTATCTTTTGTCAGTTGTGATTTGTCCCCAGTGGCTCCAGGCAGCCAAAGCAAGACAAGGTGTCAAGGAGAATCACCCCTATGAGTACCATGATTTTGTTTCTGCAAACGATTTAACAATGAAATGCCATTTTTAAGTTATATCTGGGACACCACAAATGTGAAGCTCCAGACAGATTCTTACTAACCCTTGTGCAGCCAGTGCCTCTTTTTGACTCTTGGCATTTGGTTCTGCTGAGGTGCTGCTCTGGCTGGTTGCACTTTGATGTCTTTCAGAAATAGCAGTTCCAAGTTCAGGAGGTCTGAAGTGTGTCTTGCATCCAGCTGGGAAATTGGATTTTACAAACCCAAGTCTGGAGCAGGACTGGGTGTTCCCAGGAGTGCTCCTCTACCTCATCTCTCCTGGGTGTTTTAATCCAAGATTTAAGTTCATCTTCCAGCACTGCCCTGCTCCAGCCATCCTTGTGAGCTGCTGCCAGATGGGTTTGTCTCACCCAGTGCCAGGTGCCTCTTAGGGAGGAGGAAGGATGCAGGCACTGAGGGAACAGCAAATGGAAAATACCTCTCCCTCCATTAGACCAGAAAAGGCACAATCATACTGGGTGAACAAGCACAGTGGTCCACCCAACTGTGAAAAAACCCGTTCCTCACTTTTAATGGCTGTTCTGAGGCACCTATCTGTTTGTTTGTTTGTTTGTTTTGAAACAGTGTAAAAACCACTTTAAGAGCTGACAGCAGATTAAATAGGGCAGGAATATTTTTAAGAATTCTCTAAGAATTCTTGCCTAAAAGCAGCACAACATGGGGTGTTGTTGCATGAAGAAACCACCAACAGGCACTAAATATTCTCTAGGAAATGCCCCAGCAGAGCTCCAGAGCTCAATGTACAGACAAAGGCAGCTGCATCTTCCACCCCATCACTTACAGGTGGCACAGCTCAGCAGTTCTCAGTCAAGGCCTGGGTGTGTGGAGCCACTTGTGCAGCCAAGGTGATTTGGGGTTTGGGTAACACCCAGTGAGCCTGGCAGGGCTGGGCAGCTGCACCTCCTGCCTCAGGAGGGGCTCTGTCCTGGGAACCCCCAGAGCTGCCCCAGCAGCACCGTGCTAACTCTGCTTTTCTTCCAAATATTTCTCAGGTTGAATCCCTTGTGTGTCCTGTACCACAGGGATGGCCAAGAAATCCTTTCTCAATGAAAGGATTTACCCAGCCATGCTTGTGTTATCAGAGAAACTTCCTGAGCTACTGATACATAACAGCCCCTGTTAGCTGGACGCTTGAGCGATCCAATTGCTGTTTGTAAAGTGACAATGAGTTTGCAGTTTGGGTTTAATCCTATGGGAAATAATAACTTGGGAAATTCTTCAAGACAGCACTGTTGAACATTTCCCTTCCACCAGGCTTGCCCATGGGTGTCTCTGAAGCCACCCTTGAGGTGTCCCCTGCCTGTCCTCTGTGTGTGCCACCAGCTCATGCTCAGGCTGCCACGTGGCTGCAGGCGTGGCTGGAGAGCTGTGTGGGGAGCTGGGAGCTGATCTGTGCAGCTGGGCCAGCTGCTGGCCACAGCAACCAGAATCGTGTGAGAAGGAGCATTTGGAGCTTGGGAGGGGGAAATTAATGGAATCACTTGGCTGGCAGGGACCTGCAGCAATCTTCTAGTCCAACTGCTTGGCCACACCAGGACTGAGTTTTTTCCTAGAAACCAACTTTCCTCTATTAAAAGCATATTTGTTTTAAAAAAAACCCCAAACAAAACCAAAAAACCAAGAAACCAAAAACCAATTAAAAAATATGCCAAGTGTCATTAAAATAAAGTTCTCTTTAATAAAATGCTGAATTCTCACTTGTGAGTGATGCTTATCCCTGAAGTGCCTTTAGGAGCCTGTGCAGTGCTTGGCAGTGGGAGCAGTGGCCAGCCTGTTGTGGTGGCCCTGAGCACAGCTGGGTGAAAGGACAAAGTGATTGTTGTGGATTCCAAAACTGAAAAAAGTTCTTTTCCACAGAACAAGATAAAGTATCAAATATTTGAATATTTGTCTTCAGTCTACACAGTAATTGATGCAATATCCTTTGGAGAGGGGCAGGAGAAACAAGTGACCTTGTTTCCTTAACATGTTACCTGGAGTAAATCCAGGATATTTCACACTTCCAGAAGCATTTATAAATCACAGTGAGGTTTCCCTGGGCTGGAGAGGGTGTGGGTGGGATCTGAGGCACCTTGCAGTGGGAGCACACCTCTGTTATTCAGCTCATCAAAGCAAGGCAGAGTGGAGCCTGAGGAGTCTGATTTGTTTGGGAGCACTGCTCACCTGCTGTGTGGACATTGTGGTTAGCTTGGTTTGTTACCAACAAAACAATTTTTAACCCTTCTGACAAAAGTAAATAATTCAGAGACAAAGTGGTGTGGTGCAAAGGAGCTTTCCACGGGGCTGACAGAGGAGGCTCTGCTCTTCTCCAAGACCTGGGCCCGTCCTTTCCCAGTGCTGCTCTTTGCTGCAGGCTGCTAGCTCTGTTTCTAAGCCAGGCCAGGGTTTACATGCAAAAACTGGAACTAATATTTCATTAAAATGGGGTGGAAATTAAAATGGAATTTAACCATGGAGAGCTGTTGTTTCGTTAGCACAACAGAGATCTGCACCAGGTGTGAACCAGCACCTGTACAAACTGCTCAGAACCAGCCTTGGTGCTTGTCAAAGCTGGTGGTGTTTTAAGGGGGAGCAGCTGTGCAGCTTCTGCCAGTGTCAGTTGTGGGCAAAGCTTTCCACCTGACCATCACCTCCAGGTGTGTAACTACCTGCCATGGGCATTGTTAACTTGACCAACTAGAGCTTAAACTGCCTTGCAAATAAGTAATGTTGGCTCTGGGGCTACTGCTCAGTGCTCAGCATTGCATTTTAATGCCTTTTCACTTAACTGAAGAGGAGCTGCTGTGGCTGGAAAGCCACACTGGCAGAAGAGCTGCTTGGTAGGGATGTATTCTCTAGAACTGAGAGGCTCAGTGAGTAACAACTGGATAAAGGAGGTTTCTGATGAGTGATCTGAATCCTAGTGAGATCACAGAACGAAAAGCTCATTTCAGCTCCGGGAAATCGTGTTCTGCTTTCTGCTGGGTTGGATTGCCAGTCTGCAAACAGACCTGGCCCTGTGGGGCTGAGCCTGCCCTGCATCCAGAGCCTGGCAGGGGATGGGGAGCAGGTGGACACTGCAGTGAGGTCCCCTGCTCTCAGCTGTGTGGTTTGGGGAGGCAGCACCCACGCCTGGGATCCAGAGTACTTCATCCAAGATATCCATCCCAACCTTCCAGCAGCACTCCATGTCAAAAACTGAAGTAAGCTCATTTTAATTTTGGTTTATGTGCTTTGGGGGGATGAGTTCTGGATGGGGAAGGAAGTGATGACCACTGCCTGTACTCAGCTCCCACCACATCAACCACAGCCTTATCTCATCCCTCCATCTCAGGGAGGGAGGTCTCAGTCTTTCACACCTCTTTCTGTTTTATTTTCTACCTTCCTTTATAACTTTTCTAAAGCTAAAACCCCTTTTACACTTCTTCCATTACTGTCAATGATCACAGGTGACTGTTCTGAGTAACACCTTAGCAAGAAAAAAGAAGCAATAAGGTAAGCTTATTCTTGTGGTGTACTTTGGAAATTACCAGGTACATACAGTAGCCTTCTGGCCACCAGAAAAATTATTTGTACCTCTGGCTGTAGCTATTGTATTTTTTCCGCAATTTATTTGAAATATGCAATTTTTTGAGAGTAACACTTAAGTTCAGGAAGAGCAGCCTTTTTGTGATTTGTTTGCATTTGCCGGCAGGTTCTGGGGAACTGTGACTTTTCAAGGCTAATGTGTCTGATTTTTGTAGAGTGGATCCATGCTGACTTGGTGGGAGGTGGATGGGATGTGCCTCCTGCTTCTCTGCAGGCAGGGTTGCTCAAATCAGGAGAGAACAGGGATGATGCTGTTGCAGATAGCAGAGGGAGGCAGGGACGGGGCTTTCCCATTCTTTCTGTTGTTTGCTCATGGTGGCTGGTTAAAAGTGCACTCAGGGCCCTCCAGCATTCTGCCCTGCACCCTAAGTTTAGATCCTGCTGTGAGGGCAGAGAAGAAACATTTAATTGCAAGTAATAAAAATTAAGAGTCCTTGCATGTGAAATGTATCACATAAAATAGGCTTCAAGACACACGAGCCCAGTTCTTATGGAAGTTATTAGAACACAGATTGTGCTGCTGCCAAGAACATTTGATCCAGATTTCTTTTTTTTTCCATTGCCTTAGAGAGTATTTAGTGCATTGCACTTGAGAAGGTTCAAAGTCTGGATGAAGATTTAAATAACTTAGGAAATTGTATATAGAGAATTAGGATTGGTTCAGGATTGTTTCTGACCAGACTCAGATAGAGTTTCTGTAGGTCTTACATCTTTGGGAAATGAATTCTTTTATACCTTTTACATAAGGTTACAGTCAATGATAACCAGACTTATAGTCTATGGATTGCTGATGTGCTGTTAGCTCAAACAAATTGTTTAATACTTGCCCTTTCTTCCACTGACTTTTTTAATATAAGCTTTTAAAATTATTTTCCATTCTGTCCTGTAATTATTTCTATTATTGTTATTATTTTTATTGAAGGTTATGGTGTCTTTTTATAAGATTATGTTCTGTGTCTGCTCACAGCATTTGTGACTCAAGGATGTGGCTAAGAGCTCTTTCTATCTTAAGACCAAAAAAAAAAGAGTTTCAAATATTTCAGCTATGGTAAACAGGTACTGTAGCCTCAGTGCCTGGTTTATTTCTGTGCTCTGATAAAGTCATAGGAAGAATTTACGTGCTGAAGTTATCTGCCTGTGTTTCCTTTGGGTCAAATCCCCTGGGTTAAACTTGTGTGAGTCCTCCCATAACTTCACATTGATGGGTGATATTGGGAATAACCCTAAATTATCGTCTTGTTTCTCTAGAAGCATTTGCATTAAGTATAGGCTTCATCAGAGTATTTTTAAAAGCTTTGCCTGGGTTTGGTCGTTTTATCATTATACATACTCTGATACCTGAAAACCCACCCGGATGTTGGTGTATAATTTTTTTGTACTTGTTTATAAGCTTTACTTGGTTGATTCATCTTGTAAAACATGAGGAATAGCTGAGCATGGCTTTGGCCTTGAGGACTTTATGTGAGAGGGCAACATATGTGTGCAGGAAACATGCAAGAGAAATGCATTCATAGAGGTAGTGAGGAAAATGCTGCTGCTGCCTACCCAGTTTAAAAGGTTGGATTTTAACTCTAATCTGGTTTTCTTTCCTGCATTTCCTTGATGCAAGGGCTGCAAGTAGATGTATGGAAAAATAAACATTTATACAGGAGGAGTGACCTGAATTTAAGAGTGGGTATAGTAAGAGTGTGAGTAGGGGCTTTTCCCTCTCTGTTTATGGACTTAAAAAACCAAATGAGTCATGCTGGAGGTGCTACAGGACTTTCTGATCAGGTCAGTGGAATACTAAGCCCAAATGTCATGCTTGGGATTTTAGAAGTTAAACTGAACTACACAAAGGTTAAACCTTGGAGGAGCTGCTGGAGTAGGTAGGGGCTTAGTGGGAAAACCCAACTGTGTCTCAGCAACCTGGCCACAGGAGTAATAAAAAGATGTTCACTGGCAAGAGCTCCTAAAAATCATGGACTCCTGCAGAATAAATACCTCCCTGATGATAATGTGACTCTTCTGTTTACCATCCCAGTTCAAACACTGACTGGTGCAATATCTCTTGTTCTGTGGGGTTCTGTGAAACCCTTAGGGTGTGTTTGAACAAGGCCAGCTCCAGAAAATATTGTGGGCTGACCTGTTCTTTCTCATAGGGTTGGACAGGAGCACTTTGGTCATTTCTAGGCTTCATGAAACTGAACAAAGTGCTCTTCAATTTCTTTCTGTTTTTTAAACTGAGCTGTGCTTTGAAATGGTTGGGCAGGGGAAGGAGCTGCATGCCCTCGAGGAAAACCCCGGGCAAAGGTGAGATCACAGTGACATTAAACAGTGACTTTGAGAAAGAAACACACTAGGCTTAAAACAAAATACTTTTAAACTGGGTGTCTTCTAATATTTTTCAAGGTTCTCTGGCAGTTGAGGTGAGGCTGAATTTATGAGCAAATTCATGTATTACTCAGCAGCTGCTCTGAGAGGAGGGTCAGGAGTTGGTTGCATTTACTGAATGTGCTGTGAGGAATTTCAGGACAGCAATTCAGCAGGTTTGTTTCTTGGTGTAGGTCCCATCCTTTCTCACACAACCACAGAAACTCATCCTTCACCTGGCTGTGTGAATATGGCCCTACAGAACCCTGCTGCAATCCAGATCCTGTTGGGATCTCATAGCCTTTGAGCTTTATAATTTTGTTTCAGTTTCCAAGGTTCTCTGTGATGTGGGGGTTTCCAGAGTGTTTATCTTGCCTAGGATGCAAAAAGAGGCAGAGAGCTACAGCAACACCTCTATGAGCCCATCACCACTGCTGTTTTACCCTGGAGAAGCCGATGGTTCAGGGCTTGCTGAGCATGGTAGAAACTCCTTATGTTGGGACTGAAGCATGACAATAGGACAGATATTTTTCTCCACATGCCTTATAAATGCTGTGCCTCTTTCTTCCTCTTACCACTACTTCATCAGCTGCAAAAGTTAGTTCTGATGGTCCAGCCTAGCTTGGATGTTGGTTAGTGATCCAGATGTGATGGGAAATGGTGCAAACCTTCTGACTTGTGTGTCTGTATGAATTACAAGGTTTGCATCTGTGATGAACTGTACTGCCATAAGAAGGAATTTCCATGGTTGTTGTGACTTTAATGATCGTGACCATTCCTTGTCCAAAGCTCACCAACCTCAGGTAGGCTGTGAGTGGGAGGGGTGAAGTGTGTTCAGCACTAGCAAAGGTCTAAGCACCAAGGTAAGATGCATCTAGCAAACAGATATCTGTCATATTTCAGAGTTAGAAAACCAGTTAATGACTCCATTATGTTTTATCCCAGTAGTTTCAAATTTAGGTCCAGCCTTTTTCTGTGCTTAGAAGAGCTATGGGTTTTTAACTGATGTTGATCAGATTTGTTATTATACAAACCAATTGTGTTCTGGCTCAATTTTATGGCAAATTGTCGTTCTATCTGTACTTAGAGAAATCTGGGTTCCCCCATCTTTTCTAACTGTGAGGACACAACCCTTTAAATCTGTGGTGCCTCTGAATCCCATGGGAACAGATGTCAGCAACCCTTGGGAGACCCATCATCCACGACGTTTTCTATCTGTTCTCTTGGTGTTGTTAGTGCAGACCAGGAGTGCTGCTATTGCCATGACTAGAATTGCCCTTAACCACTACCTTGAGATAGTCTGCATTTTTAAATCCTTCTTCCCATTTAAGTCTACACCTAAGACTTGTTCGAAATTACAGATATACAGCAGAAAAACAGCATTTGGCATCCAGTTTGTACTGATTTACACAGAGCTGTGTGAGACCTTGTGTGAGGAATATTATGCTCAGTATCTTTCTTAAGGCATGAGATTCAGCCCCACTTTGGAAATAGTCATGACCTGTACAATTCTGTATAGTAAAAAAAAGTGAAAAATTCAAACCAAAGTTTGTTTAGTGCACTGGAGAAGACCCTGCAGCCACAGTGCAGCACATGGAACCTCAAGGTTTATTGAGTTAGGTTCATGTTAAAGGTCATTGTAAAGCAGTGGAAACTAGAAACATGAATTTTGTGCTCAAGGTTTAAAGTACATGAAATGGTGGCTGTTTGGTCTCTTCAACCCTCCTGGGGGTTGTTGCTGGATCTCCTGGTCTGTGGGTCAGTGTTTGGTTTTCTGTTCCTTTTGTGCAATCCCCACACACGTGGTATAAGGCTGTGGTATACCCTTATATCATAAAACTCTAGTGACATAAGACACTTCACCTTTGATAACTGCAAAAAATAAATAATGACACTTGGCCATGCTTGTTATACGAAGTTTTAATTGCTGTGTATGGTTTTAATTTGCCTCCTTGCATTAGCCATCAAAATTCAACATTAATTAGCATCAGAATATTTGCATTAATTAGTAAAGACTCTACTTCCTAACAGCCTTATCTCCCCTCCCCTCCCAGCCAGCCCCTCACTGCCTGGGCAGCTCTCCCCAGCCCAAGCCTTGGTGGGATTTCCAGGGGTCATGGCAGCTGCATTCACCATCCAGGTACAAACCCAGCTCGCTTCTCCCAACATTCCTGCAGTCCAGCTTCGCATTGACCCATCGCAAAAATTCTTCCAGATTCTCTTTAAATTTTGAGAAACCAGTATTTGCCTTCTTGAAGCAGCTCTTGTCGTTGAATGAAGGTTTCTAAGGGCAAAAAGGAGGTACTGATGCACGAGTTACAGATGCTGCACATTCTGTCTCAGCTCACGGGATGGAGGGGGATGCTGTCCTTCACACCCCCAAAACCATTTCACACACTTCTTAGAGATCATTAGTCATTAGCTATTTCTCTGTGACTTTCACAGTACTGCAGATTTTTCTGTGCTGATTTGGGAGGGCAGAGGAGTCATCTGCCAATCTGGAAGGTCAAAAACATTTCTCTGAACAATACCAAACCCTGGGGCTGTGAGGGGCCCTGGCTGGGTCCCTGCACACTCCCAGCTGCAGCAGTGTGGGTCACTTGTTGGTTGGGTGACCTGGCTTATTCTGCAGCTCCAATGGACAGAAAATTGATGCTTATCTGGTTTTCTTCCTAAAGCCTGCTTCTTTATTGCAGGGGATTACCTAAACACAGTTATTGTTGGAAATTCAGCCACTGGTCCATGCAAACCCAATTTTCTATCCCCTAATTTCTCTGTCTTTTTCTCTTTTGGATTCAAAATCAGATTCTTTCTCTGTAGCATTTCTGATATGTTTTTTCTGCTATTAATTGTCTTGTTCCTCCTGAAGGACAAGCTGTGCAGGTCATTATTGATTGCACCTAATAGATAATCTTCATTACTGCAGGTCTAACTGAGCCGTATTGATATGGTCTCCATAAGAATGAATTTGTGCATGGGAGAGAAAGCTTTAAATGCTTCCCTAGAGCTGTAGCTGGTTCAAAATTAAAAATGAGTAATCAATTTCTTTGATAAAATGTGAGAATGGTAAATCACCTGGTTTTAAAAACCCTGGATAAATGGATAACAACAAGAAAAAGTTTGAAATTCAAATCAAACAAATAGTAGAAGCTCACCTTCAAAATCTTGCAGGTTTTTTCTAGCTTTTCCATATCTTTCTCCACTCTTCTCATGCATTTCCATTTGTGAATCTTTTTTAGCTCATGAATAAATATCTCAGTGTTGTTATGTGCACAGCTTAGTTTCTAGGAGAAAAGAGGAAAATATATAGTGCTCTAGTGCAACAAGAAATCTTTTCTTTCTTAAAAGAACTGTTAATAAATCATATTGAATATGCTATTTTTCTCTGGAAGTGTAAACTTTTCATTCTTTTTAGGATTTCCTCTTTCCTTCCTTCTTGCCAGAAGGACTGTTATAAGGACAGTTTTCATAACTATCATTGTTTTCTTGAAATAAAACGGGTCCAGTTTCTGTCAGTGGAGGATGTGTCCACATTGGGAATTTGATTTGATTCCATCTAAGTCAGAGAGTGATTAATTTTGTCTTTGCTTTGGAAGTAGGACATTTTAGAGGGAGCTACTTTAAACATTTTCTTTATATTGCCAGTCCTTTGAAGACCAGACTTTGCAATCACCAACAGAAATTTCTCTGGAAAAATATTTAAAAGAACTGATAAAAACTGAGTTAAGGCGTGATTATCTTTAGGAGCAATTACAATGGTTAGCCAGGCTCTCATAATCTTTTAAATATAGGTCATTGCATGAGTATTTTGGGACACCACTTTTATCTGCAACAATTACAGCTTGCTTTAAATGTCCTCAGACTTGCTACGCCAGAGGTTACACCCCAAGCTCCCTTTGCAGACCCTTACTGAAAATGATAGAAGGGAAACAAGAGGTTCTTACCTTTACGTGGAGCGGTGTGGAGAAGTTCTCCTGGAAACAACAGAAATCTGTTAGTCACAAACTGGAAATCATCTCAAAAAGTAAATCTGGGTTGAGGGAAGCGGGGACATTATTTACTTGTATGCCTTCATTTTCAGCCTCCAGCAAGCAAAGCATTTCATCAACCAGTGAGTATTTAGCCTTGTTCAACAGATGGGGCATTTCCTTCTGAGGCAGAAAGTAACTGGAAACTCCAGAACTCAATAGTAGCAAGAATAAGTGAGGATGCATTTTGGAGGTGTTAATTTGGGAGCTTGCCCCCTGTTATCTGAAAAGGGCTTTGAATGCAAGCTCTTCTCTCTTGGCAGATAGCAAGCTGGCTTATATAGAGGAGATGAGTAAATGCAGGATGTGATTGCTATCTTATCTCATTCATAAATCATTCAAATCAGACAACAACAACAGCTTGAGCAGCTGAATTATCAGCATATCAGATTTGAGAAACTTCTATGATTAAAGTTCTGGTAAATTTCCTAAAGCCTCCAACTTCAGAGCAATGCTTTAATGCAAGAAAAAGTGATGTGTAAGGGCATGGATATTATAAAAATATAACAGAATAATAATAAAATCATAGAATGGTTTGGGTTGGAAGGATGTTAAAGCTCAGCATGTTCCAACCTCCTGCCATGGCCAGGGACACCTTTCACTACAGCAGGTTAGTCAGAGCCCCATCCAGCCTGAACTTGGACACTTCTAGGGAAGGGGCAGCCACAGCTGCTCTGGGCACCCTGTGCCAGGGCCTCAGCACTCTCACAGGGGAGAATTTCTTCCTAACATCCAATCTAACCCTGCCCTGTCAATTTGAAGCCATTCTCCTTTGTCGTATGAAGGAAAATATCTGAGGAAACCTGTAGTAACACAGCCATAAAGGGGATTGCTTCCCCTCAGATAAGGCTACATCTTATATTGCTGTAAATTTTTGCAGTTCAACAATTTCAGCACCTCTGGAGCTAATGTCAGCTAAAAATGGAGCCCATACTAATCCTAATTAATCTTCTACATCCCTGCAGTGTGACTTGGGGGGGCACAGACATGTGTAGAAGCCTTGCAAATCTGACTGCTTTCCTAGAGCAAATATCATCTCTTTGACCTGAGAGGACAACAACAGGCTGTTTGTTCATTGTGAGAGCTGGATTTTACCCTGGCATAATTAATTTGTATGATAGTGCTGTGCAAATCTGCAGTCCCAGCCGGCAACTGCACCTTCTCCTTTTCATGGGACAGGGAATGTTTTCTTCTTCATTAATGGTGTTTGGGCCCTTATGCAACACTTCCCAAAAGTGATGAGGGGATTTACATGGGGACATGGTTAGTAAGTGACAAGAGGGGCTGGAAGGACAGTGCCATGTTGTGTGGTGGCGTGCCAGGGGTGCTTTGGGGTGGACCCCAGGGTCCCACAGGGCTCCCCCAGCTTCCACAGCAACTGCAGCTCCCCCAGCACAACCAGCCCAGGGAGTTCTCTTCCAAACATGAAGGCAATGCAGCTCTAAAGACAAAAAAAGAGTAATTTGTTCTGTGCTAGGTAGCAATTAATGTTTCAGCCAATCAAAGAATTGTCATCAAGGGAGCTCTGAGTGTGAAGTTATTTCTGGCCACCAAGGAAAGGGAAATCACTCATCGTCAGCATTGGTGCCAAGCACGCCTGGCAGTGCAGGGGGAGCTTTTGTAACCTTCCCCAGGACAGCTGGGCTGCCTCACCTTGTTCTGTGCTCAGGAACAGCCCTGGCTCCAGCAGAGCTGGGAGGAACCCCTGGTTCAGTGCCAGAAGCAACGTGCTTGGCGAGTGCTCTTTGGGAAGGGTGAGGGAAGGGCCAAGCTCCCAGCTAGAGCACCAAGCTTTGCCAATGCCCCTGTCAGCCTGGGCCAGCTGGTATTAGAGTCTCTCCTAAATATTTCCTGTATAGGCCAGTTTCTATTCTAAGTCTGTATTTGATTTTTAGATATGTAATCTCATAGAAAATGTCTGACAAAGCAAAGAGTAGTTGATGGGTTTTTCCAGATTTGATTAGGGAAATTTTGTGATGAGTCAGGGATATGTTTCCTCCTGGATAGTCTTCTAAATAATAATAATAACAACAGCAATACTACCACTAATAATAATATGAATGTTTGAGACTGGGTGATGTTCTGTATTCTTTGCCTGAGTACATTTTGGGCTGTCCCTCCTATAAAAACAAATCCACATGTTAACCGTGGCCACGTTATTCACTGTTCATTTACCTGGTTTGCAAACTGGAGAAGTTATTCATATTGCTATGTGAAAGGTCTTATAGCAATAAGCACATGGGAGATGGTTGTCATGGATGTACTTTCCAGCACTGCTTTGATTCAGCTCTCTGATGAGAAACCTGAATCATTCTCTCAAGGGCAACATTTTAGTAGCAAGCTGCTCCTGGTCTGCTCTTGTCCAGGCCCCCTCATTTCCCAACTAGGCTGTTGCAAGACCAGGTAGCTTTGGGCATCTCTTTTCAACTGACAACCTGAGGTAGAGTAGATTAAAATGAGTTACCAAGATGAAAGTTTGAATGTGCTGAACTGGCACACCAAAAGATGCAAAATATGTAAATAGTCAACTAAAATGCCTTTGCACTTTCTCCTATGTGAGTTTCAGTATCTGTGGTAACACAAGGAAGCCCATTCTGCTCCTCACCCCTGGAGGTGAGAGAAATCGGACAAGGACAGTCTCCTTTGCCTCTCCCTCTTCTGTCTGGATCATTTTCTCCAGGGGAGGCTGTGGGGGAGAGGTTCAGCCACCACCTTACTGTGTACGAGGATTTAATAACCAGGCCCACCAGACACAGAGCCCTGTGTGGGCTGCATGTTCCCCTAAGCCCTTAGACAAACACTGACACCTTCTAAACCCATTTATCAAATAATTTTTGTACCAGATACCTTTTGGAACAGTGTCACTCCTTTTAATACACACCTCCCTGGAAGACATACTCTGACTTTATGTCAAATAGCTGTGAAGCTGCTGGAGAGAAGCAGCAAGATGTTTCCAATAGCTCCTGCTGAGAGAGCAGCTCCCTGGGCACAGGATGACTCTTTTGGTGATGCTGCAGGGCTGGGGTTCAGTGCCCAGCCCTCACGCCTGCCCGGACTCCTGCCCAAATCCAGCCTTCTCTTAGGAGCTGTGGGGCCTGACAGAGTTGTTTTCCTTTCAACTCTTTCTGTAATGAGAGGTGAAAACCTGCTGTGCTTTATTAAACCCTTTTGATCAATAGGTTTTTATAAAAACATGTTTTATGCCAAAACTACTCTACACAGGAGAGCTGATATTTTTCACCAGCAAAAGAGTTCCAAGGGTGTTGGCACAGGGAGTTTTGAGAAGCTGGGATGAAGAAGCAGAACACCAAATTTCTCAAAGTGGTGAAAAATATTAGACATTACAGTCTGACAGCTGCACACGTAGGGATGCCTTATCAGTGGGTTTGGTCACTGCAGGGGAACTGAGGCACAAAAACCCTTTTTCCAGCTCGTTCAGGAAATAGCTGATCAGAAATCTTCCTTCACCTTTCTGTGACACCTCTGTGAGCCCGTCAGAGTAATACTGAGAAAAGATGGTTAAAACCCTGAGTGAGGAGCTCGCAGCAGCGCTTCTCCCGGCTCTGCTCGGGTGCTGCAGCACAGGACGGGCCGGGGCTGCCACCTAGAGAGCAGCACTGTCCCCTGCACACTGCCACTGCATACTGCCACTGCATTGCCACCTGCATGCTGCCACTGCCCCCTGCACACTGTCACTGTCCCCTGCACACTGCCCCTGCATTGCCACCTGCATGCTGCCACTGCACACTGCCACCTGTCCCCTGCACACTGTCACTGTCCCCTGCAAACTGCCACCTGCACACTGCACACTGCCACTGCACTGCCACCTGCACACTGCCACTGTCCCCTGCACACTGCCACCTGCACACTGCCACTGTCCCCTGCACACTGTCACTGTCCCCTGCACACTACACCTGCACACTGCCACTGCACACTGCCACTGCATTGCCACCTGCACACTGCCACTGTACTGCCACTGCACTGCCACCTGCACGCTGTCCCCTGCACTGCCACTGCACACCCGTCACCTCTCCTGGGGACAAACACCGCCCAGCCTCTGTGGCCACACTTCTGTTCACAGGGAAAAGCAAGGCACAACTTCCCAGGGATATTCTGGGATTCATATTCTCTGAACCTCAGAGCAAGAGAAAACTATTCTTGTCTGAGTTACTGCTCCTGTGCTGTCCACAGGTGGAATGCATTGTGGAAGATCGTTTACCTGCAGGGAATTGGTAATTGGATTCTGGGTGGGTGTTTTGATTCACTCACCAATTGAATCCAGGTGTGTCAGGACTGTCGGCTGACGCTCACGAGACTGGGCAGCTGGGTGGAGTTGATTCAGAGTCAGTTTAGATGTAATGTAATATAATATAGAATAATAAAATAATTAATTAGCCTTCTGGTAAGATGGAGTCCTCCTCATCATTCCTCCTGGACATTGGGAAATATCCCGGATAAGCCTCGCGCAGCCCTGTGCACACAGCAAACACAGCAAGGAGGGCTGGCTGCTCTGAGACTTACCCCAGCCTCAGGGGTCGCCTGGGGGAGATGAATAATTGTGGTAATAATTGTGATTGCTCTGGGAGGATGTGTGTCTGCTGTTCTCCAGGCTGTTCTGAGGGAAATATTATTGTAGGATCATAGAATCACTGAGTAGTTTGGGTTGGAAGTGACTTTAAAGCTCTTTTAGTCCCAGCCCCTTGCCATGGGCAGGGACACCTTCCACTGTGCCAGGTTGCTCCACGCCCCATCCACCCTGGCCTTGGGCACTTCCAGGGATGGGGCACCTCCAGCTTCTCAGGGCAGCCTGCTCCAGTGTCCCACCATTTTTTGATCTTCCCTCCCCACCATGAGCAATGGTCCACAGCATTTCCCTTAGTCCTGGCTCATTGCTTTGCTCCCCTCAAAAAATTTCTGCTAAAAACCGTAAAACTTTCCTTGGAAGCAAGGAAAGCATTTTTCTATGCTTTCCTCTCTCATCCCACAGGATCATGGCCCCTTCCCTCCTTAGAAGATTAACTATTCCTCTGTTTTGCACCCAGTCCCAAAGGAGAGAGCAGCTTTGCATGCTGTGGAGGATTGTGCTCCTGCTCCCCAAAGAGCTTTCAGCCTTTGAGCTGGAGGCCAGTGCCAACCCTTTCAGATCAGCTTTTCAGCAGGCTGTGTGCCAGGTTGATGGGGCTAGAATGTTCCCTCAGGTCCCTGGTGAGTCCTGTCATTACAGGAGTTACAAGCTCCCTCCCAAGCACTGATGTACCCAGGTCACCTTCCTCCTGCCCTCTCACCCCCTCACAGGGTGAGCTGCTTTGACCTGAAGCCACTAAAAATGTCAAACCTCTATTTTCTGCATTCTGTACTTTTGTAGGCATTGGATCATGTTCTATTCCTGACTGTTTTGGGGTGGCTGAGAGATGATGACTGAACCTGTTGCTGTGTTGTGGTTTTTCCCCTGTACATACAGTGACTGCTGTTTCTCTCTTCCCCCACACTCAAGAAACTCCTCTTCAGGTGTGGTTACAGAAACTGGCTGATTTTTCAAACATGTGGGCTGCCTTGAGGGATCCCTGCAGATTCCAGCGTAGATTTCCCTGCCTCCTCAACCTGCCTTTTCCTGCAGATGATGTGGTCTTTGGGGCATCCCACAGGCACACCATGGCTTGCACAGCCATTGCTCTCTGCTAATTTTTCCATGAATCATTGTTTTAGGGAAATTGTTTGCAGGTGCTCATTGATACCTGCAAAAGGACATAGATCTGATGGGCTAGGTTTGGATTGCTCAGAGGGGAAGGTGTGTGTCCAACAACCCCTGATGTCCCTGTTTGTTTCCCCATCAGAGCCCAAAAAAGGATTTATTTTTTTTCAGTCAGCTACATTTTGCTTTTTTCTGCATGGGTGAATTTTCCCAAAAACAGAATATCCAGCTGGATGGAAAAGAGAAGATGCTGGAGGGAGATCATCACGAAGTGAAAGCAAAGAAAGAAACTAAATCCTGATGCACTATTTCAGTGCTACTTTACCCAAATTTGAAAACACTAGTGGTATTAGGTGGTATCTAGACCTAAGGATGATGATTCTCTACACAATTTTTTGCCACTCATCTGTAGCCTACATAATAAACTTAATGATTTCTGAATATAATGCCCTGCTGACACTGTCCAGACCTCACTGGTAGGAGACATTGATTCAATCAATCAAAATTATTTTTAGATAGAATGTTCCTTACATCACCATAGATATATATTTATGTTTATATTATAACATTTATTCTACAGATAATATATCAAATATTATGCCATCTAGATATTTTATATCTAAAACATATATATCATATTACATTATTTAGATATATTCTATATAATGCAATATACTTTTATGTATAAAATGTCTGTATGCTTGTGTTATATGTGCCACAAGAGAAAAACAGCCAGTTCTATCTTTGTGCAGGAAATTTATTTTGCATAGATTCTGTTAGAGTTTTGTACATTTCATAAAGTTCTGCATACAAGTTTCCCAAGTACTTAAACATAAAAAATGTACAAGTGCTGTGCCAGCAGCACACAGCTGTAATGAGAACATTCATACACAATTTTCACTTCACATGTTTAACATTTTAAAATTATTCTCCCTGTGTTTGTGGCATAATAAGAGTCTTCAGTTAAAATAAGTATATAGATATATTTTGAAAAAGTGCATTCTTTAATAAGACTGAAAGTGCCTCAGCCTCCTAGAGGGGAGGTGGAGGTGCTGAGTGACAGGGATGGCTCTGTCCCAACCTGGCTCTCAGAGCACTTGGGTGATGCAGAGCTGAGCCCTGGGGCTGTGCCTTGGAACAGCACGTAAGAGAAATAGTGTGACATCAACCCCAAACTGGATCCCCAGAGCAGCTCTTCTAAAGCAAATAATTATTGTATTTCTTCATTGTAAAAATAAATAATTTGAAGTTTCTCTAAATAAATAGAATGAATAAATAAATAATAATAATAGAGATCCAAATAAATAACAGCTCCCAATAGCACTGCTTGAAAGAGTATCCTCCTGCTAAGCTCAGGTCTTCTGGCAATCTGGACAGGTGCCTCGAACTCCTTTGAAGCTTAGTTTGTTTCCTCTGGAAGGGCATTGTGGCCCAGGAACCTCAATAAATATTCCAAATTCTCAAAAAAATCATACTCTTCCACTGCCTTCCAGTGATGTTCCTTGAGGGCAGACTGAAAGGAGAGGGTGAAAAGAATCAGTACATGTAAGTTGCATTCTGTTCTCTGACTAGGTTTTGGGTTTTTTTCTTAATAAATAATTTTAAGACCACAAAGGCTCTCTTGAAGATACGGGGGTTTGAATGGCTGAGGAATGTGTTACCTATTGCACCTTGTGCTGTTTGTCAGCCAGGGCTCCAGTCCCCACCTGCACCAGGGCATCTCCACTTGGTGCTGGGCTTTGTCTTAGCAAGGGGACCTTGGGAGGAGGTGACCAGAGCAGAGGGGGCACTGGGGCCACGTGCCAGCTGCTGGCTGGAAGCTGCTGCCATTGCCACACGGCCAGGAGTGTGGCAGGGGTGCTTTGGTCAGACACTTGGTCTCAGTGCAGCCAGGAAAAACCACACAATTCTTTGTGGTCCTCTAAAACAGGAGGAAAGAGCGAGTAGGGAATCAGCCCAGACATACCATCCACCCGGTGCATGACCCTGCATAAGCCTGGATCTTCTTCAGTTTCAGAATTATGTGTGTGTGCTCTTCTTTGCTGTTTTGGAGGGCTTCAATAAATCCTTCCAGATAGGTGGCTGCATTCCCTCCCGCCTCCATCGTGTTGTTCTGGAATAACAAAGTTTAGTAATTTTGTCTTTTCTCTACTGTATTCCTGGAACAGATTACATCACGTTAATGCAATCAAAATGCCTGCTATGAGAAATAATCTTGCACAATAATTTGAGGCCAAAATTACATAATGATTATTATAAAATTATATAATAATCTATAGAGTAGAAAGGCAATTGTGAAATCCAGTGTTTTCCTTTTGCTGAAGGCTGATGTTACCTTCACAAGTTACAGAGTCTGTGGAGGTGGAACTAGGCAAGACTGGGCCTAGTAAAAATACAAATCATTTGTATTTTTATTGCCTCCTTAGTTGACTCCGGCATGGCAAGGCAGTGGTTCTTTGGAGAATCTTTAACCTCCAGCTTTGCTACCTGGGCTTTGCCTCTCCTGAGCTTCCCCAGGAAACACACTGCCACTGCTGCTGCCAGCATTGCTCTCTAATTACATGGGTATTTTTTTCCCCCAAAAAGGCAGGGAAGCAGCCTGTTCCCCAATTTCCAATGGCAGTAAGGTGTCTGTCTCCATCTGACTCTGGAAGACAGTCAGTTCTCTTTATCTGCCCCTGAAAAGAGAGATAACCAATGCTGTCTGGGGCCAGCTGTTCTGCACCGCTGTACTGAGGGCAGAGCCCCGAGCACTGGTGTTTCAGGGAGATCTTTGATAACTCTGGAGGGAGCAGAGCCCTGCATGTGATCTCCCAGCAGACATAACCCCACCATGGTGCTCCCAAAAATCCAAAAGGGTGACTTGGCTGCCATCTAAGACCTGGTTTACGAGCACAAGAGCATCCTGAATGGTCTGTAACAACATCTGCATTCCCCCTCCCTCTCAAAAAGCAGCTAGCCACCCCAGGAGCCCACAGCATTGCAAAGTGAACCTCACAGAGCTCTTACCAGATGCAGGATTTCGCTGCTGCCCTGGAAGAGATTGGTAGAAATCACATTAGCAGGTTCCTTGCTAACACAGAAAGTCAGGCAGGGGGCACAGAGAAAATGGACCAACCTTAGAGCTTAGCTTCCGAAGGACGTGGATGGTTTCCTTGAAGAGGGCACTGCTAGGGCAGGCTGTGCCTGTGCTGTGTGGTGCCGGGGACACCAGGCACAGCACTGACAGCATGACCCCAAGCAGGCATAGCATGGTGGCAAAGGGGCTGTGCTCCCCTCCTTGGACTGGCTAATCTGCCTGCTGGCTGCCTCTTATATGTGCTCTGTTGCAAGGAAGTGATTAATACCCAACCACAAACATGCTTAAACTGAAGGCGAGTGATCACCTGTAGAACAGAAGCTCATAGTGTCTTATCTGATAGAGGAAACTACATGTTTCTAAAATAAGGACATCCCCAGAAGTTCAGCAGGACCTACGTAATGCAGAAGTTTGAGCCATTCTGATTTTAAATGCTGGAGCATCTTTATGAACTGATATTGTCTAAAGGTTGATGCAAAGTAACTGTCTTGGTTCTTTGCATCCATATTTGCCCTACTTAATATTGCAATGACATTAAATCACATTTAGTCACTTCTACTAATTAGTTCTCTGCCCTTGTTCTGTGTGTTTGTCATTAGAACCCCATTAATTACTCAATTGTGCCATGCTCAGACATAAATGACAATTTTGAGACTCCTTCTGACACCATGCAGGGCCTGTGCTGGGGTAGCTCAGTGTCTTGGGGGGAAAGAAAAGCAGGTCCTCTGCTCTTTTTAAGGAGCTTTTGTCCAGTTTCTGTGCTCTCCTGAGGAGGTTTGAACCATTTGTTTGGTATCTCATTATACTTCATCTGCAGGAAGCTTGCCTGATGGGGTACCTAGCACTGATGATTGATGGGGACACTGACAGAATTGCTGCAGGTGGGCTCTGGGGTGGCCACAGTGGGTCTTGGGTGTGCAGAGCCCTCTCCTGCTCCCCAGTCCCCATCAGGGCTGCCTTTGACCCTGCTGCACAGCTCCTCTTCACTGGTCCCAAGAGGAATGAGCACCATGCCAGGATTACACCTGCAGGACATCAGGTCTTTACTATCCAAAACCTCAGAATGTTATGTTTACATGTTTTTTGATTTAAATTATGCTATTTCAGTCCTGCAGGGGTTTATTATGTAACTGACATGCTTTAATGTGCATTAGGTTTTCTTGCCCTTAAAAAACCTCAAGTGGTGCACAGCTAGAGAGATGGCTTTATTTGTGCCTTTTCCCTGAGATAAGGGCAGGTGGCCCCCACACACAGGTGCCATCCAAGCTGATGAGAGCCCAAATGCTGCTTTTTCCACACTCATGGCATTTTCCTACTGGTACCTAAGCTGATGCTTCACAGAACACATAGTGTCATTGGTTTCCTTGCATGATATTGATTGAATCAGAAGACACTGTCTTGTTAGCTACAAACCAGGTTTGGAGATGCTGCCAGGCACTTCTCTCCCTTGAGGAGCCACCTTGTTCAGTTTTTTGGTTTCAGTCATTTTGCTAATTGGTGAGTAAGGCATCTCTCGTGCTGTTCCCTTCAGCTCAGCCTTCAGGAGCCTTTGCTGGAAGAGCCACCCTGGAAGCAGCAGCCAGGTGTGGAGCAGGACGTGCTCCCTTTCCTGCGTGCCCTGGGTATGCTGCTCTGGGACCTGGGCTGGTTTTCCTGCCTTGCCACTGGTGTTCCCAATGTTTCCCTGTGGTCAGAAGAAGCTTTACTCTAGACTTGAGTTTAACCCCCTGTGTGTTACCTTAGTGGGGCAGCGTGCATTGGAATGTTTGCCCCCATCTCTGGGGGGTTCAGGACCCTGCCTGTCCCTGGCACTGCTGTGGCAGTGGAGATAAAACAGATTACAGCATGGAATGGAAGGATTATTAAATGGAAGGAATGGATGGTATGTGTTGAATCATAGAACCATAGAATGGGTTGGGTTGGAAGGGATCTTTAAAGGTCAATTTGTTCCAACCCTTTGAGTGCCATCTAACCTTACCCAGCCTGGATGGCTGAACCTGCTGGTACCATAAATTCCAGCCAGGTTCAAAATGCAGGGAATTCCTTCCCTTGGAAAAAGCAGTAGGAAATAAGGCTGCAGCTAAACCTTTTGGTGAGCACTGGGGATTTTGCTTTTATCTCCAAAATATCTAAAGAAATGAGAGTTCCGTTCGAGAGGGCAGAAGGGAAAGGTGTGGGCAGGATGGACTTTTACTGCTGGAAAAACACAAATTGTGAAGTTGGGACTCTACCTTCTTCTCTTTGTTCTTTTTTAAGCCACTAATGACATGCAAATACTTTCTTAGATTGCAGCCTTAGATTGCAGGGTGGAAAAAAAAGAGGTGATAAAACCAGAAAGGAAGATGAAATTTGTGGTCTACTTGCGTATGCACACTCAGCCATCAATCTCACACACACCAACTCCTCCAAATACTCAGAGGTGAAACTGCTGTGACCACCCTGCTCCCCTCAAGGGTGTATCAGCACTGACCTTTCCTTCTTGTTCTGTACGGAAGGGATGACTGCTGTAGGAATCTGACAGGGCTGCAGGGGGTTTCCAGCCAGGGCTCATGCAGCAGTACCTCCATCCAACTCCACCCTCCACCTCCACCAAAACATCCCACAAGGATGAGCACTGAGGAGATGTAAGTCTCTGATATGATTCCAGTCCTAGGCAGAGCCATACGAAGTACCCATATCCTAGTCAGACATGGAATTAAATCAATGAACAGAAAATGGCCCAGCCCATTAGGAATTAACCAAAAGCTTGACAAAAAATTAACCAACAAACTGAAAATATAACAGAAAAATAAACTGAAAACTAACAAAATTGTTCATTTTTCTAAACCTGGAGGGATGTGGAGCTTCAGTTTTGTGAGCTGGGCTCTATGTAACTGAAGTAGAAATCCTGGTGAGAAGTCTCAGCAATGGTACAGAGACTATTCTTCCCCTGTGAAGGATTTGGACAATGTCAGGTTCATCACCACATAAGTGACCATTATAGAATTGTCACACTCATGTAACTCACCAGGGTGAAAATTCAGCCAGCTGAAAGGTGACACAAGCTCTTGTGAGGCTTCCTGTGCTATCAGGGAGAAAGCAAACAGTTTTGACAATTCTAATTTGTGACACTCTATCTCAAAGCTATCTTCTTTCTGTCATTCCTCTGTGAAAAGATTGATCAGCACCTCCTTTGAGTCCTCTGGATATCCCTGTCACACACATGCCAAGTCCATCTCTTGCATTCTTGCACAACCTTGAACTGTTCTGATTTCTTCCAGATGTTTGCCCCTGCCACGTTTCTGGCTGGCAGCTGCACTTGCACACCTCTGACAGACCAAACCATCAGGCTCCTCAGCCTTGATGGCCTCCCTCTGCCCCTCCTTGGCCCTTTCACTTGGAATGAATCCTGAACAGGAAAGCTGAAATGGTTTACCATGTCCTTTGCACCAGCAGACCGACGCTGTGCTCCGTGGTTCTGGAAGGAGTTAAGCAGTGTTCTGCCTCTGTGGTCTGCCCCTGCAGAAAGGAGGAAGCCATGCCTCTCCCTGCCCTGCAGAGAGACTTTACAGGCTGCTCAGAAGCACCAGAAGCTGAGATCACTGTGGCTGGTGACTGTGCTTGGTCGGGGCATCTGCAGCAGATGTGTGGCTCTGCTCCCAGCCCAAGGACATTCCTTTTGTGTTTCATGCTCTGGCTGTGGTCACTGGTCTGTGGCCAGCTGTCTGACCAGTGGGCTGTCATCCTTGGAAAGGGGCCCTTGGAGCAGGGGGCCAAATCAGGCTAATTGGAGAGCAGAGGCTACATGTTTTGAAATAGTCTCTGGAGAGAGAAGGATTTTTTATTTAATCCGAAGGTATTCCCCATGTTTGTATGACTTCTTCTGCAGCTACTCAAAATAAGTGCCTGTGAGTCACAGAGGCCTGTCCTTGCCTTGCAGGACCCAGTGGGGGAATTGTACATCAGAAATTAATCCAAAGATGACTCATCCAGCAGATCTCAACCCCCTGGATCCCTGCCCTCTGCTGCAATCCCTTTGTCTGTCGAGGCTCTGCCAAGGTCTCCCTAGCTGATGGGGGTCAGCAGGGCTCCCTCTGTCTCCTTTAGCCTGTTAAAGGCATGTTTTAGGACTCATAGATAGAACTTTTTGTAACTACACAACTTTGGAAAAGCAAGGAAAACCTCCCTCCTTGCTCAGAGAAATGTCCTGGAGATGCACAACAAATTCTCAGAAACCTTTCAGGAAAACATTTCAGGAAAACATTTCAGGAAAAATTAGAGATAAATTGTGGATTTCAGTGTTCAATTCTAAGAAGTGAGATGCCTGTTTGATCAGAAAGGATTTCACAGGCAGCCTTGGCACTTCTCCACCCCCAGTGAGTCAGGTTGGTGCTCACAGGACAATAAACATTACTACATGCATACTTCAACTTCCAGAGAAAGTAGAATAGTCTTCCCTTATTTTTTGAAAAAAAAAAAAAAAAAAAAAAAAATCTACAGTTTCTTATGCCTTCCCACACAGAGGAAGAAATTGCAAGACATCTCTAGACTTGGGTTTATGGTGTAAAAGCCATTCCAGCTCCCTCAGGACCTCATGTGCACCCTGGGAGCAGCCACCACCTTGCAGCTCCTGCATCTTTAAGCTGGAGCCTGTCACCCATGTGCAGTGGCCTTGTTAGCTGTTGATTAGCCCCCAGAGAAGGACAACTGTGTATTTAATGATGATTCATTGCATTCCCAGTCACTTGTCTGAAATCAAGCGAGTCTGAGAGAAACACAGATGATCAATCCAAAAAGTCTGTAATGGGTATTTTTCAAGCCTCACCCACTGACCTGATTAAATTTGGATCCAGACAGGTGGTGTCCAGAAAGGGACACTTAATTTTTCAGTTTCAAAGACATCACGTATGAATGAGGAAATAAAAAAGAGGTTTTCCAAAGCCTGTGGGATCATGTTGTGCAGAAAATAGAAGGTTTGTGAATCCTGACAAGTGACTAATGAGAATTACAGATGAAAAAGGAAGTAAAGTATCAACAGAAAATGAGTAGTCAAATGTTTAAAAAAAGAAGACAGGGGAATTACCCTCGTAGAGGGTAAGCCCAGATCTGGCTGCTGATTGCTCCCTGATGGAGCTGAGGCTGCATTCACCTGGTTGTGATAGCACCAGCACCCTCTGTGCACAGCTGATCTCCATTTCTCTCACCCTCAGTGCTAAGAAGCCAGGGCAAGAGAAGTGCTGGGATGGCAGGGGAAGGATGGGGCATGGGAACAGCATTTCCATGTCCAAGCTGCTTTCTGTCAGGTCTGCCCTGGCATTAATGAAGGTGATCCTCTGGCAGGGATCTTGCCTGTGGGCTGGGGCACAGCTGCCTCATTCCCCTGTGCAGCTACTCCAGAGCCATCTGCAGCCTGGAAAGTGGGACTCTAGGAGAGACAGCCCCAGACCAAGCTGAAAAACGTGGCCTTGGGGAGCTGGTGCCTGTGAGTTGTGTGTCCCACGTGCTCTCAGTGTCTCTTGGCAAACCTTCCCCCAGACCTGCTTGCTGTGGGGGCACAGGACAGCTGCCAGCATTAAAGATTTGGAGAGCATCCAAAAGACTGTGCCTGGTCCTACACAGAGTGCAGGGCTTCTTCCACCCTTGGAGAGCTCACATATGGAGCTCACATATCCTTATGGATCTCATAAACACAGGCAGGTCTAGGCATGTGGTACGTACCCCAAAGGAGTTTGGCAGACTGGAGGGGGTCTGTGCTCCTGTCACTGTGTTGGGGAGATGGGTTTTACTGTGAATAATTTCTTGCTTATCAAATGGGGAATGCTAAATATAACTCACACCTACAGCTTCTAAAAGTAGCACATGGCTCCGTGCAGCTCACCTTCCCCCGCGGTGCCACCAGCTCACACATCTTGTCCCCTGCTGAGGCTCACAGAGCTGCTTTTCCTGCCTCGGTGTAAGGAATGCAGCTGTCATCTGTTAATGGGAAAGCTGCTTCCAATACAAACAACCTGCAGCAGCCCTCGAAAGTCAAAGTCACCGCTTGACTGAGACATCAAGGCAGGTGTGTTTTGTTGTATTATGATGATGCAAGATCTTGTCAGGGTTGTTAGAGCTGTGATGAAGCTGTTGGGGTTATCATGTTCAGGCAGCTGTGCTCAGCACACCCGTGCTCTCAGTGCTGGTGGTCAGACTGTCCCGCCTGCTGAAACCAGGCATTTCCTTCACTGCTGTTTGCACACCAGTTTCTGCTTGCCTTCACGGTATCAGGTTATTTCAGAGCCACTGTGGGATCAGAGATGACAGCAGGGCCCCTGGAAGCCCTGGCCAAATGGACATTCCCCTTGCCAGGCCAGGGTGGTGAAGAGGAAGGGCTGTGCCATGCTTGAGGGCTTTACAGGGTGCTGCTGGCATCATGGCTGGGAGGCCTGTGACCTGCACCCCACTGCCTGCACCCCACTCTCTTCACCCCCTGCCTGCACCCCCTGCCTGCACCCCCTGCCTTCACCCCCTGCCTTCACCCCCTGCCTTCATCCCCTGCCTGCACCCCCTGCCTTCATCCCCTGCCTTCATCCCCTGCCTTCATCCCCTGCCTTCACCCCCTGCCTTCACCCCCTGCCTTCATCCCCTGCCTGCACCCCCTGCCTTCATCCCCTGCCTTCATCCCCTGCCTGCACCCCCTGCCTGCACCCCCTGCCTTCACCCCCTGCCTTCACCCCCTGCCTTCACCCCCTGCCTTCACCCACTGCCTTCACCCCCTGCCTTCACCCCCTGCCTTCATCCACTGCCTTCACCCCCTGCCTGCACCCACTGCCTTCATCCCCTGCCTTCATCCCCTGCCTTCACCCCCTGCCTTCACCCCCTGCCTGCACCCCCTGCCTTCACCCCCTGCCTTCACCCCCTGCCTTCACCCCCTGCCTTCATCCCCTGCCTTCATCCCCTGCCTGCACCCACTGCCTGCACCCCCTGCCTTCACCCCCTGCCTGCCCGCACTCCCCGCACCCTGCAGCCCCAGAGCTGTCCCACAGGCCGGTGCTTTCCCTGGCAGTCTGCTGCCCTGGGCAACAGCTCCAGCTGCGTTTTCCTGTGGCCAGCCCAGTGTTGACTTGGAGTTATTTAATGCTTCATTTTTCCCTCCTGTCTGTTTGTCAGAATTTCCTGGACTGCTGTGCCAAGAATGCTCAGCCTGATTAATGTTTCCCCTGTAAAATTCTGATATTATTCTCCTTTCCATATACATGTGATTCTGAGACTTCAGATGGGTGAATTTAAAATTTAGCGTAAAACATGTAAATGTAATTTCAAATAATGTATCGGAAATATTAAGCACCTCATTGCTAATGAAAACTTTGAAATTCAGGAAGGATTTCTTCAGGGTGGTTCTCATTATTCCTTGCACTGGCGCAGCACTGGATGAGATGGAGCTCAGGAGCAGAGATTTTCCTGACTTTTAAACCTGAGGGAGTTCAGCTGGATATTCATTCATTTCTCTGATCTTACTAAACAGATTCAGGGTTTGGTTTGATTTCCATTTTCCTCAGTTCTTTCAAGAATTCAATACAAAACAATGCACAATGACCTTGCCCATGGAGCCTGGCTGTTTGTGGCATCCAGGGACAGTCAGGTCACTTGCCCCCATCCAGGGCTGGTGGCTGTGTCCCCACTGTGGAGGTTTTTGAGGCTACTGCCCCTGTGTCAGGAGTCTGGGCTCTGCCACATACAGGTTTGCATGGGGAGGTGCTGTTTGATGCAAAGCACCTGCTTTTGTTTCTACCATTGGAAGTGTGTCTCTGCAAAATGGGATGTGCTCTGCACTGTGGAAGGGGTGGGATGTGTGTAGGAGCCAACCCCTGCTGTAGCAAGCCCTGTCGAGGGCCACCATGCTGCCAGCAGGAAAAACCTGCCGGTTTTTGGAGGTTTCTGTGAGGCATTCTCTGTGTCCATGGGTGCTTGCCATGGTGGCTGTATGTCTCTGGCTGTTTGGGTGTTCATTCCTGCCTCACCTGGGCTGTCCCTCCATCCCAATCCTCTTGGTGAACATGGATGCTTCTCAGATTTCAGGGCTGAGAGCTCTTCACACCAGTGAAGGCAAGGGGATGGTTCTCAGCTGTGACAAGTTAAAGCTCTTCCTCGGTTGTGACAAGTGAAAGCTCTTCCTCTTTCACAGCACTGTGGATGTGGCAGGGACATGGCACACCCAGGAATGAGTTACCCTGGACAAGAGGACAAATCTTAAAAGTTCAAGCACAGCAGGTCTCAGTAAAGCTGAGTTCAGGGCCAGGCTGCAGCAAGTGGCTCTGGGCTCAGGAAGGTGATGGGTAGGTGAGACACAGGGTGCTCACCCTGATCAGGGGCATCGCCCTATTGCTGGCAGCACCTGTTGTGTCCATCCCACTTGGGAATCAAACAGCTTCCCTGAACAGCACTGAAAACACTCATCCTTCACAAATAAAGGACTCTAAATTACGTAGGAAATGTTGTTTATTTTTGTAAAGGTGCATTTACATTAACGGAAGGTTGCAAACATTCAATAACAGATACATAAATGTACGTGGCACATGACAGGAGCCCTTAAAAAACAGTCCTTGCAGGAACATTCTCCTTCAATGCTTTTTTATTAATCATTAACTTCCAGAATCTTAACTGATAGCTTTACATGGGTATGCACTTTGTGAGTACCTGCCATAGCTATGGCTACTTAAACAGTTTGAAAAACAAGTATTGTCTGATTCAGTTCAGTAGAATTCAGCTCACATGAGATGTGGGAAACACCTCGTATCAGCTGAGTGAACTGGAGGAAAAACAAACAAGATCTCTTTGCTTTGTTACCCAGTCTGGCTGGATGATATGGCTCTGCTTCACCAACAATAAAACACGTAGTGGTTGAAGTTACCCCCTGGATCTGAATCCTCAGAGGGAGTGGAGGTGGGAGTGCACAACTGAAGTGAAACTTCTGCAGTCCTGGAGCTAGTTCAGGAGCCAAGGGGAAGTGAATGGGCTGGGTGGCACCAATGGCCTTGTCCCTGTCCCACAGGCTGACTTCAACCCAGCTCTGAGAGCCCTGGGGCTGTGGCTTGGGACACCGTGAGAGAAATATTGTGTCAGCCAATCCCAAAGCACATCCCCAGAGCTCCTCCTCTCACACCATCACACAGCAGTTTCCTAAAGCAAATACTTAAGTACAGCAGCATCACAATAAATATCTCAAAGTCTCAATAAATAAATAAATAAATAAATAATAAAACCTGCTCTTTCATTATGAAAAATACATAAGTTAAAATATTAAAATTATCTAAAATATTTAAATATTTAGGTGCTTGTCTTTTGAAAAATCAGCATGTTTCAATCATTATAGTGAACATTACTGCTGTTATAACATCACTTTTTATGCATATATTTATATATACAATGTATCTCTCTATATATAAATATTTTATGACCACATTCCTGAGGATAAGTTAATTGAGTCACAGTTTGGTTGCAACAGAATTCAGGTTCTTCTTTTCTTCTCAGCTTTGGACTAACTGCTCTATTTAGACACTTTGAATTTTCTCAGAGAGCAATCTCAAGAACCTGTCTAGCGTGTCCAGGAAGTCATCCCATGTTACTTTTGCAGTCTGACATTCCTTATCCAGATCCTTTAAAAAAAAAGACACAGTAATTCAGCCATGTAACTTGGGTATCACACTGAAGTCTGTGCTATTTGGCACCTGCACTGACAAGTGGGCTGTAAGAGCCCACAGTGTGATTTGGAGAGCTGGGTGAGCTGCCCTGGAGCTCCAAGGCAGGGTGGTGATGTGTGGGTGACAGTTCATCACCCGGCAGCATGCTCAGTGCCCTGAGCCCCGCTGCTGTCCCAGCTTCTACTCTCATTTGAGGTTTTTCTCATATTATTATCTTCCTTGCAATTTGGGTTACCACAGGAAAAGATGTCAGAGTGTGATCTAAGGAAGAAGGTGGATGTATTTGCACTCTTCTTAAGGATATGATTTTCAGAAGAGATTTCTAGTGTCCACTAGAGCCAGTTCAGTGCCATCCCAGCTGCCACACCCCAGCACTGAACAGCCTTTGCTGATTATTTTGCTATTAAGTACCACAAAGCCAAACTTACTTTGGGGAGGATGTTTCTGTAGGTGTCAAGTCTGGTCAGTTTTCTGGCAATGAATTTGCTGTAAGTGTCAAGATCTGTCAAGGTGCTAATAAAGGTTTTCAGGTGGCTGTGCATGCATCTCTCCACCTGCAGGGATAGGGAAGAGTTATTTCAGCAGTTATTTCAATGGTAATAATTGGTAACATATAAATAAAACATCATATCCCAGGAATTTAAATACCCACGAAAAATAATAACCTACAAGAATGAAGAGCTGTGTTTTCCACACTAGCTCTGATTCTGTATTCAGCCATTTACTGGACACCAAATTTAGGAAATCACAGTACAATCTATAATTTTCATTCAAGAACATGCCAGGGTCCAAAAACTCCCAGCTGCCTTAAATAAGTTGCAGGTGCCTCTAGAAACTGGGCACACAAAATTTGGGTGTCTTCAATTCTGGAGATATTTGTTCCTCAAGGAAAAGGAGGTCCAACCCTGCATTAGAGCTTCATGTCTTGCTGTTGTGTCTTTCTTGAAACTGGATCAGAATTGTCTTAATGAAATAAATGCAATTATTGCTGCTGTTGTAAATTTTCAACTTTTCTCCCTGAAACTAAGAGGGACTGATGGCATTTGTCTTCTGTTCACTTTTAACAGGACATGGGCTGCTGTTTCTCATTGGTACTCCTTGTGGCCTCCATAAAAAATCATTTTTTTCACTGGAATTCAGGAAAGTACAGGTCAGTGACATGAATGGGTATGTATTGGATGTGGGCTACGCACTGTTCTAAAAATAAGGGATCAGAGTGAATTTGTGAAGCTTCCAAGAAGATGCTGGTGCACATCTAAGACCTTTGCCCATTGAGAGAACTACTGAAGCATTTTAGCACTGGCAGCAGCTTTCTGTACCTGCTTGTTACAAGCAGGAATTTTGCAAGAATCTCTTCTTGCAAAAATTTTTAATTTCTCTAGGTTTGTAAAGCTATCTTACTGCTATTAGAATTCTGAAGTGGGAAAGAAATGTGGGGATTTTAGACAATAATTTTAAATAGAAGTATGTGGTTTCTTACCGTAGCGTTCACAGTTGCAAGGTTGGGAACCTGCTCAAGAGAAAATGAAGTTAGTAACTTCAGAATAGGACCTGGAATAGAAGGGCAGCTAGGGAAAAGTTGTTCAAAATTAAGGAACTTACTGCATTTAAATTTAGTTTCTTGATATCTTGGAGAAGTTCTCGAATGATCAATCCCACCAAAGCCCTGGAGCGCTCCTCCTGCAGTTGTGCTGAGCTGCCCAGCACCCCCAGACCCAGCAGAGCCACAACCTGGACCAGCATTTTGAGAGTCAGCTCTGCTCCTCAGCTGGGTGAACTGTGTGTGGCTCTGCCTTGGGCTCCTTTTATATACACAGTGCTGCAGGAAATGATTAATATCTCACCACAAACATGCTCTTGCTAAAGGGAGGAGGGGAAGAGTTACCTGAAGAATGGAATTTTATTCAAATGAGTAAGAGTCTATGCACTTGGTGCATCAATTTTATAGACTGAACCCCTTTGCAATATGTATTTCCAAAGCAAACTGTACAACCCTTTAGTGTGGATACAGTGCAGAGAGATATCTGGATCCATCTGAAGTTATTAGACTATACAAACATGTAGACAAATGTGCACACAATTGTGGATGCTGGAAAACTAAATCTTGCTTTATATTAGTTTCTCAGCACTTTCGAAAATTTGGAGGTAATTTGAAGAAAATGTACATGTTTCCTCAGAAAACTAGGGCTATAGTTCTCAGTATTACTAGATTTATGTTTTTTTAAGATTTATTATAAAACTACCAAAATTATTGAGTAGAGTTTCTACAGGAATTCTGTCTAATTCAGGAAATATACTACAACCTGACTGAGTCAGGACTGAGACCCCAAAGTGTTGGTGTTCTTAGGAAAGGCACTGTGGCTTCAGGATAGATTTTTCAGCTGTCTATGGAGGAAACAAACTAAACAGTAACTGAGAAATTTTGCAATCAAACATCATTTAATATGGGCAGAGTTGCACGGGACAAGCTAATTATGAATATCAAGTGGAGAAATTCAGTAAAGAATGATTCAGAAGTCTGCTGACCTGTGAATAAAAAAAAAAAATCAGATTTCTTAAGAACAGCTGTCCCCTGGGTTGCATTAGAGGAAGATCACCATGGATGCTGCAGCCCTGGCAGAGAGAGGTTAGATCAACTATTCCCTGGACAGGATGGCTGTGTCACCTCTCACTGACTTAGCCTGGGGCTACAAGTGAGGATGGGAACCAAGCTGTAGTTTTCCATCTTCTATTTAACATATGAAAAAAAGGTTTTCAAATCAGAGTGTTACCAGGATATTTATTCACTCCTGGATTATTGAGGATGCACTTGTGGGTGCTGGGTGAGGTTGTAGCCATATCCTGGGAAGGAAAAGGAACCCTCTACTCAATATTTTCTCCAAACCTAACACACTTCTGGAGCCAATAGTAGAAGTACACACTCTGTCTTCCAGAAATTTTGTTAGACTGTACTTTTCTCTTTAATACAATATTTCTGATGAAAATCCTGACTAATACTGGACCCAGACCAGATCTTTACAGCCAAGGAGAGGTATGACCTTGCAAGCTGATGGTGAATTTCTTGTACAGTGATATATTTAATGCAGTAATTTCCGTTTTTATCACCTAGTTTGCTTATGAAAACATATTGTAGCCTTGGACAAAAATATGAATAAATATTTTTCTACTAACCAAAGCAGAACTCCAAGGAGCAAATTATTTTTAACAAATGTTAAGTATGACACAATCTGCCTTGCTCTCTTTGTGTTTGTTATTGCTCTCTAGGAATGAAAGAAATTTTAAAAGCAGATTGTCCCTTGAGCATGCTGTGCCATTATTCTGGATAGACCATGCTGAGTGATCTTCAGGGAAGGCAACACTCCCTCAGCCTACATGCAGGTGCTTTGTCACCTCCAGCTCAGGGAACTGGATGCTCCTTTTGCTTTCATTCCTGTATGGTCAGGTATGTTGACACATGCAATTTTGCATTTTTCCATTTTTCAGTTGTATTTTGTTAAATTCACTGAATACATTCCTCTCCTGAAAAGTCAACCCTATGATAAAAATCTTCTTTTCTCCAGTTGTATTAGTGTAGCCCTTGCACCATGACAAACAGAGATGACACTGTGAATTTGGATAGTCTTTAAAAGATGTGAAGTAAGAGGCAAAAAGAGAAAGCATATCTCACACGTCAGTGTTAGATCAGATCACATCATCAGCAGGCTTTCTTCCAGCTACCTCTGTTTCTCCATATCTATATGGTTCATCTCAGGGGTAGTTTCCAGCAGTGACCCATCGCTTCCTCATCATTTTACTAGTATTTCAGCTGTCCTTAATAATTCCTTCCACATTCCATCAATAATCTATGACATTTCTCTGGTAATTCCCAGAGAAATTTTTTAGTACGGCTGTCAGGGTCATGCATATTTCAGGATTAGCTTTTTACCGTCCTGGACATAGTTTCATCCCCAGGCAGGGGACATGATGTGCAGGCAAGGGCTGGAGACTGGCTGAAAACCAACTAACAAGTGTAAAATGTATTAGTAAGAAAAGTTCAGATACAGCAAGTGATTTACAACAGGCCTGTGAGTACAAAGGAGTTACTCATGCAATTGGTTACATCCCACAATCAGGGCACTTGCCAGAAAAAACAGAATCCAGTGTTAAAACCTGAAGTGATAATCTGAGATAAATGCCAGGACTATGACTTTCACGATTACTTTATTGGATTCAGTCTAGAACATTAGAGTAAGTAAATAGCTGTGCTGAGGAGACTGTGGAAAAACAGTGTAGCTGTCTGGTGTCAGCATCATCACTCTGAGGGAGTATTTTTTTGGGTAAAGGCTTTTGCGAGACGCTTTGTTGTTTGCTGCCATGTGCAGGACAGAATAAGATGTCATGCCTTACATCTCCACAGCTTGCTTGTGCATCCCACAGGGAGTGTGCACATCTATAAAATGGGAGTCAGGACGAAAATGAATTAGAAGAAAAAGAAAAAGAAACAAAAATCTACACCAGGCAAACCTCGCTGATGTTTGTGATCCTTCAGTGATACTTGGCCACTCGGTGTGTGTGTTTTGGCCATTTGCCTCCCTAATCATTGCACTTTATGCCTTGTCCTTCCAAGAGGACATCACACTCAATTCTGGCAAGGATTATCCCTGGTTTGTGATTCAAAAAGTTCATTATTACTTTTTTTATTATTTTTATATCTGGTGAGGAAACTGCCTGTGAAAACTTCATTGTTCTGCCTCCATTTGGTAGGATATCATCGCAATGATAAGATGTTTCATCCTCTGAAGAAAATGTCTTCAAACATTTCAACATTTTAGCCCTCAGCCTGTCATGCCAGGAGCCCAGCAATCCCTTCACCTTCACCCACATCAAAGAACAATTTAGCTGTGAGCAAGTGTCACCCCAGCTCTATACTGACTACTTTATAATGCTCTAGAAACATCCAGGGCCAGGCTGAGCTGGGTGCTGAGCTACCTGAAGATGCCCCTGCCCTTTGCAGGGCATTTGGAATAGATGAGCTTTAAAGGTCCCTCCCAACACAAATTATTCTATGATTATATGAAAGCTCATCAATCACCCTATTTTTAGTAGAAAAGCCTGATAGAGAACTGGTTTCCAGATCCTGCCACAGCTCAGGCTGAACTGATGGCTCCATAAGCAGCTCCTCAGCTTTCTGCTGGTCCCAGGGTGTGTTTATCTTCCTCCGCTCCCAGAAATTCCCACTGTCCTCTGGATTTTCCTGGATTGTCAGCAGTCATCCACAGTCACACTGCAGAGAGCCTTAGAAGCTCAAAAATTAATTGCATGTCCTTCAGACTTGGATAGTTTACTTAAATAGTTTCTGTGAGGGGATATTTTTATGAATACAACTCTTATGTTTTGTTGACCAGCTCTCTTTCATACATCCGGTTTACAGAATCTTTGCTCCAAATTTCTGCAATCCATGAGTAATAACAGCTGTGAGTTTGTGGCAAAAGAAGGCCCTCAAAAAGACAGCCCAGTTACAGAGGGCTACATGGTCAACAAACAGGTTGTCCTCTGCAGAGACATCTCAGACTCTGGCTCATTCTATATCCTGTATCTGTGCTTAAAGAAAGTCTCCCCAAAACATTAAACTTCAAACTGGAGGAGCATTTTGCAAAATCATTAGCCTTGAATCTCTGTGACAGTTTTCTCTATCTGTAAAACAACAAATTCCTTCCAAATATGTACAAGCCTGTTCTAAGAAACCTGCAAAAGCCCTTTCTAGGAAACAGGGTACCTCCGGCAAGTTAGCTGTGTTGACCTATATTGGAGAGTGGAGAAGAGGAAGATCTGTGTACAGTCATCAGTGGAAATTTCATCAGCCCATGGGCTATTTCTGTTTGCTCAGAGGTGCCTGAAGGTGTCCAAAGCCCAAGAAGTTCTTCTGGTCATGGAGAACAGTGCTGGAAGACACGGTGGGAGGAAGGATGCCCTCTGTTCTGGCTCCAAAGAGAACCACAGGTTAATGAGATGGATTTAATGTCTCTGAACAGAGCATATTGCACTAACCTTGCACTGTTAGTATGGTTAATACTGAAAAATTCTGTATGTTTCAGGCCATAATTCAAGTAGTAAGGGAGCCCACACCCACAGGCTTCTTTGCTGTCCACTACATGCAGTCACATAGTGTTTGATTTCTTCAGTAGTGATGAGATTACTGGAAACCAGGTGGTGAAACATGGGTGAATCAACTACTGCACTGCAAGACATTGAATTACTCTCACACTCAACTTCCCACTAAACTGAGCTGAAAATTTAGTTATTTTTTGGACGCCCACTTTGAAATGACCTTGTGAAAAATAGTACATTTCTTCCATGCTCAGTAATCTCAATTTATTTACTCTTCTTCCAATAACTTGTTTTGAAATGTGTATACATTTGCAAACATATAAAACTTCCTCCTGGAACTATCAAGACCAATTATTGGGTGATCTTGATTAAATAATTATGTTAATTAAATTTACTCAACCAAATTCCTGAGGGAATAAAGGAGTAGAATCATAGAATCTAATGATCATGGAATGGTTTGGGTTGGAAGGAACCTTAAAGATCCTCTCACTTCCCCGTGGGCAGGGAACCATGGGCAGAGTAAGAGAAATATTTGTGTCAGAAAGTTAATGTATCTCGCCTAGGTTTTATTTCCAGTTTGTCAAGGAAGCTTTACAGATGTTTTGTCATAAAAACCACAAGTGCAGATAGCAACTGCAGATAGCAGATAGCATTAGTAAACGCTTTGTGAGATCAAATGAGGACACCAGAGATGGAATGATATGATGAGAGCTTTAACTTCCAGTTCTGATCTACATGCAAATTCTTGCTGCTGTGAAATGCACCTCTGCAAAAGTTGCTCAGAGTCATGTAAAGAATTCTAGATTTTAGAAGGGGTCTTGGGGTTTGTCAGCCTGATGTGAAAATGCAAAAATGGAGTCTCCTGATGGGCTACAGCCTAGCTGCTCCCTCTGTTTTCCATCCAGCCATCTACTGCATTCAGACATGTCTAGGCAGATTCATTTAGTCAGTAACAACAAAAGCCATAATGTCAGATGTATTGGATGAATCAATCTTGATCTTCCCAAAGGAAGTGTGTCCTCCTCTGTACATAACCTCACACCCCTTTGGGATCCCATTGCTCCAGAATGGAGCCCAAAATAGGCATTCTTGATTCTTGTGCTATCTGCTCCCATGTGGCCAAGAAGTAACTCAAGATATTTTGTGATAATCTGTGTAGTTAGTAGAAGAACTATTTAATATCTCTGCTTTTCTGGTTTTGCTTTTTTCTTTTTTTTTTTTCTTTTTTTATTTTAGAACTCACAATGAATTTGGTGCATTTGGTAGTGGCTGTGACAAAATGGGAAGTACAGTGGGAGTTTGCATTTATAAATACTTCCATGACATGAGCTTGAGATGGCTGCACCAGCACTATGAATGAGAAACTTTATCAATTGCACAAAAGGAAGAACACAAACCAGAAACCTTACATTCAAACAAAAATCTGGGTAGGTCCATGAAGATGACCTGACAGACAAGAATGATTTAAGTACAGCAAGTAGTTTGGGATATTTTGCATTAAAAATGCAAAACAGAATTAAAAGTATTGATGAGAATCTGATGGTTATCAGACTACTGCAAATGATGAGGGTAAAAATCAGACAATTTTCTTCCAAGCTCCTTCTGATGTGGCAGGCAGCCTTAGGCATGCTGGGACCCAGGTGGCAGTGGGCAGGACTGGAAACTCCTCTTCCCAGATTTGGTGAGTTGATGGTGCTCACGTGGTGATTTCTGTTTCAGAGGAAAAATGCCGCCCATGCACAGTAACCGTAAAGACAACCAAAAATGAATTTTCACAAGTAGTTGTGAATTTATATATGAATATTTTCCATTAAATGGACCTTCAAACCTCAGGAAAGGAATTATCATCACAAAGCCACAGCTGTTGACAGCTGACAGCAACAGGACCGTTGCAGCCAAAGATTTTACCTGAGCATTTTTTACAGGTTTGTCTGGGATAAAAATGACCTGGTAAAAGATTTCACAAATCTAATTTCTTGTCTATGTAGTGAATTCTTTGACCGCTTTTTATACCTTATTGCAAATAAAACCAAAGTTGAACACTGAGAAACTTATCTTAAGGGTCTTTTACAAACTAAATTATTCTATAATTCCTAAGAAACAGAATCCTAAAATGTATTTTGCTTATGTGACCATATATTAGTCTCTTTACATTGTGCTCTCAAACTTTCTTCAGTTATATTTTGCCTATTTTTTCCCATGAAAAATTTGTGGAATCTGTTTTGCTTAGGGTGGATCTCTCTTGGGTGTCAGTTTTTCTGTAGCATTTCAAACTTTTAAGTAGTTGTTTTGCAAGCTTAATAATAGTTTTAAGTAATTTTTCCCCATGTAATTTTGGGGTTTGTTTTACCAAGTAAACCAAACTCCAAAATCCCAGGCAATGTACCTTGTGGAGTCACAGTGACACCAGCATGGTTAAGATCTCAGTGAACCACACTGTATAAGGCCATAGAGATTTCAAACAAAAAGTAATTTCGTGTTCTCAGTCTTACTAAATATCTTTTTATACTAGGTCCTACTATTTTTAGAACCTACTGACATCTTCAAGATGAGTCAGCATCCCAGTCAACATGGAAAATGTTGTCCTGGTGATTAAACATTGATATGTCTGTTGAGAAAAGAAAATGACAGCTAACACATGAGGCTTCCCACAAAAGGCAAAAGATGCATCTTTTGGAAGTGTGCTAGGAAAGAGCATCACCTCCAGCTTGGTACAACCAGTGGGATTCAGTGAGATGGAAAAATACCTGCGGCTGTGTGGGAGCTGCTGATGCACCCCAGCTCCACAATGGCAAAAATGCAGAGAGTCAGAGGTTAAAGAGCCCAGTATGGAGTTTGTGGAGCAAAGTGTCTCAAGGCACTTTGTGGCTCCCCAGCAGCTGCAAGAAAACCTGCTTGGGAGATTAATCACATCCTTTGGAAGTTTCTGAAATCTCCGGATCAGCTGAGAGGAACATCAGTGTTTAGAATTGCTATGTTAGTTTTAAACAAACAAGAAGAGAGACCATTTATTTCTCACTCATTTCAAACAACCAGGATGTTTTTTCTCTGTACCTCCCAGATTGCTTTCCCCACAGAGCTGTGGAAAGGGCAGCACACAGCCCACACCCATCAATGCACACCGAGCAGGCCAGGGCCCATGGCAGCATCCCCATGGCTGCAAGAAAACTGATGTGACAACACAGAGGTGAGAAATCAAATATGGACCAATGTCAGTTTGTTCTGTTTAGGAAAAAAAAAAGGGTGGGAATTTTCAGGTTGCTGTGAGGATTTCAGTCTGGTTTTCCACATCTGAGTACTGAGAAAAAGGTTTCTAGATCTCATTTGATTGCCTAATAAACTACTGCATTCCAATAGCTCTTACCCTTGGGAAAAGAGAAGTAGGTTCTGGGAGTAAGTGTGCTGCTTTAAAACAACCAGCAGACAGTGCCTTTACAATCATTATCCAGGAGTGCCACAGGCAGCACAACATGCCTTTTACTTCAGTGCTGCTGGCTGGTACTTCCAGCTGCTCCCGCTCTGCTCCTCTGGAAGGCAGAAGGAAATATTGCTCTCCAAGGAATGGCTTGATCTGTATTAGGAAAAGATCTTGAGGCCTCTTGTGTGCTTAAAGGCAGCTGCTTTAACATTCAAGAGGTGTTTTCAAAGTACAGACATACATGGAAAATAAAAGACTTTGCTATAGAGAGCATCATGTGCTTGCATGCAGCAGTGACCTGGGAGAGTTACCACTCCAGGGTGTAAAGAGTTTAGCTCAACAGAAACATTCCTCATGTCATTAAAAATGCCAACTCACTCTCTGTTGTACATATTTGGGTTATATTTCCTGTGTGCATGTCTTTGCTTACCAACACTGGGGCTTTCGTGCCATCTTCTTGCCCAATCACTCACCATTGTGAGATCCTACTATGATGCCTCATACTCAAATTCAGAGACTACTTGGCATCACTCCACTCCTCAGATTTCACCCACCTCCCTTTGCAGAGGTTATTAAGCAATGCAGGTCTTTGCTACTTTTAATTCTGGCTTTAAATACAGCTGCTGAAACATAGTCTTGTGAGTAATTAATTGTTTCATGCAATGACTTTTCCCTTTGACTGAAGTGATCCAAACCCTTTATCACTTTGGTATTATTTATGCCCCCTTTCTGCACATTCAGTCCTACATCCATTCATTGAGACTGGGATTTGTTTCCCTTACATACATTTTATCAGACCATCCAGTCTATTTTACCCCCTTTCAAGAAATAATATTTTATTCGAAATATTAATGAAAAATCTACAATTTAGAAAAATCTACTATTTCTCCTAGGTAACAGCTACTTTTGCTGTTACCTTGGTAAACAGTGAGTTTTCCCTGTGCAACAAACTCAGTGCTGATGCTTCTACAGTATTTTTAAAAGACCATATTAAGGTTCAGCTCAGATATTCATACCTCTTTTACCTTTGTTTTCGAATGGTTTTCTAAATTCTTAACCTTGCTATTATAAAAATTTCATGACCAATCAATTCTATCTTTTAATTAAACCAGCACAAATAGGCAGCTGGCAGATGATCATGGCAAGAAGGCAAATGACATCAAAAGCCCTGATAGGCTGGGCTAAAGGGCTTTTTGTCTGCAACACAAATGCTTGTTTAGAAGATGTTCCATTTGAGTACAAGCTAAGAGAAAATAATGAATATATATGTGAGATAATAGAGAGTAATAAAAATTTTTATAAAAGCATTTCAGCCTGCACTCTCAATGGGGCTATTCCTGCAGCTCTTTGACTTTTGATGCTTTTACTGGAGTTGACTCTCTCCCAATTGTCTGAATGAGGTTCTGAGAGCAGATGGCATCTTCCACAAAACCAGAAATGAAAAAAGGATTGCTACATGAGGATACAAGGTGGAAAGCTCATTGCCCTGCTCTGCCAGTCTGCTGCCATTGACAAGGTCACATAATGGATTGACAGCAAAGTGTGGCCATGAGGACTCTGTGCTGTGCCTGTGCACACACAGGCTGGTGAAGCACTGTGCTTTATTGGACCACTTACAGCTTGAAAGAGCCTGGATACTTTTTAAATAATAGGGTTGACACCTCAATGGCTCTCCAGCAGGAACAGTCAGTTGCTTTGCACCCACTGCACAATCTCACTGCCCACACAACTCTGCCATGAGCAGGTCAGCATTCAGCTGCCTCCAGCCAAAATCTGTGGCAAAATTATTTAATATACATTAGATATCACTTAAAACTCCACCTAAAGTTGAGGAGTTCTGAGCTTTTGGATATGCTTAGGTCTTGGCTTTGTCCTTACTTACTTTAGAGGTGTGGCTCACATGCTGCTAGCTGAACCACAATACCTGCATTTGTTCATTATCCAAATCCAAAGAGAAGAGCTTTTGTCTAAAGAAAGCTCAAAGGTCATTACAGTATATGTGTATATCTATATAAAGAGGTTGAAACTTTGCTTCAGTCTGCTGGAGGTGTAACATAAATTCCTGCAGCAGCATTAAGCTCTTCTGGCCACAGCAGAAGTGTGACCAGAGCTTGTTCCTTTTTATTGAGAGGATCTTTTTGGATTTGAGCTGTATGTCTTCCAAGCCAGAAGAGGTTAAGTGAATATCATTTATTTTCCTAATGTGATTTCAGCATAGCTGGCATGAAGGGTTATGGGATTAAATGACTTCTGTCAAACTCTGATATTTTCATTTGTTCCATAACAACCACAATAGAACTACTTGTTTTCTCCCTTCTTTAATGTAGGAAGTGTGGGTCTGAGATTTGGTGTTTTTTTTTTCTAAAACCCCTTTTTTTGCTTTGTCTTTGCAGCTGGGGCAGCAGCAGAGCAGCAGTAGCACCTGTGCAGTCCTTGCATAACCCCACCAGAAGTGGTTCAGAGAGTTAATGGTAATGAACAGATGTAAACAGAAACCAAAAGAATAAACTAGGTCATCATACCACTTTTAATCTAATGCTTGTTGGTATTTCTGTATCCTCAAAATGAAATATTCTATTTTTCCTTGTTTTTTTTTCACAGTCAATCAACTGAGTTTTCCTATGAATAGTTGAGTAGAGGTCTTGTCTCTAGCCTGTTCCTTACAGCCATGAAGATTTTGGCACTAAGGTCATTGATCTCAGCTAAGAGTGATGCATAGGTGAAATTTTATTATATTAATGAGACATACAAAAATTTGCACTTGGTAATTTGATTCACCTTCCGTCCTTTAATTTAGGCAAAATACATTTATCTAAATCTTCAAGATCAAGAACACATGGAGAGCTGGCATCATGTTTGTGTAGCTTTCAGCAGCAATTGGAACCATTCTCTTGGCTATGAGACGCAAAACAGAATTATTTTCATGGCAATCCTACCTCTTCATCTGGATTTGGGCTGCCAGATAGCACTGATCTGTGTGCTGTCCCTCTGGTGAATAAATCCATGCCCATCCTGAGCACAGCTGCTGCCTCCAGCCCTTAGGCAGAGGCCATTGGGGAGTACGAGGAGCAGCTAGAAGGGCTCAGCCTGGAAAAAAGGCATCTCAGAGGGGACTTTTTCTCTCTCCAATCCCAAAAAGGAGCTTGGAGCCCGGTGGGGTTGGTCTTTTCTCCCACAGAACAAGTAGCAGGACAAGAGGAAATGGCCTCAAGTTTCACCAGGGGAGGCTTAGATTGGTTATTAGGAAACATCACTTCAGCCACTGGCAGAAGCTGCCCAGGGCAGGGTGGAGTCACCATCCCTGGAGGGATTTGAAGGTGTAGCTGTGGCACATCTTGAGGGCATGGCTTAGTGGTGGGCTTGATTATCTCAAAAGCATTTACTAACCTATAGGGTTCTATGAGTCTGGTGCAGAATGGACTTAAACGTCTTCTCTTCCACAGGTAGGAAAAAATAAAATGGCAGAAGAGGAGGCTGGTGATGAAGCAGAAGACAAGGAAGGAGCAACTTCCAGGGTAACACATGAATCATTGTTGCTATCTCTAATGTTGGGAGTAATGTGGAACACAGCAGGCAGTCCCTCAGAACCGCCAGTGGTTTAATGGGGCAGAGACCGGGTTTGTTAATGAACAGGATAATTACTGAGTGCCGCTGTCCGTGGTGCTGGAGGTGTCGCCGGAGCCCCCGGGGACCAGCCGTGCCCCGGCCACGACCGCCTCCTTTGTCCGGTCTTTGCAAACACCCGAGCAGGGCGCACCCGGTGGGAAGGGCCCCGAGCTTCCTGGGTGGTGTCAGGGCTGGGAGGGCTCGGAACAGCTGAGAAAAAGTGAAAGATGCCTGCAGGGCTAGAGAGAAGAATTAATTATTCTTCCTCAGACATGTTTTTGCATTTCAGATCTAAAATAACTATCTTAACGTGTACTGAAAAAAATACCTTAACTCTCTTCACATATATTTGCTATATTATTTGTCATAAATCTGTCAGCTTCAATTTTAGAAAATTAAAATTGAGAAACTAACTCAGCTGAGATCCCCGGCCAACCACTTTAAAGGCATTTTCTTCCAGAGTGTCATAATACAGTAAAATAACTACCTAAATGACAGAAAACTCCATGATGGGAGAGTTCACACCCTTCTAGCTCTGGGGAAATCCAGCCATGAGATGGGAAACCACAGACTTTGCAAGTTTCACTGTTATAAAAAAAAAATTCTTCTAAATTTTTTGATGACTTGCCAATTGATGACTTGTGGCTTTTTCATGCTCTTAGACTTGATAAATTAGATGACTGCAGTAGATAAAGAATTGGCTGACAGTCACACTCAAAGAGTTTTGGTAACAATCGTAACTGGCTGGCCAGTCAGCTCTGGGTTGAACTGAAATACAAAGAAAGGATAAAGAGGAAGACTCAAGGTGTAAATACAACCTTCAAAGAAACATAATTAAAAGAAAAAAAAAAACCAAACCCACAGGAACAGAAAGCAAGGAGCTTTCAACATTAGCAAAGGGAAGGGGAGCTTCTGCTCACAATCAGACATTTGGAGCTGGTTGTGTTGTGGTTTGATATGAGACAAGCTCACTTGGCAATATAAAGCTCCAAAGAAACACTGAGAAATTATGGAAACAATTCAAACATCTTGGTGATCAACACAAAAGGAAAGCTGAAATAGCATCCTGAATAGGTATGATCTGTATTTAGCAGATTCTTGCATTGATTCCACCAATAAATGCTGAGTTTCACAAGGAAAGAATGATGTTTAAAACATCATAATTCTGCAATGAAACAATAAGGAGAAGACAAGGTTATAATCATAAGAATCCAGAAGGGTAGACAGCGCTGCTACTGGAATGTGAGGGAGTGCTGAGTCACTCTGCACTAGGTGCTGCCATAGTAACTATTTACCAGCTGGTTGGGAATGAGGACAGACTGAAAAACTTGAAATAAAAATCATGTAAATGCCAGCTTGAAATATATTTCACATGCTTTTAAAAAATATTTAACAAAATTGAATACTTCTGAAGGTTTTTTATATTAGTTTTACTTGGGTCAAACAGATTATATTGGACTACTGAATAGACACATAAATATATTCTAGCAAGAAATAAACTGATTTCTTCTCAGCTAGGCAAATGTTACTCTAATTGTGAGAGCAAGTAGGAACTGCTTTGTATTCATGGGGAGGTGATAGAGCGCCTGTTCTCTGTAACTCAGCCTAGGCTGTGATGCAAAGAGAAAATATGAAAGTTCTGGTAGTAACAGCTTCTGGGGTGGATTGGAAAACTTAACACACTTCAGAGATATGTAAACTCAGATTCCTTGGCCAGTTATTTTCCTGATGTTGCCCTCTGCTCTATTAGGAAAGTCATGCTGGTGGTGACTTTAATATCTTGGTGGCTGAAGGTCCCCTGCAGGAGAGATAGCTCTGGTGTAGTAGTGGTTTGGGGCACTTCTGTGAATCATAACATTCTGTGTGGTTTCCTAGCATGGAAAATTTAGCATCATTATGACAGGTGTCTATCACCGTGACACCTCCAGAGGCAGAACATCCATTTCTATTGTGCCAGTAAGTGAGAGCACTTAAACTGCTATTGAGGTGTGGACAATTTCAGAAAACTGTAGGTGGACCTTTTGATAATCAGTTTGGCCAAGTTTGCCTTGGACTGTAGTTACAGAGAAGCAGAAGCTAGCAGAGGTTTTAAAGTCAAGAATTAGAGAAAGATTTATGAGAACTCTGCAGAGAGGCAGGAAATTTGTGGTGCAACACAGGAAGTCAGAGTTACTTGTCTTTTTTAAATTTGTGTAGGGCTTGGAGGAGCTGCTGCAGGAGATGCTGAGGTCAGGAAAGCTCTGCTTTGCAGAGCATAGGCAGACACCTTGTGGCTCCCCAAAGCAAGGGCACGGAGGTCCAGGTGGGATTTGTCGTGCCAATGATCTTCACTCCCATGGTAGATGAACAAAAGGTGTTTCCAGGAGTCATTTTGCTACCACATGCACACATCTGTTTGCATCAACTTTAGTGAAGTTTTGGGAGCTGGTACTCTTCAGCCAGTTTCCTTTGATCCCTCAACTTCCTTAAAGAAGTATTATTTTAAAATAGTCGTCTCCTCAAAAATCAAGACATCCTGAATCATAGAACATTTTGGATTGGAAGGAACCTTTAAATGTCATCTAGTATAAATCCTCTGATGTGACCAGGGACATCTTCAACTAGATCATATTGCTCAGAGCCCTGACCCACCTGGCCTTGAATATTTCTAGGATAATTTGTTTTGTAGTATCTGTTAGCTTCAGTATTGCAATTTCCAGCTAACAGATTTCAGGAGCCCAGAAGCAAGGTTCAGTTAATGACACTGGTGGTTCAGGGAGAAGTCTGGGCTTGCTTAGACACAGGAACTGTAGGATCCAGGTAGCCTGCAGAAGATGAGACATGCTAACAGCCTTGCAACACAAAAATTGCCACAGAGGCAAGTAAAAATTGGCATAGAAACTGTTTTTCGTTCTCAAGAAGGAGAAGGCTGTAGGAATAGGCTACAAATGTTCTTGAGTAAATTAGATTGTGCAATATTTAATCTATAATCCATCTCACTCTCCAGCAAAACAGATGACAGTAGAAATTATTTTGCCAAGTCCTATTTTATAGCTGTTATATTTGATTTGATGGCACTTGAAGGTGTAGCTGAAGTCCCAATTGCTTTAGATGCATTTACTATGAGAACTGCAGTCTGAGGTAGCAGATACAGTTCTCTTTGGTTTCTAGCTCACTTGTTAGAGTGCTTGAGGATGGTTTTCTGCCTTGAGACTGTGAGTCTTGAAAGACAAAGAGCCCTTGACTAAAAGGGACATGACAATTTTATAACAGCTTTCAGGAGTGGGCAGTGATGGCTCTAATACAAATTACATCAGGTTTAATCAGCTGCTGGGCTTCTGTACACAGGAAGGTTTTTTAGATCCTTCCCATATTGAATCAGAAGGAAACCACATGGTGAAAAATGTTTTGCCATGGAATAGACATTCTTAATTTTCATATGCTTCATTTTCACTTTTGAGAAAACCAAAAGGTTTTATCTGTAAAGGGAATGTGTGCCCTTCACAGCTGTAATCGTACCTGAGCTAGTGCTAATTCCTGGTACAAGCAGGGAATTTTATTGGTGTATCTTGGCCTATGTTAGCAAAGAGTAAACAGCTGCATATCACAGCTTGAAACAGGCAGTTTTGCCTGATGTGCAGACCTGCCATGTTAGTGACTCAAAGGGCTGAATGAAACGACAGCATCTCTTCTACCCTTTGGCACTCCCATCCTGTTTACCCCACTGGCACTCTGATTCCCAGAGGGATGCAAGACGTGTTCTCACCACTGGTGCAGCCTTTTAACACATTCTGCAAAGCCCTTCATGTACCATGGAGCTGGGACATCAGGATTTCTACAACTAGCTTGTTCAGGGAACAGTCAAGAGCACAAATCTGCTCTTCTCTCCTCTCTCCTTTCCATGTATTTAGTATCACAGACAGATTGAGAGTTGTTTTTTTCTGGTTTTTTGGTTTTTTTTGTTTGTTTGTTTGTTTTGTTTTGTTTTTTTTTTTTTTTTTTTTTTTTTGTTTTTTTTTTTTTTTTTTTTTGTTTAAGTAGCCACCAGTTCTATGATGATGTCTAGAGGCAATGCGGAGCTGTCTCTGCTGATGGAGCTGGCTGTGTTTTAGCATGATCTTTAGGACCGCCGTTGTGCAGGTCACCGGCCAGCTGCAATTTCATCGGCCAAAGGTGAAAATAAAGCGATAAAGGAGTAAGTTTCTCCCCCTCGCTCCCCTCCCGCCGCTCATGGATCCCAGGGGGCAGGGATGTTCAGATGAGCATCCGCGCTCCGCCGGCGGCATAGCCCCTTTTAGGAGGGATCTGGTGGGCTCGGCTGGATGGGGAGAGGAGGAGGGCTGCTAAAAACACCGCCCTCCGCCGGGGGAGCGGCGGGCAGCGTGCGGGGCGCGGCGGCGCGGGCCGGCGGGGTGCGCAGTGCGCGCCGCAGTGCGCGGAGCGGGGCGCAGCGGCCGCGCCGCAGGGATGCTCGCCCCGCTGCTGGGCTCCGCGGGCTCCGGCTGCCTGCTGCTGGGTGAGTGCTCCCCCGAGCCGCCTGGGCTGCGGGGTTTGCCCTCCTCCCCGCCCCTCTCCCTGCTTCCCGGCTCCTTTCTTTCCCCGCAGCGGGTGGGGACCCGCTCCCCGCCTTGGCATGGTGGTACGGGCCTGAGCCCTCCAAAGCGGCCTCTGGGCCCGCGGTCCGGCTCCCCATGGCCGTCCCTGCTCCGGGATAAAGGGTATTCCAAGCTCTTTAAGGGAGGGGGCAGGCGGGAGCATGGGGATGGCATGATGCTCGGCGTGACGCGTGCGGCGGAGCCGGCACCATGAGCCGCCGTGGCAGTGGTGCAGAGAGCTCGGCGGGATGCATTACATAATATCTCTCAAACAGTCCTGCTGGCTTGTTCCACCACTCCATCTCTGGTAAATTTGTTGGGGCACTTTGTCTGTAGTGGGTGTGTGAAATAGGGTGGCGCGCTGGGAGGGGTGCGTGCGTGCTAAGAGCTGATGGGCAGAGGGTGATGCTGGATCCCATTGTTTTGTGGGCAGGCAGTAACGATTCCAAGTGGGTCTGCATTAGGAAATTCTTGCGAGTCTGAAACAGGAGGATTTCTGTAAAGGTTCATCTTGAATTGATCTGCTGTGCTGATTTGAAATTGAGTCCTTTGAATCTCTGTGAAGTGTCTTTTCTAAAGAAAGGTAATGCTCAATGTCTGTGCTATTTCCCCCTTTATGTATCAAAAAGCTTCCCTCTAGACAGGCAGACTTCCAAGGAGAAGAAGTACAAAGGGAAAAATTATTTTAAAAGACAACATCTTAGCATCATTAGGTAGATGTTCTGAGGGGAGTGTTGATAATGGAAAATATTGTAATTATTTATGTTCATGCCTACTTGCTATTTTTGATTATGAAAAAGGATGTTTCACACTGAAAAAAAAAGGGAACCTAAAACTGCTAGCCTGGATTTTGCCTCTGAAAATATCCTGTTAGCTCTCACTAAAGGCAGTGGCCTTACAGCTGCTTATATCAGCAGCTTAAATCAGCTGCTTCAGAACTGTAGCAAAACTCATGCAGTGAAATATGGCCCAGAGGGAATTACAGGGGTGAAAGAAAGGAGGACTTGGCTGGGAAGCTGTGGGCAAATGTTTGTTACTGTATTTTGGTGCCCAAGGCCCCAGGGACTGCTCTGAGCCACATTACTGGTTGCACCAGCCTTGTTTATGACAAGAGCAGGAGAACAGGACCCACTGGGAACAGGTCTCCTGTGTAAGCTCCTACCCTCAGTCCTCCACATGTGCCCTGAGGTATTGATTTCTTGCTCCACATCTCAGTGTTTCTGCTGAGTCTCAGCTCCTCTTTCATGCATCTGGCTATCCCAAAGTGTGTGTCCAGGGCCTCACTTAATGCTGTGCTCTCTATTTTAGTGTGAACATGACTTTAGTCCAACGTTTCTGTCTGCAGAATAGGTGCCCTCAGAAGAGAAGTGTGCTGTTATAGCCTTTTGCAGTGGCACTGAGATGTGTGCCACCACAGGTGATCTCTGAGACATGGATCCCACCAGAGAGCCAATGGCTCTGCCTGACCTGGCAGTGTGGCACCTGCTCAGCCCTGGAGCAGCAGCTGTTGCTCTCATCTCTGGTTTTGGCTTTCTGACGGCCCCATCCCATCAGTCATGTTGCAAAGGAGTCACCGTGGCTGTGCTGATTTACTGAACAAGGGGCTCCTTGGCCATTACAGCTCAGTGAAGCATTCTCCTTTAATTCAAATTAATTTCTGGTGCCATTAGGAAAGTTTTAACAAGTTGAGAACAGGTCTATAATGTTCATCTCAATGAAATAATGATAGAAGTCAGTGAAAGACAAAGCCAATTATTTCCCACCGTGTAGTCTTGGATGGTCTGATGGATGCAGAGAGTTGTATAGCAAACAAACACAAACCTAAGGGCAAATTCCCCTAGGGATTTGAACATTGCTGGTTTGGTTGAAATTGTCCAAGAATTCACCTTACTCCTTGAACTCTGGGATTTCCTACTTTTACTCCTCTGCTTTTCTCTTTCATGTGGCTGCAGCCATGAGCCTCTTGCATGCCCTGTCAGTCCTGCCTCACAGAAAGGATGTCTTTGTTCTCTTGCCCCCTGGCAGCAGCTGGAGGCCAGGCAGGCACCTGCATTCATGCATGGAGGCACAAGAAGGGAAATCTGCCATCAGTGTCCCTTCCCACCAGCACCAGTTCATCTCCAAACATTTCTCAGTGCATGTTTGCAAAGGGCTGGGAGGTTCATCTGAGGTTACAGTAGACTTGTACAACCCCACTCCTGGTCCTGGCTCTCGTGCTGTGACACAGGAGCCCTTGGTGATGCTGTGTGTACAGAGGAGATGCCCAAGGCTGCTCAGCCCAGCCTGTGGTGCCAGGTGCTGCACCGGAGGCAAAGCTCATGGTGTTGGCTGAGGTATATTTAGTTGCTTTTATTCTCCATCCCTATTACTGCTCTATTTGAACATTTGCTAGATACTATCAAAAGGAAAGATTAGATGCATTTGGATCTCCCTGCTCCCTCATAGGAAAAGTTAGGACATAGCAATTTTTCTCTGCTGCTCCTGACTAATCTGAACATTTATTTGATTCTTGTCTCCACAATAGAACTATGGATATTACAATTACATTCAAGTAATAAACATAGGAGAGAAGCTTTGAAGACAGATGGTAAATGGAATTAACTGGATACCCTCAGAAATAGGAAAGCTGACTTGGGAGTGAGCCAGAAACAAAGAAATACAACATTACATCAGTAAGGGTATAATTGCCCTTTTGATGTCACAAACACTGCAGAGCACCAGAGGGTTTAAATGTTTCATAGTGAGTACATTTCTGAGAGCACTTTGAGAGAAATACCTTGTTCTTCCTTTACCACAGCACAGTTGCAATCAGCATCTGGATATCTTGAAGGTAACTGGAGGCAAGTCTGGTGAGATGGACAGAGATGGTTGGTAACGTGATGCAGGCAGTTATCTTTTGGTGGGTTCACAGGCTTCAGGGCAGCTCTTTTCCTATGGCTTTGTTCTTAACTTTGCTACATTATTTCTTAATATAGACCCAAATAAAATAAATTACTCTCTTTCTGATGAGAAATCAACATGAAAGAAAAACATCTGTTAATTTATTCTTTTAAGTGTTCTGCATAGGTTCTTTGGGGATGGGCCAATACAAGTAATGAGGTTTTTTTCCTTCACTGCTATTTCTGTCTCTTGTGCTACTGTGTGAAGCCAAAGCCCTGCAGGTCCTTGGCACTGGGGACCCATCTGTCCCTGCTGTTGTCCCTGCAGGGCTGTGGGTGCCAGGAGCAGGGACAGCTCAGAGGAGGAGCAGCGCAGAGCTCTGCCCCTGCAGCTCACCAGTCTTGTCCCCTCTGGAGAAGGTACTGGTGGTCCAAACTGCTCCATCCTCTCACCTCTTTCCCATTGTGCAGGAGGGTTTACAGAGCTCAGGAGCCCAGATACCCTCTTACCCTGTGAAACCACTCAAATGGAGTGGAGAAAGGTGTATCAGAGAGCATGTGGCCATAAAAAAATACATAAATATGCTTGAAATATACATGTAAAATCTTTGAATCCCCAGCAGGGACCCTCACACTCCTTTCCACACTCTTCTGCATTTTGCTGTGAGCCATGATTGGCTCTCCAGGAGATTTTCTTCCCAGATGTGCTGATTCAGAGTTTTTGCTAAGCCTTTTTGGAAATTTCAAGGAACTGAGTGATGATTCCATACAGCATGATACAGGGAAATGTTCTGCTGGGCTTGGATTTATTGTAGTGTGCCACTAGGACTTATTGATGACAGGTCATTTGCTGTGTTAAAGCCTCCTTGCACCATAAACATTGTCACAGAGCCTCCAAGGTGACCTGAGGCTGGTGGGGAGGTGGATGAGGAAGCAGACCAGGGGCTTTGCCTCATTTTGCTTCTTCCTACACTCTGTATATAGGTAAAATTATAAATATTTTACCATCCTACTGGAGAATGCACTATGGAAAACACGGTAGCTGGTGGTGAGAAAGTCAGATACTGGGATGAGTGGGGATTTTTAGTCAGGAAAAGTGTCAAAGCCACAGTTCAGCACCTGCAAGCTGGTCCCCAGCTCCTTGCTGCAGCCACGCTTCAGCATGCTTTACTCACTGCTTGGGCTTTTGCAAGCACTGATGTAGCTGCTTCAGCTACAGTGTGTAGCAGATACTTCAGAAAAACACAGCTGAAAATGCAGCCCCTTCTTGTCCTGGGCTGAGTCCACAGCAAGGTTTTGGCAAGACCCCATGGTGATTCCCCCACAACCCCCGGATTAGTCAGCCACACAGGGCTTTTTCTGTCTTTTGTGTTGTGTGGGATATTCCAATCCCATAAACATGGAAAGAAGCTAAATCCAACCAACCTGTCCAAGTCATTTTCTTCCACACCACAGGAAGAAAATGTCACTTGTCAAAAAAAAGTGTGTCATTCAATGGAAATCATGGTTTCTCTAGGAAAGCCCCAGTTCAGGGAGGAAAAGTCTTTTTATTCAGACCTGTGTGCCATGGTTTTGCAAGACTGCAGCTCACATTTCCATTTGCTCAACAAAGTGGCTTTGGTTGTGTAGATAAAATCTCAGAGTCACCACATGTGAACTTGCAGTGAGGAGTTTCCACTAAGCACTGTGCAGTCATGCTGCAAAATCCGTGCTGGATGAGTTGACCTCTTTGAGAGTAACGGCTCCAAAGGCACCTGGGGGTTTTTAGGTGACTTTTCCCTCTGAGGCCAAGTGTGTCACTTGGCCCAGGATCAGAAATTCCAAATGCTGGGTTATTTGGAAAAACAACCCCATTTTTTCATTATTTGCTACATTATTTCACATTTTTCACATTATTTCATTATTTGCCACATCTTTTAGTGGCCAGATTCTGAGATTCTGAGACCCCTCACTGCTTTCACTGCTGAGGGTTTTGATGATGGCAAGGAGGGGAGCATCAGTCCCACACCTGGGAACAGACACTTGGATGCTGCACCTGGCCCCCTGAGTTTGTGTTTTGACCACAGAGGAACGACAGCCACACCAAATCTGTCAGCCAGATCACCCACTGCAATGGGACTTTTTGCTCTGCCAGAGGAGGTTTAAGATAGATATTAGGAAAAATTTCTTCATGGAAGGGGTAGTCAGACATTGGAACAGGTTGCCCAGGGAAGTACTGGAGTTATCATCCCTGAAAGTGTTCAAAAATATATAGATGTGGTGCTAAGGGATTTAATTCAGTGGTGGGCTTAGCAGTGCTGGATTGACCTTTGGGGGCTTTTTCAACCATAATGATTCTATGATTCTGTAATTATTAAGATACAACTTTGGGTGAAGAACCAGAAGCGCTGAGGTGGCAGGGACCTGGTGTGTGGTGCCAGGTAAGCTCATCCTTTCACAGAAGCGTGACTCTCCCTGCTGTGAACATACTTTCATTTGGGAAAGTTCTAGAAACTACTAGAAAAATCTTCCAAGTTTCCTTATTACTAATCCAGATCCTGCTTATTTGGATGCCAACATGATATCTCAGCCATGCTATTTGTTTTTCCCCAATGTTTTCACCCCAGACAATGGCACAGCCTCCTCTCTGGGACAGTTGCCCTTGTGGCAGATTTGTCTGCTCCTGGGGCTGTGCCCCCTCTTCAACCTGGCATCTTTTGCCTTTGGAAAGGATGGGTTTTCCCTGCTGCTGAGAGCACGGGCCACTCATGGATGGGTACAAAAGGCACCATGGCTCACTTTGGGCTACTGCTTGACCTGCTGTTGGATAGAAAATTTCACAGCCTTCACTTCCCTGGGCAGGCCACTGTGCTTGTTCATGGCTGAGAATCACAGGGGCTGGCTGAAATGAGCTTTCCTTCTCCCACCAGCCATTAGGAAACTGGGGCTGAACTTCCCCCGTGCACAAGGCAGAGCAGTCCCTGGGCAGTGCCCACCCGTGTGGGCCAGTGATGGTGCCCAGGGAGGGACAGGGGCTCAGGAACAGCCTCCTCAGGGAAGGGCCTGCACATGGTAGTGGGCAGAGCCCTGATCCTCTTTGCCTCCAGAGCAACAAGCAACTCCTTTCCAAGGGCTATGAAATCCCTAAGGTCAGCTTCAGGAGCCACACTGACATCGCTGTGACCGCTGGGGTGTCCCACTCGCTGCTAGATGGCCCCAGCCAAAAGCTACAGCAGGCAAAACACCGAGACGTTTGCTAAGTTGGCATTCTTTTTTTTTTTTTTTTCCCCCCATCTCCAAGGGCAAGTATGAGCTGTTCAGCACAGGAACCGGCATGCAGATTGCTAAACTGATTTAACTTCTCTTTTTTTCCTCTTTGAAAAATTATCTAGGAAACAGTCAATCATTCTGCTGTTGATTGAAGTGAGTTGGAGGTGATCTAAGCAGTCAAATTATAGAAGGCAGGAATGATGCAGACTTAATGTCTTTTCTGCAGGAAACAGTACTTAGTTATAAGAAGTGGAGAGGATATTATTTAGTTTGTTGTAAGATTCTTCGCAATGATGGGCAAAAAAAGACAAATATATTAGAACCCCTTTTGAAGTGTTAAGTATACTTTATTTAGTATCTTAAATTGCTGGAGATTGGGATTTTTTCCTTTTTTTTCTTTCTCTCAGGGAATTTTGTCCCATTTGATGCCAGAGAGATGATAAGGACTGGTACTCAAGAGAGCAAAATATGTGAAAGGAAGGAGAAGGAGGGGATTTTTTCTGGCCAGGATGTTGATCTGGCCAGGATGTACCACAGAAATAATCTCATCCACACATAGCCTGGCTGTGCAGAAAGAATAATTCCATGACATGTTTTTGCAGGATTTCCCCCAAACTTTATACAGTTAAACCCCATAGAGATGCACTGCCTCAAACTACATTGGTCTAGAGTTGAGCAACCTCTAGTGTTCAGTTTTCCATTGGATCCGAATCTCTTTGCCTCTGATATTAATTAGATCTCGATTGTTCAATTTTCTTATCAGTCCTTTCCGGAGCAGAGGTAGCCTGTGAGGGTAGTACATGTTCCTGTGACGGTAGATGTTCGTAGGTGGCCACCAGTGTTCTGCTGATGGCCTTTTATCTTTCTAGGTATCTTCGGGCTCCTCTGAAAAAAACCTAAAGAAAATTCCTTTCTCTGAGATAAAGTCAAGTGTAACTAGAGAGGCAAAATAAAAATTTTAAAGTTATATTGTTTCCAACAGTTCCATCTTTTACTGCTTCTCCTACCGTGGGTGAGCCTTTGCTTGTAAGAGGAGCTGTCGGACCTTATCAACACCTGACCTCACTGGAAAAGGGCCCTCACCATCGACTGGGGTGCCTCAGGGCCCCGAGCCCTTCTGAGGGAGCCTCTCCCGGCTGCTCCCGCACAGCCCCAGCCATTTTTTGGCCGTTGTTTCAGGGTTTTTGCTACAATTTAGCCAGACACCCAACACCTGCCAGGATCCTCTGTTCTGCCTCTGCCCCCGCTTAGGGCTTAGCGCTGCGCTTTGTTTGCCAGCGCGGGTGCGCTGGGCTCTGCCGTTCCCTTCGCCATCGGGAGGGCACGGCCCGGCTGCCCCTGGGGGCTGCCGGGGAAACCTCCTTTCCCTCCCTCAGCCGTCACCCCGTGCAGAGCGGGGCCGGGCCCGCGCCACAGCGCTGCAGGAGCGGGGGAATCACCGCAGCCGCCCGGCCGGCCCGGAGCCAGCAGCGCCCATGCTGGCCGCGCCCGGAACCGCAGCCAGGGACAGGCCTGGGCCCAGGGAAGGCCGCGCTCGGGTTCCTGCTCTTGTTGTACACACACACACACCGAGAACTGTTATTGCTTTTCCATACTTCTGCTTTAAACCCCCTTAACTTCAAAGTTATAATAATTTGGAGGGAAGGCGGTCACATTTTCGATTCCAAGGGAGGTTCCTGCCTTCCTTGGCAGACATCTGTCTTTCAAACCAAGATACCAATACAGCTCAGTTTTAGGTAAAACCCTGCTCCGTAAGTCCTGGTAATCTCATTCAGAATTATCTTTTCTTCAGCCAAGTGTTCCAACAGCTCCTTGGAGCTGAGAGCAGCTTGTGGCTAGCCTGTGAGCACAGCTTGCAAAAGGTCACCCAAGTTGTGCCAGCGTCCTGATGTCCCCTGAACCTTTGTTCACTTTGGGTCTCCCTTGCACACCCTGCTACAGGGCAGGGACACCTGCCACTAAACCAGGCTGCTCCAAGCCCTGTCCCACCTGGTCTTGAACGCTTCTAGGGACAGAACAGCCCCTGCTTCTCTGGGCAGCCTGTGCCAGGGCCTCCCCACCTTCACAGGGAGCCAGGGTTTTGAGATGCCGCGGGAGCCGTGCCCAGTGACCTCCTCCCTCTGTCTCCTTGGAATACCCGAGTCCGGCTTTTTTTCTGCCTGAAAAGGGTCTTTTTGTGCCGCCACCTCCTCCAGCCCGAATCTGCCGCAGCTGAGAGGCTGCTGAGGGTGGTGTGATGCTCTGACCTGCCAACAACAATTCAGGGCTGTGTTTCCTTTCGGGAAAGGCATTTGCATATCCTATTCACTTTATTTGGTTAAATATATTTGAAAAGGCAAAAGCTCTGTGTCATTGAGACTGCAGAATGAGCTGTCTGGGGGCCCCCTCCATCTTAACCCTTTGGAACCTTGTTCCAGCATCTTGGAGGCTTAAAATATTCAGAAAAAAAGAGATTTTAAGGCTGTTTTTGCAGCAGGTATGGGGAAGGAGGCTGGAGACAGGGAAAGCCCTGACAGAAGTCAGCAAAAATGTGCCATATACATTTGAACTGAAAATTCACTTATGTGCAGCCACAGACTGACTTGAAGAGAATTTGCAAAATTTAGCATGGACAGAAATGTCTTCAGGGTGACTTGAAAGTACTTGTGAAAACAGGAGAGCAAAAGTAAGTTACAGCAGTGTCAGGCACAGAAAAGTGCAGGGTGCTCCAGGATGTGGCATCAGCAAAGGGAACTTTCTAGAAACAAAAATAGAAATAACGTAATTGCTGCTTTACTTAACGAAATAAATAAAAAACCCTCAAGCAACAACAAAGATCCTGAAACATAAACCGTGTGTTTAAAAATCATTCAAACAATGTAACTGCTTGTAATTAGTGTCAGGAAAAGAAAAAGATTTCAGCAAAGTATTTAATTTGGAATATTTAAGGACATCTCAAATCCCAGCCCAGCCACAGATTTCTCAAAAACCCTCTATGAGATGATGCCAAATCCCGCCTTTTCCCTCATTTTCCAGCACAGTGCCAGGCCCTTGCTGCCAGGGGAAGAGAAGCTGGGTGTGGGATGTGGTTGGGGTCTCTGGCTGGTGGATGCCAGCCCTGCTGACATGCCAGGGTGCAGGAGAGACCCCCTTGGACTGGGCCAGGACATGGCCCCTGCACATCACTGTGCGCTGCACCTACCAGGCTCAGCTGCAATGTGGAGACTGTGCTTCTGGGTGCCTGTTCAGTGTTCTGAGGATGACAGCTGGGAAGAGATGCATAAGCAATAAATTCATCATCCTGGGTTTATTTTTGTTACCTTGCCATCAGTTGGCATCCCTGTGGTGTAAGGAAATTGAGGGCTAGAAGGAGAGGAGGCAGAAACACTTGCCCAGTAACATAATATTAATGTTCCTAATTATTCAATTAATCTTCTGTTTGTGCTGTATGCTTCCTTCCTGCTGCTCTTTGGAAGTGGTCCAAAATATAGGCTGTATAAACATACAAGCATAATATCTGACCAGAAGGTATAGAAAAGAAAAGGAGACCACTAAAAAGACACACAAAGAAGTAAAGTTCCCCTTACACATTATTTGAATTAGTGGCATTTTTTTATTTCTACTTGAGGCACAGTTTTCTATGGATGGGCCTTCAGGAATGTAGAGATCCTGTTGGCAGATTTCTGTGGTGTAACTGAAGCTATCACTCTGGTTTATGGGAATGTCCTGAAAACCATAGCAGCAACTGGGTTTTTTTGAGTTATGCTCAGAATTTTGAAGTGGAACTCTTGCATAGAGCAGTGGAAGCTCCCAGGCTATCTCAGCTCTGTGTGGTTTCCTGGTGGTACAGCCTCATTTAGCTGCTCTGATGACTCTGTGTAAAGTCATAGAACAGTTTGTGCTGGAAAGGACCTTTAAAGTTCATCTAGTTTAACCCCCCTACAATGAGTGGACATCTTCAACTAGACCAGGTTGTACCAAGCCCTGTCCAACCTCACCTTGAATATTTTCAGGGCTGAGGCATCCATAGCTGCTCTGGGCAACCTGTGCCAGTGTGTCACCACCTTCCTTATAAAAAAATCATTCCTTATACCTGGTCTGAATTGACCATACCATTACACCATGTCCTATCCTTTATTTTCCTGGCTATAAGCAGCAATGTTTAACATTCAATCATAATCTGCGTTTCTCATTAATTTTGATAAGGTGTAAAAGCATAGAGAGATTCCATAGGTGGAATATTTTATAGGACTCTTTAACTTTGTCTTTGGCTGGGAGCATTAAATGCACTGTGATTTACTGACACATCTTTTTTTACATGCCATCCTGAATGGGTCAGGTCTCAGCCAAATCCCAGAGAAGTTCTTTGAAGTCTTCACATTGATTTTACTGGTAGGTGGGTCTTACTGGGCTTTAGACTGAGCACAAAAGGTGAAGTCTAATTTCCTTTGTACTAGAATAAACATCCCTGCTACTCAATGCTTTCTCTTAGCTGTGAGTCCAAAAAATTAGATTGTCTTCCCACAAAGCCCTGTCCCCATCACTCTGCCCTACAAATTACCTTGCAGAAAATTCTGGGGCAGGGGGAAAGCTTTTATTCAGTTTATTACTTGGAGTATGCTTACGTCGTTTTTCCCTTAAGGTAGGCAGCCCACATCCAGATTCCTCTCTTTGTTCTCCCTCAGATATCTCCAATGGTTGTTTCAGAGAGTGAGTCCATATGCGTATGTACTGCAATGACAGCAAAACGAGAAAGGGAATTACTGCTCAGGATATTTACAGAGAGGGTAAAAGGGTCAGACTCTGCACAAAACATGTTTTACTCAATCTCACCACTTATACTAAGGGTATATATTACCCATGGTGAGCTTCATCGTGGTAGGCAAGACCAGCCCTTACCCAGCAGGAGTTTGAAAATGGGCTCCATAGCACAGTAGGTTGGTGTTAATCCAATATTCATTTGAAATCGGGATTCCCATGTCCCCTTTAGGGCATTTCAGCAGAAAACAGGTATGCTGAGACTGTGGGCTACTGGCACTGAAGCACCCAGCCAGCCCAGGACTGTTCACACGCCTGAAATATTTTCTTGACTACAAAGATTCTGTCAAGCTGTGGCTCAAAAAGAACAAAGGGGCAGGAAGCTGAGCTGGTGAATATTGCTGAGGTCCCATTAAGCCAGCACTGTGATGCTGATTTGCACCTGGAAACCATTCAGTCTAGTACTCCCTGCCTTACTCTGGCACTTGGATGAATTAAGCCTGATTGCAGAACACCCCCATGTGACCCAAAGGAGTGATATTTGGTTATCTTGCCTGAAATCTCATTAAATAGCCTCTTCATTCATGGGTGTTCTTTGAGAATTCTCCATTACAAACTCCAATATCACAAGTAAAATTTAGGACAGGTCGGAGAGAAACCTTATTAACTATGGTAATAGTAAGTCTTCACACAGCTTCTGTAAGTCTTCACACTCTGCTCCCTGCTTTTCTGCCAAGCGGTTGTGGAGAGCCAGCCAGGAAAAAAAGGAGTTGAGGAAAACAATAATTTCAGTGTTAATAATGCCAGATATTCAGCTTCTAGAAGGGAGGACCTCTCAAATGCCTTCCTAACAGCCAGAGTCTTAAGCAGGAATTGAACAGTAAAAAAATGAACAGTAAATAATGTGATGATATGGAGCAAGGGCTCCCGGGGGCCCAGGGGTGGCACACCCATGTTATCTTTGCTCAAGAGAGGGGAGTTGGAAGCTATCAGACACTGTTGGTTTCCAGTTGAAAGGAATGTTCTTGTAGTTGAGAGTATCTCAGCCAGATCTCTCAAATGTAAATGTTAGTCATTTACTATGACAAATGAATTTCAAAGTTCTGGTCTTGTTATTTTGAGTGTAAATTAACAAAACCTGGTTTGGGCTGGAATACCGGAGTGTTAGGTTTTTCTTTCAATATATATAGCAGTAAAAGGATGATGTTGGCAATAGTTACTCTCTTACTATTTTATTGATTCAGGGGATTTGTATTTATTCTACTCGATCATCACACAATGGTTTGCGTTGGAAGGGTCCTTTAAGGTCACCCAGTTCCAATCCCTCTGCCATGGGCATGGACACCTTCCACTAGACCTGGTTGCTCCAAGCCCCATCCAACCTGGCCTTGGACATCCAGGCGTGGGGCATCCCCAGATTCTCAGGGGAAGTGTCTCCATCCATGTGCTCCAGTGTCTCACCATCCTCACGGGGAAGAATTTCTTCCAATATCCCATGTAACTGTGTACTCTGTCACTGTGAAGCCATTACCCTTTGTCCTGTCACCATCTGCCCATTTAAACATCTGCAGATATCCGACCTACGGAGTTTCTAGTTCAGCAGACCCGAAATAGTGGCACAGACTTTCTTTTATGATGACTTTTCCTTAAAAAAAAAAAAAAAAAAAAAAAAAGGCAGATTCTAATTTTAAACTGCGCAGTTGCAGAAAGGTTTTACAGTTTTACACCCAAAAGCCTTGCTCCGAGCCTGTAAATTCTCCAGTATGACAGATGTGCGAAAACACTGCAATATTCAGGAGCGGAGAGGGTGGGGTTTTTCCTCTGGGAGGCGGCTCCCATCGCCGGGATGTGGAAGCTCAAGGGTTACAGCGAGCATCGCTGCTGCTGCTGCGCTAATACAGCCTAAGCCGATATTAGCCAAGCTTAACTTCTTTCAGCCGTTTGCAGATGGGAGGGGGAGGGACGCCCTGCAGTCAGCAGTTCTGTGCGGGGATCGGGAGGGCAGAGCCCCGGCCATGAGCTGACCGGGCAGCAGAGGGACCGGGCACCGGCGCATGGTGAGTCCCGGCGGGGCTTTCATTGTTCTTACTGCAGTGCTCTGAGAGCCCGCGGCCATCCCAGCGGGATCCAGGAGCTCCTCCGGGCAAGGCTCGGGTGGGTCTGGGCGGGCCGGGGGGCTCCAGACGGGACTTCCATCCCAGGGGCCTCGGGGCGGTCCCGGGGGCCCGCAGGCTCCAGCGGAGCCGGGCTGCGGAGCAAAGCCGAGCTGCGGGGCAAAGCCGAGCCGCAGAAAGCGAGAGCTGCGGCCGCGGGAGCCGGGGCTGCTGCGTGGGTGGGCTCGTTCCGGGGGGCGAGGCAGGACAGCTCTCGGCCGGTCACCGCACGTGGCTTCGGCAGTTTCCAGTTGTCGCGCGTGTTTGCAGCAGCCTCGGCGGGGGAAAAGCTCCTGCCCGCCTCTGGCTGGAGTTCCCAGCGCTGGAGGCGGCTGCCCCGGAGGTCCCGCGTGGGCTGCGGGGCTGCAGAGCGCGGGGTGGCAGCCCCGGGGGCTGAGACCTCCCCGGCAGCCCCGGGGGCTGAGACCTCCCCGGCAGCCCTGGGATCAGCGGTGAGCACAGCTCTACCTGCACCCAGTCAGCCGTGGGGGCGAGTTCACTGGGATGCAGAGACGGAGCCTGGCGACTGGGGCTTCCCTGGGGGACTCTGCCCCTCTTGGTTCATTGTCCCAAACTCTTGACCCTACGTATCGGGGCTTGTTTCCCACAGCGGGAGCTCCGTGCAGCATGGCACACCTGTGTAGTTGTGGTTGACCTCAAATCCTGTGTTGACTTTTGGGCCCCTCACTCCAAGAAAGACATTGAGGTGCTGGAGTGTGTTTAGAGAAGGGCAGCGGAGCTGAGGAAGGGTGTGGAGCACAAGCCGGATAAGGAGCAGCCGGAGGAGCTCAGCCTGGAGAAAAGGAGGTTCAGAAGGGACCTTATCACTCTACAAAGGAGGTTGAATCTAGGTGGGGAGGTTCGTCTCCTCCCAAGTAGCAAATGGAGGGACAAGATTAGCTGACCTCAAGGTGTGCCCGTGGAAGTTTAGGTTGGATATTAAAAACGATTTCTTCACCAGAAGAATTTTTCAGCTCTGGAAGAGGCTGCCCAGGAGAATGGTGGAGTTGCCATCCGTGGAGGGATTTAACAAACGTGTAAATATGGCACTTTGGGACACGGTTTAGTGGCAAGCCTGGCAGTGCTGGGGGAATGGTTAGACTCGATAATCTTAGAGGGCTTTTCCAGCCTAAAGGACTCTGGAAATCTGTGACATCCTGCTAGTTTCTATGCTTTCTGTGTCTCAACTTTCAGTCACCCAGACTTCAGTGCAGGCTCTTTGCAATGTATATCTCTGCCTGAGGGATCTCCCTGAGCTGGTAACAAAACTTGCCTTTGCCAAAATTATGCAGCAGTGGTAGGTTGCAAGCATTCCGTGTACTGTGTGATGTTCCTAATTCCATGCTATGCATTCCCACTTTTCTCAAGCATAGAACCATGAGCATACTCCATCCACATGGGAAGACCCTGCTGCTGTGTAGGGTGTGAGAGCTCATGGGACTCATGACACTTTGGTGTCAAGGACAGAACATGAAAACCTTATTTGTAGCCATGAAATGCCTATCTGGACACATTGTGGTTCCTTGCTTGCTGTCTTGTGTATGTGCCTGTTGTTGGTGCATCCCATCCTTTGGCATGCTGGGGACAGAGCAGGTTTGGCACGTGAAGAGAATGGGAGGATGATGCTTTCAGCAGTTTGAGAGAGCCTCCTGGCAGGTGGAGGGTTCCTGCCTGCTCCTGGAGCTGTACCATGTGGTGGGTCAGGCATGGCCCCGGGTACAGCTGCAGGGGCTGTGTGCACTGTGGGGCCTCCTGGGAAAACCTTCTGCACCGGGGCAGTGAGTGTCCCTAACGCCAGCAGCCTTTCTGCAGTGATCACTCTGCTTTTACTGATATCACACAAGAGAGAAACATCAAGCTGTGTTCCTTTAAAAGCATGGTGATACTCTTGAGCACAGAAGAGATTATTTTGAGAAGCTCTGGCTCTTGCAGGCAGTGTGTTTCAGTTCTGACTGGAGGCTACTGGCACAGGGCCCAGGCAGGCAGAGGGCACGGCAGGAGCCGGCAGGTCTGTGCAGCGGGCAGGGCCAGGCTGCTGCATCACCCTGCCCTGCCCGACTGCTGGCCCTGCTGCTGTCCCCCACCTGCAGTGGCAGGGGGCAGTTGCCTTCCTTTGGGTTTTTTGGCACACGGCCTGCCTCTTTATTTTCTTGCCCCTTACTGCACTGCAAGGCTGCCAAATAAGCCTTGAACAACTTTCAAAGCTGCCTTCAGTTTCTGGTTTGTTTGGGGATAAAACTTGGAGCGGATTCAGGCAGTCACAGTTCTGTGTGCACAGGGTCTGGATAAAACTCTGCTCTCTCCATGTGTACTTAACCTTTGGTACCCCCTCACTCCTTCCCATCTGTGCAGACAGGGTCCTTTGGAAAAGCACTACAACTACAGGGCCAGGTTGGATGGAGCCCTGAGCAATCTGACCTAGTGAAGGGCATCTGCCCATTGTGTGGGGGATGGCTGGATGATCTTCAATGTCTCTTCCAACCCATCTGTGATTCCATGAACTTGCAGGGAGCTTTCCTGTTAACTAACCTGGTCTAATTACAGTCAGATTACTCTAAGAGAGTGATACAACTGTATTTGTTATAATTAGTGACACTACTGTTACTTTTTTGTAAGCTCCCATTTTGATGTCATTTTCTAGTTTCAGTTTCCAATGTGACAGTTGTAATACTGTCTGCATGGGCATGTGTTTGACACAGAGCTGGCAGAGCCTTTCAGTCCTCTTTTTTCATATGGCTTGGCTTTAACTGCAGTGGCAGGTCACTAAGAGTTGGAGGTCTTCAAGCTGTAGGATTGGAATAAAGATAATTGCTCCTTATAATAATAAAGGCAGTGTTTAGCTATGATACGGCCCTCACTGTGAGGTCTCTCTCTACATCTGCAGCAGAAGATGAAAATCTGTGGTGTGATAATGCACAGGCAACCTCCTGCAGACAGCAACAGGCCAAATTTCCAGGATCTTCATGGCTGGAGGCAATGCCAGCTGCAGTCTGGCCTGCTTAGCCCTGCTGTGAACACTTGCTACATAACTGTTGATATTGCAGAAGGCAACACAAAATTGAAGTTTGACCAAGTACGTGTTTTGGTCCAATCTGAGCTGCCACAGAAGCAAGGCAGGTTAACACCTGGCTTGGAAGTGGTATTCAAAACATTCCTATTCTTCCCTATCCTCTTCAGGACTAACTCTGGACATGCCACTGTGTCATGTCCTAAGCATTATGGAAGATTTTCTGTTATGAGCTTGTTTAGTTTTCTGTGTCACTTTGGATGAAGTACTCCCATGCTTGCCTGAATACAATTGACTGATAGGATCCTCAGTGTTATTCAGAAACCATTTATTCTGGTACTGCTGCCAAAAGAAACAGCAGCAGTGAACCCAAAAGGGGTTGCAGATGGATCAGTACCCCTGGACTGGCACACAAATATTTGTGCTGGTGCCTGGGAAAGGCAGGGTGGGTGTGGGAGTGATGGAAGGGGCAGATGATCAGGAGAACTCCTTGCCCTGGCAGGACTGGAATGTGGTGGGGCATCCCAGCCTGTGTGGGCTCCACCAGCTGTGCTCCAGGCAGGGGTGGAGCTGGGTGTGTGGTGGGCCAGGGAGTCGTGCAGGGAGGACAGGACCCCACCCTGGCACCAGGATGCCATCTGATCATGCCCGGTGGGGATGTGCTTGTAAGCTAACTAACCACTTTTTTCTGACACTGTAGCAGGACAGTTATTTCTGTGCCAACAGCCATGTGCCCTAGTGAGGGGTCATAAGGTGAGGGGCCCTTCATGGCCCAGTCCAGCAGTGGTGTGAGGTGGGGTCATCCTTCCTATCCTGCCAGAAGCCAGCAGGAATCAGACCTCTGCAGTTTGTGCATGCAGCAGGAGAGCAGCCAGGGCTCTCCTGTCAACTGTCCCTGTATCACTGTCACCAGTCTCACACAGTGACCCTCCAGGTGCAGCCAAGGGCAGGGTGTGAATGCTCATGGAGAGCTGGGAACTGGCAGTGCAGGAGTTTGCCTGAATGTGTGTCCTTGTCTGGCAGTGACCCGCTGTGGGACAGCAGAGCCAGCCCTCAACAGCCAGGGCAATGCATGCTTGTGGTATCAGCTCCTTCCCTGCCTGGCATTGTACCCAAAGCCTCCACCCAGCCATGGCCTAGGGCCTTTGTAGTGTGAGATGGCCACAGAGGGCCTGGCTATGGCATGTTCATGTGGAGAGGCTGAAAATGAGCCAGACAGTGAGCTGAGGAAGGGAGTACATCCCACATGGGTGCATGGAAGGGAAAGTCCCCTTGTGTCCCTGCTCCTCTGCACTGCCCTGAAGGAGTGTAGGGGGATGCCCCCAATGAGAGAGGGACAAACTAGCCTTTGTCCCCCAAAAAAGGAAGGAAGCCCAGAAGTTTCTCCCAACGATCAGGTGAAAAGACACCTTATAGGACCCCAGAGACTTCACTAAAACCTTGGGGTCACCTAATTGGATGAGGGCCAAAAGATCCCGCCTGGGCCATCAGGTAGAAAAAGAGAGAACAAAAGAACCACGAGGCTTTTGTGAAGGTGTTTTACCAGGAGCAGACCTCTGTACCTGGATCGGATTTTCTGTTTATTGTTTTTCCTTTTATTAAACCTTTTTGTTTCCAACACTGTAGCAGAAGCCATCCTGCTCATTATTTGCCTCCAAAGGTAATAGCTGAGCTATCCTTGGTGTATTAAGTTCCCTTTTAAAGGCTCATAAAACCCTGGCCCGACAAAACAGAACTTAATACTGCCCAGCCTTGACACTGCTGCAGAGCCTTCAGGTGACTGGGATTCTTAGGACCAGGACCTCTACAGACAATACTAAGGTTTATTTAAATTCAATATTTAAGGGAAAACATCAAAACTTTCCCTGGCAACAAGCCATCCAGCTCTTTGCAAAGCGCCTTCACATCTCTGCTCTGCCAAGCCAGCTGTCAGGGGTGCAGCTCCCTTCTCCCTTTCCATTCAGTGCTTCTCTTTGTACTCTGCCCCAGATAACTATTTTTATGCCGTTCTTTAAGCTGTTTGTTTGCTGCCTGACACAGAGTATTCAGGAATCATATAGTATGTGGGACAATCAACCATCAATGTCAGTAAAAAATAAAAAATAAAGCCAAAACCCAACCCAAAACCCCTCATTCTTCACAAGAAGTGAAGTTGACAATTACTTATGTGTACTTCTGGGAAGGGGGGAGCTTTGCAGATGTTCTGTGAGCAGTGTGCAGAACAAAGCCCCAGCCCTAGCAAAAGTAGTCCCACGATTCACTGTCAGGATCCAGCCTTGTGTGACAATGCCAGCAGCTCATGGCACTTCAGCACAAGCCCAGAAAGCCTTGCCATAAGGCTGAGTGGCAAATTCTCTCCTCCTTTAGTCACCTCAATAGGATGCTCCTGTGGACTGTACTGCCTGTGAGCCAGGGAAGCCAATGGGGGAGATCAAGCTCTGGTTTCCCCAGATGGAACTTTGCAGCCCTCATGCTGATTTTGGCACAGTTGTGTGAGCAGGCTCCAGAGAGCTTAAGACAGCCAGAAAACCCCACAACTTTGGTGGTTTGCTTTTCCTTCTGGCTGGGTTATATTTTAGCTTGAAGGAATGGCCTGAACTCACTTGAGGTCAGCACACAGAAGCTACACTGGGATAAGGGGAGCAAGAGGAATATGATGGGGAGGATATTGGGTGCAAAAATATCCCATGTAGGTTTTCCCATCTGAATTCCATGCTCTGCAACCACAGGCTGAGGTTTTTAGCCTGATAAGGAAACCTCATGACTTTAGCTCATGCTGGTGCTGGGTAACATTTAAGGATGTTTCAGCAGTTAGAGGAGCGTTTTTGTTACTATGCCTTAGGCAACTGATGGACTTCAGAGACAGCAGAGTTGTTGAGCTTTTCCCTTTTGGTATGAAACTTAAAATGCTTGCACTGGCTTCCTGATGCTTTGTTATCCAGAGGAGTGGCAGATTTGGACCAGATTCCCAGTCATGGCTTTTCCGTATGTGTGAATCATAGTGGCTTCTGAGGGCTGCTACACTGCTCTGCTCAGGGGTGCAAAAGGTATTTTTATGTTGGTCCACATGTTTGAGCTGTGCTGAGTGGGTGAGGAGGTGTGGGATGGAGAACAGAGCTTTCCATGAGGATTTGGAATCAGTGGATGAAGAGGGACTCAGTGCAGAGAGATGAGGATGGGTTGGTGGTCCATGCATGGCTCCGAGCAAGGAGCATTTCCAGACAGCTGGGGGCTGGATTTTGCTCTCTGAAAGATCGCAAATGTCTAAAATAAGATCTCTGCATAGCACTGAATTATTTATTGAATATTTCTCTAGGCAAGGGACCAATACGCTGTAGATATTTGAGATACTTTAAATACTTCTATTTATGTGTGATTACTGGTCTCTTTCAGGACATTGAGCTCCTTGTTAGCATTTTTCCCTTGTTAGTGGATGCTTGCAAAGATCTTGTGTTTTGCAAATACATTTCCCAGCAGTGCAGAGCAGGAGGGAGCAGAGGCCAGTGCTGCTCCTCTGGTTGCTTGGAGATTCCCATCCTTTGTCTGTGCCCTGCCTTTGGGGTTGGGGTTGTGAGGAAGGTGGATGGAAGCTGGAGGGTCAGCAAAGCCCCTGAGCCCAGTGCTGTGGTCTGCCATTAGCTCTGTCCCCAGGAACCGCGGGGAAGGAAATGTGGTGCCATGGTCACACCCAGGCTGTTACTGCACCTGGTACTTAGAGTTTTTTTAAGGAGTGAGGTGTTTCCACAGTAATGCTAGGGGCACATGGTATTATGCAATTTGTGCTGTTAATCATCAGTCACAGAGAGTAGGGGTAAATTCTGCTTTTTATATATGTGCACATGCACACACAAGCATTTACATCCACGCATGCAGATATATAATGTGTGTAAATACTATGTATAAATGGGACCCAGTACTTCAGCAGCTTTTTCTCTGAGCCATTCCTTCTGTCTGAGTGAAACTGCCTGTCTCTCCAAAAAAAAAAAAAAAATACCACTGGCCCAAGTTCATACCACAGCCCCAGCTACATGCTGATGTTGAACTGGTCTTTTTCATCCATCCCTGTGCTCTCCTCACTCACTCACTCACCAGGGGACACAGGAAAGCATGCTGGCCTCCTTGCCAAAAAGTTTATTTGTCTTATTCTCCTACAGATCCAAGGCTTGACCTGGATGCAAAGCCTTTTTCCATTGTGGATAACTGCCTCGCTGAGTGGGAGGGAGGGCTCTGGGAGAGGGCGAGTGGGAGGCAGGGGCACGGGGACAGTCCCTGGTGGTGTTGCTGCAGCCCCATGTGTGCTCCCATGCCCCAGACCCTGAGTTCAGGGTGCACTGAGCCCCCAGGCAGCTCTGCCAGCACAAAAGCAATTTGAGCTACACAGAGGCTTGGGTACTCTTGAAACTTGGGTACTCTTGAAACAGAGGCTTTGAGTCCTCTGTTATTATTTGACCCTGCAAAGAATTTGTATGATCTAAGTAAAACACAGTAATTGTGGTTGTGCACTGGAGAGACAATTATTTTGCTCAGTGAGTAAAATTAAGCACCTGTAAGAGCTCAGTTTGGTCTGGTTTTGGTTAAGCAAGGGGCATTTTTTAATGGAAAACACAGTTTTTATGAAAATGTGCTGTCCCAAAAATCAAAGCAGTGATACATCATGTGCAGGCTGTGAGAGATTGGCTTAGGGTGATGTGTCTGAAAGTGAGAGACATCAAATGGAGAAAAGGACTATAGTGAGATAGGCCACTTTAGAGGAGCAAAAGCAGGTTTCAGGAAGTTTTAAGTAGTATTAGTCTTGGCTTGATCAATAACACTAGTAATTGCTGAATTGCATGTGTGGCTGATTAACCCTTGCAGAGTACAGAGGTCCCTGTTTGTACATCCAAGTACATGTGGTGGGTCAGGGCTGTGGGGTCACCCTGCCCAGGCTGCTCTGGAGGGATGTAGGACTGGCAGTGAAATATTTTGGGTCACTGTTGTGCTCATGTGTTTATGCCATAATTGCATGTGGGACAGAAGCTGTTAGATGTCCTGCAAAGCTATGTGAGCCAAGGATTGCTTGTCTCCTGCTTCATTTTGGGGCTGCTTACTGGATTTCCACACAGCAATTCTTTCATAGTTTCAGATACTTCTGGTGTTCCTATTTTCCCCCCTTCTGCTGTTTTTATTTTCCCCTTTACGTTTATCACACCCTTTACTCTTTCTCAAGCAGTTTGCAAGTTTACAGACTGCCTGGCTTCCTGTCTCACAGCAGGGAATTGTTCTGTAAGGTTTTCAGTAGCTCTCTGTAATGCCCAACAAATACATAATTTTCTCTCTGTAATTAACACTGGTTTTGTTCTGCTGTAAAGGGTGGCATTATCATTTCCATAAACACTATAGTGTAAAATAATTAAAACAGAATAAATTGACCTGATCTTCAACTAGTTGAAAATAGAATGGTGGCCAAGTGCCATTAGTTTTCCAAATTTTCGTGTTTAAGTAAAACAAATGAGAAAAAATCTGCAGGTTTGGATCAAACCGTGTATTGTGTTTGTGGCTGAGGCACAGCACAGTCTGTAAGATCTGTAGCAGATCTTATTAGATCACCTGTTCCCATCAAATCTAGAGAAATGTGAGCCCAGCCTGCTGCAGAGTGGTCGGTGTCCCCCTTCCTCACCTGAGCCCAGCCCCAGCCCACACTGGCTTCAGGATGAGGCCTGAAGGCTCATCCAGCTTCTCATTCTCTGTGCCCACACAGGGAAAACTTGTGGAGCTGCAGAGCAGAGGCTGACTTGGCATCACTTCCCTGGTTTTAATTACAGCAGTGATTAGGAATTCACAGCCTGTGGTGTCCCAGGAGCTCCCTGGCCAAGTTGGAGAAGGTCAGAGGTACTGAGCTGCATTTAATGGCAGGGGCTCCTCCCAGGAGCCTAAATGGAGTTTGAGGAAAAAGGAAAAATAAGGATGATTATACTCTGCAAGCAATACACAACATCCCCAAATGCCTCTGCCTGCATGGCTGTGATAGCCTCTGTGCATGTTTTCATGAAGATGTTAATTATTGCAACAGCTTCCCTTTAAATAAACAAATGGTTTCCAGTGATGCAGTCTGACTAATAGCTTTATGTGTCCCTGGGAATGCTGATGCTCCCTTTCCCCTTGGCAAATGGAAACTCTCTTGTAGTGACATAGTCATAATTTGAGTGCCATTCATGATTTGAATCCCTATTGCAGAGTCCCTCAAGTCCTCTGTACAGAGCACTAAGCATGTTTTTTTTCTGCACAGGAAGGTGATGGAGAGCAGCTCAAGTTTTGCTGGATGCTTCTTTGTGCAAATCTTCGGTCACTGACCCCATTTCAGGAAAACAACTATAAATCTCAAGATCTGGGCTCTGCAGAACTGAACATGAGAAAAGAGTTCAAAAAGCTTGTAGTGTTTCACTGGCATGAAATCCCTCTAAATCAGCCTGTCTAGATTGAAATGTTTTAGATCCTGGAAATTCTGTTTCCTCAGTGGAATGAGTGAGCAGCCAGTGCCGTAGCCAAGGACACGGATCCATGGTGACTGCTGGCTGCTGGGATATTGCAGCTTGCTCTGAGAGAAGCAGAGGGTCTCTGCTCTGAGCCATTGCATGGTTCTGCTGGTAGTCCCCCACTGCGAACTGTTAATTCTCTCAGACATATTGAAAAGCTGCTTATTTGGGTTTGGTTTTGTGCTATGGAAGTCTAATGCGAGTAGCCTTTTTTGGGGCTTGAACAAAGGGATGGTGATGGGACACTTTGCCCATTTTCCAGGATAAAATAGATCACCTGTCTCTTCCCCACCCCAGTGTGAGTGCAGGGGGGCAGGAGGATATGGATGCTCCAACAGGAGTTGTTCTTCCCAAGCAGGCACTGATGGAATGCTAGGGAGGATGGGATTTCATGGCTGCACAGGACCAGTAAAATTTTAATTGCATTAGGCATGCACCCGTAGTCTTGAGGCTGTTCCCACACTGGCTTATGTCACTGAACTCCACTGACTGGAGTTACAGAATCACTTCCAGGAGAAAAAGATGAAAACTAATTTGTACAAGAGAGTAATTTGTTGCCAAAATAAATAAATAAGCCATGTTCTGGGGGTGATTGCTGTGAACACAGGCTGGTGGGTGACCTGGAGCCCAGTGTCACTGCTGGCTGCCCCAAGGCTGCAGGAGCCCTGCTCAGCCTGGACCCAGGCTGGGAAGTTCCCCTGTGCCAGGCACCCCCAGCTCTTACCCATGGCTGTGCTCTCTTGGCACTTCTCCAGTGCTTCTTCCTTCCTTCCTCCAAAACACTTTTTTCTTTCCTTGCATATTTGTTTCTCTTTTCTTTGCCATGGGAATGTTTTAGATGTCCGGTGATGTGAAGTGCCATTTAGAATAAATTGAAATGTCAGTGTTTCCATGTGCCACATGCATGGGTGCCATGCTCTGCTTGCTGGCACCCAGGGCTGCTTGCTTGTGGGAAACATGAACTGCAGCAGGCTGGTAGACCCACTTCTGGCAACAGAAATGGGGCACAAAGGTAACAGAAATGTAGAGAAGGGGTGTGAAGAACATCCTGGTGCTGATCCTGAGCCAGAGGTGACAGCAGCAGCTGCTTGCTGTGCAGTCTGGAGTGCAACGCTGCCTTGCTGATGGGTAACCCAGCCCAACTGTGCTGGGTTTCAATTACTATTATTTATTTTCCTGTTTACATGAGAAATGTACTTGCAGGGCACGTGAGCAAGACAAGCTCACCTGCTTGTCTTGACTCGTCAGAGGAGGCTGTGATCCAGGCCCCCCTGACCCCTCTTTCTGTAGGTATAGGGAGGGGGTGAGGCAGTTCTCTGATCATCCCAAACACACCTGGGCCCCTTTCCTGGCCACCATCCCAGGGCAGGTTGGCTGCTCTGAGCAGATCAAGTATAGACTTATCATGAATCACTTTGGGATGCAAAACCCAGGATTAACTCTTGTGAAAGGCAACTTGTGTGAACTCTGCAGAGCCAAAATTGAACATGATCAGAAATTGCAGCCCTGACTCTCATGATCCTTCTGTTGATGCTATGAGCTCTAGATATCTGTGGATGCCCTCAGCCCAGCCAGGTGTAAAGGCCTGGTCCTGTTTCTACCCAAGCAATTCTTGCAGCTGAGCAGGGCAGAAACATGTGGCTGTAGCCAAGCATCCCCCCCTAGCAGTGCTGTTCCCACAGGCACCTTCCCAGCTTTCCATTTTCAACTTAACTGCACAGATGGATACAAAACAGTACTTACAGGCTGCTGTTGAGGCAGTAATTCCCAGGATTTCAGTGTAACCAGCAAGCTGGGTGGCTGCTTTTGGTGGGACAGGCTGTTTCTGGGAGCAGACAGTCTTAATTGGGACTTGCTGAAATGCTTTTGCACAAATAGGCAATTCATCGGTAAATTAATAGCTCCCTTGCTAAGCTCTCCCAGTTTTTGTAGTAAAAGTGTGTTTGTCAGGCTGCTTTTCATAGTCTGGTGTTGAGAAATATTGAGGGGAGAAATCAGTACTCTGTCTCAGTTCATGGAATCATTCTATCCTAGAATGGTTTGGATTGAAAGGGACCCTAAAGCTCATCCAGTTCCAACTGCTCTGCCATGACATGGGACTCCTTACATTATACCAGGTTCCTCCAAGCTGCATTCAGCCCATCCTTGAACACTTCCAGGGATAGGGCATCCACAGCTTCTCTGGGCAGCCTGTGCCAGTGTCTCATCGCAATTCATCCTATGTGACTGACCCATTGCAGTCACATAGTCAGTATTTTATCACATGTGGAAATTTCTGAAAAGGTCCTCAAATCTCAGGAGGGTGGTGGGTATCTCCCAGTAATACCTGGATGTGATAATACCTCCCAGTAATAATCTGGATGTGATTATTGGAGGGGTTTAACCATTCTTGAAGAGGCTGCTTGTGGTCCCAGAGGGTTTCACAGTCAGGAGTTATCTGGGAGCAGAGGTGGCTGTGGGATGTTGGCCAGCATCAGGGAGCAGCATGGGGCCAGAGGGACATTTGGGCCAGAGCTCTCAGGGGGAGATGGATGACCCTGAACATGGGCTCTGTGTCACTCTCCCCTTGCTGCTGCCCTCATCATTTCACAGCTCTAAAGTGAGTGAGGTTAATATTTTGTTATGTTGGGTTTTTTCTTTTGCAAACTTACCAACCTTCTCCAGAGCTTTGTACAAGGGTTGCCCCTGTCTTCATCACCTGGCCTGTGCCAGCCTCAGTGCTCACTTGGCACAAACGCAGGAGAAGGCTACTAGAGGATAGTCCTGACCCTCAGGACTTTCAGGATAGTGCAGCCCAGACACTGTTCCCAGGAGGAAGAAAGCAGGTTTGTGTTAGTGCTGCTGCTATGTGGGAAGTCCTGGCCTCCTCATGGAAGTGAAGCCATGGAACTCCACAGGCTGGAGCAAGGCCAGAGGGCAAGAGGGAAAAGGCTGCCTGGGCTCATGTGGCTGAAAAACTTTTTAGGACCTTGACTCTTGCAAAGTCGTAAATAGAGCTGTGGGAAACATGAGCTGTTTGGATTCCCCCTGGGCAGCACCTGCTTGGCTCATTCCTCAGAGGGCTGGCCGATACTGGGGACTCCTCAGTGAGGAGCTGATACGGGGCTGTCACTGTAAACAGGAGTTATTTAAAACGTTCCTTGTGTACTCAACACCCAAACACGAGTCCCTGGAGGACCTCCTGACCTCTCCCTCTGGAGCAGTGAGCCACCTGCTTGGCTCCTTCTCTCCGGTGGCTGTTTGTGTTTGTGCAAAAGGGAAAAGCAAGGTAATCTGCTGCGTCAGAGTCTAGGTCAATGCCCGATCCACAGCGTGACCTTGCCTTTCCCAGGAGCAGCTCCCACTCCGTGAGCCCAGCACAACTGTCTGTGCAGTCCTGCTCAGGGAAGGCAGAGAGAGCTCCTGGCAGCCCAGAGGGGTCCCAGCTGGATCCTAGAGCTTGTCCCAGCATCTCTCACTCCGGATAACTGCAGTGCATCACCTCCTGTATACTGGTACTCGGCTGTCCTTAGGGGGTGAGCTGTCTGCTCCTGCTCACCCTGCTATGGATGCTTCCTCCTTTGTTCTGTCTCTTCCATAGATGTTATTTTTCTCAGTTAGGGTGGCCACTGGCAGAGCAGGATGTCTGCAATGGCTGATGAGGCAAAGCACATTCTCCTCTTCCCAGAGCCCTGTGCTGCCTCTGCCCATCCACAGCCTGACCTCACCCGACCTGACCCATCCTTCTGGCTCTTGCAGAGTTTGCAGTTTCGCTGGTGGAGAAGATGCAGGCTCAGGAGATCCTGCGGAGCCTGCGGCTCCCCGAGTTCGATGACCTCAGCCAGTTCTTCCGCAACCTGCCGGCCACGGCGCTGGTGGGCATCGGTGCCTTCGCCGCCGTTGTGGCCTACTGGTTCGCCAGCCGGCCCAGGGCTGTGAAGCCGCCCTGCGACCTGCGCATGCAGTCGGAAGAAGTCGAGGTGAGGGCAACCCCGGCTGGCATTCCCCAAGATGTGCATGCCTGGAAGTCATAGAACAGATTGGGTTGCAAGGGACCTTAAAGATGATCTCATTCCAACCTCCTGCCATGGGCACTAGACCAGGCTGTTCCAAGCCCCCTCCAGCCTGGCCTTTAACACTTGCAGAGATGGGGCAGCCACAGCTTCTCTGGGCAGCCTGTGCCAGGGCCCCACCATCCTCACAAGAAAGATTTTATTTCTAGCATCTAATTTAAACCCACTTTATTTCAGTGTGAAGCCACTACCTCTTGTTTTGTCACTATATTCCCTTGTAAAAAGTCCCTTTCCAGCTCTCTTGTAGGCTCCCTTCATTAAGGTCTCCCCAGAGCCTTCTCTTCTTCAGGCTGAACAACCCCAACCCTCTCAGCATTTCCTCATAGTGTAGGTGTCCCATCCCTCTAATCACCTTCATGGCCTCCTCTGGACTTGTTTCTACAGATCTATGTCCACAGGGGACACCAGTAAGGCTTTTTTGTTTTTGTTGTTTTGGTAGTTCCCCAACCTCATTCTGAAATCAACCATGTAATCCACTGTGCCACGGATCACTTCACCCCTTAATTTACCTTTTTCTGTAAACTAGAATACAGCATGTTATTCTCTTAGATTTTCAGTAAAACTTTGGTCTTAGCTTTGCTCAACCATTCATGGCCAAAAATTAGAGGCACTGTCATTGAATGGGAGAAACAACTGAAAGGCAATAGCTGATGAGACCAGATCACCTGGCACTCTTCATGTGTGCCCATTGCTGAGTTTGCTGCTGCAAACTTGGTAATAATAATAATAAGTAAACCTGAATCCATGCTTAGCAGCTGAGGAGTTACTAATTGTTATCCTTGCAAAAGGCTTTAATGCTGTGGCTCTGCTTTAAATAACAAATATTTCTGAGCATTGTCTCCACTTATTTTAATATCTGAAAGTTGGATGAGAATTTTTAAAGCCTTTTGTGATGTTCCCTCTAAGATATCATTGTCCTTAATTCTAACAGGTTTTTAAAAAAGTGGGAGGAATTTACATTTTTCAAGATTAGTTTTTCCCTGTGATTAGGGCTTTAGTTAGACTTTTTTTCTGGCTGCCAGTGCAGTCCTGGTTTTGTCATTCTCACCCTGGTTGGCCACTCCTAAAACACCTCTGCTGAGCTCATGGCACTGGGGGCTGGCCTCTGCCTTAGTCTGTCCTTCATGTTGACCTGGATGTCCTTGTGGAAGTGCCCATCGTGCTAGTCCTGGAGACCTGTGCAGCCCAGAGCAGTTGCTTCCCCCAGCACAGTCCCACTCCATTACTTCCAGATCCATAATTCCTTATTAAATTCCCCAGGGAAATATCAGTGATCTCAGTGACAATGAGCTGGGTCAAGTGTTCCTCTGTGACCAGAGGGCTCTCTCTCTGTGTCCCCGAGGTGCTGAGGTCAATGTCCCCCCCCTCACATCCCGTTGGTTCTTGGGGCAGGTGGTGGTCACAGAGGTCTTGCTGGCGTTTGGGGAGTGTGCTGCTTTATGCTGGGGGTTTCCCCATCTCCCACCCCTTGAGCAGTGCTGATGCTGTGTCACCTTGTGTCACCTCCTGTCACGCAGGGCCTGGCTGGGGCGCGCCGCTCGGTGATCGGGGACAGCCCGCAGCTGCTGACGCACTACTACGATGACGCCAGGACCATGTACGAGGTCTTCAGGAGGGGATTCAGCATCTCTGGTGAGAGCACAGTGGTGAGGAGGCCTAGGAACAGAATCTGGGAGAGGTGGGGACCAGGCCGTGCAGATGTTCTTACCCTATGCTCCATAGTACTGTCACAGAGCCCTCACACACCTGAGAGACATCACTTCCCGCTCCAAAGAGCCATGATGACTCTTCCCTGCTCTACCATAACTATTTCCATGTCTGCTGTTTACGGTGCCCTGCCTCATTGGATGCGACAATGTCATGCTCAGATTGGTATTTTTGGTACCATAATAAACCCCAGAAGATCTGCACATATTCTGCCCCACAAGACAGGGGTAAATTAAGAACTCAGTAGGTGCACGGAGGAATAGATTCCTGCAAGTAGATACCATTAGCAAATTATTCAAATTTTCCAAATTTTCATCTGGTCATGCACTGCTGCATGACACACCTTCCCCCAGAGTAGGCTGGGCTAAATATAGTAGTTTTACCTTTTTAAATCAAAAGGCAGTGCAAGTAGTGGGATGAGTGCCCTTATCAGACACTAAAGCTCATGTGACCTTTGGAGAAGTGTCTTTAATGAGGCTGTTTGGGCCAAACTGCTGTTATCAGTGGGGAGGACTGGGGCCTTTTTGGGGGATCCTAGCAGCTTGTCTCCCATCAGATGCACTTCTGTGAGTAATTTGCTGGAGATTGCTATGAGAACCAACCCATTAACTGGATTTACTGCTGGAGGGCTCCCCCACGTCATGGCCCCGTGCGTTAACTCCTGGCACTGCCTCCCCATAACTCATCGTCTCTGCTTGTGTCTTTCAGAGAATGGCCCCTGCCTGGGGTTCAGGAAGCCCAAGCAGCCCTACCAGTGGCTGTCCTACAAGGAGGTGAGCTGCATGTGACACCCACTGTGCATCCTCTTCCCCTGCCCAACACAAGAAGGGGTGCCTGCACATTAGACCAGGGGGTTGCTCATGCACCGTGTGATGCTTCATGGTGTCCCCACCCTGGCACATCCAGGTGTTACATGGGTGTGTCAGCTTTCAGGGGCTGGCTCCATGCCATGAGCCCACTCCTGAAGGCAGCACTGAGGCACCCTGGAGCCATGGGGCATTGCCAGCCTCATCAACTGATAGTCAGCTGATGGTGGTTCATGATAACATAAAAGTTGGACTTTTAGATAGGAAATACAATAATTAGAGAGCCTCCCTGTAAGTCTTGGCTTAATTTGGTATTGTTTCTATTCCTCTTTTTTAATGTATTTTTTCCTCTCCAAATTCCAGGTGGCTGAAAGAGCAGAAGCTCTGGGTTCAGGCCTTTTGCAGCAGGGCTGCAAGCCATCCACAAAGCAGTTCATTGGCGTCTTCGCTCAGAATCGTCCAGAGGTGAGATTTCATGCCCAACTTGATATTGTATTAATAATATTCCTGACCTGTCAGCTTGTTCTCAAGTTGTATCTGCTCTCGTGGCCCTTTCTCACCTTTGTGCTTCCATGTTCTCCTTCAGTGGATCATCTCTGAGCTGGCTTGCTACACCTATTCCATGGTGGTGGTTCCCCTGTATGACACCTTAGGGCCTGGAGCCATTCGGTACATTGTCAACACAGGTAAAAGCAAAACTGATGTGATCTTCTCAGTTCTGTTGCTCAGAATGGTTAATTTTCTGCTTCTAAAAGACAGATGATCATAGAATCCTAGAATGGTTTGGGTTGGAAGGGACCTTAAAGCTCATCTGGTTCCAACTCCTCTTCATTGGCAGTGGCACATTATACCAGGCTGCTCCAAGCCTCATCCAGCCTGGCCATGAACACTTCCAGGGATGGGGCATTGTGATTATACTTGTTGAGTGTCTTGAATTCACTTAGAGAGGTTCCTGAGAAGCTGTGTGTCCCTGTGCTGCCTCTGTTGCATTTTCCACATGCCCAGTTGTGCATAGCCATGGATAAGGGCTGCTCTGGATGTGGGAATTACTCCAAGGCCGCCCACTCCTGTGTTGCTTGATATTTTGCCTCCTAGAGTTTTTAATCCATGTGGGGGCCAATTTTAATATTTTGAACTGACTCCCAGAATAATCGTAAATGTCAGCTAAAGCTTTGACATTGACTTAGGTTAGCTAAGACTGCATTTTTTCCTCATTTTTCAAGAGAAGCATGTGTTGTATGCTGGGATTTGTGGTGTAGTCTGGAGTGACTATCAGAACTGATACAGTGTTAGCTATGAACTAGTCTTGCATTGAAGAAGATTTACTGCAAACAGCTTGTTTGGCTGTTTTTCTTGCAGCTGACATTTCCACGGTCATTTGTGACAAGCCTGAAAAAGCCAGGATCCTCCTTGACCATGTGGAGAGGAGAGAAACACCAGGCCTGAGGTCTATCATCCTGATGGACCCATTTGAGAAGGAGCTGGCAGAGAGAGGGAAGAGCTGTGGGGTTCGCATCCAGACCATGCAGGAGGTGGAGGTGAGTTTGCTCTCTGTCCCCTTTTACTATTTTTTGTAACATCTGTGAAAGGACAGTACAGTGCACAGGGACGTGTGGATTGTGTGCCAGATTCAGTCTCTGGAGAGCACAAAAGAGCAGCTTGTGGCTGATAATACTGATGCTTGGTGCACTTGCCTCTTGGTGTTATTCCTTATTGATAGCAGAGCTGTTTCAGTTCTTTATCCTCAAGTGTGCTATCAGCTGCTATTTAAGCATGGGAAGGGGGATGTTATTTGAGACATTGGCCTCATACAATGTTACCAATAAGTAAAACTTTACAAAAGGAAGGCCATGTAAAACCATGGCTCAGGCCTGCTACTTTGGCTAAGTAGAAAAGGACTGTGGGAAAGAGACTCAGCTGAATTAGGGGTAGGAAAACAAGTTATATAACTATGGTGTGTTCACATTGTGGTGTATGGTGGTTGGTTGAAATTGTGTTATGCTTTAAAACTATGTAACTGATAACAGGCTAACTGCTTAAAAAGGCCTGGTTTTGCAATAAAGCAGCTCTCCTTTGCACCTGCCTGGGGACTCTGCATTGCTATGGACCCTCATCCACACTACATGTAAACCTACAGCCACACACTTGTTTGAAACACCCTGGATGCAGCTCAACCAACCCAAACACTACTTGAAATCCAAGGAAGGCACTGCAGTTAAGGCAAGAAACTCAGGATAATGAAGATGGCCTCAGTGCCAGCTAGGAATTTGTCTGCTTTAGCTCACACGCTCCCTTAGTGGTTTGCAGATTATTAGCAAATGGGTTACATTGCAGGAATTAAGGTGGAAGTCACTTTTGTTACTTTCATCTCTTCCAGGACTGTGGCCGTGAGAGTCGACATGTGCCTGTGGTGAGTGGTGGCTTGTTGCTTTTCCCACTTACAGCTGCAGCAGAAGAGACCTTAAAGCTCTTGTTCCAACCCCCTGCCATGGGCAGGGACACCTTCCACGGGTGCTTGGTTGCTCCTCTCCAATCTGGCCTTGAACATTTTCAGGAATGGGACAGCCACAGCTTCTCTGAGCAGCCTGTGCCAGGGCTTGACCACCCCCATAGGGAACAATATACAGTATTTGCACATTTATTCCCTCTACCTGGAACACTTAATTGGCATAGCCCATCCTGCTATGAACGTGTTAATGGGACAGTAATTGAATGCCAATGTTAATTCCACTACCTTACCCTGATGACACTGGGGGAATGTCTTTGTACCCTTCACTTTCTGCTGGGTTACTGTAGTTCAGAAACACTACTTGGCAGTATTTTTATGGGATATTTTGGGAAAATTGCTTTGATATTTTTCACTGGCTGCTCATATTCATACAAAACTCTCAAGAGCAGCTTCTGATATTCAAGCTGTTTATTTAATCATTCATGACCCAAAATAGTGCACGTATGGGGTGGTGCTGAGAATACAGAGATGCTTCTGGAAATGGGAACAATCAGCACCTTTGGAATCTTGTCCCCCGTTATGGAGTTCTTTCCAGAATTGACCTGGAAACTGATGAGTTATCTCAAGTTGTCCCACATGTCTACAGATGTAGGTGTTGGGTTGGAAAATACCTAACTGTGAGACAAACACTGAAGCATGCCCTTAGTGCAGCTGGAGCACGGCATAAAGGGAGGAATAGAGTCTGCATCAGCTGAAGAAACCTGGGTACATATGCTGAGGGGAATTATAGCTTTTTTACGTCAGAGCAAAAAATAATTGGTTTGATCTTTAGGTTTCTACAATGTCAACAGTCTCTAGCACTGACACATCTGCATTTGACTGATGTGATTTTTTTAATCTGCTTTTGTATTTCTAGCCTCCTCGACCAGAAGATCTGTCAATTGTCTGTTTTACTAGTGGCACTACAGGTAACAGAGGCATTTTAATCTAGAAATGTTAGAATATCTTATGAAATTAATTATTAATCCAACCTCAATACATACAAACTTGCTGTTATACTGATATGTCAATGATATTTCTAGGCATTTTTAATATTTAAGAATATATAGGTTTATATACACTTCTGTAGATTGCAAATTAAAAATAACAATATATTTATTTTTCAATTGAATTCTCCAACATACACTTTGCCAGTAGGTTTTTCCACTTGTCTGAAAATCCACCCATGTGTCTGCTTCCTATTTTGTTGTGTAGTTGTGAAGCACTTGGCTGATTAGTGTTTATCTTTTGCAAATATTTAAAAAAAATCAAAAAAACCTAAAATGTGGTTCCACAGCTTTCCATTCTCTGTATCCTAAGCACATTGATGTCTCCAGCCTCACCAAGGTCCTTGTCACCTCCTCTCCTTGTGTGTTGCTCATGACACCAAGTGCTGGAGGGGTTTGGGATGAGCCTGGGCAGCCCATGGTGCTGGCACTCGTGTGCTGCTGGCCTCTTTTTCTTGGAGAGAGGAGCAGCATCATTTTCCTGCCTGTTCTTAGCAGAGGCAGTGCTTTCTCCTCTTTCCAGACCCTGGTCTTCATCAGCTTGCAGGAATTTCCTACTCTTGAGAGCTCAGCCTCTGAAACCTCTCCCTGAAAGCTGTATGGGCAGATGCACAAGGCATCACTGCTTGGGACACTGCTTTTACACTTGCCTGCAGAGAAGGTCCATCCACGTGGTCCTTCCAGATCCACCTGTGCTCTTGGGATTGCCTAATGCTTGTTCCTACGCCAAAGCATCCTCAGTTTGGTCTCAGCAGAAGATGCTGGGAGCTGCTGGTGCTCCTCAGATGGCGGGTCAGGCTGAGCACGAGGGAACTCCTTCATCCTCCACCTCCCAGAAGAGACTTGTGCTTCACAGCAGGTAGGCAACTGCTTTATCAGCTCCAAGTAGAAGCTCAAGATGTATTAAAGGGGTTTGGGTATTTTACCTTCGCGTGTAGTCCTTAGTTCTGAGATCTGCACTTCAGCCTGCCCAGGGAGAGCACTGAGGGAAAGGAGCCTGTGACTCTGCTCTGTTCCAGCACTGGGAATTCCTAAATGGGAAAGACTGACCTCAGTGCTGGACATGAACATCACAGCCATGTACAAAGTGAGTGCAAAGTGGCTGGGCACAAATGGGAGCAGTGGAAATGGAAGGAGCCATGCTGTGGATACAGCAGGGCACAGTGTGCTTCTGTGTATGTTCAAGTGCAGAGCAATTATTTTTCAAGTCACATTATTGTTGACATTTTTATTTCTAAATAAGAAATTCTGCATAGAAAAGGTTTCTTTTGATTTTCTTTTTTATTTGCAGATGCAGTCATGGGCTAGTTTCCGATTTTGTGCTTTTCTTAGAAACATGCCCAGAGTTACAGAAATAGGACAACCAGGAAGTTAATTTCCCTTCTCCCATCCAAACCAAAAATTTCCAATTTTGCAAATCATCTCAAACTGAACCGTTTCATAACAATGATTTGTGATGCATGAGGCAAATCCTCTGCTGCTGCAGGACCTTGCACATCTCTCTCAGCCTTTTCCAGAGGTTGCATCAACACTCTGGTCTGTTTTCTACATTATGCTTTGATGTAAGAGTTTTATGTCGCCCATGTAATTTTTAGTGACTAAATGTAGAATTTTCTTCCAAAGGATATGTTCTCCAGGGCTTTTCTAGTTCCAAAGGGCTTTAAATATTTTTGTATTATGTGAACCAAGATCTCTGCTGTAGAATTTGTCACCTGAAAATTGTAGAATTGGAAAGAATTCCCCAGGAGCAGGCTTTAACACTTGCTTTTCTTTGATAGGACAGGCTGAGGCTGCTGATCTTGGATAACAAGACCAACTTCCATGGTTGTGCCAAGAAGCCATCAGCACTTGGAAATGGGCCAAAGATACATAGATATCCCCCAACTGTCAGGATACAATTTTTCAAGTTGGCTACTCCAGAGAAATCAATCAACTGTCATTCCCTCAAGGATCCACTGATCCAGGTGGATAAAAATTGCTTCCCAGTGGTTTTTACCAGCCTGGCAGTGCATGTGCCTTTTTGCCAGAGCTCCCCAGGGGAGGAAAGTGCTTGTATCCCAGAACACTGATGGATCACACCATCAAATTTGTGCTGGAGCACTTGAAAGACCCTTTTGGTGATGTGGAAAAGGTTCTTCTATTCTTTTAAAGGTTCTGCTGTTGCTTATAAGAACTGTCAAACAAGCCTGGCACCAAGATAAGAAGGACTTGGCATTCCTGGGTTATTAATGGATTGCAAGGTGTCCATTCTGTAACAGGACACTCGCTGGGCCTGTCTTTGTGAGGAAATTCAAACAAGAACAGTGTTACAGAAATGGCATTGATTTTTTAAAATAGAAAAGCAGCATCCCTGCCAACCCTCTTCTCTCAAAGTGGTAATTCTGGGAAAGGGCTCATAGAAAGGGGCACCTATTTTTGCTAGATTAACTCTTAGAACTACTAAGGAAGATTGAAACTTTCAGGAGTTCCCCAGCCCAAAAAGCTGCAGCTGTCCCATAACATCATGGTTTGTTCTGGCTTTCTCCTGATGGAGCTCTCCTGGCTCCATCACTGCTGCTCTGCTTAGACACCATCATCACTGCAGCCTGTCCAGGGTGTTGAGCCTGTGTGAGAAGAGGGATGCAGAGGAAGGAGTCCGGATGTTAACACTGCTTCTAGGCATGGCAGAGATACTGGATCTGCATTCAAGTCAGAGGTGGAGTGAGTAAATGAGTCAAACATCTGAAAAATCTCATAGAATCATGGAATAGTTTGGCTTGGAAGAGACCTTCAAAGCACGTCAAGTTCCAATTCCCAGCCACAGAAGGGACACTTTCATCTTGACCTGTTTGCTCCAAGCCCCACCCAGACTGGCACTGAACACTTGAAATCCTCCAAAAAAATCTGAAGAGTTTTGTCAAGGTGCAGGGACCAGATGTGTGCCAGAGGGCACAGTTTTGAGTTTCCAAACCAGTACTGAGCACATCCTCTCCACTGCGATGCTGCAGGAGCACAGCTGCTTCTAGGACTGCAGGGGCTGAGCACCAGTGCTTGGCTGGACACAGCTCCATAACACAAGTGATTTCTGAGTTGTGTGTGTATGCACAACTGGCACCATGGATGGTTCTTGCAGCCTGGATCTATGCATGCACCCAGCTGTGAAAATAACCTGCAGGCTGGTTTGGCACCTGTGAGCCTGCTGGTTCAACACGTTAGCATGGGAGCAGCCATGGCTGGCAGAGCTGTCAGCTTCACCCCTGAGCTTCAGATGGGACCAAACCAGCCTCCTGTGCACCGTCTTCATCTGCAAGTGTTGGGGACTGAATTACTCAAGGCACTTGGAGCAGCAAATAGGGATTTTCAGTATAATATATTGTGTTAAAAATATCCTGCTCTATTGCAATAAATGTATGCAACAATTGCTACTGCTGTTTTTGCCTGCCTTTAATTATTTGTGAGGTTGAGTAGGACTGATGGTGGTGGTCAGGGCAAAGGGCTCAGTGCTGTGTGCCCATGCCCACACTGGAGGGCTACTAGCAACACAAAATGAGAGGATTAAACATACTTTCCTGTGCTGAAACATATTCACAGAGCACCACAGTCTCTTCCTCATCTGAGGAAGGCAGAATGAAGTTCTGGCTGGTTTACCATTTTGTTACATTAACTGAAGGAGCTTTGCCAGGCTGCTCGTGCCCATTGTACTGGGGGCACACTGGGCACCTGCAGGTAAAGCTCCCCTGATCTGCCTTCACACAGAGCAGCAGGAACTACGTGGCAGTGGTGTGATGGAATTAAAACAATCTGCTTAAAAACATGTTGGAGGGAAAGAGGCTGGCCCCATAATCTTTATTTGAGCTGAGCTACACCTTATTTTCACAAGTAAAGCCTTGGAGGGTGATGAAAAGGGACAGTGCTGTGATAGGAGGATGTGCAGAGCCCTCCATGCCACTTTGTTGTGAACATGGAGGTTCCAGCCTGTGTATTTGCTGCTTAACAAACACTCTGGTTTTGTGTCCAAAAGATATGAAATGCAAGAGGTGTACCATGGTCAACTGACCACGGTGTAAAAGGAGTGTAAAAAGGCAAATATTGTTGGTGCTGAGGTGCCTGCTGGTGGTGAATGAAATGCTGCAGGGGCAGTGCCCACATCTGGAACACAACACAGGGGCTCTGCTGGCTCTCTGATGAATTTAGGGCTGTCTTCAAGACACCTCTGCTGCTGATACTATTCATGACTTCCCTTAATTGTAGTTTCAAAGGGTTTTCTTGTATCTTAATTTTTACCTGCACTGCTCTCTGCATTTCTCATGTTATCCAGAGTACTGGCTAAGTAGGAATATAACAGCCTTTTAAACAGTGTTTCTTGGTGTTCAAGAGCGTTCTTAGTCAAAATCTGGATGCAATAAATCCTCCCAAGAGAGGCTGGAACAGCCAGCCAAGTCTGGTGTCTGTGCTCATTGAGTGGCTCCATCTGAGCACTCAGAAATTGCAGTTAGGCTATTTCTGCTGGGACCGGTTTTCCAGAGTCTCCAAGAGAAATATTTCTGTTTGCAGTATCATTTTATTAAATTTTGAGTATTGCAGTAAGTGTTTTTGGTGCATATTAGTGCACAGAAATTATGGTGAAAATTACATATGTTTTAAAATTGAAGAAGTGAACATAATATTTTAACCATTTCTTGTTTTGGTTTTTTTGTTCAGTTTTTGAAAGTTACCTTCTGGCTTATCTTTTAAACTCCCTCTCTGTTTCCTTTCAGGAAATCCCAAAGGTGCTATGCTGACCCATGGAAACGTGGTGGCGGATTTTTCAGGCTTTTTGAAAGTGACGGAGGTGATTACCCTGAGCTAGAAAACATTGCCATGTGCAGAGTGTGTGGGTTAAGCTGTGGCCCTGCATGGGCTGGAAGTATGCTCTTGCAGATAAAAGATATTTTTCCTGCTCAGAGGGCCAAATCCATGGGAATGGAGCAAGGCTGAATCTACAGTAGTGAAGGGCATTAAATCCTCTTTGCAGCTCTGGCTCCCAGGCTCTGTGGGCACTAAGGGCTTCTGAGAAACAATGCTGACTTCTGTAAATCAGTTCATTAACTCTTTTTGAAGAATTAGGAGAGCACACAAGCCCTATACAGTTGCAACTGGTGCTTGAAGAGGAGTTCAAGCTCCTCTTGTGCTCTGTGTGTCCCATCGTGCCCAAAAATGCCGCTATTTATTTGAAACCTCTCTGCATACAAAGTGTGTGTGTATAAACATATATATAGAAGAACATACATGATTTTTTACAAGAATGGTTAATGGTTAATTTCATTGATATTCCAGAATATCTCAGTTTTTGTTATATATATTTCTAATAGAGCACAGCCTAGTGCTGGCCAAGTGCCTTTATAATATATTTCATACAACATGTAAACTCATATTTAGAAACAATATAGGAAGCAAAATCAGTTGACCATGACATAGTAAGGATTTTATACGTCTTATATAAAACAAATCTAAATAATCTAATTTCTGGTAGTGAACAGGCAATTCTGTAAAGTAGCTACATGCACATAGGATGGACAATTGGTTAGCTCATACCCATTACTGATCTTATTGTTGATGTTGAAATTACTGAAGTTTATTACTTTAATCCTGGAATTTTCTGAGATTTCCGGAGCACTGGTGTAAAGAAACTCAGCCATGTGATGTAAGAAATCCCACAGAACTCACGTGTTCCAATGTTTGCAGGACTGTGCCTCCACAGTGTGCAGGACAAAATGCCAGGGAGGGCTCCTCTGCATGGAGCTTCAGTGGCAGCAAGAGGGGCAAATGAAAGCTGAGGTGTGGAGAGGCCTGAGCTTCTAAGGGCAGGAATTTATTTTGGAAGAGCACTAATTTAGAGCTGAGGGAACTTGGCATCTTCCAGACCTGGTCCATAAAAAGGGATTTAGTGTTTGCTGATGGAGTGGGACCCTAATTAATCTCAAAGGTATCAGACTGAGACCCAAGTCTGGTGTGATTGTAAATTTGTTACCTCCAGTCACCAGAGCATTGCTGGCAATGGGGAAATGCCTGTAGCTGATCCACAAGATTTGGGTAATGTCTGACTACAGTAATGAAATAGAGTAAAGCATGAAACACTTGGAAGTAGTATAAATTAAAGAAATAAAGTGAGAAGTTCTGTGGGTTTGTTGTTTACAAGTTCTTGTGGCAGTTTTGCTTAGTTCAGTGATTTTTACAAACCGAACATATTTTTAAGTGAGTCCAGAGTTTTATTATAAGGTTGTTCTCAAATACCAAGAAACTGTTTGCATTTTTACATTTAACTGGACAACTGTGCCAACTGTGAAATGCTATTCAATGGCATAATTTTGGTCTGATTTAAAACCAGATTATGTTGTCTGGGCTCTTACGGCAGTAATAAAAACCCCAAACCTGGCTGATATTAAAGGTTTTGCATTACTATGCTTGCAGAAATGAAGTCAAATTGAAATAATGTATAAATAGATCTGAAGGCCCTAATGGCTTCATTCAGACTGACAGACACAATAATATGAAATGGGATGCTGAGAACACCCACGTGGCCAATGATGTTTGGCTTTGGTAGGTGATGGTTGGGAGGCCATACCCAAATCTGACCAGTGCAGATTTAACTTCAATAAAATATCCCCTGAGGGATCAACTCCTGTGTCCCAGGTCATGGGCTATTGATTCCTTCTGAGCAGTGGACGTGCAAGTGGGTATAAACTGTTAATACCATGAGCTGATAGATTTTTATACCCATTTTCCATTAACTACTGGCCTTGATGCAAATTATTGGGTAGTCAACCTTTTGGTTTTTCTAATCCATAATGTTACAGCTAGCTGTACCGCAGGAAATGCAGGTAGAAAGGTTATTTTCTTTTGGGGAATAGGTTAGGTAAGGCTCTTGGGTCCTTTGTTTAGTCCAGCCTTCAAGAGAGAGTTAAAAACTTTGCAAAATCAAGATTTTGGCCACTTTTCTTCCCTTTTTCCCCCTGTCTGTGGGACAGACATAATGCCCTTAAAATCATATTTTAATCACTTAAAATGACAAGAAACACTAACAGAAATAATTAGTTCTTGAAGCCTAAGATTAAATCATTAGTTTTACAACACATTGATTCAAACCAATGATTAACCCAAGGAAAAGGGAAAAAAATGGCTACTTTTGATTCTAGTAACCCTGTGATTCCTGAATGGGCTGTATGCAATGTGGGAAAGTGCTGCTCCTGCAGAGCCCTGCTGGTGTCCAGGGGGCTCCTGCAGGTTAGCACTGGGATCCTGGGGCTCCTGCAGGTTTGCACCAGGATCCTGCTGCCTGCACACAGCTGAGAGCACAGGTCAGGGTCTCGGCGCCTCCTGGTAGAAAGCAGTGAATAAAAATGGGATTCTCCATCAGGGTGAGCCTCCATTCCCAGCGAGAGCTGCGTGGGTACAACCTGCCTTCTGCCAAGGAGAGCCCTCTCCATTGCCCTGTGTGTACATCTCCGTGCTCTTTACTCCTCCTGCTAACTGAGCTCCATGATGCTGTGGCTTTAACGCTTCCCTGTGTCCGCCGCTCCCTCCTCTCTTGACAATCTTTACCCTTTTGCTCCTCTGGTGCCATTTTTCTTTTTATTATTTTATGACTTTCTTGTTGTCTTCCTGTCAGTGTTTCTTTCCTTTCTGTCTCCCATGCCCTTCACCTGCAGAAAGTGATCTTTCCGAGACAGGACGATGTGCTCATCTCCTTCCTGCCTCTGGCTCACATGTTTGAAAGAGTTATACAGGTAAGAAACCTGCCTGAACTGACGAGGCCTCGTGGGGCTCCTTGTGTTTTCTTCCAGAGTCAGTGGTCTCCTACTTGTGAGGATGTACACATTTCCTATTTGCCTTTAGCACACATGTTTGAGAGAATGGTACAGGTAAGGTCATGGTGTCAGTGGAAATAATCTTTTTTCCACACCAGCAACAAAAAATAAAATAAAATGAATAAAATACTAAATAACCAGCGATATTTTGTAGCACTAAAAAGGCTTGTACTCCAGAAGTGCCATGTGCATAACACCAGAGCCATGGTCTGTGACATGGCTGTGGGTCCAGAGCGAGGCCAGGAGAGTTTCCCAAGTTCTCTACCTTACACCTGGCTCAGGGATTGAAAAACAGCTCTTCAGCAATGAGCCAAACTCATGGCTCATTACTGCTACATGAGCAACTTGTGGGACAGCTTTTCAAAGCACTAGGATGAGGTGTCATGTGAGTCAAGATAATTTAATGCCATTTTCTACATCAGCTAAAATGATTTTATTGTATAAATAACGTGATCTGCAAAAAAACCTCCCAACCCGGCAGACACTGAAAAAGAGGAAACTGAGATGAGGGTGAGACACATGATCCTCCTGGCAGGGCAGCATGTGGTGGCCATTCACCGGAGCTTGTGTTCCCAGGGAATTATGGCAGATCCAAGCTCTTGCCAGCCTACAGACTGACTCCTTGTCTCTTTGGGAAAGAAAAGAAAGGTGATGACTTGTGCTGCAACTTGTGAGTTAGGCAAGCCAGGTGAGACAGCCACATCACATCTCCTGGCCTGAGAAGCTGCAAACTTAAAATTGATCCAGTCTGTGAAGATTGGATGTGGAGCCAGTTGCAGCTCTGTACTTTCTCAGGGAGGCCTGTTTCAGGCTGAAAGCACACTGTCTGAGTCACACAAGCATCTGAGTATAAACCTCCCACTTCTTAGTAACATCAGTGCCAGAAATAATATATTTTTCCCTGTTAAAACTCTCACAAATTGGAAGTAAAAGCCCATGAAAGATTTAGAGAATTACAGCCCAGCCTTTCTCCACCTGCAAGACAAGTTGGTCAGTGTGCCAGCACTGTTCAGGCAAACAAGAATATAATTATTCAAACTTCATCTGATGGGTGGGCAGAAAGAAACTAGAAACATTGAAAATGCTTTCATTTCACAGGATGTTGCTGTACTGAAAGGGACAGCCTCCAAAGGAGGTTTATCCTCCCATCTGAAACAACTTAATAGAAAGATGTTTTCAAAAGGGCTAAAAAGTAATTTTCAAAAGCATTTTGAACAGCAAGCACTGCATCAGCATCCCTAGTTTTAGCCAACAATATTTATGCCTGGAATTTACAATGAAAATCATACAGATACATTCTTTAAAGCTAAATATTTCTAGTTGTTATTTTAAATTCCCAACGAGCACACTGGTTACTTTTTTTTAAATTCGTGTGCAGTGTAAAGCACAGATTCAGCAGTGTGATTTTCATTAAACCCGCATCACATGTGTAAAATTCCTGTGGTTTCAGCTGATGGAGACAGTCTCTAACTGCCTGACAGAGCAGTGAGAGCAATTTGGTTAGAACTGCAGATTTTTAGGAGCGGCACAAAAGACATGGATGTCTCTTAAGGAATTTTCAACTTATTTAGTTATTTGGGGAAGACAAGCCCACAAAAGGGAGCTGAAGTTTTCAGTCTACTCAGGAAGGCTGGGCTCAGCTCTGGCATCACAGGCACTTGCTGAGGACACTTTCTCCTCCCTGCACTGTAAAACCATTGGAGAAGTGCTGGTCTCCAAATGTTCTTCAGTGATAAAATGCCAGACTGACCCAGTCTGTGATGGCTCCTTGGCAGGGTTACTGGTTACCAGTAACCAGCTACCAGCTGGCTCATGGCCAGCAGCCCCTCTGCCCCATCTCACATATTGAGCTCCATTCTGGTGATGAGGAAAACATCCTGCTTTGTTTTCAAGTACAAGGCTTCTGGATTTGTAGTTTCCATATAAGTCAAGCACCCTTCATGAAGTGGGCTTCTATTTCTGGGATACAGGAACAGGCACTGAATTGCTAACGTAGTTTATATTGTTGTATTTAAACAAAACTAAAGTATTAACATCTAAAAATTGGCTGCTGCTCCATGTTTTATGATATTTCTTACTTTGCATTTCTGTATTGATGATAGATCCTTGTGCTGTGAGCTGCTATGGGTGGGCTGGTCTTTAGGAAAGTTCTGATCCAGACTCTGACCCTAACTGGGACTTCTCCATCCCCATATGCAGGGGACCAAGGGAAATCCCTTCTGAAAATTTTGATTCCTTGTTCTTCCAGAACAAGTGGTACATTTGGCAGATGCTGAATTGCTTGTACTGAAAAACACCCAGAACTATTTGGATATTTCTATTCGGCGCAAAATTTATTGTTACTTTATTGTATTTCCAAAGTCCCATTTTTGCCATATTGCAGAGTAGAAATTCAGAAAAGGAGCTTATGTGCTTGGGAGAAATGCTTTGCTTTGGGAATTGAAAGCCAAGGGGTTACATGTGTTCCTCTTTCTCCCCACCAGTCTGTGGTGTACTGCCACGGAGGGCGAATTGGCTTCTTCCAAGGCGACATTCGCCTCCTGTCTGATGACATGAAGGCACTGCGGCCAACCATCTTCCCTGTGGTGCCACGCCTGCTGAACAGAATGTATGACAAGGTGAGCTGGATTTTGATTTTACTCTTTTGGAGCAATGGAGTTTATGTCCCTTTACTACTCATGTGGAAGAATTCTGTTAGTCATGGGGATTTCTCAAGCAGATGACACGGTTTCTGCCCTGGTGCAGACACATTCTCACCCTGTGTAATGGATACAGCTCCTTCAGTGTGTAAGTCTGCATTATGACTTACACAGACTCCAGACACAGCTATCACATATGAATATGAAATGTCTCTATATTAGCCTCCTACCCTGTTCTCACTGAGATTACCAGTGATGTTTCTAGAGATACAGGATTTTTTTCATCACAGAAACATCAGTCAAACCTGGCTGCACAAGGACTTTTTGTGCCCTTCAACCAGATTTGAAACTCAAATCTCTTTTTCTGGTGGCAACAACAACTGGAAATCAGACATTTCAAAAAGCATTTGAGGATTTAGGCAGTGTAAATGTGATAGTGGCTTTTGGATTTAGAAATCTTTAAAGCTAAGGTAAAGGTATTGCAGGGTATTTAAGACAGGCACGTCTGGTCATCACGTTAAATCTGTTTGACTAGCTTGGAATATTTATTCCTCAGAAGACTTACCTGCTAAAGACAAGCTTAAGCACAAGTTACTGATGTAATTTTTCCCAAAGGTCAGGGCTTCTGTGCTTTATTAAGGGGACAGGCACCGGGGGTTTCTCATTTGTTGAGGTGGAGTTTGTGCTGGTGCCTGATTAAGCTCAGGTAAATGCAGCCCCCATCACCACATCAGCCACCGCTGACACGTGTTCATGTTGCTCATTCCCTGTTGCTCAGGTTGCATGAACTTCACAGAACCCTATCACAGAAATGACACATTAAGAGCAGCCCTGTCAATCTAGTCGAAGCCTGCACCACCATCCTGTCTTTTCCCCCCAAAGGAACCATGTTTGCAATAAGAGTGAAACACATCATCCCCTTTTCCCCACTAACAAACCCCAGTGTAGCCTTGTTTACCTGTGCAGCAATGTAACTGTACCCCCTGGCTGTGTGGATGCCATGGGGAGAACAGGTGTTGATGTGCTCCCTCTCCTCTGTGACACCTCATTTGCCATCCTGTGCTCCTGCAGATCTTCAGCCAGGCTGACACATCCCTCAAGCGCTGGATCCTGGAATTTGCGGCGAGACGGAAAAAGGCCGAAGTTCGAAATGGCATCATTAGAAATGACAGTTTGTGGGATAAACTTTTCTTTAATAAAATACAGGTAAGTGATTCAAGAAGTGACTCTGGAGTCAAAGAACTCTTGTTTCTTCTAGCAGTGACTGGTTTTCTGACAAGGGAGTTTCAGACAGTAGGAAAAATTTCTTTATGGATAGGGTTGTCAAACATTGGAAAAGACTGCCCAGGGAAGTGATGGAAGTGTTAAAAAAAGGGGTGGATGTGGCATTTGAGGACATGGTTTAGTGGTGAAGATGGTGCTGGTGTGCTGGGTTGATGGCAGGACTTGATGATCTTAGAGGTCTTTTCCAGCCTTAATAATTCTATGATTCTATGGTTCCTTAAAGACAGTGTAGTCCACTTGCCTGATGGTGAACTGGGCAATCACTACTCACTAGGGAACAACAGACTGGAGATGGAATGGAAGAAGGGAACTGAGTGCAGTTTGTTGCTCTGTGAAGTTTTGCCATATTTATTTTTATTTTTTTTCAACACCACACATAATGTCAAAATTTCAGTGCTCCCAGGGATAACTTTCCAGAAGGAAATGGAGAAACACAAGCTCTTCAGCAGCACCAAGAAATCACTAATTTATGGAATAGTGCCAAAAAAATTTTGCAACTCTCACACAGAAACAGTACTCCTGCAGGGGAGGAAAGGTATCTAGGGATGAAATTCAGAAAGCTGATCATGAAAAGGAGGTCACTGATCAAAGAGATGCTGCTCCAAAGTTTTCTGCAAAATCTCAACAAATAGGATTGGATTTAAGGTTGGGTTGCAATTGGGTATATTCAAACCCACGTTTCTTCCTAGGAAAATAATAAGGTTGTAAAGAAAAATGTACACATGAATCATGGTTTAGCAACCATGATGAAAGAAATCAGAATGCCCTTCTGCTTCCCAAACATCTCAGTAAAAAAAGATTAAATTTGCTTTAAACCAGTTTTTCTGGGCTCTGTACTACTCCAGGAGGCTCTAATTACTTCATTTTTTTAATCGGATGACTTATTTGGAGACATGCCACTTTATTTTTAACTAAAGAAACTGACTGTACTTGTGGTCTGTGGATTAGTTGTCCTCAGTGTGCAAAGATAGCAGAGCTCACCCAGCCAGGAGTGAGCCAGGCTGCATATTGATGCAAGGGCTGGCGAGACGGGCAGACTCAGTCAGCAGTTGTTTTCTTTTGTGCTGGGTTTTCTTTTTTACTTCTAGAATAAAGAAGAGGAAATGAAGGGGGAGGAGAAAGAAGTGAAATAGGACACAGGAATTGATGTAATACCCTCCAGAAATATTTGAAGGTCATCTGCCTTAAAAAAGGGACAACATTATTTTGGAGGGCTTGGGAGGCAATTCATTAAAACTGGTGAGGTGTAAATAAGCAAAGAAGACTGGATGGGAAAGAGTCTGTTTTTCCCAGCAGTTCCCAGAACCAGGTCTGCAGCCTGCCCAGGCACAGCAGTTGCAGGAGCCCAGGCTGAGCAGCTTGTCCTGCCAGGGACATGAGCACTCCTGTGTCTGTACACTGAATGGGGTTTTATCCCTCAGGAAAGCTTCAGAGCTAGTTCATATTTCCATACACTGCCATATCACAGAACCACAAAATGGCTGGGTTTGAAGACTCCTTGAAGTTCATCTAATTCTGACCCCATGCCATGGGCAGGAAATCCTGTCCTAGAGAGAGCATTTTGTGCAAGCTCGTGGTTTTGCCATCTGCAGTAGCTTCTGATGGTTTCTTTTGTTTCCTCCTGCTGCCAAACAGGCAAGTCTTGGGGGGTGTGTCCGCATGATAGTGACAGGCGCTGCCCCCGCGTCCCCGACTGTCCTGGGCTTCCTCCGCGCCGCCCTCGGATGCCAGGTGGGTTTGTGTGGCTCTTCAGGGATCTTCACCCACTGCTAGCAAGAGCACACGTGGTATTTAAGAAAGGAGATGGGTTAGATCCTCAGAACTGCATTTAGGACAGCTGTACCAGCAGGGCTGGTATCCCTGTCCCTGACTGAGCAGCAGGGCTTGGGGCAGCCACAAAGTCCTGGTACACCCAGAGCTCAGTGGGGTGGGAACAGCCCTGGGATGGCAGTAACAGCCAAGAGATGTTTTCACTTGCCCAGAAAAACCCCACAGGCTCATCCCACCCACCCAAATGAGTATGTGCAATTAAATGTGTGCAAGTGCTGGGAACTTTGTTACATGAGTTTTATTCTGTATATAAATGGAGAGAGCTAATCCTCAGATGTCAGCCTAACCCACTTGAGATGTCCACTGCATAATTTCTCTGTGAGAATAAGTCCAGGGCAACTGAAAGGTCTCATTTGAGAGCCTAAAATTAGTCAGGAAACAAAAAGTCCCACAAAAATACTTTTTTCCCCACTAATAAGTTCCTTTCATAGTGTAGCATAGGTCCTGAATCACAGGCTAAGTGCTCAACTCATCATCTCCCCATTTTCAACAACATAGAGCCATGGTCTTTCCTAGTTATGTAAATGGAATTTTGTACACAGTAGAAGCCAGGGACGTCCCATGGCAAATGGGCACCCACACACTGCAGCTGCAAGCTCAGCTCACAGGACTGAGCAACAGGGGGCAGTGCTTGGGATTTCAGTTTGTAATAGCGAAATCTTTCAGGATCTTTTAAAGATACCTGTCTCTTTGTCAGGTTTATGAAGGCTATGGCCAAACAGAATGCACAGCTGGATGCACCTTTACAACTCCAGGTGACTGGACATCAGGTAATTATTTTCTTCCACCATCTGAAGAAATAAAAGAAATGCACATTCCTTTAGAAAATTATGGACTGTAACATCAAGGCCAGGTTGGATGGGACTTGGATAAACGTGATCTAGTGGAAGGTGCTCCTGCCCATGGCAGGGGGTTGGAATGAGTTAAGTTTTAAGGTCCCTTCCAACCCAAACCATTCTATGCTATTTCAGAACAGGTTTTATATCCAAAAAGGAGGTGTCGGTATTTAGTTTTAATAGTGCAAAACCTTAATTAAGAAAATTATTTCTGCGCACAGACACAGCTCCTGCAAGAACATCCAGTGTATCTACAACTATGCAAGTAACTAATGATAAAATGCTAATTATTGTTTATAGGAGAGATGACAAGTGACTTGATAACTTTGATTTCCAGGTCATGTAGGAGCCCCTTTGCCCTGTAACTTAATCAGATTGAAGGATGTGGAAGAACTGAATTATTTTGCTTCCAAAGGAGAAGGAGAGGTAGCAAATCACATTTTTATATGAAATTCTCACTAGTTAACACTGTATGAAGTAGTTTGTAGAGGCATTTTACCTTTGTAGTGTACATGGTTGCTGATGTGTTACATCGTGCAATCAAGAAAGGAAAATGGAAGTTTAACAATAGAGCAGCAAAGAATTAATGAAAAAGGAGCTGTGGCAGTACTTCAGCCTGATTCCTTGAACTGTTAAGACTGAATTAATTAGTTCAGCTAAGAAGAGCTGAATTGCTATGATTTCTACATTGCTGTGATCTCTACATTGCTGTGATTTCTATACTACACAAAAATTAAGCTCATTGAAATAACTTTGTTATTTTTAACTGCAAATGGAATGCAAATCAACTTAAATCAGTTTTGCAAACCCTACTTCATATTTCCATTAGCTTGGAAAAAATCCATAGATAGTTTAATAACTCAATCTATTTTAGTTTAATGGAGCACAGTCATTAAAATATTTTAAATTTAGTGAGTTACTACTTAACTTGTATTTATAGCAGAATAAGAAAATAATTCATCAACACCCCTGGTTGTTTTGCAGATCTGTGTGAAAGGACCCAATGTGTTTAAAGGTTACTTGAAAGATGAAGAGAGGACAGCTGAGGCACTGGACCAGGAGGGCTGGCTTCACACAGGAGACATTGGAAAATGGTTACCTGTGCGTACTGGACACACTCAGGGTTCTTGTGGCACTTATAGTATCCCAAGTAAATTTTCATGGACTGAGCTTAGGTCTCCAAGCAGGTCTATCTTTACAAAGGATTGAGTTTATATTTGGCAGAATAAGCCAAATAATTTATTTGGCTTATTTATTTGGCTCAATTTATTTGAAAGCACAACAGGCAGTTGAAAGCTCTGTTAAAGACAGACTGCTTGCTGAGTTTCTGTGGTTAAATAACTTCTCTGGGAATTCTCATTTCTTTCTTCTAACAGAATGGGACCCTTAAAATTATTGATCGGAAAAAGCATATATTTAAACTTGCTCAGGGAGAATATATTGCACCGGAGAAGATAGAGAATATCTACATCCGCAGTGACCCTGTTGCTCAGATCTATGTCCATGGAGACAGCCTGCAGGTACAAACCAAGCTTTCAGAAAATCTTACTTTACTCTCAGTACTTAGAAGACAGAGCGGGGCATGAACGAAGGGAAAATGTGAGTGGATCATGCCACATTGTCTGCCTCCTGCTTTGGAGCTGGCTGACAGCCAGGCAGGAGCTGAGCTGCTGGGGGACCCTGAGCAGCTTAGAGAGTGCTGTGACCAAAGATCAAGCTTTTAAGTTGGCTTTGGTGTCACTCTTTGGGTCTCCAATGCTGTCCTTTGCCACCATGCCTGTGGTAAGCCAGGAAAAGGCAAAGCCACTGCTGCCCCCGACACTGCCTGCCCATTCTGACCAATCTTGTTCTGTTAATGTGCATGTGTATAATAAACCTACAGCTTTTGAAGCCATGGCAATTCATCCTCTGCATTCAAGGCTCACAAGCATGAGCCTTCCCTTGGCATCAGAGTTTGCCTGGGATTTGGAGGGCACTGTGAGTTATGAATGTCCAGGAGGAGCACAAACCCAGCTGAGGGCATTAAAACTGCTGGTAAATGCAGTCACAGACAACTTTTATCTGAGAAAAAGGCACAGACATCAGAATGCACTTCATCACGATATGTTAGCAAATTACTGATGTAATTAGACAAGAAGTGGTAAACATGCAGAAATTCAGCTGACTTGTGTATTCACTTCAGTGTAGAGCCTGAAATGTGTTCAGTTTTCACCTGCAACTCTCCTTCTCCTTTACCTACAGGCCTTCCTGGTGGGAATTGTGGTGCCTGATTCCGAAGTTATGCCAGGTTGGGCAAAGAAAAGAGGGTTTGAAGGAACATATGCAGAACTGTGTAAAAATAAGGTTTGTATCTGCAGTACAGACTTTTTTTTTTTTTGCTGTAGCATCATATTTGCACAATACTGTGTCTAGGAATGACAATTTCAGTGACAAGAATTATTTCCTCACTGAACATTCAGCATGGTTGACCTGGATCCAGTGATATGTCTGCCAGCTCTGCCGTGGGGGCTCAAGAGTCTCTCTTGCAGAGAACAACAGTACAGCAGGAGAGGTTGTGTTTGCTGAGATTTCTTAAATAAGACATGTAAATAAAACTTACGGTCGTCTTTGTGGTGACCAGCAACAGGACCAGAGGGAAGGGCCTGAAGTTCTGTCAGAGGAGGTTTAGGTTGGATATGAGGAAAAGGTTTTTCCCAGAGAGGGTGGCTGAGCGCTGGAACAGGTTTCCAAGGGGACTGGTCACACCATTAATTCTGACAGAGCTCAAGGGAGCTTTTGGATAACACTCTCAGGCACATGGTATGACTCTTGGGGCTGTTCTGTGCAGGGCTGGGAGTTGGATTCCATGGTCCTTGTGCGTCCCTTCCAGCTCAGGACATTCTGTGATTCTATAAAAAGGACCCCAGTCTTAAACACATGCTCTCTAATACAGAGGAACTGCATTGGATCACATCAGTAAATACTGATGCCACTGAGTCATTCCACTAGTGTCTGTGGGCAGTGATTCTGCACTGAAGTCTGGCAGATAGCTGAAGGACTGTAAATTCAACAGCAATATCACATTGCTGGTTTGAAAGTAAAACCTTACTTTATAAGGTTAGAATATATATTGGTTAGAACCAATAATTGGTTATAATAGAACCAAGGAGGAGACACTTAACATCACCACACTTAAGTGTAATGTTTATACATTACAATAGAATTTTGCTAATTAAATATTAACTATTAGTAAGGCACTTGAACTTTGCTCAGAAACACTTTTTTTTGTGAACAGTGAGCATTAATTGCATATAAGGTTGACTCTGGTAGCTCATGAGGAATTTCTGTGTTTTAATGCAGGAACTGCAGCAAGCGATAATGGAAGACATGGTACGGTTAGGGAAGGAGAGTGGGCTTCACTCCTTTGAGCAGGTAAAATGAAACACATATCCAGTGTGGTCAGGCCATTTGTCTGTATAGAAGAGAGATTTGTCAGCATTTGTCATGTTACTACAAATCTTCGTCACAGCTGTACATGATGTTTTTGGAAAGAGCTTTATTGCTGGCAAGCTGCATTTATTCCTTTGGAAAAATGCATTTGCTGTGATTCTGCTTCCCACCCATGTTTGAAATTTGAATTAAATTTAGTGAAAGTTTTGGGTGCAGAGGTCAAAATCTAAATTGGAGGCATGGATAATCTCCAGAAAACCAGAGGTCAAGATAAACATCTGTAGGAGTCTGACTTTTCTGCCACTGAAAGCTCTGTTAGAAATTGGGTCACTAATTACCACTCTTATACCTGACCTTGAAATGCTGCTGGTTGCTTTGTCTTTAGTCTGGGCACTAGTTCTTTCCTGCTTGTGTAAATATTTCTACAATAGAGCTACAAACACTTCAGAAGGGGAGATCTGAAATCAACCATGGTCTATGTAACACTAAAAACACAGAAAAATTATCCACCCCATTTTAAAATGTCAAATGCTTATTTCTCTTGAAAAAAACTAACATCTTAATCATTACATATAATTAGCGAGGGCTTTTTTTGCTTTTGTTTAGACTGTTTCTGGGTGATAATTCTAATGAGTAATTCACCATATTGCAGTGGAGCAGAAGCATCATTAAACATAACCCTATTATTCTTAATTTCTCAGTTACCTTTGCAAATAAAACGGCAGCAAAAATAAATTTATTTAAAAATAATTCAGCATAAAGCATAATTTTTAATGCACATAATTGTCTGTGCCAATTAGTCTTGTTTGCCTCTGCCATGGTCTTCACAGTATGAAATATCCTCAAGTAATCGATTCCACCAGCAGACTATAATTAATAAAGTATAAAGTAGTGAGGAAAGCCTTGTCATCTTTCTAAAAATTGAAATAAAATAATAATAGAATAGGATAAAAAATGATACCATTTTCAAAATTAATGGGCTTCAAAACTTCATCTTTGTTGCATTAAAACCAACTTTTGAGCCAGATACTGTGGCTAATGTTTGTATGGGATGGGATCCCCTGTTTATGGGGACACTCTTTATTATCTCCATCCTTGTCTGTAGCTTGGATTTCTGTCTTAGGAATGGCAAGTGTGACTTCTATAACCATCAGCTTCCAGGATCTGAAAGCAGCAAATAGGAGAGCATTGTGAACACTGATTTATGAAGGATTGCATGGGGGCAGGGCCTGGACCACGATGCTTGCAGGGAAAGATGAATCACATATCTAAGGAATAGAAAATGGATTTGCAGCCTAGTCACTGCAGCTCCCAGCCAAACAAACTGCAAAGCAGTCTGGCTTGGGGAATCACAAAAGCAGCAGATGGCTGGGGAATTTTGTCTTAAATCAGTGGGCTCTGACCAGTCACGCAGCAGTTTTCTGCTTTCTCCCACACCAGCAAGGGAAGGAAGCGCTCACTCCCATCTGTGCTGCCAGGCTCCCCACTGTGCCTCAGAGCCACTGCCTCAAACAAGGGCAGCCTTGTGGAATGACATTTGCACTGGCTAAAAGATTTGTATCACTTTAATTAGTTAAAAGTGTTCATCATGTACACACTTTGTGCCTGCAAAGCTTCATGATAATTTTGAAATATTGAATCAATACTGTTTACTTTTGCAGTGGGGTTAAGTTGATGTTTCCTAGCACAGCTCCCTGCCCTTGCCCTCTCCCCCACTGCCTTTCAGCTGTGTGAAACTGCAGTGATGATCTCACACTGCCTCGCTGTGCTCTGGCCTTGCTTTCATACAGAAAAGCAGTTTCTGTGCTCATTCTCTTGGAGAGCTCCCTTCTGTGGGCAGGGGATGGAAATCCTGGGGACTCACCAGAAGAGTGCCCTGGACTTGAGGCACCACCAGAGGGAAGCACAGCAAAAAAAGTTAATGTTTATCCACTGTGATGCCTGTAACCTTTGCTATAAATACATTCCTCTTTTATTTTAGGTCAAAGCCATTTATATTCACTCTGATATGTTCTCAGTGCAAAACGGTTTATTGACACCAACATTAAAGGCTAAGAGACCAGAACTGAGAGATTACTTCAAAAAACAAATAGAAGAGCTATATTCAAGCATCTCCATCTGAAATCACGGGAAGAATCTTCTGAGTAATGGACTTCATAGCAATATTAGAATAATACTCAAAAACTACAGAGCCAGAACGACACTGCTGAAATGGATAAGCATCTGAATCTTACATTTGAGCCTTTCATTTTTCTAGGATTTCATCACTAACCATATTTTCCCTTCTTTTTGCCATCAGGTGTGATACAATTTCTTTTTTACTCTAGGTACACAGTAAGGCACTACTAAAAGCTATGCTAAATTGCCACAAAATATGCAGAAATTTCAATCTATGACCAAGTAAATTAAGGAAGCATATCTTATAAATAACTACAAACATTTCTAGTTAAAATAGGGAAAATTTCAGGTATATCTGTTGATATTTGATTGTATACAACCTAATATATTAGAAACAAAAATAATAAGTAATTCAGTAATGTGGTCTACCTCAAATAATCAGTGACGATGGTGAAAGTAAAAGTCTATTTTCTCTGATTTTGAACTTCAAGCTGGATATTGGTTTATATAGTAAGTGATAGTTTTTATATTTTTCAGGACATAAATGACATTGATTTGATTTAATCATTGATGACTTAACAACCAGAACAGAAATAGGAAGGAATTTCCCACTATTTGTACTTAATAGGCCTATTGGTATATTACATCTAATGGATTAATGTTACCTGGAAATGACAAGAACAGGGTAGGAAGCAATAGCACAGAATTCCCTCTATTTCCTTTTCATCCAAACACAGTTTATCCATGGTATGCAGATTTGGCATTAGGGCTCCTTCAGTCCAGTGCACTCACGGACATCTGAACTGCTCAAACGGAGAAGGTTCCAAAAGCATCACTGGCTCTGTGGTGGCTTTAGGTGGGAGTTCACGATAATCCATATGCTCCCAATCCCTAATTTATTACTTCACATGCTGCTAATACTGCGTAGTCCAGCTGGACTAACTCCCTTCAGAAACAGTGCTAAAGAAATGGAGCACAAGGAATAAGCTGTGATTCTGGATGGGGCTTGGCAGAATGCAAAGGTCTGGGAAAAGGCCAGCCTGAGATGCAGCAGTGGAGGGCATCGTTTGTCTGGCCATGGAAGGGGAAGGAATAGTGCCCCAAAAGACTCATGGGATGGGATAAGGCTGTGGTAGCCATCGCTGTGCAAGGTGTCACCGTGTGCAGAACAGTGGATGTGGTGGCAAATGGCCTGTTATGGGAACGTCTTTATGGTCAGACATCTGGAAGCGTCAAATCCCACTGGCATCACCTCCAATGGCCTCTCTGCAATAACCAGCAGGTTGTGTGGATAAAACCTCACATTTCTGTGGTCATCAGAAAGGGTGTAAGTCTCACAAGGAGCAGGAACAGACTCTAGAGCTCTCTCTTGGTACAAGCACGGTACAAGGCAAAGAGAAAACTGTCATGTCAAGTTGCTTGAGTACTTGGACTGTTGATAGCTTCTTTCTGCTAAACAGGGTCCTAAATATCTGTGTATTTTACTAGCTGATGTTTGTTGCACCAGTACATGCTAGCATGGAGCTGTGCCTGCTAGATCTTTGCTAGGACAGTGGAAGCACACTGATTTTCTCTCTTATAGTGGAATCCACTGTAGACTTCTGAAACTAAAAGTTTAAATTTTTAATCTGAACAGTACCATATTTTCTCTCTGAAGTTCTGTTGCATGCTTCCAAACAAAATAAATTGAATTAATAAGTTAAGTGTTTTACGAAGACTGATTTATTGCAGTGATTTCAGAACAAAATGATACAGAGGAAACCATATCAGAAACATAATGACTCAAAGAATGTGGCAGTTTGATTTATCAAATCTGCGTTTGTCTGAGTCCCTTTATGCGTCTGATTCCTCATTTGATTTCAGTGCAATGACTCATATTGTTCAAAGCAAGTAAAGAAATATCTGAGATCTGATGGAATAATCATTTTTCACCAATGTATGGAGCAACAGCATCCCTGGGGAATTTGTGTGTGCCACGTCAATGGAGGATAGGGATTATTGCATAAAATCTGGCTCTTTTGGTCAAGTCATAAAGGATTTTTATCTCATTGAGTTTAGTTCATATTCTTTTTGTATCATCCAAAAGACAGACATGATATACACAGCCTTCAAAGCAATGGAGAATTAAATTCAGTACATTTCCTGTCTGTTTTAATGCAACAGTTTCAAAATAAAAAACCCTCAAACCCTAGTCATCTAAGGAAGTAGAGAAAAGCTATTTTTCACTGATTTTTTTTTTCATTTGAATTTGATTTACTTTTCTCCTAAGATGATTTCAGGCTTTTTGAGACAACTAAACTCTGTAAAAGTACAGAAGATTCCAATATGAGTTTATTTACACCTTAGATGGCTGTTATTTTTACATATATGATCCTGAATAATATATCTATATTCTTCTTTTGGTATTTGGTGCAAAATGTCAGATGCACTAGAGCCAAATATATGAACACCAAAAGAATAAGAAAGAAAAAATGCAGACTTGGCCACACTGGGATGATGCAAAATCTGAGTTGGTTTTTGTCACACAAAAAGTGTAAGTGCTTTCAGAACTGTGAAAAATTATATAAATAAACTAAAAGCTCTCCTTTATACTTCTATAATCCAATTTTCCTCTGCAGGTCACTCTCACCACAATCATAATGATGTAAAAGATAAATTCTTGAAAAAGAGACATGCATAGGGCATGAGCTAGGCTCAGTCCTGCTTCTCTTCAAATTCCAGGCATATTTATTTTGTACTGAACTTTCTTAAACTGAAACACTTCTTGTGACCACCAAGGAAAAATCCCCAGGGCTGTCCAATAACCAGTTTGGTTTTGGTTGTTTTTTTTTACCTTAAGATAACAAATTACAAAATTAGTTTCTATTATTCATCTTAAAGAGTGGCAACTCTTTTTGCAGTCAGTTTTGCAGCTGCAGTACTGCGTTCTTTGTTCTTCCTGGGCCTGGTGCTATGCCTGTGGAATCACTGAAAGACTGTCTTACAGTCTTAAGACTTAAAAAATCACAATAAAATACATTTTTCAGGAAGAAGCTCTTGCTTAGTTATATATTTTGTATGTTCTTTGCTTGATATATTGCACAGAGAAAAATCTGTTCTGCCAAAATGCACAAAGTGTGAGCAGAAACCAGACCTGAGTCTTTAACCCCACGTAGTCAGGAAATACATGGAATAATTCTGTCCTGAAAGGCACATTTGCAAGTTAAAATGCTTGATGCACATCAGGTGAGACAGAGATGGTGAGTTTTTATTGACAAAGTACTATTTTGTATTTTGCAGATTGTTAGTCACTATCTATCAGCAACAGTAAAGTCCAGACTCTTTTTGCCATGAATATAAAATTCTCATGTGTAAAAAAACAATCTGACCTTAACCTCTGGAATGAAAAAAATAAATTAGGGTTTTTTTTTTACTTTTACATGTGTTATAAGCACAAACTGCTGATCTATATGTAAATAAATGCTACAAGATGAATGTAAAATGAGAAAGAATATACTATTTTTGCATGGTAATAGGTGACTTAAAGACCTCTTGATGCCTTAGAAAAAAAATTGAAAAAGCATTTTATTTAGAGGCAATTCTATTGGCCTACCTTTTGTATCTTTAGTTCACTTTGGTATTCTCTGGGGGAGAATCAGAATTAATCATTATTTCTTCTTGCAATTGACGTTCTTCAGTATTTTACACATTTGGTGGTTTGTATACCACCTTTGAGCCTGTGAAATAATGAAGCTTTTCAGAGAAGAAATCTGGATGCCTGTAGCCCAGAAGTGAAAAAAATTTTAGCTCCCTTGAATTCTTCTACAGAAAAATGTTTTCTGAGGCATTTGGAGTCCCTTTAAGCCCTTCATTTCAGCTTTTTGTTATGTATTTTAGCAAAGTAAAAGCAGCCAACAAATGAGGCATTTTGGTAAGCGTTGCCTATTGTATTTTCAACTGAAAGTGAAGGGGGGTAAAATTTAACATATACATTTGTGTAAAAAATAAATAATCCTAACTGTTATTAATTTTTTTTTCAGTTTTGGTATATTAGCATGTATATCAAAGAGTAATCTATGGAAATTTTTGTAAGGAACTAAATTTTCATCTTTCTCAAAACTGCTCATAAGATTTTCTCGTGGACTGACATACAATAAAAGCTCTTTTATAAAATCTGTTGTTCCTCCAGCACTTTGTCCTCACCATTGGTACAAAGTCATTCAGAATGTGTGGCTAAACTAAACGTATTGTAAAAAATAAGAAATTATGTAAAATAAAATAATGACCAAAAGCATACTGGGACACGAGATTGATTTTAGCAATCTCCTATGAAAACTAATTGTTGCAAAGCTCTCTGAAGATGCAGCAGTCTTTCTGTAATGGTTCCGGTTCTAATTTTAAATCAATAATAATATAACCATATGTATATGCTTGTTTAATATGAATTGCAATTGGGAATGCATAGTATTTTTTCAGATTGTGTCTAAACCAATAAAGTTTCAAAGCATACGGGCTCTATTCCGGTTTTTGTGTGCACTTTTATCTCCCTTCACTTGGAAATCCAGAAGAGCCTGAAGTACCCAGAGCCAGCTGGATGGGGCTTGGAACAAACTGGTGCGGCAGGAAGAGCCCCTGCCCATGGCAGGGGGGAACGGGATTATATCTGGGGTCCGTCAACCCAAACCATTCATGATTCTGTACGCTGTTTTTCTGAGGTAACGAAGAAACGAGATTCCTCCTCCCTACAGCCTGAAGCTGAAACACGGGATCGGAGCAGTACAGGGATTACCACACACAGGATTTATTTACTCCAGTTTCACAGGGGAGTTTTTTCCCCTGAACGTGTCCCGTGTCCGGTGTCCCTGCCCACCGCGGCTCCCTCACGAGGGCCGCTCCCTCACGCGGGGCGCGCATGCGGGCTGGGGCGGCGGGGGCGGCGCCGCCGGAGGGGCGGCGGGCGGCGGAGGCTGCGGCCGCCCGGGTTGCCATGGAGCGGGAGCGCCGGCTCCGCGCTCCCTGCGCCGGCAAGGCGCCGCGGAAGAAGCGCCGCTCGTCCCCTCTGCCGGGGGCGGTCGCTCTCCCGGGCAGCCGGGCCGGCAGCTCCCAGATATGCCGGCGGCGCCTGTTCGGCAGCGCGGGGCCCGAGCCCGCCTGTAAGCGCCTCTCCCGGGCGGCGGCGGGGCTTGGGGTGTAGGAGGCTGGGCCTGTACTGGCGGGAAAGGGTGGGGGGAAGTGGACTCTCGCCGTGCTGTGTTCTCGTGGGTAAAGACGATGGGCAGGGTAATGCCGCCAAGATTGGCGTCCTCGGTGGCCCCCAAAGGTTTGTTCCTCACACGGGTGCCCCTCTGTGAGGCTGGGAGGTGCTTTATGTTATCCATGTCCCTCACCGCTTGGAGAAAGCACTCTGCTGTGCTGGAAACAGGAGTGCTACTTCTATTTTAGCTGCTCGATAGCAATAGGAAGGATTTTTCCGTCTGTGAAGTGCCTCCCCTCCATTTAATCGGGTTGGAAGGGAGCGTGGAGAAATGGCAAGAGAAAAGCCTTTACCTCTGAGAGAATATTTTAAGAATTGCTCGAAGTCGTTACTCAAAAGGAGCTGCCTCGTTGTTGAACACAGTGCAGCATTTGAGATCTGTCAAGAAAAAAATGCAGTTCAAGGGAAGGGATGGGAATCAAGTGAAGCCTGACAGACTATGGAGACCACCAGCATAGGAGGTCTTGATCTTGGGCTGATCTTGGTAATTTAAAAGTAAAGCTTTGCTGTGAGAGAGTACAGCAGACATTTGTTATTGCCTTGTTCCTGCCCCGCTGGCTCCTGCTCTTGTGTGCATTTAGTGCTCCTGTGCACAGGAGTGGGTGCAGCCAGCTGCCTGGAGGTCTTCCATATGCTTGGAAAAAAGAAGGAGAAGGATGAGTCCTGTCCATATATCATCCTGTCCTGAATTCCCAGGGAGCTTCAGCCGAAGGGCTCTGTGTGGCCCTGGGGAAATGCAGTGACTCAGACCCAGGTTTTAGTGTGGGGATGGATGCTCCTTTGTAGTCATAAAAATGTGACTTTGGAAAGTTTGACTGTTTCTAGCTCATGGATAATGAAAGCAAAGCACAAAGCTAAATGACTTACAAAATTAATTTTAGGAAAAGGAAGTATGTCTCTGAGATTTGCTAGTTACTGATTAATTGTGTCGTTAATGCCATCTGGGATTATATACAACGAGGACCAGTTTATGTAAAAATCTTTTATATATTAGATACTCCTAATAAACACCATTTAAAACTGATTTGTACTCAAACTACTTTGAATCAAGGTGAAAGTTGCTTCCAAGGTGGTGGGATTTTCTCCTTTTAATCATCAGGTTTCTAAAACATGAGAAGTATTTCTTTTAAGTCTGCTTTTCATTTTGTCTTGATATACTGCTGAAAAAAGCAAATTCAGGTTTTGTATTGTTTGTGATAATAGGGTCAAAAAGTGTTATGAATGTACAAGGTGGGAACAGCTAAATTAGAAATAACAATCTAAATTTTAATGTTGAAATTAACATTACTGAACTAAATATTTATTCTCTAGGCCAGAAGAAAAAGTTCAGTGGGAAAAACTTACCAAAGATTAAAGAAAATGTTGAATATACTGAAGAGAGATCTTCATGCAACCGAAGGTCAGCTAGAACTCATTCAAACGTACCACTGTTAAGACTTGCTAGTAAATGATATAGTTTTGTCTTGTGAGATGGCTCTTGGAGCAGTGCAGTCTGAATTATCAGAGCACTGATGTCTGTCAGATTATTTATTGACACCCCATAAAGACATTTTGGAGTTGTTGTTTTTGTCTAAAGCAGTGTAGCTCTGTGACTGAACTTGGTTCTGTTCTTCAGCTGCAGCAATCAAGTGACTGTCAGTGAAACAACAGGCTTCAAGATAAAAGAAGATGAAACTGAAGAAAGCAGTGTACCACTGAAGGTGAGAATGCTGTCTTGCTTTTTATCTGCTAGTGATGGAAGAGAAATCAGAGAAACATGACACATTAAATTCTTCTTCTATTCAGGTAAAATTTCCTATGAGTTGTGTGGGTGAGCCCGGACATTTCTCAGGCTGAACTTGGTCCTGTATTTTGGATTACATTTTCTGTCTTTGGCCAGAATAAAAGCTGTTGGAGCTACTGGTAGCATGAGAAAACCTCAATACTAATTATCTTGGATGAGGCAAGGCTGTAGGAATTGCATTGTGTGGAAGAGATCTCTGTAGACTGTGATTCCAGAGAATTGCTCACTTCTAGGTCAGTACAGACCTTTGACATGTCACTGATGCTCCTTCTTGTGTTATTAAAACTGGAGCAAAGTGATTGGAGGTGATGGTGCAGAAGTGTTGCAGGACAGTGAATACTACAATGGCAAGAGAATAGTGAACCAGGTGTGTTTGAACTGAAATCTGCTGCAGCAAAGAGTACAGGTGATACTGGTATAAAATTATTTTTCTTTAAAATATTAGCTCTTCTTTGCTGTCTACCAGTTGTTTACATTTTTCTACAAAATGCCTACATTTTGTAGAATCTACTGCCTACACATCATAGATGTTTGTATTTACAGAAATGGTGTAGGATTCTGAAAGTGAGGTGTCTGAAAAAAATAAAATCAAAAGACAGTGAAGTTCATCACTCCACCTCTGTCATGCCTAAGTTCAGTTAATGTCAGTATGCCTTCCACAGCAGTCTCATCCAACAAAGATTGCAGGATCAAGTGATGGGATATTTGTCATGAATTCTAGAGCTGTAAGCTTGCAGATTTGTTAATGGGCATGAAAAATCCTGCTACAAATTACACTGTGAATAGCAGGCTTAAGTGGTGAAATACTACAAAGTGAGTTTTCTCAGCATCTGCTAATGTAGGATGATATTTAAATGCCTTTCTTTGTCTACATTCAGTTTTCTCAGGTTGTTTGTATTGGTCTTTTAATTTTAGGATTCCAAAATAATTAACTTTGAAAGTAAAGGAAGTTTGAAAAATGCTGAAGTGACTTCAAGTGAGTATAATGGCAATACATTATATTATTACATATATTTGATATTGATAATGAACTAAATATAAAATTCCTGATGCAATTTTATTTCTATGAAAGTAAAGTACTGGTCTTGTACTGTGCTGTTGTACTGGTTCTGACTATGTCATGTTAAAAAGTGCAGGTTTTGATACCACTGGGTGGACTTCTGCCTCTTACTGCAGCCTGGACTCACATGAATTGGTTGTAGGCAGCACAGACAGACCCACAGCACCTGAGACAGTCTTGAGCTCAGCCTGTTGGAAACCACATGATCTTGGTTTTATCATTGACACAACTAGTTGTGGACATGACTTCAATTTACTCAAAGCTGCATTTCTAAAAGCTTGTGACCTATTTAAGAATTGCCCTACTAGAGGCTATATTCTTCAGGTGTGTCTTGTGAGCCTTGGGCAAAGAAGGTATCTTCTGGCTTGTGGTAGTGTATGGAAATGAACAAAGGATGCCCTCTAACTGTATTATGACTTACTACATGATGAGTGACAATATTTAGCTCATTACAGGAATGAAACTCAGATAAGGAAATCCTAATGGTTTGTACAAGATGATAGATTTTTAACCACATTTTTTGTCTCTTTCTCTAGGTACAGAAATTACTCTTCCCACAGGTGTTTCCACCTTTCTCATAGAGTGTTTAGATGAAGATTCAGCTGCAGATTACAGCACTGCTAGTGACAGCCTGGAAATTTACTCATCCCCTGAAACATTCAGAGATGATGATTTGGGTGAGACTTTTAGGCAACTTTTTTTCAGTTTTATTTGATGTAGAAAATGTGGGGAGGCTGTCTACAACAGAAAGACTATTGGCCACCCTTGTGGTGACTCACCAGGTCACATCTTTGCTATAAACCTGTGCTTAACATGGAATCAGTGTATCTCTCCTCTAATCTGGTGTGAATCAGGTCCTTATGTAATTTGAATCCTACTTTAAACCTAAAGTATACACTGTTGACACAAGCTGTTTATTTGGAATGACCCACAAATGTGTGTCCAGTCAAAGTCCTTCCAAACTTGTCTGCAGCTGTTTGAGCCAAGACAGTGCTTTAATTTTGCTTTTTAGTTCCTGTCCTGCAATTTTGATTGCTTTCAGTTTGGTCACAAATTTAATAACTCGGTGAATTTCAGCATAAGAAATCTGCACTTACATCTTTTATGTCCAGAAAGATGCAATTTTTACTCTGCAGACATTGGCAAGTACAAGAACTCTACTCTCCTGGACTCCAGCAAAGCAGTGACTATTGATAAGATACCACAGATCTCAAATCTTTCAGCAATATTAGGTAATTCTTTTCTATAATACTTCAATATATAAACATAAACAAATTTCACTCTGATGTGAGGAACCTGTATAAAATATGTAATGATCATTTTATGTAAGGTCTGTTTACATAATGGAGAGCAGCTCCCTGCTACTGGTTTGTGTTTGCTTCTAATATTGTGCTTTATAAGTTAGTTTGCACTAAAAGATTGTCTGATCTAAGCTTTTTTCATTTAAAGTTTAGCTTTCATGTTTTGGGTTTTTTTAGAACCTGTACCAAAGGATTTTCCAGAGCGATGCACTAAAAGGTAATCACTACAGCAGACTCTTTGATGCACCTAAATGTTCACTCTTCTCTTCTGAGAGGTACTTAAAGGCCAGTACAAATAATCCTCTGCTCATGCAAACACTTCTGTGGAGTTTCAGTTACCTGTGTCCTCACTAACTTTGATATTGGTGGAATTTGCAATTGGTCAGGGCAGAGTTTGCCTTACAGATTTCTAGTTTGGCCTTGCAGCTGTAGGGAAGTCAGTGTAAGAGAACTCAATAAAGGATTTTATAAAATTTATTTACAAAATCCCTAAATGCTTTGCTTTTATGCAACTGCAGTAATTCTGTCAGATTTCATTCAGTCACAGCAAGAGGGGTGTGCTCAGGTGGTCTGGCCAGGCTTGTCTGTGATGTAGAGTGTGAAGGGTACCTGTTGTCAAGTCTTCATTAAATCTGACATTCTGTGCTTGCCCAGAGAAAAATCAGTGTTTGGACAGGTCTTTTATGTTCTTTAGGAATCATCAGCTTACATGGGGAGCAGCCTTTGCTTTGGAATCCTGCTGACTTTATGCTATAATCGTGGGCCAGGTTACTGGCTGTTGATAGTGTTTCCTTGCTCGGAATGCATCTGCCAGGAAGTAGAATGGGGTGTGGGGGTGTGTGTGTGTGTATGCTGTGCTGGCACCCTGTTGACACCCTCCTGTTGTTGGGTGCTGGGTTTTCTCTGACAAGTTGTCTGTGGTGAGGTTTTATCACAGGGAAGGGTCTTCTATACTTGACTTTGTCATAGGGCTGCCTTCAGGTCCTGACATAAAACCCTGAGGAACATGAGTGTTTTTCTGGGAATAGCATCATTTCTTTAACCATTGTGCTTCTCCTTCCAATCTTATATGCAGACATTTTCATTCATAAACACGTATCAGTCTTACTGTTACAGATCTCTACACAATTGGTTCTGAATTTTCTTGTGAACCTAATTTCCCCTGCATCCTCCTTAAATGTGTTCTGTCCTAGAACGCTGAAGTGCTAAGTATTTAGTAAATCTTCTGTGGGTCTTGAATTGCAAATCCTCAGGATAGATGTGTGACTTGATCAACTATCAAATAACTGTAAAGGGTGATGAAGCAACTCCTTAACAATATTTTTTACAGTAAGATTTATCCTGTTTCACTCAACCTATATTTTCCTAGGATTTTCTTATTAATAGGGTTTTTTTAATGTTAATGTTCATTCAGAATGGTTGTTCTTTTCTTTTTCTCCTCTTTAGAAAGAGACCATCAAGTTGCTATTACAGTTCTTCAGGATTAAACATTTCAACTACACTGGCAGGTAAAATATGACCTGAAGCAGTTGTACTAGCTGTGAGAACAGAATATTATACCCAAACTTAAATGATTGCACAGTATCTAAACCACGGTATCTATTGTGTCATTTGTCTTCCAGCACAGACTAAACTCAGTTGTGTCTAGAAAGGAAAGTGTAAATTGAAAAATTGTCCCAGCAAATAAGACTTGGTTCTAATTAATGTGTTAGGAGAAGAAAACAAAACTAACTAACCAACCAAAGCCTCAGACCCCGCACTAATCACCCATAATGCTCAATGGAAATTGACATTTCTTATTTACCTTACCCAGGAACACAACTGTTTGTGTCATGCACTTTACTTGAGCTTATTTTATATCAGCTTCACAAATAGATTGAGTCCCTGATGTAACTGCAGTTCTGATCTGTGACTGATACAATTCTGTCTGCACCCCAGGTACCACATAATTTCCCCCTGCTTAATTTGGAGAGTAATAGCATCAGAAGTTGCCACTGGTAAAGACTGCTGTGATTACGTGGGTCTCTGGTCCCACAGTATTTACCCAGCTGTAGATAGCCAGGTGAACATTTTAATAAGCAGCCTTGTTTATGGAATGGCAAAGGAGTAAAGCACTCCTGAGGGGGGGGAGAAGGAGATAAGGATTATATTGGAGGGAAGAACTGTGTTTACAGGAGTGGCTTTGGAATGATTCCTCTTTGAAAACCATCCTGTAAGACATGGGGTGGAGAGTAGCTGTAGTAGTCTTTGTCTCAAAGTTAATTAATGTGTTGGAAATCTGTCACAGGAAAAAAACTCTGTAAAATAACAGCTGCAAGCGAGAGAACTCCAGACCTAAAAAGTGGTATGCGCTGTTCTTCACCATTAGGACCGGAAAGCAAGGTGAAAGATTCTTAATTAATCAGCAAGGTTGTAGCACAAATGGTTTCCTCCTTGTATGGGTGGAAAACTCCACCTAGAGGAAGAGTAGCTCCTGCTACACTTGTAAAGTGGTGTTTGCAGCCAGGGCAGAGTGAAGATGTAGCTTTCCTCTCCCTCTTGAAAAAGCAATAATCATGATGTCCCCAGGCTCACTGTTTTTCAGACTGGCTGTGTTAGTGGTACTGAAATGGGTTGTGTAGAGCTTGACTATGACAGGGGGACTGTTTTTTAGTGGCTATACTAAGCTTTTCCACCAGGCTATAGAGATTCACTTTGTAACACAAAATGTCATTGTTTTACTATTTAGTATGATAATCGAACAGTTAAAGCCAAAAGGCTGAAGAAAAAAGAAAGCAGTTTTAATCCCTTTGAAGAAGGTTCATCATCGTTTAGGCAGCTTGATGCCCCAGAAAACAAGTCAGCCCGATCAAAGGGCTTGACAGCAGAAGCTCTGCCAAACAAACCTACACGTGCTGTGGTGGTGAGTATTCCCATTGTGCTCTGATTAACCCTGGCATGGAATGGAAATGGGAGTTGTGAATCTTGACTGAAGTTACAATTAAATAGGAGAAGTGGCAGGAAGTGCCACATCTGAAATGTCCATGCTGCAGTAAACTAATTCTTTGTCTTAATTTTTGGAGAGCATAAGACCAAAAAATAACCCAGAATGATAGAAATTCAGTACTTAAATCTGAAGAACTAGTAGTAATTCTAAATGGAGTTCTTAAAGTATTGTGTACTAGGAGAATACTGTAAGAGCAAGAATAAACAGCAAAGACTCTGAGACTGATACTGAGTTCTTCTCTGTTTTTGTTTAGCAAATGACTTCCACCATGCTAATCATGGAGGAAGATAAAGTCCTAAAAAATCCTGGTAATTCTCAGCTTCTAGAGCTAGATGTGAGTGTCTGTCTGATATTTTTTTTTTTTTAATGATTAAAACCAAAGAAATCATTCCTTGTGACACATTGCATTTTTGCCTATAGATATGTTATACTGCAAATTGCACAACAAACTGATAATTCTGGACGCTTGAAAACCCAAACAACCCAAGCTAGAAATGTGTTTTGTATTTTTATAAATGTAATGTAAAACCAGCACTAGTATCCTTACTTGCATAAACTCTTTGATTCAAAATTGATATTTAAATGCCAGTTTGAATTCTTTAGCTGTAGAGGTGGTACAGTACTGCCACTTGTCTCTTCACACTTGAGCTAGTGCATACTAGATTAATAAATAGATAACATCAGGGTCTTGGTGAATCCCTAAATAATTTTTATTTAAGCAATAAAATATCTTCTGCATCAGCCAACAGGAATTAGCCAATCTGAATTGTTGTCTGTTATTTAACTGGGCAGTTATTCCTGTGTATTTTGTATTTTGATGGAACTGTAGCTTAGCTTGTCGCCGGTGTGTAAAGCCTCACCTGGGGAAGACCTGTTCCTGAATACCACAGGTCCATTTGTTAACTCAGAAGAAATTGTTCCTGCATCTCTGAGCTCAGAAAAAGAAATTATTCCTCAAAGTCCAGAAGAAAGGAATATTTTAAAGGTTCTGGTTTTATTGCACTTCTTAAATCCAGTTTTGTCATGCTAATTTCTACAGTATTGTATATTTAATCCTTGCAGTATCAAAACTGCTAAAGAGAACGTTTAAAGCTTTGAAGCTTTCTATCACCCTTTCCAATGCATTTTGAGTGTACACAAGTAGTCTTAAATGTTTTCTAGTGACATGCCTTGAAATCGGCATGTAATCTCTAGTTTCCCTAGAAGAAAGCTAAAAGAATATTTCTTCAGTGGGAATAGTTGTGTGAATGAAGTGTCATTAATCTTTTCAGCCTCTGTGTGAGAGACGAGAAATCTGCTCCATCGTTCGACTGTCACCAGAACCGAGGCCTTCCCGGCTGCAGCAAGCTCCAGTTAACTCAAAAAAGTTCTGCCTTCCCAAAAGAGTGCCTGAAGGTAAAGGGCTATAGACTTGGTATGGACTTGGTTCTATACTCCTGCACATATAGTACATATTTTATATATATATATATATATACTGTGCAGATGCTAACTGGTTAGTTGAGTGTTTAAAGGTTGTTGGGCTTTTTCTTAAAGTCTGCATATTTGGAAAAATCACAAGGCTAAAAAGACTGAAAGATGCAGAAAACTTCAACTCTCTGGCTTAACAGTGTTCTTGTGCAACAGTACTTTGTTAAAATTGCATTACTGTTTTCTCCTCCAAGGATCTTCAGCATAGGAATTAATACAATCATAGGTATTTCAGAATAGGCCTTACTATTATTTTGTGCTTTATTTCTGGAGTAAGCCTGAGTGGAACTTTGGTATTCACCACCACGCCTCCACCAAAGTAGTTCAAGTTATCAGTAATGTTTTTCTTCAAAAATTATCAGTTTCTCATAAGGTTTCTGTTCTTTTCTCCTGAAACCCTTAACATAGGGAAAGCTCCTTTATTCACTTCCTAGGTTTTTGTTAAACAAAAATGAGAACAGTGAATGAAACTCTCTCATCACTCAACAGAGGTAAAATCCTCTCCCTTTCCCATCTCTCATGAAGTTTCTTGGTGTACCACTGGATGGCACGTGTCTTCCAAAGTTTAAAGTAGTTCTTCTCCAAGTTTCCTGAAAATTGTGTGTCATTTATTCTGTCTTAATTCAATACAGAAATACCACATAAGTGTGGCAGCTTTCAAAAATACTAAATACACAAAAATTTTCATTTGCTGTCTCTTAGGTCCAAATGTCTTCCTACTTTATTACCAGTTATATGCAGCATCTAGAATGCAGGGAAGTGTTTGTAAGTGTGTGTGTATGTATTAATTAATGACACTCATCTGACGCTCCTCTACAGATCAAAGAACTGGGATTGTGCTAAGTCATGTGCCCAGGCAAATTGTGGTAATACAGAACACAGGTTGTACTTGGTGGGCAAGTGAATCAGAAATCAGCAAGTAGTGTTGTCAGAACAAAAGTCTCATTTTCTTACTCCTTTTCTAGAGGGTCCTGGTATCAGGAGTTAGACCCCACTGTGGTGGGGAGTTTATGCTGGATGTTTTTATTCTCTGCTCAAGGAGTCTTTCAGAAGATGCTGGTTTCCATTGAGTATGTACACATACTCAAAATTACTGTTCTCTTCTTACTGGTAAATGAGACCTGCAAGATCCAGATTTTTCCACACAAATGCTAGCATTGGATGTATCTAGTGAACATGTGACCAGCTGGTCAGATCATTGAGCTTTCTTTTACATGTGAGGATGTACAACTTTATTGATAATTATTTATCACTTTTTTTTTTCTCCCAGATACTATAACAAGTACCAAAAATTGGACCTACTCTAAACAGAGATGAGATTTTTGGCTCTCAACAGGAGTTAACAGAAGAAATGACTGTCTTGCTGCTGTGACAGGGTGGTAAAACAGAACTCCTAACTAGTAAATAATGGTTGTATGTTGTTTGAAAGTTAGTATTACGTGTTTCAGTAAGCTAGTAAATACTCAAATACTTTATATTAAATTATTTTGTACAGCAGCTAGATCCTGCTCTGGGCATTATTCTGTAAGCATTCCATAAAGATGATTCTTCAGTTTGTTTAGATTTTTAAAAAGTTTGACTGGAGAACAACAGACCAAATTCCTTTAATAGAACTACTTTTGGCTCTGTCTGCCAAGATTTCTAGTTTTCTCCAGCAGCATTAGCATCTAAAGAGGGGAGCTCTGTTTAAGTGTTCACATTGACTGTGAAGGTAGCTGCATGTCCTGGGAGTGGCCATGAAAGCATTCATGTACTCTTGGAGACCCAGAAGTCAATAGTATGCCACTATTAAACTCCTTGAATGCTTAGGTCTGCAGAACTGTGGAGGTGCAGGGCTGTGAGTTCTGCTGTAATTTGATTTCTGAACATGACTACAGGTCGTCTTCACCCCATCATCACTGAGAATTGGCTCTTAATGATAGCACTGTCACCATTCTGGGCACATCCACTGCCCAGCCAGAGTCCTTCCTGTTTCATCTCAGGAATTTTGTAATACCACATCTCTCAGTCATTGTTTCTTCTAGTGGCTTCAGACTTAAAGTAAAAAAAAAAAAACCAAACAACCATGAACACAATGGTGGGAAAAACCCTTTTATAGGTGAACTGTTTGAAGAGATGGATATTGACATTCTGGATTTTCAGGCTACTGCTCACGCTGTGTCCACATAAATCAAATTCCCAGTGCTTCCAGTTCAGGCTGTGGATTGTTAATTCATAAATGCTGTTCTTAATGTGCTGAATGTCTTGGAAAATGCTGTCAAGAACAATTTTTTTCCACTTGAATTCATTGCACATTAAAGTAATTTGGAGCCCTACAGTGTTCTCACTACAGTATCCTTTACTCAGACTTTATCTGGACGAAAAGGAAGTTTTTCAGTGTTTCAGAATACTAGTATGGCTTTCAAAAGTCTGAGTTTGTTTCTCAGTGTTATCATCCTTGAAAATAGTTCTGTATTTCCAAAAAGAGCATTAAAAGAAGACATAAAAAATCTACAACTGTGGTTTGACTGCATTTGAAAATACCTGTGAAAGTTCAAACCGTGATCTTTTCCCCATTGCTCTGGGGTAGAAGGAAGTGCAAATAATTGCTGCTGGATTAGTCTGTGAACAAGTATTATATAAACATTCTAAATGGCTCAGGGTTAAAAATTATGCCATTAAGCTATTTTTCTTTTAAGCATTAATAGAATGAATTCTGCCAGTAACTCCTTGGAGTCCTGTTGGGTATGCTTTTAATTATCAATATCCTTGATCTTGCAAATACTAAGTCACTAGTAATTATGCAAGAATCTAGAGCCCCTAGGAGACAGAGGTGAGCTCCTTGATGTAGCTTTAAGCAAAATTGAAAGTTACATATTTAGGAAGTTTACTTGAATAATCATCATATTGCTTACAATGGTCATTCAAGTAAAGGATGGTCCAGACTAAAGATATGTTTATTGTAAGGGTATTCTGGAAATCATAGGAAAAAACACTTATTTTGCCCCAGGCCATTTGGTAGTGTAATACAAAAAGACTAACAACTGGCAAACTAATTGAAAAGTACAAGAGAGGAAAACATGGTCTGTAACTGTGGAATTGACTGTAACAGGCTGAATATTGCTGGGGTTTGTCTTTGTTTTTCTTGATGTGATGAGGCTGTATAGGAGGACAGAAATATCATGAACCACAATCTCTTGTCCTTCCCTTCAGTTATGAAAGCACTGCTTCTTATCATCTTTTGTCTGACTCTTAGAGAAAGTGTAATTAATTACCAGGCTAGCTCTTTGCCCCAGGGAAGGAAATTCATTTTGAGGCTGCAACAATCCCTACTCTTGTTCTGCTGTTCTCAAAGGCATTTTCCCATAGTTTGGTTTTCAGCTGAAGAATTACTACATAAAATTTCATTCAGAGTGGAAACTGGCTCTTCCATGTTGGTAGATAAAGGTTATGGGTCATGGCCAGTTAATGGGTAGGACTGAGGAGGTTATTTGTGCAGTGATTCAGGAGAAGAATCTGTTCAGTGTCACCAGGGCTGCTCTGTCACATCCCAGACATGATGAAGTCTTAATGGCTTGAATGGAATTGCTTCCAGCGAGTCAGTCCATGCAAGAACTCTGATAATCCTTTATCAGCAGGAATTGTGCATGGCAGATGCATGTTGAGTAAATGTATTATACATAAATCTCTAAGAGGTTTTTCATTAACACTGTTCAGTTATTCTTGTTATCTGAAGTGCCCTTTTAGGAGACTTTGACTCCAAGTACTCAGAGATGGTGGGAGATGTGTCTTGTACCCGAGCACTACAAGGGTACATGTACAGGTCAGTGGAGGGTAAAGCCTTACATGCACATGGCTCTGCTCTGGTTCATAATCTTTAGACACAGAAGAGATGTCTGGGGCCCAGATCAAAATATGCTGAATGTACCCAAGTTCACTTATATTTAAAGGGACTCCATCAGCTTGAATGCAATGTGCTTGAGCTTAGCTAAATCTTCAGTGGTCTGAGTTGTGAAACTACTGAAAGCTGAGTTACATACCCTGGCCAAAATTCTGTCATTTTGTTTTGTTCCCTGTGGACTTTTTATCTTTGAGACTGCATTTATGTGCTCCTCCTGAAGCCAGGAGGCTTCCACATGGTGAAAGGATGTAAAGATTGGTCATGTATAAAACTGTGGCAGCCACATGTGTCTTCTGTACAGAACAAGGGGGAAAAGATGCATCTAAACATTAATTCCTGCTTTGTGTTAGAATTGTCTACAACTTCTGGTAGATGGACAATGAAGTTCCTACAGATGGGTGATAGTGAAGAATCATTCTGTAGATATGTTCCACATGTGCTAAATTATGCCTTAAAAATAATAATACTTAATTTAATCTTACATCATACGTTGTTTTAGTTTAATTCCATTTTCCAGGGAAAGCAGATGAGTCAGTCAGTTTTGTCAGTCCTTAATTAAACTTCCTAGCACGGTTGTATTTGAACAGTGAGAACTGAAGGAGACTGTTTGCTGTTACCAGCATTTCTATTTCACTTAAGTATTACTAATAAAGAGTTTTGCAAAATGGCATGGATCCTTTTGATTTTAAAAAAACTATCACACCTTTTTTTTTAATTATTATTTGTTTTGGAGTCACTGCTGGGCTTTTTGTCCTAAATACTCTTTGGTGGATGGATGTTTAACCTGTAATGATGGCTTCCTCTGCCATCAACTACACGCGTTCCACCTTCCCTGTAGGTTTTGACTCCAGTGCATCTGAGCTGTTCTGCTACAGCTGTGGGAGAATCGCTTCATGTACCTGGAAGGAGAGAGGGGAGGAGCTGGATTTTCGAGGTTTGGGGTAAAAGACGTCACATTGCTCTGGTGCACCCCTGCACGCCGCGTCCCGAAGGCGCTGGGTACAGCCACGGGAAGGATCTGATGCCGCGATCGTGACCTCCTCTCGCCTTCCTGGGCCTCCTGCCTTCGACTTCCGTCAAACACAACAGCGGCGCGTTATCGCCGCCCCCGGGGCATTCCTCGGCCCTGCCCCCGGCTCAGCCCCGCCGGGAGCGGGGCTTTTCCCGCACCCGCTGCGGCTCCTTGGGCTGAAGGGGAGGAACGCCGAACTCCCGCAGGCTGGGCGCTTCCCGCAGGCTCGGCGCGGCTCCGCTCTTCTCTCGGGGCCGCCCCACGGGGCCCGCCCCTCCTGCCGGCCGGCCCCCGCCGCCTCCGTCCCTCCCCTCGCTCCCTCCTCCCCTCCTGGCAGCGCCGGGTGACTAATTTCTGTCATATGACTGTGACACCGAATGGAGCGGGGCGGGCGGAACTAGCCGCGGCGAAGGGACGGCGCTGCGCGGAGCCCAGCGCCTCGGCGGCGGGGGCAGCGGCAGCGCCCCAAAATGCCGCCCACCCTCTTCCAGAAGCTCTTCAACAAGAAGCACGGCCTGATCTCCCCGGCCAGGGACGCCCGCGACGACTGTGTCTTCAGGTAACCGGCACGGGGTCGCGCTCCTCCCCTGCCCCAAACTTCTGCTCCGAGTTCCTCGCTCCCTCCGCCGCCCGGAGGACGCGGGGGCTGGCAGACCCTTCCCTGCCCCATCGGCAGCTCCTCGGCGACGTGCCCCGCTCCCCCCAGCCCCGGGGGATCCGTCCCCCGTCCTCCGCGGGAGCCCCGGGCCGCCCCGGCCGGGCCCCTCCGGCGGGCGCGGGGCGGGAGCCCCCCGGGAGCGCCACGTCGGGGCCGCTGCGGTGCCTCCGCTCGGCTGCCTCCCCAGCGCCGGGCCGTGCCTCGCCCCCAGCCCGCCGCTGCCTCCCCTTCCCCGGCGTGTGTGAGGCCCCGGTCCCCGCGGGCCCCTCCAGGGATGCTGCGGGCCGGGGGAGGGCGACTGGCGGGCAGGACCCCAGGGAGCAGCCCCAGGAACGGGGAGAAAAGGTGAAGTTTTGGCAAAGAGAGGAGTGGGGCTTGTAGCGAAATTCGTCACGCTCCGACCGCAGCCGCAGCGCTGGATCGGCCGAGCGGGGCCAAGCTCAGCCCGGGGAGCAGGGCAGGGGCCCAGGGCAGCCCGAGGGGCCGGGTGGGCTCGCACGGCCCGGGCCGGTGCCTGTGGGGGCCGGGGCGGGGACAGGCTGCGTTCGGGTGCTCTGCGGGGCCTGGGGCTTCTTCCCCACTTCTGCGGGTCGGTTTGCTTGGAAACAGGTAGCTTTTGTGCTGTTCCATGCGTGAAAAATGGTCAGGCTCGAAAGCGATGCCGTGTCTGCGTCCTGGCAAAGAGAGAACCTTCACTATCGTTTTAAAGTGCGGTTTGCCACCTAGATGGAAAAAAAATCTGCTTCATTAGTAAGAGTTACGGGCTTCTTAAAGCACTTCCAAAAGTGTGGTGAAGCTCTCTCCCACTCGCTGCCTTGAAATTTACTGCCTGCAAATGATCAGCCCTTGGGTTGCTCTGTAAAGGGACATCTCTGACTGATGGGCTTAATGCTCTGTGGTGGGATACCCCTTCCAGCTGCAGTATTTAGCAGTTTAGGTGGATAACCATGTATCTGCAGTTATCTAAGCACAAGGGTTTTCAAAAAATATTGATTGGACTATATGAGTCTTCAAGGAGTCAAGACATGCTCCTGGACATTATCTGGAGCTCACACAACTTTTGAGGACACTGATCCCTAACTGCTTTCACACCTCTCTGATAGTCACTGTGGAGTCAATCCTTTTTTTTAATGATCCTTTCTAAGAAACAAAATGTTTCAATGATGTCAATGTCATCTTATTTTCCAAGTCATCTTAATACTGGACCAGAGCCCTTGGTGGGAATGGGAAGGGGTACTAGGACTGCTCTGTGTAGCTGTCATGCCTCTTGCCCTGCCTTAGTGATAGGTTTGTCTAGAGACTGGTGGTTCAGGCAGCAGCTGCAGTGCAGACCTGGGGCAGAAATGTGGGAATCACACCCGTGTTGAAAGGAGGAGAGTGAGTACTTGGCAAGGTCTGTGCTTTCCTCGTCACCTGTATCATTCTGTGCCAAACTGGGTCTGAAACTGATAGTGCTGTTTCACTTTGTGGTATGAATTGTCAACTGGTAACTGGTGAATTTGTAGCTGGGTTGTTGTTTTTTGGTGGACCCACAGGTATAATTTGCAGGGAAAGGCTGATGAGGCTCTGGGGAGGGTGGGAGATCCAGCTCTGACTTAGGAGAGCCAAGTAATATTTTTGAAGATTAATACAGATGCTCTCTAGGCACATTACCTAATGGCTGCTTTCATTTTCCGGATGAGGCTAAGTTTGTAGCTAAGATCACAATTTGTTAGGATTGTCAGTTCCTAGTGAAACTTTCAGATAATACACAAAATAAGGACTGATGTTTATGACAGTCTTTGGAGAGTGGAAATAAGCACTCTAGGGTTAGACTGTTGCTGGTTCCAGTGAACCTGAATGCAACAGCCTCATCAATTCCATTGGGCAAGGTGATGTTTTATGGATTGATACATTATATCTGTTTACAGTCTAAATAACAGAGCATTTCCCAAATATTCTGAGCACTGTTATTTCTGTCTGTCTTCACCCTGAAAACACAGGTCTCTTACTGAGAAGACTGTGTAGAACAACCATAAAAATGCATAAATTCTCTTACTGTATTTTGTGAATAATATGTACTTGGAGAGAAGAGCCCAATTACTCTGGCAATTACATTATTATAGGAGAACATTTAAGCGTGATTTTTCAACTAATTTTTTTTTTTTACTATCAATATATTTTACGTTTCCATCAGGATTATTGTGAAAATCCACCAGTTCTATTTATCTGACCTTGCACTGTTTCAAAAATAAAACAATATTTTTCAGAGGAAACATTTTGTTTAGTTGTGGTGGGCTTTAATTTTATTTTTTTTTTAATTTCCTGCCAAGAATCTCTCTCTGTGCTGTGGGTGTGTGAAATTTTCTGAGCCTAAGTCTAGCTAAACTCTGTAAAACCCTTCAGGACTGGGTGCTAGAGAAGTTAAGAAGTTTAGTAATGGGAAGAGTAAGTTAGCAATTATAAAATATTTGCTGAGGTGCTAGTTTGCCATTTATATATTTTATATATATATATATATATATATATATGCTGTTTATTTTACAGAAGAAACTTTAGGAAATCACAGTAGATCCACTGCTTGTTAGTTTTTTAGCTCATCCATTTAATCCAGGGCGATTGGCAGACTTGACCCTTAGACTGAAATCTCTTGCTACAGCTTGACATTCACATGGTGAGCAGGAATATTCAAATTTTAGTGGTAAGATCTGTTTACAAGAAACACAGAAACACCTGCAAGTATTCTAGGAGGGAAAAGTTAAGCCCTTATATTCCAAGATGTAGAGTACCTGCTGTCTACTGCAAATAATACTCATGTGAGTGGATTTTCCCTGAGGGTAATTCTTACTATAAATAGGATCTCTTGGCCATATTGTAGCATCTGGCACAGACTGCTGCTGGTGACAGGAGAGCTCAGCCCAGGCTTGGGCTGTTACAGTTATTAGGAAAATAAAATTTCAGGTAAGCATTTTTCTAGAAATTTATAATCAAACTATTCCTACTGTGAAAATACATAAAGGTGTTCACATGAGCTGTAAGCTGTATGTATCTAAAATGGAGATACACTTTAAAACAGTAAATAAATGAGCCCTGTTCCAGTAAGATGGAAATAATCTTTAAAAAAACTTCCTTAAATTAAGCAGAAGCAGCCATGCATTTCTGCTGCATATTGTATGGGCACACAAAACATTCCACTGCACATTTACCTTACTGACTGCTGCAGATAGTGATTTTCAGCTGCTGTGTCTTTCCTGGCTTTCCAGGGATCCACTTCAGCCCCCTGGAGAAAAGGAAGCTGGTAAGACACTGAAAACTCAACCAGCTGTTTGTTTTTCAAGATGGGCTCAGTAGATTGAGCCCGAAGCTCAGTGAATTACCAAGAGGGCTGAGGCTTTGTATCCTTGTCAGGATGTGTGGGCAGTATTTCCAATGGTAAATACAGCTGCAAGGACTGCAGCAGGGTTTCTGCAGGAGCGTGTGTTGGGATCCTGGTTGGACTGGGGGCACTGTTAGCACGTGGCAGAGGGAGAGGGATTGTCCCAACACTGAGCTATGGGACTTGGACGTGTTGGGGCTCCATGTAGGAGGGAACTCAGTGGGGATTTTTTCCATCTCATGTATAAAGTTCAAATACTTGTTCCCTTCTGTCTCTAGACATCCTGCCTGCCTAGCTGGAGGATAGAGGGATTATTAATCAGGAGTTCTTTTTACACTACAGCTCAATAAAAGCTTCAGTGTGTCTTTTTTTATTTTAATCTAGGGAACTCTAAAGAACCATCTCACCCCGAGGGGCATTCCACTGATGTTTGCAAACTCTGTTTTGCTCTTGTTAAAGCACCTGTTGTAGAGGTACAGCTGTGTGGTGATTGTTCAAGCTTGACAGAACCCCTTCCAGTTTCAAGTCTTACCAATGGTGTGGGGTATCTTTGGGCACATTCTTCCTTTAGGGCTTTGCTTTGGTTATCCAGGTATTTTTGAGAATTAGTGCTGTTTTTCAAGCTAGGAAATACAGGAATAAATAATTGTAAATGTTCTTTATGATAGAGAAAGCCATTTTTGGTTGTCCTGGACATGTGATTTCTTGGGGTCCTCTAGTAATATGTGCTGCTCCTTTATTGAGAGAATAGTTTGCCAGGTTCCTGTGATAGGACTGGCCTCAGGCTGACTGCAAAGTAGTATTTCCTGAAATCTGTCTAGGCAAGCATTCCCCATCAGCCCAGACTCTTTCTGTTCTCTGTAGCAGTGACTTTAAATGGTATCCTGAGGTTTGTTTCCTTTCACATAATTTTTGGCAGTGGCATTCATCAAGGGAATTACAATAAAACTAGAATTGTAAATGGGTGGCTTGATACAAAGATGCTTCATGAGCCAGTTCTTCTGCAGACCTATTGTTCTTACACAGTAAAAATGATACGTGTTTTCTTACAAAAGCATAATTGCTTCTTGAACCAGAGGCTAATTTCTTGAAAAAAAGTGCAGAGAGACTCAGAGACATTTATTAATGTGTATCCAGAGACTACTGCAGCTTTTTTAAGTGGAGGCTGGAGTACAGTGAAGGAGGAACATGAAAGTTGTCTTTACATTGGTATTTTCAGTCAAAAGTTTCACCCAGAGAACTTTTTTTCTCAGGAGCAGGTAGCTTTGTGTACAGCTTGGCTGAGCCCAGGAAAGTGGATCTCTTGCCAAATTGTGTCAGTTCTTGGGAGCAACACAGCCAGCAAATTCCTGATCCTAGCAGTTCTGCACAAGGCTTTTTAAAGTTGAGCCTCAGCAGTGCATCAGGCCAGCCTGACCAAAACCTGTTGTTAATGAAACAGCATGTTTTGATGTTTGTTCATTTCTGGCATTCTGCGAGCTTTTTTGTCAATATTTGTAAAACTCCTGGAATTTCACCACCTCAAAGTCTTTGTTCCCAAAGAGTATTAGCTGGACCTCATTTTGTAATAGGTCCAGCTTTTTATATTTTCCAGTTATCTGATGAATTTAAAAAGCTTTCATGCCATAATTTTTAAGACTACTTGAATTCTTAAACCTTTCAAATGTTACTGTGCTTTTATTGAACTAATTTCTGCCCTGTAATGTCCTTTCAAGTTTTGTTTTTTTATAAAAATCCATCTCTTCTGTAATCTCTGGAAGAGTATGGTTTTGGCTTTTTGGTTGCATTCATTAGCTTGAGTGCACCAAGTTTTAATAAATACTTCACTTTGATTTATGCACAGTTTTCTCTATGCTATGATGATTTTGGCTTGTGTTTTGAAATATATTGCTGTTTTCTAAAGTACTTCTTTTTGCCAAAAATCTGTTTTGCATTTCCTGTCATGTAAGTTTTATGTACCTTCCAGTGCTTAAAGTCAATTTTCATCTTGGAAACAGACATACAAGCAACAAGATTCCACTGAGCACCTCTGGAGCTTGGAGATAATTTTGTTCATTTCTTCTGAAAGGGCCACTCTCCAAGCCTTCCTTGGTACCATTCTCTAGATCTCCCAGTGCTTCTCCAGGTAGGAATGTGAGGCTCCTAAAACACCCAGCATGTCCTTGAAAATTAGGTGCTAGGTCTGAATAAAGCAGTGCTGCAAGCTGTGTCTGTACAGTGACTGAGGGAGTGATAATCAGAGGGTTGGCAGTCCATCCAGTGATTATTTACTTATATCATCACCAGATCTGAAGGAATTCAATTGGATTGGTATTCCCAGCATGCTAGGTGCACGTGAGTGCAGAGAAAGATGAAATAATGTGAAAACTGTTGGGGTGCTTGTGTCTGCCTGGCTTTGTGCCTTGGAAAGTTTTTCCCTGCCCTGGTGGGACCTCTGCCTAGCCCTTGCTTCACCTTGGCTTCTTCCCATCACCAGTGGAACGGGGAACACGAACGGTGGAGTTAAAAAGCCCTCTGCTCATTTTTTCTCTCGTTTGTTAGAAGGAGGTAAAGCACATTCCAGAATGAGCTAGCAGGTGAAGGGTCACCCTTATTGCCTTTCTTCCTGGCATATCCTGTGGTGGCTGGGAGCTCGTGGTGTCTTGAGGATTTGGCATCACGAGGCTGCCCTGCCCGTCCCGGCCGTCACGAGGTCGGCACTGTCAGCGCGCGCTCGGCTTCCTCCCAGCCTGCGGCCGCGCTTCCTCCCTGTGGGATGGCCTGGCTCGTCTGGGGATAGCTGCAGTCTCACTGAGCAGCCCTTGGAACAGTCACTTTCTTGGTTCCCCTTCCTCCATTTCAACTCCTTCCTCTAAATTAGAAATCTTCTTCAGGAGAGGTTGGGGTGAGTGAATCATGTACATATAGGTGTACTTGAGTGGAAGTGCTTCACACTTGGGTTACAGTGGCAAGTGTTGTAAGAAGGTGTTTCTACAAACCCTCGGGTTCTGTTTCTTCCCTCTCCTACACCAGGGGAGGTCATGAGGGTGTACCAAGAGCATGGGGTGTATGTACCTGCTTGTGCACAGCGATGTCTTCTCCTTTTCCGAAACAATTCCACCATTTGTTTTCTGAGTAACATTTTTTGGTGACTGAGGGTGTGTTTACGTGTCTCATGTTCCAAACCTTGCTGACTTGGGATGATCAGCTCATCTGGTTGATTGACAGATTGTCCTTGTATTTTCAAAGGGCTTTATCCCTTGCTCTGTGTATGCTCTGTTATGCTTCGAGTTAGCGTATGCTCATGGTGACAGCTTGGATGAATCCAAGCTTCTGTTCTGGAATAAACTGGACCAGTGTGACTTGGAGCCTGCAACTTGTTTTGTAATTTTGGCTGAATGCTCTAGGTGACCACTTCAGCAGTGTGTTTTACAAGTGGAAACTAATGCATGCAGTGGTTTCATGCTCAGTGGTTGTGTTCCCTCCCAGTGCTACATCTGGAGCTGGATGTCTGCAGGATCACATGTTTGTGAGTAATGTTAGGAAAAATGCAAATCTCAGTTGCAGCAGCGAATCCACAGTGTGGTTGTGCTGGGCTTCCAGAATCAGCTAAGAGCAGGATTTGTCTCTGGGGACTTGAAAAATTTTGCATTTGTGGTGTTAGATAGAGAACCTTAATCTGTAAAATATCTGCTGGAGGAAAAAAGTTATGGCCATTAAAAACAGGAAATAATTTTATTAATCAGTAATCGGTTAGCTAATGCACCGGCTGCTCCACCTTACAGTGAGTAGTAGCAGAAGTCATATATGGGAAATATTCAAATATGGGAAATACATTTGCACAAAGTTCATGTGTTTCTTTGTACCTAAGGAATATGGCCATAAGCACTAAATTCAATCATTAATTTCTAACAATACCTGTCCAATACACACAATGCAATTATGTTCTGCTTCATAGACATGTGAGTGGTTATTATGTAGTCTTTGTATTGAAAGGGATTTATTTATTTTTACAACAATGCATGCTTAACAATGTTGCTTAGTGCTCAACCGAAGCTTTTACTTGTTGATTCTGCACATTTGCGTAAACAGTCTTTTTCTTCTCTGAAACTGATAGCTTCTGGAGATACTGTTATTCAGAACACAATGCATTGCAGAGAAACTTGTTCAAACGTGAATTGCAGCCTGAAATATTCCATGAACTACATATAGAGTATTAACAGTGCATATATGTGAGATGCATCTGCAAGTAAAATATGCTTGTATTAAAGTTTTTTGTCTTTTCTAATTTCACAGCTCTTATCAAGCAATTAAACAGTCTTGTCTGATGCTTTTGTGTTGGTAATCAGGGTATCTTCCAGCTCTTGTATATTGTCTGTCTTTGGAACTCTGGCCTTGAAAGAACCCATGTTGTACAGGTGGAGGATTCTGCAGTGGTGCCAGTGTCAGTAGCAGCAGCCCTGGCTGTGGGTACTCCTGCCCACACTGACAGCCCAGCAGTGCCCTGTGGTTGGCTGTACCCAAGTGTGGAGCTGCAACAGCCCCTGCTGACAGCAGTGAGCTTCAGGCGTGGGAGTCATCCATCACACACCACCGATCCTGCTCTGTTTGTCCAGCATAGTTCCACAACATCCAGTAGTTATTTTTGTCTAAAATGAGTAAAATATGTCACAGAAACACTCACATTTCCTTTACTCTGGGCACTGATGATGCCCTGCACATTCATGGTGTTTCATGCTCCTCCAGATCTGTGTGTGCTTCACTGTCAGCATCTTCAAATGTTTTTTTCCCTTGTTCCAGCTAAAATGTCAGCAAAACATAAAATTTGTAATGGAACAGAAACCTTCTACTCTTTCAGTTTGTGTGATATAGAGCTGGGAAGAAACAGGAGCCAAATTACAGTTTTCTTCCATCTGTTTTAGTTGATAAATGAAGAAACTTTGAATGCAGTTCAGCCCTGACTTTAGATCGTGGCCTTGTGCCTGTTTAAGCCAGAGCAGTATCATCTCCACAGTTCCTGAGTGTGTCATTTCCCACTCAAAGAGAGAGAAGGTAAATTGTCTGAGCATTGCCCAAAGGAACTGTTACTTTGCTATATGCCTTCTTAGTTTGTTTTATTTTAGCCTCAGGAGCTGTGGAAATGGTGGCTCACACATTGCAGTGCTTGGCCTTGCACTCCCCTCAGTAATTTCTAAACCTTTTGATTGACTTCTGTCTGGTGTCTGGTGGAGAATGTGAGAAGTTTGAGTGAGCTGAGTTTCTCTAACTTCAGTGACAATGCTGTGGTGCTGTCCCCTGCCCGTCAGGATCTGTGCAGCTCTGAGCTGGCTGCACTTTGCCCATTCCTGTTTCCAGTGGCTGTGTCCCTGGGGACAGCCCGAGTGTGGGCATGCTGGAGGAAGACAGTAGTCATGTGATGCCACAGTTTGCCCTGCATAGTTTGCAGGGAACAGCTGTAGTGTGACCTCCAGAAAGACCAGTCCTGAGCTACTGTGAATGCCAGAATATCAAAACCTCTAAATTATGTTGGTTTCTGAAGAGCATTAAAGCACACACTGCCTGCTACGTACCCAGGTTTTTCTTGTCTCATGCATGTCTAAGGTTAAAATGAGGCCTCCCAAGCCTGTGTGCTCAACACTTAGTTTGTCATGTTTGTGGTAATTGTGGAAGACTGCAGTCAGGCAGAAGGAAGCACATCACGTGTGAGCAGTTCAGTGGGAAATGAATGAGATTCTTGTCGAGTATTTTTGCACTCTCCCCGCGCTGCCCCCATAAAGCCTTACCTAGAAAATGTTCTTGCCATTTGGAGAGTTGGCTGAATGCTTTGTTTACTCCTTTTCATGCAACTTGATAACAGAAATTTGTAGTGAAAACCTGTGTTAGTTCAGGTGTTAATGAAGAATGGGTGCAGATGATAAGCTGTGTGGTTGGGTGTGCAGGGAACAGGCTGTGGAACTTGGCAGGAGTGTGTGCTCCTTCTCAGAAGCTTGTTCTAGTTGAATGGCATTATCTGAACATCTGAGAAACTGTTAGGGAAGAAGTCTGCCAGAATTTTCTTGTTCCTACAGGAAAAATAACACTATTACCCCTTAAGACAGAGTTAAAGAAATGCCTCAAATGTCAGGACAGTGAATTGGCTTACAGTACTAACTGTGTTTCTATTTAAAGGCAGCCCAAACTGACAGAACTTAAATAGTCAGACAGAAAAAAGTGGTTGGTTTTTTCAGTACTTCAACGTGTTTCAGCTGCTGTGAGTTACTGGAAATTACTCTACTTGCCCAGTAGAAAATGAAATTGTTCTACTGACAGCATGGAGAACTAAGAAGCTCTGAAAAGGAGCATGATGGTTTCTTAACTGGGTATATTTACTAGTTATACAAGAGATGCTAATCATGAACTGCTGACCTTTTTTTTCCAAAACAGACATAATAAAAAAGGTAGAAGTATAAAAAACCAAACAAACAGACAAAAAAAACCACACAAAAAAACCACCCCAAAGCAACTTTTCTTTCTTTTGAGACTATAACTGAATTTTATCTTTGTATAAAGAAATATTTATCAAACTTTTATCAGATAAGCAAAAATATCACTTTATAATAAGACTAATTTTTTTTACTTTCTTTAAATTTAGTAGAGTTTTTTTTCCATAGTATCTTTTCTGCAGTTATCAGCAAATGAGTAATTTTGGTTAACCAAATATGTAGCTACTTTAAAATGTGTCATCAGATTTTCTTTTTCAATTTTAGGGTCAGAAGATAAGACACCAGGTTTTATGGATTTTTGTTTGTTTGTTTGGGATTTTGTTGGGTTTTTCCCCACCGGGGTTTAGTAGATGCTCATTTAAATACTGGTCTTTTCTATTAGTAGCTAGCAGGACAAATCAGCTGAATTTCACTCAGGAGGTGACATTAGTCTATGCTCACACTAGAGAAAAAAACCCATGCAAGATAATGTAAGATTCAGTAATGGCAATTGTTCTCATCTGTGTGGATAGAGAAGACAGAGGAGAAGAAAATACAGAGGGAATGGGGAATTTGACAAGAAATTATTTTTATATAAAAATTAAAATAAAGAGAAACTTAAACATTAAAGAAAATACCAAGTGGCCCAGTTCTATGAAGTCCTCAGCATCCTCACTGGGGTTTGAAGGCTTTCAGTGCCAAAGCCTTAATCTTTGCTGAAGGATATTCATGCTGGGAGAAAAGAGATCACAAGAGCAGGAAAGACCTCACTGTTAGATCTGTGCCATGTACATATATGTTTGTCTGTGTCAGACAAACACACATATCTGTAGTATTTGAAAATATACCCAGGTGTCTTCATTTGCTACCAGGGCTCTGAGTGTGTGAGCACCTGTCTCAAGTCACAATGATCAGGATACCACAAGGCAGAAACCTGCCTGCCTTGCTCAGCTGCTGCCTGTGAGAGAAGGACTCTGGTGTTTCCCCCAGCAGCGAGACAGGTAAATTCATTACCTGTGTGCACTGTGTAGGCAAGCCTAAATTGCTGTAATGTAACACTGGGCAGAATCCTTTGCTTCCTAGATCAGAAGCATGATGCTAAGGTTTTTGTGATTTTGGGGGCTGATAGATGCTGTATAAATACAAGCATTTTTGGGTTGCAGTTGAGTGTTCAGAAGGTTACAAAGGTACATGTGTAAGTGCAGTTGGAAGCAGTTGTATGATGCTGCTGTGATTACATACATACAATTTACAGGATATAGTGGTTTTGTGGGCATGGTGATATTTGGCCAAAGGTTGGACTTGATGATCTTGGAGGACTTTTCCAACCTTAGTGATGGTGTGATTCATTTGCCTTAGGATTTTTTGTTCCTTCTAGTGTTCTCCCTCATTGTCACTGTCCCTGTTTGGTACTCTGCTTTGGGAACTTGTACTCACATGCACCCATGCACAGAAGAAGAAGAAAATTAAAGCCTGTCTTGCTTTCCCTTCTATTCTTCTGTTCTCTTCTCAGTGTCTTCTGAAGCCTGCAGTGCTGCCTCTCCTCTCTGAAGGGTTCCCCTGGGTGCTGTGCTGTCCCTTCCTCCTCCTGCCACAAGCAGTGGCATGCATCCTGTTTGGGGTTGCTGTTGTGTCACACCAAGTGATGTGCATGAGCAGGAAAAGGAGAAAGGGAAACGAATAGCAAAGGGAGCAATTACTTTGAGAACACCTCCTTTAGAAAGACCACAATAAGACAACCCAGTCCAAAATGTCCTGGTGGCATTGACAGCTATTGCTGTCCAGCACATGTGCCTTTCTTTCCTCTTGATGCAGTGGAGTAAATAGCTTTTTGTGTTGCTGTGGCTGGTTCACAGCAGGTTACCTGCAGCATTCTTCTTCAGGTTCCACATTTTAAGGATGCTCATGTGGACAGACTGAAATCTGCTGGCAAGCTGTGGTGGCTGGGAGTGTCTGGAATTATGTTTGCATCAATTTGGTTACTACCAGCAAAGAGGGGTTTATTGAACATACACTAAACATACATATATATCTTGATTAAGTACAGCCTCTCCCAGTAGAACAATGTAGGTTTTATCAAGTGATTCTGTTGATTCTGTCAGGCAGAGCTGGTTTGGACTGTGTGTTCCAGCTCAGTTCCATGATAAGGAAGGTGTGTGTTTGGAGTGAGTTTCAGTGCTGATACCCAGGGAGGGCATGTTGAGCTGAACCTGCAGTTTTCTTTATCACAGACAGATTTTAGCAGTAAGAAAAGCTCTGAGGCATGTAAGGGTTATGTTCAGCTGATACTTGAAGCTGCCATGTATCTGTCATGTGGGGTTCTCAGTAATACTTGACCAGTTCAGTCTTTCTGCTGTGGAAAATCCCTCTAGATGGATAGTTGTATTGAAGAGCTTGGGCAAAGGCCAGTCCTACCCTGTATTTTCCATTCCTACCATTCTTGGAAACCCAAAACCGTGAGCATGTAGTGAGACTTAGAAAACTGAAGGGGATGGCAGAAAGTCAGAAAGTACAGAGGCTGCTCCTTGCAGCAGTGAGCAAAGCACAATGGAGCAAACCCAGTAGAGCACTTTTTAAAGCTTGGTTTAAAGGTTGAGCAGGCCTTAGCTGATAGCTAAATGAATTTTTACGTGTTCTGCTTTGGGGAACCAAAGCATTTAGGACCTCAGAGTTAAGGTGCATTTGCTTGAAGGTGCCAGGCTGCTCCAATATTCTGATAGCCTGTATTTTTATTTTTTTTTTTTTTCTGATGTGAATGAAGTTGTGGCTTGGTCAAGTTGTGGCTTGATTTTTATTTGTCCTCATGTCCTTATGAGTTACATAAAAGTGAAGTCAACCAATGTCTTTAGTGTCTGCTCTATATAAATCTACCTGAAATAGTTTCAGGTCACCTTTACATGCTTAATTTGGAAAACAGTTGAGCAGCATGACTCTTGCCTTGGAGAATTAAGCAGTCTAGGCTCCTCACAGTAGTCTTGGGGCTCTTGCAATATCTACACAAATCAAGATTTCATCCCTTCTGCAAGTTAAATAGGGGCCTGTTTGACTCGCAGAGCCAGTGAGGGAGGGATGTTCAGTGCATGGGTTGGAGCCAAGTTCGAAAAGTCTTCCCTTCTGAAAAGCAGCTGTAGGATAGATTCAATCCACCTAAATATTCAGTAGTGTTATTTGGCAGATCTATGAAATCATTCCTAATTGTTTCTGGTTCAGAGCCTGGCAATAGTTTTGAAATGCAGTGTACTTGACATTAGGGGTTTTGAGGGTTAACTAAAGGGATGAGTTAAAGTCTGCTGGGCTTATGGCAGCAGTTAGCCACTCTGTGTACAGAGAGATTGCAGAATTGGGCCTCATCAGGCATTTGAAGGTGTTGGAGGATGCTTAGATGGCAAGTGACCAGCACTCATGTCAGGCAGTTGTTGATTCCTGGGGAGTATCTATCATTAGGACTTATGGAATGTTGATATTAATGAGCATCACATACAGACAGGGCAGCCTGGGATTTCATTCCATAGATATGAATTTCTTATACTTGCTTGTATAATCATCCTCTGTCTTTAGTTTGCAGTTGTTCCTGTGTAACTGAGATGGGGTTTTGGTGAAAGCTGGTGGGGGCAAAAAGGCTGAGTCAGCACTGTGCTTAGGCATGTGCTCTGAGTCTGGAGGTAGTTTGACTGCTGCCAGTGAACCCACTGATGTGCTTAGCACTAGGCATGTGTTTTAAATAAGTTGTAAAATCTACACAAATTAGTAGGGTGAGAATACAAGCACACAGTGTTTAAAAGCAAAGGTTTAGGGGGTTGTATTCTTCAGGAAAAAAGCTTTTGGCATTTCATGCATTTCAATGACATACTGAGCTTAAATGTCACCTGCATCGGAAAAATGGTTGTCATCTATTAATTTTATGTGACTGTCTTGATCAATGACCTGGTAACATAGCAGGCTAAAGTTCACTGTAGTCCTCTACAACCCCAGGCTTTGGGCTGAGAGCAGCATCTTGGGATTATCCCTGCGTCAAACCTTGTTTGAACTGAGTACATATAAATAATTGTCCGCCAGCTTTTCCTATTACAAACATATACACAGTTTATGAAATTGGTTTACCATGTCCTGAAAATTTCTTTGATATTTTTAAAGCCTGTTGCTATGGGAACCAGACCCCATAACAGAAAAGCTTTTTGGTGCTAAGGAGGCCAAGAAATTCACTTAACAACAGGAATAAAGCCATGGAAAAATAGCTTGTATTCTTTTTCCAAAGGCAAACAAACAAACCTTAGAGGAAACAGTGATATCCTAAAGCAGCTTGGACCTGGATTAGCAGATGGAAGGGGACACTGCTCCCAGGGCTTCAGAGCCTGCCCAGGGAGCTCACCCTGTGAGTGCTTGCACTGGTCCTGGCTCTTACAGGCAAGAATAATCAGGGAATCCACAAGCATCTTTCTCTGAAATAATTCATATGTTCTTTTTTACTTTTTTTTTTCAATATGGAAAGGTTGAAATGGTGTGATGGATTGGTTTATGGGCAAGAAAACACAAGTTTTGCTTCTCAGAACTGGATGTCCCCTTTGTGCTTTGCTAATACAGAAACTGGCAGAACAGGCATTACTTTGACGTTGGGGCTTGCAGCCCTGTTTCCTTGTGTCTCATGACTGAGTGAATCAACACCTAATTAAAGTCACATGAGGGACAGAGTAAAATGCTGTTCAGGCACTGATCCCTGTGAATCTTTGGAGAATAACTACTTACCTCTGTCTTCCTCCTTTTCCAAGCAACCCTGAACAGCTGTGGCTCTGCCTTTTTTTTTTTTTTTTTTCCCAGAGAAAAGAATAGCACATAGACCTTGGCTAAAGCAATGCTGCCTATGCAGATAAATGAGATCTGGGGTAGGGGGAAGGAAGACCAAGGAGTTCTCAACATAATCTTGAGAAATTGGAATGATTTGAGTTCGTGCTGGGGATGATTTAGCTGAAAACCTGAAAGTATAGTCCTTGTGCATTTGACACTCCTGGAAATTTAACTGAGAATGTGAACATTGGGCAAGGAAGTTGGGAGTGATCTGTGGGCTTTCTTGATATTTTTAATATTAGCTGTAATTTTGCCACTTGTGGCTCGTTATGAAGGTCCATAACAATTGCTTTCCATCTCTGAGTGACAAATACTTGTGTGGGGATTTATTAGGCTCTCAATTATCACTCGGTCACAAGCACAGTCACCTTAATCAATTACAGGACCGTGGCTTACAGCCAAGGAATGCTCCAAGCCCCATGCTGCCTTTGCTGCACCGGATGACTTTCACCACCAAGGCCATATTTTTTCCCCTTATAAAACTCACAAAACAAGTACTGCAGGATGTTTTAATCAGCACGAGCAGATGTCTCCCTGCGCCCCGGCGCAGCAGAGGCTCGCGGGTCGCGCGCAGGGCTGTGCAGCAGGTGCAGTGCCTGCAGCCAGAGGTTTGGTGGCTCTCACCTGCTGGCACTGGGGGTACCAGTGGTTTGGGCACTCCATGGAGTGAGACCTCCAGGCTGGAGGTATCTGGCTGCCTGCAGCCAGGCCAGGGGGTTTCAAGGTGGAAAAAGCACTATATCCTGGCACCCTTGGCACAGCATCACCCACCCTGGTACAGCTCACAGGTTAAAAAGCATGACGTAAAATAATTGCAGCTGTTTACATTCTAGTCTTTTAGCCTTTAAAAATGTATTTATTTTTAGATGTATCTGTCTGATTAAAAAAAAAAAAGCCTATTTAGATGTGTTTGCTTGTTGCAAGAATCAGCTGACATGTCAGGCATAGCTAGAGCACACTGGCAGGTTGGTTATGCACCATGCAGCTTTTCTTTTAATGTCTCCTGAAGTAGTATATTGAAAATCTCAGTTTTCAGCAGTGCAAAAAGAATAAAACTTCCATAGTGCTTATGGTTTCTGAGAAGTGCTTGAAAATAAAAGCCTTAAAGACAATCTAAGCTGAAGATAAATACAGGGAATTCAATATTTGTCTATTAAAAAATTGAAAATGTTAGGAGTATTCATCCTTATTCCATCAGAAATCTTTCAAGGGTTTGTTATTATTATTAATATTAGCATTGATAACAATAGTGGAGCCTTAGTGATTCCTCTAAGATGTCTTCATTTTCATAAGGAGAGGTCTTGCAGTCAACTTCGACTGTCATTTGTCTTTTCTCATTGTCTCATCTATTAATATTCACAGTTTCCAAAATAAAAAGCATCAACTCACCATTAAGTTCCCTAATCAAACTTTGCAGTTGATAAATCCAAGCTTGTGAGCTTGATTTTGTTTTGTCAAGTTAGTTTTGTGTATGGATTTAAGGATTGTTGAACCTCTTGTGACATCTCCAGAATGCACAGCATAAAGGAGGGAAGACAGACTGCCCCCCATAACCCTCCTCTGCTGCATTACATAATTTTGGATGATGTAGGAGAGTCTTTATTTCCAACAACTATCTGATTTCCAACTAGGTTCATCAAAAGCAATTTGTATTGCAACTTTTTTCTCCCCAACTTTTCATTAGATGCACACAACACTGAGCTATTTACACTTCATTTTTACTAGCTGCAGCAGAAGAGTCTGCCCTGCACAGCCGAGTGTGCACAATAAAATAACTGTTTGGCAGGGGGAAAATGCCCTGTTGTCTTGCAGTACCAGTTGGTATTATGGAGGTTTGTTTGGTGTCTCATAGTAGATTGCAACTGGAAATGCGATATAAAATGAACACCAGTGTTTCAGTAGCCTAGCCATAATCAGATTTTTACTTTGATAGTTATTTTTATTTTCAGCATTTTTATCGTGACGTGAAAAATTACAGCAGTGGGTAGTCAATCTGCTGAGGTCTCCATGTTCTTAAAAGAGAGATAATTGTTTCATGTCCTACCCTCCAAGAATGCTCATAGGCAGATTCGTAGTTGCTGATGCTCCTTTACAATGCTGGTGGAGACAGTTTATTCCAGTCATGAGACCTTGTGCTGGTAAGGAGAATCCTGTGTATGGAGAGTTTATAAACTCGGTTGTTATTTTTTTAATCTCATATCAAAAGCACTTTTTTCAGCATTTAACAATCTATGTTCCTTTAAAGAATAGAGGGCCCAAGTTTTGAAATTCCTGAGGGCTGTTTGCAGTGATCTTTCTCATCATTTGGACTCTTGCTGACCTTTGGCTGGGCTTATGTTTGTGTGTGCAGGTTTGTGTATGCTCCAAGTATATATGGAAGGTTCATGCTTTAACATCTGCACTCTTCCTCTCCAGCAGTGAGAATTTTGGTTTTTTGCAGGGATACAAAAATGCACAGAAAGCACATTTGTTTAGAAGTCTAGTTCAATGGTAATCCTAGTGAGGCAAGTATTTTGTAGAGAAATGGTTTCCAAGTATTTCTAGTCAGATTTCAAATAAAATCCTAATTGGTTTTCTCTCTTCTCGTCTAGTGTGGCTTCCAGCTCCTACCTTCCTGCATTACTAAGCAATAAATATTTCTTGGCTCACTCACTGGCTCTTTGTTGTGTGCGTTTACAACATGTGTGAGGGAAGCCTTTCTTTAGAAGAAAGACTGAAAAAACTTGTTAAGCCAGTGAAGACCAAAAATTAATTATTTCATTACACTTTAGCCTGTGGTTGGAGCAAATTCTGTTGTCTGCTTGGTTTAAAATCAGATGATTTATACCCAAAAGGTGCATGTGAGCCTTTGCATTATTTTTAAGTGTTTTCAGAAATGCCTTTGTCTGTGGTGAGGAGAGTGGTTATTTTTGGTGCTGTTTGGTTTTGAGGGTTGTTTGGCTTCTGTCTGTTTCAGAACATGCCTCAGCCCCAGTTGGGCATGGGGGTCTGCAGAGGGTGCACCGTGCTCTGGGCTGCTGGATGTGTTGAACACCATCACCCACATCTTTCCCATCTGCAGCTGGGTGGGTGTGCATGGATACTGAAATATCTCCCTGGCAGGTGATGGACTATGGCAGGAGATTTCGATAACTTCATTTTTTTGAACTTGAGTGTTTTTCTGAAGCAGGGTAATATTACCAGCTTTGTTTTTCAAGCTCAAATTTTAGACGCAAATAAAAGGAAAGCCTTCACCCTTTCAAAGATATACACCTATAGAAGAGGATGGTGCATAACTCATGTTAAAGATGCTCCAGTGTTTTCTTGGATATGGGAGTGGTGACAGTGTGTATAAGCAAACACTGAATATCTGAATTCCTTCCTCAAGCAATAAATATTCACTGATCTGGCTAAAGCACTGTTTACTCTCTGTACAAGTTGAGTCTGTCTCTATTTGCAGAGAAATTCCTTCCAATATTTTTCCTGGTCAGTTGTTGGATGGAGGCTGGGTCAGCTTTCAAAGCACTTCTTTTAATACGCATCAGGTTACCCTGAGGTAAAATGGAAACCTTAGATGTTACTCCTGTAAATAAATGTTTACATAATACGAGGCACTTCTCAGCATTGCATGTCTAAGAAAAAAAAGGTCACTTTTGACATCAGTAACCTTTAGAGAGTGGTGTCTTTGCCACACAGGTAAAGGAAGTTACTGTGCACTGCACATTCCTTCACTAGATCAAGAAGGTAGCTAGGAGTGGTCAGATGTTACTGCTTTTGTCTCCTAAAGCTTGGCATTTTAAGCTTTATAGGCAAGATTTGGGCTTAAGGCATGGGTCCTGTAACCAGCACATGCCCAGTTTTGCTCATGTGAGTAATTCCGTTGAATTCCCTGGCATTAGTCGTATGAAAAGCCAAGTCTGTAATGTATGTGTTTGTGGCATTAGGGCCTCAATTCTTCATTTCTAAATGAGAAACTTCCTGTAAAGCATGGTAACAAAAGATAATGGTTTTATCTCTCTTTAGTTTTGCTGCTTTTGTGTCAAAACACTTGTCTGGCACCAAACATAAAAATACTACCATCCTATAAAACAACAACAAAACTATTGTAGTGGCAAGAGGTTAAGGATTTCTCCCTGAACTTAACCCATGAGATGTGTAGCAGAACAGGGAGCTTTGTGTTCTGCTTTGGAATCCATTCCAGAGGACAAGCAACATCTGTCCTCTTGGGATTGTATGGTCTTGGAAGCAAAGTCCATGAACAGGTGCACCGGTTCACCCACTGTGATACAGGGGAACCATCAATAGCATTGGGTTGTGGGATGCAGTGGAACGGGAGATCCTGATGATAAATCTATTTTTGGCAAAACTTGTAGGTTTTCAGACACTGGGGGGAGGAAAACAAAGTAGGAACTGTGATGCTGTAGCCTTCTGCCTTCATGTATTCCTTGAGTTGTATCCAAAGATCACAAAGAATTAATAGTATGAGTGATTAGCCCCGCCCATGTCTGTGACAAGATTAGATGGCTTTTAATGTGAATTGCGTTTTTGAACGCCCAATTCCTTCTTCACTCCCCCGTCTATCTGTCTCGTTCCTCCCCCACAGTTTAGAGATAAAAGTTTTTTAAACAGTTCTTTGCTATTTAATGTTGGTTAGAAAGCGCTTTGCTGTTGTGATGTCTGGGTACCGTTCCTGGCATGGCCCTGCTTACCGCCGGAGCACAATCAGCAAACCTTGTTTACAGCCACCCGGCTTGGTCGGGCTTTCTTTCAGCGCGTTATTTTGCGCATTTAATTTTTTTCCCCCGTCTATGGCCATCCAATTGTCTCGCATATGCCCGCTCCTTCCCGTGTAATATTAATGAGCCTGGCTGGGCGCACAGAGCGCTCTTTGTTCGGAGCGGGGAGGGGATGCGGGAGCGCGCCGCAGAGGCAGCAGCGAGCGGGGCCGGCCGGGGGCTCCTGGTTCGCTTGCCCTGGAGCCGCTGCCCGGCGCAGCGCTCCCGAGCCGCCGTGCAGGGCGCGCTGGAGCGCGGCGCGGCCGGCGGGCGCAGGTGGCCCGCGGTGACAGCTGTGTCACATGATGGCTGTCAGCCCCGCCGGCAGCATCCCGCGGCTGCCGGCAATGTGCGGGCCGGGGGTGCCGGCTGCGGGGAGCCCGCCGTGCTTCGCCCCCCCGCTCCTCGCCGAGCGGGCTGAACGCCCGGCGGCCGCGGCCCGGCGCTGCCCGGGGGCTCGGTCATGAGACGGAGCCGGGAGCGCGGCGGAGGATGGGTGGCACTGACGGCTCCGGGCCGGCGCTGCCAGGGCAGCGCTTGGCTTCCCCCTGAATTGCGCTGATCTTCTCTGCAGCAAGCCCTGGAAGAGGCGGAGGAGCGGGGAAGACGGGCGCTCTTTGCTCGAGCAGAAATCGCAGGCTGTGCAGAATTGTGGGGCAGGATTTGGGTTATGAAACTGCGGGGCAGCCGGGCGCAAACCCCGACGCTGCTGTCCTTAAGGTGGTTTCTGTGCTCCTGTTGCTAGGATTAAGGCTTTGCATTGCAGCATGGAGAGTCTTTTGTTTGAGTTAAATTCAGACCTCTTGATATGTCACCTGACAGTCTTGTGGTTTTGGATGAATATGGCTCATTGCTATTATTAACCTGAGTTGGCAGCCAGGCACAACAGGAGTTTATAGGGATTTTCAAAAGTGGAACTGCTCGGGGGACAAAGATGCTTCCCAGGTATGGTCACTGCACAGTTCTCGAGATAATTTTAATTATTTTAAAGCTTTTTATTTTCCCTGTGATGAAAGTACTTATTTTCCAGAGATGTGAATCCTCTAGAGACTTATTTTTTTATGATTCTTGCTATAATTTTATGCTAAAGGACGCAATTTTTTTTGCCTGAATTGATTCTGTCTTGTAACTTTGCAAAGGGAAGTGCAGTCTGCTTGAATAATGTAATTTTGTTCAGTGCTAGTGAATTTAACTGAAAGGAGCTGTGTCTCATTTGTGTGTGGTTTTAATTAAAACATATTTCAAGAGAGCGTGAAACTTGTGTGTGTATGTGCATATATTTTGCATGCATACATGTACCTAAATCAGCTAAAACCTGAACAGGTACTTTTTGAAATGGCATAAGTGAAGTAGTCCCAAAAATATTTTATGAAATTATTGACAGTGGTAAATTCTGCAAGGTGTGTGAATTGCGAAGTTATTCAACATACTACACAGCTTTAACAAAATCTTCCCACCAGTTTATTTTCAGTATAACACTCCAGATTATGATTACTGTGTTGACTAGGCTGTACCTAACCTGTCAGTGTTACGTCTTTTTGCTTGTGGAAAAGCATCTGGCTCATGTATTAGACTTTACAGTATAAACTAGGTATCTTAATGAGAGTCAAGTGACTCTCATTAGAAGGGAGAAAAAATGAAAACAAACTAAAGTCAGCTTCATATACAGATAAAGAATTGGACAGAGCCAAAGAGCTTGGCAGGCAGTTGAGGTTCAGGTCCAAGTTTTTTATACCTGTGAAATACCTGGCTGATGTACTTTGTTCCTGGTGTACAATATGTACTTAGTATAAGCAGCACAAGTTTCCTGGAGCTCAAGAAGTGCATCTATTCCAGGTGAGGATTGCTAAGCTGGTAAATAACGAGGCTGACTTAGAGATGGAGCAGGCAGCTGACCTCCACAGTGCTGCAGTGCCTGTGGGCATGTCACCCTCTTTCAAGAGATGAAAAGCAGGAGGCTTGGATTTATTTTTTGTATTTTAAAGAAACATTATTTCCATGGGACAAACCCATGTCACCACTGCAAGCAGTCAAGGGTACTTGTCCCTGAGATGATCCACCATCTGTCTATTCTTCCTTGCTACCCAGAACCCAGGTCCTGTGACTTCTGTGGAAGCCCAGCTGAGGTCACCGTGGCAGAGGGCAGAGTCACCCGGGGCTGCTTCGCAATCCAGCCTCGAGGGCTCCCTGCCTGCCCTGGCCGGGGCACCAGCGCTGCCTTTCTGTGCACAATCAGCAAGTGCTCACCACCACAGTCACACAGCCCTGACATGACCTCAGCTCTTGTAAAGACAAATGTCTTGCAAAATTTTTTCTAAGTATAGGCCCTGTAGTTTCTCTAATTTAGGGAACTTTCTTCCTCCTTGCAGCCTTATGGTTGTGTTATGTCACCAGCACTTAAACAGAATCTCTCTCTTGAAATGCCAGCTTTGCAAGTCAGCCATGCAGCCTGGATCATCCTTGTCTTGTGAATCCTGAGAAAGTTCTTTTGTGTTTCAGGTGCTGTTAAATAAATAACCTGCCCATGCCTCTAGGAGGGGATGGTCTTCCAAAGCTGCAAGGATCATTAATACACATTGCAGTTCTGTTTTCATTGTTTCAAATTAGTTGTGATCTTTGAGAATGGTCTGTGCAGCTGTTTGTCTGTCAAATAATAAGTGAATTACTGAAATGCAGTAAGAAGGTATTAAAGTATGTAGAAGACCCTCCCTATCAATCCTATATACTCAAGTTCTGTTGTATCTTCGCAAAGGCTAAAGAAAAAAATCTAATAACAGATAATAGGAATCTGCAGAGGTGTTTGGGCAGGAGAAGGGAAAAGGCATCTCAGGGCTGAGAGGAGTATGATAGGATGGTTGAACTAGGCAAGGACCATTTTCCTTCTGGATTTGATTGCTCTTTGTAGCAAAGTAACTGCAGGATCCTGTATATTGGGCTGTACAGGTACAGGTGAGTGCTTTGATGTGGCTGTATCTGAAATCCCCGTGCACTCTGTGGAACAGTCTCATATTTACCATGTTAGCTCTTCGTGACACATGCAGCCTCTGTCAAAGGCTTGTGTAGTAGAAGTTGGCTGGGTCTGCAACAAGGATAATACCTGGAGAATCACCTGCAGGTGCTGGAGATAAGCTCTGGAATCCTGTGCCTCTGTTCTGATGCTCACCTAGCAGGAGTGAGGGAAGAGGTTTCCTTCTGCCAGAGCCTGCGAGGGGAGCATGGGACAAGGTGGGCCCGTCTGCTCTGCCGGGCTGTTCTGTCACCCTTTAAAAAGGTGCTAACATGTAAACCATGCAGAACAGATAAGCTGGCATAAACTATAAATATCATTTGCGTAGATGCATTTAAAAATAGTTCCAAGTGATTCATCACCAGGCAATTTTTATAACTATGGGTAACATGATGTAGGAAAACAATAGTTTGACTGATAATTTCAACTTACTTTTTACATGTTTAGTCCTATTCTGGTTTTGAGCAACCTTATTTTTTAGAAAACTCTTTTCCAGCTCCTACCTGCTTAATGTCTTGATCATTTTGCTTCAGTTGCTTTACTTAAAGATTTCTAAAGTATCTGTTTTTATTAAAAAGTAACCAGATACTATCTAAGCCATGTTAATATAAACAGTTTTAAAAGTAGTCTCAGCCAGGAGGGAAGATAATACTAAGCTAAACCTTTAATGTAATGAAGAAGTGGTGTTCATGTTCTAGGTGGGAATGAGGAGGAAGGAATGTACTGGGATTCAATTACAGGGGAAAATCCTGTATTTTAATTGTTGGAGTGGTAATGAAGGATTTCTGTGTCTGTTGTGTCATCTATTAAAACTTTCACAGAATGAAGTAATACCAATTTACAGCCATTCAGTTCTTGCTGAGAAACCCTGATGGTGGTAATAAACTCCAGGAAGACAAGAAAATTCATCCTTAGAGAGCAGTTGGAATTCTGGATTGCTATGAATCTCTGTAGCAGAGGTGTCAGGAAGCATGAAAAGGATTTGTAAATGTAAGCTACAGGTGATATTCCTTGTGATGGAAGGTAAAAAAGGCAGAAAAGCAGAAAGGATGGAAAAAGGGAAGAGCTGAACAACAGTAGGGCCTAAATGTGAATATGCATTAAAATACCGTTTTTCAGATCTTGGTCTCGTTGTTGCTAGTTTCTGATAATTCCATCATTAATAATATGGAATTTTCCATTTCTCTCCCAAATAATTCCTTTTCTTTTTCACTCTGTACTTGCATGAGTGTTTGTGCAGGGGCGTTGGATCAGATGCCCTCCAGAAGACCCTTCCAACCTCAACCAGTCTGTCATAGTGTGAGAGCTGGGTTTTGTTTCTAAAACATCCCATGCCGCATTTATACATCAACAGATTTCCACTCCATATAGGTATTTTTGATCATCTCATTCTAGAGGAATCCCCACTTGTGTAGTGGAGATCTCCACAGGAGCAGTGTCCTGCTCAGAAGGAATTTGTTTGTCACCAATTTTTCTCTTGCTCCATGCCCAAACTCACAGCACTGTCTGGCAAAGTCACAAACACTTCTGCTAGTGAAAGGTGTTTGGGTTTTTCTTAGTGATGGTTCTTATGGGTTTTTTGTCCTGGGTTAATTTTGGGGGTTTTCTTTAGATCTAATCAGTTTCAAGGAAAGATCAAAGAGTGGCAGATAGGTCATGGGGGGAAAAGTCCTCATTAAGAAACTGTCACTTCCAGAGCAGTGTGGGAAATGGAGTCTCACCTTTCATTATCATTGCTAGAACATTTCATTCTACATCTCCTGGTTTTCCTGTAGGAATCTCAAGAAAACATCAGTTAAATGTCAAAGTTAGTTTCCATTTATAAACAGAACTAATTATATACAGAAGATCTAGGTCAGTTTTCATCTGTCTGAAGAGGAGAGCTGGAGTGCTGCCCTGTTATGTTTGTTTTGAAAATGCCTCTTGCATGCAGGAATTTTATGTTTCTGGGGATAATCTATTCAGATATCAAGCTTAACGGTATTTTAAATCTGCTGACAACAAAAGCAAAGCTCTGTGTCCCGCTTCCCCCTCACTGGTGGGGGTGAGTTGGAGGTGCCAGGCTGCCTTCTGTTTACTGTCTGTCTGAATGAACTTTCCCCCAGCTCTCTGAAAGGCTCTTCTGGTTTGGGAAGTGGCCTGCTATTGCCAGGGAATGTTTTTGCAAGGCTGAAATGTGCTTAAGGATGCTATTATGTAACAGAGATAGCGCTTCTTTGGAATTATCACAAATTATGATGGATAATAGCTACTAAATGCTTGTCTAGAGAAAGTTAAAATGTCATGTGAAGAAGCTGAGAAGTAAACAAGCTCTTGTTACTTTCATCAAATATGTTTCTGAATACAGCAAGAGTTTTATATTTAGCTTTCTCTCCTCTTAGTGTGTAATCTGCTCTTGGAGCTTTTTATAAGTAGACTTTCCTAAGATCTGGAACAGCTACTGCCTTCTTTGCCAGTAATTTCAAAGTCAAATATCAAAAGTACTAGGTAATGGAAGACGTGCTTTTGTCTGAGTGTGAAGGAAATTCAAACGCGTTGCAAGGGTGGAGCAAGCAACAGCACCCTTCTGGCAAGCAAGTCATTGTTATTGTCACACAGTTTCTTTATAGGAGCCACAGTTCCACAGAAAAAATGTTTGTTTCTGGACTTCCACTGATTTCACTTCAATATATGGAGGCTGTTCTTCCAGGAAGCCAGTTTATCCAGTGGTCCTCCTCACTTCTAGCCAAAGTCATGCTCTTAGCAATTACCATCCCCAGCTCTAGTGCCTTTTGTGCCTCTCAGCTGGTAACACTCCAGGCATGTGTCATACTAGGGACTTTGTTTTCTTACATTTTCTGAAATGCAAGATGGGGTTAATTAGGAGAGCCTCCAGTAAGTGTGAGCTTGGCTTTAAGTTTGTCACTGTGCTTGGGTTTTGGTACAGAATTTGCTACGTTTGGTGTCTGCACTTTGTGTGGGCATTTCATGCTGAGGGTAACACTTGGCTTTAGGTGCCCACAAGAGAGGGTGCATGGCTCCTTGCCCCCAAATCTAGACATGAAGTTATTTCAGCTCAAGTTGCTCAAGGTTTTCTTTCTTGTAATAAGCTGATTTGGACATTTGTTGCACACCATCTTCTCTGCAGCTTCTGTTTTTCTCTCTTGTTGCTAAATGGTGGGGATGGGCAGATTAGGAAATAGATTCCATCTCAGGAGAGTGGGTAACTGTGTGTCTTGATGCTTAGTTTCACCTCACTGGGCTACACTAGCTGTAAAACTTGTGTACCTATACTGAGCAGCCTTAAAAGCTTCTGATAGGTGGTGATGGCTTTGGTGATCAAATGGATTTTCTGCTGTTACAGAACTTGGTCACGTAAAGCATGGGTGCAGAGCAGGAAACCATTTGGGTGCTGAGTTAGAGAAGAGGAAATTTTACTGTTGTCTTGAAGTCTAACATGCCAGGTTTAACCCATGTTACGGGTGTCTTCTTGCTGAAATACATGTACAGCTTCATGCAAATTGGGAATCTGTATCCTTCATTAATGGCTGGAAAGTTCCAGTGCCTTGTTTGTGGCTTCTTCAAGTTCATGCCAGCACTGCTTGCCTAAAAGCCAAGAATAAGGAAGACAGAATTTCATTTGATCTAGGAAATGGCTTGTAAACTAGCTGAAAGATGATCCCTGGTGGTTTCATGGATACAGCAGGTATCTTGTTTCGTATCTTCCAAGAATTGAGATGGTGTCAGTGAAAATGGATTCCCAAGCCAATGGATGACAATGCTTGCTGGGCTTTAAAGTGGTGGCTGGCTTTTTAAAATGAAAATTTAAGGTGGTGACTACAAAGCACCCTTAAAGAAGAGAAGATTATGGAATGGTTTCCAAGCCTAGTCCCTCCAAGTTCTCCCTGTGGGAGCTCCTCTGGAGTAGTTGCATATAGGGAAGGTTCCGAGGCTTCAGGAAAGCTCCTTCCCTTGGAAACCAGTTTGAGAATAGGTGTGTTAGGACTGCTTTGTGTGGTTTGCTGACCGTGCCCTTGAGTCACAGTGGCTTATGTGGAGAGAACCAAGTGGTTCTCTCAAGCCACCCTGAGATTATTCATCTTGGGGTTTTTTGTGTCTTTAAACACAAAAGCTACGTTCTGTGACATTGATTCTAGATAGCTGGAACTTGAAGAAAACATCACAAGACAGAGCACAAGATCTATTAATGCTGCAGGCATCATTTTGTGCAGTTGTAGAGGATTGGTGCAGTTTATGACAGTGTAATTTGGCACATGTAGGGGAAAGAAAAGAAAACAAAGGCCGTAACTCTGGCTACAGGATCAAAGGGTTTGATGAAATGGCATTGAATTTGCTGGACTCTGTTTTAATCAAGTTGTATATACAGATAATGTAAAAAGAGCAGTGCAATAAAGAGTTGTGGTAATTGATCCTTCTGCTCTTTTCTTTTTCAATTAAAGCTGGCCTTTGCCGGAGTTTGACCCAAGTCAGATCCGACTGATCGTGTATCAGGACTGCGAAAGAAGAGGCAGGAATGTCTTATTTGATTCCAGTGCTAAAAGAAAAATAGAGGATGTTTCAGTGTCGGTGAGTATTTTGCTAATTTACATGTTTATAGTTGTATTTCTTCAAAGGGCCAAATGGATAAATTGCATACATTCTGTTTTATTCACATGGACATTTAAATGTTGGTTATATGCAGGGCTATATTTAAATGCCTGTTAAGTTGCAAATTATTCAGTCTTCAGTGGTTTCACTTTTACCAGCTTTAAATACTATAGTGATCTCTTTATTCTGGGATTTATCTACTTTCTGCTCTTTCAGTGAGAAGGATTTCTTCCTGGGGCTGCAGCAAGCAATGCTGGGGGTTGCAACAGGGTCTGAACTGGGATTTATTGATCTTGTTTTTGCCATGGTGGGGTCTGCATTCTTAATGAGAAGGTCCCCCCAGCCCTGTGTCCTCTTGTGTCCTGGTTGCTTAACTTTGTCAGTTGTTGTTTGTATGCTTTGCTGACAGTTTTTTCACACAAAGTTACTTGAAAACTCTGTTTTTCTTTTTGGCATGCTTTGCATGGTAATCTATTAATTGAAACTGAAATGGATGCGGTCAGATGAGGATACTTCCTTCTAAGGGCTCTGGACAGAAGATTAATTTCTGGCCACAGTGCTACTGAATGTGGTGGTATGAGGCTGGACAACTTATTTCGCTGCTTTGAACTTCCTTTTCACCATTTCTAAGAACATTCAACAAATATTTTAAGCTCTGCAAGCAGAAAGTATGGTGTGAATTGAAATTAATGATTCCAGCTGCTTTTACCTATAGGACTTATGGAGGTCCTTCTGGAAGCAGGAGTACACAACATGTTACCCCCAAGCCGTGGCTTTCCTGTTGGGTATTGGAGTACAGCAAGAAGATTTTTCATCCAGCTTTCCAAACCCTTCCAACCTGTTGCCAGCCTGATGCTCTTAACCCTGGTCTCAAGTGCTGTGTCCAGTATCCAAACCTCTGGATCTGTGTCTTAACCAGGCACAAACTTCCAGGCTTTGCTTACTCCAGTGCTTTTATAGCCATGAATCAAGATCCAAATTTCTTCGTTTTTATAGAGAATTTGTGAAGTAAAGCAAGTTTTTCAAATGTTAAAAAATGCATCTTTCTTTTTTATTTAATTCATCTTTCTTTTTTATTTAAACTTGTAAGGTTCTATTACTTCCTGTTCTTCCTGATGTTCTTGCCAGGAAAACAGGTTTTTAAAGACAGGAGATCTTTAGAAGTGGTTTATTGGTATGAATTGCTGGCTGTGCTTATCGCTATTACTTCATTAATAAAAATAACATACAGTATAAATCCTCTTGCCAAATTTAAATTAATTTCTTGAAAGTCTAAAACCTCTTTCAGATAGATGTGTACTTGCCCACTGAATTTGCAAACTTCACTGTTTAGGGTTACTTCAAAAAGCTCATTGACTGTGACATCTCAACAGCAACAGGAGAAATGGCTGATAATGGAGCTGATATGGTTCCATATTAATCTTCCCTTTTTCTTTGCTAAGGGGGAGGGAAACAGCTGTAGTCACCATCTCCGCATGAGACTAGGGGAGGAAGACTCCTTCCATGGCATTTCAAATACTCAGAAGTCATCTCCAGGAACTTGATACATTTGTTTTTCATGGTATTAGGGTTCTTTGAAGGACAATATATTGAAATATTTGCTTGCCATGTACCTTCTTTCAGTATTCAGATAATATCATGTCAGCCAAAACTTTTCTCATAGAACAGAAGTTTGCAGGGAAAAACATGCAGGAGAGTCTTTGGCTGGGCTTGATGTGAGCCCAGTGTGGGGTTGTGCAGTGAGCAGGATGTACTGGCCATTTTCAAGGAATTGCATTGTTCCTTTCTCTCACTCTTTATCATGATTTTCATTAGCAAAGACACACCCTGCCTATACAAAGCCAGATCTTGGCTCTAAGCACATTCCAAGGCACTCTTGCCCTTTTGCAGCCAGCCATGTGTGGGCTGGGCACTCTCTGTTCTGAAAGGGTATCTGTGCAGCACCCCACTTTTTGTGCAAGGCTTTCTGAATCTCTTCCCCCTCACCCCCCATTTCCTAATGTGACTTAGACCTCTGGATCTACAAATTACACTGGGGAGACATTTGGAAGAGTGCCTGGCAGTGGCTAGAGTGTTCTGGTTCAAGTCAAAGCAGTCTAACACAGAGACTCAAGAGGGTTTCACTTTGCTTTATGGTGCTGTGCTCTTCAGTTCCCATTTTGTGTTGTTTATCAGAGATGAAAGCAATTATAATTCAAGAGTTGTATGCCTGCAAGGTGAGATGTATTTTAGTCTGGTTTATATGTATAATCCCTACATATATTTAAAGTTGTGTGTGGTGGGCCAAGGTTGAACATGGTTCAGGCATTTGAATTCTGTAAGGGAGGGTGTGATCATAAAATTTAAGGAGCATCAGAGAAAATCTTTGCAGATGCAGATGTTTCAAGAAATAAAACAGTAAGCTCTGGATTTTTGATCACTGAAAACTGCTGAGTTTGTGCTCACACCAAGCTGGACTCTCATTTGTAAAGCATTACTAGGTTCATCTTACCCGTGAGGGAAATGTGGCTGTAGCACAAATAACAACCTTTTGTTTTCATTGGATATTAATTCAGCCTCTTCATGTCTTCAGTAAAGGAAAATATTAAGTAGAGAAGAATTTGGGGATGGTTTTGCACGGCAGGGCACTGAAGGCAGTCAAGAGTTCGCAGCGTGGCCAATACAATATTCTAATTGCTCAGGGGAAGTGATGATTCCCCCAGCCTTGCTAGAGTTAAACGTGGCTGGGGAAGCTGAGCAGCAGCCTGGTGACGAGGAGGGATGGCTGCTGTTCCCTACACCGGGAATGTTGGCCCAAGGCTGTGCCAGGCACAGATCTGCCTCAGGCAGCTGTGGGCACTTCGCATGTGGGAGGCAGAGAGATCCCCTTTGTGAGTCCTATACCTTTTTTGGTGCTGAGCAGGAGAGGTCCTTCCCCAGCTTTCCAGGGGATGGGCTATTGATCAGCTGGGCTCTGGAAGCAGAGGGGAAAGGCTGCTGTTTCTCCAGCATCAGAAAATTATGTGTGTGAGTTCTGCCAGGCTATCCCAGAAAAAGAGTGGCTGCCCCTTCCAGCCCTGTGGCACTAGGTCATGAGCAAATGCATCAGAACAGCCATTTGCACACTGAATGTACCAGGGCAGCATGTGGTATGAGAGGAGGCATTACTGATGGCTTTACTGAACAGCCTCTGTCCCCACCCCAGCATCCACATCCCTTGGATTTTTGGGCATCAAAGAACTTCTATGGGCAAGCTTGTGGGTTTGAGCCACTGTCTCCTCTAGAGAGTTATTTTTTTCATTCCTAATAGCAGTAAGTATCTCATTTCATGAGACTGTGTTACTTGATGTGCAGGTGATAATGTTATAACCTGTGACTGGTTTCTGATGTTAGTCTCTGTTCTGTGCCTCTCTGCTCCTTTTGCTCTGACACCTCCTCTCCTGCTCTCTGCTCCCAGGTGCCATCAGCCCTGCTCTCCTCCCTGTGCCCTGGGCTATGGGGAGTTCCCAGGCCAGGAGCTGTGTGTGAACACAGGTGTGCTCCTCAAAAATCTGTGACACCAGGCCTCCTTTGAATTTCAAATCAGCACAACAAGCAGCTCCTTCTCCTGCTTGAGGTGCAGCAGCCAGGTGGCCCAGCCAGTGCTGGGCTGTCAGCCTCAGCTCTGCCTTTCCCTGTGCTTGGTTGGCTTCCCAACCTTGACACTGCATCCATACTCAGCTCATGCTAAGGCTGGCTTGTGTTTTACTGTGTGGTGCAGGAATTATGTCCCCATAACTGCCAGTGTGCAAAGGGCAGCTGAAGTATGAGGAGTTTGCTCCAAGGGCTGGTAATTGATTGGGGTAAGGATGCCACAGGAATGGTGCCACAAGGGAGGAGTAGGGAGTGAAGTAAAGAAGCTGAAAAGGGGAACCTTGGATCATAGCTTGCCTTGGAGCAAGCAGAGTGAAACAGGGATTAACTTAACTGTCTCATTTTAATGCTCATTTTCCTTTCTGTTTTGTTCAGTGGGGATTTATGACAAGATGGTAGTTAACTTTAGGGATCTGGCTGGAGAGAGGTGCTGATGGGATGTGTAAGAGCTACAAGATTTCCTGAGTTTGAAGATCAGCCTAGAGAAAGGTTTGAACTACAGGGAGGAAGGGGGGGTGGTGTCAAGGGACCATGAGAAAGAGAAGGGAGGAAAAAAAGGAAGGACCAAACTGCACTGTGCTGAGCAGAGATCTAGAGTTTGGGCATGTGGTAGGAAAGGGGGAAAGACAAGGAATCGAAGAAGGGCAGTGACTTGTTGCCAGGGCCCAGAGGCAGAAGAAGGTTTTCAGACATAGCATTTGTTTTGGTTTCCTGAAGAAATAAGAGACCTGGGGTACAGAATTTGAGATTTAGAGGTGCATTAGTGAAGTTCAATTTGGAGAATGGAAAGTTCACCTCTTCCACTAGTTGTCTTTATCTTTGAATAATTTCACTAAAAGGTCATAAGATACCTGATCTCCTTCAGTGGCAATTTCTTTTACTCTGAATGTCATATTTATCCCAAAGTAGAGAAATGGCATGCTGCTTAAACCAAGCCAGGATTAGCCACGTGTTCTGATAGACTTCAGCACTGGATAAATGTTGAACAGCAAATTGCTTTGAGGGATTAGTAATTGGATAGTGAGCCTTTTGCTTTTAGGTGAGTTGTGTGAAATGGAGACTCTGGACTCTGTCTGGCTCTCAGGACAGGTTTCCAGTGAGCAGAGCAGAGCAGATGGATAAAGCTGTAAGCACAGAGATCAAGTCCCACCTTCTTAGCTCAGCTTATTCTCTCTAAACAGACATGGAAAAATACTAGTGGAGCAAGGGAGCACGGGGTTGTCTTGACTTCTTTCACTGACCTCTGAGTAATAGAGGAACTCAACAACTCTAGAAATAAAGGAAAATTGCAGCACTTGGCATCTTCATTTTAAGAAAGATGTCTGGATTTTTACATGAGCACTTGAAGGAGAGGAATGAGTGCTCCATGTGTTAGGTGGATATATACATTTCATTGCACATACAGACCAACTCATATTAATACAGCAAAAGAGTTATTTACCTGTTTTGAAATATTTTTCAATCTGGAAAGCCTGTTTTCAAAGTGAGGAACAGAGCTCTTGAAGAGTAGCAACTTTGCTTGGAAATAGAGATTTCTCTATCACTGCCACCACAGTGGTATTTGAGCACCTGCTGTTGCAGAGAGGTAAAAAGGAGTAAAGCATATGATGACATTTCTTTTCCCTTCTGTCACTCACTCACAGCCCTAACACACCTACACAGACTCTGATTTAGTTCAACAGACTCCTTTCAATTTTCTTGTTATCCCCAAAGCAAAACCTGCCCAGCAGAAATTCCTCTTCCTATTCACAGCACTGGGCATGTTTTTCCCACTTGCTGAGGAGAATAGAGAGTTTGTGTCAAAGAGATAAAAGTCTTTGCTGACAGATGTGGAGAAAAGAGACTCCAGAAGAGGAACTGAGAAAGAAAATTACTTTGTACCTTGTACCCTATAAAGACATTTTACTTTAAATTTTCTTCAGAACTACCTGATAGGTCTCCAAGACTTCCAGCAAGCGATGACCTCTAATGTCAGAGCTGGGACTGCCAGAAGCCTTTGGAGCTGGGTGGTATCTGCAGTGAGCTGGCAGGGAGGGAACAGAGTGTGACCCCAGCAGGGAGAGCAGGGTGGCAGCCAGGAGCAGAGCTGCCCACGGCATCCTTCCAGCAGATGTTCTGCTCTCCAGCAAAAATGGGCATTTCAGAGCACTCAGCACCACCCTGCCCAGGGAGTGGATTTGATGGAACTGTGTCTAATTGGGAAGAAAATTCACAGCTTTGAAACATTGCCTTGTACAGTGCTTAAATAATGAGGTTACTTTTTTATTTTTGGAAGCCTGGCTTGAATATCTTTGGAATATTACGTGGGAATGCAAGTAATCCCACTCCTTTGATGGATAATGTCTTGAGATTTGTAGCATCTAAAATTTCATTGACATTTGAAGTCAGAAATTGCAGAGGAGAGGGTCACTGCAAGTACTTGATCTCATTGTCCAAGGAGTTTATCTTAAACACTTGCTAAGTTTGTGAAGGAGCAAACACCAGAATTCATCAGTGATCTGCATTTTAGGAGGGATTTATTGTTCACAAGGTTCTGAGAAGTGGGAGCTGAAAGATTCTGACCTCATTTAAAGACTCCTTGCAGGAGTTTTGGTTCATTAAACTCCACTGCAAAGACCAAACAGCCATTTTCCTGGTTTGCTATTTAAATGAGGCAACTATTACTGCAAGTTACCCGACCACCCAGTGGATCTGGGAAAAGCTGCTGTGCAGAAAAATGCAGTGATAATGAGAAGAAATTATATAAAAGTAATTGATTTGCAAACTCAGCCTATTCTTTTTAATGCACAGGATTTTATTTTCTCTTGAAAAGTCAGTAAATGCATTTCTACAGTCTCAAGGAAGTTTAGTTATAATTGTAACATTTTAGAAGGAACTTTCAACATCTGATGGAAAATGCAAGCTGAAATGTGGTTTGCCTGCAAAAGCTGCTGTAACCCTGTGGATTGTATGTGGTTTTATCACATGATGCTTGCCTAGCCTAGGACATTGTTGTTTGTGTCAGAGATAAAATGCAATTCTAGTTCACGAGCTCCTACTGAAGTCATATGATGATCGTTCACATGTTCCAGCCATTGTGCACTGTGCTCAAGCCACACATCCTCAGTAGCCATTAGCAAATCTACATATTGCAGGATTTCAACGAGCTCTCCTCTGTGTGGAAAGGAGAGGACACTGCTGTGTGTCAGGAAAGCTGACAGGGCGGGGGAAAGTGAACACTTCCCTCCCCTCTGCCACAGAGTTACTAATTTCTCTGCACATTTTTCCTTGAGGCTTTGTGTGTTAGCAGCTCTCTAAAGGAGCAGCAGTGAAGGCTGCCACGTGGGGCTTTATAATCCTGGCCATTTTCAGCTGCTTTGCTAAACCTCACCCACAGTTAGGGCCAAATTTAAGTCACCTGTCCCTAAAAAAGTAACCTGGACAACCTAGGACAGAGGTATGGGACTCCCATCCCTCCACAGCAGTAATGCCAGTCATCTTTTCAAACAGCTATTGCTGATTATTGAGCAGTCCTGGAGTTACTAATGTGTGCCTTGGCTATTTCACACTTTTCTTTATGCCTTTTCCTTAAAAGCTATGGCCATGTTTTTGGATGAAGGGGAAGCTTGTGGCAGGGAGCTGTGAGTCCAGAGATGAAGCTGTGACATATAACAGCACTTCTGTGTTCCCATCTGTCCCCTAAACCTTGCTTTCAGCAGGGTTTGCTTCCAGCTTGCTCTTACTGGTTGGGTGATTGTGTAGGAAATGGTAATTAAGGGAGTCTTAGGGCAGAGTTAGTGTGGAATTTTGAGCAGTGTAGACTATTTATGTCTCCTAGTGCTGCCTACCAGCAGATGTAAATAATGCCAACCTTACGGGGGTGTGCTGAAGTGTAACGAGTGTGTGAAAAATACATTGAGATCTTTAGGTGAAGAGGGTTGGCAATGCCAGTGCTGTGTAAACTGCATTAACTTGGTGGGTGCTGATTCTGCTCGGGATGCTGGGATTCTCAATGGAAATCACAAATGCTTTTAAATAGTGAATGAAACATAGTGAAGCATCTCCCATGCCAGTGATTAATGATTCTCTGTGTAGAGTGGACACAGATCCTGCCCATCTTCTACATCAGTTCCAGCTCCATCTGGGCCCTCTAAACTCTCTACTCTGCTCTGCTTTCTGTCTGAGTCTCTATCAGAATTTACCTTTTGGATTGATTCTCCATAATTTTGCAAATCTTTTCTGCCTTCTCTGTAGCACTGTGTTTTTCAGTGTTGTCCATTTTCAGCCTCACAATTCCCTCATACAGAAAACATAAGGAATGTGCCACCTCTGTGCCACTCTTGAGAAAGACTAGGGGGCTTAGGCACAACTAGGGAGGATCTGTGAAAAACAGGGTGTTTACTCTCCATTTACTCTTGTAACATGAATCTTCTGAATTCTGTGTTATTCTTGCTTGATAATTAATGGTGAGCTGCTCCTTCCTGTGCGCTGCTCACACTCCTGTGTCATCTCCGCTCTGGCAGGTGCAGGGAGTAAGGTGGACATTGCCATCTTTCCTTTAAATATTTTAGTACCATCCTCTCTCTCCTGGGTCTAGAAAAGTCTGCTTAGGAAGATGGAGTTGTAGTGACCTGTTGGCTTCTGGCTAATTGGATGTAAAAGAGCTCAGCTTTCCTTTGGACAGCCAGGCTACAAGAGATATGATTATATGTTCTATTACCTGTTTCCTGGGGCATGAGCCTTTCAGCTGTTAAATATCTTAGTTAAACAGGTAAAGACAATGACACTAACAGTGATTTCAGCTCATGGGTCTTAGTCACATGTGTTGTCTTTATTTCAGAAACTCTGCAGTGATGCTCAAGTGAGAGTTTTTGGGAAATGTTGCCAACTAAAGCCTGGAGGAGACAGCTCTTCTTCCTTGGATAGTTCAATCAATTCATCCTCCTCATTCTCAGATCCAAAAGAGCAATGCCCAAAATACCAGGTGAGTCCAGTTTTTTTTTTTTTCCTCCATCATGCATGTTAAATGCTAACAGCAGATGAGGCACAACTGTTTTGAATACTTGAAGTGAGAGGCTGGCAGTGGAGAGCAGTTTTCAGTCAGAACCAAGATATTGGGTATGACTCAGGAGTGTTTAACACTGCAGCTTTGGGTGTTACCAAGTCTAAAACCAACCAGCTGGTTCTCTTGGGATGTCTTGAATGGCAGCAATTTCTCCAGAGCATTTGTTCCATTTTGTGACCCAGGTGATAACACTCGTTTGGTGTCATCAGACCAGGCACAAATATCTGGTGTAGAAGAAGTAGTCTATTTCATTGTCAAATGCCAGGGAAATAACAGAGACACACATTGTCTGTAGGGATGGTCTGTGTAACAGCTTTTTAGGGGATTTGGTGCACTTGAGTTCCATTTTATATAAGAGATTTTGGCCATGAGAGTAGCTAGAGTCATCTGACACGGATATATTTTTGTCATCTCTCCTTCCACAGATCACAAGTGTTTTATATTAAGCCACCCTAAAATAGAACTAAGCCCCTTTCACTCTTTGTAATGAAGTAATTGTGTGTTTGAGGGAAGCTGCTATCTCCACAACCTGCTCTGGAGTACAATACTACTGATGTCTTAATCTCCCATAGATAGAAATGAAGACGCTTCCAGTGCTGACTTTCCTACTGTCACGTTAACTCCTGCTATATTTGGCAAGCTGTGTATTCTTGTTTTCTCTGTCTCATCACACTCTTTTCCACAGCTTGGGTAAGGTGGCTGAAGATCTGTTTTCCGTTCCTCCCTTCCTGGCAGGGCATTTAACTGCGGTTATGAAAGGAAGAGACGTTTCTGTCAGCAGCTCCCTTCCAGCACAAAGCAACCTCCTTTGTGCACTGTGTGCCCAAGAAAAGCTGTGCCCCCCACTACCCAGAAACTGGCTCTCCTCCAGAGCAGGCTCTATGCAAACAATGCTCAGTGTTACTAAAGAAAATAAATTCTAGTGTTTGGCATGAGGAGGGTGTATTTTAAAGCTGTGGAAAGTTTTCCTTTTGAAGTTCCCATTTCCTCGTGTATGTCACTCACTCAAAGTGTTACTGAGTTGAATTGAAATCTCAGTGGCTGTGTGACTGTGCCACACACTTCCAGCTGAAGTTGGTCTTCCACAGCATATTTATTGTGAACTATCTACTGCATTCATCAGACTCCTTCCAGGCTTCCCCAGCAAGTGAGCAGAGAGACAAAAATACAAGAATTCTGTAATGTGCAATAAAATTTAGTATTGGGTATGCAGAAGGCCAGAGTAAGTTTGTCCAGACTCCACTCAGCCTGGCATTTCCTGTGTTCTGACTGCTGTGTCTGTAACCTCAGAGGTTACTTATTGGATTTGCAGTATTTATAAGTGCTCTTGTTTGTTTTTTGTAAGGCTATAAAATGGAAGTTCAAATAATATAATGCTGTGGGATTTTTAGAATACTGCTTTATGTTTTCTTGTTTAAATACACTTTGATTATATATGAGCAACTTTAATTGCAAGGTGAAATACAGAGGTTTTGTTGCAGGGTTCCATATTTGTAATTATGTCCCATATTTAACACGTATTTCCTTATTGGCTTTTTAATTTACAGATATACTTAGTTATTGACAGGACAATATGTACAGTAAAGGGAGAATTAAAAGCTGTAAATATGTTCAGAAATGTAATTTCCAAACCATGCAGATGTTACTACCTCTAATATGCTAATGTGCAATCACAAACACTTGTGGGTATTTTATGATCAGTTTTTATGGGAGCTCTAAACTGTGACCTGAGGAGTTGGTTTGTGTCCAGGCTGTCAGTGCCCCAGGTTGTGCCCTTTTTGCCAGATGCTGCTTGGCTACTTTTTGTTTGAGTTTTTAATATTTAAGCCCTTTTCCCAGTTGGTTGTACTCTGCTTTGGTCTCGAGTGACCTGTATTTTGCAGCTTTAGAGGCCCAAAGAGTTGAGCTGTAACAGTGTTTCCATACTAAATGCATGAAATATCTGTCTTTGGTTATGCATGGTAAAATTACTGTTATTAATTGTAGAGGAAATGCCAGGCTGAACCGGCCATGGGCTCATCTTAGCACACTCTTTGCCTTCAGCAGGGCTTGTCTGTCTTTCAGAGGAAAGGGAAACCCCTATAATTAAATTTGAAAGCAGCTGATTTTCACTTTAATTTGGCTGTTTGGCAAAGAAAATCAGTACTTTAAGATAAAGTATTTTTACTGAGCTTTAGAATGATATTTTCACAACAGCAGAAAGTTGAAATCAAAACCCACCATCAAGGGCTTGACATTTAATCAGAATTGTGTCCTTCATTTGGAGATCTGCAACAGATTTGAAAACAACAAGCATAGCGTGAGGCTGTAGTAATTTGCAGTGTTCTTAAGACAGGATTTTGTGATGCTGGCAAACCTGTTATTTCCTGGAGTCATTAACATCTATGCTGAGAGTTCCTTGGAGCTGCTGACTGGTTTTAAATTCTAGTTTTTCCAGTACTGCCTACAGTGCACCTGAGCAGTGGGATGTCCTGGGAGGCAGAGATGGAAATTTCACTGAGGCCCAGCTAATGATCAGCTTTTGCCCTGTCATTGAACACTTACAAACCTTGGAGTTGTACCCTCATTTTTACAGTTGTGGTTTCTGCTTTCAGTCATCCCCTCTCCTTGCAGGGATAGATTTCAGAGGTTAAAAGTATGGCTGTTAAAAGTATCATCAGCTTAACTGAGAGCTCTTGAGAAGAACTAAGAATTGAGAAATGTTGTGTGTTGCCTTTTGGCTGATGAGCATTTCCTTGTTCCTGCCCCTGTTCTGTGGGCTGGGTGAGCAGGAACAGTGTGTGGGATGTTCACAGCTGTTCTGCTCCCAGTAGGGGTCTGTGGTGGGGACACGCTGTCCTTGGTTGTGCTCCAGGCTCACTGTCTGACCCTGGCACAGGTTGCCCAGAGAAGCTGTGGCTGCCCTACCCCTGGAAATGTTCAAGGGCAGCCTGGGCTGGGCTTGGAGCAACCTGGGCTAGTGGAAGGTGTCCCTGCCCATGGCAGGGGGTGGAACTGGAAGAGCTCCTAGGTCCCTTCCAACCCAAACCATTGTGTCATTCTGTGTTTCAGTCCTGTGTAGAATACATGGTTACTCAGCATGCTGCTTGTTCAGAGCTTGCATGAGGAATATGGAGATGCACTGAGCATCTTCCAGCAGGGCTGTTTCTGTGAGGGGTTTAAGGGGTCTTTTAGGATTACTCCAGGGAATGGAGTAATTTACATGCTACCACACATTTTGACTGAAACACGTTGCTCTTTTGCACAGTGCCAAACCCCCTCACCTGAGAGCTGGCTGAGCTCTGTTAGTGAGTGATCACCACATTTTAAATTATTCAGGGCAAGGCACAAGTGGAGACCCAGCACTTAAACTCTGCTGACCTGGAGGTGAAACAGCCCTGGACAAAGGGACAGTAATCACAGTCATTGAAAATGACAAATGAGAAGTCTGTCTGCAGAGCAGTTGTCTCCAGTTGATTGCCCTGAGTAATTTTTTAATTTTAGGGTTTTGTTTGCAGAATTTGCCCTAGCCAGTGATGCAGCATAGTGACTTTGCTCCTTGGTATTTAGCCTGTGTGCCTTACAGCAAACTCCTGCCACCAGAGAAGCAGGAATTGCACCACTTTAGCCTGGCATCATGATGCTGCAGCTCTTTTCTGGTGCCATCACAGAAACACCAGGGAGGGATTCATCCCATATAAAATATCATCCATGGATAAGTTATGAATCACTCTTTGTCAAGTAAACATTGGTCCAGTTTGGTTCCATTGTGCAGTCTGACATCTCCAATGAACTGCTGATTCTTCGTGTCAAGCAGAAACAAGGTTTAGGCTTAATTCAGTGAGCTGTGTTAACACATTCTTAAAAGTTCAGTCCCCTGGCTCAGTGTCATTGGATCTGCTTCCTCTCACCTAGGTGGGTTTGGTTTGTTGCATGGTTTTAGTGGTTGAGCTCACAGCCAGTGTGAAGATCACTTTCTCTGTTGGCATTATCTTGATTAAACTGTTCAAATTTGCATGTTCAACAGTGTTCCAGCAAGATATTTTACATATTTATCTTTTCAATAAGGAAGATTTTCTCTCTTGTGTGTTGCCTTAGTAGAAGTGTGCCTCTAAAATGCTTAAACTCAAATGTTGGTGGGTTTGAATTTTTGCAGGGTTCTCGGTGCTCCTCAGATGCCAACATGCTTGGAGAGATGATGTTTGGCTCTGTGGCCATGAGCTACAAGGGCTCCACATTGAAAATTCATCAGATCCGGTAAGATTAACTTTTTGCTGCAGGTGTTTTCAGAAGACTCACTCCTTAGTGCTGATAAACAGTGAATTGAATGGCACAAGTGCAGAGTAAAATGGATTTCTGTGTTTGCTTTAAAGTCAGCCTGATGTAATTTTTGAATTAAAAGGCTGTTCTGTCGCGTTAAGGTCAATAAAATCTGGAGGGCTGTGAAAAGGGAGGCAGAGCCTGTCTTGGCCCTGTTTCTGACTGACATCTTCCCTCCTCGTCCCCAGCTCCCCTCCCCAGCTCATGCTCAGCAAGGTGTTCACAGCTCGCACGGGAAGCAGCATCTACGGCAGCCTGAACACGTGAGTGCCTGCACTTTGTAGCTATTGCACAGGAGCAGGTGAATGTAAGAACACAAATAAGGACACAGGACTTTCTTTGGACCCTCCAGATTCTTTCTCTAAAAAAAGAACTCCTTGCTACATCCTGTCAGTGGTGTCCTCACCTTTCCCTCACGGTTGTCTTCACCTCAGCTGGCTCTAAGGGAATGAATGAACCATTCCTTCCATGCTGATATGGTGAAGCTTGTATTGTAAGGTACAAAAGTACCTACCTGCAACCTTGGGGATTCAGTCCAAGATGAAAAAAAATAGAAAAATATTACAAAAATATGTTACAAAAATACTTGTTTTCTGTTACTTAGTGACCCACCTGAAAATGTGGCTTAGGCTATGAAAGCTTTTTCCAGTAGAAGCCAGTGTTCTTACCTTGCCTGCTCCATTTTGGCTATAATGAACTATCTCTCCATTCTACTGAAATGCAAATCACTGGTTTTTTTATATGTTTTATGTTTGTTATAGGTTGCAGGACAGTCTTGAGTTCATTAATCAAGACAGCAATACATTAAAGCCTGACCACAGTACAATTATGAATGGACTTCTTGGGAATATAGGTAATTGCAAACAGATTTTATTTGCTGATATCTTGAATTGAGTAATCATAGATTCTAGAACATGCAAATCTTTTAAATAGAATCACATTTTAAAAAAAGCTAAAGATGTAACAGAAAATTAATGCTGATGGAGCTTGGAGGAGAATAACTTGGACTGTTCAGGGAATTAGCAGTCATTCAGTATCCACAGCTGCATATGTGTACATAAAGTACATAATAGAAATATTTATATATACTTAAGTTCAAATACAGAAAATGTTGGAAAATAACATTCTGTAGAAATTCCTGAAGAGCATATCTCTGATCAGGCAGGAGCGACTCTGCCTGGCTCAGTTCCCTGGTTTTATTTTCGTTAATAATTCCCGTTCTGCCCTGTACTCTGCCCACCTGAGCGCTGCAGCCACGTTCCTGTCTGAGTCTCAGTTAACCTTGCACAGCTGCACTGCAGCTTTGGATCAGATTAGACAGAATATCTTTGTGTTCTCTCCTCTGGCTGACCATGGCAGCTAAGCAGTCTTGAGAAACCATCTGGTGTCCTCAGTTCTCAGCTTCCCTGGAAGAGCTGTGGGTGGAGGCTCTGCGAGCATTAGATAACAAAGGTCTCGGCTTTTCCTCTTGGGAGCAGTTGAGCTGGTAGGACTGGGCTTCAGTGCTTGGTTGTCCAGTGTAGCAGCCTGATCCATGGCTCTCTCCCCCCTTTCTGTTCATTTTGATTGTTGACTTTCCAAGGAAATGTCTGTTGTAGGTGGAATAAGGGGCTTATTTTCACAATTGCTTTGCAGGATATTGCTGTATGTAAAATATGCTTGTATGTATTTGATGACTGTGATACTCTTAAATGGGTTTCTGACTGATGTGGTTCTAGATCCTAGGGATGTTTACTCCTTTCCTTCACATTGACTTTGCTAAGACTGTGCCCAAGCATGGGCTTAAATGCTTCTCAAGCTCATGAGCTGTATACCTCATTAAAATAATTTGCAGTAGTCCATTTGTAAGGGAAGCCAATTAAGGTTGTAAGAACCTTACAACCTACAAATTCATTTCCCACAGTCCTTTCAGGCTTCAGTTATGATTTTTGCAGTGAATGTGTTGCCTGATCTAAGAGACAGGAGTTCACCTTCATTTACTTTTAGGGTTTGCTGTGACTTGTGCCTGGCAGAAATTTGCTGTAGCATTAGAGTGATATAAACTGCAAGTTCCAGTTCAGATAATGCAGCTCTTAGGCATGGAGTGATTCAGGTGTAGCCAGTGCCACCTGTTCACCTGTGTCCAGCTGTGAGGTGACTCTGGTGTCTGCCCCAAGAACCAAGCAGGAGGTATGGACACCTCGGGGCAAGGGTGTGTGGCAAGAGGCACAAGATTGTCAGCAAGAAGAGGATGCTGAAGTTTTCTTTGTGATTGAGCTGCACAAGTTTTCAACAAGTGTTTGTTTACAGTTCCCATTTGAGCACAGAGGGAACCCTAGGTAAAGCAGGGAGAGGAGTTAATCTGTAACTGCAGCATTTCTAACAACTGTGCTGAGCAGCACAGACTGCTCCTGACTCACCTGTGACAGGAGGAGGGTCTATGTGTTTGGGTTGGGAACTGTTTACAAGGCGCTTTTTTCAGATGTGCTGGTTAAAAAAAACCAAAGCAGCCCTGGTCATGTGTTCCCTTTAATGATTGGAGGCCTCAGAGAATGGAAGGGAGCTTTGAGGTGCAACCTTTGTGTTTTATATAATCAGAAAACTTTGAGTGAGCATTGGGTTCAAATACAGGAGAGGGACTGGCAATTAACTCTTTAAAAATACTTATGTGTTTTTTGTGGCTCTGTGTACAGTAAATGCACTGTTTCCCTGGTATATGTATAATCCAGTATTACTTTTAAAATGAACTACTGAGACTGCTAACATTTATTTTCTATGGGATCATTTCACTCAACTTATGTACTGACTATTCTCAGAACTACTTCAGCCTATAATTTTCTGTTGGTTCTACTAAGATGAATTCCTGCCTTCTTTCTCCCCCTTCCTCCTTCTCTTCAGAAGCAGTGTTCCCAGGCACCCCACCAGTGTGGATGTTAAAACAAACATTATACTCTGTGATGAATCTCCTGTTTGTGGTCAAGTTAGGCTTTGAGCCTGCATAAATTAATCATTTTTCAACCTTAAAATTATTTTTTTAAAAAAAGCCCCTTTGAGAAACCCCATCCTTGTATGGGAGACAGTGGAAAGCTGGGTCTATTATTTTAATGTATAAATACTGTACAGCCCAGCTGTGAGACTCATCCTCACATCAGTAAAGCCTCAGAGCTGTTCTCCTGCCTGTGTTACTCTGCATTTATGTTGGCTCAAGCCTTTCCCTGCCCTGGCCCCCTCCCTATGGACTGTTCTGCTTTACTAACCTCATTCTCTGATGTGTATTTTACGTTTTGCCATGTAGGTCTTTCCCAGCTTTGCAGCCCCAGGCGGGCATTCTCAGAGCAAGGTCCGCTCCGCCTCATCCGGAGCGCCTCTTTCTTTGCAGGTTTGCTGTGTGCTGTGTGCTGTGCTGTGGGGCTAGTCTAGCTGGGGTGACAAACTGTGTGGATTTGTAGTTTAGCCCTGCAAATAAGATCTCATATTTATTTTAAAAAAAAATTGACAGTGGTGTTTGCTCCCTTACCTTTTTGGACACATTCCTTAAATCCCCAGAGGACAGCAAGCATTTAATTGTCCTCTGTGTTGTTTTGTTTTGGAAACGTAAATATTTAAATATGGAATTAATATTTATGGGGATGATATTTCACAGTGATGTCAAGCTATTTTGATCTGGATTGGTTTCAACCAAACTGTAAAAATTAGAGCTAAATTAGATTAATTCAAAATGGACATTTCTTTCCTTTAGTGGATCTTATTTCCATGGCTGAGTAGCTTTATTTCACACACATATTTGTAAAATATATCACATTTAAAGACTGTTGAGCCTGACACACCTTTGATCTTGTCTATACGCAGACTGTGAATCTGGACAGCTTACAGCTTAGTTGAACAACCAATGCACTGCTCACAACTTAAAAGTATCAATTCCTTTAAAAATACATGTATAATACCTGAGAAAGCTGGTATAGGAATGAAATTGTGTTTATTTTGAGTTTTGGGGGGGTTTTGCCTATACACTGAGTACTACAAATATGACCAACATCCTCTTGTATGATAAAATTTTATTGAAAATTATCTGTGGAAAGAAACAAAGTCCTGGTTTTAGTTTGCGCTAAAATATGTGTTTGGACTTGAGAAAAAGACATAAAGGCTTCTCAGGTAAGTGTTTTGGTTTGTTCAGCTAAGCAGCCTTTCTTGGTGATGGCCTTGTGCAGTGCTGTTGATCTGAATTAATGAGCATGTTTTTGTTTCATTAATCACATGGAGATCTGCAAACAAGAAAGGAACTGTACATTCCCCTGCTAATTGGTATTCCTTGTTTTACAGTTCACAGCAACCCTATGGATATGCCTGGGAGGGAGCAGAATGAGGACAGAGACAGCGGCATAGCAAGATCTGGTAATGGCAGTTCCATGTGTTAACCCTGTAAACTCCAAAAATATTCATTTGTCACACATCTCTGCACATCATGGGGTAGTGCTGAAATGGGATTGTTCTGGTTTGCTCTGTGACATTAATGACACCTCTCTGTACAGGTGCAGATGGTGCAGGTGTTGAGGGTGTGTGTTGGGTACCTCACAGTAACCTGACAGCAGTGTCTTTTTTTAAACAAGCTGCAAATAAGCAAGGCAGATTAAATATTAAAATGAACTTGCAGCATTTCTAAACAATAATTGCTGTCAACTCCTTTCCAAATCCAGGAGGCCAGGTTGGATGGGGCTTGGAGCAGCCTGGTCTAGTGAAAGGTGTCCCTGCCCATGGCAGGGGATGGAATGAGATGAGCTTTCAGATCCCTTCCAACCCAAATCTTTCTGTGATTCTGTGTTCCTATGATGGTAATGTTAAAACATAAATTGGCCTCAACAGCACCCCTTTCCTCCCTCCGAATTCAGGATGTTGGACACTTGGGCTAGGATTGTAAAGGCTGTTAAAGGATGTGATCAACATTACTCCTTTCCATAAGGAATTTATTTCCTGATACTCAGGTTGCTGAGCAAGGTGCATCCTGTGCATTACCTATTATGTAAATCAGCAGGACTGTCCCACCCTTGTCATGCTTGTATGGCTTGTTAATGTCATTATAAACTGGTTATTTTTATATTAGAAACATAGATAAGCAAAAGACAAGGCACTTGAGAAGCAACACCAGTATATCTTGAGATACTCGGTTTAGTTGCTGGTGTTATATTCCAAACGCTCTTTTTTCTGGAGAGGTTTTTATTCCTCTTGTTCTTGCAGCATCTCTCAGCAGTCTGCTCATCACTCCGTTCCCATCCCCGGGCTCCTCGTTCAACAAGAGCTGTGCCAGCAGCTACCAGCGGCGCTGGCGCCGCAGCCAGACCACCAGCCTGGAGAACGGCGTCTTCCCTCGATGGTGAGCGGGGCTGGGAGTGCTGCCTGCTGCCCATTCACCACTGTCAGCCTGACTCTGCTCTTGCACATGTACATCTGCTCTTGCTGATGCTCTCACTGGGGTATTTACAGACGTGGAAGTCAGGCTGATTTTTTTAGTCTCTGTGTTCCTCTCTGTGGCATTCATTTTTTTTTTCACTAACTGGAAAGCCTTCAGCAACGTGTAAGTCTGTAGGATTTGAGGATGAGAAGCCCTAAAATCATACTCAAACACAAATTCTTGGCAGGAAGGGGAGGGAACTAGAATACCGTCATCTGATCCTAAAACCATTTTGTATCTGGTTCTAGAATCAATTAATAGATGTTTGTAAAAAATCACAAAGGGGTTGTTATCAAAGATGATGATTTGACAACACATTCAAGCAAAAGGTATTTGTTGAAGTTAAATGTTCAAGAACTGAATCACACAGGAAACCAAGGTACAGCTTTAAGCAGTGGATTACATTAACTTTCCCTTTTGTTCCTGCTCCAAAGGTCCATGGATGAAAGCTTCAACTTGTCAGATGACAGCTCTGGTCCAAACCCAGGAATTGTTAGGAAGAAAAAAATAGCAATTGGGGTTATTTTTTCACTCTCAAGAGATGAAGACGAAAACAACAAATTTAACGAGTTCTTTTTTTCACACTTCCCTCTTTTTGAGAGTCACATGAACAAACTGAAGAGTGCAATAGAACAGGTAAACACAGTTGCTTTGGCTTCTTGCACTTGTGTATGTTCTCCCAGCCCTGTCAGATTAATTTCTAACTCCTGTTGCTAGTTACAAAAGGGGGATCAACTTGATGTTGGGTGTGGGAATTGCATCACTGCAGTTAAAACTTTGACCCCTTTTATGCCTTGAATGGTGAAAAGCACAAAAGAGGCAGAAGCTGCAAACGTGCCTCACCTGTCTTCCCTCAGATGGGAAAGTTGGCACTTGGACCGTCACTTTATCGCTTTAAAAAAATTATTTGCATGACCAGTTGAACAAAAGATAAAGTCAAACACATGACTTGGTTTTCCATTTTCTGTGCTTCTGTAGTTCTGTGTTACTTATCTGTTTAATGATTGTTTTCAAGGCCATGAAAATGAGTCGGAGATCAGCTGATGCCAGCCAGCGGAGTTTGGCATATAACAGAATTGTGGATGCCCTAAATGAGTTCAGGTCAGCCATATGTCTCCTGTCTTTTCTGTTTCTTTCTTCAAAAGCACTGGAGCCTGTTTTAGAAGGATCTTCTTAGAGCAGGATAAGTAACTTAAAATGTCTAAAGTCATCTGCAAAAGTCAGTACAGCAGAGGACTGGTGATACCAAGCCATCATAATGTGTCTGAGGTTTTGGATGTCTCCAAGTGTGTGTGTCCAATCCTGTGTGAACAGGACACAGATGTTCAAGGTTTCCTATGTTTTAGGTGATAAGGAAGCTCCCAGTGACCTCTTAAATGGTCTTTTGTGGCCTGTTGAGAGGGCGGAAAGCATTGCAAAGCCCTGGTAGGGAAATCCTCCTCTAGTCTGTATTGTCCTGATGTGTGAGCAGAGCTCACCCCTCTATAGTGTGCTGCAAAGGTGTTTCAGAAAAACAGCTAGGAAGAGGGAGAGCTGTCTTTACCCACAGTCAAATGCAGTGCTGTAATCTTTGGCTAGTGGTACCTGCAGAGACTCTCTGTTCAACAGATATTATACAAAGTAACACAGATAAGCACATCCCTGGCATTTAGCTGTATTTTCTTTCCATAGTTGAAGTCATGGGGAGGGAGTTAAAATGAAATCCGTCTGTTTGGAGTGATTCATCTCCTCTCAGATGGGAGTGGCAGGGTGCTTCCTTTTACAACCACTGTAGAGCTACTTTTTAGAGACATTATTGAAGACAGCTCTCTGATGTTATAAAAAGAAATTTCTGACATCAGGATGTATGTTACTGAACAGAGAAGGATCCCGAGAGCTCACTTATTTTTCCACAATTCCATTTCTTACCTGAATGCCATGGATTAGGTGGTGCTGCTGGACGAAGGCACAGTGTATTTTAAATTTTTTTAGAAGCTCACCTCCAGGCAGTCACAAGGAAGGGCAGAGGATATGTCCTGTAGGGGGACAGAAGGCAGAAAAGAGGGAGCACGTGGGCCTGTGGTGAGAGGTGGATGGATAAGCTGTGCCAAGAGAGGGAGCAGAAGGAGCTCATGACTGCTGGGAGCCGCTGATCCAGCCCAGGGGCCTGAGACAAGTTCAGCAACTCGGAGCAGCCACAATGATTCCTCCACTCCCACAGCTCTGCACTGTCTCTCCTCCCAGATCTCTCCCTGAGCCTTTTCTGTGCCTTCCCACCCTCTGTTAACACCAGCTCCCCAGCTGTTTTCCAAACCTTCCCCCCAAAACTTTCCCCCTCAAGATATCCTCAGCGGACTTTGCCCGTTCTCCTTTGTCCTTCCAAGTTAAACAGTTCCAGAGGGCTGGGGAGGGGCACCTATCCCAAGTCAAAAGCAGGGAGAAAACCCTGAAAACACAGGCCAAATCCCTTGTGCTGGCTTTTCCCCCTGGAGGAACGCTCAGCAGTGCTGAGCTGGGATGGGGTGAGGAAGCTGCTGTGGTCAGGCTGAGGAAGAAAGCTGTGTCCCAGCAGACACAGGCAGGTTGGCACTCACTGCACACCAGGAGCTGGGATCATTCCCATGACATGGCCATTGCATAACCAGCACTGGGAGCATGTAACCACCAGTTCTATGCAGAGGTTTCCATGGTGATATAAATATTGCTCTTTAATAGTGTAATGAAGTTAATTAAATCCAGTTTAATTTCACAGAAATGAATTTCCTGGGGCAGTAGCCCTTGGCAATTTTGGGTTTTGCTGGGGTTTTTTAAAGGGTTGCATTCAGAAGTGGGCAACAGCTGGTGCCCCCAGTCTAGGCAGGGTCCTTGTGCCCCTGTGACATGCATGTCATCCTCATTTCTGTGACATGCAAGACCCCCTTGCTTTTCAAAGCAATGCAGGATGAGTCTGGTAAGAAGAGAGAGGTATATTTAAATACCAAAGGCTGGATGCAAAGATGCTTTGGCACAAGTTCAGCAAACCCATTTAGGACACTATTATCTCTTTAGGTGTCTGCTTTCCCACTGAAGTCACGGGGAAGTCAGGAGACAAGTCCTTTGGTGAACCTGAGACTTGTGTTGATTCCTGTCCTCTTAGCAAATTGTGCTGGAGGGAATAGGGGTGCTGACTTCAGTGGGCTGGTGATTCTAAAATGTAATCCTGTTGCTGGTTTAACTCATTGCAGTCTAGTTGTTTTAAGGAGAATTTTCTTTGGCTTTTTTCCTTTGTTTTTCTTTAAACCCCTCCAGATTTTCAGAGATGCTCAAGAGTAGCTGATGTGCACTTGTCTGGTGATCAGAATAACCTCAGATCAGTGGGCATGCGGGATGTGCTGTCTTGCTGATCAGGGAAGGTAGCATGGCACCCCAGAGTCCCCTCTGCAGGGAAGGAGCTGTGGCTGTAGGTCACTCCTCTGCCTGCAAAAAAAAGGGAGCTGGGTCAAAGCTGGAAAACAAAGCTGCCTTCTCTTGAAGGCCCAGGCTGCTTCTGCAAATCAAGGCTGTTGATAAATTTGCCATCAGTTTGGTTCCCAGCTCCAGGCTTACCTTTGCATCATTAGTCACTTTATAGCAATTCTTAATTTTCTGAAGCACTGATGTGTTTAGCTATTAACACTTGACTTAGAGGCTTAGAACTCTCTGTGGATGTCAGCTGTGCAGACACATGACTTACGAAATAAGCTACTGTACTTGCATAAACATTTTGGCTCCCCCGGTCCCCGAGGCCAGCGCAGCACATTGATAACACAGATTATGCATGTGACTAATACCTGTGTGGCACAAATGCTGGCTGGCAAGGAAACCCTGATGGCAGGGCCTGGGGAAACACCTCTCTGCTCTCTGGCAGACAGATTTGATCCCATTTTCTGCCAGTAATTTTTAAGCAGCTTATGCTGCTGTGAGCTGAGCGGTGTGTTGTGCTCAGTGGTGCCAGCATAGGCACAGAGTTGTGGGGGAGCCCCGCTCCTGCATTCCCTGCAGTGGGGATTGCCTTTGTTTTGCTCTTCCTTTTTAAGGAAGAATCATCTTTGGAAGGAAGGAATGAGGATAGGAAACAATTGTATGTGAATTAAGCTTTATAAACCACTGATAATTTTCTTTCTTTGCCGTTATGGTGTGGCTCCTAAATAGCAGAGCTGCTTTGGGGCACAGTGCTGGGGGTCACTGTGTTTTCCTTGGGGAGGAAGGGGCTGCAGCAGGATACTTTCATCCATGAGGAGCTACGTGGCTTGTTTGGTTTGTACAGCACCAGGGAAAGTTGTCTTGGATTGGAGCTGAAAATTGGTGCTGAAATCGAGGGTGGTTGGGGGTGTGTGGGGTGAAGCAGGGAGCAGCTGTGCTGTGGTGTCTGTTGGAGCAGGGCTGCTCACCTTGGTGCCACCTGTGCCCACAGGGCAGGCAGACCCCAGAGGAACTGGGCTGGGCTTGGCTCAGGGCTTCCTTTTTGCTTGGCCAGGCTGGGCTTGACTGGCTCCCAAACCCTGTGAGATGTGAAGGTGTTTCCTGAGGGGCTCCCTGTGCTCCTCGCTGCATTGCTGGGGCCAAGGTGCCTGGGAGCTCCAGGCTGGAGTTCAACCTCCCAGAGGCATTTCCAAATATAAACCAATTTAAATGTACTGGAACCCTCAAAAGAGCAGTCTCTCATTAACTGAGTTTTCCCTCACATGCTGGTGTGTGTGTGTGGGGAGGGAGGGGACGGGGTGCTGCTGCAGATGGCCAGGAGGAGAGGGGCCAAGTGGGTTTTTAATGATTGTTATTTTTAAAATCCAGTTAACTTCCCTGTAGTGTTTGAGGAGGGCTTTTTTTTGTTTTGTTTTGTTTTGGTTTTTGCCCTTTGCTGTCTGGCAGGAGAGCTTCCCTGGCTGTTGAAGAGCTGGGAAGCAGTTAATCCTTGCCCTTGGTCGCAGTGCCATTGCTGCCTTCCTGGCGTGGAGGTTCCCTGTACTGCAGTCACATGCCTGCTGGCCCAGGGCCAGGGCAATCTGATCTGGCTCGGAGGAAACACTATCAGCTGCAGATGCAGCCAGGGTTACCAGAATAGTAAATAACGAGTCACAAGACTCGGGCTATCTTTTCAACGAAAACAAGTATTTTAATATGTTGGTTTTAGTATAGAAGTAGTTTCTTTTTTCAAAACAGCCAAGCTGCAAGAGGCTTGGCTTGGGTTAGTTTGCATAGGGTGGAGAAATAAGCTGTATTTTACGTTAAGTTGTGCTGTTTATCTTCAGCTTCTCAGGTCAGCTGTGCTTGGGGGGGTGTGTTTTCATACTTGTTTTGAGCTTTGAAACTCCTTGAGTTTGAGGTCCCTGGACTTGAGGTTTTTTCTTTTTTTTTTTTTGCATCTTTAACATCTGCTCCAGTTAATAGGCTGTGAACAGAAAGTTTTCCCCTAATAAACCCCCCCAGTCCTAGCTTACCCCTGCAGAGGAATGAACTCCCAGAACCCCAAGACTGCTTGTGCTGCTGGAGGCCCTGTGGCAGTGCTGGTGTCCCTGGCTGTGTGCCCCACTCCTGTCTAGGCAGCAGGACTTGTGCTCAGGTCTGTCACCAGGCTGGGCTCTCCTCCCAGGACAGGACCAGCAGCAGAGGGTGACATGGAGCAGCTGGTGAGGCTGCTCCAAAGTGTCCCAGCAGACAGCAGAGCCTCTGGGGGCTGGGCAGGGCAGAGGTAACTCAGCTGTCCCCCTCTCCAGCACACTGACTCTTTTCTGGTGCTCTCATCATGCTTCTGGCAGTGGAGGATTTGAAGGTCTGCCCTTTGAAGAAGACAGAGTTGATTTTGGCTGTTGTGAGCACAGAGAATGGATTTTGTATTTGATGAAAATTAGTAGGAAAAGTAAGGCAGAGAAAGCCACTGCCCCCTTACCTTCTTCCTTCTGGAGCAGCCTTGGTGACCTCAGTGACCTTTGCTGCCCTTGGGGGAGCAGCTCTGGGGTCACCACCAGCTGCTTCTGTGCCCAGGACCTGGGGGGGCCTCCCTCCTCCTGGGGAGCCCCTGCAGCAGGGAGGGATGTGCTGTGCTGTGCTGCTCTCACGTCCTGGGAGTTTCACTTCAAACACTAAACCATGGAAGATTGGGCAGCTGCTGCTCCAGGGTGTTTGCCTGCCTGCTGTGCACAGCTCTGCTTCTGAGAGTGTCCGTAAATTCTGAGACCATGATATCCAGAGAAGATATATAAGATATAATAGAAGTTCAGAGGTGTTTATATCTATCAAAAAGAAGATATAAGGTCTTTATAAATCAGGGGTGGTGCTAGGGATAATGGGGTAATGTAGATCTTTGCCTTTTAAAACAAAAATACTTTGCCTAGAAAAAGTAGTGCGTTAGGCGGGGAGAAACCTGAATTGATCAGTCATTTCCCATGTCCTTTTGAGTTTTTTCAGGCTTACATTTTTACTGTGTTAAAAATCCAGCTTCTCATAGTGTCACTATGTTGGCTTTGTACTTTTAACTATAACTTGTTTATATTTTAGAGTTTAACAGTAATCTGAAGGATTTTAATATGGTATTTTACTGCAGAGCAAATTTTTAATCATACATTTACTGTGCTCTGTAGAGTCACAAAGGATGTGGTGAGTGTGTAATAGGTGCAGCCACAGGGTGACTTTACTGTCATACTCTCTATTTAAAACTAAAGATGTGAACTGGTTCCCTGCTCTACACACCCACACTTCATAGGTTTGGCCTGGAGATACACCAAATTTTTAAAGCAAGGAGGAAGTTAAGGTATTTTTATAAGTCAGATACATACAATCTTGTCCTAGTCATAAATAAAGCAGAAGTTTGTTTTAAATGAAATGAAGAACAAGCAGGGAGATAAGAAGAAATGATCCATTCCTTCTTCACTCAGAGCAGGGCAGCTCTTGGCTTGTGCCAGGGAATGTTGCTGTGTTTGGGATTAGCTCAGGTGGGTGCAGGAGGTGCCTGTGAGGTTCAGCCCTCTGAGGTGAAGGGTGAATTTGTACTATTTAATGAACAGCATGGTTTGGATAATGGTTGCTGAGAGAAATTTTGTTTCTGATAGAAATGATAGCTGGATCTAAATGTTGCACAGAATTCTTTTAAGCTGGGATTTCTACTTTTTGTTGTCATTGTTTGGGGTTTTTTGTTTGGTTTGGTTTTTGGGGGGACTGTTGGGTTTTTTGTTTGGGGTTCTTTTTGTTTGTTTTTTTTTTCTTTAACCTCCTGGATTTTTTGGTTTTGTTTTCTAGAACAACTATTTGCAATCTCTACACGATGCCACGGATTGGGGAGCCTGTCTGGCTCACCATGATGTCAGGGACACCAGAGAAGAACCAGCTGTGCCACCGCTTCATGAAGGAGTTCACTTTCTTGATGGAAAATGCTTCTAAAAATCAGTATGGTGGATTTTAGTTTCTAAGTTACATGTGTGATTGCGCCTTTTTATTTCAAACCAATTTTTAAATCAGTTGTTAAATTCCTGGTAATCAGAGAATCAAAAGGCCATCCATAAATACCTTATTTTTGAAACAAAATAGAAATTATCTCATTAAATTTCTGCTTCCCTGCAATCCTCTAAATCTTGGTAGAGGCTGAACATCTGAAACATGTCCATAGGAAGTGTGTGATGTGTGTGGATGTCTGGAAAGGGGTGAAGATACCTTACAAAATGCATTAACTTATCTTTCAGAATCAGTTGTCATATGATGAGCAGGATTATGCATTCAGGAAAAGCTGTGTCTGTAACACTGTCAGACCACAAACCTTAAATATAATTTTAAAATGCCACTGAAGAACTGCCGTGCTCTTTAGTGCTCACTCACCTCTCTGGCCTCAGGCCCCAGCTGTGAGCAGATGCTGAAAACTGAGAAAGAAAGATTCTGATAAACTGGGAGAATCTGATCAATTTACTCTTTTGTTACTACTTTATCCCCTTCCCCGGGGCATGAGCAGGGGAAGTTTTTAAAGGGTTTATCTCCATTAAAGTCCTAAAAAGAGCACAAGTGTAGTTTGGGTGGGAAAGGCACTAGCAGGTCAGTGTTTGGTCAGGGGCACTGCTCCCTGCAGGGTGGGAAGGGGCTGCTGCTCCCATCCTCCAGCTCTGCCACACTTTTGGCATCTCTTCTCTCCCCTGAGGGGAAGGTGACAGTGGCCACTGTGGCAGTGCTCACTGTGGTCTGCCTGCTCCTGCCCCACTGCAATGGGACAAACCACGGGGAGTTGTGAGGGCTGCAAATGCATTTTCTTAAGATCAGTTCCTGCTTCAGTGGAGGGTCTTTGCTGGGATTGTCTCCTTTGATCCCTGCCACTCTTGAGTCCTGTGCATGTTGGGTACATTTAAGAACTCATTTATCTGGGTTTGTTTTCTTTATTTTAAATATAAGATTTTAAGTGATGGCAACCAGAGAAAAATTAAGCCCTTTATCTGTCCCTTTATCTGTTTAAAATCTGAGTTTTAAATCTCCTCTCCTCCTTTGGCTGTCTCTAGTGTGGTTGCATGGAAGCTGTAGGGTTCCTGATGCTTGTAAATTATTCAAATAACACTATTTTTGAGACATTTAGCTCTTTTCCTCCCCACATGTGAGCCACTGTGGCCAATAGCCCCATGTGTTGGTGTGTGGAGCCTGCTGGGCCAAGCTCCTGCCAGGAAAACCAACTGGGAAAACTCCACAGAGCAGAAACCATGCTCTATCACTGCAGTAAATCTGATAGTTCATGTTTTTCAGGAAGTTTTTTCACCTTAATTGCTTAGCCAGTGAAAACTGTTTTGCCAGCATAAGAACACAGCTTTGCTGGCTGAGCTACAGAACTTTGGGGGGGTTATTTTTGAAAAGGAACAGCCATATGGGCTGAAATTGCACAATAGTTAGGTGAAAGAACACAGCATCCAGCTATTTTACAGGTTTGGTAGCAATAGTCTTCCTTCTCATCCAGAGTCACAAGTCTTAGGGGTTTGGGATCTCCTTGGAGTACAGGGGCCACACAGTGCCACTGCTTTCATACAGTGAGTGAAATAAATGGGTTTTGAGATGTTTTACAATATCAAACTTGCAAAATAGGAAGTCTTATAATTATTGCCAAACAGAGTAAGTGAGATGCCACAAAATTAAAATATTTAATTTTACTGTAAATGTGTGTTCTAAAAAAGAGCTTTGCCGGGGTGGGAGGGGGGGTCCAGCCACCCTTTGTCTCCCCAAGGAACCAAGGCTGAAGAGATGATCTCTGCTGATATTGTCAGGCTGTTTCTTTAATCCTTGATCCATATAGACTAGAGCTGCTGTCAGTTTAACATCTTGAATGTATATCTGGAAAAAGAAAAAAACATGTTGAACATTTTGCTTTCAGGTTTTTACCAGCTTTGCTGACTGCAGTGCTGACTAACCACCTGGCCTGGGTCCCCACTGTCATGCCCAATGGCCAGCCACCAATAAGAATCTTCCTGGAGAAGCATTCTTCCCAGAGTGTGGACATGCTGGCCAAAACTCATCCCTACAACCCACTGTGGGCTCAGCTCGGTAGGTGGCAAATACCTCTAAACCCCCAGCAGCTTTACAGAAGTGGGAGTGCATGAGGTGGGGTTTATGATGCTGCTTACTCCCCTCCCAGGTTAGTTATTTTTAATACAAAATGAGACAAAAGTGTCTTTCAAGCTTAGAGGTGGTCACTGTGATTTTTTAAGTTTTTAAGGCATTATCCATTAAAAAATGTTAGCCAAAAAGTAAAGCCCTCTTTAGTCCTCTCTGTTGGGTCCCTTAAGGTCCCCTGCTCTGGTGCTGGTGGAGGATTCCAAGCCTCCTCTGGTCCTCCTCTAAGGAAAATCTGCTTTTATGTTGTGGAATGCCACTATCACTAAACCTCATTCTGGAATGAGAAAATCAAGAAAATTCATCTTTTGATCAGAAGTGAACATACTTTTAATACAATGGAGTGAAGCAGAACAGGAAGTCAAAGCTTGGCAACCCCCAGGGAAGGTCGCAGAGCCCAGTCAGTGGGTAGCTGATCATACTGTCTGAAAATTGCCCAGCAGAGAAGAGCAGGGGAGCTCAGATTGTCCTGCACTGCACACAAACTCAAGCATAGAATTTGATTAGGGAAGGTAAGGAAGGTTTTGTGAGGTTGTCCTATTATTGTACAGGTAGGAATGGCCAGGGTGTTGGAAAGAAAACTTGATTTCAGGCCTCATGTGGCTTAGGGTGGCCTTCAAGAGGACTCCTTGTCCCCTCAGCCCTGCAGTCATGCAGTGCCCTAATACCTCCAGAACACACAGGCACTTGCCCAGGTGACTCGAGTACAGCCAGAACACCCCATCCAACCATAGCAGAACTCAGGGAGGGCAAGAGAAGGAGGTTGGCTTCAGCCATGCACCTGCCATGGTCACTTTTTGTCCTCATTCCTGGCATAGGTTTGTTTCTTTTATAGCTTTCTTTTGTGGGTAAAAGTCCATCCCACTTTCCAGACTCTCCAGGGTAATTTGGCACAGATGCCTCCTCTCTCCCATGGCTGTATAAGGATCCCAGGAGATGATCCTCCAAAGCTGTAGAGGGGTGGTGTGAATGCTCCCTGATGTGTGAGGTCAGATGTCCCCCTGACCAGTGGCTCACCTTACAGATCATACCAACAGCATCTTTGGGATTCTCTTACTGAAAACAAAATACAGCATGGCTATTTTAACTCTACTGCTTTAGTATTTTCCTCTTGTGGACTTGGTCTTTGAAAACCAGCCCAACAGCTGTCTCTTTAAAAAATAAAATACTGCAAAGATGCCAAGTAATTGTGTGTTTGCTTTCCTGTCCCAGGTGACCTGTATGGGGCCATCGGATCACCTGTGAGATTAGCAAAAACAGTCGTGGTTGGCAAAAGACATGATCTGGTCCAGAGGTTGCTTTATTTCCTCACTTACTTCATCAGATGCTCTGAACTTCAAGAGACACACCTTCTGGAAAATGGAGAAGATGAGGCCATTGTCATGCCTGGCACTGTTATCACTACCACGCTGGAGAAAGGAGAAGTGGAAGAGTCTGAGTATGTGCTTGTCACGATGCACAAGAACAGGGGCAACTTGCTCCCCACCGAGTCTGAAGAGATGAGAGCTCCCAACTGCAGCTGTAAATACTGCAAATGTCCCATTTCCCTCGCACAGAACATAGAAGGTGTTGCACAGCAAGAGAGAGAAGACATGCAAAGCACTCCTAAGGTAGAGCTGGAATCTTCTTCAGATGAGAACAGAACCATCGTTCCTGAGGATGGCCAGGAAGATGCCGTGGATGTGACACAACCAAGGCCCTGCCTGGATACCAAACTGGAGACTGTGGTGTGCACAGGGTCGGCTTCACCCGAGAAATGTGTGGGGGCAGAATCTTGTTTGGAGGCAGCAGGCAGCGCGTGGAGCAGTGAGGACGTGCTGGAGGCGGGCAGCCAGGCGGGAGGCGGCGCGAGGAGCCCCGGCATCGCCGTGGAGAAGAAGCCGCCCGACAAGCTCTTCATGGACACCTTTCCATGCAGCACTGCCGAGGCTCAGACAAAGGTGACTTTCCTCATCGGAGACTCCATGTCACCTGACTCAGACATCGAGCTGAGAAGTCAGGCAGTAGTGGAACAAATTGCCAGGCATCACAGCCCGCCAGCAGCGGAGGCAGGAGTGTCTGCTGATCAGAACTGTGAAGCTAAACAAACTGTTGAGGACCAAAATAGAGACTGTGGGACAGCTGAACCCTTTCCTCAAGTTGCTAGTGAGCATCAGAGCTGGAACTCAAACCCATACAGTGCTGAGAGCATGAGTCTGTTTGATGAATATTTCACTGATGACAGTTCAGTTGAAACCCAGACTACTGACGATATTCCAGGGCAAGCAGCTGCGAACCTTCTTGCTCACAACAGTAGTTTAGAATTTTCTAAAAAGCTGTGTACAAAGGCTTGCAAGCCACCTAGTGAATTTTGTAAATTTATGGACTCTGTTCGACAAGAGACCTACAAAAACTGCTTTAATGAGCAGGACCAAAGAGAGAAAATCTCTATTCGCGTCCCCCATGGGGACAGGGAAAATGTAGAGAAAAAAGTGGCCCCGGGAATTGATTGGGACATTCCAAGAAATGAGAGTTCAGACAGTGCCCTGGGTGACAGCGAGAGTGAGGATACAGGCCATGATCTAACTAGACTGGGCAGTAACTATTATGGAGGAGAGCAAGAAGACTGGGCAGAGGAATATGAGATTCCCTTCCCTGGGTAAGTACTGTTCAGCACTAACAGAGCCTAAAAAGATGGAGCCTCTTCTCATGTCACATATTTGGAGGACTGTAGCCTAACTTGGCATCAGGGGTTGGAAAAGTGTCTCTTGAGCTTGCTGGTTGTTGAGTAATATTGAGAGATCAGTTGTCTGGAAAAAAATACTAATGGTGTATTGTGATCTTGGCTTGTATTCTCTGCTTCCATGATAAGCTGACTGCAAAAGCTGACTGTAAACTTTTTTAAAAGTGCTTGACTTCAAGTTAGAAGAGATATGAAAAGTAGAAATGCAGCCTGTGTAAGCTGAATTTGCTGTTTACTGTTGTCCATCTCTTTGATATGCCTTTCTTGCAGGTCAAAATTAGTTGAAGTCAACTCTGTCCAGCCCAGTATTGCCAATTTTGGAAGATCCTTACTAGGAGGTTACTGTTCCTCTTACGTCCCTGACTTTGTTTTGCAAGGAATAGGAAGTGATGAAAAGCTGAGGCACTGTTTGGTGTCAGATTTGTCTCATGCTGTGCAGGTAATTAAGCTATATTTGGTAAATGTATTTCTCACAGTAGGGAAAGATAAATGTTTGTGAAGGTACAAACCTGCTGGAAGTGGAAATATTTCCTGTCACAGCTTCTGTCAGATTTCTCCAGTCCCAGGTCACCAATTTTTCTCTGCTCTCAATTAATGTATCTGAAAAACATGGATATTACACTGCAGTTCTGGAGTATGAAAGATCAGACTCCTACTGAAGCCAGCTGGGAGGCTTATGCCCTGGGAAGATGGATCTCAGTGCTAAGCTGTATCACTGTGTCCTGTAGGCTTGGCAGCTGATGGTTGTGTCCCCCAGGATGGAATGATGTTAAACAAGGCCATGTGCTGAGGTTGTGCCTCTCTCCCTGGGCACGGAGTCCTCCTGCAGTGCTGCAGAAGCTCTCATTGCTCCCTCCTCTGTCCCTGCACGTCTGACCAATGCAGCAGAATGTGTTCTCCATCACAAATGCTCAGTATTTTGGAGACATTGCTCCTTCTTTAGGATGGTAGTCCATGTGTCCAATAGCACTGTCCTCAATGGAGAAGGAGAAAGCAATGTAAAGATAATGGTCTGAAGGGAACTCGTGCTTCTGATGAAGCTCATCTCTCCTCCACAGCAGTTTTTCCCTAGATGAACTGGGGCATGACTAGGAAGTGTGGTATTTCCTCCCCCTTTTACCAGGAAAGAAGTAGAAAGCAGGCTGTAAGTGTGACATCTGTTCCCATCTAGTTTATTCCTCAGAGAATAAGGAAAAACAGACTGCTAAGAAGCCACTTCCCTGAGACTTTCCAAAAAGTCCCCTTTTCCCTACTTCTCACTTCAACAATGTGCCTTAGACCTGCAGCCCTTCTCTGCATGCCCTTGCTGACTCCTTGGAAGCAGATCATTGCTAACAGTTCAGCCCAGAAAATTTATTAGGGAAGGACAGTGGTTTCCAAATACTGCCTTTCTGAACCTTTTTTCATGGCTTTGGAGAGGTGGAACACCAGCAGGGGGGGATGGCAAGGCACAGGCTTGGTTCCTAACTCCCTCTGCTGGCCTCCCGTGAAGGAAAACCTGTGACAGCTGGGAATAATCTGACCTCGTTAACACAGCCACACTAAACAGCAAGTTGGATTTTTGGTGCTTTCAGTTTTAGGAGTTTAAAATACACTTTAGATATGTCAGAATTGTTTTTATCAAATACCAAAGATGTAACTGTCAGCCAGTGACATGCTTTAAAGCCTGTAAGAAAAGATAAAATAGCCACTATCCTTCTAAGACTGTGCCTTGCTCACAAAACCTGCTGGTTTTAATGGGTGGAATGCAAAGTGGGCAGATGTATTTAGGTGAAGTAGTGTCTGGGATGCTCCTAGCCAGCAATGCTGTCCTAATATCCAGGATGGATATTTCTGTGAAAAGTTCTGTGAAAAGAGTGCTGTCATTTGTCATTCTCGGGGTTCTGCTCTTCATTTTTTGTTCCTAGCACCCTGTTCTGGATGAGCCCATTGCAGAAGCTGTCTGCATTATTGCAGACACGGACAAATGGACGGTGCAAGTGGCCAGTAGCCAGAGGAGAATGATTGAGAATAAACTGGGAAAAGAAGTGTTAGTCTCCAGTCTCGTCTCCAACCTGCTTCATTCCACTCTTCAGCTTTACAAGCATAATTTATCTCCAAACTTTGTAAGTCTAAATGGAAATCACAAGGGTGATGGTTTTGAAGCATGCTTTAACTTCACAGGTTAGAGACACATAAGGCTCTGCCTAGTGTTTGTATTCATAGCCAGTGCAACTTCTGGTGCAGCTGTTTGTGATGCCTATTGAAATGCCACTCTTATCAAAACAGCTGCCTCATTAATTTTGATTTAACATATAATCAAAGGCTTCTGCTCAAAAATGAAAGTCCTGCCAGTGAATATCTCACCTAGACACGGCCACAGAACAGTCAACAGGGATGTGGGATCTGTGCTTTCTGCTTTGGTTCTGTCTTCTCCCTGACACAACTCCTTTTGCTTTTTTCAGTGTGTGATGCACCTGGAAGATCGGCTGCAGGAGCTCTACTTCAAAAGCAAGATGCTGTCCGAGTATCTCAAGGGCCAGATGAGAGTCCATGTCAAGGAGCTGGGCGTGGTGCTGGGGTATGGTCACAAACTTCTCCCAGCAGTGCTACCCCGGGTGTCCTGGTGCCACACCCTCCGCCTGGGCTTGTTCCTAAGCACGGCAAAATGGATTCCCAAATGAGACTGGAACTCCTAAGTTACCCATGGCTTCAGGCTTCTCCTTAGGCATTGCTCAATCACAAGGATCCCCCAGCCTTTCTGTCTTCCCTGCGGGCAGGAAGATGGGCTCAGCACTCCGGAGCTTATCAAACTCCCTCTTAGTTGGTCAGTCGTCACTGAACAACATGGGGCACCTGATTCCTGCAGGGTGACTTTCCCCACATGGCAGGAAACACTCTCTGTGTCATGTAAGGCACATAATACCTCTCTGTGGGTGTGGGCATGGGCAGAGGAGCTATTTAAGGGGTGTTTATAGGAAGGCTCCGAGTATGTTTTCCTGCAGAGGAGTGCAGTGTGAGCAGGAAGGCACACAGAGCATGTGTGGTGCTGGACATGGCAACTTTAGCTGGTCCTCTGCTCCTGTACTGTGTCTCCCAACTATTATTCCCTTTACTCTGAAGTTAGGCAGGAATTTTCCCTCCCCCATCTGCTTTCTCACCAGTTTGTTGGCCCTGTTAAAGACCCAGCAGACAGGTGGGAGCTCAGGCAGTGCTGACACTGTGGAGCAGGCACATCTGGAGGGGTGGGAGGAGCGATCTGGCAGCTGCAGTGTGTAGCCCATGGCCCAAGTGCTGGGGCTCGAGCAGGCGGTGTGGGTTCTGACACGTGTTCAGCCCAGTGACATTTCAGGCTGGATTAAACACGACTCCTCTGCTTCCTTTCAGGATTGAATCCAGCGACCTCCCCTTGCTGGCAGCTGTAGCGAGCACTCACTCTCCGTACGTTGCCCAGATCCTACTTTAAAATGCCAGAGGCCACAGACTTTGACTTTTTGCTTCTCTGGAAACAAAGTGGAAGACAACTTGTTCTGGCTCCTTTCTCTTTGCAGCAAGTAAAACAAACTCCTTGTTGAGCTTGCAGCACCTCCATATATGACTGCATGGTGTGCAAACAGTTGGAGACTTCTCCTCTCCCACTTAACAATTTATAAAAAAGGATAAAGAAAGGAGAGAGGAAAACTGAGTAAGCCCAAGATTTCCACCAGAGAAAAGTGGAGATTTTAGCAAAGCTGAAGAGATGCATTTTTTTTAGCAGTTTCTGCCACAATGGCTGACTGTGACTTATACTGGGGAATGGAGGAAGAACTGCGCTGAGAAATACGTGATGCCATCACCCCTTATAAACTGAACAAGAGAGCAGCTGCCTTCAGCCAGGCTGCAGCTGATGAGGATCACGTTAGGATCTGTAATTCTCAAGCTGCAGTGATTTGTAAACAACTTCTACTTTTTCACATCACAGTCCAATTCTGAATACTTCCCAGAGGAAGAACGGGGCAGAGGCCTGTTTTTTTGGGTTTTTTTTGTAAGAAGCTTGTTAATGACAGTCAGCTACAGAATTTATTTATGATCTTTCTCCTGGGAAGAGGAAATAGTGGGGGACAGAGGGTGACAGGGAGAACAGAGGAACAGGCCAACAGACAAACTAGCGATGGAGATTCTCGGCTGGATGCTGTAACCAGTATTAAATGTTTATAATGTTTAAATGTTGCTTTATACTAAATGATGCTTTTCTTCGTCAACATAATCAAAATGTTAAAAACAAAAATAATCTAAAGAGAACGTTGGCTGAAATTTCCCCATGGGTTCCCCAGAATGACATGACAATTACCTCTAACTTTTTTATGATATATAAAATCTTGGACCATCATATTCTTTTTACAGCAGTCAGTCAGCTATTGAAATAATGAACTAGAAATAATTGTACCAAAGCATTGGGGACAAAATGAGTAGACTATTACCCTTAATTGCTCAGGTAACAAATTGATACATTTTTTAAAACCATTCTACAAAAAAAATGAACATTGATTACACCATAGTATAGTAATATCCAAATTATTTTTTGACAAATAACCCTTGCTGCAGATGACTCTAATCCCTTTTCTACTCACTTGTGTAATTACCAGCAGGAAATGTTGTTTATTTTATTCTCAGCATTTCTCTTTTACTCAGCCATCACTGGTTTGTCATTGTATATACAATAGCTGTACGAGTAGCTGACGGACCCAGCCTGGTGTAAGTAATGTAAATAGACAGTGGGAGGTGGATTATGTTTTCGAAGGCTCTACTACCTCAGTTTAACTGGACACTTCATTCTAGGCTTTGCTTTCCATATTTGTCCTAGCAGCCAATTAATGTTGCTGATTTTTAGCTTCTGTTTTCATCTGTTAGGTTTAGTATATTGAAATTCATGGATTATCCACAAAAGTAGGAGACACATATTCACTCGGTCTCTAAACTCTACAAAATTTCTATAAATACATCATTCTGTAATAATCTTTTCAATAGTACAGCACACCTGCTATTGTTGTTTGCAGTTACTTTAAGTACAAATCTATTTTAACCATTTGATAAACTTGAAAACAATAGGAGAGATCCCTGCCCCACCTCTGTCAGTGACAGAACTCTCCTCCCTTCCTTCTCTGGGGCCAGGATTTGGAGAAGTTTTTCAGTACTACTTAAAATCTGTCACCTAAAACTCTGTTCCAGGGAGATTTACATGGCAAACCCACCCCTCCCTTCCATGTAGGACTGAGTCTACATCAGGAAGTGACCCCAACATTCATACAGGCAGTGTCATTGGAAACTCTTTTGTATATAAAATCTAATGCTGACTGCTGCAGGGGAAAACCTCGTGTTTCATATATGATCCAAGGATTTGTTTCTCCCATTTTTCAAATGTCTTTTCCTTGCCACACAATTATATTACATCTGGCTTTTGGAATGAGCACAAAACAGGGGTCCAGTTGTGTAAACACGTTTCTAATGAGATATAGGATTGCACTCAGAACATGGATGTTTAACTCCTTGCTAGGATACGTGGTACAGCAGTTAGGATACCATGCTGTGCACAGACTGCAGCAGTGACCTGGCCGTGTCTGTGCTGCTGGGGCTGGCAGAGGAGGGTTCCTGCCTGTGCCTTGGGAGGTTCTGTGGGTGAGTTCATCCACAGCACGTGCCCAGAGAGCTGGGCAGCTGCGCCCTCACCCTGGCATGTTGCTGTGCTCACAATGATCCTCACAGGAGAATACAGGTCCTCATTTCCTTTATTGCGCGAATTGTTGGGGTCACTTTGAAATGGGTTTGACTCTCCAGAAAGGCCCTTGCACGGCTGGCAGTGAGTATTGACGTGAGAGGAGGAGGTGGCTGTTGAGTGGCACCTTCTCCGCTGTCTTGCCCAGCACCAGCCCGCAAGGGCATTAATGGTGTGCTCAGTCAGTCCCAGATGGAGCAGCCACGGATGCGGCTTCCTCGTCATCCTCCCGCAGTGCCAGTCCCTCCTGGCAGGGCAGCCCCCTCTCCACCTCCCAGCAGTATTGTGGGCAGGACACAACCAAAACCCTTGCGGGATGGGAAGTTTTGTGTGAGTTAACCTTTTGGGTACGTGAACAATGTGGTACGTATGTCTGTTTGTTAAATGCGAAAAGGGATTTTTACAGGATATAGAATTGACTTTTTAAAATATATCACTATTCTTTTATGTGAATAGAAAACTAATGTTTGATTTATTTTTTCCACTACTCCCAATCTCCATTATTAACATGTCTTAATTTTCTGGCTGAAACCTAATTGTACTAGTCACACAAATTAGCAAATTTGATTTTGTTGCAATTGGCAAACACTGGGCTGCTAAGAACAAAAAACTGTTTAAAAGAACAGATTTTACACCTTGCATATGTTTTCCCTATTAGTTCTTAGAGATGTTTTATGACAATTTTTTGCTTTCTCTAAATTATTTAGATGGTGGTACTTGTAAAATGCTGGGTAAAATGTACATACTTGTTATCTCTTCTGTTTTTGTATATATTTCCCAAGATGTGCACTTGTATTATAATAACCATTCCCAATTTTAGGGGAAATTTGTGCAATAAATACAGTATGTCAGTTTAGTTCTGGTACCTTATGTGTCCCTTTTTTGACATGTGCTGTGAGTCCGTGGGTGAGTGAACCATCTTACATTTGACACCTGTCTCCTCTCAGCTCCCCTTTTTGGGGCATTGATTCTGGCACTTGGCAGTGCTACAGCCATTTTAATTTGGGAATTAATAAGAAATTAATTGTTTCTAATAAGAAATCGTGATTGAACTTGCTGTCCCTTCAGCTGTGAATGTTGTTGGTCCCCAGAAGGCAACAGTGAGATGGGAGGGAGGTCCTGATGCTCTGTGCCAATGCTTGACTTTGTGAGAGGTGAACAAACAAGCAGAAAGCCATTATCTTCCACTGGTTCATACATTCATTCCTAAAGTGACTTGCAAGGAAGTTTGCCACGCAGGTGTTTGCCATTGTGCTTGTCACTGCATTTGTGCCCATCTGCCTGAGTACAATCCCTTTTCTCTCTCTCTGGGCTGCTGCACAGGAATGAAGGTTATTGAGGAGTCTTTGTAAGGTTTTATTAAATCTAAGTTCAAATTGTGATAGCAGTGCTGCCAAGAAAAGTGAAGTAATAATCAAACAACAGGAAAAACAATTACGAAGATGTAGCAGAGTGTATAAATGAGGCTTTAAAGCATCTGGGTTAAATAAGGTTCTGTGTTCCCAAAGACTGGAAAAAGGACAAGCAGAAGACTGAAATCTTTGCTTGAAGCAGCTGCAATTTCTATTTTTGGTTAATACTACATGGTTTCCTGCCCTGGAACATACCTGTCCAGATGCCCTTGCCACATGCAAGGTGCAGGATGAGCTGAGGGACGAGCTGAGGTCAGTGTCCCCAAGCCCTGTCTTGCAGTGACCAGCTGCAGGGCAGGGAACACTGCGGGCCCCACACTCAGCACAGCCAGACAGCACAGGAGCCTTCTAGGATTTCCACTTGCACCTGCCAAGTCCTGTAAAAGGATGCCTGTGATGGGAGTGTTTGGAAGAATGGAATTTGTCCTCTCCAGAGGAATGAAGGCCACAACAACTGACTCTTGGGTGCTTAAACTTGGTCCTGTAACACCACCATGAGGTTTCCCTGTGCACAGGGATGAATTGCTGTGACTGCCTTCTCTGTTGGCATCCCAAGTAACACTGTATCAATGGCTCAGTGCTCCCTGTGGGTGAGTCAAAAGCAATTAACACAGGATTCCTTGCTTTTTAATACTAACAACACAGTGGGTATTGCTGGGCTGTGTACTGTACCATGATGGATTCACAAGGCAGAGCCTGCAGTCCCACAGCAGCACTGAAGGTGTTGAGCAGGCAGCTCCAGCAGAGTCTGCAGCAGGAGATGCTTGGCCTTAGCTGGGAGTTCTGCCATGGAACACTGAGATGTGCACTGTGCACTGTCAGACCTCCTGCAGGGCTTCTTGGGCTGAGTGCACCTGACAGAGGGCAGAGAATTTTGTGTTACCAGAGTCGATGGTCATGAGGTGTCCTCCTGACGGGGATGGCAAGAGTAGCTGGAGTCATGTGGGGGTGTTTGGCAGCGATGATGTGAGCAGTAAATTCAGCAGTGTAATCACTGCAGCATCCAGAAAATGCTGATGTTAATGGCCAGAATTGATTTTCTTTTTAACTTTCCAGCTAGACTGGGACATAGCACTTGCTAGCCAATATTTTTAATGTATTGTTGCTCCTTTTCTCTAGTTCCCTTAATTTTCCTGAAAAAAAAAAAATTGAAAGCTAATTCACTTAGCTGAGGCAAAGACAGGAAGGAAGCCACAGGCACCCGAGTACCAAGGCGTCTCTCGTCTCCCACATTATTCCCAGGGCTCTGCAGAAGAGGATATGATTATTTTCTGTGTGGCTTAGAGCAGAGTAACCACAGGATAATTTCTGGATCCAGGGGTGGGAATCAGCTTGATGTGTTGGCTGCACAAAAGCACAGAGCTCTTAACAGCTCTTTGCTGAGCTGCTGTTGCTTTCTTCTCTCTTAAACATTTATTGTTAAAAATGTAGTTGGAGGTAAAAGTAAGCAGAGAGCCTGGATATACACGTGACTTCTGAGTCTCTGTGCTGCAAGGAACATCTCTGTTTATGTGCTGCAGCATGCACATTCTGTTCCAGCCATCCCCTCGTTTATTTTGTGGTACAGGAGCAGTTACAGGCTTCGCACACTAGCCCTGCAGCCTTCTTGTCTTCCCCCTGTACAAGAGCCTCTGCTGTTGCTACAGGCAGATCTAAATACACCAGTGCTTAGGGTTTTAGAAAGTGTTGCTGGTGCTGGCTGGAGATGCTTCTTTACTGGAAGCAGAACTTTTCTGTTTTGACTGCTAAAGAAACGCAAGTTCAAATCCTATGGGATGTGTCCAAGCTTTTGGATCAGAACCTGATTCCCCAGCAGCAGTGGCTTTGCTTTGAGAGTTCTCTGGCAGAGGAGCTGGAAGGTAAATAAATCATCTGTGCCCAGTGGGGCTGGTAGCTCTCCCAGAGGAGTGGTTAATTTTCCTGTTGCTGTGGTCAGTGGGAATGAACAGACATTACACGACAGGCAGCTCAGCACTGAGGAACAGGAGTGAGAGCTCCTGCCCTGACTGGCACAGAAAGTGCCAACGGGGAGCATCCCATGGGGCTGGGGTCCCCACAGGAACCTGCTGGAAGAGCTGGCATGAGGGGTTGTGTGTTGGAGAGGTGCTGTGATTCTCCTTCCACCAAGGGACTGCTGCTGGGCAGCATTTCCTCCCTCAGCAATACCTGCTGGCCTGCAGGGCTGGGCAGTTGTGTGGCCTCTGGAAAGGAACAGCTTCTTGTGCCCCATCACCTGCACGTCACCCGCTTGGGTCCTGCTCAGGCTCTCGGGCAGCTTGTCTCCTCCTAGAAGCATAGTAGCAGGAAACAGCATGTTACTCCCATGTATTTGTTTATTTTCATTACCAAAAATATTTGTACAGCGGCAGAATTTGATTTCCGAACCTCTGTGTGTTCCAGCTGTTTGTTCCCAGCTAGAGTTTAAGGGTGGGATCAGTGCCCGAGCTCCTGCCTTCAGCCGTGCTCCTGAGGACCAGCTGCAGCAGGGCCAGAGAGCCCTTAACGCCGCTCGCTGCTGCTCACGGTACGAGAAGGTGCAGGGGTAAAGGCAGGTGACAGCGGTTTGGGATGTCGGTGATAGGGCAAGGCCACCTGAAGCACGGAGGAGTGGCTCGTGGTGAGGCAGCCCGCAGCACCTCTACGTCCGGCATGACCTCAGAGGACACGGCGGTGGCGCTCGCCCTTCCCCTCAGCGCGTCAGCTGAACGCCAGCGCTGGGCGCTGCCCCGCTGTTGCTCAAAGCCTCGGCGGGTTGAGCAATGGCCGCGCTGGCCGCAGCTGTGGGCAGGGCAGTGTGTGCCCCGGCTCCCATCGGCACCCAGGGAGTGCCGCGCTGCGCTGCGGGCGGAACAACCGGCCCAGGTGGTTGGCAGGGCGAGCCCGGCCGCGGGGCTGCTTCCTGCTGGGACTGACTCGGGCGTAGAACTCCCTTTGTTTCGAGGCCAGGTTTCCCCAGAGCTCCATCCAGGAGCCTGCAGTACAGCCAGGCGGCTGTCTGGGCGCTCAGGCACCAGCGAGGGCGAGCGGCCGTGGCTGCGGGGCAGAGCTGTGCAGCCGGGCCGCACGGAGGAGCCATTCCGGCCCGGCCGGCAGGCCCGATTGCAACATCCCAAAGGAAGTATTTGGGCCGCAGGCGCGTCCCAGATTTCCAAAGCGGCACAGGCGATAAGCAGATGCCTTTTTCTTGTGACACAGCTGCTCTGCCTATGCCCCAGCTTTGGCCGGGCCCCCGGTGCTGGTGGGGTCTTCTGCTGTAATTCACCTCTCACTGTGCCTTTGTGCTTTCAGTTCGGTCTTGTTTGCCCTAAGGACCTGCAACCCAGCCCCTCTGGTAACAGTTTTTCTCTAGATAAAGTGTCTCAGAAATGAAATTATAGACCAAGAAAAATCTTAAGGAAGAACGAGCCAGGGACAGCAGGAGGGAAGTGTCCTGCTCTGGCTCATCTTTTTCACTTTAAAAACCCAGAACCTTGTGTGAGCAGGAGGGAGCCCCTTCCTCTGGGAGCATGGGGCCAGGGGAGCCCTGCGGTGTCACAGTGCCAGAAGTCAGGGTCATCTCAGATCCATGATGCTGCCTTTTAGCCCATAAAGACATTGTTTAATTGCTGGTATCTTGGTTTGAAGATTTCATCTATCCTGTGCTTTCTAAAATGTTGAGGGAGTGGACCTTTGTCCAACCGTGCCTTTGCCTGCTTCCATTGTTCGGTTTCTAGCACTAACCAGAGTGTCTGTTTAATCTGGAACTTGTTTTTCCTTCTTCATTAATCCTTAAGATAGCTTTGATTCCACTGGTTGGACAGGCCTTGCTTTTTCCTTATGGAAGAGCACCAAGGAGGAACGGGGATCGTGCAGATCACATGTGGCTCTGCTGTGCTGGAGCAATCACAGCCAATGCTGCTCATCGTTATTTCCTGCATGAGCAGGATGGGCTGAAGTTGCAGCTCTGGGACACATGAATGTGCCACTGGTGGCAGTGCTGGGGCCAGGTGGGAGAGCTGAAGGTGGAGTTTGTCCTAGGTTCTTAATGGAAAACAAACGTTTTTCTTAAGTGGCATTGAAAGTGAAGGCAGTGTTTCTTACGTAGTTGGGCTGAGGAATTAGGGTGAGAACATTTCCTTGAGAAATGAGCATCTTACTTCTCAAAGGCTTAATAATTTAGTTTTCTTGACTAATCAAATGAATTTCTAGAATATTTTCACTAATGCCACCAAAAGAAAAGTGGTTTATAAACAGCCTGGAGCCAGCAGAGTGCAGCGGTGAGGGCGCCTGGAGGCAAAGCCCAAATCTGTGCAGGGGTGACCCCAGCAAGTCCCTTGGCCAGCTCCCAGTGCTGACACAGGGCCACTGGTGGGATGTCCCCTGAGCAAACACCCACATTTGGATGTGGCATTGTCAAGAAGTTCCTATGCTACAAAGGTGTCCATAAACAGTGACTTTAGGGCAGAGGGTACCCGTGGGTTTATGTGCTTGATTTTCCTGACAGGGACGCTTTTCAGTCTGGAGAACTTCAGTGTGTTAGAAAGACTATGTTCAGCATTTCTTCTATAGTTATTTCTAGAATTACTTCAAAATTACAGCCATGAGCAATTATAGTTTTCAATAGCTTATTGAGTGCACTGAATCCTAAGAAATTAACTACCACATTTTCAAGGAGTAGGTTTATTAATAGCAGCTGTAACTAGAAATCTTGTCTAATTTTGATCACTACCAAAAGACATGAAAAAACAAGGACTCCAGTTTTCATGTATTAACAATTAGACTGATAAAATTTGTAGGAGATATTCTGGGCAAACAAAAAAATTACAGCTGTGTTCCTTGTGCTGCAATAATTAATGATCATGCACTTTATTCTCCAAAGCTCTTTTTCTTGTACAGTTTAACTAAAGGTCTTGATCTCTGTCATTTCACATGACATTGTTCTAAGGCTGGTTAGGCTGTAAAAGCCATCAGCCTGAAGGAGAATTCATTTTTCAAAATACAGCTTAACTCTCCAAACTATTTCTTAAATTATAGGTTAGTGAAAAGCAGGCCCTTCCCATGGAAACAAGAGTTTTTTAAGAACTGTAGACTTGATCTGATTTAGTATTAAAACCAAGGGCTCTGTCTTGGGCTGGTAAGAATCCCCATTGCTCCTGGCAACTGCAGCTCTTTACAGCTGTGAATTCAGACAGACATTTTTCAGGGCAAAATAATCCTTAACCTAAATACAACTTTTCAGATATTCTGAGGTTGACCTTTGCCTCCTTGTCTGTTTTTTTCCCAGGTTGGCTGGTGGGGAAGATGCTGATCCTGCTGGATCACAAGCTCCTACAGCAGCTCATCCTTCCAGTGAAGGAATCGTGGGCTCTGCTGGAGCCCATGCAGGGTTTGCCCAGTGCAGATCATTAGTCTCAGAAATATGGGGTGAATTCCCACTTTTTCAGGATGTGAACAATGGAGGCAGGTTTGGAGGAAATGTCTTCCATCAGAAGTGTCTATCCTCATCACTTACAGTCAAAGCATGAAAGCTCATTAGGTGTAATTTGGCTGTTTCCTGTTCAGGCTGTCACCTAAAGAGGCAGCAGAGCAGCATTGCTGGAGCATGTGGTGGTCTCATTATCTCAGCAGGGGAAACACTCTGCAACAGAACCTTCACTCCCTCCTTGCCCAGGGTGTTTAAACTAAATGGTTTTAAATGAAAAGAGGGTCAATTTAGGTTAGATATAAGGAAGAAGTTTTCTGCAGTGAAGGTGGTGAGGCCCTGGCACAGGATGCCCAGAAGCTCTGTGTCTGCCCCATCCCTGGAGGTGTTCAAGGTGAGGTTGGATGGGGCTTTGAGCAACCTGATCTAGTAAAAGGTGTCCCTGCACATGGCAGGGGGCTGGAAGAAGATGACCTCTAAAGGTTCCTTCTAACCCAAACCATTCTGTGATTTTGTTATTGTATAAGTTACTGACATCTTCATCTGCTGGACCATCATCACTGCACCTCCAGGTTTGGGGTGTCCCTGGCACCTGTCTCCACTCACAATCTCACCAGACCCCAGGACATGGCTTTACTGCTGATTCCCACCCTGGCCCAAGGTGCTGCAGAGCTCTGCTCTCTCAGTTTCTTACTGCAATACTCTTCTTGCCAATTTTGATTGCAGATTCTTTACCATGTGTGTGCACATCCTTCTTTAGACCACAACTGGAAAAAGCTCTGGGGTGGTTCCTGGTCAGGGTCTCCTTAACTGCAAACCCACAAACTGCTTCCATTTCTCTTGCTACCTTCTTAAAAAGCACAGCACTTTTGTAATACCCTCCTAGCATGAGACCCAATGATGGTTCACAAAGTAGCAACTACTATAGCAATAGTTTATATAAAAGGAAACACTTCTACTGCAAAGGCAATTTTGCCTTGGATAAAGATAGCAATGAGATCCAACTGTTCCAATGCAATGGACTGCCATGGAAAAAGTCTGTCACTGGCAAAAGCTCTGAAAAAAAAAAAAAAGTAAGTTGCTTTTTAATAAAAAAAAAAGTAGTGAGTTATCTGCTTGTACCATCCATGGCTTTTAGTGTGCTGGTATGGCACTAAGAGTATCCCTGACACACAGAGGGTCAGGGCACTTGGAGAGCAGCTCCACTCAGCTTTCTAAAGCAGTCAAAGGTTCCTGGTTCTACTTGTGCAGTCACTTCATATGCAGCTATTGAAAATTATATTTCCTTGACAAGATTGTTTTTGGTGTCAGGGTTTTTCTGGAAGTCAGTGTGCTTCCTATGGGCCAAGCAGGTCACTGCAGGAATTTGCGTTTCCCTTTTTAACGGAAATTGCAAATACATTTCCAGGCACAACTCTGGAAATACCCCGACAGAGCCTCTATCACCTCTTCAGTGTTTTAGACTGAGCAGTGCTTGTGTCTCAGCTTTCACCTACATGGAGTGAAATGCCTAAAAATCTTAAGAAATTGCATCTGCCTTAATGTCATCACTGCTGTCCTACATAATAAATATTTTCCTAAAAAAACCTCAGTCCTTTCTCTCTGATAAAGAAGACTACTTCCTTAGGGGTAGGCAGTGATAGGTAAGTGGTATTTGTGTACTTGGGTGACATCTGTTTTATTGGGCGGAGCACTCAGCTGTGCACTCGATAACTTGCATCACCCTCTGATTCATACAATCATCTGACCTTCATCTAACTGCTGCTCTTTTAGTTCCTTTTCTCCCTATGAGTTACAGTAAAGGAAATTCTTCCTGTGCTCCACACACAGTGCTTCCTTTCATTCAAGGTTTGGTTGTGCTTTTAGCATTTAAAAAACCAAGCAGTACAGCCATCTACTGAAAAGCACAGGATGAAATATCACATCCCTCACATTTACCCCCCTGCAGACTACACACACTCCAGGAGTGGCTGTACTTTGGACACAGCTTTCCCTCCTGGGTGAAATCCCAGCTGGGAGGTGCTGCAGCCCCTCAGGGTGGGATGATGGGGTTTGCTGTGGGGCTCCTCCCTGTTTGGTGTATGGACAAGCAAGCAGGTCTTCCAGGAGGAGTCTAACTCTGCTGGCTCTGTCTGATGCTGTACCTTCAGCTCCTGCTCTGCCCTGGTGAGGCTGTTCCTCTGGGTACACACTTGTGTCCCTCCCTTGCAGCTGAGGAAGGACAGCCATCTCCCTGGATGTCCCAACTTTCTGAAGCATGAAGGTGAGAGAGAGTCTGGTGGTCTCTGAGCAGGAACATCTCACCTGTCTGAGGCAGGAGAGCTTCTAGGTGGTTGGAAGAGGCCATCACAGGCTTGGGATACTGTTAGGAATCAATATCCCTGGACACAGAATTACTGTGCTACCATGGGCAGGGTCTCTAAAGGAAGGGAGGAAAACCACATGAAGTGGAAGAAGAGTCATCTGCAGATCTTTCTAAAGTTAAAAATAGGATTTTGTCTGCAGAAGACAGTTTGTCCTGTTATGCTGCTATCATCATGTGAGCAGGCTGTATGCTTCTGCATTTGAAGACTAAAACTGAGTGCTGAAAACAGGAACTTTCTGGAAATTCCGCATGCCTGAGATGTAATGGTTTCAGTGAGTTTCCTGGTATCATCTCATCCATATGGTTGTGCTTGGATGGGGGAGCTAAACATGTCATCAGCTCTGTAGGGTCACTAAAAGTCGAAGGGATCATATGGAATCATAAGGATGCATGATAGCCTGCAAAGACAGATGATAAAAGGAACCGCCCCTGCCAGCGAGTGCTTCAAGGTGAGGCAGCCCAGTTTAAGAGCATGGAGGAACTGAGCTCTTGCTAACTCATGTCAGCAGGAGCTGTTTATCCCCTCTTCATCAAAAAAATCAGACTGACAGCATCGAAATGTGACTAAAACCAGAGGATGATGCAGGGAATTTTGGCCTTCATAGCTTTGCAATGACTTCACCAAGCATTCCTGGCTCCCAGGCCTGGACTGAGTCTACTAAACTGTGCAACGTTTCTTCATAATCAAATTATAGTTTATACACAGGCACAAAAACACAAACACAGAGACCTCTATCTTCCCACAAACACACCAAATGTCTGCAAACAATGGAAAGCTGATCTGGTGCTGGCTGAATCGTCACTGTGGTCTAAGCTAGAATAGCAAAGCTTGTGGTTGCAAAGAACCTTAACACCAGCAGCAAGAGAACGGTAAGAAATGCAAGTTTTCCCCAGCCTTGGTCTCGATTCAAATGCTGTAATATTTCTTGTAGGATTTCACAAATAAGTAGAGTGTATTTGATTGCATAAAGCAGTGAAATTGCCTGTCAGGCGTTTATTCACAGTTTCTTAATCCAGATGATTTCCAGTTAAGAGAAAGTCTAGACCGTTGGCCTGTTCTTTGGCAGAAGAGAAGTTTTTTATTATTTTTTCACATGCTCAGAGAATTACTCAATGTACTTAAAAAAGGGGAAGGACTGAGATCCTATTTACTCTAATTTTTATCATATTTAAACTGGCTGCTCTCTGTAGGCATGCCCTGTTCTTTTACCAGCTCAACATTGTCAGTCAAAGTGTTGTCCAGTAACAAATACCACAGATACACAGAATGGTCACATTGAGTTATGCAAGTGCTTGGCTTTTTGCCTCTGAAAATAGCTACTCAGTAGAAAAATACAAATCCCACTGCATGTTCTCTCTGGGTTATAACAGGTCACAGACACAAAATCCTCACTGTTTGTGAAATCTTGCAGCTTATAGTTATACAACTTTTTACATCCCTGAAAAATTAAGGGGAATAAGATATGTTAAATTGATAACTGATACCAAATTACTGGTGGAGAGTTTCCCATGCCAACATTGCACTTTCTGTCACTTAATTTTATCTGTGTCCAGCCCATCCATTTACCCACCTTCCACTTTGTAATGGTTTTTGGCATGATGTTTCCGACGACAAATGAAGAAAATCTTTCAGCTGAAGCTGTAACCTGATTTTAGCAACAAAGAACATGCAAATGAAGCAGTCACCAGACTCCAGATTGCCTGCTGTCAGGGCAGGTTTTCCCCCGCCACCCCCACCTTTTATTTTTTCAGGCTTGAGCATGGACATCTGTATACTGTTTCTGGATACCTCCAATATCTAGACAGGTCCATATGCTCTTTTGGGTTTTGTCAACAAAGTGCTGGGACTGGAATCACATATCTGTAGGTTGTGTGTAGTAAAAATAAAGTGGCAGAAGACACACAAAAAATTGATATACGAGCCTGTTTCAGACAGAATTGTTTCATTGTGGGGCGTGTGGCAAGCCACCAACTCGTGGCTTGGAGCAAAGCAGCTGGGGTTTAGATGTTATTTTGTAATTATTTTGAATGGGGTTTTTTTCGGTTCTTTTTCTATCAGACAGTGTTGATAACGTTGTACACTACACCATGCCTGAGACAGTTTGGATACTCCAGTGATTTGGCAGGAGTCCTTTTTATCCTCATCCCACTCACTCACTCACATTCATCAGGGTTGGTAACTCCATCAGGGTGGTGGCAGGCTGTGGACGGACCCTTTCAAGTCACTCAGCAGTGGCAAGGGACAGGAATGCCCTCCTTCATACCTGTTGTTTCCCATACAGACAAGGAAGGGAAATGAGAAAGATGAGAACATACATGTCAGTGTCACGGGACAGCCAGTGCTCTTTCAACACAAACAGCTTTCACTGTCCTCACTGGCAACCTTCAGAGAGCGCATCAATGCCTGTCTTTGTGCTCACAGACACCTTAGTAAGTGAACAGCAAATAACCCAATTCACTGCTTCCTTTTCAGATTGTTCCTGACTTGGGAACCAGGACTCCATAAGCACTGGCCAAGGATTACGTGACACAAAGGTCAGGGTGACATGTTCCCAACACACTGTGCATCCTCAAGCATCAAACATTTGTTACTTCAGAATTTCCACCTGTCCTCCATGAAGCCTTCCCTGTGGACACCCCACAAATTGCCCTCAGCTGAGAGATGTGTCCTTTAACTGGGGCTAAGACAGGAAATTATTACTGCCTCCAGCTGAGCTATGGCTCAGGCTGCTCTTGGGAGCAGCTGGGGCTTGTCATTCCCTCTCTTTGCATGTTAATAAAATCTTAAAGTCTTTCAGTCTTAAGGCTCACTGAATTCCCAGTCCATTCACACCAGCACTCAGCATGTTAGAGACCATCACAGATGTGTGACAGTGAACATGAAAAGCAAGGAAAATTGCCACGGAAGGTAAAATGTAAGTAGAGAAAGTGTTCCATCCCCACATTTAAAAGGTGTCAGGCTCCCCATTTGTTTCTGTATTGTTGGTAAAGGCTGACAAATAAGTGTTTGACTGTCACAAGTTGATCTGCAATTGCTTATGTGTACATGGCTTCTACTCTTCAGGAAAAAATCTATATATAGAACAAAAACCTTCAGGAAAAATCTGTACTAGATTTTTTTAGAAGGAAAGCCATGTTAGTCTTGAGTTAAAGAGAAGAAAGATGGGGGTTTAGTTTTAAACTAAATGTTAAACTAATATTATAATAGCGCAGCAGAAAGACAACAGTGGTTCTGTTTCTTCTTTTCTACTTTTACCATTGTCCTTTGAACTGAAGCTCTGGAAACATGCACAGCAGGGAAAAGTAGCTCCAGTATTCAGACCAGTTCATTCTTGCTCTTGACTTTTCAAAAATAATTTGGTATTTCGCTTTTAATTTCAGAAATGGAAATTTTGAGCTGTAAAATGCTGTCATAGCCAAGAGATCAGTGTTCTTATGTAGCTACCTGAGCAGTGTTGTGCCATTTGCAAAAATGTAACTTTCCTGCAAAAGGTGAGCTCTTACAAAATTCTCAATGATCCCTTTGCCTCCCCAGTTTTTTAAGAAGTTCATAATCAGAATAAGTATATATGGTACCTCTGTCTGAAGAAGTTCCTTCCTTTTAGCATCCCAGAATATTTTGTTTTCCTCTAGCAGGCAGAGAATTAATCTGTGTATCCTCCTTGTGGTATGATAACCACGTACTTAGCTAGCAGTTGTTGCCAAAGATGTGCACGAATGTCCAAAGGGATTTTTTTTTCCAAAGCTAAGAAATTAAAACCAGTAGCCTAAGAGCCAGATTGGAGAATGAGAGGAAGGAAATTGCCAGGCTGTAACAGAACTCACAGGACACTAGACACATAGAATACTTAAAAATAAAAGTTAAAAATATTTCAGTGCCTGATGATTATGAATCTCTCCCATTGGGAGAGGTGAGGAAGCTGCGTTTTACCCTGAGGAATCTGGGATGTGCACATGGTGGTAAAAGGCATTACATTAAAAGGCATCTTTGGGAGTGTCAGCGAAGCAGAACAATTGAGGGAACATAGTGGGAGGAGGAGATGTACTCCACAACTCAGCTGCTCTTCCCAAATTCACAGATGCTTGAAGCAGAAACATTTAATCTCCTGAGACTGCAACTCATCCATATTAATAGCAAAGCACCTCTGATTCTTACATGATACAGATGCTGTTAGTTTTCAATTAAAAAACTGCAGTAAGTGATGATGCTTTAGTTGTGCAGGGATACAATTCAGATAAAGGGGAAGGAAATTTTCCCCTCTGCATGGACAATAGGTGTCCTGCTTGGCCACTTCCCTTAATCCCAGCCCTGAAATTACTCACTTGTGAAAGCCTTTTAATTGTGTTTAACCATGCCAGCTTTACCACGTGGAGACATTGGCTGTAACACCAGTAAGCAGTGAGGATCATGACACTAATTTCCATTGTTCTCCAGATATCTGGGAAAAGAAACCCTATGGCTGAAATTAGAGCCATTACCTACCCAATTTCAGGTACTTTTGGAGTCAGGGAAGCCTTGTTCATAGGTCAGGTGAGCCAAGCCATTAAATTGGAAAGGCAGCTTTAGTTCCCATGGAATACTTCTGGCCCCCTCACTGCTCCTGTGCCTAGGCTGGTGTTCAGGATGGGAATTTGTGTGCCAAAGAAAAAGGCATTTTTAGCTACTAACTTCATTCCTACAGTCAGTGTCCACTTCTGTGTTATGTTTGTTGCAGGAATGCTGAACAGCTGGAATAGGTGATAAATTGAGTTCCCTTCTAAAAACCAATAGGGCTTAAATTATTTCAGATCCATGACAACTGTGACTGCGTAGATCTCACGAAATTCTGGGGTTTTCTTGATAGCTGTTAATTAATTTTTTTTCTAGCCACCTTTACCTGGAGAGTATTGACTAATTTTTACATGATCTTTAAAAATGAACTGAGGTGGTAAAGCTCTTGATTTGCTATTACATCTCTGATTAAAAATAAAATTAAAAAAATCTCCTAATAGAAAAGGATTCATGCTTCAGTTACTTTCTTCTCCTTAAGTTACTCAGGAGGACTTTTTCTCTCTATCTTTTCCATTTGGTTCCTGGCAGGGAATCTCTGAGGATTCCCACACCTCTGGAAACAATATTTTATGTACTGAAGTTGGAAGAGGATAACATGTTCTGCCAAATAACTAGTACAAACTTCTGACCTTTGGAAGAATAATAGACCTGATATTTGGAAATCTTACATTTACAACAGAAGTTCAAAGAGAAGGGGAAAAAAGGAAAGAAAATGAGTTTTGATAGATATTATGAGACTGAAACCTGTGTCTTTCCTGTCAGTTTGGGGAGCATCTCATATTCTGTGTGTTGTGCATGAGGTGTAATGACTGTGATGTTAAGAGTGGCTTTTCTTCAGATCCTGGCTGTCCATCCCATGGTTGTTGTGCCTCAACAGTCTACACTGGAGGAAATGTCGTATTTCCTCTATTTTTTTGGTTTTGTAGAAAACAGTAGAAATATTATAGAACAGAGAGGAAGGGACAATCAAGTCCTTGAGCACAACAAAGGTAATTGTGCCATAAAGGGCAAGTGGTAAAGAGAACGGGAAGGGGTAGCTGGAGAAAGGGCAGGAACAAAAACACTCTTAGTTATTAGGAAGGAAAGAGGAAAAAGCAAAAGGGCAAACACAAGTTGTATGCCTGCAAAGCTTTGATCTCATGAATTCACAGAATCGGACTTGTAAGAGGAAGGAAAATCTTGCGATGTGTGTTTGGAATGTGGCTGCTTCCTGTTGTCCCGAGCGGCCCTCAGGACCAGCAGTGCAGGGCTTGGGAGAAGTCTGTACAACCCCGCGGGACCCCCGGGCTGCGGTAGCGCTTCCCTTGCCAATGTGCTCCTTATTTGTATTTAATGCCCGGCTCTGTCTCCTGCAGGGCAGCGGGACCGAGCCCGGCCGGGCTCTGCCGTCCTCGCTGGGCACGGCGAGGATGGGGCCGCTCCTCCTGAAGCGACCTAAGGCAAAGGTCGGAGAAGCTCAGGAGTCGGGAGAATCAGCATTCTATGAGCTGCAGCGTGAGGGGACGGGGCAACGCAGGCAAGCTGCGGGGGAGCGGTGCCGTGACACCATGCCTGCTGCTACGCCTGCTCACGGGCACTCTGCTCCCGTGGGCGCTCTCTCCAGAGTGCTGACGGGCACTCTGCTCCCAGAACAGCCTTTCTTTCGGCTGTACTGCTGAGGAGCACGCCTCACGCCGCTGCCCGGGCAGCACAAAGCAGCTCGCACCACACACCCGCTGAGGGCGCCGCACGGCCGCACCGCGCATGCGCCCGGCCCCTCCCCGCCCTGGCGAGCCTGCGCCGCCCGCGGGCCCCGCCCCCTCCGCACTCCGCGGCGCGTGGGGGCGGAGCTCGTCGCAGCCCCGCTCCTCCCTCTTCTTGCTGAATCTCTGGGTTAAAGCGCCCGCTCTCGCGCTTTTCTGTACCGGGGGATGCACGGCGTGTGAGCGGGGCGGGGGGTCCGGGCGGGGGCGGCGACTCCCGGCGTGTTGAGGGGAGACGCGGGCTCGTACCCGGCCGCGGGGTTTCTCTCCGGACCCTCTGGCGCCGCGCCGCGGAACAGCTCGCCCGTCCGCATCGCTTTGTGCGGGCGCGTTGGGCGGAGCCGCGGGGGCCGGGCGCGCGGGGAGTCCCGCTCGGGCCGGTAACTTCGCGCACGGAGCGCTCGCGCCGCGATGGGGAGCGGCGCCGGCCGCCCCGGGAACGCGCCGGGAGCCGCCGCCGCCCGCCCCGAGCGCCGCCGCCGCCGCTGAGCCCGAGGCGCCCCGAGCGCCGCCCGCCTGGTGAGCAGCCAGCCCGGCGGCGGGCACCGCGCCCGGCCCCGCTCCCGCCCCGGCCTCCCCCGGTCCGCTCCCCGCCCGGGCCCCGGCGCGGGGAACCTTTCGGGGTGCGTGCCCCGCGGGCCCGGAGGGAGCGCGGGCAGGAGCCCCGGCGGGCTGCGATCGCGGCAGCGCCCGCCAGCCGCTGCCGAGGCGCCGCGGGGCGGGGGCGCCGCGCCGGAGGATGAGCGCCCCGGTGGAGCCCAGGATCAAACAGGCGCTGCGGAAAAAGCCCGCCGAGCGCACTCCCGAGGTAAGGCGGCTCCGGCTCCTTCCCAGCGCCTCCTTTTATTTACTTGCTCGCTTTTCCTTTGCGTAAATCCGTGTTCCGATAGCGCGGGGTCCGCGGTGCGCACTCGGACCGGGCTGGCGCACAAACTTGTGTCTGGAGCTCGGTTATTTATTTATTTCTCTCCAAAGTTGGCCCTCTCGGGACCAGCGTGGGTTTGAACGCCCAGTAACACGCTGGGTACAAGCACAGGGCGCTTCATGAAGTACTTCGGGCCAGCTGTAGGAAGGAGAACAACAAGAAGTAGTACACCGAAAAGTAAAATGATGCATATTTGAGTGATGCAAAACTTATGGGAAAAGTTAGGGAGCTGAAAGGCTTTGCTTACCTGTACAGTGATGCAGATTTAAACAAAACCAAACTAATTATGCTGCCCAGACTTCATAAAGATGCTTCTGCAGTGAGTGGGAGTACAGAAATGTGTGAGGCTGGTAAGCTACAATAAGACGCATTTTCCAATTAACTGCCTTCTCTGTCCCTTCCCCACAAGCTACTCTGTAATCTGCCGTGTATTTTTGGGGATGGTAATATTATGGAGCATTAACTTAATAATGAAATAGGTTTGATATCATTTGCATTTGTAGAAGGTCTGGTTGGAGTTTGTTTGCTTACTTACCCTTTGCCTTCCTTCATTTGTTTCCCTTGCTGTGATTTTTTTTTTTTTTATGTGCTCAAGAATTAGTGCTATGAAGTGATACACTCTTGAGTTTTTCCCTTGGAGACTGGGAAACATCTGTTCTCCCTTGGTACTTCATGGAGAGCAGAATGTCCTGCCTGGTCTTCCTTATAAGTTAATTATGGAAGGGCTACTTAGAGAGCTGCTCAGAGGCTGCTCCGGAGCTCATCCTAGCAGGACAGAGTCCCTACTTCCCTTTCAAGTCGGCTGAGTGAGTGAAATACAGATGTTCAGTCCCCATGGTTACTTGCTTTGGGATATCTGGTACATTCCTCCTGTGTCTCTAAATTAATGATGAGGCAGTCTCAGTGTCCATTCTTTTTTCCTTACTTTTAGCAGTCCCCTCTTGCTTCAGAGCTTTCTTTCTCTTCAGCTGGAGTCTTCAGTTAGGAAAATTCCTTTGCTAGTGTGGCTTGCAGTGTTGGGCAACTGGGTTCATCACAGAAGTGTCATTCAGGAGCTGGCATTCCGTGCTGGCTCGTCATGGCTTGGACTGTGGGGAGCAGGTAATCTGCCCTGGCCCAGAACCCCTGCTCACCACTGCTCCTGCTTGCTGTGCCAACCTCTGTGCCTGTGTAGGGATTTTTCTTCTTTTTGTTTTTTTCGGGCATCCCCAATTTTTGCCCCAGCAGCCATCATGGGATTCCTTATGGTTGTCACCTTTTTTTTGGCTAAAACGGCCTTAAAATAATTATTTTGCTTAACCTTGTAGTATTAAACTGTCAGATATCACAATGACTGACTGCTTGGGGGTTTGTGTGCATTTGTGTCGGTTTCCATTGAGAGTGACACGAGCGTTGTGTGCAGGTTTGAGTTTGCCAAGGTATCTTAATTGTGGGGAAAAAAATCTAACCTTTGCTATCTAAGTAATAATATTTCTAAAATAATTTTAAAAATCTAAATTCCCTTGTTAGTTTGGCCCTGTTTTGGCAGGCTAATTTTAGAGATGCTGCACAGTGAGCCTACTTGTGATTAAAGTTAAACATGTACTTAAAACTTGGCAGGATTGGGTCCTTGCTCCCTGTTGCTGAGTAGATAATTACAGTTAAATCACTTTTTTTTTTTCTTAGGATACTTTTGTTTACATACATGTAGAAAGAGAAGCTTTTCCCTGGTTTGACAGCAGGGTGTCCCTGGGGGTGCCCAGTCTGGATCTGTGTTACCTGCTCAGGTACAAAGCCTGGAATCCCCTGTCCCAGTCACACTGACAGATTTTTCCCAGCATCTGCTCTGGGATGTGAGGACAGATGGATAGGGTGGTGAGTGAACTGGAGAAAACAATTGCAATGTTGTTTATTCATTTATTTATTTATCTCAACATCCTGACTCGTCCTCTTTCCTCTGTAGGCTGCAAGACTTGGGGCAGGGAGCTGAAACCAGTTTAGCGCAGCCATTAGGATCAGACCCAAATTTCGGGTGTCCCTGCACAGGATGAACAATGTGGTGACTCCAGTCTGGAAGTATCCAGCTGTACACAGACTAACGTGTGTGTGGCTTCATTTCTGCCCTCCCACTCTGGTGGGAAGGTATCATCAGTTCCTCCCACACGGAATCAGCTGCACGGGGCTGCTCCTGCCCTTTGACTGCGTTTTTGTGCAGGAACCCCCTCAAATTCCCTGAGCCAACGTTGGGATTTTGTGATAAAAAAGCTGCTCAGCCACAAGAGTTTCAACTGCTTTCAGTCCCTTTCTGCCCCCATCCCTTTTTCTGATCCTGTAGTTTATGTGAGCAATTTACCTGGGTATTTATTACAAATTACAGGGTTGGGGCTGTGCTGATCAGTAGCATGGTCTGGTGCTTCATTCCTGTCATCTGTGCAGCCTCTGGAAAAATACAGATAAACACTCCACAGGCCAGATTTTCCTTACAAGTAGTACAATTATCCATCTGATTTTGATTGTAGGTTTTTTCCTTGACAAAACGTTTTAATTTCTAAGAATTACAAAACTGAGCAGGGGGATATTAATTTTTTTTTTTTATAATTTACTTATTTTGAAATTTACCTCACTGTCTTGCTCAAGTAAATGTTTTAGTTCCTGATACTACAAATATTTTTGTTTGGAAAAATCTGTGTTAGGGCAAGTTTTCAGTGTTGTGGTAACATTCCAGTGTTTGCTAATTGTTAAAGTGTATAAGTTATGCATATTAGGCATGTACACACTTGATTTTTTTTTTAGTTGTTCTTGCTCAGATACTTTGTGCATCTTTATGAAGATGAACATGTAATCTTCAATTTATTCTGCCTGGGGGGATTATTTTGATGAATTTGTAGCAAAAATTTAATGATGCATACACTTTTCTGTAATTTTATATATGCATACATATTTTATGTATGTTTTTTAAGTAACACAGTGTTGTGTTACTCTGTTTAGAATCTTTTTTGGAACTGTTCAAGGCTTGCAAATATTTTGCTCCCTTTCCTTTCTTTTGATGCATCACTGGAGGTGCATATTGTTCATATGTGATGCAAGTGGCTTCTCATGTGGACAGAGTTCCAGAATGTTTCCTGGTGGACTGATGCCTGTTTATGTAGCAGATGCTGCTCTGGGATTTGGGTGAGTCCCATTTAGTCAAACATCTGCCTTGCTGGTTCCCTGATGGCCTCTGCCCCCGTGCTGGCACTGCAAATAAATCTGTGTACCTGTCTCTCAGGCGTGGCCTGAAAGTGCAGAATTTGTGAGTAATCGCTCAGATTTTAGTTTTGATGATAGGTTATCCTAACAAATCATCCCTTCTGTCTTATCAAAGGGAGGAAACTCTGGTAGTAATTGAATACTTAAAAAAAAAAAAAGATCATACCTATACTTGAACAGTAGGATTTCTTACACTTGCTTAATATTTTAATATATGCATTTTCCTCCCAAGGTTATGCAGATGCCTATGTGGTGGCAAATCTATGAGTGTTTATACATGCACATTCTCCAGTTTGTGCTTGGGAATATGGGATTAACTGTGCAGTGTTTCTTGTCACAGGTGGGGATATTAAATTAGTAATTTGGGAATATTTTAACAGGAGAAAATCTTTAGTTCAAAGCAGTAGAAGGGAAGGATGAATGCTTATGCCGCCATGTGTGTGCTCTCATTAAATATTTAATTTTTTCTGAGGCCTAGAATTCCTTATCAGATCCATACAAAGGCTCTGATGTTGGTCTTTAGGGGAGTTGTTCATGCTGCCACAGATAAGGACTCAGTGGTTGATAGGGCCAAACAGCAAATTATTGTGCTCCTTTTTCTTTGTCTTTCCTTCTCCTTCCCTCCCATGAGCAGGTTCTCTTCCATTTTTAATGGAACCTCTTCCCAATATAGTATCTTTTTAGTTCTTCATGACTTTGTTCTAGACAGTGTTTACTTTCGTGGCTCAGAAGGCTTTGCTTTTATTTGACTTCAAAGAATTGGAGTTTATTTTTATACTCTGAGCTCTTGTATTTTCCTAACTTCATCTTTTTGCAGTAATTCTTGATTAATGTTAATTCGACTTCATTTGGCAATACTAATTCTTTCTTCTCTTCCTGTTCCCTTTTTATTAATACAGTGCAAAGAGGAAAAAACCTAATTTGCAGAATTGTGTCATGACAGAGTCTGCTATTTGGAGCGTGTATGTGATGCTTCTTGATGGCTTGGATATAGAGAAATAGATCTGTGTGAATGTAAATCATACACAAATGGTACATTGATAGGCATTATGAAATAGCTGTAATAAATAAAATAAATTATTGTTGACAGCATAACAAAGGCACTCTTGTACTGTAGCACAGCTGAGTCAAACAGAGGAGAACATCTGCTTCTTGTTTCCAGAAATAACTGGTATTTTGAAGTGGGTTTTTTCATCCTTTTAATAATTTTCTGTAAACTCAGTAGGTGAAACAGGATTAACCATTGTAGAAATCTATTGTTTCTAGAATCTGAGGTGAGCTTTTAGGAATGTAACTGTGTCAAGGTGTTGGCTTTGGATAGCCATTGAAAGTAATTGGAATTGTAAAGTCACCACAAAAGTGGGGATGCTTGCAGTCATGGTAAAGCCAAAATAAATTTGTGTTGAATGAAGTTGTAGATGCTGGTTTCTGTTTAATAAAAGCACCTTACTGTTAGTATGTATGCCCAAAACAGGGGCAGAGGAGTGATGGACACCTGACTTCTGCCATCATTTTCTACTACCCAACCTCTGTCTTACACTTTCATTCCCAGTTTTTTTGTGGTCCGTTTTTCATAGGTGACACTTTGTAAGACTTTGTCATGCAGTTTCCAGTTCTGGAGCTCACACTGAAGACGAGCAGCAGCCGACTGTTGTGAAATCCTTGGGTTTGTTCTGTGTCTGTGCTTTGGTGCCTTTGCCAGAGAACCTCCTGAAACCTTGATCAGAGATGCACTGACCAGTGCTACTTGACTTTCATCCCCCACCATGCAGAGTCTCTAGGCTGATCTTGGCCAGGGACTGTGCTGGGAAGCTGGAAAAGACCTTTAAAGTGGAAAAATTAGTTATCACTGGTGATAACCAAAGTGATAGGAACACGTACTGACGTGCCTGCAATTTACTGCTAATGAATTCCTTCCTGGGTCCTTGTGTACCCTGTGCAGATTGCCTTTCTGCCCTCATAGGGCAACAATTACCTTTGACAGTTAGAAAAATGTAAAACCTTGTAATATGAATAATTTATAAGTAGTTCTGTGAAGGCAACAATTAGAGTTTTACTTATGTTCAGTATGATTGAAAAAATCAAATGCACAAAAATTGATTAATGGACAGAAATGTTGAGTAACTGCAACTTCAGAGAAAGACTTGGGAGTGCATGCATGTCACTGACACCATATTCCATCAGCATCTTGGTAGGAAAGATCTAGGCTTGTGACGTTTTCTTAAATATTAGATTAGTTTCCTTAAATAAAATGTGTTGTAAAGCTTTTTTATAGCCACCTACTAAAACCAAAGTTCAGAACAGAGGTACATGAGGAGTGGCATGTTGAGTGTCATAGTGCTGGCTGACAGCTCTTAAGATTCAGTCTTATTCACAAGCAGACTGTAGTTTCTGCGTTAATGAAGTTGAAATTCTTATTACTTTTAATGAAACAGTCATGAACCTTCTCCCTTCTTCCTGTGCTTCCCTGCCACATAGCTTTCAGTTGAAGGTAAAACAAAACCACATTTTTTTTCCCAGCTGCTCATTAAATTTATGTATTTAAGCTCATGGTAAATATAGCATTGAAAATCCTGGAGGATTGTCCAACAAGTCTCAAAGCTTTGGGAAAACGGCGTCCCTTCAGCTGCCAGCTTGATGAGTTGGGAAGTTTTTAGTGCTTAGATTTTCCTCTATTTTGTCTTGTGCTTTAGGTGGGTAGTTGTCTCTTATTTTATTTCTTAACATAGTGTGGTATCGTGAGTCTTCATCTCAATTAGACCTGTGGTTTTCCTGTAATTAAAAAAGCCAAGCATGCAAACTCTTGTATTACTTCAGTAAATGCTCCTTGATAATTCATTTTCATAAACTTTGTGTATGTACCTTGTTTACTGAGGTGATCAAAAGTGATGTTCTTTGACAGACATATTTTATCTTCTATTCCAAAAGTTCAGAGAAATATCCATGGTTGCATGTTGGTGCTGGTTGTTCAGCCTTCCTAAACATCCCCGGGAAACCAGTGCAGGTAAAATGTGGTGTCCCATTCCCTGAGACTGAGCAGGGTCAAATCTCTTCTCTGAATAATTGAAATTAACCTCAGTTAGAATCTTTAATCTGTGACTGATCACAGGATTGATTTGGAATTCACAGAGTCTTACTTAAAAATCAGTGGTGTTTGGTTATTTTATGTTTTCATTGCCATGTGGATGCAGTTCCATGTTTGTGGCATACAGTCGAATTCTTGGCCAGAGGTACTCAACAACCTGGCTTATATCAGTAGCCAAATAATTCAGATTATTACTACTTGGAACTTTAAGTACAACACACTTTCTAAAGCTGAAATCAGCCCTAAGTTAGTTGAACATAAAAAATAAAATTCATCTGTTTTTGCAAATGAACCAAAATACAATATTGGAACATTTACCAGTTTTAACAAATGTTAATCTATGTAAATATTCAGCTATTCAGGACTTCATTATCTGTCTTAGGATGTTTTTTGCCTGTGTTTTAACATTTTTTTGGGGTTTGTTGTTGTGCTTTCATCATCAGGCCTGAAGGTGTTGCTCATATTAGTCTTTGGGTTATTTATGTCTCAGAGATGAAATAAGTGTGCTAAGCCTTGGACAAGGTACCCTGTTCAGAGAGGAGGGATGTGGTTTGGCTGTTCTGCAGGTATTATCTGGCTGGAATACCTCCTGCAAGGAACCTTCCCTATAGTTCTCAGAAATAAATATTTTTTCCAGCTTTCTTAACAGTAAAGGCTGTTGACTTCAGTCAAATAGAGATTTGTGGTTCCAGTGAAATAAATCAGGTTTCAGGGCACTGTTTTAGCTTCGACTGCATTTACTGGTTTTACTGAAGTGACTATTGACAAATAGATTTTTTATAAAGTCTGTCTAAAAAAGTTTCCTTGTTCAAAAAAACCCGCAGTATTAAACAAGTAGAGAAAATCAGCATGAATGTTTTGGGATGGGTGAGTTTGTTGATTTTTAGTCTGTGTCCATATTAACCTGTTTTGTGGGTAAGGATGTTGAGCACTGTTCTGGAAAGGAAAATCTGGGCAGGAGTGAAAGGATTAAAACAGACTGTGATGGAGACAGGGAAACGTTGTGATGTTTAAGTTGCCTTGGAGTAGGTGTATATAATTTGTAAATAATTTTTGGAAGATCACTGTGAACTGCAGCTGTTTAAAAAAAAAAAAGGAAGTCAAAACCAAACCCACAAATAACAAAATGCCAGAGAAAGTAAACTTTTAATAAAAACTCTGGGAAGTAAACATTCATTGACTGAACATTCATTGTTTATCACCTGGTGTAGGTGGAATACACATACAGTTGTTCCATCTAATAGCTGTGACTTTGTGGTATCTGGTCTCCCTGGCAGCTGAGGGGTGATCTGGGCTTCTTCATTGGTTCAGGGAGTATTTGGTACTTCCATCATGGCAGTGTAAAGTCATGGGCATTGCTCCTGTAATTGGCTTGGAGCAGTGTTGTGAAATCTGGTTGGGGTCATGTTGGTTTCTGAAATACCTTCTTTAAATATGGGTCTGTGAAGGGTCCTTGGGACTGGGTTGCTGCTGCTTTCCCTGGTATGGGCAGACCCTGGGGTTTTGTTTGTAGGGGTCACTTGGAGCTGTGTCTCTAAGCTGAACATTTTGGCACCCTCTGGGAAGAATGTTGGCAGGCTTTAGCCTCTCCCTGTGCTGGTACCGATACCTTTTGTAGTGGAGTCTGTCACCTCTTTGTCACAGAATGGTTTGGATTGGAAGGGGTCTTAAAGACCATCTTTTTCCAGCCCCCTGCCATGGGCTGAGATGCCTTCCACTAGCCCAGGTTGCTCCAAGCCCTGTCCAAGCTGGCCTTGAACACTTCTAGAGGTGGGGCATCCATGTTCCAGTGCCTCACCTTGTAAGAGCAGGAGTGTACAGATGTTTTGTGTCTGTGACAAGTGATGCTGTTTGGTTCTCTGCACAGAACTGGAAGGGTTATTCTAAGTTATCTGTGCCAGCCCTTTACTCCTACATGTTACACTCTGCTCTTGGGCCATGACTAATGAGAATTCCTCCATCCAGTGTAAAGTCTGCTCGCCAAAACATGGATGTATTAAAGAGAAGATGAAATTACAGTGCACTAATAACCCTGTGGACAATGGCTCATGTATATTGGCATTGTTTGCAGAAAGTTGAGGGCTTGTGTGTAGTGAGTCACTGAGTTACACATGACAAGGTAAAAAGCTGTTCCACCATCCTTGTTTGTCTCCTGCATGTAATTTCCAATTCTGATTCATTGAAATGAAGGTGGTGAGCAGGAATGTGGTTCTGTTATGGGATACAAGAGAGTGGATATCTTAAAGCACTGGCTCAGCCTTTTCCAACATGAGGTGCACCTATTCCCAGTGCTAGTCCAGTTTACACGAAGAAATGTGAGTGCAGTTGGGTCTAGATGAGAAAGAGCCTTGGGGAGCTTGAGGAATTTTATTAGGATCAAAAAACATCCTGAGTTGAAAGGGATCCACAGGGATCATTGAACCCAATTCCTGTCCCTGCACAGGACCATCCCAAGAGTGAGTGGGATTGATGAACACAGCTGGTGGCTTCCAGTATTTTTTGTGCCTAAATCTTGGTGAAATTGTTGAATCTGAATGTCCTACTTAAGTGTAATAGTTATGCAGTATCTATTGTGTGTAGCTACACAAAAAAGTCAGAGGCTGTTGCCTAATTAACTTGCCTCTGCAGGTTGGGGTTCATCTGAAGGAAATAGGACCACACCAAAAGTGGTAACAAAACATTTTGGCTTTATAATTTGTGTGTTAGTGTCTCTTGCTTTCTGTGACTCGTATTTACGTCTGTTTATGTGTGGGTGCCTGCCTCACTCCTTGTGTGTATAATTTTTAGATATCTTTTCTCCAAGATATATGTACAGTAAGGATTTTAAAGGAAATTATATTCCACAGCACTCCTACATGTATGACTCTTGTATGAGAGGAAAGAAGAGGATTGTGATCTGTGTGTGTTCTGCAAAGCGAGATAGGTCAGAGGGTGCTTGCTGGAATTCTGCTCTCAGACCTGGGGGAGGAACTTTTTGTATCAGTGATGGCAGACATCAGCGTCTTCCCTCTGGGAGAGCGGTCCTCAGCCTAAAGGAAATGCTTTTGAGTACTTTTACAGAACCACAGAATCGTTAAGGTTTGAAAAGACCTCCAGGATCAAGTCAAACCATCAACCCAGCACCACCACGTGTTCACCATTAATCCATGTCCTTGACTGCCTTAGCCACATGGTTTTTTTGAATGCTTCCAGGGATGGTGGCTCTTCCACTACCCTGAGAAGTCTGTTCCAATGCCTGACAGCTCTTTCCATGAAAAAGTTTTCCTAATATCCAAGCTAAATGTCCTCTGGTGCAGCTTGAGGTAATTTTCTCTTGTCCTCTCTCTTGTTACCTAGGAGAAGAACTTTGTTTCATTCTTTAATCAGTCCAGAGTCTGGTATGTGTAGGAACAGCTTTGTCTGAAAACTCTGTTGTCCAGGTGTGACTTGATCTCTTACTGCTTTTTTGTTTTCTTTTTTGGAGCTTTTTCTGCTGTTACAGTCCTAACACAGAATGATATTCAAGCACAGATTTCATGAGCGTTGTGCCTGTTGGTTGAAGGAATTTGAGAATCTGGTGTGAGCGTAGGTCAGAATATTTAACCAAACATTTCTAGAGTACATCAAGTTCCTAATCTGCCTCTGAAGTTATTCTCAAAGCACAAAATCTTTTTCAAATCTCCATCCCTTTTGCTTCATCTTGTTCAGAAAGTTTGGTGTCTGATACTGATGCTGTCGTGTATCTGCCTTGGGGTGTTTGGTGTGCAGCCCTCTCTCTGTTCAAGCTTTCAGGGGGATGTTAGGATGCCCTGAGAGGGCTGCACATCCTTTCTGTTATTTTTGTTTATATTTTGTTCCAAGGAGGTCTTTAGAAGGTTCACTCAGTGGTTCTGGGGTTTTCTGGACTCACGATGTATTTGTCAACAAGGCTTTTGTGGGAGAGGTGGTTGTGAAATAAACTCATTGTTTTCACTGTGTGGTTCAGGGCAAACTAGAAACTTACAAAACTAGAAACTTACGCATATAGTAGAGATATTTTTCAAGCTATTGGCCAAAGTAACTGTGAGTAAAAACCAGAGATCACAGCAGATTGTTTCATGCTAATCTTCATACTAAATGCAGGATTTAGGGCTCAGCAGATGTGATTGTGCAGACTAGATTAATATTGATCAGATATTTCAAGGCCTAATTCTCTAAACTGTGGTGGTAGGGTGGCAGTAAATGTAGCTTGTAGGGGGCAGAAAAGTGACTCAAATTTCTGTCCATTGCTGTCACAGAAGACACTCCAGCTGTGGGGACCTTGTGAGGCACAGCTGGGGCAGCAGGCAGGTGGAGCCTGCAGTTCCCTCTGTGCTCCCCAGCTTGCAGACACAGGGAGCTGGGACAGGGAATCTCCAGGAATAGCTGGAGCTTTCCCAGATAGGATTGGTTTGGTTCTTTCCAGAAGATAATATGACTTCTGCTTCCTATAAATCCTGTTAAAGGAGCAAGAGGAGTTAGGGTGTATTGGGGTAGCTGTTCCCAGTGATCTTCCAAGGACCATGTGAAATGTTATTGTTCCAAGATTACTTTTCCTGTGCTTGCTTCTACTGTTCCTGAAAAACTGTTTTTTCATTTTAGTGACAGCTGTGACAGCCCTGAGAGTAAAACCAGAAATTATGGTGAAGTCTTGGAATTTTTTTATTGGAACTTACTTCCTTTAGTATATACTTTTCCCCATGAAGTGGGGTCATGCACTTAGTTTTGTCTGTGGAGTGATAATTTAACTAAACGTTTTCACTTATGAATTAAAGTTTAAATATGTAATGTAATATTTTTCTACCAACCTATTTCTTATTGTAGTATCTGAATTTAAAAAACTATTTCAGGGACTGGTTAGGTAGTAAAAGTCTGTTTTATGCTTAGTCTGACCTAGAATATGAGCCTACTGTCTTGTTACTGACCTTGCAATAGGAACTTCTTGGAGATACTAGAATAGTGAGAAAGGGCCAGAAAAGGGTGTGGAAGGAGGTGGGAGAGAACTGCAAGTATACTTGGCATTCAGAAAAGTTGCCAAATGGAAAAAAAAAACACATTTCTTTTCTCCTTTTGTTCTCCAAAAATGCAAAGGGTGGAGGATAAGCAGTCAAGATGTGTAGGTGTTAAATTCCTCTTAGAAGCAGTATTAAAGCTGCAGAATATTGTAGTGAATAAAAAGGTAACTATAAAAAAATAATGATTTCCAAAAGAAAATCTCTTCAGGTAGTATACTCAAACTTACTTTGCAGGTAGTATACTCAAACTTACTTTGTATAAGCTTCAGAGAGGAGTTTTTCTGTAATGTTTATTTTAACAAAACCATTTATTGTGTCACATTGTGTAAAGAGAGCTGGTTATCTGTCTACAGTACAAATAACTTGTAGGCGAGTAGTAGCCTTACAGAACTTGTATGACTGTCTGCTGTGAGAGGAAACGGAGGTGCCTGTGCCCAGCTTTTGTCCACTTGTGGACACCCCACTGGTGAGGAGCTCAGGGGAGGAGGCCAAGCCCTGCCAGTGCTGTGTGACACAGTGCTGTGCTCTGAGAGAGCTGGTCACTGCTGCTCTTGGCCCCATGTCTGTAACCTGTGTTATGATGCTCCCAGCCCACGAGTGTAAAAAGCTGGCAAACTTCAGATGGAAGCGAGTGCCTTGGCATGAACAGTGGCTTGTGGTGATCTTGTCACTGGCAAAGAAGCTGCACACTTCTCAGGACCATTCCAGATGAACTTGCAGTTTGCAGGGAAGTGCAAAACAGTTTGCCAGGCATGTGCAAAAATGAGTTTGCATTGAGAAGTGTATTGAGATTAGGCTGATAGTCTCTTCAGAGCTCTGATGCCCTTCTTGTAAAAGACCTGATATTGCTGTAAAAGAATTTTGCTTCTGTTAGTATTGCCAGACAAGCTCTTTTTAAAACTTGGAGGTCTTTTTGTTTCAATGGCTTCAGGCTTAAAATACAGAGGGTTTTCCTTTGTTTGATGATACTGTGATACACCCTTCTTCCTCTTTTGAGGATTTCAAGGTAGTATTTTGGAAATACCCTGAGTTCAGGGAAGCATGCACAAATTAGTTAGCATTCTGCATCTGGTTTCTTGAGGTTCCTTAGCTCTGCTAATTATTGGTTAGCTTTTAGCATGTCAAGACTGTAGCAAATTCTTGATGAATAGAACAAAAAAATAACTGCCTTAAGGGATGCTGTCTTTGTAATCTTTTTGTGCCTGTTTAGCATTGACATTTAAGTAGTCTGTCCTTCAAAGACTGATCATTAATGGGCCTTGAATGATGGTCTGGAGGGAGGGAATTCTTGGGGTGGTGTGTTGCATTGCAGGCACATACAGTTCCTTTTGGCCAAATATGAATTCCTGTGAAGAGAGAGTTCCAGAACTGTTGTAATGTTTTTCACTTTGGCAGTTAGTATTCAAAGAAGCTGAAGAGTTTGGTCTGTCATTGTAAACTGTGCCATGGGCTTAGTGTTGAAAGGTTATGATACTGATTTTGTTGCACTTCAGTTTTGGGAGCTTTATGATGCTCTTGTCACAAGGGGTTGGCCATTCCAATGGCCACTAGATACCATGGGGAGGTTATTCTACTTAAATCTGATTTACTTGATGCTACATTTTCAGGGTTCTTTGTAACATGTCCAGCCTCTAGTAGGCTGTGTTGATTTGGCTGTAAAACTTCTTTCCAACTGTTGCAGAAGTAGTTTCTGTTCCTGTTTCCCATTTGAAGTAGGAAGGAAGCTGTCAGTCTGATATCAGACTGCTGACCTTCTGTCAAACACATTTACTGCTTCCCTTCTGTTGGATGGGAAGGCTTCCTGAGCAAACTCCTCTATAGATGCCTTTATAGGTGACTTCCAAGATGCTTGTCAAAGTCTTCTTGTTCTGGTTCTTCCAAACTGACACGCAGTTCGTACAAGGATTGCAGGGTATCATCCAGGTGTGATCATTAGAAAAGATGTCTTATCATGCATATCTGGCCCACCACTTCAGCCCCATTCCTGAGCCGTTGGGATACATTTCCTGGTGAAGCTCAAGAGAGGAACTTCTTTCTGTTTGTTTCCCCTCTGTTCACTTTAGGTAGAAGATGATTGTGGAGTATAGCAGAGCTGTAGTTAACAGGTCCTTCATAACCTATCAGAGCTGAGTACAGCCATGTTTTTAAGAAAAACAGAATTTCCCTTGTGCTTAGTTTGGGTCTCTCAAATGCAGCAAATCTGGCTCTGTAAAATCTGGAGTCATGGACTTCAGTGTTTCGTATGATGAATAGTAATGTTGCTTTGATTTTTCCCAAGCTCTAATTTGACTCTAGTAGAATGTTTTTTTTTTTAAATGTATTTTTATATGAAATATAATTACATAGCTTTCACAGTTGTGAATACTAATGTAATAAAGTGAGAAGCCTTAGATAACAGGTCTTCCATTCCTTCCAACACTTGGACTGAGTGCACTTGGTAAGTACTCCAGTGGACCAGCTGCCTGAGTGCTGACACTAAATGCACAGCTTTTCAAGAAAACACACAACAGAGATGTCTTAATTTTCAGTGTAATTATGTAAATGTCTGAGCTGCAGTACTGGATCCTTCTGTTTCTCCTGCACTTGGGTGCACTACGATCAGAGTGTGTGTGCTCCATGACTGCTGTCACAGGCATGACTGTCCAGAGGCTGTGCTGGTGTAATATTCATTGCAGCATTGTGCTGCTGTGTCCAGACATTGCCTTTCATCACCCTGTGTGCGTCCTCTCTTTTAATGTGAGCTGATGAGTCAAAAGATGGAGTATTAAAGGAAGGCATTGCATTGCTGCTTATAAATCCAATTCTGCTCAGATTAAGTTTATTATTAATTGGGTGGTTTTTGGATTTTTTTTCATCTTCAGTGAATAATGGTAGTTTTGCTGCCTTAAAACAGAAGCCTTCTTTTTAGGTGAGACCCTGGATTTGTTTAAAAGTGGGTTTGTTGTACCTCCATAGAGACTGTGGTTGGCTAACACAGGAAGAGCAAGAGGTTGGAGGAATCTCTGGTGTGGTGCATTACAAATTGTGTTGATCATGGTTTCCTAGGAATGAGAAAGGTGGTAGAATTGACTTGTTTTGGTTTTGTAGTCAAGGCTGATTATAACCTCTGGAGTTTTTGGTCTGCCTAAGGATTGAATGGCTCATGGGAGGAGAGGTTTCTGTATCATCTCACATTCTGCAACCCAGCTGAGGGAGCCCATGTCTCACATGTTGTCAATTAGTACCTGTTTGATTTAGTGTGGAGGTGGAGGACAGTTCCTTGGCATCTTGTCTGTAGTTCTGTGGATGTTAGTCACGAGTTTGTTGCACTTTGTGAAGCTGGGTACCTGGTGGGTAGGCTGCAGGATTTGGAGCTAGAAATTCCTGACTAACTATATTATCTTGTGGTTGATTCAGCCTCTTAATGGTATGCTTGTTCGTTGTTCCTCCTAATGTTGAAGTTAATTTTCTTAATTAGAATTATTCCCTTTGTAACATTATGCAACAGTGATCAATGTAATGACTAGGGAAGTGCACAGGTATCTGTACCTCTGACATTTATTTAATTTGATTTCAAACTTGAAACCTGTTAACCTAGCTAGATGAATATGCATATATATATATAAAACTCCTAAGTTTGGATCTGTAAGCTTCTTTGTGGTTTATGACACAGGTATTGCTGAGAAATACAAAAGTAGGTGTTAAAGTGGCAGAGCATCATTTCCTAGAGTTCTGCTGTGGAGGTTTACATTCAAATGTTGCTGTGAGGTAAATCTGGCTAATTCTTTGCTATGAGCAAAGATGTGAAGAACTACTGATTATTTTTTTTTAATGAGGGATATAAGTGTATTTGGACACAATGAACACAGGCATGGTGACCTTTCTCAACATGTGAGAGGATATTGTAGTAGTTGAGGTATTAGTAAAGTTTGTGGGAATCTATATTCAGATAATTTAGACTCTCTAAGAAATATTACCTCCTACACATTGCAGTAACTTTCTTGGATTGATCTATTTGCTAGTGCTTGGGTATCCTGATACCAGGAGGCAGAAGGAATTACTGGTGAACATATTAATGCTGTCCACTACAGGAATTCCTTCATAGTTCTTAGTGACATTATTATGGGAATTAAGTAGCTGGAGGTTTTTCTTTTTTCCTTCAGTGGTTTTATTAAAAAGGACTGGAGGAGAGCATTACAGTTGTGTGATACTTTATTCTCAGTTATAATCTCATAATTCTCTTCCTGTTTTACTGATGCACCAAAACATTTTTAGGCAGTTGATAGAGCTCTATTCCTCTCTCTTACCTAGATACTGAATGGGTGATTTAAATGACAATATTGATAAAGATCTCATTTTGCCTTCACTATTATTTATTTAGCAGGACTTAATTTCCGGACAGACATGATCTTTGCTTGCTTGAATTCACAAAGAAGTAAGAAATTGCACACAGAAAAATCATAAATGTGCCATTAGAAAAATAACAATATTCCAATCCATTTGTATGAAATTCTGCACATCAATATGATAGAAAAAAAGCTACAATAAAGTGCAATTATTGTGTCTGTCAGTTCTTTTCTGTGTGAGATACCTGTTGAGCTGCAGTTTGGGAGCTCAGTTACAGCATTCACTTGCTGCAAAGATACATTGGGCAGAACTCAATGAAAACATTGACAGTGGAGTGTTTGTTAAATATGAACCAGCAGTTGCCAGTCCAAGAGGGAGGAAAGAGAACAAGAGCAGAGTCATGTGTAAGCACCAACTCAGATGTTTAACATGTCTGAGCTGCTCTCAGCCTCACTCCCAAGTTTGTTGTGATGGATAAGCACAGAACTGACCTTTGGATTTCATCCTCCACCTCCTCTCTCCTCATGCCCAGGGTTCTGTACCAAATTTCTTATTTAATAAGAATGTAACTTTTTTTTTTTCCTAAATGTTTCAGTGTTCTGACCTTTCCTACCACAATTCCTTCTTTTCTTAAAAAGAAATTTCAGATGTTGACACTTTCCTCTGAAAAGAGCAGGGAGTTTCTTTGTGACTCAGAGGAGCTGATGTTTTTGGAGTTATAACCTAAAGGTTTTAACTGAAATACTCCTGTTTGAGGGATGCTTGTCCTCTGGAAGGGAGGTAGGTAATTCTGACAAGTGGTCAGCTGCTTGACTAACAAAGTGTTGATTGAACTGGAAGACACCTATTTTTTTGGTGCATTTGAGGCAATTTTTCAGGAGCCTGGGTTAGGAGGCTGATTTGACAATCTTTGTACTGTTTAAAAATGTTTGGTATAAAGTCTTGCTCTTTGATAGGGGATAATTTTGTATATTCTGTGCTTCCCATCCTATTGAATTTCAGGAATTTGAAAACTCAAGTTTTACAACTCAAAAAAGGGCTTTTGGGGCAACTTGCTTTTCTATTATCAGCGTTTAAGTCTGAAAGATATTTTAAAATTAAGTAATGTGTGTCTGGGAACTTTGTGATAGTGTTTTAGTTGAAGGCACTTTTTCATAGCTGTACTTTTATTCTTAGCTGTGAAAAGGGATGAATGGTGCTTCAGATACTCAAAACTGTCAATGAGCTTCTTGCTTTGAAGTGACATTTGTTGTTCTGTCTCTCCAGTTCGGGGCCCTTGCAATTTCACTCTGCAAAATCAGCTTTTCCAAAGGAAGTTTTTTTCTCTGGCAAAGTTAGGGTTCCAAAAATGCTGACTCTGTGATGAAACAGCAGTAAAAATAATACAAAATTTCCCCTCCCTCATTCCTTTAGATGTTTTTCTTTCTACCAAAGTCCTATATCAACATAATCCAGGGTTCTGAGGTGGAAGGTGTTTATCTGGATTGGGTGTGGGGAGTGATTGGTGAGTAGAGAAACTTTTTGTTTTATTTTCATGTGGAAAGACTTCAGTTCTTTTATTTTGCTTTTAGAAGTATGCCACTGAATTGAGATATTTTTAGTCCATCAAAAAGCTATAATAGTGGCTCTCGAGTCTCTGTATTTAAAGGTCTGGCTTTTCCAAATTTTCTTAAGGATGGTTTGATTCTTAGGAGTGCAAGTCTGTGCCTGTAGCCATGTGCATGTTATAATGAAATAACAGAAAATAATATGTAAGGAAACTATTTGCCCCATTGAGGAACTTGTTACTTTTTTACAAAAAATAAGATAAAAATCCAAGTGTGCAAATGATACTTCTTACTGTCTGCAAAAATAAGAGCCAGATTTTAGTTTTCTGTTTGTGGCTGTACTGTTATTAACAGATGCTGTCAATGGGAATTGCTTCCTGGGTTTACAAGAGTGAAATGAAGTCTCTCTTAATCTCTTTTCTCCTGTATGTAGATACATACATACAGTATATAGTATAAAGATACTATAATAACTAGACTGATATTTCCGTATTTGAAAAACCCGTATCTGTCATTTGTATAGGTAAATGGGAAGTTAAGAGTTTAGGGAGGAGTGCTCTATAATAGTCAGGATATGATCCATAGTTGTCTGATGGACATAGGCTCCAGGAGTCTGGGGACATCTGAAAGTTCATAAATCGGAGAATTCAAGTTCTTGGTCATTTGAAATGTTCAGCTTCTTTATGAAATATATGCCATTTTTTTTCTGAATAATGGAATATAGCTCTGAAGTAGTTAAACCAGTTTGTTGTATACAAATGTTACTGTGTACAGTCTCAGGCAGTGACAAAAGATCATGCAGGAGTTTGGTGTTATGTTCTATGTAATGTTCTTTAATTAGGCTTTTTGAATTAGTGGTGTTTTCTACATGGAATGATGCAGCTTCATTCCTTAGGCATGCTGCTTAAACTCTGCCATTCTCTGCAACATGCTTTAATGTCCTTCATTCACAAAATTTTCATTTGTCTGACTGACTAATCCGTCCTTTCTCTTCCCTAATAGTGTCTCAGTGCTTGTATTTAGTTTTTATTTTTAAGTGGCCTCCAGCTAAATAGGAGGCTACTTTAAAGGGCATTGTTTCTTTAAGCAAAGGGCTCTTAGCTGACATTCTGTTGCATCACTTGCATTTTTATTGAAGTCCAATGTCTATGCCAGTGAACAAGGAGAGTAAATAAGTTAAGATGGAGGGGTTGCTTTCCAGTTCATCTCATCATCTTGTTTTTAGTTTAGGAGCTGTATACTCTGTTCCACGTTTAAGTGGATTTTTTCTCCTCCTCCCACAAGTTTCAGGGGTAGCTGATAGTGTGTAGGGTGGGCTCCTTGAACCAGCATCCTTAAAGTTGGTGAATTTCCTCTGTAGATATCTCAATGTGTAAAATATGGATCAGAGAACTACAACATGTTTCTGTGTTTTTATTTCTGGTATTACAGTATCAGGAAAGAATTTGGGAGTACTATTTTTAAATTGGCCTTAAACAGAAACTAAAGGAAACAGCGCGGATTCCAGCCTTCGATGAAGCAACAGGAAGGGAAGCAATGAAAACCATAAACTGTGCTGAGTAACATTTCCTCTCTTCTGCTACACCCCCCACCCCCCAAGGGTGACAAAGTCTTTATTGAGCCTGACAGGATTCCTAATAAAAGCTGCATTCAATCTGTATAAGGAGCCTGCTGAATCACTGAGAAGCAAGTAATGGCATTGGGCTGGAGGGAACCTCCCACCTGGAGCTTACACAGCTTGTGCTCTGTGCTCCAAGAATCACCTCTGTTTGCCTTACTGAAATCTAGGCACTTTAAATAACAACTTTAATACAGAGAAACTCAGACGCTATCCAAGAGACTGTTAAAATATTTGTCCTGAAACCAAATCAGTGCTTCATTCTGGAGTTTGTTTCCAGCCTTGTTTCTGCTCAGAGCACTGAAAAGGGACAAGAAGCTAAGCAGCACACAAACAGGAAGGTACCTTTCAACCATGCAGCTTCTTTTCCTGGAGGATTTTGTACCTGATGATTTTTCTGAATGCTGTTGGAATTTGGGAAGCTGTTGCCATATAGTTTAACTGTTGGTTCAAAGGCAGAAATGTGTGTCTGTTTCTTTTAAAGTATATTCTCAGTCACGACTGAATCTCTAACATATCTTCAAAAATACTAATATTTTGTTTGCTCTGAAACATATAAAATATGCATCCTGCCTATGCCTTAGCTTGGAAAAGGAAAGGATGTAAATCCATCAGTCATCCTTTGTGCTTTTGTAGAAGCAGGTTCTTGTGTGTGACCCAGGGAATCCTGGGTGGCTCAGCAGCCTGCGTGGGCCGGCTCTGGGGAGCCCTGAGTGAGCCAAGCATATGTTCTTGCAGGAGGAATTTAATGTGTTTGGGGTGGATTGAGAGACAGGTTTTGTGCAGCTCCCTGGGACAGGTTTGCATGTGAGAGCAATCTGTCTGGGACTTGCTGACACAGCTGGTTTTACATGCAGCTTTGAAGTGCTCTGCTGCAGGTTCCTGCTCTTTCTCATTCCCTGAGCAAAACTCTGCTCTGACTGAATAACACTTGCCAGTCTGCTTTCTTTGGGAGCCCTTGTTTCAGGTTCAGGGTGGATCCAGGGTATCTGAGAGGCCCAGGCTCAGGGATCTGGGAGCATCCCTGCGTGCTGCAGTGAGCAGCTGTCCCTTGGCCAGTGCAGCTGCTCCGGATCTGGGCTGACTCTGCCTCTGGCATGAAGGACAGAACATGACAGGCAGTGCTGAGGGGAGTCTGGGGGGATTTATCACTTCCTCAGCATCCCTAATACCTGATTGCAATTACTGAGGTTGGCTCTATGTGAGATTAATCAGAATTTACAGCTATGAGGTCATTTCAGAACAATTTATTTTCCTTAGAAATAGACCAGATTTCCTGTTTAGTGTTGAATAATAATAGTAATAATAATATGTTACTGAAACACCTGGCTGGGGTCACATAAAATGAAACATTAGTTTTCTGTTTTGTGTTTTTGAGGGGCAAAGTTGTTTTGGATGCTGTCATTCTATCCTTGTTTCAGAGCTGCTTTTATATTTTTTAAATTGGTTTTAGTTTTTTGGGGGGGTATTTTTTTGGTTTTTTTTTGTGTGTGTGTGTTTTGTGTTTGTTTGTTTTTATTTGTTGTTGTTGTTTTTTGTTTTTTTTTTTCCCCCCACTGCTTTTACCCCTTTTACCTCCTGCTTTAAACACTGCAGGAAGATTTGTCTTGGACCTTGTTGGGGACTTAAAGCATCTGGATGCAGGTCATGTGAATTACAGTTGTGCTGGCTGGAGTTGTTGTTGGTTGGGAAACTTTGTGGTCAGAACTCCATGTTCAAGCCCACTGTTGTTCCACTGGAGCCTTAGTTCCACGTTTGTAAAGATGCTTCTTGGATTAAAGGCCAGAGACTGGGTGAAAAGAGGGTGAAGCAAAAGGAAATGATACCTACTTGCAAATTTTGCTCATCATTGGTGTTGGTGCTTGTTCAGAAGCATCCAGATCTTGGTCATATTTTAAAAAGGTGCCAGTAATGAAATTTAAGGGTGACCACCACTTCCTCAGCAACTTTGAGTCTGGATTATATTTTTCTGATGGTTTTTCTGGCTGACTGTGCTTACTTCTTTATTTTAAAAAGTTACCTCTTAAAAATTAAGAAACTAATATATCACTGTCCTTGCAAAAGAAATATGAGTGAATTATTTTCAAATAAATGTTTTGGGATGAGTGGGTGGTGGTGGTGGTTAGCTGGTGGCTTTACTTTTGTGTAGTGAGATTTTAGTTGATGCTTCTTTTATTTTCTTCTGTTATGGTGTCTCTGAGAGTTAGCATCTGGCAGGGAAAATGAGAAGTGGTCTGGGTATTCAGGTGGCTCACTTCTAACTATATTGGCATGAGGATGTTACCATAAAAGAATATATATTTATATAACATGATATAGTTACTAAAATCTCTGTGTTTTTGTACCACCTTTGGTTGAGCAGCTGGTTCAGCTTTTTGCTGGAAGGCTGTGTGTGCTGGAGCTGATAAAAACTGGGAGAAGCCGAGGCTGCTGCTGACCACACTTTTGTGATAACAGTGCCATCCTCAGAGCCATCCCTTGGTTTCAGCTCTGCTGCAGAAGCACATGCTGTTCCAAGCAGTGTACTCTGTCATGGGAAGAATTTAAAGACACAGATGTCCTCTGCTTTTTTTAAAGACATCTGCTGTGAGAACTGGAGGCAAAGAATGATCTGACCCGGGCAGCTTGGTGCAGGATCACTGCGGTCGTGGTGTTCATGTTTCCTCTCTATGGTATAGAAAATCTCCTTTCTCACAGGATTAACAACTGCCTGATTACTCTTTGCTCAGTTTCCCACGTTCCCTTGAGTTGCTAGAGCTGCAGTCTTAGCTAGTTGAATAGATAATGTGAGTTACTTTACAGTCTGTAAATAACCTTAGTCAAGGTTGTTTTCTGTCAAAGATTGAAGAATCTGTTGTCAGCACAGCATTTGCAGGTAGATCCTGTGCTTCAGTTTCAGCTATTATTTCAGCTGATGCAAAGCTCTGAAGAAAAGTTTGCAAAATAAATTCATACTGACCTTGTTCTTTAGCTTAGAGCATGTGGAGGAATTGTGTTTCATCAATAGTTGTGCCTCAGTTGGATTTTCGCAGAAAAAGTAAAGAGATTGTAAGGAAGGATATGGAAAGGGCTGTAAAATTCCAGCAAATGTTTTGTGCTCTGCTGATATGATGCTGAATGTTGCCCTTTGACATCACTTTTCATAGTGAGTATCAGAAAGTATCTGTGCAAATAATCTCTACCCTTTGTACTGAGGTTATGTGCTTGTCCACTGTTTATAACTGCTGTGGTGAAATAAATATATTTAAAAAAAAAAACTGAAAATCATATTAGAAGTTACTGTAAACTTTAAGTTAGAGAAATAAATGCTTTCGGCTCTGTTGGAGGAGGATTTTTGGGAGTGTGGTGCAGTTGGACTTCATCCTCTGTCCACGAGGTGGCCACAGCCCCTGCCCGTGTCCAGCCACCCTCGCATTCATTGATGTGCTATTTTAAGCTTAGTCTGAAATGAGTTTTAAGTACGGAGGAAACTTCACAAACTATGACTGATTTTCATAGCTAATGGTAATTTTCATTTTATTGGGAAAACCTGGGATATATGCACCACATGTACTATACCCTCCCGTGTTAGAATCTGAAGTGGCACATGAGGGAGAGGAGGAATTCTGTCTGGTTGCATCTATTTAAACAAACAAAAAATTATTTCTACCAAGATGTGGAAAACAGATTGGATATGTACATTCAAGGTAGTGGCAGGAAGAGGCACCTCACAGCTCTTCCCAGGAGATTGCTGTTAGTTCTCTTGCTCGGTGGCACCCAGAACCACCTTCTCTGTGTGACTGGGAGGAGGGCTTGCTTTAAAAGTCAGTATTCTAGGGAAAGCATTACAGGTCCTGATTTAAACCACCTATAGAAACTGCTGTGTGAGTAGCCCATGTGTTTAGCTTGTTGATACTCACCTGGCTGTGTGTAGTGAGTTACATTTATCATGTAGTTCATTATTTATCAGCATTAGAGCTGATAGTGGGCAGTGTAAGTTGAGTGTCTTCTGCTGGGTGAGGGAAGAGGAACCTTTGCCTTCCCTGTGCTCTGCTCAGCTGTTCCCTCTGCTGCTCATCTCGACAGATGAGGTTGGAGTTGGGGGATGCTTTCCAGACATGTATCCCTTTAAGCAAATGTTTATCTCTTCAGTTTGCCAAGTGTTTGATCATGGGGCTCTTCAGTGGATCAGTGCAGCAGTCTGAGTGCTGCAGGTGGAGTGCAGGAGTCAGTCCAGGCTGAGTGAACTTGCAGAGGGGCTGCATTCTGGGGAGTTGTAAAGAATCATTTACAAGTCAGGATGTGGTCATTTTTCATATGCAGAAGTTAAAAACTTTGTGATTAAAAGGGGAACATAGGCTCTTGTTCTGCTTACAGTTTTCTGTAACTCATAACTACAGAACTGCTTGTCTAAAATGTTGTCAAGATGTTCTGTTGCATCTTAGTCACAGTTATGTAAAAAAGGACTGGAAAATGTAGGAAAACCTATATAGACAAAATGAGTTATGAAGACTTTAAAAATTCAGCTTTAATTTTAATACTATTTACTGATTCTCTTCTGGCTACCCAACTTTCACAGGAGTTGTGAGTATCTTCCTTTTGGCCTGGGAGAGCCAGATATTATTCACTACTAAGCCACTGTATGTACTGAATATATGGTTGCTGCATTTCTGTGCCTAATGCTTACAGGTGGAGCAGTTGAGGTAGTCCCCTGCCCAGAAACAGGACAAGCTCAGAAATGGAGCTGTTGGTTATCTGAAATGACCCTCTGGCTGCCAAGTGCCCACCTCTGACAGGCTGTGGTGTGTTTGGAGTCTGTCCATAGCTAGTGCTCCTGGATGGTTTCACTAACAAAAACATGTTTGTGGCAGCTTGCATGGTTAAAATGAGATTGGACTGTGTGAAATGAGTGCTTTGTAAATGTGTTACAAATTCAGGCCTTCTGTTTAATTTTAATGGGATTTGGTAATGACATTTAAAAAAAAAAATCAGAGTTTTATTGGTTTTACATGGTCTGCAATTACGTCTGACCTTTCATTTGATACAAGAGTCCATATCAGTTATACTGCTAAATATGGACTATGGAAGCCAAAGAACTTTTCTGAAGTAAATCCATTGTAAATTCTGAGGCTAGCATTCATATTGATTTATCTTATGTAAACACTGGATAAATGCAGCACTTGAAAATTCAGAACATACCTTGCAAGGCCAAGCTGGGGAGACTGCCCTGTGGTGTATAATGATTTTGTTGTGCGCGTTTTTGGCTCTAACAGCCCACCTGTTCAGGACAGTAAATTAAGTGCTGAATAGCCCTAGTGAGCTGTTCCCTGCCATGTGGTGCACCATCAGCACAGATATTTTTGGGACTGAAGAGGATTCTGTCTGGTGAGAGGTTTAAACAGCTGTATCTCCTAATTACAGCTTCTATGTAAAGTTCAGTTTATAAAGTGAAATAATCTTCATGTTTTAATACTTTTGTTTCTGTGGTTGCTAGTGGATGACACTAATGTAATATTGACTAGTGGCAGTCGGAGTGAGAGACCTCTGAAGCTTTATTGTTTTCATCTTTGCCAAAGAGTATTTTGGAGTACTTCTTGGTGTTCCAGGCATGGACTGGGCTGAGCAAGACAGAGTAGGATGGTGTAGTCTGTAGTGGGCCTGCTAGTTAGGTCTGAGGTGGACATGAAAGAGTGCTTCCCCTCCAAATATAACCCCTTTGCTATGAAAAGGTACTCTGGTACCTTTCACTGGTTTTGAAAAATTCCTTCTTTAAAGAGGTCTTAGAAGGTTTCAGCTATTTTTGACCTTGGGTGAACAGGCCTGCTCTGTTTGTCTTATCCCATGTGTTGCTTGCTGCCATATCCATTCACATAAATAATATTTTCAGAGATATTTTTAAGAAATTTTTTTTTTCAGGTCAGTTTTTATGTATCAGTTGCACTTCACTCTTTTCACTGCCATAGCTCAAGTGCAGACAGGATTCTTCAGGTCTGTGTGTGTCCTGGCCTATCTATTTATGTGGGCTTTGTATAAATCTGTGTAATTTAGTGCAGAATCTGAAAAGTAACACCGAGTGATTAGATGTGAATGAAATTGCTTATGTGTTTTTTTTTCTTTTTTTTTAGGACTTGAATACTATCTATTCTTTCCTTCATGGGCTGGACATACTATCACACTTCAGGGAGCATCAGCTAAGGTGAAGTACTCTGCAGTTTGTGTTTTTTAGCACACTTACATTCACGACTTTTTTGTGGAGATGAGCAGAGCTTTTGTCTGCCTGCAGTTTGAGGTGGCAGAACATTGGCCAAATCCATTACTGAGTTAAGTCACTGCCACAATGTGGCACAAAATCTAAACTAATTAGCTCTTCTAAGAAGGAAGGCAGAGCTTGCTCCCATTTGCCTACAAAGGACTGTGTAGACAGTGCCCTGTCTTAACTCAGATTACAAAAGGTTTTTAATGTTTCAGACGTTCTGATGGTCTCAGAATCCATAAAATGGAAGGCCAACAAAGCACAAAAAGTGCTTTGGAAGTATTTTAGTTCCTTCAGTTCTGTTGCTATGGGTAATTCCAGTGTGTGGGAGTGATTTAAACACTTGGAAAACATGCTGTATATTATCTATTTGAATAATGAAGAACACCGTAATAATTTGAATTTTCCAGTTAAGCACATCCTTTGTTTAGAACAAAAGAAATAGTTGAATTTGAGGTCTTAGAGCCTGAAAGTGATTCTGCTGAAATGCGGTGATTAATGTCTTATGATCTTTGGGGATTAAAATTGAATTTAAACTTCTCTTCCTCTTCCCTCAGAATAATGTCGTCAAGTGCCCGCTATGAGAGGTACAAGGGCAACCAAGTTCTCTTTTGGTGAGTACCTGGCACTTGTTGGAGTTCTTCAGCAGAAATGTGGGCAAACCCAATGTTCTGCATGTTGTTATATGTCATTGGCTGTTCAGTCCTTGTCAGTAACTGGTTAAAAGCTTTGGCAGAGGTGGTTGTGGCAGTGTGCAGTGTTGGTGTTTGAGAGGTGCCGGTGCCCTTCCAGCCCAGCCCCAGGGACAGCAGAGGGGGTGTGTGTGTCAGTGACACCGGGTGACAAGGCAGGCGGTGTCCCCTCTCAGTTGGTGACACAGCTCAGTAGGTGGCACTGTATCCCTGGAGCTGGCACTGCCTGTGCTGGAGAGGGCTGCAGCTCAAACCCCAGCACTTAACATTGCAAAAATCGATATTTTAGCTTATGATTCTCTAGGTTCTACCTGGGAGGTAAATATACTTTTATTTTCCTCATATTTTAGCATTGCTTATGGCATATTTGTCATCTCACAGTTAATCCTAGCTTTCTGTATAAGGCACAGCTTCCAGCACACATGAGTCTAAATGAGATGCCAGCTGCTCCTTGGTGTGGGGGGTATGTGTGACCATAGTAGCAGGTCAATATCTGTGTGTGGGGTTGTGTGCTGTCCTGTATTTATAGCCTTTGTGTATACTTTCACTGGAATAAAATGTTTTCATTAAAATTTTCATTTTAATAAAATAAAATTTTAAGCAGAGTTAAATGTCAAAATGTAAAGTATAACAAACATCTCTTATGTGAATGTTTAAAAAAAAAATCCTGGTCCAGTTGGAGTTCCCAGGTTCTTATATTAAATTGGTAGAATGATAAATCATTATTTTACTACAATAATATTTTGGATAACATAATTGTAAGGTGCTGTAAGGAGAAGTACATATCTGTGATTTCTTTTCTTACAGCTCAGAAACTATTGCAAGATGCTGGTATATCCTGCTTTCTGGATCTGTGCTCATGAAGGATTCAATGTTTTTGCCACCTTGCAGGTAGGTAAAATAACATCTTGTTGTCATTTAAGGCAAGGTTTTTTTTAAATAAATGCTTCCTATGTATTTGTGTTACCGCAATTTTTAAAGAATTTTAAAATAATGTAATAATTTTGGTTTTTCTAAAGTTTGATAGTGAAATAAATGTTCAGCTAATTCAATTTAAATTTTCTCAGACTTGTTCTGCATGTTGAAATTTCTTTGTGTAATACTGCACTCAATCTAGTTTGGCTTTTTAAGTTTGCAAGAAAATTTGTGGTCAGCTTATTACCATGGGGTCTCTTTGAACAATTTGTGCTGAGTGTTCTGGATAGTCACAAAAATATGACTGCAGATCACATAGCTGCTGCCATTTGGTCAGAGGCTGTATTTAATGGCACATATGATTTTTATGTGCAGCAAGAAGGGGCCAGCAGCATCAGCTGTGGAGAGCTCGTGCCAGGAGTCCATCTGTGTCCTGGGGCTGAGCCACAGTGAGCACTGACATCCTTTCACTGGAGCACATTATTAGACTTGAGCTGAACTTGGGCAAGTAATGCCCTGAGTACCCAGAATAATACTCTGCTTGACCTTGTAATCACTCATTTTTATTTCGCTGTGTTTCACTTGACTCAGCAGGAGCTGACCATGAGTGCACAGACTTAAGGCCAGCTCCAGCTTAGATACATTTCTGTATACTTGAATTTCATAGTGTGTGCTAGTAAGAACATACAGGACTGAATTTTTCAGCTCAGTTAGTTGTAGGCTGGATATTAAACACTTAATGCTCCTTGAGGGACTGAAGGTCCTTGAGTGAAATTGTCCAGAGAAGCTGTGGCTGCCGCTTCTCTGGAAGTGTTCAAAGCCACTCTGGATGGGGCTTGGAGCAGTCTTGTCTAATGGAAAGGGTCCTTGCCTATGGCAGGGGGGTGGAACAAGATGTGCTTTAAGGTCCCTTTCAACCAAAAACATACTATGATGAGTCAATTTTAAGTTCAGGAGTACCAGCAGTGAGGATATGATATGCTGGTATTTGCATAAAAGCTCTCTAAAATCATTGTTTTGGAAAACCTGGAGTAAGTGACTTACAAGAACCATTGGCTTGTAAGGTTTCTTGTGCCTTTAAAAAGAGAAAAGCAAAGTAGACCTGTTAACAGTTAATTCACAAGATTACAGCTACATTTATGATGGATAATGAAGGTGGTGAAAGGGTCATCTGTTAGATGGAGCTGCTGGCAGGTTACAGCTTATAAAGGGTGGTTCCTGGGGTATTCTGTCTCCTTCGGTGGTGAGATCATGTGGAAAGGAAGGGAATGGGCTCCTGAGGGGTGTCTAGGGCATTCAGCTCACTTCCTTTTTGTTTGAAATACAGTCATATTCGTGCATTAAATAGAATGGTTTTTTTTTTTCCTTCAGTACAGTGGGATAAACTTCAGTTACTTTCCCTGTTTGGAATACCTTATCTGTCACATTTCTGGTTGAGGGAACTGCAGTCATCAGACACGGCTAATTTCATATGAAATAGTGCCTTGCATAAGTTAGTGGTATTCTTTCATAATTGTAATTAGCAGTATTTTTGTTACATTTGAAGTAATACTTAATGCCACTTCTTATTCTTTGTCCCCAACCAAGTTCCTGATTATGTGAGTCATGCTGAATGGAGGCTTAACTACACATGTATAGGAAAGCACAATATTGCCTTTATTCTCATTGCCTCAGGTATTACAGAGCTATTCTGTATCACAGGAAACACAGATAACTTGCTGCCATATTCTCTTTGCCTGGTGTGCATATGATCCATGACTTGTAATATGTTTGTGAAATAAACTATGAGCGAGTATGCTGTGTGGGATACTGCTTTGCCCATGCAGTCATTGTTCAAAATTCAGCATTGCACTGGAAACTAACTGCCCAGCATTAATTATATAATAACAATTATACAGGAAACTGCTGTTACAATTGATTGTTAGTGAGATCCTTGCAGTCTCCATAAATAATCATGGCCACTGGGAGGTGGTTATGGTTTAATAACTGTTTGCTGGTGTATCCTCAGAATACTTGTTCTTTTTCTGTCATCTGCCCTGTGATTACCTTGATGGATAGGAGGAGACTGTAGTAAACAACTGTAGACTTAGCCTGGAGAAGATGCTATCCTTGTTTTTGCCTGCCCCCTTTCATCCTCTGTCTATCAGAGCTTTGGGAAACCTTATTTTTTTTCTGCAGAACTCTTTGAAATAAAATATTCTGTGGAATCCTACCCGAAAGATGCTTAGCCCCTGGAAAACATAAGGAGGTGGGCAGTTACTGCTTTATTAACTTTGTCTGAATAGTTGAATGACTGAGGTTGGAAGCTGGGGCTCACTGTGCTTGAAAAGGGCTTTTTTATTGACTTGATAAACTTGTATTCAAGTTGTCATTCAGAAATTGATTTTAAAATTGAAGGAGTAAAGCTTCCATCCCGGCACAATAAATCTATTCAATGTTCTGACACTGATGCTCATGATTAGAGAAGCCCTGCGAGATTTTTAAGGTAAGATGAGATCGGTCAGCAACACCAGGTACAAAGATGGCATAATCTTGATTACCCTATTGCCTGGAGAATGGATTTGTTAATAGATTTGGCATAGGAGGAGAAGAATTTGCTTCTAACATGAAAGCGGTGGCCAGAATAAAAGAATGGGATTGAAGGACTTGTAGAAGGAAAATCATGTCAGTAAGTTAAAGAGGTTTTATGTTAACCTTGCTTGTTAATGAAGATAATTCATGTGAACAGGATATTTGAAGGAGATTACTCACAGCAAGATTAGCCATAGGAGATATATCAAGGACCTGGAGGAACTTTTGAAGCCAATTATGTGGCTGACAGCCTCCTACAGCTGTGAGAATTGAACCTCCAAGGGAAAAATACAAACTCTTGAAACATTCAAGATGTAGTTGTACCAAAACAAACACTTCTCTTTTCCCTATCCTTCCAAAATCTCTCAAGTGGAGAAAATTGGAATCATTGTTCTACTCATATAGTGCATTAGTTTCTTGGCTAAAAACAATTGCTTTATTTAAAATGGCCTTGTGGTTGTGTGGTGTCTTTTCATGACAGTTGTAGATGCATCAATGACTCAGTTAGCCATTTCTCTTTTCTTTAGTGAAAGGAGAAGACCCAAATGCTTAGATCAAGAAAATGGTCGTAATGAAAGAGGAACTCCAGTTTTGCATCATGAATAACAGCTTGGGTTGAAATTATTTTAGCTTGTTTTGTATTAGTATTTGTGAGTAACAATATTTTTATTTTGCAACTGACTGTGACTTAATAGTGACTGTTAATAGTGTTTACATCTATTCTGTGTGAAGTGCCAGAAGCACAGAAAACATTGTGCTTCTACAGGACTGTCAGTGACGTAAAGTAAGAATGTGAAATTAAAGATTTGCAATTTGAAGAATTTAAAGATTAACAAAATGCCATAATTTAAATTTTGATGTATGTAGCTTTGTTTTCAAACATATTTATACCTCAAATGCACTATCTAAAGTCAGATCAGTTTTGCTTCTGAAGCCTGTAGGGCTGCTTTCTGCAAATACTTGTGAATTTGTACCATTGCTGCAAAAGTAAACCAGTGGCTCAGAGCTGCTGGCAGCTCCTCCCAGCTTCTGGCAGTGCAAGGTATACTGGTATTTTTGTCCCCTGATCCTTCCTTTTCAGGTTTAACTTGAATACTGCATCTGCTTAGACTGCACCTGCTATATCCAAGCTCTGTCCCAGTGCTCCTCAAACTCTGCTCTTCCTCTTCCCCATCTCCATCCCAGTCCCAATGCCTGGAGTGTGAATAGTGTTTTTCCTCCCTCAGTTCCCATGGTCTGGATCCATGTGTGCCAGTCCCCTGCTGCCATACAGTAAACCTAATTTCTGACAAACTGGCAGTTGCCAGTAAGGTTCTGAATTGTGATAATTGTTGCCATAATTGGGATTTAAGTTTCTTACTGTGTGACTCTAAATATTGCAGTCACAATACAATACAATACTCTGAGGGTATGTTTGCTTCACACTGGAAAGCTCTTCCCAACTAACTGTTGTGGATGATTTTCTCTGCTCTTAAAGGGAGCTTCAGCCTTACCTCCCTGTGCTTATCAAGTCTGAGAGATTTAGTACTCAGCACAGGATAAAAGCAGTGGTTATTCAGTGCATTTGTGGCTCTGGATGAGGTGATGTTTTCCTTGGATGTTTCTGTTAAGTGGTGGCTGTAACTTGTAGCAGTGCCTGACAGCCAGTAAGTGAAACAACAACTTGGGAACGCTACCAATAAATGTATTTGTAAAACTAATTAATTCAGATAGAGTTGTTCAGATTTAAATTCTTCTGGCAGAGCTAGTGCTGGCATGAAAATACTCCGAGGGAAAAGGGAATGTGGATGAGAAGAGGCAGCTCACCAGTGAGAAAAGCTCTGTCCTGGTCTCCCTATGTGTTTTGGGCTTGCTGATGTTGAGTAAGGGCTGGGAAGGTGCTGCAGACTAACAGTACATAGTGCATCTTGTTTGATATAGACTAATCTTCTAAGAAAGTAAAAAAAAAAAAAGAAGAAAGACTGTGTTCAGACCTGTCTCAGCTATATGGCTGAATAACCTTGTCTATATTTCTCCTTCTATTCATGGTTCCTTAGAGCAGCTACCCTTTAGAAATTCTGTGGACTGCAAGGGATGCTGATTGTGCCACACAGTTTTTTGTTGGCTAAACTTAATTGCAAGAGAAGGGAAATTAGAAGGAAGGGATTATGTATGGTTTGTTTATAACTAAAATACAATTTTACTAAGACTTTGCAAACAGGAAAGCTGCACAGAAAGTGGTAGGTGAGACACAGGCTTCCTCAAAGGGTTGTCATGTTCGGAGTATAAATTAATTAATACAGAGATCTTGAGCTTGCAGCCTGCAAATTGAGTAGCATGTTATACAGCCTCCAAAATAATTTCCAGTTAGAACTTCAGCAGGCTTAAGAGATAAACCTGCTAAATGTTGTTATTGAGAGCTAATGCAGAAATGGGTTTTGATGACTGAGCATTAATTGAGATAGGTATTTTGCATTCAGCCATGTATCTTGTGGTGTCTGGTTTCCTTTAAACCATTTCCTGATGGAGTTAAGTATTATAATATTTTTCTAATGAAGTTACTTTGAAGAGCTCAGGACTTGCACAGCATATGATATCTCATAAACTCTGCCACTTGCATTTGCTGAAACTTTTGGCTCATGCTGATGGACCTTTTTCCCATCTCCTTGTTCTTTTTCACAAATAGGGGCATTTGGGGCTGCTCAGCAGCTGCTGTGAGGCTCCTTCTGCACCTGTGAGCCTCAGGCAGCTCCCCACCAACCAGCCCCATTCTTTAGATCATGGCTGGGCTGAGACAAATCTAGTGAAATTGAGACCTCTGTGGAGATGCCAAGAAAAACAAATTATTCCTATGAGGATTTTGATGTTGAGTATGCTCCTGTGTCATGACTGCAGAGCAGGAAGGGCAGATCCTGACTTTTCTGTCCACAGTCACTGTGGCTGTTAATGCTGTTGTGCAACTTCACGGGTTTTCCCTCAGTGTTATTTCCCAAACAATAACAAATAAATTTAAATATTAAATTACATTTTTAGGGTAATTAGACTGGTGTTTAATAATACTAATGGTTATTCCAGCCATTAGTATACTTGTGTGGTACATTCATTGGTAGCAGAATGCATTTTATCTTGGATCTGATCAACAGCAACTTTGCAGTAGAATCCAGGGGTTTGCTAGAACAGCTGTTCTGCACAAGAGGTACTCTGCAAGGAGAGGAAAAAAAAAGCTTTTCATAGCATCACGGAATGGTTTTGGTTGGAAGGACCTTAAAGCTTATCTCATTCCAACCTTTTGCCATGAGCAGGAACACCTTCCAGAATCCCAGGTTGCTGCAAGCTCCACTCAACCTGGCCATGGACACTTCCAGGGATGGGGCAGCCAGAGCTTCTCTAGCAATCTGTGCCAGAGTCTCCCTGCCCTTCAGTAAAGAATTTCTTCCCAATATCTCATCTAAACCCTCTTAGGTCAGCTTAGAACCATTCTCCCTGTCCTGGCACTATATGCCCTTGTAGCCCCCCTGTACTGGCACAAAGTCCTATTTTCATCTGTTAAAAAAACAGCCAAACAACATGTTTATTCCTTATGCATCTTGTCTCTTCCAGGCCCAGTTGTGCCCTTCTGTACAAAAATCTTTTTGCATGGAAGAAATGCATGCAGGTTACTGGATAAGTGGGGTCATGGGATTCACTTTGCAGTGGCGAGTACAATTTATCTTCATCATTATGTGCCTAAAAGCAGCCTGACAGGCAGACAGGCAGTTTGAGAGACAGGTATATTCATAAAAACAAAATACCTGCAAACTCTTTGCTTGTTATCTTGATAAACTGGTCTATCAGGGTCCTGGCCTGTTCTACATGTAATACAGTACTGAGTATTACTGCAGCAAAACTCCTGCAGGTACCTTTATTGACAGTCACAGATAACTGTGCATTATTGACACCAATTTACACAGACAGGAAAATGTTATGATTTTACAGTTCCTGGAAAATACAGAACGTGAAGTGCCTGACATCCTGCCACTGATAGCTTTGATGTCTGAAATATCTGAAAATATTGTTTCAGGATGTAGTAGAGAATTGTAAATTTGAAGATACTTGCTGATTAGTGTTGAAACAAATAAGACAGTCTCAGTCTCCATCTGTTTGTAGGCTGAAAGCTCTGCAGGACAGGCTGTGTTTTTACCTTTAATGTATGTATGATATTCTGAGTAATGAAGAATGAGAAGCTATCAGTATTGAAAAGCTTGAGCATATTGATATCAGGAAATGTTTGAGTAAAAAGTGGTGGCTGTTGCTTAAATTCATCAGTTCTGGATTCCAGATGTATTTCATCACCAAATACTCAGGTTGTGCAACAGCTGGATATAAGAATTTTCAAAACATTTGTGTTCAGAAAGCCATGTTTGTGCTCATCCTGTTTCAAGGGCTATGATCAAAGTGTGTTACATTGGAGGAGTTTCTAAATAGTTTATAAAAGAAGTTTTACTTTAAAAAGAAGTTTTAACACCTTCCTGTTCTGCGGAATGAGCATGAGTGTTGAATGGGAGTATTCTCAGGTACAGAAGGCTCCTCCAGTGATTAATTTATTCTATTCCCTGTATCTATCAGTGCAGTCAGGCACATGCTCGGGTGCCAGCACTTCTAAGGTACTCTGCAGTTGCTGAGAGGTGAGCAAATCACGCAGTGGAAAAGGGACAGATGAACCAAGGAATGTCACAGAATCACAGACTGGTTGGAGTTGGAAGGGGCCTTAAAGCTCATCCAGTTCCAGCCCACTGCCATGGGCAGGGACACCTCACTGGACCAGGATTCTCCGAGCCCTGTCCAGCTGGCTGAGAGCTGTTATCTGCAGGCCTGGGCTTTTACATTTTGGTAGTTCCAGTCTGATCCCACAGCCTGGTATGGATATCTTGCCAGTTTAACTTACATTCTTTTCTCAGATTATGCAACTGCTTAAGCATTTTTAATTATGAGTAGCAGTGAATTAGAAGGAAAACACAATTTCTTGCAAGTGAGGCATCCATAAATCAAGGATAAACAAAGCTGCCTTTGGTATATGGAAGACATTTTTTCCCCATGATGGCATTGCAGACCATTGAGTGAGTGTGTGAAAATTAATGATGCAGATGAAATACATGAATATTAAGTGACTGGAGCATACAATAAAATAAATAAAAAAGAAAATTGTAGTGCACTTTTATAGTACTAATTTTTTTCTAGGTTTCCAGCAGTGACAAGCTATAGAATGATACTAAATTTAAGACATATTTAAATATCACACATGTATTAGCAATGTCAATTAAATTGTTCAGTCATTTAAAACTTTAATGGTTATACCAGTGGTAGTATGTCCTTTGACAATTTTTTTGTTGTAAATAGAGCCTAATTTACATCAGTTTCATGTTTTCTTACACTTTCAGTGTTAATTTAAATTTTTAATTAGATTCTTTTCCCCACTCTGTTAAAGCACTAAAGCATGTGTAATGTGCTGTACCTTTGTGAGTCTTTCCCAATTTTCTTACGTATTTTGCCACGTGTGACATCAGGAGGCTGTAGTGTTTTTGAGATACACTTTTGCTTGGGGAAGCTGCTGTGATGGTTGGTAAGCAGAAGTACTGAAATGGGTTTCTTGGATTGGACCTTTGCAGGAAGCAAACCTGACCCTGGGAAAGGTTGTCTGTGGTGCCAACTTGGGTAACCAAAAAGACTGAGTAATAACAGCTCCTGCAAACAGCACTGTGAGTTCTTGATGCCACAGCAAAGTTGTCTTTTAGTACCAAAAGATAAGGTTGTTCCATCTCTTCCAGAGTTATAAGTACTTTTCAGAGCTCTCTCTTTTGATAAACAGCATGGTTCAGGTTTGGGTGGGTCTTTAATCACCACCTAAAGACTTCTCCAAGTGGATGTGCTGTCACAGAAACGTTTCTTCTTCTTTGAAAGAATGTTCCATGTCAAAGTTTGCTCTTGTTTCCCAAGTGGCTTTTCTCTCCTCCATTTTTAAAGCTTTGTTCAACTGAACCTTTTCTATTTACAAACATTTAGGAATGAATGTTGTTCTGAAGCCTTGATTATAATTGGCAGATTAGTGAAGTATATTGATGTCAGCAAACCTCTTAACTGATAGAGAAACTAAATATTTGTATTCTAGAGGAAAAATACATAATAAGTCATTAGGAAATTTAAAACCTGTGTTGTGTATGTTAACTAAGAATGTTGAAAGTTGATATTTTCAAGACATAGTGGTAGTTATGGCTGGGGAACAACCACATGTGACCTCTTCTTTGGAAGGAGCTGTGCTGTGGAGTAATCAATAAACCATCCATGGTGTGTACCAGGAAATAATGAAACTTGACCTATTGACTTGTTAATATGAGCAGTTTATTCTTTAGGATTAGCTGGGTGGGTTTTGTCTTTGGAACCTGATCCTTTTCCAAGTGTTTGGTTGTTGTAAAGTGCCTGATGGAGCAGAAATGATAGGGCCAGGACTGTGACCTTTGTTCCAAGAACCGTTCTTGTACTCATTAGTGCTTACGGCCATTACTTAATTAGCAAATGCTGCAACATCAGCAGAGGGAGGCTGGACAGTGGCTGAATTTGAGGAATGTGTTTATGTAAAACAAAACAAAAAAGAAAACAACTCCTCCTTGACCTCCAGAGTTTGAAAAAATCTTGTCACACAACAAAAATACTTTGCTTGAACAACCTGCAACAGGAAATTGGTGCTTTTTCCTGACTACAGAGGATGTAGCAATAGTAGTAATCTCTTTTGTCATAAAACTGATAATGAGTATTTCTGGATTGAAAAAGGTGCAAAACCTGAAATTGCACTTGCACATGATTCCCTTGTAATTTTGGTGTTTTGGAAAAAAAAAATCTCTTGTCTTTCGTTTTCTGCTATAAGGAATAGAATTATAAGTTATTTAACTTTTTTTTTCTTTAAATTGAAAATGATCCCATGGCAAAGTTGAGCTCAGTTTGGTTTGTAGTTTGTAGAGAAATCCTAATGTGGATTTCAGTGCATCTTAGTGTTGGAGCCGACAATAAAAATGATAGTTCTGTATTTTCTGAACTGAATTAATGGTTGTAAGAGTGAGAATAGTTTAGCCATTCTTTTTATGTGTTGCAAAAACACAAGACTCTCATGCCTGAATCACATGCTATATGGAAAAAAACATGAAAGAAGGCATGAAAATTTGAACTCTGAGTTTCTTATTATAGATGTGTGAAAATGCCAGTTTTCTATGTGAAACTTGTGCTTGTCTGGTTTGGGTGAGAAAGTTTTAGTTGTCATGGTGTTTATCATGTAATTTAAATGTATTTTTCTTTTCCTTCAGTAGACCATTAGCAAAATCAAAACTTGACAATGGAAGCTGCTGTGCTCCTCTTAATTGTAATTCTTTATCCTAACTGGATTGCACTAATAATAATTTCTCTGTTGCAGTAATCTGAAGCTTCCCTTGAATTACTTCAGTTTCAGGAGAATCACAGAATGATTTGTGATAGAAAGGATATTTAAGCTCACCTGGTTCCAACCACCTGCCATGGGCAGGGACACCTTCCCCTATCCCAGGCTGCCCCAAGCCCCATCCAGCCTGGCCTTGGACACTTCCAGGGATGGGGCAGCCACAGCTGCTCTGGGCACCCTGTGCCAGGGTCTCACCACCCTCACAGGAAGAGTTTCTTCTTAATAGCTAATCAAAACCTCCCCTTCTTTAGCTTAGTTTAGTTTTTTTAGCCTCAGTTTAGTTTTTTTAGCCTCAGTTTAGTTTTTTAGCCTCAGTTTAGTTTTTTAGCCTCAGTTCAGTTCCTTAAATTCTTTTCCCATAGTTGCATATATCCCACAGAAGTTTTGGAGTGTTGTTTATAAACACGAGTCTTTTTAAGTGTTCTGTATAAAGTGGTGGTGGTTTCAATGGATCTTTGCCATCAAGATGACCATATATGTAACTCAAATCTTGCATGGCTGGAGTTTAAGATGTACTTTTTAAACATACTCTCAGTGAAAACAGCTGAAGCTGATCAATTTTTTACAGGTTTGTCTCCACTCTTGTCTTAACTTCCTTCTAATTCTTACGTTAATCCCTGCTTTGCATTAAGCAGTTCTTCAGTTATCTCACCTGCTGGTAGGTGCTAAAACATGATTGATGTTGACAGTCTGAGTTTGTAACATGGCAGCTGCAACCACTGAGCTGCTAATCCATCCCTGTGCTGCTCATCAAGGCGTTTGTTTTGTGTGCTGGGGTTGTGGAATCACTTTCCTTCCTGCCCAGGGAGTGAGTGGGTCAAGCATTCCCACCTCAGGCTGATGGGTCAGGAGTGAAGACAAGCTTATTTAATACGTGAAGCCAGATCTGTTCCATTCCAGGTGCCAGTACAGTGACAAATGGATTGATTTGAGAGGTTGTTGGTCTGTAGCACACCCCACACATCCCCCGGCAGCGTCCAGCTCAGTCCTCTTTTGCTGGTAGCTCCAGCACCCTCAGATCTGGTTGCACGGTGCCTTCTCCAGAGGTGATTTCTCTAAAGTCACCTCTGTTGTTCAGTGTCTGAAGGAAGTCTCCTGTTAGAGCTGATGAGCTGAAGCACATCAGGTTGTTTTAGCTGTTTTCCTCAGCTGCTCTGCTACACTGCCCATCGTGCTTTGTTCCATTTGTGTTCTTTCATACTTCAAGAGAACCCTCACCATGACCCAGTCCTTGTGGTGGTACAAGAAGCAACATAGAAACAGAGGTCACAAGGCTCACTGTGAGGAAAGAGGTTCTCTGTAGCCCCCTTTGCTGGGAGGGTGAAGGGCTGATGCAGAGAGGGAGCTCTAATTAAAGATGCTCTGTGCTGAGTAGTATTTTGGAGTCTTTGGAATTTATGTATATTTGTTTTTACAAGGCCCGTTTAATGTTTAATTAAAATGTACTAAGGTTTTCTTGTCAGAAATGAAATGTATTATGAGTGGTTGTGAGTATCTGCAAGTAATAATGATTTTACAAAAGAACATTCTTTATATTTGGACTTTACATAGCAGGCTGTGATGAGGGATGCTGAATAAATTAAAATATTATGGTAATGATACTATCTAATTAGCATTTTTCATACAATAGTTTTCATCATTTTTTCTTTGTTGTTTTTTATTTTTTAACAACATGGACCATTGCCAGTTATTTTTGTTACTGAAAAGGTAAAATAGGCTGTTCATCTCATTCCTTTTTGTTTGCTTTTTTTCCATCCCACTCTAGTTTTGGCAAGCAGTCTGGAGGAAAGCGAGGATGCGAATGTATCATATTGGAACCTTCAGAAATGATTGTGGTAAGGCAGATTTTTTCACATGTATTTAAATCTATTGCTGGTTTCAGCAAATTCTTTCTCTTTTGCAGCAGAAAGCTTATTGTAAAGTATTCTATGAAATTGCAGTAAAATTGCCTTGATTTCAATTATACCTATGGCTGCTCTCATAACAGCAGTAGCTATGTAAATTTAATCTAGATGGGTAAATGATGATGATGATTAGGTCATTCTTTCTAAAATTATGCTTACTTGAGTTTCAAAAGCCTAACAGTCACGGCTGAGCTGAGCATTCCTGAGTCAGGCTATGGCAGTCTTCTATCTTGAGTATTTTATTTACACCCCCATTCCCCATTGCATGGCTTTTATTGGTCACATCTGGGTGGAAAAGTGTTCTTCCTCCAAACCTTTGCAGTGCCACAAAGTGTGAAGGCTTGTAGGTAGGAGAAGAAACATGAGAGTGCTTAGCCAAGCTTGAAGGGTTGGATTTGTGACCATTCTTAATGTCCAGCATTCTGCTTCTCCAGAGCACTTACTGGTACTGCCAAGTGCATGTATAGATGCATATATATGTGCTTAGAGGTTGTAGCTTAGTCCTTCCCAGGTTGTTGTACACATGCTGTGAGCAGTGGCAATATTAGGATTGCTTTTCCATTGTGAAGACTGACATTGTATTCCAGCAGGGTGCCTGGGGACACAGGCAGATCTCTTCCAACTTTCACCTTAGATGTTTTTAATGGAGCTGGAACAAAGCTGCTTGTTGTGCTCAGAACCCACATGTCTGTTAATCAGACTCCCATCTCCAGACTGCTATTGATTTAGCTGCCCTAGATCTAGATATGGTAACATTAAAACTAATATTTGACTGTGTCTCTTACTGAGCATTTAAATACTCAGCTTCCATAAAATATTTGTTTCTCACAGTGCATTACCAGCAGGGATGTCAGCAGTGTCCTGTACCAAGTCCACTTGCTGTCCTTTGTGCAGCTTGCTCTGTGCAATGTCAGTCTGACTCTGCTCGTGGGCTCTGATAGCATCAGTAATATGCTCTGTGATGCAGCACATATTTTAAGCTACAGTCTGCCTTGAAGTGCAGGTTAAGAGTGCAAGAAACCTGTCTTCATCTCTGGAGTGAAACAGTTAATTTGTTTTATTCCGAATTGTCCAGTCTCTTTTCAAAGCTGGAATTCTGGGAGGGAGATTTATGCCTGGAGGGATGCCACAGGTCTCTTTGGGTGGCAGTGTGTGCAGCCATGTCAGGGGGGTGCCCCAGGCCCGCTGGTTTGCATTTGCTGCTTTGCATTTTTACTTTTTAGTTGCAGCTGCCAAGGCTTGGTGTGCTGAACTGAGCACGTGGTAAGCTCAGTGTGCCTGAGTGCTGTGCCTGAGCTGAGTCTTGCTCCTCAGTGCTGCTGTAGCAGAGTGAGAAACACTCACTTATCCAGTCATATCTATTAGCAGGTATTAGGGAGAAGTTCCTCCCTGTGAGGGTGGTGAGGCCCTGGCACAGGGTATCCAGAGAAGCTGTGGCTGCCCCATCCCTGGGAGTGTTCAAGACAAGCCTGGATGGGGCTTGGAGCAGCCTAGTGGAAGACTAGACCAGCCTGGTCTGGCTGGTGACTTGGGTCACTGCAAATACTTTTGTAAGTTTGTGTGAGAAATACTTCATGGGCAAAGGAAATCTTAAGAAATACCTACATCTTTGGTCTCATCATCATTGCAATAAAGAAAAAAGAAAACAAAAAGAAAAAAAAAAAGAAGATGGAAATAAAAGAGGAGCTTCTTTGCAGTGTGTGCTTCAAGAGAGAAACTGACCCCGCTGAAATATTTATGGAAGAATCCAGTGTTGTGTGTGTAACCTGAGTAGGCACAAGTGTGCTGGGTGCTTTCAGAGGAGCACAGTAGCTGGGGAAGGCAGCATTGGCCATGTCAGCAGCCTCACACACTGCTGGGTGATCCTGGAGACAAAGGCACAGCCAGACAGCTGTTTGCTCTGTTTGAAATCTCCTGAATTGTCTGTAATTGTGATTAAATGCCAGTGAGAGTATAAAGGCACTTGAAAGTACCTTATATCCTTCTCTGGAACTCAGTATAATTTTCCAGTAGAAAAATCAGAGAATTAGAAGTGCAGAGTAGTTTCCTCATTATATTTGTGATCATATTTTACAGGTAAATGTAGCTAAAGGTGCTATTGCCTGTATTTTCTAGGAAGCACTTAAAATAGTGTGAGCAAAAAGCATCAGTGTGGTGGCGTGCACCTTGCTAATGATCTTCACTGACACGAGGTGTACTTGAGTTTTAGTTTCCTGATTAACTCTTATTAATTTCTCTTAATTCTTTTATTTTCTATAGTTTTTAATTTTCAACATACTAATGAGGTTTAATACATAATGAATATTTATCTTCAAGCAAAATTAGTTAGCTGCTTTAATGGAGTTAAAGAACTCTGTAGTTTCCTGCTGGTGACTGATTTTATTTTTTTTTCCTTCTCTCCTGTCACTTTAGAATGTAAATCAGTTTTTTAGTGGGAATCCTCTGGGAATGGACCCATTTTAAAGGCCATAAAATGTGGTCAACTTAAGTTAATGAGCATAACAGATAGTGTGTGAATGGGCATTGTAACTCATATTTTTGGAGGCTGAGCAATCTATTAAATTAATAATAGCCCCATTTATCATTTAGGATGATGGCCCAAAATTGCAGCATATCTGGGTATGTTGAAGTGTCATTACTGTTGTTCCTTGGTGCTTTCATTTTCTTCTTCAGATCTAAGCATAAGATTTCAGAAGAGCATTGTGATATGTGCAGGTGGAAAATAATTCATTGCTGCTTTGGACTGCAGAGTGAAACAGGGCAGTCCTACCGTTTAGATTGGATATTAGGGAAATTTACTTTGTGGGAAGGGTCATGGCCTGGCCCAGGCTGCCCAGGGCAGGGGTGGAGTCACCATCCCTGGGAGGATTTCATGGATGTGTAGGTGTAGCACTTGGGGACCTGGTTAGTGGTGAGCCTGGCAGGGCTGGGTTGGATGTGATGATCTGAGTCCTTTTCCAACCTTAACAATTCTGTGATTCTGTATGGAAAATGAATTAATGGGAAGCAGTCTGTGGGACAGTGTCTCCATATGAGTTGATGGCAGCCTGGTTCTGCTGGCTCTGCAGTGCCAGGGAATCTGTTCTCTCTTTGCTCCCCTGCCAGGACCCAGCTCCCAGCACTTAGGGAGAAGCTGAATTCCTCCACAGGGCTGTGATGAGGGTGACACCTCTCTGCCAACAGGAATTTTTAGTTTTAACCAGGTGAAAGCAGGGCTGAGTGAGGTGCCCAGGTGTGCCTGTCCTGTTGATGCACAGAACGTCAAAAACAGTTATTGTGAATCACAAGTGTTGACAACCTGGTGGTCAGCTGGACTCAAAATACTGCTCGTGCTGGTGGTACTAAGCTGGAAGCTCTGTGGTGTGGAGCTCTTTCCTGGTTTCTGATTTCCATGTTGTTTTTGTCAGCAGCAGTTCACTAACCAAAGGAAGCAGGTGGTCTCATTTTCCGCCACTTGTTTGTTCTGACTTAGTGCTATCAAATAATTTATTAATGTTTACGTCTTAGTTTTCAATTAGAATTGAAAAAGAAAAATAATTTCTTCTGTCACTGAGTGTTTGTTTTAATTTAGCCGTAAAAATACCTGTTCAGTTTGGGGTTTCTTGATAATAAGGGTTATCTGTATTGAAAGAGTCTTTGTCCACCCCAGCAGTTTCTCAGGTCCAGGTTAATCTGTTCTGTTGGAGAAATTCGCTGCTTATTTTGGTTTCTATGATCTTGTAAGGCTGAATGCAGGAAAAAAAAAGATAATGCATTTATTGATGGAGATTACATGCAAAAATATAAAATTAAATCAGCACAATTCTGGGTATTTAATTAATAACTTTGTACAAATCCAAAATTCCTTATTTTTTGAGGACTTTGTGCAATTTGAGAGCAACATTTTTTCTAGCTAGAAATCCATATTTATGCTGCATGAAGAAAGACTTCTATATCAACCATCTTAGTGCATTTTTTGATCATACTGTTCAGAAAGATTTTTTTGTTTCTTTTTTGTGTTTCTGCCTGCATCCACTTATTCTTCACACTCTTACACTACTGTGCTTACTGCAGTGCAGCAAATACATATCTTTGGTTGTTGTCCTGTTCCTCTGCAAAGAGGTAGTAAAATTATAGTGAAAAGTGTGGTTATCCCTTTTTCGACTCAGCTTTTCTGATATCTTTTTTGACAGTATTATTATGTGAGCTTCACTTTTCTAGCTTTTCTAACTGTTGTATCTTTAACCCATATTATTGGTGTGTGATTCCTCTATGGAATCAAAAATAACCCACAAGACAAACTCAACTGCTTGCACCTTCCTTTGACCTCAGACAGACCATATGTGTTTGGGAAAAGTGATGTTGAAGGTAGATGTAATCTTGCTTTTGTGATGGTGTTTGTTTGATCACTTTCTTGTTTCTGTCTGTTAAGTCTTTCTGTGTTTCATTTCTTTGTATCTTTTGGATTTTAATTTTAAGGTAATTTACTTGAGTATGTGAAGTGAGCTGTGTAATACCATACAGAGGCTCTTCTCCTGTTCCAGTAGTATAGTCTTTCTAGCCTCCAATTTCTCCAGTGAAATTTGGAGAAAAAAAATTAAAAATAAGCCACTGAAGATGGTAGAAACTTCCACATAGTAAATATATTGTAGAGAAGCTTCTTGCCTGCTGCAGCCTATTCGCATGCATGTCTGTCCTGCTTCCTGCTGGGAGATATTTTTCCAAAACATCAAAAGGAAATGGGAAAGGATGAGACTGCTTTTTATAGAAAACAAGTATTGTAGCTATTGAGATAAAAGGTTTCATGTTGGCTTTTACTAAACAGATAAATTTAGCTAATTTTTAATGTTTAGTCAGAGATAATATTTAACATCAAGTTACGAACAAGTTCCAGCCGTTTCTCCATAATCCACTGAAGTGATTAGGAGGCAGTATGACATAGGTGAAGTAGCTATTTGTGAAAAACTGGAATATTTGAAGTTGTTTAGCTGTGAATGGTATTAGAAATAAATTATGCTTTTAAAAATTACACTACTAAAAATAGGAAATGGTAACTTTTGTGTTGAAGATAAGCTTGAAATGAGCAGTGCCTGTAAGTCCTTCAATGATACATGTCGATGCAGAAGAGTTTCTGCTGATGAGTGACATTGTTTAGAGGATATCTGTGTCTTTTTTTTTTTTTTTTTTTTTTTTTTTTTTTTTTTTTGAGTACACTGTTTCCTGGAAGGAAACTGTGGCCTCAGCTCATTGTAAGGCACTGAGATCTGCAGCAGTGGTTCTCTGAGACAACCACAGTCATTTACTCCAGACAGGTTTAGCTGTCCCGAACTTATGTTTGTTCCTTCCCCATGAGCTTCGTACGGCTCCATCGGCTCTCAGTGCTATGGAAGAACTGGATGTTTAACCAGGAGCCTGAACATGTGTTTCAGGTGGAGAACTCTAAAGACAATGAGGAAAACATCTTGCAAAGAGAAGTGCCGCTGCGGCAGTCCCGCCGCAGGTACAGGAGGATCAACCAGAGGGGCGAGCGCCAGACCATCACGGACAACGTGGATTCCAGCAGCTACGTGTCGGTGAGTCTGCCCTGCCCTGGCCCATCTCCTGGGCGTTCTGGTGTCTGCATGGCTGCCTGCACTTTGTTTTGCTGACAAACTGGTGAAACAGTCCATGCTTGCTGGTTTTGAGAACACTTCTTTAGTGTTGAGGGGCAAGTGGTTTGGATTGGAACACCATAGGTGGAAGTGAAGGTGGTAATTGGAGAAGATGGGTTTATTTTGGTTTAGGGATCTTTATAAATAAATCTTAACATGCTCACTGGACAGAGAAATGGTCTTTCTTCATTTTTTTGTTGGTTTTACCTGGTGTACTTTTGGTAAAATGTAGGAATTTGGTGGGTTTCTTTTTTTTCCTTGATATATTTGAACTGTGGATTAGAGCTGAGTTAATTGCAAATGCAGATCAATACAGCATTAATGCTCTTGTACTTGGTTGCTTTTACTTGCTTAAAAATAGTATAGTGGTAGTTCAAACATCAAAAAGAGTAACAACTGATCTAGTCTTAAATAGAAGCAGAGACTATAAAGTCTGCACTGTGTGGAGTCAATTCTGTGGTTTCAGGGCTGCAAAGTGTATGTGAAGGTTTTTCTTCACCATTATTTTTCAAACTTCCTGCTTGGTAACAGGATATATTTTATCTAGACAAATAATTTAATTGAAAATAATTATTCTGGATAATTTGATCTGCTTTGAAAATCAAAGTTTAAAACCAGTACTAACGTTGAAGTACGTTGAAGTACAAGCCCAGAATAGTATTCATGCTCAGAAGAGGAAAAAACAATTTCTCTCCATTTCCCCCATCTTCCTTTTCATCTCCTCAAATGAGGTAGTAGACTCTCAGTTGATACACTTCAAAATATCTGATGTGTGCAGTCAGATATGAGCTTATAACTTATATGAGCTGATGTTTTTCTCTATGTTGGTAGCAGTTGAGCTGCAGGTGCTGATTTTAGGCCCTCCACAGCATTACTGTGTCTGTGACAGGAAGAGAATATGCTGCTTGAAGTTTAACATCTTCTGCCATCTCAGTTCTAGAAATGTCAAATATGTTGGATTTTGTCATTAGCAAGATATTAAATTAGTTATTGAAGCAGTGAGATGTTGGACCCTCCCACTCTGGGCGAGTGTGCATAAAGCTTTATTAGGAATTAAATTCCAGTCTGTGTAGGACAGAACGTATCTCTGTCTCTTTGGTGTTTGTGACAGTGAATAAGCACACAGCTAATAATTCTCAGGTTTCACTGCTAAGAGTAGGAGAATCCCAGGAGCAGCTGATGCTGGTGCTACCTATGCAGCTTGCCTGGGGGGATGCGTGAGAAGGGACTCTGCATCTTTGTTCTGAGAAAGACCAAGTTTCATGGCTTCCTGAATGATTTCAGAGGCTGTCAGTTACTGCTGCAAGGAGTCAGTGTGGTACACTCACAGGACTGTGATTAGTCAGCAGATCATGTCCTCATTAAGATGCTTCTTCAGGTTGGTCTGGTTTTTTGTAGTGATTTATTTCATTGTTACCAACAATGCAGAGCACCTGTAGTTGCTTGCTGCAAATCTGGTGGCTTCCTCAGATTTGTGGGGGGGGAAAATACACTCACATACACACACACACACATATATATATTTATTTATGTATGTATGTATGAGGCGTTTGATGGAAAATGGTATAAATTTCTTAAACCAGAAGCAAATTTGCTTTTTTGTCTGCTATTTATGTTAATTAGGAATATATAAGAAGAGTCCTGTAACACTGTTTTCCTGAATGAGTGAGTGCTGAGTGGCAAGGACTAAACAACTGCCTCTCTGCTACCAAATCTCCAAGAGTTTGGGTTTTCAGCAGTCTGAATTGAAATACCAATCCTTGCTTTGTAGACTGCAAGCTTCTAATTGGAAAGTGCCATACTCGGAGTACTTAAGGTAGAAAAAATAATTCATAACTCAGCAGATGACTAAGGAATCAAAACACAGTAACAAGCTGCCTGTAAGGAAGTAAGGAAAGTCTGGTGCCGGTATTTTCCCATATTCCATTATAAACTAATAAAGTAATAAATTTATTTTATGTATGGTTAGTTCTATGCTTATATGAATGTGCTCATACATTGGTTCCTAGTGATCTTGAAAAACAGATTTCATGGTGTAACCCTTTACATAGCCCATGAGAAAAGGGTAGAGTTATAGAATGGTTTGAGTTGGATGGGACCTTAAAGATCATCTAGTTCCAACCCTCTTGTATAGGCAGGGGATCAGGATAATGAGGAGGGTAAGTCAAACTTCCATTTTACAGGAACTTGCAATAAGGTTTCTGCCAGAGTGGGAAAAGTGTTTACAAACTCTCCAGCAGATTTCCTGTCTGACATAATGCTAATGAATGAGCACAGAGTTGTATTTCACTCTCCAGCCTGTTGCTGAGTGCTCTGTGACAGATGCTGAATGCAGCCTCATGGAGCTTTTGTGACTCCTGTGTGCTTGGGGAGGGCTTGGAGCTTTCCAGCCCCTGCATGGACTCCAGTGTGTCTCCTGTGGTTGATGTTGGAATACTCAGTATGACACCATTTAAGTTTTTACATGCCTAATCCCTCATGTGCAAGTAGTTTTCTGTTTTCTAAAGAAAACTCAGATCCTTTAGGTACTGAAATTCAGTAATTTTTTTTAACCCAGCTAGGAATATTTCCTTAAATATAAGGTTTCTTTTAAGGGTTTGCTTTTAAGGGGAATTATCTATGCAATCTCCATTAACTCCTTAGAATGTAAATCTCTGCCCATTAAATATACTGTGCTTATGTTTATGATTAAGGTCAATCTGTATTTTGTAAAACATTACCTATTGGGTTGTGACATGAGCTAACATCTACTTCTCACATGGAGTACTTATATTTTAAATGATTGTTACTATCCTTGAAGCTCTTCTTTTCTCTTATACCTCTTAATTAAGTAAAAGAGTTCTAGTTCTTGATTTAACTAGATATCTTCAGGATAGTTGACATTCAAATTATTGTGGGTATCAGAAATTTCTTCCCTCCCTGCCTTCCCTCAAATGAGCTAATGTTAAGAATGGATCATGTGGTTGGTTTTTTTGGTGAAGGTGTTAACATTTAGATTCCTTTGTTATGTTTTTGTGGCTTATAGAACAGTATTATTTCACAAGAGCATTGGCTGTCTGTAGAATTAGGAGTTGTTTGTTGTTGTTGGTTTTTTTTCCTTCCAGTTAAATTCAGTGAACACATGCTGGCAGTGTTCTTTCTCTTCCCTCAGAGTGAGCAGGTTTCTGTTTCTGTCTCTGTCTTCAAAGTGCCCAGTGTGTGACTTTGCTCTGGCAGCCCCTGTGCGGGGTTGGTGAGCAGTCTGGGCTCCCCTCCACATCCAGAGTGCACCCAAGCCATGCTGAGGTTCTGCTGGCACTGGCAGTCCAGCCAGATCCCAAGGACAGTTGTGTATTTGGCAAAACACTCAGCAGTGTTTTTTCAGGGTACACCATAGCCCTGCTGGTGTGAAGGGCAGGAGGATGTGGCTGTGTCACGTGCGAGGCCATGGCCACGGTGACAGCCTGAGAATGTGTGGCTCTCTGTCTGCCTGGGGCAGGTCTGAGCATCCCATCATTACATCAGATCTCTTCATCCCTGGGCATTTCTGGCCTTTTCAATTTTTGTCACTTACTAATTCTGCATCTTGCACATCACCCCCACAGTAACATCCTGACTGTGGGGGAGAAAGTGAGGCTGGACACATTTGGCAAAAGCTCTTGCTCAGAATGAATAGATTAGGAAGAAATGTGCCATTGGTGTTAATTATGCCAGTTCTTGCTTCAGATCTGATTTGCTAGCAGGATTGCATGCCTTGGTGGTGATAAGCATCCAGCCAGGAGCTGGGGTCATTGCAGCAGGGCAGTCACAATGGAGACGAGTGAGTCATTTCTATTCTTAGTCTGCTTCTCAACCCAATCAATAATGCAACCATGTTTTATGATTACAAAAGAAGAAAGTAATAATACAACCATGTTTTTTACTTACAAAAGAAAGAAGTAATTATGATCATCTCTGTTAAACTATATCCCAAACTTCTGTGCTCATGCAGTAGGAGCTTGCAAAACTGCAGCCAGAATAACTGCAAGTGACTTTTTAATGATAATGCTTAAAAAAATTATAGTTCTGGTATAAATCTTTTAATTTATAAAAATTAAATTGCTGTTTAGATCTTGCATGAAGTAATAGGAAAGTAAACAGTTCAGTTATTTATCATCACAGTTAAAAAATAAAACCTAAGATTGTAAGTTTTGCATTCATATTTCTCGCAGTGTTCAATTCCAAACAGAGGTTAACAATTCAATACAAATTTCCATGTGACTCAAACCTGTAAACTCAAATCTTTTTTTTAATTTCAGTAAATTTTTTTAAAATTCATGTTTATGGTCAGTAATTTGAGGCTGTGGACTCCCCATCCCTGGAAGTGTTCAAGGCCAGGGACTTGAAGCAGCCTTGTATAGTGGAAGGTGTCCCTGCCTTGGGTGTTGGAACAAGATGATCCTTAAAATCCCTTCTAACCCAAGCCATTCTGTGAGTCTATGCATTTATTACCCACATACTTTTTTTTCAAATGAAGAATATTTGTAGCTCTAAAAATAGTACATATATGATCCAATGCCTATTTCTGTGGAGTTGTGACAACATACAGAATTTTTTCAGCTGTTAGGTTTATTGTAGAGCAGAATAAAGAAATTAGTACCAAACTGTAGTAGTAATCCACTTCCACATAGATGCAGTTTTTTTTAACTACTGTAAGAGGATGATGAGGTTTAAAAGATTTATTATAGTACTGCATTTTATGGACAGTATCTTAATATTTGCATTAAGTAAAATTTGTCCTGGAGCCTTGTAGAAGCATTTATCTTCAGAGAAGTCTGTTGCTGCAGACTGCTTGAGTGGCAAGTTTCTTGTTCTTTGATCATTACTTAATGTAATCCTGTCAGAGGCTGGAGGTAGAATGGGGGATCTCATAATTGGAGGGAATTAAGTCACATTTCAATATACTGGATCAAACCATTAGGTGCTTTACCATCACCAATCCTTTTCTTTTTAAATGCTATAAAACACTGTGGGTCTTTTATATTCTACTTTTAACTCCCAGGTGAATTTGCTGATATGGTACCTTTTATTGATCTAAACCAAGTAAGACTGACTTAGAGCATGTCTCCAGCTGCCTGCTGTTAAACCTGGACATTGTATCACTGGCTTCTTTTTATTTGGAATATCAGTTAATTGTGATGAGGCTGTGGCTGAAATGACTAGTTCTTGAGCTGGAGGAAGGGTCTCTTTGCAGCTTCTTGCTTTTTATTGTGTTTGTGTCCACACTTTCTCTTTCTGACACTTTTTAAAAATACTTGACAGAATTTTCACTTTATTAACTAATGACAGGCTGAGGGAGTTGGGGCTATTCAGCGTGGAGAGGAGAAGGCTCTGGGGAGACCATAGAGCACCTTCCACTGCCTAAAGGGGCTCCAAGAGAGCTGGAGAGGAGCTTGGGACAAGAGCTTGGGGTGATAGCCCAAGGGAGGATGGCTTCAGGCTGACAGAAGGAGTCAGTTTAGGTTGGTAATAGGAAGAAATTCTTTACTATAAGGTTGGTGAGGCCCTGATACAGGTTGCGTGTAGAAGTTGTGTCTGCCCATCCCTGGAAATGTTCAAGGCCATCTTTGCTGGAGCTTGGAGCAACCTGGGATAATGGAAGGTGCCCCTGCCATGGCAGGGGCTTGGGACTGGTTATTTTCTACGGTCTCTTCCAACCTAAACCATTCTGTGATTCTGTGAATCAAAAGAAAATTCAGGTCTTGCTGAAATCCGTGGGTCTTGCAGTGCACTTAGGAGGATACAGAAATTAACATTGTTGTTATCTAGAGATGTTGTGTGATACAAAGAGATAGTGCAGGTTGCTTCTTCCTGATGCTGTTTTTTCTCTGGTCTCCACCTTTTAATTTTGCATTGCCTGGGTGGGATCCCAGCTCTCAGGTGCTCAGGAGCAGGCATGTGCTCAGGTTCCAGAGCATGTGCCAGAGCCAGGTACCCCGTGCTGGACAGGACCCTGGAAAAGTCTACGTATGCTGTCCCTGTTTGCAGCTCTTCTGAACTGCAGTGCTACGTGTTTCTAAGTTCTGTGATCAAAAGCAGCATCTGCAGTATGTTCACTTCCTGTGTGGGCCCCTGTGAGTTTGGTTTGTTGTGGGCTGCACACAAAGGACTTGTGGGCGTGGAGCCGGCGCTGTCTGGTGGAGGAGATGTACATGGATGGAGCCCCCCGCTTTCTGCAAAGGAAAATTACTGCTAGGCTGGGCTTTGGGTGGGGGAGCAGGCTGTGAATCAGGCAGTGGGTAAGCAGCTTTGTTAACGGATGGTGTAGAGGTGTCTGCTTCCCAGGCCAGACATCTGGGGAAGGGTCTGCAGCTTGAGTCTTGATGAGGAGAGGCCGAGGGAGCTGGCAGGGCTCAGCCTGGAGCAAAGGAGGCTCAGGAGGCTGGAACCACGTCAGGGTTGATCTGTTCTCCCAGGTAACAAGTGAGGGGATGAGCAAAAATAGTGTCAGGTTGAGATAGGGAATGTTTAGGTTGGGTATTAGGAAAATTTCTTCATAGAAGGGGTTGTAAAGCATTGAAACAGGCTGCCCATCTCTGGAAGTGTTGAAAAAATCTGTGGGTATGGCAGTGAGGGCATGGTTTAGTGGTGAACATGCTGGTGGTGCTGGATTGATGGTTGAACTTCCTCATCTTGGAGATGTTCTCCAGCCTTAACAATACTGTGATTGTATGATTTTACTGGTGGAGCTGGAAACAGCCTCTGGCAGGGTCCCACTGGCATGCGGCATGGGAACCTGTGCTTGGCATCTTGAACTCGCCCTGGTCTGCCGAGGTGTCCTCGGGCACTTCCCTCTGCTCTTGTAAGCAAGGGGAAAATTGCCAAATATGTGTTCTCTCATACTTCATTTTACATATTGATTTTGTCTGCTCATTTTGTCAGCAGTGTTACTTTCAAGGGCTCCTTGAAAGTCTGCCGCTGGTTATGGTGGTCATTAGCAAAACACCAATCCTCAAAGTGTGCTGTGCATTAAAAATCTTCCTAGGAATTTCCATAGACCAGTGGTGTTTCCCAGTCCAATTAATGAGTGCTTGCAGTTTCAAGTGAGTAATGACTTGAGTAGGCTGTGAAGAAAGTACGAAAATACTTAATGAAAATACTGCCCTTTGGTTAAAATCTGTGTTTTTCTGATTTTTTAAAAAAATTAACAATGTAATACAACATGTCAACCCAAATTTAGGCATAATAAAAGTGGTTGTTTTTCAGACCTTACATTCAGGAGTTTCCCTAAAGATTTTACGGACTTGACAAGCAGGTAATATGTAAACTGATATACAGGAATCAGCTCAGTTTGGAGGTGGCATGTGCAGCTGTGTAACAGCAGTTAAGAGGGATGCACAAATGAAACTACATCAGACTGAAACTCAGGAGGGGTTATTTTAGGCAGGCACCTGTACTTACTGAAATCTGGCTGCTGGCAGTAGTTTACAGCTCTTCTCATAGCCCTGGGGACAGCCTGTGGTGGGGGTGATTCCACAGTGTTGGGATGTGGCATCTTTCTGCTGCTAGGGAGAGCTACACTGAGGTTGGTGATAGAACCCATCTTCTCTGCTCTTCAAGGCCAGCTTGAACAAAGCTTGGGGAGCAGCCTGGTCTAGTGGAAGGTGTCCATGCCCGTGGCAGAAGAGTTAGAACGAGATGAGCTCTAAGGTCCCTCACAACCTGTTCTATGATTCTTGCCTCAAAGAGCTGTTTTTGAACCTTTCTCCGTCTTGAGTAAGTTTAGCAGTCAGCTGCACATCTGCTCCCTCCCCTGGTGTTGGGGTGATGATGGGCCCTCTGAACCCACAGCAGGTTTGTGTGTTGCCCTCCCCTTGCTCAGGAGAGTAGCAGAACTGCACTTGTTTGTGATAATTAAAGAAAAACTTGTGGATGTTTTTTACACTAATTTCCTGCTTGCAGTCTATCAGTCTTTTTGCCTGGTGAGCATTTTCACCAGGAAGCCTGGAACTGTTTGGAAGCAGATACAGAGCACAGTTTGTTCTTTGTGGGGAAACCATCCTGCTCTGTTGAGTGGGATCAGTCTGGAGAGTTGCTCAAACCTTGACCTCCGCTGGTCTGACAGTACTGTGGGAGGGATGTACTTTCATGGCAGAAAAACCTTTCAAAACTTGTAAATACTTTGCAAATTGCTACCACAAGAAGTAAAAATTCAGTCACTGACAAATTCAGTCACAGTGCTGACTGAAAGCAAACCAGTGGGAGATTCCAAATCAGAACTGTAGTTTAATAGGAAAATTAAAATAAAATGCAGTAGTACTAAACCATTGGCAGTCAGAATACAACCTGACACCCTGTGGATCAGGGTGTTGGCAGCAGTCCCATTAAAAGGTGACTGCAGCCCTCCTGCAGTGACAGGTTCTGTTGGAGCAGGGATCCTGCAGAAGGCTGGAGTTTTCCTCTGAAGGTCCAATGCTGGTGTAGATGGGCCTGGTCTTCCTCTAGGAAAAGGCTGACTGTGGTGTTCCAAATACCAGATTCTATCCAGGTAGGAATTCTTGGCTCCTCCCCCTGGGCAGAGCATCTCCCAATGGGATGATATAATTTTATCAGCCACGCAGTGACACTCACTGGCCCATTAACAGAAAGTATCTCCCCAGAGGGAGGATGGGTCATGGAAGAGATAAAGAACACTGCCCCACCTGGTTCCAACAGATGGTGATAGAATACATACTTCTGGTTACATCTTGCATTGCAACCTAAGACAGCTCTCCACACAATAACCAGTTATTTGTGTCTTCTTTTACCACATAGACAGATTTACACCATTGTAGAAATTAATTCAGTTCCTTGGAAAATGCATGAGAAAATATTTTATGTAGCATGTTCAGGGAGTTAATCTCTGTTTTGATGGACCCTAAGGGTTTGGGTGGCAGTTCCAAAGTCATTAATTCTTTATAAGCAAGCTCTTATGCAAACTCGATGGAGAATGATGTGTGAGGGTTGTACCCACTGCTCATAACTGCTTTGTGTCACTTGGGGGTTGATGGTAAAAGATGCTCTGCACCAGAGAGATGTTTTGTTTTTTTTGAAGACTTAAAAATCTTTTGTGTATGAGTTGCAGTTCCTTTTCTGATCCTTGTTTTTAACATTATTGTTTCAATCTCTTGAAATGACATATTGGGTGGCTTCTTGTAGGGAAATCTGACAGGGTAGTAGCCAGCAAGCTGGTCTCCCTGTGTGCAGGGAGATGGTAGCATCCATGGATCTGTTTTTTATTTCTTGTCTTCCATCTGGGCTGCTTCTGTCCAATATGCTCTATTCAAATGTAACAGACTGGTTGTAGTCTCACTTGTAGCCAGCTCAGCCTTTCACTTAGGTTTAGGTTTCTCCTGCCTTAGAGAAAAGTAGTCCTGTGAAGGGTTATTTCGTGTGTTAGCCTTGTAAAGTTGTAAGTTGGAGTTGTTGGTTTGGATGTCACATAATGATGAAGGATTTCTTTGAAGGGCTGTGATGGTGTTGTCTTCAACTTAATGTTCAAGGTAAAATGGATTTCTGATTTAGAATATGGAAATTCACGTAAACTCAGTCATGTTCTTCATAAGCCTCATGGACCAGTTTAGAGATAGAGAATATCCTGAGCAATTCTCAATAAAAATCACCATCAGGAAATGTCAGTGCATAATTATAAGCATTTGGATGCTCTGTTTTCCTTGGAAAAACTTGGCATGAAGACCACTGCGTGTAGGAGAGAATAGCTACATAAGTATCCTTGGTTTTGGCATAGAACTGATTACTGTCTAATGACATTTAACAGCATTCCTAGTTTTAGATTTGATACGCGGCATCTTTCTTAATACTGATATGTCTGATAGATAAAATACTAGACTAAATGGGACCATCACTGTATCTTGTCATTATTCCTTACCTTGTTCTTGCAAGTGAGACTTGCTTTTTGTCGCTTGAGTTTTACTGGGTTTTGTTCTTATGAGATTAAGTTTCTAGTTGAAGGTAAAATAGCCACAATACTCTATTGTCTTTATGATTTTGTTTCCTTTGAAGTTTGTTGGCAGTTGTGGTTTGTCAATTGGGAGTGCAGGTATGGTATCTGGCTTACCCTTTGCTTTATCTGTCAGATCAGTTTTGCAGGTTGGGTGAGAATAGCTGGGGTTTCCTGCTGTTTTGCTCTCCGTGGGGGGAGGACCCCAAATGACGCTGGGGAAGACTTTCTCTGAGCATGCTCAGCTTTGCATTTTTAAAGGTGGTAAAGGCTAGATTTTACTAAAAAATTATGAAGTTTAGAAATTGCTGTACTGTGGTGCTCCATCTGATGACAGAGGCTTTGCAGAGCTGCTGTAGGGTCTGTGCTGTGTTTCCCCAGCATGGCTGGTCTGGGGATCCAGGTCTCAGGATCTGCAGACCCTGAGTGCCTGGTACCCTCCCTGTTATTCCCTGTTCACTCTGCTACAGAACTGAGATAGTTCTGAGCCTGGCTGGTCCCAGCCTGGGTCCAGGGCTGGCTGAGCTGCTGGCATGAAGCTGTGCCTGAGCACAGGCAGGTCTGTCAGGGTGAGACTCCTTCACCCTTCAAACTGCATGCACTGACCACTAATAAATGAGAGTTTAAATGACTGTTCAAAATTACCCTTGCTTAGGAGAGAAATTTTGGTAGGAGGAGTTATGTTGGTAGGAGTTATGTTCTTTCATAACCCTACCCTCTTCCCACTTGCAGGCTTCCAGTTTAGTGTTGAGCCTCAAGCAAAAAGACAAAAGAAATACTGAAAGTGGCATTTTCATGATTTTTTTTTAACCTCATCTGTGGACTTAATGAATTATTCTCAAGGTCGTTTAATTAGAAGCCTTTTTCTTGTGAAAGATGTGGTTGGTAGTACCTTACGTTTTAACTAGGCTTAATCTAATTCTTTTAACCTGAGATGCTGTTTTGAATAACTGAGGGAAGAAAAAGTGGTATTTTGTATCAACTTTTGCAGAATGAGAAAAAGACGCATGCACCTTTTATGGGCTTTACAAATGGGATACTCCACCTGGCTTCCCAGGTCACTGTCAGCTGAGGAAATCACAGGCAGGTCCATGTTAGGTTTGGGAGCTGTTGTCTCCCAGGAATCTAGATTTGAGCCTAGATTGAGGTTGTGTTTAGTGAGCAAAATCCTAAATATGTTTGGGAAATTTTGCTGTGGGATATTAGCTATTTTGTCCTTTGTGTGTCTCTGAGGGGATTCAGTTCCCCAGACTGACCTTTTTGGGGTTGGTATCCACACCTTTTCACCACCAGGGATTTTTGGGTTGCAGACCTTCCCAGACTTCCCCACCCCTTGCCAAAATGAGATGCCAGGAAAGAAGGGAGGAGCGTGATATGAATCATCTTGGTTCAAATCGTTGAAAAGAACTTTATTTGTGTGAGTCCATAGCAAAGGGGGCTTCCCCCTTCCCCACCAGTGCCGTCATCCCTGCTTGTGATGCGGATCATGCTCTGCCCGGCTCTGCAGAGTGTGCGAGCGAGACAGAGCTGCAGGAGAGAGCTGTAATTTATAAACGTATTATAAACCATATAAATCTGAATCATTTTAAATAGAAGATGACCTTTCCCTGCTTAACACAGCAGCTGAAAAAAAGGGTTGGGGTAGTGTGAAAGCAGTGGAGAAATTCAATCCATGGTGCCTTTTTATTGTTCCTCCTGTGTTGCTGGTGCTATATTTAGAAGCTTACATCACTTAAGGAATGATGACAGTCTCTGCCCTCCCCCTCCCGCTCTCCCCCTGCTCTCCCTCGCTCCTTCCCTTAGGATGGATCATGTTTTCATACTACTTATGAGTCCTACAGATCTTGGGGTAGGGTTTTTCTACAGCCTTTTAGTGAGTGCTGCCGTGGAAAGCGACATGTGTAAGGATGCGATGGCACCACGGAATGTTGCCCTGAAGGGGAACAGGAGCTTGTGGTGCTGCTTTCCCTGCCTCCCTTTCCTACAGTCAGGAACAGGGTGGAGGTTGTATGTTTTTTCCTTTCTTTTCCTGAGAAGCCCCAGCGAGGGACTGACCATGCCACCACAATACAATGAGTTGTTTTTGGTGTTTAAGTTCAGAGGTGGGGAGAGCCTCTGAGCAGCATGGCAGTGACACTGAATCCAGAGAGCTGTGCCAGCATGGCAGGGTCTGCAGCAGGCTCTGCCTTCTGCACCCTCGCTCCCCATTGCCTGTCTGTCCAAAAAGATGTAAAGTACTCAAATCTATGGAAATAACCTCTTGATGCAGGTGCCCTTAATGCTAAAATATTCCTGCATTATGCTGCTATGTTTGGCAATTTCCACTCGGAAAACTCTATTAAAATGAATTATTTTAGCCTGAAACATCTTTGCCTGAGTGTGTGCAATGACAGATCGCCTTCTGAGCAGCGATTGCCTTCCCCAGCCCCCACCACGGGCTTGGAGTCAGGGAGAGACCAGAGCTGCTGCCCTGGGAATGGGGGGGCAGTGAAGGTGCCTGCTCATGTCTGAGCACTGCAGGGAGCAGCGTGGCAGGGACAGTGTGACAGCGGCCGCCTGCCTCCGAGGACAAAAGGACACAAGTCCTGAAGCCCAGCTCGAAGCCCCAGGCCCCTCGGCCAGCAGCTCTGCCGTGATGGCTTTGAGACCGTCCCAGTCCTCCCCGCTGGAATTGCACAATGGGCTTTTCTTCCTCTGATTGATCAGGAAAAAGTCCTGCTGCTTGTGGGGGTACCTCTGCCAGCAGCTGCCGGTGCTTCCCGCCTGTGCAGGGCTTGCATTTGTGGTGTCCTTAAATAGGGGGAGACTCTAATCCTGCCTAACTGAATGTGCATTTAAATTATGAAAGGCTTTGCTATCCTTTTAAAAACATCTCATTTTTCAGTGACTTATTCTTGTTAGACAATTAGAACGTGCAGATTTGGTGAACAGTCTGGAGGATTCAGGTAGCATTATGGGAGGATAAAGAGAATGATGCAGAGAAATCTATGGAGTGGTATTTCAGCATGGAAGTAAATCAGTGTTAAGGAACAAAGACTCCCTTTACTACAGAGATTGTATACTGTTTTTTCTTTAAGATCTTAAAACTTGGATTCTGGCTTAAAATGTGACTGGTGATTTTCTGTTTGTGATTCTGCTCAATGCTGCAGCTCTTCTCAAGTATTTCAGTTGTGATCACTACCAAGCCTTTGTATCAGATTTTTTTTTTTCATCTCACAGTTGCTCTAGTTTTGAGATTTGTCATTAAACAGACGATTTCTAAAAAACTTACATCCCCGTGCTGCAGGGAGCTGGGGCTGCAGAGAGGCATGCGTTAAAATAAATAAATAAATAAATGAAAGCAGAACAGGGTGGGGGGATGCCCCAAAAGCCGGGGTGTGGAAGTAGGTCAGGTTTTCCCCCCACCCGGGGCTGGGTGGGCAGGGCTGCGCAGCGTGGGCTGCAGCCCCCCGGGACCCCTGCTGCCGCCGAGCTCATTGGCGGCACGGCCACAGGGATGATGTCATCTGCACTTAAAGGCAAAACCAGGAGGAAATAGAATTTCGTTCCCATTATTGAGCTGGTGTTTACAGTAGTTGTAAAATATGGCATCTGCGCCAAAATCTGTGCTGGATCGGGTTTGCCGCACAATGCAGCAGGATGAATCCGGGAGGTGGAGATCTGCCCGGAGAGCTATCAGGGGCACGCAGGCAGGGAGAGGGCTCTTTCAGCTGCATGGGCTCTTTTCTCCCTGATATAAATTGTGATTATGCTAGCCATAATGCAGGTAACACCACATGGAAGAATTTGGGTGTTCATTGCTGCTGAGGATTTGTCACTGTAGCATTACAGACGTTTAAGATGCTTCTAAATACAATGTTACGAATTATTAGAAAAGAGGCAATACAGTTGTGTGTAAGATGAAGCTCACATATCCAGGCTATTGTTTAGTATTGAAAAAGCAGTAAAAGAAACCGCTATTTGTGTAGCTGTGTAGTGCTTTGTAAAAATCTAAAGTAGTTAGAATGCTTTCAGCTTTTAACAATCAGACTTCATGTTTGCAAATTTTGCAAGTGCAGGATTGAAGTTCAGATTATCCTTTATGTTTAAATACAAATTAAACACAGTAATATTTATGGACCCTGGTTGCATTTATTATTTTTTTTGTTTGGTAAGAGGCTGAGTAAATGCAGACATTGATGCCAATTTTGCCTTTTAGGATAGTTTTGGAGGGCACCAGGGCAAGGTCTTTCTGGGTTAAGGTGCAACTCCCATCCTAAGTGTTGGACTTGGTGGTCCTTGTATGTCTCTTTCAACTCCAGATATTCTGTGTTTCTGTGATAATTTGGGTTATATATCAGGAAGAATTCAGCTCCTGGATGACTGCTTAGGAGCTATTGGTGTGAGATGGAGTTGGTGCCCTGTTGGTACAACTTGGCTTTAAAGATTTGAGAATCTCCTTCTTCATGTCCCTTGGCACAGTAGATGAAAAAGCTTTCTGGGGATTGCTCAAACTGCCAGATTCAATATTCAAAAACAAGCAAGCAGACAAGACAAAAAAGGTGGTTTTGGCCCTCGCTAACAGCAGGCCCCCCTTGGCAGCTCCACTTGTGCACAGGAGGTACAGCCATCATGGGCTAGTTTTGATTTGGAGAATTACCCTCAAGTCTAATGTGGCGAGAAAAATTCTTTCCAAAAAGAGGAAAACGGTAACAGTGAGTGCCCCTTCTTGCAGATGAAGAAAATCATCCAGAGAGCAAAATAATGGCTTTAACAGAAGCAGCACCCTCTGTCCCCTTGCCTGTCTCCTCCCTCCTTCCCTCCCTTGCGCAGTAGCAGAAGTCATTTGCCTTCTAGGAACCGAAAGCATCACGGCAGACCTGGCTCAAAGGTGTGGGATCTCTGAGATCCTTCCTTGGAGCATCTCTCCAGCATACTGGGCTGCCATCCAAGACTTTAAGCTCCTTTCAAATATATCAGTTTTTGGTTGCAAAAAGAGATTATAGAACTAAATTGATGACTGCAGAATTAAGGCAAATTAGGTTGGAAACAGAACTGGTCTTGACTGAGCAGGGAAAAAACCCCACCCTCCAAAACTTTTAAAAAGTGTTCCAAAACCATTAGAAGTATGAGAATTATAAACCTCAGTTTTTAATAAGAAATTTTTCATTCTGGGTAAAATCTCAGTATTGTGTAGGATGAGATAAAAGTGTTAGAGAGTCTCTAGTGTGACACATACATAAAAGCAAAATTTTTTTATTGTGAGCCGATGATGCATGTGTCTGTGTGCATGTGAATGGCTGCAGATATTTATTTTACTTCAAAAAAATTTGAATGCAGAGATGAAAAATAATCCACCTAAATGCTACTGAAAGTGTTAGTAGATACATGTGCTTAATTAAAAAAAAAATTAGAAAAAGGAGAATAATCAGAGTTTGAGCACATCCCTGCATAGATATAAAATGATATAAAAGCTGATGTGCAGCAGGGTGTTTGCTGAGCAGTTGTACTGATATGTGTGTTTATATTAGGTCAATAAAGATGCTCTGTTGGCTGCATCTGCAGATCCAGTAGCCAATTGATCTAATGCAGTTTCTAAAGGCTTTCTATACAGGTGATGTCATCCTTTTAGCTCCGTTCCCCTCCCACTCTCTTTCCTCCTTATTAGATATTTCATCTTGCTGCGGAGCATCCAATCGATGGGAGCTTCTCCTGAGGGAGCTGCTGAGAAGCAAGCAAAGATAGTAGGAATTAGGACTCCAGCAGTCAGCCTTGCTGTAGCTATGGACGTCCTGTTTTGTTTGGCATTACAGAAATGTTTTAATTGGAAAAGCTAGGCGTGGATTAGTCGTGCTATCTGACTGATGCATTAGAATACTGAGCGACACTGCAGAGTTGTAAACGGCATTAAAAAAAAGGAAGGAGGGGGGGCAAAAGAGAAAAGGGTTTGTATTGCAGAGGCTTTTAATACATTCCACAGTGCAAACCTGTTAGAGCATATATCCTGGAGCTACAGTACGGATGCGAATTCAATTTCTGCGTTTATGATGGACATGAGTATAAAGAAGAAACTTTAATATCCCAGGGTGTGGGATTCCTGGATCGCCTGAGATGCTGAAGAACCTTTGCAAAATTTCATCTACAGTATTAGTATGAAGTTTCGGAAAGTGGACCCGAAGATAAGCCACTTGTAAATGCATTTTAGAAGAGAAAAAAGAAATTTGAAGAATTCATACCTTGCTTTTTAATGTATTGTTGCTTTAACCTGCAGTTCTAATCCATTTCTGAATTAATTTAATTTGAGCAGCACTTTTTGGGTGCATGCCTCTCGCCTGGAGGAACGTATGGATATTTGTATTTGAGAAGCTAGGAAACATTTTGATTTGAATTTATGTGCTTGTTAAAACTGGAACATTTTTGTAGGAATTGCTGCTGCTGCTAACTCCCTGCAATACTGAAAACTCCTCAGATCTAGTGGAAGCTGTAATCGAATTCAGTGTGAAATCCAAGCCTGAGAAGTTGCATATATGCACATTGCTGCTTTATGATTTTTAAAGAGAAAGCAGAAGGGATTTTTCTCATTTTTTCCCCCTGTGGCTTTTATTTGAGAAAGGAAACTTTTTTCCCCCAGCCTAAGAAATGGCTTTTCTTGTTCGATGTTACGCCAACTGCCTCCAGCCCTGGGCCTCCAAAGTAAGTAAGATTTTGTCTGTGCTGCATTTCTGTGACATGTATTGACAGCCCTGGTGCTAGCTGAATGTTCCCTTCTCATCCCAGCAGCATGCTGGGTTGAAGGAATCCTGGCTGTGCATGAACTATTTTTGTAGAATCATTTCTAAACAGGAAGGGGGGACCTAGAAATCATGGAATTGTTTTATATGCCAATAGCTTAAAAATTACCCACAAGTATAAAAATAATGCCATTTGCTTATGAAATGTGTTAAGCTTGTTTTGTAGCCTATAAATATGAAGTGTATATGAAGCCTATCAATATTATTGCAGTGTAACATTTTTATAACTGCTGGCATATTTTGCTAACTTGAGATTACTAGTATCCAAACCCAGTGGTGTTTTAATTTTCAAGCTGTGTGAAGCTGTACTGGTTGTTTCCTTTGTGCAGCAGCATGGAATTGGTTAATTATTTAGCTGAACTATGTAATTACAATTAGCTTTAAAGGACTCCAGTTATTTTTTCTGTCTGAGAATGCAGTATTTCTCTGAAACTGGGGAGGGAAGGGTGTTTCTTTTAAATGGCATAATGAAAGCTAGAACATTCGAGCAAACCCACCTTGAGATAAAAGCCTTTAAAGAAATTAAAAATACAATATTTATGAGACTGTTACTGTTTGGTATACTCAGTCAGAAAATCAGCTGAGTTTCTGGTATTTTATTAAGGCTACTACCAAGAAGTAGGTACTGAAGACACAGGAATTGCCTTATATATCTGGGGCCAGGCAGATATTCATTATTATTTCTTTATTATAATGATGTATTTACTGGGTAGAAAAAAGACTGTGCAACTTTCTGTATTTGGAGGCAGTGAGCAAAAGCCTTGTACTCACGGCAGTGTGAGGTACAGCATTGACTTTGGAGCAGGAGATGGCTCTTGACTTTGGTCCCAGGAAGTTCAGAGTCTCGATGACGTGATGGTGTGTGGAGGCACAGGGAGAAGCCAGCTGGGCGTGTGGACTCCCTGTCCAGGCTGATTTTCCCTGTTTGGTTTTTATGTCTGGTGTGATGTAAAGGGAAGCTCGTGGTAAATAGGGGGGTGAAAGCTCTGGGCTGTGGGGTTTCCCTGTGTGGATGCCAAACCAGCATGGAGATGGGTGGGTGGGTGTGTGGCTGCATTTTGGCTGTTTCACACGTGCTGAGTCCACCCCATCATCAGCTGAAGTGGAGCTGCAGGTTCTGGTGGTCTCAGGGTGGCTGGGCACTGTGTGCTCACACAGATAATTGTGGCTCCTCACCCTGGAGTTCCTGCTGGCACATCCTGGCCTGTTTGTGTTATGGTCCGTGCCCCAGTGTAGACTCTTCCCTTCCTACTCTGCAGACATTAATTATGAAAGGCTGAGTTCACTTAAGCTTGACTTACCTGCACTGCCCTTATTAAGGAGGTTGGAATGTAGTAATATTGCTTAAAAACTGGGAGGGCTTTCGTCACCTTGGTAGTTCAGCTGGGATTGCACTCTCCACAGAGCTTGGGAAGTGAGAAACCACAAAAAAGCTTGTGCTCAAATAAGGGCTTCATAAGGGTAAAATAATAACATAAAAAAAAGTTTTTGACCCCTGTGTCAGCTCTGTGGACAATATCCAGTCGATTGCTGCTCTGCCAGCCAAGCCATTTATTCACTCAGTTACTATTGATAAATGAAATGGTATAAAATGTTAGGAAGGGGAAAGTTTGTTTTTTCTTTCCTTTTTTTTTTTTTCTTCTAATGGCTTACGAGAACCTATTAACTGATTTTGCATTCCAGTCCATAGCTAACAGTTCTTTACCTTTAAAGCCATAAAGATAAAGCACTTTCATTCCTTTCTGAAAAAACCTGCAAGTCCCTCAAAACTTCTACACCCCCCCCCCCCCCCCAATTTTGAATGGATCTGTTCATGTTTGATAACTCTGAGAAGTGTGTATAGGATTAAACAAACTGACATGCTGAATCAGATCTGAGTTTGTGCCATTTTGGTTTTAGCTGAGCTTTGTACTAAAAATCTGTTTCTGTGACAAGTGTTTTATAATAATACATAATACAGCAAAATAAGTCATGTCAGAATTTTAAATATGTAAGTTAAATATGTAAGTTTCAAGTTTCACTTGAAAATGTCAAGTATTTTGTGTTTTGAAACTAGAACTTAGATTTATGTAGATCTGTGCCAGAATGGTTTTAATCAGCTGCTTTTAAACTGGTATAGGACAGTAGTCAGAAAATGGGCTGTTGACTCAGTGGTAATTACAGCTGTTCTGGACGTGACAGTGTGATGATCCATGGATTGAATCAGAGCAAGATGATGTCATATTTCTTATGACTAATCATAAAGGTAGGCTTGGTGAAGGTAGAACACTTCTGGAGGTTAACCTTAGCCTGGAGAGGTTAATTGCTGTGGCTGTGGAGGAGCAGAAGCCAGCCTTAGGAGCTTTGTGGACACCTGAAGACCTTGTCCAGTCCAAGGTGTCTGTGAGTACTGGTGTCCACAGCAGTTTCCATAGCACACCCTGCTAGTGCTGCACTCACCCTCATCCCCCAGAGACTCCATGGCTTTTGCTTTCCAAAAGTAAAGGTGCAGAGTAGACTTGTGTAAAGCAATCAATGCATTGCAATTCCCTGCATCAAGAGCTGTAAAAGGAGGATGAACAGAGCGAGAGAAGAGTGAAAGTGGATCTGCAGTGCCCTTTCAGGCAGGTTCTTGTGGAGGTCAGCCTATCTCTGAGGACTGCTGATAACTGGAAACGTGTCTGAGGGAGCTCACCCTCTCCTTGGCAGGAGGGATGCTGGCTGTTTGCATCTGGAGGAACCAGCAGCAGAACTGCCCCTTGTGAGGGATGGTCTCTACCCTGGGGACCGTGCCCTTGCTGGGTGATAGACTGGGAGATGAGATAAACAGATGCAGGCATTTGTGAGGAAATGTGGTGAGGATGATAACAGCCAGGAGTGTGGTGAGCAGTGATCGAAGCCGTGCCAGCTGGTGAGCCTCTGTGCCTCTGGAAGAGGATGAGGGAGGATAGAGGACTTTGCATCACGTTGGTGGAGAGCTGTTTCCACAGGCTGGTTCTGTTGGCAAGGTCAGGAGACATTCAGCTTACATTAAACAAAACTCCTGTGATGCCAGTGCAGTATTTTAGAGAAAAAAAGAATTCACAAATCTCAGCAAGATTTTGGTTGTCTTTGTAATTCTGATCATAACTTTCTCTGTTCAGTTGTCTGTGATCCACTTTGTGGTATTGGACTCTTAACTGTAACTGTGCTATGAAGTCATTATGAAGGAGAGCTCGAAACTGAATGATTTAAATGTAGAGGGTTCTTCTGTAATAGAAATTTTCCAAGCCTGGAATGTAGCTACAGTTTCTGTGTGAAGCATGAAGGTCTGATAGGGAGAGTATGGAGTGATTGGATAATGTTTCTATAGGGGCTATTTAAAATGGATGCTTTTTGAGATAATGTGCTTTTTATAGAAAATAAGAGTTTTTGAATTAACATTTAAGCTTTTAATTTTGTTTCCCTGAAGCAAAATAGTTTAATTCAAGATCCCAGGTGAATATGAAACTTAGCTTATGGTAGTAGACACTAATTTATTTTCTCTAGGCTTCTGTGCCCTTGTCTTTCTGCTGTTTAGATAAAAATCTAATAATGTGAGGCATAATAATGATACATTCGCTCTGTAAAAGTTTGTGTTTGGGATAGAGCTGAAGACTTGGGGTAATTTTTCAGTCCCATTCCTATATCTGGTGTCATCTCAGAGGGATGTGATACAGTTTTTGGTTATTCATAACTAAAATCAGTGTAACCTTATCTTCTGATTCCAGAGAGCATCAGTTTGATCTCCAGGATCTTGAGTTGAAACCTTCATGCAATTAAAGATCTAATTTCAGTTCCTCAGAAGAAAAACAGAGCTTTGACAGTGTGTCCTTGATTTGATTTGATGTCATCCTTATCTTAGCTAACATGCCTACATGGAAAGTAGCCCCAGTAGTATGAATTTTAAACGTTTTCAGAGCAAACAGAGTAACTGATCCTTTGCTTTATTTTTTCAGTCAGTTTTGATGAGGTCTCTCTCTTCCCCTTGGTCCTGCCTTTCCCATCAGTCTGCCTGTAGCTCCAGCCCAGCTTCCAGCACCTGTCATCCCTCGGTGTGGCTGCTCTCTGAGCTCCTCTCCTGGCTCCTCGTGGCTCCTTCCCTCCTGGGAACTTTGCACTGCATGGTTTAGCCCTCTTCGGAATTCAGAGTATTCATGGTCTCTCCCACCCTATATTTTCTGTTCCCTTTCCCCTTCACACACTGCTCAGAAGGATGGCTTTGATTCTCCATGTTCTGTGTCAGAGCACAGCCTCTTGGTTTCTCAGTACTGTCATCCCTGGGCACTTGGGGAGTGAGGACTTGGACTGACAAATGACAGTTTTTCTTACACTTAGATACAAGTCTTAACTCTCTTTTCTGTAACCACTTGCAGGATACTTTTTGTAAAACTTCTTAAATGCATTTTTTTGCCTGATAGTTTAAAATAAAAATGGTTTACTATGAGCTATGTGGCCATTTACTCCAGAAAACTTGGATTTTCTTATGCTCTGGTGTATAATATGTTAAAGTTAAGTGCAAGTACACGTTGTGCTACTTTTCAACAGAAATAGCCTTTTCCTGAAGTATTGTTTTTATGGGAAATTGGCTCATAATATGCAAATAAACACCTATCTGTTCATTTATTTCCTCCTAGACTTAGGTTTAAACCTGCTTTGTTAGAATTCTCCTTACATCTACAGCCTAGCTCGGGACCACCCTCTTTTGCCCCTCTCGCTTCCATGAATGCATTTCTTGATGAATACAGAAAGAAAACATGGAAACACCAATGGAAGCCTGGTGCTCCTTTGTTTTTTTTGCATGTACAGTATCCAAGGGCCTCCCTGCACAGCTCCTGGCTCAGAGGTGGTGCTGGCTGTGGCCGTGCTCCCGTGTCACCTCCCGGTGCACCCCAGAGCTGATTGTCACCTGTGTGACACTGCTGCAGCGTGGGGCTGTAGCAGCCTGAGGATGTGTAACGAGGGATTGTCACCCTGCTGTATTTTACCAATCCGTGCAGCTAGCAGTTGATAAATTATTTAGTCCATGAAGGTCGATGTAGATGTGGAATTTTATGTGCCCTGCTGTACTGACTTAGGATGAGAGTTCCCAAACATCAGGCTGCTGCTGGGGTTGCTGGGGTCTTTGTAGAACTAAGCATCTAGTCCCTGTCACACTTTTTCTGCTGTAATTATTTACACAAGGCACTTTTTACTATTGTATTAATTTTCAGTGGCACGAACAAAGAGTAAAATTTGGAGTAAAAGAAGTATTTTTGAACATTCCTGTTCCATATTCAACATAAAAAACCCACAAGTCTTGACATTTTTAAAAATGTTGCTTTGTGAATGGACCATGGAAGAGTTGATCTTCATTTTTTGCAGCTGTCAATTATGTTTACTTGCTGGATATTCCCTTTATAATGGAGCTCCCATCAATACTGTTACAGTTTTTGGTGGGTGAATTTTCAGACCCACTTCTCCAAAGCTGAGATGTTTGCGTGTCAGACACTTGGCATTATCGTGAGTTAAGGCATAGTAGTAATCTATAATTTAGACATATGAAAACCAAATTAAAATTGCATTACATGTGTGGTTTAAGGCAACACCAGAATATAGTTTGAAATTCTGTCCTCATATCACCTTATTGTAACTAAGCAAATGTAATACTTGAGAGAATTTTAATTTCTATGTGCTATAGGAGCCACAAAGACCAAAAAGCTCTTGGCTACCAGAAGCAATAAACAGCCTCTAGGGATTATTAATTCTTCCAGATGGTTTTTGTATGCTATGTGTGATTTTTTTACCTTGTTGTAAGCCTGGGGATATTTTAGGAAGGCTTCAGGAATAGTTTTTGAGGCACTGCAAGGCTGTAATGCATGATGTCAACTTGGTCCTTATTTCTTTGAGATTCATGTGTGTGGTACAGATAAAACCAGGAGTAGATACTGTAGATAGTGAATTGAAACCTTGAAATAAATATTGTCATGAAGTTTGTGTAGTTGGATAGGCACTGAGATTTTTTGCATCATGTTATTGAAGGGCACAGGATTTTATCTGGACCTGTTGGGTAAAAAGCTTGAGCCATCATTTGGCTTTAAAAACAACAAAAACCTCACCCCCCAGACATTATTGGTGCTTTTTAAAAGCTGAAGAAATCTGGTTTTGTGCCACTGGTGAACCATCTGTGGTCTTTAAGGAGGAAATGGTTTTGTTTGCATTAAGTCTGTGCACTGATGTCAGCATGGGTAATTCAGCTGGGCTCATCTTATTCTCTCTGTGGACACCTAAGTGGCCTCTCTTTGTATCTTAGAGAAGCAACTTCTCTCCCATTAACACAGCTCTAAGTGTATTTGAACTGGATGAGAATTGTGGCTTGTATGTAAAAGGTTAATGTAAAGCAGAGTTAATTTACACAAATCCTTGTGAAAAAGATTACTGAAAATTCTACAGAACAACTTCAGAGAAGTCGTGAGTTTTAGTGGTTTCTTGTTGATTTACTGGCAGGATATATGAGATGATTAAAATAATTTACTGTTGCCAAGAAAAAACATCCAAGAGGTTTGTTCCTTTTTAATTTCTTAGATGGAATGAATGGGATGGAGGAGGGCAGAAAGTGGGACATAGAAAGGATTGCAGGTGAGAGACTGCTGTCAGTAGAGTGAGCAGTGCTGCTCCTTTTTCAGTAGGTTGTAGAAAGGAAAAGTAGAATGAATTGAATAAATTAGTTATCTTGTGTAAATAACAAGCTGATGGTGGAAACAGAAGCACCTAGTGAGACCATTAAAGCATCTTGCCAATAAGATGATGGAATGTAGGATTTGCTGAAGATCCAGTTCAATGTTAAAAGTGTTGAATCAAGGGTATCAAAGAGGAAATGGTGTTTGAAGGGACTGGAAGGACATGGTCACTGAAAGGGGAGAGGTGGGAGCTGGAGAAGTCCTGTTTCAGAGGACTGGGGTCCTGTTCAGCTCTTTGATTATGTGGTCTTTTTAGTTTGGCAGTTTGATTCAATTTTTAAGAGTTAAGGCAAAGATACTTTTTTTTTTTTTCTTTTTTTTTTTTTTTAATACTGGCTTTTTGTGACAGTCCAGGCTTTCTGTGTCATCTGAGAAAGGAAAATTGCTGTCCTTAAACCACTTGGGTATGGTGGAGGCTGAGCAGGAGTGTTCCTAAGGCTCAGAGGTTACCCAGTGTCATCACAGCTAATGCTCCGAGCATGTGTTAATAGGTTCCAGCTTACAGCAGTGAAAACCTCTTAATGGAAAACCTCAATAAACCAAATGCTCAATAAATGTGCCTTAAAATTGGGACTGTTAGTCTTGTAGAGCTGGTTTTCACAGTGAGGAGGCTGAGTTGGGGGTGTTTCAGTGGCCCAGCAGCTGTGTGTGTGCCCTGACACCGCAGGGCTGCACTGCGCTTGTCCTCGGGTGTTTTATGGAAAATAACTCCCATGTTGTTTCTGAATATTCGTCTTGCTGGCAGCATTTCAGGGAACTTCAGAAAAGCAAATAAGGTAGAAGGTTACTGACAGTCTGTAAAACCAAGGACAGAAGATTTGCTTATACAGCCTGGAAAAGGACAGACTGTTCTCTCAGAGGCTGATGCCTCTGCTGTGTCCAGACTGCATCGATTGGTTGTAAACATCCATATGGGCTCCTAGAAAAACTGATAAAAAACTTTGCTATCAAGGAGTATTAAGGAAAGGGGCAAACCTTTTGATTATTTATTGCCCTTTTTCTTTCCATTAATTTGAATTTGGAATGGATCAGAAGACTTCAGTGGGTTGTGCTTTCTTTATTAGTTTTTATCCTCATGATGAGTCCTTTGGGCGCTGTTCTTATTGTGGGATCTTTTTGAATATGTTAGATAAACATACAATTTACTGCAGGTTAAAACACAGTGGTGAAGCTTTTACACACAGGAAAAGATAATTCATAGGTCTTGTGCCCCTCTGTCAAGACTATTTTGCAAATTCCTATTGCTTATGCCTCTTCTGCATGTGTTTTTTGGTTATCTAAAGTGTAACAGTAAACACTGATACTTATTTACAAAACTTGTAGCACAAAGGCACCGATGCAGTTTTTCCTTAGGGCAAAGATACCAGGAAATCCTAAAGTAAATCTCTTTGGAAATAAAGGATGAAGAGCATGGTCTCTGCCAAAAGAGGTTCTACTGATTCCTTTCTGTGGAAAAAAAAAGGGTAAATAGAAAAATATCTCAGTTGGGCCAGTCTGTGACAAAACTTAACCTCTGAATTCTGTGATTGCCTTTCTCTCCATTTAAACACTGCAGTGGCTTTCTATAACCTTTATTTTTAGCAAACCCTTCGTAGGGAGAACATGAAGGGGAGGGGTTGTCCTCATGCTGACCATCACTTTTTGTCCTTTTCAGACGAGTTGTTGGGCAGTCATCTTGTCAAAGGTCATGTCATTTGCTCTGTTGGACAGAGCATGTGCAATCTTGAAAGTCTGTTATAGCAAAATTAGTTTTTTAATTTAATTCCCAAGTATTCTGTGTGACTTCACTGCTGAGAGTAAATGGTGTTTACGTGGGAAGTAAATGTCACTGCAGACGCACTGTCCTTGGTCTGCTGGCCTGTGAGTTGTGCCATGGATCAGAGATTACACTCCAATTAATTTCAGAATTACAGACACGAGACTTGGTGTAGATACACAACCTTGTACTCACCTTTGTTAAACTTTATACTGTTCTTGCTGGAGAACAGTGGGAAACCTCAGCTGTCTCAGGAAGAAACCATCAGATGATTCTTCTGCTCTTGTTACCAAACTACTTTTAGAAAGTCAGTAATTCTGTATAAAACCAAGATGTCCTGATGTCTGTTAAAAAAACCCAAAAATAATCAAATAAAATACTCCTTTAAAGTAAATTTTTTATTATGTAATAGGAGAAAGGACAGGTTTGGGGCTTGCAGAGCTTTTTGGGGTTTCTCTGGTTTGGCAGCGGGAGTGCTGCTTCCCTTGGCATTGGTGCTAAGTGGCTGCACTCATGAAATGGATGGAAAAATCCAAACTCCTGGTGGACCTTTGGAGTCTTCACCTCAGGTTTTCAAGTCTGCTGTGGGGAGAGTTTAGTATTTTGTGCATCTCTTTTTTTTTATTAAATGTTACTCAGTGCTGGCTTTTACGCTCCCATGTCCTCTCCCACCAACTCCTCCCTTTCCTGGCTGAGGTGACTGGCCATGGCTCAAACGAGATGACAAATGAGATGGGATCAGCCTGTGAACCCTCGTCCAAAATTTCAAATTCCTTAAACAAAAACAAGTCCAGGCTGCTGGTGCTTCTGGGTTTGTGTAGCATGGCAGGCTGATGCTACCATTAGGATGAGATTCTGAAGGATTTAGTCTTTTCTTCTTTCCTTTTTCCTCTTGCAGTTTGCAATAATGCTTTAAAAATTCCCTGTTGTTCCAGGATTTTTTTGTGTAATCACCTACTGTGTTTTCCTGACTCAGAGGGGGTTCAGAGCTGAAGGTGGCTGTGCTGATGAAAACTTCTATTTTCTTAACTTTCTTTCTGGTACAGTTCTGAATTGCAGTGTGCCATTTCAGCGGGGGGTTTGTTCCTAAATATCCCTTTGTTGGGAAAGGTCAGTCACAAGGATGTGCTGGCACTGATGCAGGGACAGGCTGTGCCAGCATGTCAGATGCACTCATATTACAATTCCAGATTATCCCTTCTTGTGAAAAAAATGAAATTGTTGTGGTTTAAAGTAGCAACTAAGTAGTCTGTTGGAGTGTTTATCAGAACGTGGTGGATGTTTGTGGTTTTCCTGTCTGGGGGTGCTGGGGCACACAATTAGCCAGAAGATATTGCAGATCTAAACATCTGCATCCAAAAGCATCTAATGTGGGCTCAGTTGGACATTGCTGTGTGGACCTTGTTTCCCAACACAGGATTTTTCAGGATACTGATGCTCTTGTAACAAGAGTTTCTAAGTTTCAGAAAAAAAGTCACCAATAGTTAAGACAATTTTATGTTCACTTGCAACAACTTCCCAGCCACAACCAGCAAGAGCTTCCCGTGTCTACTGTCATGTTGGTACAGAAACATCCTCTCTGTATCTTGCTGCCTGGTGAGCTCTGCAAGAAAGAACAATCACTTTGGGTAATAAAAATGGCATACAAAAGACAGAAGCTGTGATTTATTTTGGGAGATCGGGTAGAGTGGCAAGCAGTACTTTAAAGGTCACTTGTCTCAAATAAACCTTATCTCTCTCACTCAAATTTAAAGAGATATTGTGATGTTTCCTTGCATCTAACTTGCATTAAATGTCTTTTGCAAGAATATATTGCAAAGTCCAGCAGGACTTTGCATCAGGCATACCCATGTGCTTTATAGGCGATGGAAGTGAAGGGGAGTGCTGGCAGGGGGATTGAAGAGCAGTTTTGATTAATTAGTTGTTTAGAAATACTCCTTTGGGAAGGCTGGCAGTGCTTTGATCATCAGTGGGTTTTTGTGAAAATGACACACAAAATATATGCACAACCTGTTTATTTTGAGAGCCATGTCTTGTTCCATCAGTACTTAGAATTACAGAGTCACAGAATGGTTTGTGTTGGGAGGGACCTAAAAGCTCATCTTGTCCCAAGCCCCTGCCATGGGCAGGGACACCTTCCATTGGACCAGGTGGAGCCCCACTTCTCAGTCTAGGTGTGGAAGACAGTGTTCATCACAAGAATCTTAAAATCTCAAATAAATTAGAAAAGACAAACTGGATGTGGCAGTGCATATGTGTGGCTGCTGGGATGTCTTTGAGCCAGAACAGGCTTTAACAGCACCAGTTGTTGGTAAAGAGCAGCACCTGCCACTGTTCTCCTGGGAAATCCTGCAGAATTGGTTCTGCTCTTGGTCCTGCTCACTGCTTTATTGGAGCTGCTTTGAAGGTTTGAGAATCTGGATAGAAGAGAGCTTAAATTAGATTTCCTTATGTCTGTGTTACCACAGTCAGCATTGGATTTGGTTGTGGACAAAAAGATTGAAGCTGAAGTTGGAGCTGTTTGCTGGAATAGGGAGGTTATAAAGGTGGGGACAGCCTGAAGAGTTTGCAGCAAACCTGTGGTCTTTAAGCTAGAGCCAGTGAATCTGCATGAGTGATTTGTTCTGTAATTTCCTAAAACTCCTGGATGTTTCACTTCCACTGCCCTTCAGCATTTCAGCAGCTGCCTTGCCCTGTCCATCTGCCAGTGAGTGCCACGGTGCTGGTGGATGTGACCTCCCTGGGCAGGGGTGCTCTGACCTGTTGGGTTGTGGCTCTGGGAGCGTGGCTGGGGGCACTGAGGGTGCTGCAGGAGCAGGGTCACCCTGCAGCACAGGCTGAGTGCTGCCAGAGCACAGAGCATCCTCCATGCACGCCGCAGGTGTCATGGGTGACATGGCTCTGCCTCAACCCATGTGCAGGGTCTGAGGTTTTAGGGGCAGGATGTGATGATTCCTGCCCCGTGCCTGCTGAGAGCAGAGCCTGGAGAGTGCTCTGTGTGTGGCACAGACCTGGGTTGTGTAGGCAATGCGCCTTTTGGATTCCAGAAGGAACCACCCCGTGCTCCAGAGCAGAATAAAATCAGAATCAAATCTCAGCTTCTTTCTCTCTTGCACAGTTTGTTGTGGTCAGAGGTTCCATCTCTGCGTACGTCAGCTCTTCCCCAGTGCTGTTTGCCACTGGATTAAATTTTGTCACCTGAGTGCTTTGACCTTTTTGCTGTTCTCAAATCCTGAAAATAGGTATTTTCAGCCTGTAAAACTTTTTCTGGTGGCTAAACATAGGCTTGAATGTGTTGTGTTTCTTTGTATTTAGATCAAGTTCACTACAACTTAAGTTCCCTAACCCTCATTCTGCCAACCTCCTTTCTTCCCCCTACTGCTTGAATGGGGTTTTTTGTGGGATTTTAGCAACCTTTTGCTTTTCAGACTTTATTCTTTTCAGGTGACCATAGATATTAATTTATAGGGTATTTTATACTTTCTTTTGTGAGGAAAAAACAAGGCTAGAATAAGGTAAAAATTAGGATAGTGAGGAAGAGTAATGTTTTCTTTCATAACCCATATGAATTGTTAGGTTTGAGTAGTGATTGCCAGTAAAATGTCATTGGGAGTTGCAAGGGATGCAAGATCCCTCGTGTTCCTTGTCACAATTTTGGTAGTAAAATTATGTTGCATTTGTCAGAGGGTCTCAACAATTTTTTCCCTGGGTGTGGGGAAGGTTTGGCAAGACCTGTGGTGCCATCTGTGTTTTCAGAAAATACGTGAACTGGTGTTTGGTGAAGTAGTTCTCTTGAGTGCTCTTCAAATAATGGACATAGAATTGTGATGCTGAACCAAAACCTGTTTATGACTTCTCTTAAGTTTAGTCAGTATTTATAAAGTTGATACCAGCTTAAGAGTATTTTCCAGTACTGTCCTTTAAATTGTAGGACTGAGTATCTAGTAGCTGACATATGATTGTGTGGAATTTGGTTTGTTTTACAGAAGAAATATAACAGTTGATGCTGTTCGAGTAGTTTTGGACTTTTTCTGCTTCAGAACTTTTTTTTAAAAGAAATAGTATATAACTTGTATAATTTAAAAATGATAAAAGCACAAAGAGAATTAATGATTCCTTGACACAATGTGCTTTTCATATAGTTGAGTATAATTAAAAAAAATAAATATTAAATGTTAATAATTTAATGTTGTTAAGAAAAGTATATGTGAGAAAAAATAAACAAGCAGCTGAATTAAAGGACTGTTCATTTGACAGTATCCCATGCAGTTCTGAGTCTTTAAAAGCTAAAGTAGAAAGAATATGTTTGTGAACTTGAATAATGCACTCAAATTTAGATACCTGCACATGTGTTCATTTACAGATAGGTTTATGAAATGGAGGTGCTGTTGTACATAGCTGTAGCCAAAATGCATAATATTCTTTCTGTGTACTCATTTCTTTAAAAAAAAATTAAAGCCCTTTACAGACCAGATGTTTTATTTAGATTACATTACTTTTTGTTCTACATTGGTATTTTCTAAAGGTTATTCCTGAACTAAGGTGCAGAAATTGAACTTATAAGGAGGAATCCTGCTTCTTCTTAATGGGTTGCAATGTCAGCTAAGGTTAAATACTGTGTGCTGTTTGGCCAGTATCATGTATTTGTCATCTTGGGATATGTCAGTTAGTTGTAAATATCCAAGACCTTTGTTTTACAGAAGGGTGCATTATTTTCTATCAGTTTTGTGAAATGTGAAGTGTGTCTAAACTAGGTTTTTCTCAAAATGTATGTCAAGTTACAGGCTCAACTTTTCTTTGATTTTGATTCAGTAATTCAGCAATTCAAATACAAACTTAAATCTGTAACCAAAGTTTTATGAAAAACTTTGTCTTCAAATCAGACTTATACATCTTGTTTTCCTTTCTTTTTCCTGCCTTTCCCCCAATTCATTTCACTTTCAGCTTCCAGCTGACCTTACCAAGATGCACCTCACGGACAATCCGCACCCCCAGGTGACGCACGTCCCTTCCAGCCAGTCGGGGTGCAGCATTGCCAGTGACTCTGGGAGCAGCAGCCTGTCTGATATCTATCAGGTAAGACTGCTTTGGTTTCATGGCTTTCCTTCCTTGGTGTTAAATCTATTCCAAAAACAGGAAGAGTGACCTTTTATCCAAAACTGGGTAAAACCCTCTTGATGCTTCCACCTATCCCTGTGCTGCCCATGGGGCTCATCACTCCTACAGACATGCAACAAGCTGCTGCTTGTGAAGCTCTTTTTCTTGCTTTTCACATCTTTCTGTATGCTGTGGCTTTTAAAAGTAACATTTGTTGATTCATGGGATCATTTTCCTTTCTGAAATGGAGCAAATCTCTCAAAATCAGCCTGGTGTTTCCAATACCGTCCTTGATTATTTATATTTATTGCTAATAGCAGATGTTCAGTTCTGCAAACAAAAGTGTAGTAATAAACCCACTTTGCACTAATTGACTGTGGAAATTCTAGTGTGGTTTCCTGAGAGCAGAAGTTGGCTGAAAGCCAGAGGTAGCTTCATTTGTTTACTGATAATACACTTAATAAGTTACCTGTCTTGTGTCAAATCGCAGAGCTCATTTCATGGGTGTTTATGCTCTGGTTGATGAGGGGGCTCAGCTTGGATTTGTATTGATCAGTCGTTTCACAGCTTTTCCACTTCCAAGTTGCAGTCTGACCACAATACAGAGTATACAGCAGTTGTTGAGCATGGTGTAGGTGTAACTTGATTTTAGACACCTGTTCTTTTTCTTTAGGTGCTGTCTGGATATTATTTCTGTACTGGAAACAGATTAATGATACCTATTCACAGCAATATATTGCTTAGGGAACTTGAAAAATAAGACATTAAAGCAAAAATTATTTCAGAACACTGGAAGTGTCCTTGCATTTTTGTCCTATTTAATCTACAACCTCACTACTTTAGATTTGCTTGCTGCCAGCTAGGTCAGGAGTAGCTGGCATCCCTGAGAGAGTCTCTCCAAGATGCTCCATGAATTCTCTTATTTCTGAGAGACTGTGCTGGAAGGATGGTGTTCTGTATCTTGATTATTTTTACTCTTTTATATTTTCTGAATCAAGACCACATCAGAATTGATGTTAGGTTAGGGTTAGGATTGTGAGAGTCCAAGAGCCTACAGCTCCAGGATCAGTGGGGCTGGAAAGGGCCTGCCAGGGAGATCATGCAAGGGCATAACAGCAGGGTGCTTGAGTAGGTTGGAAAGGTTGCTCTAAATGAAAAGCACTTAAAATATATTATTGATACCAAAGATATCACCACCCTAGCAATGATATCTTGTAATAAGTGAATACTCTTTATCATGTGTGGGTAATTGCCTTATATCTACTCATCCATAAATGACAAAAGAGCATAATTGCTAAACAAGTAAAAATTACATAAATGAAGGAAATTATGGAGTAACATATTTATATGCACTCTAGCAAATAAACCATGGTGCTTGGCATTTTGTACACTAAGGAATAATTAATATGAAAATGACTGCAGATTTTATATTCATTTTTAGGAGTTAGGACTTTTCAGGTAAGAATTTAGTTTTCAGTGACATTCCCCTGTCTGGTTTTGCATCCTGAAGGAAATAAGGACATCTGTTAGAGAATTCCTGGCTGGCCAGGTTGATGCTGAGGCAGGTCACCACTGTTCATCACTGATGAGTGAGATACTGAGAGATAATTCTACAGCCATGTGTGATCAGAGCTACAGTGACATTAACTGTGAAAGATTGCATTAGAGAATCAAGCATTTGATAAGCTGTGGGTGAAGAGAAGACGTGCTACAGACATGGCATAAGGGGGAAAAATCCTCAACAACCCACAGTGGTTTTCTCCCCTTTAATTTTTTAGTGAATCTTTAGTATCTCGTTCTCATATGCCTAACGTGCAAATAGTAACCTGATAAAAGATGTATTTTATGTGCATTTATGTCTTTTATGGGTTTTATTGCAGTAGCTGTAACAGTTAGTGTTGGAGAATTCTCTTACTGTTTGTCACAAATCTATAAGTGATCACTGGATATTACTTAGCACTAGATAGATGTTGTGTAATAATGCCATTGCACAATATTTAACACAGCATTATATTGCAGCAACACATCAATATAGACAGATTGTGAAATCACAAAAAAGAAAAGTGGTTTTCCCCAAATATTCACCGCATTATCAAGGTAGAGAATATCTTTAGTATGTAATAAACCTTCATTTTGAGTGTGATGTATTCACTCAATGATTGAAAGCATTTTTGGTACAGCAAAATAAGCTTTTCATAAAATGTTTGGAAAATGATACTTTGCTTTTGTAGTCAACTTCATATGTATCATGCCAAGCTTCACATGCAAAACTCTTTAGAAATAACATTAGTGTCGCTAACATTCTGAATAATTTTGATTAATGTAGCCTTGAAATGACCTTTTGAATTAATGGTATCTTAACATTAATTTTTACAGTAAGTAGTACAAACTTCATTCTAGAATTGGAAAACATGATTAGAATGGTAGAAGCAAAGAATGAAGCAATGTTTTATTAAGATACGTAAAGATTTTCTCTTCATCTGTGTACACTGCATTCATCAATAGTGTTGAAATGAGGTTTCACTTGTTCCAGGTGCCTCTCAGTCCAGAGTAAAGCCCATTTCCAGTTAAGCAGGAAATGATGAATGCAAAGCTTAGTGAGATCAGCAGAAGATTCCTGCTTGTAAGCTCTGCTGTGGAGACATTGTGTTAAATCCTGAGTTAGTTGCAAAAAGTGATGAAAATTTATGGTTTGCTTTCTTGTCCTGTACTGTTGTTTTTCCCTGCTGGAGATTTCAGTGTTCTGGTGTCTGAAACACGGACGTGAAAATGTCCAAACGTGTGTGTTGTAAATTCCAGCTTGCTTGGAATACTGCAGAGCAGGTGTCTTTCTGTTGTGATGCAGACTTCTTTTAATTATAGAAAGAAAAAGTAAGATAATCCCTACAGTTTCTAAAGCAACTTCTTGCTTGAAGGGGATTTAAATTTTTTTATTCTTTCAGTCCTTTCCTGAAAGTACATTTAATTTCAGAACTATGGTCTTCAGCTGGAACAAGGGGAGGGTGTTTGGTTGTGCATAAAGCAGTTGAAATGCAGGCTTGTACAGCTGCTTTGACCTGTTACAGGGGTCCTCAGGGAAAAAGAATTCAACGTTTTATTACACAAATTTTTTTTGTGTGTAATAAAAAAAATTTTGCCCTTTTATGGGACAGGGTCTGAGGTGCCCAGCCAGAGTCACACAGGGAATCCAGGTTGTCTCTCTAGGTGTGGTTGGACAGGGTCTCACCTCTACTCTCAGAAATTAGTTTCTTGTATCAATACCTGGCAATTGTCTTCTCTTAGTGACCAACCAGTTTGCATCAATTTTTTCCTACCTGTATATTTCTGTCAGTTCTCTCTCCTTTCACTTCTTTCAAAATCCTTCATTTATCACTTTGGGAGTATGTACTCTTTGTGGGCAGTTGTCCAGCATTGTCCAGCAGTAATTCCAATTGTGGTTAAGGCTTCAATATTAAAATAGATTATCTGCAAAATATTTATCAAGGATGTGTATTTCAGTAGATCCCTTGTGTCACAGACCCAATCCTGGAAATCCATATTTGTGTGAGATTTGAGGATTGCAGCTTCAGGTTTCATTTTGTACATCAGTAGTTCATAAATGTTTGTGTTAGGATTGATTTTTCTATTTGATAATGGAAACAGCTGGAGCATCGTGGTTGGGAAGGGCAGCTACTTCTGCAGATGGCTTTATGAGTGAAATCCTTCCTGTTCCTTCCAGACTGACCTGCCAGCATTCTGTCACCCATCTGCACAGAATCTTTGAAACACAGTTGGAAGACCTGCTCGTCTTCCACAGTTTGATCAAAATGTAACCTACTCATCATGAAAGGAGCTGATTTGTCTATTTTCCTATATAGGATATAAAAAAATTGGTAGAAGCTGTAGCCTCAGTTTTTCTGGTTTGGCATGGGGGTATCAAAGTGAGGATTGGTGCTGCTGTTTGTCATAGCATGCAGAAGTTGGTATAAATTGTGGCTATTTAGATGAAGAAATGCTAGAAAAGTCCTCAAATAAAATGCTGTACTGATCATGTGCTGCTGAGACTCTCCAAGTACAATTTGCACTTGGGCTTAGTTCCAAAACTGTTAATGTGAGCTACAGAAGCCAATAAAGTGATGTAATGTAAAACAGATTTAACCCTCTCCATATTGTTATCCTCCTCTGAAAGAAATATATATTTTAAAATAGTTTTAGCTTTATTTATTAGGTTTGCTGGCTAATTACCAAAATGTGGACAAGCTCTAAGGCCCAAGGTTATATCTAAACCCCAGTATTTTTTTTCTGGTATATGATGACAAAGCTGTTCCTTTGTTCAGGTATTGGGGCTCACATCAGCATGGAGAGTGTAGGGAGATAGAGTCAGTGCAGTCTGGTGTGATTAAATCACTTAATAATATTTTGTGTGAAGTCATAAGAGCAGGATACAAGTAACCAAGTAAGGACCTTCTGGTGAAAATGAAGCACAAGAAGAAAATGCATAGTGGAATCAGGGACATGTGTCCTGGGAGGAATATGGGAACACTGCCCTAATGTGTAGGGTTGGGATCAGGAGCAGTAAGACTCAGTTGGAGGTGGATTTGGCAAGGGATGTGACAAAAAACAGAAGGGCTTCTACAGGTGCATTAGTCAAAAAACCCCCAAAAACTCAAATCCAGACAGAAATTGTGCTTCACTCCCCCAGTGAACAAGGCAGGAGAACTGATGACATGGAGAAGGCTGAGGCACTCAGCAGTTTTTGTCTCAGTTTTCACAGGTTGCTCTTCCCACATCTCTCCATGCCCTGAGCATCAAGGCAGGGATGGGGGATCACAGTCCCTCCCATGGGAAGAGAAGGTTGTGTTTGAGAGCACCTGAGGAGCTGAACAAGTCCAGGGGACCCAAGGCAGAGCATGGCAGGGTCCTGAGGGACTTGGTCCTGATGGAGCTGTGGGTGCACTCTCCATCTGGCAGTCGTGGCAGCCATGTGAAGCCCCCAGAGACTGGAGAAAAGGGGTTAAGGTCTTATTGCACCCTGTCAATGCTTAAAGCAAATTTATTAGAAAGACTTTTTACTGTGTCCTGTAGTGTCAGAGACAAGGGATGTGGTTTTAAACTGAGAAAGGTAGATTTAACGTGGGTATAGGGAAGAAAATCTTGCCTGTGAGGGTTTTGAGACATTGGTACAGGTTGTCCAGAGAAGCTGTGCTCAGCCCCATTACGCTGCTCAAATTCATCCTTTATTTTGTATGTTTTGTGAACATGCAGGGTACTTGATGCCTTAGTTCAGTTTTTTTGTAAAATCTCAAGGATTTCTTCAAAGTGAAAGTGAGTGTTGTAAATCTGCTGATTTCAAAACAAACTCCATTTTCTGCAAGTTTCTATATAATTGCCTTATACTTTTCAGTGACACATCTTGTTGTTCAAATTTCTGAATTTAAACAGAAAAATGATTTGCATTCTGGCTTAAGCTTTAAAAAAAGTGACTGAACAACTACTCTGTAGAAACCGAGAATCTAAAACTACTTTTTTTTCCCCTTCCATCTGTTTGAAAATTTATTTTCATGCCATTACATCATTTGAACTGTACATAAGGAATTAGTGCAAATGATTCCTATGTGATTCTGCTTTCTGTTGCTGGTATTTTGTTCTCTTTGACCATTGTCTTGTTTGTCTGCTCAGGGTGATGTCTATGCATCTATTGCTGACAGTAGAAATGTGTCCACAGGCATTGGGTAGCCAGTGATATTACTAAACTATATTATTATTTTGTTAATACTGTAGACTCAAATGGTGAAAAAACAATGTCACAGGAATTCACAAGAAAGAGAGAATAAAATTAAAATCCAGTAGATTTCAGCATAACATGTTTTCCTCAGTGTTTAGAAAGGGAGCTGTTAGAGATTCTAGTTAGACTTGTTGGTCACAGAATTTAATTTTTTTTTAATTCGCTATCTCAGACCATAAATCATTGAACTGAGGACATTGAAGTCTGTCTTATTGATGTTTTCTTTGTAGGCTACAGAAAGTGAGATGGGAGATGTGGATTTAACGGGTCTTCCAGAAGCACCTGTAGACTCTGAAGATGAAGAAGAGGAGGAGGATGAAGATATTGACAGAACTTCTGATCCACTTCTAGGGCGAGATGTTGTCCGAGAGTGCCTTGAGAAAGAGCCTGCAGATAAAACTGATGATGACATTGGTGAGGAGGAAAAACACAGCAGTAAAATTCACATAGGGCTACTTCATATAACATTTCTAAGAGAAGCATAACCAAAAACTGTTTAATGAGTTCATGTTCCATGTTCATCTTAATAATTGAATGATGTCTCACTTTGCTCTGTTGATACTCCTAATTGAATTACATCTTCTCTTGCTATCTGAGAGAATATTTGTTCTCAGAATCCAAGTATTTTGGACAACAGTCTTTGTGGTGCTCAAGATGTGGTGTTTTACAGTCATTGCATGCATTGATGTAATGGGATATGTAGCAAGGTAATTCTGATTGCCTGAAACTGTTGAAGTAGTTATTAAATAGCAAAGAGAACGTACTATTACTGTGTATAGGTATACTTAACTGTAAGCTGCAAAACAGTTAAAATGAAGATAATTTACTGCAGTGTTTAACTAGGAATTGGCATGAATTTCAATAGCAAAATTTGCTTTCTGTTGTACTTCAGATTGCGTCTCTGAACACTGGAAAATCATTTTATGCTCCTGTCTAGCTTATAATTACTGTACCTAGGGGTATTTTTAATTTTTCTAAATGTTTGAAGCTGAAGTGCTTTTACTCTTAGCTAGACTGCTGCCCTGAGAGTCAATCAGAACACCAGCAAGGCTGTGGAGCTGAGTTCTGGCTGTTGATGACAAAGTGCACACTGGGCTCTTTTTAGCCACAGGCACTAATGGGAAGTGTAACACCACTGAACAATTTCCAAATGAATGTAACTGAAGTTCAATACATTTGTATTAAAGAGAGTAAGGAAGAGTAAGGAATCCAAGGAATCCCTGGCCTTGCAGTCATCATACCAATGTTTCCTTTGTCCAACAGAACAATTATTGGAATTCATGCACCAGCTCCCTGCCTTTGCCAACATGACCATGTCTGTGAGGAGAGAGCTGTGCTCAGTGATGATATTTGAAGTCGTAGAGCAAGCAGGAGCCATCATACTTGAAGACGGCCAGGAAGTAAGTCCCTTAACACCAGAAGAGTGTTAAATCAGTAGGCAGGCTCCCAGCATAGTGCCCTGAGTCACTGTCCTGAAATCTCTCTTCCTGCTTGGATCAAGACATCTGGAATGGCATTTGCTGTTCATCCCTCCAAGAAGGGGTGAGGTAGACTCCTCTCTGGCAGTGATAAATGGGTACCCAGGGAAGGAGTGTTCATTCTCACTAAATGGTACGAATATATCATAGCAATTAGCCTACTTATTAAGAAAGCAATCTATTCATCAGCATTTTTCCCTCCAGAATCAATTCTGAAATGATTGAGAAAGCTGAAAAGCATTCCTTTTTGTCTCCATCTCTTGCCTTACAGTGTTGGTGAATTAAATGTTGCAGAGAGGTGGTGACAACAAACAGGAGGCTACAAGAATGAGCCTTTCTGAGATAAGAGCTTACAAAAGTTGTTGAATTAGCTTCACTTTTTAATTTTTTTTTGTGCTTTCTCTAGCTTGATTCTTGGTATGTTATTTTAAATGGCACAGTAGAAATCAGCTATCCTGATGGGAAGAGTGAGAGTCTCTGTATGGGAAACAGTTTTGGGATTACTCCCTCACTGGACAAACAGTACATGAATGGAGTGGTCAGAACCAAAGTAGATGATTGTCAGGTAAGGTTGCAATTCTGTATAACTGTCTCTTCTTTTTAAGCATCTAATAAAAGAAAACAGATTGGAATGGGTCGAGAGGAGGCTACAAAGGTGCTCTGAGGTGCACAGACTCTCTCTGTGGAGAGAGACTGGGAGAGTTGGGGTTGTTCATTGTTCAGCCTGGAGATGGGGATTCATGTTTTAGATACTTTAATCACTGTTGTTCTCCTTGGGGACAGTTTGTGTGTATAGCCCAGCAAGACTACTGGAGGATTCTGAACCATGTGGAAAAAAACACTCACAAAGTGGAGGAAGAAGGAGAAATTGTGATGGTAAAGGAGCACAGGGAGCTGGATCGCAGTGGAACCAGAAAAGGACACATAGTTATCAAGGTACATTTCTTTCTATGTTTTCCATTAGTCTGTTAAACTTTTATTTATTAGTAAATGAATTTGAATCTAGTATACATAATTCAGTTTTGTCTGTGTTAGCTCAACAAACTTGATGGGAAGGGATGTATATTATATTTCAAATTTACTTCCATTTCTCCTTTAATAAAGTTACATAAATTGAAACCTGTTCAACACATACATTGAGTTTTGTATTGGGAGCACCCTTTGGGGTCTTTATGACTGTTTTTTTTGTAATCTGAAAGAGGAACTTAAACTGCCTACTAAAAATTAAAATTAAGAGAAGTTACTAATTGTTTTAGCCAGGTGTTATCTATGCAAAATGTCAGGGCTGAGAGAAGCAGGAGGATTTGATTTAAACATGTTGGTGCATTTTCTCCTGAGTTGGCCATAAGTGAACTTTCTAAAGGGATTATACTGGTCACGTGTTTATGTTGAATTACCCTTTAGTGAGAGGTAGTGATGAGAGATATCAGTGATTTTTTGATTTGCTTTTTTAAGGCAACACCCGAGAGACTCATCATGCACTTAATAGAGGAACATTCTATTGTGGATCCAACCTACATCGAAGATTTCCTTTTAACATACAGAACATTTCTAACAAGTCCCTTGGAAGTTGGAAATAAACTCTTGGAATGGTTCACAGTGGACAGTCTCAGGGATAAGGTTGGTTGGAGTCTAAGAGATTAATATTTCTGGTGAAAATATATTTAAATTGATCCCTTTTAGTATTGCTGATAATCTAGGATAAATAAAACTAGGTTCCACTCTATCTAACTGTGTGCTCAATTATGAAAAACCTTGATAGTCTGGAACTTATGCCAATTTGTTGATTCTTAGCCAATGTTTTTATGTCTTCTAGCCTTGAGCTGAGGAAGTCCAACATACTGTCAAAACACTGGGTGTTTTGTATAGGAAATTGTGCAGGGTCTGCTGCAGTTACTGCTTCTCTTCTTACCTCTTTCCATGCTTTTCATATTGCCAGCTACTGGTTTTTAATAAAAGGAAAGATAAAGAGAAGTGTGTCATCAAACAAATGCAGATATGGTATAATTTTAGAAGAGAAACTGCTATAGACTTAGATTTCTTTTATAATATAGGTGGATAATGCAGTTGTCAGACTGACTACCATGAATAGTAGTGACTGTAGCACCTGCAGAAGCAATCTGAAGACTTAACTAAAATTTCTTGGAAGAAAGTTTTTCATTATTACAACTAGAACTTCCTTTAAAGAAGTCATTAGGATGCTTTAAAAGGTGATTTTCATGAAGCGTGTCAGGGAGGCTTAGCTGAAGGTGAATTTATGCACCAGTATGTACTGGGTGAGGTAGCCAGTATTTTCTAAATATAAAAATATTTGGGTTTTTAAATTTTTCATTTGCTTCCCGAAATAAAAGGAAAAAAGAAGATGATTTCAAGTGTAAATGTCTTTTTCCTATCAGATACAGAAATCTGTTTTATGTTCTGCCACATCCAAGTATTCCTCTGTGTTTATAGATTAAAGCTTATAGGAGTAGAACCATAAGTACCTTTATATGTGTATATATATATGCATAATTTATTTTGTTTTTCCAGGTTACCAGAGTAGTATTACTGTGGGTGAACAATCATTTTAATGACTTTGAAGGAGATCCTGCCATGACTCGATTCCTGGAAGAATTTGAAAAGAACTTGGAAGATACGGTAGGAGCAAAAAAAGAATGAATGTTACATTTTCTAGTACTACATATTTCAATTTTTGAGTGTTACCAGTGCCTAACAGCTGTAATCTCTAAGTGTAACAGTTAACAGGTGGCTTTTAACATGGGACATATTTGTTCTTGAATATAAGTTAGATATAAAGGCCGTATAAAGTAATACCTGTGGCACTCACTTGGGAGTTTTTGCGTTTTTGTGAAAGAGGACAAGGTTTATTTAGTAAGATCTGAAAATCTGGCATCAAAAATCTATTTTCTGGCACTTGGGGTATTTTTCATGACTGTTTTTCCATTTCTGATAAAAGAAACATTGCACTGCATTTTGTGTCTTCTGTGTTACAGAAAATGAAAGGCCATCTCAGATTGCTGAATATTGCCTGTGCTGCCAAAGCAAAATGGAGACAAATCACCCTGCAAAAGCCTTCCAGAGATTCTCCCCTGTTTTTCAGCCTTCTTGGAGGCAGTGACAAAGGGTTTGGTATTTTTGTAGAGACTGTGGAGATAGGCAGCAAAGCAGCAGAAGCTGGACTTAAGCGTGGTGATCAGGTAAGAACAATTATGTTAATTTAAAATATTCTTCTTCTCCCACCTCTTGATTGTTCTCAACAGAAATGTTGTGCTGTGTACTAAAACCAAACCACTGGAAAGTGTGGGAATGCCACAGGTCAGCTTCCATTTCTATCTATTAAATGGGTTTCTATTAAATAGTTTTCAAAATATGTAAAATATTTAAGTATTCCAAAAACAGAATGGGAAAAGAAACCAAGTTATGGTTATTTTTTGAAACTTTCTGATTGGAGATATGGTTACATTGAAACTAGCAGATTGTTTTGTGGGATTGATTCTCACCTGATGTGTTTGATCACAGCTCACTGAGGCAGGTCACACTCAGTGAAAATCCAGCTTTTGAAGTGATATTAGTTCTGTGGCTCATGAGCCACCATTTCTGATTAATTGCAAGAATGTCATGTTATCATAGAAAATAAACTTATTTAGAGCATTTTTCAAGTAAAAATGGAAGTCCTGACTTATTTATATAAGGATATAACTTCTCTGACACAATGAAAATTGTTCCTTTACCTGGAATGTTTTCATTCTGTAGCTGCTGTAAAGATGATATGGTAATTCCTGGGAAGTTCTTATTGTGCATGTAGTACCAGCTTTGTATTTGTAAGTCTGTCAGATAAATGTTCTCCTAATAGTCCCAATTTTTATTTCTTAAAGATAATGGAAGTAAATGGACAGAATTTTGAGAACATTACCTTTGTAAAAGCTCTGGAAATCTTAAAGAATAACACACATCTCTCCATTACTGTAAAAACAAACATTTTTGGTGAGTAGACATTATATATTTTATATTTTTATGTGTGAAGGAAAATCTCCACTCCTTCTGGCTTTATGAGTGCAATAGGATTCTACCTTATTTTTTCCATCTTGCTCTTGAGGTGAGAAGTTGTGCAAAGTCCCCTCATTGTGCCTCTGTTTGCTTGGATAAGTTCTCATGTGCCAAGGGCTGCGTGCTGAGTGGCACAGAGCCAGCACAGGCAGCTCTTCAACTCCCTGAGAAATCCTCAGATGACTGTTTAAGCTGATTTAGTGTCCCTCCATGCAGTGGGGCTGAAACAAAGCCAGGGATCTGGACCAAAATATTTTTGCCAAGAAACAGCAAAAATGTAAAACTGTGATTTTTTTAAAACTTTATTTAATGGCTGTAAGAATGAGAGGATAAATTACCTTTGTAATTGAAAAGGGGATATAAAGAATGGTGTGGCATATAAATGTTGGCTTTTAATTGTCATCATGAATATAAACACCTAAATACCTCTTTAAAATCTCAGTCAAATCATCTGTTCTTTTTCCATAATCTTGTTCAGACAACAGAATAACAAGAGCTACAGAAAGGAGGAGACTGTGCACAGGATAGCTCCTTCCTCCATAGCTGTATCCATATCTTCTGGTGGTTTTCTTCTCCTATTTCCTTCCTCCAGTTACCTGCCCTTGTTCACTATTGATTTTCTTTTCATTATTATACTATGTTTATTACTGTGCAGCTAAAAAGGTTCAAGCCCTCAGCAGTTGCTTATTAGCATAATGCTAAAAAAGCTTGAAACAACCAGAGTCACCAGTGGTCCAGACTAATGTGAAATGACATGAAATAAAGCATCACTATAACTGAGACAGTGATAGGTTGTTCATTTGTATTATAAATGTGAGCAACATACTCTTACAAGTGGGTTCTAATTTCCTCCTGCTAGCTGATAGAATTTCAAGGTGATTTCTCTGATAAATTTTAATGAATTAATATCTTGAAGCTTTTTGCAACGGTGATACTTATTATCCTGACTTGTTAATTGAGTGTTAAGTGTCTGGTACTGACTATGAGCAATTCCTGTTGTTCTATTCAAATCTAACTTGGAGAGCTTGTAGCCTTAGCTTTTATTATAAAACAGAAATGTACCATTTAATTGGACTTTCTGTACAGCAAATTTTGGTTGCCTTCCTCACAGGGACAATCTGATTAATTTGCTTTGTTTTCAGTTCTTCATTCTTCCAGTATCTCAGTAGAAATTTAATTCAGTATTTCAGTAGAAAATATTGAATTTCTGACTTGAAAGGCTTTCAAAAGATTTTTAAAGGACCTTTAAAGAAATAATTGATGTCGACAAGACAATTTGAACATTTTTTCACCTTATATATGTGAAGGAAACAGAACAAATCCCTATAATTACCATGGAATTCTAGCTTTGAGAATGTCAGTGTGGGTTATAGACTAGCTTAGTTTCATAAATGCAATAGGAAATCTGATGCAGCTTCTGTTCAGAAGTGTTAGTAGAGGCAAAGACAGTTCGGGAAAATATCAGTCTGTGTTGCAGTTACTCTTGAAGAGGCATGTGCACTCCATTACCTAAAAGATGCAAAAAAACCCCCAATAAATGCATAGTGCTTATTGCCCTGAATGCAGTGTTTCCTTATTCTCTCTCTGGGATGTGAGAAGCAAAAGGGTTGAGGGGAAAAGAGGATTTCATTGTGAAGTTCTGAGTGTGCAAAGGTTACTCACAACTGTATCTTCTCTTACAGTGTTTAAGGAGCTGCTCTGCAGGATAGGACAGGAGAAGAATGGAATTCCACATATTCCAAAAATTGCAGAAAAGAAAAACAACCGTTATTCTATCCCAGATATGCCTGGAGATGTAGAACAGATGTTTCCTCGTGAAAAAGGAAATAAGAAAATGAAAGCAAACACTGTATCTGGTGGAAGAAACAGAATCAGGAAAATTTTAGACAAGACCCGTTTCAGCATCTTGCCTCCAAAACTGTTCAGGTTTGTCAGGTTCTTTTGTCAAGAAGTAATGGTTCCTGATTAGGTTGTGATATTTTAATCATAGAATGGTTGGAAAGGGATTGGGTTGAGAGGGAGCTTAAATATCTTAAAGACTATCCCTTCCAGCCCCTCCCATGGACAGGGACACCTTCCACTAGACCAGGTTGTTCCAAAGCCCATCCAGCCTGGCTTTGAACACTTCCAAGGATGGGGCACCCACAGCTGCTCTGGGCACCCTGTGCCAGGGCCTCCCCACCCTCACAGGGAGGGATTTCTCTCTAACATCTAGCTAAAATCTACCCTCTTCAGCCTCAGGCCATTAAGAGATACCAACTGCTTAGTATTTCTAGTCACTATATCCACATTGCTTATGTTTTTTTAAAAAAATAATTGTACCTGCCTCATGAATGCAGAACAAGACCAAAATATCTTTTCTCTCCCAATGAACGCTTTCAAATCTTTATCCCCATCTTGTTTTGCAAGCCTGTCTACAGCATGTAGTTAAAACAGCTGAACACCCTTATTGCTCTTAGTTCCATTCATGCCAAGGTGAATGGGAGGAGTTAGTGCAGATAACTGAGCCAGAACTGTTTTGCAGCGATGGCAGCGTGAGCCAGTCCCAGGACGACAGCATCGTGGGGACACGGCAGTGCCGCCACAGCCTGGCCATCATGCCCATTCCAGGCACCCTTTCATCCAGCAGCCCTGACCTGCTGCAGCCCACCACCAGCATTCTGGATTTCTCTAACCCTTCAGGTAAATGGCAGCTTGAGGCTGATTTGCAGGGTGGTTAGCAAGGCAGCTGGCTCGGGGGGAATACTGCAGTTGTTACTGGCATCTGAGTGCAGTTGCTGTGCATCCTGTGGGCCTAACAGGACCAAACTGGAGAGGTACTGAAAATCCACACTGCCTGAGCCTCTCTTGTCTAATTTTTTTAGGTAATGTGAGACTTACTTATTTTTTACAAAGAATTGTATTTTGCCACTTCTGAGAGCCTTTAATTTACTTGGCTCTGGTGGAAGGAGATAATCTTTGTTTGCCCCTTTCTCCTTTGCCATCTCTCCTCAGTCCTTTGACTTATCCAGTCTTCTATCTGTCAGTATGTATTTCAAGCAGTATTGTGGATAGAATAGGACAGCCATGGTACCAGCACAGTGATCTTCATGTTTCATGTTTTACAAACATCATGTATACTCAACATGTTCAGTATGTCTGAAATCCTAAAAAATGTTTTGAGATGTGTGGTCTAGGCTTTCATTGCTGTTGCTGTAGGAATCCAGTTTATGGGGTGGCTGCAGGAGGCATTTGTTGCAATAGGCAGCTGCCTGTAAACATGTCTAGTCAGAATATTTTTTCCTCTATTTTAAGTGTAAGTTCTGTACATAATGACATACTCTGTAAAGTGTTTTGTGACTGTGACTTATGTTTACATAAACTTGCAGATTTCTCCTTTAAAAGGGATGTGCACAGATATATCCTATCAGGTGCATAAATACCCATAGCAAAAAAGTTCTCTTTTTGCTGCAGTTCCAGGTCCTTGCTGTCTGCATGAGAGCTACACATTTTTCTAAAAATCTTGATTTAATACTATACAAGTTACCACTTAATATGAAATGGTGGTAGTTAGTCCATCTTGGATAGAATCACAGAATGATTTGGGTTGGAAAGGACCTTTAATGGTCATCTATTCCAAGCCCCCTGCCATGGGCAGGAGCATCTTCAGCTGGATCACCTAGCTTAGCTTTACTTTAAGCTTGCTATAACAAATGTGCTGCCAGTTTGAATGGTCAGAAGAAACCAAATTATTTCTGACAGTGTACACTTGATAAATTTTGTAAGCATCTGCATCTTGATTTTGTGTTGATACGATTTTTTTCTTTTTCTCCTGTCTGCAGCTGTTGGGTTTTACTGTAAGTATCCTCATGTAAAGCATCCTGCAGACCTTCATATTGCATGGCTTGCCTGTAAATTTAACACTATCAGACATTGCACTGACATAGTTTTTACTGTGGGGCATTGGCTAGCCTGTGCTCTGTTATTTTCCTTAAAACAAATCCATAGGTTCCTATACAGGCACAGTGCTGGGCTGAGGGTGACCTGCATTTTATTCCCATTTCTGCCCCCAGCACACTGAATGACTTCTTGCAGGTTCCTCTGCTTCTTGTGGCCTTGCTTTAAAGGGGTGAAGTTGCTTATATCTGTTTCATAGAACTGAAGTTTCAGAGGACAACAGTTTGAGATTTAGTTTGTTCTTCTGTTATACTTCATAACTAAAATTCTGTGCATGCCAGCTTGAAATGTGCTTTGTATTGTCAAAATGAGCTGAATAATGCATAAAGAATTTAATTTAATAATTCATGTTTGCCTGCTTAAAAGCAAAGACTATGAAGACAGAAATGTGCCTGTAATTTTTCCCTTATCTGTCACATTGTTTTGGTTGCATGGGTTTGGGTTTTTTGTTTGTTTGTTGGTTGGGGTTTTTTTGGGGTTTTTTTTGTTTTTTTACTTTTTGCTCCCCAATTAAATTTCAGTTTTACACTTTGAATGTGTTCTTGTTTTTAGGTATGTTGATACCAAAGTATAGATGTTTCCCTCTTCTGTTTCTTTATTATCACTTTTATGACAGGCACTTCTCTAATTATTCAATATTTCATTTCCACCACTTTCACTCTGAAATAAAATACAAAATACTTCTCCCTTATATTGTCCCTATTCATATATATATTGAACTTCTCATATTCAGCTAGAACCCAGCTTCTGATGAGAATGTTCTGATGGTGTTTTAATCATAATCATGAACCTGTTAGAGTAATTAGCTTTCAATTGGAATTTTTTTAACCCATGTTTTCTTCCATCTTAAAATTTATTCACAACTGATATTGAGACTTTTTGCCAGTGGGTGGGATCTTTGGTGCTGGATCATAGATTACTGGCTTACTTTTTACCTTGAAATTCCTTCTACTTGTGCCCATAACACATACAAATCCTGATGCAAGAAAAAGTAACCCCAGGGTCACTGCCCCCAAAGATCTTTGTTGCCTCCTTTAGCAGATTATTTTGATTGAGGAAAATCAATGAATAGGCAGTGGGGTGAGCAGCATCTAAAACTGTCTCAGAGAGCTGCTGCTGGGAGTGCCTGAAGGATCTGGATGCCCTGCCCAGCAGGATGATTCCCTGGGCAGGTTCCCCTTGGGCAGAGGGACACCTGATCATCACTGGGGCTCCAGGGCATGTCACGCCTCAATTCACAGATATGGCAATTAAGGGCTGGACAAATAGCAGTGAGAGAAGAGAAGGGGAGGGCTGTTTGGAAGGCTGTTGCTTTAATGACATCCCTTCCCTCAGTGGGGATCTCTGATGCAGCAGTTATGGCACATCTGCCTCTGGTGTGGTTTTGGAGACCTTCAGACTCTGAAGCCTTGGCTGAGGGCTCAGCAATATCTTGCCACTTTCTCAGGTCTGCAGAAAAGTTGTGAAGTTTTAGTCTTCAGAGAAGGGAAAAACTGGGCTTCCTTGTGCTTGAAATTAGTGTGCATTTTGACTCCTGACATTTTTTAAAAAATCAGTTTTATTTAGAAAATCAAACTTTCTGTAATAGCTAATAGTGCAAATTATTTGCAATCATCAAGCTGCATTAAACACATGTTTCTGTAGATATTTATTTCCTGCTGTAGGCTGCCTCAGATAAAGCTGTTCTCTAATGCATTTATAATACATAAAATGTGCTATAAATAAGTACACCAGCCAAGGAATTAACTGCTGGCAGCAGCTTAGTTCCTTCAGGGGAAAGAGTGAGGGTAAAAGCTCGTGGCTAGTTCCGGGAGCAACCAAATCTCCTTTCCTCCTCATATCCTCCTACCCCAAGCCCATCCCTCTGTACTTGGTGGCTTCCCATTCCTGGGAAGAGTGCCCTGGCACGTGTGTGGACCTGGCTCTCACAGACACAAGAGAGCCAAAGCAGGAATGATGCTGCCAAAGTTTTTAAGACATACTGTGAAGGAATGGTGCACAGTCTAGTTGCATACCTGCATGTCTTATGCTTTGGGTCATGGGATGGTAGAGTAATTGGGTTTTAGAAGAACAGAGAGGAGAAAAGTCTTCTTTTTTCCTTACAAAGATAAAGAAAAACCCAGAATATTTTAAATATTTTTTTAAGTCCAGCATGTTTTTTTTCCCCAGAAGCTGGTTGTTTTTGTTTCCTGATGATCAAATGGGACAGTAAATCATAGAATCACAGAATGGTTTGGCTTGCCATAAGATCATCTAGATCCACCCTACACCTTCCACTAGGCCAGGTGCTCCAAGCCCCATCCTGCCTGGTGTTGAACACCTCCAGGGATGGAGAGTCCATAACCTCTATGGGCAACCTGTGCCAGAGCCTCACCCTTCTCACAGGGAAGAATTTGTCCCTAACATCCAATTGAACCTGCCCTCCTTCAGCTCAAGCCAATTCCCCCTTGTTCTATCACATGCCTTTGTAAAATATCTCTCCAAGTGACCTTGTGTCTTTTCAAGGGAAAAGTACTTCACACATTAAAGGTGTTACGCTCTTTTTTTAGATATTCCAGATCAAGTGATACGAGTTTTCAAAGCAGATCAGCAGAGCTGTTACATCATCATCAGCAAAGACACTACAGCAAAGGAGGTGGTGAGTCATGCTGTCCACGAGTTCAACCTGACGGGAGCCCCCGAGACCTATTCCCTGTGCGAGGTGTCCGTCAGCCCCGAGGGGGTCATCAAACAGCGGCGCCTCCCGGACCAGTTCTCCAAGCTGGCTGACAGGATCCAGCTCAATGGACGGTAAATGTGCCTTGTTTTACTGGGGTTTATTTGGCTTTGAAACATTGTACATCGGAGAAGACCTCTGTGGTAATTAAACCCAACATCAAGGAGAGGTGTTCTAATCTAAATTGTCAGGTGACTGTTGAAAGCACAGCCAAGTAACTGCCAATAACTTACACTTTCCTCTCTTCTTTGGATCACCTTCCTCTTCTGCACCCAAGAATCCCTCCCTAAATCTGCAGCAAGCTTGCTTGATGGCAGCTAAATTTAGCAGATCAAGATAATGTATATAGTGGTTTACACTTAGAGAAAAAGGTTATATTTGTTTTGACACTTCTCACATGTACTTGAGGATTAAAGTATGCAATTAATATCTTTCTTAGTGTCATGCTGCAATGAACTGATATTAACCTGAGATAAATTCTTCCATTTTTAAGTAAACTGTTCTGAATGTTTCTGACATGTTAAGTGCTTTGGTTTTATCTGATGACCTGACCTATACCAGAAGAAAGTTTATTAAACTAAAATATTCTGTAGTTGTCTTTCCTAGGCAACAGAGGGAATTTATGAGTAACAAATTTTTGTGTATCTGAAAGTGATTTACCTGGGACCATGGAATGAATTTTCCAGATATATTTTCATTTCCTGAATACACTGTGCCTCATGCAAATATTAGTATGCCACAGAAAATTTATGGGCAAAAACCACACTAAATTTGTGTAACAAATGTAGAAATACATTAACAGGAGATTTCTCAGGACTAGTGTGTTTTTGGAATGCTATTTTCACTGCTGAATTTACAAATGGAAAAGGTGAGCACTACAGCATATTACAGAGTACACTGTAAAAATATTAACAAAGAGCTTTTGAAATGTTTGTTTACTTAAGTAATGGTGCTGTTTTACATTAACTGAAGTACAAGGTTATGTTGTCCCTTCTTGTCTCTGTAGTGCTCACAGTGATTGGTACAGTTCAATGTCTTTGTGTTCACAAACCCTCTGAAGAGCATCTCTAATGTGTTGTTGTTCCTCAATTTTTCTTCAGTTATTATCTGAAAAACAATATGGAAACAGAAACCTTATGCTCAGATGAGGATGCTCAAGAGCTACTCCGAGAGAGCCAAATTTCCCTGCTGCAGCTGAGCACCATTGAGGTGGCCACTCAGCTTTCCATGCGGGACTTTGAGTTGTTCCGCAACATCGAGCCAACGGAGTACATCGATGACCTGTACAAGCTGGACTCCAAAACAGGGAATGCTCACCTCAAACAGTTTGAGGATGTCATCAATCAAGAGACCTTCTGGGTTGCCATGGAAATTTTAGCAGAACCCAACCAACTCAAAAGAATGAAGATTATTAAGCATTTCATTAAAATTGCTCTCCACTGTCGAGAATGCAAGAACTTCAATTCCATGTTTGCCGTGATAAGGTAAAATACTTCCCATTTCTCAGATCTGATTGGTGCTGTCACAGGCAATTCTGGTAATCCAGATGGAAAGGAAAGAAATGGGAATATCCTGAGCAGCCTACAGCTGGGGCTGGGGGGTTTTCCAAAGCCAGACTGGTCAGAGGTGGATTGTCACCGGGGCCTCTCAGTGCTTCTGTCCTGTTGCGGTGCAAGGTGTGACAGTCTCTCACGCTGGTACTCACAGGAAAAGAGAAGATGGGTTCAAAGCAGGCTTTGCTTGATGAACTACAGAAACCTACCTGAGCACTGTGTCATTTTCTGTGACTTTGGCACCCAATTTCCCTTCTTTTTGTCTGTCATTGTTACTTTTCCAGGGGGCACTGAGTCGTATACATGATGATGAGATTACTTTATTTCTTCCTTGCATTGTAAGGACTTCCTCAAATCAGTCTTGTTTTGGTTTCATTTTCCTTCTCATTCTTTCCTGTCATCTGCTTGCTTCTCTATTTTTTTTTCCCTCTTCAGTTGCACATTTAAGCTTTCTCTTCTGACTTACATTGAATGCTGCTGCTTTAACAGCATGAGTTCATCATTTCCTGTATTTGCAATTATCTTACACCCAGCCTTTACTGTAGAAAAAAAAAAAAAGACACTGTGATTCATCAGACAAAGATCTGGATTTGTGCTGCATCCCAGCAGCATTATTGAAAACACCATTTTAAAATATTTTCTTCCATGTCTAACCAGTCCATCAAATATATTGGTTTGTGGTTAGTCATTAAAGAATTCATGAATTTCTGTGAAGGGTACTGGACAGTCATTGAGACTGGCTCTCATTATGTGGGAATACACACATGGATAGTGATTCTAATTTTTCTATTCTGCTCCCTAATTTTTCATGGTTTGTTGTAGGTAAGGAAATTACTCTTTCTGCTTCTCAGTTAAGTCCAGTCAGGCCATGACTAAAATGATCTTTTGTCTGGGGGGGAAAAAAAGAGGCAAATAATTTAGTTTTTGTTTTACTGTTATTTCCAGGAGAATATATTTTTTTTGTTAGCATATGGCAGAGGGGTTCTCTTCCTTGCCTTGTCCTGCACAGCACTTTGGTGCCATATGTCTCATGAAATAGGAAGATAACGATCTTAATGTAGTGTGGAAAAGAGGAGCTGTGGGCTGGCATATGTTTGATTTTTTTCATGTCAGAGAAGGTTTTGTTTGGCATAGCATGGAGAGAAATTTGTCTAAAAAATAAACCAAATACAAACCAAATAGTTTTTGGAAAAAAAAAATCTGAGAATAGCAAATTCAGTGATAGTGTGGTCTGGATTTGCTGAGCAGTGCTGGAGCACTTCCCTTTCCAGTTCTGCAAAGGTAAGGACTTTGCAATTATTGCAGAATTCCTTGAGCCTAGGTGGTGACAAATTATTAAAGGGAGGGTGGATTTAATTTATTAAATGTTTTTATTTAATGGGGTGTTTTTGCATCCAAATAATTCTGGGTATATTTTTACTTAGTGGGAATGAGGGCACAATGAGAAGTTTTAGCATATCTGCTGCTTCCAATTGTCAGTCAGTTGCTCATTTACAAATGCTTTTGTCTGAAGCTCTGAAGTCAGAGAATTACGGATTGGTTTGGGTTGGAAGGGACCTTAAAGATAATCTTATTCCAGCCCCCTGCTGTGGGCTGGGACACCTTCCATTACACCAGGTTGCTCCAAGCCCCATCCAGCCTGTCCTTGGGCACTTTAGGGATGGAGCATCATTAGATGTGCTGGGGTCTCACCACCCTCATAAGGAAGAATTTTTTTCTAAAGTCTTGCCACTTCTGCTTGGGATGAGCTCTGCACTGATCTCGTTTTCTGTACAATCATTGTTTTACCTCATGCATTTTTTACCATTTTTGTTCTTACTGTGGCATACATTTTTACAGGATTCTTAAATAAATGTCAGCCCTGTGTTACAGAGATATTTTTTTGGCAGTCATTTGAAATTTGTACCTTGAGCAGTCGTGGTTTTTAGCAGTCCTGTTTAAACAGCAGAGGGTTATTGTGATGAACTCTTAGCCTGCTATTCACCCAGCTTTGCAGTTAACCTTCGGAAAGCTATTTTTAATCCTTAAAACAACCTCCCAACCCTTCACTTCCTTCTGAAAGGTAACGATTCTGCTCACACCTAATAGTGAAACATTTCTGCCTTGCAGTGGGTTAAATCTTGCACCAGTAGCTCGTCTCAGAGGCACTTGGGAAAAGTTACCCAGCAAGTATGAAAAGCACCTCAGAGACCTTCAAGATCTTTTTGATCCGTCTCGAAACATGGCAAAATATCGCAACATCCTCAGCAGCCAGAGCATGCAGCCTCCAATTATCCCACTTTTCCCTGTTGTCAAGAAAGATATCACATTTCTGCATGAAGGTAATGTCAAACACAGTGAAAATAAATGAAGCATTGAATGTACTTCAGCCCTTTCTTCAGTGCTCAATGTGTCCACATGTGTCTAACGAAGCTGCCACCAGTAGGATGCTTTTGAGGGATCCTTTATAGGAGTGAAATAAAATAGAATTGGGAATGCCTAGGAATGGTCCTAGACAAAAATTAAAAATAAAATTCATATTTTTAGTATTTTGAAAGCAATGCTGTAATCCTCCTCAGCTGTCCTGAGGTTTAGGGTGGAAGCATAGGTGAGTGTGGTGTCTGGTAGCTACACTACTTCAAATATTTTCTCGTACAAAAAGCTTGTTGCTGTAATGTTTTCCAGGTTTTCATTCCATGTTGTGACATGCATACAGTGATACACCTCCTACTCTTGCTTTCAACATTTTCAAGGCATTTTGTTTAAATGTTTCCATCTTGTTCCCTCTATACAAAATCCTGTTTATAACTGGTTGAGGTGAATCACTTCCAAATATGCTTAATTCTTGGTTGTGATGGTTCAGAACTATTTGAACTTCTTTCCTAATGTGGATGTTGTTAATGTCAATTCTGTATTTATATTATTTTAATATTATGAGAGTTAATTTGGGCATAGTTCACTTATTCCTTTTTTCTTCTTGTTACTTTAGATATCAATTAACAAAAGAGTATAGGGTAGTCCAAGTGGGTTTGGTTCAATCAGTGTTTTGAGAGAACATCCTGATTTCTTGCTACATTGATTAAAAAAATTGTGTTGGTTGGGGTACAGGGAGGGGAGAAGGGTAACAAGGGAAGAGCTAGAAGCACAGTGGCTGTTCAGAAATATTTATTGCTTCTTTTTTTCTCTTATGTGTGTGTTTTGATTATGCAGGCAATGATTCTAAAGTGGATGGCCTGGTAAATTTTGAGAAGCTCCGCATGATTGCCAAAGAAATCCGCCAGGTTGTGCGAATGACCTCTGCAAACATGGATCCAGCTGTGATGTTCAGACAAAGGTGTGCAGTGGGAAGGGCAGCAGCACTGAGGGGTCTCGTTGTGGGGGGATCTGGGTCTCTGTGTGCATCAGCACGTTGGTATTTCATTGTGTGCCTCATCACTGACATCTACCATCAAACCACAGCCTTTATCAAATTATGGCAAAACAGTTGAGGCTTCCCAGACCTGCTTTGAATGACTAATAAACCAATTTATTGCCTTTAAAAAGCACTGAAGAATAAGTTCTAATTTTAATGATACATACTTCTGCCAAATAAAATGTTAGTGTCAGTAGAGTTTTGAGAGAGGTATAATATTACAGGGTACAATATTTAGATATGAGAGAGAGATAAAAAGCACCTGAATCACTGATGTATAGACCTCAAATGCTGTTTCAAAACAAAACCCCACTGATAACATATTAAATTCAAACTAAATATTTTTTATTTGTTCTAAGCACAGCTTGTTCCACCTACATAATGTTTGATATGTTCAGGCTTCAGCAGGTGGAGGGTGTTTTCTTGGCTTATTTTTCTTATTTTTTTCTTCTTATCTTGATGCTGAATATCACCAGGCTTGATGTTAACAAAGTGCAGAATAAAAGCAACATAACTCCTAATCTGGTGCTGATTAGCTCCAGATTTTATTTAGTGGAAATGAATTATTTCCTGCATCTGTTTTCTCCCCACTGGCTGAGCTGAAAGCATCAGTGGCTCTGATGTTGTGTCCATACAGGGTCCTGACCCCGTGGGTGTCCATGGGGTGGGTGGTGGCCTTGCTGCTTGCACTGTCTGCCTCAAACTGATGGGCCAGACAAAACCCCTCAGGTGCAGCCTGGTGGGGAGCTGGGTCATGGCTGAGGAGCCATGGCTCTGACTTGAGAAAATGGCAAAAAGCTCTCCTGAGCTGCCCTGCCTGTGTGCACCCCAGCAGAGGAGAGCCCTCTGAACCCCCTGCAGGGAGCAGTGCAAGTAGGAGACACAGGGGACAGTTTCTGGGTGAAGTGTGCTTCATCCACACAGAATTCCAGTCACCTGTGCGCTTGTGATTCTCTCTGATTTGTGAATTCAGTTACATCTGTGCAGTGGAAGGAAATGGAGCATGCAAGGATAGGGAGCCTTTATAGGAGCATGGAGGTTTGGTTCCCTGTGTATTCCAGTGGTCAGGATTCTCAGAGGATCATCAGTTCTCTCTGGTTTTTGTTTGCAAGGCTGGCTATCAGGAAAGATATTTCTTTTTTTCAAATACAGGCATTTGAAGCCAGCCTGGATTGGGCTGTGAGCAGCCTGGTCTAGTGGAAGGTGTATAGGGGGATATAAGGGATGAACTTTGGGGTCGCTCCTAACACAAACTGTTCTGTGATTCTGTGACTCTAAAATAGCCCAATCTGAGACAAAAATACCAGATCCTTGTTAATGTTACTTGGTTTCACAGTGGAGACTCACTTTTATACAGTTGGATAGAAATTAGCAAGATTTTGTTTTTAATATAAAATTATAAAGTCAGTAACTAGGAAGTTGTGATTGCTTTTCAGAAACTTTGGCATTCACAGCTGAAATAAGTCTATAAATAAATTTCCCTGGTGGCCCATGCACTTCCTAATACCTCGTGAAGTCTAATAATTTAAAAAAGTAACAGTAAATAGTTACCTTTAGTATGTTTTTCAGAATTACAGAACACATTTTAATGACTGTAATTTAAATTACACACATTACTGCCCTAAACTGCTTAGGCATCCAATATTAAAGATAACGCCAAAGATTAAAAGAAAATAATTCCATGTTTTCGTGTCATTTATATTAATTTTCATTGTCTCTCTCACGTTTGATCTCTCAGTTTGTGTTATGAAGCATCAAATAAATGCTTTTGAAGATGAAAAATCAACAAGAAAGATGTGTATTAGTGATAACATGAGACTTGCTCACAAGTTCATTACCAATTACTGAGAGTGTCCAGGCTTTCAAGGTGAATTTGGCAACTGGCTTGTTTTCCAACCAACAGTCAAGAGAAAACAATATCATAAACCTGAATATTAATAGTGATGATTTATCATACACTTTCAACAGGCAAAGAATAAATTAATTTAATCCCATTTTCTGCAATATGAATGAGTTGCGCTCCATCAGATTTGAATTTGATTTAGAGAAAATAAAAGAAATTAATGCAAATTTAAATTTTTCAATTCATAGGTTAAACAAAAAACTGATAGATACTAAAGTATTTGTCAAGTTTTGCCCCTGCATTTCATGAAAACATTGTGTTATTGTTTGAGAAGAATGTGGCTGTATAGAGATTTTTCTTTTCTGTTCTTTCCTGTCTACATCTTTCTTCCTGACTCTCAACTGTTTTATTTTTTTCCTGTGCTTTTCTGTTCAAATACATGCTTCAATGTATATGGCTCTTGCTTACAGGAAGAAGAGGTGGAGAAGTTTGGGGTAAGTGTAGAGCTGAATGCAACTAAGATAAATAAAGATTATGCAACTCTTAACATACTGCATCCTCCTCGTTAGTGCATGCATCTGAAATACAGCATGCATTTTATTAACCCTGCAATACATGTTCTTTTGAAAACAGGAGTAAGGGGTACAGCCAATGTTTTACTGCAGCTATAAGAATTCTGAGTTGCTTTTGTGTAGTCGATAAGTTGTTTGAGTTTTGGCTTTGTGCATTAAAAAAACCTTGCTGTGCAGTTGTATTGGAAGGCAAACTATTGTGGGAAGTAAATGAAATAAGTAACTTGCCTTTTAACATGTTACTGAAAAGTTGAAGCCATTCTGCATTTTCAGCTGTAAGGACACTTTGAATTGTGGTAATGATGTAGTAATTCCCTCCCTGAGGTTTGTCTTCAGGCAATCTTCAAAGTATTTATTTTTAGCATATGTTTAAAATGTATCTCACATTTCATGCACCAAAATCCTCATTGATGCTACTGGGAGTGTTGGTTGTGTGAGGTCTGGATCATGGAATGACTAAAGAGGAGAGTTCTGATGTTGGCCAGGGAAGCTCCTGCCTGGCCCAGGCAGTGATTTTAAGACTGACATTGTAGCCATATTTTATGTGTTCTGTGTTATCTGTGTGCCTTTGCATAGCAATGATGGGGACAGTGCCAGGGCTTGGGCTGCTCATACTGGGATTAGCAGGTTTGGGTACTGGTTCCTCATGCTGATGTGGATGCCCTTGGCTGGCAGCATTTGGTGTTCAATAATCAACTGCTCATAAGGCAGCTCATGAAGAGAAATAGCCAGGACCCATGGAGCCACTGTAATTTCTAACTCTTGGAATTGCTGTGAGCACAAGGGAATAAGGAGAAATAATTGTTAAAGAAAGTAGAATTAAATTGCCTTAAAAAGTCAAATCCAGACATGAAAGAAAAAAATAAGTGTGTACATAAACAATAAAATGTTTCTATCATTAAAAATAAACATAATTTCCTGAGATTGTAGAATAGCTTTGTCCTTATCCATCAAGAGATAGGAGTGTCCCCTTGGTTTGAATAGCTGTGAACACTCCATCATGCCTTTTGCTGCTCCTTGTCTCCAATAACATTACTTTTTTATTTAATTAAGCTGTAAATTGCTGAGAGCTTTTAAGCTTCTATTTTCTCTCAGAATGATTATTTAACATGTCTGAAAACATTGCAGTCATCTGTTTTCAAACATTTATTTTCTAAGCTCAGTTTACTTGATTCCTTGGATTTTCTCTAACAACGTTTCATTCTGACTCCTTTGGCCATTATGGCTCTTCTGTGCCTGATGTTGTTTATTCTGCCACTTGTGATTCTGTAAACACACAAGATCTTGATAAATGTCTTCATGTAGCTTTAAAAATATTCATCTGAATATTTAAAAATCCACACACAAACCCAGCTTTGAACAACTTTGACATTTTCCATTAGGATTTATGTGTGACTTATACTGTGATCTCCATTTATTTAAAACTGCATCAGGTGTAGGACTTTTGGCACTTGAAACAGAGTTGACTGTGTTTAAACTATACCCTGATCACTTGTTTGGTCACTCTTCCAGTGTGAATAGGAGTGAGTGTCAGGGAGAGTAACTCACGTTCTTTAACAATTACAGTATTATTTATTTTTGCTTCAGTTACTGATAGATTTGAGAGCTCAAAATTAGGAGCATTGAGGAGCATCCTCCTTCACAGATGCAAGTCTGGGTGTATGTGTATCATCACTGCCTTCCTCACCTTTCTTGGGATACATTTTTTAATGAGCTGCTCTTCTGTCAATGTTTTTAGTTAATTGAAGAAAGAAGTTAAGTGTGTAATCAAGTGCACTTTGTACATTTAACATAATTTGCCCCTTGTTTAACCATTATGAGAAGCTCAGTTTTGTAAGAGGATTGCAGTGCTCACTTCTGTGCTCAGCTAAGTGCAGGGAGTTCCTGTGTAAGCCTGATGCACACACTGGGTACCCAATTCCTTAAACCACCAAAGTTACCAAGTTTGTCCACTTTTTGAATCTACAGTTGAATTCATAGAGCTGTTAAGGTTGGAAAAGACCTCTGAGGTCATGAAATCCAACCATCAACCCAACACCACCACCATGTTGACCACTAAACCATGTCCTCAAGTGCCTTAAATATGTGTCTTTTGAACACTTCCAGGGATGCTGACCCCACCGCTGCCCTGGACAGGCTGTTCCAGGTCTTGACAACCCTTTCCATGAAGAAGTTTTTCCTAATGTCCAATTTACACCTCTCCTGGCACAACTTGAGGCCATTTCTTGTTGTCAGCTGCGGGTCCTGCAGCACAAGCCTGGCGTTCATTGGTGGAGCTGAATGAGTTCCACATGCAGCACTGCCCCTTGTTCTTCCCAGCTCCACATTTCCACAGGCAGTCCTGTTTTAGGCTCAAATCCCTGCTCTCAATTTACCCAGATATGTTAAGACAAGTGTTGTTTTAATGCTGTTCATCTTTTTTAACTCATTTGCATCAGCATGCACTAGCCCTAACTGAAGACTATTGGTATTAATCTGCTTTGGCCTATGCTGCTGCAGCTCTTTGTTGCTGTTGAGAACTGAACCTTTAGTGCTTTGCTCTTTTCTCTCGTAGGTCTCTGAGCCAGGGCAGCATGAACTCCAACATGCTGGACGTGCAGGGAGGCGCTCACAAGAAGCGCGCCCGCCGCAGCTCGCTGCTGAACGCCAAGAAGCTCTACGAGGATGCCCAGATGGCCAGGAAGGTGAAGCAGTACCTGTCCAACCTCAGTGTAGAGACAGACGAAGAGAAGATCCAGATATTGTCACTTCAGTGTGAGCCTGCATACAGCACTTGTAAGTACAGTGAGCTAGAACAGCAGCATGATGTATAGCATTTATAAAAAACGTTGTTCCTTCTGTAAAAATACTCTTAAACTTTTCCTCTGAGGGGAAGATACTCTAGTAAGGGTTGTATTTTCAGTTCATATACTGAGAGCTTCAGCAAGACAGCATGTGTGTTCATGTTCTGGTTGAGCTCAAAAAACTTCTGTGATGTTTTTTATTTTGACCTTTAGTTCCTAAAGCTGGGTGTCTTTCCATCATTCTGGCAGGAAATCCAATAGCACATCAGCTCTGCTGGTGCCCTGCTGTCCTTGCACAGACCTAGGAAGGATAAAAGTAGTCTTTACCATATGAACAGCAAGAAATGAAAAGAGACAAAATCAATATAGAAAGTGCAATGGATTACACCTTTGAATAAATGAAGATTGTTGAGAAGGAGAAGTTAGGTCAGTATTGACTGATGAGTTTGACATGGCTTGACAGTCACAAATTGAGGACTACAGCAGGATGGCTCTCATAATTTGAGCTCTTGTCAAACAAACTGTTGTCTGACCTGCTGTCTTACACAGTTCAGTAAATTCTTATTTGGAAGTGAGAAGTTATAATTGTGTTTTATTTAGATACTTTAGCAGTTTTCACTTTCTTGAAAGGCAGATTTGTTTCAAAATAGATGAGTAACAGCCATGCTAAACAAAATTATGTTTCCTGCTTGTCTTTTGTCCAAATATAGCATTTTGAGGCTTTTTTTGTCTTCAAATACTGTTTTATCTCTGATGAGGTAAGTTCAAAGCATAACTAGGAGATGGCATCTTGAAGATAAAATTTTAAGCCCTTGCCGTTATCCAGTATTAAGAATGCAAATCCTTGTTATTGCCTAAGATGATGTCTTATGCAAATTTTCTTCTAGCATTTACTTTTAAGTAGCACTGAAGCAGGAAACCTGGAAATGGCCACATTTAACTCCCTTTTAAAAAATGCTAAATCCTTCATGTTTGAACTCTTGCTAGATGATCTGTGTGCAATCATAACAGGTACCAGGCCCAAGAGAAAAACATAAATGTTATCAGATTGGTTTTTATTTGTTAAAAAAAAAATTAAAATCTTATATGCACGGTGCTAGCCATAGATATTTGGAAGTAAAAATAGGGATTATATACCCTACTACTTCATGTAGTTAGGCAAATTAATTCTGTATTTTCTTAAACATGAGGAAGGAAAATTAAATTTAAGTGGATATACAAATAAATATGTGGTAGATTGGCATATTATTAAAAGGAACATTTTTTTAAACTGTGGAAAAAGCCTTAAGCCCCAAAACCCACAGGTAGGAGATCCAGTTGAGGATCCTTGTTACAAAGAAAGGATAGAGCAGTGATGTGTGGCATGAGGGACCTGCCAGCCCCTAGTGGTTGTAAATCTGGTGCAGTGAGAGCACTGACCATCCAGGGATGTCTCTCCCCACTTTGTTAGATTACCCACTTTTCAGGGGTTCAGCTCCCCCGTTTCTTACCTCAGTAATTAGCTTCTGTCCTTGCTTGTGGTAGGAATGAGCAGCAGTGACACTGCAATCCAGAGTTTTCCAACTGAATTTCAGGAGAAGTCACATGAGGAGCAGTCTGTGAGTTGCTTTGTGATTAAAGCAGAAGCTGAAGCAGAGCCCTGTGCTGTAAATCACTTGTGCCACCTAGTGAAACATTTGATGGCACTTGCAAAACCCCCTGATTTTGAAAGAGGTGCTGTTATGCAATTGCACCTTGCATGCAAACATTTAAAATACAGGCTTGTGGTAGAAGTAAACAACATCTTTTGATCTTTTGATGAAGTACCTCGATGGCTTTCAAGAATTTAGGGCTTTTTTTTAAAGCTCTTCACACATCATCTTCATTGTGATGGGATCGTCGTGTTTGGACTAGAGATGGTTTAAAATACAATTTATCTTCTTTGTACAGTGGTTCCTTTGTCTGGTTGGTTGTATTGCATTAATCCTGCAATTGAAAGTGCTAGATATTTATATGCAGTTTTTCCCTAACAGTGACAAAGAATTTAAGTGAGAGAAGAGGAGGGAAATCCTCCGAAATGTCTCCAGTGCCCATGAGATCAATTGGCCAAACCACAAAAGCCCATCAGCATCAACAAAATCGAATGAGTCAAGTTCTTCAGGTCCCAACTGTGAATTTGTACCCCAGCAGGAAAAAGGGACTGACAAAGGATCATGTCACATTCAGTGAGTATCTTCAGTTCACCTGGCTGGGAAGGTTTAAAGATGTAAGCAAGCAGGAGGGAGGAGCTCTTTTGTAGCTGAGTGGTTTATGTGTGGTACTGTTGTAAACTTTATTAGATTAATTCATTTTAAACCAGCTGATACATATTGCTGTGTTTTAAGAGAGCATGCTTAGTTATTTGCACAGTCTTTTATAACTTTAAAACGGTCAGTGGTGAGATGCTGTCTCCAAATATGCTCTTGCTTCATGAGGTCTAATATATTTGGGTGAAATCATTGAAACATCACAGACATTTAATATTTTAACCACTGGGACACCATTTTAACAGCATTATGGTCAAATAGAGCAACATAATTATTAGTTGCTCCTAATGAACATATTTTTAGTCTCTAAATTTGCTAGTTACAAAGCAGTATATTCTTTATTAAAAAGCTTTTGTTCTATTTACATAACTGTTGTATCGTTTGAAAGCTGCAGTTGTGGGTTATTAAATGAAGTTAGCTGCAGTCAATAACTGATACCGAATTAATTTATATTATATTGGGCATCAACATAATTTAAAATAGCTTCAGAAAACAATATATTACAGCATATAAAATACTGTTTCCAGTTAGTACTTATTTCAGTTCCCCTCTGAAAAGCCTGTGCAGTTTGATAAGTTCCAGAAACTTTTCTCAGAGGTTTTTCTTCATTTGTGTGTGGTAGTCCATGCTGATCTAACAGTTATTGGGAACTTGAAATAACTCCTCAGCACTGAGTCCTCTGCAGGATGGTCTAATAGTGAGTAAGAAACACCAAACCATGTGTGGGACACTGGTTTTGCTACACTGGCCAAGCTGTGGATAGTGGCCATGAGTGTTGATTTGAGAGCTCCTGCTTGTGAAGATCTTGAGCTGACCTGGTGGCTCTGACACACATGGTTTTTAACACAGTCCCAACAGTGCCATGGGCAAGGATTTCCTCCAAGGTTTATACTGCACACAGGTATTTTTTTACATAGTCCTTTGCCAAAACCACAGCAAATGTATCCATTACAGTGGTTCCTGTTGGGATATGGGTGTTTCAACGCAGTTTAGATGAGCAGCCAGCAGTAGCAGTGGCCACAGCTGATCTGATCTAAATTTAAATGGAGGCTGCCTCCATATGCAGAATTCTCAGAGCATCTGTTCCTCTCTTTGCTGAATATTCTGATTGTTCAACGTGGTGCTTATTTGTAATTTAAACAGAAATCAGTAATTCAAAAGAAGAATAATGTGCAGTAACTGATCCCATTGTTTTCATAGGTACAGGCTCTCCACAGAAATCTTTAAGCTTGTCTGAGGAAGTAAGTAGTAAGAAACAAGCAGATGACACTATGTCCATGGCATCTTCTTTGCACTCCAGCCCACCTGCTTCTCCTCAGGGCTCCCCACGCAAAGGTAAGTGTGTGGCAGTGTCAGTCCCAGGAGCTGGAGCCTAAACCAGGGTGGGCAGTGGCAGGAATATTTGTTGGCAATGACATGTAAGAGAAATCGTAATTTAGAATGTTTATGTCAAGAATAGAATCACGTCTTTCTATGAATAGATATGATTTTCCAATGTATTTGTATATTTTGGACCTTTAAGTCACTTAGTATTTAAAAAAAAATGGAATAGTTGTTTTCTTAAAATACTGCCTAAGAGCTTTTGGCAGAATTCCCAACAGAACTGAAGTGCTGACGCCTGCCATCAGGCCAGTTCAGATTTAGGTGGCCACTTTAATAAATGGGATTCTCAGACCTGGGGATTTCTTGAAGATGGCAGTGTTGGACAGAAACTGCAGCTATTGAGACAACTTCTGGTCTTGTCCCAGGTAGTTGGAATAGCAGGTGATCAGATAGAGCTGAAGGTAGAATGGTGTCATAGTTCTCCAGGACAGGTGGTTTATGTTGCTGCAGAAGTAGTGCATCCATCTAAATCCTCGAGTCGCTGTTCATACTTTTTGTTCTTGTGCACAGGGCTTTGTATGCATCCCTGTCTCTCATGATGCCCTGAGAATCCCTTTATTTTTGATGTCTTCGTCTTAAAAGACCTGCATCACTTCATCATTAGTGAACCTTGGATGGAAATTGATTTGAAATCTTAGCACCACTCAGTAGCCAGCGCGGGTGGTTGGTGTTGGATGGTGTAAGGCCCCTCTCCTCCCTTCTGTGCTGCTTTGACTCACTGACAGCCCAAAGCCACTTGGCATGGCATGGCACAGTGACCTGCTGCATCTTCTCACCCTTCTCAGTGGGAGATCAGGCTGGTCTGTCCACTTCTGCCTTCACAAGATTGTGTTTCCTTTAGGAGAATGCCACTTATTTTACTTAAACACAGCATATGTATAAAAAGCTTCAATACTTGGGTTGCCAAATCTTGCTCCACTGAGCATCGCTTCTAAGTATGTTATTTTTGTTAACTTTTACTTGGTTCTTTGAAAATAATGTTTTGTTTCTTGGGGATTGTTTCATTGATTCATCTTGCTTTCAGCACTGATCTCATTTGATTGAGGTGATCTGTACTTTGTTGTATGTGTTGTGCTAACAGCTCATTGATCTAAAATTAGGTGCTTCACAGACAGCTGAAAGACATAATTTTAGGCATGAACACATTCCACTTGATCTTAGATTTCATTTTTTTTTGAGCTATACTCAAGTGATACACAAATAGGATTGAAGAAAAAAGGATTTTCAATTAGGTTGTTATTTTTGTTGTTATTTATCTCATCATCTGTCAACATCTGTCTGTGTCTACTTCATTGTAGTTGGCAACATCCAAAGGTCGGATAACTGCAGTCAGATGAATCTTTCTGGCTCTTCCTCATCACTGGCCAGTGAAACCAGCAACAAGAACAGTGGACAGCGCAGCTATGGAATAGGTGGGGCTTACTTACAAAAGCAAATTCAGAAGATTTGCCAAGCTGGAGAGAGTTCTGAGAGAAGTGCAAAGGTGGACAGAGAGAAAGAGAGTAGAAAGACAGAAGCTGAGCATGAACCCACAAAAATAAAGGGATCCCTGTTTAGAAGACTTAGGGAAAGAAGCTTCTCCAGGGAAAGAAAAGCTGTTACTGCAAAGAGGGAAGCAGAGCCCACTGAAGCCTTAGAAAGCAGTGGAAACAGCAAAGACATTGATGCTCTGAGTACAGCAAGTATCTGTACCAACAGCAGTGTGTACATATCCTACTGCCTATGCACAAGGCCTAGAAGAAGGAGGAAGACTATATAATGTATTTTTAGAAGGAAGACTGATGTCCATGTTGTGTCTGATATCCTGAGTTTATCTGACTTATTTCAGCATTATCCATTTACGTGTTTAAGATGTTTGATGTGCTTCCCTTCCAGATGTTTGTGTCAGTTCATTATAGCTAATCACCCTTACAGTGCAGTGAAGACAATAATGTGAAGTTTAGAGAATCAAGGAGCAGGTACAGTGTCAGTTCAGTTCCTTAGTGTGTCCCAAATGCCAGTGAAACAGTAAGTTCTGCAGCATTTGTTAATTAAACAGTCCCTGATACTTGGTCAGTGGAATGCTCACTTCCAGCACTGGTGTGTATTCCACTGGTCACATCTTCTGGTGTCCTTTTCAGCCCAGCAAATACTTATATTTAGTCTGTTATACACATGTGCTGTTATGTTATGGCTCACCTTTCAGATAGTGTTAATTTCTTTAATGAAGAGATGAAGAGTTTTTCTCTACTGTTCTTCTTTAATGAAGAGAACAAAGAGTTCTTCTTTGTTCTCCAGATAGTTGGAAAACTGAGGGCATTTCTTACTGCAGTGTAGTTGTGTCAATTTAAAGAGTCGCTAAAAAATGTAAAGAATATGAAATATTAGTTATTGCCAAATGAAAGGAAACTGAAATTTAATCTTAAAAAGGCTGTTCTTAAGTACATTTTAAAGTTTAGTTCTATAGCTTGATAATATTGATATTTACTGCTCATATTTGCTCTTATCTTACCAAGTAATCAAAGTTAAGCTCTAAAATCTCAAATTATGAGCATTATGCTCACTGGCTGTATGCCAGTGTCTCCACATGCCATACTGTATCATCACTGTATTGTTTATGCATTTAAGGGCATCTGTTTTCTGTGTTAGATTGTGTGTACCACTGGCTTTTACACTGCCATGTCATTTCACTTCTTCACCTAATCAATGTAAATATGTGGCAGTCCCACTGAAAGGCACAAGTGCAGAAATTTAGGGAAAAAAAAAGCTTGTCTGAGGTGTTAGATTTATAGGGGTGTATATACCTTATTTGTGTGTGAAAGAAGTTATTTGAGGGTAAGCCAAGCAGAGAAAAAAAACCATACATTTTGCTCTAAATCTGATGGGTCTTCAGTTGTTCCCCTTCTGTGGGAACAACACTGGAGTCTGGTCCAGCTCCTGCCAAGGTTGCCCTTCCTGCCTTTGCTTCCTTCTCTGTTAGTTTTGGAGCAGATATTAAAACTGAAATGGATCATATGGCTAATTCCTGAGCGCTCATAGCTGTCTTTCACCTTAGTCAGCATCTCCTCCTCCACTGCCAGAATCTTTTTTTGAGTCTTGCATGGCAGTATGGCAGAGGGCTAGTGGGAAGTGTGCTGCATTTTTACTGAAGGAGTCAGCACTTGCAGAATTGGAAAGACCTGATTTGCCTGCCCAGTAGCGATGCAGTAGGCTGCTGATTCTGGTTGTGTAGGTTAAAGCTGCTGCTCTGGAAAGTAGTGGATTTGCAGGTGGCTTATTGGTGTTCCTGGACTTGCATTAGTAAATCAGTGCTAGATGCTAAAAGCTTTAGTACCCTAAAATCCTCAGTGGACTGATTGTATGCAAACAGGGTTTGGTTGGTTTTCCCTGAATATCCTCGCTGTAATGTGTGTGTCAATTCTTCGTTGTTGCATGTTGATGGAGACATTCTCTTCTCCTCTCCTCTCCTCTCCTGTATTAGGCTATGCCCTCATACCTTCCACTAAATCCGACAACTTCTCAGACTCCAGTCACAGCGAGATCTCATCGCGCTCCAGCATCGTGAGCAACTGCTCTGTGGACTCCATGTCAGCAGCACTGCAGGACGAGAGGAGCTTGTCCCAGTCCCTCATCGTGGTGGATTCAGGAGGGGCAGAGAGGAAGGAGCATCCTCAGGCACTGACAGATTACGGCCAGCCCTGCCCGGGGTAAGGTGCAGCTGCTTCTGCTGGGGTGTTCTGCTGTCAGAAGGGGTCAGGAAGCTTTGGCCAGGACACAGTTATGCACCCCACTGTGGTTATCCAGCTTCTGCTGGGAGCTGGAGCACTGGTGCTGTGTGGGAGCCTGTTTCCATAAGAAGCTTACAGTATTACTTGGGGAGACAACAGCTTGTTCCCATTGGTGGGGTTTAGCTGGATATTTCTTGCAGGAGACTGAAAGCTTGTTAAAAGCCAGGATGATGCTTAGCAAATTAATGCCATGGTGAGAGACAGCAAAAGAACAGCAGGATGTGATCAATTCTCTGTGAGTCAGCAGTGCCAGTCACTTAACGTGCTCTAATGTGATTTGTAAGGATTTTTCTAATTATCATTTGTTGCTTAGGCAGACTGGCAGCTCTCTGCCAGTGTCTTTCTGACAGTTTCCACATAAGAGGTCTTGTTACTTCAGTGCAATGAGAATTTGTGCTGAAATGATGCCTTGAACTGGATGTTTTTGGATTTTTTTTTTTTTGCTAGATGTAGCACCTTGATCCATAGGATGTAATATCTCCTAATAAATCTTGAGATAGCATTGTCTGTCCTCAGCTGTCATGGACTCAGCTAAATGAGAGATGCTCCTTACATTTCTGATTTTTCCAGCACATGGTATCATAGAGTGCTTTGGGTTGCAATGGACCTTAAAGATCATCTTCATCTTACCCCCCTTCTCTGGGCAGGGATCAGGGTGCTTCCAACTCCATCCAATCTGGCCTTGAACACTTCCAGGGGTGGAAAGAAATGAGTAATCCAGTTTATTTCATAGGATTAAATTGGGAATTTAAAGGATCTGTTTCATTGAATAAAATAATTCCCTTTCTAGAATACATAATATACATTGAGTTCATGTTTTGTGGTTGTTCCTTTATTCTTTAGTTTCAGTTAGTTACAAGGAAAGAAAGTGGATTTTATCCCAGGACTTAACAAAATAGAAAAGGAAGGAAATAAAACCCTTTGCTTGCACATACCTAAGAAACCTTCCTTGATTTCACAGCTTGTCAGTAAACTGCTGAAGGGAGGGTGTTGAATTTTAATGTTGTGCTGCCCATGCATTTGTTAGCACACCCAGAAATAGTTGGGAGACTTGAATAATGTCTGGCAATCCTATCTTCATGTATTCCAAATTCACACAAACCTAGCTTTATTTTTTTCCCCCTTTACTGTGCATTTAGATCCATTAGAGCTTTCAGCAGACATTTCTTTAAAAAAGAAATTTTGGACTTTGCTTTTCAGAATCTGCCCCTCCATATTGTTCCCACAAATGTTACTTATGCCCAGTATTTCCAGATGTTCTTGAAATTCAGCTTGTTTTCCACTCTGTCTGAACAACTTGATGCTGCTGCCAGTGAAGGGGTTGGATTTTATTCTATATATTTATTTTTGTTTTAGTTTATGAATGTAGAGAAAAAGGTGGTAGCAGACTAAATGGAAGAGGTAACTTGCTCTTCTGCTGTGTCAGGCACTGTGGATGTGATTGGTAGAGAAGAGCTTCTGTGGGCCAGACTTGGGGATCTGGAGTGCAGCCTGGAAATGCATGTTGCAAACTTGTTATCCCTTGGGAATAACTTCCTTGCTGCTGGGTGCAGTAATGATTGGGAGTAACAGTGTCTCTTGTCAGAGCTCCCTTGTGCCTTGGGCTTGCTGCTCACCTGGTACAAACCCGGAGTTGGCTCTGAGTACATTGCTCTTATTGTAAAAGCTTACAAGTGTTTATTTCCCAATTTCTGTTGTTTTCCAATGTAGGTGGTCCATCACTAGGCCTGCTCTGATCAGAGGGATGGCATTCACATCTTCCATGAGCAGCGAGGAGATCTCCCATGAGCACATCACGGTAGAGGCAGCAGACAGCGGCCGGGGCAGCTGGACTTCCTGCTCAAGTAGTTCTCATGACAATTTCCAGAATATCCCAAACCAGAAGAGCTGGGATCTGCTCAGTTCTTACCGTCACACCCAGCTGGACGGACCTATAGCTGAAGTGGAACCCACAAACTGTTACTCTGAGGAGGGTTATTTGTATTCTGAAGCCTTTTCCAAAGCCAACAGGCAGTCGAAAGCCAGCGTGGAGCTCGACCAGTCTCGGCAGAGCTGGGCATCCTCCAGCTCCCTGTCAGACACTTACGAGACAAACTATGGCACAATTAAGAGGAGGGGGCTGGAGAACTCCTCGTCGGAGCAGACGGAGGCTTTGGACTCTAAACCAGGCGCTGACACAACGTACAAAACTGTTACTTCGAGTACAGAAAAAGGCCTGATAGGTAAGCCAAGCCAACAGCTCATGGAAGCTGCTACATCTGCTTTTCATTTTGTGCTAAGTTGTTAAGAAATGATGTCAGCAGGTCTGGGGCTGCCTGGCATGTTGAATTCAGCTTTTCACATGCTGAGCACTACACAGTGTGTTTTCAAGCCACCTTCTTTTGCATTAGGAATATCAAGATAATAAACAAGTGCACTTCCCAGTCGCTTCATGGGTCTGCAGGAAAACTCTCTTCAGGAAAATGTCAGGCAGGTCTTTCCTGTAGTATGCTGTTTTGCTTTTTTGAATGATTTTGGAGGTATACTCATCAATGTAGATGTCCTTCTGACAAGAGTCAGTGATCCCATACTCCTTATAATACAGACTTGCCAGGAGCCCAGAGGGAAGAGCATGACTGCAGAGTAGTGTGGAGCTCACCTGCCTCTCTGGAGCTGAGGCACCTTTCATCCACAGGGCTTTGGGCTCTGAAAGCTCAAGGGCAAAGCAGATTCCTTTCCTGTCTTTGCTATTTTAAGATGCCATTTATTTGATTATACAGCTGCAGTTTGGCTACTTATGAAAGGAGAAAAAAATTTTAGAAGTTCTTTGAAATATGCATAGTTCTATCAAGCAAGATGTTCTTCCCCCATCCTAGTGAGTTCAATAGCCAGAATTAAAGGAACTGGGTTAGTAGCAAGATAAAACATGGAATGCAGAGCTTTCTAAGACTGTTGGGCAAGGGTGCAGCTGAAATGTAGTTTAATTACTGAGTGGATTGCTGGAGGGGTTTGTTATCAAAGGTAATTGCCTGAATAAACATTGCATGTAGGGCGGAGGTCTTGGATTGTGTTCCTCCTTCTTGGCTTTGAAAAAGAAATCATAGTGGAGCCTTGCCGAAAATTTGCTCCCAGCTCATTGCTGTACCTTGAAGAAGTACATTCATTGCTGTACAGAAGAAGAGCTCAGTGCTCTTCCCTTGCAGCCTTTCAGAGCTGTTCGTGAGTGTCTGGGCTGTGTGAGGAAATGGCAGGTTTACTGTTCAGTACATGCTGTCTTTGCTGATAGCATTTGCCCTTCCTTTTAATTCTCTTCCCATTCTGCACCATGTAGCTGTGAGGAGCACTCAGAGTGCTGGACATGAGTATGTCTGCTGCAGGAAAGATCTGAGATGGGGGGGTGTAATTACAGGTTTGCAAACACAAATCCATTAGCTGCTGGCCATCACGCAGTGTACCAAAGATATCTTCACTTTATTTCACAGTTTGTAAAATACTGTGAATTGGAACTTAAAGGGACACATGATTCTTGCATTACTCTAGTAGACTAAAGGTCAGCTCCAGGGAGCCTGAAGCTTTCTCCTTTGAAGGAGAACATACCCACCCTTGTCATTCCTCCTGCAAATCCAACCAAGACTGAAGGTGAGGACCCAGCCCTTCCCCATCCCTCCAGGGAAGAGCAGATCCTCTTCACTTCCCCTGCTTTTTCACAGAGACCTCATTCAGTGCTAGTTAAATGAAAATAAATCCTGTAATTAAATAGTATAAATCTCTGCATGTATCCACGTGTATCTGCTAAACCCCAGACTGACTGAATTTGATTTTGATTGCCCAGGCCCGAGCTGAGGCCAGCTTGTGTTCCAGCATGAACCAGTTGTCTTCCTGATACCAAAACCTGGAATCTCACAAGTCTACAACACAATAAGAAATACTTCTTTATTTTTCATCCCTTCACATTCTTCTAAGATAAGAAACTATTATATTTGCTGAACTAAATGAAACTAATGAACTAATGCCCTCTTTAAAATGGATCCACAGGAAGAATGCAAATTCACTTAACTAAGAGATTAAAAAAATTACCCTGGCTTTGAAATTGTCCTGTTGCAACATGTCCATGGAAAAAAGCCCAATTTAACATGCACAAAAGCCCCAGACCTGGGGTGGGAGGGAGGGGAGGCAGCCTTAAAAGAGTTATATTTTGGGTTGAGAGCCTCTGTGACTTGAACTGCTGCTGAACAGGGCAGGAAGGGAGAAGATGAATTATGAGGCATGACCATTGCAAATGTATAATATTGACTGTAGCCTTTTCATGACTGCACAAGGTGTAATGCAGCCCTTCCAAAGGCTGTTCCAATAACTGGTCCTGTTTTTTTCTCACTTGTAAACAGAGAACGTAGTTTAAGAAAAGGGTAAAAAAGAAAACAAAGCAAAAACCAAGGGAAAAAAAAGTAAGAAATCAAAAGTATGGGTGTGATAAGCCATTATTCACTCTGTGGAAACATAAAATAATTAATGCAGGCTCAATACACAGTCTGCCTCGTAGGATCAACTTTAAATGGTGCTGGTTTTTTTTTCTTCCTATGGCATAGCTGGATGGTTTCATGTCTTTATACACATCAGTTGATATGGTGATGTTTTATTGTAATGAATTTGTGTTAAGCAACTGACCTCTTTTGGGTGATGAAATGGGTGTTGGAAGTCAACCAGCAGTTCTTGCTGTCAAACACCAGCATGCTGTGTGAAGTAACTCTGGGCTGGTTGCCTTAATTCCTTCTGTTTCAGTTTCCCAGCCTGTAACAGTGGCAGCAGACTTGGCTGTGCTGCCTCTCCATCCTGCTGGCGAGCTCCAGAGCATCCCCTGGTGCAGCAGGGCCACAGGAGCAGGGACTGTGATAAAAGGTGTTAATTGCAGTCTGAATGCAGACAAGCTTAGAGCCCTCTTTCCACTCAATTGACATCTCACCTAAGGAGTTCATGGATTCTCTTGTTACTCTGACTTCTTAAAATAAATAGAAAATAGAAATGAAGGCATAAATACCTGCTGCTGTCGTTATAACCAGTGTTTCTGCATTTGCATTTTGTTATCAGTTTCTGTTTTGCCATTGTAACATTTCATGATTTTTTAACGTTTTGTTTCCTTTCTTTTTCTTCTTTAACATTTCCATTGCTTATTTCTTGTGCCCAGTGTACTGTGTCACCTCACCTAAGAAGGACGATAGGTATAGGGAGCCACCGCCCACCCCTCCGGGATATATGGGGATTTCTTTAGCGGACATTAAAGAAGGATCGCCCCACCACCCACACCTCAAACCTCCAGACTATAGTGTGGCAGTGCAGAGGTCAAAGATGCTGCACAGTGACCTCTCTAGACTTCCACCAGCTGCTCTGGGTAGCGACGCGGTGGCCTGTGTCTCCTCGAGGATGCCTCAGTGGCACGGCCGGCAGCCGTCCAGCCCCAGGCTAGCAGAGCTGCCTGACGCAGATAGTGAAGAGGATGGTAGGTGAACACCTGGCTGGGGAGGGGGCTGTGCAGGGTGCACTGCACAGCACTGTTCTGGGCTTTCTCTTGGCTCGCCCTTGGAGATTAAAAGCGGATTAATCTCTGGATAATACACAGTTGTGTTTGTGTGGCTGTGTGCACATGCGTGGCTGTGTGTGTCATGCATAGCTGTGTGCATGTGCATACACGTTTAAAGCAAAGAAGAATGCCTTCCCCTTAGAAAAAGCATGTTGGCACCAAACGAACTAAAAGTATATGTAAATAAATAAATATGCAAAAAAGTGCATATAAGATCTCCTAAAGTATAGCTGAGACACTTAAGAGCATGTAGATTTTTTTATTGGTTTTTTTGTTTGTTTGTTTCTGTTTTGTTTTGTTTGGTTTTTTTTTACTTTAAAATTGGTCCCCCCCTAAACAGTGATGGGACACTGACAGGTTACATGACAGAGGAAAAACTCTGGCCTCCTTGGGCTGATTAACTGGTGTCCCACTGGTTTTGCTGGCATCAGGGTTATCATCTAAAATCAATGATTTGGATTTGGTGGAGTGAACTGATTTCGTTTGTATTCTGGTGTGCTGGCATTGAGCTGCCTTATGCCTCAGCAGATATTTTTGGAGATTGAGTTTCAAATATTGAACAAAAATAATAGTGAACTTCTGTTCTTCTGGAGAGTGCATTTGATGAAATCTGTGTTCTCTGCCTAACTTGGCCTGACAGTGGCTCTTCCAGTTCATTTTTCATGATCTTGTTTGAAGCAACAGCCAGTGCTGCCAAGCATGGCATTTGTAGGGTGACCAAAATGGGGAGAATTTTCCAATAAAGACTGCTCTTATATTGTGTCAAAGCTGACTTCAGGTCAGGAGAATTTCTTCTTAATTGTTTATCTGCTGATTTGCTTTTAATTTCTGTGCACTGATGTGATCTTCTGTACCTTTTGCTGGTGAACTCTTTTTGTATTAGAAGGTTGTGATCATTTCCTTCCATTCCAGACTGATTTAAAATGAACCTGTATTTAGATTAAAACAATTTCTGATGCAAAATGATTATATCTTGGCCCTTTAAAATGTGTAAGCAGTAGTTAACATATGTATTAGTACTGCAGTTCAAACTTACAGTAAACATAAAATGGCCTGGCATTAATTCTCTTGTGCTTTTGATATAAAAATAGGGAAGTCATTGCTTCAAACATTTTTAATCAATTTTTTCTAAGCTAAATTTAACTGTACACTTTTAGGGGCACCTATTTTACTATTTTTGAAGTGCTTGGTTAATTTTATTTGGGATAAAATGCTCACTGCATGGAAATTTGCTGGCTTTTTTCCCAAATCCATAGCTTTTGGCATACTGGGAGCTGCATGCTGATAATATTTGGAGGGTCTAGGATTTTCTGTTTTGCAATATGTCTTTATCGTATGACCATCATACCTCAGAGTGCAGAAGCTGTGGCTGCCCCATCCCTGGAAGTGCACAAGTCCAGGCTGGATGGGGCTTGGAGCAGCCTGGATGGTGTTGCTGCCTATGGCATGGAGTTGGAATGAGATGCTTTATAAGGTCCCTTCCAACCCACACCATTCTGTGATTGCCTGAGGATCTGGTAAATGGTGATACGGAGTGTGTAGTGATCAATGATAAAGACAGTGAAAACATGCTGCTGCTGAAGGGCTGAAGCTGTCATAGACTCACTGTTATCACCTCACTGGGTGCTGGTCTGTGCCCTGTGTGCCCGAGGTGGGGACTGGTGGAATAACTGCTTATTTCTTTCTCTTGTTTTGCAGAAGACGAACAAGTATCAGCAGTTTAACCCTTGGGCTCTTTATATGAACCACTCACAACACAAAGGATGAGGGAGAAGGTCTCTTGGTTCTGTTAGGACTGCTGACAACTTGCTGCTACTGACCTCAGACCTTGCCTGTGTCCCAGACGAGATGGAACGGGTTGGATCATGTCTTCACACCTTCCTTCACTCTGCCACCACCACCCAAGAAGCTATTTCTGCCTATGAAATAGAAAATCCTCTTCAAGGAATGCGCTGACTGCCTGGGTACCAACGTGGGTACCCAGAGATGGACCGAGCTTCGTGCATTGGGGAGGACCAATTGTCACCACCACTTGAAACTTGGGAGCATTTTTCTGTATGATACCATGTAATCCTTTAGTAGTCTCCATTGTTATTTTCTACATGACCGTTAGAAGTCTGAGAGTGTTATTTTATGAACTTCAACAAAAAAAAAACCTTATATCAAAATGTCAGCAAAAGCAAAGGATGTTGCTGAAATATCTGAAAATAATTTATTAATTTAATATTTTTTACTGGGAGTTTCCTTTACGTGCGTTGGGAGTGCTCTGGTTGGCTAATATAAATGTTTAGTCAATGTGACAGTAAATTAGCTACACATCAACTGTTGTGCTCTCGAAATAAACACAGAAAAGTAGAAACGGGTGCAGAAATTTATAGATTTTAGAGTGGATTTAGATTTAATATGACTAGAGTCCAATGCCCTGCAGAGCAGTGTCTGTCAAGGCAGCGCTCCTGCTGCTCCCCTCCCACATGGACACAGCAGAAACCTGTCCAAGGATTTTAGAAATTGTTTTAGCTGCCAGCCAACTAAGGCAACAGTTGGTGCTCTCCTCCCCTGTTAAGGAATGTTTGAAATGTGGAAGCTGTAGCTTAAGGGGGGAGCATTTGGGGAGATCTGAAGCTTTCCCAAAAGAGTTTTAACCAGGTTTTGCCTTGCAGAGTTCAACATGCAAAGCATGTTCTAAAACTCAAAACTCCAGCTGTGTGTTGTGGTTTTTAAGATCGTCTCACATGTCCTGGCCTTTTCCCAGAGTTGCACAGGGTTTAGGTGCAAAGGTTGTCTTTGAAAAAAAATAATAAAGGAATTAGATATTACCTACATTTCACAATAAAATTTGTGAAACTGAATAATAAATGACACAGTGCTTATAGAAGAGCATAATGCATTTTATCATGGGTTAAAAAACCCTGTTGTGTTTATCTGGAAAATACAGATAATCTCAACCAATTTTTAAAAATTCTAATAAAAATCCTGTTGTGGTTGATGTCAATGAGAGTTTTGACTTACAGCCAGCCAGTATTAACCCATGATCCTCTAGTTTGATTATGGTCTAAAGAATTGCTTCTTTGATTTTACTTTTAGCCAGCCAGAGTGCAGAGGGGTAGAACTGGAAATGCCTGCAGGTTCTTTTCTTTCTCCTTCTTCCCTTCCTTCTTCCCTTCTTTCCATCCTTCCTTCCTTCCATACATGACACCCCATTCTGGTGTTAAAATCAGACATGAATGTGTGAATATGTATTTAAACATTTAATTGTAAATCTTTGTTGTGATGTTTACAGCCTAAGCTAGAAAGATGATGTTTGTCATTTTTACAGTGCCTCAAAACTGATTTCTATATCCATAGTTGTGGAGAGCTTTAAGAGTTTGGTTTTGGTTTGTTTTTTTTTTTTTTTTTTAACCTATATGTGTGCAGGGGTGCAAGGTGAATGCAACATTTTTGGAAAATGCCACAAGTACCAAAAACAACCCAAAGCCTTTGATGTGCTTTCTTCATAGTAGCTAGGGGCTGATGCAGCCAGGTGGGTGAGAATGACCCAGCCTGTGTCTGCCTTCAGAGCAGTTGCAGGCTCAGCATTGCCTGGAATGTACCTGTCACCACTGGAATTGGGAAGGTGTAAATGAACAGGGATGCTGAGGAAGAGGATGCCTAATTTATAACTCACTGGTTGGCTGTATGAATTTTTGGCACAAGTATCAGAGAAGCAAATGGTTGAAAAAATACATTAAAATCCACTTGAGGTGGATAATACATGCATTTTGCTTTCTCAAGGCCTTAATGCTTATAATGAACCTGCACAGGCCTTAATGACTAAAGAGTAATGTGTCAAAGCAATGCAGGGCAGAGTGAGTGTTTTCAGCACATGCAATATTGGTAATAGAACTCTGGAACTGATATTCCTGTGGGATGTAAATCCAGGTCCTGCCATCCCATTGTCAGCTGTAGTTGCTTCTTAACTTCTGCATGGAAACAGCAGGCTTTGTGTTCCATCAGAAATCATCTGTGTTGTGCCAGGTGAATGAAGCCATACGGTTCCTTGGCCCTGGGGAGGGAGCTGCAGCTTATTCCAGCCTGTTGAACAAAATAGAGGGGATGGGGCTTACTAAAGTGGCTTCCTTTTACCCCAAAACCCAATAGTGCTGCCTTGGAGGATGCAGGGAATCCCCTGTGGGGAACAGGTCGGGGTCTCCTGGCAGTCAGCAAGAGCAGCTGAATTAATCACCCATCCAAACGTGGTGTTTGGTGGTGTTTGCACATCAGCAGCATCCGTCTGTTCCACAGGGTTTGGCAGACACTGAAAATGAATGAGTGAAAGTCTCACTAATAATATTTTCCTAATAGCCAACACAGCTGGTGTACATAAAGCAAGCATAAATGATGGACAGATGAGCTACTCCTGCTACTCCTGCCTCGCACAGTGTGGCTTCTCTGCTGCTCCTTGCTGGGGTTTTTGTTTGTTTGTTTGTTTTTAAGTCAACCGATCACATTGATTGGGATCAATAGCCAAATGTGGAGTGTCTGGTGTGGGTTTGAAGAGACATTATCCCTTTTTTTGGTCATTCAGACAGAAGCAATATGGTGGTTAGTACCTGTTGTACACTGCTTTGTTGAAGTGATGTCTTCTGGACCACAGATCCCTGACTCAGTACCTCTGCTAGGTTCTTCTAGCTTGGGCTCTGATGCTGATAGAAAGTTAAGGTGCCTCATGTCATGTTCTTCCACTGCCATACCTGGGTTTGCTCACTTCCTGCTCGTTGTTTGCTTCTGACTTGTTGGTGAAAGATGCATTTCAGATTTCTGTGATTTAAGCACGCAGTGTTTTGTTATGAATCTCAAACTTCCTAATAATTCCTGAGAAAGCAGTGTAGTTTGGTAAAATTGAATTGGTCTCTCCAGTTGTGGAAAAGGGAAAATGAGGTCACTGAGCCTCTGAGCATCAGGTTCATCTCCCAAGTACACAAAAGAATGGAAATACAATGGGTGTGGATGTTTGCAGTTCATGTTTTTGCAATGTGCACAAATTTTGAGAGTTTGCCAACAATGGGCAGTGTGGGGCTTTCCTGGCTCCTTCCTTTTGCCTTTACTCAGATAAGTTTGTAGGTGTGGCCTCACCTTGAGTCCTGTGTGTGATTTTTGGGCACCATGATATGAAAAAGACATGAAGCTATTGGAGAGCATCCAAAGGAGGCCACGAGGATGGGGAAGGGTCTGGAGGGGTGATGCCAGCCTGGAGAAAAGGAGAGTGAGGGAAGAGAGACCTCATTGCAATCTACACCATCCTCCTGAGGGGCAGCATTGATCTCTCCACTCTCATGACCGGTGACAGGTCAGAGGGAATGGCCTCCAGCTGTGCCAGGGGAGGTTTAGGCTGGGTATTAGGAAAAGGATTTTCACCCAGAACAGCTCCCCAGGGAAGTGGTGACAGCACCAGCCTGGCAGAGCTCAAGAAGTGTTTGGACAAGACTCTCAGCCACAGGGTGGGATTGCTGGGGATGGTGCTGGGCAGGGGCAGGAGAGGGACTTGATGATCCTGATGGGTCCCTTCCAGCTCAGCAGATCCTGTGATGCCAGGTGAGTGATGCTTCACTGCAAGGGGGTCAGAGCCCATTGCTTGGGATGGGATGTGCTGGGGGCTGTGAACACCCTGTCAGGGCTGTTCAAGAACATTTCCTCACATCCTGAGTAATTTTACTGCAGGCAACAGTGGAAATACAACCCCGTAATTTATGTTTTATAAAACGTCAGAATTTTTGAAGGATAAACTTACCACTGCCTTTGCAAAAAGAAAAGAAAAAAGGGATACTCTCTCTTTAGAAAAGCTTTACACATTATATTTTAGAACGCTTGTATAGAGGGTAATCTATCTTGAATTCCCAACCCAGCTTTTGCTTCTGTTGTGCTTTTTATTGTTTTATCTTTATTTCTGTTATTCCTGGAATGCAGTTTAGCTTGGTATTAATTAAATTCTAAATATGTGAGCATATTGGCAAAACTGCACAGATGTAATGATATTCCAATAGCAATTGTACTGCACAAGTCAGTGATTGTAAAGTATTCTGTAACAAGCAATGTTTGTCTCCTATTTTTTGATACCTCTTACACTTATGTCTTTTAGAAAGACAGTGGCTCTGTATGCTTTTTGTATTTTTACTGAGTGATTGTAAATATTTGTTATATTTTTGGTTAAGAGAATGTTTAAAAGTACTGTTTATTATCCAATCTATTAATATGTTGGAATCAATAAACAATCAACATGTATTAATTGTTTTCAGCAGCTGTTTTCTGGCAGGCAGTGGAGGATGGAGCTGAGGTGGTACAGAGCTGGGGAGAGCCTGGTGGGAGTGATGCTCATCTTGGGATCAAAGAGGAGCCACCACTGTGTGATTTTGTTGTGTTTTCACAGTGAGGACAATACAGACCTGTGATGTTCAGAGGGCTGGAGCAGCTTTTCTGTGAAAACAGGATCAGACAGGTGGAGTTACTCAGACTGAAGAAGAGAATGATCTGTGGAGACTTTAGAGCCCCTTTCAGTGTCTAAAAAGGTTCCAAGAGAGCTGGAGAGGGACTCTGGGCAAGGGGTAATGGCTTTAATCTGAAGGAGGGCAGGATTTGTTTTAATTTTAGGAAGTCATTCTTGCCTGTGAGGGTGGTGAGGCCCTGTCACGGGGTGCCCAGAGCAGCTGTGGCTGCCCCATCCCTGGAAGTGTCCAAGGCTAGACTGGACAGGGCTTGGAGCAGCCTGGGACAGTGGAAGGTGGCCCTGCCCATGGCAGCAGTGGTGGGGCTGGACTAGATGACCTTGAAAGGTCCTTTCCCACCCAAACCATTGTGTAGTTCCAGGATCTTTTTCCCAGGTCCTGTGGCTGCTGCCTCAGGATCAGCTCAGAGAGCCCAGAGAGGGCCTGAGGCCTTGGCAGGCTCGGGAGCCTCCCAGGGCGCCGCCTGTGCAGCACGTACAGGTGGAGCTGTGTGCTGGCACCGAGCGTGGAACCTCCCCTGAAAATACCAAAATACTTCTTTTCTCTGCCCTTATTTTTGCAGAGGGCCTGTGGCCCCCAGGCACCCCAGTGTGGTGCTGAGGGTGGCATGGGCAGGGGGAGCAGGAGCTGTGCTGGGCCCTGGCAGGGCCACTCCTGACTGCAGTTTGCCTCCATTGGTGTACTGATAATAGAAAAGCTAAGCTAAGAGGGAACTTTATGGAAAAGGACATTTTTTTTCAGGGACAGGACATTTGTGTAATGGGTTCTTTGCTGGCAAGCAGAGTCTGCAGCTTGTTGTCCTTTGCTAACCCATTGCATGTGGCATTGTTCTCCCTTCCTCCCTGTGCAGCCCCTTTCCCTGTGCTGTACATGGGGATGTGGATGCACCTCTGCCGCTCAGATAAGGGTTGAGTTTTATCTTCACCATTTTTCTCACTCCAGTGGGAATTTTCAGTTACGGAATCACAGTATCGTTTGGGTCAAAAAGGTCCTTAACCCTCACCCAGTTCAACCCTCTGCCTGTGTGAGGATGCCTTCCAGCAGCCAGGCTGATCACAGCCCTGTCCAGCCTCACCTTGTTCTCAGAACCCTGTTCAAAACCAGCCTGCTTTTGTTCCCGGGAATCTTTGAATCCCAGCAGTTTCTGGGAGGTGGTAAGGTTTTTAATTTTTTTTTTTTTTAAACTTTGAAATCCTCCGTTCTGCTTAGAGAATGGAAAGGGACCAGAGCTGCCACAAGAGGCCAGCATTGCCTCTGGTTTTGTGCAGGCTTTGCAGGGGCTGTGCACGCTGTCGCTGCCATGCTCAGCCAGTACCCAGCACCCTGGCAGGTGGCACTGGGGACATTCTGGGCTTCACTTGATGCTCTCCAGCCGTGGGCTGCCCTGGGCACCTTGGCAATGTCTGCAGGGACAATGTGGAGCCATGGGGTGCGGGAGGATGTGGGTCTTAGCAGGTCACTTTGCATTTAGGACTTTCAAGGCTGTCTGGTACCTGGTCCTGATTTCTCCTTCACGTGCCTGGATGATCCCTTTTCATCCATGAAAGCTATCCTGCCTTGGGGGAGCCGTGTCCTTTTCTCCACTGCTGTCCATCCACTGTGCCAGAGGGAGGCTGTGAAGCATTTCTTCCTGTGGCAGAAGAATCAGCAGCTGGTGGGACAGGATGGGAAGGCAGCAAGTAGCTCTCAGATTGTGTTGGAGTGTGTAGTTCCAGGATAGTCTGACTGCAGCCAGCAATTCCTTGTGTAAAATCAAATGGAGGAGAAGCAGTGTCATTAGTGAGCAATCCACTTAATGAGTAACTTGGACTTTGGGCTTCGCTTTCACCTTCTCTTTCCAGATGGTGGAAACCCAGCACACAATGTACAGCATGACTTCCCCATCCTCACATTCCATGTCCAAGCATTTGGGTTAGACCTGGTGCTGTTGGAGTGGTGGAAGCTTTTTTCTTTGACGGAGCTTCACATTCCCTGTGCTCGAAGGCTTCTGAAGCTGCACTCAGTGCATCAAATAGCTGCTGACATAAACTTGAGTGTATTCCCTGGGGGCACTCAGCCAAGGCTTCTTCTGATTTTCTGCTGGAGAGTCAGTATCAATCTGATTTCATTGGTAAGAGTTAACAATTGCCTGTTAGACTGCAGTAGTGCCATGTGTTATTTGCTCATGGAGAAGTTGAGAATTGTCCCTCCAAAGTACATATGAAAAGAGAGATGAATTCTCTCTCCCTCCACAGATTTCTTGCCCAGCAGGTGCTGCCTGCTGGAAACATGCTTTATTTTTGCCATAAGGGAGAAGGCAAGAACTGCACTGGCAGCAGCAGGGTCACAGCCTGAGGTGTCCCCACCACCTGGGGACTTGCCAGGAGGGCTCTGCAGGCAGGGTCAGTCAGTGCTTTCAGCCACTCATCATTTATTAAGAGGGTAAAATGTTCTGGACATACCATGTTTCAGTACCAGGAGGACTAAAACCTGTCCCTGCATCATTCTTCCCTCTGGGCTGAATTCCTGCACTGTTGAGGATGGAGTAAATTTCTCATCATCCAACCTCAATTCAGGAGGAGCACTTCAAGTCTGTGGTGTCTGTGCTATGTGCTTTCAGGCTGTGGCATCAGCTCTTGTGGTTTGACCCAGAATTTGCAGTATTTTTATCTTTCCTGAAGATCCAGGTCCTGGAGGCACGTGATGACATGAACTGATGACATTTTGGGGTGGAGGGGGGTATGTAAAGCAGCCCTTGTTGCTACGAAAACCTTGAAAACACAAACTATAAAAAGAATTCTTAAAAAAAAAAAAGAAAAGTGAAGGAGATGAAGACCCGTATTGATTTAACCTGCCCCTGGCTCTCATCAGTGCTGAGCTGCAGGCTTCTGGTGCTGAATTCCCACAGCCCATCAACAGAAAAACACAATGTCTTTCCCCGAGGTACTGCCCTCAAGACTTTTACTTGTCTGAGAGAGCCAACACTTGTGGAAATGAAGAAAGAACCAAGTTGTTTGTACAAGATGAATGTTAAATGGGCTCCACAAAGATTTCTGTTCATTCCCCTGAATTTGTCAGAGCAGGAGAATAATTACTGGTGTCACAGTGCTGCAAGTCAGTCTTGGTTTGGGAGAGAGGGAGAAGTATGGCAATAAGTGAAGTTCCAATGTAGATATAGTTGCATTTAACACTTAGGAGGAGCAATAAAGATGAAGGTTGTAATTGTATGTGCAATTTCAAAGCTCACAACATAATTTTATATTCTCAAACATCTGTTTTAGGATCAGAGCAGAGTGCTACATAACTGCCTTATTTTTATATCTATCAGTTAGGCACCATCAAGTTTATTATAAATTCAAACTCATTTATGTAAACATGAACTTGGGTTGAGCAACTCCACAGAGTGATGTTCCTGGGGATAATGTTTGGAGCAGCAGAACTCCAGTGGGCTGGGAAATCTCTTGGCTCCAGAGGGAGATGGCCCTTGCAGGAAGGTGACAGCATTTTACTTAGGAAAAACTCTTCCAGCATGTCAGGGGTTGGTGGAGGCTTTCATGACCTGCTTGCCAGGATTGTGAGCACACCTTGTCTTCACCTCAGTATATTGTATTTTTGGGTAAATACGGCACTAATGTTTGGCTGCAATGTGATGGCTCCTCTCCTTTCTCTCATTTTATTTTCAGTGTTGGTAGTGAAGCTGGTGAAGGGGAAGGTCTCGTGGTGGGCTTCTGCTTGGAGGACCAAAGGAGTGATGAAGGATCTGGTATTAGGAAGGAATTCTTGCCTGCCAGGGTGGTGTGGCACAGGGTGCCCAGAGAGGCTGTGGCTGCCCCATCTCTGGAAGTGTTCAAAGCCAGGTTGGACAGGGCTTGGAGCAACCTGGGATAGTGGAAAGTGTCCCTGCCCATGGCAAGGGGTAGAATAAGAAGAATTTTATGAGCTTTACATGGGAGGTGTTGTGCAGGTGCCATCCAGTGTGGGTTTCCCAGGCTGCTCCTGCAGGCAAAAAAGATTTCAGAAGGTTTGAGGAGCAGCAGCAGCCCCAGCTCCTCGTGGGTGCTGTTCAGGTGTATTTGCTGTTGGTTTCCCAGCTATCTCATGGTGGAATGCTGAGAACTCTTCTTGCCTCTGCAGATTTGTGCTATGGTGCCTGGGCAGGCTTTGTGCTCCTTGCACAGGTTAGCATCTCCCATGGGCTCCTTTCCCTCACCTGCATCATCATGTGGCTGCCCTGACTGTGCCTCTTATCAACCAGCCTGGCAGATACCTTTGCCATTGGCCTTCACTGTCTGCAGAGGGATGTAATTAAAATTAGCAGAAGTCACCATCCATTTTACAGCAATACTAATTAAATGTAATTAGAGGTGTGACTTCTAAACAAGGCCGTGTGTTTTTTTCAATGAGATGTTTCACATAAAGAAAAACAAATAAGTAACCAAGGACATGCAAATGTGGTGTGTGATGTGAGCTTGTGACTTTACCTGGGCTCCCTTGGCAGTGTCCATTACCAGGGACACACCTCTGCCCTGGCTTGATTGAGCAATGCTGCCAGTAACGGGTGGGAGAAATCTGCTGGTTTCATCAGAAAAGGAAGATCTTAAAAACAAAAACAGCAGCAGAAGGTAGGGAAGCTGTTGGATTCCTGCTGCCTTGTCTCTGGAGGAGTCTGTTCTATTGCAGATCTCCTCACAGTGGGATGAGGAAGATGGTGCTTCATCTCCTGACTTTGCTGTAAAACCTTTGCAACGCTGTAGAGACCTTCCTGACTAAAGCAGTTATTAAAAGTAACTTAATTGTCAGGCAATTACACAGTTTAAAAACCAGGCCTTTGGTGGGGGTTTTCAGAAGTGCAGAAACATGGTGAGCTGAAAATTACCAAGTGAAAAGACTCGATTTGGTCACGGCTCTTCTCCTCAAGCCTAGGGAAAATATGAACCAAGAGATTCAATAGCTGATGCTTGTACTACCTGTGCCCTCTCCTGCCACATGGAAATGTCACCTATGGCCAGAGGAAGTTGTCCTGTGCTGATGAGACCCTGGGGAGAGGGATGGCAGCACTGGCACCTGTTCTTGGGTGCCTTGGGTTGTTTGAATGCATGTGTCATCCTGGAAGGTGTGAGCTGGGCCCTCATGGGGTGTTAGACGTGCAGCACAGCCCTGCAGCTGTGGGACATCAGACAGCTGCAGAGGCTGAGCTGGGCAGTGCTGCCAACCTTTTTTGGCCCTGGTGCAGTGAAAGCTGAGGGAGAGAGAAACTCAAGGTAAGAACAGAAGTGAAGACATCATGTCTGGTGATGCTGACTGCTCTGATGAGAAAGGAGATAACAAGGACATTGCTGGGGAAAGAGTTTAATAAGGACATTACTAGTATAAGAGGGATAATTGAGAAGATTCTATTTCTAAAGGGGACCCGGACAAAGGGGTCTGAATGGAAATTTTTTGTACAAACATAGTGACCTGTAAATACTGGTAAACTGGTGTAATGAACTGGCTTTGCTTGACTGGCATAAGCAGAGTCTGTGTGTGTCAATCCCCGCAGGGTGTGTTTTATTTGCAGGATTTATTACTCCATGAGAAGGGAATGTTGTGTGGCACCATGCTGATCCACAAGGGGCAGTGACACTACTGGAGAACCCACTGCTGACCAGCAAAGGTGGGGAGCACTAGAAATGTGCTGGGTTAATTTTTTTTGATCTGAATAATTATTTCACAGATGGCTGAACTGGCAGATCAAGAAGTTCAGTGCCGTGGTTTGTGTGCCAGTGGTTTGGCACCAGGTGCTTACACAAGTAATGCAAACATGAATGACTTGGAGGTGTCATTATATGTTTCATCTAATCCTGTCAAACAAGCAAAGTGACTGCAGGGGACACCCCATGGTGCCTGTTAACCCAGATCTGCCTGTGGTGCTGGCACTGATTTTGGTTTTGGGTTGGTTCTGCCCTGTGAGCAGCCGTGTGCCAGGCAGGGGTTCCCGCTCTGTCACCGCTGGCTGCTGGCACTGCGTGTGGGGAGTGTCAATAGCCAGCCAGGCTTTTCACTGGGCAAATGATGTGTGGCCAGCTTGAATTCTTCAGATCAATAACCCAGTGACAGGCAGCTCGAGCGCTTGGAAATAGCATTAAGCCCGACGCTGCTGTTTTGTGTATTGCAAGGGATCGAAGAACACCAGGGCCTGAATTGCAGAGCTCCATCACTGTGTCACGGCTGTAAGCGTGAATATAAAGTGCTGTGGAAGAATGTGTGGCCTCTTTGAAAGGTGAAAAGGAAATGTTAACACTTGGACTTGGCAGCAGCTGGGGAATGGGAGCTGGGACCAATTCCCACCCAAGTGCCACATCTGGTCACTTTGCCCATCCACCAGCTAGAGGAAAGACAGGAATATAGAATGTTTGGGTTGGAAGGGACCATACAGATCACCAAGTTCCAACAGCCTGCTGTAGGCAGAGATGCTTCCAATCCAGTAGGAATTGAGGTTCCTAAACTCCCAGAGGAAGAAGCCCTGAACAGAGGATGCAATCCTTGTACATTGCAGTGTCTGTTGTGAGCAGTGGGGAATTTGCTTGCCTTATGGTCAGGATCCACAGGAAACTCCTTTTCCACTTAGGCTGATAATATTTGCTATGCAACAGAATACTGTTTAATCTGGGATTTTTTTCATCCCCCAGAAGAAACACTTTTTTGCTCATGTTCCTGAAATCTATATGTGTAGTGAGTCAAGCACAAAGATCCTGTGGCACAAAGCTGATGTAGAGCCTGCAGGGGTGTTCTTCATGATTTTATTCCAGGTCTTGCGTTTAATCCAATGTAACTGGTTCTTAAACACTGTCTCTTCTGAAAAATATTTGAAGAAATGTAAATTTTGAACATATTCTCTTCAAAGAACAAATAAAATTGCTGTACCTGGAATAGTTAAATTATTGTTGCAGCCTAGGATTCCTCTCCCTCCTTTTGCATTTTAGTTACTCTGTTTGCTGTTCTATTAAAAGCTACCAGTGGCTTTAAAGCATCAATTTTTTTGGCTTTGGGAAGCAAATGCCTAGGGAGGAATTTTAATATTGCTTTTGCTAATTGCTGGGAAGTGAAAGTTAAGCAAGATAATCAGGCATTGAGGATGGCTGGCAGATGACAGTCATTACAGACAGAAAAATCTGGTGTCACTTGTGAGCAGGTTTAGTGTAGCAGTAGTAAAACCAGCGCAATGTCATTAGAGTCTTTATAGGAAAAACATTTCAGAAGCTGACTCTGAATCCCAGTGAAGTCTGTGCAAACACTCCTGCTCACTTTTAAAGCCTGAATAAAATCCAAGATGATTGCTAAGCTACTCATAATGTCTCCAAGGTCAGAGGAAACTCCCTGTATGGGCTTATCCATGTAAAAGGAAAAAGAAAACACTCCACCAAAAAGCCAAACCAACCCTGATGCCTGAAGAAACAGCATAATAAAAGCCTGCGTAAAAGGGAAGTTTGGGTAGTGAAATTGTGATGGAATGTGTCTCTTTTCCCCATGGAATGTGAGTCTCTACCCAGATCAGCAGTTGAAATTACTCTGTTGTTGACTTTACATGTTGACTTGTGTCCTTGTTGTTTTGTCTTCAAGCTCTATCTAAATGTATACTTCTTCTATAATTCAATACATATGTATTTGTTTGACATGTTGCAGCATTTTAATAGATGTCTTTGGCCTGTGAACAAAGGTTTTCCCCATCCCTACCATCAGCAGCCTTTGCTGACTAATCAAGATGTAGCCTTGTCCTGCTCTGGTAGCCTGAGGGGGTTTGTGCAGCTCTGTGGGGTTTTGTCATTCATTTGGATGCTTTGCCAGTGTGTTGTGTACCTGGACAATGTCAAATACATATTGCCCACAGCAGCATTTAATAGACTTCCTGATGTCAATGGAAAGTCAATAACTCGAGATCTTAATTGCAGGACATGTCTGGGTCCTGGCTCATAGATGGTATTTTCTGTGTCAAATAACTTTAGATATTTGGAACAAAACTAGAGTATTGTTTTCTCTATGGCCCTAGGAAAGAAAAATAACATTTTGAGAGGCAGTGATATAATGTTCATTTTTTTTCTGGTGAAAAAGCTGCAAGGTGAGTCCTTTTCTCGGCACAATAAAACGTTTACCAAATTGTTCCAGTAAGTCAGTTTTGTAGAATAAAAGGAAAAGCATTAGAGAATTCCCATTTGTGAGATCAGAAAGGAAAAGGTGATGTATAGACAAAAATACTGATTAAAAGGTACATTCATCCTTCTGAGAGGAATGCAAAATATGCTGGTGTGGCATGTTCTGTGGGGAGTGTAACCCTTTTATGTAGTTGATTATTGAGCTAATACTATCCTTAATCAGTCTACAATTGAATGTAGAACTAGCTGAGGCTCAAATTCTCTCCCCTGATTTTCAGAGCCCTGCACTAGAATTAATCCTGGCAATTTGTCAAACCAGGGCTGGAAATCAGCAGTTTTAAATCTCCCAAAGCTGTTTCCTTGCATGGAGGAAGGAGGGGCAGGAGTGCTGATGGCATCTGCCCTTTTGGTTTACAGCTGGAATCTCAGGTAAGTGAGACCCCAGGGCAAAACTGTGAGTATTAGGTGTAAGTAGGGATGCAGCTGGACATAGCAGGGACAGCAAATAGGAGCCCTGACCTCCAGAGTGAACATTTGTTCCTTTGCATATGTACTAAATCCAGAATTTATTGTGGTTTTAAGAAAAAAATAAGAATTTCAGAGACAGTAATAAGCAGAGCTAAATCCAGCTGTTGATGTGGCCAGCGGTTTTGGGCTCTTGACCCTCAGCCATGATGCTGGCAGAGCTGCTCAGACCAAAAGATGGCACTATTTTTCTATTTCACTGCAAAGGAAATTCCTCTCTAAATCAGATTCATTCACTGTTGAACCTCTCTCAAAACCACTATTTTTCTGAGGCTTTACATACAACAAAGTCCATTATTTTGAAGGCCAAATTGCTGCCAAAAAAAATCTTCAGCTAAAAAATATATATCTATAAACTAGTAACACATCATCCTGATGAATGATAACACAAGAGAGGACTTTTTCTCTATTATTAATGGTCAATGTTTGTTATATTGTTGTGTTTAGTCCAAGAGGCCTTGATAGAGAGAGGCAGCTTTTCAACATGAATGGTACTTCAACTGGCATTTTATAAATTTTACAAAAGAAAAAAGATCTCTGGAATATTTAAGCTCCCTGTTGATATTAAAGAATGGAAGCTGCAGGCTGTGGGAGAGGGATCAGATGTGGGATCAGATGGCAGTGCTGCCATCCCCGAGGGCAGGAGAGCAAAGTCAGGGTGCATCCAGGGCTCCCCCAGGTGGGAGCACCCAGCATGGCCCTGAGAGTCCTCAGCTTAAAGCAATTCAGGTAGCAGCTAAGATACACTCTAGGTCTTGCTGCAGGTGAAGGTTCCTGATCCTCAGGTCGCTATAAAATCTTCCTTCCTCTCAGCAAAAGGCAGGAGTCTGCGCCAGAGCTGAGCACAGGTCCCACAGCACCTCACCTCTGGCTACCCAGCTGGATGCATTATTTAGGGTCAGCACAGGATTTAGACACTCGATCATGGTGTGTTACTTGTCTTTGATGCTTCTTCCCAGGGAAAGCATCACGACATGGTGTCTGTCTGGAGCAGGGTTCTCTGAGTGTCTGGGGGCACTGGGGTGTTCTGGTTGCCTGCATTCCCTGGAGAAGCAGCTGTGACATGGCATGGCTTTCCTCAGCGTGGCTGGGATAACCAGTGGCAGCATTTTTGTCTCATATAATGTCCCTATAACTGCTTGATACAGCCCAAGAAATGAAAATTTAAAGCAGAAGGGAGTAGTAACACCGGGTTGAGTGATCAGAAGAGACTCCTGTTCCCTGGTGAGGTCACTTAGCCCAGCTGCTTAATTGGAGGTGATAATGCAGCATACATTTCATCTGGCAGTGTCTATATTGCAGCTTATCAAATAGAATGAAAAGCTCAAGAATAGCAGAACAGCAGACCCCAGCAAAGACAAAGGGAAGAGAACAAAGTTCATTTCATTAAGAAAATACAGGAATAAAGAAATGGAGCTTTTCAGACCAGCCTCATTAAAAGCCTAGGCAAATTAGTGACATTATGGTTTATTAAATATTATTATGCCAAGGACAAAAACCCTTCCCGCAGAATGCTCACAGCAATGGCAAAAAAAACCCAAAAACCAAAAAAAAAAACACAAAAAACCCCAAACAAAACAACAACAACAACAACAATAAAAGAAGAGAAAAAAAATCTAAGGAAAAATGTGTTTTCACTTAAATGTTGCCCTGTAATGTAATCCTGAGATCTCTTGGCTTTAGCTTTTAAAACATTAGAACATTTACTAAACATAAATCTGGAATTGAACTGTCCATGCTGAACTTGTACATTTCAGCCAAATATCTTGGGAGGTCTTATAAGTTCAGAGAAACGTGAGCCAGTGAAAGTATTTTCCAGGAGTCCATTTGTGAGGAAGAGTGTCACAGATTTTTCTTTTTCCTTTTTCTTTTTTTTCCTTGAAAGCTAATTTGCAGTGGTACATGTGCAAGTGCATGCATATTGATTTTATTAATTAAAATTAAGAATGTACAAACCTGCCTCTGTGGAGGCTGTGGGGTAAGGAGAGGGAAGGTTAATCATACTTAGCATTTCCTGCTTCCCATGCTCAGGATTCCCCGCACACAGGCGCTGTGTGTCAGCCCTGATTGGGATGCAGAGCTCCTTCTGCCCGTCTTCTGTCTCTAGACCGTGGCACACATTGCGAGGAAGATAAAACAGAAATAAAGATCCCTTGACCAGCTGATTGCAATGCAAACTCAGAGCTGGACTGGGCACAGACCCACTGTCAGCAGTTAGAAAAGGGAGAAGGGCTTTGAGCTGCAGACACAGACATTTCCTAAACACAAACCAGATATTTTGAGGCTGGTTTTGGGCACAGAGGGCAGGGAACAAATCTGGTGTGAAATAAATGAGATGAATACATGTGAAATACATCTCATTACTACATGTGAAATACATCTCTTTCATTTCAGCCGATTCTGATTGACAATGCCCCTGATGTGCTGGAGTGGAAGGGCAGTGGAGGGTTTATGGTTTGTTGCCACACAAACTGATAAAGGAGTTAGTAAGTAGTGATTGCTGTTTGCCACACAAGGACATAATTTCTGCCAAAGACTGAGACAAGCTTTTCTTAGAGCTGACTCACACATGAAGCTGCAGTGGGATTTTCATGTCTTGTCCCCCACTAGAGTCACCTTCTATATGGCTCAGTTCAAGTGAAGTGTGTGCTGGCTGGCAGGAGTGTGAGGTAGCAGGTCAAGGATGATGGAAAAGAAAGCCAATGTTCTGCTCCATCTTGACTGGCTAAAAGCTGTCTGCATGTCTGTGGATGAAATGAAAGGAGTCCCAGTATTTGGCCAGGAGATTAATGTGTCATCACACCACAGAACACCTGAGCAACCTGGTCTAGTGGAAGGTGGACTGCCCATGGAAGGAGGGCTGGAATGAGGTGGTCTTTAAGTCTTCTTCCAACCAAAACCATTCTGTGATCCTGTGAGTGAAGTACCTGGTGTAGCTGATCTGTGTGTGCGATGTGCATCTTCAAGGCTTTCTATTTTACAGGGGTAGTGGCCTCTCTGGTCACCTCCTGTAGAGAGGGTAAAGCTGGATTTGCTGGATTTGGTTGCTCATGTTTTCCCACTTTGTCCCCAAGCCATGTGGTCAGCTGGACACACAGACACAAGCACACAGCCAAGGGTAGGGGCTGGAATGTGACAGAGATGTCTCTTGTGCCACTGGCTGTTACAAAACCCAAATGAATTCTTACAGAGGTTGACAAAAATAGCCTCATTCGCATTCATTTCAAATCCCATGAGGTGCCTGTCTTCATTTTCAGGCACCTAAATACTTCTGCAAATCTCCCTCTTAATGCTGCGTGAGCTGGGGACTGATCTGGCACATCAAACTTCAGCTAAAACAGGAGCTTCTAGATCTGAGCAGTTCCTAAAATGAGAAGCAGAACTTCTCAAACATATGCTGAGGTCAAAATTGCTCATGCTAGTGAGAAAGTAATTTCTAGAGATATGCAGATTTTTTATTTTTAAATGTATTTTTAAAGGCTTTTGTTGCAGTTGTTTTTTCGTTTATGCTATGGCAAGAGGCAGAAGATATTTCTATCATCAGTAACACACTGGGAATTGTCTGGGACAAATAATTCCACCCTTTTTTTAAACATTGCTTTTGGAATATTATCACATCCATTGGTTCCATTAGCAATCTGTTTATCCAGGTAACTGAGAGGCAAATAAAGCCTGCCAGCTTCTCAGGAAGACAGAGTGGAGAGTGCTTATATGATCCTGCACAGAAATGACTTACTTATTTTGATAAGATATTACAGAAATCCAGAAGAGAGATTGGGCATACAGCTGTAAAATACTTGTCACCATGAAGTAATGCCCACTCTCTGTGCCTGATGGGCTGCTGCTGGTAATTCCAGTCTAGATGGGTGGCTTGGCTAGATGGATCACTGTATCCAAGTGGCACCATGCCCAAATCCTGGTACTGTTCTCTGCTGGCCCTGGGGTTGTGAGGATGCTGGAGTGGGTGCAAGGGCAGCTGTTCAGGGCCTGCTACCTCCTTATTTCTGGGGGGTGAAAGGGGAGGCTGCTTTTTTCTTGTCTTGATCAGCATTGCAGTGGCTTTGCTCAGAGGCCTGAGCAGGCTGAGGTCTGCTGGGCTACAGGGCTGGCTGTCCTTAGCCCAGCTCATTCCCACCTTGGCATCTCTGCTTTGGTGAATGCAAGAGCAGTCCTGAGAGAGCTCTGCCTTTACTTGTTTCTGAGCACTTTGAATGTTGCTGGAAACAATGTAAAATGTGTTAATAAGTTTGTACCGGCCCCACCCCCCTCAAAAAAAAAAAAATCTAAGAAGGAAAAATTGCTTAGAATCTCCTGTCAAAACAGCAATGCTGCAATGCCAATTCTGCAATTACAGGGATTGTGCATGCATGAGTGATGAGACTTTTACATACATGGGAAATAAGCAAAAGGTCTTTTAAAATACAATTTAGTTTTACTTCATGATTATGTGGAATCAGGATGATGCATCACAGAGATATCTCTATGCTCAAGTATGAAATTGTTTGAACATTTATTTTTATCCAGAAGCAGTACCTCAAGCAATTCTTCAGGATATTCAGAATTGACCAGAATTATATTAGTCACATTTTTATTACAAAGACAGTAATTTATGCCGGTGATTTAGAAGGTTTTGATTTTCATCTATGAAGACCGGAAGGGTCAAAACATAAATCAGAGTAGCACATGGCAGTGCAGAACATCCAAGCTATATAAATATACTAATAATTATGTTTTAGTAAACCCTTAACCAGTGTTGTGTGGAATGGAGACTCTGTAGCCCTGGGAAAAGAGGTCACAAAGTAACTGATAATATGGAAGAATTAATACATTTTAATTAATAAATAATAAAATATGAATTCTTTTAAAAATCATCCTGAGAGCATGAGTCACAATGTGACCTCACAACTTATAATAAAAGCAGAGACATCATCAATTTTTGCAGCTTTGTCTGAAGGAGTCAAACCAGCTTTTTACCCCCTGGAAGGTAAAATGTCCCACACATTTTAAGAGTTACTGTTTGCATAGAACTTAAAATGTTATTTTTTTTTTTTCTGCAAAGCACTTCATATGAAAGGTACTGAGTATCATAAACAGGATCATTATTCTGCAAACCACTGTGTAAAAGATGCAAATTACCTTTTGGCTGGAGTGAAACAGGCTGTACTTGCCAGTCACACCTGCTGACTCCTGAGACTGAACCTGGAGATCCCTGCCCATAACAAAAATAATAATCCCAGACAAGAGCTGCTACAGGTAAGCCTTCATTTTTTTGCACTGTGTGGAATGGCATAAAGACTTGATACTTTTTTTGTTTTTTTTTTTTTTTCTCCAAGGCACAGGCTTGAGAATAGTTTTGTAGACTCAGGGAATCATAGAATGGTTTGGTTTGGAAGGAACCTTAAGGAGCATCTCATTGCAGCCCCCTGCCATGGGCAGGGACACCTTCCACTAGCCCAGGTGCCTCCAAGCCCCTTCTGAGGAGCCCTTATATTCATTTTGGGTGTCCTCTTCTGGGCACCACTGACACAAACATGTGAAGACAAGGACATCTCAAAAGCACAAAATGCTTACTGACAGTATTGGATTGCTGGGTACCCATTTGCTTAGGGCAATTACCACTAATTATTTAACAGAATTGAGAAAGCAGAAAAATAATCCATAAAGGGTACTAGGGACATATTACTGTGTGATAATGGGATTTTACAAAGACAGACAAAAAGTACTCCATTGTAAATGTCTGTAGATGTACAAAAACAGATACAGACTTTTGTTACTTGGGATATTTCATGGAAAAAATCCCTAAATACTGCCTTGTATTGAGCATAAGATTAGGTTTTGGCTGATATTTATTTATGGAGGAAGATCTTGATAATTTAGAACATATGTAAAGTGCATCTAATTTTATTCCCCCAGATACACACAAGAGATTCTGTCTAAGCTAAAATTAGCTGAGTGGTTTTTTGTCTAGACCATCTGTAGATGTAATTTTATCTTGCAGAGTACATGCACACCCAATTGTAGCATGTAATGACTTGAGCCTCTCTTCCCCTCTGAGGGGCAGGAAGGACAAAATGCTCCATCTCAGAACTATGGGTTGGATTTTCCCTCTCTCTTGGTCAGGGTTTCTGCTTTCTACCCCAGCTACCTTCCTTGCCAAATGACCTGAAGTCAGGCTTATGGGGAGCTGTGACTTTCTTTGATTGTCCCTGCCCTTTTCATCTGTAAAAGAGTGTAGTGAAACCCATTTAGATCACACAGCTGCTGTGAGGATTATTGAACAGAAAGTGGTTTTGGACTGTCAGCTGAAAGAATGTCCAAGTATTGACTGGTATTAGTTATGGTCTTTACTCAATTTCTGTAATTAATTAAGATGGCAACTGTATTTGGGGAAGAGTTTGATCACATGAAGCTGTAAGAGCAGGAGTGGCTGGGCTGGCCCAGCACAGCCCTGCCCAGCCCTGAGAGCCCGCAGAAGTGGCTGGGCTGTGACCCCACACCACTCCTGGAGCCCTGCCTGGGGGTTCTCCAGGGGGCTGCTGGAGCTGTGGGTCACTGCTGGGCTCTGCTGCTCCCCAGTCCCTCTCCCAGGGAGGGCTGTCATCTCCTACTGCCCCACTTTCCCACCCATGGACATCATGAGTCCCACTCTGTGGTTTTTGACAGCTTCTTGCTGCACAGCTGGTGCCATTGCAGAGCCAAGCAAAGTGAGAATGGGTTATTTTGCTACTAGAGCAAACCATGGGTTACTGATTGCTTTCTTGTATGTCAACCCAGCTATCCTAGAATCATGGAATGGTTTGGTATTGGAAGGTCCCTTCAAGATCATGTAGCTCCAACCCCCCTGCCATGGGCACTGGCACTTTCCACTAGACCAGATTGCTCAGAGCTCTATCCCCAGAGAAGCAGGAGGCTCTAGTAATTATAATACAGTAGTAGTAATAATAATAATAATAACAATAATGACAATGTAATGTTTTCTGCTAAACGGTATCCTAATTGCTTTCAAAAGTTAGTTAACAAGCCTTAATTACAGCTTTTAAAAAACATGTTTTTATAATTTGAACTGTCTTTCCAGCAGCTCACTTTGTTGGAGTCTATTAGGAGAACAAGAAAAATCTCCTGGTTTAGTTCTGTTGGTAGTGAATGGAATGAAGCCAGTGGATTGCAATATGTGAGGGAAACTAATCCCTGGAAAAGTGTTTGTTTTTTGCCAAGATAGAAAATACTGCTGGATGAGGTGTCTGTGGGCACTGCTCCCATATGTACAGGCATTTTGCATGAAGCTGGCCAAACTTTGTTTACTGAGCAGCGCTTTTAATGCAGTTATAGATCTCAACTGCTGTGCATCAAGTGCTGGACAAAATCCTCTAATAATGATGATAATCATATATTTATTACCTATTCCCATGGAATCCCATTGTGTTGATTCAACATGTGAAGTCTTTACAGAATTGCAGCTAACAAGACCTTGGATTGCATTGAAGTCATAATATCTGTGAATCATCTTTGCACCTTGTGCTTTGGACAGCTTGGTTTGCAGTGAGGGCACATGGATTGTCTGGAGTGAGCCAGTGACACCACCTCAAGGTGGAAAACAAAGGAAAAAGGAGCAATGCAATGAACTGGCCTAAACAAGGGGTATCTCTTCTGTGACTATTAACTAAGTAAGATTGCTGGCCTGATTGAGAAATCCTTGATAGAGGGATTTAACCATATAGATTTGATTTCTTTGTTTGAAAATTGGGGGTTTAAAAATCGTGTACTTAGAGATTTAATTCAACCACTTGATATTAGGTGTTTCCTAGGTAGCACAATCAGATGCTATTGATAGCCAGCATGTTGTCAGAATGCTGCTACTTCTTCAGAAGGTTATGCAAAACAGCTACGTTACCAAAATTAAGAAAACTGAAATGTTAAAATGTGGGGATTGGACTCAGCTCCCTGAGAACAAGACTCTGAAATGCTTTTTATAACCTCCTGCTTCACTCTCTTCATATTGACTCACATCATTATGCAAATGCCATAAATTGCAATAAAATCAATTAAAGGGCTATTGAGTCTCATAAAAATATGTACCCATTAGTTTTCTGCTGAGACTGTATTTCTGCTCTGCTTGCTTTTGGCCAAGGCAGAGAGCAGTGCCCAGCTCTGGGAGCACTGGTGCCACCTCCCCCCAGTGCCAGAGCCCAGGTGAGCAACGTCCTGCTCACATCCCCTGGGCTGAGAATGCACAGCTGGGCAGGGGGCTTGTGCTGCCTGCCAGGGAGTCTGGAGAGGGATGTTTAATAAAGGCATGGAGTGATGGAGTGACAGGACAAGGGGGAGGTTTAGGTTTAGATTGGACATTAGGACGAAATTCTTCCCTGTAAGAGTGGTGAGACCCTGGCATGGTTGCCCAGAGAAGCTGTGTTTGCTCCATCCCTGGCAAGGTTCAAAGCCTGCTGGAGGGGCCTTGGAGAAGCATGGGATAGTGAAAGGTGTCCCTGCCCATGGCAGGAGTTGGAACTGGATGAGCTTTAATGTGCCTTCCAACCCCAATCAGTCTGTGACTCTGGGATTTCCAGCCCTGCTCCAAAATCTGACCATGCAATCTCTTCTCTTCCAACTATGAAACTGCACCCCGAAGAAAGGACCTGGAACACCTGCCTGAAGGCTGCAAGACAAGCTGCTAGGGGCCATAATTGGACAGAAAATGTGAATTAAGAAGTAAGTCTTTAATATTGGTGTTTCCTAGAGAGTTGTATCCTGACTGTACTTAGGGGTTTGTTCTGTTCCCTTCCCTGTAGTACCTTTGTCACAGAGAGCCCTGATTAATTTCTTAGTTTTTTAGGTTTTGGTGTTTCTTTCATCATGCTAGGGTAAACCCTACCCAGAAAAAAAGAGGGCTCTGCAGGATACTGTGCTGTGTCTGGGTTTTACATCACTTTGGGGAGAATCCCTGTAGCTAAAAACTTCACTGCCAGGCTGGGAAGGGTAATGCCTTTTCCTGCAGACCACGAGAACTACATCACAACAAAATAGGAGCGGTGCAGCAAATCACTGCAGTGCTCTGCAGTGCAGAACTAGTGCCATTTTTCTGTGCAAATAAGGTTTGCATGGACCTAGTTGGTACCTGAGCTCACCAATATCCCCAGGCAAACTCTTCTATTCAGTCTTACTGTGCAAAGAAAGGAAGTCTGCTTTGTTTCATAATTTTGAAAATATAGAGGTCATGATATACTAGGAAATATCCCCCAAAAAAGGCAATACAAATCAGATGAAAGGAGGTTTATGTAAAAATGTCTGTGCCTCTAACCCAAGAACCAAGTAATGTCATTCACAGAGTGCTACTTTGAAGGAATTTTACTTGAACATGGTTTAATGTAAAAATGGTGTATCTGCATTGTGGTATGCACCTTCTCTTATTTGGATTTAACAAGACCTTAATGTGAGTGCCCAAGGCCTGACCCATCTGAAGGGTAGCTTAGGAGAAAGTGCAATTGCACTATAAATAATTCACTTTGGTGCCTTGGCTACCATCCACTATAGCCCTTTTGATACCCCATAAACTCAAATGTACCATGCTATTTCTCTCCATTTTAAACTGCTCTCCCAGGGAAAGCAAATGGAATAGCACCATCAGACCATATGCTGTGGAAACCAGGGAGGGCATGAAATTGCAGAGGTACCGACACGTGCTGGATTTTTCTGGCTGTTAAGTTCATGTGATAAAACACAGCTCATTCCTCTACCTCTGTGTGATATGCATTGAGAAAGTTTTAATATCACAACTTCTTTGTGGGATGCAATACCATCTGGAGTGAGGATGGAGAGCTCTCCCTGGGTGTTTTGTGAGCAAGGAGTGTGCTGGTGCTTGTCCTTCCTCATCTGCTGCTGAAACAGGGAGATAAAGGAGCCAGTCCCACCTGATGGGCAGCTGTCCTTGGCTCAATAACTTGGGCATGATTGTTTCTGGAGTCCTAGGGCTGCAGATCTCACGGAAGTTTAGGAGAATGGTGAGTGATTCAGACAAAAGATGCAGCTCTCTTTAAAGCATTGTAGTGTCCTTGCTTATCCCACATGGTCCTGCTCTGTAACAAAATTCTGGAGATGTTAGACCCAGCTCAGTTACTATTATGGAAAGAGAAGGGAGAGCTCACACCCCGAGCAGGTGATAGCGTCAGAATGCTTTATCCATCCACATTTGGATTTAGTTAAAAAAAGGGGGAGTCCACCACAGCCCATCTGCAGAGTCCCAGAGTTATCACCATGACCTGGTTTCTCCTTGCTCTTTCCCTCCTTCCCCCACTCCCTCCCTAAAGGTCAGTGAATGGATTTTGGGCTTACGCTGGAGTGAGAGGACTCTGGCTTGTGGGCACCTTGAATTTATGGATAAGGAATCTCAAATGAATTTTCCCCAAGTTATGAAATGCATGGCACCTCTAAGGCTATTGTCCCATCTGGCAAGAGACCTGGAATCCCCACTCTGCCTTGTACAAGCCTCCATTAAGCAGTTCAAAATCACTCTATTTATAACTCATTTCAGGGTCTAAATCTCAGGATGAAGCTGAAATGACTAGAGCTTCCTGGAAGGCAGCCAGAATTTTTCTCGCCCTTTTCTTTTTCCTCTGGAGGAATAAAACCCTCAATTAGACAGAAAAAGTAAGGTAGGGTGCAGGGGGGAAACAAGCTAGTGTGAGAGCAGAGCTCCTTGTGTGTTGTTTGATGAGAAATTCCAGATTAAGCTGAAAACAATTTCCAGACTCAAGGAGCTTCCAAATACAGCAGTGACTCCATTTCTTGGGTTTGCAGTCATTTCAGTTTAGTTTTTCACTGCAGACTGTTTTCCTCAGCTGATTTTCTAACCAGGCTCTGCCATCCAAACCCTGAAAATCACATATTACACCACAAGACCCCTCCTCTCTCCACTGCAGCACTTGCATTTAGTGCAATTCTCTCTAGAGTTACTCATTTGCCTTGGTTATTACTGAATAAAACCTTCTCTTACCACCAGCTCCTTCTGCTTCATTCTGCCAACACTGGCAATCCAATGTTGTAAGGTAATTGCAGCTTCTGTGACCTGTGATGTGAAAAAGGCAACGTCAGTATTGTGGAATGAAAGTAAAAGGATGAATTGGGCACTGAGAAGGGAAAATGTACCTGTTTGCAGGCAGTCAAGTAACCAAGAAAGGAGAAAAATGAAAAAATTGAGGGTTTAATAGTCTGGTAGAGTGAGCAGTGGGGAGGTGAGTCTCTGTCCTCTGCTGCAGGTTCAGGCTGGGCTCCCTGGCATCCCCCTGGCTGGTGGCATGTCAAAGGCCACCATGGACATGTCACCTCTGAGTGGTTGACTCTGTTGATGTCTGCACCAGTTAGCTCATCTTTGGAGAGTGATGCTGATGCTTCTAAAGGAAAGCAGACCCTGGGATGACTGGCACCTCTATAAGGGACTTGTGGATTTTGCAAAACACTCCATCCTGCTTCTGACAACAGCATCACTTTTTATTACTTTGCTTGCTTTGCTGTAGCTTTCCTGTAAGTTTTGGGGTCAAATGGGCCCCAAGTGTCCCCTGACCCAGTGTGCTTTTCCACCACTTTGTGTCACAAGCTGAGAATGTCACACCCTTCTGTTGCAAAGTGATAAATCACTGCTGCCTTCTGACCATGGAGACCGTGGAAGGCATGATTAATATCCTGTTGTTGCTGGCTTGCAGCAGGTTTTTGGCATGTTGAAGGAAGCAAGCTTTGTAATGGGTTAATCCCCCCTTGTTCTTAAGCTTAACATTAAACCCATGCTTAATAACTTTGTTTTCTCAAAGTGGGGCCTGTAGTGAGTGACTGAGAGCTGGACTTTTCCAGGCTCTCTGCTTTCACTGACTCTTTCTATAATGCTGTGGAAAGTCATTTAAATGTCTCCAGTATGTAAGTTTACCCAACTGTAAAATTGGGTATAATAAGGCTTGCTTACTTTACAGCTGAGGTTTAATTCAATAATGTTTGTTGTGAGTGTCAGATCTCATCTAGGAGGTATAATAGGAAAGGTGTTATAAATGGGCAGCACGGGGGGATGTCCATTAGCAAAGTCATTGTTATAAGAAAAATCTCGCTGGAACAGAACACAGAAATCAAACAGCAGCTGACAAAAACAGATAATGATCTTGTCTGTAAAACATAACCTTCCAGATAATGAGATGAAGGTGTTAGGAAGGGAGCTGGTGTGACAGAATGACAAGTGTCACTACGTGCCTGGAACCGGTCTGTGTGCCAAACACAACCCCATCCCACCACCGTGGCTGTTGGCATGGACCTGCCTGGCTCCTGCCCAGCCCTTTCCCCTCTGCACTTCTTCTGGTCAGTGTGGCAGGAAGACCTTTTAGAGTAAAGCAGAAACCACATGGTAGGTTGGGAAATCTGCCTGCTGCACACTCATCTAGACCCCAAAAATGCCAATAAGAGCAATACACTTATTTTAGCTGCCCTCTAGCAGCTTTGTAATGCTGAACACCCCTGTTGAGCAGTGTATATAGTTTGTTTTAAGTACACATTTATCACCTTCATGGGTGATTTATAATATGAAGCACATTCAAAGAATAAGGATTGTGGTTTGTCTTGCCATAAAGATTTTTGTTTGTGTTTGAGCTCTCAGTGCCTGTTCACTGCAGAGAGAATCATTGGGGGGTTGCGGGAGGTGGTGTTTTGCTGGAAGCTCTTGGTTTTTATTAAACTCCTCTGTGTTATGTTAAAGGCTGGAGGACAGCCAAGCTGGGCACTGTCTTGGTTGGCACATGGAAAAATTCATTTCATCAAGGTCCAAAAAGTGGTAGTAATAGGGTGATGAGAGATAAATTGCTCTGAATATAGGTGACAATAGAAAAACATCATCTGTGGGCATTGTGCACTGGGTGAAATCCAACTGTGCCACACCCAGAATCTGGTTCCAGCATGGACAGGTAAATGTTTTTGGAGTGGTTGGGGTAGCCATCTTTGCTTTTCTTCATCACTCAGGTATAATCATTAATCAAAATAATCTAACTAAGGATGTGAGGACCCAATTTTGACTGTACCAGGGATGGTGTGAAACTAATGCTGTGCAAGACAACGTGTCTCCCCAGGACTGCTGCCAGCAGAAGCAAAAGCTCTACCCAATGCTTTAACCAAAGAGGTTCCAATTTGACTATAATTTGGCCAACAATTACTTTGTAACATGAAAACCCTGAGGCCAGATAGGTCTTATCTTCCAACACTCTGTGGCTTTCCTGCCTTAGGTGTTTTCTCTTTTGTGTTTTGTTCACAAACAAAATTGCCTTAGTCCAGGTGAGTGGTTTAGGCTTATTTTGTGAACCATGTGGTTTTCAAATCATTTGGTGTGAGTTGTAGTAAAGTCCAGAAGCTGTAGCTGTTTAAATTATAGTTATCAAATCAATCAGGCAATCTGGAAAAGGTGCTCCCAGAAAAAAGAAAAAAAATCCTTCTGCTTTTCTAATGAATTCAACCACTACTTGCACTTACTGTATATTACAGTCCCTTTTTATGACTTTTATATTTCATGCTTCCACTACATAGCTCCTTGTTTCCAGTGTTCGGAAAATGTGGCCCACTTCTCAAAAATTAAGGGCTTTTAAGGACTTCAATTAAATCTGATTTTCTAAAGAATTTCCTCTAGTAATGAACACATCCTCTGCTTCTCTTTCCCTGCCTCTCCACAGTGGAGAGTTCTGCTGGGGAAGAACTGTACCACTGATGACTTTGATAGTTGCCATGTTTCTCATAAAAGTGTCTCCTCTGTAGATTATTCTTCCCCTTGCATGTTGACACAAGCCAGGGACTCAGTGCCTGGGATGGAGGGGGGAGTTCTCTTGTGCCTGGCTCTGCACAGGGCTGTGATGGGGACATTGCAGAGACCACTGAAAGCTGCTGGCCAGGGACACACTGAGGGGCTGGGCTCAAATGTGCCTGACAGATCCCGTGTAAATGCCCTTCAGCCAAGCCTGCCTCTCACACACGGTGGGTAGGATAAAAGACAGTCAGTGGATAAGAGAATGACAGGCTAAATAAGCAGACAAAAATAACAAGTTTAAATTCAGCCAGAGCTCAGATTTCAGTCTGAGAGCACAATGAATTTCATTGCATTAAAGGGCAAGGATAGAACAGGTCTCATCTCTTTCCCAAGTGTAGCACACTGGACATGGAGATCAGTCAGTAGCCTCTCTGAGGTGAGGCCAGCAGGGCACTTCAGTGACACAGAGCAAGACCCAGAACAAGACCCAGAACTGGACTGTGGCTACAGGGACCTGGCACACATGAAACCTGCCCTCTGCGGTGATGCTGATGGTACCATGAACGAGGAGCTTCAGCTGTGCCTGCAGACAGAAAGCAAACAGAGATGCCTGGCTGTGCCAGAGGAATGGTGCCCAGCCAGAGTGATTCCCAAGAGATGGCTTAAAATTGAAGATAAAACAAAGGTCTTGGAGCTCAGGAATGGGCTGAATAATATTTCTGATAAAGGGAACACCACAGAGCTCTGACCAACAATTCCTTAAACTGTTTCTCCCAAAAGGTTGTTTCTATCATGGCAATCTGTTTAAAAGTGCTGCTGCTTCTCATGCTTTCTCCCTCCTTATTTAAATGTTGTCTAATGTTTATCTCACTATCCAACTGACCTTTCACTTTTTCTCTTGGTCTAAGACAATCTCTAGATTCACTTTGTCCTTCGAGTGGTGTTGGAGAGCCCACGTGCGCATCCCAGTCTGTCTGTGCCGTTCATCCTGTTCCATGGGAGCACTGAGGAGCCTTCATCTGCCAGCCCAGCTCTTTCCTCCTCCCAGCCTGGCAGGGACCAGCAATGCCCATGAGCAGGTTGTCAGAGGTGAAACACAAACTTTTATGCACTCTCTGTAAGTGTTAATGAACCTTGTAAAGCAAAAGCTCAGTGAAGAATATCAAGCCCCAGCTGTTCTCCCGGGGGAAGATAACCTGGCAGAAATAGCATTGCTATTTGCTGAAAGATTCTTCCATTTCTAAGGCTGGTGTGCATATATAGGAGGTGCTTGCAGAGGGAGATGCTTGCTGCCCTTGGAGCACTAGCTTCCTTCCAACATGGTGATGTTTCCTTTTAAAAATGTCTTCTTTTCTCTCTTGCTCTTATTTTTCTTGTAGATTCCTGGTCACTGCCCTCAATCCCCCTCCAGTATTCTTTCTGATGTCCAGGAGGGGAGCCCAGTTTTATCCATCCCAGAGAGGCGTACTCACAGAAGCTCAGGATGGGTGGGGGTGGAAGGGACCAGAGTGGCTGTGCTGGCCCAGCCTCCCTGCTCAGGCAGGGCTCCCTGGGGCACGCTGCACAGCACTGCAGCCAGATGTTTCTGCAATGTCTCCAGTGAGGGAGAGTCCACAGCTGCTCTTCCCACAATCAGACTTTGGAACCAGTCTGGGAGTCTTTTCTGGGCAGAATCAGGTTTCCAGTAGTGCATCTCTCTGTGCTTCTGGAGAAACTCAGAATTTTGTTCCCTCCCTTGATCGACTACAGCTGACATAAACACTGCAGCTGACATTTCTGAAGTGATCACAGAGAGCACTTGGAGCTGAGCTGAGCTGAAGGGCAAGGATAAGAGAATATCCACTGCAGCAGAGGATGCTGCCAGGTGCAGATGGCAAGTCCTAGGACAAAGGCAAAATGAAAGATAGAGGAATGGAGTGTCACTAAAATGGAAAATGTCTCTATTTTAAAGTCAATAACAGAAATGTTAAGGCTAAGCAGTCTCTCTGAGTTAGTTATTAATAACCTACAAATGACAATGAATTGACACTTGCAGCTCTCTTGGTGAGTATCTGTTGTGTCAGTTAAGATGGACATCTTTATTTGGGTTAGGTCACAGGAAAGAGGCAGGGGTGTGCTCTTACATGCTACCACTAGTTCAGCTGTTCAAACAAAAAAATTCTTGATTCCCTCTAATACCTAAGACAACACGAAGCCCTTTTGTTCTTAGAGAAATAAAAAGTTCCAGTTTTATATAAAATATTTTTGTCATCACTAAAGATCTACTATCATCAGTTATTTCTTTATAGTTATGAATTGTTACTCTTGCAATTTTTCCATTGGATATTTCTAGAGAAATAGAATATATTTCTTTCTGGTTCTGTTTTGTTTTAGTAAATTGCAAGTTCTGATTTAAGTTTCTGCATTCAGGTTTATTTCTGTCTCCCACTGGGGTAATATAATCAACAATAATTACTGTTGCTTTCATTTTTAAGAGAGGATTGATGAACCAGTTCACCTACATGTCCTGAATGAAGTTAAATACATATTTTAAATACATGTTTTGATAGCTTTTTTCTTTAGCAGCAAAAAGATATTATTTAGTACAAAACCAAAGATGAGAAATCCCAAAGGTGAAGTTCTTATTGTACAAATTCCCAGGCAGTAAACGAATGAATACCCTTTAAGTGAGGATGGATTAGAATCTTTCTTCTGCAGATGAAGTGCCCATAGACTAGTCATGAGACTGAAAAAGGCATCTATGTCCTTCATCTTATGAAATCTTATGTAATATCTGACTGGGGATCACTGGATGGGCTTCAACACATCTTGAATGCGTTTGATGGCCCATATGGTTAAAATTTGTTCATGTAGCCATATGCTGAAAACTTCCCCAAATGCTGCTACTTCTTATTTTTAGGCTGTTTTCAAGATTTAAGAAAATGGCAGTCGAATGTTGTGACCCCTGTTACTTCAGACTGTGCCAAACATATTGTAGTCAGCTACTCCACAGTGGCCCCAAAGAGATGGGAAGTGTAGGAGTGAATGTTAGGGAAGCAGAGAGAAGAGCCTGGCAAGTGACTGCAGCGAGGAAAATGGAGACAAGTGCTTGGAATGTGCTGTGATTATTATCTTTCATCTTTTCCTGGTAATAATTATGCAAAAAATTTAATTCAGAAAGGGAGGATATTATAATTGATAACCAAAGTGTAATATCTCTGTATAAAATGTTGCAGATCATCAGCGTACAACTCTCTCCATATGCACACCACTATAATTTTATATTCTCATCTTTAGGGCTTGTTCATGCTCTTGCATGAATTAAGTCTCTTTCTGTATAAATGATTAGATTATGGACCTCTTTTAAGGTTATCACCTTCCTTTTGAACAAAGCAGATTTGAGTTTAAACTCAGAAATTTTCAGTTGTCATTTCCAAAGTGGCATCCACTGGCGAGCCATGCTGGACCAATTACACAACAAACAGAGAAAGAGGTGGTAGGAGCTCCCTCCCACACCTGCATGTGCTTGCAGTGGCTTCTGAAGCTGAATGAATAATGCAAAAAAGTGTGTCTTTTCTTCCCCATTTCCTGCTCAAGAGCTCAGTATATGCTCAGGTCGGGTGGGAAATGCCACTTTCCCCATCTTTGTGCAAGTACTGAGCAACTTACACTGAAAGTGAAAGGCAGCAACACAAAAGTGTGCAAAGGAAATCACTTTCTGAACTCAAATATATCAGAATATGAACCATGGCAATGTAAAATGTCTAATCCCTCTATCAGTGCTGAGTCTTTAGTCTAAATGCTAGGTGGAAATGCCGTGTGCAGAATTTAGACCAAGGACTTGAACCTGATAGGGGATTACCTATCTGATATGTCAAGGAGAAATAACCAGTGTTACTAGGGTTAACAGAAAAACTTTCTGGAGGGAGATTTAAAAGCTCATGCTTCTGAATCAGTATTTGCCCATGTCTGGGGTAAACAAATATAGAATCAGAGAATGGTTTGGGTTGGAAAAGACCTTAAAATTTATCTGATTTCAATGCCTTGCCATGGGCAGGGACACCTTCCACTGTCCCAGGTTGCTCCAAGCCCCATCCAACCTGGCACTGAACACTTCCAGGGATGGGGCAGCCACAGCTCCTCTGGGCACCCTGTGCCAGGGCCTCCCCACCCTCACAGGGAGGAATTTCTTCCTAATCTCTAATCTAACCCTGCCCCCTGTCACTGTGAAGCCATTCCCCATTGTCCTGTCACTCCTTGACAAACTTCAACACAGCACAGACACAGCACCTGACTAATGGCTTTGGTTCAAGTGGGACATCAACTGCAACACTGACTAAATGAGGTTTAATACAGCAATCAGTTAATAGATAAGTGTGCTGTGCTCTCTGTGCCCTCTGCACTGACACCAGAGAACCAACATTCTGCTTTTATGTCTGACTAAAGCAGCTGAAGGTAATTTTTCAGGAGTGGGTTAGAGTCTCCACAGCACAATTAGCACACTGCCCCAACATATCAAGGCCTCCAATGCTTTAAATATTTTGCAGTTTTTCTGCCAGTAACAAAGTTAATGTCAAAATACATTTTTTTTATGCTTAGGCACGTTTCAAACACTCGCCATCAGACAGATACATCTGGACAAACAGGGAAAATTAATTTATAGAGCTGTTAGCAGAAATGTTTGGAAAACATAAAACATGATTTATCTGCTATTTCGTATAGCAGAGTGAAGCTCTACATGTTTTCTGCTGTACTGCTTTGTTCTGACCATCCCTCATGGCTCCCTGGGGCTTGGCCGGCCCAGGATCTGACTGCCCCGTTTTGACAAAATTGGGAAGAAATTTATTTTTAAATTCAAGTCATAATTTAAAATATCATTGGGCAATCCTATGAGGCTTTTGGGACTCTTCTGGTGTTAGCAGCTTTAAAAACTCCAGAGTCAAACTATATTTCATTTAACTCCATTAATATAAATCAAACTATTTAAAGGACAGGTTTTGTTATTGGTTTAGATTTTTATTCTGTAAAAACACTATTCAGACATCTCTAACAAAGAAAAAAATTGTTTAAGCTCCTGCTGCAGGTGAATATCTGTCATTTGAAGATCCACCCTAGGATGAAGCTCTGTCCAGTGATGGAGCAGGTCAGCCCAAGTGTCACCACTCAACATGTCCAATAAAATCAGTGCTGCCCTCCCTCAAAGAGCTGGCTAAAGGTCTGTAGGTCTGCAGGTACCTTTGGAAATGAGGGCTCTGACCATAAGGGCAGAGTGAAAGAAAGAAGGGGCTGGGAACTGGAGGCGAGACAGGAACCCTTCTCCCTCCTTACTCTTGTGATGCATGGACCAGCTGGGTGCATTCTATTTTGGGTGAGAATTATTTGATATTTGCTCTGTTGACCTGAAGGTAAATTTTTTCTCCATCTCAGACCTGAGGGAAAACCCAGTGAGAGAAGTTGTGCTGGGAATTATGTATTGGAATAAAGGTGTGTGTGTGTGTGTATATGTATGTATGTATATGCAGCTCCTGAAAACCCTTCTGGCATCATGCAGAGTTTGAATTGAGAACACCCCCCAGACTGTAGCTTTGATTTATGCCTTGGAGAGGCACCACAGTGCAGCAGGAGCTCAGCTGAACCCAGAAGATATTTTGCAGCAACTGTTTGCCACAGGGGCACCTCATGTGGAGGGGCTCTGCAGGTCCCCCTGCTCATGTGGCTGAGGTTTGTTTGGGCTCTGGGAGCCCTGGCCATCATGTGCTTCCCTGCTTGGCTCCTGGAAAGTCCTTTCATGTCTCTGGCTCAGTTTACTCAGCCACAGGACTCTCTAGTGCCTCTTGGATAAAGTTAATGCAGCATCAGGAGGAACTTCCCAGTGCCCTGGGATGAGTGGTGCCACACAAGTGCCAAGTACTTCTATATAATAAAGCACTTAATAACTAAGTGTGCCTCTCAGAGAAGAAAATCCATGAGGAACTCTGCAGTGGAGAGGGCACTTAGTTTTCTATTGCTGTCAATGAATACCCTGGAGAGCTGTTTGAAATGAGTGTGGTATTTTCCAGGGAGATCAGGGTACTTCCAGAGGGGTTTTGCTCAGAAACCTGTGAAGATTCTGTCCCTATAGCTTTTGACAGCTTATAGCTTTCTCTATTTCTGTCATAATCATTCATTAGGTTTTGTCAAACTGTTCCAATTGCTATAGCAACTCTAATGAAATCTTGCTCTCTAAATAGCCACGCCAATTTTATCAGGTCAGAATCTGCCCTTTCCAACTAATTCACTACCTTCTGAATGTACTTTTCCCTCAGTAGAGGGTTTGCTGTGAGAAGGAGCCAAAAAATTATTAATCCAAATATTTTTTTCTCTTTTCAGCTTAAACCAAATGTTTTCAGCTTGAAACAAAAGATTTTTTTTTTTAATCATGTGCGTAGTCCACTAATGTTTGTGGAAAGACAAACCCTCTGCAGAAACAAGCCAAAGCCTGTCTCTTGTTCCTGTGAGGCTCCTGCTAGTTGACCTGAGGATTTGGAACAAGGCAATGAAAATTCACCATCATTACAATCCAGCACGTGTAAGATTTCTTTGAAATGCCCTATAAATCCAGGGAGAGGGTGAGTGTGTATTTTATGATAAAATCTCTACTATTTCACTGCAATAAGACCTGATCTGGCTTGAATTCAAGGCCCCAGCAAGTCAGTCTATATTATATTTGCAGCACCCTGAGGCACTTTGTCACCCCTTTCCCATGGAAATCCAGGACAGAATTTTGCAGTACCTTTGCTGGCATGTGAGCAGGTGTATAATTGAATAGTAAAGGTCTCTTTTTACTACTTTCCTTCTGAAATAATATCTCCGGTGCAAAAGCAAGATTTTCTTCCAGTTTCTGCCAATGAATGAGCTCTTTAGGGTGTTTAATTTAAAATAATTTGTTTCAGTTTATGGGTTGGAAGGAATAAGATGAAAGTAAAAGATGAGTGGCACTCTCTGCCCCGAGTTTCAGCTGCAGCCAAACAGCATCAATAGATATTACCCACCTGGACAGAGATTAAATTATTCTCTTTGGCTGGACAAAGAGTTTTTTTGCTAAACGAATGACTGAAGCCATACCTATAAATGACAGCAGCTTAATAATAAAACCACCATATTTCACAAGTTTTGAACAGAAAGCAGGGAAATGTGGAATGAATTCGGCAGCTGAAATAGTCTGCCTGATGTGTATTAAGGTACTTTAAAAGGGTATTGTGAAACTTCCATTATATCTTCTTACATTTTACATGAGCAGACACCTTCCTTGTGCCTAGCTTGTATATGTTTCTCCACAAAAGGAAATGAAAAAAGTTTTTCCTTGCTGTTGGAGAAAAATGGTCAAACACCCTCTGAGACAGCTGCTATGCCCCCAAATCAGAAAACTGCTTAATAAGCACAATGCTATGAAGTCTGGGCTAAAGTACTGTTTTCATTTTGCTTGCAGACCCTCATCAATTTCAGCACTGGAATTTCATTAGAGACGGAATTTTGGGAGATATTTAAGGAATGGAGTGGAGGCAGAGACCCAAGTTTTGCTAATACACAGCGAAAGTTTCATGCCTCACTTTTCCCCCTGTTGCTCATGTGCTGTGCTGCCCTGTGTGCCTCGCTCCCACAGCTTTGGTGGCACATTGTGTTGGTTGTGTGCTCCCTGACCCCTGTGCTGGCAGAAGACTCAGTACAATCATTTGGGAGTGGTGGTTCAGGCTGGATATTAGGAAAAATTTCTATACTGAAAGACTGATTAAGCTTTGGAACAAGTTTCCCAGGAAACAAGAGGAGTCACCATTCCTACAAGTGTCCAAAAAATGAGTAGAGATGACAATTTGTGATATGGTTTAGTGGGAAAAGTGGTATTTTGTCAAAGGTTGAACTTTATGATCTTGGAGATCCTTTCCAACCTTAACGATTCACCTACCCAGAGGATGGCATGACCCAAATGTCATTGCTGTTCTCTGTGGAATCTTGCCCTGTGCCCTCAAGTAGGTGTGAGAAGCACACCTGGGAGGCAGGAGCAAGACTCACTTTATAGTGGTAAAGTGTGGTCAGAATGCAGCAGGACTCAATAACAGAAGTAAATAGGCTGGAGAAGCAAGGGGACATCAGCAACCTGGTGGAAATGAGGAGTCTCTTGCCTGACAGCAAGAACCCCTCGAGCTGATAATCTTGATGAAGCTGCCCTTGGTACTGCACTCACTTGGCTGCAGCAGTTTTTAATTGTTTTCCAGTCTCTGCTGGGATTTCCATCACCCATCCACACATCCTGTATTAGCCAGCACACAGAGATTTCTGGAGATCAAGATTTGTGTTGCTTTGAGGACACACCCTGAAAATACCATCCAGCCAAGTCTGACTCTACTGGAGGTGGTGTGTTTGTAGGAAGATGGTGCAGGTGAACATATGTGTTTTGTAGAAGTCCACAACTTAAGAACTGCCAGAACCATTACCATTTTACATTGCAGACCCATCAAACAAAAGGTGAAGGCTGCAGGCAGGGATGCTCAGATTTCTCTGTGTGAGCAGATGCAGAAAGAAAGGTCTGCAGGGCAAAGTCAGGAGGATCATGTCTGAAATCAAAGCAGGGTCTGATTAAAATGGGGATATTTTGATGCTGAGGGGATTTAAGTATAGGAGATAGCAAAAAGCCAAAAAAGATCTCCAGAAGCAATGTACAGATTCAAATGATACTTCAGTGACTGGAAAACATGGCCTGCAGTGAAAGACAAGAATCTGATTCCAACACCTGGAGGTTGACAGCACCACAATGATTGGCATGGTTAAACCAGGCTTTGAAATTCATCTCAGAAAACCACACTGCACTAAATTCTTTTTTTCTCTACTCATGTGTTCAATCAGAAATTTGTTCACTAAATATTTTATAATAATCTCATGTCACCTCAGAGTCTTAAAGGAATATATTGGTACTTGGAAACTTTGCTTCCCTGCATTATGGAATTTTGATTCCTTTTGTAAGTTTCCTGAGCTTATTATACATTTAATAAGCTGCTCTGGCTGACTACATAATCTGAAATTTCTGCAGTTAGCAAATGCTGCTCTGCTTTAGCTTCTGCTGATCTTGACAACCAACCTGCTCACATCACTTAAATCACTAATCCCATGAAATAACTCAGTGTCAGTCTCTAGGGTACATAAAAAACCCCAAACAAAACCCTCATCTAAAATGTAATGTCAATCACAGAGAACAGTTATACATTAAAGTTTTGCTATGGGGAAAGAAAAAGCCCAAAACTCTCAATTTCACTCATAAAAATCTTTTTAGTTGTGATTTTTTAGGAAATGCTGTCTAATTCAATGCATTTATGATGTTAAATTACCATTTACCTGTAACTCTTCTGTTACCCAGAGCCATTAAATCTTCCTCAGTCTATGCCTGCCTCCTCTGGGAAGAAGGTGATAGCATTTCTTCCTCTCCACGCCAGAAAGCAATAACTTCTTCTTCCCAGCATTTTTTTTTCCTGTGAAAGGCACTACAGAGGAATTGAGACATCTCCAGTATTGAAGATTACTTGAAAATAAATGTTTTGCTGGATGAAATAATTCCCTTGGCATTTTCCCTTTGCCAAACCACATTTACATTTCTAGTCCCATTTAACTAGAATTTTTCCCACATCTGTTGCAAGAAATTAAGGGTTCATATTCTGGAAACTGTGTTTCTGGAGATAACTTCTGAAACCAGGAACATCTTCCCAGAAGGAGGGCTCTCTGTACACCCTCTGTCTCTCCAGGAATCCTTTGGGACGTCAAAGCTGTCTGGGGGCAAGTTTCTCATCATCAAGATTTCAAGGAACTTGCGTTGAGCTTCTTTTTTCTTCTTAAGTGTCAGCAGCTGAGCACAGATGTCTGGATTGGCAACAACTCTGAACCCAATTAACCCAGTTAATGGCACTAGAGCCCTCCATGAACTGAGGGATTATCGCAAGCAGACATGGCACAGCCACTCACCCCTGTCGTGTGCCCTTGTGTCACTGAGAAAGTACGTGGGGATAGGAGGCACCAAGTGATTAACTGTTATAATATTGTTAATTAAGCACCAGCAGGAAGTCTGCCCGAAAAATAGAACTAATCTCCATCTATTTCTGTATCCCCTGTTTGGCAGTATGTTACTGTATCACATAAAACAATCTCAGTCCAGTATCTGGGCAGCAATTTAGAAGGAGAAGTGAACATGAAGCAAGATGAGAGATTCAGGAGGTGTAACCCTGCCATGGAGCATTCACTGAAGTGAATATGGGGCAAATTCAAATCAAATAGCTCCAAAATGTCACTGGGTCACCCATTTCTGCATCCCTGTGGTGGTGGGTCTCGTGGATTTGAGACCAGGACAGCAAACTGGAGCAGCTGGGAGCTGCTGGACAATTGAGGTGTGCTGGGAGCTGCTGGACAATTGAGGTGTGCTGATTTGAAAGATCACACTTACAACCTGCTGTTGTAAATCATTGAATGGTTTCTCACCTTCACACAGACTGCACAAAGCAGCTGAAAGCAAATAGCTGAATTTTTAGGGAGGTCTTCCTGCAATCCCCTCTCTCTGCTCTGTCTGGTTAGCAACAGCTGCAGCTTATGTGTGTTACTGATGGATCCCTGCAGTTTTACAAAAGTGGTTCATATAATTTTCACCAAATTAACCAGCTCAGGACTCCTGTCACCCTAGTCACTTAGTTCAAAATCTCCCTGGAATTAAATAACTATTTTTTTTCTGTGCTGTACCATGAGGTCCATTTTCCTGAGGGTTAACCTGAGCAGTAGAGTGCTGTGGGAAATGGCACAGTTAGGGAGCAAACTGCTGCTGCAGAAAGAAGTGTTAAAGCCATATTTCAGAGAAGATTTTAAGAAAACTATAGATAATATCCTGGCCTGTGTTATTCATTCAGATAAAATTGAGTGTAATCCTACCCCTATCGCTACACCACTAAATGTATTTAAAAGAAGAGATTTATTTCCCCTCCTATTATCCTTCTCTTCTCCTTTCCTCTCACACTTCATGCTACTTAGAAGTTCTGAGATGGATATTTTAGCAAGAAACTTCTGATCATCCCCTCATCTCTGGGAAATTTCTGGGGTAATGTTCATGTATTTCAATGCTTCCTTTCCTCTACTATTATGATTCAGGACTTCAGGGATCTGTTTCGTAGGCAGCTTTAAAGGTTACTCCCTTTAGTATCTCAATACCTCTTACTCTAAGGTTATTCTGCCATTTTTTCTCTTAGAAGTCTTCAATTTTTGTTTTAAATGACAAATATCTCTTCTAGCCCTTTTGAAGAAATCTTGTCATTTCACCCTGCTTTTCCAGCTCTTTGTGTTACCACATCCCCTTTTGATCACAACTAACTACAGCAATTATTACAAATTCTTTAGATGTTCTGGCAATTTACAACCAGCAAGGAGTGCCAGCCATGGTCAAGTAGGTCTTTCTGCATCTTCATCAAAATTCAGGCTATTCTTGGCATTTTGAATAAATTTTTTTGAATAACTGAGAAATTGAACCTTGCTAGGACAATAATGCTCATTATGTAAATTCTAATCCAGAACAGGCAGCATCATTTGGATTTTGAGTTGACAATTTTCTCTGATTCTCTGCCTTCAGGACAGCATGACCCATGACTTCCTGCTGAACTGAGATCTCTGCATCCCTTATCCCTGTGAAAAGAGGAGAATGTAATAATTTTAATGTTTGAATTCATGATTTGTTGCTTAGTTACATATGTCATGAAAGAAAAGCAGTAATATTGCATGATTTATGTAACTAACTGACAGTCCAAATATTAAGGCTTGAACATTGACTATTCATGCCATGTTTACATGAGTTATTATCTATGGGGGGAATATAAAAAATAAATTCAACATCTTTTGAGCATTTTTAAGCAAATAAATCATTAGTTAGTCTGAATACTTGACTGTGTTTTACAATTAAATCTCTAAGTGTCATTGTACATGGGGTAATTCTTGGCTTGAAATTTTCTCACCATGGTGATGGACAGATTCTGCTCTCTAAATTCTGCATATTAGAGTGAGAGTCTGTACAGGGGAAAAGTGTTCTTTAGGAAGGGAAAGGATTAACTATTAAAGTAAAATACCTTCAGTTCCTCAGGGAATCGTGGAAATGCATTTCTCCTTGTAACCCGTACAAAATATCCCCAGGACAATAGGAGAAAGAAGAGCATAGACTTGGGAAGCTGAAAAAGAAATGCCTTCACCATGACAAATGTACAGCAGCACTTAGAAAGTACTGCCTCCTGAAAAAAGGAGATTTGCAGAATAAAGAGCAAATGCATTTTCTCATTTCTTCGGATGAAAAGGTACTAAGATTTTAATTTTCAATTGAATGTGATAAATTCTTCTTTTTAGGAACTAATCTATAAATTGAAAAGATTTATCAATGCTCCTAAAATGTACACTTTCCCATAATATGCCAGGCAGTCTGTTCTGAGCAATCATCAGAGACAGCTGAGCTGCTCTTTTGAGCCCATTTTTGCACAGTCTTGCTGTAGTACAAGAGTTTGATGCAACATCTAATGAAGTTATTAAGAGCATTTCAATAGAGACTGTATCAGGCCTTTAAATATAGTTTCTAAGTGCAGCTTTGTACAACCTACCATTTGTTTTTATTAATTTTAAGCTTGTTCTGTCCTGCATGTTAGGAAAGGATTTACACTAATCTGACAAATACTGAATGATTTGGTTTAAATTTCTGGCTACTGCTTTAATGTCTGGAAAGACAAATCATGTCAGCTTTGTTATGTGATAGAATTAAAAGACTGGATTTTAAGCAAAGTCACAGCATTTTTCTTATGATTTTAGTTACTTTACAAAGGCAACTACCCTTCTGTGTCTTCATACATATGTGAGAACAGTGCAAAAACCAACCTTCCTTCCTTCCTTCCTTCCTTCCTTCCTTCCTTCCTTCCTTCCTTCCTTCCTTCCTTCCTTCCTTCCTTCCTTCCTTCCTTCCTTCCTTCCTTCCTTCCTTCCTTCCTTCCTTCCTTCCTTCCTTCCTTCCTTCCTTCCTTCCTTCCTTCCTTCCTTCCTTCCTTCCTTCCTTCCTTCCTTCCTTCCTTCCTTCCTTCCTTCCTTCCTTCCTTCCTTCCTTCCTTCCTTCCTTCCTTCCTTCCTTCCTTCCTTCCTTCCTTCCTTCCTTCCTTCCTTCCTTCCTTCCTTCCTTCCTTCCTTCCTTCCTTCCCTCCCTCCCTCCCTCCCTCCCTCCCTCCCTCCCTCCCTCCCTCCCTCCCTCCCTCCCTTTCTACTTTGCAGTATGGTTTAGTGGACATGGTCAAAGGCTGGACTTCACGATTATGGGGGTCTTTTCCAACCTTAGTGATTCTGCAGTTTAGCCCACTATAGATGTCACCTTGAGCATTTTAGTGCATGAACTGGAATATGTTTTCTCAGCCAAATGTAATTTGAACAAAGAGTCATGCAACAAAACTGAGATTAGGGGTGGATAAAGCAATGGCATTTAAGGAATTGTACATGGCCTTGAACCAGTGCAGCCTGCAGCCCCACAAGAGCAGCTCTGCTCATTCATCTGGAATTCACATGGAGGCCTGAAGTAACATCAGTGTTTTCCAATGACCGACTCTTGCCTAAAGAGCTGAGTCATTTGACCATAATAATCAGACCTGATATTGATTTCATGATGAACAGGACTCTGTCAGAGGGATGTAAACAATCCGGGAGCTAGATGAGCTCCCAGCAACTCAGCAACAAGGGAATGCAGTTTACCTGCCAGAATACACATTCTCAGTTTCTGAGCTGGCATCATTCAGTATGATGAAAGATAAACTTGGGGGAGCAGGCTGCCCTCAAAGAGCCAAGGAGGCTGGGGCTGCTGTGCACAGCAGACCTTGAGCATGATCCAGAGATGGGGTGGAAGGGAACTGGAGGAAGTAGATGGATTCCCCCACCTGGCCTTGTGGAGCAGGGAGTGAAGGAAAGGATGGGTTGCCCTTGACAGCAGGAGGTAAGAAGGACAATCACCTTTTGGACACTATAACCTGGGGTGGAGAGATATGTTTGGCAAAGTGAATCTGTTTCAAGATACCTATTCCCTCCCTGTTGATCTCAGGGATGTTACTTAAGGCATGAATCAACGAGGTTTCACCACATGTGACAGATTTCAGCCTCAAGCATAGTGATGACATGGAGAAAATTCAAGGTTACTGGACAGTGTGAATTTTTTTTTTCTTGGTCCATGTGTTTTTCCTTGGCAATAGGAATACAGTACAGTATTATGTGTTTTGGAGAAGTTATGGACCTGTTTGGAAGTATAACATATAGAACCCATGTGTGAGTGACTAAGGCTTTAGCTCCAGTGTCCTCAAAAGCTGTGAATTATGACTTTTTGTTCCACAAGGGACAGTTCTCTGTCTTAGTCTCTACTTCCTTCTTAAGAAGAAGAATGATCTGCTATCTCTCACCAGTGAGGTTTTCCATTTCCATTGCTTCATTCTCTTTGGTCTTATAATGAACATCTCTCTGTTCCTTTGTCTCATTTTCTCCCTTTGCTGTTCTCCTTCCCGTGCTTGATTACCAGGGACTAAATCTGTGAATTGTATTTAAATGCTTGAACCTTTTTTAAGCACCTAACTGGCTTTTTTTTCCTCCTACTGTGATGAGGATATAGGCCTAAGTGATTAATCTGTCTTCTGGAATAGTGACAAAAACGTTGCATCAGCGTGAGAGGATCTAACCTTTGAAAAATTCCCCCAGGAGCATCCACTTCTGCTGGGGATTTCACTGCCAGTCAGAGCAGTTAATCAAAAAGGCAAAGCTGATAACACTGCCAGAAGTTTTTGCCCCATAGAAGTCACAGGATCAGTTAGAGACTGTCAAATGTAACATATGGCATTATTAAAATGAAGAATTTCAGATCAAAATGGGGCTTACTGTCCCAGTGACTGGGTCATGTGGAAGTGGCTGAGGAAAAGGGGAGTCTTCAAGTGGAATTTTTAGAGGAGAGTGCTTGGGCAGACTTTGCAAAGTCATTAATCTCAGTATTTCAGGAGGATGAGAAAGACAGGAGAGGAGATACTCTAGCTGCAATGCTGGGTGTGTTTCAGCATGTGGCCTCTGAGCTCCTCAGGATGTGGGAGCCTTTCCCTTCTGGTGAGCAGTGTGGGCTGCAGGTGCCTGGACAATGCTGAGGAACAGGGTAGGAGCCTACCCAAGCACCCATCAAGTCATCTTGGCTGCTTGCAGTGCCAAGGCACCAATATCATGACAGACAAACTTCTCAGCCTTGCCCCCAGTACTTTTTCTCCTTTTAAAAAATGTCACTCTCTGAAAACATGGGCTCAAACCATGCAGGAATTTGCAGTGCTTGCTAAGAATTCATTATGCAGTCATCATCTTTTCATAAAGCCACAGACTGTTTGTTTGTTTAAATATTTGTCTTGTTTGTTTCATATAAATGATCCCAATCCTTATTATCTAAACACGCTGTGTAATTTCATCTCTCATCTAGTGGGACAATGCTCTAGTACAGCTGCTTGGAAAGCTGGCAGCTTAGAGAAATATTCATAAGGCATGCTTAGGAGCCTAAAAACGGCTTGGTAACCTATGGAGCTTCAGCAGCTTCTGTTGAGTGCACAGTTTGTTTGACAAATCCCATCTTACTTATTATGTGTGAATTATCTATCAAGAAAAGTTGCTTTTAAAAACATTGGTTAACTTTAAATAATTTCTCAAATCTGTATAGATTTTCCTATGGCTGTTTCATGCTAATATATTTCTTTGAGTGCAGAAGGGATGTGCTGGGCTCCTGGTAACCCCTCATTCCTTGATTGACCGTAACCCTTGGAAGCAAAATTTGCTGCATATGTTTAGCTTCAGAACTGTCTTTGCATGAATGCTTCCAAGTTTCCTGGGCAGGTCTGTGCCTGTCCCTGGTACTCTGGGCACCCCAGGCACCCCAGGGACCTGGGTCCATCACCTTGGCCCAACTATGGGACTGTGAGTGGGTAAGGAGGCACGAATCCTCACAGGGGGTGGGGCTGAGAAGGAAAAGTGCAGAACTTGGTAATAGTTTTGCTTATATAAGCTCAGTACCAGGTTTGTGTAATCATTTTAAAGCAAAATTGATCCTTATTCTGCTGTGTTAGATGTTTGAGTTTAACTTAATTTAATTTTCTTATATTAAGGGCAGCTAACACACAAAAAATGATGATTCAAGTAAAGTTAGCTGCTTCCATGTAACTTTTGCAAGGAGAAGTATTGCTGCCCCACTGTAGAGGAGTGAAGGGCTGTTAGCAAAGTGATTAACGACATAAATCTCCATTCCTTTTTACCTCTAATATCTGTTTTTGACAGTAATACCCATAGGTATTAGGTTTTGGTTGGCCATCATATTGTTTTTTGTTTTGATGGTCCAAATTTTATTTCTGTAATGGTATCCCTGCCCCAGCAGTATTAACTGGTCAGCTATAACTTTATTTTCTCTCATTACCAGCAGGAAGGAAAGTCTGTGACAAAATACCCATCTGCAAGAACTCTTTAGTACCAAGACGTGGATTCATCCCATGAACACTGTGACCTTTCCCTTCCCCTTCCTTTCCCTCTGTCCTTCTTACCATTGTGTCTCTGACCACTCTCTCTAATTGAGCTATGAAATAAGAGAAGATTTCTCTTTCCAAGTAAAGTGAGACGAAGTGTTCCTCCCTAGAGTCCAGGGAATTGTTACTTTAACATTTTTTGCTTGATATAGATAATCTCTCAGCAACAGAAGGGCACTGCTACAAGCTGCATGTGTGTCCTGGGCCATCTTCTTTAGCTCCCTCATTCTGAGGGATCATTTGTAAAATAACAGGAAAAGACCATTTTCACACCAGAAGGTTTTCCAGCTCTCAAATTGGTGATTTTTTTTTCCTCATTGCATGTCATGGGCTGTTCATCAGCTCCTGCCTGAATTGCAAAGTAATTTTGAAATGTCTCAGCAACTCACAGGCAGCATGCCCTTGTACCAGGGGAAATCAGAGAGTATTTACTTCTTCAGATACTTTCCCTCATAATGTAATCGTGCAGCTTTTCAACAAGGATTTAAAATACTTGTTGACACAGCAAGGAAGGTCTGTTCTGCTTTTCGTCCTGGTGATGTTTAGTGTCTTTAGGGGCTGCTGTATTCCTCAAGAGTCTAAACTTTCAAGATTTTAAAGCTCTTTGTGCTAATAATATTTGTCTTATAACGCTATATTTAAAAAGGTAAGAGTGAAGTGCCACTGGGGAAGGTTGTACCTGCAAGATTGCTTCTGCCATGCAGAGCAAAATACCAACTGTTCTTTATGATGTAAGACCACTTAACTAAAATTTGAAGTGGCATATTGCATTAGATTTTCTCAAGATAAAAATCGCACAGTGTGCTTTTTGTGATGTCTTTATTTCAGTAGCATCAGAGCATCAAAATATACTGCCTGCTGATCATTTGATAAAAATTATCTCACATGCCTTTAGTGAGACAAAATTGAGTGCATAAAAATGTTCTTATTTTCAGTAAATCCTTCCAGTGATGGCGACACTAATTTGGTTGCTTTAAACCTTGCTTGATTACAAAAAGGCTTTGGCAGCAGACCTGCAAGAACTAATTCAGTATGATGCAGGAGACCCACTCACAGTAGTTTTAGTTAAAACCAGTGGGGATCAAGATTTTATCCTTCAAGGTGTGATGCACCATACATTATGTGTGGCTTCGGTGTGGGACTGAACTCACCTTGGGTTTGGTGTCAAAATTACCTGGATGATATATGAACACACAGGGCCAGCTCAGGGCTGTGTGCTGGCACTGGCAGGGGGAAACGAGACCCCACCAGGATCTCAGCACCACCAGAGAACCATCACTGCATTTTTTTTACAAGGACATGTAGTGACAGGAAAAGGGGGAATGGCTTCACAGTGACAGAGCAGAGATTTAAGTTAGCAATGCAGAAGAAATTCTTCCCTGTGAGGGTGGAGAGGAGAAGCTCTGGCACAGGCTGCCCAGAGAAGTTGTGACTGCTCCATCCCTGGAAGTGTCCAAGGCCAAGTTGAGCAGGGCTTGGCGCAACCTGGGATAGTAAAAGATGTCTCTGTTCATGGCAGGGGGGTTGTAACTGGATGAGCTTTAAGGACTCTTCCAATTCAAACCATTCAATGATTCTATGATTTCCAGGGGAAAAGATATTTCCTGAAGCCCGTAATCTGGGATCAGTTTAAAATATGTCCATTTTCTCACCACACAAGCTGCTGAGTGTGGCTGAAGAGATGTGGAGATCCATGTCTGAAAGCTGTTCTCCCCTCATTGCCATGGAAGATTTATAACAAAGTTTTGCCCAGAAATGACTAAACAGCAATGGTCCATCCATCTGCCTCATGAATCCTAGATGGAGGGAACTGACTTGTCCCATCCTGTTTTGCTACAGTGTGCATAGTGTGAGATGTCAGACTGCACATGGGCCTAGTGACTGATAAGAGCAGTGTTAACAAAGGGGGATTTAAAACAGGGATTGCCTCCACCTTCAGTTAATATTGGATTCATGGCTGGAGCCATGGCTGGAATGATCTGTAGGGTATCTTTGTGTACGTGGAGGATAATGCTCAGAAAGTACAGGAGTGCTTTTTTTTTAAAGGCTTTCTGGAAATTATCACCAAAATGACCAATATGGGACAATTGAGGTTTTTGCAGCTGATTGTGCTCTACAGCAAGAAATAGAGAGAAGCTATTTTCACTCTGAAGGTGCAATGCCACACTGGGGTAACTGGCTCTCTGCACATGGTGCTGAAGTCTGGATCCACAGTCATGGCACACCCACAGCTGCAACTGATGATGAGCATCCTGTTTGTCAGAAGAAGAGACAAATTGTGGGATTTTTTTCAATCCTTCCAATCTATCTGTGAGCATGAATGACACTGTTGTTATCTCTCTGGGTGTTAGAAGAGCTACCTTTTTTATATCTTTTGGTTTTCAGCTGTATCTCTTCATTTAAGCAGAGAAATATTTCTCATGCACCATTGCACAGAGATAAACCCACTGTGTCTGTGTGTATGTGTGACTCTGAGAGGTACCAGTGTTGCTGGGAACCTGTGTAATACATGATTTCTGTCTTTCTGTGAAGAGGTACCTATTTAGAATCTGAATTAAAATATGCCATGCAGGGAATGAACACCGGAGAGAATAGACTGGAAGCTCCATCTTAAAGGCAACACTTCAAGCACTGGAAAGAAAAAAGAAATTGCATCTGTAGTGGTGGGATGCCTGACCTGGTGTTGTCTGGGGAAGGGCAGTGATGCCAGGGCTGCCACAGTGAGCAGGGCACAGGAGTGGGCAGCCACCCCCCTGGGCAGCTCCAATGCACAGGCTTGTTTACTACTGACCCTGTGGTCAACCCCAATGGCAAAACTGCAGGATGAAAAGAGGAAGCAGAATTAACACCAAATCAAAATATCAGGTGGAGAATTAATCATGGAAGGAAACTCTCTGGATTTATTACACTGAGCATAAATTTCACCTAGGTGGCATTACTGAATCCAGATGAGGAGATGGGTATGACTGGAATGTTAAAAGTCATTTTTCGAATGATTTACTTAGCAAGATCTGATTGGGTTGAAGGGGAGGGATAGTGACATGGCAAAGATACTGCTCTTTGTTGGAGCTTGTCACAGCTCAGAAGCAAGTGACACTTTGGCACTAGGGGTTAAAGCATAAGAAGATTAAGTACAGGAGTGGATACTTGTTACAGATGCTACCAACCCCAAATCACACCCTTAGAATAAGCTCAGGTGGCTCAGCTTCCCATCTCTTACAACACAACCCCTGTCATGATACAATCACATATAGGCCAGTAAAAATTAGAGTCTGCCAGATTTTTAAGCGTTTAATCGCAAGAAAATGCAATATTTAGACATTTTTTGACAGACCTGGAGAATACAGTCACCAAACAGAAATGCAGCACTGGCTGAATGAATGTCATTGTGATTTTGCCATTTCCAGGCTGGGTCTGGTGTATTTATGGGTACAAATTCCACCGTATGTGTGTGTGCAGACATCTGCAGAGCATTCTCACACTCACACACACACAGAGTGCATTGGTACAGCTAGGGTCAAGAAGCCAGTAAAGACTTAAAAAAAAAAAAATCAATGTGAAGGAATTTAAACCATTCCAATTACCATTCATGTTCCTTTTATTTCAAACCTATTAGCAGACACTGGGGAATTAACAATTAGGTGTTCAGAGACTAAAGGATAGGTCAATTTAAGAATAAAGAGGTTGATTTTCCAGCAAAAGATATCAACAGAATCTCATTTAATTCAATTCAAACATTTCATTTTATTAGAGGTGGATTTGCTATGGTACATATCTCTGGTTATCCTCATAAAGGGACATTAAGGGCATTTGCCATTAACTCTGCAAGGGAGGGTGAAATAGAAATTACAGCACAAGAATATTTTCTTGAAATTCTTATATATCTGAAATGTTATATTTACAGATTCCAGGAAGATTATCTATCCATATGGCAACAAATTATTTTATAATTATAATTATTTAAATTATGTAAATTATTTGTATATAATATATATGCACATACAAAAATTTGAATTTATTTGGTGGTGGTGCTACTCCTGTGCTTCTCTGCCCCATCCTACTTCTCCATGTGCCACTGGTCCCTGGGCAAGCTGGGGGCTCACTGCAGCCCTCCCCTTCAGCTCAGCCCTCCCTGGTGCTCCCAGTCCACTCTGGCTGAGCACTGGGGAATGTTCTCATTCACTAAAAATTGCATTTTTGTGTGACATTTATTTCAGCTGTTTGCTCCTGTTGTCCTTGTTTTCATTAATGAGGAGACAGACAGGGGCCTGTGCACCAACACTTACTGTGCTGAATCAAATGTGAAATGGTAACTTGGGAAGATAAAGGGCTTTCTAATGCTTTATTAATTATCAAACTAGCTGTTCCTGGTTCTGTTTTAAGCTTTAAATATTTGCATTAAGATCCAGATTGCAAGTAACTGGTGTCAGAAAAACATGTGAAACAGGAATTTTAAATGGAAATGTGGAATGGAAAATATGGCATTCTGGAGCTGGGCTTATCTGAGCATGCAGCAAAGATGCAGTTGTCTGCTAAAGCAATGACTCTGCTCAAAGGACATTCAGCAGGGCAAGCTGGATGCTTTTTTCTGCCTTGAAATGCAGGCTGCCTTCCTGCCATCTTCCCTTCATAATGCATTTTAATCAAGTCACAGGATGGTGAATTTGCAGTCAATCCAAGCCAGGAATCTATAATCTCATTGACAATTATTTTATAAATAGAAACAATTTAATACCTTTTTATAAATTTATGTCCACTATGTAGTTGGGATTTAATATGAAAGGTGTTTTCTGTGCACCTGGATGGAAAGTGGATAAATAAAATCTGCTGGAATGATTAAATTTGTCGTTTCCTGGTCATGTGGGGTGTGTTCCTTGTGTTGATTGCTGATCAAGGCAAGCACATTAATGAAGCACTTTCACATGCATTCTCCATAGCAAAATCACATTATTTGAAATAGCTTGCACACTTGATGCTGTATCATATATAATGAGGAAATAATTAAAGAACCAGACATTCCTATCAAAATGTGTCACTGTGAAAGAGGAGCCAATGCTGTTGTGGTCTCTGCCCTCTGTTTCCATGTTTTCCTGTGAGGTGAGCAGGCAGGGGCAAGTGCTGGTGCTTGCCATCCCCAAACCCCTGGTGTGACATCTTGTAAAAGCACTGGCACAATCATGGAGCACAGGTGAGGTGGGAACTGAATGTGAATGTGTTTGATAAACTCCTTCAAATGATGGTGTGGACATGGAGGTTTGCTTGCAGCAGTCAATGCTGCTGGAATTGTCTGTCTGAGCAGGGCCCCTTGCACCAAATGAGACAGGATGCCCTGAGGGGCAGGACTGGACCAAGCTGAGTTCCCCAGCTTGCATTTGCCATTGTAAAGATTTTAATTTTGTCTATATGACATTCATGTTCCTGAAGCTGTGTCAGGGAGGGTTCAGGCTGGATATTAGGAAAACCCTCTTCTCCCAGAGGGGAGCTGGGAAATGGGAGCAGGCTCCCCAGTGGTCACAGCACCAAGCCTGACCGAGTTCAAGGAGCATTTGGACAATGCTCTCAGGCACAGGGTGGGCTTCTTGGGGTTCTGTGCTGGGCCAGGAGCTTGATTGGGTTGGATGGAAGAGTTCCATCCTTGTGGAACCCTTCCAGCCCAGGAGATTCCATGATTCTATGATTTTGTGCATGTCCATATTTCCAATCTCTCCTTTACACCCTGGAGGCATTTTCCTGCAGTCCTGCAGGGATGATCAGCTGCTCCCATGGGTCAGTACGTCTGGTGTATGCAGACATGCAAAAATCAGAATTGACCTGAAGCCCAGGAGCTGGGGAGTGAGAGCAGAGGTACCTGCAGTCACACATCACCCACACTACAGAGTAATGGAGGTTTCTGGGGTCTGTGGAAATGATAGAATGGAACCAGTGAGTTAAAGGGCAATATTAAGGCTGGGAATAAAGCATAGAAAAATCATGGTAAATAAAAGAACTGCTGACAGCAATGAGAAATGAATAATTTCATACAGCAGCTATTGCTGAAAACTATTCCAAAGGACTGGTGGAATTACTCATTGTGCTAATTCAAAGTTACCATCCAAAGTCCTGGCAACTGCTGATAAGGGGAAGATCAGCACAACTCACAGCTACCTGAAAGCACTCAAAAAAGATGTGGAATAGCAATGAGATGTGGAACATGTGCTGGGGGAATGTCATCCTTTGCAGCATTGGCAGTGTTGGGCCAGGGCAGTGGTTTGGTTTTAAGGTCCAGGCTGAATGGGGACAGGGTGCAGGAGCTCACAGCCTTCACTGCCAGCCAGGGACAGCTTCACAGAGGAATCTTCAGGAAACCACCTCATGGTCAATAGTTACAAAATCAACGTTTTTATTTCCACCCACTACATCTTTAAAACTGTCATTAAAACAGCTGGTAATTGCTGCTGTGATTAGGTCATGCTCTACACCCTTGAAGACAAGCTGTAAACCGAAAAGAAAAAAGGGGAATTTTTTTCAGGAGGCATTTATAATAATGTATTTAATAGAATCACAGAATGGTTTGAGTTGGGAGGCACTTCAAGCTTATTTTGTTCCAGTTTCCCTGCCATGGATAGGGACACCTGCTAGACCAGGTTCCTCCAAGACCCATCCAAGCTGGACACTTCCAGGGATGAGGCATCCTATGAAATTCCAGCAAAACAACCTTAGCCACAATGATGTTTTCCATAACCCTTGGTTAGTCCTTCCTTGGGTTAACCAGGCAAACAGGGAAGGTCTGTGCTGGTTCTGGTTGCACAGCTCTCCAGAGGGAATTACCTGTGTCATTGCAAACAGCTCCGGGTTGTCACAGTAGAAAATATCTCCAGGTTTTATGTAAGTAGTTTGCTTGTTATGATTTGGAAATGCTTTCCACTAAAGAGACTGTAGTTTGGATACATTATTCTTTTATATCTTGTAATTTACACACACATATATAAGTGTGTGTGTGTGTTTATACACACACATGTACATACACATATACACATATATATACATACACACTCATGCATAAATAACAGTTATTTGAAGGTAATGCCTAATGTATATTTATTTTCATTATGCACTTTTTAACATTTTCAATTTAACCATAGAGGAAGCCCAGGATAAAGAGGCACGGCTATGTGCAGAGCAGTTATTTCCTTTTTTTTTGTGTTCACACACAAATTTATATAATGCAATTAAAGATGGAAAAAATGCCATAGTATGCAGGTAAAGCAGTATTATTTTTTAAAAAGCACATGCAGTAAATAAAAAAGCAATATTCAGACTAAAAGGAAAGTAAGAAGGAATGTTTGTTTTTATCTGAAATACCATAAAATTCTGAAGAAATTTTTTTGAGGTTATGTCCCCCTCTCCACATATAATCAAGGATTTATGAAATGAAGCAAGATTTTGAGCAGAGCTTTTGTTTCATGTCTTCTTCTTGGCTCTCTTTATCCTTTTTCATGCCTCAGCAACCTATTTTTTATTTAATTTTCCCAGAGCAGTCAAAGACAAAACGTGGATTAGAGCCCTGAGAGCAGCAGAAGCCAGCACTTGGGTAATGGCATCAAGAGTAAAAGCGTCCAGATTGAGGAGATTGCTCAAAGTTTTACTAGACACATGTGAAAAATATAACTCCAGAGATGATAAATCAACATTATTACTGCTGGTTATTATTAATTTAGGTCGTTGGCCTTTAAAGAGGATGTTGCTGTCTAGCATTGGGTGTTGAAGGTTGAGCTACAATGTGAAAATGGGATTTGGAATGGTGGTGTAGCTCACAAGAATTATTATACAGAAAAGTTTTAAAAGCATCCCTAAGGTACACTGATCTTTCTGCTTCTAACCAAAAGTTCTCATTCATGGCTAGACCCTTTTATTACTAGACTGATCTACATTTACCTCCCTTTGTAGTGACCTTGTTAAGTGTTCTGCAATGATAATGGAATTGCAGATACTTTCAAAGACAACATTAATTCAAAGATAACGGATTAATTATTGACAAATAAACAATAGCTCTCTGCAGTGTGGAGCAGCTCAGGCTGGGTACCCTGGTTTTCCATTGGGAAGAGAATGTGGTGGTCTCTCCTGAGTCTGCCCACACTGCCTGTGCCCAGGGTTGATACCAAGCTTTCTTGTTTAGAAAATAAGTACTGCAAGTTCCTAACCTTTGTATTTTTTAAGTCACTTCTGATTATTATGCTCATAACAACCAGACCAACTACATTTGCATTTTGGCCTAGGAGAAAAAAATCTGTACATTTATTTTCATTAAGAGATTAAGAGGATTATTATGTTCTTGTCCGAAACAATGCAGCAAAACATCATAGTTACCCTGAGTGATCATTGGGAGTGTGGCTGCTAATTAGTGACTGATTTGAGGAACAAAAAATCCACTTGGGAAACATAATAATTACCCACATATTTCTTTGGGTCAGGCAGCCATGTTACATCAAACACTAGATTTATTATTCCATTTATATCATTTTGAAATAATTAAAATTGTGTTGTGCATCTAACTGAGCAGATCCAAAGTACAAAATCATACATCTAAATTATGAACCGAATGGCGCATTGCCCAAAAATATGAGTAGTGAAGTACATTTCTATTTCTGAGGAATAAATAAGTAAATATGTATTTTCTACATCGCAATTTTTCAAAATATTTGCTGCTTTATTTCCATTTGTTTTCCTGTGCCTGAAAATGTGCTGAAATATTGGTCCAAGCAGTATTGGAGAAATGTCAGTATCTCTACACTGGTGGTTCTGTAATGTCAGTATCTCTACACCTCAATTTCCAGGTGTACTTGGAGACAACAGCTGGGCCAGGGACAGCCTTGCCTGATGAGAGCATTGCAGGAGATTGAGTTTATTAATGCCAATACATAAAAATTAATATTAATATCAAAGATGGATGCTTATTGAGTGAGAATTACCAAATGTGTTCAGTCCCAGAGAGAATCCAGTCACTCTCATGTCACCTTCTAAGCCCTAATTCTTAGGATTAAAGTAATATGTGATCTCATTTCTGGATTTCTAAGGGATGAACAAAAGATGCCTGTGTTAAACTCAACAAAGCAACATTTTGGGAAAAAATGTTACTTCTAGATACTTCAAATCGATCTGACAGCTCACTGCTTTAATCTGACACCAGTAGAATGGCAATAATTTGGAAGGTGTCCCAAACAGAGCCTTGTGATAAAATCACCAATGTTGTGGGTTTAATCTCCATATAGGCCATTCACTTAAGACTTGGGCTTGATGATCTTTGTGGATCCATTCCAACTCAAAATATTATTTAATTCTATGAAATTTTCTTCTCTAATTTTCTCTTCTTCTTCAATATATAGTGAGTCCTCTGAAGATGCTTTTATAAAATGTGTATTTTTTTTCTGGGTATAATCCATTGATCTGGAAGCACTGAATTTTGTTCTGTTTTCAGTGAAAATTATGTCAGTAATGTTTGCAGGAGAGAGCGTGTGCCACATTTCTTAATTTTTTGAACATTTCCAGGGATGGTGACTCCACTCCACCACTTCCCTGCAGAGTTTGTTCCAATGCTTAACCACTCTTTCTGTGATTAAATTTATCCTAGTGTTCAACTTGAGTAACAGGAAAAAAAACAGATGAAACAAATATTATTTTAAGTTTGTAAAATGGATATCTGTTAGTGGTTTTTTGATCATGGTTGTGGGAGACACAGACACAAACCAAGCTGAGTACAGCATCACCCACTGTACCCACCTGTGGTGACAAATCCATCCTGTTTCCAGAAGTCAGGCAGGGCAGAGGGATGGTGAAGAGATGAAGACAGCAGAGCATCACTGGTACTCACAAGCTCACAAGCTGTGCATCTCCCAGCAGCCACCCCTGTACTCCCCGGGGTCACCCACAGGAAGGCACAACAGCATCTTTCTCCCATTTCAGTATTTTGATGTTTTCCCTCCAGTTTCCAGCAATTCCACTTTTCTGCTGCTCTGCCTCTGCTGAGTTTTTGCTGACAGAACAGAATGCTGGTGGCAAACACATTATTCATTGTGATTGAATGCCTAGTAATTACGTTATATATTTTTTTTCATTTCTCAAATTAAACCTCTTTGCTATTATGAACAGATGTTAAATTTGGGACTGTTGATTGTTAGTGTGACACACACATGAAATATTTTAAATGAGAAGGCTGATTGAATTTTAAACATACTGATCACACTGGTGGAATTGAAAGTAATTGAAACTAGGAATAGCTGAAATGTTTCCAAGAAGAGGAGACAGAGGTGTGGTTTGCTTTTCAAATTCCTGATCACACCAATCATGTTAAATTCTGCAGACTAAATACAGTAATTTACTGTATAATACCAAAGATGAGACTTGCATGGTTGTTACTTCAAAATGGCAGTAGAAAAGAATTTTAAAAATAAGGCAAAATCTATTTTCAAATCAAGACTTCAGATATTGTCCATGGAGCTTGTCTTCTTTTTTCCTTTGTTTCCTCTGCTTATTCAGTAAAATCAGGAAATCTGACATTGCTGCCAGGGAAGTATTGCCCACCAAGCAGGCTGAGCTGGCTCTTGCAGTCTTTTCACCTGTAGAAAGCCCCAGATCCCTTTCCAAACCTGGAGAAGCTGATGGCTTCACTCTGCAAGGGCTGGTGCTGGAAAGAAGGGAGGAAATTATTGCAAAGCACCCAGTCACCAATCTGAGCCACTAGGCTGTATGTAAGGGTAACCTCTACCTGTGGAACTGTTTTTATTTTTTGTTTTTTACTTCTGTGGATGGATGGATTTATCTGCACGTGTATTTTGCATAAGAAAATAAACACCCCATCAATGTATTTATGAGAAAATTATCTGCTTTACCGGCAATGGAGAACTTTGCAGCATCACATTGTCCAGTCACCCCATTGCTCTGACACCTTTGTGCTGGACCAGTGAGAACTCTGCAGAGCTCACTGGGGCTGACAGACGGGTTCTGCTCCCACACTTGCCCTCATGCCCCCTGAGGTCTGGCATGAAGTCTGCAACGTCAGTTCCACCAATCTATGATGCACATTTTCCAGCTATTGGAAGCTGTTGAGTGTCTGTAGATCACTTTGCTATATTTGAATTAGCAAGATGCACGTGTTACATGCAGAGTTTTCTAACCTGACTTTGCAGGATTTGTAGCATAATAGGCATGAAAAATCTGAGTTTGGAAAGCAATGCAGTAACAATTGCAATTAGCCTCCAGCATCCTCAGGTAACCTTGGGGTGTTAGGTTTAAAGCACATTGCTTTTAATTAAGTTTAGTGGCCAAGTACTGCTTTTTCTAAAACATTTTACTGGCATTTCTTCTGCAAGAAATTGCTTTAAAGCCTGAATATTGCTGCCAGCTCTACCTCATGTGACCTAATGCCAAGAGGTAACAACTCTGGGAAAGAAAATCCAGATTGAAAAAAGGCATTTCTGAGCAGGGACAACTTTTATTTGTGTAAAACCACTTTTGTATGTATGATTTCCTCTTACGTCTGATATAATTTACAGATTTATAACACTTGCTGCACTTCTCAAAACAAGAAAACTCCCACTGAGACTGCAAATCATTGTTGCACTGAGTGATCCTTGACAATCTATTGTCCCTATATGTGCCACATTAAAGCAGCCTGGCACCAGTTCTAGAGAAAGTCTTCTGACACCCGGTGTCTTCTGGGGCTGTCATCCTTTATTATGTTCATGATCCATGGAGGAAGGGTTGCTAATAGCAGACATTGACCCACTGGTGGTAATTGCTGTGAAAACATTATTCAAGCTGATTATGTTAATGACAGAAGGATGAGGCACTGCCTAAAGAGTTAGTACAGCATCACCAGAGATGCTTTATTTATTTAACTGATTGATCACTTAAAGGTTTGTAAACTGCCTTCTCTGTATAATAACACTGCATAATCATGTACATACAAATTAAACAATCCAGAGAGCTAAGGCAGAGTGGTTGTTGCAGATCTGATTTTCATGTAAAATCTCAAGATTTTATGGGCTTATTTACATAACAAGTCATGGTCTAGTCTCCTTTACCAGCATCAGCTTGATGTGGAGTTGGCTTCAGCTATAAATTTTTATGGTTTGAAGCTAGTGAAATATAAGAGAATGGTTCACATATTTTAGTAATTTGAAATACATTTTTTATTGAAGAAAACAGCATCATTTTCTTCCAGCAGAACAATCTCTTCCCTAAAAATATGATGCATGCACACTTTCCCGGGGCAAGGTTATGACTTTTCTCCTTCCCATTACTGCCTGCAGACTGCTCCTCCAGGTGTATTCTCCTCTTTCTCACCAGAAAATCCACTGCAAGCCTCTGGGTCTGAGCATCCCTGATCCCCTGGAGCTGGGGGTAAGCATAGCTCACTCTGCTCTCAGACTGGTGAAATCCAAGTAGATAAAAAGATTTTTACATAGACAAGGTGTAGGATTGACATGCCCTCCAGCTGGAAAAGTGCAGTCAGAATATTTCTCAGTGAAAATGGTTCAGTAAGGAGATATTAGTGGCTGGAGTTGATGATCCTGAAATTCTTTTCCAGCCAAGTGATTTTGTGATCTTGAGGGTCTCAGCCAAATTTGCTGACAGGAGTCTCTAAACCAGACATGGCAGAGTTGGTGAAGAAATTACAGCGGGGAAGCTCCAAGCAAAGCTGGGACAGTGACACAGAGCTGCCCCAAAATGATGTCTGAGGCTTCTCTGCCTCAGGATCAGCCCTCAATGGTCCCTCTAGGCTGGGCTTTCAGGTTCCCAGCTGCCCTCATTACACAGTGACTGGACTTGAAATCAAAGGACAGCTACCACAATCCCATTTGTACCATCTTAAACTCATTTGGGCACTGCCAGAGGGCTGTAGAAATACATTAATAGATTTTCATGTTCAGAAGAGGCCATTCTCCCTGTAACCTCTACATATGTTTCTACAGAATTCTACATCTTTTGAATATTATTGTGCTTGACAAATCTGACAAAATGGCTAAAACCAAACAGACATGAAGAATTTTCCCTCACTTTCCTCCTTTTTCTCATGCAGAAACATTCCTGTTCCTTCTGCTTTGCAACCCAAGGCAATTTTTGCATTTGCGACCCCTCCAGAGCTACACAGAGGATACATGACAATACTACACTGTTTGACAAGTTTTCAAATAACGTGGCCAAAACTTATTTCTATGTCAGTATGTATTAAATATTTTCTGCACCTTTTTTAGCTGTTATGACTTTGAACTTCTACAAGAAACAGAAACACGAATCCTTTACAGATGATGCAAATAAATAAATCTTTACTTAAACATTCTTAAAAAAAAATCAGTGTGTGATTGCAAAAGGTCCCTAATTGCATTTCTCTCTCATGTCAGAAAAAAAGACAAACCAGATGTTTGCTGTGTATTCAAAGGCTGAAAGAGAAAGCAGGTTTACTACCTTATTTCCCATCTTATTTTAGCTATTACAATGCAGAATGGGGAAAAAAACCCAAAGCAGAAGTTAACGTTTTGCCTCAGTTCTCTCCACCTTCCCAGCATCTGTGTTACTTAATAAAAAAAGCAGTCAGATGGACAGATGAGTTTTCATGGCTCTCTCTGTTCTACAGACTGCAGGGGGCAACATCTGTTTCTCCTGATCCTTTCTCCCCCTTGAACAGGAAATTAAATACAAATTACTCAATTAAAGTAACCTGCAGAATTAGCTTAATTAAAAACAAGGGAGCTCAGGCTGGAGTCCCTTCTCCTCTGTCCTTTGGAAGGTGAACGTGGCTGGCGGGAGCGCAGCCTGGTCGAGGCTGTGCTGATATCTGAGGCTCTGACAGAGCCTTGGTGCACGGCTGCACTGCCAAAGCTGTTCCAGTGCTGTCAGCCACTATTGATTCAGCTGTATTTGATATTGCTGTTGGTGACTGAACGGTGCAAACCAGCTTCATTCCCAGCTTTGAAAAGGCAGTGATGCTGTTGCAGATTCCCCCACCGGGCCTCTGCATGAATACTGACAAAGTCTCCTCATTCAGAAAAGAGTCATTAAAAACCTAGTTGAAATGTTGGTAATTTGAGTATTTCTGGGGAGAGTATGCTTCTCTGAACATCCCTGTGTGAGAACCACATTCTGGTATTCGGAGCACAAATCATCTTCGTAATAAAAATTCAATAGCTCTCCCCAGAACTACCTGTTAAAACTCAGACAGTAGATTAAATATTTACTTGTTCTTTCTCAGGATCCTCTGGCTCAACAGAAGAATTTAAAGAGGTACTAAATGCTGAGGAGCAGCTGGGCAGCAGCAGCAGCAGAGCAGCCAGGGCTGGGGCTGAGGGCACGGGGGGTGGTGGCTCCCAGACAAGCCCCACAGGATCCAGATGCCATATCCCCTAGTCCTTTCTTTGCACTTAGACGTTGTAGATGCTGCATAAATCCTTTCTTGGGATTTGACACTATAGACTGGAAGATCTGCTAAGAGCTGATTCAGCAGAGTGATAAAGCCTGTATCTAAATTCCCCTTAAAAATCACTGCAGTATGAACAAGTGCTCAGCTCATGTGGTATGAGTGTGAATAGGTTCAGGTTTGAGCATTATACCTTGGGGTTATACCTTGGGCTGAAGTGCTTTGAATCAGAGACTGGTTTCCTACAGTTACTACAGTTAATTTTTATAGGCTTGAGATACAAGCAGTGTGTGGGCACCTGAACGAGTAATTTTGCTAATTAAAAATAAAATTAACTGTGATTACAGACTTTCATGCTCCCCCCCCCCCCCCATTTATTCTCAAGTAATATCTATGCAGCCATTGAATATTTTGTTCTATTTCAATTAATTCAAAACTGATGTGGCCAAAGCAAGTCTGTTTTTACTGTTAGGGCCAGCTAACGTTTCTTTGTATTTCATTATTCATTGCATTCACTTGGCCTGAAATGGATGTTTGATTGTCATGTAAACTACTTTTCAAATAGACTTCTGAGTGCAATAATATTGGGGTGGCTGGTACGACATCTTCTAGTAGTGCAAATGACAAGATAGAGTGGGTCTTAATAAGGTCAGACTTTCAATGGTAACCCACCTGAGTGGTGCTTTTTGGTGTGCCTTGTAAAGATGGATTATAAACACACACAACAGCATTAAAAAAGCAATTTATATACAATGATCTGATTCCAGTCAACCATATGAACTTTATATCTCTCACATCTTTTATTCTACGTACAGTTTCCCTCTCTCTGAAGAGCTTGCTGTAACAATTGAGCAGTGTACAGAAAAGCCTGAGATCTGAACTAGGCAGCTCTCTGAGCTTGTTTTTGCAAATAAATATGAATTTGTTACAGGAGCTTAGGAGTTTTGCAGGCTTCTTTGGAAATGGCTGACTGAAGGTCAGTGGATATATTGAAAGGTAATGTAAGAGAACTTTGGTGGACTTGCTTTGCAACTCATACTTTTTATGTATTCTATTTCATAAAAAAACCCCAAACAACAGAAGAAGGAAGTTCAGTGCAATGTACTTTGGAAGTTAATTGGAGCAGACATTCAAGTCTTAAGTAAATCAGCTCTGTATCATTTGACACACAACATTACTTCGATTAGTATGACTTTCACCATTATCTAGACAGATGAAATGATGTACCATGCTAATCAGAATATTAAAGTGACACTAGCACTTATGAATATTTACTCAACAAATGAATGCATGATAAATGAGATTGGTCTAGAAATCTTTCTCAGTAGAGAAGATGTGGATTCTATCCCCCTGAGGAAATTCTTTCTTGTGCCTAATCCAGTTATCAAATTTTCAGTGCATCTTAAGCTGCTTCCTCCATCCCCCAACAGAGTAGTTTGTGTCTCAGCTCAAACAGGGTTTTCTGCACATACAGGAATCATATGGAGTGTTCTGAAAGGCCCATGAGGCCGAAACCTGCTTTGAGACATGTATTTATATGTATGCATATATATATATACATAAAAGTTCATGTATTTTACATGTATTTCTATATACCACTTGATCCAGCCACAGATAATGGGGCCAAATCTGAAGTGTGAAACCCCATAGACAAACCAATTTTCACAGTCAGATCATTGTGATCACAGGGTTAGAATGTGGACTATCTAAAGCTGGACAAGTTCAAGTGCAATGTCAGTACAGACAGGCTTGTGCTTAGGGCTGTGCATATGTATTTTCTCCCAAAATGACCCAGGTTCCCTCTCCTTGGGGCTCTTCCTGGATCACACAAGCAAAGTACAGCTCACCATCTGTGTATAAGGCTCATACTCAGTAACAGAGGTGGCTGCCATCCCTCACAGTGTTTGCAGTTGTAAGCTTTCTGTGAATTTTTCTTGGCTCAGTTTTCTGGGAAACAGGTGTGTTTTACTCAGAGAAGCTGTGGATGCCTCATGCCTGGAAGTGTTCAGGACCAGATTGGATGGGGCCTGGAGCAACCTGGTCTAGTGGAAGGTGTCCCTGTCCCCAGTGGGGATGTTGGAATGAGATGATCTTCAAGGTCTCTTCCAACCCAAACCATTCCATGATTCTTAGAACAATGAGATTAAAAATAGCCTGATGAGAACAAGGAGATTATAAAAAGCACATTGACAAATACTGACCTTGAGCTCCACATTAAGACATGAACCAAATTTTAGTTTGAAAACTCATAATCAGAGTCAAAGTAAATTGTCAGAGTCAAAGTGAATCTTACACATTTCCCCCATCTGCTTCTGTGGGCACCTGCCTGGAGAAGAATAGAATACAGTACACCACAGGCTCTTCCCACCCACCAGGAAAAGGGGATAAAATACACAGAGATTGGCACCTTGGTACTGAAAACACTAGGAATTTTTACTAATTCTGGTCTACCATGGTATAATTTTCCAGAGGTGAAAGGAGTCTTTGTATAGCTAATTTCGGAGTATATTCTGGAAATATTACCAAGGGCTCTGGTTTATAATCAGGGCTACAACTTTTAAGGTTTCAGTGCATTATTCCCTGTTCCTTGGCCATCACAGGCCCTTGTGCTGCATATTTAAGATGCAGCTGGCTCCCATGTTGGTGTACAGCAATCACAGTGACCTTGTACTAGCATTGTCATGGTCATTTCTTGGCCATCCATCATGTCAGGAGCTCTGTGTCCTTACACAGAGCAGGTGACTCCTTCCAGCAGCCCAAGAACTTGGATTGCATTATCTAGAGCTAAACTTGGATTGCATTATCTAGAGCTCAACTGAAGGGTAACTCTCTAGAAGTTCTGTACTGATGGGTAAATCAAGTGTCTGCTGGATTTTCCCACCAAATACATCTGAGGAGGGAGCTTTGTTGTGTAGCTGGCTGTGATGTGGTTCCTGCGCTGATTTATTGATCTTTGCTTCACAATGTTCAAGCTCATTCTTCCCAAAGGTTTTAATCTTCTTGGACAGAAGATATTGGCACAAAGTTGAAGGTGTTGACACAAACCATCCATACACTCAGTGACCCCCACTGGGACTTGCCCCAGAGGCTACAAAGAAGGGAAAGGAGATTTTAAGAGCCCATGATGGCATTGAAAGCTCAGGTAAAAGATTCTTTCTTCCCAATTAACCTGCCAAGGACCTCCCAGTTTCACACAGAGCAAACACATGGATGATGCAGCCCTGTGCTCCTGCTGGGTGCTGTCCCTCTTTCCCACTATTATTACCAAACTTCTGCCCATTAATCCTGTCTTGTTGAGTTCCTCTTAAACAGGAGAAATCAGCAACTGAAAAATCGAGATGCAAGTAAGGCTCATTTTCTTGGTGTGTGATGACCATTGACAGGGTTTGCATGTGTGACTGACATGGTAGATTAATTTATAATAAAAATGCAACTTTCACATAAATGACATCAGGCGATATCTTTAGTGCTGTGCTCATCTGCCTGAAGGGACAACGTGGTTTTCTATTACTGCTAAAATGTACAATAGTGTTGCTCGGCTGATTTGGTTTTATTTTTATATTGTGCTGCCAGTTCAGTTGGAAATCTAGGCAAGCTCTGTCAATGGCAATAAGGCATCCATCCACCCAAAACCAGGTTTCTCTCCCATTCAAGCCATGAGGGCACCCAAGAAATCACTGGTCACTTCTGGACACAATGGGTTGTCATGGTACCTTTGAAAAAGGTGAAGTGCATGGATTGACACTGCCCTTTAATACATTATTTTGCCCAACTGAAAATGTATTAATTGATCTTTCATAGCACCCTTTGGATCTGGAATTGTAATGTCACACCCACGGCAGAGTAGACCTTTTTACAAAGAACATCCCTTTCTGTCATTCCTATTTGCCTAGTTCATTAAGTTTACAAATCTCTGGAAAAACTGCAGTTTTCACATACTCAGTTAAGACATTGAAGAATTTTTAGAAGTCATATTAACTCATGTTTTTGCCTACAGGCCTGGGATGCTCCCTATAATTGCATCCCTGAGAGCAGTGAGTATGGGAGGAAGACTGATGAAGAGGTTTGACTTTTTAGTGCTTGATTTTGTGACCTCAAGGATACCCTTTCAGAACACCTTCTGTTTTGCCATTCCTTTGGATGGGTGTGGAGCTGGAGTTGTATTTCCTCTGCCACATGTAGAAGTGACCTAACTTCCATGCTCTGTCTTACCTTTTTTATTACTGCTATCTTGCCATGGGACAGGGGGTGAATGCAAGACAGGTTGAGCACAAGTTGATTCTCCTGCTATCTCATTGTCTGCAGTACATAAATCTTGAAAAGTGTGCTTTGAATAGGAAAGGATACCAACTTAATGATACATTTACTCTAACTACAGCTGGATGTGCACTGAATCCTAATGCCTGCTGCAGACTCTTCATGGTAACAGATGTTGCTCTCTACTTATAAAGTAAGTTTATTGCATTAGCTGCCTGTAAGCAGTTTACTCTCTAGAAGATTCATAGAGTAAATTAAAATTATCTAATTATTTGTTATCTAATTTAATAGAGAAACGGTCTTGATCTTCAGATATTACACATATATTATTACATTACAAGGCAGTATGGCAGAGGTCCCTTTCTGAACTCTGAGCTGCTAGTGAATGAGAAACTTGTACTCACATACAGACATATCTAGAGATGGGCTGCAACAGCCTTACCAGGGAGAACCCCCTGGGCTGTGGCTTTATTTATGTATTTACTTTATTTATATTTCTTTTATTTTGCTGTGCATCCCTGTCCCTCTCTCTGGTCACCAGGCAGAGTCCTGCTGCTCCCAGCAGCCCAGCTGGCCCTGGGGAGCCCTTTGCTGTGACATCTCTGATGTGCCCCTCATCACAAGGTCCATCTCCTGCTGGGTCCCTGCAGAGACTGCAGCACAGAGCAAAAGGAATGCTCCAAGATGAGTCCAGCCTTTGTAGGCTTATCTGATGGCCAAAATTGTGTTTATTTACTAATATTTAACTAATTCTCCTCCCCACACATAACAGACCTTTCTGCTTTCAAGCTGAAAAAGTGCCACCTGTCTCCTGCTCTCAGCTCCTGGCTCTTGAATTGGGGTGAGGGAGGCTGGGTCCATCACTGGGGTTGCTCCACAAACCGTGATCAGTGTGGGTTGGGAGGGGGCTTGGTTTGGGGCAGAAAGTCCCACTTGCTCCATGGGAGAACAAGTGAGCCCTCTTCCTATAGTCATGCTAATATCTACATCTTATCCTGCAATTTTCTGAGTCATTATGACAAATGGCTCATGCTGATGTCACTCATTTCCCCAAGGATCTCTCAGCTCTCCAGCCAGCATGCAGCAAGCTGGAAACAGTATTTCAAAATGAAAAATCGCAGGTGTTTCCTGGATGTCATCCAAAGGAAGGAGCGTGGATTTCAGGCAGGAATCAAATCAGACCACACAGAAAGATCTCCCTGAACACCCCAGACAGTCAACAGATGGTAGTTGTGACATTATGAGTCAACCTGCACACCTGGGAAACCATGGCCAGGAGCTGCAGAAGTGTACATTTAAATTAAGTCTTCTATAAAATCTTTTAATAAGGAAGAGCTGAAACAGCAAAAATGCCTCACCACAGACTTTGGTACTGTAGAAGAAACAAAGAACATTTTCTGCTTCATGCCATGTCCTGCCTGCTAAATGTAATGGTAATCCATATCATATTTGGAGACCCACTTAATTATCTATCATCTATCTATCTATCTATCTATCTATCTATCTATCTATCATCTATCTAATTTATCCTATTATTAAACTACAGTAATGACTTGCTGGAGTCTACCAGAGGAGCATTCTGGAATGGATCTTTGAGGTTATGTTAGCTGTAGCTAATATTTGCATTGTCTTTACCAATTTATTCCATTCTGTACCTGATTTCCTCCAGATGTTGGGGAAGTCCTGTATTTTCTCCTTATCCCTCTCCCCATCTGACAACCACATTAATATATCCTTAGCAAGATTCTTATCTCTTTGGTTAAGCCTGCTGGATAAATATAATTTATGTAGCCTTCACTGACACTATCTATTTCTGATGATGGAGAAATGAATAATGCAGTTATGAGAGGAGCTTACCTGTAACTCTGAGTGAGTGTATAAATGCTACTCTGTGTTGGACTCAGGGCTCATATAAACAAAAATTTCCTAAATCGAGTATTTGAATGTTTGGGTAGATGCTTGCTGATTATCCAGCTTCTTTTCACAACCAAAATGTAGCTGCTCATAAAAGCCACATGAAAATCTGAAAATGTATATATAAAATGGCAGAAACATGGGAGGTTTTTGTTAGGAAAAAAAGGGTAAATATTATTTGAATAAGGATCATATATTGAGACACAACACTTCCACTTTGCTGCATCTTTTTCTTTGCAGTGACTGCAGTTCAAATTAATGTTTTTTTTTTGTGAAAACACTGTCACAAGCTATTTTGGCTTTAATACAGCAAGGAACACAAATCCTACATTTGTAGGAGAATATTTTGTGTTTGGCTTGGCAAAAATAGCTGCATGGAAACAAACTGTGGTCCTGGATTTTAATGAACCTTGTTGTTAATGACAACTACTTAATATTTTACTTGTATATTCTTTTGGGTTCATTTAAACAGCAGCTCGCCCAAGCACTGCAGAAAGACATAATATGATAAATTAGGCTAGGTCAAAGAGGAGAAATTATTTTAAATGAATACAAACATCTAATTTGTCTGGGCTTCTAATGAATTGAAATGCCAATATTACTAGAGTTGACAGCAATGTATATTCTATTAAATTCAGAGAATTCTATAGTAAGCTTTCCTTAATTTTTCCTATTCCTTTTCATGTGTTTAAACATCATATCACTGTGGTGAGACTCACTCTACTGAAGTGGAACCAATTTTCCTGTCCTGGGGTACCTGTGGACCACCTTGGGTTTCAGTCACACACACACCCAGCCCCTTCCTGCTGACTGATGTGTCTGTGGGACCCCCATGTGCCTCATGCAGTGCAGGAGCCCAGCTTTTCCCCTTGGTGCTGTAGCTCATGTTCTCCCTCAGCTTCCAGCTCCAGAGAGTCAAAAGTCTCATTGAGCAAATATTTTTGTTCTGGGGAGAAGGGACTGCAAACTCCTGAAGATGCCATGTTCACTTTATTGATGATCTGGGGACTGACAGCCTGGACCAGGGCTGGGTGACCCACAGCTTTTACTGATGCTGTGTTTTCAGCAAACTCACAGCATGCTCTAGACCATCCCAGACTTCCCAAGGAGGTGTGAAAAGAAGTGGAAATCTTTCCATTTGCAAATTGCATCCATCAGCTGGGAGGTTCTTGGCAATGGTCTGAAGGGTTTCATGAGCAAGTGGTGCTACACAATGAGCATTCATTAGCTGCCTGTCTCCTGCAACACCACAAATACATTATTTACCCCTCATGAGCAATAATGTGCTGTTTCTCATGGGCCAGTTTGCATTAACACCATTGCCACCACAGCCCCTGATTTATCAGTCAAGGTGTGCTTTTCAGTGATATTTACAGCCTGGCTTAATAGTGTGTCTGTTTTCTGTTTGCTGCAGATGATAATTCAGGGATTTGCTTGGCTGACTCAAAGAAATACTTGGAAACCACAGCCGGTGGGTTTGATTTTATTGCTGCAAAGATTTAAATAAACACAAATTGATTCTGTATCATGGCCTGATGTTGTGTGATGACTGTATCAGCCTCTCTTCTGCTTTGGTGACGTTTTTAAGGGTGTTTGACACAAACTTGGTTATAGTTTCTAAAACCTGTGCTTTATTCAGAGTCACAGAATCGCAGAATCATTTAGGTTGAAAAAGACCTCTCAGATCACCCAGTCCAACCATTACCCCAGCACTGCCAAGATCAGCACTAAACCATGACCCCAGGTGCCACATCTACATGCTTTTTCAGTCCCTGCAGGGATGGTGCATTCCCAGCTTCTCTGGGCAACCTATGCCCCTTCCTTGCCACCCTCACAGGTGGTTATTTCTTTCTAATAACTAATCTAACCCTGCTCCCTGTTTGCTGGAAGCACAATGTGGGAGTCAGCCTGTAGCTGTAACTGCAGTAAAGCCAGCACCTTCCCTGCTGTCCTTTTTCCTCCCACACTTGCCCTCTGCTATGTCTGGAAAACTAGTAGATGAGCTGCCAGTGGATGAAGTGCTGTGTCCTTTGCGTGATGGCTGTTACTCTCAGACATTTTTTCCCTGCTAATTTACCAGTGCTGTCACAGACTGATGTAAGAGCTATAGCTATGGGGAGTTTGTTAGAGCATCCCTGAGCCCCCAGGGCCTCAAACAGGAGAAAAGAAGTGAACTGCGCTCGTTGACCGTTAACACAAATTGACTGCTACTTCTGCTGATGTTTTCAGCGTAATTCATTGCAGCTTGAACTTGTTGACTATCTGCATAATTTCTCCTTGAATAATTTTACTGCCATATGGGATGCTGCAGACCTTGAGTTGCTGGCTCTGCACACAACCCCTCTGCGCATTAACGAGCCTCACTTGACGAGCGGTGAACAGCGACCTCCACATTCCTGGGATGAAGCCCATGACTTCTGCTGATGTGGTTCAAGGAGGGATGGTTTTTTAACCTCCAACCTGTTATGAGAAGCACTCAGGAGTGGTGATGGTCCTGCTGACACAGTCCCTGTGCTCCCATGTGCACCTCTGTGGAGGTTCAGGTCTCTCCAGACCTTGGGGCAGGGCACACAGGACTTTCTGCGTTGGTGAAAGGAGTTTTTAGGGTGCACAGAGGACTTTAGCCTCCAAAGCTGTAAAATTGAGTGTTTTCATCAACATTGATTTAAGCTTCTAAAGTAAAATACTGTTCAAGAAAAATGAGCCATCTTAACCTTGTTATACTGGCAAGTTTAAGAAATTTTTCCAAAAGCTCCTGGCCTCTACTATTTAGCCTTAATGCAAAACTTAACCTCTAGGAGTATCTGCTGCAGTTAGTAGTGTTGACAAGGTAGGCCGTCTTTCAGTCCAGATTTCATGTCTTAAGTAATTGGAATTTGTTTCAGCAAAATAGTGCTTGTCAAAAACAGGATATTTTTGTCTTAGGACTATTACAAAAATCATATTAGACATATTGATAATTAGCAATCTGTGTCTCAGCGTTTCAATGGCTCCATGTAAAAACAGACTAATTTTTCCCAAGCCAAAATTCTAATTATAAATTACACAGACATGTCCAGCTAATTTTAAATATAAACCCACAAAGAAGCAGTACAATGTGCATGAACACACTGGGAGCTCACCTAGTTCAACTCTAGTGCTTTCAGAAGAAGTTCTGATACCGGAATGAGCTGTGGAGGGACCAGTGCCAGGTGTGGTGATAGCTGGTTGCTTCAGAGGAAGTTTAGATTGGATGTTAAGGAAAATTTCTTATGGAAAGGGTTCTCAAGCCCTGGAACAGGCTGCCCAGGGCAGTGGTGGAGACATCATTCCTGGAGGGATTTAAGAGGTGTGTAGATGTGGCACTTAGGGACACGGTTTAGTGGTGGTGGGGTGGGGAAATGGTTGGGCTTGATGTTTTATCTGCCCTGTTGGTGTTAGAAATTGCTACCAATGGGGTTTTTTGCCAGTGTGATCCACATGTGAGGGAAGAAAGGGCAATATCATGTAAATTTATCCCATTCCTCCATTAAAATACAAATTATGGAAAAATGAAGATACGAAAAACAAATTATAAAAAAATCACATAAGGAGTTTTTAGGCTTGAGAAAATACCTTGCATTGAAGAATAAAATATACTTAACAAATCATAAAGAAGCCAATGTGTCTAGTGGACTGTAATAATTTTATAAAGAGAAAATACTTAGAAATTTTGGCTGTGGGACAAAGCTGGCATCCTATGTGCCGATGGTAGGATGCCAGAACCAGCCAGCTTCAAAGCTGAAGCTGTGTTTTACACAGAGCTGACTTTGTGCTGAGCAAGCTTGGGAAGTGGAAAAGTGCCGAGGGAGCAGGACTGGCTGGCATTTGCTGTCTGAGTCAGTGTGGGGCATCTTCCTGCAGGAATTCAGCTGCGCTCGGCACAGCACGCGATGCTGTCTGCACTGGGGCTTGATGTGCTGATGGTCTGGAGAAGGAGATCAAGCTGAGGCTGAGCTGTCTGGCAGGAGATGGACCATTGCACATCAGAAAGAAAGGCGTGGGGAGAGGGCTGCCAGAGAGGTTTTGGGTGCATCAGGGCCAGTCTGGACAGAGTTTGAAGCTACCTGGTCTGGTGGAAGGTGTCCCTGCCCATGGCAGAGGGCTGGAATGAGATGAGTTTTAAGGTCCCTTTGCACCCAAATCATACTATGATTCTATGATAATTAGCCAGTAGTGAGCCTCTCTTTGTGGCCCATCAACTCATCAGATGTCAGCATTTTTGACACTGTAATTTAAAGTAATTATATTGGATTCAATGTGAAACTAAGAGTGAAACCCAGTGCAACACTCCAAGTACAGAGGAACATAACACAGCAGCTCATATGGAACTGTCTGCAAAACAGGGCTGATGTCCAGCTGAGGAAAATTCACCGTTAATGCTCAGAACAGCTTTGACAGGTACAGGAGGTACTGGCCTGCAGGAGCAGCTGTGCCAAATAGGATAAGGATTAAAAGCAGGAAATAATACAGTTGTTCAAAAACCCCTACCACTCCAAATTCCTAGCCAATGCCTTACTTAAAAAGAAAAGGCAGATGCCAGCCTGGTTCTCCTGCCTGACTCAGCTCAACTCAGGCTTTGCCAGCCCTCAGAGCAAATCTGAAGAAAGGATGAACTTTCCTCCACAGAAACTCCAGCTTCTGAAAGCCCACTAACACTGCGTTTACTGTAGCCTTAAATAAAACATTAAAAACTCTCTCTGCAGTACTCCTTGCAGTAAACTCTTCTCCAGGTAACTCCACACCCAGCTCTGCTGTGATTGCAGTGCCAGCTGTGGTTACACTCTTTTAATTGAAGAGTAACTGAAGAGCACACAGCTCCTGGCCGGGGTATCTGATGGCACAGCAGTGATGTGGCCATCAAGCCATGCCTGGCATCACCCGTGTGACACAGTGACAGAAACCTGGGCTGACCTGGGAACTGGAGCTATGCTTCTGGAAATGCCAGTGGTCTGACCTTTGGAAATTGGGATGCTGCTCGTTTGATTTAGTGCTTGTCTTGTTTACGAGGCACAGCTGGCTCTCTGCTCTCGCTGTGCTCACTGCCTTCATCTGATGGCTTTGGAAAACTGTCAAAGACACCACAGACTGCCAAGGGTTAGTGAAGTGCTGAAGTGCTTAATTAAACAAGCCTCTGGGATGTGGCAATTTGCTTGCTAGGAGCACTATACCAGGACTCGTTTTATTTTTCTTTATTTTTGTTTTCTTCTAAAGTTAGTATTGTGAACTGGATTTTTTTTTCTTTTTCATGCACTTTGTTTTCAGCTACAAGCCTTTGGAAAATATGACCCACAATCCCCATATTTCCTAAACTCAAGATGAGACATGCAAGAGCCTTTTGTGCCACTCAGATGAGTTTCCACCTTTTTTCATGTTTTTCTGGAATAAGGAACAAATAAAATCACAAGGGAAAGACTCCCAAAGATAGAGAGCTTCTTTAGTAGCTCTGTCACGTCTGTGAGGACTGTAAGTCACCTGAGCATCCTGTGCCAAGGCGCCGAGGGCCATTAACAGCAGTGTGAAGGCACCACTACATCTTCCCTCTGGGCTGCGTGGTGATGACCTTTTGCTGCCACAGAACTGAGTAATGGGCATTAATTCAGCTGGTGCAGAGAGTAGTTTGGGCCAAGAACTTAGCAAGTGGCACTGGTCCTGCCCAAACCATCCTGCTCTGCTTGTACAGGCTGTAAATCTCACTGCACTGTACTGGGCAGCCAGAACTGAGGGTGTTCTGGCCAATGCATTAAGCTGAGCTGCACAGCCAGTTTACATTGCATGGGATAAAAAAAAATAAAATGTCAGGTCTGTATTTGCAGCCCCTACATCAGATGGTCCCAGCCCGCTCAGCTCAACCCCCATCACTCGTGCATGACCCCAGGTCAGCACTTTTGCATTTTTGGGGCATCCTGATTTCTAGCACACGTGAGCAGATGTAAGATTCCTGCCTGGCTGTCATTCTTTGTTTTCAGTCTTATTAAAAAAAAATCTTTATAGGCTTGCTATTTTATTCTTTTAGAAACAAGTATTAATAAACAAACCAAACAAACCCCCAACCCTCTTGTTGGAGGCAGGTTAAAAAAGAGTGACATTTCAGGTATGTTTTTCCTCCAACAGCAGAGAAGAGCAGTCCATTCCTGGCCTTGCAGTGCTTGGCTGGGAATTTGTCTGGTCTTCAAAACCACACACCATCACACCAACTTGTGTATTAAAGAAACACATGAGTCTTCCTGGTCTCCAGATGGAGAGATGTCCCTGTGTTTTATTTCAGTCTACTTCAAAAAGTTAACAAGGAAAAGAATATAAATAAAAATCCCTTCTTTCAAAAGCGGGGAAGTTGGCAGCATCCAAGTGAGCGGGACACCACAGTGATGGGCAGGAGCTGTGCCCACATCATGTCTGAAGTGCCTTGTGCTACAGCTGCACAAAGGAGAAAGGAGGTGTAAAATCGTGGATGCTCCATTCCTGGCAGTGTTCAAGGCTGGGCTGGACTGGGCTTGGAGCAGCCTGGTCTAGTGGAAGGTGTCCTTGCCCATGGCAGGGCTTGGAATGAGAGGAGCTTAAAGTCTCCTCCAACCCAAACCATTCTCTGATGATTAGCTCTAGAAACAGCAGCTGCTGGTACCTGCTGTGGAAGATTGTGACTGGCAGAGGGGATGCACTTCTGCAGGTTGGAGGGGAAATGAGCTCTAGTGAGCAAACAGCAGCACTGGAAGAGCCAGTTTTAAGATTGATCTCTGTTTCCTATACACGGACTTTGGGTGGTTTATTTTTATTTATTTATTTATTTATTTAATTTTTTTTTTGGCCCATGAAAAAATGCACAAAACAGTGAGACAGTGAGTCAGGTGATGGTTACTGGTTTCAGATGGGAATCCCATACAGAAGGCCAGTGCTGCTGCTTGCCTTGCATAATGCACTTCCTTAAGAAAAGCAGGATTTACCTCCAGGTTTTCAAAGAAAGCAATTATTGGAGAGTGAGGCAGTGAATTATGAGGGTACATGGCAGAAAGGGAAATCCCTGGGTCCTGGGGGGTCAGTGTAGGGTGACAGCTACACCTGAGAGATGGTCACAAAGCCTTGCACAGGGAGGGACAAAGGCGATCTTAGGGGAAAAAATACAAAGGCATTATGGCATGCCCACATCTCTTATGAATACACAGGTTAATGCACACCTGTCTCCCCAGCCTCTGTTCCTGTGTTCCTGTTCATCTTGTTGACCTGCTGTAGGGTCATACAGGGAATTAGCCATTATCTCCTTACAGAATTGAGATCTTGACCTCTTTTATCTGTTTTACACAGCACCCAGCTCACTACCAGGCACTCTGGCAATTAAGACCTAATCATGGTATAAATCAAGTAAATAAGTAGCTGTCAACAGGCCATCAGGACTGGTTCCTCTTGGGCAAAGCTGTGTTCAAGGAGGTCAGCATAGCAAAATGGCCCAAGACCTTCAAGGCAGAGTGTTTGTCAACAGCCCCTCATGAAGTCTCTTTTGCAGGGGGGACCAACCCACCCTGCCAGTTCCCATCTCCCACCCACTCTGCAGACAAGCCCACCAAAATATTCTGGTATTTCTGCTGATTATTTTTTTTAGTGGAATAAAAAAATAAAGTATTTAATTATACGAATATGTTAACCATCAAGGTTCCAAAGGAGGGACTTGAGAGTTTTGCTTCCAGTTTAAAAGTGGATGGTTTTTGAACAGGCACGTCCATTCAGAAAGTGGAAATAGTGAGGGAAATACTAAGACAAAACAGCATTTCTATCCTACTGCTGTTTAACCTCAGTGATGAATGGCAAATACATCTGATCTTGACATTGGAGTCTTAGTGGGCAACCAAGGATAATTTTTCCCATGATTCTAGTGTCAGAACATCCTACTGACATATGAGTGTATAAGATAATGAAAAGATCATTAATTCAATTTAGATCAATTCTGATTAATCACCATGATTAATTAATAATTTAGTAACTAGAAATTAAGTGTGAATTGGTGGAGAACCAAAAGGATAGTGAAACTGCCCACAAAGAAATGTAGTCTCTTTTTGATAGAGTTGAAAGGCAAATAGGAGTTGAAACATTTTTTTTTGAGTATATACAAAATTTCTGTGTCGTAAAAAAAAAAATATCAGAGTAACAAATGTGCAGCACTTTAATGTCAGATTTGACTGTCATTGGAACTGTTCACAAGTAGTGTGGACAATCTAAATTATACTTCAATTTCTAAGTATGATATATAACCATTAGGATACTTTAGAAAAACACATCACTGGAAGTTGGGCTGGAGAGGGAACAAAGGGAACATCTTTGGAAGGTCCAAGTGGGATTTTTTCAAGTGAATGTTATTCCAATACTTTGCGACAAACAGGAAAAAGTGAGGTCTGTTACACATCTTTCACAGCCTATATATAAACCAGCCTCAAGAATATTTACCTGAACATATATATACAGGTTTGTTTTTTTTGTTTTTAATATTCTTAAAAAAGTAATATTTGCTTGATCTATGACACAATGAACATCTCTACAGGGAAACTTACCATAGGCATAATAAAATAGTCAAGAAGTCATAAAAGGTAACACGAGAGCAGTGTTTGGCCTTGGTAAAACACATTTAGGATGGCTGCAATGTATGGATACAGCTTTGTTCAAGAAAGGAGCTGTGCATATTTAAAGGTACTTACAAAGCTGGTCTTCTCCTTTCTTTGCATGGGATATGTTTCCTAATGGGATGAATACAAAATCATGGACACCATGCATTGATGAAGGAAGGCTATGCCCACCTGTTTCACATGTCTGTGTTGCAATGATGGAAGAGTCTCCTAACTCCTATGGCTCATAAGTGAAAGAAATGTAGGATTCAGCACATGGATGTTGAAGGACAATTTCAAGGACTCCATGGTAAATGAATTCATAGGATTCAGCTCCCCGTCTTCGTCTGTCAGAACAGATTTTTATATTCTCTATAGAACTGAAATGGTGTAAAATACCTCAGGTCTACAGCCATGCTAAAATCCTGCTCTTCTCATAAAGCTAAACATTTAAAGCAAAGATTGCCAGTGTTATTCTGTATCCTTCTTACTTAAAATCCCTCTGTGTATGCTGTGGAATGGGTGATTTAAAGCATCTGTGGAGGGAAATAATTACGACACCACTACCTATCACTCCACGCGTTCAAGGGCAGCTTTCTACAGACTCTGGGCAGCAAGGTCCTTGGCAAACCAAACTGGGTCTGTCCAGAGGCCAATGGGTGGATCCAATGCTACTGATATTTTACCTGCAGAGAGGTTTCACCCACTTCAAGACCCCATTTTCCAAGAGATGGTTACAACTGCTTGGATGGCACCACTTCTTGCCTGGCTCTGCTGCCACAGCTGCTTTTGCCCTCGTTATTTCATGGTGATGGATATAGAAAGTTAGAAAAATGCAAATATAAAAGTTTTTTATATCTTGCAAGTGTGCAAATAAATGGCTGTATGTTTTTATGGGAACTCGACTGAAATTTCTCAATGCCAGCTGTTGCATTCTTGGGTAATTCAGCTGCTTTTACATGAATGTCTTTGCTCATAACTAAAAGATAATTGACTATAAACAAGTGTACTATAAACAGAAAGAAAAAAAAAAAACACAAAGAAAAATTGTTTCCTGGTTGTTCTGAAAAGAAATAGGCAAATTAAGGCTATGACTAGAAAATTAGTGACTTTTCTATTAAAAATAACCTCTGTTATTTCAGCTGTTATTTTATGAAGAACCAAGTGATTCCAGTGCTCCTAAATATTTAATGAGGGAAACCAATGATTTCTAGAACTGTCGCTGTCTCCTGCAGGAATAACCATAACTAATTCTCTACCCCCAAAGAGTAGATTTTGCATATTGTTCCTGAACTGACCACACTCAAGAGACTAATGCCACCTTCTCAACAAAATTGTTTACATAAACTCTGACCCCCCGTCAGTATTTTCCAGCTTTTACGCAGGCCTGGATGGGTAATGGCCTGGATATTTCATGGCAAATTTCTCAAATACAATCACACAAATATGCACTGGAATAGGGGGCACTCATCCCATTGCCTTCAGTAGGACCAAGAGCAAAATGAAGTGCAGAAGCAAGCGAGCTGACAGTTACTATTTCTGTGATGCCTCCTTCTGAAATCACATCAGCGAATCCTCTCAAAGCCATCCTGCAGAGAAAACTGATCAGTTTTCATTAAATCGTTCTCCTAGGTTTCTCTGGGTTGAAAACTGCTCTGATGTTTACTTTCCCTCATCATCCAAAGGCGAATATTCAGAGGTGAATAGTCCTCGCTGCTGCCATCTCCCTGTGCTGGGGTGGGGTAGTCAGTGCAGCCAACAGGCAAGGGATACAGGGAAGAAAACTAATGCTTGGACATAACATAAAAGCTCCTCAGTATGGAAAGTCAAAATCTGTTTTGTTCTACAGAATTACTAGGTTTCGAGGCTTGTATGATATCTCAGTGGAGATATTACTCGCTTTCCAGCATTTTTCTCATAACCACAAATCATACCCACAAATAAAAAATATCCCTTCAAAACCACTTCCTATTAGCAGAGCATACCTTATATTATAAAACTTGCAAGTAGACCAGTGTTGTACCATGAAGCCTATACAGCGTTTTTTTGTCTTTTTGTTTTCCCAGTGTAAAAATATACAATGCTACTGCTCATTTCCTGCAGTGTAAAGGTCCAACTGGTCCTTGCCTGCTGAAGGCTCCACTGCTACTACCCTTTCATACCTCCCCAACCCAGACCACTGTGTTACCCCTCCTTATACCTGAAACCTCACAGCGTAATGTATTTTGCCTCCCATTTATAACAAACAAGGAATCTTTAGCTGGTGTAATGAGATACTGTCCAAATAATCCACTGTCTTTCATAATTCTGTTGTAGCTGCTCCAGGGCCAGTCTTTGGACGTGATAGGGTCCTTTAAATTCTTCAGTACATTCATCCTCCCCGTTGACAGCTCTACAAAAAGCACATCTGTTTGCAAATGTGAAGTAGCATATACATAGTACTGATTGCCTTCAGTGAAGGAGGGCTGAAATGTCAGATCAGACACGTGTATGCTTGTTTTTAAGTCATAAAGCAGCTTGATTTCCCCTCGGACGGTGAGGGCCTGGACTGCGATCGTGCCGCGGGCCTGGTCCGCGCTGAGCAGGTACCGCCCGTCCGGCGACACGTGTGGCGTGCCCGACACGCGGCCGTTGGGGCCCACGACGGCGTCGGTGACGCTGTCGATGACGAGCTGCGGCGGGGCGGCCGCCGAGCGGCTCCTCCGGCACTGCACGAAGTAGTAGCCACCCAGGTGGGTGTAGGCCATGGCCTGAGGCACGCAGCTGTAGGCTTTGAGGTGGATGGTCTTGATGTGCGTCACAGTCTCCAGGTCAATCTTGTGAACCGCGTGTTTTGAGCGGTTAAAAATGAAGCCAAACCTGAAAGGGAAAACAAGGCACTGAAGTCACCTCTGGAGACATGGTGACATGCTTGAACAGAGACAAAAGTCAGCAGAATTGGGAACCTTTTACTCTGCTGGTTTTGGAAGTGTGCACAATAATGCTGTCTCTTTTTGTAAGAAACATCTTTGTTTTATTGCTTCTAAAACATCCTAGAAGGAGGGATATATATCAGTTCAAATTAGCAACCTCATCCTGGAAATTTGAATATGTGCCTAGCTGCTTGAATCTTTGAGAGCTGAAATCTTTTATTGGGAAGACCAATTTCTATAGAAGTGATATCAAGGTTTGGGTGTTCAGTAGGCTAACACTGACCAGGTTTGTGTTTAATCTGTCTGAGATTACAGTAATGAAATTCAATATATACACAAGCATTCAATCCCATAACAGAAAAGCATTCAAAATAAAGCACATTGCTGCCAGGTTGGGGTCAGAGAGTAACTACATACAATAAACATAGCTGTGTACAATATAATTTATAACCACTGAATGAAGATCATATCTAATCCCATCTCTTAACTGACAGCACCAGAGGAAAGCTGTGGTGTGTGTTTGGTACCCGTGGTGCCTGGGAACCCCTGGAGGAGATGGCAAGGCTGTGGTGCAGAGCAGACTCTTAAAAACCATCCTGCCAGCCCAGGGAAGGTGTAAAACATTTCTTGAGGAACATAACCAGGGTGCCCTGAAGATAAGGGGTCTTCATTTTCTGTCTCAAGACAGGGCAAAAAACAGTGAGCAGAGGATAAATGTTCTGTAAAAGATATGTACTGCAGCACATCTGACCTTTGCTGAAGACAAGAAAAGGTCAAGAATAGCCAAGAAAGGTTTCTGCTTAATTTGAGAGGGTGCCCTTAGAAACAGCCTGCTTGTGTTCCACTGGATTCACTGATACTCACTTACAAAAACTAATTTTACATCGACTATCTTTTCATCCATTCAATGCAGACAGAGGGAAATGAAGTGAGCGCTTAGTGTTGTATCTCTTTCTCAGAAGATGTAAAACTGCCTTGTGAAATGTGGAGGACAATGTACTTCTGTGCAGAAAATACATATTTTGCTTGAAACACTAGGTTTATTTCTTTATTCTTAATCCATCTGTCAATGAGACACTCAGCAATGATTTCACTTCTAAAGAATGAGCCAGTGTAGTGTGTGATCCCATGAAAATCACTGGGCTAAGCCTTTCATTTCCCCATTATACTCACATCCATTAGAGACTTCACAAAGTATCTGCAGTGCAGAGTCGTAGTGCACTGTGTGTGTGCAAATTGGATATGACACTTGTATTTCTCCTGGATGAATGAATTTTAAGTACACTTTAAAAAGTGCTTTCCCTTACAGCTTTTTTTTTTCCAAGACTTCCTTAATACTTGGCCAAATGCCTGAAGAACTTAAGAAATTATTTTTATCATAAATGTCCGTTTAAAGAAGTGGGTCAGGATATATTTTATGTGCCCACAGTTGCAGAAGAGGCTCAGCCCTTGCATGAAATCTGTGATCTAAAAATCTCAAAGCAAACCTTGCACTTATAGAGTTTTTAATAGACAACAGTCTACCCTTGGAACTAATAAAAATGGATATATTTCTAGATATCCATCTAAAATAAGAGGCAGCTGAAATACATATGCAGGAGTATTTGCATACAAACATTATTTGGCTAGTGGAAGAAATTGCTTAAATGTTCACCTCCCTGGGAAAGGCTGGTACTGCCATTTATTGTTTCTGAGTGGAGAATTTAGAAAATCATTTCAATGAGTCTCATTAGCCTGCAAGCAATTATTTTTTTCTGTGCTGAGGGTGAGAGAGAATGGACAAAGATCTGGCCCTGAACAAATGCAACAGGAATCAGGGACAGCATCTGCAGCTTGCATACAGAAAACTATGGGCAGTAATCTATATTTATTATTTCAGCCAACTAATCACACTGAAGCAAAAGGGCAATTAAACAAACAAAAATGTGTAACTGTTCCCCCTTCCTGTCTTTGAATCCAGTTCTCAACTTTTCAGCTCAGGCTTTAATATTCAGCAGAGCTATCTACCTCCTAGCACTACTATTAGCCATAATGAAATTGTGAAAGAAAACTGGAAATATGAAGTAGAGAGAAATTACAAATGACAGCCTTGAGGCATGAATCATTATTTTGTGTTTCAGTGGCAAAATTATTTATTTTGGAACAGATTCAACACATAATCATTTAAGTGTAACTCCTTCTCTCTTGGTGTTTCCTGCAGGAAACCTAAGATGACTGTAAAGAGTTACATCATGTTTTTTGAGTGTTTAACTTAGTTAAACTATATAGAGAACAGAAGATGGTTAAACAATTGTTATAACATGGAAATAATAGTATAAATTGCTGTGCAGTTATCATCAATTTTGATAATGTTAATGGGAAGCTTCCTGTGCCTGCTGGGAAGCAGCCAGTATTACTCCAGGTTATTAGTATGTTAGTTACACAACCTCATTAACCACTACATCACATTAACATTCAAAACTGATAGTTCATGGAGGTTTGTTTTTTATCTGCAGTGCATACAATTTTTCTGCTCCAACCATAAAGCTCACATAGAGATCCAATACTTGAACAAGTTGGAAACACGTGAAAGAACCACTTCTTTCACCACTTCAAGCAATATATCCCTGACACAGACTTCTGCTCAGATCTGTAACAGTTTTGTGGCAATGAAGGTGATTTTTGGGCCATCAAATACCTGGCACAAGGAAGCCAGGGCAGTGTGCCATAAGCTGCAAGGAGGGATGGCTGACTAAGGTGAGGTTTGAATGCCTGTGCATGGTCTAAAGGAAGTCCAGGATTGTTTCTTGCTGTTTTATTGATTAGCTGAATAACTACTGGCAATTTCCTCAACCATTCCTCTACTTCATGTGTGAAAATGGGGATAAATGTAGTTAAGATTCATCACAAATTCATTTATTCATTCACTCATTCATTCACTCATTCATTTTTTCATTCACATCTGTAAAGTGCTTTAAAGGTTATGAGAAAGGAGCAGCCTGGTCACCATTATTATACATTAAAATAATTTCTCACCTAACATGATTAATAATAAGATTTGTAGGTGGTATAAAAAAATCATCCACTCCTTCGAAGGGTGTGTGGATAACATGTGGATCCTCTCCAGTGCTTGCCTCTGGAATCACCTACAATAAATACACACAAGGTTGAGCACAGGATAAGCACTGAGTAAGGCAGAAAGGTAAATACAGATTAGAGACATGCACGGTACTGAGTGGCTCTTTCCAGGCTGCAGTAGACTCAACTGATTAATGATTTCAAAACACTGTTGTAGTTGTCTTGAAAAGGTGTGCTAGCAAATAGTATTTGAGGCACAACATTTGTAAGGTAAGTACACAACTTGACTTTTATAAGTCATTTACGTCTCAAGAAAGAGCAGTCAAGCAGGAGCTGGAGCAGTATGACAACAGTAGGACCATAATAATTGATCCCTCACTGTCTAAAGTAAACATTTACTTTGTGGTCATATTTATTAATCTCACTTTAACGCACAGTGATAATTTACCACCCTGAAGGATCAAACACTAACTCACAGCAGTTAATTATCACTTTGAAGGAGAAAAACTGTCCATCCATTGATATAAAGTCCAGGGAGGAGTGACAAGTGCCCTTTGGCTGTCCCCTGGTCCTGTCCTCCAGCACAGCACAGATCTCCATAGACAGGGGAACTCAGCTCCACCACAGCTCCAGAAGGGAAAAGTTTTCAAAAATTAAAATGTTAAACACTCAAATTGTTTGCTGGATTTAAGATGACTTTAGTCCATTCATTAGGACCTTCTGCTGCTCTAATCTGCAGCAGTTGTTGCTTTGAATTTATAGCTACATAACTCATGAAAGACATGCTAAATCCCTAAAAGGTTTATTTCAGACAGCTGTTCTGGTCATGCCATTTAGATTTCTTCCAATTAGATTGCTCAAGAAGGATGCCCACCGTAGCATAGTGCTTTCAGGAGGCCAGACATTTGCTTCCAACAAGCCAGTAATGGCCAAACAACAGCATCCCCTTAGCTGATTGCACAGGCAGTTTGATAAATCCCTGACTTCCAGAGGAATGGAAATTTAGATCAACCTCTGCAGCAGCATCTTCATTAAAAGAAGGTATTTTATTGCATGCCTGCAACAGAAGACTGCAGGTTTTAAGAAGGAACTTTGCCCTATTAGTCACTGCCCACCTTTTGGGAAAGAAGGTCAGAAAAAAGAAAGGATCTGCTGCTGATGATGCTAATCTCTTCTCTATGTGTGTAACTGCACATCATAAAGGTAACAGAAAGGACTATCTGAGACCTGGAACCTTCTAACAAGTTTCCAACTGTGCAGATGGTGTGTTCTCCCTAATAATGACATGCTTGTGCCATCTCTTCTTTAATTACAGAAACTTCTCACAGCTGGATGGAAGAAATTAAGTCAGAAAGGGTAAAAAGAGCCCGTTTTGTCTCCTTATACCCTGTACAGGAAACTCACATCCCCAGGTGAGACAACCTGGTGATGCTGCCCTGGAAACCTTCCCTTATATGCCTCCATTTTGGTTTTGGCATCTTTTCCTGAAATTGCCTGTGATGAGTAGCTGGTCGAGTCTTTATTATTGACAGTCAGCACTAGATGGAGCATGTGGATGGTGGGGATGGCCCATTCCATCTTCACGGGATAGTATCTCCAGCAAAAGCCTTGGGTAGCCCGACAATTAATGTAGACTCCAATTTGTTGGTTTTTAGGTCAAAAAGCACAGCCCCCCTTCTCTGCCTGCTGGGGAATGTTTTAATGTAGACTTAGCAGCAAACACTTCTGGCAGAAGGAGTATTCACGTGACACCACTTTCCAGAAAGGCTGGGCAGCAAGTGCCAGAAAACACCCACCAGAGAATGGGATGTCTGGATGGATCAAATCAGATCCATCAACTGGTGTCAACTGTGTCATACAACATACAGGAGCAGAAAAATGCCCCACTAGATGGCAATTCTCCATGTTCTCTGTACTGTCAACAGAAGAGTAAATCTGCCAAGGTGACCCAGAGTGGAAGCTAATTTGGCTGTCCAAACACACGTGCAGTGCTGTGTCCCAATGTCACTGTGGGTCTGGTGGTGCTGAGCATGGAGGAGTTCCACGGATATCACTGGCACCCAATAACACAACTTGTCTTCGAGGTTTTACTTCTCTTAGTTCGGTTTTTTTCTTCATGACCTAGAGAGCCCCTTCTTGCATTTTACTGTGAGAGACTCACAGAATCACAGAATTGTTAGGGATGGAAAAGCCTTCTAAGGTCATCGAGTCCAACTACTTCCCCAGCACTGCCAAGCCCAGCACTGAACTGTGTCCCCAGGTGCCACATCTACAAGTCTTTTCAATCCTTCCAGGGACTCCACCATTGCCCTTGGCATCCTGTTCCAGAGCTTGACAAAATTGTCAGTGAAGAAATTTTTATTAATACCAGCCTCAACCTCCCCTGGCATAACTTTAAGCCATTTCCTCTTGTCCTATCACTTACATGGGAGAAGAGACTGACTTTTATCTGGCTTCAACCTCCCGTCAGGGAATTGTAGAGACTGATAAGGTCGCCCCTGACCTCCCTCAGCTGCTCCTTGTCAGCCTTGTGCTCCAGACCCTTCCCCAGCTCTGTTGCCCTTCTCTGGACACATCCCAGCACCTCAGTGTTTGTCTTGTAGTGAGAGCCCAAAAATGAACCCAGGATTCAAGGTGCCTCACCAGTGTTGCAGAGCACAACAGTCTTGTCCTGCTCCCAGCCAGCTGCCAGCCCTTGCTGTGTAACTTTTTGGCACTCGGCTCTGTCACCACTCTTAAAACAAAACAGACCTTGGCACAAAGCAGCCCTGCTGTCAGCCAGTGGCACAGTCATTGCTCAAAAACAAATTAAACAGCAGGAAAAATATGTGAGGATGGACAGAGGAGGGATGAATAAAATACACTGGATATGCAAATGAAACAGCAGCTTTATATCCAGACCATTAAATGTGGCTAATTACCTGCAACCTACCAGCCACAAGGAAGAGCAAAGGCTCCAAAGTGTAAGGACTTACCTGCAGTGTGGGTGATGATTTCCTCATGTTCCCCCAGCTGAGCACCCACACTTGGTCGTGGGACTTGTCATAATGTAATTTGGTTGGTAATGGGTCCACATCCAAGGACTTAAAAAAACCCAGAGAGAGTTATTTACACAGTGACTCTAATGAACATGACAAATATTACATCAGTTCACTGCAGGCATTCTCATGCACCACTGTTATGTTCCCTGTGTAGCTCTGCCTTCAAATCAAGTGGGGGATCAGCAGCAGTTGAAAAATTTGGCTGTTTGGTGCCATTTTCTGGGTTGACATCACTCCATCTAATGCTGTTACTTAGAGCCAGTAGAGCAAGGGCCAATTTCTGCCTGAATTGTACCCACACCAGCTCTTTCCATTTATAAGAATTCTTTCCAAACTGCTTATAACCCAGGTCAGGCAGCTCAGCCAGGAATTCATCCCAGTGTTATTTTACCAGTCTCACTGTAAGCTTGGCTGCAGAGGCAGCCCTGAGACTGTGATCTCCAGCCCACAGAGGAGTTTATTCCTGCCAGTGAGGTCACAGAACAGTGACCTCCATGTGATGCCACTGGTGAAAGCAACATAGACCCAGCTCTTTATTGAGCAGCAGATCTTTGCCCAGCAGATCCACTGGGCAAAGATCTGATTTTTTTGTGCTGTATCAAGTCTTTTGCATCAGTGAATAACGTGTTCACTTGTAAGTACCTGTATGGCTTTTTGAGTCTGGATATCAATTATCATTACTCTGTTCTGCTTTGGCTGTGTCACATAAATGTACTTGTCTCTGACATTGACTGCTGAAGCCCAGAGGCAGGACTGAGTGTCTTCACCTTCCACTCTAGGACAGATCTCCTCCTGAGGGGTTAAAAAAAGAAAAGGTTTAATTTTTACAAGTTCAGGGCCTGAAGCAGCAAGAAGCTTAGCCTTGTAAACTGCAGGAAAAAATCCCTGGGGATTCCATTAGGATGATATTTCTCCCCTTTCTTTCCTGGAAAATATGAAATAATTAATTTATCAGATACCACACTTCAGTCTGGCTCTGTGGAATGACATTAAACAACTGGACCTCCTGCAAACTTGTATTGAATCTAAATAACCAGAGTCCATGGATTGATCTTTTGCAGCACGCTGTGGTTCATCAAGACTTGCAGTGCTGTCAGCATTTATTAGCAACAGAACTATCACTCTGTGCTTTGAAAAAACAGTGATTTACATTAATTGAGTCACTGCTTTATATTTTTCTTAAAGTCTTCATTTTCTGCACAAGAGTTTGAAGAGTCACTTTTGGTCTCACCAATAACTCTCTGCATCACTCCTCATTGCTCTTCCTTGTGTCAAAATGCCTTATTTGAAAGAGCATTTGTGTGGGACCAGGCTGTGGGAAGGAAATGGGTAAAATGAGAATGAAGACACATAAATTTCAGTGAGCACAACTGTTGATTTTAGACCTTATGTTGGGTAAAATTAAATAATGGCCCAAACTACCTAAGGGAAATGTGATTGGAACTGAATCAGACCTTGTTCAGGGAAAGAGGAGGTACAACAAAAAACAATGTCAGCATTGTGCCTGTACTGGAGGAATAGAATAGAAATAGAAACAGAAATAGAATAGAATAGAATAGAATAGAATAGAATAGAATAGAATAGAATAGAATAGAATAGAATAGAATATCCTGAGTTGGAAGGGACCTACACCATGTGCAATAATTATGGATAGAAAGCTGTCACATCTAAGCAACACTGCTCTGCTGGCTGAGTGCCTTGGTGGAGACCATGAGTAAGGGTTGAAGACAAAAGACTCAATAATTTGGCTGCATTTTCTGCTGCCCTCCTCATCCTCAGCTCTCACAACACAGCATCCACACAAGCCAAGGGGAGCAGGGAAAAGTTACCAGTCTTTCTGCTACAGGGCTCAGCTGCAGCTGCCCCACCTGCTTCTGGGCCCTCTATGAGCAAATCAAGCAATCTTTTTTGTAGATCCACTCCTAGAGTTGGGCTGGTGTCACTGTCTATATAGCAAACACTCAAGACAGTAAAAGGGAAAAGGGTGGAAAAAATGTCAGTTGTCCCCAGACAAAGGGAAGGGTCCTTGGAGATCTGTAGGAATCCCTCATAGGTGCTCTGAAGAGCAGCCAAGTGATGTTAAAACTCCCTCAATGTGCTGACATTATTTCCTTAACTGCCCTCTCTGTTTTGTTCTTTTTGATCTGTTTCTCCAGGACCACCTCTTCATTATTTACAGTTCTTTAGAAAAGAAACACAGGATTTCTGTCTTAGTAAAGCTTAGGTGTGGCTTAATAGCATTAAGTCCATGGTAAGGACTAGCCTTGGGGTAAGCATCAGTCTGGAGTTCTTCTAAGGTATATTAAAATCTAGTGGGGAAAAAACCTCAGTATCAAGTACAAATTTATTGAGATTTAGAAAATACTTCGTACACACTCATAAGAAGCAGAGCTGGACCCAGCCTGCAGGGCTCATGACAGCAATTCTAGCCTTTGATTCCTTCCAAAATTGAAACCAATGCTGAGCCCTTTCTTTCAGAAGAGTCACATTCTTTAGCCACATTTTCAACTTCCCCTTTTAAAAATTAGAAAGTAAGTAAAGGAGTAACTAAAAAAGCATTTCTGGATGTATTTCAGCACCTGTGTTTTTTTTTAAGAACTGACAGTTTCATGAGGATATGCCTGCTGTATGTTCCTGTGCAGGAGTACATAACAGGTCACTGAGAACACTGACCTCACAGAGCCTCCAGGAACGTGTTATCCCACTGGCCATGTTGAGCTCCACTGCCTACAAGCCAGTGCTTGACATTTCTGACACCTGAAAAAATTTTCCTTGTAACTCCTAAAGCAAGGGTTAGGTAAATTCAGTGCAGACAGAAAAGTGCCAACAGCAAACACAGACAGTGCAGCTCTTTCTCAGTGTAGAAGATGCAGAGGATCTTCATGGCACAACCATTTTCTGGGCATTCTTATTTGCGTCCCTGCTGCAGTTTAACATGGCAAACCACTTCCAAAGAGCAGAAAGTGGCCCATGGTAGCTCACTTTGCCTATGGAGCCATCAATAAAAGGAGCACCAGTGAATGATGTGCACATCTCTCTGCTATTGACTTCTGTACATTCCCTAAAGTCCAGTTACAAATTTGGGGCATGGATAAGTAAACAGATCAAAAGGACAAATGAAAATCTTTGCTTTTGTGATAACTAGCCAAATTCTCTGCAGTAAATCCTCCGTGTCAGCCTTAGAACTTAGGTGGATCCCCTGATTTTCAAGAGAAGATGCTATACCTCAGGGATGCTGCATGAAGCCCACCAAGCTCCAACATCCCTGTGGCAAACAGGACCTTTAGCAATAACAACCTTTGAAGAGATTAAGAGAAAGTTTCCCAGCTGCCAGCTGTAGCTGCTGGGTTCAGGACTTACATAACTTGTGAAAATCCTCTCTTCAGGCCTGATATGTCTCCGGATTTCACATTCGTTTGGCTGAAGGACTGTGATCCCGTCATCAGAAAAGACATAGAACATATTCCCAACACTCAGGCCTTAAAGGGGGATAAAGAAGAAGGATTTTTTTTTGTTATGTATCCATAGATGTTAGGACTTTTTTAAAGAGCTTGTCCTCCTCTCCCAACAAACAAAATCTGCCTTACATAAACGTTGGTCATTTGGATGCAGTTGGAGCATTCACAAAATCAAATTTAATGTCACAACAAGGGCTTCAAGGAGTGAAGAGGTACAAACACATTCAAAAATGCATTGCCTTGGTGGCGGTGGTAGTACCCAAATAATTATGGCTGGGTCTTGTAACCAGGTACCAAAACAGGATTTGATCCCAAGAAGCCTCTCTGTTGCACTGCTATCCCCCTCAGCTTATGAATTTGGTTTTTTTCCTATTATTTCATTAAAAACAGCTTCATAATAATTTGAGAACTGAAAGACAAGCTTTAGTTAAAATTAAAGTGAAGGTCATCCTGTTACAGGCAACCTGACTGCTGGTAACTGTGATGTTAAATGGAAGTGTTTAGCATTTGCACCATGAATGAAAATATATAGAATTCTCTATTTTCTTAAACTATCTGAAAGAACTAACTACAGCCACCAAAATAAATACATTTTTGAAATCTTGCAAACTGTAATTCACAAATGTGGAGTAGTTCAGCATTGCATTAGCACTCATTTATCCAACCAGGGCATTCCAGGAGATTTGGAAAACTGGCTGATTGTCATTGCTTTGCCATTAGAAGATTATGTTTTATCATTTCTGTCATGCTACATGGAATTGCAGTGACAAGATCTTTAAGAAATGTTCAGGATCCTTTCAAACACTCTAGTTTCAAAGATCCAATCATTCAATTTTCCACACCAACACCAGTAAGTGTTTGCAATGACCACTGCCACCCCTAGCAGTGTTGATAGTGTACTTTATCTGCCAACAATATGGTGATGCTATAATTTGTATCTTCTAATTGATTTCATTTTTCCCATGGAGAAATAAAGTCCCCATTCTATGGCTCTGAACAGTGTTCAGTGTTAAAAATTCCCTTTGCTGGTCCTGTGGTGGCAGCTCTAAGTGCTGCTCACAGAGACAGTTTCTCACTGTCTGCAGGATTGAGATCTTAATCATCACAGGAAATTTGACAGTAAAAATATGGATAATTTGGACAAATGCATTTTTGGAAAGTTTTGTAAAACACATTGTATCTAGTAAGGCTAGAAGGTGTTTTTGTTGCTAAGCCCCCTTCTTTTGAAGCCAAATAAGTAGCTTTAGAGAACAATGTGTCAGCATGTGGTGTTTGCTGTACTGACATGGTTCAAGTTGAGTCTCTGAACCATAGCACAGAAATCCCCCAGTCAGGGCATCAGGTGGGTACAAGAGCAGTGATCCTCAAATGTGATTGCACAGGGCAGGATCATGCATGTAGGAAAAACTCTCCATTGAGAGTTATTTCATGGACTAAGGGTTGTTTTCTCCCCAGGTATACTGGTAATACATTTCATTCAGGCACTTTGGACCAAAACCTGCGCTCCCAGCATCCACACAACTCCCAGCTGCTTAGTGGGATTTGATGAACACATCAGAGGGCAGAATTTGACCCTGGCCTGGAATGAGTGCCGACATTTCATGGGTAAAGGATTTTAATCCTAACAAGTGGAAACAGGCAGGCAATCAATTATGATTACTGTGAAGATGCTTATTATTATTTTCATGCACAAGAGTAGTGTGATTTTGTCTGATGATCCTATTACAATGAGGGTGTATTTAAAAGACCTTAATTACCCACAAAAATACTTTGATTAAAAATTTTACCCCAACAGGTTTAGAGTCAGAGACTTGGCAAGTTCTGCTACTTATTTTACAGTAAAATAAATCCAAGTTTTTCCGCAGACTGGTTAAAATATACTACAAATTCCTGAGAGCATTCAGTTACTGTTTTTTTAAAAAGTTTGTCAGTTAAAATTAAAGCACTTTTTTCCCCCAGAGATTGATCTTCATATTGATATTTAGACCAAGCAGGATTTTACCAGACAAACTAGGTGTTTTATTCTGGCTTATGAAACATTTGCCTAATCTTGGTTGGGTACATCCTAAACAATCTCATGGACATCAGTAGAACAGACTCAATTTTTGATTATACTCATGTAACTCCTTAGTGCAGGGAATTGGGAATTATTTCACTACAGAGGTGGGCAATTAAGTATTTTGTGTTTTTTATAGTAGTGAGGTAGGTACCAAATTGGGAACTGGGGGACTGATGAGGAGTTCTTAAAATTTTTTTTTCCTTTTGAGTTGAGGATGTTTCAAGTTAGATGACACAACTAGTTCAAAACATAAAGGCATTATGAAAGGCAAAATACTTCACCCGTATAGCAAAATATCCCTAATACAAAAAAAACCCCAAAATTAAGAGTGGGGAGGGTTTCCTAAACATAACAGTTCTCATTTGATCCACTCCAGATGAAGTTGGCTCTAACAAAAAAATCTTGGGAGGACACCTGATATCAACAAGCGCTTATTTGAGAAATACAGTGTCTCCCTCAGTGTACATTTATACATCCCTCCTTTGAGATCAAAGGGCAAATTTTTCACTATGGAATACTCTCCTCTTATACTTAAATAGTTTTCCTCAACTTAATCTAAATACCTGGAAATATTTTAGAACTTACATTTGGTAATGAAAAGGCTTTCAGCTTTTTAAGTGCATACACTGACATAACTTGCTGATTGGCTGCTGGCACAAAATTCTCCTTTTCTCCAGGTATTAAGTAAGCAATGCTCCCTACAGAAATGAACACTGTCATGAAAAAAAGTCTGCTTTATATTTGGGCTACTCATGGTTTTCTCTGGACAAAATTAAAAACTATTTGTTCACTGAGTAAATACTGCATGTGTTTCCAGCCCCAGGTTTAACTGGCTGGGTGCCCTATGTGCATTCATTTCTTGAGGAGTTGCTTGTGCATGGTCTGAAAGGTTTTGAGAACAAATTGACAGACTGACTTTTAAAATGACCAAATACTTGCGTTAAAAGTTTGACTTGCAGCAAAAGTTTGTTCTACATCATATTTTGTTTAGGCATTTTCCCGAGGTTTTAATTATTCCAGATGTTGTGGGGATGAGGTAGTGACCACTTTAAAGGAGCTCAAATCTACCAATGCATTTGTTAATATTGCTACTTGCACACAGTAAGGAATTGAAAGAATATATTAAAATGTAAAACAAAAATTACCATTATTTTAGCTTTCTCTGTGCCAAGATTTCACATCCTGAAGTATATCCTGGAATGAATGTGCCCATCAAATACTACAGAACAACAGAAGCAAGGTAATAAACCTGCTTTACAGATACTGAATTCTTTAGGAACATCAATAGCAGATCTGCTTTACTGGCCATGTTTTGCCTCAATATTGCTCATACTTTCATTTAAAATGTGCAAGGTTGATAAGCAGTAAGTCCATTTATTTAGCAAAATTATAATAAGACTTTCTGCAACCAACTTCTCAGCTGTTCTTTAAATATCCCTCTACTTCTACATCTGGTAGGATTATCCAGCTGCTTTCTTTAAAAAGGAGCATAAGGGACACTATACAAACAGCCACGGAGCATTGTGCAGGTGGTGCTGGACTGATGAGATGCATCAGAAACTTCATTTCCAAGCAGAAGGCAAATAGCAATTCTTAGTGCCCTTAATGCCATTTACAGGAATGTCAGCAGTGAAGACTCCTCACAGCCCTGCCCCAGGAACCTGCAGGTGGGTGTTCAGAAAGAAATGCTGGGGAGCTCTCCCAGGTGACTGTGCCACCTCTCTGACCTCCACTGAGCTGCATTTGCCTGGGGTTGGAGGGACTCTGGAAATAAACTGGTGTATTTGCTCTGTGAGTCTGTGGCCAACAGGGCACTGACAGTGTGCACCAGGTGTTTGCACACCTGGCCCAGGCTGCTCTGGCCACCACGCCCTGGCACCCTCCTTCTGCCCCAAAATCCTTTGTGCCAAGCTCAAGCTACCCAGAAAGCTTCCTGCTGAGGGCTGGAAGCACAGCTACTGTTTTGGAGTACCTGGAGGCTCTGCTTACAAAGGGGCTTTGCACCCTCCAAGAGCAGAGTGAGACTGAACCCTTCTTGGAGGAGCAGGGTGAGGGAGTCTGGGTGTTGGCAGGGGGCAGGGGGACATGGCTGAGAGCAGTTTGTCACTGCACAGCAACCTTTCCCACACAGCCTGAAGGACACCAAGGTCTCAGCAGCAGATGTAAGAATTGGTTTTCATCTGCACTTCAACCTCAGAACTCCCTCCAGGCAGTGAGTTGTCCTGCTCACAGCCCTCCAGGAGCCCACGGTCACAGGGTCCCCTCTGCACACCTGGGCTCCACACCTACAGAGTCAGATGGACAACCTGTGTGAGAGCTCCTTGGGCATGATGCTTCTCACTGGGTATTCTGGAAATTATGACAGCAGAAGCTTGTAAAAAATGAGGTGATTTTGAGGGTCTCCATGATATCTTTGAGTCAATTAGCTGCTCAGGATGGGTTTTTGTTTTTACTTTGGCTTCCAAGATGCACAGTTGTTGACCTTGTGAAGGGCACACTGTAAGTTTGATCAAACTAGAGCTCTTAACTGCCAATTAAAACAAGGAGAAATGGGGCAACCTTTACCCTGCATTGATTCAAAGGATAGAGGGAAGAAAACCTGTTGTGGTTTGGATTTTTGTTTTGCCTAACAGTCAAGACCACAATTTCTGTTGCTCACCTAGAAAACATCAATACATGCTACTGAAAAGGAAGAGCTTGAATTGCTTGCTTAAAAATGCAGTATATTGAATTTATGCCTTACTTGTTCAATTATGGTAATTTGGGAGCACTTCTGATGCTTGTGTGATTGCTAATGCAGCTTGAAAATCTCAGGCTACTCACATTTCTGGCAGTATATATAAAATTCATATTTTTATATATTTTATGGTCATCTATTATTTCATAGTGGGAAAATGCAAGAACTTATAGGTACAAGAGTGACATCTCTTATTTGAATAATTTAGCTTTTAAAAGTCTGGTCTGTACTTAATCTGGTGACTGTGAAAGTTGATAGGGTTAGTGGCAAGTCAGTGGAGAATGGCCCATCATGGAATTATTAAAGCAGACAAGCACATTATCACTACGACAAAAGAACTTTACTGCAGTACCTTCCTCTCGCCACAGTATGTTTGCAACTGCAGCATCAGAATATTGGGAAAGCCAGAAAATAATCAGGAAAAGAAAAAAAAAAACAACAAAACAATGTCAAAACTTTCATTGTATCAAGTAACTAAATAAATACTCATGTTTACATGAACTGTTTAATTGGTGAAAATTTTGTAACATTCATTCACATAAAATACCAGGAAAAACAGAGAGTTCTAAACACATTTGCTCTTTCTAGAGACAATTAAGAGACTTTGACATGGTAAAAATCCTTCCTGAAATGAAGGCAGCTGTGCAGAGATCAATGACCTACTAAAGAGGAGCTGTTACCTTCAGATGCAGCTGCAGGTATGGGACAGCCTGTGCTTTTCTGTGCAGGTTCAGTGAGGAAACACAACATGGAATTACAGAATCATTAAGGTTGGATAAAACCTCTAAGATCATCAAGTTCAACCATTAACCCAGCACTGCCAGGTCCACCAGCATCTTTCAGAAGAAGGCTGAGACTGGCAGCTACAGCAGTGCACCCTTGGCTGCGTTGTCCCTTGGAACTTCATGCAACTGCATTCTTTCAGGACTCACATACGCTTTGAAAGTGCATCTGCATTTGAATTTCTGTTCCAGATAGATCCAATTATTTCTCAACATACTGTAATTTCCCTTGCTCAAGTATTCAAGGGAAAATGACCAATATTAACAAGAGTACATATATCTAGTTAATGAGGAACAGGATATCTTTTCCAAAGATTTTCCTTGAAAGCCCATATTTATGGGTAACGTCGTTTCAATTCTCGCTCTATATTAGCAGCCAGAAAAGCAGTAAAAATCCCATTTGCACCTAGACTTTTAGTATCACCATAAACCCAGGTAATCTCCCAGGCAGTTAAGAAGGCAGAACTGGGAAAGATCAGGCCTCTGGGAGCTTTTCTAGTGGGACAACTGATCACCTCCTTCAGCAATTCTGTTTTGGGGTCAGTGTAGTCGAGATAACACTGCTGCACTCCTATGGGAGATGTGGGAAGAGTAGCTGGGAGGGTATTTGTCTTTGAGGAAGATAATTTCATGCTGAGGGAAACCTATTTTGCCAGTCAGTGATGTAAAAACAGGTAAAATAAATAATTTAATCACAACATTTTTCAGACATCTAAATATTCAAGAATTTTGACTGGTAACTGGCTTCAAAAGAAGCCTTACACAGAAATCAATGAGATTTCAATAGAAATCAATAGAATGTGACAAAATATTACATTTTGGATTCCCTGATACCTGCAACTATTGCCAATTTGTTACTCCAATAAAGCTGTTACCCATCACACCCAGCATACTTCTGGCACATGAAAGACACCATCTTCCTGGACAAGATTTTACCTTCTCTGCATGATTTCTACCCCAAAAAGTGTCCAATCCTCTGATCAAAGTGCATTCAGAACTGTCATTATGTAAGATCCAACCTACTGCATGCAATAGCCTGAACTAAATGACATTAAATTAAATTACATGTGTGCCATCACATTCCAACACTATTTAAAGAAAGAAGTGCACGGAAAATTGAGCTTACGGGTCTTTCTTGCTGAATCTTCGATGAAAAGGGAAGATATGTCCTCGTCCACTCCCACCTCATTTTTGGCAATGCAGGTGTAGGCACCGGTGTCCTCATAGCGAACACTGCTGATATGAAGTTCACTTCCGTTTGCTGTAAGAGAGACACTCATAAACAGTGCTCCTCACTGCTGCTAATTGCTGTCCCTGCCTTAATTGTCTTCCATCGCCACAGACAGTGAGGGTTCCACCCCACTGTGTCTCCCCCATTTGACTGGAGGTTTTTGGGGATTCTCATGGGAGCTGGTGTCTTGCTCCTTTCCATCAGCACATACATGCTCTACACCAGAAAAGAACAAAGAACGATCTCAAGTCAAACTGTAAATTACATTTCATTTATTTCTTCTTTTTGTTAGAAAAGTGCTTTGGCTCTAGTGGTGAAAAATTAATTTCAGTTTCGCCAACTGTTTTCAATCAGATCACCAAAAATTTTTGGTTTAAAGGGGTCTCTGTAGTTCCTCCTACCATTTTGCCTCCTGCAGTGGGACCAATGGCAAAAACCTTTGGAACATGTTGAGATATTGTATATGTCATGCAGCAATATCAGTGCTACCAACACAAGCTGAAGGGCACAAAGGGCACAAAATCTACCAAAGCCAGACTGGGGCATGTGTTGAGGATGGGGTTAATATTTTTACACAGAAAATTGCAAATAAATGTTTTTGCGTTTTGCCATGCCTGTTGCACCCTCATTCCAACAGGGACCTAGAGGAGCTAAAAGCCTGATTCCTTCAATAGGGCCGAGTGGGAGACTGATTCTCAGCTGACTTGCATCCAGTGTGGGCTTAGATGTGAACAAATAATTTAATGAATTTCTCTTCAAATAATTTAATGCATTTCTTTTCTACTGTGCTGTACACAAGAAGCAAGGCAGTGAAGAAACAGGCAGGCTGTCTTTGAACAGAATGCAATTACCACTTACATCAATCAATAGTGTATTTCCCAGGAAATTCACAGGAGAAAGAGATAAAAAGAAAGAACAGGGGTTTTATAACACGATTTCCAACAACTGTGGCTTAGCAAAGTACAAGAACTTCTGCTTTAAAGTGCAAAATAATCCTCCTTAATCCCTGTCTACAATACTTTAATTAATCAAAATTCCGTTCTTACCGAGGAGCGATAGTTGTTTGGATAGTTTTGGCATGATATCAATGCCGTTCTTTAGCCAGGTAATTCGGGGATTAGGGATGCCTTCAGCGTGACATTTCAGGCTTGCTGACACGCCCGGCTCCTGCGCCTGCGTTTCGGGGTAGACGCGGATCACCGGAGGCACTGTGGGAAGCAAGGAATTGGGGGCTTGAGACTGTGCTGGGGCTGCAGAGCTGCTGCTGTCCTGCAGTGCCACGAGGGGCTCTGAGCTGAGAGCCACGGAGATAAACCTGGTCTGGCTGTCAGTGCAAGCTACAAGAATGATTTCTCTACAGCTTGACTTTGGGGGAAGAAAATAGAAAATAATACTTTTCCAAGCACTGGCATATCGGAAGCTGAGGATGCCCCATCCCTGGAAGTGTTCAAGGCCAGGCTGGATAAGGCTTGGAGCAACCTGGTTTAGAGGAAGGTGTCCCTGGCCATGGCAGGGGGTTGGAATGAGATGGTGTCTAAGATCCCTTCCATCCTAAACCAGTCTGTGATCCTATGACTCTATAACAGAAAAGAGTAAACTAATATACCAATGCCTGGGAGCAATCTTGCAGTACAATTCTGTACTCAGACTGTTCTTGCTTTCATTGAGTGACTAACTGAACTTAATAGTTGGATTAAAACCTAATATAGGCACTCACATATTTAAAAATTAAAGTATAAAGTTCAGATCTTCACTGAATCTAGGAGGGAAATTGAGTTCTTGCCTATGAAAAACAACTTAATCTTCAGTACTTAATTAAATATCCATCAGGAAGTGGACTGTGTATTCACTGTCTCTTATTCTGAACAAATAAAGTGTTTATCAATTATTTCTTTTCACTGAGAGGTTTTTAAAACATGACTTACCTTGTTCACGAAGGCACTCCTCAACTATTTAATATACTCCACTGGCAGAACTACTAATTATATTACAATTTCAGAGATGTTCATTGATTTTCAATCATCTTTCCTTCACTGCTCAAACCAACAAGGCTTAATACCACCCGTTAACTCTTTCTTAACAAATTACTTAGTTAAAAAAATTGCAATATTGCAACATCAGTGATAGATACCAGTGGGATTCTTTCATCTTGAGGGAAAAATAAAAGGAAATATGAGGATGTCTCATACCATGGCCAATGGTATTTGTGTTTCACAATGAAGCAGCCAGCTTTTCTATCAGATTAGGAGATTTTGGGATTCATGATGTAGCTGCTGAAAGTTGTACAGTTTTGTAAAATCATGGCCAGAGTCCAATATGGATGTGTCCAGACTGGATAGGATGCTACTAGTAACATTTTTTGAATGAAATGATTTAGTAAGTGAGGTCCATTGAAGGCAAACATGATTTATTTAGAGTCACAGCTGAAAGACAGTGTGCCTCCTACAAATGCAGATGAAAAGGATTTACAATATTCAAGAAGGTCTGATTCTCAGATCCTGAAATCAGCTGACTTGGCTGAGATCTCACATGGCCAAAGGCACCAGAGAAATTTCACTCCAAGCCAAGTGTCTTCTTACCTGCCAGCTCTCAGAGACAGAGCCCATCCCAGTCATCACCTATTTAATGCTCTCAAAACCATTGTGGGTTGTTAGTTCCTTAATATTGTTTGCTTTAGGCTTTCCTGCTCATCTGGGCAGCTGTGTCAGCACTTCCCAGGCTGGCCACAGCCATCAGCTCCCCAGAATCAGGGAACCCCTTCACCAAACAGACTGTACTTTCAACTCTCACATTTTTGCCTCACACCTTGATAGTCTGCACATGAATAATCCACCTATTTTACCTGGAGGGCTGCAAACACAATAGATTTATACTGCCAAATATAGCTCACAGGTCCTAGACACTGAATCAACGCTCTGCATGAAAATTAACTTAAAATTATAGCAAGGTATCTTTTCAAGAGTGATTAATAAGGAAACTGTTTTCACCTACAAAGAATATGTGCTTCACCTCCATTTCTGCTCTCTTATCATCTTCCCTCTCCTTCTATTTTTAAACTTTTTATTTCTTCTCCCTTGTCTTACATAATTCACTGCACAGGTAAATTATTGCATGCAAATGCCTTGTGATAACAGCAAACTGCAGAATATATTTTTATTGTCCTTGCTACAAATTAATACATTCCAGGTATGCACATTAAACTTGCAAAGATTTCAGTTCCAGACTTTGGGATATATGGATTACCCCTTGCTTTTTCCCTTGGTGAATATATATCATTGCTAACCATTACTGTGTCTGCAGCCAAGGGCAATATAAAAATGCCATTATCTTAAGCAAAGTAGGAAGAAAGAGGCATTGAAACAAGCACGAGATTGGGTAGATTGCCTACTGCTGCATACTGAGCAGCACCTCACTGGTGAGCAGACCGATTCATTACCATAAAACAGCTCAGGTGATAAAGCACACGATGAGCACAGATGGTGGCACCAAGGCCCAAAGACATCCATTGCTGCTGTAGGAGCTCTATACTCCAGGGTGTAGCAATAATTAACAGATTAATCATTTACTTGAGATGTTTTACTCTTTCCATTTATGATTTGAAAGGAGCTTGCAGCATTTTATGTTTTCTGCTGAAAAGCCACATTAATGAAATATCCATGTTTGTAACATCTCTCTTACTGGAAAATTTGTCCTATTGGACCCTTATAATTGGGCTGAGGATCAAACGGCTTTTTAAAAATTGTTTTCAAAGAATACAATATTCTGATTTATGCTGATGTTTTCTTGAGTGCAAGGACCAAGGAAAATGATGCCCTACACTCAGCAGTCTCTTGATTTGGCAACTATCAATTTTCATAGTTGATTACTATTTTATGAGATTCTTTATCCTCAGGACCTCTTTTTTCCTCCTGAAAGTGCTAAATTGCTTCCTCCCTACAGTTAGTGTACACATTTCCCAAACAATATCCATACGTGGGAGAGAACAACATTTTCAGACTGTTCTTGGCTCTTCCTGATCAAAGATACCAGAATGCAAGATGAATTTTTCATTCTTAAACCATTTAAACATTGCCTTTCAGCAATTTCTTTTCATCCAAAGCTCTTAAGGGCAAGCTGCATAAATACACTGACTTAAATTTCACTAATAACTGTGAATCCTAAGATTGATGAGCTCAACCAAACCTCTCCCATCAAACAGGCTGCATTTCACATGTGCTTCATGCTTCATGCCCAGATGTGAGCCAGCAGGTTGGGGCATTCACCTGGTGACCTTCACATTTTCTGCCTCTGCTTGTCAAAATAAGCATCTGGATCTACCCATATTATTTGGGATATCCTGAACCATCTGACACAAAGGGAAACACTGCATAACACTCAGCACTTGAGCAATAGTAGAGCACGAAATCTCAGAAACATTTAAAGTTGTCAAAGTTGGGCTGCAAGCCTTCTATTTAAGCTTGTATTTCCTTATTTTCTATATTATCTAATTAATGTAAGAATGTAGCTTAATGTTCTAAAAAGAGGCAAAGCAAAAAATAAGTTAAATAAAAGTTGGATAAAAACAGAGGAATAGAGTACATGTTACTAAGATCAGATTCTTTTGTGAGCTCACTGATGTGTCTTAGTGGGAACAGTAAGACAGGGCCCATGTGATAGGGAGAAGGACCCAAGGATGCTAGAAGAGTTACTGCAGCTTTGAAAACAGTGAATTACTGAAAAACAGTCTAAAAATTAGAACCTGCCTGTAGAGACCCAGTGGGCTTGGGAAGGGTGGGGGATGAACCCTTTTACTTTCCAGCTGGATCTTCTTTCTCTATTCTCTCCCAACAGACAAACTTGGGAGATGTGAAAAGAAAAATTCTGATAATTTTCACAAAATAAAAAGCACCCATGTTTTTGATGTTGAAAGTAGATCAGTGCCTCCCTAGAGGAGGCAGGCGAGCAGATACACCCGAGTTCTGGCTGATTTGCTCCTGTCACATTCTCTTACCATTTTAGTCCAACACAAGAAAGCAACAAAAACCCTTCCACGTTGAAGATGGAGTTTTTAGTTTGATACAGACAGACAGAGACAAGCCCCAGTGCTGAACAGAGCCCATCAACTACACTTAGATTCTCAGCATCTTCACTCAATTCAGTTTGGCTCAGTTTCTTCCCTCTACTCCCGTCAAGAAAAATTCCTCAATTTGTCCTTTAAGTTACTAAAACTGAGGTTTCCCTGTGAAAGGCTCTGCCTTGGGAACCCTCCAGTGCATTAGAAGGCAAACAATGCTATCCTGCCATCAGGGCTGTCACCCCTGCATCAGCTGCTGGAGGAAACTGTGACACAGGCAGAACAGGAGGGAATATACTGATATGGGCAGCCACATCAAGGATTGCAAAAACCCAGCTTTGCAAAGCCTAATGGCTCACATGGGAATATCAGATGCTGTGAGACAAAGACTCCCAGACCCTGCAGTGTTTTCTAGCAAGCCTGAGTTGATACCAGAATGCAAGGCTTTTTATTCTGTATTTAGTGACTATATAGCATATTAAAAAGCCCACACAGATAGTGGTTTTTGTATAACAGCATTCTTCTTTTGGTAAGAAAGCCCCCATGCAGCTATGGTATGAAACTTCCACTTAAAAAGAAAATGTGATCTTTCAATAACAAGTTAAATCTAAATGGCAAGCGTGAGTATGGAACAGATCACCCCCTCCCCACACTCCATCCAGCCTTCCTCTCATTCTGGTTTAAGTTTCAAAGCCTTTGGGCCTTCTATTCTCAGTGCTGATAAAGTCTACATTGTTGTCTGCCAACTAAACTCCATTCAGGCCTCATAATACATCACATAATAGACATGGGATTAAGTTGTTAGCTGGCTTTTCTTTCAACTGCCATCCATCACACAAACAGCACTTTGAGGAAGGAAACCTATTTTCTCAGCTGCAGCATACATGACTTAGTTATCCACATTGCTGAGATTTACAGTTTACTTTCTCAAAAGATGACAAATAATTATGTAGAGACATCAAGTCAGCTTTTATTCGGATCAACCAGATGCTTTGTGCTCACATCCAGGTACTCGTGTGGTGGGGGCAGCACTCACATATGTCCAGCAAACCTGAGCTGAAGTCAAAACAAAACCTCAAAACAAAACCACCATGGCTCTTCTTAAGATGTATGAGTATCCCTCTTTACTGTTTCTCCTCTCACTATTGACCTCTGTGTCAGCAGTGAGAGCAGGTCACCTCTGTGACCTGCTCTTACCAGCTGAAAGCTCTCCTTTGTGCAGGTCCACACACACCTAGAGAAAGGAATAAATACTAGTTTTTCTTATAATATATATACCCTCTAATAAAGTTATTGAATTTTCCTTGAAAATAAATACTTTCATACCAGAGTACATCCCATAGTGTACATTCCATTTCATACCAGAATGTACCCATAGCTAGGAATGGTGACCCTTCCCCTGCTCTGCAGGCACTGCTGGGCATCATCAGCACATGTGAAAAAGGGCTGGAAGTTGGAGAATGCTGGCTGCTGCTGTGGAGGTGGATACTCTGTGGGCTGCTCCCTTGATGAAATGTTGGCTTAATCTAATGTAATTTTAAACTAAATCCGACTGAGTGAGTTTGAGGTCAGGAGATAGATAGTGAGCACCTGAATATCAGTTCCACCAGGAACAAATGTAGTCCAGGGGATGGAGGTGCATGAGAATGCTGGATTGTGTGATTCTCTCACCTGTAAAATGATTCGCCCTCATTTCGCAATCCAGTGAGCCAGTGTAAACAGCCCTCAGCAAACCAAGCTCAGTACAACCAGGTAATAACCTGGATATATAGCTGGAGGTTAGCTGGTTTTGGAAGCACTGTTGTATTTATTTAAATATCCTGGGCTATTTCATGCAATAGAAACGATTTTCTGGAAAAAGAAATTATTGAGGCAACACTTCTGTTGACAAAAGTAGTAATTATTTTAAGAGATGCTTGGAAACGCTGCTCTTAACTCTAAGGAAATGTCACTGACAGCTTGTTTAACAGTGAAGATACCTCCTGAAGCCCAGATAATTATACACATCCCCCCTTGATACTTTTATTTTTGACTGCTTGTGTGACAGTCAGTGCCAGTGAGCTGCATTTACTCTTGTGCACAGATAATTTGAGCTGTGGCTTTACAGATCTCTGTGTGAATGAGGTTAACACACAACTTTTCTTAGGGAATGTTTTCATGGAATGTCATATATGCCATTTACTAACCATTCACCTGAAGGATGTGGGTCTGATACAGGTCTTCATAGCCGTAGGCATGACAGGTGTAATTGCCCATGTGAATAGTTGTTACCTTGGTGATGTAGAGGGAATCATCTTCTCCAAAATCCTGAATGGAACAAAAGACAGGAAAGGTGCCTTATTATTTAGTAACAATATTTTAAGCACTACATGAATGGATACTACCTGCTCAGAGGTTTTGATAGCAATGCAGCCTGGGGGCACAGCTTGAATTTTGAACAGTAGGACATAAAGTTCATAAATCAACACGCAGGGAGAAAATGAGCAGCGATTTAAGAGAAAGGTAAAGTGACTCATCTGAGAATATGAACTTTTGTGCTTGTTGCTAACAAGGTGCTTTTTGCACATAAAAAAGATGGCCATTTCCAGCTGTTTAATTTATGGGGGAATTTAATATCTACCTGTTAACCTCAGATGCATAAAATGCTAACATTTGGGTGGGTTAAGGTTTCCTTTATCTCTGCTGGTTCTTAGAAAATGCATTGCAGCCTTGAGACTTGATGAAAAAGAACTGAAGCTCTTTGTCACTTATCTCAGACAACATCCTAGGCAGGAGACAAGGAAGAAGACAAAAAGCCTCTTCTCAAACATACCTGTTTATTCTATAACTGCTTAACAAGTATCTTTCTTCATCCCCTTCATCTTTCTAGACCTGCTGTTGCATTGTTTCAATTTTTGATCACAGATGGGAAGGATTGACTTATTAGACACATTTTTGGCACTTGAATACGTTGTACAAGCACCCTGCATGGGAATTTATTTCAATTCATTATTTATTTGCTAATTTCAATGTTTATTTACCAAACTGTAGCTAAGAGAACCACAGCACTGGTGGCTAAATTAAGCAGCTTCTCTTGTTACTCTACCAACCTTCAGACCCTCTGCAACTTCAGAGTGTTTGTGTTTCTATGCAAACAGAGGAGGATACATTTTAAAACAATTCATGAGCTGAAAGAAAGATTTTTCTGTAATCATCCTCACGTGTGAAGTATGCTAAATTGAACTCTTTGAGTAATTTCACTGCAATATTATGGGAAAATTCAACTTTGAGTCAGGGTGGCACAAACCCAGTACAGCAGGGTGAATGTTGGAGAGGTTCTGCTCATGAGAACACAAGGACTTGTTCTCAAAGCTCCAAGGGGCAGCTGGAAGGCAGCCTGCAGCCTGGGGTGTGCAGGGGAAGCCCCTCCAGGGGTCCTGCCTGCTGCCACCCCGTGTCTGGGACATGCAGCAGTGAGGAGGGGACAGCTCATTCCTCCTCTGCCATGGCAGAACCCACCAGGGGGGACATTAAACAGGAACATCACTTTGATCTGCTGGCTTGGAGTCAAGAACCTGGGTCCTGATTTCTCTGTGTTGGAGGAAGGGGATCCACACACAGAAGCTCTGACACTGCTCCTTCCCTGCTGCACCCACGGCAGCTCCAGCACTGTAAGGAACCATCCACAGCCACCTGCTGCTGCCAGCCCCTGCCCAGGACCCAGAGATCACAGGCAGGACTTGTTTGATCAGCACACGGGCTGACTTCTGAACCCAAACCTTTTGGGGCTCCTTACATCTCACATTTCCTGCCTCTTCAGGGTGCATGTGCTTTGCAGTTTGAACCTTCCTTTCCAGACACCACACTTTGAACATTTTTTAAGGAAGCTGTGATTCTGCAGCAGACATGCAATGCCAGCTGGCACCCTTCAAGAGAAGTACAAAACAGCCCGTCTCCTGCAGTACGGATTGATCTGGCACTACTTCTGTCAGCTCATGAATCTTCTCCAAAATCTTCTGTCTGGCACTAAGAAGCATATTCATGCCTCACCTCTCAGTGGCAGGTCAGCACTGGTGGGGGAGAGATAATTTTGAGAGCTTACCTAGTTTTTAGACATGTTTTAAGGCAGGTTGAAAGTGAGCACTGAGAAAGAAGGAGTTTACTGGCAGGACACAACCCTTCCCAAAGCACCAGAGAGGGCACAGACATACCCACAATCATGACCTGGTTCTGCTGACTGTGCTGCTCCAACGGGCAAATGTATGAACAATTGTTAAGAAACAGAGTAAATCCATAGATATCTGAAATCCATTCTCTATAATCAAAAGCATATCACACATTATTGTCACCTTGGTGTCAGGCATCTATACTATGGCATAAACTGGTTAAGTTTTCCAATACATTATTACAAATATCTACTCAAAAATCCCCATTTCAAGCATTTGCCTGTATTTTGGTCAGTTAGATCTTTCCTGATGGAAAGCAAAGATGCATGAGTAACTGCTAATGGAAGAGACACTAACCCTGTTCAAATGGTATTTGCATGAGATACAAAAAACCTTTTGTATGCATTGGAGGGGACTTAATAACAGTTTTTGTAAGTTAAAAGAAACTAAAATTGAGTTCAGATTAATAATAGCAGGATGGCTACTTTAATAGAATAATTTGGTCCAAGGAGTTGTGGAAAAACAGGACAATATAATCTTCTCTATTTAAGTATGTTACTTCCTTTAAAATATCACAGAAAAATATTCTGAATGATTGGTTTGTGCTCTGTAATTTTCTTTTTAAGGATGATCAGTTTTTTCCCAGTGCATACAAATGTATTAATATAAGCAAAAAACCCCTGCAGAACCAAACAGGTGCAACACTATTGTATTATTAACTTATTTTCCAAATGTTTTTCTTGAAAAGAGGAGCTTATATTGGTAAAAGCACAGTTTGTGACTTTGAAAATCCTATTTTCTGACTCCTGGTGTTTAAAGAAAGTTATCAAAGATGATGTAGGTCAGCACCATGTCCCCATGTCAGGCATAGAGGGGAATTATCACCTCTGTATTAGAACCTGCTCACACGGTAAGTTTATATATAACTACAAAATTATTAAGAATTGGAAGTGTTTAGGAGTGGGAAGGAAAAAGAGATTGTGGCATTAAATGTTTAACACTGAACCTTTTGTGGCTGCAAAAAGTAGACTGAATTCTCTAACAAATTAATGACTTTCTGTGTGTTTATTGCAGCTCACGGTTTTCTCCTAGTGTTTCCCTGTGGACATAGTTAGTACATTAGGATTGCACTGTTACATTTTATATCTATGGATGCATTCTTATGCACAAGCACTTTCTTTGTGTATTTCATAAGGGTGTATTTGGAAGTGCTGTAAAAACCCAAGCCCTGGAGCATTAAGAAATGATGAGTCTTTGATTCCTTAATCGCCTCTAACTCCACATCTTGCAGTCAGGAGAGCCGTGCTGCAGTTGGAAGCTGTGAGACGTATTTGGGATGTGTCCCATATCCCCCTCAATGCTGCACTGCCTCTGGGAGCTCTGAGGAGCTGCTCACAGGCCACTGCCCTCCTAACAGGGTGTGAGTGAGCACTGACAGCTGCTCAGCTGCTGCTCCGCTTTGCTGGCACGTGGATGGGGTGGGCAGAGGGAATGGGAGCAATTCACCATGGGGAAAAAAGCAGAGGAAATATTTTCACGTATTTTGACTCAGTTTAGATGGCTTTTGCTTGTTATGCCAGTTCTCAAGTCACCACAAGACTGAAAGCAGACAGAGCAGAACAAAAACATCTATAAAACTGATGCAGCATAATTCTTCTCTGCCCAAATATACCCTCAGTTTTAAAACAGTATTTTTGGGCTGTCTGGGGAGCTCAGCAAGTGCTGCACACCCCAGGGAGCTGTTACTGCCCCACTTGACCCCAGCAATGCCCACAGTGAATTGAAAATACATTTAAATGTATGATTCCATGAAGAAGAACAGGCAATCAGTAGAAAGGCACTAAGCAAATTCTGGGACTTACTTTGGTTTTCCTCATTTGCCACGCAATTATCATGGAATCATAAAAAGGTTTTGGTTGGAAGGAACCTGTAAGCTCATATGGTCCAACCCCACCCTGCCATGGGCACCTTTCTCCAGTCCAGGTTGCTCCAAGCCCTGTCCAACCTGGCCTTGACCACTTCCTGGGATGGGCTGTCTCTAGAATGGATGTGGGTGCTCAGGGATGGGGTATCTCACCATTTTCTTGTGAAGAGGAAGAAAGAGAAGTGATGAAACTAGAGGAAATACCCATCTAACTCCACAGAATCATAAGCCCTGCATCAAAGCAGCCAGATAAGGGCAGGGTGTTCATCATCTCTACCTTATGCATTCCATTATAAAGTTATTTTTAGAATAACTTGAGAATAACCTAGAGAAAGCTATGGTTATAATTTCTCATAATTGATAAAGTCAACTAGCGGCAGCTGATAAATTGACTTCTCTGTATCACCTTTTTTCTTAGTTTTTCAAATAAAAGTTCTCTGTCTCATGAGCTCCTTTCACGTCTTGCATTTACCCTTCAACCAAATGATGGATTAAATTACCTCAGAATATGTTTTAACTTTTCAAGATTTAAAAAAATTCATCACCTTGCATTTTACATTGATAACAGCTTGGTAATCTATAAAATATTAAAAAAAAGTTGGTCCAAAAAAAATAACAAAGCAGATCCTAGGAAATGGATACATACTTTTTTGTTGGTACAGTATTTCCTTTCCTTTCCATCACTACTGATTACCCAAGGCATTGGTCTTTCCAAACACAGATTTTTCATATTTATTTATCCCATTCCCATTCTAATGCATTCCCTGGTCATGCACTCTGCCACGGTTCAGGGACACCGTGCTCAGAGATGTGTAAAACATTGCATATTACTTGTAAATCTTGTTCACATTCTGTCTCAAGTGAATTCCACCCTGTGATTGTAACACCACAAATCTCCAGCTCTGACACCCAGGAAGGAGCTGGCAGGGAGGAGCCACATTAACCCTGGAAGCTGAGCTGGCTGTGATGCCACAGGGTGCAGGGCACTGCCATCCACTTCTTGCCTGTTTCAGATGCATTTTCATGAAGCTTTCTGACATGCCTTAGGGTTGCTCCAACATTTTAAACCCTTTAAATTTTTGTCAAAGTTTCTTGGTTTTCAGGAAGTTTGAGCAGTAATGAGCACAGACACTTATTATTTTTTAGGTTAACTTCCAGATGCTTGAGAAAAAACCCCAAACTTGACTTCAAACCACAAAGAGGAAGAAGAAACAGAAAAATCAATCCTACTGACATGAAGGCAGAGATTCCCCACATTCCCAGCTCACATTGGCACCAGTCACCCCACAGTATGGCACTATGGATTACACACTCCCTTGCTCAAGCCATTTACACACACACAGTGATTTAAATCCATCCAAGTTAGATGCTGACTGCTCCTAACAAATACTGGGCAGGAGGGAAGCCCTAAAGACAGTCAACACCGTCTCACCATGATGGTTTGAAAGAAATAAAAAGAAATAATGGCTGAGGGAATGAAGTTCCCTGAGTATTCTGCTCTCAGGAGATTTGCTTTCCAAATATTATTATTACTCCTCCTCCTCCTCCTAATAATAATAACAATTCATTTTAACCTCTTCCATTCCAGCCTTTCCCAAAGCCAGGGAAGCTGGAGATCTTCTCCACATGGTTTCAGTGCCTACTGACAAAACCAGTCCTGGCAAAGGGGCTTGCTGGTGTCACCAGTTTTGCACCAGAACCCCAGAACGGTTTGGGTTGGAAGGGACCTTAAAGCTCATCTTGCCCAACCCCCTGCCATGGGCAGAGACACCTTCTACTGTCCCAGGTTGCTCCAAGCCCCATTCAACCTGGCCTTGAACACTTCCAGATACAGAAAAATCCCATCCTGATCTCACAATCACCAGCAAAGCAACCAGTATTAACTAATTCACACTAAAAAAGCTTGCCTGATCAGTGTCCTAGAAATCTCTCTCTGATAATGTTTACAGGATTTTAAAACAAAATGTACCCAAGCATTTAATGAGATTATTGTTATGCAAAATCTACAACAATGGCTATCATTTTGGAAATGATTTCTCCTTCCTAATGAAATGTCTCTGATCTTTTTTACAATAGATTTATGAGTGATTCATATAAAAATAATAAAAACTAAATTAATCACGGGTCCTTAAATCACTTTCTTTGATGCTTTTAATAATTCATTTCTAGAGACAAGCTGAAAACTTATGCTTCATTAATATTATTTGTTCCTGGTTTTACACATCACTTTAGTCATTTACATGGAGAGAAATTCAGCCTTAAGCAAATGCTAGAATACTATTGCAAACACAGCCTGATGGGGCATTAATTTATCTTTTCTGGTTTTTCTGCTCAAAGAATTCAACGCAACATGATGCTGAGTCAAAAAATTTTTTGCCTTGAAAATATGGACATGAACTTTTTAGATAGTTGTGTAATTATAATATAAAAAAAAATGGGTGAGTTTTACATCCTGAGAAACTTAGAGATAACATGACAAGGAAAATGAATAGTAGGTACATTCCTCTAAAAATGCAAGTGGATACAATTTCTGTAATCTTCATTATGACAAAATGTGAGACTGTATATTCAGAATATACTGTCAGTAGTAATTTTGCACTTAACCTCTACTTTAGAGCCTGTAAATACATTAAGAAGCTACAAGCAATTTCATAACTTTGATTTGAAAGAGAAAAAACTTGGGTCTAAATATTCAAATTTCTGGAACTTGCTCCCATCACTGCATCACTGCAGTATCTAGGAGGGCCCAGGGTTTCATCATTTTAATGGCCCAAATTCTATTAGAAGTGAATTAATGGGGCCATTCACACATGAGCTTTTTATTATTTAACAATGAATCTACATTAAAAACATCAACATGAATACATTGTCTTCATACAGACTATTTTAATGAGAAAACAAATGCCAGTGACTTGCACCTTAAAGGCTGGCTGTTTGCTTTGGGTTTCAAATACAATACATGGAAAAGGGACATTTTCATGAGCATTCATGAAATGTGTCTCAGGACAGGCAGGCACAGCTCTTGTAAGGGCCATGAGATGCACATGGAGGTCATTTCCCAGGGGATGGGGAAATCCAGAAGTCAAGGCTGTGGTCTGGAGCTCTGTGCTTGTGCCTGGGTGGGATGTTTGGAGAGAGCAAGGCTGTGCCATCCCACCTGACATCAGCAAAAATGAAGAACTCTGTATTTACACAATTGATTGTATAAATTCTATTTTTCACACTAATGATCCAACGCCAGTGTGAGTTAAAGTGTACAGATTAAAATGGAATGAGTAATGAATGACACTAATGAGTTTAGGCTATAACTACCTGCATTACCCTTGGTAATTCACCAAATTCTTATCTACCTCTACAACCATATTAGTTTTTTTATGGTAATCTTCTCTTTCACCATGCTTCTGAAGGAGCAACTTATATTTATAAATTTTATCAATTTACACGTTTCTCTGGAGATAATGTCAAATTGTGTGAAACAATACTCTATAAATACTATATGCATTTGACTCCATGAGGAGTTTATTTTATTTTCAAATTGAGGAATGTTTTCATAATCACATACTTGAGAAAACATATCGCTTGTTCCTAGGAGGCAAAAGTATATTATTTTGAATGACGACACATTATAACCACTTCACTTTTGTAGTCAGAAATCAATTTATAGCTATAACAAATTTATCAGTTTCAGCTACATTATAGTTATTTTCTGCATGAGAAAAGTTGATGTGGCTTTATTAAAGTGGAACTGCAAAGGGACTTCTAATGGATAAATAATATGGATGGGTAATTTATGGAGAAATAATATTTTTATGCTAAAAGCAATCTTAAATGTTTGCTAGAGAAACTGTTTAATTACATGTACCATTAGGATGGCTCTTTTGCAATAGCTATGTGACAAGTCATTAACAGAGCTCCCTTAGACAGGACATGACAAATTATTACTGGTTGCTTATGAAAGCTTTTGATTAAGAGAGCAATGAAAAATTATGAATATTTTGTTGCCAATCAAGATATCACATAAAAGTGATTTAACTAATGCAGTTAAACAACTAGGCTTTATAGTAATCTCCAATCTTTCAGTTCTGTGCAAATTTAGGCTTATCTAGGTTTTTGTTGACTGTCTTTGTCCCTCCCAGTATTACCCTGGAACACAGGTCACCTTCTCAGATCACATTTGTCATTAATCTGGAGAGAATAAAGCAACAAAGGACACTTCAGCAGTGCCTTTCCTCTGCTGCTCTCACACCTAGTTGGCAAGATTCTGTTTTTTCAGAGTTGAGCTTCTCATTTCATCTGATTTCTTGAATTAGCATTTAGAAGAGAAAGAGTTTAATTGAAATATAATACCAGGACTTTTCCATGTGTGTGACTATCCTGTAGGTCTGTATGTGATTAGCAATGTGCCAAGAGCAGGGAGGATTTTCTTGAAGTTAAAAAGGTACAATTAATCTCCTGTTGCTCTTCCAATTAGCCAAATTGCCAACCTTATTGTGAAAAGCAGAAATGCAATTGAGTTTCTGCTTGAGGCGTACTAAAGGAAAACCGGAGTAATTTAATTAACTACCTTCAAGTACATTAAGAAGCACACTGCCTTTACTTTCTGTTGTCAGTGCCTTTAAATAGATTATTGTTTAATGTGAGTTTGTGTACCCACGTAAGGCTGAAGCTTTGAACTGTTTGCTGCCACCCCCTGACCTGAGTTGTTAGGTGTTTAAGAAAAGAACAAGATGAATAGAGGGATGGAGCACCTCTGCTATAAGGAAAGGGAGAGAGTATTGGGATTCTTCAGCCTGGAAAACAGAAGGATTAAGGGTGACCTAACTGTGTCCTTCCAGCACCTGAAGGGAACCTACAAGAAAGGTGGAGAGGGACTTTTAAACAAGGGCATGTAGTGACAGGAGAATGGGGAATGGATCAAAAGAGAGTAGGATTAGATTAGATATTAGGGAAAAAATCCTCCCTCTGAGGGTGGTGAGGCACTGACACGTTTCCTATAAAACTGTAGATGCCCCATTCCTGCAAGGACAGGCTGATGAAGATTTTGCAGCCTGGTCTAGAGGAAGGTGTTCCTGCCCATGGCAGGGGGGTTGGAAGAAGATGAGCTTTAAAATCCATCTAACCCAAATCATTCTGTGCTTCTGTGACAAATAAAAGGCTGCATTCAGCAGCTGAAGGACCATCCCTGCTGCCACCAAGTGCTTCAGACATGCAGGTGCCCATCCTCAGCAGCCAAAGAGGAGACATGCCTGAGCTCAAGCATCCTACATAACACCCACCGTGGAAGAGGGAAAATAAAAAATGGCAATACCCAAATTATGCCTCCTCAAGCAATCTGACCAGAATACAGATGGCAGTGTATATACAGAACATAAAATATTTACACAGCATAATTAAAGCAAAAAAAAGTTGTGGAGGTGTTCATTAGACTAGCAAAGTTGATGTTCACTAGTAGCAGCTGTTATATGACAAAGTGACAAAGGTCATAAACTGATATGTGACACATTAAAGTTGAGGCACAAATCTTGTTTTTTCTCCTTGCAACAAAATCTCAGAGTGCTCTTCTGATATAGTTTCTCAGTGATATACTAGTGGAAACAGATCAAAAAGTGACGTTTTTTCTTGCTGTATTACACTCCATGGGAGTGTTGAATCATTCAGGAACTAGCCAGCTCATGTGCAAGGACGTAACTCTGCCTGTTAACATAGAATTACCAATGAGAAACAGAATTACTTATAAGCAAACCGGAAATCCACTTGGGCCGGTGCAAAATTATGTGAGGAACTGGCATTTCAGTCTGAAATCGTATTCAACACTGTTTAAAATAGCAGCAGTTGCAAATGAACCCTCAGAGCCAAGTGCCATCAGTCCTTCAATAAAGTGTTTCTCCTCAGGTTCTTGGATTGTCATTTTGTGTCCAGTTCACACAGGAGCTTTAATTCTTTGAGATTAATGCCATCATAACCAAAATTTCATAAATGTCAGCTAAATACATGAAATCGTCATTATTTTTGGCCAACAAATCCTTTCGCCCTCACAGGCTCTACTGTATTTCCACGTCAAGCTTGAAGCAGTGACAAGAAATACAAAACATTTTAAAAAGATAATACTTGCTGTGATGAAAAAGATGTTTAGATGGTTTTAATTACTAAGTTTGTGAACACAGTAATTACCTATACATGGTGCACATGATCTGCTAAGGAAGAGTCAACAAATAAAGTACTGAAATTCTGTGTGTATTTCTGTCCCATGTGCTGTAATTTTCACATTTTACTGCAGAAGAATAAACCAAAGATTTTTCCCATTTCAGCAATCCTGGATACACAACAATTTGGGGAGCTATAGTACTGACTGTAACAACTCTGAACTGAGTGGTTATCAAATTAACAAGAAGTGAACAAAAATATAAATCAACTCTTGCTGCAGTGTAATTAAAATAAAACCTGATTTACCATATACTTTAATGAAAAGAGAAATGAAATACAGACCATATTTTTTGTACACTACTTTCCACTCTCTCTGTAATTAAATGTTATTAAATAAATGAGTAAGTTTATACCATCATTCAGGTATTGTCTTTAGTACCAACTATGACTCAGAGATCAGACCAGCAGTGTGAATTAAAAGAGATTCATATTCCTTCCTGCAACGGCACTGCCACACCTGCTGAATAATCCCATTTTTAAACTGCTCATCAGAAATAACAGCCAAAGAATGAGAGAGGAGAACTGACTCAAAGGCAAGTGAAACAGGAGGATCAGAGATAAAAACGGATTATTTGGTTTAGATAGAGGAGAGATCCATAGCCACCACAAATGTCTCGTTTCATCTTCTTGGTGAACCTGTTTCACTGTACTGGGAAAGACACTCCTGAGGAGTGAGTGGTCTGTAGAGCTGTTTACCCCTGAGTTTTGAGGTCTCTGGAGCACAGGTCCAGAACAACGAAAGAAGCATAATTTCATGTAACTTATTCCAAGTACTCCTGCTCTCCCCTGCACATACCCTGCTTTGCTGTTATTCCTGAGACATATTCACATAAAACCTAAATATTGCGCCATTCTGCTTTCCATAATAATGGGATAAAAGTCACACCCTTATAACCACCACCTGCTAAGTGAGGTGACACTCAAGGTGCTGACAGCAATGACAGGAGAGGCTCAGCACGTACGTTGATGTCCTCCAGGTCGAGGAAGTTGAGGACGACGCCGTTGCGTTTCCAGACGATGGGAGGCCGCAGCGGCCCGCGGATGCTGCAGGTCAGCACGGTGCTGAGGCCCACGGTGATGGTGGTCACAGTGACCCTCTGCTCCTCTGGCAGGCTCAGCCGAACCACCTCTGCAAAAGGCCAGAGAACGGGGACAACATCAAATACCACACAGGGAAGCTGCTCCTCTTCTCCCCTCTCAGACTTCTGTTCTCATGCTGGGAATAACTTCGGAGGATTTTGGCAAGGAGATGGGGTACCTATGCTATACAAAAAAAACCCATCAACAATAAAGCCAAGTAAGAGACAAACTGAATCTGTCTCAATCAAACTCCCTGCACCCCTTTCCTGAAATATCTTAGCTGTGGCATGAGGGCACTAAGCTGGTCAGCTCCCCAGCCTGGCTGCAGCAGTTCATATGAAGCAGTCAGCAACAGGAGGACAAGCAAAGGCTCTCCAGCTTGAGATCATCTGGGCTTGTTTCTCTACAACACTCCTCTCAAAGTCCTTTTAAAACGTACAAGAATGAGTCATGTTTGTTCCTTGAGGAAGAATTAAGGTCAGACTGCTGCCACTGAAATATAGATAAACTAAACCTAGTTTCAAATTGCCCACACACTGGAAGTTGCCAAGCTTGAAAGCTTGTTTACCAAACACAGCCACATGTGGCACCTGAGATACAGATGTCCTAAAATATAAAAGCTTTCTAATATTTTATTTAAAGAAAAACCCCAGTTATTTTGACTCTAGGTGTGCCACACAAAAGAAACTCCTGAGGCAGCAGACCTCACTGAAAAACTCACCCCCAGCTCTCTGAAACCACACTATGCCACACTGTTTCCTTCTGGCATGAGATGTGGCTGCCTCTTTTGCCATGTGTGGTCACACAGAAAGGTCAGACCTGATACCAGAACTACCCTGGGTGCAGATTGCCATTATGCAGCATTTTGGCAGCAGTGAGACAGTGACAGGGCAGTCAGGCCACATTGTCCAAACTCCTGTAGCCACAGCTTTGTAATTCACATGACAGCTTTTGCTTGCTCTCATTCCCAAGCTCTGCAATAAGAAAACTGTATTGCATGTATATTATGAAAGGTGGTCTTTCAAGTAATGGCCTATTGAGAGGAACAGGGAATGTTCACAGCTGGTGTGACTTGGCTTCAGCCAAAACCTGGGCTGAGGAATGAAACAGCCCCTCCCAGCACCAAGGCTCCTCCTTCCCAATGTCCACTGGCAACAACAGCAGTAAAACACAGATGGAAGAGACTGACACTGCCTCGCCCAAGGCCATGTGCTTTGGGGAAAAAACCAAACATTTCAAGCAGTGTGACACTGTAAAATGACATACAGGGGTCAGGTTACCCCCTCCCATCAACTGGTGAAGTTACTCTTCATCCTGTCCACTTACCTCACAACTCTGTCATTAGATCCCACACAAGATCTGAATATCACTTGCATGGAATAAAATTGAAAAAAAATCCAGTATTGACATTTGCAAGCACAATTTTCCACCTTTTCACATATTATCTAATTGAAAAATTGCTTTAACATATCTTGAGTAGCAAACCTCTTAAATCTGTCACTAAAATATTCAGTGTATTTCAGCAGCCTTGGGCAGCCTGGACAGACTCAGTACTCTGGTAAAGCAACGGATTGTGAAGAATTAGTGCAAAACCTGCTTGTGAAAACATACTCCAGCAACTCAGCACCCCTTCTCTTCTGCTTCTTCCACCTAAGTGAGAAGCTAACGTGTCACAACGTGTTCACCACTGCAGATCTGAGGCTGATTTTGGGCTGCAGGGTCCATACAGCATTGGTGTGTCTGCCAGCAGTGAGCACTTCTCCTACTTAAAATTCCCAGAGCTATTTCAGGAAGAGTACAAGCTGTTCTAAATAAAAGGTAAATCGTTTTGATAGATGGTTGATCAAAATTAAGGATGTTTGACCAATGTGGTGCTACTATTTGTGTTATGGTGGCTCCCAGCGGCATTACATGAGAAGACTGACACAGTCTGACCATCAAACCTTAAAAATCAAAAGGGGAGATGAAGGAATATTGGAAAGAGAGCATTATCTATTCAAGATCACTGAGCAGGTTAGCAACTAAGCTGGGAAGACATGACACATGACTGAAATCACACTGCCTTCATCTGCTGGAAGAAATGTGGCAACTCAGGGTCAGTGGGCCATAGGAATAGAGATGCTCCAGGGAACCCCTGAATGGTTTGGGCTGGATGGGATATTAATGACCATCTCTGCAACCTCTGCCATGGGCAGGGACATCTTTCACTCGACCAGGCTGCTCCAAGCTCCATCCAACGTGGCCTTGAACACTTCCAGGGGTGGAGAGTCCATCCCACCACCCTCATCCAGCTGCCTGAAGCATGTCAACAGCACATAGGGGCTAATAATGTAGTTATTTTCTACATAATGAAGAGCTTCCTTTAATGAATAAAATATTTGGAGTGCACTTGACAGGATAAAGAACTGATAATTACAATAATTTGTAGCATGCAGTAAGGCTAATGAGGACATCTCCTCTTGAAGAGAAATGAAATAGAGGGCCATTCATTTACAAGAGAATTGTTTTTTCATCTTACTGCTGTTTTCCTTAATTCCCTCTGCTGTTTTTCATGGTGCCTTGAGTTCCCTGGCTCATGCTTGGCTTCCATGAGCTCCTTCTTCAGCAATGTTTTTTCAGTGCTCTCTTGCAGTGGAATTTAAGGCTTCCTGCCCATCTTACAAACAATTGCTAAAGAGGCTTTGGCTTTTGCTTTTCAGAAGCACAGTAATGAAAAATACATTAAGGTTTAATTAAGAAGACACCTTGCACAGCTGCCATTCTTGGATGAACCATATGAGGCCAAGAGATGAGTTTTTTATGTTAAAACATGTAATTAGCACAGACCACTTTAACAATACAAACACACTCCTTTTTAGAGTATTTCTATGGAGTGTATTTGACAGCATCTTATTACCAGTACATTTGAGGGACTCTAATTAACATCTAAAAGCCTTTCTACTAATACAGAATTATTTTTTGTGGTTTTAGTTATTGCTTTTTTGTTTTCAATAGAAAAAAGATTTCCTTATGCAAGCAAGTATATTGGGGAGCAGGGTTCCCTAAGAGGATGCAAGGGCTGAGTATTTTAAAACTCTTTTAAAAGACTCAATATTGTATTAAGTTACAGAGCTTAGACACTGCTGCTGTTGGTTTATGTGCAAAACTTATTCAAGTCACCATAATGATTTTGTGTAAAGCTTCTAGATTAAGTATTGAACACTGTTCATTTTATTTTAAAAAACCTTTAGGAGATAAAAGGATTTTTACCATGGGTATAAAACTGAACAGAACAAATAGGCAATATTCAAAGGGTGCTCATTTGCAGAACACAAGCTGGAATGGAATTTGGTTCTAAAATCAAACAATGTTATGTTAATTTGGAAATCCTGCAGGATGAGGCATGCAAACCATTTTTTCTACATTCCATAGGTTGAACCAGTATCAGCCCTTGCTGACCACAGTTACCAAGTTGTGTCACACCTGATACTCTTCTCTGGGATTTCAGCTGGAAATAAGTTCCTGCCAACTATTCACCCATCAGAGAGAGATACTATCATCAGAGAATGGGATGCTATCATCCTTCACTCAATTTTTAATGGTTCTAGACAAGGGTAAAGCCTTTGTAATGATCCCCTTTAAAAAGGAATTGGTGTAAGCATGTGCTTGCACATCAGAGGACCAGGACTAATCCCTGATCATGTAGATGAAAGACACCAAATGTAGAACAAAATCAAGGTCAGTGAAAGGCAACCAGGACACCACAAACTCTCCACTGATGATGGCAGCAGCTCAGTGCCTGAACACCTTGTGGTTCAGGAATTAGGGCAGTGCCATCTCCAGACCCATCTGCCTTATTCAGGATGGTAAGGGATCCCTCCCTGCATGCTGGGGGTTAGTGCCAAGGGGCTACTCAGGGGAGGGACCACTCTTGTCCATCCTCTCCCACCTTTCCTGCCTGGTATGATATTCAGCCTGAAGCCCTGAGCACCTTTGGTGACCCAGCTGTCACCATCTCGATGTTCTTAGATTAAATTTCTTGCAATACCAGGTCCCATGGTGGCATGCAAGAATGCGAAGTCTTAGTAATTCCTTTCCTTGTAAAAAAGTGTCAAGATATTGCTGAACATTTTCCTCTCCTCCTCTCCAGTGTTATTTGAGGTGCTAAGCTGGAGTTACACTGCACCTCCACAAGCTCTGCATACTAATGCAGCAGGTATTACCTGTTGTGCTTGTTTATCATGGAAATCTTTTTCTCTGCTGTCATTTGCAGCCCACCATAGGCAATCATAATTTCACAATGAAGACATGTATAATTGAGGTCATTACAGGGAGCAGCCTGGAATGAATATCTACGGATAAAACCTCACTGATGTAGCATGGCATCGAGACAATTTACCTGGTGATGTTGGACACCTGCCTTTGCTCATGCTGCACTACCTACAGAAACAGATTTCACGCTTTAAATAGTGCTTAATATCATTAATAACATCACTAACTAGATCTTTTCCCTTAAATCTAAAGAAAATATACATTTTAATGCATTGTTGACACCTTTAATCATTGCTACAGTTGTTCATGGATATCTTGCCTTGCTGAAACAGAATATCATAAAATTGCAGAGTGGCCTGGGTTGCAAGATCATCTCACTCCAGTCCCTTGCTGTGATCAGGGACACCTTCCACAAGACCAGGTTGCTCAGTGCCCCTCCAGCCTGGTCTGGAACATTTCCAGGGATGGGACATTCACACCTTCTCTGGGAATCCTGTGCCACCCTCACAGGAAAGAATTTCCCCATAATATTTAATCTACTCTTGTTCTATCTCTCAGGTCCTGCCTATGAGACAAGGCAATACTTTTCAAATCCTGTAACTCATCCTCAGAAGGGAGACAATGAACCAAAACATAGCCTTGTTTGATGTTCAACAGGAGAATGACTTTCAAAGAAAGTCTCCAGCACTGATTCTTGCCCCCAAATTAATGCAGAGAGACCTGTTTGTGAACTGAAGCATGGGTAACACAGCCCTAAATACATCGTGTTTCTCCAGCAATGGTTCAAGTCAGGGGTGATTTAATGGGATGGAAACTTTAGTGTCTACTTAATTCCCCAAGTCCTGCAGCTGTGTTTATGCACTGCATTAGTAAAATCTGTTTATTGCCTTGTGGCCATGAAGGTCAGTGGTGATTTTAGCATTTGTTTCAACAGATAAAAGAGTTCTCTAGCTGAACACATTCTCAGGTGAGGAGCTAACTGAATCCAGAAAACAAAAACAATTAATAGAACATAGTTTAAAAACAGGATATACCTTTTATAATTACTCTTTTCTCCAATAATTTTGATGAGATGTATTTGGCTTTGCATAGTTTGGAGAAATTTTAGACCCTCTTAATGCTGAGCCAACTGCAGCTAATTGATTTTAAAATGACCATGCTATTTGTGAGATGCATTTCTAAACATTAAAGTGAAGGTGAAGCTTGGCCAGTCCCAAGAAGGGACTCTGGTGATATTGCTGGGGACACACTGGGATGGAATGTGGGGAAACATAGGGATGGGATGTGGGGACACACTGGCATGGGATGTCACCTGGTTAGTCACAGCAGAGAGAGGCTAAAAGCAATGAAGGATGTTTCACACTGAGTCTGAATCTGTACAACATTGTATAATATGCTTATAAATTACTCATACTAGGATTTGATTTAGTTTCTACCCTACTCTACTGACCAAATAAATGAATTAGCAACAACCTCAGTACACAGATCACCCTGGGTTTGCATGCCTTTGCGCTGTTTTTTTTTAGGACTATCTCCAGAAGAAACATTGCCATGCCATCTCATTTTGCTGGTCATTAAGGTTCAACAAGCTGGTCTTACCCAGACACATTTGACATCTTCTCACCTGCCCAGAGTCAGGTGAAAGGATTATCCATCACCTAGTGAAAAAAACTCCATTTTCTGAATGCCAATTTAGAATTAGAGGAAAGCCAGTCATGCTACTAAATTTGTTTATGTTATTAATTAACGACCTTAGAGTTGTTAATGAACATGATTAAAGTAGTTCACAATTAATGAACCCAGAGAATTGCTACAGCTCCCACATCAGTTCAGTGCAGGTGACTGGGATGAGGTTTCTGGCTTTATAACCTGTGAAAAACACCACCAGCCAGGAGCTGGCTCTGCCTCTGGCCACCCTTGGCGTGACCCACCACTGCCCACCTGCCACTGTGGGACATCTCAGGAGCTTGGTGCCCCTCAAAAAGACATACCTCCAAGGACTGCAAGCTTAATTAGTGTGAAAAAGAAAATTATTTCTAAAGCTGAGTAGAAATGTTCATATCTCAGCTTTATTTCAGGTTCTTAATGCAATTTATAAGTTCTCAAGACTTTTTGTGGGCTACTTCAGAAAGCATTTTATTGTAAATTTTCTACTAAATTACTAATGGTGTTTTTTAAGTCATAAAAAGGCATGATTATGTATCTAGCAGAATTTAGTACCTGAAGCACTCCTCTGTCATGACTCTTGATGGCCACAGGCTATGACTCCCCGAGGTAGGTCCCTTACATTTGAAGCTAAACCCCATCTTCTTGTGGAATTCAAAATAAATGTGTGCAAGTCCCCATGACACTCAGCCCTGGCCTGGTGGTAAAGACACTGCCTCTCATCCCTACCTAGCCCATGTCACTGTGACTTTGAACAAATGTAAGAGAAAAACAGCTACTGAAATAATTAAATATTTTGATACCTTTTACTTTTCTTCAGCAACTGTGTCCATAAAATGCTATTGATGACATTTCCTAGAATAGTTTGGGTTGGAATAAATCTTCAAAGCTCATCTTGTCAACCCCTTCCCATGGGCAGGAACAACTTTCACTAGACCAAGTTGCTCAGAACAGTTGATTATTTATATAATGATAATATGCCACAGAAAATAAAGCATAACTTGAAAACAAAAATTAATGTCAGAGTTTGGGCCAGCTTCTAAGGGCAGAACTTCACAGAGACCACACTGTCCTGTTTCTGTGAAACACCTGCATGTTCCCCTCTGGAAGAGTGAAAGAATGCCCCAGAGGAAGATGAGCATCACTTCCAGCAGTTGGATTTGAGACATTCTGAGGATCAATTCAGATCCCCTGAACCTCAGATTTGGAGGCTGGTGCCATGTCTGAGAGGGTGCCCCAATCCCCTCCTGAGCCCACTTGGGACCCTGGGTCACCCTGCCTGGCTCAGTGATCTGCTCCAAGAACTGAGTAGAGAGAAACTCCAGGTGAGTGATTCTGAGCCACCTGCACTGGAAATGTCACATCTGGAGAGCCAAACTCTGTTCAAACAGCTGCTTAAACAATTATCTAAATTATACACAAAGTCCTCCTAAAAACAAGACATATTTAAGAAGTCCAGCTCTCTGATACCAATCTGTATTAAGCATATTCACATTGCTAATAAATTTGCTAAAAACTGTTTATATTGACTTTTCACCAAGCACAGCTTTTTAATGTACTTTATCCTAATGATCAATTTGTTTTCCTTTTTTTTTTTTTTAAAGGAAACAAGGAACACACTTTCCATCACAAAATCCCATCACTGTCCTCCTGCTACTAATCAGAGGGAGAACATTGAGTTTGTGCAGGAAGGGATAATTAATTCATTCTTGAAAGTACATGAATAAATATAAGTTGTTCAGTGCTTAATTATCAAATCTCCTGAGGGTAGTGATGGATTCATTATGTAAATAGGCATAAGTAGTCTATTTTAGAAAAAAGTTTACATAAAAGCATTTGTTTTTATTTTAAATTCCTATTTCCCACAGATTGAGAGCAATGCTGATATGATTAATTTCTGATAAAATATTCCCATGTTGTACCAAGAGTCTCCTCCTGAGATTGTAGCAGCCATGCATTTCCCCAGCCACTTTATTAATCTGAAAAGTAAAATTGGTAATGGTCTAACTGGCTCTCAGAAGTCTTTCAGGAGGTCATAGAATCACAGAATGGTTTTAGTTGGAAGGGACTTTAAAGTTCACCTCATTCCAGCCTCCCTGCCCTGGGCAAGGACACCTCCCTCCAGACCAGGCTGTTCCAAGCCCCATCCAGCCTGGCCTTGAACACCTCCAGCTTCTCTGGGCAACCTGTTCCCACCAGTTTAACATGAGACTCAAAAGACTTGTCTCTTTTTCTTAAAAACAGTCAAAAATCACACTACAAGGTCCTCCTCTGCCTCTTTCCAAATAACTGTGAGAGAACAGAATTAAAATCTCTGACTGACCCCACCAAAAAATAAAGAACATTATGAGTTATGAGTTTTTGGGGACAGATGTGAAGTGTTGCAGCTGATCTCTGAGTTTCACATTTTCTATCCTACTGGGACTGTAAGACACAATTAGCATCAGTTGTTTCATTGCCAAAAAAGCAATAGTTGTTTCTTTTAAAAGGTTTATTTCAGTATTTTTAGAAATTAAAAAGTTTCTCCAAATCCAGAAATTCCTTAGCGTTGAGACTGGGAACTCTTTAGCACAGGCAGGTTCTGTCAAAACAACAAGACTTTGAACAGCCACAATCTATATTTAAACTATGGGATTTCAGAGTTTCAGAGAAAAAAAACATACAAAACCACTAAACTTATTTTTGTAACTTTTCTAAGTTACAATAGCTGAACTGATTTATATCTGATTTAAGGCAGAAGATGATAGCTTCTAGAGGATGTGGCACGCCAAGTTTCTCCCTGGAGTGAATTTTTATGGATGCTCTATAAACCCCTAGGGTTTATCATGGAAATTCTGTCAGAACATTAAGTTCAACATGACTCGTGGGAACCACTAAGATGTGTACAGAAATTACTTCAAATGTAGAGACAAGTCAGGCCATGGGCTATTTGGGGTTCAAGAAACATTCACATATAATTTACAACCTCTGAGTCATCAAAAATGGCCTTATCAAACTGCTCTGATCTTTCACTCTCTGTCCATTTTCCTTTGAGTTCCTGGCCAGCATTATGCAATGAATGTGATGCATGGAAAAATGGATGAACCAGGAAACAAGGATCCTGGAAACTAACCTTGCACTTCTTCTAAACCACAGATTAAGACTTTTTAAAAAGCATCCCAAGCATTTAAAATCAAGTATGCATGTTTCTTTCACATTCCCACATTTACTGCACTTCTAAATAACCAAATCAGGGCGAGCACACCTTTGGAGTTGTAAATAAGCATTAGTAATGTTTTTCATGGAGCTTTCATTGCTTTCTATGGATGACTGCAAATTTAGCTACGGTGATTATCTGGATTTTGCATCTTTCCTAACTGAAACTACATTCACAATGCTTAATAAATGCAAGGACTCTGCTCTCCTGTGCTCCTGCCAATTCCAAGACACAACCTGACATACTTCGGGTTGGATGGGGCTTGGAGTAACCTGGTCTAGTGGAAGGTGTCCCTGTCCATGGCAGTGGGGCTGGAGCTGGATGATCTTTGAGGACCCTTCCAACCCAAACCAGCTGTGATGCATTTCTTCTCATCCTGAGGTGCTGCTGGTCCTGCCCTGCAAGGTGACCAGTTTAATGTGTGCTGCAATGATGTACCAGCCTGGAGATGGCACAAACAGCACAAATATGACCAGTGGGGATCCTGCAAGGTTACAGCAAGGTTGCTCTGCAGCAACATTTATCCAGCTAACATCTTGCATTTTCAAAACACATTAGTTGGTAAAAACTTTGGCATCAGCATTCTCACCATGTCCTGCCCTTATTCAGAACCACCTGACTGAACTTAATGATAAAGTCAGGAATGTGCAGAGGAACAGCAAAGAACCAGGTAATTCAATGACATTTCTTTCTGGAGAGGATGGTGCAGGGAAAGCAGAAAGCAAAGTACAGTTCCTAAGGGAAGTCCCTGGTTTCCTGCTATCAGCAGGAAACATAGCATTGTTTTTTGTGGGCAGGTTTTGTTCTGCTTAAACCCTCCTCTGCAGAGAAGACCCTTTAACTGGCTAATTCATCAGAACTCCAGTGCAATGCAGGGCAGGCAGCTGGGACCTTGGTACAAGATGTGGAATCAAGGTGGACAAAAAAGGTTTGGAAGGAACCAGTAAGGAATGGGTAAGTACAGCCACCAAAGTGGCTTCTTCAGTGGAGCAGAAATCTCTGCAGAGAGCTCCAGAGAGAGTGTCAGATTTAATCTTTGTCTAGACAGTTAAACCCTACTCTGCCTCAATTTCCCCCGTATGAAACCTCTCCAGGACATTCTAGGAATAAGGTGTCTGAAAAGATTTCCTGGACCATGATAACAGGGGTCACACAAATACCCACAAGCATGTTGGATTTCTTATTAAAGCCCCTCTGAGGTTCACAGATAAAATCCACATATAAAACTGAAATTTAATTACACAAAAATACTTTGAAGCTGAGATTTGAAGCCTCTGCTGCAAGAAACTTGAATTTCAGTAAAAAAATGATAAATGCTGCATCCTTGAAAGTAACGGGAAAAACAAATCACCTGGACTACCATATTAAAAAGCATATTGAAAAGCAAGATATGCTGGCAAAATGTGGCCAGCTGCACTTTGTGTACCAACCTGACACCAGCATCTTGAAACTTTTACATCTGCAGAGAAAAATGATTTATGGAAGCTGTTCTTTATCATTCAGGCTTATAAGTCTTATGTCACATAAAACCCCTTGGCACTGGAAGAAATTCTGATTGTGATGGGAAGCGGCTGCAGGAGGGGGAGCAGTGACAGCCTCCACCACCTGGGCTGCCCAGCACCCTTCTCATTCTGTTGGCATACACCAGCTTGCACAGAACAGACAGGACTTAGTTAGAGAGCAGCTATTCAACAATTTTATTTTTCTTATCTCATATCCTCAACCCTATTTTCAACTATTCAAATGCAGCTCTGAAGGCAGAAATGATTCATTGCTCCCTGGATTTTTCTGTAACACCCTTCACCATTAAATCGTCTTCAGAAATGCTCGTGAGCACCTTTGACATGTTTGCTTTAGCTGAGTTATGTGGCCTCAGAGAGGGATTACTTGCCATAAAGAACTTTTTAGCCCTTCTGCCTCATTTCTGCTCAGCATGCTCCCAGCTCTGACCTGTCCAAAATCTCCCATTCCTGCTGAGCTTCAGTCACCCCACCTCAGTGAGTGTAACTGTGACTGACAGCCCTCACCAGTCACCCCATGGACAGCTGGGGCCCATCTCCCCTCCCCACAGCCACAGCAGAGATTTGCATCCCCTCCAGATTTGCTGCCTCCCAGGTCCAGCAGAGGCTGATGGAACAAAGCATGGCCTGCTCCTGCTCCTGTCTCTGCAGGGATAGCCCCCACCACTTCTCAGCAAAGGAATTTTCTGCCAAAACCAGAGCTTTTCCTGGAGTCTGTGCAATCTTCACCTGAGTTTGCATCTCAGAACTTGGCCCCACTTGTGCTGTGCCAAACCCCCCGAGTGCTCAGCCCACCTCTGCTCTCCAGAACACCAGCCTGCTTCAACAGTATTTCATCAACACTTCCAACCAACAGTACTTAAAATCATAGAACCACAGAATGGTTTGGGTTGGAAGAGACCTCAAAGAGCAACCAGTTCCACCCCCCCTGCACCTTTCACCAGACCAGCTTGCCCCAACTTCGTCTTGAACATTTCCAGTGACTTGGCCACTATAGCTTCTCTCTAATGGGCACATTTCCATTCCTCCTTCCTATGAAAATATATTTTAATTTTTTCCTATATTTTAGTTGTTTCCTTCTCAATAGTCATCAATTGTATCTCATTATCTCTTTGTGTGTGACATTAAATGGCTCTGTGCTACCCACCACCTTCTCCCTGTACAAGCGACTAAAGACCACAGCACAGAGATTTCTCTGTACTGAAAGAACAGGATCCTAGATCCTACCATTTTGGTGAGGGCTGCTAATATTGACTTTTTAGGTCAATTGCAGTATACATGCCTTGTTTACATTTAATGATCACAAATTAAAATCAGCTCAACGAACCGAACATTTGAGGAATGCATGGTGCACTATATATAATGAATTACTGTTGATTAAATCTATAAATTAAGTATCAACACAATCTTTAAATATACATTTGATTTAAAACATACCAGAAACCCAGTGAGCCAAATGAAAGACTGTTTAATGCTAAGTTATTTGCCAGCATAGCCACCATATGCCAAACACCACAAATAACAGTATTCATCACATCAAGAGTCTAGAGACAGTTTCTTTTTAAGATCTTTAGCATAGCACTCATCACAAATATTGTCAGCCAGATGCTCTGTTTTCCCAAGAAATAATGCATGCTTAATGTGAAGAAGAGCCCAGAAATTCTTTCAGAATGCATGACCATGTGCACATCACAACAACCATGTCACAGAAGCAGTTAAATGGTGTCCATCCTCAGAGATGGTTCCTGGCTGAACATGAGCCTTCCTCACCTGCTCCAACGAGCCCTTTCTCTGGGGCTCCTTTATGAAGAGACACAGAAACAACATCCACAATATATTTATTTACCCACCAAAGGTCAGATACAAATTAGTACATCATAAAGAGCCAAAACACCAGCCCTGCAATTGCTTTTGAAATATTTAAGTTAAACCTTGGTGACAAGAAAACTACTGAAATCAACATTCAAATGTAGTTACTGCTTACAATGGTAATGCCAAAGTTAAAAACTTCCAGTGCAAAACCCTCAGCCAATACAAGTATTAATAAGATCAGTGGTTGACTTGTAGATGCCAGTATTTATTATCCATTCTGTAAATTATGGCTTTGCTAACAAAATGATTTTCACAAACACAACATGACATTCATTCAGTAAGATATGACACATACCTGCAGGGCATGCAGTGAAAAGCCTTCTGCTGTATTTTAATTGATGCATAGTCCTTTGTGGCTTATACCCCTTCAAAGTAATCAAACTCTACATTTTTAATTGGTTCAACTGTGTTATTATTAATTTGGTAAACAATTAATGGTAATTTATGGAGCTATTATTTCATTAGTCCCAATGCTGTAATAGTGCCACACATGATGCCTGCCAAGGTTTGGTTTGGATTCTACACGTGAGCCACAGACATCAAAAGGGCCCGACCATGGCCAGGGCTTCACAGGGTAAAGCCGTATTCAAAAAGATATTAAAATATTTTAGAAATGCAGGCCATGCCCTAGAGAGCTGCAATGAAAATATGGACAAAGCCAGAAGACGGAATGGAAAATCAGGCATAGTTAGAGAAAATTACTTGTGTTGAGCAGAGCAAGCCTTCTCTCCCTACTCCTGAGCTGTACTGACAAATCCCCAAAAAAGTCATAAACTAGTGAGGGAAAAATTGTTTCTTCTTGCCAAATTCTGATTTTGTGTCTTTTCACTCTGGTGACCAACTCACCTACCAGTACTTGGGATTTCTCTGTCTCTGGCAAGACCCCAGGTGAATGAGTGAATGTTCCTGTCAGTGGAACACACAGAGTGCTCCTGTCAATAATTCTAGATGGAAGGGATTTAATAAGCATTAGCTAGATTATGCTATTTGAACAGGTGACATGAATATTCTTTCATCTTTCTTATGTTTCATCTTTTGCCAAAATCCTAATTTCTCTATATTTTCTGCCATTTTCTCCCTTCTCCTTACTAAGACTACATTGAGCAAGGCAGCAAAATGCCAACACATGGAATTGAAAAGATTGCCTCTGATCCTACAAAAAGGGCATTCTGTAAGAGAAAATGCCTCCAACTAGTGGCAAAAGCTGAGAGACACTGCTTTTTAGTCCAGGTCAGATCAAGGAGGATGTAGTTTTCCACCCCGATTTCATTATAAGAAGGAGATGACAGTGCTCCTGCCATGAGTCAGGCAAACCTCACCTCCAACCATGGGCAGGATGAACTTTTCAGGAAAAATCCCTCAGACATTCTGCAAAGCAGTGCTTGGATTACACAGGCTCACAGCACAGCAGGGTTGTGGTAATCCTTGATAAACCTCATCAGATATGTTGGAACAAAAGTGTAGGATGAAGCCTGTCCCTGTTCCTGAAAATGAAAAGCATCAGTGGTACCTCAAGGTGTGCACCAAGGGCTGACTTCCACAGGCATCCCTGTTCTTTGCTCCACCTAAAACTATTCCTGTAATTTTAAATCCCCCTGCTGAAGATATGACTGTCTCACTTAAGGCACTGCAAATCAGAAACTCTCAGTGTAAATCAAAAACAACAAGGAAACATCAAGGATGAAGTCAGGGACACACTGTGAAAAAAGGCTCTTAATGATTCAGAGTAATATATTTAACAAACTGCAGTTCTCATGCAGTTTATTAATGTTTTGTTTGCTTAAACATCAAACAAAACATTCATAAACTGCAGCAGAACTGCTCCTTTCAGGCTGAATGGGGCTTCTATTCCCAAGTTATGGAAGCTAGTGATTGAAGGAAGGAGAAAAGCCAAGGACACTAACACAGGGCCAACAGCGCTCCCTAATATTTTCATGCAGAGAGGCACAGAAATGCTGATCTTTCGTGATCCTGCCTACTGTTGTCACCTAGTTAATCAACTTTTCCCTACCTTCTCTTAGCAATATCTGAGGGAGAGAACTGCTCACTGGAATTTGTTGTGTGTTTGAAGCATCCTTATCTGCTGCAGGGTTACAGAGGTTGGTAAAACGGACAGAGATCTTTTCTTCCTGATCTCCCATTAATGTAAGGCACATCAGCCTTGTACATGCTTGAAGAACACTCCAAGGAGAAGTCTGACTGCCCCACCTGCCAGAGCACTACTTGTGCAGGAGAGACCTGCATGGGACAGTATCTTGGGGACACCTCAGGTCTAAAGCAGTCTCACTTCAGGACTATGGCGATTACATCACTGAATCTTATGGTTTGCTGCAACTTGCGCTGAGAGACACAAACCTGCATTTGCTCAGGGCATGAACAGCATCCAATGTCCAAGAACTCAAAAGAGCATTTCATGAGAGAAGAGGATGTGAGTTGTTTATGCTTGATGATCATCGACACCAAGTGGGAGAAGCTGGCATTTGCCCAGGATGTCAAGGTTAACGACCCTTCTATTACAAAAAAATTTTATGGGTGAATCTGAAATGACTACAGATGGTCAGGTGTTGATTTTGTGTGTCCTTTGAAAGACAGTACTGTCAGCAAAACAGTGCCTTCTAACCAAATTCTGAAGTTCAATCCTCTGTCAGCAAGGAAGAGTGCTGGCTCTTTGACTCATCAAAATACTGTTTCTTTAGTTACCTCTAGTGACTTTCCATTTGAGTACTGCTCTGTGGCTGGCTCACCAAGACAAGAATATCTGCACAATTCATAGCTGGGTTTTTTTTTTCTCTCCCCAGTAATATTCCTTTATGGAAAGAATGTAAAAATCCTTGCTTTACAGATGGTGAGGTGAAGCAGAGACAGACGTTATTTAGCTGCAGTTACACAGCGTATCTGAACCAGAACCAGACACATGCCTTATTTCCCAAGGTTACTCTTCCAGCCTCTCTGAGATTACTTTATAATCCCATTATGGGTGGAAGAGCAATGTACACACAGCTGCCTCCTTGGACTGCTCCTCTTAAAGTGTGAGCAAGGTGTGAGTTCTCAGTGATCGTCATGCCCTGTTTTGGCCACGGCTCCTGTGGGGCTTTGCAGAAGGGCAGAGTGAGGACAGTGACCATGGAACCTGAAAAAACAGCCTCAGAGGAGACTGGGGGCTGGGCTAAAATACACAACCACTGAACTAACAGCCTAACACCACAAGAAATGTCAGCTTAAGACTTTCTGCCCCTTCATGCTGTTACATTACACTTATAAGTCATCTGAGCTGGTATTGCTGGAGTCTTTTGATCCTTGCTCAGCTTTTCTATGTGCTCTGAAGACAAGCTCCCCCTCTCAAAAGAAAAACAGGATGTGCCATCCTATGACAATACCTTTCCTGCTTATTTCCTACTTCAGGTAGAAGCTTTTCTTTGTCCCCAGCTCTCATTGAGAAGATGGCCCTATGTCCTAGGGAGGGTGTGGTCCCAGCACCACTGCAGTGGAGTGCTCTGCTCCTCCTGGGCTCCCTCCCAGCCTCATCATCCCAGTATTGGTGTCACATTTATCAGTGAGTGATCCACACAAACAGAAAATACAATAGACTAACTCATTTATTTCCACTTGTTATTGATGACCTTTCACGACTTTCACAACTCCGCCTCGCTCTAACACTCATGAGTTATGGGGTCATCCGTAACTCAAGGAAATAAATGAAGTTTCCCATCAGCCTTTTGTATATCCCCATTTATTACCTTTTTTATGACCAACCTTTAAAGTTTTATCCCCTAGTATCTTGTTTTACAGTGGCGTAACATTCGGATGCAGGGATGTATATGAATCAGGCCAAAGCATTTTGGTTGGGTTGGGTTTCACTGGAGAAGAGCTATGGTCATCCATAGGTACAAGGGCTAATGTTTCCACACCCAGACCATGTCTGAGCCTCTACAATGAAATTATGCTAATGCTCAGGCTCCTTTGTTTCTACTAAATGAGATATAGTGTTTTTTTATGACTAATTCACCTCAAGATCATTAGTGGAACAAGCTTATCCATAGAAATAACAAGATGAATAATATAAATTATTGGTTCAAAGGTTTGGAGATGTTTGAGAGCTACAGCTAGAGGGTATGATGTGTACACAGTGTTGCCTACAACATGCTGAATAGTAATCCTTTTAAAAACTTCAGGTGCAGCATTTCTGAGCAAGTGCAGTGCTGCTTTACAGAATACCTTTTGTCTTTGACCCATCAGTAAAATGCCAGAATACTTAAATCAGATGGTATAGTAAGTCTCAAGGTAATACCTAAAATTCTTTGTATTTATCACAGGAGATACTGTGCCCTAGATGCTTCAATGACCAGTTCTGTGGCACAGGGCTGCCTCTGTGTACACCCTCATGGCTGTGCCAATTCCCACAGAGGTGCTGCAGCTCCCTTGAGACCATGATCATAAAACATAAATTAAGCCATGGTCAGTGCTGTCCTGGGGACAGCCATCCACGAGGTTGTGGGGAGAAATGTGAAGCTGGACTTGCTGGACACGGGACAAGTGATGTCCCTTCTCCATGCAACAGGAAACCACCAAGGTCTAGAATCATAGAATTGTTCAGATTGGAAAAGACCTCTGAGATCACCAAGCCCAAATGTCAACTCAGCACCACTACAACATTTACCACCCTATTCACACAGTTTTTGAACCCTTTCAGGAATGGTGACCCCACCACTTTTCTGGACAGCCTGTTCCAGAGCTTGACAACCCTCTCCATTAATAACTTTCCTTTAATAAGTCATCTAAACCTTTCCTGGCACAACTCGAGGTCACTGAGGTCAAGCAGTTTCCTGAAGAGTGACATAGATTAAACCATGAAGAAGACTAGAGCTGTCTTCCAGAAGTCTTATATGACAAAGAAGCTGCAGGTGCAGCCATCAGGTGCTGCTCAGTGCAGGCAAAGGTGAAATAACCAGCCCCAAGCACAGAGCCCATGGCAGGAGCAGCTGCTGACTGAGGCACTCGTGCAAATCTTGGCAGGACATGAGGGTTAATTTATTCATCTATTATGAACCAGAGACCACCAGTCTCACACAGCAAGAAAGTCAAATCAAAGGTAGTATGCCATGAGAAGGCAAACAAAACCTTGTGACTTGTCTTTTTGATTGCTATCTACAGGCAGTCAAAGCAAGGAGCAGTGTCACTGCTCTGTCAAACAGATACTACAGCCCCAGAACCAGCCCAAGATCAGAAAGGTTGAGGGTAGGGCATAAATGAAGGACAATTCCTCTTAAGTTATGAGGAAAATACTGAAACTGCCCACTGAGGCTTTCAAAAAGTGAAAGAATTGGAGACCTGATAATACTGATATATTGCCACACTTCCAAGGAGTAAGAGAGTGCTATAATAAGGAAATATGGTCAGACTTCAGAACCCAGAGCAGCCTCACAAAATAAAACAAACAGACCTTCAAAATATTTTTCAGGCAATTAACTGAAGTCAAGAATATGGAAGGAGCACTGCCTTCTTTTCAAAGGGAAAGCTAGAAAAGAAATTGAAAAGACAAGAAATTGTCTCTGAATTAGGACCGAATTCCACAGCTCAGGGGACCCTCTTCTACTGACTTTGTGGAAAATAATTTACTCTACAAATTCAAGTGTAATGTCCTTCCTTAGACCCAAATGAATTTCCACCCTACCTGGACTGCAGCAAGCTCCCCAGCCCCAGTTCATGCTGAAGGGCTTATTCCACCCAGATCAGAAGGTGGAGGAAAGAGGGGACAGGGGACTTGTGCCAACCTTGAACCATGCCTGTGACCTGATCCTAGAAAAAGAATGTAAGAACCATGATTCCCTCCCTGAAAGGATTGAAAATGAAAGAATAGCATGTGCTTAAATAACCACAGCTCTTGGGAACAAAAATCAGGAATACAATCCTCTTCTCATAAGAAAATCACACTTGTTTCACTTGTACTGGGAAAAAGCATTTCCTCAATATTCTTTCTTTGTAAAACTATTCCTTGCTTTGCCAACCAGCAGCTTCCCAAGTAACATTTCCCTGCAAGTCCAGGTAGCAAGGGTCTGGAGGAGCTGAGCAGCAGAGGACATGGCTTGCTGAAGACTTTATTGGCAGTAGGGTAGAAGTCTTTTACAATCCTTCACAGGTGAAGGGGGAAAACTCAATAAGATTCACTACCATTATTGAGTATAGTTATTAGCTTTGAACGTTTTCTAAAGTAAGCCTGTCATTAAGACGAATGTCTTGGTAATGGTAGGAATTTCCCAACTGAAGCATTAAAAATCCTGTAACGCCTGCATCATTAGCTGACTTGGAAGGCTCCTCCACCCTCTCCAGCCTCATGTTACAATGATCAGTGCCACCTTCAACTCCATTCATCTGCTCCCCATCCACCCTGGAGCCTTTCCCATCATGATTCCTGCTCTTCACAAAGCCTCTCATGGCTCTGTGTGGGTCCTTTCTGTCTGCAGACAAGGAGGATTTCTGCACTAACCTGGAGTGAAGGAGAACAACTTTAGAAAAATTATGTCACCTCCACAACTGAACTTCCTATGTAAGGAAAAGACAACCAGAAAAAAATGGGGAAAACCATGTTCTCCTGAAAATACAGCCCAATCATCAGCTAGATCTTGTCCAAGGCTGTGCCCCTCTGCAGCTCTAACCTCTTCTTCAGCCTGCTCCTGCAGCTCCCCATAACAATATCCTCAAAACCCCCTTTTCCATATCCCAGCTTAATCAGCCTTCATTTGTTGTCATTTATACACCAAAATGACACTATCCAAAACAACAGAATAGGTGGCTCCTAACAGATGTGATCTACAAGGCAGGATTTTGAAACTGGAGGTGTCCTCTATAATGAACACAGAAAAAGTTGGAGGTATCCATCTCTGACTTGTGGAGGCAGTGAAAGCCCCAAGTAGCCACAGTATTGATTTAAGCCCTTCAGTCAGATGTCCTGGATGAGGTGGTATGAAAAACAGGTGCCTCAGGACACACTTACATCACCTTTCTGTAAATAAAACCCACATTTTCCATTACAAAATGCAATAAAAGTAAATAAATATTTTATAGCCCTGAGGGGAGCTGACACTTTTTTTCTCCCTGCTAGGGTGATGCCAGCTTTGTACTCCCTGTTTCAGTACAACAGAAGTAAATATTTTCAGTATTTGTATAAGCTATCCATGGAATTCAGGTTCATACCACGTGTTTGCCAGCATGTATCACAGAAAGGGTCAGCATTAGGAAAAAATGATGACTTATTGAAATTATTTAACATTTTATACCTGTAAATCATGATTCCTGTTTTCCATAGCTTGACTTTTGAATTTACCCTGATAATCAAAGCTTTCATTTTGACAGAGGCATCACTGAGCCTCTGCTCTGGTAATACCACCTGATGACAGCAGAGATCACCCTGACATCGAAATGACCTTGGCAAAGTGACTTCTGTTGAAATAACTGGGCTTTCCAGGTTCTTCTCAAAATAACAGAAATACATCTTCTGTAATGTAATTTAAGAACTAGCTACTAGGCTGTGGGTAGTTTTGATTTTATTGATATTAGTTTAGTGAATGCTGTATATTGTAAAACTGATAGAGTGGGAAAATGACTTCACTAGATTATCAAATTTGATGGAGCTGGTAGCTGACTGCAAACATAAGTATAGGAACTATCTCCTAAGAAGGTACTCAGTATTTCATTGTGGATTTTTTAATGTTTCATATTCAGAACAACCTAAAACAGCGGCCCTGAAAACAATAAAATATGCTTGTGCAATACTGCCATTTATGTGCAGTTACACTTCATTATCCCTGTAATCTAACATGGTGGCTCAAAAGGAGAAGGCGAACATTTTCTGAGTGATTTAGCAGGATGCTTTAATGATGTATTGAAAATGAACATTGACCCTATGTAATAGGTGCTAAACTGACACTCTTAAAGCACTCCATCCGTTTCACTCAGACTGACTATCCCCCTTAAATCATTGCTGTGTCATTTTTATGATGCAGATCCATCTACTGAGACTATGGGACTGTGAAATGTCATGAAAAAAGCAATAAGAAAAAAAATAAAATTAAGTTGCAGGTGGCAAGTATTAGCATTTCAAATATGTTCTGTTGCATCACACTATTATTCCATCTCTGTCAAGGGGCAACAAGATTCAATTCTCACCTTGAACAGCCCGTGTTGTTGAATGCATTAGCTCAGAGCACGAGAAGCTCCTGTGCCAGCTGAAGGGCATTTTAAAATAAAGGTAAAATATATTTAGGACTAAATTTGATAGTACACAAGGGTCAGCCTCCACCTCAGAGAACAAAGCCACAATTCCTTCTTTTCTTCCCTGTTGCGTTCCTTGGCTCCCAGGCTTTTTACAAATTAAAGCCTTGAAACATTTTGCTCACCAGAAAAGCTGAAATAAAAGGCAGAGGGTCAAGGAGTTAATTGCAATCCTAAAGGTCAGGCTCTGCAGCTGGCAGGGCTGGCACTGTTTATGCAGTGCAGACCGAGGACATCAGGACAGCGCAAAAGTGGATCCCCTCAGCTCATTTCTAAATCCAGCTTTAAGCTGAAGGGAGACACCTGACTCCAAGTGCAGCCCAACTGCCAGGTTTAAATCCAGTACTGCAAAACATCCAGTATTAAACCTTTACACTGTAGTAGTAATATATTTTTTTTTCTGCAGCAGGGACTAAACACTGGGCATTTTTCTAATCTTATTACCAAAAGCTGCTGAGCAATTCTTAACGCAACTTCCAGAAAGCAAATAAAAAACTACAAATTCATTTTCAGCAGGTTCCTGGCATAGAGCATTTCAGCACCAATGGATTTGGATTGGCAAAGGCGGGACTGGAAAGAAAGTGTCTATGGGAAGCACTGAGTGGATTCTGCTCCCAGCCTCATGAACAAGGCACATGGACACCTAGAGCCCTACAGCAGTTGAGCAGGAGTGGAAAGCTTCATATTTTTTCCCAAACTCTCCTCTTTTCTTGCCTCATTTGCCCTTTCATGGCTCCTTCTGAAACCACATTATAATTTCAAAGCCTTGTCCCTATTCACCTCCTAAGAAGTCCTCTCCTCGTATCTCAAGTTTTGCATCTCTCCTCCCCGTGACCAACACTGTTCATTCCACACAACTCATCACAGGCTGGGCTTCTTCAACCTGGAGAAGAGAAGGCTCCAGGAAGATCTTAGAGCCCCTTCCAGTGCCTAGAGGGAGTGACAAGAGAGCTGGAGAGGGACTTTGGACAAGGGCATGGAGTGACAGGGTAAGGGGGATTGGCTTTAAATTGGAGGAGAGTGGGTTTAGGTATTACTGAGATATTTAGAAGAAACTCTTCCCTGTGAGGGTGGTAAGGCCCTGGCACAGGCTGCCCAGAGAAGCTGGGGCTGCCCCATCCCTGGAAGTGTTCAAGGCCAGGCTGGACAGGGCTTGAAACAACCAGGTCTAGTGGAAGGTGTCCCTGCCCATGGCAGGGGTTTGGAATGAAATGAGCTTTAAGCTCCCCTCCAACCCAAACCATTCTGCAATTCTGTGACCATTGAGGATGCAGCTGGACCACAGGACCCACTGTAGGATCCTTTTGGATCCTACAGCCTCCTGCTGCCCCTGCACCTCCAACAGAGGCAGCTTCAGTGATCTGAACAAGGATTCAAAGTCTGTCAGTGACGAGGGGGTTGGAGCTATTTCCACTGCTCACAATTAAATTTATTTTATTTACTTCTAACTGCAAATCTGGCATACATTGATTTTCAAGGGCTTGAACTGGTAGCCTCTGATGCTCCCAGTATTTGAATGTGTGAATTCCTGTATCTATAGATGAACACAAGCTTACACACTCCTAAAGCACACATCAGTTTAGACACTTCCCCCTAAACCTGTTCCATTCCCAGTTGGAAATGCACAATAAACACTCTTGCTTTGCCTATTTGTGCAATGACTGAATTGGGAGTGATTCACTCCTACAGTAAGGAATTTGCAAAACACATTGTAACTGTTTACTATATCAAACAGCTTAAATTATGACTGCACTTTATCTTTCCATTCACAGAAGGCTGGCTCTTCCTTCACAGGCTTTCATCTAACAGGATTCTGAGTGTGCTGCTTCTCCCGTGACTGGGAGCAGGAGTCTTCAGTCAGCAATTTCTCTCCTGGAATAGGTTTTATTTCTGTGGGTTCTGGAGTATGAGTTACTCAGCAGTAAATAAGCACTAACCAAGCTGGGGCGATTAAAGATCAATTAAGGCACAATAAATTTTATAACAGATTGTGGCAACAGAAGGTTTCTGTGCTTCTTGGCCTAAGGACTGAACCTCATAGCACTGGAAAAGTCAAATGATGAACAGTTTTTCTCATTTTCTTGGATTACTCAATGGAAGAAGGTTTATTTGGTTACAGTAAGGAGGAAAAATGTGAAGAAGGAAGGCGGAGGGTGGGAAGAGACCAGTACTCTCCATGCTGTGCTACTGGCACAGCATATTGTCCTTCAGTTCCCTGAGGAATGCAGTTGAAGTTGTGTCCTTTACTCCTACTGAAGTCAAGCAGGAAAGTCCATTCCAAGACTTACATAAATATAAAATATTATATATGTCACATATGAAATGACTGACTTCAAAGGCAGCTGCATTTCTGCTAACAAGAAGCTGACAAGGTACCTAACACTAAGCAAGGCCAATGGTCAGAGTGATATTTTTCCTACCTGAAGCTTTCCTAGCAAATGCTTTACCTGCCAGTAATTAGCAGGAGGGGTGATTGAATTGTATGAGCTCTAGGAAAGCACAGGACAGGGCTGTTTAAGTGAGTCATCAAATCTCCAGGGTGAACAAAAGTAATCTCCATCATACTGGAGTCAAGCTGCTTGCTAACTACATCCCCTGCTGCTCAGGTAAGTCACCCAGGGAGTCACCAGGGCACATCAACAAGTTCAACTAATTCAGCAACACCAGCAAAACCCTCTCACTCACTCCAGAGGATTTTAGCTCTGATGCTGAGTACCCAGTCCTCTCCCAGAGGAAACTGGGATGGAACTAAGGTTTTTCCGTGTGACCATTACCTGAGTATTCTGGTAGCCTTATACAAAATATATTCTAGCTAATGACTGCACTTAAGGTGGTCCCCAGTACTGCTGAAGAAACATTTGAAACTGACAACAAACACTTCAAGCACACATCAGAGAGGAGCTTTATGATTCCACAGAGCCAAACAGCAGCAAATTACTTGCCCATTTTTGAGAATCAACAGGACATATATACATTATGGGCCCTTTACCCAGCACCAGTATTAGTATTTCAGATGACTCAGGTTTTAAATATATTTTATTATCCTAATATTCTTATTATTGTAATATATTAGTCAGATTAGATTACAATTCAATTAAAAATTTCATCTGGAGATAATTAATTCCATTCTCATTACTAGTGGAACATTGTAGCCTTGTTAGCATTTTCATACAGCAATGCAACTTGCAGTACTACTGCAGAAATTTCATCCCTTGACTGCCATTGGAAGAGCTGGATATAACTTGCTTTGCATTTTTTCTGCCCTATGCTGAGGGAATGCTTAAACTGGGAGTTTGTTAATGTATCAGCATGTGATTGTGTTGGGTGATGCACCCAGGACCAGCATCAGGGTGGAAGCAGAGTGGATGGACATGGGGCCCTCCCAGGCAGCTTACATTCATAATGACCCCAGGGAACAGCAGGATGTGTAGGCAATAATAAGAATATTAGGATGATAAAATGGTATTTAAATATTAAATGCTTAAAAGCAGTAATGGATAAAAGGCCTTCAGCAAGTTATTCCAAGATTTTCAAAAGTCTTCTGGTTATACAGGGGGCTGAGGGACAAAGTGCAAATTGAAGATAGATGCCTGCTAGGAAAAGGCTGCTGATAGAAGTGCAGCCGTGATAAGCCACAGCAGCAAATCTGCCTTGTCCACATGCCATTTATAGGGGCATAAAATGAGCTTTGCTGCTACAGCTTATGCCAGCCCTCAATGAAATACCTATCCTGGCAAAATACAAATGTGCTGAGTCCAATGCATCGATGCTGGGGTTATTTAAGGTATGAAAATATTACAAAAAACCTTCTACCCTGGAAGGGAAGAGTGTGTTCTGATCAGTGGTCTCACTCTCTGCAATGAAAAATAACCAGAGACAGTTTCTGTGCTGGAATAACTTCATGCAAATTAGAAAAAGAAGAAAAGTGCTGGTTTTAATTCTAGTTAGCAAGTCAATGGCATCACACCATGTCCCTCAACACTGGCTGGACATCCATGGACATGAGGAGGTTGGACAGAGGGGTGAGTGACATCTTTGGTCCCTGATTTTGAGAACACCAGGTTGCAATCACCCCAGGGCAGGGGTGCAGAGCACCTGACAATCTCCCAGCACACAGGGAAGCCCAGCTGCATCCCACATCAGGTTTGGAGGGTGAGGATGTTGCACAGCTTGAGCAACAAGATGCACACACTTGTTGTTCTTAACTGATGAAGGGCACTTCATGGTAATTTGCATCAGATATTTTAAAAATGCATGTTAATGAGTTTCTGTAAGCTGGAATCTTGCAGGTGTCAGGAGAGAACACATGGACTGAGCAGAACAGTGTTATTTCTGCTGCTGGGGTTTAGACACAAGGTTTACCAGACCTCCTCCCACCCCCACCCCTCGCCTGCTGTGGTGACCAGGGCTGAGGTATTTCCCTGCTCTTTACTAATTAGAGGTAGATAATCACTCTGACAGTGAAAAATGCTACTGAACACAGTAAATTTAATATTACAAATATTATAGTGTGGTTTTTACTGCTGGGTCAGAACCCTCTGTAGCACATTCAGCACTTAGATTATGAAGGAAAGTTTTAAGAGATTTTCCTTGTAAAAAGAAACAAACCCCAGAAAAGGTTACTCAAAAGCTCATGGATCTAATTAACAGACTGCTGCTTAAGCCAAGCACACCTCCAAATTTCTGGTTATATTCTTGCATTGTGTTTAAATTCCAGCAGTACATGTAAAGCAGCAATTTAGCATTAACACCCTGCTGGATATTACAGACTTACTTTCATTTAGTTTGCAGGAATACAGAGAAACCCCAAATCCAGGAACAAATACTGCACATTACTTGATAGGTAAATTATAGATTTTTGGAGGCTTTTTTTCCTAATTACACAGCCATGAATAAAACAATTTTATAACAAAAAGGGATGCAAGATCCCACAGCATTTGAGTAATGCTGATCGTGCCAGTGTGATGCACTGGTGTTTTGCATCCCACAGGAAGGCTGTGGATGATTCCTATAGACATACTCAACCTATATCAGGGAAAGATAAACTCTCTCCAGTTCTTTGCACATAAAAAAGCCAAACACCAGCTTGCATAGCCCAAAAAAAAAAACAAACTAGGAAATGTGCACACTGAGCAAAAATGGAGTAAAACTCCAAATTACCAGCAGGAAAATAGCACCCAGGGGTAGTGCAGGATGGGAAAGGGAAGTGCAGATAATGGTTCAGTAAGGAAAACCTCTCAAAATCCTCTCCCATATGGAAAACAGGAAAAAGCATGGTGTTACTTTTACAGCACGGTATCAAGACCCACAGCCAGGATCAATAATATTTAATTAACTAGCAGCACTAGAATTCTGAAATTATTAAAGTTAAGGTTTGCCTTTAAATATGGGCAATGTCACACTTGCAGGAATACAATGCCTCTCACTGCTTGATGTTCCCAACTTAATAAGTTGGGAATAACTCTTGCAGTAATTTAGAATGAAGAGCTTCACCTTTTAAACTTAATAAGTCCTAAATATCCCCTGTTCTATCAAAATCCTTGAATCATAGCTGAGCCCTGATTAAGGGACCAATTTATGTCTTTCTCTACATTATAATGCTATGTATTAGACTGTTGTGAACAGAGAGAAAAGATTACTCAGAACCTCCTTAGGCTTTGTGGATGTTACATGCAATTTTGATTTCCCAGGCCCTAAGCAGTTCATTTCCTCTGACCAGGACTTCCACCTGGGTTAGCAGCAGACCCCTGAAAACATCTAATGAAGGATCAACAGGAAAACCACATCAAATCATAGCAATTATTTCCTTTTTCACTGTAGTTACACTATTAATGTCCCACCCCTTGGAAGGGACTGTACATGCTACGTGAATGGACAATAAGGTAATGCAATTAAATTGACAGCTCTGTGTGTGGCTCTTATAGACTAGAATAGTCTAATTTTCAATTACAATAATTTAATGTAGACATTGCCCAAGAAAGCTTCACTTTTTGTAGTTTAAAAGGTGAAGCTCTTCATTCTAAATTACTGCAAGATAACATACACAGATGTTATCTACATGCTAGCTAAAACACCACATTTGATTAAAAACCCATTGTAGCAAACCTGTGCAATGAAAGTTGGTGCAACTGAGAAAATAAATCAGCAGGTTGATTCATCATGAGGCCAGGCCCATATCAGATATCTCTTTCTGTAAAGTTTTGCATTATTAACTGTGGTACATCATCACCCCCTCCCACCCACTGACCTTGCCTTTCTGCCTTTTCACTGTACCTGCTTTTTACAGCAGCAGTGAAGGTGACCTGCATATTGCATTCATTTCAAGTCCCATTTGCTTATTTTCCTAGGAAAATAAAAAGTTTTGTGGTCAGTACAGCCCACCAAGTGAAATCTGCAGCACAGCATGAATCCAGCAATGCCAACAGCAAGAGTGAAGCAACCTCAGCACACGGTTCCAATATTCAAATTATGGTTTGATTTTCAAGTTTTAACAAATTTCTCAGTTAAGTTATGCACATACAAACAATACCAAAAGGCACTGTTACACTTTGGGACGGAAGATAACAATGCAAACACATCTAAACATCTTTTAGTCAGGAACATATTTGCAAAATAATGATGTGGCAAGAAAGCTAATGCAATTAAAAATAATGTAGTATAAATGGTTGTGGAAATTTAATATTCTAAGTATGCCTTATTTCTAACTCCACTGGAAGTGTTTTTTTTTTCTTGATTCAGATCCAGATGGCACAAGGTTTGCAAATAAACCAAAACACACAGCACTGGTATTTCAATAAATAGCATGATACAGAAATAGTATTTTGGGATTATTAATAGTGTTTAAACAAAAATATTAGTGTTGGTATTCCATTAATTTTTTTCTGGAATGCTTTAATGATTTCCAGGTTGTCTTTGATTTTATCTCGCTCTTTTTATGTTTAACTACCACTTTGTACAAGATGTGTAATAAATGTGTGACTCTCCAATGAAGTCCCTGCCTGGCACAGAAAGATGTTCACTCAGAATTAGTGAACTAAGTTCATTAGAATTGAAATTAGAATTTTCCTTAGACAGCAAAAGAAGCAGGAGGACACAGCAGCATCCTCTGACTGGTCTGCTCTATCCAGATCAGAGTGTAATTTTTTACCCCATCAGCCCTACTGGCAAAAGCTCTCTCAAGTTGAAGCCACCTATACTGGTATAAAAATCACTGATACTGGAGGAGAGCACTTGCCTTCACTCCCCACGGTAGGTTTTTTGCCCCAGGCAGTTTTTCCCACTCTCTGCAAGAACAGTTGCAGTAGTGGCTCTTCCACGCCTCAGCGTAGCAATGAAATGTTGGAAAGGTCATCTTGGCTCTTGGCCAACAGCTATTACCAGGAGTAAGAACTCTGCCATGTCCTTCAGATGTGCATGCCCCTCCCAGCCTTTGAAGGTTTTTGAATTTTAAATTCATACAAGCCTGATTTTATTGAACTGGAGGAATCAGAAGAGATTGTATGAGATTTACAGAGGGACCTCAACCCACTGGAGAAATGGGCCACCAGGAACTACATGAAGCTGAGCAAAGAAAATTGCCAAAGATAGAAAAACTATGTACATTCTCACAGGACGGAAAGACCTGACTCCCTCAACCCAAAAACTGTGCTCTCTTTGGGCAGCTTCAAGGCACAGCTTAGGTATGGGCTCATGGCAGCTTCAGGCAAGCTCTGAGACCTTGTGCTACCCTTTGCACCTTTGCTCTGCCCACATTAGGACCCACTGCTTCACCAAGAGACAACAATGCTTTTGTCCAAGCCTGGAGCAAACTGATCTGGTTAAAAAAGAGGAGGTGTATCCAAAGGCCTCTGTATGCATTTCAGATATGCAGTAAATTTCCCATCAGCAACTCCATTCATCTCTCCCTTGTCAGAGAGCTGTGTGCATTCTTTACAGATAAATGAGAATGAAATGTAAACTCCTCTTAGATGAGTAAGATATACAGGCTGTCTCACTGGGGCTCTGCAGGAAGAATTTATATAGAACAGCCTGTGAATGGATGGAAGAGCAGCTACTTCTATTTTGTGGAGACACTCATCCCTGTCTGATACAGAAATATTATTGCAACAGGGCCCAGCAAGAATTGTTCATAAAGTTCAGATTTTATTTCAAGTGCACCATCTAATTTCACAGATGTACACATGAGTATATGAACTTCTGCAGAGACATGATGTTAGCCCAGTGGTACTGAAATTTATTAAAGAGGTCCCAAATTAGCAATTTTACTATTTCTATTCCTGCAGGAATGATATCAAACGCTGTCAACATGCATCAGTTGGTTGATCTGGAGATTTTTGTTGATGAAGAATTCAGTCATCTTTCACTGATGAAAGTGTGCACCCCCACCTCATCTGCTCAGCCTTGTGCTCCACATGTATTACCACCAGATGTAGGGACAAAGATTTGGGCAGCCAGGGACACTCAGGGATTTGGGGAGGGAGCAGTGAAAGGCCATTGGGAGAACTGCTGGGGAGGTTCCATCAGAAAAAGGATGCACATCTTAAATAACTGGCAACTGAGTTCTTCTCAGAACTTCAGAGGAAAGACAAGCAGGATGCTAAATAACCAGACTGCCATCTCTCCACTCCTCCTGTTGCAAATTGAGAGCTTTCCATGGCAGCCCCATTATTAACACTATAAATCTGTCACACGTTTTATTCAAACATGCAGACAGGGATCCACAACCCTTGTGACAGGTAATTTACTTTAAGGGACCTCAGAGGAGAAGCCTTGTAAATCAGTTTGCCATTTTGAAAAGGCAAAACTCTCAACTTGAGATGAAATAACTTAAATTATCTTTCTATGCATCTTAGATTGGTGAAGAATTGTGGATTTAAGAATTATGCTGAGATTTTATTAGTGCCTGGGACACTGGGATAGTTTGCTGCACTTGAGTGCTCCCTATGCTTTGAGAAAAGATATCCAAAATAATTTATCAACTGTAATGTTTGCACCAGGCATTTGTTCTCATTGATCCTTTTCATGCACAAATGAAAAATAAAGATATGAATATATTTTTCTGACACATGCATTTTTTTATTTCTGATCACTGAACAAAGAAATCTGATTTCTCTCTTCAGTCGGCAGAATAAACTCCTGAACTCCAGGCTTTCATATTTAAAGATGGCACAGCTCTTCATCCTGGGCTGGAATAAAGACATCCTGGGCATTTTCCTGCTTGTCCCTGGGTTTGTACCCCTGGAACCTCCACTTGATTTGCAAATTTAATCAGTGAACAGCCCTCACGCACCTACTCCTTGGGCTCTGTCTCCAAGTGTACCACAGCAGATGATCCATATATTAAGGCCCTAAACAGGATTTGATGAACTTGCCTCAAATCAACAACAGCTGAAAAAACGGGCAGGATTTTGTGGCTTCACTCCATGCAGAATCGTGAATTGGGATGGTCCTTCTATTTTTTTTTTCTAGATCTGGCTATTTATTCTCATTTACTAACATTTATTTTTTAGCATAATTTGGATTTTTATGAAACTTCAGGGATGCCCAAGCAGATCTCTATCTCCCACTGAGAAACCACTTAAAATCTGCTCTCACTTCTGAACTCCCATCAGGTATTTACATATTTTTGAATGTCTAAATGCACGTGACAACCTGATCTGTATCACGTGGTGCTGTCCTCTAACTCTCCCTGGAGCAAAGTGTGAGGACCAGCAAGATGTTCTGGTTTTCAAACTATACATAAAATTAATTCAATAATTATGCTATGGTAAGAAACTGCTTGGCTGACAGAGGCAGGCAGGTTGCAAGAAAAAATGGATATAAACCCATGGTCTTGAGAAGAACACAAAGGTTCTTCATGCAGAGTATTCCTGTCTCCAAAACAGCTCCCAAACACACCTGAGGTCAGAACTTGGATAGGCCATTAGGGACCATTTTTACCTTCTACATAAAACAGTAGGGGTAGGTACAGTTATGATCTCAGCCTCAGAGTAAACAAGAACAACCTTCATTTCAGTAATCATATTTGTGGGTTTTAATGGAAAATGGAGAAGTGAAACCTTCTCCAGCTCAGTGCATGCCTGTGAACAGCTCTGCTCTCTGCAGTGTCATTTCACATTCATGAAATAAATGAAATATGTAATTGGAAAACTTGAAATGAATTTTAAACCCATTAGCAACAGCATAATATTTACCCTAAATGACAGTGTTTCTCATGAGATAAGAAAAAACACAGGGTCCTACAGCAGTGGTACTGTCCTGGAATGAATGAGCAGGGAGGAAGCAGCTGTGGGTTACATTGCAGGCTCTCACCATCAGGGCTGGGATCAGGAGAAGAAAACAGCTTGCAATCCATACCTGGCAAATAATTCCTTACCAAAGAAAAAAGCAATTTATTTCTACAAGTTCTACAGCACTTCATTTATGAAATGACAACGCCACCAGATTGCCAGAGAGTGCTTTGGGTCTGTCTTCAGAGCTCTTGCCTCTACATCAGCAAATGTTTCTAACAGAACATGTGATACAAACGCTTGCAAATAGATCCACGTTTGTGTAGAAAGTTTGACTTGGAATAATATGGAAGACTGCTGTATTAATAATATGAATCCTTCAAGTACCATACAAAATGTACACACACAAATATATACACATATATAGGCATATTACTGTGCTGCAGCTGGCTATAGAGCATCACAAGTGTTAGTTCAGACATCCAGAAACCCAGAACTTACCACTTCCATTGCTGATCCCCACATAACACAGTCAATCTGCTTCCTGATTCAACAAAAGAAGCTTAAACCACTTTTTTCCCCGAACCACAGTAGCTATTTTTGGTGTCCAACAGAGGCCAAGAGGGAAAATAAGGCTAGGAGATGGAAAGAGAAGTCTCAGAAGAGCTGAGATCTTACCAGTCATCTCAGAGTAGGAGTCTTGGGTCTCCAGTCCTGTGCCAGTGGGGAATACCGTGCACTACAATTCAGCAACCACCAAAAAAAAAAAACTAACACCATCCAAAAAAACCCCAAGGGGGTGCTAGTCTCAGAATACCCTGTACAATGCCAGCCACTATAATTTAATCTCATCTCTTCTGGATTATGTTTTCTCCCTCCCCTGCTCAGCCCTGTATTAGCTATGCCAGTCTAGCACAGGAAAATCTCTATAGTGATATCTCAGCAAAGGCACGTGACAGACACTGTCTGCTTACCAGGTATGGGCTGTTACAGCACCATGTACAAAACCACACAATGCTTCTCTCCAAAACAGAGGGTCCCTGCACACTACCTGCTCTTAGATATCAGGAAATGTCTTTCCCAAACTGTCAATCCCCTGTTCAATCTCCCACTGAAAACCACAGGCTGAACTTCTCCAAAAGAAATGTATAACCATCCTCATTTTCCAATAAGGAAGTCTCTGTCCTGTGGGGCACCAGCTGGTCCTTTTGCAGCTCCCAGCAACACATGCTGAGCCCTTTAAGTGATGCACAGAGCATCCAGCTCTGCTCCTTCCCCTCATCTCATGAATCCCTTTGCAACTTGGGAAGAATACGTTCCTGCTGGGACTTCTACTAAGCACCTTCTCTTAATCTTACAGGATTTCTCACACTATGCAAGCTACTGCCACAACATTTATTTCCCACAATTGTTAAAGAATAAAAACGAATGGTGTCATATTGAATGAGACAGGATTTCAATCTTTATCTAGTTTTCAGTTCTTATAAAAGAATGCTTCTAAGCTTCCTTTCCTGCAGCTTCACAGTAATTTTCTTTCATGTAAAATATTTGCAAAAGAACCCCACATGCCACTTACTGAACACTATCTTCCACTGAATCAAGGCATTACAAACAGCCCTGTGCTGTGTGTAGTGCAGTGGATGTGACCACCCTGTTGGAAATAGTTCACATTTGTGCCACCCACAGAAGACAGAATCCCACTAATTCATCAGGTAATGAATTTTAAGGCATTTGTAGTTCTGTACTGTGGCATTTTCTGCAGGTCACACCACCTGGGAAGAGAGTGAGCCCCTGTACAGTGATTAAGTGATGTGCCCACGAGTAAATACACAGCAGCTCACAGGATGGATGGGACATTCTCCAGAAGGCTGTGACAGGAGGAGTCAGAGCCAGATGCCAAGTACACGTGAATTTGGCTGTTGTGTATCAGAAATAAACCCCAGTACACGACAGCACCCAAACATGGAGGTCAAGGAACCACCAGCTGAGTCTGACAGAAGTAAGCAGTGGAAAATTAAATCTGTTTCTTCTGAAAAAAATCTCTGACCTTTTAGACTAAGAAGAAGTTTGGGTTGCATACAGAAGCAAGAAGACATGAACTGTGCATTTGCATAAAGAGGTATGGATATTAGGAGAGAAAAGGGCAAAGGTTATTGCAATCTCTATTTGTAAAAAAACCCCTTTTTTCAAATTAAAAAAATATATATTTTAATCTTTTAAAGTAGATCTGGTTTATGGGTGATGGGCAGTTAATGCTATATACTCATAGTAATAAATATTCCACAATAATGTTAAAAGGATAGGATGAAGACACATGCTCCAGGGCTGCATCTGAATTTCTAAAATTTAAGACTGAATCAATTCTCTGTTTACAGCAATCAGCCCATTCCTGGAGGGACAGAAGTGTTCTAGTAAACTACAGCTGACACACACAATGAACAATTCAATTTCTTCAAGATTCAATAAAAGATAATCTGAAGGGTGAAGTTCCCATTGCTGACAGCTGCCAGGTGAGAAAAGGGATTTACTTTTATTAAAGACAGAGAAAGAACGAACAGGTTTTTATTCACTGAGATCTAAAGAAATATATGCTGACGAGTTTAACATTTTGGAGGGGTTTTTTGTTCTTAATTTTTGAGTATTGTCTTGGTTAATTTTTCTTTTTTCTGCAAGGTTATAAAACAACAAGGCCAGGTTGGACGGGGCTTGGAGCAACCTGGAGTAGTGGAATGTGTCCCTGCCCATGGCAGGGGGGTTGGAATGAGATGAACTTCAAAAATCCTTTCCAACCCAAGCAGTTCTGTGATTCCATGACTCTGCTCTTGACAGCAATGAGTTGCTGTGCACGACAGATCTCATGGGTCCGACCTGTCATGTTTACTCCTGTCTTACAATGAAACTATAGGCATTTTCACACAGGTAATCCTATCCCAGGCCTACACAAAGGGCTACTTTTATACAATCAGGAAACTCACACAAAAAATTGGAGCTTTTTCCCTCCACTGCCACACTGGAGAGGTCCTTCCTTCTCATTCTAAGCACCCAAACTGCCAGACAAATCCTTGCAGAGCCAGCGAAGAAATAAAATACCATGAAGATGGGCAACTTTACATTAGGCTGTTATTAATGTTAAGTCAATGACAAATCCATTAAGTCCTGCAAAGCTGCATAAATAGCTTGCCAGGCTGTAAGAACAGAATGGTCCAAATACCTTTTGCAGCAACTTATACTCCTATATAAAAGACCTGTTTTTTGTGTTAAACCTGTGACTAGAATGATTTAAAACTACATTGCAAAATACACTGTGTTCTTCCCATTTCCCAGATATTAAAAATATTGTTTATAAGGTATTACTCTCTAAGAAAAAAGGCAGATATTTTGAAAGCTCTCCAGCAAAAACTGTGTTTGTAGCAATTAAAAACCCCCCACAATCCAGCAACAAGCCAAAATCAAAACCTCACTTCAAAACTGATAATATATAATGCTTGGAAACTGGCACTTCACCCTTTTACTCAAAATATTGCTGGACATCTGGAAGTTATTAGATACAGTAATAATTTCTACTTTGCCTCCAGTCTACATTTTTCCTCTGGGTCACTCATGAAACATTTTTAATCCTATAAAATAGAAGCCTAAATCAAAAAGTATCGATTCCAGGCATATTTTTTTTTTTCCCCTCTCCCTGCCTCAAAGCACTCTCTCTGCTGGGCCCATTCCCTGCACACTCCATTGCACACTCAGGTGCACACCATGACCCAGATGTGCCAGACACAGAGGGACAGAATCCTTGGATTGGAAGGGTCCCTAAAGATGATCTCATGCCAACAGCCCTGCCATGGGCAGGGACATTTTTTACTATCCCAGGTTTCTCCAAGCCCTGTCCAACCTATTGTTGAACAAGGGAGGGGGCAGCCACAGCTTCTCTGGGCAACCTGTGCCAGGCCTATCACCTTTTTACTTTTACCACCCCAAAAAATTAACTTGGCTGAAATGTTACCCCCTTAAACAAACGTGTAGGTGACACTTCACAGACACAGAAATATTTGGAAGAAAGAAAAGTCTGAAGGGAGGACTCACGAAGTCCTAAATCAGTCCTACAGGTCCTACAGTATTAACAAGTGAACAAAAGGCAAAATATCATCATCTGGATTAATGTGAAACTTGGGTAGTTCTCAACCAACTATAAATATTAAAATTCTCATACATCTTCTCACAGTCCAGGTATAAATTATGACTACTTGGCCAAATTCCAGTTTAGTTAATTACAATATCACATAAAATAATATCCTGTCTAATTTAATTGGAGTATGACATAATAGGGGATTTATATTAATCAGAAAATTCTGGAATAATAATTCATTTAAAGAGCAATTTCATTACAGAATTCTATTAGTGGCAGTTTTCACCAAAAATGTAAGCTGTAACCACCATTTTATTATATTTTTGCAGTGATCTGTCTTTGGGTTTTATACAATCCACATTCCTGTAGCACTTGAGTATCTTCTATGTGAAATCAATAGCAATATCAAGCCCCATAACTGGATAATGAAGTTTCTAAAATGACAACAGAGCTGAGATCTCTTCTCTAGCAACCTTATTCTCATCTGCTGTCATTTTAATTTCAGGGTTTTGCTTGTGTGGTTTTCTTCATGTTGTTTTTGTTGTTTTTTTTTTTTACAACCACACAAACACTTGTAAAAGAAGTCTTGCAGGAGCTGACACCAGATCTGATGCCTGGAAAGTATTGGGATATTCTGTCATGGAGCTCTTAACAAGTGGATCAAATCTTTAAACAGCAATGAAATCACTGCTGAAGCCAAGAGAACACAGTGATGGGGTAAGTTCAATGGAAGGAGGAGAACACGTGTTGATGACACAAAACTGCCAATTAGTTCACAGCAGCAAAAAGAAGCATGGAAGAGAGGACCTGACATCACTGCCCATGACAGCTGCGTGGTGGCCACGAGTGCTTCCCATCTATTGGGCATGGTGAGCATGGCAGCCCTGAGTCCATCCCAGACAGACACTGGCTGCACACTGGAAAAACTCCACTGATTCCAACAGCATTGCCAGTCCAGTTATGTTACATGTCCCTTTGCAATTAAACACCTCAAAACAGCACCAGTGCATCAAATTATGCTTGATCCTATGGGGATGGGCAGATGGATGCCAGCCCTGATTCAGGGCAGCACCTGCCTCAGGAACCCAAGCCCCTGATGTTCACTCTGCTGCTGGGCTGCCTACAATACACCTGACACACAAAACTGGGGCTCCAAGCTGAAATTCTGATGCACATGAGGTTATTAACCCTTTAAAATATCTGGCCAAGAGTCCCCAGTGCTTTGGGCAGCTGGTTCCCTCCTGTGCACAGGCATCCAGCCTGAACTATGCACAAGCCACAAGCTGGGTAATAAAACCCCAGGATTTGTGTGGCTCAGGTAAATAAATGCAACCCAGAAGAAGTGGCTGCTCTCAAAAGTTCACAGCTGAAACAAAAGCTTGGTGACAGCAGGTAGCAGCACAGAGTGTGCTGGGAGTGCCATGGCTCCCACCCCAGACACACATATTCCCCTTTTATTTAACGCTGGGAAGATAAACTTTTTTAGAGGAAGAAGCTTAGATAATTTCTTTTCTGAGGTTAGATGCTTCTTTGACTACACGGACTGCCACCTCCAGCAATAATGCCTTAAATCCCCCTGGGCAGGGTTTGATGGCACAGTAATAAAAATGTCTGTGCCCTGTTTATACCTCAGGTGCTCCCCCTGCAACAGCAGTGACGAACAACAAGTTTGATTTTTTTTTCCTGGTATGGAAACACCTTTGCCTGTCATCCCTATTTGCTTTTGGTTTCTTTCTTTTATTTTCATTGCTGGAAAAGCAGATTTTACAGTTTTCTGGGTGTGGCTGGCACCTCCCAGAGGGTTTGCACATAGCCATCAGCACTCTGGGTCACTGATTTACCTCTTTGTGCAAAGCTCTCTCATATTTGCCCACCTGAAAGAGAATTCAGACCACACCTCTCCAGTGAAGAACCCTGAACATCATTTCTCCACCTTGATTACCCAGATCAAAGGCCCATCTCGTTTACATCAAGTAAGACAAAAGGATTCTGGCCCCCAGGGAACCCGAAGTCCAAATTTCATTTCATTTAGCCTGCAGTCACAAGATTTTTTTTTTTCTGTTGAACTGTTACTGTTAGCATTGAGATATATGATCTGCCAAATAAGTTTGAGTGACTTTTTCATCCCCATCATCACCAGGAGATAGCTAACAAGATCTGTCCAATCTATTTAAACAGAGATGGGAGGGAGCTGGGAGGAGACTGCAGCATTTAATGAAGCTGTAAAGAACTGAGGCTTTCTATAGAGATGATAGACATGAAATAAGTAAATAAAAATGGCAACAATGAATGCCTAATAACATTGCCACCAGAGGCCTATTTAAATCAGTTGTATGTGCTTATTCTCTCTGGTTTCTAGGCAGACACAAGCAATCCTTAAATGATGCAGTCCTCTGACTGAACAGCAATATTTTATACAAAAAAACTACAAAAAAAGCTGCACAGGCCCATAGGTCACCTGTTACCTGCCACCAGAGCAGATTGGTGCATCTGAAACTTGTCATGAGGGATGTGGCAAAAGATATCCCACCTCAGCCTCAGGACACCTCACACCCTGCAGGTTCTCACCATCCCCTCAGCTTGGCTGTCCAAGCACAACCCATAAGTATTTACTTCTTCTTGTGAAATATGTACCTTATGTGATTAATTAAGGCCACAAAACCTTGATGGGAAAGCTGCTATGTTATTTCAAGAGGTTATGGACAAAGGGAACAAAAGACAGAGGAAACCATCTGCTGTTGTTGGAATTGTAGAAGTAATGTATTTAAAAAAAGAATAGGGAAAACATTCTTGATTTCCTTGTTAGAGAGTGCTTTGGACAGCCCACACCCCCACTGTGTGCATTCTTTACCAAAAGAGGGGCACAGACCCAATGTCTTTATGCATAAAATGGAGCCTGAGAAAACCACACAAAGTTGTTCTACCTGAACTCACTCAAAATAACTGGTTTTAGCCTAACGTCAGTCTACCGGAACATCTCATGCTGATATTTAAGCATCATATTAACAAAAAAAAGTAATGAAATAAGAGCAGTTTCATACTTATTTCAATTAGTCCAGCCAGGCTGAATCTATCCAAAAGGTTCATGGAACCAGATTTCCAACTTTCATTCTATATTTTCCGCATGAGATGATGCAGAAATTCTGAGTGTACTGTCACACAACACTTAGCATTGAACAAATTTAGATGACTCAAAAATTTCCATTAACTTCTAAGAACATAGGATAGCCTCTGATTACAGTGTATAGTTTAGCTTCATACAACAATACCCAAAGTCAATTGGTTTTCCCAACTCCCAGTTTTCTCTACACCATGTGAACAACCAGGGCACAATTCTTGCGAAGATTCTGTGGTGTGAAAGACTTCGCCATGTTACAACACATACCAATTTAACATAACTGTGTCTGTTTTATTTTTCTCTTTGTGGAGAGAAAAATATGGAAAAAGAAAATAGTTTGAATTGCATTTTTATGCAAATGCAGTAAAGATAAACTCTATGTCCTCTCTTAACATATTTCTGCTTGCCCACAGGTGTAATAAAGAGCTGACTACTGAAAGCTTTTCATGCCCCCAAGAAAAGAACAGACTAAAAGAGAAATTATTTCTCTAAACAATTCTAAGCAGTCAATTTGTTAGGCAACAATGCAAGTTCCCTCTGCTTGGAGCAACAGAGAAATATCAACAAGGCTGCAAGCTGCCACATAGGCTGCATCAGGATTAATTATTTTATATTACAACGTCTGGAAGTAGGGAGAGCAAAAGAATTAAATGGAGCTTCAGCCAGCAAGGGGGCTGTTCAGCCTATTGGCTTCTGTAAGTGAAGAGACAGCTTAAAGGAGGATGAATCTTCCTCCCTGGCCATATGTAACCTCTTGGAATCTGAATGCTCAACAATCAGCAAAGCAGAGCTGCACAGTTTGAAACACAGCTGTGGCGAGACATGTTTAACCTGGACTGGGGGAATTGCTCAAACCCTACTTTCAGAAATCTTTCAAGAAATAGGAACAGATGATTGACAGATACCCTGTGAAAAAACATCATGTCCTACCAGGGAAAGTAAAACATGGGTTACAGCAAAGTCATTCGGCTCTTACTGTTATTACAAACTAATACAGTGAGAAGGGAACTTAACAAAAAACATCTGAGCATCTGATTATGCTTATGAAAGAGCATGTCTCAGCACTGGAACTGAAGCAGTTTTGATTTATCCAGCAGCAGCCCAAGGTAGGTTGACTTTGGCATCTAAGATGATGTGAGCTCCCAAGGATGCTGTCTGCCTGTGGGAGGTTTGGCAGGACCTTCTCATCAGTGTGTTCCCCCATGTGCACCCAGGCAGTGAGCTTATTCTTCAGTGTTCCCCTCACCTGGGACAAAAATGCAATTTTTGTTACCTTTTCAGCTGCTTTTAATGATATTTGGCACATTTGAAACTTTTGACTTTTGAAATGTGACTGAAACTAGTACATAGACCCAACAATTTTAGCAGAAGTGGGAAGGATAGATGAAGCAAATAGCTACCTGGAAAATGCATGAAAGTGATCAATACTGAAATACTGCTGTCAAATCCTGGACTGAACCTTTCCAGACAGCCCATCAATTTGGAGATGAAGACTCCTTCCTGCCTCCCACAGGAAGAGCTTGCTCAGAAAAAAGTAAAAAAATTCCGTATGTCCTTATTTGCTGTTTCCAGCCAGGTAACATGATGGAAAAAAACCTGTTGTACTGCCCAGACATGCAGGTGATGTAAAGGAATGTTGTTGCTTTTAAAAAGACTCCCCTACAAGGGAGATGACAGGTGGTTCACTTCCATAAATTCAGGTTCACTGATTTAAGGACACAGAGCCTTGGAGCATAGATGCTACTGGGTTCTCTTACCATGCTCTGCAAGAGGTGCTGTTTTTCTGGGAGATAGGCTGGACAGTCCCATATTCTGCAGGGCAGAGTTACTCAGTTCTGCCTCGGAGGTTTTTTCCACAGATCCTTTCTTCATCTGCTGCTGCCACTACTACAGCAGATTTAGCTGCAGAAGAACTGTTCCCAGACACCACAAAGATTACCCTGCAACAGTCAGGGGAACCAGGCACCTCCTGAGTGGCTGCAGCCAGCTGCCACAAGTACCCAGTGCAGGGGTGCCACTAGCCCACCTTGTGCTACAGCTCTGGTCCAACAGAGTCTTGCTTAGTTATGAAAACCAGGAACTGCCTCTTTGCCTTCTTCCACACAAGCAACCATGCTCTCCTTGCTCCAGCCCTGTCCTGTGAGGCTGCTCCTGTTCTTTCCTGAAGGTGCTGTCTGGAGGCAGCAGTCCCCACATCCTCCTCAGTGTTCCCAACCAGAGACATGCCCTAACTCTTGGTGTCCATCCAGGACCCAACACTCCTTTTTCTGCATGCTCTGGAAGATGGTTATAAACAGTCTGTATCCTACCCCATCAGCAGAGCTGCTTCGTTCCCAATACATGATGAACAGTTAATTCTTTTCTATAAAAATGAAACAATATCTTCTCTTGTAAAAAACATCTTTCATCGTCAAGGGTCCTCTAACTTTTATGATCACAGTTAGGTTACTTACTGCAATGAAATGATGGCATTTAAATAATTGGAAAATCTGTCACTTCTTTCCTAGTGTTTCTTTCTGCACCTGAAAAAAGGGGCGGAGGGCTTTGAGAGGAACAATCTACAGCAAACACACTGCTTTTAAAAATCCAGATCATGATCTATACCAAGTTTGTAAATCACTCCTCAGCATCACCATAATCTCAGCTTTAAAGTCCCTCCAGTCCCTGTGTGTGGTGCATGGGTGTGGCTGTCTCACATCAGAGAGATGAACAGTGGCTGGTGGCAGCGACTCCCTCGGACCCCCGGCTCTCACAGCAGCTTCAGCCTGAGACAGCAAGGTCAGACTCTGGGGAGAAGTCACTCTGAGGCACAGGGAAAATGAAGTATTCTTCAGAAGTCTCATTTGAGCTAGAAGGCAGTTTGGGCTTTAGCCAAGAGGGGAAAAAACTGTGATGCTCAGCACGACAACCCTCTGCAGCAGTGAGTGACAATGCCCTTGTGAGGGATCTGTGTCTGCCAGGGCCACAGCTAGCACTGAGCACCCCTGGTCACAGTGGGAGCTCCCTGGGCCAGGGCCATCCTCAGGCACTGGCCCTGCTCCAACTCCACTGAGAGATGCCAACAGCTGCCTGTTTGGTGCTGGCTGCAGGGAGGGCATCTTTATGGCTTCTAAGGTCATTGCTGGAGGGCAGAAAAGCAAAATGTTGAATACTATTAAAAACCCACACAACAAACACTTTTCTGAAAACTGAGAGGCTAAATCAGACTGACTGGGCACCCAAACCCTTCCCCTTGTCTGGCCCTGCTGTCCTGTGGAACAAAGGGAAGCCTGAATCCCATTTAACAGACACTGATTACTCTCAATCTAGGAAAGTATTAGGCTCAGTGGAAATGCGTAAGTAGTTATGGCAGAGAAGTGGTTAATCCCTTTGCTGCATTGAAAAAAAAATTGAGAAAGTAATTCACAAAGATAGGAAGACCAAGAAATTTCTCAGCTAGTATAAGAAATAATTCCGAGTCATACTTGGCAATTTTAGAAATTAAATCTTTATAATAGAAATTGCAAGGAAGTTACCCATGTAGGTCTTGCTATTTCCAAAAGTTCTTTAAATTCATTTCAGTGTGTTTGCTTTACAAACTCAGACTCTAACCAATTTCTTCAGGTGATGGGTAAAGTCCAAGGAAACGTCTTGTCATTTTGGTTTAACTGAAACCCTGTGATCTGATGAGATTGTGATGTCGACATTGTACCAGTGCTCAAGCAAACAGAATCCTGAAGACTTTATCTAATATATGGATTATTCCATCCTTCACCTTGCAGAGGACACATATTCCTGCCAGGAAACATCACTCCCACAGCTACAGACCACACAACTCAACACTGACCAAAAAGACCCTGTTTTTTGGCAAGGGCATTTCCATGTGGCTGACACCAACCTCCACCATTGTGGGACAGGCTAGGAATGGCATGAGCAGTCATAATAAAATAACACCATGTGAAATCTGGATATATTTCTTGATGTGCTGCCCAACTAATTCAGAGAAAAGAAACTCCTGAAGCACTGCCACAGCAGGGACATGCTGCCCATCCACTGGAGCAGGGATATTTCCCATTGGAAATCCCTCCTAAGAAACCAGCGGAGCTTGCAACATCTAATTCAGTTGGACAAAATCCCACCATTATTTCCACATCTAAGGCTGATGTGAATGCATCTAAGAAGTTTGTAGCACAGGAATGAGCAAATGTGTAACTTTTTCATGTGTAGTGTCAATGTATTTTTTTCTGCACTGGAGAGCACAGGGACATCAGAGACAGACCATGACCAGAGGAGGAGGACACAGCAAGTCCTGCAATAGATATGTTTAGAAAGATCTAAAATGGTGAAAAAATGTTTCTTTCTTACTCTGGTTAGAAAGAGATTTGTGAGATAAGAGACAAAAGTTACCCTTGACTTTTCCAGCTTTTCAGCCTCTGTGAATTGAAGAGAGATGCTACAGCCCCTAACAGCTGAGACCCATCTGCTGTTGACCCAGAATAATTTCTGAGCAACAAAGGAAACATCTCTTGGACATCCATAGTCAACCTTTTCATGAGTTATACAAGGACAAGGCCTAGAAATACAGTAATTTGCCAAAATAGGAATTGTTTCTGTTCCTCTTGTACCTGAATTTAAAAACCTTTCCCTTTATTTCCATCAGAGTAGAAAGAGGCAGGTAGGAAAAACCAGGCTAATTGAGAAGAGAAAGCCAGGCATGTGCAGATGGGGGTGGAGATGCTGGTGGCCATGGGCAGTCAACTTCTGTGGCCCTGGGTGGCAGTGAGCAGGCACAGGAAATCAGCAGGCTGCAGGATGGGATGGAATGCCACGTGGGATCCCTGATCCTGCACTGATTAGCCCGCTGAAGGTAGGGAGGGAGTAAAAAAATATAAATTATCAGGTTCTGTTTCTCTCTGGGCTGTTTTTCCTGCACCAATGTTACTGGTTTATTTATTTATTTTTAAGGCAGGCTGCCCTGGTGATCATTGTCCTGTTGATTTTATGGAGGAGGCAGAAGAAATGGGTCAAAAGAGACTGAAAATATGTATAGACAGGTGAATTGTGACCCAGGAACAATTCCACTTACAAACAAATGAGCTTTTTAAAAATGATTAAAATTATAGGCAGGGACAACTTCCACAAGACCAGGTTGCTCCATCCAAGTCCCATCCAACCTGGCCTTGAACATTTCCAGGGATTGGGAATCCACAACTACTCTGGGCAACCTGTTATTCCAGCTTGGAGTAACAACTGGAATAGGCAAGGACTCTCAGAGTGTGCAGAATTTGTATTTCAAACACAAACCTGAGACACAGCAGATTTACAAGAAGTAACACACTTCAAAGTCAGACACTGCTGGGTTTGCTGGAGACTGGGCACGTCAGCTGGGGGCAAGCGTGCAGCCCCCCATAACCTGGGGCTCACTCAGGCTCTGACAGCACAACCACCCACAAACTAATTAGATAAAACTTTAGCACAGAAAAATCATCTTGATTACTCTGTCTGATTATTAGGTAATTCTTCAAAAGAAAATGAAAGGAGAAACAGTGAGTCTCACACAGCACTTCCACTGTCTCTGTACAGGTGGTACAACAACTGCAGCATTTACTGGGCTGCTTGCAGAGCCCAGCACCAGTCACCTCCACTGCACTGAAACACATCTGTTATTTCAAGCAACATAAAATGGACTTTATCTGACAGCTTTTGATGCTGGAATTTTAAATTAACTGGGCCTCACAATCCAGTTCCTATGGGGCATCGTCCACAAAAACTAATAACAAAAGCAATAATAACCATAGGAAGTCAAACATCCCCACAAGTGGTATAACTGCTTCATAAGATATTTCAACCTCTTCTACGAGCAACTTGTATCTGTTCTTCAGAGTAAATTATCCAGTGGGCTGACATGAGACATGTAATGAAATTGCTTTGCCACTGGCCCTGTTGATTTCTTTGAAGTTTCTTTCATTATAAGAAATTAGTAGATCACTAACACTCACTAAAGCATTTTCTGTTTCATGGGGTGCTTGCAGAGCCTGATGGAAGACCTGCCCCTCAGAGAGAGACTGCACAGGAGGATGAAGGTGATGGCTCAGTACAGGGTGGTACCAAGGCCCCCAGCCTTCCTTCTCCCTTCCCTCCTGCTTTCTCCTTAAAGAAAATTACACCTGCCAAGTCTTCTCTTGCCTAATGTTTAACAAAAGGAGTGCTGATCAATGATGGCTCAGAGCTGCTGATCCCCTCCCAAGAGCCAGAAGAATGAAGCTAACCTGCCACTCTCTTTTTTTGTTACTTGTAAAGCTCTTGGACACACGATGCCTGGTGCAGGGGAAATCTTTCATTCCTCAATGTCCGCTGTTAAAGAGCTCTCACAGAGCAGGAATCCAACAGTTCATTACTTCTATCTGCTCAACAGACTTTTGACATAATTGTATTAGTGCCTCACTGCAGGGCTTGAAAAGTGAAATCTGAAAAGCAGCTTCTTGCCATTGGTTTATGTGTCTGCTGAAGCTCTGCTTATGTACTGGAATACAAACCACATTATTTGCAGCTCATATAATTTGTTTAATGCACTGCATTCAGAGCCTACCTGTGCTAATGCATCACAGCAGTAAGTGGGTTACTCTCACTATGTTTCAAAAAGGAAAAAAACCTTATTTTCTGAGCCAAATCCCTCCCTCAATGCAATTGTTTTCACTGAATTCAACTCAGCAGGGTAAGGGATAGGGGGGAGGTCAAGGAGGAGACACTAGCTGTGCTCACCTGGATGGCAGCAGCCAAATTTGTTATTTTATGTCCTAAGCATCCCTCTCATTCATGGGTCATGCTGGAGGGATGTGCTGCTCTCCAGAGGAGTTCATGCACTAGCAGCCCTCCAATGCCCACACTCTGTATTTCTGCCATGTCAGTATGTTTTGCTACTGCCAAAAACCTCCTGCTTGGCAAAGAAAATGCATTTCCATTCTTTTTGAGAGGTCTTTGACTCGGTGGGTGTCCATGTAGCACTGCAAGATGAATGTACACTCTGTCCTAAGACTCAGCTGTTTTCATCTTCCATTCAGCTACAGCCACTGCTGTCAATGTATTAATTACAATCCACAGTGCCTGTCCATCCCATTACACTCAGGTATTCAATAAATACTGATTAACATATTGGAGTCTTTCCGTGAGTGCATCTTGGAGTGAATGGGTTCATAAAAATACATCTTAAAACAAAAATAAGGAGGATAATAGCAATTCTGTAACACATTTAGCCTCACATACATCTCATATTTTAGCAGATGATTGCTTAGCAAATTGCATTAAAAGCCACAGAACTCTCTAGACCTGCCAGAAGACACTCTACACCTCTGAGCAGACTCCAAGCCGGTCTACCTAGGAGACATGCTTGTATTCTTCGTGCTTAATACTTCACTGAATAGATTTTAATGGTGAAAAAACCCAATAATAATTAGTATTGGAATAAGTGGAGATGTGCTAAAACGGTCAAAACATATCTCCATTTTAAGCCTGTAAATTATCATATGGACTGCTCCAAAGGCTGGAGATTAATTTGGTGGCTAGCAGTGTTACAGAAATTAAGGATAAACAAGGCAGACTTTTATGCTGTTGGGAGAATCTGGCACAGAGGGATTTTTTTTATAGCTACAATAAACTGCAGTCCCCCGAAGAGAAGAGACTGAAGGCAGATGCCTTTCCCATCCACAATGGCCAAATGCAACCAGATGCTATCACTTGTTCTGAAAGAACTTTGCCTCCAGGTCCTACAGGAATGTAAACCCTATCTAGTGATGCCTGCATATCAGCTACAGATGCCAGGACTGACAAGTTGCTGTTTGGGTATTTAGGGCAGAAAAAAGAGTTTTGGTTCCAGCTGGTTTAGTCTGTTGATGAATTTGGGTTTTCCTGCTGCAGGAGGATGGGAGATCCCACCTCCCACCCCAGCCAAGGTGTCCTCAACAGGAAATCAAAGTGTCTTGCTGCAGGACTAGCAGATTACAGAAAAACACATCAGCATTCCAAGAACAATAAAGAAATGAGACTCCTGTCCTGCAATTTAGGTCCTGAACAATGGTTATTTTTTTATGTCCACTGTTGTAAACCGCAGGAAATTGTAACTTTACATGTGGGCTTATACCAGAGAAACCTTCTCCCAGATGTGTACACCTCTGGGTTCTTGGGCAGATGCTGAGCAGCAGGTGACACAGCATATCATTCTGTTGCACCACACAAACATTAACACATGTTTTCCCTCCAGCTCCCAATTTTACTGCAGGATGGGCTCATGGACAGGTTGAACACCACCAACAACATTCAGCACGGGCCAGCAGTAGCAAGATGCATTTCCTCTCATCAGCTTGCTAAGGACTCCATGCACAGCTGCTGAATTTTCCTGGCAGAAATGATGACTCTTCCCTATCCCAGCAATGGGTTCCTTAGATCAACAGCCTTTCCAGAGTGAGCAGAATGGAAAAGGGATTTGTGCAGCAAAAAAGTTTTATGAGTTTAACTGTAAGAGCTATCAAATAATAGCTGTGATACGTTATATAAAAATATGCATATATGTGTATAAAATATATCCTTTATTGCTGTAAAGGTTGGACCTGATGATCTTGAAGGTCATCCCCAACCTTAATGATTCAATGAAAAACAAACAATGCAGTGACAGTGCCTGACCTTGGCCATAAAGTGTCAGGACTGGTGACAGCTCTTGGCTTTTCACAGATCAGGGTCAAACTAACCTGGGGTTTTGCTGCTGCTACATGTGGACAGCAGGACAGCACCCCTGGCTGCACGTGGAGCTTCAGCAAAGGGCTGTGATTGATGATAATGATTATGGTAGCCCAAAACACTGGAGAAAGCTGAATTTTCTCCATTATTACAATGAAACATGAATGACATGGAGAACCAGGTCACAGAGCCAGACAGGGAACAAAACCACAGGAAGAGTCTGTCTGGGCAGCATCTTTCAGGAAAATCTTCAAAATCAGTCTGTACCTGAAAGCAGTTCCAGCAGTCAATCCATCAGACCAGAGCCCTGCCCTGACACTACAGGAAATCAGGATATGGGAGAGCCCTGTGAAACACAGTTCCTGTCAAAATACAGTTCTGAAAGGGTATTTGACATGTCACCCTGGTCTTTCTACCTCTCAATTCTCTCATTTAATTTCATATTTAAAAGGGTGTATATACACCCTATGAAATCCCAGGGTGAGGATATTTTAATTCTCTTTTTACTCCATCCCTTTTTGGTGTTTTGCTATGTAATCATTGTCATTCCCACTCCCTTTTCCATCAGCCTCTTCATTCCCACCCCCCCCTGCAATTTTTGGGGCTGTGGTATATGGTGCTACTAATCAGTGCTGGGTTTCAGCTGGCCACAGAGCAGGACACCACTGCAAGTGTCCAGGACAGGACCTGTGATCTTTACTAATACATGATTCAGATTTGCATGATGAACAGAATAACAAATTATAAACAGAAATACACTTAGCATATTTCCTTTTTTTCTTCTTCTGTTAAATCATGGCCACAAATTACTTCTCTAAGCAGCAAGTTTCAAATAACACTGCTGGAATATCAATGTCTGAACTGTGGTGAAAGCTACAGGAATCTAAGTGTGGCATAAAGCATGAGTTCAGTAGTGCCTGTACTTGTTTGCAAAAAGAGAAACAAAAATTCTGCAGCTGAATTTTATGTATTGCAGATGAAAAAGCTGACAGCAGGAACAGTGCTTGAGAGGCACAGCAGGGCTGAGCTTGCCCTTATTTATGTCTATCGATGGCTCCTGATATTCTTTCTGAAGTTTTGATAATCAAGAATCTTGAGAATGAGTTTTTTATGGTGGTGCTAAAGACAGATATTAGCAACAGCAGAGTTTCAGATCAAATCTTGATGCCACTGAAGCATCTCTGAAGCTTTCTACATTTTTTTTCTAAAGGCTAGAACCCTTTTTAATTCCTTTTGGAAGTATTAAAGCAAAATCAACCTTTGAGTTCAGCTTAGTTCAATTTTGTACTGCTATTCTTTTTTTAAAGTTTCTATCTGGGCATCCTGGATTTGTCAAGGAGATTTTCTCCTGTGAAGAACATGAAATAAAAACATCTCAGCTGTGGCTCTCCATAAATTGTATCACTGCACTGGGAATATGTACTGTACTCAATAATTTTCTGATGGCTGCTCTGGCATTTTGATTACAAAATTAGCACTGCAGCTCTGTAGTGCTGTACAGTGTCAATAAAATCTGTCCTAAATGAACTAAGAACTGGCTGATGGACAGATCTCTAAAAGCATTACTCAGAGGGATCCACTCAAAAAGGGAACCAAATGAGGTCACTAATCCTGGGAAAAGGGTCAGTAAGTGACAAAACACACAACAGCAACATGATCCTGCCTGGATGATGAGGAAAGTAATATGGGAGGGCAAAGGTAATAAAGGAAGTTTTACCCTCTGCACCTACTCTGGTGAGACTGAGGCTGTATTAGTTTGTTTGTTTGTTTTTTTTTTAATTTTCTATATATCATGGAATGTTTTTTGCCTTAGAAGCTATGAATCCACTCAACTACTCAACCAGTGGAAGAAAAGATGAAGAACATGAAAATGGAGAAGCAATTCAAAGCATCCATGAGGTGCCTGTAAAGGCAGAGAGAACATTCACAGCAGCTCTCCTCAGATGAGGGCAGATTTTGAGAGAAAAAATAAAACTCTTACTTGGAAATACAAGGAGAGAAAACAAGAAAGAAGAGGAAAACTGCAGCTAGAATGTTCTGGACTGCATGTAATAAAACAAGATCTGGCTTAGGATCCTAGCATATCATGTCTCTGACTTTATGGTAAAGTCTTAGGCATTGTAACTGTAATTTTGCCCATTTTCAACAAAATGTCATTTTTTCTTCATGAAAATATTGCATTTGCTTCAAAAATTCCTCAGAAAGAAAAACCAACAAACCCAAACCCAAAACAACACGAAGTTTGGGTCCAGTTTTCATTCATAGGAACTCCTGCAACTCTTCACTCCCAGCTCATAGAAAATGAAAATTATACTTTTTAGACCCTGAACTACATGACTTGAAGGTGCACCGAGAATCATGGAATCATTTAGGTTGGAAAAGCCCCCTAAAATCATTAAGTCCAACTGTTACCCCAGCACTGCCAAGGCCAGAACTGAACCATGTCCCCAAGTGCCACAGCTACTCATTTGTTTAATATTGGTGGTGACTCAACATGTGTCTAGGACTGTCAGCCATTCTTTGATTTCACCAATATTTGTATTTGCTCTTCACTGACATAATTTTGTGTTTGCAAGTAACCCAAAATACTATTATTTGTGCATGTGAAATTGCTTCAGTGAACACTGCCAGCTCAGATCAAATAATTTTTTGAGTAATGGTATTTGCCTGGTTTATGCACCAGTGAGTCACTCATAAATACTTATAAATATTTAAATATTCTAGTCCTGCTAGAGTGTGTGTAGACATTTGATATGGTTTGTACTACATCACCTCTGAAGAACTACTCCACATGGCAATTTCTTGCATTTAAAACCAAGATTAACAAATCAATGCACCTTGAAAAACACTTTAGGATCAACAGTACATTGTCTTCTAGTGAGTTTTCTTTGCAATTTGTAGACAATAGATTTCCAATAACAACTTGTAATTAAATCACTTTCTCTTATTCAGTTGTTGCATATTAAGACTGTTGACATTTTACAGATGGTATCTTTGGAAATTAGAGATATGAACAAGGGGGAATGGCTTTAAATGAAAGATCCTGGGTTTAGAACCGATATTAGGAAGAAATTCTTTCCTGTGAGGGTGGTGAGGCCCTGGCACAGGTTGCCCAGAGAAGCTGTGGCTGTCCCATGCCTGGAAATGCTCAGGGTTGGATGGGCTTGAGCAACCTGTTCCAGTGGAAAAGGTCCCTGTGGCAGAGGGTTAGGACAGGATGAGGTTAAGGTCCCTCCCAGTCCAAACCATTCTGTGCTTCCCTATTGGAAAAAATACTGGAGTTTGGCAATTGACACCTGAGTGTGAGGGTTCTGACATGGAAACAGCCAAACCAGTGTCAGGCACCCTCCCTGGCTTTCCATGAAAAAATCTGGCCTCTGTTCTTGACATGAAACCACAATCATTCTAACCACATCCATGTTTACCATTACTTCTGCTAAAATTTTATTTGAGGAGGCTCTCTTAATTGAAGTCATAATGCCAAAATATATAAAGTGTTCATATAAATATATAAAGTACAAAGCTGAGCAGCAGCCCTGATTAAATGAATTAATGTCTGATCTGAACATGGAAACATTTCTCTTTTTAGCCCAAGGCAAAACCATGTTCCTCTCTCCACTGGCAAGCATGCATCTTCACAGAACATAATTATTCTTGATCTGATAACTTTTAACTTTTTCTCTGGAACCACATTTTAGCTTTTGAAACCTTTTTGCTTAGATTAAATTTGTCTTTCTTGCAAAAAATTAAATCTGATTTTTTTCTTTGTCTGAGAAGATATATTTTGCTTTGTTCAAACTGCAGCAAAACAATTGAGACTACACAACAAACCTGATTTTGACAGTTGTTTTGTGGAACTGCAAACAATGCAGGGCACTTTGCTGAAGCCCTAAGATATATTTTAGACTTGAAGTGCAAAAGGTTTTCACAATGAGAAGAGCTTTAGAAGAGAGACAGAAAAAGAAATCAAATTTTTTTCTTTGCAGAATGTGTTTCTTTGATAGCAAGGGAGGGAAAAAAGAACAACAAAAAAAAAATCCAAGCAAGAAAATGTTCAACATTCAAGAAGTAGCTGCCCACTAAAATGCAGTACAAATGAACTCACTGTGATATCCCCAGCTGGGGCACCATACCAGACAAAAATTACATTTCCAGGTGCAGCAGGATCATTCCTAGTGCTCAAGCCAAGCATCTTACACTGCATTTATGAGTGAGGCAAGGAGTTAGGTGCTTCTGAAAATGATCAGAAGTCAAAACATATCGAGCAGGGAGATCTCAGGAGCTGATCAAAGGCACCTCCATCCTTAAGCACGTGCCCAGAGCTCAACCCTGCCCACTTACAAGTCCTTGGGCACTCTCCCCTGCCTGAGCTGATGTGTCTGCCTCCGACACACACCAGCTCCATCCTCAAAATGCCTAAAAATCCAGCATGATGGCTCATGAGAATGCTGGTGACAAAGTGCTGTTGCATTGACTTGGGTGCTTGTTGTGTTTTTCTGTCATCCCTGTTCAGCCACTTGGCACTTCCTGCAGGACTCAAGCTGAATTGTTTTCAATTTCTGCTTTTTCCTTTGATTTTTTTATCTTTTCAGTTTTGTTTCTGCTATAAGATTGCATTATTAAAACAGTATTAATATACTAATAACAATAATAATAACAGTAACAATAACAACAACAATATTATTACTACTACTACTAAATGCCCAATAAGGTGCCTTCATTCTCAGTAACACATCTGCACATCATTCCTCGAGGCAATCAAGAATGGGCTGCTTTGGCCAGCCAAAGAAAACCTCGTTTCTTTCCTAGCAGCTCCTCTAACACCACATCAAACCAAAAGCAGAGGCCGTTGCTCCCCTGCTTGCCCAGCCGTGTTTGAAGTTGGGATATCACAGCGCTCACAGAAGCAATCAATGCTGGTAAGCTAATGAATTATTTCCAAGTTTGTACCAATATCTGCAGCAACATGAAAGAAAAATCACATACCAGGGAGATGACAGGGGGAGAGGCAGAGCATGGGGCACAAACTGTCAATATTTCAGGACTATGATTTGATTCCGTAGATAACTGTTGCTACAACACTGCTTAAGAAAACACTGCAAGCAAAACATTTTATCTCACAATATACTTGTCCAATATAATTATCTGGGCTTGACCAACCCATCTGGAAGGAAACAGCAACAAATACCTGACTGTAGGTGCTGTGCCATCAAGAACAGCTTCATGAATTTGTGAATAAACACCTCATCTGAACGTGGATTTTACAGGTGCAAGTGCTGCTGGCTTGCCACACGTGTGTGGAGGGTATACACACACACACACACACACACACACAGAGCAAACAGGGGTATCTGTTTTCCTCAAACAGTCTTTATTCACCATTATCACCTTGTTTATTATGAGACCATAGAGTTGGATATGCTGATATATCTACCAAGAACAGATACCCTGCTGAAAGCTTCTTCCTCACTCAACATCTTCCTCTCCCACCTGACCCTGCAAGTCCCTTTTTATGTTTCACTCCCTGTTTCTCAATGTAGAGCTTTGCTTGTTCCTCGTCAGCACCAATTCCCACAATCTGGGGACAATTAAAAGCTCTGCCCTAAAGTAGCTTCTAGTGAATCAGAAATATGCACAACTCAAAAATAAATCTCTCATACTCCACACTTCTAAGGAGCCTCTGGAGGATGTTGGAGGAATCAGGAAGGGATTGCTCCCTTCTCCACACCACACAGCTGTGGGGAGTACAGCTCCCAGAGATTTTAGGATCACTGCAGTAGATCTGGAGCCAGTCCAACACTGCTTCTCTGCACTGGCAGTGATTTACCTGGCACCTCTGCCCAGCCCAGGCTCTCAAATTCATTTTTTCACCCAGTTCATTCAAATTCAGTCTGGTCTCCCAGCTCCTGGTGGCAGTGCTGGGAGAGCCCCAAGGCCTGGGGCTGGCACCATCCACCTTCCCTGGCTGTTACCCAGCATTTCCCTGACCTCCTGCTGGAAGTGTGTACATCTCATTTTCATAATTCTTCTTTGCACTTTTTTTGGTTAATATTAAGGACATATTAAAAAAGGAAGATTTGGCCTAAAACAGAATCAGGGAATAAAGAAAAATGTTGTCTTACACTCCTTAATTGGAGTTAAGAGAAGAGCACATTAATCCTGCAGCTGCTGCTGCATTCATTCCTGCATGAAAAATGTCCCTACTTGTGTTTTTTAGATAGCAATATATCTGCAGATGACATGCCTCTCATCTTACAGAAACAGCAATTTTCTGTCTACATGTAACTTATATGCAACAGACCATGGCAAATAATGACTGGACTGAAAAATCACAATTCAGTATTTTCCTTTCAAACTTCCTTTGTAGGCTGTTTTGGTCCAGCTATGACATCAGGAAAGTACCTTAATGGGCCATGATCTAGAATTTAAGGGGATTTTATTGTTGGTTTAATAACTCCTTATTAGCAAAACAGTGGTGATAGGATAAAGGCATTTTGATGGAATGCATCTTTTCCCTCTCCCTCAATAATCTGTATTACAAATTGACCTGTCCATATTGATGATGATGATACAGATCTAGAAGGTTACACAGACTTTTTTTCTTAAGTTGGGCTTTCACACCTGCCAACCTGCCACTTGCCCATTAGGGAAGACAACAGGAATGCCAGAAGTGTCATGCCTGATTTTAATGACCTCAGTCAGATACAGAGCCAGAAGTTATATCCAAAAACCACTCATCTGAGCATTCTTAAAAGTATGACTCAGCTGGGTGATGTGCTTGCCAACTCACCAGCTATCTCTGCACTGATTAATTAGATGCATGCATTGCTTTAGCTCTTATGACAACTAAGCCTTTCATTTGTTAGTCATGTATTGAATCTTTGTGACAACTTAAAGAAAAGACAACAGACAAATAATCTTTCTAGTACTCTATTTTTGGCATGTGAAAAATCTCAAGATCATCATATCAAATTATTTTTTTAAAATTATGGTCCTGAGACTCCTTATCTAATAAAAATTTATTAATGAGGAATTAGAAGACACCTACAAGTGGTTCTTACCAGAGCTGCCAGGGGAGTGTTTCATCTGTCTCATGCACTACTTGTGTATGATTAAGGCAATTTGAAAGCTGACACTTTAATCCTGTGTTAACAGATATTTCTAGTCATCCTCATAGATGCAAGAAAACGCTTAACAGTTCTATCCTTGGGATTAAGGAACAAAACAACTTTCAGAAAACCAGAAGAAAGATGGTAGGTTTAGAAAGAAGGCCACTATTTCTGTCCATAATCCAAAACTGTGCATTAAAATGCAAATGACAATGGTTAGGAGTTATGATTAAAAATAGCACCTATTAGATGTAGTGCTTATACTGGCAAAACCACATTGCAGAAAATGTAAAGCTCTGGATTTCTCTCATTCATACATTTTTCATTTATTTACAGATAATCAACATGGTGGGGAAGAAAAATAACCTTTGGGTCCCGGAAAGTCTTAGAGAGAAAGGATGGATCAAGGGAAAGCAAGAGACACACATGGAGTGAGAGAAAGAGGCCATTTTGTGGCTCTGTGAATTACAACAAGGCCACAAGACTCTCTAAAATGAAATACAACTTCTAACGCAGCACAAGAATGTCAGATTGGGAAGCTCTTCACATTATCAAGGTCATTTTCAAACCTTTCCAACACTGTGACACTCCACCAAAGCACAGAGCATCGAAACAGAGGTGACAGAGTTTTTGAGAGGATAAATTAGATTGAGATTTTCTGATGTCACTGAGTTCTGGTAATTATGTTACTCAGCTTGCTGTGCATCCATGCCCACATCTTGCTGTCAGCCTGTGGCAGCCACAATTCATGGCTTGGGTGAACTTCAAGCATCAAAAAGATCTCTCTAATAGGCAAAAAAAAAGAGGGGAAATGTGCAGGATGCTGTACATTTAAACTACTGCTGCAAGCCAAATTCTGACTCATAACAAAGCAGAAATCTGATAAACAAAATTTTCATAAACCAAAGTGTGCCCTTAAGTGTTTAAAGTATTTTTTCCTGCATCATTTAATAAAGTAAAGGGAAAAAATATACTTCAACCAGGCACTAAATTTGCTTCCAGGTTCCCCAAAATTTCAAAAGTTGCAAAGAATTAACTTTGGTTTTAAATTAAAAGCTTGTGAGCCATTACCTGCTCTTGATAAAAGTCAGGATTCTGGGAAAACTGAAAATGGAGAACTCAGTCTAGTTTTCAGCCTCAGCTGGTGAGCAATTCTGTTCAGATACAAAATTCCTCTGACAAACAGTCATTGTTACACCTTGTGTTTTGTTACTATAATTGTGCAGTTTATCAATATTATTGCTATTAATTGGTTAATATTTTGTACTCGTCTTATTTTAATTGCCTACTTAAAATTCCCTGAACCAAAACCCATCAAAATAATTCTTGGAATTTAGGTTTCAGTTGATGTGACTTTGAGAACCCATTGATCTAAATATGCTCCCAAATAACTGCATGTCAAGCCTTTATAGCTGGGTTAATACACTTTATGCCTTCTTAATGTATGAGATTTTATGTTTTACTGTATATCTGCTGTGTTGAATTAAATGCATGTGTGGTTCAAACAGGTCCATGGTGAAAACTGGGGCTAATCTTAAAGCACTTTAAACACCTTCCAATATTTAAAGGCTGCCTACAGGAGAGCTGGAGAAGGACTTTTGATAAGGGCATGGTATGACAGGACAAGGGGGAATGGCTTCAAACTGGCAGAGTGCAGGGCTAGACTGGATATTTTATGAAGAAATCCCTCCCTCTGAGGGCGGTGGGGGCCTGGCACAGGCTTCCCAGAGAAGCTGTGGCTGCCCAGCCCTGGAAGTGTTCAAAGCCAGACTGAACAGGGCTTGGAGTGACCTGGACTAGTGCCAAGTGTCCTTACCCATGGCAGGGGGATGGAACTTGATAATCCTTAAGGTCCCTTCTAACCCAAACCATTTTGTGATTATCATCCTAAATTGGGTTTTTTTACTGAAAAGCTGAAAATCAAGAAAACAGGCATTACCCTCTTTAGAAAATAATCCTGCTAAAGAGGTAACCAGTTTGTTATTGTCCCTTTCCTTGCACTTGACAGGGTCAATGATTGAATCCTGCTTCAGTTTTAGCCACAACATCTCAACCACACCCAAGTTCTCTGTAGCTCACTATCCTGATTACTGAACAACCCTGCCTATTTCCCTTTTTCTTTAGTGTCCCAAAGGACTGGGCAACAATACAACTTTCTATGACCCAGATGAAGGAGGCAGTGTGGGCCTTTTCCAGGGAAGCACTTCAACAAATGCATAACTTAAAGCAAGAACATAAATTTATGCAGATAAATGGGATAACAGAAGTATTTATTATATTCCACTGTTTAAGTAGCTCTGTGATCCTCCGATCCTTGCACAGGATGCTGAGATTTGTATCATGACTGCACACTCTAATGCACTCATTAGCATGGAAACAAAATGTAGAAAACATAATTCCCAGGCAAAATATTCAGTAAACACCTTCCCCACAGCAAACTAACTCGTATTACCACAGGAGCTCTGGACAGGTTTCCATCTTGTTTCTTCAGGGTCAATCAAACCACATACTCGGGTCTAGAGACCTTGGCCAGGCCACCATCCCTCCCTTGCCATCAACAAGAAGCACAAGATGACACAGAAGAAAACAATAAACTTGACACACCTATACCAACCTCCTGCCCCACGCTGTGGAGCACAGACACCTTGGAAACAAGCCTTCCAAAGTGTTTTCATGCCATTAAAGACAAAAAAGGGATCATCTTGGCTGACCATGTCTAGGAAGACAACAGATACTGCCATGCTTCAAACAGCCAGGACAGACCAAAGCAGGGACTCACGGAAGGCTGTGTAGAGCTCCTGCAGGGTCAGGTGGCCATCATTGTTGTAATCATCAAACTGGAGAAGGTCTTCAAGTGTACAACCCAGTAAATCATCCTCCAGGTCCTCCTTCTTCATTGGCTGCAGCAAAGAGAACAGGTAACCTTACATGGAATGCAATGCTACACACTGCTGGCCTGGCTCACCTGGCAGATTTTCCATTACATGACCTTTGTGGAATAGGTAGATAATAGATATATTATCATAATATTTACTTTCTATCAAGATATTCCTATTCCTGCAGCAATTCATGGACCATGGACTGAAGAGCCCTTTCCTTTACCAGCAGCACAGAAATGCATTTTCTTTTTGAAAATGGACTGAAAAAAAATATTCCACAAGGAAAAATGATAGTCTGCTTCTCCTTTCTCCTCTGTAAGTAAGGACAAAATTGTATTCCCTGATTTTAGGACTACAACAGATGACAGTGGATTGTACTCAATACTGATATGCTTTTCCAACCCCTGACAGTTTGCTTCTTTTGTTTTTTCAACATTTCATTTGGGTTCTCTGAATTTATGGTAGAACATGAACAAATCTGCTGAACTGTTGCATCTTCCAGACAGGAAAGCTTTTTCCTGTAGGCCAGGGACTTTTTTATTTACTATTCTAGTCTTGACCCATTATGTTGAAGCAATTTAAAGTAATAATGCTAAAAAAATGACCCTTCACCTAGCAAGTAAAAAATATTCAATAAAAGTGAGATCAACCAGAACTTCCAAGATCAATCCTCTAAAGATGGAAATTTCCCTTTGTGTACCCTTTGTATAGAAAATTGATTAACTTTTCATAAGACTGACAAGTTTTTACTAGTCCTTTTGATTTAACGTCAGGAAAAAAAAAGTGGAAAACACTTCAGCTGTGACACACTTAGTAGATTTATGAATCTGACTTTAAAATACATTAAAGATTTAAATGAAAATAACATTCCAATTACCACCATTGTTAATAACCTTATATATCCATGGTTGCAAAACTACGTGGCAACTTCACTGTTGGGTCCAGAGGGAAAATAATGGACAGGGTCTACCAGCAGACAGGAGGCAAACCAGCTCTAAAGAGAAGGGGGTGGGCCATCTGTTGCCATTGTTTTGCTCAAAGCAATTCTGTTGTGAAGAACACACAAATGGGTGCTGAGTCAGTGAAGGACCATCCCCCCTGGAGGGACTCTCCTTTGGGGTGAATCCTTCTGCAGTGAGCCTCCTGAAGATCCATTTCCAGGTCTTAAAAATTGCTTTTTACTGCAGCAGTGCAAGTTACCTGCCTTGAGTTTTTGCTCAGACAAAGTAATAGTGCTCGAGAGACTATTTTTCTTTTAAATAAAACAGAGCAAAGGCACAGCACCAGCTCATCCAGCAGTCAGAGGGAACAAGATCTCACTGCATCACATTCAGCTCAGCTTCCTCTGCCCATGGGTAATGAAATTCCTATCTCCGGGGGAAATTTAAAGTTGCAGAGAGCTTCAAAACAGAGAGCTAATGCAAATCAATTACAAATCCACCAAAGAAACAGGTAAGAAGAGTTTTGTTAAGACTATAACCTGGGTAATTAAAATTTGCTCATTACCTAAAAAAATGTCCCTTGAAACCTGGGTGGATAAACCAGTCTTGCAAGAGCACATAAAAATCATCTTGTTAAAGAGAAAAATAAAGAATTGGCATGCTACAAATAAACTGTGAATCCTGCTGCTGTGAGAGCCCAGAGCTGCCCACAGGCACGCCCCAGCCTGGCTGGGACTCAGACCAAAGCCACTCAGCTCAGGGTTACAAGCACTCATGGCTTATCTAAACTGTGCACTAATAGGCATTATTTTGTCTTTCGAGAGGTGATCCCACTGTTAACTCAGCTGTGCTGGTGGTTGGATTGTATGGGGAATGGTTGGGTGAGAGGGCTCCTGGCTGGGGCTGAACTTAGTCTGGTCCATCCAACTGTAGTGGGCTCCAGATGTTCAGGCACATCTTCTGATTTTGATAACGGTGAGAAGAATTAAAATAAGAGTAGCCAATATCTGTGTTTGCACTTGTGAGAGAGACCTGGGCTCCAGGCACATCTGCAAACAAAGCCCAGAGGAACTTCGAGGCAGACCTTAGAGCACTGCCTGAGCTCCTCTGCAATAACAATTGCTTGCAGGCTGCCAAACCATTCTTTCCACAAGAGATTTAAAATCCTAATAAAGTAAGTTTCATGTAAAAAGGGCAAAAAAAATTCGACAATAGAACAGACATTAGATGCCACTATGTAAAATCTGGCTTTGAATTCAGATAAAAGTGTTTTCTTATAGCTACCATGTCTTTATGAAAAAATCATTGCCTTCAGAGGAAATATTGCATATATTCATAGCCCTGAGATCTAAGGGAATTTATGCTGACACTTTGCATTGTGTGGAAAGGATCAAGCAACCTGTCAACAGCCTGAGGACTAAAATGCAGCACAAACTGTCCTGGAGAGGAGCAAGCTCAGGGAGGAGCAGGCTCGTGATTGCAACACACTCTGTACTCCCTGGGAAGTAAGAGTGCAGATGAGACACTCAAGGGTGAACTTACTCTGAACAACCTGGTTTAGTGGCAGGTGTCCCTGCCCAGGGCAGGGGGTGGAATGAGGTCTGCTTTAAGGTGCCTTCCCACCCAAACCATTCCATAATTCTATGAAGGAACAGCTTTGGAAACTGAAATAGGTCCTAGATAGGATTGGCTTCCAAAGGGCTCTTAAAAGGCATTTGCTAATTCTTCTCATGGATGACATAATGGAATGGAAAGGACATTTTACAGGATTGTTTTCCATGGTCTGCATGTGCAAAGAGCAATTTGAGGACACAGAGTACCCAGGGTGAGTGCCCAGGATGGCTGTTTGGTTCACTTTACCAAGGAGATGAATTCCAACAGACCTGAAATTAGAAATAACAGTTTTTTCAAGCTCTTACCTTTTCTAACAACTTTTGCTAATCCACATTTCAGCATCTGCCCAGGGACTTTAGGACAATATACCTGTTGACAATAATCCCAACTTTGCTGTCACATTACTGTATGCTAATGCACAGTACAGAAGGCAGGGAGAAGAATTGAGAGATTGCTGCCTAAATCACATGCACCTAAAAAATCTAAATTGATTCTCCCCAAGCCAGCTAACTGATATACTTCAGAAAATGTCAGTTAGCAGAGCAAGGATTATTATCTATTTTGAGGAGTACAGATGGGGCTGGAAAACTGCCATGTTTTTTGTTTGGAGATGAGGTTCAAATGTTTGAGACAATGCTGACTCCTGGGAGATGCAGAGAGAGACTCATTGCCTGTGTTAGATTTTCCTCCTTTCCTTGCTGCTGACTGGACAGGTACGAATGACCATTCCCACCTGAGTGCTGCTGTGTTACATTCAATTCACACTTTGAATGAAAATCCACTTCATAATCCCATTCTCACTGAGCAGTAAACCTACCTGAGCCAGTTCAGAGCTGCTGAGGTGCCCATCACTGTTCAGATCCAAGTGCTTAAAGAGCTCTTCAATCAGGAAGCGCTTCTGGGCCAGCCTGTCCTTGGCCAGGCTGCTGGGCGGGCTCTGCCGGCGAGCCTGCAGGTCCAGCAGGATGCTCTTGAGCCGGCTGTAGTCTGCCACTGTGCAGCTGTCCCCTGGGAGAGAACACAGCATTACTGCATGTGCATTACCTTTTCCAAGGAATGAGGTCCTAAAAGGAAAAATTAGGCACATATGTCTGCATATTCAGCTCCACTCAGCTCTGCGCTTGAGGAGCTCCTGTAGTCGTTACCTTTTGTAATAGCTGGCAGATTTTCTAAATCCTGCTGTCAGGGATACTCTCCAGCATGTTACCTTCCAGATTTTATAGGGCTTCAGTTACCGACTGCCACACTCAGTTTTGTAAGTCCCACAAATATTAAACTGGCTTTATGCTTTTCTATATGAATAAATTTATCCCATAAAGTACAAAATAAACGTGGGGAAGCTGATGTTTAGAAAGTTGCACTAATGTAACTGGTACCTCAGCCTGTCACCCTATGTCAAACAGGGGCTGATCTCAGGGAATCCTCAGAGGCAGCCTGGGGTGGTAGAAGGCCAGAGGAAGGACAGTGAGGAGTGCAGGGCTGTGGGGAGCCCCTGCAGCTGTGGTGTCACTAGTGCCTGCTCTCATCACCCCCCATTTCAGCTGCAGGCTGAAATAAACACAGTCCTGTCCCTGACCAGGGAAAAAGGTTATTATCAGGGAAAAGCCCTCAAGTCACTCTCCCTGAAGTGACTCTGGCTTGGTTGAAGAAATCAGATTGAACCCCCCTGACCCTGAAAGCTCATGCTGTGCCTGCAGCACCCAGCTCTCCCACAGCTCTTTCCCTCCTCAAGGAAATGCATCCACATGCCCATAGTGGTACAAGATATTATGGCCCTTTTCTGCTCCTCTGTTGGCTGGCAGAGCTCAGCAGAATGAGAAATGGCAGCTGTCCTTCTGTGCAAATCTGTTTTCTTTAGTGCAGAGCACAGTGGCTGGTGCCCTGCAGGAGCCTTGGAGCAGACCCTGGAGCACCCCCAGGCTCCAGCTGTCCCACACTCTGTGGGTATCAACCACACCCCACCAACAGCATCAGCACCTCCAGCTGTTCCCCTCAGATGTCCTTATGCCTACAATGTAACTTCCCTATATTGTAAATGGCCTTACTCGCTGCAATACTGGGTTTAAAACAAACCTTTTCTTTTAAATCCCATCACTGATCCTCTTGGATTAAATCTAAGTTTAATCTTAAATCTAACACAACATGGTCCCACCTCAGTTTAAGAGACAATACCCTTGTAGATCAGCTCCCCAAAGACTCTAAACATTATTCCACTTAAAAATAACAGAAGACTCTGGCACAGTGACAGCTAATATTCCTGTCCCTTTCTTGCTGAGCTGCAACATTTTGGACCTCTTGGTCCCACTCCAACTGAAACCCAATTAAAATTCCAGGTGGGAGGCACTTCTGTGATAGCAAACCCATCTACTGTCAAGGTTTTTTTTTCACCCTTCATATTTTGTGCTCACAACTTCAAAAGCATTATGACCTGAGAAGGTGAGAGAGGACACAGAGGCTGAACATGTGCTCACCACTCAGGTCAGTGCCCTCCTGCTACATGAACAAGAACTGCAAGACAAGGCTTATTTCCTACCCTGAACTCAGTCCCATCTAGTTTGGAGAGTTTCCTGCTGCTCAGGGATATTAAGCAGCTGATAAATTTTTCCTTCCCTCTAAACAACCTCCAAAAAACAGTGTCCCACTTGGGATCAGTCTTGTTTTACAGAAAAAAACAAGGCTATTCAGCTACTATTAGTTGTGTTTATTATTCTTGGCTTCTTTATTTCCAACCATGTCATTTGATGGTTTGTGAAGGCAGTATATACATTTTTTTTCATTCAATCACCAGCTTCTTTAAGAGAAAACCTGATTACTGTAGCCATTTAATCAAGCTATTCTGTTGTATATACTGTTTTAGCTACTGCAATAATATTTTTTCTCTTAGCTGGAATTTTATTTTCAATCAAAAGTTAATCCCAGAAATGTATCTAGGGCTAATGGGGACAGGGAAAGAGATTTAATTTTCTTCCACTTCTGTTTCTGCTTTGTGGTTTCCATTAATAAGCATCAGCAGTGCTACAGGCAACGTACATGGTGACAGCTGGGTGGGCTGACCCACTTACCCTGTGCTCCCCACAAGGACAGGCCAAAGCAGTTCTGACTTTACACCCTCCAGGTTTGTTTTCAGCAGCTGGGACATCTTTTTGTAGATATTTGCTGTTACCTTTCCCAGCCTTCCTCCCTCAGCACTAACCCAAGTGTCACATCTGCATGGGATTTGTTCACACTTGCAGGGATGGGGACTCCACCACGATCCTGGGTTGGATGGAGTCAATCCAGAAGAATTTTTTCCTAATCCTCAACCCAAGCCTCCCTTGGTACAACTTGAAGCCATTTCATCTCATTCTGTCATTTACTACTGGGGAGAAGAGATCGACCCTCTCTTGGCCACAGCTTTATTTCAAGTAGAGAGGGAGAAAGTCCCCAAGTCCCCCTGCCTCCTTTTCTCAGGCTGAACCCCCAGTTCCCTCAAGCATGGTGTGAGCCAGGAAACAGTGATCTCCTTTCACTGAATTACAACCCTCCTGGATTCTTCCATGCTCTGAAAAAAAAAGCCACCACAAAACTGCTTTTCTTGAAAAACTGATCTGGGCTGAAAGGTAGCCCAAGGTAAATGTCTCTCTCCTTGGGGGGAGGTCACATTACCTTGGGGATCACTTCCAGGCAAGTGTGATGGGCACTAAGAGTGAAATAAAGGAAAGCCCAGAAGGATAGAGCTGGTGACAGACGCTGGCAGCAATTCCCAAATCCTGCTGTAAACTCAGAATACATTTTTCCCCATTACACTGTTGCTATGTTCAGGGTCATAGATCCAGCAGACCCCCATCCTGCACAGCAGGGGAAGGCCAGTCCATGGTGAACACATCAAAGAAAACCAGCAGTAAGACAATTATGTCTCTTATTTAAAAAATAAGTCCAGTTTCACATGTTGCTAACATATGCTGCAGGCAGAAAATCAGAAGGTGCTTCTAGCCCCTGTCAAATCAATACCTTCACTTCCTTCCAGAGAAAATTACACTCTCCAGCTCTGCTGGAAGTGGATCCCAAGCCTCTCTCCACAGTGTGGATGCGACAGACTGGATCAGTCTCGCACCTTTGCACGTTTTCCCTGACACCCCAGACATCTGAGGGCTGCAGTGACACAGAAGCAGTTGGTCAGAGCCCAGCAGTGCTGAGCTCTTTAGCAGCACACAAGTAAAACCAATAAAGTTCTGTCCCAGGGTGTGAGATTGATAATTTCCTCCTTTGGACTAAAAGATCAATAGAAAAATGCACTACCAACTCTAATATATATCTATATCTATATCTATGCATATAAGTATATATGTATAATTTATATACTTACTCTTATTGCAGTGGAAGAACAGAGGGAAAACTGCTCCATGTTAGTTGAAGTACTCTGACCTGAAACTATAACTTTATACTAAGTCTGGCCAAAGCTCAGAAATTATCTGTGTTTGGGACGTCTGAACTGATGTGCTGCTGCACAACCCAGATTTAATGCTATTTATTCCAAACAAAATAAGGCACTTCAGCAACCAGACATGGATGTCCTAGAAAAGACACTGCCTGCTCAGACAAGTTAAGGAGGAGACACATTCAGGCTACTTGAAACATCTGGAAAGTCAACACCAAAGACAGCAAGACTCTCCTGCAGCAAAGATCCTTCCCCTCATTTCTAAGCATTATTATTGCATCTTTTAACCTGAGTTCCTTAGAGACTGCTGACACTGAGCTGGTTTATAAGTCTTGGTTTATAAGTCTTGGAGAGCAAAGCTCTGTATTTCCTCTCCTTCCCTCTCACTCTCTCCTGCTGTCCTGACATCTGTAATCTTCTTACACTGTGCCAAGCATCTACCAACTTTATCTACTAAATACTCTCTTTAGGCTGATGCCACCTCTGGTTCTGTTCTTCCAGGTATTACAAATCTGGCAGTTAAGCAAAAAGAATGTCAGAAAAGCTGTCTGTGTGCCCTCTCACTTATCCCCACTCTCCTCTCTCTCTGCTGACTGCCCCCAGCAGTTTCCTTTGCAACACAAGCTCATCATTAGCAGTTTATCTCATCTCAGGCTGCTCTCCTTGGTAGGTCTTGCTAATGGATGTCTCTCAGCTTGGTTTCCTTGTTAGAGCTTCCCAGGGACTTGGATTCTGCTCACAACTGCAACCTGTACTGGGAGGTTTAGGCTGGATCTTGGGAAAAGGTTCTTCCCCCAGAGGGTGTTTGCACACAGGAACAGGCTCCCCAGGGAATGGTCACAGCACCAAGCCTGACAGAACCCAAGGAGCATTTGGACAATGCTCTCAGGCACATGGTGGGACTTCTGGGGTTATCCTGTGCAGGGCCAGGAGCTGGACTTGATGATCCTTGTGGGCTCCTTCTAACTCAGGATTTTGTGATTCTATGATTTTAGCTGACCACCACTGCTCTTCAGAGATGGGCTTTGAAGCATTCCTTCCCTGCCCTGTTTCTAAACATCAGAAATGCCACCACATGTGGTCCAGGTGCCTGTGTGGTACTGCCAGCTGACCCCCTGTGTGTACTCAGGCACCATCCCCACCACACAGCTGGGGAACCAACACACAGAGAGACACCCACACCAATTCTGGATGAGCTAAAATTGCTATTCTGCCCTAAACTGATTCTTCAATTCTAGTCCATTATTTCCCTTTTCATGCTGGGGAAAATATCCAATGAAACAAGCCCTTCTTATCAGTTTAGAGCATTTTCAGACCCAGTGAAGCCTGGAACTGTTTGAATTAAAAAAAAAAAAAAAGAGGGAAAGAAAAACAATAAGACAGAAGAAGAGTAAAAGAAAAATCCAGGACATGAAGGTGTGATTGCTAAAATGTGGCAAATAACTGTCAAATTTCTGCTCACTCCAAGCAATGATGCGTCTTGCTCTGTTTTGCAGCAGCCACGTAATTCATCCTGTTTAGCACTTCTGCATGCTTTGGCAGATAAAATATTGATCAGCCTGCCAAGGAACACAGAATGCCATTATGTTTTTATGTCAGAACTCAGTAATGATCTACATTTATCAAGAGCATCCTCCCTGTGAAAGGTCAGTGGTGAATGTAGCTAAATTGTGATGACAGATCATTAATCCAGCTCCCTCAATAATTGTCCTCTTTAAAAATTTTACTCCTGGTTTCTGTGAACTGCTGCAGGTTTTTACACTTGGATCCCACAGCAATGTTCAACCCAGTTCTGAGTAAAAGCAGATAACAGAAGAATAGCAAGGCTGGAGATGAAAGTGTCCTTCAAAGGAATGCAGGGTACAAAATAAAAATAAACTGAGGAAGTGAAGAGCTTCCTTTGATGGGGAACCTAATCTCCCAGTGAAATATTACCGTGCAAGGTGCCTTACAATACAATGATTACTCGAAATGTCAGTACTTCTTTAAATATCAAAAATTATCTGATAACACCTATAGAGCACCAATCTCTGAGACCTTGGTGTGCAGATCACCTGACAGCAGATGTGAGCCTGAACACACAGAGAAGTCTTTAGGGGATTTGAGTCCCACTGGCTCCTGAGCTATTTTGCAGCAAAACTACACAGGCTGCAAGAATGGCAGGGCACCTGCAGCTCTTCCTAAAATCCATGAGAGAAGCTGTGCAGCCATTAGCATCCAGGCTAAGTATAAGAGTGTGTGATTATCAACAAAGACATAACAAGGCATACACAGAGATTCAAACTTGTGACCCTTCAAAAACTCTCCAGAATTTCCCCTGAGTGGAATCTCCACACAGCTGGAGCACAGGTACCCAGTCCATATGCCCTCAGATCTGGGCTCCAGCCCCTGAAAATCTGCAACTGTGCTGCCACTCCCAGCACAGGATTAGACTCTGTGTTATCCCTGCAGGTGAGATAGGACATAACAAACCAGCAGCCCACGCAGAGCTGCCGGCCCTGCTGGCTCCTGGATCTCACCATCACCTGCCTGAAATCCACCCACCACGGCAGGACAGCGCTCCTGCTCACTGTCCCCGTGAGGGAGGATGATAACAGCCCAGTGCAAATAACCCACCACTGAAGGGGGAACTCCAGTGGCACTAATTTTCTAGGCAACCCTTCGGCACCTCCATATGCGGCAATAAAGAGCAGTTTGCAGCAGGCTGAGGAGTGTCATTTCTAAGGCAGGAGGCATTGGGGGTGTCATTTTATTTGACAGATCCTCTCAGACCATGCTGACTATTTTCAGCTGTTCCTATGGCAGTTTCCAAGCTCCAGGAAGAAATTCAGTGCAGGAGATGAGAGCACTAAGATTTGTTTTCTCATCCACATCTATAGGGCAAAAAAGATATCATTACTGAAAATAACATTTCTAGACAAAATTAATGGGGTTGGAGAAAAGTTCTGTTTTCAAAACAGCCTTTTCCCTGTGTTTCAATCAAGTTTTATCTGGCATTGTTAGAAGGATCAGAAAATGACTAAACTAAAATGTTATTAATTTATTTCTGAGTGTGGCTCCTTAATTCTTGTGCCATTTATGGCAAAATTCCTCATCAGCACCAGCCCATTTTCCTACATACAAAAGGAAAGTGTTGGCTGAGCCGCAGAAATGTGGTCCCAAAAGATCAGACTGCTGAGCCTGAGTGAGACATAATGTGAACTCTTTACCCCAATGATCCGTTGCATTATGGCCTGTGTGACTCGACAGAACAAGTTTACATGGGGACAGGAAAATTAAAGATGACTTCAGTTCTTCAGGGGTCTCCTTTCAAATCCCCATTCTGCCATGCAAATTTTTTACCTGTCTCTTTCTATCTATCTTCCTCTTCCTTTAATTGCTTGTTTCTGCACAAGCATGGAGAGTTTGGCTGGACTTTCCTCCCAATTCTCCTGTATGGTTGGAAAGAAGAAAACAACTACTTTTCCCAACAATTTACATGAACAGACTCCTCTAAGCAAGTGCAGCTGCAGGAGGAGAATATCAAGAAACCTTTTTGGCACTGACAATTTCTTCCAATTTAGAGATATCTGTGAGTTTTGAATATTCCCAACTCTGATTTTTATAGGCTGTAAATACTATAGGTTGGATATTAGGAAAAAAAATCTCCATGGAAAGAGTGGCTGAATCTTGGAAGAGGCTGCTCAGGGAAGAGGCAGAGTCATCATCCCTGGAAGAGTTCAGAAAATGAAGAGATGCAGCACTTTGCAATGGGACAGTGGTAACAGGGATATTTGGCTGAAGGTTGGATTTCACGATCTTGAAGGTCTTATGACCTTAATGATTCCAGGATTCTATGCAAGCTCTGAGCAAACCAATTTAGGATGAAGAGAAATTAACCCAAATCTTAATATATAAACATCTGTGATAACAACCATTTAACTTCTGATCATTGAGAGAAAGCTTCCTCTAAAACACCAGGCTGTGTTCTGCAGCAATTACACTGCACATCACCCCACTGCAGTGTTCCTGTAACACCTGACAACAACACAGGCAGCCTTCTGCTGCCTCCAAACATCACTGAAGACCATCTCTGTGCACAGAGGAAGCCACACACCACAGATGTGACATTAAGGCAGTGCTGCTAATTACATCCTGTTCCCTCACAGCATTACCTGCCTGCCTCCTTTACACACAACCAAGCCCCTCAAAGGCTGAGTACCTGTTTTATTCCTGAGTTGAATTTACAGGTTAAGTGAAACTCTGGTTCAGTTCCTGCTAAGAGGAGGAGCAGATGTTTAACATCATGCAAATTCATGAACATCCTTCAGTTGCCTCTGCTGAAAAAATTCAATTAACAATAAAAATCCAAACGAACTTGCTTATCTTAGGGATGTGTTTCAGCTAATAAGATGTACATTTATCAGGTATCCATATATAATTTAGCAACAACTGGGAGCTCACCAAATTTATCACAGAAATGGAATGGAATATATGCCATGAAGTAGATACTATTAAACAATAGACATTTACAACCTGGAAGAGTTAAAGCTTGCCTCAGTGTATATTTGTTTCAATATTTCATTTTATTACCAGAAAAAGCACCCATCTATTACTCTGTGAGTTTTAAAAATATATTAAAAACTTACAGAATGAGAATATTAATTCCCAGTTCTATAAACAAAACTCTATTCCTACCTTAAACAATTACCTTCCAAACTGCATAAAGCTAAATGAATCGTATGCCTCAGCCCCTAATGCACAGAAAGTGCTGGATGAATTTGCAGCCTTTCTTGGAAGCCCAAGAATTACAGCTTGGTTTGCTAAGTCCAAAGGCAAGTTCTAGATTTGTGTCCTGCATGGAAGGGAGTAGGAGCAGCCCCAGGGAGGGAGGCAGCAGGAAGCCTGCAGGTGGGAAAACACACAATAAACATAATTTATCAAGTGCCTATCACCACCTAGGCAGTGTGCCACAGATTTATAGATTTTTAAAGCCAAGAGGGATTATGTGCACACTCTGACCTCCTGCACCGAGTTCAACAAGATTTTCCCTGCAGCAGCTCCATAATTTGTTTGCTCTATAGCACACACACCCAGGAAGGCTTCCAGCCCTAATTTAAGCATCAAAGAGCAATTTTTCAAATGATTACTTAGTCTCAGTGGGCAAACATATTTTATTTTTAATTTGTTTAGCTTCAATTTCCATCCACTGAATTTTGTTACACATTTATCTGGTACATCAAACTCTACGTCTCATATTCCACATCACCTTCCCAGGTCTGCTCATCTCATGTTACACCTGTCCTCTCTGAGAAGCTGTGGGATACAATGGCTCTCACTAAGGCAGCTCACATTCTGAATGACTGTATTTTCTCTATTTTCTGGGAAATTTATCCTTCTGTGGTTGGTAACAAAATGGCCATGGCCATGTTCGCGAGAACCTTTGCCTTCTAGTCAGCAGTGGGTGGCTTTTCCAAAATTCAGAGCCCACCCCCTGAACTGGATCAGAGCCTTCCTGGAACTACAAGGTGATACTGCACTGTCCACAAACACATTCCCAGCCAGGGATTTCTAGATGATTTGGTGGATGATTGCTCTCATTCCACCAGGACATCTCTCCCAAAGATTCACTCAGACAGCACTGCCAAAAACTATTTAGCATAAAGAAGATGTAACTAACAGCAATGCCTGGGCTGGGGAAGCACAAAAGCAAACAAGCAAAAAAACCTGATTATATTTGCTGCCTGCTGAGTACTTACTGTTATTTTTGTGTTAAAAAATTAAAAATAATTGTCAAACTAGAGGGAAGAAACAATGTCATGAACATCAATGCAGATGAAGGAACACCATGCAGTCAAGGCAAACAACTCATAACTCCTGTATCGCTTGTCTCAGCTATTAGGTGAGTGTAAATATAACAGAAATCCTGAGTGAATTATGCATGAGTCCTATGCTGAAAACTGTTTCTAATGATTAATTTACTCAAAACACAGCCCACTCTGCTGTAAATCTATTACTCCCTACAGAGATGTGCTCTTACACACACATTCTCACACACTCAACTCTCGTGGCTGTTGTGCATTCTCTCTAAATTATATTTTGTCTTCAGACTGTATTGCTCTGGTTTTAAATGCTATTAAGCTAAATTTTTGATGTGGCATCCTAAGGTGTAGATAAGGGAGGAGGGGAGCAGGAGAGGAAAATGTCCCTTACAGAGGTCTTTTAACAATAACAACAAAAACAGCCTAAGAATGTTTAATTACTTACGATCCCATCCCAAGACAAACAATGTAATGAATTGCTTCAGTGACTGACAAACACTGTATTGAAAGAGCCTGGGAAGACAGTGAGGTTTTATAAAGGGTAAGAAAGAGAAGAAAATGAGCCAAGAGAGGCGACTGGGCAGGTGCAAGGTGTGTGCTGGGGATTCTCAATCAGACCCATAAGGGATACTGCATAATACTGCTTCCCAATATGGAAAACAAAACAAAACAAAATTACCAACAAAAAAGTAAACAGGCCTATTTGTGAAAAGACACACTCCCAGATATTAAGAGCTGAGCAGCACTCCTGAAAACAGGGGTGTTCTCTGTAAATCCAGGCTTGAATTTCTGTTTCATCACTTCAGCAAATCAAAGGTAATTAAAGGCAAACCTATTGTGTATGACTATGTATGAGATCTCCAATTGTGTGATTTGTACTTTCTGGGGTGAAATCATCTATCCCTGAGCCCTGATGCTGCGTGTGCTGCTCCATGGCAGCACAATGGGACACTCCAGGAACCTCCACACTCAGACTGTACACAGTGGTAAAACTAAACACTCTGCTTTTCGCAAGAAATAACTAGATGGTATTAATTTTACACATTTCCTTCTGCTTTTGCTGTAAGGATGGTTGGATGACAGGTTTCTTTCCATGGGCGGAACCACTGGGCTGCCAGCAATGGCAGGAAGGCTCTGATCAGCACAGTTTCATTGTGATGGGCTATAAAGGAGTACTTGGAAGACAGCTGTAGGTCAGCAGGGAATTTTGGGGTGTTGGGAGAAGTCTGTACTGATCTACAGACTTCTCCCTGTCCATGTCTGTCCAATCCATTTAAAGGCTCTGAGATAAGGTTCTCAAAGTGCTTTCAGAGAGCTCCTGACATGGCTTTAAAGCCTCGAGTGCTGCCAAAACACAAACAGCAGAATAAACACAGCACAAGAGATCTGCTGGGACCCTTCTATCTGTTCACGCAGCAGCATCAGGTGCTGTGTCAGTGATGGATTACAGCCTCAATACAGAGGCAGCAAAAGCAGGAGATGGACAAGAAGTTAAGAGCTATCACCCTTGGCTTGATGCATATCACCACAGACAGGGGAAAACCCAAACCAAATACATCAAGCACAGAAGTTATTTGAAAGCCAGTAATATCTTTTGCAATGTATCTGCTGTAAGCACCAGTTTACACCTGATGCTGTGCTTTAGCTTAATTCTTCGCACTGAGATTGCTATTTTTAAATTAAGGGAATTAACATGTCTGACTAATTAATGTTTGGGGACTGCTGCTTTGTTAACACTGAAGCCAAATCTTTCTGAGTGCTCTGCAGGATAGAAATAAATAAATAAGTTTTTTCTGGCCATTTGAAGCACCTTAAACCATATATAACAAAACCAGCTGTCATCATGAACTGGAAGAGTTAATTAATGCACAGTGATGATTAGCTTCACTCACTCTTCACTTCAGCAGTTATGCGAGGAAGAGTCTCAGTCCATCTGAGTGTGCAGGAAGCCAGGCGTGCCTATCACTGTAGCCAACACTTATTCTTCATTTCTGTATGAAAAATGTCTTCAGTACTTTAATGCAGACACCCTCTAATTTAAAGTAACCAAACCAAACAGGCTGTTGTTAGATAAACAGGACGTTTGCTCATTGTGCCTGCTTCAGCTGGTGATGCTACGCAAGTTGCAGTTTGACATTTTACAAACCTCCACCTTATTCCTATTAGAGAAAGCAAAATTGTCTGGATTCCTCTGGGAAGTAACCAACGCTCACTTTTTTGTGGCTGACTGGTACATCTATCAAATACTTCCAGATAGCAAATGTGTTATTTGGAAGCTTTAATAAACGTTAAAGTCCTCCGGCACTAATGTAAATTTTGCAGATTCTGTTCTGCTCTGAAACACCTTTCCAAACAATTCACTGGCTCTGCTGTCAGAAGGAATGCTTCACTATCACTCAGTGCTTGAGATTTCATGAATCTGACTCCCTGGTAAAGGTATTTTTCATTTTTACAGTATGATGTCTTATCTGTATGAAGTATGCACAGGAAAAGTGGCCAGCAATGTGTACTGCAAAGGCTACTGTGCACCATCCTTGGGGATGGATGCAATCAAGTACATTTTTTTCTTTTTCTTGGCTATTTGTGTGCACAGGTTTTCTCTGATACCTTCTTGGAGACACTCTTACTTCTACCACAAGACCATGGGATCTGCCACAGGACAGCTTCATCCTCTATCACAGAGTGTTTAAAGCAATTCTGAGCCCATTGCCTATGGTTACCTGCTCTCTCATGAACATCCCTGCTCTGAAGGTGTGTGATGTTTACAACAGGGAGAGCAGAGGGTATGTGCACACACAGGGAAGCAGTTCTCATGACATTTTCAATCCAAAAGCAAGAGGAAAACACCGTAATTCTCCCAAAACTTGTGTCTTTCCACATCCTCAAAGGCATTCAGAGAAATCCTCTGCAAAACGCTGCTGATTTACTTCCCACCTTGCACTTGAACTGTGAAGTCTCCCATATCCTCTTGCCGAGCACTAAAGGGCAGCACATGTAATTACAGTAAGCAGGAGTATTTATTATTGTTAAGGACGTGTGTAATGGCCTGATAACGATGTGCAGTGCCTGTTGTTCGGATGTCATTAGGAGACCTCTCAGGCATCTCATTAGTAGACCGTAACATACACCCTAAAGGGTGTTACTGCAATTATAAAATGTTAACTTCTGAAGAGGAAAACATGCACAAGGGACAGAAAGTACTTCTAATGGGGAAATAAAGCATTAAAAAGGAGTAAGAAACTTCACACAAAAACCTCTTAAATTAGTCCAGAAACAACAGATTAAAGGGAAGCATTACAACATGCACAGGTACACGGGAGCCTACCTACTCCTCCAGAATTTAATGAGGTCAAAAGTACTCCATTTAGTAGATAGAAATGTTTGCAAAAGAATAGCTGGATTTTTGTTATTATAATCACACACACATATATAGTGTCATACACATATGGCACTCCAGAAACCAATACAGTCAGAGAGTGAAATTGTGCCACTTAATGATTCAATGGCTCAGCTAAGTAAAGTGATAAACCAAATTCTCTCCCTGTGACACACAGTGCAGATGAGGACTCCAGTGCCTATTGCACCAACCTGCCCAATCAACCAGAGCATTCAACTCAACCTCTGAATACACCTTGACCTGTCTCTAAAAGGCAGCTGCAGCATTTACAACTCTGAGGACTCCAACAGAGAGAAAAACACAAATTCATCTACTCTAACTTCCCATCTACACCACAAACCCACATCACTGCTTCCTGTCCTCTCCCTTTGGAGACCAGGCAACAGGAACAACAAGATTTGTATTTCTCTCTAAATCCATGTTATGAAACAGCAAATACAGCAGATCAAGCAACAGAATGAATAAATAAAAGCTCACGGATGCTACAGGCTGAATTTTGGGGATGAATTCCTCTCCTCTCTCTTTGTGGGATTTCTTTTTAATATTTTCTCTTAAGCACTGTAATGATGGATGATGAATGGGACAGTTATCTGAGCACTGGAAGTGCTTTGCTACTGACAAGTCAAATAACCTTTCTGCAGTTCAGGGTACCAGTTCTGGAGCAGATCTGCTGGAGGCCTGTCAAGATAAGAATATCCCCACACCAACTGCTGGCAGTGGGATTTTTCATTATATATGTCACTAAATTACAGAGGGAAGCTTCTTACCACAGAAATAAGGGGATAAAAACATGTTTTCCCTGAAGACTTTCAGCACTGAGAGTGCCATATTCCAGGGTAGAGCATGAATGACAAATCACTGTGTTTTGATCCAGGAGAGCACTACACTGGGAGGGAATTAGTACAGTTCAGGATCTGGGACAAAGGGAGCAATGGCCCCAAGGGAGCTGCCTGTCCTGGCAGAGCACACCTGGTGCTGGCACTTTGTCCCTGCCTTGCAGGGCTTCAGCTCTTGCTCTGCCTCAACAGGCTCCCTCTGGACCTCACTAAAGAAAGGGGCTCCCCAAATTTCATCTCCCTGGGCTGGAATGACCTCTGTAAGAAAAACAACACAACATTCAGACCATTATTTGACAGCTTTGTCTGCATCCACATCAACAGAATGAAAACAAATTAACCATTCCCTCTGTTGGCTGATGCCCTCTGATAAGCAGTGGCCAGTCACATTAATGGGACAAAGCTCCCAGCTCAAACTTCTCCAAGCAACTCAAGTAACCTCTTGAGTTTTGTTCTTTTTTATACAATGGCAGCCAAATATCTGAAAACTTTAAAAACTAATATTCCGAATTTTTATGCTTCATATGCTAGAATTTGTAAAACCACAAAATGTTTTGAGCTGCAATCACTGAAGTAGAAAATATATCTATGGCTGTCAGATAAATTTATTTTCAGCTGTGAAAAAAATATACTGCTATCTCACATAAAGCAGTATCCTGGCATCCCAAATATACCAGCCAACAGCCCCATGGTCTAATTTGTATTTCAAAGATATTGCAAGTGACCCATACATGAAATGTGATGGTGGTATTTGTGAGTAGATTTGTAGCAGCAGTGTAAACCCATTGACTTTTACAAGAAAGAAATAGAAAGATTACACATCTGGATCTCTGCTAAGGGGTGCAGCAGGTCACCAGCAATGCCACCTCTGCAGTCAAAGATGTTTATAGCACAGACACAGTGAGAAACTACAGAAATGCATTCCCACACAGCAGTTCCCTTGCAAATCACTGTGCCCACCAATTCTCACCTCTCACATCCATGGAAAACACAACACACACCAAGGCCCTGAGTGAACCAGCAAATGTCAGAGGAGCAGCATCTTTAGGAATACTTGTTAAAATCTGATCATTGTTTCCTATGACACACAAAGAACCCAGACTGTTCTCTGGCTGTGCCACTCTGTAGATGATCTTTTTTCCATGTGTTTGAAAATCTTTTTTAATCCTTTTGACTTCCAGTTCATTCACTCCCTTCTGAAAGAATCTGCTGTACACTCCATACATAGGAAACCATTATAGGAAACCTTGGGCATTTGAAGCTTCACAGTAAACCAGTCCCAGAGTCCTCCAAAGCCTGCCCTGTGTGAAGCCATGCATGGTCTCCTCCTGCTAATGAACAGCCTTTCCCTGCAAGGCTTTATCAGGATCTTTTGTCTCAGGAGAATTATGGCATAATGGCTTTCTCACTGATATGCCAATGTAAAAACTTTAACTCATTACATGTTACAAAAGAATTCAATTTTCATGTCAGGTAGAAGATCTCCATGGTGTTTCAGGTTCCCTACCCGTGGCAGGGGGTGGAATGAGATGATCTTTAAGGTCCCTTCCAATCCAAACCATTCTGTGATTCTTTGATTCTAGGTTAAAATACATTTTAAGGAAGCTAAGCCCGAATTTAAAAAAAAAACCAAAAAACAACCCATTATTAGAAACCAGACAGACACAGAAATAAATTTGTTTCCCCAGTTTTAATGTATTAAGTCCTCAAAAGCCATTTAGGAAGGCTTTATCTGAGGAGTCATGCTCCACGAGCACATTTTCCATGGGCAAGGTTTTGTAATTGAGGGGGGTGTAGTTAACACACGTTTTGCTAATGCCTCATTCCATGGCACTTCCCTCCCCACATGCTCCCTTGGCTGTTTCTCTGCAAGGGAGGGATGCAATGAATACCTCAGGTAAAAAGCAAATAGCACTGTTCAAGATGGTGATAATGGCACATTTAAAACAACACCTGGCAGAAGTAGCTGCAGATGGGACTGAGTCATAAAAGACTGCAGCTACACTATTTCCTTCAAGGTGTGCAGTGCTGACAAAGCACACTTGCAGGAGCCTTGGCACTAAGAAGGTTGACAAATCAGGACAGTTTCTAAGGAAGGATGTCACCAGCAACATCCTCCATCATTCCACCATGATGGCACTGCTGTAAGACAGTGTCAAGCCTTGGGAAGCTGCACTAGTAAATAAAAAATGGGAGCAGTCCTCAGCATCGAGCATGAAACTAATCCCTTGGCTCCAGCCATCAGCTATTGCTTATCTGCATGTCAGCTTTTCTAATACACTGCCTGTGAGCTTGAAAATACCCCAAATCTGTACCAAGAGGTAGGGGGGAGAAGGAGCACCTTTTAACAGTGCTTTTGCACAGCCATTAGGAGACTGCCTTGCACTATGAGACTGCAGATGAAGGTTTTGACTATAAAACTTACAAAATGAAATAAGAGCTGCATCGCTTAGATAGAATGAGGAACATACATTGATCGATATGGCTGGGATTATTTTTATTCCTTACAAGTTTAAATATGAAGTGTAACTAAACATCACTGAAACACACATCTTGATTCCAACCATGAAGACATTAAATTCCATTATTCCTCCTATCCACCAATACCAAAACTGAGGTTGGGAGAGCCTAATGACCTAGAAACTTGGGAATTCTTTAATCTACATTATCCTGACCTTGGTGGCAGCACATGGCCCCAAAGCCAACCATCTCAGCAGGACATGCATGTTATGGTAATACCTTTATATACATTAATGTACATAATGCACACACAAGGACACAGTGCAGCAATGGTAGGGCCCAACTCTCTGAGACAGCAGGACACAGGGGAGCTGCTTGCTGGCAAATTCAGCACTGGCAGCCTTATGGTCAAAAATCGTGCTCTAAACTGTGTCAGTCATGTCCCTAATAGGAGTGAAGCTTGGGACATACATCTCTTTTGCAAGTGAGTGTCCACTGCATGGGAAAGTTATGATCTCAGAAAAACCCATTCAAAATTAGAAAACAAAAATTCTAGAAATGGAACTGTATTGCTCTTCCTTTAATCTTGTATTACAAAGGAAATATTAGTATTTTCTGCAGAAAAAAAGGGCATCTAATCAATCAGAGGCAACAGCTTTCAAAACATCTCCAGCACCTGGTTTGGACTTGTTTGCTTAACTGTTTTCTTTCCCTTTGCAATGTTTAAATGGTGTTCTTTAGCAGGGATCCATCCCTTTCAGCTCAATCAAGCATGTAGCCCTATTCATGCCACAGAGAGATGGTGACATTGTCACCCTTATAGCCTTAAACTCTCCTAACCTGAATGCTGGCAATACCTGTAAATGTCTTGGCAGGAGAACTATTTATGTTTGACACTTGTTTTAAATGCAGAGCCAAAAGAATTTCCTTTCATTAAAATATATAATTAGAGATTCTTTTTAAACATTGAAAAAAAAATCCTGTCTTGTTTTAGATGAAGAGTTTCTGCTTCTTTGACTTGAAACAAAAGGCATCTGTTTTGGCAATCTCCCACTACAATCATACATCAGCTGTTAAAACCATCTTGAAAGGTACAAAATTAAATGAAACACATCTGGAGCCAATTTGGACATGTATTTGTTTTCCAAACAGTATTAAATTCAAATCAGTATCTTGAAATGATAATATAAGCACATCAAAGTCAATAGAAATAATGAGAAATGGCCTTATTCATACCATGATTACTATCTGTATATTCTTATCAAAATACTGGCGATCGTAACTCCTAAATAACTTAATGGAGCCAACAGATCACAAAAACAGACTGAAATTACAACTAAATATAAAGGCAAGTGCTTCAGTGACTCTATCCAGCCTACCTGCAAGAGGGGCAATACTTCAATGTCCACCCAAGTCACGGCTACTTGGAGCAGACAGGAAACATCCTTTACTTCTATAAAATCTGTAGGTTATTGATTCCTCTTTAGTGCATTTATTCAGACACAGCAAACATGCTAGCCTGTAAAATGCAGTCCGTAGAGCTGTGTTTGTAATCACAAGCTATGTTCTCTGCATAGTCCCTGAAACATAAAGCAGGTTTTTGTTTGATACTGAGCACAGCACAAAGGCGACAGCTCAGCATGTGATGCCTGTCAGTGTCACCATTCCCACCTCTGACACCAGAGCAAGCAGGCATGCACATTGCTCCTGATCAATTCCACCCTCCTCCACACTGCTCAACAGGCTCCTGTGCTGAGGAAGAAGAGGATGTGATTGGGGCCACAACATGGCACTGGGACCCACCACCACATTCATGTCCACATGCACAGCCCCTGCTTCCCCCAGCTTCAGCCTTGGGGTATCTTCAAATCATCATGACCTTCTCAGAGAGCCATCTTTGGTTTTAGATGGTCATGATTTTTTGGAGTGGAAAAAGCACAGGTCATGGGTTGCATCAGTCCTGGTGGTTCAGGAGAAAGGTGTGATGCTGTCAAGTGCCCTTTCAAGGTGCTGGAGATGTGGAAAGCATAAAAGAAATCAAAATATCCCCCAGTAAAAAACCCTTTCCTGTGATGATGGCTCCTAATCAGGTTCAGAGCCAGCCAGGGTGCCAAACACAGAGCAAAACCTTCTCTCTCACAGTCCCCAGATCACACTGGGCTGGCTGAGAAATAAAGAGATGACTCAAGTTCATAATCTGGTCCACAGAAAACAGCATAGATAAAACAACAGGACAATTGAGAAGGGCAAAAGTGCAGGTAAGGCAACAAAGTTTTGGAAAACATGGTTGGGACTACAGAATGAAACAGGACAGAAGTAACTAATATTGCCAGCAAAACTCTCTAGTGGCCGGATACTTCCTGCAGTGCTTTTCCCCACTGCTTACAAATAAAACATTAAATTAACAGAAGAAGAAAAATACACAGTTCAATTAAGTGTCTGTTCACATTAATCCAGGGAGTTAAGGCATGAAGGGATTCAGATGATTTATGTGGACCAAGACAGACATTTCCCAGCCCAGTAGCTACAATAAAATTTATCCCAAAAAAAAATGCTCCAGTCTTTCAGGGTAACAAATTTCCAACAGTATTTCTGTAGAGACTTTTTCCTCCCAATTATTCCCAGGGACATTGGGCTTTCCCTGATGCCACCATGAAAAGAGAGCGCATCCCCCTGACCTGGCCCAGCATCCACCCCCCTCTGTTGCTGGCACATTTGTGCTAGAGCAGTGGCTTTTACAGAAGCCAGAAATGAAACAAAGCAAGATCAGGAGGATCTAGTCCACCTACTAAAAAGTCTTCAGAAAAGCCTGCTGTTCTTCCACCTTTATTTCCAATTTAAGAGCATCTCTTTTATATAGACAATGAATAAGGAGCCATATAGTAATTCACAGCTGCCCTTCCTGACCTCTGAAACAAATCTGCCATTAGAGGAAATCGGATGCTGACTTCCAGGGCATCAAGCAAGACCTTGTTAGAGGGTAAGTATGAAGGACCCAGAACCTGGCAAGCTTTGGAATGACCCTGACTCACTGCAAGGAGGCTGCTGGCACAGGCAGTGAGCACTGAGCCCAAAGAAGAGCTAAGGCAAATGTCACCTATGCCTTCCTAGTGCCTCCATGGCATCCTCAGAAAAACACACTCCAGTACAGTTCCCCGGGGACTTGGCATCTCTCTCCTTCCTGGACAGGAAAAGCATTAAAAATACAGAGTATAAAGATATTTTTTAAAGATGTATCCATTTTCTAAATAGGCAGCCAAAAAACTGTTTCTCTGGAGCTCACAGGAATCAAGCAGCTGATATCCCTAGTACAGGCAGATGATCTCCTCACCAAAAACCCAAGGATAATGTCTGCCTTTTGAGAGAAGACAGAGCAACACCCCCAACATCTGTCAAGGATGAACTGCCCATGTCACAGGCTGACAAAGCTCTGTGCTGCCAGTGATGACTGAGGTGTTAACACTGGCACAGGTTGCTCAGAGAAGCTGTGGCTGCCCCATCCCTGGAACTCTTTCAGGCCAGGTTGAACAGGGCTTGGAGAAACATGGTCTAGTGAAAGGTGTCCCTGCCCATGGTAGGGAGTTGAAACCAGATGGTCTCTAGAGGTCCCTTCCCATCCAGATAATTTTGTGGTTCAATAAGAGTACAAAACAAGATTACATAGCATTAGGACAACAACAAAAAAAAAGACGCTAAAATGAACAATAACACATAGAAGGGAAACCTGAAAAAAATTCTCAAAAATCTCAATTAATATGAAAATCTTAAAGACTGAAACACCATAAATCCAAGCTTTATAGTCATGTGATTGAGGTTTGCTGCATTGTATCCTGCAGAAGAATGGAAATGGTTATAGTCTGCAAATGCATTCAGAAGATGATAACACAGTTTTGCTTTTAAAGATAAATCAGGAAATAATTCAATTTAACAATCAAATGGGAATTGTGGACCCACGCTGAGGCTGTCACCAGGGACAGAGGTGCCTGACCCAGGCACTGATCTTTTGGAAAAGAGATAAAGCAAAATAATGAAAAAAGATCAAAACCTTCTATGTCTTTTTTAAAGAGAGCATCTCTATTTCCTCAGCTACTGCTTTTGACAAGACAAGTCTCCTCTACAAGGTGTGCCCACCTGACCAAAATTGCAGAGAGGCAAGAGGGAAAAAGGAGCAAAACATCCATAGGTCAGGAGGGTTGGGATGTGTTTTCCATCTGTCCTTCAAACTCCTTGTGCCCCAACACCCATCACTGCTCCTCTCAGGGCTGGAAAATCAAAGGTAACCCAACCTTTGATCACCTTCCTGCTGTGCAGCAACAGCTACAGCAGAAACTGCATCTAGGTCCAGTACACAACAAAATGCTGTCCTTCCCTAGTGACATCCAAGAGAAGCAGAGGCCTTCCATCCCTCTTCCAAGTCCTGACACCTAAGCTGGCTGGTCCCTCCTGTGCAATGGAAGAAGTTGTTGTTCCCAGAGCACTGGGACATAATGAGCTAATCTCCAAATATTTTCACATGTAATGGCTCTCTCTTGTATCAAGTTTCCAGTGTCTCACAAAGTTCAGCTCCAGTCTTGACCTTCCACAGACAACCACAACAGGGGCTCAAATTTCATGAAAAGCACCATCCAGCTCTGCACCACTGCTGTGCAGTTTGGTTGAAATTAGTCAGAAAGTTCATAAGACATTAGAGAGCACACTGCATCGGTGCCCCACTACTGAAAACCAGCTGTGACAATATTAGGAAGACATTTACTGGAAGAGTAGTGAGGCACTGGCAGCTTACACAGAGAAGCTGTGGATGCCATCCCCCGAATGAAGCAGGCCAGGCTGGATGTGGCTTGGAGCCACCTGGTCTAGTGAAAGGTGCTCCTGCCCATGGAAGAGGGGGGGAAATGGATGCTCTTTGAGGTCTTTTCCAACTCAAATCATTCCAGAATTCTCTGTATCTGGCCACTGAGAACCACAAACCAAGGTCACACCACTCTAAGTCCCACCTCCCTGCTCAGAGCAGGGCACAAGTTATTAAGGACTATTGTTTCCAAGCTATTCCTTGCACTGCTATCTCCCCTGACAAACCAGTGAGATAAAAAGCTGATAAGGATATGGTTTCCATATCAGTGTGTGCATTACCCTGTGCCTGCAAGGAGCCAGCAGCTATTGCTTTATTTTCCACTTAATCTGGAGCTATTATCAATAACTTCATCTATTTGTGGCACTGGAAAACAACAGAGGGTCAGCACTGAGCCTCTTCCATTGATTATCTATTCATGGGATCGTGAAGAGAAAGTCACGCAGAAGGGAAGGGAGAGCACTTCTCTGGATGTGATTAGAAAGGTGCTATTTCCAAAATGACTGTGAAACTGAACAGCAAGAGAAGATTGTACCTGATCAAAGAAATGAAAGGAATGTTAAGGTGGCCATTCCTTCTGTTTTAGAACTCACTTTATTCACAACAACCCACACTTTCTCCAGAGATTATGCATGTAGGCCTTACACAGGCTCAATTCAGATAATCTGGTGAGATCTTTCTTAAAAATAAATTCAACCCAAGATTTTTTGAGTTTTCCATTCAGTGAAAGCAGCTGCAGGTTGGCACCACACAAAGCACATGAACGGCCGCCCCCCTTCTGAAACACAGAGCAAAATTCACAATACTGAGAGCAAAGTTGAGTTAAAACTGTGTTCCTCAAAAGATGCATCCTATGCATAAGATATATCTATTTTACCCAGCTTTAGCACTTGCATTCAAAGAATTAAAGTGTCCAAATCTCTTCAATAAAACTAGCTTTGTACAAGAGGGGTGGGATTTCCTTGAGAGATATTCTCCCGTTTCCTGAATGCTTATTTTTGTTTGTTTAAAATCATAGGACAGCTCCAAGACAGAGCACATTGAGAAACAAGGAGTCATTCAGAGCAGACTCTGAAATTTCAATGTAATATTTTAATGAACCCAAAATTCTCTTCAAAGTTTTTTAAAACAAACTGATAGCTTTTTATGAGCAAGGCTACTATTTAGAAAATAAAAATACCATCAGACTTCAGACATAAGCATGAATTTCGCTAAATGAAAACTTCCAAAAAATTTTTAAAGCTATCACAAAACAAAAAACAAGGTCAAGTGCACTAAAATGAAAAACATTTTAAATCTTTATTTTGTTTTGCAAACAAAGGTAACATAGTATGAATAGAGATGGTTTCACTATCAGTAAAACCAGGCTAAGTTCTACAATCAAGCCAACATAGTTCTTCCCCACATCAGAGTACCAAGTACCAAGGAAGGTATTAAACAGTTTAGGTGTTGATTAAGGAAATCAACAAATGAGACAATTAATGCAAACCATGTTATTTATAAAATTATAGAATAGTTTGGGCTGGAAGGGACTTTTAAAGACCATCTGCCAGGGCCAGGAACACCTTCCACTAGACCAGGTTGCTCCAAGCCCTGTCCAATCTCAACTGGAGCACTTCCAGGCATGGGAAGTCCACAGTTTCTCTGAGCAACCTGTGCCAGGGCCTCACCACCCTCACAGTGAAGAATTTCTTTCTAATATCCAATCTAGCCTTGCCCTCTGTCAGCTTGAAACCATCCCCCCTTGTCCTGTCACTCCAGACCCTTTTGCAAAGTCCCTCTCCAGCTCTCCTGTGGCCAGTTTAGGCAATGGAGGGTGCTGTAAGTTTTCTCCAGAGCCTTTTCTTCTCCAGGCTGAACCACCCCAATTTTCTCAGCCTTTCCTCATAGGAGAGGCACAAAGCCCATCTGGCTGCTGGCAGCATGTCCAGGTACACTGGAAGGGCTCCAATGGCAACTGGGAATCCCAGCACTGTGCAGAGTCATGGAACCTTCCCACCTGATCAATTCATCATCAATACACTGCAGCACTCCAAAACAGCTTTCCATTATTTCACTTTTGCCTTATTAAACTTCAAAACCTAATGACAAAACTCTGAAGTAAAACAGCCTCTACTCTGTGCCCACAAATATAAATGCATTTAACTGAAGACAGTTGTTCTGATGCTGCAAACATTCCCCCTGACATTACCAAGAGCTCCCTGCACCCATCTCACAGGGACCAGAGCATCAGTGCTGCCCTTTTCATTTGGATAGGCCTTTATTCAATTAGACCTAAGAGCCAGGGAAGAACCTTTTTCATTTTGCAATATGCTCAAACCAGTATTTGCCCTGGCACAGGTTCTGAGTGTTCCCGAGCTGAGCGGGGGGCAGGGATTCTGTGCTAATTGCAGTCGCTCTCTCAGACACGTTGCAAGACAAATCTTTGTGACTAAAAGGTTTATTTCTGTCTTGAGAGGGCTCATTATAAGCGATCACCAGATGTCACCAATTCTTCATAAAATACAACAGAAAGAACATTTTTTTCCCAGCAAACAACAACCTACAACCATCAAAGTGTAACAAGAGCCATAAATACACTGTTCAGGAGTATCTTTAGCTGTAGTATAGATTCCCTTTTTCTGTTATATATCTAAAACAACACCTACTGTGAAAGGAATGAGGCATTCTAATAATGTCAGTGCTAATGACAAACTCTCATGAACAGATACTGACTTCACTCCTGCCTCCAACACGATGATTAACACATCTACAGCAGCACACAGAGCTCCAGCCCCCAGCACTGATAATGAGCCCCATCCATGGAAATGGAAAGGACCAGAGGAAATGGCCTCAAGTAGCACAAGGGGAGGTTTAGATCGGATATTGGGGAAAATTTCTTTATAGGAAGGGTTGTTCAGCCTTGAACAGGCTGCCCAGGGCAGTGCTGGAGTTACCATCCCTGGAGGCATTTAACAGATGTGTGGCACTTGGGTCATGGTTTAGTTGTGGGCTTGTCAGTGTTGGGTTAATGGCTGGACTTGATAATCTTGGAGGGATTTTCCAATTTCAGTGACTTTATGAAGTAACACAATATTGCAACCCGAGAGAACAAAAGGACAGCTGGGAATAGGATGGATCTTCATATCTCTTTAAAGAAGACCAAAAAAAAAAAAAAAAAGAAAAGAAGCTTGTCACACAGGTCTGTGTGCTTTACCAGGGGAATTCCCCAAGATGCTTTTATATGACACTGGTGCAAATTAAAGGCAAACTGCCCTATAAACATTCACCCTGCAGCCCATGTCACATCCTGGCATCTCCCGTTCCAGGGGGGTTAAGCTGAAGACTGGAAGATATTTTCTCTTGCGAACTTTCCCTTGGCAATCCAAGCGACGAGGCTTCCTGAGGTAAATGATACACTTCAGCTGCCTGTATCACTTTTCCCATTTTCAGATCTCAAATCAGATTTGGGCACTGTTTTCATTATCAGCACAGAGAAGTGTCTGAGCGACTGCCATCCCAAATCCATCAGGACATGTGTCACTCATCCCTGGCGCAGTGACACATGCTGTGGGTATGCAGGCTGCCGCTCCAAGCATTTCATCTACTTCTACCTCTGGGTTGCTTCAAATGAAAAATATTCTGTGCACAAACGGTGCATTGCTGCGTGCAGAGCTGTCAGTTATATTTATTTCACAAGCAGTTTAAGACATGACGTGAACTGAGTTGCTGGTAAGATTTTACTACAAGCTATCAAAGACTTAAGCAGACACCGTCTATAACTACTCGCTTTCATCCTCACCCCCACTGACTCACACTCCCTGTTCCAGCAGCGAGCACAGCCACAGCTTCCAAATCCCCCCAACTGTCTGCAGAGCCATTATCTCAGTACTGATAGAAACCAAAACCCACTAGGACAAGCCCAAACTTGTGATGGTTAGTCAGCAATCCCAGAAGGACTTTTCACTGCACAGGTGACACCAAACCCAAACCCACATCCTGCCTCCCTGTGGTCACCTTTGGCCATTGGCAGAGTAACAGACATCAATCTGAGGAAGTACTAAAGTGTCCGGAAGAATTTGGCAACAGCTACTAGGACGCACCAGGAAAAGTCAAGAGCTCTTCCCAGACTAACTCCTGCCAAGTAATTCCATTTTAATAGAGGCTGATTTGGGATAAGCCTGCAGAATCAAATGGCAAAGCTCTGCTGTTATACTGAGGCTTACAGAGATATTAGGAATTATCAGTACTCTGTCTGGGCTCACTGGGAATATGGCATTGACTTCTAGAGCAAAATATGACATAAGTTACTTTTTTTCAGGCTGCAGGGACTTGGGGTGTAAAACCCAAGGGGTCTTCCATGAGCATCAGCCCACAGCCCCAGTGTGCAGCTTGGCTTGGTTTGCTGGAGCTGTACTCCTACTCCAAATGTAGGGAAAATGCTTAGCTGAAGTGTTTTAGCTTAGGATATCAACAATTCTCAGGATATCAGCAAGTCCTCAGAAGAACCAGGAAAAACCACCTTCAGCTGTGGCTTTCAGCTGGGGGGTACGAGCAATTAAACCAGAATCCATTAAAATGGTGATGCATTAGACAGAGTGCATTAGATGCTGTAGAATTATTTTGTATTAAGAATATATTTGATTATTTCTACATGTGAATCCAGTCTGAAGATAAAGATTTATTTATTTAGTATTAAGGGATTTCTGCAGATGGTGTTTCAAAGCAGGTCCTTAAAAATGTAAATTTGCTTGCAAGATACGAGGACACATTTTACACAAATAAACATTTGCGTTTAATTTGCCGAGTTCTATTTACATTCCTTTTTTTCAGATATTTACTGCAGTACAATTGTTGAAGGCTTCAACAATTAAGGCTTCATCCAATCATAATAACATTCAAAAGCAAAAAATGAAATCCCAACTTTTCCTAAAGTTAAGGCCCCAAAAGTCCAAGCGCAACAAAAACCCTACATCCTTACAGTGTGTAAAATTTACTCATTCATATTGCCTCCTTCTTCCCCTCTTACTCTATGATGTCTTTAAAACACATGCTCAACCCAGCAGCTGAGATTCCTGCAGGGGTTATTTATATAAAATTTTGGGTGCAGTTTGTGTGTCTAAAGGATGATGGGCAAAGAAAGGACCCTCCCCTGAGGAAGAATGAAAGCATCATCTCCTGTAACCCCACTCTCACCCTGTGTGTCCCCTGCACGTGTGAGAGCTCCTTGCTCCCTGAGCATGTGCCTTTTGCAAGAGCTAGGCAGACTCTGATGTCAGAGTCAGCACAGTTGATTTCCCAGCACCCTAAGGATGAGCTCCAGGTTTCCCAGCTCCTGAGGCTCCCCACAGCCCTGCTGCTTTCAACACCAGCCCCACATCTGCTGCTGCTTGCTGAGCACTGACAAATTTGGCTGTGCTGAGCCTGGCAAGGAGCTTTGCTTCCAGCTGAGACGTCTTCAATTGCTCCTCACATCACAGATTTCCTGTTGCTCCACAATCAGCACATGTCTGCTGTTAAGCTTCCCCAGAAAAAAATGCACCTTTGTGAATTACAGAAAAAAAATTTAAAAGCAGCGTGGAAAGATGGGGAAGAGAAGAATTGAGGAGGGAAGACAAGGGGGGAAAGAAGGAATCAACCAAGTGACTATGCCTTCCCTATGCCAAGCATCTTGGATACACCTTCTTGCAGATAATTTCTATAAATCAGGATGTACAAGCCATCCCTAAAGGAGCCAAAGTGACCTTAGACACTTGCACGTGGTCTGTGGGGGCCCTGCCCAAAGGATGTGTGGTTTGAAACTAACTGGAATAAGCAGTTGCACACACATTGCACTAATATGGTATTACTTTACATCCAGTCTTTGTATTACTCAGATTTCCTACCTGGAAACTTTTACAGAGTAGGTGCAAGTTTGGGCTTTTGGAGGTTGTTCCCAACAGATGGCAGAAAATTGGGAAAAGTGCCAGCGCTTCCTTTTCAAAAGCTGGCTGATGAAACTTCCAAAGACAGCTCTGAGCATCTTCACTTCCAACTGTCGTAGCAAGAAATTACATAAAATGTACATAAAGGGAGTTATTGAAGCATGCACGCTTTGGAACTCACAGAGGAAAATGTACATGCTTTTAAGAACAATAAATAGGATGTTTTTAAGTTGCAAAATTCACAGAGCTGGTTTGCAATGCTCACCTGCAGCTTTTAGTAGCTTTTTCACTGGCATAAAAGGAGAATGTGCCTCCTACTCTTCCTCCTCCTCCCTTGTCTTGTAAGGAAATTTTGATTTTTGCCTTATGAAGAGCTGTAGTGCCTCAAAGAAAAAACGTGGAGATGGGGAAAAGAGGTCAATGAGGTAGGAGGAAAGCATGGGTTTTCCATGGTGAGCAGCAGGCCAGAATCCCACCTGCTGACCAAGCTGCTGAATCCTTGCCACCTGTCTGCTTACATAACGCTTCCTCCAGCTTACATCTAGCAGCTTGAAAACTGGTATAGAACATCAAACTCTAAATCAGTGCTTCATGCTGACACACCATATGTCAGCGTGTACTTAGGTAGTCACCAAAAGTGTTAACAGCAATTATTTAAAAATTATTACAGTTTATTCATGCAGAGAATTCCTTCTTGCATTGACTCAAATCTTTCAAGACAAGAATTTTTTTATGAGCTGCAGCTTCCCTCAATTTTCAACCTGATTTTGGGGTCTTTAACTATTTTAATTTACTTTTGGTTTCAAACAATGTACTTATTACTGAGGTATTCATTTACAGTGCTGTTTTTAGGGGAAATTACTTAATGAAACTAGAATGAAAAGGTTTTCCTTCAAAGCATGGCACCTATTCAGTGTTGCCTTGGTTCTGCAGAAGCAAGATGACTGTCCTGTCTCCTGGTGCCGCTGTTTAGAACATCTGACCACCACACCTGGGAGCAGCATCCACAGAAAACCAGTAAAAAAGCCCCTTGGTGCCCTCAGGCCCTTAACCTGAGAGCCAGGTGAAAAAAAAAGCTGCAGAGAAGAGTCTGTTTTCAGAATGCAAAGTCTCCACTACTCATCTTGATGCTTATAAGTCAATTACTAAAAGAAAAAAACTATAGCACATAAATCCACACAAGGATTTGAACATAAAAATAAGGGAGCAGAAGAGAGAGCCCATTCCCATGGGCTTTTCTCCAGAGGCATGGGCAGACCTGGGAAACTGCAGCCAGCACTGACACAGGCTCTCCCTTGGATGAAGACAGCATACATTAGGAAAAAGTAATTAGCGTGATCAAGTAGGGAACTATTTAGCAACTAATTAAAATACCAAATTAATCATAATTTCTTCAAAACGGTGTGCTGAAAGAAAAAACACCCAAGAAAAAAAGAAACAGCCTATTTTGCTTTATTTGGTGCCTTGCACTGCACACCTCATGCCACCTGCCTGACAGTGTCCATGATCCCTGAACGAGATCCTGGATCCCTCAGACCAAAACTTCAGCCTGGTCTTGCATCAAAACCGCTGAGCCCTCATCACACAAATAATATACAGAAAAGTGAAAATCAACCTAAAATAGGGGCATGGCAAATTTCACACTAACAAAATTCATTTTTCCATTTGTCTGCACCTTTTGCTGTGAGGATCAGCAATGCAGGGCTGGAGCAGAATGAGTTTTTATAGAAGCCAGACGGAGCAGGGAGCCATGGTGCAAAAACCTGCTTGTGTCACCTGTCATCCTTCCAGCTCCTCGCTGCTTTTGAAACTTGGGGAGAATTCAAAGGACTAAAAGGCACAGAGGGAAAAATTCTCCTTCCAGTTTCTATCTATTTCAGGTACTAAATTCCTACCAAAAACCCTTCTTGACAAAAAGCTCTTCCCATCACTGGGCTCGTGCTTTCCTCATCAAAGGTAACTGTAAGCTGATGGTGGAAATACAACAGCAATAAATCAATAGCTGCTGTTTTACTTGCTCTGTGCTTTTTGTTACGAAACATTTGGGGGGCTGTTTTTTCCTACTCTAATAAGCATCAAGACAAATGGAATAATGAAGGAAAATTAACACCAACATCTTCCAAAGTGCTTGGGAGCTTCCTCACATAGAATCACAGAATCATTAAGGTTGGAAAAAATCTCCAAGAACACTTCACAGTATTTACTATTAATGTCAGAGTAAAAGACATATACAAATAATAATCTTTTTTTGTTTGTTTGTTTTAAACCTTTTTAAAAGTATGAACTTGAGTGCTAACATGTATCTTAGAAACATGCACAAATTCATGCAGCATAGAAAGGCAGGACTTATCAGAGAAACTAATTAATAAATAAAGCTCCTGTTTACTTAGTATTTGAACTGTCTCAAGAGGGATAAACCTCACCTGGCTTGGCTTTAGACAGCAGCTGCTCACTCAAAGCTCATACAGACCAAGACTGTTAATTAGAACATTATTTCTACAAGACTGTTAAGTATTTTCTTCAACACACTAAATTAGATTATTGTTTTACCTTTCTTTGAGCAAGTTTTTAGAAGGTTTTCCAACGCCATAATTCAAAAGCCACAACAGTCCTGCCAAAGTATACAATGAGCAACAGCCACCTGCAGTGCTGGAATATAATTTCCAATGCCCCTAAGAATGCTCTTCCTACATTTTAATTAAAAATTGATATTTCTTTTTTGAAAACAAACATTCATAATCCTATTCCCAGCTCCCTCTGAACTTATTGATTGCAGATGCCTGTTGCCATCAGGCACATTTCTGAATTTGAGTAAAGCCACTGTAGTTTTTTTTATGCTTCAGGATACAGCTGAGGAAGACCCTGAGTGACCTGATCCTTCCACTGCTGATGCTCTCCTCTGCCCTGCACTGATTTTTTTAAAATTCCAGCTTCCATTTGCAGTTTACCTTTCCCGATTGGGGCTCCGGCAGCAATGCTGAGCTCTGTGTCCTGACTGACCAGCCCCTTTACACAGGCACCTGAAGTATGGCTAAAATATCTGTCAGGATCACTGCACTTCTCACAGGCTGACTCCAGTTTATGCTTGGTTAGGAAATCCCATCAAAGAGCATGGCAGCCTCCTGCCTGACACTGGGAGTACTGAAATATCTGCTTGGTGACCGAAAGGAGGAGAAAATTAGAATAACAAACAAATGGGGGAAACCACAGAAGCTTTAAAAAAATCAAGAACTATGATATCCCACTTGATTATCCTATAAGTAGCCTATACCTCATTCCATACAATGCTTTCACACTCCCAGATCAAAACATTTCATGAAGCATTTTGCAAATGTGACTCCAGGCTGTTTTCTGATCCAATGAACATTATGAGATGATGTGAATGAAATGTCAGTAAACAGGTTAAAGATATCTGGGGATGCAGTAATTCTACCTGATGACTTTGAAATGTCAGAGTTCTCCAGCTCCTTGTTGGGGACAATGGCTTTCTCTGGAGCCTTTCCAAGGAGGAGGAAGACAAGATTTGGGGATTCAATACTGTTTCTTTTCTAAATATTGTTAGCATTTTATGTATGTTAGTGTCAGTAAAAATAAGTTATCTTCATGATACTAAGTTATTGCAAAAGAACACTTGCCAATGGGAACCTAACTTCAGAAGGACAGCATTCCCTGAGCTCAGGTTACCAGACTTCCACTTGTGTGAACAAGGCAGTACAGATGAGATGTCAGCACAAACTAGATCCACATTCATGGCTGTAACAGTATCAAACAGGATAATGAAGCATTTCTTTAACACTTCTCCAATTCTTCATCTTGACTGCAAGGAAGTGTTAAGTAGATAAATGCACCAAGATTGAAAAGATGAAAGAAATAAAAAAAGAGATGTCTGTTCACATAACATTATGAAAACTCCCTCAGTCCAGTGCAGAAAATTTTAAAAAAATTAAAATTAAAGAGAGTGTTTCTGAAAACATAAAAAGAAATAATTTGAAGAAATTTAATCTATTAGGAAATTGCCATCAATTTAAGAAAGTGGTGAAATGTAACTTAAAATAAAAACCTGAAAAAAATCCCATCAGGCCAGAAAGAGGATAGATTTGGGAGAGAACTGCTCAGGAGGGCAGGGCTCCAATGATTTTCCCAGGCTGGCTGTATGGGCTGCCTGTGCCACCTTTTGCAAAGGAAAACAAAGCATTTCTGTTTTAAAAGAGCCAAAGGAATTAGCTATAACTGACGAGCCCTGAACAGCAGCCTGCAACCTGTTCACATTTCTAAAGTGAGCCCAGAGTAACTGCACTCCAATTTTCCCCAACTCATTATGTAAAATAAAAGCTAGCTGAAAGCCAGTGTGGGGCCACCAAATGCCTTCATTAGCTTTCAATTTTGTTCCAGTAAAAATGCAGCCAGAATCTACTGGGTTCAGAGAGGCTGAAATTTTAGCCTTAACAGCCTTTTACTTCCTCAACACTGTACAGCTTCAGCAAGATTTTCTGCCAGTCAGTTTGGACCTAACAAGCCATTTCCCCATTAACACAAAACACAACGTGTCCAGGAGTATTAAGCATTTTCCACAAGGCCCTGTTTTACACTCCCTCCAAGAATGACAATGCCAAATTATTAATCTCAGACAGATGTTTTCCAGATGTGCTGAGCACCTCACTTAAATGCTGGATGCAGAGCTCTTCCAAAGTGCTCTAAGGGCTGTACCAGCTGCATTTACATAGGCTGACTCCTGAGCTTCTGCTTATGGCAAACCATTCCTAAGGCAAAAACTCTCAAGAAAATGGGCACATCTTGCACATGCCTACAGGAAGGTGAAGGATGAGGTCTGATGGTAACCATTGGAGGAACAAATGGGAAAGGAATGGGAAACCGTGGATGGAGAGGCGCAGCGCTGTGAGCATGACTTCATGGAGTCATCACAAAATGGTTTGGATCAAAAGAGACTTTAAAGCTCATTTCATCCAATTCCAACACACTGCCATGAGCAAGGACACCTTCCAGTATGGCTGATCCAAGCCCCATCCAGCCTGGCCTTGAACACTTCCAGGGATGGGGCAACCACAGCTCCTCTGGGCAACCTGTGCCTCACCAACCTTGCAGGGAAGACTTTCTTCCTAAAATCCAATCTCTATCCTCACTGATGGCACTGAGTCCATGGGAAGGAACAGCTCCCTCACCACACAGTACTGTGATGGTGTCTGTACAGCTCAAACAATGGAGTGCTGGAGACAGAGATGGGGCTCCACTCTGAGGGACCGAGGTCTCTCCCCTCACTTCAAGCCCCTGAACACGTAACACGTGCCCACCCTGCACTGCCACAGCCCCTGTGCAGCCCACAGTGAGCTCACAGCACCTGCAGTCCTTGGGCTGAGCAGGTATTCATGCCACTTCATTTTTTTTTTTCTAGTTATTCTGGAATTCAAGTATAGCTACTTGAACACTGGCCATGTGAAAATAGCACCGCAGCAATTTTCTTTCAAGATTGTTTTACAACTCAAGCCAGAAGAATGCAGCAGAACCCAGAGTAGAGTTACCCTTCAAAACCTTACACATTACATGGGACATACCAACCAAAAACATGGATTTCTAAATCTTTCCCTCAGCACAGCTCTGACCCAAAAAACAGATGAAATATCAGAGATTTCTGCAAGCCCTCAAAAAATGCTGCTATTGCTTCCAGTTTATCTGCAAGGCACCCAGGTGCTGTGCCAAGGGTGAGCTGCACATGGTTGATCCAGCTGTCTGTCAGTCTGTATACAGAGACAGAACTCCTGATATCAGTTTATCATGGGCAGGGTATGAGAATCACATTTCCAAACAAGATTTGCTTTAATTGGCTATGCTGGTCCTCCCAGAGGAGCATTAAGATGGGGCTTAGATAATGCTCCCACAGCAAGTAACTGCAAACCCAAAGTTAAATCTGCTTTTCTACAAATATTCAGGAACATTTGCTTCCAGGCAACACTCCTGTTAGTAAACCAATTTGCTAAAATATTCATGAATAGCAAACTACAGGGCCATGGATACAGCAAAATGCTTACAACTAAATATTCACCACAAATGTTTGCACAGTATTTGGCTTGCTCTAGATTAAATTAAAAAAGCCCCAACCTATAACAATGACTAGCATTCAGCACCATGGATTCCACTGGAAAACCTCTGGTGAGGAGACTGGTTGGTGTTGGACAAGATTGTCCTGTGCCCTCAGGGTTCTTGTACATCTCCAAACACTGCAGGGCACCAACATCTCCAAACCTGCCACAAAACCTCCTGGTAAGCTGCTGTGCCAGAGCAGATAAATAAGGATTAATACATAAAACCCCGCTAAAATTTCATACTAATATTTGAAGTAAGTTGAAAAATAAAATCCCGTTCATTACTCCTGAAAAACAGCAAAACTTTCAACTAAATTGCCAGTGTGGCAGACTAAAAGCAAGAAAGGAAGAGGAAAGCCCTGACAGATCCTGACAGGAGACTGCAGTCTCTTGCACGAAGAGACAAACCCCATGGCAAACTCTTCCAGGTGAGCCTTTGCTCAGCCCATCAGTGCAAACAACCCTCATTCAAAAGGTAAATAAAAATGTCTTCCTTTGGACACATCACACCGATCAACTTTTACTACAAAGGTTACATTTAAATATTTAAATACTTGGATACATTTCAATTGTGAGCTCCCTCTCCACTGCATGGCTCATTCCTTCTCAATTTTTAACTTCAAGAGCAGAAGAGACTGAGCTCTGTTTTACTCCATCACATGGGCTCATTACATGGGGATATCTTTTACACCAAGATCATTATGAGATGAGGAGGCTGCAGTTAAACTTGTGTCACTCCTGTATTTCCTTTCCCTTCCAGAGCTGTAAATCCAAACATGGGTCATCTCTTCATGCCAGGACAGCAGGGAGATGCTTTCAAAGCTGCTGTGCCAAGGACAGCACAATCCCACCTTTCCAGGCACAACTCTCCTCTCTGGACTACTCACCACCAGTTTCATCCCTGCCTGGGCACAAGGATTCTGTGTTCTGGAGCCCTGGCCCAGCCATACCCCTCCTTCACCCCTGCCAAAACCTACAGAAAAACCAGCCAGGGGATTTTACAGGGACAGGGTACTTAGGGTTGGGATGATTTAACATGAGTTCTGATGGTTTTTTCTATGACCTTGAGAAAGTCACTGGCTCTCCTCCAGACTGCAATTCCTCCTCTGTAGTGGGTGGATTACTATTTTCCTGGCATGCAAAGGTGTTGCGAGGTCTAATTCATTGATCTTTGTAAAGCATTCTAGGACAATTTGATGGAAAATTCAAAATATTGTCCATAAAGGCCTTCTATTTAAATCTCACCTGGAAACCTTCCTCTTACTCCTTAATTTGTGATTGCTCCCCACTCAATTGGAGGCAATGGGATTTGCATGCAGACTCCAGCAGCAGAGCAGATCCCACAGGAAGGTGCCAGCAAGAGCAGCAGTGCTGATCCACAGGCAGACAACTGGCGCCTGCACTGTGTGATCCATGGCTGAATGCTGCACCCTGGACTGCACCAGGACCACCTGAACCTGCTCTGGGCAAAGGGACGGGGCACAGACCCCCCCAGCACAGCACCCACCCCTACACCAGCACCCAGCAGTGACAGCACAAGGGGGAATGGCTTCACACTGTCACAAACCAGGGTTAGATGGGATATTAGGGAGAAATTCTTCCCTGTGAGGGTGGTGAGGCCTGGCACAGGGTGCCCAGAAAAGCTGTGGCTGCCCCATCCCTGGAATTGTTCAGTGCCAGGCTGGATGGGGCTTGGAGCAGGCTGGAAAATGTGGAAGGTGTCCCTGGCCATGGGAGGGGGCTGGAACTGGATGAACTGCAAGGTCCCCTCCAACCCAAAGCAGTCAATGATGATTCTGTGATGCTCCTACACACTGCCCCACCCCCATTCCTACAACTGCACTGATAATTAACTATGTACTTTACATTTGACATTAATCTCTATTAATAGAATTTTTAGCGGGGGAAAAAAAGTTTCTACCCAAAGAGCTCTCAAGCCATGAGCAGACAGAATAAATCTGCAGATCACTCATTACCTCCCCATGTCAAGTTCTATTATTTGTGGGAGCAGTTCCACTTCAGGCAGGCAAGCAAAGGCAGATAACCTCGCCCCTGGCACTCTGTGAGCCCCTGACGAGAGAACAGCTTCAATTCTACATGCAAAAAAACAACTGGGAAATTACAAGGGGCTTTATCAGTACCCCACGCTGGGGAGTGCTCATTTTAACTAGTATTCCCATGATTTCAGGACATCTCTGGTAGGATCAGCTCTCTCAAGCATATTAGCAAGAACTGCCTGTTAAATCCTGGTGGACAGAGGCAGGAAAGGAGTGAAGGCTGGGGGATGCTGGACCAGCTTTTTCCTTGCAGCTACCTAATTGAATCTGCAGCATCCAGCCCACTGGTATTCCCAGGCACTCAGAATTTCAATTTGCTCCACAGATTTTTATACTGAGCACCCAGAAAAATTAGCATTTGTACTGAATAGCTTTTAATCAGCTATTTTAATCAGTTCTTTTTATCTTTAAAGCACTTCTAAATCTCCCTGCCTCAGTCCCCCCAGCCCCAAAATTTATTCCAGCCATTTGTTTTCCTTCATTCAGCTTCCACCGCCCTTTACCATGATCTAATCATCCTAATCTTTAATGCTCATCTCTACCTTTTAACCTTTTCAGTTTTCATTTAAAGCAATCTCTCTATCTCTCTCAGGTTTGGAGCTTTTTTATTTATTCTGAAATTAAGGTTTTCCCTGGCCCCTGTCTCAGCACAGAGCTGGAGATGTCCTATGGCATCAAGCTGCGTGTTGCTTTTCAAAAGGTGACTTGTGGGGGCCTTAAGTAAGTCAGCAATTTTTCTATTGATAAAATTTATGTAATTTTAGGGGAAAAAAAAGGTGACTTAAAAGGTATTACAGCATTTGTTGTCATTCATTTGAAATTACTTGGCATGTGCTAGCCCTTCCTTCCACTGGGAAAACTATGGATGTAGAAACTGCACGGAATATTTTAGTTTGGAAAAGACCTTTAAGATAATTGAGTTGGGGAAAAAAAAAGCAGATAAACTTTTGAACATCCAAGCTCTTTTCAGGACTGTGAGAGGTTCAGCAATGCAGGAGCTCTGTAAATGTGTCACTTTTTAATCATGACTTTGTAATGCCCCACTTTGCTGGCATTTCTCCAGTTTTACACCACTTAGAGCATTTTGGGAAATCGCTGACGGAATGGTGAGAGCTAAGATTAAATTTAACACACTAAAAAAAGCAAAAACTTTTCCTACATAAGTCTCTTCAATATTTAAGTATGTTTTGAGCTCCAAAATTAATGTACAATAAACATGAAGGTGACTTGCAAAGAAAAGTGATGTGGACGCAGTGAGTTCAGCCTGACACCAAATCACAACAAGCACGTGTCAGATGCAAAGAGCACACAAAAATAGACCAAAAAAAAGAAAGACAAACACCCCCTGACATAACGAGTGTTGCAGAAAGCAGCACCAAAGTTGGCACAGGAACTTCCACTGATAAATACAAACCACCTCCCTGCTTCTCTTCCCACACACTTTAATTTGATTCTTCATCCTCCTCCTCTGCTCCGTCCCCCATCACAACTGCTAAGGCTGCGCTTCAAAAAAAGCTTCATTATCACCTCTCAGCTTTCCTGAAAGCAGTGCAGTGAAGGTTTAGCAGACCCAGGCTTGGAGCAGATGGCTCCCTCATCTCATTTCCTGGCCCTCAAGAACATGGAGCTGAAACTTGGGGTGCTTGAAACTGAGACCACCTCATGCCAGTATTGACTTCCTCCACACCATGGAGATTTAGGCTGAGTTTTTCTATTTTCAACATGTAAGCAGTTCCTCTCATGCTTTACATTCATGGAGGGCAGGGATGGCTACACAGGGCTGGGTGCTGGCATGGTCCTCCAGCTGCCCATTCCATTAACCATGGGTTTCTGTGACTCCAGTTCAACCAGTACATCCTCAGTTACAAAGGGGGAAACACATTAGAAAGATTAATTCTCACTTTTCTTTTTCAATATGTCAACACCACTGCTGAAATATCCTTTAATTCCTGTGTTCACTAGCTGATACATAATATGAAGCTTTTTGGTTTTATGGGAGATATTATGGCCATACACATCAAGACTGGCAACAGGAAAAGATTAATAGACTGGGCCCTAAATAAGATAACAGCCACCAAATAAAACTGCTCATGGGGGTCATGGTCATGACTGCTCTAGGCAAATGTTACAATTTCATATTTAAAAAATAAAAAGACACATCACAGTTACTCCTGCACTGCCCAAATGGCTATTGCCTCAAATTGGAGCTATAAAAACACCAAGAATGCTGGATAGGGATCACATGAGATAACACCACTTTTTCCATTAGCCTCACCCATGGTGTGTGTTCCTCCATTTCGGCTTTACTGACTGGAACTAAAATCTGTTGCTGGTCTGTGCAGAGTCCCTGCACCAGGGAAACAGATTTTTATTTTTGGCCAAGCAAAGGCAGGTAATTGCCCTGCTGTGAGGAGTTCCAGTGGGCATAATTCATCTTTTGAGTGACCATGTCAAATTCAGTGTCCATTGCAGTATTCCAGTCCCACTTTCCCTCCCACCTGTGGGATTCCCATTATGGCCATGAGGTCCCCAGCAAAGATTCTCTATTACTAATATGTAATTAAAGATTTCTTTTTGTTAGACTTCTTTAGGATCTCTGCTATTTTTAATTCTTTTTCTTATGCCTAGACTTTCTCCACTCTTGTTACTGGCATTTAATTTCCAGTGAAGCCCACCTATAGCAGGGAGTTTCACAACTGACTGTTAGCCAAGATTTCCCTTCCATGAATTTCAGGAATGTAAGCATTCAATTTTCTCTTAAAATGGAAAATACTTTTCAAGATCTTAAACCTATTCCTAGAAAATTTCTATTACCAAAGCTAGGAGCAGACTAGCAGTCCCTTGTTCATATCCACACAGAAATCAATGGAATTTCCATAATTTACCCCAAAGATTGATGCAGTCTGTTTATTAGGTGTAAAGCTATAAATCACATTTAAGAGCAGTCAGCCTGAAAAGCCAGGTAAAATTGATCCCTCCCCAAAAGACTAAGTGGAGGGAGCTGAAAAGGCAGTGTGGGAATAGAAAGGAATCCCTCTGGAATTCAGTTTATTAAGAACTGTATCGGCTCTACTGACAGCAAACACATTCCTCCATTTTATATAGCACTTATCTCTCTTTATAACACTTTAAACTCCTAATATGTTTACACTGGACACTGAAATGATCATTAGAGGCCTGACCTCCATGTGAAAGCCCCCAGCCTCCTCCAGCAGGGATTAATTGCCTTCCTCCCAGCCGCCCTTCCCAGCTCGCTGCCGCCGGAGCAGTCTGGCAGCACTGCTGCAAAGTTAAACCAGCAAATATTAATTGCCAGCTGGGAAAAGTGCCATTAGTTCACACTCAGAATTCTTCCAGCTGGAAAGACAGAGAGTGTTAAATGGAGCAGATTTCCTTCCAGTCTGCAAACCAGCAATGGAGCGGGTCTGCCTGTTCTGCAAGCACATAATGAGCAAAACATTCAACACCTTCCCAGAGATGTTTTGAAATGCTATTCCGAAGAACAAATTACTTCTGGAAGTAACAAAGCACAGAACTAACACATGGACAACAAATAAAGTACAGAGGAAATAAACCACCACCACCCGAGGCTGAATTCATATGTATTTGAGATTACTGCAGTGATACAAGTTATCAGCTGCTTGTTTGGTTTTTTTCCCAGGTTTGTAATTTATTTACACTCAAGCATAGAAAATTTTCTGTCAACATGCAGAAGATTATCATTTTCCTTAATTAGAAAAAATCTTTTTGAGAACTGGAAGAAAGATAAGAGTGGTTGAAAATGAAAGATGCCATTACCTAAGGTCATGAAATCATAAGATTATGGGATGATATGGGCTGGAAGAACTTCCATCAAAACATTTAGTGCAGGTCAGACTAAGTTGCTCAGGGCTGTTCCCAGCCAGGTTCTGAAAGGTCCCAGAGATGGGGAGGGCACCTGGGCAGGCTGTCCCAGCACTCAACCCATCTCCAAGGGAAAGCCATCTCCTTACATGAGCTGCACATCTGGTGTCAGCTGTGCCCTTTGCTTCTCATTCTCTCTCCATGCAGATCCAGGTTCCATCCTCTGCCACACTACCTGTGCACAAATGTCCTGAGAGGACACATTATTCTGGCCCTGTCAATGTGCAAACACTCACACCTGGGCACATGCACAGCAACCCAGCACACAGGCATGTACATCCAGAAAACTTTATATATAAATTAATGGCATGAAATATTGTTCTGAGCAACAGTGTAAGGCTCAAATCAAACAGTGGGACTGTGTGTGTGTAACAGAAAGGAGAAAGGCAGGTGGTGTTCCACAGAGATTTCTTTTAAAACTCTGTACAAAATATGTACAAAATTATGATTTATTATGGGACAAGAAACGACCTTGTACAAGGAGGAAAATTACTGCCAGATAGTTGCTTAAAAGGAAAAAAAAGACATATTTAAAGCAATGGGACAAAATTATTGAAAAATTAATATTGACATTTCAGCAGAGAAGGAAGGAAGGAAGAAAATGGGATTGGAATACCAGACATGAACATGCTTTTACAGCATACAGTCTCTCTGCATAAAATTCTGTCAGATTTCATAAAATTAGAGCTTTGGTACAAGTGGACCAAATGGACAAAAAAAATATATATTAAGTAGTCAACACAGGTATAGTGCATTTACATAAGAGAAAGTTCAAGAATTTGGTCAGCTAAGTTGGATTGAATTCATGCCAGAGCACAAACTCAATCTGACCACCTGCAGTACGGGCTGGCAAGAAAAGCTGAGCTTTTTATAAAAAACCCAATCCACCTGGATAAAGAGAGGATGTCAGAGCCAGAGAAAATAAGGAATGAGCTCAAGCAAGCAAACATGGCTGCCTCCCTCCAGCAAGGGCTTGGCTGATGCACAGGAGCTTTGAGATTGCTGATCAAGCAGAAAAAAGCAGGAAGAGAAGAAAGGAAGGGAAAAATGACTCCTAAATCCTGACAATGGAAAAGCACATCTCTAAACAGAATTTCTCTAATGTATGCAAACTGCTAGGGAAGTGCATTGCTCTGATGTTTCTGGTGCAAGGGAGAAGGTAAGGGAAGAAAAATTATTGAACAGTGTCTGCACAGCTATCTCTGGCCAAAAAAAAATAAGAGAAAAGTGAGGGAAGAGACAGAGTGGGTGTAGACAGTCAAAAGGAAAGAAAAATGAAAATAAGTGGGAAAAAAGGGGACTACTATGAAAAAGCAAACTGTAGTGCAAAATAGTATGTTAAAATGACATAACCTCATTATCCAAGGCATGTATTCAAATAGGAACATTTTCAGGCCAAGTGCTCATTCTGGACATCTGTGGGACAATTGTCATTATGAGCACAGCTATCTTTCCAGTCTTGATAAGTATTTGGGAGAGCTTTTGGGGAAAGAAACCCGTTTTTTCCTCACCAGTTCAGCACACAGTAAAAGCACTTTTATATTTATGTATTTTCTGACCCAGTAAAAATCACCAACACCCCAATCAAATGACTACAGAAACTCACAAAATAGTGAAAACACAGAAAACGAAAAAAAATCTGCCACATGGTAGAAAAGTCCTAAATAGAACATTTTCCTGTGGGAAAACCAAACTGCATTTCACACTAGGAAGGACAACCAGATCAAGGAGCATGTGAACAGCTATGAGTGGGATTGACATTTCTCCTGAGACCTCTGAGTTTAGGGCTTCTGCTTCACAGTATTTCCCTTGTGACTTCAAACTCCCAAGTGAAGTTTCCCACCTATTTCCTTTATCAGCTCAGGAAAAGGGACTGCATTTATAGTTTTGTGTATGTGGGAACTGAGCTGCAATAGAGGCTGAAGGAGAAAGCCTGGGGAGATCACTTCTGCTGAGATCTCTCGTTGCTTTATTCATATTTCCACAAATTTCTCAATGTTTTGGACTCTGAAGATTTCAAGGAGCCATTTTATTCTAGGCTGGACCAAGGAGAAATCAGTCATTTTCCCAGGGACAAATTCTTTCTGCTCTTCCTAATACATTGCTGCTACAGAAAGCAAATGTTTCTACTCACACAGGAGTATCTGCTATCCACTAGTATTTACAAAGCACTTCACATCTGATAAAATATGCTAAAATATCAAAAAATCCTTTCCCAAAATACACAAAAGAAAACAAATCTCTGCTGTTTGCTTTATTATCAGTTTACTGTGGATAGGCCTAGCTCAGCCAAAGCAGAATCAGAATATTTGATCTCTGCCTTGCCTTAAGTCCATCCAGTTTGTCACTGATAACTGGGCAAACTGGCAGAGCACACACACACATCCAGCCTGCAGTGTCCCTCATCTCTACACAGAAATTTAAATCTTAATTGAACGAGTCAACAGGGAGAAAAAACCATGAAGCAGCCCACTCATCAGTCTGACTGTACCCAAATAAATAAATTATCTACTTGATCGAAAGCAAACAGAAAACATGTGCAAGGTGTCCCTGACCACACCAATGGCGCTGGAACAGGAGGCTCACTAAGGTCACTTCCAACCCAAGCCATTTTGGGATTCTGTGATTTTGCACTTTAAAGGTTTTTCTCCAGTCAAAAATCTTACATTTTATGTTCTACTTATAATGGTGCTTAAACACCTGTACCTTAATTGCTGATGGAAAATTTTGATTTAAAAGAAACCACTATCATTCTTGGTTTAGAAATAGGAGACTAAAGTACCAATAAACAGAGCAATACACAGGTTACTCAGGAACTGCATGGTAGAAAAAAGAGCTGAAGTCAAGTGTTTCTATGGAGTCCCATTCTGTGGGATTATTCCCCACTTAAGGTAAACTTTTTTTCTGTGTGTTATCTCTGCAGACAGAGGTGTGAAGTACATTTTTATTTATTCACGTGGGAAGAGAAGTGAGCTTGTTTCTTTCTTCCCTTCCATAAAGCTGTTATTCTGCTGAAAAGCAGATTTAAGCAGTGCTCCCTGGCAAGAGTTCGGGGGTTACTTTAAACTGGGACACAAAACTCCTACTTTCTGACATCATTTCATGGTGTGTTCAGGGAAGTATTGAAGCGTGACATTCTATCATTAGGCATAATACAGCCACTGCAGGGGCTGATTACTGCAATAAGAACTCATTTTCTTTAACACTATATGTGATAAGGAACAAATAAAAACCCAGGCCAGACACACTGTCATAAAAAGGTGGGTGATGTCAAGAATGAAAAATCCAAGGACTGGTTTTGGTAGTCAGGGGAAGAAAATCCCCTGAACTGAGTGGGGGTTGCTGAGCATCTCTAAAATTAAGATTTCCTCTTTCTTTGCAAGGTTTCTCATGCTGCAGAGGTCCACCTGCATTACTCAGGGATGGACACTGTTTCCAGCCTGATCCATACCCTGATCTGACTTGATTATCCAGAGGCAGAAGCAGAGCAGCTGGAGCAAGGCAAAAGTGCCCCTTTTAGATGCTCCTTTTCAATGTGACAAGCAAAAAATCCCTCTTTGCCTTGATACACTCATGAGCTTGAAATATGCCTTTGAGCAACCCCTTCTATGATTTACTTCCTGCAAGGTCTATTGATCCTAATTACTTGCTTTGGTAAATTTAGAGGCTGCCTGTGACAAACTAACCCAGGGTGTTCACCAAATCAATGCTCTGACCAGCTGTGTTGTCCTCTCCACAGCCAGATCTTCAAAACAAATGAGGCTTTGCTATGCACTGCAAAGCAGTGCCTACATACCACGGGAAAAATTTTAGTCACAAAAAGACACAATGTCTTCTCCAAGACACAAGAATGGCACTGCTGTTCTATCTTCAAAGGGTATCACAAGGACATATTAATAAACCTCTTCAAGTGGGCTCCTGTTTCTTAAATAGTCTCTTCTAACATCATGCTAGCAAAGAACTCAGGATGGACAGCTCTGTATACAGCCAACCTCCTTGGGGGCTTAAGTGAGCTGAAGATAAATGAATTATTTTCATATTTGATCATGTAAATGTCACTGGATATATTTGCAACAACCCACTCAAAACTTCCTGTAGGTATAGAGAGTCATATTTGACAATGAGCTTTAAAGATATGCTCGAGTGAGGCCTTTTATGAGGCCTCTCATTAGAAGTAAAATAATTTACAGCTTCTTCCATTCCCTGCCATTTTATCCCATGCTAATACTCCTGCAGTCTCCCTTGATGGCAGGACGGAACATGGCATACAAAATATTAATGGGAAAGATCTGGGACTGGCTTTGGTGCAAGGATGATAATGAAATTTGCTACTGAACCAGTAAAAGAGCTCCAGATGTATGCATCCCACTGGTAACCAGAACTGTCTTTAAAGTTATTCAAAGTCTGTCCCCATTCCTTTTTTCATGTAAGCAGCTCCTTTCCTTTGCCTGTATCATTTGCCTAACTAGGTTTTCGTTTCTCAGTGTTGCAACAAACTTTTGTTTATACCATCTACTTTTTCTTAACATCTTTGTCTTGTTCAAAGCCTTTTCAAATGAATTGGATTGTAAAAAGTTATTACACCAGCAGCTGAAAGTATTGAGCAGCACAACTACAGTGCACACAATGCATACAGTGATGTTAATTATTTACCAGTTCCCAGTATGATTACATTTTGCATGGCAATGGCACTCAGGGGCTTAATAGCTGCATAAAACATTGTGTATGTTCTCTGCTGTCCTGGAATAAATCATCCCTGAAAAATTTAGCTCTTAGAAATAAAACATACCATTCAGCCATTTACCAGGATTACGACGAGTGATGAAAGCTCTACAGAAGAATTAATTTTCAACAACGCCCTACCTTTGAAGAAACAGTCCTTGCTGTGGATAATGTAGATCTTCTTCCTCTGCAGGCAGGAGGCTCGATGCAGCTGACAGTGATTTTCGTAGAACCTGCCATCAGATCCACAGACGGGCATGTAGCTGGACTTGCAGTCCTCGACACACCGGCACTCGGGCTGCTGGGTGTCCCTGTTGAGCACGCAGCGGCTGCCCCGGCCGCAGAACCTCCTCTCGCAGGCTGCCCGCAGCCCCTCCTGCCCCTGCAGCCCTGGGGACAGCAAAAACGCCTCCGTAAGCCACATCCACCTCAGCAGGCCACACAGCTGCTGCAGCAGCACAGCCTGACAGGAACAACAAAGGGTTTGGAGGTAAAAAGTGCTCCCCTTTGAACAGCAGCAGCTTGAAGAGTGCTCAGATCCGCACTCCCAGACCTCCAGCTCTCCCTTATCACAACACTGAGCCTGTGCCAAAGTGCTTCATCGGAAAGTGATGGACACATAACCCTTTGTTCTTTTAGCTCTTCACAAAACTAGAGCTGAGAATAAAACCCAGTGAGAGCATTTCAGTGCCCACACTTTGACCATGAGTTACATTCAGAAGGCAATTCTGAAACCCCACGCTGGTCCAGCCACAGAACTCAGCAAAGTGCCCTAAGTGTCAGCACTCAGCTCCTGTGCACATTTAGAGTCCAGCTCTCACCCTGGGAGCCAGAAGCTCCCACCCAGAGGCAGAATATCCTCCAGGCTAAAATTCACACAGGTTTCAAGGAAAGCTCAGACAAACAACTGTTGAGAGCTTTTGAAAAAATAACCCCAAAGAAAGACTATTACTGAAAGGAATTTACTGAATATCACTGAAGGGAATGAAATGGGAAAACACTAGTCATCATAAAAGGGACCACCAGTATCTATTCCTACACTCTGAGTAATGACATATAGCGAACAATAACTTTCTACTACTTTTAAGAATTCACTGGATATGATATTTTGAATATTACTATGGTCTTTGATAAGGGCTGCCTTTGTGATATAACATTTTCTGCTTATGAAGTTTCCTCAAAGGCTTACAGAGAACATTACTAAAATTCACACAGGACAGGGCACTTCCAAACAAAGCACGACTCAGAGCAATAATTAGCATTACACTCAATGAAGAGAGTTTCAGGAAATTAGATCATTCTATACTAACTGGAGTTCATGAAGTTGAGCATTGCAAAGAGGAATTGCAAAAGGCACAATTATACCAGGATCAAACTTCTCCTTGTGCAAAAAACCACTGCCAGCCTTGCACAGCCTTCCAATAGCCAATCTCAGTCCTCCCCAGAGCCAGGGACTCAGTCTGGACCAGCAAGATGTTTGGAAGCAAATCCCTTTTCTCTACATTTACCACATGCAGGTTTGGGTCTTGGAAAGGTTTTGGTGTGTGCCAGCTCTCAGAGGATGTTCAAGCGCAAGCACTGTTCCAGATGGGCTGCACCCCCAGTGGAACACACCCTACAGCAACTAGGCAGCCACAACATCTTCTAAGGTACACCCAGGGCTTTTCCCTTCAAAGATTTTTCCAGCAGCCAAACAGTCCAGCGTAGGAGCACAGACCAGATTTCATCCAGCCCCTTATCACATGCAAAAAAAGATGTGAGAAGCATCTGTACCAGCTACTTCAATCTCATTTTATCATGTTAAATTCCCTGCTAACATCAACACAGCCCCAGCCTGCCCAGCATTTCATGCCAGTACAAAATGTCCGAGTCTTGAAGCTCCATTTCATCTGCTTGTGGTCAAGGGGTTAAAAGCATGTGCACAGAGACAAGCAAGAGTTTCTAACAAAACCCATTTTTCCTGGTCCCCATTAAGCCTTTGTTTTTATCACAGTAAATCTGAAAGGGAAAAAAGTCTGTTATTGGAGGATTACCTATTTGACTCAATAACTCATTAAAATTCCTCCAACTTGGCAAGCTAAGAAATATTGACTTTTCCTGACTTGTAATATACTAGAAGGTCAAAGCATCTCTGAGCAGTGCAAAAAGTACAGCTCATGAAAGGAGTATCTGAGTATTCTTTACTTACTTCAGTAATTGTTCCAGAATTTTTGCAGATTATCCTCAGAAATGCAAATTCTGTGACCTCAGGGAGACCTCACTGTAAAGGTCATATTATTTATCAGTGCCTGCTGTAAATCAGAGCAGCCCAAAGGATGAGGACTTGAGGAAGCTCTGGTCCAGCATCCTCTTCCTCCTCCTCTCAGTGCCAGGACCTGCACCAGCACAGGCACTTTTCCATCACAATGTTCCTCAAAAGACATGTTTTGGAAATTATTGTTGATATTAAAGTTATTTAAAAATCAAGATTCAGCAGCTATTATTGTCTGTGTAAATGTAATTCAGGTACAACTACAGCAAAGACCTTCGGGGGCTGCCTTGATCACTAAAAATTGATCTCTCAGAGCTTGCACCAGCCAAGGACTGTGTTATGCATCTCACTGAAGGTTATTGCTGCCTCCTCATTCAAGGTACTGCTCTGATTTAATGCACCAGGTCACATCTGAGCAGGTGACAGCTGCACCCTGCCCTGAGAGCAGCAAAAACCCTCTTAAGAGCCTCAAGTATTTTTGGTATTTTGATTTGTAATACAAAATTTGCATAACTGAAGACAAATATTTTTATTAGAATGCGATTTTTAAGTTTTTTAAGATACACAAAAGATTTGTTAAAGAACCAGCTTATAAAAATATATAAAATATTTAATCTTTCCTCCATCTATCCCAGTTACTACGGAAAAAACCCAGAAACCCTGGCTATATTTATGCCTTATACATTTTGTTCAGAGTTTAATTTACTCTGTGTTCCCATATGGACAACTCCTGGTTAAACAGCTTAGTTTGGCAAGGGAATAAGAAATATACCCCACAAACAGCCAGAAAGGAAATACTCAAGTATTCTGGAATCCTGATGTGCTTCTCCTTGTCCAAGTCCACCCTGAAATCTGTGTGCTTGCAGGCAGAGAGCTAACATCAGTTATCTTTGCCAGAACCTTGTAATGTTGACAGCAGCTCTTTAATTAAATTATTATTTGCATAATCCTTTGAAGAACTAAAGCTCCCCACACGCTCACTCAGCTGTACCAATGGACCCCCTGCCCAGCAAGGACAGCAACAGGGTGTGAAACAGAGCAGAGCAGAGCAAATGGGGAGGAAAGGAAATGACTGACTGGGCAAGCACTGTTGTCCTTATCCAAGTAACTAATTTATCTGGAGCAGCACCATGAGCCATGGAAAGGGGCTTTCCTTGACTGCACCAAGGTGGATTCCACAGGCAGGACACTGGTGTGCAGCTCACAGTTGTGAAACATGCCTTCCAGTGCTTTTTTGGGAACTATTAAAAGTGACTGAATTCCTCACTCTTACAAGGATTATTACAAACAGAAATGGGAAAGATAATCAAGTGAAACTACCAACTAACTGCACAAAGTATTTACGAGCCCTACTGTACTGCATGGAAAAGGCATAATTTATTCAATTTATTAGTTGCAAATAAAATAATTTACATAGATAAAAACTCTGCCATCTTGCAAAACAAGACACTCTTCAACACTAATTAACTGTGCTCACCATGGCTAGAGTCTGAGGTTGTTACATTGCATTAGGGCCAGAAGGATGGGCAGAGAAGTCTCACACACCCGTGAACACACTTGACTTCTCAAATTAGATCCTGGTTGCCCTTGAGAAATTTGGAATTCCAGTGGAAAACTGACAAGAGCTTGGTGCAGGCAGAAAATAACTGAGCTCAGGAATTTCATAAGGCTCTTTAACGGGCTGCTTGCATCTCAGAGGAAGACTTTAATGAGGAAATTAAGATGTTCCTGCCATGCTGGAGAATGCACATTGTCTAACTGTGCATTAATTCTTAAAGACAGGGACCTCATCTACCTTTTGCACACCACTAAATGTGTCAGAGATCAGACTAAGGCACACATGCTTTTTTTTTTTCTTCTCTCCCAAATACAATCCTATTCCTTACTTCCTCAAAACTCCCAAAGGAAGGTTGGGTTCAGGACAAGCTCTGGTTTCACTTAGGACCAACCAGACAAATCCACCGCAGAAAACAAACCCAAAAACCAAACATCTCTATTATACCACTGCTCATAGAAAGTGGCTTATACACAGCAGAAGTGTAAATTATTACATTTATATGTTAAAAGGAAGTTTGCCCTCAAGTAACAGTGAGATCCAGCAGGCAGCTGGGTATCCAGGTTTATTGCTGAAGGAAGAAGTTTAGACATTACATCAGAGCTAGGGCTAAAACTAGAAACTTTAATTATATGTGACTGAAACTGGAAGCTTCTATACCACGTCCTTCCGAAGCCATGACACACCTTGCAAATGTTATATTGAAATAAAAATAAAGTACAACCCTCTATTACAGTGATAGACACAGATTTATAGTTCAAGTGTGTATTTACATTCATCCATTCACACACGGATTACACACAACCACACACTTCCCATGCACCTCCCTTGCCACAACTCCTTTTTGCTAATGACACAAAGTCAGATGCTGCAGCTCAGCTTCCTAAACCTTCCTTACCCAGCACACCTTAAGTAGATTCTTGAGTAGTTCACAGTTGGAAGTAACCAAAGTTGAGTTACATATAGAGCCTTGGTTATGATCAGCAAGCAAATTGTGTGCTGCACATGTGCTTACTGACACAACACAATATGAAAGGAAACAAAGCAGGAATTTCATAATAGTCTCTATTATGAGAGCTCTCTTAGAGTTCCTGGGTTTTTCATTGTGTGACTGACAAGAGAGTGGAGAGGCAGAGAAGCCATGGTAAATCACCTGGGCAAGGCAACAGCAATTTCATTGTCTAGCCTAATTTCATTACGGGCCTAATGTTGCTATAATTTATTTATTTTTATAAAGCAAAAATGGTGACTTGTCCTGGAGAATAACACAGAGAATAAGATGTGTTTCAAGCATATGATCTGCTATAGGTACAGACTATTTTCTTTCAATATCCATGAGACAACTCTGTGTGTTTCTGCACATCTTGGAGCAAGATGGAGAGGGACACAGCAACCTTGGAAGAGGAGGACTGAAAATCAATAATTTTCACCAGTTTAGATGCTCTACATGAAACAAGAGGCAGGATAATATGGACAGCCACCTCAGAACAAAAGATAGCAAGACTTCCCAGATTGTCATGTTATTTCAGGAGGATTCACAGAGTTTAAAAAACAAAACTGACCCAAAAGAAATGGAAAATAGACTCTGGAAAGGAGGGTTGTGACAGATAGTTGCACCAAGGACACCAGAATGAAGGGTACTGCTGAATCTGTGTCTGCAGTTTAATACCAAATAAAAACAAATTGTAATTGCTCAACAGAAGTTCAATAAGAGCAAGCAGTTACCCTGCAAACAGCACCAAGGAAGCACTCAATACTATAGAAAATGTTCTACATAAATTTTTACATCTGAAAATGGGAATTAACGCTACTTTCTGTATCTGTCAGAACTCTGCAAACCACTGGAGCTCATACCATGAAAAAGCATTTGAAAATCAGGAGTAACTATGCTATTCTTAGTGTGATTAGCCTAATTTTGTCCCATTTCAAATCCATCTAACCACTGTGAGATCAAAAGCTTAATCAAATATTATTTTTGGATAGTATTGTGGTCTGCAAGGGTACTAACAGGAAAAAAGAGACAAAAGACACATAGAGATGAAAAGATCCAAACTGTGCAAAGCATACACAGAGATTACTGAGGGAGAAACACCAACACAGGTATTAGACCATATATATTTAGACCCTTGCTGTGAAACTTCACTATGTACAATTTTCCTGATTGTTCTTTTCTCAAAAGAGCTGATGAAAAGGTAATTAATAAAATTGCTCTTTATTAAATGTTTATCTAAATTTATCTTTGATAGGTACTGCACATTGACAGCTATTTTATTACAATACTCCTGTGCAGCAAGTATAGACACAAAGGTAAATTTGTGCAGTTCCCATTGGCATCACACCTCTCCTTGCATTTGTGAGCTGTTTAGCAGGTCCCTACAACCAACTGGATAATGAGACAGCCCAATGCTAGCAGAATATTAATATATTTCCTGCATTGATCAGAAGGATTAAATGTTTGGGGCCAGGCTGGACACTGTTTGGAGCAACCTGGTCTAGTACAAGGTACACCCAGCCACAACAGAAGAGCTGGAAAGATGAGCTTTTAAGTCCCTTCCAACTCAGTCCATTCTGTGATTAAATTCAATGTTTCTCTGAGCACCCATATTTCCAGGGCTGTGAGAAACCCAGTGAAGCACAGTAGCAAAATACATATGCACATGCATGTGTGCACACACATGTATTTTACTTGACTGTGGTTTTAATTTTCTCAGTATTCCACAGCCAAAAAAAAAAAAAAAAGCTGAAAATTCCAGTCTCAGATCTGGAGGGAATAGATCACATTAATACTTTGGTTCCTTTGGCAAAACTCCATATCAGAAGAACAGATTCTTCTGAAGGAAGGCAATGAAATTCCTATGGGTTGCTGCTCAGAATCAGCCTTTGCTGCCTTTAATTTTGCTCATGAATCTTGTCTCTGTCCTGTTTCTTCACTCCTACTCTCAGTACAAGCCTGGCTCCCCTTGTTTTCAGTGGGCTTTCATCCTTTGTGTCATGTATCTTTCTGCTATTCCTTCAATGAAATTCTTGTGGCAGAGACTAGGGGGAGGTTGCAATCCAATAATAAAATAACTACAGATGACTTGCCTGTTTTCATGTCGACTGCCCCAATTACACTACCAGTGGAGCTCCTGGAGGGAAGCTGAACACCCTGGGTCTTTCCCAGCTGTTAACCCTTAAATCTGTCCATGGATGTTGCCTTTGGCTTGCTCCCTGCTCCCCTCTCCCCTGGACACACAACCCAGGGCTTTTCTCCCCCAAGGCTCACACCTCCCCTGGCTCCTCCACCATCACCATGAACCCAGAGACCTTTGCACAGCTGCCCCCAAAGCTCCTTGGAACAAGGCAGAAATATCTCACTTCTACCTATTTTCCAACATCTAATCCTAAAATTTTCACAATTTTACCCTCATTTGGAACATTTCTACTTGGCAGAGGGTGAAATTGATAAACCAAGTGTACTGGGACATGCTGCAGTGGCAGAGAACATGCTTGGCCAACACTTACAAAATCTATGTAAAAACATCTTGCAATATTATCAATTTTTCAAAACCAAAAGACACCCCGTTCCCATCTGAGGAGCGCTCTTCAGTCTCACAGAAATCTCTTCTTTTTCTATTTTTTGAATCATTACTTTGTAATAAGACCATTTATCAGAAAATAAATCAATTTGTTTACTGCATGCCTATTTTCCCCTTACATATGCACAAATGCAATGTTATTTCAGCTTGGATAGAAAGACTTTTCCAGTTTCCTATTTATTTTCTCATTCAGACATCAGTTTATAAAGCTCACTGAGGCCAAAGAAGAGAAGCAGAAAGACATTTTATCATTGTAGTAACAAAAAAACCCCCAACATTATTCTGATTATTTAATTGGAAGAGGAATAGATAAGCTTTTCTAATTAATAACCATTCACTTTCCTTATTACATTACTCTTGAATTCAGCTGTATGTAAATTAAAAAAATCATCTGACTTGCACCAAACTGTTTAAATGCTACTGCAGGAGGTTTCATCATGATGGGTTATAATCCTCCATTAGTGTCACCACAGTGTCAGCACTTCCAGAAGCATTTAATTTTCTTTTCTTTAAGAGGTGCATGTCACACACTTCAACCATACAAATGAAGTCATGTTCTTGATGAACATCTTTAAAGCATTGCTTAAAGACAGCCCAAAGGTGTTTAAGAGGTGGAAACAACACATTGGAAAATGATGGATGTCAGCAGAGGGTACAAGCTAAATGTACAGTAATTACATCACAGGATCACAGAATGGTTTGGGTTGGAACAGACCTTAAAACTCATCTCATTGTAACCTCCTGCCATGGCCAGGGACACCTTCCCCTACCCCAGGTTCCTCCAAGCCCCTTCCAACCTGGCCTTGGACACTGCCAGGGATGGGGCAGCCACAGCTGCTCTGGGCAGCCTGTGCCAAGCCTCAGCACACTCACAGGGAAGAATTTTTTTCCTAACATCTAATCTAAATCTGCCCTCCTTGCTTGACCCCCTCACTGGAGATAAAGAAGACCATGCATGGTATGAAGGGGTTAAAAAACTTTAGGATGATAATATCAAAGAACAACTCAGCTCACTCTATTGAGAAAATGAATCTATAGAGTCTTTTCCTGTCCCTTCCTTCTCCTGCCCCTTGGTCTCAGGCAGATTAATTTACAAGGGTAAAAGCTTCCAGATGGAATCTATCAATACTTGCATGTATGTATAATTTGCAATACTTCTGTCATTTACTACTACACATAAAGTAAGACAGAGCTCTGTGTGAAAATTAGGAACTGGATTCATTTTGTGAGTCTGTTTCTGAGAACTGATGCTTTTCTATAAAAGTTAACATTCGCTGGAAATAAAAGGGGGGAAAATATTAAAGCTATTAAGTTGTAATGGGATTTGTGTTAGTGCAGGTGTTTTGTGTTTGGGTGGTTTCTTCTCCTGCGTAAAGCCAAACTTGTATTTGACTCACAGACATTTTTCTTGATTGAGGAGCAGCCCTAGCAACAGGATTAGTGCCCTTCCTGCATCACACCTAAATCAGCATAAACCTCCAGCTTGAAACTGTTGAGGCTGCACAGTGTCTTTTCACATTTTTTTCCCCGAGACATTGTATTTATGTTTTCCCAACTAGATGCCTTAGAGCCTCATAGATTATGAGTGCAGGAGTGTTACCACACAGCACAAGTGTGAAGCAGGAGCCAAACAGGTCCATTATGGGGAGAATTACAATCCCACAAATACTGAAGAAAGGGGTGTTATATCTGCACTGGGATACAGAAGAAAGGCTATCTTATAAAATAGTTTTACTAGAATCACAGAATGGTTTGGGTTGAAAGGGGCCTTAAAGATCATCTCCTTTCAAACCCCCTGCTGTGGGCAGGGACAGCTTCCACCAGACAGGTTGCTCCAAGCCCCTTCCAACCTGGCTTTGAACACTTCCAGGGATGTGCAAGGCTGACATGTGAGGCATACTGCTGGCAGCATGTGCAGGACTGCATCCCACCTTGGGACTGCCTTTAAAAGTTAGTAAGAGCAGGATACGTCTTTAAAATGTTCTCTACATATATTATGTAGTGCTCGTCTGTTAAGGTTCAGAAAAAACTCAGGAACAAAGCACATTTAAATGACAGCAAATCCAAACAAACCAAACATCTTCCAATGGGACAGTCATGAAGACAAACGTACATATTGCACTGAGACTGCAGATAACCCTGAGATTAACCCAGTTCTGCCCAGCAGCTCAAAGGTTGGGCTCAGGTCATTGCTCAAGCCAAGCCATGGAGCACAAGCTGCACTCAGATGTGTGCATGGCCAGGCAGAGCGAGTTGCTTTTAATTGTAATGTTACCAACATATATAAAAAAATACAAGCATGCCTGCCCCCAGTCAAATTCCTGACTCCAGATGTGCCCCAGCAGCTGCCCTTGCTCTGGCACAAGAGACTGCAGCACCCCAAGCTTTAATTCAGTGCTGGTCAGTGGGAGTGAGCAGGAAATGCTGCAGGAGCTTGAAACCAGACTGAAACATCTCCACAGCCCAACAACAATCAATACCAATTTGCAATCCCCTTTCCCATTCTCTGTTATCCTTAATGAACTCCTTTCCAAGACTAAGAAATAAGGAGAAACTCTATCTTTAAAAGCAATTGCATGCAGGTCTTCTGCACCTAGTGCTAATTTTATAATTCTCCAGTTGTTTAATTTTCTATTTATTGTCTAAGCCAGGACACCTGTATTTTGTGGACACAGCATTTTGTTTATTTCCATCTGAAGCTAATGTTAACACATGGAAACCTTCATCTCATGATGAACAAAGCCCTTGAGTCTGTCAGCAAGTGCCTGTCAGACCTAACAGCCATTGTTAATACAGAGACTTTTGAGGCTCTGTCCCCAGGGCAAACCTATTTTTAAGCCCCTCCCTGAGGATTTTACTTTTGCATCAATTATGGAAATTACTCTGACTGTGATTAAAGATTTATCTCCTCTGAATAATGACATTTCCAGATCTCTTCCTACTTTTGCGGTAAATAACCCCAGTACTTTTCCCTGTGCTCTTCTACAAAGGAGAACAGCAGAATTAATGCCATTTCTCCTGCATTACAAACCTTTTATTCTCTCTGTATTTGTTCTGTGCTGAAGGAAGCATTTTAAAGTGCATTTACCTGATGGAAGAGTTATCGGCTACTGAAACTACTGAAAGGATAACACAGTAAGATGAAAAAAAACTACTAAAAAGCTATTTTGAAAGTGAGAAGCCTTTAAACTTCATACAATGTTAAAACTGAAGGTACCAGTGCAGAAATGGAGCATTAGCACCAAAATGCTAAGATTAGCTGCTTTTCATTTTTATTGTGAGTAGAATGTATCACTCGCTTCTCAGCTTGAGACTCACAAGCTAAAAAGAAAAATTCAAAAGAGATAAAAAAATAGACAAAAATCCATAACTAATTAAGGGTTTCTGTAATGGTGGTTTTGTTTCAGATGGTTTTAATTTAATCTGAATTTTCTTAATTTGTAAGGCCAGGCATCTAGTTTGGGAAATGGCTCAGGCGAGAGGAGCCCCTTCTCTTCACCCCCACAAAGAGCTTTTTCACCTCCACGGCATCAGTCCTGGTCCACAGCCATGCAAAGAGTCCATCCAGGATTTATCCTGCTGCCAAACAAAGACAGCAGCCTGCACTCAGGGTGTGAGCCCTCCTCAGTCACCCCCACCAGGAAAGCGTGGGGAGAGCTAGATCTGAAAGGGTGGTTAGAAAATAAGGGTACATGTATTCACTCCATTCCCTTTGAAAGTGCTCTGTACACGGAATAGAAACAAGCAACAACTGATAAAATCAACTGAACACTGTTTCCCTTTGAATACAAAGACACCAAATGAAAACAAGAGGGTCACATTTAATAGCAGAAGAGGAAAAGCTTGAGATAAAAAGCTGGAATAAGCAGCAATCATCAGTCATCAACATCAGAGTATACTGGGCAAAGGCAGCATTATGGGGCTTTTATTCTTTTAAGAAAGGGAGCAGAACAAAAGGCATTTTGGTGCAGGGCATGTTGTGGGGCAGATCCACATGGATACGGCACAACTACAGCAAGAGGAGCACAAGGTGAGCACGGACACAGGGAGCCCAAAGCAGGGGTTACATGTCACCATGATATTTTCTGAAAAATCCCTTCACCAGGGCTTCTCCTGAGAAGCTCAGAAGCTTCAGAGAGGAATGAAAACAATTATCTGATTGCTGCTCCTGTGTTTTGCTGCTTTGGAATGTGGTCTGGAGATGCATCTTTGATTGGGTCCATGTTAATTGTTTTAACTTAATGACCAATCACCATCAGCTGTGTCAGACTCTGAGGAGTCAGTCACCAGTTTTTATTATTCATTCTTGTTAAGCTTTCTGATGTATCCTTTCTCTATCTTTTAGTATAGCATTCTTATCATATCATATTTTATCATTCATATCATAATACATCAGCCTTCTGAGAACATGGAGTCAGATAAATCTCTCACCTCATCCTGGGGACCCCTGCAAACTCAACAGTTACATCTGAACACCATGAAAGCCTCAGAAAACCAGTGGCACCAGTCTAAAGCGGAGAGATGAGATGCCCAGCATAGGCCAAGAACAGGCAGGCACCACATTTTGGACAGGAGACTGGAATTGGGCTTTTACAAGATCATTCCCTGATGCCTTAGAAAAATGCAGTAAATCTCACTGTAAAAAGGGGGGACAACTCAAGAAACTCCCTGGTCTGTCACCCCAGACTCTGTCATTGCCACCTGTCCCTTTGGATCAGCACACAGAGCTCTTGGGCACTTGGAGGGAAGGAGGGAATGATGAAACAGATCAAAGAAAGGAAAGAGGCAGCATTTCCACCAATCTTTTTGGATGATTGACCAGAAAGGAAAAAAATCAGTGAGAGTCACTAAATTTGACTCTGCAGGAGTAAAGGCAATAAATAAATAAATACAAATATTAAATAGGAACATCCTGTGCCAAGGACACAACTCTTTTCCTAAGCACATGGAGCTAAAGTGATGAATTATCAGCAGAGAGGCAGCTGGTACTGCCCTTGGACAAGGCACCCAGGTCCCCCCACCCTGCAGACCCCATCCAGGACCCACCACTGCCTCCCCACCAGCCTGGCACGCTGGAATATTCTGTAGCTCAGCACAGCAGTACAGGAGCCTAAAGCTTGCAAAGGAAATACATGAGCAGTACGACAGGGATGACTGGAAATGCTTGGGGGAAAAAAGTTCACTTCCAAAAACATTTGCTTTAGAGACAGAAAATTGTATTTGATCCCCTCCAGCCTGGCTCTTCCCATCACACCATGACTTGGAAAGGGCTGACAGTCACTGCCAGTGGCTGGGCAGTGTGTGCCTGTGTGTGGCTCCATCAGATCCACTGCAGCACAAAACTGCATCAACCCATTCATAACAGAACCTCACATCCAGCAGCCAAAACCCAGCTGGCATTTTGTGCTCACAGTAAATAGGATTACTGGCAGCAATGAAAAGTGAAGTCCTCTGCTGAACAACACACTGGGGATGGCAGCTGCTTTGCAGTCTTAGACTGCAAATACCACCTTGCCAAAGCTTTCTGTACTAATGGGGCCTATTTTCTCTATAGGAAAGGAAAAGGCAGGAGAGAACTCAATTTTTATGCTTCCGAGTCTCCTATTGATGTGCATGTGTTCAACTGCTCCTGTTCCCATTAACACCCAGCATGGGAGATTCAAACAACTTCAGAGCTGCTACAGCTGAGCTTGTCCATGAGAAAGAGCTCATGTTTAAGAAAAAAAAAAGGCAAAAAGGTATTATTTGAAAATTTTCTGCACTAAATAATGTAGTACAGCTTTGATTTTAAAACCTGCATTTTTCAATGGAAATATTTGTCTCTACCTAAAGGACAAACCAGAGCTGCCAACTATTCATGTTCATAATCCTCACTGACACCAACGGGAGCTGCATTTGCAGAGCAGGTCCCCACAGGGATCCTGGAGGGTGATTTACTGCCTCCAACAGGACCTGCAGGCACTAAATGGCTGCCTCCAGGTTACTTAGGTGGAAGAACATGCAGAGTGCCCATTTTGGAGGAAAAAAGGTCTGAGACTGTCAATAAATAAAAAAGAAACCCTTGGGTCTCCAAGTGAAATGGAGTGAATGACCAGCTGGCAAGGAGGGGAAAGGGGAAGAAAAAAGAAAATGAGAAACAGGCAAATTGCTCTCTGTGTGATGGCAGGAGTGATCCTGAACTGCAATCAAGTTTCCCAAAGTTCACACTGAAAGTCCTATTTGCCTCAACAATGCCCACTTTAGTGGCTAAAACATATAAAACAATTAAAAATTACAGCATCCCTTTCCATGTAAATGTCCCTCCTTTAGAAAGAGGGCATGGATTCTCAGGAATGGAGTTTAGGGATGAGGAGAACAACCATTTTTCTTGGATGTTTTAATGTGAAAACCCAGTGCATGTCCTTGATCAGTAAAGAAAGGCACAACCTGGGACAGGGGCTCAGTGTCCCCAGGCTGGCACAGGCTCCATTGTGGACTTGAATTCCCTTTAAGACCAGAGCTACAGGGCTCCAAAAGCTGTCCAAAATTTCCTCCCCCTGGATTTGTTACACACATTTGTACTGGCAATTCCAATTGATTTTATGCTGAAATATTGCTGTGGGACTAGATGCCATTGTGTGAGGTGCAGATGTATTTAACATGATCAGCAGCAAATACATAGTTATTAAACAGAGGGGTGGGAATATGAAAGAGTCATATTCAGTACTCTTACAGCAAATATTGCATTTTGAAAGGAAAACCAAAGATTTCATTTCTTCACTTCTTGGGCATCTCTGCCAGCACAACTATTCCACATGTGCAAACTAAAATAAAAAAAGCCTGAAAGTCTTGGAAGGCATAAATTGGGATACAGAAAAAAAAGCTGCCAACACCTTGCTTTGTACCAGAGGGTCCAAGGGGAGTCCACAGCAGGGACATGGTAGAATGCATTAAATCTCAATTAGATCATAGCACACAACAAAGCACAGAACACTCTCATCGTATTTGCTCACCCAAGGATTAAGGGATTTTCTTTGGAGAGGTCTGTGCCAGCAAAGCCTCTTGGGGACCACATGGTTCTTGGCAGGGAAGAACAGGCACCTCTCTCTCCTGTCTTAATGAACTGCACCCATTAAACGGTCTCAAACCAGTATTTTACACATATGTGTGCCAGTGAGAGACTGCAGCTGTGAAGAGACATGGTTTAACACTTTGGAAGTGCTTCCACAGTACTTTTGGTAAATGTACCTCACTGGTGACTGTACATACCAAAATCTCAAAAATAAAGTGTGGAAAGACAAAAAAGAAACCAGAAGAATAAGGAAAATATGGAAGGAAATAAAACTTTGATGTCATACTTTAGAGTTTAAACATTACTATAATAAGGTAATGTTCTAGCCACTTTTAAAGCAATGATTTAGGCAACATTATGAAGCCATTATTTGTAAATGTGTTCATTATACAATACTTACTATTAATAAGACCTCCTAATTATGCCTGTAAACAGTATCACAGTATTTTAAATGCAATATTGGCCATCCAAGTGCCCTCAGAAGCCTGATGTGCAGCAATGGGCAGCAGAGCTGGGAGCAGTGTCCACCCAGATTCCCACTGGCTGATCCTGCTGCATGAGCTCCTACAGCAGCACCTTGTTCTGCAGGAGGATTCACCTGGCCACATTAAAGAATTTTACATCCCATCCCCATTTCCTCTGAGCTAAATAAAGATTTGCTTCCATTTGGCTTCACAAGCCTTAAGACTTTTCCTCTGAAATCACAGACCCATAGAAACATTTAGGTTGGAAAAACCTGCGAGGCCATCAAGTCTGACTGTTCCCCCAGCACTGCCAAGTCCACCACCACACCACATCTTCAAGTGCCACGTCCACATGTCTTTAAATCCCTTTAAATAGGGATGGGGACTCCACCTGCCCTGGGCAGCCTCTTTCCTGACAGTACTGTGGGTTTTCCAGTAGCACAACTTGCCCCAACTCCTGACTACACTAATTTCTTCCACCCAGCCATTTCCACAGCTCTGAGCTCTGCTGCCTCCACTCCAAGCACGACTCATGTCTAACATCTTCCAGCACTGGGCATTTCAAGTGCTCTCAGCAAGGACAGACGGCACCCAATGCAAACAGTTTGCACTTTCCTCCTAAAGATCAGTTAATGAAGTGCAACACTTCAGAGCTGTTTGATTAAAGTGCTAATGCTTGTAAAATCAATATGCCAGGGAGTGAAGCTTTCTTCATATTTAAGCAAGAAAAAAAAGTCTTAAATTTTATGTTGAATCCAGATGCAGCAACAGGAGTGCAGACACACTGTTTATAGCTGCCTCATATAATTTACAAACACCTGCTGTTAGTACACCTTAAAACACACATTATTCAATAAATGTTACAGAAATTATCTTAAAAGCAGCAGTGCCTTGGCTTTGCTTCTACAAAAGTTCTATGATATCCACGCACAGCACTGACACCTTTTAAAAGGTTTTCCTTGCTGAGGAGCAGTACAAATAGTCAAAATTGCAGCAAGGCCAGCAGCTTGGCAGGTCCCCATCACCTTTGGAGTGTGCTGCTTTAATTTGCTCCAGGCAAACCCATTCCCTACCCACACAAGAGTATTCAGTCCACTAAATGAATAGCTGAATGCACTCCACCAGTACACATTTGGGCTGGAAAACTTCAAAGCATGGCAATCATAATATTTTCATTACAGACAGGAGCTATTATTCCTGCCCACAAAGAAGCCTGGAAGACAGGCTCTAATCCCCACAACGGAGGGCTCTCTTGAAAGGGAACATCACACTGCCTTTCAAAAACCCACCAGGGACGTGGAGTTCACAGCTCTGAAACCTTCCAGCCTCAGTGAGTCAAACCTGGCATCAAAGCACCCACCCTGCCCCAAAATAGCTCCAAGTTTCAGATGTTGTAACTCCCTAAATGGCAAGGGTACAAGCTATATGGTCATAGCCCAAATTATGTTACACATCCCCTGACTGCACACACTGAGATTATGACTGCTCAGCGCACTCAGCACACACACAGTCACAAGGGAACACTAAAAGCAAATTCTGGCCCTGTCTATCATCCATAATTCAAGAGAAATCAGGGTTAAAAAAAGTGCATGAGCAATTGACATAATTTATATGCTGCAAGCGGGAGAGTTGGCAGTCTCTTGCATCATAAAGTTTAAATAATGGTAGTTTAACATCAGATGTACCCACAGCTGTAGTGCCATTAGCTCCATTACGCCATGGAGCAACTGCTTCCTGAGCTGGGTACCCCCACCTTGTCCCACCAACAGCTTGCTTCACACAGGATTTCACCAGGAATGATCAGTCAAGCACAAACCACTTGGTAGTAACAGCAGGAAAAAGGAAAAAAAAAAAACAAACAACAACAAAATCAACACACTGCAATGTTTAGTGATGCAGCTGGTATTGAAAGGTACCTTTAAAGTGAAAGGAAGAAAGAAAAAGAGTATTCAGCAGTGGCAACAAGTTTGGGAGATGCTGTTACAAATTTTGATCAATATCATGACATTTACCATTTCAGGATATTATTTCTTCTTGTTGTATAAGAACAAAAAATGTTATTCTGTACCCAAGGGATTATCAAATTATATTCAGTGTGTGTGCATGCTGAGGGGTATTAATTGATCATTCAATCTCAACCAGTCGACATTTCTTATGGAAACAAAGGAAACCTGGAACAGTGACTGCTTTGTCCCACCATTCTCACCCACAGCATACTGTTTTCAGGGGAAAACGTAAACTCACAGAAATAAGGATCCCATGAGGGTCAGGCATTGGGAATGAGGCTGCCAGAAGTCCCACCTGAAAATTGGGACTTCAACCCAATTTCAACCAATCCATTCTCTGTCTCATCAGTCTCTCTGCAATTAGTCATGGGATGACTCTGAAGTGGCATAATATAACTTATGGTGTCCACAAATGAAGCACTGAATTGAGGGAACGCATGACATAGCCCAAGCCAAGCCTACAGTCTGGCAACAGTTCCTGTTAGTCAGATAAACTCTTTTCAACAGAGGAATTTTGCAGAAATCAAACAAAAACTTGAAGACGGGAATCCCTAAAGTAAAAGGAGTTGATGAAAAATCACGTGGTCTCACAGCACCCTGAATTTATCAGGATACCATCACCACTTTAAGTACCACTTTTCTGCAGTTAGTGCTGTAATACCAGATTTTCAGAGGGTTTTTTGCTTCCTTTCTGTTGTGCTCAGCTGACAAGGCTGGCTAAGCTGTGCCTTAAAAAAAAAATTAAAAATCTTCCCCACAAAGCCTGAATCTTTGGTCCAAAAGTCCTTTTTTATATCACATGTGCAGATTCAGCACATCCATGTCCAGGGCACAAAGAGAAAGAGACACGTCCCAATTTAATCTTGAAACACAACCTGGTAAACAGGAAGCAGCAATAAAAGTTGTGCCCCCTCCTCCCCCTCTGATTCAGCCAACAACATCAGCAACAAAGTGGAGCAGGTATGGTGGCAGGAGGTAACAGCTGCTCCCTCCTGTCTCTCAGAGCAGAATATGGAAGTTTGGCAGAGAGCTGAAGCCTCATATAAGAAAAACTCAAAAGACTCAATCTCTCTTTTTTACCTTCAGCAGCACCAGCACTTCCTAATTTCACTGCTTCCCAGGAGATGATTCTCCATCCCCAGGTGTGCTGAGCATGCTCCATATTATCTGAAGGAACAGGAAACCCTGAGTTATGGGGGCTCTTTTACTTTTTTTTTTTCCTTTTCTAGGTCATGATATTCTTATCTGAGCTCGCAGAGCACATCAACCAGACAAACTGCTGTATTTCTCCCCCAGTTGCACCCAGGAGCACACTTGCATGAGGAAAATAAAAGGTGCCCAAGATTTGAAATATGGCAGTGAGCATCCCTGTAATGCAGCCACGGGAACTGCCAGCAAAAAGCGCTTCACAGGGGATTTACAACATGGATTTTTCTGCTACATGAGGTGGGGAGAGAAATCTGCAAAGAAGGCAGATCATAATTTAAGTTTATTTATGATTTATTCCAGTAGCTGGAGAAGGATTTAAAGAGGCATTTCCAGTGCTTCTTTGAACACCTGAACCACCACACACCCATGAAGCTCAGTAAAAGCTCTGGACTGTGTTACCCCTGACTGACAAAACACAATGTGTGCAACCCTGCTGCCCCCTTACACTGGCAGAGTGTTAAAATGCAGGGCACATATGCAACTAGCAAAAAATTTCAAGGAAATTAGTAAGATGAGTGACTTGATAAAATCCTTCTCTCTGAGCTAGACAGCCTAAGGCTGAGTCATGAGAACATAGGGAAAAAAACCACCAAAATCCCATATTCCAACTTGAACATCCAAACAGAGGACTCCTGCAGCCTCCTTTAGGCACCAAAGGGTATCTCTGCATGAAAGCTTTAAAACCTTCCTTAACTTGGTCTCTGTTGAAGGATCCCATCAGCTTCTCCCAAGTCCTCTCACAGCCCCTGGAATGGCAGAGCAACGATCTCTTTACCAACAGCAGCTGACAGTGCTGCAATGATCCTCATGGGCTCCTCGAGGTATGGGATGGTACAGTCATCCAAAATCATGCTCAAGGGAGAACAGGGCAGCCCTGCTACAGGAGCACTTCTCACTGACCTGGGGGGAAAGTCCTTCATTACAATTACAAATCCAAACTACTCCACAAAGTATTTTGATCCCACTTGGATGTGCACCACCAAGCAGGAGCCAGGCTCTGCCTCACCTGGCTGAGGAACACAAAGGAGCACAGCCCAGACTACACAGCTGCTCCTCCAACAGCTGGGAGCTCCAGCCCCAGGCTGATTTTGGGTTTGTACTCGAGGGGGAGGAGGATTAATGCTTTCCAGCACACACAAACCATTTCTGGTTTTTTGCCACCATAAGGAGCCTGGCATTGTCTGTCCCCTGGAGCATGGAACAAATGCAGATTTGACCTTCCCATGCCACACATTTTGGGTGAGCACCAGCCCTTGCAGGGGATCCAGGACCCCCATTCACACTGCACACCTGGCAAAGTCCTGCTGGGTCAAGCCAGACATCAAACCACATGAATTGTCTCACCAGTGCTACCTGCAGAGCTTGCTCACCTGGCACATCCACCTCTGTCTGGTACATTGCCTCCTGCTCATGATTCCCAATCCTCCTCCATACTGTCTCACCATGACCATGGAGAGGCACACCAAGGCAGCAACTCGAGGGAACAGAGAATTACTAGCACTGAAAGCTCCCCACCCCATCAGCAGCACCAGGTGTGATGCATCAGCAGGACTCAACCTTCCTGCCTGTTCCACCCACACCTGAGCCCCATCACACTCACCTGTCTGATCTAGGGCCCCAGGAGTCAGGGTGTAGGCAGGTTACATGGCAAAAAGGGTTTTTTCATTTCAAATGAAGCACAAAAAAAATTGAAACTTTGAAAAAATTTTCACTTTTTCTTTTAAAAAATTGTATTAAAAAAATGGAGCTTTTAAATGCACAACATTTTAGGTACAAAGCAATTCTACTCATGAAACCCTTCTTACTAACATAGGTTGTCTGTGAACCACGTTGTGAAGGCTTTCCCTTCCTGATCCTTACAGTGCCTTTCCCCTTCAGAACACCTGGAGATCACAGCCCTTCCACGAGGCCCCAGCACAACCCCCTGCCCAGCAGAGCTCAGTGTTCAGGCACTGGCAGAAAGCAGCACAGCAGCACCAGCAGTGCCTTCAAAGAGAGTGCAGAATTCTGGTTATTTATATAAGACTGCATTTAATACCTCTGCTCACCTTCACCTGCATTTTGCCCTCGCATAAAAATCAAAATTTGCAATATGTAAACTGCAGAATTTAATGACAGTGGAGTCAAAGCATGAATGTGGATAGCAGATGCTGCATTTAACACCAATGATGAATTATAGAATATCCTGAGTTGGAAGGGACCCATAAGGATCACTGAGACCCAAAGGAAACTATCCCCCCCCCCCTTTTTTTTTTTTCTGGAAGCATGACTGGGGTCCCACACTTAATAATCATTTCAGAATCCCATGGAAGTAGTGTGGGAGTGTCACCATTAAGATCAGTGGAAATACAACTCTGGTTGTACATATTCCCTCCAGACTGCCAAGCTATATTTAAATCCCTTTCCTCAATCGGAAGGAACTTAACCAACCTGGAAAACAACAAATCAATGCTACTTGCCTTGTTTTTCATGTCTGACTCCACATTAATGCTGTGTCAGACACCATCAGCATCAGAAGACGCTGCACCAGTCTCTGCCAGAACTGTTGCATTTTCTCAATGAAAAATGGAAATAGGTAAGAGGGATGAGAAAATTATTAATTTCACAGGATCTTTTTTTGTGTTGCACCTCCCCTGTAATTGTTTCCTGCCCCTGGAAACAAGAACTAGGACAGAGAAGCTGTGGCTGCTCTGTCCCTGGAAGTGTTCAAGATCAGGTTAGATGTGGCTCACAGCAACCTGGTCTAGAGGAAGGTGTCCCTGCAGGTGGCAGGGAGTTGGAACAAGAACATCTTTAAGGTTCTTTCCAACCCAAACCATTCTATGTACCCACACAGAGAACAGGGATTTCCTTACAGCAAAACTGGTGGATAGAGAATTAGTTTCCTCATCAGTGAAGATGACCCCAGTGGGAGACTCTGCTTTCTGCACCAGATCAGGACATTTCCAAGCAAATATTGAGCCAAAACTCATCATTTGTGCTGACAAAGAAAATTCTCCTAAGTGCAGCAGCTACTTCTCCACGGTCTTCAAAAACCTGATAGCCTGTGGCTTCTATTTGCCATTGTTTAATCAGTTCTGGTTAACAAGTGAGACTTCTTTGCAGCATTTTCAGAGTCAAGTTAACTCATTTCAGAAGAATACAACTGCACTTACAAGGAAACATCAAAAAACAGACAGTAAAAACATAGAGGGTTTATGAACATCCTTTCCTGATGTGTTTAGCTGCACTTGAAACTGCTTCAATTGCAGATGTATACAGTTATATGAGCTGGTCGCTGCTGGGCTCCCTGGGAATCCTGCAAGCTGGAGGGACAAGTCAAAGTATCACAGTCAAGAATTTATGGACATCAACAGCAGAAGCCATGTGAGTGGAACGATTTAATCCCTTGCTGCTGAAAAGCAATTGGATATAGGAAGGGAGAAGATGCACACAGCTGTATGCAAAGGGAGATGAGTATGGAAAGGCTCCAAAACCAGTGCATTTGGTAAGCTAATGTTATTCCAATGAAATTCAGAAAAGTCTGCAAAATTATTTTATGTCTTCTCCAATAAATACTCAGTAGAATATAAGGAATAAAATTAATCCCTTTGTACAAAAGATGGTTTAAATACATTCTATTACTAAAATTTTGGGCAACTTATAGCAAAGATTGAAAAGAGTGTTCACAAAAGCAGTGAACATTACATACGTAGTAAAAATACAGTGGAGATTTGCAAACCAAGGTCCTCTATCACACCTAAATTGAAACATAAACCCGTGGCAACATATTCTCCCTGTTAGCTCTCCTAAAGCCCCAACCAGAGTACACTGCAATAGTCTGTGGAGAGAGAAATGAATTGTCTCCTCAAATACAACAGAAAACGGCTTTGCTGGAGGACAGGAGAGCTTATGTCCTGTTCATCATGGACCTAAAGCATGCTGATATTTAATAAACCTTAAAGACCAATACAGAACAAAAATGATTCTTTAAAAAAACACCTACAGGGCCTTTAAGAAACCATAAATAAAATTCCATGAGATTTTCAGCACATCAGCTTGGCTGTGCACTAAGGGGAATCCCTCTGGCCACAAGCCAGAACCGCATCCCTCGGGCCCAGCGCCCCAGAACACTCACAGGTCCTGCTCCTGCTGGACTCCCTCCCAGCACAGACCCTGGAGGAGCTGAACACTGCAGCAGCAGGGGCACTCGTGCCACAGCAGGACATGCATTTCCTGGCCTGGAAGCACGCTGCCAGGCTGGGGTCCCTGCAGGAGCACAGCCACGCTGGCAGCAGCGCTGGCGTTAGTGCTGCCAGGACCTCCCAAAGCCCAACTAATTCAGACAACTGGGAATGCATTCTGGACAGGTGAAGTTTTAATCCCCTCCTTGAATCTCTGCAGCCTAGTCAAATAACAAGTTTGCAGACTATCAAAGCCCTGCATCTGAGCTGGATTATTAAAAGGATGAGACCAGCCGTTTTAACAATTAATTTTTGTGTGGCATTCTTTACTTCTGAATATTTAAGCAGTGCTATTTTTTCACCAGCTATGCTTTTGTAGCCAAAAAAAGTGCTTGAGTGCATTACAGCATCTTTGTTCACACGCAGTACTGAACTTCTTTGAAATATTCAAAGTTTAACAGATTGATTTTGCTTCTGGCAAGTCTCCCTGCATGTAGTTTTGCTGAGTGTGTAGTCCTACACTCTCAAAGAGCTACTTATCACCTACATGATCTATTTATGGAAGAACGGACAAATAACCATTAATATAAAGTCTAGGAGACAGAGCATGATCAATATGAAGCAAAGAAATCAGAGTAAAGAGCAAGAAACTTTCCTTGATGTAGAATCCCAACTTCTACTGCCTTTGCTATCCAATACAGCAGGAGCAAGAAGGACAAATGACAGAAGAGACAGGGATGCAAAATGCTAATATCCATTCATTTTGTTTTGTTTGTGGCATGTTGTTTATTCATGGATCTCACATTAAGTTTACCTCTGGAAAATCATATATGAATTTATCACTATGCCCATTCAAAATGCCATGTAAATATTAACTACCCTTAAATGCTGTGTGGTTGGTGTTAATTAATGCTTTCCTTGTTGGAAAGAAGTTTCTATATGCAGCCAAAGTGAACAAATCCTTCTAAATCTTTCACATTTTCATGTCACATCATCAAAACTGTTAATTTGGCTGTTCCAGAAGAAGATGGAGGAGCAAGACTCAGACAGTGGCAAGGAGGGCTGATTTTTTGAGACAACACACTTAACCTCCCAGCCTTGTGCATAAACATCTCATCAAAATTCAGTGCTTAGTAGTAACTGGGTTCTTGGTGCAGTAATGAGATTGGAAATCATGATATAAAGCATTACATGTGGATTGCTTCTCTCATCCTGAACTACTCTGGTGCCCAGACTTTGGGTTTTTTTCCCATGTTGAAGCAAGAGAAAAACATTAATGACCAGAAGTAAACAGAAACACCATCCTTGCCAGCTGAGAGAGCAGGTCTCCATACCACAGCTTCTGCTAATGCTGTAAGACTCAGCTGTCTCTAAAGATGTGTTTTTTGCTTTCCAGTTCCACTATGCCCCCTGACAGTGGATGGCAGATGTCACATAGCCAACATTGCTGGATCCTGACACAGCAAAGCAAGGGGGACAAATGAAACCTTCTGCAGAAGGTGTGCACAGTTTCCCTGCTGGTTTTCTGGGAGAGATTGCCAAGGCTGAGCCCTCCCCACTCCCGAGGCTCAGTGCACAGCCAAACCTCCTTCCACTGGTCAGGTTCGTGTCAGCAGCCTTGGTGCAAGGAAAGCACAGAGAGTGAGACCACAGCACTGTGTTCACTTCCAGAATGAAAAAAGTATCACAAAATAAACCTAACATACTCATCATTCTTTTTAGTAAGGTCTTTACAAGATAAATGATTGCTCTGGTGTTTTTCCTTAATAAAAATAGTTACATGAAGAGACGTCAGTATTCATAGTCGTGATGCCTTAAAGAGACCCTAAAGGTTTTCTGTCTTCAATTTCACTCAGTTTCTAATAACCTATTAGCATGAAAATGACAGTTGAGCCAATGCAAGTTTAGATGCCTTTTCAAGATACAATTTCCTTCACACTGCAGAGATACTCTTCACATCAAATCAAGCTATGAAAAAAACAAGCTACCCCTTGAAGTGCTCCAGAACTTATCAAAATATTTGAATACTTTTCAAAACACATCTTGGCACATTTCTCTGAATGCAATTAATACCTTTCTCTTTCAATTATACACATGGATGCACATATTGAAGTATTAAAAAAAAGTCTTTGGATGGGTTGTCCTTTTCAGAACTTGATGAACTTTACAGAAGTTTTTGCTCTGTTCCTCTATCCTATCTTGTCACCTCAGCCTTGTGTTTCTGTTAGTGGGACTTTCCTCTCTAGGCTCAGTGACACAGGAATTAATTTCAGCATGAGCAACTCGTCCATCCTGAACTGGTCCTGGTGGCTCCTCATCACAGCATGCCTTGGGTCCAATTTCCAGCACAGCTGGGCACTGCAGGTCCTCCCATCACAGCTTCATCTGCTCATCTCAGCTCATCTGATGCTGCTGCTCTTCATGAGGCAGGAGTGTTGGAAGCTGCCTGTAAAGCTTTTTACTGTGCTTGCATGTTTCCTTTATTAATTCTCACAATTTTGATGCATTTGTATCTCAAAAAGTCATTCACGGCCCTACTGCAAGGTTCACAGCACCAATAATTTGTGTATCTTCTGAAAGGTTTCTAAATAAACACAGCCCTCAAATGCTGATGGGTATGAATAAACGCTCCTCATTCGTGGCAGATCTTGGTATTAGTTCAGCAGTTGAAGTGAAGACTAACAGAGCAAAACAGGCAACAGGTGCCAAGACAAGAGAAAATGGCATCGAGTTGCACCAGGAGAAGTTTAGACGAGGTATTAGGAAAAATTTCCTCATGGAAAAGATTGTCAAGCATTGAAACAGATTGCACAGGGAAGTGGAAGAGTCACCACCTCCAGAAATGTTCCGAAACACGTGCATATGGCACCTGGGGACATCGCTGAGTGGTGACCATGCTGGTGGTGCCCGGTAGACGGTGGGACTTGACGATCTTAAAGGTCTTTGCCAACTTTCCAAGCTGATTCCAAGAAAGTGATGTAAACTTTTTTTCACAACAATCAATTAGCACCATTGTTAATTACCATCCCTTTATTCCCCTGAACAGATGCAACAGATACATTCTTGAAGGAGTCATTTAAGCCGCACAAGGCAGAGCCTGGCTTTGTTGCAGGGATTTTGGCAACCTGCAGTCCCAGACCAGTAAGCTGAAGCTGCTCACAGGCTGCCTGAGCTGCAGCTCTGTGCCAGCACCGCGAGAAGCACCCCAGCCACACTTGCCCTTTCATTTACCTTTCCCTTTCAAGAACATTAATTTTTATGCTAAACCAACATGCAGGCAAACCCCCAACTAATCACCGATCTCAGGTACCCCTCGGACACCCCAACCAGGATTTTCTTCTCACCAGAGGAATCCACACCCTGGGCATGTTACTCATCACCACCACGGCCTTTCCTACAATGCACACCCAGACATCCTTCTGCACATGCTGTAGTTTGCTTTATCAATATCTTCATTCTGTACTTGACTCTATTAATGCCCTAAAAAATGTCTCTGTGCCAGCTTCTCTACTTACTTGGAGAGCTCAGGGAGAAGGAAGAGACTGTATGCAACAGCAAAGAGAATAAATGATACACTTTCATGCCTGACACAATTCCTTCCAGCTCTTTGAATGCATTGCAAAATTAATTGCAATTTTTTCTGTGATTTTCTATTTTGAGTTTATCGTTAGATCCTCTGGGCCTACGAGGAATGATGCTGTGTAGTCACCTAGCGAGAACGTTGGAATTCATGTCCTGAAGTTGCTTCATTAGTTTACTTCATGCTTTTCAAATGATCAAAGCAGATCTAAATTTTTCATTAAGAGGAAAATTGCACCTTTTGCATGGTAGAACAACTGGGTTAATTGCCAACATTAATATTATATTTGTTTCTCAAGAAGCCACCAAGAATTTTTATCATAACTTAATAAATATGAATCAAGGCATAGTCAATTCAGAGAGCAAGGAAAGCTGGGTCCTTCCTTCAAGCATTTATATGTATCACCAGCAGTTTGGACCTGCTATTTCAGTTTTACATTTTGGGATGATCAACCACCTACCCTCAATAGCTCATTTTTGCCCAGAATGGGAACCCTCAGAGCACTGCAAATATGTAAGTTTTTATTGGTAAGACGCTGTTATCCAATTTTCCACGTTCAGCTTGACTGTTTTATGTTTTAGGGAAAAGAAACTATGTCTTCCTTTACAGCTATAAACATCCAGCATATCTTGAAGCCTTTTATGAAGCCTGAATATCTTCCTAGAATTTTCCTTAGTAGTTCAGTAGCCTATGGGTCACCACACTGATGTCCAGATTAGAAAAGACACTATAGGAATCATCAGGCAAAGTTTCACAGACTGGATTTAAGCAACATTCATTAAGACATTCATTAAGAACATGATTGTAAACAAACCTTCCACTACAAACGTAGTGAATTTGAAATCTGGCCTTGGTGAGGTGATAGCCATGGCTGCTTTCTGGCAAGTCAAATGGAAGATGTGGGTAGGGAAGAGAAGGATGCTTTGGCTCCACAAAGCCCACAGTTTCAAGATGGTTGGTACCAGTCAAAATTGCTGAGGGGTCTTAACCTGTGGTGTTTTAATCTGAACGTGAATCAGCTCCAGCAGTGGGAGGGGAACATCAGACAATGTGCTGATATCACCCATTTCTTTGTGAATTGACATCATCAAAATAATGCAGCAACGCCACTCCTACAGACACCCTCCTTCTCTCTCGGGCAGAAGTGACACATTACATCTAAAAAGGGAACTTTAATGAACAGAAGTGAACTTCTAACGAAGGCAGTATTGATAAAACGTCAAGAGCAACGTTGGGAGCAAGAGCTCTGCTCCCAACTCATTTAAATACACAAGGAGAAAGAAACAAGTAGCTACACTTCTCAGCTTCCCCAGGACTGTGGCATATCTTCCTCAGCCCAGGTCCAGGGGAATGGCAGGAAGGGAGTGCAGAAACAGGAATTAATTGCTAGGCACAAGATCTATCTGTGCTGCAGAGCATGTGAGGCTGCGCGGGACAGGGCAGTGAGCTTGCACACATCGATGCCATCCCAGCAGCACCCTGCACACTTTAGGTCTGAAACAAGAGAAAGAATAGAATGGATGAGTCTGGTTCCCACAGAAGAAGTAGAAATAATGGGAAAAGGATGACAAAACCATGGGACTGCAGCAGTGCCGCACTGCGTTATTCAAAGCTCCATTAACACCATTACAGATGAGGACGTGCAGCAAGGGATTTTCATGCACTTCTATCAGCAAGTACACTTCAAGAGACAGGGCTTTTAGTGGTCTCTGGTTTCATCTGTCTGTGCAGTGTACTTGGTGTTCCAACCTCAACTCCTTTCGACCTTGTTTTATGGAGAAGGTCCTCCAAAGGCACAAAGCCAGTACTTGCCAGCTTGGTATGCTGGTGGTTCTGACACCTCTCCCATGAAACCCAACTCACAGCATCGATTTTGTATGTAAGAAGGAATTTTGACATTTTTGATGAACAGAGCTCTGTAGATGGCATATGGGTTTCCTATTAACTGGGGACTGGTCTGGTTGGAAAAGCAGCAAAGAAACATAAGCTTTGTTCCCACTCTGAAAGGCAGAGGCGTTTGAGAGTCAGACTCATCAGTGTGCCCTACATAGCCTGTCTGTGGTGATTCTACAAAGCCACGGGACAACAACAGCTTGTCCAGTGGGAAACTGGAGTCCAAGCATGACTGACTAGATCACCCTCAAAAAATAAAAAAAAGACACAAAAAAGGAGGCAGGATTTACACAGAGGCAATAGAGTAGTTTTGCATGGTGGATACAAGCAGCAAACTCTACTGCAGAAAGGCAGAAGACTTGGGGCTCTCATCAGCTGTTCCAAGTGAACACCTCTAGCAGGAACTGCATCATAAGACAAGGTTTCCTCTCTTGGAATAGGATCCTCATTTCTGGATCCAGCAATTTCAAAACAAAACAAAAGAACAGAGCAGAATCTATTAGCAAAATACTGGACCAATTTAAATGTATTTTGAGGTTTTTACAGAAAATATCAAGAACAAAAAATAAGCAATCCTCAGAAAAAGATTTACTGCCATCATGACCATAACTGTTTGACATCTGTGACAACACACTCATTAATCCTTCCAATGCAAGCTGTATTTTCATTTTATGGAGTTGTGCATGTTAGCCAGCTTTCCTTATGGAAAACATTCCTTACTTGCAATGTTTTAACCGAAAATAAGAAGGACAACAGCCCTGACAGAGGCTGGGCAAGATACTATGGCACTTGGACATCCTTGAACCAGTTTGAAGGCATTCACAGAAGTACTGAAACATTTATCAAAAGGACATAGTTATAAATGTGTTTTGGAATCTTAACTATGTGGTCTGCCAACATATTAATTTTCTGTTTTCACTGCAATGTGATGTTTACAACACTCCTTCATTCAGTTTAATTAAATGTCTCCCATCATATTTACTCCAATCACACTTTATTTAGAGATCAGTAAATAAATGGTGAGATTTTTTTATTGATGATGATGTTTGGTTTTACTGTAACCTCATTACAGGATGTATTTTACAGCCTTCTGTCTCACAAATGATTGAACATAACTGCTGCAATATTACAGACCAAGTAAAATTAACACCCCCTTTTACTTCTGATCTTTTTATTAACCATCACATTCTAAAGTTATATCCAAGCCACTGTACAAGCACAAAACTTCACCTGACTTTAATCACCTATTTTGTGCTAACAGAAAAAAAAACCCTTAAAATTACCTTTATCAACAGGAGTACAACTTGGTGTGCAACGCCACAAGGGGCACTGTCTCTCCTGGTGTATTTTAAAGCCTACTTTCCTGACACACACTGGGACTGCAGTGACTGACAGGTGTACTCATTTCATGTTGCTATTGGTTTCCAAAGTCATTATTTAAATTTTCAGCAACATCACCGGTCCTTCCTTGAGACATGTGGATGCACAGAGGAGTTTAAAGTCATTGATTTCAAATTCTCTTGATGGAATTGCTTTAAGAGCAAAGCAAGAGGCATACCAGGAGTTCCTCTGTTTTAAATCATTGAATTGCTTCACATATTGCACATGCTCCTAAGTTTCTGACTTTGACAAGATTTGAAATGGTTTTTCTAGAGGAATGAATGACTGCATGTGGAACCATAGAGATGTGCTAGGTGGAATCAGGTTTGGTAATTACACTGCCCCATTGAAAAGTAAAAAATGCCTCTTAAACACTGCTATCTCCAAGGAAAAGTGTAGATTTGTGATTTGGAATTGATGTTATGGTTAAATCACAGAATCATTTCTGTTGGAAAAGACCTCCAAGATCATTAAGTCCAAACTTTGAGTTCTTGCAAAAGAAACCCCTGGCTTCCACATACCTGAACAAAGTTAGGGATGCTGTAGCAGACTGCACAACACTATCAATTAGTAGAGGTTAAACATTTGAGGAAAGAATGTATTAGTCAGTTCAGCTACAGGTGTCAATTGATTCTATTAATTAAGTTTACCTTTGTAAAACAATTAAGTTTTAAAAGTCTGCAAAAAGACTCCATTTTACTCACATCTTCTTTGTGGAAAGATCATTAAGATTTAAGACACCAAGATCTGAGGCTGGCTGAGACCTTGCAAGTAAAGCTTTAAGGTGTCTTTCAAATGTGGGCAAGAAATTATGAAAGGTCATATGCTCAAATTCTATTATATGCTAGTATTGCTCAAATTATTTACAAGTTTCTCTTTTCTCTGTCACTCTTTCTGCTTGTACTGTTTCTATGCAAGAAGAACAGAGAGAAACTGCCCACTGAACTTTTATCCTTTGAGACTCTCTGGAGTATCCTTATTCCAAAGCAATCTTGCTTTGCCTGCTCCCCCAGCAGTATCTTCTCTCTTACCTCTGGAAATAGGAAAGCAACATCTCAAGAAAGACTTGTAATACTCTTAAAACATCCTGTGAAAGGATATGATTTAAGAGCCTTATGCACTGATCAAATTAAAACATGCTTGGCTGGCCAGAGATAGATTATTTTTGGAAAAAAAAAATTATAAGCCTACCCATGGCCCTTCGCTGGTAGGAATTTCAGCATTTTCCATTACAAGACATTTCCACCACTTTTACACTTGCCTGGTCCCACATTCCCAAAAAGCTGTTGCTACCTCTTCAACACACCAGCTTGATATCCCAGCCAATGTAGAAATTGCACCATCTCCAAGTACCCCCTTTTCCTTCCCATTCTCACATTTTTTCCTCTTTGTCTCTGCCTCTGCATCTCCTTTCTAGTAAAGTTTATGAAAATGAGGAGCAACAACCAGGCAGCTAAATTAATGAAATGAAGTCTTTACTAATTTTAAATTAAATGCTTTGGTTTTGCCTTTACTGGGCTTTATTCTACTAGAAAAGTCTAAACAAAATGAGTTTTTGTCACAATAGCAAATAGCTTTATAGTTTGAAAATCCATACTGGGATAAGCTGTCCTTATCGGATAAAAACACATTCTCATAGTGACTTTTGACCGTCTGTACCACTTACCTTAAAATCCAACTAAGCAATCACTTTCTTCATAAGCAGAAGTTTCAATCATCAGGACCCGAGACCTCTGCAAATGTGAGGTCAGAGCTGCTGGCTGGACAGTGGGACCTGCTGTCAGGGGTTTAGAAGGGAATTCACAACCCTTCAGTGAAAGTGTCAGTGCATAACTGCTATTGCATTTCATACTGAAAATATCATTCATATAAATCACTTTATCAGGTGATTTTTCTGAGTCAGTATGGTTATTCCCAAACTGACTGCACAAGAAAGTACTTTGCCACATCAGTAAACTCCTGCACATATTGTCAGATCATTTTTCAAACTGATCATGGGAAAAGCTTCTCCTTATTTTCCCTGCCATCTGAAGGGAACCATCCCAGCACATCACTGGGGAAGGCTGTGCAAAACCCCTCAAGAAGGATGCAGAATGAACTAGAGATGTGCATAATTATACAAACATTTGCAGGAATACACACAGCAAACAGCAGCAACTAAGCCCACAAAATCCTCCGAGAGAGCAGGAAGAGTTTTCACTCTCTAAAACATGATAATGAAAAAACAATTCCCAGATGCTCCACCAGATGAAATCATCTTGTTGCAAAGTTTATAATCATATATGTTAAATGCATCGGTCCACTTTCAAGATTAGTGATAATGATCTTACATTTTTAATAGAGCCCTTCATCCACGAGGATTTGATGTGAGCCGACACTGGCACTCCAGGACTGCTGCAGTTACCTCTCCCTTCAGATGTAGCAGCTGTTTAATATCACTGCATATGCTGTAAACAACACACTGTTGTACCAAATAAGTAAAGGATACCGTGCTGGTTTTGCACAGACTGGTTTTTGGTAGCAGGGGTCCATAGGGGTGGCTTCTGTGAGAAGCTGCTGGACGCTTCCACCATGTCCAGCAGAGCCAATCCCTGCTGGCTCTGGAGATGGACATGCTGCTGGCCAGGGCTGGGCAATGAGAGAGGCTGGCAACACCTCTGTGATAACAGATTTGGGAAGAAATGAAGTGAGACATGCATGTTTTTTCTTCTAGTCAAAGAAGAGGAGGAGGTGAGAACATGTGAGGGAAACAACCTGGAGACACCAAGGTCAGTGGGGAAGGAGGGGCAGGAGCTGCTCCAGGGCCAGAGCTGGGATTCCTCTGCAGGCCCTGGTGAGGCCATGGTGGAGCAGCTGAGCCCCTGCAGCCCCTGGGGATCCACGGGGGATGCAGAGATCCACACAGTGTTTTTAAGGGCTTATTTTACTTCTCATTATCCTCCTCTGGTTCTGATAGTAATAATTCACTTTCTATCTTTGAGTTGAGCCTGTTTTGCCTGTAGACTGTTTTCTCCCAGTTCTTATCTAAACTCATAAACCCTTTGTTAATTTTTTTTTCTCTCTACTCTTCCCAGCTATGGCAGGGGAAGGTGAGTGAGTGGCTTTCGTGGGTGACTGGAGTTTGGCCAGTGTCAAACCACAACAATTTTCTTTTTGGGGGAGTATTGCAGGTAGTCATGAAGACTTTGAGATTAGGATATTAATTGGGAGAAAAAATGGGCATTTTAAAAATATTAAGTTGAATTCTAGTAGGAAATTTGTACCATAATTGCAGCGAAGGGTCCAAGGGTCTGTTTCTGTGTAATTTGTCTTTTTTGTTCTGTGCTGGGATTATTGTTGGATCTGGTGTGGGAAACTTTTTTCTTCTGTTTAGTTTAGTTGTTTTTGTTATTCTAAGTGAAGACTGCATGTTTAATGTGGTTTTGATGATAAGTCCTAAATATGTTTTCAGTGTCAAACCACAATAGATACTCATCAGAGTAAGCAGGTTACAGAAGAGCCTCCCTCAGCCCTTCCCTTTTCCACTGAAGAGCTCAAGAACAGAAAAAAGGAAGATGTGTATCTCTAGAAGAGAAGAAAACCACAAGGACCCACAGCATTTTATATCTGTTGGAAGCACATGTGGAATTGGAGGCAAAGACCTGAAACTGCAGCTTCCCAGACCCCACGTAAGAACCATGGAGCAGAGCAGAGCCCCACCTCCACTGGCTGGGCAGCAGCACCTCCTCAGCTTGGGCACAGGAGAGAGCTGAACTGGCACACGTTCAAATGGGCTGTAAACAAACCCAGTGCTGTGGATGGCCACCTGAAAAGATGCCCAAACTTTGGATCATGTTGGCTTTCTTCATTTCCAAAGAGAACTACTGTGATCAGAGAAACCACTGTAGAGCAAAAGAACTGGCATTAAAGTCTTCAAGACAATTTCCTCACCTCTGGACACAGCGTTGCAGGGTCATGGCGGGACAGGTCACCAAATACAGACTGGAATGGAAAAGCAGGATCACCCCTCAGGAACACTCTGCAAACTGACCTTGAACTCTAGTTTACAAACAAGACCTTTGTCTTCTGCTCTCAAGTGTAGCTCTTGAGCTTTATCCCAGGTAACTGGAGATGGTAGATGAGAAGCCATTTAACCTCTTCATCTTTAAATCATGAAGAGTCAGCAGAAAGTGGCAACACAGAGAAAACCCATCATCGAAGCTATGGCATGAAATGAAATGAAAGAGGAAGCCTTACGATTGATTTTAATAGGTTTTGAATTAAGCTCTTGAAACTGGAGAGCAGAACTGAAGAGATGCACAGATGAGCAGACTGCATGTCACCACTACAGGCGATATTACCAATTCCCCACAAAAAGCTGTAGTAAAGGGCATGTCTGAACACTCTGATGGAGGTACAAAAATATATTGCAGTTACTCAGTTCTGCATTCATTACTTTATTCTCTTTTATAAAGATAAGCTCAAGCCACAGAAATTGTTGAAGGGCTTTGACTTTCCTTGCACACCTGCAAGTCTTCATATACTTTCAAAAGAAATATTCTCAGAAAAGTAAGTGCAGCTTGCTGTTAACATTCTGGGCTGAAGGCTTAGCATGGCACACAGCCACTCTCCTCATCACACAGTTTGAGGCCAAACTAATCAATAACAGGTTCTTAATGCCAATGAATTCAAACCAGCAGCTTGTTTTTAAAATGAAGTTACTGAAACAGAACTAAATATTGCCTAAATCAAATTAGCTGCAGTAGCAATAAATAATTAAAGTAATAAACTAGTTCATAAATAGAGAACATAATTTCATTAATTTTACCACCATGTATAGCAACATCAATACTGCAGCGAGATGGAGAGCAGGAAGCTAAGGCAGTTTTGCATCCACACACAGGCAGCACAATAGCAAAATGATGGTAAATACATAAAAATCAAATCCAAGCAGTAATAGAGTACTTTGGAAGAATAAGTAGCTGTTGAGAGGCAGATAACTGGCTCAAGCAGGGAGACACTGTGTATGTGAAATACATTTTGCAAGGCTGAGGGAGAGATAAGAAGGACAGAGCAGGATGAGTTATTTGTGGTAAAATCTTCACTAGCTCTAGATAAAGCACTGTGCTCATGATCTATTCCTGCTGATGCCACCATGTGCCCTTTTTTATGTTCCCCACAACCACAGACAAATCTGTAAAGGCTTCAGTCTTCTCTCACCTCTTACAGGTAAGCAACCAGGACCAAAAGCCAGGACAGTCAGTACTGAAAGTGGGATGAGCTGGTGGTTTGCTGCCATGCCTTCCTGGTTCAAGCATTACTGCCTTTACACTAAATGCATGCATAGGCTCCTGATCCCTTGTTTCTGCACTGCCAGGATTTGGGGTCCCTTGGTTTAACTGAATGGAGGATCACAGATGGCCATGGTATAAAGACCTTTTTTTTTTTTCTGTCTGACTCTCCTATTTAAAAGAAAAAAGCAAGGGTGCATACCCATATTCTTTCATGACTCTGGATCACATGCACACACATCTGCTTTTTCTTTACTAAAGCAAAACCTTTAGGGCTGAGTAAGATCTGTTCAAATAATGAAATACAGTAAGAGATTTTGCAAATGTCAGCTGCAGAGTATTGCTCCAGTACTATAGTATCAACAAAGCCTTGCTCTATTCAAAAAAGTAGTTACAAAATACCAGGATAACACTTAGTCACCTCATGCTGTTGAAATGTTTATTTGTTTTTAAGGGAGGCAAGTGCAGCCCTTGCAATCTCATCTCTCAATGGAAAGCACTGCCTTCCCCAGAGACAGCTCTAAGGAGCTGTTTTGCAGAGCTGTGTATTACAGAGTCATTGGAGGCTGGTCCATACCACAGAAATATCTATCCAAAATAATTCAGCACAGCTAACCAGAGCAGTGTTCTCCTCTAAAGATAATTCACCTCCAGCACCCTTAGTGCTACTTGTTAAAGGTAGGGAGGGTTTCTGGAAGGGGCACAGTAAAGTCTGACAGCCAGAGGGGTGCTGCTCCAGGAGGTGATGGCTGGGATGGAAGAATCCATTCCCTGCCCACCTGACACTTTTTCTTTCTTTTCAAGCTTGCCCTTGCTTCAAAAGAAGCTCTGAACACAAACACCACGATGGTTCTCTTTCAAACCGTGCTCAAGCAGCAACACAACCCAGGCATTTCATTGTTATTCACTGCACACAGCCACATCCCTCTCTGTGTTCTGTATGATCTCTCCAGCCGTCAACAAAACGGGAGAGCAAGCAGCTAAAGGCCAAATTTGCAAACACAGCCAAGCACACAACTCCCACTGCTGCCACCAGAGACACGCAGTGAGCAGCATGGGCTGAGAGGAGTGAAGGCATCTCAGCAAGCAGACCTGGCCCACAGCAATGCTGCAGGGTCATGGGAAGGAGGCCATGACTTCCAGGGAAATCTGGGGCAGGAGGACAGTTTTCCCTGCAGAAGTGAGGCCAGAAATACCCTGTGGACCAGAGCACATAGCAAGCTCTCAGCATTGAAAAGATGCCAGTATCTGTCATGGCATGCCACGGTAAAATGCCCTGTCTTTCCCTTTAGAGTGAACCTAAGGATGTCAAGCTTTACTCTTTTGAGTTCTTCAACAGGAAAACCACTGGCTCCAAATATGTACACAGGAAAAGCACTGGAAAGCACCAGAAGCACCAGCAGCTGCCTGGCAAATAATTTTTGCAGAAAGCAAATCCACCTCCTAGCATCCTGTAAGTCACTGCCTCACCTCCATGAATAACTAAGTCAATCTGGTTTTAGGTTGGTAAAGCAGACTACACCTGGAGATTCTGCCTTCCCAAGCACTTGCTTCCCTTTCGTTCCACTCACTCTTCCCTCTCACCCTTTCTAATTGTTACAGGCTAGAAATTGAGATCTCCCTCACCTTCCTGCTCCTCCCTCCTCGTTTCCTCCCAGCAGCAAGCAGAGTCCTTGGCAGCCTTTTCATTTTCCTGCTGTTTTCATGGGGGATCCCATCAACTTTCCTTTAGCCATTAAGTTTCCTTCCAGAGAAGAGTTTTGAAGCTCTTTCTTAAGAGACTTGAAGAATCCATTCCCTGCCCACCTGCACATGATGCAGTATTGCAGAGCAAGCACAGTGGGAACCAGAGACATTTCAACGAGGTTCCCAAAGATGTCATGTCCCCATATAATTTGATATTTAACATCTGACAGTATCAGGCAGACTTCAGTCTGAACTGCTGCAGAAAGGAGCCCTACTGGCTAAGGGGCCAGAGAAGCACAGCAGATGATGCCCTCACCAAGCAGAGGTCCCCACTCTAGGCTTCTGATGGGCAAATCATGGTCCTGCCACACGCCTGTCCTTCTACACATCCATCAGTGGGGGACTGCAGTCTGGGTGACAGCATATCCACCCTACAGTAACTCCAGTAAGGGAGAGATGTCCTGCAGACCTTGCAAGGGATGCTGCTGAGGAATAGTCAAACCCCACACATCAATACCAGCAAGTTCTGACCCAACTATCATAGTGGCCTCCAACCCATCAGTAATTTTAGCAGCTTTCTGTACCTGGCTCTGTCACTGATTCACAAAGTGTCATCAGCTGAACCTGGGCAGAAAGCAAAGTACATTGCTGGCACACACACACAGAGCTTTATTTTAAAGAGCCCAAAATACTTCAACCACCCCACGCAACAGTTCTAAGTTTACCCAGTGTTATCCCCATTTCACACATGAAAAGGTTACTTGCTATGATTAAGATAACACAGTGACTTTTAGGGTAAAAACCCAACATCCAATAAAATTCAATATAAAATGCTGAAATCCATCTGAGAACATACATATAGTCAATATAAATATACAAAGAATTCCTGTTATTTTTAAAATGGTGTGACTAGGAGTTAAATTATTACTGCACTCAGGTATTAAGACTCAAGACAGTCAAGATACATCTTAGGGTGTCCAAACCCATTAAGACCAAACAACACGTTTATCAGTTACATCCTGACTTGCCAAAATCAAGCAACTTATTGCTGAAATAATGCACACAAATCCATACACTCAGCACAAGCAGGGCTGATACAGGATAAAGCATTGGAGCAGCAGCATCCTAGAGGAGCCAGCATCTCCCTGTTGCTCTTCCCAATGCTATGCCTGCTTTTCCATTTACAGCTGGTATATAGGTCAATTGATGTTACCTTTTTACACCTCCCTCACTGAAATCACGACAAAGGCAGAAAATAGCAACTGAACGAGGATTGTGTAGAGAAATCACTGAGACTAACTAAGCTCCAGGAATCAATAAGACTATTTTTAGTCACTCTCATAAATGTTTTTCTTTGCTTCTGCTACTGGAAGTGCCACAATAGAGAATGGAGCCTCTTGGGCATCAAGAGAGTCTAGTTCATGGTGCTGTGGTTTGCTTCTTCAAAAGCTTTAGTGAGACATGACATGTCAGGGATGGGGTCTTGGCCCATGGCCTTCAATGATCAGCCACTTTGCTGTGCTCCCATTCTTAAAAACAAAATACAAGCAACAGCAAGAAACAGCAGCAGAAGCTCCTTCCTGTGCATTTTCCTCCTCCAGGTGATGCACTAAAAACATGCTCCACATTAGTCCCACCTAGAGAGGAGAGTTTTCTTCTCACCATGTAAAAAAATCTCACTTTCTCAGACAAATAATTAAGAAATTACACAAGTAACTGTGGAAGTCCATATCTCACTAATACCAGCCCATCTCACTCAGAGGGTCACATCTTTCTTGCAAATTAAGAGCTAGCAATTAAGAAGTAAATACTAAAACTACACTCATGTTGCAGGATATGCTGCTACTGAAAGTTTATTGTTATTTTTCCCAATATAAGCACACAATTTTAATTATTAAGAGCTTGGAGTCAATAGAGTTGGATCAGCAACAATGATAGACTGCCACTGTAAGGCAGAGAGACCTAAAGGATTCACTAACACTGTAAGGAAAAAGGCACATCATGACTATCAGTTTAGAGGATATTGACATTTGTGATAGTATTAGAAAGTTAAATATTATGATAATTAGTTTTCAGCTGATTTCATCTCTGAAATCACTCCAGCTTTGGGGATGTTTGCACTCCAGTGAACCCAGTTTTCATGTGTTTTTTCCTATCAGAGGATGCAGAAGAAGGAAATCTTAAGGGGGGAAATGTATCACTGAAGAAGTGATCATTATTTTGTAACTTATTCTATCAGACTTAATTCCTATCAAATCCTGACTGAGGTCTCGGTGCAAGAAGGGAGTAGAGAATTGCAGCTGAACCCCTGAGCTCTCAGTGCCAGCTGGCAGCCTGGCCAGCCTGGCTGCACCCACAGGCAGAGAGCTGGGAGCTGGGAATGCAGCATCACACCCTGACAAACGTCATCTGGTCTAAGTATCTGCTCCATGAATTTTAATGTCTAACAACCTAGCTCCCAAACAAGGTCTAGCTCTGGGCAAAATGACATCCCAGACAGCTAATGCAGAGATTGTGCCACACACTGGGCATTCAGCTGCAACCCCCATGCTGTCATCCACACATGAAGCAGAGAAGCAGAGAAATGTTTAGGTTGGAAAACATCTCTAAGATCACAGAGTCCAACCATTGACCCAGCACTGCCAAACCCATCACTAACCATGTCCCCAAGTGCCACATCTACAAGTCTCTTAAATCTCTCCATGAGAATGTGGGCTCCACCACTGCCCTGGGCAGCCTGTGCCAAGGCTTGACAACCTTTCAGTGAAGAAATTTTTCCCATTATCCAACCTAAACCACTTCATATGACAGCATGAAGACAGCAGCACTCCTTATGGCATACTTTATCCCTACATAGATAGATGGAAACCTTGGCCCCACTCTCAAGAGTTTAGAATGAACTTATAGCAGGACTGTAGGGGACCGTCACAGCATGGCCCCATCCATGCTAACACCACCAAGAAAATCCCAAAATACAAAATCTAAATTGTAAGCTAGAAAGTAAATAAAGGGGAGAGGTAATATGCCCATCTCAGACTCCACTGTCATCCCCCCCATTACAGTGTACCTCCAAAGATTTTGCTGCCAAATCACACTCTTATCTAAGTCAGTTGGCATCACAGGAAACACTTTCCAAAGTTATCTCTATTTTTTCCTTCAAAAAGGAAAGACAAAAAAACAAAAAAACCCAAAGGAGGTAAGAATGGGAGACCGGAAAGCTGTTTTTATCTTAATAGCTGGCAAACACACATCATTAGATTCTGATAGCAAGTAAAAAGACTGTGTTTACACTAACCTTAAAACCAGCAAATTCTGCTTAAGTATAAAGGGAGTGAATTCATGATCTGACAGTTGCCATTAACATTCTAGAACCGATGAACAGTTCTTGCGCTCAACAGCTTCCCACATTTCCTTCTCTCTCAGCTGGCCTAGTAAAAGTTACTTCCCCCTACAAACCATGACCTTCATATTCTAGCGCCTGATAAATTAGCAGCACCGCAAACAGATTTTTATCTGACCTTAAAAAAGAAAGTTTGTGTGTTCTCTCAAGGACTAAAGGAATCTTGTGAAACAAAACCCAATCCTTTTGGCTTTAGAAAGCTTTGCCTGTAGCTCATGCATATGTTCCTGGAAACCTCAGACCTTCTTTTCATCACGTGGCATTGCCTGTAGGAAACAGGGATACTACCAGCAATATTTCCAGTAATTAAGAGAAATTCCAACAGAGGTGGTATTTGTGGGAAATAACATTTATTTTTACTGTGGCACATGTAGCATCAAGTAGTGAGGGTTTTGTTTCACTGAAGATCTAGACAATGCTTAGCCTCATATCTCTTCATGAAAAAGCAAAATCTGAACTCACCCTTTCTCACCAGAAGTAAAAAACTCCCAAAAACCTAAAAACTTGGTTGTTTTAAGCCAGTTCACCTGATCTTATTCTTGCTCAAATAGACTTCACATATAAGTAATGCTAGAGGGTGCCTGTTTACACAATGGAGATGGGATTTTGCAAGTGAGCCAAAACATCTAGTTTGGCATTGAGTTTCTGCATGTTTATTTCAACTGCAAACCCAACAGAGCATTTCTGACCAACCACCTCTAACTACTTAATGACCTAAAGCCCTTGGAGCCACCAAACATGCAGAAAGTTAAATATTATGATAATTAGTTTTCAGCTGATTTTATCTCTGAAATCACTCCAGCTCTGGTGATGTTTGCACTCCAGTGAACTCCATTTTCATGTGTTTTTTTCCTATCAGAGGATGCAGAAGAAGGAAATCTTAAGGGGAAAAATGTATCACTGAAGAAGTAATGATTACTTTTTAACTTATTCTCTCAGACTCAATTCCTATTAAATCCTGATCCCAGAAGTGACCAGCCAGCATGGGTCAGCACAGAGCTTGGGAGAGCTCCCAGGAACATGGCAGTGTCAGGTTAATGCCTGGATTCAGTGATCCTAGAGGCTTTTTCCAGCCTTAACAATTCCATATTTCTGTGACCACATCCCCTTCCAAGCCTTTCCCAAAAGGGCAGACTTGCAGACAAAAGCTCCATCTGCACAGCAGCCGAGCAGAATTTTAAGCCAGCAAAGGAGTGTTTGTTTGTGCTAAGAAAGAGATTTAATGTCTAAATTAAATAAGTGCACTATGCTTAGCTCCCACTGCCAGAACGGCTGGATATTAATGGCTCTCCCGCTGGAGCTGGCTGTCCCTGGAGAGCCCTGCTCACACCAGCCGTGTGCTGATCAGCACATCAGCAGCGGGGGCACGCGCGCACCGAGCCGCGCTCCTCCCCGCTTCCACTTAGCTTCCTGAAAGGAACTGTTCTGCTCTTCTGACAGAAATCCTCTCGTCCCCTGGGAACGCACTGGAAGAGCAAATAACAGGTTTGGTTCAAGGAAAGTCAGAAAATTATTGCTACAAAATCAGGAAAGTGAAATGGAAACTCCACTGGTAGAGGGCCGAGGCAAAATTAGCTCCTGGATGCAAAGGAAAATAAGTTGGATACTTCTAATGATTTTCAACATCATTCCTGTTGTTAAATGAGTACAATAAAACATGTTTTGGTTGTGTAATTCCAAATACTAATTGCTGTGGCATTTGAAACTGAAAATAATCCCCCAGGTTTCCCAAACAGAGAAATCCATGTGTTGTGCAGAGGTGCTCAGTGAGGCCAGCAGCGCCGGTCTCCCAACAAGAAGAGCCTCTCACCCTCCAGCGAACAAACAGCATCCTGAGAAATAATCACATTAGAGCTTCTGTCTGCTGGAAAGGCAGAGGGGAGAAAGGAAAGGCAGAGGGCTGTAATTATTATATCTGTTTTAGAATACTAGGGGGTGCTCAGTTAAAGATGTGTGAATGATGATGGGATCATCTAATCCGAGGGAACACAGCCCAGATGTCATGAACAAGGCCCGATGAACACGCTTCCTTTGAGGAGGGAATTGCAATGCCCAACACACAGATCAGGCAGGACTTGTTCTGCTGGTGTTATTTATATTGGGTGAACATTAAAAGGGTGAAGGAGTCATTCTCACCATTGTCTCACGGTCAATCAAAAAATCATTTTCAAGTTCACTCAAAACCCAATTACTTCACCAGCACCTCCACGCTTCCCAGGACATGTTAGGATGATCCAGTGATAATACAAACTCTGTGACTCACCAAAAATGATCACTTAGCACCCTCTCTAATCCAGCTGACCTGTTTGGAATATACTTACAGGTGTAATCCAAACACAAACCTCCCCATGCAAGAAGCATTTATTATATATCCAAAAGGAAAAGAGTTGTCTCCGCTCCTTTACTGCTACTTTTATGTGAAGACTTAGTTCTAATTGGGACACCTTGTAGTACTGAGGAGCAGTCAGGGCTTTTTGGATAATTTAATGTACTGGTAAGGGCTTTGACTTAATCTGTGTGCTCTCCCTTACAAGGAAGAGCTGCTCCTTACTGGTTTTGAGACCCCCCAAACCACTAGAAGCTGTTACAGTCCTCTATCCAGCACACACACTGCAGCCCTGGTGGCCAGCTCATCATCACGATGGCAAAACCCAGCTTGGTCTTACAAGCATGTAAAAAACTGTACTTCTCTCCTACTTTCCTATGACTCTAGTTTTTCATTCCAAAATCAGCATCAGGAACAGGCACACTAATCCAGCTACCCTGAGCAGTGAGACCATGAGCCCCTCTCTGACAGACCCTCTCAGGGTCTCATCCTGTCTGCTGCTGAGGGTCACTGCTTAAAGTATTATGACAGAGTTAGAAGAATGCACTTCTTAATTAATTAGAATTTTCTGTTGGTCACCCAATTATTTCACCATCGCACAGTGTTCAGATGTAGCCTGGATCCCAACTCCTGCACACCTGGGAAATCCCATCAGCCTCTGGGAGTGCACACACAGGCACCTCACAGGCTGGGATATCACAAACCAAACCACAGCCACCCTCTCTTTTCACAAACTGGGGTTTTCCCATGAAATGTCTCTGGCAGAGGATCAGCCCTCACTGACATTGGTGCCAACAGAGTTGGACGCGTTGATAACAGCAGAGAAGCTGCATAGGGCTGCTTCCAATTTCTGGCTTCACTGATTCTATTTCCCAGGGAATAAGGGTTGCCACAATGTTGATTCTGTTAAAAGCAGCTGATGAACTTCTCTATTTAACAGGCAACAGGCATTCAAACCTAAATATGGCTATTACACAATTTATAGAAAACTAATATTTTTTGAAAAACAAGTATGGGTAAAGAAGAAATAAAACACAGGATAATAAAAAAACTAACTTCAGTAACTGAGAGAAAAAATTATTCTTTAAAGCATTCAGATATGAAAAGTAAAGAAAAAAGATCCTGTTCTAGGCAATTTACATCACAGAATTTCAATGGGAAAAGCAAAACAACTAGAGGCAGGGGCACTGTGTGCCACTGTCACCTACTTTGCAGTTGCAATGAGAAACTAAATTGAAATCTTGTAAGAAGTGACATTTTGAAAAATTTCCAAATCTGCAGATGGAAAACACAACACTTTTTTCTTGTATTTTTTATTTTCCAAGCTAGAGCATAATTTGATGCTATTATCTGCTGGCTGTGCAAGATAGATTTCAGCCTTTGCAACAACTATTATGCACACAAAACCCAGGAACAGATACATTAATAACAGATATGGTCCCCTATGCTGAACAAATTTAAAAGCCAAAAATACAACTTAGGCCTTTGGAAGGAACCAGCTTTGAAGTCCATAGGTCCAGAAACACTTTTCACATATGTTAGTTTCATCCTGGTAAAAGATGTTACTGGATGAGTTTCATGATACCTGAAATGTGTCAAATAGTTTTACACTCAATTAGAAAAAGCATCTGGGCTGATATTCAGCCCTAATGACTGTCACATTGCTGGAGACACTTTATCAGACAGAACTTAGAAATCCATCAAAGAAGGCACACCTTGACCTCACTAATACTGGGAGAGCAAAAATAATGACAAAAAGACATACCACCTATGAGGGAGAGGCAAGGATAATAATGAGGAGGAGATGGGGACAAAAATATGAGGATCACTCTCATGCTACTTCATAAACACACAGCGCCCATTATGCTATATGCAAAACAACAAACCTGCCTAATATTCTTCAAAAATTCTCATCAAACACAAGCAAGCAGCATGGCATGGATAAATAACTCCTGTCTCATGACAAACAAGGAAATATTTATGGAAGGCTATTAAGCTTGGATTACTGAGACCTTGGAGCAGTTGCGGAGTGGCCAATCAGCTCTGTTGACTAAATACATATTTATAAATGCTTTACCTCTTTTATTTACCCAGTGGCTTATTCATTCTGTTCTGGTTTTATTTGGGTCTATCAAGAACAGTAAATGTGCAGTTAGATGCATAATAAAAACTCCTTTAGAAAAGTAATTACATTACCTTATACAGAGCAGATTTTTCTCTCCCAAGCACCATGAACAACTGGACCATTTCACAGGCTCCTAAGTTCTTAATAAAAATATACTGACACGTGCTAATTACTGCAATGAAAGCTTGCTTAAAGTCCAAAAGAACCATGTACACAGAAAGCAGGGCCCCCTGAAAACCACTAACTTAAGCAGAGTACTTGCTACAACAGCAGCCAGGGACGTGGCTCTGGCCCCAAACACCTGAATGGCTCATTCTTCACATCCTGTTAGGAAAAAATTCTTCCCTGTGAGGGTGGTGAGGCCCTGGCACAGGGTGCCCAGAGCAGCTGTGGCTGCCCCATCCCTGGAGTGTCCAAGGCCAGCTTGAACATGGCTTGAAACAACCTGGGATAGTGGAAGGTGTCCCTGCCCATGGCAGGGGTGTGAAATGAGACAACCTTTCAAATCCCTTCCATCTCAAACCATTCTGCTGGGTTTGGCTAGAGCAGGCAGTGGTGCAAGACTGTAACAGCCCCACAGTTAAGCACTGCAAGGATCACTGATGGCCTCAGCCACCCATGTCACCTCCAGGAGAGGCCACCAGAGCTCCCTCAGAGCCTCCCCTGCCATAAACCACCCCCCAGCTGGGCTAACCCAGTGACAGGCTCAGCACCTTCATCTTCCACAGGCTGAGGCCATGACCACCTGGGAGCAAGTACCTGAACTAAGAGAGCACAAAGAGGGTTATTCCTCTTATTTTTAGCTCATATTTGAGCAGTGAGTTGAAGCTCCAGTAATATTAACCTAATTGCTCTGCCTTACAGTTAAAGCTCAGTTCAGGAAGAAATGGCATGTTGAAACCTATTAAGTCTGAAATTGAAAATGCACCATGCTCTTACACATATTAAGTAGACTAGCAGCACGTTCAAAAATCATGACTCAAAAATCTGACTAGACCCAGAAGCAATTCTGGACTTTGGGTCTTTTGTCTGAAAATCTGAGTTTACTCACTTTTCTAATATCTAAGACATGCTGGATAAACTGATTTGTTGGGCTGTGCTTGCATATTACATTATATTGCCATTACCAGAAACATCTGATGTCAGTTTTTTATTCAACCCTTACAAATGAATTTATGTTACAGCTGCTCTGAAAACTCTGGGTTTACAGTGCATTTGCACCTTCCAATATCATGTACAAGCATCACATGTCTGCTCCATATGAGAGGGGCTTCCACATCATGCAATGCTCTCTGTAACAACAGCATTTCACCAGAGTTATGTGGCTGGATATAAAAGTAGAATTTCATAGAAAGAACAATGCACCACTGAAAACAACAAAAAAAATAAAATCGAACAGGACTGCAAACCTCACCATATAATTCAGTCTGGCTGCTGATAATGATACTTAAGAAAAGCCCATTTGTCTGAAAATATGTCCTCTTAAAGACAGGTTATCTTAGAAGACCAGTACAAACTTGTCCTGCTTTACAGCTTTAGATCAGCTGGAGAAAAGTGCTTTGGAGAGGCTGAAGATGCAGCCAAAACAAGGTTTGTAGGACAAAGCAGCATCTTCCAAAAGACTTCCCAGTTTAGATGGAAAAAGTAGAGAAGTTTGTGGAGTCAAGGGATGACTGAAGCCAACAGCACAAGCAGCTTTTTCAGCTGCCAAATCAGCAGAGTTTGCTGTGATTTCAGATGGAAAAAGAGAGATGCCTTCAGGCATATCCAACTTCAGCACTCTGCACTGGGGATACTTATTTATGATTTACAGCAGTATGGAATACATATATGTGTTATTTTGTATCTCCCTGTAAATCTTCAAAAGTCTCATAGATTTCTGGCTCATCTCCATCTTCTTCCTCTCCTCACACTGGGAACTGAAGTTGTCCACATCCTAAGCTTGTCCACAATCTCCTTGATCTGACCTGCTGCTGGGAAACAGTTTCCTGATTTCCTGCCACTCAAAAGTTTTCACTTCAGCTCCTTCAGCTCCATCAATCTGCTGCTCTAGCAAAGCCACACTCTATTATATTTACTTACTAAACAGTCATGCCCATTCTGCCATGAAGGGAATTCATTCCTCCTCCTGCCCCAAAGTACTCAACTACAGAAACTGATGGATCCATTTACAGGAACCTTAACTCTGCAAAACCACTCTGTCTCCACCAGTCGGAGAGCTGGGCATGCAAGGGGTTTGCTATGCCCATGGCAAAGCTGGGCTAAGCCACAGCTGCATTCACATTTTCAGAAGTATTCCACTTCTGTGAACAGTCATTTGTCAGCCTAATGTGACCACCAGGACCAGCCCTGCCTGGTTCAGGAGCTGCTCAGAAACTCCCTGGCTAAGCTGCAATTCTCTGCTCCTCATCCCAGACAAACGTGCAATACAAACAGTAAGACTGCCCAGGAGCATTCACATTCCTGTTTAATTTACTACTGTGCCCAGCACTGGCTAATGTGTTGATTATTTGAGGTTCTTCCCCCTCCACGGGGTTTTACTCCCTCTTAAGAACATGAAATATACCAAGATATAATTAAACACCACTGCTGATAGGTGTGTGGGAGCAAACAACTTTGCCCCTTCCCACCTAGGGCTAGGCTGTTCAAGTGGGATGAAGTACAAAAAAATCTGAGGAACTGTGGTTTCATAACCTTGGAAACACAGGCACTAAACATCAGATTCATATCTTGACCCGAGCATCCTTCCCTGAGTAACAGATTTCAAAGCATATATTGTCAGTGAGTGGCAAAGCCAGAGATAATAAAAGTTTCTATGAAAATAAAGTAGCTGAGATAGGCAGAGACAAAAAACTTTGTTTGAAGTAAAGACTGAGTAATTGTTAAAACTAGTATAACAAACACTGAAAATATTCCAACTTGTGATTCAACAAAACAGGGATTTTTTTTAATGTAAAAGCTGTCCTTCAGACATTGGAGGAATGTCCTGAAATACAGCCAGTGTGTTTCTGAACACCCAGCTGTGTGCAGAGCATATACATACAAATATTTACTTTCATATCCTATCATATCATCTGGATGTAACTGGGGTAGCCAGACTAGCAAGATGCTGGGGTACAGTTTCTTCTAAAGAGCAACACAGGCACAGCTAGTGATTTTTGGTGGGTTTCAACTAAGTCATAAGGAAAAAAACACAGATTTTTTTTTTATTCCAGTAATAGAAAAAAACCCCAACATAATGGGAAATTAATAGGTGATTTACTACAAAAGTAATTACAGCTGACCACTTTGTGCTCCTGAAGGATTTCAGGAGAGCAACTTATCATTCCTGCCAATTTTGGAGTGCCTGTCATCTTCCATGGAGAGGCAAACATTTGAAGTGGGTGAAAAGAAAGGACAAAGTAAATAGAATTTCTGAAGGGCATTACTGTTTCATAACCATGAGTCAGTTTTTCATGTAGGACATAAAAATTGATGTCAAGTGGAGAATAATGAAATATTTCTTAAGCTGTTGGCTGGATCCTCTACCACTGCTAATTGATGCAGAGATTTTCAATAAAACTCTAGCAACTTGAGAAAGCTCAGGGTGTACTACATTCTGTTGTTCCACATTGTGACTAGGAATCACAGAGTGACAATAAGGAATGTTTATCTGTAATAAATATATACAAATAGGACATCCACAACACAGAGCTTGTGAAAACTTCAGACAAGTGTCAATTCAAAGAAGTTTTAATTCAAACCAGATATTTAAAGTTTGTATCTTTATGGCGGTGTGATGTCATCTGTCTGAATAAATCTAGAGTTGCATCTCATTTAATAAGATTATATGGTCAGAGCAGAAGCAATTTGCTTGAACATTTCTTGGCTGAATGGTTTCAAAAGCATCTTTTGACACTAATTTGTTGAACGTATGATTGTGAACAACATAAAAACAAATTAAAAGTTTTAAGTGCTTGGGTTAGATTCTCAGCTAGTAAAAAGCAAAGGTGGTCCATTAATTCAGCAGAGCTTTGCTTATTTCCATCTACTGAAGACTTGGCTCTTTATGCTTAATGTGACTATACATATGCTTGGGCATAGTTCTACTCAGCAGACAATTTGTTCTAGTACTCAGCATCCTTCAGCCCCACAGTGCCAGCTGAAATGGGAACATTTGTTAGCTCCAGAAGTTGCAGAATTAGCTCCTGTGTCCTTGCCATTAAAATAATTGGGGAAACCACTGGAGGCTCTGTTCTGCCAGACATGGGGAATTTGATAGACACAAATGTATGTGGCTTTTACATATATAAACTGGTGTTTGGTATGGTGTAATTGACGGCAACAGGTAAGCATTAGGCATTCATGTACACTCATTACACAGGGAAAAGTCACCAATCTTTAAAATTAAGCCCTGCCACTGTCCAGCCTAATGTCTGCAGGTGCTCTCTACAAGCTTGGTCCCATTTCTTCCAATCTGACACACACCCTTCAGCCTCCCAGTTTCCTGCACAGGGACTTCTCCTCAGACTATGTAGATATTAGGAAGAAATTCTCCCCTGTGAGGGTGATGAGATGCTGGCACAGGTTATCCAGAGAACCTGTGGCTGTCTCATCCCTGGAAGTGTTCAGGTTTAGCCTGGATGGGGCTTGGAGCAGCCTGGGATAGCAGAAGGTGTCCCTGCTCATGGCAGGGGGTGGAATGGGATGGGCTTTGAGGTTCCTTCCAACCACAACCATTCTGACACTTCATCCTTTTCACTACTCCCTTCATCCTTTTCACTAAATGCCTGCTGTGTCCACATGATCTGCACAAACTGCTGCTTTTCCCAGCTCCCTACTCCTGCTCTTCTCTTCCCCATCTGCTCTCCCGCAGTATTACACTGCCCTGGACAGCAACAAGGAGTGTGCAGGTTTTTCCCCTTTTGGCTCCATTCCCCTCTCCTCTGCACTAAGGGCAGGAAAAATTATGAAAAATTCACACAAAAATTAGAAAACAGAAAAGATTCAGTTAGTGAAAAAAAGATCTGCCTGCCCAAACTTGCCCTGTGATTTTAGTTCAACAGAGCAATTTAGAGGGAAGGTATTCAAATCCTGTTCTTGTCTATCACATGCTGGGGTTTCTTGAGCTTGTGTTTAGAGGTTTTTTTGGCTGATTGGGAGTTTGTTTCCAAAGCACAGCACCAAACCTGGCACCCTACCCCATATTCTGGTTACCACTGCATGGGCACAATACAGATGGATACCACAGTGGGTCAAGTGTGTGACCAACTCAGAGGCAAATTTCAAGTGAATTTCGAGAAATATTCCTGCATCTAATCAAATCTCAGATTGAGGGTTTTTTTGATTAAAAAATTATTTTTAGTCAGAAAGGGTATTACTTGCACACTAGTTACAGGAACAAAATGGTTCTGCACCCATTTCCATTTCAATTGAGAAGAAAAACAGTCTCCAAACATCACTGAGAGGTAGCTGCCAGCTGCAGTCAGGGAAGCATCTCTCCTCCACACCATAGCAATTAAAAGATCATGGAATTACTGCTGATCTCATGCCATGGAAGTCAAAGGAAAACCATTCATTGACTGTAATGGGCTTTGGAGCAGGTTCAAAATTTCTCCAGCATTTGTAATCCTGACACTTTGGAAACCAAAATCTCACAGTTTAACTACACTCATCCACAACTAAAAAGAAAAAAGTATTTTCATGCTTAACAACAATCAAGGCTTTGTTCCCTTTGAAAGAAAAGTGTATGCTTTAAATCTAAAGGATTCAAACCTTTCGTCCCAAAATAAAGAAAAATTCTGAAATGTCTAAACCAGGATTGCCCCTCCTTTCACCAAAAGCTCTTTTTTTAATCATCTTGGATCATCCATAAGCCTGGGATAATAAAAGCAGATACAGAGTAAGTCTGCTGAGCTCTCACATTTGTAGGTGTTTCTTTGAGATATTTTTTAGGTTTTCAGCTTTTTAAGAGAAAGCCAAAATTTCTACCGAGGGAACAGAACAAGGATAAACCCCCAACTCCCAATCTCTTCCAATCACCTCATTTCCTCAGGTAAAAACCACTATCTGCAAAAATTACCATTTTTAGGGGGAAAAAGGCCTCATCAAAATCACCTCATACCATATCACAAGATTTAGAAGAAATCCTTTTGTGTGTATAATAAACATTCTGACCCTCCTGTTATTTTTTTCCTGACACCAAATGATATCTGCTCTGTGCACATTTTAATACTGAACAGGTTTCTGAAGGAGCCTTTAGCTGAATTATTTTATAGGCACTATTGAGGAATAACTCCAGAGAGGAAGATACTTAAACATTGCTGAAAATCCCCAGGTAGCTCTGCAAATCCACAGGCTTTTGTTATCAAGAGGCATTTACCATGTTAGCATTTTCTTGACTTCTGAGGAGTTTGCAGTTCTTCAGACAGACTTGATAATCCCCATATTGCCTTGCTGGGCAAAAGCCAAATTTATCTATACATCTTAACTCCCTCAGTTGCCATCCCCTTCACTCCAGCCATGGATCTAAGAAGCTTCTAACAGAAGTCCATTATATTGAATTCACTTCTGAAAAAAAATTATGGTTTTACTCCTTAAAATAAAAGTAAAGTCTTACCCATGCTCTGAAAGCAATGAGAAATCAGCCTCACTCAGCTTGGAAATTTTGCGTCTTGAGGCACTGATCTCCAAATTCAGTTATTGCTCTGAAGTAACATTCTTCAAGCACACAATCTGTAAACTCAATCCTGATTTCAAAAATTGCTGTCTTTAAGCTCTCATATGTAATGGTTACTTTCAGTGTGAAGAAAGTTTTGGAAGTAGAACTCATGTCTGAGAAAGGACTAGAGGTGCATCCACAAGACTGAATCCAGTCTCTGTGCCTATAATGAACTGCACCACAAACTGTAGCCAGGGCATGACTGAAATGTCTCCACATCCACAACACCAAGAGGTTTTCTGCATCCCAAAAAAGCCTTGACTCCCCCAAGAGCCCTCCTCAGTCTGAGACTGAGGGAAGTACAACAGAACTGGATTTCTTCATGAACAGCAGCAGAAGTTTGATCAAACACACACATGCACTGGACATATAAACCAAACAGATTTCACCTTTAGCAATAGCTGTATTTTTAATTAATTCATGCCTCTCTGCTGCCTCAGCCTCACAGAAGAAAAAAAAACACAAAAACATAACCAGCAGGAAAAAAAAAAATGCCCAAATGACAAGTTACCCTTGGACCTGACCTTCTTTGCTTATGCAGTAAAACCTTGGTAGTTGCAAGCTCTTCCTGACATATGGGATGCCTGAAACAATTCAAGAAGCTGCTGGAAGGGAACAGGGAATGCATTAATGCATTGAACAGGAGAGTGCCACCTGCTTAACATTCTACCAAGACAGATGAGGAAAGCAACTGCCTGATCCAGAAAACATCTGCTGAACAAAATCAAAATTAATGATAACCAGAATGAGCTCTTTGATGGCCAATTCTCCCCCAGCTGCCAGGAGCCATCAAAGAGCCACTCCTGGCAGAAGCCAGTCAGTTTCTGAGGCAGCAGAGTCCCCAGGAGCAGGAGCTGAGCTCAGAGCACCTTTGGGTGGAGCTGTGCACAGAAAGCCTCGTCTACACCTTCTTCTGCCTGAAATTCTCCAGGTTCTGAGTTTATCACAGAGTGTTTTGGGTTGGAAAAGTCCTTTAAATTCATCCAGGTCTAACCCCCTGCCATGCCTTCCATCATCCCAGGGTGCTCCAAGCCCCCTTCAACCTGGCCTTGGACGCTTCCAGGGATGGGGCAGCCACAGCTTCTCTGGGCACCCTGTGCCAGGGACTCACCACCTTCACAGGGAAGAATTTCTTCCTAATATCTAATCAAAATTACCTTCCTTCAGCTTAAAGCAATTTAGATGCCCTGCCACGACCCAAACCTCAACATGCACACCCAACACCATCATGAAATTCTGTGCTAAAAGAGCAGCTTTCCATTGGGAAAAAAAAAAAAAATTCTACAATTTGCAACACTAAGAACTGTCAGACAAGCACCAGGCACAGACAGTTGTGAAACCCACAGCAGCACAACCTTTCAAGTGTGTGAACTCATGCTTGTTTTATAAAGTTACTGCAAGAATACTCAACACCAACACACACACTGAAAGAAAACCAGTTTTCCTACCTTTTCTTCTTGTAACTTCAAACCCTCTGGAGTCCTATAAGGAAAAAGAAAATTTTTTGTGGTGTTTTTTATTAAATGCAAGAATTGTTCAAAGGCAGGCTGAACAACCCCCCCCTAAAAACATGAGTTACTGACCCAGGGAAGCATCTATGGAGCTCAATATAATAACTGAGGAGCAATTACAAGCACACATTTCAGTTTGTTCACAGATATTTAATGGATAAATATAACACCTAAAATGACTCATCACTGTGTGATAAATTGCATTGTAAAGCACAACATTTGTCTTGAAAATTGATTTTTTTTTTCCCCTCTATTTATGTTAAAAGGGAGCAGTTAGAAGGGTTATTATTACCACACCAAAGATTTGGGGTTGAGGAAGGAGGAGTCATTACAGATATTTTTAGCAGAGACTTCAAATATCCGAATAATTTCAAAGCCACTGGACTACTCATGCTGAAAGTTGAGTGCTCATTTCAATCCATGCACACCTACATAATATTTTTGCATATAATTTTTTTTGCAAATCATATTAACCATCTCTAATATACAAACTTGTTTTAAAACAGCACTGTTTCAAAAGGTATTGCATTCCCAGGCAACACTATCTGCTTATACTAATGGTGAGACTTCAGAGGAATAAATATTTAATTGCACGCAGTAGCACTATTTATGGGTTAATTACAAACACGTCCAAATTTCCATGGTTGGAGTTATTTCTTGCAGCCAGTATTAGCACTAGTGGAGTTATGAAGACCATCTGGAGTGCCTCTGTGGTGGAGACAGGCTGAGAGAGGTGGGGCTGTCCAGCCTGGAGAAGAGGAGGCTCTGGGCACCACTCGCTGCTGTGCTGTAGGTGCCCATGGACTGCCACAGAAATGCCTCTTTCTGCTCCTGCCCCCTCCCAGAACCTTCTGCAAAGTCCCAGGGCAGGACAGAGCCACAGCTGAGGTCTCCTCCAGCCCAGGGGCCACCTCACATCACCCATGTCCTGCCCAAACACGGTGACAGTTTATACTGTCCTTTGTCATCCCTCGTGCAGGCAGCAGATCCTGATTCTCCTTCCTTCACACAGCAAAAGCTGCCTTCCTCAAAACAAAGCTTCCACCACATCAGAGAAGGATCAGAATACAAGAAATTGTCTCCTTGGCACCCTTCAAGTCAGCTGAAGGGGATAATAAAAAAAAAGGGTATTTGCTTATAAAAATACTGTCATTATTCCCTGTAGGATACCACCTCAGTGATCTTGAGCAATATATAAAATGGCATTCAGGATTAATACAGACTTCAAAGCATTTATCCACTTTATGTAGCAGAGCTCTGAGCTGTGCAGGCAGTTATACTCCAGGGACCTCTCTCAGCTTTTCAAAATATTAGTTTGAGAGGTGGGGCATGGGATAAAAAAACTCAGCTACAGCTGCTGTCATTAGGCCTGTGTACATGCAATATATGCAAAAGGGAAGAATACTTTTAAAGTTCCCCAGAGTCCCTCACACTAACAAGCTGTTTGAATTCTCTGCAGTTCAAAAGCTTAGAAATACTAAAACTAATTACAACTATTATATTGATCAAAAGGAAATAGACTATCAAGGCTCTATTAAACAAACATCCAAGCCTCATCTCACTTTTATGAAATGCCCTTTTGTTATTTCCATGTCTGCACAGACATCATGAAAGACAAAGGATGGTCTTCAAAGTTTCCCTTCTTTTATTCTGTTCCCCTTATAATTGTAAGCTCTGATGAATATAAACTATCCCAAAAAACAGATGCAGGGTTCAGAAGAACAGCTTGTTAGAACTGCAGTGAGAGAACACGAGGTCAGGCTGCAAGCCATCACTTCTTGTTCCTGGGAAAAGAGCAGCACTTGGTGTGTCCCCCAAAACATCCCTTCCCCAGAGAAACCTCCAATGACACTGAGAATGGTCAAGATTTCAGGAGGGAAGACAAAAAAACGGAAAAATGCCTGGCAGCCACAGCAGGGTTTAAAGTACTGTACAAAAAGGTAGCAGCTCCAGGTAGACTTCTCTTGAAGATGATACTGATCTCCAGTTTAAAAAAAAAACATCACACAGAGGTTTCAGAGGTTTTAATAGCATTACCAGTAGAGAACCAAACTATTTTGATAAAAATGACACCAAAGTTCTTGAATGCGTTGCCTGAGGAATACTCTTTCTGCAGAAGCCATAAAGCAGATGGTTATAAATGAGACTTATTTCATGGGCACCATTTAATGACTGCAAATTCCTTTAACTAAAAATCTAATTTTATCAGAGCATAAATCATCTGCTTTGAAGGGAAAAAACTGGTTTGGATTTTCCACTCCTTCTAAAAAGCTTCTTCATGTACTGCTTTAAATAGCATTTCATTAGTGCAATACAACAGTTTTATTTGTCAAGGTTCACTTTTAGCACCTATTTCCTACTTTTTAATGTTAGTCAATTGAGTACAGAATGAAAGGTCCTTCTGTTCTGTTTCTGAAGTGCCTAATCACTATGTGGAAATCAATGCAGTATGTTTGCTTCGGGATTGCCTTTCACCAGACATGTAGCTAAAGAAAAACTGCATTTCCAGAAGACCAGATTCATCAAGTATGACAAATATTTCTACCTGGATTAGGAGGGGTGAAAATCAAAATCAAATAGAGTTTGGTACCTGCTGTCACACTGTTTCACTCCCCTGCAGCTGCAGCATGTTGTACCAATGCCATTTGCCATTATTTGTTGTACCAATACCATGTTGAACCTGATGCCATTTAACAACTGGTTTGCACAAAGCCCTTTTCTGCTCTTACAAAAGGAATGAGAGCTAGTTTATGTTATATCTCCTGATTAATGATGAGTCATGGGTCCATGGACGAGCAGAGCAGTAGTGATAAATCAGATTTCATTCATAACAAACACAGAGCATTGGGAACTCCATTGTGCAGAGTTAAAACACAACAACACAGAGGGAAAACACAACATAAAACAGTGCTTGGTAGGCAGCATGCCACAAACAGGTTTTCCAGGGGTCATTAGCAATGGATGCAAGCAGCAAAACCACTTTGGGGCTGTTGTGTGTAGAATCACAGAATGGATTGGGTTGGGAGGAACAATAAAGCTCATCTTGTACCAAACCCCTGCCACATTTTCCACTAGGTCTGTTCAACCTGGCCTTGAACACTTCCCAGGATGAATTCAGTATTAAGAGATTTTCACATGGTTGTGCATTTCCCATCCCTGTTTGTTACTGACCTCTGACCCCAGCAGTGAATGATGCTGAGCATGGATCATCAATGCAGATACCAGGGAGATACCAACTGCCTCAAGCACAACAATCCATCAGGTAACCTTGCAATGGTTTCAGTCTGTTGCCCTTTAATACTGATTTAGATTCAGTAAAAAGGCACCCCTTTTTATAACCAAAATTTAATACAGGGGACTTGGCAAAAAAACCCCCAAAACTTACAAAAAATAAATCAAAGGGGAAAAAAAACCCCACAACCAGCAGCAAAAAACAATAAAACAATCAATGCAGCAGAAGAAGAGAGGCAAAAGAACAGGTAACACTCCAAATCCACATGTTCCCTGCATTGCTGGCCTTACCAGACCCTTTGTGGGAGACAAGGCACTGCAAGCAGATAAATCAAACCCAGTCCCTGTAGCTGGGCTCACGCTGGGTCTCACAATAAATCAGATGTTACCTCTGCACACTCCAGGTCTCCAGGGACCTGCTCTCAGGATCAGCCTAACTGCTGTACAATTTCTAAATATACAGTCCTAACTCATTTGGCAAATTAATAAAGAAGTGGCTGATCCTATTAATAGATTACCATACCATGGATTTTTTTCCTCCCTTCAGAGCCTTCTCCTCTTTATCTCCAGTGAGGGGTCATGCAAACAAGATAGATTTAGATTAGATGTTAGGAATAAATTCCTCCCTGTGAGGGTGGGGAGGCCCTGGCACAGGGTGCTCAGAGGAGCTGTGGCTGCCCCATCCCTGGAAGTGTCCAAGGCCAGGCTGGAAGGGGCTTGGAGCAACCTGGGATAGGGGAAGCTGTCCCTGCCCAGGGCAGGGGGGTAAAATTAGCTAAGTTTTGACCCAAACCCAAACCATTCTATGAAATGACACTCAGTACAGGGCTGGTGGGACTCTGCATGGGGACTGAAGCATCAGTACAGTATATGACCAATACACAGCCTAATTTGACAATCAGGATTTTCTCCTTTTTTTTTTGATCAGGCATGAGGAAAAAATAGCTCACATGCTACTGTCTGGAGAAAGCTTGCTATCAGTATGGACACTGGCAGCTCAGATTTGTACTGTCTGGTACGAACACAGAGGAACTCTGATGTCTCACATCACACAGCATCATCTGCTCATCCATACGGCAGCTAATTGAGATAATTACTGCAGCTCTGATTTTACTCACTATTAGTTCTGGACTCCAGATGAGAAACCCAGGTATATCTCCATAAATTTCCACATTGTGATAGGGAGGCTCATGGGATAGCTGTTTTAAGAAATCCCAAATTTGTGGATATACTATTTCTAATCTAAAAACCGAAAATTTCCCTGCTTGGTGGTCAAAAGTACTTCAAGTAAAACTGTCTTCCTTTAAAAACTAATGCTACAATCTTTGTTTCAAAGGGAGAATATGCTACATTTGGAAAAAAAAAAATTGCTCAACATTTAGTCTTTTAAGGCTGAGTGGCTTCTGAACGGAATATCAGAAAGTTTAACCCTCTGTCACATCATAACCAAGTTAAGATTGCCTTGATTCTTTTTATTTTTGCAACATGATTTACTCTGGTCTTATTCTCTTCTTTAGAATCATACCAGCATTTCCCCATCTCAGTATGATTTTTCACAGTTGCTCAACTGTGACATGAGAAAAACTTCCTGAAATTTGATTCCTGCAGTCAGTGAGTGCCACAGCTCAGCACAGAGCCAGGCACCACGAGCCCACACCCCTCTGCTCCCAGAGACAGCATCCAGGAGCCCAAAATCCAAGGTCATTAACATCCAAGGCACCACAGACTGCTCCATGCAGCAGCAGGGGACCTGTTCTCTGTGCAGGACCACCATGAGCTATCACACACTGCATCCTACCAGAAGTTTAAAAAAACAAAGGAAGCAGGATTTCTGTTCTGCAAGGGACGGCAAAAAAGGGGGTTTCATCTTCAGATTGTGCTTTAGATGCATCTTGACAATCCCTGACACTCACTACTGAGCCATAACCACTCATGTAAACCAAAATTCTTTTAATTTTCTGCTGTTATTCAAGTGCACAGTGCCTGCCTTGTTCCAAATTTCACATTTTCTAGTACTTCAAGTACAAGAGCATCCCATAAGATACATTTATTAAGCCCTGTGAGTACACAGAAGAAAGTGGAGGGGGAGGTTGGAGATGCAGAGGAAGGACCTCAACACACCTAATATAAATATTATCAAAACATTCCACCTTCAGCACCTTGAGCTGCAGATGCTCTGGTAACCAGCACTCAGAGCAAAAGCTTCTCATCTCCACAGGGATAAGATACCTGTTAAGATTTAGGATGCTCCACAAAAAAGCAATTACTGCTTGTTAGAGATACCACATAAATGCAGGTAACAAGGAGTGAGTTATCACTACATACCAAAGTGATAGAAAAATAAACTTAAGTCTTGTCTGCCTGTACTTTTATTAATGCTTGAAGCAGCAGCAGGCTGTAGCACAGTATAGATTTAAATTAAAATCTGATTCTTTTCTTCCTTTCTCCAAACTGAAAAGCAGAAAGAACATTCAAATGGTAGACATTACTATTATTAACAGTTAAAATAAATACCAGGATATTAGATATCCAACTGTATACAAAACTTGTACACTGTGCCTATTTTATTCCAAGCTCATCCTCTGAAATTTTAATATTTGAATTAGAAGCAAAAAGCTTTTATCTAAAAAAGCCTTTGCAATTTTTCACCTTGCTTCAGAAAAAAATCCCTTCCTAGTCTGTCAGATTAGGAAACATGACTTTGCAGGGGGAAGGAGCCCAAAATCATCCCTATGAATCCTTGCTGCACAGAATAACCTACTGTCATCTTCAGATGCAGCATAAGTGATGTAACATTTAAGACTCTGGATATAACTAGAAATTTCAGCAGTAATTGACACTCTTACACAAGCACAGTTGAGGCTTGTGAGTGGACTCTAGAGAAAGGCTTTTTTCTGGGCATGAGGGCACTGAAGGGTCTGAACCAGCTGTTTGCCATACATTCATATTGGAGACTTTGAGCAGTTCAGGTGCCATAGAACCAGAGAATGGTTTGAATTCAAAGGGACCTTAAAGATCATTCAATTCCAACCCCTGCCAGGGGCAGGAACACCTTCCACTAGACCAGGTTGCACAGAACCCCATCCAACCTGGCCTTGAACACTTCCAGGGATGGGACTCTACGCTCTCCTTCAAGTAACAATTAATGAACAAAAACAATGGATAGCCAACAGAGCCAATACCTCCAAATGCCAGCAAGAAGAAAGTTATGGTGCCTTGAAAAACGAGCACATGGAGCATCCCCTGTGAGCTCTGTGCAGAGGAGCTTCCCCAGGGACACAGCTCTTCTCCCCACAGGAGCGTGGGGGGCTGTGCACGGGTTCCTGAGACTTCTTAAGTAGGAGGATGGGTGGCAAAAATAGCACGGCGTGAAAGGCAAATTAAAGCAATTAAGTATTTCTAGAAACCACAGAGCAGTTATGGTTCTGTAGCCCTAAACAAACCACAGAACGCCTGCCAGCCCTTACTGTCACTGCTCAGGAGCTTGGTGACATCCAAATACTTAAAAATGCAGCACAAAACAACTTTCCATGTACCACAAAACAGAATTATTCTCCACTTGCACACTATAAAGCTAGGACAACATTATTCAAGCTATCCACCAGCAGTGCCCCAGAAAACATAACACAGAATCTACATTTCCAAAATGCAGCTCTTTGATGATGTGTTAGAGGAGCTCTGCTCCTGGAAGGGCTGATGAAGACCTGCAGCAATGCTCTGCTCATTTTAGGTTCACAAAAGAAGATCCAAGGTCTGCCCCAAGAACCTCAGCAAAACCAGCTTGGCTTCAGCATGCACAGGAAATCAGCCTCCCACAGGGAAAGCAGGGAATGGGAGAAACTGGCTGTAAAATTTCAGTATTTAATAAGATGCTTTGCAAAATACCCTGGGAGGCTGAAAAAATCAGTCTGAGCCACTAGTGTGGATTATGTAGCAGAGACAGCATTGCAGGCTTTCCATCAGAACCTCCTGGCCAAGTTCTCCTCCAAACCCAAACTCCAGCGTGATTTCAGATCCAGATTGTTTGTCTCTCTTCTGCTCATACTGGAAACTCTTCACTGCCACTGGCAATGACTCAAAGCTACATTTTTTGAGAATTCTATTCTAGAAGGAAGAGGTGATCCCAGATTACATCACCTGGTGTATCAGGGACCACCCAAAGCCCTTCTGAGCCAGCACAGAGCTGCCCATGAACTGCAGTCACCTCTAGAACATCCAACCTAAACATGCAATCAGACTTGCTGAAGGCAGAGGCAAAAACTTGTCCAAAAACAACACCCCAGAGTGGTGAGCTCTATATATCTGACATTTCAGCATATATTCCACTGAATAGGATTTAATCTCATGATGGTCCAACCATGAGAAGCTTCACCCAAGTCCACATGCAATGCCCAGAAGCCTCAAGAGCTTTCCAGCAAGCCCTGGAACCAGCCTATGAGACATTTCACACAACACAGCAGTAATCTCCAAAATTAATAAAAACCAGGAATGTTGCAGTTTTCCAGTCAAACACTAATGCTGTCTTTTTTTTTTAATTTAACGTTTTTTCATTTTAGCTCTCTCATTGAAACTGGAATTTCATACTGCATATACATATTTATTAAGTATTCTACTCAGGACTAAAAATATTCCAGAAAAGAAACCTCTTCTCAGGAACACCCATAAACTTGAGGGGTGAAAGGCTGCACATCAAGAAAAACACACACCATTGTTATATCAGAGGGTTGGTTTCTGATCAGAAAGCCTTGTAGTCTTATTTTCTTTAATAAATTCAAAGCACAGCTGCAATAATTCTACCACATACCATGAAGAAATTGATTTAGCTATCTGAACATAAATTAAGCAATGTTTTTGATTCAGTAAACTTGTTCCTATGTAGATCAGAACAAATATTAGTGAAGGTCAGTGACCCATACCCACATATTTGCTTTGATGAGGTTCACAGGAATTTTCCATCAGAGCAGACTTCAAAATTATTTGACCTGTAAATTAACATTTTACTCATTTTTAAAGCAGTTTTAGTGACTTGCTAGGAGCATTTCTAGTTGTGATTCAATATTTTTAAATGCATGTTAATGGATCTATGTATAAATCAAACCATAAAACTTGGAACCTAACAAACTTCTCATGGACAAGGAGCTCCAAATTGAACAAAGCCCTATAATGCTAGAAAATTATTTCAGGTGACTTTTATTATTAGAAAGATATTATGGATAAATTATTTTCTCCAAGAGAAAGTAACTGCCATTTACTCTCAAAAGGCGATTATCTCAGTCTCACTGACCTGAAAGCTGGGTTCAGAGCTTTCACATTAATTTTGGTGTTTGGTGCCACACTGTATAAACACTATTTCTTGTGGAAACAAGTTTTCTATACAGATAATTCTTTCAAAAATCTGATTTACTACTTACATTTCTTGATCCTATTTTAACTGTATTCTTTGTACATTCATAATTTTAATATTCACACTTGTTAAATTCTGTGCAAACCTGAGCAAATACTTTTTTAGCTGAGATCCTTCCACCTCAAGCAATATCAAGTAATTCGTACAATAATATTATGGTCTTTAGAAAAAGATCAAATGAATTAGTGTCTTTCAAGTAATATAATAATTCTATGATTTTATGTTAAAGTAAATTGAGTAATGAATTTAATTCCTCAGAGCAACTTTCTTAAAAATAATCAAAACTAATGTGCACGTAAAGAATGAGACTTTTTTAACTGCACAAGCGTGCAAAATATTTAATAATTTCTAATAAAAAAGCAAAATTTATCAGAGATTCTGCAAGAACAGGTTTAACAAAGTGGCAGTGTACTACCTGAGCCTACACAGCAGCAAAATAACAGTGGAGGTGTGGAAGGGGGCTGTTCTTCACTTTTACAGAACAGAGGTTGGATACCTCAAGGACAAAATACACCTGAAACAGACCTCACAGCTGTAGAACACCCAACACCACTGAAATGACTTTTGAGCCCTGCTAAGCAGCAAAAAGCACTTTTTTAATTGGCTTTAACTATAATGCAGATAACTGGGTATTTGTAGACAGAATGTGAGTGGGAGAAATGGGATCCTCCAACTACAACCAAATCCCGAGGCTTAAATAGATCCAATTGCAACATGAATCCATCAAGGGCTTATCATCAGCCTGGCACTGACTGATGTGTCTGCCAGCACATAAGTGTTCAAGGCAATGGCAGCTAAAAAATAGCCAAGTGTCCTTTTCCTGTCCTTCTGCACCATCTCTCACTTTCAGACATCTCAGCAACCATTTAGGGAAATGCATACAGGAACTAATTAAATAGCTAAAATTGTTTCAGCATTCATTCATCATTTACAGCTCAACAAAGTCACAGTTCTAGATTTTTGTGGCTTTATTCACACATCTCAGCCTCAGACTTGTGAAAATCTGAGTGCACATCTGTGCCACAAGCAGTGCTGAGCTCTGGCTCAGAAATCCAGCATCCTGCTGGGACAGGGGCTGCTCCATCCCCAGCCCTGTGACAGCAGTCAACACTGTCACCTTCAGCACTGGAAACAGGCTCAGCTGCTTCTGCACTCCCTGAGCCCAGGACTGGGCACTGAGGAGGAGCTGCTGTCCTGCCCCAGCCCCACAGGATGGGCACTGGGTGGAAGGAGATCACCACTCACTGCAGTCACTGTTCCATGCTCCTTTTCTGTTCCTCTGTGCTTCAGAAAGGTATCACATTTTGTAAGTCTGGAGGGAAACACTTTCGGCAGTAATTTTGCTGATTCTCTCAGAACCACCTATGGCTCAGCTTTCCGTCAAAAGAGCTTTTTTTAGATTTCACCTAAATGCCCATTGACCCAAGTGAAGAACCAGGGCAGTTTGCTTGTTAAATTTAGCTTCACTGGTGTCAGCAGCCCCAGGACAGCACACTGTGAAGTCTTTGGGGCAAAGTCAGCATCTCCACAACAGCCAGATGCACAATTTCACTTCCAGATTATGTCAATATACCAAATAAGTGTAAGAGTTTCTGTATCACTGCTTTTCACTGACCTCCTTGGGAGGTTCTTAATATAAATATACATGGATAAGCTCACATTTGTTTCCTGTTTACAATATGGAGAGCCTGCCCAGAGCCCAAGAACAGAAACCCAAGAGCTGTGGCTGCAGCAGCAGCAGGTGTACAGTACCTCTTGATGCAACCTCCCCGCATCCGAATACAGGCTCCTGCTCTGGTCCACATCCATCCATCCCCTCGTGACCAGTGGGAAAACCCCCAGCAGTACAAGAGAGCACCAAAAGCTCCTTGATGTCATCATTTCAAGTCTGTCAAATGAAAAAAAAGAAGAAAAAAAAAAAGAACAGTTATAGAACATTCATTTTACAACAAAACCCAGCTCAGGTTTGGTGACACAGAGGCTTCAGCTGACAGTGTCCATCCACACTCAGTGCCTACAGAGCTCTACAGTCTCCAGTGTACTGGCAATGAATTCCCATGCTGAAGTAGTTTTAACCCAAAACTCTCTTCCTTAGGATGTGCTGTTCCCAGCCTGCTGGCACAAAGCACCTGCAGAGCCAGAGACCTGGGATTTCTCTAACTACTGTGGCCAAAAGCAAACCACATCAAAACATGATCTTGTGGTACTGCAGAAGCCAAAGGGTGAATTTTATCCCTTCTGCAGAGCCCCCAGCAGCACAGGGTCACTCACACCTGCACCCCCAGCAGATTTTCAGGAAAATGCCAGACACACACCTTTGCTTCTCTGAGCGCTGGAGGCTCCCAGCAATGTGACAGAAAATAACATCATTATTCCTCTCTGACACAGAGGAGGACGTTGCCTTGAGCAGACACAGCCACTGGCAACCCCCTTGGCTACGATCAGGTGTGTAGGGTGAGCCAGGGCTGACAGCTGACACCAGCACACAGGGACAGTCATGCATCCTCCCAGTGAGGATACCTGCCCAGACAGTCACCAAACACACCTAAACTTGACAAACACAAAACAAATCCTGTGCTGAAGAGAGCTGGCGTGTTTCTCCAACTAGGACAGAGGCGAGTCCTACCTGGGTCTGATTTCTGCACTCAAATTCCTCTGTCCCAAGCAGAGACATTTCCAATCCCTTCCACACTCACTCCACTCAAGAGCAGCACTATTTCCCTGACAAAAGCCCACCACAGCTCCACATCTGTAGGGAACTGGAGGGATTCCCATTAAATCTGCATGCACTTTGAGCAGTGGTTCTGGTGAATTTGGAAAGAACACCAATGCAGTTACCCAAAGTGGTGTCAGAAGGAACTCCTGAGTTTCACACACCACAACCCCCCAGTGGTGCCCTGGAGGCTCAAACAGGAGCTGTGCTTCCTCCATAACAATGACACAAGATTGTGTAGTTAAAATACCAAAGCAATATTCAAAATCTCACCATTTCTGAGATGGCTGAGGAAGGCTAAAACGGACCCATTAATGAGGCATAATGACCCTTAATGAAGTGATGGCATTTCTGCAAGATGAGGGACAGGCTGCTGCCTGGCTTGAGCCATACACATCAACAAGGAGGGTTACCTGCTAATGGCAAAATTCAGCCAAGCTGAATTAACTCACCATGACACACCTTGTCTTGACAAGACTCATTTTACAGTGTTTTCATGCCATGTATTTGCCACAGGTTATATCCAAGCCTTGGTGCATCACTTCTAATTTACACCAGCAGTGACAATCTTAGGTATTTTGTTTGCTCAAAGACACCCCATCACTAGATTGAGCACAGCATACAGAACCCACAGAGCTCAGGCAATGCCTTTTCTTGGCACTAATGTAAACACACTGAAAGAAGTGCATTCAGGATGAAATCAAAATTTATTAGTCTTTCTAAATTCCAATTATGAACCTCAGATGTAATGTTACTGGGGCTACAAATAAATATTTAATAAACCAAAGTCACTACATCAATAAAAGACATGTTACTTTATGAATTGCTCTTGCACAGCAACATTGTTTCTCACAGGGTTTGGGTTTTTTTTTTTTCCTTTAATAGAGGTATTTTGTGTGCTCAGTTGATTCCATCACAACAAATAACACAGCAGTTCTAGAGACCTCTGAATCATATCCTGCTTGAAATTACAATCCTGGAGCAAAACAAGGAAATCACTAGTTTAACGTATATTTAGTAAACAACTGACAGAAAGCATGAAGGTATTTGGATTAGGATCTGTAACACTGATGAAACTGAAAGAGCAAACTACCTGATAGAAACTCTGGTTGCTTTATAAACAGAATTTCTAGAACATCTTTAGTCAGTTTAGAAATTGCTTGTTTTTATTGCATGCTGACAGCACACTAATTGCTCTCAGTCACAGTAAGAGGAGGACACATTAATACACATTATATATCTTAATAGCCTCAATCAAGCAACAAATATGTACCATAAATATCAACTGAGAGCTTACTCTGGAGTCATACAGCATTTTCTTGTCACCTGGCACGCTAAACCAGAGCTCAGCACCCTGAGCCTCACACTGAGCTAAAGGGAAGGCTCCTTGCAGAGCCTGGTCTGCAGCTACACCATACAATACAGCTACCAGACTGCAGGTTCAAAGTTCCCTGAAGTCAACAAAAAAACTCAAATTGATTAAATAGATCCAGACCACCACTGTAAGCTCAGGCAAGTTTTACTATCCATTTTCTTTCCTCGCTCAAAGGGGGGACAAATTTGCTGGATTTGAGCTTGTATGGAGATCACTGTCCAGAGAAATCAAAGCTTGCATATGGAAATGTCTGCATAAAACAAGCAGTTATACACAAAAGAAAGAATAAATATTGGCCCTCGTGATAAAGAATATATTATGCAAAGCCAAAAAGTTTACCTGAAGGTTGTGGTTTCCTCCTCTGAGCTGGAGCAGCCTTCCAGCTTTGCTTGCAGCTGGCACTGCTCTAGCAGGAATGACACCACAAGAACAGCAGCACCAGGCTGTGCACTGTCATCTGAAGCAGCTCAAACACGATGGCAACAGCAAAACACCCAAGGCCAGGTGGGTCTGGGCTGGCACCAACACACAGGGACAGCCTCGAATTTAAAGCAAAGAGCTGCAATGTCTCCAGTGGAAGAACAGCAAGCAGATGCCAGCCAAAGACAAGCACAGGTTTTAGGGTACAGGCTTGGGAGCTACTCAAGCAAAAAGGGTCACCTTGAAAAACAACAGGGACTAAGCATCTTGGCCTTTTGAGTGGAGAACAGCACGAACTGTTTAAAGCATTTCTGTGACAGGCAACAACCAGATCCTGCAGTGATCCCACAACGTTTTCCTCCGCAACACAAAAGCTTTACAAATTCAATTACGGTGACCACAGTGAGATTAAAAAAATTGCCAAAAGCAGTTATTGGTTTTGTTTCAGGGCTACTTAAACTGCAGCTTATTTGAGAAATTACTGGTTTGCAATAGCTTACAATAATTTCCAACAAGATTCACATAAGAAAGAGACTGAACTTAATTACCTGAAGTTCTGACTGTTGCTATAGCAAAAAGAAAGCATTTGGACATAAACTATTACCTCTATTCAAACTGACGCTATTAAAACCAGATAAGGATCTGGTCCTTAGTTCCTGCCATCATCCTTTCCAATTGCTCCAGCCTTATCTAAACAGCGTTTCCATTGCTGGCAAAATAATTTCGACACCCATAATTTCTTCTTAAGTGCTACAGAACTAGGCTACAAAATTAAGCAGAAAAGGCAATAGTTTTGGCAAGACATAATGAAAGCGAATAATTATTCGGTCAGCTGTCCACTGTTAAATACTTAAAGTTTGGGTACATTAAGAACTCATTGGAATCAGCTTTGACGTTTAAGTACAAACCAGACTTTTCATTTGAGCAAAAGCTACTTAAAAATATTTCATTTGATTAAGTTTCACTTATTATATTTGATTAGAATTCATTTCACTGAAATTCTCCAAGACACTTCAATGCTCCGGAAAAAAACCGGGGAGCATCAATCCAACAAGGATGCAGGACTACCAAGAAACTCCTGAACCACGCAGAGATTTCGCCTCAGTTGTCAAAGCTGGCCCCACCACACGTCTCCAAACAGCTTTTCTCCGAGGCGACGGCCGGAGGAGCCGCAGGGCATCCCTTCCCGGGGGCACGGCCGGGTGCCGGGCACCGCTCGCCGCCCTCGGTCCGGCCAGCCCGGCCGCCACCGCCGGCCCCCGGCGCCATCCAGCGGCCGCGCCGGGAACCGCCGGCCCGGCCCCACGCGCGACCACCGGCCCCGCGCCCACCGCCGGGCCCCGCCGGGCCGGCACTGCGGCACCGCGGCCAGGGCCGGCACCGCGCCCGCCCCGGCCCGGCCCGGCCCGCACGCCCACGGCGCGACACGCGAGCTACCGCAGAGCAGGTCCCCGCTCGCAGCCCGTCGCGCCCCGCTCCGCCGCCTCCCGGCCCCGCGGCGGGCGCACACCTGTTACCCCGCCGGGGTGAGCGCCCGCGGGGCGGACAGCGCGGGGCAGCGGCGAGGGGGACGCGGCGGAACCCGCGGCGCTCCGGCCGCGCTCACCTGGGCAGGAGCGGGGCCGCTGGGGCGGGCGCAGCGCGGCGGGGCCGGGCGGGCAGTGCGCGGCGCGGGCCGGGCCGCCCCTATTTCTGCTCTCCGGGCCGGAGCCGCCTGACGTCAGCGCCGCATTTGCATGTTCCGCCCAATCCCGGCACCTGTGCGGGCGGCGGGACCGCCCCGGGGTGGGGGACGGACCGACAGACAGACACCGGCTGCGAGCATCCCGGCGCCCGGCCGGAACCGCGGGAGCGTCGGGAGCACCGGGATGCTCGTGGGTAGCCGGTGGTACCTCGGGGTGCGGCTGCCGAGCCGCCCCTCGCTCTGACCGCCCCCGGCAGCTCCGTGCTGGGAGAGCTGCTGCGGGGCGATGCGCTGCCCGGAGCGGGACACGGGACCGCTGGTCCCTCGCCTTGTGGCCGTCAAACCGGGGAGACATCGCGGGACAGCGGATTGTGTGCGGTGGGACGCCCTGACTTGGCACAGCAGGCGCTGCACGGCGCTGGGCTGTTCTGGAGGTGTGCCTTCTATTCCCACATAACCGTGTTTATAAAGAGAGGCAAACATTAAAATTCATTCACTCTCATCTTCTTCGTCTCATTTCCAAAAAAAAAAAAAAAAATTCTTACCTAGTTTTTAACCGAGATGTTTGCACGAGCAGGAGGCATGGCAGGACCACAGAACCAGAATATGTGGGTATTTGTACCAAATTTGTACCAAAAGCTGCGAGGAGGTTTAGGCAAAGGTGATGGAGCACTCAGAATTAGCAACAGGAGAGGAGCAGTCCAAAAGACCTGATAAAACATGTCAAATTGGGTGTTTCTTCCTGTAAAGAAACTTACAGCCTGCAGAATTAGTTTGGATTTGCTGTTGGCTTCAGCATGAAAAGGACAGGATCCCTCTCATGGCTAGTAGACAAGGGCTGCTCTGGGAAGATGGGTCTAAGTCCAGGAGAAAATGTGCTTAGTAAAAAATCATTCCACAAAATTCATCACAAAGTTGCAGAAGTGGCTCTTTCATGACTAAATTTGGGGGGTTTTATTTTTCATTTTCTATTTTCTCTGCAGGAAATAAGTGATCAGACTGGTTGGTTTTTCAGAACCTTTGTTTCTGGCCTGTTAAATCAAATACCACTAAAATATTTTCAGTGTTTGCAAATAAATAGAGCTTTTTCTCCAAAATCACACACAGAGGCTCATAGGGATTTGTTATTTTGTGGTTTCCTTCCTTAGGATGATATGAAATTACAGATTTAAGGTTTGGATTTTAAAAAGAAATCACAAATGCAATTTAAAAAATGGAGTATCCACTGTGAATTGTGCCCGGGCAACATAAGAGAGATCTTTGCAGAGTGTCCTGGAAGAAATGAGTCTGTATTTCATAGGTGCCCTATAGGTTTAAGAGATCTGAAGTTTTAAAAAAATAACACAGAAATCTAATCAGCGACAAATATGATATCTCCAGTGAGATCTTTTTTTCTTTCCTGAGAGAAAAAAAAATTGGAAATAATATCAGTGCAGACAATTCTTCCCCATTTCCTGAAGGGAAGGAAGAAAAGTCTCTCCACTTACCAGCAACATTTATTCTATGAAAATATGTCTGTGCTGTCAATTTGAAGTATTTACTAATCTCTCTGTATCTCTTCAAGTCAGACATAAATACAAGATGCATTAGTAGACATCTGAAGTATCTGCACAGCCTGTGTTTATTTATATCCACACATGCTGGAGGATACAGAGTTCCTTCCCCACCAGCAGCTTGCCTGGGTGATATTTGCCACCTCACTTTTGTAGCAGGAGGAACATTTTGCTCATTTCACATCATCTGATGCAGTTTTCAATGCACAGGCTGGGGCTGCTGTGTTTCTTCAAGAGGCTGGTGGGAGAGCGTGGTGTGGGCAGTGCCACCAGCCTGCCAGGACCCCTGTGCCATCAGGGGCTGTGGGGTCCCTCCCTGGAGCTCTTGGGGCTCACCCACGTCCTGCACCAGCAGTGCTGGCCCTGCTCTCCCACCTGTTGGTGAACCTCTAAATAAGCACCCTGAGCATCTCAACAGCTAAATGAGGAATGAATTTGCCCTGCACAGTGTAAGTGTTGGACAACTTGGCCCAACAAAGTAAAGTCTGCTCTTCCATCAGCTCTCAGGTGCTGAGGGTGTCCATGTTCCCAAGCCAGATGTCCCTTTCCCACCACTGACAGAAGTAGGTTCCTACAAGCATTTTTAGTGCCTTCTCTCCCACATTTGGGTCCTGTGCATTTCTCTGGTATTCTGGTTCAAAACCTTTTGGTGTTTCCAACCTTTTGCAAGTCTTGTTTATAAAAAGCAGATGGAGGCATCCCTCATCACACCCTCAACTCTAGCTCCATACCCCACTTCTGCAAACACTTTCAGTCTGTCCTGAGACCTTTAACAGCCCCGTGGAAGGGTGTCTGCATCCCAAGAGGTGGTTTTGAACAGATGCTGTGGGAGCTTTTCAGGGACAGAGTCAGCTGTCTCCCTGCTCTGGTTCACCCACCTTTGTGAAGCTGAGCAAAGCAAAAAGCTTTCTTAGAGAACTGGAGAAATAAACTGCGCAGGCTGGCAATGAAAAGGTGATAAATTCCTCATCTTCAGGGCTGGATGAGTTTGAAGCAAAATAATCGTTGCTTTCTTTTGAACTGGGAATTGAAAAAACCAAAAAAACCCAATGATTGTAGTCAAAAAGAAGAGAAAAATGGATGGTTTTAAAGTCAGACTTGAGCACCTAAAAATTCTTAGGCAGAGGAAGGGGAGAAATAAGCTTTTTTTTTTCATTGAAACACAGGATAACCTGTTCACTGTAATGAGATTTTAAGCATCATCCCATTCCTTCTGCTTAAAAAAAATAGATATTAGAACCAGAAAACTCTGAAAGTTTAGACGAATTGAAGTTGCAAGAGACAATAGATTAATATGATGTGGGCAAATCTGGGGACTGTGAAGAAGGAGAGACTTGTGCCAGTCCCAGCCTTGTTTATTTCAGAGAGGAGCTGGAAATGTGCAACCTCTTGTTAGCTTTGACTAATGGGACTTCAGGAATTTGATGAGAAATTTTAAACAGATTGGTGAGGCACAGCTCTGTGTCACTGAAGATATGATCACATTTCAGGGTGACCATGACAGTTAGTTTAAGGAGAATAGGTTTAAAGAACAGATGATCATCTCTTACACAGCTTTTCTTTCCTGATTTACAAAAAACCAGCACAACAGAGCAATGCAAATAGCCAAGGCTCCCTGAGCTCTACCAGCAAAGGAACTTGTGACCATGTCAGCTCTTTAAAGTACTTCCAAAATATACCAAGTGATGTTCAGAAGAAGAAGAGAAGAAGACTTCCTCTTTGAAAATGCAAACCTTTAACATCAGCATATCACCTACCTACCTCACTTGTCCAGTCTTGCTAGCTAAATGCAGTATCTAATAATGAGATTTCAAAAGAACATTGTATTCACCAGGAACAAGCTGAGGAGGTAATAGGACAACAAGATTCATGCTCATCACTTTGAGTTATTTGAACCAAGAGCCTAAATCAGACCTGATTAAGATCAGAACTCAAAACAAGATTCAATCAAAACTACAGATATTAAACAAATATAAATGTGACAAGAGTCATGATTCAATTATTAGAAGTCCATCTTTTAATTACTCATTAAGATGACAGTGTGTATCTTTGCCTACGTACATTTAGCAAAGCCTTTTCACTTTGACAGTGCATAAAATTATCCCTGCCAACTGTATTTCTCTTACTTTTATGTCAACTTTAGAGTTTCCAGTTTTTCATTATCCTCTTGCTCACAAATTAACAAGGAGAACAAAATTAATAGCAGCCTCAAACCTTTAGAGATTATGTCAGCCTTGTGTATTTGTACCAGTTAGATTACCATTTATTTCTGCTTAAATTTAATGTGGTCATCTTCATACAAACACACATCTATTCAGAGCCTGCTCTCGGGGTATAGCAAGCCCACAACGAGGGGCTGCTCTGGAAAGCTGACAAGGAGCTTGGACTTGAACTTTTCTAATCACATCACCCTGTTTAAGACACAGCAAATGGAGAGGACCAAGGTCAAGAGCTTCAAACACCCAAGAGGATTCTCTGGGTGCTGCTCTCCCACATCATTACAAGCTGGAATACTGATGGATGAATGTCTGCAGCAGTGGAATGTTCTTTGGGTGGTCAAAAGGGTTTGAGGCACAGATCTAGGCAAGGTGCTGGCCTTGGTGACCCATCCTTTGTCTTTGTCGTGTTTTCCTAAATGTTTGGTGGGTGCTGGGTTGCAGTGCTTCATCCCTTCTTTCACAGCTGTAAGCCCAAAATACAAAAAATTGTAATTTTTTGTTGTAAAAGAAGTTTCATACTGAAGGAAATACGAAGGGTAGCAAGAGTGGTTTGATTCATTTCACAGCTGTAGTCTTTTTTGATTTGTTTGTAATTTTCTACGCTACTGCTTCCAATTTGATAGTGTCTGGGCATCGGATGACAATGGGAATGGGATAACTGATGATGAGCTCAAAATACTGAACACGATCACACTTACCCTTACGTGTACCCACAATCAATATGTCTCTTCGAGGAAGGAACCATCAGCCACTGGGCAAAGTTTGGAATATAAAATGTCACAGGAACCCAAGGCACATTTCTTATTTCTTGGGAATTGTCAGAGCAGCTGGCTTGTTGCTGTGTAGGGAACATGTGTAGTGTTCAAATAAATAGCCCCAGAGACCTGAATTCAAACTGGTGTGGCAATTTTGAGCAGCTCCCTCCTTCTCCATTGTCCTGGGAGCCACAGGCACATGGCCAAACACAGGGCTAATGGAGGGACCAGTGAGAACAGGTCCCGTGGCCATCAATCCAACTTGAGGCTTTGGGAATGGCACCAGTTTTCCTCATTTTTTTCCTCATCTGAATATTTTGTTGGTCTCTTCTCCCAGACACCATCAAAAGCAGTGGGCAGTGTTCATCTGAAAACAAGAAGGGACTTTGATCCATGAACATGGATAATAACGAGGTGTTAGATTTTTCCCAAGTTCATTGGCTTTTTGCAAATACAGTAAGTCATAGGCAAATCTTGGTGCATATTCTAGAGCATTTGGTGATTTTTCTTTCAAGCTTGTTTTCAAGAGGGAGTTTAAAGCAAGGAGCTCTAGCAGAGATAGAGAGAGACCCGGGACTCCTAATCCATGTCATCACAACTCTCTGTGTCAGAGAGAAAGAGGCAGATGGATGAAACAGGTGAAGATAAAAGAATAAGCAGAAGGAAAAAACAGCAAGAAATAGGTGCCTGCTTTATCTGAGACATTGGGAAAAGCTTTCTAAAGCATCTTCACATTTTATCTCATTTAATAGGTTTTACTTTGCGCCTGTGCATATCTGTGCTGTGTATCAGGTTCTAGAAATGCATATGAGCAAGGGTGAATTGTCTGCAGATTCCTAAAATTGCCTTTGCAGACAGATGGCCAGCAAGCAGCTGGGAGGGAGAGTAAAAGCAAGGAGGCTGTCGTTCTTCAAGAAAAATTAAGAAATTAAGCTGCACCATCAGTGCTAAGAAAGACAAACCCCTGCAAAGCATTAGCCAGGCTCAGTTAAAACAGCAATTAAATGATTTAGAACAAGTCTGTGATCATTTACAATTTTTAAAGGTGAAAGGTGTGATTTTGGTAATGCCTTAAAATTAAAAGGCCAGCCACTCCATCTTTAAAACTATGGTTTCTCTCCTGGAAGACTTATCTCATTGTCAGTCCATTAGCAGCCAGCCAGAACCCATCCTTACAAAAATAATTGGCTATTGATATATGGTAATACTGAAAAGTTATTCTTATTTTCGTTCATTGCTACGGAAAGATGTCCTCTCCAGCCTACACTTTCAATCATTATAAATGCTACTGTGAAAGACTAAAAACACTGTTCTGAGATAGATTAGGATCCACTTTGCAAATAAATATATTTTACTACTGAGAGAAGAAGCAAATGCTACTGGTACTGAGTGTTTTATACACAGCAGAGACCACTTAGGCTGAAATATTCCCCTCGTGTTAAATAAGTGTCGCTGGCCTCTCAGAGTCCCCTCTACATGACAGGCTCCTGTGCAGGGTTTATACCTGCTGTGCTCAGGTGAAGAATTGGCTCTGAAGCACAACAGTGGCCCCTCTGGTTCCCATGAAGTGGGGTGAAAAAGATGGTTTACCTCGAAAAAGGATTGTTTACCTCAAAAAAAGATGGTTTCCCAGAGACAGACAGGATCCGCTGTTCTCTGCAGTGACCAAGGTACCAAGTTCCCCTTGGCTCAAGAAAGGGTTGCATGCTGTGCACTGCTGGATCCTGGAGGGTCTGGAATGCTGGGAACAGCAAAACACCTCCACCAGCACACACTGTGCCCTGTAAAATTTGTGCCCAGGCTGGGAAGTTGTCACTGAGGCTTTAAAGCTGCGAGAAGCTGGTGGCAGATGCTGCACTTGCCAGCTAAGCATCCCTCTAGAAGAGCTAATAAAACCAGAGGACGTCAGGCTTCAGAATGCCATATTTTAAAGATAAAACGTCTCTGGTTGGAATCATACTAAGATTTTTACTTTCTTGTGGACAGCTATTTGGCTGGTCTGAAGCACAATCTTGAGCTGAAGTGAGACAATGTGTTATAAATCTCTGGCTGGGATGGAATGGAAGGGAGAAGAGAGAAAGTGGGGAAATAATCAAGCACGACAGAGAATATTAGGGACCATAGTTTGAGCCAGTAGTCAAAATTCCTCATGGTTAAGGCTCAAGCACACACCAATGAGAAAGTAAGGTGTTAAACGGCTTCAGCAAATCTGTCTTGAGACCTTGTATAGACAATTGATTTTTGTTTGCTTTTCCTTATATGTAGCAACTCATTTGTGGAGGTTTTTGATAAAATATTTTAAGGGGTAAAAAATTAGTTTTAGATTTGTTTCAGCTGCTTACGGAATTATTTTTTCCTTATATATTTTTCATGTTTGGCCAAAATTCTATTGTAAGTCTTCCAATACAAACATATCACTTTTAGTAGTTACTACACTGAGTCTCTGTTATCCGTTTAGCAGCAGCCTCTGCTGCAATAAAAGAAAATGTATTTTTTCTCTTGTCTCCTATTGTTCAGAATTACACTTGGATATTACATTGTCAATGTTTAGTATTATATCATTTCCCTGACAATTCATTGTAATCAAATCTTCCACAAAGTCAATAGGAATGACATTTTTATAAGGCATTGTCTCCCTCAACCTATTAGGTGATTTCAGATCTTTGAGTTTTCTGTTCTGAGAATAATAGTGACTTGGAAGAAAGCATAAAATCTGAGACAGTCACTCAAGCAGCCGTGTCATTGCTCAGCAACCAAACCTATGGGTCGGAGCTCTCACTAGTCCAGACAGGTCACTCAATCATGTGACTTTTATTTTCTCTAGAAAACAATGCAAAATAAATAAATGAGCTAGCAGGCCTACTGGAACCAATAACAGTATTTCTACTGCACTTAATGGACCAGATGTTGTCTTTGCAGAGGTATATGTGATGTTACACTGGGTACATCTGTGCTGCAATGCAAATATGGCACTACAAGTCACAGGGAGGTACTAAAGCTGGTTTAAGGGAGGCACCAACAGCTGCAGCACTGCAGAACAGAGAGAAATCCCAGCCCAGCCCCAAGGATTTGTTTGCACCATGAACTGGTGCAGAGCTGTGTGCTGTCACAGCCACTGTGCCATGAGGCTGAGACCTCTTCCTTCAGCATCCTGAACACAGCTTTCACCACCTCCCTCTTATTCAGCTCCTCTGGATAAACTTCAGTTTCATGTTCTGCCTTCAGGAATGGCAGGGTCACACTGCTGGGGGTTACTCAAGAGTGGAAGGAACTGAAATGGGAGCAAAGTCAAAATTAAGAATTAATTAATTGAAAGTGTAGAATTTGCACGGAGCGAATGGAAGTTTTATATGAAAGGAAATGTCAAAAGTACAGCTTCCTACCTTGGCTATTTACAAATACAGATTGAAAAAATAGTACAGTGAATTAAAATAAACCAAAATTCTTTATAGTTATGCTTGCTACATTGGAATGTCATAAGAATAAAGGCCTTTAGAGGAAAAGGCTCAGGAGGGACATCACCTGCACCTGCAGCTAGAGAGCAAGGGCAGCAAGGTGAGCAAAGTGTCCCATGGGCACACACTGAATGTGCATGGCCAAGGGTGCAGGATGCATAATCTGGTGGATAAAGGGAGGGAAAAATAACCCCAAGGGCAGTTAAAGACAGGGATAAGGTCTCAAAGAGGTTGTAGGATCTTTCCTTCAAGATATTTAAAATTTGAATTTATGAGTCTTTGAACAACCTGCCCTAGCAGACCCTGCCTTGAGCAGGAAATTGGGCTGAATGACCTCCACAGGTGCCATCCACATTATTTTGTCTACGGTTCTATTATTTTCCAAAAAAATTTTAATTTTAGCCTCTAGAAAAAGGTGCATCACTTAGTGAGTATAACCAGCTAAATCCATGACCACTTTCAGGCAATCACATTGGGATATGCATATTTTGATGCTATTGAAAGTAACAAGTCTCCAGATGACTTCTAACTAAAAGAGCCAAGCAGAGGCTTGGATCCTAAATCAGTAGTGAAAACTGATCTACAAAGTCTTTTTTTGTGCCTAGAAGCAGAAGTTCTGTTGAAAAACACATATAGGATATTATGATGAACAGTTGCTGCTGTGGTATTAAATAAGATTAATACATGTAAAAAGTCTCTTATTTCATACTCACCCTCACAACAGCTGCTGATGCAGTCTGAACTATTTCACCTACACTGTGTCTGCTGTCTTGTGGTTGTGGATGTTCTGGGTGATGCTGCTCCATGTGGCTGCCTGTGCTTCAACAGAGATTTCCAACATAAAAACTCAGCATCTTCAAGAATTTTCTCACAGAGCTCCCTTCAGCCTGTGGTTTCTTGACTTGACTTTAAATAATACTAGTGCTGCTGTTGAGTTCTTGAATCACTTCCACAACTTATTGGCACAAACTTGGTGCATACATCCCTCTTCTGTGTATTTTAATGTTGCTGGATCTCTCAAATCAAGAGGCAGCAGCCCAAGAGGTGACTTAGTTCTTCTTTCACTCACAACACAAATCCTGCAGTCAGTGAACTCTCTACATCTGGCAGCTGATAAATAATGTACTAGCCTAACTAAAAACCAGGGTGTACCAGACACAGCACAGGCTGTGAAGTAGCTGTGCTTTCTTAGTTTGATTTGAGCTCTGAGGGAGTGCAGTAACCTCAGTGTCACCAAGACATCAGCAGCACAACCCTCAATTAACTTATTGTTTCCGTAGCAAGAAGCAAAAGCAATGCTGTTTTTGAAGATATTTCAATTTCTCTAACCCAGCAGTGCTACAAAGCAGAGGAATGGTCTGAGGGGGACCAGATTCTGATGAGTGGCTTTCTCCCAAGAGTGGCTTAAACATGGTTGAAGGATGAAGTGTGGAAGTACTTTGCAAGCACTTATCACCTGTGTATGGGTGATAGAGCTACATCTGTGTAAACCACAGGCATGAGTTTCATTGATTTGGATGGGTAATTTATTTCTGACTCCGCAAGGCAAACCCATGGGGACCAGCAGTCAATACCAGTAGAAGTGAATTAGCACAAGAATGCATATCTTTTGGGTCAGTGGGCAGAAAAAATAGTTATTATTCCTATTAGCTCAGATTCTGGTGGAAAAAGAAAGGAAAAAGTTAGTGTCAGCTGCAGGATCTATTTCTACTTTTTCTTTGACGAATTACAAATCTGCCACTATTCTGTTTGGTGGGGTTTTTTGTTCTTTGTTGGCTTTTTTAAAAATAATATTGATGCATTTTAAACAGGAAGAAATAAGAGAATAGGGACAGATCTAGTCCCTGCTCTCATCTCACTTCTCCATGCATTGTGTAACTCCCTAATGGCTGAGAACCTGCTCAAGACTCCTCGTTGTCAGTGTGTTCAGGTCTCGAGGGACAAGACCCATAGCTAACATTCAAGACAATATATTCCTGTCTATGAATAACACAAAGAAATTAATCCTTTTTTTTTCTTTCTTTTGCCTCTCACATGGCCTTAATGAAGATTTTGCAACCATGTCTCCCCAGGGCAATGGGTACCATCTAATATCTTCATTTAAATATTCTCTCTCTCTGCTTCAAGCCCAAAACTGAAATCTGAAAACCAGTGAAATTGTTCACTCCAGGCTTACCAAGCAACCTACAAACAAGTTTCTGCAAATAACTAGAGCTTTAAACTAAAAAAGCCATAGCATAAAGAGGAAATACAGCCAAGCTTAGAGGTCTTTACCTTTATAGGGATGCTGGAGTCAAGGCATGAACCTGATGAAACTTGATATAAAAGACTTTTAAAACCAGGACAAAACCTATTTTTACAGCATTGTTCCCATGTGAAGTAGATAAAACTTTCCACTTTCTTCCAGCCCCATTCTCCATGCTCCCAAATGTCTTTCCACCTCACACAAGAGATAATTTGCCCCCCTGGAAGATGTGAGCCTTGTGGGGAGCTTGTAGCTCCATGTGGAAAGCTTCTCCCCTGGGAAGGAAGGAAGAGCTCCTGATTAGCTCCTCTATTTTGCTCTCATTCACTTACAGATGTGGCAAGATTTCCAGAAGTATATCTGCTCTTGAAATATTTTGAAAATCCATGAACTTCTGTGCTCCAAGACCTATGCTGGATGTAGTTTTGGAAGTCCTTCTGGAGAGTACATGCAGCCCTTCTCCAGCAGCACTTGATTGCTCCATCTCAGGTGACCAAATTTCCTCCAAATTATTTCTAGACATCTGTAATATTTCTGCACAGAAACAGCCTGTCCAGGAAATCTGTGTGGGTGAGGCTTTGTTTCAGGCACTCTTGCCAAGAGCAGGGATGTGATTGTTGCTCCTCACGTGAGTAGGGACCTCCAAATCATTATGCTTTTTCTGGTGAAAATAATGACAGTAACATGTTTCAAGCACATATGGATGTCTTGGTTCAAGCTCCAACTGCCATTTTCACTTTGTTAGGTGATAGGTTTGAGTCCTAAGTTCTTATTGATAAAAACCCCCCAGTTTTTGTGGGAGTGAAAATGGATATCTAGACCAAGATTTGGCCCTCAGTTCCTCCATCTCACTGTTTTTCTGTGATTCAGCTTTAGGAAACGAATGAAGCCAGCTGTAATAGAGGTGGAAGGAAATGGGCAAGAATTAGAAAAACACACATTAATAAATTACCCCTTTTCTCCTGTACTTTCAAAGATTACAAATACTTAGAGTGCCACAAATGTCACATCATCAAAAAGCCCAAACTCAGCAGGTATTCAAGGTTAGCCTCCCTCTGGAAATGTAACAGGCATTCAGGTAGAAATGATGCTGTGTGGCCTCACAAACAGTCACTGATCCTGGTAGACAAGCAGGATGCAATCAAAATAGGAAGACCATAAAAAACTGATGTGCTGGTTGAAATTATTTATCCAAGAAACTTGATGAATACCCATAAATAAGAAATACAATAGCAGTGACTGGAGTTGGCTCAAAAATTACCCACAATTAATAAATTGACCCATCCTATGTACTGTGTTATTTTCCCTGACATTTTCACAAGCTACAAATCTGATAATACAATTAAATGACAAGTTCAATCACTTCTTTATTTCATGTATATGTATAATATAATATTTTATAGCTATATTACAGAAATGACTGTTTACTCACGTTGTATCTTCCCCAGCATAATTCAGAGCTTTGCTTGCCTAAGAAATTACTTGTCTGCATTTTGATTAAAAAAGCAAAACCTCATTGTTCCCGTGGCAAATGAATTCAGTCTTTAAATGAAACTCATTGTCACATCCTTTTCTATGAAGCAAAGGCATTCAGCTTCTGGAATGGCTTTAACCTCCAGCACAGCACTTTTGTGTCTGTATCTGATCCACCCATATTTCATCCCTCTTCCAAAGCTTCGTCAGTGTTTGTGCTCTGTACTTAGTTCCCAATGAACTGGCTATAACACAGTAGTTACAGCTCCCTGGAAAATGACACACAGTAACTCTGTCAAGTTTTTTATTAGCTTGGATAGGTCTTTTATTTTAGCAATGTCTTTTATTACCTTGGATAGCTTTGAACTAGTTCTGAAGTGGATGAGTGAAGACCTGGAGATCCAATTTTATATTGAGAGCCATTAATTTTTTTTTAACCACAACCCCTTGATTATTGATAGGCTTTTGTTCTTTACAATCATTGCACTACACATTGTTTGAAGTGAATCAGAGCACACAAACTTTCACAGGCACCTGCTGGAGTTTGGATGGGCCTTAGCAGCTAGCCAGCAGAAGTCCTCTGACTTTCAGGATGCAAGGGGCATCTGCTCTTGACCAGAAGCTACTCTGATCCTTTCTGTTCCACATTATTTCTCAAAAACAATCCTAAAAATGGTGTAGAGAAAGAAAGAACCTGTAAACCTCTACTTGTGGTTACCCTTTTGCCCATGAATTCCCAGGTACACACAAACCCAGCTCATTTGGAATAGTTTATCATTCCACCTCCATAACTCCATCAATCAAGATGTACTCCATCAAAATAAATTAACAGGCATGAGGGAGTACAATGAGGATCAAGCCCTAGGAGTGCATAAACTAGGGAAAAAAATTTAATTTAATTTAATTTAATTGAAAAGTCAGCGTCAAAAATGGTGTAAATCCTTGCCGAAATCACATGTAATTCACCTTAACCCAAATTCCCTCAGCCCAATGACTTTTCATTTATATGCCTTCAGTCACACTTTTAGGACTTCAACACTTGTTAAATTTGAACTGATCTCATAATCTGGATTCCTTGACCAGCATAAAATAAGAAAATGGGTCTTAGAAGAAATTTTGGAAAATGACCAAGAAATTAATTTGCTCCCTTTTTCTAACAGAGACTTCTTTATATTATCAAAGTACTTAAGTAATCTAAAGGTTTAAAATTAAAGCAGATTGCAAAATTTTTGATTGCCTTTTTTCTTTACAAAAAAGTGCTGAGAATACAAAATTTCTCTAATGAACCACAACACCTTACAAATCCTTACAAGTTCAATTGTTCAAAGAGGGTTTATTTTTAAATTCAAAATTAAAAGGCAACATGATTTAAACTTTTAGTCCTTTCAAACTTTTAGGTCTCTGAAATCAGCCTATGACTATTACTTGATAAAGTTGAAACCTTTTATATGAATCAGTCTTATTTGTGAATCAAACAAAACTGTATTAATGAAAATTTTCTTTTGTGTTAGAATTCTCTTGGCATTGGGTTATGGCATGTAACATTTTCCTCTATTTTTCCTTGGATTGTTTGCATCATTGTGGTCTCCAGAGACCCACATCACATGATAAACATTCTTGCTACTGTTAATATGACAATCAATTGCAACGATCCCCAGATTTGTCAAGCATTTGAATAAATAGAAATCCATGTATCCCCAAGATCTGCTTAGAAAGGGTTCAGCTGTAGACTTGGCAACACAACAAGAAGTCTCATTTTGACTTGAGTGCTAAAAACTCTTTTCTGTTTCTTGCTCCTGATGCCCATATTACAGCTGTGACTTACAAGGTATGCAGTGAAAGAACAAGGGAATAGCTTTAAACAGAGAGAAAAGGTTTAGATTCAATCTTAGGAAGAAATTCTTCCCTGTGAGGGTGGTGAGGCCCTGGCACAGGGTGCCCAGAGGAGCTGTGGCTGCCCCATCCCTGGAAGTGCTCAAGGCCAGGTTGGATGGGGCTTGGAGCAGCCTGGTCTATGGAAGGTGTCCCTGCTCATGGCAGGGGGCTGGGGCTAGATGATTGTTAAGGTTCTTTCCAGCCCAAACCATTCCATGCTTCTATGACAGAGCAGCAGGAGCTGGACAGTGCACCTGCAGAAGGCCCCCAAGGAGCTGGATCGTTGTGGTCAATGTCCAGATGATGCCAAACATTTTTCTTTCTCAGGAGAAAAAGTCAGTGGTGCTTGGCAGGATTGGACTTCTCTGCAAACCACCTCTGATCACAACACATCCTCATGGGTTTGCATTTAATTCTTCAGATTGAGAAGTTTCCTCTGTCCTTATGAACTCTGTTGTCAAGATCTCCCAGACAGATTACACTTTTCTGCTGAAAAATTCATACTGTAGGGATCAGCTAAAGTTAAATATAAGGGAAACAATACATTACCCTGGGATTGGATTCATCTTTCAAACAGGCCATTTGCTGGGTAAGGTTTCACAGGGTGAGTAAAGGAAGGAGAGTAAGGACTAACTGGGCATCCCAGGAGCTGCACAGGGCATGTGGGGTAGGGTCAAGGTACTCCAGGGATGTCTCTTCCTCTGCTGCACCTTAAGGGAGAGAGGGGCAGGCTGCTTTGGAAATGTTACTGGTTTTAACCAAATACCCTTTAAAGTAAGCCTGGAAGCAAATTATAAAATATGGGGGAAAGGCCATAGATGGTAAAGTTTCCATAGTTTTTTTGAAAAAGCAGACTATATATGAGTTGCAATGTGAAGGGAAAAGCCAGCATCCTTGTGCAATCCTTGATGAATCCATGGTTGTTCTCCTGGGCTGGGAAGAGAAGGTCTCAGAGCTCATGAAGGCACATCACTGCTGCTTCTACTCCTGCCCACAAACGTGTTCCTGATCTTCTCACTGAAATGAGCCCAGAGTGGTTCAGCCAGCTCCCCAAGATGGCACAAAGGCAGGAGGGGTAAAACACAGCAGGCAGCTGGTGCTGAGCCCCAAGAATCCCCATCCCCACCCTGCTCCTCTTCCTCCCGTGGCTTTTTCAGCTCCACAGGAACATCCTGTGCCCTCTTTGGCCCATTACTGGGTCAGAGGGAGAGCACATTTGTTCCATTATCAACACGGTGATAAGAACCTGCAATGTCACAAACAGGAGCTGGAGCTAAACATGTCTGGGAAGACAAATTCCTTAACTGTTCAGTGCTGAAGGACATGGTAGGTAACATTAACTTGGCTAATTGTTTACTTGCTTAGCTAATCTAACATAATCTGCATTGATTAGATTTTGATTTCATGCTGGATGAGTATACTGCTTCTCTGTGCCTTTCAGTTAATTTGTGAACCGTACCAAAAAGACATTTTTATAACACGTTTAACGCTCCAAAGCTACGAGGGAACAGCAGCGGGAGTGAAGGAGGACAGCTCTGCTGGTATTAAAAGGGTCATTAAACTCAGCATTAGGTAAAGGTCTTGTTTTGGGTTGCGTTCAACGTGCCTGATTAAAAACAAAGTGTAAGCAAAAGGCATTGAAGAGAAATATTCAAATGCAAAGTACAGTGTTGGTCCTTGTGTGTGCAACGATAAAGAGTTTATGGATGCTCCCCCTCCTATCCAAGCTCCTTCCATAGTCCTTAAAAAACTCAAAGCCTCAGTTCATAGGCTCAATATTCTAATGGTTTAAGGGTGAAATGTTATAACGAGCATAACAAGACTGCCATGTACTTAATAAATCCTAAACATTCACAGAGAAGAACAGAGGTAGTTTTAAGCCTAATAAAATCTACAAATATATAAGTTTTTGATCACTTTTCTGAGTTTTACTGCCATGGGGCCAGAAAGTTTCCCAAGAGTTTATTTAAAGCATATATTGCTTTCAGCAGAAGAAAGAAGAGAGCACAGAATTTGGCCTAAAGAAATTAAGTCAACTTTGATGGAGGTAATCAGCAGAAATATAGATTTATTTCATTTAATGCTATAGAATTTTGACATATAAGCAATACTTTCTCCAGCACAGGAGTTTAGAAGTCCTGTTCTATCTAAAAATAGAAAAGCTTGGATGCTTCATGGGCCTTTAATAGGTGACAAAGTTCACAGCCATCACCTTGAAGCCTCCAGTTGAAATTTAGACTGATTGTGACTAAAAGTAATTTCTGTCTGACAGCTCATGTGAAGAGAGTTACTTCATTTCATAACAAATGTGGCCAACGGCCTAAAACTTATTATCACAATTTAGCAAATCCATTGGCAGTTCCAGGAGCACCGTGGATAGATGGAAGTCAATCCTGCCTGTCCAGGGCTGAGTGAAGTCAAGGTGGGGTAGGGAAAAAAATCAGAAGAAAGTCTATGAATGTTGTCCTTCTTCTGTGGAAAAGCTCATAAATTTAATTGCTTGAGCCTCTCTGTAGGAGTGAAATTTACCTATTTCCACAGGCAAAGCTGCTGGTTTGCTAACCTATGACTTCTGTTCCATAGAGCTGGCTTATCTGGTATGCAAAAAAACCCCAGGAAAACTAACATTTTATGTCATGACCATTTGGGTAGGAAATGATTTTCTTCAGGTAGTAACACGCCTTTTTCTGTCTTAGGAGGGCAATGCTAGCAAATGCCAAAACCAAGGTTCAGTTGTGTGGCTCAGTTAAATCCCAAAATTAGTTTGGGTGAGCCAAGCCACATTGCCTGAGATTGCTCTTCTGCAACTGCTGAATGACAAAGGCTTTCCAACATAGCTTCTATTACCTAATTCAATATACATTCTTCTATTCAAATAAAACTGAAGAAGCTATGAAGCAAAGAAATAAGCCTATATTCATCCAAATTTTAAATTATTTTTGCTCATATCTGAGAAAAGTTCACTGCCTTTCCTGGAGTAATTGATGTGTTTGTAAAAAGGGAATTTAAAGGACTCAGAAAGCATGTTAATGAAATGTGGATTTCAGCTCTTCCTAAATAAATGTGCCAGGCAAATTGTTTTCAAACAAATCCATTCAGGAACCTGAAATGCAAAGCAGTTTTTCTGTCCAATCACAGCTAAAAGTATTCATATAATTTAGCAATAATAATCAGCTATTAAATAATATTTAAGAAGTAGTCATTGCCTATTAGTGACAATCCTGGGAAGGGAAAGCTGGTGTGACTTAAGGCTACTGGCAAAGGATGCTTTCAGCTTTATTGCTCCAGCTAATTCTCATGGTGGCACTGCTTCATGCTGTTGTACTATACATACAGAATATGGGAGTAAATCCAAAGAAGTCACACTTGGAAACCCTTATTTTACTGCTGGGGTTATTGCAGATCATATAGTACAAAGAGTCCAACAGGATAACTATTCATAGACACACACTAAAAAGAGCTAATCTTGATAAATCAAAGTAAATTATTACTGTGGCATGAGATTTTATATAAGTGTATTTATCTATCTATACACATGCAAAGATAATAAGGATCTATGGACTGATTTTTACAAAAAAATGTTAAGATAGTTCTATGTTAAGGAGAAATTGTATATAATCGATGACTAAATTATTTATTTTGACTTGGGGCAACTTTAAATTATGGACTTTTCACCTTTTTTTTTTTTTTTACATCACAGTATGCTCAATGTTTTTCTCCTTGTGCAGGTCCCATTGTTTCTTGGTCAGCTCAGATTTTTTTGTTGTTGCATGAGACAAATTCTGTCCTTTGGTGAGCAAAGCAGAATTGATTTCAGTCAGAAGTAATGTGTGTGTGCACCCAAGAACTGCCTTTTTTCTGTATGAAGCAACCACTCTCACTGATTTATGCCCCATATTTTCAAAAATGCAATAATAGCATTGCATCATCTAAATCAGGAATGTGTAAATTATCCCAAAAGCTGAGATGCAGGAGAGCAGAACACCTTCATCAGGTCAAGAAACATTATTATTTCCATGGCTACCAGCAGCTCTTAATTGCCATAATAGGCTCTTATTCAGGGAGAAGTAGTTAGGTTTGCACAGAAGAGTGAATATGTACTTTGTGAGAAAACCATTAACTACAGAGAAAAGTTCTCAAAGTACAACTGAAATATGGAACAAAATACAGGCAGCTGCTTAGCATCTCCAGGAATAGTACACAGGGTGTTCTTAGTCATACATGTCTTCCATAGGGAAAACAACACAAATATCTTGTTAAATTCTCTTAATTACCATAATATTCCTAATTACCAACTCAACATAAATAGAAGTATTAGATCTCCAGGTCCCCATCATGTGGTTCCTATTGATTTTTACAACAAACCTTCCAGACAATCAAAACAATGTTATGTAAAAATAAGCCACCTCTGCTTGTGGACTCTCTACTGGCTCCCAGTTTGTTACTACTAGAAAGCTATTCCACTGAGGATGTGGGAAACAGTGAATGTCTACAACTGTGACACTGAAAAGAATAATAGCTGACCTTCATAATATATAGTGCAAAACATGAGCTCACTTGGCCTAGCCTAGATAAAGATTAATTTTGAATCTTTCATTCCCAGAGGCTAAAAGTGTTCTAACTTTAGGTAACATGCTTTTTAAAAAATGTTTTATAGTATTAAAGGTACTTCAAAACAAATATTGCAATCAAAACACAGCACACCACTCCTGCAACTGTTAATATCTGGAAGGTTTCATGAAGGGACCAGTCAGTCAGTCATGGTAGTGCTTTGTGGTGTGATTTAAACCTGTGCTAGAAAGCTACAGATTCTAATGGTAGGGATAGCAGCTGTCTGAGGACAATGGCTCTGGGGTTCAATCTTGGAAGCTTAGAGAAGAAGCTAAGTTTGTTTTTAGTGGGCTGTGTGTGTAGAAATGCTCACTGCAACACCAATGTTTTTCAAGAAAATAGTGTTCTATTAGGAACATAGGATCATGGAATCATATAATGGAAGGGACGTTATAGATCATCCAGTTCCAACCCAGGTGATTTTGAACACTAAAAAGATATTAAGCAGTTGAGGGAATAATAATATTTGAACAATGCATTTGATCTTTTAAAAAATATCACAAATCCATAGGTTGATGTGAGATTGTTGAAAAACATGATTTTACTCCCAACACCATGCCAAGGCTGCCTTGTGTTTTCAAATTTTGAGCTCATCAGAGCATAGAGCATCTGCTATTCTGAACTTACATGGTTCCTGGCAGAATGCAGCCCAGTTTTTGACGCAGTTTTTACCTGAGTTTTATCATAACAAATAACAATAACGGTAGTGGGAGTTCAGCCTTTGAGGGTGGAGGTTGCAGTGAATGTTTCTTTTCTATTTGCTTGTTGGGAAGGGCCACTGCAGACAACATCAGTGTCTAATGCTTACACAACTCTAAGTTTAAATTTTACAGGATCTCTACACTAAACTTCACAAGTGCCACAAAGTGGCTTTCAAGATAGGATAAAAGAAGAGCAATTTTCCTCATTGTGAAACAAAAGCACTAAAGCACCTTGTGATTGTAATACAGAGAAAAGATGGTACTGAGTGAACCAGCTGTCTCCCAGGTCTTGAAAGGAAATGTAGTGTTCTTTGGCTTACCTCGTGCTTACTTGAGGCGTTCAATCTAAACAGTCATTTCAGAGTTTTACAGAAGACAATACAAAATACTGTGCAATGATAGACAAGAGTTTTTGATGACAGAGAGCAAACAGACAGGGAATCCTTTCAGGCTCACAATATAGATAAAAGGACATTTTTGTATTTCCAAATGATACTCGAGGCTCAGGTGTTGCAGACAATACAAAAATAATGTAATATTGCTTCTCTCCAATGCACTTTTACTTCTGGAGTTAGTTCACCTATATTGATTCACTGAAGGTTCTTATTCTCTATCAGCTTCACACACCCCCTTTTTTAAGAGGTCAGTGCACAATATAAAGATAATACTGAACCTAGGAGGAAAAAAGTAAGGCTATTTGTGAGACTAGAGTTGAAATTGCCTCCTTGCTCCATTTAGTTCTTTAAGAACATAAAGCAGAAAATTCTTTCATGCCTTGTTTCCATTGTCTGTCATATTTGATAACTTTTCTCCCAAAACAAATAAAGAAAACGTAACTGTTCCAATGAAGTTTTAATCAAGTATTCTGCATATTGGTTGTGGAAGAGGAGAAATTTGAAGGGAAAAGAAAAAAGGATAGATAAACCTGGTCCTCCCATGCAACAGACAACTATTGTTTCCAAGAGTTTTATTTATACACAATTTTCAATGGCTTCAGTGGAAATTCTCTTGAGGCATAAATTCAGACCTAAAGCTTAGAAGAAAGTTTATAAAGTCAAAGGTGGTTCCTGCAGGCAACACACACTGTTTAGATTAAATTGTGCCCAATGAGCAAGAACTCAATGCTGTGAGTTAGAGCTGATACAACTATATTGGCATCACTGGGGCTCTTTACCCTGACCTCTTGAGCCTTTGGTCAGTCTTCAGCATGTGACTGGCCTGGGAAACAACAGCCACAGACTGACACTGATTGTCCAAATGGGATGTAGAGCAGATGATAAAAACTGACATGTTAATTCTGCTGTTATGCCGGAATTTGAAAAGTAGTAGTGCTAATCCTAGAAGTTGCTCCCTAGGGAGTTTCTTATCTAGCTTTTTAGAACATTGTCCTCCATCAACAAATTCTTTAGATCATTCTGTTAAAAATTGCTTTTTCTTGCTTTCTTTATAAAGTAAATTGTAATGGAAGGTGATCAATCATTCTTAAGTTGAACCTCAGAACTGGACACCCGCTTACGATTGGATCAACAGAACAAAATACAAAAGTACACTCTAGTCAACCACAGACAGCAGAATAGGGAGATTGCTAAGTAAAGGCAAATCAAAAAAGAGAAGTTTGATGTATTTTTTAGCAGTATATTCATTTTTCAGGTTATACACTGATAAAGGTCACTGGTGACAGTGACTCATTATTGACTGATCAAAGGCCATCAAAGTCAGCAGAAGTCTCCACAGAACTTCATTTGATCCCTGTTGTCAGGTGAAAGCCAGTAATTTCCTTTCATAGACTCTGTCAGTGTGAAATCTGCTTTGACTGTGGTGAGTCTGAAGAGCAGCCCCCAAGACCCATCAGCATCCCCAGGCCAGGCCCTTGGGTAGAGGGGAAGGCACTTTGGGGGTATGAAGTAAGAGATCAGTATGAGAAAATAGATCAGATTGGTAGAAAGACTAAGATAGCTTAGGGGCATATAAGTGAGTAAGAAATGAGACAAGTATGTACTCAAAGTAAAAATAAATATTTCTTTTTTTAAGTAGAGGAAGGTAAACATGCCCCCAGAGCCCAGGGGAGTTGCAGCAATCTGATTTTTACAGAGGTCTTTCATAGTATCACATTACCCTCCTGTTGGTAAAGAACACTTCAGTCCTCCTTATTTGGCCTTCAGTAGAAAATATTAAAACCAGACCTGAAATTTGTCTTGAGTTGAGCATAATGTATCTCTGACACAAGCTGGGAATTTTGGCCAAATACCTGCATACAGATGATAAAGACAAAGAATTGCTCTGTTCCTTTAGCATTTCCTGACCCTTTCTCCTTTAAATGGCAACATTTTATAGGTTCTTTCCCCTTTTTTATTCTTCATAAAACCACTTTCAATCCAGCATAATTTTCCAGGCAAACTGCACACTTGTCAGATCACCTGATTAAGAGCCCTGTATTCATTACTATAAAAAACAACACGCTCACTGAATCATTAAAAAGCAGATTGGTCAGTAATAATAATCAGTTTTCTGCTAATAAATACAGCTCAGCATGCCTAATTCTGTGTCCTACTCAAATACCAACAATGAAGAATTTAGCTTTTAAAAAGTACATTACTGAATGTACTATTAGTGCATCGGTCTTTGTAAGGAACATTACTGCTGTCTTTAAAGGGCAGCCAGTTCATGTATTAATTATGTCACTCAAAGAGTGCACTGATTTCTTGAAAATCTCTTCATGCATAAAAGCAATTTGAATATTGTATATGGCTCAACCCTCTCAATCAACTTGAACACAGGAAGACCAAAGAAGTACTTGAGTTCAAGAGCTGGCATCAGGAATAGAAGAACAAGTAAATGAATTCAGTGCACTTCTCATCACCACATGTCTGTGGGACAAGCCCCTTCAGGGATGCATGGCAAATCTGGCCAGGAGGAACAAGCTAGCATGGTCACAGAGCAAGGCTGCAGAGGGATCTCAGGTGACACCAGGATATATTTTGAGGACTTCATGGAGAAAATGGTGGAGAAAGATTCATAGGGAGAGCTTGGATGTCACCATGGGGTTTAGCAGCAGCAGAGTTACATCAGTGAGTTAATTTCCAATTGCATCAATAATATGGAGCAATTCATATGTTAGAGTCTATGTATTGTGTAACAAATCTCATGTTAAAATTCCAGCTATATTCAGACTGTTGTCAGCCTTTAGCTGTATCATAAATCAGGTCTAGACCTGATTTTCTTGCTTAAATAAGAAATTTTGAACAATAATTTTTCTTTCTACTGCTTTCAACCTCTGTCTTTTTTTGGTAGACAATTTTATCTTCCAGCCACAGTCCTCCTGCCCTTATGCAAGGGAAGCTCCAAACCCTATAAAAATCACTACAAGGAAAGAGCTGTATCATCCTCTCCTGCCTTTCTAATAAATTTCTATTTCTACAACAATATTTATAAAGAAATCCATCTGTAGGGATTTTCTCAACAGGGGTCAAGAGAATTTCACATCCTGCAGCTGAAAAACTTCACTCTGCTAGAGGTTCAACTGAAAGTACCTGGGGTTCGGGAGTGCTATCAACAATTATTCTGTGGAACAAGCGTGCTCAGTGAAAATCCTTTGAAGAGGAAAAGGGTCAGGAAATCTGTCATTTTACAAGGATGATCTTAGTAGTACATAAAGGAGTTCTCTAGAATGTGAACTAACATCTATTGAGCAAAACAATAGGAGTACATTTATTGAAATGCCACCAACTTCCTATAATTGCTCATTATTACAGTAATGCAGATAATTTCTTCAAAAGAAAAGCTCTCATTTTGATTTGAAAGGTTTAATGTTTTGCTCCCTTGTCACTATAATGAATCTTTGACTCACAGGCTAAAGAAATTTAAGGGAGATGGAAGAAACCAGAGAATGTGGGCACACAGGGAAGAGTATACTAAAAAAAAGGGCTTGGTATGAGAGCTCCAAGAGATACACTTGGAAGAAGCAACACAGAATTGCATATGGGCTTGGAAACTAAGCAAAAACACAGAAAAGAAAAGGAAAAAAACCTTAGCCTCTTACTGCTAAAACACATCATTGGAAGCAAATCCTTTGATGAGATACTTAATATTTGAAAAAGTGATTTGTTTGTCCCAGCCCAATTCATTAGTTCTGAGCAAGTGCCACAGCTAAGAATATAAATTTCAAGAGTGTTCTTGGTTGGTGATAGGTGCTGCCTAATGGCAGGAAGTTATTTCCCTGCTCAGAAGCTGCTGGTCTCTGTGTGATTTAAAATGCCACCAGAAATAAAGGAATTATCAAGGCTTGGCCTTGATATATGAGCCTATTTAAATCCCTGGGGTAAGACGATGAGGACTACTCTTCCAAAACAACCTGAATGGGCTCATTAAGCAGTGCAATAATAGGCTGGAACTCGTTCCTGCAGTTTAAGGATGAAGCTGTAGTGGGTGTGCTGGGAAGAGCTGCTCAATTACAGACAGCTGAACAGAAAGGTTAAATAGGACCTGGGATACAGAGAACATTTCAAGCTGCTGAAAGACTGCAGGTGGAACTGAGTATCCACCAAACATTCCTCCCTGATTCACTTCAAATATTTGGCATGTGTTGAAAGAATCTGGTTTCTCAAAGGCATCAAAGGCATCAGCCATCTATGGCTGACAGTCTGAACTTGCATGTCCAAAGCTAGGGATCATGGTCCATGACCATTCTGTACCTCTGCAACCAAAACCACCTGCACCTCTGGGAGCTCGTGAAATGGAGGGAATTTTTGTTTGGATGCTCTTTTAATTTTTTTTTCCACAGAGAATCACTAAATTTTCTGAGTTGGAAGGGACCCACAAGGATCATCAAGTCCATATCAGGGGTGACCCAAACTGAACCAACAACCTTGATGTTATCAGCACCCTGCTCCAACCAACAGAGCTGATCTCTTTCCTAATGGAAATATAAAGGAGGAGGGTCTTGTTCAATGGGGTTGGAAAGACAAACACTACACCACAGAACTCCATTGTTCCTGGGAAAGCTGCTCCTTACAGGGTGTATGGACACTGAAGAGGCAGTGATGACATATCTCTTGGAAATACACCGGACACTAGTGCTGAGCAGCTCTGGAGCACTTGAAGACTGACATAAATTATTTAACTGTAGACAAAAAAGAGAAAAAATGTTCTAAGGCTATCTGATCTCTAATTGCTTTGACACAACATTTTGCCATTTATTTTGTACATTTCTTGAGATTTCTGGTAAAATCCCCAGCATAAACCATGTCTTAAATCATCAGAACTCAGGTGGTTTTCTTACAACAGCATCTCCTTGGGTTTGGTCCTGTGAGGTTGACACGAATTGATCCTTTAACATTAACCAGCCTCACTGTACAAATACTGAAATCCAGCGTCCCTATCTTGCAAAAATACACAGGGATTTGTTAGCTCGTCATATGAACATAATTGGCATCATATTAATATGCTGCCCAGGTAAGAAGAGGTGAGAAAGTAGATAATGTTTTAAAGACTTTCCTTGAATGTAAACAAGGATATCAAACATTACAAGAGAAGAATCCAAAGGAAGGGGTAGGAGAACCACAGTTGACCACCTGAATGCAATAGGTGTTGGGTCAAATTACTGCTCTCCTCTAAGAGATCTGTCTGATCTCAAAGGTGATTCTCTCTGCTTTCTCACTGGGTAGCTGAAACCTTTTAATAAAAACATGATAAATAACCAACAGTAAATATTGTTCTTCTGCTTTGTGCTCTTATTTGAGATTCAACTGATAAAACTCACAGACAATTGTTCTAGGTCATGTGAAGAACTCTCTCTCCAGCCCAACTAAAGACAGTGCAGAACTTGTGATGGTCTTCAACCATCTCTTTTATTTTGTCCCCTAACACATGGCACCCACTGAATACTTTTTAAGAGATACCTCTTCTGATAGGTCTTCCCCTTCTTGTACAATTGCTATGTAATAAACTATTTTATCGGTTTTGCTTACATACTGTATTTCTGGAAACAAAACAATAAATGGCTGTAAAACCAATAAAATGTACCAGGCTAGTGGTTTATTACAAACAAGCCAATACCATACACTGCAGCATATTTTTCAGCTCAATGCACCAGGATTCTTATTGTCCAGGTGAGTGTTCCTGGCTGTAAATTGCAGCCCTATAGCTCTTTTCCTGTGCACTCTAAAACTTCTTTAGGTTGATGTGCCTTAAAACACTCCTAGTCCTTGGACAAATTTATAGGGAGGATAAAGCCTAGTAGTCTTATGCCAAGGCGTTTTTAAGTTTGCCAGCCACTCTGGAAGCACTTTGGGATGCTACACAGGGAGCACAGACTGCACAGGTCAGTGGGATGGCATCCCTCAGCACCCCTTGAAACACAGCCCTGGGCTGCCTCCAGTGAGCTGGAGTGGGCAGCAATAACAGAGTCAGGGAATCATAGGGTCCTGGAATGGTTTGGGTTGGAGGGGACCTCATCTTCTTTCATCCCCCTGCCATGGGCAGGGACACTTTCCACTAGACCAGCCCCATCCAACCTGGCCTTGAACATGTCCAGGGATGGGGTAGCCACAGCTGCTCTGGGCAACCTGTGCCAGGGCCTCACCACACTCACAGGAAAGAATTTCTTCCTAATGTTTAATCTCAACTGACCCCCTCTCAGCTTGAATCCATGACCCTTTGTTTTGATCCAGCCAATGGACTATTTACTGACTTTGAGCCATGGTTCCCAATGCCAGAACTCTGCATATCTTTCTGGCAATGCTCATACTTACTGAATCTTTGAATGAGACTAATACTGAATAAAAAAGCTTCAGTAAGACTCTTCAGAACATCTCCTCTAACTTTTCCATCATTTCTATCATTTTCTTCCATCATTGCTCACTGTCCCAGAAACAATCTTCTTTGGCAAGGACCTCTTGGAAAGGCTATCCTGCATATCTCAATGCAGTGCTTCTAATATAAAGTTATATCACACTGTAGGGCCACTGTCCTCTACACCAGCCAATTTATCAGAACCAACTTCTTCACAAGGAGGATCACTTACACATGAGGGGTGTCCAGGGCCTTGAGACTTAGCTGGATTTGATCCTGCTGGTGTGAGAGTCCACAGTGCAAACCAAAGCATGAGCACACAACTGACAGCTTGGTTTCTTAAGATGCCTTGTTTTTGTGAGCTCAGGGTTTGCATCTGTGAAATGGTAGAATAATAATATGCACATATTCAACAAAACGTGCATCCACTAATTAAATCAATTCACTTTTCTAACTGCTGCATAAAGGAAGTAGTTGTTTTCTCAGGAATTTACACATGATTAATACAGCTGTTATTTTTTGCTGAAGCAATTGCCAGTGATCTGCAGCACATGTGAAGTGGCCATAGATTACTGGAATACATTCCCTTAGCAACTGTTGGAGTAATTTCATGCCCAGGAGAAAGCAGCTTTCCTAATACACCTCAATCTTATCAGCAGCACTTGGAGCCATCAAGACGTGCTTGTCAGTCTCTGACAAGCACAGTGTGACTAGAAGTTTGAAACAATCCTTTCCTAAACTCTGTGGGTCACTTTATTATGTTATGATAAAGATCAGATCCTTTTCCTTGTTTGTTTACTCTAAGAGCTGATCATTCCCAAATGAGGAATTCTATTTTTATTTTTCTTTGACAACCCTCACTCAAAATCACCAGTGACTAAAACTGATACTGAGCACAGAAGGCAAAAGTATTTCAAGGCTGAGATGACCTCTGAGTCCAGATACTAATATTACTTTGATCAATATTATGATTTATGCAGAAGACATAGTTTTCCCTTTGCCACAGGTTGCTTCCCCATGTATAGTTGCTGCTTTTCTTAGCATATGGACACCCCAGCCTGTGACATTCTTGGTCTTCAGTCCCAGCTCCCACAGCATGTTACAAATAGAGATGGATTCTAGAAAATGGGTCACAGGAGGAAAGTTTTCTTAAGAGAAAATACTTTTAGTATTAATGTTAGGCAATAATTTTAATGCTCTTTTCTGATTCTCACCTTTCATTTCAGCTTTCTGTTGAAAACAGCTTAAGATCAAATACACTTAATCCTATTATGCAGAAATACATGCTAGGCTTGCAAGTGATCTCAGCAGAGTGCAATTAGGAAGACATAAATATGATAATGAAGCTGTTACATCACATTTTTCCAGTTTGATACTGTATGAACTTACTTTATTTGTCTATTTCTAGGCTTTGATGCATACATTGATGTAAGAAGATGGGTTTATTCCTTGTCTTGGCCAATATAGCAGGAATAGCTCCTCTGCCTCTTTTTTGTTCTCATAAGCCATGTTGTGGGTAACCTCCACAAATGCCACTCCAGCAGTGTGTTCTTAAAGCCAGAAAGATTTTTGAGGGAAACCCATCTCAGAGGTAAAGATCCTCCCCAGTATTTACCATTGACTTTTTCTGTCTTTATCTGCCTTTATCTCACCTTTGACAGAAAGTGCTGTTTCAGAGTGACGTGAAGTTGTGGACTCTCAGACAGCTGAGGACTCTGCAGCCTGCCATGAGGACCTGAGCTGAATTTTGGTGAAATGAACAGCAGAGAACTGGCTCAAGCATTGGGACACTTGTGACATTTGCTTTCACTGGAAAAGCCCTGCTCAGCTGATGCCTGTGATGCTGGTGGAAGCACAGCCCTGCACTGGGAACATCCTTCCCCACAGCTCTTTACAAAACTTCAAGTAAAGTGCACACAGTTCTGCAAAGGAGGAGAGAAATCCTCAAGGGCAGAAATGTCACTGAAGTGAACTTAAATCACATGAGTGATAACTCCACTGGGAGAACAGCAGACATCAGTCATCTCTGTGCTTGCTTAATATCCTCTGTTTCAGAATATTTCTGCTGTCAGTAATTTTGCTCATCTGCTGGGCAGACAGGACCAGGAACAGAATTGCTCTTAGCAGACTAAAGCTATGGACCACTGCAAACAGCCTCTAACAAGAGCACTTGCAAAGGACCTGAGACTGATGATTCATCATATTTCCCACTTTTTATATGGTTAAAAGTGCCAGATTAACAGCCCTGGCAACTAAACTCCTCCATCCCTCTCAGAGGCATGGCATGCAGAGGCAGATCTGCTCAGCAGCCTTGACCTTGTCCCTCTCCTCTCACTCATGAGAGACAGAGGCTCCATGATCAGCCTCCTTGGGTGATGGGCCTTTTCTCCCCATTGGTTACAGCTAATGGAAAACCATTATCTGGGTGCAACAAAGAGGGCTAAACTTTTAGTACATACTGTTATGAAACAGGTAGCAAAGTATGCTGTAAAGAGAGATAATACAATAAATCCCTTCTTCAAGAGTGGGAAACTGAGGCTGGAAGCAATAAAACAATTTGCTTAAGATTAGAAAAAGAGTTGAAAATAAACCCTAAAGCTCTTGAGCTCAAACTTCTGTTGACAAGGCTGTTTAGATTAGTGCTTGAGCAAAGACTGGAAGGTTTTCCCCTGTTGTCTGCATTTAAGCTTTTTTCCCCCTTCAGTCTCCTGAGATGTTGTGCCTAGAACCACCTTGGCTCATTGCTCTTTGCAGAAGTTCCTCTTGGAGCTCTCCCAGTGTTACCTGCTTCAAATCTACATTAAATACTGCACTGTCTTTAAATAGGAAATTGTTTGTAACTCAGCCTTCAGCATAGAGACCATATGTATCCTGCAGTGATTTCAGTGCCAAACTGATCCATAGGCATCAACTTTTCTTTCTCAGATCCCTGGGATTTCTTCCACTTCACCTCTTGCAAGTGAGGAGAAACTTCAATAAAATCCCAGAACATCTGCTTGATCTTCCTTTAAATTTTCCTCTAATATCTCTGCTATGATGGTTGGAAAATTGAGTCCTGATTCTAAGTTCATAAGTGACAAACTCTGCTTCAGACCTACTTAAAAAACACGACCAAAAAACCCAGTTAGTCAAACCTATATTTTTCTCCACCTTCACTTTCACCTAAAATGATAAAAATTTAAATTTTGGGCCAAATTCACACTACTCACATACTAAAACCAAGTAGTTGCTCAAGAAATTTCTGAGTGAAATAGCTGTGAAACTTAGACCAGTGTCTCTAAGTGTTGGAAATAACTGCAGTGACCAGTTGTGATAAAAGTCAGGAACACAAAACTGACACTTAATCTCAATATGGAGCTGAGCACACAACACAACAGTGGCTCAAATCCTCCCTTCAAGCCCCAGGGCCCTGCATTTGGAAGCTCATCTGCTTCAAGCTGCCAGGTCATAACACCCTGATAAATACATGTTAGAAACAGAGGAAAAAATCCAACATACTCCTGAATTAATATTGATTTTATGTCGATTGCTTTACATTCCCACTTACGCAGACTGCAGGTCATTGATGGAGAGGATCCTCAAAAAGCAAAATTAAAATGAACTGTCATCCAGCAGCAGTGAAAACAAAAGTTTTCCTAATAAGCAATAATGATTTAGAGGACATAGTGTCTCCAGCTACTCCACAGTGTGGTAGCAACACAATTCTTCTTCACTTTCTTTCAGCAGCTCATAAATCTATCAGGGGCTACACTTAACTTGAAGATCAAACAGTCAGCAGATACTGGTAAACACTGAAGCTTCTTCAAAGTTTATGATAAAAAAGAGCCAGGAGTAGCTTTTTTTTCCTAGCAGGATCTGATGATTGAAGTATAATGATAGATCTTCAGATTAGGCAGCTCTCATAACCTTTTGAGCCCTATTTTTCTAATACACTGTTATTAGTTGACAATTGTTCTCAGAGTACATGTTCTCACTCACACACCAGCATAAACCACATCAAAGCCAGGGGTAAGGCAGGAGAGCATCAAACCTAATGCACCAGGAGTGCATTCAGCAATGCCTTTGTGTAGCCAGAGTAGCTGGATATATCTGGTGAAGTTGCTTCACAGTCTGCCCAGAAAAAACTAATTTTACAACAGAGTAGTCTTAGGTCTTTTTATTTTATAGATGAAATTCTCATTATATTTGTGTTCTTTTTCCTCTCTTTGGGTCATCTGCTCTTCTCATCTTTTATTCCTCTTTCATTTTTCATTTTTTCCTGCCTTTCAATTTTCTCTTGGCTTTGTCTCTGGATTTCCTTTACACAGCAAAGAGTGAGGTTGCTTATCTCTCTGAGCTGAGATATGATCTCTCTGCTTTGGTTATAAGGAGGCCAAAGTAATCTGATTCATTTCAAAATCCTCCAAACAGATTTAACTGCATTTAACTTTTTGGTTCTTTTCTCTACACCTGAATTCCTTATTTTGTCCCTCCACATGTTCTCAAGCTAACAGGGGGATAACAAGAAGGCACTTTCAGCCTTTGAGTTCTAAGTGAGAGGCTCCTGACAAGCAGTGCCCAGCTGCCCATGTCTCCCTGAACCACAGCCTGCACTCATCTGTCAAAGTCCCTTTGCCTAGTAGAGCTCAGTTGCTGCTTTCTAAGCACCAGCCCACACCGTTAGAAATCTGACTGTACTTTCATGGGGAACACATAGCAGGACACGAGTAAATGTCTGGCTAAATGAGGCAAGGCATTTGGAAGTGGTTAACCTGTCCAACTCTGATAGAATGATTGATGTTAAAATTCAGAGCACTGGTATTTGAGAAAGCATCCTGTGTATACAGAGGATAAAAGCATCTGAGGTCCCTCAGTCAATCCTTTTGAGTAATAAGTCTCTTGACTTTTCCAAATCTGGATTTAAAAGTCAAAGCCAAATTCAATGCAGCTGAAAGTCCAGACACCTGCCTCCTGTGTTTGAGGAGGAGGAAAGATGGGCTGGCTATCATGTTTGAAACCTTCTCCTTTGCCATCATTAATGTTTTATTAATAGCTCATATCACATGAAAGCATATTTTCCTTTGTGCCTGGCATTAAATGCTGATCAATATTAATGTTTAATTTCTATTTCTGAGAAAGGGACAGCAAGAGGCAGCAAGACTGAGACTGGAAACGGGAATTACGTGAACTTCAATAGAGATGTTAACACAGCGAGGCTGGTGAAATAATCAATGGGACAAGGAACTGGCTAACAAAGGAGGTCTGGGCTGTGACAGCACCTGGTCACGGTTCACTCAGGGCTGCAGCAGCTGTGAGTTGGCATGAATCTTTGCATGATCTGAAAACACACTGGGCAGTGAGGCAGGACTTTGTGCCTTTGACTCAGAGGACTACAGCTGCAAGAAGGGGCCAGGAGACACCATCCTGCTGCAGCAGCAGAGAGGAGGCCAGTGGAGGAGGGACAAGGAAACAGCTTGGCTGTCTGGGGTCTGAAGAGGTGCAGGTTGTGCCCAAAGATAATAATGGGGATAGTTTGGAAAAGCAAAGGAAATTTATGACATTTGTGACACTGTGAAATTTGAGAGTGACAGCTGAAATGGGGAAGGACACGGCACAGCAGTAAAAACCAGTCTGAAAAATAAATCAAATACAGGCTACAGGGGTGCCATGTTTTAAATTAATTGATATTCATAGAATCCCAGAATGGTTTGGGTTGCAAGGGACCTTAAATCTCATCTAGTTCCAATCCAGCCCTACCATGGGCAGGGACACCTTCCACTAGGCCAGGTTGCTCAAAGCCCCATTATAACAGAACCTGCATTTCAGCACAACAGGAGAACAAAGGAGCAGGAGCCTTGTCCCAGCCTCTGTAATGAAAACACAACCTGGCTGAGAGAGGAAACATCTGGACAATTTATGCTCCAAAGTTATTCTTGATGTGCTCCTTTTTTTCCAATAGCAGTAGCCAAATGAAGAGGTGTTCATACAAATGGTACTTGTGGAAAGTACCTATAGATGTCTCTAATTGTGGGCAAAATCAGGGGTTACACCCTGGCTTGTGCTTGAGCAGATCAGATCAAAGGAAAATGGAAAAACAAGAGTGGGAGGTAAGGAATGCTCTGCAAGGCATTAGCAGTCAGATTCGGCTGCTCAGTTTGCCTACAGCGTTTTGTAGACTTGGTCTGAGAGGTTCACCAGGTCAGACTGATACCTTGATGCCCTTTTGGCTCTGGAATATCCTTGAGCAGTCCCCAGGAGCCAGCTTCCAGATGCTCACTGAAAACAATGGGCACAGTAATATTAAAAACTCTCTAAGCTGATGGCTCCAGCCAAGTGACAGCAGATTGGCAACACCTGACAGATGATTAGAGCTAAACTGTCTTGCTAAATGCAAATATGCCTATGCAGAAATGGAAAATTACCATAAAATCTTTAGGACTGCAGGAAACCTCAAAGCTAATTTGCGTGTTCAACGAAAATTTCAATGTCCCTGTTAGCAATGTCACACTGCTCTGTTAGTTATCCTTCTAATTAGAGCAGCATGGACAGGGGCACGGGAGAGAAAGCAGCTCAGATAACAAAATTACACAGGTTAGAAAGCTGGTGTCTAGTTAATCCGGGAGAATTTTGATTGAGATTCTCCCTTTACTAGGCAAATCTTTCCTGTCACAGGAGATGACTTATCTACTCTCTAGTAGCTTTTTTTTTTGGGTACTTAACAGTCAGAGCCAGAGTGGGTATGATCATTTCTGCTCCATAACTACAAGTGCAGCTGCACTGTTCTCACTTTCAGATACTAAAGTTCAAGTGTAAAACACTCTGTTCTCCATGTAGACGTTAACAAAGGGTACATAGACATTAGCAGAACTTAAATCCTAAAATTGGTGGAAATAGGTTACTGTGTGTTAGCTTCTTTCTTCACTAGTCTCTTTAATGCAGCAAACCACTTCAGTTTCAAGGTAAAATCTCTGAGTCATTTCAAAATAATTTAAAGCTGGGCCAAATCTAACCTTTCCTTCCTGATTAAAAATATACTTTTGTCTCAGAGAAGCCTGCTTTTCTCATTTTTTCAGGAGGGGGATGAAGAAAATATTTGAAAAAAAAGAGACTCTTTGGAGAGAAATTCAGGTAGAGTTCTTTGTATGCTGCATGTCAGCAATTAGACCCAAGTGTCAGTGTAGGAATTACTAACTGCTGGTAAAAGCTGTCCCTCACTCAGCACGGTTCAGTGCACTACTCAGTCCTCAGCACTTCAGCAAGGGTTGAGATATCCACAGAATGCATATCTTAAGTAAATGCTTCAGCAAATTTGCTCTTCAAAACCATGGATATTCAGGACTACTTCCTAAGCTTGTTGAAATTACTGCTTAGTTGGCTGGAACTGCTCTAGTTTGTACAAGTTGAGATCAAGCCCCAAATCTCCAGGCTGATGTGATGGAGTCCCTCAAGCTCGCCATCCCTGGCAAGGAATGGCTTTATTAATGACCGCACAGAAAAGGCATTTTAAAAAGATCCTTACTGCTCTTTAAAGCTGAGATTCTCTTAAGGTAAAGCTGTTGAAACAACTTTCTGAATCATTACTTTGGGCAACTATCAATTGCCAGTACTACTCTTCCCATTTTACCTCCAGGAAAAGCATTGGCCATCTAAGCACAAAGCAATCCCAGTTGCTTCCCTGCCAGGGGTAGTGCCAGCCCTGGGGCAATCCCAGTAAATTCAATATTGGTAGGATTATCTAAAACAGTAATTTTATGTCCCTCTGTGTCCTCTTTGTGCTGGCCTAGAGTGTGGTATCTCTGAGCATCTCTGAACAGAAAGAAACATTGCCTCCCAAAAGTATTCCCTCTGCTAGCAGGCTCAGAGCTGACCATTAATAGTAGCAAAGGCTCTACATTTGCATTTTCAATTCCTGACTTAGCTCAGTAATCCCTTATGCTTATTATGTCTGCAGTGTGAGAGGAAAAAAAAAATAAAATTAAAAACAAAATAGCTGCTTTCTAATAATCTGAGCTTCTCACATGACAAGCTGCAGTGGTGGAGAGCGTTGTTGAAGCTTCATATTCAAACTAGGAAGTATTAAATATTATACAAGCTGTTTGCTTGTTGTTCATGTCAAAGCAGGAGGGTCTGGGCTAACCCTTGGAGAGAAGAAAAGGGAGAATAAATAGATCATCAGCTGCTGCAGAAAATGTCCTGCCAGTGATCATGGATTTATGAATTCATACGGAGGCACATCTCCACACAGAGCTGAATTGTCTAGTCATTTTAAAGATAAATATTGCAGATGGGTGAATAATTCACTTGTACAAATGTTCACTGAAAACAAATTAACTGGCTTGTGTGTACAGGTAATGTGAAATCGTAATAGTTATTTCACTGAATGTTTGAGAAGGCAGTTTCTAGAATTCATCCAGCCTGTCTCAGCAAGTACCTAAGCTACCAAAATCTTCAAAAACAGCTTTAGAGTCTTGTCCAATGTTAACTTCCAGGTTCCAGAGGGGATGTTAATTAGATTAGCACAGTGTGCATACAGAATACTGCAGCTAGGACAGCTGGCAATGATCTTTACAGAAGTAAACACACTGCTGTATTTCACACAGAAATGTCAGCACCAACACCTATTTAAAGTCAGATTGGAATATAGGGGATTTTAAAATACAGGCTTGAGGGGTGTTTTCAGCTTGCCCAGGAATTGCTCACACTGTGCCCCACCACCAGGAGGAAGATGCTGTGCTGAATCCATAGGCATTTATCACCCACCAGATTAAGTCTATAAAAAGGGGATTATAGGCAGTCCATTTGCAGCACAACACAGGCATAAAACTATAATAAGTTACTGAGATAATGAAGCAGCAGGACATAAAAACTGCACACAAAGGCAGCCTGTGCTCTCAGAACCAACAATTCACTTACAAACACACCTTCCCTGCAAGCCCCTTCATAACCACCCATGCTGTTTCCTCTATCTCATTTAGGAGTATTCCCAGAGGTTGGAAGTGAAAAGTACAATTATCTGCTAGGCAGGCTGGGTGTTTTCACTCTAAAATCCTTTTGCCTTCCTCACAGCAGTCCCAGTCCCTGTTTAAGATAGAGGGAGCAAGCACAGCTTCCCAAACACAACCTCAGCAGAGCTTTGAGCCTGTTGATTTTACTTATGGCCTTAGAGGACACAGACCTACATAAATCTACAAATAATAATTTGTTCACCTTAATTCAGATCAAAAAAGCACACCAAGGAAGGAGAGCCTTTCCCAAAATGTTTCTTGATCAAAAAGATCAATTTGAGCAAAAGAAAATGGGTCATATCACTGAAAAATCCTGCCTCCAAAAGGAAGCCTCATCCATCTGCTTCCAAACAATAACACCAGTCATTAGCTGGGCTATACTGGAAATGTTCCGTCTTATTTTCCAGCTTCTCTTTCTATTTCTTTCCTCTTGCTCTTTGAATTTGACTTTGCCATGATCTGAGGAGGAAAGCCCTTAATCAAATGTAGCCTTTGCTAAAGGAATATTTCTGAGGCAGACCTGTGTAAATACACAATATCTCAATTACCCTCCAATAGCTGTAGCATTCTTGGTTTGAAATGTTGCCCTCTGATGGCCTCCACCATGCTATCCATCACAGTGACCATCTGAAGGCCCACAGTACACTAATAACAGGAAAGGCACTTCGGGAGCACAGCCAAGCTGCCTGTGATATACAACAATTGCTGAATGGAAATATTTTATTTTCACACCAGCCAATGTATGAGGCACAGCTACAGGGATTTAAATATGATACTCAGGCTCATTAGTAAAGCAAGCACAGATAACAAGGATTTACTGAATGTTACTGTCTGACTTGGCCAGCTTTCCCAAAGGGATCATTAAGATGCTAAGGAAGTTTTTTGTCTGTATTTTTGGGGGAATTTAGTCTGCTTTCAGGAGTTCCTGCATGTTCAGCAGAAAAACTTTCAGATATTTAAGCTTTGCTTGTCCCAAACTCAGAAAAGTAGCACTTTTGTGTGAAGGATTTTTAAAAAGTTTGCCTGTGAGGACTTTGCACCTCCTACAGCCAGTCTGGTGCTCCCTGGCCCTGTCCATGGGTGGGAGCAGCCCCCAGACACAGAATGGGGACCACAGCTTCAGACAAAGAAAACATTGCTTCTCCTGAGCACTGGGGTCACCCAAAAAGCAGCTGTTGCCAGAAGACACATGGTCAGCAAACAATGCTGCACACCTTCCTTACAGAAATCAAACCCCCCTGTTTTGCTGACCATCCCCACATCACTCACATCCGTGGCTGCTGTGCTGCACTGCTTCACACCTTGGGGCTTTTTTACGTGCAAATACACCTTGAAGGTGGCATCACCTGGATTTTGACAACTAACCAACAAGATACAAGATTCACTTGGGGTAAAACTTTGATTTTTTTTCCCAAGCACATAAGCACAGATTTTCTCTATTTCTGTAAGTCCAAAATTACTGAGATTTGCAAGGTCCTTTTGAACTACATTTTTATCCTGACCCTTCCTACTCTATGTTAGTGCAATGTTCAAATTACAAGGCACATAAAAGTAATTTCTGGTACTTCATTAATGAGTCTGCAGCATACAGAAGGTCCAAATTTTATTCTCCTCAAGTTCTGAACAGGTGATAAGTGGTTTTATGTGCTTGAACTGCAATGTGCTCCTCATTGCCTTTAATCTGCCTTTGCAGCTCTGTTCAGGAAAGGTTGATCTTAGAGAAGTGTTTACTTCAGCTTAACTCATTAATGTTTATGAAGTGCTGTCAAAATACAAAGTGTTGTATGTTTAGTGAGGGTGACTTTAACATTATTATGGCTTCAACTAATACATAAATAATCATGGGACAAAGGGGTGTCGAATAACTGTCACTGTGGCTCTCTATTGCCTCTGCTTAGAGCTCATCTTTGTCCTTTGGTTACACTACAGAACTTTGTTTGCCTGTTTACAAGTGAAGCATGATGCACCCTGGTTCTATATATCTTCTTCAGTCTTCCTAAAATTAACAGGTTTTCAGGGATTTTAAGGTCAATACCAAGTCCTTTTGAACACAGGAGTTTAATTCATGGCTTAGACAGCAAGGTTTGCATGGAGAGCTATGAGCTTTTATTGAACCAGTGAATACACCTAAAGAACAAAAATGCTTTTGGGCACACAAGCTCTTCTTCAGGTCAGAAACTCTGCATTGTGCAGAGGCCCAGAGCACAGCTTCAGCTGCATCACTATTGCATTTGTACTGGGTAAACCTTGAACAGAAACCATTTTATTTCTGAAAAGCAGACACTTTCTCCTAGAATGATATTAAAAAGAGAGCAGATTTCTTTATCCCTCTGCTAGGTCAGCAAGGGCACATCTTCTTGGTACCATGGAAGGTGGTACAGAGGCATCAGAAATAGCAGTGACCCAAAGTGGCAAGGGCAGCTCAACACCACACAAACACCAGCCTGGTCCTGCATGACACACCTTTGTCAGTGCACTGGTAAAGCCATCCTAGCTTTTTATTTGGTTCTTCTGCTCACAATTATACAATGATCTTGTCCTTTTAGGACAGACATGTCCTAAATTTGATAGTGAGTATGGATGGGGCAGTGTCAGCAAGCTTTGCTTTGGACCAGTGGCACAGCCTGGTGTGGGATGCAGCACATGTCCATGCAGACTCTGCTGTGGTCCTACCTACAGGATAAAAAAGTGTCACTCTCTCATAGCATACATCCTCATTTTGGGGTTTCTTCCCTCATGACAAACCCTTGAAGATGCGCCAATAATTTGTTCATTGGTTACAGGGATCATCAGTAATTTGCACTCCTTTTAAGTTCCATTTCAAACTAAATGGATCTTCTTTTGGAGTCACTTGGGGAAAAATCAGTTTTCTGCCTAAGCAAGACTTCACATCAATCAGGTTAATAGGAGTGTTAGAACATTTCCTAATTATAACTACAAACATTTGCAGGCTTCCCAGTGATGAGCACTCATCCCATCCCATTGTGTTAAATCACCTCGGGGCTGCCTGATGAGGAAGCACAGAGGCAGCAGGATGGCAGCAGCCCTCAGCCTGCCCTGCACTAGGTGCATCATTAGCAGTGACTAACACGGGGTTCTGGTCCTCAGGCCAGAACCTCAGGCACAGACCTAACGTGGGTGGGCAGTGAGGTGGTGCCCCTGGTCAGATTCACGTGGATGTCACTCCCATACAAAGTTCTTTCCTTGTTCCATTTAATATCCTGACACCAGTTCCAGGGCAGCCCCTTGTCAGCTTTTCCAGCCTCGGGCTATGGCAGCGAGCTCACAGTGAGAGCAAGGGAGAGAGGTCAGCCTAGAAAAGAAGAACACCTGCTAGCTTCAAGGCCAGCAATGAAATAGCACAGATTCTCAAGTCTATAAACTAAAAAAATAAATAAAATTTATATCAAAGGCACTTGAAAGTGATATGATTGATCTGAGTTATTAAGTACCAACCAAATGCTCAACTGAGTGAAAAAACCCATAACATGTTCATAAAACTGCAGTCACAGTAAAAGCACAGGCAAACATACCCCAGCACTCTCCCAGTGTCCACAAAGGAAGGTCTTCAGTGGGAAGAAACACTATTATTTAATTCTCCAGATTTATTTCATAATTTGCTTAACCTAAGAGAGAAATGGCACTGCCACAGTTACAGATATCACTGCCCTGCCCAGCTGCATCTATCTGAAAAATTCCACTGACAGTTTTTTCCTGTGGTTGGCAAAGATTTTTTGAACCCAAAATGCATAAGCACCACCTATGCCTTTAAGGTATATATGGTATATATATTCTCATGTCTTTCTATAGGATTTGCCCACTTCTCTCTCATTAATACAAACGGAGATAAGTGATTAAAGTTAATGTACCAGTTTCAAACTGCCCCATATCCATTAATCTCATAATAGTCGAAAGCATCTTGAAAAATACCTATACTGCAAATCTTGAGTTGGAATTTTTAAAGTGCTATTAATAGTACATACTTATCAAAAAGTACCTAGCTAGCACAGGCACTCGCACCTTCTTAAATTTTAATAGCTTCAATAACTTAGTTTCAATTTAGCTTTCAGGGCATTGGAAGAACCTCTCTTGTTGGAGCCCTTGCCTGAGGCTTTGCACTGGGGAGGAGTTGGCCGAGCATCAACATCAAAGATGTGCAACCAGCTTAGTAATGTGCTCCATGTTTGAAAAAAGTCTCCAAAGAAGCTCACTTGGATTTTTTTCCTTAAAGAAAAAAAATGCAATTTCTTTGCAAAGAGCATGCCTTGCTGTAGACACTGGATTGTGTAAGATTTTTCTGGTGTAAATCATCAAATTTTAGTTTAGTTTGGAAGGGTCCTTAAAGCTTATCTCCTTCCACCCCCTGCCATGGGCAGGTTCCACTAGACAAAGTTACTCCAAGTCACATCGAACCTGGCCTTGAACACTTCCAGGGATGGGGCAGCCACAGCTCCTCTGGGCACCCTGTGCCGGGGCCTCCCCACCCTCACAGGCAAGGATTTCTTCCCAAGATCTAATCTAACCATGCCCTCTGGCAGTGGGAAGACCCCTTGTCCTGCCATTCGAGGCTCTTGCCTAAAGCCTCTCTCCTGCTCTCCCACAACACCTTCAGGCACTGGAAAGGGCTCTGAGATCTTCCCAGAGCTTTCCCTTCCCCAGGCTGAGCAACCCCAACCCACAGTGCTTGTACACGTGCCTCAGGACCCTGGATTCAGCCAGGGTGAAGGACACCCCTTACCTGTGTTGCTCTTGCACTGAGATGCAGCTGGGCCAGCAAACTGCTCTGCTGGCTACCAGAATCAGTGGGCAGCTCTTTAGGCACAGGAGCTCCTTGGGCTCAGCTGACGAAGGTCCTGGGTGATGCATCCACCTGAGAGGGGAACGGGGCAGAGGCCCCATGGTGATGGCACTACTGGGCTTTTGTGCTCTGAACACAGCTGGAAGGAAGGTGGAATTTAAAAAACAGCTTAGCATTGACCTAACCGTGCTTCCACAGGAGTCAATTCATTTTCATTACAGGGACCAGCAACCACTCTGAAACAGCTGATTCCAGATATTTGGAGATGCCAAAACAGACTTAAGTGCAAGTATTTATGGAAATTTCTTCGCCAAACCTGACTCCTTGTCCAATAAATATTACATTTGGGGTCTAATAATTTCCTGCCTGCCTGTCCTCCTGCAGCAACTGGAGGCTCAGCCCAGCTTCTTGCAATTGCAAATCCCACAGTGGAGGAAGGGTGAAATCTCTCACCTTTTTTTGTTGAGGTTTGAGGGTTTAGATTTTTGCGGGGAGTTTTGGTGGGGTTTTTTAACTGAGCTGCAACTATGCAAGACAAAATTTGCAAAATCTGTTCACAGAGTCTGTGAATGTATTCTTGGAAGAAATAATACATCAAAAAACATGGGACAGGCTCTTGAACTTCTTCCAAGTAGGATGGGAAAAGTCATCACCCAAAGCAAGATAACTGAAAGGCTCCATCCACCTCAGTTATTTCCTTCAACTCCTCCCTAAGTCAAGCCATTTGTTTCCCACATTTACTCACTGAGATACTTAAACTGAAAGTAGCACTTTTAATTTCCAACATACTCTCTATTGCTTACTCCTCAATTAAAAATCAGCCTGACTTGCCTCAGAAATTGTTTGGTTGTGTCAGGAAAATGATGATGTCAGGAGCAGATGGGAAATAAACAGGAAGAGCAGACAAATTCTTCAAGAAACAGGGATTCTGTTTTCATGCAAATTCTGTTTAATAAGAAAAGTTGAGATCTGAACAGAAAACAGTGTATGTGAAGAGCTGCTCCAAATGTAATTGCTTCTAAACATAATACTTTTCAATCTTTCCCAACAACTAGAAACATTTCTTTAAGTATTCTTTCCCCTTCTCTCTTGTAGTATTTCCCATTGACTTTAATAAAGTGCTGTGTAATCGCCTGAGTTTTGAAAGCATTTGGGCAAAAACCAAAAGTTTGTGAGAGAAGAAAAAAGTTTTTCATTGCTGGCAGGTGTTTCTAAGAGGTTTTACGAAGTTTTATTTGGTAGTTTTTCAAGCTGACTCACATTCATATATAATACAGATATCTGATGCTGGTTTTAGTAGTTTTATACCTATGAATGTGCACATGCAAGGGTGATTGCATAAACACAAAATCACATTTTGCTTCTCAGATAAAAAAAAAGTTCTGAATATTTGTAAGGAAATTGCATTGGTATTATCTTTAAACCACTGAGTCCTCCCCATTTTTCTGTTTTCTCAGACATACCAAATAATAACCTGAGACATTAATTGGGCAAGCACTGAAAATCATCATATACCTTTTGGTCTTTGGAAACTAAGAATTAAATTACTGTAATTGGCAGCTTATTAACAGGAAAATTATGCTAAACAACTTCATGTTACTGTCAGGAATTACATTCGGTAAGCTGTGAAGATGAGGCCCTTGGTGCAACATTTGCATTTTCTCATTTAGAAAGAACAATGATAATAGATGAGTGAAGCATATACAAATTATACACCAAAGAACATTTGCATGGCTGTAAAAAGGCCATCTTGATACTGGAGTGATTAAGCCTGTTATTCATTAAGATACAGGAGTAAGGGGAAAGTAGGGAACACATTAACTTATTTAGAGGCATAAATAAAGTGAACTACATTCCAAAACATATGAATTTCAAGCAGACCTAGATTGTAATAGCATCTGATTATATTGCATTTTTTATGCAGTGTTAGTAAGAGGGTTTTTTCCTTGTATTAGATGGGGTCTGAAGATGTAATGGTCACAAGCTCTGTTGTTACCCATGTCTTTATTTCGGCTGCCACCTCCCCAAACCCTTTGCCTGTTTATTCACTGTTTCTCCTGGAAAGCAGTGAGCCCTGTGCAGCATGTCATGGACATGAGCCAAGCAGCCTATCCACAGAAAACCACATCACTTAGTCCAGAAAGTGTGGTTTTTTTGGGAGCTTTTTTCTGTGAGCAATTTCCACTACCTGTCCTGAAGTCTTAGCAGTTGACATTCTTCAAAGAAGGATGATTTTATATATCACCAGTTCCTATAAGCAAGGGAGGATAATAGCAAAGCAGAGGAAAATTGGGTCATTCTAATGCCCTGATGAAAACCAACAGGGACAGCACACTCAGTGACATGGGCTGCCTCTGTGAAACCAGGACATGCTGTCCGGCTCTCCATTTGTACATAGCTGTCTTCTTGTCCAGGAAACTCTGAAGCACAGAGAGTTCAAATAAGTTACTCAGTAACTCCAAAATTTGACTGGCCTGAGGAGAAATTTGTTGGCTTAAATGAGATGTCCTTAGGATTTGAGCAGTCTCTTGCACAATTGGCAGTTTCAGAAGTTCTCTTTCTATACCACAGTCTGTAGGCAAGACCCTTACACAATTGTCCTTTTAAACCCTTGTTAGTTATTTACAAAGATGAGCTGCGAGAAATTTATGTAAGAATGTGGGCTTGTAAGACTGCAGCAGGGAAAGCCACAGATCAGGAGGAAGAGTTGCAATAAAAAGACTGTTTCCATGGCTGTCACAGGGTTATAGTCCCAGATGTTTGTCTAACCTAGTTTTGAAGCCTTTTAAAATGTACTGCATGGGGAGGGTGATGTCTTGTTTTAGCACTATTCCCACCTTTTCTAATCTTCAGCATTAGAAAAGCTGTTCCCTAATGTCCAATCTTGCTCTCCTACAGTATGAACCTGTTTCCTCTTGACAGAAGGGTAAAAGAATTATACCAATCATTTCTGTAGCAACCTTTTACATCCTTGGAGACACTTAAAATTTCTATCTTGACTGTCTGCCCCTTGTTTTAAGCAATGCCAGTTGACACCTGCTCATGGGCTCAGTGGAACTGGCCACAGGTGTCCATGGGAGCAAGAATAATTATTAAATGCTGTTTCTCAGAAAAATTGAGCTGTGGCTCAACATAAAATATTTGGTGCAATTGTACAACAGGAGTAGCATCACCACAGTGTAAGTATCTGCTGAAAACTGGAGGAAGGACTCCTAGAAAGTGTTTCAATAATCTGTGGTGGTTTTGGTGTTGTTGGGATGCAGTGGCCACTGTGCTCTGGGGATGGCCAGCAGGGTGGCTGCAGAGTGCCCTCAGTGCTCAGATACAATTCCCAGAGAATTTATTACCATTATTGCAATGACAAGGCAGCCGACAGATTGTGGAACATCCTCTGGCACACCACTGTTTCCCAAAAGGTAAGTGACTGGTGAATTGGCTTTTGTAGCTGTGAGTGGCCAAGGCTGCTCAGCCCCTCTGCTGCTCGGCTCAGGCTGGCTGGCTCCTCTGACTCCAGCACAGCTCTTGCACCATGGATCACATCTCCCTCCACTACACAAACCCATGTGCATTTCCTTTGAATGCAGCAACTCACACACAACGATACAGAGCTCACTTTCCCTGCATAATTAGTTTGGAATCTGATACCAACATCTTAATTAGGCCTGACCCCTGGAGTATTGGACCTAACATCATTTGCCAACCCAAAATATGGTTACATCCACACTGCAAATAAGCATCCTCCCAGCAGTTGTTTCTTTATGAGTAATTTCAGTGTCATTTTCCTCTTACAACACAGCCAAGTGCAGGAATCCTTGGGATGCTGCTGCAGCCCCACACCCTGACTGCCCTACCTGTGCCTGCACTCCCATTGCACTCCTGCATCAGTGCCAAAGCTGGGGTTACTCTCACTTAAGATAACCTATTTAGTTAAACTAGGCTGGCTGTAGCAGCATGCAACTCACCCTGGACTTGCTACCTAATTATATTCCCAGCAGATTTCCAGAGAAAGAATTCTCAGAAAAGATTTCCCTGAGCTCACTGCTAGCCAAGCTGAGCAACCTCTCAGCCCACTGGGATCTGCCTGCAAGGGCTTCAGACACACCTTTATCTCTAGGAAAGACAGCAAAAGAAGCAGCTGGGGAGCAGTCTAGATCATAGGCTGAGTGTGGACCTCATAAAGCATCCCCACATTTATAGACATGAAACACTTCACCAGGGAGCAGTGGCTCGGGTTTGTGAGCAGGGCTGTATCACAGCACAGGCAGAGCCTGCTCCCTGAAGCATAGCAGGGAAAGCAGGTCTCAGTTTTCCTCCAAGGAAAGCAGCCCATACATTATGCAAAGAATTTACTGTTGGTTTTGAAATACTGCATGATAGGAAGAAAGAAACACGTGTCAGATGTTAGCCATGACACTTAAAGTGCATGGAAGAAATGCAGATAGTGCAGCAAGAGGGACGATATAAAAGTGGAAATTAGCATCTATATTTTTAAGCAAAGCTTTTAAATGCACTTTGTTTCATTTTAAAGACCTGAACCCAACCTCTAGGTGTTTAATGTAGCGCCCTTATTTTTGAAGCTAAGACACATAAAAAACAAAAGCAAGCTCAGCACCCAGAAAACTCCCAATATTTCTTTGACAAAATTAGCATTCACACAGGAAGCAGACACAAGCCACCCTTGCTGCAGTTCAGGTCCTGTTCTCTCATGCTCTGGGGAGGCAGAAGGAGAAATTCACCTCCACCTTGTTGCTGGAGTTAATTTGTTTCCTCATTTCCATCACCAGAGTCAGGAATCAGCTCCCAGTCCTTGTGTTGTTTGTTCACTCCCCACCCGAGGGAGGAGGACTCCCTCGTTCTGCTATTTCCTCCCACCCTGGAGCATCTCCCCTGCCCTGAATGCCTCCCTATTATTGTGCTAGCAATCACAAATCTCACTAACCTTCCCTGGAGCAGCAGTGGTAATTTAGTGGTGCCTGAGTTATGGTCAGGCTCTCACACCATTTGAGGCAGTGGGAGTCCTGCCATGAGTTTCACTGGGTATTTACTTGCCATTTCACTCCCATGGAAATCCCTCTATTTCCTTAACACACTGAATTACCTGAGAATGTAGGGGTTGTGATTCATCTTTTATCTGATATCCTCTCTCTTGACCCTGTAATGTAAAGCTTTTAGGAAAGGCTATAGAGAACAAGAGGAGTTCAACAACCACCTTTAGCAGGGAGAGCATTTCTGTGCTCAAAAGAGAGGACAAACAAAATGGAGCCAAATAGCCACAAGAATCTTTTTATAAGCTGAGAAGTATCCCCAGTGCTGCAATGAAAGGGATAGACACATCACCCGTTTACTAGATCAAAAATTAAAAAGGAAAAATATGTGTTCATTACATTATTGAAAAGGCTGTTTGAAAGTCTTTCACTCGCCTTAGTCTTGCATTTTCCTGTAATAATCAACATTTTGACTATAACAAGTCTCTCCATCAAAACCTGAGGTGCACACAGAACACAAATACATTCCTGTGCTTGCACATACAAGCACAATTTTAGTCACTATGGCACTATTAAAAAACCCCCAAACCTTTCTACATTAGGAAATCTGTGATAAATCACATTTTAATTAACTTTATATTAAATCTTGATGACACAAAAATCCTGAAAATGGCCTATGAAGCCTAGCAGCATTCAGCACAGGACACTTGAAAGCAGCACAATGCTTGTATTCTCTGAAGATGTGACCTTGCCCCCAGCACGATATTGGATTGACCCCAACAGCACATGAGGGCTCTGCCCAGCCCATTCCAACCCAGTTTGCTGCAGTCCCATCCTGAGCTCTACCAGCCAGAGAACAGAGTAATCCCCATCACTTTCAGACCTGGTGCTGGTTCACAGATACCACTACAACCTGTCACACCAAAAGGCAAATCTCCTGTTGATTTAAGGAAGAGGGGGATTAGGACCTGTGGGTTTTCATTTTATTTTGAATGTTTGCAGACCTCTCTTGTTATAGTTACATTATTTGTGCATGTATTAGCCCTGAGACTGGGCTGTGTAATTAGTTTCTGTCAATAATAGGAACTGACGAGCCTGTTCAAATCCACACTGCCTTGGCATTAATGTTTCATACACACACAAACATCCTCTGCCTTCCAAGAGGAAATTAAGTTGGTTTACTCAGAAAATCTTCAAATATGGCCAGCCACACACTGATTCCCAGCTTGGATTTACATGGACTTGTAAAACAAAAGGAAAAACAATAAAACTAGATGAAAATGCTTATACAGTATTTCAATCCTCTGACTAAAACTGTGCGGCAACTTACCACATGCTCAGACCTACCTAGCCATGGTGTCTTGGGTTTGATTTGTGGCACTGATCTTCCAATTTTATGGAAATGTGAAATTTTAAAAACACTCTGAAACTATAAAGAATTTAACCACGTCCTTAATTTTATACAGTGTCAGTGCAAGAGATTTAAAAAGCAATAAACAAACTTGTTACTGCAATAGAATCGAAGACAAATCATAAACTCACTAAAGTTACAGAGCTAAAATATGGTGTGGAGGATGGACAATGGCAACATTTATTCAATAAAACTCATTTATATGTAAAAGATTGAATAAAAATATATACCAGTATGCAGGCACAACAAATTATATAAGAGAAAAAAAAGTTTTATGGGCAAGATGTTTTATATTATGCATGCAAACATCATAGCTGTATGGGCAAAGGTGTTAACCACACCTGCAATCACACTGTAAAGTGCCACAGAGGTGATGGGTAATGTGGCACTAGCCATACAAAGGATGACATCTTAATAGTTTTCTGTAATAAGCCAACTGCAAGAGCTACTCCTATTTACTATTTATCTTTTTCCCCTGAGATATAAAACCAGTCCTCTATCTGCTTATGAAATCTAAATATACAAAGGCTTTTTCTTCAAGAATGATGGTGTATTAATTCTGATGGCTGGGTCAAATTTCAGCCTGGGTAATTGCTTTCTGCTAAGACATAGTTAAACTTATAGTTTTAATTTAAAGATGCTCCTCCACAGTCTGCTGCCTGTGCTTTATTCAGCATACATTCAAACAATCTCCACTGTGGGAATCAGTATTTTAACATGTTACTAGAGTCCTGCTAACGTTTACCTCAGCTACTAAAATTACAGGGACCTTATTTAATAGGAAAGGTCACCTTTACTTCCTCTGCCACAAATCTGGCCCAATATTTGTTACATCTAGAGATTGTTTGTGGGTATTATACAGACACAGACAACCAGGCAGAAAGATGTTGCAGGTTTTTCTATGCAAATACTTCAGAGTTAACATAGAGACACGGCTCAGGGTAACAGCACTGCCGCAAATGTGAGGGGAGCACCCAGGCAGATTTGCCATTGTGGTAACTAACAATCTTGTGGGAATCAATCAATTAACTGAATGTGAAAAACTAGTGAAGACAAGCTTGCAGATAAGAGTAAACAACCTGGTCTGGAATTGTAGAGGAGAAAGTGAAATTCCATTTCCAAGGCTGTCAAAGGGATTTAAACGATCACTCAGGAGAAAGGTTTTCTTTTCTCCCTTTGTTTTTTCTTTATTTTCTCCAGGCTGAGGGTTTCCATAGATCTTCTCATTGATCTGAAGTGGCCAGGGGCAGAAAAAGCCAATTTTGTCTGCATTAGCTTGTCTCCTTTCCACTATAGCTTAACACGAAGAGAAATGCCACCCACACCCCAGAATGATTCCATGCCAAAGGCTTGTCTCAGAAAGCAGGACTCCAGCCAGGCACTTCAAATCTGAAAGTCAAATGCTCCCAAAACCAGTGGAGGGAGAGATCCTGAACTGGTACCACCCCACACTCTCCTGCAGGCAAAGGCTCCGGGCAGTGGCCAGGTGGAACTCACCCATGCGTGAGAAGCATTGAGGTCTGAATGGGTTTCCCCCCCTCCCCCCACCTTGATTTTTCAATTTGCAAAAGCATTTCCAGCCCAGACTTCTACTCTGCTACTTTATAGCTTAAAAGTAAAAATCCCCATTACATAAGATACCCTGGAAGCCAGGACAGAGGGCCCTGCAGGTGGGCCAGCAGCTATGTGCATGGAAGGGGATCTTGCATAAAAATGTTTAGTCCTCTGCTTGTAAAGTCTCCAGCAGCAGTCGCTGAGGGAGCTGCACTTGTCCAATTACATTTAGAAAATGCTTCAAAACCAGAACATATTTTTTAACAGAGAAACTCTTTTTTCCCTCCAGTCCCCCATCCCTCAAATGAGCTAAAGAGCCCCTTTTCCAAGACCATCGAACTGAATTTGCCTTTTGAGAGGAGTTCAAATGTGGCTGAGGAGCACTTGCCTGCTACCTTCCAGCTCTCACTGAGTCCCAGTGGCAGGGAATATTTTTGTGGGAGAGGACCCCAAACCCACACTGATGATAGATGATCCTCTGTCCCCACTGAAAAGGGGTTCAGGACTGCTTCCTTCTGTGCCCTAAAGTCAGCAGGAGCAGGAACAATAAGCGCCATTTATAAATCTCTCCCTGTTTGCACCCTATGCAGAGGTTATCTGGTTTGCCTTTCTCCAGCGCTGCATATAACTATCACAAAGTACATCAGTGCAGCCATACAGTGTCATTTTTGTAATTAAAGCCCCTGACGTTGACTTTCCTGTTTAACCTGCTGTATTGGCACTGCTCTCTGTTCTTCCTTTAATGTAGCTGCTGATCTTTCAAAGATCTTGGTTGCGTCTCAAAAGCCAGCTGGAGGTGGACTCTTCAAATAGAGTCAAAGAAAAATCGACATGAGAAAAGTTAACTAAACTTTAACTCAAAGAAAAGTTTTCAGTTTGGAGCAAATACTGAGACCTGCTTTATTACAAAGCCACTCTGCCATATTGCCAAGGGCTTATGTTTGACTTAACACATACACAGTTAATCGCCTGGCCAAAAGAGTTGAAACCTGGGAAAACGAGAAAAATGGTCATCATAAATGTCATTTTAAAGGGGAAGATCATAAGTGTGAAGTGGAAGGTTGAATTGTTCCTGTAACTTTATTTAATCACAGCAACTGCATTCATTCTGTAGTCTGCAACACAATGGGGCCATCTGTGTTCAAACAGGAATAACTATAAAAATACCAGACAACCAGATCAAGAGATGCTTCAGTGGGAAAGTAAATTCAGATGGAGTGAAATCTATAGCACACTTTGCCTGCTGAGTATTCACACACATAAAAATTGACGTTCAGGCTCAAGCATACCTAAATGCCATTGCACAAATGATCCTGGAAATTTCTGAGTGTATTATGATAAAAACACATTCTTTTGCTGGCATGTTTGCAGTGGTGCAATGGCTCACCAGAGTTAAGTGCTCAGGGGAGGAATTTCCTGGGAGACCATGGGATACTTTTGTATGAAAGGGTTTGAGGCAACTTTTGAAATATCTGTCCTCTAAGGGCAGCACTGTGCTGGCAAAGAGGCCAGATCTGTCCTTGAGTCATATTTAATGGCATAAATATCTAAGTACTTGCGGAGTCTTGAAATAGAAAATACCAGAAACAGGACTGCCCAAAAATCATCTCTGCAAACTGAAGAGGCATCTGATAGTTACATGATAAGAAAATCCTTGATCTTTGGTCTTGTTGATATAAATTACACATCTTGGGGCTGCATATATTTGTGTAGCTTTAGACAAATAATAGGAACTATGGGTTGGTTCTCGTAGCTCTATTTGCTTTCAAATTTAGAATAATGAATAAACCCTTGGGCATTCATTCTGGAAACTGAGAGTGCCTTATGAGATTATCTGCAGCTCAATAGTCAGGGGACAAGGAAAATAAAAGGATTCACATTACGAATTTTATAATGACTTACTGCTCACTTATCTGAAAAATAGTTGGAGTCATAATTAGCCAGGCTTTTCGGTGCTTTAAGTTGCCGAGATTTCTACTGCTGCACACCTTAAAATTTGCATTTTAATGGACTAAAGATGTATATCAGTAATAGCACCAACGGATGCTCTCTTATCACTAGTATTAATACAATATACAGCTTAGGAGACTAACCTATCCACAGTACAGCAGGTTTGATCAATAAAGGGCACAGAATGACCAAAGCAAGTCAAATCTAAATGTCACTGTACTGACATGCCTCTAAATAGCAAACTCCAGCCTGCAGTCTGAGGTCAAGACCATATCAATGCCATAAACATGAAGACGGTTCAGTCAGATGTGGTAAATACAGGGTTCATTTTCATCTGTAAGATTGTATGTTCAATACAAAATGCAGCTGCCTATGGTAGAGCAGATTACTCATGAAAAAAACCCCAAATCCTAAGCATCTTATTATGGACATTTTAATTTTTTTTTTCAATAAATAAAATACTTGACTCCAACAGAAGGCAGAATATTATTCTGGTTCCTGCTTATTTTTAATTCTAGACCTGTAATAGAACTAGTAAGTGCTAGGGAGGTTTTTTCCCTTCAGCTTTTAGGAGCAGACCCAACCTTTCATGACCAGAAAGCAGTGTTCCTGCTCCCTCAACATAATTTCCACAATCATGGCAGCAAGATGGGAAAAAGAAAATATATCTGGCAAAATAAGCCCCTGGTGAACAACACAGCATCATTTCCACAGCTCCCTTGGTATGGCTGACCTGGGAACACTCGAGTACCTCTAAGTTTTGGCCTAGTTCACAGCACAGAATGACTTCAGCACCACTGTTTGCCATAGATTAACTACCAGTATTTTTATATAACAGATCTGTTGGAGCAGCTTCTTCCAGGTGGACACTGACAAAAGGAAGAGGGTGAGAAAAGCTAGCCACAGAAGGAAGATGGAAAATGCAACAATAGGTGATGGAGGCCTTCTGACATGAGGGGCTTCATCTCCAGATAATATTTTCCTCTGACATAAAGAATTTGAGGAAATGACATACTTTTTCTTTGAAGATCAAAGAAATATTTAACTTGGGAAGATTGGATTAAGCAGGGATTAAGTTCACTGTTGAAACTGTCACTCCATCGCTGGAGGGAACTGAGGGGCTGAGCTGCCTACTTCTTGCCATGTTTTCCAATGTGCTTCTCTGAAATAATTTCTTGTTTTAGCTTTGCTTAACTGTGCATCAAAATGGTGGGGCTGGGGAGGGAAACCAGCACTGCTTCCTCTCCTCAAACCTGGAAAAGTCATGGTGTCAGCAGCTGACATAAACTTGAATAGTGGCAAAACTGCAGACAAGGAGTAAACATATAGGAAGACAAAAGAGAGAACTCAGAGGTATATACAGGAAACTTAGTATTCCTAGTGAGTGAAATCTCTGGAGAAAATCCAAGAAACCTCTCATATTTTTAGTGCGGGTCTATGGTAAATGTGTGTAATTCAAGGGCACATAATTCAACCACAGAAGGACTGAATAAAACTGCTAAAGCCTTTCAAACCCTCTGGTCTTCCAGCAAGTTAAAATGGTGTTTGAAATATCCAGCACTTTGAGGGTTCTTTGCAATGGCAGCAAGTTGCCTTAAAAACAACTGAAATCAGCTCCAAAGAGAAGTACAGAAACAGAGCCTGGCTTGTGCTTTTGATTAGAACTGGCTGGAAAACAAAGATTCATTTAATAAATGGAAATGGATTTTCATTTGCATTATAATTGAAATAAGACACTTTGAGAGAAGCAGGAGGAAGAGGAATAGAGACAGAAAAGGGGGCAATATCCACACTGTGGCATGGTGATTATCACCCTCCCTGCAATACAGGAGGTCTGGGTTCAAGCACTGCAATCCCTAAAGTACCAAATCCCAGCAGTCCAATAAATAGTTGCTCTTAAAATAATCATAGAAGGACTCATATCAAATAAGAAATGTCTGTATCAGAAGATTACTTTAACCATTTTAATCAAAAGAGCTACCCCTTCTCCTCATCAACAACTGGAGCTCCTCATCAAAATGGAGCTTTGCAGAATATTCCCAAAAGGGAGCTCGGGGTACCTCTTACTGACAACTCCAAGAGCACATGTTACTTGATGCCAGTCATCAAGAGATTTTCTGCAACTAAAACTTCCTCAATTTAAACCCCATGAGGTTCTGCAGTAATCTTTCATCTCTTAGAGTTAGGACAGTCCTTCACATCTGGAATTAATGCCTATTGGCAGCACTGTTTAGCAGTAACTGCAGAGGGAATGGCATCATTCTTGAAAATGAAGAGCAGGTTTGGGGCTGTGCTAGTCGGGTGTCCTCCATAAATCTGAACTTCTTCAACCACAACTCTTGTTAATTGCTCTTTTCTCAGTGTTGAGTTAGTATGGGGAAATCATCAAACCAAAGCCAGAAGATGCTGAGGATGTTTTTTTGGGGTCAACAGGTTTTAGATGTCTCTCAGGAAACAGCACACTCTAGAAGATGCTTATTTTGTTTTTTTGTTTGTTTTTTTTTTTAATCTAGAATTCTCCAAGTGCTAGTAAAAATATAGTGCATTTCTCTTGCTTTTTCTTTAATATTGTTTGATTTTCATGTATTTATATAGACTTACAGAGTTTGGAAAGACCCTTGAGATCACTGTCCTACCATGCAACAGGCAATGCAGCTACTTGATACAGGAAAATCCATGTTCAATATCACAACTGCCTTTCACCACTGATCTCGTCTTTTCTTTCTGGAGTTTCTCAGGAATGATACCATCTCATCTTTTATAGTTCTGGCTCTCCTGGCCAGCCCAAGTATGCAGTCCAGGTCATGCACCCAGCCACAGCCACCATCCCATAGCTGAGATGCCAGCTCAGGACCACCTGGAGCACCACAAATTCAAAAAAATTGCGGCAGGTTACAAAAGTAGTAAAATTAAGAAACCATAAGATGGTCACAAGTACCAGATCCTCCACTTGCAGTAAACCTCCATTTCCCAACCATCTTCCATGGTGTACAGCTCTCTTTACAAGGCTGATCATGAATTTTAAAGTCAGTTCCTTCACTGTGACTAGTTTTTGGTTGCCTCAACTTTCTCTGTTCAAGATGTACATTTAAAAACTAAGAGAAGTTTATTGTTGTCTGGGAAAACTATAGACTACTTGGATTTAATTCCACCCTGCTGAAGCACAGCTCTGACTTGTATATACCTTAATCAGAAAGTTAAATGTTTTCATCATCCAGCCATCCTGAATAGTTAAGACTGGCAGTACTGCTCATTAAACACACAGATGTTCTGAAGTTTGATTGTGGAACTGTAACAAACAGCCCATGTTTCATTAACATGTAGAAAATAAGATAGCAGAGTTGAAAATGCACGAAAAGTTGCTTAAGGACTAAGAGTAATGCTGAAAAATTAGAGCCCTGTGGAGACAACCTCAAATACTAAACAACTGGGAGGCACCCAGGGAAGTGGGTTTTGTTCCCAAAGCCAAGCAGAACACAGCTGCCTCCTCCCCTCATCACAGCCACTTGAGTGAGGTTCAGGTGGATGTAGAGCATCAGCCAGCCCAGGCAGAGAAAGTAATCTTTACACCTTCCACAACATCAAAGTTTTTACACACACCTGCCAAACAAGATATACTTTCAAAAAATAACAGATATTGGATAGTTCCACTGGGGCTTTTTTAATATATGAAGTCTGAAAAAAAAAAGTAAAATTAAAAGAGAGCTTGAAACACAGACAATATAATTGTTTTCCTGTTTAGAGTATCATTTGAGTACTCCTTTTTGTGAAATTAAAGACAGAAGGTGAAAACTTTTTGGTTTTGGTGACCTCAACTCTCTGCACAAACAGCTGGGAATTTTGTATCCCCAGCATCTAAGGCACTCACAGTTATTGCATTTGTTCTCTTAATACCACTCCTGACAAATGGAAACATCCATCCTATTTTAGCAAAAAGGGAACAGACTGACTGAACATGAGGTGTGTGGCTGAGCTAAAAATGTAGTCTACAAATCCTAATCCAAAACCTCCTCTATTAAAACATCTTTTCATGGCTTCTCATCACTATATGTGGGCCTGTAGGATTTAGTCCACACTGAGCTGTCCCATGGGTTTCAGTGTTCCCTGAGTGCTCCAAAATATATTCAAAATTAGAAATTCAAATGTGAAAATCTAACCTAAATACACATCCAAACCTCTGTATAGACTAGATAGAGAGCAGGAATTTTAATACTTAATAGAGCAGTAATTCTCTGTTTGTCTTTGAGACCTCAATTACAATCATCCTTTCTATTTTTATAAGATCTGTCCTTGGCCACAAGAACATCCTGTAAAACTCCTGAAGATCTGACTGTCAGATTCTTCGGTCACTTGTTCCATCAAGCCATACCTGTGAACCCCCATGTCAATTTACTGATGTACTGCAAAAATACCACAAAACTAATAGACAGGGTCCCAACACTCCAATTTAGTAATTCCATCACTTAACATTCAGTGTTAGGGGATGAAACAGAAAGGAAAAAATTAGAGAATGAGGCACAGTCTTTACAAGCTTTCAGTGCTAGAAAAGTGTCTGAAGCCTTCACTTCAGACTGTTCCAAAAGATGCAACAGAAATGGATGAAAAGGATTTCCTTTCTCCTTAACCATTTAACCTAAAATGCTTTCCTTACTGAAATATGACTGCAGATTTTTTGCTGTGAAACGAAAGATAGCTTGGTTTAAGTTAGAGCTCCCTAAGTTTCCTAGTGACAGAAAAAGTAGCAATGAGATCCCACCAGAGTCCAGACACTTATTAGGGCTGGCTGAAATGCATCACTGCCCACTGGAAATAAACACAGTACAGGCAGGTGTTTTTCCTTATACATTTATATTTCCTACAATGTGAGGGATACCCAGGCAGGTTGCATGTGGTCATGACAGGTATTATTTCTTTCTCCAATATTTCTGCTACTGTGGAAGAGGCGAAAAAAGAAAGTATAAAGAGCAAGCAGATAAAGATCCCACCTGGTTTTCAAATGTTCATTTATACATGTTTCTGAAACACACATGCTTCTCTATCCTTGGTCCATTCAGAGGATGACTTGGAAAATGGAGCCAGATAGAAAGAAAGAGGAGATAAATTAATGGGTGTATGTGTGATGGTGCTTTATAGACTGAATCACAGGATGGTTTGGTATGGTTTGGTTTGAAAGGGGCCTCAAAGATCATCTCATTCCAGCCTCCTGCTGTGGGCAGGGACTTCCAGGTAGCTACAAGCCACTATTCCAGGTTTTTCTCAGGGCCCTGCCCAACCTGGCCTTGAACACTTCGAGGGATGGGGCAGCCACAGCTTCTCTGGGCAGCCAGAGTGCCCCCTCACAGTGCAGATTTCTTCCCAGCACCCAACCTGAACCTGCCCTCTGTCAGTGTGAAGTCATTACCTCTTGTCCTAGATGAGAGCTTCTTTAATGTGCTGTGCCTGAAGCAACTCTTTAAACAGCATTAAGCAGCTGAAGGACAAGTTGTGCACCTCCCAGCCAGCCCCAGGAGTACCTGAGGTGGTAACCCAAAAGGTGCATTAATACAGCAGCTCTGGGGAGTACAGAACAAACTCTGCAATTTGGGTTAATGGCCACTGATCCTCCCAGGAAATAAGCCCATTGCACTACATCTGTAGTCTGCTCGGGATTTCACTTCAAAGTATTTATGTCCTACCATGTCCTACTGGCATAAAGCAACTCTCTCCTCCACCAGTTTTACGAGGGTCTTTAAGTACACATAATTTTCAATGTAATTGCATAGGAAGATGTGCATATTAAATATTACATTTACTGATGTGTCCTAAGGTACGTGATTAATGGCTTCATTTTACCTGTCCTAAAAAGACCAGAATTTTAATATAAAAAGCTGTGCAGTGTTCATATTCCAGAGGGATTTCTGTGGGCTCAAATCCAAAATAAACTAATGAACAAATGAACTAGAGAAAATTCTAAAAACACACTCTGTGCTACTTTGGTTGAACCAGGAGAAATCCAGTGACCTGGGAATTAAATTGACGCAATTTGGTACTTCTTCGGGACATAAATTTTGTTGAAAGTTAACTGCTTCAGTGCTCAAGGGACTTTTTTAACCCCACTCTTCAGTGGAAATAACATTCCAGCTTTTAAATCATATTAAAAACATAAATGGTACAATATAAATATAAAATTTCTTACACTTAATTTAGAGCAAGTCCCAAGCAGGATGTAAATGACATTGCTTGGGCCGGGTGAAGAAGACTCTTGGGGTCTGCTCTGAATTTCCTGGCTGACTTAGGGAGTGACTTTGGAGCAAGTTGCACAGGTCACCCTCCTCAAACACCTGTTAAGTTAACCTATGTACCCAAGTGTTGCTTAATCAAGTGCCTGCACATCAACTGCTTTAGTTTATACACCAAAGTTTAAACCCTCTTTGATCAGTGTTAGGTCAGGTTGAATATCTGCTGGTCAGCTCTAGCAGTGCTCTATGTCTGTAGTTAGTTTTATAATATTCATATCTGCAATATTAATTCACTGTGCAAAATATTTACAAGTGAAAGTCTCCATTCTTATTCTATGACCTCTTCTGGCAAATCACTTGTTGTCCCTGTTCTCACTGAGCTCCAAGACCCTCCCTGTGCACTCATGGCAGGAGGTCAGGGTCAGAAGTGCCACGTTTCTGCAGAGTTAGGGGGTTGCAATAGGAGATCTCTAACATGCAAGAGGGAGCATTCTGCAGAGAGTCAACTGCCCACAATCCACCTCTGAAGTCTCAGCAGCACATCCCAGCCAAACAAACAGCAGGTCTTTGCCCAGAGCTGCGTGTGCCAGGTGAAGCCCTTTGTGGAATAAGAAGATACAGCCATGAAGGAGAACTGACCCCGCTGTTCCTGCCACCAGTATGGCAAGGCAGAAATGAGTTCCCACAGCATCCTGCTCCACCCATAGCCCCTACATAAAGCAAGCAACTTCCCAGACGTAACCCCCAGGTAAAGGGGGCAATTTCTCAGTCATACATACCCCCAGCCCCTGGTTTCCCCCGTCTCTGTATCCACATCACTGAGTTTTGTTCACTGTCACCTGGTATTTGGCAGTTCTCACGGCTTATTTGAGTCATGCAGTCTTTCACTAGACAAAAATCCCCAGGACTCCCCTTAGCTCCTCTGCCTCCAGAAATTGCTCCCTCTGCTTCACTTACCAAGCTTCCCAGCATGGCACATTGGAGGGGCAACAAACCCCTCCAACCTACGACAAAGTCCCAAATAACCTTCTTTAGCCTCATTCAATAACTTCTACAAATTCTCTCAGTTCTAATATGAGCTCCTGATATCCCTTGTACCCTCCACCTTTGCAGCTCCCATTTTCACAAGGAGGCTCACATCTTCCACTGCTATCTCCCTGATGTCCTCCTGGCAGCAGCTGCACTCCAAGCTTGTTCAGCTGAGCACCATCGAGCCAGAGCAGCAGCAGCCTAAAGGACCTGTTAGTAAGAAATCTGAAAGGCACAAATCCACTTCAGCACATTAAAAAAGGACTGCTTATTAGAGTTTTTCTGGTTGTTTTGTGCAACTCTTGTGATGGAAAGGACATAAAGGATTTAATGCTTTTTTGGGAGTCCAATAAAATTTCCCAGATCTCATATAGCAATTTCAAAGTTCAAAATGGTTGGTTGTGAGCCCCTGCTCTATTTCTTTATTTAACAAAAGATAAAATAAAGGAAGATACCAAAACCAGAAACATTAATTCTAGGTGAAATTGTATTTTTCAGCTTCTGGAAATTATCTTGTACCTGTTATCAGTCTAACTTGAAGCAAGAGTATCTTTTGAAAGAAACCCCCAAACCATATGTTTGCATCAGATTTATTTGCAGACGTGGCAGACGATTACTGTGAAAACTTTGAAGAGTACTGGAGATCTCACTACAGAAGACTGAAAGAGTTTTTCAGAATCACTGTTGTATTAACATATGGGAATAAAAAATTTAAAACTCTGAGCATAACGTCTGTGTTATTTTATCATGGAAATATGAGCCGCAGCATGCATCAGTGCCTGAATTATTCAAGTGTCTGAAATGCATCTCATGACTTTGATACATTCCACAAAAAATACTGTGGACTTTTATCTAAAGATAGGAGTTAAAAATGAAAACAAGTTGCTGGCAGATTCAGTTGGTAAACATAAAAAGTTGGTAAACATCTGGATAAAAAAAAATGTTAGATGGGATCCTCCTGTTTAACCTTGCCTATCTTCTCTCCAAACAGAGAAAATTATTTAGTAACACAGGAAATCTCTGAAGTCTGTTTGATTCAAACTATAAAAAGTAAATTTAAAATATGAAACTAAGCATTCCTAAATTTATCCAGACTTCTGGCCTTTGGGAAGTACCAACAGCGAGTCTGTGACCCCCCTGGCAATCCTTCAACCTCCCTTGCCTAATGAACTTCACCACTGCAACAGGAACAAGGAAAGCAAAAAACTGTATGTTTTACCAGCCTTAAAAAGTCATCAATTTATTCCCTTTAATTACTTTCTCTTAACAATCCAGTGGGTCAAGGACACCAGCATGCTGCAGCATCTGGGATTCATGCTGTGTTTTCTGAAGAGAAAGAGTAAATGGAAGTAGGTGTTGACATTGCATAAGAAACGTGGTATTTCTCAGCAGACCTAATGGTTATTACACAGGAACAAATGAAAGGTAAACTTTGCTGTGTGAGAGCCTTCTGTCAGCAATAAGGTACAGAGAAGGGAAATGCTTGTGTTTAATATTAAAAAAATACTGTCTTGATACAATTTATAAAATCAAATAATAATCCACATTGACTGAGGATGTAACTTGATATAATTTCAACAGAGTCATGCAGATTTGCAGCAGAAGTGAATTTTCTCAAACACATTTGCTGTTAATGAAAAACTTCCCTTAGACATGGGAGCTGGCAAAGCTTTTTATGTTGAATGGCTTCAGAGAGCACCCTGGTGACAACCATGCAATTCAGCCCTGGATGGTGACAGTGTCCTCCCTCCAGGACAGAGCATAGGTGGCAGTGGTTGAAATGCAGTGGCAACCTCTAATTTTCATTCTGTAAAATTTTCTATGCTTGCATATTGCCATCTTTTGGCAAATAAATCCACAAAGTTCTTTATTTTTTATAGTTATTAGGATGGTGTTGGAAGGAGGTTATTTAATTTTAAGGTGAAGGGCTTTGGTGAAACACCCCATGAATCCCACCCATGGGCTTTGAGTTTTACAATTTATTTCCATCAGAAATGGAACCATTAAGTGACTGGACAAGAAGCCTACTAAAACTGAAAAGACAACTGTGTATTTCAGCCTTCCCCATTTCCTCCTTCCAGTTCCCAATTTTTATTTTCTTTTGGAGATTATATCCCCCTTAATCTTTTCCTGAAGTATTTTCACCTTGCCATAAACCTGTAGAGCAACAAAGGAAACCCCCCCCCCCATGTGGGGACTGAGTGGTTTAGGTCACTTGCAAAAGCAAACTCAAGGGTATTACTAAAAGCAGGGTTTGTATAAATTTGTCATCTATTCCCTGCCCAGGGCCCTTCTCTAATACAGCTCTGAGGACTTTCTGTCATTGACACATGGGAACTCATTCTGTCTCCTGCTCTAGAAAAATCCCAGCAAGACAACAAGGCAGAAGGAGGGATTTGTTCTTCCCACTCCTTGAAGCTGCATTTGAGGATTGAAGGCTCTGCCCCACACCTCCCCATTGTGGAGGGGCACAGGGTAAGATGAACATCTGGGTGAAGGAAGAAGAAAAATGCCAATAATTCCAGACCATGCTCACTTCAATACTTCAAAAGATTTCTGTGGGTTTTTTTTTGGATGTGTAAATTGCCTTTCTCTTCTTCCTTCCTACTTCCATTTGGAACAGAGAGGAAAAATGATAAGAATGTCCCCATTTTTCTTGTGCTATTTTACACATAACCCTGGGGGTTATGTGCTTGATCTTGTCACACGTTCAGTGTAATCACTTGAGACTACACCTGATGAGCCTGGGAGCTCGAGTGACACCCAAACCCCTGCCAAAATCCCTGAAAACAGGGCCCCTTCCCCTTCTGTCAGAGCAGGGGAACCACTTCCTCTTCAACCCCTGCTTTACTTCCAGACAACACCTACAGTCATTAGCAAACTTAAAGAAAAGTGGCACTGATTTTGCAATTGCAAGCACACTTAACATTTTATCCTTGCTCTTTTTTTATCCTGTCCCTTCCAATAGTCATTAAATTTATTAAGTGGCTTCTACAAGTGACTCCTCTCACTTCTAAAAAGGACCAGATTATCAGCACAGAAAATATATCTAGGTTCAGTCCCTCTTTTCTTATCTTTTCTGACAAACCACTCTCCTTCACAGTTTTATCTATATAATTGATGACCCACACATGACATAATTTACAGCCCTCTCTAGCAACCTTCTAAACTGTGCACCAGTCATTCCAGGATTGCACTCAATGCTGCTGCTGCAGCCAGCCACTATAAACGGATTTTTTTAATTGAGTCTATTCAAAACTACAATGGGATAACCAAGAACAGAAGAACAGAGGCTTAACTAAGAGTTCAGATAAAGTATGCCAAATGCAAAATAAACAAACAAACAAGCAAACAAAAAAAAACCAACAAAAAAACCCACTAAAGTTAACAGAATTATCTGCATTTATTTTTTGTGCACACAAAGGCACAGCTCAGCCCTTTGTGCAGGTAAAGGGAATTCAGAACAAGAAAACACACTAACAGATGGGGAAAAGATGCTGCTCTGGCTTTCTCTTCCCTTTCTCTTAATGCCTGGAAGACATTGTATTTATTGCTCTCCTATTAAGAAATCAGGAGCTGTGTCTCAGGAAGAAACCCCTTCCATCGCTTCTCCTTACGGTGGAGTGTGGCAGAAAAATGAACAGCATCAATCCTTCCACGAGCAGCAGAGTACAGCAGCAGATAGAAAGTAGCTCCTGCATATCAGAAACCATCATTATAGGGTCAGCAAGCATGACAAAGTGCCTTTATGGGGCCTGAGATAAATTACAAGATCTCTATGAATTGAGGGGAAAATAGAGAGAAAGCCTCTCTCTACAATTACGGGAAAAATAAAAGGGCACAAATACATGCAGAGAGAGGAAAAACACAGTGACACCGTGTCCTTCCTACATGGTGGGAATGCCAGAGCCAGCCCCTAATTCAGCTTGCTTTATGAATTCATTTTAACTCAGAGTTTCAGCCTGAGTTTCTGATGTTCAGGCTAGCAAAGCTCACTTTCACCCCAAAAAGAGCAATCCCTGAGGAGTAATGCTGAATGCATACAGCTTTCCCTTTCCTTCCCATTCCATTTAGATTATTTTATTAGGAATGTTTTTCTGCTGTGGTAGGCAGGATCGTGGGAAGAGGAGATAAATTCTTTTAATTATTGTGTCTCCTGTAGCTCAGCAGCAAGCTGTGGTGGGGCAGCACAACGACCTGCAGACATGAAGGCATCTGCCTGGAACAGCACAGAGGAGCCCCTGTCACTGACTGAAGCTCCCAGAGACAAAGACTCAGAGCAGCCTGGGGAAGAAAACCTGCTCTTGCAGAGGAGGCCCTTGCTCTGCTCCTGAAAGATGTGAAATTTTATGTTTTGTATAGAAATTTTATATTTATTTTCCAGGGCTCTGCTGTGTCCTCCAACTTTATCTTATAGGACTTGGAAAACCCGTTGTTCCCTTCAGGCTACCCCCAACATCCTGAAAAAAAAAAAAAAAGAAAAAGAAAAATTCCCACAACAAGCTGAAAAGCAACATCTACCCTCCTTTTCTGTAGATATTGTTTTGGAATTGAACCCTGCAGAAAAGGGTGTATGACCACAGCTCAGCATAGCAGAGCCACCTGACTTATTTCTGACTTAAAATGGAAAATCTGTTGTCCTTTGATTTTAAAAAGTCCTCTTATTTTTAGAAGTGATGTATCAAATATGCATGAACGGGCACATGTCTTTTCCATTGAGTGATTCCAACCAGAGGGTTTGGCTCAGATCCTGCCACCCTCCTTGTTAGACCTTGAAAAGAAGCTTTGAAACACAGGGAGAAGTTCCACAGAAGGAGCTGGAGAAAGGTCAGGAGAAAAAACATGCCATCAGTGGGAGAGTGGCATGCACTATAAATGGTCAGAAGAGGTAATGATCAGAGAGACAAATTAATTTTCATGAACTTCCTTCTCCTCCTGCAGAAAAGTCCTAATTGAGGAGCGTTTTCCCTGACCACAACACAAAACCTCTGGTGAATGAGCTCGTTAACTGGGTGCCACACTGTGACCAGATTTGCTGCATATTAGTTTTTAATAGGCAGTTGCTGACTATTTGCAAATAAGTTGTTATCTCAAAGCGTGAGAATAAAGTTGGCTGGCTGTCCATATTTTTCTACTTTTAAATGAGAAGGAAAAACTATTGCTCTTTTTTCGTTCTCCACAGCATCCAGAATCACCAGCTCTGTGCTGGTTCCCTGCTCACCTCTTGCCCTCTGTGGGGATCTTCTCAGTGCCCCTCACCTGCCACTGTTGACCACCACGAGCTTTGTCACTGACTACAAGCAAGGAGGGAGGGAATAGCTTGGAATTCCATTCAAGCCTCTTCCCATCACCAAGCCATGCTTGGTCCAGCACAGATTTGAGGAGAATCCCTCATGTTATCTTCAGATATCAGCTGGACATTTTAGGACATGAAGAATTTTTGTTGTTTATTTGATGACATACATAGAGCAAATGCATAAACGCTTGCCTGACAATTTAAATGCAGGAATTTTGTTTCTTTACAATTTTTTAATATAACTGTTTAACTATTTTATCATTTGATTTCCAAATTGCCCTTTCAAGCCTTGCAGCAAAATGTGCATAATTGTGATGGATTTTTTCTTTCCCTCGCCTTTGTCAACAAGTGCCTAATCAATTCTAGTAAACTAAAAAATCCAAACCACCAGAAACAAGCTAACAAGTTCTTCCAGCTATTTATCTAATTTGTATTGACATGAAAACTCATTAATTCAATCTAAAAGAATAAGTAAGAGTCAGGATGAAGGCATTTATGTTTATAAGTCCATCTTGTTGTACATCAAAACAAGACCTTTGCCGTGTTGGTCACATGAAAAAGCCATTAAAGAATTTGGTACTGAGGTGGCAAATTTCACCTCTGTCATGATAAATACGTTCATGATAAATGTGTTTGAAAAAGATAAAGCACAAGAGACAAAAATTATAAGAGTGGCTTTCCTGATGTTATATGTTCATGTCACTGGATGCTTGGGACACTGATAATTATCTGAGGAGCTTAAATATTACCCTGCACTCTAGCTCATCTTTGAGCTCAGTTTAATGGCATGCTAACTTCAGCTATGCATTTTACAAACGTGTAGACCAACAGAGATCCTTCCTTCCCGACAACACACAGGAAACAGATAAGTGCAAGAGTATTAAATCTTGAATTTCACCACCTAGAGCCACAAGTGAAGCCTGCAGCAGTCAGAGATGCTCAGCAGTGCTGAAGATCACATCACTTTTCAAGCTGTGCTACTTTTGGCTGTGATGCTGAGCACTGTCTGACTTTTTCCATGCCCCAATTTACCCACATGTAAAATCTGCATGATAAAATGAAGGTGTTTGGCAATTAATTGATACAGGTAGAGCCCTGAGAATCTTGAGTGAAAAGGGCTTCAGGAATTTGTAATAGGATCATTAAGTGAAATGCCAGCAGAGATATTAAAAGCAGGGTCAAATTTTTCAAGCTATGAGGAAAAGTCAAGGAGGGAGGGCAGAGAGATGAAGACCCCAGAAAAGCAAGAAAGTGGAAAAGAGGCAATGAAACAGCCTGTCAGACACCAGGAGCAGAGACAGAAGAAAGGTCTGAATTATTAACTCTAATTAATTAGCAACTTAATAAAAAGACAAGTCTTTAAAAATGAAATGCTCACACTACATTATAAGGGAATTTGAGAGACATTGGTCACCTAAGGAGAAAACAAATTTAAGAGCAGTGGAGAGGCAGATTGTCCCCAGGCTGGAGAGGGGGTTGGCAGGCACAGGGGCAGATGGCAGAGCCAGTGGGACCCTGCCAGCAGAACGAATTTCATGTTCCAGTCACTTTCTCTTGGGAGCTTTTACCTCCTGAACAAATCAAAATCATGTCCATGACCTTCCACTGATTTTAGGCTGATGTATATCCCAGCAACCTAGTACCCAGTAGTTCATTATTCTTTTCATCTCCTTTGCTCTGAAATTTCTGGAAACATGTCTGGAGAGATTTTCATGGGACTCTGCTTAGAGCAGCCTCTGGGAGTTTCCTTTACATGTTTCATTGATTTGTGATGTTAGAGAGAGTGTTCTGATTCCATCTGTTTGCTCAGTACAAAAAAAAAAGAGAAGTAAGAAGTCATATAAAATCTTTATCATAACTGTTTCAGTGTTCAAAAGGCAAAAGAGAAGAGGAGAGGAGAGGAGAGGAGAGGAGAGGAGAGGAGAGGAGAGGAGAGGAGAGGAGAGGAGAGGAGAGGAGAGGAGAGGAGAGGAGAGGAGAGGAGAGGAGAGGAGAGGAGAGGAGAGGAGAGGAGAGGAGAGGAGAGGAGAGGAGAGGAGAGGAGAGGAGAGAAGAGAAGAGAAGAGAAGAGAAGAGAAGAGAAGAGAAGAGAAGAGAAGAGAAGAGAAGAGAAGAGAAGAGAAGAGAAGAGAAGAGAAGAGAAGAGAAGAGAAGAGAAGAGAAGAGAAGAGAAGAGAAGAGAAGAGAAGAGAAGAGAAGAGAAGAGAAGAGAAGAGAAGAGAAGAGAAGAGAAGAGAAGAGAAGAGAAGAGAAGAGAGAGTACTGCAAAGACAATCCTAAATTGAACTTCACTGTTAGTCTATGGAAAAAAGAGATGGAAGACAACAACAAGAACAGGCTACACTGTGACTCTCTTAAATGAAAACAACAAAACAAACACGGCATCTTGTCCTGCTTGGAAGGGTCTTCTTCAAAGTCATGTTTGTTGTTTTCTAAAGACTGAGGGCACATGTATGCATGTACACACATCCACTTACATGCTAAATGAGAAGACTGTTGCAAACCTTTGAGCAGAGGCTTTCATAGTAATAGCTCTGAATCCAGCACTCAGACATCAAAGGGAGACAGTGGAGCCCAGCACCACCTCCAGAGAGAAATGATTTCCACACAGCCAGACAGAAGACACACTCCTCAGCAGCCACAGGACTGCTTCCTGCCTTCCTTCCCTCTCCTCACACACACCTCCACAGGATTTTCTTGGCCACATACCTAATTTCACGAGTTTGATAATTGCCCTTACAAGAAATATTGCTGCAAAACTGCTACTGCTAAACAGGATAAGTAGCATATTTGTAAAGCAAGAAATCAATAGATCTTTGTTTTCCTTCACTAACCTTCTTGATGCCTAGTCATTTTTAATGGCCTTTTGGTCAATATCCTTACAGAGAAAACATATTACCTAAAACAACATTAGGGGCATTTGTCACTAAGCTTTTTTCCAGCAGGGACTGACAGTCCTTACCCAGTTCTCTGAAAATTGCAACAGGCAGGAAGCATGACATACTGGTAACATTGCCTCCTAAAGCAACATTAGCAAAACTGCTGTGAAATGTGCTCAGTTTCTGAGTTCGGACTTCCAGAAGGACATGGAAGGATCCACAGCTCAATGAATCACAAAATGGATTGCGTTGGAAGGGACCTTATACCTCATCTCATTCCAACACCCTCTTGTGGGCAGGGACACCTTCTACTAGACCAGGTTGGCCTGGAGAAGAAACTACAAGAAACACCTAAAGACTACAAGAAGGACTCAGATTGCACCCAGTTGCAGAAAAATAAAGCACATCTTTGTTTCTGTGTAAAGCTCCTAGAGCTGAGCTCATTGAGTTGGCCTAAGGGCAGCACAGAATAGTGGCAAACACACAGAGGAATGTTTGGTATTAGGGAACATTTGACATTGAAGAAAAGGTGTAATGACAATTTAATTTTGGAAGGTGGACAAACTCAATCTCAAAAGAAAACCTACAGCTTCCTGGCACTGATTAAGGTTTGTAACCCAAGGTGGGCGTTTCATATTTTGCCACTTGAGAACTTTTAAGCTTCAGAGCTGCAGAGAAGAGTTTTCCTCTCCTCTCTGCACAACTTGATGCTGTGCTAATTCTCTTCTGCTCAGCACGAGCAAGCAAAGCTCTGCAGGGAGTTCTGCACCCAGCAGACTGGTATTTTGGCATCATTCTGACAGAACAGACAATACGTGTTGTACTTGGCTTTTTGTCCTTGGGAAGCTGGCAAGAGTTGATGTTACTTGTTCATTTTTTCAAGAACTGAAATAATTGGGTCATTAAAGTATTGCAATGGGTTGTTCATGGAAATATACCAAGGTTTCACTTGGATGATTTAATGGCTGCCCCAGAAAACAATTAGAAGCAATTTCTGTCTTCCTTCTATGCAAAAATTGATCTTTTCCCATGCAGTAGCCAACCAAGCAAAGTCTGGCAGGTAAGTAGAAAATGATTTATGATGGAAAAACAAGACACTAATTCTAAGTTAAATCTTGTCTATCAGGAGTCAAAGATCATATAGCCACATCTGAACATGTACTGAGAGCTTCCTTGAGGAATTCAGCTGGCTGTACCCACCTCTTTGCTGAGCTGCATTAAGATGTTGACATCATCATGTTTCTAATGATGATACAAATCTTCTGCCATGTGGATATCAACGAGCCATATGGTCAATTAGCTATGCCCAATGCTTACCCAGCATTATTAGAACTTGCAATTCAAAATACATGTTTTAAATTCCTGCTTGCATTCAAGTTAAAAGTTGTTAATATATAGTTTTTTATTTTAAATTATGGTAAACGTACAGATTCTCTTAAGAAACCTTAGTGGAAAAGTGACATTTGGAGATACACAAAAAAAGGAAAATTCATTAAAAATTGTAGAAAGAATGAACCCTATGAAGCAGCAAGTTTATGGTCATAAGCATGCATAAGAATGAAAAAAAAACTTCCCAAAAGTACATGCTGTAGATTACTTGGCATACAAATGTTTTTGTTTAGGAATCATGACTTCTATTAGTATTAATTGCTTTTGCTGGCAGCTTAAAATGTATAGTGGCCTTAAAGCAAGGGCAATACCTATTAAGTTTAATTACTTTCTCCTTCAACCTAAGCAATAAAAAAGTATGGTGGGGATCTGGTTATTAACTGAGCGTGGCATCCAAATGAAGACACAGTGCACAATAATTGTGTTTGTTGGGCCACAAGCTGGTGGTTCTCATTGGTCTCTCCTGTTCCAGGGATGAGATGGGCTCTGGGCAAACACGAAAGATTTTCTTCCCTTGACCTACTTTGGACAAAATCTCATCCTCAGTCACATTTAAGCCCTCATCACTTGCAGCAGAAAGCCCTTGAGTCAAAGGACAAAGAAGCAGCTCTCTTCCCTGCTCACGGATCAGCTGCCACAAGCCAGGGCTTCAAATGTTCTAAGGACTTACCATCTATATTTTTGTCTGGTTTTCAAACAAAACAGGTGTCTGCCTAGATATCAGCATGCTACATGTTTTTCAGAAGAAAAATTATATTTTTTCTTGCTTTGGAAAATTTCTACCAGGATTTTTGTCAAGCTACTGAAATTCTCTCTGTATATGTGCCTTAGCTGTTGGAAATGTGATATTTATATGGGTGTGTGCCTGTGTGTCTATATCCATAGCTGTGAAACAAAAGTTTACAATTAACTTCTAAATTCCTCAGGAGCTTAGTCACCTTACTAATGCAAGACCAAAATTTGGCATGGGAAAGAACTTGTTTTAAAAGTTAACAAAATAATAAGTGACAATAATTTCTATGTGATCAAGATACTCTGCACAGTCCTGCCACCTCTCCTTCTATAATTTATACTCTCTGTACAGATTTTTAAGTCATTCCTATAATTACGGTTTCCAAAACTGCTCTCTCTTCCATGCCAAGTGTTTTATAGATGCATTGCTTCCTTTCTCACTTTTCATCCCAGAACAAATATAATCTGGTCATATTTTAGAATTGGATCCAGCAAAGTTTCTGTGTTCAAACCAGCCTGTATTCCTGTCTAGCAGTGATCCTAAGTCATCCTTGATGTAGTTACTGTGAGAGATATACCAAAACATTCTTTGTCAAGCATTCAGAAAAGAATAAAAAAGGAATTTCAAATATGGCAGTTCTCCCACTAGGGACATTTGTTTTTCAAAAAATCAAGCACATAACACAGCATATAAAAATACATCTGCTACTATTTGTCTAATCTTCCCACACAGATTTAACAATTTGCATGACATTAGTAGATCAGCATGTGTTAATAAGCACCAAAATGTCTAACTGCCCATTTGCATTCACAGGTCCCCAGAACAGCAATTAAAGTAATATTAGTACAAGTCTAAAATAGGAAGGAAATTCCAACTTGACTTTTATGAGTGGGTTTTGATCCTTTGAAGCATCAGGCATGTAGTAATTCACAAATGAGGTAAGATCTGGTCTCAGTTTTATAGTCAGTGAATACATAAGTGTGGATCCTACTTACACAGACCCACATTACTTCTTCACGTTAATAAAAAAATCCAATAGAACAAAGTCATACCATTGAGCCTGGACAGAAAGACTATAATCACTTGCCTAAATCTCGGATCAATGGGAGAATCACTGGTGCTGCAGCATAGACACCCAGAGGAGACAGTCACAACTATGGTCAGGGAGCAGAGGGAGGAGGGAAAAGCCTCAGCTCTCAGCAGCCTCCTAAGAAATGAGAACATTATTTAGGATGGACAAGGTTTTCCAGAATAACAGGAGTGACATTCATCCTTGTGTGGATTCCAGGGATGAAGAAAATGAGGTTAAGAAAGCAAAACATGCAGTGACAAGAAGGCAGAAATATTTTCTTGTGCTTTTTTGATGTATGACAAAAATACTGCACTGAGAGTATTTCTCCCTGTACTCAGGAAACCTTTCTCCTATTTCTGTCTCTTTCTTTTATGTGTTAATCAAATAAGAGCTGATGCAGAAAGCAGGAAATTTATGGTGATGAGGCCCTGGCACAGGTTACCCAGAGAAGCTGTGGATGTCTCATCCCTGGAAGTGTTCCAGGCTAGGCTGGAGGGAGCTTGGAGCAACATGGCCATGGGTGTCCCTGCCCTTGGCAGGGGTTTGGATTTGGGTAATTTTTCAAGTTTCCTCCCAACCCAAACCATTCTATGGTTCTGTGATTTCCTTTCTTACCCTGCCTCCCTTGATTATTGCCTGTTCTGTCTTAGTTCAGCAGAATTAAATTTGTTCTGTTGAGGAAGATGCCACAGCAGTGGTCATCCTGTTGGGCCTGATGTCCTCCCATGCCAGGCTGAGAAATACCACCAAAACAAATCCTAAAAAAAATTTATATAGAGACTAAAAATGTTGCATATGAAGGAAAAACTGCCAGTGGAGCATTTTCTGTGCTATACGCCAACATTTGGGATAAAGAACTAGTAAAGAAGGAAAAGTATTTTCAAGAGTTTCTTCACAGTCAGGAAGGCAGAGGCTGCAGCAGGAACCATTTACGGGCTGGCAAAATAGCACATAAAAAGAGGATGTAAGAAAACAACTGTGGGGCTGTTAAACCAGCACAAGTAAACTCAGAGAGGAAAGAAAGCAACAGACAAGTGGAAAATGGCTTTAATTGCCAAACTGCCAAATTACTGTAATCTGACAGATTGTACCCATTGGTGCAGCATAGACTTACTGTCAGCATCAGGAAAAACTTGGTTAGAGGATATTTTTATCGCAGGTGAAATCAGAGACACAGAAGCAGCTAAGAGGAAAACAAGAAGGTTTCAGAGGAGAATTGTGCACCCATCATCATTAACTTTATCGACTTTGAAAAAGCCATTGATAGTCTCAACAAAATTGCCTCCATAAGATAAAGGCTAAATGTGGATTATCTCAGGAGATAGTGAGAATAGCAAACCTTTATGGAGATCCTGACTGGTCTAAGAGACAGCAACTGGAGTCAAGAAAAGCTCTTCCAGCACCTGCATCTCTGTTCATTAGAAAATTCCTTGAAGAAGAAAACTGGCAGCCCACAGTCTAGCAGACACCAAGGCAGACATCTCATTTTCTGCATGCAAGAATCAAGTGAACAGTGAATGCTGGGGGATATAAGACAGGGGTAAAAGGAGGTGGGAAAAGATTTCCTTGAAAACAGTACAGAGTGTGCACAACTGTAAGAAAAGCAAGCAAACCCAACATAACTGTTATTCTAAAGCCAATGGAGAGTGCTGACAGGTTTACCTCCCCTTCTAGTCCAGTAGCAGCAGAAATAAAAGGTACAATAGGGGAACAGGTGGAGCTATAAACCATTAAGTAGATAGTGGAATAACAGACTAGGTATCACTAACAATGGGCTATTGGCCCTTTCTTTTTTATACCAAGTCCTTAAACTGTGCATATGTTTGCAGGATAAAAATTATTACTAATGTTAGAAATCCAGAAGAAAGCATAGATCAGAAACAACTGGGACAAATATTCCCTTTTTTCCCCCTATTTAAGATAGAAAAATGCTTTTTAAAATCAGATTTAGGACTGATAGTCATTGCAATAGTCACTAGTGGAAGAACAAAATCATAGAGGAAGCCATTAGAGAAAGCACGTGTAAGCCATGGAGGACACAGGCAAGCTTCTGCTTGTCATTTTCCTCTCTGGTTCGTGTGTCTGTGTCACATTTATCTTCCTTGGAAAAAGCAGATGCTTTTATAGGTTTTTTTCCCTGGCTGTCACTTCTCTAATTCACATGCACCATATAATTCGCTTTTCTTCAAGTTTCCTTACACCATCATCATCTCAGGCCTCTTTCCAGTGTGAGTAACAAACAATGTTGATTACCTCCTGCTATTTGTAAATCTGTGCCTGAGAATAATTCAAATTACCATGATAATTTATTATTCCCAATTAAAATTAAGGTACATTGAGACTGAGAAAGAAATTAAACGCAGCAGCCCCATCAGGGGATGCAAAACCCACCTGGAAGGTAGATTTATGTGTACAAGTGAAGAGCTCATATAGTAATAACAATTTTCACACTGCTCTGAAGATGCTTTTGGGGAATACTGGCCTATATATGACATTATAAAATATCCTATCATTCTGTAAACATTATTTATATACTTACATAAAGTGTATAGTAAAAATCATTATGACATAAAGAGTTCTTTTGAAGAAATCAATACTTTCAAAGTATAATTTTAAAAATATGTATCTCTGAGAAGCATATCAAAGCCCTACATTTCCAAGTACAACAGGAGATTGTAAAACCTCACATTAATTTTCCAGTTCACAGATCTAAAAATCACAATGTGAGCTCCTGTTCAGGAAAGGTGAACCTTCCCAGTTTACCTTGGCTTGTCACCATCAAGAGCATCATTAATTTAAGCAACATGGAGGTTAATTTAGTTGTAGTGAGCTTTGTTCATGCAATGCATCCCTTGGAGCTTCGCAGCCTTTCCTCCTCATTGCAGCCCATGGAGGAAGCTCTGGGGCAGGGAATCTGCTGCTGTGGGTGTGTGGGGATGGCTGATATGGGCTGAGGGCAGTGAGGCAGTGCAGCAGAAAAAGCAGTGACAGTGATGTGGCTGCACGTCAGCCAGGGCTGAGCCTCATCTCTCAGAGAAGTTTATGACAACCTGCTGGCTAAGCTGGACCTTCTCAGACTTCAGTTTCCATTTTCATCTGCTGAAACTCCCCACTCCTGGTATAAATTCCCTTAAACACTTCAGTAAAACCAACCCCTTTCTTTTCCCTCTCACTCTGTTTTTATGTATGTAGCAACTATTAGAAAATGAGTTGGATTTTAACCTCATCCCAAATATTATGGGTCTTATCACTGAGAAGAAAGAATGTGCCAGTAGAAAACACAATGTGCTGGGCCATAACTGCTGCGCTGTAGGTCTCAACATTCATCTCTCTGAGGTAACAAAGCTGCCTGAAATTCCGTGCCATCCATCTGCTCTTTCAGAGGGGTGAAGGAGTTGATCACATTTAATTCCAGGAGGTGTTCAAGGCCAGCCTGGATGGAGCTTGGAACAACATGTTCTAGTGGAAGGTGTCCCTGTCCAGGGCAGGGGGTTGGAACAAATGAATCTTCAAGGTCCCTTCCAACCCAAACCAAGAACATGGGGCAACCCCCAATGTAGAGCCTGCACAAAATGCCTTTAAGGCCAATGCCCACAGTGGATACCAAATCAAAGACCTGGGTTTGCCAGGGAAATAACAGCATAGTGCTGCTCATAACTCTTCTATGCAGAAGTTTTTAAAATTGCTTTTTCAAAGGCTTGTTACAGAAGAATATAGCATGTGCAACAATGGGAGATCTGCTGGGAGATTGCCACAGTCTGTCCCTTCTGCATCACAACTCTACCAGGTGGTGCAGGATGCCTTCCTTGACCAAGTACCAGGCTTTTTTAAACCCCAGCCATTTCTGCTCCTTCCTTTGTTGTAGGTATTGAAAGTGAAATAATTCACAATTCTTTTGAGATATTTATTTATCCCTCAGGTCTGAAAGTGTTTGAAAGCAACTCCAGCATCTATATCACTGAATTGCTGCTTGTTTTTGTAAATGAAAGCCATTCAGTGTGATACAATGCCCAGTTATTATAGTTAGTCTTTCCATTATAATCATGGATTGCTGGGTTAACTCTTGACAACAACAACAACAAAAAAATTTTTGCAAGTAGAAGTGACTTCAAATATTGATTAAAAAGCATACAGCTTTGAGCATGCTTGTTTCCATTTATCACAACAATGATGGTGTGGCTATCTGGGATAGAAGGAAACTGCAAAAATATAATTAAAACACCAAGAACTAAAACTAGCCAGGAGAGGGAGTGCTTTGGGATGCAATAAGAGAGCTCACACATTTGTTTGCAGCCCAGGGCATAGGCTAAGCAATCTTCTGGTGTGGGTTCAGGAATGGTGGGTGATTTTACTGCAAGGGCTGAGCCAACTCCTGCTGCTCACTCTGCACCCTACCCGCCCCATGGCTTTGTGCTCCCATGAAATGAACGTGTAGCAGCTCCCAGGAGATCACAGTTCACAAATTGGCATATGAAAATTAACAGCTCTCTTTATTGTGTGGGTGGGGATGGGAGGCAGAGCTGTGTTGCCTGTCAGTGTATCAGTATAATTCACTCCAGCACTCAAGTGTTTTCAAAATCGGTGCTGGCCAGAGCTATACCAGCTTTTACGTGCCAGATTTCCACTGACTTCCCACCTTTAAAGCAATGGCACTTGAGAATTATGGAGACTATATCCAAGTGACTCATCAGGGCACAGGTTCAAGAGCCTGACTTGCTTTTGAAAATTTTAGTCCACAGGTCTGTAATAAAATAACATTACAAGCCACAATTATTTGCAGAGCAGTCAGAGTTTCTAGGCTCTATCCAGCTTTCTGTGGCCATGTACCCAACAGAAAGGGATTCTCATTGCACCTTTAGCTGTACTTGACACCCAGCAACACCCTCTCACCCAAACCATGACACTCTGGGCTCAGAGCTGCTCCCTGCTTCCTAGAGCATGAACTACAATCAGTAAAACATCCATGTTGTTTTGTTTAGTAGGACAAGCATTTAGCCATGACATAGCAAGTACATTTTTTCAAGTTTGAGAACACCTCAGAAGTATATGTATCTCACAAATAAAGAACTTCACAGAAAACCAGTAAAACAGAAGTATTAAGAATTATAAAGCCAAAATTTTAACATCTTCTAATGAGGTATGGCTCAGAACTGTTTGGGTAGAAAGGGACAGTAAAGACCACCTAGTTCCAGCCCCCTCTCATGAGCAAGGACACCTTCAACTGGACCAGATTGCTCAGGGCACTCTCCAGCCTGGCCTTGAACACTCCCAGGGATGGGGCAGCCACAGCTTCTCTGGGCACCCTGTGCCAGGGCCTCACCACCCTCACAGTCCAGAATTTCCTCTTAACATCTAATCTCTCCTCTTTTAGTTTTTAAACTATTCCCCACTGTCCTATTACTATCCTCCTGTGTAAAAAGCCACTCTCTTTTTTTATAAGCCCGCTTTTTAAGCACTGAAATGCCACAGTGAATAAATCTTTGCAGTTAATCACTTTCCTCAACCCTAATGGTATCCCTTAGTCAAAATCTCTGCAAGATCAAGGTAAATGGTTTTCTTATTTCTACTTTCTTGAAGCAAACCTGAATAATATTTTATTAGAACACTTCTAGAAAAATGCCTACATTTCTGAGATGGTTTGGCCAATTGCAGTGACGTTTCTGTCCAGTTGTGTCAATAGATGTTGTCTTGACATTAATGGAACTAAGTGATCAACATCAGTGAATCTGACAAGTCACGGAACAAAAATGTACAGTCAGAAGAGATGCATTTTGAGCAGATGTACTTGGGAAGATAAGGGAAGCAGTGGGGAGATCAACTACACCCTGCACAAGTCCCAGCAGTCCCACAGCATCAATGCCTGAGTTTTCCAGTAATTTACTATGGAACATTTTAAATCTTCTCACTTTCACAGATGACAGACCATGCAAATTGTCCATCCAGAGAAATGCTGTGCTTGCTGCTATCTGTACCAACAGGAGGAAGAGCTTGTGGATGGCTCAGTATGGGTCACTGTGTTTGTTGATGTACTAAAACTCTGTCCAATTTTTAACTGTAGGCATGGAGTTGTGCATACAAAACAACAGCCCCCCTAGAAATTGTCCATGCTAGTGGCCAGTTGAGCAGCTCATGGCTTGCCTATGTAAGGGGTGAAGTCTGAAAACACAGTAACCACATGCAATGTATATCAGAATAGGAGACACTCTCCATGTGTTCGACATATCAACATCTCAGTTATTTTAGAGAACCCCTAAACTCACAACTTTTTCTTTTCAAACTCACACAGGCTGAGAAGATAAAACAAGCCCTTTACAACATCTGCTTGGCTTGGTAGAAGTTAGCCTGGCCTTCCACTTCTCTGGACCAAATTCCAATTTTGTGTAAGGCAGACCAAGAGGAGCTGGGGTAACAAATGGCACACGCAAGAAAAACGTTCGCTGTATTTCAGTATGTCACCAAGTCCTGCAGGCATCATCTGGGCTGCACTCAGGGTAAACCACATTTGGAACAAGGATATCCAGAGTAACCACTTATTTAGGGGATGGTGCTGTGCCAAAAGTCCTGGGGAGGCTGGATTCATGCACAGATTGCTGTAGGCATGCCTTATACAGTGCAATGCCTGTATAAGGCATGCCTACAGATGCCTTATACAGGCATTGCGCTGTATAAACAAGAGAATTGGGAGAGATATTTGCACCAAATACCATGTCTCCATGAAAGAGAACAGTATATGGGATTACATTAAGTGTCTGATTCCTTTTGAGCACAAAATGAGAAGTTAATTGCCTTAATGCCTTCAGAGTTCCAGACTGATAGTTTTGTGCTGACTGTTGTAAACAGTGATTGCCAGGCAACAAACCAGGACTTTTAAATAAATCCCAATGAAGAAGTTTGGATCCCAAGCTTATGCTACAGAGTAATTTGAGTAGTTTTACAAAGACTTATTTCAAAATACCTTTTACAGGCAGCAACCTGTTAAAAGAAAAAAAGGCTGGTAGAGCAAAGCATATTCATCTTTCTGCCATGTATTTATTAACATTTTGGAAGCTGAGTGGAGAACTAAACTGAGGATGCATAATAGCAGTCTTTAAACAATTGAGTTCAAACAAAACAGATTTGCAGAAGGTCATGGTCTTCAGAAAATGCTGAACACTTTCCTCCGCAGGGGAAAGCAAGGCCCTGAAAGGTGTCACAAAGTGGACAACTGAAGTAATCACTCACCTGTGAAATTTTAGGCTATTATCTCCAATCATACCTTCAAGGATTGGATGCTGATAATTCACAGTCACTGAAATGAAATTCTCCAGTATGAGACATAAATGAGGGAGATGAATTATAGACTTCTCTGATAATGGAAAAATGAGCAGCATGTTGATCATATACACTAAAACTGCAAACTTGTTCAGCCTCACTGTAATGTAGAACATGTAGCAGGACAATAAATTACAGTGCTGCTAAACTCTGCTGTCATAGCCCTACAGAGAATGGGACTGGTGAACAGAATACTGCCCTTGCACTCAGAAGACCTGACTTTGGCTCCTGCCACTGGGTAACTCTGGACAAGTTTCATGTGTGCCTTGCCTGTCAGGATGAGTAGGAAAGGAGAAATGATGACAGGTTTGTGTCCCACTCTTGCACAGGGCCAGAATCAGAATCTCTTGGGATGTGTACTTGCTATTTTGTAAAATGCAATATATTCCCCTTTCAGTGGAGTCACCAGGCTGAGACAGCTCCTCCCCACATGCACAGAGCCTCTTTTGAACAAGCAGAGACTACAGTCCCTGTACACTTAAAACCACAGCCTTTCAGCCATCATTGGCCAGTTTCCTTCCATCAACCAGGACTTGCTTTGTACCCCTTGGGGCCTCCTAAAACATGAAGGTTTGATCAAAGCAGTACATATTCATCAAAGTCCCTCATGTGAAGAACACACTCTTTGAGCAGTGCTGCCTAAGCAGGGATTTAGAATTGTGCTGCTGCGCACATCTGAACATCAATAATAATGGAACATCTGAACATCAATAATAAATATGGAAAAGAAACATTTCCATGTGGGCTTTGAGACCTACCAATGCAATTCCAACAGCATTGGGAGTCACAGCAGATTGTCCAAATTTTGTTGTATTTTATATGAAACTTGCCCTTTGTGGTTTGTGTAAGTCCTCATGACCTGAGCACAGAACTAAGAACCAGAAAATGTAGACATAGCAGCTGAAGTGCAGGTGGGAAAAGATGGGGTATGCTATCAGCCAAGCATGAGCAGAGGAGACAGATGTGAGAAGAAAAAGCCTGGGAAGAAATCAGAAGGAAATTGCATGTGGCAGGGGTCAACCTGTCCATTAATGGTCAGCTAATAAGACATAGATAGTAAGACAATATGTATGTCCATTCATACTGAAATATTCAGGGGGAAAAGTTTATCTCATAAAGTAAAAGATAACATATAGTGGTCTAAAAGATGTAATCAAAAAGGAGAACAAAGCTTAGGAAGAACTGTCAGAAAGGAAATTTAAATAAAGCTGCTTAAACTGTTACCTAACTGAAAGCAATTAGGAAGATCTTTGAAGTCCTTGGAGGACTCAAAAGTTCAGAAGAGTTCTAATAAAGAGACTTGGATTTAGAACCTTTGCTGGAAAAACTAAAATTAACAGCCTCTTCTTTTCTTAAAAAAATTTGATTCTACAAAAATCCAGTTGAAAGGAATAAAACAAAATATATCTCCTCACAGCCAGGTACTTGTGCAGTATATACACAGTACAGTAAAGGAAGGTCACATTTGAATTTACACTGCAGGACAATGGACTTTTTTTTTAATATTTACTTTTTCATTGATTTCTCACATATGCCCAGATACCATTTTGGTCACTTCATCAATAATATAACAAAGAACTGAAAGAAATACAGAAAGGAAGGGTCAACGCCTTCTCTTCTGATGTCTCCTCTACTGCCATAACCTTCCCTGGGACAAATTCAGAAATTCAAATTACAGGAATTATTCCTATTTATAGTTGGCCTGATGATGATCCTTTACATTCAAAAACAAAGCAAGTCACAGAAATCACACCAGTGTTAATTCCCAAACTACCCCTCTCAACCACTGCTAATCAGTTCATTGATTCACTCTCAAGCTACATGACAAATTCAGCCTGACAGTCCACAATGGGAGAAAGCCTTTTAGTTAACCAGCTTTGACAGCGGGATGGAAGCCTTGTAGCAGTGTTGGCCAACCATTGAGTTGTTGCCACTTTAAAGCATTCCCTCTGGGAAATTTCAATTACCCCTTTCCTCAATGATTTTCTTTTCAGAGTAGTCTTTAAGACTTTAGAAATAGTTATAAATAGGGGAAAGCATAAACGACAGTCTTCTGGGAAATATGGGACAGGGGCAAAATCCTGTCCCAAATCCTTTCTAATAAGTTGCTTTTGAGAGTTCCTATGTGACACTACAATCTCAGGACTGAAAGATGCCCAAGAACAGCCCAATCTCACATGGAAGCCTAATTTTCTTTATCAGAAACATTTGGATTGCTCAGATTGAGGTAGATACCAGCATGAGGGCCAAAGCTGAAGAGTTTGCTAAAGATTTCAAATTCATGGGAAGTGTTCCTCATATTCAGTTCACGTGTATGTAAATGAAACACCCAAAGCTTCAATCCATTTATGAAGCTCCCCAAAGCTCCCTGACAGTCTGGAGCTGCCTCTTGTCTAGGTTATGTGGGTCAGAAAGCCCCTGGCTGTGTCTCTAAAACACTCATGGATGCTTGCCATAAAAAGTGTGCAACATGTTCACTTGGTGCCCCAGTCACATCAGTGGGAGCCTGGCAGACACCCTGAGAACACCTGCAGAGACACTGTCCCCTCAGCACAGCTGCAAAGGTCTCCACTCATCCTTCTGTCACAGTCCCTTGTTTTTACTCCCTAGGCTGTAAAGCTCTGGCCCTGGCAATGGCAAGTCAAGAGCTGCCAAACTCTTGTAGCTGTAGTGACCTTCACCTGTCCACCCTTTGCAATCCAAGATGCTCCCTTTCCTTTGTAGAGGAGATAAAGGCTGGTGAAGTTACATCTTCTAGGCTACTACTAGGTCTTCCCCTCCAGATGTGCCAGATTACCTCTCTGCTCTGATGTTTTACTTCAGACCTTTTCCTATGTGATTTTTAAGGTGACTGGAAAGCAATCTTGATCTCATGGTTGAGCTGCTGCCTCCCTCAGAGCTCAGAAGCCAGATAATTCATTTTCCCTGCAGATATGTGACCTACTCCATAGATACTGGATGACCAGTTATAGAAAATTGCACTTGACAAGTGTCATGAGTGGCTCGTGTCATATCCCCAGCTCCAGCACTTGAAAGAGCAACAGTGACTCCTTTGGAATTTCCAGAAAGGTAAGTTTATAAAGATTGTTGCAGACTGCTTGGTCCCAGACTTCTTATCCAACTCCTAAAGCTAAGTCAAGGGTCAGCCAGTGTCTCTGCACTGGTTGCATTAGGGAAATTAGGGATTTCATGGTTTGTTCCACAGGAAATTCTAGGTTAGGGTTAGATTTGGGGTTAGTGTGGGGTCTCAGAAGCTATGTGTTCTTGCTGGTTGGATGGGCTGAACTAGAGTCTGCTTGGCTACCAGTTAACCCTACAGTCATGTGTCTGTCCTCTGAGCTTCTATATAAAGGAATATTCACCATGTGGAGGACGAAAAAAAAAATTAAACCCCCCATGAATGCAGAGCCTGGTCATACACAGCCAGATCACACATCCCCAGATTGCCAGGGCTTCAAAGACATCAGTATCAGGGTGTTCAGGGGACATGGCAAGGCAGAGACAGGGATGAGGGAAAGGCAGGCTCCTGAAAAGCTGATGGTGATGGTGCATCCCCTGATGGTGATGGGAATGGGAAGCTGGAGGCTGGACCAGCTTCAGCCTTCCAATCACTGCTGGGAGGGAGACACGAGCCTAGGGCAGTTCTGAGAGAGGGGGAGCAAGGAGCATCAGCTCTAATTGGCTGATGTATACGTGAGAATGTACTAAGGGTCCATACATACATAATTAATGTTAAATTAAGCAGATATTTGTCTGTCCATATGCAGAAAGCAGGCATAGAGGCTCATAACACACATAATTGCTATGGAGGAAGAATGACTAAATGCACATAAAATTTGTGCTGCTCATAATTAATTAAATTCCCACTAAGACTAGCTGGAGGCTTTTCTTCTGCTTAATGGCACATTTATAAGCATTTTTCTACTTACGGCACTGCCCTCTATAAGGCTGGATGGTAAATTTCCAAAGAGCAAAGGAGAAATACATGACACCTAATATATACATTAGGAAAAATTGGTTCCTCTGAGGCATTTGAGCTCATTTTCTAGTCATGTGGATTGGCTAAAACAAATTACCCACGAAAGAAACACGTTTTCCAACTCAAAATGGATAAATACCAAATAACCACTCAGAAAGTGCATGAGGACTCACTAGCTGAAGCAAACAGTTAAGTCCACCTAAAGGTAAAGCTCAAAAAATTTCCAGAAAAAAAAATCTGGGTTATAATGCACAGAAAATATATTAATATGTATGCTAGGCACACAAAATATATTAATTATTTTAATTAAAAATTAAATAGGATTTTATCCTTATTTTGTTCAGACATTTTCATACAATTCAACAAAAATAAAAAAATCACTGAAAGCCTTCACCTCTTTCATTGTCTCACATCAACAACATTTATGGTTATCCAGCAGCTTACACAGGCTTTAGACTTTACAGACTTCAGACATTTTACAGACTTAAAACCCAAAGGTTAAATCATGATCAGAACTATGCAAAAAACACTCCCTACTCCCCACCCACCTGACACTGTACACCAGAGCTGGCAAATTATGAGGACAAAACACCCTGATTTTGTAGTCTTACACCTACTAAGTTTGAAATACAGGCTCAAGGTGCTGCATGGTGTCACTACCAAACAGCAAAGGGACGTTAAAGAAGAGCTTGCAGGACCCACAGTGTGCCATCAGCGTGAGGCAAAATACACAGAAGTTACTAGAAACTGTTTATGTTAGTGCCAACCTGAGAAAAATGAGAAAGTAAACAATCACACTCATCTCAAACTCAGTCTGAATAAATCCCTTTGCCCTTAAGAGATTAAAAAGCCAGTGCCCAAAGGTCACTGGTTTAATGGGCTGCTGTAATGTAATTGATACTGTCAGCCCCAGACACAAAAATCGCAGGTCAGATCCCCAAAACATAAAAAAGGATTTAGTATCACAAGATTAGACTTTAATATAATTGAAGGCTTAATTTTAGCCCTCCAGCTTTTAATCTTTTGAAAATAACATTTCCAAGCTCTTTTCCCTGGCACTATGAAGGTTAAAATTTTACTTTCCTTTAAAAATAGAGAAGTATTTCTGTCATTCCAGCTGTAATTGCAGAGAAATTACAGCCATCCTATAAAAGTATGGTTAATTACTAGTGTAATTATTGTCAACCAGCATCAAACTAGACTAACCTGACAAAAGCCTCATAGCACTCTTGTCAGAGTTTTAAAGAAAATCAAAACAAAAACAAACCTCAAACCCTGTCAGGAGACTAATGATAAAATCCCTGGAGCTGACAATGCTGGCACATAGCACAAACAACAAAATACATTCAAATGAAAGTGTGTGCAGACTGTCTGCACACTGGGTAGGAAACATGAACAAAACATGTTTTTTACAAGAACACAGGACTGATTTCTTGTTGATACTAATGCACCAAGAATAGCAGCAGATGGGCAGTAGAATTAATTTTTCATCATTCTCCCCAGATTTCTGAGGGTCCAAGGAAGGAGAATAAGTGCAGCAGCCCCATAAAGTCAGATTTTCCCTCATTCCTTTTTGTAGCACTACAAGCAAAATAATTGAAATTATGAGATTTTACTACATGTACTTAGGACAAAAAATTTTTACAAAAAGTGAAATATAGTGATAGAAATTAACAGAAATTTCCCTCCTTGAAATGACAGAGCATTCATGCGATGAAGTTTAAAATGGCACAGCATCATGGTGAGCAGCTACTGCCAAAAGTAATATTTATATTACTTTTTAGTATTATTTATATTACAGTCCTCTGCAGCTCACACAGTGGTATCCAACAGATCTCATCTATGTGAGAAGTAGCCTGCCTGGGGATGGGGTCTGCAGACACATTCTGGAGTCACTGTTATTTGGGACACTCAGAGTCCTTGGACATACTTGGTTTCTCAACAGGATGTCCAAATTGTTGACCCTCTCTGGATGCCTGTGAGAACATGCCCCTGAAGAGCCCAGCAGGCTGCTGGATCTCTGCCTTCCAAAGCCTGCTCATTTGTGATCCATTTCTTCACTAATTCAGCTATATTAAAATTACACACATCTTTAAAAATAATGTTATCTACTGCTGGGATGATGATCAAGAAGCAACATTAAAGCCTCTGTACATTGACAAAAAGCCACATAACAGAGTTGCAGAAGTGGCAATTTTTAGTGACAAATGGAAACTTACAGGGTCTTAATGATTCAACTTGTCAGACACACAGAGACACGAGGGAAGCTTGGACCACCCAGACAGACAGTGACTGCTGATTCCAGGTTGGGAACAGGGACAAGACAATTTAGGAATATCTGAGAGATCTGGAGTTGCTAAGTGCAACTCTTCCGCACATTTCTGCAGGGCTTCTCCTTCCCTAAAATAGCCCAGAAATTAATGACCTGGTTAATGCCTAATCATTATCTAATTTCATTTCTTTCAGAGATACTTAATTTTATCCTTCCCCCAGCTTTTCCTAGGCAGTGCTTCCATGCTGGGCTGTTGAGGGAAGTGACTCCAAATTTCAGCCCAGGTGCCAAAGCACTAACATGGACTGGAGCAATATGTTCCTTTGAAGCAGCAAATTCGTATGAATTAGAGCTAATAATGAACTACAATCTCTCATCAGCATATTAAGGAAGTTTGTTATAGCACAGAGTCCCTGTGTGATGAGCCCACCAGTATCTGCTGCATGGTCCCAGCTCAGTTATTGGGGACCCAGGTCTCTAACTGGGGCTGGCCAGGTCTCTAACTGGGGCTGGAACATTGACCTTCTGTCTCACTTTAGCAGCAAGAAGGGCATGAAAGTGTTGATAATTCTCCAAGAACTCCACTGAAAACTATCCGTGTCCCAATGCTGTGATGTGACACCTAACCAAGAAGTTCAGGGAGGTGCACGATTGGACTCCAAAATAAATCCTTCTCAGAGAAGGATTTGGCTGCATAAGCTTGAAGAAGGCATAAAGACAAACATGGTGATGTAAAGAAACAGAAAGTAAATTAGGAAAAAGAACAAGTAGAGAGAAGTATGAATAGATGTCTGATTTAGACAGGAGGGAAACTGAAGGCTTTTTCACAACACCCAAGGATGGTTCTGAATACATTTCTCCATGTCGAGCATTTCAGTTTGTCACCCCCAAGCCTCTTTCACAAGCCACATCAGACATTAAAGCTTTTCCCCTCTAAAAATGCTAGGCATCTCTGCAGGGAAAAATGTTTTGAATGTCAAGAGAGAGTACTATAAAAACTCCAGTTGAAACTGCTACCATTTCCCTTTTAATATCACTCATTAAAAACATCTGCATCAAGAATTAAGGGGGACCATTATTTTCATGCTGTATGCAATTTTGAAGTTTCAGGTGACCATTCCATGGAATGTAATAAATCTTCTGTGTCTGTGAGCAGTTGATATGGTTTATTTTAATGGCCACAGTTAAAGGTTTCATGGGATCAGGCCACAACCAAATCTCTTTATAATAATTCTTTAGGCTACTGCATAATTTATAGCCCTTATGCACTTTTCATGATCTAATTTACCTTCCTCTTAAAATATTTTGTAAAACCAGTGTTCCATTTATAATGATATATATCCCATTATAAAATATACTCACTCCTTTGTTACCAGAATAGCATTTTATGTGTGTAAACCAAGGGGCATTAGCATATGCCAGAATTACTCTCCCAACTCAATGATATACAGAGCATAATGGAATTATGAACAATTTGGTTCACACTGTCAAAAATATAAATGCAGTGAGATTTTAATAACAGGCCTGCAAATAATGTTTCATAAGAAAAGCATATTTTTGTAAATTAGGTTTCCAAAAAAAAGAGTGAAATCTATTTGTGAGGTAATAGAAGACAAAGGAAGGAGGCGTGGAATCAGCTACAGGAATTGTGATCCTGTGCTCATCATACATAACTACCCAGAAGGGAGAGAGAAAACTCACTGGTTTCACCATCAGTACTGCTCCAAGACAGAAGGGAATGAAATGGCCAAAAGGCTGTGGGAAAAAGTTGCAATTTTTGAACCATAATGTCATTATGTTTGGAAAAGAACTCCAAGACCAGCAAGTCTAACCTGCAAGGATGAAGGAAGATGCATCAAAAATAATCATACTAACAAACTCAATGTTTTGGACTCTGTTTAACTAAAATGTCAGAAAGTGTTTCTCTCTAAAGCTGTCAGCAAGTGAACTCTCTGAGCTCCTGCAATTCAAGTTCTTTCTACCCATTTCAATGGTATTTAACCATACCTAACTTAAACAGGATTTTGCTGGCCTTGACACTAAATAAGTTTCTCTGCCCAAATCATAGTTTGCTCTAAAGGCATAAGGATAGTTCAAGAGATACTCCAGCACTTATTTTTTACCCCATACCTGGTCTTCCTTAAAGAAAATCTCTCATTCACTTCAGCATGTAATATATTTTCCTTGTAGGAAAAGTTGTGAAATGTAATTTTCTGATGTTACTGCAATATGGAAAATATTACACCACTTGTCAGCCACAAGTCATTAAATCAACAGAGGGCTGAACAGTAGTTCCATCTGCAAGGTTCTGTATATTTGCATGTACATATGGTGGCTGTCTGGCTGGAGATATTTGTGATACTGTAGATTTCATTTTTATCAGAGTATATTCCAAAGTTTGTTTCCTGACAAACCTGCACAAATCAGGCACTACAGAGTTAGGCTACATTTACTTCCAGAAATTCAAACTCTGAGCTCTATTACCTACATAATCATGGAAACCAAGTATCAGCAACAGCAACTTACAAAGTTGTTATTTCCCTTTCTTTATTTCTTCATTTACTTATGCTTTACTACATCAACGTTACCTAGTGCCTGGCAAAAACACAGCTATATATTCAAAGATTTTCACATGCCTCACATATCAGTGACTGACTATAATAACGTTGTCACTTAATATTTAACATAGTATCAAAGAACCTGTGCACTTATTCCCATTTTGTGTATCACGAAAGTGAAATAAAGGAATTTTTACTGGGTTTCCAATAACTTTTCTATAATTGAATGTTTGGGCCAGAGTCAAGAACAGAATCCAAATTGCTTCATTTGCAATGTTAGGTTCTGAAAGAGGCCCATGTTTTATCTCAGAGCAGTTCTCCTGGCAATCCCTAATGTCTTGCAGGAGTACCTGCTGCCTTTACCTATTTCAAAGCCAGCAAGAGGAATGCTTTAGTTTTAAGGGAGCTGGATGGGAAAGCATTTATTTCCTCCCCTCAGGTATGTGCACGTGCTCTGACAGCAGGAAGATTCGGGTCTGTTATTCCTTTCCCTCTTAGGCTCTCTGAAAAGCCAAGCTAACTCCAATTTACAGTAGCTTGCACTGATTCAATAACCCATTCAGAGCCAAGACAGTGACTATTATCTGCACAACAGCTGCTTTGATACAACCAAAAGGCTGTACAACAATAATCCAAGGATACATGCTCTGCTAAGTTAGATTTTCCTCCCATAGCCTCTGGACTAGAGGCTACAATACAGCATTTCCCAAAGTCATCTAATACAGAGAAACACAAATCCCATCTGCAGCTGCTCCACCAAGTAATGACCAAGACCTGTAAAGACACAGCATTTACCAGGTGCTTTTCTGCTTGTTATGGGAAAAAGAAGAAGAAGGAAAAAAAGAATACTTTACACCTATACTTAAAATGCATCTCGATTTCTGGAGGGTTACTGAGCACAAGACTGCATATTGCATTTGGCAGTGATAAAATCAAACTGTCATTGCTACTGGAGACTGAACACAGCTCATATATATCTCTTACCTTTTAAGCCCATTTTATCAAAGCTGTAGCACAAATAAAGATGAATAGTATCTCTCTCTAAGCCAGCACAAACCCACCCCTCAATCTAGCAGAAACCACACAATACTTATCACCATTTCACAGGATCCTGTTTAAGCTTATAAATACTTTTTTTTATTATTTCCAGATTTCATTCAAGATTTTTGTTAAATCCTTTTGACAAAACTTGCTGGTTTTACCTCTCCCTATCAGTTTAAGATTTGTATTTGTTCTTAACCACAAAGTTGCCTGTAACACATAAAAGTGCTGTCTGTGCTCAGGCTCGGAAGCACCTGTCAAATTTTGTACAGAGCCAAGAGCTTTGATTTCCTGAGCAGCAGCAAAAAGATTTAAGGCACTGAAAATTACTAAAGGCTTAAGTCCACCATCCTATCAAACATTTAAAAAGATTAAGTCTGTTTATTATATACTTTTTAAAAAACTTTCAATCTGTTTAAATAAATAATTCTCAGTAGACAACACATGCAGTGTAAAGGGATAACTGATCTTGGGTCACACTGCTTGACTCAGGTCCTCAGCCTGGGCAAACTGCTGATGTTCCTTTTACATTCAAGGTCTAGAGGGGTGGGAAAAAAGCCTTATATCCATTACTGGTTTTGCTGATTCTGTACCCAGGTAGATTTTTTGTTAGTTCCTTGGCTTTTCACCAATGCTATTTAAGCAGAATAAAAATATAAAGACCCAGCCAAGAAGTGTGGGAAGCTGAATGGCTGCCTTCATCCTTCTGGCCTCCTAGGCCACATTTCCATTTCGTGCATGGATAAGAGAACCTAAACCTTCAAAAAGCTTTCATGTCTGAACTACCTTCACAATCAGGGGGAGATAATGAGTTTTACAACTCTCACTGGTTGTAGCCTGGGCTCTCCTGTGGAGCAGAAATCTTCAAGGGATGGCCATAGAATCATTGATTCTATGATGATTCTATGAATCCATAATTCTATAGATGACCTCACAGGCTTGTTCCAACCTCTTGCCATGGGCAGGGACACTTTCCCCTATCCCAGGTTGCTCCAAGCTCCATCCAGCCTGGCCTTGAACACTTCCAGGGATGGGGAAGCACAGCTTCTCCAGGCACCCTGTGCTGGGGCCTCACCACCCTCACAGGGAAGGGTTTCTTCCTAATATCCAACCCAATTCTGCCCTTCAAATAGAATTTGAAGCCATTCCCCCTTGTCTTGCCACTCCAGGCCCTTGTCTGAAGTCCCTCTCCTGTTCTCCTTGAGGCACTGGAAGACTCCAATATAATGAAGAACAAAAGAAAATGCAGATTAAATCAGCCCAGGTGTTCCCCTCTGCTGGAATTAGGAGAGCTTCAAGACCTGACCCCACAGAACTGCATCATGTTTTCAGTGCCTTTGAAAACAGGAAAATCCCAGTCTTGATCTCACACAGATACTGCTGACCTCTCCAGAGCTGCTGCCCCTGCCACCAGCTGAGATGAAACTTTCTTCATTCCTGGTCGCTCTTCAGACTGCTCCTCAGCTTTTCAGAAAGATAGCTGAAACTGCTTGGAAATGTTATATTTATGTATAACAAACTGTTTATCCATACCTGAGTGACAGTCCTACGCCACTCTGTACTGAATCATAGTAACAGCAAAGTCCTGCTGTACGTATTTTTCACAACAGCTCAACACCAACAGGAGAGCCCTCACTACACCTACCTGCCACATTTCTGCTGTGGAAAGAAAGCAGCAGGCACAGAACAGATAAGTCTATGAGCAATTACTTATTTTCAAGAACATTTATTAGATTTCTACATGTTAACTTTGCCTGATGGGCTTTGGAGGAGGGGTGGCATAATTCTAAATCAACAGCAAGATCACATAATGTTTTATGGGTTTTTAAAAAATCCCTTTTGTTACATTTTTTTGCACATACATCTAGAGTTTCTATATATATTTCCAGTCTATGTTCATTGGTATTTATGTTTATAGGTAGTATGAAGGAGATATTTCTAATAGAAATTGGAAACACAAAACAGGAAATTTAGTCTCTTTAGAAACCAAATGAAATAGAGGAGGAAAAGTAACATCTGAGAATGATTTTCTTACCTACCAGCTCGGGAAACTGCAGGACATTGAACAGGTATGGAGGGAAAGTGGGTGACAAAGTTCACCAAGAGAAGCAGATTTGATCAAAAAAAGGCAAAGAAAATCACTTGGGTTTAGAGACAGCTCAGAGGTACACAGGGATGGACCTGGACACTGTCACACTGTCACTACCAAATACACTTGGCTTGTGCATTGGTGACAGCCATAGTAGACAGAGACATCTAATAGCAATTTCTCTTTGAATGTTGATATTCCAGATGGCATTTCTCCCAGAGGTTTTGAGCTTTCTTGACTACTTATATTAATTTATACTTGTGCCTGCAAGCCCAGAATTATAGAATCACTGGATATGCTGAGTTAGAAGAGACACATTGGGATCATTGAGTCCAACTCCTGACCCTGCATAGGACTCTGCAGGAATCCAGTCCTGTGCCTGAGAGCATTGTCCAAACAGTTCTTGAACTCTGGCAGGATTGGTGCTGTCACCACTTCCCCAGGGAGCCAGTTCCAGTGGCCAACCAGCCTCTGGATACCTTTTCCTGATACCCAGCCTGAACCTCCTCTGACTCGGCTCCAGCCATTTCCTGGACTCCTGTCACTGGTCACAAGAGTGAGGAGATCAGTGCTGACCCACTGCTTCCTCTCGTGAGCATACTGGAACCACCTTCTGGTTTAAGCAGGACACAAACTCGGCACAAACTGAGGTGGAAATCCCTGTAAGATACAATTTCTATCTCCCTTTCCTTAAGGGTGAAAGAGAAGTGGAGAGGGAAGGAGGGTGAAAGAGAAGGAGCAGATAACAGGGAAGTTATGGATGATGGTGGTGGATGAATACAGTCTCTAAATCCCAAAGGTTCATCTCAGGGAACAAAAAACACCAATTATGAGGAAAATAAAAAAGATTGCATGTATAAAATCACACTTAGTGGTATGATCACTCCCATTATTTCTTTATCAAGATGCTCCATCCAGCATCTGCATCTTTTCTCTGCTCTATAGCTGCAAGTTTTATTGCAAACCTTTCATAGTTGTATATACCTGCTAAAAAGGGGGAAAAAAAAACCCCAAAAACGCTTCCATCTATCTCCTGTGGTTGATAACTGAGAATGGTTTGATACTGAGAAAGCCCAAGGCAGACCCAGCAGTGCTGCATGGATGCAGCCCAGGCTGTCAGCACTTGTTCTGTCTGGGTAAGAAACAGCTTCTCTCTCATTTCATGTCTGCTTGCTTACCAGGAGCTGGATGCATTAAAGGCAAAAGTCCTTTTATTACCTGCTCATCTCTCACTCCCATTTGCTTCTCACACAGAAGATTACCTCTTTCAAGATGTTCTCTCCCACTTTTGTTCTCTGCTGAGCTACTGCTTGTCAACACATTTATCTGTTTGCTGCTTTCAGTCAAATAAGTAAAAAAAAAGAAGGTAAAAAAGGAGGAGAAGGAGAAGCTTTGGTGTAGGCACTATATTTGTGTAGCTGGAGAGGGAAACATTGTCAACTGTCAAGGGATCTAATTTGTCAAATAAAGGGATAAATGAAACAGGAGCATTTGCATGGATCAGCTCCTCCTGATGCAGATGCAGATTTGGCCCATCTCCCACCTGTGCTGGCTCCAGCTGCAAACATCTACACACCCAGTTATAAAGGTGGTGGCTGTTCTGTAGGGCAGAGATCTCCATAGGTTCAAGGTCTACACCATGGTTTGGGAAGCACCAAAGTCTTGCATGGCTCAGAACAGCTCCCAGCCTCATCAGAACTGCTCTTATGCTCAATAGAGGTAAACCTCTTGTATCTGTGCAACCTGAGACAGCACCAGGCTATGGGAAAAATTGGGAATTGGGCTCACATCCCAAATAGCTTGGCAGGCAGTTTTGAAGCACTGGCCTTTACCTTGGACTTTTCCAACAGATACAAAGAGGGTTTTTTCAGTTTTCAAAATCCTTTGGGAGTATTCAGAGATAGTTATCACAGATATTCATTGCTGAGTCATGCTAGGAATCTTCACCAGAACCAAATATTCATGTTTCCCATTCATTAATTAATGCTAATGATAATTTAGCAGTCCCTTGATCTGACACACTTGTCTCTATACCCACAGTTCTGCTCTCACCATCTCCCCATCTCTGCCTCCCTTCCCACGCTTGTCTTGGTGTTTGTGGTTCTTTTTCCCATCTCTGTGTGGTACTGACAGGCGCTACGGATACGCTTGAATTTGTGACAACCTTGTTAAATCAAAACAAATCACTTCTTACATTCAGAGATCCACTTCACTGAAATAAACAGGGAAGTGTTTTCCTGTACAAATCCTGGTAGCTGCACCACTCTCGATGCCATTATTTGCATTAGAAGGAACACACAGGAGCAGCCTCTCTCAGCAATGATGAGCTTCTTCTACTGCCTGTGCTACAGGGCACCACAGAGATGAGATGAAAAGCTGTTTTAAAGTTGTCTAAAAAATACCAACCCCAAATAATTTTTCCAAGTTTGCATTAAGGTTTTTACAAGTTCATATTTTCACTTCAGCTCAGTTGTTCTTATTTGATTCCAGCTGATTTGTTAATCTTTAATTAAGACCTCTTGGGCAAAAGGAAGAGACAGAGCAAGAACACATGTTTAAATAGATAAGGGAAACTAATACATGGGTTGGAATATTGATCACTGAGGTTTTAATTCATTTAATATTGATAGAAATAACACTCACAGAAATGGCAAGAAAGTGTTCTTTTATAGAAGGCTATTAATGATGAAAATCACACAGAGGGAGATGGTAGAAGCAAAAGGTGCTTCAGCCACAGTAATAAAAAAGCAGTGACTCCAGTAGGAGATGGACTAAGCCCTAATTGATGCAGTACATGCAGAGAGCACAGCACATAATTTCAATATTGTCTTGCCAGGCTACCCAACAGATACTGAGCAGACACCAGCATCATCTTCTTTAATGCAATATTTATCAAGAAGCTATATTTTTCAAAGGAGATATTTATTGATGTCTTGTTTCCTGGCTGAACTGCAGCATGCAGATGTTGTATATATTTCAAGGAGAACGTCATCATTATGAAATAGGGCAGAATGTTAACTCTCTCTTTTTAATTAATCTTCAGTTGTTTGTGGTTTGCACCACTCGTCACTGTGAACTGTCACCTCAGAAGCTCCTGTCTCAGGGCTGGATAAATTCCCTTCCTACTCTGCTTCCTTTGAGTAACTCTGAGCACGCAGGTCAAAATTCATCCTGAGAAACAAGCCAGCAAAACGCCTATGCATTACTTGCCTTCTCCAAATACAGTGTTTTGAGACATAAGTGATGAATTGGGCATGCAGTGACACTCGGCACTGGGGCGAAACTCACCCCTTGTGATGAATTGCCTCCTGGAGAATTTTCTGTGATGGTTATCATCAGCCATGGTTCCTTTCCTCGTACTTGCTGCATTCCAGCATGAATCCTGACACAGTTAAGGGATGACGTCAAGCAGATTTCAATACTCTCTGGACCTTGATCTCTTTGTTCTTTATTTACATAAAAAGTGTGGTTATTAGAATAGCCAGGATGAAAGTTTTTTTAAACCCTGATTATTCCCAGAGAAACCAGGAAGAGCATGGAACAGACTGTATTATGAGTTTTCTTTCTTTCAGTTTTTTAAATAAACTCAGTTGTTTATCCTTCACAGCTTCAGGGAAGGTCAGGAAGGCCCAGACAAGTCAATAACAACAGGCAGGTGTGCAAGGGGTATGTCCTGCAGACATAGACATGCTATCAGCTTTGTAGCTGGTAGAACACGTAGCAAAACAAGTTCAGGATTTTCAGATAAGTTCTTTCCAACCTACATTTTTTGCCTGGATCAATTAACAAATTTTTGATGCGCCAATGTGTATGCTTCCTAGTACGTAATCAAAATTCTAATAATTCCCTTACATTTTTGTGGTTTTAACTTGATCAGTTCCCAAGGGTTTCCTTCCACTTATTGTCTACCTGCTGAAAGAAAGCTCTACTCTTCAGTGTTTGTGAAATTGTACATGGCAGGCAAAGAAAACTGAAAGGGACCAGTGAGAAGCTGAATCAGAATGGGTGAAGGAGGTAGGAGCTGTCAGCAGTGAAGTAAAACAATAATTGAATCTTAAAAGCTCAGTGCTACAGTGCTATAACTGATAATAAAATGTTCTTTTAGTTGTCTCAGTAGTCTAAATTTTTGCTAATCAAGTTTGATTTCAATAGGCTTAAAAATAGAAACTTACAATAGACTTCAGAATAAGCAACATATTAAACAGTAACATTTATGCATTTGCAATGATCTGCAGAAGCTGATACACACTGGCAGTTAGTCAGTAATTTTCAGCCAAAGGTCACAGACTACAAAATTATTATGCTGGGAACCTCTGAACCTATTAGTGAAATGGAATTGGGTTCCCTCCACTTGTGCACCTCTTGTTCTACCCTCATGCTGAGGACACAAAAAACCAATGAGCCACTTAACAACATTTCATTGCTGAAAGGATTTTAGGGAGGATGAGGAAAACTACACCTTAGGAGCACCATGGGGACACCTGGGCAACACCACAGGGGACATGGGCTGCAACCCACCACCCTCTCCTAAAGCACTTCCAGAAAGCAGGGCCCTGCTCCTGCACATGGGTTGGCATCTGGGACTGCCTGGATAGAGTGGGAATCTAATTGACCTGCTTGGGTACACATGAAAAATGCAGTGGGATGGATGTCTGTGTGCCAAGAGAGGGATGCAATCCTGGGTGTTGCTTAGCAACTCTGTACATTCACTCCATGGACTGCTGATGGTCACAGAATGACTCCACCACACAGGGCTGCTCTGCAGAAGAGTAAATACCATTTTCATCTGTGACTGGTTTTTCACAGATCCATAAAAATTCATGAAAGCACACACTTTTATGCATTTGACTTCTCACAGCTGGGGAAGTTTACAAATCTTTTACTCCAACACGAGAAAAAGGAAGACAAACTTTGTCTCTGAAATGATGGTGCAAGCCTGAGGCTTTGCTCTAAGGATAACACCGGAATTTTGTGGCAAGTCCTTGTGAAAAATCTTCAGTCTCAGAATTGAAACCTGGAATTCAAAAATCCAGTGCAATTATTCTTGATGTTCCACTCATTCCCAATCAGAAAGATGCAGCTGAATTCCCACCCTCTCTGGCATACACAGAGCACTAGTGGTGTTACACAAGTGTTATCCTGACCAAAATCTTCCCCTCCAACCTCAACACAAGAATTTGGCTGTCGCCTCTATCCACTCAGTTGGAATCCATCAATAGCTGTTGCAGAAAGGGAAGAAAATGCTATTTATGTGATGTGCGCTTTCTAAACTTGCATTTTTCAAGTTCATTACGTCCATCAAAATGAACAAAAAAAGAACTACAAGTTGCCTTTGGTAAATATTTTGGACCCCATATTATTACAGCACCTTCTCCAGCTACACAAACATCTGCCATTCTCATGGACCATCTCAGAAGTCTCCTACCAACCTGGATTGTGCATTACATTTCATCCAGCCTCTGCCAGACATCATCCGGGAGGAGCAAATCTCCCTCATGTTCCATTCAAAGCTGAACGTCTACCACTGAAGCAAAAACTTATATTAAAGGTTAAAACAACACACACCAGGACAGCCTGTGCCCCTTGAGAGGGAAATGTCTGCCTGAATTCAGGTTCATAGCCAGGCCTTGTTCCATTTTATTACAAAGGCTTGAAACCAAGCACAGCATAAATTCTTTCAGTAAGGGCCCTTCTTACTCAAAGAACAAGGTCTTCCTCATATTTTCTAATTTTGTTCATTAAAACAAACATAAGAGCAATTAAATCAAGGGTTATTTAGGTATTATTGAGGGGGAGAGATTAAAGATATTTTGTTGTAATGACTTAATTTGGATAGGAAAAAAGTGAAAAAACTGCAACCTCTGTAAGTTTTTGAGAGAGGTGACTGTTTTCTAGGTGTCATTTAAGCCCTCTTCTAATAGCATTCTGTGAGAACAAATTCAGACTAGAAGAGAAGAACAAAAGTTAAAATAAATTTTAGGAAGAGATCTGGAAACTTTGTTTCTATTCTCATCACTTGTTAAACTCGGTGTCTAAACAGGAACAAACCCCCAAACCAGAGTATTGCTGTCTTCCATCAGAGGATTCAGTAACAGTTATAAAGGACACTGAGTACCAACCACACATGGAAACCAAGAACTAATTGCTGATCCAATGAAAATACTAATGACAAAAACAATTAATTAGAATCTCAAGTTAAAATTATGAAACAAGTTATTATGAGGTTACCAACTCCAAGTTGACCACTTAAAGCGTTTCTCAGAGCAACAGCTTGCAATTCCAGGGAAAACAAAAATATGCAATACTAATATACCAAAATTTAAATGAAATATTTTCACTTCATGGATAAAAATGGTTTAGTTGCATGGAAACATTTGAGGTTTTTCTTCAAATGTATTTGCAATTTCTAATTTTTCATTAACTTTGACACATCAATCTTCTATAGAAGAAAAATGCTAAACTTCAGATAGTTCTTATAAATAACACAGTGTACATACACATTCTATTGTAAGACTGACAACTGTTTTTTACTGCAAGGTTCACTGTCATGCTCCTCTTTTTTTCTTATTTCTTTTCAGTGCAGAATTATATTCATACCATCCTACATCCCACAGTGCTGAAAACACCAGTAACTCTAGGCCAACAAACAATCCTTCACAACAAAGCCCTGGAACGAAATGGTCATTTTTCCAGTCACAGGCTGAAAACCCTTGTACCAATAGGCCATATTTAGTTTGTGGCCTCAGTCTCTTGCAGGAGATACGAATAGAAACGTTCAACAAGCCAGGTCTGCAATGGAGTGCATGACCTTTTCTTTGGCTCCTCACTATTGTGACAGACACAGGAAACAGTTTCCTCCTGCTCCGGGCTACAAGAGTTCAGAAACCTCTAAGGCAGGACAGTGGCACATTTCCATGTTTCTGTTCCATTGCCTCTCAGTTTCCCTAAGTCCATAGATACCAAGAAGCACATTTCTCATACCAAATCACAATATACACTCACAGGCAGATGTCAATAGCATCCTTCAATAGCCCTCTGTTAGTCCTAGAAGTTAAGTATGGTCTTTATAGTTTAGTCTATGCTCGCCAGGAATGCCTCTGACCTCTCTGTCCCTCTTATTCCTCTTTTCCCAGCCCTTCTGAATGCCCAGGCATTCACCAGCTACCCCACAACACCTCACTTTGCACAGTCAGCACAGCCACAGATAACCAATGTCAAGAGATGTCAGAAATGCAAAAAATCAGTAACATTCTAAGGGGAAGAAAACTACATTAATATTGGTTTTGTCTTCTTGTACAGGCAAACATGCAACACAATCTGAGGCAGGTAAGCAGAGACTTTGACAAACACAGGAATCCTGGGTGATGGGGAAAGCTCTGTCCCTGCCTGACTCATCCACGCCACAGACCCTGGGGAGAGTCAGATGTGATGAGCACTGTGGGGTGCCAGGTCTCAGCTTGCAGTGGGTGAGCTTAAATCAGCTTAGATGGGGAAAAATCCCCAGCAGTGTCATTTAACCATCCACTCATTTTATAGGAGGAAAACTCTGAATGTAAATGTACCCTGGAAAATGATAACCTCTTTCTCATCATTCATTTTGCCACAGATATGGCAAACACTACAGAAGCTTACACAGAGTCTTTTAGCACAGTGTTCACTCTTTCAGAGTGGGACGTGCCCTCACTGCACTGTCCAAGGTTAAATAACCAAGGCTTTACCTTGTGTTTCTGTCCTATAAAAAGTAAAGTAAAAAATCAAAATTCACCACACATAGGAAGGAGTGACAGACCTACAAAGCATATGCAGGCAAAAGAGTTGTCTTTCAAAAGTTGAAAATTATATTGATTTCTATTGACTGGTTTTGTTCATTGTGCACTTGGGAATATTCTCTGCTGATCCCAATGCAGAGCTGTATCTGTGAATTTAAGCAGACTCTATTACACTGACAGAAAAATCACATCCTTAACCTTAGATCCCCAGAGGTACAACTATTAACCTTTGGGACAGCTTTTAAAGAGCAGTTTTGTGGATAGAAAATGGCAGCTTTTGGCTTGTAATGCAGAGCTGAACACAAAATTATATTCTTGTGTGTCAGAATTGGATGGGTTGGGCAGACCCGCACCTCAGTGAGTAGATCAGCTTCTCCACAGAGTTCAGTGAGGGCTGAAAAGAAATTTCTGTGAGACCCTATTGGATTGCCACACACCCACTGATTCAAACCTTTTTAGACATTATAAGGCTTTTCCATTAGACTGATAAAGCAATTTCTGTATTTATCCACATGCTTAAGAGATGGGAGATTTTTAAAGCTAAATGATTGTTCTCTATTAGATTTGCATCTTCTGATTTCTTTCCCCTGGAGATCAAACCTCAAAGCTTTCTTCCATTTTGGAAATAAAACTTACCAAGGATGGGAGTTAGAGTGCAGCACTTCTTCCTATACAGTTGTGATAGGAAGAGGAGAAGGACAGGAGATGCAAACCCCTCACCCTCAAGCCTGCACAAGCAGCCCATGTTATCCCACATCAGAGAGGTCCAGGCTAAGAATCAGTTCACTAAAGAGAAATATTGATTTTTTTTTTAGATCTTTTTATGTGAAATGATCCAAGGAGATGCTCCACTGTCTGCACAAGTGCAGGGGGCAGTGGGAGGGATCTCTCTTGCCTGGCAGCATGTGCTCAGTAATGGGGGGAAATTTCATATAGTAGAAAAGGTTAATTCCTTAATACTTTTGGCTTTTACCAATTTCACCTAAGCCTCACTTGTGTCAGGAATGCTGGGGTTGGAGGGGAAAGAATGGATTCACTTTCCATCTGAACTGAGGAAGATATAAATTGTAATTAAGATATTCCTTCTTTAAGGTTTTCCTCAATGTGCTGGCTAGGGACTGATGGACAGGAACCTGCTGGGAGCCGATCCCATGCTGGTGGGGGGACAGAGGTGTGCAGCATGGGCCAGCCCAGCAGCCCCATGAGGCTGGGGAATGCTTATCCCCAGCTGTAACACAGAGCTGCAGCATCACAGCCAGAGCTCCCAAGGAAACTTGTCCTATCACCATGGACAGGTTACATTCTGTGAATTTTGACCAGCCAGAGGACATGAATGCAGCTGTTTCAAAGTGACATGAATTCCCATTTCCAGGATGGTATTCTCAGCTCAATCCTTTACCAGCTGTGCACAGTATCCTCCATTGCTTCATGGAATTCTTCCCTTTTTTTTTTTTTGATTATTAGTCTCAACCTTCCTTCCTTCTCACACCATCTCTGATGCCAGATCTAGAACTGCACCCAAGACTGCATTGTGAAATCAGGTCAGTCTCTCCTGTTTCCCTGCTCACATGCCCAGCTGCTGCCTTAACCTCTCTCCACATGGGGCATTACTATTAAACATGTTTTTATAAACTATTCCCTGTCCTTCCAGTTTATAATCATGAGCTGAGTCATGCTGAAACACACAGGGTTAAACTGAGCAGATAAACAGTAACCAAACAAAGCCATCACTGTCCTCATCACCTTCAAACCACCACAGCTCTTCCCTACTTATAAGAGAGAGAAGGGGATTGAAGTATTGTTTTAGGTGCTAAGCCATGAGAAAAAAATTAAAATACAATTTAAACATGTTTTTAGATAATCTATTATTTCTTTAAACATAATGAATGCAATAATGAGCCCAATAATGAATACACCAACATACACATCAGAATTGCACAATGCAATTTTCTCATTATGCACAACAAAAATAATTCATACAATGATTACAGACTAATATTAAAGCAAACTATTAATTTAATTACAAATAGCACTGCTGTAAGTAAAAGGAAACCCCACTCACTAAATAATGTGGGAACATAATTACTTTGAACACATCCCATGGGCCTTATTTCATCATCCTTTCATGACCTCAGAGCAGATAATGTAAAGAAAATGGACCATGTGTTTTCCCACAGAAATGCAGCCATCCAATTCCTTTCCACTTTCTTTCACCTAATGCTACTGAAAAGCACTCAAACCACTCAAGATAATGAATAATAATAATAATTTTTAAAATGCCATCTCATCCTGCCTTATTTCATCCTGGAGCTGATGGATAAAGTTATTTGAATCCTTAAGGATGAATCTGTGTGGGGAGGCAGTGAACACATGGATGCAATGGGATACGTATGGCCAAAGCACTATCCCTGTGTGGGGCAGCCAAGGGCTAGCAATCAGTGTGGGAAATGGAACAGCAATGACCGTGTCTGAGGTAGGAGCAGACATTGGTACCTGTGCACAGAGAGGAAATCCACACACCACGGATCAGCTCAGTGACCCAGCACACAAAGAGCACCTGCACGATGAGCATCAGGAAGAATAGTCACTTTGAAAGCAGCTGTGAACATCTGGGCAAAGAAATCTCCATTGTTCCCCGAGATGTGAGATAACCAAATCTCAGTTTGGATGGCAGCTTCCTGTTTGACTGCAGATTCTGTGTGTGCAAATGTCAAAATGGAGAGTGTACATCAGCAGTGCTTTTGGCTTTCCCACTGGAAATCCTTTTTGTCCCAAAGCTGCCCTAAAGGTCAGATATCAGTGCCACATTCTCAGGGGGATGGAGTTAAGATTAAAGTCTGTGCTATTGCCCAGCTCCCCACTTTGGAACAGCCACTGGGTGCAGCAGAAAGCCTGACACAAGTTCCTGCTGGGATCCCACATGGAAATCATGTCCTTTGGAGCTAAAATAATCCCACCATGATTGAACTGGGGGAAATGCTAGAGCCACCCAACATTTACAGAGGCCATACAAAGTGCACTGAATAACAGAGAGATGCTCAACACCTTACCAACCTCTCTGCAACAGTGGAAAAGTTACCCAAAAGTTTCATGGATTTCATCTGCTAGTGAAATTGCAAAGGAAACTTCTACTTTGAGAATTTGGATGTGCTCTGCAGCACTGGCTGCTATTGACAACTACATATATCTCCACATTTGATCCTGAAAGGCTCCTTCATTTCTTTTTAGCTGCCCTCAGTGGGGAAGAGCCTGGCAAGTGACACAGCACCTGTGGCTCTTCTTGTTCAGGAGAAAAGACAAAGGGAATTTAGCAGATTCTAAACCTCAAATTCTAACAAGCAGCCCCTCACATTGGCATTAACAGGGGGATGTTTCACCTCACAAAGGTGTTGGGGACAGGGGTCCTTCAACCAAACTCAAGCCCAGAACTGCAAGAGCTCAGCAGTTGTGCTTCTTCATGTCATGCAGCAATCTGGCCTCAATTCATCAGCTCAGTTGTTTCCTGTTTATCAGATTAATTAAAGACTGAAATTTGATTTTAAATTGATGTTTTAATTTTCAAGCTGTATTAGATTTCCCTTATGTTCAGAATATAAAATATTGTTCTTTAGTCGTGTTTGAATCAAAGGCGAATAAGGAATATCCAGGAATCTGTTCTTAACCCTACATTTAAAAGGCTGGGAAAACATTAAGAATGTGGGTGAAGCAAAAGTTCAAGTACAGGAGGAAGATTAGGAGGAAAATAAATTCATATTCCTTAATCTAGTAACTAGCCAAGGAGATTTTCAATACAAGGACACACAAAGGGGAGTTACATCCTAAATATGTTGTTGAAAAGAATCCTACACTTGTGCTCTAAGTAGGAAGTGAACTAGAAGGAAACTGAACTCTAGTGCACATTTTAAAAGACACCAAGGGATATTTCCAGTGTGGGTGCACTGGTTTGGCATGGCCTGATTTTTGGTAGGGAGGGACCAGGGATGTGGCTTCTGTGGGAAGCTACTGGAAGCTTCCACCATGTCCAGCAGAGCCAATCCCTGCTGGCTCTGAAGATGGACATGCTGCTGGCCAGGGCTGGGCAATGAGAGAGGCTGGCAACACCTCTGTGATAACAGATTTGAGAAGAAAGTCAAAACAAATGGGGCACAGATTTTTTCCTGCCAGAGAAGAGGAGGAGGTGAGAACATGTGAGGGAAACAACCTGGAGACACCAAGGTCAGTGAGGAAGAAGGGGCAGGAGGTGCTCCAGGGGCCAGAGCTGGGATTCTTCTGCAGGCCCTGGTGAGACCATGGTGGAGCAGCTGAGCCCCTGAAGCCACTGGGGATCCACAGGGATGCAGAGATCCACCCACAGCCCATGGGGATCCACAGGGGATGCAGAGATCCATGCATAGCCCATGAGCAGGTGGATGCCTGGAAGAGGCTGTGATCCAGTGGAAGACCCAGTGGAGAGAGAGGGCCCTGCTTCCAGGCTGGAGCAGCCTGTCCTTGGAGGACTGCACCCTGTGGGAAGAGAGACCCACGCCACAGCAGTTTTGGGAGGGCTGTGTGGCCGTGGGGGGAATTCACATCCCAGCAGTTTTAACAGGACTGCTGCTCGTGGGGGGAGTTCACATTCACAGCAGGTGTGGTTTGGCTGCTGCTTGTGACAGCAGAGCCACTCTGGAGAGGTTCATGGAGAACTGTCTCCTGTGGGATGGACACCACAGTCTCACAGGGGAAGGACTCTTCTCCTGGAGCAGCAGAAAAAATCTCAGTGATGAACAGACCAAAACCCCCATCCCCTGTCTCTCTGCACTTTTAGTTGGAAGGAGGGAGGGAGGGGCTGGGGGAAAATAAGTATTTTTAAGGTGTTTTACTTCACTTCTCATTATCCTTCTCTGATTCTGATAATAATAAATTTACTTTGCACCTTTGAGTTGAGCCTGTTTTGACCTTGGAGTGTTTTCTCCTGGTCCTTATCTTAACTCGTGGACCCTCTGTTAAATGTTTTTCTCTCCTCTGCCCAGCTGTGGCAGGGAAGGGTGAGTGAGTGACTTTTGTGGGTGCCTGGCATGGGGCCAGCACCAAACCACAACAGTGGGAAGCCTACACCTTTAGTCCTGGTAGTCAGAACAAATTAGCTGTTAACAGCATGGCTGTCATCATCTTGTCATCCAGCACCCCGGGTTCAGCAGCCAGTGTGGGAGAGGAGGAGCAAGGTGAAAGTCTTACAGCTGGAAGCCCAGATGCTAAGGGAGCACTGTGTGAGATGCTCAGTGTAAAACCAAAGAGAAAAGGCAATCTACACTGCACCAAACTGGGCACTTCAGGATGACTTCGCAAATATTGATGGTGAAACTACAGAAAGCACCACCAACATCCCAAGAGCAGCAGGAGAAAAGACAGGGGTGTACTCAGGACTTATGTACTCCTTTAAATTATCAAGGTCCCCTTTCAGCCCTACTTAGTCTTTCACTCTCTTTTTGGATAAGGCATCATTTACTCTGTGCCTCAGCTCTTCTGCTCTATAAAATGGACTCAATAACAATTTTCTTCTCCCAGCACTGCCTGTCTCACCTGGATGTCAGTGCAAGCTTGTGCCACACCACCCACCTGTACATTAGGAAGTCTATTTTCTGAGCAATAGACATGTGAAAGAAGGTATTAGCTAAAGAGGCACAATGTCAAATATTATGATTGGAATTACACAGACAGCACCTGGCTGTCAGCAGTGTCCCCACTGAGGCCAGCTGGAGCTCCTGTCTATTTGTGCCTGGAAAGTCTCCACTGGAACACATGGCCTGAAAAATTATAGAAGGGTTTGGGTTAGAAGGGACCTTAAAGACCACCTAGTTCCTACCCCCTGCCATGGGCAGGGACACCTCCCACTAGACCAGGTTATGGTTTATATGTTTAAGTAAATGGATTCCAAGTCCCTGAACATGTAGGTGAGGAAATCAACTTGGAAATCCAACTTTTAATCTTCTCTATCTTTGGGCAGCATGTTTTCCAAAGGGGCTTCAACTCATCTCCTTCATGTGCTTTTACAAAACTGCTCACTCGCACACATTAAACTGGATTTGTGAGTGTTATTAGGCTATTTTCAGGACAGGATTTAGAGTTTACATTAGAAGATTTCAGTTTTGAAAATAAGTCAGATAAGCAGAAAAGAAGTCAAGGAATATGTTTTTTCATTGCATTAGCCTGCAGCAATTCCTGTTTCAATATAAAAAAAGAAAACTATCACAACTCATTGATGCAGAAGTGTATAGGCAAATGTCAGTGCAAGTACAATACAAATCTCTCCTAATATCATTTGATGTGGAAAAAAAATACCAATTTTTCTGGCTTTTAACTTCATACAGGTCTGTGATTTCATAATGATGTTTGACTCAGGAAATTAAGAGAGAAGACAGGTGCATTTAGAGAGGGTTAATAGGCTCACCATAGATAATGTAAAAAGATGCTGCCAAAAATATAATAGATGCAGATAATTTAAAATTTGATAGGATCATTTAAGACCAAAGACAATACACATAAAAGACAGTTCAATGTTTGCCCAGTAAACAGAATAATGATAAATTGGCCTTGTGAACAAACCCAGGTGCAAATGTGGTTTCAGGGATGTTATGACAGCTCTCTGTCCAGAGAAGCAATTGTTTTCTTTAGAGATTTGGCTTTGTTACAGGCAGTTTTAGAAACGCACAGAACAGGTAAAGCCAAACAGCTACAGAAAGGAGAATGATGCAGCTGTGAGTGGGGAGTTCAGGAAAAGTTCTAATTTAGTTTAGATATCAGGAAGAAGTTCTTGACTTAGAGGTTTGTGAGGCCCTGGCACAGGGTGCCCAGAGAAGCTGCGGCTGCCCCGTCTCTGGAGTGTTCAAGACCAGGCTGGATGGGGCTTGGATCAACCTGAGATAGGGGAAGGTGTCCCTGCTATGGCAGGGGGTGGGAAAGAAATGAGCTTTACAGTTCCCCAGAGCCCAAACCATTGTGTGGTGCTGTGAGGTCACAGAGATGTCCTGGCTGGTGATGCACTGGAGAGTCTTCCAGGTGCTCTCAGGGAAACCATGCTTATCATAAAAAGGTGCTTCTGCCTTCCAAGCAATGGCTTCTTTTCAAAACTGCAGACCCTATCAACTCACACAGAAAATGAGAAGAATGTAACAATCATCAAAAATTTTAGGATACATCACTGAATGATAAAGCACAGCAAAGCTCTGGCTTTCCAGTGAGCTGAAGTCTCACCCCATTCTATCTCCGCCTCTGTGTACAACATACAACAGAAATGCTGGTGAAGTTTTGTCTTTACTTACATTTTTGGCAAGTCACTTTGCCTATTGCTCAATGACCATTCCGTTAACAGGAATGGTCAGTAATTCCAGGCACATCCCAGTAATCCAGGTCTGTGATGCCAAAGCTGCAGAGTCCTTTGATAACACTGCCCTTCACTCTGGAGATTGGAAAACCCTCTTGGTATTAGTTTGGGGTTTTTTTCATTTTACACCTTTTCGCTTGTAGTAGAATCTCCTCACCTCGCAGATGGGCATGTCATAACAGGATTTGTCTCCACCCACATTACTCCAGCAATTAATTTTACACCTAAGCCACTTGGCAAAGAACATCTTGTTCCCAGCCCTGCTGAGACTCATCTCCAGGTTTGTGTCCTTCTCCGAGCCATTGCAGATGTGTGTCACAGCCATCACAAATGAGACTGAAGGCAGGAAGCCAGAGCTCAAGAGGCAGCAGTAAACATGCCTGCCTGGTCCTGGCAGCCCACACTGGGGCAAAGCTTCTTACACTCTCCATAGAACCTTTTTATCCCCTTTATAAATGAAAAAAAAAAAAAAAATCACATTCCATGAGGCTGGTTTAGTGCAACTTCTCTCTTCAAAACCATTCAAACCATAATGAGCTCCTCAAGGAAGATCCTCTGAGTTAACTAAAAGATAACATAATAGATAAATTACCAGCATTACAACCCTAAAGGGACAGTTTCTTTCAGAATTAAGTCAGTCTATTTTATTAAGCTTAACTCATTTTCAAGGAAAATATTTTTGAAGGGAGCAATGAGTGATATAAAATGTAAGTTTCCATCAAAGAGCTAATATAATTGCTCAGTATAAGGAGGAAAGAGACAAGCAATAGTAGCAATTTTAATGGCACTGACATTGAATCAAACCTGAGCTTGAACAAAACTTGGAAAAATATAATGCTACAGTACTAAATATTTCAATTGTGTTATCCACTGGGAATCAGCCTCTCTTGTACTGTGCATGTCTCAGATGTTTTGTCGCTTCTATATGATTGTTGTAAACAGTTCCAAGTCAGAATTCACTCCTGATTTTTCCCTCTGCCCCTTGTCCAGCTGAGACTTTCCTTTGAGGTGGCAGGTCTGGGAGAAAGGAAACCATTCTCACCACTTTCCAGGTGTTCAAATAGCTGAAATCCTCATTTATTAGTCTACTCTGAAGTGAGTATTCTAACGAGAGGAAAATACGAATTCACCACAGAAAATCATCTTGTGCTTTGGCAGCAGCTTTTCTCAGGGTGAAATTCTGGCCACATGGAAGTAATGACAAAGCTGCTTTTAAGTTCAGCACAGCCAAATTTCCAGCCTTTATAGCTAAACCTGAAGCTTTAAAACACAGAATAACCTGGGCTTGTGGAAATTGAATTATTGTTATTTACGTTTAATGCTTAAAACTTTAGTCATTTTTTCAACATATGTTCATTCAGAACCTGAAATTTCTAAATAATGCCCTACTTACCCTCAATGTCTATTTATGTAAACATATATCATTTTCCTATTCAAGGACAGAACTTATTTTTCCAGTAATGCTTTCTGCTCTGTCATTTTTGCAAAAATAACTATCCAGCAAAGAGAAAAGAGAAAAAAATTTATTCTGAAAATAATTTCTATTTTTCAACAGAAAATTTAAATCAATTTGATGTGTCACCTGGAGTAAAGTCAGAAATCTCAAATCATGACACGTGGCAAAGCACCTCCAACACTGCTGGGAGCACCCGTTCTCACATGACAAATCTGCATAAGAGGCTTTGAAGGAGAGCAAACGTGTCTAAATCAAGGAAATCACAGCTCCTGACCTCAAAGAAGGTGCACAGCTCCATAAAATTAATAATCCCTACTGATATCCTCTGCTCTCTGGGCCTCCTGAAAACATCTGTGGGCTCCAGGGTTAATTTCTCACTCAAGTCCAAGGGCAGAGCAAGCTCCAAGCAAGAGAAGAAACTCAGCCTGTGTGAAACAGAAAGTTTGGAGTGGCCAGGCTCTTAAAAAAGGCATGGTCTTAGCATGGCTAACAGGAAACCTGCATAGTGGAATAAATCACAAGAAGCTCCACTTTCTTCATGCAGGAAAAAGCTTCTTCTTTATTCACATAACCCATTTTTATACAGTTTTACAGCCCTTGTGTGTGACTCCGTTTGGTTAGCAGCTTTCTTGCCAATTACTGTATTGGTTAGTAAAAGGTATTTTTTATCCATCAGATCTCTCTATTCTTAAATTGTTTACATATTTCCTTCACTGATTCTCATGGGATAGATTTAATGTTTATGTGGGTGCTAGTTGTTTTTCACCCAGGAATATATTGTTATGTTAATGAACTATTCATACTAGGATTGTTTTCACATGGGAACTTGCAAATTGCTAGTCACTGATCTAACAGAGCAGGCCTGGTTTTGTGAGGTCTTTTATAATTTTTCTGCCTTACTGCAACAGGTGCCCATTCACTGCCACAGTCTTTATGGCACACACCTGTGACTGCACAATTTTATATTTTGTTCAAGGGCATGGTTGTTCATTCTAGGCAAAAACTCACATCTCTCTCTGCCATGAAAGCCACAGTGGCAAGTCAGGGTGCACAGTTAAAATATCCTTTAATTCTTATAAGCTGAATCTACATAAAGCCAAATCCAACAACCTTGCAATGAAAACCTCATCTTTGTCATTTTACCTCAAGTGGGAATCTTAAAGATAAAAAGGCACCATTTTCTAATTTCTTCATAAATAAAAAATGTGGCATGTAGAACTTTTGGCTTTAGGGTTTGATTTAGCTTTTTAAAATGTATATTATTTATTGATATTTTTAAATCAATCCTACATATATATGAATATATAAACCTATAGAATAACAAATATTTCAAATAGAACAGTGGAATTATAAAAATTTCCATGCTCTGAATCCACAGTCATTAAATTATCACCGTCCTAATTTTCCTTTCAAGGCGTACAGGCCTCTGCTAAGCCAACATCCAGGGTCAAAAGCAATTCTACAAATAATTTTCTTTCCTTAATCATGTCATCTTAAACACATTAAAAGTCCAATCAGAAATGTTTTTCTCAAATACCCCCCTTTATAGATACAGAAAATATCCACAAAAATGCCCAAACACAACAACAACCAAAAAATCCCAATCAACCAAACAAAAATTACTAAAAGTAAAAAAGGGCAAGGATTTTGCCTAAAGCAGCCAAAATAAAAACTGAGTGAAGACCTCAGGGTTGGAACTGCTGGCAGGCACTTTAATTTGAAGACAGTGTAAAACAAGTAGGGAATCCAGGATTTCACCCTCAGGAGAATATTAAAATGTTTCCCTTTTATTATTATGCTTGTCTGTATTGTGGTTTAAAATCCACATAGGGATTGCCAGAGCTTGTTAGCTGGCTTTAATAGTTACATTAATAAATCCTATAAACTAATTGCGTAGTGACTAAGTTAATTACATTCAAATGAGATATTTCTCTAGAAATATGATAAAGAATTTATAAAGAGATATGCTCCTGTCTGTGAGTCCAAAAATAATAACCAGCCAGCAACCCAAATACCCAAATCCAGCTGTAATATGTGATTAGATTGATGGCTGTGTGCATAAGAAAACTGCAGCAGTGGCAAGAGATCACAAGAAAGTATTAAACTGAATTATTTACCCAGTAAAATAATGAATGAAAGCAATTCACTGAGCTTTCCTCATGGCCAGCAGTTTGGCTTCCAGACAAAGGTGGGAGCCTGATCCTAAGCCCCTGTTATTTTTTTAACAAGCAGGACAGGTATATGACACTGTAATAAGAACCCCTTTATCCATTGGTCTGATAAGCAAACCGTGAACTTTAGCTCCCATCAAACACAGGTGATGGTTTGTGTGCTGAGCACAAAAGCCTCTTTGGAGCTGGAGTAACTTATGGGTCCTGTCCTGCCCCGCAGGTGCCTGCTGACCCTGGGGCCTCCTCTGCTGGGGTGTGTTATGTCAGCCAGCAAGCCCCAAGCACTGATGCTCTCCCAGATTAAAGTTTTGGGTTACTTTGGGCCAGTGGTCATGTTAAAAGAGCTCAGCTAACGAGCCAACACCAAGCAAAGGCACAGAGCAATTCCAAGGCACAAGAGTTTTACCTCCTCTTAATTAAATTAGATCAAATCACCTTGCCCTAAGTTTAATGGAGAAGCTTGTCCTGGCCAAGCTGCTGTCAAAGCCTCACTCCAAGGCAGTGTTCACTCTTTTGAGCTGGGGGGCAAAACAACAGCCCCTTGCTCAACCCAGTATCTGTAAGAAGAGTTGGAGTGACCTCAGAGCTGATAAGCCAGGGTGAAACTGCATGTGCTTGCTGCAGATGGGCTGGGTCTGCCAACCAGACACTCTCCATGACCAGAACACCAGAGTTAAAAACACAAGCATAAAAACAACTGGGCTGATGGAAAAATAATCCAGAAGTTAAGCTCTTAAATGCATCATTCATATATAAAAAAAAAAATAGTTGGTTTCAAGACTGTGGAGTATCAAATTAATAGGAGCAAGCTGGGACTTAGCATTGAGAAAATCAGATATTCCATTTAAGAGCCTGGCTACAGGAGACAGATTTTGGCTCCTATTTTTGAAAAATATTGACTGAGAAGACTTCCATGTCATGCTCTACTTGCACAGGAGTAGTCATAAAATAAATGCCAGAATTCAAGGTTTTAAGCTTTGTACTCCAACACTGAGCCAAAGACACCAGCAGATGCAAGACAGATGGAGCAGCAAGAGAGGTGGTTGCAATTTTATGGAACATGGGCCACCTTGCCCTGTTTTCTGGTAGTGATGACAGCAGTTGTGGCCCTCAGGCAGTGTTACCCCCTCTGCAACTCTCCCCATGTGTTGTCCAAGGCCAGGTTGGATGGGGCTTGGAACAACCTGGTCTAGTGGAAGGTGTCCATGGCAGAGGAGTGAAATTGGATGATCTTTAAGATCCCTTCCAATCTAAACTATTCTATGAATGCAGTTACTCATCAGTCCTCTCTTTTTTGGATGTGCAGAGAAACAATTTTCAGTAAAAAGTAATTACCAAAACAAATCACTCAGCTATCTCAATGTAAGCAAAGCCAGCTTCAAAGCATAAATCTGGTAAATTGAGTTTGAGTTCAAACACCTGAGTGGATAAAATCACAGAAAAAATTGCATGAAATTAAGTTCTGACAAACCTGTTACTCCAGCAGTATGAATGGGGTTGCTGTAATGATGGAAAACTATTGATTGCCACCTATTGTCTTGTTCAATTGATCAGGTCCTGCAAATCTCCGATAACACTCGTGTCATTACAAGCCAGTATTGTACTCTTGTGGCTATGACTGATTGCTGTGCTATCACAGCTTGGATCATCTGATAGAACAAGTGTTGGGGAGCCTGGCTATTGATTTGTAGATAAAAATGTTCCAGAACCTTGAGACCTGTCAGTGAAATTCCTTGGATGTGAAATAACATTGTACTTTCATGGTAGGTCATTTGCTAATTAAGTTAATTTGCAAAGATTTTTTTGGGGAGAAGAGCTGTTGCACACATGTACCAGGCAGGTGGCAAAAGTCCTGAAGGACCAGGTCAACATGATACACCTGAACTAAAAGATCCTTGAACAGAACTACATATTTCTAATTTCAAGGTTAAATTTATTCTTAAGAGATCCGGGTATGAAAATCACTGTAAAATTTGGTCTAATGATGCAGGTGCTTCTCAAGAAGAGACAGCAGTAAGGTCAGATCTCTGTGTCTTCCATAAAGCAGATGCACAGTGCTGAACAGCTTCATGGAGCCACAGAATGGCTTGGATTGAGAGGGACCTTGAAGATCATCCAGTGCCAATCCCCCTGCCATGGACAAGGAACTTTCCACTAGACCAGACTGCTCCAAACCCATCTAACCTGGCCTTGAACACTTCCAGGGATGAAGAAGACACAACTTCTCTGTTCCAGGGCCTCACCACTCTTATAGTAAAGAATTTCTTCTCAATATCTAATCTAATCTTCCTTTCAAGCCCTTCTGCATCTGATCCCTCATGCGACCCCATTGATTATGAGTAGTCATTTCACCAAAAATGCTGTCTAATCTACATCCCAAATCCCATAAATCCAATTGTTTTCTTAGTCAGGTTCTGTTAGCCTTTCTTAAAAACAATTCTCTGAAGCCCACTGACAGTGTTCATCTAATTACACTGCTCATTCATATCTAATGCTAAAGTTGATGAAATTAGGTCTTGTTAGTTGGTACATTTTAATTTGGCTTTTTATAGGATGAGTGGCACATCAGAATTACTGCGCTCCCTGTCATACATTCAATCCAGCAGTTTTTCTGCATGGTAGTAAGGCACGAGGTCAGCTGCTGAGACTGAGTCTCCCAACAGAAGCTTTGAGTCAGAACTGCAAAGCCAAATGTCTATTTTGGGCGTAATCTTTCCGTTTACATTGCAGTTATAACAAAAAATAGGATTATTTTTGTCTTCTAGCAATAAATTTTGAATAATTGCTGTAAATTACATTCTTCTTCAGAAAATATTTTTTTTAATTTAACCCATTTATATATTACTCCAGTAATCCAGATTTCTAAAATTCATATTCTCACACTAAAAGCCTGAAAATTCCCAAACCCACCACATTAACAAACCTGTATATTGAAGGAGACTTTTTCTAAGACCTTAAACCAATTTGAAGATAATCTTTTTCAGTCTGTAGCAGCCGAACTGAAATACCCAATAAACAAGTTTCTAGAGCATGAAAACATATTTCAACATCATTACCACACTGGAGAATTTGAGGTTTTAAAGGAAGAGCTGGCATGTGTAGATGACCTTTGTCAGGGTGCCAAAAATGTCTTTTTGGAAAAAATATACTTTCATGTTACAACATGGGTTTCTTTATGTGAAAAATGCACTTTATATACAATAAGATGTAAGAGCAGAGCCCACAGAGGAGGTCAAAGGGAAGGACTCCTGGTGACCTGAGAAAGGATGCTCTAGGAGAAGACATGTGCAGGGTTATTCTGTGTCCCTGGGTTTGGATGCCCCTCTCCCAATGTGGATCAAATGAACTATTTTTGAACTGTGCATGCCAAAGCAAATGTCCTCTGCCTGAACTGCAAGCAAAGACCTGAAGAGTGGTGATGAAGCTTGGCTTCAGTAATGGCTGAGAACATCTCCCTCTGCCCTGCCTTTGGCTATTGCTCCATAGAGCAGAACCATCTCCTGTTGTCCCACTTCAGCAAGAGAAAATTTGGGTCATGCAGAGCAGCTCTTGCTACTCCACTTAAATTGCAAAAATAAAGACAGCATAACAGTGTTGTGCTGTAGAAACACAGCTTTTAGCTTTACCAGCTTGTGATTGCTCTTGAGCATGGGTTTGTTTAGAGAAAACACAATATGGCCAGGGTCGGGGAAAACTCAGCAGCATGAATTAACTCCTGAATTTGTTGATTAGAACCCATGAAAATTGATATTTCTAAGTAAATATGCCACATAAAAACATTTCTCAGTTGCATGTAATACACAGAAAACCTGAGGTTTGGCACCACATTTACACAGTTTCTCTTAGAAAAATGAAGACTGCAAATCTTCACAAGCAGCGTGCTCAATTTCCAATTATTTTATAGTGCTGTTCTGACCTTTCTTTTTAACAGAATATTGCTTGCTTTTTACATTACTGCTGCTAAAAGGCTTGGCAGTGGTTTGTGTTGTAATGACCAAGTGATCCCTATCAGCTTTGTCTGAGGTATTGTTCTGTATTTGGGTCAATTACAGTCAGTCATTCCTGATTACAGAGTGACAATGTTCCTGACCTTTATTTTCACCTCTGAGGATGGGAGCAGGAGGTGGCTCATCCTGCACAGCTGACACTGTTTGCCTGTAAAATGGACACTATCAATAACTGGGGGATCATCCCACAGGAGGAGATCCTGCTATTTAATCATCACAGAATTATTTAGGTTGGAAAAGCCCTCCGAGATCATCAAGTCCAACCATTAACCCAGCACTGCCAAGTATGATGGCAGTGGTACTTGGTGCCCCCAAGTACCACATACACATCTTTTAAAAACCTCTAGGAATGGTGATTCAGCCATTGCCCTGGGTGATCTGTTCAATTGCCTGAAAACCCTTTCCGTGAAGAAATTCTTCCTAACAACCAACCTAAACATTCCCTGGCACAACCTGAGAGCATTCCTCTTGTTCTATTACTTGTGATCCCCATTCTCTTCCTTACCCTCTGGTCCCCTCCACTCCAGCCTGGCAATCTTTCATCGCTTATTAAAGCTTAATAATATTTGTGTCTATTTTTACTTTATTTGAGGTGAATGGCTTTAGTTTCACTTATTCCCCTCCTCTGAAGAGCAGCTTTGCCATAAACAGGTGACTTTTAGACTCCTCCTTTGTAAAAGTGTTCTCAGGATCCCAGAGGACATTTTGGGTGATAAAACAAAAGTGATGCTTCAAACAGCAAAGCCTTCAAATATAGGAGGCCTCACCATTCTTTTTTTCAAAGTCTCAAACCATTTAAACCAAAAGGAGCATTTAATTCAAAGACCCTATGGGGCATTTTTTTTAATATTGCTAAAGTGGTCTGCTACCTTTAGCAATATAAAAAAAATAAAGAATATAAAAGCAGTTTTAAACCCCTATTCTGTTAGAAAAATCCACAAAAATAGCCTTAGCTGTGAGTTCCTGCTTTTACTGTAAAAAAGAGACATTTCCCTGCAGGTACCCCCCACTCCTTCTCTTACATGACCTTTGCAAAAGTTTAAAACAAATTACAAGGAACTGACAGCTAAAGGATACCTGTTTGCCTCTCTGAAGTTATGAATATTGACTAAAGCTAAAGAGTATTTTCTTTTCCCTTCCTTTCTGAAAAGTTAGGAAAATAAATTTAGTTGTTGTGCTTCTGACAAATCCTTGCACTAAATTTAGTCCTAGAACACGTGTGGAAGGCATGTTACACAGTGTACAGAAACCTAAAGGGAAGATGTCAATTTCTGCTTCATTTAGGCAATTTCTTAAACTTTGAAGTCCAAGTCAAGAAGACGGATTAAATACCCATTGCTGGGTGTCTGAAGTCACACACCCCCAGCCAGAAAGATTATGGCTTAATTAATGTAAATTACAGCAAAATACAAATTTGTATTTGTAAAATACAAATTATTGCTCCATCAACGAGCAAAAGGCAAGAAACTCTTGTGAGAGATGAGCACCAACAGATGGAGGGATGCTTTGCCTTCAGACTACATTTTCTTCAAAGAGGTACAGCCACAGTGCTGACCCAAGTGCAAAATCCTGGACTTTTTCCTAAAAAAATGGAAAGACTCATGGCCCAGGACTGCTGCAAAAGGAGCAGATCAGTGAAAACATTTCTGGCAAAACTGTCTGCACTTCCAGCATGCATTTACAAGGGCAGTTATCTACCAAGAAGCAGAAAAGATTTGCTATTCTTAGTCAGGCATGTTCCCTGCAAGAAGTCCTTTTCCATAAATCCCTCCATGTTTAACCTGGTATGCTCTATGATACTCCAGCTGTCAAACCAGATCTCCATCAACTTTTTTCTTCTTTACTCTTGACCTGAGTTTCTCTAAGAACACTGCTTTAAATTAGGTCCCACGAGAAATGTGACAGTAAATTCCTCGCTTCATGACGGTGATAGAAGTTGCCATTGTTCTCCCATCATTATAGTGATGTTAAAGGCATTGGAGGAGAGGGATCATTTGTTAGCTCTCTTGTTGTCTGCTTTCTGCTCACAGGAGGAAACACAGGTGGAAATTTATTGACACCCTCGACAAATACCATGGTGCTTTCTTTTGCACGAGTTAATTTATCCTATTAGATAAGACATCATCACACATTTTGAATCTGATTCGAAGCCCAGGCACAGCAATTTTGTGCCACAGAGGTATCACTTCCCAGTGTCACAGAGTAGAGAAGTGATGCTCAGGTTTTCTTTCATAGATTATATCCTTCTATATAATAATTCTGTGGACATGCCATTAGCCTGTGTCATGGAGGAAGAAAATGAGGGAAGAGGAAGATTTTGTTCCCTAATGCTGTATTTCAATCATTTAGTCTTCCTGCTTTTGTGCAGTTAGGAATGAAAGATGTAACTTCAGGCTTTCTATTGCTCAGCATATATATGTTCCAAGGCAGCAATGAGAGCAGAAAACCCACAAATCTGAGTAATGGGAGTGGGATCTATGGATTTAATGCTCCTAAATATGCAGATAACTACTCAGAGAGGCCCAGGATTAATTCCAAATTTTTGTCTGTCCCTTTGACCCAGACAGATCATTATTAAATGGAAATCTCTCACTCCCTCCTTCCCCCATCTATTATTCTCAGCTCTGGGATTTTTCATGCAAATAATTATATGTCCTTATATAGCTTCTTTTTACCATCATTTTCCACTCTTCCTATGGTCTGTGATAGTCACTTCCTGAGTTTTGTGTTAACAAATAGAGAGATTTTATTGTGTCTTATGGAGTCTGGCACAAAGAGGAGCAAAACCTTGGATTCAGCAGCAGGAATCCAGACCTGATGCAGGACAGTGGAGACTAACTTTTGATGAAATAACTCTGCCCATTTCTTCAATGCCCATGACCCTGGGTAATTTTACCCAGTCTGCAGACCCCTCATTCATACTGGGACACTTAACTCCTGGCTCTATAACCATTCCCATGAATATAACATATAAGCACAGCATTTTACATCAATGTAATTCCCACTGAACATCCAGTATCCCAGCAAGAGGCAATCTGCAGAATTGATATAAATAATAACTGTGCCCAAAGCACTCTTTGGTTGACATTAAGGAAGACAACAGCAGGAGCTTGTCATGTCTGAACAAAAACAATGTGTCTTTTTAGCCTAAAAATATTCAGAACACAGACTCCAGCAAGAGCAAGCCACTTCAGTTTTTCCACAAATAAACTCGAGTTAGTCAAAGCACTGCAATTAATATATCCAGTCTTCACAATGATTTTTCTGTGGCATCATTCATACATATTTTATACTCAACATTCATTAGTGAGATGATAAATGGACTTTTTTAGCAGTAAAGATAAACTCTTGTTTATTGTAGCTGTTTTGGCAAAGCTCTCCAGCACACAAAGAAACACCTACAGCCAGGGTTTCCATGTATCACAGGGTTTTGTACCAGTAGAGAAATGTCTTAAAAGACTGTGGATGCTAAGGCAAGATTCAGAACCATGCAGCCAGGAGGCAACATCATATTTTGTCAGTAGTAAAGCACACAATTCTGGTTTTGATACAAAACTCTTCCCAGTGGTTTTCTCCATTAGTATTTTGGGCATTAGGGACTGCCTTTTGCAAAGATATTGTACTAGATATAGCCAAATAAAACATATTCTTTACTTTTGAGGAGAGAAAGTGGCTTTGATCCCTTAAGCTGAACAATGACACTAGTATAACAAATTTACCAGCATAAATAAGGCTTTGCATTGAAGCCAGGCAAGTTGCATGCTCTGCAGCCAGGGCATGAGATGTGAATAAGGTGAAGGTTTGTCTATCTAATAAACTGGAAAGCATTTAAATTTTGGAGGGCTTAGTGGGACTTTACATTAGTTGTCCACTTTGCTTTTTTGAGATCACAATTTTGACGCAGTGTTGACCACTGACAAAACAATTTGAGCAACATGGGAGTGGGAGTGCTCCATGCAAGGCAAAGTAATAGCTTTGCCTTGTCATTATGCTGGAGCATTTATAGTCAAAGACAATGGCACTAATAGATTCATTCATTCATTCAGAAACAACCTCAGACCTTTCAAGCGTGCAATTAAAATCTCTGTCACTTTATATGGAGCGCAGAGCTAGTGTTTTACTGCCTAGTCACCAAGGTATAGCACTACTTCTTTGACTGATTATGGCACTAAAATCTACAAAACAATCAGGATTCATGAATATTTTTGTGGCTGTTGAATAGCTATCTGAATTAAATTACTTTGCAAACAGTGACAAAGTCATCCAAATAATAAGTGAAGGTACTTATTACTTGATCAAGAGTAAGAGGAAAAGAAGTTAGAAACAGGAGACTGGAAGGACTGTCCTTCCAAACAGTCACTTTGTCCCCCAAGAAACCAATAACTGCATCACTTGGGTCAAACATCATCTTAAATGACTTTTCTCTTATGTCCTGCAAGGGCTTCCCAGAACCATGCTGCTCCCAGCTCCCATTATTTCATCTATACTCATTTGCTATCGCCACAGTATCACCTTTTGGGTTAAGAAGTTCCTCCCTTGCTCTTGCTCTCTGTCTGTCTAGAGAAACCTTCAAAGTTTTAATTTTGGTGGGACAAATAAGCTATGGTTTGTGTCATTGAGTTTCATCCTTTATGATATTTTCTCACACATAATTATCAAACTCTCTACACTTTGCTTTACATATTTTGCATCTTGAATCCATCTCTTTTGACTATAAGGGATTGGTGCTGTATTCAGACATTAATGCTTCTGTATAAATGGAGAAAATAATTCAGCTGTTTAATCTTACAGTACATTGGGTTTTTATACAGCCATACTGTTTTAGTGGTTCATAATCACCATGTGATCAAACGCCGCGCCAGAATCTTTCTCTTCATTAGACATTCTTGGCTGATGAGTTTTTGCCTTATAGCAGCAACCCAGCTTCAAGTTTCTAAGCTCGTAATTAACCTCACTCTTCCTTCCCTTTTGAGTTTCCTACATCTCCATAGAGAAGGTAGGCACACACACATATATATACTTTGTGTACAAAGGTTTTTCATACAGGGCAGGGTTGCCACTGGCAGGTTTCCATCTGTGGCACAGCCCCTCTCATGAGCTACTTATTCCAATTGCTTACTCACTCAAGTTTGTCTTTCTGAAGAAAATATCATCTGGGGATTTAATCTTTATTATTATTCCTTTTAATTTCAATTGAGCTATTAATGTCTCTCTGTTACAGATTATTTCCACCAAGAAATCCACAAATGCAGTTAGGGAAAGGTGCTTGTTCCTGTTGATAAGCAATCTGCAAGCTATTACATCACAGAATAATTAGGTTACACTATGCACTGGTGACATCTAGATATTCCTCTGGCATTATCTGCAAAGGTGTCTCCCCATCATGACATCATTATAACAATCATTATTAACAGCCTTATTCCCATTTCAAAGATATTTTTAAGAAAGGCCTGTGAAGACTTTTTTTCACCATGCCAATAACCATCAGTTATCACTACAGAGTGGAAAAAAAAGAATATTTACCATCTTATCTGAACTGGGGCATCACATCCTCTCATGTGGGAACACTGATGTCATAGAACCTGTCTTCCATCCACCAGGTACCCAGAAATGTGACATTAGTTCAAGGCAAGCAGATAAAACATTTTTTTCACATGCAGTTCTATGGGTTTTTTTTCTTCCATGACACAAGACAGAAGATGAGCACAGCTCATCTAGCAAAAGATGTGTAGAAGAATGGAAAAGGGCAACAACATGTTAAAGCCATACCTGCTCCCTGCCAGGAATAGCAAACCTTCCCTGTCCCTGCAGCATTTCTGAGTGCAATTAAACATATGGATCAGGGACGTTTTGGTAAGAGCTGAAATGCCTGTTAGGATCACTGCATCATTTATGAGTGCAACTGAGAATATTAGCTTATTAGCACAGGGCCTTTCTCATCAGACAAGGCACTGTCAAAGCCAATCAGCCTGTACATCTGTGGCAGAAAAAAAAAAAACCTCTCAGTAAATAGATCTAAAAGGTTTCCATGTGGTGTGGGCTACTTTCAGTTCCAGGAAACAAAGAGAGAAAGAGAGAGAGAGGGAGAGAGATAAGGCTCAAATGATCCTCCTCCATCAGTGATGTCCCCAGTGTCTCAGAGGATATTGACAAGGTGGCTTACCTATTATCAAATAGTTGTTATTTGCACCAAATAAGGCAAATTTAAAAACCAAATATTCTTTCAATTTCTCTTTCTGTTTCATTGACCTGAGTAGCCCCAAGAAGGAAGATGGAGCCTGTTGTGTAGTAAAACCCCAGTCCATTGGCAGCTGTATGACTAACTGACACTTCAAAATATATATCTGGTTTCTGTGAAAACATGCTGATGTATTCATGGTTGGATTTATTTATAAATGAAAGTTAGAAGGGGTAGGGACATTACTTTATGGTCTGCTTTGCCCAGGCCATAAAGGCTTTCTAATAGATGGCTGAAGCAGCTGGATATTACTGCAATATAAATAATAAATAATAATATATCATTTTAATGTAAACAGAGGCATTCCACATTGAAGTACCTTTTCAAGTGTGTTTAAGATACAGCACTATTATAGTTCACACTTGAGTAGCCTACCCTTGAGGTAACAGAGACATAGATATGAGCTGTGACATTTAAATTAGCAAGAAACATCAAACATAAATAAAAAAGTCATCTTTGGTTGTTTCTGGAAGCTGATCACCCAGCAGCACTAGGCTTTATGGTCTGGGTAAACTTATGTGATTTAGTGAAGAAAGACTGTAATAATTAACATCTTGATGTCTGTTCTCTGAGCTGCTTTCCTGAAACCATTTCCCATTCTGCCGCAATGGCTTCATAGAGAAAAATTGACCCAAACTTGGGTAAGTTCCTCTTTATAGGAGCTGCTGTATGCAGCAAAAGCATGTCCTTTTGCACAAATCTAGACACTACTGACAATTTTGTCACTCATGCTTGAAAGCTCAGATTTTTAGCTTGGAAAGACAAGGCCAAGTAGGGCTGAAGGGAAACTCGTTATGCAGGGGTTTGATGGAGAGAGGTTGTGACCGCCGAACAATTAAGAGACATTTCACTTTAAAGTTTCATTGGATTTTCTCTGGTGTTTGCTCTTGTGTCAAGTGCCATTATAGAAATGCTGGCTCCATTCCCAGACATTTTTTACAGTCCTTCCACTGCCTCTCAGAGCATCCCCTCTCCTGCTGGAACCTGGGGCCATTCCCACACCTCCCAACCACCACACTGCCGAGCCCTGACTGCCCCTCATCAGTCACTGTTTGGTCACTCCGGGACCTTGATGGCCTTGTCTTCTGAAAGGGAGATGTAACAGGAGAAAGAAAAGGAGCTAGACTCCAGCCCCTCACTGGGAAATGGCATTATTTTTAACTATGGAGAAGATCAAGTGTCTTCTTTACCTGTCTGCAGCAACAGTGCCCACTGCCTGGGCAAACCCTTCAGCTCTGGCTCTTCTGGTTTGCTGATTGTTTGAGTTTTTCCTTTTTCCTTGCTTATCCAGACTGATTTGTCCTTATTTCAATTGAGACCTAACCTTTCTAGTCCTAGCCACATGAAAATTTTCATTTGGAAGGTCGCCTCCATGTGAAATATTTTACTCTATTCTATGACCGTGTTCGTCCAGGTTTTGTTCACAGGATTTTTTTGTGTACAAACCCTGTCCTCTTGCCTCTTTGCTCATCCAGTCCGCTCTGTGCAGAGCAGGCTACACATGCAGAATAAATTCTAATGTTAGAATAAAATTTTCCACTTGTATTTGAACTTATCCTCTAAATATTTGCTTATGGTAATGATATGTGAAACTGGCTCACTACCCACAAGGTTTGTTGCTGTTATAAATGAAAATTGAATAGGCTCAACATGACTTCTTGTTAATAATTTTTCTTATTGTTATCTTCTAGATGCTTACAACCACTCTGCTCAACTGCTCTGCTGCTGGCAGCAAGAGTAAGGCACTGGGTTAAATAATAATTAACAATAGTAGAAGTGAAAGACATAAATATATTACACTTATCAATATATAAAAAATATGTCATACATGCATGTACACTCATACATGTGTAGTGCCTGTGCAAGATTAAGTGCCTCATGCTGTCTTGTGAGATATTTGTGGCATTAGAATTAATTAAATATACAGATCATGTCAGCCTAGGCCAGCTGGAAATGTCTTGTCTCTGGAACTGTGTGGTCCAGACTTACTTTGTCAGCTCAACATACTTAACCTGCTAAAAGCCCTGTAGCTCATGTAGGAAATTCAACCTAGCAAGCAAAAAGCATATCCCTCTCCATCTCCAACTCAAAACACAGATATAAACTGAAATGCTCAGCTGAGGTGTTCAGTAGTGCCAAAGCAATATTGTGGGCTTTGCTATTAAGACCAAGTAAAAGTCACAGAAACATTTCTTGGGATTTGGCAGAGGTGACAACTCAGCCTTGGCTCCAGAAGTCACTGCAATGGCTTGGAAGAAAATCCCATCTCTGCTCCCAAGGGCCAGTGCTCAGGATGGATGGATAAGGAGGAAACCAGACAGGCTTGTCCTGTTCTCTCCACTGCAACATGAATTAGTTTATCGCAGATCCAAGAGCACTGCTCTGGAGACCAGTCACAGCCGATTAAACACAGAAGAGGGAGCCAGGACATCTTAGGAGACATTCTCTACTGGGTCAGCATCCTGTCTACTGCTCAGTGTGCTGGTGGCACTGCACTCCCCAGCTGCCTGGGAAGCCTTGAAGAGCTCATGCATGGTGACATTCATGACCAATGCTTAAGTCCCAGCTAAGATCCCACTACCACTACATCTCCCACAACCATAAAAACAATAAGCACAAGGAAGATGCAACTTTCTTTTTTTTCCCCACTGCATTAAGCAGGAACATTTTTCTTGCTGGTATCAGTTTGCAAGATTTCATTCTACTGCACTCCCTACACATCATATTAAAATTCCTGGTTAGGGCTGCACACAACTTATCACTGTGAGCTGTGAATGCTTATAACAACTCTGAACTCTGACATTTCCACAGATTTTAAGAAATTTGAGTCAGGACAAAATTTGGCAGGTCCACTAATAAGCAATACTATTTTTCTTTGAAAAGACACAATTCTAATCAACCTGTGGCAATGTAGTGATTTTTGCATCAATTTGTCCTTGGAAAAAGCTGGGTTTTTTATGAGTGAATTTCATCAGCCTCACTGAGAAAATGAAGCTGTTTTTCAACATTCAGTGCTTCCTTTCTGACCACTTGCGTTTTAGCTTTACAGTCTTTATGAAACCATTTATATTAATTTACAGGGGAAAAAAAGGCATGGGCTTTGCTCATGGTTAACTGCTTAGAAAAGGTCATCTTCTGACCTAGAAGTCTCTGCTCTCCACTGCTGTGTTCCACTAAAACCTGGCCCAGAGGTGATGGTGTCCACTTCTTGCATGACAGGGTTTTGTTCCTGTTGTCTGTGAGATCTGGAGCTGACACAAGAAATTTGTATCAGAAGATCATCAGATAAAAGAAGCCATGTGAGACTCACTGAAAAAAAGCTGGGGGGAGGGAAAGATTTGTCAGCAGGACACAATGCTTCATAAGAGCCTGGACTTATCTTTATAGTGAATGTTATCTGTAAGATTGATAAATGTGCGACAGGCTGGAAAGGGGAGAGAGGACAAAGTCATTGTAGTGAAAAACTAGGCCTGGCAACAATAAAAAAACCCTATAAAATAGTTAAAAACCTAATAGCTCACTAGAGCTTTTTGCCAGAGCAAGTCCTCTATGTCCAATAGCTCTCTAAAGGCATTAGAAAATGAAAGGAGTTTTAATGCAGCCCTACGTTTCTTTTCTTCCTGGTTTTACAAGGGGCGATGTGGCAATCTAATTATACAGTGTTGTGAACTGGTATTATGTCCTGCAAGAAAAAGAAAGAAGCTTTTTTATTGTTCCATTATGCAATTGTTGCTACTTTTTACACCCATTCCAGCTTTGGTGTAATAATTCAGTATTGCAGCCTCCATTAATTTTTTTTCTTTTAACCGCTCCTTCCTTCACACTAATAAAATATGCAGTGCAAACAAAAGCGCGTTACCCAGCCAGTGTATGAGCAAAGCCATTCCTTCATTTCTTGATTCCTCAAATAGCATGCAAGCCCCAGAGGGACCCATAGCAAGGTGGTGGGGACATTTTAGGGACATTTTCTCCCTGTCTTAATGTTCAGAAAAACTGAAGGTTATGTGACTGATCACAGTAGTCTCTTCCTGAACCAAGAACATCAACAGCCCTAGGAACTGCCCAGCAAACCCTGACAGATGAAGCAAGCCACACTCAAATCCTATTCTTTTTATGTAAAACCCTCACCCTTTGTCCTTTTCAATTATGTATGGTCATGTTCTCACAATAGCTTCTGCTGTCACTATGATTTAAAGATAAGGTTTATTTTAAAAGATCGTTTGTTTCTAGTGCCAACATAGGCAGTCTAATCAGATAAATAAGTGCACAGTTTTTGAGACCCCCCCGCCAAGGATTTTTTTCCTCTTTCCAACAGCTACCACCTGAACCTCTTGCTAATCATTTCAAGGCTATTCAGAAGGTAGTCCCTGCATAATTTTTAGCTTAGGATAAAAAACTGCATAATTGTTATTCATTTGGCTTGGCAGTTATTACACACCGAAGTGACCTCTGCTTCTCTGTTAATTATAAATAGTTTTGTCTATTGGATAAATTGAAGTGAATTAGCTCAGGTTTAAGATCTTATCAATAATTTAAATAGCCATTTGCAACAAACGAAATAGAAGAAAAAAACACGCATAAAAAACCCACAACAAAGGAAAAGAACCAATCTTACATGGAAAAGGCCAACTTCCAAGTGTAAACCACCAGCAATTTGTTGATTTAGTAGTGAGGGCAGAATTCAATAATAAAGCTAAATGAGGAACAAGTTTTATTTTTCCATGCACGCAAACCCAAGCACTTGCTGTGGAGCAGAAAGAGTTTGGAGGTCTGGTCCCTGCCCAGCATGGCAGGCCATTAGCCAGAGCTGTCGGAGACATCTGCCTGACCCAATTACCGTCAAAGCCAAGCGGCCGCGGCGCCGTCACCCGACACAACAGCCCTTCCCTCCACGCTCAGCTGCCAACCAGCAGTCAGGCTGCTGCTAGGCCACGCTTAAAACCCAGCTCAGAAATGGCTTTGCTCTTAAGCAAGGTCACGTTTGGGTGAAACGCACGTGCAAGGTTGATGGCATCCATCAAGCCCTGAAGAAACAACATCTCGTCCTTTCTGCTAGGAAACATCAGCCAGAGTTTCTTTCTGGTGTCTGGTAAGATAAGCTCTAGTCATAAAAAATACATACAGCATAAGCTAAGGTTTTATTTTGTTCTGCAGTTCATTTTAAGCCTCTGGAGAGGCCATCCAATGTGAAAACTTCACAGAGACAATTGCAGGAGGCTGCAGCAAAGGGAAGGACCTAAGCACTGATTTGTCTATGTAACTATACTAGAGGCTAAAAGAAGGCTCTTTTCTTTACAAGTAGCTTGCCGAGGTGAGCAATGACAAGAGAAAATTTGTTGTGACAGATAATACTGCTCACTTTCTGAGCCCTACTGAAAGCTCCACCAATTTGTGTCCAACACTGGGTATTACATGAAACAATGAGTGGTAGTAGCATCACCAGCTTTCAGTCTTGGCTCTTCCCTACTGCACAGGGAGATTGTCCCTTCCCCAACCCCTCCAACACACCTAGTTTTTATGTCAATCTTTAGTTTTGATTGGTTTTAATTGTTAACACAGTTTAAGGAAGTCATAAGCCAGTAATGCATGGACCTACCCACCTGCTTTGGACAAGGGTATAATCTAAATATCACACAAACATGTCCAAGGTCAGTCCCACCTCAGAATCACCACTAATTCACCATAGTCAATGTCTCCAACTCTGAAGTTGAAATATATTAAAAGCACTCACATTTACCACTGCTGAGCATCTTCTCCTTCATCTCTGATAACCTCTGACCCTGGTCAATGCTGGCAGAACTGTGCTCTGTTCCCAAATCCCCCATTGTGTCATTCTGCAACAACTCTTCAGGATTTCCTGAAAGCCTGGAATATTTACTCACAGCTATAGCACTCTTCTTATCTCACTGAGCAAACAGTTGGACAAGAATGCTGAGAAATCTCAGAAGTGAAAGAAGGAAAGATAGCAGAAACACGTAATACCACTGATTGCCTTCAATTTGTAAGCAGAAGGAATTGATTTCTGGTCAGAAAATAACAGATTTCAGAATCTTGCACAAGTATTACATTTCTTTTCATACATACTTAATATATCTTTCACTCACAAAAATACCTTTTTCTCCTAACATTTATCATTCCCCAAAAATATGAAATTAATTTAAAATGGAATATGAAATTAATTCCAAACGCAATAAAGCAGAGCCATTATAGATATCTGTTTTCTATTTGAAGAAAAATTTTGCCTGATACAATACTGCACATAAAGCAGACTTTGACTTCTGATATATAAGGGAGCCTTTCTGCTGTTGTATGAAAGACAACACTGGATGGAACCTTAAAAATTATAAACCCTTTCATTTTAAAAGTAAAAGCAGAAACTACAAAAAGAAACATAAGTGTAAGATATTAAAGAACCGAGAAATACCTAAAGTATTAGAGAAGTAACAAAAAAAAGGAATATTGAGGAAACTTGAGAACATCTGCTCAATCATAATGAGGCTTGGAAAACAAGGAAGACACCCCAGACATCCCCAGGGAGCTGTCATAGGCCCCAGCCTCAGCAACTCAAACAACCAAGTCTATCAGAAGATAAAGACCTTCCAAATGTATTTGTTCTCCACATTTAATATTAATCAAAGAGCATTATAAATTTCAAACATCACTCGACTGTTCTAGCTGTAGGGGAAAAAACACTGGCTCGACAACAGTAATGCAAAACAACATCCATAAAAGTGTAAAGCAATAATAAAATAAAAAAGAGAAATCAGTTGATTAAACAAAGGGTCTTTTGAAGCTAGGGTTTGGCTTGCATCAGCACAGAAAGAGCTGTGCTATAAGAAAAATCCACAAAATATAAAGGTTCTTGACCCCACATGGTGATCCTTGCACTTCTGTTGACTGTTTATTTTGGTCCCAGAGTTTAGCAGCAGCTTTCCAAACCATTGCCCACATCAAGGGCTGCCAGCTAATGGGCTGAGCTCGGGGCTGGGACAAAGTGTTCCTAAGAACATTATTAAGGAAAAAAATGGAGGCTAACCAGGCAGGCAGGTGGAAGAATGGACACCAGAGATGGCAGGATGCCTGACCTGCACTCAGAGTACATCCAGCTGCCTTGGCTGACTGGTGTCCCACACACGACCACCAGCACTTGCTGTTTGTGTGCAATGGGCTCAGGATGAGATCACCAAGTCTCCAGCTCCAGCATCCCTCAGGTTGCAGCAGATGTTGCTCACAGGCCCAGTGACACATCCCAGGCAGAGTTCTCAAAAAGGAAAAGGGTTTGGTGCTACCACAGCTCCAGCACCACAACCTGCCCCTCCCTACCACCACAGCTTTGCTGATGCTGATCTTCAACACTTTATTTCTTTTTAATATTGCTGTCTTCAACTATTTTCTGTTGATTCACAGCTTGAAAAGGAAAATGGAATGCATCTCATGTTGCAAACACTTCTCCATCACAGTCATTTGAGGTAAATTGTGCTACTTCTAGATACTGAGATGACTAATCTCAGCTGCACTTCTATCCTTTTTTGCCAGGGTTTGAAAACATTTACCAATGCTAAACCCAAATAAAAATATAAGAGCTGCCAATTCTATCACTCTGAATATATTTAGAAGTAAGGTCCAGCTGCAGGAGGATCCCTTCATTTGTTTCTAACCTTTTAATATTATATTATTGTGGGTGGTTTTTTGGTTTTTTTATTACAGCTTTGGAATTTGAGATTGACCAGATACAGAGTTTCCTGTTACATACATTGGCATCTAAGGTGTTAAACAGCATCAACATATGGGAGGAAAAAAAAAAAAGAAAACAAACAAACAAACAAAAAAAAAAAAAAAGAAAAAAAAAGAAAAAAAAAGAAAAAAAGAGAAACCACAACCTACCAAAACCTTGGCTTGCCAGATTAAACACAATTTTGTGAATGGTTTTTCCTAGATAAGACCCTGTGGAAGTTATTTGTAGATTATACTCCAAGTGAGAACATAAACTATGCTGTATTAAGGTAACTCTACCCAACTTTTCTAAATGTTCTGAAGGACTTGGAGAACATGAGAGGCAGAAGGGGGGAATGGGTGGTGGTGAGGTTTTTCTGTTAGTTTGGGGGGCTTTGTTTCTTTGGGGGTTTTTTTCCTTCTTTTTTTTTTTTTTTTCCCCAAATCCACTCACATAGCTGCCTCATACATCTTATCATTGCTATAAAACCACAGCATCCCACTTCTATCTCACCTAGAAAGTAAGAGCCTGTCCCAGAGAGCCATGCTGGGGGAATTGCACTCCACCCAGCGCTGGTTTATGGCAGGGTTTATGCTCACATATATACCATGCACACTGAGGGGAACCTTTTGGACAAGGACACTATAATTCATTTTGAGAAACATCTTCCTCCTGGTTAACAGTTAGTATAAACTGAAATTCCTCAAGGGAACCAGGCATGATATTTTTCATTTTCTCAGAATCCATAAGGTTTGTTGTTAGATTTATTCCTTTATTATTATTGATTATATAAGGGCTGAGGATGGGACTGAGCTAGAATCTAAACACTTTTTTTCTTTTTGTTTTTAAGTACAGGTTTCGTGTCAGTGCTATTGATTTTCAAAACAAAAGGGGTACTGAAACCTGAATTTTTCAAAAAAACTTTTGAGCCAAGAATGCATACCTCATTCACCTGGGTAACACTTGAACTACAATTCTTTTTTATTCAACTCCACTGACTTTCTGTTTGGAATTTCAGTTTATTTGTTCGCTCCTTCTTGGCTAAACACCATCTAGTACCACACCCAAGAATCACATCTCATATTAGCAGCAACAAAAACAAAACAAAACAATCAAACACAAAGCTTAATACCCAGCCTTATTTCTGCAACACCTGAGAATTCTGAGAAATTCTTAAACTTAATATTCAAAAACATCCCTAAATTTAACCCTTACAGTATCACACAGGTTCAACCCAGAAAGAGAACATACTTCATGAATGGGAGAAAAATAAATATAAAGCTATCTGATATGATGCACTTATATAGGCTTTCATTTAGTTATTCATTTTACTTTTACTCCTTACTGTGAGGGTGGTGAGGCCCTGGCACAGGCTGCCCAGAGGAGCTGTGGCTGCCCCTGGATCCCTGGAAGTGTCCAAGGCCAGGCTGGATGGGTCTTGGAGCACCCTGGGACAGTGGAAGATGTCCCTGCCCATGGCAGGGGTTTGGAAATGGATGCTCTGTGAGGTCCCTTCCAGCGCAAACCACTCTATGATAATGTTGCAGACTGTTGCTTTGGGAGAGCTTACAGAAGGACACAACCACAGCAGATACAGAATTAAGGACATTTTCTTCCCCTCCTCACTAGGGAGGGGGATAAGATGCAGCATGTTTAAAATCAGGCTTGTTCTCCACCATATACAATCTTAATATTCTGTCTGCTTAACTCTAGAGATAAATCATCATTATCAACAGTCAATAGTTGGCACTACAAAAGATCAAGGACATTTTTCTTGCTCAGGACGAGCCCTTGGGAGCTGTAAGGCAATCCCTGGCACACAGCTGCACATCAGTGCAGGTTTTCACCTCTCCCACCACCTGTCCTGCTCATTCCTAGGAGGAGCAGGAGCTGTGACACAAGCAGCCTTTGCCTTCAGCACAGTGATGGAAGGGCTCTCATCACCCTCCTGACTGATCTCTTCATCACGGGGCGAGAGCAGTGAAGTCGCTGCGTGCCACCCGTCACTCCAACAGCTCCGTGTCCTCCTGCTCACAGCATTTCATCCCTTCCATCCCTGGGCAGTAACAGAGAGCTCCACACGCCCCACTGCCCCTGCTGGGTTACACCTGAGCCTTCTCTGATGCCTGACAATCGTGACTGGGTGCTAATCACGATGAGCGCGCTGATCTCGCTGCAGCTCACAGCAGATGAGGACGTGCCTGTAATATCTGTTGAATAAAAGCATTTGGGAAACCTCTGTAGAATGCACTGCAGCACACAGAGCCTCATCTGAGGTCAGCCAGATGCTGAAGCAGTTATGGCCTTCATTAAGCCAATGAATATTAATGACAAATTAACACAAACTCTAAGCAAGAAGCCAATTTTCATTTCCAGACCCTTTTAATGAATTGTGTTGTACATATTTTCAAGGTAGCAGTAATCTGACAGGCAATATTTTTCAAATAATTAATTTGCTGTATTTCTAGCTATTTTTAACTTCTCAACAGTTAAGAACCCATTGTTTCCACCTTTAATTACTGTTCACAGCCACATCTGCTCCTATACTCAAACAGAAAAAAATCAGTTAAACATTGCAAAGTGATTTCTCACTTTTTAAATCATTAAACTACAATCTTTTCCTGCATTGCATTTTAAATAGTCCTACAACCAAAAGAAGAAAAAAAAAACAAACAAACAAAAACTGCTGGTTTTGGAAAGTAAGGAATAAAATTCAGTCCAAATTCCTCTTCCTGCTCGTCGTGACTCCCATCAATCAGTTTAAATTAATTGTACTGGGTTTCTAATCTGGAAATGTGTTGCTCAATAAAGCACAGACAAGTGAGTGCTGGTGGGGAGAGGGAACATTTTAATACTTGGCATGTGCACATGTACACATCTCCATCCCCATTTTCCTTGGAACAAATGCTGTTCTAATTTCTTCAAAGAATCAATAATGCCCATTGCCAGAGCTCAGCACTGTTTGAGATGCAGATTACACAGGGAGGCCAAAAATTTATTGCATTGTAAATGTAGGCAGAAGGTGGCAGGTAAGCTGTAATTAAGGTTTTGCTGATAATAAAAAATAGGGGGAAATAAGCAGATCCCATAGTCAGTAAATGCTGTTGCTGCTGCACAATTACCCCATTTTCAGAGAAAACTGCAGCACCAGGCTCTTTTTCTGCACAATTAGCCTAAGGAAGGGTGGTTTACATTTCCAGCTGCCCAAAATGCTGGCACATCCTGTCTGCCCTCCCTCAACTCTTACTGCCTCCAGAGCCTTTCCAAACTTCCACTCCCAGCATTTACATCTTGCTCTCATTCTTTTAAATCATATAATACATTAATTGTTCCTGCTACTGCATCTATCTGGGAAGTAAAATTAAGACAGACCCTTACCATTACACAGCTGATGCATTTTTTTATTCTTCCTGGCATTAGACCTGGCAGTGCACAAGCTGATGGTGAGTGAGGTGTTTCACAGAAACCCAGAAAACCTTCCTACAAGAGTTTATCTCAGGGACAGGTAGGAAGGTGGGCTGATTTTCATTCACTCATGTGTCCCTCCACCTGCACCAGCAAAATGTTATATTGGGGCTGACTCCATAAAAAAATAGAAAGTAAAACCCCAAACCAAATACCTATTTTCCTTTTGCTTCCCCTCCTCTCACAACTTCCTTGATTTTCAGATTTCTGTCCTTCTCCCAGGGTTGGGATTGCTCACTACTAATTATCCAATAAAAATAGAGTTGAAGTATTAAATCTATCCCTAGTTAGCCCAATGTCTTTAATAATAAAAGAGATTTTGCACTAGGGATAAATACTGTATCTCATTTTCCCACTCTTACAAGTCTCCTGTCACTCCACACTTATTAATACTGCTACTAATATACTGTTCCCAGTCAGCCACTAAAATAGTTTGGTTATTCCTATTAATTCACCAATAAAATGCGGCTTCACAGTACAATAAAGAAGGTTTTGTTGCTTATGGGGTTTATTGGCAGCATCTATTTGTCCAATTTGTCAAGAGATTTTCCTATTTTTCTGATACTATTGCCAAATGAACTTCTGGTATGGAATATGGTGAGAAAGCAGTACCTGATCTCATGCCAGGTGTTGCTGGCTTCTCCCTGGGTATTTGGCAGTGACTGATGGCACAGACAAGTGTCCATCCCTTCAGGTAAGGGTGAGTGGGTGCTGCAACAACTACTCCCAGAAGGAAAAACAACTGTTTTGTGGTTAAAATGCAGAATACTTCATTTCCTGAGAGAGAAGAGCACTCTCCAGCAGTAGGAACCACCTGTGCTCTTAATAGGTGGAAGATCCCAGCACCAGGAACAGAAGATGCTGTTCACAGAGTCACAAACATACAGTTTAGTTTCTAAATTAACAATCTCACACTAATTTATGAACTTCTCAGTCCACTCTATGGAAGAAAGAACCGGAGATGACACTTTCCTTACAAATACAGCCACTGGCAATTACAGATAGCCTTTTAATGGGTGTTTGAATTAGAAAAGCCTCCTGAAATTCTCCTGTACACCTCCCTGAACAAGGGAAACACACTCTCCTATGACATATCCAAGATTTTACTAAAGAGACCAATCAAAACGCTCCAGAAAAAGAGAAACAAGAAGGATGCTCAAAGTCTTTTCAACAGCTAAGAATGTATTAGGCAAGGTACTCAAATGGCCAAGTATGGGCAGGTGGGTACAGCTGCTCAGCCACTCACTCCACTGGGGCACTATTACATCCACTGATGCTCTTTCCTTTCAGTTTGGTCTTACTCCTTGTGAGCCAGCGTGATTTGCTGGGAGCTGTTAGAAAAGGCAAAGAAACAGCAGCAGACAGAGCTGCCAGAGAACCCAGCACAGCATGGGGAAATTTGAGATCAAACACTGTACAGCAAGAATTTAAAAAACAGGACAACTCAGCCCATTGAGGAATTGGGATGGGATTTTTAAACTGGGTAGTGTTACAGCTTTGGATTCTGAATCCTCTCATAAGCAGCCAGTGTGACTGTGCAACACTGTCCTCTATTGGAAACAGCTCACCAGACCACCTGGAGCACTGCAAGGCATCCTCTGCCTCTGCTCACAGGAAAAAGCTCATCATTTGTTAGGGCAGAACATCTGCTGTGATTCTGCTGATGTTGTCTGTGAGGGCTTCCTCAGCATAATGCATCACCCACAAGTTGTTCCAAAATATCATTGTGCTTTGACTTTGCTTTGTGTTTATTGGGCACTGGTAGCGTAAAAAGGCTTTGCACAGGAGAGCCATTGAATTAATACAAGCAGATTTATTGTGCAGGCTTTACAATCTTTCTTGTGCACCAAGCTCAAAATCTCTAAGACATTTATTAGGAGAAGGGATCCTGACAGAAATGCTGCGAGGTGCCCCATAAATATCCTGGTGCCTCTGCAGAAGGGGAGCCCAGTGACCTTCTGGAAGGGGTGCCATTCCTAACTCCACCTACTTGCAGAGACAGGACCCAGGATAAAGCAGCATTTTTAGAGCTTCCATCTCTGGAGACACTAGGAATAAAAAAGCTGATTCACAGGTGCTGCAGAAAAAGGGTGATGAGGTGTGCCAGGAGGAGGATTACAGTGCAGGGGCTGGCAGACACCTGCCTCCTGCACCATCCAACCCAAGATGTGGAAAATAAAGCAGGGGTTGCTGCAGCATGGAACAGGGCTGCTCCAAGGCAGAGCAAAGGGGGTCCAGTAGCACAAATGCTGCCTATCAGCTGCCATCTCTGCCAGAGCTGCACTTCTCTCCCTCTGCCCCAAGGCAAGATATTGCCTGACTCCACCACACGGCTTGCCATCCTTCCCTCCATTTATTTCTTTTTTAAAAATTGTATTTTCCTATTTTCAGTCTCTATTTTCTTATTCAAGAGCTTTCTATTATGATAGAAAGACATGAGGAATATTCTCAAATTCTGGCTGATTCACCTTTCTAATGGCTGTGGTTTGGGCAGGCTGGAGGGGTCAGGCATTTGTCTGCTGAAACAGCCACGAGACCTTTCCCAAAGGGCAACTAGCCAAGCCAAAGTGTGCTGTGAGATAGAGGAAAAATAACATGACTTCATTCAGGGTCTGATTTTACATAAAGGGACGTCTTCCTGCTGCTGCATGACCTGGGTTCAGGTGATTTCTGTCTAGGAGGGCAGATGCTGTGTGTCACCACTGCTCTGTCATCTCTTCCCTCTTGATGTGACGCTGGTGATGCTGTCCTCAGCAGGGCTGCCTACAGCAGGGAGAGTTCACACTGCTATTGTGAGGGGCCTTGCAATCATTAGTCTCCAAAATTGCTTTCCATGGTGTACAAGAGACATAACAAACGGCTAATTTAATAAAATTGTGTTGGTTCACTCAGCCAGAGAAGAAAAGATAACAGCAACTGATTCTGGAAAAAATTGGAAGGTACTTGGATGTTGTGAGCTCAAAGTTCTGGTAATGGGAACAGCAATTCTCAGATTTCAGCTGGTCCCTGCTTCCTCCTCCCCATCTGCTGTGCTGATGTACTCTTGTGGAGGGAGGGAAAACCAGAGTGGAATGGCCCAGGAGAAGGCATTGTAGCTAAAGAATAATAGCAATGGGGATACTGAACTCAGCACAGGCTCCTACTATCAGAAATTGCCCTGTGCTAATGGCATTAAGGGCTTCCACTTCCACACAGAATCACAGAATCCTTAAGGTTGGGAAAGACTTCTAAGACCACAGAGTCCAACCATTAGTCTAGCATTTCCAGGTCCACCACTAAGCCATGTCCCTAAGGACCACATCTGTGTGTTTTTTGAACACTTCTGGGGATGATGATTTCACAACTTTCACAGGCAGCCTGTCAATGCCAGCAAGCAGCCATTCAGGCACCCTAAATCCAACCCTTCATTCTCTTCTCTCCCTACTACAGAGGTGCCTGTCCTAAAGTAAAACAGGACAAACTCCCTGCTCCAGTCCAGCACCAGCTCTTCATTCCACCAGTGAAAGCTTTGCAGTCAGTTTTAGAGAACACGAGGATGAGCTCTGACTCTGCATGGAGGGTACAACCAGATGGGACTGGCACAGCAGACTGGAATTGCCCTGGCTGTGGGAATGACACAGGTGAGAGAAGAGGCAGGTCTGGCAGCAAAAAGCATGAGAAGCCCCTCGTAGGTCTGCCCTGCTTCAGACAAGGACACACACATGCTAAGATGTTGAATCAAAAACCACATTACACAAAGCAGTGCCAGAGACAGAGCAGATTGAATTTTTCCATTGGATGTTACAGATTCATAATCATCACTGTCAGCACTGCAATAGCAGTCAAGGTTAGATCGCCAGCTTCCACATTACCTTAAAAGTGAAATGAAATGTTAAAATAAGTAATTGAAGGGGCCCCTTCCTCTTCCTTTTACCCAAGAATAAATCTGAGTAACTCAGAGAAGCTTGCTGCTGAATGAGCAAACGATTTGATCACATAATCTTGTGGATGCAAGATCATTAATAGATTTTTAAACAGTCCTTACACAGTGACCTTTAAACAATTTGTACTTATCATGTGTAAATTCATTATTTCCTAAAATGTTTTAATTTTGTAATTAACTTTGATGGACTATTTGCATTCAATCTAGATCCAGAATGAAACTTAAGAAAATTTAATTTGTGGATGACAAACACCAGTTTTCTCACTCTATCATTTTGGCTGTATGAAAACAAAGAATTTTCCCCTGGTGCCTGCAGCTGCCAAAACCTTCCCGCCACCTGTGAGTGCCTCTGCAGAGGCAGAGCATGGCCCAACCTGGCTTAACAATGCTTCTCCCCCATCAGAACATAATCCCAGCTGTGCTGAAGGCATGACCACTGGGCAAAACATCTGCACGACTGTCCTGGTGCCAGCAGGCAAAATATGTACCAGGAAAAACAAATTTTACAATGCCTGCTATGGATGGATTTTCTGGTGATGGTTAGGTGTCCTGCTTCCAGCCCACAATTTCTTCTGACAAATTTTCCTGGGAACTTTAAGTGCATCCATTTCAGTGTCAGGATGCACTTGAAATGGGTTCAAAAGTCACAGGGGAAGCAAAGCAGACAGGCAGATAGGAATCGAATGTGGTTTTCTTAGTTCTCCCTTTCCTGGGGAATTTTTGTAATCCAAAGTCCATGAGGGTTTCCAGGAGAGCCCATTTCAGGTGCTCAGGCACGATTCCTGTGCCCACTTCTAGGGGGAGTATTCAAGTTAAGACCAAGAACAAAAACTCTCTGCAGACATTCCTTCCTGCTCCCCTCAGCCAGATCCTGGCATCACGCTGGGCCTCCCTTCTCCTCTCTGAATCTCTCTCCCTTCCCTGTCACCTTCCCCACCACATTAGAGACCTGGTAAGACCCTGGGGCACTTTTGGGCAGAAGCCCCCATTCCTGAATGGTGTTTGGTTTTTAAAGAACCGCAACATCCAGAACAAGAACAAAGGCAGACAGGCAACATCCATTACTGCCCACACCAGGAAAAGTCATGCTGGAGCTGTGGGAAGCACCCACCGACCCCAGCACCATCCTTTCTATCACCTGGTGGGTTTGCAAGGGCCTCTCATGCATCTGACAAGGCACACAGAGAAACACAACTTCCAAATAATGAAGGAAAAAACCCAACCTAAAAAAACTGCTATGTTTGAATTCTTGCAACTTTTTAGTAAAAGAGTCTCAAGTTTCCCAGCTCCCCGCCAAGCCCTCGGCAGCTGAACACCTGCACGCTCCATCTGTGCCTACCTTCACAGATCACCTCCTGCTTCAATCACTCACCACCAGCCTGTCCCTCACTGCTTCCTCCAAACTACTCGTCTCTCCAGACCAAATGGGACCAAAGCACTCCAGTCTGCACAGTCTGATTTCAGTCTGCTGCAGAGTGTAACCTTGGAAAAAACAAGCACTTCCCAGCAAATGGCTTCTCCCTGTTCTTCATGGGTTTTCTTACCCATAAAATCTTGTGCTGCTGTTTATTTGGCATTTAGCAGGCCTGGATAAAAACTAAAAGATCCAGTACCAGCAGAAGTTAGAGAGGGGGAAGACATCATCAGTTATGCCCCTGAAATTCAATGCTTATTAAAAAATACAAGGGTTTGAGAGATCTAGACATGGAAAGGAAGAATTGGGCATAGATGGAAAATATAACCTCTGATGAGTGACAAGTGAGGTTATATAGATGAATACTAATGAGGCAGCTTTGAATAATTCATACCTGGGGTTCAAGGTAAAATGGTTTAACCTGATACCTTGGTAGTTGAGCTGTCTTGCTGGCCTCAGGAACACCATCTCAAAGAACAAGATCTGAACATGACTCAGGGTTTAAATGTTAATTTGTCCAGATGCATTTTGAAAAAGAAGAAAAAGTACCACAGCTCACTCACAACTGTCTAAAAATTGCAGTGCAAGCACTGTAGGTTAGATGACTTTCCTCCTACCCCAGCCTGTGACCTTGCTCCATGCCCACCAGGGCTTGCACCAGCACAACTGCTCCTCATTATGCTCCAGAGAAAGCTACAACTTCTCACAAAGGTGAACAAATTGGAGGAGTTTTGATCACAATTCTCCATATCAAAAAGGAAAACACATTTCTTAAGGGAAGATTATTTACCTTCCCAGGGGAACCCACTTTTGAAAGTGGGCACAGTTTCAAAATTTAGGATTGCATTTTATACTGTTTCATCTTCTGCCTTGCCGAGTCCTTCACTCATTTCAGATTTTGAAAAAGACTTCTACCTTTCAGCAAAGTCCCAATTAACCAGTCCTCCGAGAGAAAGCCCTCTGTTCCTTCAGGAGGAAACCTGGACAACCACCAAAATTATTTTTAACTATACTGTAATGTGTTGGTTCAAATTCCACTTTCCTACATAGCCTTTCAAGTGATATAAAAAATGACAACAAGTGATAAAAACTGGGAAGCAGCAGCCACTGAGGGCATCAGAAAAAACTCCCACCAGGCAGGATATAAATCCAACATTATAAATTAGCACCATAAATATTATACACATTTGCAATGATTTATACACTTATTTTATCTGAGCCAGGCATTTCTTGTTTTCTAAGGAGGGAGAAGGATAACCAAAGGATACCCATCCATCCCAGTTGTGCTGTCTGGATCTGGAAATTTCTGCTTGCCTGTTACAATAATGCCAGAGAGCTCTCCAGGGGGGGTTTATCTGTAGATCACCACATGCTTATACAAATGTCAATAAATTGGAGGTCTGTCCTAAAGGCAAATTTGCCTCATTCAATCTGGTATTTCAGTGCTTCTGCTGCACTTGTACATCAGAATTGTAATGCGGCTGCTGTATCAAGAAGCTGTAAAAACCCAGACACCTTTGTCTATGGTTTCCTTCTTTTTATTCTTCCTTCCTCCCTTGCGAACTTCACATCACCTTTTATACTTTATCACTGTGCTGCATAATCTCTATCTCTGCAGAATTGCTGGGCTCACCACAGTGCCTAATAGCAAATATGAAATATTGCATTGTGCACCCATGCAAAAGGCCAGTTTTCATTAATCAAATATTCGGAAGATTCAGTGCTCTCTTATAATAAAAGCTCAGAAACCAGAGTGTGAGGAAAAACAGATGAGATGAAGTTTCACCACGTGACATGCTGAAAAAGTTCCCACCAGGAAAATCTCAGCAGCTCATTTCAGAGCAGCCATCAGCTGGCTCCTGGTGCTGGTGGATGCTGTGTGCCTCTGTCACAAAGGGAAACAGCAGTGAATACATGACTCCCTCTAGGAAATACATCCTCCCTTGCCTCCTTACCTGCTGGCATCAGGCACTCTGAATCCTGCACAGGAGGTGTTGCAGAACACTTGGAGGTACCAATGCACTGAGGGGATGAGCCTTTTTAACTACCCACTGCAGAACAGCAGAAAATTATGATTTTTGTTCTGTAAACGTGGTTTAATTCCATCTGGTAACAGCCAAGAGGGTGAGAAGCAGCTACAAACACCTTCAGAGTCACTGAACCAAATCAGGAGGGGACCTGGAATATCCCCCATCTGCCAGCCTGGAGAAACTGAGTTGTGCCAAAACCAACTCTTACATTAATGATTTATTCATTAAACGTGTCCACACCCCCTGAGGCACCACGTGCTGCTCACCAAGGGCTGCCACCCCTCCATGCCCTTAACTGTCCACTTCCCAAAAAGAAGTCATTTCCCAAAACAAGACATTTCCCAAACTGACAGCTCTAACTGAATTCTAAATTTTAATTATATTTTACGCAGTACAGCAGAAAAGTGGACACTGAAAGATTATCTGACTGGGAGCTTAGCAATAGAAATCCATAAATCATGCTGGCAGGTGTGTAGTTTCCTTGTGAGGTAGTGCTTGTGGGAGTAGCTGCTCCTACCAGAGGCACTCGTTGGAGTCCCAGCCCAGTGGGTGCAGTGACTGTTCACTCCACTGCAGCACCTCCATCCTGGATTTACAGCCTTTTCCCAAGGGACACAGAGGCAGAGGTGAGGGTTTACCACTACCAAAGGTTATCTGGGGATCCAGCAAAGGATTTGGGGTTTGGATCCTATATGATAAAATATACTGCTATTTATAATAATGAATACATAAAATAGTAAATAAATAAATAAAGACTAAAGTACAGACAGCAATAATATAGAGAAATTACGTGCTGTTAATTAAATCTGCAGCAAGCACAATGACAGGAGAACAATAAGAAATTAATTTATTGTCTAAATAGCAAATGAAACTAATGGATGTTTGGGGCGTTTTTGACAGCAAAGGGAAAAAGCCACATGAAGCAGGAAATTAGACTACTTTTCCAGACTCTACAAGTCCAATTAGGCAGAACAATTAGCAAAGCTTTCAACAGATAAAAATAGAAGAGCTTGTGGTCACACTGCTGGATTTCACCTCACGCTCAGGTGCGCTAATGGAGCCTTAGCAGGATTTTGCCAGACGTGTCAGCTCCATTCCCAACTGGAAGAGACTGATGGAGCTCAGTGGAACTGGGACAAGTTATACGAGCTCAACCTTAGTGCTAAAAACAATGTTTGCTTACGAATAGATCCCTTGTGCCAAAAGATGAGCTGGTTTCAAATTTTAAAAAAGATTTTACATCTCCTTCAGCTGTGAATCAAGAGGAATGTACAGTAGCTTTTTCCTTAAAGCTGCTGAAGCCTGCTGTAAGACAGGGACAACCAAGACACCTAACTAAATTTATGGAGTTACTTCCTGAAATGCTTTTTTTCCCAACAATCAATGGCTAAAAATCCACAAATTCAAGTGGGCAAAACTATAGAGGAAAAGGTATTTTTGCTAAAAGACAAATACTTGATTTTTATTGTTCAGATTTAACATAAGACACAAAATATAAGCAGAAATGTATCAATGCTGAAATATTTGATAACACCATATAAACAGTGGCTGTGTGATCAAGTAAACTTCTAATTATCAGCTTCCCTAACTGTAAAAGAAAAGGATCTAAGCACAAATAGGAAACATTAAAGGAAGGAGCTGGAAAAAATAGTTCTTTGCATATTTTACATATTAATACTGCTCTCAGTGTTCTCTAGGCTCTCACATTTAATTCCAGTAGTTTCAACCACATCAGGATAATCAATCATTGATTTAGAAATGTAATTAACTCCAACAAGAAACTATTCATGAAAGGAGTTAAGAAATTTACTGTCTGAGGCTAAACTTGGGGTTACTTATGAATTTTTTTCCCCTACTACAGAGCTTTTCTGGTGTTGGCACATGACCTAGCTCTGCTAGATGTTGCTCAGGTTATCTGCTGCTGAGGACAGGGACAACCAGACCTTAGCAGGAACAGAGGACAGAAGGATATTTTGGGGGTTTTTTTGGTCCTTATTAGGGTTGGGTGGGGTTTTCCTGTAAGAGACAAAGGGAGGTGAAGGCAGATTGGCTTTGTGCTCTGGAGCTTCCAAGTGATTTTACAGTACATATTCTGCAAAGATCCTTTAAAAGGAAAATAGGATAAATTTAACTCAGTAATGAAGCTGCCCATGAAGAGGCAGATTTTATCTTGCACAAGCTCCCCAAAAGTCCTGGCTGACAAAGCCTTTGCCTGTGTTATGAAGGTGATTCAAGACAGCTTCCAGTTGGAAAGCTGGGAGTGGTTTCCCATCCATGAGATGAAGCACTAAGCCAGATAATATCTAGTTGAAACAAATATCATATTTTCACCTGTGGAAGGACCACAAACTTAACTCTTTATCAAAGAGTATCAAATTCAAAATACAAATATTCTGAAACCTAACTTAGGGACGCAGTTAAAACTTTTTTCAGAAAAGTCATAAATAAAGACATAAATCACCACAAGTTCTTCTCCACCAGATAACATCCTAGTCAGCTTCTATTATGCTCTGACATACAATTTAAATGGGAGATTAAAAGATAAATATTCACCAGTTATTTGATTTTATTAAAAAGCCTTAAAAATACCCCTGACACACACTTTGAGCAAGACTGTTGCCTGGCAGCTGCTTGAACTGTGGCATTCACCATACAAAAAACAATAAAAGCAAGGGAGAGAACCAGCAAAGGGACAGCAAATAAACATTACTGCCATTCAACTTCCTCTGGACCAGACACAGACTAGGCATTAAAGAGAAGAAAATTCAAAATAACTTTGCCTTAAAGAGTTTCTGTCAAGGCACCAGCATTCTGAGAGCTTTCCTTGCTCTCATTTACAAGCACAGCCTGCCATGGTGTTGTTGATCCCAATGAGAACGATGCCCATGGGATGTTCCAGCAGCATCTCCCCAAAAGAGGAGTGAAAAATCCCCCAACAGGAAGGGGATTGGTACCTCCTTCTCCAAAATATCCCACCTCACCAATTTCCCTGTTAGCTCCTGAACAGCCCTGCAGTCACACAGAGAGGCTTTAACAGATGGAGCAACCAGCTGGAAGTTGGGTACTACTTTCCCTATAACTGGACACACACAGAGCTCTATTAAATTTTAAATTTTAATCAGAGAATGTCAAGTTCAAAATTACACTTAAGCCTCTGATTTTAAGGTTTGGGGAAATGAAATATATTATCAGTCATAAATGCCCTTTATTTGAAGGAGAGGGAGTGTGATTCCTGTTTTACAAAGCAGTCACATAAGCAAGTCTTTTCCCTTCTACCCTCATAAAACATAGGAATTTCATGTGAAATACTTGAAGTAGGGTATCACACTGCCAGACCAACTCAATGACTGTCAAAAATAAAATAATAAAAAGAATTAATAGTTAAAAACAGCCATACCTGAGGCTTTTACATGGAAAACTTTAACAATATCAAGCATAACTCAAATCAGCATTTCTGCTGCTCACAAGTCTTTCCTGTAAATGCTCATGAGCTCTCAAATAATACCTCATAAAATAATGTCTCGTAGGATATAGCATAACAAGACCAGAGAATCACCCTACTCAGACCCCCATGAGACCACCACCATGTCTGCTGTCCTTGTGAGCCAATTACCCTCCAATTACTGTGACAGAGCTACAGAGCCCCAGCCACCCCTGGCACGGGGCAGAGCTGTGCTCAGCCCCTTGTGCCCTGGGCAGATGGAGTGAGACCAACACCTCTGCTGATGTCACACAGCACTCCCACACCTTGGGAGGATGAGGATGGAGACTCCAAACCTGCTGTGCCCCTCTGGTCACAGGGGCTCCAGGAGTTTATAGCTTATTTTATAGGTATCATCAGCCACCGCTGCCCTAGGTAGGATTTCTTCATCCGTTTTTACTATGTATGATAATGGGATTTTAAGAATTCATTCTCACACAATAATTTTAATATTTTTGAAAAACCATAGGACTGTCTGAACATATAAGCAGAGCAGGATATTAAAATTGTAATAACCCTCACTTCAGAAACTGCCAATTTTTGCCCCCAGGAAAGGAAAGGGGCTTCTCAGGGGCTTGGGGGTCTGCAGTAAAACTTCTGTGTCTGGCTTCAGCTCTGCCAGGAGATGAGCTCAGCATTACAGAGTTCAAAGGTGAAGGACACAAAGTCCTCAAACATCTGCTTCCATTAAAGAGATTCTTTCCACATAGTGATGCTAAGATCCAACCTCATGACAGCCCCGATTCCACTTGAAAATCCAGGATTTCTTATTTTTTATCCCTAAGAGTGAAATCTGTATAACAGAAGATCAGACTCAGATTTATGGAATACAGTCACTTCTGCTGCAATCTTTACCTCTTTCCTGCCATAACTAGAGAGGGACCAAGATGTAGAGCTTTCATTTGAATTATTATTGCTTGCATTTCAGCAGGGGGGGATCCAGCCTCCTGGCACCAGCCTGCTGCAGGCAGAACCCAAGCCATGGAGCACCACCACACACAGACATCAAAGCAAGGGGCTGGAGGGAAAAGGGAGTATCTGTCTCATCTCTCCATGAGCAGATCCACACAGAAAGAAACACAGGGGAAAGAATCGTTGGGATTATTAAATGCAGCTTCCCACCTCAACTTCCCACAGAAGCTGAACTTCAGTGTCTGCTGTGGTGCAGAGCAGGTACAGCCCCAGTCCCTGATCTGGGCTCAGGACTAATCTGAGATGAGGATTAACCCTAAGGAGTAATTAGAGTCCAGTCTCTGGACTGCTGCCAGGGCACAATCTGAGTGACCAGAGGACTGGATCAATGGCAAAGCCTGCACTCCTTTGAGAAGATACCCAGAGTCACGTAAGCCACACATTTTAGCACACTTGATGTAGATAAAGATAAACACCTTTGGATTTCCATTTCTGAGCTCAAATAGTCCTGACAACCTGAGAAAATGACAAGTGCCAAATGTGTATTTATAGACAAGCACAGGGTCTTGCTGACAGAGTAATCACCTCAGACCCTAAGAAAACTTTTCCATGAGGTTCCAGCTATTCACAGGAAACAAGGGCCTGGAGTGACAGGACAAGAGGGAATGGCTTCACACTGACAGAAGAGAGGGTTATACTGGTGCTGGGAAGAAATTCTTCCCTGGGAGGGTGGTGCCCAGAGAAGCTGCCCCTTCCCAGAAGTGTTCAAGGACAGGTTGGATGCAGCCTGGAGGAACCTGGTCTACTGGACCCATGGCAGAGAGGTTTGAATGAGATGATTTTTAAGATCCCTTCCAACCCAGATCATTCTATGGTTCCATGATTAGGCATGTAAGAAATGACACTGTGGTTATTACATAAACAGAGCTTTTATGAACAAAAAAAAAATGTCCCTCTGTAGATAAGGTCATATTTGCTAGAGGGGATTAGAAAACCCTGTGGAGACAAAACAAACTGCCCAAAATCCCCCTCTGAGCCCTGACACAGCTCTGTCATACCCTGCCAAGGCCTTTCAGCCCATTTTCTTCAGGATTTGAGAAAAGGACAGCAGGGATGTATCCATCCAACAGATCACGTACTCTGGTAATAAACTAATCAGCCATGAAACAATCAAGGGATATTTTGTACAACACAAATGAGGTTGTGGTTTTATTACACAGATAAACAGATTGAGATAGGATCCACCTAAATACTTATTTATAGTTTTGTCATAAAAGTTAGCAATGAATACTCTTCTAAATTTATGTGGTCTGTCTTCCAGGTTATCAGTGAAGGGCAGGATGCAATTTCTAATTACTCATATATTACATTTATTGCTAATAAAACAGATTTATTCTTTTTTATTATTTTCTCAAGGCACTTAGTGAAAGCTTTCATGATTGAAAGCACAGTTTTTAACAGAACTTATCATTTCACTTTAAAATACATATTTCTCATATCTAAAAAATCTTATTAAAAAAAACCTAAACAAATCAAAAACAAATGGAGGAAAGAGCAATGAGGTTAAGCTGTTGGCTCTCCCTATCCTCCACACCATTTAGCAAGAAGACAGACAGACTTGGGTCACTTCACCTTTTGGAAGCTCATTTCTTCTACTTGTTCTGCCAGCTATACTCCTCCCTCCAGCCTAGGGGGAGGATGAGGTTTATTTAAACACAGCACATGTGCTAGTCTGCCTTCCTATTCATCACACTCTGGCATGAAGTCTCCTGATAGTTTTTTGTTCATTTGTCCATAGACTCAAAAAAACCCACGGAAAGCCTGAAAGGAAGCTTGGGAAAGGTTAATTGGTTTCGTTGACCATCTGTTTGTGCCGTGAATAAATGCTGAGAATAATGTGTAACAAATGGCATCTACAAGGATTAAATAAATCAGTTCTGTGGATTAGAAATAACCTATGGACTGTGCTAATGGAGTACAAATCTGTGTAATAAAATCAGCCCTACTGAGCTGTGGAGATTGTGACCTTTAGGGGATAGAGAAAATGTGGATTCCCTGAGGAAGCCTGAGGTGAACTATGAAAATGTAACTGTATTATGGTCCAGTAAAACTTGAGCAAACATCTGGAGAACACATGGAGGACAGTGACTAATCCCACCTGATTCCAAAAAGTAGCAACAAGCCTGAAATCTCTTTTGGTTTTTTGTTTTCTCTTGGTCCCACCCTATATTGATGCAGTACTTTTAAGAAATTCTGTACTGATAAAGTTAACATATTTAGGTTTTAATGCTCTTTCCCACGCTTTTCTTATTTCCTTTTAGCTCTGGAAGGGTTCAATGGTCCTCACTGAATGTGGCTCCATCTTGCTGCAGACCATGATCCTTGGGAGCCAGGATCACCCAAGTGTTTCTTGAAACAAACAGCATGGGTTATCAAACCAGAGTTATTTGAATTACAGGACAACAGAAACATTTCAGAATTGTCTAAACTGAAATGGGTACCTGCCTCCTTTCAAATACAACAAAAAATTTAGGAACAATCACAAAGCCCTTTGATGAATTGTGTTTGTCTTTATCTGTAGGTACAAAACTAAACAATCTATCATGTAGCTAAACCTCATCTCTTTAATCCACTGTAAATTATGTAGTTCAATGCCAGAAAATAGGAATACTTGATAAACAGATTAAGTTGCAAGTGAAAGTGGCAGCATTCTCCAAATTGTGGAGAACAAAGGTGTCTCTGATGGAAAGGCTGTTTTTAACCATCTCTGAGATGCTTTACCTGCTTAAGCCAATTTTGCATCATCAGTACATTATATTGTCTGTTCAGAACAACTGGAAAGTGTTCCATGCCAGGAAAGCTGCAGAAAAATCAGCAACTGAAATTCTTGTAACTTTCTCCCCTGAAATTCCTGGGCATCTCATGGCAGAAATAAGTCCACACTGCCTTCTGCATAGACCTTCTTGCCATGAGCAGCATCAACCCTTCCATCCTTAGAGCATCCTGCAGGTGTTATTTTAACAATATCACAAAGCCATGCTTTGATTCTTGTTTCATTAGCAGAATAGGGACATGCACAACAGCCCTTTAGACCTGCAGGCATGAGAACTGCTCAAGAACAGACCCCCAAAGGAAATCTTCTGCAGCAATAAGAGAGTATTAAATTTTGCCTGTAAAGCCTACTGAAGCCAAGACAAATTTCACACCAAGTTGAGTGGAAAGAAGGTCCAGACTCCAGCAGCTGTGCTCCAGGTTAGTTGTCTTCTGTACTACTTGGTGCCACAAAAATCTCTTAGTAACCGAGGTATTAAAAGTCCCGTCTCTGTTAACTACACAATGATGCATAGACAGCTGAAACCAGCCCCACAGGACATGACACAACATAAAAAGAAGAAAATTAAGTGAAGTAGAATATTTCTTCAGAGAGCAGCTCCCCTTTTCTCTTGAGCTTCCTTGGGATTTACAGTTGGTATGAATGGCTGCAGCCTTAGTGTTAAAATTTATTCACTTAGGAGGAATCTTATAAAACTAAGAGGAGAAAATAATTCAAATGTATTACAATAATTTCAAAGAAAACCAACAAGCAAAAGTCCTATGGGGAAAAAGGAGAAATGTTATACCAGCAGGATTCATATAAAGGAGCTTTCAAGCCTATTATTTTAGATTAACTCCCATTGCCAATGCAGATAGAGAAAAAAAGCTCAGCAAAGATGAATGTTCTGCCAGAGCCACAGATGAGTTACAACAGGTCTTAGAATACACCCTCTTTCCCTGGAATGGGCTGTCTGTTCCTGCACATCAAACCTCTCTGAGACACAGCACTGAGGTGGGGAGCTGGAGAGTCGTGACTGCTCTCCTCTGAATTTCCTTCTCAAAACCATAAATATCACTCATAAGGAATAACACTTTTTATATAAATTAGGTAGAGTGAGCCATAAAAATATAAGTTCATCAGAAGAACTTAGTCAAGATCAAGCACAGGGGAAATTCAGTGTAACATCTTACTCAAAAACCACCCATGGTAGTGTAGGAGAAATTGTAGGGATTGAGTGTCCTTGACAGAAAAAAAGGTGAATGTAACAGGGAGATATGGGCCATCTATGTCAAGAAATACTGAGGTTTGGACCTTTCCCAAAATTTTCATGGGATTAAAAAAAAAAAAAGAAAAAAAAAAACTACACACACACCACCAAAAAAAAAACCCCAAACAAACAAAACAAAAAACTGATATTAAAAATGTCATAATAGAGTGCCTGGGTTATGTCTTCAAAATGTATGTGTACATAGTAAGAGAAAAACAAAAATATTCTGTGGATAGTGGTCCAGAATGGGCCAACCCTGGTATGATGTGATTGTACAAGTTTTGGTAGGGCCTTCAAGGCATTGTGGGATGGGTTTCCTCATCAAGAAGGGTGGATGAGGATTCAAAATACAGCATCCATCCAGGAGCCAGGTGAGGCTGGTATATTGTCAGATGCTTGATTCAGTTCAGCAGGTTTCTTTTAGAAAAATGTTTCACTTGATATATTCATGGAAAATTCCAGACCAGACCTTGAAAACACTAACAAGAAAAGATGAATTTAATAAAAACACTTTACAAGTTCAAGTGGCGAGCTTAGATCTCCCATACAACTGTATCAAGAAGCATTAGCTAGCTATATGTCCAAGTACACAGTGAACATGCTCTGAAAATAGACAAATGATTGATGATTAATGATCAGTTTATTAGAGGTGACAGCAGCTAATGTCGTGGCTCTCCCTCATGCACTGCTCAAAACAGAATTCCACCGTAAACATGAGGAAAAATAACTGCACATTGCCTGGTTTCATGACTTTGCCCTTGAGGGCACTCCACTTGCAGGGCATCTCTCCAGGTTTGCAGGATCCACCAGGGACCAACAGCCCATGGGAAATATTTGATCTACCAGCCTGCTTCCATCTTTTTTCCCAAGAGGACTGCCTGCCGGGAGCCCAGGGCAGCCTCTGTGGGCACACCTCTCAGAGCTGGGAAACCAGAGCTGAAGCACACAATGAACCCTTCCTTGTTTCTGGGGCTCGTGATGAAGCAAACCCCAATGTCAGCAGCTCCAGAGTAACCTTGTCTGAGCACACAACCTTCAGCAAAGCCAGAGATCAGTCACATCCTGCTCGGGCACAGAAGCCTATACTCCAATGTGTCGGAAAGTTGAGATTTACTTATTCCTTGTGCCAGAATTATTGATCCCAGGAGCAGCTGTAACCTTTGGAAACTATATTTCTCAATAGCACTCAGCAAAGAGAGTGAATAGGATCTCAAAGGACCACAAGCCTGAGAAATCCAGAGTGAATGTAGAGTCTATTTTTAAGTGTCTATAGAAATGCATTACCTTTAAAACTAACGACAATTTTTCCTGGCCTTCTCAATGAATCAATGGAAGCTTTGTCTCTGGAAGCAGAGCTTGGCTCTGACTTCTGGTGTTTCAAAAGTCCTTTGAACCTCCTACCTGAAGACCAGTTGCCTATTTTTAAGAAACTATAAGAATAGTAGATGGATTTTAAACCCAGGAAGTTAAATAACATAATTCCACAATATATGTTGGGAAAAACTCTAGTTGTGCATGACATGCCACAGAGTCTACTAAAACACTGTCAGTGCATATCCATGTTTGAGCTGCAATAAGAAGAAAAAAAATAACCCACAGAACCAAAAGCAATGTGATTTTTCTTTGGAGTGAAGTGAAAGAAAATAAACTCTGACAGCAAACACTGCACCTTAGATTTCTGTAAAACAGATTCCCAGGGACTTATTATTTATTTATGTTAAGACTAGAACAACATAGGAGAAATACTGTGTTTGAATCAATAAGCTGTAACTTCCAAACCAAGATCGTGTCTGATTATTCCATTTCAGGTAAACTGCTGGTGTGAATTATGAGAGGGGTCTGATCTATTGCACTATCTGGAGAATTTAATCGTTGCATGTTAACTGAGCTAATGTTTGATGGGAGCTCTCAAAGCAGCACATTCTGCACTTCAGTTAACTCACCAACCACCATCCCATCAACTGTTCTCTCCCTGATTCTGGTGTTGCAGAATATTCCTTGCCAGAACCCTTTAATTAGTCAGGATCCTCTTAATGTAAACTGCCAGCCTTAATATTTGCAGTAGATAATACAGCAAAACCTCCAAAGATCCCCATTTTTCCACATTTCCTGGCTGATTTAATCTTATTTGTGCACCAGCTTAAACCTCTCTGCCCTCATTGAATCAGGTTTGTTGATATTTAAGGATGTGATGCAAGAAGCCTCAAAGCACATGGCCATCTCTTTAAAACCTTCTTTTGATCTGGCATGTTTAATTATCACCACATTTGTATTTATCTTGACCAGAATCAAGAGCATTACCTGCCACCAACTCACTGTCAATCACATACTCACCTACTTCTACAGCCTCCTTGGCATACCCAGATCACCCTGATCCATGGATATGGGTTCACATCTCCCAGCCTCATCCTCCCCGGTGATACAAAGTTGGGACAACTTCATCCATGCAGGAGCAGACCATATTTCCCTATTCCCCTGCATGCCAATGAAAGCCAAAGGTCTTCTTTCCATTTATGCTTTTTAATTATTCTTTTCCCCTGTCCTTTATCCTTTGGAAACATAGCCATTCAACCAGAAAATTGCATAGAAATTATCCACAAGGTTTGAATTAACTAACTGATGTACCTGGAGTTCAAACATGGGGTCCCAATGTCAGATATTGCAGCAAAAGGGAAAAAAAAACCTGCTTCTGGAGCATGGAAGTTGCCAGCCCAGCCCTGCACAGGAAGTTATTCCAAACCTTCTCATAAGATTTTCATTTTTTCCCCCTTTGTAATTAAACAGCTCCTCTGCATTTTACCTACAATTTATCAAAATTAAATAAAGACATGTTTTGCATCTGGTGCCTATATACAGAACTATTTCCCTGTCACTATCACATCAGCTGAGTTACTCCAAAGCAGAGTTTATACCACTCAACCATTCCCTGTTGGCTCTAGCCATCCAAACCTAGCCTTTCTTCCTGCCAAATCCCAACAAAATAAGTTTAGAGCACAAATGCAGCTTGCCAGGTTCCTATATTCATGAACTGGGGAATGTCTGACAGACTCTAATATTCAAATCCACCAGGTAAAATCTCCTTTTTAAAAACTCTGAAGGACAATGCCTTTTTGAAACCCCTTTCACAGACTCTTGGGTTTCAGGCTGTTGGTATGGTGACCAGCTGTGGTTTGACACGTCCATCTTCAGAGCAATCAGAGCTTGGCTCTGTCAGACACGGTGGAAACTTCCAGCAGCTTCTCACAGAACCAATTTCTGTGGCCCTTTGCCACCACCAGGCTGAGCCAAATCAGCACCTGGATGAACAGGCTAATACTGCATGAAACTAAAGAACACCTGATTCCCTCACAATGCTTGTCCACTTTGAATCCTTGCACAGTTACAGGTGTGAGCTGCCATCTTCCCATATGTGTTTGACATCAGGTTTGTTACTTATTTTTGGAATCCACTTTTTTATTGCTTAAATCTCGCCCCCTTGAATTGCTCCAACCCCATGGACCAGCACTTGGGCTGGTAGCATTGCCTGTGAGCCCACAGCACTACTATCTGTTGGGTTTCTTCATTTCCTGGTCATAAATTTTCTGTGAATAGCAGTCACAGGATTGAGTCATCATGTTTTGGCCACAGGATTTATTTTGGAATCTCAGGTTTAAGATATTTCTTTTAATGAAACTTCAATCTGTGTAAAACAAATATTTAAATATTCTGCCTACAAATCCCATTGTGCAACAAAAAACACATTTATCTTGCATAATAAAGTGATTTTTTTTAAAAAAACCCAAACTAATTCTATCTCCCACTGAGAAGAGATTTCATATATTCTTTCCACATATGTCAAAAAATGTGAAAGGATGGGGATATTTTTTATCCAGTGTATTATGAAACATAATATTCAGCCACCTTTAGAACCCATCATTGATTGAGATAAATGAAGCTATTTAAAAAAAAAAGCCTAATGAAGTCTCTTTGGTGCTTCTGAAACTCAGCAGTAAAGATAAATGAGAAACAATTTCTTGATATCCATTATTTTAAATTACAGATATCAGCCCTGCTGCTGTTCTCAAGGTTTATTGAATTTTCATACAATATCATCCACTTGCACATGTGTAATTGAAACCAGAGCAATGTGTTTTTCTTGGGTGTCAAGTTCCAGATGCAGAGATCACCCCTGGCACAGTTGGATCTCCCCAGCCATGGGGCTCCCAGCAGAATGACAGGCAGGGGAATCTCACCTCTGCTCTCCCAGTGCAAGGACCTGGCAATTCTCACTGCAGGTCCTCTTTTGCTGTGTCACAGCCTTTCACCAGAGAATTAATTTCTCTTTAGCATAGTGTTGGTTTAAGTAAAAAAATATTGCTAATTGTTTTGGGTTATTGTGGTTGAGAAGTCAAAATTAAAGACAAAAAATTTACAAGTTTTCACATCTGGCTTTTAATTAAAATTATTTTTCTTTCACCTCCTCAGGTAGTTTGCCTGGTGCTCTTTCTGCTCTCCTCAGAAGACTGAAAAGATGAGAAGAGCACAGGCTGGTATCCTCAAAACTGGGCTCTACCCATCAAAGCAAAACCCTGTTTCCAGCTGGGCCAGCTTTGCCCACAGAGGAGCACTTTGAGCACAATGCTCCCTTTGAACATGTCCCTGTGCTGGGCTCCCTGCTCACTGCCACCCCACAGCCCCTCCTGCTGCCCAGAGCTTCCCCTCCCACACAGGAGCAAAAATCCAGTGGCTGATTCACAGCAGAGATCCTAATTCAATGCAGGCATGACCCAGAATCGTTCCAGGCCCCCTTTCCTTTGGAATCTCTGTGTTAAGGAGCCAACGAGCTGAATGTGGGATGGGGGGCTCTGCCTTGACCTGCACAGGGCTGGTTTGGGGACACTGGAATTAAATCCTGACCTGAGGACTTCCCTGCTTCTCCCCTGGAAGGGCAAGTCCCAGCCTTTCCTGCTGCAGCCCTCAGACTAGAAGCATCCTTGTTTTCTATCCTCTGTATTGTAGACACGGAGCAACACTTGCAAATATCTGAGCAACTGGGAGAAAGTTAATGACACAGCAGGAGGATGCTGCTGGATTTGTCTCTTACACTTTTAGCATTTACTTTATTATATTGGGATGGGGGTAGCAGAGCTGCTACTGAGTAATTTAAATTTAATCATTTATTTTGACACTTTTAACTAGAATGCCAAAAATACCTGCAACTGAGAAGCAGCACTTTATTCTGTAGTGCCATAAATCTACATTACAAAAATACTCCTCTTTAGTCTACTTTGATTTATCTTTGAGCAAGAAATATCCAGAATTGCATAACGAAACATAATACTGCTTACATTTAATATGGCATTTTATCTATAAACTGGAAAAGGATCTAAACCTCATTACTATAATCTCTAAAAACATAGAATTTTTAACTTCACAGCATTTTGTAAGAACTTGAGATATAAGAACTTAATGAGGGCAAAGCTACATTTCTACCATAAGGAATCTTTCAGGTCTAAAAAGCTTTTCACACAGTAGAAAATCAAATGTTCTCCTATTAAACGCAGCACGTTGCTTACTGTTGCCCAGTATTTTGCTAGGGATGTCTGAAATCCCCAAAGTGATAGGTGCAATAGTATTTTTTTTTCAAATCCTCGCACACTCAGCTATGTATTTACTTCCTCTTGCATAACCTTCCCAATGCTCATCTCGTTTTGAAAGTTAAACCTTGTTCAGATGCTTCTTTTCTTTCTGAGCTCCAAGTGCCTTGCAGAAGGCTGGTGCTCTGCACTGCTGACAGCTGTTTCATCTTCTGTCTTTTAATTGCACAGGCTATTTACAGATCTCGAGTGAGACAAAGCAGAGTAGCACCTTCTGGAATACCTGCTACCACAGCCACACCAGCAGCCCACCAGGACCACGGATATTTCCTCTTTTTTCAGTGTCTCCATCACACCAGGACCTGGACACCCAGGAGCACTGAGCGCACGTCCCCTCAGCAGAGACTTCTAGTGCTGCAGGCAGAGGCAGGACAGAAAAATCTCACACTGAGCACATCCAGCCCAAGGATTTAAACAGGTAAGGGTTGTGAGAGCAGCATCTAACTGGGGAGGGTCAGTGAGGGAACAGAACAATAGGGGCAGTTCAGCCTCGGTATTTGCTCAAGGTCCATGGCTAGAAAGGACCTTGACATGGAATAAGCCACTAATATATGTTAGAAAAAACTAAACCCTCCAGTACAGACCTTCAGCCACCCTTTTCAGAGGATGACACAGGTCACTCTTCCACTTCTGCACCGAGATAACAGAACTTGCTGGGGAGTGTGTGCTGACATGTGGTGCATCATACCCAGCTTGTCCCTATATCCACCCCTTGGGAAGACTTCACACAGCCCCCAACCTTACAGCAACACAGCTCTTCAAAGCTGATCCCCTTACACCAGATTATTCTCTAGCAGCTTCATTCCCAAGGACCAGAAGTCATCTTGAAAAGTGTTTACTTTGACCAGGTGGTCCTCAGAGTGCTTCACAGACAAAACCTGACCAACATTACTTGCAATCTGAAAGGCTGCTTTCATAAAAATTGTGATAGCACAGTGGCTTTCCATATTACAAGATTTTACATAAGGAAGAAGCAGGGTTTGCATTAATCTGGTGGTTTTGTTGTCACTGAAGAAAGCTAAATTGTCTGTATTCCAGGGATAATCCTGATAATGAGTGTTGGTGAACTGATTCATGCATTGAGACAAAGAAAGCGGCAAATGAGAGTTTGTAACCTCCTGCCTGATCAGAAGCTGTTAAAGATGCATCTGCTGGAGATGCTCAAGGGGGGAAAGCACTGAACCAGCACAACATTTAAGCAGCAGGGCTCTCACCCCACCACAGGAAATTCTTGTGCTTTCAGCACTGGAGAGACCTGTTGACTTTACTCTGCAGGTTGCCTGTACTTACAAGCACTTTATCAAGAGACTTGCTTTATTTCCTCCCCTGCTTTTTAGGATTTGGTGATTAAAGTGCCATGTGATATTTTTTTCCTAGTCCAGAGATGCAATTGGGAAAAATCAATCCCAAACAGTGGCTGTGAACCTACAGCACTCAGGAATGCTTCAGAGCACACTCAGCTTGAGATGAGGCAGAAGACCAGGAAGGTCAGGCACAGACCAGAGAGCCTGGGAGGCTCCTCCTGACTCTTGGGGTGCCCACCCCTCAAACCCCTTGTCCCTGCAGGTTTCATTCCCTCTCCCTTGCCACCCCAGGGTTATTCCCACCTTCCAGAAGAAACATCCCAATGTAAAATGAAAGGACCATTAATGCACACTGGAGAAGGACAGGAGAATGTTGTGGTTTTGACTGCAGTTAGCAGGCTAGACATCCCCAGGCCCCACAGAGCATGGGCTGGTGTGGCCAACCTGGCTGGACACCAATCTCAGCACTCCCTGGGCATCACAGGGGCAGCCAATGTGCCACTGAAACATCCAACTTCTATCAAGACCTTCCTGTCAACTTCAGTGGATTTTAGTCAAGCATACCTGGCAGTATAAGATAATACAAAAAAACAGCTCCAATAATCTTGAGAGTTTACTAGATTTAAAAATAAAATAAAACAAGATAAACCTGTACTTTAACAGAAAAAGGAAAGAATGAATTAAATAATATTAAATACTGCTATCAGATTATGAAAGTTAGTCCATGTTATGGTGTCCTCAGAAACCCAGCTATTTGAAACCTTGTCATGAATAGAAATTAGCAAAAATAAGTCCAAATCCCACAATCAAAAGCTGAATTTCCTTCCTGGACTATTTAGAGCTAAGCAATTAGGAGAGAAATACAACTTAAAGCAGGAGATATTGAAATATCTGACCCCATTAAGAGATTTTGTATTTGCATCCCCCAAACAAAGTATATAAGGCCATGTCCTTAGCTGGTGTAATGTGATGATGCCTCATTGGTTTCAATAAAGTACATCAGCTTAAACACTCTGGACCCTTTTGCATAATTCTTTCATTTAAACTCAGCAAATCAAAATAAACTTCAGAGTGGAGTCACGGATCTACCTTTAGGTAAGATAAAGGAAAGCCAAGAATTCTTTTCTAGAGGGATTATCACTCTTATATTTCGTAAGAAATTATTCCCAGGATGAAGATTTTGCCATGATCTACAGAGAACAGGAAACTTTTCCCTTTGTCCAATTCTTCCTTTTCCAGAGGCAGGTTGCTCCTACAGCCATGTGCCTCTGACCTTAGCATCCAGCAAATGTTTTACTTGCTTTCCATGGAGCTCCATTTCTCCTACCTACCAGTTCCTTCCCCAAAGCACAACCTCATGAAGGAGTAAAAATTTGACATATTTTTCTGGATCTGTGTTTCCCTAGAACCTCACCCATGATATATCACTGCTAATCAAGCTGCTGCCTGCCTCCTATGGCTCTTCTGAGAAGTTATTACCCTTCTCATTCATCACCAAGTCGAGTTAATTCAGGCAATCTTCCTGATCCATGGCCTTGCACACTCAATTGCAATATTTCATGGGATATGGTATTTCCCTGTAATAATAGTTTCACCCTTTGAAGATTCAGATAAAGGACACCAAGACATTTTCAAGTAATTAGTGCTACAGTGAGATTCAACATCCCTTCTTGGTGTCTGGGAAGAGGAGAGCTGCTCCAGCAACACCATCTTTGGCACATGGTGTTTGAAGAGGCACGTGAGGGAAACAAATCAGGATTTCTGTCAGAGTTGTCTTTTTTTCAGGTGTTTTGTAGTCAAACTATTAACATGTTGACTCTTGTTTTCCAGACATATTGTCTGTGATGAAGGCAGAGCTGGGAAGGCTCTAGAAAGAGGAATCTAATCCAATTTTCAGTGCTGGCTGGGGAAGGTTGGCTCTCCCCATACTGCCTTTGATTTCTCTTTGGGTAGGGTGGGAAGGGAGGAGAGAAATCAGCTTTTTTTCCTACTGAAAAAAATAAAAGCATAACTCAAGCACTTTTGTTGTTGAAATCTTTTTAAAGAAACAAAACATTTCTGGTTATTTCAGAAAATGCATACTGTGCTCTAACATTTGGATTAAAAGGCATTTAGGAGGAGAAATACCTAATATTCAATTGCATTTTAAAGAAGTTGATGGAAGGAAGGGTAGGCCCAGCAAAAGAGAAAGTCTCCAAGTCTACAGTCTCTAAATTTACTGTGATACAAAACTTTCCACTGCCAACAGTAACACAGAACACCAAAAGTGCAAGTCTTATGGAAATTTCAACAAACTGTATTTGGAAAAAAAACCCACAGGGATGTTTTCAAGAGCAGATAGGTGACTTGAGACTCTTGAGTAAATCTCTTTTGATAAGCACCTACTCACTTGAATGTTAAAAAAATCATAACATAGCAAAAGTCAAGCAACACCTGAGTTTCTGAAAACCATACAATCCCAATGAGCAGCCACTAATGGGATGCCTTCAGGAAACACTGATCTTCACCATTTTGATCTAACATCTTGGAGATTAAACACACATTGGACACTGTAGGGAATGAAGTTATACAGTCATTCTGAAAATTATTCATGTGGGAATTAGAAGGAGAGGTCATATTTGGGCAAAAACTCAATTAACCATGGTAACAGATAAGAGGAGAATAATTGGGAAGAACCAGAGATTAATTACACAGCCATTTATCCAGTTCCCTGCCCTCTGCCCACTCCCAGCATATACTGCTGCCTCTAATATCATCCATTTGCTCAGCAGGGCTGGGGGAAGCGAGAGAGGCCAATGAAAACAGATTTATATCTGAGCCAGCAAATAAACCAGACTCTGGCATGCACTGGAACTGCAAGAACTTGCCCCAGCTCAACTGTTCACAGGCTCTGGCTCTGTTACAAGAGTGATGCTGATGGAGGCACTGCAGGAAATCACCTCCCGGATCCCTGCGCCAAGCATTACTTTGGTAAATTACAAAAGGACACAGTGGCTAATAGGATCAGGACCTGGAGTGCAATAGAAGAAGAGAAAGGACAAATGAATGATGTCTAATATAAAGTGCAGTTTTGTTTGCTCTTCACCACCTGAAGGCAGTAGCTGCTTCACAATATTGCCTGCATTTATAAGGTCACAGGGCTCTCTGCTAACACGGTTACAGGACTGCAATCGCCATTAATTTCAATAGAAGTTTCAAACATGCAGCACCAGCAAAATAAGGTCTTAAAATTCCACCTGTCCTGCAAGATATTTGTTGTTCTAGAGGGCGAAATCTACTGCATCAAGCAGTTATTTTTAAAAGCCAAGACAGGAAAAAGAGATTCTGCTTTACCTAGCAAAGTAAGCAGATTTGCAGGCTTTCCTATAGCATTTTATGTGGGTTTAGAGGAAGCATTACACCTCTGATTTCTGTTGAAATGAACTTACCTGACCTAAACGTCACTTTTTTCAAGACTGCATTTTCCATCACTCCCTATGGACAGCTGTTCAGGACAGCTTCATTCCCAGTGTCATTGTCCAGGGTAAACTCTAACTGTCACATCCTAGTGATGCCAAACTATCCACTTATAGAGATGAAGGATTAAGTGGTCTATGGCTCTGGCACAATGTCCTGTTTAACTGGAAACCATGTCATCAGGAGGACTTAATGAAACTGTTTTTGCCCTGAGAACAAGTAGTAATTCTGACCACTTAGAATCTTCAGACCCATGGCCATATCCTCTCCCTCCATTTGCAGAACAAAATACAAATAAATGTTTTATGCTTCTAACTTGTGTACTAGATGGTCCAAAGGAAAGCTAGGTCATAGCGCACTAACTCCTAATATATTTTGCAAGTTTTAGTTTCTATCTCAGATAAAATGTCTTTGTTACTGTAAACCATTCAACCTGCTACCTTCCATCCACACCAACCCTGCTTTCCTTTTTTTAGGTAGTTTGCATAAAACCCCAAAATATCAAGTTTTTGCTTGAGATACATTGATTGATGCAACAGTTGCCCCTAAATTTATACCATTTCCCGGGGGTACTCACATGCTTTCTGTGTGCTCTTTCAACAGCTGCCAACACCTGGTCACAAAAAAAATTTAAAATGTCTTTGTGTATTAAATCTAGAATAGCAGATAAACCAAACCAAATATCTGATCTTTCACTGCAATGAGCCATTTCTTTCCTTGAAGCAATTGTATGTGTTCCTGGCAGCAGAAGGGAGGAGTCTGGAAGTGTTGGTGTTTTGTCACAGATTTCAGCGATACCCTATGGGTGACAGGGTGCCTGCTTTCCTGTCACCCAACCTCTAAAGGATCCAGCTGCACAACTCAGAGAACAGAGCCCAGCACCAGCAGCCCTGGCATGCACGGAGAGCTGTGAATGCCATCTTCATTTTCCTGCTCTGAAGCACCACAAACCCTGAGAAGGTACAGAGGGAGGCACGGGGTGGAGCAAAGATGCTGACAAAGGGGGCTGAAGAAAAAACAATAACAAAAAGCTTTTTGTCCTGCTGAGGAAGGTCTGTGGACCACCTTACTCCAACATCTTCCATGCTCAGGAAGCTTTAGAGCCATGCATGGGCACATGTGATCTCATGATGCACAGCGTCAGACAAAAAGGAAGTGAATAAAGTAGACTGAATGCATCTATCAGTAATAAAAAGTGAACTAGGCCATGAATACCAAGATACTGCTGGCAGTACTGAAACTGGTGCTGCTGTCAAAAGTGACACCCAGGAAGATTTGGAGACCTCTGCTTCAGAGGCAAGAAAGGTGGCTGCTACATGTGGTCTGTTCAGGCTCAACCCAGAACAGCTGCAGCATTTCCTCTCCAAGAATAGCTCATACTGGCATTACTGTGTTATTAGAGGTAAGGATAACATTCAGAATCACCACTCAACAAGCATTTGGCCTAGAAAACTCACTTTCTTTTCTTATTTTCTTTCTTTTCCCCACAAAATAGCATTGCAGTGGAAACCACAGCTAACTTCACCACAAGATATACAACAGCACATTTAATTGGTGACAAAAGAAGAGAAATGAGTTTATTTCCTGCCACATCTCCAAATGGGCTCTCGCTCAGACACTGCAGTGAGCAATAACAGTAAATGGAATAAACCAGCTCTGTGGCAGGTTAACTTTATCCATATTAAGGGTTTTATCTACCCTACTGCAGCTTTATTGGTACAACGTCCAGGTACAACCCAAGCCCTTCTACACACCACAGTGGTGTCCCAGTGTGTAACAAATCTTGTTTTAATCTGTAAACCCAGGTATCAAATCCAGTGGTGTTGAGGCTGCACAACAGGAGATTGTGGGGGGGTGGGAATTGAGCAATCTTTAAGATCTCTTCCAACCCAAACCATTCTAGCATTCCACAATTCTCTTCTATGAAATGCATACAAGAGCACTGAGCAGTGCCAGGAGGACTGACAGTGCCAGCTCCTGGCTCCCACAGCTGCAGCATCCCTGGGGACACCCAGCTCAACTCAAGGCAATTGCATCCTCAGCTGAGCAGTCACACTGTTACTCACCAGTGGCAGTAAATAAACCCACCAACACATTCCTAAAATCAGTGGATTTACTACTGACAGTTGTCACTAACACAGCTGAATTAATCTTGGATACTGTATTTGGGAAGTGGATGGGAAATCTCCAAGCAGAGGGTCATACAAAGAGCACCTGAGCTGCCCTTTATTTCCAGCTTGCTCCCCACAAGTGAACAGCCATCAATGCTGAAGCTGAAAACAGAACCAGCTGGAAGAGCACTGGTGCAGTGCACTGGGAGATCCCAGCCCAGCCAAAGCAAACCCCAGGTGAAGGCTTTGTCATTGCCAGTGGGGTGTTACCAAGGCTGTCAAAGACAATGAAAACACAAAATGCAGATAGACTGCCTGTTTCCCCACAGACATGAAAATCACTCCAGTTCCATTATTAATGCACTTGGGCTTATTTGTCAAGAATTTCAGAAAAATGAGTTCAAAACCAAGAAAACCTCCAGCATTTTTATGATAATGCTAGTAAAGTCTGTGGGATGGAAGATTAGGCTGCACACTGTGCTTCTTTCCCAGAAAATCCCTCCCCACCATTTTAGATTATTTTAAATCAAAATGAGGAGAAAAATGAACTGTTTAAAGCATCAGTAAACAAAGGCCTCTTACTAGTAGGCCTTTATCCACAATTTATGCCAATTTTGTATTTTGTTTCATATGAAAATGTAGTGCCTTTAGCCTTCCTCTAAAGGAGGACTATTGCTACTGCTGCTTTTTACAGCTTTACCCATTCAGGCAATCATTTATTTACCATTTCCTTTTTTGTTTTCAATTCAAGAAGAATGTGTTCTTTTATCAGTTATTTATTTAGGATTTCAGTAAATTGATTTTTCTCTTTTATGTGCACTGCACAACTGAAACATGCAAATAGATGAATCCCATTCTACTCATTTGTTTGATTTTCTCTCTCCACGCATCTGAGTTTCCAAATTCTCTTTCTGCACCTGGCAGCTCTCCCAATGCCCTGTGCCACGTGAACACCAGCCCAATCTTTTAGGTGCCATTCTAATTGCAATAAGTTGCAGCAATGAAGAGCGTGGATGAACTTGCACCTGCACACAACAGTGCCAACATCATGATTCTCTCAGCCCAGAGAACTCAAACTGGGTGCCCAGAGAACTCAAACAGCCCCATGCAGCTCATGTCCTCGGCAATTTGTCCAGCCCAGGTCACCCACCTGAGTCTGAACCTGCCTCAAAAGCTGAAAGGTCAAAAAGCTGAGAGGTCAGAGATCTGAGAGGTAGAAATCTCCCTGAGCCCCACAAAATCTGTTCTTGATTTGCCTGCAGGAAAATAGCAAAGTGCTATTTTTCAGACTTTTCCTCCCCCCATTACGGATGCAAGCACATATGTGCTCATCTCTCTGCTTTCCTCTCCCCGAGCCTGGCACGTACCCAAGGGACCATGAGGAGAGACTCGCTCAGCCTGCTGGAGGGGAGGAAATAAGTGCATCAAGGAAACAGTGTAATAAATCCACACCTGTCAGGGAAAGGGTGCCCACAGCAACAAACCACACAGGAGCAGACTGTTTCCGTCGGTTTTACAAAACTCGCCCCAAAGTGATAGAAAATGAGATGGAGATGGGCAAATTACAAAGCAAATCTGGAATGCAAATGTCCTGACACTGTTCTTCACTCCAGTTCTCCTGCAGATTTTCTCCACAGCCTCAGGAGAGCTTGAGGAAAGGGCTGTTGCTTTCTTTTCCTTTTACCAGCAACTACACTGGGTCAAACAGAGAAGTCCCCATAGCTCGCAGTCTTGCTGAAGGCACCAGAGACACAAAGGAAGCTGACAGGGGCCCAAACCAAAAGGCTTTTGCATCTAATTCATCATCACCAGGCTGGAAAGCAAAACTGAATGCACACACTGCACCTGCAGAGGTGGCCTTCATAAGGCCCAGCTCTGCACCACAACTCAGGGTTCACAGCAATGCCAGTCCCTTGGTGGAAGCATCACATCCTGCTCGCTCCCAGGAATCCAACAGTGTGTGATGTGCTTGGCAAAGCTGGGAAGCCACAGTAAAAATCTACTTTGTAATTTTCCCTGGTGAAGAGCTTAAGTCTCTTCGTTCTGTTTTAATGGAGTAATTTATCACCCAATTCCTTTTAAAAGTAACTAATATAGATAGATTAGATAGTAAGACGTGATACATAAAGAATAATAGTCCATTATTAATAATAAGTTTCCAATATATTATAATTTTGTGTGATTGATTAGAAAGTCCGTTGTTTTACTCTAACATCTTTTTAAAGACTTCTCAATATCAGTTCAAGATTAAAAAGTTAAAGGCAGCTTAATCATCAGTTCTAAATGTAACTTGGAAGAGTATTGGGCTCAGGAACACTTGAAATTCTTACCTGGCTTCTTGACCATGAAAGAAGGAGCGTTTTATTCCATGCCCCATTTCAGTGTCAGTCCATCCCAATTGCTAAGTCATTTTAAAAAATCTTTCACTAAGAACAGACAAAATAATCAATTTAGGAGTCAAATGGGTAGGACTGATCCAGTTGCTTATGGAATTACAATTTCTTCATTATTCTCTAAAGAGCAGAATCTCTCCATTCTCTGCTAACTTCAACAGAGGATCACTGTTTGAATCTGGTTTACGGATATTTTTAAAGCATACATTTGATCTGCATGCAAGTAGCATTCCTCCCCCAGAACAGAAGTACCTGTGCACCAGTGAACTAGTCATGAAACATGGCAAGATAAATTCGTTTGCACCAAATATAGTCACCTTGTCCACAACCCAGCTACAATCCTGAGCCACAGTTTTCCAGGGTCTTCCAGAAAGTTATTTATTTATCCTGCTTCAATATATCAGTTAACCCCTGTGACATATCGGCCCACATATTCAGCACATGCTGCACATCTGTGTGAAGAACCTTGTAGCAATTTCTGCTTCCAGACAAAAAATTTAGTCCTGTCATTGTTCTAATGACCTTGATTAAACCTAAAGGAAATTGACTCTCCAGCAAAACTAAACATGTATTACAAGAAATACTTTTTAACCTCTATTCTAATTCTGGCAATTTTAAATTTCAGCCTGAAAACCACCTCCAGTCCCTTTCACGAATGATAATTCAGTGGAATAACACTGAAAAAACAGCCCTGCACCTGGACATGATTATCTCTCTGAAAAGGACATTTTTAACCAACATCTTGCAATAAAAATCACAGAGCAGTCAGGAGTTTAAGGACAGAAACCTTGGATAAATGGTTTATATGATAAGCAGGAGCAGTGTGACTGCAAACACCTCCTCCTCTCATGGAAGTGGGACCCTGTTGAGGTGCACTGCACATCTCCTGTGCTGCCAAGAGGCCAGGAAGGGTTACGAACCCAAAGACCACCAGGAAAATCACTCTGTTCTCTCCTCTGCAGGGACAAGGCACAGACCTTCCCAAGTGCCTTGTACCTGCACATGCACACGCAGCCTACCCAGGGCAATGGCAGAAAATGAGTTCATGTTTCAAACAATGAAATTAATACACTGGCAATAGAATATGCAATTTCCTTGTTTATTGCCTTTCAAGGCAATGCCATTGCCAGAGGTTGTCATTGTACCAACAAGCAGAAAATTAATTTGACATAGTTTCAAAGCAGCACACGATTAAGTCCCAGGGACCTCTCAGCTCTGCTGCGAGCCTTTCCTTTTCTATCCTTTCCCATCCTCTCTCTCACAGCAGTACTTTTCCCAGGACATTCAAGAAACGGGGACCAAGCAGACCTGTGGCAAACAGAGGTTTTTAGGCTGAAAAGCCCAGAAGTGCACAAAAAAAAAAAAAAATTCATCATGATAATGCGTTAGATTTCTCTTCTGTCAAAGAACAAACAAAAATGTGGCTTCCAGTCAGAAAGTCTCTTTTAGTTCCTCTCATTTAAAGCAAAAATCTATATAGCAATTAAGGTTATTCTCAAATCATACCTTTGGAGCTAGAAAAACCCTTTGTTTTGGAAGTGTCAAAATGGGATATATATTATTATGATCAAACTTTTATTCTAAATTATACATTAAACATTTCCATACTCCTCACTTGGGCTTTAAATTGTAATTTCATCCAAGACTAACTTCTCTCTGGAACAGCAGAGCAGAGATCTATACAACCTGTCTGCACACTTAGATCAGCAGCACAGCATCTCTTTCAATATTAACACCCATTTCAATCAGCTCAAAAATGTTCCCATTAGCAACAAAAAAATCCAAAATATCACTCAGCTGCTACATAAGCTCCATGTCCCCCTGCAGTGCCCATCCTGGGCACCCACCAGCAGCTGCCAGAGGAAGGGCACAGCTGGACAAGAGAGCTGTGTCTGAAATCAATGGCCAGATAAAAAGAGTCCTCTCTTTTCTGATAAGTGCACAGACATTATCATCAACAAGGAGAAACAAAGAGGAGTGTTTGGACAACAAACGCCTGCTGAGCAGGAGGGGCTTAATCAATAGCCAAGCACAAAATTACCTCAGCGTATTTCAGCTCATTTCCATAGAAAATGCAGATTCTGCAGAAGATAAATAAATGTAAAAAGCAAATTTCTCTCTGCTAGCCTGGTGGGGAGGGCTGTCCAAACCAGCCTGCACGGGCAGCTCTACTCAGCCCTGCTCGATTCGCAATCCAACATCAAAGCTGCTGTGCTTAAAAAGAAAAAAAAAAAAGAAGAAAAAAAAAAAGAAGAAAAAAAAAAAAAAAAAAAAAAAAAAAAAAAAAGGAAAAACCAGCCAGAGATGAAAGCTTCATTTGGAAGAAAATATTGTGCAACCTTTCTGGCCCAAATTGAGCAGATTATATCTGGGCTTTATTCTGCTGTCTATCACAGGCCTGGCAATCCAGAGCAATTTGGCCAAGCCATTAGTCATATGCTAAGCAGGGCTTCTCCTCCCACTGCCTTCTCTCAAGTTGTCTTGGTAGAAGCTGGCTCCCTGCTTACAACTTCTTTTCCTTTTTCTAAACCATTGTAGTTTCTGTTTTAACATCATTCCCTCCACATGTGACACAATTCTTTTCAACATTTAATATTATTTTCCTATCTCTAAAATGGAATAAATCAGTGTTTTATGAACTCTGTGTAATCATTGTTGACAACAAAGATGAGGGATATTTCCAGAAACAACCAGTGAGTGGAAATCCTTATCCTTAGGGATGATGATATCCTGACCTGAGTTTGTTCTCTGACACAAAGCATTGGCAGCCACCACGAGCAGCCCTGATGCCCATCCTTTGCTTGCTGCAGTTGTGAATATTTTGTCCTGGGTCTGCAGTCACTCAGAACTCGGGCTTCTCTCCCGTCCTATTTGGACCCTATTCAGGAACAAAAACCTAAAATTGTCCATGTTCAGACCAAAAAACTCTGTCTTGAACCAAACTTGAAATACAGGGCAAATTTTTTCCTGCTGGTGATCACGTTCAATGTACATTTGTATCTAACTATTTTTCTTCATTACAAAAACAATAAAATCCCAAACAATGACAAAGGCAAGAGCAGTGGGCTACAGTTTCTTATTAGAAGTTGAGCTCGGCCATAATGTTATTCATATGAAATCTGATATGAAACCACCTGGGTGTCATGATGTTCTTTATATTACAGTAAATTCAATGCATTAAGGATGCAGAAAAATCTCATTTGGGACTGCAAAGCAGCCAAGAGTATTTGCAGATTCCCCAGGAGCCGGGAGAACAGCAAATCACAGCAGCTCTCCCAAGTGATGCAGAAGTAAAATAATCCTGTGTACCAGCACCAGCATCTGTTTGCAGCAGCAAAGAGTGCTTTACAAACTTTAATAAATGTAAACCTTACAAATCTCTCCTTATACAGATGGTTTATGGTTACCATTCCTCACAGAGGAGAAGCAAGGTGCCAAACACTGCACATGCTGTTCCAGCCAGGGTGTGGGTGCAGATCAGTGCCCAGCTCCTGCCCCAGCTGCACTAGCACCATGCTCCTCACATTCCTGCAGCACCAGCAAGGCCCCTGCCACAGCCAGCACAGAGTCAGAGCATCTCTTGGCAGAGCAGTGCAAGACCCCAGCAATGACCAGCCCAAGACCCTCTCACCTCACCCCAGCACAGCAAGTGCCAGGACACACAGCCTCTGTTACCAAGGACCTCGATGTGCAGCTTATCAATATTTCATTATCAGTACACAGCTGACCTCTAAATAACTGTCTGCAGTGTCCAGCAGCCCAGACTGCCTCCCTGCCACCAGCCAGGAACATCTGTCCTTGTCCCCTCACCATGCCACAGAGGCAGCAGGGTAAGGATCCCATTATTTGTGCTGCAGAGATTCTCACCAGCATTAAACTCAGTATTGTATTTGTGCATCTTATCAAGAATTACAGAGTCCAGGCAAGAGGCTTATGGGCAGAACAACAAACCCAGAGCTGGCCGAGTGAAATGTGTGCCACAAGAATCTAAATCCGAGGCTCTACATGCCAGTCAAATGCCAGCCCTCTCCCTTCCTTATCCCATCCACGAGGGGAGCTGTGTCTGCTCCCCTCCCAGCCTCTGCTGCTCCAGTGCCCACTGGTATTCAGCCTTTTGTTGCTGGTGGAGAGGATCTGCCCTCCAGGGAGAAGGAATGTCACCAGAACAGTGCATGGCTGACACTGAGATGGCTCCAGCTACAAAAGGCATTTCCTCAGTACGCTGGATTTCTTTGCAAATAGACAATATCTCCAGGCAGAAGGAGACTCTGGGAAGGGCCCCAGCACACCCCAGTGTGACAGGCACTCAGCATCCTCCTCCTGGGCAGGCACCAGCCTGCTGAGCCAGGTAGCTGTGAGACCTGCTGCCAGCTTGGCACAAAGCACCTCCAGGGAGATGTCATAAAACCCCTGGATGCTGCTGTACTTTTGGTTTAGAAGACCAGGACAAGATTTGTGACTTTCCTCCATTCAGCTGACCCAGGCCCATCACACCAGTTATGCCCCACCAGGAACAGACACTGCATCTGCAGATTTGTGTGATAACACACAAACCATCACTGGAGATGCCACAGGACACACACCACAGCTGGCACAGTGTGGAGGAGAAAGAAAAATACTATCAGTACAGAAGGCTCTTGCTCAAAAGAACATTCTGTTTATTTTCTACTTTTACCATCCTTGGAGCATCCTGAAGGAATGGCTAAGCCATTCACCAAGGACTTCAGTGAAACCTCTGAGGCAGCTGATGTCACCACCAAAAGCTGCCCATTAAAATGCTTTGTCTGGGTTTGCCAGATATTCACAGGTAAGGAAAGCTGTCAGAAACATCCCAGCTGAGCATGGGGTGCTTTGTTATCTGCAAGGAGACAGAGAGGAGGGGGAAAGCTTCTTTGGTTTCTTTGAAGCTCATTTATTCCAATGGTAATGTTACCAGAAAGGATAAATTTTCAAGCCAGTAAAAGCAGCTCCTGCCCTCTAATTTCATCCTCACACACACCAAGTGTTTTCATGGACTATAAAATCCTAAGATTCAGGGGAAGATCTTAAATTCTTCACACCCAACCTATGCAACAAGCAGCCCCTGCCTCAAATTCAACCTGGTCCATGTTTATGTTGTTAACAGCCCAGTGCTCGCATTGCTAGTTTGGGACAGACATACAGCAAACACAGGACAGATTCCTATCATTGCATGTTCTCTTCAAAGCTTTTGTTTTTTGTCATCAAAGGCTGAAAACCAGACCGAGAAGTTCAAACTTTAATGGAGCTCTTCTCCTGGAGAACATCCATTCCTGTAAAACTGAAATAACTAATAAACTGAAAATATATGCAATACCTCCCTCTTGGACAAACAGAAAAAGTCAAACATAAATGTGAACAACACTCACTGTGTTCTGAAACACAAACCCCGGTTTTTTACCCATTATTTTATTTAATTAAATTTCAAATTTTGTATCATGCTGAAATATTAACTCAGTTCCACTTACATATGTTTAAGGTACTATGTTTTCAAGTAATTGAAATAAAATATTTCATCATATTAAAATTTCATATATATAGAAAGGTAATAACATGATCTTATTGAAATAATAAAGAAGTTGTGAATAATTCACATACTTTTCTTTAGTATTTGTCTTTCATCACATAATTGCATCTTTTCATTTCAGTTCTAGTTGTCTTGAAATGAAAAAATTTCCCACCAAAAGAAAATTTCAGGTTCTGACTGGTTCCAGTCCTTGACAGAAAATTCATCTTGGGCTAATTTATAAGACAAAAAAAAATAATAGAAATTGGATCCAGGTGACAAATTATCTACATCTTTGAGGCTTCTTGAGTGCTCAATGCAGTTTCAAAACATTAATTTGTTCAGCAATTATAGCAGGAAGATGTTGTCAGACCCCCAGGGCAGGAAGGGACACAAAAAATACCCCTTTTTGCCAAATGCTTGTCCCTGAAATATCTGCTGTAAGTTACTCGGTGCTTCCACAGTGAGCAACGCCCTTAACAGGTGCAGAAAATCTGGGAGGGTGTAGAAATCAGAGATGAGGGATAAAAGAGAACCATTCATAAATTAATTGGACTGTGGCACAGAGACCTTTCCAGTGCCTAAAGGAGCTGCAAGAGAGCTGGGGAGGGACTCTTGACAAGGGCAGAGAGTGACAGAACAAGAGGAATGGCTTCACAATGGCAGAGGTCAGGGCTGGACTAGGTATAAGGAAAAAATTCTTCCCTGTGAGGGTGGTGAGGCCCTGGCACAGGGTGCCCAGAGAAGCTGTGGCTGCCCCATCCCTGGAAGTGTCCAAGGCCAGTTTGGATGGGGCTTGGAGCAATGGGGTCTAGTAGAAGGTCACCCCCACAGCAGGGGATTGGAACTGGGTGAGTTTTAAGATCTCTCTGAACTCAAATTATCACCAAAGTGAGCCCCAGCATTGACCTGCACCCATTGGAATGAACTCAGCATGAACACCCCAGGTTAGAAAGGAATGGCTCTCCCTCCTTTAACCCCAGCCCCACAAACAGACAGGACCAGGCTCCCTGCCCAAGCCTCAGGGACAAGAAGGAATGGCTTCCCAATGACAACGGTCAGGGTTGGACTTACTTCAATGCTCACCAGCTGCCCAGCACTCCAGCACCCCAAGTCCTGGTGTACAACACTTGGACATCAATTGTCGTTCTTGTCCAAAAGTGGACAAGATAAATTGGACAATTTTGTTTCCAGTGAAGACCAGAAGTTGGACTTGATGATCCTTTGGGGATCCTTTCAACTTAGGATATTCTGTTATTCTACAAACATCAATTTATCTCAATATATTAATGCATGTATTCTATTAATCAGCTTGAAGAAATACTACGTTTGCACTTACATCTTTTTCTTTGCTATAAAATCCTCCTTTTTTCAGTCATTCAGCCTTGTCTGCCTCACTAAAACATTACGTAGCTGAAATGCCTTTTGCTCAAGCTTTTGCATGAGTCATTTTAGTAACCTTCTTCCATCAGGTGGTTTTGTTTAGATGGTGTTAAAAACCCACACTCTGCAGCAGGGGAGCAATTTCTGCAGCACAAATCAAAGCAGGAGTCTCTGAAATATACCTTTCTTAGAAAAAAAATTAGACTTAGTGATAAAACATAATTCAGACAATTTATGCTACTTTCATTAACAGGACAAATCCCAGTCAGCAGTACAAGGTAGCAAAGGGAAACTCATGGGAACTGTGGCAGAGAATGGAGCTGATGTAAAAAGCTGTTCCAACACAGAGAGGATATAAAGAAGAGTTCAATATTTCTTCTGCACTCTTCATCCTTCTAAAGCATACCTGCTATCTCCCAGCTGTAGGGTTCCCTGCCCCAGGCATCACTTCCATCAGGATTTGATGGGCAAGAGTCCACCTTGCAAAGCCTGGCCGTGGAAAGCAGCACTGCACAGTTACTTGCCTTTCTCCCAGATTTATGGTGAAAGTCCAGACAAAATGCAAAGAGGCTATAAAGCTTTATACAAATCACCTGAGGGATTTTACATTTTGTTATCTAGGAATTAAGAAGTTATCATTAGAAATTATTTTGTCTGGCCCTGTTGCCCTCTGCAAATGAGTCAATCCTCTCCAGGAGCAAGTCAATAAAGGTCCAACTCCACCAGGATGGAGATACATAAGATTTCACCCCCTCATTTCCTTTGAAATGAGGAATTTTAGATTTGTCATTACTACTTTTTTCTTGCCTCCATCACCAGAGGAGGCTCATCCTGAAGCAAGGCACATCTCCAGGAGCACATGTGACAGGTTAGCTCAGCAGCAAAACCAACAATCTGTAAAGCCAGTGCAGTAATGACCTCATGCATTACAATGCTCGCTGTGTAATAATGCCACATATAAATAACAGACTGCAAAGATCATTAAAGCCAATCAAAAGTATAGATTAGCCCATAAAATCTGTTTAATGTCTCCTGTATTCTGATACACTGTGAAACTCCAGTCAGCAGTGGATGCAGGTGCTCGGCAGGAGCATTGGGCTTTCATCATCCTCACCTTGGAGGTTTCCTTCCACTCTTGTGTTATCACTGCAATTTTTTACATCCTAAATCCTCCACAAGGAGAGGCGTAGCTGGTGATTGTGGCTATATTTCTGCTGTAATCTCCAAAAAAAACCTCAGCTGCAGCACAGCTGCTCTGCCAGCCCCAGTCTCAGCACCCCAGCCTGGCAACAACACCATGGGGATCTCCTGTGGTGCAACAGGTATGGACACAATCACAGAGTCAGCAGGAGTGGAAGAGACCTCCAAGAGGATCTAGTCCAACCATTAACCCAACCCTACTAATCACACCTAAACCATACCCCAAGTGCTGCAGCCAGGCTCCTGTTGAACATTTCAGAGATTGTGACTCCACCACCTGGGCAACTTATTTAAATGTTAATCCCACTTCCAGTAGGAAAAAAAAAAAAAATCTAATACTCAATCTGAACCTCCCCTGACACACACCTCTCTCTACTGGTTCCAAGTCAGTTGGGTAAAGAAAAGTTTTCATGATAATGCACCCCTTTAGCAAAAAATCTCTATCATCTGGGGGGAAAGCAGCTGCTTCTCGTGTTCTCCGTAACGGACTGCCAAGGGATACCAAGTTCCTAAATGTCTATTCCTACCTGAGCAACCAAGATCATATATGTTCATTTTCTGCTTCTCAAAGACACACTTGACAATTCTGTATCACCCCTGATGTTTCTATTTACAATATTTCCCAATTAGATTCTATTTAAGTTTACTTACCAAAATATATGGATGTGTTTACCCTGCCAACATGGTATTAGGCATGCAAGAAAGAGAGATGGGCAAACAGGTGAAGAATAACTCGCCTCCATCAGCATTTGGCAAATCCTCTCCTACATCCACAAAAGCTGCTAGTATTAACAGATGGCAAATCCTTCCTGCTTGGAGACAGACACCAAATCCTGACCTGAGAGGCCACGTTTGTGGTCTCACTTCCCATTTCACAGCAGAGCAATCTTTAGAGCCCAGCAAACTCTATTCTGTGCTCATATATTCTCTAGATGAGGAGCAGGGTCAACTTGCCTACCACCTTTTAAAACAGCTGCACTAGCAAGAAAGCTAAAATGAGAATCTTCCAAGAAAGACTTCATGTTTTACCTTGCAGATCAGACAATTTAAGCCATGTTGTATATGTTAATAAAAGCAATTCCTTAAATTACCATTTAGTATAAGAAGTGTCTGCTACAGGAAATAAATTCAGCAATTAATATTGGCCATAACCTTACAGCAACATTTTTAAAGTAATTTCTTATATTTTAAGAACCACAACTTGTGCTGAAAGCACATTTGCATTTTATTACCCCTAAATGTTTAACTACCATAACTAATGCTTGATTAATAAATGGCTAGCTGCTGCTGCTACTTGAAACCTCACAATTTAGATATGGCAAATTATTTGCCATTGAATACTGGTCCTTCTCAAGCAGTAACATAGGGAGAAAAGGATCAAAAAAGGAAAACAGATTTAATTCATGGTGTCTCTTAAACATCAGTCTGTTGTCCCAGCCAAGCTCATTAAATGCTGAATAAAGGTAGAATGTTTATAGGCCTTATTTAAAACTGAAAGCGTGGGACAAAAAAATCTTACTAAGTTTATGTGACCAGACTTCCACAGCTCAGATCTCAGCTGGACACATCTCTTTCAGAGGCTTCCTCAAGGCAACAGAGAATTCATAATGCTTTTGGGGATCCTGGAGGAACCCAGCCTACATTCAGCACCTAGAATCAACCTCCAAGTGAAAGGCAGGTATTTTGGGTGGGGGTTTTCTTTTGTTGGATTTTGGATTTGTTTCATTGGGGACTTTTTGGGAGGATTTAGAGGTTTTTTGTGTGTTTGGTTTTTGTTTCTTGTTGTGGATCTGTGGGAGTTTTATTAAAGTCTCAGACACTATTTTCCTTCTTTATTTTTTTATTTATTAAACATGTCATTAACTCACTGAGTTGGTAGCTATAGAAGCACAAAGACTTTGAGACTAATTTGAATTAAAATGAAACATTGTGGATAATACTTGTTTGCTTCCAGGCCTTCACAATGGAGTCTTAAGGGAAAAAAAATTGCAAAAGAAAATATGAATTGGACTTCAAAGCTGTTAAAACAGTCTCTGGCAAAAGGCCTTACCCGGGATGCCTGGTTTTTTCAAATGCAAATATGCAAGACACTTAACTATGCATGAAGCAGATCTCAAGTGCTTTCTATTGCTTCAAATGTTCCTCTCCCCACATCTCATTTCCTAAATGCTTGTGCCTTTAAGGTGGCAACTGATTTAGCAGCTTCAACCTGCTTTTCTTGGAGGGAAGTTATAAGTGATGCACAGCCTGGGAGCTGCAGCACAACACCCCAGAACCAGCCCTGCTGGCTCTTTACACTTTGGGTGGTCCACAAAGCCCAAGGAAGTAAATTTTCCACAGCCCCGATCCTGCACGATGTCAAGTTTATAAATATGGCTTTCAATTAAAATTATATCAGCAGAGCTACATGACAAAATAGAAGAACCAGCAGAATAGGATAGAAGAAGCAGAATAAGAAATCTTAGGAAGCAGCAGAATAAATCTTCCACTCTGGACAATTTTAAAGGAAAATAGTGCAGTTAATGGAAATCGCACCATGCGGCCGAGAAGAAGAAAGCAGAACTGACAGCTATGAATCAACTACTGTTCTGTTTTTTCAAGACATCAACAAAGGTTACAACCTGCTGCACAGCAGCTGTGGACACAGCTGTCATTTCAGATTTTATTTCATAATATCTGCCTTTGAATTAGGCAGACTTCAACACTGATTAGGAGCAGGCTTTTCTTCTACAAATGCTTAAAAGAAGAAATGCTTTCTCACAAATCACACGGCCTTACAGCCCTTTGGCTTGCTCCAGAGATACATCAAAAATATCCACCCCCATAATCACAGCTTTTTTATCTTGGCAGGTCCTTCCAAGTGCTCAGTACTCTGAATTTTCCACCACTATCAATAGTGTTAACAACTAATAGTCAGTAATTTTTCAGAACTCCTTTCAAGCCTTTCAGGAACTTACTTCTATGAAATATTAACAAGAAAAATGTTCTGAAGTACTAATAAATTTGTCTCTCTCCAGCCTCTAACATAGATGAAGAGCTGTACAGGGAATTTTCAAGTTCTCTTTAGGTCCTGCAGGTCTTTGGGGTGTTGGTTGGTAGCATCATCCCACAAACAAGCAGCCTAACCTCACCAACCCAACACAAGTGATACAATCACCAGGACAGCCCTCAGCCATCACAGGTCATGGACATTCTCGATCCCAAGATCCAGGGAGATCCTAGCTCTGGGTTTAAGCAGCCAGTCACTTCCAAAACAAACAGCCAGGCTGATAAATGTATTTAACTGCCTAAAGATGCAGAAAAGCACGCAGGGATAGCTGCTGAAATCCTTTGAGTAACTTCAATTTCCCCTCATCTGCGTGCATAAACTGCCCATGAGTCCCACAGTCTGGCAGCAAAATGGGTCTGAAACCCAGAGCATTTCTGCTTGTGCCAAGAGTTTCCCTTTCCATGCAGGGCACCTTTATCCAAGGTTAGAAAAGCAGCCACCAGCTCCTCGTGCAGGTCATGCACTTTGAGTCACAACACAGACCATGCCTTTCCTATCCACAGGAGCACCAAGCTAAGGTGTCTGCACATTTAATTGAGATTATGGTGGGAATTAATGATAAAATTAACAATCTCCAAAAGTGATGTCACAGGACAATACCCAGAACTGCAGAAGATCTTACAAAGGACAGTAAGACAATTAAAAATGCTATTAAGTACACATGGATGAAAAGAAAATTACATGGGGCACTTCTGGTATGACAGAGTCATACAGTACATTTTTTTACAGTCCAGAAATTCCTTTAAAGTTTGAAAAAGCATGAGATATTTCAAAATGTATGCAAAAAACAGAGATTAATCTCAGGCAGACAGAAACAAGAAAAGGAGAAGAGTCATCAGATGTGTGAAGAGCCAATCCCACAGGAACAATGAAAAAAGATGGAAAATTAACAAGTAAAATTCCTCATAGTTTGTGCAGGTTGCCTTTTGTAATTCAGTAGGAGTTATTATACTGCAAAATTCAAGGGGATAAAAATCCATTACAGCTCTTCTCTGTACCCTGCTCCAAGGACTCTTTGCCTAAAAGAACTGTATTTTAATCTGTTTGCCAAATGTTTTCAATACAATTCTTTAATACAACACTGTGTGGAGAATTTCAGGCTAGAAGGAATGTTTGGTGAATTATTTCCACTGTTTAGTTCTTCACCTCTTACAGCTAGGCAGACATAACAGGACACAGGAAGATAGCCTTTCCACATGAAGTGTTAATAAACTTTTAATAATAAAACATTTCTCCAGGCATCAAATCCTGTCCCTGCTGAGGACACTGGAGTTTTACCATTAACTTCAGTGGAACTGAGACACAGTCTCAGGCTATATATTTCATATAAATTACATTGCCATTAGACTTGATTCCCAACAGAAATTACATTCATAAAACACTAATACTTGTGACCTCCAAAACAAATCCAAATACTTTCTTCTTGCATCCACACACACAGAGATTTTTTTTTCTCTAAGTGCTACAGCAATTAAGACAAATTATGGAGATTTTTTTTTCTTCTTTTAGGCTTCCATCAGGAGTTCCCCTTATTTTAAAATCAGCTTTGTTCTTTCTGAGCTTGGCACCCACAAACACAAGCCCTGTTGCAGAAATGGGCACTGAGACACGAGCTCAGCAGTCCTGCAGTGGCTCTGGAGAGGCTCAGCCTGGAACCTCCCTTCCTGGAGGAGGCTGAGCACATCCTCAGCTGCATTGATACCAAAAAAAGCATTCTTTGTGCACAGAGCTGAAGTCCATAATAAATCACACCTCAGTTTTGACTACATGCCAGGAAGGCTGGATTTCCCCTTCCCAATCTTCCTGCTTGCCTTGCCTGCTCTCCACTCACAGGAGTGTGGGGAAGGCACAGCTCCAGCCAATATCAGTTTGTTTTTCTGCCATACAAAGCACACAAATTCATTCAAATTCAACACAACAGCCAGGACTTGTCTGAGGTAATGGACATCCTCACCACCTTCTGTCCAAGCCACTGACCAATGCACCACAACTGCAACATTAGAAACCAAACACAGGTTTGGGGAGCCCCAAGAGCATGTCTAGCCTCTCCTGACTCAGCTTCAAAGCTCAAGCACATTTTTCAATGTTTTTAATTGTGTGGAATGGTAGGTCTATCCAGCAGAGAGAGCCAGGAACCATGACCAAGGTCTTCCAGGCTTGTGGTAGTGTTAGAGGGGGTCCCAAGGCATGGTGAGAGATGAGAATCTTGACTTCATGTTTCAGAAGGCTGATTTGTTATATCATGATATTATATTAAACTGCTATACTGAAACTATAGTAAAAAGAAAGAAAGGATCCATCAGAAGGCTAGAAAGGAAAGGAATTGAATAAATAACAAAATCTTGTGTCTGCTCACAGCCTCGACACGGGTGGCTGTCATTGGTCATCATGTAAAAGCAATTTCACATGCTGGGCAAACAATTCTCTAAATCACATTCCAAAGCAGCAAAACATGGAGAAGCTGAAGCTTCCCAGCTTCTCAGGAAAAAAGATCCTGGAAAAGTAATTTTTCATAAAACGTGTCTGTGACACAGGCTGTGTCCCATCTCCCTGGCACTGCCTGGTGAAGCACCAGCCCATCCAACTTGCAGCAGGCAGCAAGCAGTGTTTGGGCAAGATATTTTTTAACAGGGATTTTCTCATGACTTGTTGCTTGTAGGTGAATCCTAGCTGCTTGCTTCAACTGCTCCTTCTACCATAAACCAAAACCTCTGGTCTGTCATAAAAATATTCTGAGTTTATATTCAAGACCTTTGGAAATCCAACACATTTTCACTCTCTGGAAAAGAGTAAAAACCAACTCCCCAATATGCACAATTTAGCAATTTGCATATGAAATTAAGTTTTCATATCACATGAAATCAAGCTTTATTTTTCATTTCTAAATCCCACTTTCCTCACCCTCTATTCTGCCAAAGTCAGCCAAGACCACGTGCCAGATCCCCACAATGGTGAATGATTATTCACCAAGCAACCCAGGGAAAGAAGGGAGTCTGGCAGCATTGCAGGATGTTGTGGGAGGCTGTAGATACCAGCAGCAGCTTTAAACAAGGCATGAAGTGCTAAAAACTGTGAATTAATCTACATTAGTCTCCCTGCTTTACCAGCTAGACAGGTCATTTAAAGCTGTTGTATCTTCACACTACACTGCCAACAGCACGGGAGACATTTTCACAATTCATCCTGTAAAGCAGTACGCTCTAATTATTATTTCTTTGTCTTCTCCCTAGGGCTTTGCCCATTAGGTGGTGGGAAATCAAAAGGATATATGCAATGGTTATTCTTTCATCTTCATGGCTCTTAAACTGCTTCTCTATCTTATGTCAATGTGTAAGTAATTGTGCCAACATGTAAGAATGCATGTGCTTAACTAAAAAGAACATTAAAAAAAAGAAAGAACGCTGGTGTTTAGATGCCAGCTACAGATGCTGTGGTTTGCAGACATTGTCCTGTTTTTTACAACCAAAGGGCATTTCTTCTGGTTTTAGATACCCTCCTCACCTCATCACACCCATGCGCTCCCACAGCTGGCTCGTGCTCTGGTTCTGTCTCCTCAACAAATTCACCATTGTTCTGTGCCATGGACCTGGTTTATGCTAACGTGCAGACTGACCATCTGCAGGCAGATCTACATTGTCAGAGCAGCCTTTTCCTTCCCCCATCCCCTCTTAGCTCTGGCAACAGTGGCACTCAGCGGGACCTGGGGATGAGCAGGATGCTACCCAGGCTGTGCACACAGCAAACAAGAAAACAAATCGGCTTGGGAAATTTCCTGCCCACACAGCTCAAAGACATCAACTGGGGCAACTTGCAGACTCAAACAAAAGCGGAGTTCTTGTTTTCCCTCCCAGGGCCACTTTGCTCTCTCATGCGGGACACACCTTTTGTGCAATGTGCCCCTGGGGGCTGCAGTGATGGGTTAGCCAATCACACAGAGAGAAGAGGAATTTGATGAATGGATCATTTTTGGTGCACTCTGCACTTTTGACTCATAAATTCCACAGAAAACAAGGTAAATGGAGCATAACTTATTAATGAACAGAGCCCTAAATATCAAATGATCTGCTGTGAATCATCAGCACGAATTGCAGAGCCTTCACATCATGTTGGTTATCACATGCTGCAGCAGTTCAGTGATGGACAAACTCTGCAGCCTGGTGTTAAGTCATACAAGATAATCTAGGAAATAACATCCTGCTTCCTATAAAGCACGTTACAGAGAGGTGCTTGCCCGACCTTCAGACTGTGACCTGCAGAGACAGTGATCCTGCAAGCCTCACCTTGCTTTGCAAGCCTGAAAGCACCATTAAACTCATGATGAATTGTGAGCCTTGGGAAAGGCACATGAACCCTAAATCTCACCAGAAAGCTGGGGAAAATTCAGACAGCTCTGAAGAGGAACACCAATGAAGTTTTTGTGTAGCGAGATAACTTAGGAGCAACAGCTTTCTATTCTGCATCACTTCTACCCCTTCACTGATGGGTGAAAATGGACAATCCCTGCAGGTCTGAGGGTCTACTAAAGTCCAGATTAAACCTGAAGAACCACATTGACTCTTATGAGAGCACCACAGGGCAAGGTAAAAAACATGAAAAACTTCAATTTCCTCCTTCCTAAAGGTCATTTGGTTTTTTTGAGAGTTGAGAAAACATGAAAAAAAAAATGGAAATAATAAGAAAAACCATGCACCCAAGTAACTCTTCTCAAATAATCTCTATGAGCCCAAAGAGTACTCACAGAGATAGATGTGAGCCCACACATGTTGGCACACACTGACTCTTCATGATCACAATTAAATACCTGGTCTGGGTATTTTCCTCATCACTGTTCTGCTTTGAATTAATGAGCGTGTTTCCATGCTTTTTGGTATCCTCATCCATGGCAGGGATGTTGGAACTAGGTGGTCTTAAAATTCCTTTCCCAAATCATCCCATGATTCTTCTTTCACATTAACATCTCTGAATCTCCCGGAGTTAATTTTACTGCTGTTTTCCAATTTTCATTCCTGCCTAATTTTTCCTTAAGAGTTTTCAAGAATTTCTGTACAAGTCTGCATGCTGGCACTGAGCTGGAGCTACCTGTATGCTGTGGAGCTATCTTTAAAGCTGTTTTTTTCCATTTGTATTGACAGAAGCAATAATGATAAAAAGTGTCCACTACTTTTAAATGCCATTTCTCCCTGTATGTGTACAAATATGTCATGTTTAAACTGTCAGACCTCTAAATAGGCTTAAAGTGATTTTCTCCTGCAAATGCACCTCTTTTTGCAGGGATGGCCTATCTGTACTTTCCTTTCTTTCCTACACTATCGCACATTATCTTCTTCAAACAAACTGCCAAAATTTCAGCCAGCAGATAGCAATTAGTACATAGAAGCAAAATGAACCACTACAGCTAGATGCTGTGCCATAGGCAAAAAAAATGCAATAGAAAGCTACTTTAGCTGAAATTGGTATTTAAAACACCTTTCTATAAGAAAGTTACAAAGCCATCCTCTTATTGACTACCCATAAGGCTTCAGCTGCACCTGCCAGGTAGAGCAATTTTCTAGAGGTTATTAAGTAAAAGAAAACCAGCTAGGCAGATTATTGCAATCTCACTGAAAGGGCAGCAAAGTGATAAAAAATTACCATTGAAGTCAACAGAAATAAGGACTTTCTACCTATAAAATATAATTTCTTGTCAAAGGGAGATGAGGAAGCATCTTCCTAAGTCATAACACAGTTACTCAAACCTACATATCCCCCTTACTGGTATAAAGGCATATTAGTAAATAATAATTAAAAAACACACAATAGAAGCCAGCACATGGAATTGAGAGATTAGCAGCAATTAACTCAGTATAGAAACACTTTACTGCCTAACCCAGTGATTTTTATACAACAGTGACCTTAGGTAGATCTCCCTGGAGATACTGTCGCCACTAAAAGAAAAAAGGTCCTGCTCACTTTGTCACTTTCAAGTGAATTTCTCACAGGGCCCTGAGAAAATACACAGTGTTTCCTTAGCTAGCTTGGCAGATGAGCAAGATTTGCTGCTAATTCCCAGTATTGATGTGCTGAAAGTGTTTTCTGCTGGAAACATAAAGGAGCAAGGTAAGGCTAAAATTACTCATCTACTTGAATAATGCATCCTGTTTGCTTTGCAGGATGCAGCTGTCCCTGCCTTTGGCAGCATCACCCTGACAGAAAGTAAAATGCTGTTAATGCATTAAATCCAACAGCAAGATTATACGGGCTGCCTCTCCAAGACAAAGTGTATTAACTACTGATAAATTCCACTTCTCCTCGAAATTAGAATGAAAAAGTCACTACCCAATGCTTTCAGGAAACAAATGACATACCTAGAGCTATCCAGTACCTGTGCTCTGTGCACAGAGCCCATTGAGAGCCAAAGCCACATGCAAGAAACTGGAAACATGCAAGAAACAAACAAGAAACTGCTCATCTTACACAAGGGAAACAAAGATTCAGGGAGACCAAGTACTCCCAACCCCAGACAAAACCCTCTTTTCGTAATATCTGTTACCCTCAAATACATCTCTCCTCTTACACCTAAAGGAAATAAATGCTTGTTCAGGGGCAGGGGGTTGGCAGAAGCCAGCATATCAAGATGAAGAAAAAAAATCCCAAAACCAACACCCCAAAACACAACCAGTCTTATTGCAAGTGATCAATCATCTCAAAGGTCTCTTTGGAGGTGGCAAATTACCAGACATGCACCAGGGACAATTTGCCATTTCTCCTCATGTATATTTTGGTGATTTTGGGAGCACTCAGGTATGCCAAGATTCATACCCATGGTCTGCTCCAAGGATTACTTTCATTCTTCATTTGCTAGATCATGTCTAAAGCACTAAAATGCAGATTTCAATGGCAGCAGCAAATGCTGCCTGGATAGATGTGGGCTGGTGAGAGCACCCTTAACACAGGAATATGGAATTCCCTTCCACTTCTTTTCAATATTGTCAAAGGTTTCACCACTCAACACCACAAACAAACTGAAAAACAATATCACTTTTGTCCCCCCTTTTGTATATAGAATAATGGCTTTTCAACAATCCAAATGGGAAACTGTGTTAATGTGTTTCCATGGGCAAAGCTTGAGAATCCTGTAAATTGCCTTGCTTAATGGACTTAGGAGTTCAGCTATCCATTCAGAAATTCCACAGCAAATCAAACGCTTCAGTCCTCAGGAAGCGCACACACGCAGCTCTGCTGGTGTCATTATTTATGTCTCTTGGATTTGATGGAGAAAATGTCATTTGGGATGGAGGAGGACCTGCATCCACCACCCCTGGCAGAATGGCATTGAGAGCCCTTCTCACCTCAGGGACTGGGCAGGTGCCCTGTCCTTCAGGGCTCCACACCATCCCAACCAACACAGGAAAAAACAGTAACCTAAAGCACCTGCAGGCACTCTCATCTGCCTCTAAACATACTGTAATGACCAACAGCTTGAGTACTTTTTTAAGCTATTATGAAGAAAATCAACTCATTTAACTGTTTCCCCTGCCATGGGCAGTGACTGCTCAGGACAAGGTTGAGGATGAGCAGGGATGTCCCTCACCCTTCCACAAGCCATGCCAGGAACTCCTGAGCCTGGCAAAGCCACTGCTGAGCCACTGGGAGCAGAAGTTGTGCTGGTCTGGAGGATGTGACCCCTGCAGAAGAGCAGTCCCTGGCATTAACACCTCTCACTACTCTGCAAGCTGTTTGCCCAGAAGGAGACAGCCCAGATGAGAGCTTGTCCTCAGCCCAGGCTGGCAGAGGGCAATAGCCCTGGTCACACTCCTCCTGCTCCAGGCAGCATCCCTCACTCCTATATGATGGGGATGAGCTGGAGGTGAAAATTTCAGTTTGCTGTGTCTGCTTTGGTGTTCAGCACTAAGCAGGGACCAAAGATGATGCTCTTCTCTCTATTGCAATTTTTAAAATCTGCTTTTATTTATTTATTAAGCACAAAAGCTGACATGAAAGCCCATGGATAGTCACCGTGGCTGGCACTGGCAGCCAGCTCAGGTTGGGATCTTCTCAGCTCTGTGCACACCAGGTGAGGGTATGAGGGTGTCCATAGGGGGCTGCTCCCCAGTCCCCTCCACTCTCTGCTTCCTGTGCTGAGGCTTGGGCAGATTCAGACCCCTCGGTGCCTTTGTCCCACTGTGGGATAGCCAGGCACACACCAGCCCTGCTTCAGCCCAGCCCATCCTGGGACCCTGCAAACAAATCCATGCCAGCAGCACAGTCTGCTGCACCACAGGACAGAGGCTGCCTCACAGCAAACACCCCAGCCAGGGGCATCACTCTGGGAACCCTCAAGGAGTGCAGGAAAAACAAGATATTTTTATCTGCATGCATGAATCCTCTAGGAAAGGAGTATAAATAGAGGAAAGGGAAAAAAAAGTAGGTGAGCTAATGTCCTTTGCAACTTTTGTAAAGTATAAAATACATCAGAGAGAACAGGTTCCAGGTCTGATTACTCCTGATTTACAGAAATGTGCAACCATGGGGACACATATGTTATGCTGATAATAAAATATACATGTCTGCAGCTGGGACTTGCAGCAGAACTAAAACATACTGAGAATATTCAAATCTTTTCCCTCCCGTGTACCTTAGCTGTTCAGAGGGATTTTTTTTTTCCACTCAAAATTGAAATGAAGGGAAAAAAAACCCACTTCTAGGATTAGATCCTAGAAAAACAGATTCCAGCTGGGAGCTCAAGCACCTGCAGAGAAGTATTTATAAATGAAAGAACTGACATGACTTTAAATACAGTGTCGTCAGAAACTTAATTATACAGCAGCAAGCCACTAATTGGAAGTCACAGAGCATTATATTGGCTTTGTCATGTGATTTGATACTCTCCAAACTGCTTTCCCAGGGTTGTTTGTGTTATCTGTCTCAGGTTTGAACAGCAGTGTTTGTTTGCAGGCTGTGGTGGGATTAGCCCTATTTATCTTCACGGGCTTTGTTTCCTTGAACACAGACTGAATTCACATGGATTTGTTTCAGAGTTCCAGGAAATCCTTGGCTTTTCTTTACCCAGCCCAGAGGCTGTGTTGTTCTAGCCCAAGAAGCTAAGTATCTTGGGCACCCAAAAACTCCATGTTCAAGTCAGCATGTGTATCCCACTAGCAAGAGGAGGGGGAAATGACCATTTCCAAACACAGTGGGCAGAGATACACAGACCTGTGATAAATCAGCTTGAAAATTCTAACGCCTGTGTAGTTTTGCACTGACACGTTAATTTCTGTAATTACATTTTTACAGAATAGTTTATTACAGTGTGTTATTATTCCAAACTGAAAATAAATACTTCTAGAGAAAATCTCAAAAGAACTAGAAGTTCATACTTGATGCCCTCCACATAGTCACATTTTCATTTGAAGGAATTTTGTAGATGCAGTTATGCAATGTCTTTCTCCCCATTTGGACTGACTTGCCTCCTGAACTCAGTCTAAAAATACAGTTATTTCAGTTTCTAAATTTGATTCTTGCTTTAAACTGAGTGCATATGGTATAAACTTCATTCATGTTCCACCAGCTTGTGTTTTCTCAAGCTAGGTGTCCTTCTGGTATCACTGACAAGCACATACAAATATTCTGGGGGTGGGGGGGAATTTCACATTTGAAAATAGTTCATTATGTTCCACATCTCTGCCTCACACCACATGACTCTTCAGGGCCTCCCAATTATCACAGAACAGAGTTTGAGTTGGAGGGGAACTTAAAACTCATTGATTCAGGGGATCTGTGTTTATTCTACTAGATCATCACAGAATGGTTTGGGTTAGAAGGGTCCTTTAAGGTCATCCAGTTCCAATCCCTCTGCCATGGGCAGGGACACCTTCCACCATCCAGGTTATTCCAAACCCCATCCTTGGACAAACACTTCCAGGGATGGGACCCATCTTCTCTGGGCAACAACTAATTGAAGGACAATCAAAATCACACTAATCACAGCTATGGCTTTCTTGCATCCCATCCTCTGATTGCCCAGCCTGATGCACCTCCTGCCTGGGAAGTCCTCCCACTGTTTTCCTCCCATTTTCCTGTCCTTCCCTTCCCCTTTCCACTGCAGAGCTCCTCCTGACCTCTCCAGTCAGGGTCCAGCTGTGCTACCTTTGCTCCCACTATTCCCCTAACACCTGGAGGTTGGTGTCTGCCACACCAAATTTGAAACAGGAGATTAGAGAACTGTAATTGCTTGAGCTGGAAGCTTCCAGCCCAGCTGATTTGGTCTGTCATTTAAAAATCTGCTTGTTTCCAAACACGGTGGGCAGAGATACAAACACAGAGCCCTCTGGCAGGGGTCCAGGCAGCACCGAGGATGCTGAGCTGCTCTCAGCATCACAAGTGAGATTTTCCATGGCTAAAAAAAGACAACAGTGAAATTGATACTACGTTTTAACCTAGGGGTCATGAAAAGATGAGACAATATATTCACTCCACTTCAGATAGCCTGAAGGAATGTGACCTTTTCCCTATCATTTATAACCCAGACGGCTGAAATGAGCACCAAATCCAATTATGGTGTATTTTTATTTACCTAATCTACCAGCAGATGGCCTTTAATTCTAAATTTTCTTAATTTTGGAAATCTGTTCAGGCAGAACTGGCAGCACAACTCACGTTCCCCTCTCCACAGGGAAGGGTTTAATGACAGCCCCATGCAAGCTGCCACTTGGTTATTGCCTTCCTGGGCCTCTGCTCATCAGACCCTTCCCTTGTAATTAGATACATATATTTTCTTTTTCTTCCCATTGGATTATGAGGCATTTAAGGCAGGTGTCATCTTTCTGAGCTATGATTGTACAGTATCTAGCAAAAGCAGAGGCTAACCCTTAGCTGGAGCTCCTAATCACCACAGTAATGAAAATATTTCCTTTTCAAATGTAAATTGAAGACTCAGTTCTCCAGTATCTGGAAAAACCTAAGGATAAATACCTCAAGTATAGCAAAAATTGAGTTTAAAAGGCAGGTAATTTAAGCTGAACACAATATGCTTTTATAGTTTATGTATAAAATTAAATCATTGAATGCTCCTTTGCTGTGTCAGCTTTACTGACCACATGCCCATGGAAAGGCTCAAGCTCATGGATTGAACTGAAAACATTTCCTTTTGTTTCAATTTTCATAATTCTTTAGGAATATTTTTGGGAGGGATTTCTCCAATAGAAAACACTCAGAGCAGCCAAGGGTGGGTCAGCAACATCCCATCTGTCAGCTGGAGCATCTTCCAGCAGCTCAAGGCACCCAAAACACTGCAGGGAATCACTGAGGTTGGAAAATAAGTTCTTCTTGAAGTCAGATCTCCAGACAGACTGCAATAAATACCTTTCCCACTACCAACAGCTGCTGTGAGCCCGGGCTGGCTCCAACAGCCACTGAAAGGGGGACACATGCAGCACCCAGCCCTGCTCACAGAGCCCAGGAGCTGCACTGCAGGGCATGAGCAAACTGATCCTTTTTCCCTACTCCTCTACCCAATGGAGCCCAGCTGAAATGAGGTACCTTCACAGGTAAAATACACAGACCTCAACAAATCCCACAGGTTTGCTTAAACCACATAAACCTGCTAACCACAAAATGTGGTCTAAATTACTCTGAGACACTTCCTCTTTTCCTCACCTTTTAGCAGAGCAAAACACAATTTACATTCTGTTTGTGGGCGAACCAAGTGAAATGCTTAATTATAAATAGCACTTGTAAATATAATCCTTTCAGCTGGAATATTTTTATTGAGAAAATGAGCAAGACCTTAATAATTATTTCAGTTACAAAACTTAATTAGGGCTGTTTCTCATTCCAGCCCAGGCCCTGTGCAATGATGGGGTGTAAATTTGCATTTACTCAATAGGGCCATGAAACACCAGAGAATAAAACATGGGTAGGTGTTAGGCATCCAAGCCCCACTGGCTGCAGTGGTGCTGTGAGAATAAGCACCAGCTGAGGATCTATCCCCAACCAGATACAAGTGGTCCACAGCAAAAATGCAAATCATACCCATTAGTTTTATTTATGGAGAGCTAAAATACACACTTCCTAAAGCCAAGCCTGCATTCAGCAGATAAAATATGTGTGTAACTTGCTACCAAGGTTATGGAAAGGTGGAGGAGAATGTTTATCAGTGTTGATAGGATTTTTTCCTCCGGATATATCTACGAGGATAGAACATCTTCTACAGGAAATAGCATACAAGATATTAGTTTTATGCTTACTCTAACTGCTCTGACATCCTGAGATGCTACCATGTTGGAAAGCACTAATTCACCAATCAAGCTGCATCCTTGAGGCCACCAAAACCTGCTAGATAGCAAGCAGCTGAACAGCCACTCACTCACTCTCCCCCTCCCCAGTAAAATGGGGGAGAGAATCACCAAAACAACCCCAAAAAATAAATGCACATATACCAAAACAAAAAACAAATACCAAAAAACCACACCCCACGACAAACAGAAAACCCCTGTAATGATGGAAGATGGCCAAGACAAGAAACATCTCAGGCTGCAGCTGTGTAACCCCACTGGCCTGGGATTACAAACAGGTTTGCATCCTCCTGGTCACAAGGGTGTCCTAACCTTATTAAATCAAGGAGAGCACCTCCCTGGAGGCTCCTCCCCATCTCCTCTGTACAAGATTTAACCAGGAGCAGGGGGGAGAACCCCAGCCCTGACAACAAGAATAAACTAAAGGATTAACCCTGCTGTGATCAGCACCTCGGGAACATCTTCCTTAATTTTTTTAGGGAATCACATAACCTCACACCTAGAGACTTGAGGTGTACATGTAGAGTTTGCACCATGCTAAAGCCATAACATACTAAGCAGGATGTGAAAGAACATTAAAGACACACTGAATCAGATATACCTTGTGATTTCACAAGATCCAAGACTACTTAAACCAAAAATAAACACAGCCAGCATTGGAGCAACAGAAATGATCTCAGCATCAGCTCTGGGTTCTGATCCACCAACACAGCTGTCTAATCAAAGAGGGGTTTTCCCCAAAAAACAGCCAGCAACAGCTTTGCACAGACTTTTGCCTCTAGCCCTTAGTTTAAAAAAAAGGAATTATGTACTCTCTCAAAGCCATCCACTAAACTGAGTCTCATGAAGGAAAATAAATACTGGGGATTGGGAGCTCTGCAGAAGCAGGGACTAATACCTGTCAGCTTGGACGAGCTTTAAACACCTCATAAAGCACCCAGCAGCTTCAGATACAGATTTCTGCTTTAGAAACCAGAAAGTACTGGAGGCAAATAATAGTTTAAAAAAGCCAAAACAACAACACAACATTTTCAGTTCACTAAACCAATGTATATGTTAAATAGCCAGATAAGTTACACAAACAGGGAGACACACTGTTGTGCTGATTTGTAAGGTAGGAAAAAATCTACCACATAGTGATTATACAGCTGGTTAATTTTAGGAAGAAACTTCATCTTTTTATTAAGAAAAAAGAATGCAATTATAACTTTGACATGAAACAATTTATCCCATACTTGGTATTTCTTTCTGTTTCTTGGTTTAATGCCTCAAAATTATTTATCTTTTTATTCACCTCTATGTTTATTTTTGAAGAACATTTTTTTGTGCCTTCAAGCCACTTTACTCATTAATTCTCTGGAGTTCATGTCCTATTTCATTATGTTTTAATCTTTACAGTTATTAATTTGCATTTCATTTCCTGTTGTAACAAAAAAATTACTAACGAAAAAGTGATTGTAAATATTAATACAAGTCAACTGATAGTCATCCAAGAAAGCATTTTGCAGCAATAGCAATTACCTATGTTTGAGGAAGAAAGTAACAATTCAAGCAGCTACAGAGACAAAGCACTTCAAGTTGAGGGCACAGCACCTTCTTAGAAGTGGAGACTGGGCCATCACAGAACAGCACTTACAATTAGCAACAACTTGCTGAAAAGAGAAGCTACCCCGAGAAAAAACAAAAGCTATTGGGTAAGCTGTCAAAAGCACATCAGAAGTTGGACTACATATTCTCCATCATCCGTTAAGTGCGAGCAACTGCTTAACTAATACCATGACACTGACCTACACAAATTTGAAAAACAGTAAACCAAGCAAAAAAACAAGCAAAAAAAAATCCCACACCAGAAAAACCAACAAACCAGGTAGGTGCAGCTTCCCCCTCCACATACCTTCTCTTTCACCCCTGGCTCCTGACATTGCACCACAGCAACTTCAATTTTCACCTTGGGAGAGACACACTCAGCTCAGAAGAGGGGAAATCCTTTCAACTCTCAGATCTGGACCATTGCTCTGCAGGCTTTGAGCTTTGCTTTTCTTTCCCCAGGCCAGTTCCCACCATGCTGCTCTGCAGGGACAGCTCAACCACCAGCAGGAAATCATCTTGCCATCTCCAGAAGTGATGCCTTAGCACCTGTGGGTCATATTGTTCTGGCAGTGGATAATTATCCTCGTTAGATAAATAAAAGGCAGAATTGTAAATACACCTTATTTTATCAGGAGAAAGCACTTAGTGACTCCTAACGTGTGAGCTGAGCCCCAGCTCTGCCTGGCTCCATCATTAACCTCCTACAGGTGCTGCAGAGGAGTTAGAAGGGAAGAGGGCAGCAGGAGCTGCTCATTAAAAAGCTCCATAAAGGAGAAAATGAAAGCTCAGGGACAGCCGTTTGAACTTGCCTCCTGTAACTCTGCTTGTTGGCCTCAGACAAAGCCCCTGGCTGAGAAGGGGTTGACCCACAGAGAGCCCCATAAACTGTGTTTCCTGCCTTGGTTACTGTTCCATCCCCAGCACAGGATGGGATCAGTAGGGAAACAGCCACACGCAGTGGTGACAGGGGGATTTTGAGCAGAGCCTTACAAAGACTCGATCCAGGCTTTCAGCTTCCCAGTGTTTGCAAGAGGATTGCCTCTAATTCCTTACACTTGTGACTTTGTAAAAGCTCCACCAACTTGCAGCAAATTGCCCATCTAAAGCCATTTCTCCAAGCAGCTCCTGTCCATCTGTCACGGCAACCTGCCCTCCCAGACATGCTGCCTGCAGGCAAAGCATGACAGCTAGATGGACTTAATGCTCATAAAAAAATAAATGAGGCTCTTGTTTTCGTTATTTTGCTCTCCAGTTTCTCAACTTTTCTGTGTTTCTAAACTGCTTTGGTAGGCACCAGTAACTTCCCCACTCACAGAGGCCAGGGGAGCTCTGCAGACACCAACCAAAGGAGCTACGATCAGGACAAAATTTCCCTACTAAAACTCTGAAGGTCTTATAGGATTGATCCTTGCAATAAAGAATTAAGAGTTTAAACCTAGAAAAATAGAGTGTTTCTTGATGAGAAATTTGAGATAATTTACTTTGATCATTAACTTAGAAAAACCTTGGAGTGATCTTTCAGATAAGCATAGTCCTCACAGAGTTCGCTCTTGCAGGAGTAGGAAACCATTTCACAGGAGTTTCAATATCAAACTTATTCTGTTAAATCCCCCTGCCCCCGTGACTGGAGGAAAAGGGAGGGTGAAAGTGGGGAGGGAAGAAATCCTGCTGTCCTGCAAAGCTATGGAAAAAAAAGACAACTAGTGTGCTCTGCCAGTGGTGCAATTTCCTAAAGAATTGGAGAAAACAGGGTTGGCCCAACAGGGACAAGAGCAACCTCCCATCAGAAAAACCCATTATATCTTTAAAGGAATAAAGATTGACAGCCACATAGTGAGAACTGCTGCTAATGAATTCAAATAAGGAAGCACCCAGGAATTAACTGGAATTTTGCAGCTTCAAGTTTCCTGTCGAGCAAAGTCAGTCTCACATCTGCCAGCTTACCAGAGATAAAACTCCCTCCCTGCAAAACAGGATCCGTACCCAGCACATCTTCCAGATGGTCTGGCTTCCCTCAGTGCTTTTCCAGTGCTACAGCCTGTCCCAGGGGTTGTCACCCAGCTTCACTTCTACCAGCCTTCTCATGGGACAGCCCACGTGTGGGAAGAGTCTCAGCAGCTTTAATGAGTTTTCACATCCTTTAAAACAGATTATCTTCTTCTTTCCAGAGGAACTGAACAAATTCTCCTCTTGCTGGACAAAGTGTAGAGCAGCCTCTCTACAGTCACTTGAGTTTTGCTGGGATTTAGAGTGATGCAGCTGGAAGCAGGGAGGCTTTAGCTGGCAGATAAAGTTTGGCAGAGCTGTCTCAGATTCTGCAGCAGCTGCTCTGATTCACATGTGAGAAAAACACACAAGAAAAAATGAATCAAAAAGGTAAAGGTATCAAACAAGATGAAACAAGAACTAAACAGGAGCACTCATCCAAGGTTTAGGCAGAAAACAGTACCATCCCTGGTTTATGATCTCTGATCTGAGATGTGTTAATTCTTCTTCTCCCCCTTCCCAAGCTCATTCAAGAAAACCTGGCACAAGGGATGATGCACTAGTGGCATGCACAGACACAAGACTGAGCAGGAAACCAAGGCCCCCTCTCTGAACACCTTTAATGTTAAGAGAATGCACAATATCCATCTTGATCATCAATCTTTTTTCTTTCTTCCTGCCTTCCTCTCTTTTTTCCTCCCTATTCAAGCTATTTCCATAGATTCTGAAAACCTTGGAAACAGCGTTGGGTTTTAAGCTGCTGACAGCAGTCCCAATCCTTCTTACCCCCATCCTTTCTTTGTTTCCTGCTGGACTCAAACCCATCCCTGACTGGCTGTTGTCACTTGTCTGGTTGCTGACTGCAGGCTCTGCTCTCCAAGACAATTTTCCTGACCTTGTACTGGGCTTAGTGAAGTCCTGGATCATGACTAAGGCTTGAAATGCTAAGGGACTCTCAACCAGAACAGATTTCTACAGTCATAATTTCCATCATAAAAAGCACCTATTTTGTAATCACCAAGAACTTCTCCTTTGTCTGTCCCCGCTGCTGTGATACTCTCAATACTGCAGAATTATACCTCAGCAGTGGTTTTCTCTACTCAGGGTTAAACTCCAAGTGGTGCAGAAAGTTGAATTCCCTTTGAACCATCTTCCCTCTGAGCTGGTGGAATGATGACCACGATCCTCAGCAGATGGTGTGGTCACTGAGGTTGGTAGGAAGCAGCTGCAGCCCCTCCCCATCAATAACAGTCAAGCACATGGCTTGACTTTGGCTCCCAAAACAATCATTAGTAATGATCCATCAAAAAGTTTTTGATGAGTGAATGATAAAAGTAAACAGGACATGGTAATAATCAGATTTATTTATAGCCAGGTAAAACACCGCTGTTGTCAATTTTACAAAGTGACTTTGAAGGAACTTTCTAAAGGGGATATTGAGAATGTTTCCCCCCCACACCTGCAAACAACCATAACCATTATTGATAGCATTTCTAGAATGGCAGGTACAGAGAAACACAGACTGTTATTTTGTGTCAAAACTGGTTTATGGTGCCATATTTTTCCCTTGTTTAAGGCAGCACCACTCATTCACAACATTAAACAATGTGATTTATGGACTTTAGCAGAGCTTACTACATTTAAATGTTTTAGGCATTTCATTTTTACAACGTACCTTGTTCCAATATAATCAATGTGCTTTTTTCTCGGGCTGTGATAGGAATGCAGTTTGTGTTTTATAGCAAAATCAATATAAGAATTAATGGGTGACGAACAAAGTAAATTGTAAAAAGTGCAGTGAGGTTGTGAGATCTCTTTTGCTGTATTGATTCCATTAGCATGAGGTTGCCCAGTTGTACACAGTTTCATATTTGATAAGCAAGCAGCAGACCTCATATTCTGTGGAAGACAAAATGGGCGAAGTTCAGCCCTGGAATAACTATGCCAAAGTCATCGAGGTTAAAGCAAGAATGGAGACGAGCCAAGGTGGCTGCTGAAACACAATGAACTTCAGAGGCAGCAGCCGTAAACATCAGATGGTCACAAACGGTGCCACTGACTTTTATTAAAGGCTGTGATACTTGAGAGATGACATTCTTGGCTGTTTTATGCTGCTGGGTTATATGTCTTTTAATGAATTCCCAAAAATGATGAGAGGAGAATGCTACTCACAAGGTTTTTTTGCTAGTAGATGAAAAGCAACTTTTTTTTTTTAAATGCATGCAACCTAGATTTCTTGTTAAAGACAAGCAGGGAGGAGCTGTAGCAAGATACAAGCAGTGTAATGTGGAACAGATTTTTTTCTTTCCTTTGACGTCTTTTCTGAATTTTTCTCTTTCTCTTGACAGGGGTACATGTTACTAGGGACTGGAAAGGCCTCCCTTGAAATACCTCTGGAGTCTTTCTCCCCACTGGGGACTCACAGCAAAGCTCATTCCATGCTCACAGGAGACAGAAAGCATCACAGCCCCTTATATCTGGGTGTCCCAGGAGCAGAGCAGCAGCACCCCTGGCACAGGTGATGGGCTCCCAGCCCCATCCCTCCTTTGGGTCCTGCTCTCCCTCTGCTCTCAATCAGCAGCACAGGCATGCTCCTGCCAGGGCTTCCCCTCTGACAAACACAGCCTGGCCCTGCAGCCTCACACACTCAGCTCTGTGCAAAACTAACACCGTGGGATCAAACATCTTTCCATGTGTCCAGTTGTCCTGGTTTCAGCTGGAGGAAAATTACTTCAATCCCAGCCAAGACCAGGACACCAGTTAATTCTGACTATTACTTCACACTCCAACTCATATTTCTGTTTCACAATCTGTATCAACAAATTGCAGTGATGCCCTTCCACCCTGAAAAGCATCTATAATCATTCTTATTCCAAATAACAGATTAGATGCATCTGTTCATGTTGCTACATTACTTTTCAAAGCTGTGACCAAACAAAGCAATTACTGTTCAAATCAGACTCTGGATACCTTCCATAACCAACAGTAAAGCATTCTGGGGTGCTGTAGCATCTGTTTCTATTCTCATCTTCTCCTTTTCCTTTGGGAACCTCCTTTTAATTTCCATAACCATCAACAGGTTTTAATAGTGCCCAGAAAACAGGTCCAAGAATGGTAGCCATGGCAAACATTTTCTGTAAGGATATTATCATCCAAATGTTCAAAATCATCCTTACATGGCAAATTTTGTTCCCTCTTTGTTGTGAAAGTCTGCAAGTTTATTGCTCTTTGGGATGTACTTGGTGCAAAATAATTTAATTATATTCTATTTCAAAACAAATTGTTGATACAAACTCAAAGTGTCAGCAATTAGATAATTTCACAGTGCACATTCCATTGCCACTGTCATACTTAGTGACTGTTTATTTGAAGAGTCCTTCTAGCATTGCAGCTACCCCAGTATCAAATATAATAATAGATGGTGTGTTTGGAAAGGTTCACCCATTGCTCTCATATTTAAAGTAATGAGCTCTCCTACTCAAACATGAAGATTTAGATGGCAAGGAATAAAATGCTGACCTTAATGGAATTGGTAGTAAAATACTCGTTGGCTTCCCAGAGCTTAAATATAATCAGTTCCTTGCAAATAAATATGATTGGTAACATAAATTAAATATTAAATAAACAATTATTATGAACTCTATCCTGAATTTGAGTGTCAAGAGGGCTAATGTAGGAAGACTCTGTTTATTCACTCATGGACCCCTTAACCCAATTAAAAGCATGTTCTACACACTCCAAATCTGCATAACAGCCCCTACTGAAAAGCTTAAACCAACGCCCTCAGAACTCTGTGAGCCTTGACCACTCACACATACCAGGAGATGGGGATGAGATCCCTCAGCAGGGGATGGGAGCAGAAATCTTCAACCACATGCACCACCCCTTCCCCAGTCTGGCACTGGCAGGGAGAGGGCAAACCCCGGCCCTGCTGTGGGAAGGGTGCTGATATCCCAGCACAAACTTCTGCTCAGGGATGCAGGGATGGGGGAAGGGGGGTCCCATTCCCTCTTCTTGCTCCTCAGCTTCCACCTACTGCAGTGCTGCAGTCACTGAAATCTTGTGTCATTATGCCATGAACTTCCTCTGGGCCATTTCTGCAGCAAAGCACAGAAAAGTCTGCAGCACTTTCTAATTTAACAGAAGTCACAGTTTTTAAATATTTAATTTTCTGGTTTACTTTTTTCAAGAGAGCAAGATATGCAGATAATAATAGGGTTTTTTAATTATTCTATTAAAATACTGCAAATTAACCATCTGTATTTTTGCCATACCTGGTTTTAGTTCCTTTTCAAGCTGTTGATTTTAAATACACAGAGCACTGCTTAAACCACACACAACCAACCACAGTGATTGCCAATCTCATGGCATAGCATCTTACAATTCTAATGTTATTCAACAAGACATGGACTAAATGTAGGCTCACTTAGTGAGGCTGCTTTGAGGAAGCACCAGCTGAAGTATCTGTGGTGACCCCAGCCCCAAGCAGCTGGAGCTTTCAAAGGAAAGCACAAAGCATCATTATGGGCTGGATATTAAAGATGGTTTACTTTCAACAGCCTCAGCTTAGCAAAGTGTTGGGTAAATAAAATTATCTATTTTTTTAAAAAGGCCCTGTTCTGTTGCTGAAGTTGTGCACTACATTTGGAAATTAGAGGGAGCTCCATAAAAAGCTTTAGCTTACCCTAATGGAGTAGGAGCCAAGGTCTTTATCCAAAATAGAGTACTTCAAGAAATGTGTTACTGTTTAGTAAGAGTGAAATGCCTTTAATGACCACAAAGAAACACAAACAAGGAAAACACACTTCATTTTCAGGCACAATTCTTCAAAATGCATTGAGAGGTGTTTATGCCCTGCATGCCAAGATTTATCCTTTTTAACTTAGGCATTTATTTGAGCAACAGATTTGCTTGTATTTCTGGTCAGCAAAATAATCTAATGCCAGGTTCTGGTGGCATGGGGGATAGAGGCTCAACTCCTTAATACAGGAACAACTACTCTACCAACAAAACATGCTCAGAAATTCCCTTGCATTTTCAGTGCCTTTTGGTTTTGTTTTGTTTTGGTTTGCTGCAGCCAGCCCCTCTTAGATGCCAGCTAAGAACCCACACATCAGCAAAAATGCATAATAACCAAGTTGACCCTGGTTTTACCTGAGCCAAATTTTCCTTCACTGCCTATTGTTGCAGCATTTTCAGAGGTTTAATATTTCTTAGCCTTCAGCTTGTGATCAAATTCAGGTGAGGCTGGTCAAGAGATTCAAAAGGGCTTGGGCAGGAGGTGATGCAGGAAGGTACTAAACACACTCTCATAACTCTCATATGCATTAAAAAATAGGCCTGCAAGGGAAAAGGAATCAAAATGGAAAATACACAAAGGAAGGTTACAATAACAGCTATCTGAATATGCAGGATGTCTCTGCAGCCTCTTTTTCCCTTAAAGTGAGTAAAGAAACTGTCAGATAATGGCCAAATAAATCAGTCAGTATTATCAGCCACAGCTGCTGCCCGTGAAGTGCAGCATAAGCTCTGCTCCAAGACTTAGGAAGCACTCCAAAATTCAGATTGTTCTTCACAAGGCATGCTGAGATCTGGATATCATATTTCACTTTTTAATTAAAATATATTTTTCACTCTCTATCTACATAAGGAAAAACAACATAAAAGTAATTGAGACTTCACATTTCACATGTCAAATCATGATAGCTTTTATTATTCACTGGCATGCCAAATAAGTACTTATAGCAAGGTTCACCATCAAAAAGCAAGCAACCTCCTTTCCAAGGATGACGGAATCAGGTTTAGATAAAATAGGAACCAGCTCATGCTCAGAATGAATCCTTATGTCAGGCTGCTGCACCTTTGCAAAGTCCTTCATCTCTCTAAAACCTGCCATACTTCATTATAATATATGGGAGAATGCAACAGCTTCCCCAGGAATTTCACAAAAATTACCAAAGCAGACAGTATTCAGAAATGAATGCCTTTAGTACCAATGAGCAGGACTGAGCCATATATTGCAGGCTGTAATTCCAAGGTCTCATTTATCCCTCCAGGTATCAAGTATTTTGTTGCAGCCTTTTTGTGGAAAGCTTTTATTTCTGGGCCTTTTCTGATACTAATACAGCGTTAAAAAGAAAAGCATAAAGAGGAAAGAAAATAATTTCCTGCACTTGGAAGGCACTGCAGGTCAGAAGGGATATGAAACCACAGAACAGGCTGGGAGAGCTGGGGGTGTTCAGCCTGGAGAAGAGAAGGCTCCAGGGAGACCTGAGAGTCCCTTCCAGTGCCTAAACCTGCTACAAGATGGAGAGGGACTTTGCACAGGGTCTGGAGTGACAGAGCAAGGGACAATGGCTTCACACTGACAGAGGGCAGGGTTAGATTGGGTATTAGAAAGAAATTCTTCAGTGTGAGGCCCTGGCACAGGTTATCCAGAGGAGCTGTGGATGCCCCATCCCTGGAGGGCCGGGTTGGCTGGGGCTCTGAGCAGCCTGGTCTAGTGGAAGGAGTCGCTGTCCTTGGCAGAGAGGTGGAACTGCATGAGATGATCTTTAAGGTCCCTTCCAACCCAAACCATTCTGTGATGCTTCTGTGATGCCACGTCACCAGTGATTCAGAGCTGAGAGGGTCTGACAGCACAGGGACTGCTCCTGCAGCACAGGAGGGATGTGGTCCTCTAAGGGATGGATTTCACAGGGGTCTAGCCCAAAAACAAGCTTACTTTTATACACACAAGCATGAACAACATTAAAAATGAACTTTGAACACGTGTTTATTCCTATGAGGATTTTTAACACCCCCTCTGGTGCTGGGGATGGGAAGTCCACTGCCCTAGGCTAGTGATTTATTTTAAACCAGGAAATACAAAGCTTACTATAATTTAAAATGCACCTGCCTCTGCCATGATGCCTTGTCAACTGCAGAAGTAATTTGGCAATTTATGCTATGCAAACTTAAATATGGGACTGAATGGTGCAGAAATAATGATTAGTGTAGTAAGATTTTGAAGAAACCCGAGATCACTGTTGAGGAATGCTGAATCTACCCATTACCTCAGCTTAATGGAGCGCTTTCAAGTCTAAACAATTAATTTTCTGGAGATTTTCCACAGCTTCCTGAAGATCAGAGCACAATCACAAACTCCCAACACCAATCCAGTTTCCTCTCTGCAACAGCTTTTCAATTAGTCTAGGTAGAGTAAGTGTAGAAAATACAGCACTTACATCAATGTATATACCTTTACAAAAATTTCCAGAAGCAAATAAGTGGTGTCAAGGTTGGATAAATCATAAAGGAGAGTTATTGTACTGGATCTAAGACATTAGAAACCTTTTCAATTACTGACATTTAATTTCCTTATTATTTTCATTTGTTAGTTCCACCTCATTTTGGATATAGTCTTTTATTTCACCATTAAATCTGTTTAGTTCAGAGCCATGGTCAGATCACATTTAAGGTCTGTGGGTAGCCAAGACATCAGACACAAAAGAAAAGTGATTAGAAACCCTACACTTAGCATGCTCTTTCTCATATCTTCTGAAAGGTTGTTACCATAAATGCAAAACCAATGTGGCCTGACACTGGTGAAAGTTGGAAGAGTAGGAGACATAAAATGCATGAGTTATTTTTTACATTAGGTAGCAAACTGAGTTCTTCTTTAACCACTTAATTACCTTTGCCTGTCAGGAAAAAGCATTGCCACGAAAATTAGTATTATCTTTATTATGGATGTGTCCCTGAAGATGTTGATGCACTGACATATCTCCATGTACGAGGCCTGCAAGCAATGAAATAATTCTACCCTGTGAGCAGATGCAGGTTTTGCACTATCACCAAGGATTTATTACATAGTTTAATGGTCGTTACTTAGCATCATCTGCTCTTTTTATATATTCTCTATCAGCATACCCATTTTCGTCTTTCAGCCTTATTATCCTATGTATATGAACAAAGAATGTGTGATGGGTAGTGGGATATAAACCAGACCTAACTGGCCACAGGCAAGTCAAGTTCAGTTTCCCTGACTCAGGTAGAGCAGACTCAGCATAATGTGTATTGGGTACATGACAATGTTAGCCCTGTGCCCAAGGGAAGGACAACCTGACACTTAAAACAAAGCAGGATCTGCCTTGTTTCACCAATTTGTGGATGCTTTCAGACACCTACATGCTATTTTCAGCACCTCAGTTCTGCCCTCAGTGAACAAGGACATTTAAAGAATCATGGAATGGTTTGAGTTGGAAGGGACCTTAGAGCCCAGCTTGTCCCAAAGGCACCTTCCAGCCGACCAGCCAAGCCCTGTCCAGCCTGCCCTTGGACACTTCCAGGGATGGGGCAGTCACAGCTCCTCTGGGCACCCTGTGCCAGGGCCTCTCCACCCTCACAGGGAAGAATTTCTTCCTCAGATCCAATTTAAGTCTACCCTCTTTCAGCTGTGCTGCTCTCTCCTTTCCTGGAGGCTCCATACTTCAGAGCTGACACTGCCAGACAGGACTATGAGGTAGAAAAAAATTAAAATTTCCTTATTGCTGCTGAGACTGCAGTTCCCTCTGTGAGAGCTGAGTATGGCATGCAGGACATCTGCCCCAAACAGGTTGTTTGCCCCAGCACCAAGACAAAGAATGGTCAGAAGCATCTCTGGTGCCATCTGCTGCCATGTTACATAGAATAAATCATTTGTATTTCAGAGGAGCAGAACATGCATGGCAGTGTTAGCAGCTACCTGTACACACATAATATTTCCTCTTTCAGTACTAGTTTTTCCAGCACCCCCCTCCATCTGAACACTCTGCAATTAGTTCTAAAAGATTTGTTGCATTTTTCTATAAATTTCCAGCCCCTACTCCAGATGGACTTTTCCTTTCCACAGATCACAAGTACAAAGAAGAATCAGACAGACTTTAAAAAAAAAAAAATTGAGATTTAGGGCAGCAGAAATAAACACTCATTGTGAATTCTCTACTGTATCACCAGGAGAGATAAAATACAGAGAAGAGCTGCTGGACAGGGATCCCTCCAGTCTCCCAAGTGCATGGGGGATCTTACTCTGCTTTTCAGGCTCAGGTTCTCCAAGTTCTGACCCAGACCCTTCCTGCACTCCCTGAATGCATCTTAAATTCCACTTTAAATCCCACATGGAGCAGCACCAGCTCTCCAGTGGTGCAACCTACAAGCCCTCACATCACCCTTCCTCTAAAGAATGCATGGCTGGGAACAGGACACCTTTTCCTTTTGCAGTCCATTTGAATTCTTGAACTGGATGCTGCTGTGGAAAAGCAAATGCAACCCCAGTTACCTGTGGTGGCATTCCCCTATTGGTTTTAGGATCCCTGTGGCCTCCAAGTTTGGATCTTAGTTACACCAGGTGCTGGTGCTCCTACGAGCTGGTTGTTTCCCTGGCTCTGCCAGGCATCCTCCTCTCCAAGACCTCCAGCTGAAGTTCAGCCTATGACAGCAAGTTCTCACACTGTGACCTGGGTCACTTTTGAGCCTATTTCATTAGAACTGAAATAAAAAGGGAAAAAAACAGAGATAATCTGAAATAAAAGCATAAGTAAATGATGTGTGAAAACTAAATTGCCATATCACAGCTTAGTGCCCAGCCCAGATCTGGGTATTATGGCACTTATGATACAACAAGCCATTGACTCATCAGCAGCATGACAGTTAACTGCTCTGCTGACAAGCATAAATCTATTCCAACACTATTTTGTATTATTAATTAGGAGAGGGGGGAGCAGTATTTGTAGCATATACTGGTGGCTCATCTACTGCCTAATGTGATAGGTTTTATTTGTCTTGAAAAATCATCTATTTAAATTGTGCATCAAGGTCATAACACATGGGTAGTTTCACTCACCGTGGCATTTTGATGGTGGCTGTGCTAGGTGGGAGCTCATATGCCATATCATTATTTCCCACACATCAGCTGGAGAGGCAAATAAACTTTTGATTCATAATGGGAGCACAATGGAAGCAAGCTGAAAGCCTGTCTCCAACAGCTTCAGTCAAAGGTATTAGGAGTTAAGGTACAAGCTTGCAGAAGGATAACAAGATAAATCTACTCACACTCTACAGAAATATTTATCACTATTCCCCAATATTGCTACCTGTGTATGGATCTGATCAATATTCAGTATCACCTCCACTTTACCCAGAGGCTGTGCAATATGCTAAATTAGCTTTTTCTATTACCATATCAAAGGTATGCCTGAAATTGAACATCACTGTAATTTAACTGAAATTACAGGCAGACCAGGTCTGTCTTGATCAGTTTGCAAACCCCTCTACATTAATCATATTAAAGACACTGCAGATGAACAAATCAGCTATGCAGGCAGAAAACTGGCTGCCTTGAAGAAAGTCCTCAAATGCCCCTGACACTGGGGACACAGGGAGGCCTGAATGTCCCTGCAGGTGTCTGTGGGCTGTGCCAGCACCACGGTGACCATGCTGGTCCCATTCCCAGTCTCCCAGCAGTGTTCCACCACCAGCACATTCCCCATCACCAAACCCTCACCCCACAGGCTGCTCACGGGTGCACTCACTCAGGGATTGCCCAACCTGAGAACAACATCATCACCCCAGCAGTCCACTGTTCCAACGCCTCCCACAGCTGAAGATGGTGGCACTGTGCAGGTGGCTTCAGCCTTGCAAGGGACTGGCTGCCTCAGACCATGCCCTGGTGTCCCCAGCACGGGGGTGTGGGTAGCTGGAAGAGCAGGGACAGGAGATTCCCTGCATCCAGCTGAGCTCAAGCAGCATCCACCCCCGAGGGATGAGGTAGACACAGCCAGTGCCCTTCCTGACTGCAACAGGTATTTGGCTCCTGGTTCTGCCCAGGAGCTCCTGCCTTTGGCTTCTTCAACCTTTGCTTCCCACCTCTTGCTTGGCTTCAGATATTTAATTTTTTTGGCAGAATTTTCTTTTTTCTTTCAGTGACTTTCTTACACTCGGGATCTCTCTGATTTTGACAATCTTCAAATTATGTCCTTAAAATAAACCTGACAATCAGCAATATATAAATTATAATTTCCTTCTCCACATGCTTCAACTATTATCCTAATCAAGCAATCATGTCACTTCACTTATAGCCCCCAATTATCCAAGTCGTGCCCTGTTTGTATTATATCATCCTTATCTGATGGCACACCAAGCCATCTGCAAATCCTCAGGGCTAATGCAATCCTGAGTCCCTAAAGATTTTCCCATTCTTTTGTGCTGCAAGAACTGATTTCTCTGTAGAGCAATGACTATTGTATGACATCCAGGTGGTGAGAGGGCTTTCTTCACACATCCACCATTTTATTTGACCTGTTAAACAAGACCTAACAGAAGGAAAGCAACATTCTGCCAAATACAAGTGGCCCAGGGTACCACTAAATTTTTAAAAGGAAACTCTTAAATCAAATGTCCTTGCTGGGATTACTTGCACAAGTGAAGCTGGCTACAGTCACAAGTTTTTGGAGAGATTTTAAAAGCAAAAAATCTGTGTGGGATGGCCCCTTGCCTGGGATACGATCCTCCAGCTCCTCAGTCCCCCTGCTCTTTATGTCCCTCAGCTTATCAAATTGTCCATGGGATGGAGATGCATTTTCCTGGGACATGGTCCTCAGCCCCTCCAGCTGAGCTCTCCAGTACTCCGAGCACCAGGAACTGAACACCTGATTGATGAAACACAGACCCCTGATTCTGCAATCACAGCTGACCACTCAGGCCTGTAACTTTCCCACAATCTCTGCACGGGGAGAAAATTTCTATCATGGAAACACCCCATTTGTATGCTTGGAGCCAGCCCACCTGCTCACCCAGCACCAGCCTCCCTCCATGCATTATTAATGAGCAATATCAGTCTCCAGTTTTCAGTCAGCTAATTTGTTCTCACAGTCATGATTCCAAATATCACACAAGTAATTCATCAAGTTATTTTAACTGTAGTTAGATAAGCCTGTTAGCCATCATAAATTTAAATAAATTATCCTTTTTCACACATGGAGGTGCAAGAGGCAGAGCACCTTGGCAGGTGAGAAATACCTCTCTGCATTTTTGGTGACATGTACGGTACTGGGTGAAAATCTGTGTGGAAGTGCCCCAAAGAGCCCCTCTCTGCTCTGCAGCAGGGAACAGGGGAGCCAGCCCTGGCCACTAGCCCTGGGTCAACATGAGCACTTCAGATGGGAGGTCTCAGCCATGAGATCTCAGTATCACAAATTTCCAGAGCTGAATGATGAACACACCCCAAAATGAAGAGTCTTTGCTTACTCCTACCCCTCAGGAGCTCTTGGTTTTCACTCAGGCACCTTATTTCATTTACAGAAGCCAAACACGCTCTTCCCTCACTTGCTCCACTCCTTTGAAAGAGTGATTTTACAGCAACTCAAGACCTCAGGTATACATCATCCCTTAAGCTTTGCATTGCAGGAGCCCATTCAGTGCTTTGGGAATCTTTCTTTCTCCCCTATCTTTGAGAAAGAAGGTGTATCCATGCCAGAGCCCTGGGACTACAAAAGAAGAGGCATAGCCAGGCAGTATCTGTCACCATCACCTCAGGCTTTGATCGTGGGGACTCTCTTTGCTCTAGGGAACAGGAATAGCTCCATGTCACCCCAAATTCCTCTGAGGCTTAGCCTTCTCCCCCAGAAACCAACAGAAGAGGGTGAGACACTTCAAAAAATGTGAGTAGCTGTTATAAGCACTGATTTTCATACAAGCAACCACAGCAAGTGACATTTCACAGATGTAAATCATTCCTGACTTGGAACACGCCACGTGAGGAGCACCCTGTGCTGCCACATGGTTGTATGAAGGGTTGTCATGACAAGTTAGCAACTGATTTTTGCAGAAAAGCCACAAAGGTGTTGTATTTATTGCAGTAGGATGGTGGCAAAAAACTGTACATAATATAAAGGGATCTAATTTTAGTAGGCGGAGAAATTAATTACACCGGTCTTAGTTTAAATTGCTGGGATGAGGTTTTTTCCAAGGATTTTAGATAAAGGTGCAGAAAATCAACAGAGTTGACTGAGGTTTATAATTAAAAACAGGAGGAAATATTACAAAGAATATCAGACTTTGGAATTTCTGGGACTAGGACACCCACTGTGCGTTAGGATCATTGAGAGTAGGGGTAGATTATCCAACATCTGCCTACAATGAGACCCTTTCAGCATTTGATATCCACCACCATGAAAGAGAGTCAACACAGCCTGTGGAGTGGAGTGGAGTGGAGTGGAGTGGAGTGGAGTGGAGTGGAGTGGAGTGGAGTGGAGTGGAGTGGAGTCACTCAGGCAATTTTTAACATCCTTGCCTCTGCAAGGATGCTACTATCTATGAGGGAAAGGTGTCTCATTTCTTAATATCACAGATCTAAACAAACAGTTTTAAATTAAATTCATACAAGTACAGAAGGAGCTTACTTCCAAATATTGCTTAGGAAGCACAGAGAATAAAAAGGTCCTTTTCAATTTAATTGTCCAATTTATTAAAAAAAACCAAAAGGCAATGAAACATATGAAATCTCTGTGAAAGGGAATTAGCCTGTGGGTTTGGATTATTCCCATTTCTGAAGCAAACAGAATGTTGGCTTCCTCATATCCGTGGGCTACCCAGACAGATTCAATAAACTGAAATATTATGGACCTCTTCCTTCCTGTTCATGGTTACACATAATGGGCTGCAGACATGCAGCCACATCAATCATGGCAGTGATGTTTTTAGCACATCTTTTCAGGAGGACAGTGGGGGACCAGCCCGGGCATTGAGAGGGTCACCCTGTTGTCTTGGCTGGAGCCCCAAATGCCAAAGTGGGAGAGAACAGTCCTGGTGTTGGGTGATCTCAGACAGATCCACCACCACACTTAATCTGAGTTGGAAAAACATCTACACCTCCCTAAACATAGGAAATCTTCAGGGACTGACTCAGCCACAATCACCCTGCAGACAGAGCAGCACGTGGGCTCTTACAGATGTTTTCTAATCCCTCCTGGTAACTCTCATTTTCCTAGATCATTATTTTTGTCAGTCTTCAAAGGTCTTTTTCCTGCACCTCCTTCTTGTCACCTTCCAGGTCTTGCTTTTTCCATTCCCTTCTCACTCAGGTCTAATCTTTCCTGCTTAATCTCCTGTACTTTCTCATCCATAACTTTCTGTCCCAAGACACTTCAGTTCCATCTGCCCCAGGAGACCTGAGAAATAGGGTCCAATTTTTGACCTCGTTCTCCATTTCAGCCCCCCTTTTATCCTTCCACCTGCACCAATCTCTACTCACAGTTGTATTTAATACTGCCTCCCCCTCCTCAGGTACTGAATCCAAAGCTTTCCTGTCATTCCCACGGTGCTGGAGGCACCCAGAGGTGCTAGAAACTCTGTCAGCAAAACCCATAACACCCTAAGGAGAGAAATGGGGGTGAGAAGTTCAAAACAGGGTGCCTGTGTCCTCAGTTAGCAGGTGGAAACAGGAGCTGAGGTTTTACCCCCACCCTGGCACAGACTCACTGCACAGCAAGGGCCCCCAGATCTAAAATTAATCTCAGACCTCACAATCCTATCACAAGACTCAGTTAATAAATATTAGTGAAATGCAGAGATCCCTGGATGAAAACTGGAGTGGAGTTGTAGACTGCCACGTTTCATTAATTTCTTATTATCTTATAAGGGCTTCACTGGAGCCCAGAGGACTGCATGAATAGTGCATGAATCTGAAGAGTTTTGCTGTCATCCTCACCTTCAGCTTGAGAATGTGGCTTGTGGGAACCCAGACCTGAAGGGTGCCTTGGCTGAGGATAGAAAACATGCTTAGGAGCTGATCCTGGCTTTGGGAGAGGGCTGGGCTCTCAAGTTTTTTGAAGTTCAGCACAATGCAAATAAAACACATTTAATTAAGGGGGAAACCCTTCTTGAAGCTGGAGTGATGCAGGAAGGTTTTTAGAAGATCACAGAATCATAAAATCATTAAAATTGGAAAAGATCATCAAGAGGACATTCCAGCAGTCAGCAGAGCAGCCTCACCCAGCACCTTCAATCACCCCAACTCCCATAAAAGATTTCTTCTATCTTCTCACTGACAAAGACAAGGTCCCAGCTACCACAGGAAAAAGCTACAGTTGGGATTTGCCTCTTCTAGGAAATCTGCTCTGCCTCCAGATCAAATGGGATCTGGTAGGAAAACAGCACTGCCACAACTGGCCATGCATCACACTGAGCAAATAAGTCATCTCTTAGTGCATTACAGAGGCTTCCCAACTACTCCTCTGATCAGCACAAGGTAACTCTCATTCATTTATAACCACTTCAACATGTTATTTTAAAGGAAAATTATCTCTCTCTCGTTTAGCTCAGCAGTCTGAAAGTTCATTTGGCTGAAACATGGGAACATTTCTCACCAGGAGAGATAGCAGCAACCAAGTTCTGAAAACAGCATTTTAAATCACCACTGGCATTTATTTTCTGCATATAATAGTACTGGTATCAGTTAATCTGCTTAAAACCACAGTGCTACTGCAACATTCACATGGAGAGTGTGAGGAGACAGCCAAAAACTCTCACTTTCCCACCAAATCCAGCACAGCTCTGGTCCCCAAACCCACACCTACAGATGTTCTGTACTCTGTGTGTTTTCCAGCTGAAGCCCAACTACCTGGAGTGCTGGATTCCAGCTGACCCAAGCAGGAATGCTGGGCAGTGTGAAAAACACCAAGTTACAGATCCTGGATTTGGCTGTTCTTGGCACTGTAAATTTTCTAACCTGTAGTTTTAAAACTTATTTCATTTCTAAATATAATCTGATTCTTACCCCTCTCTGTTCTCTGTCAATGATCTCAGACCTTAAAGAGCATCTCATTTCAAACCCTGCCATGGGCAGGGACACCTTCCACTATCCCAGGTTGCTCCAAGCCCCATCCAGCCTGGCCCTGAGCATTTCCAGGGATGGGGCATCCTCAGCTTCTCTGTGCAGCCTGTGTCAACACCTTCAGGCTCAGTGAAGAGCTCCCTAATAAACAGTCTAACCATGCCCTCCATTATTTCAAAGCCTTTCCTTTCCCTTGCAGCTGCTGGGCTGCAAAACCCACAGCTCATCTCCAGCTGCTTCCTGATAAAGCACCCAGCAGGAGATGAGGGCAAACACCAGCAACACAGACTCGGGGTCTGAGGATGTTTTTGAGGTGCTGGTGGCACTGGGTGGCACATGGTGGCACTGACATCTCAGTTTGAGGCTTGTAGCAGGATCTGGGCACAAGGGTACAGCTGGAGGAACAGGAGGTGTTTCCTCCTCGACAGACATCAATATAGCTCTTTTTGTGTGCAATGTGCTAATTCCAGGCAGAAATATGTGTGTACCCTGCTACACAAAGCCCTTTCAGATGTTAATGACTCAAGCATTACAGGGCTGGTCTTGGTTAAAACTCTTTTGATGTTGCCTCCCCTCATTTCACTGCCTGCTCCTGCTCAGCATTGGCTTTTGTTTTGGCCCCTTATTTCAGGACAAAGCTTTTTCTCTTTAATAAATACAGAGACTCCTCAGACTGTTGCAGTCCATGAAACACAGGCATAGATGAACTTCATATTAGTGACAAGGATAAACCTTTCATTTTTCTACAAGACCAGAGGATCTTACAACTCTAAAAATCTGCTGGGTGTCACCAGCGCAGGGCAAACAGCACAGAGAAGAGCTACTCTTCTTCCAACTGGCAGAGAGCACTAAACCCAAAAGAAAGCATCCCCTGGTGGCACCCACCAGCCTGGCTCTGATGGCAGGCAGAGCCTGAGCCCACCCCAGTGGCTTTGCAGTGACTTTGGCAGCTGGCACAGTTTGCTTTCCCAGCTGACATTGAAATAACTTTGCAGCAAGAAACCCACAGACACCCTGTGCTCCATTTACCTCCCCCGAAACAGAAAGACTGTGCAAAGCACTTTTCTCCATCCAAACACATCATGGAGATGCAGTAAGCATCTTTGCTTCCTAATTGAAATCATACATCACTTACTTAAGTGATACTAAATCAGAGGCAAACACCGCTGGCAATTCAAGCATTAATAACCAGTTCCCTGCTCCAAAGACAACAGGTCCTCTGACAACATAACCCTCACAGCTTCCCACAAAGCCAGCCCTGCTCTGCTCCTGCCAACCTGTCCCCACGCTGCTGCTGTGCACATGGATCCCACAGATGAGTCTTTCCCTCAGAGGTCATGTAATTTAATTGTAGGTGCCAGGAGAAGGCTGCAGCTGAGCTGTGCCTCCTGTGGGACGAGGGAAGTGGGGCAATGACACATCCCTGACTGCTCTTCCCAGGAGCTGGGGGCTGCAAGGTATTCTCCTGTCAGTCTCAGGACAGAGCAGGCTGAGGCCACCCCAACCACAGCCTGCCCCAGCAGCCTCTCACATGGGGGACAGAGCCATCCCAATTCCCTGTCCTGTGCAAATCCCAGTCCCACAAGTCACGGAATCACAGAATGGTTTGGATTGGCACTTTAAATCTTATCTAGTCCCAACCACCCTGCCATGGGCAGGCACACTTTCCATCAGACCAGGTCACACCACTGTAAGGCAATTTTGCCTTGTGGGAGCCATCCAAGAGATTTTCATCCAGGCTGTTCTGACCAACTGCTCTTAGAAATTGAATTGATTTCATTTTTTTAAAAAAACACTTAAAAAGATTTTATAATGGATTTTTAACTTCTCTTGTTGTGAAAGTACTCTTTTGTGAGAAGCAAAAACAAGTTCTAATTCACCTTTTAATGTGCAGTTTTGTGCACCTCATGGATGTCTCCTTTAATGATTCTCCCTCAATTCTGCTTCTGACACATCCTATTGTATCATATAGAACACACAGAATATAGGTTATACAGAATATTGACCATATAAAATCAGAATGGTTTGCATTGGAAGGGACCTTAGGATCACCCAGTTCCAATCCATCTGCCATGGACAGAGATGCCATGCACTAAATCAGATTTCTCAGGCTTCCATCCAAAGCTCCATAGCTTTAAACATGAAGGAAAGATCATCTTGCTCCTGCAAGAAGATTTTGCATTGCTTTCTCCTTTAATCTCTGTTTGTATCCCAGCAAAAAGGAGAGCCCTACAGATGGTTATGAACACAGCTAAGTTAATGTGCAGTTAGCAATTAATTTCAGAAACTTCTCCTTTTCAAAGAGGTGCAGTCCCCTGCCCAGTCAGCCTCCTTTGATGAAAGCTGCTGGAAGAGCTTCCAGTGGGAAATGGAGAGCTGACATCACTGAGGTCTCTCCCCTCTCTCTCTCTCTTTCTCTGCTAATAGAGATGCCTATTTAGTTTACCTTTCCTGTGTCATTCTCCTCAGCTCCAGCCTCATATCAATAATAATAATCATCATAATAATAGCTATTATGAATAATCTCTGTCAATTAAGTCATTTACAAGACTATTCAAATGGTCTTTGAACTGAAATGTAATTTGCTTGTTACTGGGCCCTCTCAACTGTCTTGCCCCCATGCCAAAGGAAAACCACTTCCAGCTTCATCTGTGCTGCAGAAACAAAGCGGTTTTCCCCTAACTTTGATTTTCATTTCCCATTCAGCTATTAGAAGAAACCCATTCATCACAGGTATAGGTTTTCCCTCTGAAAACCTTCAGCATTTAAAAGCTTTTGACTGAAATATAACATATTAATGGAAGCTGTGATTGCACAGCCCTCTGCTGACCTTCCATAGGCTGAAATTGCTTATTTTGCTAAATTTATTTGCTACCCATTTATCAATCTAAATCTAAGGCGGTTTTAAAGGTCATAAACCAAACAGCTACTGAAATATGATTAAGGAATATGGAAATAAATTACAAACTCACAATGTTATCCCTTCCTGTGACTTAGTGGCAGAAGCTTGGATGAAGTATCAGAACTTTTTTGACATCTTATGTATTTGGGTATTCATCTGCTTCCAGAGAGTTGCTCAAGCTCTGTTAATTCATAATGTGGTGCTTTGTGCCTGCTGAAAGGAGGATTAGAGGGGGCAAGCTCCAGGTCAGAAGCAGACTAAGAAAAGGCTTTAACTGTCCTTGGAGGGGGAAGTCTCTCCTTGATGAGCAGGCACATTGTGCTGAGAACTTCCTTCCCACTGAATGAGGAGCGCAGTCGTTACCATGTGCAGTTCCCAGACCGCCTCAAAAATAATTAATAGAGCATTAAACTGCCTTAACACTGCAGGATTAGCAGGAAACATGCTGAAAGTTATAGGAAAAAACTAGCAAATGTTTTCTGTCTGGAGGACAGAAGTAAAGAATCTTCACATGAAGCTTTGAGGCAGGTTGAGCACAGCTGGTTATGGTAAAATAGCCAAAACAATGCAGTGGTGAGCACAGGCTGGAGGAGTTGTGCACAACTGATGCTGGGGAGAAGAAGCATGATCAAACTGCCCTGCATGAGCTGCCAGAGGAGCACTGGAGACAGCACTGGTGCTTAGACAGCACTTATTTGGGAGCAATTAGATATGAGCACAACAGCAGTGCTCTCACCCTTGTCCAGCTGATCCAGTTGCTTTCCCTTGGGTGCTCCACAGAGCAGTGCCCTGGTCCTGCCCTGCCACTGGGGAGAGCTCCTTGGGGAGATGTGAATGTCCTGTCCCTGGAGGTGTTCAAGGCTGGGCTGGATGAGTGTTGGACCAACCTGGTCTATGGAAGGTGTCCTTGCCCATGGGAGGGGGTCACACATGGATGATCCTTAAGGTTCCTTCCACCCCACACCATTTTGAGATTCTTCAGAGTTGGACCAAGGAAGGCTGTTCTCCCTCCAACACGTTTTAAAAGTAACTGGTAAATCATATAGGCTCAAAAGCAAAGTGCCTGCTCAGAATGAGGCATTAATTCCTGCATGTCATAGAAACAATTTTGACCTCATTACCAGAAGCTTCAGTGAAATGAGTGTTCAGCCACTGGTGAATTTGAGCTCTTGATGAACCTCTAATTGCTTTGCCCAGCAGACATGGGTAAGCACACACTAACGTCTGCATCCCTACAAAAATCAAACACCACCTCCAGAAACACGATGCCATTTTTGCTCAATATCACTTGATTTCCCAGGGAGCATATTTCCATGTGGCAAGAAAGAACTTTTTGGGTTTTTTTAAGCTGATCTACAAAGACAGAGCTCCAGTACTGTCTGGCAGGTAGCACTCACAAATGATGCAGACAGAGGTGCAAAATATGCACAGCATTGTTCCTGAGCTGTGATCACTTTTAGCTGTTGGTTTTCATGCCTTTTCTTTCCCTCTGGTCTAAATTGATTAATGAATTATTAATAAAAGAGACGTGCACAGAAGACAGACACTGTTTCATAAAGACCTCTTTAGAGAACAGTGGGATTAAAGGCAAAAAATAAGCAAGGCAGTAAAAAGGCAAGATGAAAGCAAGCAGCAGCCTTGTATTAAATGTAACAATAAACCTAACAGAGAAACAGAAAGGCAAGTATTGCCTGGCACAGCCCCTGCAAGGTGCTGCTTAAATGGATTGCTGAAAAAAATTAGATGTACCAACATACTAGAGCAGCCAGAACTACAGCCTTGCACATCAGACCAGTAATATTAAGATGTACACACAGCAAAGCTTTCTGATTGCTTTATTTCTGGATTGACTCCAAGGCAAAGAATCCACAGATAAAATAGAGGTTATGAAAGATGTCTTATAGCAGTTAAGAAAAATAACAGGGCTTGTGACTCACTTGGAAAATGCAGCTCTTCTCCTATTGATCTAAAAAAGCAGTTCTGCAAGAGCCAGTGCAGGTCCTGCTTGCATTTAAAAGCCTGAGCTTTGGGGAAGATTTCTGCACACCTGCAAGAGGATCTCTCTCCTCCACTGATTCCTCACTGCTCAGCAAGGACTTGAGGTAGTACTTTAGCCTTTCCTTAGTCTAAATCTCTGACAAGGATTTTCTCTGCTGCCTGTTTGTTTTCACTAAATTGGCAGGAATATCATCACTTCAAAGCCTCTACTATCAGAAAATAAGGTTAAGATTAATTAATAGGTTCAAAAGTGGCAAGAAGAAATGATGCACCCCCACACAAGCATGAACACTGCAAGCCTGATACCACAAGTGTCAATTCTTTAGAAAACCAAGCTAAGAAACTAAACTGGTGCTTTCTGTGACCTGGATCACTTCTGCCACTTTTAGCCAGTTTTTAATTCTGCACTCTGCAGATCCAAACTATGTGGATGCTATTCTGGGTATAAGGAACTGGAAAGGGACCAGATGTCAGGAAATTGATTGCACTGACACAGATCCAGAGGAATGCTTCTGTGGATCAGACCCAACTTTCATAAGACATTTTAGCTATTTCTCCAAATCCAATTAGCAACTGATGTGTAATGCATTGAGAAAGCCTGTGGTTAAAGAGTTTATTCCTATTAACACACTTATTACCTGCAGAGTTTGACATGTTGTCAGCTTAAAATGAATTGTAAAAAACTACATTTTAAGTAAGGGTCAAGAAATGGAACAAATAGGCATAAACAGAATTTTACAGCTATCCATAATAGAGTTGCAGCAATAAAAAATGAGTTAGAAAGAATACATAGCCATTCTGAATTATATGATCACAAAATTATGTCTTGATTGACTCTTAGCTTTAATGCTTGCATTGGCTGGCACAGTTGTATCACAGAATTTCCTTTGAATATATTAACATTTATTAAAAAAAAGATCAATTTTGAAGTTATGAAATGCCTTTCTAATTTACTACCCTGCCATTTACTGCTAGGAAGCTGACCATTTCTCCAGACAGACACCCTAGGAGTTCTTTCTGGACTGTTATTCATTTGAAGAAAATTAGTTGTTTGAGTTTTAGGCTAATGCTGCTGGAGGGCAGCTGGGAGAGATGGTACAAGTTATGCAGCAACTTCACACTGGCTGTTAAGGACAGCTTTGTTTCTTAACAGCAGCTCTATAATGAAAATAAAAAGAGGTTACCCCACTGTGAAAGTTGCATATCAGAGAGAAATTATTACCCAGAGAAGCCGTGGATGCCCAATCCCCAGAAGTGTTCAAGGCCAGATTGGAAGGGGCTTGGAGCAACCAGGTTTAGTGGAAGGTGTCCCTGCCCATGGCAGGGTGGGTTGGAATGAGATCAGCTTTAAGGTCCCTTCCAACCCAAACCATTCTGTGGCAATATGAAATCAGAATGGAACAATTTTAAGTAGGTTTTGAGACAAGCAGCCAGAAACTAGGGTTTAATCCTGCTCTCATAGATATGAGTCAGTGAGACATCAAAAATAACAATGTTTTCATTTTGCTGAGCACCTGCTCATGAGCTGCACTGGACATGGAGCAGACTGGGCGTCTGAGTCCTGTCCAGCTTGCACAAAATAAAATGAAAACCTATAGGTCTCCATCCTACCAGTCACCTGAGCCTCATCCTGTCCCTGAGGAGATAAAGAGCTGGACTCACATCCAAGACACCACTGGATGAACTATAAATCTCATAGCCCATAATGGTCCAGGAAAAATAGTGCCCATCCCCTGTGAGGCTGATGAACCTGAATTAAGCATCACCACCTTGAGTAGACAGAGACCCAGCTCTCCCTCCACCACAAGCACTTTGGGAATAACTTCCCTCCAGCATCAGAAGAAACTCAGGTTTGAAGAAGCTGCACCTAAAGCCCAGCCCAAGCCAGCACTGCCCAACAGCACTGCCCATCTTGGCTCCTCTCCACCCAAAGCCTGCACACAGCAGGTCTGCAGAGAAACAGACCTCAAATGTGGTTTGGGGCTCTGCTCAATGAATGATGGCTGTAAGTCAAGATCCACACAGTCCATGCTTTTTGATTTTTTAAGACTGGAGTCACAGGAATTCATAAGGTTCCTGACTAAGTGTGTTTATTTGATAATGCACCTTTTTCCAGGTGAAATAATAGCCACATCAATTAAACATACAACCTCAGAAAATACAAGGTTCCAAGACAAAAGATCTTCTACCTCACTGCTGAGATTTTCCAGGCTGCCAGCATTTTGATTGCCAAGATCTCAGTAGGACTTGAAATAATCAATTATTGACATTGCAATCCAGTGCCTACAACGAAGCTGTTCACTTTGCTGGAGATCTGGCAGCAGGAGGAAGCACTCAACAGCTCTGTAAAACATCTGGACATGGAACTCAGCCCACAGCACCCCGATTCCCACAGCTGCTGTCCTGGGAAGCTCAACCCTGCCGAGTGGGAGGAGCAGGGCAGCTATAAGGGAGATGCTCCAAACCACGTGTTTTCAGTTTAATAACAGCAAGCAACTTGCAGCACATTTGGCTCCCAATCATATGCATCCCAGTTGTCTCGTTAAACATTTTGTGTAAGTTTGGAGACTCAGCTTTAGTGGATGTTACTACTAATTGCTTTACTCCTCATCTGTGCAACAACAAACCACCCTGAAATACAGTTTTATGTTAGCACCAGACGGGGATTAACTAATTAGCAAAAAAAATATCTATTTTCTTGAGATAACGTTATAGATATATATTAGCTAATTAAAACTTAAAAGCTATGTCCAAGAAGGACAACCTTTTTCTTTGCTTTTTTTCCTTGGGTATTCCCCAGTCACACATTTTCTTTTCCTCTGCCACGTCTCAGGCATAATAAATCACTAAAACTGGACACGTGTCCAATTAAGTAATGAGATATTATTTAGTCTCGTCTTCAGGGATCAAAAAGAAAACTTACCTACTTCACTTACCTATTAACAACAGCAGTTCACTGCTCACCAAATGGGACTTGAGGCATTTCTGTACCTGTTGGTTTAACCAACAAACTCAAGCAAAGGGCTTGAAAGCTTTTACCTGGGAGGGACCCATAGTTTGCCTAAAAATAATTCCACAGTTCAATAACTCAGAGGTGGGAAGTGGGAAGGAAAAGAAGGAAGGGTGGTAGTGTGGTCCAGACAGACACTTGCCATGAAGGAGCAGCATTCCTGTCCTGGGGAAGAGCAGGACAGTTCAGTGAGGCATGGAGGCATCCCTCCAAATGTGGGAGCAAAAGGAGCAAGGAAAAGCTGAGGAGCTGTGCTCTAACCTAAAGGGGATTACTCCACAGTGAATGAGAACATGACTGGGTAGGACCATTAACAAGCATCAGTGAGTCTGAAGCTCTCAGACCGCAAAGCCTGAAATCCGTGAGCGACTGTTCCCGTGCTCTGAGAGCATTTGGGATTAGGCATGGCCTCTTCATGCATCCTCTCACATTGTCAAGCTGTGAATCCAATTTCACAGACCACAGTGACTCTTTGAAAGGAACTTGTCCATATTTTCTTCATATCAGCCTCTGCACAGATCCATTTGTAACAGCTGTCATTTTGTCTCCCAGATTCATGAGGTTCAGAAATTAGAGCTCAGGAAACAAACTAATCCAAATCAAATGGACCTAAAATGTCTTCCCAAATAGAAGATTATGGAACTCCCTAGCGCACATCCATAAGGTCTAAACATCAGGCTTTCTTCACAGGAATACAATCAAGAAGTTCTCCTGGCTGGCAGCAAACTCACCTCTTTGCTGTATTTGATAATACCTGTTCTTTATGCACAGACAGGAGAAGGGCAAAGAATGGTATTATCTCATTACTGATACCGATCACAGTTCAGGCACTAAATCCTGCCTAAGAGAATATGCCTCCAAATATTCATAACTTCTCTTTGCAGGAGAAAAAACGATGATTAATCAGCAGCATAGAGAGCCATTGTCCCCTGATATTCTGGAGAAGAGAAGAGCATCCCCTTTTGGTTTCATGACTGAGACCAAAATAATCCAGAATTTCATTATGATCTTATTAACATTATGAGATCACAGGAAGTACATGGGAACAGACAAAACATTGTTGTTGTTGTTATTGTTGTTACTACTGCTACTTCTATTATTATTATTTATTCAATGTACCCACAACAAATCAGCTCTCTTGCATTCCAGGGCTTTCCCTTCAATTTCCCATTCTCATCATGAGTGCACACTTGAGTCCTGTTCTTCCAGGAAGAGCACCAACCCAGTAATACACACTGCACCTGGGAATCAAACCAGCAGCCAACACAGCAGCCTCTGTGGGACACATATTCCTGACATTCCTAATATCTGGAAATCTGGTATTTTGGGGGTTTATTTCCCCTAGGATTTAATTCTCCATTGCTCTGTAACGCTGTGCATGTCAAACATATGCAAGACAGAAGGGAGGACTCGCTACTGCAGCAGCAAAGCCCCAAGATGAATTCAATCCTTTAAAAGTTCCCTTGAGTGCTCACTAACATTCAAGTACCTGACTAGCACCTGGGTTTTGTTAAGTTTTCTGGTAGTGTGGCTTTTGAAACCCTATTACTACATGCTGGGGGTATGACTAAAATGTTTGGCTTTCCATGGTAACATTACTCATCTATAATCTTGTTTCTTAGTGAGATCTGAGCCAAGCATACCAGTAATTTCCTTTAATAATAAGTCTTCAGTAATAACTCTGCCCTTTAAATGCAAAATCTGAGGCAACACATGATTGACAGATATCATGGCTTTCAGCTAATTAAGCATTCTGAATACTCAGTAATGGGAGATTTTTTTTTTAAATTGAAATAATTTCAGTTGCCAGACCCTCTGTGGCAGCTCTGCCATTACCAAAAACCCTGGCACAGCCCTGGGGCGATGCTGCTGAGCAGTGGAACTGCTCTCCCTCTCTACAGGGGGGCTCACCAGGCTCCCTCCACCTAACTGGAGGTAAATGGAACTCCACCCTCAATTGCACAAAGCACTTAAGCATGCTGGGTTAATTAGTTACAGCAAGGATGATCTAGGCAAGCAATGTGCTATTCCTTGTAAATGGTGCTGCCACTGAAGTGTTAATTCCCTTTGAGGATTAAGCTGCCTGGGTACAAATCAGATGCTGCAAAAAATACCAATTGCTGTGCAAAGATCACAGTCAAGAGCAGGAGAGCAAAGTGCTGAATATTTTGCACAACACTGATAGGCTTGGAACACTCCTGAGATGCAGCACATGGATGGGCTAAGAGCAGTTTCACTTTGGGGTTATTTTACAGTGTAGGAGCACGTTCAGTTCATCACAGCTCTGTGTGGAGTTTGGGCCTTTGGACAGCACTGCAATAAAATTATTTGTAGTAAATTCTAGAACAGCAAAGGCAAGGCACAAGGCACCCACTTTGTGGGTGTCAGAAAGGATGAGCTCTGCTGGAGTTTGTCACAGCTTCAGCCCCACTGCTGTGACCGCTGCTCTTCCGCCACAAACACCTTTGTACACCTTCCCACATTCCTGAGTATTTGAAAGCCCAGCTCCAGCAGAGATGATTTGTTATGATAAATCTCAACCAAATCAAGCATTTTGCCAAGAGCAGCTGGAAAGTGTCCATGTTTTTATTGCCTGCACATTCTACATATCCCATTGCTACCGTTCAGTAATAAATGTATTCATAGCTCATACCAGCTTCCTACCTCAGATTGAGAGAGGGCTGCAGCTGGAAAAGACACCTGGGTGGACTGGAAAACACATACCTAATTTAACAGCCCCTCTCTCCCTCTGTAGTACAGAACAAGTCAGGTGCTTTCACAATTTGGCTGCAAAGTGTCTCATCTGGAGCCTCCAGGATAGCTGTAACCTGGAGTAGCCTAGGGCTCTGCAAATCCTTGGGCTGAGCTTTGAACAACAGGCTCCCTGGAAAGAAAAGTGAGCAAAAGGGAAAAACAAAACCAAATTTTTAAAAAGGGACAAAAGCTACATTGTTGGGGGAAAAAAAAGGCTTTACAACCTCTGCAAAACTAAAACTGCTCACTTGGCAATGGAGCCTCAGGAAAGTTTTGGCCGCTCTGCTCAGAAGGAAGTATTTACATCCTTTAGGCACAGGATGCAGGTGGTGATATTCTGGAGATTACAAACAGATTGTAGGCATCTTGCAGTTTTATTGCTGTGTTATTGCAGGGAGATGTAGGTACATGACAGCATACCTGAGCCCAGCTGGGGCACAGGAATCAGAAACAACCCCTGAAGGCAGCAGCAGCAGCAGCACTGCCAGGATGGAGCTGTGCTCCAGCCCCCTGACCCTCCCAGGGATCACTCCAGGCTGCAGCACGTGCAGGGCTGGGATCCTGCTGCTTAATGAGGATGTGTGGATCAGCTGCACAGGCAAGGAAAGGCTCATCTTGCAGCTTGGCATCAAATAAAATACATGTAGCATCACGCTGTTAATGAACACACATCACTGACAGGGCTGCTGCATAATTTATCACCACAAAACCCATCTTTCTCCAGAGTTTTCATAATTCTCATATCTTTATTTATAAAGTGGTAATCTGTCTAAAAAAAAAAAAAAAGGGAAAGGCAAAATTTTAAATGTAAGCCCTAAAATGTGGCGAAATAGTGAAAACTCTAAGTGAAGAGGAAGGGATTCAGCTACATAATTTTGCAAATTTCAGATGCCAAGTGTTCCTGAAATTCTGAGTTGGAGCAGTTACACTCTGCACATGAAGTCTAAACCATGGTCTGAGCTTCAGTGATGCAGAAGAGGATGAGTAGGCTCTGCTAGAAGCAACAGGCTTTTGGTGCTTTCAAAAGCTGAAAATATTTGAGGGTTTGGCTGTTTCTTTTTTTTTTTTTTTTAAAGAGGATTGATGGTTGTAGGAGATGCATTATGCAAATAATTTCTGTAGTGAAGACCTTTATCCAACCAGCAATTTCTACAACAAATTGCTGGCCTAAAAATCTGTAAATGCCCACTTAGGAAGTAGAAGGAATAGTGGCATTCAAATATTCTCACCTGAAGCAAAAAGACAGTCTTTAGCAGACCAGAAATGCAACAAGCAGATTATGTCCCCAGAGATAGAAGAATATGTTTGAAAAAGCTTTTAAGTATCTCAAGAGCAAAGGGCTATTTGAAAACCAACATGTCAGTCAGATATTTTGACATGAACATGCTGGTTCCATCAGCCCCTCTATAGTAAATATTTCAAGATAACCTCTCCTGAAATAGAAAACTGGCTGCTTGGTTTGAATGCCCTCCTCTCTGCTGGGCTCCTCACAGCAAACTAAGGCTCAGCAAGACCAAGCTGTGGAGCTGTGCATTCCTGGGACTGGGGAGAGCATAACCAGGCTGAGGGGGTTGATGGCAGTGTGGGGAGGTTTGCTGGTACAGCAGAGACCCTCAGAACCAAAGACTTGTTGAGTGATCTACCTGCCCATCCTCAAGAAGACTCCCCAAGATCTACCTGCCCATCCCCTACCTTCCCAAGAAGCCTTCCCTAATTTGACAGAGAATGTAGGCAACTCCTTCCCTCTATCAGCAGGGCATTTTGAGACAGGCTTTGCAGCAAGTGCCATGAATGGTGGAAAAAAAGTGTTTACTTTTAGAGAAGTTGCATATTTTCCTCCTTTCACAGTTGGCAGCTCCCACCCAGGCCCCCAGCAGGGCATCCTTCCTCGAGCCAAGGTTCAGCAGAGAGAGGGGAAGAAATCACATTCCCCCTGCTCTCAACCCAAGGCCAAGCAGCCCAAACTCCTGATTTTCTGCATTTGCTTTTCTTTACTTTCCTCACTCAGACAGAATGTTGCCCCTCTGCTCCTCACCCTCTGAGGAGCCTCCTGCAGAAACCGCTGACATTAATCTCAGAAGCAATTCAGACAGAGAGGGGAAGAGCTCTGTAAACCCAAACAAGATTGAGACCATCTGGCAAAAAGAAGCAAACCTGTTAAGAGACCACTTTGTCCTTCCTGCAACTTCAGCACAAGCTGTCAGAGGCGTTTCAATAGGAACAGTTTTCCTTTACAGCGCTGCGCACAGCGCTCAGTTTAGTTTAGGCTTTTTTTTCCCTTCAGAATAGTTTTGTTTATTGTACCAAAGCTGGTGGGATTGCTTTTGAAGGAAGTGTAATCCAGCCTGAGTAGCAGCTTCAGAGCCTGGACCATCATCTCTAAACCTCAGCCCTCAATTACCCAAGCATCTGCTTGCAATTCGTTGTAGGGAGGGAATTAAACAGCACTCAAAGCAACAAGAAACTGGACAAAAAGACACAGAATTTTTTTATCATTATCTCTGCTGATGCTGTTTCCACCTCTGGATCATGTTTTGTGTTCTAGGTCTGGCAAGTCATAGAGAAACAAAGCAGGAAGTTAACCCAAAGGCTTGGTGGGTGCCACCATGACAGTTTTATTTTACTTTTCACTATTCTGATTAACATTTGTTAGGAAATCTATCACCTTAATCTTGGGTAAAGAGGCATGCTAATGGCTGCACAAATTTTAGTGACTGCTTTGACTTTTCTATTTAATTTTATTTTTTGCATGGAGCATAAAGAGGAACAGTATGAAGGACTGCCAGGCTTCAGAGGCACGTCAGAGTCCTCTGAACATTAGCAGAACTCTGCTCTGAGTGCTCCCTGGTGGGAGTTACAATCAATTCTAAGGGAAGTTAATTGCTGCTGTAAACATGAAAATGAATCAGCAATACAGGATTGACTTGAGTCGCTCTGGGACTGGGGTTTCTGAGGACAGGGATGAGAGACCCTCTCTGCTCTCAGCTGTTAGGCACAGAATAACTCATCTGTGCACCTTCCACAGCCCTCAAAGGGTTCTCTTGACCCTTGGTGGCTCAAGAGCCATTGGAGGACCCCTGCAGAGCACGTCAAGACATCAAGAAGGAGGATGACAAAAGGATAGTGCAGATGATGCACAATTCCCAGCACTGCTTGTTGGTTTGGAGCCTTTTCCAGCACTGGGCACTTTTCCTTTAGTACTGGGGGAGGAAGGAGGCCTTTACTGGAGATCCCCCCAGACACAGCAGCTGCTGTAGAGACAAGAATTTTTATGTTTCTCCCAAATGAAGAAATTTCTTTCCTGAGTTTCTAAGACTTCTTTGCCCAACATTGCAGCTCCACAAGCATTAGCAATTCCCATATGATGGCTGCACCTGTGTGTAATTGGAAGGAGAAATGGCTAAGCAAGTAATTAGGCAGGCAAACTATTTACAGACATAAAATAACCACTTTTCAGACATCGAGTTCAACAAGAACTAGGTATTAGCAGTGTGCATGTAATTAATCGATTAACTGGTGTTTTGGTGATGTATTTCTAAATCTGTATTTACTCAAGCACGTAGCAATCATTTGTATATTGCCCTGGAAAAGGTTAGGTGCTGTCAGGTAAAATTCATCATATTACAATCCTATAAATAGCAACATTTTTTTCTTTCTAATAATTTCTGCTCCCATGCAGTAACATTTAGGGAGATTGGTGTCTTTGTTTTCCAATGTTTTCCTCTTGCACAATAATAGAAATATATGTTAGATTGAGGAAACACATTTATTTTTCCCTGAGTTAGAGAAGAACTGTGTGATTTCAAAGCTGGAGGATATTTTGCTGAGACCCCCAGGAGTTAAGACAGTTTTTATTCTTATAAACTTATTACAGCTGAAATGGATTAATACATAAGAGCTTCTGATGTTAGAGGCACACATTTTTCAGGACAAAACTAAAAAATAAAGGCCTGGGAATGCAGTGTAAGAAGAAGATAGAATCATTTAGACTGGAAAAGACGGTGTAAAATCATCAGGGTAATTACTCTAAGGTAAAAAACCCTGTTTCTTGAATATTTTTTTAAATGAAATAAACTGGGTTTGTTTTTTTTTAAAGTAAGTAAGCACTCCTTAACACCCCTTCACATCTCGGTTGCTCCATGGGCTCGTGCTGTCTGTCTCACAGTGCCAGATTTGTCCAAAGGAATTTATCCTAACACTCATTCTTGAACTTATTTTGCACTTTTCCAGCCCTTTGCTGCCTGCCAGGTGCCTTCCATGGTGCAGCCACACTCCCCCCTGCTGGCTGCTCCAAGGGCTGGCCAGCACCAGGGAAAGCTGTGAAAAATAAAATATCTTAATATCTACAGTGATTATTATTTTTCTTCTGGATATTACTTCGAGAAAAGTTGTCCTCAGCAATGATGGTTTCACAGCCCCAGCAAGGTAAGTTTCCTTGCCAGACAAAATACTTTTCTCTGCCTCACCATTGAGTCCTGTTTGCAATACAACTTTTATTTAATAGTTTTAATGCCTGCTTGCCCAGGCCCAGGCAGGAGCAGGCAGCACTCCAGGCAAGTGCCAGAGATGACAGAAGGATCATTTTGTTCTCACAGCCACTGCCCCCCAGCAGCAAAATAATCTTGTTTGTGTTGTGATACCCAAAATATTCACACTGAAATGAGAAAGGGTGAGCATAGGGTTTTTCTGGGGTTAGAAGGTAAAGAAACTGCCCAGTTTGCAGTCCTGGATCTCTTTAACAAGCCCTTCCTGCAGATCAGTCCCGTGCAGACCAAGGATGGTGCAGGACATCCTTCTCACAAACCACTCAGCCACAGCAGAGGACTTCAAGTGACACCTCCTCCCCACTCCCTGAACTGTTCCCTGGGAGTGCCCCTGGATAAACTGCACACCTTATGTTAAACTAAAATTATAACAAATTGCACAAATGAAGGTTGCCTCTCAAACTGCCCCAAAACTGCTAGGATATCATGGGTCACAGAGCCTTTTTGTCAGTTTGTCAGCCCAAACCCTCTGCACTCAGGATCAAAGACAGCTTTCCTTCTCTAGGGGTCACCTATTCCAATGCAGAGAATCTTTCTCAGGAATGATACTGAAAATGTGACACTGCAGCTTGGAAGATTTTGGCTTAATTTCTGCATGATACCATTATGCCCTTTGCTCCATCCTTTTCCTCCTCAAACAGTGTGGAATATAATTCTGCTTTTCTAAACATCTGGCACTCCAGCTGTTAGGATTCACAGTCAGCATGCATTAGAAATTAAAACCTATTCCAGATTAACTGGTAGAATTTGTCAGCTAATACTAAAAGCACCATTTTAGATGTTGAAAAATCTTTGCACCTTTATAAAGGATGATCAGCTATTCCTTGCCCCAGTGACTGCAACTCGAAAATGTTCACCCTGTTACAATTTGGAAATTTAACTATCAACAATGAGCAGGAGTTAACCTGAAAAGATACATCTAAAGTGAGTCTTTAGGGCTTGTTGCAATGGACAAACTATGCTATGTGGGTACTTTTGAAGTTTTAATTCTCTGTTATGTGGGAACAGTTATGTGGAGGGCATAAACATTTTCCCCAGGGACAAAAACCACTTCCATCAGTCCTCACAAGGCACCATGTGACACAGCAAGATGGTGCTGGAGGTGCTGACAAAAATATACAACATAATCCTACTGCCTTGCAGAGCCAGCTGATATTGAGGGTCAGCTTTGTGATCAAGTAACACAAGGATCCCCCAATTCATGTAACCTCAATTTTAAATATTTCAGTAGCCTGGGTACACCTGTGAAACTCAACTCCAGTTCTTAACCCCATCAGCTTTCTCAAATACCAACATTTCAACTGTTTACAGAATAGCACAAAAGGATTAAAACTGGTTTCACTTAATCTTTCATAAAACCTCAATGGGTGCACCTAAATAAGGATAACACAATCTACATCTTTTATTTTTAACCAAGATAGGAAATTGCACAGATTAGTGATTTTCAGTGTTAATAACAGGTCAACAGACCTTGTAATTAAAAATAAATTTTAGAAGGTTGCTAAATGATTTTGATAGTGATTTAAGGATCAATTATAGAAGAGATGTCATTCTTCTCTTTCTAGCTGATATATTGGAAATAGTGAAGCTGAGAAGCTCTTGTATTAACCAATTTTTTTATTACAGCAAACACATTCATATGGTCTGTATCAGAAAGCTTTTAAAAAAACAGTACAGGGACTTCTCTTTAAAGGGCACTTGATGGTAAAAAAAAAAAAAAAAAAAAGTGCAAAAATGATGTTGTTAGTTCTGCTGCTTTGTGGAGGCTGGGATATATGGCCTTGAAGATTACTGCTCTATCAGCCTTACATGAGGATTTAGCACTCCCATAAAGCTACTCAGCCTTGTAGGAGCACAAAATGCAGCTTCAGTTTGGATTGGGACAGGCCAGGGAAGCTGCACAGCGCAGGGGGTGCTGTGGTGTTGCAGACCATGCACACACCAGCCCTGTGCCCCCAGCTTCCCCAGAGAATCTGCTCAGGGATGTCCCCACAAGAAACAATACAAACCAGAAGAGACCCCAAGTCCTCGGTCTGGCTTGGCCTCTCAGCAACAAAAATGATGCTGAGACTGTAGCAACCATGGCTCACCTGGCCTGCACAGTGTAAATGTTCTTTTTGGGCTTGGCTTTCTGAGATGACTTAGAAACAGCTCTAGAATCACAGGATCCCAGTATGGTTTGGGTTGACAGGGGCCTTAAAAATCATCTAGTTCCAACCTCCCCTGCCATGGTGCAGCCTTCACTCCCTGAGAGCAGCTCAGGTGAGGAGCTCTGCTGGGAGACCCTGCTCCTTCCCTTCCAGAGCAAGAATAGCTGACAGGTAACAAGTCCCTCCTATCCCCCCAACCCCAGGAAGCTTCACTGCCTTCAATTTTAAACAGAAAATTGAAGCCTGAGCAAGTACCTGCTGCCACCAGGTTTCTCTTTGCTCAGCATGCCCAGTTTCCACCAACAATAAAAGCAAATACAATCTCTCCCACTGTGGCTCATCACAGGTTTCCTAAACTGACCGTAACTTGGAAAACCCCTGACCAATGTTTTTACTAATAGAAGTCTGTGTTAAAGACACAGAACTCTCTCTTTTCCCTTTCTTATTTTTATAGCCTCGAAATTCATTTAAGAGCTATGACCTTTTTCATCTCTACCTTGCAAATGAATTTCCCATAACTCAAAGCACCCTGCTCAGATAAACCCTTCTCTCTTCACCTTGTACACAACTGAGCAGCAGCCAAGGACAGTTGACTTAGAGCTGAATAATATGCACTGGTGCTAAATGAAAATTAAACCATTAATATTTTAAAATACCTGATTTCCTGGATAGTAAAAGTGAAATGTATCATTTGTTTAAACTATCCTATTCATTATTCCTTTCCTCATTTCATAATACCCAGCCACTAACAAGAACCTACATAAATAGAGCTTGAACTTTCATCTCGGGAAGTTTAATCTGAAAGCTCTTCAGGAATATTTTATTCCTTTTATCAGAATATTGATGGAAGTCATAATTCACCTTAATGTGAGAAAGTTTCCTTTCTTCACTAAAGAAATTCATCAAGATATTTCTTGTTGGAGAGATGTGACATAAATCCGCTTGCTTTTTCCTCTGTTTGATCTCAGCACTTTATGAATTTTTGATTGCCTGCTCTTAATTTTCCACAAGCAAATTCAATTAAAGAAATTAAAACCCAGTAGTTCAACCCTGATTGCCCCATCAGCAAATGGCTCTTTTATTGCACAGTGGATGGCATATGCCACGCTCTCCTGGTGCTGCTGGAGCCCTTGTAAAACCGGATCAGGAAAAACCTTTCCCTCTTTATTGGTGCTATTAGGCAACAGCTATTGACCGCCCCAGCCAATTCAGCAAGCACTTCCCTTGCTCAGGCAATAGTCCAAGGGCTGTTGAGAATGAAAAAACATCCTCGGAGTAAAAAAGTCAGTCATTGTGTGCGTGTCAAACCTTTCACCTGCGCAAGGGCGAGGTCCCTTCTCGCCGGGAGAATGACACACAGCGAGCCCGAGAAACAACTCGGCACCGCCGCGGGCCAGGGCGGAGCTGCGGCATCGCCGCTGCCAGCTTGGCTTCACCTCGCTCCAAAGGCAGCGACACTTTCACCCTGCCACACGGCAGGGCCTGGGTGGCACGGTGCCCCTGTCAGGACACCGACCACCGCTGCTCATTGGCACCGCGGCCCTGCTCACTGAGCAATGGGCATCAGCAGCGCGCAGGTTTCACATGTCAACACTGACATTGTCGTGACAGCATCATCTGCTGGGATGCATCCACAAACTTTGCTGTGACCAAACCATCTCCTGGGGCAACTGTCTGCAGTAACTGCCAACCTGACAGACTCACCACAAGTCCTTAAAATAAATTAGTGTCCAAAAAGAGCATCTGTTTAGGTAACTCCCCAAACTAAACCCACTGTTAAAGAATTTCAAGGATTTCAAATTCATATAAATTTTCTTTGAATTTAAAATTATACTTATAAGCTGCCCTTATTATCATTAGTGAAGAACATAATTTAAAAAAATATTTATATTTTTAAAAAGTTTTTCTTCCTTCTGTGACAGAGGATGTGCACCACAGTACAGCAAGCAGAGAACAGCTGCTCATCTTAAGTGCTTGTGGCACTTGAGTGAGTCAAATTTTTACTCTGCAAAAGACACAAGTGCAAACCATCATTCCATGACCTCAAACATCACCTACCCAACTCAAAAGGTTTCAGTCCTGGTATGACTTCACAAGCAAAAGGCTCATAATGTGATTTTCTCCTCTAAGGTGACCTCACAAAGAGCATTTTCAGAGAACAGCTACAATTCAGCCAAGGATTGATTTAACACTTGCAGTCCAGCCCAGGACTGCAAGTCCTGGGGTCATTAGGCCTAATTACATCTCACATCTGTGGGACAGGTATTGTCATAGCAGAGCTAAACCTTCAAGCATTTTAAAATGTGCTGACTGCAAAACAACCTGGTTTGCTAACTGAGCTGATCCAGGCCTTTGCCTTCTGTGATTTTTTAGGGAAAGCTGCCAATCACACCATTAGCTGTGGGCATTCCTCCTCCAGAAGTTATTGGGTTTGTTGTAAGGAACAGTTTAAAAGCTGTAAAGATTAATAAATATCTCTTCTTAGAGACTTCTTCTTATCCAGAAGGACAATTTGAAGGAAGCAGGGCAAGGAAATGCAAGATTATTCCTCAAACATATAAGTCCTAAAGAAGACACTGAGAGTTGTGCAGAAAGCTGAAAGAAGAAATTTACATTGGTTTTATTCCACCAGCTGAACTGTGCTCCAAGAGCTTTGGAAGACAGCCAACATGGAAGAAGTTCATATCTGTGAACTCCAGAAAGTAACAAAACATGCCTTATTTCTACTAACTTAGACTGATGTTAATTTTCTGTATTTTTTAACAGTATTGTAGCTATTATAGTGAGGGAAGTGGCTGAAAGTGTAACATTTGTCTCGATGGTCTAATTCACTGGGTGGGTTGAAGAGCAAATGAAATTTCTCACGTGGGTATCACTGTATCTCTGCACAGTCAGGCTGCTCAGTGTGGGTCTTGTGTAAGGCCTGTGGGACCAAGCTGAAAGGAACAAAAACTTCTGCCAAGGGTGAACATACTATTTCCTACTGTCAAAATCACTACACTATAATCAGTAACTTTTAAGGACAAAGTTACTGAATTTCTTGGGTGCAAAAACATTAGCCACCACCTCAAATTCCAATATTTAAACACCCTAAAGGAGCTTTGAGAAGTAACCTTTCCTTTAGATCTTGACCACAACAGTGTTACACTTCAAAGTAGGTATGGTCAGGTAAGAATTTCAAATACCTTCCACAAGAATTATAGACTAAATAACTTAAGCTAAACAAATCTTGTAAAAGAATGTATTAATTCCCACAGCTTAAAATATTTAATTTAAGCCTTGCTATCTACCCTACACAGCATTTAACAGATGCACATAACAAACCTTCATACATCCAGTATGGGCAACAGAGAAATGGAAATTGGAAAATTGGAAACCATTTTGAAATGGTTTCCAATTCCAAGCATAAGCAAGTTTTTTATCATAAGTTACTGTATAAAAGCAGTGAAATAGTTAAGGTAAGAAACACAGGCTTATTATTGTCATTTATTTTAAAAACCTTATTCAAAATATTAAGTGATACAAGTCCAAATACAATAAAAATTACCGCAAGAAAAGAGTTTGGAGATATTTTGTTTGTGCTTTACTTCCTGTGGTTATGAAAAGAATGCATTTAACAGTAGGATATAGAACTTTTAGCATTTCATTCCTAAAACAATATCATGCCTTCAGACTCCTCATGCCAACAGGCGTGAAATTGATTTGTTTCCAAATGTTACATAACTACTTGAATACCAAGTCATTAATTATGGGGTTCTGATTCACCATTATTTACAAACATATCAGTCTGAAAGCAAAATCACAAATAAAATGTACAGAAAACTAAAATTTTATATTTTACAACTCATGAAAACATAAATAATGGAAGTACAAAAGACAAAATTAAAAAAAAAACAACTCCCCAAAAAACTACTGTAGCAGTAACTTGATTTACACTAATGCATAAATGTTTGTCAAAAATGAGAGTGCACTGTCCACTGACAGCCTTACTTTCACCTGTCTGTTACCCAGGTCAGAAAAAGTACCAAATAAATTATTCTGACAGTTTCTCCCATTTATAATATAACAAATCACATAGCCATTTCCCAACTGTCTTCAAATTCAACAGAAAGCTTTGATGTATTGAAAGCCTGTCAGCTATCTACATTTTAGTAAAATTATTCAACAAGGCTTGTTTTCCACTCATTAGTTACAAAGACAATGAAGTCATAAATAGCATCAGAGAAAAAAAAGGGACAGTCCAGAAGCTGCATACCTTCACAAACACCTTACACATGGAAGGAAATATATGGTACAGAACTTCTGAAATAAAACGGGTTATACATAATCGTTTTTAAATTATTTACGGCATGAACACATACATAAATTATTAAATTGCCATTCTAGCTATTTTGCCAAAATAGGATCAAATTATGCAACAAGAAAACAGAATCAGAAAAAATGAGATGAAAGACTTGCAGCATCAAAATTTAAGCACAGAAGAAAGTAATTATATTTTAAGTTTGCAATATAGTGGAATTTATGAGCCATGTAAGTGATTAGCAAAGAGATCATTAATTTGATTTAGTGATGCCAAAGTCATTAATTTATTAGACCTAAAATATTTTATGCCTATTTTTTTGTAGTATGACTATTAAGACTGCTCCAGACAGAAGGGAATGATGCTTAATGAATGGAAAGAGCACTAATTTATTAAATTCTCTATCTTTACAGTTGATATAAAACCCGACCAAAGTAGCAAACAGATGGGTCATGCCCTTGATCTTCCATGACACTGAATCTCCAAAACATCCAGGTCAAACAGAGTACATCTCATTTCTGCACAAGCAGCTTATTTAGAATACCTGAATATCATTACATGACTGGGCAGGCAAAGAGTGCTAAGTTCAGCAAACTGAAGTCACAGTGCTTTCAGAACACATAGTCATTGGTTATTTTCAGGGAAGGCATCGCTTCGTTAACGTTCTGATCTAAACGATGATATTCCACTGTCCTGGAGCACAGGCCATCCCTCCATCTTCGGCTCTGCACCAGTAAGAAGATCTGAAAGAATAACAGGACAACTTATAGATGCTGTGCAGAAACATGCTGGGTTTGAGAGACAGCTTCACAGTGCTACTGACACCATGGCTTCACCCCCCAGGCTGGCAAGGGCATTGCTGCAGCAAAGCCAATACATTTCTAAATTATTTGAACTGCTCTCAGATAAATTTTCAAAATGCAACAGTCCTCAACATCTTCCCCTAAAAGGAGTTGGCAATGCACATTATAGACAGGCCACTGCACAGTAAAGAAGGTTTTGGGTTTTCAGCTGCTTTCTTTTGGGTCCTGCAAATCCTCACCCAGAACAGTATTCTCCCCCAAGATAAACACTAAACTTTCCTCATATCTAAAAGGTAATCTATTGTTTAATGCAAATTTGTGCATGCACTTCTGTTGTGTCTGGCTGGGCTGAAACTAACTTTTAATGCTAGCAATATATTTTGGAATAACAACAATCAGACTATTTTTGAGACACGGAGAATTAGTTTGTACTGAAGAAACATTTACCTGAAAATAGCAACTTAGTAGCTTCTCTATGTAAAACTGGAAGCAGCATTAAACACTTTCTAAAAGTTTGTAGCTACACCCTCAGAATGTCCATGATCTAAAGACCATATTAAAGTGACTATTAGAAAGATTATCACAATCATAACAAGAACATTCCCACACCGTTTGCAGTTAAACCTCCCTTAATTTCTTGTTTTCCTGTGCAGAAAAAAATTAGTTAATCATTCACCTCCACTTGACTTGGCTCAGGTCCCCTTTACAGAATTCATGTTGTGCACTGCCAGTGTTCATTACTGCACTGATTGATTACTGATGTTACCAATTAACTCATTTTCTTACTGTAAATATTTGATTCAAGTTCCTTTTCATTGTGCAGATAAAAATGACACTAATGATCTGCATATTAGTATTATCACAAGACTAAGTAGTCAAAGATTTCATTCTTCAAAAAGCTAAGTTCCTCTTGTTAAAAACATGTACAAGGGAATGCAACTTTATTTTAAACACTCCAGCTGTTTCTCCCAACCTTTCAGAGGACACCTACCTTCCTCTTATTGTGATAGGTGACATAAACAACAGCTACTAAGAAGGCAACTACAACCAGATGAAAAAAGAAATGGCTGTCTTCCTCTTCATCCAACCCTGAGACAGAAACAGCTTTTATCTTCTCATCAAGGGTCTTGATCTCCTCATTGTAATTACTGATGGTGTCAGAGTTGTCGTCTTCTGACATCTCTAGAAGGTCTGGACTGTATCTGGAGTTTGGTGTCATTTCGTACGCATAGTCATCTCCATCTGACTCCATAGTTTCTTTGATGATGGGTGGGGAACTATTTAGTGTGTCTTTCAGATCTGTTAGAAGATCTTCTTCCTCAATTTTAGTATCTTCAGAAGCATCAACATCCACCTGTGATACTGGACTAGCAGGGACATCAGGTGACAAAGAGTCACCGTTTGCTGTAGGTGGCTTTCCGGCAGTCACCGAATTGATTTTGGCCTCCTTTCCTGCTGAGGTTGAACTCTGCAAGCTGTCTGTCAAATTTTGGGATCTACTCAGTGTTTCATTCTCACTTGTAGAAGAAATATTTTTTGTAAGCACATCCTCTTTCACAGAACCTGAGAAAAGGATGAGAAACAATCAGCACTATGCACAAGGCACTGACTTCTCTGACAGAAAACTATTGCCACAAATTTCCTTCACAGAGAAGAAATCATATGAAGAACACAGCATACGTCACACTGCAAACTTTTTTACATTCATATGCAGAAATACATACTCCTGCACTTTGGCAACTTCCAAAGAAAAGTCTTGAGTGGGACAGGAACTAAAGTTTGGAAGCACATGCCTTCCAGATCAGTGTGGCAAAGTGTCCCCGAAAAACTCAGCATGCCTGTTTTCCAGACTTAACTTCAAAGAGCTGTCATTCTTCCCTCTGTGGACTCATGACATCTCGTCCAATCATACATGACTAGCATTTTCTCCATCATCAAATTCTTCCTCCCACAGAATGAGCTGAGGCCTACAAAGGAGGATGTTCTCAGGAAAGCTTTCCCTGCAGTTAAGATTTTCATCTTTCACCACTGCATGTTTTACCAACAAAAAAATGAGAAGACACTGCAAAGTCCTCTTCAGTCAGGACACAGGACAGCAGCACCTCTTCCCAGGCACTACTTTTTATTGAATTTGTAGCCACTGTAAGAGATTTCCAATCTTATATTACCTCAAATGAAACTACTGAACCACGAGTTAGAAACAAATGCTGCTCATGCTCCGGGAGGAAAGCATTTGTTGGCAGCAGTTATTGAAATGAAGTAAGTCAGAAATAGCACAGTAACAATGCACCCTCAGGCAAATTCAGCATCTCTCCAACGCTGCAAGGCTTTGCAGAAATACATAAAAAACAAGGTGAGCATTAAATCCACATACAGAGCCCACTGTCCCTTTTCTTTATCCAAAGAACAGTAAAAAAAAATATGCAGAGAGTTTAATAACCAATTTTTAAGCCTAAATATGAGCAAACTATTCATGTTTGCAGCACATCACTATCAGATTCAAATCCAGAGGCACCTTAAACAATGTAAAACAAATTTTAGACTTTCAGCCTGCATTTTCATTTAAAATGGGAAACCATACTTGCCTTGCATTTTGGCATGCCAAACTAATTTTTCATTTCACAAAAGCAACAGTACTTTCATTAAACATTTTCAAGGCTCACAGGAAAGTTCCAGGCTCTAGAAATGAAGCATTCAAGCAACTTCTCGTGTCAGGTTACTTGTAAGTGAAATATTACAGAGGGGACATTGAATGATGTTATTCATGGAACTTGTGTATCTGCTGAGGTTCAGTTACAACAGAGCTCTTGTTTACATGGCACACTTCTGCAGATTTTATGAATTACTCTTTAACCAAAAGGAAAACACAGAAGACTCAACTCCTCTCACGTGCAGCAGACACCATGGTGCCTCTCTGCTGAAATTCAACCATTTCACACCTAACACACTTTGTGTTGCTGAAAAAACACTCATCTGAATTACCACACCAACATTAACTTGTGCAGTTCTTACCCAGGGCAAGTTTAGGGAATTCAGCTCTCTCCTCAGGTTTAAGCCAGCTAGTTGCATGTGCAGAGATCAATATGAGGAAAGGCAAGATAATTCCACATTCATAGCTAGCTGGCTATTGTGAGTGAGGTCAGCCTTGCTGCTACCCTCCCCAAACACACAAGAACTATTAGAGAGTAAGAGCTAAACTGTTTGAAATACAAACAAGAGTATTTTCTCTATAAAACTATACTGCATCTGGCCTTACACTTCAAGTTAATCTTGAACTGATTTTAACACTGGAGTTTTAGAAGGATATATGCTTAAATGTAAATGGACTCCCAGTGGCTATTGCTGCACCTTCAGACTGAGAAAGAGCAATTTCCTATTATTCCTAAAATGTGCCTGGGTTTTTGTTTTAATAGCAGCTGGAAGTTTAGCAGCTAAACCACAACTGATTTATGATATTTACCCCAAACTATTTGGCATTATAAACAGTGGCTGCACTGATTACACAACACTGTCAGATGATTTTAGATCCAGAGATGCCTCAGCTTCAGGAACAGATACTAATGTTCAATCATGGTGACAGAGTTAGCAATACAAACACTGCACATAAAAAACACATCATGGTTAAAACTCACTTCCAGGCAAACTGCTTTAGAAAGCAAGTTGCTTCATGACTCCTGAAGTTAAAAACTCTCAATTTCCTACAGATTTCTGTCCCAAATTCTTACTGCCTACCCATTAAAGCAGGTGAGGGGTAACACAGATACAGCTGGTGTGGAGATACTGACTGACAAGCACGGAAGGAACTGATGGATCAAACAGTTCCCTTTTTTTTTCCTTCACTAATTCCTTTCTCTTCACTGCCCAGCCAATACTCCATCCAAAACAAAGAGAAACTCACTGTCCCTGAACCACACATTTCTTACCAGCCTTTCATTACAGCCGTCTGTAGTTTTAGGGGGGATTACGAAAACACTTAACTAGGAGTCAACTTGCAGAATAACATAAACTTAATTTCTAGGAGAGGGGAGACTAAAACCAGGCACGCAGCCAGACTATTTAGAAAAAGCATCCCAAGCCTGACGAATGAACTAACCAGCCAAACCGCTCTTCACAGCAACAAAAGCTCTGCACACCTGGCAGGCGGCTCCTGCCCTGCGCCCACCCAGCGCACAGAGCAGAGGCCGAGGCCAGGCCGGGGCCACACCGGTCACCTCAAGGCCGGGGCCAGGCCGGGGCCACACCGGTCACCTCAAGGCCGGGGCCAGGCCGGGGCCACACCGGTCACCTCAAGGCCGAGGCCAGGCCGGGGCCACACCGGTCACCTCAAGGCCGGGGCCAGGCCGGGGCCACACCGGTCACCTCAAGGCGCGGCCCGCACAGCGCTCCAGGCCCAACGGAAGAGACGGGCGAGAGAGACCGGCAGGGCGACCGCGCTACGCCCACAGCCCGCAGCCAGCCCCCCGCCCGGCCCCGCGGCGCTCACCGAGGGATTCCTCCCCGCGGGCCGCCAGGGCCCAGCCGCAGAGCAGCAGCCAGCACAGGGCGCGGCCTGCCGGGCCCCGCCGCTCGCCGCCGGCCGCCGCCATCTTGGCCCCTCCGCGGACGTGGCGATGGCGCCGCCCCTCGTGAGGCAGGCGCGCACGCGCACGGGGCGCGCGCGGAGCTGAGGGCGGCGCGGCGGCGTCACAGGCGCGGGGAGCTGTGGAACGGAGGGGATGGAACCGCGCGGGCACGGGCTGCTGGAGTACAGCCGTGAGCACAGCGTGACCTGCTGGGCATGGAACCAGCGGGGCTGGGACACCTTTCGCACCGTCCAGACCAACCCTCCACCAGCACTGTAACCCCTAAATCCCATCGCCCATCCCGGCGCCTCAGGAACCCCTCCGGGGCTGGGACTGCACCGCTCCCCGGGCAGCACGGGGTCCAGAGCCCGGCCGCCCCCGAGGGAGAAGAGGTTTTTCCTTTATCTGATAGATCTGAACATCCGATCTGAACGCTCCAATCTCAGCTTTAAACCGGTTCTGGTTCGCTCACTGCTCCTGGGAGCTGAAGGGCTCCGCTCCTCCCAGCAGCGCTGGGTTAAATGTCTGATAGACGATGCTGAGGGGGAAGCCGGCCTTGCCCAGGCCGCGGGCTGTCGCTGCGGTGGCGGTGCGGTGTCACTGTCGCAATGGCGTTGCCTCATCGAGCACGTCCTGCGCCGCAGCTCTCGCCATCTGCAGCCACCCCCGGCCACGGCCTCCTCGCGAAAAATACCAACACTGAGCAACAGCCGCTGAGGCTGAGCCAAGCTCTTCATTGCCCACACTTACTCTTTTGCAGAGAGGTAATTCACTTACTGAATTCTGTAATAAATATGTCACGTTAGCTTGTTCTATCCATGAGATAGACACATGTAACGTGCAGTTGTCAGAGCTTAGGCAGCACTAAGAACAGTGCCCACATCTGGAATTTAATTCTAAGAATTTTTTGTTTGTGTGGTACAAAACACACGCCAAGATGTTGCCAGTCTTCTGCTGGAGCCACAAATGTAGATGGAATTGTTTTCACAATTAATATAAAGACAGAGTAAAAGATGACATTTCAATATTTTATTCAAGTCAGGTTTGGGTTTTTTATCCATTTTTAGTAGTGTCAAGTACAGCATTTTGGGGTCTAGTTCCACACAAAATGGAAGACTCTCTAAAAATGTACCCATTTAGTTGCTAAAAAAAAGTGGTAATAAAAGAAAACTCCGTTTTAGAATTAGTGATGCAACTATGTGATTGCAGTTGCAAAGACTCTTCCCTGATTATGTCCATTTTACAAGCTTTTTCATCAGTGCAAGGGGAAGGAACCACAACACAGGACAGGCAGCATTGGCTGAGTCACATCAAACCTCCTCCACAAGGACTTGGACAAGTCAGACAACCTAAAGCATTCTGGAGACAGCAGTAGGTGTGGGGTAACCAAGTAAGACGAACCATGGATGAAACACATATCTAAAAAAATAAATTTTAAAATCCCTTTTTCAGACAGTTTTGCACATTCCCTCATTGACTGAAACCTTAGGTGTCAGAACATTTTGCTTACACAATGAACAGTACAATATAGTGGTCTGCAATTCCCAGGTTTTACAACACATTAACACATTCCTTGTGCCATCAATATATTAGTAGAGGTAATCAACACCTTCCTTCTTCTTATCATGTGGCAGCTGACAGATGTGATGAGCAATTACATAAAGGAAAAAAGCTAGGATTTTTTATTTATGATTTTGTCTCCACTTCTTTAACATCATTTTTAAAGCTTAGCTGTCTTTAACCAGGACTAGCAGGACAGATACGTAGCAACACTTGCACCCCAGACAAAACATTGAAAGGTACACTATTTTCTGAAGGTAGCTATGCTGTATTTTCAGATTAGCAATTATGAAATCACTCCTTATGCTTCAAATTCCAATCCTAGACCAAGTTTGTGACCCCCTGCATTGACATTCTTGCCATCCAACAAAGCTGACAACGTCAGTTTGATACCTGCAAAAGAGAAAAGGGAGAGAAAAGTCAAAACCTGGAATGAGCTTTATGTTCAGAAAGTGCCATGTCTGTTACTGCTTTAATTTATTGGGTAGCCAAGTTAATGGGATTTGGCAGCTGGCCTTGGAAGGACTGGGCATTTTAAAACAATTTGCAGATAAGAAATCTTTCTGAATTATGAAATTTATAATAAACCACGATGATAGATTCTGCTTTTTATCACTTCAAGTAATTAAAGCTCTGTGCCAATTCACTGCTGCTGGTCTACTGATTAATCTAATTTTAGAGTCCAAAATTACAAAAACCTGGGACCTTGATACATACTCACCTTTCTAAACCACTTTAAAATCTGGGTATGAAAAAGCCCAAGCCCCATCTGCTGTAATATCTCATGTCAATCTGCTCAGTATTCTGGCAGCAGATTTATAACACTACATTAAAACCAATTTTGCAGCAGAAAGATTGCCCTCTTCCTGGGCCAGGGGACCTTGAGAAAGTCACATTTTTAAGAAGAATAAACTGTAATAGGAAGCCTCTGAAATATTAAAAATTTAGTTACTGATCTGTGACATAAAAAAATATACACATATTTTATATCAACATGGGAGACTATGTGACTGGTCAGTGGACCATGGTCTCTAATAATTCTGCTTCAACCAGATATCCAAAATTAACAGAACAGTCCCTAGAAAAGTTCACTGTTGGCTTGCCAAGCATGAAGAGCAATCTTACAAAACCCATCATACTTTATCACCAAAAAACTTCTGGTATTTCAAGATTAAAGTATCACTTTATTGATTCTGACTTTTTTCTGCATAGACTTACCTGGCTTTAAAGTCTGGGTGTATCCTAACCCAATCAGACTGGAGTTGTTCACTTTAGCCTTAAAGGGAAACAACAAAGCATTATTTAGTAATAAATAGTAAATAATTTAGTATCTTTCTTCAAAGTGCTCCATGCCTGAGAATTATGCAACAGCTTTTAAGCATGTAAGGATTTCAAGCTTTAAATCCCATATAAATCTAGAGTTAATTTTTCTGTAACTTAAATCCCAAATCTCAAAGAATCTACAGTCACCGTAGAAAAGAATGGGTTTATTAACACAATTTTTAATTTTTTCCAGACTGACACAAAAACAGTCTCAAAATAGTGCCCAGTATTACAATAAAACATTCTGTGTTTCTGTTAAGGAAAATCCAATAGCTGTGCTCTCAGGCTGCCAAAACCAAAACAAACAGATCCAAGTACACAGCACAGAACTGCATCAGGAGCATGCTCTGCTGATGGAAAGCTGCTTTCCACTTCCATTACAAGCACTTCTTTTCAAATGCATATAAATGCACATGCACAGGACTCACAGAAAAAGAGGCATCTGGGTCAATCTGATACTTGGCTGCTATTCCAAAGCGAGTGTTGCTATTTCCAGCTGTCCAAGCCAGATTCACAGCAGTCTCCAGTTTATCATTCACCTTCTGGTAAATGGAGCCGCCAAACTCGGTTCCGTCATTCCTGGAAGGAATGCATTAGTGTCGTTTTAAACAGCACCCCAAAACAATCAGCTTTTATTTTTCCAGTAAGAGCTGTATTTGCACAACATCCACTTACACCTCATTAAATATCCCTATAACAACTAAGATAGAGACATTAGGCCAGATTGGTTATGAAGCTGTTTTTAGACACTTCAATTCATTGCAGATTATTATATTTCAACAACTTTTAAAACTGAAAAAAATCCATGACAAACTATCAAAAGTTAGACCAATGATGACAGCTTCTAATTTTCCCTTTCCTGTAGATGGGAATCTTTTTAGTAGAGTGATTTATTTTTCCCTGTGTGTCTCTGAAATAATTATTTGCCCTGGCAAATGTTTCCTTGTGCCCTGAGAGGGCTGTACCCCAGTCACAGAGCCTGAGTCATCCCAAAACTGCCATGTCAGCATGCTTTTACCAGACACAGAGGAACTGTATCACAGGTGAAGATGCCAACTCAATGTGCAAGTCTACAGGCTTTTGCAAATGAATTCCATTTACAACAGTCTTTAGGGTGCATCTGTGCTGTGGTCTATGGACTAGAAACAGAAATTGAACTAATTTTGCTTTGCACAGAGCACTGGCCCACAGCTGAACAGTGAGTAGCACAACTTCCAATTACTACTGCCCCATTGTCACAAAGGAATAAAGTGTGGTAAATAAAAGGCAAAACGTTACAGCATGCAGATCATAAAAACAAGACCATAGACTGCTAAAGGCCTTGCACTCCCCATAAACCAGTAAGCATCTGAATTTCCACTTTTGCTTATTTTCTTAAAGAGATGATACAAACATATTGTAGAAAAACAGGGTTTAAACCCCAGGAAAATCTAATCTGGGGTTATTTCTAAACTGTGATATAATCTGGTTCCAATTATTAGAGTATACCAGACCTTTAATGATTACAAAAAGGGGTACATTTAGGATCTTTTCCCTTTTACCCCTTTGGTCTGATATTCTTCAGTTCATAACAGTTGCACAGACAGCAGTGATATGCCTATTTAGAAGTTCAAGCAATAGCAACAGCCTTTTAAATTGTTAGAGCAATTCTTCCAGAAAAACACTACAATACTTACTTCAGATAAGACTGAAGCTCACATTAACTGCATGTGCTTGGCTCTCAAGAAAAGGAGAGATTAAAAAGGACTGAGGAGAGCTGGTTATACAGGCAGGTTTTGTGCAAGGTTCCCACACAGCTCTGTCTTGACCTGCAACATTAGGGGGGGGCGGTCTGAGCTATGCTTAAAAAATGAGGAAAGTCATATTTAAAACTAGAAATTATCCAGCCCTACCTCCCTTGGTTTTATTATTAAAGAATAATAATAATGTCAACTTCTTTTAAACTCTAATAGTAATAATAGCACTTTTTATGCCAATAATAGCATGTAGTTTTAATGTAGTTATAGTAAAAAAAATAACACTAGCCCCCTATGAAAATTAATATATTAAGGCACCCTGATGGCAAGTAACTTTCTAGAGTCCCCACCTGGTTTGTGTAATGCCAGGAACAAAAAAATCATGCTTCATGCCCCACCTAGTTACATTATCTGCTCTGCCACAGCATCCCAGTGAAACACTGACCTGTGTAGATGTAAAAACCAAGCAGCCTAATGAGGGGAATTCCATACACTACTCTTTCTGGGATTATATAAAAGCTCTGACATGTTTTCAAAGCTGAAACATATCAATCACCTAACTAATCTATTATTAACAATAAGTAAGATTTCTATTTGCATCATGCATCTATAGTTTTGTACAATAACAGCAATCTGAGAAGCAGACCCTCAGGAATACAAGAAACAGATCTAGCCCCTGCTGCTGCTATGAGTTTCTGCTGTTGCTTTAATTAAGAGCAATAATAACCACAGCATTTTATAGCAGAAGCCAATATTAAAATGTTTTGAACTGCTACAGCACAACTAAGCTGAAAGTCATTGCACTTGAAGGAGTAACTTCTAACTCCTGAGTGGAAGGGGACCCCACATATTGTTTTGATGGAAGTTTTCTGCCCACATTTCTGTGCTTTGGCACTCCTTCAAACATCCAGTCTGGGCTGTGGGGGTTCGATTGTTCTGTGAGGCAGCGGGAGCTTCCTAAACCAGACCGCTGCAAACCAGCAGGAAACGGAACAGAAGGCCTTTGAAGAAGTAGCTCTAGGAAGGCAGAATGGTTGTTCAGCCCCCAGATGGAAACAGCCTGGAATAGCTCTGCTACATGCAAAATATCCAATTACCCAGGGGCACAGAAGGGGGGGCAGGAGAACGGATTAGGAATTGCCTAATCTTAAAAAACTGTCTTCCCCAAAGGCATAAATTGCCTGTTTAAGAGGAACAGGAGACAGAGAAATTCATGGAATTTGATCCTGGTTTCCCACTGTTGATGCATTCAGAATGGACAAATACTTGTGTAAATGTATTATTAGAAGTTGCAATACCAAATAAACTTTTACACCATATCCCTTCCAGTACTGAAACAAACCCAGTCCCTGTCTCTTCCAGTCACTCCCTTTTGCCTGTTCTTCTTCATCCTCTGATTAACTCTTTCACCAACACATCAAGCCACCATTTTGCTTGATGCTGACAGGTGTAAAAGGAAAGCATTGCTTTTTTTCAGCTTTCACAAAGAGTATTTTTATAACTTACTTTTTTTATTATACCACTAATGGGTTCTAACAGTCCTTATCTGTTAGACAGACTTTGGACCCTTGGGTGCTTAGTGAGTTCCAGTTCCTTCCATCATGCAATCCCCCACACAACTCAAAGAAAAGGTAATGCAGCTGAAAAAATACAGCTTGACACCTTTAATGAAGAATTAATTTCCAATTCACCATTCCCTTGTTCACCATTGCTGAACCTCTAACCCTTTCATTGTTTAGTAAGCAGCAAAATCTTTCCAAATTCCTTTTTAGTGCCTGTCTGCCAGTACTTACACATTAGTATGAAGCTGGAATTCATCAGTCTTATAGCCAACAGCGAAGTTGCTCTGGGTTACTCTGGACTTTGCTGTCTCAAAAGTCATTTGGTAGCCTGCCAGCCACCCCTCGTAGCCAAGCACGAGAGCTCCACGTATCGAAGGGCCCGCAATATCAAAATCCATGTCACAGCCGATGTTGATGTGCTCCCTTTTGTACCCTGACTTAATTTTAGCACTCTTTTTCCTAAAGAGAAAAGGCAGATATCATATCTTTGCAAAGGTACACCTGTAGGTAGCAATTCCATCATATCACTTAGTTTAACTCAGTGTAACAATTCCTGAAGACAACGTGTACATCCCTAGAGAGCCACATGATATGTCACCTTCTCGTGTTCACCTTTAAAAATCCCAAGTCAGCTACAGTGAATTCTCTGCAAATGAGCTATAAAATGTGGTGTGGTGCCCCACAAAGCACTTCTGGACTGTCTTCTGAAAAGCAGCTGCACACAGATAGGAATTAACAAAACCATATCCTCATCTCCAACTGATACAATGGTTTTGGAAGTTTGGTACATACAGGGAAGGAATGGAAATTGTAGAAATTTACAGGTTTGCCACCAGAAGTCCACAGTAGTGGACTTGCCTGTCCCAAGCAAACCATTTTTAGACAATCCTAGTGAATTGGGTAATTTTATTTACTGGACAGACATTAGGAAATCACAACTTTGTGAAAATCTCTGCTGTGAAGCAAGCAGGCTGCTTCAGTGGCTCTGACAGGCCCATTTCTCCTTATGGTACTTTGTGAGCTTTAATGGTTACAGCCATTTACAGCCACCAGAAAGCTGCCAGGCAGAAATAAACTTTCCTGAGTCACTTGTTTATTTTTATACTATTGGCCAGAACAGTATTTTCCTCATATGTTCTTAGGCTGATTTACATCAAGGGTGCAGACTTTCACAAGGCAAGAGAGTTATGTCTAATATATTCAGCTACTCTTAATTTAAGATTTTTTTCTTCCCTTTTTACAAGTGTCTTCTGTCTTTGACCAAATCTTTACTGAAATCTTTCTGGAAAAGTCAGGCTAATTTGAAATTTCAAATCAACCTTTCACATCAGCTGACAAAAACAACCTCCAAGAACAGTATCAGTGCTGTATCAGACCCACAGAGAGACTGATCTCTTTTTTGTTATTATTAACTCTGACCCAGGAAGTTCTTGTGTTTTGCAGAATCAGAAATAAAGTGCAGGAGTGCCAAAAGCACTCATCTACAACTTCTGTAAAAATCAGCAGTACCTCTGCCACCAATGTCACAGGGACAGAGGTAAGAACACCGAGTGCTCTAAAAAATGACTTTACCTGCTGAAAGATTCCTCACAATCAGTAATAATGAGGAGAGGGAGAAGAAGTCTCATATTCAGACATGGTGCATAACTGTCAAACTAAGCCAGGTCACACCAGGATTGAATCTCACTCCATTTAACCACATTTAACAGTTATCTCAAGGCAATCCTAACTACAGTGTCCGTGAAGTGCCCAAGAAATACTTCTAGACGTGTTACAACATTCTTAAACAAGGTTTTTCCTTTTAATTTCTTTAAGAATCCTACCAGTTAAGAAATAATTATAAAAATCTACTTGAGATTATTCTGTTTAACAAAAGTATCTTGTTAATCTAGAATTAGGAGTGGACTGAAAGCAGTTAACAATGCAGAACACTAAATCTAAAAGACAGGGTGAAAGCTCCCCTGGGACTATTACCCCAAGAGCTTGCAGTGGAGTCTGCTGCTCTGGGAAGCTGATGTGCAGAGTATTTTGACTCACTGGCAGCACTGCTTGCACAAAGATAATCAGGGGAAAAAAATAAACCAACATCTAGACCTGCAGCTGCTGCTTAATCCCTCTGGCCCACATAAAACATGGCATCCAATCACCATGTCAGAAATACCCATCCAGCACCCAGGCACACTGCGGCCTGCAAGAATTGGGATGATAAATTCAGCTTGGGACAAGAGCCCAGTTCTGTGTCAGCCTATCAGAGCTGTGCCCAACTGGCCCCAGGAGCTCGTTAAGCTTTGCATTACAGCTGACTTGTTTAGTGCTTTTATTAAGGCAGCAGCTCATCCTCTGACATGGCCACAAATACACAATGGAGTAAAACCACAACTTCTTCACTCTCCAATTCTAACTATAATTTCCAAGCTATTGTGTTTAAGTTTGCTTGCTATGGTTAAGGATTAAAAAGGGATTATTAACACTAAGATTTAGGTGACATGGACATGATTTCATCATACACAGGTTGATTATTACCTGTCTTGATATCTCAGGACAAATAATTAAAAATGCCTTTTTGTCACTTTAGCTTACTCATTTCTTACCCAGTGTTAGGAGAGAAGGTGGAGTCAAAGGTCAGCTTCAGGCCCCGTGCAAGCTGAGCAGAAAAAAAAATTCAGTGATTGAATTTCTAATTAAGCATTGAAATAAGTGAATTTGCAAATTGCTTTACTGGAGCCAAAAATTACCTGATCTTCAAGAGTAATCTCAGTGCCTAGTGTGTTGTCGGTGTTCCACTTTTCTGTGAACATCAATCCGTATTCCACCCATCTATATTTTGTTTCCAAACTACCACTGACTTTGTTTGTTTCTGAGTTTGCTGAACCTGAGCTTGTAAATTCCTAAAAGAAAAAAATAATTTATACATACATGTATTTGTCACTATATACATAGATGCAATCAGGAAGATGCTTATACTTGTAGAACATATCAGTATTATAATTTGTTAAATATTAGTTCATATAAATACAAATATATATTTTTAAAAAATAAATATACAGTAATTACAAAACCACTGCAATGTTTTGGATTTTAATGTGCTTACAAACTCACCAGTCCATTTTCAGATCTTGTTTTCAAATCAAGCTTTATTAACCCAAAACCTAGAGAGTGAGTAAAAAATATGAATCACATACATGTTTATTTGAAAAGCACTTCTGATTTAGTTCTTAAAACTCTCTTCTAAATCACCTGTGAACTATTAAATAGTTAAACCAAGGGCACAGTTATCAAACCATGTGTTTCTAAGAAGCAGCTTGTACTCACTTCAGATAGCACTTCACTGATGAATCCTATTGACCTCAGCAATATAATTGGGATCAAATTAGGTAATGATACTTTATTCCCAGTGAGCAGCATTCTGTTCATAAGCAAACTACTGCCATCAGTGATCCTGTTCATCAACACAAGGGTGCAGCCAAAAAACAGCACACAATTTTCTCACAAAACCAACAACAGTACTGTGGGGAACAGGAAGAATTTTATCAAAAGAAAAGTAAGTTACCCTCCCTTTCCAAACAGCAAGGGCAATGTGAAGCTGTGATTCTGTGGATTCTAATGGAAATAATTGGAGTATTTCTCAGGGGAAAAGTAATAAAATTCTAACATTTTCAGGAGTCAGGTAGACAGCAAAAGACCAAACTTATTTTGGCGTTATTTACCATATCCCTTGGTGAAAATATCTCTGGCAGATTTGCCCAGGTCAGCATATGCAGGAGGAACAGCCATTTTCTGGAAAGGAAAATTTAAGAAATAAAAAAAGGAAACTACAGCATTCAGAAATTTACTTAATTAATTTAAGCAACAAGAAACTTAAGCCCATTTCAGCCCCTTTCATTTTGTATCCCCCACCCACCACTTAAATGCAGCCTGAAGAAAGCAGCTATTGCAAACAGTGTGATTTCATTTTGCTCAGGAGCCAGCAGCAGCAATGACCATGTACTTGCCAGTAAGGATGTGAAACAGGCTGCAGAGCTAATATATATTTTTAAAAAAGGAACTGTCTGTGTCTTTCCAAAGAGTTAACTGTTGTTTTCTTATCAGTGCAATTGCATGAATGAACTTACGGTTTTTTCAAACCATTTCTCGGAAATGTTTCTCCTGTTTCTCGCAATGGATCTCTGCATTCTGATGTAAAGCATTAGGACCCCAACTCATTCACTAAGGAAGTGTAACCAGAACAAGCCTCTACTATCAGGAACATCTTTCTTCCCCTAATTCAGAACAGCAAATGGATAACATCTATGTCAGCAAAATCAATAAATGGTCATTCTTATGCTTCAGTTTTCTTTGACTGTGCTATTGCCATTAATGGGTTAAGGTCTCTCCTTAGACATTGACCTTTAAGTGTTTTTCTGTGCACCTGAGTAAAAATGACCTTGCTGAGAAAAATTCAGCCTGCAGGGAGGCTGCCCTGTGAAGCCAGGCCATCTGGAGGGCAGCCACAGCCCTGCTTCAGCAGCAAAGTGCAGACTGGAGCCCCCTGCAAAGGCACAGCCCAGTGCTGGGGACACTGCAGGGGCAGCTTCCTCTGCTGTGTTTTGTTTCTGAGGGATGCCCACACTGCCATGGAGGTTCTCACTTTCCCATCTTCAGCAGGCCCTGACATTCCTAGTTCAGTGGCCTCCTGCAAGAGTCACAAATGCATCCCATTTTCTCTGCCACTGGGAAAATTGTCTTACCATACACAGAGGAGAAAATAGGATCCTGAGGAACAAACTAAGAGAATCTCCTTTTTTATCCAAGTACAATAACTTCTACTCCCTTATTCAAATAAAGTCATTTCTTTAGGGGAGACAAAGTCAAGCAATCTCAAATGGTGCACATCTTCTGTCTTTGTAGACAAGATTTCCAAATTCTACACAGCAAAGGAGATTACTTATAAAGCTAATCCTCTTGATACCAGATGTTGCACTAAAACTCCATATTCACAAACTTTTTGGCTATTCAAAAGTAATAAGCAGTTTACTACATATGCATGCAAATGCTTTAAAAACTGCCTGACATTCTTACTCCAGAGTATTCAATGTTAGCCGAAAATTACTCCTTTAAATCCCACACAAACCCACTGGCTCCAAACACGAGGGTGCCTTCACCTCCCAGGCTGCAGCCTGGGATGCAGCTCTCAGGCAAGCTCACCACCCCATGGAGATCAGATAGGGACTTTCAGCAGTCACTCAGCGCCTCAAGCACTCCAGACAACAAGCTGGTGCCTGTTAAAGCAGGATATTGCTATTGCATAAAGGAAGAATCCCTGTCCTACAGGGAACAAAACAGATCTGGTGGCTAAATAAAAGCAAACAGACTTTTCAGAACATAAAGTAGGATACGAGGGCACATACTATGATGTAGCTTCAGTCACAGACTACTTGGGTGCACGTAATTTCTTCCCAGCTATATCCACTATTAAAATGCATCCCCAAACCAGCTAAAGAGTTGTTTGGTTTTTTTTTTTTTCATTCATATTCCAAAGCAGTTTTAGCTGCTTATATTGCACCTAACATTCTCTGCTTGGGTTTGTTTTGTGAAAACATAAAAGCAGGGATTTAATTTTTATACATAAAATCAGCCTTAAAAAGGGGGAAGGAAAAGAGAAAAAAACCCCAAAAACATAAGCAGAAAAAACCCCATATTTGGGGTATTACCATATTTGTGTAAGAAAGTATTACCATATTTGTGTAAGTAGTTCCTCTGCTCCTCACTGAAGTCACAGATACAATACCCTGCTTGGAAATCACCCCCCAAAGTCAGGCAGCACTCAGGAGAGGGATGGCAGGAGTCACTCAGAGCTGTCTGTGTACAGCAAATGCTTCTGCCTTGCCAGAGCAGCCCAGCCCCATGAGAACCCTCTGATGGATATTGCCATTTAGCATCATGAAAAATTAAAAATATTACAAATCTCTACACTTGAAAAATCAAATAAGCACTGCTTTGAAAGATAATGCACCACTCTGCCAGCTGCATCTCAGAATCCATCAGATCTATTTCATCAACAGTCTCTTCGAGTCACTTCACAAAATCAAAATATTTTCTTCATAAGTGAATGCTGTATGCTTTTGGGTTGGATTTTCTCAGTCATGTTTTTCCCTTCTCCAAACCCATGAAGCCAGGTTTTGTTCCCTGATGCCTGTGTATCCCCTCTGGCTGTGGCCAGGCTCGTCAGGTGCATGAGCTGTGCCAGGCTGCTCCACTGCTGCAGTCTGGGCCCAGAACAGTGGGAGACATGAGAGCTCCACTTAGACAATTACTATAATTAGGGGACAATTCTGAAAGCCAAATCCCTGCTGGTTGTAAGGCAAATCATATAACACACACAGAGCAAGGTGTTTAAAATTGCTGAGTGTGAAAAACACTAGGAGCTGTGTACTTGGTGGCTAACCTTGCCATTGTCAGCAAGAACAAAACAAAAATTTCTGTTTGCACTGGCTAATAAGAAGCCTCTTGTTTAACAGATGGAAAACAAACCTGATTACATCCTGTGTGAGTACAGGTTGTAAGACAAGCATGCTTAGCAGGGATTCAAACACTTAAAGGATCAAGGAATGGCCGTGGCCAAGTGCCCTTGCTTTTCACCAGTGGGATCCCTGCACATTAACTCAGATTAGGTTTGGACTGAAATGAATTCACTGCTTTTATCCTTGTCCAACTGTGCAAATAGCTCAGCGTGACTCTGGACCTCAACACCCGCACAGAGCAGGCCAAGTAGAATATCTGTAACGTGTTCTAAGTAGGAAAATATTTTGGTTTTCTTGAGTAAGAAACACCACAGTACAAGGGATGACTGAAGAAAACCTGAACTGAGGAGTAAGCTCCAAGTGCTGCTGTGAGCATACCTCCAGGAATGCCTGATTTATATCTGCTACAGGGAGAAAACAAGAGTTCCCTTTGGAGCTGCAGGACCCAAGAGCCAGCCCCAGTGAAGATTTCATTACAGCAGGCCAAATTTGAGTATTTTCCAGTGTCACAGATGGAAAAATTTTCACTCTATGATGCAGTTCTGGGCAATTAAATCAAATTCAGTCCAAAAAGTAACAAACCCACAGGGTGCCCTGGCAAATACAAGGATTGGCTGCAACCAAAGAAAAACTCATCTCTGCCTGATAACTGTCATACATGCCTAGGTTAAAGCTTCCCTGCACATATTTATCAGGTGTATGATATTTACATGGGCAAAGGAATGATCTAAAAATTTAATATAAGAATCAAGTTCATTATAAGAATAAAATTCCCATGAAGACAATGGAAGTCTATCAGACTGAAGGCTAAGAAACTAAAAAGGTTGGAATGATCCTTTTGTAGCCACATTTTATTCCAAATAAATCTGAACTCCTGTACCATTTCTTGATGGTACCAGTAGTTCTGAACATTCCAGCTCCCTGTCTCCAAAAGCATGAAAGTAGCACAGTACTTGCTACTTTTACAAGTATCAAAAGATGCTACTTGCAGGATAAACACTTCACAGCTGCTAGGAACAGCAGAGGGACTGACAGCATTGGGTTATAAGACCAGGTCTGTCTGCATGGGGAAAAACCCACAAGGTTAAAAAGAATACTAATTTATTTTTCATTTCTCTCTTTCATTAAAGGAAAAATAATTCCTTGGAATGAAGCAGCTTTTAGGCGTTTCCAGACCCCCAGCCTGGGCAGTGTCGTTTCCCAGCCAGTGTCTGTTGTGTCAATGTCCCACAGAGGATGGGGCTTTGCTCTCAGGCAGAGCAGGGCCCAGCTCCTCCACGTCCCATGGCTGCCTGGAGGCACCAGCGTCCTTCTACAACATCCCAGGCTCCCAGGGGAGCTCAGTGCTGGCTCCACTTTTTGGGTTTTACGGTCCAGATCCCAAATCCCTTCAAGTCATGCCCACAATCTGCTTCAGATCAGGTTCAGCAGCCTCATTGTGAGAGATTTAAGAGCACATTTACCCCTAAATACATGCACAGTCACACAGAGGTCAAACATCAAGTTGGGCACATTCACGAGGCTTTTGAGAAGCCAGTAAAAGCACGTGGTTTGTAAATACTCGGCATTATTAGACACAATACTTAACAACACTTTTTGTCCCAACTTGCTGCCAACATCATATAATCCATGCACCATTATGACTCAAATTTAAGACTGGGAGTCCACAATATCTTTTGTTGCAGGCATTATAAAGCCATGCAGCGTCCCTGTGACACCTGCAGGATCCCAGCCCTCCTGCTGGAGCTTTACTCTGGAACTGCATGCATGATGGAGCAGATTTAAAGAAGGGTTTATGCAGTACCTTGTCACCCAATAAACAGAGGAGCATAAAGGAAACAAACCCCTTAAAAACAAATGCAAACATTATTATTTAGGCTATACTAATTATGGAATTAAAGGAAGAGACAGCCTGCTCTTAATCGTATGGGTGCACATTAGGAGCTGCAGTGTTGTATGGCAGCCCCTCATTAAACTATCACACATATCGATTAAATTAACTTGGGGGAAGTCACAGCTTGCTGTAGCTACTAAACTGCAAGGGAAGAACACAGAAGCACATCCCCACACGGTAAATTAAGCTGTTTCTGTTAACCTGCAGAGGAGGAGAAGAGCAGTGCTGCTGTCCCAGCCCGTGCCACCAGCATGGCAGGGCCCGGGCCAGCGCACGCCCGGCAGCGCACTCAGGAAGGGACATGTCCCTCACTCCCACCCCCTGCAGGAACACCCGGCACCACATCAGCGGGGATGAGTAATTAAAATGGAATTTTGTCTTCCAGCACGATGTGACAGCTCACACAGGAAAGGAGCATCTGCTACACCGGTGGAGATGTTTTTCCCTACCTGCAGTGGATGCCAAGCCCAGGTGGGCCCGAGCTGTGCATCCTGCCTCCATCCTAACAGTGCTGGGGCTGGGGACATCCTCCTGCTGCTACAGCAGCCAACAGTGATGTCCCCACACCCTCACACCCCCATACACACACTCCAAAATGCGGGCAGGAAGAAAAGGTGGATTAGTGCAAACCTTCAATGGAGAGTGCTGGGGGGAGGCATTATTCTGGAATGTCATTGCAATCGTGCAAAAGCCCATTTGTGACAAAAATTCATAGGTGAAATGCCATGAGAAAGGTGATTATTCAACTATGCACTGTACCCAACAAAACAAACTGCAACACACCTCTATTCTCACTAAGTCATCTGAGAAACAAGCTGGGATCTGTTTCGGCTGGAATCACTATAAATATTCCCCAGAGACACAACCCTGCATTGGTCACTGGTGATGAGTCAGCTCCACTCCATTTTCTGAAAATTTTGTTACTCTTTTTTTTATTTTGCAAATACCTAACGACTGAATGAGTCAAAGACTTTCCCCCCTCCAGCAAGAGTTGTTCCCAGCAAGGACTGTGACAAGGCAGAATCGAGACAGCTGCTGCTGTGGCCCCACCATGCTCAGTACAGGAGCAGAAAGCAGAGACATGGGGATTTTTAAACTGGCATTATTCCCCACAAGTACAAACCTATATTCTGAGAATAAGCCGAATAAAATGGAAGAAGAAATCAGTTTGCCTGCTTGGCTTGAGACCTGAGGTTTTGGTACCTATCAGAATGAATTTGCCAAGCCGCAAGAAGGATGCCGGGGGTGCGGAGGAGCGAGGTGAAAGGGACGCCAGAGCCAGGACGGTGCAAAACACGGCGAGGCACGGCCGCCTTCGACCTTTGCCTCCCGGGAAGGAGCAGGACGATCCCGCATGCTGCAGCGCTCGGCAGGAGCCGCCGTGGCCCAGTGACCTTTCCTCCGTCACGGGGCCAGCTCCCGGCTTGCGGAGCTCGGCCTCCGCGCTGCGGCATCCCGGGATGCGGCGCCGGGACCCCGCCGCGCCGCTGGCCCGCCGCGTCCCGGCCCCCCGCGCCTCCCCAGCGGGCCCCCGTGTCGCAATGCCCGGCATTACGTAAGGACACCGTTTTATCCCCGTTCCGCCGGGCCGCGGGTGGGCAAACCCGCCCGGGGCGCTGCGGGCTGCCCCCGCTCCCCGCCCCGTCCCCGGGTCCCGCCGCCCGCACCGCCCGGGACCCCCGCCCGGGACAGCCCCACCTGCCCCCGCCGCGGCGGCAGCTGCGCTCCGCTCCGCCTGGGCCTCCTCCGGCGGCGGCTGCCCCTGCCCGGTGCCTCCGCGGGCTCTGCGGCGGCGGCGGTGCGTGACGGCGGGCGGGGACCGGCGGGGCGGGGACCGGCGGGGCGGGGCGGGCTGCGGAGCCGCTCCCCGGGCACCGGGCTGCGCCCCCGCGCCCCCGCTCGAGGCACCGCAGCGGGCCCGGCTGCGGCACCCGCGGGATGCGGCCCCGCTGCGACCCCGGGCACCCGCACCGCCCGGGTACCAGAATCCCCGGCTCTGCGGGAAACGAGACGAGGTGGCTTTTAAAGGGCCCTTCCAAGCCAAACTATATTGATTCCTGAAAGTCCCCATTTAGTCTGAATTAGCTAAATTAGAATAGAATTCTATTTATTATTAGCTAAATTGCATAGAATTCAATTTAGAATTTAATTCTAACTCCCCGTCTCGTTAAAATTTCAATTCCCCATATCCTGGTTGAGGCAAGACTGGTGGGAAAGGAGGAAGGGAGGATTTGAAAGAGGCTCTGTAGCAGGTGAGGCTGTGTGTGATATCTGGTGGGTGTCCAAAGGAGCTGTCAGGGAGCCAGGGGTCAGCGAGGCAGCAAGACTCCCCCCGTGGGGACTGACTGCAGGGCCTGGAGGGGCTCTCATCAGTTAGGGAGCTGAAGGCTTTCCTAACCCCCCTCAGACAAACAAATCAGCCCTCACAGCTTACAGAGAAGCTGGGCTGGGTCCAGAGCAACACTCTCCTGGTGACAAAACACTCAGGCAAGGAGTGCTTTGCTATCAGAGGGGAACAGAGGTGGAGCTGGGCCACTTTCAGGATGAGATATCAACCCAGTCCTGCACTGTTGGAGATCCCTGGGATGCACAGAGCGTCACCCACAAGATAAACAGGGGAATCATCCCAGCCAGGAAACTGCTGGTGGTCTGGCTGGTCACCCTTCTGCCCCCACCAAGCAAAGGATGTCTGTGTCAAAAAAAGAATCATTGCTGAGAGTTTACATCTCACCCACAGGAACGCTGGTTTGTTTTGGTCTGTTTTTTAATTAGTTCTTTCCTGCTCTTTTTCCCTTGCACAGGATGGTGAGAGGAGGCAGTTTCCCTGCTTGTGCTCTTACCTGGCCCATACCTTTGCTTTCCCAACAGCATTTCTCTGAAGGGCACTGCTCCCACAGCCGTGGCAGGGCTGTACCCCATCATGTGAGTGGTGCCTGGCCTGGCACAGCCCAGGAGCAAGGTTGGAGTCATGCAGCTGAGCACACACACAGCACTTGGGAACTTTGGTCAGGGTTCAAACTAAATAAACCCTGCATGGAACTTAATGTTGAACTGAAGTGTATAAATGACGTGGCTTGTGGAATTCAGTGGGATCTCGGGAATTTCTTGTCATGCCAGGGTGGTAGAGGGGAAAGGATTGTATGTAGCCACATATTGACCTTAGAAAGGCAGCTGAGGCAGCAAAGGCTGAAAGAACTGTGCTGGATATCAAATCCACACTAAAATAAAGTGTTCAGCCTGCCACCAGGGTAGGAACCCACAGAAACAAGAGGTCTCTTTCAAATTTGGAAAGTTCTTCTGACCACAGTAATTTTGTTGATCCAGGCACCACTACGAGTGTGGGTGTTGTAACCAGAGCACAGAGTTGCAGTCAGGGTGAAGTGTCAGCTCTCAACACCCTCTCTGTTCTCCCTCTGGCAGCAGCTGGTACCTTCCCTCTTTTCTTGCATCCTGGGGCCTGTCAAAACCTGCCCTGGATTTCACTCACTGTCCCACGAAAAAACGTAGCCCAGCAAAAAAAAAACCAGTGGGCAGCTTTCTGCTGGGATGCATTGAGCCTCCTCCTCCAGGAGTCAGAGGAGCAAGGGAAGCCAGGAGGCTGCTGTGGCACAGGCAGGACCCCGGAGGGGAGCAGGGCACAGGATATTCCCCAGCATCCCTCTGGCCCGGTCACAAGGGTGCACTTTCACCCTGAGCAGCAGCTCCTTAATCCGCCCCTGCCAAAGTGCAGCCTCAGCTCTTTGCCCTCTGCAAAGGTAAATCTGATAGCAAAGAGTGTGATTTGTGGAGCAGTGTGTCCCAGCCTTGCTCTGTCCCCATGCATCATCCTGCTTCTGCCCCAGATTATCAAATAAATTCTTTTATTACCCCTGGGCATAAAGAAGTATTTTATTACTTGCAGACATGCAGAGATTGCAGCCTGTTCCCTACAGCTTTTCTCTGAGCAGCCAGACCATGAAGAAACCAGCCCAGCCCCTGCCCTGCGTTGAGCCCTTCCAGCCCCACAGGGGTTTTGGGAGCTCCTTGGAGTATCATGGGCTGAGATTAATTTTCACAGGCTGCCCCTGCAGCAGAGGCTGAGTGCACAGAATCACAGAATCGTGGAATTGTTTAGATTGGAAAACACCTTGAAGATCATCAAGTCCAACTGTTAACCCAGCAGTGCCAAGTCCAGCACTAAACCACGTCCCCAAACGTCACGTCTACACAATTTTAAATCCCTCCAGGGGCTGGTGCTGCAGGTGGGCTAAGAATGAGCAGAGGGACAAAATGTTTAGTATCTGTGAGAGAGAATTTTTTTGTTAATTTCTGGAACATGCATCTACCAAAAGATGGCAGCAAATCTCCTCATATGGAGTTGGGCATCTATACTTGCTACAGGTTAAGGACTGTAGATTATCCTGGGGAGTGCCAGAAGAACAGGAGGATTACATTAAATGTTCTCAATAGAGAAAATCTGTTCTTGTTACTTCAGTTTACATTTTTAAAATTCCTTCTATGGTATAAGAAGTCTGCAAAATGCTCTAAATGTCATTCCCTCTTTTATTTTGGCACTTCTTAGTTTTTAGTGATGCCACAGCTTAATTTATTTTAGTAGGTGAAAATAGAATATAAGGGAATGCATTATAATATATTTGACTAACAATAATTCTACAAATAGTTCACATACAGGCTCTGTCTAAATGTTCCTTTTCCATCACAGGCTTTAGGTCTCGGGCACTCAGAGCAGTCTGTTTAACACCAGTTTGCTGGAGAAATCTGGAATTGCCCTATCTTTCATTATATAAATCTCCATGTCAGTCAGAGGATTATTTTTAAGCTCTGTTCTGCATCACTAATGGCTATAGCTGTGACCCTGGTTCTGATATTATTCATACCAAGTTAGCTGGGAATACATCAAAGTCATTAGAGTCACTGCTTGTACCAAAATGTGAGCTCCACTCAGTCCTGGGGCTGGGCTGGCAGCAGCTGTGTCCTGTGCTCCCCTGACAGGGCAGAGCTTTGCAAAGCAAACCACAAAACAAGTGTTTTATTCAGGAATTAGTGATGGGAAGCATGGAAGGATCAGCCCTTTTGCATTTCAAAGTATGCTTCTGAGTCAATTTCTTCATAAAATGGGACCAGTAAATACTATTTTCAATAATCACTTTTACATAGCCAAATTGTGCAACACTGTCATTTCCTCCAAAAATAACTTACCTGCCTAAATGAAAGCTGTGAGAAAAAAAGTGCAGCTTGTGAATTCTACATGAACAGCTAAGTCTAGTTCAACTGCAATTTCATTCACATCACATAACATGTTTGAACAGCAGAAAAACTCATTAGCCAGAGATCCAAGATGTATTTGTTCAATAAAGTTTGATTTGGCTCTCTTTAATAACAAAAATGTTTTCAGCTTGTTAACTTGCAAGGAATCCCTTCATAATCAGTCAAGAACATACTGATGGAATCATAAAATAAGCAAGGATGCCTCGCTGCTGGATTTCAATCTATGTAAACACATCTTCATGCCTCTTACACTTACAAACTCAACCCTGTGTTCTTAGAGCCAAGCCCTCGCTGCCTGCTGTGCCCATGTCAGAGACAGGTTGTTTCCACTGCAGAAAACCCTGCACTGGGGATGCCTACAGCTCTGATGTCAGAATAAACAATCTTTATACAAACTCAGGCCAGTGTAAGTGGGCTGCTGCTGGTCTCTACAAATGAGCACTAGCAGCTATTTAGCACCAGCAGCGCAGCCCTCTCACACCCCCCCAGTGTCACTGCTCCCTCCTTCCCCGTTCTCTCAATGGGATGGACACAAATACCTTAAAAACTGTAAAAGAGTTGTGTGGTTTTAACTTATTATTTTCACAAAACACAGTATGGACCAACTAACCACGCAAGTTGTCCTTGAGGATCCATAACCTCTGGGCCAAGCAGCCAAGAGTGGCCATGCCAGCCAGCCCAGCTGCAGCTTCACACAGGGGAAGGATGAGCTGGTTCCAAATGTGGGCTCAGCTCAGAATGGTTGTTGGTTGTTCCTATTCCCATTTGTCCACTCTACCACCTGCCTGGAGTTTCCAGGCATTGTTCAGCTACTTAATCAAGATGTGGCCCCACAGAAGTTTGTGTACTGCCCTAGCCGGGTAAGCCAGCCCAGAGCCTGGTTTTCCCCAGCACAGCAGGCTCAGTCCTTTACGTTGCTGAAAAAAAACAGAAGAGATGGTGCTGAAGGGAAAAGAGATAATTAATGGAATTCTGTAGATGGATGCTGATCAGCACATTTCTGTGTGAGGGAGCCATGTTCAGGCTTCTGTCCTGGCTGCACCCAAATTTTCTTCATCAACACGGTGGGGTGAGCTCTGCCAAGAGAGCAAACCCTGGCTCAAAACACTGAGGAAAGGATTATTACCATTATTACCAAGGATTATTACCACCATTACCATCTTCTGAAGAAGCACCTGGCAGGCTGGGCAGCGATGGGCACCCCTGGCAGTGTGCTGTACCCGTGCTGTGCCACGCACCCCGCAGCGGGCTGGGGACTGCAGCAGAGGGGGCACACGGGTGTGAGAAGTCCAGAGAGGGCTCTGTTGATTTTTGAGGAAGAAAGCCGAAAAGAGAAAACAAAAGGGGAAGGCAATAAAAGCTAAACTCCCACAGCTCCTTTTGATGTTGGAAAATAACAAAGAGATTGACCTGACATTATTACACCCCTCGCTCTCTCCCTCGGGGTTATGTTTTTATTTCCCCAAACCAGTAATGATCAAAGCCAAGAGCCCCTCCACCGCTGTGTATTTTCCTTTTCACTCCAAACAAAAGTTGCAAAGGCTGCAACACTTTCTCTCACGCCTGTCCTGGTCCAGTGGTCTGCTTCAAACAGAGCTGTTTGCAGGAGCAGCATCTCCCATGGTTTCAGTAACCTCATCTTCACACTGCAGGGGCAAAAAAGCCCCACCCAGGCAGGGGAGAGGGAAAGTGATACACACCCTCCTCGTGGGGTGCAGCTTGTCAAAACAGATGTCACGGCTTTTACAACTTGAATTATTTGGGGAGAGGTGGAAATTTGATATATCAGATGAGGCTGGAGGAGAAGCCTCCTTGAGGCCAGAGTGTGGACAATATCCACACAGGCAGATAGCAGTGGGGCAAGGGAGAATGTTTTAAACTGAAAGAGAAGAGCATTAGATTAGATGTAATTCTTCCCTGTGAGGGTGGGGAGGCCCTGGCACAGGGTGCCCAGAGAAGATGTGGCTGCCCCTGGATCCCTGGGATTGTCCAAGGCCAGGCTGGACGGGGTTTGCAGCACCCTGGGACAGTGGAAGGTGTCCCTGCCCATGGCAGGCAGGGTGAAGCCTTTAAGAGCCCTTCCAATCCAAACCATTCTATGATTTTATAACATCTGTAACCATAGGGAAGTGGTGAGTGACACAGAGGCATCAACTGTGCCATCATTGCAGGGAGCTGTGCCTGCAGGTACTGAAGAGATCTTAGAATCAAAGAACCATTTTGGCTGGAAAAGACCCTTAAGATCATCAAGTCCAACTGCACTTAACCCAGCACTTCTATGAATTTTTCTTCAGAGAAAAAAATAAGAAAGAGAAGAAAGAAGCTGAAGTCATGACCTCCTAGCATACATTTTTCTGCATATGTTGAAGACTGTGTCAGCCCTCTTCACTTCTCAGAAAAAGATCAAACCCAAAATTATCACAGGCCACAGTATTTTCTAAATACCATGATTATCTTGTCTTGTAAGTAACACTAGTGAAGCAGTGAAGATATGGTATGTCAGATAAATAGGTGATAAATGCATGCCAAGCAAAACATCATTTGTAGGCTATTTAAATTCAGGAAGCTGAGATAAGTTTCTACACTGTGGTTACAGAGCTGCAGACACAATTATTAGCTGTTATATAGTCTAACACATCTTTTACTTGTTGATGATCAGACTGCTCAATAGAATTGGGAAAAAAGCCATTGAGTCACCGGAAAAAAAAAGAAAAAAACTTCACTGAGTAAGGGTCAAGCAGTGGAAGCTGCAGTGATAAGCAAGAGGACTCAGTGAAGGAAGAAGTTCCCAGGGCTCATTGCTGACTGCCAGCATAAGCATGGCAGGAAGATTCATGGCCATGTAAAATGGTCAAGGAAAATTCACCTTGGCAAACAAGAGCTGCTGGAGCTGAGGGTTTGCTTGTTTCTGCCATCTTCAGAAATTGAGTTTTAGTACTGGAACACTTCTAGAAACAAACATTTGGCAGCAAAATATTTGCATTGGATTGATATTTAAAAAAAAGAAGGGGGGGAATGGTTCAGCTCTATTTAAATAATTATTTCATCAGGTCATATTTAGGTTGTCTGATCAAATAATCTTGCAAATACAGATGTGTAACACTGGGTATTTTTAAAACAAAAACAAAACTAAGAGCATCTGTTCTTCAGCTGCAGTATTTATTCTGTGCAGTTAAACCGAAGGCATGAGATCAAATCTAAATGTGGTTGGGTTATGTGTGAGCACCTCAGCCTGAAATGCAGCTGTAGCTGCAGTACCCAATGAAACAGGACATGTGGGTTTAGACTACAGTTCTTTCAATTCCTCCAGGTAAAACTGAGTGTACAGAGAACTCTAAGCATTGTGACAACTTGTTTCTGCTGTTGCTGGGTGTACAGCTGGGATTAGCACTGAAGGAGACAGTGGAAATCAGCACTGGACTTGGAAAATAGAATAATTTTACCTATTTATGTAGTGTAATAAATAGAGTCCATTAAATCACTGGATATCCTCAATAAGATAGACACAGCCCTACAGCTTTTCCCTTTGAGCTTCTTCCCATGGGAGCAAGGGGAATCTCTGGCTCAGGGAAGAGCAGCCCTTGCCAATGAGCTGCATTGCCCTCAGTACTGCAGAGAAGCAAAGCCCCCATGGAGAGGGGGCCAGTGGGTCCTTCCCACCTCACAGAGGGTTTAGACCCATCCTGGGCATTAAAGAGGAATAGCCAGAGTTCTCATCTCCCCTCCAAAACAGATGGGTTTTCTTCTTCCAAATAAAAGTCAGAATATCAGAACTGGCCAACAAGTGACTGACAAGAACAGTAGGGATGTGATAGCAGAAATCTGAGAGGAAGGACAACATGGTCAGGAGCCTGCAATAGAAAAGGTTTTTCACAGCTCCACAAGTGAGTCCTGGCATCAGATTAAAGCTGGGTATCGAGTGCACTTGTAATCCCTCCCCTGGCAGGAACGGGAGGGCTGCATTAGCACAAGACAAATTGCTGGTTGTGATAGAAGCTGGGGGCTGCTCTGGGAAAGGGGGGTTGTTTTTTCTGGAAAAAGACAAAAGAAGATGGCTTATCTGTGAAGGAGTGTTCCTCAGAGGGCACAGATCCTGCTGGGGGGAGCAGGCTGGGCCATGCTGCTGAGAACATCTGGCACCAGACCCTTGGAAAGGGGCTCTTTATGATCCTTACAATTCACACTTTCCAGCCAAAGATCTCATGGAAATTGCTGCCTGGGAGCTCCCCTTCAGTCTGCTTTATGCTTATAGAAATGCTTAAAAAGATATTTATTCCTAAAGAAACATTTTCTAGAGCTGGTGATGGCATTGCTCGTTGCCTCGAGGTCATCCCACTGAGCCTTGCAGGAAGGAGAAGTGGGTGATTTGAGCCAAGAATCCTTAAAAATTCTGGTTTGATGTTTGTATGAAAATAAAGGCAGGTGCAGGGTAAAATTGGTGCAAAAGATCTTGCAAAGTAAGTCCACATGGGAGAGGTGAGGAGGGCTTCCCTTCCAATTCAGGGGGAAGATCAGGGCAAAATCTCCACCCCCTTGCTCAAACATGGGTGAACAATAGTTTAGATGCTTCACTGCACTCAGCTGAGCTCAGCACAGCCTTTCCACGGATCCCAAGAGAGTTTGGAGCAGACAAGATTGTTTCCCAAGCACAAGCCAAAGCATTACCCAATGTCTGGCACTTCTGCTGAGGCTGGGAGCAGCCCATCTCCTGGGAATGCAGACCTTGAGAGCTCAGCAGATATTTGCTTTCCTTGCTGCACCCAGCCTGGATAAAGCCCAGAGAGCAGGACAGTAACAGCAGCTTGCAGAGCATCCTGTAAGGATGTGGATTTCCTCTATTGGAAGAAGCTCTGCCCTTTGATCTATTCCACCTTAGAGAAGGAAAAGGCAGTTTTCCTCTCAGCCCTGAGACACATCAGTCACCATGTGGAAATACCCTCAATTATGAAAGAACAAGGCAGAAGCTGACAAAAAACCCCAGCTCCCTACACCCAGGTACACATACACACATCAGCCTCTATTCCAATAACTGTGATTAGTGGTACCATTTGCTGTTCTTTTTTAATCAAAGTGTTTTATTTCTGTCTGTCCAAAAGTCTCTTTTTAATCTTTGGTCCTATGGTTTGATTGAAAGCTTTAGTGAAGGAAATTCCTCCATGAGTTCAATAATTGGCATGCCAAGTCCTGAACAAGGCACCCAACAAACAGAATAATTCCTCCTGACAAAGGTCCCATTTGGCAGCAGATGTTAACAGAAGCCCGGGGCACTTTAGGAGTATGTTTGACACTTGCTTTTAGCAACTTCAGGCCATAACTTAGATGCATGTCACACCTGTAGTGACAGCAGGGGGACAGACATCTCAGGGGAAGGGCCACACAGTGGGACGGCCACCACCCTTTTCCTACCAGCAAAGACCATTAGACCACATTATTCTGCAGTTTTAGGCTTTGATTGCCAATACTTTTGCAAGCAGTTTTGTATACAGAGTTCATAAAATATTATCTAAGCAATCCTTTCTAGAAAGACAGCTCATTAAATATGCTAAGACCTCTTTATAATGTTTTGGTTTTTTTTCATTTATTATATTATACTTCATTCTTATGAAGGATGGCAAACTAAAAGCTCTATCCTAGTGCATCCCTGGGATGGAAAAGGCAGGAACAGGGAGAAGGCAGAACCACACTGGATAACAGAGTGGTATTTAATGGGGCTATAGGGCAGATTTTGATGCATTAGATGCATCCTGCTGCCTGAAGCAGCCACAGAAGTATAAAAAAATATAACATTGAGGGAAGAAACCATACTGCTAGGCTTATCCTCTGCCAGTCAGACAAGAGCAGCTCACATGTGCCATCTAGTGATGCTGCTATTTCATACATTGGGAGTTTTCCAGGCAGGTCCAAAAATATTCAGCAAGACTGGAGAGCCCATAGCCACGAGGGTGGCCACCAGCAGAGCTGCACAGGCAGCCCTGTCTGACAGCCCCTGGCTGCTGGTGCAGCCCTCTCCATGCACAGGCTTAGGATTGATATGAGCCCAGAGCCAAAAACAACCCAAATCAAATTTCCCAAATACAGTAGCAAGGCTTGTGTTCAAATCCACATATTCTTTTGTGCACATGTACAATACACTTGGTAAAAGCAATATAACTAAATAGCCAAGAACTAAATAATAATTACTCTGCAACTAGATTAACTAATAACTTGGAACTAAATAGCACCAGCAGAAGGCACCAGTAGAAGGCACCAATGCTTAAATCTGAAGAAAAACCAAGATTTTTAAAAACATGTTAATTGAAGATGTCCTGGGATCATGATCAGAGCAGATGGGCAGATCAAAGCCTTTGGCATTGCGTAGGATTTATAAGGACAAAGTACCAGAGGCAGCAAATGAAGGTCAGACATTTACCATTTTAATTAAAGGAAGTGGGTTTGAAGGGCACTGACCGAAGGAGGATGTGGGAATAACCATCCCATTAAAAATGGAAATGCCTTTTGCCAACATGCTTACTGCTGCATTTGTCACTGGGGTGAAGAACGAGCTGTGTGGAGTTTTCCATCTGAGGTGGGAAGGAGATGGGCCTGGAGATGCCCCGGGGCCAAGAGCCTCTCCCATGCCAGTGGGCTTGAGGCCGTTTCATGCCACATTGGTGAGGGCTGGAGAACCTTGGCACTCAGTGCTCAGGGCTGGTGAAGAAGCTCTTCCTCGAGAGCTCAGTGGGGTGAGCAGCTCCAGAGCAGCTCCAGCACAGAAAATGAGGTGAGAAGGGCAGGATGAGAGTGACCAAAGGCTGCAAATCCAGCTGCTTTCTAGGGACTCCATGGCTGGGCTGGTGCTGTCAGAGCAGTAACACACTGAGAGCACAGGGACTGCTGGCCCAGGCTCTCCTGATCCCAAACACTCCTTAAAGCTGTGACATGAGTGTTTGCTGTCCAACCTGTCCAAAGAAGTTTCCTTATTCACCAAAAACATCTCCGTCTTTCATACTTCCATTTACCCTCCTTAATTGCAGAATATTTCCAGCCTTTTTCTAGGCAAATACATCTCACACAGGATGGTTGTACTGTTCTCCTACTCCAAGAAATACCTTTCCAAAGCATGAGATGCAGGGAGAGGAAGGGATCAGTGCTTGCCTTCACTGCAGGCAGTCCCCCGTTGGAAATCTGCTGTCTCACACCAGCCTCTCCCAGGGGTTGGCTTTCAGGGATATTGAATCTCAGGGATGTGACTTTTCCCTTTGCTGCTTCAAGTTCTGTATTGTGCAGATCTGCAATATGAAAGACACCCCAAAATCCTTCCCAAACTGTTTGTTCCCCTGCTTCTTCGTTAGTAAGATGAATGGTTCAGCTCACTTTCAACCCCCAAGTGATTGCCCTTTTCCCTGAAATAACTGCTGATTTTATCTCTCATTTCCCTATACACCTACTCCCATATTTCTTTAAGTTTATCCCTGAAAGCCCCGAGTTTTTTGTGCTCACTTTTCATGGCCTGCAGCTTTTCTTTTAACATTAAGAGCATTGTTTCTGGCAAGACATTAAGGTGCTCATCTAATACCAACATAAAAGCTGTAAATAATACCCCATTTGCATTCATATTTTGATAGTCCCTCCATCTCTGCTGCAATGGTGTCTCTCCCTGTCTGCATCCCCTTGGCACAGGCTGTGTTCCTTCACCCAAGCTGGGATCACACCTTTCCTCTTTCTATCATGGGTTATTCAACCTGTGACAGTTGTCCATTCAGTACAGCAACAGAGGATATTCCTTCACTTGGACTTCAGCCTCTCTTCTTCATTTTCAAAAATCTCATCTCCTGGAGAAGATCATGGAGCTTTTGGCAACCTGCAAACTCCAAGATTGTTCCTCTTTCATTTTGCAGACTGCTATGAAAGGGTGCTGCTGGTCTCCAGCAGTGGCTTGTGTTCCTCCAACAGCTGTGCAGGACATTCAGCACCACTCTGAGTTAACTGCAAGGTTTAAACGCACCAAATGCATTTCAGCCTGGCTCTGTGTCCACAAACACCCACCAAGAGGAGCATTGCCTGGATATCTTCAGCTGCAGACAACATCTCTGCTTCAGCAGAGCCTGGTCCTTTTCTCCCCACCTTGACTCAAGATCTGTCCTCTCCCAGGTTTCCACCACCTCCCACGTTCCAGCCTAGGATATGTCATGAGAGAAAAAATCTCAGTGTGCCTTTATTGCCGAGTTATAGGAAATGCTTTAAAGCAGGCAAAATCAGATCTCTGCCGGAGGGTGAAAAGGGATGAATGGAACGGCTTCAAAAAAACTTTGATTACCAGCTGATTTCATTAGGTCTTGTCCCCTTTTAGGTAAATCTCAGGACTTCAGCAACAAGACTTGGACTTTGAAGGTCAGGAATGGGATTAAGACCAGCCATAAAAATGAACAAAGCCCTCAAAAGTTATGTCCAGCACCATGTATCTTCCCAATTATCAGCTTCTTATGCTCTAGGGAGAAAAGATCACTCAGCTTTAGCTTCCTGCCTTCCTTGGGGAGATTGGTTGCATAACTCTCCTTTCTAGCACTTCTTAGTAGAGAGAGACATGAGTTAAAGAAATTAAATCATTCCCATTTTAGGACCAGTGAGATTTGCACCACCAGCAGTACACATCTGATGATATCCCATAGCTGCTCTAAATTTAATCTTGTAATTCAGAGATTACAATTTAGAAATTCCTCCAACACTAAAACTCCCATTCATCACTTCCAAAACCATGGATGGTGTTTCCCAGGTTGCAAACTCTTCCTTCTTTGAGTCTGCAGTGTGCAGGGGAGGAAGGCAGAATAAAAGAAAAAACTTAATTTACTCTGTTATTACCATCTTACTTTCTGAGACTGGTTTTGGAGGTGGATCCCAACATCAGCCCTCAAGGCCCAGCCTTCCTGGAAGGTGCCTTGTTCACAGGCTCTGTGTGGCAGCAGCATGGCCATGAACACTTGCAGTGCACCCACATTATTCTTTGAACCCCAAAATGGAAACAGGTTGTGAACCCAGCACAGATCACACATGGTGAGTGATCGCTAACACTTGGTCCTTTGAATCCAAGTTTAACCTTACTTAGGTCAGTTTTGCTCTTTCTTTTTGTTCCTTTGGCATAAACAAGCTCACCTGGAGCAGCACAGCAACTCAGAGGTTCCCTCCCACCCACCTACCCTTTCTGTCCAGCTCAAAGACTCAGAGTACAGGGGAAGCTTTTGAGCTCTGCCACATCTCCACTCTTCACTCCTCTGCCCACACTCAGCCAGCACACAGCAGTGTTTAGGCAGACACCATGCCATGGGCACAGACAGGCTGACACTGAGCAGCTGAAGGGCTGGCAGAGCCACACAAAAATTCCCCAGAACCCCTACAAGCCATGCAGCCAGCAGAGCATAAAAGCCAAGGTGCAGAGCACTGCTCTGCACAGAGGCTCTCACCCCCAAGCAGGTCACAGGAGATTTAACACAAAGTTTTCCCCGTCATGAAAGAAGAATCATGTGCTCTTTATGTGGCAAGGAACACGCAGTGGAGGCAGCTCTTGCAGATTACTGTCACATTCACAACCTTTTCCAGAAACGGAGTCATGTGAAAACAAAGGGGCTAAAACCTTTTAAATTTATGGAAAGGAGTTGGGGTGTTTGGGGAATTGGATTTTGGGTTTTTTAAGTCAGAGTAAGAAAAAATAATTTGTTTTAATGATGGTTGTTTAGTGGGATTCCTGATCAAAGGCAGCAGTGTCTGTGCAGAAATCACTTATGAACATCAGGTCTCTCCAGCCCCCAAATTATGTTATTGCATTGGTGGAGTTTTCCTCAGGCTAAGCCTGCCAGTCCTTACCACATGAGCTGGCTGGCAGAGGCATGGTATGACTAACCTGGATCCAAACTCCTGGACTGGGACAAAGCAGGCAGATTGGTGCCAGCAGGGCCAGAGGAGGTCAAACAGTAGAGCTGGAGCACTTCTGGCCACTTGCTGTAAGAGTTGGGTTTTTTTTTCTGGGATAGTCTGATGGTCCTACAAGATTTAAAGGCCCTTTAGTTTGGCCTCTCATCAAAAAATGACTTAGTGGCAGATTTTGCCCAGTCTCCTGAATCTCCCCAGTCTCCTACAGACTCCCAAACATCCTCTAATACCTTTAAAATCAGGAAAATTAGTCATAAAATCCTACTCCTTCACAGTATTAAAAAGGAAGGGACAGCAGTTTCTGCCTCCAGCCCTTTGCTGGCCTCAGCTATTAATGCTCCTGCAAGCAGGAACAATGACTGGTGGAGCTGGGCAGGGATGGAGAGGGCCCTGGAGGATGACACTGACAGCAGCACATTCCAGGCTATGAGTACAGCACCATGAGGGCTTTCCAAAACAGGGACACCAAAAAGCTGCACCAAGGTGCCCCCATATTGCCCAGCAGCACCACTACTGTTACTTTTTTTTTTTTTCTTCTAATAGGAACAAAATTCATTCCATACCAACAGCCAAACTACATGCAGCTACCTCTGACACTGGTTAAAACCAGCCTTGTGGTGTTTTGAACATTTGCTTGGCATCTTCCTGAAGCACTTGACCTACATCTTCCTCCAATTCTTCCTTTTAGTTCGGCATATTCAAATTAAAAACTTAAGGGAGTTATTTGTTTTTCTGTGCTTAGCAGTTATACAAACCCTAATGATACAGAGAAAAGCCTCATAGATCCGTCCTGTGCTCAGCCCGTGACATCTGCCACATTAGTTATAAAGCAAATCCTCCTTTCCCTTTAGAGTAGCTCATGGGTTGGTGAGGCCCTTCTCTACTGCACTAGTCAGGCTGGAGAATTGACACTTAAATGGTCTCTGCAGGCTGTAGGAGCTAATGAGCATTTCCATTTGATTTGAGGAGGAAATATTTAAGCAGAGCTGGACACGTTTCATCACGTTTCTCCTCTGGACAGGGATGTTGTACCCAAGTACCCACTTACCACCAGCTCCTGGGCTGTCCCTTCTCCCCTCTACCCCAAAAACACCCAGCAAGCCAGGGAGGAGCAGGGCTTTGCAGCTCCAAGTAATGGATGGGGCACTGGAGACCCCTCCAGCTGCAGCAGCAGCAGGGGATGCTGTCTGTGATGATCACCCAGCACTGTTGCTCTTGTCAACCACTGCCCATCAGCAGAGCACACGGCTGCACCGTGGCAAAACCTGCTTCCCACATGCTGCACAGGAAGCAGCTCCTGGCAGACTCCCAGCCAGGAGCCTGCTGGTGCTCAGCCGTGGCTCCCAGTGCTGTTTACTCCGTTACAAGTAAGCAGTTTGCACTAATGGCATGCATGGCCTTAAAGAGCCATTAAGTGTTATAGCAGCATTTGGGCTAATTAGTAAAATCCACATCAGAAGGCGAAAGTTCCTGCTATCCTTCCTGTTTCATTATGAATACTAGATCAAGAAGTTAATGTCCAGCCTTTAAAAGGTGACCAACACCTAAACACCTTGGCAGCCTGGCCCCAAGCAGTTTGTGTGGGGCTGTGCAGTTCAGGGTCAGAGCCAGGATCCTTTCAGAAAGATATTTGCTGCAAGTTCTGGGTTTGTTCTTGCAGACACAAACCTCCTGTGACCTCAGTAGCAGCCCCATTTGCTGCTGTACAGAGAGGTGACCTCAGCAGGTGGCAGAACAGGGTCACAGAATCTAAGAAAATGAGATTTGATCTTCTGAGAAGTCCAACCCATTTCCACTGCTCAAACAGTGTGACTCAAAGCTCAGCCAGGGACAGAGGAGGGATTTAGAACAAGAAGGGCATGATCTTTTTAGGTATTTCTCCCAAGCTACTTCCCCAAGATTGAAATACCCGATACCACAAAAGCCATGAAGAGCCTTTAGGTACGATGGGAGAATGATTCCCATGAGAAGATCGTAGGTGTGGGCATTGCCCAGCCCAGACACGTCTTTTAGGTCAAGCAGTGGGTGTCATTGCCTGTCCAGTACAGGTATCCCATATTCATATTCAGCTGTGTGCATGGCAACTCTGCCGGTCCCATCAACTGACCACCCACGAGGAAAAGGTAAAGTCTTATCCCCAGCTCAGAGCGACACTTTTGGACCCTCCTCTCATATACAGAAGTGGCAGAGGGGAATTTGTGGAGTTTTTTTATGCAGACAGAAGCAGGAGGTTGGATTTAGCCAAGCAAGCACTTTGCTATGCCAAGAACATTTCATGTGAAATTGGTCCTGTTAGTTTGAACTCAAAGCACAGTGCAAGGGGTGTTGGTTTGGCAATGAACTCCTTGTCAAGTACTTAGTACTCAGAATCTTGGACAGGAGAGCAAATCTACAAACAGTTTCTTAAAGAAAAATATAAAATATCATTTTATTTTGATGTTTCAATAGTCTTTTTTCAAGAGAGATGATGCACTTGGAAATACAAACCCTTCAGAATTCTTTTTATACTTTGCAATTTGCTGGTTTGCAAGAAAATTCTGGTTCTGTTACCCAGAAAAACACATAAACATCTTTGTGCATCTTGACCACCTTGCCAGAGCATTGGAGTTTCCATGGTTGTTGGCATAGAATCAGCATTCCTAGGGAAGTTCTTCTGGAGATTCTGACATTGTGGTGATTACAGATTCAGTGGCCACACAGCCAGTTTGATCCTCATCCATGTACTCATTAAATCTTGTAGGTACAGCTGAACACTGGATAAAGCAGAGGAGGGGAATTGCTATAGTTTTAAGCAATTTTGCTTATGAAAGATTATTTCACAGGTATCCTTAAAACTGGAATTTAGGCAGTTCTCAATAAGACCTCTATAAATCCTCTGATTACTTGCTCTTTGCTGACTTTCTCACTGCCAATAATTATTGTGGTTTACCCGTCTCCCAGCAGAACCTTTCTTAGTTTCCTAATTAAAATTCCATTGTGGGCATCATCTAAGAACTTGCAATCCAGAAAACTCAGGCCATTGCACAAAACAGATCCAGCTCATCCTTAATGTAAGCCCATTGCAATGGAGTCAACAGCTACACCCAAAACCAAAGAGCCAAAGCCTGTGAATAGCTCCTGGGCTCCTCCAGCCTGCCTTTCTCCCACTGGGATTGCACTCTACCAAAACTCCCTGGGATTTGTAGCAATGTAGCTTTCAACAAACTAACCTGGGCTTTAAAGATCTTGTTTGAAGGGCACATCCTGATGTTTCAGCTGTGTTTTGCTTCTCCCCACCCTTAACTGCCACTCCACACACTGCACTAGTAAATGGTGGCATCCCCAGTGCTGAGTCCCACCAGCATCACAAGCCATGACCACCTCAAGCATCTCTTGGCTAAGTTTGACATATTTTGCTAGTTTAACCTTTCTTCTCCAACACCCCAAATATTTCTGCCCTTCTCACAAGGCTTAATTAGCTAAGGAAAAGCTCCAAACCCCAAATGATGCCCAAACCTGAGCACAGCCACTGATGAGGAATATGTAACATCATGTGGTAGTGGGTAATACCATGAACATGCCCATTTGTCTGGATAACTGAGATTCATTCCAAATTCATGCCTAACATGGAAACTAACACACCACCCTAATGCCAATTATTAGCTTCAAAGACAGCAGCACAGACTAATGCTGTAGACAGATAATATCAGACATCCCTATATTAAACAAACACAAATGATTTAATTTCATTTCAGATTCACCTGGAAAACTCTGGCTCTCCCATATTATTGTGCTGGTCCCCCCTGGGAATGGCATTAGCTGTGTTCACCCATCCTTGTTCCATCCCAGATGTCATTGCTGTCCATTTGCAAACGTGGGCTGGTGGCACCACGCCTTGACCAACAGTCAAAGCTGTCAGTGCAATATATTCTAATAGCAGTTCCTGACTCTATTAAGAAAAGTTAATCATTAATTTCAGAGATTTAAAACCCCAAACCAGTCTCTCACCCAAGTTACAGTGGGTTCTCATCTGATTCTGTATTAGTAACATGAGCATCAAAGAAGTTTGAAGTGATTTGGGCAGTAAAGTTGCAAGGTATCTTCTGGTTCAATCCAGTTTTAACCAGGCATTTTATTTTTTTGTTTAGGAGCATTTCAGTAGCTCTCAGAGAGTTTTAACTAGCTTGTTTCATGGAATAACAGGTTGCAACATGTGCTGGGTACCTTGTGGATGACAGGTAGTCTGTACTGACTAATTTGTGTAGGTCCTGTTGGAGAAACCACTCAGGTCAGTGGGAATTGTCCAAACTGAAGCCAGCTGTTAGTGCAAGCTTTTATATGGGCCTGGCTCTTTTCTAGATGTAACTCACATTTGCTCTACTTCCTGTCAGAGGACCAGATCTTCTCAACTACTTATGTTTCTTTCTATTCTGTGAACAAAATACCCAGGGAACTCAGTCCCGTGGTCAGTGTATGATGAGCTACTCAGGATGATGAGGAACCATGCTGGAGTCCTACATGAAGTCCTACTCCGTATGGATTATGTGGAAAAGCAAGAAGTACAGTGCAGTTAAAAGAGATTATCTACATAATGCCTATTTACTTTTCATTGCCAAGAATAAATTCCATGAATATTTTCGGTGCCTTTTCCAATGTTTCTGGCTTGTGTTCTTTACAAAGTCACTTTCAACACAATCTTGTGCATCTGTTTTCATTTATTAAAGAGTTTATTTCCTCATATGATAAAAACAAATCTGGCAGCTGAAATATCTGTGCAGAGCAATAGCAGTGCCAAGACATTATCAAGGCTTTTGCAGTTGAGGCTGATTTAGACCTGACAAAATATTCCACAACCTTTTCTCCTCTTTCTCAGCTAAAATTACATTGCAGCAGTTCCTGCAGCAACCAAAATCTGAGAACAGAGTTCAAATTCATGGGCAGCTCCAACAGGATGCAGGCAGAGGGGTAATACCTCCATAAACTCATGCATCAGCTATTCAGCTCCCCCATGCCAAAGCACTGGCTGTAGGAAACTCTCATGCTGTGGGGATGATGGGGATGAAAGCAATGCGGACCTGTAAAAACATTACAAGGTTACATATGAAGTGCTTGGAGTTTTGTTTATATTCTCTCCTGATGCATCCTGTAGAATTCTGTATGAGCCTTATTCATGCAATGGTTATAAAGCAAATAGATTCTTTATAGGCATGTTAACTTCCTACAATTCCCTCCAGTACTTGGATGTCAGAGGGACTCTCAGGGGTTGCAGTGCATGTTAGGAGTGGCTGAAATCTCTGGATGCTTCTTTTCACATGATATAAATCTTTAGCTCTAAGGGCTAACTTGGAGTGAAACTCACCATTGGACATTCAACACAAGGGCTGCATTTCAATTAAATGCCCCTCAATCTGTGAAAGGGCATTTAATTCTTGTGACTTTGGCAAAGCAGCAAATTTCACTCTGACAAAAGTAAAATCATCAGCTAAGGCACGTACAATATACCACCTAGACCAGCCCCTGGAATAATTGGGAAATATTTCCTGTCTTCTCCCAAACTGTGAAATTATATTTCCATGGCTTTCCATCAGTTACACAACCACTTACGTTGGTTTTGTCCATATATTTTTGTTGGAGTTTTTAGAGGACCCTCAAGGAACTACTTAGCCTTATCCCTTGGACTCATTCTAGAAGGGATGTGTACAAGGAATATTTTCATTATGGGGAGTTTTCTCTATAAGACCCCATGAAATGCCAAACCTAAATGTATAAAGCCACCACTGGGAATAGTCACCAAGAGAACAAATTGGAATTTCATATTTCGGGGTCAAAGGAAAATATTCCACATTTCCCAGGTGATAAAGTTGAACTTAATACCAGACACTGAAACTGAGAAATACCTGCTCCTGAAGAGGGAGCAGAAGCATATTGTGCAACACACATCCAGTGGGAAACAACAGGAATTACAGTCCAGAAACAGCCACAAACTGCTCAGAAATAAATCACTCACAGAACTGATTCAGGGGACACTATGGAATAAGGAATATCCTGCAAACAACTGCAAGGACCTTAGTCAGGCAGAGGCAGGAGCCTTCCCCTAGAGATGGAGAGCACAGCGTGGATCTGCCAGCCAGGGCACGCATTTCCTGGCCATGGCACCTCACCACAGGGCATGCTGGACCATGCTGGACCACACACAGCTGTGGCACAGCCTGCTCCTTCCTTGCAGCAAGAGCAAGGAGAGGAGGGAGGCAGCTGCCCATTTTCAGGCAGGTTTCAGTGTGAGCACAGACAAGCCCAAGCCCTGCCTCAGCACAGGGTCAAGCACTGCAGGGCTGTGCCCAGCCTTGCAGCCCCCTGGCTTGTGATCCTGTCCAGGACTGCTGCTGTCCTGTCAGCCCATTATCTTTCCTCCCTCCTCCTTTTTAATTTCACAGTGAATTGCTGGGAAATCTTTAAAATCCATCAACTCCATGCTGGTTATTTTTAAGCAAACAATTGGCAAAAAAGCTGTACTGCAGTTTAATTGGTAAGCCAGGATTTGATCATTATGAAATCCTATCTCTAAGTGTTGGGAGATGATTTTTTTCTCCTCCATTTCACAAATACTGTGACAATAAAGCTTTCTAAAGTCATAGAATAGTTTGTTGTGGAAGATACCTTTAAAGATTATCTCGCTCAGCTCCCTGCCATAGGCAGGGACACCTTCCAGGTTGCTGCAAGGCTCATCCAACCTCATCTTGTGGATCCACATCTTCCCTAGACAAGCTGTGCCAGGGCCTCACCACCCTCAAGAGGAAGAATTTGTTCCCAGCCTAACTCTGCCCTCTGTCAGTCTGAAGCCATTCCAGTTTGTTCTGCCACTCCACGCCCTTGTCCAAAGGCCCTCTCCTGCTCTCTTGGAGCCCCCTTGGGCACAGGATGGGCTCTGAGGTCTCCCTGGGGCCTTCTCTTCTCCAGACTGAACAATCCCAGCTTCTCCAGCCTGTCTCCAGAGCAGAGCTGCTCAAGCCCTCGGAGCACCTTTGTGTCCAGCAGATTCCCACATCCTTCTGATGCTGGGGGTCCCAAAGCTGGAAGCAGCACTGCAGGTGGGGTCTCAGGGGAACAGAGTGGAGGGGTACAATCACCTTTCTCAACCTGCTGGTCAAGTTTTTGATGCAACCCAGGGTACTGTTGCCTTTCCAGGCTGAAAAGGCATGCTCCCAGGTAATGTTCAGCATCTCAACTTCCAGAATATGACCAAAAAAGAGTTTTGTTTGATTTTCCTTATTTTTGAGTATTCAGAGATCAATGGGGAGAATAAATTGTGGTTTTCCTACTTGGGTTTTGGGGTTTTTTTGTTGTTTTGGGTTTTTTCCCTCCGTTCTGACTAATCTACAGAGTACCACTACACACACCATTGTCCGTGATCCAAACTTGAAAGTCCTATTTCTGCCAGCCCCAGAAAGAAGCTCCTTATAACAACCAGCTGAAAGTATGTCACAGCAAAGTGCATCTCTTAACACATCTTTTGACAGAAAGGTTTGTTATGTGAACTCCAAAGCATTTTGCCTTCACAGATCTCAGCAGGAGTCACCTTATTTTTGTTTTCACATCATAAAGTTCTGCCAATTATTTTTAAACAGAAAATGAGCCCAATTAGGAGAATGAGAAAGGAGGAACCCAAAGACTGACACATATGAGTTTGACCCATGCTGTCAGAACTTGCATTTAATGGTTGAGGTCCATTACCCGTTTGTGCAAGTCCTGACCAAGCCCTTTGTGCTCCAGCTCTCCCAGAGAGGTGCCCTGGCTCTGTGGTAATAACAGCTCAGCTGAAAGCGAGCCAAAGCCCCAAACTTCCTTTCACAAAAGATGCAAAAACAGATTCTACAGAACACCTGTGTAAAACATTATACCCCTTTTGCTTCGCTTTTCTCATGGGGCATGAAGTCAAAATTTAAATCTTTGTTTCTCCATAGATGAATTCACAATGCACCAGTTGGAAGACTCACAAACTCAGAAGCAAGTGCCAGAGTAGGCATCCAGTTGCTCTTTTGGACAAAGTCAGCAGAAGGAGTTAGTGGATCTTTCCCTGTGCACCAGACATGGTTTATTACACTGAGCTTAAAGGATGGCTGCAGAGAGACATCAAAGCCCAAACATTATGCAGAGACATTAGCTGAAGGTTTATCATACCTGTCATGGGATGCAAAACCATGTTCCTGTGGTCAGTGGAGACCTCATGACCACTCTCAAGAGCTGACCACAGAATCCTGGTCAAATACCAATAGCTAATTACATTTTGGCTTTAAGCACCCGCTGCTGTGTGAACCAACCAAGGAAATCTCTGGTGTTGGGTCCGGAGAGTCCTTCCAAACCTCACTGCACTTGGCTTTCAGTGAGCAATGGTGCAAGGGGCAGGGATCAGAATTTATGAGATGATTACCAGCAATTTAGGTATTTAAGGCAACCTGTAGCTAGGTTTGGCCCTCCCAGGAGCAAAGCTGCAATGGAGGGGGAGTCTTATGGATTTTGTGGAAATATTAGGGGGGACATGCCTCAAATGCTGGGTAAGCATGAGCTCCCCTTCTGCACAACACCAGCAGCACTCAGGATCACTCCTGTAGATAAACTGGCCTCTGTTTGCTGCCTTTTAATCAGGACTTGGCTCACCAAATATTTTGATTGGCAATACCCTAGAAATAGGTTTCCTGAATACAATCACTTTCTTTTTTAAAGTGAGTCAATAAAGGGAAAATGAACAGTGAGTTGTTCCTTTGAAGCTGAGATTTTGAGGTGAATAAATATGAATGTGCTATCAATGCTGTTAAGACACATTCCTCCCAAATACCATAGCAACATTATAAAAAAAAAAAGGCCATTTTCAAGGTCCCCAAGCACAGGTCTCATCCCCTCCCCACACAGATGCACAATGCCTTTCCCAGGGCAGGACAGGAGACAGGAGGTGCCCCAGGGCAGCCAACAGCTTTACCATGGACTTCCACCTAACATGCTGCAAAACCTCAGCATTAACAGCACAATACAAAGTTAGTTAACACCAATACTCTTCCTATATTTGCACACATTCCAGTGCAGCTGATGCGAAATTAATGTATAATCCAGTAAGAAGAACTGGCATTTACTGGTTTGGGCCATTCTTAAAATAAACTTCCAATAACAAATCCAGCCCTGGCTCCAGGATGACATCAGTAACACCATGAAAGCCCTGTAAGTCATATATACTATATAGCCATAAATTCATAATAGTTCAGCTTTTATACCTGAATTCAAATTTTGACCAGAACTCACACAATTCTTACAGCAGTTTGTATCAAATGATCGTAGAAGGAGCAGTAGGGATCTCCAAAGAAGCTATCTGCTGCTTCACTGTGCTTCATTAGCTCCAAGCTGCAGCCAAGAGCAAAATAACAAAAAAAACCCCAACAGTTAGCCTAATTGGCTGAAAAGCAGTCATTTTCATTTTCTGTTCTTTGTGAGGTTTATGCTCCTGTGTTTTCTGATGTGGTTGCCTTCATTTTTCTTAGACCAGCTCCTCATTTGCTCTCTCCCCTGCTCACAGAGCACTTGTGAACTGGAGAGGCAGACAGGGAAAAGCCTCTTTTAAATTAAAATATAGGAAACTGAAAAATCACATAAGTGTTGTTCAGTGCTATGGATGAGACATGAGCAGTGGCATTATTTCAGGTTGCTGGGCTATTCTAAACCAAACCAGGGCAGCCCCTGATGGCATTTCATGGGGGGATGAGACTCTCCCCAGGGTGATCCACTCTTATCAGCTTTGCTTGCATAAAGCCAAGACCTTTCAGCGGTTGCACTGGTGTTGTTGGTAGGAAAAGTTACAGAGTGAAGCCCGAGTGGCTTTCCATTTTCTGAAGGTGTCTCCTACACTGAGCTGCACACCCAAGGATGCACATCCAGGGCTGCTGCAGAGCAGGGGGGCTGCAGGGGCTCTGCTGAGACTGCTAGATAACCCATACTACACAGAAGAGTCCAATTTTGCCTTTTTCCTCACTATTTTTGTGACTCTTTCCTCTCTTAAGCAAGAAGGTGCCTTGCAAGCAGCTCAGCTCCCCAGGGCTTTGCATGGTGTCTGTGGGAAAGGCAGAGACAGATGGATCCACCAGCTCAGGCTTTGCTTTCACAATGGAACTTATGGACGGATTCCTTGATGATGCACATGCTGTGGCCCACCAGTGACTCACAACCAAGGAAAACTCAAACCAAAGCTGCACATGGGGGAAGAAAAGCCTTAAAGTTACATTATTATGCATAGTGAGCGGATCTATAGTGCTGAAAATCATTTCCGAGAAACCCACAATGCCAGGCAGAGTGCCCAACCCTCTTCCTGCTTATTGTGCCTTCTCAGCCTCAGTAATGGGAAATTTCTGCTTTGATTAATGGGTCCATGGCTTGTTTTTCTCCATGGAAACAACCCCTCTAAAATCAAGGCATCATCACACAAGTGGTGCCACCCTCCAGCTCTTGCATGGGAGCAGCTCTGAACACACCAGCCCCCTTCTGGGACATCACAGCCCACTAGGGGCTTCAAGGACACAACAAGGGAGGGAAGTGCAGGATAAACACACAATATTGCTCATCTTCATTTTTTTAGCATTAGACAGAAAAGCAAGAACTCAGCTTTGGTCCTGACATGAAAATGTTTCACACGTGGAGGGATGGCACAGAGACCTGAGCAGTGAGCAGGGCATGTCTTCACTCCACATTTCCTTTGTAAACTGAACCAAAACACTAACTAACATAACCATGGCTGTATGACTGACATACACACACCTCCTGATGTATTATTGCCAGTGACTGTATTTTACCTAGTCACAACATCTCCACTTTGCAATAGCCTGAGTGTTCAAGAGATCCACAAAAGGATCTCTTTTCCTCCTGCACTCAAACACCTCTAAACACAACCCTCCAGTTAAAAGCTTTCAGGTGGGGTGGCAGCTTTATCCGGCAGATTTTCCTCTGCTCCAGCTTGGGAGCAGCTCGGTCTGGTTCAACCAGGTTTTACCTTGCCAGCTGGCAAAGCCATGGTGATAAGGGGAGGAATGAATGACCACGGGCACAGCCTGCAGCAGGATAATGCACGAGCTGCCCCGCAAAGCAGGAGCGAGTTCCACTAGGTGGTGACAGTGCCCGCAGAAATCAAACAGCCTCTCTAGGGAGAGAGCCCCATCTCCAGTGCCAGGGCGCTGGGAACGTGCGCTGGAATTAATGGTTAGCGCTTCTTGTTTGTGAGGAATGGCAGCTAATGAGGGTGGTGTTGTGGGCGAGACCACCACACTGATAAACAGAAAAGTGGATGAATTCACCTGCTTGGTGTGAGTGTGAAATGAGCTCTTTCTGCAACATCAATAGAAGTAGATAAATTCTGTTTATCATTTCCCCACGCCCTCTTCCTCACACCTCCAGTTCCCTCAGGCTGGCATCAAGTAAAATCTGGGCTGTGGGATCTCCGTGACATTCCCAAATGGAGCTGATCAGACTTCCATGGAGTCACTCTTCCATGGAGTGACTCCAGTTGCTCTGCCCCTTGTGCCAGCACAGGAGGAGCCAAGATGATGGTTTACAGCACATCAAAGCAACACCTCAGCAGCTTTGTGGCAGTCCACTAAATAATCTGGAATTCAGTAAAAACGGGTGGTTACAGATAACCCCTAAAATCTATAAGTGCTGATAAGCAGGAATTGGATTGTACCTGGTTGCCTTGGTTTTTCCTGTGCAAATACTTGTGTGAGTGATGTTTCATCCTGCAAAAGGCTTTTCTGCCACCTTCCTGAAATCAGAGTTGTATGAGAATGAACAGGTTCACTTACCGATTTCATCTTAAAGTGTGACACATCATCAGATACTGGATTTTTCTTTCATTTTTTATTAATCACCTAAAGGACACATTCAAGAAAATGTAAAATTTTCAATAAATGGCAGCAGAGGAGAAGCTTTTTCCTGGCATTTAATTATCTTTGTCATCTCAAAATGAAATCAAGAGCTCATTTACATCTGGTTGTCTTGTTACTGTGCTCTAGAACATGAGAAGGAGCCCAACTTGAAAAAACCCTATAATACCCAGATTCTTCAAAAATCCTTGTGCATGTTGTGACCTGCTCTTTATAAGACTTGTTCTCCCTCTTGACTTGCTTCAGAGCAGCATTTAGCAAAGCTAAAGTGATCCCATCATCACCACAGAGCAGACAACAAATCCAATGGGTTTTCTTCTGTTAAATATATCCATGGCATGATGAGAAGAGGGGACTGTCTGGAAAGAACAGAGAAGTTAGAGAAACAGTGTTAATATTTGCAAAAGTACAGGAAAATTAATGTTATTTCAGAGATGGAAAGACAAAAAAAATTCCTTGTGGGTACTTCTGAAAAAGAGGAGGGTTACTGATATGTAATTAATATCTGACTTGGGGCTTTGTTTAGCTCCTTCTTAATCCAGCAAAATGTTCTCCTCTGTCCCAAAGTGCAGCCCCATCAGTCAGACCATGGAGCACTGCAGGCCAGGGCTCTGCACTCAGGGAGACAAGAGGGAATGCAGGTGGGCTGTGCTGAGCCTCAGACCAGTGCAAATCAGAGCAAATCAAATCCCATCATTCACACCACCACCATAAATCAGAGTCCTGTACTCACGGCAGAATGGGATGCAAAGGAAGTGTGGCAAGTGTTCCTGCAGTGATGGAGCATTCTGAGGATCACAGAATCGTTTAGGTTGGAAAGGCTTTCTAAGATAATCAAATCCAAACATTAACCCAACACTGCCAAGCCCAGCACTGAACCATGTCCCCAGGTGCCACACAAACACCTTTATAATCCCTCCACAGATGGTGACTCCAGCACTGCCCTGGACAGCCTCTGCCATGGCTTGGCCACCCTTTCAGTCAACAAATTTGCTTTAATATCCAATCCAAACCTTCCCCTTGAAGACTTGAGGCCATTTCCTCTTGTCCTATTGCTTATTCCCTGGAGAGAGCTTGACCCTGCCCGGCTCCAGCCTCCCTCCAGGGAGTTGTGCAGAGTGAGGAGGTGCCCCTGGGAGCCCCCCTTTTCTGCAGGCTGGGCTCCTCCAGCTCCCTCAGCTGCTCCTGCTCCAGACCCTTCCCCAGCTCCATTGCCCTTCTCTGGACATGCTCCAGCCCCTCACTGTTGAATTTGGTGATCTTAAATGTGGTACTTTCCAACCTTAACAATTCTTATTCCACAAATGTCTTTCTTGTAGTGAGGGGCCCTACTTCCCAGCAAAAAAGCATTTACAAAACCACGATTCAAGAGCGTAGAAAGGAAAATATATCTTCTCTGACTTGGCAAACAGCTGTCAAGTGCATCTGCAGAGCATTTTCACCTTTTCTTCATGAGTGATGCTAAAACAGATTAGTTAGTACTTAGCCCCAAATGTGTGTTTTGTCAAGCCGAGTTCTTATATGGGAACACACACACAGATGTCAGCACAAACTGAGATATTCCCACTGCAAATCCCCTTTGCTTAATGATAGCACAAATTTTACTCATTTCTAAACAAAGTCTCCTCTCTTTATTCAAAAATCACTCATTTCTAAATGGAAAAAAAAAAAGAAAAAAAAGCCAGTGAATTTTTTAACCAAAAGAAATCAGGTTTCAATTTTACAGTGAGTGTGAAATACCCAGTTCTGTCTGTTTTCACTTTTATTAAACACTGCATTTATTTGCACAGCCCTTCTCTTACCCAGACTGGTAAGTGACTGGAAAATCAAGGGTTTGCCTCTTCCAAGGCCATGGAACCCCTGACAGCAGACACTGCCAATACCCCAGCCTAGCACTGGCTTCCTTCTCTGGAATGCCATGAACTCTCCTGAGGGCACAGCCACCTAGGGGACACCTGACATGGTGCATCCTTGCACAGGGATATAGGTGGTCCAGGGGAGACCCCAGGATGGAGCTGTCCTCAGCTGCCAGCATTCCTCTGGTGGAACCACAGACTCGGCTGTGGAGAGTATGGCTAAGAAAAAATACTATGCTAGAAGGTGAAAATAAGAAATATTTATTTTCAAAGATGTGCTCTGATTTTTTTCTCAGCTGTACAGGCATTTTCATGAAAACTGGAGACCAAAAGACCACTCATGTATGGAGCCACCTGGAAACAAAGGCAGCAGAGAACTTGAGACAGAAAAGGAAAATTGCTTTCCCCATGTTCCCATCATGGGCCATTGTCAGGGAAGGCAGGGGGTTCCCTGCTATGATACAGCTTTTGTGCCAGCTGTGGGCTGTGAGCTGAGAGCCAACATGCATCCCAAACCATGGGATTCTCTGAATCCACCCCCTTTTCTCACTGTGCTGCTTCTGCACAGCAGAAAGATGACCTTGACAAATCACCTGTTCGTGGAGGTGACACCCAACCTTGTCCACTGTCACAGCAAACATCAGTGGCTTTAAAACCTGATGGCAAAATAGCATTAGTACCAATTTACTGGTGGCTAATTGGTGCTTGAGGTCAAGGCTGCACCATCCCTCTTGGGGAAGCTGGGGTGGGAAAGAGCTGGTGTCCCCCCTTTGGCAGCCAAGCTCGGGGCCAAACACACACCTCATGGAGGCAACCAGAGATCTGGGGAAAATACCTTCAGTGTTTGAAAATTAAAGGCAGGGTGTCACAAGAGCAAGCAGGTGCTGTCAGCATGTGCAGCTCCTGTCCTGGTTCCCCAGCCAGAGCTGTGCTCTCAGCCCCAGAGCCCCCCGTGCCTCAGGTGTCAGGTGGGGACACACAAAGGGAGGGACACGCAGCCCATTCCTGCCACAGTGCAGTAACAGAACTGCTTGAAAACAAACTGCCTGTGGTTAGTGCAATGGAAAATACACAAGAACGTTCTTTTCCCCAGTGCACGCTTGCCCTGAGCCTGCTCCACAGCTGGTGCAGAGCTCCTCCTGTGCCCCACGCCTTCGGGTCCCAGAGTCCATCTGTGTGCATCCCCATGAACAAGGAGATTTCATGATCTTTATTCCAACCATTAATCCACCTCACCTATATCATGGTACACTCCAAAACTCCCTTTGGGACCACCTTGATGCTGAGCAGATGTAAGAGAAGCCTTGACCCCATATCAGTGAGAGCAAACACCTCTAGTTTGGAGAATACTGCTTTCCATCATGGTCCAAGGTCACCCACAACAACAAGAGGGGTTCAATGTTAGAACCAGCACCACAAAGATGACAAATACTTTTCCAGACTTATAAAAAACAAAAATCATTTAAATATTGCATCATATAAGCAACCTGATTCTCAAGCAGAGGCTCTTTAATCCTTCCCAGACCAGATGTGCAGTGGAAGATGACAAAGCAAAGAGACCACCAAATAAGTGTTTTCTACAGACACAGTTTATCTAGCTTTCACTGAAATAATCTGCTGTATCCCAGCAGTGAATGCTGCAAATTGACAATGATTTCCATGTTTCCCCGACTTTCTGGCATGCATATGGAAGTATGTTGCTATAAAACATAGGCAAGAATTTCAGACTAATTAAAGGGATTTTATCTGGTTAAAATCATATCTTTCTTTTTTCTTTTTTAACAGACATCTCCTTGCCTGTGTGTTCTAAATAGCATCCTAGATTATTAAAGTTTTACAAAGCTAATTTACATCATGCTGTTTATTTTTGCATGTCTCCCTGTATAGTCTAGTCAGCCCTACCTTTCTTCCCCAGAACTAGAAAGTGCAAATCAATGGCATTTTCAGACTCTCTCGCCCCAAAGCAGGAGACAGGATGGATCAGTGGTTAGGGCACTAGACAGAAATACAACTCCCTGCTGCCAACATCCCGTGGGATCCCGGGCAAGGCACTCACCGGCTCTTTGTCTCTCTTCCCCATCTGTAAAACACCACTTTCCTAACTCACAGGGCTGTCCCAAAGCACACAACATTGCTTTTGAGTGAGGTAATGAGGTGCAGACATAGCTCGTAGCCACCTCTGTGCCTGCCACTACTGTTTATCAAAAAAAAAGCTACAAAAGGACTGAAGGGAGCTGCCTGGTGTAATTGTAGGCAGGAATGAAGCTGTAGGTGAAACATCTGACTTTGAAGAAAGGAGATACATGAAAGTGTGCAAGGGCGCTTCAGTCCCCGGGGTGGAATGTAAATACAGCTTTCCCAGCAAACACTCTGCTCCGAAATTGGAGTAACTTCATTCAGGTATAAATGCTGTGCTTTAAATAGCACAGCCGTGCCTTATCTGCTTATCTCGGCTATTAAGGAACCCTTTGTTTTCAGCAGATTGCCACTGGCCTGAGTGAGGAGCTTGTGACTCCTGTGGTGGGTATTAACCAGAACAGGATTCTGCACAGCAGCCAGGCATGGTTGGTTTTGCCTGGTGAAATCCTCACACATTGCAGACAGCCTGGCCAGGTGGCTGGAGCTGCACAGAGCAAAGTGTAGGGGTAGAAGAAGAAGGCAGGACCTTCTTGTTCCCCTCTACATGCCAGCCTGACATCTTAGAGGTTATTTATGGCCTTGAAGACGAGAAGCACCTTCCAAAAGTCCCAAGTCATCCCTTAAAAAGGGCATCCCAAGGCAGCTGACCCACCACAGGGCAGGCTGTGGTTTCTCACATGGATCTCTCCCTGCCCTGCTGCCCAGTGGAAAGCGGGCAGGTACCACAGCATCAGAGACAAGTCCTGATCCCACTCTCTGAGCTCTGTTGGAGGCTTAGGTGTCCCCAGTAAATCAATATTGTCACCTTATAAAGTCTAAGAAACCAAGCAAAGGTTCTGGAGCAGAATCTGTAAAACACTTTATTTAATTCAACCCATTGTTCCCTCTGTCTTCTGAACTGTAAAATACAATAGGAAGAGACACAAAAGGATATTGATATAGTTTCCCATTTCAAACAGATAAAATCCAACCCAGAGTCCAAACGAATTTCTGTCTAACAGATGATATAAACAAGTCTGGGGCACCAGGTTAGCTCCTTCTCTGATAAAGGCAGCATCAGTCAGCGCTGGCCCTGCTGCCATTCTGGGCAGACTGAAGGGGAAGGGAGCAGAGCTCACACTCACATCAGACCCCACAGGACTCACCTGGCAGAGCACCACCAGGCAGGTGGGCAGGCTGGGCCCAGGCAACTCCAGCATGCAATGGCCCTGGTGACAACATGAAATATAGTAACAAACAGATTTTACAGTGACTGAATTCCCAGAACTTGGCTGTGCAGGTAGGAGCCCAATTTACTGGCACATTGCAGGGAGTCAGGAGCTGCACTGCTCTTTGGGGCAGGATGTTGCATTCTCCACAGGCCCATTCAATCAGTTTCAAACCCTACATAAATACCAATGAACGTGTTCAGCAGAACTGCAGTGGATGCTGGGTTACAGGAGCTCCTAATGCATGTCCTAATCTCTAGCAATGGGAACCATTTGTTTTCTAAAGGTTACAGAGTGATCAGATCTCCTATTTGTAACAGAACCCTTCAAAAAGAACCAAATTTATCTGTTTTCTCCTAGAAACACAGGCTAGTAGGAATGACCTATCACTCAATTGCTAGTAAAATAAAAATACACACCACTGTACACACACTGCTAACAGCAACACCTACAATTGCTGGGGAAAGCCCAGTTTGCCCCAGAAGATTGGTTGGTTATAATTACTTCTATTTACCCAATTTCAGCTCATCATGCCCCTGTGTATGCAGGGATCAGCAGCACTTTCATGAAGACCCCTCTGGACATGGTGATGCACATGGAGCATTGAGGGGCCTTTGGGGAATGTGAGCACCAAGAACTGACCCATTCCACCAGTAACTCTGGTGACACTGGATGGCTCTGAGGATCAGCCCCTCCCTAGCCACCCTAGGCAGGGGAAGCCCAGCCAGGCACATCTGCAGGACCACACTCATCACCAGCATCCCCAGAGTCAGGATCAGCCCCAGGGAATCACGGGCAGTAAGTGCAGATCCCATGGATAACGCGGGGCACCAACCAAGTGGGCACATCAAGATATTTTTCAAAGCAGAAGGCAAATAATTAAAAGCTTGTAAATGCTCTAATACTCATTTCTGATAAGAGCTGCTAATTTGAACTGTGGATACTCATTTATTCAGCAGGATGTTTGCTACAGCATGACCTTAGCCATGTAACCCATGCCCATGTGTCTTCTCTGAATCAGGCTTCCAAGCAGCCCATACCTGGAATATTTTTTTTTTCACTGATGCTTCGTGAAACATTAAGAGTTAGAAAGAAAATTAGAAAGCAAATATTTCCTTTACTGAGCATAAATGATTCCTTTCTTCTTGCTACTGGTTTACAAGCATTTAAGGCAGAGGTGGATAGACAAAGCAGGAGGTGACAGCATTTCCAGGCCTGCAGCTGCTCAGTGGGAACACACAGAGCACCATTGCAGAGCTGTACAAATATCATTACAGTGTCATTTTTGATTGCAGATTTTATATAAAGTGCTTTGGCTCCTGAAACAACTACTGGAAAAATATATAGAATCAAATTCAATCATATGGGCAGAAATTATATTGAAAATATAGAAATAAAGATATAAAGCAGTGCAAATTACTGAAATGGTCTGCAAGAGTGACAGGTGGTTCCCAAAGGCTGTTTTAGCTTTTAACCTGGTATTCCTCAGGGCAGCTCAGGGGTACCCACTGTCACACATGCCTCTGCCATGGCTCACCACTGAGAAATTCTATGACACCTCTTTGCCTCTTCCTTGGGATCCTATAACCATCATTCCAGCATGTGTCACCCACAGTGAGTATTACTGCTAGTCATACTGTTATCCAGCTGTTTGCTTTGGGAGTTTTATTAAAAGTGGGGGAAAAAAGAGAGAACAATCATATTTAGCTTTATGGACACTTTCCTGTTACAAGACTTTTCCAGATGTTCTGCTCCTTGATGATGCAAGTCACACAAGCATGTTTTATCATTACATAAATACAAAGCAAGATGAAAGTCATGGAAATGCCCGTGTGTTCTTTTCTTAATGCAGCAGTATTTGAATTGGGTTTTTTTTGCATCTGTCAAGCATAAATCAAATGGGGAAAACAATCCTCAGAAGTCATCCATTCCTTCACAGAATCAGTGTTCTATGTCACAATTCGTCTTTGTCAAGAATTGTTCTCTACTATAAACTTCTACTTCCCACATTCATGGAGATGTTAAGGTAAATGTTATTAAAGCATTTCCAAGCCTGGACTGGAAAGTTCTGAAAGTTGGTGAAAGTTTCTACATTTATTAATCTGCATTATGAAATATTAAGTAATGAGTACTGTGTAAGGGGGGGATGCATGGCATCTGTAATTCCTAATTTCTATTCCCAGCAGTGCCAAAACATTAATGAGTGGCTGTGGCCAAGTCGCTGATCCAGCATGAGGGTTTTTTTGTATTTTCTGGAGACATGATAATTAATCATTAGTTTAGGTGTTCAGATGAAACTTCCTAATCAGTGAACACAAATAATTATTCAGTTTAAACTTTTCATTTGAGCCCTGGCAAGCAGGATATCGTATAAATGACAAACAGGCTGAAGTGATAAAAGTGTTACTGTGTAAGCACAAAATGCAGCGGTACCAGGAGAAAGAGCAGCCAGTTTTTTCTGACGTTTCCCAGGCAGAGCACGCTGACAGTGAGCCCTGGGCTGCGCATTACCTATATCCTGTATGAATGAATCCCTTTCTTGTGTGGTTGCTCAAAGCCAATGTGTCCGTTTCTACAGAAGCACCCACAGGATCACCGAAAACCACATATTCAGTTCTTGTTAATGTCAGCAATGACGTACCAGAGCACATACTTGTTTGTCCTGTAGAAATTGAGGACTTCCACGCTCGAGCATGAGCCTGCTGCCAAACGCCTGTTCAAATAGAAAAAAAAAAAAAAGAAGAAAAAAAGTTGTTGACATGAGAGGAAAAACCAGGTTTCCTGTTTGAACTCTGACAGGTACTGGAAGATATGAGTAACATCAAATCTTGGTCTGCTCTAAAGGCAGTCTGTGGTCAGGGGGTTCTCACATTTGTTTGTGTGGAACAGCTTTGAATTGTTTGCAGATACCGCGCAGAAGAAACTCAGAGATCCTTATCAGGGTACAGGGCCTGTTATGAAATATGTGCGTTTGTGAGTAGGTTACAGGAGATCAAAACGGCTCCAGATGAGATGCCTCACATGCTGTAAATGTGGTAGATGCTCCCGAGATACCTCCAAAAATACCACGTCGCAGCGTTGTCGAGTACAGGCAGTGGCCACCCTTCTTTCCATTTGTCACTCTGTGTCAGGCGAATGGAGTTTGGGGGATTTTTTTCCAGATCATTCTTTGGTTTTTTTTGTGTGTGCATGTCTGTCTGACTGTTCAAATTAAAAACTTTCCTTGGTTATGATTTTCACTAGCAGAACTACTCAAATGGTTTCTGAAGGGGAAACCTGCAGCAAGGACAGACAGGGGAGATTCTGTATGAGTGGTACAGAATATTCTCCAGCAGAAAGGAGGGTGAGTACACCTGGATGGGGATGTACCAGGCAGAGCTCTTGGTGAGCCAACAGGACAGGGCTGGACCATGGCACCCAGCCCAGCTCTGAGAGGGGCTGGTGAGAATTGTACCATTTGTGAGAGACTTCCCAAAGAGCTCTGCCAAACTGATCAGTCAAAACTGCAGCCAAAGCTCCATCTCTCTCACAGCACAGCCAAAGGGATACTGCTTCCTCCCATGTCAAGACTCAACTCCTAAATATTCCTCTTTCCTCACACCTTTGGGCAAAGTCTAACCAGCTGAGCAGACACTTTGCAGGAGCTCAGCCATCCCTGGACCTGAGCTTGCCCTCCAGCCCAGGACTCCAGGTGTGAAGGGCTCAAAGGCCCTGCTTGGTCCCATCCTTGTGACAGGCAGCTCTCCAAGTCAGCACTCATATCTGTGCTCAAACACTTGCAGTGCCTTCTCCATTTGACCACCCTAACACCACAATCCAGTGCCTTTGTATACAAAAAACTAAGCCTCAATTTCCCCCACACTCTAATGTAAAACACATCTTTCAAAAACTTTATTAAACTCTCCCAGAGCCCTCCTAAACCCAGGTTGTATCAGAGAACACAGCTCCGTGTCAGCTTAATGAGTATTTTAGAGCTGCTTCAGCTCATTTTGTTGAGGAAAGCTCTCCTCAAAACTGTGAATCACAAATTGATGGCATCAGAGCTCTTGTAGCCCGAACTGAGCTCACACAGGAGCTTCCAACAAAACCAGAGGCAATTCTGCATACACTCCCAAGGAAGGGAACACAGCTCTCCAGAAGGAACAACCTTCTGGGAGAACATTGACACCTTGATCCCTCACCAGGAAACCACCATGGTCCCTTCCAACCCAAACCATTCCACGATTCTATGATTTATTTTTACTTCATTTTTTCCAGCTCACGTGTGTGAGATGCTTCTACTGCAGTCAATGCCCACAGAAAGCAGGATTTCACTTTGCCATAGGCATGGCAGCAAATTGAAAATTAAAACCATTGAATCAAGGAGTAGAACAATTCCATAGAACAACTCCAGCCAGTTGTGGCTCAATAATGGGATTTATCTGGGCTAGCCACAAATCCACTTAGCTTGCAAAAGCCTTTCTTGAGCTACTTGTAGTAACTTCTAATAAGCTTGAAGCAGGAAAAAACCTACAAGTTCCTTACAAAGCTGATGCAGGGCTCAAACCCTCAGAGTACATAACTGGAGGATCAGAAACTCAGTAAATAATTATCCACTTAAAATACTGAGTCCTGTGTTTGTCTTCATTTCCAAGCCACAACCTTGTCAGATAAACTGATGCTTTTCTACACTAATTTTTGTAAACTTAGCAGAGTAGGAGTTTTTCCCCGTGACCCTGGATGGATTTTGCCAGCTGGGTTTTGAGTGCTGGTTCTGGCACAGAGGAAACAAATGCAATATTAGCAGTATGTTCCCAACGGTCTCACACTGAAATTCCCCTGGTTAACTCAATACCTGTGTTAAGAGCTTTCATGAACCACAGCTACAAATCCTCCTGGCAGCAAATCATTGACTATTTACTACTTATTTGATAATATCAAGATTAAACCATTAATTATTTTGTAGTAATTCATACCAGTGTCATTCCAAATGGACTTATATAATTAAAAGTACATAAGATGAAACCTAACTCTATCAAGAATAGGAAAAAGCCCGTAGAATCCTAACTACAAGTAACATTGAATTAATTCAGTATTACATGGTGACAGTGAAAAATATTTAAAAATGGGAACCCTGGTAGTTTATCTACAGCACTTTAGCATTATAAATTTACAAAAGTGATGAGTTTGTCTTAAATAATAATTGATAGATTTTTAAAATAACTTTTGAAGTAAAACTCTTTGAAATAAAACATTACAGGTCTTTGTTCCTTTGAGGCTCCAAATACTGATACAAATTATTACTTTGAAAGGGCTGTTCCCATCTACTCAGTCTTGTTTTAGCAAATAATAAGGCCAGGTATGCTCATATTCTTTGTATTTTTTCAATATAAATGGTAAATCAGGAAGATAATCAAATCTACCCAAGAGGTAATCTTAATTCAATTGTTAAACATAATTTCTGTTCATTATGTTCTTTTAGTTCCATTTTGATAAAGAATTTTCCCTTTTTAACTCTTCATGTTTAAATGCTGCTACCAAATATTTTCTTATTTAAATAAAATAACTACAAAAGTCCTCTTATCTTACTTAATTTTCTTCTTTTCAACATCTCCTTTTATTTTGGATTTTGAGAGAGCCAATAAGGCGCAAAAAAACTCTGCATACTCTGAGCAGAAGCTTTATTTCTTAAATCCAGACTTTCCTGGTAACAAACACACAATACAGTCCTGCTCTGAAAATCCCACTGTATCACTCAAATTCCAACTCTCAATACTGCCACACACTGTATGTGCCTCCAGCTCTGAATTAATATTCATTCATCACCATTATTATCTGATTTTATGTTATCAAATACAACATGCAGAGGCCAAGAAATGAAATCGTTTGTTGGCTTATTAAAAAGAAAAGAAAAATTTAAAAACATATTTTTAACAAAGCAGCTCCTTTTCAAAGTGCCAAAATCTTTTTATCTTTTTCTTTTCTTTTTTTTTTTAATTCTATACTTTCAGAATATCTAACCACAAGCATTTGAGCAAACTAGAGAAAAGAAACTGTTGGTAATGTTCTGCACGTTTCAAAAGGCAGCAGGATATACACACAGTTTATGTTTCTATCTATAGAGAGCTGCAGGCAAACATACAGTGGAACAAAGATAGACATCAAGATATATTTGTACCTGCTGCTTGTGTGCCTGCATGGAGATAGATCCTTAATGAGATAAGTAAACAATGGAAACTTTTAAAATTTGTAGTTTGAGTGTGCTCAGCTCTGTATTTCTCTCTTATCTCTTCAGTAATAATTTTTTATGTGCTTTCCATGAATTACAGCCAATCCCAAAGCATCCAGCACTGCTGGGAGTGCAGCTGTGGGCTCTGGGCCTGGCTTTGACCCGCACCAAAGCACAACCAAACATATAAAAGTGAAATAATTGTCTTTGATTCAAATATTTCTTTGGCCTTCTGGCAGAAAAATGATTTCTGAACCCCTGAGTGACGCAGCTGCAACGTGGAAGGTCCTGAGCAGAATTCAGTGGCACACTGCACATCTCACTGCTTGTGCCCATGGCTTTGTCTGCCCAGGGGACAGGCAGGGTTTGTGCCAATGCCCAGAGCCTGGCTGAACCTGCAGGCACCCTCCTCTGACCCAGCTAATGCTTCATTTACAGGTTAGAAAACACTGAGCACATGTTTGGGGGAAAGAGACTCCATCATCAGCTAGTGGGGATGAGTAAAGCCCTGGGGGTTCAGCAGGACTGTGATAACTCACAAACTCACACCAGACTCCATTCAGCCACAGGAACTGCTCCAGAAGTTGATGAGATCCACGTGCTCGTTCCCCAGCACTGCTGGAAGAGCCTTCAAGTGTCCCCAGAAACCAACTGCTGCTAGCAAACACAAAAGCAATTTGCTCCTTTTTTTATTAAGCTTTCTTTTCCCTTTTACTGGCAAGGAAGCAAAGGATATTTTAAAAAAATATTTAAGAGACCATGCATTATTTTCTAATAGCTATGACATTGTGTTTCAAAGCCCCATCCCTGCCCATTCTGTGTTAAATATTCATCCCAATACTTAAGCAATTTCAAAGAGGATATACATTTCTTTGCAATAAAACTATAAAAATTAATTAAGTGAAATAACCAAATCAAGTAAAATCCAGATGATGACTGACTAACTTTGTTTTCTTACAGAAATCCAGTGGCTTCAAGAATCTTCTCCTCTTCTCATGGTTAATAGAGTTGAGTTGTAAACTGATGGTTTCTTTCTTCATCTTGGTAAAAAAGAATTTAAAAGTACAACTTTGATAGCAAAAATTGTCTGTAAAACAGAAATTAAGCAATAGGCTGAAGGCTTTCCTAAATTTATCATTCCATTCTCCAGTAAACCTCCCCCTGGTGCCCAAAACCAGGAAGAACTGTGCCAGTAGGTTTGGGAAAGAACAAAAAAGAGGGAACACCAAAAAAGGGCCTGTGAACTGAAATACTGCAAAATCATTAAGGTAGCATAAGTTTAAAAAACATTTACCCTCCCTGCAGTCTTCCTGGGGGTTTAAAGCAGTACCCTGGAACATCAGTATTTCTTGGACATGTAAAATAGCCTCTGAGTGCAGGAGAAAATCTAACACACAGGCAGGTACACAAGAAGAAAGGTCAGATCCTCCAATATAACACACAGTTGTGTTTCGTCTTGTGCAAAATCCAGATTTTGAGTGTTTGTTAAGAATGAAAGTTCACACTCAGATGAGGCCGGCTTGGTACCTTCCATTTTATGTCTTTCTTCAAACTTCACAGGAGCTATAAAAGCTGCACGGATTTTGTGGCAATCCCTCAGTTCATTTTAGTCCAAGGTAGAGGGACAATAGAAAGGAAGAAAAAGAAAAATAAAGCCATGATTAATTAAAAAAACTTTTCTCTTAAAAGAAAAAGGTTACTCTCAGGTTACAAATGCCATTTTTCAGTTGATGAATTTCTCATTCCTAGTAAATGTTTCTGTGATTTTTTTTTTTTCACTTTCAAGGTCTGGGTTGTGTAAATGTTTTATTTTTGGCCACAACAGAGGCTGCATATAACACCTTAGTATGTTCCTGGGGCTCCTTTTGATGCCATTTCAGGATTTTCTATAGTAACACATTTTATGAATTTTACCTGCATCAATTTTATCCAGCCTAAGTGTGGCTGGTAAGCTTGAAAGTACTGCATGAAATGCAACGCTGGGAAATCACCATGGGATTTATTACCAGGTTTCCACACTAACTTTTCAGTAGCTGGGAATCCAGGCTAAGAGCAGTAATTTTGTCCCTTCAATACAATACAAGCCTGTAAGTGCCAGGAAAAAGCTTCCACTTCCCCAAACAAAACAAAAGAAAAGGCATAAATTAATGAGAGTCATCTACAAAGTGGGATTCTACAATCCTCCCCTAAGTGCTTTGTGAGTGTCAGGATGATTCCAGCTTTTTGGTTAAAATCCACACCACCCTCGTGCTCCAGGGTCCTACAGCTTCACATTTCAGCTTTCTGGTCATGATCCCTCTCCCAGACAATTTCTTTCTTGGGTATCTGGAGTTACATTGACCTTCTGCTCTCAACCTCAGCTCTCACCTGGCCACAGCCACTGAACCGAGCACCCAAACCCAGACCATGCCTTACCCATAACTTGCTATGTACAGCACAAGATTTCCCAGACAGTAATGTGCACATATATATGTGCATTAGCAAAAAAACTACTCTGAATGCAAACTTTCCTGAAGCCTTTGATGACAGCAATAGAAAGTGGGACTGCGAGTGCTGGTGCGACGCTGCTTACTTGCATTTCTCATTATTGTAACGAGCAGTCTACAGGCTCTGGAAACCAAGCAGCAGACAGAGACTTATTCTCCTGCAATTGCTACCTGCTGCTGATAAAACGTTACTGCACAGACAAATTCTGCCCTCAGACTTTATGTAAACACACGAACACTCGCAGGCTCACAAAAGGCACCAACAGCACCGCTTTTAGGAGTGATTAGAAGGACAAGGCAAAAGGCAGAGTAATTATCTGTCTGGGGAAAATGCTGCATTCAACCATCCTCATCACACAGCACCTTTAATTGAATGGCAGCAAAATGTGGGAGTAAAGAAGACAATGGGAAGGAATCTGCATGGCACTGGGTCCTAAACACAGCCAGAGCCTACGGTTCCATCATCCCCACTGCCCACGGAGCTGCTGCACTGAAAACAGTGATCAGATTTCACTGTGGAAACCATGATGTACTCTGTACACAGATAGGAGAAAGTAAATTTTCAAAACAGAAACCTTAAAAGGGTGCAGGATAGCACATACCACCTGGAGTTTCAGAAAGCCAAAAGTTTGGTTTAGTTTTTCTAAATTTGTTGTATTTCTGTTTTAGTTTTATTCTGTTCCACCTCCTCTTTCTCTCTTTCAAGTCCTGTGTTACCATAATTATTCAACTCAAAAGGGCTTTCTCTAAACATTTCCAAGCAACATGTGGAAGGCTGTCTTTCCAGAGCCCTAGAAGGTACTACAGAAATGTATTTTCCTCTCCCATCATAACAACCTTTCTAGCTCAACAGTATAGCTTTTCTTTGTGTCCCTCTTTAGCAGTCCTCCATATGGCCACGAGCTACCAGTCAGAGAGTTTCCATTGACTTCACCAAGCTTTGGTTCACACTTTCTGTTTGAAAGTTTTCTGCCCCTTCTTATCTTCAGATCCCTTTACCGCAGTGCTTCCTACCCACACAGAAACTGCTTGGTACAAGCTGGAAATCTTATGAGGCTGTGGCTCTCAGGCTGCTCCCAGTCCCCAGAGAAGGGAAAGTTTTAGCCCTCGGGGAGGGTCAGTAATTCCTGATCTGGACTGTCTATAAAAAAAAATTCAGCCGTAAAATAAGCCTCAGATTTGGTCATATTTAGACAAAACTGCTGGGGGTACTCAGCCACTTTTTGCCCTATAAAATCTTAGTGCTTCTTCATCATGGGTGTCAAAGCAGCTACCTCCATTCCCCTGGAGTGTCCATTCCTGGTATCCAGGCATAGCTAGAGAGCCAGTCAACACCTCATTATCATGTTGGTTCATCAAAGATCTTCAGGAAACTCAATTTCCAGATGACATAGATGTGGAAGCCTTTGCAAACACATCAGAGAACAAGAGGAAGAGCAGCATGATGTTTACAACAGAAGAAAAGATGGATGAAGTCCAATACGGATAGATATAAATGAAATTAATAAGCACAAATACACCCCTGCAGATATACCCTGTGAAATGGTAACACCAAACAGGTGTCAATAATTATTATTTGTTCCCCCCCCCCCCAAAAAAAAAATGCAGTATTTCTCATAGGATGCACAACAAAATGCAACAGCTGTGTTCTTTGTCACTGTGGTCTCTGCTGTGCCACCACCAAGCCATTTTGGGATTCAACTTCAGAAAGATTTGGAACAGTTGGAGAGAGTCCAAGAATACAAAATCCAAAGAGAAAAATTATCAGACAACCCAAATATATGGCCATGAGAGAGGACTAAGAAAATTGAGGTTGCTGAGCTCAGCGAATGGGCCTCCAGCAAGGGAATGACATGACCACAGTCTCTAAAAGACTTCCAAGCAAGAAAACATTTTACTGGGCATGTCCACAGAAAATTCAGTGAGGAGGATGGACTTAGACTCTGGCAAGAAAGATTCAGGTTAGACATCAAGAAAACCCTTTGAATGAGAGGAAAGCACTGGAATCAGCTGACTGGAGAGGCTGTGGAGCTCCCACATGGGAAGTAATTTAGAGCAGATTAAAGAGTTTTTCACCTGAATGATGAAGGCAGTTTTTCCTGTAGTGGTTCAGGGGATCGGCCAAAAGACGCGAGAAGTTCTGTCCCTGCTTATTAAACACCTAACTATGGTTAGATTCTCCAGGCAGATCAAAGTGAACACCAAACCAAGCACAAAGCAACTTCAGATCCACGGATTTTGCAATGATACAATTTTCTAGATTTTTTTAAACCCTCAACAACAGTTAGTGGCAAACCTTGCCCAGAAAGTCCACAGAGATGATGCAACTTCACTCTGCTGAGAGAGATCTGTGGTGGGAACAGGGAAGAATTCACCTTGATTGCTTTTCACTTCCAGTTCATGAGTTCTCTAGGAACAGGCTTGGCTTGTGTGAGGAGGATGGAGCACTTTTCCACAGCATGATCTACATGGCACACTTGGGCTGGGTTTTTGTGGGTTTTTTTGCAGTCTTTGTGTAACAACAATAGCAACAAAGGCACTGGCACAGCTCTCGGATCTTACATCATCCTGTTCCCATTCCCACCAACCTTCTGGCTGTCCTTACCCCATCCCACCACCTTCTGAGCTCCTCAACCAATATAATATCTGAGTATTGACAGAGACAATAAGGGATTTTCCCTTGTAGAGGTCATTTCTGAGATCAGCCTTTCCAAGCACTAGGAGACAGGAAGAAATTAAGTAGCAGAAAAATCAGTAACAATAATTGCCAACCAAGCAGCAGAATTGGACATTTCTTGAGCAAAACACTGCTGTCCCAGGAGCTCCTGCCTCACACCCCTATCCTTCCTTCCCTTATTCTTCTCAGAATTGGCCAAGGCAAAGGTAAACATCCAGCAGAACATCCTGCACTTCAAGCAGAAGCAGGACTTTGTAATCATAAACTTTGAGCCAAATCCACACGTTATGCTGATGATTTAAAGGAAGGTGTGGCCACCCATTTCATCCATGGTCTGAATTATTGTTCACACAAGCTGTGTGCATGAGGCTCACTTGGGTTATCCTCCCTTAACTGGGAGGATATTTACTTACACAATTATTCCATGTAGACTTACTGTTCAAGCTTTTTCTTTTGTTCTCTTAAAATTAACTTCTTTAAAAGATGTTAAATTAACAATACACTAAAATATATTTCTCTTGGGGCCTATTTCAAGAAATTAAATAGTTGGTGGTCATTAGATTTCATTACTAGTACTTAGTGTTTTAGAAGTTGGGGTTTGTTCTACGTATACAGATAATTTATCATAAAAAAGACTCCTAAACATGTATTTCTCCAAACTTGTCCATTACAGAATGAAATATGAATGTTGTATCAAAGAGGTTAAGGTAAAGTCAAGTCTCAAAATATTCTTACCCAAAACGAACTCCACTTGCAGACTTTAACTGCTTATTTTCTAGATGAATATAAAGGTCCTTAGAACAGCAACACAGGCTCATATACCACACCCAGACAGAAATCACAGTCACAGAATGGTTTGCATCAGAAGGGACCTCAAAGCCCATCTCATTCCATGCCCCCTGCCATGGGCAGAGACACCTTCCACTATCCCAGGTTGCTCCAAACTCCATCCAGCCTGGCCTTGAGCACTTCTGGGGTGAGGCAGCCACAGCTTCTCTGGGCACCCTGTGCCAGGGCCTCACCACCCTCACACAGAATTTCTTCCTAAGACCCAATCTACACTTACTGCATTTTATTTGAAGCCATTCCCCCTAGTCCTGTCACCACGTGTCACCGTAAGAAGTCCCTCTCCAGCACTGCATTCCATTACTGTCATGAGAAATACCATGGCAGCAGGAATCCCAGAGCACAGGAGATGGATGCTGCAAGCACAGATTCTGGTCTTCTGCACTCAGCAGATAATATTGACAGAGACTAAATTCTGATTTAAAAAGCAAGTTACATAACGAACAACTGTGTCTCAATATCCATTCCTGCCTGTAAAAAAAGCCAGGCAAGCAAAGATCTCAGGACTAGAGCAGCCCTCAGAAAAGGATTTTTGAGTCATGAGAAACAACTGTCCTCTTCCCTCATCAGTCATGTCTGCCATCAATGCTTTATTCTGGGTAGATATTTAACTGCAAGAAGCTTTTGATGTGCCATACCCCTGCTTACAGAGCATCTGGTTACATGTGGGACAAGGAACTCTCTGGTTGTGAAGCTTCCCTTAGGTAAGAGAGTGGGATCAGACAGGTCTGTACCCAAAACACAAGCTCCATGCATTGTGTGGATTTGGGAAGGGGAGAGAGTAATGGCAGAATGAGCCATTCACAACCCATCATAAAATAATATTTATAAATGGGAAGCTGTTCACAGCAGGGCTAGGAAAATAATGAAGAGCCTGAGGGAACAGGTGGTAGAGGGAAGATTAGAGGAATTACATATGTATATCTTTGACCAAAGGAAATGGTCAAGAAGGATCTGACAAGTACCTGCTTCACATGGAGGGGGAGAAGCAGGTGGGGTGGGATAGGATGGATATCTGGGGGCAATTACAGGAAACTTAATAAAGAGAAATTTAGACTCAACATGAGGAAAGAAAATCAAAGAATAAAATTAGAATATTAAGCACTTTGGGGGTAAAAGGTAATTTGCAGAAACTTCTTCACTGGAGAATTCAAAAGCCAGCACAATAAAGCACTAGCAAATATTCAGCAAGGAGAATCATCCTTTGTGAAGGAGGGAAATTGTCTTGGTGACCCACTAATGCTTTGCCAGCTGTAAGATCCAGTGCTCTACTTATACCTGACCACATCATGGGATGCAACGAGGTAAAACACCCTCGTTTTTAGGAGAATCTTTTCTTGATATGCCTGTTTCCACATGAGCTGTGTTTGATGCAGCTCCACAGACCCGGGCTTTTGTTGTGCTCCACGGCATGGCCACAGGGCCAGCAGGAGCTGAGCACCAAGGGTGTCAGCCTGAATGGCAGTCAGAGCAGGGAGAGCTGCCAGCGCTGCCCTCACCCCAAAAGGGTGAAACTCCAGAGCAGGGCATGCCATGAGGCTGCTCTCCTTGTTCCAGAGTTTACATCTACGACACAAACACCATGGTCTCACACCAACGTTTATTTCAGTAAACACTGGGAGAGCTTCCAAAGGCCTGTTGTAGGCAGTTATGAAAACCAACCATTGAGCCATTATATAAATGATCTTCCAGGCACTCATTATTATGGTTAGTGCTGGAAAATAACAAGACTTTGAGGGGCTTCCACAATAGCAGAGTCTTGTTTGTGATCCCAGAGGCTCTATTCAAGCACATCAGAACTAGTCTAAGCTCTGACTGCATTGTGAGACACTGTGGGGTTAAAACCATTATTGCATCAAGATTAAATACATCTGTTATGAAAAACTCCTCTGCTTTGCATACATGATTCAATAAAGACTCTTAGAAGGATAATTGCTTTGCCCAGGTTATTAACTGGAATTTTCTTACTCTTTTTTTATTACTCCTCAGAATAATTCTTAAGGTAAGCAACTCCTAATTGTGCAAGTATTACATTAAGTGGAATGCTCTATCCTGAGTGTCCATTCCTGGATATTATGTTCTATTACCAAAAGTCATCCTTGCATTAGGAAATTAATTTTATATTTCAATAAACTAGAGTTGACAACTCATCTATGAAAAACATTTAAAAAAAAAAAGTGGAAATTGTATTCCGAGTATCAGAGATTATGTTAAGGTGTGAATTAGGTTTGTACAAGATCATCTATGAAAAAACATTAAAAAAAAAAAAACTGGAAATTGTGTTCTGAGTATCAGACATTATGCTTAAGTTTGAATTAGGTTTGTACAAGATCTGAACTCGTTGAAAGCAGCACCTGAACCAGGGATTTGAGCTTTGCCCCTTCATCCTAAGCATCCCTAAGGAGCAGGGACGGCTCCTTAGCTCAGAGGTTAAACCACTTTGCAACTGTTGTCTCTCGGGAGAGGTGCTCTTTCTTGAAGGGTCCAAGATAAATAAACAGGAATAAGAGTTTTATCCCAGACTGGTGGTCACTTGAGCAGCCGCTGGAGCCCCGGTCCTGCCCAGCACAGCCCGGGGCCGGGCCGGGCAGCACCGGAGCGCTCCCGGGGCCGGGCCGGGCAGCACCGGAGCGCTCCCGGGGCAGGGCCGGGCAGCACCGGAGCGCTCCCGGGGCAGGGCCGGGCAGCACCGGAGCGCTCCCGGGGCCGGGCCGGGCAGCACCGGAGCGCACCGAGCGCGGCCGCCAGGCGGCGGTGCCGGGATGGCCGAGCGCGCGGAGAGAACGCGAGAGGCCGGGAGAGAGGGGGGGACACCGGGAATGGCGGAGGGAAACACCGGGAATGGTGGAGACAGACCCCGGGAATGATGGAGGGAAACACCGGGAATGATGAAGACAGACAACGGGAATGATGAAGGGAAACCGGGAATGGTGGAGACAGACCCCGGGAATGATGGAGGGAAACACCGGGAATGATGGAGACAGAAACCGGGAATGATGAAGGGAAACCGGGAATGGTGGAGACAGACCCCGGGAATGATGGAGGGAAACACCGGGAATGATGGAGACAGACACCGGGAATGGTGGAGGGGAACACCGGGAATGATGGAGGGAAACACCGGGAAAGATGGAAACAGACACCAGGAATGATGTTAACAGCGGGAATGATGGAAACGAACACCAGGAATGATGGAAACAGATATCGGGAGTGATGGAAACAAACACCGGGAATTATGGAATCACTGGGAATGATGGAAACACTGGAGGGATGGACACTGGGAATGATGGAAACAGCGGGAATTATGGGATCACCGGGAATGATGGGATGGCCAGGAATGATGGAAACACCTAAGGGATGGGAGCACATGGAATTATGGAAACAGTGGGAATGATGGAAAGAACGGGAATGATGGGATCACCGGAGGGATGGGAACACCAGGAATGATGGAAACACCAGGAGCAATGGGATCGCTGGGACCAGCACCCTGTCCAGAGAAAGTGCGGCTGTGCCAGCCCCGGAGGGACGCGAGCACAGGCTGGACGGGGCTTAGACCAGCTGGGCGTGTGGAAGGTGTCCGACTTCATGGCAGGGGGCTGGGATGAGATGGGCTTTAAGGGCCCTTCCAATAAAAATCATTCCACGATTTTAACCTAGCTCAGACCAGAGCCCTTGAAAGCCACATTACACTAATTATAGTTTTTCCTTAAAGGCTTGATCCAGGAGAATCATTGGAATATATTTACCGGAACAGGTAGTGGCAGTGTTCCTCTCTTCTCCAAAGAAGTATTCAGTTAGGACGTGGTTTAGGATTCCAGGAGCATAGGGCCTTACCTCTCCCCAGGTTCAGGGTTTCAGGAGCATAGGGCCTTACGTCTCCCCAGGTTCAGGGTTTCAGGAGCATAGGGCCACAGCTGCCCCCTCCATAAGCAGCATCCTGGCTCCCAAGCAGCAGCAACAAAAGACAACAAAAGGCTGTGCATAAATCCTGCTCCTGATGCTTTTCCCTTGTATGGAACAGTTCCAGACAGACTGGAGTGGAGAAAGGGAACAAGTATAGGATAAGACTCTTTTTATTCATGTTCATTCATCTTGGAGCTGTAGAGAAAGAACATCTCTCCCAAGGGACAATAGTTGAAAAGTGATTTAACCTCTGAACTACTCTGAAGGGCTCCAGCACCCTTCCCTGTGTTCAGGGAAAACTGCCATTTTGCAGAAAGCCTGATCTGTCACAATTGCTGTTGGAGAAGTCCTACAAGTCTCAGCCCTTCCACAGAGGCAGAACTTTGCCTGCTCTGCAAATCCAGCCAGGGCAGAGGTGTTAAATAACAGCCCCAGTGTCGCAACTCTCCTGTCCTTGCTCAACTGTCACCCAGCCTTAGAGACTTCTGAGCTTGCTGATGCTTCTCTTGTCAAACTTGACAAGAACTGTCCCAGAACTTGAACAGCACAAGGAAGTGTCCTGCAGGGCTCTCCAGAGTCCCATTTCTAACTCTTAAGAGTCTCTGGTTGAGTAGCCATAAGACAGATAACTGGAGATGCCACACTGGAAGCTCAGAGTGGCCACTAGTCAGCATTGCAGCCTCTGACAGAAAACACATTGTTTCTGCTATGTGGACAAACGGGTTGGACTAATTACCACATATAATCATTATTATTTATGCTCTACAGACATCAGAGTTTTGCCTTTAAACGAATTTATAGAGGGAGAAAAAGATCACGAAGCTGAATAATCCCTATAATTATATGCTTAAAAATCCTGAATGGAAGAAATTAGGGGACACAAAGGAACACATAAACTAATTATTCCTTGTTTTGCAGCTAACGTATTTCTATGGTAACCACTATAGTCTTCGAAGAAATGAAATTATTTTAAGTCACTTCATTGGAAATGTCACCCAGTTAAACCACAAAACAAAAATCTCTCAAATAAATCTAAAGATGAAGGAAGAAAGCATGTATTTTCCTAGCTGTGGATTATTAGAGGCATGAAACTGTAGTTTTATTAAAAACACTAAATAGGTTCCCTCTTACATGCTATGTGGGAGCTTGGTGAATATAAACACGGGCAAACAGGCACATATGAATGTGTGGGTACAGAAGAGAGAATTTCACCTCTTCTATACAGCACGTGTCAGTATGGCCAAGTGAACAGAGCACAAGAATGTATGGGTTTAATAGTTGCATTTTGTGCTTCTTTTTCTTATTACATTGAAAGCTTTCCCCTAATTCTTATAGAACCTCAGTTTTCCCTACACCCTTTTGCTAAATATTTATTTAAATGTGGAGTGTCCCAATTCTGCCTCTCCCATATGTGAAAACGTACATTAGGTAGGCAAGAAAGGCATACGGTTTTTGTAGACCCACAACACGTGAAAAGCAGTGTAGTATTTAATAAAGACCAAGTTTACACATTTTTTTCTCTTGAAATACAGCAAATTAATCAAAAGCATGCACTTAAAACCTAAACCAGCCTGTCACCAGCTTCATATTATTTAAGTTAGCTGAGGGGGTGCATTGCCAAAGGAATAATTCAATCAGAATGGCCCACAAAGCAGGCAGGCTCTGGCTCTGTGGGAGGTTCAGTTCTTCAGGCTGTGCGGAGCTTGTAGCCAAAAAAGTTCATGCACACATGGCTCACTCTTCTTTTGACCACACCACCAAAACCAGTGGCTTCCCCTATCACATCTGTGGCCATGCTGGCAGCTACAGATAAAGGAGTTAAATGAGCAGGCTCATATGAAGGGATCCTCAGGGTTCAGTTAGGAGGAAAGTCCCTGCAGTTGTAGCTGAGGAGCAGGGTTCAGAGTTTTTTCACAGAAGTCAGAATTCTCTTCCTCCCTTTCAGCTCTGCTTGGCACTTTTACTGTCACCTTCTCAGATGTCTGCCTGCCTACAGTGCTGTGACCAAAACAGGAACTTTACTGCAGAAAACTCAGTTGAGTGCTCTACATGATCTGCCTCTCTCTGCTTGGATGAACTGTCACAAAAAGAACACCAGGAAACTTTAGTGTCTCAGGCACTAAAAGGCTGCACAGTTCCCTTTTGTATTACTTGTTACAGAACAGCCATCATCAGCTTTACCATTTTTCTGGGATAGGTTTTTGCCACAGCTTTGCAAGGATATAAAGACATGGCACACATCCAGGCACAGTCCAGCAAGATTCATCCCTGCCTTTGGTTAAATAAGATTATTACTGTTCTTAATAATAGCAATAGCAGTTCCTATTAAAACATCCTGCTGGCTTTGGAGAACAGGTTTCTGTTTTCCTCAGGTTCTAATTTTAGAAGCTTCTGGGGACTATGTAAACATGTGAGCTGGAAACAAACAAAAGAACCATATAGATTATTTGCTGAAAGCTTGGGGTGGGTGGTCAGATCCAAATATCCTGCTGTACTGAAGTTACTGCCCTGGGCTTCCACAGAAGAGTGCAGCACAGGGGTGTCGTGGGTCTGGCTGGGCTACTGCTGAAAAGAGCAGCTTTCCCTTCTGCTTCATTGGGAAAAGGCAAATCTGGGATGGATAAAGATGTACTGAAAGGCACCAGCACTGGGCAAACACTCTAAGACAGGAAAAGGTAATGAGGGTATTCAGAGCCCTGTCCAGAACCTCATCCCAGTCAGGGAAACCCGCTCTGGTTTGATGCAAAGCTCCTCAGCCCTCTGTGCCAAGCTGGTTGTGGCCCTGTTCTGCATCTGCTCTGCCAAATCTTTGTGCCCACTGCTATGTTTAGAAAAAAAAAATATATAATGGTGAAATGTTCCTTTTTCATTTGTAGTAATAGCTTTCTTCAAAAGATAAAACAGCTTTTCACACACTAAAGTGGATCTCTAAAGTCAAGCTTGTTCACATCTCATTCTTCTTTTCATTAATCCAGAGGGAAATAAAAACCTACATGACAATTTGCATCACACTTCTGACAGACAGAAGATCTGAAATATCTTCATGAGTTAGGTGGTTTTGGATTTTGAGTCTACAAAGCATTTAAGCAGGAGCTTAATTTACTGTAGGTAAGTAGTATGTGGCTCCAGTGGGACTATGTATCTGATTAAAGAATAAATGTAATTGTCTCTCCAGATCAATGCCATAATTTACTCTTCATTGAGTATCAGATGGATCTTTATTGTCTCTTCAATAAACTCATGCAGTGCAAAACACTAAGTGATGCAACTTATGAAACCAAGCACACACTACTGGAAATCTATGCCCAGATATATATAAACATTGCTCTTTAAGCATCTAATTTCTATTACATTTCCTAGTCAAATAAAATCCTTACCTTTTTTTTCTCAGAATTGTATACAAAGAGCTCATAAAAGCAAGCCTCATCTTGTCCAACAAAGTCTTGACAAATTTCAGACACACACAAAAAAAAAAAATCCTACTCCAAAAAACCAAAACCAAAAACAAAACAAATAAATAAAACCAAGCAAAGAAAACCACTCACTTTTCAGGTCAGACCCTATAACAGGGACAAATTTTCAAGACCATGGAGAATTACTTAAGGTATTTAAAAGAATACAAGAATTTTGTAAGCCAGCTATAGCACATAAAATTAGATATTGGGGTTGCTTTTGTTGATAGTTGGAGCTTTGAACACGTGTTCCTTTATCTGCACTTCAGGGACCCTTATTCACTCAGCTCTGAAAGTTAACACATCCATCAGAGGAATGATTTAATGGCCTTCACAGCCAACAGTGACCCTGCAGGAAGAATAAATGAGTATGTGTTGTTAGCTGAAGGCGAAGGCATGTTTTGCACACATGATGTCACTCTTGCAACTCAGGAAGAACTAATTGCTTGGCTTGTTGTAAAGTCTCCTACTCGTTGGGTTCCCTTGCAAATTATAGTCGTCTGGAGAGCTGCAGCATGTCATCAGCACACAACAATGTTGTCTGAAGCGTAATTAATATCTGTCTTTCTTTTCAAGTTCCTTATTTACCCTCTTTCCCCCATGACAAATATGTTAATGACCTCTCCAAAACCCACAAGTTGTCATTTTCAAAGAGCCCCTGTCTTTCTGCCTTGAGCTGAACACTTTAGATTAAATCACGGTGAGGCTGTTCTTGCCCCCATTAAAGCTATTGAGGGTTTTGTCAGTGACTTCAGTGTAAGCAAACTCTCACAGTCTGTAATGGGAGTGGGACCACAGACCTATTTTGCTTTGCACCTTCAGCTAGAGGAAAAAAAACAACCAACATACCAAACAAACAATAGGCAGGGATTGCCTTAGCATTTCACAGGATCTGGGGTTTGAATCAAGAGTCCAGAGCAGCATAAGGATCATCAGACCATCCAGCCTCATGGGCTGAGAAGTTTTGGTTGGGTTACAGGGTCACAAAAGGCCACTGGTTTTGCCTTTGTCTTAGATTTTGGGAATGAGTTTTATATTTTTGGGGTTATTTTCAGCAATATTGACTGCTTACCTAATTCTCTGTTAGTACTTAAGTAAGGCTGAAATATGCCCAGAGTTTAATACAGTTGCATGTGAAAATAAACATATAGAAGATTTAGTCAGTGACAGCAATAAATGTATTGGTAGCCCAGACCATTACTGGGGAACATTTTGACACCAGCTCATGAAGTACTGCTCACACTCATAAGGGGCTTGGATAATTCTGAATGTGTGTCCACTTTTTGGTGTGTGACTTTACAAATGAGTCAGGTTTACAAATAATAAATGCATTTACACTAAAACCAGAAACAGGATCTTATATATTCAATTACCCACATCTCTATTCTATTTTTCTTTTTCATTAAAAAAATCCCCTGATTAAATCATCTACCATACAACAGAAAACTCCATACAACACAGAAAAAAGTCCTATTTCAACTAGTACTTAGCTGTTAATTTCAGATGTGAATAAAGGATTTCCGATTCCAAGAGTTAAGCACATGGCAAGTCCCCATACTGCTTTTATCAAGTTTTCACATGTTTCTATCCCACCCAAGTTAGCAAGGTAGAACTTCTGGAATTCTTAGTGTATTACTGATATGAATGTACTTGCAGGTAGGAACTTCAAGATATGTTATAAATTTCTTCTTCTTTTGCACATAGAGCTGAAAAATAGAGGCTCAGACCCCCTTTTTCTATTGCAAAACACTTGCTATAACCAGCTTTCAGCTGAAGTGCCCCTCTTCTGTTGATCTAGAACTTTGCAGATCTCTGATGACCATGACTGGAAGCAGATACTCATCTCTAATTCCAGCTCTGCCTCAGTGGTGAAGCACATGAGGATGAGCACTGTCCCCAAGGGGCACTGCAAGGTCTGTGCACTGCCGTGGTCTCAGCTAAGGAGGGGCAAATTTTATCTTGACTGGAGCACCTTTTCCCAGCACCTTTCCCCAGTCAGGAGCACTATACCATCCTATGAGGTTGCCAGTGAGAGCACCGAGGTCACTGTTCCAAGAAGGATTTGAAACCCCAGACTATCTTGTAAGCATAAAATACAGAGAGCCCACACCTCCCCCACTGCTGCAGGCTGTGATATAGACCCTCAGTCCTGCTAAGGGGAAGGAAACCCAAGGTCTGTGAGCACTAAAGTACAATATTCTAAAAGCCACCTGCCATTTACATTTGAAAAAAATATTTTCTGTTACATAGGCAGAGCAGCATAAAGCAAGCACAGTATATAAACATTGCTGAATGACAGGCAAAATCCATTTCAGCAGAATGCTTATTTTCAATGATTTTCAATGATGACCTATATTGATTCTCATTCCATCATGGTTTAATGTGTTTCTTCAGCATTATGTAAAAACCCTCCTACATTCATCATTTAATAACGATAACCCCCACTGCATTTAAAAGCATGCATAAGTTTATAAAGTCTGCCAGACAAGCCCAGTGGATTTTAATGATCTTCTCTCCTAGCAATAAATGGAGAGCTCATAGAATAGGGGCTGTGATTCAGGATTCTTGGGTTCTGGTCTTCATTTTGCAATACTCTTGCTGCCAAACTACGCTTGACACCTCTGTGCCTCAGCTTGCCTGGTTCATAAATGGGCCCAGCAACACCTGTCACACGCTGTTAAAAGGTTGAGTTAATTGCTGCTCATAAATCATATTGAGAGCACTGGAAAAGAGAAATATATATATATGCAAAGCAGGAGCGATGTTGTAATAGAATTGCATTGCTTTCAGATACACTGTTTAAAATTAAATTCTTGGAGATTCAGACCTCTAGTATCGCTTTACTACCCATTAGCATTAAAGATTGCTTCCAGAACATTCAAAACCTGCCTACAATGTTTGTGAAATTCAAGACAACATTACTATGACACTCACAGGGGAGGACACTGGAACAGGAACAATTTTCCCTATCCATCTCCTACTGGTGTGGAGTGAGTTTTGCATTCATTCCAAGGGCCATGGGACCCAAATCTATTCACCATTTCTAATCAGCCTGCAAAAGCAACACTGCCACTTTATAAGGCACAAATCCTACATTTAATAGCTCTGTCACAAACAAATGTTTCCACTCCCTCCTCTTAACAAGCATATTGGGTGGCTGAAGGACCTAAAATTAGGCACCTTCACTTTGGGAAGTGTTTTGAGATCTGCCAAGTACAAAGTAGACTGTTAAGATTACCACTCTCACTTTGATTTGGTTTCCCCCTTCTCCATGAATTACTTGCTATCAGCTCCAGCTGCTTTGTGGACAAGGAGCAGATCAGGAGGTTAGGAATGAACGCTGTGGCTTTCAGGTGCCATCCACAGAAATGGAGTTTGCAGTGGCAGAACAGGATAAAGCCATGAAATTTGGATTAGATGAGAAAATCGCTATTTAGACTTCAATGATTTTCAAGGCATCAGTTTTACTTCTTCCTACTAGAAAGACAAGGGAACATTACAAACTTTCAATGCATGCCCAGAATACTGCAGAATCCAGTAAAGCTGTCTTTTCTTGGGCTTTTGGCTCAATTTCAGCTCTGAGATACAGCCAAAGTAGATAATTTCTGTGCCTTTTCCGTGTTGCAGTGAAGTGGCACAAAAAGCAATAAAGATTCAGGGACGGAGGTGCCTACAGCAATGTGACTCCATTCCTACACAGCTCTCCCAGTGCTCCCGTGGGTTGAACACTCCCTGTGCTCCAGGCTGTGTACGTGACCACAAGTGGACCTTTGGAGGAGAGAGCACTTGAATCCCTGCTGAGCTGCTCCATCCTGGTATGATTTCCAACCACACCACTACGACAAAATCCCAGACAATGAGACTCATCCTCCAGCCCTGCCCGGGGTGCCAGGGATCACCAGCTCCATTCCCAGAGCAGCTGTCCCACAGCTCGTGTCCAACAGGCACGTGACAGATTAGTCTATTCTTTAACCCTTTCAAACTGAACTATTTCTGGTTCTGTCACTGGGTGTGTGACCAAGGAAACCTGAGGTTTGCTGTGGTGTCCCTGCCCACAGCTGGGGGTTGGAACAAAATGATCTCTGATGGTCCCTTCCCACCTAAACCATTCTGTGATTCAATGGGGTTTTTTCCCTTGAACCTTACATGTCAGAAAATTATGTGAAGGCTTCTTAACATTGAATATCTTAACATTTTAGTAGCCACTTAACACCAAATGAACAAATCAAGCTACAAGAATTCATTATAACTTATTTCATGCTTGAAATCAAAGGAGAAGCAGTTACCTGGATTACCCGAATCTGAAGCAACCAGATTTTACAAGAAGGGGCCTGGACACTGAATAGAGCCATCAGTGGGCTGGAGAATGTAAACAGCGAGACAGGTAATATAAATAATCCATGACTGGAGGATCTAGCCCCCATTTGGGGGCAGAGTACTGAAACTGTAATCGCTCTTGTAACTGATGAATGAAAACAATTACTCATTTTATTTAAGCAGTTTTTAGTTCTGCCAACACAAGTTTACGAAAGTCATTAGTCAGACTGCTCATAAAATGAAATAATAGAGAGGTTTGATTTTTTAAAAATCATGAGATTATAAAAGAGCCCCAAAATGGATAAAGATGTTCAGGCATTCTCCTCCTATCTGGTTCAGACAACAGGGAGCTTTTTTCCCAGCTTTTCTTTGAAGTAATGAAAACCGAAGTTTTACTATGATTTTTTTAATGACAGAGAGCAAGCCAAGAGTTGGGACTGTAGAAGCAAGGACTTTATATCTTCTCACATGGATGGGGGTAAAATTTGGGATGCTGGAGCAGTGCAGGGCTGGGCAGAGGCTGCTGGCAGCGAGGCTCAGCACCTGCTGGGGCAGGGTCAAACAAAGATCCAATGGCTGGATGTAGGAGAGGGCCAACCTGAGCACAGCAGGGGCAGGAGGAGGGGAAAGGCTGGCTCAGCTCACCCTGCAGCAGGATGGAGGGGCAGGGCTGCCCTGAGCCTCCTCTGCCAGCCCTGCAGGGACAGGTGGCTCCGCGGCCAGGGCCGGGTGCTCGGGGAGCGCCCACAGTCCTGCCAACCCCACAAAACCAGAGAGAAACGTTTGATTCTGGGCATTTCACCTTCTCAGGCCCTGGCAGGAGGCTCCTCAGCCACTTTGCTCCTCAGACAAAGGTTGCCTGCAAAGAGCAAACAGATATTTTAGGTCCCAAACACTCAGGGGAAGTGTTGAGGGGAAGAGGAGCAGGAGTGGGTCAGCAGGGCAGGACATGCAGGGGAATGGGATAGGACTTGGCATTCCCACTGCCTCCCCACTGTGAGAGGCTTGTGGCATCAGGAGTGACAGCTGGGTGGAAACTCTCTGCTTTCCAATACCTTAAAACAAAAAGGATTTGTAAGATTTTTTCCCCTTTCCTGGGAACCTATGAGGAGTGGTCCCAGGTTTGCCTCACAACTATTTGAGGCATCAAAAGCACATTCAAGAGATCAGACAGAGCTACAGCAGGAACAGCAGTTGAAAAAGAGCACATGCCCCTTACTTCTAGAAAAAGCCATAAATGTACCAATATTTTGGGATGCTGAAACTCCACACAGAAAGATGAGAAACAAAGCACATAACCAGGTGCTGGTGAAAGCTGCAAGGGGCCCCATCCCAAACCTTTTCGGGATTTAGATGTGCATTGTTTAACCGCAAGAAGAGAAAACTTTTATAGCAGATATTTCTATCGTAATAAGTTGATCTTGATGTAGTCTCTAGAGGGTCCAGGTAGTCTTTGTATGTGACCTATCATCAATATTGTCTGGATGCTACAGTCTCCGTTCTCTTTATTTATTAAATACCTCTGTATTTAATATTGGAAAGTCATCATGCTCATCTTTTCTTAGAAAACAGGGCATATTGCTAAAAAATGCACCAAGACAGAACAGTACTGACATTCACAGCAAAACCTTCTCAGACCACAGAAATCTTTTTGTTCCTCTTTGACAGGGGAGCAGCACACCAAGAGGTGAGGCACGCAGTCCCTACAGCTGCTGCTGCAGCTTCTTTTTGGCTACCTGGGATGTACACACCTCAAGGGAAAACAGCCAAAGCTTTTACAAACCTCTGTCTTGGCTTACAACACTTCTTTCTATGAAAACTGCCACAGTGTACAGTCACTCTCTAGACAAGAAAGCACCAAACTCCTGCTAACACATCCTGAGGAGTCACCACCCCAGACTGAGTCCAGAGGAACAATTACACTGGGGCATAGCAAAATGACACAGCATTAACACCTGTGAGCAAACGTGCTCACTGCAGCAGATACACATTCCAATGTGACAGATGCCAGGCACAAAGTGGATTGATTTGTTTTGAAGATCACAAATTTTACTGATAAACATATATATGTCAATAATCTGGAAAAAAATGGCCTCTGGAAGGGGAGAATTTAGTTCAAGTTAAATTCTTGTTTCAGTTCACAGGTTAGAAATTTATTGTACTGCAAATACTACTTCATATGAACAAAAATACCTTGTACAGAACCCAGGAAGGTTCACAATGAGCTCAGGAAATCCTGTGGCATTAGAAATGGATAAGTTCAACTTTTCCTTGCTTTACAGTGGTGTGATCCAATATCAGCATGGAAAGAGAGGCTAAGAAACTTTTAGTTTCTCTCTAACTTTGTACAAGCAATTTTTAAGCTCCATTTTTCTAATATGTGAAATGAAAATACTTCACTGCAAAGTACCTAAAGAGCAGTGGGTATGAAGAGCTTCATGGATGTGCAATCAAGGGAAAAAACCCAAGACTTAGGCTGAAGCCTTATGCACCACCTTGGCACGTGGAGATCGTGTAGTTCATTTCTAAGAGTGGCAAAAACTGGGATCCAGGTGTTCATTCAGCAATTAAAATTGCTGCTGAGGAAGAGGCATTTCTCCAAAGCTATAAAAAATTACAACAAGCTTAGAGTTTGCATTCAGCATGAGGTGTTCCAGATCTCCTTGACCCCCATGCACACATTCTGTTTGTGCTTCTGCTCAATGCTCCTCAAACCCTCATTGCATAGATATTTTTAATTCTTTCTATAACAAAATTCCAGTTAAACAGAGATTAATGGCTTGAAAAGTTTGATATTTTTAATGACCATGAAGAGAAGTCTTTTACAAAGTCTAAACAAGACTAAATAATAAGTAAAAGCAACTCAAGATTCTTTGCTTCAGCTAGGCTATCTCAGATATCACAACAAATACCTTTAAGAAAGTTTCATATTGTTCCACCATTTCTAAATGGTGGGTACTGCTCAAAGAAGTCACTCCATAAGCTATTTCCCCAGCTGGATTTCCATATGTCATATGCTTAGAAACAGAAAGGAGCGTTTCTGCCATCCTTCTGTCTGAGTAAATCCCTGTGAATCTCTTTTGTCTGCTTGGATTGCCAGGAAGAAGCACTGAATCTCCTCAGCAGTGTTTTAATTGGCTCTGTGAGAACATGCTCTCATCACTCCCTTTCATTCTCTAATGTATCTTTCCAAAATCATAATGCCTATTTCTCTAATTACTTTATTTGGCAGCCTGAAAATAAGGGTAATTACAGTGCTCTCTATTAGCTTGTAAGGAGGACAGAGGACTAGATGATTTGGAAGAAGGAAAAATCAGACCAGTAGGTCCTGGTTATACTCAAACAGGAATTTCCAGAGGAAATGTGTGGTTGTCCATGAAGGACTTCAAGAACAATTTTCCTTGAAACCAATACTGAACCAATACAAGACAACAGAGGCACAGTGACAATGCCACATTCCCAAATGAGGTGTTGAACAAATGTCTTTACCACATGTGGTCATTAAAGATTTGATGTCAAGATGAAAGGTGTTAACCTTGGAAACCTGGCCAGACTCCAGCACAGATAATTACATTCTGCCTCCCTGAGCAGTTCTCTGCAGAGCTCCAGCTGGACATTTCAGCCCTTGAACCGTTACACGGCCTTGCTGGGAGTGCCTCAAGAAAAGGAGTGTGCAACTCTACATTCTGTGTCAACAACTTGTCTTCTGGACATGCAAACCCTAGAGTGGTAGCAAATCACGCCACAGAAAAGTTGTTTGGGTTACTGTGCATCCCTGCAGCCCTTTTGCACCCAAGCAGCCCCAGGAATGCCACGAAACCTGCAATGCACATAGCTTTTGTGGGACAGACCTCCTGAAAAGGAAAAAATGGTACCTTCACTCACAGTGTCTTGCTTTGGAAGAAGCTCATAGAGACAGGTGAGGGTTGCTGTTCTATGGAATTGTTCAAGTTGGCATGGTGTCACTATCTCTCATGGAATCAGTCCTGCTTGGATCTGTGAGTTGGGGGAAAATTTTGCACTCTCATAACACCACTACCAAGTGTGAACACAGGGTTTGCAGCCTGGCTGCTGGGTGCTACCAGCACATCAAGAGCTGTGGCACTGAGACCGGCTCTGCCAGCAGAGCGTGTACAGCTCCAGACACAGGAGGATTCCCCAGAGGCAGATCTGCATGGCTGGGCAGATGCTCCCTCCCTCCCTCCCTTCCAGCCGTGTCCCTGGGCTCACACCCAGCCCCACACGGCCGCTGTTCCAGGAGGGATGGGCATGGACAGCCACCCCCACACCACTGATTTCCTTTGCAAGGGTGTCAGGGCATGCCTGAGGATGGGAGCACCAAGGGGTGCCCAGTGGGTTTGTTGTGGAAGCAGGGCAGTACTGAACTGCAGCCCCTGAGACCATTATCTGCTTTTAGAGGCCAGGCAGAAAGCAGCAGTGAGAGTATTTTGCATGAGCTTCCCAAGTGCTGATGAGATTGTTATTTCCATATGCATCTTTTCCTTACAAAAGGGAATTACATTTTGGCTCAAGCAGACAGGATTCCTGAGAGTCCCATACTGAAAAATACAGGCTACATGCAAAAACCCCAGTGCAGAGACTCACTGAAGTCTGTCACAGGCTGATTTAAATGCGAGTTACTTCAAGGACTGCATTCAAATATATCACAGGAAATTGGTGCAAAAGGAAAATTATTGACCATCCTACGAATACAGGAGTAGATAGAAATAAATCCTTATTTATGCAAAAACCCCTAAGCCTATCTGATCTCATATTGATGGCCATTCTATCTTAGATTCATTTTGTAAGACCTTCAATAAACTGTGCAACAACCAGAGCTAGGGATGACAGCCCATGTTAAGTTTCTGACACTGCAAAGAACAACGTGGATCATATTCAGAAATTTTCCCAGTGCTCAACATGCCACTTATCAAATTCCCTTCAAGCATTCATCACACCCATGCAAATAATTTATTCTTCCCCACAGAAGCTTTGTGTTTGATCACAATGACAACTTGCTGCTTCTGCTCTGCATCACATACATTATGGAGCTTCACACCCCAGAGCAAGAGCTAAATCACATCGAGGAAACCTATTGAGCTGACCATCCATTCCTGCAGTCCTTGCACACAATTGCATCTCATGAACTCACAAAGATTTAGTTATGTCAACAAGGTCTGCAGAACCACGACCACGCTGTTGAAAAATGAGTTGTTAATCCTGAAAAGGATTAACACATTAGGAGATAAGCAAATGCCTAGCTCAAGATTATTGTTACAAGCTAGGCACTTTGATTATAAACTACATTTTTATCATTTAGGAGTCACCTGTCCTGCAAATACACATGCACTAATAATTTGTCTATGAAATCCCTGGGAAACCACAAACAGGTTTTAGAATCTGCTGATCAGGGTAAGTAGTCTGTCAGAATAGCTTTAGCAAATAAAAGAAATGCAAAATACCGAAACGTACCTAGAGGACAGAGTCTCCTGGCTGAGTAGGGTTGTAGGCTGAGACCCAAAGAGCTGGTGATTTGGGATGGAATAGCTTTTACAAATCAATCAGTGCACAAAGCCAACATCACACGAGTTATGCATTTACCAGGCAGTGTTTGACAGCAAGAAAAAAGCTACAGCACAGAAAATTTCTGTGTATTTTAAGCCTCCTTCCCAAACTGACTCCTCATACAATTCCTCTGCAGGCTGTAATTTACTAAATCCATCTGTTGTTCCTACAGCTTGCTTTCTGGAAATTCTGCATTTCAAGGGTCTGCTTGTTAGAGAAGGTCAAAGAGTAAAGCAGGCCCTTTCATTTTAAGTGACTTGAAAGAAAAGGAAAGGAAATTTATATTTAGAAATAGCAATGATTAACTAGGGGAAATATATTAGAGTATTAAAATAAACGACATAGAATGGCTCTTACTTCCAATTAGGCTAACTTTACTTCAAGAAAAATATTTATATACAAATATAAAAAGCTGGGGAATGCTAACCTATACTAAGATGAAAGCATCTCATAACATAATTCATGTTTAGCCATTAAAATGGGGGATCACATTTTTACATACTTTTTCTTCTTGTCCTTCTAAAGTCTCTGCTTCTGTGCTTTCTTCTCTAATCATCAAAACTTTTCACAGCTTCTCTTTGTTAGCAAACTGCCTGTGGCAACTGCACACCTTCCACATCTCCACAGCCTTCAGAAAGGCACCATCTGATGCTACTGCATCATCCTGGATCAGGACAGATTCACCACTGAATTTACAAAATGAGCTCACATACAGTCTAACTCAAGAGCTAAAGTCTGGACCAGGGTCCACCAAGACGTACCCTGCATTCCTGACTGTATTCAGGGCTTCTCTTTTCAGCCCACTGATTGGACTACATAAAGAACAGCAAAGCCATTTAAATAAAACAGAGGAGAGCTGTGGGTATCTCCTGAGCACACCCCATTGACAGTGAAGTGCTGGTGGTGCAGTCCAGAGCCATGCAGGACAGCTCCAGTCACCCCAAGGGCCCCAGGGAGTGTGTCCAGCCCCTGGGGACAGCACTCAGGCTTGTTCAAACCACTGAGCTCACCCACCACTGGTGCTATAGCCATTGTCAGAGGGAAGGGAGGGAGCCCTGAGACCCCTTCCTAGGTACTGTGGAGCTGATGCTGAAGTGCCAGGTGTTCTCTTCCACCTGATGAGTTACAAGTGCAGCTCCACATGTGCTTATGGGCTGTGGTAGGCACCATGGGCACAGCCTTAAAGGGGGCAATGACTAACACCATACAAATAGATACTGGGGGAAAACACAGTTCATACAGCTGGACTTCAACCAGGAGACTAAAATCACCCTCTATATGAGTGCAAAAGTCTCCCAGGACCCTGACTGGCATGAGTAGTAGGCTGTCAGTCTAAAACACATCCTAAGCTCGGGTGCACTAACGTCATGAGAGAACACTGGCTCAATCCTGACTCAGAAAAACCCATGTCACCTACTGAGTCACCAAAACCACCCCTTGCAGCATGGGTTTCCTTGGAATCCTCTTTGTCAGCCCTGCTTAGACCTGACCCTGTTTTGCCTATAAGGTTTAACACAATGGGAGTCAAAAGTCGTATGATGCAATGAGCTGCAGTTTGTTTTCTCAGGGGCTCTCCCTCGTTCCAGCAGCAGCCCTACCAAAAGGCCTTTGTCTAAGGAGTAGAATAAGGAGCATAACACAGTGTTTGCATTTACTTATGGAGGAGCTACACCAGCAGTTCCTCTCAAGCCTCTGAAGTCAGCTCCAGTACAGTTACTTGGCCTAAGTTCATCTAAACTAAATGGGCTGACTTGGTTCAAATGTGTTGCACAACCAAATGATAAAATTTGGGGGGAGGGAGGGAATGACTAGTGATGACACATGTATTTAACACTGCATGTCTCCTCTTTCCAGATTAGGAGGAGCTGGCAAGCTTCAGTCTGTACACATGCCAGCAGCGGATGTCGGCACATATACAACACTTTTCAGAACAACATACTGTTGAAACATGCAGTTCAACTCCAAGGTACCCCTTCTGTTCAGCTAGCCCAAAACAGCTATTAGAATTGTATTGCTTAATATGGTAGGATTTGTAGCACAGCTTTTAATGCTGCTTTAATCTGGTTTCTTTATAGGCACTTTGGAAGCACTCAGAAGTCGGTAGGAGCAGCCCTGCTGTGCTTTGCTCAAGCTCCTCCACATCCATTTGAGCTGGGGGAAGTGACAAACCTGCTGGCAAGAGGGAAATATCAAGGACGGGGGGGTGTCATAAGTGATACAGGAATATAATCCTCTCTTCCGCTTTCACATGTCCTCACTTTCCTTTCATTTTTCAGTCTGAAGTACAGAAAGGCAGGATGATGACAAGCTCACCCTGGTTCACAGTCAGTGTGTCTTAAGAAAGTCACCAGTAAAGACCTGAAAGAAATAATGCCTGAAAAATAAAAATACATTCCAAGTCAAAAATGAAGCGTTCTGCATACAGTAACAGAAGGCACTGCCTTGATGACTTCAGATTTTAAAATAAAGGATTGAGTTCTTTCCTGCTTTTTCTTTCAATAATTTTGGTGTGAACATTTATAAATTCAGCATCCCCCTAATCCCATATTCTTTTTCCTGCTTCATTTGCCCCTTCATCTCTTCAAAAATTTTATTCTTTGTCACAAACAATCACTAAAAATCATTTTTTAAAAAAGTGCAGAAAAAACCCTCATATTTGGTGTGGCCCTGGAGTGGCTGGATGTATCAGAAGTGGCCAATACACCCCATGTCACATAGGCTGATTTTAGACATTGGAATAATTTCCCTTTAGTTTCTGATCTGGCCACTCTATCCCACCACCATTATCCTGCCAATTTCTCTTTATTCTCACTTCCTAGCAGCTGCTTCCATTTCACTCCCCCTTTCTCCTGCATGGCTCTGGCTCTGGGAGGAGTTGGTCAGGCTGCAAAGGCTCAGGGAGGGCTTCCTGCCGTGGGACTGGAATGGGTGCAAGGCAGGAGCTGCCAGAGCCTCCAGCTCTGCTCTGCAGAAGTTTGATGTGCTAATGTGGGATCACAGAGAGAGCTGCAGCCAGCCCTTTCCCCTTTTCCTCAGAAGCACCAGTCCCTGCAGGTACCTCTTGCTGAAGCAGCCTCTGGTTTGGGTCTTGCTCCTTTTAGTCCCCTCTCAAGTGTCCAGAGAAAGCAGCTTTCCATTCAGATGTCCCAGGTCACCACAACTAAAACAGTTTCACTGTCTGCCACCCACTTCAGCAATTCACTGCTGCCATCCAGCCCCACTGTCAGCAATGAGTCTCCTCTGATCTACCTAACCTAAATTTTGCCAAATCATTCCTAAAATTTCAAAATGAATCACAGAACATTAAGGTTGGAAAATACTTCCAACATCATCACGAACAACTTTCAACTGAATACTGCCATGCACACTAAATCACACTATTCCAAAATGTCACATTGACTTGGTTTTTGAACAGGAGGTGCCAGGAATGGTGACTCCACCACTTCCCTCCACTGACTCTTTTAACACCAGAGCTGTCCTTTAGAAATCAGCTCATTCAGACAAAAGCAAGCTGGGGAGTGCCTCTGTGGGAAATTGCACTGCCCTGTCTGATGGAACACCTTTGGTGGGAGATACACAAGGGAAGAAGTTGGAAGATAGGTCTGGATCACCACCTCTTAACCAGGCTCAGCTGCAGCCTGGACAGTGTGGCTGAGCAGAGCCTGAGCTAAAAGGACAATATTTGGATTTCTCCTGTACTTTGTCCCATCCAGTGTTCAAACAGGAATCCCAGGACAAAGTGTACTTTATGTGAATTGTAGCAAATGCACAGGAAGAGGGTACTTCTAATGGGTTGTAAGGTTTGCTTAAAATGTAAAGAACACTTGAAGAGAAAAAAGCAGTCGTGTACCTTAGTTCAGTAAAAAATCAAGTTTTATAGACCCAAAAAATTAACATACTTTTCCCTAGAGTTTACGTAAAAATTGTTGTGGAAGAAATGAGTGTGATTCTGCAAATCCATCTTCATGGATCCTTTTAATTTAGAGGCATGAGTCATTGGAGCAGGGACTCCTTGGATGATTGTATGACCACAGGATGCAGCCCTGGAAAAGTGTTTTTGTAAACAAATAAACATGTTCCTTCCTGTTTGAAACTCAGATCTTTCAGCATTGGGCAAGCGCCTGAGAAGCTGACAGTGAGAGTAATAAGAAATATTAAATGCAACGCCAGTTGCTTGGTCCAGTTCCAGCAGCAAGAGGGGAACAAAACACACAGAGTGAAAAATAGATTTGTCTTTTAAAAGCCTTTAATAATCTGAAGTGTTATGGGTATCAGGAGCAAAGAAAAGACGTTAAAAGTGAAAAATTGCCTGAAGAGATGGTCTTACTACCTGACAAAATCAGAACAAAGGGTAAAAAACCCAAAAATTGGTAAACCAAAAATTGGTAAAGTTGATGATGACTTGTGCCATGTTGTGCCATACACACAGGGAGTGATCCAAACATCACAGGCTCCAAAATGGATTTCACACTATGGCTTTTGACATCTGATGAAGTCTTTTGCGAGCTTATCATCTTTTCCTGAAGAAAGCAGGATGCTGGCCCCAGTCGGCAGTCTGCACTACCTTTCCTACTTCATTCTCAAAGGGGAAAAATAGAGTCTTCAGTCCGAGCAGCAGGAAGCATTTCCAGAAAAGCTTGTAGATATTCCAAAGCAACCTAAATATTGCAGAGTCGGGGAGTCAATTTTTTGTTTAAAAGCAAACTTCTGTCAGCTTCAGGGAATCCTTTAAGTACATTTAGATCAATGCATGAAGTCAAATAAACACTTAAATTCCCTCAAGATTAAGAGTGAATCCAGTCAGGAAATGGCTGAGCCATTACATGACCCTTTTTTCTGTCCCAGACCAACCAACCTGGAGGATGCTCCAGCCCAGCCCCATATCCTGCTGTACCTGGGCACACAGCAGCCAAGGACAGGAGAGCACGAGGCTTGTCCCTGGCCTCAGCTGGGTCGGGATGTTTCAGCTGCAAACGATAGATCTATTTTACGTATTAGAGCTTGTCTAGACTAAGGAAATGTTCCTGCTATGACTATGCTGAGGTAATTACACCAGTGTAAACCCCTTTGGGCAAAACAGAGCTTTCAGTGGCCTGATTTACGCTGGTCACTTGCCAGGATTAGTTCAGCTGGTACCAGCCTGTCCTCCAGGAGCTCCTGCTCCCAGCTGGAATCCCGCACAGAAGTTTTCATCCGTCTCATCTGAAACGTTGGCGCTGCCAATCTATCAGTCAAGCCATCCTTACGGGATGGTTTGTAAATGTTTTTCTGCAAAAGGATGGTAAATATTTAGAAGGCTTTTCTGCTAGTGGAGAACTGATTAATAGGCTACAAAAAAAAAAAAGCTGAAATAAATCTGGGTTTAAATTAAAGCATATTTGGATTTGTATATGCATATCAGGGAAGAATGTTTGCTGCAAATACAGTGAAATAGGAAAGCTGATGTAGGATGTTTAACCTGCCAGGGGTAGATGTGTCCCTTACCCACATTAAATGAACTTGTGTGTGAGGACAAAATGTGCCCAAACAATAAAATGGGAGCTACTCCAAACTGATCAATTCAAATGAACAAAAAAATAGAGAAAAAAAAACCCTTAAATTAAATAAATCCAAGGAAGGCCAGAAGCACAGAAGGTGGAACCCTGGTCTAGAAGAAGTCAGTGGCAACATTTACATTGACTTTAAAGGAGAGGCTTCACTTGCTCTGAGGTGTAAAACCACACAGAGCTGCTGTGCATAGCATGGTACAAAATACATGTGCTGAGTTTCACACACAGCATTCAGGGAACAAGTTGATAAATGCAAGATGAGGAACAGGCAGACTAACAGACAGACTGGGTTATATTTTAATCTGGTTTACTGTTACCTGCAGGTGTAACAGTTAAAATGTTCTAAAAAGTTACTATATACCCTTAATTCTAAACAGTTACTGGAAGGACAGCTAGAAAATCTAATAGCAAAGCAAACATGCTCCTTTAAAAGTTTCCTTATTAAAAAAAAAAATTAAAAGGAGGGGGAAAGTATGTTTGAAACACAAAGATGACATCAGAAAAGTTCCTCAATTCACAGATGGCTGCACCTTTCAAAAAAAATTAAAACAGGAACCCTAGATTGATTTAATCACCCATACAAGCGAAAAAACGTAATGAAGATATTTAGTGCCAAATTGGTTTCTTGGGACCTTTTCCATGTAAATAATACAAATCAAACCTTGAAGTTCAGTGCAGATATGATCTGACAAGTAAGCCAGGCTTTTTGTTTTCCTTTGATCCAGCTCCAGAAATATTTTATCCAAGGTAAAGTTGGTTTTAAGTGTTTTCCATTTCAGTTTTTAATTTTGGATATTCATCATATAGGAAACTTGCTTATAATGCTTCAAACACCAGTCAGGCTGCACTGACTCACAGCACCAAACCTAAAGATTTTCTTGTATTTGCTCTCTAGAGGGGGAATACCAAGAGTGTGCCACGGGATCAATTTCCATTGCTCAGTTATTTTTAAGGGTATGGAAACATGGACAATCTCAGCTGAATATTTCCAAATATCAAGACAAGCCAACTCCAGTATTTTTTTTTATTGTTCCACTTCCCCTAGGTGTGTTGGGGATTAACACTGATGAAGACAATAAGATGGACAGGCCTTTGCTTTCTGAGTCCCCAAATTCCCCATATACTGTCATTCCCTTAAGGTGCCATCTGGGAGCAACAGTGCCTTCTCTTGGAAGAAAATTTTCATGTGTTAGGGCTTTTTGTTTGGTTGTTTTTCTGGGTTTTTTTGTGGTTTTGTTTTTTTGGGTTTTTTTTTGGGGGGGGGGGGCCTTGGTTGGGGTTTTTTGGTTGGGTTTTTTGTTTTTTTTTTGGTTTTGGTTGGTTGGGTTTGTTTGTTTGTTTGTTTGTTTGTTTGCTTTATTTTACTTCTCTGATTCTGTTAAAAATATTTTTTTATTTTTTCTATTCCATTTTCAAACCAGAACATAGATTCTGCAGTCCAGAAATATATATATATATCTGAACTTGTTCACAGTTTTCAGTGTTGTGTGCCTAAACACAGATTTAGGCACCTTGCTTTAGGCATGCAGTTTTCAAAAATTCAGCTCTTGTCAATAATGTAAAATCCTGTGGATTCTCTTCCTTCCACAAATTGGTATGTAGTATATTTAGAATTAACAGGGCCCGTTTTCTCTTTTGACTCGAGTGTGTGGTGTAAGGTTAATGAAAATAAGATGGATGTTTTATTTTGGGTCTTACATATAATATTATAAAATGTGCCCACCAGAAATGTAGGATAAAATATTTGCTCTGCTTGAAGATTATGTGATATTTGTATTCTAAGCCTCACCACAGTGGGTTTCTTTAAATAGAAGCTATACTTTACTCCTAAATTGCTTAAGGCAAAGGAAGCAGAGATGATGTTTTTATGAATGTTTAAATGCAAATGGAACTGAGAGTGAATGCTATGCTAGCTAACATCAAAGGCTCACCAAAGTCTCTGCATTAATGAGGCTCTTTGTTTCCTGGATCACAGATTACAACAGGTTTCCAACTCATTGCCAAGGCTTTATCTCCATTTGGGAGGGCTGTAAATCTCAGACGATTTTTTTCACATGCAAAACAAGAGGATCATCTGAAAGAAGAAGGAAAAAAAATCTTAAAGTAGCAAATATTTCATTCAAATGATTATTCCTCAAAGTGGCTGCATCTTGTTTTATTTTTGGGATGTTTAAAATAATGGAAATTTGCCAACGGAGTTTCCTATGGGGCAGCTTATTCATTTGGAGGAGAAAACTAAGCAGGAAAAAAGCAAACAGCATCCTTCCCATCTTCTTCAGCCCAGCATCAACTGTGCCCCAAAATCAGAACACTAATTCTGTGTCATGCAAAATCAGCAATTAGCAGAAAGACAGATTTTGCTCCATTTAAATATATTCAAGTACTTTTCAAAGTGGCTCCAACTAGTTCTTCTCCTCCCCAAAAAGTAATGAGATTATATCCCTAGTAATAATACCCTAATTAACAAGAGAAATAGGGACCAAGATTTTTAGCTTCCTATTCAAGGGCTGAATGTGACAATATGTTGTATATTGGGTCATAAAAAACAATTTACATGGCGTCATTACAGTCTGTAGCAAAGTCTCCAGGACCCAGGGCTATCTTGTGCAATCTTAATTAAGGAAAATAAATATCGGTGTGTTGTTTTAAGCTACTGGAGACATGCACAGGACCTGTCGTGTGTGATCAGAAGAGATGGGGAGTTTCCTTTTCCATGGGAACTGCTTAAAAATCCCTCCGACGCCGACACACAAGTGTCTAGTGCCTTCAAAATGGGCTGCGAAGATGGTAATTTCTTGTTTCCTGACCCTGGGGGCCAGGCAGGAGAACTAATAATTTTCTGCCACCCCACGTCACGTCTGTGCCGCGAAGGGGCCGAGGGCGCGGTGGAGGGAGCAGCGCCCGTGCCGCTGCCCACGGAGGGTGGCCGGGGCACCCAGGGTGGCACGGGTGTGTCTGCACCCAGGCTGGCCATGGGCAGCTGCTGTGGGCTGGTGTGTGTGTGTTTGTGTGTACACACGTGTGTGTGTGTGCCTGAGCTCAGGTATCCGTGCCCTGCTGTGTCTCAGTGTGTGTGTGTGTGTGTGTGTGTGTTTGTGTGTACACACGTGTGTGTGTGTGTGCCTGAGCTCAGGTATCCGTGCCCTGCTGTGTCTCAGTGTGTGTGTTGTGTGTGTTCACATCTGTCTGTGCACACACACAAGTCCTGGTGTTGCAGTGTGTGCTTGTACACACATCCCGATGAGTTTCAGTGCACACAAACACCTGCTGAGGTGTGTCTGTGTGCACACGTACACGTCCTGATGTCCTGCTGTGTACATGTGTGTCTGTTTGTGCATGTCTCTCTGTGCACACATACACATCCTGATGTCCTGCTGTGTACGTGTGTCTGTTTGTGCATGTCTCTGTGCACACATACACATCCTGATGTCCTGCTGTGTACATGTATATTTGTTTGTGCATGTCTCTCTGTGCACACATACACGTCCTGATGTCCTGCTGTGTACACGTGTGTCTGTTTGTGCATGTCTCTGTGCACACATACACATCCTGATGTCCTGCTGTGTACATGTATATTTGTTTGTGCATGTCTCTCTGTGCACACATACATGTCCTGATGTCCTGCTGTGTACACGTCTGTCTGTTTGTGCATGTCTCTCTGTGCACACATACATGTCCTGATGTCTCAGTGCATGCACACATGTGCTGATGTGTTTTCATGTGAGCTGACATGTCTGTGTGCACACACATGTGCTGATGTGTTCTCATGTCAGCTGACGTGTCTGTGTGCACACACGTGCACTGATGTGTGTCAGCAGTGCCATGTCTGGCCTTCTGTCCTCTACGTTTGGTCATGTGCTGCTGATCTGTTTGTGGATTCATAGGTGCACGTGAGCATGCAGATGTGTTTGTGCGTGCAGCTGTGTGTGTGCAGATGCCTGTGCGTGCCAGATGTGTAGCCGTGTGTGCTGATGTGTGCAGTTACATGTTCTTTTGTGATGATGTACCAGGGTTGTGTGTGTGGATCCCACTGCTGGGTGCTGCTGTGTGAGTGCTCGTGTGTGCCAGATGTGCAGCTGTGCGTGCTCTGTGTGTACACAGGTGTGTGTAGCTGTACACACACCCCTGTAGGACGCGTGTGGGGCCGTGCAGACCCCGACACGTGCTGATGTGTGTGCACACACACGTAAATGTGGATGTGTGCGAGGAAGCACTGACTGGTGCAGGTGCGTGCTCTGCCGTGGGCATGCAGGAGAGGCTGCAGGCGCGCTTGTGCCGCGGTGCGTGTGCGATGTGTGTGTGCAGGAATGCGGCCGGGCCCAGATGTGTCCGTGTGCGCTCAGATGTGGGTGTGCAGGCATGTGCGCACACAGGCAGGCACAGGTGTGTGCGCGGATGTGCGGGCAGAGATGCGTGCGTGCCGCAGATGTGCACACACACCCGGGGCTGCACCCAGCCCCCGGTGCTGCCCACCCTGGGGCCACCCCCAGCCCCGCAGCCGGGCCGGGAGGGGGTCACCCCGCCGTGTGGGGCTGTGCCTTTAACGCAGGGAGTTGGCTGGCAGCGCGTGTGCCACTGAGCGTGCCCGTGTGTCCGTGCGCGCCTCCGCCTGTGTGTCTGTGTGTCTGTGTGTCCGTGTGTCCCCGCGTGTGCCCGCCCCCGGCCCCGCCCCGGCGCTGCCAATCACCCGGCGGCCGCTTTGATGTCGCAGCGCTCGCCCGCCGCGCCGCCGCGCTCGCAGTCGGACCGGGCGCTCCGTGCTCCGCCAGCCGCCGGCGCCCGCTGCTCCAGCCAAACTTCCCGGGGCTCGGAGGGCGGGGGGGCGGCGGCGGCACGGGGGGGCCCGTGGAGCCCGGCATCCCGCGACGCCTGCCCGCCCGCAGCCTGCCGAGCCCCCGCCAGCCGCCGGAGCGGGGAGGGAAGAAGGGGGGGCAGAGAAAAGAGTGGCGAGGGGAAAGCAAGTCTAATTTTTATTTTTTTTTTAAAGGAAGGATTTAAAGGGAATTTGGAAAGGGGGAGCGAAATTAAAGGGGGAAAAAAAGTTTAAAAGTTAAAAGGAAAGGAGGAAAAAACTTTTAAAAGAAAAATTCAAGAGGGAGCTATTTTTTTTATTTTTAAATTTTTTAAGAGAAGGAAAAAAATAATTGAGGTAGAGAAAAAAAAATAATTGCGAAGGGCTTGATCCGGGAGAACAATACTCGCCGGGAAAGTTGCTGCGCGGCGGGGAGGGAGCGGCGGGAGGAAAATGCCGCAGCTGGGCAGCGGCGGCGGGGACGACCTGGGCGCCACGGACGAGATGCTGGCCTTCAAGGACGAGGGCGAGCAGGAGGAGAAGATCCCCGAGAACGCCTTCACCGAGCGCGACCTGGCCGACCTCAAGTCCTCGCTGGTGAACGAGTCCGAAGGCAGCGGCAGCCCGGCCGCCGCCGCCGCCGATGCCGAGGTGAGCCGGGCCGGAGCGGCCCCGCACGGCGGCCCCGCGCCCCCCGCCCGCCGCCGCCCCCGCCCCACGCCCCCGCGCTGCCCCTCTCTCTCCTCCCCGTGCAGGCCCTCCGGCGAGTGCAGGATCCGCAGAGGGTGTACCAGGAGAAGCTCCCGGACCACATGGATGATGGTTAGTCACGGCAACCTCCGCGTGTTTCTGTGTGTCCCTCTCTCCCCGTTCCCGGTTCCTGCTGGTCTTCCCCAGTGCGCCCCCAATTCCCCAGCCCATCACCCTGACACCCCGGGGAGTGAGGGATGCTAGCCTGGTCACCACAGCCCCAGCGGGAAAGCTACTCCTGACAGCACCGAGGCTTCCCAGCGTCCCCACTGTGGGAGTCCGCACCCGTGGGGGACCCTGGCACTCCCCAACACCTTCTCTGAGGAGTATGGGACAAAAAGAGTCCCACAGCATGCTGTAACCTCTTTGGGGATCCCTGACAGGCAGAGGAGTCACCTGTCATAAACAAATTTTGACAGGGAACGTTGATTTCAGCAGGTATGAAACATCAGGACCCAGGGATGTATAAAGGATCTGCCTATTCTGGTTACCCTTTCCTGATGCTCTCAGATCCGTATCTGCCCAATGGATCTATGTCACCGCTGGTGAGTTCCTCCTCTCCGTACGGAGAAGTCTTGTGGCCTCTTTCACTGCTGAAGTATGTTGCAGGTACTGTGCAGGCACCTACACCTGCTTTTTTCCTGACAAACTGGAGCCCAGTTTCTGAAATAGCTGGACACTGTTCTGTCCAAGCCAAAAGGAAAAACAGTGGGAAGTGGGAGAGATGCTCAGCAGGAAGCGCCTGCTTCGCTCTGAGTTTGTTGGAGGAGCTGCTTTTCCAGTCTCCTCATCCTCTAGGTTTGGCTTTACTCTTCCAGCAGTCAAATCCTAATATCTCATTGAAGAGCGTCCCTTCCTTTTTCTGGGTCAGGGGCTTTGGAGGGAGCAGCTCCTGGTCTTTGTGTTTGTGTTCAGGGATATGTCCTGCAGCTGAGCTTGGCTGTTAGGGCTCTGTTGTGGATGATGGCCCAGAAAATGGATCTTGTGCTTCTAAAATGGCAATAGAGGATTTTAGGAAAAGGCTTTGTGCTGCTGGAGGACTATTCCCGTCTTCCTCCTGGAAAGTTTTTCTCTCTCAGTTTAAATCAACTTTAGTAATTCTGTGTGTTCTCGTGTTTCTAAGTTTTGCCATCTGAGTGATTAAACTCAGTCTTCGTTACAAAAGCTGTCTTTGCCCGTCACCATCTCGGTCAGAACTTCAGAAAATAATGTCCTGACTTTGCAGCAGACAGTCGATGCTGGTGTCACTCCCGGGAGCCTGCACTGCTGCGTTTGTTTCAGACATTGTTCTGCAGTAGCCAGCAGCAAGTGAGGACAGAATGTAATTTAGTTTATTTCAGGTTCAGGTTTTAACTTTTAAAGGGATAAAGTTTAAAAGAATACATAAACCTGTCCTTAATTCGGTCATTTATTCACAAGAGGGGTAGGATGTTAAACTGGTGTTATGAAAAATGGATGGATTGTGGAATATGAAACTTAGAATTATTTGTGGCAGTCAGTGCCGTACCCTCACACCTGACCCAGCTGGCCTGGGTAGCAGGAGACAGGTCCCTGCATGAGCCTGCCTGTACCCCACACAGCTTTTCCGAGGAGATTCAGTTCTCCTGGCTGCAGACTGCTGGAACTTTGCTGAAGTTTGCAGAGATCCCTAAAGTTTTAAGTCTTCCTTCAGTCTACAGCAAGAAAAGATGTGTTTGCAGGGCAGGGCACACTTATCTTGTTGTAACCCAAATAAGCATTTCATTTGGTGCTTCCCACCTTATCCAGGTACCAGGTATCCCCCTCATTCCTCAAAATACTAAGCTGCTCTCTTCCTGATAAACTTTGAATGTTTTTAAATTTGTCTTATGTAAACACACTTAATTTGCTCCCTGAGACAGAGTTTGGGTAAGTCCAGAATTACGTTAGTCCAGCATCTTTTTGCTGTGGTGGAATATTTCTTTTAATCTTAAACTCTTCCTAGATGGGCAGCAAAGCGCAATAGCCTATTTATCAGCATCTAGGCTATAAAGTAGATTGTGGTTTAAGAATCACCTTTTCCCTTGACGACAGAATAAAATCCAAGCAGTTGCTGTCAGAGCAGCAGACAGGAGCAAATGAACTGTGCAGAACTCAAAGATACAAATAGCGGGGAGAAGATACAAGTAGCAGAGAAGGAATGATCCCATCCCCTTGAGGGCCATCAAAATCATCCAGTGCCTCAAACAGCTTTCTTTAGGCCTATTTGGATCCTGCCATGGTTTATGAAGAGCTGATTTGATGTTTTCAGTTAAAAACCTGGCAGATAGGGGAAGATTTCTTCCTCATGAAGAAGGCTGGTCTTGCGTTTTTTTTTCAACTTATTACAATAACTATTTCAATATATTATTCTCGGCAATTTTGTCTTACATTTCTATTGACTGTGCAAAGATTATCATGGTAAATTATGGATTGCTCTCATATAGATTTATTGCTGCTGTGTACATTATGTAAGTGTGGGCTATAATCTGGTGGCTGCTTCCAATAATCGAGGAGGTCAGATCTGTGACCGAAGATTGCAGATACTTAACCATCCATAAAAGTGTGTTTAATTAACACTTTAGCACAAGTAGAGCCAGGGAGGAAGGTTGTGTGAGTGAATAGGATTAGGTATCACAATCATGCGTGCACTTGATAGTGGAGATAGTATTTTGGTTAATGAGGCTTCCTGGAAACAGTTGTTTGCAAGTAGGATTAATTTTAGAATCTTAAAAAAAAAAAATCAATTAAAAAATTAAACCAGGAGTACTTTGGCAAACTGTCAGGGCTTTACACTGAAAACAGTAATTTACCTGATTGAAAACAGAGTGTAACTCCCTGAAATATACAGAGCAGCCAGCTTTGAGGCTGGGGCTGAACCCCTGCCCTGCAACGCTCTGTAAAACCACATTTTTTTCGGTGGGCTCCCCACGAACCCTGTGAGGGAGCTGCGAGTGGCTCTGGGCTGGCTCCAGCGCCTGCTTGGCTGGGTGTGTTGCTACCAGCAATACTGGGGTGCTGCTCTCCTAATTTCTTTCTGGTTTTGTCAGCAACACCACTTTTGCTTTGTTTCCCTCAAGGTGTTTGTAGCCACTAACTGTTGTGCTGCTCACCCGAGCATCCTGCTCAGGTCCCCACATCTCCCAGCCAAAATTGCCTCTTTTTACCCGTGTTATCTGCATGCTCTGAAGATGGCTGGGTAGCTGCCACCAGCCTGGCTGATGCTCCCTGGAGGGCCGGCAGCAGAGGGGGTGGCAGGAGCTGCCTGCTGCAGGGTGGCCCTCCTTGGCTGAAGGTGGCAAATGCCAGTGTGGGATGATTCAGCTGGAGTGCTGCTGGTTGGGGCAGGCAGAGTTTTCCTGGACTGGCAGTAGAGCTGTCGCTGGGGGCGTGGGCAGGGTGAGGGCGCTGCTGGAGCTGAGGACAAGGCAGAGGGCTGAGCCCAGCTGTCCCTTGTTCTGGGAGCTGTGAGTGCCATCAGCTGCCAGGCTGGGGAGGGCACACTCAGTCAAGGGTGTTTGAGAGCATCTTGGCATAGCCTGTGTGTGCATCTGAAATCCTGCCACTCTGCAGGGCCCCAGGAGAGCCTCTCTCACCTGGCTCTCAGGTGTTGTGTGTGTGGTCGTGCAAGGCTCCACTTTATCCTGTCTTATGCAAGGTCCAGCTTTTCCCAGAGTGAAATATGTAGGGCTTATGGGTTAAAAATCTGCAAGAAACTTGCAAATAATATGAACAAGTTGAGGAACTGTTTCTCTAAATTAAATATAAAATCATAAAACTATATCCTTTTTTAAATAGTACAAATGACTTTAAATCAAATTAAGGTACATCCTTAGTAAGAACAGCAGCCTTTTAGGTGGTTACAAACATTAGAGGTCAGACATGGTCAAACATGTTAACACTTTGATCAGATTAAAATATTTTTCTTGCTACAGTTGTATAATTGAGTTTAGACCTGAGGGGGTTTTCTGAACATTGTTATATCTTGTACTATGTGGTAGTTAAATGGTAAAAGGAGCTCTTGTAAGTTCCTTTAAGTTCTTTTTGTAAATAGGTTTATAAAATAGGGGAATGAGCCATGCTGCCCTGTATATAGGGCAAAAGGTCTCCCTGCTCCCATTGATGGGAGAGATTTGAGGGGAGCTCCTCACACTTTCTGTGTACTTCAAATGTGTTTGCTGAGTGTGTGAGGAGCGTAAAAGCAGGATTAAAATGTTCTGCATGCAAAACTGAGGCACTGGACTTTCTGTCTGTGTGAGAAACAGAAGTTCAAGAGCCTCTTTTTCTTTGGAGAACAGACACTACTTCATTTTCTTAATTACTAAGCTGTCAAACCAGAGCTTACATGAGAGCAGAAGAGTGAGGGTACCTCCCCAAGCCCTGCACAGCTGAAGTCCCCAAATAAGACAGCAGGACTCACAGTAATGTGGCTTTTCAGGGCCTGGTCCCTGTGGTCTGCTGAGCTCCTTGAGCTTGTTCAGAGGGTATGAAATGTCCCCTTGGGCAGGGAAAGATGAAAGTGCAGTTACTGCTGGCCTGGGGCCACAGGGCCCAAATGTCTAACACGAGGTCAAAAAAGCGTGGAGCTACAGTCTAGGGCTGCTGTTCACTGGACAGAAGCTGAAGCAGCAGCAGCAGCTGGGGCCCAGGACGTGGCTGCTTCTGCTGCATCCCCTTCCCCAGGGCTGCTCCGTCCCTCTGCAGGAGACGACTGTGGCCCCCACAGCAGCTGGCGGAAGGAAATCTGCAGCTCAGCTGTTTCTCTGCCTCTCTGTCCTGACTTGCACTGTCAGGGCAATAGTTTAGTATTGCTTTTTCCTGTGTTGGGTTCTGATCTTGTTCAAACCAGCGGGAGAACTCCCGGGAGCCACGGTGCGATGGGGACTCATTGCTGTGAGAGGGCTGCTGGTCCCTCTCCAGATGTTGTGTGGAGGGAGGGAGGCAGCTGGAAGCCAGCAGGAGCTCTGTGTGCTCCCAGAAGTGCCTGCTGCTGCAGGAGAGCACCATCCCAGGCAGGTTCCCTGGCAGCAGGGCTCGCACTGCGGGACCTCTCCAGGAGGGTTCCCTGTCCCCATGAATTGTTCCATTCCCAGCACACAGCGTTAGGAGAGTGCTGCTGATGGACCTCCTGGCAGACAGACAGATGAGTAATTTGTTCCCTCCTGACCAAAGCAAATCCACTTCTTTCAGCTCTGCTACCTAGCTTGAAATAAGATAATATTGAAAATAATGTTTTATGTTAAAGCACAGTTTTGGATATGTGGCTGTACCAAGGCACAGGGCTTACGAGGTCATTTATTGCATGTCTGATTCAGTCTTGGTTTCCCCCAAGGAAAATTCTTGTGTTAATTTCTGAGTTCATATCACACCCTCAATTTTGAAGCAGAACTTCCCTTTGAAATAAATTAGAGAGTTCTGCTTAAGAAGCAGCGACATGATACAGCATTGGATGTGTGTGGTCTAATATAATCTTATTTTTAAAATTGTTTGAATGAAAAAAAGAGAAAGCAGAATGTCACAGGGAAACAAAAGCAAGTTTTATGTAAATCTGTGCATGTGAATAAGTGTGCACGTGATCCAGACACTGAAGGTCTCCCACTGGGATTCCTTCACAGGCTACCCTGGAACTGGCTTCCAAGGCATGGGATGCTTTGTTGGCAGGGAGTTGCTATGAGATATGTATGGTAAAGGCACTGTTCTTGCAAATGTCCAACCTTTGCTGTGTGTGAAATTTTATGGGCTTGACCAGTTGAGAATCTGGAGAGAAAGGCAAAAACTTAACATCACGTCAAGTTCCCGAAGCTCATCCATGTTAATGATTAGTGATTTGAAATTTTAGCTGTGAGGAACAAAGTGATCTGGGTTTGAGTGGCACATGTCATGTCCAAGATGAAAAGTGCAGAGCTGGTCTGGTGTCCAAAGCTGCAACTGAGAGAAGGGGGAGCAGGAGGAGCTCTGCAATGTGCTCACTCGTGTGTTGCCTCACAGCTTGTGGTCCCTCTCATGCCATGACTCCGCTGGCACCATTGAATTCCTGCACTGGGGTAAAAGCCCTGGCTAATCCATGCAGTGGGGTGTGCTGGCGTTTGCCCTGGCGAGGTCCCCGGTCCAGTAACACGGCGTGTGTTCCTGTGACTAAACAGACGTTGCTGGCTCCGCAGGGATGACTCTCTTGCCTATTGTCAGAGATCTCCTGCACAGGGCCAGATCCTAATCACAGGCTGAACCCTCTCTATCTGTAGCGTGATCTGCAAGGGAAGCAGGATTTGGGGAGATGGGTTGGTGTGAGCTGCACACCTAAGATGGCAATCTGGCATGGACTGTGCGTGTCTGTGTGTACATGGCATGGTGGTTATGGGCAGAGCAGAGCCTGCTGCTGAGAAACATCAACAGTTTTGAGGAAGCATCTACAGCTTGCCATTAACTTCACATCTGCAGTTCTTTATCTGCCTTTTGGCCATGATTCATCACGACCAAATTTAGTCTTTGTTTCCTATGTGTTGGCCTTTGAGCCCGCTTGCCAATTCACCACAGAGAAGGTAAGGGAGGACGTGAGCACTTTGAGCATCGTTACTCTCCCAGGGAGGCTGTGCTGGACAGAGAGGGCTTGGGTGAACGATAGTCAGACACGTGCTGCTCTTCACTTGCTAAAATCTCCTGCACCATGTGTAAGCCACAATTTCCTCAACAAATCCTTAAGGATTATCTTCCTATGTCTGTTCCATTGATTGGAACAGGGACTAGGTGCCGAAACTGTCCTTTTGAAGGCATAGCCACTGTGGGAGCTTCTCTTTATCCCACCCTTCCAATGTTTTGGCCACAGCTGCTGCAGCTCCCTTTCCTGTTTGCTGCTCATTTCATAGAAACACAAAATGGTTTGAGTTGGAAGGGACCTTAAAGATCATCACATTCTAACCCCCTGCCATGGGCAGGGATACCAGCCACTATTGCAGGTTACTCAGGGCCCTTGGTTTCCCATGCCTTTGCCATTCCACCTCACTGCTCGGGGAGCCAGGAGATGGCTTATGTCAGCATCTCTGGCAGCCTGATGTACACATGCTCTTACCTCATCCTTTACCAGTGGTGGGTGGAGGGCACAGCAATAGGAGAGTAGGTACAAGTTGCTTCCTGAACTCTTTGCAGAGCCACTGCAGCAGGGAAAGCTTCTCAGCCTGGTCAGATCCCAGGCTGGTGCCAAGCAGGGATGTGTGAGTCCCCCCTCTAGGCTCTTCCATTGCAGTACTTTGAATCTCTCTTTTAAAAGAAAAGCTATAACAAGATACTTGCTCATTAGTGTCTGTGTCTGGAGGATGAAACAAAGGTTTGGTAGGCAAACAGGTGACTCAGAGGGTTGGATGCAGGATACAGAGCTGTTCACTTCCTAGTTTCCAGTTTTAATCCAGCTGAATCAGTAAAGACCAGGTGCCTGTTCTGGCTGCTGGCTTGTCCAGTGGTCTGTCTGAGAGGGCACAGCTCTCTCCAGGCCCCAGGCAGTGTGTGTGTTTCATGGGGTGAATGTCCAAAGAACCTGCAAAGTCTCGAACAAACCCTCTGTGAACATCAACCAAGGTCTAGTTCTCACCATGAGACTGCCAGTTCAGCACATGCTGGTGGCTCACAAACCCACTGACTGTTTCATGAAGGAAGGGTTTGCAACACCATGTGCCTCTAAGGCTTGGTTACAGCAGGATCTTTTTCTTGGTGGGTTATCTTGGACAAAGAACTCTTACCTTCACCTCCTTACAGAGCAACTTAGCACTCCTCTGTCACTGGTTTTTGCCTATGAGTCTTTATAATTTAGGATCATAAAGTAATTTGTGCTGGAAAAGCCCTCTAAGATCATTGAATCCAGTCTTTAACCCAGCACTGACAAGGTTACCACTAAAACATGTCCCCAAGTCCATCTACAAAACATGTCCATCTACACATCTTCTAAATCTCTTCAGGAGCAGTCACTCCACCACTTCCCTGAGCAGCCTATGCCAGGGCTTGTCAGCTTCTTCAGTGAAGAAATTTTCCCTCCCATCCAATCTGAATGTCCCCCTGGTGCAACTTGAGGCCATTGCCTTGTCCTGTTCCCTCTTACTCGGGAGAAAAGACTGAAGCCCCTCCACACCTGGCTCTACCCTCCTTTCAGGTAGTTTTAGACAGCAAGGAGCTCCCCCCTGAGCTCCTTGCTTTTATCCAGGCTGAGCCCCCCCCCCATCTCCCTCAGCTGCTCTTCATCAGATTTGTGCTCCAGACTTTTCATCAGCCCCAGTGCCTTTCTCTGGACATGCTGTTTGTGACCATTCCCCATGAAGAGCCCTTCCACCACCACCCCCTCTGTGAAGCAGCTTCATGGAGAAAGTAGGACACTTGGTCAGTAAAAGGAATAGCAAAACCTGATTAAATCAGCTGTCCCCACCCAGAGCATCCTGCGGGCTGGAGGTGCTGGGCAGGAGGTCCCCAGAGTGGCTTTAAACCCCTGCTCCTCTCCTGTTCACCACCTCTGTGCTAAACACAGCGCAGCTGCCATGAGAAGAATCTGCTTCATTGTGTTCCACAGGGTCCCGAAATTAGTATTTTGTGAAAGAAAACAATAAACTCAACAATGCTGTGGTAAGTTTTTGAAACCAAAGTAAAACTGGATACTAGAATCTAGAGCACTTTTCCCCTCTGGTTATAACAACTTTGCATTTGATTAAATGATAGGCAAAAAAAAGTCTCAACAGTATCTCCTTTGTTCCATTGAAAAACCTGGAACTGTAATATACAAAGTACACATCTGCCTTGAGGAGCTACATAGTAATCACAGACTGACCAAAATAAGACTTCTTCTTTTTTTGGTTGGGTTTTTTTTTAAGTGATTCAGCTTGTCTGCTCTATGTTGAATTTGTTTTCTGCTGTAGTTTGCTCTGAGGAGTGGCGTACATGAGCATAAACTGAGGTCCTGCTCTGATGGGACCCGCACAAAAGTAAAATCTGAAATCCCAAGGTTATAAAGTGTGTTTGGCTGGGTGCAAGGGGGCTGTGATTATAAAGGCACTTGGGAAAAGAATTCTTGAGTCACCGGGAAGAGGCTCTTTGCAGCAAAATGCTCAGAAAGGATCAGAAATGTGGAATTTTTATTCTGACGCTGAGGATGTGGCACTGCGGAGATTGCTTTCATGTTTAGGAAATAAAACATTGTAAGATCTACCACATGAGAATTTGTTGTTCTTAGCATGGAGAGGCTGATGAGGTGATTCTCGTTATGTGCTACTGCCCTGGAATTACTGGTGTGGGAGTCAGGATGGTGAGGAGGAATTGTTGTCTGGATTCTAAGTGGAAGACACAGCACAACCTTTGACACCACCAAACCCCAGGTCAAAAATTGGCCTTGGAGCTTTGGCTTCTTGCTATAACTTACAAACTGCAGCATTGCCAGATTTGGAATCTCACCATCCAAAACAATATATGGATTTAGAAATCCGAGTGATGTTTTGCAAGATTGCATCATGCTGTGCTGAGTATTCCTTGGAGTGCTTAGATAAATTAAATAAATAGATAAATTAAGCATGCATATTAACCCAAAATTGAAACCAGAAGTAATAACATAAAATAAGAAATAAAATTTTAGAAAAATTAAATAAACATCCAAACCTTTTTGTTTGACTTTCTCTGATACAAAGCAATTTCTCCAGGACTGTACACCATATGAAACACATTATAAATGCTCTTGTAAAATCCACATCATTATACCACATGAAAGGCCAGGTCCTAAAAATAGCCATTCAGAGAGGATACGGGCTAGTAGCAATTTTGGTGATCGTGAAATAGTTGTGTTGACATCTCTATGTGTGCACACCCACAGAAAGCTTTGACTTTTGGATATTAGCAACATTTGTGCTTTATGGAATTTTACATCTCATCCCATGGATAGTCCTTTACCCAGGAGCATTCATTTCTGATCTTATTCCCATTTTTCTAACCCTGATTTTATTGAGAAAATGGGTACGTTACTCTCTTCTTTTTCTTTTTCTTTTTTTTTTTTTTTTTTAGATTTCATGTGAAACTCTTTCCTTGCTATCAGTTTGACAGTGGTTGGCAATATCAGTTGGATTTCCCTGTCTCCCAGCAGGGAAATACATGTTTTCTTTCCTTCAATAGACACACACATCCCCGGTATTTTGGGGAACTAACTGTTAAAATGTAAACCTAGAGCATTAGATAATAACACAAGAAGCTGCCACATCTATACAGCCTTTATATCTGGTGTAGTATTCAAAAGAAAGTAAATGAAATCTGCAGTAATTACACAGTAATGTATCCACAACAAAAAACTTCTTCCTTGTCCCAGCGATCAGAACTTGGCTTTTGTTTTGGAATATGAAAGGCTGCAGCCTCCTGCCTTCGGTGTGTTCGCAGCAAAGCCCTGGCTGGGATCAGCTGCCGTAGCTCTGGGATAGACAACAGAGTCCTGCCAGCTGATATCGCTCGAGATCTTTTTGAAGAGCTCATCAGATTTGGTTTTATTGCTGTTGTGTTTCGGTTTTCGCTTGTTATTTGTTTGAAAGCATTACTATAGGGATTGTTTTCTGAAAAACGTTGGAATCTTCAGCGCTGATCTCTTGTTTGCATTTTTCTTTTATAAGAAATATGATGGTGCTGAAGATGCACACCTTCACTTGAGGGTTTCTGATGTCTGTGGTTTAAGCCTGTCCTGGATTTTAAGTGTGTGGCCCTTCTAAAACCACTTGGAAACAGTCTATATCCTCAAAATAAGTTTGCTTCTGGAACTGGAGCAGAATCTGTGGAGATGGCAAGTGAAATAACAGGGTGTTGAAGAAAATGACATTGCTTCTGAAATAGTTGGCATGAAAATCATGAAGTCTGAAGTTTCATTCAAATCAGATGTAGCCCTGGTTATTGTGGGGCAGGACGCAAACCCGCCCAGCAATGCAGCTCCAAGGGATTTACAGGGAGGTGTACAGTTGTTCCAGGTTGTTTTAACTGCAGGGCAGCTCTTGTCCCTGGTCCTAGGCAAGGGTCCTGTTCCAAGGCAAACAGGCTCACCAGATTTTACCTTGGTCAGTTGACTTTTTGCAGGCTGTTAACACTTCTGAAGAATCAAATGCTGTAAAATGGCATCAAGGTACTGGGTTTGCTGTTGCTAATTTAGCTCCCTGGAACAGCTGGACTAGGAGAGATGGGAACACCTTGACAAAGCAATAGTTTTATAGTGTAAATGCATTAGTTTCTACTTGAAGTCATCAGTAATTGAAGGATCTCTTCCTAACTGAGGGCTGAGAAATTTTGGCTTCTTTTGGTATCCTGTTCTTTACAATGCAACAGACAGCGGTGTTTAGAAAAAGCTAAAAAGTTTTAATGCTTCTGGCTTGAAGCTAGTGTCATGCTTAAGCTCTTTTCTCTTTTCCATAATTAATTTGGAGTCTGAAAATGAGGTTATATCTGGCATCATCAGTTTTTTACTATTTTGGTGAGCTCAGGTTTTTCTGCTAGGAGCAAAATTCAGGTAAAAGCACCAAATGTTCCTGGCTGGGACTTCTGACTGCACTTGAATGCAAGAGCTGTTGTGCAGAAAATTTAATTTCTTGACTCAAGAATACATAAAATTACCTGATATGTTAGTGCCAATTGTTTGGCTATTGACGTTTACTGGAACTAGTACATAATTACATGCATGTATTCAAACTTGCAAAATAGAATGTTTTCGAATTACAATATGCTATTTGTACAGATCTAGCACATGGATCTGCTTGTAAATGCACAGTGATGGATGAGGCAGGCTGCAGTGAATCCCTGGAAGATCAGCTCCCATATCCAAAAGCATCACCCTTCATCCGAATTTCCTGCTGAAACCAGCGGTAAATGCCTGGCTGTGGGGTGGGCGCGTTGCAGTTTCCGTGGGCAGGAGCTGCCTCTCTCCTGCCTGCGCCCCGGGAGCTTGTTTGATATGGGAGCCGAGTGATCCTCTTACCAGAGAGCACCAGGTGCTGTGGCAGACGGTGTAAATAGCCAGATAAACAGACATGAGTAGCACCAGTTGTTTATGTGTTAACACAGGATGTTCTCAAAATCAGGTAAGAAGTGAGGCATGTTACCAAGTTTTATAGCAGAGGAACCGGATAGTCTTGTAACTGCCGTGCACGGCCACGGCAGAGGAAGCATGGTTTCATCCTGGCTTCAGCTCCCAGTCCCACAGGAGCTTGTTTTTCTGTGACTCAGTTTCCCCCAGGAGCTTTAGGAGCTTTATCGTTTCATGTGTAAGCGATGCTTGGAGAGCACGGCAATGTCGATACTGAAACAAAACATAAAATCCCACACAGGCTATGCAAGAGGGGATGTTTCAGAAATGATCAGAGAAGAACAAACCTAAAAGAGTAAGCTGTGCTGATTATAAGACCACTTACTTCAAGATAAACAAATTACAATTTCATAATCTTTTAGGAAGTTGCAGGTGGCCCTAAGACCACAACTCCTTCAAGGCAGCTGGCATCTTCCTTTAAAAACAAATAACCTTCTCAGCCTAAATGATAATTTCACAGAGTGGTATTAGCTGGATGGCAACAATGATGGCATGGTCCAACACGTTGTCTGAAATACACATGACACGCAAATCCTCGTTATTAAACCAGGAACAAATGTAATTTATTTACCCGCTTGTAATATGGTGATGAGAACAACCTCCAGGATCACACAGCGTAGATTTTGGACACATGTACCAAACTTCTGGATGCATAATTCAAATTCTTTGTCATGAAGAATCAGTCTATTTATCTTGGAACCTTTTTTACTTAAACAGTAATCTCTAGGAAATCATTTAACAGTAGTCTGCTGCCAGTTTGTCAGTTAATGGCTTGAGGCAAAATCTGAAGCAGATGAAAACTTTTCCAGGGAGACGCTGCTGTCGCATGGGGTGCAGAAAGGTTTATAGCAGAAAGCAAGAGAGGAGGCGGGCGGATGAGTTCAGTCCAACTTTTAGAATCATGAGGAAACTCGGCACAAGGCTTTTGCTAGCACCTCATATGTAGAATGTAAAAGCCATCAATTGCACCCATGTCAACTTCTAAACCTAAATTTTCCTTACTGGAGGCCCCATGTATGAGTGTGTGGAGGCCAAAACCACATTTGTTTGTGGTGGCTGGGGCTCTGCCTCACTTCTTTGCATCCTGGGCATTTCTGCATCTCTGTATCCCAGGTATGTCTGTGTCTCTGCATCCTGGGCATCTCTGAATATGTGTCCTGGACATCTTTGCATCGTGGGCATCTCTACATCTCGCCATCCTGGGCATCTGCATCACAGTATCTCCGCATCCTTAGGCGTCTCCCCATCCCAGGTGCGGAGGCAGTGAGGCGGGAGAGCCGGGGTGCAGCCCCCCCTGCTCAGCTGGGGTGCTGCAGGGTGTCTGCCAGGGCAGCAGAGTCCTCCAGCTCTCAGATGTTATCGTCTCTCTCTAAAAGTCTAGCAGCGAGTTTCAGTTAGGTAATGAGTTATCTGATTTCCCTTTAATCTGGGCAGCATCACTCCAGCGCGATAACCTTGAATCGCTGTTTATCTCACGCTCAGTGCTGCAGGAAGAAAATTGGCAAGAATGGGTGAAAATTCACTGGAAAAGAAGCTGAGAAAAGTTGTCCCGGTCTGTACCAAATTCCTCCTTTTTGCAGCAGGTGCGGGTGAGAAATAACTGCCCCGAGTCGAAATTCTCCCAAGAGGCCACAAAATCCAGCTGAAGTCAATGCCACTTCCCTGCAGCATTATCTCCCACTCAGTGCTGTCTGCCCACAGAGGATGGTAGGGTGTAGGAACTGGCAGGGGATTAATGGCAGCCTGGTTCATAAAAAACTCCGCTGCCAGAAGGACGTGGGACCCAGACAGAAGTAAAGAGGGGCTGGTTCTTTCTGCAGATGCCCCCAAGTGCTATTTGTCTGAGAGCAGATTTTCCCACAGATCTTTGGCCTTCATATTATTTGAAGAACCCCCTCTGCAGCTGCAATCCTTCCCTCCCCCGAGGGAAAAACAGGGTGGTAACTTTGTGAACTGAATGGTGTGGAGGTTTAGGAGTACTGCCATGGGAGGGGAAGATTTGGCTCATTAGCGTGGAACATTGTGTTGCCAGGAACAGAGTTTTGGGGCAGAACTAATAACATGGAAGCAGATGCAGTCAGCTTTTATTAAACTGGTTTGTAGATGACTTTAAATAGGCAACAGTTGTATCTGGGGCTTTCCTTGTAAGAGGCAGAATTGTAGACCCCAGCAGAAGAAGAACCTGGTTTAGATGCTGGATAAAAAGTATACAGGAGCTAACCAAATTTCTCGATGTTAGGAAACATTTCTCCCAAATGTATTTTTAAAAGAAAAAAAAAAAAAGTACAACTGAAGACTTTGTGATTTTGTTATAATTTTTAAACTTTTGGAGTCCACACATCTCACTTTGAGGAAGGAGCAAGCAGCTGTAGAGCCACAGTGTTCATAGTCTGAAGGACCCAGCGTGATCTCACTCTGCTTTATCCTGATGCACCGTCTCCTCTAGGCCATGGACTCCCAAGTTGCACTCAGTTACCCCATCTGAACATACATTAACTGCTTGACAGTGCATTAGAGGCAGGCATGGATAAATTAATTTCCAAGCACTTCTCCCTTGAACCACCCTTTCCGTAGTACCAATTAACTCCGTAGCGCTAATCAGCATCAGCGATGGTCGGGTGCCATTTCCTGACACATGGCATTCCACGGCCACCAGTAACGATGGGTTGAACTCACTCTGTAATTGCCTTACCCAAGTTCTCAGGTTGAAATGACCGTCAGCCAAATAGGAAGTGCCCATCCCAGTTAGCCCCCAGACCTGAGTGAGACCCTTGTTGCCTCTGAGGAGTCACCACAAAGACCATCCATCCTCGGGCAGACCCAGCAATGACAATTTCTGTGTGTCCTTACAGTGTCCTGGTCCTTCAGCACCTTGGTGCAGCCCAGACTAACTGCCTGGCTTTCATGGGGGTGTTGGGAATGGTCAGTGCCCGACAGTGCAGCCAACCCTGCAGATCTCTGCAGAGGTGCCTGTTGGATTTTTGACATCTCCATAGATGTCTGTCAGCTCCTTCTATGCCAACTCCAGCCACCATTTCATAGAGCAAAGAAAACCATCCAGAAATCCTTTCCCTGCTCCATGCATCTATGACATGCCCACCATGTCTTCCTTGCTGTGCTCCGTGCAGCCTCTTCATCCCAGTCTGGTTGAACACAACAAGAATCCATTTGGGTGCTGTACTCCATCCTGCCTTGGTTGTGCAATGCTTTTTTTCTCAGGCAGTTTCTAATCTAGAGATTTTCTGGGATCTGTGCATGGCATTAAGGGAAGTCTCCTCATCACCTCAGGTTCTGTCTTTCGGTACCAAGTGTTTAAGACATAATTCCAGGCGTCCAGGGCTTGCTTTCTCTTTGTGTCTCCTTTGCTGTTGCTTTCATTTGCTAACATGTTGAACTTCAAAGTCTATTCTTTCTCATTCCTAATTTTTATGGAAAAAATGGTCTGAACCCCATTTGCATTTCCTCCCTGAGGATACTGGCAATCCTTAATCCTATATATTAAAGAATCTCAGTTTTCCCAGCAGCCCTTTATTCTGGGACTACTCTTCCACTCTGTTTTCTCCTTGAAATGCTCTCCTGTGGTTCAAAATTGCTCTTCACGGTGCCCATGACCACTGTCACTTGCTGTTATGAGCTATTTGCACGGATGTTTGATCACTTTTTAAGCCCTTTTGCCTTCCCATCCTGGCCCTTGCAGGTAATTTGTGAAGGTTTCATGCCCATGGCAGTAGATGCCTGTTTGCTCTCAGAGGTTGCAGCATGGGCCGTGTGCTCTGCAACCGGCAATATCCAGGACCTGCTGGAATAACTTTATAAAGCCAAGAGATAGATAGCAGGATGAAAGTAAATAGGGCACTATTTTATTCAGGTTGATTTTAATTTCACACTGGTGGTCTCCATATTCCGGTTGAGTCCCAGCGACCACTGGCATTTAACTGCTTGAGGGGCAGTTGCCATCTGTGCCTCCCCTGCTGTGATGCAGGAGGGTACAGGGACCCTCTGTCTCTTAGCCCCTTGTTCCTGCTCCCAGACAGGACCACAGCAATTCCCTGTGTTCCCCAGCTGCTGGGAGCTGTGGGAAGTAGGCAGAACACTGACTGCGCTGGCCGTGCAGATCCAGGGATTTAGATCACGCAAACCCAGTGTTCTCTCCTACAAGCCATTCTCAGCGATGTGCTCGGTAATTAGCATGTTCATAAACACTTTGTAATCTTGTGATCATGGCTTGCAGATTAGCTCTTTTGCCAGCTTTGCGATTTCTTTGCCAGTTTTAGTTTTAATTGCAAATCCATTACTGCCAGCTCCCTTGCATATTGTAGCAATAGGCAAATTAAAACACTTGGACACAGTTGGGCGGGTTTCAGTTAAGAAATTAATTGTTACTGCCAACCAGTGCTTTTTAATGTGAGGGTGGCATTTGAGTTTGTTTTTGAGGGCATAATCTCCAAGACTTTCTTTTTTCCCTTCTCCTCCCCCTCCCCAGACTGCGTTGCCCTGTCGAGCAGCTCCCCAGATGGCATGAAGCAAATGCTTGCCTCTTTGATCTCCTAGTCAAGAAATTTGGAAGTCGTTCTGAATTTATGAGAATCCTGTCTGAAATAAATCTGTCTGTGCACAGGGCCACACTAAGGCAACCTGGAGCTGCAGGCATGGCTCACCTGAACCTCCCGGGGAAGCACAGGATTACATCCCACAGGAGCATCGTGTGATGCTGTAGCGATAAAGAGAAACTTCATGCATATTGTTGAACATGAAAAAGTCTAGACAATCTACAATTTACCAGTCGGGGTAATTGGCTAAAGGCTTAATCCACCCTGATAATCCAGTAATGGTATTGTTGGCAGGACATTGATGTAAATATCACTCAGCAGTGCTGGCAGCCGCTGTCTCCTGTGATTGCTGCCGTTCCCAATTCCTTTTCCACAGTTGTTAGGGCTGATGGGGAATTTTCAGAGTTCTGCGAACTTCTTGTCTTTTACAAAAACTGTCTGGGCTCTGTGGTTATTTTTCACTCCCTTTGTTGAAAAAGTAACATTTTTCACCAGGTTAGAATTTTCACAGACACATTCCTCAAGAATATCTTTATTCCTTGATGTACTTTTTTTCCCTCCTGTATTTCTCCCATAGCTCTCTCTAGCCTGCTCATGCTGCTGCCGCACAGTTTACCATTGCCTTTCAATACAAACAACATCTGGTCCTGCAGTGGACCTGTGCCAGCACTGCAAGCCACCTACCACCTGTGTGTCACCACCAAACCTGGTGGCATTCACTGAGACTTTGTTGGTGTCACTCTGCACAAGCCCTGACACGCCACCAGCATGGCTGGGGCTGCAAACACTGGTGGGGCACTGTGGAGGTCAATGAGCTGAGCAGGGTTTTAGAAGTTCCCATTTTGCAGGGGTGTTTTTAATGCATTTCTGTGTGCCCCATGGGGACAAAAAAGGGGATTGTACCACCATGGATGCAGGGAAGGATGGACAGACTTAGTCCAGACTCCAAACATGAGCCTCCCACCACTGCAGTGCTTGGTCCCACATGCTGCCTTCCATGGCCTGTTGATATGTTGGAGCATGGCTGGGCTTAAATCTTTGTTTAATTGTGCATGAAGCCAATGTCTAGAAACACCTGTCTCATTCTTGTTACTTTATTCTCTTTAATTCATTGCTTCCATTTGCCTTGGTAAACGTGGTTGTTTTCAGCTGCCTTTACAGCTGGAGCCTGCACAGTACCAAGCACAAATGGAACCTGCCTGATTGGAGTCACAGAATCCCAGAATCACAGTATGGTTTGGGTCAGAAAGGACCTTAAAGACCTTCTCATTCCATCCTCCCAGCCATGGGGAGGGATGCCACCCAAGAGATGGAGTTGCTCAGGGCCGCATCCAACTGCTCTGTACAATTCCTCTGCCTTCAGAGAGATTGGGGTTGTGTAATGGGCTGGAGCTCAGCAGACAATTCCCTGATGATCGAAGCAGAACCACCCCGGGAATTCCTTTTCTGCAGTAACACTGACTTCATGTTGCCAGCTGAAGTATTAAAAACCCTATATGTAATAATATATACAATTATTTTGATCACTGACCCAGCTGAGATGGCTGTGAATCCTTGACACCATTCTTAAGGCAGACTGTAATGATTTTTTGAACATTGCTTTTTTTTTTTTCTGCTCAGAAAACAATAGAAGCAGCACAGTTCCGCTGCAAACAAAACCTGAACATGCTCTAACTTACATGTGAAATATCAAAGAGCACTTATTCAGTACACATCACCGCCCTTCCGTTTCACAGCAAACACCTTGTCACAGCCCAGAGACCTTGGGAAAACTATATATAGTGTATTCGGGCAAATGTCACCCTGGTAATTATCCCATAGCTCTGGCTCCACAATGTTGTGGCTAACAAATCCAACTTTAATTGTTCGTGATCTCTATCGGAGCAGACATCGGGTTTGAGTTCAGTCGGTACAGAGTCAGGAGGAATAAACACAAACCTACAGTAAGATCAAAGCAGCAGAGAGGTGCACATGTGCTAATAATAATAGCTTATGAAAGCTCATATTTTCCTTCAACAACATCCTGTCATTTATGTATCAGCTTTGAAAAGGGTAAAAAAAAAATTCAGTGTAATTTACTTCAGCAAAAAAAAAATAGATAAGGCAGATATTTGATTGCAGCAGCTCGTGTGTGGTTTGCTGCGAGGATTGTAAATTCATCGCGTCCTCCAGTGCATGTGTGAGGGGAAGGTGCAGAGGCTGAGCTGGCTGTGACCAAAGCACCATCATTATCTGATTTTTACATACAGCTGGTGACAATGTGATGCAGAAGGGAGGATGAGGTAAACAGTCTCAAAGTCGGTAACCGCATCCACACCTGGTGCACCTCGATAAAATGTCTGTAAACAGTCTGGATAGAGTGAGGTTACAGCGAGGCTGAGGACAGCTAACGGCTCCAGGAGATGCAGGGAGAGGTACACCGAGGTTTGGGGATGGTGTTTTGGTTGGGGTGGAATTGCCCAGGGGATTAAAATGGGGATTTTGCCCTTTCATGGCCGTAGGCAGCGTTGCAGGTCGGCTTTCCCGGCAGTGTGTGGGACAAGCAGAGTGTGGCCCGGTGCCTGTACCCAGGAGGCTCTGGCTGAGCGGGGTCAGGCAGCCGTGATTTCACCTCCACACAATGTGACCTACTTCAGAAGGCCAGCCCTCAATGCTGACCATTTCCTCTGTCCTCTTACATCCAGTTTTTGCTATCAGCTTTTTCAATCTAGCACAGTGGCTTAGGCTTCTGTCGGGGTTTGTCTTGCCTGGCACTGAGGTGCCTGGTGGGCTGTGTGGGGCTGGGGCACAGGGAAGTGCAGGAGCAGAGCTGTGGAGGGTGATGTGCTGTTGAGGTGTTCTGGTGTGTTGTGAGTCTGTCTTTCACGTTGCATGCTGTGGCTGTTGTCGTTCGGTTATGCCTGTAGTTCTCTCTGCGAGCAGGAAAGGGTTTGGGGTTTTGGTGAAGGGAGGAAGGCTGACAATAAAAGGTGACAGAATGCCCCACTGAGTACTGAAGATGGGCTGGCTGAGGAAGGGGAAAGTTGTTTAGAAAGAGAACCAAGGAGAAGAGCACAGGCAGGAGCAGGTACAGGCACAGTCACACTTCCTGCTCTTTCTGCACAGGCTCCTTGGGCAGAGTGTGACGATGGCTGTGGGGTGACAGGAGCAGAGGGCAATCCTTGCACTGGGAGGGTGTTTTTCAGGGCTGTGAAGCTGAGCCGGAGTCTATTCAGAGTCTGCAGCAGCTGAATCGCAGCAAACAGGGACTCGTTAAGAAACTGGAGCAAATAATAATGATCCATATGTTTAATGCAGCTGAAAGGCGTACTTCAAAGATTCTGTTATCCTAAAAAAGCCCAAGTATAGAGGGGAATATACTTGATCACGGCTTGGAAGTTTTGATGGTAGCGTTGTAAGTAGGTCAGCAAACGGTAATATTTAAATTAACTCCTCTTTCTGGCAACTAGATGGGAATGTAGGTCTAGAAATGGGTAAATGTAGATTCCCTTCCCAGCTCTGCCACTTTGACAAGTCACTTCATCTCCTCGTGCCTAAGGGAAAAATACACCTTTGGGCTCTGCCCAGTAATCATCAGCCAAATGCTTCTCCACCTATCTATAGGGCTTTAGAATATGTGATTGAAAAGTGCAAAGTGTTATTAACATTGAATTAATGTCTGCCATTACAATATGTAATGGAGTATTTCTGCACACACCCCATTTCCTCCTGCTTGAATGTTTTGTCAGACAAGTCCAAGTGTTTACCAGCTTTATAGCTGGCCTAAAAAGAGCCAGCAGGAGCTGGAGCTGCTGGTCCCTAGTGGAGCTGCTGGGCTTGTTTGATGGCAGGATAGCTGAGGTGCAGAAACTGGCAGCTGAGCTGTCAGCACACAGCCATGGGCCCAGCTCATGGCAGCAGGGTTGGGGTGGCCGGGGTGCCCCCTGAGCAGCCAGCCCGTGGCTGTGGACACATCTCCTGTGACCCTGCACCCTGTGGCACTGTACAGGAGGCCAGGCTCCCCCTGCCTCAGTGTGCATGGTGGGGTGCCAATGCACACTTCCTGCCAGGGATGGAGAGGGCCAGGCTGGTGTGAAAATGGGGAATGTGCTGCTGGAGCACCTCACTTCTCTTTTCTGGGAGCTGAGGGCTGCAGCCCTCCCACCTCCTGCACCTCATCAACTGATGGCAGCATTTGCACTTACTCGGGCAGCACTTTAATTTCTACCTCCTCTAAATACATTGATTTTCTCTTTGCACATAACAGCTACATGTTTATTGACCCACAGCTGTATTTAAGGATTCCCACCCCTGGAAATGTTCATGGTCAGGTTGGATGGGGCTTGAAACAATCTTGTGGAAGGTGTCCCTGCCCATGTCAGGAGGGTTTGAACAAGAGTTTTAAGGTCCCTCCCAACCCAAACCATTCTATGATTCTGTGATATCAACCCAGATCTTTGAGAGCAGCATTGCTCCTTTTTGGTCATCTTCTCATCCCATCAGACAGACCTTCCCTGCCTGCCTTGGGTTTGCCCACTGCTGTGCACAACCCTGCCTTCTCTCTCATTATCATGCCCTGCACAAACATTTCCCTTCTTTTCTAAAATATAGCAGCACATGGTGTGGGTTACTGTCTAGACTGCATCGCTTGAACCAAATGTATTCACTAATATGATATATTATTAGAGCTCTCTAAGAGTAACAAACAAAGTACATTTCTTTGTTCACTCTTTAATTGTTAGTTCATTAGCTCGCTTGCTGATTCATAAAATATGAAAAGCTCCAATAGGGTATCTAGTCACTAGTGCAAATTAGCTAGTTTCTAATGTACATAAATAAATTATAACCCTGCATTTACAATTTGCCTTTACTATAAGGCAGAAATGCTTTATCTCTGCACACAAAATGACAAGTAAAGGCAGAAGCTGGGAGTGCTGTATCCTACACTTGCAGAACACGCTAGTAGCAAAAATTATCTCTTTGCTGGTGGGTAATTTGTTTTCTTTAGCTCTGAAGGTGGAATATGACAATGTTGAGTAGCTACCTTTGTAGCTAGGGCTGGATGTTCAGCTGGTGAGTTGGCAGGGCCATGCTCTGTGTACTGTCAGCAGCTGGGAAAGCCCTGAAGCTTTTGTTTTCCTGAGGCTCCGCATTTTCCTCTGGTTTGTCTGATCCTCTGGTGTGCTCTCTCTCCAGAAGCAGGTCTTCCTACTTTTTGGCTATTCTTGTTGCTTATGAATTTTTCCCAAAAAACAGCCATGTCCTCAGATTCCTAGGAAACTTCCAGGTATTGTGTACCAATGTGCAAGACGTCCAGAGGGTGTAAGACCATCTTAGGGTGGTTTTTGTCCTATGACTTTCTGTCGTAGGGAGTGTAATTCTCAAATTAAGATCAGAGATAGAATTCTTCACTCCTTTCCAGACCATGATCAATGTGCTCATGACTAAATGAATCATTCTCTAAAAGTTGTGTAGGTTTCTAGATAAAATTCTGCAGGCAGCAGTTTAATATCTGCATATTACATTGGTTTAATCCCTTCTCAGTTCTGTAATTCTCTTAAATAAGGAATGCAGACTATCGGAGTCCAAAAGAGAGAGTACCAAAGTCACAGAATCACAGAATGGTTTGGGCTGGAAGGGACCTTAAAGCTCATCTCATTCCAGCCCCCTGCCATGGGGTTCAGACCTTCCTCCAGACCAGGTTGCTCCAAGCCCCATCCAACCTTGAACACTTCCATGGATGGGGTATCCACAGCTTCTCTGGGCAGTCTGTGCCAGTGCCAAACAGCACAGTGAATTTATTAATTATTAAAAACTTGTGTCTCATCTGATTTGTATGCATACCACGGATTTATGGCCATAAATGCTTTGTTTTGCTAAATTCATGGTTACTGTCTCTTCCATGGGCAGTGTTCCCAAAGTCTTTCTGGGTGTTAGGACCTGCAGATGCTCACGTAGGGAAATGATTTCACATATATGGATGGTCTTGTCAAAACCAGCCTAACAATTGGTGCATAAAATTATTTGTATATATTTGTATTTGCAAGTGTTGGATTTATACATGCAAGATCAAGGACTTAATTTGTAAATTTTTTTTGTTTTGCTACATGAAAGCTTTGCTGACTGTGTATCCAGAGGTCTCTGCTGCATAAATGCTGTTGAATTTCAATAAAAACCACTTGTATGCCTTTCTTGAGCAGACTTAGGTACTTACAAAATTTTCAAATTTATTATAAACTGAAGGATATTTCATCAGGTCAGCTCACTGTAGAATACAATATTTCCAATGATGTGTTACCAGCAGTCAAGGCCCAAAAATGGCTGGTTTTGACAGAATGAAATACACTTTTTTTTCTCAGCCTCTTTGAATGGCATTGATTAAACAGAGATTAGGATGATGTGGGGTTTGTATCTTCAGTTATTTTACCTCAGTACTATACCATTGCTTTAACTGACTTTACCACAAAGCCTCTCAAACTTCCTTTTCTTTGCTAAATTAGCTTGTGAATTCTCCACTTCCTCGCATGTTCAACACCTCCACCTCTGACAGATGTGGGAAAAGCTTTTTATCATTACATATCCAAAATGTTCCCAGGCAGTGACCCTGGTGCACCCCATTGCTGTGACAGGACATGGTTTTCCAGACATTGCAGACTGGCTCTTGGGAGGGGACCTCATCCACAGACAGAGCGGTGAAAGCTAAATCCCAGTCCCAAAGACATTTTAGGACCTTTGTGGTATCGAAAGGGAGCATTTTTCTTGCATGTTTTGAATTTGAGAATCCTTAGGCATGATTCATGTGGTCTGGGAGCTGGCAGGGCTTGCAGTGCAGATGCACCACGAGCCTGGAATCTGCTGTGCTCCGAGTGTGGGCAGCTGCATTGTCACACCAAGTGAAATCTTGCTTTGGAAAGTTGGGGGCACCTTTGCCCCTCAATCTTTGACTCCATCTGCATTTCACATGAGGCTTTTCTTGCTTCATCACTCATAGATTTCTGTCATTTGGTCACTATTGAGCTTCTACAATAAAAGCAAATTAGTTCTGCTTAATCAACTCCCAAATCTATGATCTCTAGGTCATGAAGGAAATGGTAAAATCTCATGGAACTGGTAAAATCTCATGTCCTGCTCTTGGAGCCAGCCAGGCTGCTGCAAAGGCCTGCAAGCAACTCTGGGCAGCATCATTCAGAAAGTCTTGCATCTTCATCTTATTCTGCTTGAATTTCTTCATTTACTTGTTGGAATCATTGGCTGCACTTGGCTTCCTACTTTTTTTTTTTTTTTGCCATGTGTGTAATACTACCCATGTCTCTTTGCAGATGACCAGATTAGGTGAAGGAAAATGACTTATGCTTATTTCTGTGCGTTAGGTGTTTTTTCATGAGCACTGCCCTATGCAAAACAAGCAATATAATTCTTTAATGTTTTCTTTAATCCTGACTCTAATCCAGTCTCCCTAGCTCCACCTGAGTTCCATGTGAACGTAGCTTTCTTCAACGTGCATTTTTTTCTTCATTGTTGAAGAAAAAGTTTCTTGCTAAAGAAGTAGACAGTTCTAGATCAGCATCTCCTTTTTTAGGTCACTCACTATACATTTTTGAATCCAGGCTACCCATGGTGATGAGGACCTCAGCCCCAGCAGCAAGCTGCCATTAGGATTGGAGAGCCCACACTTCCAGGGACAATGGCACTTGAAAAAGCATTGCAAGGGCATCACAGCAGGGTGCTGTCTTTGCCAAATCCACACTTTTTAATCTGTGCCACTTAGGCACATGAGGACTTCTGGCCCAGTGCCAGGCTGACATTGGTGTTGGGGTTGGGAGAGCCAAAGAGCCAACAGCTCCAGGAACACTGGGGCTGGAAAAGGCCTGCCAGGGAGATCATGGCAGGGCCCCAGCATTGCTGTTCCTGTATCTTTCTGATCTGGAAAACCTGTGATATTGGTTTGGGTAAGGGTTAGGGTTAGGGTTAGGGTTAGGGTTAGGGTTAGGGTTAGGGTTAGGGTTAGGGTTAGGGTTAGGGTTAGGGTTAGGGTTAGGGTTAGGGTTAGGGTCAGTGTTAGAGTTCGGGTTGAGAGAGTCAAAGAGCCAACAGCTTCAGGGACACTGGGGCTGGAAAAGGCCTGCCAGGGAGATCATGGCAGGGCCCCAGCATTGCCATTCCTGAATCTTTCTGATCTGGAAAACCGGTGATATTGGTTTGGGTTAGGGCTAGGGTTAGGATTGCAGTCAGTGTCAGGGCTGGGGTTGAGAGAGTCAAAGAGCCAACAGCTCCAGGAGCACTGGGGCTGGAAAAGGCATGCAAGGGAGATCATGGCAGGGCCACAACATTGCTGCTGCTACATCTTCCTGACCTGGACCAGCCATGGTGATGGGGACCTCAGCCCCAGGACAAGCTGCCATTAGGCCTAGAGTTAGGCCTGAGAGATGGAAATAGCCTCGAGCTTCTTGGACACTTGGCTTGGAAAACTCAAGCCAGGAGGATCATAGCAAAGCCACAGCATTGCTGCCTGCACACCTTTCAGATTAGAGCCATGCATGGGGCTGGGCATCTCGGTCACAGCCCTAAGCTTGATGAAAGTTTGGTGTGAAAAAAAAAGAAAATTCTGAAAAATTCTGCATTGTGAAAACAATTAAATGGAATAAAATGAAATTAAGTGCAGTGAAATTAGCCAAAATTTAATGAAATTATTTTCATTGAAATCTTGAGATTTCATTTCCTTTCATTAAATGAAGAATTTTTATTTCATGAAAAGTAATGAAATAAGAAATTGAGGAGTTAAGTGAAATGAAAAGTCAGGAAAGGAAATACAGTGAAATGTATTTTCTGTCAATTCAGTTTTTTGTCTTCCCTTGGTGTTAGGGGCAATGGTGGGGCTGAGATTCTCTGAGATTCTCTGGCCAATTCTGGCCATCAGAATTTGACTCTGAAGGCCACCACACGATTCCTTGAAGAAGACAACTTCCATGCTCTGCTGGTCCTGTCTGATTTCAGGACAACAACTCTAAGGCAGAATATTTTACTGCAGATACCAAGAGTTTTGAAGTAATGAAACAAGCTTGCATTTAAAAGGAAGAGTTGCTAAATTCAACACATATAATTGATGTGTAATTTGAAGTAATAGCTTTGCAGGAGTGTCTGCATAGAATCTGACCTATATATTCCTTAGAATTGGTGACCATGTGGAGGAAGGAGAGAGCTTGACCCAGCTTGACATTCAGATCCCAGAGAAAGGTTGCATGACTAATACTGAAAAAACAGCCATATAATTTCAATCTTGGAATTGCATCATGAGCTCACGGGCTGACAACCATGGAACCCAATATGGGCATTTTCCAGAGTCACTTCCTGATGCTCATCCACCTGAATTAAGACAAAAGAGTTAATTACTTTCATTTGTAAAGAAACTCTTCTCTTAAGCATTTTGCCGTGTTAAGAGCACCTCTTCTGCAGCTGAGGAGGATTTCAGATGTACTCACACTTGCCAGGTGGTGGTGATCCAGCCTTTTAAAATGCCTCTACATAAAATTATCCCAATCCCACAAACCACTCAGTATTATTTCATTGATGTTCTGCTGGCAAAGAGGCCTCTAAGGCTTTAGAGACTTGAATGGAGGCAGGTGCCTTTTTTATCCTCCAGCCTTCCCAGAAAAATCTAGTGATGCTGTGGGATTTCCCCAGTCCTCAAAGGAATTCCCTCCTTGGGGGAAGGTAGAGGTTAGAGTGGCTGTGTGGGTATTTGTTTGAATCTTCCTGGGGCAGAGGACTCTATCTCCAGTGCATCCTTCTCCTGCATCCCTGTGCCACCTGGGTGCTGAGTCCTCATTCCCTGGGAGCGTCTCTGCGCCACTCTGTCCTCTCCATTTCCCCATTCTTTGCTCACTGACAGCAGGCAGATCACACGTGGAGGGAGGAGGTGCAGCAGTACAGTGAGTGCCCGTGAAACAGGGAATTAATCCATTGACCCAGTGTCCAGGGTACCAAACTCCCACAGGAGCCCATGAGGTTGGTGCCTCAGGCTAGCAGCATCCTTGGGTACCTTCTGGGGCTCCATTATTCCCACAGCACTGCCTGTTGCCCTGCCTTGTAACTCAGCAAATTCTTGATCAGCTTTAAGGAAAGGACTGTTCTATATCAACTGTGTCAATCTTGTTTCACATGTGTGGAAATGTCCTGGCTTCCATGTGCAGCACAAGTGGCTGTTGGGTTCATCACTTCATCTGTAGCGTGTAGGGTGCTGTTTAGGGTGACTCACTGGGGTGCACTGCTCTGCCCCTTGGGGCATTTGGTTAAGACATAACACATTCTGGGAACTGGATCAGGAGAGAACAGAAAAGCAGCAAATTGTTGCTTCTCTGATACGTTGTTTTTTTTTAAATTCAGCTTCTTAAATGATGAGCAGAGCATGCCAAGAGCTGCTGGGTGTTGCTCTCTGTTTTCCTGCTCCCTTAGCAGGCTCACAGAGATTTGGATTTTCCCTTGCAGCAAGGATGGGTGGAATGAGCTGAAAAGGAGGGAGTCAGCTCTGCTGCCTGATGGAGAGAGCACAGGTGAAGTGCTGTCCTCGTGCTAGGGCCACCAGCAGCAATGGAGATCCAAGCAGCTGCTGGGTCACCCAAAAACATGCCCAGAGAGAGGGAGGGGAGAGGCTTGAGCTGCTGTAATCACAGGTAGGAGTGGAAATGTCTGGAACTGATCCATCAGTGAGCAGTGGGCCACTCCTTGGAAAGGCTGGGAATGACTCCTGCCCCCTCACAGCAAATGTGTGCTGATCTGGTCTTGGACAGTACTTTCTTTTTCAGTCTGGCTAATATACTCTGAACATGTTTAGAAAAGAAATTTATATAAAAATCTCTCTTCATGTTTCATTTCCAAGCCACCACACATGGATTTACTTGTGAATAATGGATGAGTCAGCAGGGTATAATGCTCATTACTCAGTGAGTACGCAGGGAGGTACTTGGAGCAGTGGCGAGGGCTGGGTGAATCCCAAATTCATCCTGTCCCTGGATGCTGGGCATTGTTGCCTGGAGCTGCCACACTGCTGATGATGCAGAAGCTGGGACAAGGAATTCAGCTCATTTTCTCCTGATTTTTTAGTTCATTTCTCTTGAGGTAAACTAAGCCTGTGACATATCATGGAGTACAAGCCAATGATGAAGTCTAATTTCTGCATCTTCTGCCTTCCCCTGCTGTTTGTGGAAGGGAGGTAACAAGTGACATTGGACAGCCACAAACTTTTAAATGAGGATTACACTGCCTACAAAGAATGTAGGCAAGCAAGATTCGGTGGCGCAACTTTCCAAAGAAAAGCCTGTCAGCCAGTGCTAATGAGAGTATCTGGTCATTCACAACTGGATTAATCTTCTTTTCCCCCAGTGAAATGCTTCTGTTTAAAGCACCTGCTAAAAAGGGAGCCATATAATGAAGAGTCTGGGTGGTAAAAAGTGTTCTTAGAGCCCTGGGTTTGCTTCCCATTCTTCAGGTAGTGTAAAGAGGAAAGAAAAGGCTCCCATAACATGGGAAAAGGAATAAGGAATTAGGATCTGGAGAGCCTGAAATACCCAGCCTGCAAAATCTCATGCTGCTGGTTGCGTGGAAATGGAGAGTGATAATTGAAGCAGAGAGACTGACTTTAGGAACAGAACAGCAAAATTAATGTGTGGTCCTGGAGAGTGATTATCCCTGCTCCTATGCCTGAGAACAGCTGGGCTTGTCCTGTATCACAGGGAAGCACAGGGGGAGGGTGGTGAAGGATGAGCTTCTCTTTCTGCTCAGAATACAGTTCAGACCAACCCTAGCCAGACCAGAAAGACAACATGGCATGGAAATCAAAACACAGGCTCCTATTTCTCTAATGGTGTACACAGGATACAGTGGGGCCAGCATGAGGTTTTTTTGTTTGTGGTCAAGAACTTTCTTTTTTCTAATGTCAGACACTTTGGGGGTGAGGGTTTCAAATGAAACAGGATTCAGCTCATGCAGAAGTTGCATGTTTGCAAATACAGTGCTGTGAGTTTAAAACCTGTGTGGTTTACCATGGAAAATACAGACATGGTGTTTTTCACCTGAACTTGGCTACACACAGACCAAAGACAGAGGAGACCGTGTAGCTAAAGCAGTGAAGACTTTCAGATGTGAAACTAAAATGAACTTCCTCGTTGTGCACACAAATACAGATAAAGCACCCACCTGCCCAGGCTGCTGTAGGGTGCTGTCCTCGTGCCATGTTGGCTGGCAGAGCAGTCAGGTTGTAGTGAGCAGCTGTGTCTGTGTCAGCAGAGGCTGAGCAGAGCTCCAGCCCCCCGAGCCATGGAAGGAAGATTATGTGCTGGGAAGGACGCTGTGCTGGGAGGGAGTCAGCCCTCATGGACGTGACCTCAGCGATATTCCATGCATACCTGGACACATGTTCAGCATCTATTTAGCCCTGAGGATGCAGGCACTGGCACAGGTTGTCCAGAGAAGCTGTGGCTGCCCATCCCTGGAAGTGTTCTAGGCCAGGACTTGGATGTTCAAGGATGGGACTTGGAGTAACCTGGTCTAGGGGAAGGTGTCCCTGCCCATGGCAGGGGTTGGGACTGGTTGAGCTTTAAGGTCTCTTCCAACCCAAGTCTTTCTAGGATTCTACAAATCCTTGTAAGCACGTTCGAGTCTTTCTTTTATTTGTAAGTGTATTAAAATCTTCCTTGCTTTTGTTCATACAAGACCCATGTGCTTCAGCATCTCCTGTGGATGACACATCTCTCCAGCTTGGAGGTGGCAGGGCATGGCCCTTCACTGGAGCTGAGCGAGACGGGGAGGATTACCTGAGCACAGAACTCATTGAGGCTGGCCCTGCTCTGCTTCCAAGCAGGCTGAGGATTAAGATGCAAGTAGCAACACCCAAAAATACAAAGAGGCTCAGGAGTCCTTTCATGCCTTGTTTCTTGGCAGCACAGTTACAGCTGCTGCCTGTTTTCCAGTGACTCGTGCCTGTGAAAGGAAAGCCAGGATGTGAATCTTCATGGTTTTATTTGTTTGCTGCCAAATAAGTCAAAGGGAAAAGTATGGTACACCACATTTATAATGCATCATCTGAAATGGATCGTTTCCACCTTTGGACTGGGGGGGGAAAAGAGACCTCTCACTACAGATCTATGCAAAGGACACTTGTATGTGTTTATCATCATGCATTACTGGGGTGGCTGAGAGAACTCCTTTCTACATCTATAATTCCTTTTACTTTTGATTTCTCCTGCAGTGTTGAAGGTTTACAGTCTGTAACACAAAACATGTGGGTTTCACAGGTCAGTCAGCCTGCCCTGGAGGAAACAGATTTTGGCTGTAGTTTCTCATTCTCATTTACTCCTCGTATTCTTCATTAGCACTAAGGCCCAGAATGAACTGGCTGCAGAACACCAGCTGGGAAGGGAAGGCCAAGATGTGATCATCTTTCACAAATGGCGACAATTTTGTGAGCATTTGGCTTAAATGTACAGTTTAACAAAAAAAGTGAAATCTGTTTTTTGAGTTGGAGTAGGATATGTGTTAAGAGTGAAGGTTTGGGCTGGTGGAGACCAAAAGCTGGAAGTGAGCCTGGGAACAAGGACAGAGCAGTGAGCTGCATGGGGGTTAGGGCTGTTGGGAGACACTGGATTGGAAGGGGAAATTTTAGGGCTAAGATTTGGCTGAGAAAATCCCTGAGACAGTGTAGCTGCTTATGGACTCATGATCTGGACATGATACACTGTTCAATTGGCACTTCCCAACTGAGCTTTACCTACTGCCTTCAGCCTTGGCCATCAGTGCCTTGCTGGCTGAGGTTGGAAGCATGGCCCAGGGGCACTCAGCAGTTCTCATGTTGTTTTAGTGGTGCCTGTAGTACAATCTCAGTGGTTTCTCCTGCTTCAAGACCTAACCCTACATTCAATGACAGCCCAACCCTAGAAACCTCTCCCAGTTCCCAGACTAAAAGAAATGGCTGCAGATGTGGCAGCAGAGTCCCCCATACGATCTGCTGGATTCAGACTCTACCCTGACCTCAGCCTCAGCCTATTCACTGCTCCAGTGAGTCCTGGTGACTCCAGATTTCAAAGGAGTCACAGATTCACTCACCATGAGCTTTCCATTTTGGTGCTGTCTCCCCCAAATCCCTTTATTATCCTAGCCCATCAGTGTCTTTTGGACCTTCCAAAGTCACACATCCTGCACCAGTTCCAGAAGAAAATTATCTCCAAAAGCTCCATGTCTTCTCCCTATTTTGCTCATCTCCCTGAATCTTCTCATGACCAAATTTATCTGTTCTTCCTGGCCTGACTTAAGATCCTAACACCTACTTCAGCCTCAGTGCCATTGTTCTCCCCTTGCCTAACACTAATCCTAACCAAAACTCTCACCCAAGTCATAAAGATGGAAGCTATATACACCCTGCCTTAAATCCAGGTGGACCTGCTACAATGCTTTTTTTGGATAGAAACTACACTGAGATCCAGAGTCCCATCAGCTGGGACTGGGGTTGGGGCCGAGGTTAATATCATTCCCCAAATTAACTTTAGGATTTAGTTTAGGTTCCTGTTTCACAGAAGAAAATGGGAAAGTGATGACACTTCCAGTGTCATATCTCCAGTCACCAGTGCTGGTTTCACAAGTGAGTAGGTCAGGAGTGTCCTGTCCCAGATTTCCCTGCTGGCTCTCACATGGATAAAACAAACATGGGTACTGTAGGTGCATGGTCTGACAAAAGTCTTCCTTGGAAAAAAGAGACTGCAAGGAAGAGTATCTGATGTCATCACTGAGAGATGACTGGGCTGGAACAGTTTCCTCAACCTGTAAATAAAATGTTAAATAAAATGTTTGACATTTTATTTAATGGCAGCTCCTTGCACAGTGGTGCAAGGATCTATTTCTAAGGAAATTCTTCTGAATTCCAAAAGAGATCAAGATACTTTGACTGAGAAGGGACTGTATCCAATAATAACTCTCAAGTTCACAAATAAGTCTTTGATCTCTTCTGTTTCATGACTCCACAGTGCTTTTGAAAGACAGCTGAAACTTCAACCCCCACAGTAAAATTCAGCTTTTTTTTTGTTTTATCCTGTTTACAACAAACACAGGCAGGTGGCAGGTCCTGGTGGTGTGATGAGTGTGAGGGAATGACCTTCTCTTCATTGCAGCTAAATGACAAATGAGAGAGAGAGAGGAATAGAATAGAATAGAATAGAATAGAATAGAATAGAATAGAATAGAATAGAATAGAATTTCAGTTGGAAGGAATATGACAGCTACTCCTGTTTTACATATAACAAGAGGGCTTGGGATTTATGTGATCAACAGTTCAAAAGCTTTCAGAAGAAGAGGTGTTCCAGGCTGTTTGCATGCTTGCTCACAACTGAATGCAAAGCAACTTGTGGCCAAAATCCACCCCAATGCATCCCCCTGTGTTGCAGACCACCCTGTCAAAGCCGTGTGAGGATGAACTGCTCCATTCCAGCCCCGTGCTGAGTGACAGTCACCCGGTGGCACGGGGACAGCTGGCCATCTGTGCACCTCTCCGGGGAGGAGCACACAGCTGTGAGCACATCTTTTCTCATTTGATGCATCACATGTGAAAGGAGGAGGAGGCTGGAATTCCAAGCTGGCCCCACTGTGCCTGTGGCCACAGGGGAGCAAAGCCACATACCCAAAAGTTAGTTCAGTGAAGCAGTTGCAGGTTTTTCTGTTGATTTCCATTCAGACTTCCAAAGGTACTTTTTCTTTTCTCTGTGTTTTATAAAGCACTGCATACACCTACTTTCAGCTATAAATAAGAAATAATCGTGTGCATTTAACACTTATTAAAATTCTTTTTAAATTTATATGCAAACGAGGAGCAGCCACAGGCTCCTGGCAGGTTGCCGGTAAAGCCCTTTGTTCTGCAAAGATTCTACACCACTGATGAGGCAGATAAATTTGTCTTCAGTGCCATAGCCTTGTCTTTGCTCTGAATCTTTTTTATAACTACTGGAAGGTGTAGGTTGAGAAATGCTGGTTTGATTAGCTGGGCTTGTGGTTGGTCCCTTTTCATGCCAAAATCATTTAAGTGTTCCAGACATGGCATACACCCATGGAATCTAGAAATATATCTCTCCCCAGTGCGTCATAATTCCTGGGGTAGTAAGTGATGAATCATCAGGATCTAATGTGAAGATAAGCTAATTAGCATTAATCAGAGCTCCTGCCCGAGGTGGGAAAATGCTAGGTGAGCAGTCTGTTAGTTGCCATCTGACTTATTTAATTATTTTATTTTCATTTCTTTCAATTTCACAAATCTGACTCTTCAAAGCTTCCAAGCTCGTAGACTGGTACTCTTTGGTGACATGAAAAATGTAACATCCTTTTTATGTCCCTCAGTCTCCATCCTGCCCTGATCTCACCCATCATCTTACTTCTTGCATTGCCTGGAAGTCCTCAGACTGTGGCTGGGTTGTGCTGTGGTGTGGGATGGTTGCTGGGCTTAGAAATTTCTCCCTGCAAGGAATCTGCCTGTAGCCCCTTCCTGCTAGAATCATTAAGTGACTATCTCCAGAATTTAAATTAACTCTTACCTTGTTTCAGTATGACAGAATAGAGATCCCATCAGGTGTAGTAAGTGGTGATGAGAAGTATTTCCCTTTTGTAGAGTAGTTGTGCTATCAGGCTGTGCTCCCTTCTTTCTACTTGAGGCAATAACTTTTTCTTTGAAATCTTTAAAATTGTTTTGCAGCATTTTTCTTCTAGTAATGTACCTTCTAAGAAAAAATCCCAAGCAGCAGAAATGACTGTAAATACTTGCCAATGTGTCCTTACCCTGGTTGGGGCAGGGCTGTTGTAATCAGAGTTCAAGTGGTGCAAGAACACAAGGAATTCAGTCTCAGCAGAAAGATGCCATCAAACACCACCCTCCATGAGTGCTGGCCCATTTGTTTATGGATTGTTTATGGCAAATTCTTTTACCTGCTGGCATCTGCAGCATGCCTCTAGATTTTGAAATGCGTTAGCTTTGGTGGTGTGTCTCCTCACACCTTGGGTTTGGTAGTGGGAATCTCAGTACAAAGAGAACTAGGATTCTGAATTATCCATTAGCATAAACAGCTTTCAGGGAGACCCATGAGGAATTATTTTAAAGGGCACCCAATGTGCAGCATGGCACCTCAGGGAAGCTGGGACTGTCCTGTAGCCCTGGCAGCCCACAGTCCATCATGGTCACAGAATAAAAAATGGTTTGGGTAGGAAGGGACCTTAAAAATCATCTCATTCCCACTCTCCTGCCATGGGCAAAAACACCTTCCAGTAGACCAGCTTGCTCCAAGCCCCGTCCCACCTGGCATTGACATGATGTGGCACATCCTTTCCTCCATGGAACAGCTTGTGGGCTCCATGGGAGACAGCACCCAGCAGTGGCAGCCCTGCTGGGACATGGGGAATGTGTGTCAGCCCACCCCCAGGGCAAGGAAAAGGGAAATATCTGCCAGTTTGTGGGCTCAGAGTCCTGCAGTACTCCAGTCGTGTGGTCCTTTGCTGTAGTGGCCAATGCCTTTCTCTGCCACCCAGACAGAACTGAGGTTATCTTTCCTTGAAACTGCTGGAGCTCTGCCATGGGAAATGCCTTTCTTTGATCTGGATTTTGCCATGATCCCGTAACTTATAATTACACTAACTCTTCCATTCCAGTGAAACCCACCCCTTCCTTTTTTACCCACGGCACATGGGATTTTTCAAGAAACCAGAGACTTGCAGAGCAGCTCCAAGGGCTGCTGGGGTGGGTTTTGCCTCTGGAGTTTGCTCAGATGTAGCAGAATTACTCCTTTTCACCTAAACACTGTTCCATAGCTCTGTACTGAGTACAGAACCAAAAGTGCAGGAGCACATAGCTGCTTCTTTTATTAAGGTGAATAAAGCCACCAGCCAGCTGAGAAGGTTTGTAGCCACCAGCAGATGTCATTGCAGCCAGCACAGCGTGGTACGTGTCAGGTGAGAACAGAGGCACTGCAGGTATTCAGATAATACCCAGTGGAGAATGAAAATAAAAAAATAAATCATGTAATTGCTGATTGCCACGTAGCTCGTTCTTTGACCACTGGTAGCTCATTTGTAGTAGAGCAGACATGAGGAATTAAATCCCACACTACAATTTGTTTTCTGCTGAATAATTAAGATTTATTAGTTCCAAGCACAAATTATAGTAATTTAAAATACGAATACTTTTCTTTTAATGGAACATGCATGTGGATTTTGTTTAGTGGGAGTAGTTGGGTCCTGATAACCTAACAAGCCTGAGGATTAGTGAGGAGGGCTGGTGAGGGGGCTGATCCCCCCCATGCTCCAGTGCTGCCTCCCATGCTGGGCTCTCTGAGGAGAAGTTGAAACTGGGTGAGCTTTGAGGTCCCTTCCCACCCAAACCATCCCAAGATCCTTTGATTCTGTGATTCCTTGGTGCAGGAGAGCCTTGGCATGCATGTTTGGGCACGTGTTTGCCTGGACGTTCATGTGTGTGCACGTATTTATGCCCTTGCTAACCTAAGTTTTTAATGCTCACAGATTTCTATGCTAGTGGCTACAGAGTGGCAGACAATACTCCTCTTGAAATCAGTGGCAAACTTTGCTGTCATAAAGACAAAATAATGAAAAATGCTCCTTAGCCTCTGTGTCTGAGTAATTTTCCCACTCCCCTTCTTTCTCTGGAGTCAGCCAGCAAACAGACAGAGAAAATCCCTGAGCTGCCTGTAAGATCTTGGTCAGTCACTGGTAGTTTTTATTATGTCATTGCATCAAATCTATAGAAATACTTTATATAAAATTTCCTGTTACAAACAATATTTACTGTTTGCTTGGTGAAGACCACAAGCAGAACTGAGTCTGCTGAGCTCCATCTTTCTCAGGTTCAGGAGATAGCTAGTATCTACCCCAAAATACACTTTGCAGTTTAGAAATGCAGTTTCTGTTAACCTGCTGATCCAAATATAGCCTTGTACACATACAAGACAGTCAAGCCAAGGCAGATGGATATGATGATAAGAGAGATGGAGTAAAGGCAGAGTTTTATGGCTGGTCTCCTCGCAGCACAATGAAGAAATATTTATCTTTTGGGAAACTCTGGCTCTTCATACTTCTACAGTCTGTGGGAAACTCTGGCTCTTCTAGTCACTGATGAGGCTGCACCTCAGATTCTGTTTTGTTCTGAGTTTTGGGCCCCTCACTCCAAGACAGACATGGAGATGCTGGAGAGTTTGCAGAGAAGGGCAGTGGAGCTGGAGGAGGGTCTAGAGCACAAGTCTGATGAGGAGAGGAGCATGGGGGGCTTTTGTCATCCTGGACAAAAAGAAGCACCTTCTTGCTTTCTACAACTCCCTGCCAGGAGGGTGGAGCCAGATAGGGATCCATCTCTTCCCCCAATAAACCAGTGAAAGGACAAGAGGAAGCAGCCTCAAGTTGTGGCAGGGAAGGTTTAAATTTAATATTGGGAAAAAATATTCCCCAAAATGGTTGTCAAGCCCTGGAAGAGGCTGCCCAAGGCACTCAGGTTGGAGTCACCATCCCCGGAGGGATTTAACAAACATGTAAATGTAGCTTGGGGACATGGTTTAGTGGTGGCCTTGGCAGTGCTGGTTAACGTTTGGACTCGATGATCTTAGAAGGCTTTTCCAGCCTAAACGATTCTGTGATTCAAGACCCGAATGAACACCTGCCAGCGCTGGAGATAATGCTGTGTTCTTGGCCTTAGATGAGATAAATCAGTGGGAAAACTTCATTGACTTTGGCACAGTCTGTATTTTATTTTCAGTTCCATGAATCTAAATTGTTAATATTTTGCTAAAAGTGTTTGGAGGTGCCCCAAACACTTCAGCTGGGGACACAGAGACTCACCTGTTCTGAGATGGTGTTTCCTTACGAATCCCATCAGCTGGGTCTCAGCTCAGCTTGGGGATTTATTTCTTCAGAAAGTTCCAAGTTGCTTTATGTCCTGAAATAGAGGAGAGAGCCAGCCAGAGAATGAAAGGAAAGATGTTATATTAAGTATGTGTTTTAAGAAGAAATTGCTTTATCTGTGTAGCACCTCACTTAAAACCGAGAGGTATAAAAAACTGTAATTCTCTGTAATCCACAGGATTTTTACCTTCCACATTCTAAGGAGCTTAGATGATGGCCAGAAGATAGATGGGCTTATTTTTTAATTGCAAACTTCACTGGGAAGTATGTAAATCCTAACCCAATGGCAATAGTGTTTTAATTGTTTTTTGCAGCAAATGTACAATCCATGAGTAATGAAACGAACTTTTACTATAAAAAAATGCAATACTAATACAGGATTTAATCATGTGACAGTGTCCTAAAGCAAGGACTCTTTTGCCTGTGTATTATTGTCCTGGTGGTAAGGAAAGTTTTTCATTCCCAGATTCTTTGAAAAGCAGATGTGGGACACATGGACTTCCTGCTCAAGCCACAGATAATACCTAAGCTTAAAAATGTTACTATAGGCATGTGGAGGCTGTATGCATACAGGTGTGGTAGATGGTTTTGGGTTTTTTTAGTATAATCAATGTTCTCTGTAACCTCTGTTCCATTGTTCAGCAAATACAGCTGTCAGTTACTATAACAGATCAGAGACTATGACAAGTAAGTTTAAAAACAAAAATCTGTGTTACAAAATGACCTGCAGTTAAATTGCTGATCTGTGGTGCTGGGTTGAGTTAGTTAATTATCTGGCTGGGAAAAATCTATGCCAGAAGCTTCATGTTATCATCCATTCTTCCTTCTTCTTGAATTTTTTTTCTTCTTCTTTTCATCTAGATGGGTGTAAATTCTGGGGCAGTTGTGGATCTGTTTGCATTTCATGGAAGCAGCTGGCATTTTGGTGGCACCATGGGGCATCACTGGGGGCTCCTGGTGCAGGCAGACCTGGCACCTGTGACGTACTGGGATGTGCTGGGACACTGCAGTTGCTTTCATATCAGCCACCCTGGTCCCTGCCTCCCGTGGGACTGACTCCATACACACCCTTCTGTTTGCTCAGTTCTGCTTTGTTTAACTTTTCTGGAAAACCTTTTCCATGGAGTGCCGTGTCGCGGCTGACCTCAGGGCAGGGCGAGCTCCCAGGGCAAGCTGTGTTGGAAAACAAGTCTGACCTCAGCCAGCAGAGTTGGTACTTTAACATTTTTGCCCTTTGCCACTCTGTGAAGTGGTGATAGCTCACTCTGGGGTGATGGGAACAGACACTTCCCTGGGGCTGCTTTCCCCAGTCAGGGTCAGGTCACCAGGACCCTCTCTGTGGTCAGCCAGGGGTACAGCCCAGCCAAAGATTGCTCTTGCAAATGTCACCACAGATGAGAATCAGAGCAGGAAAATACAATGAAAGGTTTGGGATCTACGTGGCTTATATCTGGGTCTTCTGCCTCCTGGGAAGGTGAGTGCATCCACCAGGACTCTGCCGTGCTCCTAAACTTCTCCCAGCAAAACTGTGGTGAAGTCTGGTGCACCCTATGAAGAGCTGTGGATTTTCTGAGAAAAGTAAATAATGTGGCTTAAAATTCCTGGCCCTGTGCAGTCCTGGAGCAGGTGATAAGCTCCCCAGGAAGAATTGCATCATTAGAACCCTACTAAGCCCTCACAGCTCCTGTTGCTGCTTGTATTGCCATGAACCCCGAACTCAAAGCAAAACCAAGCTGAAAGAGAAAAGTGTCATCAATTATTTTTCTCATCAAAACCATATGAAATTTTGACTTTCTTATGTTTTCAGTGTGAAGCCTTTCATCAGTCCTACCTTGTGAATGTATGATTAGCATGCTAAAATGAAATCCAAGACTGGGAACGTTTTGTGTGGTCTCTGGTTTCGAAGTGACAATTTTTCACATCTGACCTAACCAGGTTGTCCCTGGGCCATTGCTGACAGTCACTTTCATAAAGCCATAGCCAATAACTGATGGGAACTTTTGGTAAAAATGTGTTGAGAAGCCAGCCTAGCCATAGCAGGATTCATTTATTATTTTTATTTTAGCATAAAAAATTTAAGTTTGCTGCATTTATTAATAGTCCAAGTCATAATCTCCCATTATGGCACCTCCTGGCATTGTATTTGGCTGTATTTGGAAAATGAGACTTTCATCCAGGCCCTGAAGTTTGGAAACTAGCTCTCTCCAAGCTGCTTTCCATACTGAGACACAAAGATGAAAATAATCTCATGACCATCCACTCCTGTAGTAAAATCTTGTGCAATTAAATCTATGAATCTCAATACCTGAAAAACAGGATTTGATGACACATGACAAGAGCTGAGTTAAAATATGTATGACTTAGTACCGGCACTGTGGGTAATCTCTATCATCACGAGTGTGGAGAAGATGAAATCAAGGCATGGGGTGGGGATGCACAGCACCAGAGTTACCTCATCTATCCCCACCCCTTACCTGACCTTCAATTCTGAAAATGAGCCCCAGAAGTATTTCTGAATAGACAATTATTTTTTTTAAGTGGAAAATTATTTGTAAGGATGCTTTGTATGGAGTCAGGGGTTGCTGTGGTGCTTAGTGCATCGCATCTCTCTTGGTTTGCTAACTCATTACCTGGCTTGTGAGCAATTAGGAGACTGGGGCAGCAAAGCTGTATGTTCCTCTTCAGTCTGAGTCCAGCTCACAGGATCAGAACTCTCCATCCTAAATTTCATCCAAGAGCCTCTTCCCCGTGCTGCTGAGGCTACCAGGATTAGCTGTCGAGCATTTAAACTGCTCCTTGTTTTACATCTCATAGGAGGTAACATTTGAGGAACTTCTAGAAGTCAAGTGGCAGGACAAGATTAATTAGGATTCCTTTCTAATCCTAATTACAATGATATTTGCTTCCCACGATAGGAGTTGTTCATTATCATATGTATAAGTTTGTTTCTTTAGTCTGTCTGCTTCCCTCTCCCCAACAAAAAAAAAAGGTTAAATAATATTTAATATGTTTTTGCAGTCATTAAAAAAATCAACTCTTTTTAATCTGGTAAAAACATCAGATGGGCAGAGGAGAAACCCATTCAATTCCCTATTAATTTCCCTTGCTCTCTAATTATATGCAAATCCACCAAGCCCAGGTTTTAATTCAGCTGCTCGCATTAAGAGATCAGAGGAAGATTCAAAATGGGAAAGCAGAGTTTGACGTGTCATCGGGGGCTCGTACGAATTTGACTGGAAGATAAATTCCACATTTTAATTAAAATGTTTATTCCGCTCTGCACAATAATGCTTGCTTGCTTTCAGAGGAAAAAAAGGGTATTAAGCATTAAGGGAACTAATTCCTCCTATCGAGAAAATTAGGATTTCTCTCAGGCAGACACAGGGTATCATCCAGGATTAGCGGCTGTAGCATTCTTTGTAAACATGTCACCCTTGAAAGTGAGCAACAAGGAAAGCTGCTATCGCCTTGCTGCTGCAGGGTGTCCACAGAGCATCCCTTTGGCTCCAGAGGGGATTATCTTCCCTCCATGGCCCCCACAGAGCCATTTATCTGAAAACTGGGAACTAAATGTGAGTCAGATTAGAATAATGTGGGGGTGGCAGCGGGCAGCTCGCCTCTCTCCGTGCCAGGATCACCAGGGGGGTTTGGGGGTCCCTGGGGGGGATGGTTGGCAGCACCAGGGCTGGGGAGGGAGTGACATCTGTCCCCACACTGGGCTGGAGTGATGCTGTGGAGGGGTCTGGGAGAGACCCTGGGGAAGGCTCAGAGCAGCCGTGGTTCATTCCTTCCTGGCCATCCATGTTGGAAATGTGCTTGACATTTGTGTAAATTTGAAGGGATTTCACCAGAGCAGAGAAATGCGCACTCAGGGAGGATGATTGTTACATATCATCATCCCTGGTTGTTTTGGCTTGTCTGTTACTGGTTTGTGGCATGGGCTTGGACATGGCCACCTTTGACGTGGTAAAACACCTTCCCTTGGTGTCATCTGACACCGTGTGTGCGTGGCCTTGGCCATCAGATGCCATGGGAGAAAGCTCCCTCTGGACAAGTCAGCAGCATTACAGTACCATTTTTATTTTTAATATTCCTGTTATTACTATTATTTTTTTCACAGCATTGTCATCAAGTTGGGGATTTCAGATGGTGTGAGCAACTTGGGTTTGCTGTCTGTTTCTTTCAGCCAGTGATGTTGTCAAATTGTGAGATCTCCCCTGAAGGTGAGCTGTGAGACTAGCAGATTTAAAAGAGGGAGAGGAGAGGAGAGGAGAGGAGAGGAGAGGAGAGGAGAGGAGAGGAGAGGAGAGGAGAGGAGAGGAGAGGAGAGGAGAGGAGAGGAGAGGAGAGGAGAGGAGAGGAGAGGAGAGGAGAGGAGAGGAGAGGAGAGGAGAGGAGAGGAGAGGAGAGGAGAGGAGAGGAGAGGAGAGGAGAGGAGAGGAGAGGAGAGGAGAGGAGAGGAGAGGAGAGGAGAGGAGAGAAAATAGGGACTATAGTGCTTGCCAGGAAAGGCTGACAACTGTCCCTTCCCAACCCTATAGACAAGGGGCAAACATCCTGTGATAGGTCTCCTGTCCAGGTCTCAGTGTGACGGGGTGGCACCAGCAGGATGGTGTCACCCATGGTGGCCTTGCATCCTGGCACTGCTGTGATGTGGAGGGGGAGGTTTCACCCCTCTGATGTTTGGTTAATCGAAACATCTTCAATCACATCAGTGTTTTTGAGGGGTTGTGTTTTGTAAACTCCCCCACACTCTTTCAACTACATGGGCTGGTTTTGTATTTGTTATAAATGGAAAGAAAAACACAGCCAGCAGCCAGGACCCCTCTCCTCACGCCCAGGGATTCTGTAAGCAAACATTTGCTTACAGAAACATTTCCTTCCAGAAAACTGCACAACACTGGCACCTGGAGGGTTCTTGTTGCTGGCAGATGGCCCCAGAAATTGTGCAGGTTTTTCCATCTGCTGCTGCAAGCACATCCCTGGAGAGGAGGGAATGGTTTAGAATCACAGAATGGTTTGGGCTGGAAGGGACCTTAAAGACCATCTCATTCCACCTCCACTGCCATGGTCAGGGACACTGTCCACTAGACCAGGTTGCTCCAAGCCCCATCCAACCTGGCCTGGCACATTCCTGGGGTATGGGGCAGCCACAGCTTCTCTGGGAAGCTGGTGCCAGTGCCTCACCACCGTCAGAGGGAATAATTTCTTCCCAGTATCTAGGGATGTGACAGCCAGATGCCAAAGCCTGCTCAGTTCAGATCCAGCACACAGCTGGGACTGGGGTTTGTAAACAGTTTCTCAAATCAGGTGAAAATTCTTGAAATGAGCAGCAACAGGGATCACAATGTGGCTCTCACAGTGCAGACCATCAGTGTTTCACCAAACCTTTGCACCCTGCGGTTTGGCTGGACCTGGTGCTGCCAGGCAATGGAGAGTGACACCCTGGTCCTTCAGGAAACGATGTCTCAAGCCTGCCCACAGGGCAAACCTTGTCTCTGTGACATACTTTTGTTTTGCTTTCCTCCCTTGCCCTCTTGGACACTTTCCTGATTAATTCTGGGTACTGGACCAACCACTTGCCTTTGAGAAGTGGAGTGCAATAAAGGAGGTCAGATACTATCAGCCTCCACAGGTCAAGTGGGAGCCTTTGCATTCACAGCCTCGAGCGTTACCGGTAACTCCAGGGTTTGCAAGTTTTGATTCAAATTCTCAGAACCACACGGCATGATGGGGACAGAGATTTTTTTTTTTCTGTGTAGCCCAGAACACCAGAGAGCCAATAACCAGGGATGGATGTTTCAGAACAAGCTGGGGGTTGATGCAGCCTCAGAATTACATTGCCCTGTTTTTTGGGAGAGATTAGCAGGGGTTTGGTGCTGCAGTGTAGCCCCTGGGTTATATTGCCCCAGCATTTTGGTTCCATGAAGCCAAATGTCACCACTGCCTTTTGTGGCCGTGGCACATTGGGACTGGAGGGGGGCTGCTCTCCCCTCCTGAGCAGATGCTTTGAACATCACAGCAGGAGCATTTCCCAAGCAAGGCAAGCACTGCATGAGGGCACTTTCTGCAGGTTTGAGGAGGCATCTGGAGTGAGGTGGCTCTTCTGCTGGATGGAACTGTAAACATTGCGTGGTGATGTCTAAATTTCATTCTTTGAGGCTTGGTATGTGGTGTAGCTGCCTCCACACTTGTCCCCTGTCACCCTAAGAGAGCAACCTCTGAGAGGGACTTTTCATCTTTATTTTTCCATGCCTTTTTTAATTTTTAAATTTTCAGGAAGAACCACCTACATCTTTCTCTTAGAAGATAAATACTTGAGAAGTGAAACAGCTCTTCCTGTGCCCGTAAATGGTGAAAAACTCAGCTTATTTCCCCTGCAGAGTTTGACTGAAAAATAATAACCATTATTGCTTAAAACCAGAAACCAGCAGCAGCACTGAGAAATTTTGGAAGGTTTTTAAGTTCTTTCCCTGTATTTCCCCCATTGCTGTAAGTGTTCAAGGGCAGGTTGGATGGGGCCCTGAGCAACATGGGCTAGTGGGTGGTATGTATCTGCCTGTGACAGGGAGTTGTAACTCTTATTATCTTTAAAGTCCCTTCCAACCCAAACTGTTCTGTGATTCTGTGATTTGTCCCCATGGTGTCTGCAGCTTGGTCACCCCTCTGAGAGCTGGGCCACAGAAGGTGTGAAATGCCAGGGAACTTGATCTCTGATGCACATCCCAGTCACAGGGGAATCAGGATCAAGGGAGCTGAGTTTGGCCACTGAGGCAAGTACATCCCCTGGAATGTGCAAAGATCAGGGCTACCCAGGTGCCTCATCAGCATACAAAGCAGAGCTGGATTTTAAAGAAGCTGAAAGAAATCAGGGGGAAAGGGAAGGGTTGGAGAAATTAATGCTCCATCAACCACAAAATGTAGAGTGCAGGGATAAAAACTAGAGTGAGGGCAATGTTTGGATAAAAACCTGAGCCAAGACAGCATTTGCCATGTGTGATATGTCTCTTAAACCAATCAGCTCCTTGTTACAATTCACATGCAGAATTAATGCAAGAATTCATAACTGGACATTTTCCTTTCCTCTCCATCTGACTGTTGCTCATTAGCATGCCAGGGCCAGCCAGAGGTGGGTGCACAGGGCAGTGGGACTCTGCTGGTCCTGGGGATGAGGCCTCTGGAGGAACCTGTGCTTGTGCTGGGGGTCAGAACCAGATCCAGCTCCGTGTGCCACAGCCACGCTGGTTGGGCTGGGCAGTGGCCAGGAAGATGCTGCTGCTGCTGCTGCTGCTGCTGCAGCCAAAATTTGTCTCAGCTGGAGGGGTGCAGGGCTGGATGAGGGCAGTGCCTGAGCATGGGTGGCTTTAACTTTCCCTGTTTCCTTTTCTCTGCGGCAGCGGGCTGGGGCGCTGGGACTGCAGCAAAAGTGAGAAAAGAGAAACAAGTGTGCTGAGATGAGAAATGAGTCAATGCTGCCTTTGCCTGCGGGCTGCGAGGGCTCTGGCCCCGGCATTGCATCCAGTGCCAAAAACGGTCTGCAGTGGGTACCTGGGGGATCTTTGATCAGCATCTCCTGCTGTAACACCGCCGGGAAACGAGGGGCAAAGCTGTCTGCTGACACGGTCTGGGGCCCTGAGCTGGGAGGTGTTACCAGAACTTAGAGTGTGCAGGGCTGGCTTTGAGTCATGGGCTCTGGGTCCCAGTGCCCCAAGTGACAGCATTGCCCTGGGAGTCCTCCTGGAAGCCCTCCTGGCATCTGATACTGTGGGATGTGCCTAATAATGTCCTTAATTATGCCATAGAGTCACAGGATGGTTTGGGTTGGAAGAAACCTTAGAGATCATCTGGTTCTAGCCCACCTGCCATGGGCAGAGACACCTTCCACTAGACCAGGTTGCCCAGGGCCTCATCCAAGCTGGACTAATGTCCCCAGTCCATCCCTAATGATTTGCTAATTTGGATTGATTGGAGGATAAAGAGCAAAAGGCACAGTGCCCCTGGTCACAGGTAGCTTCCCCAGCAGCAGTGCATGCTTGGTGCAGCCTGACCTTATACCTTTCTTTCTGTGGCACGATGACTAATTTTGCAGTGAAGAGCAATTAATTCCTCATTGAATCAGCAACAGAAAACCTTGGTAGGTTTTGTTTTTCACAGCCGACACGTCGACTCATCTCACTCTCTCTGAGAAGTGATGTCAAAGCAAACATGTATGGGGCAACTCGGGGCTGGACTGCAGCCTGCAGCTCCTGTGCTGCACCCAGGCACCCACGCGGGGCAGGGGAGCACAGAGACCTGCTCAGAGCTCAGCCTGACATCTGAGCTGAGAACAGCCTTGGGGGATGCTCCCGGCAGCCAGACACACAGCTCAGGCAGTGCCAGAGGGCTCTGGCACTGCCCAAACCCCCTCTGCCATGGTGGTGATGGCCACCAGCATGGCACAGCTGCCAGCCCCAGCTCCCTTCCCTTGGCCAGGCCCTTTGCTGCACACAGGCCACTGCTGGGCTGGCCCACAGCTCTTCATTTCTCTGTCTTTGGGGCTGGCGACGTGGGAAAATTTGAAAGTGATGTGAGTAATTTCACCTGGCTGCGGCTGGGCTCCCCAGCGAGGCTGGAAACCGCAGCGCTCGCCCTGGCCACCAGCTCCTGCTGCTCCTGCTCCCTGCAGGCTCTCCCAGCCTTCCCTCAGCACAGCCAGGCTCGTGGGGCCACTGGCTGCCAGGGTCACCGAGGGCGTAGGGGACTTTCCTCTCCCTGCAGGCTCCTGGGCACCCAGTGGCTCCCCAGTGCAGGTTTCCAGAGTTTGAGCTCTTGGCATGCTGGCTGATGTTCTGGGAGCTGTGGTTTGAGCAAGGCAGGCAGCACCCTGCTGTCCTCCATGGGGAGCACAGCACCCCTTGAAGTCACATCCCCAGAGAAAATTGAACAGCGTGAAATTTAACATTTTTTACTATTGGAAGGGGCAGTAGAGTTAAACTACTTTATTTTAGTTCTGAATTGTCTTCTACCAGAAAATTAATTAAAGCCATTCCCATCCATAAAAGCAGCAGTGGAGCCCAGCACTGGTGGGATGTTGGGATCCTCAGCAGTCCCCCAGGCACAGTGGGGTGACCACTTCTGCTTTTAATAGCTGTGTTCAGTTGTAGCAAGGAATATTTTTCACAGGTTACAAAACATCCTCCTTTTTTTAAATTTGTTTCTTTTCCTAAACTGATCCAAGCAGAATTTTTTTTTCCTACAATATTTTCAGAGTTAAAAACTCAAAGAGTTTTACCAGCCTTGAAATTTTTTTAGTTTGATCATTTCTGTGCTATGTTTTTCTAAGGTTAGCTTTAAAGTTTAACAGAAAAATCCTCCATCAAACCAGCAAAGTAAAACTACTCATTTTTAGCATGTCATGACTAAATAGCTAAGTCTTTTAAAAATGAATTAAAATACTTGCTAACACAAGGTGCTTTCCAGAAAATGTTTGATTATAATCTCATGCCATTGTCTAGTGAAAACCCCACATTTAGATTAAAATAATTTATAGTTCTGATCAACCAGCAGCATCCCAGCAGCTTGTATAACCCCACTGCTACCTGTGGCCAGAGCATGTGTCATGGAGAATGGGAGCAAAGCAAAGGATGTGGAGCCTGATCAGGCACCTTGGAGCCAAAATGCACTGAAACTCCAGTGGTGAGGGTGATCCTCTATGCAAGATCCACTGGGTTTGCATGTGCTCAGAGGAAAGTTTTCTGTCTGGCCTTGAGATCCCATCACAATCACACACTTGAGTGGGGAGATCTAATTTTGCCTTGCCAATAATTAATCTTTCTTAATAATTAATGCTACTGTCTTTTCTCTTTGCTCCTCCAATTACCTCTAGTTATTAAAGTCACATCTTGGCTTCAAGGAGGGATCTTCTTCCCTCAGCAGCATTGGGGTTTTCAGTCATTTTCAGGGAGGTTGGTGGGATGGTTGGTGCTGGGAGGGGGATGCACTGCAGCACACAGGGGAGGAGGGGGCAGTGCTCACATGGTGGGCATTCAGCCGAGCTGTGATTTAGCAAATCTGAGGTGGGTAGGAAAAAGCCCTCCAGGCTTGCAAACCCCATCCTGCTGCTCCATCCCCCCTGGAATGGCATTCTGCAGTCGCTGTAAATGTGTCTCCTCATTTCTGCACGAGGTCGTGGCTGCACAGCTCATTCCCCAACGTGTCCTCAAGGGGCTGTGCTGGAGGAGGTGATGCAAAGCTGTCCTTGGAGCCCCTTCAGGTCCCCCCATGGCTGCTGAAGGACAGGAGGTAGCAATTGGTGTTGGGATCATGATGTTTAGCACCAGCAGCATTATTTTTGGTGCATGGGTAGCAAGCAGATCTATCACTGCAGCTCTGGGCTGTGTTGAAACCCAGGAGACAAAATCAGATGCTTTACCAAACCACAGCCTGTCCCCTGTGATGTCCTGACCAGCAGCACCCGCTGTGCTCCCAGAGGACCTTCTGAGAGAACACCAAACCACTGCCCTCGTGTCAATCCTCTTGGGAGAAAACATTTACCTCAGGCTGACTTTATGGCATAAAGCATTCTCAATTGCTACATCCTGGCTTTGAAAAGCGTCTTCAGGCTTCATGTGCTGCAGCTGATTTGCAGGAACACAATCTAGACCTTGCAAAACCAGGGAATTGATCTAATTACTCTGGGGCTATGGATTTCTATAAGCCAGGTATGGTTTCATAGTGCAGCTGGGGAAGAGCAGGAGCTGCAGTCATGGCTATGGGCCACAGCCATTGGCAGCTGCAGTCTTTGAACCAGGATCAACATGGAGTTTTCTCTATTTCTCCATATTTTTGTACATCATTTCTTCCCTCCCTAATTGGAAGATGGGTTCCTGTTACAAACTCCCTAATGGAGGAAGTGGAAAGGGGGATAAATAGCCCCTTGCTGAATTTTTTCTTGTCTACCTGCTGGTCAACCTTCCCCACCAGATCTTTATGGCTTTAGGGAGTAGAGAAGTTTTTGTGTGAGGCAAGGGCAAATGTAGAAGGGTCATGGGGGAGGCAGCTCTTCTTACTGGTGCAGCATGTTGTTTTCCATCTGAACTGATAGAACAACTGAGTAATTGAGCTGCAAGTTTTGTTGTACCACCAGGTTACCACTGAACCATTGAATCTCAGAATGGTTTGGGTTGGAAGGGACCTTAAAAATCATCTCCTTCCAATCCCCTGTCTCCTGCCCCTGCTCTGAAAGCTGTTTACAGTTGTCAGGCAGAGAGGCTGCCTGGTGAATGGTGCTGTGCTTTGGATCGGGCGTGAGGCAAATGGGAAAGAAAGATCTGTCCTACTTTGAACAGAAGTGCTTGAGTTGAGGTTTTCAAACAGCTCAACATTGAGCTTGTTCTGCTCCAGTGTCAAGTTAGAATGTACACGTAGAACTGCATATCCCTCATTTAGGCTTTGTGGCTCTTAAATAAGCTAAACCATAGCTAATTTTAGAAATATCACTGAAAAGCTCTTCTTCATCTCATTTCATGGCTGAGAATAGAAAGAGCTCAGAGCTCCAAACATGTGTTTAACTAAGCAGGAACCAGCCCAGTGCTGCTCTTGATGGGAAAACCACATAACCCATGGCCCTGCTGCAGGACAGGAATGCCGGTACCACACCAGTTTGTGCTGGGAAGGGGGATTGCATTCCCAGTACCCCACTGTGTGCAGTAAACCTACACCTGCCAAGCACCAGGAATTAGGGTTTTCATTTATTCTCAAATGCAAACCCGCGTGTCTCTTGGTTTTTATTTGCATGAGCAAACCTTTGTGGGAAAGGCAGATGTAAAGCAGCGTCTCCATCGGTGTGTTTTCTTTTCCACTTCATGGGTTTCCTCCTCAGAGCAGAGATGCAAAACACAGGACTTGCCCAGGGCTCCCAGTTCACTTGGAGCAGCCGGGATGGGTCCAGGACAGGTTGATCAGAGCCACTGTCAGTGGCTGTGCCTCCCTCACCAAAGCCAGCCAGAGCTTTGTGGTCATTCTGCCTGAGCAAAATCATTACCAAAGTGGAAGGCACCAGTGAATTGAGTCCAGAGATTGTAAATGACTTCTCAAAAGTTACACAGCAAATCATCTGTAGACATCCCAATGAGACTGATGAAAACTGGCTGGCATGCCCAGCTCCTAGCCCCTGGAGAGCTGTCTGACCTGCTCTGTTCCCAAACTGACCCTGTTCTGGAGTGCTGTTAGTCCTGGTTTCTTTTGTGTTAGGATTTATCTGGGACAAATCCTAACATTCCACCACCAAGATGAAGTCAGTTTGGATTTAAAGGCAACCATGGGCGAAACTGGGCATGTAGGAAACAGCTCGAGGCGAGGAGGCAGCGTAGATGGCAGCGTGTGTGTGTGTGTGTGTGTGTTCCTTACTGCTGTGCAGCCCTTCCAAACAGGTTCCCCTCTCTCTGCTCCACCAAGCAGCAGGACTTCCTGTTGTGTTCACCAAAAAGGGCCTTCTCCAAGGTTGGGCTGCGACAGCCATGCTGCACGTAACCAGGAGCAGCTACAAGAGGAGACAGATTTTTCTTTGCTTACTTTTCCTGGATTTTTTTGCATCTTCAGAATTACCTCAGCTCCCTCTGGTCCTTCTCCAGCACTGGAGCTCAGTCCAACTGGGATTTCAACCCAAGGGCTAACTAGTGACCATGTCCTGTTTCCAAAGACATTACCCTCAGTGTTTAATGGTGGCCTTGGCAGTGCTGGGTTAATGGTTGGACTTGATGATCTCTATAAAGTCTTTTCCAACCAAATGATTCTGTGATCCTGTGTCTGTCTTTGCATGACAGCCCTGATTAAGAAATCCCAAACATGACTTTCACAGTCAATATGAAGGATTCACTGTGAAAGTCCAGATTTAGAGACCTTGTGGTAGTCCAGGACAGAGAACAAGAGCTTTGCATTGGGTAACAGACTTGGAGCATTCATCCTGGACTAAAAGATACTGGAAATGAATGGAAAAAGACTTCTGAACTTTGAAAACTTCAAGCTGATTTGGTCTGTTTTCCACTTATCCAAGAAATCATCTCCAGCTGTTTTCCCTGCTTGGTTTATAGATTGGGGTTTGGGTTTTTCTGCAGGATGCTGCCGTGTTTGTTTAGTAATTTGTTTAGTGTTTGTGTAGTGTTTTTAGTTATTCCCAGCCTTGCTGGCAACAGCAGGACTGCAGAGGGCACTGGCTGTCCTTGCTGGTGGATCCTGATGGCTTCTGAGTCCTCTGCATTGTTGTGTCTTGCAGTCCAACAAAGTGCCCGTCGTGCAGCCGTCGCACGGAGTGCACCCGCTGACCCCGCTCATCCCGTACAGCAACGACCATTTCAGCCACGGCTCCCACTCCCCCCACCTGCCCGCTGACATCAACCAGAAACAAGGTACTGCACCACTGGGACCTGTGTGCTGGGAGGGGACAGAGCTGGAGACCGCTGGGGCTGGCACCTTCCTGGGACCGTCCTTCCTCTGGGACCTTCCTGGTCCCAAATCAATGAGAAAAATCGGGACCTTTGGTCAGCTGGGACATTGCTTAGCAGGAGGAGGTTGTTTAGCTTATTGGCAATGCTTTGAGATCTAGCCACGAGCAGTTTGATACCAAAAGTGCCAGCCCTGCTGAAGGAGTGTGCTCAGTTCTCTGTACAAGCTGTCCTGCGCCTTGAGACCAGACCAGAGCCTGCACGATACTGCACAAGAGTCAACCAGAAAATGGAAAGTAATCTTTCCTTTGACTCATACCCAAACTGTTGTCAGGTTGTCATTTTGAGAAAATAAATGTTTGAAACAGGAAATATTTTGACTAAACAGGATTGGTGTCTGATAGTTGACTGGACTGTGACATGTGTGTCCCCGTAGTACCACATGTTATGTAGTTGTCACCTGGTTTGGCTTTTTGTGTTCCTGTGTGAGCCCAGGCTGTGTCAATTGGCTCATGAGGCTATAGAGGAAAGTACAGTATGTTGAGGTTAAACCCTCTAAAATAAACTGTAAATACAAGTATGTATTGAGGAATTCACCCCAATTCATCATTCCATCATTCTTCACGGGTTCCTGGCAAACTGAGTGTAAAATCAAACTTTTCTCAACCTTACATTGGTGTAGAACATCTGTTCAGATTACCCATTTTTTTTACACAAACCTGGGCTTGATTTCATGGGAAAGCAAGCAAACTGACAGTTTTGTGTCAAACTGCATTCAGGAAGGAGGACAGTGTCCATCAGAGCCCAGAAGCCAGTGCCAAAACAGAGGCACAAAACCAGCTGTTGTGATTTGAGCAAAAACCTCCACCCAGGAGTGATCCAAACCATGCCAGAGGCATCAGCTTCACCAAGTTAACATCACTGATAAACCAATGGGTTATTGAGGATGCTCTTGGCTAGAGGACCCACTGAATAATGCCTGGTCTGAACCTAGAGGCACACTCTGGACTCATCAGGGATGCTGGTGGTAGGGTTTAGGTCTGGAGGTCACACTCTGGACTCATCAGGGATGGTGATGGGTACGGTTTAGGTCTGGTGTAGGGGATACCCAGGCACATCCTGGTTGTCTTCCAGGCAGCATACTGCTCGTCAACCATCAGAGCATAATAAACTCAGCAGAAAAATAGGAAGAGTTAACAAATTGAACCTAGTAAAAGCTCAGGTAATGAGTTGAGTCTGAGAGAAAGTGTGCAGGAAGGCAGCCCAACACACCTTCCCCCACGCTGCCTCTGCTGTACCTTGCGGAGCTCTGTCCCTCCAGGAGCTGTTCTCCATGAGCTGCCTCCTGGGACTCACTGTCAGCCTGGGAAACCTTAAGTGCTACAAGAGCAGCTCACCCAAGGGCAGAGCTGGTTGTATCCCTCTGTGGAGGCTGCAGATGGCACTGGAGCAGTCCCTGAGCATTCAGCTCTGCAGTGGGTCAGTCATTCCAGGACACTGTCCTTGGGCTGCCCACCTGCACCCTCAGGGCAGGCACTGTCCAGTCTCCCTTCCCTTTTAGCTGCCACCTCTACAGACACAGGGAGTCTGTTTGTCCCAGAGACCCACCTTGTGCAATTTCAAGGAAAAGTTCAGCCCATAATGCTCAGCTGGGTCTCGCCTTTGTGGTGCAGCTGTGATCATACATGCCCCATGCCTGCACTGCTGGGGGGAGGGTTTTCTCCGTGTTCCTCCTGGATGTGCCCCATCTCTGTTTTCATCACTGAAACAGCTCCCACTATCACCCAGTGTAAGCACTTGAGAGGCACTCATTCTCCCAGCATCCCTTTAAAGTTTCTCACAGTAGCCCAAGGACACACAGACCAGGAAATACAAGCAGGAATTCTGAGTCAGTGGCTGGTGGCCCAACCACTGGGCCAGCAAGAATAACTTGTGCTCTGACTTACGCAACTCCTGTTGTTGGGGGTGCAAATCTGAGGATGTTCCATCAGCTGCCTTTGCAGGCCTGCTTTTGTTTGACCCTCCATGGGCCACTGAGTCCCACTTGAAGGAAGTCTCATGCTAGGTTATATATTCCCATCAGGTCAGTTATTCATTTATTTTAGCTAGCTCCTAATAAAATGCTTAGAAGCAGTTGGTGTCACTCCTAATTAATAAAGTATCATTCAAACACCTAGGAAAAAAATCCAGTTGCAACTGCTTGCAGCTCTAACCAATTTAATCCATGTGTTTGTCATCCAGGATGGCCACTCTATTATCCCTGTTCCCAGTTTTTGTCTGAGGCTCGATAGCAGCCATCACTGCACTAGGCTGCTAGCAGAGCTCAGCCCCAGCACCCCTCAGTTTCCCAGTCCAGGGGTCAGCTGGAGGCTGGTTTTGCCAGCAGCACAGTGGTTGTCTGAGTCCCACCCGCAGCCCCAGGCAGCACAGGATGTTTTCCAGCCCAGCTAGGAGAGAGCAGTGCTGTGGCTGTGTCCCCTGGCCATGCTGCTGTGCCAGCAGCTTTGAAGATCACACAGGGATTCCCCATGTGGAGGGTGAATTCCCAGCTGGCACCATACCCACCTCCATAGTTCCTTGGCACCCACAGAGCTGCAGAACAATTGTTTTGAACTCAAATTGCTTAAAATTAAGTTGGAAGTGATGCCTGCTGGAGCATCCCCACTGCCTGCTCACGGGGGGTCCTGCAGATGACTGATGGAGAGGGAGCATAGGAATGGCTTTGACCATCCACTGAGCACCTGCGTGGGCTCTCTGGGAAAGGCAGAGGGACGCCCGGAGTCAGCCAAATCCTTACCAAAGCATGGTGCTGCTTGGCTTCAGGGTGGCATGGAGCAGCTGTGATGCTTGTGCAAGAGCGAGATGTCTCCTCCATCCCCCCCTTATGTTTGTGATTTTGCTGCAATGTGGGTGACCCACCACAGTCCCACAGAGAGGAGCACAGGAAGCACCACCTGCAGACGGCTGTTCCGTGTGGCTGTCCACAAGTGCCCATAGATGAAGCAGCCGGGGGTTGGGAGCGATCTGGGTTACCCAGGGAATGCAGTGCCACGTTCAGCTCCTCTCCTTCTCCCTTCTTGCAGGAGTGCACCGTCCTTCCCAGACCTCAGACATCCCTGGTTTCTACCCGCTGCCCCCGGGCGGAGTGGGACAGATCACGCCGTCGATGGGATGGTGAGTGAGGGGGGAATGGTGCGTGAGGGGCTCGGTCTGTGGGCCCGGGACAGGCCCCTGAGCCAGCCCACACTGCTGCTGCTCCCCGTGACCTCCACGGGCCTTCCCCAGCTTCACCCTCCTGTGTGCTCTGTGGAGAGGGAGCAGAATTTAGCCCTGTCTCGGAGGTGGGAGCAGGCCTGTTGAGAGGCTGAAGGCTTCGTCTTGGCTGCAGCATCCCTGGAGAGGGGTTGCAACCTGCCCAATCCAAAACTGCCTCCTGCTTTACATCTGTCTGTGTGGATTGGGGAAGCCAGAGAGAGCTTCCTGCCCACCCCTCCTAATCACAGCAAAAGGCTCTTTTTTGAGTAGGAGGTAATTTTCTCCCTCACTGGACTTTTCGGCACAAACAGTGCTTTCCCTGAGCACACCACCAGTACGGAGTCATCCCGTGGGATGCTCCATCTGCCAGGCCGTGGTTTTTCTTGGGATCTGACACACAGGGAAAAAGCACACCATGGCAGAGACCTGCCAGGAAGCAGCCCTGGTACCCACAGCCTGGCCAGCTGGTAACCACTGCCCCGGCGGGCATGGGAGAGCAGAGACCATGAGCTGGAGCACTCCCAAAATGTACCCCCTGCGAGGGCCAGCCCTGCAGAGCATCCTGCAAAGCACAGCCTGCTGGCAAACCTGCCCGGGGGCACAAGTTAAAAATACACCAGTGTGTTCTCTGTGGTCATTGCCACTGGCTTTCGTCCCCGTGACCATGAGCACACTGAGAGAGCGGGTCTGGCAGGTGCTGCCATGTGGGCATCATCACTCCTCAGGTTAATATTTAATCCCTGGTGATGATGTAGGGACATGGCAGAGGCTGGCAGAGAGACTGGTGGCTGCAGGTGGCAATTCAGGGTTGCTGGGATGAGGAGAGGGTGCAGGGCTGATGATCACAGGGACAGTGGCCAGATTCCCTCAGTCCAGTGGATAAAACCTTGGCAAAGCCCGGCAGAGAGCTTTAGGTGAAAGAACATATTGCAGAGTGGGACATGGGAAGCTTCTTAAAGCACGAAGTAAAATGTTAGCTTTTGCTTTGTTTTGTTTATGAATTTCATGTTCCAGATATTTAACCACAAGGAAACAGAGAATGAGGCCTTTGATACAGAGTCTGGCTTCAAAGAGATTACATTTTGCCTTCTGTGCTAAATCTGCTACTCTTGGGTGATGATTTAACTCCTCATATGATGTGATTCATCCTCAGGAAAAGCAAGGACTGGGGTGACTCTGCTGTAATATGAAAGAAACAGTTGGAGTGGGGAGAAAGGAGCCAGTTTGTCAAATGGAAGGTCCACTCCTGGGTTAGGATGATGCTGTTCAGACAGCTCTGGGCTCATGAAGGGAGAGAAGTCTGTTTTTTTATTGAGATTTTGTGGGGCAGTTGGTGGTGGGGAGAGCTTTCATGGCTGAGAGCTGCTCCAGCACCCGTGGGGTTTGGCATCCTCCTGCAGCCTCATCAGATGTCTTCATTAATTAATGGCTAATAGAGCAGATATGGTAAAGCAACAAAGGGCCTGACATGCAGAGAGCAGCACCTTGAGACACGTGTGTCTTTTCCTTGCCCAAAATGTATGGAAGAGCCCCAGCCCCACTTGTGGAGTGCCCAGTCCTCAGCTGAGGCTCAGCACACCGCTGTGGGTGGGTGCTGAAGCACTGCAGCCTGGCAGGCTCATGGCTGCATCCCCCCATGCCAGCAGCAGGGGCTGTGTGCCAGGGATGGTCACGCCAGGGATGCATCCCAGAGCAGCTGGGGCTGCCCCATCCCTGGAAGTGTTCAAGGCCAGGTTGGGTGGGATCTTGAGCAACCTGGGCTAGAGGAAGGTGTGCCTTTCCACAGCAGGGGATTGGAACTGGATGATCTTTAAGGTTCCTCCCAACCCAAACCATTACAGGGTTCCATGGTTGTGCTGGTGCCACCAAGCAGCTGCCAGGCCAGGGCAGCCACACATGGGAAGCAACTTTTCCTCCACAAGCTGGCAGGCAGGAGCTGGGCACAAACTGGCTTTGTTCTCACCGAGCGCTTCAGGAGGAGGAGCTGCAATCACTCTCTCTGTAATTAAGCTGGATGACAGTCAGATAAAAGCTTCCAAGAGTCCAGTCAAGTGAGTTCTGCTTATGGGAGCCTGGCAGTAAACATTAGCCAGGAACCTGCAAATCGTGTCACTCACTGTGCCCGGGGCCGAGCTCAGTGGTGCCATGGCAGCCTCTCCTCCACCATCCCACAGCCTTCTTCCTGAGCCACCCTCCCATCTCCAGGTGATTCTCTGGAAACAGGCTGAGAGAGATGGGGCTTTTCATCTGGAGAAAGTTTCCAGGAGGCCTCAGAGTCCCTTCTCGTACCTAAAAGTAGCTCATAAAAAAGAGGGAGAGGCACTTTTTATATGGGCAGATAGTGATAGGACAAAAGGAAACAGTTTTGAACTAAAAGAGGGAAGTTAGATCAGATGTTAGGAAGTTTTTTAGGCAGAGGGTGGTGAGGCCCTGGCATAGATTGCCCAAGACACTGCAGCTGCCCCATCCCTGAAGGTGTTCATGGTCAGGTTGCACAGGGCTTGGAGCACTGGATCTAGGGAAAGGTGTCCCTGCCCATGGCAGGAGCTTGGAATAAGATGAGCTTTAAGGTCCCTTCCAACCCAGACCAGTAATTCCATGATATGGGCTGTAATCGTGCACTCCCACCCATCAGGGACTGATTTTGCCGTTGCTTTAATTTTCATGTCAGAGGGACTTTGGATGAAGCTGCAAGTGCCTGACTCCATTCCCATCCCAATACCCCAGCCCCTGGAGTAACCCAGGTCGCTTCTGGATCAGCTCCAAGTGTTTTCTTGGCCCTGGGGCAGCCGCCTCCAACTTCAAAGGCTGTTTGGGTTTCCCGGTGCGCGGCAGCGCTCGGCTGTTTGTTGGTGTGTTTATACCCCACATCTGAGGGGTCGGACAGGGCTCCTGCCTGCCAGGCTGTAAACAGCCCCGGCTGCCTTTCCTGCAGACAGATCCCCCAGATTTCAGTCCAGCCAGGAGGATTTCAGGCAGCAGCAGGAACGGGAGCCTCCTTCCTGCCCAGCGCAGCTCAGGGGTCTGACTGCTGCCCCGCTGTCATTATTCCTCTTCAGGGCAGAAACTTCTCTTTAGCCCCAAAAAATCCCAGGCATCCACGAGCTTGGGTCCTTCACAGTGCACCACGCTTAATGGACTTTTTGTGGATTTTTTTCATCATTAGCTGGTCCTGGGTTTAGGTACAGCCCTATGCAGCCTGGCCAGAGGAGTGTGAGTGCCAGCACAGTTGGAAGCTCCCCATTGTGCCCATCCCTGCAAGTGCTCAAGGCTAGGTGGGATGGGGCTTGGAGCAACCCGGTCTAGTGGGAGATGTCCCTGCTCATGGCAGGGTGGGTTGGAATGAAATGAGCTTTAAGGTCCCTTCCAGCCTAAACCATTCTGTAATTCTATGATCTCCATGTGCAGTTTTAGGCTAGAAGCATCTTCTGGCAGGTTTTCAGAACAATCCAAGGTATTTTTGGGCTATTTCCATATGAAAATGTGGGGGTTCCCTTGCTGGGAACAACAAGGAACTTCCTGCATAGTTATTTTACTATCTCAAAAATAATTTCCAGCCCCAGGTCTGATACATGTCTGGTCCCCAGTATGAAACAGCTTTCAAAAAGAATGTAGGACTGAGCTTTTGGCTTCTTTAACACTGATGGGTGTCCTTAAAAGGGTGTGCTGAGGAAATCAGAGCATTCCTGAAGCACAAAGGCAGGGTAGCTACCTTCTCTCCAGGCCCCAGGAGTCTCCTGTGCTTGGGGCATCACAGTGTCACAGAGCAGATGAAGGTGGAAGTGACCACAGTGGGTCATCTGGTCCAACCTCCCTGCTCAACAGAGTTGTTCCAGAGCACATGGCACAGGATTGCATCCAGACAATCCTGGGATAACTCCAGTGAGGGAGGCTCCACACCCTCTCTGGACAACCAGTGCTTGGTCACTGCATGATAAGGAAGTTTTCTTTATATTTATCCTCCTGGTGCAGCTTCTTATGCACCTCACAGAGAATCTAAGCAGGCTTTATTTATTTTTTTTTGGTCACACTGTGCTCTTTTGAGCAACTTCTTCTGTGCAATAGCAATATCTCCTGATATTTCAGCACACCTCTGCACTTTGCATTGTAACCTGATAAACTCAAAGCTGCAGCGTTAGTCAGTACCAGGTGCAGAGGGGGTCAGAACTGGATCCAACATTTGTAGGAAGGCCCACAGAGAACTTTCATAGGTTCTCTCAAAATAACATCCAAAGCCCACTCTGCCCCTCAAGCCTAAGGGACACTGAGTGTCCACCCAGCCAGGGGCATCAGTGCTCCAAGTCCTGTTAGCACAGGGTATCTTTAGGAAACACCACGTAGCTGTGGATACTTTATAGACTCTTTCTTCCTGATCCCAGGCAGAGCCAGTCTGTCTATCCGCTCCCGTCATGTGGATTTAGACAGCCGTACTCGTCAGCGCTTTCTGCTGGGGCTTCTTTCTCCAGGTGAGTATGAGCTGTGGCAGACAGGGCAGCTCAGCTGGTCACGCAGCTTGCAGTTTGTGCAGCAGGAGCTTGCAGCAGACCACAGCCACCCAGGGACAGCCACACACCCTCCCCAGGGCAGCCCCGGGGAGAGAAGGCGCTTTCAGGCAGTGTCTGGTCTAAAGGGTGCTCAGGGGAATATTGAGGAGGAAGGATGCACAACGGTTGGGTTTTATTCAGCAGTGCTCTAAAGAGAGTCAAAAACTCCAGCCTTCAGCTCAGCATTGGGAAATGGGGTGGAATCCATTGCTCAGGACTTTGCTCCGTGTCACTAATCCTGAATGTGTCCCTGCTGCCACCACCGCTTTGCTCTGCAGAGATGGATCTGGTTTACTTGGTCTTAGCTTTAAAAGCAGGACAGGAGGGGGCAGTGATTTGCTGCCCTCCCATCAGAACAAGTCATTTCTGTGAGATACAAACACAGCTTCTGCCTTCGGGTGAGCAAAAGCATCCCCTGTGGATGGGAACCATGAGCCCAGCTCTTCCAGGCGTGCTGCTGGGCAAAGCCCTCCTGGTTCCATAGGGGTGCCAGGGCCACACCAGCTTTTGCTTCTGCTTCATGTTGTCCTGAAGAGCTGTTAGTGGAGATTTCCCACAGGAAAACCATGCAAACCCTTGCTCAGGCGAGCCCTTAGCCACGCAGAAACTGGATCCATGCAAGCCTCGATCCATACAACACTTGATCCATGCATCCCTTGATCCATGGAGCCCCTCAGCCTTGCAGAAGAGAGGAGGGAGTGCTGCCAGCCCTCCTTTCTCGCAAGGTATCCCCCATGCACAGCTTCAGAAGTGAAGCAAGAGGAGCTAACGGTTCCCTGTGGAGCCCAGCAGCCTCCCTGAGCTCCTGCCTGCAGGATTTTGGGGTGGATTTTGCAGCACTGCTGCAGCCGAGAAAGTGCACCTGGTCAGATAAGGATCAGACTGTGCTGGTGGATTAAATTAAACAGCTTTTCTTTTCGTGCCAGCATATCTAATGAACAGTTCATCTCCTATGGGCAATTCTGCCATCTCAAGCTGCAGTCATAAAGTGGCAAGCTTGGCAAAGCTGACTTTGCTGGCTTTATCCTCCAGAACTTGGGAGAGAGCTAATGAAGCCTGAGAGCTAATGAGACCTCTCGTGATCTCAGCCCATGTTGTGGAGAGCATTGCTTAGGCAAGGTGCACCTCCTAGAGTTGCAATTGGGTTCATGTTCAGACTTAGTCCATTTCTGTTAAAAGAAAGGTGTAGGGTGGTCCTAATCTCTCCCATCCAAACCCCAAGCCAAGTTTGTTGTTCCTTTCTGCAGTGCTAATGAGAAACTGCAGCAATAGAGATTTGAGCAGCTGAATCTGCTGGGTGAAAGCACCCTTGATCTTGGCCGGGCTGGCTCCTGCTGCAGGCAGCTTCCCTCGCCGTGGCACCGGATCCTTTCCATCCACATGCCCACAGCCTGACCAGCCGTGCCACAGGGGTGACCAGGGCTGGTGGGCACTCCTGCCCCGCCGGCCTGGCAGCACCGCGTGCTTTCCGTGTCCTGGCTTTCCGTCTGCTTGGCCGTGGCAGAGCGCTCCGAGGGACGCCCTGGCTGCCGGCCCCGCCGTGCCCCGGCCCCGCAGCCCCCGCACGGCTCACCCGCTCTCCCTTGCAGGTTCACTCACCCGCTGATGCTGGGCTCTGGCATGCACACCACCGGCATCCCGCACCCCGCCATCGTGCCCCACTCCGGCAAGCAGGAGATGGAGCACTACGACCGAAACATGTGAGTGGGAAGGGCTGGCTCAGCAGCGCCAGCGCCTCAGCACCCATTTCATCCCTCACTCCCAGTGCCCAAACGGGGGGAGGATGGATGAACACTGGGCTGTGCATCTGAGGAGCCAAGCTCGGGCCCCCCACCTGCTCGTGCTGTTGGGTTGTTTTGGGTCGAGTCTTCTGCTGGCTCTGATGCTGACAGCCCCTCCTTTTGTCCCACCAAGGAAACCTCAACCAGAACCAAAGAGAGAGAAGGAAGCCAAGAAGCCCACTATTAAGAAGCCCCTGAACGCTTTCATGTTGTATATGAAAGAAATGCGGGCGAAAGTCATCGCCGAGTGCACCCTGAAAGAGAGTGCTGCCATCAACCAGATCTTGGGAAGGAGGGTAAGAGCTCACGGGGCCAGTGTCATCACATCCCTGTCCCTTACAGCTGCTCTCCAGTACATAACAAGAATCTGCTTCAAATCCGGTGCTCTTATCCCATGGACACAGGGGCTGGATGTGTCCCGGGGCGAGGTGGCCATGGTGGGCTGGGCTGGGAGGGGACAGCAGGGCCATGCTTCAGTGCTGTTTGTCCTTGCAGTGGCACGCGCTGTCCCGGGAGGAACAAGCCAAGTACTACGAACTGGCTCGCAAGGAACGGCAGCTCCACATGCAGCTCTACCCCGGCTGGTCTGCCAGAGACAACTACGTGAGTGCTGGGACCCCCACCCTAGGGCATGGCCCAAAATGGCCTGGGGGGCTGGCTGCTGTTTACCAAACACCTGCTCCTGGAAATGCCTTCCTGGCAGCACAAGAGCCATAGAAATTCACATTTCAGGAGTATTTTGAACACCCTCTTGCCTTATTGCCTGTGTAAAGGATGAAAGATACACCCCCAAGCAACCACAAGCATTTTTTTGCTTATTGTCCAAGGAAATACAAATAGAAAGGAAAATAAGCTTTTAAGTGCTGTGGATATATCTTTGGAAATGTAATTTTATGGAAGCAAACAGCTCTGTGCATCTTGGACAGTAGCTGAGGTATCTGTGAGGGTGCTGAGACCCTGGCACAGGCTGCCCAGAGAAGCTGTGACTGCCCCATCCCTGGAAGTGTTCAAGGTCAAGTTGGACAGTGACTGGAGCAACCAGGTCTAGTGGAAGGTGTCCCTGTGCATGTCAGGGGGTTGGAACAGGATGTCTTTGAGGTCCCTTTCAACCCAAATAATTCTGTGATTTAAAATAGTGGCTCCTTTTGTAGGGTGTCTTTTCTTGTGACTTTCACAATTGTTTCGACATCACATGCCTAACAAGGTCATTGGTGAACTGAAGCAAAGCACACATAAGTCTTCAGATGTCTGTACACCCACACATCTCCATCATTTCCCTCACAGACACTTTCTGACCCCTGGGAACTGCACAGTGAGTGCCCATCCTTCCCACACTGACTCCAGCTCTCCTTCCAGAATGACAAAACTCCACCAAGGGCAAGAAAACACCTGCAAACCACCCCAAACTCCCCCCAAAAACATAGGGCAGAGATGATGCAGAAAAAGCAGAGGGGATGGGAAGCCACCAGCCCACATTTTGATGGGCACTCATCTGAAGGGCATCAGCACTGCTGAGAGCATGGCACCATCTTCCTCCAAGACCAGGCACATCCTCCATGGAAATCCCAGTCCTGTATAATTTTCATCTGGTTCCTTGGCAAACCAAGGGCTGGTTCCTTTCTCCAGAAGATAGCTGGTGGCTCCAAAGTGCATATTGGTCCTCCCAGCACTGTGAGCCAGCTGGTTTGGGTGTTGTGGTTGTTGGAAGAGATGCTTTTCTCTCTGAAGTTGAGCAGGGATGAGGAGGAGGAGGAATGTAGGTCACTTGTGCAGCACGTGATGCGGATAGCAGGCAGGAAATACAGTTGCTCCCCCACTGAAGGAAAAGCTTACCGCAGCTCAGAGCTTTCCACCTTCACTCAAACCACAAGAAGTCATATAAAAAGTCACAGGTCAAAGGCAGCCCTGGGAGCTGCCTGTGCCACAGAGCCAGATTTGCTTCCGTGCTGCTGTGCCCTCATTAATCAGCTCATTAGGGGGCATGGGGAGGTGCTGCATCTGGTGAATCAGAGAAGCAGTTTGGGGATAAAACAGGACTTTTTTATTAGTGAAAGAAGAATGAGAGATGGGTCCAGAACTGCAAAAGCACTTAAATAGATTAGTATTATTAAAAATAAAATTTTGGGGATTTCCTAAAACTTTCTTTCCCATTTGGAATCAGGGAATATCAAGAACCAGTTTCAGTTTGGGTATAAGGCACCACATTAAAGCATGTTTTGGAAATAGGGAAGGTTCTAAAATGGACCAGGTGCTTTTAGAAACATAAGGAGCATGAATAAGAATATGACAGGAGCATTAGCTATTGATCATCCTTTCTGCATTGTATGCAGCAAATCTTGTTTAATTCTATTGATCTCATTAAACATTAATTAAATCATCAGTTCATTAACCAAAGCAATAATGGGTGGGATCCCCAGGTGAGGTGCATCAGAGTGGGCTGAGGAGTTCTGGTGGGAGCTGGCAGAGGTACTGAGCAGCACAGGCACTGGCTTTATTACAGCTGGTTTACATCCAGTGACATTTTCCCTTCACGCTTTCTGACACAGCCTGCACCATAAATCTGGGTCTTAACTGCATTTTCAGTGCTGGACTCACAAACCAGAGCATGGAGCAGTGTGCTGGGGAGAAGACAGAGCAGGCTTGGGAGTAGGAGTGGGGAAGTGGCTGCCATTGCCTCTGGAGTTTATTGCAGTTTCTGAATATGCACAGATCTCACTCAAAGTGCTGAGCCAAAATGCCTGTGATGCTGGGGGGGTAGTGGAAATGAGGGTTAATCCCTGAGAAAAGGCACAAGCCCAGAATGAATCTGTGCAGAAGCCATAACAAGTACCCAAAAACACGTTTGGGTTTCACTTTGGGAGTTCCTCCTGGGTTTCCTCTTAGGAGTGTTGGAATGGGAAGAGTGGAAAGAAAGGGACACCCTCTTAGATAAACCTGAGCAGTCCCTTTGCAGCCTTTTCCAGTTCATCTCCTCCTGGAATGGGCTGAGCCTGCAGCTCTTACCTGGGAGGCAGCAGCCAACCCCAGCACCCAGTCCAGCCCCAAAAACCCTGCACAGCACCCTTGGTTCTCTGGAGCACAGGTAACAGCCTTTCCTTTGGTTTCCTAGGGGAAAAAGAAGAGACGAACACGGGAAAAGCAGCAAGATTCCAGCTCAGGTAAGTGAGTGCAGCCTGGCAGCTGTTCCTGCTTTCCTGCTCAGATGGGAGAATCCAAAGCAGCTGTTGTGTTTTACCATGTTTTCTTTTACTCTCCAGAGCTTGACTAGAGAAATACAGTTTGGTTTTTTTTTTAAGCCATGGTAAATGAACATTTCTGTGACTTTTTAATAGACATGTTTGATTTAGAACATGGGTAGTGTGTGAAAACTGAAAAGACTGTATTTTGGCAAATGTATAATAACTCCATATAAACTATCACTAAACTTTATCTATTGAAAACATGCAAGGTGGATGTCCCCATCAGACCTACAGATGATATTAACTAAAGAAAACTCCTCTCAAATGTATCCATATTGTGTGTGGGATGAAACGTAGTGGCAGGACTGAAGATCATTCATGGGACTACTCCAACTTTGGCTGTCATTTCAGAGTAATGTAGAGTTGAAGCAAAGTCATGCTAAACCCCACCTCCCTGTACCACCCTGCCAGTTAGAAAAGGCCCTTTTGACAGATTTCAGCTGGTCACAGACACATTCCCATCATCCAAGGCTATTCATGTGCTGATTTCTGAAGTATTTCTGCCATATCAGGAATAAATATTATCTGTACCAATAATTATTAGTCAAAAAGGGAATCATTATCAAGAGATGTGTCCAAGTGATACCTTCAGTTTAATTAACACTGCTGATCTCATTCTGTGCTGAGTTTGATAAGAAGAATACGAGTTTTTAGGCCTTTATGTAAAGTGCACTGTATATTTTTATATATCCATATATATGTCTTGTCTGTGTGATACAAAAATCGTAATTTCACCTGTTACAGATTGAAAACCCAATACTGGTTGTACACAATGATACATTCATTGATGGTGGTTGAAAGAGAGGCTGAATCCAGCACAGAAATGTGCTGTTCAGTCTCCTTCCCAACACCAGAGAAAAACACGATGTGCCTGAAAGCAAACAGGGCTTCACCCTAGTGAGTCCTGTAATTATACAGCAGAACAGCAACATTTAGGAAGGGCCGTGGAGAAAGCTTTTCCACTCCAGCTGAAGGGTGTGATGGGGGCAGAGCGGAATACCTGGGCCGAGGTCTGCGTGGTGCTAACTCTGCTTTCAGCCTGCTTCTGCAACGTTTCCTCCTCTTTCCTCCTGCGCAGTCCGAGCTCGCTGGTGGTGTCTGCTGCAAAGGCAGGAGCCGGGAAGGATGCAGATCCACGAGTCGGGCATCGCCTCCGGATTTGGCAGCTTTTCCAGACTTAAGAAATTGGAAGAGCCGTGAATTTCCCTGTAATTGCCCACGTTTCTCAAAGCTGTTTCCCAAACCACCTCCAGCTGCCAGCAGTGATCACTAATATTTGCCTAACGATCACTTTTTTCCAGGTGGTGCCAGCGCCATTCTGTAGCAGAAAATAATGGGATTGTAGTCTGTTAGTCGTGTGTTAAAGTGGCTAAAATGATGTTGCCTCTTTTCTTCCTCGTGCTCCTCCTCCTCTTTGTGCCTCTGCCTTGCCCATTCTCCGCCGCGCATGCTTCTGTGTTCAGATCCTGCCTCTCCTAAGAAATGCAGAGCTCGCTTTGGCCTCAACCAACAAACGGACTGGTGCGGCCCGTGCAGGTGTGTATCGGCATCTCCTCGCTGCTGGGTGTTCCTGGGACAGGGGTTCAGCTCCAGGTGTCCTCCTGCAGCCATCCAGGTGTCCTGCAGCCATCCCGGCACCAGCGGGGGCTGCTCTGTCCAGGCAGGGATGGGGTGTGCTCTGGGCATCCTCAGTTTTCTGAGCTGCAAGGGACAGGCTGGGCTCTGGGGTTTTCATCCCTTCCAGGGCAGTGTTGGTTTAGTGCTGTACACATTCTTCACCTGATAGACTTCTCTGGTCTTAAAAGTTTATTTCCAGGATGGAGACCTCTGTGACCCTTACATGAGGCTTTTTTTTTCCAATCACATTAGTGGCACCCCTAGGGCCAGCAAGTGAGGATTGAATGGGTTTTTTTTTTCCTATTTATACTGGTCTAACCATGTATTTCAAGATCCAGCTCTTTCTGAGCTTTAAATTTTATAGTACCTGTCACGGGTGGGGTTGGGACAGTGTCAAGCAGCAAAACAGAGCAGTGCTGTGCTCCTCAGGCTCCCAGAGATGAATTTGGTCAAAAAATAGTAAAGTTCACATCAACCAAATGCTGCTGGGCTCAGAGGGGCTGCAAAGGCAGGCAGGCAGAGAAAGCTCCTGGGAGCTTCTGGATCTGGGTGCCAGAGCGCAGAGAGACTCCAGCTTGGATAGATGTCTGCAATTTGCAGTTTTACACCAATGCATGAGGAAAAAGGTGGAAGTAAAGTATTTCTTGATGTGTTCACTTCAGCTTGAAGTGACTAAAATCATTTAGTTGACCCATACCTTGCTGCACCCCAAGCTCCAGTCCCTGTGGCTGAGCCTTACATGAGCTCCCCTCCAGCACCTCAGCATGCCACAACAGCAGAGCTCCCTGTTTGTCTTTTGTTCCCTGGTAGTGTCATCAAGCACCGTTTTTGAATTGATTAAGAATGCAGGAAGAGCTCCCTTAGTGTCTCTTCAATACCTGAATGTCCAGAGGGGGCTGCTGGAGCACCCCATGCCCACAGCTGTGCTGCCAGGCTCAGTGCCCTGCTCTTCCATGGGCACTTCTTCCACCTTCCCTCTGCCTCCATTCCAGCTCTGAACTCAGCTCCTCCTCTGCACGGCTTCCTGATTAACACAGGCTGCTGGAGTGCCCGGACACCTTGGCATGCTCTTCCTGTGTAACCAACCCTGCTCAGCCAGAGCTGCTCTGCAATTCTGTACTAACACACTGCTGCCACTCAGGGGCTGCTGCCCAACGTGCTCTGCTCACCTGTGGAGAGCAACTTCCCCCGGAGGATTTCCACTCCACAGGACAGGTTAACTGGTTAAGACTGGGTGTTCCTGCTGGAGCTTTCACACTCCTCCCCCATACCCTGGACAAACACTCCAGGGTGCTGTAGTTTCCAAACTGAGAGGGATAAGTTCCCTTAAAGAGAGAGGGATAAACATTTTTAGCTGTGTAACACCCACCTCAGCATAACCCATGGACTGGGCCATTATCAGAGTCTGTAGTATCACATCTGCTTTTTCCCCCTGGAAAAATCCAATTAATCAATGGGCACATTGCTGTAATCTTAAACAGGTCATTGAAACTCTGTCCTGCAGCTACTCCCAAGATGTCTCGGAAACACAGCTCTTCCTCAGGCTTGTCTCTGGGGAATTACTGTCCATGGAAAATACCCTCGAGTTAAATAGTTCAGCTGAGCCGTCGTGTTTCCTATCGCATTAATTGGGTCAGCATGGCTAACGATGGCACTGACAGCAGTAAGAGCACTGCTCTTGTTCACATCCAGTGCAAGTCATGTTTAATACTGGACTGGTTAATACTCATTCTCACACTGTGTGGTTTTCATTAGGAAGATCAAAGAAAGGTGTGTGCCCGCATTAGTGAGTTCTCCATTTGATCCACTTTCTTCAGCTGAGACAGCTGAGGCAGGGAGCCAGCTGGGAGATGTTCTAGCTGTAAAGGCTCCAGCAGAGGAATTGTCCCTTCAGTACTGTTAAGGTGACATCTTGATAGATCTTTTGTTTGAGGATCTGTACTGAGATGCTCAAGGACCCAAGGCAGGTGACATGAGCAATCTGTCACATGGAGAGAAGGAAAACCAGCTCAACAAACAGTGGAGACAAGATAGTGTGAGGGACTGACTCTGGACAAGGGGTAGTTAAAACAGTCTGGGTGTACAAGGTGACACCTGGAACTCAGGATAAATACTGCCAGAATTGTCACAGGATGTAAAGGAATCATGGCCAAACCCAGCCAGAGCAAGAATGATGTGTGGCTTGTATTTTTGATACTCCCAAATCATAACATACAAACGTGGGGAACCTGAGTGCTTCTTCCAGGAGGGATTAAAGGAGGCTGGTCCCTGCTCCCTCAGGCAGGTGCTGCTGCCTTAGGGACCTTCCCAGTCCCAGCAGATGTCTTGCTAGAAGAGCAGGGCTGAGGGAGGAGAGCTGCCCCTGATGGGTACTGTCCTGTAAAAACCCCTTTGGGTAGTAAAGCCATCCCCAGCTGATGAGCTCTATCACACTCCAGAGTGGAAGCATGGAACTGATTCTGTCACCACTGCAGCACCATTCTGCCAATCTCTCCCTAGTGTCTGCCCACATTGCATTTTGTACCTGTACTCCACTTCCCAAGGGAGAGGTCACATCCCAAGGGGAGGTCACAGCAAACACTTCCTCTCCAGGAGCCCCATGGGCTGAAGTGTGATTGGTAGCTCTGTCAGGCCTGATTTTCCCTTAGCTCAGTGAGCAGGTTCAAGGTGATCTGCCCTCCAAGGAGCAACAAGACTTCTGAAGGCCTCAGGTCTGTTCCAATTTTCAAAGCAGGACCTCAGACACCCTCAGACCATCTCCCTCCAGCCAGTCCCAGGCCATTTCCTTCCCTTTTCCTGAATGGTTGCTGAGCACATTTCTGCTCAGCTGTATCACTGAGTTGTCCTTGGAGGTGGGGATGAATGGGAAGTACACTCTCATGCAGAGATAACTCAGAGCAGAAGAGCTGAGAGCTAAGGCCAGGTTGGATGGTACTTGAAGCAACCTCTGGTCTAGTGGAAGGTGTCCCTGCCCGTGACAGGGAGGTTGAAACAGGATGAGCATTAAGGTCCCTTCCAACCCAAACCAGTCCATGGTTCTAGGCAGATGATACTGTGCACAAGGCTAGGAAAGAGCTGGGAAATGAGCTCTTGGAACCTTCAGATTTTGGGATGAGAAAAGCCGAGACTGGTGGGAAGGGCAGTGTCCCAGCAGAGCACCTGGGCCTGCTAAGCTCAGTGGTGCCGATGTGCCTGTGACACCAGTGCACACGACTGTCCCATGGGCCCTGCGTGGGCTCTGTGGCAGCTGGGGAGGGGATCCATGGGGGGGAATTGCTTTAGTCCTGAACTTGTGAGAGCCAGGCACCCACACAAATTCAAGCAGTCGGTTTGATGGCTGGTGAGGAATGACCTCATGGGTTGGATCTATATTATTCTTTTGATTTTTTATTTTAATTTTGGGGTGTTTATTATTATTTATATTATTAATTTTAAATTGTATTTTTTCACCTTTTTATTATTATTTTCATTTCATGGCTTTGATAATTATTAATATTTTGGGGAGTTATTTTTTTCTTTTTCTTTTTCTTTTCTTTTTTTCCTGTTTTCATTTTAATCACCGCGTTTTGCTGTTTACTCCCGTTTCACGCCCTCCTCCCGCTCCTCTCCGGCTGCGGCCGAGCCCTTGCTGCGGGCCCGCTCCCGGCCCGCCGGCGCCGCCTGGCGCTGTCCCCGCAGCGCTGCGGGGAGAAGGGCACGGCGGGCTGCCGGCACCCTCCCGCTGCTCACAGAGGCCTCTCTGCTCTTCCAGGAGGAAAAAGAAGTGCATTCGGTACCTACAAGGAGAAGGACGCTGTGCCAGCCCAGTTTCTTCCGATGGAAGTGCTATAGACTCCCCTCCGTCCCCACCGGACGCACTCCGATGCATCCCCTCCGCCTTCCCGTCAGAGCAGCTCGCAGCCCCCGCCGACCCCGCGCACCGCGACCAGCCCGACCCCTGCCCCGTGTCCGCACAGCTCCCGCCCGCCTCCGGCCCCTCCAGAGCCGGCGCCCGGCGCTGCTCGGCGCCCCCCGCCTACAGCCGCGCCTCCTCGGGGACATAGTCCCTGCCCCGCTGGCCACGCCGCTCGCCCACCTGGCTCCGCTGCCCCCGGACGAGGACCAGAGGCCCAGCCAAATCCCCATCTCGCTGTAAAACATGCAAAGTTTGGCGACAGGATGACTTAAGGATGATGGAAAACTCGCTTGGTTGGGGTTTTTTTTTGGAGGGGAGGGGTGATAGAGATAGAAAAGCAATTTCAAAAAAAAAAAGGTAAAAAATAAGTACTTGCCAAAATTTAAAGTGCTGATGAGTAAACAAGCCTTTTGTCCCTGCCCTGTGATGCTTTTTTTTTTGTTTGTTTGGGGTTTTGTTTTGGTTTCTTTTTTACTGCATTATCTCCAAGTGTGGCAGAGCAGAGCCACATCCCCAGCTTGCTGCTGTAGGTGGTAGGTGCTGTCAGTCTAACCCTGCCTTCCACTCGCTGCCCTCCGAGCTGCTTGAAAGTGTAGTCACTCACACATCTCCCATAGCCGTTACACCAAGGAGCTGGAAAAGCTGGAATAGGAGACTTTTTTAAAAGCCCATATGTCTGAAAAGGGAACGAAGCGATGCCAGCATTCTGATCTGACTGGGTAAAAGAGAAATTAAATATTTAAAGCAATGAGGTGGATTTTTTGAACTTCTTGTTTGAGAACAGGAGGATGTTTGCAGGTAACAGGTTCTGTGCAGACATGTCCCATTCCATGGTTGTACAGCAAGGCAGAGGAAAAGGGAGCACCAGCCAGGCAAAGGAGCACAGACCAGCTGCTGAAGGGCTGATGGCTGCTCAGGGCAGTCAGGTGCAGGTCTGCCCTGCTGTTAGGAACTGTCCTCTGCAGATGTGGATGGTCAGAAATCCCACCAGACAGACTGGTCAAAGCCTCAGAAATCAGTCTGTTGCTTTTGTAGGCTCCGATCGAGCTCTGCACCTCCACAGCAGTGAGCAGGGCAGGGCATGTGGGGAGCCAGCAGCCCCAGCAGGCTGCCCAGTGGCCCAGGATCACAGTGCCCAGGGCTGAGGGCCACACTGGCCAGTGGCCCAGGATCACAGTGCCCAGGGCTGAGGGCCACGCTGGCCAGTGGCCCAGGATCACAGTGCCCAGGGCTGAGGGCCACGCTGGCCAGTGGCCCAGGATCACAGTGCCCAGGGCTGAGGGCCACGCTGGCCAGTGGCCCAGGATCACAGTGCCCAGGGCTGAGGGCCACGCTGGCCAGTGGCCCAGGATCACACTAGCCCAGGGCTGAGGGCCACGCTGGCCCAGCAGTCCTTCAGGGAGGTGTGAGCTCTCCTGTGGCAGGGCAGTGTGAGCAGCGTGGCAGCAGAGCAGCACTCACTGCCCTGCTCTGCAGGCATCTGTCTGTACAGACCCTCAGTGAGATAAGAACCCTCTTTCTCATGATTCAGTGTAGAACTTTTTAAAAAAAAACCTTATTCTAGCTTTTTCTAAAAGATTCTCCCTCCACCCCAATGATGATGCCAAATGTTAATGCATTCTCTCCAGCTTTAAAATATTTACCAGTTTCTGGTATTGCATTTATATTTTGAGTTTGATAAACAAAAAACACTGTGTGAATGAATTACGATCTCCATGAACTGATGTAAATCCCAAATAATTCCAAGTTGTGGATTTACTTCAGGTTTACAGTCTTCTCAGAGACCACAGTCTAGTCCAGTGCAGACTTTTTTTCCTGTTTGAAAGAAATCTATTCCAGACTGCTGAAGAGAAAAATGACACCACACAGAGGTAGAGGGGGCACTATTTTTTTTCCTACTTGATAGATGGGTTTTGGAGTACTGAATACAAATTATGTAGTAATATTATTGTAGAACTGCAAGAAATTTAAGATGACCTTTATAATGTACAAACTATTTTTATATTTTTTTCTTAATGCAAAAACACAAAACCATAATTTTTTACATTGGATTAAACATAACTTTTTAACCAAGTTTATGCCTCAAAGATTGAAAAATTTAAAAAAAAAAAAAGCCAAACCTAACTAGTCTATAGAGCAGCTTTGGGTTTAGTCCCGTAATTTAGATGGTTTTGCTTCTAGTAGTGTAGATTTTTTTATTTCTGGTTTTAGTTTTGAAGATCTAAACATCTTTCTTTATTCCTCTCCTGTATAAATGTAACTTCAGAAGCACTGACAGAAAGCTATGTGCACAAACCTGACAAGTTTGCAAAGTCATTTTGAAGTTTGAATCATTTTAAGCCTTGGAGAAGTAGCATTACCTGATGCAATGCCAAGTGTACACTTTTGTACTGACTGCACTCAGAGGGTTAATTACACAGCACTAGACCGATATGCAATTTGCTCATTTTAAATTATTTTAGCAAGCTTAGCCAACAGCATGTTCTGGTGCTGAACAGAGCAACTCAGTAGACTTGCCAGACCTGATATGGTCTCTTTAATCATTTGATTTTCAAGCAAACAAACAAAAAAAACAGCTTTAAAAATGGCTGTGTCTCAGCTCATCATTTGTCACTCTGAGACCCTCTGCTGTAAGGTGCTGCAAGTGTCACCTACTGGGAAGACCAGAGATGACAGCCCAGCCAGCACAGCCTGGTGTACCCATCCTGGGTGTAAGGCTGGTGCACCTCACCACCCGACTGCTACTGCGTGGTTGGATCACAGATGGAACTTAGCAAAGCGAAGGCAGGCAGAAAAGAAAAAGCAGATGTGTCTAAATAACACCAGAGGAAATTTCAGGGCAAGTCCTGATCAGTATTAAACTGGCCGAGGCACCCAGACCAGCCCTCATTCATTTCACACCCTGGGACTTTCAGCCGCTTATTTCAAGGCTCCTCTGGTGAGTCCCTGCCCCACCAGCAAAAGGCTCATCTGCATTACAGCCTCCTCTCACCATTGTTATTCCAACTGATTCCTGCAAAAGTTCCTTAGTGACACCTAACACCTCTCCAGGAGCCCTTCCCTGTGCCCTCGGCACAGAAGCATTTTCAGAGCCCCAGAGCTGGAGCAGTCACAGCCACAGCCGTGTCTGTGTGCTCTGCTCTGTACACACAAGCCAGACCTTACCCTGTGCTGCCAGCTGCTGCAGGATAAACTCAGAATACCCACTTGTGATAGATTAAACTGAGAAAATGTCATTATTTTTATCCCAAAACACAGAAAAGATATGTTTGGCCACCCCTTTCCAAGACAAAACAGCATGACTGACTTCTGTTCCATGGCCCCACGGCTGATAACCAGTGCCAAAACAAAGTTATTAACACCAAAAAGTGTCTTTCAAACTGCTATATTGTTACTATTTCATGTTAATACTCTCTTTTTAATAAAAGGAAGACTTTGCCCTGAAGTTTTTATCTCAACAAGAATTTTTTTTAGTTATTTTACAGCAGTTTTAACTCTTCCTGAAATACTTATTTGAATTCCTGGAATCAGTCTGAATGTAGAAGTCATGGAAGTACCACTTCATTAAAACAAGTAAAACCACTGTATGTATGTAGCAGGGATAAATGTTTTGCAGCTGTACCTTCATTTGTCCAATGACTATCCATCATTTGTTGTAATTTTTTTTACTTCACTGAGTTTGTATTTTTTGGCTTTTATGTTCAAAGTATGTTTATAGCTTTATAAATAAAGTAATTGCCAGACTGGCTGTTCAAAAGAGGCCACTGGAAGTTATAATGCTATCAAACTCTCAAGTAACTATTTCTTAGCATTCAAGAGGATTCCTGCTTGCTTTGTTTTCTCCCTTCAGCATTTGTATGGTTGAATAGATTTTAGAATAACTGCCAATAACCTTCAGTGGGTAAGACTGAAATACTAAGCCAAGGGTACAAAGAAAATACTTTTTTCCTGCAATTCCTACTGACACGCAGCCTTGCCTCTCCCTACCCCCACACTCAATCCCTTTATCCAAGAGAAGCCTGATCCCTGATCATGCACTGACTTCAAAAAAAAAAAAAAAAAGGGGAAAAAAACTCCCAGCTTTAATACAAGTTAAACAGCAACAAAGTTTAACAGTGGGAAATCAGTCTCTCCTGCTTTCTGGAGTTTCAGAGTACCCAGCCAGTGCCTGTTACAGCAGCAAGAGCAGATTCAGCTGAAGCATGGAACACAGGCAGCAGCCACAGCACAGCCCAAACTGCCAGCACCTGCCCAGTGTCTTTCTCTACAGCTGAGTACCAGTGTTGTTGGAATGGGTAAGACAACTGAGAGATTCAAAAAACCAGTCCTTTCCTGCTGACATCCCTGCCAGGCAGCTACAGAACTTGAATCTGGCTGAAGTCTGAGTCAGTACTGCAGGGGAATTTCAATTAGAGACAGTAAGTTGTATGCAATCATAACTACCAAGACAAGTGAGAGTATTACAAATCTGCCAAAGCTACAGAAATGCCCTGAGCACACAGAGCAGCCCTCCCTACACCTCCACAGGTACCTCAGTGCCAACAGCCAAGTGTCACAACCTGGGGCTTCAGCACAGGCCCCAGCTCTGCACATCTGAGCAGCACAGCTCAGGCTTTGGGCCAGCTGCTCTCACAACTGCCAAGCTTTATCCAGGTGTGGTTATGCAGGCACAGCACAGTTGGAGCAGTGCAGTGAGGAAGAGAAACTGTGTCTTTGTCTCTCCCTCACCCTGAAGCAGCATGAGGCATGGTGCAAGGCGGTGGCTGCTGACAAACATTGACACTGGGCTCGTGACAAGCACCCAAAGGAATTCACACAGTGCCACCAAACACAATTACACCAGGCTTCTGAATATTAGCTACAAACACAGCCACAGAAAAGACAGCACGTTTTCCTCTAGCAGCACTTCTAAACTGAGGTGCATTGTTTGCAATACAGGCTGCTGGAAAGGTTTCAGCATGTCCAAGTGTAGCAGTGGAGTATTTTCTGCCCACTGACAATGTCTAACACACCCAATATAATGCACAGCAGCACAAAGGCAGGACCCACAACCTCCTGAGGAACCAGATGTGAGGAGCAGTTGTATCCAAAGCATGGGTTTGAATACTGCTTTAGAGCAAATTCTGAATGCTTTCATAATGCTTCCATCCAAAAATGTAGGCAATCTTGGTAAGCCATCAAAAAACCATCACCCAACTTCATCTCCAAGTTGCCCCCTGTGTCTGACTAGTACCCTGCATTAGTCACTTCAAAACTTTACATCTGTTTTATTTCAATTAACCACTGCCTCAGTGATATTATTTCTACACTTATTACTAAGTGACAGTAAAATTGTCTAGTTCCAAATAACTAGAACCATTTGCAAACAAAAGTTTAAAAGCCCTTTATTAATTCAGAAGTGAAACACCAATATTTCAAGTGAGATAAGTATGTTTATTAAGGTTCATTCTACTCTAAGGTTTATACAGAGAATGGAATGCAATACAAGCTAAGAGCACACCTCAAAGATCTACCACACAACCATCCCCTACTCCCTATAAGGGAACTGTAAAAAAAAAAAAAAAAATCAGAAAACCAGTTACTGTTTAACTAGTTGCAAGTGGCTTTGTCCAAAGAAGTTAAGCTTGATATTGCATTAGCTTTGTATGCAATAATTAAGTCTCTACAAGCTGAAGTATCACATACAGAGGCATAAGATTTCCTGTGGACACATGAAACCATGTTTCCAAGAGCTACATCACAAGGGTCTTTCAAACTGCCTAAAAACCAGCCACTAATAGCATGCACAGGTCAATAATATTAACTTTGGTAATGTCAGTCATTTTTGGTCAAATCTGGATTCCACTTGAAACAGCAACATGTATAAAAACACACCCATCCTGTGCATAAAGCAACACACTTTATTTGCTATCACCTAGAGGCAGGTCTTCAAGACATGGCTGAAGTATTCAAATTTAACTGTCAGGAGCTTGTTCAGTTCTAAATCACATTTTCACTAGTCTATAAGGCAAGACTAAAAGGACAAGAAAGTGGTCAAATATTTAATTTTTTTTTAAATGCAGGACAAGAACCATCTTGAAAATTATATAGCTTTAAGTAACACTTTTTTCCACAATGCTTTTGTAAGAAATCCAGTAACTTTTTTATATTATCTAGTTCCCCAAGACACATTCTGGTTTATTTTTCTTTCTGAAGTTATCAATACCCTGTAAATAGATGTGTTTTGCTCTTCTTGAGGAAGAAGTCATAGATGTTCTTATTTACAACAGAATCAATCCTTAGCACTATATCTGGACTTCAACAGTTTAAAAGTGTAATGAAGATGATAACCTTAAGTGCTACTTCCCATACAGAATCCACACTTAGTTCAGTTTTATTCATTGCAAAGTAAAAAGACATCCAATTACACTAGTAAAAACTCCGAGATCTAGATCTGTACTCAAAAAAAACACTACACATGCAAAGGGAACAACATCCTGCTAACACAACTTCATTTGCTGCTGCATTTGTCTAATATTAACAATTATGAACAGGGCAGTGCAACTAGTATTTGGAACAATCCTTACAGTGTTCGAGTGTCAGGCACAATGCTTCATTTCTCTTCACACCACTGGTTCTCTTTACGTACCTGCAAGAGCAGTTTAACTGTTAGTATGCTGCAGTGAAATTCTAAGCCTTTGGCTGTAAATGCTCACAAGCACTCAGGATTATTTACTGCACAGAGATAACTTGGAGCAGCTTTAGTTTTTCACACAGATTTTGCAATTATAAAACCCATTTTCCAAACTGGCCTGTTTATCAGTGTAAGCCAGGTTTTTCATGTCCAGGTTTGATCAAATCTGAAATTTTCCAACCAAGCAAAGCAAATGGAATATCTGAAGTCTAAGCAGTTTATAACACAGCATTGAAAAATACTATCAAAAATCTACAACTCATTGCCCTGTATTGAAACCAGGCATCATGTTCTGCTTTCTTCCCAACTCTGCCATTTTGCAGTTGGTTTGTTGGTCAAGTTTTAAGATCAATGAGTTTGTTACTTAGAGAACCCAAACTTACCTCTCCAGCCACATGCAGCAATACATCTTCAGCATTCCTACAACTGCCCCAAACCAACAAACTAAGACTGCCACAAACAATCCCACATGCTTTCTTATTAGACATGCTGGAGCCAGAAAAAGCACTACATTTTGTTTTGACCTTTTCAGGTAGTGGGCTGCAAGCATGGTAGACACCAAAAAGTCTTCTGCTAGCAGCACCCCAATTATGAGGAGTTGATGCATTACCAGTAACAAGTCTGCTGCATCACAAACTGAGTTACGAAGCACCACACAGTAATTCAGCACAAACAGCCATCTAAATTATAATTAAACCCAGACCAAGTACCTGTGCTTCCTCCTCTTCAGTGAAGTCATTCTTAATATTGAATGTCTTGCGAATTTCTTCTGGAGTTTTCCCCTTGATCATGTTCGCCACTGTCTTGCATGTGACATCCAGCAAACCTTTGATGTCCAAGTAATTTGCAGCCTGTGAAAGTTTTCAGATTTAAAGCCTCCATATCAATATTCTGTCTCTATAGAGGCACTACAGAAGTTAAGTTTACACTGAAATTTTAGAACACTGTATGCAAACAGATCAGCTGCACTTTGAGAAGCTTCTAGCTAAAACCTACAAGGGACTGTACCTAAAACTTGCTTGCCAAATAGAAGGTAGTCATTTGTACCATGAAAAACACTCCTCCTACTCCACTCTTTACAAATAGCTTTCAGAAGTCTGCAAGCATCCAAGATCTTCAGTGTTGCAGTACTGTTAACTAGCCAAGGCAGGTAATGTTGGCTCACAGGTCCATACACTGTACAAATTTAACAATCAAAGTCAGATTTTCATTTTTATGCACATCTCCAGAACTCTACAACTAGTAATAAGCCCTCAACTTGGACTTGAGAGCAACAAGGATAAAAGCCTGTGCTATTTAGTAAAGTATTTTGATTTATGAGTGAGATTAATACCAGCATTAGGCTAACAAGCACTCCAACATCCTCACCAATTTCAGCCAATACTCACCAGAACCACCTGCCCTCCCCACATCCCCCCTTTCCAATGAAGTAACTAAAGCATAAAGGTTTTATTTATATTTATTTTATCTATTTTTATTTATTTTATTTAAATCAAGCGCATAGCATAACTTCAGTTCACAGGCCTTTACCCTTCTTGAGGACACTCACCAGGATAAGTTCAAAAAGTGTTCCTTGGTCTACTTTCAGAAACTCTTGATCCCACACAGGGATGTCATCTGTTCTCTTTTCTTTGTTCTCATCATCCTCAGGAGGAGGTGGATCATCCTTGTGATGGGTGCACCACTGAATCACCTAATTATGGTTTTGATATTAAAGTTTTATCCAAGCAATTCTTGAAACCCCAACTATAACTTAACTTCATTTTGTAAGAAATTAGAATAATTGATCCCCAGTCCCAGAATACAACAGCTTCCAGAAATCCTAAATGATTTAGTAGCATGTTGATTACTTAATCTTAAAAGCCAGCTGCTGGTGCTATGAAGTTATTAGTCCCTGTGCTAACATATATGGGCTGTACAAAGAAAACCTAAACCTCGTTTTGCTGTATTTAATCTGTTTGCAGAACCATACTTTGTATTAAGCAGACACTACACAGGGGAGGAGAGCAGAGTAGCAATAGCTACCAGCAGGTCACACTCACCCCAGTACAAAGTTCAGCCAGCAAGTTTGCCATTAGTGTTCGTTTGGGGTTGGTTTCAGTTTGGTTTTTTTTTTAGTTTGGGAACATGCAATCTCATGACCCAGACATATAAAAGAAGCAGGCATCTACTGCAAGCAATCCTGTTCCATTTCACTAATCTAAGACTTCCAAAATTTAAGTTATTTATGTGTCTGTTCACTAAGAAACAATTCCTAAAATTATTTACCCCAAAACAAGCACAACAGTTTGGTGCTTACTTTGGCACTACTGTATTTGAAAGCGTAAAGAATCTTGGACACCACCCAACTACACTTCTCTCCCCTGAGCCAATGGCCATGGTCTGTTAATGCATTTAATACCACCAAGTGCACACAGTGTCTCTTTAGCACTGTCACTGCCACCCAGACACAGCAACTGCCACTGCCAGTCCCTTTCTCCAAACATTTGCATCTCATGAACAGCCACCTCAGTGGACAGAATCCAATTAAAACCAGTGCTTTAACACCATGAAATGCCAGTGTGCAGAGATGCCCAGCACCACCTCCTCAGGAAGCCTGTCTGGCTTACAGCTGCTGTTCCAGGTCCCCCCTGTAGGCACTCTGCCATCACCCACCTGCCAGCCTCAGCCCACATGCCCATGTTCATGCACCTTGATTTGGTTAAGCTTGTAGCAAATAAATATTTTTAAACTAGTAGTTCATAATACCCAACTCCAAGATGAATTTTACATTTCTTTACTGCCATGGAGCACAACAACTTTCATCATCTTACCTTTTTTAAGATGGCTGCATTAACATTTGGAAGAGGGACTGGGTCATCATCACCTTCATCATCCATTCCCAAATCTAAAAATGGAAAGATAACTGAGCAATTGGCAGACAAAACCATTCACTGAACTGGGATGCTTCATCAGTTCTTCACTATTTTGACAACACTGAGGATGACTGATTGGTAACAGGACCTCTGAACTGTGAGGCAAGGAGCTTTTGGAAGGCTGTGTGGAGCTATGGCTGCATTACACACCCTAGGTTGTACCAAGTTGAGGTTAAGTGGCTGATAAGGCTGCCTCACCTAATGAGAGCATCTACAAACCATCAGCTAAGCTGTCACTTGCTAACTCAGTGTTCTGAATCTGAACTCAGATGCTGAACAATCTGACAAACATTTATATAGTTTTACCACTTACACAGTTTCAACCCACAAGTTTAACTGAGGCCTCCCATTCCATTAATGATTAAATAAGAATTCAAATCTACTGTGGGTAAATAGACACAGCATCTTGTCCCCTGCATGAGCAGGAAATACTGTGGCCTCAGAAGTGCTGCTCTCAGGCTCTGAATCACTCATATTGATCCTGTACCAGCTGAAGAAGTTCACATGGCAAGACAGCAGCACAAATCCTTCCATCAAAAAAATGTATTTATAAAGCATGCTTCCAACACTCCTTGTTTCAAAAGCTTGTCAGCATACTCCAGAGAGATTTGGATTTATCCCCTTGATATGACCAAGCAATCAATGTAAAAATTAGGAGAAAAAGATAATTAAAGATTCAACTTGATACAAATACCACATTAGCCATCTTTGATTGAAGAATGTACTTTTTTTGCTACTCAAATGCTAACAGTTGGATGACAGCCTAGCTGTTAAAGACATCTTGGAATTAGTTATGTAATTGACTAACAATGCAGACCTTCACTCATTACATGCACAGATGAGCCAATTCTACATCATCAAGGAACTTAATTTTTAAGAACATATGACCATCATCATGCCTCAAATTTGTATGTGATAAAAATCATCATCTTCTGTATTTAGACAAGTCTGCCACTGTTATCAGCAGGATGCTAATTAACACTACTTTTTTGTTTGAAATGACTCCACAGATTCTGAACACTACCATTAAAAGATACTGAAATAATTCAAGCAATATCTGAAGTTTAGTCAACTCTGCTTGGCTTGTCACCATCACCTCTGAACCAGCAATTTTATCTGTTAGTAAAATTGGTATTTCAATGGTGGTCCCGTGGTGCTCAATACAACACAAATTTTCAGCTCCTCCCCTCTCAGCTGCACACCCAACACACAAAACATTACCTGATGCTCAGCCACCTGCACTGAAAATGCATTTCACCTGTGCTAGCAGACATGTTCTCTCCCAGGTTAGAGAGAGGCAAGTTTATGGTGCCCAGCTTACACATTTCCCTTGAATAACTTCCCTCTATCTCCAGCTGAGGCTCACTACACACCAACACTGGCACAACTCCTGCAGGAGAAAACTGAGAACTGTGCACCCTAATGCATTCCATTTCCTGTTTGTGTTGCCAGCCATGTCCAACAGCATCTTATAAAGAGAATAGAAGCATTCAATGCCTGACATAATTCAACCTTATTTTTACTGTTCTCCTAAGGTGTCACAACCAAACATTTACATGCAAGAGCATAATATTAACTACATGTACATAAATAATTGTTTCTAAGTTAATTCATGAATACATCCAAAAACTAGAAAAAACCAGCAGTAAACAATGAGGATTTGCACCAGAGGGATTAGACAGTTTGCTCTGTATCTCAGCCATCTGGCAGATTTCCCCTCCCCCGCCACGAGTTCTTTTGTTTCAAATTTATGTCAGCAGGAGATCAGACCTAAGTATTTATCCCAAATAATTTAACAGCATTCACAAGCTCACAGCACAGGTTTAACTTCAGCTCTTTACTGCATTGATTTATTATCGCCCACTCCATACAAGTGATATTTACATTCTGAGACTGGTTTGTGTGACTAAATAAACTGAAGTCTTAAATATTTTTAATGTTTTGTTTGCTTAACTCTCACAAAACTGAAGTAGACTGTAGGCAAGGCAGTGGGCTGCTTGTGTTTTACTGACCTCCCTACAAGTGCTCTTAACCAGGGCTTTTTACTAGAGCACATCCACCCTAAACAGTTTCAGCTACAAGAGCAGGAGTTACAGCTGCTCCACAGACCTGGGAGTCCTTCTCCAGCACAGTACCAGCTCCTTTCAGTTCCTGCCCAAGAGGCTTCCTCAGGGTCTCACTCTCTTACCTTCCAGCATAGTCTTTATAGTCACAGACTGTTTTGCAATTTCCACATCAACTTCGAAGATTTCTCCATCTGAGCTCTGCAGTTTAATTGAAGGCATCTGCAAGAGAAGGACAGTTATTTCCACACAATACACAGCAGATGTTACACGCTCAGCTGACTCAAAGATGTGCATGACCTTTAGTGCTGAAATTGTTTCTTCCCAACAGCAGTTTTCAAACTACAGCCTCTGGAACAGAACCATAACATTGAGTTGGAAGGAATTCCTCTAGACAGTCTAGTCCAGCCTCCCTTGCTCCCAACAGAGTTAAACAGACCAGGTTACTCAGGATCAAAGGCTTTCCTCCAGAAAAGTGTTTGGTTTCTGAAGAGATAAAAAAGCAATAAACTCCTACAAGGAAGGCCTTCAGCACTCACTGCTGCCCTTGCAAAGCAGGAAGCAAGATCAGTACCTCGTTAGCATCTGAGATGACCATGCATTTTAACAAAGTTCCTGAAACAAACTGTAGTAAGCCCTACAATAAAGAGTCAGCAGGTTTGAAAGATGCCATTAGCAAAAACACAACCAAATTCTACAAAAAAGCATCATTCCAGATATGTAACAACTGAAACCCAGAAGTAAAGCACAGGACACAGCAGCCAGGAGATTACAGCTTCTGTCTGAAGCCACACCTGCAGGCTGTGGGGGTACCAGTGCACTCGAGCCGACCAAAGGACACTAGAAGCACAACTGCCTGGCCACATAAATTTTATAAATTTGCTCTCAACCAGCTAGTAGGAGGTGTTGTAAGTTCCTTTACCACTCAAAATATTTGCTGGCAGCAAACCATTGCAACAGTTTCCTTTCTTTTTTGGTCCACGATTACCTGCTTCAAGATCACTGAAGCATGTGTTTGCACAGCCTGCAACTGCCGTGAACAGCTCTGGGAACAAAGAACTCCAACTGCAATTAAACTGCCTCCGTTCTTCCCCCACCAAGCTTACAAGCCTCACACACTAGTTCCTCGCATTCGTAGTTGAGCTATCAACAGTTAATTACCAGGACAACTTGAAGCAAGCTTGCATCACCTCGTTCTGAAAGCTCCTCAGCGCAGTGTTCGAGCCTGACAGCCCCGAGCACAGCCAGGCCAGGGGAGGCTCGGCCAACACGAGGTACCGAGCAGCTCACACACGGAGCCCTCACTGCTGCGCTTCCACCTGGCAGCGAGCGGCCAGTTAATGTTTACACTGCAATGTAACCCTGTATGACAGTGCTACTTCTCATTAAGATGGGTGTCATGACTGCTCCAAAGGTACAAGTGTGTGTGTGTGTGTATATATGTGTATATATATATATATATACACACACACAACACCAGAACCTGGGCTACAGCACAGTTCTGCATTAGCAGTTTGGGAACAGTGCTGTAGGCACACGTTTTAAATTTAATGCATCTGTTCTTGCAGTGGCTGCCTGGGAGCACTCCAGAACAAACCCAGCTCCATCGGCAGCCTCCCTGTGCTGAGCTTACATAACGCTGCACAGCAGAGGCAGGCAGGGATGCTGCCTCAGCCAGGGGAGCCCCAGCGAGGATATTTCCCTGCTGCCACCCACACCCGCTCCTAACAAGTCCTTCAGCTATTGCTGAGGGTGTGAAACAGGTAGAATGAAGTTAAACTACTGCCTTATCATTGACAACACATCAGAATTTCATCTTTTTTTTTTTTTACACCACTCAGTTTCCTAGAAAATAGGAAAAAAAGCAAACTCGTTTTTAGCAAGCTGTAGTCCAGCTCCGGCAGGTGACAGTCCCCGGGCAGCAGCAGCACTGGGTGACTAAGCAAAGCAGCCCTAAGAGCTTTATTTGACAACAACACAGCAGGCCGGGAGCCGAGCTCAAGCCAAACCTGAATTACAGCAGTAATTTACTCGTCTAAGCCTGAAACGCCGAGCGGAGCCGCCTACAGCTGCGCCTCCCAGCGCCATGCCGGATGGATGCCCGCTGCTCCCCCGGTCACCAGGAGCCAGGTAACGAGCGCACACCTGAGGCGCGGCCCGGGGCACGGCAGGGAGGCACAGCCGCCCGGGGGATTCACTCACCACCCCCGCGGGCACCGCTGCCCACGCCGCCCCCGCGGCAGCTCCATCCCCGCGCGGCCCGGGCCCAGCGCACCCCGGGCGCTCCATCCCCGCACGGCCCGGCAGCGCTCATCTTGCCGCCCGCCGCGGCCCCCGCCATCGCCCCACGGCCTCCCGCCCCTCCGTCCGCGGCAGCCCGGCCCCGCCGCGCCCACACGGCTCCTAGTGCCGCCCCCCGCGCCCCCCGCCCCGCCCGGGCCTCACCGTGAGGCGGCGGCGGCGGCTCCGCGCACGGACCGGGAGGAGGCGGCGGCGGCGCTCGGGCCCGACTGCGGCGGCGCTCTTATAGCGAGCGGGGGAGGGGGGAAGGACCCGCCTCTCGCCGCCTCGCAACGCCCGGGCTGCCGGCCGCGAACGCCTGAGCACAACACCCGGCGGCGGCTCCCAAACGGGGAAATCCGGTACTCGCGCCGCCTTCCGCGAGGTGCGGGGCGGCAGCGGAGCCGAAACGAGCTCGAGGGGAAGGAGCGGCCGGTGGAGGGTTTTTCAGGCAGCGGCGGAGCCGCGCCAGAAGCCGCACAATAGACGGAGGGCAGGGCCCCTCCCCGCGGCCTGAGGTGCCGCCGCGGGCCCGGCCCGGCCCCGTGAGGGGGAACGGAACTGCGGTACCGGCCCGTGAGGGGGAACGGAACTGCGGTACCGGCCCGTGAGGGGGAACGGGCCCGGCCCCAGCCCCAGCCCCGGTGAGGGGGAACAGGCCCCGCGGGTTCGGGCGGCGGAGGGGCCGGTGTCCCGGGCTGGCAGGTCCTGTGCTGAGATCGGTCACTCAGGGTGAGCCGGGCTCGCCCCAGGACGCGCACGGTGCTGGTTTTCCTTCTCGGGGAGAAAGACCGCGGGTAATACTGCGAGTATCTATGGAGGCTCCCGCAGGTAAACACGGTGAGATCCCTTCGCCAGCTGTTGCTACAGAGGCGGAAGACATTTTAGCCGGAAAACAGCATTGAAGAACCGGCTAGTTTAAAATTGTTGCACCATCAGACAGCCCTCCTCCAGTGGAAATACCCGCGGGAGCTTTCGTGGAGCCGAAAATGCATTTAGCTGTGAGGGGTGCTCATGGAACACCAGCTGTGCAGGGAGCAGAGCAGAGCCGGGCACCCGAACACAGCCCAGGCCTTGGTGTTGGCACAGCCCCTCCTGAGCACTGCCCCCAGCACCGCTGACAGCTGAAGGGTCACCAGTGTGTGCTAGAAAGCAGCAGGTCCTGGGTTTTCAGGGGAATGAAAAGGGGGTGTGAAGGGTTTGCACTGTGAGGAAGGCAGGGTAGGAGCCCTCACGTCACCCTGAGGTGTCCAAAGGCTGTGCTGGGCTGTCACAGCACACACTCCCTGCTCTGCTGCTGAGCCCAGCTCTCCATCTACCTTTCAAGTAGGCAGGGTATTTACACAGTGACAGCACAGGATTCTGACAGTTTGCTTTGCTTCCATGAATAAACATGTTTCAGGAAGCAAAAAGCATGTTTTCACATCACTGCAATGCAGACACAGCCAGGTGCCTGTAAGCACCCTGATAGCTGCAGCAGCACCACGCTGCAGAGTACAGCATCGTTCATGGCCTCAGGCAGCACCAGGGGAGGATCAGGTGGGACATCAGCAAGGATTTCTTCCCTGAAAGGGTTGTCAAGCACTGGCATGGTGGTAGAGGTGTGCAAGAAACCACTGAACACTGAGTGCTCTGCTCTGCTTGACAAGGTGCTGAGCAGCCAAGGATTGGACTTTGCAGTCTTGGAGATGTTTTCCCCCTTTAATGTTTCTGTGCTTGTCACAGGTTTCCCATCTCTTGGGGTCCCAGGGAGTCCCAGGCTGTGCACCCCACACGTTAGGGAACAAATGACAGCCAGACCCACTGGAAAATATCTTCTAACATGAAGAATTTTCCCAGGGTTCAGAACTTCTTAGTTGAGAATCTTGTTTTGCTCAGTTCAGTGGCCAAGCCAGTGAAGTGTCAAACATTCCTTACTCCCCTCCCTCCTTTGCTCCCTTCCCTTCCATCTGAGAGTACAATCACAGATTGTTAAGGGTTGGAAGAGCCCTTAAAGCTGCTCTGCTCCCACCCACCCTGCCGTGGGCAGGGACACCAGCCACTAGATCAGGGTGCTCAGGAGTGGGCAGCCACAGCTCCTCTGGGCACCCTGTGCCAGTGTCCATCTCCCATACCAAGCGAGACTACAATTAGGAAGTATCCAATATTAAATACCCTGTTCATTGGGGCTGTTTCTCTGGAGAGATGGAAGACTCAAATGGATTCCCAGGCAGGAAGGACCTCCTGGAGCTCAGCTGATACCTGGCTGTTCTACATCAGAGCACAGCACTTGAACAGGCCTCTCTAAATTCCAAAGAACTGTTGGAGGTGACTGCCTGACTTGGGAATCTTGTTCCATGGGCTTCAGATGCTGAGCAGCTTCTTAGAGCAGACCTGAATACAACTCTGAGCAACCTGCTCTGACTTTGCAGGTGGATCCAGGTCACCTCTGTGGTCCCTTCCAGCCTGGATCACTGTGTGCTCCTGGAACTCTTCTAACAGCTGAGTGAACAGCCAGGTGATGCTGAGCAGCAGACTTGGACACTAACAGAAGTTCCTCAGAGATCCTGGTATTGACAACCACATAAGCTCTTTGTTCACCATTGAATGGGGCCTAATTTTCATTTTTAATTTATGTGTATCTCATATGTAGAGTGTGAAGCCTCCAGAATACATCTAAAGTGACTTTTTGATTGTACCAGCATCACATTTATCTCTTCCTCAATCACACCATCTCATACTCTAGTGCTGAGACCCACATTCAGTGCACTAAAAACCACTGCCTCTATTTTCCTTATTTTTTTAAATTTATATTAAAACTCCTTGGTTTAGAGAATCAGACAATAACAGAAGGTGGCCAGTGGAAAACATATCTACAAATTCTAAACCCCCTTTCCCAATGTTGCCAAAGACCAAGGTTTCTGATTTGGCTCATGACCAGCAAGCACAAGCTCACAGACTGCAAATCAGGCTCAGCAAAGGGGGCGTGGGGTTTGCTCTCAAAACAACACAAATCTAATGGAATCTAGGAACAGGCAGAAAGCTAAATTCCATGCTTAATTATAGTTGTGGATAAATTTAATTCAAAATTGTACTGCTGATTATACTTGGTACAGCTCTCTACAGCTTTCCAAAGGAGGAAATTCCATCCTCACTTTGAATTCTACTGTTGAATTAGAAGTTTGGGAAAATTAAAACAGCAAAAACACCCCACACCCCAAAAAGAGACAGATGGCTGTCACAGATATGTTATAATCACACGGCAGCACCTCCCACTGTGCCCTACATATCACACAGCCAACCTCCCCAGCCACTCCTGGTGCTTGCCGTTATCTGCTGTGCAAAAGCAGCTGCTGCAGCAGTGATAGCCGAGTCCTGTCAGTCAGTCAGTATTGATGGCACCAAAGCCCATCCCTGGCTAAAGCTGCCAGGCAAAAACAAGATTGCTTCAAAAGGGGTGGCCCAATTTCAGTTGTTCTGCACACAGGTAATGATTGCACTCAAATAATCCTAAAGCTGAGCAGAGAATCACACCATGTATCAGCCAGGGGTAAATTACAGTTAAGGGCCTTTGACCACTGAGAGCGTGGAGGAGGAAAGGAGCAGCTTAACACCAAAGCAAGTACCTGAAAAGATTGGAGCAACTGAGCTTGATTTAATGCTTAATCAGATCCAGAAGAGCCCTGACCTACATATTCACAGCATCCCTGGGCTGCAGGCACAGCCAGTTGAGCAGCCATGCAGCCACAGGGGAAGAGTTTAACGTGCTGAACGTGAGGGAGCAGCCTCCTGGACACAGCCCTGCACCTGCTCCACAGCCTCACATTCCCTTCCTGGATGTTTCTCTCAGGCAAAAATAATGTGTCCCCCACTCTTCAGAGCACCTCACACTCCCCTTTAAATGAGAAACAGGATTTTTTTAGCTGCTGGTGGTGATTTAGAGACTATTTTTCAATACAAGTGGGATGTGGCATTGTCAAAGTCTAATGACAATCCGGCTTGAAAGAGCTCAGCTTAGCTCCATTGACAAGTTAGAAAAATCCACAGAACTCCTCCTGAGTTCACTGAACCAGGGAGAGAGCCAGGTAAGACCATGGAATCTGAAAAAGATCCTAATCTACTTGTAGGGGAGAATGAGACTTGCTGCAAAAATCATCCTTTTTTCAGGAATACAAAAAATTAAGAACATTTTTTAAAACAAACAGCCACATCCAGTTTGAAAATAATCAAACTGACTGGTTCAGTGTAAAACTAGAAAACATCAGAATTATTCATGTGAAAGAGATGGTAGAAAGACACTGTTGAGCTCAAAGGCTGGGCCACTGTTTTTTAAAGCAGTCTTGGAACAATGCACCTGCAGAAGAGGAAAATTCTTGTTTTCAGTACAAGTCTAAAAAATCTAATTATATAAAAAGCTAATTATTGCATTTCCACTTCATTAAAATTTGTATTAAAGCAGCATGCTTGATACGGTGTCACTTTTCATAGAAGTTGTACCCCAGCAATGTGAAATGGTGGGGTACAGCAGAGCCCAGCACTTGGGTGAGTCCAGATCAGAGAATCAGAGAATCCTGGAATGGTTTTGGTTGGCAGGAACCTTAGAGCTCATCAGTTCCAGCCCTCTGCTGTGGACTAGACCAGATTGCTCAGGGTCCCGTCCAGCCTGGCCATGAACACTTCAGGCACGGGGCAGCCACAGCTTCTCTGGGCAACCTGTGCCAGGGCCTCACCACACTCAGGCAAGAATTCCTTCCCAACATCCAATCTAGTCCTTCTCTCTCTCAGATTAAAGCCATTTCCCCTTGTCCTGTCACTCCAGGCCCCTGTCCCAAGGGCCCCTCCAGTTCTTTTGTAGCACTTTTAGGCACTGGACTGAGACCTGGCTTCTCAGGTCTCTCCAGAGCCTTCTCTTCTCCAGGTGAGCACCCCAGCTCTCCAGCCCGGCTCCAGAGCAGGGGGGCTCCAGCCCTCAGAGCATCTCCAAGGCCTCTCTGGTCTTGCTCCAGCAGGTCCACATCCTTCTGATATTGGGGATCCCAGAGTTAGACACAGCATGGCAGGTGGGGATTCTGGGAGCAGAGTAGAACCCAATGGACTGACAAAACCCAATAACCAAATCCTGTCAAGCAGACACCAAGTGAGGTTTTTTTACCAGCTTCTATTCCTTCCTCTAACAGCACTCCCATTCCCCTTACATAACAACAGGGATTCAAGATAGTTTAAAAAACTGAAGAGGAGGAAGACTGAAAATAGAAATACCTACCTCAAACCTATTAGCAGCACCTATTTCCTAATATCACCCTCACTCCACCTCCCCATATTTAAACAGTGATTTTTGTACCAGTTCTGGAGGAGCCAAGCCCGGATCCTCCTGCTGCCGAGGGCGAGGGTCAGCCCCTGCAGGCACACCGGAGGCAGGGCACGCTGGCAGCCCGGGCGGGCAGGGCCACGCGGTGGCGCCGGGGCTCGCTCCGAGCGAGCCCGGCCCCGGAGGGACGCGCTCCCGGCCATTCCAGGAACATGAGAAAGAAGCGCAGACTTTCTGTAGGTGGCCTTGAGAACGACCTTCAGTGGTACCGTATAAAACTGTAAAATTCTTGATATAAACACAAGGGGAAGGGACTGGGTTTGCTTTACAGGGCTGCCTGGCACTGGTCTCCAACGCTGCAGCCGTTCAAAGTCCAAAAAGCAGATTCTCGGCTGGTTCTGACGCCACAGATGATAATGAGCAGTTGCTTGGAGGTTTCAAAGTCCATGGGAATAAATACAGTGTGTTTCAGAAGTCAGCATTTTTAAATGCATCCAAAGCATTTTAAAAAGAGATTCCAGGGGAGAAAGGGACAGCCCAATAACATTTGGAGATGGCTGAGCTAAAGCTGGATAAACTCATGAGCAGACAAACAGAAGCCATCACCAGCCTTTCTCTCTCCCAGGAAGCTGTGGCACCCCCTCCCCTGGGCATTGTCCCTGCTCCAGCAGCAGCCGGCTGTGTTGCTCTTCCCCGAGGACAAACGCAGCAGTGGAAAAGGAGCAGAGCTGCCTGAAAAGTGGGTCAAGCGTGGAATGGAACACCCACCATAGGATACTCCCAGGCAGGGCTTCTCCAGCCGGGTGCTCCCCACCCCATTTTTCTTATAAAATAAAGAAGCAGAATAGAGCAGCCATCACTGCCGACTCCTGCACTGATGGCCACAATAAAGAAGGTTTTTCACAGAAAGTTCAGGGTTAGGCTGGCTGTAAGGCGGTGTTTTCTCAAACTCCTGAAAAATCAAGACAGTTGGGAGCCAGGCTAAAGCCTTTCAGCCCAATCTATCATGCAATTATCAATGTAAACAGGACACTCCTCTTTTACAGTTCAGCACTTTCGGTTTTAAATGCATCATCTGGAAAACAGTTTATAGATTTATTGAAATTAAAAACCAAACAAACTAAAGCAACGAAAACAAACCAAAAGAACCTAACCTCAAAAAACCCAGATGTATTTGGGGACAATCTACTGAGGAAGATGCATACAGAAGTCAAGACAACCAAAAGCAAAGATTTAGATTAATTTATACAACCTTGTGCAACGATATGAGTAGCTGCAAAATGGAGAATGTTCTCCTCAAAATCACTTTCCTGCAAGTCCTCATGTAGGATGCTCACCCTGATCACACTGCTTCTCCTCCAATTAGCAGTGCCAGGTACTATTAGCAACTGATGTTTTATACATTATATATATCAGCAGCAATCGTTTTAGTCTCCAACCCAAAGTTCTGTCCACTAGAGAGTAATTAGAGATCAGTAGTTCAACTCATCTTAAAGACTAAAGCTTTTAAGCTCCAGCACAGGTTTTAAAAGGCTAAAACTTGCAGCACTGCTTAATTTAAAACCAAAAGTGTTGTTTCAGCCTTTTTTCCCTGTCCGTATGCCAAAGCACTCTGGTCCCTTGCTCAAGAAAGCAGCCTGCCTTTATTCCCATCCAAAAGGAGTAAAGCCAAATGAATTACAGCACCAAAATAACTTTTTGTAAAACCACAGAAGGCTGACTCATGAACTGCTGACTCTGCAGGGCTTTGTTGGTGTGTTCATGGGTACTGAAACATTTCTACGCAGACCAGTGTGATTTTTACTTACACTTCACCCGTTTCCAACCTTCTCTCAGAAGAACTTGCAGAACACCAATACTGTGTCATGACTGCTGTAGCACGCAGAAGGCACCCAATGCCTTCTACAAGGCTTCAAAAATCACTGCTTGCAGGCATTTTGCTCCAAAAATCCAAGCTCATACAAACCATGAGTATTCTTGCAAAAAAAATGGAACGTGTAAAAAGACTTTTCTCAGGCAAAATTTGCTCTAACCTACACAGCAACTCTTAAAATACATTAAGAGTTTTCAGGAGTGCTCTGCATCCAGACAAGCAGCAATTAAAGCAATAAATAAGTGTGGAACAGGTGCATAAGGAAGTAATCAGAGTGGAGGCACACCTTCAACTTACTGAATTTGGAGCAGGATTTGAAATTCAAAATTGTGATCACACTTGCATCTTACAACCATTTTCCCTGAATGAATAAGAGTACTTATTCTTCAGCCTCCTCCCAAGGTCACAGCTCCTCCAAGAACAGGAACTGCACTCCAGTATTACGAAGAAAGTGTTTATTGAACTATGAAAAAAGGCCCAAAATAAACCCAGCACTATCCCAGCGGTTTGGTTTTGTCTTGTACAGGAGGAAATCCTTTACCTTTGAGAGTCAGGATAAATTTTTAAGTTGTCAGAGACTTGTCCCAAGGTCCTTGAAACACAATTGCTTTCTAAAAATGACTCCGTGCTTCAGTTTACTACTACAAAAATCGAAATAAATCCCATGCAACATGGGTTGGTAGGTACTGGCACCTCTCAGCAGTTTTTTCTGTTACGAGAGGAGCTTTTGACAGGAACTGGACCAAGAGAGAGGCAAGTGAAATGTCATAGTTTCCACTGGCAGGATGTCCCCTCACCACCTTTTTCACAGACAGAATTTGTTGTCACCATCCCAACATGTGGGGGAGTTAAGGCTCTCTCTGCACTCTCCCACACATCCAGTATCTGGCCAGGGTATGATCAGAAGATCTAAACGAGGTAACAGTGCCCAAGCACTTGGGGCAGGGATACTGAGTGTGTACAGCTGCATCAGCAGCTAAAACAATCCGAATGAGCACCAGGTGACAGTGACACACATTGGTTACCTTGGGCAAACATCCACCTGCAGCAGCAGCTTGGGCAGCAATGGAGCAGGACTGGGGCAGCAGCCAGCCCCAAGCTCCAGGGATCTGTCAAGGGGGGAGCCAGAAGTAGAGGAACAAAGCACAGGGTGGAAATAGGCAGAAGAAAGGTGTAGAAAGAGGGTGAAGGGGGGAAAAATCTGGCAAATTTACACACCTCTGTATGTATATAATACGTATTTTGTCTCGTTTTTGATTTAATGGGCCTGCAGCAGTTTGGGGTGCTCACTTTGATATGATATGGCCAATGACTTATGCAAAATGAAATTTGGAAAGCTCAAAACCCTCCTCCCTTTATCCATCAATATTCTCCTGGCTCTAATCAAATTCTGAGAAAAAAAGAACAGCTCATGGAAAAGTGTAATTTCATTCCCAAGTGCCTTCTGATAACCTAAACCCCAATGTCAGCCCTCCCCACTCAGAACTGGGTGTGACATTTCCACTTCAACACTGAACCACCACAATACAGGAGTTCCAGCTCCTCTATTTTGTACTGCATGGAATGCAGCAGGCAGCGTGGAGATGGGAGGAATTACCACTGATCTCCAAAACCTGCTCGTGTCTCTGCAGCCACCATGGTCACAGGATGAAGTAAAGGAAGCTTTGTGCAGGTACCAACAAATCAAACCCCAATTATCTGTATCTTTGTTTCTTCTCTTGCATCTTCCAAACATGAGTTCAGCTGGTTAGTGCTCCATCACAGCAAAGTATTTTTTCTTCACCATGTGGCTTTCACACTGGAATCTTCACACAGACCATCACAACATAATTATAGAGGAAAGCACAAAAACTGGAGTGACTCCAACATTGTCCATGGACTTTACTAACCACTTGGATTTATGTACAGAAACTGAAGCAAGGAAAGGACTGCTCCCTGCCAGAGCAGATGAGTCACACCAATTAAAGCAACAAGGAAAGCAGAAAATAGGGCAAAGTCATTCCTCTTGAAGGAATGGTGTCAATGAAAGCACAGTCTCATCTACACAAACACAGAGAAAGACAAGCGACAGGAATGGAACATGAACTACTCTCAGCAAAGGATTTTTTTAATAGTGATCAAAGCAAAAGCTCCCAATATACTAAAAAAAGCCACTTCAGATGCACTTATTTTTAGCATGCACTTCTTCCTGTAAGAGATCAAACTACAGCACTGAGGTCTCCAGAAGCCACTTGGGACCCAACCTACAGGACAAGACTCAAATTTTGCTGAAGGAAAATCAATGACTTGAGCCTTTCTGAAAGGGGATGAAGTAATGCTTGATGAAATGCAGCATCTTCTTTGCAAGTTAAAGAATTAAGTGGTCCTCCCGCAGTTTAGAAAAGCATGTCTTGGACTAGACCTCCAGGTGAGTTGGACACTTGCAAAATTTCTGTGTGTTTCCTTAGAAACAAGCAGTGTAAAAAACAAACCTCCATGTTATCACAGAATCAACATTGTGCCCAAGAAACTTAATGTCTCAAACAATATGAATATTATGAGACCTTCTACTAAGTCAACAGCCAGGTACATCATTTAGATGTACCCAAGAAGTTGCACACACAAGCCTTAAGAAGGCATAACATTTGAATTTTGGCTTTGAACCAAATCATCAAATTGGGGTTCAAATTTTGAAGAAGTTAGTAGAAAGGAAATACCTAAACAGAAGTTAACATAAACCACATACCACTGTTTTTCAGAATGGAAGCCTGGGCAAATACACGTAGCACTAAACTTCAAGTTGTTTCTTTTAATATTTACAAAACTGGTTTTATTCTTAGTTTTTCAGAAAAATTATTTTAAGTATTAGCACCTACATTGTAAATGACTCAAACTTAGATTTACACTTGAAATAAAGCCACACGCAGTCAGTTAAGTGAATTTATATTCTTCCATTTCTGAGTATTTCAGTAGAGCACCAAGAGGGAAAGAGCAACATGTGAGTAACCAGCAAGCTGTTCTCAGCTGTGAGACACAGGCCCAGGCACCTTCCTGGAACAGGATTCAGAAGGTCAGAGTTTTTCAGCACACTCCAAATCACCTCAGTTTTAGTTATTTATAAGGTGGAGATTTCTATGCAAGTTTATAAAACCCATCCAGCTACATGTTAGTTTATTAAACCACAGTTGACCTGAGATGCAATTAGAATTTTGACATTTTTCCATACTTAGTTCACAAGTTTATTATGAAAAACACTGCAGCTCTGTCCTGCAGTAACATTGTTTTACAGAAAAAAACAGTTCTGTTCAAAGTAATTCACTATCCTTGGACAATTACAAGGGACAATATGGTAGGGCAGAGTGGAAAAGGGAACTGAGTGCAGACAAAAAAAAAAAAATCAATACAATTAAATTAAACAGTATTCCCTGAAAATAAAACAAACAAACAGTTTCAGAACAAATATGAGGCCTTGGTACTTATTTTAAAAATGTTCTTTAAGCTTCAATGATTGTTTGCTGCTACCCTTATCTACAGTCATGCTGAATAAAGCTATAGCTAAATGGAAAGTTAAATGTATTCACGAGGTGTTAATGTCTACATCTTATTATTTGCAGTCTCTCAGAGAAAGCAAAAGTAACTACAAATAGCGCTATGCCAGAAACTGGTTTCTTGACCAACAATGTTGCTTCAGCATGCAATGAACTGGTTCATTCTAAAGTGGTCACAGTTGTTGATGACAAGAGGCTTTGTATAGAATATGGCACGTCTTTTGGTCCATGTGAAAACAAAGTTTGAATGTTAAATATTTTCTGACACTTTGGAGTTACTGTTGCTCTTCCCATTCTCTTTAGGTCAACATATGGTTCATGGCAATACTGTACAGGTCTAAAATCTCTTTACAGGAAGTAGTCTGGGGTGCGGCGAGTAACATGCGGTTCACCTCTACGCGGCGCCGGGTCAAACTGCAAACTGAAGAGCACAGACACCAGTGAAATCACCCGAGCCCAGCTTACACCCAGGTACATCCTAACCATGAGTTACAGGAGCAGTGGATTAACACAAGTGAGTCTCTGCAAGTTTTATCAACCAAGTTAAGTTTGCTAGAACAAGTGTTCTAGCTCTTCCACTCTGTTAGTATTTACTTTTAACCATCACATTTTAAATTCCTCTTACCATGAAGCTCTGGAGAGACATTAATTTTAGCTTTAAGACTCAAAGTGGTTGAACATTCCTATCAGAAGGTTAAAAGTCTCAACTTATAATCAAAGAGGGCAGTATGCACAGTGCTTTTGCTTTATTTACTAGTAAAGTTGCTGCTGCAGTAGTTAATTAGAAATCTCATTTAAAGACCTGACACCCAACACCTGAAGAATTCAAAGGTTCCAAAAGTCTCCTGTCCAAGACCGACAAGAAGGCATTACCTTAAATGTCACAGACTACTCCTGCTCTCAAATCACATCCCTACACAGTAAGGCATTAAAGTCCAGATAGTTATGCAAAACAAAATTCAGGAGTCTCACTTTAATCTGACAGAGAAGATCTCAACAGCAACTGTTCCAGAGGCTTGACTCCAGGACTTTAAATGTGACTAACCCAACAATTCCACACTCCACCTCCCAAAAGCTTAGAGAGGGGTGAAAAAAAGCCCATACTTTAACATAATTAAATGAGATCTTCAAATCACAGGCAACATAATTCTTATTTTTAAATATACTTACAAGGAGTACTTTAGAGTGTCATCAAGTTCCATAATTGCAGCCTGGTTGCCACAACGGTAGCAATAGTTTGGAGCACTGAAAATTGTTACTACATTCCGATCATGGCACCAGTTGTACCCCTGGAGAGGAAGGAAAAAATAATTCAGCCAGCCAAGTTAATGTACCCTATGTAACCACCTGACTAGAAACCAACCTTTTCATGTGCACAGCCTTAAGTAGCATTTGTTGGGTTACTTTAAATAAGCTCAAAGCTGTGTATTTTTTCTCTTCTGGAGAGAAAAAGGGTAAAAAGGAATTTTGGCCTTCATAGGTTACTTCCTACCAGCAAATATGAGCTAGATATTTAAAAAAACCAACCAAACAAACAAAATCACCTAGCAATATTTCTCCATTGCATTAGCATTAAATAGTTAAACTGGCAATTCTGAAGTACACAATCCACCCCAAACCTTCAACTGTGATCACCAAAACCAGACATACATTTAAAAATCTTAACTGCTAGGAACTACTAGAGACCAAGAACATAAGCACACATCCACGCTATAAATAAAAATTACACCTTTTTTCCAAGAGACACATGTTTAAACCTTTTTATCTACACAGAAATGCAATATATCATCTAGTATCAAAGCCTGGTTTGAGATATTACTGTAAATTTTCAGGAAAACAAGGCCAAAAAAAGGTTACTCCACTGCCAAATTCCTTTAGTAGCATGTGAATACTGCCAAGGTCAAGTTTCTGGAATACTCTTAGCTGGATCATCACCTGTCACACAGTGGCATATGCACATCTGACATTCAGAGCATGGAATAAATGGACCAAGGACACAATCCAAAGTTTGAACACACAGGATGTCCTGCTCACCTCCATTACCAACTGATGAGCTCTTGAAACCAACGTAAGGCCATTAGCATGGTTAAAGGTTTCTGAAATATCCTGTCCAAATGTGTAACCTGCACCTCGAGGAGAAATCCCCCAGCCACCGCGATCATCTGGATCTGACCATAGCAAGTCACACATTGGACCCTGCAAGAGATGTAGATGATATTTAGAGGTGAAGTGCAAAGAATCAAAAGCAAACAAAACTCAAAAATGCTTGCACTTGCACCACCCCTGCAGAACTCTTTGAGACTTAATATACTTCTTTCTTTAAGCAAGGACATGCCCCTCATTTTTCCTTTAAAAAATCCAGTACAGGAAGACAACAGGCCCTTTATTATTGCTAAGTTGATTTGAATTTCATGTTCAGCCTGCAAGCTTAACCCCCAATACATGCTGAATCATCAATCTCAGTGGCTTAGAAAGTTATTTTTCAGTACCTCATGGGGAACTTCCTGCAAGCGATCAAGTGCTCTGATGTGATCCAGTGTATCTATAGATGGAGAGAGGCCACCATGTAGACAAAAAATCTGCAAGAGTTAAGAAACATGAAGTTTATTTGCATTAATCAGTGCAGTTACAACAGTTTAGAACAAATTATGAGAAAATCTGTAAGAGATTCCTTTAAAGATAACTGACAGAATGCAATGTTAAGAACTCCTTTTACAATCAAAAACATTCAGCTTTGTCAAATGTCAACATACCTGGCCATCCACCAAGGCAGTTAGAGGCAGGTAATCAAAAAGGTCTGTAAAGTACTTCCAAACATTTGCATTTCCGTATTTCCTTAAACATTCATCATAGAAACCATAAACTTGTGTGATTTGCCTGCTTTCATGGTTCCCTCGAAGAATTGTGATACGTTCACGGTAACGGACCTAAACAGAAGAGGTGATTTTAGCACATCAAGGAGCAACTCTTCCCAGAACTCCTCAATCCCTGCCACATATCAATAAAGCAACCAAAACCAAACAATTCTAAAGATTATAGTAATATCCTTTAAGGGAAAAAAAGGACTCATTTACTCTGATCTTCAAGTGCCAATTACTTTTGAGATTCATTACAAGTTGTATTTATTATTACTAGGGGACTTCACTACACCTATGCATTAAGCTGATCTCTCCAAGCAAATTCTTAAGGATTGCTACTCAGGCAAGAAAAAATGAACACTCATTTTAGATAAAGCTCAGACTTGCACCTGAACATTTTTGTAAGTTTTTTTTTTTAAGAAGTGACTTAGAAAACTAAGAAAGCCAAGAAGTCAGTTTCAGTAGCTCTAATACCAATGCAGTGAAAAACATAACAGATATTAAGTGTAGTCAGGACAGTAATGATGTATTTTATACAAGACTGTAAAGCTGAGAAGAAAGTTACCTTAAGGGCTACAAGCAATGTGACTGTTTCGACTGAATAATATCCTCTGTCAACATAGTCCCCCATAAACAAATAGTTTGTGTCTGGTGATTTGCCTCCAATTCTGAAAAGTTCCATGAGGTCGTGAAATTGTCCATGGACATCTCCACAGACTGTGACTGGACATCGCACCTCCTGTACGTTGGATTCTTTTGTCAAAATTTCTTTAGCCTGTAAAGCAAAAAAGCACATGAATTGGGAGTTTGTCTATGGAGAGCTTTTTATTCAAAGCACGTGCTACCACTTCCAACTCTGCTACCTGCTCTCTTCAGGAGCTCTTGTCCCTTCCTTCCCTGAAGCATTTGAGGGAGAAATTTACTTAAATGCCATTAAAACAGCATTTCACTTTATGAAACCTTGTATTACTAATTAGTATTTGCATGGCTGCTTTTCCTCCTTGAGGACAGTATCTGAAGCAAAACTTCAGACTTTCTACAAAAATGGTTCTGTGAAGCATAGAACAATGAACATCACTACTGGAATTTTAAAAGTTTAAGTATTTTGAAAAATTGAATCTAAAAATCCTGCCAACATCTTACTTCCAAAAGCCTAAATTCAGCCAAAATACTACCAATACCTTGGCACTCACCTGTACAAACATCTACAACCCACCTGCAAAGGCAGGGGGTCCTGCATGAAGCAGAATGAGAACAAACATCCACACGTACCAGCAATTACAGAGCAGGCCATTGCTCTCAAGTTTTATGATTAAACACAGACCAATAACATCAAGTTGTGTCTTCATAAACCAAAGCTGGCTAAGATGTTTGTCATCACCATTTTTTCCCAAAAAACCCTGTGTATATAAAAGTTGTATACAAATGTAATTTGTATGAAGAAGCATAGGCTAAATATAGCACCAGAAAGGTAATTCTGAAATAATGCAAGACAGTGGTTACAGTTTGTTCTCAGAACAGTCACCAGACACATGCCACAATGATTTGCTAAATCAAGAAGCCATTAGAAATATAAATAGTAACAAGTTTACTAGTTACCATCTACTAAGATTTCCCTGTTTTTCAAGAGTCAATGCTTCCATTCAAAAAGAATCCTTTTTTACCTCATTAACTCAATTACAAGAAAATATATAAAAATTATATTCTATTCTATGACCCAAGTTGTCTACAATAAAGTGGCTGACACTCCCACCCAAAAGTGGTGTCACTGTCCCACACATCATCCTGGCTGACCACCGTGGTCACCACTTCAAACAGAAGCAACACCCAAATTTAATGATGGAAATTCATTAAATTCTATGTTTCACTGCAAAGAAATGCAGAAATCCAGCATGGCTAAGCACCCTGCACAGCACAAAGCTTCAGATGTCACTCTGCAGACGTATTTACATCAGAAGTCAGTCTCATATGACAGTTTCCACTTGCACTGTGCCCAGTACTAAAGATAGGTCATTCCTGGCTTGTGGTCGATGCTTAAAGTGCAGATGTATTTTAAGACAGCCTGACTCGAGTTAATTTTTAAGCAGTGACACTCACCGGATGTTTTGAAGGTGTTCTAACAGCTTTAGCCTCTTCTAATACTCTCTTACATTCAGAAGCATTAGCCAGCTTAATTCTCCTTTAGCAAGACAACATCACAAATGCTTACAGCACTTCAATATAAAAAAACTACTCTTTAATGAGAATGTTTCTACCACTGGATTTCCTTAACACACTTGAAGCACTGCACAAAGAATGCAGCATTCATTTTTCATCAAAGGTATGCAGCGTTTGTGCTGAGAATGGCAGAGTTCTCAGCAACTGAGTTGTTGCTTCCTCAGTTTCTGAAATATTAAATCACTGATATGCTCATGACCAAACACACAGAGAAGTCGGACAGCTACTCTGATGGAAAAAGACTGTTCCAGGTCAATTTGCAAAACAGCAACCTCTGTTTAAATCCTGCAGTGGGGGAATGCTGGTACAGGGATTCCAACATTTCCATGTTTTAAAACCAGTTTCATGCAACAGTGTGCTATGAACTGTTTAGCTCACTTACAGCCTTATGTCCCACGGTATTGGAAGTGGCACATACTCAAGTGCTTAAACGCTCGGCTCTACAAAAGAGCTTCAGCAAACTGAAGGTAGAAAAAATAACATCCTGAAAGCAAGGCACCAACAAGCAGTCTACTATATCCCAACTTTCCTAATAAATGAATTCCTATAAAAAGGTAAAAGAAAAAACTAAGGACTTTTAATATACCACAACACAATACAAACAAGTTGGTGAGACAGCAGTACATTTAATAGCACAATTTCACAATGGCAAGTGATCACTGGTACTACTCCTGCAGTGTCCTGCAGTGTCTGTGCCCCTGACCTTGTACTGCATCACACACAGCAACTCCACCTGATTCCACTCCCTCTTTTTATTGATTCTTGAAGGTGCTGCTCACTGGCCACATCACACAACTGCCTCCTCCTACCCATCCTCCTCTCCAACAAATGGACTTCCCACCACCAGCTCTCCTACACTTCCTAAGGGAGAGGAAGCAGTAGAGCACTCTTCAGCACCCTTCAGCAGAAGGCAGAACACTCCTTGATCCAACCATCTGACAAAGGAAAACTAGGAAAGACAAACACACATCACCCTCTGAACTTCAAACACCCCAGGACCCATTGCCACAAAGGATAACAGTGCAACAATGCAGTATTTTGACACCAACATTTTGAAACGTCCAGGCTTCACTGCCAGGACAAACAACGATAAAATCCATGAACAGATTTTCTCAAGCATCTATTAATTCTTTTGTATCTGTGTCTTGTTTCAGTTCTCAACAATTCCTACTATTAAAACAGCCCTGAACATCTCTACACCTTCAACACTTAATCTTTTTTACATAGTAGAATATCACCACAAGTCAAACGTCTGTGGTGCAGGATACTTAAGCAAAAACTTGTTATCGACAACCTACCATATTACAGTTGTAAAACCCTGCCTCTGAAACAGTTGAATTATTTTTTCAGCACTACATTCTCAGATTTCAAAATAAAATGCAAACACATACAGAACAAGACTGCAAAGAACATGTTACTTCTAGCTGATAAATGCTAATTTTACAGCCGATTACCAATGAAGTCAAAGAAAAAAAGACACAGCTACACAAGAAGTTACACAAGAAGAGTGTAAGAAGAACCAAGTGCAATGCTGTCATAAACACTACTGCTGAGGTGGAAAGTCACATATTTTACTCAGAACAATCTCAAAGTTCAAAGAATAAGCAGTAAGTATCAAATACATTTCAGCTTAGTCATAGTGACTGGAATTCATTCTGACTTGACAGTGGCTTACTCAGTCATTTCTCTGCAAAGAGAAAACTTGTACAATTCCAAAATGTAACAAGAATAAAACTAATACTGATTTATACACACAAGAAAACAACCAATTTTCACTTTACTATAAGAAGAGTAGCACTGCATAAAAACTCAACCTAGTACTTAAGAATTAAACCATTCCTGGTCTGCTGCACATCATCTCAAGGCCCAGCTAAACAGCACCAAGCTGCTTTGGTGGCTCTGTTCACAAAGCACGTCTCAGCAAGATGATGATCCTAAAGATAAGCTTAATTGTTTTAAGACAGTACAAGATCGAAGTGTACGAACAGCCATGGATAAGAATTTTGAAAAGATGACCATTAAAGACACTACCATATGATTTTCAGATCCTCAGTTTATTTAATGAGATGCATGGGTTGTATGCAGATGTATCTCTTATTTCCCCTGCTCCCTCCCTATATTTTTATCCTATATGGCACAAATTAAGGCTCAGAGTCGAGTGCCATAAAAGCCATAATCCATAAATTTTACTTCCTCAACTCATTCTGTGCTGAGGATATGCCAGTTTCCCTCACGAGCAGTGTACATCATTAATCTTGTCTCACAGAAATAATTTCCAGTTCTACAAAATCCTCTAACCCAAATTCCTGTGTTTCCAGAATATACCAGATATTTCTTAATTACTCCAACCTCTTCTTAGGTCCCTACATTCTAGCATGAGTTCTGACAAGTCAGCCCAATTATCTACCATGAAAAACTCTGGGGCACATAAAAGAAAATAACAAGACCCAAACCAAGCAGTAAACATCACTGTTATTAGTGTAGAATTGTAGATCAATGCTTGAAGCAGCACTATGAACCAGTCATCAAAAGATTACCACTACTAACCCAGTAAAGAAAATACAACCATTACTTTGATCAGACAGCACAGCCCCAAAATCATGGCTGCAGATGGTAACGTGTCATTCCTGGCAGACCAGAATTCACACCTGCAGCCCACCATGCTGTCTAGTAAAGTGTGGAATGAGAAGCATCCACTGTAACCAAGAAATAGTTATTTGTAGTTACCATGAAGATATTTTGATGAGATTGAAGACTTCAACCACACCCATAATTTCCTGTCACCAAGGTGCACAGGATGTGACTAAAGGCACAATGATCAGATAATTGAACAGCTGAAACCAGTATTCATCCCAAACATCATGACCTGGAAAAGGTTCCAGTTCCAAGCAAAGTCATCCATTACAGTCAGCAATTCTTCTGCAGTCAATGCTTTTCAATTTAAAGATTTCCCCACTCCTCACAAGGAGAGGAAAGAGAGCAGGCTCTGACAAAAGATGGGCTTATTTTTTAAAGCAAAAGGTGTTTTAATTCACTGACATTTTAAGCAAAACTAGATAAATGAAGGCTCCAATAACACCCTTCTGTGAAGGAGGCATGGCAGTCAGATTACACATAACACAAATGGGAAACTGATTTATGCTGAACTTCACAATACACTAAGGAGTTCAGTGTGAATATGTAAGTAGGAACAAAATTAAAACACAAAGCTCCCTACTGACATTTAATTATTTAGTATTCCAAAGCAAAACCAGGAATTCCATCCACAAAGAAATACTGAGCAGAAAAATACCCTTTTGTCAGGACAGAAGTTGATGCATCTGCTTTCTCTCTGGATTTGTGACTAGCACCTACACCTTCATTTTTAATATCTTCTGCTCAGTGAGAAGAGAGACCAGTTTAAATAGAAGATATCAGCCAACTGAAAGAGCAACCCCAATGCCAGGACTGCAGTAAGATTAAAATAAGATCACTTTCCTTTATTGCCTGGAAATTCTAGAAGGCCTACAAGAAAGCATGCAAGCAGCAAACTTCTGACAAATAACTCTCCCTTCCTTTGTATTACAAAAGGACTGACACCCTAAGAAACCCTGATAGTCCCCTCAACATTTCCATCTGAAAAGTTCAGTAGCCTACACACTCAAGAGTAACTGTTAAATGTTCTTGCCCTCAGAGGCAAATCTGGAGGAAGGGGAAAGGCTGTTAATCAATCAGTACTTGACAGGAGCAGTGAGGATAGGAAGAGGGTCTTCTGAAAGAACTCCAAGTCATTATTTTCATTCATACCAAAGATCTTAGTATCTTTAAACAGAAGAAATATTATCTAGGAAACACTTCTTTAAAAAAAAAACGTAAGTCAAATATCTCAGGAACCCTCATGCCTTCCTTGCCTCGTGGGAGCTCCAAGAACACAGCAATGCAGGAAGCTGACCACTTACAGGGGTGTTTTTCAGTCCTCCTGGTAGAACAAGCTGTATTCATTTTGAATCATTCACGTTTTTTAAAAAAGAAATATGCTAAACCTATTCCCAAACTAGTTGTGCCTGATAGCAACAAGTCCAGCTTCATGCAATGAACTAGAAAGTTCTCAACCCTTTTGTTCCAGTAACTGCAACACAGCCTGGCACAGTCATGCTACAGGTCAGAACACCAGCTGAAGGATGGCATATCAGACCTCAAGAACGAGTTTAGAACCAACCAGAAACACCTGCACTGGAAGGCATGCTCAAAATATTCAGCAGAAATAATGGAGACCTACTGAGTAACTGAGCTCTAGTATTCATTCTTTAGTTAGGAATAAACTTTTTCCAGCTTAATATATACTACCTGAAAGAAAATAACAACAGCATTACTGGATACAGTGTAGTGTTTGAGGGTCCCTAAGCAAGAATGAAAATTCAATCCCTGCTCCTGTGATTCCCCTCACACAGATCTGCTGTATGAGGCCAGACACAGCCAGACAGGTTTGGGTTTTGTGCTGGCAAGGCAACCCAGGTGAGTAGCTGGGAATGGCTCAGAAGTGATCGCACAGCAGCACGGTCATCACACCTGAGGAGACAACAGCCTCGGCACAGGCAGCTTTGGGGGAGGACATCAGTCCTGCAGCCTCGTCCATGTCTTCAGCCTCAACGTGGCAGAACTCAAGTAGGAACCTGCTCTGACTTAGGAGTGCTTCCTGCTGTTAGCTTAAACCATGCCCAGAACAACACAAGTATCTTTCACTCCTACCTGATCACAACTAATATTGCAACTAAAAAGCAAAAGATCAAAGCCAAACATCTCACTGCTAGTGCAACTCCATTTTTACAGAATTTACTAGAATTGGAAAAAAAAAACAAACCCAGAAAGCTGCTGATGGTACAATCACTGGCACATTCAAGACTAAATTTTTATATGCACATCAAGATGTTGTATGTGAATCCAGACAAGGTGAGAAGGCTGGCAAGGCTGACTCTTCAAATGCCTTCTGTGGAAAAAGACAATTTCCATTTTTCATTATCAACCATAACAGAAAACAAACAAAAAAACAAACCACCACAAAAAAAAACACCCACAACAAATCAGAACACTGGGCATCAAACGATTTTTACGTGTTCAAGAATAATCTAAAACACAGTCATTTAAATGTTACAAAAGGCTTTGTACACTACACTTGTAACTCTTCAGAGACAGAAGGTACAATTACATGGCTCCATCAATGACCTGATCCTAGGTATGTTCAGCAAAGCAGCAAAGGAGCCCTAACCCACCCTCTGGTCTCCCAGAGCCCCCTGAACAGTTGCTGAGGGCTCCTCCTGCCATTGGCAGCAGCGTTCCCTTGCTGCAGGATCCAGAAGCCAGAGCAGCGCCAGGGCAGAACTGCAACGCTGCACATTCCCCTTCTGCCAGGGGCAGAGGAGCACAGAGCCTGCCCAATGCACAGCCCACCACGCAGGGCACACCATACTCTCACTACCTGGGAATTGTGTTGGGGCAGGTTTCTTGGCTGATTTACAGCAAGTTCAGACAGGAACATTGATTTTCACAATCATCTCAGTCTGAAGAATAGTTAGTTATACATGATGGATATGGGAATACAAAAGCCAGCTAATAGAAAAGCCCTTGTAAATGCAGCTGGAAACAGTTAAAAACAGTTTAAAACATCCACTTCTGGCCATAATAATCAGCTAAGAAAGGGAACTCCTGAACTGAACAGAATGGAGGAAGCAGAAGGGGACATGTGCCTCTGTCTGAAAAAGAGGTTGGACAGACAGCTCAGCTTAAAACACAGGAGTGAGATCCACAGAACATGTTAGTGTTTGATGTATTCCAGGAACTGAACTTTGATTGCACAGGCATTTTTTGACCCAAAAGAAAGCTTCATCAGAAACATCCTCTCAGAATTAAGTCACTCAACATAAGCTAAATGAGTTTGCGTAACTCACACAGCTGCAGCGGGTAAGCTTTGGCTACAGAACATCTAACTTGGAAGATCAGATGTTCAAATGAAAATTCTACAACAAGAAAAGAAATTAGAAAAATACACCATGAACAAGGTACATACCAGAAAACAGTATGGCCCAGAAACACATTTACACTACAAAAATTAGCAATGGTGACAAACCAAAAAGCAAATGTGACCAACATCATTGTTACAGATCCAAACTGCAGGAGTCAAATCCTGAATCAAGATTTCTTGAATGTCTTTACCAGTATCAGCCCTTTACTTAGTTTAAAGTATTTTGTTTACCAGTACTATCTATTCACAGGTATTTCACTAGCAATTCAAGAACCCTGAAACCCTTTACATAGCATATATGACCAAATAGTCTTCCCTCTCTCCAAAAACCGCAGGTGCCACACTCAAACTCACTAAATCACAGAGCAGTGTTTTTGAGGGAGTGGCTCTGACACCTCTGCCTGCACCTGCACTAGATACTTTCTGCAATAACCAAAGCAAACTCTACCCAAAAATTCACCCCATTCCTTTGTGCAATTTCAGACTGTCATCCCACCTTCCTGAGCAATGTGCCACACCCCCAGTTCCTGTGACAAAGGGCATCTATACACAGAGGAGACAAGACCATTTCCCTCCACTGTCAAAATGTATGGCAAAGAAACTAAACCAGCATCCTTTCATTCAAAATGGCCAGTGGAAAAACTCTCACCTGGCAATAAAGGACTTCCTTTCACCTCTGCCAATAAACAATTCAGCACTAACAGGACAAACACTGCTGACATGTAACAGTAACTGGACTGGGTATATTTTGACCACTTCTTTAGGACTTGCACTTCTCAAATGCTGAAGCAAAGCACAACTGCTCACTCAACTGATGTAGCATTAAACACACAGCAAGTACTAAGCCTAGAATAATTTAACTGCCACTCACAGGTTGATTGTTTCAAACAATTTGTGAAAGTCTAATGTATTATTCATGGTTACAAATTACTTCTAGACTTCGAAGATGTTTCTGCCCAGTTCCCACCACCACCATCACCCAGGTAACCAGGCTCAGAGAAAGACACACCAGGAAAGTAACTGGGATGCACAAATGGCCACAATTATCATGTTCAAAAAAAGCTGTTAAGTTCTTCAGGTATCAATACTGAAACACAAGAGAGCCCTTAGGCTTATTCTTATTAGACAGGCACACACATGAAGCTCCAGCAGATCAAGAAATACTTGTCAGGGAGATCATCCAATCAAACGGTGTTATCAGGAAAAGCCCTTAATTTTTTATTAATTGTTTATTTTAATTTGCCCTAGCTGCAATTCAATGTGGTGAGGAACAACAGTTTATACCTAGTAGAGTCTTTATCTGTCCTTTGGAACAACAGCTGCATTTGACACTGTCCTTAAGCTATTCATGGAAAAACAGCCTTTTGATGTGATTACATCCACAAAACTACTTAAACAGTCCAAACAAAGAACAACCCAGTGAGGTTTCTGAGAGGCACTGCTGGGAACACAAACACATTAAAGCAAGTGCTGTCCCTCAGCACAAAGGTGCAGAGCTGAGCTCTCACCCCACTTCCAGGAACATGGAGGAGACAAGAGGGAAAACCCAGAGCTCAAGGGCCTACTTCCAACTCCTTCCATCAGCAACCATGAAGAAACTTAACTACTCTTAGCAGAAAGTCCAAGTAAATCCACCTGTAATAATCAGCAACAAATCAACTTTCCCTAACATCAGCAGCCCTGTGGCTGAACTCTGGCACACAGAGAGAAATGTCACCCTTCCCAGAGCTCCCCCAGAGCCAACCCAGCCCACATGAAAGCTGCTGCTAAATAATACTGGGACTGGCAGATTTCTCTTCTACATTCTCATGGTGTCTCATCTCAACACACAGTAGTCAGACACAGTTTTCTTTTCTTTTCTCCTTTACCATTATCTTGGTGATGAGCATTACACATTTATCCATAAATACAGCTCATTTCTATTCTTCACTGGGAAAAAATGAAATGTCATCTTGTGCAACACTGATGACTGGGACTGTACCTTCTGTGAGGAATTTCTAGCGGCATGCCTGCTTCTCACTGAACCAAAACCCCAAGCACACTGAGAGCTTTTTGTACATTACACACCCCTCATGGTCCTGCGAGTTACCACACAGCCCCACAAAATGGGGCCATATGCACCCACTCCTGTGGGAGCCAGGACTCAGTGCCCATCAGCTCACAAACGATGGCAAGTGAAATGCTCGCCTCTCACCCAAAGCAACACAAGGAAGAGCTGGATGGCTGTCACTGGAGAGGACATGGAAACAGCCAGGCGGTGACATTGCCACTTGCTTGCAACAGCCTTTAAAATACACAGCCTGGATCAAACGGAAACAGTGTTGAGTTGCTGGAATACAAGTGAACTAAAATCTATAAGGAAGCAAGAGCCAGTCTGGCCAAAATCACAGCAAGTTCTTTATTAAGTTCACAGTCAGTCCTCTCGAAAAAAAATTGCTTCCAAAACAATCTGATGTAGTATTTGAAAGCATGATTCCAGTTTTAAAATACTCTAGGTATTTTCTGTGGCAATAGGCTTCTTTAGAAGCCAGTACATCAATAACTTCATGTATTCCTTAATATCAGTTCCCAAAAAAATTCACAAATATTCCATCTTTCAGTCCAGAAATACATAAAACCATCAGTAATTAAAAAAAAATCCAACCAAAAAACCATCACCACCATCAACCCTCAGCTATGAAGTTACATCCAGAATTGGAATTCAACTGGAAAATGCCTCTGGATGCTATTAGAACAAAATTTTCCTGAATTTCCAAAACACAGCCTGTCCTAGGTTGGCTTTACAACCTAAGCTATGAATGTCTCAATCAACACATTGCCCTGCAACATCCACGTCTCAAACCATCACCAGAAAAATAAGGAGTTATACAGGATCTCGAAGGTTTATTCTGTGAATTTCGTGAAACCCAGAACCTTACTGAGGGAAACCAAAACCCCAAAGCTAATTTATCCTTCAATTAGTTATAAACGCGTCTGCACTTATTCATATAATGAAAAATACAAGAAATAAATCAAAGCAGAAGCTCTTTGCCGCGTGCGATTTCCAAGCGCCTACCATAAGCTTTTCATTTCATTACAATAACTCAGGCTTTGGGGGTTTGATTTACCATTTTAACCGGGGGGGGTCTCTCGGGGGTCTCTCCCGAGGATCCATCGCGGCCGCGGCGCCATTTTAGGAGGCGCTGAGCGGGCGGGAGGCGGAGCCGAGGCTCCAGCACAGCCGAGGGGCCGCGGCTCGCCCGGCCCCGGCTCCCGGCCCGCTCCCCGCCGGGCCGCGCCAGCCCCCGGCCCGCCCGCGGCCCCGCGCCCGCGCGGCTCGGCGGCACCGCCCCCGCCAGCGGCTCCCCGCCCGGCCCCGCCGCCTGCCCGCGGCCCCTCGCCCCTCACCTTCTCGCAGAGGCTCTTCACCTGCCCCTCGGACAGCTGCTTGCACTCGTTGAGCTGCTCCACCCACTGGTCGAGCTCCTTGGTGAAGACCTTCTCCTCCATCCCGCTCTCCCCCTCCTCCTCCTCCTCCTCCTCACCGGCTGCTGCTGCCGCACCGCCCCGCGGGCCCCTGCGATCCGCGCTCCCCACAGCGGCGGCGGCCGCGACGCGTCAGGGCGGGCGGGCGGGCGCGGGGAGAGGGCGGCCCGGGGCGCTCCGGCTGCGGCAGCGCTGCCGCTCCTCGCTCCGCACCGTGTAATGGCCGCCGCTGCTGACGTCACCGCCCCGGCCCCACCGCGGGGAGGGGGACGCCGCGGGAGCCGACGGCGCGTGCGCGGCGCCCGGGCGGGGCCGCGAGTGCGCTCTGAGGGGAGGGGGCGGGTGAGGGCAGCGAGCGCGCCCGCCCCGGGAGCCCTGGCTGGATATGTTTTGTCCCGGTCCTCGTTCCCGTGTCTGCCCCTGGTCCCCTTGGGGCTGGCGCTCTCCCCTTGCAGGGGTCCGTTTGAGGGGCGCGGCGCAGCCCCGCGCGGTCGCAGCCGTGAGGCGGGAGCCAGGGCACTGCCGTGAGGGGTCGCCGGCATGGCGGTGCCGGCCCCTCCTGTGCCGGGTGCTGCGCGCCGGCTCCTCGCGGGGCACAGGCTGGGCACAGTTCTCGCCTGATAAGCGCCACTGCGGGGTCGGGAGATGATGTTTCCGAGGGCTTTGTGCGGCTCCGCAGTGTTTGTGGTTCTCCCTGCCATTAATGCATACAGGTATCCCCGAGGCGGGTGCCAGGAGGCTGGTGCCAGGGTCTTTGCAGCGACAGGACGAGGAGCACTCGCCGCAAACTAAAACACAGAAAGTTCCACCTCCACACGAGAAAGAGCTTCACGTTATGGGCAGCAAAGCCCTGGAGCGGGCTGCCCAGGGAGGGCGTGGAGTCTTTCTCTGGCGGCTTTCAAACCCCCCTGGACACGTTCCTGTGCCAGCTGCTGCAGGTGACCCGGGCCTGGCCGATGGGTCGGACTGGGGCATCTCCAGGGCTCCGTTCCATCCCCGACAATCCTGTGATGCTCGGTCCCGAGCCCCGTTACCGAGTCTGTCGGAGAAGAGCAAAGTGGGGGATTCTTGCTGGTGTTAGGTACTTTGAAATAAAGCTTTTCACTTCTAAATCATAAGCATTAAACTCATTACTTACTATCTTAATTGTACCACCAGGTAGTGCTTAGGTTAAAAAGGCTGTGCTGGATTTCTTTAAAACGATTTATACTGAATGAGCTAGTGGAAGTCCAGAGTTTATTATGACCTTTTTAGACAGAAGTAATGCATGAAGTGCAGTGTAAGTGTTCAATAAAGGAAATTAGTGGTGGACCTTTCAGGAAACTTTCAGGAAGATGGTATTTTTTCAGGAAACTAGTGGTAACCTCAGCTACCTTATTGTACTCAGACACTTGCTACCTAAGGGAAAATATGTCAGTAAGACACAGATTAGTTGCAATAAAAAAGAATGTAGGAAATATGCAGAACCAATTTCTAATGAATTATGTATTTTATTGCAATCTGCATCTTAAATTTTACAGGAAGATTTCCCCTAAATAACTTACAAAAGGCATGAAATGATCAGTTTAATTTTTTTCCCTTAAATGGATCAAAATGTTGGTAAAATATTGATTTGTTAATTTCAAGAGGGCACAATGACTTTTCCTAGTTAACTTGTGTTAATTGTCTTAGTCATCACTTGCCTAATACGGAGTCTGACTTGTTAAATTCTTTGCCTACTATTGAAAGAAATTAAGAATTCCATAGTGAGCAAGGGGTAGGGAATGTTTGCTTTCATGGGTCAGTCTCGGTTTCTTGCTGTCATACTCTCCTGCTAGACAAGTTGGTTTGAATTGCCTGACTTGGGTTTTGTTTATCTTCCAAAATAATTTTGCTGTTCTTACACAGGTTCCCACCTTCAGATGACCTCAGTTTTGTGCTTAAAGTTGTAGAAGGAAAAGTGCCATTCATTGAGAAATAATAGGTTTCAAGAATTCACTCTGTAGCACATTTTCCCAAAATAGTCTTGAGTAAATATATGCCAAGAATATGAAACAATAACATCAACTCTTGTGTCATTTGCCAAGCTAAAGTTCATTTTCTTTAATAACTGTTGACTTTCTGACATAGTTACATGTTTGAGGATCACTCTGCAAACCATCTACACGAGCTGGGCTTTCCTCACACCTACCAGATAAAACGTGGCAGGATTTCAGTTGCAGTTTTGTAGGCAAACAAGCCAAGTGATCAGTCTCTTCCTGCTAGTGTGGCTCAGGCTGGACACCTCACAGATGAACAACCACTGCTGTCTTCAGAGCACGTGTGGTGGTTCCAGCCCCACCGCTGGATCCCAGGAGCGCAGTGGTAAAGAGAGGAACATTTGTGTGAAAAGGCTCAGTCATGGCTGGTTTTTAGACAAAATTCACTTGGGAAGGGGTCGGTGATTCAGCACTCCCTGCTTGCCTCTGAAAGCTGAAGCTGTGCCACTCACTACAGGAGAAATCAGGACTCTGCAAAGGAAATTCAGGATTCATTTATCTGTACACTCACAGAGAAGGGGAAAGCTTTGGTTTCCATCTCCATTCCAAGCATTAGCTCTGTATTTTATCCTCATACTCTTTTGAATTGTCTCTACTTGGATCAGAAATCAGATCTCCTTCCTCCCTCTGACTTGAGAATGACAATCAATAGTTTAGAGAATCACAGTTGCTTTTCTCTTCTTAGATATTTATCTGAGCCTTCAAAGGAGAATGTAATAATGAAAGGATACGTGCTGTGTTGCATAAATTGGGTGTTTGTCAGGGTTTCAGATACACAGTAAGATTAAACTGTAACCTGTGAGATGGCAGCAATAAATCGTATTTAGAATGTGAATATATGCCAGGCATGTGTGGTTTGTTCCTAAGGAGCTGTCTGGGTGCGGCTGCCCCGTGAGTCAGGGATATGGAGGCCACGGTGCTGTGCTGACACCTGAGTCAGGGACCTGTGTCACATGTGTGGCATTCTGGAGAGAGGTGAACTGGTCAGGCTGACTGCGCTCATGTTTACACACATCCAGCTGTTAGCCTGTAGTGCCAACTAATTCTGCACTAGTCTGAAATTAATCTCAAACTCATGGATGAAGTTGTTAGCAACTGCAATGATCTTATCAGCAACACCAACATTTCCATTGTACTATGAGACATCAGTGTTTAAATGCAGATTTATGTAGATTTATATCACACCGTCCAACTACACAACGTATTGTCAACTTAGCATTGTAGAGTAAGGAACACGTAAATTAGTTTCTTCACACTTGACTCTCTCTGAATATTTTAGTGATTCTAAATTATCCATCAATGCATGTCCAAAATGTCTGTTGCTATGGTTTTTTAATACTAAATGCAGAATTAAAGGACTATGCAATACAATATAAAAACTACACTATACAATTTCAAGGCTATACAATAGTGTTACAATGAGCTGCCACCTTTAGATGTAGGCCTGCCAACTTTGATTAATACATGTATTTCTGCAAGCAAAGAATACAGACACCACTACATTAGTGTGGAAGTCAACTGCCTCTATGAGGAAAGGGACTTCTGATCAAATAAATTCAGAAGTACACATCATGTAGTCTCTTGCATATTCAGATACTGGCCACTACTGGATAAAATACATGTGTTGTGTCTTAATAGTCCCATTAAATCAGATAAGCCTGTCATCTTAAGTAGAGCCATTGCAAAAGACCGAAAGAAAAACAGAACACTTTTACATAAGATATTTGTTACATCATCACAAATACTATTTCTGTATATTTGACTAATTTCAGAGTCCACATAATACATGACAAACTCAGTGACATCAGTAATACCACTGTCAACAGTGGCTCACTCACTTCAATGGAATGGCTTCTGTAAAAGATAGAATCTCATTATTAATCACCTTGTATACCACAAAACATATTACTGTGCTAGTTCATCATTCACCCTCGTGTTGTAGATAAAGCAGGAAGTGCAGCGTCTTACTGAAAGAAGAAATTACAGAGTAACCATGAAAATCACATTTTTGAATCACTATGGTTACAGATATTTCATAGTCAAGAATCTTTTAAAAGCTAGGAATAGAGTGCTGATTCTTCAATGTTAGGGGCTTAATATTTTGCAAATATTTTATGTCCTGCTCCCTCCCCGTGAGAGTGGGAACTCTGTGTCCAGCCTGGCTGTGTAGGAGCACTGGGGCAGTGGGTGCATCCTTGTGCACCTCAGCACAGGGCCACGTTCCTCCTACCTATCATCTACCAGTTTTAATCTCTAGAATACTTGACAAACACCACCTCTGCCAGGACAAATACTATCACTTTATCGCCAGATGGATAAATACATTATTTCAGCCCGAGGAGGAAACAGATACTGAAATTAAGTCCCTTTCCAAACACGACAGAAGCATTGAGAGTCGAGAGTAGAGACCCCAGTTGAATAGATACTTGGGCCCATCCTTAAATTCCTTCCTTTTAAACAGATAACATAAGCATCTGTGAAATGTCCTGCTAAGCTCATGCTGCGAGGCTTTAGGCTTGCTGATTGCTGGTGTAACGCTCTGATCAGCACAGCTTGTGTTACAAGCGCTTTCTTTGGAAAAACTCCTATTATTCAGTCCTTTCCATAAGCTATGTTTAAATGCACAACAAATTATTAATACGTGCAAGCAGTTGTCATGGAGATAATATGATCCCAAGTGCGTTTTTTGTAAGTGGCACAAACCTGGCACATCCCACATGCCTTGTACGGACAATTCCTACATAATGTTTCCTGTGTTAGATATGGGATAGATATATATCTTTGCTTTTTATGCCAATACCCAATGGAGAAACCACTGCTTCTGGCTTTCAGATGGCTGGCTTTAGGAATATGAAAAATTTAGGACTTGTAAGACATGGGGTTTTTTAAGCTGTAACATATTAAAAAGGGGTGGAACCACTAATTTCTGTGAAATCTCAAACACAATGCAACATCCAAATTATGGCTAAAACCTCGCAGGATGTATTTTCTCTCATCTTGGCCCACAGAATTATGCCAAAATGTAGTAATTAATCCAAAAGAAGGCAGCTGGCTAATGTAGCTGGAGAGGCTTCAGGGCCATAATGAGGATAGTTTAACTTAGAATGAGACTGCTATCCTATTAAATGTCTATAAATTCCAGCGACGTTTTTTAGGATTATCATAACATTTCTACTCTTTAACTGTGCCCTTGCAAAGTAGTTCACTGTGCACTTCAACCATTCTTACCTTTTTCTGCACCTCTTGTCTGGTCCTGGAGATTGTTGCGCTTAGCCGGGCAGCATCTGACTGTTGGAGCCATTCTGTACCTGTTTATTTGGGTGAATGAAGGACATTCTCTGCATATTATAGCTGTTGCTTCTTGTTTTCCTTTTCCCCTGGTATTTACTGATCAGTTAATATTACATTACAGTTACTTTCATAGTGACCTTGAGCTAGGGCAAGCAGTAAAGCTACAGAAAGGCTGCAAAAAAGAATTGCAGCAAGAAAACTTGAGTTCTTGCTCCCTCACTTTCCTGCCCAGTGAATGGGTGTTTCTTTCACAGCACTGCCCCTGCCTTGCAGTGAAGGAGCATAAACTCAGCTGGGGAGTACCCATGACTGCTAGCTCATATTAATATGATATCCATGTTGGTTTAGAGATGTTGCAGGTCTCTTGTGTGATAAAACAGGTCCACAAAACCTGCTAAGGATGCCTTGGCTGAACTGCTGTCTTGCCCTCCAGCTCAGCATCAGCTCTCAAGCCCAGTTCCAAGCAGTGCTGGCTGCTGCTTAAATATGTCCTCTGAAAAGAGAGCCAGAGCAGGGAAATTTTCTTCTGAAATCTTTTTGTATTTGTGCTAAAGGACAAAGGAGAAGTTCACTGCACAGATCCTGATTTCACTTCACTGTGGTTAACAATTGGATTATTAGTAATAGCTAGTTACAAATAAGAACCTGACCTTATTTTTAACCTAATACTGAATCAGATCTAATTGTAAGAGGTGGGTTCACTGCTGTACTTTGCTCTTTGAATATTCTCATTCAGAATTTCAGTGCCTTCCATCTTAGGTATTAAAAATAGGTGGCAAGTTGGATAATTCTTATTGTTCCAAATCTTGTTTGCAGCCTTATATAACAGTGTTCTCACCAAAAAGTTTATTTTAAGTGTGGAGTGGAAGAACACGCTGCAGCAACCTGAAATTATTTGCAATACTGTAGCTGAGTTATACAGAATCTGGAAAGAACTGTCTCTTCTTTTTTTGATGGGCCATTTTAATATTAATCAAAACAAATATATTAATTAATATCAGAATGTGTAGACTGTCTGTGCTTTGGAATGACAAAGTCCTGTGTTGTCAGTCACAAGCATCCTTAGGTAAATTGCCTAAGCAGAAACTGCTGGTAATTCAAACTCAATGACAGTCCAAATATTTGTGAGTGTAATAATAGTAAATATATAAACATGCAAAATGTAATAGCAATAGTAAATTACTTAGAGAATAACTCCAAGTGGAGTAATTCTGCACTTAATAAACCTGAGCTTTCTCATTAATAGCACTGTGTTCATTTACAAAGCACTGTCCCCATTTTTAGTAGCTAAGACCATTTATCCCTCCAGCCATGAGCTGTGTCAGCTTTCCTCACCTTTTTTCATCATATCCATCAAACACATGTGATTTGGGAAGGGTGAAAAATGTTCTTCCCACTACCTTGGGAAGTGATCAGTCCTGAGAATATTAGATACCTCCCTTCAGCTGTAACAAGCTCCCCTGCCATCCATGTGTTTACAATAACAACAAAACCTGATTGATTCCATTTGAACAATAAATTTTACTTTTTCATCTTCTATTTCATTGCATGCTGTGACCTCCCTCCTTGATCAACACCCTTTCACATCAAAGCTAACATTTATTCTTCCTGATTACTGTTCTTCTCCTCCATCCCTTTTTCTGTCCATGACTTCCTTTCTTCCCCCTTTTCAGCCTCACTGAATTGGATCAGCCAAATGATCTGCAATACCTCATGAGCTCTGAAAAAGTATTTTTAAACTGTTTTTTCTCCCCGGAGTTCTGCATAAGATGAATGTAATGGAAAATAAAAAAATACACTGCTATACATTGGGCTAATAAAAATCTCAAGTTTGGCAAAAGAATGAGAAATGGCCATGAAGAGTGACACATTAATCTCACTGGTAAATGGTAGTGCCAAGATTCTTGGCATTTCAGCTGGCACTGGGAACTTACTGAGGGAGCACCTGGCATCCTTAGTGCTGTGGTACAGCACCAGTTACCACTGCTGAGCTCTTTCACTGGCAAAGGAACCTTCCCCGTTAGCCCATCACCACATATTGAACTGTGGGTTGGTCATGCAGGTGCTGCTCACAGCTGGCTCTTGGATGCCCAAAACAGCCAAGCCTAAAAGTTTTCAGGCTAAAAGCTGGGTTTGCACTGGGCTGCCCAAGAGCACACTCAGCCTGAGCTGAGTAACCATGAGCCCCTCCCTGGCACTGAGGGCATGCAGAGCTCAGTCTCACTGTGCAGGAGCCAGTACTAACCCTGCTGCTGGGGCACACAGGGATTTACTCCCAGGTGTCCATATCTAGCACATGCATAATGTTAATGTGCACACTTAACCAGTGTGGTTTTCCTCCTCAGATTACAAACTGGTCACTGAAGTTATGACTGTTGTTTTCACTGGATGAATAATTACTCCATCATTAAACAATGTTATCAGGTGTATTATTAGAGAGAAGAACTGGTTTCAGGGGACTGTCATTAACTTGAGCAATTATAATTTTTCAGTTCGACACTGACTGCATCTGTACCAGGACTGAATGAGTGAGAGGAGCCAGGGCCTGTCACAGCAGTGGTTGATCTCAGCTGTGCAGAATGAGAGGGAGTTCCCAGCTTCACAAGGGAGGCTCCCCAGCACAGAACCACTGGGCTCATGCTGTGGGGCACTGCCCACCAAGTTTAATTCTGATTCAAATTTACTATCAAAAATAATTTTTTACAAATCCATCTGAACCTCCTCAGAGGAACATTTATTCCAGAAACATCACCTTCCAGACATCAGATACAGTACAAGTTGTTCTCAACTGCATGGCAGTCAAATGGACCATTCTTATGATAGAGCTGTTCCTATATGGAATCCCTCAATGTAACTTTTCATAAATGCCCCTCTCTGTCGTGATTATAGTTACACTCCTTTATCAAATCTTATATATTACAGCAGAAAATCACTCATATTTTTTCTTCTAGTAGGCAGAAAATCTTCACTGGCATAGCTCCTACAGCTCTATTTTTTGACACTGTCCAACTGAAGACAGTCAGGAAATGTACCAAAATCTACCAAGAAACTCGTGTGTAATTAATATACCAAGTGAAAGAATTTCCACAATAAAGGTGTGTACATTACAGTAGCCTTGAGATAGGGCTGACTTCTTCCAAAACAAGTTCTTCTGGTTTTATGGGACTATTTATTGCAGTTCTGTGCTAAAGAAAATAGCTCTTGTTCTCACTCTGTACTATGAAACCAGTATAGCAGGAGGCACCATGGGCTGGTGAACAGAAACAGATCAGGAGAGGATGTCTCTTGTATCTGTTTAAAGATCTTCAAGGCCATTTCAACTCCCACTTTCTCTTCTGTGAAGTGTTACACCTCCTATTAATTTTGCTAGTTATATGAGCAGATTTTCTAAACTGAAATACTCTCTCTTCAAAGTATAAGGTATCTTAAAGAGAAAAGTTATATTAGGAACACAAATTCATTATTACGTCATTGTGAAAGAGCTTCTGGGCAGTGTTACTGAATGCAAATACTTGCATTTTGTTCATCTGTTTTAATGTTAATGCTTTATACATATAATCCAGAAGAACTTTATATGGACATATAAACATTCCTTGTAGAGAGGGTAGCTTCTCTAAAAAAAATACTGACAGAGGGTATGTGTAACATGGCTTTTCACTTAGGAGATTCTGCTGTGTTCAGTGTCTTGCAGACACTAAGGTAATTTCACTTAATCTGAAAAGTAGCTCTGTGTGAGATGTCAGAACCACAGCACTGCACAGTAAGATTTCTGGGTGAGGGAGTGACTGAATATATCCACCTGAAACTACTCATACATATTTTTAAAGTAGGGGTGCTACCAGCAAAGTACAGCTTATTCTGAAGTGAGACCATGTATGTAACAGATGCTGGTAGTCCCTGTGCATCCAAATCCCTTCTTACTTTCCTTTTTTATCATGGGATTGTGAATTGTGCTTTTTTGGTTTTGTAATTAAAGGGTAGAACAGATGGAGAGAACTTGAAGAGCTGCATCCATTAATTTAATGTGGAGAATGTCTCCATGTTATAATTTAATATAATGGGATTTTACTTGAGTGAAATAAAACTCTACAGTCTAGTGCTTGGGAATGTTTACTATAGGAACAGCTTCACTGTTGAAAAGATTTCACTGAGTCATGCTATGACTCTCTGCCAAATACCAATCATATGACCAACCCAGCTAGAAAAGGGTGTTCCTTCGTGCCAGTACATTTCACATGCCACCCTACACTGAACCTTTTTTTGGCTGTTCACCTGTGCATTTTATGTGGCAACAAAAGGGACAATATAATCTCTCTGAGTTTAAAAATGAGTTTTTAAAAAGAGTATATACCAAGAAGCACAAGCCAGCTGGTCTAGTATTAAGAATGGTGTAGCAAGAAGGGCTGGGTTTGACAAGATTTCAGAAGTAGATTTCAGGCAGACAATCCAAACCAAACATTGATATTGGTAAAAAGCAGTGAATATCTTGCCAGTTCCAGGAATCAAGATGCTACCCAGGAGATAGCAAACAATTTCAAAAATTCAGAGAACAAACTTCCTTAATTCTGTTGAAATAGGAGGGGGTTTTAATTTCTAAGTTAAGACAGAAAAAGAAAATCCAAAAGTAGATGAATGAGTTTTATATGTAGCAGTGAACACTGCTAGATTTTCCTAAATCTCATAAAATATTTATACTTAACTTAGTGAAACTTGCATTGGCTACTATTTGGGAAATTTCTATTTTATTCCTGAAATGCTTTTTATCTATGGAAAGCTACAGCAAATGTCTTGTGCTAGCGATTCTTTACTCAGCAAGCTCCAGCTGTAGATACATAATACCCATCTCCCACACAGCTCACCATGGCTAGCAATCAATACATTGTCTCCTGCTTACAAAGGCTACTCCTCTGATAATCAGTCACTAGGATAGGGATGAAATCATCAGGGAAAATAGTACTGGAAAGAGCACAAAGGCTCACAATGGGCTCAAGTGTCTCTGCTGCAACCCTTAACTCCAACTGAAATATCTTACAGATTAACTTGCCTGGGTGACTACTGAGTAAGGCAGTTAAAGGGATGAGCACACATAGCACAGAAAGTTTAAATTACATTTCCCAGCAGTGTGATCTGTGAAATCACTGTTAGGCTGCGTGGGAATAATTGAGAGGTCACAAGGGATTACATGAGCATTTATGTTTCATTCTGGCATAAGTGTGTTCAGCTCCAGTGATATCAACCAAATTGTTTCCGTCTTCAGTAAGGCTGCATTTGCCCCTAGGCCTTGAAAGAATAATATGTTTATTAACTGTACATTTTATCTGTCACCAAGATCTCAGGTTTTCAAATTTTCAGTATTCAACTACTGAATGTACTGAAGCTTCTCTGCCTGGTGTAAGGAAATGAAAAACAGGATGGTTAATGGTTTCAGAACAGAGCACACCTCACCTCCCTCAGAACTAAGCAGAGCATTGCTTTAAATGGCAGCAGGCTTTGCCAGGGAACCTGATACGTGGTACTCAAACCTTCGCCTACCCCTGGATGAGATGTGTCTCTCCCTTTTCCCTGCTTTCCTTTGTCTTCCCTACACTTCTGTAGCTCTCAGCTGAGGAATGGCTCTTGCTCTGTCTCTTTCTCACTTCCCTACTTTAACTATAACCTCATCCTTCCTCCCCTTGAAAAGGACTTCTGGTTTGGAGAAATATTCACACCATTTAAGCCAACCCATGGTTTTAGTGAGCAGTCTCTGCTTTGGCCTCACTTTGGATTCAAACTGCAGCAGAGCACATCCATGAGACAATTAGCAGCTGTAGTCAAGGGGCTCCAGGGGAGACACGAGCTCTGAATTTTGAGAGGATGTTTGTATATCTGATGTAATTTTGTCTCATCACAGCCTGCGTAAGCTCCCTGTGCAACAGAACAATGGACAGAATTAACCAGTGAGTCCAAAAAACTTACACAAGGAAAATAACTATTTCCTTCCCAACAGCTGGTACAGCTTTTTCACTGTTGGATCTGTCTGTAACACTCCAAACCAACTAGAACAGGAAATGTTAGAAAATCTCCAAAATAATGCTTGGTTCAGGTAAGGTAAGGTGCTCTTTGCTTGATACATTCACTGAAAATCAGGTTTTTCACTTGGAAAATACACTTCTGCAGTCAAGCAACTGTGATGTTTTTATTAAACTTTTAGCCCTATACGCAGTAAAATACTTAATAATTTTATTATCAGCTCCTGGGCAGAAAATAATTAAACCCAAATAGATAGAAACCTGTGGCAAAGAGCAGCAGTGCCAGAGCTGCATGGAGGGTGTGACTGTGCTAAAGCCTCTTGCACAGCCATGGGTGACTCTGATCTGGACGTGCCTTCACAGAATCACTGAGTGCAGCAGATATTTCTGTATTGGCTAGTTAGTTCCACCTGACTCACAAAAGACCCCTTTTCCCCCCAGTTTTCTTCCAGCAAAGAGGTTCCTGCTTGTCTTAGGATTTCCTCTTTCCATGGTGTCCTCTTTGCTAACTCTGCAAAGTGGTGGGAGGCATACAGGAAAGAATTTCTAATTTCCCAGGGCCAAAGTTTTTAACAGCAGAGATTAGCAGATTATCTGGTCTTCTCTCACCACCCTTCTAAAGCCTGATAATTGCTTAGATCTAAACACAATGAGCACATTTAAAAAAAAAATCAGATACTGGTATTTTGTATGAAAAGCGTCATATTTGATTGCCAACTCTAGAATAGCATTTTCCATCAGTAGTTCTCAGTGGAGTTTGTAAAGTCAATACCACTTCACAGGTGAGGAATCTGTGCTCAGCAATGAGATAATTTACCCCAAACCATCTCAGCCAGCAGCACAACAAGGAAGGAACATGATCCAGACAGGCTGGCATCCGATCTAGCTGGTCATTTAAAATGGAAAAGGGGTTATTATTTATTTTTGGAGAATTTGCTAGCTCAGCCTACCTTTCACTTTTTTTTTGTCTTTTTTTTTTTTTTTATCATAGAAACTGTTTTTCTTTCTGGAATCTTCAAGGTGTGTTCTTCCTTCTTCTGAGCTGAGATCCAGTGAATGAAATATGTTTTCTGAGCTCTAACTTTAAGCCCAAGCCCATGGAAGCTTTTTCTGGATTTGGTGACATTAAGCCCCCAGTTCCCTACTTACCCCAGGCCCTCAAAATAAATTTTTAGATAGGATTATACAGGAAAATGCATTAGGAGAGGAAGAGCATTTAAAAATAGCCTGGTATCTAAATCTGGATGTAATCTGCTCTAATTCTCCCAGTATCTGAGCACAGGCCATGGGGCTGTACCAGCCTGGTGTTGGTAAATTCAAGCCACGTGCAGGATGTACACTGCACAAATAGTAACAGCTGGAAGCAAATCACAAGCCAGGGAGCAAAGAGGAAAGGGCAGCACCATCCTAGTGCTGAAGTTGAATCAACAAGGCAAGAAGAAAGAGGAAGAAATTAAGATGCACCAAAATTGTCCTAATTTTGTCTCATCACAGCCTGCGTGTGATCTTTTAGTTGCCACGAAACCTACAAAACTGTTAATATTTCAAAATTTTATATTGTAATAAATATAATTTAAATTTAATAACTTTAATTTAAAAAATAAAAGAAATATTTGTTTTAAACTTAAACATAACAACAGGGCTCTTTATTTTTTAACCCTCTTAATTTTTTTAACATTCCGGACTTTTCATAGCTTTTACTATGTCCTACTATCCAGATTGTACTACAGGTACAATCCTTTTTTTCCTTTTTTTTTGCTTTTTTTTTTTGCTTTTTTTTGCTTTTTCCTAGCAATATCAGTGACCAACCGGAAAATGCAACAGGGGAAAGAAAGCTAATGAAAAATTTCAAATATGTGACAATAAATAGGAAAATTGATTGCAAGAGGAACTGGAATTTACATCCTAATTCCTGTGACAAACAAAGACTTCTAGACTTCAAAACTCATTAACTCTTCCAGTTTCCTTATTGCATGAGCTTTGCTGCTCAGCAAGATTCTTTAAATACTTGACAGACACCTCGTGATACCAGATAACATCATGGTCAAACAGAAACTGCTTTCCCCCAAAAATACAGGATGACCAAGAGAGCCCCTACAACACACACAGCCTCAGTGACACATTTTCAGTACACCCAAACTCCTTCCAGTTTCAGTTAAACATGTGGAACAGCAGTTTAATTCATCTCCACTAAGTATTTTCCTGATTCCAGTTTCTTTTAGTGCCTCTGCAGGTAACTTTACAACCTTGGATCATGCTGTGGTGACTCGGCTGTTAATGTGTAACTGCTCCTCTTGCTCCAGGTCCACCATAACTCAGGGCTGGTAACAGAAAACAGGAAGATAACTATAAAATACTACTGATTTTCTGTTAGCTTTTTTGTTTGTTTTCAATTTATGTTTTCCAAGTAGATCTTCCTCCCAGAAATGCATGTTTGCATGCTTTCCCTACTCTTACATCATTGTGCCAATTCCTCATGTGTTTCCTGTGTGTACTGATCCCTGCAGCATGCCATTAATTCACCGTGCACTCAGTTATTTTAGGCATGGGCACTGGAGAAACACAATTAAAACAAGACTGCAGTATCATAGCTATGTGATTACTTTTTGTTTTCTTTTCTTTTTTTTTTTCTTTTTTTTTCTTTTTTTTTTTTTTGTTTTTTTTTTGTTTTTTTTTCTTTAGACACTGAAAGGGCCAAAGTCGCTGTCGGGGTTTCAGTTTGAAAAGCCAAGGCTGTGGTTCCATGTCCTGGGTGAAGCTGCCCCTCCTTGCACTGTGTCCCTCCCCAGGCCACAGTCTCAGTGGTGCCACAGCATCTCCATGAGATTTCTTGCAGGAGAAGGATCCCAGCTGAAAATACCCATCTTTGGTCAGGTTATTTTAATCCAGATCAGGTCCTTGACCGGGTTCACCACACGACCCCACATGAATTACGGCAGCACAGCTCAGGGAAAGATGTGGGACTGGGGAGGAACAACGTGCCTTTGGGCAGAGCTGCTGCCAAGAGAAACATTGATCAAGCTGCTCCAAATATTTGTTTAGAAATAATTTTGAAATACAGTTTCAGAACACTTGCAAATGAAATGTGTGTATTTGTTGGGATAAAAGGCTACAGCCAAAGCTAACTCTGCCCCCTAATTATACAGAATAAACAGATACAAAATTAGACTACAGAGTCTAAATAGGTAATTTCACTGTTCATATTTAAATATCAGCTATTTAACAACAAAAATATTAAATAAATATTTTCGATTACTCATGTCTGTCACCCTGCTGACCAAACTACAGCTCATAATCAGTGCTTAGGAGCAAAGAGGCTTCCTGGGCAATGCTGGACCCCTAACTCAAACATGTCCTCACCTTGCTATAAAACTACACCAAAACCAGTTTTTGGCTAAAATGTCCTGTCTCACTTTTTCACATTAGCTTTATTTTGGTTAATGATGCTGGGACTGGAACATTCAGAAAGAGAGGTAGAGGAAAAAACATACCCTGTAAAAATTTGTTGTTTAAAGATTGGCATGTAAGAAAATACCTCTTGTTCAAACTATACTGAATGTTTTTCATCTGGCAACTGTTTTCCCTCTAAATAATAAAACATTAAAACCTGAACTAAAAATAATCCTGTTGACTGTTCCAGTTCAGGAAATTTCTATGAGCCAAGTTTTGTTGGTTTTTTTCAGTGGCTGTTATTCCAAGTCAGCTCAGCAACTGCTGACTCCACAATCTCAGCTGCTTTCATACAACCTTCATTTACTTTCTTTTATTTTTGGAAACTATGACAAAACATCAGCTGGAACACTCAGTCCAGCATATTCTCAACATATCTGGAATAAAACAGCAGAGGATCATCTGCAAGAGAAATATTCCTTAAAAATGCACAGCCCCCTAAAGGATATCTCATATCCCTCCCTGGAAGGTCCTTTAACAAGTGAAGATGTTTCTCATGCTGTTGTTTAAAATCACCAGTAGGTTGTAATTACAATAACAATTTTATGCAGCAATAAACATTTTAAGAAGAGCAGTTCTCAGCTTCCCAAATCCTGCACCATTCTGACAGGCATTAAAATCAGCATTTCTCATCTTTCAGTAGCTCTACATCTCTGCTCTTACTCTGTGCTTTGAAGGAGAATTTGATTTTGTTTCTTGTGAGAAGCTGGCTTTCAGGTCTGGTAAGAATCTGATAGCAAATGATGATTTTTTTTAAAGCTATATGAAATAACATTTTCTCTTAAACCACATTCCAGCATCCAAAGTAAATCTGCAGTTAACTCAGAGCGCCAAATCCCTCGTAAGCGGCCGCAAGGATAACAGCGATCGTGTGCATTACAGATGGAGCTGTTAGCAAAGGACACTACCAAAACTTTCTTTGCAGCAAAAATCCCCACGCTTTGTCTGTGTGGAAGACAAACCCAGAGTTTGCAGCTGCCCTGGGATTCCCGGGAGGGATGCTGCCGGGTGTCCGCCGGAGGCAGCGCGGATGGAAGCGCTGCCAGCCTCTCGCAGGCTCCACAGCCACACCTGCTGGCCCGGCGGGCTCGGCACAGCTCGGCTCAAACGCGGATTTTTAGGGAAATCACTCCATGGATGCTGCGTCACGCCGTGGTGCCCTCTCATGGTGTCGGGAAAATGGTCAACGTTTGAAAATAAATAAAATATTATTTTCAAAGACAGCCAAGTGCTGTCTAGAGGTTCTTGTGAAAACCCCTTTGTGGCCAAGCCAAGCGTTAAACAAGCTGAAAAATAGAAATTGTGTTTACTAAGCTCCAACAATCTGTTGGTGCTTCGTTATATATTAAAAAGTGATTGCGTGGTACCTGCTATTCGACTGGAGAGTTTGCTTTGCTCACCCTCTGTCTGGTGGCAACAAAATGGGTTTTTTTCACTGTTCACTGAGTGATTTCTTCACTCTGCAAAGGGCCTAAACTGGTGCTTTTCCATGATACAGTTATGCCTTTTGAGGTGCAGGCTCAGAAAAGTGAAGACTTGGCCACTGTCTCTGAGTCCACTCTTGTGTAGGAGAACATATAATCAATGTTTTGTGAAAGATCTTACAGAACTTTAGGGAAGTACAGGCTTTGGGGGATCTTTTGGGACATTCTCAGGCTCCTCTGAATATCCCTCCTTTACTGCATACCCACACACAAACCAAGGACAATTTGTTCTACAGACACAGTTTACCAATGTCTACGTAGTTATGGACTGATATCTGTTCATATCATTAGATAATCCATAAATTAATAACATCAGGTTATCAAGAGTCTTCTCATCTATTCAGTGTCTGTTCTCTACTTAAATTATCTCATATATTTTTTGTCATTGCACCTACTTCAGTAACATCTGGGATGCCTGTGCCTTATTCTGTTGCTGTGTAACCTAGTTCACAGTTTTTGCCTCATCATTTTGAATAGGTACAGTGGGTGGGTGGAAGGTGACTTATTATTTTAGCTCCTAGTTCTAGGGTAGGTAAGGACCCCAGAGTTTTATCTAAATTATACTGGAGAAATTATTCCCTCCAGGAGGATTCTGCTGGCTGAGGACTGTCCCAAAATACTCTCCTAATTTGCTAGATAGAGGTTATGAATGGACTGTCAGGTAGCTGAGGCTGTTTCACCTCTCTTTAGCTAGTCCTTGTGTCTTTATTTCCAAATTGCATTTACATGTGCTGCCCTACCCTTTATGTTTCTGTGGATGTGACTCACACTCATGAACAGAGCCTGAAGTTCTTAGAGCCATGCAGTTTTTCAGCATGGAGTAGGAAATCAGACACATAAGATCATCAACTTCTGGGCAGCCAGGAAAATGCAGCATCTCTGACTACAGATCCTTCCTCCAACGTGCAAAATGTTCTCTGAGTGTGTCAGAAGATACAATGAGTTTCCAGCCCAGCTCAGGTGGGTGCAGACTCCCTGCCAGCAGTGTTTCCAGAGCTGATTTTACCTTATCCACCTCCACATGTTCCCCTTCTGCATACCTGAGGGATATTGCCCAACTTTAAGTCAGTCTAGAGCTTCTCAAACTAAAGGGCCCACATGAGAAAGGTAAGATCCCTATCTTCATAAACAGTTTGGAACATCTGATTGAATAGTTTAGTTACTGCTCAATTTGAGTCATATAAAGCATTTTCTGAGAATCTCTGCTTCTCTTCCTTGGCTGTTTGGATGAAAAACAGATGCTTCCAACATAAACAAATAAATCTGATGTCTGAAATGGATGGAGTAATACCCCTCTAAAGCTGGAGGAAGAAACCAACTTCCTGCATCATGTCCTTTTTCTGAAAGAACATCCTCCATCCCTCCATTTCCATTTAGCTTCCAGCTACCACTTCTGAAGGGGGCACTTTATAATCCCTTTATGGATTCTCTGTGGGATTCATCTTAGATGGAAAAGAAAAGAAACCCAAATAAGCTTACTAAGAGAAAATAAAATGAATCCTCCTGAAAGCTCTGAAATGTTTGTGAAGGATTTTGAGGGGTTACAAAGACTTCTGGGGAATCTAAGCAGCCTAATGGATAAATTGCTTCCCCTTCTCTCCAAAGCTCCATTTCATTTTAAGTGTTAAACTTAGTTGTGTTAACTCAATACCTTCTGAAAATGTATCTGTAACACTAAGTCAATCCATCACCAACAAAATCAATGACTCTGGAGATTTTAACACATCCCACTAGAGCTATCAGAGATTTGGAAGGACAGGAGAAGAGAGAGGAGGAATAACCCCTTCTGTAATTGAGCCGTGGGAGGAAAACTTGGCCTCTGCTCTTTCCTTTTCCCCTGGAAATGAATGAGATCCTTCATTCCTCTGCAGCAACTGCATTTTCTATTGCAATAGAAAGAATGAGTCAGAAGAGCCTGCTGCTGGTGAAAGCTTCAACAGAGTGCTTCATCCTTTTTGTTTGAGTTTTCGTGGTGCTAATCAGTTATTAAAAATGTCTGCTATCACCACGAGCATTCTGGATTTGTAAAAAAGCTTTTTGCTTGTCATTTATTCTAAGGCTTAATGAACAAGCTCTCTTTGTAGAAGAAGACATTTTAGGTATAATCTTAAAAGTGAAATAGAGCAAGCTAGTAAAAAAGAAAATGCATCTCAATTAGATTATTCTTCCTCCATCTGTTCTCTCAGATCTTTTTATGGCAGGAAATTGACTATTGGATTTTTGATTTTGCTTAATGGAAATGGCAAAATTTAAATCCATTCCTATTCCCACTGACATCAGGGGAAACAAAATTCAGTGTCTGAACACAACACTTTTTTTAACCATTAGTGCCTGCAACTGCATCACAGTGAGTGTAGTAATTATAACATCAGTGAATTTAAATTAACTGAAATACTCAGAAAACTGTGGACTGGCACTTACACTTCTGAATCTCCTTGGCATTTCTGGAAATCCCAGCATCTCTAATTAGCAATTTCTGATATGCCACATTCTTCCTGTGTGGACAACCCAATTAAACCCTGTGAACTCCCCATATGACTTTGGGTAACAGGCTGTAACTGGATGGGATTTGTAATAGGAAGAGGAGTTTCTAATAGAAAATAGCATTTCAAGTAAAGCAGTGAGCTGGGGAAACCTTCTCTTTGTATCTTTTAGAATGCTGAACTTCAGAAGTATCATCCCTGAAAATCCTGGTCTCCATAAAAACCTCCAATTTTATTTTTTTTTAAGTATCCAGCTGCTTGACAAACAGGACATTATGAACAGACAATAAATCAGCTGGTTAAAAGAGATATAAAGATTGTATACCATATTCTTTTTTTGTATCCATGTGGGGACTGGTAAAATACATTCCAAATCTCTCATCAAAATGCCTACTGTCTTCAAAACTGAAATGAATCCAAATATCCAACACTGCTGTGCTCCTCCCTGTGCCTCCTCTCAGAGAAGAATCCTTCTCGCTGACTCATTCTGCTCTATGAACTGTATCTGAGGTTTGAGACTAAGGGAATTATCCTGGCTTGTTATTTACCTCCATGTTTATAGTTCAGCACTGCCAGAATAAGTGCTGCAGGGTACTGTTATAATTATTACTACTAATAATAACAATAATCAATATTTAAAGCATGAGTGAGACCTGACTTAGCACAGGAGTTCTCTCTCCTCTCCACAATTCCAAACCTCTACAGAATTTCATAATAGTAGGTGGACAATAACAGAATTTTATGCAGAATAAAGTCTTTAGTGAAATTAAGTACACACTTGGAAAAACTTCCAAGTTACCATGTAGGTGACCATATGTGCTTTGTCTCCAAAGTTCCACACTGTTGCTTCCTCACTTTTCCAGCATTTTCTCTTGCATTGCTCCATAGAGAGTCCTTGTCACTGATCCTCCGAGGCTCAGTGCCAGCCCTGATGGATGTTTTTGACATGGACAATATGGAAAACCATCTGCAGGGCAAACAGGCACAGGTTGCCTGGGAATAACACAGATTACCATCTTCTACAGGTTTCTAAAACAACTCTGCTGTTTGGTTTATGTAATGACAGTGCTATTTTTAAAGATAAACTTTGCACTGCTTTGACTGAATCTGGAACCAGAACATAATGGTAACTCTGATCTTAAATGTAGGCACATTACATGTCACCATTTTAATTTAGCTTTTATATGATTATTTTCCCTTTGCTAATGTGGCACTGTATCCAGAAGTTCATGTGCAGGAAACTGCTTTTTCTATACAGTTGAATTAGAGGTGCCATCCCCCTCCAAAAAACCACCCACATTTATTTTTTATGTGTAGGGTCTTTTGGAATCAGTTAAGGAGCCCTGTACCATTGTGTAAGCACATAATCTGTGTAAACATCACCAGGGGCAGCTCGTGTTTAAGCAAAACCTAAATCAGAAACTTTAGTAATTCCACTTTTTGTTAACAAAATATTCTCAGATGAAATCATGGTGTAAAACAAAGGAAGAGGAAAAAATAAAAAGGAATAAAAACCAACAAAACCAAACAATACAGTTTAATAAGAAGCAGATTCTGTTTGTTTTTAAAGTACTCAAGGCATGAAAGCATGGACTGAAAAAAATCCTCCTGCTACATCAGAACTGACTCTGAGGCACAGAGTGCCCTCATTTCCCAAAGTCACCAATGTCCTGATCCTACTGCAATTAGCAACTGCTAATGTAGGTGATGAGCAAAAGGGAGCAGGATTTTGGCACGGATGTCGGCACAGCACCCAACCCATCAGCAGCAGGACAAACCAGAAGTGATCAAAAGACAGAAGACAGAGTGAAGGAGAAGGACAAGGTGGGAATTCAAAGTACTGAACACTTTTGGCTCTTCCAAATTTCAGAGAAGGGTTCAACTTTAATTCTCTGGAGCAGCACTGCTCAGAGGACCCAAGTCCTCCTTCAGTCATTCAGTCCAAAGTTCCAATTGTGCAGGTAATTTCATACCAGTTGGAAGCCTTAAACTACAAAACTAATCCTTGTTCTTAATAAAAAATTAACACATTTGATCTGTATGACAAATCACAGCAATAAAAAAGGTGTGCTCTAGAAGCAATAAGATTTTATTTATGATTAATCTTTCATGATTTTTGTGAAGGTACTCAATTGCTTGTTCTAACTGGAAAAGGTATTTTTAAGTTCTTTGTTATCCAATCCAGGGAAATTACACTGGAGCTCATCTAGAATTGTATGATTGATAAATTCCAACACCAAGTGAAGTCTTTTCTTTCTGCTTAAATACATTAATCAGGTTAACAATATCCTTATGATGAAATCATTGTTGGTAAAAGAAGAAAAACACTTTCTACCAAGGCTTTTTATTTCACTTCATAGAGACTTCCTCTGAAAGGCTGACAACAAAAACTGTAATTTGCTTAACTAAAGACTGTCATTAATTTGAAAACACACTAAAAGTCTTTGTTTCTGCTCCCTCAGCCTTCCTCCAATATTCAAACACATTTACCACATTACTTTTCATGGTGCATCTTCAGCCTCTGAACCAACCAGGAATACAGCAAAGAAAGGAGCAGCTCCTTTCATCAGCTTAAAAATATCCTCCTGAATGTGTTTTATTTATGCTAATAAATCATACATAAGAACTCCTATGTTAAAAGAATCACAGTAAAAATAGACTTTTTCACACTGAGGTCCATTTACCGTTTAATTTTTACATTACTAGCTGCTGGTAATCTGAAGCAGTTAACTCAATATAGAAGTATGTTATTTTAATTACACCCCACTCCCCCTTTTTTTTAAATTGATGGCTACACTCACACTGGTGCCAGGTCTCCTTAGTGCCACCAAGAGCCAGGACATCAGTCTGTGTTTAGAGGGAACTTCGAGGGAAGCTGAGGAACCCATATGGCAAAATGTGCCATTATTCCTAATTAAAAATTTATAAGAACTAAATTTTTTAAACATCCAGTTACTGCAAAGAGTAGAAATGGAACGGATACAAAGCATAGAAGTAAGAATCCAAATAAGTAAGAATCTAAATTTATACCCTCGTAATCTGACCACAAGTTATTGTCTGTGTACTTTGCAGAAGTTCAGTTAAATCACAGCGAGCTGGAGCGCCTGGCAAGGAGAAAACCCAACCCAGACTGAATCCTTGTGGACTCACAGGCAGAGGGCCGAACTCAAACTGAGCTTTTAGGGGAAATGCCTGTCACAGTGCTGAAATATCTTCGCGAGGGCATGCTGGTGTGGGGATGGCACAGCCCGGGGACAATCAGCACTGTGCCCCTGCCGCGGCCACCGCGCCCGGAGCGCGGGGAGTGAGCCGGTGGTGACAGCAGGGCTGGCACCGGCACGGCAGGGTGGGCACAGGGCGGGCTGTGGGGCTGGGAGAAGCCTCTCCATGGCCATTTCTGCTGTCCCTCTCTCCATGGCCATTTCTGCTGTCCCTCCCATGGCCATTTCTGCTGTCCCTCTCCATACCTGTCTCTGCTGTCCCTCTCCCCATACCTGTCTCTGCTGTGCCTCCCCATGGCTCTCTCTACTGTCCTCTCCCATGGCCAGCTCTGCTGTCCCTCCCCATGGCCATTTCTGCTGTCCCTCTCCATGGCTGTCTCTGCTGTCCCTCCCCATTCCCAGCTCTGTTTTCTATCGTCCCCTGAGCAGTGAATAATTAGCACGGGCTCCATGACTGCAGAAGGCTGACCAGTTGCTTTATGATGCTACACCATATTATACTATACTATTAAGAGCTCACAACCCTTACAGACTGTCCCATGTAGATTTAACCTAATTGGTCAATCTATCCAAACACCACCCAGTGTCCAGTTAAGAACCCCCCCTTTGGTAAACAATCTCCATAACGCATTCCACATGTGCACAACAACAGCTGCAGCAAATTCAGATGAGAATTGTTTCTCATTCTCTTCTCTGAACTGCCTCACAGCTGCCCAGGAAAACCCTGGGACAGAGCCGTGTCTGTGTTCAGGGGATATGTGACTGCCACAGCTTTCCCTCTGCCATGGCCAGGTGGGGCTGAGGACACCCAAGAGCTCTGGGATGGAAGCATCCCCTGCAGCGCCCAGGCAGGACACCAGGAGCTCACCCAGCTCACACACAGCTCGTGATGGGGCAAAGTCACCTTAGAAATTGTTTGGGTTTGTCAAATGCTGCACAAGAATCCTGTACTTACTCAAGATTAATGTAGAATGTCCTGTAAAAATTAATTTTTAAAAAGATTTAAAAATTATTAATATTCTAAATATAAAAAGGAATTAAAATATACACAAAAATATTTAAATATTTAACTATATTAAACTAATAATAATATAAATAATAAAAATATAAATATAAAAGCTATAAAAATATAAACAGAAAATAGATAAATATATAAAATATATAAATAGATAAATATAAAAATATGTAAACATATAAAATGTAAACATTACAAAATATAAGTATATAAAAATATAAAATATGGCCTATCAAATGGCATTTAAAAAAAAAAAAGAAATAAAAATTGAACTTGAAACAGCTTCCTGATCAGGGAGTTGTTATATCCATCCCAGTATTACTCAAGAAGGAACACATTACTTTCTCTTCTAGACCACAGACTGTAAGGATTTTTACAAGTGTTTGAAGCACTGTTACCGTGGATAGCTTTAATGGTTGCACAGAAAAAAAACCTCTCCAGGAACCAAATGACAAAGTTACTATTGAAATTGTTGTTTCCACTCATCTCTGGAAGTCAGTGGGTTACAAGTACATGATAAATTGAAAACATTTGAACTAAAATGCCCATAGTGACTTTACAATGGCAGTGATGCATTTTAGTTCATTAAGCAAGGAAGTACTGGAAATAATTATCAGCAGATACAAATCTAAAGTGGATATTTAGTGCAGATTTCATTTTGAGACATATTAAACCACCTTTGCAAGGCCAGAGCCTATCTTTTATTGTTAGTTGGGACTGATTTTTTTTTAAGTAGTTTGGGATGTATTAATTTTAAAACATATATGTGCCATGCAATCAACAGAACAGAAATGGCATCTAGTTCTTCAGAGGAGGAAAAAAAAAAGCTTTTAATTTATTTTTAAAACTACCAGCTACACCTGTTACTGCCAGGTAGGATTAAAATATTCCATTAGATAACATCAATACACTGTTCCCCGGTGGTGTCAGAGGAGAAGAAATATTGTCCCTGATGAGATATTGCTGAAAAGTTCCCAAGCCAGGTGGAAATACCAAAGGGTTTCAGATTCAACTCCAGCTTGGTGCTGGTGTTCAGTTTTTGTTTATTTCCCTGCACGGGTGACTTGGGCTTCAAAGGGCAGAGAGCTGCCCTGGGGACAGGGGATGCCCTGTCTGGGCTCTGAGGCAGTGCCTGCTAATACTGAATTAATTAAAGCTGTTAAGTGACCTTCATTTTGTGCACAGGTCCAAGCTTGCACTGGTTTGTACAGATTGCTTTCTGCCTTCCGGGCTAACAGGAGCAAAATAAAATCTGGATAAAGGTAAAGGAGCAGTGGAATGAAAAATGGGAAAGTGTGTGGTGGGAGGAGGAGGAGGAGAGTCCAGAGGAGGGGATTGCTTGTCAGGAGCCATTCCTCACTAGTGTGGGGAATAATGTTGTAGTGGCTGGGGTATTACAGTTCCCTATTACCAAGCCTTTTGGAAAAGCTTGAATTCCTCACTTTTGGCATCTATTTGCACTAAGGTGGGACATTGGATTAAAGTGGTGTGAGTAAATCCTTGCAGAGTTAAATCCCATCCCGTGTGAAACACAAATTCCTCTTCTAAACGACCCAGCCGGTGGTGCTGCTGCAGCAGGGCTGGCACTGGCAGTGAAAAGGCAGCGGTGAGGTTTGTGCTGTCAAACCCTGGGTCGGTGCTGTTCCACCCCCGGATGGCTGGAGGCAAAGGGAATGGGCAGGGACGCAGACAGTGTTTGTTTCTGTCATTTCATCACGAGTCCCACGATGTTTTGACCTCCTTAAAATCATCTGAAAGAAAGGCAGGGAGGCACATGAAACCACACAAATCCAAGTTCAGGGACAACTTCCAAGACTGCATGTAAGAACTGGGTCACGACTTCAAAGAGACCTGCTCTGTCTGTGGAGTAATGGGATTTTTAAAAAGGGCTGAGAGCCAGGACATCAGTCTGTATTTATAGGGAATTTGAAATGCTGAGGGACCCAGATGGCAAAATGGACCATTATCCCTAATTAAAATTTGATAAGAACTAAATTTTTAAGACATCCAGTTACTGCAAATAGTGGGAGTGGGCTGAATACACAACACAGAAGAACCTAAATGTTCAACCTTGTAACCGGACCACGCGTAACTGTTTGTGTACTTTGCACAAGTTCAGCTAAATCACAGCGAGCTGGAGCGTCTGGCAAGGAGAAAATCCCACCTGGCCCACGGGCGGGACGAAACGCTCCGAGAGCGGCCGGCAGCGCTGCTGCTGCCCGGCCGGGCCCGGGCCGGCACTGCGGGGGCACCGGGCAATGTCCCGGACCGGTCCCGGGCTCTCCCGGGCAATGTCCCGGACCAGTCCCGGCTCAGTCCCGGGCTCTCCCGGACCCAGTCCCGACCCTTTCCGGACCCAGTCCCGGCTCTCTCCCAGTCCTTTCCCGGACCCAGTCCCGGCTCTCTCCCAGTCCTTTCCCGGACCCAGTCCCGGCTCTCTCCCGACCCTTTCCGGACCCAGTCCCGGCTCTCTCCCAGTCCTTTCCCGGACCCTGTCCCGGCTCTCTCCCAACCCTTTCCCGCTGTCTGTTCCCAAACTCCGCGGACCGCCTCCCCCCCGCGCGGCGCGATGGTACGGTCCCGCCCCCCCCCCCGCGCCGTGGCAGTGGTGCGGTCGGCGCGGGCCCCGCCCCGCGCGCGGAGCCGCCATTGCGGGTTGTTTGTGCGGGCGCGCAGCGAGCGCGGGCGGGAGGCGGCGCCGCGCTCCGCCATGTCCACCCCGGCGCGCCGCCGCCTGATGCGCGACTTCAAGAGGTGAGCGGGGCCCGGGCCCGGCACCGAGCCCCCCGGGCAGGGCAGGGCAGGGGCGAGCGGGGGCACCGCCGGGGGAGCGCGGGGTCCCGCCGGGCTGTTGGCTTTGTTCGAGCCGCCTCGCCCGGGCGCCGACGGCGGGGGGCGTGTGAGGAGCGGAGCTGGAGCGGAGCTGCGGAGCGGGTGACGGGGCGCCGGGCTGGCGGGGCTGCGGGCGCCGTGCCGTGCCAGGGCCGTGCCGTGTCGGTGCCCTGCCGTGCCCGTGCCCGTGCCCGTGCCCGTGCCCGTGCCCGTGCCCTGCCGCCCGGAACCCGCAGGCTCCGGCTTTGCAATGGCTCCGGCGGAGTTCGGAGCGTTCCAGTCTTGTTGGGTCTCTCTGAAAATTAGTTTGTTGTGATACTCACCTGAAAAGGAAGCGCTAAGAATTGGCGAACGCGTCGTCTGTGTGTAATAGGAGCCCAAACGGCCTTCAATGTTTTTATGCACAATCATGTGATACTGTGTTTAAAGTTTGCGATCGTGGGGAATCTTGTGCAATATACGCGAGCTGCTAAAGGAGCAGTTATTAGTTGCACTCTTTTAAATGTTAATGGCTGAACCACTGACTCTGGAATAAATTATTTCCAGTCTGACACGTAAACATACTTAGAACAGAGCGTGGAAAAGGGTGGGAGGTTTCCTTGTAGGATGTACAGTAAGAGTTCTCCAGGCTGGGTCGCTCCGGAGTACTTGGAGGTGAGTCAGCTCTGATAGCGTCTCTTTTTTTAGCATAGCTGTGTTACACCAGGCCCTGAAAGCACATCAGTAAACACTTGACGTGTATTGTAGTTGCTTTACGTGGTTACACGCAAAGCAGCAGCGACAAAAGCCTGATTCGCGAATCTAGAAGCAGGAGGAGGTTTTTGGGAAGTGGAGCCCTCCCCTGCTGCTGGGTGAGTGTTGGTGTTTGTTAAGTGGGTGTTGCTTGATTCCTGTTCAAATCAAAACAGGATATTCAGACTTTTTATTGTATTTGCTTGCACAGATGAACCAGTGATTTTTTTTCAGGCTCACTACCTCAGTTTTTCAAGATTGCAATCAGAATTTATGCCTTTATGTTCCTACAAGTATTGATTTAATATAATTTTGAAGTTAAGGCTGGAGAGAAGACTCTAAAGCTGTGGAAAAATATAACCAAGTACACAATGTAAATCAAATCCACTGGTCATATATATAGCAACTTTGATATTCCAAAACTTATGTAACTTTTTCATGTCAATTTTTGTTTTTACTCTGCTCTTTTGTGCTGCAAGTTATGTATTTGTTTCTTTTGTTACTTGTACTTCATACTGAAATAAGAGACAGTGTGCTGTGAACGCTGATTGACTTCATTAAATATAAACTGCTTTTGCATACTGTGATTGTCAGGAGCAGTCAAGAGAGAAGTGTTCAGCCGATTTCTTACCTCCTCTAATTTGTTCGAGTAAACCAAAAGAAATAAAAGATTATTTGTTTACTTTGCTGATAAAAAAGGAGTACTCAAGCCACATTTTCCCTGCTGTTTAGGACTTTGAGGATTAGTCCTATTTGCAGTCCTTGCCAGATCCGTTCTGTAGTTAGACCCTGTGACAAGCAGGGTGCACACGTGCTTTGAAGTTGATCTAAAAACCAGAGTCATCTCCCAGATGCATTTGTCAGGCACTGCTGCTGGCCTGCAGCCTGGCTGTCACGCAGCAAGCAGTCCTGTTCCTGCTTTCCCTGACCAAAATAGTAGGTGGTTTATGCTGTTGATACTCAGCTGTCTGCACTGTGTGTGCTCGGAGAGCAGAGATGTAAACACAGAGTTTAAAGGGGCTCTGTAGGGCAGCGCCACTGCTCAGCATCCTTGGACAGCACATGGTGTTACCCCGGGCTGAGGCAGTGCAAGTGCAGGGAGGATTGCCTGGCTGTGCTGCTGGCAGCTCTCAAAAAATCTGCATGTGGCATTTAGTTAGAATTTGTCCCTTGGTCTGCAGAGGTTTTTGTGGTGACTTGTTTATAAGTGTGCTGTGATATTATCAAACCTCATGGTAACACTCAAGAGTTGTTTGTGACACAGGGGCAGTCACTGCATTTTCCTTATTCTTGCATAACTCTGGAGGTAAAACAGGTGAGGGCAGTAGGAGCTGTCACTGAGGGGGTTTGGGCAGGTGCATTGTTTGGGGCCTGCTGGTGGACATTTGTCAGGGTCTTGTGATCCTTTAGATGGGTCCGTGATGGGCAGAGGGGGGCGTTTGGATCCTGCCCTTTGGCTGCAGTATGCATATTTCTGGTTCAAGTTTGTGAAGCTTTTAGTGAGTAACATGCTTTCCCTAGTCCAAGGATTAAGGAACTAAAAATAATTTTAAATGTTCCCGTAATTGCTTTAGAGATAAACACATTTGTGAGGCTGGTAAGGGGGAGTAGCAGCACACAGGTTTCCCCTTTGCTCCCTTTTGAAACAATCAGCTTGTCAGTCAAAATAGGCTTATGCCAAATTTAGCCACTTGTCACACACAGATGTGGGTGTGCAGGAAAAGCTCCCCTGCTGCTCCCTTGCCTTGAGTCCCAGCAAGAGTGCTCTGTGTGTGTGCCACTGCCTGGATTGCAGCTCTTGCTTGTGGCTGCAGCTTGTTCTCCTCTCCGCTGTGGCAGCCAGCAGCAGTTGCTCTCTCATAGTTCACAGTGTAGCACCATAAATCCCAGCTGTCCGTGGTGCTGTGAGTTATTCTTACAGTTAATCCTTTGCTCCCTGAACACTTAATCAGACCTCTTGTGCCCTTGTGACTCAGTGTAAAACATGAGAAAATCTTGATGTGCGTTGCCTTGTAGGTCTGTCTTTCAGAATGCTGATAATCTCCATGTAATGCTTTGGGTATTCTCTGATTCTGGAATGAGAAAATATTTATAAAATGTGGATATTACTGGTAAATTATATCTGCAGGTGGAAGTATTTCACATATATGACTTGTCTTTCTATGTCTTTCTAATTCTTAGATTGCAAGAAGACCCTCCTGTGGGTGTCAGTGGTGCACCATCTGAGAATAACATAATGCAATGGAATGCAGTTATATTTGGGTAAGAGTTTTTGGTTACTATGAAATTCAGTATTAGAGGGCTAAGTATGACAACCTGGTGTTTGTTTTTAGTTATTCTCTTGTTTCATGTGTGTAAAGTCAGTAAACTTTAAAAAAATGGCCAAGGTAAAAATCTCTTTTCACAGTTAACGGGGAATGGTTAAGTAACAGGGAGGGAAAAAAGTTAAATTTTAAATTTGTTCAGCTTTTTTGTTGAATAAAGCTTACACGTGGCTTAATAATAGGTTATACTGTATTATGAAAAAGCAGAATTCTTCTTTAAAGTACATAAGTGCCACATGTTCTCAGCCATTAAATCCAGATGTATTAGTGACTGGATTGAATCCTAGTAGGACAAGGTACAGACTCTGTCTGGGAAGTTAAATATTCTGTGCAAGAGGAGGTGACTTGTGATTTAGTATCCTTTCATAACACTGAAGTGTGCTTGCTAATAATCTGCTCATTTGTTCCAAACTTGTCACCTAAAGGCATATGTATTGTTTGGGATGATGATAAAGTAGATATCCCAAACAGCAGGTGACTGTGGGACATGTCTTAGATACAGAGGTTACCTATGGATCCTTCTCTAATAATTTAAATTTTTGCTTCTGCCTATATCTTGGAGAGGATGAGAAAGAAAATACACATTTATTGTGCCTGCATGGAAGTACATAATGATCACTTTTAACTGGAGTTTCTTTTTAAAACCTTTCAGGCCAGAAGGGACACCTTTTGAAGATGGTAAGTTGCTAACTTTTGCATCCTTTGTCATTCTAATAAATGTTGCCAGTACTAACATTGTTCTGCTTTTGAAAAATAATAGATGCTATCTGTGTATAATTTGAAACAAACCAAGTAAGTGAAGCAGTGAGGGCTATAAAAATATGTATCTTGATCCAAGCAGTGTCTCCTCACGCTGGCTCATGGTTGGTTAGAAAGCCAGGAAGCAATGCTTCTGTCAGGGGTGTTTCATACACACCCCCAAGAGCTGTTAGCAGGGCTTATTGGCCTGACACTGCCAGGTGTGCTTGCACATCTCTTTAGCTGAGCTCAATAGGAGCTTTCCTTGTTTCATCTTTTTGGCATGTTTGATTCATCACTGTTCTCCTAATGAAGAACAGGTGAAAAACCTTGAGGTGTTCTCAGTATAGAACTCAGTGAGGTTGAGGGAATCCCAGATTTGTACATAAACATGAAAGCTGGTGTGTAATGACCCTCCCTCAGGCATATGAGGAATAATGAGTTTAATAATTATAGTATTATTGCAGTAATTGGCAGCAGATGGGATTTTCTCTGTGTTGTGTTGGAGGAATTACAGTAAATTATTCACTGATCCATAACAAAGGTTTTCAGTGAATCAGTTGTGAGCTCCAAAGACTGAGATTGCTGATTATGAAATTCCAGTGTTTCTTTGCTGGCACCACAATGCTTTCTTAATGAAACACCTTAAAGTCACCCAAGTCCATGGACCCAGCCTACCTGGGTCATGGAAAAGTGGGATAATGTTGGATAAGGCTGCCTTTGCCATGGATGCAGTGAGTCTCCAAGCTCCTACCCAGCCACTACTGCTGGTTTGTTACTCTAAGCAGTAGTTCCATAGTTCCATTATCACTTGAAATGTATGAAAAGCAATCAAATTCAGTGTTGTTTTTTTAGATAATGGTGAGGAGAAATACTGGTCATGGAGCACACAAATTAATTTGTTGTCGATGTTCCTGGATATGTTTTTTTGTTGTTAGTTATCTGATCTTATTTATCTTTGTTTGGACAGGTACTTTTAAACTAGTAATAGAATTTTCCGAAGAATATCCAAATAAGCCTCCAACTGTTAGGTTTTTATCAAAAATGTTCCATCCAAATGGTGAGTAAACCATCTTTATTTAGCTGTAATACTCATTAAATATTACAGCGTGGTCATGCATTCTCTGAAGCTCCAGAATGCTTAATCTCTCTTCAGTGCCATCTCCTAAGTAGATGTCTAAGACAGAACTGCTTGATGAAAAATTGAGAGTTATGATGCTGTTAAGAAGCAGCTATCTGCCTCTTAGTAATCAATATGTAGCCTCAGTAGCAAAGCCTGTGAGTATTTTCAGCAGCAGCAGCTGCACTTAGGTTGGTTTAAAGAGGCAATTCTGGCTGCAGATTCCTGCCCCCTTCCATTTAACAGCAGCCATGTCTGCAGCCACAGCATGAGCTGCAGGGAACTGCTGGAGCCAAGTGTTCATTATTCCTGCCAGGTGAGGTTTCACCAAGTCCCTGCTTTCATCTGGTGCTCTGTGCCTACCAGGACTAGCACAGGGAAGAAAATGAGGATGCTCAGTCACAGAGGAGGTGTCTGACCCCATCTCAGTGATGAGGGCAGCACTGTGCTGCTTCCCCCAGCACTGGTAGGTTTTGCTGAGTGCAGAAAAAAACCTGCCTGCTTCTACTCTGTAGAAATCATACCTCACATACTGTGCAGGCCAATTTGTCTCTGCCACAAGGTCTGTAATTTGTTGGGAACAAGCTGGAAGACAAGGGTGTAGAAGTTTGAGCAGTGAGTCTCAGGTTCATGTGAGCTCCCTAAGACTGATAGGTATCCAGACAGAAGTAGGATTTCAGGCACTTTTCCATATTTTCTACTGTGCCTTGCTCGTAGTGAGTGTGTGAAAATGGGGTAGGAGCTGTGTGAGTGGCTCCATCCTGCACCAAGGCCTTGCTGCTCCCTGGGAGGCTCTCCACTGTGACAGTGTGGGTCAGTCACGCTGGAGGAGCAGGACACCAAGTCTGCCCCTTCCTGTGCTAATGCCATGATCTTCAGACATTCCTTCTTTCCCTCATAGGCGTTCTGTTAATTTCAGTAATAAATCTTCAAAGTATGTGTCAAGCCACAGAAGATGGTGAGACAAACTGCTGTCCTGTTTCCTAAAGCATTAATTTAAGCACAGACTGAATTGGAACAATAACTCTGCCTGAACAGTGCCATAAATCTGACAGTTTCTAAGTGATACCTGTGTGTATTTGCAGTGTATGCAGATGGCAGCATATGTTTAGATATTCTTCAGAATCGCTGGAGTCCAACGTATGATGTTTCATCTATTTTAACTTCAATTCAGGTAACTTTGTATCTGTTTTACCAAATAATTATGTTGTTGTTGGTCTCTATTCCAGAATTCACAGCTCAGTGATGGGGATAGCCAGGTATCTGTACCAAGGGGAGCTTCAAATCCTTATGAGCTCAGCAGTATTTTTAGATCAAATAAAGACAAAGAAGCTACATAATTACTAATTCTAAGCTGTGAAACTGCCGTAGTATATTTTTGCACGGGAAAGCAGTTACTGGTTTGTGTTCATTTTTAACTGTTTTTACTCAAGATAGGATATCAGATGCAGAAATTTGCCTCGTGTTTGAAACATTTAACTTTACTGTGAAGCCCTCAAAGGGAAAATATTGCTGAAAGGAACTACTTGGAATAAGTAAAAATGGCCTGGCACAGTGGAAATGCACAGTTCCTTTGCTCTTGTATGATTGTTCTAATTTTTCTACAGTGGTGTTTTGTAGGAGACATCTTAGCCCCTCTTTAGTCCTGAATGACAGTATAATGTAATTACCAAATAGTCAGTTGGCTCCCTAGTGCTGACTAGCACAAACTGTCTCTGGTTTGTGAAGCTACAAGTGTGTGCAGCACTGATACTTAGGCAGGGTGTAATTTGAGTGTCAGTAATATAATTAGGGGTGCCTAACTATGAGTTTAACTAGGTTTTTTAACTGGGCCATTCTGAGTTGTGTCTGCCTCTGAAACACATTTGACTTGAAAGTAAGTTGATTTTTTCTCAATTTAAACGTGTTGGTTTGTCTCACATTATATTTTCCCCTTTTTCCAGTCTCTGCTTGATGAACCCAATCCAAACAGTCCAGCAAACAGTCAGGCAGCACAACTTTACCAGGAGAACAAACGTGAATATGAGAAAAGAGTTTCAGCTATTGTCGAACAAAGTTGGAATGATTCGTAACAGCTGCTGTGTTACTCTCCATCCTCATAATCATTATGTACAATTTAACTCTCAATAGAAAGGCTACCAGAAATTTCAAGTGCCACAGTTCTATGAATTTGCATAAAAACTCATTTGCAAACAAAATTAAGCCCTCCAGTTTAGGGGAAGCTAAAAGCTTGTGTATCTCAATTAATGTCCTTTTTATTGCATGGTAAGAACTAAGTTATTGCTACATAAATTTGTAATATATCCTGTTTGTATTTTTTTTCCAAGTGTATAATGTTGGTGTGGAGTTTTCATGACAGAATATACACATTTTGTAAATCTGTACTTTTTCAAATATTGAATGCCTTATTTTTGAATTCTTTAGATTTTTAAATTGGAGAAAAGCACTTAAAAAGTTTTTATATATGAATATTTCATGTAAAACTGTTAAATACATAACCTTAGTGCAAGACATTCTGCTCTCACTCTCTTTTTCCAAGGTCTCATTTTTTTGTCTGTGCTGTTGATACCCTGCATTTTACAAACAGAAAAGTTAATCCACAATGTTATCTGTTTTCATGGCATGTCTTTGCTCCAGCACCACAGCTTGACCTGATTCTGAGTGTCCTCAGTTGTATGAGGAAGAGACATTTTGGTAGCTGCCAATTACAAATGGGGTCCCACCTTAAACCAGCAGCAGAGATGCAAACAACCTGGGTGACCAGGCTTGATGAGAACATATTAGAATAAGTTTTATTTTTCTGAAATATTGTATTTTGCAAACCTGAAAATATTGTCATCTAAATATGTTCTATATTCATATAGTGATACAGTAATATAGTTTTGAATATCTTCTAATAATTAAAGAGGTTTCCCATTAGTTTCCCTTGGGGGTAGGGAAAAAATTAATCACCAACAAAAGAAAACATGTCTGCAGATTTAGTGGAGTTACTCTTTAAAGCTGGACTGTGTACCATGTGGTCAGGTCTCATGTCTGTATCCCAAAGGCTCCACATGTTCTTAAATTGACAGTTTGAAGCACTTTGGATTTGTTTTGTTAAGTGTTGATGTGGTGGTAATTTCTACAGTATTCTGTTATTCAAACCAGGCTAGCTGACTACAGTAAAGAATTAAGCCATTTTTTTTTTCTACCAGTATTGAAATTGTAACAACTTTTCATAATTCCAGCCAGCATTACATATATATTAAACTCCCCAAATCCCATACCAAAATACAGCTCAGTGGTGCCTAAAAAGCAATGGAAATTGATTTCACCTAGAAAAGCAAGTGTTTATTTGCAGCAGTCATTACTAGAAGTTATTCTCAATGCACTGAAACAAGAATATCAATTTACACCTCACACCTGCTTGTCAAGGTCTGTGATTTCCAGGAGCAGCACTCAAGTTTGGAAATGGCACTCAGAATACTGTCCAGGCAGAGTCTGTGAGTAGCCTGTGGAGTCAAACTGCTGTGCCTTGGATAAGCATTAGTGCACAAAGGCTCAGAAGATATCAATGCTGTGTAGTAACTTTACTCTCATTAAGTCAGTTTGCTTTCCTTGAATTGCTGAATTTGTGTTTAAGAATTTTTCAATTTGTGTCTGATTAATAACAGAAGCTCCAAAGGATGCAATTTGCTTTTAGTTGTGGTGAAGTTACAGTAGCACTGGCAAAGTGGTGCTATGTGCTTAAACATCAATGCAAAGATTTTTTTGTTCATAAATATAACATGGAAAAGATTCCTTGTCTTAAGAATTAATCTAAACTTTTTTTTTTTTAATTTGCCTCCTCTTTCAGTATTTTTGGTCCTTTGACACATGCATGAGCTGAGATTTGCTGTTCATTAGCGTTCACATTAATTTGATTTTTTCCTGAACAGCCAGTGTGGTCCAGTTATAGATTGATGACACTCAGAACATGTTTTTGTGTCTCTGGGATGTGTGAAAAATAAAACTTGTGCAGAAAGGGGTTTAGTTAATGATGGGCACTGCAGGCTGCCTGTGCTGGGACCCACACTGTTCAGGGACAGTGTTTCTGAAGGTGCCCAAGAGCATTCTCTGCAGAGGGCAGAACTTGGAGCCTACACTTGGCAGAGTCTGGCTGGAAACTGTCCTGCTGTCCCTCAGACAAAGGTGAGGTATCCCAGGGTGTGGTGGGGAGGAGCATTCCCTTGCTCACCACATTTCCCATGGTAACACTTGAGCTGACTCTGCAGGCGTGGGAACGTGGGACTGGTGAGAATCCAGGCCCTGGGTGACCTGTGGGGACACACTGCTACAGAGGTGCTGCTGCTTCTGCAGGCAGGATCCTGGAGCAGCTGGTGCATCCCCAGGGGCTGTGGGAGAAAGGGTGGCCTCTGTGAGCCCTCCACCAATGCACATCAGAAACAATCACAGAGCACAGGTTAAAATCTGCTGAAAGCTGCTGGAAAACAGATACATTACCAGGCAGAAGGAAGCAGGCTGGGGTCATGGTGTAAAGGATGCAATGTGTGTGAGCTGGCAGCACTCATGGTCACAGATTCCTCTTGGAGCCTTCACATGCCCGTGTTCAGCATCTCCAGTGGGTTTAGATGTACTGACTGTTCAGGCCCGTGTGTTCCTTACTGCTCCCTGCTCCCACCACCCTTCTTTTGGGGCCATCTGGTCCATGGGCCCCTGCAGGCTGCCCTGGAGCTGTGTGGGTGGTGAAACAACAGGTCAGGAGTGTGAGTAATGGACAGATGAAAGCCTCAGCAAGGAGCAGGAGTGATGACAAAAAGATTCAAGTGCACTGATTCACAAGAGCACTCAGTAGTCACAATAAACTTTGTGTCACAATTACCTTCTTAAATAGTGTACTGGGATGCTTGATTTTTAATGTATTAGGAGATGTAATGCACTAAGCTTGCTAGGACAGTGGGATTAATTAAGGAAGGACTGATGGGTTAAGAGTTTTGCATTTATAGTTTCTCATGGGACTTTTGTTCACTGATATTAAACAGTTCATAATCACTTCTTTTCCACTGGATTCATATGAAGATTGAAAAACACAGTGGAGATGTCTTTAAATGATTCACCCCAGAGTTTCTATCCTATATATCCATGTCATTCCCATGATTTTATGGGTGGACAGACAGAGGCATCCAGGTTTGCAGTGGTGTTGTGTCAGTGAGGAAGCCATTGGTGGCTGTGGGTGTGAACCATTCCTGGGCATTCCCCAGTCTGAGTTTCAGGTATAAAACCACCTCTGCCCTCAGGTTTATCACACTAACATTATTCATAAGAAGAATCAAACACTGCACTGCTCGTGCTGCTTTCTTCAGATCTCAGTTCCCTAAAGATGTCTCATCCAAATGCAGTCCCAAGCCAGAACTATGGGACGTGGATCTTCACAAATGTGATTAACTTCACTAGTGTGAGTCGTCCCATTGGGATTCTTCACCATAGTACAGATAAATGTGTGTAATTGAAGAATCAAGGCCTTAGGCTGTGAGAAGTGAAGAAATCACAGCTTGAGGTACTATATCTGCAGCTTCTTTGTGGGAGGTTTTGTATTAATAGTCAATTAATTCAGTGTGTCAAACAAATAAAGCTTTAAATATTTAGAGATTAGGAGGTGCCTAATAAAAAATTTACAGGAAGAAAGGAAGATTCCCTGATCACTACAGGGGCATTGAAATATTCAAAATAAAATAGGTAGGATAATGTAGACAGTTAAATACTTCACATTTAACCTGTCAAGAGTCTGTGAGAATAGCTTTTGATGTGTATAAAAATGCACCAGGAGAGGAAGAGACTTCTCATCCGGCCAGACTTCCCAACCTGTGTTTTTATATTTGAGGTTTTTACTGTTTGTGGAAGCTGTCCCAGGCAAATACTATGCCTTATTTGTTTGGAATTGTTTTCTGGAAGAGGAAAGGTGTAATCAGCAGGCAATCTGCTGTAATGTGTGAGTTGGCAAGGCAGGTTCTCCACCTCTGCTTGGGATGGGGCTCCATGGTGAGAAGCTGGTTGGACCGTGAGTGGGAAACAGTGACCAGAGACTCTGGGTGAGTGGGCAGCACTTGTGTGAGCAGTGCCAGCTCCAGCACTCTGTTTAATTTGTTGTTTAAGTATTAAAACAATCATCTGAACTCCTCTCCCTGATTTTGTTCATCTTTCTAATGGAGGAGCTTCAGCAGGGTACAGAATGTGCGTGTCCTGTGTTGTCATGCTGACAGTGGATCACAGGCCCTCCTCAGCACACCCAACTTCCTTAGAAGTGTAAAGTGGTGTAAATCCTTGGATCCAGCCTTGGGCCATAGGAACACCCTGTAGCTAGAGCAGTAAATTATTTAGGAGGTGATCTTTTTATTTGATTAAAGTTTTGGGGATAAAACCAGTCCAAAACTAGAAGACCAGCGAAGAATTTGTGTTATTGCAGGCAAGTGGACAGTTTTGTTGAACTTGAATGTTCACAGGTAATCTCTGGAAATCTCTTCGTAGTAATGATGGTGAAAGAAGTGAGAGGAAAAGGAGCTAAATCTAATCAAAATATGCAGAATCAATGAACAAACCCAATTAATTGGATGCTGCACTGCATTTGCTGTGCATTCAAAGGATATGAGTCTTCTAGAAAATAATTTATCTTGGATTATGTGTGTGTATGTACATAGGAGAGAGCTTTTTGAGCTATTATAGAAACTTTAGGTAGTGTTTGAAAATAAATGGGCTTTAGGATTTGAGGAGGATTTTGCTTAGCATTGTTACTGCACCTTGAGCTCATCTCATAGCTCAGCCACCATGAGCAGAGAATAAAAAAGGCAGAACTTTTTAGACTTTCTGATAATGACTGTAATTAGCATCACAAGCTATGGAAATTGTGATATTCCCTAAAGGTTTCTTGTCATTATCCTCGGTTTCTGCATTGAAAATAAAGATTTTTAAGACAGGGTATCTTCTGTATTTGGTACTGTCCCACTAATGGTAACATTCAGCCTCCGTGACTGCGTGAATCCATTCTTAATGCTTGTGTCTGCTGTGGTCTGTGTGAAAGCTGTATCCTGCCAGAAAGCAAACGTGCTCCTCTCAGGCAGGGGATGTTGTTCAGCATCCAGAATGAGCCCTTTTTCATGATGTGGTCAAAGCACATAGCGTGGGATTTTCTGAGCTGGTGCAAATGTTACTAGAAGAAAGTTTTTTTTAAAATCCCGCTATGTCAGTGTTTCAACCAGGAGTTCAGTGAGGTCATAAAATAAAGAATTTTTGCCCTTAAACAAGTGGCAGAGCTGGGTCACACTCCTGCAATAAGGGAGATGTGTTTTGATGGCACTGATAACAGAGACTTGGCTGTAGAGGCTGTTAGTGGTGAAGGTGGGCAGATGCCCCTGCCCCAGCCTCCACCTGTAGCACAGGGTGTTCAGCCCTCAGCCCCTAGAACTGAAAAGATCTTGTGTTTCTTCCCTTGTTTTTCAGTTTGGGTCATTAGCCGCCGTGTCTGATGCATTTCTAAGCTGAATAATTTTGACAGCTGCCAATTTGGTACACATACCATGGGCTGAGCTGGGAGCCACCACGCTGGGGAGGATTCTGAAGCCTGAGCAGAGGCTCTACCTGGCACAGCAACAACCTCGGGCACTAAGGGGGTCCCAAAGAGGTATTCATCAGGGAAAGAGTTGGTCAGAGAAAGGTCACCCCAAGCATCTGAGACCCACAGAGGTTTTTATCCTGGATAAACCTCTGCTTGCAAAAACCATTGAACACATTCACATTGTCTTCAAAGCCCTGTTGAACTTTTAACTGCTCAGCCTCAGTATTAGATTATAAATTATACTGTTCATTGTCATCACCATTTATTCCATAAATTATTTTTAAAATATTTTCTGGGTTTTTTATATTTCTGTCAATTTTGAAATCGATTTGGATATGACTAGAAGATTATGGCTTCAAGCATTTGTCTAGAATTCTGCCAGATAACTGCAATGTCCAGTAAATGTAAACATTGTTGTTTTCTTACTTCGTGTTAGTTCTATCATTATGTGACTTGAAGGATTTAATTCTGAAATATGATACTTCACTCAGGCTGAGGCAAATTGTCTTCAATGACTGACCAAAGTGGGAAGAAGGCAGAAATGCCATCTCCTCTGAATTAATTATGAACCACACAGCTCTTGCTATTATCTGTTTACACATTATTGGCCTTGTGATGTGCTGGTGAGAGATTTTCTTTCACTGTCTGGTCCAAACGTACATTAAGTCCAATTTCATTAAGAAGGCTGCTCGCCTGCCTTGTTGAAAGGGTCATTGTGTTAGTTATTACAGTGTTTTCTTTGTGCTGGCTTCCCCCAAATTCCAGTAACTATTTTGTAGAAAAGTTTGAAAGTGAACTTTTGATGCCTGTGAAAGCTGCTTCATTGACTTTATTGACTCCAGAGCCTGAAGTTCTTTATCCACAGAGATCTTTAAAAGGACACTAAAAAGTTTTAGCCAAAGCTTATAGAGTTTGGTACTTATAGTATAGTTAAGTATTATAGACCCAATGCTGTTCCCATGGAGACCTAAAGGAATTTTTCCATTGAATTAAGTGGTAGCAAAGCATACTCTTTATTGAGTGGGAAAAGGACTGGACTGGAGAACTCCATTTGTTGTTCCCAGTTTTGTTTGTGTGCTTTCACTTCTGTATAAAAAATTAGCAAAAATAATTTTTTTGTATTTTCAGTGAAATTTTAAGTATTTTCATTGTGATTCATCTGCTCCAAGCTTGTGTTTGTGGATAAGGGAGTGTGTTGTTCTAGGGTGATAACCCATGGCAGGCAAAGGCAGAGCTCTCCTCTCACTCACTGTTGGTGTCTCCCTGCAGTCTGGGGTGTGGAGGTTTCAGTCTCCCACTCTCCTGCGTGGGAGAGGTCAGAGGTGCAGCTGGAGCAGCTGGCACGTGCTGTCAGTGCATCTCTCTGTGCCACCTGTTCCTGAGGACACTTCTTGTCAATTTGTGGAAACACCGACTTGTTAGTGCTGGAATTCAAATTGTTTACTTAATGCTCAAAGAAATCCCAGGTAGACTCATATTTAGAAAGAGTTTTCCCATGCTGGAAGTTTGGGATATTGCTCAAAGGGTTGTTGAAAGTCCCTGCTCCATCCATGGGAGCTCTGCTGCAGGCACATGGCCAGACCCTGCAGCTCTGGGGTATAAACTTACAGAAAAAAATAAAATTGAGGCCTCAGATTGTACAATATGGTGCTAAAAAGTGGTTTTGGTTGAAGCTGTGTCATGAAATCCTTGGCTACTGAAGTCAACAGATTTATGATTGATTTAACCAGAGTGGGGGTCTTGTCTATAATGAAGTCCTTTCATTTTGTCTCACTGAGATTCCTCTTGTTCTTTCTTAGTGCCTTATGACACATTCACTCCATCCTTGCCTCAAACAAAGAGAAATTATACTATCATGATCGCCCTTTAAATATTTTCTATTTGAGGACCTACTGAAAAGGCTCCAGAGGCAAATTCTTGGTTTAGAAGTTGCTATTTATGTCTAGACACATCTGAATGTTGTTATGCTTTGAATGTCCTGGATTGCTTGCTGCTTTCTTTGTAGAGATGGATGAGTCAAGAGAGAGAGTGCATTATTTTAAATTAACTTGAAATAAGCTTTAACCAGCTCAGGATTCTACTTGTTGCAACTGGCTCCCTTGATAAAAATACATAACAGAATAAGTGACACCACAAGGAAAATCCTTATTTATTGATGTTTTAAAGCAGAGCAGGTTCTCAATCCATGACATTGGATTCTGTTTGCATATTATTATTTGAATTATTACAGTGTCTCAGACTCCTGGATATGGCAAGGAGCCTACATGGGCTCTACATAAACAAATCTAGTGCCTTGTCTTGACTCCAGAGGGCTTCCAGCTCAGGTGTAAGGCAGGTGATGACAGGGAACAGTCAGGCACAGAAGGGAAATAAATAACAAAATCACGATTAGTGCCAAGAGAACTACTGGTCTCTTTTTGCTAACCGATTAACAAACATGATCATAAATCACTAGTTAAGCTTGGCAATTTGTGTATTTCATTGAAAATATGCACACCTGAAGTAGAAAGTCAAATTGCCCTCAGTGTTTGTATTTCAGCCCCACAAGCAGGTTACACAATATAATTCTCACAGACTGGGTGATCTCCACCTCTGTTTTTCTGCAGTTCTGCATTTCTAAAAGTATTGCAAAGCACCACAAGTTAAATTGCTGCTTGTTTCTGTTCTTTCCTGCAAACTGTATTTGCTTACCAAGCAGGTGAGAGTTGTGAGGGTCAGCATGAAGAGCAGCCTGGCTCTCCAGCTGTACTGGTGCACATCCATCTGAAAAGGATGGACTCACAGCTCTGAAATTACAGCTTCCTTGCTGTTTTGGAGGCATTTCTCTCACAGCATTCCTGGGTGGGTTATATTAACAAATACACAGCTCTCTAGGATTTTTATTTCATGAGAAACAGTTCCTCTGGGTCAATCACAAGACTTGTTTCTGAATTTGGTACAGGCAGGGCAGGACTCACTGCAGTATTAGGAGGTAAAATGTTAAGCATGAACAGGTACAGACAGAACAGAACCATAGAATCATTTGGGTTGGAAAACACCTTTTTAATCATTGAGTCAAACTGTTAAAATCTCCATATCTGCCCTGGACCTCAGGGGTGGAGCTGCACAGACACTGAGTGCTGGCTCTGGCATCCATGCTCAGCTCAAATTGAATGTTTGGGCAGCATCTCCAGCAATATTTCATCCTTAAACCTGGCAAGACAGAGGCCAATGTATACAGGAGAAATTAAACTCTGGGTTTACATCATTTGAGAGACAACAAAATGTCATTAAATCTCTGCATATTAATTTATCCAGCTAAATTGTCTCACTGTTGACTTCATGCTGGGAAACATTCATTTTCAAAGGATGAAGCAAATATTTCAAATGAATGATCAAAAGAATATTTTTCTCTTTTTGCATTCTGAGTATGGAGTCTATGAAACATTTATTCAGGAAATGAAGTATTAGGGCCTGACAGATATCTCTAGCGTCACTAGTAAGCAGGTTATCTGGAGATTTCTAGTGCAAACAATCCTGCACTTTGATGAATACACGAGTAATTGCCATTACAAGGGGTTGAAAGCAATATTAGATTGAAGTTACAGTCGTTTCAGCAATTAAACTCTCAAAATTAAGTCGATTAAAATGAGAAATATCTTTTTTCATCTGTGCATTTCTTAAATGAAGAATAACAGAGAATTGTGCTTTAGAGTGTAAATAATATTTTGTTGAGCAGGGGGCTGGATGCAAGGGAAATAGATTGATGCCTGGTGTCTTAGGGAATTCTGCAGGAGCATCTGTGAAATGCTGCAGTCCTACTTGGTCATAGCTTATGTTTGTCCTTGATTTTGTGTACGACATTCGTCTGGATTTTGACATTTTATTTTCACTCAGTGTTGTCGTCAAAACGATGCAGACCTTCTCTGTTAACTTAAGTGTTTGGGAGCTCTGAGACCTTAAATTGCAATTACATTGCTTCAAATGTCAGGTTCTTCAACATCATATCACTGCTGGTGATAGAAACCTAAGCAGCTTAGGTGATATAAACCTAAGGAGCTTAATAGCTGCACGATGCCATATAATGTATGGGGAATCTCCCTGCACAGGGAACCTGATAGGGGACATCTGAGTCACGGTGACAGCTTCAACAGCAGGCAGGAGGGGAAGGCAGGGAGGGTGTGATGAGCTCAGAGGAGGTGAGCTGATGATTTGCTATTTATAGATGCACAAAGAGGCTCAGAGACAGGAACTCCAGGCAGGGCCACTCTGCGCTTCGCTGCGAAAATGACTCCTCGTCAGAGCTGCAAGCAAAACACAATTTGTGGCTGGCAGAGTCTCAGGGTGCCCTCGCTGGATGAACACATGGGCATGCCACAGCAGCAGCAGCTTTTGATGAGAGCCTGAAATGCAGCACATTTTAGCAATTCACTGCTGAATTTTATCTTCCTGTTCCTTGGTGTGCTTTGTTTTTACAGGGAAAGAATGAAAGGATGCTGTGTATCCTCTACACCAAAAGCAGCCTCCTCTCATTATTTTAAACTGAAGCAGTGCCAATTTAGATTAGATATAAAGAAGGTTTGGTTTACAATGCAGGTGGTAAAATACTAGCACAGGTTGCCCAGAGAGGTGGTGGGTCCATTGAAATATTTAAGGTGAGGTTGGACAGGGCTCTGAGCAACCAACACCATGTCATTGATATCCCTGCTCATTGCAGGGGGGTTGGACTGGAAGACTTTGAACAGGTCTCTTCCAACTCAAACTGTTCTATGATTATGGTAGGGTACTATTCAGGAATTAGTTATTCCAGTTTATTTACTGGAAGACTCTCTTCTCAGCCAGTTCTGGAAACTAGAGTTGCAGTACTTAAATCCAGTAACCTTCTCTTCAAAGAAACATTGATGATTACAAAAACCAGTTGTATCTAGCATCCCCATCACTTTCTACCAAAACCAAAGAGATTGTGTTGGTTTCAGTCACTTGGTAAAGGGTGTCATGGTTTAGTGATTTCCTTAAAAATAAGGGCAGAAAGGGCAGACTGAGCTCAGAGTTCCAGCTAGAAGCCTCACAATCATTGCTTGGAGACCATGAGCTGTAGCTGTGGCACTTTCCTAGACCATTTGTGTCCTAGGTAGGGCTAAAGGGTAGTTTGGGCCATTTCCAAGCCATGGTTTGGCCATGCCCCTCTGCCCAGGGAGGGGAAGGCTTTAATACTAAAGGAGACAGTGACCCTGTCCTAGCTACTCCCAGCTCCAGAGAGGGGTCCAGCACCTTCTGTGCAGTCAGGGAGACACCCCCTTTTTTCTTGAGAAAGGAAAACTTTCAATTAGAAGAAGCTATAAACCAACAGACATGATAATCTGACAAGCAGGTTGGAAGTTTTGTCATAAATTATTTTCTCAATACTCATAGAATCATAAAACTATTTCGTTTGGCAGGGCTCTTACAGATCATCTCATTGCAATCCCCCTGCCATGGCCAGGGACACCTTCCTCTATCCCAGGTTGCTCCAAGCCCCTTCCAACCTGGCTTTGAACACTTCCAGGGATGGGGCAGCCACAGCTTCTTGGGCAACCTGTGCCAGGGCCTCACCACCCTCAAGGGAAGAACTTCTTCCTAACATCAAACCTAAATCTCTCCTCTTTTAGTTTAAAACTGTTCCTCCTTGTTCTGTCACTGTCTGCCAGTATAAAAAAATCGTTCTTCCCCTTTTGTATAAGCTCCTTTTAGGCACTGGAAGGTGCTGTAAGGTCTCCCTGGAACCTTCTCTTCTCCAGGCTGAACAACCCCAATTCTCTCACCTGTCTTCATAGGAGAGGTGCTCCAGCCCTCAGAACATCTTCATGGCCCTCCCTTGGAGCTGCTCTAATAAAATCTTTTCTGCCTTTCTGCTGCAAGAAAAAAACACTTTCCCCACCCCACCCCTGCATGCCTGAATGTAGCTCAGCCTCTGCCCTGGCCCAGACCCATGCAAGCCCAGGATCAATGTCATGCCTGTTTCACAGATGCTGAACCAAGTGCTTAGGGCTGAGCTCAGAGCCTGCACACTGTTAAACCCCATGAGCTCAACGAGGAGCTCATCACCTCGGCGGATCAGGGGTATTGAAGCCACTGAAGCCCAGTCACATGCTCTGAAAGGTCAGTCCCATATTTACAAAAGCCCATCAGAGCTGAATTGTGCCCTGATTGAGATTATACTGCAAGGAAGACCTGGCTGTGCTGATGTTGACATGATTTCCTGAGAAAGTAAAATTCAGGCATTTATTTCTGATGGTTTTGCACAGCGCAGAGCTCTCAGCCTGATTTGTATTCAGCTGCTGCATATTAAGACTGGTCATTGCTCTTGTAAATGGTAGATAGGAAGAATTGCTATACAGAGAAATATTTCCTCTGTTTTAGAGTAGATTTTAGCTGTAGCCCTTCAAGTCCTGATAACCAAAGCCAGAGTGATGTGTCTGGCATTCTCTGCCCTACGCTCCCAGTTATTTATTCTGTGATGTGCAGGAAGGAAGGAGACGTGTGCAATCTCCATTCTTGTTACCAGGAATTGTGCACTTAATTCTCTGTGCATTGTACTGAAAATGAACTAGTGAGATGTGTTCTGCATCAGCAAAAAGGCTCCCTTATTCAGCTGGAATGAGAACATGCACACTTTAACTTGGGAGTAAAGAAAATCGCTGTAAACGATTTCTTTAAACAGAATCTGTTGGGTTTTGCCTTCAATTTTTGCTGAGAGCGAAGATTCTGCAGAGTTTTTTTCTCCTTTTTCCTACCCAATTGCTAACCTTGCTGTTGCATGTGTTTTTTGCTGCTTCTAGCACTTTTCATTCTGATGGCAGTTTTTCATCTTTTCACTAGCTTATGGCTAAAACAGTCCTTGTAACAGGAATTTCAGTTACTCACTCTCCAGAATAATTATTTCCATTTGTTCCCACTCTGGTCCTGGGGCAAAGGGCTTCCTCGTGTCTTGCCTTGACCAATTCCTCTGCTTTGTACAAATGTCTTTTCTGCAGGTGTTAACACCAGGTGACAGCACATCCCTGAGATGTATTTTAAGTCATTCCTAGCTAATACGTGGTCTGTACATATTAGGACTTATTACTAGGACTGGAATTTCCCAGCTGGCTACTCAATTAATAAAAATGCATCAGCATACACACGCATAATTATGGAAATGTGTGTAATATTGTGACTTATTCAGTCTGAAAACTTTGCAGAATGCCTCACAGACGGGCTGTGAAGTACCACTAATCACAGCGCAGACTCCAGGCACACGCAGGGAATGGAGTGGGCTCTCCTCACACTGTTACTCAACAAGTCCCTAAAATAACCAGGGAAACACATCCAAAACAGGATCTCCTCACCCACTGTTCTTTGTGTTAGCTACTACCTAGATCCAAGGTGTTGTTTCTGTAGCAAAAGTTAGAAAGAAAAATTGCAGCTCAGAGTTTTTTACTGAAGCAAAGTCATTGGTGTCGTGTGTGATTGTCTAACAGTACAGACCTACAGCTTTATATGGTGCCTAGAGCTTTTAAAATTACATGTCTTGACGAATCTGAAGGATCTGAAGCTGATAGATATCAATTAATGAACCACTAAAATTAGAGAAAGGGTAGCTTCTTATCTGCTCCCTCCACCTAACAGCTGAACACTGTTCTGTACAATCTTTTTTCCCATCAAGGTGTGTAGTGTGAAGGCAAAACCACTGCAGTTCTGTAAAGGCAGATGCTGGGTACAGCATGAGCGCCTCCACACCAACCAAACATGTACCAGGGAAAGGACCAATGTTTGGAGCACAGGACAAGGCACTGCAGGGATGGCAGAGAATCCCCCTGGGGACAGAGCTGGCACCTCACTGAGCTGTCCTCAGCCCCACAGCTCAGAGATCATCCACAGGACAAAGCCACCTGCTACACCTAATCTCTACCTTTCAATCAATACAAGTTAATATCAATTTTTCCTGCTTTGGTTGGGACCACATTTGACTAACCTATAATAAGCCACTTTATATGGAAATCAGTGGCAGCAGTCCTCGCTCCAGTCGAACTGCATCAGTTTATGGATTCACATTAAGTTCTGCAGCAATACAACTTTCTTCTGTAGCAAAGCCCTCAGAGAGTCATCAGCTTCCTGTAGCATCAAGGCATGGAAATGTGAAGTGAAGGCTTAGGACATTTCAGCTGTATCAAAGTTATGAATTCTGCCTGAATTCATGAGGCTGCTGTATTATTTAATGCCTCACTGTATAAAGACTCGGAGCTTTGTTTCAAAATTTATGTTGTCTGCTTCAGGTCTGAGCTTAAAGAGTTTTGAGAGGAACAACCCAGTGTCACTTACTGGAATGATCTGCTGGAGGGAGGTGAGGATGCTGACCTGGGTGAAAGGCAGAGGAAATCTGAGCTCTGCGAGCAGCTGACAGCAGTGGAAAGGCCCCAGCAGAAAGGAGTAAAGGCAGATGTGTACTTAAGGGCTGTGAAGAGGGGACATATCTGGTGATGGGAGGAGTGGTTACAAACACATTGAGGGCAAGAATCATGAAGCAGCCCATGCCCACAGAGGCCAGGAGGCAAATGACAAAATTAAAGCAGATACCAAGTGATGATGTGGGTTCTGAAGGGCTCAGAATCGCCTGGAGACGTTTAATATGCCACTTAAATCTGTGTGCACACTCAGCCTGTGAGTGAGTAAATGCCTCGTGAGCCTGCCTGCCTTCCTCTGAGAGCCCTGTGCACAGCGCTGGCTCGGGCTTTATTCCTCAAGGGTTAAACTAGAAACTGAAGTACCCTTGACTCAGAGCTTAAGTGAGGGTGGTTTTGAGTATCCAGCAGCCTTATAGCAGCTGGAATGTGGAGTCTCATTCCTGAGCAGTAATGCCTGTGCATGGAAACTGTGTCTGCAGAGACACACTGAGAGCACAGACACACTGAGAGCACAGACACACTGACAGCACAGACACACTGACAGGAGAGACACACCGACAGTACAGACACACTGACAGGAGAGACACACTGACAGCACAGACACACTGACAGGAGAGACACACCAACAGCACAGACACACCGACAGCACAGACACACCGACAGCACAGACACACCGACAGCACAGACACACTGACAGTACAGACACACTGACAGCACAGACACACTGACAGCACAGACACACTGACAGTACAGACACACTGACAGCACAGACACACTGACAGCACAGACACACTGACAGTACAGACACACTGACAGCACAGACACACTGACACTACAGACACACTGACAGCACAGACACACTGACAGCACAGACACACCGACAGCACAGACACACTGACACTACAGACACACTGACAGCAGAGACACACTGACAGCAGAGACACACTGACAGTACAGACACACTGACACTACAGACACACTGACACTACAGACACACTGACAGCAGAGACACACGGACAGCAGAGACACACTGACACTACAGACACACTGACACTACAGACACACTGACAGCAGAGACACACTGACAGTACAGACACACTGACACTACAGACACACTGACACTACAGACACACTGACAGCAGAGACACACGGACAGCAGAGACACACTGACACTACAGACACACTGACACTACAGACACACTGACAGCAGAGACACACTGACAGTACAGACACACTGACACTACAGACACACTGACACTACAGACACACTGACAGCAGAGACACACGGACAGCACAGACACACTGACACTACAGACACACTGACACTACAGACACACTGACAGTACAGACACACTGACAGTACAGACACACGGACAGCACAGACACACTGACAGCAGCTCCTGGGTTTGTGTTGGTTGAAGCCCCCCAGTATTGATCACAGGGGTTTCAAGGGTGCTAACCTGCATAAAAGGAAAAGTGGTCTTCCAATACTAAATAAAATAGCCATTTAGAGTTTCACCACTACGAGGATTTTTTGCCTGTTGGGAGCAATGTCTTGGCACTCATGGTCAGTAGAGCTGCTTGAGGAGCGAACCACTATCAATGAGCACACACAAATAAAACACTGACCCCAGCTCAGAGCTTCTAAATTCTACCCAAACCCCTTTGGCTGGTGTTTCACACTGGTCAGGCTTTGCTGGCAATAGGCACAGGGACAGACACTTCACACTTTATGATAAGTAGGAAGAAAGACTTCACCCTTTATGAGAAGTGACCATGTGAAGTCAGAACATTCCAAGAGCAGAGGCCTCCTTCAGCCATTCCCAACTGATTAACATTGTAAAAGTCAGTGCAGGCACCTTGGGTGGGAGATCTTCCTGGGATGCAGGGCTGGGACACTGAGCTCCCCACTCCCACCAGGAGCCAGGGCTGCCCACAGCCTCAGAGCTCTGGCCTCCACGAGACAGCACTACAGAGATACCCATAAAACTGCCTTGCAGGTTGTTCACTAAAAGGATGGTTTTCCTTCACCCTCCAGGGTTTACAGAGGGGATTTACACACCTAGGCTGGAGAACAGCAGGTTGTGTGACCCTGTTCACCAACACATCCACAAAGAGGATCAGATTTCTTTATTTTTGCTTGCCTTGTGGCTTTGTTTTTGTCTTCAGTCGAGTGACTCTGTCCTGCAAAGGAAGTGCATTTAGGGAGGTACGTCTATAGTTACAGCCTTTTCATCATGTTCACTTTCCCCTGTAGAGAATATTTAACTGCTACTGCTGGAATGATTCTCCAGTGGTTCACTTTACTAATTATTGAACACCCATTACAATTAAAGTACTCTCTTCTTTCAACCCTGGGGATAAATTTTAGAGTATTAAGATTTATTTTCTTTTTTTCAAAACCAGTGCAAAGCCGAAGTTTCTGTGTTGCCCCTGGGTTTCACACTGCAAACTTGGTCAGTCAAGCATGCAAAAATCTGGTAAAATAAACCCTGGAGACCAGGTTTTAAATGGCCCTTTCACCATCCAGAATTCTCTTCTGCTGAAAGTAGTTGCCCAAACTCAGCACACAAGGTTTAATAATAATTAATTACTCTATGCCAGATAATGAAAAAAGTGGTATGGACAGACTCCATGTACATGTACCAGTTGAAAGAATTAAATTTATTTTCTTCTGGTACAAACCATCAGTAATCAAATTTCCATTACCCAGTGATGGGTGTGAATGGTCAAGAAAAATACTTAGTCAACAGAATCCCAATTAGAGATCTCTGAGTATCCTGCTTTAAATATGGCAAAGTAAGGAAATATTTTCCCAAGAGAATGGTCCTCTGATGAGTAAGTGTGGTTCTGGGTATTTCACTGTAGCAAGTATTTGGCAGGAAAAAGAACAGTGAAACAAGCCTCTCTCAAGTGCCTGAAGAGAGAAGGAGAAGTGGTTTCCTTTGTAAATGAATCAGTCCTGCTCTGAAATTGCTCTTTAAAACATGGAGAAGCTTAAAAGTACAGTGAGACTGTCTCCCAAACATGACTTTTCATGCTGTATTTACAGCACAATACTATTTATTCCATCTCTTCTGATTGGGAGGCACTGCTCAGATTTGGAAGATTGTTGTGCCAGGTGAAGGATGCTCTGAGTGCATAATCATTCCTTGGGAAACCATGAGCAGCCATCCCTGCAGCTGGGGAGGAGGCAGGGCTGGGTTTGGTCCCAAAGATGAGGGCGTCAGGAGAGGGGAGTTCTGACTCCACCACAGTCCTCATGCCTTTCACAGTCATGTAGCTGGGTTTGCCTGAAAACTGTATGTCCTGGCTACATCACACATGTGTTTGAGACATAATTAATATTAATAAAGACCATTATGTAAAATTAGCCACAGACAGGAGATTCTTTAAAAGGTGAAATCATAATAGTCATGATCAGAGTGTCTGTGTTGCTGGGAAACTGGGAGCTGTCCTGGGCTGCTCCTCAATATTTGCCTTTCATTACAGATCTTTCCTCCCTACTTGTGGAAAATGGGGTTTTAAAGGAGAGAAACAATGATGACTACAAAGAAAATTCTTTCTCTGAGTTTTGGCATTTTTTTGCAGTTGGGTCTCGGGTCTGGCAGCTCAAAGACATGTGGAGATTCCTTAGCAATGGTGCCCTGCAAGGAAAACCAGCAGCAGCACAGGTGGGTGTAGGGCATGATGCTTGTTTGTTTGGAAGTATTTTTGGGGGATGCTCATTACTCATTCTTCCATTTTGTCTTCAGAAATTGTGGGGTAGGTTCCCAGTCAGGTGCCGTATCTGCAAATCCCCCAATTTCCCAGCACAGACCTTGCCCACTGACCTGTGAGCATGTCCTTCAGCCACTCCAATATCTGTAGATCTGCCACAAGCATTTAGCTGTAGCCTTCAAATAAAGCAGCTACACACTCTTGAAAAACCTGCAGCAAAAGTACCTAAGCTTAAAAATAATCCCACAAGTGGAGGATTCAGCTAATCAGGAGTTCCGATTGTCTCGGTGCTTCTGGGCACAAATCAGTTGTGTTTCAGAGGCTGAAGCAGGGAGTCACCACTGGAGCCTGATTACAGATTTTAAGTGCTGCCTGATTAAATTAAACTTGGTGCTGTTTAAGGCTGATTTTGAGCAAATGGGAAAAATCAGAGATGCAATCCAGGCACTTTAAGCTGATCCAGATTTTGAGAATGAAAAATTCAGGACTCAGACCTAGATCCAAGTTTTATCCTGAGGCCCCTGTCTTCAGAGTGGGTTGATTCAAAGTCTTGCAAGGAAAGTCTCTGGGCTATTCCCCTGTAGTAAACTTATATTTGCTTAGGAATAAGTGACTTAATTCTTAAGGACTCAGGAAAGCTTGTGTCCTCGGCACTGAGTTCACCAGGACAAAATGCTAAACCACTGAGTGGTTTACTTAGACACAGAAATAGGCATCAGAAGCTATTTCATCAGTTCCTACAGCACAATCCAACCTTTGCAGGTTGGCACATGTATTCTCTTTCAGCCTTTTGATTAACTGCATAGTACCAAAACCATACGTATTTATAGCTTGCAGAATTAGATAAATTCTCCAGATGTGGCTTCCTTTTAGTTATGCTGAGATGGCTGGAGATCAAAGCCTTTGATCTTCAGCCTGACTGAAACCTGCTGCTGATATAAGTCTAGAAAATGATGCAGTGAGGGGAACTGGCCACTCTCAACTTGCCCCAGAAGCATCTCAAACAAAATGCATGGGATGAAACTTTGTGAAGGATATTTCTGTACACACCATTGAGTCTCTACTCCTGAAAGGACAAGGCAGTTTTCAATGAACCTTTTACTCTTAACAACATATTTAAATAGATTGATTTTCTGTTCCAGCTCAGAAATTATTTAAGGCTTTTCAGTGCATGCGTATCCTCTATGACACACAGAACTGGCAGGAAATGTCATCATGAGCTAGTTTATAACCTCAATTAAGGCCATTTCCATTGCTCCAGATGTGTAAAGCAGACTTATAGCTGAGTTCCTGGTATGGGGAACTCCCTGATGCATCCTAGGCTCAGCACTGCCAGCTCCATGATATCTTCTTCATGACCCTTGGAAAAAATGATGAATAGCCAGGGAATTGCAAATTCAGACTGAATTCTGGCAACATGAGCACTTTGTACAAGTCTTACTGGTTAGGCAGATAGCACAGTCTGAAAACCCTTATCTGGTAGCACGGGCTCTTCCAGCAGCCCAGGTGCAGAGCAGTGCAGAGCTCTGTGAGGCCACCTGTGCCTCCTCTGCAGCTCCACGAGCCCCCCAGCACGGCCACAAACCCTCAGCTCTTTGGGAGATACTGCCAAGGGAGTTCTGCCTCCCATGGACACCTTCACGAGCTGCTTGCTGTAAAAGAAGATGACAACAAAACAAAACACACACAAATAAACCCCAACCAGCCAACTACAACCAAAAAACCCCACGCAAAAACCTTATATTCAAAATATATTCAGCAAAAAAACCCCACCTTCTATTCAGCAAAAGCAGAGAATGGATAGATGTCCATTGGAGAGAAAAGGCAAAAAACTACTACCCTAGAGAGAGCACAAGAAAGGCAATTTATTTACTAAATCATAAATTCTTTATCAACAGCAGAAGAAAGAACTACAATTTTAAGATTACTGAAAATTATCATAAAATATTAGCTCAAATACATAAGGGAAAATTCAAATGGAAAAGGCAGAAAACTAAATGCAGCCATCAAGAGACATCAGGGTCAACAAGAAATAGTCCTTAAGCCCATTAAAATGTGAGGGAAAGCAAAAGAAAGGTTTGTCCTCCTGAGGGGTTTGGACTAAATGATCCTTAAGGTCCATTCCAACCCATTTTGTGATTCTATGCTGCTATGATTCTATTAATTAATGCCTATCTCACAATGTTCAGTAGAAAGTAAATAGTGAATAAGAGTTTACTAAATTAATGCTAAGGAAAAGAAAATTCAGCACAAGCACAGATTAGGGTAAAATCAGGTTAAAGAATACTTAGATAAGTTAGAGATTTTGAAATTGGCTGGGGCTGACTTAATCCTGCAGTCCTTGAAAAACTGTAATCTCAGAACTATTAATGGTATCTCTGAATTCCTGGATGGGCTGGGGTGATACCAGAAGACTGATGCATTGCCTCTCTTAAAAGGTGGGAAAGGTAAGAGAAAAAAGAACAGGAGAATTGTACAACAGCCAACTTACTCTCAAAATCCAGAAAAATGCTGGAGCAAATAGACACATACCTGGAAAATAAGAAGATGAGCAACATCCAATACAGATTTGCCAAGCACAAGTCATGTCACAGTGCTCTAATTTAATTTTAAAGAGGAAAAGGCCATGGGGATAGAAGAAAAAGAGGAAATATCAAATATTAACTTCAGTATGGCTTTTGACACACTGATAGTGTTCTGCTTTTTGTCCTGTGCAGAATTTCTCTTTCTTATATAATTTCTTTAAAAAATAATCTAGAGGAAAATGAAAATCTAACCAATTTAAAAGACCCCTTTAAATTTAACAATTCAACATAATGCATAAACAGAGGATGAAGATTACAATTTCTGAAGGGTGCCAGGACAGACTTCCCCCCACCTCTCAAGAGCTCTTAGGGGGGCTCACAGCCCTCTTAGGTGACAAGTTGTTTGTGTCTGTGCAGTCCATGAACACAAGGAAAGATGTGAGGAATGAGATGTCTTCCCACTGCAGGCTCACCTTAGAGAAGGGGGCACAGACACCTATTTTCTCTTTTTTTCTGGTGTGGGTGTTTGGTTGTTGGCTTTTTTTGTTGTTTGCAGGGGTTGGGTGTTTTGTTTGTTTGTTTTTTTTGTTTGTTTGCTTGCTTACTTGTTTTTGGGAATTTTTTTTCTCTTTTTTTTTTCCTGTAAGTCTGCTGTTCTCAGCTGCTCTGTTACACACTTACCTAATGGAGTCCACTGGAAACAGGGAATGGAAAAGGGTGAGACTGTAGAGAATGAACAATGGTCTTGTTTTTGAAACAAGCACAATGCAATGGTGTAGGGGAAGCAAAGATGAGCACAGTAGAAAGAGTCAGCAGTAAGAAAAATGACAAGTGCAGAGCTTACAAGCCAAAATATGGCCCTCTGGAGCTGTGCAGAGTGAGTAATGGGCACTTGCTCCAGGCATAATGTGTGGTCTGAGCCCTCTAACCTCTCTGGACTGCTCAGCTGAGCTGAAGCCAAGAGCAGGAGTGGTTTGCTGTCTCTTGCAGAGCTCAGGTACTGCTCTCAGACTGCTGTTCAGCCAGCACTGTGCCTCCCAACGGAGCAGACTTTGCCCTTCAGCCTTTATGTGATGTCCTGCTGTCATGCCAGACCCAGCAGCACGCAATCACCTTTGCAATTTTATCTCCCTGTATATCTTTATGGCATCACCTCCATCCCACTCCACCTGTGTGTGCTCATCCCCCCTGGCCTGCAGCTCTGGAGCTCACAGCTGCCCCATCAGTACCTCTATCTGTAATGAAAAAAGTTTACAGTCTCAAAAAGCCCCGAGCCCATATGGTTCCACATCTGATTTGTTTCAAGCCACTTAAGTCACAAGTTGAAAACCTTCCCTTGTGCATATGCCTGGGAGTCAGGGTGTGGATTTCTCCAGAAAAAAAAGGTCTCCTGTCTGCCTTTAAAGGGAGCAGCTTTGCCTTTGATGTAGCCATAAGTGACGAGCTGGTCCTGTCTCACGGTGTGTTTCTTTCACAGATACCTTGACTGCTGGGCATTATTTACAGCTCATACAGAAAACCAGGAGCAGTCTTACAGCACACTGCTAACCTGTCCAGGCTGGATTTTGGAACAGCTGAAGCATGGTACAGATGCAGGTTTGGGTATTGTCACATGCAAAGCATAGATATTGTCACATCTTCTTCACTTCTAGGGGAAGTGAATGTTCTCACAGCTCCAGGGTCACCTGTGGGCACTACAGACATTAAAGACCCAGAGCAGCTGGTCCCTCTCAGCTGGGGACACCCCTCACCCAGGAGCCCATTCAAGCTCAGCCCAGGACCCTCTATCTCTGCCTGATCTGTGCCAGGGAGGTGCTGGCTCCAGCTCAGCCACAGGCTGTCCATCCCCTCCCTCAGGCTCAGCTCTGTGGATCTTCTGCCATGCTGGGCCTGTTTGGGGGCTGCTGGATGGTGTCTGACCTGGATCACCTTCACTGGATCCCACCTTGACCCGTGGTGTGTCCCCTGAGCTGCCCCATCTGCACGAACTTGCCTGATGGTGTGGGCTCTTTCTGAGCCTGCCGTGACCTGTGGGGCTGCTCTGCTCCCCTGGCTCAGGTCCTGAGGGCTTTCTGGGTGTGTTACCAGGCTGGGCTCCTGCCTTCCATCCCTAGAAGCATTTTTAAACATTAAATCTCTTTGTTTGAAGTTAATTTTTGTAAAATGACTTGTGGCAGAAGCTGAAGAACTCAGTCAAATATGACATGACCCTTCCCCAGGACTGCAGAGCTTGTGCAGGGGAGATGATGTTGGCCAGGGCCACCTTCTAGCTGGTGAATGAAAGGTTTATTTTTGGGTACAGGTGGATTAGGCTTACTACTGCAGTGTGGGGTATGACATGCCCTTTTTTGGGTGCAGGAGGGCAATGGGAAGTTCAAAGGGATGTGGAGTGTTCAGATGCACCCACAGACTCCTGCTGACACAGGACCACCACACGTTCCCAGAGCCCTGTACTCCTGAAGTATTATGAATTTTTTAAAAGATAAAAAATTTATTTATAGGTGATATGAATGGTTAAAATTCATACTGTGTGTCTAGGTTGTCAGTCTGGAAGATGTTGCCTGACCCCCTGGCATCCCACCCAAGACTGAAACCCAGGGATGTTGGTGTTACCAGGAAGGGAGGCATCAGTGACATCTGTGAAGCAGTCTTCAAATGTCTGACATTTTCCTAAAGAAGGCTTCCTGATATGAAAACAATGCATTTTATTCTGCTGGATAATGGGACTGACCAATCCAAATAACTCAGGCTTTATCCCAAACTGAGGCTGAATCTAAATTCTGACACTTACTGCTGCTCATGGCTTGCTTTTTACTTTGAACCATTTCTGCTGCCTTTGCTCCCCTCCCAAGCAGAGGCTTTCTCTTTTTAGAGCACTGCAGACCTGCACTGTTATCTCATGGTTAGTCAGTTGAGCACTGCTCCCATCTTTCTGCACCTGGTGCACATCCAGAATTTTGTCTGGATTAATCACTGGCTGTAAGTTACAGTCTTCTGCATCCTAACATTGGCACTGAGCTCTGTCAGGGGGAAAAAAAACCTCTTTTCTGATTATTAAATTGTCTATCCAAAGTTGAAAAGTGTTGCAGCTGAAATGCTGATAAAAGCCCTAAATGTGGAGCTTGCTAATACAAAGCTATAGCAGCAATTTAGCTCGTTATCAGGCAGTAAATAAGACTTACCTGCTATTCTTTGATCAACCTTTTTTCTGTTACGAACTGCATGTGTTGACAAATTATGTCACCAAAAAGAAATCCAAGTCTTTGATGAAATAACAGGAAACATGCATGTGCTGGAAGTCTAAAAATTTAAATAAAACTGCTTTAGGATTTTGGATAGAGGTGGTGGATTTGCTTAGGCTACATGAGGGAGGGCTGGGCTGGACATGGTGGGGCCAGGAGAAGCTGGGGTGGCCTCAAAGTCACCCTGAGCCCCACACAGGTTTCAAGCAGTGTTTCCAGAACAGTGGAACTGCAGCCACCAGATGTGACTGATTCTGCTTTGGGCTTGTAACAATAACCTGGCAGTTTCTGTAAATGGGTGGAAATGGATCCTCTTTAGAGGATGGGTGTCTCAAAGAGAGCTGCAGCGTGCAGTACCTCATTGTGATAAGCAGCTCCTTAAGGGTGAGATTTGGATCCAGGGCTCTGACATATGAAATATTATTATTATTAGAGTGCTAACAGTGGTGCTTGAAGGGTCCAGTGGAGCTCAGACATGAGTCTTGGTCAAATTCCAGCTTTCTGAAGCGTTTCCCAGAATATTAGACAGAACTGAAACCAATAGGTTTCCACGGCTGCTGCTTGAAAAACACAGCCAGAGAGCCAAGTGAAACGAGATACCACAACAAGGGAGAAGTGTGAAGTTGGAAAGCACAGATTTGGACCTGAACTCCCCCAGAGTCTGGAGGCTTTTAGATCCAAATTCTTCATTTGCTCCATCTCAGAATGTGAGGCTGCCCCTTGCATCCTCTCTGCCTTGAATTCTTCCCAAGTGCAGGAGAGAGGCTGGGACTCTTTCTGAGGTCAGTTTTTTCTGCTGTAACTGAGCTCTGCAGTCAAAATCTCTAAAAGCTGGTTCTTCCTTAACTATGGGCATGTGACTGAGATCAGCTTCTGTCAAGTGTGGAAGGTCTCAGACTGTACCATGCTGGGGTCCAGCTGGCTCAGTCTCACCCTGTCTGGGGCTGCAGAGAGCATCCAGGAGATGTGGTGTGGGTGTGTGCACAAAAGCCTGTTCCCCTGGAGTATTTTCTCCCTCAGATATGTTAGTCTAATACTTACAGAGACTGGCAAAAAATTTGATCCTTTCCCAGGCTGTGGCTCTGGATATACATTAATATTTACCCACACAGCACGTGGGGCTCTCCTGGGTTGTTGCTGATTTATGAGCATCCAGGATTTCTTCCAGCACATCCAACAGTGTACTTTATCAGTTTTGAGTTCACCTCTTCACCTTAATGAACATTAATTGGCTACTTGTTCACATATTAGGAAGAAATTCTTCCCTGTGAGGGTGGTAAGGTGCTGGAAGAGGTTTCCCAGAGAAGCTGAGGCTGCCCCATCCCTGGAAGTGTTCAAGGCCATGTTGGAGCAACCTGGTCTAGAAGAAAGTGTGGCAGAGGGATTGGAATAAGATGGGCTCTAAGGTCCTTTGTAGCCTAACCTATTCTATCATGATTAATTGAACAATATTACAGTTAAGTTATCCTTTATGTAGTCATATATTCAAATTAATAAGAATTAAACCCGGAGGAATTAAACAGGAATCTTTCACATATTTTTCCAGTGGCTCCAGCACTCACTGATCTGAGTTCTCATCCCCTTCTGCTGAACATTTCCCAGGTGAATGGGAGCTCTCTGCCAGAGCAGCACTTCAGATTGACCTTGTCCAGCACATTTGAACCATGGCTGCTCTAGGAGTAAGTTCATTTCTCCTTCCCCACTGACTGGCACATGCAGGATGGTCAGGTAGGACCTGCAATTAACAGGGAGAGACTCACAATTCATCTTAATCTCTCTCACATATAGTGCTCAATAAATACATTTGATTGCAGCTTTGATGGAGCTGCTGGAGCTCCAGAGGGCTCATGAAATCAGTGTGTTCAGTCAATTTTTAACCTGCAGAAGCAGACAGTGAAAGGTGTGGATCCATTTGTTGGGAAAACAGCTGAATTGGAGAAATGAAACATCTCACCAGGAACAAATATTGTTTGACAAGGTCGGGGGTAGCAAAATACTTTTCACGGTATTTTTCTGCCTGAGGCACCTCCCTTTTGCTGCCAATGTAGTAAACAGGAGGGATGATGGTAACAGCGGTGAGATGGGGACAGCTTTCCCCTGTTCTTTCTTCTCTGCATCTCATCACAGCCACCAGCACAGCATGGGAAAAACCCTCAATGGGGAGCTCCTTTGCTGCCTTTTTGCTAAATTAACCTGCACAGGGGTGATAGCCATGGAGGAGGAAGGGGATTAGCCTTTCCAAATCCCTCTGATCCTCAGCTCTGCACGAGTCTTGAGATTCCCCTAGAATTTTTCACTTGCAGTAAGTGCAGAGGCATCCATGGGCTCCTTCCAAAGGTCTGGCAAGGGTTACTCAGGAAAGCCAACCTCCTGCAGCCCCTTGGGGGAAATACTGGGGGTGTCTGAGCTGGAGAGGCTGCTGACCACCCCTTGGGAGTGGAGGTACAAGCAGGTGGAGCTGTGCCCCTGTCTGAGCCTGCTTACTGCTGCCTCGGCCCGGGGCTGTGCTGCACAGACTTGCCAGCTGTGGCTGCCCACAGAAACAGGCTCTGTAACCTAAAGGGAGCTTTGTAATTCCAGACAAGCCTTGCTGCACCCCACCTGTGCTGGGGCAGGTCTTTCTCCTCCCCTCTCCTTAGAATTCACCCATTTTTGTCTGCATCTGCTGGATCTGGCAGGAGAGCCTCTGTGAGTCCAAGGAGTAGGAGGTCACAGCTATGCAGGAATCAAGGACCTTTTCAATTTAGGAAAGGGCTAGAACTGCTGTGGGAAGCCTGGGATGGATTTCTTCTAAAGCTTTTTTATACTATTTGGGTGATGTGAAGGGGACTTGACATAACCTGACTTCATGAGAAAGCCAAGAGACCAGCCCAACAGTGGTAAAATGTCTGTGGTCTCCAAATCTGCCCTAATTTGAACTTGAAAGTGAGCTCCAAAGCCCTGCTGCTCACTTTTGAAACTACAACCTTCTCCTTGTGCAAGTGAAGTTCAAGCAGTCACCAGCTTGAAGGCTCTTAGATCCCCATCCCTGTAAAGAATAAACTCTGCCTTCCCACCACCTCTCTCTGCAGGGGAACATCAGTGCCCGTGGACAAAGCTCTGGGAGGATTTTTTTAAGCTTCCTGTAGTTATCTCAAAGCTTCATCTCTAAAATGCAAAGGCTTTTGCAGACTTTGTATTCTATTAGTGTAACACTGAATGCCCTCGTTCCTCAGGTATTTATAGCAACTTCTGCAGCTCCCATAATAACTCTTCGTGGCTCAGCACCTCACAACATGATGTCTTGTTATCCCCATTTCACAGATGTGGAAATAGGGCACACGGAAATTAAGTGATTTCTGCAGGATCTCCTATAACCCACTGCAGTGCCTTGCCTGTGCCACCACCTTCATCTGAGTTTCAGCTCAGGTAGGATATTGTGGGCTTCTGCTATTCTCTTCATTTAAGATTATATAAAGAGACATAAATACTAATTCTAGAGCAATGCCCTGATTTTCAGCAGCTCTGAGGAACCTCGGATGTCTCTGGACTCAATGCAGACATCCAGGAACTCAGAAAATCAGGCTGAGTTTTAGTTGCTTAAATACTGGTGGTGCACTTGCTGGCAGAGCAGGGGATTAACAGGAGGTGAGGGTTTGATTAATTCCTCCAGCTACCCTTGGTCTCCATCAGGAGCTGAGCTGCAGGGGAGCCAGGGCCAGGCCCTGAACCAGGGCAGCAGTGGAGTGCAGGGCTCCCAGGAGCTCTGTGGGCACACATGGGATCAGGGGATGGAGAGCAAGGCTCTCCCCCTGGCCTGATGAGGCTGCAGGACCTGCAGGACCCCAAGCACACTGCTCTCCCTCCATGCCTCAGTTTCCCCACCCACACATCATGCATGGTAATAGTTAAGCACCACACTGCAGTGACATACAGCTGGGTTATTTTCCAGCTTGAGTTTCAGGTCTTTGACTATGTGACAAAAGTGTGCTGTAGGGGCTGGACTATTTGGATACTTAATAAGCATGGTGTTGTTTTGCAAGGTGATGGCACATTATGGATTAATTTCTCTGTTCCCTAATGATGGAGCAGCTTTGGAATGCACTGTGCATGCAGGCAGTGAAGGATGACTGTTGGGCAAAGGGCTGGTGTTGGTACAGGAGTTTTTCCCTAAGCTGATGGATAAACTGCTGCTGTGGGATGGTTTTATGCATCCAGAGATGTTACCTTCTTTTTTTCTGCACAGCAGACCATGGCAAAGCTTGTGTATCACCGAAGTCCCTGCTTTGTTTGTGCCATCAGGAACAACTCTGGATAATCACAGAATCACAGAATGGTTTGGGTGGGAGGGATCTTAAAGATCATCCAGTTCCAAACCCCCTGTACTGGGCATGGAGACACACTAGACAAGGTGGAAGGTCTAAAGAATGGCACTGGACAGAGCTGGATCAGCAGGTGCTCAGCATCAGTCCCCATCCTCCTCAAAAAGCATCCAAAGCTGAACCTTCAGGTGGTTTTTTGAGGAGAGCTTGCCTTGTCCTGAACCACACTGCACTGGAGACTGCGTGGGGAAACTCCAGGAAAATGGCTTCTCCCAGTAAAACTGTATGAAGACAGCCCTTGGTAAGGTTTTCATTAACCTTGCTCTGGGAATGTCTATTACTTCCAGCCACAGTGTCTGGTACAGCTTGGTACTGAGCACACGTGGAACAAACCACTCCTGCCCCAAAGGAGCAGCAGTGCAAAGCTGTGCCTGCTCTGGAGACACAGCACACGGACATCAAAGGTCTGCAAAACCCTCGTGTCAGTGTGCTGCACAGATGGAGTCTTGGAAAACTGGCAGGTACCCACACAGGACATTTTTAGAGGGATTACATTGGTGCAGCACAATAGTCCTTTCTAGCCAGGGCCTTGATGTGCTGCTGGTTCACGATGGCAATTAGCTGGATTAAGTTGCACCAATATAAACAAAGTATTAATGAGACAGTTACAGTAAATGGAATGAGCAGCACTTGTCCTGTGCCAGCTGCAGGGGCACTGTCAGGCATTTGGGATGCAATGTTTGTGGCACTGGGGAGGACATTCACAGCCAAGCCATGAACATCCACCTGCTGTGGTGGCCTCTGCTGCTAAATAGAGCAGGATGGGGAACAGCAGCACTGCTGGCATCCCAGCAGGCAAGCTGCTTCCAGCCCCCAGACAGGCAATGACAAATACTTCATCGTGGGAGAGACGAAGGGCTCAGAGGAAAAGGTGAAGCAGCAAGCCTAGAAGTAGGACATAAAATCAGATTACAGCTTTGCTGTGTTGGAATTGCATTGTTTAATTCCAGTTTCTACTGCTCTAAGACTAGACATCAAATAGAATGTTAAAATTATTTGAAACCAAGCTACAAGTTTCAACATCAGAATGCCTATTATACTTATCTGTGACCTTCTTACCATTAAAACCACCATATTATCATTATTGCACATTTTCAGATTATTATTAGGCTTCTGAACTCTGCTGCAGCTTGATTTATAGAAACTGCTTAGTCACTGGCAGCAGTGCTGTGCTGGGAGTGGGAGAGATGCTCGCTGGTGTTTCAGCACAGGCTCCTGCCAAGAAGCAGACACTGCCCTTGACAGATCATTGAGAGCTGGTGAGCGTTTCCCTCTCATGTACAACTGGAATAGCTGCAAACCAAACCAACCTTCTTTCCTACCAAGAGCAGGGGTGAAAAAACTCAAGGGTCAATTAACACATCCCGTCCAATAATTTTGGACAGATTTGTGTTGCCCTTTGCATGGAAATCAACCTTCTGGTTTGCTGTGTGCCTTTCTGGGAGTGCTGCTCTGGCCTTTGGGGAGGTAGAGCTCCTGTGGAATTGGGATTTAGGCTTTGGAAGGAGCAGTGTGACGGGACAGAAGCTGTCAGCAATGCTGGAAGGAGCCAGGTCGGGATGGGAGGTGGGGGACTCAGCAGGTCCAGGCACCAGAGCACTGAAGAGCACATCCAAAATGAAATATGGAGGAGGGCACCTGCTGCTTCCTGACATTAATGAGGGTGATGTCTCTGTGACCCCATGCAAGGAGCAAAGGCTCTGAGCAGAAGTTGCAGGACAGGCCCTCACATGAAGGGTGTTTTCCCTGGGTTTACATGCACCAGGCATAGTAAAAACTCATAATTTACAACCCTCTGAACAAACCAAATTACAAACCTGTTTCTTTTAGGTATTTGCTGAGTAATGACTATGCTGAGCTCTTCATAAGGTGTAGACAAAATCAGTCCTCAGCCCTGTATGCCCTGAACAGGCAGGGAGTGATGCCTTGCTCACCACAGCTTCAGTCAACTTGCATCATCCCCAGGGCTGGTGCCCCAGCAGCCCTGCAGGTCTGGCCCTCCAGAGCCCTTTGAAACCTGCAACTGAATTGAACTGAAAATAAAGCAATAGGTATCAAACACTTCCATCCTGATTTGAGGAAATGTTTCAGCATCATTAATGAAGTGTGCCTGTTTGCAACATGCTGGTATCCTGGAGATTCAAATCCAACACTTCAAAGAACACACATTGGTTAAGTAGCTTAGTCTTTAGTTTTATTCACACTGGAGTAAACCATTGCCAGATATTTTCAGGGAACTTACAGGAGAGAAACAATGGCTCTATTTGGCAGAGTCCAGTGGATGAAAAGTATAAAAGTATAGAGTCCTAAACTGCTGAAAATAGTGAAAAATAATGGATTTGTTCTCCTCTCCTGACTCAATACCTTTATTCTTTTTGACATTTATTTTTTTATTGCCTTTTTTCCTCTAATGCATTGTGGTGACTCATGTGAAAGGTCTGTAATAATCTTTCATTGCTGTGAAGTCACCAGATAACCACTACTCCTGCTCAGGCCCTACACACTCATGTGTGTTCAGAATATAGACAGAAATGGGCTGACATTAATAGAACAGGGTAAAATAAGGGGTGGAAAGAGCATTTAAAAGCAGGTGTTGAAGAGCCACACATCCAGAAGACAATGATTTATATATCTGCTTGAAATCAGAAAGGGCAAGCAAAATCAGGGTGATTACACAGAGCCATTTCATGGGATAGCTGGTGCCACAGCAGCTCACTTCTGTCTTTCTCCTGATCAAATAATTGCACTTGCTCACAGACACAATATTTGAGTCAATATTTTCAGGAACTTTGCAACTCACTTAGGCCCAGACCATATCTGGCACTTTTTGCTGTCTCAAAGAGCAAATCCCATTTCATGTGATCCTGCAGAAGCAGGGCTGAGCTGGGCTGAGGCTCTGGAGAGGGGACCCATTGCTTGGTTCAGCCTTGGATTTGGTGCTCAGGAGGGAGGTGCCACCTCCCTTAAGTCTCTGTGCCAGTTCTGAGTTTTCCAGCTGGTTCAGATGCCTGGGTGCTGCTGTAAGAGCAGAGAGCCTGTTCCCAGGGACTGAACTTTGCTCTCTTAGCAGGGACATCTGAGGGCCATATTCCAAGTAGAGACATCATGGCTTTGCCTAATAATAAACCTATTGACTTAGGGCATTTGGGGGCATGAATTCAATACATTTGTGTTTGACTGAACATAATGTGGGCCAAGTCCCTTCTAGCCAAAGGCCATCTCTTCAGAAGCAATTAGGGCCCTAAATGCAGCAAAATAGAAAATTTATAACTAAAAATGGAGTGAGGAGTGCTGGTTTGACAATATTGCACAGTCCTGTCCCAGTCTGCATTCAGTTCTCAGCTATTCTCTGCCTGCAGTCCAATAGTAAAGTCATATTTATTTTCTTGGCTCTGCTGTGTTAATGAAAAAGCCACTTAACAAAACAAATAGAAGGAAGGACATTTGCAACCAATTATGGTATTGCTGATCAGTCACATTGTGCTGGAAATTACACACTGAAGTTCAGCCCAGGCAGCTGATCAATGACCTGGTAGCTTGGCACCAGTGTATGCTATCAACTTAATAAATCAATGTAATTCCAGTCCCTGTGCCAGCATGTATATGTGCAGTCAATATGACATCAATATTATATAATGATGGTCAAAACTAATTGCCCAAACACCGAGGTCTCTTATCTGCTGTGCAGCCCCACCAGAGTCTGCTCCAGCGGCAGGGTGGAATCTGGTACTGGCTGTTCCTTAAACATACCCCTGGGCACCACTTAAAATCACTGGTTTAAAGCTTTTTTTTTATTTTATTTTTTAAACCACAAGGGAAGTCAGCACTCCAGCATGCCACTCAGGGCTGACCAAATTGCCAGCCAGCTCCCTGCCTCTGGGAGGACGTGGTGTGCACGCCGGCTCCTGGCACGCGCGGCAGGAATGGGGTTTCTCCTCGGTGGCAGATGCACATCTTGGCTGCTTTATGCATGGCTTCCTCTTCTTAATTAGCTCTGACATTTTAGCTGTTGTATTATGGGTTTGGCTTAGGAGTTAAGGCTGAAAACTCTGGGAGTTTTTTGCTGGAAATGAAGTTTGGTTTAAGTGCAGGGAATCTGGGATGCTTCTGTGCTTAAGCTTTGCGATGGGCTGGACCAGGGAACTGCAGGAGCTTCTGAGCATGCTGGGGGTCACTTCCACACCTGACACCACCAATCTCAGTGCTCTCTGCTCTTGTAGCTCACTCTTGTCACAGAATCTACATAGCTTGTGCTTACAAAAAACTGCAATTTATATTAACTATTTAGAAACAGCTTTTTTTAAGGGTACCCGGACACTGAAGACATCATAATAGGATTTTTGTAGGTTCCAATCCTCTCCAGCCAAATGATTTACTCATCTCCTCACCTCTAATGTTTTATACACAATATTTTACCTGGAACCACAGCAACATCCATGCTGGTACATACACCAAGCCTCTTACGTGGCCATGGCTTCAGCTTTTCTGGGAACACACCTGGCCCTGTGTTATTGTGTGACCTGCTGTTTGTCCCACATCATGACAACAGGAAAAGGGACATTTGGGCAGTACACACCCACCTTGGCACAGTAACTTTGGTTGTGTCCTCAAACCTCAGCTGCATTTCTCAGATTCATCATGTCCTGGAGTCACTGGAAAGATATGAGAGATTTCTATCTCATTCCTCTCTGCTTAATTCTTATTAATTCAAGTGTTTTACTACGTAGAAGATATTTTAACTGTAATATTGATTAATCAGTCATCAATGAGTCATGATAGAATGTTTTGGGTTGGAAGAGACCTTAAAGTACATCCTGTTCCAACCCCTGCCATGGGCAGGGACATCTTTCACTAGATCAGGTGCTCGAGGTCCCACCAACCTGACTTTGAACACTTCCAGGGATGTGGCATCCACGGCTTCTCTGGGCAACCTGTGCCAGGGCCTCACTACTCTCACAGAGAATTTCTTGTAATAACCAACCTCTGTCAGTTTGAAGCCACTTCCCCTCGTCCTGACACTCCAGGCCCTTGTCTGATCAGTCTGATCTGTCCCCCTCTGCTCTGTGCCAGTGCCAGCTGCAGCTCACTGGTGGCTCCCAGCTCTGCTGCACCTCTCCTCCAGGGAATGCTCTGTTATCAGCACATGTTTATGTTCTGGGAGCCTGTACAGGAACTGAGCCATGGCTCTGCAAGGTGCTCTGCAGAAGTGGAGGGGAAAAGGCAATCCTTGCCCTGAATGTCTTCTGTTCTGCAGGCACCAGGAGCCAAGGGGATACACAGCAAATCCACACACACAAAATACATGTGTGTGTATGTGTGTGTATATATATATATATATATATATACACACACACATATAGGGCAATGACCTTTCTTTGGTAGCATAATTTGATTTGGCTAATGCTTAGCTGAGAGCAGAGATAGGGAGCAAGGAAAGGAGGGAAGAAAACCCTGGTTCATGTTGCCCAGCCACAGCTGAAGCCAGGTTTGGCTGGGTGTTTGGCAGAAGTGAGTTGTAAGGATAGTTGTGAAGGAGGAGAAAGGAGTGGCTGCTCAGATTTTATCGGGAAGGTTTTCCCAGGCTTAAAAGAAAGCTGGGCAGAATGAGAGTCTGAGCCTTGGGAAGGAGCTGACAGAAGCATTACAGAGCCTGGTGGGGCAAAGGTTGTGGGCTGGCCGTGTGTAGGTAGGTTGTTGGTTCAGCCAGGTAAGAGGAGATGGGCAAAGGTAACAGGAATAAAGACAAGAAGGCAAGAAGCTCATAAATTATGTAACTGAAGGACTGGTATGGTTGTGGAGTGAATTGATGTGGCTTTCAGGGTAGCTGCTAAAACTGAAGTTTGTAATAACTGATGTAAGAAGAGGGAGGCTTGGAGGAGATTATTTTAAAAAAATAAAGTTTTAGACGTGATAAAAAGAGTGAATTTGAGACACAGTTCCAAGAAATCCAGCCTGGTATCATCTTGGTGAGAAGGAAATGGAGAAAGAAGGAGGATGACAGAAAAAAACCTATTCCTTACTGACAGGGGGTTTGAGGGGGAGCAGGGGGAAACACTGACTGGGCTGCTCTGTAGAGCTCTTGCAATCTTTTTGAGTTATTTGGTTAGTTCCCCAATTTATTTCTTGATTAATGGATTTTTCAAATATTATAACTGATTCTGGTAACTTACCCAGTGTCACAAAACATTGGTGGCTGTGGGTGTACCCAGCCTGGCTCTTCCTCACGGGACACCAGCTCACACCAACTTGGTTTCTTTTGATATTTCCAGAAGTTCATAGCAGAAAAATACTCTGAGAAAATTTTGCCTTGTGGTGGCTTATCCTTTATAACTCTGGCCATCATTCAAATAAAAAAATGGCAGTGGTCTGTGGAAAAAAAGAAAAATAATTGAAAAATTGACTCTTACTTATGTTTTTCCAAACCACCAGAGCAGTTTACCATTTCTGGGAAAAGATGAAATCAGGCACCATTTCCCTTAATGTCAGAATACAGAATAATGCTTAGATTAATTTTTCAAAGAAGACACTTTTATATTTGTCCTGTCAAATGGAGAAGATAATCAGCTTTTTCTTTCTCTTACCTTAAATATTTACATCTACAAATGTTAAGTAGATTTGTTTTCTTTCCTTAGTGTGCTTGGGTTGGGAAAAAAAATGGGATTTTACATTGATTTTTTTGTTTGTTTGTTTGTTTGTGTTGGGGTATAAAACCAGAATGTAGAACAGTTGGAAATGGGTTGGGGGATATATTTGTTATACTTGGAGGACATAAAATCTCAGTATGGTACAATGGGAAGAAGCTGTGAAATCCTGGATCCAGTAGCATCAGCAGCAATACTTCCTTCGGTTTTCATTACCTTTATTAGGTAAGAATAATAGAATAACTTGTACTCTTTCAAGGTTCTCCATAATAAGTGACTTTTTTGTGATCCTCTCCAACTTGCAAGCTGCCTGACTCCATTTGAGTTCCCAACCTCAGCAGTAACACCTGTGTTGCTGTGTGGAGAAACCTTCATCCAGCCTTGGCTCAGGGCTTGGTGACCCCAGACTCCTCCTGCAGCTGGGGTGGGATGGAGGGGTAGGGCTGCTCCGGAGCTCCGGCAGCGATGTGGAACACACCTGGGCTCAGGTGGCCCTGCAGAGGAGGAGCAGCTCTGTGAGCTGGAGGCATCTCCTCCGGAGAGCTGTGCAGGCAGGAGCCCCTGTGCCTGCCCCGGGGCTGTGACACACATTCCCTCTCCACAGATGGCTGCAGGGACAGCGATGGGGAAGGTGAAGCGAGGCAGTCTCAGCCTCTGGTCCCCACCAAAAGATGCAGCTCCCAGGCTCCAGTCTGAGCAGGGAAGGCACAGACCTGCAGGAGCACTGTCTGCTGGGACACACGGCCCCAGAGGAACCCTGTGCCTCTCCTGGTCTCGGTGGCACAGATGGCATCTCCAGCAGCCAGAATTCCAGCTCCTGGCTCTGCCATGCCACTGACGGAGCACATTTGCATGAGGAGCCGCTGGGTGAGTAATACCTGCCTGTGCAGCCAGCACACCCTGCAAACGCTCTGTGCTAAACCCGCGGCTGCTCTGGGAGGGGAGGATGCACTTTACTCCGAAAGCACAGGATGAAAGACTCTGTGGCAACGGCTTCTCTTTGAAAGGGCTGAGCCCAATCCTCTGCACAAGCAACTGTTTATTATCAGAATCACTGATCTCCAGAGCATGAATGCCCCTGCCTGCACCCAAGGCAGCCAGCCCGCAGCCTTCTGCTGACTATCTCGGTCTTACTTCAGCAACGCTGCTGCTAATTGCAATAAAACAGTGGATTGAAGGGATTCACTTGTTTCAGTCACTGCTCAGGCGGGCTCAGGATGGTGCACAGTGACAGGAACAGCCTGAAATGGCTGCATTTGCCCAATTCCTAAGCTACAGGTGTGCAGCGAGGCAGAGCTGTGCCTGTCAGCACAGAACTGTCTAAAAATTAACCAGATTTGCACCTTCCCTATCTGTCTGCAGATAAGAGTGTTACCTCAGAGACAGCAGGGGATATTGCTGATAGACTGAACCTGGGTGCTGGGTAACTCCTGTCTTTGACCCTGGCCACTTATATCACTGGAGCAAAATTCTGCATGCTTCTGTTTGCTTACATGGAGATAAGGATAGAGGTCTCTGGATTAAAAGTGTCATTAAGGAGGCACATTGTGATTATAATTATGATTTTACAAGCTGAGCACTGTGCAGAAGCTGGCAGGGCTGCTGCTGAGGTTCTTCAAGGAGTGTGTGCCTTTGTAAAAGGCTGGAAGAAACTACAGGAGGATTTTCTCATACATAAGCTGAGGAAAAGGATTATCTGTGGAACAGCTAACAGTTTTTATTTACTGTGAAAATCTGAGTCTCACTCTCAATTTCCCATCAAGATAAAATGCAGGCATTTGGTTAAAATGGTAACTTAATGCTCCAGAGGTTTAATTACCACCACTCTATAATCAAAATCAACACAGAGTGCAAGCTGTAGCTCCCAACTCCAACAAGAAATGCAGCTTCCCACAAAGCAGTCAATAAAAAGAAGATATATAGCATGTGCTTGGATTTTGTGGTCCTTCCCACAGCTGAACTTGCAAATCTGCTATTGTTAATGGTTTTCTTTCAAACCTCAGGTTCTCCCTTAGCTTTTATCAAGCTCCAGAGCTCCTTATTTCTACATTTTAACTTTCTCTGCGTATAATACCTACATACAAGGTACTGAATTAAGGGAATTCACAGTGCTGGAAGCTAAATTTCCAGGTTTTTTTCCCTGTACCAACAGAAAGCACTGAACTAATCTCTACAGTGGTTATTATTGAAACTTTATAATTGCCTTGGTTGGAAAAAGTGTCATGAAAGCAGGGATGTCTTCTGGGCTGAGGCTGGTGTGATCCCTGGCATGGAGCTCCACAGATCAAATGATCCATCCTCCTCCAGTGCAGTTCCTGGTGCTTTTCTTTAAGGACTTCAGGACTTGTGGGTCATAGGACCAGCCTGGGTCTTGCTTAGGACAGTTTTTTCTCTGCAAGTTGAGATTTCTTTTCTCCAGAGCCTTCTCCCAGGGTATTTTCTGAATGGGGCCGTGGTGCTGTGCCAAGTGATGATCCCTGTGAAAATTGCACATGCTCTGTTTTTTTATGTTTGTTCCCTTGCAAGTCAGGTTTCTTGTGAGCAAAGCTTTTACCTGCCCTGCAGCCACACCCCTGCCAGGCAGCAGGGCAAAGGTGTCCAGCACAGGCACTGATAACAGTGCAGTCCTCTGCCCTCTGCCAGGGCCTGAGCCCTGAATTTACATCCTGGGATGCTCCCAGATGCTGCAGTAGCAAGCACAGAAGTTGCTCTCCAAAAAAATTTTGCTATGGTTTCTGCCCTTTAAGCAAGGGTTAATTTTCCTCCTCATCAGCCCCCAAAAAAGCAGCACATTTTGTGACCTGCTCCTACCGACTTGTGGAAATAAGAGATACCCTGTTAGCAATCCCTGTCCAAACAGTGCTGGACTGGTTAGTGCCAGCACTTTCCATCCAGCACTAGTATTTGTTTTTCCATGCTCTTAATCTTAGAAATTGAATTGAGTCTGATAAAAGTGACTTCCTGAATATTGCATAACAGTTTACGTCTGTCAGGAGGGAAGACAAACAGACCTGACCTTGAACTTGAAAAGTTTCCTCCCAGCAGGTAAAAGCTTCCAAAAGTCTGAGCAGGGGCTCCTTGTCTCCTCACTGTCCTGGGACAGCAATGAGGCTTCCCTGGCAGCCATTCCCTCCATAAAAAAAGCTCTGTAAAATGCTCTGGATCCTCCTCTGGGACCTGAGAATCCCCCGGAAAGAGCTGCAGCAGGAAGGCAGCTTCATGTTCTTGCTCCAAAAAGGAGGCAGAGGAGAAATCCTGTCCATATCTGGCAGGGTTTAGCCTCCAGGGATTAATTAAAGGCTTTTTCAGTTTTTCTTTCAAACCTCACAACATTCATCCCCGCCTCACTGAATAGGGAAAAGGGAGAGGCATTTTCTCTGGTGAAGCACCAGCCTGTTTCAATTTTCAGTTTTACATTGCAGTAATATGCTTTTCCTAAGGGAATACCACAGGAAGGGCAAACTTTGGCTTCTCACCACTGGAGCATTACGTCATTAAAACGAGCTGGAAATCTGAGCAGCGGGCAAAACAAATTCCCTAAACTTAATAATTCCCCCATTCCTTGGTGCTCCTGTCCCTCTCCCTGCCCACAGGCAAGGCAGGTGGAGGTGCTGGCAGAGCCAGCAGGGATGGGGAGCAGTGAACGAGGAGTGGGTGATGATGCTACAGGAACAGGGAGGTGTTCTGCATCTTCTGAGCAGCTGGCACTGCTGGGCTGGGACTAACAGAGCTCTGGGGCAGCAAAATCCTTTCTTCTTTGACTCAGGCTTTTGGTGGTGGTTGCAGTGGGGGGAGAAGGCTCCACCTGGCTCTCAGGACTCCCTGTGAAATATTTGGGGTCTTTTGCACAGCTTTCCCACTACCAGAAAAGCGCAGGGCTTGGGAGACTCTGGGTTTTTGGGCAGCATCCTGAGGAAGCACCACAGCTCCCAGCTCAGCCCACCCGAGTGCCTGGTGCCCTGCAGAGCCCCCGGCTGTGCCCTGCAGTGTTTGTTTTCTGACCCCATTACCTATTCCAGTTTGGTTTTCAGCTGCTTAGGCTTGATTATTTTAAACCCCTCGATCTGATTATCAGCAGCCCAGCCAGGCCAGATATGGGGATTCTGGGGGATCCCCGGCAGTGTCACAGAAGGATAATTTGCCTCTCATTCATGCTTCTCAGGGCGTTGGTGAGCTGAGAGGGCAGGGGAAAAATTACAGGGATATTCCAAAGGGGGGAAGGCAGCTCCCCGTGCAGCCCCCGTGCCACAGCCTGACGAATCTCAAACTTTGCTGCAGGATGCAGAACCCTGCTGCCGTGGGCGTGTGGGGAAACGCTCCTGGCAGGCGCCCAGCACCCCCGGAGATCTGTGATGGGCACCACGGCACACACCAACCCACGCTGGCACGGCAGGATGCTTCTGGAAGCAGAGCAGCCCAGGGACACGCTGGCATGGCAGGGTGCAGCAGACTGGTACCCAATCCAGGCATCCCTGTGCAGCCTTTCCAGAGCTGCCTTGCTCTTGCTTTTCGGTTTCCTATTGTTGTCCTAGAGCTGTTTTCCTCCTCCTCCCCCCAGCGGGATGAAGAAGCCTCCAGCTGGCCTAGGAGGCTTATCAGCTCTGTCTGGCTGGGTGTTAACAGTTTATTTGCATAAGTACCTGTCCCCGTCATATGCCGCCTGCCTTTGTGACTCACTGTAGCTGTTTATTTTTCCTCCAGCAGCCAGGCTTGCGGCTGCTGCTCCCTGAGGTATGCCAGGGCAGATGCCAGCACCCCAGGGCACAGTGGGATGCCTGGCACGCTTGGGGCAGGAGCTCACCCTGGCTGGCTCACCCGCTCCTCCTGCCCTGCGGGACCAGCTTGGAAATTAAATGTAACTGGCCGGGTCCTGATTTCTCCTGGCTGTCAAGATAAAATTAAACCGAACCCCCCCCCATTTCACACCTCAGCAGCTGTCCCTGGCTGGGGAGAGCAAGGCTTCACCTGGGACCACAGTCCCAGCTCCTGTTGCAGGGAAGGGTGATGGGGAGCTGCCTCCTCCCTGCTGATGGCACTCAGATCATGAGTCCAGATCATGAGTCCAGCTCCTGGCCCTGCCCAGGACAATCCCAGAAATCCCACCATGTGCCTGAGGGTGTCATCCTAAGGGAATTTGGACACAGTCAGCTCTGTCAGGCTTGGTGCTGTTACCATTCCCTGGGGAGCCTGTTCCTGCTCTCGACCCCTCCCTGGGGGAAGAACTTTTCCCTGATACCTTTATTTTAAGGAGCTGAGATCTTTAAAGTGTTTTCTGAACTCAGCTCCAAAGGCAGAGGCAGTGTAACCTGCCAGACAAACTCTTGGGGCTGTGCTAAAGCAAGCACTGTAGAGCTCTGCTCCGAGTGTTGGTCGTGACCGTGGAGTCACCTCCTGAGCCAGGAGCCAAGCGATCTTGTTTCTGCTCATTAGCTCTGAAAGGTTTTTCCATCCATAATAAGAAAGTCATTAATGTTAAACTTCCACTGCCAGGTAGGACTGATTTGAAGATTACAGCCACTATAAAGGGGGGATGCATTGCATATACAATGTGTTAAAGTCCTGGCATGCAGGAATTGGTGCCTCAATGGTTGCCTGTCATCTGTGGAGGTCACCAAAGCTCATCCATGGAGCTCAGACAGATGTGGGGCTGCTCAGCAGCCTGGAAGGGGTAGTGAAGATGGCTACTTTCAAAGGGAAAAGGTAAATTCAAATCAGTAGCATCCTCTGCAGAAGAGCTATAATCCTGTCCCAGGAGATGACAGAATTGGTGATCCAACATGTCTCCATGCTCTCCTTGCTGTGATATTTAATTAATATGGTGCATAGCCCAGAGGTCCTCAGTGTTCACAGATAGGAAATGCTCAGTGTGGGACCTCCTCTCCAAGGATCTACCAAGACTGACTTATCTTCTCCTGAATGTGGCCCAGAAACCTGGCTGCAGTTGTGTGGTGTGTTCTGCTGATGTGTTCTGCTTCCCCTCCATGGCTGATGTGCCAGTGAATCAGCTGTCCGTCCATCCATCCATCCATCCATCCATCCATCCATCCATCCATCCCCTTCTAAGATGTAAAAGTTATTTTAGACATATATCATTCATCATATAAAATGCCTTTGACACTGAGCTGTGCAGGTGTGCATTGCTCCTTTGACTGGGAGATGGGATGGATGGATGGATGGATGGATGGATGCTGGATGGATGGAGGGATGGATGGGTGATGGATGGATGATGGATGGATGGATGGATGGATGGATGGATGGATGGATGGATGGATGCTGGATGGATGGAGGGATGGATGGGTGATGGATGGATGATGGATGGATGATGGATGGATGGATGGATGGATGGATGGATGGATGGATGGAGAGATGGATGGATGCTGGATGGATGGATGGATGGATGGATGGATGGATGATGGATGGATGGATGGATGGATGGAGAGATGGATGGATGATGGATGGATGATGGATGGATGGATGGATGGATGGATGGATGGATGGATGATGGATGGATGGATGGATGGATGGATGGATGGATGATGGATGGATGGATGGATGGATGGATGGATGGATGCTGGATGGATGGATGGATGGATGGATGGATGGATGGATGATGGATGGATGGATGGATGGATGCTGGATGGATGGATGGATGGATGGATGACGGATGGATGCTGGATGGATGGATGGATGGATGATGGATGGATGGATGGATGGATGGATGGATGATGGATGGATGGATGGATGGATGGATGGATGGATGATGGATGGATGGATGGATGGATGGATGCTGGATGGATGGATGGATGGATGGATGGATGGATAGATGGATGGATGCTGGATGGATGATGGATGGATGGATGGATGCTGGATGGATGGATGGATGGATGGATGACGGATGGATGCTGGATGGATGGATGGATGGATGATGGATGGATGGATGGATGGATGGATGGATGCTGGATGGATGGATGGATGGATGGATGGATGACGGATGGATGCTGGATGGATGGATGGATGGATGATGGATGGATGGATGGATGGATGGATGATGGATGGATGGATGGATGGATGGATGGATGCTGGATGGATGGATGGATGGATGGATGGATGGATGGATGGATGCTGGATGGATGATGGATGGATGGATGGATGCTGGATGGATGGATGGATGGATGGATGGATGATGGATGGATGATGGATGGATGGATGGATGGATGGATGGATGGATGGATGATGGATGGATGATGGATGGATGGATGGATGGATGGATGGATGGATGGATGATGGATGGATGATGGATGGATGGATGGATGGATGATGGATGGATGGATGGATGGATGGATGGATGGATGGATGGATGATGGATGGATGCTGGATGGATGGATGGATGGATGGATGATGGATGGATGGATGATGGATGGATGGATGATGGATGGATGGATGGATGGATGGATGGATGGATGGATGGATGGATGATGGATGGATGGATGATGGATGGATGGATGGATGATGGATGGATGGATGGATGGATGGATGGATGGATGATGGATGGATGGATGGATGGATGGATGGATGGATGCTGGATGGATGGATGGATGGATGGATGGATGGATGGATGAACTTGGTGAGAAGAAAGAGGGATTTGGCTCAGCACATCCAGCCTCAGCTCTGACTGTGTGATGTTACAGGGCAGACCAAAGTGTGTGAGAAAGAAGTGAGCATGGAAAGGCAGATAATCAGTAATTTGCTATGAGTATGATCATGGAAGAGGATCAGTGGATTTGGTTTGTCCAAAGAAAAATGCAGAGAGAGAGAGAAAACAGACAGAGAAAGAAGCAACCAATACACCATGTGAACCATTCAAAAAGTGGTTAAAGGAGCAGAACCACAGAAAGATAAATTCATGAAGCCAGGAGACTGCTGCAGGAATCTCATTATAAATATCATGTTAAGATCAAGAAATCCCTGACTTTCCATCTTTATCTCTTCTCCTTAAATGCATTAGCAGCTGACTTGTCCTTCTGGCTACTCTCAGGTCTTTCTGAGATGTTGCTTCCCATTCCATGTGCTTCCCAATCCAGGCTGGGTTTGCTGCAAGGGAACACTGATGGAGTGTCCATGTCAGCCCCACTACAGTTAAAACCAACCCTGTAAGCAAACCTTCATAATTGTATTTATGACTTTTGGATGAGATAATGGTTTTCCACTTTGAAAAGAAAGCTCACTACTTCAACATTTATTTTCTGTAAATGCCATGGCATTTATATTGCAACAGGAGACTATTCAGTGACATTATCTGATAAATATCGTGTTATACAGCTGCAATTTACAATGCATATATTTTTAACGGTGCTTCTAAGCTAAATTAAATGCTTCTAAAATATGGTACTTAAGGAAAACAAATGCCTGTTCTAGCAATTTTGTTTTTCAGGGTGCACTATTTTTTTAAAACCAGATACCATCTTCATCCTGTCAGGCAGTAAATTATGCACTTGCACTTTCATAAACTCTCCCCTTGGGAACTTAGTCAATGAAATGGAAATGTCTTTTTCACACCCTCCAACTCCAGAGAAATACAGGGAAATAGCCAACTTGGTTATAAAGTGAATGTCTAGAGGGAATCCATATAAAGTGTGGATTAATGCAGTCCTGATGCATGTATTGTTTAGCATATGTACCATCCACTCAAATGGTGCATTGAGTTGTGACTGGGATCATTAATGTCTCCTTTTTTCTGAATTGGGAGAGTAATTGCATGTTCTCTGCTGGGATCTGCAGGTATGAAGACACTCTCTGGCACTGGACTGTGAACCTCCCTCCCAAGCCAGGATACCTGCAGGAGGAGGAAAGCTCTGCTGGCCTGCTCAGGGAGGAAAGCACGACACCATTTACACCTCAGTTGGTCTTTCCTGTCTTGTGGGGTGGGACTGGGCAGGACAAGGGCTGGAATGGCGTGTCCTGCCTGTGGGATAGCCTTTCACAAGGGAGAGCAGAGCGACTGAGGCAGCTGAAATCGATGTTCCCTGTAGGTCCCTTCCAAATGAATTATTCTAAATCTACTTCTATTTTCACCATCCATCACCCAGAACCACGGAGTTTTGCCTGTAGCAGTCAAATGTCTCCATGTGAAGCCCTGTGTGGTCCAAGGAGTTGTGTTACCCCCTCGCCACATCACGTGTGGAAAGTGTGAAAAGCCAGCAAAAAGGCAGCAGAGGAAAGGAAGCCAGGGAGGGATTGGCAGGGGAGTCTGCTGAGATGCTCAAGGATCCCTGAGAAGCAGGAGGAGCTACAGGAGCTCTCCCGAGCCAGGAAGGGCACTGAAGCTGTTCACCTGACTACTGATGGGCCTCATTTTCCCCAATGTACCTTTAAGAGCCCTCTAAAAGCCCCAGCTCTTCCACTCTGGGGGATGCATGAAATGTGAGATGTATTAGATGCATTCGGCAATAGCAGCAAACTTAGAGAAAACAGGAAAATCAACAGCAACAACAACAGAAAAAGGAATCTTGAAATTTGGCAGAAAAAAATGCAGTGCAAAGCCCACAAGAAGGTGAGCATCTTTGCACAAAGCCACTCACGGATGCATTCCTTAAAGGTAATCCCTTTAGACAGTGTGAGGCTGCCATTTCTTTGAAAGATATTAAAGCAGCTGTTGCTAGAACACAGAGAATTACTGAGCTATCTGCCAAGGGATGGACCTTTGTAATGCTATATTTACTTTCTTTTTTTTTTTTAATTTACAGTTTATTTTGATACCAAATTTTCAGCTAGTGAAGGTAATTGAGACTGCAAACAAAATCTCACTATCCACTGATCTGCCAAATCAAATTTTTTCTCCTGTAAGTATAGTGTTTTTCCTTAGCTTCAGAGAGGAAAACAATTATGCAGAATGAATGAGAAAGCAAAGGGGTTAGTTTAGGAAGGGATTAGTTTATATAATGACCATAGCAGCCATCTCTCCATTGATCTGTCGTAGTTCATTCCCAAAGATGTGAATTATTACTATTGTTATTTACAACAGAGCTTGTCCATTTTCCTTCTGCTGCATCTGCTTACCACTCTCCAAATTAACACATATTTCATAAAAACTAAATATCCTGACTATAGCTGGGACATTGGATGACCCCAGCTGGGATATGAATGCAGCAAGATTCTTCCCATCTTTGTGTTGCCCTCCTGGAACGACTGTGCACTGCCCTGGTCCTCAAAAGGAATCAAAGTAGCCATGAGGCTATTTGGATGACTTTTGGCTACCAGAGGCCTCAAAAGAGGGCATCTAAGGCAGTAAATTAGTAGCTGTGTGTCTCCTGTGCTGTTTGCAAGTTGTGTGGTGTTTCTGAGGGGTCTCTAGGAGCTCTCTGTCTCTGGAGCAGCTCCTGCTCCATGATGTGCCCCCACACCAGCACAGGGGCTGGGTGGATGGCAGCAGGAATGGCTCAGGGAGCTGAGCTCCCCTCGTGGCTTCTTCCCTAGCTAATGTCAGAGAACAGAACAGCTCTAAAGGTCTTCAAAATGACATGGGATTTTTGTTCTCTTTGGGGACTACTTGCACTCCCATGGACCAGTCCAATCCATCTGGTTCTCCTGTGCTGTGGCAATCAAATTTGATGCCAACATGGCAACTGGGCTTTCCTCCTTCTCTCTCCTGTCTGCACTGAGATTTTCACTGGCTCAACTCTTACTGAGAGACGTTTTTCAATCAAAGTGTTGAAGAGTTCAACGCTTGTTCATCCGCTTGTTCTCCTGAAGTTGCTTTAACACTTTTGTAGCTCTAAGGTGAGCCAATTCACCTCTAAAATTCAGGTATTCACACCTAATCACTCCAGCAGGGTGGGAAGCAGCCCTGAGGTGACAGCTCTGCAGCATTTTGGGGGACTCTGAAAAGTGATGGGATTTAACTCTGAAGAACTCATAGAAAACTCACAGAGCCTCTGTCCTTCACTTCAAAACATCTGTTAATTCTACTTGTGTGCTCACCATCGAAAGGCTGCCTATATTTTTCCTTTCAGGTTTGCGAAAATAAGCACCGGTGAATGAAGATGAAAGAGAAATGTTGCTGGTTTCTTCCCTGGAGATCGTATTTCTTACTTGTTGCATAACTGCTTATTTTAGCATCAATCAGCCAAGCCTTTGTTGTGCAGACAATTCTGTCCTTTTAAAGGATTTGTGCAGTATTGTTTCTTCCAAAACGCATTTTTTTTTGTTTTTATTATTAGATTTATTTGCTATCTTAGCAAATGCCAACTGACAACACCCTGCAACACCCTGTCAGAGCTCTTCATAAGTGTTACATAAATGTCATACTATGTAAACTGCGTGTTGTATGTAACATATACATGACCTTTCTGGAGAACCATCCATCAGGTGCTGTGTGTGTCACGTTCATGCATTTGTACACAAACTGTGTTTAAGTGTGCATATATGGTAGCCAAAAATCCCCTAAGGGGAGTACTCAAAAAGCAGAGATGTCCAAACTCTTGTCAGTGCAACTTCATCTACACCCTTTAGCTGAAGCAGAACAAGACTTCAGTTGCATGTCCAGATACTCCTTTCCTTCTGCACCACTGTGTGTGCAGTGAGACGGTCAGAGAGGGGCTCAGCAATGCCATTGTTCAGCACACAGCCTAGGCAGAGCACATTATCCAGAGCACTACACACACGTCTGGCCACTTTTGGATTTCACAGCAACAGAAAATACATCTCCAATATTTCTCCGTGCAGTTTTCAAAGCAGAGCAAGGTGCTCATGTTCTGGATGGTAAAAATCTACTCAGGTTGCAACCAGGCATGCTGTGGACCTGCCATGCCCTGCCATGAGCTTCTTGAGAGGTGTACTCCAGAAATCCTGGAGAAATGGCCCAGAGGGTGGTAAGGCTGTAGCATGCTGCACAGGACCAGAGCAGGGACCTGCAGGTTCCTCAAAAGACAGAATTATTAATTTCCTCATGGCTTTTTCTATGGCACTTTCCACTACACTGCCTCAGTGCTTCAGCACCTCCATTAATCCTCCCCAAACACTCATTCTGAAGATGGGTCAGAGTGACACATGGATGGATTAAGGTCAGTTTTGACTAATTCAGGGCACTCCATCTGAAAAGCATAACGTCTGCGTTTTCAGAGCATTTAACATGATACAGCACTTCATACATGCAAGCACAGCACCCACTGCTTCCAGCTGCACAAAGATGGATGTCAGCAATTCAGGCTAAAGGCTTCCAGCCACGCACCACACTGTGGGCAATACAGCCAGCAGCAGCCAAAACTTTGGGTTAATGACTTGTAGTGTTACGTAGCCTGTGGCAAGGGCACGGAGAGAATCTGCTTTTTGGGAGAGTTTTATCCTTTTGTCACAGTCTGCCTGTGTCTTGCAGCCCTTGCATCGCTCCTTGGGCAGTCTTTGGTTACGCAGGTAAGATGAGAACATGGCCAAAATTTGTTTCCTTTTTGACTAACAGAGCAGATCCGTGCTGCGCAGGTGTCACAGAGAAATCAGATTGTGACAGTGTAACTAAGAACTGCGTTAGAGTATGTGTGCACAAGAAAATCGCCAGGAATTGGTACAGAATGCCACGGTTTGGACACTTCCCATGTCCTGACCAGGTAACACAGTGACCTTCACAGCATCCCTTAAGGCAGACTGTGCTGCACATGAGGTGGGATCTGTAGGTGAAGTCCTGTCTTAAAGACAGGGGCTGTGCTCATGAATCCCATTGCTCTTGTAATCCCAGGAAATGCTTTTTAGTCAGTAGCTGCTGTTTCCTGCTCCCTGGGGGGCTGCTGAGAGGGCTCTGAGCACCTGAAGCAGCAGGTGCCCCAAGAGCAGCATTTTGAGAGATTTCAGCTGCCAGAGCTGGGCATGTTTATTGCTGTGTGGTGAGCTGCTCTTCAAAACCCAGTAACATCACTAATTTGGGTGGATCCATCTAAAAGACTATAAAAGGCTGCTTCATGCCCAATTTCAGCACTCTGCTTTTGGTGTTAGTCCTAAGAACCACAGCAAGCCCAAGAATGACCAAAGTGATGCTCTTCTCCTACTCTGCTGTCATCCTTGGAAGTACCACAGGACTTGGAATGTTTGGAAAACATTCAACACAGGCTGCCAAGGCAGAAAGTTACAGCCTAATTCATTCAAGTTTGGTAATTTATAAGAAACCACAACAGGGATGTAAGTTGGGGAGCATCTGGCTATCGTAGCTCTGGTTCCTAATGGTTCATAATTGGTACTTCACAGTTTTAGGGCTGACCAGCTTAATGAATCGAAATAGATGATGGCAGATTGTCACTGAAAGACAGTCTTTAACTCGAATTTTAATCTTCTGCAGCAATGGTTTAAGACAGTGCAAGCCAACTTCTGTAGGGCCCCTGGGAGTTGGGGTAGATGTATGCTGTACATCCAATTATTATTATTATTATTTTAATTTAAGAAGCCGTTTCCATCCCGAAAGCACTGCTGTCGTTGTTTTTAATCCTGTGGAAAACAGCTGGCAACAGGCAGCCCTGAACCACCCAGAGCCCAAAGCACTCGTTTGGGGAGTGCACACAGCGGGGTCACCCCGCGCGGCAGCCGCGCCGCTCCGCGCCTCTCCGCGGAAACTCTGCGAAGTTTTTTTGGGGGAGCACACGCATGCACACGCACGCACGGGCCGGGGGGCTCTTCTGTGGCGGTCGCATCCCCAGCCCCGCCGTTTCGCGCCCCTCGAGCGGCCGCGCTGCCGGCGCGGAGGCTCCGCGTCCCCCCCCGCCCCCCCGCGGTTCCCACGCCCCGCGGCCGCGGAACTTCGCTGCGCGGGTGCGGGAGGGCGGGAGCAGCTCCGCGCCGCGGCCCCCGCCCGCCCCGCGATGGGCAAGAGCCGTCTTTTTGACGCAGGAGAAATGGCAAATTTTAAGTACGTCATTAATATGGCGCCAAAACCCTCTTTTTTTTTTTTTTTTTTTTTTTAAGTATAAGCTTATTTCCTTTATTTATTTATTTACTTTAAAGGTTGGCGAAGCCGCCCCGTGTACGCGTGTGCGCGGCGCGGAGAGGGGGAGCGGGCGGGCAGGCGGGGGGGGGCGGAGGAGAGCGTGAGTGTGTGCGGGTGCGAGTGCGGGTGCAGGGCCGGGCTGCGGGGCGCCGGGGCTGCGGGCGAGCGGCGCTGGGGCTCCGGGCAGCGCCATGGGGCCCCGGCGGCCGGCGGGGGGGTGAGCGGGGCGGGCGGCGGCGGCGGCGGCGCGGCCCGCGATGGGACCCGCGCTGCCCGCACCTGGCCCTGCCGCGGCGCCCGGGGAGGGGAAAAGGCGAAGAAATTGAAGATTTGGGGCGGCCGAGGCGGGGGGGGGGTGGGTGGGGGGGTGGAAGCACCGCCACCATTATCCGTCCCCGCTCCGAAAGTCGCTTCCCCGCCTCCCTGCCGGAGCCGGAGCCCGGGCGGCGGCGGGGCGCGGAGCGCCGGAGGAAGTGCGGGGTGAAAAAGAAAGAGAAACAGGCGGGCAGGGCTCGCCCGGCCGCGGCGGAGCGGCCATCTCGGCTGGGAGCGGGACCGCATCCATGGAGTTACCGGGCGGGCGCTCCTAAGGAGGGCCCGGGCGGCGCGGCCCTGGCAATGACACCGGATTGAGCCGCCGAGGGGGCTCTCCCGGCCGGGGACTGCGGGAGCATCCCCCGCCCCCGCCTCCTCCCGCCTGTCACCCCAGAGACCGGCGCAACTCCGGGCGGACACTCCTGGCCAAGGTAAAGGCTCGGCGGGGTGGCGGCGGGAGCGGGCTGGGTTTGCAGCGGATGGTTATTTTGCAGCTCCCCCTGCTTTTGCTGTATACATGTCTTTTTATTTTTTTATTATTTATTTTTTTCCCCTCCCTCCCCCGGCCGCCGGGCGGGGGATGTGCACCATTCCCGGGGCGGATGGCGCACGGTGGTCACTCTCCTTTGGAAGTGCGGGAGAGGGAGGCGGCGGGGACGTAAACAAGAACTTTTCAAGGCTCGGCTCGCCGCTTCGCCCCTTTATTCCCCGAATTAATGACTGCGGCAGCGGCCCCGCGCCCTGCCCTGCCCGCCGGGAGAGGAGGGGACGCCCCGGCGCCCCGCGGGCTCGGGCGGGCAGCGGGCTCGGCGGCGCGGGGCCGGCAGCGCGCTCGGCAGCGCAGGGGCCGCGGGCGCGGAGCGCTGCGCGGGGCCGGGATGGCGGTGCCCGGGGGCGTGGCGGCTGCCGGCTCCCGCCTGCCCTCCCCTTCCTCCCCCCTTCCCTCCCTCCCTCCCCACCGCGGGGCTTTCCCCGCCGCCTTCCCCCGCCGCACCGCGCCGCTCGGTCCCGGGGCTGCCGGAGGCTCCGCCGCTCCCCGCACGGCATCGCCCGCGCTCGGAAATGTGAAACATCCCGCGGCCCCCCGCGCCGATGTCCCCCCCCAGGGCCGCCCCTCCTTCTCTCCCCGGCCACCTGCCCCATCCCCGGGCGCCCTCCGCATCCTCGGGGCAGCCGGCGCCGCTCCTGCCCCTTGCCCACCTGCCGAGCCCCGGCCCGGGCAGGGCGCGGGGCTGGGAGCGCCCCCGGCTGCCCCGGCCCGGGTGGGAGCAGCCAGCTGGAAGTTGGGAAGCGCTGTAAAGGCGGGAGGCTGCTGGATTGTCAGCCTCGGTCGCAATGAGGGGAAAATACATTTCTCTCTCTCTCTCTCTCCGTACCTATACGTTTTGAGCGCTTTTTGAGCGGGAAGAGAAGGATGGCATGGCGTTCACAGGGAAAATCCTCAGTGCCTTTCTCAGCCCCCACAGTGGAAATTGTTTTGAAGGGTTGAAGCCAGCACCCTCCAACCGCTTGGACAGTTCTAAGAGGAGGTTTTGCTTGGGGGGAATAAAACCAATTATCTGATCTCAGCCTTCTCCCCAGGGGTAAGGAGTCCAGCTTTTAGGAATGGTGTTTGACCTTTAAGCATTTATTGGCTACTGGGGTTAAAATAAGCTTGAGATAGGAGTAAAAATAGCTTGCAGAAAGGTTAAATCGAAGGTTAAATTTGTTTTTCTTAAGAAAATTGAGGCTGATGTTCAAATATGTAGGCTTGGAGCAAAGGATGGAGGGTGCACATTAGGGGGTCTGTAGGCAAGGAGATGCAATTCCTTTAAAGTATTGACGGCTCTCAATGGTGTTTGACACCCAAGTTCTGAAAGTTGGTGGGTGGGTGGTCCTTCCGACCAGGTCTGGTCTTTACCTTTCTGTGGGTTTTCATCTTTCACAAAGATTGGAGTATCTGTATCTCCTGTTGATTTCCTCTGAGTTTTTGATGCTCAAGAGACCTGCAGGATGGGGCAGCTGGCTGTGGCTGTGGAGCTGTGCCTGGTGTCCCTCCTCATGCCCTGTGTCGCTGCCTGCACCTTCCCCCAGGAAGGCAGGGGTGGCCCCAGTGCCCTCAGTAACCTTTCTGATTACCTGTGCTCTGTCTGGGCTTGCTAAAGAAAAAATAGATAATTATAAGGTAACGAGTCAGAAGTGGCAAGTAAAGTTATAAACGTGAGTAGTAAAGAAAAAAAAGCCCCTTGTAGGTGTGGAGAAAGGCAAAGCACAGGAAGTAAACGAGGGCTTGTTTTGTTTTAAATTGAAATGAGATTAAATTTTGCCCTGGGGAGCCAAGACAGCAGCGTTGGTATGGAGGAGAGGAGGGATGGCTTGCTCCTCACCTGGGCACCTGAGCTTTTGCTGGAAAGCTGGGGCTGGCAGCAGCCTGTAGAGGAGGCGAGGGACAGACGAGCCCCGGCAGGCAGGGGCAGGCTCCTGCTGCCCAGAAAATGGTTGTTGTAGGTACCGGGATCCTGCTCTTTAGCATTCACACTTTGCAGGGTTCCTGGGGAGATCAGGAAAAGCGTCTCCCAGCTCTAGGGGCTGAGCACCACGATTTGCTGCGGGTCTGGCTGGCCCTGCTGCTGTGCATCCTTTGGTCCAAAAGTTTGCCCTGTTACTACGAAATTGGGGCTGTGCCAGTTTGGGGGATGCTGCTGCTCTCTCAGAGCCTCCTGTAGCAGCGCTTGGCTCCAGAATTTGTTCATGGGAAAAGGCAATGGGACGAGGACAACCCTCCCACGGTGTACTGACTGGGATGTTCCAGCCCTCCACCCTTTTTATTACACTTTCTAACAACTGGCTGGTGTTCCTAGACAGAGGGAAAGGCGCGTTAGAGGCGGAGGGGATGCGTCGGGAGCAGCCCCGGGGCTCGGTGCAGCCGGCGGGCGCAGGTGCCGGGGCGGCTCCGGGACGGGGTCCCCGGCGCGGGGTCGGTGGCCGGAGCCGTGTGCGTGCCGCTGGGGGCACTATGTTCTGTTTGTGTTCCTATTTCTGGGCTGGAAGAACAAACAGGGAAGTGGTTTTTCTGCAGTCTCATTGCAGCTCACAAACAGAGCACATCATTGAGCCGGTGTTGCTCACAGCGTCAGAGGTGACGGCGCGGGGACCGAGCGCGGCGCATCCCTCAGCCTGCGGGGACGCTGGGAGGAGGTGATGACCAAATACTTTCCTTTTTTTTTTTTCTTTTTTTCTTTTTTTTTACTGCAACTTATGCAGGTTTCTGTGCCTGTTCCCTGTGGAAGTGGGGAGCAAAGGCATGTATGGATTTCTCTATTTGCTTGCCACGATTCAGAATGGTTCGTTCTTGGAAACAGTGGAAACAGCCTCTGCACAGGGTGCTGGGATGCCTCTAAAAATCTCCAGATCGCACGTGGAGTTGATGTGCAGAAGAGTTTGCAGGGAGCTGGGAAACATCAGGGGGCTCTCCAGAGCACAGGGCTGGTGGAGGGGGCTGCAGAGAAAGATCTCTGTGCTAGCTGAAGCTGGATGAGGCATTTCGGTTTCGTGTGGATGGCAGCGGGTGCCTGTCCCTGGCAGCGTGCCCAGCTGAGCTCAGGATCTGGGCACAGGCATCTCTGTGTGCCAGCAGTAGTTGCCTTCACCTCTCCCAGGTTGCATGGGCTGGGCAAAATTACATTCCCAAGAGCTCCTCTCCAGCCTTCCCCTGCTGTGAGGCAGGACCAGCCAGCCTGAGGCCATCATCCCCATTTTAACACCAATCCTGGTGCTAATTTGTCCAAGGACATAGTGATTTACATTTGTTTAGGCTGATGAAGGGCCATCATCTTCTAGGTTTAGCATTTATCTGCCTTTCTCAGCTTTGAACAAAGGCAATGCTAAACATGTGTTGGTTTGCAAGCAGTTCAGTTTTTGGTTTCCAGGCATTAGCCAGGGCTATGCCTGTGGATTTGAGTTGCAGACACTTCAGGGGGATGTTCATTTGTTTATAAAAGAAACCCACATCTGTTTCTGTTTGAATTTTTTAAGCAAGCCTACATAGAAACCTTTCACTTGGTTTCTGGCTCTGTAAAAACTAGATTTTGGGCCAAGTTTGACCTAACAGTGACCTTTTCAAAGTATTACAAATTTTTTTGGTATTTGTTTATGACTTTATTAATGATGCCATGTGGGGAATGGGTCAGTTAAAGGTGAAATTAACTTCTAATGTAAACAAAAGATTAATTTTGGAGCAGAGACGATATTTTGTGGGGACTTAAGTTGCTCAGTAGTTCACCAGCTGAATTGCTCCTGAGAGCTTTTGGGAGCTGGAGCTCCAGCCCTGGGAGGGATGTGGGCAGCGAGCCCTCCCCACCCCCCAGCCACCCCCTGCGGGTGCCAAAAGGGTGGTGGGAGCTCAGCCACCATCAGACTTTATAACTCTGGGATACAGATGGGGAAATGGCCCAATTACCCTTCTACAGTAAATTCCTCTCTTAAGTGCCATGCGGTTTACTACTGTTTGGCTGCTCGAGATGAGTCCCTCAGAAAGCAGCATCTTCTTAGCACGGTCTGCAGTGTAACAATTTTCTGGAATGTCCTGGTTTTGGCCAGAACTTTTGCTCCTTTCAGGCACACAGTGTGCCATGCCCTGCCCAGCCTTTCAGTGCTGCTGTTCAGAGATGCCTGCACTTTGCTCAAGCCAGAATTTCATTCACAAATTTAATGCAGTTTGGTTTGGAGGATGCTGTCTTGCATCCTGCCAAACAGTGGCAAAATGATTTACTGAAGTACAGACGCTATTTTTACCTGCAATGTGAGCCACTTCTGTATGTGAATATCAATTCATCTTGTTACGTAGTGAGTGTGTTAATTCTGTAGGCAGCTGTAGGACAGCAGCAGGGTCCAGGCACCAAGTTCAGTGAGAGGGATGATCAGTGCATCTCCTCATACGTATCAGCCAAAAGCAGTGCCAGCCTCCTGCTACCTGAGCATTGATTGCAAACCTTTTTCCCTGCCTTGGAAGGAGAGTGATGTCAGTGATGCTGCCTTGCTGTAAAAGCAAAGATGGGAAACCTGGGAAATCTCACTGGCTATCAGTAGCATTCCTTTGCTTCACCTCAGGTGTTCTTTTCCCTCCTCTTGGCTTTGGTTTATTTAATCTCTGTGATTAGGAGCTCCAGAATCAATAAAAGCCTTGCTCTTTGTGCTCCAAATGTCTGTTTGTCACTTCAGACCAGTAGGAACCAGTTTAGAAGGTTGAGGTAGGATTTTCACTAAAAGTAAGTCAGCTGCAGTTAGAGCTATCTTCTATTTCATTTCCCCCAAGCAAAATCTAATGGCTATTTGGAACAAGGCTGGTTTAATAACATCTGTTTCCCCTTGAATCACCAGGGGAAAAGTATTGATATTGCCATATTCTTAGGGAGTGTTTTAAGTCACATTTTGACAGGGCAATGCCTTACTACAACACTGATAGTTAAAATGTTTAGGATATTTTGTAGTATTTTCCTTTATAATGCTGTGATAGCACATATATTGTAAAATACAGCTATTACAAGGTTTTTATATGCTTATGTGGAACATTTCTTGATGTTTGGGGGAAAATGCCATGCTCTAGTTTGCTATCCCAGTCTGTACCTGCTGCAACCAAACCACACAAACCCAGTGTTTCATTATCATTCCCACTTATCATTTGTGGAAGCAGTAGTGGGTATAACATTTGAACACATTCAGACTCTTCGAAAATATCTCAGAAAGTACTAGGAAGATTTCAATGAGTTAAGACTGTTTCCTGTGGATGTATGTTGACAGCTATCCAACTAGCCTGTTGGATAGTTGTCTGGTGCACAGGTAGCCCTTTCCATCCAGAGCTGCCCAAGCCCTCTATTTGGAGCCACGTTGATCAACCACCAGCCACAATGGTAAAGTTTGGATTTTCAGAAGTTAAAATACCTTTCTTCTTTTTTTTTTCCTGAAGCACCTACTTTGAGTTCCGAGCGCTTGGCTCCCAAGGGGTGAGTTCAGGAGAAGCTGCTGATTTCGGGCACTCCTGTGGCTTGTTCAAAGTCTCAAAGCAAATCAGCTGAGCTTGAAAGGGGTCTCCTCATCAGTGCAGTGGTACCTGCTGCTGTGACTGCAGCTCTGAGGGGATGGAGCAGTCAGGGCAGCTGAGCAGAAGCCACTCACCCACCCCTGGGAGCTCTGGTGCCAGCTCCGGGCAGCGCACAGTGATGGGAGGTGCTTCCTGTGTGACAGATACTCCCGAGGTATTAAAAGAAGTAGATAGGGCTGAATGGGAAGATGAGTCAGAGGGTAAAACCCCAGGCTTGTGGTACACAGGGGTTCTCTTCAGCTCCGGGATGCTTGTACTTCCCCCTGCAGACATACCGAGAGTGTGCAGTTTCCATTCTTCTGTCTTCACTCTTCGCTTTGCAGCTGGGACAGGTGGTTCCCAGAACATCTTTTCTCCCATCCAACAGCACTGTGGTCCCTTGAGGGCATTCTCTGGTCCTGTTGGAGCTTCCTCCCTTGGCAGTGCTCTTGCAGAGGATGAGACATTTGGATGCAAATCCTGCACAGACAAATTTCCATGCAAACTGAGTGATCCAGATGCACCCACTGTAACTACTGGGGGTGGGAATAGATGGTAGAAAGACAATTAAAGTTTTTTTTAAAAATCCATGAGAATTGTTTTCTTGCATTTTTTTCAGCCTCTGGGTAGTTGTCTGTCCTGAGGATCAGGACTGACTGGTGCTGGGGTAGGAGGGTGTGCAGATACTCAGATAGCACTGCTTTGGTGCTGAGATGAGTTTTCTGGACATGAAGTGTAATGTTCCATTTCTTTTGTTACAGATGGAAGAAAAACGACGCAAGTACTCCATCAGCAGTGATAACTCGGACACCACTGACAGTAAGACCTTTAATTCAAAGCTTTGAACAAGATTCACCTCCAGCAGTCAAAATGCTTGAATAATTACTTTACAAAGAGTGGAGGAAACTGCATCTACTGGGAAGTCTGCACAATGAATAGTGTGCAGGGCTGGGTTTGTCAGAAGTGCAGCAACAAGCTGATATCAATTTATTTAAACACTTGGCTGTGGCTCCTCTTAACTGATGAGAGTGTCTCCCTCGTGTGAGGAGTCTGGGCGAGGAGAGCTGCTGATTGCAGATCTGCTAACGAAGCAGCAAACACCCTTTGTAGATGAGTTGTCCTTTCCTGTGAGCTGCAGCCTGAGACTAGTTTGCTCTTGATTTGGGTTGTACCAGGGGAAAGGGAAGTTTTTACTGGAGTCAGAGTAAAACTGGAGCCGCATTGTTCCCTTCTTGCAAACTGAAGAGTGATGCGGGAAAAGGGATAAGGCTCAAGCCAGCAAAACCTGCAAGCCCACGCTTGCTTTTCAGCATCTACCTCACTTCATCCTCATTCAGGAAGGCACAGAAGCATGTGTTCAACAATAAACATGTGCAAATGTGCTGAATTTTGGCTATAAATAGAGCACTCTCCTCTCCCACTTATTCCAGGGTTTCACCCGCTGCAGACATACCGCAGTGCCTCGGTGTTCAGTACCCTCAAGGCACCAGCCTAATCCCTTGTCTGGACTCTGGAGTTTCTTACTAGTTGCTCTTGGTTTCTTACAAATGTCACAGTAATTTCATCTGGGCCGTGCTGGGAATTTGCTCTCCACACTTTACAGGATCTGGCTGCTGGATATCCGAGAACGAAAGGGACTTTACTAAAGACACTAAACTTCTGGGCTTTTTCCTAACAGGATGATGGAGAGATTACAGGGGGTTATGGAAAGGCTGATCTTGCTGGGTTTGGCTGCTGTTCCCACAGCTTTAGCCAAAAATACTGTCAGTGTGAGTGGAGTTTGCACCACGGGAACCTGCTGTTGGCTGCCAGCGGGGACCCCCATCCTGCTGGAGCCCAGGGGGCCTGGGGGCTGAGCTGTGCCTACAGAAAGTGTTTCAGGCTCTGTCAACACCCTTGCTTCTCGTAAAATGAAACATCTCTATCTCAGAAAAGGGTTTGTTTTGGAAGCCTTGCTCCAAACTTCCCGTCTCCTAATCCCCAGATGCTCAAAGGCTTACGGAGCCGAGCTGTGCTCGCTGGCTTCGCTGCCTTTCGGGGGTAAGGCATCTTTAATCATGGTATTAAACAACATGGCCTTATCTCTGTGGGGCTTGGATATTTATGCTGCAGGTGATATCTAAGCTTTTGACAAATGCTCTCCTGCAGGATAGCTGTAAACAGAGTGGTGACCTTCTTTTTCATGCCTCTGCCAGGAAAGGGTAGTTGTGGTGTGTTTTCCAAGCCTGTATAGCTGTAGCATCACATTTTAGCTTGAGAAGAGGGGGCAAGGTGGAAATTAGTGCTGATCTCTCTATGAAAGCTGTGAGCTGCTGCTGCTGCACTCCTTGGAGCAGCTTGCTGAGTAAAGCAGAGTGTCCATGGGGCTGCAGTATAGGATGTCTGCTCTGGGCTTTGTCTACACAGTCCTGTAGTGTTCTGAAGTGTTATAAAGGATTTCATTTGTATGGAACCCTCTTTAATAACATCTGGCCTGCAACTTCAAAAAACAAGCTGTCTTTTGGGAACAGGTGATGCCCCCACATTTGGCCTTCATTTTGTGAAGTACAAGAAAGTGCACTGCAAGTAAAGAATGCAGGTCGAGCTGGCGCCTCTTCCCTGCCAGGAAAAGTAAGCATGTGAAATTTACCTGGGCTCAGCTGCCTGAGCTGCTGGAAGAACAGTTTCCCACTGCAGTGGTACCACAGCCTATCCCCTGAGTAAGCTCAGCTCCTGGCTCCACAGTGTTTGGATGTTGCTTATGTACACAGTAGTGTTTCCTCCTATTTAGCCCTCCAAGGATAATATCAGTGTTAAATAGGCCTATTGGTAGTTATTTTGTTGCAACCTGACAGAAACATTTTTATATACTGGAATATGGAGGGGTCCTCCTATACAGAAGACTGAACTGTCATCATTATTATACAGAAATTCCAATGATCAGTTGTTATTTATTATTAACAAATACAGTCTTAGAGTTAAGTGATAATGATACAGATGGGTTGGAAATAAAGATCAGTAGTATGTGGTTCCAGCACATTTCAGGCTTTAGCTACCCTTCCCTTTCAGGGGTGGCAGCAGTGGTGATGATACTGCACAAAAAAAAAGTCATGTGAAGGTGTTATTCCATCTTAGTGCTGACCCAAAGTGTTGGCTGGAGCAGTGGGCTGGTGAGGTCAGGAAAAGCTTTGGCTCTTCCCCAGGTAACCTGTCTCTGTTGCCTTGTTGCAGGTCACACCACATCCACCTCCAGATGCTCCAAAATTCCGAATACCAAATCCCCCTGGTCACGGCAGAAGGAGAAGAAGCCTTCTGAGGTACGTGGGCTTTTAGGCTTTTCCCAAAGGAGAGTTTCCCATGGGATTGCACTTGCCCAGAAGAGGAAACCAGCGTGCCCATGGCTTCTGTGGCAGTGGGTGCCAGGACAGGGTATCCCCAAGGAGGCAGAGCCCGTGCTGCAGAGCCACCACTCCCAACAGCTGTGTCAGCCCCAGCTCCCCAGGGAGGCAGCTGATGGGGACACACAGTGAGCATCTCTGCTGAGGGCTGGGGGTCCTTGTGCCCAAACCCACCAGTGGGGGTCCTTGTGCCCACTCCATCCCTGCTGAGGCAAGAGAAGTGAAGTGTGATGGGACTGGGAGGTCCCACAGTGCTGGGGTGGCTGCATACCAAGATTCCCTGGTTTGGGTGCCCTCCTGGGTGCCCTGTTTTTATCGGCACAGGTCACAGCCCTGGTGGCAGGGGAGGGTGGTGTGGAGACTCCTCCCCATGCACAAGTGGGAGGCGTGGAGAGCTGTGAAATGAGAGAAGCACAGCTGAGTTGCAGGTTGTGCTGTGTTGGTTTCCCCCTGTCACGGGGCTCAGGGACAGAGCTGAGGCCATCAGTGTGACCTTGCTGCAGGGTTTCCCTCGCTGGTGTGGGCAGTGCTGCCATTCTGGGGCCACTGCCCACTTCACCTGCTGGCTCTGGAGGGCACGGTCTGGGCCTTGGGTGGGAGGAGCTGTTTGTCCCCAGGACTGTTGGAAGGGGTGGTGCTGTGTCCTGTTTTCCTTTTGTGCCTGGGATACATTTCCACTGGCCATGGAAACTATACCAGGCATGAGCTGCTGTTGTAGCAACCGCGGTGTTTGGCAGTGGTCATCTTCATTTCAGCAGCAGCGTGAGCAAAGCCAGAGGGACATTGTTCTCACATTCCCTTCCCTCTGGACTGGGGTCTGGAGTCAAACAGTGCTAAGTTTAGCAGCAGATGAAGCTGGCATGGCTCATGTGAACTCCCCATTTCACCTCTCCTGACGCTGTGGCCTGGTGAGCACAAACCTCTGTGACATCCTCCTTTTGCATCAAGCTGAGTAGAGATTTTGAGGTTTTCCTGTGGTCACTGCCTGAATTACAGCTGCACTTGGTTCTTGCTGCTCTGATAGGTTTACATTGTAATATCTGTGTTGGCAAAGGACACAGACTGAAAGAGTTGAAGTTATTTGTGCCTTGGATGAAGAGAGGGACTGGAAAGCTGCTACTACCAGCTGAGTTAGTTGGAAATAGTCCAGAGAGCAAGAACCAGGGGTGCAGATGTCACTGGCTGCTAACAAGGCTGTTGGAAAATTGAATATTAGCACTGGTAATGTTGGGTTTTGGTTATAGATGTGTCTCTCAGTGTGGGTGTGGGGGAGATTTCTGTGAGCTGAATCCTCCTTTGGAAAGTGAAGCATTTGGGGCATCTCCTCCTCCTGTGGCACTGTTACCCCTCTCTGAAATGACTGCCCATCCCTGTGCCTGATGTGTCCATAAAGGCCTTGGGTGAGCCCTTTAGGTGCTGTCAGGAGTCCCTGCCACAGAGATGCCTCATGTTAGATGTGAGAAGATGTGACTCATGTCACAACAGTGTCATAGATGCCACCCTGCTGCTGCTCAGTAAAATACTTCTCCAAGAGTTGGGACATCATTCTGCCTCACTGGTGCAGAGACATTTTTGTCTTTAATAGGAGTTAGTTTAATCAGCCATCTAGGATTTTACCTGGCTGCTACTGAATATAAGTCCAGGATTCCAAGTGAAAATGCTTCTGGACTTGATGAAGTGTGGTAAGAGCTGGATCCAAGTTGCTGCTCTGCAACAGCTAGAGTGAAAACTAGATATTAGTCCATGGCACCTGGGGAGACATCAGATGCCTGCAGAGGGCTCCTCCCTCTGCTTTCTGCTCCATTATCCCCTGAGGAGGGCTCTCAATGAAATGTAGCTGTGGAACAGATAAAGTGGAGCAAAAGCTGAGCAGTGGCCAGCTCAGCAGCAGTTGGGACAGAAAGTGAACCTCTGTGGCTTATGTGAACTGAGACTCTAGGGGAATTTGGGGAGGCCATGTGTGATTACTCAAGCTGGAGTTTGGCCAGGATGCTCACGCTGACAAACCATCTTTTACAGAAGCCTGGTGGGCACACGAGCAGATGGAGCAGTGCAGATCTCAGCTGTGCTCCCCTCACTGTGCATTGCCCCTGCATTGCTGGTGTCCAGGTCTGCTGGAAACCAGCACCAGCTGGAACTCAGGGGTCAGGACATTGTTGGAGGTGGATAGAGTATCACCCCAAGACTTGCAGCAGTGCAGGGTGGTGGTTTGGAGATCACTCCAGTATGAATTTCCTCTCCAACAGCATCTTCTAAACCTTTCCATCAGTGACCCAGCTTCTGCTCTTCCTGTGAGCACCCATGAATGTGTCTGGTCCAAGCACTGTGGGGTTTGGCACATCCTCCCAGGAGCCCTGGGGGATTTCAGGCATAGACTGTGACAGGCATCATGTCCTGTTGGAGCAAGTACTGAGGAAACCTAAAACACAAACTACACCGCTATCAAACGACTTCACATGAAATAGTGAATCACCTTTTCTTTTGTCCATCCTGCTGAGGATGGATGTTGATCTCATCATCCCTGACAGATGGAAACCACAGGATAATAATAGGGAGAGAAGGATGAGTGCATTAGCAGATATTGAACCCCCAGCCATTTTGGGTGGACACATCTTTTCAAACCATAACTCAGACTCCAGATTTACACATTGTAGCTTTATCAAGAGCTGCAGTGGGTGCAGGTGTCTCCTGAGGGATGGCCATGCTGGAGGATGGGCTGGGAAATGGCATTCGTGTGTGTATGGACCCACCAACCTGTCCTGCCCTTCTCCAAGTCATGTCCCCACTTCTCTGGGAGCTGCTGTCCCAGAGACACAGGCATTCCTCCTGACAACCCGGGCAGCAGATAAATCAAAAGCATTAGTGTTACATAGTTATTACTCAGGTCAGGGGGTGATGTTTATTATGAAAGACTCTGTGAGAAGGGATTAACTATACACATTAAAAACCATCGGATACAAGGCATCTGGAAAAACAAGCTTCTTAACATGGAAAAGTACTGAGCTGTTTGTAAACATCCGCAAAGGGGCCATTGCCAGGGAGGGTGATTATATTTATCTGTGCCTGTCACGGGGCTCTGCCCGGGCTCTTTCCTGACTGTCCCAGGCACCAGGCCTCTCTCTTGGCTCTCTCCCTCGCAGAGGTGACAGTTGTCCTTCCCTGCCCCTTGCCTGGGCAGCAGAGCCTTCAAGGCTAAAGCCTGATGCTGGTGGTGCCCTGGGCATGGCTCTGCTGCTCTGCTCTGCCTGAAGGCAGGGGATGAACGTGGGCAGCTGCCAACAGCTTCGTGCATCTGCAGTGATAGCAGTACCAATCTGGTGATTTTAATTAATCTCATTAGTGCTCGTTTGTCTCTTAACTTGTCTGCAAATGGAGCGTGGTGGCTGGTACCCATCTCCCCGGGTTCCTGCAAGGAGCTGCTGGTGGTGCTCCCCACCCTGGGAGCTGGAAGGAGGGGGTGCTCACTCAGGTTATCCCTGCCATGGATCTGAATCTGCAGCAGGGAGTAACACATGCCTGAAGCAGGGATTTCTGCTTCTGTTAGTGGCACATCAGTGCAATCCTGCCCCCGGCTGTAGAGCTGCTGGGGATGTGAGCACGAGCCTCGCTGGTTTGACTGCAGTCTTCAAGCCTCTCTCCTGTTCCTGACAGGGAACAGTTGTCAGTGTCTAAGGAGAGACTCTAAGAACAAGGCAAGTGTGTAGTGATAGTCTCTGGTTCTATCTGCCAGATCCCAGCCATCAGCAGCCCAGGGACTCCCTCGGATGCTGCCTCTGAGTCACTGCCTTAGCTGCTGTGTTAGTCATTACCTCCAGAGCTGTTTGAGATCCACAGTGCTCACCTGCACCGCTGGAATATATTTTGGAGGGACAAAAGCCTGCTTTTTTTGCAGAACACCTGCTGCCAGCCGTGCAGCCGTCCTTTCTCAGCTGAAGAGCCCTGAGCAGTCTGGGTTGTGCCGAGCAGGTGCTGCTCATCCCACAGGACATCCTCGCTGCCCTTCTCCCTCACTCCACCCTCACACCTTCGGGAGGAGAGGGGACTGCAGCTGCAAGCAGCGCTCAGGATGAAGGGGAAACCACAAATTTATACAATTTACATTATTTTCTGCCTGCCTTGTTTAGATATTACTTCCGTGTTTTGAAAGGCGCCTTTTTATATCTCTTTACAAGGATATAACTCTTTTCCCTTCTAAAAAGTAATTGTTACTGCATTGGATCATGTTTTTTTTCCTCCTGCATTAGGTATATAATGACCCAGTGCAGTGTGAATTTAGTTCCTGTACTCTGCTCTGCTTGGAGAAGAGCTTTAATGGATGTGGCCAAGCAAGACTGGACATGCTTTTATGGGGCTGGATGGGGAGAAAATCCCTCTCTGTTGAAAGGTTTGACTGCAGTTTGGCTTTGTCAGTTTTCCCTTGCCAGCATGGGGATAGCAGATTAAAACCATTGTCTTCTGAATGCTGAGAAGGGCTGGACAAAAATGCTTCTCGTTCCTATTTTGAGTTCTGTTGTTCATTGAATCTTTAACATCCAGCATTTCAAGAGGAAACAAGACTAGATGAAGAGATAGGAGGCTGGCTCCCCAAATGGACATGGGAGTTCAGGATTTCTTCCCCCACAGGCAGATAATATCTCCTTGCAAACACACTTCTGGCATTGCCGCATTTCAAAATCTTGCTACCGAGTATCAACTCTCTTCTCATTTTGGAAAGGGTTGGAAAAATGTGGTAGAGCAGCAGGGATGTAGGACTGGAGGTGCAGAGGGGAGTGGGGTGGGGCAGCCAGGGCTGTACTGACAGAGGTGCCATCTCAAGCTGATATCAAGACAGTTTGTACAACCAAAACCTATTCTCAGGGCTCCCATTGTTCCCGTTGTTTTCCCTTTCTCTAAAAATCCTTGTGACTCATGAGCTATAACAAACAATTTTATGCTTGAGAGAGTGAAGGGCTAAGAGAGCTGGCTGGCAGTGAGGGGGGAGTCCTGCTCATGAGGCAGCTGGAGACTTCCCTGGTCCCAGTGTGGATGGAGGAAGGTGGTTATGGCTGGGGCTGTGCAGGAGTTGCTGCCAGGACTGCAGTCAGGGAGGGAAAAAGGAGTGTTGAGCCAAAGCCTGAAGAAAGCCTGTTATCTCAATGTCAGAAGCAGTCCCACACCCTGCCTGCAGTGACCTGCTTGGGAGCAGTGCTCGGAGCACCCACCACCCCTGCCTGCCGTGGAGGGGTCATCACTGTGACATTCCACATGGCTGCTGGGGGTGAGACACCAGGGGGGATTACAGTTCTGCTGGGTGCTGGAGGGAGTGAATTCAAAGGTGAGATCTCGGATGCAGGCTGTGGCCATCCCCTCTCACCTCTCCTGCCCACCCTCACCCTGGTGAGCGCTGTTTTCTGCACTCACTTCATTTTGGGCTTCTCTTACGTTGCGTACTGCTTTGCAGTGTGGAGTGCTTTGGAGAGAATTCTTTTTGCTAAAACTTTTTAGGGACAGATGTTATTGTGTATTTAAAAAATGGCATCCCATCCTGGGATTTGAAGGAGGAGGGACTGAGCTTATTCCTCTGCCCCAAGAGCAAGGTCTGAACGCTCCCAAGTCAGCTGGGCGCAGATGCAGGGGAAGCCGTGTAACACAATTCCTGCCAGCTCAGGAAGCCTGGTGTGCAGCCTGGTGTGCAGGGACCCAGCCTGCTGGAGCCCATCTGTGTTGGGCTGAGCTGCCTGGTCCCTCTGGAGCTGTTTTCTCCCGGGCTGGCTTGCAGCAGGCGCCTGGAGCCGGGCAGCCGTGCCGGGGGATGCCGAGGCCGTGCCGGGCGCGCTCGGCTGCGCCGGATCCGGCACAGCAGTCCCCGGGCTGGCTGCTGCTTTAAAAGCTAATTAAACCCAGTGCTAGACGAGTGTTTCTTTTCATTTCGATTTAAAGCCCAAAACAGATCCGGCTCTTTGGCTCTCGCCCAGCAGCTGGTTTCGTACCAGAGGAAAGTCATTCCTGCGGGAGCAGAGGTTGGTGGTTTCGGGTGGGTTGTTTGGGGCAAAGGGGGCATTTGGCAGGCTCAGACCTGCAGTCACTGGAAAAGCCAAGTCCTTGACAGAGCACATGGAGTGGGAGCTGAATGGCAGGGAGATTGCTGGCCACTTCATTAAGGGGTTTGTGAGTGAATCACAGAGCCTGGAAATGGATGTGAGAATTGCATGGAAAGGTGGTGGAGAGGCTCTCAGAGGGGCTGGGTGATGATGAGGCAGAGAAGGAGGAGAGTGCTGGAAAGCAGCACAGCCTGGGAGTCCTTAGCCAAGGGAGGGATGGGGAGCAGCATTTCTGATGCCTCATGGCATGTCCATCGTCCTTCTGTTGTGGTGAGGCACTGTGTGCCTTGGCATCTCCCAGGGTATGTGTTTTTCTCTGAGGCTGTGCAGCTGTTGGACAAATTGATGCTGGTCCATGGAGAGCTCCCAGAGATGCCTCACAGGTGTCACAGGGAGAGGATGCAGGGCTGTGTTCAGTGGGAGAAGCAGCAGATCCTCACCAAGGTGGAGCAGCTGGTGTAAAAGGTGCCAGGGGCTCCAGGAGGAGCCAAATCCAGCCCCTGCCTTGCAGGTTTCTGCCATACCTGCAGGAGCATTCTTCCAATGCAAGGCTGGATCCAAGTGACACACTGGGATGGGAACATCAGAGGATGTTATATTTAATTAGCTCAGGGTTTGTTTGGGTTTTTTTTTTGAGACATAAAGGCAACACAGCTTTTGCTTCAAAATAGCAAATGACAGAAATTACAAAAGTATTGATGTATTGTTGGGGAGCACCGTGGCTGTGGTGTCCCTGTGACTTCTCATGTTACTGGACTGCCAGGACTGGCTCTGCTGGTGTGTCAGTGCAACACCACAAACTGGTGGGCAGCAAGGATGGGGAGGTCCTAGGGGTAGCCCAGGTTTGCCTGGCCTGTGAGATACAAGGGAGATTAAGGTTTTTCCCACGTTCCTTTGTTTGCCTGGAGTCTGAGACTGCACAACCACACCAACCTGGTGTGGACTCCATGTCCATTTCCTTTGGAAATATGAAGGAAAAAACATCTTGGGATTTTGAAATTTCATGTTCTTTTTCCCCATCTTTAAAGCTGACAGTAACAAAGGGAGAGGCTGGCCCTGGGCACTGCTGTGATGCATCTCTGAGCATCACTAAACCTCTGTGAGGTTCCTGAGCAAGCAGAGGTAATAAAGGAACGTCTTGGTTTGGCCTTCCCCATTGCTGGCAGATCGATAGGCAATAACTGAGATCCCATTCAGGGCTGAAAGGAAGGACAGAGCCTGGCCAGGGCTGTGGTGGTGCAGGGCAGCAGACAATCTGTCAGCTCCCACGGCCGGGGAGAAACAGTAAACACTCCTATTGAGGGAAAATTGCTTGTTTTCTGGTACCCAACTTTCTCTTCATCGCCAGGTCCTTGGTTCATCAGTGCCCAATTTATCCTTTATTTGGTTTTCATAAATAATTCAGAAGAGTTTGAGTAGAATAATTGAGTCTTTTCCCAACCCTAATCCCAGACAATTCAAAACAAAAAGACATTTAGATTACAATTTGAGCGTATTAGCTGTTGGGAGATTTCCAGACAACTGATCTGCTTTCCTTTACAATTTCTGTGCTGTTCTATCATTTCTAAAGTGTTCTGCTTTGATAGTTAATAATTTGAGCATATCCAGTCCTTCATGAAAAGACAGAGGCGTCGCTGTGATAAAGTGCGGGCGCGCGTGCTGCCGTCGGATGGGTGAGCTTATCTGTTTTCCAAGAAGGACTAAATAAATGAAGTAGTGAGATTGCAAATCCAGCCTGCGATGTGCCTTATCTTCAGGGAAATAGATACAATCGTGCTTATTTGGCTTAAAATTAAAACTAAGCTTCTCTTCTGATGCGAGCTGAAAGGCCAGAAGGGATGAATTTGGGGAAGACTTAATGCAGGAAACCACGGGCTTGGGATCTGCATCTTGCAGAGGGGAGAAATTATACCAAGGGCTGGTCCCATTGCTGTGCAGGCTCCTCCAGCTCCCTTTTCATCAGTAGGAGGAGGGTGATGGGCCAGGATTTTGACACTGTTCCATGGATGCCCTGGTGTTACCCGAAGAGACAGGGCTTGTCACCTCACTGCTGTCACCTGGTGCTGACCTAGCAAAAGAAAGTGGTGATTCTTGCTTGGGGTAAGAGTCTGGGAAGGCCACAGCTGCTGTGAGTGCCCAGAGGCCTCAGGGCAGGGTGATGACATGGCTGGACCCTCCCAATGGTTGTCCTGCAAAGGGCAGCCCCATGGTCTCCACTGCTCTGGAGCTGGCTGCTGGGTCTGTGCACTGAGGTGGGAGCAGGAGCATGCTGCCATCCTGCCCTGCACTGCCAGCCCTGCCCTGAGCAGCTTCCTGGCAGAACTGGCTGTATTTGCCGGCATGAAAGAAGAGTGCAATGCTCCTGCACCCCACAGCATCAAAGGAGGTGCCCTCAGGAGGCACCTGAGCTGGAGGGTACTCACATGTCAGCAGGATCCAGTCCAGGTCATTCAGAAAAGCTTTTGGGTGCCCTGCACCTTTGGAAATCATTCCTGCTTGTCCTTGCCCACAGATCCCTAGGGCACATGTCTTCAGTATTTTCTGTAACAGTATTGTGCTGTTGCCAGAGGAAGGTTAGATTGAATATTAGGAAGAAGTTTTTCACTGAAAGGGTGGTTAAGCACTGCCACAGGCTGCCAGGGCAGTGGTGGAATCACCATCCCTGGAGGGAATTAAAAAGATGTGGATGTGGCTCTTGGGGACATGGTTTGGTGCTGAGCTTGGCAGTGCTGGGCTGACAGTTGGACTTGATGACCTTGTAGGGCTTTTTTAAATGATTCTGTGCTTCAGTGATTGTATGGTGCTGGTGGCCAGAGCAGGGGAATGGCACTGACCCCCATGGTGGCCTCAGCCCCGTGTGGTTCAGGCACAGGGGAGCATTCAGCCACCCAAGCCAAGAGCTCTGAGGTGTGAGGGATTGCTCAGGTTTGTGCTGTCCTCATTGGAGCTGGGCTCTGAGACTGGGTTAAGGAGATGCTGTTGACCCAGGCTGTGACCTGTCAGCACAGGGCTGTCAGGAGCAGGGTGCATTTCTACCCTTTGTTGTAGAAAACACTCTACAGTGGGATTCCTGCTTGGATCACAGACCCACACTGCTGGAGGGACTGTGATATCTCACATATCCCTTCTCATGTTTAATTAATGCCTCTCTTAATATTTTTTTTAATTTCCCACACTGGCAGTGTGTTAAAAGGTTACTGTGGTGTTTGTAAGCATGTGTTAACACAGAGAGGCTTAAAGGACCCTGATCTTTCCCAAACTGAGATGACTGTAATATATAGGCTGTTAATTATGTTTATTGAAGGGTGTGCCAAGACTGTGTCTGACCAGCTCAAATCAGGTTTATATGGACATAGTTAAAAATGTCTCCAAACAGCTGCATCAGGAGGAGAGTACAGTGAAATTCAGAGGTCCCAGCATAGCAAAGGTTGTTTATATATTGTATTGAACTCTAATTGGGTTAGCAGCTGAGGCTCTGAGGATTAAACAAACTGACCTAAATACTGGTCTCAGTGGTCTTACTTAATGTCTAGTTTCCTGCATTTCAGTCGATTTGGGTTCCCAAATACTCTCCAAAGTGTGTTATCTTTGTGTCAAAAAATGTAAAACTATACTGTGTTGTTTCTTGTGATTCTGACAAAGCAATTCTCATTTGGAGAACAGACTGTGAAGAGATTAAACAATATCCAAAGAAAACACCTGATCCATCCCAGCCTTGTGGAAGGAATGCAGAAGTAGCAGGGATGGAGCGAGATGGTGTCCAGGCAGGATTGCTGGCACTGGCAGTTATTATTCCAGCTAATAGCAGATGGTAGAGAGGAGAAATCATCCATTTTCATTTACAATTTATTTTTATGCTGCAAGAGGCAGGATTGCTCGAGTCGTTGCTGTCAGGCAGCCCTCTGGAAGGAAAACCTTACTTACCATGAGGGATATTTTTAGAATGAGATTCTCATCCTTGTATATTGGGAGAAGATGCTGCAGGGCCACGAGTGAGATGGAAAATGAGCCCATTCACTCACTGAAGGACTGGAGGATTTTCCACCAGGAGGGGACCAGTGTTGATCTCACAAGGGGTTTATTGAGTCAGGAGAAATCTGTGTTTGTGGATATGTAAGCAGCACCTCGATCACATTTTAGCTGGATAATTTCTGTCTTAAGCTTTTGTCTGTCCCTGCTCAGGACAGTGAGGTGATGTGATGGAGACATGGAGGTGCTTGGGGCAGTGAAGTGACCTGAAGGGGACACAGAGGTGCTCAGGATGGTGAAGTGACGTGAGGAGGATGTGAAGGTGCTTGGGACAAAGTGGCTCTGTGTTTCCCACATCTTTATTCAAGACAAGAACGGCATTTTCTTGTGGCCTGTGAAGGCCAAATGTGGAGAAGCCCATCCCTGTACATCCCTTGGCATTTGTGTGGCTGTGCTGAAACCATCAATCCCCTGAGATAAAGCAGCCTGTTTCTTCAGTTAAAAACTAATTTTTGGTCTGCATCTTGTCCAAGCTCACACCCTGTGTCTGGATTTCCTGACTGCCCAGTGTGGGGGCCTTGAAGGGGTTGCAGCTGCAGGGCTTGGGCTCTTGGCACTGCCTGGCTGGAGGGGAGTCCCTGCCTGTTGCCATGTTCTCCTGCCCAAAACCTCCAGGAGAACATGTCCCTGCCATGTTCTCCTGCCCAAAACCTCCAGGAGAACATGTCCCTGCCATGTTCTCCTGCCCAAAACCTCCAGGAGAACATGTCCCTGCCATGTTCTCCTGCCCAAAACCTCCAGAGGAACATGTCCCTGCCATGTTCTCCTGCCCAAGACTTGCCCTGCAGGGGCTTAATTTGACACGCTGAAGTTGGTGATGCAGACACCCCCTGTGCTGCCCCTGGGGGCAGTTTCCCAAGGACTCCTCCCTGGGCAGGTGTCCCCAGCCTGTCTGGGCTCTGCACTCAGGCTGGGCTTTCTCCCGGTGCAGGTTTTCCGGACGGATCTGATAACAGCCATGAAGATCCCTGACTCCTTCCAGCTGAGTCCTGACGAGTACTACGTTCTGGCTGATCCTTGGAGGCAGGAGTGGGAGAAGGGTGTCCAGGTGCCAGCAAGTGCCGAGGCCATCCCTGAACCTGTGGTCAGGTAAGTCAGTGGGGTCTCCTCCATCTGCTTCTGTCCATGGGGAACCTGGTCCTGGTTGGGGACCTGGTCCTGTGCCTGGTCCCCTCTGCCTTGGTGGGGTGCACACCATCTGGGAGAGCACACAGAGGTGATGCTCGGGCTCCTGGCCTTGCACAGGGACCTCCCACACATCCTGAAAAATCCCTCTCATGTGCATGGCTTTTTTTGGGCAGTGGCCAGCTGGGACAGCTCCTTGTTTGCTCTTGGTCAGGAAATTTTAAAAAAGATCTGATAAAATCGAAGGAGCAATAAAAAAAATAACAACAGCAAACCACGCAGAATGCCAGCCTCTGCCTGGCTGCTTGATGCTTCTCTGCCTAGGAGCACGTGGTTGTACCACTGGTATTTCACGGCAGGGGAGCAGGAGTTGGCCCTTAAATTAAAAACTTCCCTCTTTACCATGTTTGTGCAGATTGGAGACGTGCTGGGCATGCTGAGATTCAGGGCTTGGGAAAAGGAGCCCAGCAAACACAGAAGCATCTCCCAAGACCTTGTAGAGAAGACGTCTGTCAGCAGAGATCAGGGGCTCATTAGCTATTTTAAAATAGGGAACTGAGTTTTAAAATAGACACTTAAACAGCTGCTCAGGCGAGATGGAAACATGGGGGAGCTGCTACTCCCTTGACGTGTGTGGGGGATTATCCCAGGGCAGTGGCCAAAGCTGTGGGGGAAACGTTGGTGCTGCCAGTGGGGGGAATGGAAAAGCTGGGAAGGGACCCCTGAACCTGCAGGGTTGGATCTGAAAACTTGCAGGATCAGACCCCAAACTCCCTACAGGGTTTACAGGAGCTTTGCATCTCTGGTGTGTTCCCTTTGTGACGTGTGGCACCGTGTGTGCATCCTGCAGGAACGCTGGTGCAGCGTCGTGCCAGGGTGATGCTGGGGCTGCTCGTGGCACTGGGGTGCCTGCTGGGGGATGTGTTTTGCCAAGGGATTTGGGCACAGAGCAAAGGCTGGTGGAGGCTTCGCTTGTCCCACAGCAACAGCAGCTGCTGCTGCTGCAGCTGCCGACCCCGCTGCTGAAATAAACTTTTGTGTACGCTCCCCTTCCTCCCCCGGGGAAAACAGAGAAAGAAATGAAACTTTAATGAGTCTGAACACATCAAAAGGGAAGTTGTAAAGGGGGCTGTTGAGTTGATTTAATCCTTGGGAAAAAAAAAAAAAAAAAATGCAACCAAAAAAAAAGAGAAGGAAAAAAAAAGCCTGTGTGTGAAATATCTTTTTTTAGTTGTCTTTGATAGCTAACCGCAGTCTGGCCTCGCCAGTGCTCTGCTCCCCAGCTGAGGGCTCGTGCCGGGGCTATTTCCAGCTGAAAAGTGATAGCTTGGCACTGCCTGGGCTGGCAGTGCCCGTGTAGAGCCAGGAGTGCTGCTTCCCAGCAGTGGGATTTGGCATCCCACACCTCACAGCCAGGGCCTTCTGGGGTGCAGGACAGGCTGGAAATGAGCCTCTCTTCTTGTCTCCAAGCCCTTGGGTTTGGGCGTCCTGGAGCAGCTCTCCCAGGAGTTTTCATGCATGGTTATTCCTAGAGTGATGCCTGGACCAGGTCATTCCCTCCCAGGTCCCCATCCCACTCTGTCCTGCTCTGGCACCCCCAGCACTGTGATGGTGGTGTTGTCCCCCTTTGGTTTCTGGAGGGGACATCCTGGTGCTGCCCACTCACCTTGAGTGTGAAGTTTCACTTCCAGTGTCAGTTTCTCTTCCAGTGTTATCCTCTGAAGAATTTCCTAATTCTTGAGATTATTTTACTGGTTTGATTATTCTCAAAATTGGCACTTTTCCATAATCCTTGAGGAATTGCCTCCTGAAATAGTTCCAGCTCTTTCTTCAGTACCTCAACGTTGTTTTGAGTTCAAGCCTTGCTCCACAGAGAGTTTGTTTTATTTTTAAAGCAGCAGATTTTAGAAAGAAATTCTTCCAGTGAGGGTGGTGAGGTGCTGGCAGAGGTTGCCCAGAGAAGCTGTGGCTGCATCTCTGTAAGAATGGCCAGGCTAGACAGGGCTTTGAGCAGCGTGGTCTAGGGGAAGGTGTCTCTACCCATGGCAGGGTATTGGAGCTTGATGACCCCTTTAAAGTCCTTTGTAAGTCTGTAATTCTGAAGTCTGACCCATTCTCTGTGACCTCTCAGATACTCATTGCTGACTCCATCACTCCCAGCTAATCCCAGGTGGATTTCTGCAGCCCCTCGAGTTTGTGTCACACCCTTGCTCATCCCAGGCTGCTCCTGGGCTGCTTGGGGCTTGTGCTGCTTGCCCACAGCCTCAGCTTCCTCTTCTTTCTTCTCCTGTTGCTCTGCCTTGCACTGTGTCTCAGTTGCCTGAAGCGTTTCTCTTTGCTGGCTGGACAGCAAGCATGGCCTGGAGGGCTTTGTCCTGGGATAGATGCCTGTTTGGGATATTTTGCCTTCCCCAATGTGATGGGAGTGAAATTAAGAGCTCATTTTACAGCAGTGTTTATGGTTGCACCTGGTTTGTAGCCGTGATGCACTCCCAGGGGGACAGGCAGTGACACTGCCAGGTTTTTTTTTAATCAGGACAGAATGCACGCCAGAAGGCATAGCAGAGATGGTGTGCTGCTGCTGAGCAGCTCTCCCTCCCAAAGCATCCCTACCCTCAAGGTGTTCCCTCTTGGGCCACTGATGTGAGAATGGGAGGTGGAAAGGGCAGTGTTGGACTGCCAGGGACAGTGCAGACTGCAGTAATTTTGCTGTCTCCAGGGTTAGACAACTTCTTCTTGCATCTTGCTCTGTTTTGGAGAAATGTCAAATGTTTTTTCACAAGAGATGACTCTATTTCGTCTGCCTTACGAGAGCAGCCTTAAAAGGCCTTATAGTTCCATTTACCTCCCCTATTTAATTGCTTAGATTCACCCCAGTCTCCCTCCCAGGAGCAGCCACCTTGCTGGTCCTGCCTGAGCTGCTGACCCCCACCCTGTAGCTGCTGCCCCATGGCCTCAGCATCACTTTTCTCCTTTGCCTCCAAATTTTCCTTTTTCCCTACTCAAAAACTTTCATCTAAACCAAACATCCTTTCTGTGTTGGGTATGGACAGTCCAAATTCCTTTAATCTGCTGTAAAAAGTCCCAGCATTGATGTTTTTTGTGGACTGGAAATGTGGAGCCCAGTGGCTCTTCCTCGCTGTCAGCGCTCTGCTTTCCCCCATCTCAGAGGTGTAACAGAGCATCCTGCCCTTAGGGGGGGATGCCTGTGCTAATCCAGTCCTGATGTTGTCACTTCTGACAGCCACTTCCATGTGAAACTCCTAGAGGGAGTTGGGGAGGCTGGAGAGAAGACACCAGAGCCCTGGGAGCTGGCGAGCAGACAAGCACTCTCTGCAAAGTAATAGCCAGCCCATGGTGCTGCTGCTCAGGAGCTGGCTTCTGAGCCATGGGCAGCCAGCAGATTGTGCCATGGGGCCTGTGGGAGCTGCTTCCTGCTCCAGAGGTGGAGCTCGTTGTCAGAAAGGTGCTGTGAGCTGGAGCAGAGATGGAGCTCATTGTCCTAAAGGTGCTGTGCATGGAGCAGAGATGGAGCTCATTGTCCTAAAGGTGCTGTGAGCTGGAGCAGAGATGGAGCTCATTGTCCTAAAGGTGCTGTGCATGGAGCAGAGATGGAGCTCATTGTCCTAAAGGTGCTGTGAGCTGGAGCAGAGATGGAGCTCATTGTCCTAAAGGTGCTGTGCATGGAGCAGAGATGGAGCTCGTTGTCCTAAAGGTGCTGTGCATGGAGCAGAGATGGAGCTCATTGTCCTAAAGGTGCTGTGCATGGAGCAGAGATGGAGCTCGTTGTCCTAAAGGTGCTGTGCATGGAGCAGAGATGGAGCTCATTGTCCTAAAGGTGCTGTGAGCTGGAGCAGAGATGGAGCTCGTTGTCCTAAAGGTGCTGTGCATGGAGCAGAGATGGAGCTTGTTGTCCTAAAGGTGCTGTGCATGGAGCAGAGATGGAGCTCGTTGTCCTAAAGGTGCTGTGCATGGAGCAGAGATGGAGTTCGTTGTCCTAAAGGTGCCACGCACAGAGCCACTGCTGCTCTTTTCATCTCCTGCCTGGCTGCTTGGAAACTGGCTCTAGGTTTTGTGCCTCCAAAGCTGAAAATGAGATTTTTAAAACATTTTGTTTTACTGGAGCTGTAAAATGTCAAAAGCTGGGGTAGAGGCAGAAGACAAGAGCTGTATTTTAAGGAATGCTTTCTCCAGAAAGCAGCTGTCTCAAAATGCTTCCATTAAGAGCCACCTTAAACTCGAGGGTCCTTTCTAGGTTAGCACAAATTGCAGTGCAGTTGTGAGGAAAGCAGGGAAGGAAGAGGTGCAGCATATCTTGGCTTGTTGTCCCAGGAGGATGCTGCTGGCAGCCGCCTGGATGCCAGGGTCATCAGAGGCAGCACAGGAGATCAGCTGTTTCCTCTCCACCATCGCTTCTGGCTCAGGCTATTCAAAAGGGTTTTATTTGAACCTGAGATTTTATTGGCCTGAGAATTGCCCTGAGCTTGAAGGGCCCCTGTGTGGAGATAAAAGCCACTCCAGTCAGATGGGAGCTATCAGAGGAATGAGTAGGCAGGGCAGCTTTCCCTTCCAACAGGCAGGCTGGCATCCCCTGCCCTTGTGTGTCCTGGTCATCCACCTGCAGCGTGGGTGGTGGTGGCATTCCTGTGTTATCCTGTGTTCCACCTCTGCTAGAGCCCACAGTGGAAGGATCTCCACTGGCTTTCTTGGACCAGAGCTGAGCCTTACAGCCCCTGTGTGAACTCTGCAGTTACTTTACAGTTGTGTAAACAGAGGCACAGAGATTTCCAGCATGAGGAGATCCAGATACAAGGTCCCAGTCTGCTGTCGGTGCAGTTGGGTGTTGGAGGCATAGTTGGCTCATCTCAGTACAGCTTCAGGATTAAACAGGGTAAAGTAAGGGTAAGAGTTATCAGCACTTTGGGAGCATCAGGGCTTTGGGTACCTCTCCTGCTGTAAATGGAAAGATGTTTCAGATGAGTTTGATGATGTATTCCCAGAGTCACACCACAATAAACCCCAAAGGACATGGACTTTGCTGGTTGATATGGGTGCTTGTAGGAGGCTGTGAAGCCATTTTTGAGCAATGGATGTGCCAGGGACCTGGGCTTGTCCCTTCCTACTGGTGGCGATGCTGGCAGTGTGTTGAGCTTGCACAGCAGAGCATCACTTCATAAGGCAGCGGCACCTACATGGGATTTTATGCACCTGTGCAGGTTTTATTTCCTCCTTTATTTAATGATTTAATGTTCTTGGCATGTGGCTCCTTCCCCAGGCTGACAGGGATGCAAGCAGGATCTCAAGGTGGCTCTTGGATCTCGCATTAAGCCACATTAGTATGTGCTGTAGATTCTGTTTCCTGTGAATTTGCACACAGCGGGAGGATGAGCAGGAAGGCTGCTTCTTGCTGGCAGGCTTCCCAGATATTCTTGGCATTGCAGATCTATACTTGCATCGTCGCTGTGGCCCTGTTTTAACAGAAAACAGAGAGTGCTGTGGTAACAGGAAGGCACAGCCCCGGCGATAGCAGCTCGGCGATGGCGGCGGCACCGTCTGCCATGTCGGCACGGTGGCCGTGTCCCTGTCCTGCCCTGCTCCCTCAGTCCCCTCTGCCCTTCTCTAATGGCCACACACACAGGTCAGGCAGCTCCTGGCTGTGCTCATGGGAGCAGATCCAGCTGGTGCAGAGCTGGCTGGATCGTGGTGGTGTGGCAGTGCCAGTCCGTGTTCATCTCCCCCGGGCTGTGTTGTTCTTTGCTGCACTCCCATCAGGAGTTGCCCCCACGTCTTCAGGAGTTCCAGCAGCTCTTTCCAAGGGTATGTATTGCTGGCAGGTTGTGGTTTAGTGATGCCAGTGTCATTGGCAGAGGAGGCACACGGAGCAGGTCTGTCTGTGGGAAGCAGTGCTGGAGATGAGTGTACTGAGGCGGGGAGAGGAATGAACTGGTGCACCAGTAGTGGGTGTAGGACTGGGACACGTCCCTGCCCCCATCTTGCAGTGAAGTGACACTGCAGCTCCTCACAGGGCTGGGTGCTGCATCCAGAGCACGCAGCAAAGGGAGAAAATCCCTCCAGGAGCAGTCTGTGCTGCAATGGGGAGCCTGGTAGCCTGAGGAAAGGTGGCCAGGCTGGCCTGGCAGCAGGGTGGCACAATGCAGATGTCACAGCTATGCCTGCACGTCACCTCTCCGTGTCCCCTGGGAGTGCTGGCTGGCAGCCAGGCTGTATCCCTGCAGCTCCCAGCCCGGGGAGGGCTTCCCGAGGCTGCGTTCTCAGAGTGTACTCGATGATCCAGCACACTTTGTTCTGAGTGGTGAGATTGGACTTCCTTTCCTCGCTCGGCGACGCAGGCTGGCTGTTGACTCATCAGCTGCTTCCCTTGGGCTTTGCTGCAGAAGGGGCAGGCAGGATTCTGCAGCAGTTTGAGTAGCTTTTGGAGCACAGCTTTTTTTCTTTTCACATAATCCTTTTTTTTTTCTGTTTTTTTTTTCCTTCCCTCCAGCTCATCATGAAAAATGTGTGACTTTGGAGCTTGCAGATGGCATGCTGGCGATTTTACAAAGGGCTATTTCTTGGGTTGGTTATCCCCGTTCTGTGGCTGCCTGCCCTTAAATATGACTGGGTTCTGGTATGCTCCAGAAATACATGTACACTTCCCTCAGAGACTGTGCTCTGATCAAAAGAAATGAAAATCCCAATTGCCCTAGGCCTAAACGTTTTGATCACAAGCCCTGGGCTATGTGTGGGGAAAGGAAGGCTCCCTGCCTGCCTGTTCCTGGGGACCCCCACAGTGACAACTGGCTGTGGTGAGGATGGGCTGGCCAGTGGCACTGATCCAGGACTGCAAAATAATGCTGCTGATGTAACATCCGTGAGTTTGGTCTCCAGCTCTGCCACTGGGAAAGGGAGGTTTCCAGTCAGATCTGCTCAGGCAGCCCTTGTCCCTCTAGGCAGTGGGGAGGGATGGCACTGTGCACAGGATGGTCTGTCCTGCCAGGGCTTCAGCTACCTGGTTTAGGATGGGGTGAATCACACCCAGGGCAGCAGAGGGTCTGGGCCATGCAGGAGGTGGCACTGGTGCTGCAGGACGTGGTACTGGTGGTGCAGGAGGTGGCACTGGTGCTGCAGGAGGAGGTACTGGTGCTGCAGGAGGAGGTACTGGTGCTGCAGGAGGTGGCACTGGTGCTGCAGGAGGTGGCACTGGTGCTGCAGGAGGTGGCACTGGTGCTGCAGGAGGAGGTACTGGTGCTGCAGGAGGAGGTACTGGTGCTGCAGGAGGTGGCACTGGTGCTGCAGGAGGTTGTTGGCTCCTGCCCAGTGCCTGTGAGTGCTTTGCAAAGGAGTGAGTGTGATTTACTCTGCCTGTTACTTGTCATCATTTCTGGTTTACTCTCTGCTTGACAAGTTCTTGTGTGGGCTTTCAGCAAGTCCTCACCTTTATTAGTTTGCTATGGGAAACGTGTTAATCCAGCCTGTTCTTACCTCATTCTGAGCCACTTGGACTTTTATTTTGAATGTTTGCTAATCTTCCCAGTGGATGCCTGTGGTTTATACTGGATCAAGCACACAGAAAGTCAAGTGTACTTCAGCAGCAAATGTATAGAATGAGTGAGCTTGATTTCCTGCTGCTCTCTAACAGGGTTTACAGCTCTTGGGACCGACTCTGGTTTGGTACAGCCTTGGGAGCCTCCACATCTCACTCCATTGCCTCTGCTCTCCATCCAGAACCGTGGATTTATTGTGTAGCCAGGCAAACCCCAGCAGCTCTGATTGCTGGGCTTGCAACCGCAGCACTAATGGAATCACCTCTTAGTGATTTAGTGCACCTCGGGTCCCCTTTGAACAATGCAAGCAACTATTACTTTTAAAGTGCTCTCCAGAGTGATGGGAGGAGAGGGACAGCCCAGCAGCAGGAATGGCTGCTCAGTTCTTGGTGCTGCTGTGGGTAATCCTGTTGAATTTAGGTGAAGTGCTGCTGGAAAGTGAGCTTCACTACGTTGCCAGGACCATGGGGAGGTGGAGCAGAGCTGTAGGTGGTTTCTCTCAGTGAACCTGAAGGAGATCTGGAAAATCTGATCTAGTTGAAGGTGTCCCTGCTCATGGCATGGGGCTTGGATTAGGTGACCTTTAATATTCTCTTCCAGTTCAAGCCATTCTGGGGTTTCCTGGGGTGCACCCCAACAAGTGTAGCTGCAGGGGGATGGTGGAAGGGGCAGACTGATCCCTCCTTGTTTCCTGGGATGGGCTGTGAGCTGCCTGGAGTCCCTCAGTGTCAGAACTGTTCTCATGAGTTCCAGGGTTCAGTGTTAGTTCAGTGATCCAGAACACATTAAAAGAGTCTGGATGCTGCCTTTTCAAATTCCTCAAAGCTTTGCTTTCTGTGGGCTGGGCTTCTTTAAGGAGATCCATGTGAAGACACTGCTGGTGGATGGGAGTTGTCATCTTGAGCCTGTGTCTGTTTTGAGCTTTGCCATACTCAGCTCTGTGAGTAACAGAGTCAGGGGGATTTGTCCAGCTCTTGATGTGCTGTGGCTCATGCTCAGACCATGGCAGGTGCAGAGCTGCCACCATTGCTCATGTCTTCTGTTTCTGGGCTCCATTAGTAGGTGGATACAAAGGCGAGTGGAGTTGTTTGCATTACTGAAGTAATTATGGAAACATTATCTGGCTGGGATAATTAATTCCAGATGCTTTAATGTTAGTAGCTTGGCTTAAGTTACTAAAGAAGCAACTTTTTTTTGGTCTTCTTATATCCAGAAAACACACACTCAAGTGTCTCTGGCTTCTCTAGTAGCAATTCCAAGACATATATTGCCTAAATGGAAATGAGCAGGGTACTGGCAGCCTGCAGGCTGGGTTTGGAGAGGGCTGCTGTGTGACATTGGTCCCTGAAGGGCCACCAGGTGGAAGAAGAGAAGGGGGAGAGCAGCACCTTGGTGGTGGGGCTGGCTCTGCCCTGCTTGCCTGCAGGGAGAAGGAGCTGTGTGAGCATCCTCTGAAGCTGCCCTGGATCTGGAGGCTGCTGCATTTTGCTGGGTTTCAGAGCCAGAAGAGCAGCACAGGCTGTGTCACCTCCCAGCAGCAGGGCACAATCCCCCTGCTGCCTTCAACACCACTGATAGAGCTGAATGGCACAGAGGGAAAAGGGGGAAAGGAATATGGAGGAGACCTTTGCACAGCATCAGAAATGATGTCTGTGTTTTGCTCTCAGCCCAGACACTGCTTTTGTCTAGTCTGCCAGAAAAACATCTGTGTTTTGTTGTTCCAGTCAGCCCACCAGCAAACCACTGCCCAGCCATTGCTGTGTCCCTGCAGCCGTGGTTTTCCTCTCACAGAAGTTGTGGAGATGAACCCAGCTGTGCTCTGGTGCTCTCCTCTGCCTTGGGAAAGCAGACACTGCTCTGCACCTGAATTCTTCTGTACCAGGTCCCCACTCCCATCTACATCAAAATGATTCTCTGGGCACTGAATCAGAGTTGCAACTTAAATAATTCATTTGTTGAGCTAAATCTCAGTGAGATTTAGGCTGGAATATAAATGTGAGAAAGACAGGGACATCAACACTGGTCTTCCTCTAGTCTGCTGGGTATCAGGCTTTTTATGTGGTGATAAACAGCTCAGAAATGGAATTGGAAAAGCTGTCTGGGTTTCACAAGATGGCTGTTTAGTGCCTCCTGTTCACTTGTTTTCCTCTTTTTATCACATCAAAGAAGAGTGAATCACTTTCTCCTTAGAGGATTATGTTATTCCAGGGGCCTGGGAGGACCCACTGTGGTTACAGGCTGTTACAGAACGAGATTTCAGATGGAGAGGGAACAACTAAGCATTTTTCTTACTGCACCTGTTAATTGTAATTGGGAGCTTCAGCTGCATTTCTGTAAAACTCCAGAACCTGCCTATGTAAATCCCAAACTGCCAGCAGCTCAGGAGGGGCCACCCTACCCCATCCTTAACGAAATGGGATTGTCACAGGGGGATTTCGTAGCCCAGAGAGCCCTTGGATGGTCCTGGAGCCGAAGGGAGCTGGGCTGTGCTGTGCTGCTCACGGATCAGATGCTCCCCATGGCTGGGGATGCTTTAAAAGCTGATAACGAGAATTTCTCGTGTTCACTGGTAGAGTGTCAGAATTCAGCTGGGAAAGACAGCAGAGGCAGCTAAAGGGTGGGCATAGCTGTGGCACCCTGTCCTGGGCAGGGGACAGCGGGGTCCCTGGGACAGGCTGGGGTCCCTGGACAGGCTGGGGTCCCTGGACAGGCTGGGGTCCCTGGGACAGGCTGGGGTCCCTGGACAGGCTGGGGTCCCTGGACACGCCGGGTCCCTGGTGCAGCTCCAGCAGCAGGGCTGGCAGTGCAGCCTGCACAGCCACCCAGGCATTACGTCACCTGGAGCTGCACTCACTGGCTGCTGTAGAGGGCAGGACGCTGCTGCAAGCAGCATTAACCCCTTCCTGAGCATCCTCAGTGCCACTTGGGCAGCACAAAGGGACCTCCACGGGGCAGAGCATTGGCCATGGATGTCCATGCAGACAGGGGTGTGCTTTGGGCACAGCTGCTCCTGGAGCTTGGTGGATCCTCCTGGGGCCAAACCCAGCTGCTTTGTTCTCTCAGTGCAGCAGCAAAAGCCGAATGGAGCTTCATGGCTGGACTGTGTAACTGCCTGTGCAGGTTTTTGGGACAGGCACTTAAAGGAAGGTTTGGGTTGCAGCAAAGGGCAGTGCCAGCCCAGCCACCCACTGTGCCCATCAGTGGCAGTGGGGACAAACTGCTCCATGGCACTGAGCTGAGTGCTCAGGCATGGATGGGCTGATTTTAAGTTCCCTCCATCAACCTTTTTTGCTAGGAATGTGCTTGTTACAGCCCCTGCCATGAAGATAGCCTGCAAGTGGTGCAGAATTGGTGGCAGACAGGGCCATGAGCCATCACAGGTTTCCCTTCCCAGACCAGAGGTTCCCCTTTCTGTGGATGCTCTGTTGATGTATGTATGATGAATTTTCATGGATTTTCAGAGGCTGTTGCCAAATCTTGAGGGGGTTTTGGCTCCAGCAGCCAATAAGGAAATACTGCAAATTGTTTATTTTCTGCACAAAGTGATCCCAGCGGTGCCATCTCATTCTTCTCAGGTTCTTGTCTGTTTTAAAATAAAAGGGTTTGGTGACAGCGCCCTGTAGAGATACCCTGTGTCACCTCTCTCCTCCCCCTCTAGGGCCAGCTGCCTCCAGCCATCTCTTCTCCATCCACAGGAGGATGTGCTGACAGACTCTGGGTGCCTGTGGTCCCTCCTGCAGGGTCCAGGGGCTCTGGTGTCAGGTGGCTTATGCCAGGGGTGACAGCAGGGTGCCCACAGGGCTCTGAGCTCTGTGCTGGTGACCAGGGTGCTCCAGATGTTACCTGGAGTATCTCCAGCCAAGGAGGGAAGGGGTGAAGAGCACAGGTACGTGTTAGCACCAGGATTTGAGCCTAAAGACACTTCTAGGCTGATCCAGCTGGTCAGGCCAGCTTGCTTCCAGGTCTGAACCTCAGGCCAGTTAATTGAAAACCTAAGTATATATCATCTTCCTGGCGTTCCCTTTCGTCTTTGAGCCCAGCTTTGGGAGTACAGTTTTTGGCTCATGGTTTTATAGCCTTTACTAGAAGCCATAAAAATATAAGAAGTAGGAGTAACATGGTCAGTAAATCTGGGTGTGGGAATGCTGAGGATCACAAACCCTTGTGTGTGGGTTGTGGCTCACTATTGTGACCATCCACCACTACCTCCAGCCCTATGCTTCACCCTTATACCCCCAGGCACCTTTTCTAACTTAAATGCTTAAATTCTGCTCTGCTGTTGAGAGGCAATAGCATGTATAAAATCTGTTAGCTTAAGTTCATAAGAGAGTGGGGTATCCAGTCCAAATGGTCTGCTAGATACTATTTTAATAAACAGAAAGCAAAAATCATCCCTTTAAATTGCCCTTTTAAAGCTGTTGTGTGCCACAGGAGAATTCCCCCACAAGCAGAGCTGGCAGTAGGAGCAGTATCAGCACTGAAGGTTGCTGGCAGAGCTATCTTTCCACTGACTTTCTTAAGCTGACTTATTTATGGACATTGGACAAGACTAATTTAGACTGGAATGGAGGTAAAGAAAAGATTACTGACTAATGTCTTCGTTGTAATAAAATTAAGTATTTTTAGATGAGAAACACCATGCAGGATTAATTATTTCTATCTGATATATTAAAAGGGAGCATATAGAAAAAGAAAGCCTTCTCCCTTCAGCCAAGTGAAGCATTCAGTTTACAGAGATGATTAACCATGGGAATTTGCTGAGTATATTTTATTACTGTGTAATCTTCTCCAGGGATAGATGTGATCCTCAAGAGTGTTGGGGTCCACTTACTCCTTTTCCTCAAGTGCCCTTGAGACCCACTTTCAGACTAATGGCCTCAGGTTTGTTGTGATTTTCAGGCTGATCCCAATTTTCAGCCCTTCATTTAAATGAGCCTTTGATTGATACAGGATTTTTTTAAAATGCTGTGTCTCTGGAAAAATAAAGGAGTAAATGCTCCCCCTGTGTAATCGAGCTGCTGTGCATGGTCTGGCTCATGGTGCAGGCTTTGCCTCTGTGATTGTTTGCCATGATGGTGAATTTGGGTGAGTTGGTGGCTCATGTGCAGACTCTTCATCACCCAGACTGGGTATTTCTTTGTACACCAAGCAGCAATTTGGAAAAACCAAAACAAAAAAAAAAACAACCAAAACCCATGGTTTCCCAGTGGATTACAACTTGTCCCTGCACAAAAGGGGAGCCCTGATGACATCCCCAGCTCTTGAGCCCAGCAGGAGATGGACAGACACTGGTGAGAGCAGCCTCTGTGCTTTGTTCCCTTTTTCTTGCTGTGTCTCCACTGCAGTGTTTGGACAGCACAAAGCTTACAGCTTTTGGGCTCCAGTGTCTTGAAGCTGCTGGAGGTGAGGAAGGGTGCCCAGCGTGGTCTGTGTTCTGTGTTGCTGTGAGGCAGGGCATGGTCCTTCCCAAAGGATTGCTCTCTTGGATTAGACTGTAGGATCTCTTCCTTCCAAAGCTCCTGTAGCCTCAGGCACTGTCACTGCAGTCACTGATCTTTATATCTCAGCTCCAGGAAGCTCCTTGCAGGTGTGTTAGCATGTGTCAGGAAGGAGTGGGCTGCTTTTTAGGAATGTGATTTTACCCACCAAAGCAAATCCAGGAATCCGTGGCAGGCTGTGCAGCTCTGGGGCATTGGGATGCCCCATGTGAGCCTCCAGCTCCCCTCGGGGTGGGAGGAATGTTCATGGGAACAGGCACAGGCTCTCTTAGGGTTTGCTGAATTGTTTGCAAGCCATAAAACCCTTGTGTTTACCCGAGTGCTGCAGATGGACCAGGGAGTTGATCCGGACCAGGCTTCCAGCAGGTCTTCATAGGGTTATACAAGTTTCTCACTGTTTGAAAAATTATTTAGCAGCTGTTTCAGTTTCTTAATTTCTGACCTTCTCTGTTTGCTGGTATTTGAAATGGTGAGAAAATGGCATGAACATGTCCCAGTATCCCCAAGCCTGAATTAACTCCAAGGGATCCCAGCCCATGCTGCTAGATCAGCATGGGGTTTTGGGGAGGAATTATCAAAATTAAAGTTTAGTGATCTTCTTAAGAATATATTTTTCATATGAATACTTATTCCTGGTAGGAAAGTGTCTGCTGAGTGCTGTAGCACCTGATCATCCCTCCCTGATCCCTGTGTTCCCAGATGGGGAGAGGCACCTGCCATCACTGCACTGGCATGTTTCAATCCTTTTAACAGAGTGTTGGTGAGCTTGTTAGATGTTTGTATCTTCATTACCTTGATCTTCATCATCAGTGACGTGGTGAGAGGCAAAATGTCACTTTCTAAGTGCCAGTTCCCATTAAACCAAAGCAAAGTGCATTTAATTACAGTGTCAGAAAGAGCTGGACATTGAGCACTGGTGGAGCTGTTACCATCAGGGAGCCCCTGAGCTCCCTGTGATCTCTGCATCACCAGGGACTGTGCACAGCCAGGACCTGGGAGTCTGAACATGGATCCAGGTTTGACAGTCTGAACATGGATCCAGGTTTGAGAGTCTGGACATGGATCCAGGTTTGACAGTCTGAACATGGATCCTGGTTTGACAGTCTGAACATGGATCCAGGTTTGAGAGTCTGAACATGGATCCAGGTTTGACAGTCTGAACATGGATCCAGGTTTGAGAGTCTGAACATGGATCCAGGTTTGGGGGCGTTGGGAGCTCTGGGGAGGTGGGTACATGACTCAAGGGGACAGTCACTTGTCTCCTGTCTCTGAGCATCAGGTTCAGCAGAACTTCTCCATAAGATACCTGCAGAAAGGAGGTGGAGCTGTGTGCCCAGGTGGGAGGGGATGTGCCCAGGCTCAGGCTGGTCCCACACAGTGCTCTTGGCAGGCAGTACTGTATGCACTGTGTGAGGTAACCCCAAGGGACTGCTCCAGTCACATCAGCATGCTTACCACACTGAGTGCATTTCAGTGCTCTCAGTACAGTCAATGACCTGTTCAGGGTACTCCTTTGATATGTACACAGAGCATTAATCTTTGCAATTTTATTCCAGGGTAAAAATAGCAGCTCTTTCCTCCTGCCATCCCGAGCATCCGTGGCTGGCTCGGTACCAGAGCATCACCTGTTGCAGGGGCTTTTGGGTGAGCAGCTTGTGTAACTTGGCTTAATGAGGGCTTATGGCCCCGACCTCGTGCCTGCTCAGGCAGCTCTTCCCAACAGAAGCATTTGTTGCAGGTGGAGGACTGTTTTTTTTTCTCTCCTGTAACAAGGCTGTGCCAGCCTGGCTGCTCCCACACCCAGGTTCTGTTTCTGTGAGGGATGACCCAGACTTGGGCTCGTGGGAAGGAGAGCTTCAGTCTGATGTGAGCCAATGCACCAGCAGCTCCTGCTTTATTTTTTTGTTAATTGCATCTTCCAGTGGCTAAAGGGGCTGCAAGAAAGGCTGGACAGGGACTTTTTAGTCCAGTAGTGACTAGACAGAGGGGAGGAGCTTTGAACTGACAGGGGGCAGATTTAGGTTAGATATTAGAAAGAAATCCTTCCCTGTGAGGGTGGTGAGGCCCTGGCACAGGTTGCCCAGAGAAGCTGTGGCTGCTCCATCCCTGGAAGTGTCCAAGGCCAGGTTGGATGGGGCTTGGAGCAACCTGGGACAGTGGAAGGTGTCCCTGCCCATGGCAGGGAGGGCTGGAACTGGATGATCTTTGAGCACTGGTGGAGCTGTTACCATCAGGGAGCCCCCTCCAAACCCATTTATTGTGTGATTCTCTGATTTTAGGGGTTTGGGAGCTCCTTAGATGCCAATCCTGAAGCTGTGGCTGGAACATAATGTCTGCATTAGAGATGTCAGTGAATCCCCAAGTCCTATCCTAGATTACAGTGAGATTGTCTTAAAATGTGGGGACTGAGATCTGTCTTTCCATGTGGCTCTTTTTGGTTCTTTAACTTAAATTTGGAGATGTATTCAGGAAATTGGGTCACATGTTTATTTTCAATTTACTGGTGGGGAAAGTAAAGCAAAAGAGATAATAAGAACCCATTTCTTGATGTTTCCTTCTCTGAGCCATAAATTGCTGCTTCCTCTGCTGGTGGCTCTGGAAGTACCTCCAGTGGTTGTGACCACAGAGGACAGCAATTAAACTGCGTGTCTGGGTCTGTAGAAACTCCAGGTTCATTTTCCTGCCCTGCCACAGATTTCCTTCCTGACCATGGGCAAGGCAGGTGGGTCTCATGCCCAAGGACAGCTGGGCTCAAGCGTCTCTGCTTGGCACATACAGACCTGGGAGCATCTGGTACCACAGTTCATCTGGTTCTGTCATGGACACCATGGCTCTGCCCCAGGCACAGCACAGAGCACAAGGCACTCCATGCTCTGACATTAGCTTACATAGCAGGACAGAAGGCAGATAAAAGTCTTCCAGGGATCAGTGGCCTTCCCAGCTGGCCCTGGTGCAAGAGCAGGGCTGGGTCCTGCAGCTTTGCGTGGGGAGAAGCTGTTTGGAAGGGACTGACAGGCTGCAGTGAGGTATGTTTGGTTGCTGTTTCTTTGCAGCATCTTTCTGGCTTGATATCTGTGCCAGGAGGTGGATTTCACGGGAGGAAATGGGAGCTGTGCAAATCCTGCAGCAAGCTCCAGCTCCCAGCTTTGCTGAGATCTGTCAGCTGGCTCCACAGGCTGCTTCTCATTTCCAGCTTGTCCTCTGCTTGCATGTCATTGGGCGTGACACTGTTGACATGTGCATGGCAAGCATCATGCATATTGCTGCAGAGTTGCCAAGGAAAGGCAGAAGAGCTGGCAGCCCGTGCCTGGTTGTTCTCTGTGCAGGGAGTTTGCAGCAGATGAGGCAGCTCCTCTCCCCATCCCTGTGCTTGTGATTAGAGCGCGCTCAGAACAAATCTCACAGGCCACCATGGGATGTTCCCCAGTGCCAAGCATGCCAAAATGCTGCCCAGCACGGCGTGGATGTGGCACTGCAGTGTACAGCACCCTGGAGGTGCTCATGGAGCACTTAATGCCTGGGGGGCTTGCTGTCAGTCCTTGGAGCATCATCTCCATTGCACCTCATTTTTCTCATGTAAAGGGTTAATTTTTGTCGATGAATGGGAACACTCTTGCTGTAGTTGTTCTGCTGAGGCTGTCTGTCAGTGCTGGCCCATGCATTGACTTCAGGTGCAATAGCTTTGTTTTCCTTCACAGGTGCCCAGTGTGGTCTCACCCTGCATGGCAAGAAACAGAATATTTTTCTGAGTTGTAGCTCTTTCTCAACCTCCCCTTCTCTTCTTGCAGGATCATCCCCCAGCTGGAGAGCTCACTCTCACAGGTTTCACCGAGCAGCCTGCCTGGCTCTGAGATTTCAGAAGCCACAAGGACTTACTTGCAAGGAATGAGCCGCTATGACCTGGACGAGCTCGATGCCTGCTGGCTGGAACTTGTTAACATGGAGCTCAAGGAGATGGGTGAGTATTGCTGGGGTTTTTTGTTTTGTTTTGTTTTGTTTTTTTCTGGTCTGGTTGTCCACAGTGGGCATTCAGGCTTTTTGAGTAAGCATGTGGAACTAAAGGCCTTGAAGAAGAAATGTCAGAAGCGCTGGTCCTGATTGTTTCCTGTTCCAGGCATCTCTGGATAATCACAGCATAACATTGCCTGCATCACTGCTGTTATATCACTGCACATTCTTCAAATCCTTTAGTGGGTTTTAGTCGAGTGCAAGTACCTGAGCTTGGAATTTGACCATTGGCACTAGTGCTTAGCATGGTCTGCTGGGCACATTTTTTGGCACAGGCCCATGGGTGTGTGTAGTCCTGCCAGACTGTGGAGGGATTTTCCAGTCCTTGTTAGGGAGGGGTTGCTGTGGTGGGGCTGCTGCCCTGCAGGTAAGAGTAATACCTCAATAAAGCATTCACCTTGTGAGGTCAGTGGAGGCTCAAGCATGCCTACACAAAGGTTAGTCCTGGTGGCAGAGGCCTCTCAAGAGTGGGAAAAAGGATTTTACCAGGTGCTTGAGCAGATGGGATACTGCACTGCAGAGCAGGAGGTTGGGCTGGCTCTCACAGGCAGCTGGTTGAGGGCTGCAGCAGGATTCAGGATGAGGTCAGGAAGATGCAGTTCAATGAGCTTGTGTGGAGCACAGGCAAGCTTAGAAGTTGGCTGTGACATTGACTGATGTTGGTTTTGGAAGATCTGTCCTTCTGGTGTACTCATGATTTACAATGAAATTTTGTTACCATGATCTTGAGAAAGTTGTAGAAGCTGCTTTCACAGTTTGTCTGATTATCTGGTATAGGTATCCTGTATATTGGATTTCCCATAATCTGAACATCACAGAGAAATCACAAGTCAGTTCTGCCCTCATTATCTGGTCCTGTATTAGCAGCCTCAGCTCTGTCATTGGCACACGAAGGTTTTGAGGCTACTGTGAAGTCCTTGTGCAGAGCAGAGGGTGCTGCTGGATAAAGTCAAGTGCTTCAGTCCTGCTCAGGACCTGCAGAGGATCCACCCTTCCTAACCATGCACAGCTGCTGTTGGTGCATCAAGAAACCACTTTCAACCACACTGGGCATCATTCTGACCTCACTGTGCCTTCACTGTATCCCCTGCTACATTTCCCTTGCCCTCTCCACAGCTGCATGGCCATCAGAAGTGTCTCTGGGCTCCAGAGAAGCATTGTCTCTATGTCCACTTGTGTGTATTTCGTAAGTCTCTAGAAATGAAGCGGGCAGAGATTTGGCTTCTCCAGCTCAGTTGGATTAAATTTGCCTTGCTTTATTATTTCTTCAAAGTATTAGGTTTCAAATGCAGTTTTCAGATGTGGAGCTCCTGGGGTGATGGAAGGTTGAGCTGATTGCAAGGTCCCTGCCCCAGGCCAGTTAGGTCCCCATGTCACCTTTGGGCTGGAATGTGCCAAACCCACGAGTGCTGCTGGGGCAGAGTGGCAGCTTCTCCAGCAGCACTGCCCTGGCAGTGAGTTGAGCTCGGAGGGGAGGCTGAGCTTCATCCCAGCCATACCCCTGCTCTGTGCAGGTGTGTGTGGCTGCCACCTCAGCAGCCCGGGGGATCCCAGGTCAGGACACAGGCAGTGCTTTGCTGCTGACCCTCAGCCATTCTGAGCAAGCTGCATTTTTTAACCTCCATCTCATCATTTATCAGCCAGTCACCTTTTCCAAGGAGTGTCCTTAGGAGATGTTTGTCCAGGGCTGGGCTGGATGAAACCACAGAATCTGAGGAAGCCCTTGAGCCTTCCTGCCATCACCAAGTCTAGATGGTGATAAGGATGATGATAAGGTGATAAGGACCGAGGTGGTCCCAGCAGTGCAGAGAACATCACTGCCCATCACCTGCTTCTGCAGCCCCTTCCTGCCACTGAGGGAGCACTGTCATTACTGGCTGAGCCTTAAATATGCTGGGGAGAGAGTAGCTTTGAAAACCAGTGTTTGGCATGTGAAATCCACTGTGGATAAGCTTCAGCCCAATGGATTCTGGTATCTTTCCCCCTTCCCCAGTCCCCCCAACTTCTCTAGCACTGCAAGGGCTAGTACATCTTTTCCAGTGACTTGGAGAGGAAAATATGTGGCTTTGATAATGCCCCATCCCTGGTGCTGTGGGGAGCTGGGGGTTTGGCAGGTGGGAAGCAGGATGGGAGCTGTGTTCTGTGGGGGGATGCCTCTTCCTGCCCGTGGAAGTGATGGGGTGTGGGGGCTCAGAGAGGAAAGCTGCTGTAGCAAATCTATTGCTGCTCAGCTCCTAGGCTGGGACAGAGCAGGGGCTTTGCTCCCTCTGCTCCCCAGATGGGAAAAGCCAGGGTGGGATTTGGGTGCCCTTCACCAGCCAAGGCAGAGGATTGCTGCTGCCTGGGCTGGTCCAGAGGCAGTCCATAAATAGTGTTTTCTCCCGGAAGCCCTTGACATTAATGACACTGTTAATGACTCGCTGAGATTTCCAAACCTGCTTTGCTAATCTCCAAGATCATTAACATGACTTAACTAGAGAACAGCAGCCTCTCCTCCCATTCAGAGGAGTCAGGAGTTATCTCCCAGCATTAATTTAGGAGGTAGGCAGAAGTTTAAATTCCTCATGGGTGTTTGGCTGAACTGTTGTCACTGGGCTGTCCAGGGGCACAATGTGTCATTCCCAAAATATTTAATGACAAAGAGGGATCCAGATCTCTGACTGGCTCCTGAGGATGTGCGGGGAGGAGAGCTGGAAAACACCTATGAGATCATCCAGCTCGCCTTTCGTGGGTCTACGTAGCACACAGCACATGCCTTTTCCAGTCCTTTTTAGGTCACCCCAGGGATGGAATTTTATCACCGAGATCAGATAAACCTCCAGATAGCTCCAGCTCTCTGCATTCTGCCTGCTGACTCCTCTTCCAATTAAGTGGAATTGCTCCAGAAAGCAAAGGTTTCACATGAAAAGCAAAAGTTTTAAACATAAAACAGCTTTAAATAGTTTTAAACCCCCTAGTAAGATGCCTCAGTAGCTGTTGCTGTACTCGCTGGAAATGTGCTGTTTAAAGAACCTTTGTGTGCTAGAGATGAAGTCAGTATTTAGGCATGCCTAAGTGTTTTATTTGTTGCTGCTGCAATATGAGATTGTAAAAAAAGTGGATCTGAAGAAGACTGAATGGAGCCCAGAGCCAAATTAATGTCCATGCCACTCCAGGCAGCACAGGTCTGTCCTTTTAGACAGCCATAAGTCTTCATTTTACAGTAACATTTTATGCTGTGTTTTGTGATCTCCACTAAATCCAAAGCTATTGTAAGAGTGGAGGTAGAGAGACTTCAAAGACCAAGGCTGAAAGATCCTTTTGCAGTGATCGACACTTCATAAACACATGGAAAATCCTCAAGAAATTGCTAAAATTGTTGTCGGAATCAATTTTGCTGAAGGCAGAGTTGAAGTTTCTAAGTATTCCCTTGACTTAATCCATATGGTGTATTCTGCTCACATATGCCCACCACAGCTTCTATCTTTGGAGCTGGAGGTGTTCCTGGTATTTTATGGCAGGAACATGCAAAGGTCACATGGATTGCTTTTGAAGCTCCGGGGGGAATTCATCGCTGCATACTTGAGATATGTCTGTGTGCTAATGAGATGATGCCTCCCTCGGCGGAGGTGAGATTGGTCAAGTAGATGTGAAATAAGCTGCAGTCAGTGCAGTACCCTGGGCAAGATGTGCTCAGTGGAGCAGAGGCTGCTGTCAGTCCTGCTCCTCACAGAGTGGCTGCTTCCCGCCCTGGCAGTCTTGGGTGTCACACTCTGAGGCTGCTCCCATCCCACTGCATCCTTTTGGGATTCTGGGAGCCCCTTTTCCACCCTGAGGCAGCAAGCTGGCACTCCCCAGGCAGAGCCTGTTTCCAAGCAGCTGCTGCCCACCCACGTGTGTCCGTGTCCCACCGTGCAGGACACCCCAGGATAGAATTGTAGAATGGTTTGGAAGGAACCTTGAAGCTCATCCCATTCCAAGTCCCCTGCCATGGGCAGGGACAACTTCCACTAGCCCAGATTGCCCCAAGCTCTTGAACACTTGCAGGGGTGGGGCAGCCACAGCTTCCCTGGGCACCCTGTGCCAGGACCTCCCCACCCTCACAGGGAAGAATTTCCTCCTAATATCCAATCTCACCCTGCCCTCTGTCAGTTTGAAGCTATTCCCCTCTGTAAAACACCACAAGCCTCTGGATCTGAGCTTATTTATCTCCTTAGAGTTACAGATAATCAATACCACGTGTAAATGAATGTGTTAATTGTATGTGATGTACTAATGTATAGATTAGCAGGGTTGGAGATGAGTGGGAGACTCTTAAGACATTTTCCCTCCACATTTTCAGCACAATCAGTTTGTGCATCAAGTCGCTGTTTTGCCGTTTCCATAAATTCCTGGCAGTAATTGCAGTAGTTTCCAGCAATACTCCAGTTTTGCTGCTGATGGGGTGAGGAGGCTTTCATCAGGAGTGCTCTAGGACAGCCCTGTCAGAGCCGAGCATCGCTGCAGAGAGGCAGCAGCTTCTAAAGCGGCTTCTGAAACATTTTGTCATCATCTTAAATTTGAGCAATAATTGATGTCGGTGGGTGGCAGAAAGGGTGATAATTGGTTCCTGTAAATCTTTTAAAGTGCATTAGCAGGCTGTGTTTGTAACAAAATGTCTGGAGGTTTCACTATGAATGCTCAGTTCGCTGTTTGTGTGTTGGTCACGCTTTACATGCAGGGTCTGTTTATAAACAACATTGATAAAAGATTAATGTACAATTGCTGCATCGTCCAGAGGTTGTGTGTCTGCAGGTGCTGGGCTGGAGGAGGCTGTGGGAGTCCCAGCTGCTCTGGGGTGGTGTTCAGGTGGTTGGCTGTCATCCCCTGATGTCCCTGATGGATGATGTTGGCTGTCATCCCCTGACGTCCCTGAAGGCTGCCCAGGGGGCACTCAGCCCGGGGCAGGGTGCCTGCTGTCCCCACAAGTGCCAAAGCAGACAGGTTTGAAGTGGCTTGCCCGGGGCGAGCTGGGGGACCAGTGGGCTGGAAGGAGATTTCTGGAGTGTGTGGTCCCTGTACCATGTGTGAACACCCCATCCCATCAGGGACCTGTCATTCTTTCACCTCAGGGTTTCAAAGACAGCCAAAGACAAGCATACATCGTCTCACAACTGCTTTCCCTTTTTCAATTATAATTCTAAAAAGCAGTAATTTTGATTTTTTTTTTAATATATATATTTCCTGAAAAGTAGACTCCCAGGTTTATAGTCTGTGAATCAGCAAATGGCACAGCCTGCAGTCCTGATAGCTGTTTGTTCATGAGCTGTTTCTATCTCCAGGTATTCTCCACAGGGGGAAAGGATTTATTGTTTCAGTAAATTGATATTAGTGGAGCACAGTTCAGTCAGAAGTAGGTCTCTATTCTGTGAAAGGTGGCTCTCCAGCTATTTTTTTCCTCCCCTCGCAGTGAGTTGGCTCACACCACGACAAGGAGTAGCTGAGAATTCATTTAGCAGAAGAATATTGCTCCTTGATGCCACATAAATTACGATATTACAGGAATAATTACAAGGGAGGGCGGCGTTGTGTGGAGGAATGTGCCTGGTGCTGTGGGGCCAGCCCAGGAATCCCAGCTCCTTTGGGATGGAGTGTTAAAATTCTGTGTTTCAGGTGCTGTGTGGGCACTTGTAAGGGCTGAGCTGTGTGGAGTTGGGCTGGCCCCTTGGGAGCCCCTGGGATGATGGGGATGCTCCGCAGGGATCATGGCAGGCCCTGACTCAGACACACAGGCAAGACTTTTTTGCTTGGGGCAAAGTTCCTTCATGTTTTCTTTTCATGAATCAAATCTGGAGACTTCCTATAGTGCATCATTATCTGTCACCTCTTCTCCTCCATTTCTGAAGCAAGTCCCATTTTCTGGTGCTTCCTTTAGCTGGGAAGGTGCTACCCCAGAGCGTCCTGCCCTGTGCAGAGAGGGGACAGATTTTCCCATCTGAGATGCCGTGGGAGGCAGCATTCCCTGGATTACAGCCCTTCCCACTGAGGGGCAACACTGGGGTGTTCCAGGGAGGCTGGGTGGCCACATCAAAACCCATCATCGTTAATGAACTCAGTGTTAATGGGGAAAGGGTGTGGGTGGCCTCCTGGAAGGGGTGATGGGACTTATTCCTCCTGTGTTGGTGTTCTGAATTAAATAGCCAGGGATCATATTGGCATGGGATTGAATCCTCACCTCTGCCTGTGTCTCTCCAGACAGAAACTCTGAAGTTTATGGCTATCACTGCTGTCTTCTGTGAGGGCTCAGAAAAGCTTTGTTTTCTTGCCTAAGACCTTGGCACGCCTTAACCAGGTGAAAATACTCTTGGTCAGCAGGTAGAGTCTGCTGATGTGGTGATGGACCCAAATGTGGACATCCCTGGATTTGTTAATTGTGGCCAAGATCAGCTCTCTGTGTCTTTGCTTTCCTTCTCTGGGGACAGTAATAGTGTCACTTGTGCATGCACACTCAGAGAGTGTTTTGGTGGAGGATTTTTTTTGTTTGCTGTTTAGCTGGCCACAATCAATAAAGAGAGAGCTTTTGCAGCCAAAAAGATGACAATTTTATGAATGGATTTTAGTAGCACAAACTTCATGTGATACAGAAGGAGATAAATGGAGCACAAATGGAAAAAGCACTTCACCCCCAGGCCCCATTGTTTAGTGTTTCATAAACGATTAATCGCTTCATCCCCATCAAGTGCAATTGTCAATTCAATAAGCTCCGAGGTGTTTGGGATGAGGCTTGGCAAACGCATTCCTAATGTAATTACACCTAAATGGAGCGTGAGAGTGCCTGTGTGTGTGTGTGTGTGTGGGAGTGCCTGTGTGTGAGAGTGCCTCTGTGTGTGTATGTGTTTGTGTGTGTGTGTGCAGGGGGACACATCCATACTCCCATGTAGGGCTGTAATAGCTGCATGCCGCAGAGAGTGGAGAGGGAACCCCACTGCTCTCCCTCTGCCTCTGGCCTTCCTCTGGCACAGGAGTTTTGGGATCAGCATGAACTTTCTCCCCAGGGTTAAGCAGGTGATGGTGGAAAATTCAGGAGGTGGGCTGGGTGCTGCTTCTTTCCACTCGAGGTGGAGTGGAACAGTGGCAATGCCAGCATGATCCTGGGCAAGGTTGAGTTCATGATTCCTGTGGAAAACCCCCTCCCTTTCCTTCCTCATGCTGCCTGCAGCTGACAGCTCCCTGCCTGCCCTCTCCCATGAGCACAGGGCAGCTCTGGAAAGTGTGTGGGGAAAAGCACTGGGAGCACCTTGATGATCATTTTGCTTTCCAGAAGAGCAGAGCCTGAAATGTTGGGAGGAATGGAGTAACTCCAGACTAACTCCAGACTCCACTCTGGTGCCCAGGCTCATAGTCACAGATGGGGAGTTGAAGCCCTGACCAAGAGGAGGATATTCTTGCTGGACTGGTTTAATACTCACATAAACTCATGTTGAGCAAGTGCACCTCGGGTGGTGTGTTTGTAAAGGGACTCCATTAAGGCAGAAATTATGCTCTGACTTTCTCTGTAACATGCAGGCAATGATAGGACAAGGGGAGATGGCTTTGAATTGAAAGAGGATCGATTTAGATTAGATACTGGAAATAAATTCTTCCCTGTGTGGGTGGAGAGGCCCTGGCACAGGTTACCCAGAAAAACTGTGGCTGGAAGTGTTCAAGGGAGCACTTGGACAGGGCTTGGAGCAACCTGGTCTAGTGGAATGTGTCCCTGCCCATGGAGGGGAGGCTGGAACAAGAAGATCTTTAAGGTCCTTTCCAAGCTAAACCATTCCATGTTTCCATGACATCCCACCGGAACGGTGCCAAGAGCAAGATGGTGGCTGCATCCCAGCCCTGGTGCTCAGAACTCGCTGTGCTAGTGCAGGATGCTTCACATTGCTGAGCTGCAGAGGCCCCAGGCAGCCTGTGCCAGCCTGGGGCTGGGATCCCACGCCCATCCCGGGGCTGCTGTGGGATCAAACAGGTATCAGCAGGTTCCTTGGCATGTTGCAGCACAGCAGCCCGAGCTCTTGAAAGGGCTGTGATAGGGAACAGTGTTGTCTGTCTTAGATGGTATCTCAGACTCGACATAGACGTGTAAAATGCCAGGCTGGATGTTTGCAGGGACTTGTCAAGCCAAGGGAAACCGTGCCAGTGAAACATTGGGGAAGAGCTTAAAAAGGCAGACAATGGTGTGTTTGCTTGCCGAGCTCGCCTACGTGATGCTTTCCCCCTTGACAGAGTTTTTTCAGTTCATCAGTGGCTGTGGGGAGAAAAGATGCAGCCTCTGCCAGCCCCATCCAGCCAGAGGTGCTGGGACCCCTGCAACTCAGGGCTTTAGAGCAGCCCAAAGTTCAGCCCAGAGCAGGGACATCACACTGTGGCTTGAGAGATGACCAGGATGCCAAATTTTTCACTGAACATTTAATTAGTAACTATTCCTTATGGGTTCTTCCTCAAGCCGTTTTTCCCCATCTCTGCTTATAAATGAGGTATTTTCTTCCATTGCTTTGGAGCAAGGAGGGTGGACAGCAGTGGACAGTCTCCTCCACTGTCTGGCCAGTTGTGGATACTTTACACTAATGAACTACAAAGTCTAATTGTTTTGTATTGCATCCTGCTGGTACTTCTGTCCCTTCTTCTCTGATGACATAGAGCTCGTTGGGAGACAGGATGTGTTGGGGGCTTAACTCTGCCTCTAACCCTTCATGGAGAACCTCACTCCTGCTCCTGAGAGATTTTCTTCCTTGCCTGCAGTGACCTCACATTGCATTTATGGCACTAGGATTTTTGTGTGCAGGTGGGAGGCAGCCCTTCTGGGACAAGCTTTCTGTGTGGCACCATTTTGGGGCTGCTGAGCTCCTGGTAGCAGCATGCCCTGTCTAAAAGGCAGCTGGGTATCCCACTCCTAGAGGTTGCTGCTCTAAAAAAACCTCTGCTGGTTATTGACCTTACACAGAGACTGGTTTGTCTCTGTGGAGAAAGCTCTGGTAAAGCATTTCTGCCACCTCTCTCCATTAAAGATCCTGGTGCGGAGGGAATAAAAGACCCACCTGGGTCTTCCAATTTCTAATTTCACTAAACCCAAACACAAAAAACCCCTCTCATTTATCCTCTTTCTGCCTTTGGCTTCAGTTTTGCATTTCCGTTTAATTGGCCTTAAAATGGTCAATTTTCAGTCTTAACAATTAAAGCACCGACTTTGTGTTGCCAAAGCTTGTCTGAGCCCTCTCTGCAGAGCGCATCTTTGCAAAACGTGTCTCCTTGAACATTTAAACTGTCAGCCCCAATTATCCGCACTGCTTCAGCTGAATGGCTTTCCTTCCTCCCAGCCAGCAGCAATATTTTGTTACTGTCTGTGAAATACAAACTGCATCCCGAGTTAGGAGCGGCCGTTTTCCGAATCGCCGCTGTTGCCTCTGGAGTCTCCATCTGCAGTGCTCAGCCCCTGGCAAAACGCTCCCGAGGGCGGGTGAGTCCCTGTGCCAGGGCTGCTGCGGGGGCTCTGCCTTCACGCTCTGCCTTCTGCCCTGCAGAAAAGCCCGAGCTGGACGAGATCACCCTGGAGCGAGTGCTGGAGGAGCTGGAGACCATGTGCTACGAGAACATGAACATCGCCATCGAGACCGAGGAGGGCTTGGGCATCGAGTACGACGAGGACGTGGTGTGTGACGTGTGCCGCTCGCCCGAGGGGGAGGACGGCAACGAGATGGTGTTCTGTGACAAGTGCAACGTCTGCGTGCACCAGGTGAGCCCCGGGCTCTGCTGTCACCCTCTGGCACCCTCCTCCTCTGGGTTCCTCCCATCCCTTCCCCTGGGCTGCTGTAGACACCTGGTGGGCTTTCCTGGTGGATCCCAAGGGCAGCTCCAGAGGAGTGGGGACAGCAGCAGGGTCTTGGATAGCTGGCAGACAGCAAACTTGCTTTTCTTACTTTCTTACCCCCAACCATTTATAAGTGCCCTCAGAAACACACAACCAGAGGTTGAAGTGCTCCTTCCTCCTTATTCTCTGGTCTCTGGGATATTTTATTTTATGTCTTCTTGTCCTTTAATATGCTTATTCTTCTTTACCCCATTTATGGAGCCCCAGTGGGATCTGTAGCACATTCAGGTGACCAGCACTGTGTGCAAGACTTGGCAGGTGGCTGGGTCTGCAGTCCTGTGCTCACCAGAGGGGTGGGCTTGCACAGACCCCCCAGCTTCCTCCTCCTCTGCCTTGTCTGGGGAGTGGTTGGACCTTCCAGCTCCACCAGTGCGGTCTCACATCGCAGGGTTTCTGTCCCAGCTTCCCCACTGTGTGAGCGTGGGACTTCATTTTATTTTGCTGCCTGGAGGAAAATAGTTTTATTTGTAGAATTGAATGCTAATGCTTCAAGCTCTTGCTGGGGGGAGTCTGTGGGCCTCATGCTTTTGGGGAAACCTTGACAAGGGGAAGGCAGCCATGTGAGGGTCTCCTGGGTCCCTTGTGGATCCAGGGAGGTTTTACTGGTCATGCTTCAAGAGGAAGCGCTGTGTAGTGCTGGGATGGCAGCAACAACACCTGGTCTTCACCCTCTGTGTGAACAGTTTTGGGTTTTTTTAGTTCTAAAGAGAGCCGTTTGCTCATCTTTTGGGCAGCTTTTCCATCAGTGCTTCCTGGAGGTGGGAGAGCACTGGAGATATCTATAGTTGCGGGTGGTGGGTGTTTTGAATGGTTTCCATCAGTGAATCAGATTCCACAAAATACCAGAATGATTCAGGGTTGGGTTCGAGGTATTTTTTTGTCTTGGGTTCTTTTTTAACAAGCCCAAGTGGCAATGTCAGGCTGTGAGCTGGCATGAGCCACAGCAGGGACTCAGGAGGAGCCATGGCACCGTGTGGGCTCCGCTTTCAGCAGCAGCCCCAGTGCTGCAGAAGGGGACACAGCAGCCTGGATTTCAAGGCTGTTGAAAGAAAAGAGAGATTTTCAGTTGTTTTCAGGGAGCAAAGTCCAGCCCTAAGCCCTATGCCAGCCCATAAGCTGCCCATGATTTAATCTCTGCCCTGATTTACACCCTAAGCCACGAAGTCCAGAGCCACAGTGCAGGGTGTTACGTGGCATCATGGTTATCTAACCTGTCCCATGCCTTTGCCAGCACCATGTCCAAAACCTGCTGGGAATGGTGCTTTGGTGCTTTCCTGGAGGCATATGGGTGCTGGTGCTGTGGGCTTCACCAGAGCCATGCCTTGTCCTCCTGCGTCCCATTGGGAAGGGGCTCAGGACACACCGTGGTGGGTTATGGTGCCAGGTGATGTTGTACTCACTTCATCTGCATAGCACAAGCCATGAGGCTGGCTATTAATTGATTCCTGTGAAGTGAAGCTTTCAGAAAGCACGTGCAGTTGTCCTTTTAAAATTGTCAGCGAGGTGAAAGCATGCCCCCCACTGCTAAATCACAGTTCATTGCTCTCACAGTGACAACATCACACTTCTGCTTAGCATGGGAACCATCCACCTTCGGTTTCCAGCCACCATGCCATGGGCCTGTCATCACTGAATTCCCTTTCCCTGGTATGGCACATGGCTGAACCTGCCCTCTGTTCCATGGCCACACCAAGCTCCTCTGTGGCTTGGCATCCTCCCTGGTTTTTTGACATCTCGTTCTCAGGGATGTTGCACCCCAAATAGATGCAGCAATAAAAATAGCTGTGCTGCTCCTATTCAGCATTCCTCTGGCTTCATATTTCTGGAGCACCTTCTGCCTGGTGCTGGACGTGGAAGAGGGTGTTTAGCTGATAATGCACCTTGTTTCTAAAGCTGCTCCTTGTCTGGGATGGAAGACCTGTATTTGCTTCTCAGGAGCAGAATTGCACCTTCAGCTACTCTAAAATCACTAGAAATAAATAACCAAGATCCATGAGTCTGCTAGAGATGATCATAATTCCTGCTTTCCCCTGGATTTTGAGATGAGTCTGCCAGTTCATTCTGCTGCTAGTACATATCGGGCTGATTCCTGCCTGGTAATAAATCATATGTTTTATAAAACTGTGTTCCAGAAATGATTTATCTATCAGATTTGGAGGCACTGTGAAACACACAGTTAAGTCTCTTTGAACCATGTAGACTCGCAGCAATAATATTTCCTCTCTTAATTCCTTTTTATCCCAATAATCTGTTCATAAAATGGCTTTTTCCACTTGGAAACCGCTATCAATTTGTGATTTGGGGCAAACTAAAGTCATGTTGTAGTCTCTTCTGGGCCAGTAGAGACCAATGATGTACTTTTGCCAAGCTCACACATCTCCATGTGCCCCCTCTGTTCCTGTCCCCACCCACAGCACTGTCACATGCAGTGACAATGACCTGCAGCAGCAGGAGAAAAAGCTGCTCTTTTTGGAGGTAAACTTCAAGAAGTGGAGCTGACGAATGCCTGGGCTCAATTTGCAGCCACCAGTGCTGGGGGTCCTTGTCAGCACTGGCTGCTTGCCTTCTGCAGGGATGTCAGAGCAGCCAGATGTAGAATTAATTACATCTCCTCGCTTTAAATAGGGACACAGCCCTGTGTAAGTGCCCAAGGCAGTGTGTTGCCCTCTGGAAACCCTTTAAGTGTGAGTTATCAGGACCTGCCAGTTAAAAACTGTCTAGTTTTAGCAGTAGCTGTTTAATGCAGTCATAAATCATGGTGAAAGTGGGAAGTATTTATCATTATGTGATATGGCTTATCATTTGGCTCTTCCCCAAGTACGGAGGAGAAATATTTATAAAACACTTTGGCTTCTTGGTGTCCTGCATTACCACAGCTGGTCAGGGAGCTCCCTGGGCAGCCTGAGTCTTTCAGGTCTCACTCTCTTGGCTGGAGACTTGTCTCTGCCCCCTTTAGATGTGTCATCCTTAAGATTTATTATCTTTTTTGGTTCCTCCCATCTCATTTACATTCATTACTATTGGCTTCCCCTTTTTGCCTTTCCGTATTTATTTTTGCTTCCCCTTTGGGCTGTGCTGGGTCTCTAACCAGTGTGGTCAACTTTCTCAATCGTGGGCTTGTGGCTTTCCAGCCCTCAGTGACCTCAGAAGATTTCTCTGCAGAGCATTTCTGGCTTTTCCCAGTCATCCTGGGGCAGGAGGGGGCAGGACACGAGCGGGCAGATGTCTGCACCGCAGAGCTGCTGCTGCTGCTGGGGGCTCTGCCCACCCCCCCCTGGAGCCAGGCGGGTGCTTGGCATGGTGCACAGCACATTTTTAGCTTTTAATTAAAACCCAGGACACACCATGAGCATCCATGTGAAAACAGGGAAGGTAGTGAGGAAAACTTCAGCTCCCTGCGTGTGCTGCACTGACTCTGCTGTTCACTGGGATGCAGCGGCACTGGGAGAGCTGGGAGTGACGGAGCAGCTCTGGGAGGGTGCTCATCCCGGGCTGCTGGATCATTCCTTGTCCCTCGTGTCTCCACAGGCGTGCTATGGCATCCTGAAGGTGCCCATTGGGAGCTGGCTGTGCCGGACCTGTGCCCTGGGAGTCCAGCCCAAGTGTCTGCTGTGCCCCAAGAGGGGGGGAGCGCTGAAGCCCACCCGGAGCGGCACGAAATGGGTCCACGTGAGCTGTGCCTTATGGATACCTGAAGTAAGAGCTTTTCCAGCCTCCTCCTCACACACGGGTGGGGGTTTCAGGTCTTGGCCCAGGGTGTTTGTTAAAGGTGTAAATAACAAATGCAGTTTGGCTCCTCAGGCTGTGCCAGAGCCACTAATTAGCAGCCAAGGAGCTGCTAATTAAAGGAGGGCAGAGAATTGGGCTGCAAGGCCACAGTGGGAGGGGCATACCTTTGAGCAGAGTAAAGCTAATTTCATATGCCCATCTGAGATACACCTGAGATGAGGAATTAATGCAGAGGAAAAAACAACATAAATTTTTCCTTCTTTGTTATCCAGATTTGTTTCTGGTTTGGGGAGTTTGGTTTTTTTTTTTCAAATTACAACTGACCCTGAAGAATAAGAAATGTAATCCGTCCCTCATTCAGACTGTCACAGACACCCCCTTGTAGGAGATTTGGGACCATAGCTGATATTTACAACTTGTGTTCTGTCTTGTGGCCAGGTTAGCATTGGATGTCCTGAAAAAATGGAACCCATTACGAAGATCTCACATATCCCAGCAAGCAGATGGGCTTTGTCCTGCAGCCTCTGCAAGGAGTGCACTGGGACATGCATTCAGGTATGTAACTTGGCACTGGAGAAGCTCAGAGCTCCAGGGCTGTACCTGTATCAGCCACTGGAGAGTCCTGAGATGCTGAAGGACATGGTCTGCATGACTTATTTCTGTTCTGAGTAAACATAGTGACAAGAGCCTGTCAGGCATCATCAGATGTTGTTTGCAATCATTTAATGCACTGAGTGCTAGAAATCTAGATTAACTTTATTTGCATAACACAGTGGTGTTGCTGTAGTGACATTAATTACTGGGACTGCAAGTGACCTTGATTTAGATCAGAAACCTCCAGGAAAAGGGCTTTGTGAGGCTGCCAGGAAAGTGAGGTGCTCATGGGATACATAACACAAGTATTTCACAAACCTCAGGGGGTCAGCCTTTCAGTTGTGGGGATATCAGGGTGCACCAGGGTGGGATGGTCCTCACTGACCTGCTGGCTGGGAAAATAAAGTACTTCCCATGTATTACATTTCCACATTTTCTGTTGTGCCACCCCTAAACAAACCACTGCAGATACCTGATTGCCTGCCCTCCCCACAACAGGAGAGGCAGAAATTCTGTTTTCAGGTAGAAAGCAGGATTCTCCAGGCTTTTCTATTGCAAAAGTGGGACATAGCTTCTCACACCATGATCTCTGACCTTGGGGAGCAGAGCAGAAGCTCCCACCCATAATGCAGCACTCCTGGTGTGAGGGCATTTAGGGAACCCTGCTGAACCCCCTGATTCCCTCTCCTTCCACCTGCTTGGCCTGATGTCTTGGTAGTCCCAGAGAATAGCCATGAAGCTTTGAAAAATTGAGAGAAATTTAAGGATTCAAGTGATCAGCTCTGGTACCTCAGCAGGAGCTGCACACTGGGAGTCAGTGTTTGCAGCAGTGACCATGGACCAGGAGCTGCTGGCTGGTGGCAGAAGGACAGCAGGGATAGGAGCTCTGCAGTGCTGAGCTGTGTTTGTGCTGTCATCTTGGGTTTAATACCTTAAAGGCAGCTATTTAAAAGTAATCCCCATAGTTTGAAATGAAATCTCACAATACTTCTTTAAATCTGTCGCATTGAGTCATTTTTTGATGGCTCTGGGTGCTTATTCACCCTGCCAGATGGAGATACTGTGTCAGAATGGCAACTGCTTTCAAAGAACAGAGGGGCAGGGAAGGAAGCAAACAGGCTTGGCAGCATCAGAAAGAATTCAGTGTCTCTCAGGCTTCATCCTCTTAGTGCCATCATGACATGGGAGCTGTGAGATCCTGGGTACTGAGTGGATTTGCATTAAAGGTCACCTGAGACAGAACTGGAGCCTTGCTGCCTCATGTGCTGGCAGCTCATGGTTTATAAGTCTTCATGAGATTGCCCCTGGAGCATTTGCCGAGGCCACCCTGCCGTGTGCAGGATGGCTTTGCTTCAAGGAAAAGGGGGAGAAGTGACAAAAAAGCAGGCAGTGCCTTTATGTAAGGGTTTATGGGGTAAATTAACACCCATAGGTAAACAAATACGCTCTGTACTCATCCATGGTACAGAGCTCTGTTTTGAAAGCTTATGTTTGTGGAGCATATTTTGTGGAGCATATTTTATAGAGCATATTTTATGAAGCATATTTTTGCTGGTGCCTGTTTATACAGGTGGGATCTACCCTTGTCAGCATTTTGGGTTTGTGACCCAGCTCTGAAAGGAGCATGTTGTTTTCTGCAAAAGCACTGGGTGTTTGTTCCTGGCAGCAGAAGTCAGGTGCTGCAGGTGGGCAGGTCTGCAGAAAGAAGAAAGTTGCTTCCAGGAGAGGGTTTTCCAAGTGGCCAAGAGGGTTTTATGAAGGTGATATCTGGGAGGCAGGCTGGAGGAGTAGATGACTGTCATCCAAGCAGGGCATCTCAGAGGCAGCACTGCAGCTTGAGAAAACACCCACCTCAGCCACATTTGCAGAGACAAACAGGAGAAGTCTTTGTAGGGACCTCTGTGTGTGGAGATGTTTTTCCCCATCCAAATTTGACCATCAGAAGAGAAAGAAACTCAAAGAAGCCTGAGAAAGAGCTCCTTGCTGCTGTCCATGCCTTTTGCCTTGCTGCTGCATGTAACTCAACCCCTGCTGTCTGGTACAGAGCTGTGAGCCCAGTGTAACTTGGTGTGAGCCTAAAGTACTGGATGCTGTGCAGGGATGCAGCTCTGGAGACACCCTTTGCCTGACTCCTGCTCAGGGGAAGTCATTACTTCATGGTGGTTCTTGTGGTCAGACATCAGGAGATGCCAGAGAGCTCAGAATGCAGGAGGAATTTTCTTGTTTGCATTTCTGAGATGGAAAAGAGAGTGCCAGGAGCCAGGCTCTGGTGCAGCCTGAGTCCTGACTATGCTTTTTTGGGACTCCACTCCCTCCTCCTTGCTTGTCAGAGTGACTGGAAGAGCTCACCGAGGCAGCACAGAATGCCAGGGCTCTCTTCAAGCTTGGCAAGCTTCTCCAAAGAAGTCATCATCTTCCAGCTTTCTTTTTGTTGTCACTTTTTGGAGAAAAAGCCCTTGGAAATGTCCTCCATCACTCCCCCATTCATCAACACTTCTCTGCCCACTGCCACCCCCTCCCATCAAGCAAGCAGTGCCCCTGGTCCTCATCCACTGGGGTAACTGGTGGTTCCCAAAGCTGTCTCTGCCCATTGTCCTGCAAAGGCAGCACGTGGCACCAGGGGTGAGAGCAGAGTGTGTTTCCTGTGCTGCCCCAGTCCCATCCCTCCTCTGCCCCATATCCTCCGAGGAGTCTGTGAGGCTGAAATTGCCATTTTTAGCTGAGAAGCTCTACCAGGCTCCAGACCATCTGTGGTCACAAAAAATCACATGGTAGTTTTTTAAGGATGCAGAAGTGTTGTGTCTGATGGCTTGGCCAGTGTTCAGCACCGGTAATTAATTTTTCCTTCCTGAGCTCCCCTTGCAGGTCTGTTGGAGGAGCTGCTTCCTTCCCCTCAGCCCCAAACTGCAGCAGAGCACCACTGCAAGCTGCTAAACTTCTGTTTGGATGACCTTGGCAACTAAAATCATCTCTCTGTTTCTTCCCAGTAAGAATGATTTTAGGACTAATTAGGAGCCCACATTAAATCTCTGGGGCAGTTTTTACTCTCTCTCTCTCTCACAGTTTTATTTAGGAATGGATTTGTCTGGATAAGCAAAATGTGCTGAAGTGCTTGAATGAAAGGTGCTGTAAGATAATGAAGCACAATCGATAACGAAGCGGGGACTGCTCCAGCCTTTGAGCCTGGTTCATTCTGTGTGGCAGATCCCTCCCTCCTGCCACAAGTGGCTTCATTCCAGCGCCATTCTGGGATGGATCAATATGTTTTTATTGTTAGTTTATCCAGGGTCCCTCAGTGGCTGTAGCCAACCAGGTATCTTTCTTTGTTGCCCTGTCAGCTGAGCTGCCTAATTATTTTCTGTTTGCATTTTGGGCACAGTTTCTGACAAGTGCTGCTTGCCATCTGTTGGAGTAGAGAGATCCAGGATGAGTGTCACTGGATTTGCTTTATTCCTGAGGTGGAGTGATGGTCATTCCTGCTAGCAGGACACTGTCCTGGCAGAAGACATGGGCGTGTTGTTAATGCTGTTTTTAGCACTGATGGCAGAAACAGAAGGGAAGGGACAGCACTGTGTGTGCTTTAAAAGCCAGCATGTGATATACTGACTGCCCTGAGTAAATCTGGAAGCTGCAAGTCAGGCTGGGCTCCCTCTGTCCCTCCTTCACTGCCAAAAATAAATACTTGGGAACAGAGCTGGTGCTTCAGCTGCGTGTGTGGCTGTGACAGGGCTTGTCCCAGGGGAAGGCCAGGGTGGCAGGGCAGGCACCCTCTGCCCACTGTGGTGCTGAGTGCCCTGGGCTGGCACAGGGTCCCCCACAGTGCCAGGCTCAAAGCCAGTGCCAGCAGCAGAGCAGAAGGAGTTGAGTTTTGCAAGTTGCAGGTATTTTTGTGAACAATTTCAGACTGAAATTAGAACCAGATGCCCATTTTTAAACAGGGTGAACATGGTGTTGGAGTTCATAATCCACTTGCTTGTGGTGCCTGTGGGAGGTAGTGCCCAGCATTGCTGCCCAGAGCCGTGCTGGTACAGCCAGAGCTGCCTCCAGCTCTTCCCACTGCTCTCTGAGGCTTTGGAGCAGGGCCTGGAGAGCTCTGGAAGTGAAGGATTTGGACAGTGCTTGCCTACGCTTTTCTTGGTCCTGGCAGCTTCTTGAGCACCAGCAGACTCATGAAAAAAGTCAAAGGAAAATATCTAAAAGCAGCAACGTCAAAAGTTCGCCCCCGGGTGCCTGAGCAGGATTCAGGGCTGATGGATGGGATGATGATAAAAAGCTGTAAAACTTCTGTTCCTCAACTACTACCAGAATATATTTTTCGTTTTGAGAATTAAGGTGCAGAAGAGCCCCAGTAAAACTAAATGGTTTGTCATCAACATTCAGGACATTTCACATGCCTCCACCTGGTCCTCCAGGCCACAAGTGCATCTTCATCCCCCACAAGAGCAATTCTTCTATTAAAGCCGAAGTAGTGCCTACAGTAATAGCCCACTTAAAAGGTCTCATTATTGCAGTTTAACTGGTCATTAGCAGCTGGAATAGACTGATTTCTTATGGATTATGGTTGAAATAATTACCTGACACTCTGAGCCATTAAAAACAGTTAATGAGTGGAGGGGGAGAAGGTGCTGACATGGACATGGGCACAGCGCTGGCTGGTGGGAGTTCTCTGTGGGACACCAGGCTGAGATTTGTTGCTTGTGGGATCCAAAGGAATTTAAGCCTGAGGTAAGTTCAGAAGATCATTGAAAAAATCAATCTGATGCAAGTTTGACAACATTGTAGCCAATGTACAAGTTTTAAAGCATTGCTTTGTGATGTTTTGCTCCAGTTACATTTCTCTTTCTTTTTTCAATGGAGCAAGTTAGAGGCTGTGTAATTTCCTGAGGAGGAAGGCATTTAGGAGCATTGGCTGCTTCTTAGATCCCATGTTCACTCCTAAACCTTCCCATGTTCTGTATGCTTCCAGTAAAAATGGCATTCTGACTTAGATGTGGTAACAGAGGAGGAGTAGCTTGAGGGTGAAATACAGGTGAGCATTTCTCCATCAGGACAAATCCACTGACAGTCTTGGAGCATCCCACTGGCACGTGCTGCTCTTTGCTTTTGGCATGTCTTGTTGGAAGAACCTGTGGAAGCTTCTGGTTGTGGTAGGTGGGAGATGAGCAGGGCCCATTGCAGAGGCGGATTAAAGAAGGTTAGGTGGGAAAATGCCACCTCTTGAACCCTGGGGTTCTTCTGCTTGTGTTTGTGGTGTTGGGCCCTGGGGTCTCTGCGGCCGGGGCGATACCGGTGCTCCTCCATCAGGAATTCCTGTGGTGGAGCCTCCATCACTTCACAGCAGGTGTCACCCTGGTGGTGTCCCTGGGTTTGTGGCGTGCCCCTGTTGCCTGTTGTGTTGGTGGGAGTCCCCTCAGCGACGGTGCCTGGCTCTGAGCCCTGTCCTTGTCCCGCAGTGCTCCATGCCCGCCTGTGTCACCGCATTCCACGTCACCTGCGCCTTCGACCACAACCTGGACATGCGGACTATCCTGGCAGACAACGATGAGGTGAAGTTCAAGTCCTTCTGCCTCGAGCACAGCACCGGCGCCACCAAGCTGCCCGAGGAGGCACGGACAGAGCCCGACCAAGCCCAGCTGGACTTGGAGAAGGTCACGCTGCGGAAGCAGAAGCTCCAGCAGCTGGAGGAGGACTTCTATGAGCTCGTGAAGCCTTCAGAGGTGGCAGAGAACCTTGACTTAAGTGAATCACTGGTGGACTTTGTCTACCAGTACTGGAAGCTGAAGAGGAAAGCAAACTCCAACAAACCGCTGCTGACACCAAAAACGGATGAAGTGGACAACTTGGCTCAGCAAGAGCAGGATGTTCTCTACCGACGCCTAAAGCTCTTCATGCACCTCAGGCAAGACCTGGAGAGGGTGAGTACAGCTTCTCCTTCAGTGGTGTACCCATGTGCTGGCACCCACAGACAGCACAAGCCCTGCTCCCCCTGACTCAGTTTGACTCCCCTTACAGTTTTGTTCTTTCATCTTCATCCAGAAATTCAGCAGTGCTCGGTGTGTGTACATCATCACTGCCAAAACACTGACATTGATGGAGTAAGTTAGTGTTGGGCTCATCCGGGGGTTCAAAAGAACAAATGTCTGCAGGGAGAGGTGCCTTGGCAGGGCTGGGTGGATGGGAGGCAGGTGATGCTGCAGCTTGTGTCCACTATACCTAAATAGTTTCACAAAATTATCCTGTGTTGGCCCTCAGGTGCTTTGCAGCAGCAAGGCTTGGGAGCACATCTTTATTTACTAACATTAAACATCAAAGATGAGTGAAAGGCAGAGTGAGAGCAGGGCCAGTGGGACTGGGCATCCCCTGCCCTGCTGCAGCCAAAAGTGGGTCAGCTCCTCAGGGAGCTGCTGGCAGGGGCAGAGCCAGAGGATGCAGGCACCTGCAGCTCCCAGGGGTGCAGGACATCCTTGAATCCTCCCAGCCAGAGCAGAGGAAGCAGCAGCCTCCACAGCAGCCTTTTGGGTGAGAGGGAGCATTGGTGGAGCAGCAGTGCCCAAGTGATGCCAGAACTCCCTGGGCTGGGCTTGCTGCCACTCCTTGCAGCTGCCTCTGGATTTGGCTGTCACAGCTGCACATGGGGCAGGAGCAGGGATGGGGCAGATGGAAAGGAGGAGCAGCCATGAAGGTGAGAAGCAGCGAGAGGAAGAGGCACAGGGGAAGAGGAAGCACACACAGAACCTGGGGTGGGATGGCAGAGGGGGACAGGTGCAGCAGTGCTGCTGCTGAGGAGGCACGTGGGCATAGCAGTGGCACAGGGACAGGCACAGGGACAGGCAGGGCAGGGATGCTGAGCTTGGCATGCTCAGCCCAAGCTGCTTCACTTCCTTTGCTGAGTACCCAAGCCCTGTCTGGTTCCCTCTCTCCTGCTCCTGCCAGAGGGGTGAATCCATGGCCCTTGCCCAGGTCCCTGTTAGACAACCCACCCACAGCTCTAGGAGCAAGGAGGAAGGAAAGCAGGAAAAGAGCATTGTTCTGACCTGGTGGATATGATGCTGTGGTTTCCTCAGCAGGGGCTGAGGGTGCAGTAGGTGACATGTTGTTCCCTGGGAGGTGAAGGTGGTGGGGATGCTGCCCCTGCATGTCCCTGGACCCTCTCTTCAGTCTGCTGTGGGTCTGTAGCATGACTGAACCTGTGAGAGAAGGGCACTGTGGGTGGGCACTGTGTTCATGTCCAGGTGGGGGTTCAGCTTTGGACCAGCCTGCCCTGGTCCCCTGCTGCACCCACCTCCTGTGAGGATCCTGGAGCCCGAGAGCCTTCTTCTGTGTGGAAATAGTTGGATTTGGACCTGTTGGTCTATTTTCTGTGGTTCTGTGGGCTTTCATCCCTGTGGTCATCATTGCCATCCCTCTGCCAGTCTGTCCCCCCTTTGTTCCTGCCTTTACTTACCTCATTTCCATCTCTGTGTAGTGCTGGGCTGGTGCCACCGTTGGTGGGTCTCCAGCAACAGGCTGCATCTGCCTGATCCGAGGGTGACAAGTTCAACTCACTTTTTCCCCTCCTCTGCTCTACACTGCAAATCTAAACCAGGCTGCTTTGCCTCCTGCTGCTTCCTTTTGTTCCCAGCTTGGCTTTTCCAGCTGCACTGAAACACTCTGCATCCCTGGGTACCATGCTTTGCCCACGGCAGCTTCTCTTTGATTTCTTTGTGTCAAAACTACGTGTTTTACCAGATTTCTCATTTTCCAGAGTTGCCTCCAGGCTTTGTGGGGTGTGCCCGTCAGCATTCAGCCTCTGCTTAGCAACTCCCTGCCAGGTTTCACTGCCTGTCCCTGGAAGAGCTGTTTGTTTGTTCTGCTTCCAAGAGTGGAACAATAAACACCAGCCAGATCAAAGTCCAGTGCTCAGATGGGTGGTGGGGTTTAAATCCAATTGTGGGCAGAGCATCCCAGGTATCTGATCCTGCACCTGCCAGGTCACTGCCACCCTGTTTCACTTGCAAATAATGAGGAATTACATCAAACTGGGATCAGAGAGGAGCAGCCTGGGAGGCTCTGAAGGCTTTCAAAGGGTGTCCACAGGATGTTATTATGTATTTTAGCAATTTCAGCAATTAATCTGGCAGAAGTGATTTTGGGGCTGGTGATGGTACAGGGGTCCAGGAATTGGGGAGGCAGAAGCAGAGAGCAGATGACGTGGGGACAGCCATAGTGATGGTGGTTCTCTCTGTCATTTCTTTATCCCTGACATTTCTGTACTTCACAAGTGTTAGCAAATTAAAGCTATTAACTGGGAATCCTAATGCAGCCCCCCGTTTTATTTTTGGCCTTTTTTAAACCCTCTTTGCCTTTTTAAAAAAGCTTTTTCCAGGGACTGGGTGTTTAAATTAACTTTAACAAAAAGCTGTGGTTTCCAGGCTTTCACACCAGCATCTAAACTTGGCTTGGAGAAGCAGCACTGGGTGGTGTTGAGCTGTGTAAGTGTGGGTAAATACCAGCAGTCTCTAAGCAAAGCTAAAGTAATGTTTTCTTCCAGGAATATCAAATCATAGAGAAGAGATATGGCCAAACTCTTGAAGAGTCAGGTTGCCAGAAGCAGTTGTTTTCTTCCTAAAGAAATAGTTTGATGTTTTCTCTAATCCAGAAGAAAAAAAGAGAACATAGTAAAATATGCTATAGAACTGCCTGCCTTGTATTTACAGCTAGGGCATTCAACAACAACAAAAAGAGCAGCTTCTTCTCCTTTTTTTCTAAACATTCCCAAATTATCCTTAAGTGAGGCAGTACTAGGGGTTGACTGCAGTTGTCCTGCTGCCCTCACAGCCTTTGGTGGCAGATACAAGGTAAGTGTGGGATGATGTCCTGGCTTGCTGTGTCACTGTGAGAGGCACAGAGGCTCCTGGCCACACTGGGACAGTCCCCCAAGCCTGGAAATATTCTCTACAGAGAAGGGTGTGAGCATGAGGAGGGGGAGGAATCAAAGACATCAGGGTCACATGTGAATGTGGACATCCCCATGTGCATGTTCCTCTCTTCAGACCACGTCCTCCTTACCTTATTGCAGGCAGATTTGCTCTTTCAGAGTATCAAAAGGCTGAGTAAATGCTGTCAAATCCTGTTAGCTGCCATTAGCATTTTATGCTGTGCAGCTGAAAGCCTCTGCTTGTTCCAAAAGCCTTGATGTCCATGGTGGCAGCAGTGCCAGAGCCTGGCTCTGCAGCCACCCTTCCGTGGGGCTGGCAGAAGCATGGCACTGAAACCATCCAGTGCCAGGAGTTATCAGCAGTAGCTCTGTCATCTTGTGCTGCTGGGGGTGTTTATCAGCAGCAGGGTTTAGCTGCTTCTGCTGCACTGGCTCACGTGAGCAGTTTATATTTTGTGCTTTGCTTTTTGTGTTTAGAGCTCCAGATAATCATAGAATGGGTTGGGTTGGAAGGAACCTTAAAAGATCACCTTCTTCCATCCCCACTTGTTCTTGGACTGGGGCAAAATGCACCAGTGATTTGCAGGTAGCTGTGGAGCAAGTGTGAATAACCCTATGGAGGGGCAGATTTGAGGTAGGGAGCTGCTCCAGCTGCTGACCTGGTCAGCATCACCAGGGTATTTTGCTGTATTTTCTGTGCTTTTTCCTGGTATCTGCTTTAGGGCAGTTCTGTGAGGCTCTGACACCCCATCCCAGCTCAGTCCCTTCCCTGCACTGCCTGTGGGAAGAGGGTTTATCCCTCCCTGTAAAAGGTGCAATTTTTGTATGAGAACTGATGCATTGACTGCAGCAGCACCAAGATGTCTCCTCAAATTTGGCATTTTTTTGTGCAGGTGGCTGTGTCAGGTGTGAGCAGGACATGTGCCTGATGCAGCTGCTGGGCCAAGGGCTGGGCACAATGCTCAGATGGTTGGTGCTGGCCCTTTCCATGACTGTGTTGTAATGTTCCCTCTGCAGCATCTTCCTTTCCAGCCTTCCCTGCCCACCGTGGGGTCCTGGCTGTTGGAGCCAGCACAAAGGTGCTTGGGCTTGGAATTATCACTGCATGGTTTTTCCCACATGTACCACACAGTTTGGATGAGGAGCCCTCTCTGCTAGCCCGGGCTCACCCCAAGGGCCGTGGTAGGAGTGCAGCTCAGATGGTGGTGGGGTGAAAAGGATGGAATCCCAGGGAGTGGGGATTTCCCTGGGCAGCAGGAGCAGCAGCACCGGGGACCTGCTTTGACCCTGCCTAAACCAGACACTGTTTCTTGTGTTTCTGCAGGTTAGAAATCTCTGTTACATGGTGACAAGACGGGAGAAAATGAAACACACCATTTGTAAACTGCAGGAGCAGATCTTCCATCTCCAGATGAAGCTTATTGAGAAAGATCTTTACCCAGGTCAGTACCACAAAATTCATTCTCACAGACGCTTCCCACTGAAGCCAAATTGTGTGCCAGGGAAGCCAGAGCTGCCCCCTCCCCTGATATGTTATTTTGGCATGGTTCATGTATTGACTCAGAAACACTCAGTAAAGCCAGACTCTGGGTGACTGGAGTGCAGGAGCTATTTGTTTTCACAGATCCCTCTTGATCCTCCCTTTCCCAGAAATTAGAAGGACCAAGCATTTGCTTAGGTGGGGATGCTCAGACAGTATTTGGCGACTTTTTGAGCTGGGACTGCTTGGGAGGAGGTGGCACATCCTGGGCATGGGCTGCTCTGCAGCTGGCTCCCTGGCACAGGCTGGGAGCCCTGCTTCAGGCTCTTTGCAGATGCCTTTGAGCATTCTGTCAAGAATCAAGGGTTAAGCTGCTGGTGGGGAGTCTGTTGCTCCAGGAGACCAGCTCCTTTAGCTCTGGCCAGCTGCAGCTCCCTGCTTCACATACCCCTTAGTGGAGATCATGCTGCTGACTGCAAAGCCTCTGCCAACTTTTATTAAGGAGCTGAAATAAAGCTGGTTTCCTTTTGTCCTACTTTTTTTTCGCTTTTGCACAAGCAGTGCCGGAGCCCACAGCTCCTTCTCCCTCCTCCTCCTCCTGCTCTGCCTCCTGTGGCAGGGCAGACCAGACCCTGTGGCTGCAGAACAGTTTTTCCAGCAGCAGCATCTGGTGCTTTGGCAGCTGCTTCCGACGGTTGTTGTGTTTGTGGCTTTGGAGTTGTGTTTGAAGCCATCACATGGTTGGGGTTTCTTCAGGAACTGTCTGGGCTGAGCTTTCCTTGACAAAAGTCTCCTTTGACTGAAATTTTGGAGGCTGAGGAATGTGTGTGCTGAGATGTCTGTGACTCAGGCCCATGCAAATTCCTCTTGGTAGCCAAGGCCAGGCAGCGATGGGGCACAGGAGGGCTGGGGCCCCAGGGTGTGCTCTGGGGTGATGTGGGTCCTGTAACCCCCGTCCCTGTTGTGCTCTGTGTTCCTCTGCATGTCCTTACTGGGCCGGAGGTACAGCTCAGCAGCCTGAACACACACAAATGGTGTTTCCACTGACTGGGGACCCCACATTGCACATCCATCCCTGGCACCCAGGGTTTGTTGTGCACATTATTCCTGAGCTGGACCTCCACCTCACCACCCCAGCCAGCAGCATCCCTGCCAGGAGCACCATCTGCCATGAGCTATCACTGCCACCTTCTGTGGGTTTTGGAGGCATCACAGGGGACTTCAGGATGATCTCTAGTTCAGCTGAGCAAACCCAGCCCTGCATTCATAGCTCTCAAAAGGAGATAGGCACAGGGTAGTTTGCCAGGATGGGTTTTTAAGCTCTCCTCACTTGCAGACAAGGTGTTAGATAGCTGGAAATACCCTTGGGGACCTGTGTTCCCCAAAATGCCTTGGGGGTACATGCCCAACCCTCTCTCTGATGCAGCAGTGGGATGGGAGGCAGCAGTTCCTCCCAGGGAGAGCAGGAGCAGGTGAGCTGGGAGCCTCAGCAGTGGGTGCAGATGCCAGCCAATGATGGGAGCTGTGCTGAGGCTCTGCTGCTGATGTTTTGGAGTTGTCTGCATTGCCCAGTCAATGCTGTGTGATTGCCCTTCCCAAAAATGTTATGGGAGTACTTGAGAAAAGCATGGCTGCTGTGCCCATGATGTTTGTTCTGCCCAAAGGTGAGTGATCAGACAAACCCACAGTGGGAGGGAGGGTGGCTTGGGTGGGGATTGGTGTGCAGGGATCACTTCAGACCTTGTGATGCAGATGCTCTTCTCTCCTGCCCTACCTGGCTGGTGTTTGCATTTTTCCACTCTGAACCAGCCGAGCTGAGCTGCTTGTCTCTGCCAGGATGGACTTACTGGTTGAGCCTGAGCAGGGACTGACTGCTTCCTCTGGGACCCAGCTCCCATCAGTCCCTGCTGCCAGGGAAACAGCTCCAGGAATTTGGTCCTGGGATCTCCAGGTGGTTTGGGCATCTGGGTCCTTCCCATGGCAGGGGGACATTAGGGACCCGAGTGCATTTCAGCATCAGTCTCTAGAGTGTCCTGAGCTCAGGAGGAGTTCCCTTGCCAAGACCAGACCAGGAGCTGCAGATACTCAGCATCCAGTGGAACCAAAGCTTTGGATAACTCACTGCTGTCTTTTCCAGCATTACAAAGCACTTACTGGTTTGGAAGGGGGGAAGGTTCTGTTAGCATCCTCCCCCACAGCTCCTGACCAGGATGCTCTCCATACCTGGGGTTCCTGGAGAAAGGAAGAAGTCTCCATTATTTCACCAGGATGAGGGCAGTTTTTAGCTGCTGTTACAGTAGCCATCAACTGAGATCTGTTGGGGTTGTTCCAAAGATGGTTTTGGCACAAAGGTTTTTTTGGACCAGCTCCCACCCAAAACTCAGAACAGGAGGGGTTTATTTTTCCCGCTGTCAAATGATCATTTAAGCAGGAGATTCTTAATAAAATCAGTGAGAACTTCCCGTGTAAAATGAACCTTCCTCTCTTCCCTGTATTTTTCTTGCACTGAGTGGAAAGTAAACACTGTCTGGCTTTGAAACACGGCTACTATTTTGACAGGTTCCTCTTCAAAAAGTGCTGCTCGGGTTTCTCTTTAGCCCCGTTGTGCTGTCTAAACAAAGTTAGATTTTGATTTTGTAAGCGAAGTGAAAAATGTGTCTGCCTTCCTCCCATTACTTGGCAGGAACGTAGCAAATACCAAATTTGCTTTTGCATTTCTTTCTTTCTGGAAGTCCTTTGGTCAGGAGGGGTTCCTGGCTAGCAACTCCAGGACTGTAAATCCTCTGTGAATTCAGACTCAGGCAGGTGCAATGCAAATTCCCTCCCCTGCTCACCCAGTACATTTCCACTGCTGCTGAGGTTATTCCCTCTGACCCGTCCACCCCATGGCCTCTCTGCTGAGGATTTGCTGCTGGCTGACACAATAAACTGATTTCTTCCTTAAGATCATTGTTTAGCCTATGGGCCAGACTCTGAAAAACTGCCTGTCTTGCCTCCATTTCCTTAAGCCACCCACATTTTGGTTTAAGGGCAGTATCCTTCCCTCTCTGAAAATTAACAGAAGTTTTAGCACAGACTTCTGGGGGAGAATGGCCTAACAGAGTAAGTAAAAACTGCTGCAAGTATTTTACTTGGCAATACAAGTTGTACTTTTATAGGGTATTTGTCCTGTTTACCCAAGTGGAATAAATCCAGTAGAAGTTCAAAGCCATTTAGGAAATGCTAATTTTTAGCTGTATGTCTGTATAGCTCCCTTTAGATTCCTACATTTTCATAGGCAGTCCTCGTCATCCTTCCTATATCCTTTGTGTACCTGTATCACTTTGGGGTTTTTTTCACTCCTGCACAGTTTTGTCAAAGGGTCAAATCAAGGTTGGCTTTAAAACTGCTGGTACCTTTGCTCTGTCAGTGTGGCTGTGCAGCTGAATCCTTTCTGGAGGTGCTCTTGTTGGAGATGGGTGACACAGCACCTGGTATGTAGGTCACCATGGCTCCTGCAAGGTGTCTGAACAGGGTTTGGGGTTACTCCCTAGTGGGTCCTCACCCCAAAGTCCTGGTCCAGGTCTGTGGCTGTAGAGTCTCCAGCAAGTCACCTGCCTTCAGTGGGGCTGCTCCTGTGGCCACTCCTCTCCAAGGCTAAAATCTCCTTTTTTTATAACCTACAGGATTAAGATTTTCTTGACATGTAGAAACCTTAGCTTACAGCTGCCCAGGGAATGGCCCTTGTTCCCCCTTTGGCTTGGAGTTGTTTGCAGGTGTGCTCCAGGTCTGCACTGCAGGGTGTGCCCCAGGGGAACTCGCTCACCGCAGCATCCCTGATGCCTCGTCTCACACGGCGTTTTCCTTTCTTTCTAAAAAATGCCAGAACAAACTGGGAAGAAGACAAAGGGTAAGAAAAGTGACCCAAGAAGGAAAGGAAGAGATGGTAGAAAAAGTAGTCCTGAGAAGACAGAGAAAAGGAAATCGGTCAACGAAACTGTTTTGGGACAACTGGGTAAGTCTGATTTTATGGCACAGAGCTGACCCGCGATGCTGGAGGCTCCCTGTTTGGGGAGCAGGGTTAAGAGTCCCAGCCCCTGATCCCTCCTGCACGTAACACGGTGGAGTTACACTTTCCATCTCTCCTTTCTGGGAATCAGCCTGAATTATCCAGGTCCTGCTGGAGAGATTGGCTCAGAAACATGCTCACTGCAGGGCAGGGGATTTAAAATTCCCCCCTGTAGCTCCAGGATTGGGAGAATGTGTTACAAAACCTGTGATGTGCTGCTGGAGCGGGATTTCACTTTCAGGTGATAAAATCAGACTTACCCACCCCATGGCAGGGCTGCTCCCCTGTGCCTTCTGTGCTTTGGGGTTTCATGAGGTTTCATGGCATATATGGCCATGCTGGTTGTGCCAGAGGTGCAGGAACATCCAGGAGTCAGGCACAGAGTGCACCCATCTCTTGCATTTGCTCAGGGGGTGAGGAGCCTGTCCCTACAGATGCTTCAGCCACCTCCAGCAGGTCCCCATCGCCTACAGCAGCAGACAGGGCTGGGGGAAGAAAAAGAAACAGAACAAAAAGGTTGTTTTGGACAAGGTCCTTGACGAGGTTTTTGCATGGAATTGTTGCTTGACTTCCTCCGGTGCTGCCACCTCCCCCAGCAGGGGCAGGAGGTGGTGAGTTCACGTGTGCCTAGCTGCCAGGGCACAGGGGAGCACTGGTCCTTTGACGCTCTCGGGCAGTCTGGAGATGCTGTAAAACCCTCCAGGGGGTACAGAGCATTTCTGTGGGAGGCCTGGTGGTCTGGACCACCCTGCCTTGCTCTGCTTTGCACATTGCTCACCTATGCTGCTTTCTGGTCATCTCAGAGCTGTTGGACCTTTGGAAATGGGGCTTTTGCACTCATTCTGTCTTGGCTAAAGAAGTTTTGGATTTGCTGGGGCAAATTCCAGCAAACAGTGGAGGCTGGAGAATCTCAGAGGAAACTGCATGGCTATGGGCTTGGGAAACCAGGCAACCTGACCCAAAGCCTCACCAAGGTCTTGTTACCTCCTGCATTTTGTGAAGGGTTTGAAGCATCCCCTGGGGCTGCTGTCATCAGAGCAGGGCTGGGGAAGGTGAGCTGGGCAGTGCCCTTGCCCACAGAACTTGGGCTTTTTGGTGTTTGGGTACCACACAATGGCCAAAGTTCATCCTTGCTCCTGCTTCACCTTCCCTGCTCAGGGTGGGGTGCTGTCTTCTCCAAAAAGGCTGTGGTGAGTTGCAGGAGGTGCAGGGTCACAGCCTGTGTTGCTGCTCACAGGGGGGGGTGATGTGAGGCCAACATTGCTACCAGCAAACACTGGGCATGAGTCACCCTGCCTGAGCCACTGCTCTTCCCTCTCTGTTGCTAGACTGTTTCAAAGGAAAGCTCTTCCTGAAATCCAGAATTAAATTTCATTTTTCCTTCATCCATAAAACCAACTCAAATGTTGAACCCGTGGGTTTCTGTTTCAGAGATTAAAACTGCCTGTGCCTGTGTAGGTGTGCACCTTCCCATTGCTAATTGGACCCAATTAGCCCAGCCCACAGTGCTCACTCTTGCTCTCAATGATCATTATCAGGAAGTTTTTCAGCTTTTTCCATTCCAGCCTTCATCTCTGCTCCTCTTCTTCAGTTTCCTTGCCTTCTGAGATGTTCTCAGAGCTGCAGATGTAGCAGTGGTCCCATCACCATTCTGGCTGATTAGCTCTGAGGGTGGCCTTGCAGTAGCTGCTTCCTTAGGATCCTGTCATCCCCATCTGGACACAAGTCCTGCTCTGTCACCATATTTTTTAACTTACACTTGAATTGTTTGGCTTCCAGTTTTGCATGAGAATGTTTCCACCTGTGCTGGGGTATCATTCCTTGTCATCTTCACTGAAGGAAGAAGCTTGGTTTGGATTCAGGGAGGTTTGTGGAGGGTTGGACATGAGGGAGTGCTGGGGTTGTTGTGCTGTGACCCCAGTGAACCCCAAGTTCATCACCAGTGCCGGGGTAAGCCCTGCTCCGTGTCTGGTGTGGTGCATTGCAGTTGATCTTCCAAGTGTTTCTCCAGTGCCTGGGAGTTTTGGTGGAGTGGGTGATGGTGATAGAGGGCAACACGGCTGTTCCTGTTCCTGGCTTCTGAGGCAATCTTCCACTCTTGTTTTTCCCAGGCTTGTCAACCTCCTTCCCCATCGATGGGACTTTCTTCAACAGCTGGTTGGCACAGTCAGTGCAGATCACCGCGGAGAACATGGCAATGAGCGAGTGGTCACTCAACAACGCCCACCACGAGGCCAGCACCCCTGGCCTCTCCGAGGAGCTCCTCCAGGATGAGGAGACCTTGCTGAGCTTCATGATGGACCATTCCCTCAGGTCCCCATTCAGGCAGAGCGAGACCACAAAGAAAGTGAAAAGCAGAACGAGAACGAACACTAAGAAAAAGCTGCCGAGGAGCAGCCCCTCTGCAGTGGGTGGGGGCCACCCGGAGGGCTCCGAGCCCTGGACTAACAATGCCAGCAACTTGTCGGATGATCCTGCCAAGCCCTTCGCTCTGGATTCCAGGCCGAGCAAGTCGGAAAAAGGGGCAGCAAAGCTTCCCACCGACCGCAGAGGGACGGGCGAGGCCAAAAGGGTGGCCAGGAAGGGCTCTCTCCAGAAAGCCAGTGAGCCTCATCCCCCTGCTGGGACACGGGGCTGCGTCAGCCAGGAGGAGGAGGAGGAGGAGACGCCGCGCTGCGCTCAGACGGAGCCCAGCCCCGCGGCCAAAGTGCCTGACTCCATAGGTAGCCCCAAAACCATCGTGCGGTTCAAATTACCAAAGGAGAGCCGGGGGGCGCGGCGGGCGCAGCCCCCCAAGGCTGAGGGCGCTGGCGGAGCTCCCTTGCGTCGCTTCGACGCCGACACGGACGGATACTTCTCCGACGCCGAGATGAGCGACTCGGACGGGGAGTCCCGCGGCGGCCGGGCGCAGCGCGGCCAGCTGGACGCGGCCGGCGAGGACATCGTCAGGATGAGCATCCTGGCGTCCTAACTGCTCCGACCGCGCCGGCTCGAGGAGGCCTCAACCCAGTTCCAACTGCCATGTCCAATTTCTGCCTGGTGTCACGGCGAGGGGGGTTTTTAATGTGTGTATATAGTTGGAAATTCGGCACTGTTGTCTTTCTCTTCTCGATACGCCTGAGATACAGCTTCAGCTTCACCGACATCGACGACTGTGACAGCAGTGGTCCCTCCCCGGCTCCCTGCCAGACCCCACTTCCTGGGAACGTGAGCCGGCACCCGCCAGGACCGATGGCGAGCGTGCTGAGAGGGTGGAGGGTGCCGGTACCCGTGCTTTCTGCAGGGATGACAGTTCAATTAATGGGCATTATTTAATGAGGGGCAGATTTCTGCCTGGGACGGTTGCCCTCAGAGCAGGGAGCGAGGAGAGGGTCCGGCAGTGGCCAGCTGTGGGAGGGGAAATTCCCACCTGTGTGTGCGGAGAGAAGGAAGCGAAATAAGCGATTCTGAAATAAATAATGACTAAAGCACAAAAAGCTTGTTGGAGGAAAACGCTTGGGGTGGAAGAGAGCAATGTTACATTTCTATTTTTAGGGAAAAAAAACCTCTTGATCATTATTTTTCCCCTCACCTTTCCATCTGGTTGGGATCCGTCCAGGGGCCAGGATGCAAAAGTCCTCCCCATCCATGCCCCCCGTGAGGTTCTTAGAAACACTGAAGTGATTTACTCAGGTGACTGGATCAGCAAGTGGAAAATGGAAATGTGGGGCAGGAGGGAGGAGGAAAGCATCCTTTAAAACCACCGTGGGGAGTCAGGGTTGCTTCCCTCCAATGCTGCTGTGGTCCCACCATGCCAGGGCAGCACATCTGAAATCCCCCTTAAACCAAAACCATGGCCCCAAGGCCAAATGTGCCGTCACTGAGGGGAAATGGCAACCCTTGCCACCACCATTATGTTTTCTTTCTAAATGCTACAATGGAAATGGTGAATTTATTCCTCTCCATCCTTTGTTTTGTTTTGGTTTGGTTTTTTTTACCTTAAATCCTGGTTACAAGCTGTTGACTCGTTGTGGAGGGGTGATTCACAGAAGCTGACATTATAAATAATACAATAATTTAATGCATAAAAGTCCCCAATAAGCCTTAAATGTTGTTTAAAAGCCCATGTTACCTATAAGTCAGGCGAATTTCCATGTTTGCACTTAATTGCACCATTACTTCGGTTTTGGCTTCAAAGGTCACAGTTAAGTCATGCTACGTGTTTTATTGGAGTGACCCCAGTGTGAGCTCAGGGAACAAAAAAAAAAAAGGAATTCACTGAAACTTTTGTTGTTGTTGTTTTTTAAAAATAAAAAATGTTTTAAAAAAACTAAAAAAAAAAACAAAAACAAAACCAACCCAAACCTGGGACACTTCTGCAACCGGTTAAACCCATCACTAAACAAAAAAACCTTGCAATTGTCAAACCAATCAGTCAAAGAATTTTGTGGATGCCAAAGAAATATTTTGACAGTCAAGCAGCACAGCCAGAAACCGGAAACTTGTCATTATGAAAAAAAATTGGAAGTTATTTAGCAACCAAGGACTAAAGACACACTCATACCACACTGCTGCGGCGTTAGGTTCCAAGCTTGCTCCGAGGGATGCTGCTGCTCCGAGACCGCATCCTGCCATTTTGGTTTCCGATGCTTTTTGCTCATTTCACTGTGAGCTTTCTTTTTGAAACTCTGAGACTATTTCGATTGATGTTTTAGAGTAGATCATCATCTTTATCAGCCTTCCAAAGTCCTTATTATTGATAAAATTGCAGCACAGATCAGTGATGACAGCCCAGCTGATCCCAGACACGGCGAGCGGTGGGGGCTGCGGGTGGGATGCCCAGCCCTGCCTAAGCCCAACACTCACCTGGCTGAGACTGACCGTGCCTGGGAAGGAATCTTCCTCACATGGGAAAAATGTGACACAAGTTATTAGTGGGAAAAAACACAAAAAGAAAACAAAAAAACAGCAAAATACCAACAAAACAGGAATTACCTTTGTTATAAATTAGCATAATCCATTGAGGTTGGAAATGAAAATCTGCTCATTAATTAAGGCTCAGTATGTTCAGATAATGTTAAATACAGTAAATAGGACTTAGTTTATCTTATCAGGCTTGCTAGCTTTAGCTCCAGTATCCTAGTATACGAGTCATAACAATAATCAATATGCTGCCTTTTAATGAATCTTGCTTCCGTGTGCTTCACTCAATTATGGTTAAAAAAAAGCAATCCACAAATTTCACTGTACACAGTTCCATTCATCAGCTTCTGCACTACTTGTCTTCTCAGTACAGGAAAGCAAAAATGGGGAAACTTTAAAGAACAACCAACCTGGCACCTCCAACATTGGGCAATAGCACAGTTTGAAACACTCCCAAAACATCAGGCATCATGTTTTGCCATCAGGAGAGGGGGGGAAAAGCTAAACAAGCTGGTGGGGTGCAGGAGAAGAATGGGATGGCAGGAATAGAGAGGAGGAAAAGGGCTCTGGTGAGCTTTGGGGCTGAGCAAGGGCTGGACCATGGCAGGATGGCTGCAGCCACCCCAGAGCATCCCCTGCCTGGAGTGTCCTGGGAGCAGGGGAGTCTGGTGTTCTGGAGAGAAAATGCACAAGGAAAATATTTTTGATGTTAATGTAAATGTATTTTGAAATGAATAGAAAGAGAAGAAAAAAAAAGGTTTATTTTAGTACAGAAATGTTATCTTTTAAGATGTATAAACTGCAGGAATTGACATTTGCACTGTAAGAGCACCCGTTTCCTTGGAGAAGCAGCCGCTGTTGAGATGAGGATGCAGAAAGCATCATTCCCTGATGGAGCACAGCCCCTCACCAGCCCCAACCCTGATGGCTGAGGGAGTTTCCCCAGGACAGCTCCCATTCCACACTCCCATTTTCCCCACACCCATCTTTTGACTTTTTTCTTCTTTTTTCTTTTATTTTTTTTTCCACTTGCACGTGTTTTATGGGGTTAGGATGCCTGCTGTCCCATGGAGCTCACCCCAAGGTTGGATGCAGAATGGAGCCAGGATGGGTGCAGGCTGCAGGAAGATGCTGCTACAGGGCAGGGCATGAGGTTTGGTTGTTCTTTAAGGAAATCCCCTGCAGTTTGCACCATTCCACATTCAAAACAACCCACTTCACATCAGTTACAGGAAACGATATGAATGTCGCAGGAGGAGAAACCCTTCTGTTTTCTTTGTTTCAAAGAACGTGATGTGCCATTTGTTAATACAAAAGAGAAATATTGAAAATATATTGAAAAGAGCAATTTTAAATTATTTTTGGCTTATGTTGCAATATTTATTTTCTTGTATTAGAAATTCCTTTGTAGAGAAAAAATGTATTTTTCATTAATGCAAAAACCTATTTCTCCTTTTTGTACATTTTCCATGTTAGTTAATCCTTAAAGCAATATAATGTTATCAAACTCGTTCTGTGTGAGACTGTATTATGCATGCTATTTGTGTTGCCTTGGAATAGTTCTGTCTGCCATTATTTTCATCCTGTTTAGATACAGTGTATGCTTTAATACACATTGGGACCATGGCCCATTGCTTATGAAAAGAAACCCCTTTGCATTCCTCAATGTGTTGGCTAATGCAGTCAATAAAGCAGTGTTTTCTGTGTACCTCGTGTTGGTGTGGTGAGCATGGTCACACAGAGCAAGCTCATCCCAGGGATGCAGCTCTGTGGGGATGCAGGGCTGGTGCAGCCCTGCTGATGCAGCCACTCTGCCTGTGAGTAGCACATTTTTGAACTTCCATTGCATTTCCATTGCCAAATCTTAGCCAGCTCTTGAAAAGCACAGCTGGAGACGTTTCTAACAGCTGGAAGGGCAAGCCCAAGCAAGAGGATGTTCACAAAGTTCCCCATGCCTGAAAGTTCCTGTAATTCAAGGTAGCCCCCTTTCTGGTGGAAATTTATTCTTGTTTTGCAGACTTTGAGCAAAGCCCACAGAGGAAGTCCTGCTGTGAGACAGGATGCTCAGAGGAACAGCTTCTTGCACCAGGAGCTGGTTTAACAGGCAGGGAAACACACTGCTAGATCTGCCATTCATGGGAGCAAAAGCAAGCTGTGAAATCCAAAGTACTCCAGTGATGAGTTCCTGTTTGTAAGACACTCCTGGTATCCTGCTGACCCCAACCAGCAGCCTGTCCAGTGAGTGGGCAGGGGCCCATGGAAGGAGAGGGGAACTAAATGGTCTCTAAGGTCCCTTCCAGCCCACACCATTCTGTGACTGCTGACATGGGCTGTGGTTGGCAGCCTGACTCTTCACCTGTGCAGTGTGGTGGGAGCACAGGGCTCATCACACAGCTTTATAAACTTGAATGGCATCCACATCTTGTGCAGGCTTGGCTGCTTTGGAGGCCACAGGCAAGGGTGCTGCCTTGCTTCAGCAAATATTCGAGTCATTAAGGAATGGCTCTTCCACCTTTTCTGGCCTTTACTGGCACATTTTTCTTCTGTAAAATCACCCAAGTGCCTGGGCTGCTGAAGGAAAATGAGCTATTTAGTAGACACACTTCGTTCCATTTATTGGTTAATTGATTAATTGGGTAGGTCATGGTGCACAGTGAAGACAGAGCAAAACCATTCATCTGAGATGGGTGTTCTGGAGGGTGGAGCAACTACCATGGCCTCACATTTAGCTCTTCAATGAAAAAGGAAAGGATTGGTTTATTGCTAAAAACTAAAGACTTTGTTACTGGGCTGTGTTCTTGCTCACAGCTCTCCAGGCACCCAGTGATGAACTCAAACTCCAGTCTAGTCCCCAGAGCCCCTCAGTGCAGGTGTGATGCCCACAGCAATGTGCATGAACCTGTCAGAAAGCCAGTTCAAGAGCTGCCTTCTGTAGCAAGTCTTTCACCTGTTCAAGGCAGGGAGATATTCAGGAGTTCAGTTCCACAAAGCAGGGAGCAAGGCCAGCCTGACTGTTATTGTTTAACTTGAAACAGCAATCCCTTTCCCAGCCCCAGAATGTCCAAGGGGATGATGCCAAGCCCAGATGGATCTCAGAGATCTGATGCTGGGGAACATGAGGCATCATCTTTACAAACTGGCAAGGATTTTGTCTCCAAAATATTTAAGGCTCATGGAAGAGAGAGCTGGCCAAATTCCTGGGAGGATGCATCCCTGCCTGCTGGCACCTGTATTAGACCAGAGATGGGATGGTCTAGCTGGATGTATCGTGGAAATGGGCATGGGGAACAGAAGTTCATGGAACAGAAGTGCCTGCAAGCAAAGGAAGAGAATTTTGGGCTGCTGAAAAGACTACATCACCTCTATGTCACCTCCGCTCCCAGACACTCCCTTTCACAGGAGATAAAACCACCAAGCTGACAACAAAAACAACTCACCAAGAACAGCCCAGCAGCTCCTATCTGATATCTTTCTGTTTAGACAGACACCATCTAAACCCCAAGCTGCCTTTTGAAGGGGTGAGGTGCAGGAGGCACCTCAGGACCCCAGCCCTGAGTACCAAACCCAGGCAGCAACCCCACTGCCCCTCACCATCACCAGAGGAGAGCCACCAGCCACGAAGGGCACTGCTGACAGAGCAGGGACAGGCAGACCTGGGGCACTGGGGCTCCACCAGCAGCACCACACTGTCCTACAGCCCAGCCTGAGAAGTGATTCCTCAGTAAAGTTACCAAAAGCCACTATTAAACATGTATTTGTAGGCAGTTAGAGCACATAGGGCTCTGTCTATCATAGGGCTGTGGTACTCACTCAGGGCTTGCCTATAGTATCCTCATCACAGACGGTGCTGAATGCCTTGGTTTGGAGCAAGTAGCCAAAGAATCATTTCAATTTAATTGCAAAATAAATGTTAGGCTAGTCCTTATATGTTTTGCATACAGATTGCAAGTGCCATCATAAATACTAATGGGTCAAATACCCCCCAGTGTCAGTAAATCATCAGCAACGGATGTGGAAAGGAATTAATTTTCCTTCAGCTTATCCTGAAAGAATTGCAGCAAGACCTTTTTTTATTGTGTTTGATTAAATGCTGGTGGTATAACATAATTTCCCCTAACCATTAAAACCGCTGGTGCTGTACTTCTGCATAAATGCCTCTAATGTGATGAGACCATATTTAATATTTACTCTTCCAAAGTTAATACATTTAGGGGAGACATTTTGTGCACTAAAAATAGTTCCTTGGTCTTGGATTTCCATGTAGGGCTGTGAAATGATGTGTCTGCTGTGATTGCAACAGATGAATAAGAAAAAAAGCCTCTAAAAAAATAAACAAACCTATGACTAACCCACAAAACAAGGGAAAAATCCCACTGCAGCCGGTCTCGACCCTGGCTGATCCAGAGGGTTTCACAAGCACTGTCTCTGCAGTCTTGCCCATCCCAAACTCTGTTTGACAAACTCATTCCCTGTTTGTTTAATGCACAAGTGAAGACTAGACTTGTGGAGGGTCTGACTAGGCATTTTTTCATGGAGGGTTTTAACAGGTACGTTTTCCCATGGCAGCTTAGCTTGGGGATGAGGTGGGACTGGTTTTGGTTGCAGGCAGCTCTTCCTTCTCCTGAGATGGCCAAAGATGCTGGAGATCCAGCAGGAAGTCATGGGGGGGAGGTGCCCAGCCCCCAGCCAAGTCTTGGGGCACAGGGTGGGCCCACAGCTTTGCCCATACCCATCGCTCATCCATGAGAGGGTGCTGTGGGCACAGGTCCTGGGCCTTGTCTGCCATCAGGCATAAATCATGCAAACAGCAGAGTTTATGGGGAATTAGGTGGTAAGAGGAATGCAGCTCCCTTCCAAAATCAGAAGTCAGGTGCTAGTGGTACTGTTTGTGCTGGGAGAAATGAGCCCTGGGGGAGTCTGAGCTCTGCTGGTGTGTGCAGTGCTGAGATGGACTTTCCCAAAGTGGTGGGATTCTGGCATTTCCCAAAGTGCTGGGATGGTGTTTCCCAGCTAAACCCACTCTGCTGAGTATCAGATGCAGTGTTTTTCCTCAGGAGTAGCTGCTGTACATTCAGATGTAATAAAGATTAAAGTAATTGACTGCCTGTGCTTACATTTTAAGTGGTACTTTATAATGCTGACACCGAGCACGAGGAGAGAATGCAGAGGTTAAAATACTGCTGTTACACCTGGTGATTAGCAGCCCTGCAGTGAGCTCCAAATGGTCAGATCAATGAAATGGAGTTTTTCCAGGGGAAAAAAAAAGGCAGGTCAAGAAAGCAAAATAACACATCTGCAGCCATAACTCCAGGAGAATTATTCCCAGGAGAGAGCTGCTGAGGACACCAGCCATCCATGTGGGAATGGACCTGCCACGTGCTCTGCCTCCGTCCAAACATCTCCCTGTGCAGGCTGGAGCGCAGTACCCCGCAAGAGAGAAAATTCCCTGCAGACAACAAGGTACCAAAACCCCTTCCAAGAATGCTCAGCTATAAATAGGTGTTTGTTGTGTGGGATGCCACAAATAACACTGACACTCCACAGAGCGACCGTCAGGCAGGGGATGAATTCCTGCCCTTAATAAGAAAGCAGGATAAATAAAGCATTTCTAAAAGAGGGAAATCAGCAATTTTTGCAGCTCCAGCTTTAAAATTAGTAAGTTTGGGGAATAAAGCACAACAGCCCTTGTGCCCTGCATTCCCAAAGCCAGCTTGAGGCAGGTGCCGTGCTGGGGGACACAGGAGTGACCAGCACAGAGAGACCAGCACACAGACCTGGCATGCTGCAGCCCCCCTGAAGGGCTGTTCTGGAGAGCCATCAGGAATGAGCTGGTTCCAATCAGGTTTTTTAATCCACCCCACAGGGTCGAGCAGCACAGGGCCAAGCAGCATCACTGTGTGGCCAGAGGCAGCCTGGGGACACTCATCCCTGTGCCACGAGCATCACCTGCTCAGCACCAGCTCTCTCCTAGCCCATGGCTGAGATTTTAGGCTGAGTCACAAGGATGCCAAGGCACAGTCAGCCACAAGGCACATTTTTTGGCACAGCAAGAGCAAGATGTCTGCTGAGCCGTGAGGACTGAGGTCACTGCTCTGATCTGAAGCCTGTGAGCATCTCCCCAGTCCTCTGTGCATGGTGCACAGCAGCTCCAAAACCAGCTCATACAAACACACCAGGAGGAAGGAGGAGTATAAATAAAGGAGCATAAATAGCTGAGCTCCAGGAGCACAGGCTGGGAGCAGCAAGGGCATGGCACAACCAGAGTGTGCCAAGAGTGGCTGTGCCTCCCCCACTCCATCAACAGCCACAGCTCCCCCACCAGCACCCTGACAGGCACCTGCAGTGTTTTCCATCCCAAGCATTAGTGGATATTCAGTGATGGTGAAGTAACAGCCACACCTGACACCAAGGGAGCTGTCACTGCTGCCCCTGGCTCACAGCTGCCTGTTGGAAAATGTGACCTGAGAGCTGAAACTCAGTCTAACTCTCTGCTTCTTAATGGGGGAACACAGGATGCCATTACTGGCTTCTGAGACTGCTCACTGACTTTTTTTTATAGTTTTACAAAGACTTTGGCTTAGCTAAGGGTTTCACCTCTTGATAATTAAGGGGACAACAGCTGCTTCAGCAAACAGAATTACCTTACACTAAGGCAGTTGGCAGCACTCTCTGATGGCCCGAGGAATCACACTGGGGCCCTCACAGAAATCCCATTTCAGCTGATTTTCCAGTCTGAGGGTGGTGTTTGCTGGCTGCTGGAGAGCTGCGATGCTGGGGGCTGGCAGAACTGAAATTGTCATGTGTACACAAACTCATTTTGCCTTTTGGTTTCTGTAATGTATCAGTGAAAGCAGTTTGTTGGAAATGAGGGAATCAGGGAAAAGGTTTGTGGACCTGGAGGGCTGTACTGATGGGGTGAATAAGCATGGAATTGTCTCATTGCTGAATGACTGGAAAGAACGAGGAGTCTGTTTGCAGCAGCAACTGAAGCACCTCCCAGACTCAGCCGTAGGCTAAACCCAGCTGGAATGAGCATCTGCAGCCCTCAGAAGGGAAGCAGCACGAGCAGGGGCTCTGCTGACAAAATATCCTGTCTCCTTCTCTTCATTTTGTGCCTCTTGGTCTTTCCCAGGGAGACTGTGTGTGGCTGTGACCGTGTCCCCTGTAGGACATGACACTCAGAGCAGGGCTGTCCCCACCCCGAGGGTGCTCCTGCGATCTGGTACAAGTGGAACGCCAGCCACAGGTGGCAATTTTCTTTACATTTTGCTCATAGAGTTTGACTCATGGCAGACTAAAAGTCAGAGCCCAGAGCACTTGGGTTGGGGGAACAAATGACACCTGAAACACCAAAGGCAATGGGCAGGCTGGCACGGGTTCACTGCCTGCACCTCTGGCTGTCACACCTCTGCCCCCAAGCCTGGCCTCCCGTGGGTGCTGCAGCCCTTTTAGGATGCTCTTGGCCCCTATCTGAGCAAGAGGACTGACAGGCCCAGATCCTCCACAGACGAATTTGTTTCACAATCAAACATAAACAGAAAGAAAAGCCTGGACTGAAACACCTCTGCCCCCAACCCAGCCCCAGCTCTGTTCCTCTCATCACCAGCCCCCAGCCCATATGCTGGCTTTGATCCCACTCCCCCAGTGCCCCACACAGCTGAGCTCTGGTGCAGCTCAGCAGCACTGGGGGCTGCCCAGTTCCCACTCCAGCATGAGTAGCTGTGTCCCCAAATCATCAAAGCAGGGAACATAACTCCCTCCTAACGAAGAAGAGGAGCTGTGGTGCTGCCAGTGCCATGCAGGGCTCAAGCCCTGCTTTGCCATCCCCCAGAGCCATCATCTGCCCTCAGTGCAGTTTTCATGGAGTCACAGTTTGAACTGGGTTGGAAGAAACCTTAAAACTCATTTGCACCCCCCTGCCATGGGCAGGGACACCTTTCACTACCCCAGTTGCTCCAAGCCCCATCCAGCCTGGCCTTGAACATTTCCAGGGATGGGGAAGACACAGGAAACATGTGCAAGTGTCCCAGCACCCTCACAGGGAAGAATTCCCTTTTAATATTGAATATAAATCTACCCCCTTCAGCTTGAAGCCATTCCCGATTCTCCTGTCTCTCCATGCTCTTATACCAAGTCCCTCTCCAGCATTACCGCAGCCCCTTAGGTGCTGGAAGGCTTTTGGCACCTTCACCTGGGGAGGGGAGGGAAGCAAAGACATCACTCGGCGGCATGGAGAGCATCATCTAAGATGCGGAACACACGAGTCATCCCCGCGGCAGCGGCAGCCGGGCCGGCAGAGCCCAGGATCAGAGCGGTGCCGGTGCCGGCAGAGCCCAGGATCACCGGCAGAGCCCAGGATCAGAGCGGTGCCGGTGCCGGCAGAGCCCAGGATCACCGGCAGAGCCCAGGATCAGAGCGGTGCCGGTGCCGGTACCGGCAGAGCCCAGGATCAGAGCGGTGCCGGTGCCGGTGCCGGCAGAGCCCAGGATCACCGGCAGAGCCCAGGATCACAGCGGTGCCGGTGCCGGCAGAGCCCAGGATCGCCGCCGAACCGGCCGAGCCCGGCTTGCTCGGCTCCCGGCCCCTCTTTCCTCCCTTCCTGCCCGCCACCTGCAGCCGCTGGCTCTGCTCCGGGCTCCCTTCCTGCTCCTGGGACAGGGACAGGGACAGGAACAGGGACTGGGATAAGGACATGGGCCCCGAGGCATGCCAGGATGCTCAGCACCCCTGCAGCCTGGGGACCAGCTTCCATGTGCTCTGTGCTCTGTTTTGCTTAGTGATGCAAGCAATGTGAAGATGTTACCACAGTAATTTTATGACTTTTCAAGTCTAGTTTGATGGCAAATTGGCACTCCAGCCCCATGGGCAGGTGATTGTGGTGCAGAACACCAGAGCCATAGCTGCTCCTTGTCCCCATTTACCTGTCCTGGTGGCACAAGCTGGTGGGTGAGAGCAAGGCTGGAGTTGACAAAATAAATCCATAAATAAACAAAACCTTCATAGAGAAGCAACACAGCCTGCTGCAGACAGGGTTCTCCCCAGCCCACTCCAACTCTCCCAGACCATTCCCTGGACCAGGGAGCAGAGGTGACCCGGAGTGACACAGGGCTGTGCCTGAAGGAGCAGCTTTTGTGGTGGCAGCACGTGGGAATTGCTCTTTTCTGCAGGAATATGAGGCCCCAGCAAGGCCACTGCCAAGATCCTGATGATGAACACCCCACTTGTGCATGCTCCAGCCTGGACACTGCTGGCTCTGGGCAGGCATCCCAGTGCTGGGGAAAGCATTTTTGGGAGTGCAGTGCCACTGGGCTGCTTCGCATTGCCACGTGGACAACACTGAGTGCCTGCAGAGCAATTTCATCCCCTGGGACAGCCCAGGAGCAGCTGAGGAAACTGCCTGCAGTGGCACTTGCTGTGCCTGTGCAGGGACAGCTCTGCGTGGCTCCCAGCTTTGGCATTTCCAGTGAGCTCCACATGAACCACTAGAGCACCAAGCAATGCAGCAAAGCCACAGGGGAAGGGTGGAGAGTCTGAAATTGTGGGCTTTTGTCAGGTACAAACACTGCTTGGCTGTGCAGCAGCTACTTCCCATGTGGTTAATGCAAAGAAATGGTGAAAATAGCTGAAAGCAGCATTTGCTGTAGTGATGGAGCAGAATCCACCTGACAGAGGCAGAGCCCTGTTTCAGCTGCCCAGAAGCTGCTGCATCCCCAGCTCAGAGTCAAAAAGCACTTGGAGATTTTTTTGGGTAAAGGCATGGAGTGCTTGAGCCAGAGAGGAATGGCTGAACTTCTTCTGGAATTAATTGCAGGCCCTTGGTGTGTGGGAGCAGCAGGACAGATGGAGGCTGGGAATGACAGATCAGAGCCCAGCCTGAGCAGGACTTCTACTGAGTGACACTAAAACTGCAAATGTCCCCAACTCACTGCAGCTCCTCTCTGGGTTTTCCCAAGGCAGATGTGAACCCCAATATGAAATGCCTTTAAAACACAAACATGGCCTAACACTTGTCCTGACATTTCCTACCCTACTGTTTATGAGAGAAGAACCACCAAATCAGGCTGGATGACACCAGCAACCACCAAGGAGCAAATCTGTGCTGAAGCTGTGGGGTTAAAGAGCTTCTCCTTAGTCAGCTCCCACCCACGGGCACAGAAGCTACTCAGGAATTACAGCTGAGCAACCCACCAGTGCCAGCATCCACACTCTCCTGAAATTACAAAGGTTTTTATCTTATAAAAGTATATTGCAGGCACATCTATAATGAATATCTTGAGATATCTGTATATGAAAATCTATATGGGTAAATACCTATAGATAGATAGCTCTATAAATATAGTTTTTCATCTGCAGGTAGTCAGATCTGCAGATATCTTGAATATCTGCAAATGAAAAACTATACTCCTAGAATTTAAGGCTGAAAAATCCAATTCCACATGGGAAGAGAGAGAAGAGTTTGCCTGTGTGCTGAGCTGTACTCAGTGATACTTGAATATTCCAACTCAGAATATTCTCTGATCCTGTGTGATTCTGTGTGGCACCAGCCACCACCAAGGCTCAGTCTTGGGGTGCTCACAGCACAGGAGGTTCCCTGCAGCCCCATGGCAGGTGCTCATCCTGGACAGGATCTGAACTTTGCCTCCAAGGAAGTATGGGCAGCTACCAAGAAGCTGGGGCATACATCAATGGCTTGAATAGTGGTTATCTTAAAAATATTTTTATTTTTTCTGGTGTTCCTGGGTATTGGGAGCATGGCAGATGGGTGCTCAGGACCAGTGAGGGTGATCCAGAGTGAGGGCTCCCCCTCTCCCAGCCCAGGCCAGGCAGCAGCACAGGACACTGCCTGTGTCATGCACAAATCTGCATTTTATGCCACAGCAGATGAAGAGCTGCTGTTCTCACAGCTGTCTGACACAGAAATCATGCTTTGGGAAGTTCCTGGAGGAGGCAAAGTAAAAATCCACCCAAATAGAGGCAGAACACTGCAGAAGCCCAGTTTCCTGGGCAGCCTCCACTGCCCAGGCAGGACCTCTCTCTCTGACCCCCTTTTCCCCCCAGGATTTCAGCACCCACTCCCACCCCCACACTACTGGTTTGTAACCAAAGGCCACTGCAAACTAGACTGAGATCACCAGATCATTTTATGTTAGACACTAAACAGACGTGAGATGATCACTTCAACTTAATTATATCATAATTAAGCCTTCATATTCCTGTCATCTGGAACTGTCAGCGGCAGCCTGAGTGGAGCTGCTGCTCCTCTCCAAGAGCCATCACTCAGTGCTTCTGAGAGGTGTCAAAATAGGGGTAATTTTGCCTGCAGAGCCAGCTCATGGCTGTAAACAAGCGGCCGTGCTTCACTTCAGAGCTCTGCAGTGCAGCAGGGGGGCTCTGGCATCCCCTTGCCAGTGGTGTGGGCTAATGATTGCCCAGGGAATGTGGCAGCCTCGGTGCCCGTGTCCCAGCACTGGCACCAGCATTGCACCCCCACATGAAATCCTCCCTGCCTTGTGTGAGCCAGCTGTGTAAAACGTGTATTTAATCACGTTATTGGGAAAAGTTAAATTTAACTCGGCATGTACGTTTCCCTCCAGGATCAGAAAATGAGGCTGGGGATATAAATGTGGGGAAGATGCCTTTCCCTGAGGTTCAGCTGAGCACAGCCCCCAGTACAGCACATGCAGCAAGCTGGATGGGCTCTGTCTGTGCTAAGGAGAACCATGTTCCCTCCCAGCCTCTCTGCTCACCAGCCTGATCCTGCTCCCTCACAGCCTCAAGACATCCATCCACAAACCCAGGCTTTCTTCTTCTCCTTTGGATGCCTCCCCTCCAGGCCAAGTCACAGAGCTCCCTGTGCATGCAGGCACTACTGTAACTATAATTTTATTATTATTTAATCTTATAAGCACCCTGTAAAGCTTGCAAGGTTTTATTTAGGATTGTCTGTCAAAATTCCTGTCACCTTTGTGGTTTCCAAATGAGTCATTACCACTGCTCCAGCAACACCCCATCAGCTACTGGGCAGGTGGAAAAGAATGTCTCCTTCAATTGAAGCAGTGATTAATTAGAAGTTTAATAACTTCTGTGGAGGGTTTCCTTCGCCCTTGGCCAGTGCACCTGCTGCTGACCTTTTCTTTCTCCATGCTTTAACAAAGTCCCAATTAATCACCCTGTGAGGTGGCTGTGACTCAGTGCCTCCTCCAAGCAAGCCGTGCCTCCTTCTGGGGAGCCCTCTGACCTCCAGCCCTGCCTCCAGCCCACGTGGCTTTTGGTCCTTGTCAACATGGTCTGATTTGTTTGTGGAGCCTGGCAGGACACACATGGGAGCAAAAGGCAAGCCACAGCCAGCCACTGGAGTGTGCTTGGCACGTGGCAGCCAGGATGTGCTGAGCAGCTCGAGCAGGGGCTCACAACCTAAAATTAATGTGAGGACAGACAGTGATGCTGATCTTCTTCCTCCACCTGCTCCATCCTCAGAAGGAGCTGGGGTGGGAGGCTGGAGGAGGGCTGGCTCACAGCCCTGCCCAGCCCAGGACAGACAGTGAGATGCTGTGGCAGGTGGAGGCATCAGGGTGGAGATCCCAGCCCTGGAGATCCTGAGCAGCCTCTGGAGCAGCTAACCCTGGATTAGATTGTATTCCATGAGCTGCAGCAGCAGGAGCAGCCACTCTGCCCCTTGCTGTCCCTGTGTCCCCAGCATGCAGAGCTGGCCCTGCCACCCCACTGACCCAGGCAGCACCACGGCAGAGAGAGGAGAGATCCAGCTGCAGGCAGAGGCACACAGAGCAAATTACAGCAGAGCTGCTAAAATCCACAGCACAGCTTTTTGCATCCACGCACTTTTGCAGGGGAAAGCTGTTAACCACATTTGTCTTCCTGAGCTGCTTATCTGATGAAACTGCTGCCCTGTGCAAGGCTAGGCTGGCCCCAAACAGGCGCCTGTTTGCCCTTTCTTGCTCCCGAGTTTGACTTTCTGCTGTTTGTCTTCACAATTCAGCAATTCAGTAAACAGCTGCAAAGGACGTTTCATTCCTTGAAAAGAATCCATTCCTCTTAGCCCAGCTCTGTGCACAGCAGTTCTGGAGATGGTTGCACAACTCCCTGAGCTCTTAAAAAACATCAGTGTTGAGAGGTTAAAGATTTTAAAGCCTGCTGCCACCTATGGATGGAAGGAAAGCAGTGAGAGCAGGAATCCTCCCGGGAGCATGCCTGACTGGAAGGACACCTGAACTGTGGATGAAGTCCTTGGCACTGGGGAGATGCCAGCAGCCCAGAAAGACAGGAGCTCCCTCTTTCTTCAGACAAACCCAACAAAGTGTAGGACACAAAGGGCTCAGGAAAGCTATTGGGAAATTTGCTACCCATCATGTGATACAAATAGTACAGGGAGGAAGTAAGCCTGGTTTTTGGCCTGCTGTGTTAATCTGATTATGGTGTTTTCACTGACAGACTGTAGCTTGCCTTTCCCTTTGCTTATTTGTTCTGTTGTAATTAAATCCTTAAAAAAACCTGTACATATTTGCATTCAGATTTCTAAGGTGATAATTTCTGCAATAGTACTTAAAAAACCACCTGGAATGGATATTTTTGGGGCCATGAAAACTACAGAGCAGCATATTCTACCTTCACTGGAGGAAACAGGGATATGTCTAATACAGATAATGTTATAGATAACACCACATTTGTAATATGGATGTGCTGTTTTTATAGCACTGTCCCTAGCAGAGCCCTTAGCTCATGAAGAAGCTCTTTGGGCCATGGCAGGGGACATCTCCCATCCCAAGAGAATCCCACCAGACCTCACAGGGAGCCCTGCTGACCCCTGCCCAGCAGGACCAACCTTCACCTCACACTGGGCAAAGAGGAGAGGGCAGGGACTGTGCTGCAGACAAAGACCACACTTCACTGTTAAATGAGATGTTGTTTGGCACATGGTGCTCATACACCTTTTTTTTATTATTATTTTTTTTTGCTCTGGTTATCCCCATGCATGCTCTGGAAGTAGAAAATGAGCTGAAAGCAGGCACAACCTGATCCCCTGATCTCAGGCACCCACCACCTTACCCTTTAGAAACAGATTTACTTTCAGCACAGGGTTCAAGATGTCCTACTGTTTTATTAGGTTTTTGTTGTTGGTTTTTTTTTTCTTTTTTTTTTGTAATTTCATCAGCTTCTTAAAAAACCTGTTTTTCTTTTATCCTGAGTCATTTCACATGAAGAAACTATTGTTCTAAAGTGTGACTCATCAGTTTGCATCACCACTTTCCAAACCCCTCGGGGGCACGTGGGCTTCAAAGCAGGGAATGGGAGCCAGCCTTTATTTACCAATAAATAGGCACTTCATTTCTGCATTGACTCACGGCTGGTTAAGCCTTGGTTTGCTCCTGTTCCTCAGTGAACCTGGAGTGATCGTTCTGTTTGCTTTTGTAATCGTTTTTATGAGGAGCATTCACATGAACCACATCTCACTGCCAATCTGTCTGCTGTTTAAGTACAAATGCTTGCAAGGAAAGTCAAGTATCTAAGTGACAGAGCTGAAATACCTGGAAATATCAAGTTCATAGAAACTGCCACAAGGCAGAAAACACAACTGTTGGTTAATGAGACACCTCTAATTACAAAAATTCATGGGGAAAAGGAGGCCAACATCCAAATTATCCACTTCACTGAGGCTGTTACACAGATCCTAACTATATATTTTGAAATCTGAATCAAAGGAGCTCTTTTGGAGCTAGAATCCCCTCTGTCACTCAGAGATACATCACCCCAGTCCAGCAAATGCAGCACCAGCAGCATGTGAGGGATGAACAAATTTTGCATGAGCAAAACTGAGCCTTGAGAGTTTAAAGGTGCAAAAATGAAAGGCTTGATCCTGCTTTTCCCATGCACCAAAACCTGAATAATTCTCCTCCTGTCCTTCTGCAACTAAGTACCAATAAAGAAAAGAAACTAAGACTTTTGGCAGCATTTGTCCTTCTAACCCCATAGTTGTCAAGACTGAATTACACTCAGCATCTTTTCCTAAATACCTGATGCTGCACTTCCTGTGGGACATAAATCAAATCATGGCTCAGATCTCTTGCAGCTGCAGTACTGAGTGCTCCTGCAAACCTTGCCATGGCCCATGTTAAACCCCTGCCATGGGCTGGGATTCATCTCCAAGGCAGGAGGAATGCACAGGGCACAGAGCAGCCTTAACACTAATAATTGTGTGAATGGTTGCACTTGATCTTAGGAGGGTTTTTCCATCCTAAACAGCTCTATGATTCTGTGTGTCCAAGACAAAGAAAAGCACGAAAATATAACTTGAAAGTGGGAATAAAATTAATATTTCAACTACAACTGAGATGATTTTTGTAGAGTACCCCAAATGTGGGTTGCACACCATGACAAGCTTAAACTGGGGCATAAATTTCTGATTTTCCCTAACAGCAAGTAGGCAGTTAATGTGAAATTTTAACACTTTTTTTTTCTTACCATCCTACTCTTTTATGCTGTCCTTTGTACACAATTGGGAAGCTCATAGTAAAACCATTTAAAAGTAATTTCTAGTCAAAATTTTGGCAGTAGTCACCAACACCTCACTGCTGGCAGAGCTGCCTAGCCAGACAATATGGGGTATGGGTGCATTTGCAGGGGGGAATGAGCTGAATTTGGGGTTTAGGGTTTTCTTTGGCTCTTATGCAGCAGTAAGATGCCAACCCAGGCTCCTCACTGAACCCTTCCCACCAGGCACAGCTTTCCACTGAGAACATCTCCAGTACTGGGGAAGGTTTGTGGGCTAGAAGGCTTGCTCTTTCCACTTCACCTGATTTTTTCCTCAGCTCAAAAACCCCACAAACTTTCTAAAGGTCAGGACTGGGAGCAGGCTATTCCCCAGGGAGACACAGCAGCACACATGTGACAGGGGTCAGATGCAGTGCTGCAACACACGTCCCATAGGCTGCATTGCACAGGAGGGAGATGAAGGCACATGCTGCTCCAGGAGCTTGGGGGATGTTGTGTGTGAATGGAGGGGCACCATCTGTTTCTGAAAGGACTGTGCTCAAGCATTTGCTGAAAATGAGGTGGGAGTTTGATTGCCTCTTCTGCACAATGAGAAAATCAGAAATGGAGTAAATAAAAAGGACAGAGATTTGTTGGAGCAACTCCAGGGGAGGCCACAAAGATGCTCTGAGAGCTGGAGCATCTCTGCTCTGGAGCCAGGCAGAGAGAGCTGGGGTTGTTCATTCTGGAGCCCAGAAGGCTCCAGGGAGACCTTACAGGCCCTTCCAGCACCTAATGGGGCTCCAAGAGACCTGGAGAGGGATTTCAGACAAGGGCCTGCAGTGACAGGGTAGGGGGAATGGCTTCACACTGACAGAGGGCAGGGTTAGACTGGATATTAGGGACAAATTTTTCCCTGTGAGGGTGGTGAAGCCCTAGCACAGGCTGGCCAGAGAAGCTGTCCAGGACAGGCTGTTCAGGGCCAGGTTGGATGGAGTTTTGCTCTCCCTCCTTGCATGATTTTTTCACCCAGTTCCCAGGGCAGGCTTTGGGTCTCCTCCCACTGGCAGGACTCCTGTGCCTGCACAGACAGGCTGCTCCTTGTCCCAGCAAGCACCTGCCCAGTGCCACCCTCCTACTCACTCCCTCTGGCAATGGGCTGGATCCCAAAAGGCTCCAGCCAGGGACTCAGGGTAGGAGCAGCTCCTTCCCCACCGCAGCCTCGTACTGTGCAGGTCACCACTGGTACCATCTAACGAGTGCAAAAGCAAAGCTTCCATGACCCATTTCTCTCACATCTTTTTTCCTTCTTTTGCAATCTTGAGATTTGCACTTTTTTATATTTTGCAGAAAAGATCCAAGTCTCAGCCACACATCTGTTTATTTCAGATCTGGAACATAGAAAAATTATTGGGTTTTTTTTTCTAGATGCTGTCTTTGTGAAGTGCTCTTATGCCCACAAGGTGTCTGAGATATTATTACAGAAACTCACAGCATTTTCCCTCTTATCTGGTAACACACTGGATGCTTTTTTTGCTTTATTGCATGAACCTGCTTCTCTTCCACTAACCATCTTCCAGCAGCACAATGTTCTGCAGCAAGTTTAAATTCACTCTGGACTCCCAGAGAGGTGCAAGCCAAATGACAGTTGACCAGGTCAGCCAAGGACTTCACCAGCCCCATCTCCATGGTGTGCATTTCATAATTTCATGTTTACAGAGACATAAATAGACTCGTCCCACAGTCACATGTGTGAGGATCTGTTACACATTCTTCACTGCAGTCAGACTTGCAGCAGCTCAGTTAACTTCAACTACCCACCGAGGAACTTTTTGGGTTTTGTTTTTCACAAAATAATAATGGCAAACAATGTGTAAACTTCATACTGCTTCTCTCTTGCATTGTGCCTGACAATGGCTCTGAAAACACAAGCAGAATTTCTTCTTTGATAGAGGTTTCTCTTTCTCAGAATTTTAAGCCTCAAAGTGTTGGAATAAAACTCCCCTCAAAACAGCCCAGTGTGCCACTAATTTATTTACACAAGGTTTGTGAGGTATCTCCAGTAGCTTCCATGTGAGGGAGGCTTTGTCATGCTGCTACAGACATGGGCAAACAGTGCCCATGTTAGGGAGGCACCACTTCCTTCAAGGCTGCTGTGAGAGCTCTTCTTGTTCAGGCAGACACCAAGCATGACCCAATCCCTCCAGCCACCACTGTCACCAGAGGTAAAACAAGGACAGGAGCCCTTCCACTCACCAGCATGATGAGGCAACATTAGCAGATTGAAAGCTCTGAGGCCCTGAAATGAAAGGCATCAAAGGCTCCCGAATATTACTGTGAGATTTCTTACTATGATGCAACATGTGCAATAAGAAACAGGCACATAAGAAAAACAAGGGATATATGTTTTAATTATTATTTTACCATACTTGCTCATCAAATTTTTAATTGTGATTCAAAAGCAGACAAAAAAATAACTTGAAAAATGTAAACTAAGGAGAATGTATTCTTAGGGTTGGAAAATAGTTCTCTAAGAGGAGGTTAACACTCTCCTGTGGGCTAGGCTGTTTGATGTTGAACTCAGTGGCAACCCCCACTCCACAGTCCCACCAACAGGGCTAATCCGAGGGGGCAGCTGGAGTCTCAGGAAGTACCAGTCACCTCTAAGATCATATCTTACCATCTTATGTTAGAACTGCAACAAAGGAAAGGCAATTTTTCCATGTTCAAAGAGTTTTCCAGATAGAGGATTTTTTCCATACACTCATGAACAGAAGTTGAGCAAAAATGAGACAGAACTATTACTATATCCACCCAAGAAAACCCAAACTCACTCCTAGACCATATAGTGAGCACACTTTTTTCCTGATTTTGATAATTGTCAAGAACTATCTGTTTAAAACTCCTTCAAATTTCAAGCAAAATTTTATTTTCTATTCCCAATACTTGTATTTCCAGCGTAGGATGGGACAACATAATAACAAATGCATCGACAACATGTTAAAGAACACTTTCATCTTTAGCTTTTCTTCTGCAGTTTATTATATAAATTACGATTTCCAACATTGAGCGCACTCACATTTCAGAACAGAAACACCAGTGCAAAGAGTGGTTTGTCCAAGTGCAAGGAAGTTACACGTCCCCACTGACCCCAGTGGATGAAGCTCAAATGTAACTCCTCAGTCCACAACTAACAATAGTGTGACCTAAATGTGAGCACGGTGTAGTCAACAGAAACAATGGACTTTGGTTGGGAACAACCAAATACTCTGACAGGACAAACAAGAGAAGAACAATTTGACCTCCAGTAAACCTGTGAATTCACTGGGATTGGAGACCACCCCCATCATTTTCTGAACTGACATTATTATAAATAAGTGAATGCCACATGTTCTGTTTGATGCTCAGAGCCAATTATCAAACCACAATAAAGCTCCCATGCATGCAGGTACTGTACTCCAGTGAATGCCACAGGCCACCTTTGGCACATCATAGTCAGGACCTGAACACAGAAATAATCCTGATCTGGCACAGGATAAATGAGAAAGCTTGGAGAGCTTTCCCATCTCCAATGCCAATAATTGTTGCTGAAAATGTATTAAACCAAGACTGAAATACAGCAATCACCTCTCAGTTATACAATACATACCAGACCCCAATTTTAATTACATCCAAGCAAAAGAAATCTTATTCAACCCAGAGACATTAGTAAATGGGGTCACTGCTGTGAAATACAGGCCACTGTCAGAAGTAGATATTAGGATCTTAGAAATCTGCATTAATTTCTCTCAAGGAAGTGTTGCAATGTAAAAACAAAATGAGACAATTCATAAATAACATCTTTATTAATGAGTTTTCTTTTTCACATTCTTTAAAGTGATGATCAATTAAAATCTGCATAGTCAAGAGTGCAAAAAAAAATCATATAAGTCAGACCCAAATGTGAACACTACTTTTTTGAAGCAAGACTGGCCACAGTAATAGGAATAAAATAGAAATAAATGGCCAGGGGGATATGGAGGGGGTGGGGATGAGAACCACCAGGAAAATTCTCATCAGTATATTTGTCTATTAATAAAGTCTTCACACAAAGACACACAACACTCATTCACATTCATGTGCACAACAGAATGTAAACTACAGAAGAAAGGTCCTTCCTCTGCTGAATGAAATGAAATAGAGCAAGATTATTTATGTATTTCACTGAGCATTGATCACCTATTCCAACAACATACCCAGCTGGATAACACAAGGTCCAGGTTTCTTCATGCCCTTGTTACAAAAACATTTCAGCCACCATCCCAGAGCAGGAACCAAGAAATCAAGAGTGTTTCCACAACACTGGGAACTATTCTTAACACACACTTTTAAGCACCATCACCTCCCTTCCTTTTCAATTTTTAATAGGATTACCCCTTTCTTTAGTGCTGTTGTTCACAGTTGGTTGGAAGAGCAGGTGAAGAGGACCCCTCCAAGCCCATGCAATGGCTCAGCCTGTGGAAGGGCAGCACATCTCCACTTCCAGCTTCATTTCCATAAGCACGGGCAACACAGTCCCAAATCCCTCACATCAACACCACAATGTGACTCTGCAAGTAGAACTTTTAATATTTACACCATCTAGTGATTTAGCTGTGGCTCTCTGCATTACAACCATCATCAGAAAAAGCTAGAGAAAAAACCAAGAGGCACATCCCCTACATAATGGCTGTAGGTAGTAAAGACACACACTGTCCACACAGTGGTGAGAGGCTATTCTTGCCTCCAGTTTGGATTTATGCAGCAGAGACACACTCCACAGCTGAGCATGAGCTTAATTGCAGAATTCTCTATGTTGGTCATTTGGAAAAGCCCTCCAATGCCCTCACACTGAACTGCACCACACACAAACTGGGCTTAATGTTTTGCATGTGATTCTGCAGTAATAAACTTCATTTACAATTTATATTAGTTAGGTTCTGAATTATTCAGATGCACAATCTAGGACTGTGGGGAACTGATCATCAATATTCAATCATACCAGTTCAGGTCTGGGCAAGGAATAAGTCTCATTTATTTGCTTTGTGCCTACAGCCTTTAGATCTGAGATTCAGCCCAGAGGTCAAAAGAAAGTCATTTGTGAAATCAAATCAGTCAGAAATACACTTGCTGCCATGGATATTGGAAACATAAGGCCTAAAGTATTTTAGAGAAGATATACAACAGGAAGTAAAGAGGATTCAGTACAACTGGCAGCAGTTTGTATTTGTACAAGGACAAAACAAACTACACAGTGAAACTCAAACCCATCACAGAGAAATGGTGACTCCAGGGCTGAAACCCCACATTCATTGGCAAATTAGGAGTAAAACTTGCCCAGCACAAGAAAGCACCCACCACAGCTCCCAGCCAGCATCAATGAAACGTGCTGCAACACCCCTTCTTCAAAGATAACCTGCTTTCTCCTTGGGGAGCTAACACTCAAAAGCAGGGAAAAGCATCAGAAACTGGAAAGAGGAACTGGATTTTACCCCAGAAAAAGTACCCTGGGCAGCCAGCAGCTGCCACACTGGCCAGGTTTCAGGGCAAAACCACATAAAAGAATCCATCTTGTCCTGAAAATAAAACTGGCCAATGAGTGTGAGTGGTAAACTTGCAAAAGCAGCAATGGCAATCCCTTTTTTTACCTGGAAATTTCATGGGCTGGTAAACCCAAAAAATAATTAAATTGAAAACAGGATATTTAGTGCAGTGGTATTCTTATTTCTTCAGAAAGAAACTGTATTTCTTGTGTCACATCAGGGGTTTAATTCAAGAGACCAGTAGATTAAGACCACTTTTGTCATTAATTCAAGACTTACTTTGGCACAGCTAATTTAGAGTTTTTGTATTTGTGGTAATTATAAGGGCATCACAGTGGATTTTTCCTTTACTATGGAAAATTCTAAAATAAATACAATTTAGTCTTCTGAAAAAACCCACCTTACTCTGATCTACAACAAAACTACATTGTGGCCTGCTTGTGTTTCAGGAAAATATCCCACATATTCAGATCAGCCTCACTAGTTAAGACACATTAAAATGAAACATTTCCCATTAAAGATGCCAAAAACTGGACTTAAATTTATTGCATGACGTTGCATAAGAAAGTGTATTATTGAAAACTGTAAGGCATCATGCAATTATCCATCAGCTAATTATTTATTATTCCTTGAAAGATGGTTATATACTCTAAAGTTATAAAACCAGTTTCAAAAAAGTACATAAAAAATTTAACATAAGCATTAAATATTTTTCACATGTTCATCATTTTCAGCTGTTAAAAAGTGCATTCAAACATACTGTACTGGAAAGTTGCTCTGACCAAAAATGGTGCTGGAGACTCATTAAATTAAAAGCTGCAAAAGGATGTTGCATGGAATTAGAAAGCTCACAGGTTGTGGTATTTAAACTTACAAACTTGCTTGAAATAATTTTGCAATCCTCACACTTACAATTTAGCATCAATGATATAATTAGCTAAAAATGTGTATTTTTAAAATTGAACAGTCAACTGAATTCAAGTTACGTACACTGAGTGATCAGACAAGGAGCAGCCAGGCTGAGGCGGCCGCAGTGCTGCCGTGGCTGTGGCAGGGTCAGTTGATGTACTGGGCCATCCAGCGGAACCCCTCCCCGTAGCCTTGTCTCTTCAGCACGCTGCACATGAACACCTCCAGGGGCCTGGCATTCAGCTCCTTCAGGGGTGTGCTGCCCTGCAGAGAGACACAAACACCCCTTACAGCTCCCTTATGAGCAACATCTATTCCACACGGACGTTTGCTTCTATGGAACGCCCCTCTTTAACTCGTGTTTGACACTGGAATTTGGAAAATAAATTACTCTAAAATCATAGAATGGGTTGGGTTGGAAGGGACCTTAAAGCTATTCTCATTCCAAACCCCTGCCATGGGCAGGGACACCTTCCACTAGGCCAGGCTGCTCCAAGCCCTGTCCAAACTGGCACAAACACACTTCCAGGAATGGGCCATCCCCAGCTTCTCTGGGCCTGACACCTCCACAGAGAGACCTGAACATGCAACCCTCACCTCAGTAACTCGTGTACAAGAACATTATGCATCTTCTCACATGCATCCACACTGGAAAGGGGAAAGTATGTGAAACCAGAATGGTACAGCAAACATGCAAAGAGAATTTTAGAGCTTGTATTTGGTGTTCAGTCACAGTTCCCTGCTCTGTTTGCAACAGTTTTCCAACCAGATTAAAAAAACAAAACATTTGCTACAAATTTTAGGATTGACCAAAGCAAGAGTGCCATGTGCTTGCTTGCCAAAATCAGCACAGTGCAATAAAGCTGCTGCTCAACTGGAGATTCACAGTGGTGCCCATGCTTCATCAAATACACGTGGTGTAAAGACCAGAAAACAAGAGGGCAAAATGCAACAAACAAGAAAGTAAAGATTTGTTCCTGCCTGACCTAAACTATGACTGGCACTGAACTTAAAGGGAGGCACCTAAGAGTGAATAAGCCCAGAGGAATTGCAAGGCAGGTGTCCTCAGCAGAGCTGGTCAGCTAATGGGAGCTGTGATTGGAAGCCACAGTGGAATGACTCTGTCAGCTCCAAGAGACTTCTTTCCAAGGGCCAAGGACACCAAACACCACTTCTAATGCTCACAAGCAGAGCACTGTATTAACTTTACATTAACAGGAGCTGAAGTATCATGAAGACCCTTACTAGAAATCTGCCTTGTTGCTAAGAATGCCAGTAGGAACTTTCTCCTTCCCACAACCTACAAACTTAAGACTTCTACAATGGTGTAAATCTATCTCTAAGCTTTAGGCAAATATGTTAGGTAGAAAATTATTAAAGCTTGCACTTGAAATGAGAAAGATTCTATTCAGTTTTCTCTCATAATTCACTCTACAACTATAGCCTCTGAAAACTGTTTAAAAATAGTGCATAAGAAAGTTGAAGTACTAAAACTTATTCCAGATACAAATACATTTTCTCTGAAAAAATGTAGCATTAAATATGACATAAGAAGTGGTAGCAGACATACATTTAACACACACAAAGAGACTCCAGGATTCATTCTATATACTGTTATTATGGACTAAGTACTTTATAAATTAGAAAAACATTTATTTTGTATAGCAGAGCAAACCAGAGTCAAGACACAAATAAGGCAAACTAACTGTCTAAGCAAAAAACCTCATTAAAAAAAAAGCAATACCTTTCCTGTTGTCTGGCCATAGAGACCAAAGGTCTCTCGTAACCTCTCTTCACTGATGGCTTCAGGTCTGTCAATCTTGTTACCAAGAATTAGGATAGGCACATTAGCAATAGTTTCATCTGTCATTAGTGACTGCAAAGGAATGGACAAAGGAGGACTGATTAATTTAAAATACAGAAGGTCAAATCACTACTACTCATTTGCAGGTGACAGTAGAGGTCTCTTGGGTATTTGAGCTTAGTTCTTAGAAATTCAAACTTTCAAAAGCTTATTTAAACTTACATCAAGTTCTTCTTTTGATTCAAGCAATCTTTCATGATCTGCACAGTCCACCAAGAACACAACACCATTAATTGCAGGCAGGTAGTTTTTCCACACTCTGCGAGCTACAGGGAAAATAAGAAATAAAAATAAAGGAAATTATCTCCAAATACAGAGCGATGCACATTGGTAATTAAAAAGCAAGCAACAGGTGTGTGTGGGTTTACTAATTTGATTCTTTTTTAATTCTTTGCATTCCAAAGACTGGTAACATAAGCTATTTCATGTTTTACAAAGCTTGAAATAATAGAAAAAAATTATAACTTGCTCTAATGTTATCATTGCTCTATCCCACATGAATGCTGATGTGTGGAAATTTTTTTTTTCCCCCCAGGAATTATGTCAACAAAGGTAAGTTTGAAGGTAAATACAAGGAATTCAAAGTACAGAACTCCTCCTCACAGTCAAAAGTTTCTCCTCCACTGCAGCTCTTGCTTAATCATATTTGTGATTTGTGACAAATGGTGGAGATGGGCAAAAGTGCAGCCAATGTCTTTTCTGCTGTCCCAGAAGAGTTTGGGAAGTCAGTCTCTGCAGCAGGGCCATGTTTCTGATTGGAAGCAAATTCCAGCCCAGTTCAGTGAGCTTAAGGGAGTCAAAACACACTCCTACCTTGAGCATGTCCACCCAGATCGAAGGTAGTGAAAGTCATGCCAGCAATTGTCAGCTCTTCTGAAGCTGGAAATACACAGAATTACTCTAGGTGAAGATTATGCAGTGCTTTGGAAAAGTCTGGCCTTCTAGCACACAGATTTTACTTTCTTTTGGTTCTTTCCAGTATTTTTTATTCAAGGAGAACATAAGAGTAATACATTCTCTCAAAATCAATGGCACATTCATGTATCACCAAAATGTTATTAACCATTAAAGCATGTGTGAAATATCTACAATGCTAAGAAGAGCAGAGTATTCCTACATTATTTATCTCTACATGTTACACAAACAACAGTTGGCTCTGACATCTGGTTTGCAAAAAAGATTTTGCATTTGGCATTTAGTTTTCAATACTGTTCAAGGCTTCTCCTCTTCACATCCTTTTCCAGTTTCTGACTTCCTTACTAGACTTCCCCAATTTTCAACCTGTGTTGAACTTTTTCTCCTGCAGGGTTACCAGGATAACAATTACACAGCAACCTCTGAGACACAAACACTGATTTTCTAATTATACAGAGAAGCTGTTCCCAAAAATTGCAAGCCCCTATCTCTTGCAGCTTCTATAGTACAAACTCTCTTCTTCATTGTTCTGCTTGTTATTCACCTCTTAATTTTAAATGTAACACCCTGAACTATCCTACACACATTTTTTTACGATTACTTGAACCACCCATGGATTGCAACCCCAAAAATCCCTTTGTATCTCCCCAGTTACACTGGTGGTCTTATAATCAGATCTGGCATGATCAGATCCTGCTTTTCTTGCAATCCCTCAAACACTTTCTAGCCAAGGCACAGCTCTGTTAACTTACTGGGGTGTAACGTGGGGACGTGTTGGCCCAGTCTGTCATCTTTGAGCATGTGCAGCAGTGTCGTTTTTCCAGCATTGTCCAGTCCAAGAAACACTAGTTTGCCTGATTTCTTGTACAGTCCTAGAAGAAAAAAGGACCTGGTGATTAAACAGTTCAACAGGAGTTCATTTCCAGCCCTAGAGATGATTTTGTTCCTAGGAACAACGTGTTACAGTCACGGTACAAAATACAGACCAGGCAAACTCCACCACACCTTTATCAGTGCCCTTTATCCACGTTGTACAAATGACATTCCCACTTAGCCCAAGCCTGCTGCACCAGGTAACATGCAGCTGAGAGGATGCTTGGCAAGAGAGGCACAAATTGCTGTGAATGTGTCAATCATGGAAATGCATTCTGTCATCTTAGGAAAAGCTTATGAGAGAACAGGACTAAATGCTCCCAATGTAGTTTATTCTGCCCCAGCAAAAGGACAGTTCTGCCCACAGGTGCTGGACAGGTGGGCACAGACCCAGCACTAACAGCAGGCTCTGGACCATGGACCATTCTGAACCTGAACTCTGTTCACCTACCTCCAATTACAGCAAAACACTCATCCGAGACAAAAAAAGAAAATTCAGACCTCAATCAGAATAATACAGAGAAACTGGATTCAACATTTGTGTAGAAATTCTTTAATATTGGTTAACATATTATTTGGACAAAAAGTAACTTTCAGCCACACCCCCAGGAAAACTGTTGGCTACATCCTGAATGGCATCATCAGGACACTTCTGACACACTTTGTCCCATGTGACAATGCTTTCCTAACAGGAATAAGAAATTTTATTTTCATTGGTTGTATCTTTACAAAAATGTCTTCTGCCCTTCTTCTCCCCCTCCACTTGCAACCCCAGAAATGCAACAGTTGCTGTGAAGGAGAGGAATGATGTTTAAAACACGAACACCATATTTTCTTAAATTAGAGATTATCAAAGGGCAATTCTCTTACAACTTGTCAACACTGAATCCTCTGCCAGAATTAGTTTTCACTGCTTTAAACTCATTGATATTCAAAGAAAAACATTAAGATAAATTAAATTTAAAACCAAAAAATCAATCCTGTTCTGTACTGAAAAAAACCCTCTCTTCTGTAACTGCTATCCTCGTGTGTGTTGGGATGTTCAGCCAGCCCTCTGAGGCTGCAGCATTGCAGGGGCAGAGGTGCCTCTGCCCAGCAGACCTTTACACCACTGCTGTTTGCTCACCTCTGCCTCTGAGCTAATCTCAGGGATCACATTCCAGCTGGACATGTTTTGTAACTTGCAGGAATGAATACTCTCTCCTGAGAATATTCATTATATCTTATTTCATTAATGATCTTTATTACTCCAGGTCCTGCAGAGTGTCTTCACAGTTCTTTCAAATACAACTCTTACTCCCCAAACTCACCTTCTGACATGCCCAAATATATACCAACTATTAAACTATGGAGTGGAGGAGAAAGTGTTAATGTTTACAGAGAAAGAAGTGGACAAACATTGTCATAAACTAACTTACATCACAGGAGAAACTCCAGTTCACACTCACCTTATGAGTTAAATAAAGCTCTATTAACTATAGGAAAACAAGAATATTTTCCCCACTCTCAGCCTGCAGATCCAGGAATCTTTGCTTCCCAGTCAGATGGTGCTGGTTGCACCACAACATTTCAAGCTTCCCAGGTGTCTTTCAGAGAAACACAAGACTAACAAGCAGCCATACTTCAGCTACTGGCTACACCAAGACCTGAGTTTTTATATACATACAAATTAAAAAATGCCTCCCAGAAGTACACTTGTGCAAAGATGTTCTTCCTAAAGTGATCCCATTAGCCTTCTGACAGGACAGCACAGGGAACTGTGGGCAGTTTCCCAAATGTTATGATCTGCCTTCTTCAACTCTAACTATAACTGAGAATGCAAAGAGAAAGTGTTTCTTTTAGAAAAAGAGGGACATAAAAGAGGGAGCTGCTTCAAACTCCTCTGTCTTTCAGCAGAATTAGCCTTTGCTTGCACAGGAATGGAAGAGCAGGCCAGTGTGCAGTAATCACTGTGCAGCTAAGGAAGAAGAGATAAGAAAGATTAGTCAACTTAGTTAAAATTTCACTGGCTAACATTTTGATAGCGGGCCAAGGGTCTGACATTCAGTGCAAAACTTTAAACTTTCAACTGATAAAAGGTAGGTGGCACAGCTTGCTATGACTTCTTAGCTTCAAATGCTTTTTGACCACTTCAATAAAATCCTTTGAACTTGGAAATTGTGTCTTTTACCTATGTGATCTGCAACTTCTGATCCTTTTTTTAGTATCCTAACATTAATTTTCCTCATGGTTGTGGGGTTTTTTCACCTTGGACTGATATGGATTGCAGACTTTTTGAACAGGGAATTATTTTCTGAGGCTCTTGAGCAGATGCCAGTGAAGTTTCACATTAATTTCTGAGGCACAGAACAACGAGCTGCTGAACATGAGAAAGGGTTTCAATATCTGACACTAATTTTTTGCAGACAGCCCCTCCTATTTGGATTCTGAAATGATAGCCTCACGTGCAAAAGAACTGAATTAAAATAACTGAGTTCAGTTCTTTATAGCAGAGAAAAATCAGGAGAAGACCCATAAAAGCCAACTGAATTACTCCAGCTTAAATAGAGTACGATTAGAAAAGTTTGACTTATTATGATCATGAAATAAAATGTATTTTTTTTCAAGAAGGATTAATGTAAGATGGAGTGGAGAGCACATTCTGGAAATGCTCAGTATTGATAAGTGAAACTTTTGTTTGAGTATTGCTGAATATACACCAAACCAAATATTATTATTTACCCAGCAGTCTTATTTGAAGATAACAGAGGTGAACAGATATTTTACACAAGAACAGCAGAAAGGAAAAGCCTCAAACAATAATGACTTACCTAAAAACTGCAATACACTACTGAAACCACTGTAAATCCAATCAAATAGGAACATATCTGAATCTTATAGTCTGAAATAGAGAAAACATAATGCATTTCAGTTCCATCAGAACAGCACATTAAGAATTGTAAAATCTTTATAGGTAACAAGAATTATTTTAAATCCTGTGTTAAAAATAATAAAAAATAGTTTTGATAAACTGTAGCATAGAACAGTTAAATGACAATAGCAAAGATTTTTCCCTCCCTTGGGAAAACACTACAAGAACTGAAGTCTTTGCAAGAAGTAAAAATAATTTTATCCAAAGCACAATTTGTTGAAGGTATGTGATGATTCACTGAAGATTTTAAACGGGATTTTGAACTGGGTAAAGGTGGCACTTCAGAGAGGGCACTAGAGGGGTATCAGTGCAGATTAGGGCTCCAGCCACCCCTGGAACTGCTGGAGTTCAAAGCAGAGGCAGTAAGAGGCAAAGAAGTTTTGCAGAGTTGAATCTAGAGAAGTTTGATACCAAATAAATCCTTGTCCACACAGAACCTGTCTGTTTGGCTTGTCATGGAAAACAATTACCTAGCACAAAGCACTGGAATTACCCTTCAAAGACAGTGACCTCCTGTATTGCCCTGCACAGGCTGCCACAATTCAAACCTTAAATGCAAAAGTTTTGTTAAAAAAAACCCACCAGACCCCCGTATTTCCCACTGAATTCCTTCAGCTTGGATTCAATAACAGAAAGTTGAGCTGAGAGCCCACACTAGGTTCATTAGTAGCCATGAGTGATTAATTTCCTAGCTTTCATCTTCATTTCCTCATTATCTAAAGCGAGGATAATGATAGAATCATTGGGGTTGAAAAAAAAAAACTCTAAGACCACTGAGTCCAACTGTTAGCCCAGCACCTCTGTGTTCAACACTTAAACCACGTCCCCAAGGCCACATCCACAGGACTTCTGAGCACTGCCAGGGGTGGTGAACCCACCACTGCCTTGGGCAGCCTGTGCCAGGGTAGGCCATCCTTTCAGTGAAAAAATTTTTCCTAATGTATAATCTGAATCTTTGCTGGCACAACTTGAAACTGTTTCCTCTTGTCTTGTCACTTGTGACCCGGGAGAAAACACCAACCCTGACCTGGCTACAACCTGTCAGGGAGTTATTGAGTGATGAGGTTTCCCCCTGAGCCTCCCCAGCTGCTCCTCATCAAACTTGTGCTCTAAATCACACTGAAAGCACCAGTTTGACACACTGAACTGTGAGCATTTCAGTTCTCTTGGAGACTAAAGGGCAACATCCTTAGGAGCCTTTAGCCAGCTAATTCCTACTGGACTACACGAGCCCTGCAGACACTGGAGTCTGACTGCCCTGGAAAAACTGGACTGCACTGCTAAACACAGCTGGCAGAGGCACCCACACTGCTACAGCTTCTCACCACACTTGTTTAGAAGCTGCAGGGCTGCCTTGGGGCATCACAAGAGGACTTCAGGGCAGCTCTGAGCCCAGAGCACAGCACACAGGAGTCAAAACACAGGTCTGAACCAGCCCAAAAATCCAAGCGTCCATCACAGCAACTGCACTCATGACAGAGTTTCTTTGCTACACAACAACAGAGATCATACAGAGATAATGTGGGAAGAGGAGTGGATATTTAAATGACCTTTGCTTGCACTGGAACAAAATCTGTTCAGATGACGAAGCACCAGGTGTCTTGGTTTCGCCACAGCTAACCCTTAAACCTTTAACCACGTCTACATTGCTCTGAACAACACAGCAGCTGCAACAGGCACAATTTTTAAGAATACCAATCAAATATGCTTGTCAATGCATAAACACTCAGTTACACAATGTCATGACTGAAACTGTCCCTTGCATGGCTAAAAATCAAAGGTCAAGAATAAGCAAACATGGCAGAACACACACGTCAGCAGATTTATTTATTGCTTGAGCAAAATACCAATCGAGAAAAGCCTCTGTGGGGCTTAGGGAAACGATCGACTCAAATAACCTGCAAATCAGGGCAAACAGCGTGATGTAAGAGAACTGCTCAGATTACTGAGGTGAGAATAACTTCAGTGTTCAGTTGTATCAACCTGTTCCATCTATTACACTTAGGTTCATAAAAAACATCAAGCAAAACAATCTTCATGAATTACAGAAAAAACTTTAAGGGGTGAGATTCAAACGATTAATCTGAGAACAGGATTACTCTACAAACACAGCTGAAGTGGCATTAATACTGGTTCAATTTCCATCACCATAAGAAAAGTGGTGCTGGAAACAGAGCTACCCAAATCCTCCCAGAGCAACCTCCATATCAGCTGGCAGCAGCTAAAGGAAAACATTTTCAAAATGGGAAAAAAATGGACAGCTAATTGTAAAGGTACACAGGCAATATTTGAATAGTGATATTAAATCTACTCTTATCACACAGGAAAAGTAACTTTATAATTCAGAGCTGTGTCAAATCAAAGCATTACAAAACCAGAGTGGCTCTGCTCTGGTTTCAAGAGTTGCTATGCTGAGAGCAAATTCAGGGAAGAGCTCACTCTGTTCAATATATACACACTCAAACTCTCAGGCTCATGTTAAAAACACCACAAAAGCAGAACAATGAAGACTCAGCAATCACTGTTCACAAGCCATGATGGAGAAGAAGGTACTATTTTAATGTTATTTGAAGGGCTGATTTGAAAATAATCCACTGGAAGCAGACAAAAGCTTTGAACAAAAAGCTGTGCTGGACCAAGACAGTCTTTTGATACCAGCTACCTTTACAGACATCACCAACTCACTGTGTCTCCACTGCAAAGATACCAAAGTTAACTTTCTAGTATCACTTCAGTGACACATGTCTACCACTGAAAAACATCCCCTTCAACCCTGGTCGAGGTTATTTCATCAGCCAGGCATCACCCAGTAACTCCTGTGGAGCCAGGTCCACCACTCCACAGACCAAGGACGGGGGTTCACTAACTGAGAGAGAATGAGGAATTCCCCAGTGGCTCTGCTAACACCCAGCCAGCCTCCTGAGGGAAAGCTGCTGACAGCATGGACGAGCAAGCAAACTCCCTCACACCTCTTTTATCTTCTGAAAACTAGGAAATTTTTTCCTCCTACACTCAACTTGCTTTTTCTCTAGCTAAAAATTTATCATTTCACTCCCAAACCTTAGGACAGTGCTCATTTCTGAAGACTTGTGAAGTTAAGAAACAACATCAGGGTTTTAAAGAGCGTTTTAAATGCCTTTATGGAACAATTAGGAAACAGAAACCAGTGACACCCAAGTGAACAGCTCCTGCATGAGCTGGGAACACACTGAGCCACACCTGTGGGGGGACTGTCAGCAAGAGCAACAGAAGAAATCTCAGTCCAGCCTGAGAGCACAAACATCAGTTTCAGCCACAGTTCAGTCTGAAACCACAACCTGCAAGCAACTGCTTAAAGCCTACTGCTAACAGTGTATTTTTAGTTTCTGAAGTAGGATGGAAACACGATAACTTGAAAGTTACAATTTCACACATGATCACCATACCATTATAAAATATTACCACAGGCAACCAAAGTTAAAGTCCCTAGGAAACTCAGTGGATAAACTGAGATTCTACAACACAGTTTATTCTTTGATTCGAAACTGCACTTGGATGTTGTATTTTTAAGACCTAAGGAAAGGCATATCAGAAATTGAGGTAAAAGCATAGACTTTCTTAAAGTATTTTAATAATTCTTTGCCAGCAACTCAGTTTTGAGACAGCAGAGTTTACCTGTGAAGGCAGCACTAGAACACCCGAGTTCCTGAGGGCACCTGACGCAGAGGTTTAGGCAGCCCCGGCCCACAAAGCGCAGCTGCCAGAGCAGCACATCCCCGCTGCAGGGCTGCTGCACCGCGCACCCGCTTAGGAACACAACCCTTAAAGCAGCAACTTCTGAAGACAAAACAATACTCCACACAAGCACTGCCAGGTCGACACAACGCGGCAGACGGCTGCCCAGGGAGGCTGCAGGGCACCTGCGGGTTACGGGGTTACTCAGCGCACCCCAGCATCGCAGACCCACGGAGGCAGCGCTGCTGGGGACCCGCGGGCACCGGGGCAGCCGCACGGAGCGGCCGCTGCCGCCAGCCCCCGGGCTGTGCGGGGGGAAAGGAGAGGGAGGGGACAGGAGGGAAGGGAGGGGAGCGGCCGCCGGGAGCCCCTCGCTGCCCGCGGCCCCGCGCAGGCCGCGGCTGGTCGGGGCGCGCAGGGACCCCCGGCCAGGCCCCGCCGCGGCCCGGAGGCCGCTCCCAGCAGGACACGGGCACGGCCCAGCGTCCTGCGGGCCCGGCCGGGGAGAACAGACCCCTCACCGCCCGCCCCGCTCACCCACCGCCGAGCCGAGGTGCTCCGGGGCTCGGGCAGCACCGACACCGAGGACACCGACCGACACCGGCCCACGGCGGCACTCACCCGCGGCTGCGCCCGCTCCGCCCCCCGCGGCTGCTTCCGCCACCGGCACCGCGCCGCACACGCTCGGGTGGGCTCGTCCGCGTTCGGCTGGACTCGGCTCCGTTCGGACGGGCGGGCGTGGTCCCGACCGGGCTGCCTTCGGCTGGGTTCGGCTGGGCTCGCCCCGGTTCGGCGCGACTCGGCTGTGTTCGCCTGGGTTCGGTTCGGCTTCGCTCGGCTCCGCCCCTCCGCGTGCCCGCCCAGCCCCGCCCCCGGCCCCGCCCCCTCAAGCCGCAGCGCCGCTCCCGGAAGTGCCACGTGTCCGCAGTGCGGCTGCGCGGGCCGCCCGGCAGTTCCGGTGGGTCCGTCCCCCCCGCCCGGGCCGGCGCCGCCACACGGGCGGCTCCGAGCGCTCCCGGCCGCAGCATGGCCCAGCCCGCCGGGGCGCCCGCCGGGCAGCAGCCCTACAGCAACGGTGAGTGCGGGCCGGGGCCCGGCGGGGCCGGCTCCCGCCCCGGGGCGCTTCCCCCGGGCCCAGGCCGCCCTTCGCCCCGGGGCGGCGGGGCCGGGGCCGCGGGCAGAGCGCGGGGAGGGGGCGCTGGGCACGGCCCGTTCGCTGGGTCACAGCCGGCCGGGCTCGGTAGTGCCCTCCCCGCGGGCCGGGGCTGGGCTGGGCTGGGCTGGGGAGGAGCGGCTCTGCCGGGAGCGGGGGCGGCGGGCGAGGGGCTGTCGGAGCGGGCCCGGCCTGAGCGCACTGGGGAGAGCACAGAGCGGCGCCAGGCACCGTCAATCTCCGTTCTGCCTTATCCCCATGGCAGAAGTAGCGCACGGTGTGTCATTTGTCTGTCGGTATGAATGAGAGTCTTTCAGAGTCCCTTAGCCCGGTGGGTGACGCGGGTGACACAGCCAGGTTTGGCCCTTTGAACCGGGCTGTACATGTGGCACTGTGGTTATCGCTGAGCTCAGCCTCGGCGCTGCGGGCCTTTCTTATCTTGTCATTCTCGTAAAGCCGACATTATCTGGTTCTGTGTGCTGCCAACTGGGAAAGCCTTGATTGCTTTCTTCCCCTCAAAATGTATTTCTTTACAACGAGATGGTGAAGGTGAAACTGAGCTTACCAGCCAGTGTTTTACTATAGGAATAAAAAATTCAGGGCCAGCCTTGTCTGTGTGTCTGTTTTCGTTGCATGTGTGCAAATCTGTGCTGATGGAAGTGTCTCCTCATTTCACATCCTCTGCACTTGCTTCCTTAATTATACACTTGTGTGTTTCAGTAGCTGTGCTGCATCATAAGCAGTTCAGTTATAATGAGATCTTTTGATTTTTCTTCCCCCTCCTCCTGCACAGTGTGTTTATTGCTTTTCTTCAAAGTCATCAGCAAAACGACAATTTGCAATTAACTGTGTAGTTGCTTCTAGGGTCAGGAGAGTGGGAAGAGTATGAATATAATGTGGAGAGAGAGGCTGTGTCCTGGAGAGCTTATGGTCTGAGCAGAGCCTGTGCAAAGAGAATGTTAGCTAATGGAGTAGCTGAGTGGGATGATTTACAGACTGGCATTGCTGTATGTTTGCTCATTTCCCTAGTGTCAGACTAAGCACATAATGGAAGTCATGGAGAGGCAGCCGAGAAAGAGGAATTTCAGGCTGTTCAGCTGTCAGGTGTATGAAAAATAAAGAACTGAAATGTAGAGTTATGCAAATCAAACAGTTGTTACGGTATGTTAGAGATAAAGTTTGGGTTGCTGGCCTTTGAAATAAATCTAATTGTTCAAGCATGGACTGTTCATAGTGTTGTTTAAAATGTATCTTGAGGGGATGCTGTGATCCTTGACCTTTATACTAACACCAAAGCTTTATAAAACAGTTTTGGGGGTAGTGAGTGCTGTAGTGGTGCTTACAGTGGTCTGTGAGGAAAGAAAACGGTCAGCAGGATGATAAATTGTTCTACAGCTGTCAGCCCTTCCTTGCAGCTTGTTGCTTGCTGAAGTGTTTGCAGGTAACTCCCTGAGCTTGCATGTCCACTAAGGCAGTAAATTGTCACAGCAGCACCGTGTGCTGCTCAGGAAATTGTTTAGCACAGAGCTTTGGGTTGCTTGGCAACAACCTTCCTCTCCTTCATTTCTGTTTGTCTTCTAATAGGACCAGTATTCTGTACTCATTTAATTGCAGGTGTCTAATTTGCTTTCCAGTTGAGAGATCTGAAGTGCACGCAAGAAGGAGAAACAATTCTTTTAGGTTGTCTTGCTCTTCTCATGTGATACCTTTGCAAGGTACTTTGATGTCCTGGGGTTTGGAACCCAGTGTGTCAGACTCAGATGAAGTGGGCACTGGTGGTGACTGATTCCACAGCATCTCTTGGGATGTAACTTTTCAGAGTGTTTATCCTTGCATCTCCCTGGAGCTGGGAGAGCTTGTGGCTGGCAAAAGTGATGTGCTGAGTAACTGGCTTGGAGCAGGGGACAGTGAAATTCTGTGTGGAAGAAAACATTACTTGGATCCTGGCCATCCACATTAGTACTTTGACTATTTTATAAAACCATCCAGCGACCTTCATACATATTCTGGAGCCATTCCTGATCTCTCAGAGCCTTAAATGGCCTTGTGTTGTTGCAGAGGAGATTTTGCTGTTAAATAGGTGGCCTTTCTTCTATTACTAATTCCTTTCTGTGGTCTCCAGTGGCTGTTTTGCTGCTGTGTGGGTGAAGTGGCTCTTAAGTCCACACAGAATTTCTTGTTTGTTTCTGGTTTCACAGAAAACCAGCAGCATTTGGGGAAAGCTGGGCAGCCTGGATACTCCTTGATGGGTCTCAGTGGAGAGGTCATGTCAAGATGAGTATCTGGCTGCAGCCAACCAGCGAGTCCTGGAAAGTTTTTGTGCACTGTGAAACTCTTTGTAAAGGGGTTTTGTCCCTTAGTGCTATTTCTATGGCTTTTTCTGGCAGCTTAGTGCAGACTTGTCTTGGAAACATGAACTATTACATGAGGATGTCAAGATTTTTCATTATGCTTCTGACTTTAAAAATAAAAATTGAAGTTGGAGCGTTTATATTTCTGCATAAAGTGACATAGAAAATATCAAGTAGGTCAGTTTTTGGCATCACTTCACTCCCACTGTTTTATCCTTAAGCAGGGAAAACAGTGCATAAGAGAGCAATCCAAATACTCTGATTTCTGCCTGGGATAGAGTCATGCCCTAAGGTGAAAAAACAAGTTATTAAATCAATTTGTATTTGTTCCGTATTTTTCCTACAGTTTGTAGTGATGATGTTATATCAGTGTTTGTGTGGATGCAGTCAGAAGATTTGATAAGAATTCATAATTTTTAAAGTTAGCAAGTTTAATTGCCAGTAGGGTTTGTAAATAGATTGTTGGAAACCCATCTGATAAACTGCAGGGTAATTTTTGAAGGTTACTCATAACTGTAAGCATTTTCATCTCAGTGAGCTTTTTCTTTAAACACCCTTGATTTTAGAGAATTATTAATTACAAATATCTATGAGCAGCATTGTAAGGACAGTAGGGTATAACTGGATTTCCTAACTGAATGATAAATTGTATGTTGAAATTAATGGTTGGAGAATGATATGGTGTGTACCTTTCATGCACAAAGAAGAGGCAGTGAGGATGAGATCACTCATTGTAGTAGTTATATGGACCTGTGCAATATTCAGTGAATTAACAGCTGTGTGTGACCCAGAGCCTAAGGTTTTCTAGGGAGTGAGGAGCTGAATGATCAGTGCAGTGTTTGTTCTAACTAAGAATTTCAATGTATTCTGCATTTAGCTTAATTTATTGTCAGAAATGTGTGAATTACTTTAACTTGGAAATGTGAACTTGCTTGCCTTTCAGAATTTAGCCATTATGTTCTAATAGGAAACCAGCCATCTTTTTTTTTAATGTGTAACTGTGTGTGTGGAATTTCTCTAGTATCTAAGCTGTGTTTTTAGGGATGAGGAGAGCCACAATGTGACTGGCTGAACTGAATGATACAACACTGGAGAGTGTTTTGGTAGCTGTGGAGTCATAGCTGGCTGTGGCCTGCAGCATCTCGTGTGTTCTGCTCACAAGGATTCCACTCAAAAACTGATAGTCTCTCTTCAGCATGTCCATTTTTTGGCAATGATATGAACAATCTCTAGTAGTACCTTTCTTGATGGAGCTCTTATTGCACTGGAAATCCCATGGGATTCTGTCAACCTGTTCCTCTGTAAAGCAGAAATCTGATGTTCTTTGCTCGTGTTGTTTACTCTTTGGAGAGTTATTAACCCATTTTTCAATTTTTTTCTTCTTCAAATGAGTAAACCTTACTTCATGTATACCAACCAACATATGCATAAAGAGCATCATCAACCTGTCAAGTTTTTTTTCCCTGACTGATTTATTTTATGATGAACTTATCCTTCATTCTGTGCTGGTGACCAGCTGGCCACTCACATGAGCCGTATGTGTACGAATAGTTCTCATACTAAAATTAACTGCAGAAACTTTCATAGATTAACTCAGTCACTTGAGAAGAAGCGTGGTGACCTATGCTGGCACTTGGCTGGGGGTGTCATTGTGGTAAGCTGACGTGTGGGTTGGTGTCAGCCATCGTGTGAAGTGGAGCTCTTACGCAATGGATCTTCCGCTTTCAGTCTGCTCGTGTGTCAGTGCTGTGGGACAGTGCTCCTCTGTGGGCAGCTTGCTTTTGGGGGCTTCTGAAGACTGGATGGGATCCTGTGTGAGTTTCAATGCAGGAACATTGATGGTACTGGAATGCTTAGTGGTTTCAAGGTTACTGTGAAACAAAACAAAGATATAAGTGTCAATAGGAAAATACTGCTGAATTAATGTCCCTTGCAGTAGTACTTCTGTCACACCTAATGGTTTAAATAAAAAATGGCTTGGAGACTAATAAAATCCTGAGGAAGGACATTCACGAGAAGAATCTTTTATTTTCAGAAGTGATACACAATGCTGACTTCCTAAATAGTGTAGTTTTGGTTTTTTTCATTCCAGGCCCTGTTCAAAATCAGCTGATGCATTCCCCAGATGGCCAGGGATACAGCCCTGCAGTTCCAGGATCGTACTCCCATCAGGTGCCAGCAAAGGTTCCTCCACATCAGTCTTCTGGACAGTACAGCTATAGTGGCTCTCAGAATGTTTCTCAATTAAACAACTACCAAGGACCTGGCCAGACTCTCAACAGACCACCAGTGGCAGCTTTCTCTGGGTCACCAGTACAACAGCCAGGTCCTGTTCCACAAGTGCTGCCGCCCGCATTACAGAACTCAGCTGCTGCATCCTGTGCTGAGAGCTTTCCCCCTGGAGCCAGCCCCCCGGTGCTTTCAAACTGGCAGTACAGCCAGACTCCTGTCAGCCAGCCACTTGGGGCTCAAACCAGCCATTTGGCTCACGTGCCTGGGACAGGGTCAGCTCAGCCACCATCATCATTGCCAGGAAGTACAAATCCTGCAGGGAGTTATCAATATGCTGCTTCTCCGGGGGCTCCTCCACTGCAGAACAGCTACATGAAGCCAGGTAATCAGAACTTTGTGATATTCTACCAATGTCCATTTTTCCACAGCCTTTTAACATAATGAGTGTAGAACTGACTCTGCAGTGACATTTTGCTTGTGGAAGATTGTTAAAGCAGATACACATCAGAAATACCTGGGTGCTTTCTTTGGGTTAGAAATGAAAGTTCTGTGCCCAGGGTGGGTGTTTCAGCTGGCTGGAGCAGGTAACTCCTGAATGGTGTCCCCTTGTTTTCGGGTGCTGTTTCTGTGACTGTCACCATTTCCTGGAGCAGCTGTTGGAGCATTAGTATGTTTCAGTCCAGGACTTCACTATTGCAAACTGGCTCTATTTAGTGAGCGTGGTCAGCAACCACTTGATTCAGGTAATTTTCTGAATAGCCTGTCAGGTTGATGCAAATAACTGGAGCACAGCCTGGAAACTGAAAAGCATTCTGTGCTGTTGAAATAGAGGTCAGTTCAGTGGAAAGTTTCCTTCCCCCAAACTTGTAATTTTCACATTTAATGATAATTGTAAGTCTTCAGAAAGTACTCTAAAAGTAGGAGACTCTGCTCCTGCTGCTTTACTGCTGGTATATGCAATGGTAAAAGCTTTTCTAATACAAAATAGCTCTATTGTGCAACTTGTGATTATTGTGGAAACAGTTAATACTCAAGTTTCTCTTTGCCAAACTGCTGTATGTTGTTAGTTTTTTGCTCACTAAGCATGCAAAGAGGACTTGGGTACAGAAATATTTTCCATGTTAAAGCAAATAATTTTTCTTGTTAAGCGCTTTTAGTCTCATTAGAGATTTTTATTGATGCTAGTTTTTTTGCTATATGCCTGCCTAATTTTCTTATGCTGTTCAAAATGTCTTAAGCTTGCAGAATTTATTAAACTGTTTCTGGCACTTAATTGGAATAAACGGTTAGTAGTTTGGAATTAATGAGGAAAATGGAGAGAAATTTTGGAAAGTGGCATATAAAATCAGAGCAAGTGTTTGGGATAGGTACTTTTTATATCCATTCAATCCTCCTGAGCCATTTCCCTGGTATTTTTTTGTATAACCATGATCACTTTAATTAAACTTGTTTTGTGATTATTCCAGGCTTGGTTATAGAGTTGGGATATTTTCTGTACATCTTGAAATTCTTGCCAACAATAGCAAGAAAAGGCTGAAAGAGATCAGTAAATGCAGGAACCCAGAATGAGAAATGAACTTGAAGTTGAGATCCTCTACCCACATGTTAGGATTTATGTATGTCATGCTGTTCATCCTCTGAATAACAAGAATATTTAGAATTCAATCTGTGCATTTTTGTAACAAAACTTTTGTGATTTTTTCAGCTGGGCTAAACTCCTTCTAAAAGTTAATCTCTTTATAGGATCTGCACCTCCACCAGTGACTCAGCCTTTAACTCCTCTCCACCCTCCAAGGCCACCTTTAGGACCTCCACCAGTTGGTGGTCCACCTAGGCCACCAGCAGCAGCAGCAGGACCACCCAGTGCACAGTCTATGCTAAAATCAGCTCCAAACCAAGAAGGTAAGAAACAATTTGCTCTTTACGTTGAATTCAAACACTGCAACTTGCTGTAATATGCAACCTTTAAAGTCAAGCACGTTGTTCTATTAGAAACTCAAATTGTAAATTTATACTAATACATTTAATAATTGAATCTGAAAAGAGTAGGTAAGGACCTGTAAAGAAGAAAAAATGTTGTAAACATATATTATAAAATTTAAGAAATTTAACAATTGAAAATAGATTTCCAAGTGCTGTTTGACATGGCCGTGTTTGCTGTAGTTGGCATTGCTTTTTTCCTTTTGTGTATTGTAAAGTGATAGGGATCTCATTTCTCTGCATTCCTGACTGCTGTTAGGACAGAAGTCCATGCATGACTCCTGTATTGTTCATTCTACAGGGAGAGATAAAATGTGGACCTTGCAATTCCTTGCTATTTACGTAGCTGTACCTTATTCTTCTCTGTGTAAAATCACTGAAATACACATCTTGCATTTGTTAGCTTGCTGAAGGAAGTTACTAGAGGCTGTGAAGTGCCAGCTGTTGAAGATGCATACCTGACTGTCTCCTGTGGGCCCTGCACAAATATGCCATTGTTTAAGAGCTCCTCAGGGCTCTGTGTCAGACAGACTCCAGCTGTTTGGCATTTAGTGCCCATGCTGGATGGGGCCATGTGCGAGTCGGCAGCTTTATTTTTACAAACAGAGTTCTGTCAAAGCTGTTGGTTCCTTGCATGTTCAGATTGACAGTTTCTTATGTGTGCTAGCTCTGTGAGCACAAGAATAGTATATTCAGATTTAACTTTGGAGTGTATTAAATGCATTAGAAACAGCTTTTGCTTAGAAAATACTTTTTTCATCATGAAAAGAAACATTTCCAGAGCCCTGGAGAGATAAAAATGTTTAGTCTATGAGGCAGGTTGATTGCTGCTAGGAAGATTCAGTGTGTAATGTAAATTCATTTTTTTTGGGTCATCTTTGGAGATTTTAATAAAAAATGGTAATAGAAATAGAGTACCTACTTGTCCCTAGCAATATATAGTTGTGTTAGTATATTTAGACATAGTTGGCTTACCAAAAACTGTCCTTTGGGAGCACTCTCTGAGTCTCAAGGTTTTTCCTATCTTAGATTGAATTTCTTGGCTGGTGTGTGACTGTGTCAGAGCTGTTGCTGTTTGGTGAGCAGTAGTGGACTAAATGTGTATGTGTAGGGAATTTGGTGTTTCTGTGAATTGTCAGGGGAAAAAGTTCTTCAGGGTTAAGCTGAGGGTCACTAAGGAAACCTAAGCTACAGGTTACTAGGAAACCTAAGCTACAGATGACTTGGAAAACTACAGCTAGCCTAAAGAGACTTCCTCTGCTGAGGAGGGAGCATCCCCTGACCCTTTACTGCATGTTGGCTTGGAAGCTATGGCAAATCCCTAATTGGAAGGAGTCATAAATGACTATTCAACCAGAAGTACAGGGATTTCTGTTTTCCTTAAAAAAAAAAAAAAAAAGATTGTGATGTTTTATGAATGTCCTTTGTTGAGGTCACATCTGCCAGGGGTGTGTGTGTGAGAAAGAGGACAAAGTGTATATTTAATTCAGTTTCATCCTGGGTCAAAACCAAAGTAGATTCAAACTATGCTTACCTTAATATTCATCCAGCAAGTAGGATATTTTTTGCAGTTACCTCATTAAAACTTCTTCATAACCTGTGCAAATGTTTCCTTTGGTTGTTTTTCTTTAAAGGTGATGCCAGATCTGCTGCCAGTGATGGGTCTGTAGTGCAAAACAGCTATGATGCAATTGAAGGTGGTGGCCTCATGGGTAAGGCTTTGGGAGTAAAAGTGGTTGTTGTTATGGAACTTTTAAGAGTCTGGGAAAGATAGAAGTTTAAGCATTTGTGTACAAACACATGTACTTGGTTCAATGCCTGTCTTGAAGCTAAATGCAAAATTTGAAGCCTTGACAATTAGCATGTGTTTGCCTGTGATATGTAAAGTAGGTGAGAGCCCTTTACAAAGTTGACAGCAGCTGTATTTTTTAGACTTAGAAACTGAACAGGCAGCTCTCCTGTTGTACTAATGCCTCAAGTAAGACACAGTTCTTCAGCAATTAAGTGTCTGTCTACTCTGCTTCCAGCAACTCCACATCATTCTCCTGCAGCCCCGAATCTTAAGATGAATAGAAGTGTTGGGTATTCTTACCCTGCCTTACCTCCAGGCTACCAACATACTTCTGCACCTGGAGCACCAGGAGTGAATGCATCTGCTTTGCAGTATCCAGATGGATCAAAACATTTCCACCAGGTAAAGGTTGTCTGGTTTCTATCTCAGTACTGCCTCTGCTGGGGGCGTGTGGATAAAGAAAACTGATGGTTGTAGGTGTTGTGCATCCCTAGGATGCTGCTTAGTTTGTTCCCTGTTTGGGCACCTTTTGTTCAACAGGACAGACATAGCCCAGAATTACTGCTTTTGCCTGTGCCTCGGTACCAGTTTGGAAAAGCTGTGTGCCAGCTCTTTGTGAAGTGTTCCACCCTCAAATCTATTCAGGATGTTTCTTTTGAAACTTTCAGCTGCTTTTGGCATGTTTCTCTTCCATGGCTTTGTTATTGTTAGCTGAAGTGTTTGGGTTTTTTTCCCTGAACTTTCAAAGTGAACTGACCAACACTTTCACCAGATGAGCCTCTGTATTTCAAGAGTTTTATTAGCAATTTATGCTTTTTCCCTCTGTTATGTTACATGCATAAGTTCATGTGACAACCAGCATTTCTAAATATATTGATACAATGGCAGTTAGTACATGAGCAAAACAGACTGAAAGGGATATAGATGTGGTTTCAAACAGACTATGGGTTTCATCCAAGTAGTTGGTGCTAATTTGTGAAATTTGATTTGACTCTAGCCTGCCCTGGGCACCAATCACTTAACTGCATCAATGGCTGGCCTGAGTCTACAGCAGGAAGGGTTAAGACCTGTGAATCTTCTTCAAGAAAGAAATATTCTGCCTACCACCCTTTTGAAGGCTCCTGTCCCTAACTTGCATGAAGACATCCAGAAGCTCAACTGCAATCCTGAGTAAGATTATGCATTTGCTATAATACATCAAAATAGATAGAAATATAAATTCCTGCTTATAAATATAATTTCACAAAGTATTTTCTTAATTTTATGAGTAGAAGATATTGAAAATGGGCTTCACTGTTACAATAAAGGCAGTAAGTGGGTTTAACTTTGAAGGGGGAAAATCATCTTTGTAGAAAGTATAAGGAAAAATATGTTAACAAGGCAGCTATAGATAGGTATAATATAAAAGCTTTGGGCCTGGCAGTGAGTATGGATGAGAAGATATAAAATAGCAGTTAATTCAGTCAGATGAGGTACACCAGAATGATTGTGTCTGAAGAAACATGGGTGGCCTCTATATTGAAAAGTAACCATTTAAAACAATGGAGTAAAAGAAATTTCAAACAAGAGACTGGCAGTTGGTTAATCAATTATTCTCTCTGAGGAGACAAACCAAACTGTGTATAGTCAGGGACTTCTGCTTTGCAAATATTTTTATGGTAGATAAAGGAAATAACAGCGCCTTTGTGACGTTGTTCATGCAAACAAGCTGGACAGGATTTGCAAAACTGCCACATACATCTGCACCTTGTGGAAGCTGCTGAGTGCTCAAGACTCAGAACATGATTGTAGGATTGTTTATAGTTACTGTGTTTTTAAAACCACCTTTTAAACATTGCTGATTCTGATTTATTCCAAAATAATATTTAGTATATAAAGATTTGGTGCAAATTTGAATATTGTCAGGGTTAACTTTTACTTGAGTGACTAAAATGACACTCAGTTCTGTGTAAAGAGCATTTCTATAAAATAAGAATTCAAAATAGGTACTGTGGGTCAAGCTCAGACACAAACAAAATGATTTGACAGAGGTAGAGATGTTTCATCTGGAAACAGCAATTCACCATTAACAGCTCTAGAAAAATATACTGTACTGCTGAAATCATAATTTATTTGAAAGCCTCTGAAAATAACCCTTTGTCATCCATGTAGGTTGTTCCGCTGTACCCTGACTAACATTCCTCAAACTCAGGCCTTATTGAATAAAGCCAAACTTCCTTTGGGGCTCCTGCTTCATCCTTTCAAAGACCTATCGGTATGAGAAATATTCAAAACTTTACATGCTGAAATATCAACTATGCCTTTACAGAGTCCAGACAATGAATTTTAAAACAAGGGCAGGTATCTTGGCCCAGAAGAATTGCCATAGTAACTGACATTTCCATACAGATTGCTGTATTTTTTCTGAATTATTTCTCCCTACCATATTTAAACCTTCAGGTTTCACTTCTTAATAAAAAAGAGAGCCTCCCAAACCTCAGAAACCCAAAAGCTTAAAGGCAGCACAGAATTTGGACTGTGATAGAGGACAACACCTAAATTCCAGGTTGTCACGTATCAGTTGTAGTTATTAATTTCAAACCTAGTACTAGTTCTGAACTCAGGACTTGACAAAGTTGAAGGCATTTGGATGTCATGAAATAGCCAGCAGACTTTGAATTTAGCAATGTCTTTCTTAAATATTGGGTTTTTTTCTCAGTTTAACTGATTTTTCAAAGTGTGGGTTTTTTTCCCCCTGCTTTTTGATATGTATTGGGTGCAGGACTTGATCTTAAACCAGTGTAAAATTCAAGAATTTAGAGGCTTGGAAAGGGAATCCACAGAGTCAAATATGTTAGAGTTCAGTTCCTACCTGTCTTACTAAGGAATTGCAGTGATCCTGTGAGGATGCAGAAGTACTCCTTTCAACAAGGATGCTTTGCCTCACCAGGCAGCACAGTGTGGGTGGAGTTGTTACCAGAGATGAGCAGCTGCAGGGTGAGGATGCTCTAAAACAGGAAGCTTTTCTTTTCCAGCAATTGCCAGTGGTCACTTCCAGTATTATTGTGAGATGCCGCTCCTGCCGCACGTACATCAACCCTTTTGTCAGCTTCCTAGACCAAAGGAGGTGGAAATGCAATTTGTGCTATAGAGTCAACGATGGTGAGTTTGAGATGTGCTTCAGAGTGCTGCAGTTAACCTTCCCCACCTTGGCCTTTGAGACTGGACTGCTGTTGGCCACATCAGTAGGGGGATTGTTGTCAGTCGTGCTGGGAGTCATGAGAAATGTTTCCCAGTGACAGTGGTGTCCCTAAAGAAACAGGATGAGCCCCAGTAGTCCTCACAGTACCCTTGCACAAGTGTAAGAACTCCACTGCCTGGTGTAGTTGTCCATGTGCCCAACAGCCACAAAAGGGTTGATATATTTGTTTTAAAATGCAGCACAGCCAATACTAGTGTGAAATACTAATATATACACTTATCTGCATAGTTCCTGAAGAATTCCTGTATAATCCTGTGACAAGAGTTTATGGAGAACCTCATAAAAGACCTGAAGTCCAGAATGCTACTATTGAGTTTATGGCTCCATCTGAATACATGGTAAGTCTTTATTTACTTTTACTTATTCTCTCCCTTTGTTTTATTTTCAGAGGGAAGTCAGAGAAAGCTTTGTTTCAGAGGGTGCTTTCCAGTTCAGTGGAACAGCTGTTGCCTTAAGGAGTGTATCTGAGGACTCATGGGGAGCACCTCAGAGAGTTCACTTCTAAACATTTATGATGTTAAAGTTGTTCTGTATTTGGAATATTTAGGTGTCTTTGGAAGAAAACTAGAATTCTGGTATTGCCAAATAATAGGCAAATGCATTCAGAAATTTTAGCTATCTGTGTGCTGTTTTAGCAGTTTAAACTTGCAATAGAATGAATAAACCCAGTGTATTTGAAAATTAAAGGTTATCTTTTCTTTGCTCAGCTGCGTCCACCTCAGCCACCCGTGTACCTCTTTGTGTTTGATGTCTCTCACAATGCCATAGAGACAGGATACTTGAATACAGTCTGCCAGACCTTGTTAGACAATCTTGACTTGTAAGTACTTTTTTCTTAAAATCTCCAATTTTCATTTGTCTTAAGAAACTTGTGGTAGACACCAACATGCCAGTCCTTTACTGCTACACCAGTACAAAAGGTAATTTTGAGGCTTGATTTTTAGTCTGACTGTTTCCTATATGCTTCATCAATCCCCCCAAAAAATGTAAAAATCATGTTTGTCTTTTGAATTGTATGTTTTAGAAGCTGAAATTTGTATAAGTATTTGCTGAAAAGAGTCATATGTCTAATAAACTTCTCATAAAATGCATACTATTTGAACTTACAGAAACACTACTTGGAATTTTGCTTTTTTTTATTCCTTTTCTTCCATTCCTGATTACCCTCAAAAGGTTTTCACCTGTCAGCTAGGTGACTCTGCCATGAGCTCCTTTTTTGTTGTGGTTTTTGTCCTTTCCAAAATGACTTAGTGAAGCTCTTGGAGTCTAGCTGTTAAACTCACTGCTTGGTAACAACCACAGAGAGATGCAGTGGATTTTTTAAAAAAAAAAAAAGCCTGCAGAAATGAAATTTCATCTTGTTGAACACCATATGTCTCATTTTCAGGCTTCCTGGGAACACTAGAACAAAAATAGGCTTCATAACATTTGACAGCACAATCCATTTCTACAGTCTTCAGGAAGGTCTGTCTCAGCCTCAGATGCTTATAGTTTCAGATATTGAAGGTATGCAAAAATAATTTTTGTGATCAGTGCCTATTAATGACTTCTGGTTATGACAGCCTTTAAAAATATATATCTGGTGGGAGTTTCTGGATCACACCATTAGTCTCTCTAGTAATGACTTTAGAAGTACCATATGTGTGAGTTTGTTTATGAAGACATCTCCCTGATGTCTGAGCAATGCTGTGGCTGCTCATGACTTCAAACATGAAGACAGCTTTCCTAACTTCTGGTTTAATTTGTACAAATCTCTAGATTCCTCTTGAAATCCCAAATATGGATGCTAGATACCTTTCTATAGATTTTCTTGTAGCTGGTGCTTAGTGCTTGTCCTTCTGCCTTTTGTTTCAAATCACATTTTGCTGGATATTATTGGGCAGGGTAGAATGAACACTGGAAATATTTGCTATGTGATTTTATTTAGTAGTCTTGATTATCCCTCAGCCCTGTTGATTTCTGTTGTAACATGGGATTCTAGCCACAGGAATGCTTATGATAAAAACAAATCCACATAATTGTATTTACATGGGTTAATACACTGATGCTGTATATTTTTTTCCAATAAGTATGATGGTTGGCAAATAAAGGCAGGGAAAGCTTGATGTGTTTTTGAAAGATAACTCAAATATTTTTTCCCTTTCAGATGTATTTATACCAATGCCAGAAAACTTATTAGTAAATTTGAATGAAAATAAAGAGGTAAGAAGCAAGGACTTTCTTACATAACTAGCGACATTTACATAATTGGGGATATGTTTGGTAATTTTTTGATTAATTAATGCTCATTAACACCAGCTGTTCAAATGCCAGGTTTGAGGTGAAAAAGAGGTCTTTTATTTATGTTCCCAACCTGATACAAGACAGTACTTCAGGTTTTTTAGGACTTTTTCTTTACTCCTTTAATATTAGAAGTGCTAATACTTGGTTATGTTCAGCTGTTGGGTCTATATAAAATAGAAAACCTTGAAGACTCATAGGTCTAATCCTGTTTTTTTATTTGTAGCTAATTCAAGATCTGCTGAAGACATTGCCACAGATGTTTACCAAGTCCCTGGAAACTCAGAGTGCTCTGGGGCCTGCATTACAGGCTGCCTTTAAGCTGATGTCCCCCACTGGAGGTAGAATCACTGTCTTCCAGACACAGCTCCCATCTCTGGGCATGGGAGCACTGAAGTCACGAGAGGAGCCAAACCAAAGAGCAACAGCAAAGGTTAGGAAGGCAGAAAGGCTGAGAGTATTAACATCTCTGTTCTGTGCATGTGGGTGGTTCTGGGATTTCCTCTTCTGGGTTTATTTTGTGCCTGTCTTGCTCCTTTTAAAGTAGCAGAAAAAAACAGAATACAAACCAAGCAGTATAAACACAAATTAATTAGCTTATTTTTAAAAATAAAATATTTTTAATCAATGATGAAGAATTGATTGTGTCCCTGAAAACAGGCAATAAATGTATGAATCAATTTGAATTTCCTTTGTATTTTGTAACACTCCACTGTGTTAACAGGATATACACTTGACACCATCGACTGATTTTTACAAGAAGTTGGCCTTGGACTGCTCAGGGCAACAGGTTGCAGTGGATTTATTCCTTCTTAGTGGGCAATATTCTGACTTGGCTTCTCTAGGTAAGTCATATAAAGCTCTTTTGGGGCATGTAACTCTTGTATTTTGAGCAAATGCATAGAATCTACAGTAATATTTAGTAGATGTACCTGATTTGAATTAATCCAGCGTGTCAAGATACAAACTTGTCCTTGCTGAGCAGTGACAGTGAATAGAATGTCATCTCTGAGTCCTGATTTTACCTGCTTGTTTTCATATCGTCCCTTAGTGAGTCAGGATCCTTGTGCTACTGATACAAGTAGCGGAAATAGTTTCTTCCTTTTTTATGCCTTTTTAACCATCAGTGTCATTGCCTTTAGAGCAAGTTTTATTAGTATTTTAATTATTTTTTTCTATTTAACCAAACATTTAAGTGACAGCAGTTTCAGGTCAATGGAAAATTATTTCACACCTGAAATTTATCACATATTAGAATATAGAGTTGTAGCTACATTTGTCTCTGTATTTGAGTGATTTGCAGGTGTGAACAATGTAATACTTTAAAGACTGCAGCAGCAGCTGTTTGCACTCTCCAATGTATACTGGTTTTGTTTCAGGTTGTATATCAAGGTATTCTGCAGGTAGTGTCTACTACTACCAGTCTTACCATCATAAACACAACCCTGTCCAGGTGGAGAAATTGCAAAAGGAACTGAAGCGATATTTAACTAGAAAAATTGGGTTTGAGGCTGTCATGAGGATAAGATGCACCAAAGGTATGAATTCACCTTCTTAGATTTTTGTGGGGTGGAGAAGAGGGAAGTGGCTGTTTGCTGCTCTTTGGGAATGTTTTCATTGGTATTCTAGCTATTTTGTAACCTCAAATGATTAAAAGGTAAATATTAGAAAAGTAAAATTCAGTACCAGGTATAAGACAATTTTTTAAGACTGTGTTTGCAGTGTGTTTTCTGGCATCCAAGCTCCAATTTATAATGGCCAAAACTGGAAATTTTCCTGAACTATTTCTATAAGGGACTGGTTTTAATCTAGATATTTTCTACTACCATAAAAATATCTAAAGGGGATTTGCCTTGCTAATTCCTACTTTCTGCTAGACTTTGGGGATTCTTTGGATGAGTTGTCAGTTTGCAGTGTTTACCTTTTCTGAAGAGAATGTATTTCACTGAGAGGGAACATTCCAGTAGAGCCATACATTGATGGCAGATCTGTATATGGTGCCTGTACTTCACAGCTGTAAAACCCAAACTGATTCATGATTATCTTGTAGGTCTTTCCATTCATACTTTCCACGGGAACTTCTTTGTACGATCTACAGACTTGTTGTCATTACCCAACGTAAACCCAGATGCGGGCTACGCTGTGCAGATGTCAGTGGAAGAGAGTCTTACTGATATGCAAGTTGTTTCTTTCCAGTCAGCTCTCCTGTACACCTCCAGCAAAGGTAAGGTTAGATTGAGTGGCATTTGTAGTATTGCTTCATGGAACAAGTGTGGAGGTTACAGTTGTCTTTCCTTGCAGGTGAAAGGCGAATTCGTGTCCACACGATGTGCTTGCCTGTTGTCACAACGCTGAGTGAAGTGTACCTAGGGGCAGATGTGCAGGCCATCACAGGGCTCTTAGCCAATATGGGTGAGTGTGCTAAGAGCTGTTTGGATATGTGTGGATTGTGTCCTTAAAGGTCTGAGCTGTAATCCTCTGGATTAGAAGAAAAGATTCTCCCTCATTCTAAGACTGCTTTCGAATTTGCAGTCCTAAGAGAGTTTTGGTTTTAATGCTTGGCTTAGGTGAAGGATCAGTACAGCTGTGTGTAATCGCCTGGGCTTAGGCTTAGTCTGGTGTATCATCATGGGTCCTCAGCTTTTTTCCAAAGCACTTCCCCTAGAATGTAATAAAAGCTTAAGCTGCATCGACATGTATGATGAAGTGGGAGAAGTTAATGTGTGTGGCTGTGTTCCTGCCAAGGGAGGAGCCCCTCTCACTGAGCCTGGCTCTGTTTCCAGCTGTGGACCGCTCGGTTTCCGCCACGCTGAGCGACGCTCGGGACGCCTTGGTCAACGCGGTGATCGACTCCTTGGCTGCCTACCGCTCCTCCGTGCTGAGCATGCAGCAGCCCGGGCTCACTGCTCCCTTCTCCCTGCGCCTCTTCCCGCTGTACATACTGGCACTCTTGAAACAGGTAAGAGGGGAAAGGGAGCCAGGCAAGAGGGTCATTGTTTGGCAGGTCAGCCTGAAGTAAAAGGACAGTTCTTTGGTGGAGAATGATTTAGTTCAAAAGCAGGAATTTAGAAGTGCGTGTAAAACCACAAGTATAAATGTTTTAAGCAATGGAATGGCAAAATAAAAAAGACACTGACTAGTGAAGAGAATGTGTCAGGGTGCTGATAGTGGTTTCTCAGGAATCTCAATTTTATGTGTCTCTGGAAATGTAGAGCCACAAAGCAGTTCAGTGTGGATTAGAACTGGGTGTGGCACAGGGGGGAGTTGGCTGGCTGTTCTTGCAACAGGTTTAAAGCATTTCACAGTATTTGCTCAGTGTAAGTATTTTTTAATTGAATTTCAATTTCAAGAAGTCATTTAAGTGTTGGACAGACTGGTTTCTTGGTTCAAAAAGAAGTTTTGGATTTATACATCTTGGTTAGGAGTTAACCAGCATGTTCATATTGAGCTTTTTCATGTGAAAGGTTTGATAAGCATTTGATCCAGTCAGGTGGGAGGAGTGAGCCCTGCTTTGATTTACAGCTTCTTTTTTTTTTTGTCCCAACAAACCAGGACTATATCTTTCTTGTTAATACAGACCTAAGATTCTGTACATTGAAGCCAGTTGTAAAGTGCTCCAATATTTATGGTTTTAAATTTCATCAAGTAGCATTTTTGAGGTGTATTTCAGTATTTCAGGGTGCTTTCATCTCAGCTGTAAGAGGATTGATGGTGCCAGGTCAAGGTTAATTCTAAAATCCAGAAATGGGAATGAGACTTGTATGATTTCTATGTGAAACACCGAAGAGAACTGTGGAGAAGTAAAATACAATGAGAAAAGATTTAGGATACATCTTTAAAACTCAAGACACATCACCTACTGTTTATTTCTAATTTATCTTGCAACTTACCTTGCCTTGCTTTAATGGTTAAATGAAATGCCTGATTGTTTGCAGAAAGCATTTCAAACTGGGACAAACACACGTTTGGATGAACGCATCTTTACCATGTGTCAGGTGAAAAACCAGCCCCTTGTTTACCTCATGCTCATGACACATCCCAGTCTGTACAGAGTCGATACTCTCACAGATGAGGTGAGTCTTGGCCTTGCTACGTAATCTGTTTGATCCCAAACTCTATGTGATGTGAAAGTAAATGTGTTAGCAATCTCCCAGGTTTTCAATATTAAAGCTGCACAGCTAAAATGTAATGCTTCATATTCTCCCACTTGTTGCATTTATGCATTTGTAATTTGGAACTGGATTGATGAATTCTGGAGAGAAGCTGTGCTTTGCTATGGATGGATGGGGAAAGTTTTTTCCTAACTTATTTCACCTTTACCTTGTGTCATCATCTTGTGCTATAAAATCACAAAAAGACATCATAATGTGGTTTTTGTCCCTTTGTAGCTTCCTTTATTTTAAAATATCAAGTAGTTTTGAGAACAGGGAATGTTCTCAAAACATGTAAAACCCTGAACAATTTTAGAAATCACATCTTTGGTACATAAAAAATTTGTTATCTTTGGTACATAACAAATCAGATATTCCAGTTCTAGAACTAATTAACTAAGATACATTTGATGACATCCACCCTAAATAAAACATTAAGATTTATTAGTAAATTACTAATTAATAAAGTAAATTATCACTTTAAGTATGGCTTGAGCTAAACTGAGAAAAATGATCCAGCTCCAGTGTTCAGTGTAATAGATCCTCCTCTTATTTAGCATTCTGTTCTGGTTTTTTGCATCAAGATGTAAACCACTGTTTTTCATTCTTCTTTTAGGGAGCTCTTAACATAAATGACAGAACTATACCTCAGCCACCCCTTCTCCAGCTGTCAGTGGAGAAGTTGAGTAGGGATGGTGCTTATCTTATGGATGCTGGCTCTGTAAGTTGTGTGGTGGGGGGGGAGTTAAAAAAGTATCCAAATTTACTTGGTGTGTTCTTTCTGAGAACCCAAAATGCGTACGAGACTGCTGAGTGTGGTTTGGGTTGGGTTAATGTTGTTATTGATGGGTGTCTTTCAGGTGATGTTTCTGTGGATCGGGAAGAACTGTGGGCAGGGTTTTATCAGCCAAGTCCTTGGAGTTCCAAATTACGGCTCAATACCACAGAATATGGTATGTGCTTGCTCTGCTCATCACTCATACATACAGTGCTGCCAGAATATCATTTGCATGAGAATTAAAATACACTACTCAGCTATTAGCCCTCTAGTGGTATAGATCCAGATCCAAGGAAAGAAATAATTGCTGCTACCTCTTGGAGTTTGTTCTCATGAAGACTCAGTAGGAAGAGGCTGACAGTGATTGAGTTTCTCAGACCTGTGGGAGCAGACTAAGAATGCTTGCAAATAGTGAGCACAGTGAGTTAGTGGGAAATCCTTTAGTTTCTGCAACAAAACAGGAATCAATCACAGCTCAGTCATCACCATTCTGACAGCTAATTGCTGATAGGAGTTTAGTGCTCTTGACTATTTCAAGCCCCTTCAAAGAAGGTAAGACTGAAACTGTACATCACAAAATGTATCTGTCTGGGTTTTCTTTATACCTAATGAGTTGGGCTAGTTGAAGTGTTCCTTTTAGTGTTTTTCTGAAAATTTTCTATTAATGAAACCCTTTGGCTTTTAGACACATCTCCCAGAACTCGAAACAGCAGAATCCATCAGAACACGAAATTTCATTTCTTGGCTGAGAGAACAGAGACCTTTCTTTCCTATACTATATATAATAAAGTAAGTGGTTTTTAACAGTCTTTTTGTTTCTGTAGCAACCTGTTAACAATACATACTTGGATATCATATACTGAACTTTCTTAATGGAATTCTTAACAATAGTGTGTGCAGTGCCTGACAGATGTGACTACAGATATGACTTATGAGTTGTCTCCAATTAGAATTTCAAAAGACTAAAAAAGACTAAATGTCACAGAAGAATCTTTAGGTCATGTCAGATAAATGAAGTAAATGCTGGTAAGAGCACTTATTAGGATTAATCACTACTAAAGGCTATTTGAGATCCTCTTTTCATATGTCCTTAAGCTTTTGAAATGTCTTGCCACTTGACCTGTAACTTTATTAATGCATGGTAGGTAGCCCATGGCAAAAGTTAATTCCACTCAAACACGTATATTTTTGTTTTTAAGGGATGAGAGTCCATTGAAATCAAGTTTTCTGCAAAATATGATTGAAGACAGAACAGAATCAGCCTTATCATACTATGAATTCCTCCTTCATATACAGCAGCAAGTGAATAAATGAAACACTAGCCTTTGGCTTCTTTAGGGAAAGATTTTGCAGTAAGGAATGATTGTGCTTGTAATATCTTCATTAAATCTGTGGCCTGAGGCAGTTGATGAGAAGTTCTCACTGTGATTTCAACGAACTAAAGCAAATAAAGGACCACATCTGAGAATCAAATGTGCAACTACATAATATTGTACCTTAAAAAAAATCAAACTGTTGGAACTGGTTGAGCACCTTTAATTTGCTGCAAATCGTGTTTTTACTGTAAGTAGTTGCAGCATGAAGTACATTTACAAAGGCAATACTGAAAAGGTGAAATACATTTTGTAAAATAAAGAGTTCTTTGTTGTTCAAAATGTATATTTCTGTAACTTTTTTGTTTGTTTTGTTTTTGTTTTTTTGGTTTTTTTTTGTTGCTGCTAGATATAAAACCTCACAATACTGATCATGATTGGCAGGGAAATTCTAAGTGTATCCAGTGATTACAGACAGAGCATCTCAATGTTCAACTTAATGCTTAAAGTAGCAATGAAAGAAGTGTTCATTGTGAAATGAACAAATGCTTGTGAAGTGTAGAAGCCAGTGCTTGGATTGGATTATGGCTAATAGGACTAAAGGTAAGCTTAACCTGGATAAGGTGGCTGAATTTGTTGAAGCTTTTAATAAGTCAGTATTCTAATTTTAAAAACAGTGGGGAAGAGTGGGCCCTACATGAGACTGATTTGAAAAAGTTTCTGGCTGAGTTGGCAGCAGAAGTAGATTCAGGTAGATTGTAATCTTTGCTTTTTTCAGTGAAAGGAATAGTTGTAATTTCTCTTTATGAATGGTGTGGGAGGAGAAGAGCAAGGAAGGTTATCTCAGATTTTGCTTGGTTTATGTTCAGTAGACTTCTGGCTCTTGTTTACTCTAAGTGAATGTTGGGCCCCTCAGATCTGGTGTGTTTCTGAAGCAAGTTTGTTGGCAGCACTTCAGACCAAATGTTGGTCTGCAACACTGAATATTCTGACATTAAAATTGGAAATTATTTTTCCAAGAACAAAATTACTATACTGAATTTGGAGATATGTATATGGTTGCAGACATGCCTGAAGTTTTAGGAAAAAAAAGGTTTTGCTGCAGCTGTGTAATGAGCCCAGGTCCAAGGCCAGTGTGCACCAAATAAAAGCTTTAAATATCTGAGATTCTGCAGAGCTACAGATTGAAGCTGGCATCGGACTTGAAGTTAAAAACTATGTACAAAAATATTTAAATAATTTTATGGAGGTGTATTGATAATTACTCTGTTTTCAAGATTAAGCTGTCATTGATAGCTACCAATGTAAAAAGTATTTAAGTTACAGTATTCCAATGGCCGTGGAAGTGTTGCATATGGAAAAATCTTGGTTTGCTTTTTTATTTAATAGTGGTAAATGTAAAGGTCTTTCAAAACCTACTTTCTGGGGCAGGTGATTTGAAGAGGTAAAACACTTGAGTGGTCAAATGTACTGTGCTTAGGACGTCTGGAGATCCAAATGTCAGTAGGGTCAACATTTGGGTAAACATTTGCTCCCATTTCAGGCTGTAGCTGCTTGTGATTGTCAGGATTTGCCTCACTTCAGGGGAGGAGTTCCTTGGAAGAAATTGTTCTTGAGCATAAGAAGCTAAAGTTCAGAACAATGGCTAAAAGAGCATGAAAAGATTATTATAGAACCAATTTAAGCTTCCCTGTCTGCTGTTTCTGTAGCAAACAGGAATATATTTACTTGAACTGCTTTTCAGAGAATTGCACAGTTTCTCGTCATAGTGAAGAGGTGTCTTTTAAGTTTTGACAGTCTGATTTTTTTTTCTCCCAGGGAGGGGGAAAGGGGTCTCTTCATTTAAAACATAAATGGAACCTCTGCACTTGCATAGGTTCTGCCCCAAACCTTGTGTTTTGGGTATATTATCACTCAGATGTTGGATTGAAAACCATCCTTGCATCAAATAGCCCACCCAATTCTATTTCTTCCTATGACTGTATTTTGCTACTATATTCCTTTTTTAAAGAAACAGAAATACTGGAGATGGCCTCATTGCTTTATGTCCACCAGACTAATGGCTGAAGATGTCAGTCTTTGTGGCACTTAACAAGTTTGAAGTTGAGTCCCTGAGTTTTAGAGAGCAAAACATGACAAATGAGTCAGATGAACTCTCTGGGAGTTCTCTTCACTTTGGAAGAAATTCTCTCTTGAACTTTGTTCCCTTGCAGTGGGGGAGGCATTACTGCTGTAATGGCAATGCAGGGAACATGAACACACACACCTGGGATTGCTTTTTCACATGCCATTAAAAAATGAGGACACTAAAGATGGACTGCAGGAGTGGTTCTGGTGCTTAGATCTCAGCACCACAACTCCACCACCGTAAATGTGTGGTAAAGGTGTCTCTTTGTAGGCAAACACTTTTTAAAAAACTGTTTCTTATTTTGACACATTAGTGTTCAGCCAACATTGTTACCATCCATTTTACTTTGCTTTCATTATTGTTTTTAAATTAATATATTTGAGTTTAAGTCCACATAGACTATGTTGCAATAACTAGAATGATTTTATTTAGAATTAATTTCTTAACAATTTAATCAAAGATGCAGAATGGCTGTTAAGTTAAGGGACCATTAAATGTGATTTTAAGGTTCTGTTTACTATTATGGATGTAATCCTTATAGTAAATTTAATTTTGTAAAGTAGTGTATAATATTGTAATATTAAATCTTTGTTCTCTGAACTCAAAGACTTGATCTTCAGTATGAAGTTATAAATCTTCCCCCTTCTGAATTTGAGACAGGATTTACTTGTCCTCCTTTTTACAGTTTGTAATTTTCACTGTTTTATTCCTGTAAAAAGTCATTTATAACACATGCAAATGCTTATTTTATCTGTGCTAATTTATCAGATTTGGCTACTCAATAAAATTAATTGAAAGAACTCACGCCAGTCCATCACTCTTTTCTTATAAATAAAAGTAGAACAGTGTATTTAATTGAGATAAATACCACGTTGGTCACAGGAGCTAGCCGACAGTGATGGTTGGAATTTAACCTTCAGCAGCATTCCAAGATGCTGATCAATTTTATTTTAGGTAATCCTGTATCTTCATTTAACATCCCATTATTTCAGCAGCTTTTTTTAAAAGCCATTCCATCCTTAACGCTTGCAGATTTTTTGAGATGTTGTCACTGCTGCCTCTGGCCCATTACAGACGAGTTAACGCATGAGCTTGGAACTCTGACTTCTGTATTTAACTAGAATACAGAATTCTCTCATTCAGGGCGGTAGAAATATTAATTGGATTTGCCAGCTGTTTTTTCCCAGTGCACATAACCCCGTGCTGCTGCAGCAGTGCCCGGGCTCGGGGCTCTCCGGGCAGGGCCTCAGCCCGGCCGTGCTGCTGGGCCCCTCGGCTGAGGGAAGAGCAGCGTGGCCCTTCCACCACCTGGCACATAGCAGGGGTTTAGTGCCCATAAAGAGAACACTGTGCCAAGTGGCTCCTACTGGAAAGAAGTCACCACGCTCCCTGTTCCATCATGCCGGTGGCTCTGGCGGCCTGGAGCGGTGCTGTGTGTTGGTGTTCCCTCATCGTGCAGCGCCGGGCTCGCAGGCTGTCCCGGTGTGCAGCGGGCCAGCCCCGCGCTGCCTCGGGGCGTCCCCGCCACCCGGCTCCCCTCAGCGCCACCATCGCCCCTTCCCGCCCTCGCGCCGTGACGTCACTTCTGAGGCCGGCGCGGCCATCTTTAGTGCGGGCGCCGCGCCGTCTGAGAGGGGCGCGCGGAGCGCAGTCCCAGCGCGTCCCGCCCTTCTGCTGCCCCTACGCAAAATGGCGGCGCCTGCTTCAGCGGCTGGAGGCGGGCGGTGCCGGCGCCTGCGCGCTGGGCGGGGCGGGCCCGCGGCGCCGGGCCTGCGGTGCCGGGGATGGCGGACGGCGGCGCGGCAGCGGAGCCCACACCGCCGGGGCCCCCCGCGGGGCTCTCGGCGTCCCAGCGCCGCGCTGAGCTGCGCCGCAGGAAGCTGCTCATGAACTCGGAGGAGCGGATCAACCGCATCATGGGCTTCCACCGGCCCGCGGCGGGCAAGGGTGAGCCCCGTGGCGGGTGCGGCGGGGCTGTGTGAGGGCTGCGGTGACGGCTCGGCCTCTCCGGCCGTGACCGCTGCCCGCGGTCCCCTGGCGAGCAGGAGCGGCTGGCTCCCCGGTCCCTCAGTGCCGCCTTCGTTGGCAGGGATGCCTCAGGCAGCACGACCTGCCCTGCTCCGCCAGGGACCCGCCCGTAAAATAAATCCCTGTGCCGTCAGAAGGGTCGGGGCTCGGGCTCGACACGGTCCCTTAGACAGCGAGCATACAAGCTGTCATTTCACTGCAAGCAGGTTTTTTTAGATGAAGAAACGATGAGCCTCCCCCATGTTTTTAGTCAGTGTATGCTGGCTTTCATAGCTGGCTTTTTATAGCAAAGTTATCTCACATTTGGATAGTGCCATAGATGTTTGTGGTTGTTATGCAGAATTTTCTTGCAGAACCATATCTAGGTAGCTCGGTTATATCTCTGTGCATTCTTCCAATGGGCTGTCTTGTCAGGAAGGAGTTCTCAGATTTCGGTTTACAAGGATGCCCATGAGCTGTGAATCAGTCTGCTGTAACACTGAAAAGCACTCCTGAAGTGTTAGCTCTTGCTCTGTGGTAGGTCCAGACGTGTTCTTGATTTGCCTTTTGTTCTCTGCCATCACCTTCTCTGTAAGATGGGTCTTCAGGCCTGATACAGAGCAGGTTAACACTGCCCTGCCTCTGACAGTAGACAGCAAGCTAAAGTGCTTCTGTTTGCTTATTTGTCAGGTATTTGTGCTCTCCTGGTTGATTCACTTTCTGCAAATCTTTGTCTTTTTTTTTTTTTTTTAATGTCCATCCATGTATTTGGATCTTTCTGCTTGTGTGTGCAGTGCTGTTGCTTAAGGAAGTTCAGTGTGTTAATATATCCATTGCTTCAACTGCTGACCTGCATTGCACAGCTTTATGTCTTGTGTCTGCTCCATGAAGAGTGCCCTCTTTAATCACAAATCTGTCTTTTCTCTTGGGAAGCAGAGACCCCGGATCCTGACCCAGTACAGCTGAAGGTTGCTCCATGACAAACTGTTTTTATTTTTCTTCCTTAGATGATGAAAGCCACGCAGAATTAAAGCTTCAGCACGAGCAAGATAAATCAAACTCCCTTCCCCTTCCCTCAGTTTCCAAGCGGATTGTGCTTGGTGATGCCGTGTGCAGCGTGGCGGGCCCGGCCGAGCACGCGGGCAGCGTGGCAGAGCTCCGAGGGGACAAGGACCTGTTTGGCAAAGCCCCAGAGCTGCTCGCCGAGGGCACGGGCGAGCTGCGGCAGCGCCACAGGGGAGAGCTGCCCTGCGAGGCCGCGGCACGGCCGCCCCGGCACGGCTTGGAGCAGTACCTGTCGCGGTTCGATGAAGCTCTGAAGCTCAGGAACCAGCTGATGAGTGAGAAGCCAAGCCAGGAGAACGGGAGCGCGGCGGAGGAGTTTGACTCCTTCCGCATTTTCCGCCTGGTGGGGTGTGCTCTGCTCGCCATCGCCGTCAGGGCCTTTGTGTGCAAGTACCTGGTGAGTTCAGGGACACAGCCCTAGTCCTGCTGGGGTGTCTGCTGGCTGCAGATTACTGGGAAATATCTGAAGTCTATTGTAGTGACCAAGTTGGGAACTTCAGGCACTCTTTACATTTCCGAAAATTGTGTAAAACCTAAAAAATCGCTGAATTCTATGAATCTGTTACCAGCACAGCCACTGTGTAACCACTGAGAGCAGCACATTTGGTCGTGGTTCAGGAGCAGATGCACTGGAATAGTTGTTGCAGCTTAAATCCCCTGCAAGTTTATTCCTATCTTGGTGAGCATACGAGTCAGCTGCTCAGAGGAGTTCAGGGTCTGCAAAAGAATAATAGAGCAATAATAGAGTTCTCATCTGTGGAAGTGTCCAGGGCCAGGCTGGATGGAGCTTGAAGCAACCTGGTCTCATGGAAAGTATCCCTGCCCATGGGTTTGGAATGAGGTGGCTTTTCAGGTCATTTTCAACCCAAATAATTCTGTGATTCTATACATCTTGTACATCTTGTGATTCTACCTATCTTGTACCAAGATAAGTAGATCCTGCTCGTTTATCAGCCTGGGAAAAGTAGTTCCTCAGTATTGCCAGAGCCAGCCAGAAGAACAGCACAGAGGTGTGATGCAGGTACAGCCATCCAGCTCCTGCCTCCCTGGGCTCAGTTTTACACTTTGCATTTCAGTTCTTTAGGCTCAAAGAATACAGGGCAGGACCTTATTTTTGGCATGTAACTTGTCTACTTAGATTTGTAGTGTTTGAGAACAACTTTGCTGTGTTCCACAAATTAATTTTTACCTACTAATTTTCTTTTATGCTTTGTAAGCATTAAATCTTTGCGTTTGTGAACTTGGTATTCTGACCAAGTTAATTTTTATATATTCTTTTCTCTTCCTTCAGTCAATATTTGCACCATTTCTTACTCTACAACTTGCTTACATGGGACTGTCCAAGTACTTTCCAAAGGTAATTTTTTTTTTCAGAATTAGATTAATTTGAAGCGTTTTCAATTTAAACTTGTGTTTAGATTGTATTGTTTTAGGACCAATGCATGTGAAGTATTCTTCCCTTGTTTTAAACGGTAGAGTTGATTGACCAGTGCTGATAGTTTATGCTCGTTTTTAGTCTTTCCAGATTCAATCCAGGATCTTTTTTAAAGCTGCAGTGAAAACATGGACTAGCAGCTTGTGTAGCTGTAGCCTAATTAAAAGTGTTTGACCAGGAAATCCAGGTAGTTCTTTCATGTCTTCAGGAAACTTGTTTTTCTTCTAGACCATGCCCTTCCCTGGTTATTATTTGCTTTGCTAAGCAGTTGTTCTGCATATAATACCTGGATGACATCCCGGTGAGTGTTTGCTAAAAAAATGAGGCAGAATGTTGAGTTTTAAGGGTTCTGCATTCCAGAATGGCAGCTTGAAATGAGACATTTATCTGTGTGTGAAACTTGCTGCTTATTAGCAAGATTTGCTATACCACTTGCTTTGTATATTTACAACAGGTAATTGTTCCTGAAGCATTTGTTAGGTTGATGATTTTGTCAGGTCTGTGGTGCAGAGTGGAACTGAATGATGTTCAATCCATAGTTAAAAGGGAAAATTTACATTTTAAAAGGAATAATAGATTACTTGTAGAAAATCAGAATAAATCAGCAGTTGTTTTGTAGTAAGTATATCATAATAGTCATTCTAAGCTGATGTGTCACATCACAAAACAGTAACATTAGCCTTAGATTTGCACCAGCTCATCTGCTAAGTAATTTTGATTTTTTTCCTGGTATACTTAAAATCCACTCTTCAATTTCAGAATTCAAGAGGTGTCTCCTTTCCACAACTTGCTTTTGCTGCAGTTAGATGTGGGTGGGTGAGGTCAATCCCTTTGTTAACCTTCATTTTTCTCCCATGAAACACAGAAGTATTCTCAATAGCCTAATTCAGATTGGATTAAATTAAAATATCCAGCAAGGATAATCAAATCATTAGAATTTTCAGCCACTATCACCTTTTCCTGCCTGTCAGACTTGCTTCCTTGGGATTCCTCATCTTAAGGATGGAACAGCTTTCAAAAGGTTTTGGGACATTTCTGAGTTCAGAGGATAAAACTGCCAAAGTAAGTTGTTCTAAAACAGAAACAGTTGGTTTTCAACTCTAAATATTTTTTCTGTTAGAAAACTTAACAGTATTTATGGGGTTTTGAGCAACCTGGTCTAATGGAAGGTGTCGCTACCCATAACAGGGGGTTGGAATGAGATGAGCATTAAGGTCCCTTCCAACTCAGACTGTTCTGGGATTCTGTTTTTTGCTGAATAGTGTGATGAGATTAATCCAGTTCTGACAGTGGAGAAGCCAGGCTTGGCTTCTTACACCTGGATTTCCCTTGTCTGGGAATGTTCCCACTCATGCAGGAGCAGCTGCCCAGCCTCACATCTCAGCCTGCTGGGAGGAGTAGTGTGAAGGAGGCAGAATATCCAGGGTGAATTTTGCCTCTCACTGGTACATCCATCTCTCTGGTAGATCCATCACAGCAGGAATCTGTGTCTAGGATAAGGGCTGTGACTCCTGGAGCATGTCTGGACAGAATCCATCCAAACCTGCTCCTACCAACGGATTTGGAATATGTAAAATTGGCACAACATTGGTGACATGTAAAGCAGAATTGGATTAGGAGAATTAACATGATACTGGTTTTTTCTTTCCCTTCTAGTGTGAGAAGAAGGTGAAAACAACAGTACTGACTGCTGCTCTTCTCCTCTCTGGAATCCCTGCAGAAGTGATCAGTCGCTCCATGGACACCTACAGCAAAATGGGAGATGTTTTCACAGACCTTTGTGTCTATTTCTTTACTTTTATCTTTTGCCATGAACTTACTTTGGTTTTTGGCTCTGAAGCACCATGATGGCTGTAGAATTCCACACAGTAGCTACACTAAAGCTTTCTGGACTGTGTTCCTTTTAACATTTGACTGTGCAGGCAGGTCTAAACCTTCATTAAAATTCTTACCTGTGGGAATGCTTGAAAGGGGCCTTAAATCCAGTAATTTTGGGAAAGGGAGAGCAGGGTCCCTGACTGCCAGTTGTGTTGGTTCAGTTTATTTAAATACTGTGTCTGCGTGTTACAAATGTGAAGGTTAGGATACAAGTGACAGTGGATGATTTATTTGTTTTAGTTAGATGACGCCCTTCTCAGCCTCCTTCATAAACATTTACAAAGCTGCCTTTGTTTTTTTAGTGAGAACAAGACGAGAATTCCCTTCAGCAGAACCATAGAAATGTGTATATCCTGTATGACTATAGCTAACAAGACCTGCTCATTTTGTGGTGTTCCCATTTTTTAAAGAAAACTCTAAAGAAAAGAAATCCCTGTATTCTCTTCAAATGTTCAGGTTCAGAATGTTAAACTAAGTAGCTGCTTCTGGAGAATGTTGGTGAAACTTGCCACTTTGTTGTCCTTATCCTTGCCTTGCCATACATTACTTGTTGTGATTGTGATTAATTTAACTTGATTATTGTTGTGGAAAAGAGCTAGGCATAACCAACAAGAAGGTGGTCCTGGTGCTTATAAAGGTCATTAATCAAAAAGTAAGAAGAAAGAGAACTAATCACATCTGTTAATGAGTTTCCAGCAACCTAATCCTAGTGCAGTTCACATCTGTGCTTTCTGATACTTTTTTTTTTATATTAACACTTATCTCATATGTTCTCAATAGGAGAATTTTACATATTGGCACCCAACCTGCAGGATCGAATCTTTGCTCCTATGTTTGTAAAACTTACAAGGGAAACAGTTTTGTTTTCAGTCTCTTAGGAATTTTGCACAGTGAGAGGAAGTGTCATTCCAAATAGTCGTTTAAACACAATCTCTGAAAATCTATTGAAGCTAAATTTGGTAGTTTTTCAGGTTGTAGTTTTCTGTTTAAAATCTGGACTTGCAGGTAGTATAGGCTGTTGCCTATTTTTAGCATGATAAACCACATACCTTTGTATTTGTCTGCAGTTTTTTTTTTTTAGGGAGCAGATGTGTTTAATTGTACCTCTCTAAATGGCCCAGCTTTCAGCTGATTATTCTCTGTCAAAGCTTCCTCCTGTAATTTTAGTGATGCATTTCTGACTTTTAAATTAGATACATGTTTGTGGCTTCAATACAAGAACCTTATGTTTGGATTTGACCATTTTCATGGGGTTTTTTTAACTGGTTGTTACGGTGAGATATTACAGATGTACAGGGCTGGGTTGCAGAAAATTCTGACTTAGGTCTATTAGCACAGACATTGATTCAGCAGCTTTAAGTTTATTTATATTAGTTAGTCATTTCAGAAAATTGAAATGACAACAATTTAAGATAAGGTTGAGATATGTAAATAATGAGTTTGCTCAAAAATTACCTGTTCTGATTCTCTATTTATATGCCCAAATGTAATACAAATAAATTGGAAAAAATCCCTATACCAGTACCTGCAAAAAACGATGAATTTTTAATCCTCACCATGAATCAGGTAAATACCCTTGCATGGGCAGAGCACCAGGAGGGGCTTGTGCTGAATTAAGAAATCTCGATGAAGAAATGGCGACCAAGAAACGACCTTTGACCAAGAAACCAATCTCTTCTTTTATTCCGTTTTTTCACGTACCTCTGTTGGTGTACATCACTCTGTTTCGTGTTTATTGCCGGTTGTTTTCTATTAAAAGCCTGTTCGTTACCCGCTCCCTCGGCGCTGTGTGGGCCGGGCCGGGCGGCGCTGCGCCCTCCGCCCGCCGGGGGGCGCTGGAGCGGCCGCGGGCCGGAAGGGGCGGCGCTCCCGGCGCGCTCTGGCCGTGCGGGCGCGGAATGGCCGCCGCCGTGTAGCGGGAGCGCCGCCGCCATGGGCCGCGAGTCCAGGTGAGGGAGCGGCGCCGCTGCCGCCCGCCCGGGGCCGCGGCGCGCTCGGGGGTGGTGGCGCGGTGAGGCGGCCGTGAGCGGGACAAAGCGTGGCGCGGGCTCTCCCGGCCGGCGGGCAGGCTGAGGCCGCCACGGCAGGGCCCGGGCCTGGAGCCGGCCCCGAGGGCAGGGCCGGGCGCTCGGGGCTCCCGCCGGGGCTCGGGTCCCCACGCTGGGCGCGTCCGAGTTGCGGGGCTCACCGGCACCGACCCCGCGGCTCCCGGAGCGCCTCCGGCCTTCTCGGGCTTGTTCCAAAATGTCGCAATTAGCCACGTAGGGGGCTTAGCTTGGTTTAGATGTTTTTGCTCGTGCCTTTTGTATTTATGGATCACGTGTATTTTGCCTTCTCCCAGCTGATGTAAAGGCCTGGTTAGGGTTGTAACCCGCTCGGCAGTAATGTGCCCGTGTGCTGCGTGTGCCTCGGGCCAAACCCGTGCTCCAGGTGATACGGAGCAGCTCACACCTATCAGGCTTTAAACCGCTGCCACAGTTTGCTGGTGCTGTCGGGCATATGCCTCTGTCTCGTAGTTTAATCAGATTTTTATACTAAAGCTGACACGACAGGCCCCACATCAAGTTGTACTACACTGCAACAGCTCCCAGCACCATAACAGAGATTTACACCGAGAGACACGACTTGAAACTTTAACAGCCACCTTAGGCTCAAAGTAGTGATCTGGTGCAGAGCTGGGCACTCCCACAGATCTCTCTAAATGAGTTCCAGATGAGCTGGGGCAGCACTGGGTGGTACGGGGCACCCTTAGAGCCTCCACCCAGCGGGACTCAGTTGCTTGTCACAGTATAGCTTCTCTGCTGAAAATGACAGGGCTCTTCTCTTTGGGCTAAAAATAATGTTCAGAGTCGGTTTAAACTTGTATTAATTTTCTATTTAACATACGAAAAGTTTTAAAAGCGAGGATATGGTAAGAGGGTGAGAGTGAGTGGTGGGTGGAGATGGGTGGGAGCTGCATGTGCTTGGTGTGAGGAAACGTTCCTCACTCTGGGGCTTCTGAAACCTGAAATCGCCTTTTTGGCTTTATTGCACACTATAGAGGAAATAAAATTAAAATATTAGAAAGGGAGGAAGTATAGAGCAGATCCCATGGCATTTTGTGATGGAGATGGAAAGAAATGAAAGATCTCAATTCTGACAGATGTTCTTTGCACTCAGTTACCCTGCTGATAGGCAGGATGTGGGTATGTGCAACTGTACTAACTCCAAGTACATGTGCTGCCTAAATATACAACACAACATAGACCAGATATAAATATACTGCTATTTTTAGAGCTGAACTATTTTAATACTACCATGGAAGTGAAACAAGGAGTGGGGGGCTTAAAGTCTTGCATTCTCTGCTTCTTCCTTCTTCTCAAGCATGACTGCTGGGCTTGTCAGGAGAAAGGGTCTGTGGGTTGTGAGCCACAGGAGAGTGAACAAAGGAATTATTTTGGCATGGTGTCTGAAAATCTGGGATTGGAGGAAGAGGAAATGGCCACAGTCAAGGTCCACAGTGACTTCTACACTCAGCTGAAGACTTTCCTAGAAAATTCCTAGCCCTGCTCTGCCCCACAGTGTGGTGAGGATAAGAGCATTAATGAGGGGAGGAAAGGAGACACCCATCTCCATCACACCCCTCAGGCCTTGCTGACTTCTGACAGCTTCTGCTGTGATGTTTGAAACGAAGGGATTTCTGTTGATGTCAGCGTGGTAAAGGCATTGACCACAGCTGTGTCACTTCCTCAGGGGTTCATGTTTCTTTAATTCCCGCCTGACAGCTTTCCCATTGAGCAGAGCTACAGTTCACCTACCTTACATGGGTAAACATTTATTGTGTAAAAAGCAACAAAGAGCAGTTTTGTTTGCCTGACAGATTTTGGGATAGCGTCAAAGAGCCTTCAGCTTTTCCTGTATATAAAATAGAAATCAGTAGATTTCTGAAAAGGAAATTGTTCTTGATGTTCTGGTGTTTTCATGATGTGCTTATAATAGTACTGTAAAACTAAAAGAAAATCATGATCCAATAATCCTTCTAATTTCAGTGTCATTAAGAGTGCATATGCATATTGTGTATAGTGTACATATAGTGTGTTTATTAATCAAGATGATTGCAAGAGTTTAGCCATGTAAAAAGCCTGGGAATTCAGATAATTTTTGTTGCTTGCTGTACACGGTTCTGATGCCCACGCTGTGACCGTGCAGGCATTACCGCAAGCGCTCGGCGTCGCGGGGGCGCTCCGGGAGCCGCTCCAGGAGCCGCTCCCCGTCGGACAAGAGGAAGCGCGAGGACAGGCGCTCCAGGAGCCGCGAGCGCGACCGCCGGCGCGAGAGGTCGCGCAGCAGGGACAAGAGGAGGTCTCGCTCGCGGGACAGAAAGCGCCAAAGGTATGACATCAGCTCAGCCGAAGTGCCTGAAATGCCTGTCTGCTGGTGTTCCCCCACTGCAGTTAGTTACTTTGCTGATGTCTGTGGTGGATTTCACTGTGCTTCAGGTTTTTGCTTATTAAATGCTTGCTGGTGCTGGAGTTTTTAAGTTCTTAGTGGTCTTGATGGTTGGTGGGTTCATTTTACAAGCTGTTCCTCAATGGAAGGCTAAAGTTGTGCTATGAGCATGTCCTAAGTAAAGACAATTTTGTTGCCTGTCAGACGTTCAAGGAGTAGAGAACGGGAACGGAGCCGAGAGAGACGACGATCCCGGAGCCGAGAGAGGAGGCGCTCCAGGAGCAGGAGCAGGGGGAGACGGTCTCGGTCCTCCAGTCCGAGCAAGAGCAGGAAAGCAGAAAACAGGTATTCTTGTGTTCTTAGCTTTAGAAATGTGCAAAAGCTTACTGCAGTCATTGTCTTTTAAGTATATCTTGATGAGGTTTTCAGATATAATTGAAGACAGCATATAGTCAGGCTGTGCTGTAAAACGAGTGGGAAGTCTGTAAATGATAACAACGGTTTGTGTACAGCATAAGTAGTGGTGGCACTCTAGAAATCATGACAAGCTAGAATCACAAAAGCTTTGGGAATAAGTGTATGTTTTGTATCAGAATAGTCCAAAGAAAAAAGCCTAATGATATTTAATTAGCTAAAGGGAATTTTATATTTATTCTCATAAGCTAGCAAAAATTAGGTTTAGATGCTTTCTTTTAAATTAGAAGTAAGTAAGTACAATAAAACCTGTTATAAATGGTTTTTATATTCAGTGCAAGTCTGGCTGTTATGTTTGCTTTACATGAGTAGCTTTTCCTAGGGAGAAGAGCTTTTGTCTGTCAGCCAGGACAGTGTGTTTAGGGGGATACTCACACTTCCATGGCAAGATGCTAGATCACTTGACCTTTCTCTAGAAATTCCACAAAGAGAAAATTTGTTCTCTTTTCTAAATGCTGAATTCAAGGAGGTGTAAAATAAAGTGCAGAACAACTGGAGTATCAATTGTAAGAGCTCTGAAAATGAAGTCTGCAAAGAAATGACAAAAGCACGTGAATTGCTGGATTGAGTTAGAGTCTACTGGTAGTTAGAGGAAGTAGTTCCATGACATGGAAGGATTGTCTGGGATGCACTGTGTTTTGTGAGGTGTTTGAAAACATAACAGGGTGATTATAATTCCGTTTCTGTCCATCATATATGTATCCTCCCCCTGAGAAAAGCTGTAATGTTCTAAGAAACCTTTGATCTTACCTTTCAGATCCAGATCTAAAGAAAAGACAGAAGGTGTGGAAATTTCCAAAGAGAAGAAAAAAGACAAAGATGACAAAGAGGAGGAGAAAGAGAAAGATGCTACCACAAATGCTGTAGCCACTGAGGTAGGGACACTTCTAACACTTGTAAATTTAAAAGATAAAGAATTTAAACCAGGAAGTTTGTGGATATCCAGTCTTCTGCAGCCTGTTCACTCAATGGTTACATTTGTTTCAGGAAGCATGAGCTAAAGCCAGTGGCCATTAATTTTCACTTTTTGGTTGGTTTTTGCCATAGAATTTTGATCAGAACAAACTAGAAGAAGAAATGAGAAAACGAAAAGAAAGAGTGGAGAAATGGAGGGAAGAACAACGCAAGAAGGCAATGGAAAACATAGGAGAGCTAAAAAAAGAAATTGAAGAGATGAAACAGGGGAAGAAATGGAGTTTAGAAGATGATGATGGTATTTAACCTCTTTATATATAACAGAATACTTCTGTTCCTAGTAATATTTTTATTACAGTATCTTTAAAGCATCTAATTACTCTTCAGAATGTGAACCATAAAATAAAAAAGCCCAAGTCTAGTCATAGTATCAGATGGTTTAAGATGCATTTTTGATAAACCAACTGGAGAGATTTTTATGAGGAAAAATTATAATAATATAATGGGCTGTATTTACTTGGGTGGACAATAATTTGACACATGTAAGGACTTCTGTCTTTCCCTGTCTTTTATCCCCATCTTTTTCACTCTTCTTAGATGATGAAGAGGAAACTGCAGAAGGAGAAAAAGAAGGCAATGAGGTTGAAGATGAAGAGTTAGATCCTTTAGATGCTTATATGGAAGAAGTAAAAGAAGAGGTCAAGAAGTTCAATATGAGAAGTGTGAAAGGTGGAGGTGGGAGTGAAAAGGTAAAATCACTTGTTAAAGATTTCTTGCTTTTAAAAGACAGAGATAACTTTTGAGTTTTAATAGCAAAATGGCTTGGGGAAAATGGGTGAAGTGCAACAATGCAACAAGTTACATGCACTTATGCATGTTTGGTTTAACTATCATTTCCTGATGTTTTTGTGAAACTGTTTATCAAGCATTATTCTGATAAAATTTCACTAAGGGAAGTAGGAAATAAATTTCTCAGCATAATGTATTCAGAAGTACAAATATCCTGTGTGTTTTTTATAGGATGGGCTATGTTTTATACAGTAATGCATTCATTTTTTTAAATATTTTTTACAGAAAACTGGACCAACTGTTACCAAGGTGGTAACTGTGGTGACAACCAAAAAGGCAGCTGTTGAGTCAGAAAAGAAGAAAGGGGAGCTCATGGAGAATGACCAAGATGCAATGGAGGTAATGGAAATGTTTTGTATTTCTCTTGTTCTTGCTTCCTGTGGTTGTGTGTGGTGTTTTGCCTGAAGTGCTGTGAAGGGTGTGGGTATTTTGCTGCTCAGGAGGCTGTGGAGGGTCAGCCTTGCCCGAGTCACAGACTGAATGCCCTGCAGGCTCTGGGGCTCCGCCACTTCAGGCCATCTCTGTGGCTGCAGTTCCAGTGTTCGTGGTGCTCCTTCAGAGCTGAGCTGGGGACATCTGTCAGAGCTGTGACTGCAGTGTGACACCAGTCTGCTGGCTGCTTTCTCTTAATTTCCTCTTACTGTTTCTTTTGTATGGCAGTGGTTATTTCTGAATGACAGGGGTGGTAGTCTGCATTTGTAAAGGTGTGAAGGTGACACAGAACAATGGTGAGAGTTAAGGCTTGGGAGAAACATGAAAGCTTTAGGGGAAAGAACAATTGGTACTCATAAGTTAAGAGCACGTCTTCAGTTTCATGTCTGTTGCAGTAAGAAGCACCTGTTGCTTCTGAATAGCTTTGCTAGAAATGAGAAGAGCCAAACACCTTAATAATTCATTAATCCTAATGTACACAAAAATTGTGATCTCTGCAGTATTCTTCAGAAGAGGAGGAGGTTGACCTTCAGACTGCCCTGACTGGCTATCAGACCAAGCAGAGAAAGCTGCTAGAACCAGTGGATCATGGAAAAATAGAATATGAACCTTTCAGGAAAAACTTCTATGTTGAAGTACCAGAACTAGCTAAAATGACTCAAGAAGGTAAAGACAAATACAACCAGAACACCTTGGGTACTATTGAAGGAAAGAATGGTGAATTTCAGTGTGCTAAGGAACAGCAAATGCTTTGCAATGTAAAAAGTATTTGGAGCAACTTGCTATAGAAAAATGTTAAATCAGGTGCATCTCTACTGTTGATAACTTACTATGATTATATATGAGGCTTTGATTGGAAAATTAACCTGAGTCCTTTCAACCTAACTCCTGTGTTTATGTGTAACAAGCAAAAAGCTGTTTTTCTGGTAGTGATAAAAATAGTATTTCATGTTAAGGGACAAAGCAAGAATTTTTTGATCAGGGTACTAGAGAAGTGTCAAGTTTGACTCTGTTAAAAGATAAACTCTATTTCAGAGGTCAATGTGTACAGGCTGGAGCTGGAGGGAATTACAGTCAAGGGAAAAGGCTGTCCCAAACCAATAAAAACCTGGGTACAATGTGGTATTTCCATGAAGATTCTCACTGCCCTCAAAAAGTAAGCAAGCACTTTATGAACTGTATCATCCTTGATTTTGCTCACTATGTTCTGTCCTGTGTCTACAAGAAGGACCTTTTACTTTGCTGCATAATGAATGCTTCATGTCCATGTCTGTAAATGCTACATATATAGTCATCAGTGTGTTTATCACTCTGTGTTGAATTGTTGTTAATAACTATTCTCTGCTGTTTGTATCATGCTTTTCCTGCTCATTTTAATTGTATTTTTTTCAGGGCACTGATATGTATATGTAAAAAAACTTCAGCATAACTTCATGATTCACATCTGTCAAATTCTGTTTTGTTGTTAAAATGTTTTTTTCCTTCTTTAAGACATGGCTATGAAAAGCCCACTCCGATCCAAACCCAGGCTATCCCAGCAATTATGAACGGACGGGATTTGATCGGCATTGCTAAAACAGGAAGTGGAAAAACTATTGCATTTCTGTTGCCCATGTTCAGACACATTATGGATCAGAGAGCATTAGAAGAAGGAGAAGGCCCCATAGGTAAAAAGATTTTATTTCCAAAGTTACTATTTAAATAAATATAACATCAAGTATGTGCTTTAGATGGGATTTCAGTTCTTTGTGTGATTATAGGGAGAAGTGCTTACTAATGTCCATTGATCAGTAAGTGAGTTTTTTATAGTTAAAGATCACAGTGCTCTTTATTGTTGTTTTGTGATTACTGTGCTATATCATGTTGTTTCAGTAACACTCCATGTCCACATATCTGGGAGACCTTCCTCCCTTGATTGTTACACTTGGACCAGATTTCCACTCCTGCCTCATAATGTCTCAATTATCTTTTCCTTGAAATGACATGCTTAAAAAATAGGAAGTAAATTGCTGTAAACATCATTACAAAAGATTAATTTCTATTGTGGAAGTTACAAGATCTCTTATATTGCAATATATGAGGAAAATGTTTTGTTTTTCAGCTGTCATTATGACACCTACACGTGAGTTGGCTTTGCAGATTACCAAGGAGTGCAAGAAATTCTCAAAGACTCTTGGGCTTCGAGTTGTCTGTGTTTATGGAGGAACAGGAATCAGTGAACAGGTATGCAAAACACATGCCTGGCTTGTCAAAGAGTGCTTGGGCTTCATTAGTCAATGTTTCTTCTGTAGCAAAGTTAGTTGCTTTTTCTTTTCCATTAATCCAGTACATTTGCAGTCTTCATTGTGGATTTTCTGGATGGGAATGGTGGTAATGCAAAAAGCTTTGCATGGAACTTAGCCTTAAACAATAATGATCCTGGAAAGTCACAGATATGATGCTTAAAAATTTCAAACTGTTTCTCTTTATGTATGTACTGAGCATTAAATTAAAATTGCATTATTAGTGGGATATAATAGTGTGAAAGTTACTAGGAAGCTGTGTTTTTCTGAGTGTTTCCCTTAAGATAACAAAAGCCAGAAGATGATGCAATAAACTTTGGTTTATTGCATTATCAAATATTGCATCTTGAAGTAACTTAGAGATTAATTTCAAGGTTTTCCACACCTCCACCCTACCCGTTTATGGAAACAACAGGAGTGACCATCTGTGGTGGAAGGTGGTGTGTCTGCTATCACTTGTTCCTGATGTAACACTGACATTTCTTACAGGCTCTTAAGTGTATTGAAGTCATATCCTCATTACAACTGCTTCAGGTGGTGGTAACTCAGATTGTCAGGGGTTACTCTTTTTGGCAGCAAAGTTCTCCAAAGACTTGAAGAAGTTGCTAAGTAAAATCTTTACATAATTCATGTTAGTAGAACAGATGTATTACAGTGCGGGTGGTTTTCTTTTTTGCAAGGTGATATATGTCAAAAAAATCTGAAAGAAATCACAAAGCAAAAACTAATAGATTGTTTACTGTGTTTTGAAATCAGATAGCTGAACTCAAAAGAGGTGCTGAAATTATTGTTTGCACACCTGGACGTATGATTGACATGTTAGCAGCTAACAATGGTGAGTAGAAAACCTTTTCCTTTGGAGATTTTTTTTTACATTTGTTGTGTAATTCTAACAGATTCAAAAGATCATGTATTTTGATAAATGGTCTTATGGAATTTTCTTATATCTCTTCAGGCTGCACTGCATAGCTATTGAGAATATATAGCACTAATAATAGGTTTAAGCATATATTGATTTGACATTTTTGGGGAGGACAGGAAATACTACATTCTTGAAGAGTTTTTGAGAATGTTTATCATTGTTAAACTTGAAATGTGCTGGTCCAAATTTTTTAAGTTGGAGTCATTTAGATCAAGGTTATGTAACAGTTGCTTATTTTGTCTGCCCATTGATCCGTGCTAGAGTAGCTCAGCAGTTCCCTGCTTTACAAGAGCATCTGACTCTGCCTTTTTCTGTTGGCTTTAAAAGACAGACAAAGAAGCCCTCCCTAAATACCTGCTCAGGAGTAAAAGAACTGGCCTTATATCAGATATTCAGATTGATTAAACTGAGCCACTGCAGCTTTAAGAGGTTTTGTCCTAGTGTAACCATTGCATGCTTATTAGATAAAGTTTTATTATTAAATTATTCCACATCAAAACCTCTACTAAACTGTTGACATTATTTAACTTCTGTGAAAAAAGTACCTTCAAGACATATAGAACTGGGCTTCCAAGACTTAAATCGTCAAAGGTAGGTACATTAATGCTGTTCCCAAGTAATTTTACAAAGTTATTATTTGGGGATGAAAGTGTTAAGATGTTAAATATATAGTAGTAGATGTAAGGAATACTTGCTTTGTTCCTTAATATTGAACTCCATATCTTAAAAAATGCAGCGCGTAATGTCTTAAATAATTTGAGGATTCAGCTACAATTTGCTGAAGCTGAGAGGCCCAAATTCTTCTGTAGTTTGATAGGCACAAGTCTGAGTGATAGTTGCAGAAAATGTGACAAATCTTTTTTCATTCAGAGGCAGTGTCACTCCACAGTTGTGTGGAACTGAATGTGTTTATATTGTTTGAGAGTATGATTCTAAAACCCTTGAGTTAAATCCTTCTCACAAAAGGGAATCTCTTCACTGTTTGGGAAGGGTGCTAGTTATCCTGTCCTGAAATTATAATTTCAAAATGTTCACAGAAACACAACTTGCTTATTTTATTTCAACCTGTCCCAGAGCTTGGGGTGGTTCTTGATTTTAAGTTCAGTAGCGTTACTGGGTAGGTTTTAATCTTTATATAATAGTTATTTTTAAAAGACTGCTTACTCTGTTTTATGCCTATTATTAGCAGTGATCTAGAGCTAGTATGGTTATCCTCATATAGTTATTCTTAATTCCAAGGAAGCATTACAGATTGTGTATAAAGGAATTTTCTGAGGCTGCAGCAGTTAGCACTGGGCTTTGCCTTCCACACATGCGCTGTAATCTCTAATATGTTCTTTTCTAGGTGCCGCTGTCAGATACTGGCTGATGTGGCTCCTTGCTTCAGCTCAGTCTTAGTTTTATGATGTGTTTTGGCGAGGGCAGTTTTCTGAATTTTACAGGTTCTTCTGGCCCTATGATGGTATGCAAGAGAAGAGTTTGACAAACTAAAAGGGCCTTGTGCATACTTACACATTTCCCAGAATGTATGTGTGATTAAAGTGTGAACATTAAAATTCACATTTAGTGAATTTTTAAAAAAATTAATTAATGTCTTTGTTAGAAGATAGTGAGACTATATAACATTTTTTAAAAATATTCCTAAGGGAAACTAGATTTCCATTTGATTTTGTTTCCCATGTGTTTTTTCCTCTCCTTTCACAGGTCGGGTGACAAACCTCCGTAGAGTCACGTACGTTGTACTTGATGAAGCTGACAGAATGTTTGACATGGGGTTTGAGCCTCAGGTAATTCATGACATGAGGGGTGGTGCCAAAAGAGACTGTTTTTCACATCAAGGGTTTTGCAATGCTACATTATCATTACACTGTCGTGGATGTTCAAAAGGATGTGCTGCATATGGACAGTGATTTAAGCTGACTGTAATATTTCTATTACTTTCCTATCTATTATCACATTATTATAACATCACATTATCCTCACATCTAGTGGAAGGTATCCTGACCATGGCAAGGGCTTGGAACTGGAAGATCTGTAGAGTCCTTCCAGCCCAAACCATTGTGTGATTCTCTTGGTTTGCTTTCAATAAATTCCTATATAGCTTAGATTTTTCTCTAATACACAGAGTGTTTTACACACTCCTTTTGAATACTTGTGGCCATATGGTATCCCTGTGTAATTCCTTTATACAGGTGTTGTGTTAGTAGTTGTAGTCCATTTATAAAGTCTTTGATGTCTCTTGGCAAGAGATAAGAACAAAATGTTGGAAATCCTGCTGACTTTCTGAGAGCTTTGGATATCCAGGGCTCTTCCAGCTGTCATGGGCTGTACTGTACTCCAAAACTAGAAAAATTCCTTTTATTTGTCTCTCGAGCTGTAGGCTTTCTGACGCATTTCCTAGGATTTCTGCTGAGCTGCTGCCAGATTGCATATTGCCATGCAACTTCCTTCTGAATCCAGCCATCTTGCAATGCCAGCAGCTTCGTGCCTAGAGAAAATCTGCAAAGAATGTTTTGTAGTCTGGGAGGTGCAGATAGCCCCTGACTTTAAAGACGACAGCTTTGTGTGAGTGTGAGATGGAGTTAGAGCAGCTGGACGTTAACAGGGAACGCTCTCTCCGCAGGTCATGCGCATTGTAGACAACGTCAGGCCTGACCGGCAGACTGTCATGTTCTCTGCCACTTTCCCCAGAGCCATGGAGGCCCTGGCCCGCAGGATCCTCAGTAAGCCTATAGAGGTGCAGGTTGGAGGCAGAAGTGTGGTCTGTTCTGATGTGGAGCAGCACGTGGTGAGTGGGATACATCTGCCTGGCATATCTTCTCATTTGCTTGCAAACGATTGTTCCCAGCAATGTTGAATATAAACCAATATACCCACAGAGTTTTTATTGTCAGAAGTTTAGTGGCCTTATTAAAAATGAACTTAGAATAAATTAACATCCTAATCTGAAATGCAGTGTGATTTTTAAAGTTGGTCTGTAGCACTAAGCTGAACAGCTGTTTTACCACTAGCTGTTGGAACAGCCTGAAAAAGTCATCTCCTGTTCCTGATTTTTACTTTTATATACTCTGGATTTGTTTAATGACTCAAGATACAAATTATACTCTTTTGTACGTCTTTTTCCAGATTGTCATAGAAGAGGAGAACAAATTCCTGAAGTTACTGGAGCTACTGGGACATTATCAGGAGAAAGGATCTGTTATCATATTTGTAGATAAGCAAGAACATGCTGATGGGTTGTTGAAAGATTTAATGAGGGCCTCGTATCCTTGCTTGTCTCTCCATGGAGGTAATCTGCAAATTTAAGGATTTGTATTAACTACTCACAACTAGGATGTTGGTATCCAGTAGTTAAAAATCACTTTGTTCCTATATAGTACCAATTTTATTACTTCTTCAAAACCTTCCAAAAGCAGGTTTTGCTTTGTAACTGGGGAGGGTAATTGTCTCTTAATTTGAAATAGACATGATAGTTTAGTGTAATTACTCTTCATTGTTCTCTCTTGAGATGTCATCAGATGCCAAATTTTGAGTCTGTGCAAAAAGACTTAACCCCTCTCAGGGAATATTGCTAACTACTTGTTATTGCAGAGTAGTGAGTGCCATTGGGGAGTATCACATGATATTTTTATTTGAGATTCCACAGTAACAGCAGTTGTCACTTTACTTTTCTTCTATCAAGTAGTAATAGAATGGATGTAGCAAGAGGAGAAAAATCTCTTTACAATGCTGTCCATCCCACTGTATCTTAAAACTTACAGTATTTTTAGAGTGTTTTCTATAAAATCAGTAAGTACAAAATCACTGTTCAGCAGGAATGCAGCAATGGAAGAGGGAAAAATATTCTAGTTCTTCTGAGATTTCTGTTGCCTTTAGACAATGGACAAAGCCTCCAGATGAGGGCTCAGCTGAAGTACAAAATAGAAAATAGTATTAAAAAATGTTTTGAGGATCTTGACATGGGAAAAACATCTTATAGTAGTTAAAAAATTAACAGTTATTCTAAATAATAGAGGTTATTTTGGCTAATGTATTTTGCCTTCAAAAGTGTGCAAGTACTGAAGTTTTATTTGCTTGTGGTTTTGGTTGTTTGAAGTTCAAGGGCACCTTGACCTGTGTCCAAATTCTCATGACTTAAAGCAGAGCTTTATAATTAACTGATTTGCCTTGCAGGTATTGATCAGTATGACAGGGACAGCATCATTAATGACTTCAAGAATGGAACCTGCAAACTTCTGGTGGCCACATCTGTAGCAGCGAGGGGCTTGGATGTGAAGCAGCTGATGCTGGTGGTCAATTACAGCTGTCCCAACCACTACGAGGACTATGTGCACCGAGCGGGCCGCACGGGGCGAGCTGGCAACAAGGTATGTACACTCACTTGTCAGGTTTGGTTACACTGGCATTTTCCCCTTCTTTGTTCTTTGATGAAGTTGTTCCAAGGGATAGCTACAGAGGGAGTAGTTTGTATTGTGGGTGGGAAGAGTGTTTTTAGTATGTTCTGAACTTCAGCAATCTGAAATTTGGAAGTTACGTGTTCCTCTGATGTGTGAGCGTTCTTTTAAATCCCATTTGTGGCTGAAAGTTTGGGTGTTTTTCACTGCTGGAAATGTGCCCTACTAAATTGATAAGATTTTAATTTTTCAAACTTTTAATCACGACAACACTGCTTGGAAGGAGAGGTTTCAGTGTTTACTGTCTTTGGATGATTACCTCTCTATCAGCTTCCTGGGAAATCACATTATTCATTCTACACTTCCACTAAAAAACAGTTATTGCAATGACTGTTGTGGTTACTTTCATTAACCAAAAACCAGCATCTGTGCAAGGGTGCTTCAGTAAATTTACAGATAGTATCTTTAGAGCTTTTTCCTAATTGTCTCTTAAATGCCTTTTCACCAGGGGTATGCATATACATTCATTACTGAGGATCAGGCACGTTATGCTGGTGACATCATTAAGGCTTTGGAATTGTCTGGGAATCCAATTCCTTCTGATTTGGAGAAGCTCTGGGCTGACTTCAAAGACCAACAGAAGGCTGTAAGTAATTCTTTCTTCTGTCGGGGGCTTGATCCAGGTTTAATGCCTGGGCATGCATGTGTCCAGTTGTCCAGTGTACATCCATGGGTCACCTCTCTGGGAACACAAGTGTGCTTGGCTGAGTGTGTCAGTGACCAAGAGATTGGCATCTTGAATGTCATTTAAAGAACTGTTCTTCAGCATTTAAATATTGTCACCAGGTATGTAATAAATACCTATGGTATGAGAGACACTTTGGATTTTAACAACATTCACATACAAGACCATGAAGCCCTTTTACAGAATTTGTATGATTATTTCTTGAGCTCTCACTGTCAGGGATCTCACTCATGCTGAAGAGAGTGACTTTGGAGTTTTTCTGATATAAAAAAATTGAGGGGGTTTTTACTCCATTTGAAAAGCATTTAAAATGTATACTTACAGAAAATTCCAGTAGGGTACTGTCTCTGTTGAATTAACATAGGGTTTTTTAATTACATTTAATTTTGAAATGCAGCTTTTAAATTTGAAGTACTTTACAAATGTGCTAGGATTTCCTTTTTAAAGAATTTCAAAATTATTTGTATAATCTTAAAGTTATTGTATGACTATGAGAGCTAAGATTTGAAACTCCTAAGTATGGTAATACATGTTTTTTTTTCAGGAAGGAAAGCTGATTAAAAAAAGCAGTGGATTTTCTGGCAAAGGTTTTAAATTTGATGAAACAGAACAGGCTTTGGCTAACGAAAGAAAGAAGCTCCAAAAAGCAGCTCTTGGCTTGCAAGATTCAGATGATGAAGATACAGCTGTTGATGTAAGCACTTGAGGATAGGATTTAAGTTGCTTATGGATTTTCTCAATACATTTGATTTTCTTCCCCAGTAGGTTGCATAATACATTGCAGAGTGCATGGGTTTCGTTACTCTGTGACCTTTGTTACTGACTGCATGTGTTCTTCAAATACAGAGATACAGCTGAGAAGATCAAGATCTAGGAAGGTTTTCAGTGTCTCTTTTTGACTTACTGGTATTTTACACTTAATGTGCGTAGTTATGTAAATGTCACATAAATTATTTGGGATATTAATCTTGCATGAATGAAATGGAACAGTGGTCCTCAGTTGCAAACATATTTTTATTTGAAGTGTTTTAAAGACCTTCGTGGTAGCATTTTCTGTTTTAAATCTTTCTAAATTCCTTTCTTAATCTTTGCTGGATTCCTTTTTGTGAACTTGCAAGTAAACACTGTGTTCAGACTTTTTCCTGATTAGATCATCCTTTTGTTGAGCTGTAGTTTTGGGCAGGCTTCTACCATTTACACAAGATTAATTTCTTAAAGAACATGTAAACTAAATGCCCCTTAGTGTTTCTTTCTTTACGATGACAAGATTATATAGTGGTAAATGCAGTGATCAAATAATTGTTCTTTTCTTTAGATTGATGAACAAATTGAAAGCATGTTCAATTCAAAGAAAAGAGTAAAAGACATGGCAGCACCAGGAACATCAAATGCTCCTACACCATCAGCTGGGAATGCAGAAAAACTGGAAATTGCTAAAAGATTGGCTTTGAGAATCAATGCCCAGAAGAATCTTGGAGCAGAGGCACAAGTCATGGTTCCCTTCCACTTTAAGGTCAGGCTCTTTACAAATCAATTCTACTCTTTTTAAATAAAGGTTCTTCAGTTCTTTGTTCTGTGGTTGCCATTTGATTTTGTGTTTCTGCACACTAGTAGTATACTGCATTGTTTATCTCATTTAGGCTGGGCTAACTCACTTATGTAGGATTTGTAGGTGAGCTGATTTGTTTATAATACTTATTATAGAACCATAAATGCTTTGTCTGCCCTGGCAAAGAGTTAATTCATTACTGATAACATTACACAATTAGTTTTGTCAGCTTTGGCAGAGCTGCAGAACGTCTTTCCCTGCTGAAGCATGAGATGTACATGTCATGTCGAGTGTGTTTAGATTGAGCTTAATTGTTCTGTGACGTCCAAAGATATTTTAAGCTGAAAAAACAAAAGATCTTTTCTTTGCAGGTGTAAAGGGAGTTGTTGAGAGAAAGGAAGGAAGAGCAGAAGTCTGGAGAATGTATTTGTTATGTTGTCAATTACATGACATAGAGAGCTTTAATGAAACCCTTACTGGTTTATGTAGGACATTTTTTGGCTACCTTGTTCTCAGTATGGACCTGTGCTTTTACAGGATGTGATGCAGCAGGCTACAAATGCTATCCTGAGAGGAGGCACAATTCAAGCTCCTACTGTGTCTGCCAAGACCATTGCAGAGCAACTGGCTGAAAAAATCAATGCCAAGCTCAATTATGTACCCATAGAGAAGCAGGAGGAAGAGAAACAGGATGGAGGACAGAATGAATCCTTCAAGAGATATGAAGAAGAATTAGAGATCAATGACTTCCCACAGGCAAGTAACCATTTTGCTATAATCAAGTATAAATGACCATCATTTAACAAAAACTCTCTTCATACTTACACCAGTAAAATACTGTGTCTCTATTTCTGATCATAGCTAATTGAAATTGCTACATTAACTGTGATTACTTCTCAGGTTATATAAATGCAATGCTTTGGACTTATTCCAGAGAGTATCAGAAAAATAAGTTTTCATTATCAGACAAAAATCTCTTCACCCTCTACCCACTTCTCTAATACTCAAATCTCTGACACTGTCTGGTGTTTTTTGCAAAGGCTTTTCTGCCATGACTGATACAACTCTTTGCCCATTTTTTTGTACCTGAGTTTTTCTGCCATTTAGAATATTGCTGCTCAGATCTAACTCATCTACTATTTCTTGGATTTATATTTCACACTATCAAGTACAAATTCCCTGTATTTATCTTTGAGGTTCTGCCCATGCTGGCAGAACTAATGGATTGCCATTTTGTGTGGTGCCTTTCTCCTTGTTGATCCTTTCAAATCCTTCACCTTGCAGACTGCCAGATGGAAAGTTACTTCCAAAGAAGCACTGCAGAGAATCAGTGAATATTCTGAAGCTGCCATTACAATCAGGGGAACTTACTTCCCTCCAGGCAAAGAACCCAAGGAAGGAGAACGAAAGATTTATTTGGCTATAGAAAGTATGTATTCTTTTTATAAATATTTCTATTAAAGCTATGAGTCTAGTTTTGTAATTAGACGTGGAATTTCTGTAGTCAGTGTTTGGACACTTGAGTTGTAGACTCACTGCAGTTACTTGGCAATTACTGAAAAACACTTGTTTATCTTTATACACTTACCAGTGATCCATGGGGATCACAGAGAGGCTTTTCCTCACCTGCCACAGAACAACAGCTAATGTATGAAATCAGTTTGGAGGAGAGGAAAAGAACAGAGGAAGAACAATTAGCACAAAGAAGTCTGTGCCAGTGTGAAATAAGGAAGAAAATAGAATTCTTTTTAGGCTGTTAAAGGTATAAGAAATTGCATCAACTAGTACAACAAAAACTTGGCAAATGTCATGATGGTTGAGTTTTTCTCAAGAAACCTTGAATCCTACATATTTCTGAGCAGTATCATTAATGACTGGAGTATCTTCCTTAAAAGAGAACAGAGTCAAGCTGTGGAATTCTGTGCAATAGAGTGTTCTTCAACAAATAGCTGAGGATATTCAGCAAATTTTACTGTGTTTCTGAAAGTAGACAGCAGTTTTTATGCTGTAGGCTTCATTTACAGAAGTGTTTAAGATTATAATACATTTTCTTATCTTCAGGTGCCAATGAACTTGCTGTACAGAAAGCAAAGGCAGAAATCACACGGCTTATAAAAGAGGAGCTCATCAGATTGGTGAGTGCAATATCCAGAAAGCAGAGGGAAAGTGCCTTAATGTATGCTTTATGAGATTGACTTCTGCAAATGTCGATGTTCTGGCACAAGGTTTTATTAATATCAGGGTCTGGGACCTGTAGATCTCAAAAACACTTTCCTGAACAGCCTAAAAATGCATGGCACTGTTTAATCAGATCACAGCTGCTACCAGCCAGCAGATGGAGGTAACACATTGACACAGCTTTTTGGATGAAGACCCCTCAAAGAGTTGGGTCCCAATAAATTTCCTAATTTCAACACCATCAGGCAGGGGAGAGGATTATTCCCCTCATTTTGATATTTTATGTGTTGAGAGATCTGGTTTGCTGTAGCTTTACAACATACCCAGCGAATAACCTAGTGGGGTTTTATTGCAATTCATTTATCCATCTTCACTTTTAACTGTGATTATCCTCTCCTTTATTTGCAGCAAAATTCTTACCAACCAACCAACAAAGGAAGATACAAAGTTCTATGAGCATTTGGAGTTATTTGTCTGCTGGCAGCTGGTGCGTGAAACTTTGTGGCTTCTGTTGTTTTTGCTGTTTACACTGCTTATTGTAAATTAAGAAATTTTTTTATTTCGTCTTGTGGACATTTTTTTAACAGAAAATTGGTACTGAAGCATCTTAATTCTCTCCACTAAAGTTATCAGTCTTAAAGCCAGACCAGTTTTGGTGGAACATGATTTAATTTGAAAGTGCAGTTTATACACTTTTTGTCATAAAGAATATGAAATAAACCAACTTTAATTTTTTTGACAGACAGTATACCGTTAAGTAAAATGAAAGTGTTGGGATTTGTGTTGGAAATTGTTAGAATGTACCTGCTTCATATTGCTGAAATGATTCACACATCAATTTCTACTGGAAAAATTATAAAACACCCAAATAAAGGCAGGATTTTTCTCCTGATCCATAGCACCTCTCTGGCTGGTTCCACACATTCATTCCCTGTACAAATATCCCCCTAAGGTCAGAGAATCTTGCATTGATCAGAGTAGAGAATTTTATCCAAAAATACTCGAGGTCTCATTTTTAAGATTTTATCCTTCTCATGTCCCCATTTTTCTTTATCATCCAGGTAATAGATACTCTTTGGGGTTGTTGTGAAGTGAAATGTTTTGTAGTATGACAATAGTTTTCCTGTTTTTTTTCTAAACATCAGAATTGGAGGATTTGATTTTTTCCCCCTCATTTGGTGACATAAGAATGAAAGCCTGTTTTAGTTTAAAAAGGAATTAGCAGGGGAAAAAAAAGGGGAAACCTCTTTTGTAATGAAATACAACTTTGTCACTCTTTTATAGCGTTCTTATATATACATTTAATGTGATTATATCCCCAGGATTGTCATCTTTATTACTGTTAGGACGTGGCTTTAAGTAAAAGTGTATAGTGATATTTCTGAATGAATTCCACAAATACTATCATTGCAGTCAATAAGCTACTGGGACAGGCAGGACTGATGTTTTTGAGGGCTCATCCCCATAACCAGTAGGATTCGTGATGGACTCTACTCCTAAGCAATTAACTTCTGTCTGCTTGTCTGGAGCCAAAGCAGTAGCAGTTTGAATTGTCTCATTCTAGCAGCTGCAAGACTTTCAAGATGATGACTTTCAAAAGGACTTTCATAGAAAGCTTTTCTTACCTGACACACTGAGAAGAAATGTGTCATTTTAAACCAGCTCTGTATATACTGCTTTAACCCTGCTGGAGACAAATCAGAAAATCTGCATCATGGCTGTATAAATTCACAACTTTTCTTGCCAGACTTCAGGTAATTTAAGTGACTCTTCATGTATGCATACAACTGTCTGTTACCCTGTCAGTGTACCTTATTTCAGTAAAGGGAGGAAGCAAAGGAGTGACTGTACCAGCTTAACAACCTACTTTTAGGATAGGAACTCCTAATGTAGTACTTGCCAGTATTAATACATGGAGGAGAGCAGAGACAAGCAGCACACACAGTAACACTTCTCAAAACTTGAAACAGAAATCCCAAACTAAAGTTCTGTGATTACATTTCAACACATGTTTTCCTTCCCTTAAGGACTAGGTTTTGATGTCTTTCCTAGAAATTCTTTGTTGAATTGTCTAACTTTTGGACAGTGTCCCTTCCCAGAGTGACACATTTTGTGTATTTAATGGAGAGCACTGTGGAGTTTGGACATCCTGACAGTCCTTAAAAGTCTTGGTTCAAAATATTCATACATTGATATCTCCTAAAAAAGGCATGATGGAGACACTTCCATTGGGTTTCAGAGATGCAAAAATGTATAATCTTTAATTTCCTGGGGGTTTAAAATGCAATGTCAATATTCTTATGTTTTTTTTAATTCCAGCAAAAATAAAAGCAATTTCAATGTATATTTTTCAGAAACTGTCTTTCTAAATAGCTCCTCTGTTTTCTGCATTTGCACTGCTTCTGTGGTTTTTCCTATAACAGTTAACCTCATGCTGTTTGGAGAAGGGTGATGTGAACAGCAGCTTGTACTTCTGTTTTTGTGCTGGAAATGCAGTGCCACACAGCCCAGACTCAGTTAAGAAAGTCACAGCGAAGGTGTTTGGATACATGAAAACAGGAGCAAAATGCATAAAAGCTGGGGGAAAAGAAACTCTCAAATTTAAAAATACACAGGGAAATAAACAATGGAAACAAGATGAGAATAAAAGTTTGGAGAAGATAGAATTCAATAATGAAAAGCTCTATGTAGTTCTTAATAAGTATGTCCATGGATCTAGACGAGATCTTTATAAACATCATGATTTGGCTGTTTTCAGGGAATCTGCCCAGGTCAGATTTACATTGCCAGTTGTGGGAAGAGCACAGGGATGCTGATATTTTTGTTTTTTTTCCTTTTAAATACACATAAGCAGAGCTTGTTCTGTTACCTGCCCAGGTGATAATGTTCAAGCTTTCAAGGTTGCCTTTATGCTCTCTGTGAGTGAGCAGTGATGTTTTGGGTGGATAAGTGATAAAAGTATTTGGCACTGGATAATGAATTGTCTTTTTCTTGCATGTCACATAATGTGGTGGTGTCGCTGTGCAGCAGGCTCACACCAGGGAGGGGAGGCAGGGTGAGACCCCTGCTCCCAGCCCAGCTCCCTCATTCTCCATGCAGTGACCTACCAGAGATTCAAACAGCAGTAACCCCCCACCACCACCCCGGTGAAGGATTAATGCCCAAATCATGAAAACAGGAGAGACTAAATCCAGTATTTTGTGTGGGGGGAAAAATTCACAGCAAGATAAAAAATGTGTGCTATCACAGTTCAGACTGTTACACTCCCTGAGCTAATGGTTCATGGTGCCAGCGTTTGTTTAAAACAGGCAGCTCAAGGCCTATTTTGCATACTGACTTTATGCTGTAAACATAAACCTGGACAGTGAGTGTTGATCACAGCCAGCATGTTCTGTAGCTGTTCCCTGTGCTGGCTGCTTGAGATTTCACTTGTACAATTAAAGCACTGCAATTTAGTTAATGTGCATTTGGCTGCTAATTAAATAAAATATTCAGAGGCTAAAAGTACCATCTGTAGGGGGTTTTCATACTCAAGTCTTCCAAGTAGAAGAAAAAACAAAATTTGTTAAGCAAAGTTTTCCTGAAATTCTGCCATTGTGGCAGCCAAATATAAAACAAACACCAAAGGCTGGATTTGGGATCTTCCTAAAATAAAAAGAATGCTGGAATTTCAGGGAGTGAGAGAACACCTTGGTGTTTCAGTCCTTCAGGCATGTGTACAGTTGTAGGAAGTGGTCATGACTTCAGCCAGAGTAGTGGCAGGGTTGCAGACAGGTACCTGTGGCTGTGAGGATGGAGCCTGCGGAGCTGGCCTGGGTTAGTTTTTAACTTTCTGCCACGGCCATGACACTGTTGATGGTGTGCTGCTCATCAGCTCGTTTCCACAGGCCTGGCCGTGCCCCAGTTTGCTGGTGAGGTGGTTCTCAGGGTGAGCATCAGTGGCAGGGAGGCACTCAGGGTGTCCCTGAGCATCAGCGCCGGGCCCTGTGTGCGCTGTGGCCTCCTCACGTGATGCTCCAGGAATGCACTTTCCTTTGATTATTTTCCTTGACCCAGATCTCTTCCAAATATGGTCTCAGCTTAAACAAGTTTGTGTTTTTAGAGCCTGGTGTCTGCAGAATAAATTCTGGCTTCCAGCTAAGCATGGCTGGCTGTATGGGGGAGTGGAGGCAGAGAGCAACCTAAACATGCAAAAATAAAAGGGGCACAGCTGTATTCAAATTTGTCCCAAAATGTACATTTTGGACAATGTTTATACAATGCTAGGCAGGAAGATTTGTTTTCTTAGTTTTAGCTACAGTGGAAACAATTGTTTTTAAATAAATGACCATTAGTCTGAGTGATTGCCACCCAAACATTGGTTCTCTGAGATTTTTCATTTGAAACAGATTTAAATATTTTTCTTTAGTCAAACTGAGAGATACAAGATTGTTAAGCTGACCAGCATAAGCAGAGGTAAATTAATTAACATCTCAGATCTAAGTTGTTGTAGTGAGCTAAGAAATTATTAATAACCTACTGTGGAGTGAGCATATGATTATACTCATAATTATATATTTTATACTTTGGCCATTCTAAGTATGAAGTTCATCATCACAAACATTTCTCAAAACAATAAATACCCCATGGCAACTCTTCTGAAATGAATGGCCAAGCAAGGAAAATGTTGCACTCAGAGTTAAGATTAAGGATTTTCATTAAAATCTACATTTCCTCTGCCTGTGCATGTTAGCTAGGAAGTGAATTTGTAGAAATGATCAGCTCTGATAATTCACAGTTACATAGACAGGAGGCAGTTCCCATACTGACTTCTCCCTGTTTGCTCAGCATGCTCTGGAGCCCAGGACTGGTGAGAAGCTCCTGTATTGGCAGAAGAAGGAACTTGTGCTTTGAGGCCCTTCCTCTCTTTGAAAATGTGGATCCTTTGGTGAAATCTCCACTGAGAGAGGAGGAGAATGGCATTTTGTGGTTCGGATGTGGGAAGGCTAACATTTCATTGCATCACTTATCTCACAGATAATTAATGCAATCATTTGGTACTGCTAATGAGTCAGTCCTTTAGAGGAAGAAAAGGAGGAAGCAGATTCAGAACCGGAGGAACACCGTGCTTCAGGCGCTGGGAGCTGTGACAGTGGCAGAGCAGTTCATCAGTGTTTGGTCCCTGTCACAGTTTCACACGAGGGGACTGGGCCCTGTTGCTACCAGATGACAATTTGAGCTGGCTCAGCTGGTGGGGGTTTGCCTGGAGTTTGGTGCAGGCAGTGACACCAACCTGGCCAGCACAGAGCCATGGCCAGCTCCAGGTCAGTTAGATCTTGCTCTGCTCTGCCAGCAGCAGCTGGACAGCAGCCGGGTTCCAGCTTCACAGCTCAGGATGGAGCCTTTCCCTGCCTCACGCTGCACTTCCACTGCTCTAGCATCTGGTGGCTGCTGTGGTCTGTTGAGACCACAATTTCTGCAGAAATCAGGAGGATAAGCCCAGCCTGACTTCATCACCTTCCAGATTAAAATATTGCAAATAACAGGACACCGAAAAAGTATCAAATGGAACCATTTTCCATTGGCATTTCCAACAGGCGTTTGAACAGCAGAAAGATGAGCTTTGTAAATAAACTGAATCATTTGCTAAATTAAGCTAAATAAATGCTGCTTGTCCCTGCTGCTTTCTTATATTGCAAGTGAGGATTCCTGCATGCATTAGGAAGAAATGGCAAGAATACGAATCATCATCTTGGCAGGATGTTTCACAGCAATTTTCGGCCTGAAGAGCTCCAAGTATTGTAGAAATGGAATATCTTAGTGTTGGAGTACAGCAGTCTGCTCCTCAAACAACAGCAGGAGAGGAAAATATTTTTAAAAGCAGAATTAACCATTTGTGAAAGTTACAGGTTTGTTTCCTGTTCTTTTTTGCTTTTATTAACCAAAACCTCATCTGAATAATACACAATATTTTTCAGGCTCTTTTGTGCATCAGTCATTTAAAGACCAATGTGGTCATTCAGACCCTGGACCAAGGGTGCTCATGAAGGGCAGGAATCTGTTATAGTAATTAACAAATGTGCATTAAAAAATAGGTGGGTCACAGCCCTCCACCAAGTGGGCAAAAGGTTGGATGGTGAAATGTGCTGGGCATTTAAAATGTTTCTGTGGCATCTTTCTGTAAACAGTTGAAGTTGCAATCCCTGCAGTTGCTGTTCCTGCTTGCAGGTATGAAATTGTGTTTATAGGGAAGTGCTACTGCACGACTGAACTCTTCAGAAGACGGATGGATGAAACAAAGCAAAGTATTTAATGACCAGCAGACACACACATGGTCCATGCCGGGCCCAGCCCCGTGTGAGCTACGCTGGAAACAGCAGCTGTCCCCTCTGCAGTCAGCAGGGACACAGAACTTGTAATACATCCATCTAACAGCCCTCAAACTGGACTCTGGATGGATTGCAGCGTGAGGTGGAGCGGAGGTGATGGAGTCACCGCCCCTGGAGGTGTTGGAGTGGCACTGGATGTGGCACTCAGTGCCACGCTCCGTTTGACGAGGTGGCGTTGGTCATGGCTTGGGCTCGGTGACCCCAGACGTGTTTTCCAACCCAAGTGAGCCTGTGTGTGTACTTTTGACACGGAAGACACCACACTCCTCTACCCGAGCGGCAGTGATGGAAGCACCGGTAATATTTACCCGCTTCCAGGGATGCACACGGCCATACCCGTGTGCCCTCAGCCGCCTCACCTCTGCCCGCCCGCCCCACAAAATGGCGGCGGCCGCGCGGCCCCGACCCTCGGCGGCGGGAGGGGCCTCGCCGGCCCCGCCCCGCGCGCGCCCCCGCGGCGCGGCCCCGCTCGGGAGCGCGCCCCGCCCGCCCCGCCACCCGCGCCCGCCGCAGCGCCGCTCCCTCCCCTGCGCCCGTCCCCTCCCTGCAGCCGCCCGGCGCGGTGTGGGGAGGCGGCCGCTCCGCCCGCCGCCGCCGCCGCCGCCCCGAGCTTCTCAGGTAGGTGCGGGTCGGGCCCGCGGGCCCCGGCCCCTGCTCCGCGCGGTGGGAGGCGGCGGGCGGGCAAGATGGAGCCGCGGCCGGCGGGGGAGGGGAGCGGAGCGGGGCTCTCCTCTCCCCCTCCGCTCCCTCCGCGCCGCTGAGGGCGATCCCGCCATCTCCTCGCCCCGGGGTGCGGTGCCCGGGCCCCGCGGGGCCGCGCGAGGGGAGCTGCGCCATCGCCGCCCGCCCGCTGTCCCCGCCCGGCCGTGCCCCGGGCCGTGCCGTGCCGTGCCGTGCCGTGCCGTGCCGTGCCGTGCCCCCACACGGGACACGCGGGGCCGCCCCGGCGCGGTGTCCCCGGCTGCGGCCGGGGCGGAGCGGCTGTGCCGCCCCTTTGTCCCTTCAGCCGCTCCCGGTGGGGCCGGGCCCTCCTGCTCTCCAGCCTGCGGCCGGGAATTGTTCCTTCCCTTCAGCACCCTCAGCCCCGTGCCCGGGGCTGTGTGTGTGTGTGCGGGGCTGTTTACTCAGAGCATATTCCCATTCGCCTGGGGCGTCTGCGTGTGTGCGTCCAGCCCGTGGATGTGTTTCCTGACACACCTAAGTAGCGGATGCCTTCGCTCCCCTGCACATCGGGGTACCTGGAGAGCCTCACTGTGTCCCCTCTGTGCCTCCTTCCGTTCCGATATAACGCGTGGCAGTGCTGTGTATTCCTGTGTTCAGTTATGGATAGTTTAGTGTATGCTTGTTTGTGCATAGTTCTTCTGGTGTAATTAATTAATGAATAGTTGCAGCTTAAATTTTTGTGCAGTTCTCCCTGGATTAACAGTTATTTTGATCCGTGTGTTTTTTATTTGTGTAAAATGAAAGGGTAGGAGGGGTACTTTGTTAAAATATTTCTTAAATTATGGTTTATTTCTATTTCAGTCCTCAGATGCCACAGTTTTTGTTAGAATTTTGTGTGTGTGTCTGTACTTGAATCCCTCATATTTTAGATGCAACCTTAAATAAAAAAAGTCCAACATGTCCTTCCATTGGCCATTGTTGAACAAATTCAACAAGTGGACTTTGTCTTTCAGCAGTCTCACACAGGGACACTGCCGTGGCTGTGTTTGGGTGTGTGGACAGGTGTCCAGAGCCTTCTGCAAGGTCCTGTCACAGAGAAACACCGTGAAAATGCACATCAGGAAGGATCCATCTCTTAAGCTTGAAAGTCCTTTTGTGGTAGCAGGCTAGGGAAAGGAGAGGGTAGGTGAGAACACCCACTGAGATGAATGAGCACCTCTTACCTCTGAGCTATTGTTGGAGACTGCAGCCCTGGGGAGAGGAGGGTGGGCGAGAACACCCACGGAGATGAATAAGCATCTCCAGCTCCTCAAAGCCCTTGTTCTAGGCTATGGCAAGGACTGCTCCTTTTTATTTGGGAATGGCCCCTTGAGGTGAATGGACAATTCACAAACACTAATAATCCTTTCTTTATAAAGATCCACCTCTACCTGCTCCATCATTCATATGCACATTTCGTTTGCCTTGAAGTTTGGTAATTGCAGAACCACAGAATAATGAGGGTGCAGTTTCACTACTCTCCTGAGCCAGTCTGTCTGGCCTAATGGCTGCCTCCATTCTGTGCTGCTCCATCCTCAGCTCTGGGGTTTTTCTCCAACCTCCCTTCCCTGTGCTGTGTTTGGGACTTGTCATGCCTGTCATCCAGATCTCTGAAGTCCTCTAAGACCATCTTTTTGGGATATTTTTATTTTTTTTAAGTAGCAGTAGCAGGGAGTGGGGTCAGTGGCAGCCAGTGGGTAATGTGGCTTCAGCTGCCCTGGCACAGTCTCTAATGGACATGTGGGTTTCTCTTACTCTCTTGCCCCCGTGCCTACACACTGTTGCTTTTGCTTTCTTGTTGGATTAGTTTTCACCTGATCAGATCCCTGGTGTTGATTTGTCCTGCTCTTGCACAATAGTTAGTGTTGGCAGAAGGAGTGGGAATGTGGGAGAAGAGGAAAGGGCAAGATTGTCCTGTTCCGAAAAAGGGTGGATTCAGAGTGGTTTTTCTGTTGATTATGAAACCAAACTGTCAGTTGTGTCAGTGTGACTGGAGGTGCACAGATAATTAAATCATTAATGCCATCTTCCTTAATTTTTGTGAAGCTGTCTTAAGTCTTTCAAGGTGTCCTGTTCATCATCATCATCGTGTTTGATCTTAGTTTTGGGGTGGGAAGAAGTCAGCTGACATCCTTGCTAATATTAGCATCCAGTGAAACTCTGCCCTTGGATCTGGCTTATTTGTTTTGTAGGGTTAGAAAGCCTAACAATTACTGTTTGCCTGGTTTTGCAATCAAATAATGAGTGAACCCTAAAAGTTCAGTTTACTTTACACTTATCCTAGTGGTGCTTGCCAACATCAACTCTTTGTGAGAGCAGTTGAGCTTTGTCTGTAATACAAAGCTGGTGCTTAGGCTTTGGAGAGCTTTGTTTCTCCTGGAGTGTCTAAGTCAAAATACTTGAACTCCCCGGGGGCGCAGGGACCGCACCCAGGTTGCAGCTCTGGTGAGGAGCAGGAGGCACAAATTCTGATGGGGGAAGGCTCCCACTCTGCCTGGCACGTCTGGGGAAGGGGAATTTGAAGGGGGTGGGTGTTCCAGCTCCAAATAACTCTTCTCTTAACTTCTGTCATAAAAGTAAATGACTCTGGGTTACCAGGGGAGGGACCATACTTGTAAGTTGTATTGCTTGGAGAACTCTTAATTTCTAAGAATAACCAAAATTCCAAAATTATGTTGTCTCTTGATTTCTAGCCTTAAGTCATCATTCTAGGAAGTCACTGCTGTAAAGAAATAATTTCTTATATTTTGGCATTTTACCTGGTGTCAAATAGTGAGAAGATGTATACTATGCACCAACTGCAGAAGGGCCTTCATAAGCACAGTGTGGGGAAGCTGGTTATCGAACTTCACAAGTAGATAAGGTTGCAGTTGTAGGTTCAGGTGTTACAGTGTATGTTCTGCCACTGATAGAATTTAATACTTAGTATTTTTAAAATATTTACATTTATGTGACTGCTTCAGGTAAGGTGCATCTTTATGAAAGCAAGCAGTTACAGGGTTTTAAAAACTGGGTAAGGCCCTACTTTAGCAAGAGTTAATGTGTAGAAAAGGAGCTGACAATAAAGGGGACATGTGAAAAACATTTAAATTGCTAGAATTCCTAGTGAGTGATGAAAGGATTTCTCATCCATGCTATCCTAAGAGAGAAGAAGTGACACCATATTTCTGTTGTGGTCTTGAAAGGCAAAATATTCCTCCTGCTGCTGTTGCTGCTCACCCCCTGGGAAGCAGAGGAGCCCTGCGACGCCGCCGGCCCTGAGCTCAGCATAGAGCGTCCTTTATGAGGGATCCCGAACAGAGCCGGGCCTGTGCTCTGCTCCTGGCCACAGTGACCTCCAGAGAGCTGTGCACAAATGATGCTTGTGGCTGCCTGTGTTGTTAAGTAGCGAGTCACATACTTTGTATGTGTTGGGTGATGATGGAAATGTGCTGCTACAGCCTCCCACAGCCCCATCGATACTGTGGAAACTATTGCAAGCTCAGCGGTGAAAAACCTCAGAAAAACGAGTGGGTGTTGTATACTAACCCTCATTAAAAGCAAAATTGTCCCTGTTGGTGTGAGGAGTTTATCCTTTCTGGTATTCATCATTTGGAAAGCTGTAATATAGATGGACTTGGAGTTTTGTGCAGTTTTGCTGAGACTCAGGCGTGCTTTAGCAGAAGGCAGAGGCACTTGCTGAGTCAGGTCCATTCTGGCACTCACCAGGGCACAGCAGGCAGGCTGGGTGGGTGAGAGCAGAGCAGTTGCCTGCTGCTTGTGCTGGAACTGATTATTCTGCTCGGTGCAGATAATGGGTCTCAGCTCCAGTGCTCAGTATAAAATAACAACTGAGCAAGTGCCAGTTCTGGGGGGCCTTGTGAACCTCTCTGCTTATCAAAGGTTTCACCTTGTCTGCACTGGCAGCTAAGTCATGCCCATGAAGGAGGCAAGGTATGATGTTTGAAAGCCAAAGATGGCATCACATCACAGCCCAAGAGGATGTTTTTCTGTAATGTATTTGAGTAGCTTTGATATTACAATTTTGTGTAGTGAACAGGTCATGAATGGGAATTTCCTGCAGGAGGAAAGCCTGGAGAGAGAGATGGGCCATAACAATACTGGGAGCTGTGAGCTAGAGCTGTATTTTAAGCTGTATTTTAGGGATATGAGGGGGGTCATGACCATGTCCAGACATCCTCCTGTAGCAAAGCTTTGTGGGGCCCAGCTGGATTGTCCAGTTCTTTCTAGCAGCAGTGGAACTTCTGTGCTTTGTTGCATGAGAAGCTGCCTGTCTTTTTCCAAAGCCAGCTTATCCAGTGCCTCCTCCCTTCCCCTGCTCATTTATATATATAAGTTACCAGGCACTGAAAGATCCATACAGAAAATCCTCCACAGTCACTTTCCATCAAATCTTCTTGAAATACAACTTAATTTTCTTGTTGCAGTGCCTCATCTTAACTGTTTGTTGATACAGAGATATTCAGCCAGTCAGTTTAATCAGTTTAAAAACTGATTTAAGTAAACTGTTGCAAATACTTTTACATGTCTATTTACAGGTTTAAAATGAGAAAGTTCTATCTTATTGGAAACTTTTTGGAGGGTTTTATTCAAGAATGATTGCACACAAAGTTGTATGTGTTTAGCTATACAATTTAGCTGGAGTGTAATTTTTAAATTGGCATAGCTTTGCATTTTATACCAATTTTCTTTTATACTGTATATCTCCCTGCCAAGAAACCTGCTTCCACTCCACGGATAGACTCTCTACATTCTTTTATTCCCTACTGTAATGTGAATGAAGGAAAATTATGCTGGAGATTCCATGTTAGGGTAATTAAGCTTGATTACAGATTTCCTTTTAAAAACTTTTCAAAAAAAGTCTTAAATCAAAGAAGATAAAAGAGGAACCTTGGCTACTACTTGAAATTTGCATGGTTTGTTGAAAAATGATGCAGAGTGGGGGGAAATGCATTAAAAAATCCTATTGGCAGTCTTCCACTGAGATTGGGGGTTTTGTTAAGCTTCTTCTAGAAAGAAATTTGAAACAGTTACTGATTTGTACTGTCTTTCTTCATTCATCCATTCCAGTGATGCTGGTTGTTGCCAGATGGAGGTAAAGTATCATCAGCCAGGGCTTGTGTGTGCAGTCAGTGTTTTCAGTGCTATTGCAGTAGACACAAAGCACATGCATATGGTGATGAAGCTCCAGCATTCAGCAGCTACAGCAGAATATATTCACTGTCTAGGAGTGCTTATGATGGTTCTCCCCCAGAAAGATGGATGGAAAAATCCCCTCAAGTGTAATGAGGAGAAGAAGCAGAGAGTAAGAATGTACCACAGGAGCGAGTGTGAGCCGGGCCGGTCTCATGAGAAACACCAGGAGCCCCTGCTGTTATTCAGTGCCCTCTCCCAGCTCTGGTGTGTTCCTTGGATACTGGGCAGCTCAGCTGATCCTTCTTTGTGGCAGTTGAACTTGGAGCAGTTTTTTGGGGCCAAAGCCAGTATTCCTGTGTTTAAAATGAGTCCTGAGACAAGAATGCTGCTCTCCAGTCCAAGTGTTTCTAGTGGATGAGCAAACAGCTGAACAGCCTTTCAGTGCTGCTGGGCTTTACACTCTCCACAGCAAAAGGGCATGATAGAACCCTCATGTTTGCAGTTACATATCATGAAAAATCTCAGGTATTTTTTGCGATAATTGCAGGCAGTTTTCTAGTGGGGTTAAATAAAGGGAACGTTTTTTTGACTGCTAATTGTAGAAAACCCTAAGCTTCTTTCTGTGTTGCTGCTTGGAAAAGTCTGTCTGGTCTCTTGACCTGAGCTTACTTCCTTTGTCCTTTGCTAAGAGCAGGCTTACAGACTATTCTTAGTTGTTTTGCTTGGACGTTAACAGCTGCAATAACAGTGGTTTCACTTTTGTTCTATTGTACCCCATGCAATGCACCAGGATTGTAGCCCTTGGATTATCTCTGCTAGAACATCTAATATTTAAACTGTATTGCTATCATAATTTCACTGTTTGACATAAACCCATATTCATATATTTGCACAAGAGTAATGCACACTGTAATGTGCATTTGACAAGCCAGGGTAGATTGAGTGTTCCAACAGGGAATGTATCCTTTGTAATCAGGAGAAAAGAGCACGGGGATTTACTCCAGGGTAAATAGACTGTGCTGTGTGCTTTCTCTCTGGCTGGCAGGAAACATTTGTAACTGCCAAATAAATTCAGTAATCAATGGTACAGTTTAAATTATGTTGCTGTAGGTGATATTCCAGAGCTATTGTAGGGAAAAGATAATAAATCTTCCAGACCTTATCTACTTGTGAAATTTAAGAAGACATTTTTGGTGTCTTAAGTGTGGCTGTAAGACATAGAAATACTCCAAAGGGCCAGATATTTATTGGCTTAATATTGAGTTCTGCATGGCTAAATATTACTATCTTAGACTTTGAGTATTTGCAGCCTACTTAAGTTGTAGAACCAGTATAGTTGAATGGAAGATGTAATTGCTTTATTTCCCAGAGTTGTTGGCAGTGCCAACAATATTAAAATATCTCAGTGCTGGCATTGCTAGCAGCTTGTATGTGCTCTCCTAACTAGGACAGCAGAGGCATTTCTGCAATCCAGCATCTTGTACTTTGTTACAAATTCATTTCATCCCTCTGCTTTCCCAACTATGGCACCATTGTGTTGCCAAATGCCTTATGTGTTTCTTTCTTTGACATTAATTGTGACATGAAATAAGAAAACTGATTTCCACTTCATTCTTTTGCTGCAGTTAAGCAAACAAAAAAAATTTTAGGATGCTGTGTCTACTATACCAAGAGAGTTATATCTTTCTTTGGCTTACAGCTGAGTCACATATTAATCTTAAAGCTAGAACAACTAAAATTTAGATGATACTTGGTTAGAAAGGTTTTGGAATCATAGATGAGCCAGGTAGGTCTCGGTTTCTGAAATGCTGTTGTTCAGTTTTTTAACTTGCTTTGTCCCTAATTATACCTATGTGAATAATAAGTGGTTTAAACTCTCCTTTTTAAAACTACATGTAAAGGTTACTGTGCAGAACCTCAAGTGAAGGCTTAATAAAACACATTTCAAAAGTAATTTATTGACATCCATACTGTTTACTAAAAATAGACAAAGTAGTTCGGACTAATTTATGAAACAGGTAGCTTTTGAAAGATTCTCTTTTGTAGAACACTGCAGTATTATGATATATTGATACACATTTCCCTCTCCTGTTTTTGGTAGAAAATGATGCACCCTGTTGCCAGCAGCAATCCAGCTTTCTGTGGGACCGGCAAGAGCTCTTGCCTGAACGAAGACAATGTGAGGGCTGCGGATCAGTTTGACCTCTACGCCACGCAGCAGAGCAAGTACAGCCACGCAGTCAGCCACAAACCCATTGCCTGCCAGAGACAAGATGCCTTGAACGACCCCCACTTGCAGACCACAAGTGGCAGGAATATAGAGACAAAAGATGAACTAAAGAAAAAGAAAAACCTCAACCGCTCCGGGAAGCGCGGCAGGCCGTCAGGGACCACGAAATCAGCAGGGTACCGAACCAGCACAGGTCGACCCCTGGGGACCACCAAAGCAGCTGGATTTAAGACAAGTCCAGGCAGACCCTTGGGTACAACTAAAGCAGCAGGATACAAAGTCAGCCCAGGCAGACCTCCAGGTAGCATTAAAGCTCTATCACGGCTTGCAAATCTAAATTATACTTGTGGCAGTGCAGCTTTTCCTTACCCTATGGTGCATAACAGAGGAGTCCATGCTGCTGGTGAAACTAGCAGCAAAATCAAACAGCCTAATGAATGAAGGGAGGGAATGAGTAACTCCTTACTAATCTGCTTTATGCTGATTTTGGGCATGTTTCTTGAGTTTTCTTGTAATGTTTGCTTAAGTCTGAGCTTCTAGATTTTATTCCAATAATGCCATAACCTACAGGTGCAATTAATAACTTTTACAGAATGTTGGGAAGGCTTTGGTTTAAAGAGGCTTCTGTTGATTTAAAATCATAATTTATAAGGAAGTCTGAAATGATACATTATGCCTTGGTGTCAACACTTAAGTAATGTCCACATCCCTAGTTTTAAGTTCAGTTTCTCATAAATCTAGATGTGTGGTTGTGCATTAAATAATTGAAATAAGGAGGACAGGAATTAGCTGGCTGATGGTTCATGATGTGGCCTGTGCCACAATAAGCAACTTAGCCAGTTAAGTTCTTACTTGGTAAGAAAAATTGATAAAGTGGCAAGCCACATTTTCCACTTGTGCAGGACCTTCTACAGACCTCAGATAGAATAGACTTAAAAACTTATACAAAAAAACCCCAACTTTTTTTTCTAAAGTGATTTCCAGTGACTTTTATTTCTGGAGTTGTAGCATTAAGTGAATTTCAACTCATGCTCCAAAAACATTTTGGAAGATTTTAAAGAAAGCTGAGCATTGGTACAGTGTGTTACAGCTTCACAAAAAGCCTTACAAAGTTACTTTGCCATTAGGTGAGAGCTGTTCTTTTCGTTACACTGTTACAGGATTCTGCTAGGTGAAATGCCTAGTAATACATATACCAAACCACAAATAATTCTTTGGAATTTGAAATATTTTATAAGAAATTAAGTACTGTTCATTCTAGTTAGGCACTTGATTAATATTCAGCAGTATGTTCTTAAATCTGTAAATAGCTATTTACACTGGCTTTTGCCTTTCAAATCTGTGCTTAGATGGCGACAGTTTAATAGCTTTTAAAGTAATAACCTATAATGTTTACAAATTAAACTTTTTAAATAGACACTGTTGCCAAATTTTTAGACTCAGTTTTGCCAGATATTCCTGGAAATAGTTATTTCATTGTTAGACGTTTATACTATATTTAAGTTATGGAAGCTTATCTATCTACCAAAGGACACCATTTCCATGATTTATGAAAGCAAACTGTATAGCTGATGCAAACAGGATGCAGTTTACTGCACTGCTAGATCCCAGATATAGAGTAATTCATCTATGCATGCAAGCCAGAAAAAAATGTTGTTGGTTAACTATAAATACCTTTCTTGACTCAAACTAAAACCTCCCCTCCTCCCAAAAGAAATGTTCCATTTTTCAACTGTGTGTGTGTAATGTATTTTTTTTTAAGTGTGGGAGAATGTGTGAGTGTGCAAAATACTTTCATCCAGTCTTCAAAAGAAAAAAATAATCAGTCCTCAGTGTTACATATTGTTTGTTCTAAATTAATTTTCTTTTTTCTTTTTTTATTTTTTAATCTGGAAGAAAGTTTACATTTAAGCTGTTTCACATATAGAATGACTTTATGATAAATTCGTAGCTTGAAATACCTGGGGAGGGGGAATATGTAGAGTTTGCAGATTTGGGGGAGAATAAAATTTGGGTTGAGCCTGTGCTGAGTGGGTAATGATGGTCATTTTTGTTAACATAAATACTATTCTGGCCTGCTGTCATTTTGACTAGACCTCTTGATTTCAGTGATGACAACTTAAGAAACAGATGTCATGTTTCATACCTTTTTTATCAGGAAAAAAGCAGCAAGCCTTCAGGTGTTCCAGTGATGCCTAACACATATTGAGCTGGACTTTTGCTGTACTTTACAATAGGTGTGTTGAATTGTTTTGGGGGAACTGTGTATGGACTGGCAACTAAGACAATGAACCTCAACTTATACTGGATGGCTCCTTAGTCGATAGATGAACTAATGGCAGCTAAATTGCTACTAAGGAATAGTTTCTTCATGCTGAAGCTCTGAAATCCAGTTGTTCCTTCTGTTCCTCAACAAACTCGCAAGTCTGAAATTTAGCAGTCTCTCTCAGAAGATGTAACTTCTGACACATGCAAAATGCTAATGTGAGTTCATTCACCCTCAGGATCTGTGTTGTATTGGCTGTTTTTAATCAGATAATTTTTCAACAAAAGACTGCTTTAAGTTCTTTCTGAACTCAGCTGGGCAAGCAGTCCTCTTCAGCTGAATGTGTAACTGCAGGAGTGTCACACCTCGCTGGCAAGGAATGTGTTGCATGTCACCACTGTACCTTGGAGAAGCTCCACTCCTTACCTCCTCCTGTTGATCCTGTTTGCTCCTGTCTGTTCCTCACTTGTGCATCCACTCAATGGTGCTGTGCTGTGTGTCAGGAGATAATGCAGATGTATTGCTGTTCTGCTAGTATAATTTGTATTCAAGTATGCTGATGAAATAATGAAATCACCTAAGCAATTTCTGTTCATTACAGTGTTTATTAATTATATCAGATGAAATATAATCCCAGTAAAAACTAATTAATGTTGTCAGTTGTGAAATGATGAGCATCAAATAGAAACGTGTTCAGAGAGCCCACAGTGTGCTGCTTGGCGCTCTGGATGTAGGAGGGAGATCAGAAGTGCACTGCTGGTGTTTCCTAATTCTGCTTTATTTTATATCTGGCTAGAGTTTACTGGTGCCATGCAGTGAAGGGAAAAAAAAAAAAAAAAAAAAGAGGAGATTCAAAGTGACCAGAAATGGAATTTTCAAATACTTCTGTTCTTCCTATGTATACTCTGCAGAATGCATTGTGCTTTTTTCAACACTTTTTTTTTTTCATGAGAAACACTGAAACAGCATGTTAATGCCTAAACTTTATTAGTACCTATGGGAAAACTGGCATTTTCCCCCCATAGTATGAAAACATTACTTGTATGGTAAATTGCTTATTTTATATTATATATCATAATTCAGCTATTCATAAGCTAGGATCACTGTTGTGTGTTAACACTGTTCAGAAGACCGACATGTCAAGTTTAGGTTTTAATAATTTCTTTTAATTATCAAGTTTCTAATGTCTTATTTATACATAAATGAAATGTATTAGCTTGCTATTATTCCTTAATTATGCTATAAAGTTCACTGTTTAATATACATATAGTAACTACTATTCATTTTCTTGATTAAATTTACTTAAACTTTAAAACCAAATAATTTTGCTACTATAAAGTCTTGCACTGGACAGATTCAAGATGCTAGCACCATATTTTGGCAGAAAAAAAATCACATACCATCAGAAGCAGCTAACTTTGGTATCAAAGATGGTATTTTTAAAATCAGCACTTAGCTTTTTCATTAAAGCAATGCTCTTTATATCTTGGATTTAGTTTAAAGTAATCAAATTAACTAGAGCCATTAAGGATCTCTCTTCTGAATGAATATGTTTTCATTTTGTCTGAAGGATCTTAATGTTCAGTCAGGACAAAACCAAGCCTTGTCAGTGAAAAGTGATGTATCTGTGAAGAGAATTACCTGGAACTACAATACACCGAGTAATTCAGATGAGAATTTAACTCCCTTCCCCATTTTGAAGAGCTTTAAAAGGCAGAGCAATGTGAAGTCATTTGTGCAATGGTTTCATTAGCTGTGGCTCTGCTGTTCTTTGTTACATGTATAATAATGTTTCATGCTCCCCTTAGAGTTGACAGTTAAAGCAGCTGATAACAATCATAAATACTTGGAACTGCAAACTTCATTTCTGATTACAAAAAGTTTATTCTTCTCTATTTTAATGCATATATTTTAACACCGCTAAATATATTTATGACTTTAGTAGAGACTAGACCTTTCTCCTTGTGATTTTTCTTTGAAACAGAAGAATCTGTATTCTGAAATTTGAACCACTTTCTGTTCCTTCAATCTTGCATCATTTGCTTTTCCACAGGTTTACTTTGGGGGTAACAGTAATCTGTTAAATAACTAGTATCAGCACCCTGTCCTCTGCTGTAAAAAGCCTGATTAGATACTGTGTATGTTTTTATGTCCATGAACTTGAGCTACTCGTGTGCAATTATGTGTATGGGAATGGAGTAGTGTTCATGATCTGTATTTACATCATCATATGGATGTATATTTATTAATAAAGTTAATACTTTAAAACCTAACGTTTTTCCTTGGGTTTTTTTAATACCTTTAAAATTCTGCCTGAAGATGCCAGTTGACAACATTACCTGCTTGTTACAGACATGTTACATATATTTGCATTAAGACAAAAAGACTGTGAGTTGCAAGGTGTCAGGAGATAGAGGAATGTTGCTTATTTTTTAATGAATTGAAAACAATGTGACAGTAACTTAATTGTGCTTGTCGTTTTGCTGAAAGTGGAGAAAAGGAGAGGAAAGGAGCTATAACCCTGTATGGATAAATAGTCAGCTGCTAACTTTTCCCTCTGTTGCACATGGAAATCAAATTGAAAGTACTCATAAATAAAATTTTTGTGGAATGGTGATAATAGTTCATTATTCTGTCATGAATAAGATATATTTATCCCTGTATTCCAGGGATATTTGTGCTATGGCAGGAAGGAGATTATGTTAGAATTAAATTCACAGTAAGAAATTGTTTTCAAGTTGAAAATGCTGTTTTGACTAAAACAAGGAGAAGGGGGAAAGGGGCAGCTTGTTCTTTGCTAGTCTGCACCAGTTTGGATTCCCTTTGTGCTTTTGCTTTCAGGCTTGCTCCGTTATCAGCTGATCTAATTAAATGTTTTCCCTCTCTGTGCAAACCTCATGTTTTCTATTTTTAGACTATTATGTCCTCATTATTAGTGCTTATGCAAATTGGACTTTGAAAGAAAAATCTTCAAGTGAGAAAATGTATGCTGTAAGGAATGACACAGTTGGAGAAGTACACCTGAGTAAAAACAAAGCTAAAAATCCAGTTTCTGTAATAAATGACCTGCATCTTCATTTACACACGTCCTTGCTATTTCCTGCCCTTTTCCTGTGTGCATGGTTCATGCTCCCCTCAGTCATGACTATCAGTTTTTGACAGATGCAGAGTTTTGGTAAAATCTCGTTGTGCACTGCTGGCAGTTTTAAACACATGTGTTAAAAAAGATAGCAGCAGTTGAAGTAATGTGTTCGTTTTCAAATGTCCCATATAGTCTTGAGGTTTCATTATTAAATGAAATATAGTAAAAACTAATTCTGCAAAAGGAAAAATACAATTTCCTAAAAAGAAATACAGGAGTATTTATCTTGCCTTTCTGCTTGGGAGCTTTTGTTGATAAGCTGCTGGACAAGAACTCTTCATTTTCGTTTAAAAAATACGCTTTAGTTTGCCACATTTTACCCGTACCCCAGCCTGCTGTAGGTTAAGGCGCAGTTTGTGTGCAAACTCCCGGCCGGGAGAGGGGGGGAGCAGGCAAAAGCTGCGGCTCTGGGGCAGCGCTGGGGCTGCGATGCTTGTACCCGAGCAGGCTTTGGGATGAGTTCCAGGCGCTCACTGCTCAGTCACAGCAGCCTGCCGAAGCCATGGGATGGCACTTGTCTCGTTGCAAGAATTTCCGACCAGAGCTAATTTAAATCAGCGGTGAAGTGCCCCCAGCAGCATCGGCAGCCCGACAGCCGGCCCGGGCAGCGGCCGCGGTCACCGGGCGGGCCCAGCCCTGCAAGGCGGCCTCACAGAACCGTGGCATGGTTTGGGTTTCAAGGGACCTTAAAGAACATCTCGTTCCACACCCCTGCCGTGGGCAGGGGCACCTTGCACTAAGCCAGATTGCTCCAAGTGTCCAACCTGGCCTTGGACACTTCCAGGGATGCGGGGGCAACCACAGCTTCTCTGGGCAACCTGGGCCAGGGGCGCACCACGCTAACAGTAATTTTCTGAAAATAATTTTGGTAAAGAATTTTTTCCTAATATCTAATCTAAATAATTCTTCATTGTCCCGTCACAACATGCGCTTGCAAATAGTCTTGTCCCATCCTTCCTATAAATTCCCTTCAGGTACTGGGGGCCGTAATTGGTCACCCGAAGCCTTCTCCTTTCCAGGCCGAACACTCCCAGTTCGGGGCTCGGCAGGGCCGCGAGAAAACTCGGTTAAACCCCCCGGCTTTGTACCAACACGAGCAGGGCCCAGCCCCGCTCCGCTGTCCCACCACCACCCCCACGCCCCGAGGGCTCTTCCCACGGAAATACGAAGGGCAGCGGAACTGGAAGTGTCCCGGGGATCCGGCGGAAGCGCTCGTTGTCCGGGGAGACGCGGCGGCGGCCGCCGGGCCGGGGCTGTGGGTGAGGATGTGGCGGCTGCTGCTGGCGCTGGCCTGGCTCGGTGCGAGCCTTCCCGCAGGTGCGGCCGGGGGGCTCCGGGAGCGCGGTGGCGGGGCGGGCGCGGCGCGGCGCTCACACCTCCCTCCGTGCCTCTGTGCCCGCAGGAGCGGCGGCGGAGCGGAGCGCCGAGCCGGTGCGCTACCGCACGGCCGAGATGGCGGACGCGATGCTGGGCAGCGGGGCCCTGGCCGAGCCGCCCGTGCTGCTGTCGGCGGTGCCGGCCGAGGCGAGCGGCGGCCCGGAGGGGGCTTGCGAAGGGGCGGCGGCGGGCGATGCGTGCGGGCCGGCGGGGAGCGGCCCCGCGGCCGGCCCGGGCCGGGAGCGGCCCGTGCTGGAGCCCGTGCTGCCCGCGCCCGCTGAGGAGCAGAACGGCACCGAGGGCGCCAAGGCCCCCAAGGTGAACTGCGAGGAGAGGAACACGACGGGCATCGAGCGCTTCACGCTGCAGATCCTGAACGTGTCCCAGGTACGGGGCTCGCTGCCCGCTGCTGGTGTGAAGGCGTGAGGCTGCCCGTCAGCCTGCTGCTTTCTGTGCTTGACTTAGTGAATTTCCCTGTCTAACGTCCTCAGTTCTACCGAAGGAAACAGATGACTGGGCAAAAAGGGGTTTTGGGCCATTCTGAGCAGGGAAAAAAATGCAGTTACAGCTTGCTTCATGTGCCTCTGTGTGTTATCTCTGTGTCTGCAGGGTGCTGCCAGCTTTCCTGATCTGTGGACTGGCGTTTCTCTTGGAAATCGTTAATAGCAATTAGTACCATTTTTCTTAATGGTTATGTGTATGTATATTTTTAAGTAATACACTTTTAAAACGACCTTTAAAAAAGGTTATATACAATTCTCCACCTGTTTTAAAAGGTGTGGCTGTTTGATCAGTATTGCCAGGTATCTAATCGATTGCTGAATGCTACATCCCCACACAGAATTAACTCTTTTAAATACATAAGTGTCCATGTTTGTTCTCATGCTTCCTCCAAGGACCTGATGGAGTTCCTGAACCCAAACAGCAGTGACTGTACACTGGTCCTGTTCTACACACCGTGGTGCCGCTTTTCTGCCAGCCTGGCACCTCATTTTAACTCTTTGCCCCGAGCTTTTCCAACTCTTCGCTTCCTGGCACTGGATGCATCCCAGCACAGCAGGTAACTCACACTCCCTATGCTCTAGCTGCAGTTCATTTCTGTTAGCTCTGAGTTTTAAAAACAGGAGTCAGTTTTTTTCTACATAAACTGACAATTTTGTTTAGTGAAACTGACACTTTTGGTATTGTGACTGTCTTTATTTCTTCCTCCAGAAGATTTAATTTCCTTCATGCTTTGTTTTTCCTTTCTGTAGTTTATCAACTAGATTTGGAACTGTGGCTGTACCAAATATCCTCCTTTTCCAAGGTGCTAAACCTATGGCTAGATTTAATCATACAGACAGAACGCTGGAAACCCTGAAAGACTTCATCTTTAACCAGACAGGTGTGTAAATCAGGCCTGGTTTGCCAGGGAAGAACAGGCTGGCTTGAAGGTCCAAATTGGGCCTTCCTGTCCCTGTGTGTGTTCTTTAAAATGAATGTCATAAAGACCCTGTGAGGACTCAGCAGAGGTTCACTTGATCAGTTGTTGCTGTGAGCTGGATTTCAGCCTGTGCTGAGAGCAGAAACTCAACCTCTTTGGCTTGCTGTCTCAGAGCAGGGGGAACAGTGGGGTTTAGCTAGAGAGGCTGCCAGAAGGATGGAGCATATCTTCCTGCCCAAAGATTTAATTGAGAATGAAATAAATTAAACTCTCTTTGCCACCCAGCTAGCTGTCTTCTAATCCACACTGAAGTGCTGTCTGGATCTGCATTTCCAGAAACGCACAAAAATTATATTCCTGAAACACTCTAAATTAAATTTCCATGTGCTGAAAAAAACTCTCACAACTTATGCAAGGCTGTGCTGTGGGAGGACAGAACAAGCCTTCTCCTGTTATGCAAATACACATAAAAATCACTAAGTTTTTATACCAGTAAATCATATCCTGGGTACGTGTTAATGTACAAGGGCCATCTCACCAAAATTTTAAGTCTGTGTTTGAGCCTTAGTCTGAGAGCAGGAACAAAGCTCCAGATAAACTAAAAAGCTCCAGAAAGCTCCAGAGGGCCACAGCCTCTCTGTATTTGGCGACTACGATGTTGACCAAGTACTTTGTTTTTTAGGGATAGAAGCTAGAAGCGATGTGGCTGTGACAGAGGAAGACTGGGAAGGGCCCCTGCCAAGTGTCCTGACGAAGGGCATAGACTGGCTGCTCCTGTTCTCTGTGCTCTTCCTGGCTGGCTTTGTCCTGTACGCCACCATTCGCACCGACAGCATCCGCTGGCTCATCCCGGGACAGGAGCACGAACACCAGGAATAACCTCAGATTTCAAACAGGGACAACATTTTGCACTTGTTGGTAAAGTGGGAATTTCTATGGACTAGAAGTACCTAAGAATGAACTGTTGAATTTGTTGGTTGTAATTTATAATAATGACTAAAAATTGGCTTTATTTATGAACTGCTGAATCTGTGACAAGCACATTTGTGGCGATTCCAGTGGTAAGTGAACAAGTATGAAAAAACATGAACTAAAGTATTTATTAAGCTGCTCTGATTGACTTCTTTTTAATGGACTTCGATGTAATTAGGGTTACAGTTCTAATTTGTAGATCAGGGAAGATTTTTACAGCATATTGGTCTGTGCGTGACACTGCAAGGCAAACGCTGGTGAAGGGAGGTGCTGGTACATTAGTTTGACTGTCCATAAAATGAACTATGAAGATGTTTTAAATGATTTTTCACTCCCATGGAGGTGACTGTTCCCACCTCTGGCACTGGGGTTCAGTGCTGGTTTTCTCATTCACTTTGCTCTGAGTTTTGACTTAGCAACAGTTCTATATGAGATTTAGAGTCACTTCCCAAGCTCACCTCACTATTTCTGTGAGTGTATACAACTTATTTACCACATTCCTGTTGGATGAAATTGTATTAATTGTCCTTTAAAAAATAAATAAATCAGGTTTTTAGTATAACCTTTTAAGTCCCTTTCTTTCAGAAGTAAAATATGGCAATTTCTGAACTACGGCTCACTTGCCTAAATTAGCAAGACCAGTCTTGATGTTTATGTAAATTTCTAGTAAATTTCTAGTTCCACACTCTCCACTTGAGGCTACATAAAGAATTTGTGGGTTTTTTTTTAGTTATGATTAGTATGGAGGGCTTTGGATAAGGTATGGACTGGTATGTTGTGTGGGGTTTGGATCATATGATTGCATAAAATTTATCATGGTGGAGGCTTGCCAAAGTATCCTAATAGGGTGGTTTAGAGAGCAAATTAAACTAACATAAAACAAATCAGTCTTAAGACTTATTGTTTGACAGATAGCTCAGATCCCTGCAATGTAATTCTTCATGAATTTCTCTGCTGGCTCTATCTTTTCCTCTGGAAACCAGAGGTTGTGTGTAGCTGTGTCCAAAAAGGAAACTGCACTGGTAAAAGTTCGGTGTTACTGAAGATAAAGCTGGGATGGATGTTATTAATAAAGATTGTGAACGATAAATCGGAGCATTCTTGCCTCTGCCATCTGGTTCGTCTGAGAGGCCCAGGGTTGGATTGTCCCCAGTGCTCGTGCCCACACCGCTAAAGAAACAGGGATGTGTTTACAAACAGATGTGTTTACAAGCAGAACGGGGCTGTTTCAGAAATGACACCTGCCCGCTCACTGAGTGACAGAATCCACCCGCGGCGGCAGCTCTGCCCGGCCTTTCTCCCGGGTGGGTGTCACAAATCACAGAATCATCAAGGTCAGAAGAGACCTTTCAGACCGTCCAGACCAACCCTCCACCAGCACCGTAACCCCTAAACCCCATCGCCCATCGCCCGGCGCCCATCCCGGCGCCTGTGGAACCCCTCCGGGGCTGGGACTGCACCGCTCCCCGGGCAGCACGGGGTCCAGAGCCCGAGGGAGAAAAGGTTTTCCTGAATATCTGATCCGAACGCTCCAATCTCAGCTTTAGGCCAGGTGTGCTCCTCTCACTGCAGGCACGGCAGAACAGATCGGTGTCCCCCGCTCCACCTCCTTCCAGGGGATTACACACAGCGATGCGGTGCCGGAGCCTCCTCGTTCCTTTGCCGGTGCCACCCGCGGCCCCGGGCGGCTGTGGCGGCGGGGGCGGCCCTCCTTCCTCCGTCGCTCCGTGCGGCCCGGCGCCGCGCGGCTCCTCCCGCGGGGCGGGCCGGCCGGGGCCATGCCGGGCGGCGGGGCCGCGCTGCGGCGGGCGCTGCTGGGAGCGCGGCGGGCGGCGGGCGGCGCCGGGAGCCCCGCGGCCATGGTGAGGGCACGGCACCGCGCCGGGCCGGGGCGCGGGGCCGAGGGGAGGCACACGGGCAGGCCGCGCCTCGGGCCAGTGCCCGGCCCTGGGGGAATGGGGATTGCTCAGCCTGGAGAAGCCTCCGGGGAGACCCGGTAGCCGCCGTTCGATACGTGAAGGGGCATGGGGAGAGCTGGAGAGGGTTTGGGGCAAGGGCGTGGAGGGAAAGGACACGGGGGAATGGCTTCACACTGGTTAGATGGGATATCGGGAAGGAATGCTTCCCCGTGGGAGTGGTGAGGCCCTGGCACTGGCTGCCCAGAGGAGCTGTGGCTGCCGCATCCCTGGAAGAGTTCATCCAGGCAAGGAAAAAGATAAAGTGTGATATTCCAATGGGCATGGAGCAGCCCGGGGTAGTGGAAGGTGCACCTGCCCATGGCAGCGGTGGAACAAGATGGGCTTTAAGATCCCTTCCAGCCCAAATCATTCTGTGATTCTCCCTGTGTCCCCCCGCCATCCCATCCATTTTATTTTACACAAGGCTAATAGTGAACAGCACGTGCGGGATTCAACCCTCACCCCTCAGGACTTAGTTCTGTTTTTTTATTTTACTCCATGGCTGTTTTGCCTGGGCTTCCTCCGAACAAACATTATCCCTCACTCGGTCATCCCAGCCAGCACCTCGGATGCTCGGTCAGCACCGGCACCCGGTGCCCATTCCTGCCTCCTGGGGTCTGGCCATGCCCTGAGAGGCTGCTGAGGGCTCTGAGTGTGCAAACGCCATTGCAGTCTCCCACTTTGCCTTTTTCCTTGCTGCTTTCTGCTCTGTTTCTGAACATCGTGATGTGTCAAGGGGCTGACTCAGGACATGGCCTCCACAATGCAAAACGTGCTCAGTGTTCACCAGGGCCTGCGTAAAATGTGGTCTCCATATTCCCATTAAAAACTCTGTGGTCGGATTTCAAGTCACAGCATTGCCTTGTCAGTGGCCATGTGTCAGGTGAGGTGCCAGGAGGGCACTGCACTGTCCCCAGAGCTGGCACAGGACATCTCTGTGCCAGCTGGACTTTGTGTTTGAGACAGCGAAGTCCAGCAGTCCTGGACTTTGCTCTCTCAAAAAAAAAACACCTCCCTCGTGATTTTTTGTGCATTTGCACAAAAAATTTGTGCCAGATAAAACCAGTACATTTCAAGACAGCCTTTAGCTTTGGTGATTTTTGTATATGCTTGAAAAATAAAAAAAAAAGAAGACTGTAAGAAATTTATGCTTATGATGCAGTTTTAGCAATGACAAATCTGTAATTTGTGTTCTTGCAAGCCTAATGTTGTGTTTGAAGTGTAAAGAGCCTAAATTAGTTCAGTTTGGGGTCTGTAAAACCCATCTCTTGTTACATCTCTGTACCCCCTAAACACAAACAGCAGCAGTGTTGCTGTTAGATTGATTTACTCCATTTGGGGCTTTTTATCCTGTGTTATTGGTGAAAATGTTGCTCCTTGGCCCTCGTGCATCTGGAGGCCTTGCTGAGGTCGCATTAATTGCGTTAATTCCTGCTCTGCTCGGGCTCACAGCCCCATCTGGTGGCACGGGGCTCCCGCTGGAGCAGCGGCTGGCAGGGGTGGAAACTCCGGAGTGCTGGGCTGCTCTCACTGCCTCCCGTGTCCGAGTGAACCTCTGGGGCAAAACTGCCCTTCTGCAGGATCTCACAGAGCTGAGCCGGCTGCTAAAATAAAGACTGAACCGATCTGAATGTAGCTGTACCGGAGAGAAAGGTTATTCCCACTAAAGCATTGCGTTTACCATGAGGGTCTGAGACCCCTCTCAGAATATGTGGTCTGACTAAGGACTAAGGGCTCATGCTCTTAGTCCCTGCTTTTAGCAAAGGAATCAAACCTCTTCCAAAGGCCCCACAGAACGTTCCTCTGGGTCTGGCTCTGGCCTTGTGTGTGGTTCAGCCCCTGATTCAGATATTTAATCAGTGTTAATCTGTCATGTCTGTGTGCTCAGTGGCATCAGGAGGACTCCTGTCACTTCAAGTAAGCCGTGCTTAAACACTGGTGCTTTGCAGAATCTAGTGCTTTTACCAGTAGCTTAAATTTTTTTTCTAATTGTGTCTGTATTGACATTTTTTCCTTTTGATTTAGTTACAAAGCTCTTTGTTCCTTGTAGAACTCCATAGCTGTCTTAAAAGTCCATTCCCACTTTCTTAAAGGAGTAAAATACGAAGTAGGTAGAGTACAATCTCCTGTTTTTCTTCTCTTTTTTGAAATAGGTATTTCCTGATATCTTTTAGCCTTATAATTGTGCATTTAGCAAATAATGTAAATAATAATTTACTAACCAGACCACATGGAACATGTTGAAATTAAATGTGATGTTACAGCATCTGGATAATTCAGATGACCAAGGTTACAGGTATGCTGATGTCCATCCTCATTCCTGGGAGTCTGTTGCTTTTCACTAGTTTTGTACAAAAAGCACTTGCGGAACTTACCTGCCCAAACAGAAATGGCAGGGTTTGGCTGGTTTGGTTAAACTGCTCTGTGAAATTATAAACAGTAAGAAACTGCACAGTGAATTTTCCATATCCTCACCTTTGCACCATACATAACCACAATTTCATTGTGTGGTTTTCTTATTGTTGTACAAAAGAGAACCTCAGCCTCACTTGTGCCATGCCTTTATTTTTTCCCTCAATAGTCCTCCCAGTCTCACTGGTTGACGACAGAGGAAAGGAATCAAGTTTTACTGGATCTCAAAGCTTCAGGCTGGTCTGAGCTGGGAGAAAGAGATGCCATCTACAAGGAGTTCAATTTCAAAAATTTTAATCAGGTAATGATTGTTATATGCCACTTTTAATATAAAGGAAATGTAATTGCTTTAATTTCCATACGATCCTGATGGGAAAATATTTATATTCAGAAGTTTGGGAGTATCCTGGTGGGGCCAAATCCTCTTGGATTTGCCCTGATGAATTGCTCTCAGATTCTGATCTCATTAGGTGGAGTAAATTAATTCCATGTTGTAGTTGATAAGTAGATTTGTTCTAATATTACAGTTTCTTGATTCTAATATTTATGTTGGGGTCAAGGTTGGTATTGTGGAATCAGACAAAGCAGTATTTGATCCTGATTTTTTTTTTCATTACTAGCACTCATAAATAAATGCTGGAAATGCATGACTGATGGGCAGTGGGAACCATTTTTGTCAGGGAAATACGTGAGAAAAATAGGTAAATATAAGAAAGAACAGAAACTTTTGGCAAGCAAGGTGGGGAAAACAGGAATGTTTCACCTTCTAAACAGGAAGACAAAGTTCTAGTATGTCCTTGATTGAGCTGTAATAGCTATCTTGCAGTGTCTTTGGCACACAGAGTGCACGGTACTGGTTTTTATTTACCTCACTGGGTTTTTGTTTGGAAACAGGATCCTGAGCCACATCTCACACTCAAAAGAACTTGTCTCAGGCATTAGTTACAAACTTGCTTTAGAAATACTGAATTTGTCTTGAGATCCCTGTTCAGCTACATTCCCCTGAAAATTCCCTTCTGAGGAATCATGATATTGCTTAGATAAAGTCACATTCCCAGAACATGCATTTCCCTTTGGTTTTTCTGAGGGAGGGGTGAGCTCTTTCTTGGGAGGGAAAGAATTTCCAGGGGTTTGTTGGGATGATGGGTTTCACCAAGCTGGTTCTTTCCCTCACTGTGGAGGGAATGACAAGCTCCAGTCTGGGGATGCTGTGGGTTTGTTGGTGTGTGTGTAGGGACCAGGAGCTGTGCTGTGAGCTGTTTATATGCCTGTGCCTAAACCCAGAACAAGATGTTTTAGGAAACCACAGTGAGCTGGATAAACAATAATTTGTAATATTTGTAATCCTGGCCCTTTTTTTTGCTGTTTCAGTAGTCGTCATATGAAGGAAAGCCCAGGCAGTAGAGAGAAGGTGGGTGAGGTGAGCTGGGAGAAAGCAAAAGAGAAAACAACTGCAGAAAAACCCAGCAGGACAGTGCTGGTCCAGGGAGCACGCCCAGAGCCCTGAGTACATTTTTAACCTGAGTGTTAATACAGAGCAAATAGAACCAAATCAGTTCATTCTGAGGGCAGTGAAGGGGAGAAGCCCAAGAGAGGGAGCTCACAGGAAGCCTTGGTGAGATGTGCAGGCAGCTGGGGGCTGGAGCAACCAGGAATGTGGCAGGATAGAAGTGACCCTTGGAAGAGCTGAGATTTTCTGACTTTGAATATTCATGAAATGGCATCTCTGCCTGGTTGTGGTCAAAGTCTTTGTTGGTTCAGCACAACTAGAAGTGAAGTTGCCCTCAAAATTATTTAAAAAGTGGTTTTGCCCACTGTAAATGAGTAACTCGGTTTGATCAGATGGATTTAGACAGTCTCTGTCTGCCAACAGACAGGTGAGGAGACAGATCAGTGTCCTGCACCAGCAGATAGCTAGAAAATGCATTGCTTTGACAAAAATTTACAAAGTTATATTTTTTTGACAGTGTAGACTTATCTTAACTACTAGCTTAGGCAGATATCCATACTGTCTTCCTGACTTAAAGGTGGATGGAGTACATACCAGTATAGGAAGTTGAGTATATTTAAATTAGCTTGTTGGTAGATGATGAACTATATGTCAATACTTATAGTACCTGTAGTCATGGGAAGAGTACTTTAAAAAGTGCCACTTGAATTTTTTGGGTTATATAAGAACAGGATCTTCCATTCTTAGCTGCTTTCATGGATGTAAGGCAGAAATGAGAGCAGAGGTTGGGAATTGGCTTAAAAATGAAATTTCTGCCCCCAGCTGGGAGAAAAAGCCATGCAGGTGGGTGCTCTGGGCAGCTCTGGCTGGGTCAAGTGTAGATGTAAATATCTGAGGGCAGAATTTCACCTGTTGATTTTGATGGAGTTACTGCAGTGTCCCCTTTGCTGTTGCAGAGGGCAGAAATCATTCCTGTCCTTGTAGTCCAGGACAGGCTCAACATGCAGATCCCAAGGGCATTAGATCCTTAGCTGGTATGAGAGAGCAGGTATTTGCCTTTCGATAAGTTAAAGCTGAAAATAAATTTAAATTATGCATGTATGCTTAATTTTATTAAAATATGCACATATACTTGTATTTATAATGACTATTAGTACACACTGTTTTTACTACAACTAGGAAACAAATGACAAAAATGGAGTTATACCTGCCTTGTACTTTGGGAGAATTTAGTCCTGTAATGAAAAAATAGAGTTTGTAGGTACAACTGCTTTCATTTAATGTAATAAATATTGTATTTACAGGATTTAAAGTGTTGAGTAAAAAGCAAAGGACTGAGAAATGTCATTTCCTCAGTGATCTTCTTGCTGCCCTTTTACAGATGGTGTAAAATCAGGTGTGGAAAAAAAAAAATCACCCAAAAAAATTACCCAAAAAAATACACACACACACACACAAAAAAAAAGTAGTTGAGCTGACATGAAAGGTATTTCAAATTTATGTTTTGCAGATGATATTGGTATGATTAATGCATTCATTGCTTTTTTTTTTATTGCTTCTTGCAGATAGTGTCCATGATGCATGGAAAATTCTGTGGCTTCAAAATCTATGCCAGGTTTACAAAATCTATGTATGTCAACAGATGTTAAGAATATAAACACAACTTTTATTATAAAGTTGTGCAAATGTGTAGACATGAGCTTGGTTTATGTATATTATTTTCAGCATGAGAATGAAATGAAACTTCTGTGGAACAAGAGTTATTTAGATTCCTGAAGCTTTCAGGCTGAGATTAGTTCAGTTAAAAGCGATCAGCAGTGAGCTGCCTTTGTAAGGCTGACAAGCTAATGACACTTCTGGCTCAGGGAATTAGTTTGGAACCCAGAATTTGAAAGCACTGATGGTGTTTGTTATTCTGAGGATACATTTCCACAAAAATGGACTTTGGTGGTACAATTCTCTGAAATAAGCTGGAAACCAGCCTGGGGTTTCTGCTGAAAGTGCTTGGTTGGTTTTGCTGCTGTGGATGCCCACCAAGCACCAGTCCTGGGGGACTGGATGTCACTGGCTGTATGTGAGGCAGGCTCCTGGTGGGTTGGTGGTCTCCATCTGGCATAAAATAAAGTACACCAGTGGTGGGAGGAAAAAAGCAATTCAGTTATAGGGGAGAGGGCTGTGCCCAGAGGAGCTGTGCTGATGGCTCCAATGCCTCTGTTCCTCCCTGTGCCTTGCAGTTGCCCTGAGCTGTTGCCCCTGTGGGGTGGCAGGTAGGCAGTGATGAGTTAACACTGGAGTCTTTTACCTCCAGGACCCTCGATGGGCTGCACTAGCTCAAAGCCCCTGGGCTGAGTCCCTTTTCCAAAGGAACATGTGCTTGGCTGAAAGCTCTGGCTGTCAGTGAGGTTTTGGAGAGGAGGTGGGCTTGGAGCACTCCATGGCAAGTCCCAATTCCTGCTGTGCATCTGAGTGCTTGTGAGCCTCTACAAACCTCACATCAGGGAGCTTCTTTGGGGCCTCTCTCCCAGGCTGCAGGGCAGAGAAGAGTGGCTGGTGAGGCTTTCAGCCATCGTGTAGCATCATGAAGGGATGTTGTCATCCATTCACATCTTTGTGCACTGAAACAAAACTGTTTTCTTCCAGTGGAGCAAGCCCTCTGCTTCCAGTCTGCTCAAACAAAATTGAGAATTGGGACAGAAAGTTAATTTATGACTCCAGATCATGCTGGTAACTTCTCCCAGCATTTCAGGTCAGTTCACCTTGGCAGCAGTGATCTGGAAGAGGGGACAGGCCTGGTTTAAAGATGTGAATTTCTCCCAGATTCATCTCAAGCCCAGTCCTGGGCTGGGCAGGCAGCTGTGAAAGGCTGTGAGTGCAGGATGCCAAGTGGCCAGTTTGGGTCCTGTATCCAGCTGCTCGCTTTCTCTGAATTTGCAGGAACATCTTAGCTCTGAGACTTCCATGTCTCTTGTCAAACTTGGTTGGATTTGACCAGAGGGTTTAAGGGGCAACTGCCTGTGTGATTGCGTTTCCGTAGGTAATCACACCAAGGCAGCAAATGCAGTTAGGAAATTACAAAGGTGGGCAAGTTTGCTGATGGTCAGGTTCAGAATTTACAGCTGCTTTCTTTTATAGGGTAAGTTTTTAATTAAGTTTGTTTTTTTAAAAAAAAAAAGAAAAAGATTGCGTAGGAAGTCTCCATAAGACCTCTAACGTCATTTTCTAAAATGACAGGAAATCAAATGCTCTAAGAGTTTTCAAGCTATTTCAGATACATTTTTTCTTTTGGGGCAAGAGGGTGGAGGTGGAAGATGAGTCTGAGTGGAGGGACTAAGAGTAGAGGCATGTGTCTCAGTGCAATTTGTGTCTTGGGTTTTGAGAACATATTTGAAGATGTGCAAAAAAATCTAGGAGTATTAAATAAGTTATTTTTCTCACTTTGCATTTCCTTTCCAGATTTGCTGTCTCTCTTGGTTGAAATCTGGGAGAAAAAAGTCAGACAGTGCATGTTATGGTACATGCCTTTTTTCCCTCCCTCCTGGTGATGCCAATTTTTTTTTCTTTTGGCTGTAGGCTGACATGCTCAGATTTGTCCCTTTAAATTGACGATCCTTGTGGTATGATCCCAGCTACACATCCAAACGAATTTGGTAGGATATGCAATGCATACTCTTGATTTCTTTCAATGGCAGTACTCGGTGCCAGATTCAATACAATCTGGGTTCATCCTTTCCTTTTCTACTCCTGGCACGTTGCTTTGTTTTTTACATTCATCAAAGGTTGGAAAATTTGGTTTTATACATACAGGCAGTGTATTTCGTTTCCACTTTATGTACTTAATCTTTTGGCTGTTTGTCTAAAATACGTCCTCGCCTTTTATGTATTGAAAACATTATATCCTTTAACTTACAATCTGCAGAGTTAAAATGAATTTTATGGTAAATATTCAGTTGTGGACCACATCTCCAGCTTTTTATATGCCACAGCGGTCTTGTGGTTTTTTTTCTTCTCCATTGTCTGATAGTGAGGTCATTTTCAGTCCTCTTGAGATATTTTATTCCCAGCCAGATGCAGGCCATATATTAAAAGTAGCACCTGTGGCTAATATCACAGCAGCTTACCATAAATTTACATGGTAACTAGGATTATATCTGTCAAGACTGTTAAAAAATGTCTAGTTTTAATTTGATTTCCAGTATTGAAGGAGCTCTCCAACATTTTGCTTCATAACTATATTTTAAAAGTTAAAATCACTCCATTGTTAAGTTTTATAGCACTCCCAGTGCCCATTAAGTTGATTTGTTAAACGGGGGTCAGAATAAAGCAAGTTGGCTACAGGAGGATCGGAAACCAACCCATTTGTGACAAATTTAGTCCTCGCGTGTGAATCTTCTCGGAGCCCGGGGAGTGATTGGATTCAGGTGCAGCCTGTGTCAGTTGTGTTTAACCTCAAAGCCTGAGCAGCCTCAGCCCAACTGTCACTTCTGCTAATCGAAAGTTAGACCTATTTTCATATATTTTGGGGGGAATTGCTATTTTTAATGTAGTAGTGCTCTGCCAGCTCTTTCTACTAGAGTTTTGCATTTGATTGCCTGTCGACTAAAAATAAATTATTTTTTTATCCAGCTAGGTAGGTGCTGGTTTTCATATAGGCTTTCTGAAACTGCTTCATTTTCCATTATCCTTTGAGTTCTCTCCCATATGCTGTGATTTGTGCACCTGCAAAGTTATGAAAGTATTTCATAACTTTGGTAGTTATGTTGGTAGTTATGTTGTTCACTAACTTCCCAGCGTTTATGAATACAATGACCGACTTACAATAAATCAGAATTATTTATGAGTGGTTTCACAGAGTTGGAAATATCTTTGTATCTGAAAATAATGAATTTCGGGCGTATTTGCCTGTTGACATTTTCTTTTATTAGAAACTGATAGTGAAGTTTCTGGGACTGGCAGAGGTTAACCTGCAGGCCAAAACACAGTCAGTGAACTGCATCAAGTGTCTCAGAGCAGAGCACAGTAAAAATATATGATTCCTGGATGGTCACACCTTCCTTGAGTTTATTCTTGAGATTGACTGAGTAAATAAGAGTCTCGCCTCTGAGTGGGCAGGTCAGGGTGCAGCTGTGGGACTGGCCATGATCCACCTGCCCGTGCCACTGCCTGCCTCTGCCTGTGGGACAAGGTAGTTCTGGGTCTGGGGAAATGAAATGAGAGGTCCCAGGCTTGTTTGGAAGCTTATGATTTTCCTTCCTTGGCCTTGGAGAAGGAGGAGATGGCACCGGGGCTCTGGTCAGCACGTCCAGTGTCCAGTGATTCTTCTGGCTAATTGACAGTCAGTGGTGAGGAATTATGCAAAGCTTGGAGGTCTGTAGTGGTGGAAATGTGTGATCTGATTGTGTCTAAGAAGAAATTAAATCCTTGGAGCTGGGAGTTGGGAAATAAGGTATTTATTTTCTTCTCACAGCCATCATGGTCTGCTATGTACAAACCCATAGAATCCTAGAATGGTTTGGGTTGGAAGGGATCTCAAAACTCATCACATTCAGAACCCCTGCCATGGCAGGGACACCTTCCATAGATCACTCCAAGCCCCATCCAACCTGATCTTAGACACTTCCAGGGATGGGGCAGCCACAGCTTCTCTGGGCAGCCTGTGCCAGGGCCTCCTCACCCTCACAGGGAGGAATTTCATTCCAATACACAATCTACCCCTGCCCTGTGTCAGTTTGAAGCCATTCCCCCTTGTTCTTTCACTCCATGCCTGGTAATAAGTCCCTCCCTGTCTCTCCTGTAGCCCCTTTAGGTGATGGCTCCTCTTTGTGCTGTTGAGTGTCCTGTCTCCTCTTTGCCAGGCTCTGTGTGTGCAAATGCCACCACCCTTGTGTCCCACCTGCCTGACAAGTGCTGTTACAGTCACCATTGTCACCATTACAATTTCATTGTGGCACTGCCAGGGATGTCAGGCCACCGGGGTTATTTAAAATGTCACAATATTAATAATGTTTAAATAAAAATAATTATTTTTAAAGTGAACACTCATGCATGGTCATATGTCCTTCATCTCTATCATGTAAAATGTCTCATCCTAGTTATGGTTGAGTTTGGATCAGTTTTGTTTTGTTTGTTTGGTTTTTTTGAGGTTTTTTTTTTACTTAACTGTAATTTGGCATACTCATTTTCTTGATGAGCTAATCATATTTCTCCCTGGAATAAACAATTATTTTATTGTTTATAATTAGTGGGGTGTGGTGTTTCTAATTGCTGAGTTTCTCCCCTCAGTAGACCTGTTGTATCTCCTTTTATGCACTCCACTGCTTAAAATCTGCCCAGTTGACCTTTGGGCTGCTCTCCAGTTGACTCCAATACAAATGCTTTTCTTAACAGATGGATTTATTATCACTCAAGTAAAAATTATTATAGCATTTGTTTTATACTTGTTGCATGCATCGATCTGAAGATGCAAAAGAAATTATTTGTCAAAATGCCTTTTGGATCTCACAAGCTGTCTTGTAGATTTGTAGCAAAAGAGGAGTTTATATTTTTTTTCAGCTGCACAGATTGATTGTTTCAATTAAACAGAATAAATAATGTCCTATCAGCCATATGGACAGTGCTCAAAGAGATAAATGGGAGCAAATTAATCTAATTTTAGCTGCATTTTGGGCACTTTCCGTGATAAAACACCTTTGGAAAATGAATGGAAAATACAATGGGTTTGAATTCATTTGAATTTGAATAGTTTCATTTGGGAAAATGCAAGTATGACTGCCTCTTTTGAAGAAGATGGTTCTTAGATGAATGTTTTTATCTTTTCAGTTAAGGAAAACGGGTTTCTTGAAACTCCTTTATGCAATAAAATTTATTTTTATGGGGGGACTGGAATGATGCTGGTTAAATGCAATCCTGGTTGTTTAACCTTTTGCATGCCCTTGTTTTTGGAGCAATGCCTGCCTACAGTTTCAAACTGTAAATTGCCTTTAGCACCAGCAGCTCTCGCTTTCCCATAGTCCCCCAAAGGAGCGACACGCTTTGGGATATTATTCTCTGCAGCTGTAATTAAAACTGGACTCTGGCTGGCAGAATAAACTAAAATAAAACTACAACGCCCCTATTTCAAAATTAACCATTACTCACCAAAAGCACATCAAACCCACTTAGCGGACATCCGTTAATCCCGCCGTGAGCCGGTTCAGGCTTTAATGCACACTGTTTTACACGTTAAGGGGTTTGAAGTCGCGGGCCAGCACTGACCTTTCGCATCTGCTCCTCTCGCAGTAGGAATCTCCGCTCGCCGCTCCCCGTCAGGGCGGATTAGCGTGACGAAGTGCAGCTCTTCTGCTGGCTGCAATTTCGGGTTTTGATCAGAATTATTTCTTTCACAAACAATCACGTTTGGCTAAAACATTACATCTGCTCTGAAAAGCCACTGGCAGGGCCGTCGTTTATCAGGGCGAGGCATGTGGAGGTTTTTTTAGCTCTCTTTTATAAAGCTGCAAACCCAGTTCTCGTGGCTTTTTGGGGGAGAGCTTCCTTTCTTCCTTTCCCCTTGCCCTTTATTCCTTTAGTTTTGTTTGGCTGAGATGAAAAGTCATTTTGGACAAACAAGAAGCTGGGTGTGATGTCTTGGAGGGGTTTGGTGGGATCACAGTGATGAGTGGGAAGCCCTGTGCTGAGTCAGCACTGCACTGTTTGGTTTATTTATTGCTAAGGATACTTTGAAGTTAAATGTTATTTATTCCTAGGATCAGAGGGAAAAGTCCTGATTACACCATCTACCATGATTTTCCTTGGACTGGGGTGAGAATAACAACAGACAGTTAAATATATGTCTGTGTATGTCCAAGGTGTCCCTGGTTGAGGGAACATTTGCTCTGTCTTACAGTGGCTGGGTGCTCATAGTGAGCAAAACTACTGTTAAATGTACAAGCCCAGAATGTTGGATTTATGCACGTGTCTTGTAATGCCCAATATAACAAGAAACCCAAGAGTTGTACAAAGGGTTGCCCTTGGTGGTGTGCTCATACGAATTTCTAAAAGAAATTTGGTGTTCATCGGAGCACTCAGAATTACTGTTTGCCTCCCCTCTTGAGCCTGTGTCTCCATTTCCAGATAGACCAATGTACAAGCAGTGTGGGTTGCCCAGAGGAACCTTTGTGTTCTGGTAAAAAAACAGCCAACAAAAACTTCTCAAAATACTGCTCATTGAACATACTCTGTCACTTCCAGGCATGCACTTGGAGCATAAGAACGGGTCTGAAGACAGTAGACAGTGTTAAGTGCAGGTTGAGTACCTGAATTGCTGGCAGTTAGGTGAGCCTTGTTCTAATAACACAGCTTAATGTAGCTGCTTTTATCCTTTTCTCTGTGACCTGCTCCAGCCATTCTTCCAAATAGCAGAGACAGGAGATGAACCTACAGATCCCAGAAGGAACAGTGGGCATGGCAAACCAGGCAAGGGACCCAGCTGTGGAGCTTGAAGGATACCCCATCTCGTCTGGGAAAATTCTTGGTCTGTCCTACTCTTTTTTCCCAAATAATCTGTTGTTTCTAGACTTGAAATATCTTGTTTGCAATATAACATTTGAATTTTGTGGTGCAAGAGAAATTAGCAGCCTGCCAGTGCTGGCCCAGGTAAGTCTCCTCCTGAGTTCACTGCCTCTGTGTATCGTCTAAATTCTTCTACTAGAAAAGGTGCTCAAACATTAAAACTCATTCTGACGGTACAGTAGGACACCTTCAGCAGTTCAGCTGAATTAAATGATTCCCTGACTAGATCTGACGTAAATGGTCCTTAGTTTGCTTTATTGCAAATCTCTAGATCTTTTTAGCTTCTGGCTTGGCCAAGAGAATGATGGGAAGACCTGTCCAAATTCCTCACATCTCCATCATGTTTTCACTGTTGCGTGTTTGAATTGCTGAACTTGTATTTAAAAAAACAAACTAAACCAAAAACGCTGACGGGATAGTGGAAGATGAAATGGTCAGGAGACCAGCATCTTCTCTTAATCCATCATAAAGCAAAGCCTTTCTTACCACTCTTTGATGTGTTCTTAGGATCATAAATGGCAAATATTTAGAGGATTATCAGAGGCAGGATATGATTGCCCTTGGATGCTCAGCAGAGAAGATGTTGGATATTAAACTGATAGTGTGTGTAATCTTGGCCAAAAAAGCAAGGAGAATTTTGTCTGAGCATCCCTGTGTTATCAACAGCATGGATGGCATGTGAACTTCACTTTCATGTCTACAGAATGAAATCATTCCCTTGCATATGAGTAAAAACAAACATTGGGGAAAATTGCAGAATATTTTGTTCTGCTCCAGTCAAATCTGTTTCATCCAAAATGTGGCATGATGGGATAATGAACTTCTCTGTTCTTCTACACCATACCTGCACTCTGTAAAAGTCAGAGGGTTTGAGAAACTTTTAGAAGTGGAACATTCACTTCATGTGATGGGCTGGCACTGTGCTATCAAGGGTGATTCATTGCCCTCTGCCTTAGCAGAGGGCTCAGGTGCCTGAATTCAGAAGGTTGGAACTGGGGGCTCCCTACACCTTGTTACTGCTTTATTTTTATTGTGGTTTGTGTGATGGCTTTATTACAGTGCAGCCAAGGGTTTGATTTGCTGGACCAAACATTAGTTTTAGCAAGTCAAATTATCATTGTTCTTTCAGTTGTGCAGCCAAGAGAGTTTATTATTTTAAGTGCCTGATTACTTTAGCAGGTGCTCAGTTAATGGGAACTTCACTGTGTTATTTCATGTTTTTAGGTAGGGTGCAAAAAGTTCATTTTAAAAAGTCATGTTTCTTGAAATAGCTTTTTTTTTTGTGCAAACCTCCTAAGGGCAACCTTTATATTTCATTTTTTAACACAAAGCACACAAAAATGGCTTGGGAGGTGGAGAGCTGCATTGAGATTATGACATGGCTGAAGGATTTCCACCATGCTCTAGTTCAGTCCTGAAACCTGGGATTATTTCCCTCTTGTTTTCCTGGAAAATATAATTTAGAGATCTAAAATTTTAAATAAAAATTGTTATTTTTAATAAAAATAATTGTTTTAAAATAAAATAATATTAATTAGTCTATAAGTGCTGAGGGACCTGGAGGAAAAAAAGGAAAAATTAAAGCATTTGTTTTCTATATTTTGATATTAAATGATGCATCACAAATACCACATGACCTTGTGATTGCAGGTGTGGTTGGGACTTAGGGTATCTACTAATTTTGCAGAAGTTTTATGGGCAACTATCATATTTATCTACCTATAAACAAATGAAAGTATTTTGTAATATGGTTGTATTGGCATTTAAACTTTTATCACTTCCAGAAGGTTTTTATGCTGCCTTAAGACATCTCCATGTTCTGTCTTCTACTCCATCAAGTCTATAAATCTTTCTGGTGGAACAGGTGACTAGTTTTGGTGTGAAGTCTGTTTATTGAATCACCAAGAATATTATCTGTGTTCTGTTCATGAAAGCCAATGAACAAGTGATTGCAAGTGCAATCACTTATCATAATAATAAAGGAGAACAGGAAAAAATATCCTCAGCATGGAGGCTGCTGGAAAAGTCAAGACGTGATGAAGAAGAAGGTAATACATGTAACATTTTGTGGTTTGCTATCAGTAAGAGAAAGAAGGCCCAAATTCAGCAGTTGTTAAAATCCTGATATAAACAGGCTTAGAAAAGATCAAGTTGGGGTTTGTTGTGCAGATTGCATGCAAGGTTTTTTTACATACTTAATGAGCTTGAGAGGAGGAGGAGAGCAAAGCAAGGAGCAGCACTGAAATACAGCAGCTGAGTGCTCTCTACCTTCCTCAAATTCCCTTTCCTTGCACTGATTCATGTCCATTTACCATAGCAAAATAATTGAATTTACTTTTCAAACTGGTTGAATCTCAGATGGGGCAAATGACACTTGCATCTGCTTTATGACTGTTAATGGTTATAAGGTGAAAGAGGGTAGATTTCAATTGGATATAGAAAGAAATTCTTCCCTGTCAGGGTGGTGAGGCCCTGGCACAGAGTGCCCAGAAAAGCTGTGGCTGCCCCATCCCTGGAGTGTTCAAGACCAGGTTGGATGGGGCTTGGAGCAACCTGGGGTAGTGGAAGATGTTCCTCCCCACGGCAGGGGATTAGAACTAGATGGTGTTTAAAGTGCCTTCCAGAGCATTCTGTCCTTCTGATTCTGTGATGTCATACCTTTGGTCTCTGCTGAGCTGGGAAGGCGAAGCCCAGAGCTCCAATCCCTTTGCAGAGCTGCATCTCAAGCGCTGTCAGAACTGTGATGTTCTAGTGCTGCACTGGGTCGAGAGGGTGCTGAGTAAGTGCAAACTTCCCTTTGCCACAAGTGGCTTTTCCTGGGACAGCATTCCTGAAATTGCCTTCTGTCATCTCCTGTGGCTCTGGACATTGTTCTGGTACCTGGGTGAGAAACGTCCCCGTGGAGGCAAGGCTGTGCCTCCCAGCTCCACTCCTCTCTGCCTCCATTTATTCTTCATGTTCCTCAAATTGGTAAATCATATGACAATAAACAGAAATACTCTCAGTGAAGAGAGAAGGGGAAACTGTTGTTTATCTGGTCAGGTGGTTTAGATTAGCAGTGATGCTGGTCTGTATTATGTTACTTTAAATCATAGTGTCCCAACAGGACATAAATTATGAAGATTGTTACAGTATGTTTCATCCAATGTAAGATCAACAAATTGGAATAATTTTTTTAATAGGAAAATCAGTGCTTTGGCAAGGTTATTGTTGAAGAATTTAATTTAACTTGAGCTTTGCTTGCATTATTTCTTAATATATAAAAACTATTTGCATAATGTACGAAGTATAAACATTTTTAGAATCAAAGGCAAGAATGCCTTTTCCAAGATTACATGGAGTGGCAAACTACTTAGAATAGATCAGTGTTTGTGCTTTTGCTGTCAAAAATGTTTGATATAGAGCTGGCAAGCTGGTTTCTTCACTGACATAATTGTAAACAAGTGTTGGGAGACAGAAACAGCATTCTTTGGAGAACATGGTGTAAAGGTTTGCACATTCTCTGCTGCACATCTAACACAGCAATGTTTACAGCTGCAATAGGAATGTAAATAGGTAACTTTTTTTAGAGTGTAAAGCAGCATTGCATTTTTGTGTGAATGATGTATGCAGATAAGTATGGAGGATGTGAGTGGTCAGCTCTGGATTTTAAAAGAACATTGGAAACACAGAAAAGCACTGACAATTCATTTGGAAATTGGAGTTGTGGGGGTTTGGAGTTTTTAGTTTCAGATATTGCTATGAAGACGGAAATGGCATCTCAGTCCATGCCAGAGTGTCTTTAGTATTATTCTTCCATCCTTTCCCCTCATTAATATCCTTTAAAGTTAAGACACTGCTTTCCCCAGTCACAGGTGATGCTGTGGAATGGGAAGGTTGCCTCTGTCCACAATATTTTGCTGCTCGAGCTATTAAAGAGGAGAAAACCAAGTTTCTTCCTGTGGTTCATCGTGTGTTCACCTTCCGACCCTGTTGGCTGCCCATGCCAGGGTGGAGAGAGTAGGGAATTGTAGGCACAATGCCTGATCTGTCTTGTCCATGCCTTGAGGCATGGCAGAGAGATGGGGGACATGAATAACCTGAGTTTAGCTCTGTTTTGGTGCATGATTATTTGCATTCGTAATTGCTGTCCTGCTGTTAATGGATTGATGTTAAAAAGGGGGGAGCAATGAGATGTTCACCTGATTTATCTTGTATATGAATCCAGACACAGACGAAAAGGTGGAGGAAGATATCTAATGCCATGTGGATTCAGTGTCCCTGAGGGTGGTTCAGGCAGATTGATGATGCAACAGGGAAGAATCCCAGTATTGGGATTCCTGTGGTTTTGGGAGTCAGTCCCTGTCCTTCTGTGTTGCCATCAGCTTCCTAAATACTATTTAGATTCCTCTTTTTTTTTGTGTTTTAACTATGTTGTCATTTTCAGATAAAGAGTGTAGCTTTCTGACATGATTTATGTATATTTATGCAATAGAAGTATTTAGTGATGGAGTAAATAGAATCAAAATAAAACAAACCCCAGTTTTTTCCTGAGAGCACAAGAGAAAATGTCATGAGAGCCCTCATGACTAGCAGCTGATCCCGACTTAAAATATCTTGACTTTAAAGAGCTTTTTCCTTTTATGTGCTGGTTTGTAGCTCACTGTTAGGTAGTAATGTCAGAGGGATACGTGAAAGCTTCTGGAGTTTGGGAGTGAACCTTAATGATTGATTTTATTGTTACAAGTGTCAAACTCTTAAGGACAATACATGCTGTACCCTGGGTACTTTATGCTCAGGTGAGTGGAGAGCAAATGTGTGAGGTGTACTCATCTGCTGTGTGACAGTGTCACTGTAACCTGAGTAATTTATTAATTTCCCACTGATAAACGGTACAGATGCAGCCTGGGAGGCGGGGGAAGGGAAGACAGGTAGCCCTTGCTCTGCAGAAGGTCAGGGTTAATGCTACCTCCAGCGTTATAATGACAGATGGGAGGCAGAAACCTTAATGTACTTGTGATTAGCACATGCTTTCCTTGGCTGGGCGTCCAGAGGATTTAGGAAGCCCGAGTGCACACTTCATTTTAAAACAAACAAACAAAAAAAATTAAGTGTGCATGGTTATATTGTTGAGCCTTTCAGCTGTTTTGCTTAAATATCTCCACTTGGAGTCAAGTACTGTCAGCTGCTTTCTTCTGGAGATGCACGGGGTGATCCATCACGGGGGACTTGCGGTGGGTGATGTATGAGCACAACTCAACGACCTGTGAGCCTTTGATGTATAACTCATCAAGATAATGTTGGCAAGCATTGTACAAAAGCAGCGTGTTTAAAAAGTATTAAGATGAATGGATTCCTTGCTTAAGAAGTGTGAAAGGAAGAATAATAGCAGATTAGCTCCGGGATCCCGCGGTTCTCCCAGAGCTGTGCAGCGCTGGGCGGGGCAGAGGAGCGGATGGAATTTCATCTTTCCTCCCAGTTCTGACAACAAAGTGTCTGGCCCTGCTTTTTCCATTCTCAGGCAACAAAAGTAACATTAAGTCTTATTTTGTGATAGTGGATTATATCAGTTTCAAGAGTAGCTTGACCAGTCACAAAACATCATGAGGCAGCTGAATTCTTTTATAGCTTACCTTGGGTTTTTTTCATTTATTTAGGTTAGCTTATTTTTCTAAGAGTAGCCCTGATTTTTATCTCATGGAGACATATTAGGGCTCCTAGTATTTAAGAAACACTTGAAATGTGATGTTATGACTGAAACACCATTAGTTTTTAGTTCCTTCTTTCATGATCTTAAAAGATGTGAAGGGAAGAGATGTACCAGCACACCCATGCATCTTGTCTGTGCAGGATTGCTTCACTCCTTACTTACATTGCTCTTCATGCTTTGTTGCAGGGACTCTGCATTCTGCACCCCTTGGGTGGTGTGGTCTACATGTGGAGTTCCCTGAATGTCTGGATACTATTTTAGCCCAAATGTCCTAAAAGGGTTAGGTTAAAAATGTGTCTAATATGCTTATTACTGAAAAACCAGAATACTTAATAATATTTGCTACATCAGAGTTTGTTTTAATACTTTTTTATGGCTTCTAGAAAATGCACAAAATCTTTCTCTCTCCTGTCTTTTATTTTTGAGGGAAAAACCAGAAAAAATTCTCATCTGGGGCTGAGGGACTACACTTCCCTGTTATTAATAGAATGAAAGTCAAGTCTGTGTTGGGTCTCACTGTCATGAGTGAAGTGGTTGTCCCACTTTCATCAAGAAATGTGTGATGGTCTGATAAACTCTGCCCACCAGTGCAGTCTTGACAATGATCTTGCACTGCAGACTGCATAATAATTTTCATTATTTTTAATTAAATTTGAAGAAGTGCAGACTCCTGCTCAAATTAAGGTTGGTTGTGTTGCCGGAATGCGGTAATTACTTTAATTGATCACAAGATAGTTTCCTTGATCACCAATTAGACCAAATTACCGATCAAGTTTCAAGACGTGAAGAAATGTCCAAACTGATTTTGTGTAATAGTGTTTTCATATCTAATCAAACCTAAAGATCTTTTCCTTCCAGAGCCGGTTGTATTTTCCCAAAGAAAGGTTAAGGCTCTACAAATATAAAGGTGATTAATAAACAATAGTGTTCCAATTCATTTAATTAGTAAAGGAAGTATTTAAGACCTTAATGGAGATTGTGTTGGTGAAATTGCTCAGTAGAACCATAGCTCATTTTTTTGTGAGAGTTACACTTTGTGTGTAATTAAAGTAAACTGAAATGCAAGGAGTAAGTTGCTGTGGGTAACGTGCAGTGAGGGAGAATGTTTCCCAGCAGAGCAGGGCATGCCCGAAGGCGGGCAGGCTTCATCCCTCACAGTGACACTGGATCACACTGGTTGGGACAGTTGTGGGCAGCTGGACCACAAGCAGCAGGACATGTCCTGGGGAGAGTCCTCTGTGCTGGAATGTGTTGCTTTTCATGATCTGGGCAGCCTCAAGTTGAGCAGTTTTTGGTAGGATGGACAGTTTTGTGACCAGTGTCCATTTTATCCAGTTGCAGACTCTGCTCTCTCTGTGGGGAAGGGGCAGTGGGGTGTCGTGCTGGTGCACTGCCTGGGGGGATTTGGTGGTCTGCTGATGAGGAGGATTTGTCATCTGAAGTGTGGAGGAAGGTCTATCTATAGAGCAAATTAATTTTTTAGAATAATTTGCTTGTGTAATTCTCTCTGTGTGCTTTCTTGAAGCAATGATTATTGTCTCACCATCAGGGACTGTTTGCAGTGTGACCTGGGTCTGTACATAGGCTGGTGAGTGCCTGGGATGAACAGACACCAATAGAGCATACCTATAAAACCTGACAGGGGGTTTTATAAATTTATTTTTATTTTTTTCCCTTGACATTTGTTTCTGTAAAGGAAATTTGGTTGCAGACACATCACTGTTTTAAACTTCTGAGGATATATCTGTGTATAGATTGCTGTGTTGGAAATAGCATTCTTATTAAGACTCTAAAAACATTTAAATCACTATTAATGGAGAAGTTTTCCAAATCATTGCTAACATCTGATGCACAACTTGCAGCTTTCTACTTCAAAGCACGCTGCTGAAACATGGGCAAACTTTTAAAAGTAATTGTTCACTCAAAGTAAAACTAAACCTAGCGAGAGCTTCAAGGGAAGTTAGATTTGCCTGAATTTTGGAAAGCTCTTGGGTCAAAGAAAAAAAGCTTTTTAATTGCTGACAGTTTGGTGATTTCCAAATGACAAACCTCATTGGAATGATTTTCTCTGATTATAACGTTTGCATTCATTTGACTGGCAAAGCGACCAACAAAGTCATTCTTCATCCAGGCACCAATTCTTTTTTTTTTTCCTTAAAGGTTTTTGCAATTTGTGAGAGGGAAAAAGACTTGAAACTATTATCAACCATTATATGTTATTCATTGACCACATGTTTGTTTGAAATGGTCATCACTTGGGGGAATGTGGGCTATATACATTCTCTTCCATAAATTAGCACTAAAAACCTACCTAAATCAGGTACGGTTTTGTGGAGCTTGTTGTATTATAATCTGAACCAGACTGTAACGTGGATGTTCCTCCAGCTTTGCATGTTAATTCAGGTCCTGAACCCGATGGATGGAGCTTGGTATGAGCAAAGCCTGCTGCTGAGAGGCGTCCTGCTCACGCTCCCAGGCCCTTCGGGCCCCACTGCATAATTACAGTCTTGATTTGCATGGATGTTCTAATTTTCTTTATAATGCAGTGATTTGCTCTTAAGTATTTTGGCAAGGGCCTGCTATTATTTTCCGTTTGAGCCTCTGATAAAACCTGTGTCCTGGGGGAGCATGTAGGGACAGAGGACTGGAAAACCTCTTTTAACTAATTTAAAGGGAAAATATCTCATAAAGCAGAGGGGCAGGCCCACCTGCTGCCTTTTTCTCCACAGTAAAATAAACAGCAAAATGGTTAAATGGAGGGATGTGTTTCTGGAAGCAGCGTTGGTCATACAGTGGCATGGTGCTTAATTAGAAATGGCATGTTTCTAAGATGCAACAGGAGATGGGGGACTTGGGATGGATATTTAAAATCCCTGCTGATGCCAGAGGTAAAATCACTGCTGTCATGCAATAGCTTTGAGTCCTGGGCTAAGTCACGTTGAGCAGGGTGATTTACCAGGGTCTGCAGGGGATCATTTCAGCCTTGTTGAGAATGCACCAGTGGCATGAGAAGTTCAAATGCTTATTTAGCACACACAAACCCAAGGTGCAGCCAACTGGGGCATCTTGAGGAGATTTTGAGATTTTGGAGTGTATCTTGCCAATCCACTGCCAATCCTGGCAGGTGGAGGAGTATTTTCCTCTTTGCTCTCTCTTTCCCTAGGCTTTTGGCTTTATGACACGTGTTGCTCTCCAAGCAGAGAAGATGAATCACCACCCGGAGTGGTTTAATGTCTACAGCAAGGTAAGATGTTCCCCAGCCCCAGTTACTCGCACAGCAGTGGAGTTAAGGAGACCAAACCACTGGCCCATTCTCTCTGCCTTTATTTGTAGCTTGTCTACAAGGTAAGGGAATGGGAAGTGTGTATATAAAGAGATTTGAGATTTTAAAGAGATGCTGAGATTTGCAGTGGTGAGGAATCAAGAGTGAAGCTCTTTGCGCCTGCTGCCAGCTGAATGGTTGGGGCCTGTGGCTTCACCTCTCTGGCTGAGATCTAAAAATAAAACAGAAGCTTTTAAACTCTTATTTAGCCAACCTGAATAAATTACTGTTTTAAAATTACTCACCATCTCTCATTCCTGTCTGTGCAGCAGGTCTGGAGCTCAGCAGTGTAGGGTAGCAGACTGTTGGTGCCTAAATGGAAGCCTGGCAGTCTCAATTCAGATTTGATTTTTAAAAAATTGTAGGCTCCTATGTCTCAACATAGCAGCTTATAAAATTTGTTTATAATATTACCTAACTGATGGTGGTCTCATATTTACAAGGGTTACAAGGATTACTGCAACCCTTGAATGAAAGGTGCTGTGTGAAGGGAGAAATTATTGCTCTCCCTTCAGTTTTATTTTCTAATACTTCTCATTGCATTGTATCACATTGCTTGTTGTAGCATTTAGTGAATATATGGCAATCCCACTAAAAATATACCAAAAGAAAGCATATATGGATAAACAGCCTATAGGTCAGACCACCACCCTCAGTGCAGGACATCCCACCTCTTCTTGTAGCTGAAACTCCCAGCAGAGACTCTTCCTCATCAGCCCTTCATGTCACCCTGTTCAGGGGACATTAAATGATCACTGGGAAAAAAGACCTGATCACCCACTCCTCCTGATTTTCTTGGATTTCTTCCCAAAATCTCAGTCAAAGGCAAGACAAAATCATACCCAACTTGTCATCTGGCTCAGTCTAAACAGACCTGTGAGGCAGCTGTGTCACCTGCCCTTTTTTTTTAAATTTATCTTCAGCAAGCTTAAGAATTTTTTCACCTTTGGGGTGCTGGTTCTTAACAAATATGAGCCCCTGACCCAGCTTTTGGCAGCTTGGTGACTTTCCCAGGTTCTTCGTGAAACTGATCCATGGAATTTAAACTTAAAGAGTGAATGATTTCATCAGATACCTCCTCTTGGATGAAACCCAAGAATACAAAGCCTGTGTTATTCTGCAAAAGGGCTCATCTGGTGAGATTCCAGGCTCTGTAAAGCCTCCTCACCTCACCAGCATCTTCTGGTTTACACGAGCAGGGAGGGTCCAGCTTGGTGCTTGCCAGGAGCACCAAGTAAAACCTGCTCACTGTGGAGACACACAGCATCCCCAATGAACTGCTACATGTCAGAGATCAAAATGCCTTTGTAACCTCTTTCCTTTCCTTTGTGACAGGTTCAGATAACCCTGATTTCCCATGACTGCGGTGGGCTGACCAAGAGAGACGTGAAGCTGGCTCAGTTTATTGACAAAGCTGCTGCCTCAGTTTAACCAGGATGTAAACAGCTTTAATACAGTATCCACCTATATTTTGTTTTTAAATGGTATCTCTCTTTCCTTGTAATCCTGATTTCCAAAACCTGTAGAGTGAAGATATTTTGTAAAAGGTGTTGCTGAGCTTTTCTGATCTTCAGTACCTTAGTCTTGAGACCCCTTTGGATGCTTGAGCTTGTCCTTTCCCATTGCTGGTTCTGCAGGAGGATGCAGTGGATAAACCAGCAATAAATAAGTTTTGAACAATCCTTTTTTAGAAACTAAACTGTGCTGGAATGAAACCAGGAGCCCACCCATGTGTATTGGTGTTCCCCAAGCTCACAGAGACTGGTGGCAGCTGCCATATGAGCCTTCCCCATGCCTGGCCACTTCCCTCTTATGGTTTTGTACATCTCTGCACTTCACAGTGTAAGAGCAGCCCAGCCAGGTCAGTCCCTTCTGGCTTGGTACCATCATCTCTGCCAGTGACAAGTGCAAGAAGACTGGACAGAGCAGTGCAAGCTGCTGCTGATGTCTCCTTGGAGCTGCAGCTCAACTGGCAGGAACAGCTGTATCCATAATTGCTGCTTGAGAGCCTTTCGCTGTCTGAGAGTATAGAATCATGTAACCACGGGGTGGTTTGAGTTGGAAGGAGCCTTAAAACTCATCTCATTTCAACCCCCTGCTGTGGGCAGGGTCACCTTCCACTAGACCAGTTTGCTCCAAGCCTCATCCAGGCTGGCTTGGACACTCCCAGGTGCAGGACTGGATCTTGGAGTTGCCGAAAACTTTAGCGCCGGTACCGCAAATACAAAATGTCCCGGTGAGCTCCCTGCTCCCACACCATTAAATGAAGCCTGTGCTTGAGTGCTTGGCCAGGTCAGGATTGAGCCTCTGTTGGTGTTGTAATGCTCCAGTACCTGCTGGATCAGGCTGGGGGTGGCTTGGCCAAGTGCCCGGGGCCCTGGCCAGGGCTGCCGGCAGTGAAGGAAGTGGCATTAGCAGGATTCTTGCTAAGCTGGGCTTGACTGAAGCTATGCTCACCCACTTTTTTTTCATAGCTAGAATTACTCGTTGCAAACATTGATGCAGGAGTTGCAGATCCCACTGACAACATTTCAAATATTTCCTTCCGTGGTTTGAATGTCTTTGTTTTTATCCTGTGATCCTCTCCGAGACAGATTTCCAGTGCCGGCAGGGAGATTTCATCCTGCTTAAAGCTTGCAGGAGGGCCTCTCCCCCTGCAGTCCCCCTGCTGAGTGTCCCCAGCGTGCTCTGTCATGCCCTGCCAGCAGCTCCGGGTGCGGCTCTGCCGGGAGATTGACACCTCCCAAATGCCGGAGTGCATTGCTGGGATGACACCGGCGGCGCAGCCACCAGCTACCGAGAAGAGAGAGGCACGAGAGCCAAAATCTATATCGGGGCTACGTGCGAGATGTGTGGTCTCTCAGATATTTTGGGATTCAAAATGCCATGAGCTGCCACCCAAGTGACTGGGTCGATAAAATGAGGAAGATATTTTTTGTAAATCCTTAGCAAACACACCATCACTTGCTAATTGGTCACACACAGGAAGGAGATGTTGGGGTTTATTGTCAGTAACTCAGCTTGGGATATCAAGTTAATACCTAAAAAGACCCAAATTCAGACTACGTGCTCAGCTGTTCTTTTCTCACAAGTGCCTTTCCCCAGTGAAGTGGAGGATTTCCCTGATATGGTTTGAAAATGGTCACTGTTGTGAAGAGTGAATAAAACTAAAACAAACAACCAGGCTGTGATGTCTCCTGTTTGTGGTGGGGAAGTGAAATGAGCTTCACCCAAAGTTTTGACAGCATCTCTAATGAAGTGTGTAAAGTCTGTTATTCAGAGTTGATATATAACGCGTGGGCTTTGAATAAAACCAATAAAATCAAATTCCTCCTTTGTAATTTGTTTCTTTATTATTGTACATATGTGACAAAGCTGTTTAGTTTGAAGATAAATTTAAGATAAATAATATTTAGTTACTGGGAGGTCTTTGGTTTAGAATATTGATATTTATTTACATACTCTGAGGAAAAAAATCCCCATCAACTAATTCAGCTCAGAGAGCTACACTGTCTGGCTATGGCACAAAGCTGTGCTGGGGATGTTGAAAATCCTCACCAGCAAAGAGGCAAAAATACTCAGGAATGAGAAGGATGAAGCTTTGAAATGCTTTGTTTTATGGTCAGTGCTTGTTTAGCCATAATTTTAGTCATTTAGCCATAACATAGTAATTTCTTGGTAACTTCTGGGGCATCCCACAGACCTGTAAGTAAGTTGAGCATTGGTGTGAAATGTAAATAATAATATAAAAATGGGAAGGGATGCACAGTAACCATGAGCTGGAACTTCACAGCAAACTTGGACAGCAAGGATTTAGTGGTAGGCTCTGGTTTAAAGCCAGGAAACTCAGCCTAAGGCTCCTCTTGAGTGTAATTTGCTCTGCCGTGAGCAAAAGCAGCCAGTGTACAAGGTTTGGCCCTTTCCCAGATGGTGGCATGGCTGGAGCTGTGCTGCTCTGTGGAGATAGGACTCAAAAATGGGCTGCCCAAAAGGCAGATTCCTCTGCTGTGCTGGCTTCTCCCCCTGGGCAGCTCAGTCCCTGCTCCCCAAGAGCCCACGAAGGTGCACCCCAGGGCTGATGTTGCTGCTCCTGCAGTCACCTTTCCCTGTTTGCTTCCAGGTTCACATCACCAGCAGGTTAAATATTCCCCTGGAGTGCTAGGGGTTTTTGCTTTAAGGCTGATTGTGGCTTGAAATATTTGGATAATCCATCAGAAGCAGCCTTCTTGTTGGCAACTCCCCTGTGCTGAGACTGATGTCACTTACTGTGTCACCTCAGAATCACAGAATCACAGAATAATGAGGTTGGAAGAGACCTCTAAGATCATTGAGTCCAACCTATGCCCTAACACCTCAACTAGACTATAGCACCAAGAGCCATGTCCAGTCTTGTTTTAAACACATCCAGAGGTGGTGATTCTACCACCTCCCTGGGAAGAGCATTCCAGTACTTTATTATTCTTTCAGTGAAAATTTTTTCCTAACATCCAACCCCCACCAACCTTGACCATGCTGTATGGGAGGGAAACACTGTCCCTGGGAGACCCTCCAGTAGTGCTCTGTGGCACAGGAAATTAAAAAGCAAAAACTCAAGGCTGAGAGAGCAGAGCAGGAGAGATGCCTGCAGTGTGCTGTGTGTTGGGATCAGCTTGGCTCCTGCGAGGCTGTAGATCAGAACTTCACAGCACCAGCTCTGAAACAGGGCCAGAGAATAATCCTTTTCTTTCCCCATAGTGGGAGCTCAGCTCCAGTAAACTGCAAGAATCATATTGAAATGGGCAGTGGCATCAGACGTGCTATGGGGCTCTGGGAATGGGATTCCACAGCTCTGCAGGAACACATTAGAAAGCAAAAGTTTGTGAGTTATGGCTCAGTCTGGATGCAGCAGCATTCCTCCTGCTCTTCCTCCTCCTACTGGCTGCCCAGACTGGTGCTGGAGTGGCTGGAGAAGAGGTTTTCTGTTCATTAACCTCTCACCTTGGACAGTTTGGACATGAGAAGGCTGATGAGGACCTGTCCTCACCAGCCAGCTCTCCAGGCTGGAAGGATGGATTGATGTGGTTAATTTTAACATGTCCAGGACACATCCCTGGCTCCAGGATGGGGCTGGAGGGATCACAGCATCCCTTGGACATGTCTGGGCTGCTGTGCTGGTCATCACTGCTTCTTCAATGGCCTTGTCTGGAGCCTTGGGGTTCAGCAGAGTAAAGCCACAGGGTGGATCCCTTTGGAATTTTTGGCTGGTTTATGTGCACCAGATGCAAGGTCAGGGGTGCAGCATCCATGGATCTGGGTGATCAGCACAATTCCTGCCCAGCCCTGCTCCACCACTGTCTTTGTGCTGTCTTGTAACCTGCCAGGTCCTCAGCTCTGCTTTGTCTTTCCCTCCTCTAAGGGGCTTTTCAAACCTGCAAAAAGCAACTTCCAAAGCTTTGCACTTTCCACAGCTTCTTCTAGGTGTGTGCATTTCCTCTGGCCCTTTCAGCCCCAGGATAATGAGGGGATTGTCAATTAAATGAAGTTAATGAGTTCTTCTGCATGAGCTAGTTTCAATTCTTCACCACTGTTTGCTCCAAGAGACAAATATTTGTGGCTTGCTCAAAGTTCCACCTCAGGAAACATGTGTGTGTCCTGGAAGGAGTGCTCACAGAGTGTCCAGACTTGCAGCACGGAGCTGCTGACTAACCAGAGTAAATTGGCAATTGTTAATGCTCTTTCTCCTGAAGATCCAAGGCAAGGAGCAATCACGGATGCTACTGACATGTTTACAAAAAGCATGAAGATCTGTCACGGAGCTGGATTCTTTGGTGAGGAACTGGCAACTCATTTCCAAGTGAACTCTTCAAAGAGCCCAGGAATGGCTGCCAGAGTTTCTCTGGGCAGAGTCTGACAGTCCACATGGACTGCAGGGATGCTGGAGCCTTAGGAAAGGTCCCAGTGAGAGCAAAGGTCTGTGCCTGGGCTGCTACACTGCTTCCAGACACGGTGGAAAGAAGGGAGGGTGACCCCCTGAAGCTCAAAGGCACAGCCCCTCATGGGAGTGCTCAGCAGCTTTTGCTGTTAGCCAGCAGGATGGGGGGATGCTCTCCATCTCTCTGCTGGCTGCTCCCACCTTGGCATGGAGGCAGGCTGTTCCCCTGGGTGCCAGGAGGGATGATGCCCCTGTCCACACCGCATCACCATGGCTGATTTCCTCCTCCTGATTGGAGCAGGTGTGCCCAAACTGCTCAGCAATGCAAACCCAGTAAATTGAGAATAATCAGCCTGTACTAATGCCAGAATTTAATCTATCCAGGAATTTGCCCCAGCATTTGCCTGTGTGGTTTCTTCTAGAAATGACCTCCTAAGGTGGTGACAACAAACAAGCAAGTTCCACCGTCCCAGCTGTGAAAGAGTCACTTGGGAAAGGTGAGAAGCACCCAGCTGTTTCATGGAGCCGTTGTGGAAATGGCACATGGACCATCCAGATCCTTCCTGTCATGGACATGTTGTCTCCATTTTTCTTATTAGATCCTTACTTGGGGCTGTTGCAAGGTGTGCTCCCATGTGCTATGGCCTGGAGGGGGTGGATGGAGGGCATGGGGGTTTGGCCCCTGTGGGCACTTGGGGTGGCTGCCAGTTCACCATCCTCCCCTGTGCCACTGCCTGCACTGGCCCAGAGTCTGTATGAATTTATTTCAGCTTCAAATCCCCTCATCTCTTTGATACCATTGTTAAAAAGCAATTGTTTGCTCCTTTACTAGGCAGCCCTATCCCCCTTGTGGTTTTGGCTCAGCTGGCTTAAGCACCCTTTTAATACTCAATTTTCACATTGAAAAATCCCTCTTGGTCACACTCCCTGATTTCCTTGTCTTACAAAAGCCAGCTACTGTATGCAAACCTCTGAGCCTTAATTGTATATCCCAGTAATATATAGCCAGGCCTGGCTAATGTCAGGAAACCCAGTCACAAGCATCGGAGGCTTCCAAGAGCTCTGGGGGCAGGAGCAGGCTCCCTGCAGGGAGTGAGTGGCACGTGCCGGGCTCCAAGGGGCCAGTGGGCTGCAGGACGTGAGGACAGGTGGGCAGGACCCCCACCTGCCCTGGTGGTGACTGTGGCAGAGTGAGCTGGAAACGGTCCCTGTGGGCAGAGAGATGTTTGGGAGGTTGATGTGAAAGTGCTGGCTCAGTGTACGAGGTCTGGCAGCCTCAGGCAGCTGTCTGGGCTCATCTCCCCCTCTCTCCAGGTCACGGATCTCTCGTGCTGTTTACACCAGCGAGCTTCTGCTGAGGCTGTACACAAGTCCCATCCCCTGCTGAGAGAGCGGCTGCAGCTCCGTGCAGCCAGCTGCACCCTGGGCTGCTTCCCACCAGAGTCACCAGCAGGGCAAGGAGGGGACTCCCCCTCTGCTCTGCTCTCCTGACACCTCACCTGCAGCACTGTCACCAGCACTGTCACCAGCACTGTCACCAGCACAGGAAAGATGTGGGCCTGATGGAACAGCTCCAGAGGAGGCCAGGAAGGTGCTCAGAGGGATGGAACAGCTCTGCTCTGGAGACAGGCTGGCAGGGTTGGGGCTCTTCAGCCTGGAGAAGAGCAGGTCTGACAGCCCCATCCAGAGCCTAAAAGAGCTACAAAAGAGCTGGAGGGGGGCTTTGGACAAGGGTCTGAAGTGACAGGACAGGGAGGAAAGGCTTCACACTGGCAGATTTAGATTAGGTATTAGGGAGGAATTCTTCCTCCTGCAGGTGATGAGACACTGGCAGAGTTTTCCCAGAAAATTTGTGGCTGTCCCATTCTTGGAAGTGTTCAGTGCCGGGTGGGATGGGGCCCTGAGCAACCTGGTCTAGTGGGTGGCATCTCTGCCCATGGCAGAGGGTGAAATGAGATGGGCTTTAAGGTCCCTTCCAATCCAAACCATCCTGGGGTCCAAGGGTCTCAGAAGATGCTCCTCACTGCCTTTGCCCCATGTGTCTCACCTGTGGACTGCACTGCACACACCCACCTGGAGGGGACAGCCAAAGGATTCCAGACCCTCTGCATGCTCAAGCTCCTCAAGGACAGCAGGGGGATGAGTGTGGAGCTCTGCTGTGGTTAAGCCACACCAGAGATGGGGATCCAGGAGCCAGGTGAGGCTCTCCTGTACCCATGTGTCAGGGCCCACCTGGCCCAAGAGGGGCTGATGCTTGCATTAGCTTATGAGAAAAGGTGAAAATTAATAATTCCTGATTTTTTGTGAAGCCCATGGCTTGGCCATTGTATTCTTGCACAGTTTCTTTTTCCCTAAAGGAGTGTTTTTTTCTTTTTCTACTACAGCAGAGTAGACACAAAAAACCCAGAACCCTATAAAACACAGGTCATGTCTTATTCTTGGTCTGTGTGTATTTTTCTCTCCAGCACACCATCTCCTACTTTGTTTTCTGCTGACAACTCTGGAGGTTTATTTTTCAGCAAGGAGCTTATGTGGGCAATGAATGCTCAGCCAGAATTTCTGCCTGTAATTAATTGGCTGGGTAGCCCACCAGAAGTGGGATGTTTATGGGCACAGGGCTCTTATAATGTTCACTTCTGAGCCCTCATTCCTCTGGTTTGGATCGTAAACTTCACTTATCACCAGACTTTTATATGTTAATTATTCTGCGTCGCTGGGAGAAGGGAGGACATGCAGAAGTGCATGAAATAATAAATTATTTAGGCATGGGGGATTAGATGCTCCAGTTTGGGCTGACTGTCTATGAGAGAGAAAATTGAAGCATGACAAAGTGGGGAGAAATTTAAATCAGGGTAAGTGTGTGCTTGTTGGTGGAGCCTCACACTTTGAACTTGTGGAACCCAGTGCCAGGAGATGCCTTACCTGGGGACCATGAGGAAGAAAACCTGTAGGATAAGATTTGGCACCATTCCCCCCTGAGACACTTAAATGTTGAGGTGCTTTGAAAAAAATCCCACTCAGCACAAATCTGCAAGTTTAAGAGCCTAAATGCCTTTGAAAATCTGGGCCATGCAGGATTAGGTTTTGATGGAAGTCAGTGAGACTTAACACCTGAGGGACTGGGACCGCTGGGAAATTGCATCCTGGCTTTGGGTGGGAATGCCTAGAATGGCATTACTGCAGGAAAAAAATGCCAAACAGAAAAATTCTTCAGTGTCTCACAGTCCCTTCCTGTTCCAGGGATGCTGTAAATACCCTGCCAAGCCCTACCACGCTGCTGTTCTCCAGCTCCAGGGGCATTTGGTACTTGGCTTTGTGTCCTGACCTGAGGAGACAAGTGCCCTGAGCTACTTGCCACCCCAAGAGACAGCACCTCTTTGCCTAAAATTTGTTTAAAGTATGATAGAGCCATCTAAATGCATTTTGCTGAAGGTGCAGGAGGCTGTTTATGCCTCTGTGTGTATTGTTATTTATTAATTGAAGCCTAAATTAGCCCTCAACAGGTTAGCAGTATTTAATGCAGAGAGCTCAAACATGCAACACATTCTTGGCACGCTTCCCTTTATTAATTAAAAACCTCTTTAAAACACTCTGCCTTCCACCTTGGAGCAATAAATTTCCACCTTGAGGAAATAATTTCCTTGTTGTATTCCATACAGAGACGTTCTGTTAGCTGCAGTCCCTGTTTCAGTGTAGGCCCCACTCAGCCTTATTTCAAATTCAAAATAAACTTTCAAAAGGCCAGGTTTTTCTATTAAAAAAGGGGGAGAAGAAAATCTTAAAAAATCAACTTTTCTGCTTTTTAAAAATATATTTGGGATTAATTCTGATGTAGTTTACTGTTTGTGCAAACTGTGAGCCACAAAGCTCCTTCTTAGTGAGAGCTCACAGGACTCTGCAGCAGGTCCTGAAGCAGGCAAAGAATCCTTGGCAGCCCAAACGAGCTGAAGGTCCTGCACGGGAGGCACTGCCTGCTGCAGTTTTATGGCCCCCCTGCCACCCCAGCTCTGGGTGGCTGGTTTTCTTCATGTGTGCCCCAGCCCAAACTTGCCCAGTGTTGTGACACAACCTGGCAAAAATGTCACCTGATTTTGGGGCCTGAAGGGCTTTTGTTGCCTTGCCAGAGACCTTGGTGTGCAAGAAGGCAGGGAAGGTCTCTGCTGGCTCCTCCAGGAGTTCAAAGCAAACTCAGCAGGTTTGGAGGTGAGGGAGGATTGCAGACTCCTGTCCCTCATCCTGATCCATCCTGCATGGCAGGGAGGAGCAGCCAGGCACTCAGGGCAGCAGAGATGCTGCTCTAGCTCCAGTTTGTGCTCAGAACACGAGCAACCAACCCCATCTCACTGGAGCAGGTGGGCTGTGGGCAGTCAGCACTGTCTGCAGATGTCAGATGTTGTTTAGCAGGGAAAGATGGGAATGAACTGCTTTCAGTGGAGGAAAAATTTCCTTTTCTTTGCTTGCTCACTTTTATAATTATCCAGGCTGTAGATCCTGTACCCCTCCTTGGTATGTTCATCACAGGAGCAGCTGAGAGTGTTCTAATGGCACACAGACCTTAAAGTATCATAAAGGTGGAGGAAAGCTCCTGATTGGTATTGTTGTGCTTTGTCTGAGTTTAACTTCAAAGGGAAGTTTAAAAAGAAGCCCTTTTAGGTCATGGCAAGCCAAGAACCCTGTCCAGAATGGCTTGGGCTCTCTTTCTGTGAGCACTCACAGGAGGTCGTGCTCCTTCCCGTGCTCTCGCAGCCCAGTGAAGTGATGGATCCAAAATGCTGCTCTGGACTTGAAACACATTCTGCAGGAGAGCTCTGCACTACTTGATAAAGGGCTTTTGCAAAACTGACTTGAAATAAAAGCAGTAAAACTGTCCATGAAATGTAAATGATTAGAGCAACGTGACTCCCTCCTTCCCCCAATTCTCCTGCTTATTCTTGCTTTTAGCAAATATAATTTAAAAATAACCAGTTCAGGATGCTTTGGCGGAGAGTGTTCTTGCCTTTGGGCCAGAAAGTGCTAGACTGAGTGTGTCAGTGGTTTGGGTGCCACACAAGGGCAGGGGTCCCTGCAGAGCTGCAGGTCCTGCCTGCCTGGGGGGGCACTGGGGAGACCCCAGGCTGCTCCCTTGGGATGAGCATCCCCATGCCGTCAGCACCCAGGAGCTCTGCCCTGCCTGGCACATCTGCCTTCTCCAAAAGTGGACTGGGGATGGGGATCACAGACAGCCCCCTTTCCAGCCAGAAGCAGGTGTGAAGGTGTGGAGGGTTCTATGGGGTGACAGCCCCAAGTGTCACCTCCTTCTTGCTGACAGTGCTTCCTACCTATGCTTATTCTTTCTCACAGCCCAAAATCACTGAAGATTTCAGTGAGCTGCTGGATGACATCAAAAAGACATAGTGCCACTCTGATATCATCATTATGGATGGGTTTTGTTTCACCATCCCATTTATTGACCTGTATTTGCCCTTCCTAGATCTCCAGGATGACACACTGAACAGGAGTGGTGGAGCAGCTCTGACAAGAGAGACTCCAAGTCACAGAACAAGACACCCTTCAGAGGTAGCAAATTATTTTCTTGGAACAAATTGGTATTTTGAGTCTGTTTCCCAAGGGAAAATGTGTCTGTTCTCAGCACGAGCAGTGCTGAGAGTCTAGGAAGGCACCATCATATATCCCATGCTGGAAATAGTCTGGTTTGGTTCCCATCAGGAGGACCAATGTCATTTCCCAGCAGCACGTAGTGTCAGTGTGGGATCAAGGTTCATCCCAAATGTGATCAATTTCCTGCCGGAAAATTCACAGTTTTTCACTGTTCATTGTGCCTGACCCTGGCATGTGCTGGGATTCACAGGGCCCTGGGTCTCCCCTGAATGCAGAGCCCTGAGCAAGTCTCCATCCTCGTGGTCTGGCTCCCATGTCCCTCCCCTCAGCACCTGGGAGAGAGATGAGAGCTCATTCCAGGTGTATGGGGACAGTGGGGTTGGAGAATGTGCTTACCTTAAAGTTTGGGATTTGGGGAGGACTTCTTGCCTTCTTCTTACAGCACTGCTCCAGGCTGTTCTGGGCTTTCCCTGAGCAGTGGACTGCTCTGGATCTTGTGTGGGGAGCAGCTATCCCCAGGCAGCAAGTCTAAACCATGTAATGGGAAAAGCCTCCCACAAATCCCCCAAATGGAGACTGCTGAGTTTTACATATCTTGGGTTAACCTTAATGTGATTCAAGCCTATGATCACAGCTTGATACCCATTTGTTTAAAAAACCCACAGTCTGGCCTGGAGTCCAGAAACAATTCCCTGGATATAAAAAAAATTCCCTTTTACCCAAAACTCCAGGTGACTGTGGTTATTGTCAGGAGTCTCTGTGTTATTTCCTCCCTATCAGTTATCAGGACTGGGGCTTCTGCAAATGTTTTGTGTGCACATGGCACATGTTGTGAAACAACTCCTGGATTGCCCCCTTTGATCTTTTGGGAGAAAATTATTTTGAAAGCTATTAAAGAGAGTAAAGATATTAAAGAGTCAGGAGGCTCATCACTCAAAATTCTTGGGATGTCTCCCCTGCTCCTTGCTCTGCTGGGTGGATGGAGGGGTGCTTGCCAGGTTCTCCATGTACCTTGGATGTGGCCCTTCCCATTTTGCACAGCATTTGGGGATATTTTTACCATGCTCTTCTCTCCCTGCAGGTTGCAGCATCACTATTGTGAACATACTGGCATATTGGGAGAGACTGTGGAAGTCATGAAAGTAAAATCTTTGCCAGATCACGAGAGGATGAAAAGTTAAACTCCTTTTAGGCAGAACGTGATCCTTGGTGGTTGTCAGAGCTGCCTACAACTTGTGCTTCAAACCTTCACTGAAATAAGCCAGAATGATTGACAAATAAGCCTTTATGATTGAAAATAATTCTGGAAATATCTTCTCTTTTTCTGTGAGCTAAAGGGGTGGAAGTGCAGGCACCAGCTCTGGCCCTGTGCTGGGGGCAGCTGATGGAGGGAGGAACTGGAGCAGCTGCGGGCTGGGAATGGATCACAGCCCGGGTCCTTTTCCTGGAAACCTTGTGGCGAGGCTGGGAATGGAGCCCAGGCCTCCAGTGCTCTCCCTGCCAGCTCCCTCTTTCTAAGACCAGGCAGAGCAAGAGAGCTGCTCGGGGTCAGCACACCAGCCGCCCAGGAAAGGGGCTGTGGCACCCGGGGCACAGCAGCCTGCTCCGTGCCCCGACACTGATCAGCACCTCGGCACACTGCTGGCCCCGGCAGCTCTGTGCAAACACACCCACACAGCCCGGGGTCATGGAGCAGGCCTGCGAGCAGCAGGAGCTGTGCCAGGCCTGGCCGTGGTGGCTCGGGTGGCAGAGCTGATGTGCCACAGGCCATGAAGGCTGAGGGACCTGACCCCTCAGGCATGCTGCACTGGGATTAGCAGAGCAGGACTGGCTGCACAGCTGCACTTCACCCCAGCTCGGTGTCCTCGGCTATGGCAGGGACCAGGAAACGATGTGGGGTGACCAAAGGGAGCAGAGGCCTGGGGAATGTGCATTTGGGGGTTTGGCTCTCTTGGTGGGTGCTGGGGGCAGAGGGGTGTGTGCCTTGCAGCAGGGATGCTCCTCTGCTGCTGTGCTCCAGGCTCACACCCTCCATGGCCTGGCAGCACAAGCTGTGCCTCTCATGCCATTGCTGCTATAACATCAAGTGAGTTTTTTCTCAGTTTCTGTGACCATTCCTTGTGATTCTGCACAATCAGTGGGAGTTCAGCCTTGCCAAAGGAACACAGAATCCCAGAATGGTTTGGGTTGGAAGGAACCTTAAAGAACCTCTAGTTTCAGCCCTGCTGCCATGGACAGAGACACCTTCCACCTGACCAGGCTGCTCCAGGTCCTGTCCAACCTGCCAGGATTATGAATACTTCCAAGCTGGGACATCAACATTTTCTATGGGCAACCTGTGCCAGTGCCTCACCACCCTCACAGGGCAGAATTTCTAGAAAATATCCTCTTTTCCACTACATTATGGCTTCCAGCCATAAAATAAATGAGACCCCAACAAGAGCAGTCTCTAAGCAAAATTATTGATGCACCCCTACAGAGCAGAGCGGGTTGATCTTGCAGAGCTCTGCCTGCCACTGTTGAGGCTGTTCCTGCCTCTCACCAACCCCAGAGAGCTCGTCTGCATTGCTCTCCTAAATCTGCCTTTCCAATCCCATTTGTAGTGTTTGTGCCCCAAAGCCTTCCCCGAGCCAGCTGAGAGCTGAGAACAGGAGCTCCTTGTAAAAGGGTGAGGGAGAAACCAGTGACACAAGCTCCTGCTGAATTTGTTTTTCATGTTCTCATTTGTAATCATTTTGTGTTTTATGAGGGATACTTCCTAAGACTTTGCCAACATGATGGAAACATATGTGGTGCTCTTATTCATGATGTGACCCTTTTGGTGGAGAGAAGAGATGAAAATCTGCTTTTCTCTGACATCTCCACGGCATATGGTCCAGTGAGAAGGAAAATCAGTGGTGTGGGGTACCTGATCTTCCCCCAGCCATGCTGACTCTGTTCACTCCTCCAGAATCACAGCCCACATAACTCTGCATGTACAATCCCCAGGTGTTTTTTCTTGCCAATTATTTATTTAAACTTTTTCTCCTTCTCTTAAAATTTTCTTTTACTAAGGGTAGCCCAGCTCTGTGGCCTGAGGGTGACACTAAAAGTATTGTTTGGAATTTTCTCTGAATTGCAGGTTTGCTCCTGTGCTGGTTTCAAGGACAGAGCCAAGCTGAGGGCAGCAAACACTATCCCTAGAAATAATCATTCCAGCTTTCAGAGCTAATGATGCCAAGGTTAAAGGACCTTTGCTTATTTAAACTAGCAAATCCCTCTACAAAGGGTATGACTGAGTTATCAGCATCACTGGCTCTATTTGGGCCACACCACAGCTGTCACTGAACAGGGACAATTCCTGCAGCATTTGTGTTTGGGTGAGTGACAAGGGTCACCTTGAGCCCATGAGCCAGGACTGCTGCTGTCCCTGGGTGCCCAAAAGTGCAGGGCTGGCTCTCAGCAGCAGCACTGCACCTGCAGCAGCAGCACACTGCTTGGCACCCCCTGCTCAGGATGTGGCGTGTTGCTTATCCTGGTTTTCATTATTTTAGTGGTGAGAGAAAAGTTTTGTGTAGAGTAAAAAACAATCCTGAGCCTTCCTGAGTTTATAGGAAGGGCTCAGGTTGAAGGAATGGTGTGCAAGGGCAGGAGACTGCAGGACAGCAACCAGTGTGAAGGGACACCTGTCATAAAGGGTGTGGAGGTACATTTTTAACTGAAAATAAACTGTTAATGGCAGGAGACTGCAATGACAGTGGTGAGTAACTCGGGGTAAATACAGGGGCCAGGCATCACCTGAAAGATGGAGAGTGGCAAATTCCTCTAACTGACCATGGACTGAGAGAGCTGGGCTTGTTCAGCCCAGAGAAAAGAAGGCTCCAGGGAGACCTTAGATCCTCTTCCAGTGCCCAAAGGAGGGATGGAGAGAGACTGCTCACGAGGGCATGAAGTGACAGGACAAGAAGGAATGGCTTTAAGCTTGAGGAGAGTAGATTTAGATTAGATATTAGAAGGAAATTCTCTCCTGTGAAGGTGGAGAGGCACTAGCACAGGTTGCTCAGAGAAGTGCTGTGTTGGGATGCTGCTCAACTCCTTTGATCAGGCAGGCAGGGCAGTGAAAAGCAGCTCTCTGAACAATGTCTCTGGTCTTGGGGTGAGCCAGCAGTCTGGCTGGTGCCCCACAGACAGTGGGATGCTGCCCCTCAGCTGTGTCCTGGGACACTCTCTGGGCAGACAAACTAGAAATGGGGGTTCTCAGCAAGGAGACCCCCATTTATTAATGAGAGAAATTAATGTACTTGGTGAGTTGAAGTCTCCTGCAATCTGGGCTGGTGGAAATTAGGACCATGCCAAAAAAAAGTCAAGGATGCCTTCACCAGTGTGAACCAGACTTCATAAAATAGAAAGGAGAGGCCCCTTTTGTCAGGCGATGGCTTTTCCTCAGAAGCTAAATGATACATAATGTTTATATAGTGTTTTGCCTCTCCTAAATGCAGGCTAGACATTAATTGATTCCAGGTTTGCTCTGTGAAGTAGGTCAGCCCTTTCCATTTTCAGATAAAGGAGTGGTGGGATCTCTGAGAGGTGCAGGGGGTCAGCGCCGGCGCCGGGGCACCTACACGGATGGCTGCCCTCCCCGTGGGACCACGCTGCCACCCCAAATGTACACCACCTCTGATGTATGGGGAGCTCAGCTGGGACTTTGTAAACCCAGCTACATTAAGCCCGGTTCAAATGAAATCTGTTTATGTCTCCATTGCTCGCCACTGGTCAAAGCAGGACTTAACCAACCTAACGCTGTTTGTGTTCAAAGCCTCTTAAACCCTTGCTCTGACTGTCTTGAAGTGAGATACAAAGTACTTGCTGGGACCTGGCTGGAGGCCAGGGAACTGTTTCAGGCTCCCCTCTCTCTTCTGCTCATGGGGCAGTTTAGAAAAAGCATCGCACATTTCAAACAGTGATGGAAAAAAATAATTTTAATTCACTTCTGTTTACATAATGTTGGAAGCTTGGGAGGGTTTGGGCAGACAATTATTAATGGTTTAAATTGGCGTGGTAAAAATATTGCCTTGGTCTGGGAACATGAGCTGGCTGCCCAGGCCCTGGTGCTGGGTCAGCCAAGCGCTGGCTGCAGGACTCAGGAGCAAGGAGCCAATGGCTGGGTGGGTCCCACTGCTCTGCTCCCTTTGGCATCTTGGAAAGAGCCCATTCTGCCCATTCTGCTGAGGCTGAATGCAAAAACCCGAAGCCTGGATCTGGGGAAACACCCTGCTCTCCCCAGTCACCTCCATTTCTGGACGCCCAGCCTGCAGGTGTCAGTGATCAGATCAGAGGGACCCAGGGCATGCCCGCCCTGGGAGCACCACTCCTTCCCTGCAGTCTCAAAGCTTAACTGCTGACAGGATTTGGTCCAGCCTTTTGGGAGCATGGCCCTTTATTTTTGGTTTGTACCTTGTGTGAATCAGCTCCAAAGCAGGTGGAGCCATCCCAAATGTGCAGCGTGGGAGGGAGGGGGTAATTGGGTCCTGTGTAAAGTGCCCTGAGCTCTCCAGGAGCCAGAGGAGGAGGGGATGGGCAGGCACTGTCCCACCTGCAGCGTGAGCCTGGCCTGTGTGTTCCATCCTCACATCCACCCCTCAGAAGACTCAGACACAATTTTACTGGTCTATCGCTCAGCAGGACCTGGCACCTGTAAAACTGCTCTTAATTACTTCCCAAGCTACTCACCAGGGTGATGTTGGTTTTGTCCTATAACCCCATAGGACTCTGCCTGTTTAGTACAGAGCACTGCCCACCATAACTCTGTTGTCTTATTTATTGCTGTGTGATCACACACTGTGTGCATGTGTCCATGGCTGGATTTTGGACACCCCTGGGCTGCCCACAGAATCTGCCCACGCTGTTTTTGCTTTCCAGCCTGTGCCTACCACACTGCAGCACCTCCACACACAGAGCTGTGAGGCTCTAGCAGGTTTTTAAGTGTCTGCACAAGGGGTAACAGCATGAGAAGCACCTGTGAGCCTGGTTTGGAGGGTGACAAATTCCAGGTCCTCCCTCCTGGTGTGTCCAGCTCACACATGGACAGGAAGCAGGGATTGTCCCCTCTAGCCATGGCACTGACTGCCTCTGATCTGCTTTGCTCTGCTTTGACACCTCAGATTAAAACAAGGGCTGGAGTAGCTATGAAAATAGTAGAGAAAATGACAGTTGGGAAATAAATCCATGCCAGCATCAGCTCCTGCAGCATCTAGACACTGCTTTGAAGCTCTGCCCTCAAAATATTCCGTCCATGATCCCTGGGATTACCCTGCACCACGGCATCAGAGTGCCAGCATTACGAAATTCATAAGCACAAGCTTTATCTGCCTACTTTGCAAGTCATCCTTGCCCAGCAGACAACAGGACTGCTCAAAGGCATGTTGGTGTTGGAGGCTGCATCTCCTGCTGCTGCCACTTTGGCTTTGGTGAAACCATGCTGAGACTAATCTGAGCCCATTAACTGACTCTGACGCGTTCAAACCCCAAATCTGCAATGTGTGAAATATTGTATTCAAAAGAGAATAATTAATTTATGAGGATAAATTTGGAGGTTTTACATGCAGCCCAGTGACTGGTCTTCTCCAGAGGACTTCCTTGAGGGGTCATGACTTGTTTCTCCAGGGCTGCAGACCCTGGGCAGTGAGACACAGACAGAGAAGAGGTTCCCTCTGCAATCATTAATTGCAGTATGGTTTTTACCTGTACTGGGAGAAGGTGTTGGATGAAAGATCTGTGAATGACACATGGGCTGAGAAATGCTTCATAAGCTTAGTCATCACCTGGGTGAATCAGACAGGGAAAACAGCCTTTATTCTGCAAGATAACCACATCCCACAGAGATTTTCCACTTGAGAAGGGGCTCAAAGTTTGTTCCAAAATTGTGCTACTGAGTGGAGTCCAGCCTCACTCTGCACAAGAGGTAATCTTCAGAGGGATGCTGTGCTTGATATGACACTCATAGGTAGCATCATGCTCTGATACATGAAGTTGTGTTACCGGGAACCATCTCAAGAAATATTTTAGGGAAGGGTTTGAACTCAGTGGGAGCTCCCCTAGTTCAACAAGTGGAGAGTCCAGTTAAAAGAAGATTAGGAAAAGTCCTGAAAATGGGTTTTGTTATAAAAGGGATCAGTACCTGAATCCTGCCATTTGTGCTGCTCTTGCACACCCATGCACCAGAACTTGTTCCAGCTGATGAAGTTATCCTGGACTGAGCTAAGGTGGGAAGAGGATCAGTCCCCGCACTCTGAGACTATTTTAATTAAAATACTGACGGGTATGAAAGAGCATGTGGGGAAAATGGAGCTGGGGACAATGGTGAGAGGAGCAGCACAACAGCTCAGACCAGCACAGAAGCAACTTGAGTGAATGTTTCATGGCTTACCACCCTCAGCATGGGATGTGCTCCAGAGGCTTCTTTTCTGTCCAATTTTCCATTTTGCACTGGATCTGGGCACTTCTGAGCAGAGGCGTGTGGGTTTCTGCTGGCCTGGTGAGCTGCAGCTCTGCGTGGCACGCTCTCCCCTGGGATGTCCCCAGGCAGGCTGAGCCCGTGCCAGGTCCTGCCTCACCGTGAGGTTTCTGCCTGTGGGTGCAGGTTGGTGATCTGGATGGAGACTTTCTGGAGTCAGGTCCTCAGCCCCCAGGCTTAGATGCGACAAAGAAGAGATGGTAAATCAAAACATTTGGAAATCTGTTTCTTATTTACTGTACTGCCAAGCTGCTGTAAGGCTTGCTGGAATCACAATCCCAGAAAAGCAGAGTGGAAAGGATTTTCCTACTGATATTGTTGGCAGTGGGAAAGACCTCGCTGCCTGCTGTGGGCTGGGACAGGTGGGGATGGGATCAGGGATGGACTTTCTGTTTGCTTGTGAGGTAAGGTAAACATTGCAAACATTCCTTGTCTCCCCTCAGCCCTTCTCAAGAGGGGCATTTATTAAATATTGGGAAGAACTGAAGGCAGACTGGAATATTTGGGAAGGGATACTTAAAGACACGTTTTAGTGGTGATAAGGGGTAAACGTGTCAGATCATAGTGGCAGGAGAAAAGAAGTCAGATGCTCAGGCCACAGCAAGTTTTGTTGGATATTTTCATGCTCTCAGCATCACCTCAAAGGATCTCCCAGCACTACTCACCCATCAGGCATGGGGAGAGATGCCAAAGCGTGCAGAAGATGCCTTGTGAACCAGGGAGCTCTCCCCAGTGCACCAAGGCCCCACATCTTCCCTGTGCCCCCTCAAGTGCCTGCATCTCTCCTGGGAGTGTCAGACATCATCTCACACACGGCAACCAGGGTAAGCTGAGCAGGGAAAGTTTCCCAGAGCCTTTTGGGCTGTGATGCCAGGAGTCATTATTGCCTTGGCAGAGGCAGCCACAGTTGTTCAAACCTGCCCTCTACCCGTGAGTCAGAGTGGAAGTGCTGGAGTCATGGGATGGCTCCGAGCAAAGATGCAAAGTTGGGAGTTGCTTTCAGAGATTCTTATTTCCTTGAGGGAGTCTGAAAAAATATTAGTATAAAATGTTAGTATAGTAAAATATTAGAGGGAGCTAGAGGGAGTCCAGCAGCCACAGAGCCTGCCTGCAGCCTTTGAGGACAGCAGTGGGCTCTGCCAGCTGGGCTCAGGCAGCAGCACCAGAGCCTCCACTGCCTGCAGGGGATGGGATCATCTCTGGGGCCCCCAGCAGCAGCAGTGCCATGGGAAGCAGCCGTGCAGTTTGTGGGTGCCCATGGGTGGGCTGTGGCACCAGGGACGTGTCCTGTGGGCTGTTCAGGGCATGTTTTGCAGAGGCAGCATTCACTGGGCAGCCACCTTCCTGCCTGGAGCACAAAGGGACACAGCCCAGTGGGACAGAGCCCCAGGTCCTGTGGGAAGGTCTTGTGGAGAACCAAGCTCCCATGTGTGGGCTGCATTTGTGAGTGAGTCCTGCTTAGGAGGAGATGGCTCAGCAGGGTTTCCTGAGGAGAAATGGCTTTGGAATCTCAGAGGATCACTGGTGGTGAAAGCACCTCTGCTCAGGGGGTGCCAGTCCCCCTCTGGTCCATGGAATGGAGGAAGGAGCAGAGCCAAGGGGAAGTAAACCCTCAGCATCACCAGGTGGGAGAGAAGGAATGTGAGCTGCTTGCTCTCCCAGCATCATGTCCATGGCAGCTGGCTCCATCTGAGCATGGGGAGAGGCAGCAGAAAGGACTGGGGATGGAAGAAGTGTGGGATGGGTGCTGGTGGAGCTGGAGCTTTGCAAAGCTTCTGTGGGGAGAACTTGGCATGAGAACTGCTTCCAACATATGGAAACTGTGGTGGGATACAGTCAACCTGCCTCCACAGGATGGCTGAAGTGGTCAGAAGCTGGTGGTAGCAGGGATGTCCTGAGGTGGGTGTTGGACAATTCTGAAGGCAGGTGGGAATGGAAACCCCAGTGCTGAGCTCTCCCCAACCTTGGGGAGGTCCTGTCACCTCCAGACTCCAAGTTCATGGCTCAGAGCCATCTCTCGTTTAGTCCCAGTGAATTACTGAGCCCCAGGAAGCCAGCCTTACTGAGGCTTTTGTAGAAGTCAAGGGCTCAAATTGAGCAGGAGCTTGGGGAAACCGTTTCCCTTGTTAAAATAAATGTATTAGTTTAATACGTACCAGGAGAGGATAGGGAGTTCTCCTTGTTAAATATTTACCAGTCAGACCCTGCTGAGGACTTACTTGGAGCAATTCAGCTTTAGTGATTTCCTTCTATTGTGGTCTCAGTCTCCAGCATTGCTGGGAAATGCAGCAGGGCCAGGACAGCTGGTGACAGCCCTGAGCCCCGGGCAGAGGAGCTGCAGCTGGGGTGGCCACCCGCCCCTCTGGGGACACTGCGGCGCCTCAGCCTGTCCCCAGATCTGCCCTGGGACCTAATGGAGATGTGGACACCTGCCCGGAGAAACAGAGGGAGCAGCCCTGTTCCCAAAGGGGAGCAGAGCATGGGACAGACGCCCAACAACCAGGCAAAAGAAAATAAACATTAAGAAAAGGTGAGTGGGCACCAAAACGTTGCTCTGTGCCTTACCTGTCTGTCATTCCTGAGAGCATCCCGACACTCCAGACTCATTACAGTCCATTTTAACAAGGAGCATTGTTTCTTTGGAGGCTCATCATCTTGGGAATGGGAATAACTGTAAACAACACAAATTGTGAATTACCTTAATTTCCCTGAAATGTCCCTTCTGCTACCTGCAACAGCTCAAGATTTCCTGACACAGCTGTTTGATTTATCGGACCAATTTTATATTATTGTGATTTACATGTATATATATTAACCTGACACACATCTACATAAGCCCTTTGTCATTTACAAGTTTATATTCCAGCAATCTCTACATTTCCTAAAACTGGAAACACATTTTTGGTAATCAAGTTAATTTCAGATAATTTCTATTGTTGGTGGCTCCACATTGTTTTGTAACACTGTTGCTTGCCCTTAAACTCCCTAGAATAAAATGGGAAAATGAAGGCCATGAGGCATCTCTATAGAAATGCTCCTGCCTCGTTGGTTCCCTGCTCTCCTGAAGGCAGCAATTGCAGATTGTCAAGGATTCGTCGTTGTGTGTTTTTTAAAGAATGACTCGATTAATAATCGTAAGAGAAAACAGATGCGTGAGGTTTGCAACTAACTGTGGATATTCCAGGAGACATCAATTGTTGGAAGTAAACAACAGCCCCGATTCAACAAAGCTCTTAAGCAGACGCTTAACTTTGAGCATGCACTTAGCCAGGCTTCAGCGAGGTGTTAACATATGTTCTGCTATATAAGGAGGGACTTAAGTGCGTACTTACAGTTAAGCTTGTGCTTAAGTGCCTTGTTGAATTGGGGCCAACAATTCAGCTCTGCCTCTGTCTCCCTGACATTAACTGTGCCTGACATCCAGGAAATTCAAACAGGGGCTGCAGTAGTCACCTACCAGCAGAACTTTTCCCTTCAGAATGGGGCTGCATCTATTTTGCAGCACGGCCGAAGTGCTCTGGGTGGCAGGGTCAGGTCACCCCAAGCACCTCCATGCCCCCATCACTCTCCATCCCTTGGGATCCCCACAGCACCACCTGTAAAGAGACAAAAAACCCAATATATTTGTAGGTCTCTACGAAGGCTCAGCCTAGAAATTGCTTCTTTTTTACTGTTTTTTTTTTAATCAATAATTTTTTCCATAATGTTCTGCATGTTCATCAAAGATGTCTGCTTTCTTTGTGCTTATTTTTAAGTGGTTGGGGTTTTTGAAAGTCCTGAGTAAGAAGAATTGCACTGTGAAATAATTGTCAAGCTTTATGACTAAGAAGTTAATTTTTGCAATTTCTTGCCTTTGTAGTTTTTCTCCTGTTACATCCTCCATCTGCTGAGTTGTACATAGCAGGTGAATATGGATGAGAAAGGCCTCAGTGTCTCCACAGGTTACTGATGACCTCCTGGACCAGCCTGGATGCTCTGGATGCCCTTCCAATTTCCTTGAGACCCTTGGCTGTAGGGCCCCTTCCTTTCAGACCCAAATCACTGAGGATGAAGGTCTCTGCTCACTGCAATGACACTTTGAATCAGCATCACTGAAGAGCCCAAAACCCAGCTCACAGCTGTGCCTTGGGATCAGTTCATCATCACTTGCCAGATTTTATTTGCAGTAAACCAGATTTTCTGAAAACTGAACGGATCTTGTTTCATGAGCCAGGGAGAGCTCAGTGAAAGCAGCTCACAGAGTCGATACCTCCAGTTCCAAATCACACAAGGCAAATCCTGAACCGGACATCCCCAGAGGTTTCCTGATCTCCTGAGCTGAAGTTCTGCCGTTCTTGTGAACAAAGGGAACTTTTGAACTTGCTTCAATGGTGCCAGAGCTGCTTTCTCCCCAGGATTTTATTTATGGGTGGTTTTTAAACTGTGGGTGTAGCAGTTGCCTTTCCAGCTTTCTGTCTATCCTGTTTCTGTCCAAAAGTCACAGCTGGGGAACCATGCTCACTGCCAAAAAAAGGAGTTTGTTTTACCTGCCAAAGGCAGGTGTGAGGGACATGTACCCCTCAGTTAAAAGTGTCTCAGGGAGCGTCATCCATGTGCAACACCAAGTTTTCTTGAATAAAAAAAAATATAATATAGACCTCAAGGACCAGCTCTTCCCTGCTTATTTTCTTTTCAGATGGCAGCATCCAAGTTATTTCTGTCTTGGAAAATAAAAAAGTCTACCAGAGGAAAAGGAATGTGAGTTTGCAGCAGCGTTTGGTACCTGGAAGGCTCTGGGCTGGAGTGCACACTCCTGATTTATGGTGTACTTGTTAAAACCACTTGTTCTTGTCATAACAAAACAGATCGAAGTGGAGCTGGGTAGAAGGTCCCCTTCTAGCTGGCACTTCATCATGGCTTCTTACTCTGTCTTAGGTTCTGGGGGTTTACAGTTATATAAAACTTAATGAATCAGTATACTTTAGATTTCCTTCCTAATGCATATGGGTTCAATTAACTGCACTGTTTGCTTATTTAAGCGTTTTCATTAAATTGCTTTACTATATTTTCCCGCAATTGAAAGGGAACATGGTGGGGCTGATGCCATCTGCCACCACCAGTTTAGCAGAACCTTTTTCTTTGTTCAGGTCCATTCTTTTTTATTAGAAGAGACCCTCCTACCCCCGGTTCCCTGAGTGCCCCGCACTTACTGCATTCTCCCCTTCTGACTGCAGACTGATAAACAAAAACCTTGAGCAAGGGCCTTCATGTATGGTATTTTTAAGGGTCTCTTTTACAAGATGAGTTGAGTTTTGCCCCCCACCCCCTGCCTGCAGATCCCTTTTTTGCTCCAGCTTGTGAATAAAGGACTGTTGCTATTACAGTTGCTCTCAGCTCTTGCTGCCTGGCTCTGCAGGGTGGAGGATTGCTGTGGCCAAAACACCCAGCCAGGCTGCAGGCTCAGCCCAGGACAGCAAGAACAAGGCAGGAGAGGTTTTCTCCTCATTGTGAAGGAACAGCTGATCCTAGCATCTCACCAAACCTTCCTGAAGGTCCTTCTCGTGGCAGGGGATGGTGTCCCTGCCTTCACACACTGCTTGTTTTCTGGATCTGCTGCTCTTAGGCTTTACACACTGCTCTCCCCCTGCACAGAGGGGGTGTTTTATTACATTCCTCCTTGTTGTTTTGCTCCATCCTTTTGAGCTGCATCTTGCAGTGTAAGTGCTCATTGTGAGTGGCCCTGTGTGTCCTAAAGGGCTGGTGTCCCTCCAAACACCTCACGCTGCCCAGGGATGCCCTTCAGGGAGGGACAGTGCCTTCCCCTCTTTTACAAACTGAACTGAATAAACTCACCCACCTGACTGGGAGTGCAATCTGCACCCTGTTACACAAAGCAAGAGCTTTATACATATCACTAATAGAAAAAACTTCCTGGAGAATATAACAAAAGAAGGAAAAATATTCGTCCTAAAGGACTCTTGCCCAAGGGTTAGATTTGGAAATGCAGCTTTTGATATTGCATTGTTGATCTGCCATCTCTGGGTTAGGAAGCAGGGAAGGCACTCGTGCTCCTGGAGCAAGGGAATATTTTGCAATACAGTGTGAGGTGGAAAACGCCCCAGCATTTATCATTTTCTGTTCTCTGCTACAAGCATTTTATGTAAGAGAAGGTGCAAAGGCAATAAACAACTTGCCCTAAAGGCACACAATGAATCTGTGGCAAGGCCAGCAACAGAAAGGCTTTTAACCATTGGTTGCAAAGCCCTCATCCTGCCCAAAGCTGAAGGGAGCTGCTGTGTTTGTGGAGGGCCAGAGGATGCTGTGAGACCCTCACCCAGCCTGTGCCCCTTTCTGTAGAAAGATTTCAGTTTGTGAAGCAATGTACCAGACCAAACATCTCCAAGAATGACACAGACAGAGAAAGAAAGAAAGAAAGAAAGAAAGAAAGAAAGAAAGAAAGAAAGAAAGAAAGAAAGAAAGAAAGAAAGAAAGAAAAAAAAGAGGGAAAGGAAGGAAAAGAAAGAAAGGAAAAAAGAGAAAGAGAGAGAGAAAGAGAGAAAGAGAGAAAGAGAGAAAGAAAGAAAGAAAGAAAGAAAGAAAGAAAGAAAGAAAGAAAGAAAGAAAGAAAGAAAGCTTCAAACTTGTTTGTTTGCAGTAAAGTGAAATTAAGAAAAAAACAAAATGTGGAAAAACTGAATTTAAACTGAATGGAGAAGTCTTTCTCCCAGGTGGTAAGACTTTTTCTTTCTTTGCTTATTTCCAATAAGGTTTTCCGATTTCTGGTTTTTTTCAATGAAAAATGCAACCAAAGTAACAAAGAAGTTACAAAACACCTCTGAGTTGTAAAATTAACCTTGTAGGGGGAGTGGGGATTACCAGGAGAAACATCAGCTTGTACCCTTGAATGTATCCCAGGTCCCCCCCTGCTCAACAGCTCCTGGGCACGGGACCCCAACCACTGCTAACAGCCCCACGTAGAGCTGCTGGGATCTGCCAGAATCATGAGGAATCACCCCAAAAAACACCCAAACTGATGCAGAGTCTGGACTCTGGGAGACTTTTTGGGAGAGTGGTTTGACAGCCCTGCCAGGTCCAACCTCTCTCTCTGGTGCCCTTTCTTCTGTAAGTGAGGCATAAAATAAATTTAAGCTGCTGGCTGTGGTAAACATTCCCTCCAAACATGCCTGTTCTTGATGCCCCAAATGCAGATATTCAATTGTAGAAGAACGTGGAGAAAGAAAAAAAAAAAAAAGGAAAGAAAAAAAAAAAGAAAAAAATAAAAGAAATTAAAAGAAAAGAAAAGGATAGAGAGAAAACCCCCGACGCTTCCAAGACACTAAAAATAGACTCTGATCACTTACCAAATGGTAAAATGAAAATGATTTGCTTTGAATAGTCTCCAGAAAGGCTCAGATACAATGTCTTGTGGAGCAAAATTGAATCAGTTGAAAGTGCAGACGCCAGCTCAGCCTAATCCCTCCCAGCTGCTTTGCTTTCCTTTTTTTCCAACAAGCAGCCCCTAAAAGTCATCTCCCTAATCCTGCAAACTGAAATTCAATCTTGTATTTTTTTTTTAAAATCAAGTTTCAAGCCTGGGGCTTGCAGGGTGGGGGAAGAGGAGGAGGGAGGGCTTTGGGGTTGCCTCCTTCCCCTCGCCCTGACTGCAGTAAACACAGCCTTGAATTCAAGGAAAAGCTTTAGACTACAATTCACTTGGCTTGAGCCAAACACACAAATCTGATGCCTTTAAAGCCCCTCCAGCAGACGGTAGATAGCTTTGAGATGTTCACTAAATGGCTGTCTGGTTGCTGCCTTTTTTGTTGCTGATTGGGGGCCCAAGGAGACCTTGTCTCTGGGTTGTTTTTGGCTTTTTTTTCCTTCGGTTTTTTCTTTTTTTTTGGTGTCTGGTGTTATCAGTGACTTCGGGTTGGGCATTTACCTAATGCAAAGAGCAAGACAAACAATTTCTCACGGGGGCTGGTGATTGCAGCCAGCAGTGCATGTAGGAGCTCTGCTATCTCGGGGAATACTGAGAGGTATTTATGACACTTTCCCAAGAGTTTCCCGACTCCTGCCCTCCACTCCCCCAGTTCCTGCCACGTGTGCGGCTTGCAAGGACTCAGGAAAGCCTCCTGGGGCATCCCAGTCCTCAGCTCCCTCCATGGCACTTGGAAGCATAACTCCTTGTGCTTCCAAATCTGCTCTGTCAGTCGTTGCCACCTGATGGTTCACTGATCCCAAATATTTTTGGCAGCAAAGGGTACTGGTTTGATTTTGGAGAGTAAATGAGAATAAATAAAATAACAGCGAAACGTTCAAAACCAAATCCTACAGCTCAGCATCCTCATCATTCAAATTCCTGGGTCTGAACACTTCCAAACTCAGGGCTTCAGAGGTTTTCCCCCCTCAGCCATGCAGATTGGTCCTATGAGGCTTTTGTTTGAACCCAGGTCGGGGTCCAGAATCTGAGCAGGAAAAAAAAAAGAGTAAGAAGAAGACACCAATTTTACTGGACAGAAACTCCCCCACAATGGCTGCAGGCAGGTTTAAACTCACCTGGTCATAGAAAGATTCTGAGTGCCAAAGGAAAACAGGCAACAGAACTTGCAAGAGAGCTGAGCCTTTGATATGACTTCTCTTACCCTGACAGTATGATGACAAAAAACCCCACACAGTGAATCACACTTTTCACTGATGCAGAGATGATTATTTTGTCTGTTCCCAACATGCACTTTTCCTCCTTTTGTTGGCATAACGGCCCCGACCCCCCCAGCATGGCAGAAGCAAACTTCTACCTGTTCACAACTGTTATTTCTGCTCTGAGATTCGTGGGGTTGCATGACATTTACTCAGATGATATCCATCCTTGCTTTCTGTACCCCTGGGCCCATCTGTGTGATACAAGGCTGGGTCACTGGGAGTGCTGAAGTGATGTGGAACTGAATTACCTCTTGTCTAATGAAACAGAGTGCATTGGGCACCCAGATCAGATGGCCCCATGTGCTGGGTGATGGATTTTATGGTGTAAACTGATGGATAGTAGAGACAAACATACACAATTAAATGGGTAGAGGTACGCAGGTACATGGGAGATGGATAAATTAGAACAATTGGCATAATTATATAGATATACAGGGTCTGTGCAGAGGGTGGGTAATTTGATATTAATGCAGAAGATGTGATGGTGGAGGGAAAGCCTGTGCATGTGACATGGACGAGGTGGCCTAGCCAGGGGAAAGGGTGGTCTTGAGCAAGGCCTGCCTGGGTGGATGGAGAGATGGATGGAGGGATGGATGGATGGATGATGGATGGATGATGGATGGATGGATGAGCAGTGGAGCTGGGAATAAAGGGCTGATGAGCTGCATGGTGACCCCGTGGGATGAATATGGGAACAGAAGAGGGGCTGGCTGGATTTGCTATAAAACAGAAATTAAAATGTACAGGTAGGGGAAGGAAGGAAGGAAGGAAGGAAGGAAGGAAGGAAGGAAGGAAGGAAGGAAGGAAGGAAGGAAGGAAGGAAGGAAGGAAGGAAGGAAGGAAGGAAGGAAGGAAGGAAGGAAGGAAGGAAGGAAGGAAGGAAGGAAGGAAGGAAGGAAGGAAGGAAGGAAGGAAGGAAGGAAGGAAGGAAGGAAGGAAGGAAGGAAGGAAGGAAGGAAGGAAGGAAGGAAGGAAGGAAGGAAGGAAGGAAGGAAGGAAGGAAGGAAGGAAGGAAGGAAGGAAGGAAATTAATTTGACAGAGAAAACCAAACCGCATGGAATGGACTGCAGCACACCTGAGCCTGATGGCCATGTTAAAATGAGCAAATAGGTGTCTGTGTGTCAGGTATTGGTTTGTTTTATGGGTGTGGAACACATAAATATGGAACAAGAAACCTGGACTGGGTAGGTAAAGTAATTGCTGGATGGCTGGGAATTGGAATGGAGTAAATGTAATCTGGATAGATTGAAATATGGAAAGCAGGTATTGTAAGTCTGTCGCTGTACTAGGTAGCAAGGAAATAAGTACAGGGAGAGTAGAAAACAGGGAAACATAGGGAACAAATGGACACATGAACTGTTGCTGTGTCTGTTGACATGTTTAAGGATGTAAAGAGATGTTTGGCTACATAAATTCCAGTGACATGAACAGCAGTGGTGCTAACATATCTAACACAGGAAAATGGATGTAGCAAGGAAAAGGTGATCCACTGGAAGTACTAGGAATACATTGGGATTATTCTGAGGCTAGTTCAGCTGAGTAGAAATCAGATGGTGGGTGGATGAAGAGATGGATGTCTGAATTATCAGAGGAGCTCATATTAGCTAGAAATGTTGGCTCAATAAAGCTGTAGAGAACAAATTAATAAATTAAAGGCCAAGAGAGAAAGAGATTAGATTCAGAGTGACAAGTTAACAACAGACAGAATATGTGTTGTCTGGGTAAAGGAATAGAAAGATAGCTGGAAGAATGGAATAAACACATGGCAATAAAAATGTGCTGATAGGGTGAATGGGGCATTGATTATGGGGAATGTAGATAGAGGGAGGAACAGATAAAAGAAGAACAATAGCAGAGTTAATAGATGAGCAGAGAATAGAATAAGAGATGAGCAGCTCCCATAGAGAGGGTATCTGGTGATCGAGACTCCCTGCAAACACACAGACAGGGAACTGTGAAAAGGGGATGTACAAGACACAGGGGACTGGAGAAAGCATGGGATCAATGCACACAAAAAAAATATAAAGTGCACAGACAGGAGAGGGGAGTAGATATGAGAAAAAGCAAAAAAGCACTTTAGGAGGAGTGAGGTAAAATAGTAATGGAGTAAATATATTGCATATAAATTCACGCAGAATGAAGAGATTATGCTGAAAAAGAACAAGCTTGGAACAATTAGCAAGCTAACAGGTTGGACCAGCTATTGGGTAGATAAGGAGACAGAGGAGTATTCATGAACTGGGAGTGTTGAGAAATTAGCCTGATGGTACAAATTAGAAAGATGCTTAATGGAAGAGTAAATCCTGGACAGGATGATTGATGAAGAAGGATGTGGGTGCACATTCAGATGAGTGGGTACCAGGAAGCTCATCAGAGTGGGTACGAGTGAGCAGAGAAATGAATATGGATGGAACAAGGAGGGAGATGAAAATATATAGTTTGGGATGTACTATGGAAATCCAGAGAGATTAATTGAAATTTGCATCAGATTAATTAGGTAGGTAAGTAGTCACAGGCGCTACCTTAATGAGTATGTATAAAAGAAATAGAAAAAATATCATTAATCGTGGCAGTAGTTGCATTGATGTCTTGGGCATGACAGGCAAAATCAGAAGGGTGAATACATTAGTGCTGTAAGAAAGGATGAGAGTGATTAGTGTATGGGAGATAGATTAGGTGTGTGAGACATGAATGTATGCAAAACAGGCTAGGAGGTCAGGTAAATGAGAAAACATGGGGAAAATGGATTATTAACTGTTATGAAACTCACCTATGAACACCTACAGGGGTGTGTAGGAGGGAAAATTAGATGGACAGAAAGAGAACAGATCTGTTTGCACAAGAAATAAGCATAGAGAGATTACATGATCAAGGCTGACATGTGACTCCCAAATCAATCCTAAAACTAACACTAATTCTAAATTCTGACACAAATACAACTCTTAGCTTAATGCTTATTCTAACATAGCACTAATGCAAATCTAAAGCAAAAGTATTGAACACAGCACTAATCCAAACCCCTGACCTCACCTAAAACTGCATCCACTACCTAATCCTAGCACAAACTGAGATCTCCCACTGACCCTGATACCAATCCTATCCTACACCTAAGCCATGCTTCACCCAAACCCAGCTGCAAACCAAACATAATGCTAAAAGCTGAACCAACTACATCCTAACTTTAAACCAATCTCTATCTAATTCCAGCAAACCTTGACCCTAACTCTAAGCCATAAGCCTGAACCCTGTCTCTGACTGAATCTTAACCTTGCATCTTAGAGGAATGGGTGGAAATGTGTGATACATTTTTATTTAGCTGATACTAAACTGTGTTAAACCACAAGAAAGAAGATTAGGTAAATGTGTCAGGGCTGGAGTGGTCAGGTTTATGTATTCTAAAGTTATATGGTTTTGTTAGCAGTGGGGGAGCAGGGTTGGCTAAATGAGAGGATTCAAGGTGGAGATCAACGAGTGAAATATGTCCATCTGGAGGAGCTATTGCAGAGAGCTCAGAGGATGCATGAAGATAAATAATGTAATTCATAGTTACAATTTCAGATCAGAGATCAGATAGATGAAGATACATAGAACAGAGGGAGGTATGTAACCAGTGGTTAAATCAAATCCATCACATCCAAATCGTTATTGGTATGAGATAGACAGGTGAGGAACAGGACAGGTGTGTGGGGGAGAAAAGTAAAACTGATCAATAGACACAGCAGGGGGAGCCTTGGAATGAGAGGGTGTCTGTGGTGGCAGAGCTCGGGGTGTGTGGGGGTAGGACAAATAATGGGGTGGGTCCAGGTCAGGACAGCAGACAGGACCATGGACTGGCAGTTTCTGCATTTTCCAAACGATGACCCCTGCAAATGTGACCAGCAGAGGTGCCTGCCTCTGCCTGGTGAGGTTTAGCTCATGGTCTGTAGGTGGGTGGAGGGAGATTTGTGCAGGACATTCCAGCCCCAGACTCCACTTCTGAACCTACTTTGGGATGCTCCCCAAAGCTGCTGCCTTCTCCAGAGCAGGGAGGGGAGGCTGATGCCTGTGCACCCTGGGAGGGGGAAGCAGGCTGGCCCCCAATCTTCTCATCTGCTTTCCAGGTTTTTCATCAAAGGTTCAACACCTGTCCCTGTAAATGTTTAGAGAGTGGGGTCTTGCTTTGTGAGACCATAAGATTAAATTTGGGGTTTGACTTAAAACAGGGATGGTGAGAGCACAACACTCCAAAATGTTTTCTGCACCTTGCTTAACTTTATGCTTAAAGTTAAGCAACTTTAATCTGCTGGCTGTAACCATGGCTCCATGGTTACCCATGGACCACAGCCCCACTGCTCTGCAGCCAGTGACAGATCTCCAGCTGCTCTCCCTGAGATCAGGGCTTCACCTCATGCCTAGAAGCGTTTCACTGAGTAATTTCCTTGTGTGCTTAAGTACTTTCCTGAATTAGCTCTTAAAAGAGTGAACTCTCCTTCTAGACTTTCTGGGAAAAAAAGAAAAGAAGGGAGTGGACAGAGAATGGGAATTTTTGAGGGCGCCCAAATGCCAAGAGCCAGCCTTTGGAAGGGCTTTGGGTTCTCACAGTTTCACCCAGGCAGTTAATGGAGCCTCAGAAGGAGCCAGAGCAGAAACCTCTGTAGACACTGGTACTGGGTGCTTTCAAAGATCCCACTATGTACTTAGCTGTATCTTCAGACATCTAAATCCCTCTAAAAGTCTCACCCTTAGTGTCTAAATCCCAGGTGCCTAACTCACTTCTAGGAAAATCTCACACCAGGGCTTATTCAGTGAATCTTTTTTTTTCTTTTTTCATTTTTTTTTAATCTGGTCCTTACTCACATAGGGCTTTTGAAAATCCCACTGCTAATCTCCTATACCCAGGCATGTATCACTTTGAACCCTGTAATATAAATTACTTTGTGCTTCTGGGGGACAGCTACTACTTTGTCCCTGCTCATACCAGGTCAGATTTTTGGTTTTTGCATATTAACACATAGTTTTTCTGGGATTTTTTTCTGACGGGGGAGGTCTGAAGTTGCTCTGCAAGACTTGAATTAGCAACCCGGAGCGAGTGCTGCTTTACATGTTATTCCGGGGAGGAATGGCAGGCTGCCGTGGATGGCAGGGCTGCATCAGCAGAGGTGTCGGGAGGAGCTGCTTCTGGGCTGCTCATTTACATCGGCGGGGTTCGCCCCCGGGCACAAGCCTTCGCTCAGCTCCACTGATCTCCTGGGAAGATTTGGGAGCAAATTTGCTTGTCTCTAGCAGAGACTGAACATGGTTACCTGGCTTTCTGCAAGAAATGGTTGAGTGAAGAAGGGGGAAAAAATCAAATGCATATGTTCTTTCATTTTTCTTCTTTTTATTTCCTATGAGAATTTTTATTTGTTGGGAAGTTATTTGGTAAATAAAATTGTTGTGCGTACGCTTTCTTCATTAAAGAAATTGGAGTTGGGGATAAACAAATTATTTTTTCCTGTAAAAAGCCCCATCATTCTGCAGAAGAACAGGCTGGATGCCATTGAAACATTTTTTGATAGAAAATCTGCCTGCAGCCCTACTGCTTAATCAGTTTGGAACAGAGGGTAGCCCATGGCTTGTTAATAAGAGCAGCTTGTCCAAGCAGTTCACACAATGGTGAGCCACAGAGGAGGCTTGCTGCATAGCTGTGGATTTTATTTTGCAGCTCTGTTAATTAAAATATATTTTACTTTGAAGGAGGTTTTTACTGTTTTCTATGAGGCTGAGCAGAGAACTGTTCTCTTTCATAGATTAAAGGAGGGGTATGAAGTATTTTCTTAGAAGTAACAGCTCAGCTTTGTTTGATGGGCAAACTGAGCAAAAACACTGTGTAGTTTTGTGTTTTTGTTTGTTCTCAGTCTTTGTATACGGGCTGGTTTATAAGTTGGTATATTTGGCTGTTTTGATAACATCAAACTAAATATTTCACATGCAAGTTGCCAGACTGAAACAGAAAAGTCCCAGATTCTCATTTAATTGATAATTTTTACTTATACAAGCATATACTAAAATAATAAGGCCTGAAACTGTGCCACTGAAGTTAATGACAAACCCTTCATAGGTTTCATATAAAACCTGTATTTTTATTATCCCAGTTCCACTGACTTTTGTTGCAAGATTGCAGCAAAATGTTAGGGCATTTCTAGGTGCTATTTTTATTATACAAAGCCCCATTAAAATCAGTACTGAAGCATCCTATTAATTTAAATGGGACTTTGCTTAGTTTGCTGAGTTCCAAGCCACAGATATAGAGAAGTATGCAATTTAGAATTAAACTGACCACAGCTTTTTATTAGAAGACATTTAATCTTGAACGGTCTGAGGCATAAAGCATTTGTGAACCTCGTCTGGGCTGGTGCAACCAGAGCTCCACTGTGCAGCCACTCCTGGGCTGGTCTGGGACCTCTCGGGACCACGCAGCATTCCCAAGCAAACCCAGGCAAAGCTCTCCCCAGGCAGCTTTGCTTTGGAAATGCTAATAGGTAAGCCAGCACGCCCAGAACAAATGGAAAACTTGATTCCGGTATTTCTCTGGCTCCAAGGATCTGCTTGCCTTGACAAAGCCTGCAATGAGCAGGCAGAAGGCTGGGGACTCCGTGCAGCAGCCGCGGGAAGGCAGGGTCCCACCGGGATGGAGCCTCTCGGGATGGAAGCGGTGCAGCTCCAGCAGCTCCAGCTCGGGCTTCACGCACGGGAAACCACCGGGAGGAATGTGCAGGGCGAGGGACGGAAAACCATCGCCTCCGGTGTGTGGAAACACCCACCAGCCAGATGCCGGCAAGGGGAGTTCAAAAACCAGAGTGAGAAGGGTGGTGGCGAGCGGTATTTTATACTGCCCTCCCCCCGTGGGGACTGCGGGGAGTAATGAACCATTAAATGACAGCCTGCCTCGCTGCCCCCAGCGTGGGCACACACCTGGGCACCTCCAAAGGCAGGCTCAGGAAAATGTGCTTGGGCAAAGCAGCCCAAAGCCGCGCCTCAAACACTCCAAAACCCCCAATAATTCAAGCTCTAACCATTGTGGGGCAGACCCAAAGGCTGCTGGAAGCAGGGCATCCGTAAAAGTGCAGGGCGAAGGTGAAGGAGCTGCTTTCTGCTCGGTGTCTCCCTGGAATTTTCCTTTCCCTGAGCCATAAATGTGTCAAGATGCCCAAATGTCGCCCAGCAGCAGCAGATCAGCTTTCCGTGGGACAGTCCCAGGGCGGGGGGACACTGCTGAGGGACAGCAGGCTGTGTCCCTGGTCCCCCCTTTCCTGCACACAGCTTCGGGAGGGGCTGGGTGGTTCAGGGCTCCGACAACAACTGAAACCTGGGGCAGGCTTTGGCAAAACGCGAACGCCGCGCTCGGATTTCGGGCTAATGGTGCTACCTCCAGGAACAGGGGAAAACGAGCACCTAAAATCCTGGCTAAAATCCCAGCGGAGGGCTGGCAGATCCCTCCCGCCTGGAAAATGAGGGAAAATCAGTCCTTGTGCTGCTCTGGTGACACTGCCGTGGCTGTGGTGAGGGATGGAGCAGCCGGGGAGACTCGGAACAAAGCCCCTGCGCAGCCCCCAGCCCGGGACACAGAGAACTGCGATCCTCGGGGAGCGGGGCCATCCGCGGCCGCGCAAACAGCGCGCTTGGGCCGGGAAAGGGCCCCGGCGGTGGCTGCTCCTGCCGCCGGCTCCGGATATTTCATTGATTCCTTTTATCAGTTATGGCATTTGGGACAAAACTATTACTATTAATAGTAATCGCAATAGTTAATAAATAGTAGATAAATAGCAATTAAATCAGAGGGGTTTGTGCTTGCAAAAACTTAAAGGAGAGGGAAAATTAATCGAACAAACTTTAAAATTCGGAATGTCGGGGAATTTGGAGAAACAAGAGAAAAACGCACTTTAGGGAAACGGGACGAGCGGCTGCGGGAGAAGGAGCAGTGCCAGGGCTGCGACCACCGCGGGGGCTGCGGGGTGCGGGGTTAACTCTGGGGAGGAAAAACCCCACCACGCTGGGATTTGGAGTTAACTCTTTGGGGAGGAAAAACCCCACCACGCTGGGATTTGGAGTGAACTCTTTGGGGAGGAAAAACCCCAGCACGCTGGGATTTGGAGTTAGCTCTTTGGGGAGGAAAAACCCCAGCACGCTGGGATTTGGAGTTAGCTCTTTGGGGAGGAAAAACCCCAGCACGCTGGGATTTGGAGTGAACTCTTTGGGGAGGAAAAACCCCAGCACGCTGGGATTTGGAGTTAGCTCTTTGGGGAGGAAAAACCCCAGCACGCTGGGATTTGGAGTTAGCTCTTTGGGGAGGAAAAACCCCAGCACGCTGGGATTTGGAGTGAACTCTTTGGGGAGGAAAAACCCCAGCACGCTGGGATTTGGAGTTAGCTCTTTGGGGAGGAAAAACCCCAGCACGCTGGGATTTGGAGTTAGCTCTTTGGGGAGGAAAAACCCCAGCACGGGATTTGGAGGGACGCAGCGATGAGCGTCAAGGAGGGCTGGATCCCCAGCTCCGGCACACAGCCCTAACAGTCTGCCATAAAATTGGAGCTGGGGAAGGTTTCCTCTGCCAGGGGTGCCCCGGGGCTCCTTCCCTGTCGGGACGCTGGGGGGGACGCGGGGACACGGCGCAACTACCGGGGGAAACGCGGGGGGACATCCCCAAATTGTCACCACCGGGAGAGGGACAGCAAGCTGCTTTTCTTCTTGTTTAGTCGCTCTCTTAAACACAACCAGAAAAGAACATTAAAGGCATTTCTAGATTTCGTTTCGGTTTAGTTTGGTTTTTTTTAAAGTTTTCTTTTTTATTCCCATGCTCTTAATTTTGAAAAAAAAAAATCACAAAACATAACTTATAAAACAATATATATACTGCATCCTTATCCACAACAGCATAATTGAAACATCCAGCGTAACGTTTACCACAGGTGTGAAATACACTGGGAAAGAAGTACCGTGTGCATTTTATGTCTCTTTGTCATCTACAGGTAATAAGTATCGACAAAAATAAGCAACAAATATGCCTGCAATTAAACTTCATATGCCTTTTGTATGCGTATTAATAAAAATCATATTTATAATTTCCATGTTTTGTTTGTTGTTTTTATTTTTTTTCCAACAAGCACTTGTAAAAGTATCTATATTTACATAATAACACCTTAAGATAATAACACCTTAAGAAATTTTTTTTTGGTTCCTTGTTTTTCCTTCACATTTAGAAAAACAAGGAACGCTTTCAGCTTTGCTAAGAACCTTTCCGGACGCCGAGGCTCTCTGTTTCTTTAGCAGAGATGCAGTATCTGAAATCACTTCATAACAAACCATTTTTCGTCTTGTTTTCGAGACTTTATAAACGGGGGATGGTTTTCCGTTTTACTTTTCAAAGAGAAAAAACACCCCCTGCATTTAAATAAAGGTGAATGATAATTTCATTATCAGGATAAGACTTTGGATGGGGAAAAAGATGAACAGTTTTCGCATTGCTGAAGGGTTTCTGTGCTCTCTCACAACCGGGGATACTGCAGTCTTTTGGAAAGGATGAAGAGGTAGGAACCTTGAGCTGCTTAGTATCAGGAATGACTGGATTAGAGCTTCCAACTAAAGAAAAAAACATCAAGAATCATGCATTTTAAAAACAGTTTATTCAACGGCCAAGGACAATGATCCGGCACAATGCAACGGTAGATATAAATATAACCTTATATAAGTGGTTGACCCTTGTCATTATTATTTTAATAGTTTCATACCTAATATTTCAACCATTTTTCCCCCTGCAGATTCTACTCTGCGATTTGTTTTTTTTTTCCCTCCCCTCTTCCCCCAACCTTTTTTTTTTTTTTTTCCGAGTGTGATTCTGTTTCTCAGTGGTAAACATTAACCAAACTCTTCCCGTGCGACAAGCGGCCAAGAACCGTCCCACCAGCTCTCACCACCGAGGCGTCCCCTCCTGCCGCCCTCCCCGCGGGGCAGCGGCCGCCTTACCGGCTCCTGTGCAAGTTCAAGTAAACACATACAACCCGCATAATCCAGAGAAAAAAATTGCAACTCATCCATGTACCAGATTTCGGTGTCTCTTGCAAAAGTTTTCTGGTCCGTTTACGGTTTTAGACGGAGTTATATATTTTTTTTAATTTTTTAAAAAATATTTTTAAAGCGCTGTTTTGTTGGTTGCATCGTTGTTTTGCTTTTTTTTTTTCCTAGACAGTCGAAGTCCGCGGAGTTTTTGGGGCTTTTTTGGGGGAGCGGGGGGGGGGGAGGGTGTGTGCTTTATTTTATTTTTTTTCCCTCTCTCACTTGCTTGGGTTTTACTTTTAATCATCATCGGGTTTAATATTTTTTTTTTTCTTTTCCGTTAAACGTCGCTTTGCTTCTGCTTTGCTTTGTCGGCGGTGCTTTGTCGGAGGTGGTTTGTGTCAAGTCCGTCAACTGTTGTACTGACAGGCGTTTAAACTAGAGCCGGGGCTTTGCAAACTGCTGTAGCCGAAACTGGAGTGCTGCTTTGATTTCAGTCTGAGGCTGGCTAAGCTGGAGTTGCAAGTGTCCCGGTAGACGCTGTAGGGCGAGCCCGGCGGCCCGTAGGGACAGGCGGGCGAGGACATGGCCGAGTTGAGCGAGGAGCCGCTGATGTTGTTGATGTTGTTGAGGCCGGAGTTGGCCATGCCCGGCACGGCCGAGTGCCCCATACTGGAGGGCATGTTCATGGAGGGGATGCTGCTGGGCGCCGAGAACATGGACTGCGACGACAGGGGGCTCATGGAGTTGAAGAAGGTGAAGCTCTTGGTGGAGAGCGGCGCCGGGGTGAGGCTTTTGGTGGCCCAGTTGTTGTAGGGGTAGCCGGCGTACATGTCGTCGTAGGGCTGCATCAGCCCGCTGAACTGGGGCACGTAGCCGTTCTTGCACAGGTCCATCTGCTGGTTCCGCTCCCGCTTTCTCCACTTGGCTCGGCGGTTCTTGAACCAAACCTGCGTGGGGAGGGGGGAGCGACACGTCTGGGTGAGTGCGGGGCCGCAGCAGCCCCCCACCCCACCCCACCCCACCGCAGGGGCGCGCAGGGATCCCGCTGTCCCCGGCCCGGCCAGCTCCTCCGGGAGCCCCGAGCGGGCTCCGCGCCCCGCACCGCCCGTCCCCGCTCCGCGGGCTGCCTGCGCGCACGGCGGGCTCTGCGCGCATCCCTCCGCGCTCAGCGGGGTGCGCCTGCGGGATGCGCGCAGCCGCCCTGTGCCTGCGCGGGTCTCCGCGCCCCCGCCGCCCCTTCCCCGGAGCCAGACGGGGGGCGCGGACACGGCCCGCTCTGATTAGGGCCGGCTCGCCCCGGCTCTGCCGCGTTTCCGAACGCTAATGCTGTGTAATAAAAGCCCCCTGTTACAGATCATAAAAAAAGGGATTAGATTAGTATGTTTAGGTTAAAAAAAAAAAAAAAATCAATCCTCGCATTGCCCTCGGATAGATGCAGCCTCTGCCTTTATATCTAATGAGAATTTACTGCCCTAACCAGGAAACAGAGGAGAGGGGCTGGTCCCGATGTTTGATGCGAGAACGGTCCCAGTCTCTGATTATTTTTATACATAATAATATATATAAAATCATGTCTATCTATCTATCTATCTATCTATCTATCTATCTATCTATCTATCTATACATAGAGCCTTCGGAAAGCATTTGAATCCCCCCGATTGAAGCCGGGCAGCTTCAAAAATCTTTAAAAATTGGTTAAAAATCTGCATCCTGCTGCCGCTGCCTGCGCCCAGCCTGCGAGGCTCCCTTGCAGCATCCTCCGCACCGCAGGCCGGGTTTCTCCCAGCGAGCCGGGGCCCTGGAGCTCCCTGCGGACACCGGGGCCCCGGCCCCGCGCAGGCTGCGCTCCCTCCGGAGCCGGGGTGGGGGCGGGGGGCGGCTCCTGGGGCCTCCCCTCCCGGCGCAGAAATGGCACAACTATTATTAAATACCGGGCTCAAGGATGGAAACTCCGTGGGGGAACGGATGGCGGAGTCTATTTTAAAAAATAACAATAATAAAAAGAATCCTGTATAAATAGGAAACGAAAGCCAACATGTTCAAAACCTGTAATATACTCCTCGGAAGGTGCTTCCAGACAGGAATTTCCTGAAAATGAGGGTAATAGTTTTAATTATGGCTCCTAGACATTTTAAAGGAAGGCCCTCATAGCAAATTAAGGTTAGATTTGCAATCTGCCATCTCAAAACATCAAACCCAAACATCTCCACACAGAAGGAGAACGAAATTATGTTAATTGCAACTCATATTTTAGTTATATTTGTTCCCTGAAATATTCAACCAGTATTAATGCTCAGGCTTTGTTTTGTTTTAAACTCAATTAAGACAATGCTTTCAGACGCAATTGTTTCAGATGGGTGTTTACTTTTCAAATGTTTAAAGCAGAATCTCTGTAATCCGATTTGGTCACTCACGGTTTAATTGCCAAGTCAAAAACAAAAAAACGAAAAGCAAAAAAGAAAAAGTGGATTTTCCGTGCGGTGGGGCTCCGCTGCGCAGTTCCCGCTCCCTTCTGTGCTTAACCCACGGTCCCGCGGTGTGCGACCACTGCTGAAACCGCGCGGGGAAATGTCTCGGGTGGGAAAAAGCACTTGGGAGGTGGGCAAACAGGGACACAGAGACCGAGCCGCTTCGGCCCGCTCCTTCTTGGCCAGGATCTTTCACTCATAAATCTCTCTAAGGAACTGCCGAAGCACAACACACACACACGCATACATATATATGTGTGTATATATATATATATATATATGCGCATACATATACACATACAAATACACACATATAAGTTTCTCGCCGTGTGCACCAACATTACCCAACCCCTCGAGTATGGCTAAGAGGGGCTCATATATATATATATATACATATATATATATATATATATATATATATATATATATATATATATACACATATATATATATATATACATACATATATATATACACACATATACATACACACACATATATATAAATATATATATATACTGTATGTGTATATAGACACCATATATATAGATATATAAATATATGTATATGTGTGTGTGTATATATATATACAAATGTATATGTGTGTGTGTGTATATGTATATATATATATATATATATATAGTGGCATAGGCTCCGAGGCGTGTGAAAATGGAGCGCTCGGCGGTACAAGTCTGTGTCTCTCGGCCTCCACCAGCAGCCCGCGGCCGCGGGGGACGCGCGGCCGGGCGGGGCCGGCCCCGAGGCCGCGCGGTGCGGGCAGGATGGAGCTCGCCATCCCGCTGCCGCCATAGCGAGGGGCAGTGGCTTGTTGGGAGACGGCCGTGGCGATTACTGGGAATAACCAGAGCTAGGGGAAATTGCTGGGATGGGATTTTGCTCCATCCTTGCGACGCTCTCCCTGCAGTCCGGAGGGTTATCCCCCCACAGTCAGACCCTTCCCCACCCGGCCTTTCCTGCTCCCTGCACCGCTCGCCGCCCGCTTTTCGAACTGGTCCCCAGCGCAAGGCCGGCGGTCGCTGCCCGCTCCGGGCGGCATCTCTCCTTGTCCGAGAGCAGAATTTCTCCTCTCCGACCTGGATCCCAGTTTTGGTCACTAAAACCCAGCCCAGAGCAAGCCGTCGCAGCGCTGTCCCAGAAGGGGCAGCTCCCCCGAGCCCCCCACGCTCCGGCGGGGCTGCAGCCCCTCTTACCCGGACTCGGGGCTCGGTGAGGTTGGTCCAGACGGCGATCTCCTCCCGCATGCTCATGTCGGGGTAGCGGTTTCGCTGGAAGGTGGCCTCCAGCTCCTGCAGCTGCTGGCTGGTGAAGTGCGTCCGCTGCCGCCGCTGCTTCTTCTTCTTGGCCGGGTCGTCGGCGGCCCCGTCTTCGTTTTTCTGCTCGCCGCTACGCTCTTTTTCTGCGAGGGGTCGGGTTGGGGATGGTTGGTTTATTTGGTTTTGTTTCGTGGTTTTTTGCTTTAGTTTTTCCCCCAGTACAGGCACACAAAGGCAGACACCCCCGCCCCGCGCCCAGCGCTGCCCACCCCACTGGAGGCACGCGTGGGGACACCGGGGACACCTACTCGTGTCCCGCTGGGCCCTGCACCCAGAGAGTCCCCGCAGCCCATCCCGGCCTTTCCCGGCGCGGCTGGGGAAGGAGCAGGAGCCCTGCCGAGCCCAGGGCACCCGGGGATGCAGCAGGAGGGACCCCCAGAGCGGCCCCGATGGGTGACTGCATTCGCGGGGAGCGGGGTGCCTTTCTACGGCACCTTCTCGCTCCCTCCAAACCAAGGCGTGATCTTTGCTCTATTGTCTTTGTTGTGCTCGGCCGCGACAGGAAACTTTGGAAGGGCAAGGGTGGAAAACCCAGGAGCAATTAATAGCAAAAAGCCCCTCTCCGCTCCCCCACTTCATTCTCTTTTCATAATTATTTTATTCTTCATCTTTTAGGATTTTGGTATTTATTTTAACACAGGGCTGAGCGAAGCCCTTCGCAAAAATCATATCGGAAGAAGGAAAGAAAAAAGAAACCACCCAGGAGGGTTTTCTCGGCCGGGATTTGCGCGGGCTGGGAGCAGGAATTCTATACCGGCCCTGCGAGCCCCCTCTCCTATTTCGCAAGGGGCTCTCTGGCTCTCCCAGCCCGGTTTCGGCCCGCTTTGTCCCGGCTGGAGCGCTCGGAGAGGCTCTGAAGGCCCTGAACCGAAGCGCAGCCCGGCCGGGCCCGGCGGCGCGGGGAAGGGGCGGCCGGGCCGGGCAGGGCCGGGGGCCGCGGCCAAGCCCGGCCTCGGTCCTGCTGCTCCAGAAGGGAAAACCCGCCCCGAGTTTTCTCTTTTAGAGCTTTTTCTCTCCTCCTCTGAAGACTTGGGTTGTTTTTTTTTTTTAAAAAACCCCCCTTCGGAGGGTTTTCTCCCGCCGCCGGCGGGCCCGGGGGCATTTCTACAGCCCCGACCTCTGCGAGGTAAGCGGAGTCTAAAAATAATCGCGTGCTGAATCCTGAGCCCGGCAGGACTCGTCCTTGCAAAGTCACCCTTGGATCGCACCTTGCTGGGAGCCCTGCACAGGGCGAGGGCTGAGGGTGCTCAGTGGACCCCCAAAGGGGCCGATGGCCCTGGGGGTTTGCAGGGAATCCCAGGCCGCTCAGACAGACCCATCGCCCCGGGCCCCGGGTCCCAGACCGGCCGAGCCGCATGGCCCGGCGGCGGCGGCGAAACAGAAACAAAAATCACCCCCGCCAGAACAAATCGTGCCGCTTTCGGCCGCGAAGGGCTCGGATAAACCGGGCCCAGAGGGAGCGGGGGCGATCGGGAAGCGGCAGCGGTCCCGGCTTTAACTCTCCCGGTCCTCCCTAAAAATCCGGCCTCAGCGCAGGGCTGTGATAGAATTCCGAATCATGAGAAAAGGCATCTTTAATCGGTTTTTGTAACTAATTTTTTTCGCCCCATTAAAAAAATAAAATCTAAAGGTATTTTGCAGGTTCTCGGAGAAGAAAAGCAGGCAGCTCCTCAGCCCTCCGGCAGCACCGAGGTGTCACACACAGGGGTAGGGCAAAATGGAGCAAATCTCCCTCTCTAATCTCCAATAATCCCCTCTAATCTCAGAGTCCCTTCCAGACGCCGGTCTCTAACTTTGTTTGCGAATCAGGCCGGGAGGCACAACCCAAACCCTCTTTATCACCGAGTGCCACTTCGGGACCGACTCTTACAACTGCCACTCTCCAGGTTAAAATTCCCAAAAGCAACAATAGCTATTAGAAAACTAAAATGACATAAAACATAAACTCCCTCTGAAACAGTCTTGCTGGAGAAGGAATATCACACTCCTTCTTTAAGCTTTTGTTCCTCTCTTCTACCTTTCCCTTGCCATTCTAAAAACGTTGTTGTTTTAGTTAAATGCAATCTGAAGAGCACAGCGTTCCCTGTAGCCCTCGCACACGGTGGTCAGGGCATGGGGATCCTTCCCTTTTCCTGCGGGGAAAGCGCTCAGCCCCCACGCAAAACCTCTCCGCGGCCGCGCACATCCCCTCCGCGGCGGCCCGCGCTGCCTGCCTTGGCCCCACGCTGCCTCTCCGGCTCTGCCTGACCTTTCTTTCTTTTAAATTTTTTTTTTCGCTGACAGAGAGATTTTTTTCCATCTCTGCACCACCCGAGCTGGAAAATAAACCCGGGCAAAAGCTGACATTATTTCAGAAACATCCGGCAAAACCGCACTCCCCGAAGAGCCCCCCCTTCCTCCCGACCCCATCAATTAATAACGACAGTTTTTTTATTTAAAAATAAATAAAATAAATGAAAGAGAGCAGCTCTGGGATGGGACCACGGAGCCATGCGTCCCCCGGGCGCGCTGTCAGCGCCGGGCACGGTGGGGGAGGCAGCTCCAGGAGGGCCCCGGGGCCCCGCTCCGGTTCCCGGGGCTCGGCTGGGATGGAGCCGCCGCGATCACCGGCCGCCCTGCTCACCCCGGTCCCTCCAGCGCCTCCGGCTGCGCGGGGCGCAGGCTGAGCACCCCCGGCCGCCCCGCGCAGGAAGGCGCGGTGGGGAGGGGGAGGCAGCGCGGGGGGAGCGGGCCGGGCGCGGGGGGCGCGGGGAGGGGGAGGGTTACAGGGTTACCTGGCACCTCCGTGTCGGAGGATTCACTGGCTGAGTTGTCGATCGGGTCTCTGGGTTCCGAGGATCTTTGCAAATGGAAGCTGGAAGCCATGTCATGGGAGGGTTGGGGTCTCAAGCTCTCAGGCAGTCTCTCCAAATTCATTCCACCTTTAAAGGAATCCATGGCAGGGGCGCCGAGCTGCCTGGGGGAGTTTGCAGGTGTTTATTCCACACAGAAAGGAACAAGGAGCTTTTTTTTTTTTAAAGAAGAAAAAAAAATCAACAAAAACCAAAAGCAAATCCACTTATTACTAACAGTATTATTTTAAGGGTGTCGGAAGCAATCTGGGCAGTGCCTGCAAGGCGGCTGTCTCTGCTGGGGAGAGGCACGGCGCTCCGGCCGCATAGGCAGGGAAGTGGTAAAGATCCCTTAGAGAGAAAAGCGAGTTGCGAGTTGGACAGTTTAAAGCTAAAGAGATTAAAGTGACCTGCCCTAGAACAAATGCCTGTAGTTAAACGGGGCTCCTCCCCCTGAAGGTTAAAACCTCCCCGTCTCGCTCATGCATCACTCCATCTAGCGCTGGCCCAGCCCGGCCGCGCGGGACCTCACTCCGCACTCCCCGCCACCCGCGCCCCTTGCGCGCCCGCGGCCAGACCCGCGGGCCCCGCCGCCCCCGCCCGGCCCCCGCCGCCCGGCCGCGGCTCCTCCGGGAGCGCCTTCCCTCCTCCTCCTCTTCACCCGCCTCCTCCCCCAAACTCGGTGATGTATTTAAAAATTTTTCACAAACGAATGGGGAGGTGAACAATCCCCTGGGGACCCCCGCCCGCTCCCAGCACCCCGTCAGTTCGCCCCCCTCCCTGATCCCCCAGCAGCCGGCGGCGCGCAGGTTGCGCCCCCGCGCAGCACGGCAGCCCCACGGGTATCCCCACACCCCTCCAGGCTGGGCCCCACGACCCGCGGAATCTCCGCACCCGGCGTGGATGCGCACCCGCGCACTCCTCAGTGTATCTGCGCGGGGCTGAGCGACCCCACCGCACGTTTCAGTGCCAGGGGAAGATGTTCCTGGAGGGGTGCTGGGGCTGTGGGCTCTGTCGGAACTGGTTTTAACCTTTTTTAACATTATTTTCCAGGCTGCGGGGGTTATAAGAGCGCAGCCCGGGGAGCGGCGGCAGTGCCATCTCTCCCATCACATCATCTTTCAGCACATGATTAATAACAAATAATTTTCCTGCTGCAGCCGAACTCGCGGTGACCCTCGGGAGGGGTCTCTGCGACTGTGCCAGTCCGGGGGCCTGGGCAGCCGGCGGGGAGGGGGTGGGAGACCCCCACCCGTCCTCGGCAGACCCCCTCTCCTGTATCGGTGCACCCTGTCCCGAGCAGGGGCGTGTGGAGCAGGGCCCGTCCCCGGTGCGGCCCACGCAGGCCGGGATACGGCCCCGGCCCTCCTGGAAAACACCTCGGTGTCTTGGCGAGGTGGAAAAACCCACGGGGAAGGAAGGTGGGAACGGCGGGTACCGGGGGTGAGGGGAAAGGGGAGCAGGGAGACGGGAGGAGGACCCTGGCTCTGGCTGCCTGGGGAAAGGACCCTCTGTCCTCTCTCCTTCCTCGGCTCATTTTAACTGATCTATCCTGACATTCTATTTTGCTTTCAAATCAAGTAAAGATGTGGGAGAGAACTTTTGAACTGTTTTATGGAAAAGTGGAGGGAAGCAGTGTTCCAGCCGTGCAGGCTTTTCCCGACCTTGCCAAGGTGATGGAGTCGGGCCCGCCCCGCACCCCCGGCAGACCCCGCAAGGCCTGGGGAGCCCAAAGCTTCGAACCCCTTCAGCTCTGCTCTTTAGCACCGTTCAGGGGATGCTCATGTGGGCGCTGTCACGGTCAGCTCTCCCGAACTCTCTTTCTTTTTGTGGATTTTTTTTTTAGTGACATCTTGATGTCCTTCTGCCTGTTCGCCTCTCCCGGCTGAACTTCGCTCATGAGTCTGCAAACGACTGGGAGTTTCGAGCACCCGAGGTGAACCAGACAACCTCGGGGCAGTTTAAGATGGACGTGGTTTAAAAGGCAAATATTTACCAGGGTCTCTGAGCCTCAAGGGGCTCAGCTGATGCAGGAGGCACGGGAAGGATGGAGACCTCCTCCAGTGCGAGAAGCAAGAGGTGGGAGCGGCCTTTCTCCCAAGGAGGAGGGAGGTGAATACACTGCAAACGTGCACCGTGTCTGAGTCCCCTTTTTTCCCTTTATTTCTGGATGGGCCTGCGGGGGCTCCCCCGCCCTCGGCGGAAGGGGGACGGAGCCCAGCGGGCCGTGCTGGAGGGAGGCGTTGACCTTAAGGGTCTTTTTCAACCTTGATGGTTCTGTGACTCCACGACTCTGCCAACAGCCTGGCTCCGCTCCGGCTATTTTAAACCCACTGCTCACAGCAGCCTCCGAACCGGAGGCAGAATTTTTTCGTTCCTTTTAATTTTCCTTTTTTTTTAAACAAATAATGCGCCGAATTACGGTTTTTATTCTGTTCTATAAAATCTAGTTTTAAAATATTCGTTCTAGGTTCAATTCCTCCCGGCTGGGCGCAAAGACAGGCTCTGCCCGGGCACCAGAGCGATTCTGCCGAGGCGGCGACCGCGGTGACGCCGGGTCCGGCTGTCTTCCAGGCGATCGCAGCCCTCGGCTCCTCCTGGGCTGTCACCGGGGCAGACACCCCCCGATACTGCCCTTGAACGGAGAGTGACGGGCTGGCCCTGCGGAGCCGGAGCAGATCCCGGTTCTGCCCTGGCCGTGGCGTGGGCAGGCATTTGCTGCACACCTGAGACGGGCAGTGGGAGAATATATCTATATCATAGGTCTATCTAATCTAATATCCATCTAATCCATACCATGTATGTCTTCTCTGTGTGTCTCATACACCTTTCGTGGATTTGAGGGCATCCTCTCCCTCCGTGCTCCGCGCAGCGGGCACAGTCCCACAGCGCAGAACCAAACCCTCCCGGTTATTCCCACTGCTGCTCCCGACACTTATGTCACGACAGCAGAGCGCTCCTCCAGGGCGGTGACCCCCAGATCTGCGCGTTCTCCTCTTCCCTCCCCCCGAGCCGCTCTGCTCCGGGATGGCCAGGACATCTCCCCGGCAGCTCCTTGCACCGGGCGCTACGTCACAGCTCCATTCGCGTGACGTCATTCTTTGCCTCCCTGACTTCACGTCACCCCTTTCAGCCAGGCCACCACCCAAGGCAAACCTTGATGTCCCATTTGTGCCGGCTGCTCTTCCCAGGCCTTGGAAGCGGCCCAGCGGCCCCAGCGGCTGGGCAGGACGGGGCACCGGACTCGGGGCTCCTTCTCCCACCAGCTCGGGGGCTGAGGAGCTCGGGGAGGAGGAGGAGCCGCAGCAGCCCGGCCGCAGAGACCCCGCCGGGACATCCCTGGGGAGCCGCGACCCGCGTGGGCGTGGGAAGGGCCGGGAGAGGCGGAGGGAGGGCAGGGCCGGGGCGAGCGGGACCCGCGGAGCTGCGGCGGGGACGCGGGCGGCGGGACAGCTCCGCGTGGGAACGCTCCGCGTGGGGCGGCCGGAGAGCACCGCGCTCCCGGCACCCGGCTGGGGACTGCGTCAGGGATCTGTAAAACGCTGGAAACCCGCAAATAAAACCGCACCGCTTCCTCCTGCTATAAATAACCCCAGAACTAAGGATGGCGCTTAGAAAAAAATCAGCGCTGGCCACGCCAGTGGCAGCCCCGTGAAGAAGAGATGCGGGACTGTCCGAGAGCGGGACTCTTGCTGTCCCCGAGGGGACAGCGCCCTGTCACCCCCAGGTGTCTGGAGGGGGTCCCTGTTCTCGGAGAGGCGCTCCCATCCCCGGCTGGTTGCGGTGGTTGCAGCCAATGCCAAACCACCTGGGCCGTATATCAGGTAGTGAGGTTCAGTCTCTGCCAGCTTTTCCTTTTCAGATTTATTACCTTTGTATAGACTCAGATTCAGTCTATAAATTATTGGGAATTGTTACAAAAATGAAGACACGTCCTCCCAAGCACAGCTCTATCCGAGAAGAGAGGGAAGCCTTCTGAGAAGCAGAACTGCAGTGAGGCAAGAGAGGAGAGAGAAGCCTCCCCAAGGCAAACCCAACCAAATTCAGTTCAACCAAACCCAGCCAAACGCAGTCCAAACAACTCCAATTCAAACAAACTCAGTCCAACCAAACCCAATCCAGCTCAACCAAACTCAAGTTCACTCAGCCAAACCAAACCAAACCAAACCAAACCAAACCAAACCAAACCAAACCAAACCAAACCAAACCAAACCAAACCAAACCAAACCAAACCAAACCAAACCAAACCAAACCAAACCAAACCAAACCAGACCGCAACGAATGCGACCAGACCAAGCCAAGCCAAACCCAAACAATGCGATCCCAGCCAAACCAAGCCCAAACCAAGACCGCCAACCTCCCTCGGCGCCCCCTTTGCTGAACCCAGGAGACCGGACCTGCTGCAGGAAAACAACTTTTAATAACGGACCTCCAAAAAGCGCCACGGGGGCACGCTGTGCTGATGCGTGGCTCTGACCCACGGGCTGCCCACGCGTGTGGGAAGCAGCAGGGTCCGGCTCCAGCGTGCGCGGGACTGCGCGGTGCCCCGCGGAGCACGGAGCGCTCTGCGGGGGCGGGGGCTGTGCTTGCACTGTACCGTGGGGGTCGTGTCCGTCGGGGCAGTGTTCCAGGGGTGCCCTGCCTCAAAGCAGCATCACCCCAAACGAAAAGCATGACCCCTACGCACAAGGTGGAGATCCGCGTTTATCGCGCAGGGCCAGCTCTGCTCTTTGCGCGGCCGTGGCCCCGGCCTGAAGGGAAAGGGAAGCAAAACCAGCAAAACCCCAAATCGGCAAAGGAGCCCCAGAACCCCTGCCGGAGCTAGAGCCGGGTCCCCCACGGGCGGGGTGGAGTGGGAAGCAGAGAGGGGGAAGAAACCCAGCCCGAAGTGCGTGTTAAATCGCTCAGGAGGGGAAGGTGGAAAATTACGCTGGCTCCCGGCCGGCCTGTCCTCCTCTGCGCAGCCAGGACAGCAATTTTCCTAAGAAGTAGAGCAAAACGAAAACAGCCCCTTTTGGACGCGGAGCCGTCGTCCCTCCACATGTCGGCCAAGCCTCCGCCTTCCGCGGGAGCGCAGGGCCCCTCCGCGCCGCGGATGATCTGCGGGAGGGTTTCCAGCGCCGCTCGCGGCCCCCTGGCCTCGCACTGCCTCCCTGCCCCATCCCGCTCCCCTCGGTCCTGCCCCACCACCTCGGCTCTCCCCGCCACTGAAGCACGATGGGGGAAACACCCGAGGAGGTGTCCGCTCCTGGACACCTCCCGGGCACCTGGGGCAGCCGGGGCTGCCTCCCCCCGCCAGCCGCATCCCGCTCCGGGGCTCCCCCGGGCGCGGCGGCCAGCGGCAGCGCTTGAAAAAACTCGGGATGAAAAAGTTGAAGGCTTAATGTTTTCTGACAGATACAAATGATACCCCAAGGCTTTCTTGAAATGCAACGACTGACGGCTGGAGAAACGGTTTTTTTATCCGGGTTTCTGCAGCTGGAAGCAGCCAGGGGTGGAGTGGGATGGTGCTGGTTCACTTCGGCCGTCATTCTACCAGCACCCCGAAAATAAAACCGTTCCGTAGTTGTCCGACGTGGGACAACTTCTTTTAACCCCAAACCCCTGGCGGCACAGTCTCACCCTTGCCAGGAGCTGCCTTCCAGCCCTCCTCGCATCCTTCAGACCACAGGCACTGAACTCCGCTCCAAGAAAATATGAATTTGCTGCTAGCAGCGGTTTGGATTTGTCTCTGATAAACCTGATGTTAGTGGGAGAGTGTCAGTGCACTGCAACGACAGCGTCGGAGGATGGACATCTCAGGAATACGTTTTTTTTTTTTTTTTTTTTTCCCTAGGTGGGGGAAAAAGAGGGAAAAATCACAATATAGCCACACAATTCCCTCTCTGGGCAGAGCGAACATGCTTTTCTGATTAATTGACGGAGGAAGGAGCACCGGAGTTTGCTAGGAAGCCTGCTCATATTACTCTGTGCATCTTTAGATCCCGAAATGTGGCTCTTTTGTGGGCTCAAAAACATGCCTCTGAAACAGGATAATCAGAGGCCCGAGCACTCCGTTGGCATTTGTTGAAGATTCCTCTTCAGGAGAAAAAAGAGGCTACATTTAGAATGAACGACATTAGGTTTCCTTGTGGGTTTCTCCCACCTTGTTTTGGGCGAGCAACCCCTTAATTGCTCCAGCATTTGAATGGGGGAAACACATTTCCATTCAAGAGGACATTTCCTGGAGGACTGAAATATTCTAATAATGCGCTGGACTCTTTAATATACTTAGAACAGCAGCGAATCTCTGCAAGACCTACACATTTCCTGCCTTAAAATGCAAAATCAGAGAAATAATTAACCTTTGAGCACGTTCAGCTTATCTTCTATATTATTTTGTTTATTTTCCCTCCTTTTATACTTTTTTCCTTTTAAATTCTTCTCTTATTTTCTTTCCTTCTCCTCCTTGCCCCTCCCCATAATTTTTTTTTTTCCTCTCCTTCCAATTTTTTCTTCTGACTTCTTTTCTTATTTCCCCGCAAAGGGCTGCTCTCGCCCCGCTGCTCGGCAGCACCGCGCTGCTCCCGGCGCAGCTCCGCTCGTCTCCAGTGCCCCAGGAGCAAACACCGCCGAGATAAAGGCACGGGACACTTTTCTTTCCAGTTTCATTGTGGGAACGGCCCTATCTTAACGGGCACATCTCGGCAGAGATAGGAGCACACCGCCTTCCAGAGGGCTGTGCTAATCAGCGCGCCGGGTTAGATATAAAAGTTCAGGGCAAATAAAACGAATTAGTTTTATTAGCACGTTTAGGAGGCGGTCTAACGAAGGAATTCCTCTTTACTAGAGAATGTTTTCTCCTCCCCTTTTGTTATTTAGAAGCAATATATATCCGAGCGGTTCATCACGGGAGGGAAATAATGAATTGCTTCATTTGCGGTCATTTTCTGGGAGAAAAGCGCTCCCTTCTCCAAGCCCGATAAGAAGGAGATATTTATATAAATATAAATATAAATATATATATATATATTTGGAAAGACACATTTTCATAATAACACATGCATGAACAATGGAACGCACAGTAAAGGAGAGGAGGCAGAGCCACCAGGTTATTGTTCGGCACTGGGTTTCGGTAGGAAAAATCTGCCTCGGTCTCAGGCGCCTCTAACTCGGCTAAAACTTTCCCAGGGAAATGTGGCCACGGCTCCAGCGCGGGATTTCCAAGGACTTTGTTCTTATTTCAGGCAAATGACGGATTTTTTGGGAAGTTCTGCCAGTGAAGTAGACCTCAGGAAATATTCGGAAGTCAGTTTTTATATAGGCGGCTGGAGCTGGCGCAGGGAATAACCTGGAGAACATGGACTTTGGTTTGTTAAGTGGAAAATATATATATTTAAATTGTTATTTAAAAAAAGCAAACAATATCTAGGTGCTCAATTAAAGCGCTATGCATCATTTTATATTCAATTCGTGACTCGGACTTTGTCTGCAGCGTGACCGGCAAAATTTAGGGAAAGGGGACGAAATAATAGAAAATAATAGAGATAATAGAAAATTCGCTTAGTGACAAAGCTTTTAACGCGAGACTAAACCCGAAATCCCCGAAAGATAACATGGTGGGCATTCCTCACGTCCATTTAAGCAGGGTTAACACGCGGAGAAAAATAATTTCTCCCCCCCGTTACAGGACTTTGCTCTGCCACAGGAGCTGCGTGGAACCCGCGACACATGTACTTCCCAAAAATGGTGCCTATTTTTAAATTAAAATGAAAACAAAACCAAAACAACGCAAACCAAAAAGAGGAAAGCGCAGGGACTATTGGAATATTATTTTCCTGAAAAGTAAAATTCATCGACGGCCCAGGGTCTCTCCGCCCGCCCGCCCTGCGCATCCCCGGCAGCAGCAGCTCTTCACCGCGGCAGCGCGGCCCCGCGGAGGCACCGCGCAGCCCCGGGCCGCATCACCCACACCCCCGGCCCGCTCCGGGGAGCCCCAGCCCCGCCGGGGCCGCCCGAGGCTCCGGGCATCGCCGCAGCACCCGGCGCTGCCGCCACCGGCCTCCCCGCCCAGCGCACCGGGACGAGCCGCGGAGCGCCCCGGGCAGCAGCGCTGGGGCTGGAAACGTTACGGTGCGTTTGGAAAAAAAAATTAAATATATATATACATACATAAAAAAAATATAAAATGAGGTAACCCCTCTGGAATTGCCTTTCCCAGCGCATTTGTCAGAGCTGACGAAGCGCAGAGGCCCCGAAAGAATTTATGCACGGTATAAAGATGTCAAGGACTGCGCGGAGAGCGGAGCGGGCAGCGCGGGGCGGGAGGCGAGGCCGCGCTCGGGGGCGCTCCGCACGCCCCGGCCCGGCTTTGTCTCGCAGCCCGGAACGCTCCGCACCCGCGGCCGCGCCCCGCGGAGCCCCGCGGAGGCGAGCGGGGCCGGGCAGGAGGGCTCGGCGGGCCGGGGAGCGGATGCACGCGTGGGGCGGGCGGGCACGGGCCGGGCGGGAGGGCCGGGCGGGACACGCGTGGGGCGGGCCGGGAGGGCCGGGCGGGACACGCGTGGGGCGGGCCGGGCGCGGCGGGGAACTCACCGGGCGCTGCGCGGGGTGCCGGGCCCGGCGGGCGCTGTGCGCGCCCCGGCCGCCGCTCCAGGGTTTTCTTGGGAGATTTCCCCGTCTCCTCCTGACGTCAGCCCCGTCCCAGGGTGCCGCAGACGGGGGAGGGCCGGGGCCAGCGCCGCCCGCACCGGGAGACCGGCGGCGCCGGCCGCCCCGCACCTCCGTCCCGCCGAAGGCATCCCCGAGCCCGGCCCCCGCCCCGGCGGCTCCCGCCCGGCCGAGCCTCTCTCGGGGGGAGGCTTCGTGCTCCTGGCTACACGGCCCCTGCCCTCTTCATTTCCTCCCGGCTGGGGCTTTTGTCCGAGGGGACAGGTACAAGGAATGGTTTCTTTTTTTTTTACTTATTTTCCCACCCCCTGAAATGCTGCCTTGTTTCAGGACCGCAGTGTGGAACTGGGAGCACGGCGCTGAGCACCCGGGGAGGGCTGCGGGCAGCAGCCGGGGCTGCCCGGGCTGGAGGATGCAGGGCTCCAGGAGGTGCTTGCCTGGGTTATATCGGCACACGGAGCTCTCTGCTCATTCCCAGACCCTTGGTCTGCTTTAATTTTCCAGGGATGCTTCTGGAGTTCCAGACACTGCACTTCTCATACCTACCCCCTGGAAGTTTCCCTCTGGAGAAGAAAAACACAAAAGTCAGTCAGTGACCAAGCAAACACGGCAGCAGGGGTGTGCCTAGGGCTTTCCTAAGTGCAGCAGGTCACACACACATACACACACAGGCTATAACTGTAGCTGAAAACTAAGGACAACGAATATGGAATGGATCAGAAAGATAAATAGCATAAAATCAGGAACAGTCCAGTCCCACACTTGCCATTTGTTATAGAGAGAAGAAGTAAATGGGATTCACATGTCGAGCATTAGCTGGTTGTTAGTCTGTAAGATAATATTAACTTCAGTGCTTACTGGTTTACTCCAGTTTTCCAAAGGCAGTTCCAGGAGGCACCAGCCTGTAATTTAGGATGGCACATACTGTGTGAAAGAGGCTTTGGCACTGGGGCCTACCAGCACATCAAGGTGATATTAACATAATAAAACTTTTGGAGAGGGAGTAGGAGCTCATAAATTAATGCATTCTACTGTTTTAATGCTGGGAGCTAACAATGTGTTTCCTGTTCAGCTGATCATCTCCTCTGCAGCCTAACAGCTGTTTTAAAGGTGCTGTGAAACTGAAAAGAGGGAAGATGATTGTCTTTAAATCAATGTTTAATGATGTGTTATTAGGAGAAAAGTCTTCCTCCAGCAGATGTTTACATGTTGAGGACAGAGAGGATCTTCCCAGGCTGCCTGCCTGAGAAGCTGGGGACACACCCCGTGTCCTTCCAGTCTTGCAGATGGGCCAGCACTGGGGCACAGCTCACTCAGCACCAGGAGGGGCTGAAGAAATTCAGCCTAGAGGATCTCCAGCAGTCCCCTCCTACTGTACCCAGCCTGTGATTCTGATTCTGTGAAGGTTTTCAAGTAATTTCAGTCATGACCATGAGCAGGTGAATAAGGCAAATACTGAGAGCATCCTGCCCATGTGCAGCCTGGGTTGTGGCTGCCAGGATCCTTCCTCCATAAAGATTGAATATGGATGCTGGAATATCCCCCAGCCCAGGAGCCTCCTTCTGGAGGGACAAGCTCAGGGTGAACCCCCTTTTAGAGGGATCAAAAGACCTCTGGAGAGGCAAACAATTGGTCAGAGACCACCCAGCAGGGCGGTGGGGCTGGTTTGTGGCCTCTGGGCTGCAAGGGCACATCACATACAGATTCCACCCCTCCTGGTGTGGGAGACAGTCCTTGCTGAATGTGTGTTATAGGCTGGGAGCCTGACTGAGCTCCTCAGCCACACAGGCCAGTTGGACTGGGACATTTCTGAACACTAACAGCACTGACAGCAAGCTTCAAGTACTAGAGAAACAAGAGGAGCTTTGAGGCAAGATGTAGGAGTGAACTGAGATAAGGTGGAAATAGGAGCTCTGAGTATAAGCAGGTGCCTAAATAATTTTATTTCCTTCACACTTGATTCAGAGGTGGATTAATTAGTCTCAGTGTCTGCTTTTCTCAGCTTCCAGAATAAAAGATGGTCATTGCAAAGCTTCTCCCCCAGAGAAGACATTAGATGAATTGGGGGGTGTCAATAACACACCAGGGCCTGTGCCCAAAGGAGTGTCCAGAGCTGCAGGGGGCTGGCAGGGAAGGGCACCTCCCCACCAGGTGGCCTTCCCAATGCCAACCACACCAGCATCAAATCACCTCCAAGCCAAGCCAGTTTCCAAAAGTGTTGTTTCCACAGCCACGATGGTATTCTGTGTGATGGTGACACAGATTGTTCCTACATAAAGAGAAGGACCCTTTGCAATTTCTTTTTTAAACCATCACAAACATTCATTAAAAGAATGTCTCTCCATATTTCCAAATATAGTGAGGAAATTACTCTCCAAACTCACCCATTCCTTTATTTGCTGCCTTCCCTGTTAGTCCATCCTTGGAATAGTGTCTAAAAGGCCCCATTGCTTCTCTGGGAGAAACTGGGATGTTTGGAACATGACTGGATTGTAGCATGTCTAAGCTTCCCAGAAGAGGCAAACTGTAAAAGAATAAGCTTCTTTCTGTGCACACACATTTGTTTTGGAGCCAAATGGAAAGGAGAGCTCAGAAAAAGAAATGACAAATTGTTTGGAAAATATTGTCCTTCCCAAGACAGACCTAACCATATGGGGGGAAGGGAGTCAATAATGAAATTTTCCCTCTATATATGAGTCCAGCAGCCCTCCCATTCACTCCGCTGGGAGCTTGGTGTGAGTCAGGCCTGCAAGATCATCCATTCAGGGCAATGTTTCCAGAACTTCAGTCTCCTCCCTGCTTCACTCTTATTCCCCTCTGAAAGAAGTCTACATCTCAGATTTATGGGAAGAGCAGCGGGATGAGACCCAGTGCTGTCCCTGTTTCCCCCTAACCTCACCCACAGCCTGACATCGCTGGTGGAAAAGGCGTCCATCATGAAGGAAAAGCAGAGCAGCTCTGACACTTAAAAAGGTATCTGTGACTTTATGCAAGGAAAATTAAGTATGAGCACTGGGAGAAGTCCTTTTTCCAGCCCTGCCCAGTCTCCTGGTGTGATTCCAGCACGTTGTACGAGGTTTATGTGCTTGCAACCAGCTATGCTGACCTCTCGCCAGGACGTGGGCAGGTTAAGGCAGGAAAAGGTGTTGGATAAATAGAAGAAGCTATACGAGAGCAGAGTTTATTGGCATTTTGATCATGCTTATGAAAGGCTCTTGCAGCTGCACTGGATCAATAAAGCTAGACCCAAATCCTTTGTGGAAGGAATGAGGAAGGCCTCACTGCCTTGTGGTTAGATGGAAACAGAGAAAACACTTTTTGTGGCAAGGAAATCCCTTCACTCCTTTAAAATCACTGAATTTATCATCATTGCCACCTTTGAGTAATAAACACACGTGATATTAATGCATCCCAAACTACTAATAGTGACAGCTATGCCACAACAAAAATCCCAAACTGCAGCAATTGTGGGCGTCAGCAATTAGCAGCAGCCAGAGCCTTGGAAGATGTTGGGAAAGAAGTTTCTTTTGTGTGTGTGGTTGTGTTTATTCCCTGGTGACATGCTGCTAACAAGCTGCAAACCAAGGATCACCCACAACAAACAGAAACAAACAAACAAAGTTTTGTAGAGAGTGGTAATACTTAGCTTAATTCTCTTAAAAAATAATTATAGCTCAGTTTGTGACAACTGGAAAGGCCACATTTACTGCAATAAAACTTCTTGGTATTCCTCAGGATGACATTTGGAGATGTTTTCTTATACAATGTAGACGTTAATGGGAGTAGATCCCCATCAATGAAATATTGATGTATTTCTCATCTTTGCACTTGCAGGAGTTTTTGATTCTGCAGCTTGTGGTCAGTTGTTTACTTGCCAGTGAAACTGCAACCCATTTAATGATGCTCCAGAGATCTGTCACAGGACTGGCCACCAAAGAACAGAGTCTTGGGGATTTGGACAGTAGGGAAAAGTTATTTAAGGTCTAGACATTGATGCAAATATCTGTACTGCAGTCTGTTCCATTCATTATGGGTTTTGGGGAAGGTGATAAATGGTCCATATACCTTCAAATTAACCCAGATGCTTCCTGCGCTCTCGCAAGGTAGTTGTTACCTCTGACTCCAAATATTGTGTTGTGCTTGGTATTATTCACCTATGCTTTGACAGCACAGCAGTGTCTCAGCTCATTCACTGCCTGAATTCCACGCTGGATCTGAGTGTGCCCTGTATTAGACCCTGGCATCTGCTCAAACCAGCTTATTAGACCTTGTCAGGAAAAAAACCCAACCATATAGGTGTAATATAGATACTCAAACGTACCTTTAGTTGAGATTTGTTTAGCTTTGGTTGTAACAGGGACTGAGCTTGTACTCACAGTTAAATTTGTACTCCTGTAGAGATGCTGAGGGCAGAGATGTGCAGTACACATATCTGTCACTGGGTATGTATTTTATTCTTCCTTCTTCCCCAGAGATTGGCTTTGGGCCAAAGGGAGAGGAAGGAGAGGGGACTTTGGCCCAGCCAGTCTTGATTCCTGAAGTTAAATAGTGGAACAAGACTTAGAGCCAGGACCAAGTCATCCACTGCCCCATGGGACCTTCTCTGTCTTATACTATTATTGCTCTATCTATTAAGATTAATTACTTCCAAGGCCGTTCTAAAACTATTTAAGTGCCTGATGATCCATCTGAAACTCATCTCCAGTCTGTGCACAGGTCCCACACATTAATCTTTATAGGTGACCATGCTGGCTTGTGGTGGAAATGAGGTAAATGCACATTATTTGGCAGGAGCTACACATGGGATAGAACTCTCTGGCAGCAAACACAGGGCTTCATACAAATGAAAACTGATGGCTTAATATTTTGTTACATTTTCTCCCCCCAATAGTTATTGCCTCCTAATTGCAGGGGTGGATTGAACCGTAGAGCGTTCTCATTCTGGGAGAGGCTGCCCTGTGCTAGCCTTGAGCTCTCACCCAGGGAGCAGGGGCCGGGGGGATCCCCTGCTGTTCCCACTTCTTGCCCTGGCTGTGCTCAGCACCAGCACGTCCCACCCCAGTGTCTGCAGATGGGGTTAAACACAGGCTGGGGTCGCACTAGAGGCAGCATTTCTGAGGGAATTCACACTTTCTGTGTGGTTCCAGGGAGGCTGCAACCCACTCTGCACTAATTTCTAAACATGCATCTCATTATCCAGGAACCTACCATATGTAGCTGTATTTAGATGATTTTTATTTGCCAAACCTATCATCAAGGTCTCCTAAATTCAGTGAGCAAAAAGGAGAGAGGACTTCTAGAGGCAGCCTGAGAGTGTCCAGTGGAGCTGATGTGAAAAACCATCATTTTTTACATCTTCATGTGTTTTACAGCAGAACAAGGCACTGAGGTGAGGATGCTCAAGGTGGATTTGATAGTTGCACATGAAAAGACCTGTTGGATCTTGTTGCACCCAGAAGCTTTGCATCTCAGGAGCTTCCTCAAAGAAGTCTCCTGTGCACTCATGGTGCTACTCCTCATCCTGGCTGTCCCCATGCTCCAGAGAACACCATCCTGCCAAAGATCACAGAATCATGGAATCATAGAATGGTTTGGGTTGGAAGGAACTTAAAGCCCATCCGATTTCAAGTTTGGGTGCAAATATTTGCTGCTTAGAAAGCAGATGAATCATCCATGTCTGTAGGTTAAAAACACATTTAGTGTTTTTGCTCTCCTGAGGGGAACATTTACAGAAGAAGACTAACCTGGAGCTCTCCCAGGCTGACCACAGCATAATCACCAAAACTAGGTGTAAGGTTAAAATGAAACACCTGCATGGAAAATGTTTGCAGAAGAGAAATCCTTGTTTGCCTGGGAGCAAGAGAATTAAAGGCATTAATCCAGTTCAGTGAATTACTGTGAGATCTATGGGTGGGAAGTGCTAAGTATTGCAATTATTATTTACTATATATTAATATTTGTTATTCAGGAGGATTTGTGTGTGGAAGGAACTTGGAAGATCTGGTCTGGCTCTGTGTGTGCTGGAGCTCTCGAGGGATTTTTTTAGTGTCTACCACAATTATAGATGAGGACTGAATGAAACCTTGTGGTTTTGCTCTACAAAACATTAAATTCAGTAACTGCCCATGTTTTCAGGGAAAAAAAAAAAAACCAAAACTTTCAGAATGTATTTGAATGATATTTCAATGCTCTGGCTGGAGTGGAATATTTTAAAAAAAGAATCACATGTGGCTGTTGGGGAGAAGTATAGGCTTAGGTTCCTGGTCATAAAATCAAGCACTACAGATGAGGGTGTCAGGTATTTTAATTGCCTTGTTTCCCTCAACCTGCAGAGAAAATCCACCTGTGTGTTTGCAGAGGTGTTTTTGCCTCTGTGTTGCTCACAGTGGTTGGTATTTTGTGTGAAGGTGTACCTAGCTGCAGATTTTCTTGCTTCACATTTTTGGTACCTGCAAAAGAGAAAAGCAGAACACTTCCCTGTGGACTCGGGGAAGATGATTTTCATATTTTGAAACATGACACATCTTTCTGGGTGAACTGCAAAAATCGCCAAGAAACATTTAAGGTGTGTTTGTACAGTTGCTTACTGTACCTCTTCAGATTAGTGAGTACATTTAGATGTTTAGCTTTAAAAACCAGAGTTTATTCCTCTTCATTCTTAAGTAAACACTGGAAGTTCAGATCCTCCAGACCGGATAAGACCTCTGGTTCATCAGGGCTGGCGTTGTGCCTCTGGCAGTGACTCACATCTGATAGTGGGAGAAGCTGCTGTGAGCGCAGGCTGCAGTGGCATGGGGGATGAGGGATGGATAGGGGCTGGGATGCAGGGAGCAGCTGCATACTGCATCCTCCAATCCTGCCCCTCCTGGGCAGCAAGCCCTTTGGTTTCACATTGTTACATCTTCATTAGTTTTAAAACGGTATGAAATATTAGATATGCTTCTTCACAAGAGCAGCATTGTTTTAATCTACAGTGCCCGCAGAGCTGCTGCTGTCTTTTAGCCTTGGCTGTACCAACCCTGTGCCAGGAGAAACCTCCAGTTGTTTCTGTTCTTGCTCCCTGTGATGTGCTGGGGTCCTTGGTCATGGCTCACTCATGTGGAAATTGCTGGTGTTAAAGTCTGCAGGTGGGAAAAGCATTCCGCGGGTTCACTTCAGCGTTTCTAAGCGCTCCTCCCAGTGCCACGGTGTGTCTGAGCTCAGCTGCGGTTTGGTTTCTTTAAACTTCAACCCTTATGTGACATATAATAACTCTAAACTGCATTACAAGCCAAGATTACAAGGTACAACACGAGGTGAAACAGTATATGGGAAATAAGGATGCATGAAAGGTTTTGTACAAAGGAAGTAACCCACTGTACATAAACTGGGTAGTTGCTCAGGGCAAACCTTTGGGATTTGATGGATTATTATCACTGAGATCCAGTGTTAAAGAGTGTTTATTTATTATAGCTCCCTAGTCCTCCTCCTCCCACCATGTCCCAGCCTTGGGGCTCTAAAAACTCAGAAATCCCACTTCTCCCTGACTGCCTCATCACCGATGCTCAGCATCTGGGATCTGCATTTAATGCTGGAGCTCAGACCTGTGCTGCTCTCCTGATGTCCACTGTAAATAAACAGGAGAAACATGGTATGACTGAAGCTTTAGCACACCCGTCCTCATAAAACTTGTGTCTCTGCCCCTCATTCCCTGTCCCAGTTCTGTCACCCCACTGGCACCGCTGAGGCTGAGGCTGAGGCATTGCACCTGATGCTTTTCTCAAGAGCTATGAAAGGTGATATTGTTCTACTTCTGTCACTGAATGCTGCTGCTGAGCATTTCCAGCCCCCTAATTACAACTGTAGATGCAGTGAGTCAGATCTCAATGGATGTGTTTTCTGCACTGCCTTCCTCTTGTTTGGATGACTGACTCTTCCTCATTAAGGTCTGAATGGAAACCCTCCCATGAAAATGACCGGAAATCCTTTTTTCTGGACAGCTACAGATTTTGTGGAGTGCAAGACCTTCCTAGGTTTGACTGAAGGAGTAGTTTGATGCTGTCAGTCCAGAACAAATAAGGCAGAACAAGGAATTTTGCTGCAAATTTGCAATGCTTCCATTCCCTATTTTCCAGTACTTCATTTGGGTAATTTGTTTTACTTTTATAAATTTCATGTTATCAAACTGTAAACTGAAAATCAATGCAAAAGAAAACAGCTCCACTTTTAAATTTTTTTTTTTTTGAAAAGTGTAGGTTGTATTTGTTTTGGTTGGAATTTGGGAGAAGTGTCTGTGCCCTAGAGGCAAGAGGTGTGACCAGCAGAGCAGGGTGCATCCCTAATCCGCTGGCTGCAGTGACACTCCTGGCAGGGCTGGGAACTGGGAGCCTCTTTGTTTCTGACAAAAGGAGCATCACGTTCAAAGCACTTGATAAAATATTCCTCCTGTAGAGATGGAAAGGAAATAATCTTGGACGCCAGAGAAAAAAATTACATTATCCATTACGCCTGACAGCACATAGCCCAGGCTTTAGTCATGGGTAGTCATAACCATCTAAACTGCTGTGCTCCCATGTCTTCCCTTGAAGATTATTTAGCAACCTAACACATTTCATCATTGGGAAATATTTCCTGATATTCAGCCTAAACCCTTCCTTTCCTAATCTCATCCCATTACTCTTAATTATGCCATCTATACAACTGCAGATAATTTCTCTCCCTCCTTGATGTTTACAACCTCCAGATACTTTTAGGCTCCTATCATGTCCCTTTTGCTATCCTCCAGCTGGCTGAGATGTATTTGGCTCTGCTTTCCTCTTCTTATAGCCCACACTCTCTATCCCAGCTGCCTTGCCATGGTCCTCTGCTTTCCTCCAAACCTCCTTCCAGCCTCTACCCTGCCAGTGCCCTGCCATGAGTGACTGTGGTTGGAGTGCTCCTCACAGAGCTGGATCAGAAGAGCTGTCCTTGTGTCCTGCAGGACACACGGTGGTCCCCATGACCTGGCTGGGCTCTCATTGGTGCTCCTTTCCCATCTCCTGCATCTTCTTGGACCCAGCAATGTTTCTGACCTGCTTTGCCTTTCTTCTTCCAGAACTTTTCTCAGCTCCTTTCCATCCCAGGGAAAAGAGAGACAGGAGCTGTTTCTTCCCTGGGCAGCAGGACTTGCTGAGCTACTGCAGAGACGCCATCATGCTACTTCATTTTCTGGAGATTTTTCCACGCAGAGAAGTTCAACCCCAGTGGCTGTGTGCGAGATTAGTGGTGTGAGAAGCACTGCCCAACAGCTCTGCCCAGCCTCACTGCCCAGCAGCCCTGCCCAGCCTCACTGCCCAGCCCCACTGCCCAGCCTCACTGCCCAGCAGCCCTGCCCAGCCTCACTGCCCATCCTCACTGCCCAGCCCCACTGCCCAGCCTCACTGCCCAGCCTCACTGCCCAGCAGCCCTGCCCAGCCTCACTGCCCACCCTCACTGCTCAGCCTCACTGCCCAGCCTCACTGCTCAGCCTCACTGCCCAGCCTCACTGCCCAGCAGCCCTGCCCAGCCTCACTGCCCATCCTCACTGCCCAGCCCCACTGCCCAGCCTCACTGCCCAGCAGCCCTGCCCAGCCTCACTGCCCAGCCTCACTGCTCAGCCTCACTGCCCAGCAGCTCTGCCCAGCCTCACTGCTCAGCCTCACTGCCCAGCCTCACTGCCCAGCCTCACTGCCCAGCCTCACTGCCCAGCAGCTCTGCCCAGCCTCACTGCTCAGCCTCACTGCCCAGCCTCACTGCTCAGCCTCACTGCTCAGCCTCACTGCTCAGCCTCACTGCCCAGCAGCTCTGCCCAGCCTCACTGCTCAGCCTCACTGCCCAGCCCCACTGCCCAGCCCCACTGCCCATCCTCACTGCCCAGCAGCTCTGCCCAGCCTCACTGCCCAGCCTCACTGCCCAGCCTCACTGCCCAGCCTCACTGCTCAGCCTCACTGCCCAGCCTCACTGCCCAGCCTCACTGCCCAGCCCCACTGCCCATCCTCACTGCCCAGCAGCTCTGCCCAGCCCCACTGCCCAGCCTCACTGCCCAGCCCCACTGCCCAGCCCCACTGCCCAGCCTCACTGCCCAGCAGCTCTGCCCAGCCCCACTGCCCAGCCTCACTGCCCAGCCCCACTGCCCAGCCCCACTGCCCAGCCTCACTGCCCAGCCTCACTGCCCAGCAGCTCTGCCCAGCCTCACTGCCCAGCCTCACTGCCCAGCCCCACTGCCCAGCCTCACTGCCCAGCAGCTCTGCCCAGCCTCACTGCCCAGCCCCACTGCCCAGCCCCACTGCCCAGCCTCACTGCCCAGCCTCACTGCCCAGCCCCACTGCCCAGCCCCACTGCCCAGCCTCACTGCCCAGCAGCCCTGCCCCGCATCTTTCGGGATGCTGCGAGCTTCGTGTCCCGCTCTGCAGCGCTCGGCTCCCGTCGTCCACCGGCAGCCGTGAAACCCGAAACGCCTCCCCGCAGCCCAGGGCAGACTGTTAATTCCTGCCAGTGTAAATTCCCACTCGGAGCTGTTTCCTGACAGCGGGGCAGGGCGGGCCGGTGTGGGATGCCTGGCCGCTACAAATTGGAGCGCTGAGTGGCAGCTCTCGCAGGGATGCTGCTCCCTTCTCCTGACACGCTGGGCTGCCTCGGGCTGCAGGCTCCTGATCATCATGGCATGTTCCCCTCGGTGTCCCGCAGTTAATTATTTCTGTGTTGGGTTGCAGCTATCATCTTCCCCTGACCAGCAGTGCCTGCAGCAACGACAAAAGCAGGAGCAAGCAGGTGACTGGGAGCCCTGGGTGGTGGCAGTGGGGCAGCTGGCTCCATGCAAGCCCTTTCCCTCCAGGGTTGCTGTGCCAGTGCTGGACTGGAAGTCTCAGCAGTGGGATTTTTGCCTTCCTCCTTTTTCAGCGTGTGAGGAGGATCCAGGTGCACTTTATCAGTGACAGGAGAGACAAGCTAGAGCAGGCAGATGCCCAAGGGCAAGGTCACAGCTTGTGTAGCCTGTGGATGATGATCTCTGTCCTCCAGAAAGTGTCTCTGGAGGTCAGATTCTTGTGTCTTACATGAAGGCAGTGGGGAGCTGGGCTGGGAGGGGAGACTGAGCCCTGGCTCAGAGCTGCAGCAGCCAGGTCGCACTCAGAATCACCCTGGTCATGGTGGCAGGGCATGACCTTCCTCCTGAAGGCACAAACCCAGCAGGATCAGATCAGGTTGGAGCCCTCTGGTCCAATCAAATCAGCCTGGCAGGATTCAAACCACCACTTGCACGTGCTTAGTGATGGCTAATGCCTGTGGTCACTGTGCCAGAGAGGAGCTGCCTCAGGCAGAACCCATTCCTTCTGCCAGGACCTCCTCTTGTGGGGGTTTACAAACACATAGCTCCTTTGAAGTGCAGCAGCCAACATCCCCTCCATCAGAGCCGCCACCTCTGGTTTTGGTGGTGGTGACACTGCTCCTTGCATTTTACACCTGTGTGAGCCCCAGACAAGGAGTGCCCTGGGAAAGCCCCATGTCACAGCTTTCCATTGCTCACCCCTGCAGCGAGGGCAGGAGCTCCTGCAAGCCTGTTCATGCCAAAACACCCACCAGGGGCTGTACATCACCTGCTGTCACTGTCACACAGGGACAGGGCAGTGCCAGCACACCAGGCAGGCACAGCTCCAGGGGCTTGCTCCTGCAGGGTGTGGGAGAGGAGGCTCCCAGCATCTCACCCTCCTGTCACACAGAGAGCTGCTCTGTGAACTGTGGGCAGCAGAAGTGCTCAGCTCCACGGACACAGCTCAGCACACGCTGCCTGGTACTGCAGGCAGGGCTGCTGTCAGGCCAGAAAGCATTTCCCCTTCAAAATATGCTTTGAATAGCACGAAACTGGCACCTCCTTTAATGCTGAAGCTGGAGAGTTATACTGACAGTGTGAGTCACGCTGCCCTGTGCTTTGGGAAGGCCTTTGCCCATGTTATGCACACACAGGCAAACACAGGTGGGAAGGATGGCTGTCACGCTTTCCTTTGCCTGATTTCAGCAAATTAACATTATTAGGAATACAGACAAATTAATTGAGTGGTTTGGGAAGTGTAACTTTGTACATGTCTATCTGAATTTGCTGTAAGCCTGTGTATTTTAACAACCATTGTACTGTCACTTTTCTGTTTTTTTTTTTTTTTTTTTTTTTTTTTAATTTCAGCTTTACAGTTTGCAAATCAGCAGCTACTGACAGCTCTTAATTTTCTCTGTTTTATGTATCTGGACCTGACTAAATTTGAGACTTAATTTGTGCTTTTGTCTTTGTCAGAGAAATATTTCTATTTATTATTTGTAATTTTACTGACATCAGGCAGTTTTGTACAGAAATGATTCAATGTTGCATGTGTCCTATTTTTTTCCAAAGGTTTTTCTTAGCTGCATGTTTGTACAGCAGAATACTTTCTGCTGTTCTTCCTTGTACCTATTCTTTCAATGAATACTCTTTCACTGTGATCTGACAAGCTCATACTGCTCCAGTGCAACAACTTGCCCATACATATTGTGGTGTTGTATTAAAGAGCTCTCTCATTATTTCAGTGCAATGTGTATCTCCAGCATTTGTCAAGGCTTGTTTGATTCAAATGTGTTTGTCTTATCAGAGGGGAAAAAAACCAACCAACCGTTTAGAACTGTCAATGGGGACAATTAATAACGTTAAAAAAACAAAAAAGAAGAATAGCACTCCGTGAGGAATGCCTTGCTGTTATGGCACCAATGAGGAAGTTTAGAAAAAACTTGGAGCCAGTTTGGAAAGGAGCTCTGTGTTTGTTCCAGGCTGGCTGCAGGCCCCAAACAGGAAGAGTCATGTAAGAAGATGGGCAATGGCTGGAAGCACCAGGGATGTGGAAGCCCCTGGGTGTCCTCCCTTGGGGACCAGCACTGGCCCAGGCAGGACTAAGGTCACCTCTGTCCAAGCATGAGGATGGCTGAGAGGCGTGCACTTCTCCCTAGTGCCATTTCTGGATAATGGAATTATTTCCTGAAAGTCTGAGTTATTTGTCAGGAAAACTTAAAGTCCCAGTGAAAATCTCAAGTGGTATTAAAAAATCCTCAAGTGGCACCATTGGTGTGATTTCTTGGAAGTCCTACATTAATAATTTATTAGTTGTAGTATTCCTTATTGTAAGTTCACTTTTTTAGCCAAAAGTAGCTAAAAAGCTGAATTTCATGCTTGTTGACCATTTTGTTTTTCATGCTGACAGGTGGATCAGAGACAAGAATTTCAAGGCTTTTACCTACGAGGCTCAACTCCTTCCTACCTCTTGTACTAATTTTATACTGACACAGTCTCATCCCCAGCACAGATGCTGTAGAAATCAACAGGTGTCTGTTTTGCTCCAGAAAGCTTCCATGGAGCTCTGGTAAGCTGAGGAGGATGTGTCAATCTTCTAAGGGGGTTTTACACCTGCAAAGCCCCCAGATTCAGCTGCTCTCCAGGGTGAGTGTGTGGACTGTCACTTCTTGCCTTTTTTTTGCCTCAGGAGCCCATCAGTAAAATAGATGTCACAGTATCCTGTTTCAGAATGCTCTGTGGTAGCTGTTGTAGGTGTTGTTGGTAGCTGTCAAGAATAGTTCCAGGCATGTCTTATACTAGATTAATTTTGTTATCAAATAATAAAAGGATGCAGTTTTTATTTCTCAGGATATACTTTAATTTCTTATTGTTTTATTTGACCCCCTGCCATTGATCCAAATCTGAGCTGTCCAAGTGAACAGGACCAGTTCTCACATCAGAGGAATCAAATGTGTGTACATTGTAATCTATACAGCAGAAATTAAGTGAGATGACTTTGCCATTGGAAAAAAGGGAGTGTCCTTTGTTTAACACTTGCTTTGCTCTTCCTATCATGCAGTGCAAAACCAGGAGCTCCCCTTCCATGCGAATTCAAGGCTACTCAGTGTAACTCCTGGTGTTTTGAGTCTACCCTGAGGAACAAAAACCTGAACTTTGGCTTTTCCTCAAATATGAAGATTGATGAGAATGAAGACACATACTAGCCCAGATTTAGAAATTTTCATTGACTTGCAATCTCCTTTGGACTTTCAACCTGTAGGCTTCAGTGTAATTCCTCATTTGCAGGGCTTTGTGCTCTGTGGAGCTCACAGGGTCCCTCTGAAGACAACAAGTCCCTTTGTTTTCAAGGAAGAAAGTCCCCAAGAGGAAAAGGAAGATCAGCCTGTGAGTACTAGGTTTTCTAATTAATGAAAATGATTAAAGTATCTTGACCCAGATATTGCCAAACCATGGAGTATAAGCATGTGGATGGCTTCTTTTGAGCCTCTCTTTCTTTTCCTTCCTCGACCAGAAAAAATTCCTGGCAGTGGGATGCAGGGCTGTTTGTACTACTGATGTGGTGCTCTTCTACTCTTACTAAATGGACCAGAGCAATTCCCACTGCTCTCAGCCTGGATTGTTTTGCCAGCACTCCGTTCACTTGGAAAGCTTTGGCCTTATTGCACACACTCTTTTAAGTGGTTTTCAGTACTCTCCATAGAAAGAGGGGGAAAAGAATGATCCTGTGGAAATTTTGGAAAGAGCTGAAAATAACTTTGGTGTTCAGCTGACATTGAAGATATTCAAGGCTATGGTTTGCTGTTCTTTACTACAGCTCCAAGACAGTTGAACAAGGCAGAGATTGTCTAGGGTAGTTAGATTAGAGTCCTTGTTTCCAAGTGCACCTCCACATCCAGGTCCATCTTTTCATCTGTATTTTGCTATTGCTGTCAATGTGTGCAGAGACCTCTCTGAAAGCAACACCTGCTTATATTCCTTTTCTGCTATTTCATCCCATTAAATGCATTCTTTCCTGGAATGTTCCATGATGACATGATTCCAAACCTTGACACATGTGGATTTTACTGGGTTCTTTGCACATGTTCCTGGCAATGATCTGCAATCCCCAATTATGACTGTTAGTAGAGGTTCAGTACAACTGAACTCAAAACTTGAGCCCCAGAGCTGGTCTTTCTTCCTGGAACTGTGATTTCATGACATTTCATTTCAGTAGTAGGCATGGCTGCCAAGGGTTTGTCCTTCTCCAGGGTGAGGTTGGTCCCCATTCCCCCATGACCACCCCCTTGGTGGAGCCACTAGGTCCACAAGACTCAGCCTAAATTAAAACAAATGAAGCATGAGAAAAAATGGAGAATTCATTTTCCCTCAGAATTTTGGATATGACCTGGAAAAAAGGTGCCCCAGGGAGGCTGAGCATCTCTCTTGCAGTGAGGTGGCATTGCCTGGGGCACCTTGACTGGGTTCAGCTCCCACTCAGCAGCATTAGGTACCAGTGCTGGATTACCCAGCCCTCCCTTTTCATAACAAACCAGAACATTTTCCACTATGTGTGCTGCTGGGAGCATGGTGATGGTGACTATTGTATCAGAGCTTACTGAATTTTCAGGAGTTCTGAGTATTTGGGCTTATGCCCTAAGGAACATTTCCATCCCTATTGCTTCTTTTTGCTCCTGCAGTGGTTTTGCTGCATCCTTTTCCAGCTCAGGTCCCTGTTTCCCTTGGAAATAAGTTGCAATTACTCCTTACTTCCTCCTGAGTCTCCCTGTGTGAGCTTTGAATTTTATGGGAAACATGAGCTGCTGCCATAAAATCTCCATCTCCTTTGTCCCTGAATAGCATCATGCATGCAGCAAATTGCACATCCCAGGTTTGGGGTCTTTGATGCTCTAAGATGATTTGTGCCTCATCCTCACAGACATCTAGATCAGCTTCACCTTCCTTGGGAGGTTTGAATAGCTGAGGCTGTCAGGCTCTTGTGGAGGATGGCCCAGGTTTGGAAGGGGCTGTTCTCAAGTTCAACAGAGCCTCAGGCCAGGCTCTGCTTAGGAGGCTTAATTCCCTTTCCCACCAGACCATCTGATTACAAATAACCGTGACTGAATGTTGTATGTCGAAATCCATAATCCCCTGCAAATTGTTTAAAGTCTTGTCCATTGAACTGCAGACCTCTATCAGACAACAATTTATGGGATTCCATGTCTGGCAAATGCAAATATAATGTGTGCTGGGACATGTTTTGGTGTCAGATTCTCTATATTATTGGATAATATTATATAGTTCCAGGCTCATGTGAGTAATAACGCCAATTAAAATGTGATCTTTGCCAAAAAGTATAAATAAATCTGCCTTAGACAGCTCAAATATTTCCTTGTCAAGCTATTTTATTTTTTAAGACCCCATTTTTATTTTACAAGTTGCTCTTCTCAACATTAATCCATGAGCAGTGCATTGAACATCACGGGCTCTCCTTTCCTTTTCCTCTAAAAGGCAAATGGGAAATAACACTTCCATGTCCAAAAATTCTTGTGTTGGATGATGTGAATGAAAAATTGTAAAGTTCCACCATGTTGTGAAATAGATTTCCAATATTTTTTCTTTTGCTGAAGTTAACTTTTCTGTGTTGGGAAAGATGTCTAGTCTGGGAAAGACATCTGATCTGGGCAGAGGTTTGTGGTGCAGATACCCCCAAACCAGACCTACCCCTGCTAACAGCAAGCCAAAGGCAGCAAAACAGGCAGAGTGTTGCTGCTCCAAATGAGTTATCCTGGGCTCAGGGCTGCACTAACAGAACCATTGTGCTTTTGGTACCCAAGCAATGGGCTCTGGGCAGTGTGACAGGCTTTATAGAGGCACCAGCCTGCTCAGAGCAGACTCACATATCTCAAACAAAATACTTTTTTTTTTTTTTCCAGTGGAGACATGCTAACATGCTTAAAATACTGTTTGCAGCCATTAGGCTGTACTCACAATTAGTGCAGATCTTGGGGTTTGCTTGGAATGGAATTGTGCTAAGTACAAGGATTTATTGCCCACCTTACACTTGCTATGCTATGTTTTATTCTACCAGTAAATAATGAGGGCAACAGATTTTAATTGAAATTCTTATAGAAATTTGGTTCTTAACCTCTTACTGGATGGCTGGACTTGGAAGAACAACTTATTCCCTTGCACCTAAAAGGTGTTCAATAAATGAACTTTTCTAGTCATTTCAGCTGGAAGAGGCTGGCTTGCATGAGCATTGCCATGAGCTTCATTCTCATCTGGAGGAAAATGCAGCTAGAAGGTGAAACCAAAAAGGAAAAACATGGTCAAACACGCTGTAAGTATAAACCCGAGCAGTGCTGTAATAAGACTTAGACCAGCTCTGGTTCAATGTGGGAGAAACTGGCGTGGGTTAAAATGTGTGGTGTGGTGGTGAGGTTGTGCTTGGGGGGGAAATGAGAAATCCTGCAGGATCACATCTCTACAGGGGAGTCCCACCTCTGCTGGGTGGCACCACTTTCCTCTCTTTGATCCCCAAAACCATTCTGATCCTTCAGGACCTAGCTATGAGTTTTTTTGCCTTGCTGTGGACTCAAGCAATTCTTAGCCCTTCACTTGGGTTCCTGCTGGCTGGGGAGGGTATATTTTTAAATGGTGCTAGTGGAAATTTTGATTCAGGGCTTTCTGAAATCCCTGGAACTGAAAGCTTGAAGTTCAGGCTGTTGCGTGGTTTCCCTGGACACGTCTTCTTTTTTTTGCCTGGAAATTTCATACCAGTGGAATCAGGGGATTTTACATGTTCATCATCCAGGATTTCCAGCATCTGGTGCCTGGCTGGAGCAGTAGCTCTGCCTCACTGTCACTGAGAGGAACCCCAGGGCAGCCTGTGCCTCACCCCGAGCCTGCCAGGAGCTCCAGGGCACACAGCTCAGTGCAGGCAGCCCCCAGAGCTGGAACCAGCTGCTCTTGCCACAGCTGGAGCTCAGGAGGGATGCTGCCCTGCTCTGAGGGGTGCAGCTTCCCCGAGGGAAAGAGCAGCAGCAGCCGTGGGCTGTGTCACACAGCAGAGCAGCCGGCAGAGTTAATGGCCTGGGCATGGCTGGGTCTTTCATCCTCCAGCTCACTGGGAGTCTGAGCAGCCCAGGAAGTGCTTTATCTTCAGGTAGATTCTCAAAGAGAAATAGTTTCCTCTTTAGCCTCTGAACAGGAGCTCGGTCTGAGGGAGCCAAACCAAATCAATCAGTTAGGGATAGGAAGAACACCAGTTTTCAGAGAGCTGATGGTAAATGTTCATTGGGCTTGGCAGAAGCCTGTGATATTGAATCCAAACAAAAACTGGCTCCGTGGGTGCTCCTCAGCTCCTTGGCTCTGTCCTCATGAGCTGATTTCAGCTGCAGCCTGAGAAGATGGGAGACCTTTCCAGCACCTCCCTCAGCTCTGCTCCTCCCAGCCTCCATCCCTTAGTGCTGCTGGCCTTTCATGGCACATGATAGAGGTGTTGTGAGCACTGGTATCCTGGAAAAGCCAAACCTTCTGTTTGTGTAAACTATGAGCTTTAGTTTTCTATTGCTGAAGTATTTTCCCCCCTTTTACCAGATTTCTTTCATCAATTTTTTTACACATTTCCAAATTCTTTTCAGAAGCATGAGAAAAAAAGTTATTTAAATGGATTTAGATATTTTTATCAAAACTCTGTTCATTCTGTGAATTTGACAACCATTTCAAGAAAGTTTTCATAAAACTGGGAAGCTTTTAATCCAATATATCCAATACAATGAATGTATTTTCTTTGCAGGGTGTTCTGTTGCTTAATAAGGAGTATATACTTATTTTTTATTTCCCTAGACCTGACTGGTTGTCTGTTCTGAGGAGAATGGTGGAAATGGATGGCTTTACACATTCATAACCAAGGAGTAAGCAACAGAAAGGAGTCAAGATCCAACCACCAGCTTTGTAAATGTGAGGCTTTACTGTCTTTTCTTTAGTAGCAAACTAGTGTGTGCTTTCAGAACTGAATGTCACTGGTTCATTGACATAATTTTTTACTTGGAGCCCTGTCACACATTTTGGGCTCTTTCTTGCAGAAGAGGTGCCTAAAGCAGGTGGTTAAAAGCAGAAATCCCTGTTGAGAGCCCTCAATTTCTGTTCACCTTTCCTCCAAACCCAACATGGGTGCTCTGATTTATATCTTACATTTCAAAAATTGAACAAACTGGAACAACTGAGGTTTACCCTTTCTTCTTTCCTCAAAGTAGTGATGAAAATGTTTTGAAGGGACAGTAAAAATTGTGATTTAAGTTTATTTCTGCATTGGGCTAAGAAAAAGTAGAAGTGAGGCAGTTTTTGTGCAATTTCAACTACCAGGAGAGCTTTCTGTTAAAAAAAAAAGTATTCCATTCCCATGGCTTCATGAAAGACCATTCATTAAACTTTTGTGGGAGATGAACAAAATCCAGAGAGCTTTTCTAAATATGGGAACTGAAAACTAGCACACTGTTTAAGAGAGACAATAGAAATCAATTTAATGAGTTAAATCTGACCAGAGATTAACTTTGTTCAGGATATTTTCTAATAGGAAAGAAGCAGTGGGGTCATCCAGATCCCTTTGAAAATTTATTGCTGTGCTCAGGAATTCCTCGTACATCCCAGGACTGGGAATCTGAGCAGCAGGCTGTTGTGGCAAGTAAAAAAATAAATGGTGTTATCTTGATAGCCAGATAACACAGTATCTGCTCAATAAAGTCATTTGGAGAATATTGTTTGTGAAAACCTCTTTGCTTTGGATCCATTCCTTCTTCTTTCCGTTTTCTGATAAAAAATCCTAAACACCAAGCAGTTAAAGGCTGCCATAAAACTGAGAAGAAACACTGACACTGGTGCTTTATCATGCTCCATCTGGGAGGCGAGCCAGCTCTTCCTACTTCAAGTTTATTTCTCCTACTCTGCTTTACCTCAGATAATGTCTCATAAACAGTTAAGAGGGTCATTTGTAAATGTCTTGGAATGGTTATTGCTCTCATATAGGCTTTGGATCTTCGTGCTTAAAGTGAGTGAACATCAAGGTAAAAATCAAACAAATTCCCAAGCCTGGAGCAAGGGCTATTTGGGAATGCCTCCTGTTCCTAGGACAGAAACATTGCCATTTTTCTCCACCTTATTTTTTAAATTTTAAGCATCGTCTCTCAGATTAAGTGAGACTTGCTTTCTTGCCAAGCTTGGTGTATCACTGAACAACTTTTAAACCAAGGAGCAGAGAACCTGAAGAGAGCTTGGCTGGAACATTTTAAGAGAATATGGTCCCAAACAAGTGGGTTACTGAGCAGCAAGTCTCTGGGGATAAACTGCTAATTTCATTCAGGATTAGATTGTTTAAATGAATTAAACCTACTGGTAGCCAACTACAGCAGCATCTTTGGGAGGGTATGGAGACTTGTCTTCTCCCTCTTCTCATTTGTGCCTTATCCATAGGTGCTCCTCTTTTTTGAGAAAGGAAAGACCCCTGCCTGCAGGTATTACCTGGTTGCCTGAAGAACCCAAGTGCCTGTTCCAAGAGCAGTACATGATTTATCTCAATATATCATTGCACATTTATCCCCTGACCATCAGCACATGATCCCCACAGCTGGGGCTGCCTGTGGTGCCCTGGGAGCCAAGCTGTGGTGCCTGAGCTGTGGGAGGCAGGACAGGGGCAAGGAGCTGCTACAACACAACCCCCAAACTTCTGATTCCTAGAATAGCATCCCTGAGCCCTGCTCTGAGCAGAGGCAGCAAAGAGGGCTCCATCCCCACACTGCTGTGTGTGTCAGACCATGTGGTGAGAAATGGGCCTTTGGCTAATTTCTTGTGACTGTGTTTGAAGAGGCAGCTGCGTAAAAAGACATTTACAATAATCTTTCATGTTCTCCAAAGGAAAAGAATCCACCTGTGTAATCTTTCAAGTTAAGCTTCCCCCAGGTCTTGTTTAACATTATGAATATGGCAGCTCATATAATTTTATTATCTGAACTAAATATTATTCCTTCTCTGTCTTCCTGCTATTTCTCCTAATCCTTATCAATAAAACTACTAGGGTATAATGATTTTATAGGCTGCTGCTCCTTTGTCTTCTTAATTTTATAACTTCAACTGCACTCTCTTCAAATAAATTAATTAATATCACAATTAGAAACCCAAAGCAACTTTACACAACCCACACAGCCATCATCAGCCATAAATGCAGAAACAGAGATGACGAGATATTGACTTGGGATATCCCAGTTCTGAAAAGATTCTTTGGAAAACAGCAAAGAGAAGAATGACTTGAATTGGGAGAGGAAACTGCGATCTACTCCTAAGTTTGATTGGAATTATTTGAAGATGGGCTATTTGGAGAGGTTCTGCTCTGAGCATGTCTGTTGCTTCTTTGGCTGCAGGAGAAGGAAAGGTAATAAATTCCCTGGATTTATTGTGTATGTACAAAGTGCTGAGGAAGTGGCGTGGTGTTCTGAAGTTCTGGAGAAGATTGCATCCAGTCAGAGAAAACAAACTGCAGGAAGTGCAACAATCAGAAATTTTTATTTACTGTCAATAGCAAGGAACGCTGAAGGGCTTTGAATAATGAGATGTGAGGCTGGGGCTTGTAGACTCAAACTTCATCTCTTTGCCTTCAGCAAAAGGGGTGCTCTGTGCCTTGACCCTCGATAAGGCAGAAGTGATGAGAGACACCTACTTTAGGCAACATTAGAGATTCCAGCTGATGATTTTAGTGCACCCTGCAGCAATCACTCAGTAATTATTATGCACTAATTTTTTTCAGCCCAAGCTTGTAGTTTCTGCTCTCCCAGGGGTAATTTTTGACTGCTGCACTCAGTGTGGTATTACTGCTAAACTTGGTATGAGTGGATGTATCCAGGAGTGAGTTTTAGTGAAGAAAAATCCCTCCTTGTGCAATATAATATATGTCATTGTAGGCAGGCTGTATTAGTTATCCTTTCATACATGGAAAATAAATGACCGTAAAGCTCGCTAAGTCACACTGTCTGTATTGATTGTCTGTGTCTGCAGAGATTCCAATACTGCATCTCAGTGATTTAGAAACAAAATTAAATGCTCCGACTAATTATAGTTCTCTGCACGTATAGTTGCCTCTGAGTATTTGCAGCTGTCAGGTTCAAATATTTCTAATAACTGTGGCTGTGACATTTGTTCAACAGATGAGGTAAGAATAAAAGACAAAGGGGCAGCAGCTTGGTTTGAGGAATGGAAAGGAGATCAGATACAGAACTCGATGCCATGGAGCATTGTAGCACAGGTTTGAAGGTGGACTTGAATGCACCAGGTTTTACAGCTAAAACTGAAGAGCAGGTGGTGTGGTAGCAACACTGAGAACAACAGGGAGAAAACACCTTGTGGAGGCAGTGTTGAGAAATACGAGTTGCTCCAAGCCCAAACCTGAGAAGGCTGAATGTTAGGGTTCCTCTCAGGGGGGTTCAAGGTCCTTGAGCAGTTTGTGTCTTTTCTGTCATGTTTTCCCATGAAGGAGAGCAGCAGTGTACAGGTGGATGTCTTACTCTAAAATTCAGAATCACCAAATCATCTGTGCAGAGACCTTCACCTCCTTCACCTCTGGGCTTCCCTGCAGCACAGCCTGGTGTTTGAGCCCACTTCACCCCACACCATCCCTGCATTTCTGTTCCTTTTTCTGCAGAGTTCTTCATTATTTCCAAACTGTGCTTGGAGGTTTCAGACTTGGAACACCCTACCTACCTGTGTCTTGCATAGCTGACTTTTCTCTTTTTTCTCCCTTGCAAATAATTCTTTACACATTTCTGTCCTCAACTGCTGCAATATGTTGAGTGTAAGACATGAGATACCAACAGCAATCTAGTTTTTCAAAGGTTTCCCTTTGAGAATTCCCTGAAAATTCCCATCATGACATTGTTGACAGGAGATACCTTAAAAAGAAAGCACCACGAGGAAAAACACATGTTTGGGTTTGGGTTTTTTTCTTTTGTGGGGGGAGGAGTGGAGGGGGGAAAGCTTAGTAGTCTATTCTCAATGTGTATGTCTCAGATCTGTGATCTTTGCTGCAGAATCCAACTGTGCAGATCTATCAAGTTCAGCCATGCTGGGGTATGCCACACAGGTGGATGGTTTAATCTTGACAGTTGAGCTTCCAAGTGAAAGGAGACAGAAAAAAATGAGATGAAAAAACATGCTAAAACCTGCTCAGCTCCCAGCCAGGCTTTGGAGCTGTGCTGCTGGGTAACATTGCTCGTGGAACAAAGGCTCAGCAATGGGTGGCTCTTTCCATCACAGGTACTGTATTGGTTTTCCTAAAGCAATTATGAAATAGCAAGGACCCTCCCAGCTCACAGAATAAGGGAGGTGGGGTGCAGTTCTGCTTTGATGAGGAAAAAGCAGTAATGTGGATGTGGCCTTGGAATGCAGCAGAGATCCTTGAGCAGGGTGGGTGTTTCACAGGGGAATGATGATACTCCAAATCTGTACATTTAGGGATGGATCTTTAAAACTGCTCATCATGCACCCACAGAGTTTTCATTTCCTTTAAACAGGAGAAAACATCCTGTTCTCAGGAGGAATACTTCAGAGCTGTCTTGCTCACCCACTGGCTTCACACTCTGCTGCCTCTGGAATGCGTCAGGTTTGGGTGCAAGTTGCATTTCTGCTGCAAACTTCCAGATGCATGTGTAGAGTTAGCACGGCTTGGGTTAACATTAAAAAAGGGAAATGTTAATGAAATGCTTAAGCACATACCTATGACACAATCTGAAACAGGTGGATGTGGAGCCATTGAAGGGCTCCTGCTTCACTCAAACCATATGTGAAACTCCTATTGCCATCCTAGGAACAAGGATCAAGGGCAGGAGATGACTGTTAGTGAGCATGATTTAAAACTGACTTTAGAAAGAGTAATTTATGCTTTGGAGTCTCCTCAGATGTGTACCCAGTAGGAAATTCTGTAGCTACACCTGTTTACACATCTTTCAGCTCACTGAGATGCTAATGAGAAACCCAGCCACCACGGGCACAGGGAGAGACTGTAACAATTACTGAGCCTCAGAAAGAAAATGGGTTCCAGTGACTGATTTATCAGCAGGCTTTCCTGAAAGACAGATAATTCACACCAGAGTTTTGAGGGGCCACTGGGTTGCACTCAGATTTTGTGGGACAGGGTTAGAGACTGCATCCAACAGGGCTGATAAACACACAGTGCCCTGGAGCCAGGGGCTGCCCAAGATAAAGATCCCTTTCACCTCTCTTCCTTTCTGCTTACACCCACATTTTAAAATCTCTGTGTTTTGTGAATACTTTTAGACTTGAAATGCAGAGACACACTGAAGAGCTGGTGCAAACCAGTAGATGTGCAGAGATATTTCTATTAGAGATGCCCAAGCTGGGGCTGGATCACAGGGTGGCACCAGCAGCCCTCTGCAGAGCAGTAGGTGCTGCACCTCGGGAGTCTGGGCTGGGAGTGGTGGGAGTGAGGAAAATGCTCGGGGAGGTTGCAGGATCAAATGGGTTGCTTAAGTACTAGTCATTATGATTTTGTTTGTGAAGCATCATTTTACTTTCTAAAGATAAAAATAAACATGGTGAAAGATAAATGAGGCTCAGTGTAAATGGCCTTGGAGGCTTAAGGAGCTGTTCCTGCAGTTTTGGGATGCGATTGTGTGATGCGAATATGCTCCCATCAAAGCCACTTGCAGACTCCAACCACAATCTCATCACTCCCCTTCCTAAAATCAGATTGCAAACCAGCAACAAGACTTCAGCTTAATTATAGCCTGAAGAGTGATGTTTGGGCTGTGAATCATGCTAGATTTCACACTGATAGACGAGGAGTACAAGTGCTGATACCATCTGCAGATTGGGCATGGTTCACACAGCGTGGTGAGGAGCCTTCCCGCTATGCTGAGTCCCTGGCAGGTCCCTGCTCTCAGTGGGACCCACACTGGCACCACAGAGCAATTTATTTTCTGTGCCAAGTGCAGCTTTCCTGCTGTGCAACCTTGTGCTTTCTCCTCCTTTAGTCTCTGAGGGCGCTGGGAACTGGAAGATTCCTTTTTCTCTTTGCATAAGCAGGACAGAAATTCAAAGGGTTCTGTTGAGTATTTGTTAAGATACATATTTATGTGCAAAACCCTCCCGACCCCTCAGAAACCATTTAGTTAAAAGAGGATAAAGATAATTTACTTATGCCTTAGGGCTGTTGCTATTTAAACCCCATACATTTGTGTCTATTTACTCTGGTATTTACTAAAAAAGCATAGTTAAATTAGCAGTTGCTGCCTCTCCTAGACCATTTCTGAAGGATCTTACAGCACTACTCTAAGGGAACAAACTCAGGGATGAACAAACCATGTCATTCTGGCTGTAGGACAGTGAAAGCAAACACCTCTTCCAGTGGCTGCAGGGAAATAAAAGGGTGTCTATGGATTCCTCAGTATGGCAAACTGCTTATTTTGGTGAAAACCCCAGCTTGGCAAACTGTGTTGTCACCACACACTGCAGGAAGCATCAATGGGGTGGTTTGCCCTGTCACCCAGGTTTGCACACAGGTTCCTGACATCCCACAGACTCAAAAAATGGTGCAGAAGAGGCAAAATCCTCAGGGTTCTCCCACTTTGAGCTGGACAGGGTTCTTTTTTCTGCTGAGGGGTGCTGGCAGTAATGGCAATGGTGCAGTGGATAACTGCCTGGCTGTGCTTAATGACCCGAGGCACGGCAGCTCCTCTCAGCTGGCTCCCAATCCCCAGGAAATGCACCTCGGCTTGATTACTGTCGCCTAAAGAGTCACACATGTACTGGGGGAACCTTCCTTTCATTAACTTCACCAGGGCCCAAAGAGCTGCTGAAGAAACAGATTTTTTCAATCAGATAGTGCATTTTTGATGAAATGACTTGGTTTCTGCCCCTTTTCTCTTCCTTTCCTGCTGTACAGGAGCTATCTGTGTTTAATGCTGTAATGGGATCTTACCAGAAACTTGGCTGCGTCCCTCTGAAGTGATGGTGTTGATAATTAAGATGTGTTATGGTTTTTCATGAAGTATATTTGTACCATATGGGTATTCAACATGTCTCAGAGCAAAGACTGGTCCTGAAAACTGAGGACAAGGTGCAACGGGTGGGAATTCAGAGTAAAAGTACTGCAGGATTCTAGACAAGCAGGAAGCTCTGTGTTCCTGTACCTGCCTGCCTGGGTTCCCCTGCAGATGACTTTGGCAGTGGTTTAAGAAACGAGCACGCAGGGTTGTTGTAAGTGTAATGAATGATGTATGGCAAATGTTTGCAAAGCAGCTGAGAAAAAAAAGCTGCTGGGGCAGGGCTTGGGTTTTCAGCCTGCAGTAGCTGCACTAGGGAGTGGGACCTGGAGATCATGTGGCTTTGAGGGAGTGCTGGAAGAGTTGAATTAAGCATGAATCAGAAAAAATTTTTGAATAACGAGGTAAGATGTAGAAATGGATTTCTATTCCAGAAGCAACATTCTTCTCCCTCTAAATGAATGTTTTCCAGAGCTGTTGAACCATGGATGTTCCATGTTCAAGACTTAGACTCTGGTGGTGGGTGAAAAATTGCAAGAACTCCTTGCTCCAGAATCCAGAACAAGAACAAATCTGCTCTTTCCCAGACAGAAAAAAGCCACCAGAAAGAGACCATGATGGCCCCAAGGACCAGGCTCCCTCCTGTGCAGCTCTGCTGGGCAGCAAGGGAGGGTGGTGCTGCTGCCCTACTCCAGGTGTCCTTTCCTGGCTTGCTGGTGAGGGCAGGAAGCATTTTGCAGGTGAGGCAACATTCCTTTGGCAAAAAATTATCCCTCAGCCTTGGTACCCAGCTGCATTTGGTGAAACTGCTACTGGTTTTCACCTGTCCAAGCCCTGCCCTAAGCTTTTCAGCTTGTCACCCTTGGCATTGCAATGTAAGAATGATTCACCAAGCCCAAAGATACGTGGAAATGGCAGATTCAGGATGTGCTTAAAACAACAACAAAAAAAGCTTTATTTATTAATTTACTTTTTTTTCTCCTGAGCAGGCATCAGCTCTCCACCACTGCAGAGTGCTTTGTGTGGAAATTCTGTTTTTGTTTTGCTGTGAAGTACAGAAAGTGGGCAAATGAGATGCTCTTCTAGCAGACAGGTGTGGGCTGGATTCTGGGGGCTCCTGTACAAGTTCTTTCTTCAGATATGGTGTGAGGAAAAGGGCATAGGTCAATTTATTCAGTTTTCTTTTTAGTATCATTCAAAAGTTAGAAAAGATCCCTCATGTCTTATGTGTTCTTCGCTTTGCTAAGACAGCCTTCTGAAGAAAGTGGTAAAAAAAATGAAGCTTGAAGCAGTTCCTGTGTACAACAGGTTAAATAGCTTTGAAATGAAATGTAAAGTAAATAATTTTGAAGCATAGTTATTCCTTTTTCTTGGTGAATTCTTAGATCTTGCATGACATGGAGGTCTTATTTTCAGGAACAAACCATAAAACCCCCATATCCTTTGGCATGTTTAATGGAAATCAATCTGAATTGAAATTTCAGCTGTTAGTAAATCAATGCCATTCCCATGCTCTCTGTGAATACTTTCCTGTTCCTTAAAGATCATGTTTATATTTATTTAAATAAAGGCTGCACAGTGTGAAATAGACACTGATGGTTCTTTACAGTGATCACAAAGGATTGTGAGCTGCTACAACCCATCTCTGGAGAACAACCATGGGTTATGTGAGCCTGCTTGTCACCTCCCTTGACAAGACCATGCTGTGTGATGTACCCATCCCTGCTGATGGCTGATCTGGGCATGGCTGAAGCTCTCCACGCATCTTGCATTTCCCAGAGAGTGCTTTTCCAGTGCCCTCAGACTGAAATCCAGCTGCCTGTGAGTGGTGCCCAGCGTGCAGTGCAGCTCCACCTCTTCAGCAGTGGATCTTGGCGGGCTGGGCTGTTTGCCACGAGCTCTGTGTCCTGGGAGCTGTCACTCACCCCTCGCAGCAGCCGCTGCCCGCAGCCATCCATCACCGTGTCAGCAGCAAGCCCTCGCTTGCTCCTCTCCGTGGATCACAAGCAAAAGAGAGAGACATCCAGGGAAGGGAGGAACAGCTCTATGTGTCGTGGTGTCATTCTCCCAAGGGTGCTTTTTTCAGGGTGGTGAAGACCAACCCCACACACGCTGAGAGGGGCAGGGGTGGCACAGCACCAGGCACTAGCACAGTCAGGTCTCTCCAGCTGACTGTACCTTCCCTGGGTGCCACTGGCCCTTCCAGGCTGAGGAAATGTCATACATTAAATTCGCCATCTCGAAGTTACCTGCTGGTTTGTGTGCTTAGTTTACCTGTCTCATTTACTGCTTTTACATTCATTAGTTTTCCACATTCCACAATGTCACTTTTCTTTTCTTAGACGTGTGTGGGACAGATTTCCAGGCTGTGTGACATAGGCACCAAGAGAATTAGGAATATGAATGTCCTTGAAGATACCAGCTTTTTCCCAGTCTCATATGACTTGGAGGATTAGCCAGAGACTTCTTAAAAGTGCCATGGGAAGAGGGATGCAGTGGGATCCAGTGCCAATGCCCTCCTTGAGGATTTTTCCTTCTGGAAATATGTGAGGAAAGGATACTTCTAGGCTGTTTGTGCAGATATTCGTGGGTCCAGTGCCTCCCTCTGTATTTGTACTGCATGTTTTTGCCTTGTTGACTGGCACATGCAGTTTTTACCCTGTGGCAGCCATCCTGTTCCTACAGACAGCCCAAACTCGGGGAGGCTGCAGGAATAAACAACTTTTCCTGCATCTCCACTGCTGCAGGAGCTGCACAAGGGCTGCAGGCACGGCGAGCACGTGCATTGTGTGCCCCATATGCAGCCATCTGGTTCTGCTGAAGGTTTTGATCTCTCAGCCGGGTTTGATTTATGTGGCAAGAGCTGCAGCATTCCCATTGGAGAAGCCGAGCACAATGGTTAATTTTGCCACTGCTTAAGGGTGAAGTTGGATCCCACCAGGGCTGAGTTTTGGGTTGCCCCTTATTGGACACATCTGGTGAAGGGAAGGCTCTCTGCTTGCCGCTGGCCCACTCTGGCTGGGTTTGGGCCAGGCAACGTGAAACCCCTTTGCATTTTCAATGCCTCCTGTCTTGGTCTGAGGGAATGCCGCTTTCATCGCAGTCTGGGAAAATGATACTGAGGGGTATTTTTGTGCTACAGAAAAAAACTAATGCAAGGGTTTTTAGCTTGGTGTAAAGAGGTTTTTCATCCTGTTGTGAAGGTGGGAGCATCAAGTGGGGTGTCCATGTGATGAGAAGCCTCATGAAATGTTTTGTCAGGGCAGTGCTCCTAAGGGCTCAGTGGCATCTTCAGTTTGCATGTGGGGAATGTCACAATGCCACATTGCTTAGCTTATGTCCTGAGTCATCCTCATGGACACTGATGGTTTTTCTCTTTTTTCCTCATTTCACAGAGGCTGTGGAACACCACGTTCAATGGTTGTGTACTTGAAACTATGGTGTGTGCTTGTTTTTTTATAGATAATGTGACTTATCATGGCGCATTACCATTACTTTTTACTATTTCCTTTATTACATGACATTTTGCAAAGTTCATGAATGAATAGTCCTTAGTTCCAGCTACAAAATGTGTCTGTTGAAGGTATTGTTTCTGCCTAGGAGAATCTCAAAGAAAAACCGAAATAATAATTTGGTCTAACCCAAAGCTCTTTTATCTTAATTTCCTAGTGAAATCCAGCTGATGTCAGTGGGATGCATCAATTTAAGTTGAAAGAGCATTGTACTGGCACAAAGTGTTTTGGGATGGAAACTGAAAAGAGAAAACTCCAATTGAAATGTCATAGGAAAATTGGGGAGAAAAAAGATCCACTGACCCAACCTGGAACGAGCACAGCCCTTTGCAGCAGGCAGGGCTGGTAAGCCCTGCAAAAAGTGATTTGTTAAGGTTTGAGTGTGTTTCTGTGATGTAGATACTGGAAGGAATTTTTATGGGATCTGGCCCTGGAATTGAAAGGATTAAATAGCAAAGGAAAAACCAATGTGCTATTTGTAACTGATAGTGCACAGAAATGATAGTTCTGGTAGGAGCTGGAATTTGAGTCCCTGTTGCTGTAGCCAGCCATTTCTAACCATCTGTGGACAGCAACAGCATGGGAGTCAGGGCTGGAGAAATAAGCTGCAGCAGTCCTGCATTTCTTCATGGCCTCAGGAAGGATGTGCCATGGTGGGAAAAGGGGACACAGCCCCCTGAGTTGTGATGATTTTGTTTTTGAAGCCATCAGTCCATGTGTCAGAATTAATCCATGTGTGTTGAATTGGAGGTGCTGAAGGGAAGGTCCACAGTGCAGTGTCAAACCCAGCTGGAAAGTGCCTGAGACAGGAAACAAATCATCAAAAGCTCTGTGCTGCACTGCAGCCCACGCTGCTGCCGGGCTGCAGCAACACACTGTGCATCATGTGCTGCCATGGAGTGCTGATCTGTCTTCCATCAGCAGGCTTTGTGCCTTTTTCTATTGGATTTAACCCAAAATACAGCAATGCTGTGGTCAGGCTTGCAGGAGGGGATGAAGGAGATATGATGGTCTGGGAGTTTAAGCTCAGAGCTGGAAGTCAGTTCAAGGTCCAGCCCTGTGTCTTGGTAATTCAAGGTGTTTTCTGGGCTCAGTCCACAGCCTGGCTGTGTTCTCTTTCTGTCCTATGCATCATGATCTTGGAGTGTGATGGGACTAATTTAATTTACAGGTGTTTGGAGAAGCACCTGTAGCCCAAGAGGGAAGGTGGTGCAGGACAATCACCTCTTGCATTTTGTGTGTGCACCAGCTGTGAGTTTGAATTTTGCTGCCAAAATGGACCCTTGAACTGGTTTTGGTGCTGTCTCCAGGTCCCACCTACACAAAGAAATCAGAGTGTCAGTGAGAGAGAGAATCAGGGAGCAGTTCCAGTGCATTACCCTGGGCATTGGGTGGTGTTATCTAAGCCAGAACTGCTGGAATTTGCAAAGGCTGCTGCCAAGCATCTGGGAATTGTAAAGGTGCTTCCAAGATTTTCTGACTTGTCTAAGGGTCTTAATTAAATGAATCTGTGTGCCACTCATCAAGTGGCAGCTTCCTAGAAGAAGGAGAGCCCTTTGCCCAGCCCCACAGGGAGCAGGGTCCGTGCCTGTGGAGCTGCAGTGGAGCTGCAGCTGGTGTGACTGTGGCTGCAGCGATGGCAGCGCTGCTCCCTGCCCTGCCTGGGCTCTCCTTCTCTCCCAGAGCTACAGCAGCTCCGGGCAGGGAGCACAGCCCTGCAGGATGCCTTTCCTCTTGGGTGTCTTGCATTTTGAGTCAGGCCATTGCCCTGCTGCAGAAGGTGGTGGGAGGAGGGAAGGGAGGCCAGGCCTGCAAATTAGCATCAAAGGCTTGGTGCGAGGTTTATGGGGACATTTACTAGTGTTGTTTTCATTATTTACACCAGTCTTGGTTCTAGGAGTTCTCATTAAAAGCGTAATAAATGTAAAAATATTTTACAGGCCAATAAAAGCTCCAAAGCAAAAATAGCTTTATATAGTGTGATTTTTTTTCTTTTGCAAAATACTGTGTGGTATCATCTCGAACCTGCTGATTGCTGATGGGATGAGAGAAGCCCCTCCATTCTGATGCAGTGTAAGGGGAAAAGATGGGGATCAAGATTACTTTCCAGACAATTAATTTGTCAGATAATGGGTAATTCTCAGTCACTCACTTTGATGAGAGCACGTTATGGCAAATGTAAATATTTTCCTTTTTTTTTTCCTGTGGAAAAGACAGAAAGCCAGATAATTCATATTATTGTTTAAAAAACATCATGAAATGTATCCAGAAAAGCACCGGAATGGGACTGACAAAGAGAAAAGACATTAATGTTTTCAAGTTCCTCTATAAAATATGTTTGCATAAACATGCTGTATGTAGTCAGACCTAGCCTATAGTTTCTGTAAGTACGTCAAACAAAGAGAGTGATTTTTTGCCAAATCCTCTGTTAGGTTTGGGATGTGCAGTCCTCTGCAGAAGGGCAGAACTAAAATGAGGGAACACTTTGGAATGAACTCAGCTTGGAGACAATCCAAAAATCTTGTGGAATGGGTGGAGACGAAAAAAAAAAAATTGAATTTAACTATTAAATCATCCAGCAGCTTGGTATCTGTGACATTTATCTTGTCTCAAAAATAATAATGTTCCAAAGTCTTAATGACATCTAAACATCTTTGATCACAGAGCAGACAAATTTGTCCAAAAATGATAGATTTGTCTGTCTCACCCAGGTTATCCCAATAAATACTGAGTCAGCTTTGCAAAAGGAGTGGTTGTCAGAAGTGTGGAATGAACATAGATGTGCTTGACCTAAAAGAAGCTGGAGGTCAGCTGCAGCAGCCTGTGGACCTCCTTGCTAGAAAGTCAATTTATGATTCCTGGTTTTTAGGCTCTGGCATCTGCAAATGCTGTAAATATTTTTTTTCTTTCTTTTTTTTTCTGATGGTCTGTAAAAGTTGTTCTCATAATTTTGCATGAACAATGATTTTTGCTCATGCAGGGTTATGGTCTCAATTTTTCTTTTTTGCATGTCAAAAAACGAACCCTGTACTTGGAGAGGAAATGAGGAAGAAACTAATTTCTCCTAGAAGGAGCCTCTCCCTTTTTCCCTGCCTGCTGACTGAGCCGACCTGTGGCCAGCATTACAAGGGAATTATCTCTCAAGCACCGGGAATGTGTCAAACACCACAGAGACCAATAATGGCACGACCAGCTCAATGCCATTTTTGAAATCTAGTTCAAGAACTGAGTGATGCCAGGCAAAAACATTTAAGTATTTGCATCCCATCTGGCAGGTTTGAGCCGAAAGCTCAGGAAGACCATGCAATTACACCACAGATTAATTTGGACTTTCAACCTGAATATTCCACTGCTGGTTTTTTTGTGTATGTCTGTGACCAGAATTAAGTTTCTCTGTGAGGCTACTTCAAGGAGAGGCATAAACCAGCCAAAAGTCACAGAACATTTTCTTACCAGGGAATAAATTTAGATCCTTGCCTTTTCTTTTTCTTACTAAAATGTTGGAAAGAAATGTGGGGCTCGGAATGGGATGATTGCTGCAAGAAAACATGGCTGGTTTTACTGCCCTTGCTATTGTGCCCCAAGGCCACAATTAGGTCTGGAATCCCATTGTGCCAGGCATTGTCCAAACACAGAAGAAGGAACAATCCTCAACTCCAAGGTCTGCAGTATTGATTAACATTTATTTGTTTGTGCAATTACCAGTTTATTATTATGCGCAGTTACTTGCTTTATAAGGGAAATGTTCTCAATTCAGAAATAATTGAGGAATCAGTCATAGCATAAAGCCATGCATTGCGTATAGGAAACATGGAAATATTTTTCTCATTTTCATGGGTGCCTGACTGAAGTTTCAGGTTTTCAGGCGATCCTGGGGAGTTGCACTCGTGGCCCATGAAAACCCATGTGATCAGGACACAGAATTCCTGGCAGTTCCTTGGGAATCTGCATCCTAAAATAACACGCAGTAAGGGTGTGTGAGACAGCACAGAGCTAGGACTAACAGCATCCCAAGTCCAAAGCTGGTTCTCTTGCAGTAATATATGTCTTGTTTCTGCAAAAATGGATATTCTGTGAATAGAACTCTATAAACCACTCTCCTACAAAATACACTTGATTTAACTTGATTATTTGGATAATCTGTATGTCTCTGCATTGGCTGCTGACTAAAATACCATTTTCTTGTCTACACAGTGATCTTGGCTTTCCCATTGCACTGCTGTTATCTCTTTTGCCATCTTGTAATTTACAGGAAATTCAGAACTGCATGTAATCATAACTCATAATTTGAAATGCTAATCTTTGACCTGTCAGTCCAGCTGTATCACATACAGTCTGCTCTATTAAACTTTAATGTCTACCCTAATAACCATGTGAGGCTAGAAATCCAGGGATTAGCTTTGATTCCAGTTTAATTACTGATAGGTGCCTGTAGTGTTGCAAAGGACTCTTTCTCTTCTGAGGAGTGCTGAGCATCTTTGCTTTGATTTGTTTCTGAGGAGTGCTGAGCATCTTTGCTTTGATTTGTTTATACTCTGCTGAAAGTTGGTCTATCATAGTTTTTCTCTAAATAGGACTACTATAAATTTGATTTGATTTAATTTAACTGAAGAATGGTGCACTCAGAGCATCAGTGACTCTATTTCTCACTCTGTGTGTACTGCAGCCTGCCTGCTGTAAATATTCCAGACACTGGGATGCCAGGAGAAGAGGTGAATTTTCTTTCATTCAAGACCATCTGGATTCTGTGAGTGGGTGGAAGACTGGGTATGAAGCAACTTGATTGTGTAGAAGATGGGTAAAAACCTGGCCCTGTTGAAACTAAGGGTAACATTTCCATTGACTTCAGTAGAGCCAAGATTATCCACAATATTTTGGTTTGGGCTGATGGCATTTGCATTGTCCAAAGAGATGCTGGCAAGGGAGGTAATTACTGTTTTTGCTTGTGCCACTCAGCCATGTGAGTGCTCTCTCCATGTTGTGTGGGTAGGAAGGTGTAAGATCAGAAGTCTGGTGGTGTTCACTTGTGTCAGAAGTGGGTAAAATTCATAGGCATGTGGTCTTCTGCACAGTCAGTGCTCCTGAGTTACATGCTGGAAATCATAGAGTCATTCAGTTTGGAAATTATTAAGATCATTGAGTCCAAATGTAAATCTAAAGCTGCCAAGTCCCCCACGAAACCATGTCCTCATGCACCACGTCTACAAATAGGATGCTTCCATAATTGCAAGTGCCTGAGGACACAAGAAGACCTGTTTGGATTGCAGACTGGAAACTCTCTTGGCAAAACCACCTTATTTCTTTTTCATAGGAAGGTCTGGCCACTGCCCCAGAGAATGAGGTTGAGCACAGAGATCTCCATGGTGCAGGCCTGTGGTTACCCCAGGGTGTACTACTGCCCTCCAGCCACCCAGGCAGCTCCTCCCAAAACTGAGGGACAAGAGAAGCCAGGGAAATTACTCCTGCAGGTACTTTCAAGGATATTGGTGAGCAGAAAAAGACTATGGAGGCTCAGCAGATGCCTACTGTGGCCAGAGGTCCATCTGTGGAAGGAGCTTGCAGAGGTTGTGTTTCTGTATATGGTCTGTAAAACCTCTCCAGCTGGTTGGGAGTGTGGTTTTACATGGATGTTTTAAAATTTGAAGCATAGCACTGAGTTGAATCAGGAAGGTTTTTTTTTTTTTTTTAAATTTGTTTGGGTTTGTTTTTTTTTTAAGAATGTATTTTTTTTTAAAATGCAGCTAGCACTGGAAAGGTCTCTTGGGATAGAGTAGCATCTCTTCTAAAGCATACAAAGGCCAGAAAGCTAAACACCCTGACAGGGGCTGCACTTGTCTGCCAAGCCTCCTTGTTCATACACTTGCTCTGTGTGGCCTGCTAGGAAACACAGGCATTCCCTGCTGTTGTAGCTGTGAGCTGAAGATCCTCTCTATGAGACAGAGTTTCCCCCAGCACATCAGACTTTCCTCAGAGTTGTTCAGACAAAGATTTTAGTTTCACGTCAATTTGGAACAGAACTCATTACTGAAGCTTGGGTTTTGGCTTTTCTTTTTTTTTCTTTCCAAATGGAATTCTTGTTGTTCAGCCAGTCCTTGCTCTCTCAAGCTTGTGGCAACCCCAGGCAGCTCTGGGACTTCATTTTCATGCAGGATCTACCTTTCAGCATCGGAGTGCTCTTCTCTGAGTGAACATCTTGTCTCTTGCATTCCAAGGCAGATAGTGAGTTCAGAGAGGATTTTTTGGGATACCTCACCAATTTGTTCCAATCCCTGATAGATTTGGAAGGACACCTTTGGCTGTGAAAAATGCCCTCTGAATCTAGGCTTATTGGCTTCCTAAGTGTTTTATAAGGATTCACTGTAAATTTTTTTAGGGACTACTTTGAATAAGTACCTGAGTTGCTGGTGTGGATAGGTGGAAAATTTTAATGACTCCTGTGTGTGGTTTATAGCTATTTTTGTGCATATTTTCAACAGCTACAATAGTTACGCCCATAAATTGAAAAAAAATAATCTCTTTCCCGTCTGCTGGCTTTTCTTGTGCCTCGTGTATATTCTTGTTTATTCTGCTGGGCTTCCAAGATGGAAGTTTGTACAAACATTTTAGAGTTTTGAAAAACAACAACCAGAGGCAAAAGAAGAAAAAAAGAAAACAAGGAGCAGGGCGATCAGCTCTCAAGTGGGTCCCCGCATCCTTTGCTTTTCCATCTGGAGCTTCAAGCTGGCATCAATTTTTATAAAGTTTGGGACATGAAGAACCTCCTGTTTTCTGCTCTGTAAATGAGAGTGACATGCTATTTCTTTCATGTATATTCTTTGGAATTCATCCCCTGGCTGTATAGCTTCATACTTCCTGAAGATTATGTACATATGAAGGAAATAATCACAGCAGAAGCCACCCAAATACCTGTGGGTGATCAGATAACCCAACCTGCTCTACAGCTTTTGAAAATCCTGAGTCAGGTGTTTGCTACCCAAAGAAGTTTCCTGAAAAAATAATTCCTGGGGTTTGCACACACAAAAGCATTTTATCTCCTCTTCTAGTTTTTGCTGCAGAGAGGTGAGGGATCTGCAGACACACAAGGAGGAGAGGTTGGGGGAAATGGGTGAGTGAAAAGATTCCTCCAGCCTCACCAGTGGCTGGGAGCCTTTTCATGAAGAGATGTATTTTTTATGTAAAGGAAAAGCAAGTGCATCTTGTTCATCTGGTTTGCCACTTGTGGCTGATGTAGCAGTATTTTCAACGTTCATCATGCGTACAGTTAATGCTATTTTGTATAATTCATTGATTTCCATACAATCTCTCTTGGCCATACTTCCTATGCAGAGAGCCAAGCATGCCAACTGCTTTCTGACATTAACTGTAAGTTGAAAACATAAAGAGTGTCTAATTTTCACATTGGTTCTCCCCAACTGCAAGTAAAGGTTGGCATCAGCCAAGGATCCTGGCTTGGTTACAGTCCAGAGAAGCTCACACAGTTTTTGAGGGACACTTCCCAACTTCCATGGGCTTCATGTAGAGGAAAGGATGATTCAGCCTGGCTGCAGCACTGTGGATGCCAGGATGTGTCCCTGCTGTGCACAGAGGAGCAGCCATCATCTGTGTGCTGGTGACCAAGGCCATGGCTGGTGTTGAGGACACCAACAGACCCAGGCTGCTGCAATGGTGCAAACAAAATATCTGTGTGGAGGCCAGCCACGTCCGATGGGTTGCAGCTGTCCCTCTGCCTGCTGGCCACCCCCACCCTGCACCAAATGTAAATCATCACCCTTTTCCCTTTTAACATAACAGTTGTGTCATTTAAAAGCTCAAAGAGCTGAGAAAAACCTCTACTTGTTTAGAGAAACCATTAAAACAAATTATGAGCATTTAATAAATGGGGAAAACTGTCTGTTTGTCATAACACAGAATTTTTCCTTTAAATAGCCAAACAACCACCCAAAAGGTTCCTTATAGATGGGTGTGCTGGGGAATATTTCCAGGGTCAATCTGCAAGAAAGGACTGGGGTCCTTTCTGGGAGCCTTTGGCCCAAATTCTGCACAGATGGGTGGAGGGCTCAGGATGGGGTAAAAAGCTGTGCTGAGCTCCTTTTGGGACTGCTGGTGGAGCAGGAAAGTTTTCCTGGTCTTGTGGTACCCAGACAGGCTGGCACACATTGCCTCCACCCTGGCAGTGAGGGGATGGGAGCACAGTGCCCAGGTACCACATTGTGCTCAGCTCCATGAGCTGCCCTTGGCTGCTCCTTGGGAGGAGGGTCTGCCTCACATGTAAATGGCAATTTTCCTAAAGTTTAGATGCGTCTCTTGAATAAACAGTAGCTTGGCCTCTGTCTTTGGAGAGCATTTCGGTGTTCTTCTCACTTCTCATGTGATAGGTCTTTTTTTCAAAACATTTCCTTATCCTGAGCTCCTTCCTCAGGTTGTGGGAACATTCAGGTTTGGATCTGCAGTGTGTGGGCTGGCCTCTCTCCAGTTGTTTAACAGATGATTGCTTTGGATAGGATTATCTTGGACAGGCAGAGAATCATCTCTGCAGTGCTGGGGCCGCCTTCGCCCTGGGAGGGGGGAGTGACCAGAGCGAGCTGTGATGCTCCTGCTCTGGCTGGCAAGAGCCTCCTCCTGACAGGGTATCCAGGCTCTGGACCTGTGACCCCATCTTCAACAGCTTTTAAGTCCTTGATCCATAAGAAGATTGATTGATTGGTCTTAAGAGATTGATTACTGGTTAAACCCCCTTGTAATGGTCCTCTTTACCTTTAGAGCCTTCCAAATTTTGGGAGAAAACCTGCTGTGTGTTTTGCTGTTTGGTGAGTCAGGAGCCTGAAGGTAATTAAGTGCTCAGCTTTTAAGTGCACAACATCTCTGTGTATCGCAGCACTGCAGCTTCACTCGTGTGAAGCCTGACTTGGCTCCCACCAGCTGCAGTCATGGACAGCCATGGGGTGTCTGCAGCCGTGCTGTGGACCAGCTCCTGGGGGCTGCAGACACTGTTTGACACTGCAGACACTGTCTGAGTGTCTGCAAAGCAGGAGCTGCAGCGTGGCAGGCTGATCAGGGAAGGTAAAACCAGATGGGCTTTGACAAGCACAAAGCTGACACTGTTCATCCACTTCTGATGGGGCAAGGGGTGACTTGCTGAGCACTCCTGTCATGCACCCTGTGTGGTGGATGGCCAGCTTACTGGAGATAACTCAGTTTGTGGCTGGCACTCCTACAGGGTGTTTCCATATTTCTCTGAAAGTGCTTGGAGCCAGCAGTTTTTACAAGGTAGTTGGCCCAGTGAGGGAAGCAAATTTGTTCTGCTGTCGTGGTGGAATTGGGCAAAAGAGGAGGGTAAAGAAAATCTTTTTGGGGTCAGAACCCATATTGACTGTGGACTCCAACAACATGGCAGGGTGGGAGCCTGGTGTTGTTTGTTGGAAGAGGGTGTGGAGGATTTGGTTGAATCTTAGTAGGTACATGAATTTGAAGATGGTGATTTTCAAGGGTTCAATTTCATTTTAATTTCTCTGTTGGGCTCATGAGGAACCAGTCCTGTGAAGGTGAAGGTGTGAGAACAGCATTCAGCAGGGGGGGTTCTTCCATAAGGGCCAGTGGCAATGTGACCTCTGGGAGCTGGCACTGGTTAAGTGAATCAGCCAGGAAGAAGCAGGTATGAGAAATACCAAATAAATTTGGTTTGTGATAAGGAAGATGGCAAAAGATATGTCCTGAACCGAATTTTGGAGATGATAACAGAGGAAGAAAAGGAAAGAATAGAAGAAATGTTACAAGGGCTAAACACAAAGGTTTCAAAAGAGGCTCAGTGTGTGGGCAGGAGTGAGATGGTTATCACAGCTAACTGCTCAATTACAACTTTTGTCATGGACAGATAGATTAAATGACTCCACTGCAAAAGTGACAGTGTGGTGGGAACTCCTCTCCTTAGACATTGCCAACAGTCCCAATGTCTGGCCACAAAATGTGGAGTAAAGCCCTTCTCCCTTGTATCACTATCCTGTGAGCTGAACTGGTTATAGCCCAGCCTTCCCTGCCCAGCCAGTTTGAACATGGCATTGGGATTAAACAAAGTGTGGAGACAGATAAAGTCTAAAGGAGCTTACCTAAAAAAAAGGGCAGTTGAGACATGGTGACTGGAGGGCACACTGCCCTTCTGGTGCACCCTGTCCCTGGTGCATTAACTCCCTTAATGAGATGCACTGTGTCAGACTGTCCAGCTCAGGTTGATAACAAGTATTTTATTACATTCCCATCACTACAAAAAAAAAAAAAAAGAAAAGAAAAAAAAATCCTTTATTCAGCCTTCTCAGTACTTTAACCTCAGAGTCCTCCTCAATCCAATGTGTGGAGACTTTTCTTTGTGAATTGGGAGCAAATTCTCCAGCTTCTCTCCCACAGGTTCTAATCCCTTCTTTTGTTTCACCATGCAGTTGTGTAAGCAGTTCCCTTGAGAACAGGGCTACAGGAATATATAATTAAATCAGATGTTTGGCACTAATAAGTGATCTTATCACTTTGTTGGGCTTTTTCAGGGCTTTGTGTGATATTCTAGGCCGCTCATTTGAAGTTATTTAATTACAGGGTCCCCACAACAGAACCAGGGCCTTGGATGGTGTTTTTTTTTTTTTTTTTTTTAATCTGGTTTTATATTTTTTTATTGTACCATGTGTTCTGATGCTTTGTGCACCAGGTGACCTGGGCGAGGCTGACAACCCTTCAGGACTGTCACTGACAAAGCTGACTCCGCAGATTGTTTCTGCTGTGAGTAATTCCCGAGAAGGAACTCCTCTTCAAGCCCCAACAAAGTGGCTGAGCCCTAGAACATAAGCTGCCATCAAGCCAAGGGTTGGAGCCCACTGGGGACTGTACCCTGCCTGGGGTAAGAATAAAGCAGGAAGGAAGCCAAATCCTGTTGAAAGTGCCATTCCCAGTGAGTTTTCCTGTGTTCTGTGCTGCCCAAAGCCCTGTGCCTCCCTTTGCCGGCTGTGGGCGGTGGAGCTGTGCTGTGACCTCCGTGGGGCGGGACTGTTGCCCAACACAGAATTTTCCATGCCTTGAACCTCTCCATTGTTCAGCTCCGGGGGTGATGAGGTATCAGGGTGCAGCCCTCACCCTTGAGAAGCCTCAGGGCCTGAGCTGACGAGGTGTGAAGTTGTTTGAGTACTTCAAGATGAAGATAAGATATGGAGATTTAAAAAAGCTCTGTTAGAAACCCGCCATCTATTGAAGTGCATTCTAGGTAATGGGTATGTGTGTTCAGGATGGAGATAAAATGGATAGAAAAACTGTTGTAAGAGTCCCTCCTCTAGACTGTCTTCAGATCACTCAAGCTCCTCTCTTCATTTTTCAGTACACAAATAATTTTTAACCTGCATCTCCTCCCCCAAAAATGCACAATAAGGCTGAGAACAATGTGAGGCATGAGTGCAATAACACAAAGGCTCTGGTGTGGTGGTGTGATTGCATGGTGGAATGGCAGCATGTGCAACATACGCCTTTCAAAATGCCAAAACATGTTTTGGGTTTTTTTTCTTTTTCTTTTTTTTTTTTCCCCAGAAGAATATTCTTTTAGCTCTCATCTCCATTCTTGCTGCTGGTCCACGGAGGAGGTGAGAGCTGGGCTGCCACGAGCAGGGTGACAGGTGGGATGGTTGGCTTTCAGCCTCAGGGAAGGTTGGAAGGAGCCATCAGTCAGCAGGAGCACAGGCTTCAGCCATGGGTCCCTGCTAGATAGCATTTTCCTAAATGAAGCCAAGCTGTATTTCCCCCTTTTGTTGCTCTTTTGTCCCATGAAATGTCAGACAACACTCCACGTATCTGAAGTTCCAAGCTTTCAAACATTACACAATCTGTGATGGAAATGGGCTTTTAAAAGTATCTGTTTGCTTGAAAAAGCTTCAATCTCAGCAAAAACTATCCCTGGGATGCCCTTCCCCCTCTTTAAACAGCAAAACTGAGCTTCAGCAGTACCAGCTCTATCTCTTGGCACGACAGTAGAAAATCCTCTGCTTTCCATTGGCCCTGTGGCTTGGGGTAAAAATCTGCTAGTTTAATTCATCAATGAGAACCTAGTGATTGATGTCCTACAACTGGCCTGGCACAGTTTGCTGCACACCTGAGCCTGGAGCTGATCCAGGAGCTCCATCTCCTCGCTATGCTCAGGCAGAAACCCCTGAATCTGAATTAAATAGTAAGAGAACAGACATTAATGTACTCTTCCAGTGTCATTTTCAGTCCCATTTTGTTGCTTTTCTGCCCACTTGGAATGCTGATCCATTTATTAACTTCTTGTTTGCTTTACTTCCAGCTTGCTTACCTATCATCACTAATTACAGAACAAACAATGGCAGTAATACAGTAATGAATAGCAACCTTTTGGGGTTTTTTCTTTTGTGTGTAGGTGCACCTGGTTCAAATATTTAAGATAAATGGGAGTGGCTTTCCAATTCTCTGCTTTGCCTAGCAGCACAGTTTCTATCAGTCAATTCTGGGACAGTATGAGTAGGCAGCAGGAGGTTGTGCCAGGTAGGCAGAAGGAAAGGGTGTTCTGAGATCTCCTGTAAACACAAAATTCAAGGATTCCTGCCCAGCACCATCCCTCCCTTTTAATATTGCTTTCCCCCTTGATTTTGTGCTGGCATTGTTCTTTTTGGTTCTTTGAGATCCCTTTGACATTGAGTGATGCTGCAACTCCTTACTCCTTCATGTGACCCTGAAATCACAATTTCCCCACCAATTCAGAAAAAGGAGACATCTATAAGAGAAAAGAAACCTGTCCTATACAAGTGCCCTAATGCAACACAACACTTGGGTTAAACACAAGCACAGCTCCATTGATTCCCTGGTCTGAATCCACATAAAAGTATCTCTTCAATCTAGATTTGGGATAACAATGGAATAACAAGCAATCTAAATCCACTATTAAGTACATCAATAAAAACACCTCACCACTGAAGATTAAGCAAGCCTTAAAATGTACCTGGAAGTAGGAAATTGCCTATTGTACGTGAAATATTTGTTGATATAAAGCTTTTAATTAAAATGGAATTAGTGTTTCAGCAAATCTTTCTGTATTTCCTTTCATTATTTTACAAGGCTGGGCAGAGACATGTCCCTACCTGGACCAGAAATGGCTCTGACTGGGCAGCAGCTTCCACCTTGGACCTCTCCAGCCCTCTGAAAGATATTTTGACCAATATTATACAGTTCAGAAGAACAGTTTGTTTTCAGTTAATACCCATAATTGTTTATTTTTAAAAAAATCCATTTCTGCTCTATTGACACCCAGGTTCTCCACCCTTTAGAGCTGCAAACATTTCTGAAAAGCAGGTGTACAATTCTACTACCAATCTCCTTACAGAGAGACATGATCTGCTTAGTGAAACCAATCTGCAGTCACCTGCTGAATTGATTGGATGTTATTTTGGTGTAGTGATAACTAGTTGTGCTCGGGGATAAACCAAGAGTCACTTCTTGAGGCATCCATTATTTAAGAGACTGAAATGAATCACTCTGTCTATTCAAATGGATCATTAAAATATTTCTAACTAAATATTTCTAACTCCAGAAATCGTAAAATAATTTAAATTTGGTCTCAGAAAGCTGAGAATTTGTCTCAAAGGTCTCGAGATCCTCCTTCAGTAGTAGCAGGAAGGTGTTTATACCTTGTTTTTTCATTCCTGAACCTTCAGCTTAGAATCAGGATGGCTTTTTCTGCAGCTCACTATGCCTTTGGAGAAAGGGAGTCTCAGCTAATTGCCTCTCTATGTGTCTCCAGCAGCTGAGCATTTAAGAGTAATGTTCAAAGTGTGATTCCAGAAATTTGTATTTCCTTGGTGTGGTGTCCCAGTGGACAGATTCAGGGTGCTCATTCTTTTGTGTCACACTCTCAGTTTGCAATATCCGCGCTCATTCCCAGTGTCTGTGATGTATAATTGAAAGAGCCCATTTGATATATCTGTAACAGAGTCCCAGTTACTGACTCTGCATGCCCTGGTCTCGTGTCTGTATATTTTACTGTGTCTGTATTTTTATTTTACCAGTGTGAGCTGTCCTGCTGGAGCTGTGGAACAGTGCAGTAACTTCCAGCATCCTGCGCTTGCATGAGACATGGTGAGATGCTGAACTATGCCAGGGAAATGCCTGGGATGAGGTGAGCCTGACGTGGGCATGCTGGGGCTGGGCAGGAGGAAAGCCCACGTGAGAGCAGAAGGAAGGACACGCTTTAATTGCAGCCATTTACCTGCACATCAGGAGCAGGAAACGTGCATCATTCTCAGGTCACAGCTCTGCCTTGCAGGAACAGCTTTCATCACCTGCCCCCAGTGTTTCCCCAAGAGTTAAAAAACCATGACCTGCTGGGACATGTCTGAAGCCTCCAGAGGTGAAGGAAAGACCAGGCTTGGGGTGGAGACACCCACACCCCGTGCCATTGCAGTGTGCCACAGGGCACGGCACTGGGAGGGCTCCTCACCCCCACGCTGCTTGTTTGTGCTGCTGGAGGAGGGGGCACACGCTGTGCCCTCCGTGGCTGCTCCCCTGCCCCTGCTGGGTCCTGGGAGAGCTGCCCTGTGCCCAGCCTGCCCCGGTGCTCCACTGATGAGATAGCACGGCTGTGATGGTGCACTTTCCTGGTGCACAAGAAGGAGGGGGTCCTCTGCATTTGGAGGAGGAAGTCTTTGCGTGCAGCTCCTAAACTTCATCTGGCCTTGGGGCCGGAGCTCAGGGTGCTCCTCTGCCATGTGAGAGCCTGCCAGGCTGGGTGCTGCAGGGGCAATGTGTGCAGGAATCTTCTCTGCAGACGCCGACACGGTTTGCGTCTGAGATAAGCACTGGGCTGTAAATGCACAGAGAGGAGCAGAGAACTTCTGGGAATTTTAGACATCTGGAGAACTTCAATGTAGAAAACACAGATGTTTATGGATGCTTTCTGCAGAGTCATGAAGGACTGAAGATCATAATTTTGTTCTTGGGTATCTCAGTCCTTTTGCAGATTTCTTGGCTCCACAGTTTGCTTCTGCAGTGGCAGAGGAATGATTTGGATTAGGGCAGCATGCAAGCTTCTCAGGATAAATGGGCTTGCTACATCCACATGAAAGAAATCTCTCTCTGTCTCACATTTCTCTAATTACAATTAATATATTAATAATTACAAAAGTGTTGGAAAGGTCATTAATGTGTGGCCAAAATCTCAGAGTTTAGTGTGAAGTTGTATAGGACTTCAAAGTACTGTTATCACTCATTACAATAATCCAATTAATAAATGTTCTTTTTTAGTGCTGACTGGCAGGTATTCTATGTCTAATATTGAACAATAATAGCAACAGCACTTCTTCCCTTGTTATTTTGCACAAGAGCAATTCTCACCATTTGATCACCAGTGGGACAAATAAAATAATAATGGGATATTCGAACAAGAGGCGATTTGTGCAAATTGATTTGGAAAAATTGCACTGAGCAAAGAAACCCCTCCAACAATCCCAATGAGCAGTAGGAGGAGAAGAGTAGGGAAGACATAACCTGTTTCCAAATGGGAACTTGGAGTTCATGCTATCCCTTTGCCATTTTGTTACAATACTGCCTTTTGCTTTGAAAAGAGACTTAGATAGGATATCTTTAAAATACTACCCATTAATTAGGTAAATACTCTAAGCTCTTTTTTCCTCCTGAGTCCAGGGGAGCTGGGAGCAGCAGCCTCCCTGCACATGGTGAGAGGTGATTTACTGTAGCCCCAACGTAACAGGTATTTTCTGGGGCTGCAGCACACAGACATGCCATTGATAATTCCGCCTTTGTTTTGATTGCTTCCAACTGCAGAATGAGGGAGACTTAATTGGCAGAAATTACCTCATTCCTGCCTTGATTAAGGCCTCCATATGTGTTTTATAAATAAAGTAGTCTTTTCAATTGTTTTATCACTTGGAGGTTTCAGCAGACTAAATATGATTTATGGTGTTTTGCCTCTTTCCCCAAGTGGGAGCCGCTTCTGACCATCTGCCCTGCCTGTGGCCGCAGGACTGGCACACCAAGAGCTGCTGGGTGGAGGTGGCTGGGCACCTCCAACCCTCACTGGGGTGTTTGCCCAGGGCTCAGCTGGGAGCAGGGTCTCCATGGGGTTGGTGTTGGGCAGCTGGAAGCACAGACCCAGTCCCCAGGGCATGACTGAGCAGGGCTGGGTGCTCTCTGTGCTCTCTCTGTGTCTGCTCCCTCATGGCACGGCCAGGGCTTGCCCTGACAGCTCCTGGGCAATGCTGCCATTGGCTGCTGGCTGAATTCCTCTGCTCCTTTTCTTATTTTATTATTATAAAGGAATACAGCAAATATATGTGTATATATATATTAGGCTTTCTTAACTATTTGGGCTGCAGGGTAGAGCCTCCTGCAGCTTTGGTGAAGGCTCTTGGAGGGAGCACCAAGGAGCATCTCCAGCCCATCGAGCTGCTGGATTATCCCCCTTCATGCCTGAGGGAAGTAGCTGAAGATGAGCTTCATCATGGGACCTTGCCTTCTATTTAGTCCTGTCATATATTATATAATCATATCAATCATATCATATCATATCATATCATATTATATCATATCATATCATATCATCAAATGTTTTGGTCCGGGAGGGACCTTAACACTTATCTCATTCCAACTCCCACAGGCAGAGACAGCTTCCCCTATCCCAGGTTGTTCTAAGCCTCATCCAACCTGGCCTTGAACACTTCCAGGGATGGGGCAGCCACAGCTTCTCTGGACAACCAGTGCTAGAGTCCCCCACACTCATGGGGAAGAATTTATTCCTAATAGAAATAATAATAACAATAATAATAATAATAACAATAATAATAATAATAATAGAAATAATAATAATAGAAATAATAATAATAGAAATAATAATAATAATCCTTCCAGATCCATCCAGTGTGAATTCATAGCCAGATGTGGAAAGATGAGGAATGATTGAATGATGCTCAGGCTGGTGCTGGGCTTTGAAACTTGGAATAATCTTTTAAAAAGAGTTTTGTAGGCAAACAGGAATGGAAAAAAGAATGAATAGAAATAAAATTGAGGCCTCGTGTGCCAAATACACTGTTTACTCCACTCCACTTTGTTTCAAGTCACTTTGTTTTCAAGTAGCTGTATTTCTTAATCCAAGCTTTCTGAAATCATGAGCTTGGCTTAAAACTAGAGCTGAAAATATTTCATGTTGGGTTCTTTTATTTGCTCTCAGAAGACTGAACATTTTGCACTCATGTGCCTTTCAGAAAAGCTGGATATGTGCTAAATTAAGAAAAAAAGAGAGCTTAAATTGTTGGGTTAAAAACTGATCCAAGCTCTAAATCACCAGTAAATGCAGATGACTCATGATAAAATGATGAGAATTGGAAATACTGTTAGACATTTACAGAGATAAGGAGAAGAGGTATATTTAGTGGGATTCTTGGGTCTTAGCATTTGGTATTCTGAACTGTCTAGAGAGAAACATGCTGATTTCCTCGGATTACTTGATCATGGTTCACTGAGTTCAGGTTTTCTTTCCTTTCTTTTTTTTTCTTGCTAATTCAGTAACAGTGAATATTCTTATGAATGAATTCATGCAGCTAAGCACATTTTAGGAGAGAAGGATGTTTTTTCTAACAAAGATAATTTCCTGTATGAAGTGCAGCAAAAAAAAAATCCCAAAGAAAGAAGTTTTGTTTATGTAATTGTTAGTTCTGACTCTTAAAAAAAAAAAAAAAACAAGTGAAAAAAAGCTGGCCTGAAACATCTGGATGCAAAATTCCAAATAACACAATTTGGGGGTTTGTGCCAGATTGGATGCAGCTCAATGACAAAGCTGGAATTCAAAGCCAGCACATGAAGCAGGCAGGGAGGCTGAGGGAGAATTCGGATGGGTGCAGGACAGACTGTTTCTGCTTTTCATCCACAGGATGCTTCAGGCAATAAAAATGTGGTCTTCATCCTGTCATCAGCTCTGCTGTGGAAGGTGCTGCTCCTGTCACAACTCAAGACCCATTTCTTTTGGAAATGGGGGATTCAAAGGAAGGATTAATGGCAGGGTGAGGCCATTCTGCAGAAACCACATGGGGAGGGACAGCAGAGCTGGCTCAACACCTTTCCTCCCTGGGAAAACCCATCAGTGCAGGGCAGCCTGACAGACAGGCTTCTGCTCAGGGGCACCTGAAGGACTGCTGAGGTGACACAGCCAAAAGTGAGCCCTTGCTGGGTATGGCAGTCAGCAGCAGTGACAAGGGACATGGAAGGAGGGGTTTCCCCAATGGGAACAGGCAGAGACTCTGTAGTCCAGTTTTCCATGTGCTCCCTGGAACAAGGAATGCAGGGGGGAGCTGCTGGCATTGAATGAAATCCTTCCTTTGTGGCTGGTGGGGAGAGAAGCCCTGTGCTATTTCTGTGCTGATGGAATAGCCACAGGAAGAATATTTGGGTTTTGTGTCCCCATCCTTTAAAGGAATGTCACTGTGTGAAAACCTGGGGTCCATGTATGGCCAGAAAGGTTTTGATTGGAGATGCTCCTGCCCTGCTGAGGTGGGAAAGAAAGAACATCTAGAGAAACCTCTGCTTTTGCCTCTTTTGGAAGTTACAATAGTAGCTTTCCAGCAAATATTTCCGAGTGATGTTCGAGCTGTGTGGTTGCCTGGAGCAGAATTGCAGACACCACCAAAGAGTCCTAGCTGGAATTTTGCCTCTGCATAGCAGGAGTTGGTGCTGGGGTGAGTAAGGGGGCTCTTCTCCTGAAAACCCCATGGACACAGACCTTCACAGATGGTCTTTCACTGAGGACAGAAGCAATCTGCTGTTGTTTCCAAACTGGCCTCTCAGTCCTCTATTGATGCTCAGCCAGGGAAGCACTGATCCTCCTGGACCAGCCAGACCAGTGTTTGCAGTGTGTGCTGGGGACAGCTGCTTTGGGGACATCTGGCTGAGTGAAAATCTCCCTGGAAGTGCCAGTCCTCAGCAGTGCAGGGAGGTGAGGGCTGCTGGCAGGAGGGGCACAAGGGCTCAGCTCTGGTGCCCTGGAGCTCCTGCACCCTCTGCTGCTCCCCAGGCTGCCCAGACGCTGACCATCCTGCTCCACGTGCCAAAAGTTGAGTGCTGGGCAAAGGTAAGGACTATGGGTTAATGTTTGCTGGACAACTCTCATGCCTGTCCCGTGTGGATAGGAGAAATATTCTTCCTCTCTCCTGCCCTTCATATTGGAGCCACTCTTTATTCAGCAGATTTCTCGGGAGAAATCTGGGAAGAGGGAATGTGTCTTCCAGAGATGTGAGCTGAATAACAATCACCAAATCCCCGCCTTGCATCAACTTCTGCTCCTGCTCCTGCTGTTCCATATTCTTTGTGGCAGAAACATTGGAAACAGATTTTCTGTGTGCAGAAAAAAAGAAAAACTGAACGGCCATCAAGATGCCAAACAACAGAACAGATTTTCCTTGCCCAGATATAATTTCTGATGTCCTTAATGAACACCCAGGTTTCCCTGAGACCTCTAACCACTGAGGAGTTTTTGTGATAATGTTTGCATTAGGCTTCTGGTGGGCTCCGGCTCTTGGAATTATATTTGAGCTTCCTTAGCTTTCAGCACCATTAAGCGTATTTTAAAAACACATTAAAAGAAATATGTCAGCTTGGTTTAGACTGAAACTTGGGTTCAGGAAAGAAAATCAGTAAAAAGAAAGTTTCACAAAACACAAATGAAGTGGGAGTGTTCTCATTAAAGGAAAAAAAACCCAACATATTATTCCAAAATAATTTCTTTTCTCTTTTATTTTTCCTTTCTTTTTTTTTAAAAAAATTTTCCTATAGACAGGGCAACTCAAACACATGAACTTTGTGCTTGTGAGCGAGGAAAATTAAGTGACCAAAACTCAAACTTCTGCAGGGGATGCGAAACAAAAGTCCTTGGTTTTGGAAACAAAATGAAACAGGAACACCAAATGCAAAAATATGTTAAATAGCACCAGAAGCATCTGCAAGTTTAAACAGAAACATGTAATTAAAACATGGATTGTTTCCCTGGAAGAGAATGTAGGAAATTTTCCTTTTATTTTGGTGTTTCCATAATTTAAAAGAACAGACTCTTCCCAGACTCTAGCCCCTGATTTTTAATCTCCAGGGACCATTACTGAAAAGCCCAAATTCTCAGTTCTTCCTCTGCAGAAAGATTACTAAAACAAGGCTTGGCTCCTTTTTCTGCCTTCTGTTTCTCTGAAGAGTTTTCCATGCTTTGCTTATAAGAAGGAGGTACACATGTTGGGGAGACCTGGGTACGTCTGGGAGACTCTGGAGACACTGTGATGTCTGTGGTTGGGGTTGTCCTCCCACCAGGTGCTTCCCCACTGATCTCTCCTAGGTCAGAAAGTTTTTGTGTTTTTCATGTGTTTTTCATGGCTCCTTGTTGTAATGGGTAGTCATGACAGAAGAAGGGGCAATGCTAATGACATTAATAATGGCACAAAATCTCCACGAAGGCATTTAGAAGCCTTGCAGCATAATCAAAGAAGCACAGATTGGTTTGGATTGGAAGGGAAAGACCACCCAGCTCCAACCCTGTGCTGTGAGCAGGGACACCTTCCACAAGACCAGGGTTTTCCAAGCTGCCTGGGCTTGAACACCTCCAGGGATAATGAGCCTGTGCCCTCTTAAAGGCAAGTCCTCCTTGAAAGCTGTGATGTGCCTCTGTGTGATTGCCCTTCACCTGAGTTTTTCTTTGAGTCTAGCAGCAGCTAATATAATAATCAACAAAAATGCAGTGCTGCTCCACTCTCCATAATGCTACTGTTTTTGTGTTGGCTTCAACACCAGCCAGCTCTTCCTTCCGGAGTACTGTGTAAAGCAGAAAGGCAAGATGTGATCATGCAGCCCCACCAGTGCTTTTCATCTGCCTCTGATTTTTGTCACGGGTGCAGCCAACCCCTCCTGTTTGCTGCCCTTGTGTATGGCTTAATATGGAAAACACAACAGGGGCTGCCAGGCTGTGTGTGCTACCATGTATGGGGAAAAGGACTTCCCCAAAGCAGAGGCATAAATTCTGCTTTCTACTTACGTGAAGAATAAAATGATGATATGAACCTCTGTCCTCTCCTTGTTTGGGTCAACAGTATAGGAATGCCTGGTTATGAATAGGAGAAAATGTGCTTTTAGGCAGATAAGGAGAACAGCAGTTTACCCTGATTTAGGTGAACAGCAGCTTTTTCCAAGCAGAAGACTCTGCAGCTGGAAAATCATATTGAAAGTATCAGAAAGGAAGAAAAAACATAATTAAAAATAAGACAATATCTTTTATGCCTCTAAATTTTTTCTAATGCATCTATCTATGCATTTATCTAATAATATAAATTCCAGTTAAGTTTTTATATTTTATTATTGTTAATATAATTGTCAAAATACAAAGTACAATACAATGTAATGTAATTTGATGTAATATAGTATATATATCACAAACAGTAATTACTTGTCTATAGTATGTGGTCTGTTATAACAATATCTTACCTCTTAATATATGAACATACATATTATCAACCTACAGCTAATTCATAATATACATGCTGATGCTGCTGTAAAAAGATAATGCTGGCAAAAAACCACAATAATAATTTTGGAAAATAACTCAGAATTAGCACAAAGTGGTTTTGCTAAGCTCTGTTTAGAAACCTGGCATGAGCAGGGTATATGTATTAAATCAGCAGGATGGGAATAACTGAAAGTGGGAAGACTGATCATGGTGGAATTTCTATGTGCACCCTTCCTCAATCCCAGCAAGAGGAACCCAAGGTGGGTGGGGACCCTGGATGGCTCAGTCAGAAGGATGGATCAGTGTGGATGGGTCAACCTGCTGCTGCTATTTCCCAGTTTGTTTTTGAATTTTGAAATGTCCTGTCCTGTTTTTTAAAGCCCTGGTTATAAGAAAAAGCTGAGAAGGAAAGAGAGCTCTTCCCTTCCGGTGATGCCCTCACCAAGGGAGGAGAGAATGAGCCCTCAGCCTGGCAGGGGCAGCTGCAGGTCCATACACACTGCTGGAAGGGCCAAGAAATGCAATATTATAAAAAACTGAGGTATTTTCTTAAAGATAAGATAATCACGTATCTTCACAGTTATGATCTTCTTGGAATTTTATTTTAGTAGTTTAAATAGCTTGATCTGAATTTTTATCCAAATAATTATTCTGGTATATAAATCTGCCTGTCAAGCTGCACCCAAGGGGAGGGGTTTTGTATAAAGCTACCACATTTAAAACCTTCTTCCTTGTGGTAAAGGACTTAAAAAGTATCCATTCCCTTGTGCTTATACAACAGACCCTGACAGCTCCATAGGGGGACTTGAGAGGTGATCAGAAGTGTGCTTTCTGCTGTGAAAGCTCCCTAAATATGTGTTTACCTAATTCAGGTTTTGAGCACTGCTCAGGTGTTGCTTGTGACCAGCTGTGGGGTTTGGGGACCCTCAGGGGGTCCCTCCCCTCCTGGTGGCTCTGTCTGGGTGGGTGTCCCCAGGAACACCTGCTCTGGTGGAAGGTGCCCCTGCCCGTGGCAGCAGGGTTGAAATGAGATCACTTTTAAGGTCCCTCCAAATCCAAACCATTTTATGATTCTAGGATTCTAATTCTATGGCTATACTGGACCTGGCTATTCCAGCTCCCAAATCCCTGCAGTGCCAGCAGTGCCAGCTTCACCAACCAAACAGGACTGGAGACTTCCCACTTCCACATCTAACCTCACTAGAGATGGATCCTGAAAGTTTTATATTGGGAAAAAATTGTCCTCAGCCTTCAGAAGTGGCTTTCTTTGATAAATCCCAGGATTTTAAAGAACTGGAGTAATTTCCTATTCTGGGCTGGTTTTCCCTCAGAAGTGTCCCAAGTAAGCCTTGATGGCTGGATCTGGACAGAAGCCATAAATACAGAAATATAGGAATTTTTAGCTTGTTTGTGTGAGTGCAAAGGGTGCAACTGTCTGAGGTTAGGGGCAAATCCAGCTCTTTGGTCACACAGGGAAAGGTTTCTGTTCCCTTAGAGTGGAAAAGGGTGGGCAGCACCTTGTGGGTCACTAGGGAAGATGCTGAACTGAGATAACAAACTTTGGGGAAGTGACAGTCCAGAAGGTTATATTTGTATCACATACAAATATAACACACATCCAGATCATACAGAAATTAATTTTCAACTAATTTCCAACTTTTGTCCAGGCTTGTTCTGTGTAACTAAAATCCAAACTGAGTTAACACCTCACTACAGACTGTAAAATAATCTCTGGTGTGACCTTTATTGAGGACGCTGTTCTGGGAAAAATGTATTCAGCAGCCAAGTGGTTAAATCAAAATAACAAGGGCTATTTATCTAGTAGCTTTCCATGGCTATACTCAAGGGGGGCATATCTACCTATTTGTCAAGTCATTGACAATAGCCTATTTCTTTCTTCCTACCCATATGCTTTATTAAAGAAACACTTGACCTACCTGTCACATCAAACTGCTTCCTTTATCCAAAACAGAATAATATAGACATTTCCCTTAAGGGAATCCTGATGCAAATATATAAGGACAGGTTGCCAATTTGTTGAGCGTATTAGGGTACAGAAAACTGTCAAGGGAAACAGCTGTAATACAGAATGTTCTAACAAGCTCATTTTTCTTTTTTTTCCTGTGGTACTTTTGGTCTCTCTTTAGTTTATATTATACGATTTGTATGTTACAATTTTTATGGACAGCTGTCAACTGCAACTCGTCTTTTTCATTTTGAAAAAAAAAAAGGAAACCTTCAGATTCCTGGACAAGGCTCAGATCTATTGTTTGGTCTTTCACAATAACTTTCACAAAGCCTTCAGCTGCATATAGCTAAGAAGAAAGTTATGGGATAGAGAATGGGAAAACCAGTAAAGCTGTTTAAAGACAGAGAAGGTTCTGACTGTGCTTTGAAAGGCATGCATTTTCGTATGAAGCCACTTAAATGCACGATGACACTTCCCATTCTCACCTGTCTGCTCCTGGGCGGCAGAAAGGACTCTGTCTTGCCCTGGATGAGTGTTTTGGTTTCAAGTATGACATGACACAGAAAGGTTCAAATGTGCCATTTTGCACAAGCAAGCTTTGCTGTGGCTCAGGACTGGGAATGAGGGCCAAACTGCAGGAATTCAGGCTTCCCAGTGGCATGGTGGTTAAACCAGAGCCACTCAGTCCCCAGCGCTGGTTTTGGTTCACAGGTCCAAAACATGCCTGGCTTTCCAGCAAGGTGGTTTGGTGATGTTGTAGTTTCCAAGTGAAATCCATAATTTTCAGCAACTTGAATCTCCTGAGACCAGAAAAGATTAAGAGTCAAATCCATATAATTAGAGGTCTATGTTGTCTAGTGGACAAGGCGCAGGCTGTGCTACAGCAACAAAGTACATTAAAGATCTTCACTTTGACTGCAGTTCCACTGAAATCAGGGGGGTTACCCCAGAGATTAATTAGTCAATTTATGCTTGTTTGCATAAAGGATGACACAGATCATCAGCTGAATGAACAAAAGTTCAGGCAGCGCAAGTCAGGGCAAGAGGGGAGAGAATTAACCATGTCAGGGCCGAGGTCAGAGCTTGGGCTGATCTGGTTGCTGTGCCGGAGCATCGTGCCTGCCGTGTGCCTCTAACCAGTGACCTGTGATGAGAGGCCACCACGGGCTTTGGCATCTCTAAGAAAAGTCAGATCGCCCAAAGAAAATGTCTCTAAAGGGTCATACAAATATTTGTGTAAAGAAGAAAAGGAGTGCTGGGATCACTGTATGAGAGGCTGTGCAGCAATGATCTGATATTTCCCCTTGGTCTGAACTTCTGCACTGTTCCTGCTCCCTGTATCCTCACAACTCCTCTTCTCAGTGGTGTGAAAAAGCAATTCCTTATCCTGTCTTTTAATGTCGGAGCGCCCAAGTGAAGATCAAGAGCAGTAGGTGGCATCCTGGTCCTGCTGAAATCCTGTGGAGTTGTCTCATGACCCTTTTCAGGGTCAGGAGCTCACACAGATGTTAAATATTGGCACCATGGAAGGAGGAAGCTCTGGTGGTCTGGTGGGCTGAGCTGAGAGTGGCTTTAGGGAACATTTTTTGGCACGTGGCTTGTGAAGAGACTGAAGTGTGTGATTGCAGGATATATGCAGGGATGAGGAGAAGAAGGTCCTGAAAGCATATGTGTAACACTGACTTTAGAAAAGGACTGGATAGTTTGAAGTCATTAATAGACTTTCCATAGGAGATTACCCCGACTATTTCCTTGGAATAAGGTGGAAAACAAGGGAGAGGGACCATCAGACACCACTTTTTTGTTCTGGCATTGTAAATACACCAGTGTTTGCTCACCAGCTGACCTTTTTCTGAAAGAAGTGAAAACATTGCCTAATTTTTTGTACAAGTTTTGAATCTTCAATGCATTTTCTGGGGCCAAACTGTAGCTCATACACAGAGAGTGTACAATTTATCATCCCATTTATTACTGGGACTAGAGCAGAGCCAACAGCTTCTCCTCTTTCACTCCCACTGACACACTTGATGACACTTAATGATCTCTTGTCTAAATAGCGATGCGCTCGAAAAAAGACTTTATTACCCAAGGGGTGGTGTGGAAGTGAATGAACTGAATGTGTTGCTGGCCATGGTGTATTTGGTAAATCCAAACCCCTTAGTGCAGCCTGGTGTTTGCAGAGCTCTGGGTTACACCATGTCCCAAACTGGGGAGGCAGTGGGACAAGCAGGGAGGACAGCAGCCTGCAACACAGCCTCCTGCATACCAGCACCACCAGCAGCAATTAGACATTGATCAAATGCTGTCCCAGGAGCTGCTTGCCCGAGTCATGTGAGACATGCAGTGGGCCAGATCCCCTGGACGAAGCCCACGCTAGGTTCCAGCAAGGATCTGAGTCACAGATCCTGGGGAGTAACTGTTAATTAGAATTCAACAACTCTTTCCTGGGGTGAAGTTTGAAAAAACAAGTATGTCTCAATCTTGGTTTTGAAAACACACATCTTGCCAACAGAGAGGATTTAAAATTTTTTTTTGTTTGCAAAGGGCATCCAGGTATGAATCCCGAAATGTTCAGGCAACATTGGTGTAAACAGATTGATTCAGGAATTTTGTATTATGGAGAGAAGGAGTTCAAATATTGCAGCATCCTCAGCAAAATCCCACCAGACGCTTCTTATATTGCAAAGCAGCTCATTTGGTTTTAATTCATCCTGTACCATGAGGTTACAGGCTGTTATAGTTGCTGCTTGCTTTTTAGCTGTTTTCTGTTACTTTTTTCTTCTTTCCTTTTTCGCCTTTTTTTTTTTTTCCTTTTTCCCCAGAGCTTGTGAATTGCAAGGTCAAGCTGAAGTCAAACTTCACCATTTCAGTGATGAAATGCAAGCAGATGTGGCTGTTTCATGTGACACCGTGCCTGCCTTGCTGCACTGGGGTCTGTGGTGGTGTCTGCACCCTGGACCACGTCCTCTCCCCCATAGCTCAGCAGTGCCAGTTCTCATGTTTGGATTCCAAACTCAGTGCCATCCTGGCTGTGCTCATCCCAGGGAAACTTCTTTAAATCTCAGCACCTACATTCTCACAGCTGCTGTTTGCTTGGCCTTAGGAACGACTGTGGGCAGGAGATTGATGGGTGGTGATGGTGTTTTCCTTCATAACACTTCAGAGTCTGATTTTCATAAAGACATCAGGCTTTGCCATGGAGTTTTCTCTGGCCCCACCACTTTCTGCAGGTCTATTCATTTACTCTCTCAATGGTTTGCAAATGATTGTGCCAAACATCCAAAATCTACCCTGAGTTGGCCTTTAGGTACCAAAATAAAAGCACAGCCCACCTACAGAGGAAAAGATGTGTTTGGCAGAGAGCATTCCCCTTGCTCAGCTCATCCTGGGTCTGGGGCACTCAGTGCTTTTTATTCACAGGTTTCAAAAACTCATGAAGGTGTTCTGCATGAGACTGGTAAAGAGTGGAATGTTACTGGATTATGTTCACAACCTCACGGTGTGCAGTGAAGCTGGAGCAATTTGAGATATTGTTTTTGGGTGTCTTGCTGAAGTTATTCACTATCCAGGCAGAAAACATACATGATGTTGTTCTGCTTTTTGGTGATGTTGAGGAATAGAGGGTTAGCAGCATCATGAGAATTAATGAATTTTAAAAGAAATTTGAGGTTAAGTCCTGGAAATTATTAATCTCCTGATTTGTGTATACATTTTGCCTGTTCTCAGAGTGGGATGTAAAGCTTCATATCAATAAAAACTACCTAAGTGAGGCAATACAGTGTATTCCTCCCTCAGAAAAATCCCAACCAGGCAATATTTTTCTACTAATTTAGCAGCCCTACATCTTTCTAGGTCCAGGAGAAATTTTTATTACAATGTCAATTAAAATATTTATTCCCAGAAAAATGCCAGACCCAATATCCTTCCGAAAATCTGAAGTAATCTCTAAGTAAAATAGAAAAGGGGATGGCAGCTTGAGCCCTCTGGTCAGCAGGGAAGCCAGCCTGCTTCCCTCCCTGCATCACTCTCCTGGTGCTTCTGTCCCAGTCCTTTCCTTGACGTAGTTTTGTTGCTATTGGGATCAGCCTGACCACCTCGGTGCTCTCAGAGGCAGGATTGGGACAGTCTGAGGGATGTCCCTGTAGTCAGGGAAGGAAGGCTGTGGGTCCCACACCTCAGGAACGTTTCCTTGCTGAGATACATGGAGCTGGAGCTGCTTCTAGACATGTGTTTGTAATTTCTTGTTTGGTCTGCGTTGGTTCTGGGAGTTGGTGCATTTTTTGATTTGCTTGCTGAAAGGGTTTCACACTTTTGGATACCGGCGTTTGATTAGTTTTGATGATAACCACAGTAGTACAATTCTGACTTCCAGATTGCTTTCCAGTGTGACACTAAGCAGCCACCCATCTCCAAGGCTGAAAAAATTCACATGTGCATTTGATTTTTTTTCTTTTTATGAAGACAGAAAGAGTGTAGTATACTTACTAAGACCAAAAAATAAGACAAAAAGCTCACATTTCTCACCCCAATCACATCTCTAAATCCTTGTTTTAGGGAGATGTCTGTGTGACCTTTTCCAGTAAAAAGGATGTGATCTATTACAGAATATCTCCCACTCCTTTTTTTATCATCTCTACTAGTTATCTGCCTGAACAATTCTTGCAAACTTTGTTCAGTGAAGAGTTGCATTTGTCACATAACGATTTAAGAGAGTTACTGAACTTCAGAAGGAAAATTAGTGGGAATTCTTGCCCAGAGACAACATAATATGAGCATGACAGAAAAAAAGCAGGCTAGCATTTCTATCACCCTTTTCCCTGCCTACTAATGGTTTTGATTCTCATTATTTCTCAAATGCCAAGAGTAAAAACCCTCCAGGGTACCAATTAGCTGTGCCCAGTCTGGATACGACTGCTCTCATCCAGGACATATTTTGAGATGCTGAAGCTCTCTTTGGGAAAAGGCAATTTGTGTGCAGCTATGTTTGGTAATTTTCAAGGACTTAATCTTGTTGGGAAATAGAGATGGACTCATACTTAATTTAATTTAAACCAAAGCTTTTTATTAATTGAGTTTCAGTAAAACCGATTACCATAAATGGGAACCTGGGATCTGTGTTTGCAGATTATTTTTGTCTGCCTCACTTATATTTTCTTAGGGGTTATACCTTCTTGAAAAAAAGACACTTAGTATTTCTTTCAGAATGAGCTTTTGGTCTTCTCTTAACCCTTTTCATCTGCTTTTACATTATTTTTAATTTCAAGAGTTGAGCAATGACACTGACAGCATTTATGACAGTGTGCAACTGTGTTTTACATTTCTGTTCCTTAACCATACTGCATACTTAAAGCACAATTTTAATTTCAAAAAGAAAACAAAGGTAATTCAGTGGCTAAGATAAGAACATTTTGGGTTAGAGCTGAGGGGATGCTGGGGTACCTGGGATTCATGGTTATGGGCACTGACAGAGGTACCTGACTGCTGGCAGCACCAGCCTCGCCCAGCATTAATTGCTGCTGCAGCCCTCTCCCGAGGTGGTGCTCTCTCTGCTTTGCAGATTAGGAAGCAGATCTGCTAAGACCAATGCTTTACTCACATGAATAGCTCCATTGAGTCCTGCATGGCTATTAAGTGACTTAAGTTCAACAATATATTAAATCTTTGCCGGGCCTAAGGCAAATTGTAGGAGGTTATTTTAAAAGTCTGCCCTAGCCTTTTCCTGCAGCTACAAAACCAACCTTGTCAGACCCTGCCACTTTCCCATTCCTAATTTTGTGGCTTTTGCATTATTTTGCCCCATTTCTCTTGCAGACACGGCACTTCACATAGTGAGGCATCCTGCCTCTCTCTGTCACTCCCTGCCTGCCCTAACACTGACTCCCTTCCTCAGCCCTTTGCATCTCTCCAACTCACCTGCATTCCCCTGAATTTCATTCTTCAGACTTTTAATAGGAACAAACCAAAATAACATCAGAGGAGTGGCTTCTGCTGTCCCCCGACAGTCAAAGTATCTCTGGGTTTAATGACATTGCAATACTGGCAAAAGCAATAGAGGGAGCTGCTCCTGGTGGCTGAGGTCCAGCAAAGTACCATGAGCTGTCCTTGCTTAATCCCCAGTGAGATCTCCCCCACAGACTCATTATTTAGGATTTCTTGAAATGGACAAAAAATGAAAATAAAAAGGGAAAAAACCCCACCATCCTGAATAAGATTTCTTTTGGATCAATATTTAGCGTGCTGGAAAAATTAAGAGAGAAAGATATTTGTAAAATTCCATAATATTTTCTTAGCCTTGGAGTAAATATTAGTAGAGAAAGCAATTATTGTGCATAAGAATTTTCTGTTGTGTCTCTTTTGTTTCTTTAATTTAAATGATTGCTTTTTTGGCCCATCCTTGAATAACTAAGTAGAGGTGATTAAAAACCTTCAAGTCCTTCAGATTTATTGTCCTGTAACTATTTTTGAAAGCAGATTTAGTATCAGCATGCTATTTATATTCCCTGAGAGCTAACATTTCAGATACTATACCAATATATCAATGCCTGATGCAAAGCAGATTGCACTGAAGATGTAGAAATGTATACAAGTAGAAAACTGCTTATGTTTAATAAAGAACCAAGATATAAACATATTTTAATACAATGGGCTTTGAAGTCGACGAGTTCCTACTGTTTTACTGCACCCACCTCCCTGATGTTTCTCTCCTACATCCCATGTGCAGCATGGAGGGGCACTGACACAGAGCTCAGCTGCACCCCTGGGGTCAGCAAACACAGGATTGATATTTTCCCAAGAGCTGTGTCAGGTCAGCTTCTTCTGTGCACACTGGGCTTATTTTTATCCCAAAATGCATCTTCCCTTCCCTGCTCCAGCTGCCTGTCCCAGGGCTGTCTGCTGCCCTTGCACTGCCCCTCTGCTCCTGCTCTCCCCTAAGCTCTCCTCTCCATGCTCCAGCATCTCCTGTTTGTTCTGGGACTTCAGGGCATGCCAGAGGTTGTCAAAATGCCCTCCTTGAGCTCTTCTTGCCAGGGCACTTGCTGAAGCATCGTTGTGGTCACCCTGTGCAGTGCCAGGCTCTGGTGGGTGGGGAGAGGAGGGATGGCTGTGAGCAGCCCTGGTCCCAGAGCCCCAAAACTGCTCTGAGGCTAAAGGGAAGAGCAGGCAGGAAGCAAAGACACATCAGGGAAGAGGAAAGGGCCACAGTCAGCTGCTCAGCATCGAGGGGTTCCTAACCCCAGGCTCATTTTGGGCTCTGAAGGTACTGGTCACCTCTATGACAGAGAAGAGCAAATGTTCCATTTTATACAAATATTTAATTCCCCTTTGTCTGGTCAAAAGCCACTTGCTGTAGGGGTTTAAGGCCACCAGCCTGGTCATGCTCCTCATGGATGTCCCCACCATCACACTTCATGCCTGTGCTGGGTCTGGAGGCTGGGACCAGGCTGAAACCTTCCTGCTGCCCTTCTGCCTCTTTTGCACCTCACTGCCATGCTCCTGCTACCTCTGCACTCTTGTGTCCTACTTGACCTTCTCTGTCTGAGATAACCAAAGATGCAGAAGCCTTCTGATGTCTGCTAAAACCTCTCACACTCAGCCCGCGGCAAGGCCAGGAACTGTGGAGCCGAGCCCAGCTGAGCTTAGCTGAGCCAGGCTGGGACTGGGCAGCCCAGCAGCTGGCTGCAGCTGGATCCACACTGTGCAGCCTTCACTGCTGAGCCTGGGACACGCTTGATTTCACCCCTGTCCTCACCCTACTGTTCAGGAAAGTCCACACGCTCTTCCTCTCCCTCTCTGCCTTTGATGGTTCATTTGTATTTTGCTACCTGCAGCAGGCTCCTGCTCTTCCCAGAAATTTTCTCCCCCATCAGCTGCCCCCTCCATCCACACCTAACAACAGCACTGCCCTATAGCCCCAGGAAGATTTCACAACTCCCTCTCCTTTGGGCACAAATACTCTGTATCAAATCCCTCCTTATTCCTCACATTGCTCCATTTCTGTGTGGCCAGGCAGTGAATCAGCCACCACTGCCCCCATCTCTCTCTGTCCCTTCTCTGCCCCATCTCTGCCCCATCTCTGCCCCCATCTCTGCCCCATCTCTGCCCCATCTCTGCCCCATCTCTGCCCCATCTCTGCCCCCATTTCTGCCCCATCTCTGCCCCCTCTCTGCCCCATCTCTGCCCCCATTTCTGCCCCATCTCTGCCCCATCTCTGCCCTCATCTCTGCCTCATCTCTGCCCCATCTCTGCCCCATCTCTGCCCCATCTCTGCCCCCATCTCTGCCCCATCTCTGCCCCCATCTCTGCCTCATCTCTGCCCCATCTCTGCCCCATCTCTGCTCCCCCTCTGCCATGAGTGCCCTGGCCCAAGTGTCCCCTTCTTGTCCCCAGCACCCATTCTGCGCCCCAAGGAGCAGTGGGGATTTCCAGAGCCTCTCTCAGCACCCACCCAAAGCAAGCCCTTTCTGCAAGCCCCTATGTTTCACCGCTGACTGGAGGGGACAGGCACAAATGTCCCAAACCCACACTGCCAGTGCCACGTCTCCCAGGACAGGTGGCTTCCCGTAGGAAGCACTGTATGGGCGCTGCTGGGATCTTCTGTCACTCTGCATCTCCTCCAGCAAGGATTTGTTCGAGCAGTCAGTATTCCAGCCGGTTTCCAACGGTGCTTCCCTTCGTGCCACCTGGTGGACAAAGGGGACATTTTCCAGCTTTTTACTTCACAGAAGAAGGAGCACCTGGGAAAATTAATTTTTCAGTGAGGGATTTGATTGAGCATCACCCGATTTAAATTTTGTGTGATGAGAAACGCAATCCTGAGACATCCTGGGGTAAGCCCCAGACCACCCCAGCAGTAACCATCGATTTCTTACCCGTGCTAATGTTTATGCATAATAATTTGTTTTAGTTGTAATTATAGCTGTTCAGTAAAAATTCCTACAATGACCTTAACAAGCGAATAACTTTTCTTCTTCCCGTGCTGCCAATGAATTCATGCTTTTATTTAAGCTTGAGCAATTCTTTCTGATTTTTTAACAAATGTGCAGTTTGAATCCCTCCTGTGGCCAATCCTGGGCAGGCTGCGACAGACGGAAGCGCTGCTAAAAAGCCCGTGGAAATAGAAAAATAAAGTAAATAACAGTGAATATTCCTGGCAAGTGTTTCTTTTTTTCAATTTATGAAGACAAACATTGCAGGAGTAACTTGGTTCTGAGAGATATTTTTGTTCAGGGATTAGAAGTAAATCCCTGAATTGAGGTGCTTAATGAAATGAACCAAAATGGCTTTTGCTCTCAAATCCCTGCAAGAAGTGTCCAAACTGAGCTGTGAAATAGCTTCAAATCATGATTAAACAGGGAGAAAACTGCAACGTGCTCAGGGCACATTTCAGAATAGCACAAGATGCTGATAGATGGGGAAGAAATTAATTGCTTGGAGTTTTCTCCCACTATTAACAGTTCAACACCCCTCTGCTTTAATCCTCTGAGGAAAACCCTGCCTTTAGTGAGGTCCATGGAAATTTTAGCAGTGATTTGACTTGGGCCAGGATTTTGTCCTAAATCTTTTCATAAACTCAACAAAATGACAATACAAAAATATACATCATGGACAAAAATCCTGTCTGGCAGCTGTTGGTAGCTAATGCCGGGGATAACATGGGTCAGTGTGAAGCCACACTACAGAAATGAAGAATTTCTTTGTGAAAATACCCTGTAACCTCTGTAGGCAGAGTGAAGATGCAATTTGGCTATAGCCCTCTAACTGGTACCCAGATTGCTGCAAACGACTACCACAAAATCCCTGTGCCTGCAATTAGCTTGGACTGTGATTTTATGTCTCACTTGGAAGGTGAGGTGTCCATAACATCCCACGGAATCTTTTGGGGCAGTAATACATCTGTCTTCCCCAGGACATACCACTCAGCCACCCAAAGCCCTGGCTTTGTTTTTGTGAAACAAAGGGAAAAATGAGCACAAATTTAAAATATTTTGACTTTGATTGGGAAAAATGTCAGGTTTTACTTGGAAAAGAAATTAATTGTTTTTATTTTCCTCAGTGGAAAAATCCATACAACTTAGATTATCCAGAAACAAAAAGATTTTCATTTTCTAAATAAACAACCTCCTTTCTTCTCAAAGATTCAGTTTTCACCAATTCAGAAAAACTTGCCCTGTCTGACATTAGTCAAAATATTTTAGTTTATCTCAGACTTTTAAAAACTGTCTGCAGCAATTAAAAAAGCAATCTGGCCAATCAAAAGTAATAAAAAGATGAAACAAGAAAATCTTTCAGCTAAAAAATGAAGAAGAAACAAAGACTGCCGGCTTTCCTCACCCGCATTAATTTATTTTTACCCCACTGGAATTTTTTTTTGGTAAAATGCTCCAAGGGCTGTCAGAAGACTCAGCTCCACAGCTCCCCTGGCCCAGGTGTGCACAGCTGCAGCAGTGACAGTGCCCATGCAGGGGACAAAAGCCACCCTTATCCTTGGACACTCTCAGCCTGTGTGCCTGCCCAGAGACAGTGCTGCCTGGAGTCAGGGATGGAGAGAATCCAGGCAGTGAGCTGGGGTGGGATGTGGGAGAGGGTCAGGAATGACAGGGGACATTTTCGGTGTGGGGGAGCACAAGCGGCTTAAGCCGGCTTTATCAGCGTGTTATAAACTGGCAATCAGCAGGGCTGAGATTTGGCAATCAGTCAATACAGGTTCAAAAACAGCCTGGAGGAAAAATGTACCTGGGATCCACTTAAGGTGACCTTTGGAAGGAAGAAAAACAAGTTTAAAAGAAAACAAATGTTTCACAGTGGTGTTTCAAACCAGCTCCGTTTAACCGAGGGTGTGTAAGGACATTATTCCTCCGTGTGTGGGAACTCTTTGTGTGCTTGGAGCCTGTAGTGACATGACATGCTTGTGGCCCTGGCCGGGCTGGATGCCCCACCTGCCTGCCAGAGCACTTTTGACTCCTGTGAGCTCCCCAGTGCCTCCAGTCCAGTGCAGCAGCAGCAGCAAAGCTGCTCCAGCCTTTGCCGGGACAGCCCCGGAGCACACGCTAACAGAGAGGCAGCTGTGCTCTCCCCTATTTATTCTCTCCCCAAATGAATGCAGCAGCTACAGAGAGCCTGCAACACAGGTTGAAACCCCAAAAGAAGTTTAGTCCTGCAGTTTGAGGTCAGCTTGCCATCTCGTGGAATGCCACAGTCACATGTGGCCATGGCACAGTGGGGCAGTGGCTGATTTCACCACCCTGAATCCTGGACTGAATTCCCCACAAACCCCAATCCCTCTCGACTGCTCACCAGCACGTATCTATTTCTCTCCCCCAAAATGAACCTGCTAGCAAAACCTCCACAGTCTGAAACCAGCTGCCTTTCAACCACTGGGTATGAAGCCCTGCCTCTGTCCTGACTCTCCCTGAAAACCCAGCAAGGAATATGAGGAGCATTTGAAGGAGCTGAAATGGCCGGGCCATGGATGGCGTGTAGCAGCCCCACTGAGATATCTGGTTTCTGTTACGTGTTTCTTTTCCTAGCATTATCTGTATTAGAACTTATAAAATGGATGATTTGTGTCAGCTGTCCTGCTTTGTTGTTACTGCCATGTTCTGCTAAAATGATAACGAAGCGCTTGTTCCAAATCTTCTCCTCCCACAAAATATCCCAGCTATGTGAAATAAAAGATGCAATTTTATTACAGGGCTGAACAAAACTGTAAGAGGCAAAAGGAAGGGTCTCTGAGGAGCCTGGCTCCAGGGAAGTGGAGAAAAAAATTTGGTGGAGAGGATGGTCTTGAGAAAAGCAAGAAGCAAAAGTAATTATGAGCTCGGAAATAATTATAATGTAATTTTGCAAACATAGTCAGGAACTTCCTACCTTCTCCCCATTGCAGCATAACCCAGGACACTTGGATTTGACAGGACAATTTCCAACTTCCATATGGTATTTAACATTAAAGCATTTTTGGGAAAACTTATTATTTGCTCTATGGATATGGAATCTCCTGATAAATCTGAATTTACAGGTGCTGGGAAAAATTAAACCATGAATGTACCTAATTTCATGAGGTCGTGGAGGGTGGGATAGTTTTCATCTGCTCACTTATATGGGTGTTCCTGGTCCTTCCTTGGTGAGCCTTGGGCAAGCCATAAGCATGGCCAAGTGACTGCCATTGTGCATTGCTAAACAGCAATTTCCTCATTTATGAACTGTGAGTTCTTTTCTGCACCATCTGGTGATGAGGTTTTTCAGGAGAAAGACAGCAGAGCCAGCATTTGTGTGTCTGTGAGCTGGAAAATCTCTTGAGATCAAAAACCGCTGCAGCAGCTCTTGTGGAAACATGTCATGGATTGAGTCCTGATTTTAATGAAAACTACAGACAAATCATACATTTATATGTGACTCCACTCTGGCTCCTCCATCAACATTTTGTAATGTCCTCTTTGTCAGCACAGTTTCCATCAAAATCTTGGTAGTTTTATTCCTTTATTTCTTCTTTCCAGCACTGGTGTTGTGACGTTGCTGCAAGCAAATATAATCTGGGTTTTACAGACTACAAAAAGGAGACAGATCTGAAGTGATTTATTGTTAAAGGAACTGAGGTCAGATCCAGACCTACTGCTCATGAGAAGCTGTTAATACTGTTATTTTGCCTGAAACATTGAGCCAGACCCCTCTTAGATCTGGTAGTCCTGCTCCAGAACTGCTTTTGGAACGCAGTTATCTTTGAAATGCAAATACCGTGACATTTCAGATGGAATCATCAAGCAAGTCTACTTTTCAGAGGAAATATTAAGGAACTTAACAACTTAACACTTCAAGAGCGATAAAAACATATTTGTCTTTTATACAGAAAAGGGCTGACAGCCAAATTCTGTAATTGAGAATACTTCCTTAAATATAGAACACTGAGTGAACAGCAAAAAGGTCAATTTATATTTTTATGAAAACAAGCAAAAGTGACTGTTCTGTTTCTATTATCAATGCCTGGAGTGTGAGCATCCCTCCTCATTCCTGTCTTCAGAAGCAATGTGAACTGCCACATAACTTAGAGAAAAGATGGAATGTCTGGGGGAAAAGAATATACAGAAAATGATTTCAAGACTATAGAAGTAATATTTCTATCATCAGAAAAACTGCCAAGGTCAAAACTTTTATTAACACTTGAGTGAGGCTACACTAAATTACACCAGTGGGAGCAAGGGACTTTGTGAATATTATTTTAAGTGATCTGACTAAAGAATATCCACTTGCATGGCTTAGCTATGGATGATTAATTATTATTTAAAAATTCAGTAAAGCTTTTTTTTCTCCATCTTTAGTTCTCAGCAAAAATGTACCTTATTCTAGACCCATTATACCCCTCCTGCAAACAGAAGGCAGTATATTTTCCAGTTTAATCAGATATTTTCATTTGCATCTAACTTCCATTTGAGCATTACTGACTTCAAAGGATTAAAATTCCTAATTCTGGTCCAACAAGAATTTTTTAATTTTCCAGATAATCAGAATAAAGATAAAAACTTTCTCTTTTTGCCCCCTACCCCTCCTTTTCTGCATATTTTAGAAAAGTCCTGCCTTGTAGATAGTTTGGAAACACTTGTTACAATCTCGTTAGTCAAGCCAAGTGCTAAATGCCCCAATAGAGTAAAAATCCAATAAAGAGCATGGTTTGTAACTCTTAATTTTTGCAGCTGTTGGATAAAGCCAATACATCTGTTTATGGTGATTGTTTCTTTGCTGGCAACACCAATTTATCCTCTAAATGCCAATGTTCCTAAGCAGCTGTAAGTGTGCCTCCTTCTACCTAATTTCAGGAGAGTCAAACACAAATCTTCTATTAAAGAAAACTGGGAGTTGCTCCTTTGCAGCCATGCTGCTGTCTACCTGCTGAACTGCTGGTCCAAAATGTCCTGGTTTTTCTTGCTAGGCAGAGAAACATGTCAAGAACTGGGTAAATTTGAAATGAAAACTGCTTGCAGATCTGCTGGGAATTTATTTGCAAATTTGTCCTTGGCTCTTGATGGACTTCTAGGATTACAAAGACAAAGGCAGAGAGGAGAAAGTCTCCTTAATCCACAATGCAAAGCACAGGTGGAAACTATCCAATAAAATAGGGTTTTGGGGGGATGGGTTGGAAAATTCTGTTTCATCAAATTGTGATTGTTTTTGCATGAACATGCCCACTTAAAGAAAAAACTTTGCTGGGGAGTTTTTTCAAATGCAGGATGCAGTTTCAAGGACTGACATTATTTCTTTATTGCAGCCCATCCAAGCCACCCATCAGCCTCATTTCCCAGAGATAAGGGGACTTAGGTTTCAGAATTTTATTCTCTCCTTATTTTTCCCTTGGAAAGAGACAACTAAAATTGGCATCACTTTGGGCTGGAACCAAAAGCAAAGCTTTGATTTCTATCAAGAAATGCAATTCCTTTGCAGCCATTCCAGATTGGAGAGGTGCATTAAAAACCAGGGATTAATTTTTTATGCCAGATCATATGGTACAAAATAAGGAGTTTAGTTCTACCCTTTGCTCTTCCCATCTAGAATGCCTCCCAGCAAAGTACCCTATATTGGAATTTTAGATCAAAACAGTTGCTGTGCATCCAAAGCCTGCATGCTTGTGAATAGAAAGGAGGGCAAAGGAGAAAACTCTTTTAGACACAAGTAAGAGCTGGGAGGGAGTGGAATAAAAGCTACTACTTGAAAATCCATCCCAGAAAATGAAAGTCAAAGGTGAAGGAGAACTTTCTGCAAAAGAGCTCATGCGTTGACTTGCTCCTCAAACAGTTTTGTCTTTTTGAAACACAAACAGGACTGCCCTGCAGAGCAGCTGTCCCATACCCAAAAGGCTGATCAGCCCTTCACACCACCCAGGACTGAGTTTTGGAATCTCCATGGGCAGGAGAGTGAGTTTTGGAGAGCAGCAGAAATAAGCTGCATGCTTCAATGCAACAACAGGGAGTGAGGGAAGCAATGGCCATCAGCTCAGGTCAGGCTGGCTCCTGCTTTCCCTGCACTTTACAGGGAAAAAGTAGCACCAGGAAATTTATTGCCTCTTCCAGGTCACAACAGGAAAAGGAGAGGCTGTGCTGGTCCTGCACGGGCAGAAGTTGCTGCTGAGCCCATTGACTTTAGCCATGGTCCAGATCTCCTACTTGCTCCTGAGGAAAAGAATTTTCAAGAGGGATTTTTTTCCTTGGAGCTTAAAGAGAGACAAATTATTATATAAAATTGTAACACTGTGTGTGACCATCACTCCCCATTCAGAGCCTCTGCTGAATCCTTTGCTGTTGCCATTTGAAAGTCTGTGTTTCTCTTCTGAGGAGCAGGGGGACTTTTTAGAGGTGCTGTAGGATGGAACAGGGCAAGAACAAACTTGCTCTTCTAAGGAGAAGATCCTGCCAAAATATTGGAATAGCATGAGATGGACATTTCATGGTGCTCTGAACTCCATTTCAGGGCTGCTACAAATAATTAATATAAATATTTATTAATTTGCAAGCCATTGTATGCATGGTAGCTGTCCAGTTAGGAAAATGAAAAATAGAAATAAAAAATAACTTGGAAACTGTGGATATGATGGGCCCATAGATGTCTGGCCCTTGTCACTTGGCCCTTTGGCACTTGTCCCCAGTGCCCAAATTTCCCAGTTCCCAGCTCTTGGCCAGTCTCAATAAGTTTGTTCTTTGGAGCCCTTTTGAGCCCTATTCTGTCTTTTATTTATTTATTTAATTTAAAAAAAAATTTTCCCCCCCTTGCTTATCTTTATTGTGCCCATCAAGCCTTCTGGCAGAAGACTTGCCCTAGATGTGATGCAACAAAAAATGCAGTTCTACCCCTCCAAATGCCACTGTACTTTCCTGGACAACACATCTAACTCATTCTTAAATACAACATAAACTAAGAAACCAGCAAGGGATACTACTGCAAAAAAAGACAAGCAAGAACAATGTTCAGAGACCTGTTGGTAGGAGCATTATCTATAACATATTTATATTAAAAAAATTAACAACTGCTGCAAACCATTCCACCCCTTCCTCTTGTTTTGGCAGTAGAATTTTTGCCACTTCCATTTTTCCAGCAGTATTTCCATTCCCCACCACCACCACGCATGCACGGCAGTGACTGAACATTTTAAAAGCAAAAATCCCCCAGCACTTACCAAAGAAAAGACGTTTTACAAATGTTTGACGTCCAATGAGTGGGGAGAGCAGCGGCACAGACAATGTCCCAGCCCAACCTGCCTTTCCAGGAATGCAGGTTTCCTGCAAAATTGCCCTCTCTGCCTCAGGGCAACACCTCCAGCACCTCTGCTCCTGCCCTGCTGCGTGGTTATTGTGTGCACAGATGAATGGCACAGCCCGTGTGCTGGATGTTATTGTGGATAAAGCTAATAAAACATTGGAGTCACTGCGAGGAAGCTTTCCCATCCCACTGCACGCCTGATCCTCAGGGTCACCCGCCTTTGCCTCCTCACCTTTGCAGTGTGTGGTGTTATTCTAACCTCTTTCTTCTTTGGCTTTTGGCAGTCTTTTCTGCTTTAAGTATATAGTTATCTTAAGTTGAGCAAGATGTTTCAGGCTACAATAATTGGCTGATGTTTTAAATGGAAACCTCCTAATATGCATTCAATTTACATGTACTAAGGCTCTCATTCAATCTGAAATACCAACCAAGTATAAAATAATAGTGACACTTGACATTTTCACAGGGATTTACAACTTCAAAGGGCTCTATAATATAAACAAACTCTCTCTGTACTTATGAGGTGGGTAAGCAAATACTGTTAAGATGAAGAATGAATGAGGAGGGGCTGCAGAGCTTGCCCAAGGCCAGACAAGAAATTTGTGTCAGGGCTGGGGTCTGGCTTGCTCTCCTAGACCCAAACAGCTGGGCAGCTGTTGGCTCTAAAGGCTGCATAACCAACATGGATGAGTCACGAGCTCTACATCCCAAGCAGATGTATGAGAAATATAGACACTGGAATTGAATGCTGTCATCCAATCAATCACACCCACTCTCTCTGTCCAGGCTTGGGGTCACCTGAGCATGATGATTCTGTGGTTCCTTATTTTTGAGGTACCTTTACCCCAGTGATGTCCCTTCAGCACCCAGACTGGGGACGTGTGGCATGATAGTCATGGGACAGATCCTGCTTGTGCAAATTTGCAGGCAAATGATAAAGTGGGTAGGAAGTCAGCGCACTGACTGCCTGTAGCAACAGCCTGTCCATCCTTTTGTGAAAGGGTTTTCGGCCTATTTTCTCACTTGCCAGCACGGGCTGGGCCCTCTCTTGCGACACTGTTCTGTTTTGGGGAGGAGACGCCTTCCGAGCAGCGCCTGCGCCAGTAGCCCGAATTAGAAACCTGCACTCTGCTTGATGGATGCAGCTATTGTTAACACAAACAAGCGGGTGGATGTTTCATTAATCACAGCCCATAAACCATTTTGACTAACTGAAAAAATATTTCCTCTGTCTTATTCATGCCATAGTTCCTCTGAGCCTTTTAGCCCATTTGTATGGACTGGAGAATGAGTTGCTACCCGTTATACAGTATGTCCTGCCCTTCCCTTGCTTTGTAAACACCAGCAGCTCCATTCCATGATGGGTTTTGATGAGCTGCCAAGAGCCAGCTAATGTACTGTTTGCTGACAAGTATATGTTATTAATCCAAAAGCACTGAGCTTGTGGGTTGTGACTTTTTTTTTTCAAAAGAAATATAAAAACTAAATTAAACAAGGGTGTGGATAGTCCTGAAATGTAGCTACTGTTCCTTCTGTGATGCAGTTGCAAATGTGCAGCTCCTCCAATTTCAGGGCATTCTACTACTTTAACACATTCATCTTCCTGCAGAAATCACACAAGCTTAACTGGCTGTCCTCTTCTGATTATCATTTCCCTCAGTGAATTGGAATTTTAAAATGCGATAAATCTGTGGCAGCCCTCCTTTGTACACATCGTGCTCCTTTGTGTGGCTCCCTGGGACCAGGTGATGACAACAGGGTGGTGGCAGCTGCTGAGAACCCCCAAACACAGCATCCACGTGACCCAGCAGGGGTTTCAGACATCACCCAGTGGGTTTCTTTTGGTGTGTTTTTGACAAGACTCCACCTTACACAGTTCCATTACTTTTTGGGATATACTCAGAAGACCGACACAGACCCCCAGAGTCTTTGCTACCTGGACAAATGCTATTTGAGGGAGCAGCCCATTAACTGGTTGAAAAGGGGCTTGTAGCTCCAACCAAAGCAAGGACCATCCCCACTCCATCTCCAGAAATGGCTTGTGGGAGGGAGTTGTGTGGAAGATGAGGAGGAAGAGGAGGGGGAAGACAAGCTTTGAAAGCCTTCCCAAGGCAGGCTCGTTGGGGTGGGTGCTCCTAGCCAGCCACCATCACTCGGGGCTGAGTGCTCACTGCACCAACAGGTTTGTGCACTGGGACCCCCCACAACGCAGAGCAGAGTGTGCCCCCAGGGCAGAGCAGTGTTAAGCTTGATGTAAAAAGATGACAACCAAATATGAGCCGTGTAGGCAGAAAACACAGGGGCTTTCATTTCCATGTGCAGGGCACCATTTGCCTTCCAAATTCAAATGACAGCTTTTGAGGCCATTCTTTCAGGTGACAAATGGTAATAAAGCTCCTATTTACACTGGCTGTTGACTCATCTTAGGTGGAATTATGTACTGAAATAAGTAAATAGCTTCCTATTCAATGTGATCTATACACAGCTATGGGCCACAGTACAATGCAAAGCTCCTGTATAGACAAGACCCCTGTTTGTTGTGTGCTTTTCTAGGTCACTTAGCACTTTGCCTCAAAAACGTGCTTTTTAGGACTGAGACTCCTGGTGTGCGTGGTCTTTCCCTTGTGCAGGGTAATTCACCCTTAAAAACTACCAAATCTATGATTGCTTTTAAATTTGCATTGTCAACACATTAAAGATGAGCTGAGCAAACCAGGACAGCTTAGGATGCCTTTTTACATACCTGAATATGAGGCTTGTGTGGTTTATTTTGTTAGTATCCATTTATCTAATGAGTTTTGGGACTGTCAAAAAAAAATCTTGGAAAAAGGGTCTCAAGATAATTGCATTTCAGATGGTGCAATTGCTGAACCTTACATGTGCATGTAGCTTTTTCATAGCTCTGGTTTGTGTCTGTCAAACTGGTAGAAGGGGACAGAGCCCATTTTTGGTTTGTGACAGTATTTCTCTGGGGTTTTGAAAACCATTTTGGAATATTTAATTCAGTAGAAAATGCGTAATTAAAAGTCTCTTAGAAACTAAAAAAATCAAACTCCAAGAGTAATTGTTAACAGCATGGGAAAAAAAGTGTTTAATGTTTTTTCTCTTAAAATACTAAGAATTCTCTGAATTTAAGATAAGTATTTTTTTTAATGAACACCCCCCACTGTGGTGGTGCTCAAGGATTTCTGAACAGCACTTAAATTACAAGGAAGAGAACAGGAAAAATAAGGAAACATACGCTGAAGTGAATTGATAGCCATTGTGGATATTTCAAGGTACACAACATGCTTATGAACATTAAATCCATAAATGTGGCTTGGAAAGACATTGCAGTCCAATTATTCCTGCTGACTTTCCTGTTGGATGAAGCCATCTCTCTCTTTTGAGTCTTGAGGGATTGTGGAAGGACAGTGTCCTACCTCAGCTGACAAATTAGCCAGGACATTTTGAATCCATGTAAAATCCTGGTTGGTTAGTCATTATTTTGAGAAGCGGAAAAAGATGCAATATTGTGGTTTTCTATATACATGGATGAGGTTTTGTACCCAAGGCCAGAAAAATTTACTTTCCATAACTGATAGACATTACACTTCCATCTCTGTTGACTTCTTTCTCTAGAATTTCTCTAGTAGAGGCTGAAATCACTGCTTTGCAAAAATCACTGTCCAGGGAACAAGCCAGGTATTGGTGTCACTTTGTAAGGCTTTTTGAGAGAGCCAAGGTGAGTTCATGGCTGAGGGAAATAGCAAGAAGAAGAATCCAAGTCTCCCAGAGCTCTTCCAGAATCATGTCCCACTATCACTGCTGCAAGAATCTTCCCCACCTCAGGAGTTTGTGTTTCTCTGCAGAGATCATATCTACATGCCTGACACATCATGAGTGCACAAACATCTCTGCTGGAAGAGACAACAAACATTATCTTTTGTTGCTGGAGAGTAAAAGAGAAGTAGGGAAAGGTGCAGCAGCTCTGCAGAGTGCAAAGTGACCTGTAGCCCCTCAGTGGGAGGCATGAAGTTATGTAGCTCATTAAATCTTAAAAAAGCAAGGAGAGAAGCTGCTTCCAATTATCAGGATGAAAATTAATGAAATAAAAACTACAGACAGGCTGCAGAATTATGCAATAAAAAGGGCTTTGCTGGCATTAACAAGGCAATGTGTAATATTTGTGTGGTTCTAGCTCAACCTTGGCTTGAACACACGGTGATTCTGCACATAAAATGTATCCAAATTAATGAATTAAAAATCCTTGACAATCCCATAGAATCTTCTGTTCATAGTTAAGTATTATTAGTTGGGAAATCTCCTCAGAAAGGGAAAATGAGGTTGTGATCTGTTGTCTGAGAAAATAACCTCTTTGTTAGTATAAAAGAGTCATGTGCTGAGATGACTGGCCAGAGCCATGGAAAAGCCCGACTGCTGCTTTCCTGTAGGGAATGAAGGCCCAACATAGCAAGAACTGCATGAAATGGGGTCCAGAGGAGACCTACATTTTGGGGCACATGGGACCCATGCAAAGAGAGAGTGGAAGTGAACCTGCATGACAAAAACTGCCTTTAAGAGCAGCCTTATTAGAGGCTTCACATCATCCCACAAAGAATATCTTCCACAATGTTAGCTCTGCCTTGGGATCCAAGGAGTGTTGCCATACTAGTCCACATCTAAAATCTTTCCAGGGCATTCTGCTACAATCAGAATTCAGAGCTTTCAGCCCTTACGTGCAAAATTCAATGAGCTTGATGCAGAAAATGCTGCATTTTCCTTGAAAAAACCTTGGCCACTCCCTCCTTTTTGCTTTCTTTCCCCCAGATTGTAAGAAAGAAAACAATTGCCTTTCTAGGCAGCTGCATGAAAATGTGTTTCTTTGCTTTGCAAACTCCATAAATGTAATCTTTCATTCTGTGATAGTCATGTCTGTCTGCCATTGGACAGATGTAACACCAAAAAAGTGTTCACCGGGGGCTGAGGAGCTCACTGGCATGGCCAGCAAGGTACAGTGAAAGCAGTATACCTGAAAATGTGTCAGTGAGGTTGCTGTGCCCCTAAATGTAGACTCAGAACCTCCAGCTCGGGGAAAATATTGCAATCTAAACATTTATACTATTAAAAAAAATGGGAAATCATTTGCCCAGACATAAATTAGCTCCTACAGGACAGGTTTATTATGGCATGGAATGTTTTAATGAGAAGAGGAGGTTCCACCACCATAGGACACACTTTGCATCAGAATGTTTGACATATAAACAACATTCGGGCGAAATTTTCAACCCTGCACATTTAGCACTTAAAGGGGGATTTGGAAGGAATTTAAGGAAGAGGGATGTGTAAACTGGTTCTTCAGTGAAATTCTGCTGCTCTGAAGGCTGACGTCAGGTTTGCGCATGGGAGCTGTGCTGGGATGTGGCTGGGGCAGGGAGGGCTGGGAGCTGGGTCTGAAAGGCTCACAGAGGGGATGTTTGTGGAGAGCAGCTCTCCCTCTCTGCCTCCTTCATGCAAAGCCCTTTCTACGCCTGCTTCAGGGGATAAGAGAGATGACAGGAGCACAATTTCTGAAATGTCGTTTCTCTTTGATCTCCTGCTAGCCCAAAATCTTGTATTTCACATACTTATAAACTGTTTGGGCTATCAGCAATTCTTGGGATAGGAATCTACTGCAGCATCCCTAAGTGAAACTTGTAGATCAGTCCCAGTTAAAGCTGATAATCAGACTGGGTGGTGGGGTCAGGAAGAGTTGGCATCAAGTGATTCAAAAAGGGCAAGTAGTAGGATTTTTCCTATTTCCTATGGCTATTAGCAGTCAGCTTAACGTCACATGTAAGAAAATGCCAAGTCATGAACTGGGTACTTACCTGAGAACATTTTATATCTAGTCTGCGCTTATGCCAGGAACAACTTATTTTGTTCTTGATACCTTGTTCTTGGAGGATAACAACAGCAATCCCCAAAACTCTTCCTCCTGGTCTGGTAAAAAGCACCTGTATAGGAAATGGTGGGGGAAAATGGAAAGAATCATAATTGCATTCTGTTGTTCTGGTTGGCCATTCACTGAGAAAGTGGACATAACAGACTATCAGGGGATTTGAATTTGGATTTTAACAATGAGGATTTCAGCATTTGTGACAATGGATGTTTTGTAGACGTGAGCTATGGATTTATGGTCTTCTGCTGGTTTTCACACCAAGCACAATTTCAGAGGGGGATACTGAGCACTGGCACTGGGGAGAGCCTTTGGCTGGGAATGATGGCTGAGTTTTTTTTTAAAGAGAAAATAGCATCAGAAAGAAATCTGGGAATTGCAAGTGTTTAGGTATTTAGTGGCCAAAAACTGAGGGGAGAGATGGAAAAACCTGAGACATTTCTGGGACAAGTATTCAAACCATGTGCCTGCCACACTGGCTCTTAAGAATATGAAATATTATTTGGGTGTGTAACATAAGTATTCTCTCTAGGAAGCTCAAGAAGATTGCAATGGTTATTTGAAATTTCCAAACCCATGGAGAAGAGGAAAGTATGTTCATGTAGCTTATTTCATGAATTATGCTCTATAAGAAACCTAGTGCTATATCAGGTTGGGAAATGGGCATGCAATGTCCCTCCAAAGTATTTTAATCTTAACCACAGCAGTCTTCTGAGTTATCTTGCACATAAAATTTTCTTATTTTTGTAATGCTATGAGGAAAAAAAATATATTTAAACCAATAAGAAAAATAAGAAGTCTCACAACAAAGAGGGCACAAAGATTGTTCAAGATTCTTCATTTTTTACACTTCCTAAAGGTCGGTCCTGGGTATTTTATGCAGTTGAAGAATTGCTGCAGATAAAAACATGAACGTTTTATTCAAGAGCAACATCATCAGTAGCACTGTATTTGAAGGAAAATTGCAGCATTCAGTTTTAATGTATATTTAATGTAAATTAAGGGAAAGAGAAGCAAAGTGTCCTCTTGCCCGTGCTGATAGAATAATTTTTAGCAGTTTGGGGCAGAAAAGGGAATATTGATGTTTGACCTTGAATTTGTTGTGGTTTTCCACAAGAAAAGGTTGGGTTTAAACAGCATAAATGTCTCATCTTTCTAGGAAAAGCTGTTTTCACCTAATTCATAACATGTTTGCAGTTCTTATATTGGTAATGAAATGAACTGATTTGGCTGTGTAAGTAATAAATTCACTGACTAAGTTTTGCAAAAATAGCAGCCTGGCCAAATTTGCAAGATCTTGGGAAAGTCATGAAAACCATCAATCTTGGCGTTCAAAAATTTACAAAGCACAACTTTGTTTTACACGAGTGCTGTTGTAATAATTTATAAATTTCATTTAGCATTTCTTTTACTTAATAAGTATATAATTCATACAGGACAGAAATTAAGTTGTACAACACTTGGTTTCGATTTTGCAGTTCCTATTAGGGGATTTTAATGCTCTCCTATTATTGCTGCAGAGCTTTTTCTCTGCTGTTGGCCCTTATCATCCATGTGTTGGCCAGCTTAGATGAAAAGCCACATTGCATGTGCTAAACCTTCATAGTAATGCTACCAAATGAATCAATTCCTACTCTCTGACTTCTGAACCTACCCTAAGGTGAAGGAAACACGATCCACTGAGGATCATCTTGCAATTAAAACAATTCTCTATGAATCAGCATGACAATGCAGGTGCTAAGCAAGCATCTGTTCAATTAAGTTGGTTTAGCAGTTTTGAGGCAGGTCTATTTTGCTTTCTTTTTTTTCACATCATTAAGCTTACCTTAATGCTGGAAGCAAACAATAGCTCATTAGTGGATTAGGCGTAATTACCAGCAGCAGTCATTATTCCCGAGGCTTAATGGGCCAATTTGCTGCTGTAATAGTACCCCAGCATTGTGGTGCTCCAGCAGAAAAGCCAGTGCTGCTGGAATGAGCCATTGCCTGGGAGGCCCTGGAGATGGCTGAGCAATCCCAGCCCTTCCAGGACACCCTCCCGAGGGATGGATGGGGGCTTGCTGCCAGCTGGGGGGTCCCACCAGCTCCCAGGCTTCATCCAAGCTGGGCTGCATCCACTCCGTGCTGGGTTTGCTGTGCACACCAATTCCCCAGAGGAAAGGGAGGAATTCCAGCAGCTGTGTTAGGATTGCCCCACCTGGATTCTCTTTTTGTTGACAATGTATTTATGAAACATTTTTTTATTGTTTTTTACTGCAGTAGCCAGATTAAGTTTTTGTTGTGCTTTGGGCCTTTGCATTTTTCCCTGCATAACGTCATGATGTCCTTGTAGTCCCCCTGAGCTGCCTTCTCCTTCTTCCAAAGGTCACAAACTCCTCTTTTTTCCTTCACCAAGTTCCACCTCTCTGTTCAGCCAGGCTGGTATTCTTCCCTGCTGGCTCATCTTTCAGCACGTGGGCATAATGAAGACAAAAACTTGTTTGCGAGCTGCCAATCTGGTACTGTAGGAATGAGGATGAGTGACTCAGCTTCACCTTCAGATTGCCAGCAAGCTTGGGCTGCCAGCAGGACTCAGCATCTCTGTACTCTGGGCAGTGCACAGGCAGAGGCTGAGCAGAGGAACCAGAGACACGAGTGCAGGGGGCTGAGGGACCATTGGGGAACTCCAAGTGTGCATAATTGTAGTCCTGTTTGCAAGCAGAGTGAAATGATAATGGCAGCTATGTTTTTATATTTAGCATTGTATTTTCAGTCACTCCTTTCTACCTGAGTGCCATATCATTTTTCTGCTTTTAGGAAGGGGATTAAGAAAGGAAGAAAATGACATAATGCTGTAGTGGAGTTAAGTGCCACTTCTTCAGGCTCTTGTCAAATCTTGTTATTTGGAATAATTGCCAGTGTCAGGTTTGGGGAAGGAGTTTGATGTAAATTGCCTTAGCCTGTACTCATTCAGTTAGAAAAGAAAAGCAGTATGTTGGAAGGAAAGGGTCTGAATAGGCATCACCAGGAAAATCACTGTTTAAACAGCCTCACTTTAATATGCATGGCTGTATTTTATCTCCATTTTTCTTCATGTCATTCAGACCTGGGCAAATCCTGCTCATGCTGTGGCCAATGGTGATTTCTCATTTATTTTAATAGCCCAGCCTACAGACTCCTGCTTAGCAGGAGGTCTGGTGGGCTGCTGAGAATAGTGTTCATTACTATATATGATCCCTTAAAAAACAGGGAAAAGCTAACCAGATTTATTTGTACCTCCGTGCGTGGGAAAGACCAACCATCTTCTACAAGCACCCTCAAAAGAGGTTTGAGGGAACCTGTCTGGGTTATGCCTAACGCTGCAGTCCAGCCTTGGTGTCCTGACAAGCCCCAGCAGGAATATCCATGTTTTCTCTGTAGTACAAGTGAGGCTGGGTGGCAGTTTTGTGAGGGAAATTGTTCACCTTGGTCTGAGGTCTGTGGTTGTTGTGGAGCAAGAGGACATGCTCAGGCTGGAGAGGGAAATGAGCCATTCTGACTTTGGCCTGCTGTCATCTCCCATCCAGTTACTTTCTTGCATCTGCAACTCATCTAAATTTTTAATTTATTATTTTTAATGGAAAAAATAATGTCATTCTCAGAAACATTTTATACTTTTAGTGAATAGAATCCAAAACCTAAGCACTATAAAAAACTTGAAAATAATCAACTCAACTTTTTTGGATCACATCTCAGAAAACAGTGAGTTTTATTTCTTTCCATTTTGTAAGCATAAAAAACCACACCTTGCTTTTTTCCTCTTTTCAATTTCTTTTGAGCTATGGGAGCAGTTTCTCTCTATGAATTGAAATAAATCACCACTGTAAAAGTGTACTGCTTTCTTCACTTCTTGGAAAATGACCTTCAGATCCCTCCCCATCATGCACGCCATCACAGGAGACCGAGTAGGTGCTTTTGAGATAGGAATTTTTTGTAAATACATTGAAAAATTGCTGTTCTGTTGTCATCCCTAAGTCCTGGGAGACAGCAGAGAGCATTAGCCATCCCAAGGGTTTCCACCCTCCGTGTTCTGTGTGGGGATGGCTGATCCTGGTCCATTCCCAGCTGGGCACCCCTGTCCCTGCCCCAGGGTGCTGGTGCTGCACAGCTGATGCCACCCACAGCCTGACCTGATCTGTGGAAATGACATCTGCAGTGGCCATTGCCTTTGATCACAGCAGTGTGATCCAGCAGCATGGCTGAGCCAGGCACTGGCTGAGAGAAGAGCCCAAGCCCTGCTGCCCATGCACAGCTGATGAGCTGGATTTGGAGAGGAGATTGCCTGGGACAGGCTCAGGGTGAGTCTGAGCAGTCCTGCAGTCACTGCAGCAGGTTTTAACCTGCAGGTCATAAATGACCTCACCAGTCACATGTGGGAAAATGTTACTGACTCCGTGAAACCTGTTGCTCTGAGAGGTTCCTAGATTTCAGCATACCTTTGTAATGAGGTAGAAATGGTGGCCAGTCAGAGTCATGAGCTAGACGTGCTTTCAGCAGCAGCTCTCACAATTATCTTCTGCTCTATTGCCAGTACTCAATTCCCATCTCAACTCTAAACATTAATGACTACTGCAGAGTCTGTGCAAATAAAGAGTCCTTGAAGTGACTTGAAGTCATAGAAATTACAGAGACACACTAAGAATATTCAGATGCTGAAAGTGATTTTTTTTATTTTGGAAGGCACAATCCTTTTTTTGCAGTGTTGGTGGCATTGGTGAGAGTCTGTGATCATAACAATGCCCATCTCAATATTTCTGGGCTCTCTTTGGTTATCTCTGTTCTTTCCAAAATGTCTTGCCAGGTTAGGAAAGTGGAGATATGGAAAGGGAAGGAAAAAATTACTGCCATTTCGTTGAAATAATTGGGTTCCCGTGTGTGGGTGTGAGTGCCATGTTTGCCAAGGATCTGAGATAGACCTGGCAGCAGTGCTCAAATCTGTGATCCCTCCAAGGTCTGTTGCACTATGGCCAATCCCTGAATGCTCTGGACACCCATGGAAAGGATGTCCATGATATCCTGCCTCCTGACAGGAGCAGTCATGCATGGAAAGGAGAGATAGCCATGCAGTATGAGGCTGCTCTGAAGTCTTGTGGAATTTAATAGGCAATAAAATCAGGTTTGACAGAATATACATCCACAGATTATTTGATTTGGTCATATTGCAAATACTATGAGTTGCATTACAGCAACAGTGAGGCACTAGGTGAAATCCTGCTGTTTGTGCATTGGCTAAATAAAACAGGGAAGGTTGGTTTTGCTTTGCAGTTAGTAAATTAAACTGAAATCAGTTACAATAGAAATCTGAGGCTCAGAGTAATTGACCCAAATTAATAGGAAATTAATAGGAAACCCTGTGAAACCAAGCCAGACCTATGAAGCTCCTGTTTATCCTTGTGCTGCTCTTCTTCTGAACCTCCTCAAAGCTGACCAGACAGCTTTACAGTGCTATAAAACTATTCAAAGAACATGAAGGAAGCTAAGTTTCCCATTTACTGTTTCATTTTTTTCTAGAACAGGAAATGTGGTTGCCCATATTATTTGAAAATATTGTTTATTGTTATTCAATTTGCCAGATGCTAATAACCACAAGCCTACATGAAGGAAGATAAAACTACTACAGGAAAGTTAATACTGAGCTCAGTTTAGAAGTTCTGTACTGATGTGACTCTAACCAAGCCCCAGGATCTAGCAGAGGATGCTGCATTCCCATTGTTTATCCTGTGGCAACTCTTCACCATAAGCCTGCCCTAGAGTTTACCAAATCACACAACACTTTGGTGCTGTTCTGTGGGTTGCTCATCTAAATATTCCCTTGTTACAACTCATCTTGGGCGACAGATAATCTGATAAATCACAATATACTGTTAAAGCATAAGGACAGTCAAAATAGCATTAATCTGTGTCAAGTGTGACTGGTGAGAGCAGGAATCCTGCCAAGCAGTTACCCATCGTGAGGTCTAGGAGTTCTACAATGGTTAATCCTGTTGTCATCTGAATTAACTTTCAAATGGGGTAAAACCCCCAAGCAGTTGCCTAATAAGAGGCTTAAGGTCTTGAGCTGGGGAGCAATGTGTGTATTTTGTGCATGCCTGCGTAGCAGTAGCACCTTGAATGTGATTTTTTTGTTAAGAGGATTGTTTCCCTGGGTGAACTGGTTGATGCTCTTCAGCTTGATCCAGCCAAATCTGAGTATGTGTGTGTGTGCTGAGAGCCTACAAAGACAATTCAGGATCCCAGAAACACTGGCCAGTGCTAGATACCTCAGGGAATGAGTGATCCTGGAAATCCAAATGGTTGATGCTTCTCCTTCTGGGAGCTGGTGCTTCCCAAACAAAGCCTCATCAGAGGTCTACCTGCACTGAACTCTTTGCAGGCTGGAGCTGCCTGATAGCATTTGGCATGCTTGCAGGGTATTTCAAGTATGTTTCCAAACAAAACAAACATTCAGCACATGCAATTATTCACCTGGCTCTTTTAAAACTCCAGTGGCTCTCTCCAGCAGGAGGGATGAGCAGTTGGGTACCTGGCTGCTCAGATATCTTACAACCAGCTGCTTGTGTCCATGTGGCTCTCACCCATGGTGTTGTGGTTACAGTTTTTTGGAGGTATTCCTCCATTAGCATTTAATTTATGCAACCATTCAATATATGCAAATAAAACAAGTAAAAGAACACCAAGGCTCACAAGGGAGGAAGGTAATTGCCTCTGCTGAACTCATGTTGTAACACAGCAGTTGAAGAAGCTTGAAGCTGGGCAGATCAGTCTTGTTAAATATTTGCTGCTTGGTCTGGACTCTTTTTTTCAAGGTATAAACCAGAGAAATTTGTTAGGGTTCAGCACCAAAAATGGATGTTTATTGGTGTAAGACAGCACCAGGATCATTAATGTGGTTTTGTGTTAGGATCTGTTAAGTTGTCACTGTCAATGGGTATCTTCTCCTTGAGTTCTGTGAGTATTGTGCTCAGCCATACATGAGCAGAGCTCTTGGCTCAGTGCTTGAGTTCACAGGACTCAAAGGCATTCAAACAAACCCTGAGCATCATCATCCTCTCCTGGAGGAAAGAGCTTTTTTCACATTACTCAGGTTTCAGGTGAGATAGTGCTGTCTTTCAAAAGGATTGATGTGCAATATTGGGCCAAATTAAGGGTACAGAACAATGTGTTATCCAATGTCCCAGTAATTCTTATTGCAGGTGGCTCCTGGTGCCATCAGGGTGTCCCCACAGGGATCCCACAGAGGGGCTGAAGGAAAACCTGAGTCCAGTCTGTGCTGGGGAAGGCAGGGAGTGATGGAGACACCGCAGCAAAGAGCCTGCTGAAAATGTTCACTCATTTTTCCTTCTTTATTTCTAGAAGCAGATGAGAGCACTGAGCCCTGAGGGTGCTCCTGCAGTCCAGCAGCCCATCACAGACCAGAGCCACAGCCATGGCTCGACTGGCAGCTTTGTGGGTTTGCCAGCCATCCAAAATATTTGCCAGCATTTAAAGCATGCATTGTTGCGGTTTAAACTTTGGAAGGATTTTTAAGGAAATCTTCAGCTGAGGATAAATGCCAAGTAAAGCAGCCTGCAGCTGGCTACTCACATATTGCTGCAGCTGCCCTTGTGTGGCTGTTTGCTTTGCAGCAGAACTTCATGGTGCACGTACCAGGTGTGGGACCTGGAGGGCACCTTCATGGCACAGAGCAATTTTGAGGAAGTCGCTCCTCCCTCAGCTGGGCAGGGCAATGTTTCTGCTGCTATGATCAGTTTTACAAGTCAGAAATGGCAGTATTTCACTGATTACCCCATGGCTCCAGCTCTTCTGTCCCCTCTGCTGGCTCTGAGCAGGTGGGGTCCTTGGCTGGAGCACTGGGGAGCCATGGTGGGACCACGAGCAGGAGAATGAGCTGCAGCAGCTCAGCTCCAGTGCATGTCCTTGGCTGCTTTTGTCCCCTGTGCCATGAGAAGTGGCTGTTGCTAGGGCGTGGAGGAGAGACAGTGGTACCCCTCACTGAAAAACACTTCTCACTTCCCTTGGGTCTCCCATCCCTTGAGTCTCTGCTCCACAAATGATTGTGGATGTCAACACAAAATAGATCAGGGGACAACTAGATTTTTGAGGTCAACTTTTGAAATCAGGTTTTTCCTCTCTTGGTTGTATTGACCTGTACCTAACTCAAAATATTCTTATTTTTTTCTCCCACCAGCTGGGTAATTCAATAACTTTTCATACAGATATTCTGGTATCTTAGAATATAACTAGGCTCACACTTCTATCTTTTCTCGTGTTCTAAATCTTGCATGCCCATTTTTGCAGTTTGTGGGAACTCAGCATCTGTGAGACCTCTTAGTCTGTGTCACTTGGGCTGATTTGAACCTCAGGTTTAATATCTGCAAAATGAATGAGAAATGGGTTGGTTGGTGGGAGGGCTGATGGTTTCACACTGGACTAGCAAGGTTGAATATTGAGGGAAAAAAAATAAAACCAAATCCAACCATCAAAGAACCACCATACAAACAGAAGAGATGAATCTTCTCAAATTCCTGGGAAGGTTCATGTTTCCAAGAGACTACCAATTAAAAAGTGCTGTAGGTATTTTTAGAGGTCTGGTTATTCACTTCCCAGTTCTGCTACTGCTGTTCCCTGCAGACTTGGTCAAGATATTTTTTAAAGTAATAGCTGCAGAATAGAGAAAAATAAGGTTTTGGGGTTTTTTGGCTAAATACGTAAGATTTATATATCTAGTAAGTGTGAAATTTTTTTTCTTTTTCAGTCTGTGCAATGAGTATATGAGGAAAAGGGGATCCTTGAGCAGCAGCACTATTTGAGTCTCCTCGCTTCCTCCAGTTCTGAAACTGGGAGCACTTCAATTCCATTTGTGTCAACCTTTAAATTTGCAAATGGGAACAGAGCAAGTCCTGATCCTGCTCTGGTGAATGACAAAGGAGGGCTTTGCTGCCCTTTTAGGAATGTGATGGGGTCTAAGTGCCTGGGTTTGGGAAGGGGAGGTGGAGCTCTACACTTCCAGAGCCAATGGTCATTTTGTGATAAAGTGATAATGCTAATAATCCCCAGGTCCTTTTTTTTTGCCTTTGAACTGAACACTTTGCCTGTCTCAGCTGTGGTTGCCTTTTTGAACTGTCAGTTTGGGAGGATTAGGTGCATGTTTAGGCTGGGTGAACTCATGAATGAAAATATTTTCCTTGGCAGTTTTTAAAATGCTTCCCCCCTTTAAGAGCTGAACCCTTTGGCAACAATCTGCTTTTTGCCCAGATTACCACTGTCATTTTGGGAGGTCTTTTCCTGCAGAACAAACAATGGAATTTTAATAACACAGTGAAATAGATTCAGGACTGCTTTATTTATATTTTCTTTATTTATGCTTGAATACTTCGTATGCAGCTCCAGCAAAGACAAATTTAAGCTTTGTATTACTTCAAAATGATGAATTAAGCTCTGGGAGATTTACTTCCCCAGAAAAGGATATTTTGATTTGCTGCTTTGAAAATGTCTCATAAAACCAATAAATATCACAGAAATTGAAAATAAAAAAGCCCTCAGTAAGAATTGCAGATGTAAAGTAGAGCAGATACAGAGCTGCTCTTTCTGCAGGGTCTGCCTTGTGTCTGCACCACAGCTCCCTGCTTTAGGGAAGGTTTGACTCGAATGCAAGATCACCACTACAGTGAAGCTGAGTTAATTTTGAGAGTTTATTTTGTGCAAAGCCCTGGACTGAAGGGCTCAAGCCAGCACCATCTTTGGCTGCCTGAGCAAACTGGAGCTGGTTAAGCTCCCAACACCATTGTCTGAAGGAATCTGCTTGCAGAGCATCCTTCAGAATTATCTAACTTTGTCTAAGGGCAAAGAAATCACACTGACATGCAAAGTGAATTGGGGATCATCTGAAGTGAAGCATAAAAAAGCACCTGCTAAGGCTATGAGCTGAGTAACTACTACCAAACTGACATAAAGTAGCTTGTGCCTCATACAAACTCTTCTCAGAAGCTCTGACAGGTTTGAAAATCAGCCTTTTGTGACCAGGATTACATTGATTTCAGTGGTAAATATTATTCTACTTTATGAATAATCTTTAAGATTGCTATATGTTGTGTTTTCTCCTCAAGAGAACTCCGTTATTTTATTTTCCCCACACATCTTCATTCCGGTGTACCATCCTTCCAACTTCCTAAACCTGAGCAAGGAGGCAAGGAATGAAAATATTCCTGCACAACAAATGTGTTCCAGGTCTTTCAGTGTCAAATAGCTCTGTGTCAGATAAGCCATTGATGCTCTGCTGTATTCAGTTAAGAGAGATGGTATGGATGGAAATAAACCAGTGCTTTCGGTCTGGGGATGTGAGAAACAGAAGTGTACTGGAAGGTTGTGCTATGGGAGCTGTGGAAAAAGAGAAGGAATTAGGACATTTTCAAGGAGGCACTGGGTATTATTTGTGCCTTATTGTTCTGTTTTTAGCTCTGCTGAATCTATCCTGCTTCACTGAAAACACTTGAGTAATTTTAGTGCATACAAAACACACATGCAGCTCATTGCTGCAGCCTGGCAGGAACCTGAAAAAGCCAGGGAGCAGAACAGGTCACTGAGACTCCCTTTGCTGACACAGCTGGGATTTTTCAACTCAGGCCTTGTCAGCACTTGTGACATTGGTCACAAGCTGGAGTGGTGTGGACACTGACTCTCTTGATGTGAGACCTGCTGTTTGTTTCCCTGTGCTGGTCAAAGAATTCCTAGGAAACCCCATTAGTGCTCTTCCAGTCCCACATTCTCTCAGATGATGATTTCAGGAGGAAACATCAGCTAAACCCTGTGAGAATTTCATTTGGCTGCCTCCAGAGCAACAGCAAAGGGATTCAGCCATCTCATAGAGATGCTTTAATTTCAAAGCTACTGTAAAACAGCTTCTGCCAAGGATATTGCAGCTGTTTTTCCATTTCCCTCCTCTTGTAAAATCAAGGGTGAAGAAGCTGCAGGAACATGGCTTGCATCCAGGAATGTGATAAAGATGCAAAGAAAAGCAATGATTCACAGAAGAATGAACCTCTTTGGCCACTTTGCTGTAGCTCTGCCTGGATCAAAGCTGCTGCTGCACCTGCACTGCATGTTTGTAGAAGATGCTCTTCCCATGGATTTAGAGGAGGTGGTTATTGCTTATCAGAGACTGTCTGTTAAAGGAGAACAGCTGTTTGTAGGTAAGGAAAAATGGTAACTGGGGAATTTTGGTCAATATTTGACCATCTTTCTCAGGGAAAGGAACTTGTCTTTACACCTTGGAGTCCAGAGCAGTGGGCTGGTGGTGGAGCTTGCAGGAAGGAGAAGAGATTCTCTGCTGTCCTGAGAGGCTGCTCCATTTCTGTCTTTACATCAAACAGCAGTTTGGGGCAGAGTGTGGAGGCAGCACACTGCTCTCAGATTTGGGAAAAGAGAAGAAGGCATCTGAAAGGTGTGAGAAGAGTCACCTCTGTTGTTCTCAAGGATTCATGCATTGCTCTTTCTCTGCAGCCACTGGGAAGAAATAGAATTGGCAAAGTTACACCAAACAAGTGCTGCAATTAGAGTGGTGAGTGGCTACAAAAACAGAACATACAAGAAAGCAGAAACTGGAGTCTTTGGACATCAAACTCCATGGCACAGCTGGGCAGCTGTCTGCTTCCAAACCAGCCCAGGTGTTTGCCCTCCTCCTGGAGCAGTGGCATCCTCAGCTCGTGTTCTGCTGTGTCATGGGGGTGTCAGGGATGGGCCAGACAACAGCACGGGGCAGTACACAGAGCTCCAGCTTCAGAGGCCCAATCCTGCTGCTGAGCACTTTAGGCTCTTCCTGACAAAGGTGGTGACCATCTGCAGCAGCATTGGGAAGGCTGGTGAAAGGCTGGGGATGGGCACAGGATCTGAGAGCAAAGGAGAGAAATAGGGATGTGCAGAGACAAATGAACATCTGAACTCAATTGCCCCCTATCCAACCAGAAAAGAGAGACAAAGAAGCCTGCAAAAGTATCCCATGTCTTAAACTCTGCCAAAGATGTCCTTACCATTGTCGTGACCCACTTTTATTTAGATTGATCTTTCACTGTGCACTAATGCATTTAAAACACGAACAAATAATATTTTAAAAGGCTTCTGTATCAGCAGAGCATCCAAGAATCAAGTCAGAACTTGTGTTCACTGGTGTTCATCCTGGAACATAGAAATAAATAGAAAGGGTAGAGAATCCTGCCACACCTGTGCTCATATCAATTTTCTACATTGTCACATTTAGTAAAAAAAAAGAAAAAAGAAAAAAAAACCAACAAACAAAAAACGAGGTACAAAACATTGAGTAAAGTGCCTGCATAATAAGTTGTAAAGTCCTGAGCAAGAACAGCACAGAAGACAAGAGGGACAGTTTAGAAGCTCCACTGTTGTTGGTCCTGGACTCTAAACCCTAAAACAAGTTACCCCATGGTCATTCCCATGGGAGTCAATGACTCTGCATGTGGAAGTAGAGTCAATAAAGTGCCTGATTGCTGCAGATCTCTTGGTTTCAGGTTTCAATGGAGCAGTGAATTGAAGCCTGCCTATGATTTATTTAATGGAGAAGTTGACTATTTCTTACCTTAAAGATAAATGTCCAAAATTACAATTTGGTAAAATCAACATGCCTCCATGCTAACAAGGAAGAGGACGGTGTGTTGTCACAAATAAATTCCCCTCTTGTCCACCTGCCACGTGTTTCCACCACCAAAATCACTTGCAGAACTGAGGACTGGCCAGGAAAAGGAGTGGAACCAAGGCTGGAGGCATAGGCAGGGCTCAGCTGGCACATCTGTGATTCACCTTTTCTATGGTTGTACCCAAAATAGCTGGACAACTTCAAGAGAAACTGAGAACAATTAAATAAAACAGAGAGTGAAGTTTTGAGTTTATTTAACCATCCATCTTTTAATTTTATCAGACAGTCCAGTAATTTTAATTAGTCAAGCCAATAGCTTTAATTTGGGTAATGGTTTGGTTTTTTGATCTCTGGTCAGTGAAGTAAATGAAAACACTTTATTTTTTAGCTAATACAAAATGTGAACTCAGTGCTTTCTTTGCTTTCCAGAGTGCTGTACCTACCTTCCATGGATTCTCAGGTATCAGAGTTTAATCAATATTAAATCATCCTCACAGTCTAAGTATTTGCTTATGTGCTTTGAATTGTTGCTTGCCTCAAGAAGAGCAGTGATGCCCCTAATCTGCTTTCCCTGGGCTCCCCCAGACTCTAATTATGTCATTTAGAGAAGGACATTTCCTGGCAGCAGCTCCTCAATTCACTGCAGCAGCCACTCTTGGAGTGCAGACAGAACAAGGCTGTAATAGCTTGCACATGTGGGCCATGGCTGCAGGGACAATTGACCTTCGGTTGGGACTGAGCACGAGGCTGGCTTGTTTTTGTTTAGTGCTCCCAAACGATGGTACCTTACAACCAGCAGAAGTAACACTGCCTGCCAGGCTCCAGCACTTACCTGTCTGGTGTTATGCTCAGGTATATCACTACCTGATGTCAGAAGTTTTGACCAGCTCCAGCAAGAAAATGCTCTAGCTATCCAAAAATGCTGGATGTGGGATCCCCCAAGTGCATGAATTTGTGCAGCAGCAAATAGTTTCTTCAGAGGTCTGAACTTAGCAATAAACTGTGGGTATTTCTGATATTAATGAAATGAATACGCTTAAATACATTGATTTTCTGTGCCTCAACTTGATTCTTGTGGAGTTAGAGCAAAGGATAAGGATTTTGGCTTACACAAGATTTTGGGACCATGCAGTGGCGAGAGGTACACATTCGTGCTAGAAGAATAGGTCATTTTTGGGTATGCTTGTTTTAGTTAATTTGGGTATGCTAATTTAGTTTAATTCTCAAGAAAGTTGTTCCCTTCCTGAAAAAATTTACTTATGAGGACTAAAACCATGGCCACCCATGTAGAGGGTGGGGAAAAAAACCATTGCTAACTTGAGTCCACTCCATGCATCACCCATCAATTTACTGACCAAGTGGGACTGTACTGCTGTGTGAAGTCCAAGTGACCATTTTATCTGGTTAATTTTTAATATAATTTTTCCCTCTCCACATTTATCTGCCTTTCTTTCTGGTGTATTTGTACAAGAGCATCCTTCTGCTGGAAAACATGGAGCTCACAAGTGCCATAACAGAACAAAAGATACACCAAATATTTAACTTATTCCTCCTCATTTCTGTAGTTCACCTGAAAAGCTATAATCTATTAAGAAAACCCCATAATTTTCCAGTCCTAATAAACAATGTCAATAAAGACTTTCATGGCTGCTAGCAAACCCTGAACATCTTTTCAAGACAGAAGGCTTCCAGGTGCTGCCACAGTCAGTATTTCAAAAGGTGCCAGGTCAAGCACTTTCCTGCACTGACAATGCCCACAGTGTCATCATTTCCTAAAATCCAGATATTTCTTATATTACTCCCTATATTAGGGTTTTTTATGACTACAGGTTTCAAGATAAAAAACCAGATCAGAATGACAGGTGATGGGTGGCTCCAGTCTAGTTCTTGCTGCAGCTGCAGCTGTGGCTGTGCTGGCTGTTTTGGCTAAGGGGAGATGGTATAAAACTCACAGGACCCCTGTGAGCAGGGAAGCCGGGGAAAAAAGAAGAGTAGAAAGATGTGGGGGAGAAAAAAAAGAACAGACAAATAAAGGATAATTTTTGGAGATGTGTAATCCCTTCCACCTTTGTTTGGCTTTGATGCATCAAATGTGGCCACGAATTATTGATAAAATTGTGTGAGCCCATAGCCTCCACCAACAGCTTCCCCTGAGTGTTGCTACTCTTCCTATTAAATAAATAAATAAACCTTATTAGTAAGGGCTATAAAACACTGTTAAGGTACTTCTAATAAGCAAAACATCAGAAGCAAAGATTTATGTTAAATGTAACAGAGACAATGGGAACTACAGTTGACATGGTTTTTGCACTGACAAAAAAATTCTCATCTGTTTTACATTCACATATGGAACATATTCCCAGAGGAGAGCAAGTGACATATTTTTAGGACACTATTTCATCTTAGGAAATCAATGTACAGGCTATTAAAATTCCATTTTTTCCATGAATGATAAGTGTAATTACATCTCTCTTACAATAAAACCTTGTGCTTATTAAATGTAAATATTTAACAATGATTAAAAAACATTTGAAGGAAATTTTATAGCTATATTTTATATGTTCCCATCTGGGTTGCCTTTCCTAAACCGCTATACATTTTGGAGAGTTATTAAATTATTATTTTGAGAAGGACTAACACTCTGCATGTCCCTTGCTTCAATTTGAGTTTCATACACTTTTTGAATTTATTGAAGTCTGGTGAATTTGAGATTCAATCAATGCACCATTGTATTTGCAGAGCTGCACTGAGCTGAAAAGTGGCTTCATGAGGTAGGAAATGCCACACTGGCACGTCTTTTGTGCACCCAGTTCTGATGGCCAGCTAAAATTTCCTGACCCCACGTGCTCCAGCTCTCTTTTTTTTTCCAAAGGAAGCAAGCTGGTTCCTTAAATGGGTTTCTTCAGTTTTATGTATGACCCTTCTGGGACAGTTTTAAAGGTAAGCATTAATAAACAGCCCAACCTCATAAATGGCAGGTCTGGATAAGGAGCACTGTGGGTGCAAGCTGCTGACCCTGGGCACAATTCAGGGCTCTACAGGCAGGCTCGACCCTTCACAGAGCAATCTGATGGGATTACTCCAGAAAGGAATTCATGGGTGAACAAGGGTTTGTCACATCCAAAACATAAACCCTGTCTGTATTGTCTGTACCCAAAATCTCCCCTCCAGAAGTCCTTTAGAATGCCTGGGGAAGTGTCACTACAGATTTTGAGAGCTGAAGTCAGTTTTCTATCAAATCCTGCAGCTGATTTAAAAATTGCTTTGCAGGGATATAATCTGTCTTGCTGCTATGGAACAGCTTAAATACTTCCAGAAAGGACACCAGGCCCTGTTAAATTTTTATAAGTTCTTGATATAATTTGTGCTCAGATGTGCTGATTTTGCCTCTATTTGCTTTTAGAGGTTTGCACTCCTCCAGCAAGCCCAAATTCCCTCTTATTGTTGCTTTTTGAAAGAAAATTGTGTGGAGTTCAGCTTCATACCCAAGCTAATTCCAAAATGCTGAAGTTAATTTTTAATTTCACTACTATTTTCAGTCATATAAGCAATATCACCAAAGTCAGTTGCTTACTTGAGAGAGTGCCAACAGGATCAGGCCACTGAGAGCTTGTTAAAGTTCCTGATACTGCAAAGGGTCAGGAGCCCAAACCACTGCAGAGTTTCTTGGACTCACCTGGTGCCCCTTATGGCAAAAACCAGGCTGAAAAATCCACTACTGTTATAATTAAAAAAAAAAAAAATAGAGAGAAAAACTCAGTATTTTTGTCCAGCATGTTAAAAAATAAATAATTACCCCAAATTTCTCATTTAGGTGCATACCAGCTTTTGAAAAACCTGGCCAGGGTGCACATTAAAGCATCTTTAGGTTTTCCCCCTCCTCCTTTCAGATTGTTAAACACCTTCAATAACTCTGAGATGCTGCGATAGACAAAGACTCAATGTGTGTGTGTGGCAAACAGATTTCTCCGAGGAGGAAAATTTCTCTTTAAATAAATCTCCCTCCTCTCTTGAAACTGGTACTTAAAAAAAAACCCCAAACCCAAGGAAGCAGCTATTTATTTCTGAAATAACACACAGAACATCATTGTACAGCAGTATAAGTTACACCTGACAAAAAGAAAATTAATTTAAAGCAGTGATTTTCCACAAGATAAACCTTTGGGAAATAAAGGTTTCTCTTCGAGAAAAATAAATAGTAGTAAAACAAAAGGGCTCCAGAGTGTGGACATCTTTAATTGCTTGTTTAACTAAACCTCTCAGCTAAATATTAATTTATGAAATTTTAATTTTTTTTTTTGGTGAAAAAAGTACTGGTTAAAGTTAGACTGTATGTTTGTTGGGTTTAATTAAAGACCTGTATTTTCCTACAGAGCAAAGAACATCTCTTGCATACAATAACAACAAAATGTCACAGGTAACTCTTCCGAGGGACTTTTGTAGTCTGTAATACAAGACAAATATTTGGGTAATTTTGGCTGGCCCTGTTGTTACTGAAGTCAATGGGGCACAAACCTCAATGGGAAAAAGACAACACCCTTGCTGCTACAAATGTGATGGAATAATTCAAGGCAATCAGTTTTCCAGCATTTCTGAGCTACTTTTACACCATAATTAAACATAATGCACAGTGTGTGTATATATATATATGTGTATATGTAAGTGTAAATGTGTGTACATGAACTTTAACTTAAAACTTGCTAAATATATCACAATTTCTGAAATGATATCAGGTACTTGTGGAAAATTCTGTGTGCGTTGATAATTAGCTCTATCTGTGTATTTTACCTCTACAGGTATTTTCATTGAAGTCATAATGTCTGTTTCTAAGGGGGAGTTAAAAAAATTATTTTGATCTTGGACCATTATTTTGATCTCGGGCACATGGTTTTATTATTTGCAGTCTCCATCACTTTTAACTGCTCCACACACACACTTAAAATGCAATGTCCACTAACAAATCTAGTTTATGTTTAGAATTATTTCTTTTTTTTTGCAAAAGAAAGTTTTGTTTCCTATTTTTTGATTAATTATTCCTCTCTGCTGTCTTATAAACCAGACTCCTGGAGGTGTTTTAAGTACAAAATAAAAATGTGCATATATTCTGCATGTGGATATTGAAAACGAAAGAACACGAGGCTGTTTTCACAAGGATTTAGAAGGGGAAATCATTGCCTTCACTTCTGTCCTTTGTTCTCAAATTTCTTGCACTGAGAATTGCAATACAATGTTCTGACCATTATGCTTCACTCTGACTGAAACTGCTTTCATCTGTTTAGTGACAAAAATTAAATCTCATCCTGCCAGAGTTACCACGTAATTTCAGCGTGGCTGGGAATTGAATTTTCTTTAATCCTAGAGTGGCAGATTTAGTACTGAATATATTATGGAGGACAGCAACTGCCCATAGGAAAAAAGAACCTGATCTGAGCTGTTTAAAATAATACCTATTTTTTCCTGAATACTGTGTATTTTCTGGACACACAGAGCTGATGCAAAGTACATCCCTGAAACAGTTTCGTGCTGTGTTGATGTTCTCCCAAATGTGAGGCTGGGGAGAAGCACACCGTGCTTCAAGGTATAAGGGCTGAAACTCTCCCTCCTGTTTTCTTATTTCATCCCACACAGGTAAGGGTAAATGTGTCTGATTTGGGTGCAAAATTTCCCGAAGATAAAGCTAACCTGTATTCACTGTGCTGCTTTCTGAGTGGGGGTCAAATCCGTGATTGTGAATAGAAGATTCATTACAGAATTAGCATTTTGCTGAATAGATCACATGCAACCAGAACACCTCCATTTCCACCCTGTTTGTGGTGGGTGACAGCAAAGGTGAGGACACTAAAGCAGATTTATCAACAAATGAGGAAATTCCACAGAGCTATTAACCCCCTTTTAATGAATTATTTCATCACTTCACTCTCTACCTTTCTCTTTGCATTTCTCAGCGACTGGGAGGTTTAATCCACACTTTCTTCCAGCAGAAACCTTGATGTTTGGTTTTCCTGAAATGTCTCTTTATAAATCAGTTTTCTCTGCAGAAGCCATAATCTGCAGCAAGACTTGGGGAAGGAACCCAGCTCGGGCTGTGATCCCCAGGTCTGTAGTGTCAGTCCATTCCCATTTTGCTGAGGTTTTTCTCAGCAGCTGCCAGCATGGTGCAGCACTTCAAGGGTGTAACGGGAGAGCAGTGAGCACTGACATCGAATCGGTCTCTTGACTCAACAGGTTATTTAAAAAACAGGGAATGCCTTTAAATGCATAGAGATTTCTCATTTCTCAGTGGGAAAACATTAAAAGACCGATGCTTTAATCTTGCTGTATAGCCCCAAGTTCAGGGCTTAAAGCTGAAAGCTTGCATTTCCAGCTCCTGCACTTTTTGCAGAGATTCCTGACAGGACACAATATAGCTCACAGCAGTATTAATCCCCTCTAGAGCCGCTCTAATAGTGGCACCTCCTCGTACCACCCAGGCTCGGCGGGCCCAGGGCTTGGGGCAGGCGAGATAAGGCAGCCCTTGCTCCTCAGAGCACTCAGAGCCCCTAATTGCTCGCATTTATTGCCATTAGGAAATTTGGGAGAGGGCTCAGCCCAGGTCTTTCCTGTGTTTTGCTGCAAGACAAGGCCACCGATTCCAGCGGCTGCAGGAGCAGCCCTGAGTTTTGCTGTCAAATCCAAAGGAGCTCCATGCCTGGGAAGGCAGATTCAGGAATCCAGATTTATACTGCTGCAATTAACTGCAAAATTTGGCCCTAAAAATCCCACTGATGTAAACAGCAGGGCTGCAGGTCAGCACCGAGAACACAGCCTGGGATTAACAGCAGCTCACTACTGGAGCAATTATCTCCTGGCAAAGCCAAAAATCTCCCTTGTTGAGCAACTGTGGGGCTCTTGGTACTCTCCCTTACACCTGTAAAATGCCAGGTAAGACACCAAAATAGAGGAATTATTTTTCTAGAGTTTCACTGAGAGAGCAACTAAGTGAGCAGTGTGCTCTTGGTACTATTTGTAAAATAAATCTTACCAGCCTCTGAAGAGGAGTCATGGAGTGGAGAGGCTGAACATGATGTTTGTCAAGAGAGTTTATAAGCCTGGCAATAAAACCCTGGGTAATGATAGCTCTGAAGTGTTATGTTTGATTTGGAATTTACTTTTATAAAAGCAGGAAATTTTAAGTAGGGACAAGATCTGTAACTACCTATCCAAAATAAGATGTTTCAGTACAGAGACAAATTCTGTACTGCTACTGCAGGACAGATATTTTATTAGGGGTGTAGGATCAGAACTCAGGGAGCAATACAATAGCACAATAGCAGTTCATTCTGAAGCTTAGTCTTTGGTAAGCATAAAATATTGTTTTCTCTAACGAATTTGTTATATTATCTCTCTCTCTTTTTTTTTCTTTCTTTTTTTTTTTTTTTTGACAGCCTTCCTTTGCAGAATTTATTCTTAGCATTTACTGTTGGACATTCGAGCTGGTTTGGTTTCTTTGCACAAATATGATTTCAGAAATTTTCTCTGCCTTTCCCCCCACCAGTGTTTGCACCTAATTCCATGACAGTGTCAGTCAGTAAGGCTACTCAGTACAGCAGGGATAAGTTTACAAATTACCTTGTTGTAAACTTGAAGGTTTTTGTGGAGTTTGCTCAACTTTATAACGAACATCCAGCTTAGCCCTCAGACTCTGCACAGGGAAATGAGGCATTTCTTCAAACACCTCTCCCCTCTTCTCACTCTGCTTTGTGCCACAGATTAAGAAATCTCAGATTTTACTACTGAATCCAGGCAAAACTCCTTTTAGCAGAGATCCAGGATTTACCCGAGTAAACCTGGAAATATTAAGGAAATCAGGCTTTTTTTTTTTCCTTCCCAAATTCATAACGAAAAATGCAGTTAATAATGCAGGGTAAACCTCCAAATTTACTTAAATCTGGGCAGGATTCAGACGGAATAAGGCAATTTCTGATCTCCTCGGGAAAAGCCCGGCTTTCCTGAAAATTCCACTTAAAGGGACTAGCGGGACCGATGTGAATTTTCTGACATTTCTCTCTCCCCAGGTCCTGCTGCTGCGGCGGGTCCCGCCGGTCCGGCGGGCGCGCCGCCGCCTGCCGGCAGTCGATCTGCGGGGCTGGGGCTGCCCTTCCACCCGGGCAGCCTCGAAACCCCCTTTAAAAATTACTTTTTTTACTTTGTCCTTCCCTGTTTTTTTTTTCTTTTTCTTTTTTTTTTTTTTTTTGAACCCTCCATGTTTTTTCCCCAATTGTCGGAAGCCGGCGGGATGCTGCCTGCGAGCCCGTCCTTCCTTGGGAAGGAGGAACTGCACACATGCCTCCCGTGCTATTTAAATCAACTTAGAATATACCAGCGCGTTTATGTCAGACATACCACTGCAATATTCTTGTTACTATAGGAGCAAAATACATGTAAATATTTAGGTGGATTCATTCCAAGTGGAAGGGGCAGCTCTGGAAACACACGGTGCCTTGAGCCAGGACATGCTTTAGCACACATGGAAGCCCCGGGTAGGTGAGCTTCCCCCCAGATTTCACACAATCCATGCAAATGCCAAGCTCTGCAGTGCTCAACGCACACCGAAGTGTCGGTGGGACTGATGTCTGACTGCTTAGGGGAATAATCCCACCAAATCCCCGTAATAAATGTTTCCAGGATCAGCCTGGAATGATTTGGGAGAAAGTTTCCCTGGTTTCTTTTGTTTCTTTTCAGTCTTCAAATGACAGAGGACATGTAAAAGTCAGTCCCTAAAAGTCCTATGCATTACAGACAGACAACAACCATAAAATTGTTCCTTCCCTACAGAGCTTTCCTTTTTCTGCAAGGCCTGATTTCATGTTTATGGTGGTTGGGGAGAAGTTGTAGGAGGGCTGAAGGAGTCTTTCCTTTGACATTACAGTGCAAAAAACCAAGGTTTTGGAATTGCAGCTTAGCTGATAAACTATTATAAGACAGAAAAGGACATTTTAAGTCAGGAAAACTGCAACAAAACAAAAATCCTAAATCTGTATCAGTTATAAAGGAACTAGGCTTATGAAAGAGGGCTGGATTTATCTCCCAGCTCCCATGGATATCAACACTAGAAAGTACTTTTGGTGGTATCAAACATAATTGAAATGTGTCTTTCTTCCCTGTCTTTATTTCTAAATGGAAGATAAATTTGCTTAAGCAATTTAGAGCACAGGGTTTCTGGTCTGACATGAGTGTGGCCAGTTGTCTCTGTGCTGTAGTTTATGCATTATTCTGGAGAAAAGTAACAAATATTGGCTACCTACCAATAATTGTTTGAGAAAACCAGATATGTTCTGCAGATTTTGGCTATGCCGTTAGTCCTTGTATAAGCAAAATGGGTTGTTTTTCAAACACTGCACTGATCTGAACCAAGCCTACAGATGGTATTTGTACTAATCCAGTAAATTCTGCCCTCCACGACATCCGCACAAAGGCCACGGCCAAGTTTGCAGCTAGACCGTGCAAATTTTCCCACTTTGGAATTGTGTGGACGAGGGAAGTTTTGGTCAGTGGATATGTACACCAGTATGAGTTGAGATCCCAGTGTTCCCCCCTGCCAGAGTTTCCCATTAGGGAACAGAAAGGAAACCTTATAAACCCTCCAGCGGCACATACCACCGCTGAGCCCTCAGCTCCCAAACCCTCTGCAAATCCTTCCAGTCTTCCTGACTGAGTTCATGCCATGCACTTTCCCACCTATGGTTCTCCCTTTTTCATGGGAAGGGGATTCCCACATGGGATGAGTGTCCTCCGGCACCCACAGCAATCATTGCCACCGTGGCTGATGCACTGGCACGACCCAAAACTGCCCAGAGCCAGCTTCAGAGAGAGGCCCAACAATGGTGCACTGTATTTAGCACTGTGTGCTGTGGGAAATGGAGAGAAGACAAACGGACTTTATTTTACAACATAAAGAATGTTACACCCTTTGGTAATACGTAACTAATAACTTAAACCCATTAAAAACTGTGATCTCTACTCTAGCGCTCACAAATGGAGCCAAAGCTGTAAAAATTCATGAAGGAATCAGTAGCAGGCTGGCTGGGGTTACAAAATCTACAAAAAACTGCTAGAAGTCACAGTTTTCCCCATGAAAGGCATGGCCATAACAAATATCCCACACAGCTCGCTTTCTAATCCATTCCCAGGAAGCTGCATTGTGTGAAGCTGAGCGGATCTCAACACCCAGCAAGGGCAGCGAGGGGCAGACAGGAGGAGTGGGGGACCACACGGATGTGTGGTCCCACTGGGTGTGGGCTGCCAGGGCAAGAGGGAACCCTGAAACACCTCCAACACTCTAGACCTAGGTTTGCCCCACACTGGGTGTAATAGGGCTGGTAGTTGACTGATCACACTGGGAAACAAAAGCTGTACCTGGAAGAAAAGGGCTCCTTTTCATTTCCGTTCCCCATGTCAGGCAAAAATTAATGACTAAATGCACCATTCTCTGATGTTGCCCATCATGCAAATACTGGTGGGCAAGAGTCAATATGAACTTTAAACACACCTGACACAGGTGGCTCTTGCCTTTCAATGTTAAATGGCCACTGGCCAAAAATTCATGGTGCAGCATAAAGGAATCCTTGTGGCAAGCAGCTTTCCCTCTGTATATATTTGTTATTCCAGAATGAAGCTATTCATCGAGGCTGAGATGAAACTGCCCAGGTGAACAACTTCCTGAAACCCAGTGCTCCTGCAGGAGTGCAACCAAAATCAACTGTGTGCTGAATGTGGTGTGTGAGCCTGAATATGTGGGAGAAGGCGCAGGAGCTGGAGATGGTGGAGGGCAGGATGCAGCTGGCAGAAGGAGTCCAGTTGTCCAGGGCTCTGCTGCTCCAGCATCCTCATCGTTCTGTCTCTCCCAGACACTGGCCATGCTGAATCATTGCGCTGGGGATTTTTATGCAGCCAGTGGATCTTTCTTTGTCCTCTGGGTCACATCCTTCTGCCAGCAGACCAACACTGACACAGCACGGATGGAAAAAAAGATCAGTGAGTGGTATTATGTTTTCTTGTTTTAGCACTCAGCCTGTGGATTTTTCCAAGAACGGTGATCTGAAATAAAACTCAGGCTGCTCTCAGAAGTGTTCAATGGCACTGCTCTTTTCCTACCAAGCAGTTGCAGTGTATCTCCAGGAAAACAGACATAACCCCACCTCGTTTGTACTTCATCATTCTGCAATTTCAGTGCAAGCATGTGCATAAATTCTTTTGTCTTTTGGATGAAGCATATCCTCTTCTAATATAATTTAATCAAAATAAAAAATAGATTGCACTGTATCAAAAAATATATACAGACTAAATATTTTGGTGTGTAGTCACCAAAATAACTGTAAAGAGGATTTTGTAAGCAGTTCGGGAAGTTTTCTTTTGGCTTATGCATACAGAAATCTTTCCATACTATCAGAGTTGGGATTAATTTATCACCAAGCCCAGGAACTGTTCCCAATTGGAATTAGCCACACTAATGTCTGGAGCTGACAAGCACAGCTGCAGCAAGCTCGCTCATGTTTATTATTGTAGTTTTTCTTGTCTTTTAACAGTTTGTACACTAATGGAAGAGCAGGAGCTGAAACTGCTCATCTCTGCTCTACCATTGCAATGAGTTTGTTAAGACAGTAAAGCACCTTAAGGGCTGGTTTTAAGCTCCTGATGGGATCAGTAGTAGGCACAGAAAATAGCTGCATGCTCTTAAGTATTTTCTGATTGTTCTTTTAGAAAACCTCTGAAAGTTGAGTACAGAAGATTGCATTTAATCTCATCTTTCTGTGTTGCTTGATTTCTGTTTTAAAGACTGTTCTGGAAAACAGTGCTCTGTAGTAAAGGACTTGAGATATAAGTCTTTGTTGAAGGGGCAACACAAAAAAAAGGAAAGAGGAACGAGAAAAAATGAATTTAGCTGCTGTACATAAGTTTCAAACTTGATGATAGCAGAAATAGGGTATCAAGCAAGGCAGCTGGCAGGGATGGGATATCTTGGCACCCAACATTTTCTTTTCCTTGATGCTCATGTAGGATACAAGTCATTCTGCCTCTGAAAAGAAACTGTACTGACAGCATGAAATTCTAGTCTATTACATAAGAAATTCTTATGGATCAAACTGACAGGTATGTATTAAAACTCCCATGCAATGTGCATGGTATAATCTAGAGCTCAGGGCTTATACTAGGGCTCTGCCATGGCTGTGGGCATGTCTCTGCACTGGGACTGTGGTCATATTAATTCTTTAGGGCTTTTCTGTGGTTTTGGGCCTGTGCCCCTATTTTTTTTATCCCATGGAAGCATAGGAGGAGGGCAAGAAAGCAGGTCTGACATCTGTCTCACCTGCCATGGGAGCTGGGTGGGAGCCAAGAGAGGCATCTGGACTGGGACGTGGAAGCAATTCCAGGTCTTGTATTGTAGGCATCATAATAGGACAGTAATGTATTTCTATCCCCAGGTTCATTTTGAGCATCATATGTACACTAATTCAGCTGGAACGTGTCCAGTTTATCTGTTCATTTATACAAGAAAACAGCCAGAGGCAGAGTAGCTGAGGAACAGGCAGTGCTGGTGACTGCCAGATGTCACAGATCTTGTGAGATCCTCACTTGGCTGGGAGCCTTGTCCTTCCTGCTCGGAGCAGGCACCTCTGCCAGACACAGCTGCAGGGCCTGCCTGCTCCCCCCTCTCCCTCATGGCCCTGTCCTCTGCAGGTTTTGGGGAGCAGAAGTGGTGGGGAGGGTTGGAGAAGAGAAAGGGAATGAATTGAAGAGGGACAGATGAGGAGGGTGACTAATGGGGACTTCTCCTGGTACTTGCATCCTGTGGATGCTCACTGTAACCCCAGGGGTATTTATCCTCTCCTCCCTGTCTGGGCTTCTGATGGATGAACGACCTGTTCTGGCAGCCTGGCAGCCTGGCTTTGAATTGCTGCTGCTCCCCCAGGTGGGAAAAGCCAGAATTAACCCAGGAGCAGCAGGCAGAGGTAAGGAAGGCACTTGCCCGGCAGCCAAGAACTGAGAGAACACTTTTCCATCAGATCCTTCTGAAAAATCCATCTTAGAGGCTGTGTGTGTGTCTCTGTGTGTGTGTGTGTGTGTGTGTCTGACTCTGTGTGTCTCTGTGTGTCTGTGTCTGACTGTGTGTGTGTCTGTGTGTCTGTCTGTGTGCCTGTGTGTAAACTGCTGATTCAGACTGGTGTTAACTTTGCTCACCACTTTCCACCATGTAGAACTGTGTGTTCCCTTGCATGCCCCAGGCCATCACTCATGGGGTTTAGGATGCTCCATGGATGTTGTTAATGATCTTATGGGTTTTTTTACCTGCAGCTCAGCATCACCCAGCTCAGCAAAGCTTTAAGGTTGTTTCCTTGTGTTTACAGTGGCAGAGGAAGGAATGAGGGAAGGTGTTGGCAATCAGCTGGGAGGAGAGCAGCTTTTTAAATTTCTTTCAGTTGATGTTTTGCAGGAAAGCTGTGAGGGAAGAGGCATGAACTGGTTGAGCAAAGACAAGAAAAATGTCTAAATGAGACTGCTCATTAGGGACACAGGGAAGGGAATGAATTGCCTTTTAGTTTTGCATCTCTTCTCCCACCTGTCACTCTTGCAGTGCATCTCTGGCAGGTCACACAGGAGTGTCAGGACGTTCACATGGACACAGACACGCGTGTTCCAGTCCTGGGTGGCTACAGGATTCAGGCAGCTGCTGTGTGCTCAGACAGGTGAATGTGCTGTGCCCACAGGGGCCCTGGGCTCTGCTGCTTTGGCTTTTCTTGCTTGTCAGTGTCAAAAGCAAAGATCAAGCAGAAGAGCAAATGAGCTGGGGGGTTTGGGATCCTGCATTCCTGCCGACAAGCATCAGTAAGCCTTGGAGTGAACTTCAGCAGCATCCCCTGTGCTTTACTAGTAACAAGGGAACATCTTGGGCTGCAAGATTTTTCCTCTGTGTCTGTGGGAGGGCAGGTGTTGGGATGGCATCCAGTGCTGAGACAGGAGCTGGGCTATGTGGGGAATGGGGAACTTGAGTGCCTCTGTGTTACACCCCTTGGGAGATGATATCATGCCACTCAGAGCAAAGCCCTGCTGCTATTTTGCTGCACAGACTGCGTAGGAATGCTCCCTTTGCCTCCACTGCTGTGCTGCTTTCCTGGAGTTATTTTCATTTTTGCTGTGTGCCAAGTTTAAGGCTTCAAGGATTTTTCTGCACTGACCTTTAAATCCCTTGACTGGTCAATATGATGCATCACCATTCAGTGTAATATCCTTCTGTCTGGTTTGCAGGCCCCAGACTTATTATTTTATGTTTCTGTACATTAAACTGCATTTTCCATTCACCAGCCCTGGCAGCCAGTGGATTGAAATCCCTTGTTCCTCATTATTTGTTCCCTCTCCAATTTGGTGTCCTCCACAAACTTTGATAGTTGTGGAGGCATTTTCATTCGAGTCATTTGCAGGTATTATAAATGAGCAAGTCCCTTGGTGTTCTCATTTGTTGAGCCTTTACAATGCAGGATTACCTCTCCAAAGGAGGATGCAGAGGTTTAGCAGCAGGACTAGTGGATGTGGATATGAATAGATTCCTCTTGCTACAGATCCTCTGAAAGACACTGCTGCTGTCACCAAGGCTTTCTTACCTTTGCACAGATGAAGGCTGCAAGACAGGCTTTGATAAAATTGCTCTGGAGTAAAAGGTCTGTGAAAAATGGAGAAGGAAAAGGGGAAGGGAGTGAAGCATCAGGAGTAGCAGCTGGATAGGGAGTGGAAGTTATTATGGGAAAACAGGAATCTGGGGAACCTGAAGTAATGCTCTGAGAAGAAAAGGGAACTTGAACATGGCCAAAAAAGGGAAACATTTTCTCTCTATTGATGGGTTTATGTGACCCTGGTATGTACATCACCCTTGCTTTTAGCTCCACTACCTGCCTGTGGCCTTCTGGCAGGTATTTCCTCATGCTGTATTTAAAAAAAAAAAATAAAAAAATTGTAAACCCCAAAGCTGCAAAACCAGCTGGAGCTCTGAGCCCAGTGTCCTGACCCCAGCCCAATGCTACCACAGAGCCAGCACAGCTCAGCTAGCCCAGCCCAGCCCACAGTGGCAGCACAAAACGGCTTCAAACCCTGACTCCTTGGGGGTATTCACAGCCACCTCTGAAGCACAGAAGGAAACAAAAAAGCCTCCCCATCAGCTGTGCAGGTTTTATGAAGTATGTGCTTTAGTTTGAAGCCAAAGTGCACTGGGCTGTTTTATCAGTGTTTATTCCTGTCTTTCACAGCCTTTATCAGTTATCCCCATCAGCCCTGTGAGCACTTCGAAGGCTGAGTCACACAAATAAGGCTTTTATCTGCAGTTAAATCTATAATCAGGCAACAAAACCCCCTCATCTCTCTTCTATTTAGAGTCCCAACTTAGGCTGTTACAGAAAAAGGGACTTAAAAAAGGAATTTCAGTAATTATAGTGTCCCCTCCATCCCCCAGATGCTGATGCCTGACTCGGGTACCTGTGGGTACTTTCAAAGAGCTCTCAGAGCTGCTGTCTCTTTAATGTAAGAATTTTAGGAAAGTGAACTTTAACTTTTAAACTTCCCTATGAAAAACAGATTCATGTTAAGTTTGATACCGTTTGCCTCAGGATGATCTCAGCTCTTAAAATATGATGGTTTTAGTTGGATTAAGAGCCTATATTGTTGCTGAAGAGAAAGAAGGGTGCCTCTTTAATTGCAGCCCAAATCTACCTAACAATTGCCACATGTTGAGCAAGATTTAAGAGTTATTAAATATGAAAGGCACTATTGCTTCTCCACTACGAGCAGCCTTTGTTTTTTAAACCTGGAAAGCACTAAGCAGAAGAGGGAGGAAAATGTAAAAAACAAACCGAAAAGTAACCCTCCTGAAAGCCTGAAATCTGAAAGGGTATGTTTGCTTTTTGGGGTAGGATGATGGGGTATGTTTGTTTTTTGTGGAGGTTGGTGTTAGTGCAGTGCATTTCTCTCTGCTGCAGCAATTCCTGCATTGAGTGAAACAAACTGCGAGTGGTTCTGGTGATCTCATTGTTAGATAAACTCAGTACACGTTCCCAATAGTTGTTGTTTTGCTGCCATCTGTTATTGGAGATTATTTACAATTATTATTACTTGATCAGAGCTGTGCTAAGCAGTCTCCTCTGACTCTGGTGTTGGTGTAGCAGCTGGGGCTGGTGATCTGTGCTCACCCAGCTCCAGGCAGGAGGGCTCTTGTGCAGCTCTGCAGCCTGGCCCAGGCCAACAGAGACACCCAGGACACCCCTCCATGAATCCTTTCTTAAAGCTCTCCTGCTCTTTGGACCCTCAGTGCAAAGAGTATCCTGGAGAAGTGCTGTGGATGTTTGGCTTTCCTTAGATCTGAAACCCCTGAAGCCCACATGCTGGCTGCCATCTCCTCTGTGGAGGAAGCTGAGGACTGCCTGAACCCAGCTCTCCTCAGGACCACGAGCCCCTGATGCCCTGGAGAATGGTAGCAGCTGGGCACAAAGAACCAGAGTGCTCCTTGCACCTGGACAGTGTCTGCCACATTGCTGCCATATTCACTCTGTTCCTTGCATGTCCTGGCTGCCCCTTTGTCTCCCCCAGGTAAACCCTCTGGCTGGCTCAGCAGCAGAGACCTGGCAGGCAGGTTAGATTAGCCATCACTTTGGGCAGCTTGGCTTTGCAAAGCTGAGCCCAGCCCTAAATGCTGGTACCAACCCCAGGGCAGGCAGAAGGCAGCAGGCAGGCAGACCCTGCACCCCCTCAGGTGCTGGGGAGGAGCTCCAAGAGGCAGGATGCTCAGGTTCCTCACTGGGCCTAAGAGCTTCTGCAGGGATTTAGGGAGCTCTCCACTCACTTTGCATCTGTCTGTGCTGCAAGCTGCTCTTTGCTGTTTAGGACACTGTCCTTAGGATAGCCGGGCTGGCTGGATGCCAGAGCCCTGACACTGCTCTGGAAGGATCCTCAAAATGGAACACTCTCTTCTTCCCCAGCTGTGAGCAGAACAGCCCAGGTCCTTCAACTGACTTCTACCCATTGCTCAGCAAGGTGAATTTTCCACTGAATCTCCCGTAATCTTTTATTTTTTCACATTAGCGGTAAGCCCCACAACATGGGACAAGTGCTCTGCTGGGCTGTGGTGCCTCTCTGGGAATAACCTGCATGACTTGAGCTATCAAATTCAGTCCAAAGCAACAATCCAGCATGTCTATTCAGCTAACTGAGACCACAGGATACAGCTGTGCTGGAGGACAGAGCAGCCCTCAAACAGGTCAAGGCAATAAAGGGGTGTTTTTACAAATCATCTGTTAAACTTGCAGAAGGTTAATGTTGGGTCAGAAGGAGAGTTACAGCTACTGTCTCTTAAAAAAAGAGAAAAAGAAAAACCTAAACCATGATTTTCAGAGGTCAGTGATTGAATTTCTTTTTGGATGTTAGCCCTCTACTCCCTTTCCACGGTGCTTGATAGTATTTCAGAGAGATCTTCAGCCTCCAGCAGCAGGATTTTAAAGTTATGGTAATATAGCTTTCATACAATCCATTATTCATTTTTCTCTGCCTCCATTTAGCAGTCCTGGCAGCTAAGTAGGATGGTAGAGTTTAGGGCAGGGACACTGCATATCTTTGCACTCTGGCAGGGGAAGGAACTCTGCTAAGTCTCTCAGGTTACAGGGAAAGCAATTTTCATTTCTCCTCCTGCTCAGTAAAGTAAACCCCAGCTCCTTATTTTCAGCCAAGGAATCACAATGGTTGGATTTTTTGTGTCTGTTCTCAGACACACCTCTATAAATCTGAAGATGTTTACAGAGCTGGGAGCCCAATTGCCTCTTTGGCAAGCTGTGAGGAAGGGGAAAGCAGTTGCCTATGGACCGTGTTTTTAAGTTTCCTTTTCTACAGGGCTCACAGAAGTAATTTGTTCCTCCTAAGCACCTTGGGCTGGCTCAGCATTGCCCCTGAGATACCTGCTGGGAACCACTCCTGCAGTGCATTATCCAGCCCGCTTCCCAACTGTCCTTGAAAGCTTAAGATCCCCCCAACAAATTACAGTTTCTGCTGACAAGAACAAATTAAACCCCTTCACTCTTAAAGTAGGTGGAAGTGTTGTTTAGAGTATGGCACTGCGGTCAGGATCCCAAGTTTTGCCTTTGTTCATTCTGCTGTGTGTTCTTGGATTGCAATTTGCCAGACATGGCCGTAATGTTCTTGAAATTTCTTTGACCAACAGGACCAGCTTTCAGAACAAGCCAAATCTTTGTTCTTTTTCCATCCCCATGGTAGAGCTCGAAAGTTGGGAGAGATATTTTGTGACTAATTGTCACAGGAAAGGGGATAATCAAGGCATTTTGGGAAAAAAACAGCTTTCCTGAACTTTCACTCTTTGGTTACACCCTTCTCCCCAGTAATAAAACACATCTTCAGTTATCGTGCTAACAATTGAATCGACATGGAATTGGCATTGTTTCTTCTTCTTTCTCTTCTTCTTAATTTCATTTTTTGACTTTTAAACTTTCCTTTATTACGAAATTCCAACTTCCAACTGACCCTTGAATAATTGGTTGTGTTGCAAGGGTTATTTGAGGTCTAAAAAAGCCTAATGACATCTGTTTAATTTTAGATGCTTGGAAAATATTCTAAAATTAATGAAATCCAAATGTACAACAAACTAATAGAACAATTTTATTTATTAAAAAAGATGGTTAAAAATAATTCTGAACATTTCAAGGAAACAAAAGAGGTGAATGGGATTTGTCATTGTTTAAATTGTACTTACTATATTACATTTCAGTGAAATGCCCTCTTGACCTTCTACAGTTTGCTCGATTTCCTCATCAGTCTCCTTCCAGCTAATTTGCTTTGACATAAACAAAAAGAAAAGGACTCAAGAATCAAATGCAGTCATCCACTATTTGGGGTCTCAGTGCTGATTATAGCCAGATACAAATAAGAATGGATGGAACTTGCTAAAAGCAGGACCATGTTATTAATTCTTCATGAATATTTGGATGGTCATGGGAAATGTACTAAGCGACACAAATCTCAAATGTGTCACAAAATGCATCTTGAGTGCTCATTCCTTTCCAAAATGTAGTTTGAAAAGTTGCTGAAATGCCTGATTTGCAGTTTTCCTCTTTTAGCAGGTTTTAGTCCTCCTCTTTGGCTGCAGAAATGTTAGGTGGCTTAAGTGAGCAATCACAAATCACAGGTGAGGAAAGGTGATTTATCCTTTCCGTGCACTTGATTTGCTACATGTACTCTTTTGAGAGGAATGCTTAGCCAGAGGAATTACACAGATCATCCAGGAGAGAATTTCTGCAAATGTTTTAATATCCTTAATGGAGCTGGTGCCAGGATTCTAATTAACTATCACCTCTTGTGTGGTGTAAACTCCTCCAAAACAAATACAAATTACAGTTTGTGGGAATATGTGTGCACACAAATAATATATGTATTTTTATGGGAAATAAAATGGGGTTTTACAGTACTTTTGTGCACCATGACATTGTAAAGCATGTGCTAAGTAGCAAATTGGGCAGCAGGAGTGACTCTGCAGGTCAGCATGACATTGTCAGTGATATAGGTGATAATTCTCACACATCTCCACCTTTAAAAAGGAAATAAAACTCAATAGTGTGGTGAGAGTCCCCCAAGCCTTACGGAACATCTCAGGAATATTTAAAATAGACTGTTTAGGAAAGGCTTTTCTACATAGAAACAGAATGCACCCAGGGTAGAGTGTGTGCTTCTGTTTCCTTTACAGCCTCACCAGGAATGCCAGTGACCATGTCCCAGGTGTGGAACCTGGGAATACAGTGCTGGGTATCCGAATGCAGGGAATTTTTAAAGTTGTTTTCTCTTTCTGGACACCAGTTGGACTCCTAGGTCACTTCTGAAGCTGAATGTCAACTCTCCTTTTGGAATACAGAAGTGTGAAATGATAAAATTAGGGTTAGGATTCTGGAAACCCCTTAAAAATTATGGGGCACAGAATGGCTCAGAGAGGGGGTCAGTCTAGGCAGCTCCTTTCATTTCCATCCAGCTTTTTTTTATGAGCAAAGAAAACCAGAATTATTAATAAATTTGAAGAGCCATTTGTGCTGATAACAAACTTTACATGGAGGTAATTTAGTCCATCCATGGATCTTGCTGTTCTTTTGGTGTGTGGATTAGATTTATATCCTTCCTGTTTAGAACAAGCCAATGAAGAATCAATATTATACACTTATTCTGACATACGTCCAGTTATCATATTTGAGGTTATTAATTTTGGAGAGCTTTTTCTGGTTGGTCTTTAAGTATCTTTTTGCACTGACTTCTCTTGACTCCTTTGCCAGACAAAGGCATTAATGTGAGGGGTCTGCTTTTGACTGGCAATTTACCACCATTGTTGAAGGCCAGCTTTTTCTGAGGTAAAGGTTACTCTCAGGTGGTACGTAGTTCCTGTCACTGAAAAGGCAAAAGCAGTCTAACCTGTTTCCAAACTCTCTGAATTCTGTTGTCAGTGAGTTTGGTGCTTTCTCAAGCAGCTGTGGATGTTTGAAAAGAAGACCCCACCTTGCATAGAAACTGCTGGCAATTTTTTATGAAATTCCAAGATTTCTGAGGGGTTGGGCAGAATCCACTCTGGTGCCTCTGAAACCTCCCAAGTTCTTGAGAATCGCTGATTTACTGCTAACAGTAAATTAGGCTAAAGCTGACAAATACATAAAAGATTGGTGGAATCAGAGCAATCAGCAGCATTCTGGAAGCTGGATGTATTTGCTGTAGTTATATCTGATAACAACGTGAAACTGTTTAAGCACAGTTTATTGGACATTTCTCTGTAGTACAGGTGCTGAGCCCCAGATAACTGCCTCAGAGGCTCAGTGCTTAACCTTATCATCCAGTCATTTTTAGCTCAGTTGACAGAAGGATCACTGGTGTAGCTGCAATTGGAGTTTACAATGTTTGCAAGTATTAGGTGCCTTGTAGCTTAATGCCATAACTATAGGGACAATAAATTACATGGTCATTAAAGGGCTTTAGCTATTCATATAGTATTAGGCATAAGAAGGACAGTAACATTTCTCTAATAACACATAAAATGTATATTCCAATTAAAACCATAATAGGATAGACTTGGCATTACATTACAGCCTCTCACAAATTTCACTGCTTAGAAATTATTACCGTTAAAATCATGGTTTCAAAGACATGTGCACAGGGATAATAAATTCTCCCAAGAAGGTTTAGAGAGAAGCATTGAGCCTCCATGGAGAAAGACTGTGCCTTAAAGCCAGGAAAATTCAGGCACTGAGCAAAGGTTAGAGGGGTTGGATTTCTTGCTTTCCTTTTTGTTCTCCATCTTTGGCTGGCTCCCCAAACCAAGTGTGGCTTAATTAAAAGCAATTGAGCAAACAAAAAGTAGTCAGAAATTATATTTAGAAGCTTTTATCTTTCTCTAGAAGGAGTTCTGCCCCTGTAGGTTACTGTGTGTTTTGCTGTATTTTTGGGAGACTTATTTGAAGGGATGTTGAAACCAGACCATTTTTAAATCCTAATCTGTTTTCTTGGTATGTGCAGATTTTCTTTTACCAAAAGGCAGCCCAAAAGAGGGTAGTGAGAGAATGACTTTGTCTAAAGAACAGTTTAATTCAACACATTCTCCAGTGTTCAATACAGTTCCCAGCACTCTTTTCCCTCACCACTGTTGTCCCCAAGGATAGCACACAACTTCTCTGTGTGTGCCTTCAGACATCAGAGCTTGGTCTATTCATTATCCTGAGGCTGTGTTTCATTTATGTTGAAGGTGTCCAGTCCAATGAAACTCAAGCCTCTGTCTCACTGCAGAGAAACAAGAATGGGCTTATATGACCTTCCAGAAGAAGGCTGGTGGTCAGAACAGGACCCCTTTCTTTATCTGAGATTAGGCCTCCTTGTTTGTTCACCAGTCACTTCATCCTTGTAAAGCTGTGAATGATACTGAGCTGTTTGGAAGACAAACTGAACTGTGCTTCCTTGGTCAGTTCTTCACCCCTCTCTCCCTGCCCATCCTGCAATAACATCCTTAAGTCCCAGTCATTAAAATGGTTATAAACGAGCCTTGGGAGATTATGGGTTTGCATCACAGTTACACAAAGATTATTTGAAGTGTAGTTAACATGGACTAGGATTTATCTCCCAAAGCTGTTTCACAACAAGCAGAACTACTAAAGACCTCATTCCAAATACTTAGGAGATTACAAAGGAAAGTTAAATGGGTCCATAGTGGGGAAAATGTAACACTTTTTAGAAAACAAGAATTTTTCCTCAAAACAGATGCAAGAATGGTTAAGAGATAAACGGACTATTTTTCCTCAGAATCTTCAGCAGCAGACAGAAAACAACAACAAATAAGCAAGGCTGAAGCTATTTCCAAGATGAAGAGTATCAGACCCTGCATTGGATTGGCAAGTGCTCCTTTCCCTAGAGTTGTAGCAGATGACAAATCTACATGAAAAGTATAAAGTTGTGGCAGCAAGAGAGTCCCTCTGCAGTTCCTTTCCTAGTGCCACAGTATTCCCATCCTGTTGCTCCAGGATGAGTTCTGTTTCTCAAAATAAAGCATTTGGTGGGTTTGTTGCACCTTTCCCCCCACCACAATCTCCTGTGGGAACCTCCTACAGCAAAACCACCCCTGGGACTCCAGGTCAGTGTCTGGTTTGTTTAGCCTGCAGCATCCTGCTCGTAAGATCTTGTGCAAAAAGAGGAAGAGGGATTTGCTCTCTCTAAATCCCTGAACTCAGGGGATTCATATCCCAGCAGTGCTGGCTTTGAGGACCAACTTGCTGATGTATCTCCTTCATTTGAGAATGGAGACACACGGGGCAACTGTGCCTCAAAACTTGGCAAGCACTGTGCTGTAAAACAAACCTTTTGTGAGTTGATGGGTCACAGAATCACAGAATCCCCTAAACTGGGAGAGACCCACAGGATCATCGGGTCCAGCTCCTGGCCCTGCACAGGAGAACCCCCAAAATCCCACCACGTGTTTTAAGAGTGTCATCCAAACATCCTTGAGCTCTGGCAGGTTTGGGGCTGTGACCACTGCTATGGGGAGTCTGCTCAGTGCCCAGCCACCCTCTGGGGGAAGAATCCAACCTAAACCTCCCCTGACAGCACTTCATGAACAATGTAGGCTGGATAAAACCAATCAGCTGTGAGTTACATCCCTCTGACAGATACCGCCACAACTGACCCCACCTCGTACTTTGGGAGTTGAGGTGCAATCTCATTTTTCTTTTGGTATATAACAAAAATAAACAAGGAACTGTCTCCAGTGCACAGGCCAAAGATCTTATATTTGCTGCAGGAAACATACACAAGCATCTTCCAATGGAAACAGTGTGATGTCTTCTTGCATGTCCAGAAATTTTTCATTCTGTCATAACAGTGTAGTCTCTCCACTCTTCTTCATAAGCCCTTCATCCTTCTTTGCTAATGGTTTACAATATAGAATAATTTAACTGTATATATTGATGTAAATCATGTCACCTTCTCTGTGAATTATATAAAATAATTCATACTGAAAAGTCATGGAAATGTTTTTAAGGCTGCAATTCATCTCCTCTTTTCCATTACCTTGGGCAAGAATAAAAGCCAGATATAAATTTGGCTCTTTTCTTCAGAAAGGAAAAATGTAGTTATTTAATACCTGAAACTAGTAGTTTCTCTATGTTCATAAATTGGACTGTACAGGCTCTGAGGAAGGTGTGTTAGTCCAAACTCCCTCCACTGACATCAGTGGAACTATGGACAGCATAATTTATATTGTTTCTGAAGTCCCAACTTGTCAATAATATGAAAATAGTTACAGATAAGCACAGATTCTTTCCAATTCCTTAACTTCTTACCTGCTAAATTTTCATACCAAGTCTAATCTGTTGGTGCCTATACACTTGAAAATCACTATTGGATGGTTTGATAGGAACTGCCTCTTGTCCCATCCATCTCTGGGGGGTAGAAGCTGTCTTACCTTGAGAGTGGGGAGTGCTGCCCTACATCCCCTCTCTGTTCACTGGATGCACAGGCTTTGGATTGGTACCAGGGATTGGCAACCACTTCCCTCAAGTGCCACCATGGCTATAACCAGAAATGACCCTGCAGATTCCCCAGGCTGGGGAAAAATAATTTTGAAATCTTTACATTCCTGCAGTTCTTTGGAAAGCTTCCAGACTTCTTTTAAAGGAGTCATATTTTACTCAACTTGTATTTTCCCATCTCAAGGTTTCAACACTGGCCCACAGGGTGGCTGATTTGCACGTGAGATCTGATATTGAAATACAGGCACTTAATCAAGAATTGGAGATTTAAATTGGGTCCAATTTAGGTATATGAAATAAGACTTTCATACATTTTTTTCTCAACCTCACCACCAAAAGTGAGATTCAGATATCCATTTAGGGGGCCACATCTGAGAAACTGGCACTATAACATATACAAGCTTATTAAGTATGCAATTATGGTCACCTAATTGTGGTGTTGCACACAGGGGCAATTGCTTGGATTTCCTGTGGGGAAAAATGAGCATGAGTTTGCTGTGGAAGAGGAGAACATTCAAATGGTATGCAGCTGTACTTGTATGCACAAAATGCATGGAAAATCCTTGATGTGGGCATCTGTGTTAAACCAGAAAAAGAGACCCTCAGAAACTCAGGTATTAGGAGTTAACATTACAATAGCACGACTTTTGAAATCCCTCCTTGTACTGTCACTTTAAATGTTTTATTGATTAAGGCCTAGATTACTTAACCTAAAGCCCTATATTTATATTTAGCCAAGGTAAGTTATGAGTCACAAGTAATCCTTTTGATCCAGAGGTTGCCATGGGTCACAAGAGAAATGAGTTGAGCTATAATATCCTAGCAAACTAGCTGTGTGTACGGAAGAATAAATTAAATAAACTCTCCTTCAGAAGGTCTCAGTGATTCCATACTCTGTTTCTGTTTAACCAGAAAATGTTGTGTTTGTTTTCTCTTCTCCCCCAATCTAAAACTGAAATATATTTGTGATGACAGATGCAAATACAGTCACTGCTGTTTGTAGCCAGCTGAATTGTCTTTCCACTAAGGGTGTCAGCACCTCAGTCCCCAGCCTTCAGCTGAGAACCGCTCTTTAAAAACACATGTGAATATATTTGACTCAGGTGACTTGTCTGTGCTGAACTGCACGTTGAAGTGGCATTAGCCAGGGGTGTTTTTATCTGTCAGATTGGATCTGCTGTTTACTGCTACAGCCAAACTAAGCTGATCCCCATAATCTTCAGTACCTCCAAAAGATGAGAAATACAAGGATGGGTCCAAGTGTTCCCCTCTGGGTGCAACCCCATTCTAGCCACAATGCAGTACGACATTTCGGTTCTCAGACAAGCCAAGCCTGCAGACCCTAATGAGAATAGGAAATATTTTTGTTCTTGCTTTTTATGGTTTTGCACCATGTTTAACAAGGTGGTGAGTACCCACATCTCCCCTTCAAGTCCTGCAGGGCTGGCTTTGCATCAGACTGCTTCACAGGCACTGCTCAGTGAGGGTGCTGGTGAGGGGGCTGCACAGCCCCTGTGCACACAGCTGAGCCCTGCACAAACACAGCCAGAGCACTGAGACCTCTGCACACTCTGGGGAGGACACAGAGTTCCTCCAGAGCCTGCACAAGCTGGCCCTGCAAATTCTCTCTCTGGACACACAGGAAATTTTGCCTAACACTGGCCTGCTGACGACCTTGAGCTTTAGAGCAGACATAGCCCAAGTCATAGGTCTGAATTCACTTTGAACTGAAATTGGTATCCTAAAGTAGAGGAGCCTTTTGCTTTGTTTGCTTTCTTTGGTGTGGTTTATTTTTAAAATGTATGCATATTTCCAAGAAGCATCTTGAAAATTTATTTTTGTCGTGGAAATGGAATGTTTCTTGGCTTTTTGTGAGTCTATTGGTGTACACTTATATCCTAGATCAAGTTAGTGTCAGCAGTTGCATACCAAAACCATACAGAGATTGGAGCAGATGTGGCTTCCCATCCAAAGCAGGTGGACCTTGCCCATGTGAAGTTGGATGACCAGAGGCTCACAGGAGTGTCCACTGAGTTTTTCTGACATAAACCTACCAAGGTTTACTGGTCTTGCTCAAAATATGAGATACCTCATAGTCATCGCAAAACAGATGATGAGTCCCAGATGTTCAACACTCATGGATTACTAAAGAAAGCAAATAGAGGGAACAACTTGTAAGGACTTAAACAAAAAATGTCTGGTCTGTTTTAGGTTCCTAACTTGCAAAGTGGGTGAGTGTCTGTTCATAGCCAAAGAAGTGTGGCAGCCTTGGGGCTGTAAAGTCATTGCTCTAAAACCTCTCCATGAGCTGGGACTATAGATCCCGAGGAAATGTGGCAGCTGGCTGTGGATTAAGTCAGCCTCTGAGTCTTCTTTTAAAAATTCTCCAACTTTATAGCAGAAAAAATAGATTCATGAAAGAATCTTCATCCCAATAACTAGGGGAGACTGGGAAGAGTGATAGTTTCAGGGTTTTGAAGTACATAATTGTCAAAACTCCCATTTTTTATTAAGTTGTTCTTCCATCCACACCAATGTGTGGTTGTGTAGCTAGCTGGGCTCAGTTGCACTTAATCTATAAGCATAACTCAGTGAAAGACTTGACCTCAAGAGATTTCCTGTTTTACAAGTGGCCTGTTCTTGAAACAAGAAGATAATAAACAAAGGAGTATTTTACTACCCTGATTCAGCAAATGGTTCCATATTGGTAAACTCCAGTACTGAGCAATAGGAGATCCATTTACTTCTTCTTTGCATATACCATCAGCATTTTCTGGCTCATCCACAGGAATTTAGATATTTATGTTAACCAAAAGCAGAGTTAGTCTGCAAAAGCGCCCTCTGCTTTTGCATGATCTTTTTTTCTCCATATTTGATGCTTAGTTATTCATCTACAACTCACAAAACCTTCTGCTTACCTACTTCAGTGATGACTCCTTCCCAAAGCTGAATTCCTGTATTGCAATGTTCAGTTTTACAGGTTAATAGTTTGTCATTTGCTTGAACACACAGGAACTCATTGGCAATTTATCATTCTGCCTTAGTTCCTTTTGTTGAATAGGCAGGTCCTGGTAAAGCTGACCTTTGCACGGGTTTAATGTTTCCCCTTCACACCTTCAAGGCTAAGGAGTTTGAGTGACATCAATAATTAATTTTTGAACAAATACAGCACACCTTTTCCTATGGTTCCCCTCCAAGGTATGAGTCTGTGCATTGCAAAGGCATGTCATGGACAGGGGAGTCCAAAGGACACTGGTGTGGGTCAAAGTCTAAGATTCATCCTGTCTCAGTGCAGTTGTTAGTGCTGTGTCTCACCTCTGCTGTGCTGACATGTCCTTCTGGATGCCATAGACCAGACAAAAAATTAGGTGTGTGCACAGAAAAGCTCAGTGCATTCAAGACAGGCAGGACCAGCTGCACTGAACAACTCAAATATCTGCTTTGGGCACATTAATAACCACAGCAGTTCATTATGGGTGCAGGTCACTGCAATCAGTGTATGTCAGAGAAATTCAAAAGAAAAAAAGATCCTCAGATTCTGCCCGAGCAGAAAGTTCCCAGGGGCAAAAGAGGCCATAATATGGAAAAACCCAGCAGTGGTCTTGCCACTTCTTTTGCTGTTCTGGCCTGAATGGGAGATCTTGGTTTGCAGGGCCATGTGAGGACTGGAACATTGCAGCAGGTCATCTCTCTTCTCTTTCATTTCCAGGTGATGTAGGTGAGGTGTAAATGAAAGAGAAACTGTCCTCTTTGACAGTCTGATGAGAACTAAACACTCTCATAAGGTGATGGAGAAAAGGGGAGAGGATTATTTAGAACAGAATATTTATCTCTCCTGTTATAGTTGACCATTGCTCATCTCTGATCTCTTCATCTGAACTGGTCACCAGTATTGGCACAAAAACCTTAACAGGCAGAAAAGTCTACTGTGAGAGTAAATGATACAAACTTGGAAAAACCTTTGCTAGGCCCGCCATGTCAACTGTGCTGTGTGCATCAGCATGTGCTGGCAACTAAGAAAAACAACAAGAAAAACTAAGAAAAACAACAGTTAAAAAACAGTCAGTCATTAAATGTGCACAGGTAATCTGTCTCATATTTTGCTTGCTGGGTATTTGTTATTATAATTTCTGATCTTTTCAAGGATGCTTATACTAAACAGCCAGGGTCCTTTTAGCCGTTAGTACTTTTATCATCCCTCTATTTCTTTAAATGAAGCATCTTTGAAATACCTGATGTAAAATATGGGTAAACAACCCTTTTGATGCCTTCAGCTTTCAGAGTCCTGGATCCTAAGCCATGCTGGCCATGACTCGACCTTGCAAGAGACTGATCTGGGGAGAGGGGAGGAATCTGGACAACAGGTGCTCTGTCAGAATCCCTCGCCTTTGAGGGCAGCATAACTTACAGTGCAATTTGTATTGCAACATAAATCAGGGCTGCCTCAAGCTCCACGTAATTCCTCTGGTGCAGAGTCTGCAGTTCATGTGATACGGTGGGGGCTGAGGGCTGGTGGTGCAACAGATGTTGGTGAGGAAATGAGGTGACAAGTGACATGGCCTCCATGGCACCAGCCTCCGAAGAGAAGTGACAGACAAAGGCATTTTCTGACAGAGGCAACTCCTCGACGGCAGATGAGCAAAGGGAAGATCTGGGGAAGGTATTTTGCTTACAGAAGGAGGTAAACAGATGCTTTGGAACAGCCCATTCAGACTTCTACCTGCATTTGAGAAAATGGTGAAAATCTGAATCAAGATGGAGGCAAAGTGAGATGAGTGAGGTCTGTCCTTCAGCGTGCATGGTGGAGAATTTGCTTTGCTTTTGAACATATGGCAATGTGGCCTTTCTGTCACATATAGAAAAGGAACACTGGTGTGTTTAGATCTGCAGGAGTGCTCCCAAATATGCAGCATGTAATATTACAGGTTCTTCTGGGAGATGCTCAATGAATCTTCTTGCAGGTGGCTATTTATTTCAGTCTCCATGGGCAGGAAGCAGGGAAAAATTTGTAGGTGGAGAAAGCCTGGGCTAAAAAGTCTGTGAGGAACTACAGCCAGGTTTGGTGAGAAGATCTGTGCATTATGTTGTTATGAGATTCCATGTACATAAATCTGGATTGTAGCAGAGGGATCCACAGACTGTGCAGTGTCTGTGGCTGCTTAGCAGTGGTGGAGAGACATCTGCTTCTGAATACTGCTTTATATTTTCCTCTTGTCAATGAATCTGTGCGAATTCTTAGATGCTCAGCTCCTGGGGAATTCCCATCACCTTCATTCCAAGGATGAGCTGGAGCAGGTTCTCCCCATGTGTCTAACTCTGCAGGGCCCAAGTCTTGTTGCCCAGCAAAGCCAACATGAAGCCAGACAGCACTGGCCACTCATAATGCCCCAGATCCCAGTGTAAGGAATTGAACTATCTCCATTCTCCTGAGTATGACAATGCAGCTGTGCCACAAGCCCCTGCAGATCAGGGGGCAGAAAATCCCCCTGAATCTTGCCGTCATGGTGTTTTGACCTCATTCTAGGGTAACTCTTGTATATGCTGTAATGCCCAGACACCAAAAGAGCAGCAAAGATTGATATTTCATGGCCATTGTAGGACAAACTCAAACATATGGACACAGGATGGAGGTGGGACATGGTTCTCATCTAGTCATATTCTTAAGTAATGTTCTTGTCACAAAACTCTGAAAAAATGGAAGTCACCTGGCACTCGAGCAGATGTCACTGTTCTTCATCCAAACCCCACTTCTAATCCTCTTTTTAAATGTATTTGAGACAGACTGTAACGAAAAAAAAGAAAGAGAATGAAGTCCGGGGAATCGTAGATCTTTACTGCACATACCACAAAGAGGCAGCATAGTGGAAAGCACTGCTGAGCTCAGAGGAGCTGGAAGGCTTGAAAGTTTGCAGGCAGGATTGCAGGAAGTTTCCCCTTTTACTGGAACTTGGAAAATTCATTAGGCCTGGAAATTGCCAAATTTACTCCAAAGGGAAGAGAGAAGAATAATGTAAAGTTTGGAGAAAATTCAAACTGCTTTTTTTCTTTTTTTTTCCTTTCTTTTTTTTTTTTTAATTTGCAGATTGTGAGAAATTGACCTGAGCTTCCAATTGTAAAATTTTGTCAAACATTTATGTTGGGTGGGGTGGATAGAGCCAGGAGATAGAGTGATGAAGTGTTGGGCCTGGGCAGTTTCCACTGGCAGAGATCTTCTGGAACCCAGGCTGGATTTTAAAGCTCCCAGCAGGAGCAAAGCTGGCCACCAGTGCTCATTCTGTTCTGCTGCTCCATTGGCACTAATCCATATGTGCAGCAGTACCCCAGTTATTTATAGTTGACTTCTATTCAAAAGTTGATTATGATTGTGCACCAGAAAGATGCAGAAGAAAACCTGGAGGATGCCTAAGGCAGAGGTTGTGTCGAGTGTGTATCTAAAGGGTGAGGGCAGGGGTAAGAGCACAGGGCAGGTTGAAAATGAGTTCTGAAAGCCAGGATTTGTTGGCCACTGATTAACAAAATGGAAGACTGAGGTAGAGTGCAAATTAGGAGGATTACTGTGTGTTCATGACTCCTCCCCAGCTCCTGAGAGAGTGGTTTGTTCAACTGATTTTTTTGTTGGGCTGGGTTGGAAAGATATAAATTAGCTCAATGCATGAATATTTTCATTTAATAAAACTGCCCCTACATTTTTTTTGGAGTTCCCAGGCTTCTTGGGAGAAAAAGAAAGAGATCTATTATGTTCTACAAAAACAATGACATTTTACCCTCTGTATTTATCTTCCAATAGAAAATCTGCAGTCAGCCAAGGTCCCTATCACAGCAGCTCTCCCACCCTGCATTCCACATGCCCTTACAAACACCCAAACCCACTCAGAAAAGCACTTGACTTCATCCACCAGTCAGGGCTTCACTGTCCCTGCAGCAGAACAAACCACCCCAAAGTCTCACTGACAGATAAATCCTCTTACCCTGAAGAAATTAAAAATAGATGGGGAAGAATACAAAACCATTCAAAGACGTGATGTGTATCCCAGGAGCTGCTGGAGCCATGTTTGGGGCCATCCCCCAGGGCACTGGGAGCAGGCAGGAAGGGCAGGAGTGCTTGGTGCCCAGCAGCTGCTGAAGCCTGGACATGTCTTCCTCATGTCTGCTGCCTCCAAGCTGAGCATCATACCAGGGCAGGGCTGGCCAAAACCACTGAAAGCTCAACAACACCTGCTAAATGTTCATTTGGAAACTCCAGTGGCATCCCTTGTGCAGTGCTGCCTGGGTGAAACGTGCTGAGCTGTCCTCTCCAGCAGTGGCATGGGGAGGGTCAAGGCGAAGCGCCACCAAGGCTGGGGGACATGGGGCAGTGTGAAGCAATCCCTCCTCTCTCTTTGCCTCAGCTCCTTTGAGCCATGGCACACACAGAGGTTTTGGGGCAGAGGCTGTCCAGAAATTAGCCCATAATTTTTAAAATAGCCCCAGATTAAACCCTGTGTGGTGCTCCAGAGACACAGGTGCTGGTACAGGCAGGTGTGTCCGTCCTGCCCTGGTGCATTTCACAGAGCCCGAGAGAGGCAGCACAACCTGAGGGGAAAGTACAAAAAACAAGGGGACATTATACCCAAGCAGGAAAGGGGAATCCTGGGCCAATCACAGAATGGTTTGGTTGGAAGGGACCCTAAAGATCTTCCTTTTATAACCCCCAGCCTTGGCAGGGACACCTTCCACTAGACCAGGCGGCTCCAAGCCCCATCATCCTGCCAGGAATGAGCTATCCCATCCTCTCTGGGCAGCCTGTGCTATGGCCTTGCCACCTTCACAGGGGGGAGTTCCTTCCTAAAACCCAAACTAACCCATCCCTCTGTCAGTTTGAAGCCATTTTCCCTCTGGTGGCTGACAGGGCTGAGGTGCTCTGCATGGAGGGCAGATTCAGACATGGGCACTGAGATGGGTGTCAGCTGTCTCAGGGGCACAGAACAAATGTGGAGAAAAGGAATCACTGAAAAGTCACTAAAATATTCTCTTTCCTTTGAAAACCTCCCCATGTGGTTTGCCTGAGTACCAAGCAACTTAATTGCTGGACGCATTTGAGTAATATTAAACTCTGCTTTTTTATCCCCCATGTTCAAAGGAAAAGAGCCTGTATCGGTGCGATTCATTTTTTAAAGCCTTTTAAAAGTTCTCTTTGGCAACACCTCTTTGAAGTCTAATCCAATCTGCAATATATGTCTTCCAAGTTAATCCCAATTTTTGCAGGACAACCAGTAATGTTACATAAAAACCTTCCAAAGAACAACAGGAGTGCAAAGCACAAAATAGTGAAATCTCCTGATAAGGGGGACAATTCTGCTATTTACAACAACATAAACCCCCAGTCACTTCAGCAGTGTGTTGGCCATGCAGGACGAGCCCTCCTGGAAACCAATTTGCTTCCATTCTGCTGGGTTTATTCTGTATTTGCCACTCAAAGTGAGATTCAGGTTTAAAATGTTAATTTTTAATAAAGCAGCAGTTTTATTTTAGAAGCTTCCAGGAACTGGCTCTGGTTTGTGTTCATTGCAGAGCTTTATAGCTTTCTCAGGATCTCTAGACCTTCCATATGCATTTTCTAAGTACCTTCCTTCCCAATCTGTGCTGTATTATGTGTGATCCCTGAAGAGTGAAGTTAGGGACTCCTTCTGATGCAAAAGAAAGCACTGGGTTAAAAAAAAGGAGTGGAATGACCCTTAAATTGAAAGGCATACCCATAAGTAGAAATTAAATTCTGGGTTACTCTACCAATCCTTAAATATCACAAATAAAAATCTCTTTAGGGTTGGCAGACAAAGTCCTCTGGCTTCATGTCAAAGAAGGAAAAATCAAACCTGGAAATAAGAGGTGAACTTTTACACACAGTGTAAGTTATTAATAAAAGAGTTTCCCAAGCGACATGATAGAGTCTCCATCACTTGAACTCTTGCTGTCCATTAGGATTTTCATCACAAGACCCTTTTTTCCAGCCAACTCTCCAGAACTCCAGTTCTCTGTCCCACAGGGTTAAACCTGACCACCTTCCTCATCTCCTCAGCTCCAGTCACCCTTTCTGCCCAGTCTGACAGAATGACTAACATAATTACACACCACAGAGATGGTTTTCTAAGCCTGTGTTGGTTTTGACATTGGGTGTTTCTACAAGGGCTCTTGTGCCCTGAAGCTTCTCCTCTGTTTTCCAGGAGTATTTGGTCTAATGAATAAGCAACTCTTCTCACAGACTCCACCTCTCCAAATCTTTTATTTGCCAAAATCCATAAAGGATCTCAGTCACGTGCTGCAGACCGTGGTGCAGGAACAATTAACTTGAGTGAGAGAAGGGAAGCCCCTGTTATTTGTGTCATCCAGGTCCTTCAAACAGCAGCTCTTTTCCCCTGTGTTAGCACTCATCTCCAGGCTGAGCTGGGAAAGGCTTCATGTCAGGGTTTGCCCCAGCCACTCCCAAGCACTGAATTATGTTCCTGCTTCTGTGTCATCAGAAAAACTCCCGGGCAAAAGCAGTGCATGGTCTGAGCTGGTTTGGGTTTGGCTGCTGGCCTTTATGCTCCTGGATGGTGCATGCAGGGATATATTACACTCCCAAGCAGCTTTTCTGAGCCACAACTGCTTTCCAGGACTTTCATTATGTGGCACAGGTGTTCTGCATTATAACTCATTTTTCACTCCTAGGGCTGTAAGGGGATAGGGCAGTCCTACTTATTATTGTCTTTTTATTTTTTTTAATGATCTGCATTGGTGTTTGCAGTTTGCTGATGGCTCATTTGCACCGTGAATGGCATTGATATGTCTGGTAATGTGACCCAGCAGATTTACTGCACAATTGGCAACACTGGAGAACCCTGAGACACCAGCCAAAACTCAGAATAGATTAGGTAGATTGCTATTGCAGATAAAATATACATCTACAGTGCCCTTCTCAGGGTTCTTTTGGATGCTGCTAAATGTGTGTGGCTATGGAACATAAATCTGCTTCCATCTGCATTTATTTACCTTGCAGAGTGTACATGATGTTGGTGTGTCACATGTGCCAGTGTGCTCCTATATATGAGTGTAAAGACAAGTATATTATGTATCTACCACATATTTTTCAGTTCAAGAACCTCTCACATGTCAATCCATCTGTTCTCTTTTACTGATGGAAAAGACATGTTTAGTGATAAGTTATTTTCCCTTATTCTCTTTCCTGAAGATGTGCTGTTGGTCTGAAAAAGAAAACATAATAAAAATGTTTACACAACAAGACACAAAGGTGGCATAGACTTTGCAAACAGAAAATAGTGATGTGTAGAGCTGATAAAAGCTTAGGTTAGATTTTTGTGAAAAAAAAAAAAAAGTGATGGAAGCAGAATTTTCATTAGGAGCAATTTGCTGGCAGGAACTAATACATAAAATTTGCACTTTTCAGGAGATTAATTTTGGTGCCCAGGTTTTTCCTTTTACAGAGAAAATATGGTGTTTTTAGCAGAAGAAAAGCACTGTCCCTGTATTTCTTTTAGTTGGAATAACAGTTTTCCACAGCACCCCCCCGCCCAGTTTTTATTTTATTTTGTTTTTAATGAAGTCTAGCTGTGTGGTTTCTGACTTCAGTCAGAAATTTCAGAACTGGCTTAAATGAATATCTGTCTAGATGAGAAAATCTGAGTTAGATTTAGGTCATATGTTAAACACTCATGTCCCAAATCTTGCCTTGTGGCCTGTATGACTTCATAATTTTTCACCAGCATAATCTGACCCTTTTTTTAGACTGATAAAAAGCTCATTAGATCATGCTGCCGTCTTTAGTGGGCTGACCTCTTTTTCTGGTCAAAAAAATCTGCTCACCTCACTTGTGATGACTGGAGAACTCAATAACTGGTTATGGAAGCACTAAATTTGTGCAGCCATAGTGGGAAGGACACAGTCCCACCCCAGAGTTACACCATAACACGGCACAGCTATTATATGATTTTAGCTGAGAAAACCCACATTTGCATCCTGGAAGAGATTTGTCCAAGTTCATGCCTCAAGGTGGCTGATGCAAACCCAGTGGTTGTTGACTTTTTTGGGCAGCCAGGGGCTGTTACATATCTGAAGAGACTAAATTCATTTAAGTTGGAGAAATTGAAGTTCAAAAAAAGGATTAAAATGTCTACATCCCCTGTAGTAAATATCTGGCCATTGTCACTCCCTCCTCTAAGCTTTACCTCCCACGGAAGTTTTCCCAAAATCAAAACACCTATGGTTATGGGTTTCTTTTCCCTGGCTGCAGAAAAACTGGCCTTGAGCAAAAAGCAGCGGAAGAATTTTGGCAAAAATAATTCCTCTGTCTTTACCAGAGTTATATTTCCAAGAACACAGCCCCTGAATAAAAGGGAGAGCAACTCATTCTTTTAATTTTAAACTGAAAACCAAGATTCTGCTTCACAGCTTTATGTGTCCTCTGCCTAGAAAAAAGACAGAAAGGTCAATGGTTTTGCAGACCTACAAAATTCCCCCTGAGTTGTTCTGAAAATAAACAGCATCAAAACTGAAAAGTTTTGCTGAAATAAAACCCTGAAGTAATAAAACAAATGACTAACACTTTCTATTGGTCTACATAGCATAGAACACGAAACATACATGTAAGCAAGTCAAGATGGATGAGTCATCTTGACTTAATAAAATGTACAAATACTTGCTAAATATTTGAGAAGTCACATGCCAGGAGCCTTCATCACTTGTTTTGTTAGACTCCCGCTTTGCCAAGTCAAAACAGTCAGAAATCATAAAAAATAATCCACACAATCTGTCTGAAAACACAGTTTTCTCGCATTATTTTTCTTGCTTTACAGCAACGAGTCCCTCATTCTGCCATCAAAATTTTGCAATAGAGAGCATGACTTCCTCTTCATAAGGTAAGCAAATGTTTTGCATTTATCAAGTTCCCAGAGCCTAAATGGAGAGAGAGTCAGCAGACCTCACATGTTTATGTTTCTTTACTGGAAATGAGCCACGGGAAGCTGCAGTTAAAAGGCTGCTGTGTCTTGGGGTTCAAGGGACACAATAGGCTTCAATGACTTTAACACTGCTGAACATCTGAAGCTCTTTTTGCCTTAAATATGAATTATAAGCGCTCAGAACCTCTGCAAACAGGGCTGGAAGCCAGAAAATTACATTTATTAATGAAGCCCACTGCTGGTTCAGATTGATTCAAAATCTTGTTTTCCTATTAAAAAATTAATAATTGCCCTCATCTCTGCACCACCAATCTAAACCACATCCAACCTAGATTTTCAACATCTGGGTTTCTCTGGACATATTTTGCCTCTTGGAAATTTTGCCTGAGTTCAACTTGGTGATTTTTTTTTAAATTTTGGAGGGGATATCCAGATGTTTAGTAATCCATCTGGTTTATTGTGCCAGTTAGGCTGCTGACCACCCTGAAACTTCAGCTCTGTCCATTGTCTGTGAGCAGATCAAAGCAAACCCACATGTGATTTGGGGATGGTCAGACCTTTGGTTCAGGAGCTGCAGGCACAGCCTGCACCAGTGATAAACATGATGTGTTCAAGACACAGTGGGCTTACTGTGCCAGTGCATGCACACCAGGACTGAGGCTTCCCAGAAACGTCAGGCTTGTTAAACATGCCAAAAAAGTGAAAACCTCAATTGGTTTCTGAAAAGAAATACTGCAAGGTAACCCAGCAGTGCATGGAAAGTCCACACAGGTGACAAGAAAAGCTTGTCATGTCAAACAAAAGCAGGGGATACAGCTGGACAGGTGCAAGAATAGAAGGTTCCCTGCTAATTTCCCTCCAAGTTACCTGTGCAGGCTGAACCTGTTACTCACTGAGCAGAAATGTAATAATCAGCAGTGAAACTGGCTGCTCTTCCTTGCAATGTGCTCCATAAATCAGAGCTCAGGTGTGGCCCTTTAGCAACAAAGATAAATAAGTGATTGAATGTCAGTGGAACAAAACAAGTGATGGAAAGGGCTAAATGTTATACACTGAGTTGCTGGGGTATTAAATTAGCTTAATTGACCATAGATGGATGAAATTTCTCTCATTACCTACCCGTTGTGTTTCATTTGCCATCGAAGGGCTTAGTGCAGCTTTAGGTCTCTGCTGTGCACATGTTCAGTGGCTGGGAGGAGCTGGTGCTCTGCTGAGCCAGAGTTCTGCAGTTATAAACAGGAAGAAATATAATTTGGCTTTTAATGTAAAATTTGTGTCCCACAGCCTTCCTCCCGTCAGAATTCATCATTTGTCTCTGACACGGAGGACGAACCGCAGCATTACTGGGAAAAGGAGAGGAGTTGCTCCTTCTTGGAGATGGCCTCTCTCCAGCTTTGCTCCAGCTCAGCCTTGTGCCCTGAGACAGCAGGATACCGAACTCCAGTTGTAACTACAGAAGTCAGATTTCCAACTGACTGATCAGCTTTCCCACTAATGCACCCAGCAGTAACGTGAAGCACCTCTGACCCCAGAGGCTGTCGTTTGTCCCCATGGCACTCCTTTCTTCTCTGTCATCTGCAAGCAAAGGTGACACATGCTCCATAGACAACCTTGTGCAAAACAAAAATTTATGAACCTAAATGACTTTGGAGAATTTGTCTGAGCAGTGTACAGGGCAGTACTGGGGCCCTGGTGAGAAATAATACAACCAAACACTCATTCACAGAGGGCAAATCAATAATTTTTTCCCATTCTATCTACTTTTTGCTGGAGCCCTGCTGAGCTCAACACCTTCTGTTCCTTTGCTTTGGGTCCTAAAAGGAGCCACTAATTGTGAATTCAAATGGATTCCCCATATCCTGCTCTTCATGGTGCACACAAAAGGAAAATGCTCAAAGTCAAGCAACCTGTAGCTGTAAGAAGATTCATTGACCAAGTGACTTTTTTTTTTTTTTTTTTTTTGGTTTAAATGCATAGGACATCACAGTGACATTTTCCTGTGGGGCTATAGGGTCACTATGGCTGCTCTCTTTGAAGGTTGCTTTCAAACACATTTTTTTTAAGCAGTCAATGACTGTGATAAACATAGTCTTTCATTATTTACATTTTGGTGTGTATTAGGCTCTGAAGGAAGAACTATACATTTGTGGGCTTTATAATTTTTTCCACTCAAATTAAGAGTAGTAGGGATTCAAAGAGGACAGCCCTTTCCAGACAGTCTTTGTCCATTGCATACCTCTAGTCCCTGGACCTTGAACCTTTCAGCACATGTGGAGTCTTCAGTGCAGAAATCAGGTTTTTATTGAGGGGCTACTGAGTGCCTTCCTTGGGGGAGATGGCCAAAGATACAGAGATCTCTGCTAGTCACACCTATCCCAAAAGCAAATTACATTGGAGGAAATTGTGTGTGGTATATTTGTGGTTAAAGCACAGTTTTTAATTTGATTTTTGGTGAAATAATGCACACTGCACGTTGGTATTAGAAATCACTACTGTCTTAACTTCTGTTTGGCTCTTAAGTGAATTTCCTTTTTTCCTGAACCTGCTGCTGGTACCTTACCAAATCCTTGCCTCTGGCCCTTTAAAAATTCATGTTCCTGTATCAGTGGCTACATGCTGTATTATCTATTTTTAGTTGCAAAATTTAGTGGCTATTATTAGTTTATTATAATAATTATATAATAATAATTATTATTATTTAGTGTATTATATCTTTTTTGTTGTAAAAGGTGGGAATCCAAAAGAATTGGAATTGGAAACCTGACAGCTGAGCACTATTGCCTCTGCCAGTAAAAGTAGTGCTTTTGACAAATCTGTGTATGAAATGGAAACAACACAAAACTCTTACAACCTATTAACATTATTGATGTTTAATTTTAATTAACACAGACCTTGTAGAGGATGGGAAAGGAGCATCTTTAAAACAATACTGTACTAGTAGTATCTGTGGTAGCAACACTGGTTAATTTCTTCTTCTTCTTCTTCTTCTTCTTCTTCTTCTTCTTCTTCTTCTTCTTCTTCTTCTTCTTCTTCTTCTTCTTCTTCTTCTTCTTCTTCTTCTTCTCTTCTTGTCAGTGTATATTCCTAAAATATCTAGAAAATGAACAGATTTCATGAATTGTACAAAAACCTCATCTAAGAATGAATAGGGATTATAGCAATAAGCGTGGAATAAAGGACAAATTTTGTAGAAGATGTAGAAGCCACCTGGGATCAGCTGGAACATTCACAGGGCACTTTTGGACCAGAAGGACACGCTGCTGCATTGTCTCTGCCTTCAGGAAAATTTGTATCTCCCAATAATATGGTACTACTTGTATGAAGAAGGGAAAAAACCCTGCAATGTTTTGGCCTCTTGGAGAAAAAAGAAAATGTGTTTTTACTTCAGTCTCTGTTTTTCAACAGTTAGGGACACCAATTCTACAAACTTTTTCAGTTATTTTTAAAAAGCTTATGTGGAGAATATGCAGACAGTCACTAAGTCATTTGTTTGTTGCATCAGAAGATTAGGAAGGGTTTGATCTTCACTCAGGGAAGGACATTGTCTTCACTCATAAAACCTTTCCTTTGAACATGCAGGGGTTCCTAACGTGGGCCTGGACTGCTCCCCAGGGCTACCCTGTTAAACCCTGGCACTGTCCCACAGCACCCAGGCAGGGGACAGTGGCTGCTGCCCTCCTGTCCCCCAGCTCTGCCACGGTGAACCCCTCGAGGCTGAGCTGTTCACAGGCTCCAGGGCTCCCCTGGGATCCAGGAGGGCTGCACAGACCCTTCCCTGCAGATCCTGCAGATCCTCCCTGCAGCTCCAGGGCTGCTGCTGCTGCCCAGACCCTTCCCTGCAGATCCTCCCTGCAGCTCCAGGGCTGCTGCTGCCCAGACCCTTCCCTGCAGATCCTGCAGGTCCTCCCTGCAGCTCCAGGGCTGCTGCTGCCCAGCCTCGCCCTCCGGAGCTGACCCTGCTCCCTGCACCACCCAGAGCTTTCTCTTCCCACTCCAGGATGGAAGGAAGCACATGTGGTATGGTGTAAAAACAGACACATCTCTTGGGAATTCCTTCTGGGAAGTTTTCTGGAATATGAAAAAGTTAAAGGATATAACCCCACAGCAAAACAAACTCAACACAGCGATTTATAAACTGATTTTGGAATTCTTCCCTGTTTGTTGGCTGTTTTCAAGGAAATCACTCAGTAATATATATTAATGATGATAACTTCACTCTATTATGTTTTTAACTACTGATATTCAGCGGCCAAAACAATGAGGGTAAGATTTATACAATTAGTTATTTATTAGTGCTGAAATTTTAATGAATAAGACTCTTTCCATTACTGGAACACTTAAATGGAATGGCATTTTTCCTTTTGGGTAGTATCTGCCTTGGTGTCTCCTTCACTTCATAAAGAGGGACACATCAAAGATTTTACACTACTGTAAAAAACTCTGAAATATAATTCAGTGCTCCTATATGGCTGTTTTCCTAGGATTTTGAGAGTATGGAACTTATTTTCATTTCTGAGTATCTTAAAGGTCTTAGCACCCCTTCCTTTTTAGTAATCTTCTTTGTGTTTGCTGTGCACTATGGTCCTCCTAATAAAAGAAAATATTCAGGCTCCCATTTTACAAGCTTTTAAAAGAACACCAGACTCCAGTGACTTGGTAAACCTCCTTTTTTTACCCAAAGCTTGAAAAAAAAGGAGTAGATAACTTGGGAATGTGTGGCATTCTTATTTGCCTTGAAAGCCTTTGATTTGACAGTATTTGCAACCACATTTTGTATGCAGTGCTTCAAGAGAAGCAGTAACTGGGTCTGCTTATCTGGGGCTCTGCAGCTCCTTGGTGGGAATGACTCTCCTTAAATAAAATCCAAGCAAAATGTACCTTTGCTCCTATTCTTTAATTGCCCACAGAAAACAAAAGAATTCTGGCAGTTTTTATGTAAATGGGGGGCGGGGGGAATGGTATATTTAAACTCATTTTTAATATATTTATTTGGTGTCTTTGTGAGCAAGATATTTCATTGGACCTGAAGAGAGAATGTTTTGTCACAGTAACCATATTACTCATAATATCAGAGTTTCAGGTTTTTTCTTCAAATTTGTTTAAGTCTATTCTACTTACAGCTTTTCAAGTCTTTAAAATGACCCCAGAGAATTCTGAATCTGGTCGTAAAATGCTTCAAATTAACTGCAAATTCAATATCAAGAAAAGAGAGACACCACTGGCTAGCCAAAAATTCTAGAAAATCTAGTGACTACGTGACATTGAAAGCACATTTTCCATTTTCAAAAATCTGTTTAAGTAATTTCTAAAACCTCTCCATTATTTTGTCCCTTGAGTGTTTGATTTCTACAAATGAAAACAAGTAATTTCAAAACATGGGAGCTGCTGATTATTTTCACAGAGTGATTTCCTCCAGCCCTACATTTCTTAAGTCAGTAAAAAAGAAAAAAACTGCCATTAGCTGATTATGTTTATCTTATTTATTCTGCGTGTAGAAACCAACTATGACCAAATAAGCTTAATTTTTATAGCAAAAAATGGGAAGAGGTTTTGAGCTGAGAAAATCTGTTTTCTCATTTGTGTATTTCTGCATCAGCAGAAATAACATACAGAGAAACAGCTGAAATATCAGTGGTGGATCATAAGCCCCTTCTCATGTTAGTCTGTGCAGCTGAACAGTATGATAGCAGCTTGTTAGGCTGTAGGTTTTTATTGAAATGCCTATTGAGTAAAACATAATTCATGCTGCTGCTCGCCCTTAAAACAGGAAATAATATACCCATTTAACTTAATCACAATTTATATTACATGTGCATATTTCTAAACAAGTGCTGTAGATGGAGAGTCTGGTAGCAATAATATTTATGAATTACACTTTTAGTTAGCAAAGGAAAATGTGTGACCTCTTACATTTTGTTTGACATTTGAATTTGGTATCCCGTATATGTGACACGGGTGATGGATGCTTATTAACACAGTGTATAAACAGGAAATGCTTCTAAGCTGACCATTTATTAGTGCAGTATAGTGCAGTGTTCAATCTGAAATTTGAATTTTAGCTGCAGTATTCTTCTCTGATGAGTGCAGAGCTGAAATAAAGGTGGGTTTCTTTTTTGTTTTGTTTTGTTTTTTTCCTTGTTTGCATTCCTCTACAGAATGGACAGATTTAACAGTGTAAATCTTCCTGATGCAACTTGAGTGAGTTTATCAACCCAGACTTTTCTTTGAAATGTAAAAAACAGAGACAGAGGAAACCTATCAAGTGAAAGGATTTTGTAGAATTCAAGCTGAATTTTCCTGATTAAATAAAGAAATAAATGCACCCCCATTCCTCTCCGTGCCCTGACGTATGCACTGAGCCATTTCCCCTTTCCATCATTTCTGCAGAAAGGCAGGGGAGCACCATCCCCTCCCCAGGAGCCTGACAGCTGATCCACCTTGGATCTGTCCTCCAGGACTGGACACATCATTATTTTTCACTCACACTTAATTGCTCTTTCTAAAGAACCCCCCCCTTAAATTGCTGACAAATATCTGAAAAGCTTTGTCAGTGAAAGTTTCAACACTTCATCTTATCAAAGCAGAAACAAAAAACTCCACATATTAGAAGTTTTCTCCCAGCAGAGAACAAGGATACAGTTTTTCCTAAAACAAAGCCAGTCCTCTCCACTTTTCCTGGTGATTTACTGTAGGAAATATATAGAACAATACAGAGACACAGTTTCCCTTTCTGTATCCCATTTAAAATGAGCTCTCAGGAGAGGGAACATGTATCTAGTTGTCCTAAGCACAGCCTTAATATTCCAAAGCATTTGGATAAAATTTATTTGTTTAACAAAAGAACTATGATGACATGATGAAGTGACTCAAAGGGAAGATTTTATTTTAAATACCTCTGTCCAAAGAGTTCTCCTGTACTGTACAGTGTAGGTCAGGGAAATTATTGTCCATGAAAAAAATCAGTAGAGCATTTCCAGCTAGCCATTAAAAGTAGCAGTTATGAGTCCATCTCAACCATTACAGCTAAAGTTAAATACCTTTAGTGAATACACAGCTTTCCACAGTGCAGGACCCAATCACAGGAAGGTTAGCAACCTGGAAATTGAAACTGGCAGATCTTTAATCTAACATTCAGCTTTTCAGTGGAAAAAAGTAACGTCTTTATAGATGAGAGTCAAAGGTTAAATTTAGTTTGTATCAAATTACAAAAATATGCTTTTGGTGAGGTTAGATTCTCATGCTCAGAGCAATTCAAACTGTAATGAAAGCAAACATTGAAAGAGATAATCCCATTAAAGATGAACTATTCACTTTAACCTCAAATATTTGGTAACTAAAATAAAACCATCCTAGTAGGAGGATGAAGTTCAGCTCTTAAGGGAAACTGGAACTCAATATTATACCTCAGACTGCACATGGGGAAAAAAAAATAAAAACAACCAGCTCTCCTGTTTCTAAAATAAAATGTTATTTGAGGGGAACAAATTAATTCATGTTCTCCTCTTGAGGTCTACACAAAACAGTGGTGACCTTTCTGGCAGTGTGTGCTCGTACACCCAGGGTGAACTGTGCTTTTCTGCAGCAGCAGCCAGGGCAGCCACAGGAACCCCGGGCTGAGCTGCCACAGTGCAGGGAGGGCAGGGCTGGTGTGTGCTCTGGGAAGAGGCTCGGGGGCACAGGAGGTGCCCCAGAGCTCAGCCCTGTGCCTGCTCCCCCTCCACTGGCACAGGGATGCCCCCTTCCATGGCACTGCCCTCAGCTCTGCAGCTGCTTTCTGAGAGGGAGCTAATTCTGATAAAAACCTCGAGTTTCAGCTCAGAATAAAATCTGAACAATGCTGATTTCAGCCTCTCCAGGCTGTCCCCTGAGCCACCCCAGCCTGGCACAAGGAGGGATCCCAGTGGGACCCCTAACCTGGGGCTTGGCCTGGGTACTCAGTGTGGTTTGAGGTCCTGGTAGTTTCAGATTATCCACCTCTCTGAACAAAAAGGGGAGCAAGAAATATTTGTAAAGCCCCATTGCTAAAGAATTGAGCTCTTTAATATAATGTGACAAAGCTTTTGACTTTTAAGAAATACCAAAAAACATCTTTAATCCCTGAACTTCTGATACCCCATTGAAAACTCACCCATGAATGCAGCCATAGCCAGAGTCTTTCTTCATTCTCCAGAGGCCTGGATGATGATTTAAAGAATTTGGGAAGAGTCTCATATTCTTTCTTTTTACAACTTTAAATAGACTGAAAAGATTTTTTTTTTTAAAGTTAAGAAAAAATATCATAGACTGATATTTCTTTTTTATGCCAAGTTTCAGCCTGGAGAAAATTTTATGGCTGAGTTCTAATCCACTGCAACCCCTGGTTTATAACAGAAATGCTGACACAATGATAACTGCAGCGTTACAAATGCTGGTGCTATGATATTTATTGCTCCCTGGTGCCAGCTGGGGTTAATCCTTATTAAATGCATTCATTTTCTGGCCTGGTGGAGAACAGATCACTCAGTGATCAGGCAGAGTTTGGGTCCCTGGTAGCGTTAATGGAAGATATCACAGAAGGCACAGTAAGTGAGGAGTCTTTGAGGGGGCTACTGAAGGTGTTTTTGGGGATTAAGTGGCCTTCTCCAGGAGCTTGAGCTCAAATCCAGAGTGTCTGTGCTGAGAAGTGTCTTTGCAGCAATGGAACAGCACACACTGAGTTCTTTTAGCATCAAGGAAGGGCATGAAAGGAAATGTGGCATGGTCATGTATCTGCACAGCCAGCAGTGGAACAGTCCCACTGATTAAGAATTATCAATCTCCCAGGTGATATCCCAGGTGGGATATTCAGGTGTGAACCCAAATATCACAAATGTGTGAACCCAAATATCCCCAATCCTTTGCCATTGAACTGTCCTGTTTAATGCTGTTGGAAGGGTGGAGAAGGACAAGATCCCTGTTCAAGACACACCAACTTATTCCTTCAATGCTATCCGAGAAATTGAAAACTACAGCTTAATTTTATTCACAAGTTTTTCACATCCCACCCTCACACATATTTATATTTTAGCAACAAAGGAACTGAAAATCTCACCATAAAGCTATGTGGGACTATGGGTAAATTTTTCCCAGAGATTTACACACCAACATGGTGCTTACTATATTTATATGGCAAAGTAGACAAACATGAAGCAAACTTGCCGATTTATTTTAGAGAAGAATAGGATACAGTGGGCATTTTTGCATTTTGCTCTAGCTCCGGGTTCAGCAGAATGAGCCTCATCTCACCTGCCAAGCTCTCATCCCACAGACCTAAAGCAAAGGGGGCTGCTTGCTATGAAAAAAAATCTCAGGACCAAAGGAGTGAGCATGTGTGCAAAGTTCACCATGAGTTCAGTGAATGATCATATTTTCCCCACAATAATAAATACTTCTATAATTTATAAATGCCTCGAAAGGCTGAAATATGTGGGGGATGCAGAATCAAAGTGGCTTGACAGGAGAGAGACAAAGGAATGAGCCAGAGAGTGAACTGACTACTAAAATTCCTCGTCTCTGATTTGTTTCTTTTAGAACTTGTCCCCAGAGAAAAGGCTGCACTTTCTAGAGAGGCTTAAAAAATCAAAAGAAATCCTCTGGGCTTGTGAACAGCCAAGAAGAATTTAAAAAACCTTCAATCTGAACCCAGAGCCAAAGAATAATACTCAAGATTTTCTGCTCTCTATTTGATAATAATTTTTTAAAATATGAGCAATGAGATGGGGAGAAAAGTCAGGCTTTTTATAAAAAGATTAAAATAAGAGATATGTTTTCTTCATTTCAAGGCAATGTTCTGCCTTGTTTCATGCAAGCTTTCTAGTAAAAGAGAACCAAAGTAATTTTCATCAGAACTACTTAAAAGAAAAACAAGGAATGTTTAAGGGAACAGAAAGCCATGTTTTCAGTATTAGGAAAAACATTAATGTTTTTATTAAAAAGTCATTTTGAAAGAAATGGGGCTAATGCACTTTCCCTTGATATTCAGAGAAGCTGGAAATCAAAATAAAAATAGCTTTATTTTTGTTTAAAATTTCCACAGGGCAAAATGCAACGTCATGACCTTGTCTAACAGATGAAAAATAGAAAAATGTTCATGTGAAGAAAACAGCCAATGGAACATTCAGGAAGGTGCCTTTGGGAGGCAAAAAATTACTCATTTTCATTTGCCCTCTGTCAGCTACAAAGGTTTTGTACTCCAGAGAAGCCCAGGGAAGCAGGACAGACCGAGCTCAGGGCTGCCAGTTCTGAGTGTTCCCAAAGCCCAGGGATTTTTCACGGGAGCTGGGAGGGGTGAGTGCCTGGCAGAGCCAGTTAGAATCGAGGGGATGGAGCAGGGGAAGGACAGGCAGGGCCAGCCAGACATTGCTGCTTCACCCCAGTGCTGTCCCCTGCCCCAGCCAAAGGAAAAAAGGGTTGGGAAAGATGGGCACTGTGCACTTGACAAAACTGCTGGCACAGAGAGATTATTAACAGGAGAAAAGGACAATAACCCTCATCCTAACCCTAACCTATTGTATTTGCAGGGACCCCTGGGGCAAGGAGCAATGATACATCTGACTCCATGTTCTCAGAAAGCTAATTTATTATTTTATGATACTATATTATATTAAAGAATACTATACTAAACTATACTAAAGAGTACAGAAAAGATACTTACTGAATGCTAAAAAGATAATATTGAAAACTCATGACTCTTTCCAGAGTCTCAACACAGCTTGGCCCTGATTGGCCAAAGAGTAAAAACAGCTCACAGCAGAACCCAATAAGGCAATCACCTGTGAGTAAACAATCTCCATACACATTCCCTACATGAACACAACACAGGAGAAGCAAATGAGATAAGAATTGTTTTCCTTTTCTCTGAGGCTTCTCAGCTTCCCAGTAGAAAAATCCTGGGCGAAGGGATTTTTCCAGAGAATGTGAATGCCACATTAACCCTGGGTTAGGCAGGAGGAAATCAAGCAGAGGGACACACCTCCATAAATGAAACAGAACCTGGCTTTAGTGTGTCACATCTGTCCCCTCCACTGCAGCACCAGAAAATCACACACAGCAATAATAAATGAGCTGAGCTTGGCAAGCAATGCTGGGGTTGGGGCTGGGTTCCAGACCTGCCATGGCACCAGAAGCTTGTGAGGGGACAACTTTTAAATTGTAATTAATGCAAAGCATCTAGGATTGTGTGAATATAGAAAAGTTGGGGAATAATTTAACATGTTGTCATAGAGTTGTGGAGGATATTTTCAAAGGAAACTATTGATTAAATTATTAACCTCCCTTGCCTCAAATACATAGGTCCTTGAAATTGCTCCAAGTCCCATCCAACCTGGCCTTGAACATTTCCAGGGATGGGACATCCACAGCTACTCTGGGCAACCTGTGCCACTGTCTCACCACCTCACAAAGAAGAATATCTTCCCCATATATCTAATCTAATCTGCCCTCTGTCAGTTTAAAGCCATTCCCCACAGTCCCTTAAGGAAGGCATCTGTTCTGATTTTCTTTCCATCACAAGGTTCCAGGTGAAAATCAGAGATAGAATCCCAGTGCTCTGCAAACTAGAGCAAAGAACTGCTATTTTTAAACCTAAGGGCCAGTGTGACAGCAAGTTAACATAATCTTCTCTGGGTATCCCAGTACACTTTCTGTGCTGTACAAACACATCTTTGTGCTTTGATTGCACCTCAGTGCAATCATGCTTGCTTTCAGTGGAAATGTTGAGAAGCATATAGATGCTGTTTATACATTTTGGTGCACAAAGGCAAAATCTTTTCAGACCTCAAACTATGTATTTATCAAAATAAGATTTTGTTTAGGCTTGCCTAAATATTGGTTGTACCTTTGGATGTGGGGTTTATCTAAGGCATAAATCTGCCTGAATAAAAATAAGAGCAAAATGCTTTATATATACTTATATTGGAAGTGTAAAATATTACTTTCCTGAATGATAAATATAACTCTTACAGGGAAGTACTGTCACAATCAGGCAATGCATCACTCTGGAATGTGCTGCAAGTCCTTTTGTCTTTTTTGTTACATAGAAAAAGAAAAATAAGGAACTAACTACTAGTGAAACATCCATATGTGTGAGGCCATTAGTGGGAATTTATAATTCATACAATCTCACAGAATGTGATAGGATTTCCAAGTACTGAGCTGGCAGACACTCGGAGATGCTGTAAATTAACCCACACACGAACCTGCCGAGTCTGTCCTTTCTCTTTGTTGCCTCATTTCAGCTGAATTGTCAAGACAGGATTTCTCCCTGGATCCTGGTACATTACATACACCTGTCAAGCAGAAGCTTCAAGTCAGCCCTGGGGAGCATCTTAAAAAGACAGTCCTGCAATACCAATGAATTCTCCATCCACTGGCAGTCTGCTTTTTAATAGGATCATCGATTTAAGAACACACTGACCAAACCACTGCCATTCTCATGCACACACTCAGGGTACAGAATGATAATACCTGGGGCTGCACCTCCTCTTGCACACCAGCAAATGAGGGTAGGTCTCAGCAGCAGTCAAAGGGAAGTGCCTTGTGTGAAGGGAGGGCAAGGAGAAGCTTTTCCAGAGAAGCTGTGGCTGCCTCACCCCTGGAAGGGTTCAAGGCCAGGTGGGATGTGGCTTGGAGCATCCTGGGGCAGTGGAAAGTGCTCCTAGCCGTGGCAGGGATTGGGATGAGAAGGGCATTAAGGTCTCTTCCTGCACAAACCATTCTATGATTGCATGAGAAGGTCCCTGCCAGGCAGTGGCTGCTGTGTTTGCAGGGGCACGAGGCCCTGCAGGATGCAGAGGGGGATGCTCTGCAGGAAGTCTGCCTTTCAGTGAAATACAGCTCCAACCAAGATTTCACTAGCTCTCCTGAGTGTTGCTGATTTCTCCTAGCCAGCATTACAGTATCCTGGCCCCAGTGCTTGGCTAAGAGCTCGGCACAGAGAGCTGCTCCCCAGGGCAGCTTTTGCCAAGCAACTGCTCCCCTGACTTCTTTACCCCAAAGATTCATGCAAGGAGCTTGAGTGCTCAGCAGGGTCCAGGGGACACCCTCTCCACTCCTCCAGAGCTGGGGAACCACTGGTCTGCACATGTACCTCTCTAAATCCTGGCTGCCTGTTCAGGAGTGTAGATACCAGCTCGGCCCTGGGCTCATAAAGCAGATGAAGTGTTGCCTTGCATTTCAGAAAGAATGTCTTAACACCAGCAGGACTTTGCTGGCTGCTTTTATGCAAAACCTCCTGTTTGTTTTGCAAAAGATGGGAGGATTCAGCTGAGTTTAAACTGGGTTAAAGTATGCCAGTGACTTTTTTCTTTTTTATTGTATTTTTTCAGTGTATGCTGGCTCCTAAATTTACGAACTATTTTTAAAGGACTCCTTACATAAGCATATTTAGATGGTTTAAATTTGTTCCTAATAAGTGGAAAGATTTACTAAAACAGGCCTGATGTGATGACTTGGGAGGGATTATTCACCACTGATGGCAATATATTCCAGACAGCCTGAAGAATTAAGCACTCTGGGTGTCGAAAGCAATCTGAGTACCACCTAAAACTTGTGCTAATGGAGCTCTGCTCTGCAAGGGGCAAGAGTGTCAGGAATGCAGTGCAAACCAAGGGACTGCACGGAGGGCAAAGGCAGGTAAGAACAAACTTTGCATTTTTATGGGAGCTTTTCAAATGATGATGCAGCCAAGCTCTGCAAAGAAATCTGTCTGATAAAGATGTGAGGCAAAGCCCAGCTCTGATAAATGATGGGCTACGACTGCATTCCTACCAAGTGCTGCTGTCACTCACTAAGCAAATTTATCGTATTTTATTCTAAACTGCATTGGATTCCAGGGTTAGGAATTTTCCTCTGACCCTCTTATCCTGCTTGTGGTTTCACTTTTCTTTAAGGAAACAGATTTAACCACTTATAAACAGAATTTACTAATGGTTTTTCATTACAATCTCTGAGACGGGAAAGGATTCCCAAGGAAGTGCAGACACTTCCATAGGATCAGTTCATGCAGGTAGCACTGGCATAAGTCAAAACAGGGTCCTGGCAGGCTGGCACACCCTGTGAGGAATGCTTTCCTCACAGAGAGATCATTCTGGCATTGATGTGTGGAGAAATAACCAATAAATTATAACTGATTATTATATAAATTATTAACAATAAATTATCATTCCTTCTTTGGAATTCCAAAAGAAGGAATGACAGGAATTATTTCCCAGGATGAAGTATGGCTAAATATGAGTAGGATGGTTTTTTTTTTGTAAAACAGGCAGGCTCAGCTCCATCTGATGTACCTGCTTGGGTAAGTCTGAGTGCCCTGCAGAAGGCAGAGGTGTTGACTCATATCAGCCCCTGTCTCTGATCAATTTTCCTAAGTGAGCATTTTCCTAGATCGTGTTCCCCTGGCAGCTGCAGAGCAGCATGAAGGTTATAGTTCAGTAGTCCCAGCTTTCCTCCTCGTGGCCACCTGTTATAATGGAATATAGATTGTTAAATACCTATTTAAAGGTGAGCTTGATATATGGGTTTTTTTTCTGTAACAGCTACAAGGATGTTATATTTTTGTTAATGGAGAGAGAAAAGGCTCATTTAATTGCAAATGAATAAACTCATCCAATGGCAGAGCCCTGAAAATCCTTTTTAAACCTAGTGTGGATATTAATTTATTTTAATTATTCTATTTCCTGTTACCCTCTTTGGTCAACTACCATTTCCATTCCAGACCATGAATGACCCTCCCTGTCACACCGACCCAAATCACACTAAACATTCAGTTCATCTGTTTTGTGCTAAAGTCATTACCAAAAATAGCTGACATTTCACTGGCAGTGAAATGCGTGGGCTCACTTCCTTTTACCACAGTCACCTGCATGTTTCATTAACAAGCAGGTGAAAGCCAACACTTCAGGAAGATATTGCAACTGCAGAAACCACACTTGGGGGATGACCGAAATACTTGTCTCCTGTTAAATGAGTGGGTCATATTGGGGGGCAGAAATGTGAGGAGGAGCCTTACTGTGAGTCCTGAGCATCCAGCTGACTGCTCCGTGAGCAAGCTACATGACAAGGCTGGGGATCAAAAACACCCCAAAGTGCTGCCAGCAGCATTGCTTCTTTTTATTCTTTAACTTCAGAAATCAGCAAGTCTGAAATGTGCCAGGCTGAGGTCCAGGTCTTTCTGGGATCTGTGCAAGGATGTTTCTAAGAAGACTGTAGAAAGTTCCACTTGGCACGTCCTGCTGCATGACATAACCAGTGATCAAAGCACAAATTCCAAACCTTAAGCTTAACATCTTTCTTTCCACAGCTATAAAAATCAAGAACAGCATGAGGTGCTAGAAGCCTTACCCCAGGAAAGAAGTTCTGTACACCAGAAACATGGATTTTTTTTTTTTGCAGTTTTTGTCATTGTTTTCGTTGCTAGCATGTTTGTGAGGAATGATTCAAAGATGTCTTGACTGCTCTGAGTAAGAGGTGACTGCAAGATAAACAATGACATAATTTTATTTCTATTTTTATCTATCAAATAGTTACCTTTGAAACCAAGGTGTGGAAAGCTTTGGCTAGGGAAATGGCACCAATCTCAAGGCTGGAATCTCACTTTTGCTACACAAACAGTTCCCCCTATTGAAAATTAGCAGCTTGCTTGGGCTTCCCTACAGCTGCACACTAGCCAGGAAGGTTGGGATACAGATGTTCATTGGAGTACAGACAATAATTTTTAACACCATACAGCATGCAAGAATGTCAAGATCCTCATTACAGTCTGGAGGACAGGTACAGCTGAGGTAATTTTGTGCTGAGCTCCCATTCCCTGTGTTCCCATTGGCAAAGCAGCCTCATGGTGCATGGTGGAAGACAGGGTTGGGATCTTTGTGTTTCAGTGTCTCCCTCTTTGGGAGCTAAAGGCTTCAGTGGTACCTGGGCCTGGTCATAATTCTTGGATCTTCCTTTCTTCTACTCTTGTGAGCATTAAAAACATTTATTACCTTTACTTACCAGCGAAATGACTTTATTTTACATTATTTCTTCATACAAAATTATTCAGTCAGAAGATCTGCTTCACATTTGTCTGCTATGTAAATCATCTCAGAAGGGAAGTAAATTGTACTGCTATTGTCAAGTCCCTGGTGGTAAGAGACATTCAGCCCAGTCTTCCCTTAGGTATTCCTGCAACCCCTACATTGCAGGAAAATGAATTGGCTAGATCCATGTGAAGCAATTCTGGCAGAGAAAACCACACTCAGCTGAAAGATATGTTTTAGCCTTTTGGATATAATTTCAACTTTTAAGATAACTGTTCCTTTGAGGAGCTCTAACTATAAATCCCAAAGTGCCCGCAAGGAGTTGGGTAGGAGCCAAAAATGCCAAGTCAGGGGAAAATAATTGTTTTCAAATGGTGACAAACCTGCAAGGTCGGTGGAAAACAGAGGGGCTGTAGTGCTGGATGGAGATAGCCCTGTAACTCAGGGCTGTGAGTTCTGTACACTAAACAGAGCCTAACATCTCAACAGGGTGTTTGACTGCTGCAAATGCAGAAGGGAACTGGTCTGCACTGGTCTAACTCACATGGCAGAAATGATATTGAAAGAGAATCTAAAGACGTGGGGTATAGACACGGTGTGCAGTGCTAAAGCTTTGGCTCGTTCTGGTTTCATTTCCCTGAGGTGAAGAAATGACAGATTTTGTATTTTTTAAAATTATTGCAATGCAAATAATTTGACAGCTTGGTCTGGAGGTTTTTTTGCTGTGAAATGTTGTTTGAAATTGTGCAAGGCAATACAATAATTATACAGTCAAGCATGTCTAAGGATGAAGGATACTTTGTGTAGAGGCTGTGAATTTGCCACTGGTGTGGGTCCAGATTCCTTCCTGCCTTGGACAGATTCCTACCCAGTGTGGGAGGGGTACCCAGACTTCAGGAACAGCACTGCTTTGAAACTGCAGTTGCAAGTCATGAGGAATCAGCTTGAGGGAGCCTGGTGATTACTTTCTAAGGATATCTACACATTAAAAAGTATGCCTGGGGGTATAAATCAGCACAGCTCTGCTGGCTGCAGCATAGCTGCATCCATCTCCTCCAGCTGAGGATCTGGACAAAAGTACTCCAGCAGCACAGAGGACTGAAAACTACCAGAACACCTTTAAAGCTCATGTGCCAGCACACAAGAGAGGCATTCAGCTGTGTGGAGTGGACTTCTTTCATCTGGGGCAGTTAAAGAAGAAAAGTGAACTTTAGATTCTCACAATTTTACTGCATCTGTTAAAGCAGTATTGGCTTTCAGCAATGAAATGAGTATTCAGGCCAAGTGTCTCTGCAGAATTTCGGGCACTCCATGAACGGATAAAATTTCAATTGCAGAAACAAGAGAAAGTACCAGACACAAATGTACCACGTATTACATTTAAGGAAAGACAGTGAAGGGGCAGGTTATACCGTGGGAATAGGCAGCAGCTGGTGGCTCACTCTGGTGTTATGACTAAGTCATCGATGAGGCCACAAAAAATTAAGAAAATTAGTGAGGGCAGCCTGCCCTTAGGAAATCCAGGAGGGCTGCAGGCAAGCAGCAGAGAGCAGCTCTGAGCCTGGGCTCCACGCCGGGTCCCTGACAGACGGGGCTGGCAGCAGCCTGGATCACTCTCTGGTGGCCTCTGGGGCCAGAGGAGGAGGTCCATTGGCAGCCCAGGCAGGGCACAGAGCCCAGGCTGCTCCATCAGAGCTGGGGGAGGCTGGAGCAGGGCCCCGAGGGGCAGCTCATGGGGCTGCTGGGGACCCTGCCAGGAGCCACTCACCTGTCCGAGCTCCTTGGCTCCCAGGGCTGGGCACTGGCGTGGCTGTGGCACTGTCCCAGCTGGCCAGAGCTCCTTCAGGCTCAGTGTGGAGTTCCTGGGCTCACCTGTGCTCCAGTGGCTCCTGTGTCTGCAGCAGCTCTGCTTCCCCCATGCTCGGGGCTCACTGCACATGTCTTTTCTCTTCCCACTGCTGGTCGGGACAGGGCTCCTGCTCATCCTTCAGTTCACCAAAAGGGTCTCAGCCCCTCCTCTAGCACCTGAAAACACAGTGCTGGGAAGGTCAGCAGTGGCAGGGGTGAAGGCAGAACTGGAGTAAGCACTGCACCCTTGTGCTGACAGCCCCTGCAATTGCCTTCTGTCTAGGTGAGAATCTCTCAGTGATTACTGGCTCTTCTGATTTTCATCAGCTGGAGACCTGCATCTTTGGGATTATCCTCTCAGCATCTTTGCCTACCCCTTAATGTCACAGGCTTTGGCCTGTTAGTCCACTTATAGCTTGTCTCAATTCCAGCCACATCCTCCTGCAAGGGTAACTCACAAATAAAGCAAAGTGGGAGTTGCCATGTTAATGTGCTTTCCTGGAGCCCTTGGGGAAAGGTCCTGAACATGATTTCTTCCGCTTGGACGGAAAGAGGAATTTCTGTTAGAGCCTCCATGAAATTACAGTCTTCTTTTTTTTTTTTTATGAAATGTAAACCAAAGTAAATATTACCTTAGAGTCTCCTATTCGTGTTGCAATAAAATGAGACACTTCCTTGGAAATGAGTTTTAAGACATGAGTCTTGTAATGTCGGGGTTTATTGGAGTGGAGTTCACAGCTGACCTGAGGTCTGGAGGGCTTGGAAGCAATATTCTGTGTGAACTTTCCCTTCTCCAGCACATGAGGTGCAAAACTGGCCAGTTATTCAGAGACTTCCCCACCCTTCGTAAGCTTGTGTGCTCATATATCTCTCATGGTACATAAAGAATGACATATTGCAGTGAATCTGCTAAGAATAGCTTGTAAAATACATCATTATATGAATCAGCCTCATTAGAAATCTCCTTCTCTCATGATTTAAACCAGACACAGGAATGGAAACCAGTTTTTTTTTTCTCTCCTGCTGGCATGTTGTACTCAACCAAATGTTGAAACAGAAGAAAACAATTCTCTGAACTCAAGGCCAGAAGTAGAAAGTAAGTACTGCATTACCCTGATGCCTTTCTGGCATAATTAAGGTCTTGGGTGTTTCCCTGGATGTATGACTTTCCAGCTTCATTAATAAAATATTATGTTGCTCTTCTGAGCAGCACATAGCTGCATTCCTCACATACCCCCAATCCCCCTGACTCAGGACCCTGTAACACCTCACTTTCAGCATCCTCAGCCATCCCAGGCCTTTCTCCCACAGCTGCTGCTGTTTATGAAGGGGATTATACAACATGGTGCCTGTGATAGCAGCAGACAAGGCTGGCCCAGGAGGCCTCTCAGCGCTTTTGGCTGCAAGGACTTGTGCACCAGATGCCACGGCTGTGTGACTCAGACCTCATTCAAATTGCTTGTCTGCTGCCAGTTAACTCAGTGCAGGCAGCCTTTGACAAGGCAGATGCAACCCCAGCAAGAGCCCAGGGGTGGCTGCAGCTCTGGGCTAGTGCCATGTCATGCAGGACTCGTGGAAACAAAGGGATGGCTCTGTGCTCCAAGGCAGTGAAACAAAGCCTTGCACTCCCATTTGTAGAGCTCACTGACAAACTGCAGGTACAGCAGCTTTTTATTGTTTCTCTCTTGTCACTTCAGGGTTAGAGAACGTTGTATTTCTTTTTATTTCTTTTAAACCATGCCAGCACACGCCCTCCACAGCACACTGCCTTATAAACCTCTGGCTGCACTCTTCTGAATCACACTGATTTTTTAATTAACTGTTGTAAGATCAATTACTCAGCTGCCCTGGTTTGCTCTGGCCTCCTGTTTCTTCCAACCATGCAACCCTGGTTCTCTCTCCCTGGTTAGTTCTGAGTTGGGGTCTGGTCACCACAGAGCCTTGTTGGCTGAACACCACCACGTGTTTGTCTCCCACCCAACATTTTGGGCCAAGGACAACCCCAGGAGGCCTGTCACAATCAAGACATTGTTTTGCAGGCAACCTGTATTTATCTTGAGCTTACTTGTTTGTTAAACTCTGCTTTGACTTTTGCAGAAGTGGGTCAGAAACACAGTCTGGATGAAACCTGCAGAGCTGATGAGCAGCCTCTGCCCAGGCCATGGAGGCTCCACAGAAAGCACCACTGCCTGTTCCCACAGGCTTCAGACACTGCCCTTCTATCCTGCAGTGTCCTCAGGCTGCTCTGAACCTGCAGTGCCCTTGGTTGCTGCCAGTGCAGTCACTTCAGTGCGCCTGGGAGCATCCCCAGGCTGGATTTCAGCACCACGTGGGCCTGCTGGGATGGCCAAAGCTGCACTAAATAACCACAGACAGACACAGGCTGGGAGCTCTGCCCCGGGGAAGGAAGGTTCTTTGGCTCTCCTGTGCTCTGGGTAGCTGTTATTTTTTGTCAGTAGGAAATACAAATGCCTGATTTTCCTTCTGCCAGAGTTTGGGTGTTCTAGCAGGTGATCAGTAGATGGTGCCGAGCGTTCAGCACGTCCCAGGGATGAAGCACTGTTTGCAAATATCTGCACAAACAACTTTGTGCAGTTGCACCTCACCTAGTGGCATTTCAGGGTGTAGAACAAGCACATTTCCCTTTATTTCTGGACTTGGTCATCCTTATCCACACATTTGTCATGATTTGAAGGAATTATTTTTAATAGCAATTTTCATAACCTTCATGTCACTGATGCTTTTGCTATGACAGAATGGGGTTTACTTTTGTCTCTCTCTCACTTTGTTCATCAATAACCATTTTACAAGGCCTGCTGTGTTTCAGCTGTGATTTTCACCTTAGGACTGTGCATCCTTTGCAATACAAGCCTTGCCTGCTGCCCCTTGGATTTGAAAGTGAGGATCTGGTTCCCAAAGCTGGGATTTCACAGCTGTGGTCTGGCTGGTTTCCTATCAGCACATACAAAAGCAGTGAGCACACAGCAACAGCTCAATACCCACTTCAAACCTCAGCCTCCTCAGCTGGAACAACTGCTGGGTTTGAAGTTGTTTTGTTAACTTCTTTGGCTAATTGATAACATCTGCACCTCACCACCCTTCCTCGCCTCTCTAGCTGCTTTCAAATAGATGCACAGATAATACTGTGGCAGATCTCTGCTTCTGTACTAGTGATCTATTGTTACACTTTTGGAAAATTGTGTGAGAATTGGGGGGGTCTTTGAATAAAGCCTCCTTTATAAAAGCTCCTTTCACACAGTCTCAGAAACAAGCCCAGAGACACCAATAAACCCTCATGCTATTAATTTGGCATTTCTCTTGTGATCAGATAAAAGAACTTATGATTTCACACTTTTCCCCTCCTCTCTTTTTCCCTACCATGTTTTGTAAAGGTGGAAATTTATACTTGGTCTTTAAAATATTTGAATTAGCATTTATTTCTCATTAGTTTTAATTTTCTTCATATTACAATGGAAGGATCAGGAACTGGTATATGTGATATTTTAGTAAATAAAATCCTTGTATTCAGGATCACTCTTGAAGTCTGGTAATACACAGTGACACCATATAGGTCCCAAGGAGACATTATGGTTGTAATGGAAATATCATATATCTCATATCCCAGGTCTGATATATCAACTCAGCAATAAAAAGAAACAGGATATTTGCAACTATATTTTAAAGAGGGATTTTTCTGTTATTATGAGAACATGGATTACTTAGAAATTTTGGTGAGAAAACTCCTTAATGGTTTCATCAATGTCTAACCCCACGAGATTTCAGTTCTCTCACTGCTATTTGAAATAGCTGTTAATGAAAATCAAAAATAAATGAGCGTGGTTCATTGGTGCCTGCATGTCCCCCCCTGAGCTGGATCTCAGTGCAGGTCAGATTCTCTCTTCTCTCAGGCTGCAGCATTCCCAGGATCAGATTTGGGTTATGCCTGGAGACACGTGTGCCCTGTGACCTCTCCCCACCTGGACACCTTTCCCTTTTGGCTGGGCAGAGGCTCCCTGCTCCATCTCCCTGCTGGTGCTGCTGAGCTGGCTCTGGAGGTGTCTGTGGTGTGCAGGGAGCTGATGTCAGCTGAGCTCGAAGGGTTGATGTTGCTCAGCCAGCCAGGAGAGCCAGTGAATTTCCTTGTAAAAGGAATTTCTTAGGATTCAGGGAGACTTGTGTTACATAAGGCTTTGAAAACAACATTTGACACAGGACAGGGCTATCCCCTTTATGAAGTCCCCAACAGAACCCACATGCTGCCATGAGCACTGTCATTATTGCAATTCTTTTATTTTGTGCCCTTTCAGCACCACCAGCACCCACAAAAAAGATAAAATCCCAAATACAGATATCATAACTTCACCTAATGCAAGCTCAGCACATTTGGTCTTAATCTGAGGGCCTGGACTGGGATGAGTTCTGCAGGGCTGTAATAAAATAAATATTTTCCTGCACTGGGAACAGCTCAGGGAAAGGTTCAATGTCAGGTCAGCAAAGGGAGCTCTTTAACCATGTTTTGCTTGACATGGACCATATCCTTCTCTAGGAAACTGTCAGAGCTCCACAGTGCCTGTGGATGGGAAGTGATTGAAAGCTCTCACCTCTTGCTTATTTTAAATGTTAGATTTGGTTGGAATTTGAGCAAAGTTGGGCAGTGGGTATACAGCCCCAGCTTGCAGCAGTAAGAATGTTTCCACCAGAAAAACAAAAATTCTTAGTGAATGAACGACTTTTGGTTGGAATTCCCTTTCCTTCCCTGCTCAAATTGGATTACTTGCAGGAACAAAGGGAACAAGCAGCCCTGCTGCAGCAGACCAGTCCCAGGTGAGTAAGGCTGAGCTACTTAACAACTGGCAGTATAGGGAGAGCTCCTTTAATTGTTTTTTCAAACAAACCTGACCCCCTTGTTCTGCCATTTTAATGCAGGAAGCAAGGGAAATGTGATCCACAGGTGCATTATAAAAGGGAAGGCAGAGGTACAGGGGAAGGAAGCTTGCCTTTTGCTGCAGTGTGAGACAGTGCCTGGATGTCTTGTGTCATTGCACATCTGGTGCAGAAATAACCTGACCATCAGAAGAATTTGTTAAGGTTAGTAGCTTTCTGTTCCTTTGCAGACTTGTTTTTTGGTATACCACAGAGGAGCAAAAACCTCCCTCCTGCTGCCAGGTTATTCAGAACCCATTCCTAAGAGATTGTGCCTCACCAAAATTCCTGGTGTCAATACTGCTACCTTTCTACAGCTGTGCACTGCTGCAAACTCATGATAGTTTCCTTTCAATTTCCTGGGAACTGATTAGGACCTCTGGAAATAAAATACCATTCTTTGGGTGGGGATTCCTTAGATTAAACTATTTATTTAGCAACTTTCCTAAAGGTTGATACTTTTCTAGTTTGAGACTAATTAATCTCTAACTTAAGCATGCATTTTTAGTTATTGAATGTTCTCTCTTTTGTACTAAGCAGAAACTTTTTTTTTTTCATTTCCAGACTTGTAACAGCCCATGCAAAGAACTCAAGGTTTTGAACAAATTCAAAAAGAGGACTTTGAGCAGAGCTGGAAATGAGTGCAGGAGTTCTGGCTCAAGGTACCTCTGACTGATTAATTATCCACTGATGTGATTCAGTCTCCAGAAAGATCAGACATACCCACCATAAAGCAACCAAGCTCAAAGCAAAGGTATGGGATGCACAGCTGCAGACCTAGGTCAGCAGGAAACCCATTGTGGGCTCATACAAGTGGATGATGCTCCACACCTGGGCTTAGATATTCTGCTGCTTATGTAAATTCATCAAATGTATTCCATGTGCTCTCACACCTCTTGGAAGAGCCTAATTCTCCTTGCTGAATGAAAGATGTATTTATTGAGGCACTTCAGAGGCCACTCTAGGAAATGCAGGTGGTTCTCATGGTTTGACCTGGATCACAAATGAAGACTTTTGCAGCATATTCAGCAGAGGACTTTCAAGCAAAGATTGAGTATTTATGTTTTTGTTTGCTGTCAGTCAGTGAGAGGGTGATGTGTCCTGTCCTTGCAGAAGTTGGTTAAGTGAAAGTATTTCTTTATGACCATTGCCATTTTCCCTTTAATTTTGGTGCAGCGCTAATCCCTCTCCTTTCAGGGTGTGTCAGTACACTTACAGACTATGATAAGTTGCCCAGCATTGAAGGTTTTACAACCTTATGTATATTTTTGAATTTTTTTTTGGGACACATATAGATCATGTTAAAAACCAGAAGTCCATTGTTCAATCAATCAAGTTAATCCTGGTGCTCCTTGATAACTATAGCTATCACATTTCAGAGTGATTTTATTGGATATTACTGGGATTACTTGTAGTAGCCACTCAGTCTAGACAGGGGTTTCTATTACAGAGAACACAGACAAAAGGGTAAGAAATATTAATGCCCAACATCCATTAACCATGCACAAACTGCATATCAGAGAGTGGATCCTGTTCACTTGGCTGGGGGTCTCCCTCCCTTTTGTTTATCTCTCAGAAGACCACTGGCTTCTTAATTAAAAGGAAATACATTGTCTTAATAAAGGAGTAAGAAAGTAAGGAGCTGCTTGAAAAAATTACCTCTTAGAGCTCATAAAAAATAGAGACATTTCAATCAACAGTCCCAATTCTGAAAGGCCGGAGTAATTTGCCCCAAAATCTCTGGGATGTCTTTCTCTTCCCACCTTTTTGTGAGATGGGAGCAGTCACGGTGATCTTGCTTTGAAACTTGGAAGGATCTCCCACAGTCCTGTTGTGAGAAGTATGATGAAACACTCACCAGAGCTGGGTAAAATCATACTGCCTGGGCTTTCTGAAACAAAGCCTGTGGAATGAGAAGCACTCCAGGAATGCTGTGCCTTGAATAAATGTGATGGGGCAGTGATGCTGTTCCCACTGTCCCTTGGAAGAGAGCTCTGCTCAATTAGGACTGTTGGCTGAATAAAATTAGACCTAGTTAACGAGGCACTGAGTGAGGTAATGAAGTTAAACTCCAAAGCATTTCAAAATCGCGTTTTATACTACTCCACATGTTCATAGAATCATAGCATATGGGCAAACATTGTACTTGCTGCCTAGACCACTTGTGTCAGACTGTATTTTGGATAGGACATATTTCAGATTGTTGTCAAATTGCCCATCATAACATGAGCTCCACCAGGTCTTTGAGAGAACGTTGGGAGTCAGGGGAACAGTAGAAAACTCAAACACTGCTTGCATATGGCTTGCTGTCCTAAATTCATGCACACAAAGACCTTGATGTCCTTTTGTTCTTCACATCCTTTGGGCATCAAAAATTAATGATCCTGTTGTTGGGAAGGGTTTGGGATCATGTAGAAGCAGAAGAGTAAAAAACTTTTTTTTTGTTGGAGGGTGGGAATGAAAAACTAATTCCCTAGTTATATTAGAAGCTTGCAATTATATCAAGATCCCCTTAATTCCTGGGTCATGAGGTTGATTATGGACTATAGAGACATAAATCAAGATTTCCCTTCAAGACTGCAGCTTGGTGTAGACTTGGAGAAAATACTCTGCATGCCAGTGCTCTCAGCCCCCTTTTGCATCTGACAGCTGATGTTGGTGTGTTTGAACATGCTCTGGGGGCTCTGGGGCTGTGTTAGGGTTGCTCTCACTATGTCTGTCATGCAGCTCCTGGGGCCCAGCCCTGCTCATCCCTAATCCCCCAGAGCAAACCAGCCTGGGAGCGGAAACCTTGTCTGCTGTTGGCAGAGCACAGCCGTGGGTCTGGTGGGTCCCCCTTGCTTTACATCCCTGTTTTACAAATGGAAATGCTGACATCATGGAGCTCCAGATTTATCCACGTATTCCCTGATTCCCTGGGTCAGGTTAAGCAGCAGTGATGCCCTTGATGCAGTTATGGCTGTTACAATAAGTTACTTGTACTAAACCCATGGAGCTGGGTTCCCTCAGGTTTTAGACTCAGCCATGAACACTTTTTCCTCTGTTGTATGTATTTATCTTGATCCAGCAGCTACAGGTCTGCTTGCCCTGACAGATCTCTTCCCTTAAACTTTCATTTCATGGTAATAAACCATGAATTGCCAGGGTATTTCTCAATGGAGTGTCAGAAAGGAGAGGGCAGCACAAATTTCTGTTCTTTCTTCCAGGAAGGTTATCTTCCAAGAAGAATTATTGTTATATAACATCAAGATCACAGCATACAAATATATATATATATATATATAAATTTGAGGCTGTTTCTAATAAGCATTGTCTCTAACCTGTGGTTCAATCTGGTTTAAATGTTCTCAACTTTTTGGTCAAATAACAGCCTAGAACAATATTTTTAGGAAAGGATAATGCTGGGCTGTGGCTGGGAATTTTGTGACTTTCACAACCCTTCAGAGGGCTTGGAGTAATGGATGTACTTTTCAAGAAACAAAAAAACCCCACCCCCAGCCTGGAAAATCTTAAACTAAAACACCAGTCAAGACAACTTGCAGCTTTCACTTTGATTGTGTTGCTGATGTGAGGGTTCTTCTTTTCTGAATATAACTGGAATTTCTGAATTTGTTTGCTTAGTTTCTTTTTTCCTTTTTTCATACTTTCTTCTGGTACTTTCCTGAATGCCACTCAAGTTCTTGCAAACTGAGCAATCAATGATGCTTCACCAATGTAATTAATTTTGGACCAAACGTTTTTCTTTAAACTTTGTCAGAGATGTGAACGTTTTGGAATTTAGGCTATGAAGGAGGCAATTGTCCATGGGAAAGGCTGGCTGGTGCTGCTTCAGCCATCTGGTGGGAGATCCTGATTGTCTTCCTTCTGACAGGTTTTGGATGACTCTTGGAGTTTAAATGATAATTGATAACATTATTCATCTCAGTGATTCTCTTGGCTATGCTCTTGCTTTGACATTAGTTTTTAATAAAACTTGCCACTTTAAATTTCATTTTAAACAGAAAAAAAAAGTTTTTAAAGTTTCAGATTTGGAAACTTTTACAGAGCTTAATAAAAATTCACTTGGGCAAAGCACAGTAGACAACTGTATTGGTACTGATGGTTTCTATTTAAAAAACATGTCTGTTTTGTTTGCTGCATCTTGCAGCTGCTGAGATTCTTTGTCTTGCTTCCTCTAAGTCTTTCTCTTGGCATCTCACAGGCATCAGAGAGGGGGGGAAAGTGCCTCCAACACTACCATTGCAGAGAAGTTGATTTTGTTCTCTCTTGTATGACTCAGACCTTGTATCGGTGTGGGGACAACCTGGACAACAGCAGGGATCTCTCAGTAAACTGGGATGGTGAAACACCCCACCATGCTTTATAAACTATTATAAACTAGATATTTAGGCAGCAGGATGGACAAGTGCACCAGTTCTTCATGTAGGAGAAAGAGACCCTTAATCCTCACTGCTGCTCCGTGACCCTCCCGTCAGGTAACTGGGCAAAGTGCTCCCAGGAAAGCTTGTTGGGACAGAGATTGTGTGTTGAGCTGTTTGCAAGGTTCTGTAGAGACAGGAATGACAGTGCTCTGGGAATCCTGCTCTGCTTTTGGATCTGGCATTCAAAGGACAGGAAAGCAACAGCAAAACAACTCACAGAGTAACACAGACGACTCCAAGAAAATGATTTAAGGGAAAAAAAATCACATATAAATGTACTGGGTAAAACATCTGTCTGGGGAGTCTGGGATCTGACTCATCCTGCTGTCACATTCCTGGATGTCCCTTGCATCTCTAGGAAGAAGTTAGCAATTGAAGAAAAGGAAATAAATAAAGTTAATCTCTTGCCTAGCTAGTAGCTGTATCTCTTTACCAGCTTAGCACTTCTGGCCTGTATATCCATGCAGGAACCCCAGTTGTACTTCTTTTTATGTGTATTGACTTAGTGAAGTGCAAACATGTTAAAAAGTTCACTTTCTCCTTTATACGAGTCTATAAAAAAGCTCTTAAAAACGAACTCATAGTGTTTCAATGAGACAAATGAGTGATCAGCTGAGACCCAACAGTCCTTTCCAATGGATTAGGTGCTTGTGTGAGAAATTCTAGGATGCTAATCAGCCTGGAGAATTTTCATGCCTCCAGCACTATGTAATGACAGAAAATATTGCAATGCCTCCAAGTTATAACGGGACAGGCAAGGGGGATGCAGTAATAGGTATCATTCCTGATATTTGATTCCAGCTACAACGAGGCTTTCAGAAGTCTCTAGGCAGCAGAGATTTCTTACGCATTTATGGACACTGGGGTAAAACTAAACATATCCACACTAGCCTGGAATTTTTTCTAACAGCTATTTGGACACAGTAATGTACAAAAATAATTATAAACACATGCACAAGTAGATCAGTGTGTGTTTTCTGTGCCTGCCTTTTGGAGGAATCACACATTAACATATTTTCTGAATTTTGAAAATGCACTGCAAAATTGTAGCTCAATAAATGGAACTTTATATGTTTGTCTAAACTGATGACACCAGTATAAAATAAAGATATTTTCCAGTTGGGATTTAGGTAGCTGTAAGACATGACAGAAGTGTTCATAATTAGACATTTCAGCACAAATTTGAATTCTCATGGAGTTGATCCAAAACCAGTTCTCCAGCAAAGCATGTGTCTGTTTAAACACTTACTGTGGAAGGGATCGATCCCACTGCCAGAGCAGTAAAACATATATTTGCTGTGATAGCACAGAAGTGGGTCACAGTTTACCAGAAGGAATCACTTACTGTACAGAGCTGTTAGACTTCATTTCTGTACATTAGGAATTTTTGAGTTATGTCCTGTCACAGCTGCAGGCATGCAAGTGCTGTGTTTATATTCTGTGTTAGTCACTGAGAAAATAAAGAAGAAAAAAAGAGGGTATTTCTTCAGCAAGAGGGTGGTGAGGCCCTGGCACAGGCTGCCCAGAGAAGCTGTGGCTGCCCCATCCCTGGAAGCATTCAAGGCCAGGTTGAACAGGGATTGGAGCAGCCTGGTCTGCTGGAAGGGGTCCCTGCCCATGGCAGGCTGTGGAATTGGGATATCTTTAAGGTCCTTTCCAATCCAAACCATTCTATGATTTATTTCTTTCTAGGTGGTATTGTTGTTTTGGGAGGTAAAGAGTAAAACTGAGGCATTTCAAAACAGCCCTCAGGATGGCTGGCTCTGTACAGGCTTCACTGAGCATTAAAGGATGCACCTGAGTTGGTGCTGAAATGGTTAATTAATAACAGGGCTGGGAAATCAGCTTTCTGCCTGGCACAACTGCTTCAGGAATCCTGCCAGGAGCTGAAAGCCTCACTAAAACCAACAGGGCAACACTATTAAATGCCTGGAGTCTTAAATGATTTGTGGTTTGTCGGGGTGACACGCTTGTGGTCTTCATGCAAGTGCAACCTGAGAGACATCCCTGCTATTTACAGAAATGTGTAAGTAATGCAGCTTGTGAGTGTTCATGTTGTCATTACAAGAACAAAATTTTATCTGCATAATTACAAAATTATATTCTGGTAGGGATTCTTATTTAAGCCTGTTACATGCTCCAGTAAAGCAGAAAATCCCTTCCTGAGCACCGTTAATAATGGAGCATTAAGAATACACTGTTTTCTTTTCTTGCTTTATATACATCTATTTATTTTTAAAACAACTATTTTCTGGTGCTTTCTAGGATTTCTTTCCTGGGTGCTGGAAGGAGCATTTCCCTGGAGCTGGCTACAAGAAGGAATGTCTGTAGAGTCATATCTGGTAATGTTCCTGTGCCTTACTGGGACCAGCCCTTTCCCTCCACAGTCTGCAGCAGGGCCTGGCACAGGGAATGTAGGTGGGCAGTGGAGTGGGCAAGGTTTGTCAGCTCTGAGGAAAGTGCATGGCCCAGGAGAGGCTGATAATATTCATGGATTTCTTTCTTTAAACTGAACTTTATTGTGCAAAAATTCATGATATTTAGTGGTGGGCTTGGCAGTGTTAGGTTAATGGTTGGACTTGATAATCTTACCTTTTTTTTTCAAACTTACAATATTCTGTGGTTCTGTAAGATGCCAGAGGACTGAAATATCTCTTATTTCCCCCCCTAACAATCTTACTGGCAGAATTCAGTGAAGTGAACATGCCCTCAGGGATGCCCCAGGCATTAACTCACATCTGGGCAGTACCACCTCCAGGGTGGAGGGCACTGGGAATCCTTCTTGGGGGCTGTGGGGCCTTTCCAGGACGTGCTGTTATGCAGGGGCCCTGCAGCTGTTGGGGAGTGGCTTCTCTGGAGGCCCCACCAGCCATTTCTGATGCTCAGTGAGCCAGCCCTGCCCTCTCCACACCTGGGGAATAAAGGTGCTACATCATCCTGTACAGTCCTGTGATGGGATTGGGAAACATTAAATAATGTTCTTAGGAATGAAAAGGGAAGGAAAGGAGTGGGAACCCCACACAGAGAAGCAGGTGAGGAGGGAGGGGCAGAGAGGGTAACTCCTGGCAATGAAGCTTTCCTGGGGGCAGCCCCACTCTCTGGGCAGAACCTGCCTGGCCTTCTCCTTCCACTGGTGCTGCTTGTGCACAACAGGGCAAACAGCCAATGATGATTTTAAAAAGGACACTATCAGTCAGTGAGCCACTGGGAATTTGTGCCTGGGAAGGCTGAGGAACCTCCAGTGTTCAGTGCTGCCTCCAGCTGAGAGGTGCTGGCTGGGCAGGGAGCAGGGCAGGGTCCTGCTGGGGAGGATGGCTCAGCAGGACAGCCCAGAGCTGCTCCCTGCCCTGCTGGGGAGGATGGCTCAGCAGGACAGCCCAGAGCTGCTCCCTGCCCTGCTGGGGAGGATGGCTCAGCAGGACAGCCCAGAGCTGCTCCCTGCCCTGCTGGGGAGGATGGCTCAGCAGGACAGCCCAGAGCTGTTCCCTGCCCTGCTGGGGAGGATGGCTCAGCAGGACAGCCCAGAGCTGCTCCCTGCCCTGCTCTGGAGGATGGCTCAGCAGGACAGCCCAGAGCTGCTCCCTGCCCTGCTGGGGATGATGGCTCAGCAGAATAACCCAGAGCTGCTCTGTGCCCTGCTGGGGAGGATGGCTCAGCAGGACAGCCCACAGCTGCTCCCTGCCCTGCTGGGGAGGATGGCTCAGCAGAATAACCCAGAGCTGCTCCCTGCACTGTCCTGCAGGGTCCATGGATATATCACCCAGTGATGTGGGAAATGAGCTGGTCTTGCCAGTTGTGTTAAGGCACAGCAGTAAATCAACCAGTGGTAAAAGAAAGCAGGATTGACCCCCTCCTGGGTACTTGCAGGGCTGGAAGTGTAACACCAGTGTTAGTGGCTTTATTAGGGACATGTGCCTGCTTGGATTCCAGGCCAGTGGCTACACTGAGCAAACATTTGTGTGGATGGGAGGAGGGAACACATCTATTTTCCTGTGACTATACAAAGGATGACTAATTACACCAGCAACAGCTGCAGTGCACTTGAAACTACAGATCAGCTGATCCCTACCATGCTTCCCCAGCCAACTGGCAACACCTGAGCCCTGCCAGGTAAAATCCAGGCTCTGTGCTTTGTCCAAGTCATTAGAGCTCCACTTGGAGAGAAGTGAGCAAGGAACAAGCTTTGCTTTACTTCTTAACGTTGCTCAAAAAGAAAAAAAAATACCTGGAATAAATATTTCAGTCCAAAGCAATATTTACTTGGGTGCTTAAAACTTTGTAAAATGCCCTGAAGGTCACAAGACATTCATCCTGCTGTGTATTTCTCTTTAAGAAGGTGCTTGTAAGTACTACTGGAACACATGTGTGATGAGGGGTTGCCATGGCAAACAGGTTTTGGCACTATTTAAGAGGGAGTTTTATTGCACAGCAGAATAAATAAGCATGTTAAAGCCACATACAGTAACTTGTTGGCACATACATTAATGCTCCCAAGGGCTGCAATAACTTAAGCACCCTCCCTTTAAACATTTTTCAGTGTTTTTTCTTTTTTATTGACTACATGCATTTAGTATTAGGGCTAGGAATGTCCCATTTCCACCCTCTTTTGAAGTGAGTAATTGAGGCAAAAAAAGAGGACCGTCTAATAAATCATAAAGGGGCATTGTGCACAGACAAGAGGGGCAATTTTCCCATTCCTAGCATACATGAGGATAAGCCAGTGTGAGACCTGTCTGTGTGCTAAATCCTGACTTGCTCCCTCTAGACATAGGAGTAGATTGGCGTGTTTATATTTCTGATGGAGCCTGAATAATCAGGAATAGTTTCACACTGTTTTCTGCAGTTTCTGTCTTGCTCTGTTGTGCCAGCCCAGTCTTCTCCCACATCACAGCAGCAAACTCATTACTTTGGCTTTACTCGTTTTATGAACCACCTGCTCTGTTCCCAGTTTGGCTCCCAGTTCACACCAGTGAGGAAGGCTCATTCCTCCCAGTGTTGAGGAAGTGCTGCAGGGAGGCAAGAGGCAAATCTGTGCCTGTGAGAGGGCTCAGGTTTGTGGTGCTCTTAAAGGTGAACATAAATTACATTTATAATGAAAGCTCTGCTTTAAGAAGAGTTATTAGTGTATTAGTCCGGGCTTTATTAGCTCGGAGGGCTGACAGCCATGTGGGAGGTGTGACACTGGCTCCCTCTTCTGTGGGAACCAGAAACTTTTCTGGGTTGCAGAACTTGGAAGCCGCCAAAAGCAGATGAAGCCCCCGAAACCTCCCCCATCCCTCCCACCTCGGGACGTTGCTATAATTCACATTATTGTAGATGTGCTCAGGTAACGCCCAGCTGTGAGGCGGGGCACGGCTGCCTCCTCCCCTGGGGAGGGAAGGGTGGCCCGGGCACCCATCAGGAGCTGCTGGGAGCTGCGCCCTGTTTAAAACTGGGAGCTTGGCGAGTGTGGCGGACCCAATTCTCCTTAGTTTATTGGAGAAGAGGGACAGAAATTACATCTCACCCTAAAAGGAGAGTGCAGGCAGTGCTGACTCCCATTATAGTCAGAGGAAAATCTGGTTACATATTCCCTATAGTTTTAGGATGACAGCTGTAACATATTTTACTCTTAGAGCCCTTTTTGCCTCCTGCTTCATCACCAAGATTACTAGACACCCTTCAGTAAGGCTTGGACTGATCATCAGAGCTACTTGTTTCTCAGGGCCAGGCTGGATGAACAACCTGGTGTAGTGAAAGATGTGCCTGCACATGGCAGGGGTTGCAACCAGGTGATCTTCCAGGTCCCTTCCAACACAAACCATTCTGTGATTGTCCTCTATGATTCTAAACTTTCCTGTATACTCGGCAATTGCAGAAGCATGCTCGAGCCTCAAGAAACAGGGGAGAAAAAAGAGAGTTCATTATTTTATGAAAGGTACACATTTGTAATATTGCATACTGATGGGTTCATTATGAATTACAATTTGTTGAACAGGCGGATTCCTGAGGGAGGAACAGTGCACGACGAAAAAAGAAAGGTAAAAGGAGGGAGGTGATTTTTATCCTGTAAAGGTGTCTCCTGGGCGTACCCAGAGTGGAAGATATACCATTTCCTTCTAGCTGTTTGGATTTGTTTGCAATTAAAGTCTAGTGGAGCTGTCAGGGGCTGTTGACAAATATATTATAACCAACTTAAGTTAAGCGAGTTACTTAAAATTAATCCATCCCTGCACAACACTCCTGTTTCACTTCACAAGAATGTGCCAGGAGGAAGGAGTACAATCCTGACCACGTTGGGAGAACCTCCTCAAGGTGGAAATTTGCAAATAGGGCTACTGTAGTATGTAATGAGAAGCTGCAGGGCTTTCAATTATCCCACATAGTCTGTCTCTTTGCAACTTGACTGACAGCTAATTATGCTGGTGCCATTTTTTTGGCAGTGGAATTTAATCTCCCAGATGGAAAGCAAATCAATCTGCCCATTGCTGCAGCTGAGGCATACTTTGACTCAACTTTAATTTATTCTCCTAAGCCTAAGAAGGTTAGTCATTTCAAGGTACAAAAATATCAAATTTCTTCCGTTAACCAGGCTGGTGAAAAGGTGGGGAAGAGTTGGGATTTTATGGGCTGTGCTGTGAAACATCGTTGCTCCTTCCTTTGTATTAGGAAACAGCAGTATCATCTCCCCTTGATTCCTGGTTGTGGAATCTAACAAGGAAGAAGCATTTATGAGCAGGTTGCTAGTGATAATGGTTAAACATGAATTGTGGAGGCATTAAGTGGGATTCTATAGAGGAGCAAACTAAATCTCTGAAGAACTTGACACAAAAAGGGATCGGTGGCAATTTTCAAGCGCTTTAGCCAGTGTGCAATAGCCTGGCTCCCTCTGGGTTTCATGCCAGGGATATAAATACAATCCTCCTACTTACCTGCACTCTTCAGGCCTATCAATTATGCTGCTCCTTCTGAGTTGCAGTTACAACTTGAGGTATTACCATCCTCTGTAAAAGCAGCACAGGGCAGAGTGTGTGACTGGTTAGCACTGGCTACAGACCTCATCTTCGACTACCAGCACCTGCAGCTCCTGTCAGTGCTGTTTCTCAGGCTAGAAACCCAATTTTAGCTGGGATCAAGGGGAAGGGAGCTCACAAAAACTTGGTGCTAATGAATGCTGGAAACCTGGAGCCTTATTTTTCTGTAAACTTTTGCCTCTCTGGTTGTTTCAGTCTGAGCATGGTTCTGATGTCTTGTCTGTGTGTTATTGTTTTCCCTTTTGGAGTGCTTTTTCTGAATTCTCTGGAGATGTTTAAGGCCAAGTTGGATTCAGCAACCTGGTCTAGTGCAAAGTGTCCCTGCCCAAGGCAGGGAGTTGGAAAGAGATGATCTGTAAGGTCCCTCTGACCCCAACCACCCTAAGACTCTGATTCTACTCTGGTTTTTGGATTTTATACTAACAGGAAGGTTCCTGATTCACATTCTTACTGAAAAAAAGCATTTCTAAAAATGCTTTGCTCACACCTAATGACTCCAGTTCCAGTCTTCCTCAAATTTTTACAAACTACAGTCACTTCAGTACCTCTTCTTTAGTACTTGCTGCTGAAGGATTACACTCTCCTGTCTAGCTATTAGCACCTATCTTTTTTTATTTCCATATTATCCTTATGATTATGTTAATACTGCTTCCAATGGACCCTTGAATTGCATTTCCCAATTGTGATAAAATCTTGTACATGGAAGCATTTTTCGTGACAAATTTCTGGAGATGTCCTGATGTTGTCCCATTGGTGCTTTTGTTTACCCTGCTGCACACTGCTTCTCCAATATTATAATTATGAGGGCCTGAGTAATTAATCTAAAATTATTATTTTTTAATCCATCACTCATTAAACAATTAGAATAATTATTTGTTCTCAACTATGCTGCAAGTTTAAACGCTGATGATAAAGTGTAGTGTCAGACCTGTAACCTCTGAGTCAAGCACGTGGAAGCAATGCAGTCCCACCTACTCTTTGCCTGGTTGCCTGCAAATAGGGAGCAGTGGGATCTCCAGGATGCAGCAGGGACCAGGACAGGCAAAGTCTCTGCCATGTGTCTGTCAGTGTCATCCTTGTTCAGCCACCTGACTTCTGATGTGAATTGAAAATGCTATTGGCCACAAAATGCTTTAACATTTTACTTTTTTAACTTGAAAGTATTGAAAAATCTACAGAATGTTTATTTTAACTGCTGTGTTCAGGTAAAAGACAGAATGAACTTACCAGTAAGAGAAGAAGCTGTAAAGGCACCTCACTGACATTTTTCCATGTGTGGTCTTCCCAAAGTGTGATTTTTTTTTTTATTTTTTTTTTTTTTTTGGCAAGTGAAGCTTGCTTTAGCTCCAGCGAGCAAAATGCCACAGAGATTCCCAAAGTAATATCCTGGCCCCAGTGCACAGGCTAGCAGGAATTTCTCCTCTTGTTTTCCTTGTTATGAATGTAACCTGATATGTTACTTTTTAGGTACTTGAATAGGTGCCATAATCTGCTCAGGCTGCCTGAGGTCAAGCTTGTTCTGGGATCTCTGGGTCTCCTGACAGCCTGCTGGATGTTGGGACCTTGGAGCAGCACTCCTTGGGCTGTGGGAGATGTGGGTGAACACAGATGGCTCTGGGCTGCTGGAGGAGGAAGCAGAGGATGCTCTGGTGTTTGTATGGAGAGAGAACATGGCAATGCCCCTCATGAGACCAGCTCCAACACTGCAAATGATTCTGGTTTTGCTTTTTCCTTACAAAAGCACCATAATCCCAGCAAATAAAATGGCACATCACAGGTGATCCCAATGAAGTCAGCCAAGCTTCTTATGAAGCCCACAGCTAAATAAGGAGCTGAGATGTGAGGCCAGAAGAAGCAAGTCCATGTGATTTGAATTGCAATTCAGTTTGCTTTAGGATTTTCTAGTTGAAAGACAAAAGTTGGCCCTCCCAGCCTGGTGCAGTGTGAGATCTGTTAAATGCCACTGGAGACTGTACTTTCAACCACCTAGAAAATAAATTGGATAAGCACTTCAGTTGAGACTAAAACCTTCAGTTTAAAACACTCTCACATTAGTGAGATTTTATACAGTTTAATAAATTCTACACTGCTATCAGATCAGGATTCTGTTATCTGTATGCTCAGTGTGATGTGCGCTCTCCTGTGTTAAAAATCCCCTTTTGTACTGAAAAAAATCAAGGCCCATTTCAGTCCAAGTTAGCTGCTCATGAGAGTTTTTTGACGTTTTTCAATTCTTTTAGTGACATCTAGTGAAACTTGGGGAAAGTGCAAGTTCAGCTGAACTCCAAGGAGCGATCCAACTGCAGTAGTAGATGCTTCACAATTAAATGCCCAAAGTACTGTACCTTATTTCATTTACTGTCCTTAAGCTGCTGTTTAGGAAATGCACAAAATGTATTTGGGCCATTAAAATTTTTAAAGTTTGAGCTCATATTCTGATGAAACACTTTATGCATTTGAAGCACAAAAATAATTTACTCTTTGTTCCTTTTAACGTTGGGTATTTATTTAGAATAACTTTTATTTTATATTTTAAATTTTGCCTTCTGTTATTGGTGCCATTGCTTCTCTACACTTGAAGGCTCCAAGTATTTCAACTTCTACAAAGAACACCCCGAACTTTCGCAGGAATTCAAGCTACACATTTTCAATATTTGGTATTCCTGAACTTACTGAAAAGTCAGATTTGGTCTGCTTGTTGCCCTGGGCTAATCCAGACTGGATGTGAAATATTCTTTCATCAGCAAATGAAGTTTTCAGAAGAGATGGAAAACGTCTGCCTCCTACCTAGCAATCAGCTAAGAACTTCAAAGGAAGAGCTGCCTCCCTCAGAGCAGCATCCATATGCAATAGCTTTTAACAGTGTAACTTCTTTTTCTCAAAGTACAAACCCAAGTGGCTTCCATAAAGTCTATGGTGGTATGGATTTCAGCTGTGCAAAGGACAGGGCCACCACTACAAACAGGGCTCATAAATATTTGGAAAAAATACAAAGTAGTTTCAAACAGGCCAGTATTAGATGACTGGAAAGAGTTCAAAAAATCTTAGGCCTTGCTTGATCTAAAAGACTTCAACCTCCCAAACTGAATAGGCAATTAGGGCAGATTCTGAACAGGAGGATCTGAAGCAACAACTGGGAAGGGTGAACACTCTGGAAAAATCCCAGCTGTGAGTGTCACTGAGCACACTCACATGCAGCCAGCACAGGGAAGATGCCCAGCATATCCAAAGAAGCTTCCAGGTCACTGATTCTGATCTGCTCTCATCCCTCTCAGAGCTAACTTCTGAGAACTTAAAAAATGAAGGCTTAAAGGAAAAAACAATCCAAGTACACCAAGAGCAACAGTTCAAACATTTTACTAAATCAATTCACACAGTTTCAAAATTGTAAATATAATTAAGGACAACAGGGTTTCTGTATTTTTTTTCTTCCAGAATCATTAAGACAATAAACAAACACAAATTAGGTTTATAGCATCTGTTCTTTTAAAAAATGAAAGGAACGCCACTTGATGTATTGATAAAGCACCACAACACAGTTACAAAATAGGGCTGGCCTGTTTCTTTCACAAGTAAAAGACTACATACTCCTAACAGCTTCCTGCTTCAATTCATACTTCATTAAAATAAAACTATAAAATCTTCTAGATTACACTAACTTCAGACAATGCCTGGTATAACAGTGCATTAACAGCAGTAATGCCAACTATCAGTGCCAACATAAAACAGTTTAGAGAGGAAAAACAAAACAAACAAAAAAATCCAAAACAAAACAACAAAGCCCCCACCTTTATTTCCCTAGATGAGCAAAATTTAAAATAAGGGATGCTCTGCCTCACAATGATTTAAGGATTTGGGGATGCTGATGGGTGGAAGAGGGGGCTGGTACTGTAGCTTTCTAGGCTTAGTTGGCATCTAGTTTGGCCATTTCCTGCACGTATATCCCTATACTCTCGCTGTCAAAGAGCACGAAGTACACCGTCTTGATTGAAGAGGACATTGTAGACACAAAATAGCTGGAGATGGCTTTCAGGATCAGCTGAGCAGCTGTTTGCTTTGGGAAGCCATTTCTAGAAGGAGAGAGAGAAAAAAAAAAGAAAATCAAGACTTGCTGAACCAACTTTTGATGGTTTAACCTCCAAGGGAAGGCTCCAGCTTTTCTACAACACCTCACAGCAAATAAAGCTGCAAAGCCAGCGTTTACAGTGTGAATTAGAAGCTGTTGATTTAGGCACTTAAGACATAAAATGCTCAAACAGAAGAAAAGCATTTCTAAAATATGAATACAGAATCTACACACACTGTTGGGCTGAACCTCCCAATACCTGATGTGTCAATTCTCATTTAACACGTAAGTAAAACAAGTGGCTGCTGTGTTCTGGAAAGCAATGTATTGGAGATGCAAAATTAAACCTGTCCTGAAAGCAAAGCAACTGTAAAGAAAAGTAAAAAGGGACAGAGAACTTGATATAAAATATGAAACATGAAAAGACCCAAGTGCAATATGATCTTACCACTACTAATGGTAACTAAGCACAGGATTTTACAGGACCTAATCTGACAACCTTTCTTACAAACTTCTTCACATTTTTATCTAGGAATCCTTGTCTGAAAGACTCATCTATTCTCAAAACGAGTCAAGCACAAGTAGAATGGTATGAACAAAGCTATGACCTGAACTTTATGATCTGAATTTTATAGATCCTGGCAAACTCCTGGAATTACACTTGGTAACGGCTTGAAATGTGGCCTGAACTTTGCTCCTGTGTTACTCCTGAAGTACTGCTACTCACCCAGACCTGGATTTTACCCTGCCAAATTCTGAGCCCTCCCCCAGCCTCAGTGACGTACACTCCACGTCAGTCTGAAGGTGATGGGACATGACCACTCTCTTAGGAGTAGCACCCAAAAGAGCCTGTTGAACATCACCTGGTTCCTTGGCGTGCACTTACAGATACCTGGTAGTTAATACCCCCTGTTAGAAAGTGTGTACTATTACTACTACAAATAATTTACAGATTACACAGATGGATGAGTTTCTCAGCATTTCCTGGGCAGTTCAAGGAAGCTGGGCTAAATCCACCTCTGGCAATAACAGGTGAACATTTCTCAGCACTTGCTCACTGAAGCACCACACATTTTACAACAGTAAAATGCTGTTGTAATCTCCTTATTTTGTGCTGCAACACACCAAATGTCAAGGGCAACTGCCTGTGTCATGGCCCACTTGCTGCACATCACCTTCTCAAAAAACATTCTCAGAGAGCAATTCTAAGTCAGTCCTGCCTGTAATGTGATGTTATATGTGCTGTCTTGAAGATAATGTTTGTGATATTTCAAAAATGATGGCATGAAATAGCTTACACTGTTTTTTCTTTTTTGAAAATGCCTGATTTTTACTTCTACTGAAGAAGGAAAAAAAAAAAAGGGAAAAACATTGTGAGCAAAGCTTGTACTACTCCAAAGCCAAATGAACTGGTCAGGGATAATCAACTGAGAGCAGTTTTGACACAGAGTAGCTTCCACACGTGGGCACTTGCAGGTTATGAGTGCTACATCCTGGCATACAGTGAAGAGATCTCCTTTGCTCCTGAGCTGTCATGCAGGGCAGCACCAAACCAGGGACATACACTGTTTCTGAACTGTTCTCAGGGGCCTCTGAAGTCACACAACTTCCAAGTGTGGTCACACCAGGGCACATGAAAGAGTGGCCTGGTGAAAGGAAGGCACAGTGCCAGGCAAGCTGATAACAATCCATTGCTCAGGACACCTCTCCCAAAAGAAACAAGAGAGAGCAGCAAAATCAGCAGAAAGGTGCTGGCCTGATGGCCATGTGTGGGCTGCAAGAAACAGAAGCCTGATGCATTGATCTATGGGTCTGAGTTAAATTCTTGTGAAAAGGCAGTTTGGGACTTTAGCCAAACCAGTGTCAATTCAGATCAAAGTCAGAGCCTCAGAATGAAATCCCTTCTCAGAGGATGAGTTCATGTTCAATCCCTAACTCTCCTTTCCCTTTTCTCCTGCTGGCCCTACCAGACTGAACTCCAGGCTACCTCTGAACAGAACCCAAGTTGTGCTTTCCATAAGTTGGCTGTAGCTGAGCATCTGGCCCAATGAATGCTACAAGTATGCTATTTTATTTCCCCTCGTGATTTATTTGAACTGCCCTCATGTAATCCCATTCCTCAACTATAAAAGAGAATGAAACTGTTTATGTGGGTTTATTGGGTGATGTCTGCTTGACAGATGCCTGTACTAGAACAGCTGCATACATGTGGTGTCTTTGGCATTTGTTATCTTTTAAAGCTTTACTTTTTTCTTCTTTTAATGCTTTTGACTTCATAAAAACAAGTAGAGAGTATTGTCAGAATATATTATGTTCTCTCCAAAATTAACTTATGCTTGAGTATGTCTAATTAAGAGGAAAAAAAAAGGAAAAATGCATAACCTCATATATTACTCAAGGCCTTTTGATTCCTCTCCATCTTTTAAAAGCACCACTTCAACTGGCTCAAGTAACAATGACACGTATAGGCCAAGTGGAGGACTTGCCCCAGATCCTGCCTGTCAGTAACCAAATTTCAGAACAGAAAATGAATCCTGAGGATTGTTTAAGATTTCATCATCTTCCAGTACCAATCACCTACTTCATAACAAGGGCTGGGAATGGTTCTTTGCTGGGAGCTATCCAGAAAAGACAGGGCTGTGTGGAAGATACTTTACACGGTCCCACTTTTACATAACCAATTCCACAGACACACTGCACTCTTCACATTATTCCATGGAGGAATAGAATTTCTCCCAGAGAGTGATCAGAGCTTCTCTTTGTACTGACCAGCCGGTGACCCTGACAGCTAATCCAATAAGTTACTATGAACCCCCTGCTTTATTTCTCTACTGTTCTGCAAAGTTTGCTCAAGTTGTCTCCTAAAAATGACACCTATGCAAATTAACCTTAGCTGGAGATTTCTATGATGCAAGTTGCTTAAATTTAGCATCCTAATGAAACTTTTATTTCTTGTCATTCACCCAAAACCTCAAACACTGTTTTCTGCCTTAGCCCACAGAATATGCCAGACTTAATCTAGTGTTGCAACACAGCACAATGGGAAGAATATTCTTGCTGTACACCAGCCAATTTCTTTCATGGCAAACTCAAGAGGGTCAGTTGTTCAGGGTTAAGAGACAACTGTGTAATTCAGCTTAGATTTGGCCCTTGATCTTTCTACTGAGCCATCAATGAGGGACAGGTGTTCCCAACCTCCCTCTGCACCCCAAACCCAAGAGCTTCAGACTAAAGGTGCAGCCAGTCTGGACTGAGACTCTTAATAACATGATCCAACTTCCAAAGGCACTGAGCACACTGTACAGAGCCAGAGGACCTGAACTTTAGACTGAGGCTTTCCAAGACCTTGGCAAGGGTTTTTAAGGTCTTTTTTTTTTTTTTAATGAAATAGTCCCATGATGTAAACTCTATGGAATTCAGCTTATGGATTTTGGATGAAAGCTTGAAGTGACTCTGCAAATCCTGAGAATCAAGGCACTTTAGGTTTGCTGCTTAAACAAACACTAAGCCATGTCTTCTGGCTGTTTTAAGACAGGTAAGTTTCATTATGCACTAAAATCAGGCAAAAGTGACCCCTTTTCTTCATGTTCTTTTCTGCATCTCCAATTTATATTAATGAGTTGATTGTCTGAAAGAAGTCTTTTAACATTCTCTTCAAAGTTAATTTTATGATCTTTATCCCATTTGCATGCTCTAAGATTTGCAGGGAGATCTATGAGATCTTCCAACACTAAATTAGTACCCAGGAAAACACTGCAAGCTCCAAGCACTGCCTGGACAAACCTAGAAGAAACTCTTCTTTTAGGTAACTGATTCAAACAAGGAAGAAAAAAGCCAGCATTGTAGCAATATGTTTTGTACATGGGAAGGGACTGGAACACCAGATGGCACTTAGAGAACGTGACCTATTTGGCATCAGGTTTGCCTGACAACCTTACCTGCCACTGCCAATGGAAGGAAATGCGATTGATTTCAGCTTCTTTTCATCAGCCAGAGCCAGGCAGTTCTTCACTGTCTTCTCCAGCAGCTCCTCACATTTGTCTGAGCCCCAACCTGGGCTATTACAGTGGATCACAAATTTCGCAGGCAGTCCATGGCCAGCACTGACAACAGCTAGGAAGAATTGAAAATGAAACATAATTACCTTCCTCTCTTTAGGATTAAAGGAGTGCACATGTGATTAAAAGAGCAAACAATCAACAGACATTCCCTTAGCCCCTGAGAATGTTTTAGATTACAAATCACACAGCCTTAAAATATAACATGATTACAGAGACTTTGTGTTTTCCATTTCCAGCTGCATTTTGCTGTGATAATTTATAAATCATAGCTAGGATCGAGCTTATTTGAGAGAGAGCAAGAATTCGTGGCTGACATCAAAGGAAGCACATTTATACTTAGGATTGGGTAAGGAGAAGGGAAATATCTGTTAGAACCCAAACCCAGACAAGGGATGATCTTGCTTTGGCTGGGTTTACTGCAGAGATACAGTAAATACCAGGATGCTGGACAGGCACAAGGAGTTACAACTCCGGTGACCTTCAGCTCCTCTTGCTAAATGTACAGAGTGTTCAGCTGGCTTCTGATCATTCCCCAGCCCAAACTGGAGCAGTTCAGAGCTACTAGTGCTCTGCAAACCCCAAAGGAAGGATGGAAAAGAGGTGAATTAAGATGCTGGCTTAATTTCCAGCTTTGTCTCTGAATAACTATAATGAAGACATTTTGTGTGATTTCAAGACTTTGGGCCTGGCCTTATTTTAGCTTTTCTATGTATGGGTCATCCAAGATCACTTGAACAATGCTGGGCTTAGTTTCTCTCTTTCATCACATTCTTGACAGAGGGGTGTAGAGGATGCATTTACAGATTTGCAGTGTTTGATTCACATTGTTTGTGTAACAACAAGCCAGGCCTTGTACGTACAAAGAAATGAAAAAGAATTTTTACCATGCTAATCACATCTTATCACCACAATATTACCATGGACATGTGGAGACTAAGAAGATGCAGCAGACCCTGCCTACAAACTGCTGACAGGCAGGGATTCTCCAGATGAGAGGCCTCCTTCTCTGCAGGAGAACACGTTCTGGGTTCACCACTTCCCATCACAGAGCAACAACAGACTGTGCTCTGCCTGCCAGAAGCCAGGGTAGGAGGATCTCTGTCATTTCCGAACTCACTGGGCTGTGGTTGCAAATAAAAAGTTGTAACTTTGGTTTGTTAAAAAAAAATTGTTGGGGGGGAAGCAAGCCACCCTAATCACAAGCTGAGGGAAGAAAAACATCTATCTGAAATCTCACAAGAACATACAGTGATCCTTCACAGAGAGTCAGCCCCTAAAATACCCTACAAAAGTGTTGGTATAAAACGGTAACTTATGTCTTCACAAAACCATAATAAAAATACCAGCAATTTTTTTAAAAAATTAGAAAATCAGTCTATAAGCAGAGGTGGTTATAGAAATCCTCTATTCTATTCTGGAATGTTTATGAGGCATTTTGCTATTTAAGTATAGTAGAGGTAACTCTTGGCACATGATCACCACATATGGATACGATCTCATGGCTGCTGCAGGAAGGAGAAAATAGACTTTGTCATATGGATCCTGACCAGGGGTTAACCAGAACATTTTGAAGGACAATGGAAGCACAGGCATTTATGTTCTTATGACTTTGCAGAGTCCCAACATGTTGAATAGTCTCAGTGTTAGGCAATGTTAATTTGTCATAATGTGCAACTCAAACGTTGGCAGATTCTGAATACATCATAAATCCAAGTAAAATCTATTAAAAGCAGCTGACATATCTCTAGTCAGATGTGAAATGTGGATATCATCCTCACCCTGGAAGAATAAAATACTGTATTGATACACATGACCAACTTTAATATTTCTCAGGGAGTGTTTTCCAGGGTAGTCATTAATTAACTCATTAGGATTCTGATGAGGACAACTGTTCATTACCAAGAGCAGCTGTCCTTTACTTCAAATGCAAATGCACTGAAATGGGAAGTAAGAAAGATAAAGCCAATTATGGACTTATTCTGTGCTAGTCACATTCCAGGTAAGCATTCTGGTTATGGGTAAATTAAAGGGATGCCCAAAGAATTGAAAAATCTGAACCCTGGGTATATGTAGGATTGAAAGATGGATGTATTAGTTCTGCTCTAGAGTCCTCCAACCCCAATCCCTAACAGCCAGTTTATCCCAGTGCAGTGCAGAGCTGCCCTGGGATAAAGGCTGCCAAGCAACCCCCAGATCTGAGGGATGCACTAACAGCTGAGAAAAAGAAACTTTTCTTTTCAACTTGCCACCTATTTGGAGCAGTTTGGTCTGGGCTGGTAAGCAATCTTGTGCAGAAGTTAGTAAAAAGAAAAAAGTGGGTAATTGATTCTGCATATTTTTTCAGAACAAAAATTCCAAGAAACACTTATTAAAATTTTTAAAATGCAAGGGAGAAAACCCCAAAGTATTAAGCTCCAGAAGTAAACAGTTGTAATTTTTCCTGTCAGAGCTGAATTCTTACATCTCCCCTTCGGCTGTAGTTAGGATTCGTTTACAAAACTGTGCACACTGTATTTATTTTTATAGCATAAACACAGATGGCAGAATCAGCCTTCTATATGAACAACATGGATCAGCAATTTCACAGATGGTGTAAAATTATATATTGCCATTATCAAACTTTATTACTCACATAGTAGATTTTTCTCTGAGATTACATAAATTTTGATAACTAGGCATCAAAAAGTCATAAGCTTTTATAGTGATGATTTTGGCACTGATTAAACTAAGTACCCAAGCAGATGCTGAACTTTAGGCACATGCTTAAGTTCAGTGAAAGTCAGCGGCATTTCAGCAAAGCAGATGTTTAACAGAGTTGGACTCAAGAATAAGCATCTCATTAATTGCTTTTCTGAACTGTGCCCTTAATGATCAACACTGAGTGTGCATGCACATACCTGTGAACAGCCTGGCTCTACTGTAACACTACAGCACTGCCCATTTCCCAGGTAAAGCTTACTTAAGATGCAATGTGTGCAGTTTAACTGTGGAGAATACAAACACACAGCCCTTGGGAGCTGCCTGCAGACAGCAGAGCCCCAGCAGTGCTGCAGGGGAGCTGGGCTGTGTGAGCCAAGCCCCCCTCCCACAGGGCTCTGGGTGGGGGTCCCGAAGCGCGGCCTCACCTCCGGCTATGTCCAACGGCCCGTTCTTTTTGCGGAGCTCAATGACGGCTTCCACAAACTCCTTGCCACCTTTCTTTTCCAAAGTGCTCCCTGAACAGAGAATTGTTAGTTTACTCCTCTGATCTCAGCAGACACATGACTCATCATTCACTTTTGTTACATCACTCTAGAATTTTCTGCCCAAACATTTTTTGGGGACTGCAAAGTAAGATCTAAACCTTTTGGGACTTGAGAATTAGCTAGTCATTAAAAACAACAACAACAATAACAGAAAGAACAAAAAGACAACCCTAGCAACCCAAACACCTCACGCTGGTATCCCTTGCTAACATTCTCAGACTTGAATTTACTGTCAAAAAACATCTGACACGACATCCCTACCTCCTTCCTTCTCATGAGCATCTCTTAGTGTGAAATGTTCCAGAAGAATGTGCTAGCTCAACAGTGGTTGAAGGTTCGTAATTCCTTCCCCTAGGATTCATTTCCCCTCTTCTCTTACAAATTGTTTTAAAGAGCCATTTGCCACAATAAGAATTTGAAACTCACCTGATCTTGGTCCCTGACCCCAACAGGTGGCCCCAGGAATGAAACAGTCTCGTGAGTGCAGCGGGCTGCTTTACTTGGTAACTGCCCAGCTTGTTGAGCCACCTTTAACCAAGAGGAAGAGCCTCAGAAATAAGGAGAATCTCTAAGGAACACATTCCTCCAATGAACTTCTCTAACTACAACTAAGGAGCTGGAGAAAGTTATTCTGGGAGGAGAAGAGCTGTGCAGTGTGTCAGGGCAACCAAAAGGTATGCTGTTTACAAAGGCAGTCCATCACTAAATGGTTTAGATCTTATTTTGCAGCTCTAGTTTTAAATATTAATGAAAGAAAAAACAGCCCAAGAAAGCATTTTCCTAACTACATAAGCATCCCACATAATTTTGCACTGTGCATATTAATTATAAAGGTAGATAAATAAAAAGCAGTGATATCATAAAGGCTCTGATTTGAGATATTGCTTTGAAAACTGATTTCCAAAAGTTCAGAACTAGGATCTCTAAAGATCTAGACATTTATTTGGTGACACCCCTTACTTCCACTGATGAAGAAAGAAAAAAAATGCAATTTCTGATGGAAGTGCACATACTATATGCTCCAGGAAGCAGAGTCCCTCCTCCAAGATTCCAGTTACTAAATCAGGTTATATAGCTCTAGGAACTAAGAAGACTGCAAGATGCTTTTGTTTTGTTTTGCTAAATTTCTTCCAAACTGAAAAGTTGAAAACAATGCATTTGTTTTCCATTCAAAAACTGACTCTGTGACCCTGAGTCTATTTTGTTCATGGGAGTTGATTGCTTTTGGGGTACAAAAGCTGAGGACAATTACAAAAGCTATGCCTTTTCTTTGGCTTTTTCATAACCAGTTCACAACAGGGTTTGCCAAAAACTGGATTGCAAGGTCAGACTGTGTAGGTCAGAGTGTAATTTGCTGTTTGTGCTCATTTAAGCTTTTAAGTATAAATACTTCAGTCAAACTCCTAAGGATTTTCTGAACTTAAAGTTGCCTATCCCAGTACAACTGAGTAGGAGGATCACCTTACAAACCTCTCAGAAAAGACAGTAATGGCTTTGTTTGTAGCAGCAAGGTGTCTTAGGAGAGTGCTGGGAAAGGAGATCCAGAGCAGCACTGAGGTGCTTGGAAGCACTCTGCCCTTCCAAGGCAGTGAGTAAAGCACAACACCCTGTGCCCTTTGCTGAGCCATCCAGCAGATGTGGCTGACTCCAGGGTCTTATAAAATCTGACTGAGAAGGGTTGGAGAGGGAATGAAACAGCCTTCCATTCTAGTTGTATTTTTGTTGCATATATTTCCATATCATTCCTGTTTATATTTATATGTATGCCAGTTATATCCCCCATGAGTCCATGGACTCTGATCAGTCCTAAAACCCATGACATTCATAATCCTTAATTTCTCTTGTTTCAAGGGGAAACATAATTAAGCCTTGTGCAGAACCTAGGAACAGCAAAGTTCTATTAAGTAGGTCATTTCTTTGCCATTGCAAAGCCGTTGTACATTTAATGGAATTTAGCCTAGTTTGGTTTAATTCAATCCAGAAGGATCAGCTTTTTCCCTTCTACTGGGAATTAATTTATAATTAAAAGCAATGAACAACCATGTCAGTTTATTCCATTGAGCTCTCTTCTTGCAGATCTGGTACAAAGAAGAGAAAAAGTAATATTTGGTATGAATGAGTGAAATATTCTGCATTTACTCCTCAATTATGCTCTTCTTCTGATTAATAGTTAGGGTTTATATTGAAATCATATTTGACATCTATGTCGTAAATTAGCTTAATCTGGCAAAGGACAGACTGTATTAACCATTTTCCACTACACTAGCAAGTTTCTTGAGGAAAGTCTTGCTTCACAGCTTCAAGGTTAGTAGCTTATTTGCTCACAAGCATAAATATGTGTCACTCCCATGAGAACAAGATCATTATCTCATGCTTTCCAAGCAGGCATTGGTATCAGTGTTGAAAACAGCGTTAGCAGAAATTTAGGCTCTAAAATTCTCAGGATAAGCCCCCAGTACACTTAAATTGTTAGGGAAAAAACCAACAAAAAATTAAAAAAAATTTAGATGGGTAAAAGTTAATCATTGGAAGCTAAGCATTTGTGCACTTCTATTCTTTCTTACAGCAGTCAGAGGCAACAGGAACCTACACTAAGGAATGAGCAGTCCAACTTCAGGAGACAATTTTCTTTGCAGAGTAGCAAAGCATTTCTTTGTCACAGGGTAGGAGACAGGCACATTGGCTAAATGGGTCTGACAGACTTTGGAAGCATATTCTTCAGGTACAGGCTACTATGACACTCTGCATATTATTTAGCCAGCAAAGTCACAGTGCTTCTGCCCCAACAGGTCAACCAGAGCTATATTTCTCTGCTTGTTACTCAGAATGCAGCCCTTTCAGAAAAAACAGGTGGTGCAGGATGTGTGTCCCTCCAAGTCAGTACTGAAAACAAGGCCTCAGGCACGGGGGGAGCCCATTCTCACAGCGATGGTGAGGTCAAGATGAGATGCAGAACAGAGGCTGGGATCAGCTGACTTGTTCTTAAGCACTGCCAGCAACTTCTACATTTGGCCCAAGTTCTGATTTGCCTTCTGAAATTACCAAGGCAGTTCAATCAAAATACTCCTATCCTTTTATAAAATTCTTCAATATTCTGTATATCAGAGTGGTAAGATAACGGCTAGGAGAAGAGTTACTCAAGGGACAGTTAAGATGGCTGGATAAAGAGGTCTGTCCTGTTTTTTGTCATGCCTCCTCTCATCCTTGTAGCCCAGGTGACTGATGTGTGTGCAGCCCTAGCCTGGGCTTGTGGGTGTGAGGACCGTGAAGCAGGGCTAAGGAAGTTCATCGGTCCATAAGGATAATCTTAAGAGTTTGGAAAATACAAACAGGTTAGATCCAGCCAGTGAGTCCAGATATGAACATCTGAAACTTGGCAAGGAGAGGGTGCACTGGAACTGGTTAAAATCTAAAGATCAAGACTCAAACCACATTCAGGCACTTGTCAAACCAACAATGTTGTAAGTCATTTACTTGGTCACGTGCCTGCATTTAACACACTGTTCCTGCACTTCAATTTTGGTGGTGCACTCCATGGTTACTTCTGAAAGGCTGATTTGGCAACAAAAACCAAAAATGCCCACTAGGTTTGCAATAGTTCATTTGTTGTTACGATCAGTGGGGACTGCTGGAAGTGAGAAATGAATGCAGATCTGCATAGCTACAACAAGCTGGTGGCTGCTGACCATGCACACACATACGAACTCCGCAGCACTGAACTTGCCATTACCTACTTCACCACCGGTGTAGAAGTCAGAGTTTGTCGGGTGAACGACAGCATCACTGTCGATCGTGGCAATGTCAGCCTGTACAACTTGCAACTACAACAGGTAAACAGATGTATATCAACCACGTTGGACAGAGACCCAGCACAGGCTCTACATTTACACATGTACCAACGTCCATATTTTCCTACCTTTACATCTCCAAACCTTGCGCCAAAGGAGTATGCTGAGTTGTGTGTGCAGGTGTGTGTAGAGAAAGGGGTGTAGGGAGCAGGAGGAGGAATATTGAGTATGACATGATCAAATAAATGTTAAAATGACAAGTCAGAGCAATCACATGAGATAATTTCCAAAGTTTTAAAATCAGCTAATGCCCCATTTCACTTTGCAGAAACCTTGAACAACCAGTTCCCCACAGAGCATGACATTAAAATACGGAATCTGTTTAAAAAAGAGAAATTCAGGATCATCAAGACAAACAAAATAATTAGTTTCTCCATTTTGTCAGCACTAATAAGCTGACAGCCACTGATTTTCATATGTAATGCCATTCATCATTTTGTTTCTAAAAATGCCAGTTTCCTTCACATGTAGGAAATTATGTATTTGCAGCCAGGATTGTACAGAATTTGCTTTAAAAAATACAAATATTGTTTGTATGTTTAAAAGTAAGGCATGTCTTTTAATTATGTGCTGGAATGGCTAACTTGCAGAAATAGATGTATTTCTAAGAAATGCTGATATAAAAATTAGCCTTCTTAGATCTTTTTTCTTGTGAAGTTACTTCTCTACATTCCCATAGGAAATGCAGCAGTATTAGAATTATGGGTTGTATTCCATTAAGGAAGTTTCCAAAAAAGACAGCAGCAGGTCTACTCAAATAAGAAGGGAACGCAGTACATAATGCATGAAAGGCAATTTTTGTTTTCTTGAAGAATAAACTTCTATTACAGAATGATTTTTTTATTTCTTATCAATCTGAAACAAGAGAAAGGCTTCAAAAGTGATTCTCCACCCATGACAGTTCACTGTATAATATCAGTATTTGTTTCCAGCTGAATGTAAAAGTGACAGTGAAGAACTGAAATATAATGGAAACAAATTATTGACTGAATTAAACATCAAATCAAGGTATGGAAGATTTGGGACAGCTAAATGTGCAATAAGCCCTTTCAAAACTTTTTAAACCTACTCTAAGTATTGAAATAAAACCCCTGAGATTGCAGGTAGAATGGAGAAACTGCTTATTTTGAGAAAAACCTGACAAAAAAGTATTTTAGTCCTCAAAGTATCCAAATAAGAAACCCCCCAAAATAGCTAACAGTCACATATGATCATTATGGAAAAGAATTTAAACTTTTTGAACTGAAATCAGCTAGAAGACTAGCAATAGCTGCAAGTGTTCAGAATTGGTCAAAAAGTGTTTTGAATGTAGTTTTTCAACAAAGCAGGACCTGCAAGATTTGAATTTCTGCCCTGATTAAAGGTATGAAGCCCTAGAGAGTAAATTCTGGGTTCCATAATTTCCATGTGACCGTTAGTTGTGTCAACCCATGCCCCATTTACCTAGGTCATCTTTAAGGTCAATGTCAGCATTGGTAGGATTGATAATGGCCTCCACCTCGAAGCCGGCTAAATTACTGATTTCACTGTGAATAAGGTTCAGCTGAAAAGAAAAGCATGAGGTGGGAAATAACAGGACAGCTGGGAAATCACAGAGAAGCTGCAGAAAAGTGAGCTTTGCAACACAGATGGAGATAGCATCACTGCAAACAAATATGCAAAATAAAAGGCAGGTCATAAAGGGATATTAGCCCAAAAAAATTCAAACACAAGACTCAAACATTGTTCATACTGGGAGAACATGAGTGTACCAACTAGTAAGCTCTATTTTGGTTTTACACTGGTAACTATTTGGGATTCTTATTATTATCCAGTATCTAAAGAGGGCTTACAAGAAATCTGGATAGGGACTTTTCATGAGGGCATGGAGTGACAGGACAAAGGGAATGGCCTTAAACTAAGGAGGGGAGGTTAAGATTAGGTATTGGGAAGAAATTCTTTCCTTTGAGGGTGGTGATGCCCTGGCACAGGTTGCCCAGAGAAGCTGAGGCTGCTCCATCCCTGGAAGTGCTCAAGGCCAGGTTGGATGGGGCCTGGAGCAACCTGGTCTGGTGGAAGGTGTCCCTTCCCTGCCCATCTCAGGGGGCTGGATTGAGATGAGCTTTAAGGTCCCTTCCAAACTATCCTGTGATTCTAATTTTGCCATTAAATGATGGTATTTGTTTCTTCCCCAAGTACAGAGATGAAGGACACCCTAAGCATCCCTTATGCATCAGTTACAGGGATGTGCTGGGACTATTCTGCACTGATCAAAGCTGCTGCTGCTCCTTCTTTAAGCCAGCAAACATGAGCCTATCTCTGAGAAAGCAGACACTTATCTCCAGCAATTCCTCCATCCTAACAAGGGGATGTGGTTTTTTTCTTTCCTTATCAGTGGTCACCATGTTCTGTATTACAGCACTTGAGTCCTCATTAGTTCTGCAGCCTTTGGGAATGTCTGGTGAGGTACTGTAAGCAGGCACATGACATTATGTGCTTATTGCTTCTAGTTTTTGTTTGCTTTACTTCCTTTTGTGCCTTTTAAACCCACCCATTAATGCTCATTTACTCCTCTAAGTACCCCCATATATTTCAAGCATGTCTTCCAATTTCTTGTTATAAATCAGGAGGATTTCTCCTGAAATCACAGGAAGATTTCTCCTCTCTCCTGAGGCACACAGGAAACTGCAGGAGGCAGCACAGTGATCTGGAGACTGAACTAACATCTGCACCATGTGTTCTTAAGAGACAGTTTGGGGGTCTCCTCATAGGATGTGACCCACAACACAAAACCAACTGGACAATTTGATGCAACCTACTGGGAATGCTAATCTTGGCAAAGCTCAAAACTGCAGCTATGGGAAGTTTCTAACCAGGGTTTGAGCAGGTTTGACACTGCTTCACAGCTTCTGTTGGAAGTCTGATTTCACAGGAACCTACTGACAAACTTTAAATACTTTAAAAGTGCAACAGATTTTCCAGATTTTTCATTTGAGGAAGTACATTAGCTACAGCATAACCAACACCTGAGTTTACAATATGTATTTTAGATTATTTTTCAGGTAGCTGTTTGGGTGATATGGAAAGCAACCATGAAGGAGAAAGCTCTCATTCATTTATGCAATTCCTGCCACCAGCTGCAGTTAGGCCAGGCTTTCCTTTTAATCCAAAAGCCCTCAGCCATCTTCAGGCATGGCACTTTATATCATCCATATCAGAATTTTATCTCTTGTTTGTTGTAGCCCACATTCTTAAAGGCAACACTTCAAATAATTTCTTTGTGCATGTTAATTTATTAACAGGGAATATGAGCCAGTCCATGAAACCCATACAAGTGAATGGGACATTTAAGGAGGCCACCATCCCTATATTTAAATTTTCGGAAGAAAATATTTCCATTTCATTCATTTGATTCTATGAATTGACCTTCTTTCTCTTTTTAAAAGTCTGCAATTTCATATAATTTGCATATGTTGCTTAAGTAAACTATGTTACCTCAAACTAGGGTGATTTTGACTAAAAATGAGTGTAATTCAGCCCTGTTTTAAGTACAAGTCTGTTTGGGAATTTGTAATAAAATCTAAGAAAGCTTCCTTTCCAAATAGCTTGGAATCCTTTAATACTTCACACGTGGTGAGTTATTCATACTGGAGTTTGAGTCTTGAGTTTGACTACAAGCAACTGCTGTTTAAAAAACCAGTCAAATCAAATCAAACCAAAATGTTAAAAAACTTAATGAATTTTAAAATTAAAAAAAAAAAAAAAACAACAGCAAAACACATGCACACACCATGACTGTTTTGTGGAGATTATAGTATGTTCCTAAACATATTTTGCTCATTCTGTCATTTTTTTGATTCCTAATTCTGTGCTCTACAAGTTTTTGCCCCAGATCTATCAGCTCCAGACTGTTTTTGTTTTGCACCTTAAATCTATCCCTGAGCCTACTCATATTTACATAACAGCCAGCTGGTAATTAAAGTTTCAATTTAGCAACAACAAGAAAATGCTTAAAAAGCTGCCCAAGACTGATAGCACGTGTTGGCAGCTATGTATTAGTTTACTAAATTCTGCATTTACTGCTCGATGTATGTTAGCTATCAATGGTAGCTATTCAACTGCCAAAAACAAAGAAAAAATTAATCAGAATTTTTCCTGTGGAATTAAATCCTCCAATGAATAATTGCTCAATTTCACTACCCAATAGTATGAAGCATGTATTAGGCAGAAGTGATCCCCTGAAGGGCCACTTTAAAATAATAAATTGATACAACTTGCATATACATGTGCAACAAAGAACGGACATAACTTGAGGTAACATTTCAATTAAATGTTAGTTAGATAAAATGCAGATGGCACTTAGCACATCCATGAATATTTCTAAGCCAAGCCTGGCATTTCTAATTTCAGACAAAATTACCTTAAAAGTCTTGAAGCTTTTTCTGGTATGAATTTCATACTGATAACTGAAGATGCTTAGTGCAGACCAAAAGCTGAGGTCTCTTGGAAAGTCCAAACCTTAGAGCTTAGGCTTCAGATCCTGTAACCCTGCCTCTACTTTGTAATACTCTCAGGAAAAACAAACTAGTTAATGTGCACAATGCCACATTTCCACTAGGATGTTACTTGTGGATGTGCAATCATTTACATATTAACTAGATTTTAATAATTAATGTGGCACTAATAACCTTCTACAAGTATAACTGAAGGATTCTTTGCCATTTCATGACCTCTAAGACTTTCCAGCTGAATGTCAGCAGTTACCTAAAGATTTAATGCAATAACTGTAATTTTAAAAACTGAACAATACCCAGGTTTGCAACATTCTCATTTGTGGTTTTTGCATCAAATTAAATTTAGGGTTATTAGAAGGATGAAGAGATGCTCTTGCAAATAAGTTCCTTCCCTTTCCTTCCATAAACATGGAGCCCATAAAAATATTTTTTCCATTAAACACTTATGAATGGTGTGATAGCAAAACCAATACTGTTTTCTTCCTTCTCTGCATTTAGCAAAGGATTTTCTGATCTGGCAGATAACGGTTTTGCAAACCAAACAGATGTGCTGGAAAAGTGTTCAAGAATGTCACAGAAGGTTTAAAAGATCCCGATTGATTGATCTCAGCAGCAATTCTTCAAATGCCTTCTCTAACCCTCAGAACATGATCTGTTTGATTTGGAGTGTTCCCTCACAGGAGAGAAACAGGTTTTTCATTTTTTAAAAAATTTCTCTTTTCATTATGTGTTACAACAAAATGTTAATACCTGGACCCTTCTCATGTGCAGCGCTAAGTGACAAGGACCCAGTGCAGGGTTGGATGTGTCACATCAGTAATTTTCTCAGGGGGCTGGACTCAAGTGAATGAGAAAGCCAGAAAGTCCATTCCCCAGTATTAGGACTCACTGGGAAGTTGTACAACAGACACTGGCTTTGCCCACCACAGCTTAAAGCAGTCCTGGAGTTCATGATTTTCTTCCTCTGAGCCCAACAGCAAAGCCCCACTGATTTGCTGGGTCAGTCTTGCTGGAACACAACTCTAGGTCTTATTACAGGTTTCCTATGGTAACTAAAATGAGCTCAAAATCAGCTCCAGAAGTCTGAAGTGACTTGCTTTCTTGAAACAGTAATGTAGACTATAAATTTTGGGTTCTAATTTAGTCATCAAAATGTTTTTGAAAAACTACCCCCCTAATAGGAGTAAAATAAAATCCAACCCTACCAAACCAGCCACCTAGCTGTAGCTGTAAAGTTAAATGTGGAAATTCAGAAGTATTGAAAAAAATGTTACTCTCATGCATGTTACTTGGCAAACAAACTGGAGGATAAATGGAGAACAACCTCAGTATGAAATAAAAATGAGTCAGAGGAGTTACATTCCACAATGGACAATGGCTCATCTTTTATGGCTTACAACACAATGATCTGATTATTGAATGATAGCAGAAAGATGCAGTTTTACTTAAGAAAATTTTGCATCACAAATTAAAGGCAGGTTTCAGGATAAAAGACCAAATTAATTTAATGACTCATCTCTTTAAATGGATCCTCTTTAAGCAGATATGTATTTGTATTAAACCAACCCACATCCCAAATCATATTCACAGGAAAAAAAAAGAATTGTTGATCTCTAGCTTTTCATAAAAGCATCATTCATTATTACACAACATTAACTTCTATAAATCACAAAGCAGAACACAGCATAAAACCATTACTATGATCAAATGTCTAAAATAGGTTTTGATAAAAACCTGTAAATCATTTACATGAGCAATGAAGTGGGCTGCCTGTTGGAAAAAATACATTTTATGCTTAGAATAATCTCTTTGGCAGATGCTTATCTGTAACAATTATGTTGTTTATGAAAGAGACAGATTACAAGCACACAGGCTTTCCTTCTAATTAAGTATTTAATTATGTAGTCACATGAAGACTTATGTACTTTTTAAAATGCTCTAGAAGTTGTTTCGGAGAATTTCTTTGATGAGGAAAACTGATATCTTACATCTCGATTGCTCAGTGGGGAAATGTCCATTGTACCTAGATGTTTTGTGGAAAAGGGGGTAGTAGGAGGGGGCTGTTCCCTAAGCAGCACAGAAAAATAGGTATTAATTTATAAAAATGCAGGATCATACCTTCTGGCCAAGAAACAGGCTTTTGGTGGACAGGACTGTGAAACCATCTGCAGGAGTTCCCTCTGTTGTACTGTCAGCACTGGCTGATTTGCTCACTTCTCCCTGCTTCTTCTTCCAGAAATATAGTTAATTAGTTAACTCAAGGCTCTGAGAAAAACAGTTTAATGACACTAAGATACATGACATGCACTAAATGCTTAGCAGGCAATAAAATGCCTGTACAAACAGTGGTGTTGGATTTTATCCTATAGTGCCTGATAACAGCTGAAGGGATCAATAGGAAAAACGACCTCAACGTCTGCAGAGCTACAGGCACCTCCTCTTGCCCACAGCAGTGCAGTTGAGATGACAGTTGTCTTAAATGTTGCAGGAAAACATATAAACAGCCCCAAACTTTTAACAGCTTTCTAATGGCTTGTGTGGACAAAGATTCCAGATCTCTGTGTGTGGGAAGACACTCATTGTAAGCTAGAAACTGACTTGTCCAAGAATAAATTTTATGTGTGAAGGAGGTGCTCCCAGATTTCAGACTTATTTTTAGAAATTCTCTTTTGTAATGTGGCTGTCCTTAGAAGCAGTATCAAGAGAATACATCTACTTTCTATCTGCCTGCTTGCAGGAAATGGGCTGAACAATTTTCTGTTTTATTTAACATCATCACCTACTTTCATCTCCACTGAAACTGCTGGAGGAGAGAGGAGTTCCCCATAACCACCATTTATTTTTTCAACTTTATTACTGCAGTGAAATAACAGGTTTCAGGAATTAATTGGTTTACAGAACAAAAAGGAGGATTAGAACATTTTGAAAAGGAAGTCAATTCACAAAGGCTGTGGTTATAAACTCAATTGGTGCCAATTTCACATTTTCAATAAAATTATTACTTACAATTTCATATAAATATTTGGTGCCTTAGCAATATCTGTGTTGAAACAAAAATAAAGGACACCTGGAACACTGAGCAAGCCACTGTTCCCCTACTGTCCCTTTTCAAAGTATATAAACTAAGTCTGAAGCCAAGCAACTAAAATGACTTTGATGCAAGGCTACATTGTGCTTTTAGAAGCTGTAACCATGCTTTACTTTACACAAGTGTTTTGAAAATTAAATTTTCATGGGTCTTATTTCAATTCCCTAGGAGTTTACTGTTAGCCAAATACCAATATAGTAAGCAGACAATACAGTTTATTGTGTGGAAGAAAAACAGAACCCCACAACAGACTTCCTGCTTTTGTAATCAAGCAGGGCAAAAAATTCCAGATTTGGGGGAATTATTAGTGCATGGTTATTGGAAGCACTGCATTTGAAATGTCAACTAATAAGTGTTCTGAGGGAGAAAACTAAATTCAACAGCTCAAAAAACCAAAAGAGTGAAACAATCAGAAGAGAGACCAAGTAAACAGAAACAGAATAAATAAAGAAGCTTTGCTTGACCCAGAGGGAACTTTCACATTCCTTGTCCATTTCATGTGAAATTCCTGTACTTTTCTTCCTACTTGCCAAATGTATTGCTTAACTGTAGTTGCTTTGCAAAAGAAAAAACATCCTTGGCCACACATGTACACATTGGAAAGATTTTCTACTCCTACAAACTGAAACCTGTAAGGCATGACCAGCACAGCCCCAGACTCTTTCCTCTTGTCTCCTGGCTCACTCTCTGCCCACCTCAGAATGTTTCTTACAAAGAACAGAGTATTTATGGCCCACCTGTGGGATGCACACCTGGGACACTCCTGAGGGTGTTCAGGCTCCAGGCACACCAGGGAGAGGGCAGAGCTCATCCTCCCCTGCTCACACTGTGGCTGAAATCACCATTGGTAACAACACATGCAACGGAGAGCTGCCCCAGCGTGAAGCTCCCTGCAGCTACTGCTGGCAAGCTTTGGGTTTAAAATAAACACATTACTCTACCTTGGATTTCCTTGCTCCCTTCTTGCCGCCTGTTTTCTTTGATACAGTTTTTTTCTGTGATGGAGACTTTGCCTTCTTTGCTGGAGGTGGAGTGATGATGGCTTCCAGTTTTCCTTTTGATCCCCGCTTCTTTGCCAACAGCTCTGGGTGAATATTGGGTAACACTCCACCACTGGCTATGGTGACCCCTTTCAATAGCTAATCAAAAATAAGAAAAAAAAGTTGTACATGACAAATTCCAGTATTTACTCACTGATAAATAGAAAATAGGATTTACTGCAAATTTTGTATACTGCCTTGAGTTGCTCCACCATTATCCTTGAAGAAGAGATGAGAAATGCATGAAATGGAGCTGACTCCATACTTGTTTTTAACTATAAAGGGGGCATGTGTTCCTCTTGCACACATGCTTGTCACTGTCAGTATCTCTAGGGCTCACCTGAGAACTGTTTCTCTGAATCCATGCCATGAAGGCTGTTACCCAATGAGGAAAAACAAGACAGCCCCAGGCACACACCTGAGGGCCCAGCAGGGCAGCCTGTGAGAGAAAAATGGGACCCCAAAGTCCAGGGTGTGAGACTACAGCAGGTGCCACACTGTGAAGAACCCAGTATATGTCCCAAGTGCTGCATTTTCCTGCAACTGTATTATTAAAAAGTTGTTTTTTTTTTTCCTTAGAAAAAGAAACTTCAAAATAGAGGGCAACATTTATACAAATCTCTATACCTGTCTTTCTTCAAAAAATATGCAGTTGAAGATCAATATTCAAGAGTGTGCAGTTTATTCAAGCCTTTAAAAGCAGAAGTGAAATACATCATGTTCTGTATTTAAAACCACTTTAACTCATTTTTATACATCTAACTGGGATTAATTCACTATTCAGGAGGATACAGACAGTGACATCAAAGTCCCCCAGGTACTCCCACCTTCTGATTTGAATTTACTGCTCCCCAATCTCAACTCAGTGAGGCTCCAAGCTTACAAAGGGATAATGAATGGAAAGTATTACCAAATTTCAGGCAAAACCAGAAGGAGGGTGGTTGGGGGAATATTATTTTTTCCTGCTCCATCATGATATACAGATTAGGAAAAAGTATCTTTTCAGAGGGGTTTTTACAGCGCCTCACACAAAGATACATTCATCACAGCCACTGCCTCTGGCTGACACCACAGCACTGTCATAATAATGCCAATTTTTTTTTTTTATGGCCAGGTTAAAGGCATCTTTAAGTCTGCCAAGGATATAGACTTGCAAGAGTTTAGAGCTCTTCTGTGGTCACAATAACAGACTTCAGTGAGTACAGGATAGGTCCCACTGAGTCCTCAGCTGTCTAAGGAGGAAACTAAAAACAAACACAAAACCAGCATCTGCAGGATTTTCTGTGTCCTTGAAGAATTTATGACAATACCCCAGTCCAACAGACGTGGTTGTAATAGCGTTAGCAAACATTTTCATCTCCATTGCATTTTTACACATTTTAGGAGTGCTGAAATACGTAATTAAGCTGAGTGCTGTAGATATTTGCACAGCCAGCATGCCAGTGAGTGTTTCCCAGTGTGCTGCTCAATAAGCAGAGCTCTTGAGTTACAAGTCAGCTATATGAAAAGACAATTTAAGAAGCCCTAAGGAAATCCTGGCCTTCACATGGCAGAGGTTTTTCTTACCTGATTTAATTCTTCATCGTTTGCTACAGCCAACAGGATGTGTCTAGGAGTGACTCGACCCTTCTTGTTGTCCCTTGCAGCATTTCCAGCCAATTCCAGAATTTCCGCTGGGGAAAAAGTAAGCTCCTTTAATTACAGCGTGGTCATTAAGAAAAGTCAATGTGTTATTTAGCATCCATGCAAAAAGGTATGGGAATTACATCATGTTACTCCTAACTGCTGTAGATACCTGCAACAGACATCTAACTCTAAAATTATAATTTTGTTTTATATGTCTAATCACTGAAGAACAAATGCACACTTAAGTCCCATGCTTTAAACCAGAATTTTTTTTTTATTCTTTTGAAGCAGGTTCTCCAGATTCCTCACTTTTCAGTGTTCTCAAGGCTACTGTGTGCTCATCCTTAGGACCCCTCTCCTGTCAGAGGACAGAGCACAGTAGACACACAAATTCTATAGGTCCTTTTCTCAAATCTGTCAAATGTGAGTTCTGGCTTGCATCACTTCTACTTTTTTGTTACTGGAAAAGACACTACTGTCAGTGACTCATTTTTAGCATTAGGGAACCATGTAAGCACACATCCAACTTAGGACACTAAAAATACAAATTCTGCTGCTACACTCATTTAAAGATTTTTTTTTTCTCTATTTGAGAAGAAGTTTTTAACCAGAAAAAGTAATTGATGAATCATGTTTGTTTGCTCCTCATAAATTATTCCTCAGAAGATATTTCCAGTGCTGATAAAATAATGTTTAACAGCTAGGCATTTAATGGCTTTTATTGAATTAGGAAAGATGAACTTGCTCCCTGTACAAGGATCTTTGAAGAGAAAGACTGGAGCATTACCTGCTAACTGATTTATCTGCAGCTCAACAAACCTTGGGCAAGGATGCAATTAATTACAAGAAAGTCTAGGGAATAATTTAAAAAATGACATAACATGTTTATCAGACTCAGTAATTATGTGCTACTGCTGTCTCCATTTCACCTAACCTTTCATCTCCCTCTCTACAATCTGTGTCTCACTATTGCACTTGGTGGATTTCCTTTTGCATATCTGGTAACATGTGGAGAAAAAGAGGGAAAACAAAAAGGGAAAATGTCTTTTTTTACATCTATTACACACTAATATTAAAATGTAATATTACAGTAATGTATGAGCTTGATTTCACATTTAAGAACTATACCATGAGAGCTCTCCCATAAGCTTGATTTAGAGGCAAAGAGAACTGAATTAAAGCATTAACCTGCAAACAAAAAAGACTAAAATCAAAGTTCATGTGACCACATGCCTTTACCACTAAATCTTCAGTAATACTATACAGCACAGACTACGACTTCTCATTAGACTGATTTTAACATGATTCACCAATTATTTTTCATCCTAAGTCCCATAACAAGTAAGCTATGATGCTTACTGGAAAACTTTCAGCTGCTTCTGGATATTCTACAATTGAATGTCATTGGGGATTTTGGTGTGTTTTCACCATTTTTGTGCTCTTCAAAGCACACAATTAACTGTATTACAGCATGAAGCACAATATTAAGTCTAAACCCCAAAGTAACTCAACATTTCATGCTGACAACAATTACTTTATTTTTAAAGCTGGATTAGCAGGGTAAGGTCAACCTGCCCATGCTTTCCACACCTCCAAAGAACTGAATTAAGTTGGCATAATCCCTTTCACATATTTCTGGCAAGGCCCAGCTCAGACACGTGAGGTTTTGCTGCCTGCAGCCCGTGGTGGCAAAGCCCTGCATCACCTCACAGCGGACATGGTGAAACCCTGGGTGCACCCCAGGCATCCCCACTGACCTCAGCAAGGCTCTGCCACCCAGTAACGCCACCACTGCTTCACACCAGGAATGCAACTGTTTGTACCTCAGACTTAATCCCAGCTGAAAAGCAAGGGAAGGCTTTGCTGCTTTTTGGTTTGCCTCTGCTCCCCCGCCTCTGCTGCTTTCCGGCACTGGCCCTGCTGAACAGTCAGGCCGTGTTACTCTCTGTGACTGATCAGCACAGCTATGCAGACAGGTCATTCTGGAACTAAAGGCTCTAAGAAAGTGTTATGCCTGTAAAGCACACAGGAATGTTTTATTTGTTCCTCATAAAACTAAAATGTCTGCCTCGTACAGTGGAGAACTGTTCTTGTAAGTGCTAAGCCCTCTTCCTTGGACAGGAAACTCATTTTGAAATTACAGTTTTCTAATGGTCCTTTAGGGAAGTTGAGGTACCCCACTTCCTCTTCAGGAAGAGAACGCTTTGCACTGGTGTTGAGGACCACAAAAGAGGAGCTGGGGGAGAGGGAGAGAGGAGGAGGCCATGGAGGGTGGAATTTCTCTTCTGGCCTTCTCAGTGCTCCAGCAACAATCAAGTATTGCTTGTACACGCAGAGAGACCCACAGCACTGAGACCTGCCAAACTCAGCTATGTACACAGGGCTGGTCAGAGGGGGACTCTCCTATCTAAAACCAGAGGATTAGGAGGTATTCAAACTGAAGCCAACATAGGCAACAGCTTTTTGATTTAGAACTGACAAGAGACAAACCTAATCCAAATCCAACAGATCAGAGCACTTAGCAATGCTGGAAATGAAGACTTTCTGGATGCAGACAGGATTCAGACTACTTGCCTGGATTTTTCTTGCAGAGAGCACTACTTTCACAACTGTCTAATGCTGCTTTAATTCTGGAGATTGAAATAGTGTTTTGCCCATTTTTAAAATCAATTTTAATTTAGAGAAAAATCTAGATCTCTCCGTAAGAGAGTTGATTCAAATTTTCAGAAGAGTAACTGTGGATTTACCTGGAAAAATGAGTAGGTGGGAAAAAGTATTTAAAATTGAGACTGGACTTGAACTCTTAGGTCAACCCATCACTTTGGAAGTGTCATTCTACCAGGTTCAAAGGTTTGAGTCACTGAGGAGTTCTGTTTCATTAAAAGCAATCTTCCCACAGTAGGAGAAAACACACATTTAAAAATCAACTCCAGCAACCAAGCAGGGTCAAGAGAGAAAGCTTTCCTTAGAATTGTTGAGGCAAAAGAAAGTGTTAAGAGCTTCCATGACATCAGGTTTCACTCAGCTTGTATTTATCCAGCCAGAAGACCAAAACAAAAATGTTTTACAAAAATGAGGCCTCACAAAAAGGATGGAAGTTGCATAATGTCTATTCCATTCGTTTCATATATTTACTCAAGGCATTTCCCCTCTAGAGAATAATTACATCACTACCACTCGGGCAGCAGGCAACTGCAAGACTCACTTTACAGAATTACAGAACATGAAGAGCTCTATTTTTTAAAAAATGAATAAAAATCCCAAGTTTTTCAATATTATATGGTTTGGAAGGTAACTTTCAACTACTATATACTTAAATCAGCTTATCATGAAGAGAAACTCCATCTGCACAAATGACATTTTCTGTGCTTTTGAAGAATTAAAAAAAATGCAAACCAACATGTACCACTTTAAGTACAGATATAAAACAAACCAGAAAAAGGTGTGAGAACTGTATAATTAGGAAAATAAAATTAACTAGGAATGCAATGCCAACAAGTGATATATTCATGTATGGACAACTGTTTAATAGCAAAAAAGGATGCCTCAGAAATCTGACTATACTGTGAGCGTATCAATTAGATTTAAAAGACAGTTATGATTAGTATTTTTCTTTTTAGTCACTATTAAAGTAGAAGTGTTGAGTGGGAAACCTTAAAAGTTAAGCAATTTCCTTTAAAATTTATTACCAAGGCAGTTTTCATTTAGATCACTTGAAAAACTTCTTGGTAATAGTTAGAACTGGGATTTGGGCAGTGAAAACTGGTCTAAGCCTGTTCTGAGCACTTGGACCAAAACTGCTTTTCTTCAGCAGAGGTTTTTGAAAGTTCAGTTAAATATTTTTAAAGGAGAAAACCAAACCGGTTGTGTATCTTCATATTTAAGCTTGAGATAAGGCCACAGGAAAAGCTGTTCTCAAGACACTTCCTACTCAAACACAACCAAAAAGTGTCAGAAGCCTCCACAGAAACCTCATCCTGGATGAAGCTTTCAGGATTCAGGACTCAGATTTCAGTTTTCCTCATCCTTTTCCTTCAGAGACCCTGGTCATCTCTTAGACACCCTCCTAACTTCCCAATTTCACTACTTGCATTTCCCTGTTTCACATGGGGTTGCTCTCTGCCCTGAGTATTATTACATTGGTATTTCACAACACTTGCAAATTCTGGAACAGAACACAACACATGGTTAAAATGAAAATAGTTACTATTAGGCCAAACAAAGCAGGCACAGTAGAAACTGCAGATCTGGATGCTACGAAAGCAAATGCATTCTCCCCCCACTCCTGGAGAGTGCTCCAGTTCATTTATCACTGGTTTTCAAACAAAATATTACTGGTCATTACTGACTAAAACTCCTCTCAAGCCTAAATAAAAAGCCTTTAGCTTATCATGCATTCCAGGCTGTAATCTTTCTCAATGTAAACAGTAAATTCAATTGGTCTGACTTCATCCCCAAAATGTTTTTTTTCTCTCTTTTTTTTTTTGCTTTACATCGCAAGCTAAATCATTGCTGTTGTATCGAATCTCTTTGTCCACCTTGTCTTCAGGGAGATGAAATCATATCTTTGAAAATTAAACTCTTAACAACTAACAGGTGATGTGCTGATACAAGGCCAATTTCTGAACACACAAATTCCAACAGAAACAAGTCAGGGGTTTCTAAAAGAATTGTGAAGCCACTCCTCAAAAGAAAATTGAAAACAATACCCAGAAATCAAAGAAAAATGAATGTTGATACAACTCCACTGAGAAAAATATGTATTTGCTACAGAGTCAACCAAATGACAAGGAGTCTGCTTATTGTACTTCAAACAAATCATCTTTCCCATCAGCATTTTATTGACTTGAGATTCATTTTACATGATTCCGGAAGGTTTTAACCCAATCAACCCCAATCAACCAAGGCTGTTAAGAGTTTCCTGCATTCTTCTCTCCGTGTATTCCACCCAATCCCCCTGGAATCTGCAGTTGCAAGAGTAAAGGTAGAATCACTTAACAACACTTTCCCTCTTACGCATTCCAATAAAACAGCCTTGGTTCAAAGTCGTGGAAACCTGATGCAGTGAAAATCAGTTCAAGAAACTTTACTGCTTTGAACAAGCCTTGGTGAAACCTTAACTCTCAGCAGGGCAATCGTTCTCTTAGGATGTGATAAAAACCCCAATCCTTTCAGCCTTTAGTGTCTGAGCTGTACCAAACCTAGGCCCCCTAAAGGAAAAACTGTTAACTTTGCCAATTTATAATAAGTTTTGCATTTCTGTGAGGCAGATGACAGACTGCTGTTTACATAAAACACAAATTCAGGCCACAAAAGCCACTTCTGATCTGACTTACACATCTCTTTGGCTTTTTTCTACACTTTTTAATACCATCAATTAATTTTTTGTAAGAGATCCAATGTTATTTAACTTCCTTTATTTATTTATTTATTTAGATTTTAAGTTCTTGTTTATTATTGATCCGTAAAATATATGAGAGCTCAATTTTCAGGGAAACCTGAATTTCAACTCAGATGTTATTTATAACAATGGCCACACCCTCAGTACTAATTTAAAGAGATAGCCTAGCTCATCTCCACAAGAATCCTGATCTAACTCAAATCAGCCTTTATTCTTTTTCAGTGGAGCTTCCTCTACCTGGCAGTGCACTTTGCTGTTCCTTGTAACAGCTTACATATGTTTTAGAAATGCACCCAAACATGATTAAAGTAACTGCTGCCAGACGTTACCTGATCAAGTGCAGCATGTGGCACTTGGGGACATGGTTTAGTGCTGGACTTGGCAGCGCCAGGTTAACAGTTGGACTTGATGATCTTGGAGGGCTTTTCCAATTTAAATGATTCCATGTATGCTTTGGTCTGGCTGTTAAAGAATACAGGAGACTACTCACATCCTGAGACTGGGTCCTGGCTTAGTCTTTAAAGCTGCATTTCTAAATACTTAAGACATCAAGAGGACTTGCTGTAACTTCCTTGGAGCAAAGCCCACATCCAGCCTGACCTCTGGTCCTCAGCCAGTGCCCAAGTGCAGGTGGGCTGGAGCATTAAAGGAGCCAAGCAAATTTTCCAGAACATTCCCTCTGATTTCAGCCATGTGCAGGTGAGTGGTTCCCCAAGTTAGAAATGCTGTCTTTTTGTTGAGTTCCCCAACAGATTTTACTCCTATGGATGTGTCTAATGGTTTTCTGAACCCATTCAGAAAGGTTTAGCACATTTTTAGCATCCACAACAGCATGCACTAACAAAGCCTGTTATACCACAGACAGTTTTGCAATTTGGGAGAAAAGTACCTCCTGTATGGTTTAGAAATACTGTATTTCACTGTATATCCCCTACATTTATTTTTCCCCAATGAAGTTTATACTGAGGATGGAGCATTTCATCTGACAGCACCAAAGAATCCACATGGAATTTCATTTCTAAAGATAGTTCAGGGAAAGATATACTTTGGAAAAATAGAAGACCAAAGACAGAACATTAGCTGAACTCAGGTATTCTAAATAATACTCATGGAAAAAAGGTGAAAAAAATCATGTTTACAATACTTGATACAAAACCTTCTAAAACTTGAGAATATCTGAGGAAAGAAACTGCTTGGTAAATACACTGTAGAGTCAGAGTGTCTTCCTGCTTCTACCCAGTTATCCTACAACTGTCATTCCAAGAATAAAGGGCCAAAGAAGAAAAGACTTCAGCTTTATAGATTCTTTTATTCTTCTTCTCAACAAGGAATTCCATGTAAGACAAAAGTATGGGTACAAAAAAAACTGTGTAACAAAATCAGCCATTTTTGTTTTACACTTTTCTTACTCACCATTCTTCCAAAGGCTGACACCAGTATTAAATGAGCAGTAATATAAAGACAAAGTCATTACTCTGTTGTAACTGAGCCAAATAAACAGATGAAATTACTTATTAGAATAAGAAGTATTTCATGCTAGTTGAAATATAACTGAAATATAGCAAAAAAATTAACCTTTACAACGGAGGAAATGTTCACTGACCATGCCATAAAAACTAAACCAGCCCCATCCAGCATTTTGTACATTCCTGCAATACAACATGTCACATATTTCAGTGTTGCATATTTACCCCTTTGAACTAAGCTGACATAGCAGTATGCACTGTTAGAGCTTTTATTACAAGAAAACATACTTGTTGGTTCTCACAGTTTTTCATCAGACCTGACCTTTGCAGCTTGGAGAATATATCAGGACTGTAATCAGGTCAGAAATTTTGTACTGAGTGAGCTTTTGTAACTCAGAGATCCACGGAAGTTTACGGGACTACACAATAAGACAGACACGTACGGAAGTGCTTCCAGGGCTGGAGCCAAGGAAGGCCTTATAAGTGAAAGAAAACTCCTCATTTATATACATTCAAAAGGCACTGATTCATGCATTTATAATTCAGAATGTTGGTCATTCAGTTGACAACAGTGCAAAGTTTTATATCTGAAGTTGCACTTCTTACAAGTAAAGCAATTTTAAATTGTGATAATGACAGCTCACTTGAGAGCATGACATGAGTCTTATGTAGAAGGAATGTTGCAAAGGAGTGTTCCTATGCTGATACAGCCAAAAGGTCTCTGCTTGTGAGGTTACTGCCATGAACAACCCTGCTGTATTTCAGGAGCAGTATGAATCCATACTGAAAGCACACTGCATACAAAGAGGCATTTTCATGCTTGCTCAGGGAAGGCACAGGTCCTATGAGCCCCTCATTTTCTTCTGGCATCTTTGGGACAGAGTTTGTGGTACACCACCATAAGATGAATCAGTGTTTCTAAAGCTGCCTGTTTAAATAGAAGAAATGTATCTTGGTAGTGAATGCACATTTCAATGGTATCAAAAAGATATTGTCAATTAATTATCTTCTTAGATTTCATTACTCTCCAAGGATGGTTATTTATGGGAGTCTCAGACTATCTGGAACTTGAATCTGCTTGTAACCTAATGCTTTTTTACTGTGGACCCCTGAGCTCCCCTCTGCTTCCAAGCAGGAGTTCAGTGGAACATCTGCTTTGACAGAAAGGGCAAATCATTGTTTTCCTCTGTGACCCTGTAAGATTTTGGTCAGTGAGCAGAACACAAGAGGTGAACAGCAGTTCAATTTGCTCAGCTTGGACATTGCAAAGCGAGCATCTGAAGTGAGCAGTTAAACCTCCTGCTCTCAGGAAGGACTTTTCTTTTGCAGCCAATCAGCAGCTGGATCAAGAATGCTTCCCACATTGAAAATTCATCAAGATAAAAACGCAATGAATTGAGCTGCAGCACATGAACTCCCATTATTTGATTCCGGTGACATCAGAAAGCCTGAAAACAAAAACTCGGGTAAATATGGGAATGCCTCAGATGCAATTCTAACCATGGGGTGCAAGAAGTGCTTATTTTACATTTCAAGAAAATATATGATCAACGGTACCACTGTGCAAAAAAACCCCAAAAACACAGCTGAGAAAAAAGATCTGATTGAGAAAATAGGTATTTAACATTTTCTCCTACCTTCATATATATGTAACAAATATAAATCAGTCTCGTTTCTTCTGTATTCCTGTGCTCCTGCTGTTTTATAAACTTCTCCTTCTCCTCATTTGCTATGACATTTTGGCAATTGGAAATTATTTACAGTGTAGAACAAATGAGGGGGAGGGGGGAGCAGAAATCACTTGCAGGCCTGGCTCTTTCTGCCTTTAAATATGCTCAAGAGATTTCTGTTTTTCAAGGGCAAAAGAGTATCTTTTGCATTAGTAAGAAAGGCTGGATTACATATTGTAAGTTGTGCAAGCAATACACCTGCAAAGACCATACTTGATGAGATGTATGGCAGGCCCAGTTCTGACAAATACAAACCACCAAAATTCAATGAGTGGCTGCAGTGCCCCAGATGAAGTCTGTGGCCATTCTCTTGACTGACCTAGAGTTCTTTTTTGACATAAACTAATACTGATGCACTACTTTTCAGAGAAATTATGGGGGGGGATTGCAGCTTTCTGAAGTCCACATTTGGAAAGACAAATAGGTGAGGAACCATTGGAAAATAAGTGCAATAAGGAAAGAAGACAATAGGAATCACCAACACAGAATGTGCCAACTGAAAACTGTTGATAATGGTTAAAATTAATTTCTGCTTATGCTGCAGAACTGATCCACTATTCTGACTATTCCCTGCAAGGCAGGAAACATTGCATGAAAGGAAAAGAAAGAACTGTGCAAAGAACTGTGGATGTTCTTTGGCATCCACACTGTTCCTCCAGAGTAAAGAAAGGAAGCACATCCACCTGCTTCAATACTGGTAACACTCAAAGGCACTTTCTTCACATGTATCCATGAAAGACACACTTGCATCCTATTTACAGTGGACATGACACATTATTGCCATAGATAAAAAACAGGAAACAATAAGAAACTTGGCTTAAGAAACCAAACTGGATACACTGCTTGTGCTGATGAGAGAATTATTTTCTAATGTTACTTCTAGGTAACAAGAGCCTTTAGTGAATAAGTAAGAAAAGGAGGATACTCATTGTGCAACTTGTTTAAATGTGAAGTATATTGAAATCTAAAGACATGTGAAATCATGGAATGTGTACTCTTACTTTCTGATCAGGAGATGTAGATAAATGCTAAAAATAAGCTACTTTCAAAGTACAAAGTGGAAAGTCATAACCCCAGATGAATCCAGAACAGACCTTCAAGTCTGAACAGCTGGAAGCATTTCAGAAGCTCAAATCTCAAACTGAGATTGAACAAAAATTGAACAAAAATTCCCATATCTGACCACATTATGGGCTAATTTCAGATTTACATTGAAGTTAAACCTCAGAAAAGGCCAGCAAAATTTAGCACCTCACCTTCTAAACGAATAAAGTTGGTTCCATATTCTGCACACTGATAAACCAGTTTTTAAACCATTGTAGGTTCCTTTCTATTAGGTCATGTGTCTGTCATTTCCACTCCCGTTTTGGTTTCTGAAGTTTCTCTTTCCTATGACTCCTTTTGATATTTTATACTTCTCCTTCCTGGATACACAGGATTGCTTTTTGATTTAGCCAATTTATTAGCATGCTAGTTCACATGGTCTCCTTCCTCTTATGTCACGTTCCTGGTTTTACTTTGAAATGGTTGAAATGCTTTGATTTGGTCTCAGACCATGTGTTAACATAAGGATCTTTAAAAACTCTCCTGGAGAGAAGTCAGGATTTCTCTGGTTTTGTGAAGTAATAACTGCCAAGAGGTAAAAAGAACATAAACCAAAAATCTCCATGCATTCCATTTCAAGGGGCTGTTTCTTAATTACACTGAAAAAGATGAATGACCTGAAGTTCAGAAAACATACTGAGCACTAAAGGCTAAAAAATTATACTATACATTGTGTGAAAAACTTAGAGAAAGGGAAAAAAAACCCACCAGATTGTAACAGTAAGGGGTCTACAAGAAAGCTGGAGAGGGAAGAACTTGTAGTGATGGGACTACAAGGGGGAATCACTTCAAACTGAAACAGGATAGATTTAGATGAGATATTAGGAAGAAATTCTTCCCTGTGAGTGTGCTGGGGCACTGGCACAGCTGCCCAGAGAAGCTGTGGCTGTCCCATCTCTGGAAATGGCCAAGATGGTTTAAGGCCACCAGACTGGATGTGGTTTGGAGAAACCTGTAGTGGGAGGTATCCCTGTCCAAGGAAGGAGGATTAGAAAAAGATGAACTTCAAGGTCCCTTCCAACCCAAATAATTCTATGATAAAACCACTACCAACTCTAGAAGGAAAGGTGTATCTGTGCTTTTGAGATGCATTTATGTACAGGAATGAAAGAAAGCCATGAGATACAGGTTACTAGGATTATCTACCTAGCCTTCCAAGGAGACAGAAAAACCACAGCAAAACTTCCTAAAAATACTTAAAGGGATAAAGAAGGAAAGTACTTTTTCCTTCAGCTATTCTTTCCTCCTGCCTTTTGTTTTTCCTAAAGTGATGTTTGTTATTTTCCTTGTTGTTGGTAATGTCGTCAGACAAGTTCCCAAGATGCACAGCAGTTAAAGAAACACCTTTATTTCCCCAGCCTATTCTTAACTGCCTAAACTATCACTGCCTCAGTCAACACTTTAAATGATTTAAACCCCTAACATGTGCTGCTCATTAGCAGAGCCTTAAGCTCACCTGTATTGCTCTGTTTCTTTAAAAGGACAGCATTCAAAGCACCCTCCACCCTAAGAAGCCTTTTATTTGAGTTGTTATTGCTGCAAGCAGCAGCCTAGCTAAAGGAAATGTTAATTTTTAAGGCCATCTATGAAGTTTAAAAGGATTTTTTTAAAGAAAAGGCCCAAATAAAGAATACTGAATGTTGACAGGTGAAGGTGAAAAAAAATTATATTTGATGGTATGAATACCCTACAGAAAATAAGCACTCTATTAATAACTTGGTAATATTACCAATATTCATCTTTAAGGGAAGAAGAAACTTTATAGGAAGAAATCTTCTGTCCTTCAATGTCAAGAGCCTTTAGAAAACGTATCAAATATTGTGGTAAGGTCAGGTTGCTTCAGTTTTAAATAGTCCCACAAAAGTCAGTGCTTTATAACTTTGTGCTTGAGTCAAAGAAAAACCTGTATCTTTGAGAGGCTCAGCACACCAATACAGCTTAAAGTCTCCTGTCCATTGAAACACTTGAATCTACTGCAAGAACACCGACACAAGCAGATGCACTGGAAAAAGAAACACTGCTTTGAGAAATAAGATCCAATTTAAACTTTTCCTTAGTCATGCTAATAGAATCTGGCTCCAAACACTCATCTATCTTGCACTTGTGCTTTTTGCTAGATTCCTACACCACAGGTATATACTTAGACATCAATCTGGCCACATGAAGGCAATTGAACCTTCTTATCCATTTGTTTTTATTTTAAGCAAACCATTACTGCAAAAAGCCCATATGCTGATGCTATTACAGTTGGGGTTTTCTGTCAAAAGACTGCTTTTGTAATGTTGTTTGGAGAGAGTAAACTTGCAATGTCTTAAGTTTTGTTTGAGAACAAAATAACTATGTAAAGATCTTTACTTGCACGTCTGGTTGTTTATGTCATTGGGAAAAGCATTTTATTCCTTTGAAGCTTATTTCTAAATGGAGGAAAAATAATATTTTTGTCCTGTGAGAAGACGAGGATGACATATTTATTTAAGGTATTCTCATTCTGATGTGATGAAGGGAACAGAAATAGAACTACAACTGTAAGCAAATAAACCACATAGATCCAGGGCAGATGAACAGTTTGCATGTATACACAGACTCAATCAAACAAATTGCAAACAGCATGTGTAGTCTGAAAAGAAATCTGCAAATTGAACAAAAATGTTTAAATAAGGCTGTAAACAGTCTCAGCCCTGTGTAAACATGGAGAAACTCTCTATTTAAAATTAATGTATATGCTTAACAGACAATTATAACCCAAACAAACTCATCAGGCACAAAACCAAAGCAAAGAGAACTGCAACAATGTAGTCCACAGACACTGATGGCAGTGGGAACCCTGACTGCATGGAAAGAGTATGTTTACAAGTGGTGAAAGCAAATTCTATGCTGGAATGAACAAAAGTCATCAAGGCTCTGAGGCAGGGGTGAGGGTACCTTGATTTTGGCTTAGATGTGTGACCAGCAAAACACACACTTCAGCTGCAACTTTTTTCATTCCTTTGGGATTTTTTCTGTGTAAATTCAGTTTGTTTTACTGCTACTGTTTCACATAATTCAGCAACACCTACCAGTTAGATATTCCAGTACAGCAGCCATGTACACAGGAGCACCAACACCAATCCTGTACTTCGGGTGGCCTTTCTTAATGTACCGGAGCATTCTTCCAACAGGGAATATGACCCCAGCCTTTGCGGAGCGGGAAGTCTTGGTTGACTTCTTCTTTCCACCCCTGCTGGACATCTTGTCTGTATCAGGTCTGAAACAGCACTCTGTATTTAGGAAGAAGTAAAAAAAAAAAAGGGAACAAAAGATAAAAGGTTATTAATAAGGACTGATACTATAAGACCACACAGTGAATTCCAAGGCAAGTCAGCATTTTGGGGTAGGCAAAGCATTAGAGTGTCTAAAACATACAGACAAGCTGTATTTTTAGAGTACACACAACAACAACTTAAAATAATTTCCCACAGAATGCTTACTTCCCATTGTAATTTGGTATAACTTTACAGAAAATATATTAAAAGAGTTATTTCCTAAGAATCTACTTTCCTGAAATTCCTAACAGATTAAACCCAGTACCACTAATAGAGCAAAGAGTGATAAGTACCAGATTTAAAAGAGAGCTTCTGCACTGAGGCAGAGGTTGCTTTCTGCAAGGAAAAACAACCTCTTATCTCCATGAAAACCTTTTGGTAGGGCATTTGAACAGCAGTGGTAGGGCAGTTAGGTTCATGCATAATTACATTCCAAACTATGAGAAACCACATCCACTAAAGCTTTCATAAAGTGTATTCACCTCCTCTAAAAAACTCAATTTTCCAGATGTGTGAGAATTGACAGAACAAAGGCCTATTGATGGCAAAATACATCTCCTGTACAGTAGATATTCTATTTTTAGAATGATCTGAAATAACCCCCTTGAGATTTGAACCTACCAAAACTCAGCCATCTCTACACTGAAGACCATATTGCTTCAACATTCCCTCCAGGAATCTGACAATCTTCTATCTGCCACCTTTCCCTGACAGCACAGGGCTCTGAACACCCAGCACGTATCTGACAACTGTATCTGTTTATCTCGCTGAGGGAACCTACTGCTGATACAGCTGTCAAACATATTCTGTCCTCTCTTTGATTTCTGCTCAGGCTGTAAATAGAAACTGACAAATCCAAAGAGGTGGAGGGTTCACAGGCTCTCAAGGTGTCTTTGAAGGTTTAGGCAGCTCACTGGGTTTTGAAATTACCTCAGAGGAAAGGAGACAGTGCCCATCTCCCCATCTCTCCCCTCCCTCGTGTCTGAACTCCAGGGAAACCAGCGGGATGCATCAGTGATACAGACACACCTCTGTGCCCCCACTTCTCCCCTTGCTGCACAAATCCTACCCAACACACACGCAAATTCACTGATGTGTTTACACACTCCACAATGAAAACCCCTTTAGTTCTGCTTTCCCAGCACACCATTTCTCTACTTCCCCTATTTTTCACTTGTTTATCCTGAATTCTCTCCTTGCTCTCATGAACCTAACTGTATTTTCCACATGCCAGAATCCACAATGAAGTGATCTCAGAATTAGGCAAAACAGGTTCATCAACCCCACTTCTAGGTTTTGCAATTTCTGTTCTGTGCTGACACATCCTGCAGCCCTTCAATTCTCAATGAGTCAATAAGATTCAGGCTACATAACTGCCAAACAAATACCAGTCAGAACAGCTAAAGGAACATGAGCATCAGAGGTTTCTTCTTCTTTCCACTTCCCCATTCCATTCATCACAATCTATACCTGCACAGCACATTAAGTAAATTAAATGCAATGAGTTTACCATTTTTTAAAGCTAAACAAAATAATCCCATCTTCGTAGATCAGATGAAAGTCACACTATGTTTAGGAAACTCATGTCCAGAAACAGATAGGAATCTTTGGAAAGGGGAAGCCATCAAAAGGGCTCCTTCTCCTTTCATCTGCTGTGGACTCAGCTCTGTAACAGCCATTATTCTGTGAAGAAGAGGACAAAAGCCAATTTTCTTGCCTTGAGAAATGACCCAAATGCAGCTCACCAATGATTTTAAAACCATCCATTTAATTGCGTTTTCTCATCTAGCTAGCTCTGTCTTTGTTAGCAGGAAGGCTGGGTGGGGCTTTGACTTGTCTATAGACCTTCTGCCAGGAATTATTTTCATATTTCATAATCCATTTTCATCAACAGTGCTAGTGATGTTTAACCTCAAATGTTAAGATGTTCACTGAATGGAACACCATGGAAAGGGGCATAAGAAATAGCTGTGCTGCCCTGCAAGATATTTGGTTTGTAACTGAGAGGTCAGTGATGAAAAACATAATTTTTCTAGAGAAAGCCTGCAAGCCTTAACCAGTAAACTTCCATTAATCATTTAGTGAGTTTATGGGATACTGGAACAGCTGGAAGAGAATATGGAAATCCTTACTTCCTAATGTTTTCTTTCTTTCTTTGGGAGAATGTCATTTTAGCTATTAGCTGCTGCAACAATTGCACCAAAGCATTAGTAAAGTAGGTAGTAATACAGAGTAACACCAACCCATATATAAAATGGTGTCTTTTTTTTTTTAATAAACTTACTTTATCACCTCTGCAAATTCTACAGCTAATTTCTTTATTTTATGCACTTAGGTCCAGGGTATCCTAAATAATAATATGAGTAATGTGACCAGCTTGCCAATTCACTTGATTCCCTTATATGGATCATTAAAGACCTTTCTAGCTGTAAGTTTATTTCTGAGGAGAAACTTTGCCTGAATCCGAAAGGTGCTGGTGCACGGGGCTGCATAATGAAATAACAAGAACTTCTGAAACTTCCAGTATTAAAGGTGAAATGTGATATAGATGAGTTTCAGACTTTCCCATCTCAAGGATCCCATTCCCCCACGTATGCCCAGATTGCTCAGATGTCGGGGGCGGAGGGAGGAAAACTTCAATTAAGTTTCAAGTACCACTTTTACTGTTACCAACCATGTAACCATTTGGAAGGTGAAAGTGAGAGCCTGGCAAGGAAACCTTTTTCAGAGCTTAATTGTGTATTCAGGATCATTACTTTGCAGAACCTGTTTGTCCTGCCTTTGAGCTGCAGGATGGCCCAACCAACTCTCAAATGCCTCTTCCCTATTTCTAGTTCTCCACCAAAAAAGAGAACAGAAAGAGATTTCACTTGCAAAAGCCACAAGAAAATGTATTGAGGTGAAATGCAAAGAGCATGGCAACAGATCAAAAACCAAAGAAAGCTGTATGCCTTACATGTTCTGAAATGGTTTATCTTTGTAACACCAGAAACTGTGGCATGCTGCCAACACTAATGAACTAGAGCTGTGTGCTGAGTCACCGGGAGCCCACAGATCACAGAGGCAACCGACGGCAGCCTTATCACACACATCATAGGTCAGACAAGATTGCAGCAGTATAATAAAAGTAAGTAAATATATTTTTAAATAAATCACAGTCAATGCACCAGTACTTTCCTTGCTTTCTTCTGTCCTGCCTTTGTAATGGAATTTTTGAGAACTTGACCAAATACATTGTGAAGTCTCCAAAGATTTGACAATAAAATAATTTTGTTTCAATGTGAGAGTTCACAAAATTATCACTGTGATAATTAGGGGATATCATTGAGGAGTCAACTATCTAAGCTCACCTTTGACTTCAAATCAAATCTAACACTATATTCTTCAGTGGCTCTGCTGTGCTTGGACAGACCACCCTAGATACAGAATTTAGCACTTGATTCACAGCCTTTTGAAACTCCTTAAAGGTGGCAAGGTTCACACTGCTTTCTAAGATCTCCAAATGCATAATAAGATTTGATGATGTATTAATTGGGTCACAGCAAAGATTCAAGCTACAAGGCTCCTCTGCTGTCTTGTCTTTGTGAGCCAGAAATACATCTCCTAAGAAACAACCTTAAGGTGTAGCAATGGAATCAGCATAATTAACATTTTTCTCTTTGAAATTGGCTGGAGTAACTCTTGGCCATATTTTTCTGTGTGAAGACAGATACTCTGCTGAACCACACTTTCAAGTACCATCTTCCTCAAATGCACAAAGGCATCTGTTTTTCTGAAAGGTTTAACATGACATCATTCTTAAAGTACAGCCTGAACATCCTGGTGAAGCGATACCCAAATTCCAAACACCAGCAGTTCATTAGTTCAGCTGATTTGACACCTTGAGCAAACAGCAGTAATAAATCCAGTCTGTTATTAACGGTTTTCAGGTACTGGCTCTCAAAGACTAAATAAATTACTATGAATCTTGCTGCTGTCAGACAGAAACTGTTCTGATTGTGGGCTCACACTGGTGTGTTAACTGCACTTAGCAAAGAGATGATTCAATTTAGGTCTACATCATCATATCAGTAAGTAGTGCAATCCAGGAGATCATTACTACAATAGGAAAAATACTAAGATGTAGTAATTATTTTTCTTTCAGTACAAAGACTAAGCTGGAAAGTTCATTTTTGTATCACAAGAGATTAACTGCAATACTCTTTTCTTTCCATTGTTTCAAAGGATTAACAATGTAAGTGCTGCCATTCTCTCTTAAATCTATTTATATCCCATAATAATAGCCACTCATTGAACTCTTGCTGAAAACATGTATTTGACTTTGCTGTGACAATGAACTTGCTCTGTTCTTAGCTAATCGAAGTTACCCTGGCACATTTATAAAATGGTATAGAATGGTCTCTAATAATACTTGCCTGGCACAACAGAGTCTCTGCCTGGGACTGTGGTTTCTAGGTACAACAGAACTAAAAAGAGCCAATCACTCAGTTATCATTTGATCTGATGTGATTTCAAACTTTAGCTCAAGCTCTTTATCAAAGCAGTAACTCTTTGAGGTCTGAAACAGACAGAAGAGTGGAAAACAGTTGTTCCAAAACTCCATTAACTTCTCATCTGAGAAGGTAGCACCATACATTTATTTTCATTTTCTTGGAAAACCAAGAGAACACTCCCCATCTAGGAATGCACAATAGGTGTATTTTCTGTTGAAGATTAAGACAATTAAAATTCCTATAGCAGTAACATAAAGGGTGGGACAATGAGGAATAATGTTTTCACAAAATCTGTGTGCTAAACAAAATACTGCTGCACAATTGTATTCAACTGGCAGAAGTCCCTCCCTCCCACAGTGGGTCTGAAACACCAAAACAAATACCCCTTAATGTGCAAATTTCCACTAAGAACAGTGCTGGGAGTGTGACAAGTTTCTGCCGGGCATTCTGCCACCAACAGCCAGGAAAACGTAAATACAATTGTCTTCACTGACCACTGCTGGGAGAATTGGCTTGAAATAACCATTTATACATTATAGGTTTTTGTATACTAGATAGAAAGCATAAAAATTTAGAGTGCCTTAAGTCACTGGACCATTTGTGAATTCAATGCAGAAAAACTGTTTTAAATAACACTTTGAAAACAACTTTGTCTCTTAACATTTTTGTAGGAAAATAAAAACATTAAAAATTCATGTGGATGCTTCCAAGGCAAAATTCAGATGCAGAACAAAATTTAAAATAGATAATATACTGCTGAGAGAAGGGATTGTAAGAACTTGATCTATCAAGGAGGTCATGAATGGTGTGATTCTTGCATCACTCCTGGAACAAGGACCATGAGCTGAATCCTGACCATCCTGTCTTTAGAATGGGCCTGGGTAAGGAACTATAGCTTCTTTGTGTGCTCACAGCATCCTTCCCAAGCCAGCCAGCCAGCCAGCCTTGCAGTCTTTCCACAAGTGCTGCATTTTTCTTTTCCAATTTGATGTCTTGAGATGACAAAACCTAATGCTCAGCATTACCCACAGGGCCACATTTCCTCTCCCAATGGAGGATCTATCTGGAGGCTCTTTTCTCCACTCCTGGCATCAGTTACAGACCCCTGCTCCTTTATTCCTACTTTACAACCTTGCTGGGGTAGGACTACCTTTTCTGTGGAACAGACAGCAGGCTTTGGTCCTAGCTGACAGAGTTGCACAAAAATATTTCTGTACTTCTCTGAGAGCAAAGGTTCATGATTATTCTTCCAGACTGTGCTTATATCACCTACCTTATCAAGAGAACATCTTTTATCAAAGCTCATTGCTATGTATTGGCAGAACTAGGCAACTCCTAAGAACAAATTTAAACACACTGGTTTCTTTTAAAACTAAACTTGCAGTGGTGGACTTCCCTTTTTGCTCATGCTCTACAAAATAAGCAGTGCTTAAGCACCTTACTGACTTTACTGTCATTAAACCAAATTCTAATCTTGCCACTAGTTTTTATATCAGTTATGGCTTAATCTACACTGTCAACATTTGGCTTTGCTGGCAATCAGAGGGGGATAAAGCACACACAGCAAAGTTACTCTGCAGAAACCCAGAAGGCCTAGATTTCAGTGTGAAAGGTTATGAAACATAATGCAACAAAATAACCTGCAACCATTACTAAGTAAACAATGTAATGTCTTTCTTTCACAACGTTAAAAAAAAAAAAAAAAAAAAAAAAAAAAAAAAAAAAAAAAAAAACCCCAAACCCTGAACGCCCAAATACACTGGGTAGTTTTCTAGGGACTACTTGATGCAAAAACTTTCATACCCAACTGCATTAAAACATAATTTTCAAAGCAACTGCAATTGTCTTGTTCTAACATAAGTCTTTCAACTCTGGGCTGTCCCTGAGAACCCAGGTACTGTTTTTATTAATGGCACTCTTGATCCTTCACTAATTTATTTCTTTCACTCATCAGAATGGGGGAGGCAGTGGATCTGCCAAGTTCTCTACAGACCTGTTGCTAAGTGACAGCCACACACAGTCCTGGGGAAAAAATGGTTGTTCACTTGCATGGTCAAGAGATAAATAACAAGTCTCATCCAAGTATATTTCAACAACAAGTCTCTTTCCATCTCTACAAATGAAGCAACCTCAGCTTTACACCACCCTGCTTGCATAGGAGCTAGTTCCAACTGCTGGCTTCAGACACAGTTTCACAGGCCTTCCACAACTTACTTTTAAAAATTACGGAAGAAACAAAAGGATTACAGGGAGATGCGAGCCACAGAACGAGTCTGTTGCCCTCTCTGTCTCGCAGGCGCACAAACACAGCAGGCTCGAGTGCGAGCCGCAGCGCTCTGCTGGAGCCGAGCCCCCGGAGCCGGCATCCACCTGCACTGGCTCGCGGTGCCCTCGGCGGAACACCCGCACCCAGCCCGGCCCGGGCTGCCCGGATCCTGCAGGCAGACATATTGCAGCCTCTGCGAGAGGTGACAGTCCTGAAGGAATAAGGAGCCCTGTCTCCAGACAAACATTTATTTCTGCTACTCTCAGAAGCCTCTGCTTACGGTTTAAAATGCATCATTAGGCTTTTTTAAATTAAGTCGTTCACACGAGGCAGGTAACTTTTAGACCACGGGTGCCTCATCCCGAAGTGAAACACACGGAAAACGAGTCCTGCTGTTTTTTGCCTTGTGCTTTTCGCAGTCTCGCTCGATTATCCTCCCCTGCTCGGCGACCCGCGCTGGGAACGACAAGGACGGAGCCCGTCCGTGCGTGGAACAGCGGGGACCGCGGCTGCACCCCCGGCCGCCCCTGCACCCCCGCCGGGCTCCTTCCAGCCCCACACCGTCATTCCACAGCGGATTCCAGGGAAACACAGCCCCGCTGCCACCATTTCGCGGGGCGCGGGTGGATCTCCCGGCTTCACCCGAGGCACTGCAGGAAGCAGCTGGAGCGGCTCCCGGTTTCCCTCAGGGAAGGGGAGCGGCACCCCTCCGTCCCGCGGCGCGCCCGGCCGGCTCGCGGCCCCCCCGCCGCCGCCGGGTGTCACCGCGCCGCGACAGAGCCCCCCGCGCCCCCTCCTTCCGCACGGCGGGCGGGCCACGGCGGTGACTTACGGCGCGGACAAGATGTCTCCGGTCGGCCGGCGGCGGCCCCGCTGCTGTCCCCGCTCCCGCTGCCGCTCCCGCTGCTCTGCTCCGCTCCGCCCGCGGGGCCACCGCGATCGGCTGGACGGGCTGGCGGAGCTCCCACAATGCCCCGCGCGCCCGCGCGTCACATCCACCGCCCGCCCCTGGCGGCGGGGCCGCCTCACGGCGCCGCACGACCCGGCGCGGTCCCTCGCCGTCCCCTCACGGTGTCCTCACACTCCACTCACAATCCTTCACGATCCCCTCACGGATCCCCTCACGATCGCTCACGGATGGGCCACGGGTGCCGCGATCGCGGAGGTTCCCCGGCTCTGCGGGCTCTCCTCCCGCCCGCGCGGGCCGCAGGCGGCAGCTGGCCCGGCGCGGCTGTTGAAAAGCCCGGTCCGTGCGTGCGGCTGGGCTTTGGCACCGCGGCCCCCGCAGCTGCTGCCGGCCGAGCCATTGTGTACAAACGCGTGCGCTCCCAGGTTTTCAGCACGGGGAGGTCAGAACGAGGGGTTCGCGCTGTGTTCTCCGGAGAATGAAGTTCACGGAGGGAGGAGAATGAGCAGCCGGATTGTTCCGTGAGGGGCACGCACCTTCTTCCTCGTGCTATACAAAAATGGCTCAGTGCCATTTTACCAGGGCCCCAGATGGAGCCTTTGGAGGCGTTTGTGCATGGGCCACACGGATGTCCTTGGGGTCACCTTGCCGCATTGGTCGTGCTGGGTTGCTGCTGCCCCTTGCCCCCACGCCCTGTGCCAGACCGAGGGTTCATTCCCTTCTCCACCTTTCCTCTCCTGCCTCCCCAGTTGTCTCGCCCACCGGCTGACGGTGGAAAAGAGGAGCTGCCACAGCGGATCTTGGCTGCAGGACAGACAAGCCACAACAGACCGCCTCTGTGTTGACAATGGTGGGACTAGAAGCAGCTGGAGTTTTGAATGTCCTGGAAGATTCCTGGCTTGCTAATGCTCCCAGACTCTTGTGCCACTGCCATTTGAATGGAGCATCCTATTTCTTCAGTACCCAAAGCAGAATGCCAGCCCCTAGCCTCCTCCCCAGTGTCCCTTGCTGTTCTTCATGGGTAGAGCTGTACTAGGTGACAAGTGGCATAATGCCATTACTAGCAGATTACAAGGAGTTTCTCTCCTCGTTTTCTCATCAACAACTCTGAGCTCCAGCTCTCCTTATTTTGCTGAATATCAGCATGTCATTACAGGGCCTTTGTCATACAAAATAGAAAGCAGAAAGGAAGAAGGGGATTTAAAAGAAAAAGAAAAAAACATGGGAGTGGGAACAGCCTATGCAAAATGTGTGGTTGGTCTGAGAAAATCCTTTCAAAAAGTGTTTCAGGCCTTATGATTGCGGTGCTCTCATCCATCTAAATGGACAGACCTGGTCTGGTTTTTAACATAGTGAAATTCAGTGTCTCCTGAGACATCTCTCAGTGCAGCACACGGTCAAATGCAGCCTAGTCCCGACTGCACTCACTCCCTGAGTGCTGATTGTACCCTGCCTGTCATGCAGTGGGGCAGTTGTGCCTAACAAAGGCTCCCTGCTGGGTGAGTACCCTGACTGCCCAAGGATATGGATACAGTCCTTACTAGGCCATCTGCCAGGGCTCTTCTTAGGAAGCTGAGGACACACTCTGCTTTCCCTGTGTTCTATCCACACACATCATCTCCTTCCCACCTCCCCCCCCTCCTCCTCTTCCTCCCCCGCTCCCTTTTTCCTTGCTGGTGGTGCTGCCCACGCAGTCACCTTTTCTGTGTGCTGTGCAGAGCACCAACAGAGCTGGTCCTCCAGTGCCTGGCTCTTCACACTTTGTTTTCCTGGCACCCACACAAGCTTTATTTAAATAAAGAGAAATCCAACAAAACAAAAAACAAACCCAAACCACAAAACCAACCCTCCCCCAAGTATCTCTGTTGATATGAGCTGCAAAGGCCTGTGTAAAATTAAAGAACACACAGCATTGTCTAATGGGATCGATGGAAGGCTGCAAGGGGTAGGGACTTGTGGGTTGTAACTGGATGATCTTGCAACCCAAAGGTCACTTTCTATGCTCTTCTACTATCATTGTTCATTTTGTCTGATTTGAAAGGGAATCTGTGCATTTTATGCTTTTGAAGAAAGCCTTCAAAACTTTCAATTTTATTTTTCAAGGCCTTCTGAATTGGTGAGAATTTCTGGAGTGGGAGCTGCCTGAGTTTGCAGAGGGCCTAAACAAGTTGTCTGTGGAATAGGATGCTAGCATGAAGACTGCTGTTGTTAATGTGTAGTGTTAGCATTGACTGGCTCACCTCCCAGCAGAATACAGATTTATTATATTGAACATCTGCTGGATTTACAAAGAGTGCCCATTTTGAAAGCACACAAAGTATCATGACTGTCTAGAAGTTTCTACAAAATGTAGTGAAACTACGCTACATTAATTACCTCACTAAAACCTTGGCTTAGATTTTATTCTCTTTGCCAGTTGTGATATATTTATTTATCTATAGAATGATAAAAACCAACTTTCCAGGGTTCCACTGCCTTTATTCCTAATATAAACAGTTCATATTCTTACATTTATTTACTCTTATTTTATTTTGACACTCTGATTCTATAATCAATTCTAAGAACCTCAAGGGACTATTTGCAGAAGAAAGTTGAGTGATTGAGAATACAAACACTTAACTTGTTTATGCAGTAGAGGTGGAGAAGGAAATATCAACTGGGAGGGGGCAGAGCAGCGTGGGAAGGGCTGTGGCTGGGGGTAATCCTCTTAAACTTAGGTAAGAGTTTTCACTTTGGGATAGCTATCCTAATTTAAATGTTATTGGCTAGTGAGAATGCCTGTCCTAGGTTACTGCAGGTTGCTGAAATATTCCTTCAGGATGCCGTGTGCCTAACCAGCGGATCCCTGCTGTTTTCCTTCAAGTACAGATTCCTCAGACATGAGCTGCTTCTCAGGAGGGGTTATCTGAACCTCCTTCAGCTGCTCAGCCTCCTCTCTCTTTGCAGGCCATGTGACTAATCCATGCTTCTCACCTTCAGGTTACAGTGACACAGATAAATACACCTGTACTGTGCACCACGCTGGTGGCGTTCTTGCCTTCACCATCAGAGGGGCACAGTGACTTTGAACTGAATCCACTCCGTGCTCATGCTGCTATTGTGACCCACAGAGCTACTGCCTGTCCCAGGGGAGTGTTAGCTGTGACTTCCAAAGGGCTGATCCTGCCTTCCAGCAGATTGCTGTAATCCACCAGTGTCGTTACCATCCCGAGGAATGACGCACCTCAGGACTTGAATGGGCCAGGCTTTGCTTTCACTTCCCTCTCTTTTCCAGCCACTCTGAAGGAACTCAACTTCCCTGTTATTCAAAATTAGCCCATCAAGATCAGGAAGTTCTGCAAATAATGTTGCCCACAAACCGGTGCTGTAAGCACGGTGTGTTTGATACCTGTTTGCTTCAGGGTCAGAGCCATTGATCTTAATGATCCCTTTTTATCTCCTCTATCTAGACCACCAGAGAATTGCAGTTTGGTTTCAGCACAGTTCAAAACCTGAGAGCTGACTCTTGAACTGAGCTGCTGTTTTACATTCAGCCTTTCTTTATCTGCCACAGGTGAACAGCATTAATTCCATTTTCAAACAGTCAATCTTTGCTTTGACATCCAAGTCATGACAATTGGGACATCCTCCCTCTTCAGAACATTTCTCCTGCCTCGACATTGTCAAGGCACTGGTGACTCTATTAATTGCCAGGCGTGTTGTTCTGTAGCAGAAGTGCTGACTGGTGCTGATATGTTATGGTGAGATTAATACTTCCAGGGCACAAAAAGTGGATGTCTAGGATTTCTTTCCCAGGCTGGAAGACAGAGATAAGTTAGTACCAATAATTTACTTTGTTCCAAATCTTTTTAGGCAGGCGACCTCTTACTGTTTTCCTCAAGATGATATTTGTGTAAATTTTCAAACATGTATGCCATTTGTCATTGCTTTCTTCTAGAAAAATGTCAGTTATGGAAATTTTTTATCAATGTTTATACTCACTGTCAGAAAATGTTTAATTGCTTTCAAAATACTTTAAATAAAATGTAAGTTTTTTTTAAAAAGAAGGCAAATGTCTTAAATTTTTAAGATGGAAATGAGAGCCAGTATGATAACTGCACCTTTTTAACCCAGATTGGGAAGTCATTCATACAGTTAATGAATGCTGGGACAAAAGAAAAAAACCGAAGTTTGTAAAATCATTATTAATCTGTGGATTAAGGATAATATTAACCTGCAGTATGACGCACTTCAAAACCTGCTTCTTGTAAATAGAATCTAAGTGCTTTTTGATTTATAAAACCATTAGCCCAGCAGCAGTGTGACACAGGGGCATCAGGAAACTTAAATGCCTCTTTCCAAGCAATATGGAAAAAGTGTGCTGTGAAACAAGCCTGATGCCCCCTGGAGTACCCAGGAACAGGTGCCCTTGTCCCTTGCTCCTGTGGTGACAGTGCTGCCAACACAACCGGACTCCCACACTGTCCTTTGAGCAGATCAATTCATTCTTTTCTGATTTTGAAAACAGCCTCTTGCATTGCTGTATTTCTAATGTCAAGTGGCAGGGGAAAGTTCTGCATTATTGTGCAAGGAAAATATTAAATCCAAGAGCTATGATTTATATTATTGAGTCAAAGAATTCAAAATTACTTCACATAATGATCAGCTCAATGGTTTCTGGTAGCTGGTGTAAAGCTTGGCAGATAGTAATGTAGTAATAACTCACATTTCTTATATTTAGTTATTAGGTCCCATTGCTCCACTACATTAATTTTCCATGTAAGCAATAGCTGTACTTGCCAGAGGGATTTTATATAATTGCAGATGGTAGGAGACATAGTTGGTAATTGCAGAAATGCAGAGGGAGATGTCCAGGAGATGATCTTCTATTAAGATGTGGCCGTTGCTATGGAATAATTTCCTAGCTGCTGTTCTGCATGGGATTGCTATGATGCATCATTTCATATAAGAGGTTATTTTTAAAGCAGACCCATTTCTTTGCCTGCAAAAGCAAAATCAGATCACCTCTCTGAGGAATATTAATTTAAAAAGCTCCTGTGCTGGACAGCAGATATTATATAGAATATGGTTCATGAAGGAGGCAAGAGAACTAGAGTCCACCATAATACCAGGCAGCAGTGAAATCAGGTGCTTGCATATCCATCTCATCAAACCCTACTCCTTAAATTAAGCAAAACTTCTCTTGCAGATGCAAATGTAATTTGCTGTCATAGCAAACCATGGTTACCAGAGGGTGATGTCCTCAGTTTAACCTGAGCTTCATAAATTCATTATATCAGAGACAGCCCATTTTTCCTTCTGTTTGTTTTGAAGTATGTTCTCTGTGTGGAGGTACAGAATGAGGAAGTGATGCTGCCAGCTATTTGTGATGGACACAGAAGTATGTTCATGTCAAAAGTGCCAAGTGATGTGGTCAGCCTGGCTATTACTGAGGGACCCAAAGAGTGCTGGGAATGCTGTAGCTGCTTCATTGCTTTGTAAGAAAAGTTTCCATTTCCCTCTTTAGGAATCATAGAATCCTAGAATGGTTTGGGTTGGAAGGAAACTGAAAGCTCACCTCATTCCAACCCTCTGCCATGGATAGGGACACCTGCCACTAGGACCAGGTTGCTCAAAATCCCATCCAGCCCTGATGAACACTTCCATGGATGGGGCAATCCCAGCTTCTCTGGGCAACCTGTGCCATGGCCTCACCACTCTAACAGGGAAAAGTTTCCTCCTAACATCCAATCTAAGTCTCCCCTCTTTTAGTTTAAAATCATTCTCCCTTGTCCTATCACTAAGGATAGGACATCTGCCCTTGGAATAAGTTTCTATCCATTTTTTATAAGCTGCCTTTAAGTACTGAGAGTCCACCATGGATCTCTCTGGAGCCTTCTCTTCTCCAGGTTAAACACCCCCAGCTCTCTCAGCCTGTCTCTGTAGCAGAGATGCTCCAGCCCTCTGAGCATCCTCATGGGCTCCTTTGGACAGTAAAGAAAACAGTCAGGAATTGTAAATTCAGTAATGCTGGCTCAAAAAAGCCATATGGTAGGACAATGGAAAAATGTAATTCAGTAACAGACTTGACTGACAAGGTCTGGTGAATGCTTCGCTCACCTTAAAAATCTTCATTTTGGGAAGTGTCTGTGCCATGTATGAAGCACATGGAGTTTTTCCTGTGACATGGGCAGAAAAACTTTGAAGTAAGGAAGAAACAAAGCAACATCTCCCTCTATGGGAATTACCTGTACTGCAGCCCCAGGCTCTGGGCAGCTGAACTCCCCTGCAGTGCCTTACCTGTCTGGCCAAGCCTCTGCTGCTGCTGCTGCTAATTCCAGACAGGCCGGGTGGGCTGATGGGGTGCAGATGCTGAGGGTATGAACTGTAACTAATTATTTCTGATTAAAGTCTTGGTTTCTTGACAGCTACTCAGAACTTGAGCTTTTCAGAGAGTACACATGTTAATGAGAAACCCTATTATTATTGCTGGGTTTTGCATTGCTTTTTTTTCTTCCCTAACAGGCTTTGCACTATGGTTGTCCTCCCATGCTACTTTTGAAGGGGTAAGCAGCATCAAGCTAACAGGGAATCACCAGCTGAGCAGGTCCATCTTTCTGTCATGTTCAGATTCTGTCACTAAGCACAATAAGAATCAGCAGGTGCCTGTAACATACATATTATTGTGTGTATGTGTGTTTACATAAAACCCTACAATTCATGTCAGGATATGTTATTTTTGTCTACTTGCTTTTGCTGATTCATCTGATGACATTTTTATCCATTAAAAATGGCTTATGGAAAGTGCTGGGGTGAATATCAGAGAGAAATGGGCCAGGGTATTTGTTTGGAAGTGCTTAGAGGGTCATTCTGAAACTTGTGGATTAACCAGGCAAGCAGAATTAGTCTCAAGTGTCAGTTGACCTGCCCCACGAACTGAGCTATGGAAAGTAAATGTTCTCTGGGTGATAGTTGTGGTGAATACTTTCCAAACAATTCATGCAATATAAATACAGTCACATAAACTGTTTATTTGATAATAAATTCATATTTCATATGAAATATGAACACGAAACAAAATTAATATATTTTTATGCACTGTTTTGAAAAGAGTCTAGTCAGTGTTTGATGACTTCCTGATTGTACTGATTATTGTCAATAACCCTCATAGCTTGGAAATATGCCTCTTAAATTAATTTTTGATTTCCCTGTATGCCATGCACTGAATTCTCAGAGATTTCTGTCTCATTAGTACCATTACATTTTTATAAAGTCTGGCTAGCTTTAAGAAAATAGAAGATGCATAGTTTTATGCTAAATTACCCCTATCACACATGGAAAAATTCACTAATGGCCAACATTTTTCTTGAATGCACCTCATATTCTAAACTTCTCTACAGATTATTTTTCCACTGAAGTTGATTTTTAGGTACTGAAATAAAAAATGAAAACAACATCCTAATTTTCTTTCAATGTATGGTTTTGTAAAAACACAGGCATGTAGGAGTCTCAATGGAATTAAATGTGAACTCTGCACAAATCCCTCATTGTCACATGTGTATGTTGTGTTCTCTGTGTGTATGTATGTACAGTTAATGTTCTACAGTTACTTCAAATGTATCTCTGGAAACTGGATATTGGAAAAAAAACATCTGGTCATCAAACCCCTGTTTCAAGCCCTCTTCATTAAATAAATTCCATTTTTTTAATTGAAAGGACATTTGTTGCTTCTCCTTAGACCCATTTGTGTTTCAGAGTATTTCAGGGTTTGTTTTGCCAAATGTGATTAGTGATTTTGCAAATCAGATCTTTTAGACGTGTTTCTATTAAACAGAGCTATAGAGATCATCAATCACTTTAGAAAGTCTTGCCTGGTATTTTTCTTAATGGGATGTATCATAAATCTTCCTTAAGCCCCTTAGCACTGGAAGGGGAGCATCCTTAAGCTCCTTTACCATCTGTATGGGCAGACATGATGCCATTAAGGAGCTCAGCCAGCAGGTGGAGTTTAAATTGCATTTAAACAGCAGTTTTAGACTTTGATTAAGGTTTATCTGAAACTGTGCTACTGGAAATGCCTCTTAGGGACAGTTCTGGAAGAGAGTTGGGTCGGTAAAGTTTTGTTGCCTGTCCGACTGTTTAAGTGTAGACCACATTGCTGCTGCACAGGTGGCATGGGCAGTTTATTAACTTGCTTGCCTTGAATTTGGAGTAATGTGGAGGAGTGCTAAATAATTGTCATTATGTGTAAATTAAAAAAAAATCATCTGTCATTTTTATGTATATGTGAACAGACACGAAGGGAGAAGGAGCACTCAGATGAACTGAATTCCCAATTTAAATTGTTTTATTTTTTGCCTTAATTGCAAAAATTAGGATTAGAATAAGTTCAGTGTAGTATTTGATGGCAGTGCTTCACTAGAAGCTGCATTAAGCACTGAAAGAGATGGAAGAGTCAAGAAGTATCTGACAAAAATCATAACACTGCAGTGGTAGCAATGGGAGGTAGATGAGAGCAAGGTTTATTGCATCTGTCACTGAGCTTTATTATGAACCTAATGCTGAACAACAGCCAAAGCAAGGGAGGCTGGAGCTGGCCAACCCTTCTGAGCAGGATATGGCTATGGCTGGCATCTGCCTGGGCATGGAGCCAGGCTCCAAGGCTTATACCTCAATCTTAGAGATGAACTGTGAGCTCTGGCATCACTTTATCTTGCACTGTGAATTCTGCTTTGAGGTTAAAGACAGGAACTCCGTAGTAAATGCTGCTATATGATAAGCTACTCTGTTCTGGATGCAGCTTTTGCTGTTATCCAGGAATCAGTGTAAGAGGTGTGTAAGACTGTGAAGAAAAACAATGCAGGCATTTGCTTTGTTTAATAGAGTTGTAAGCGGTCCTGGCATCCAGGGAAAACCTTATGTCACAATTTTTAGGGAAAAAAAAAATGTTACACTGTGCTGTGGTGATTTAAAGGTTGCATCCTTTTGGTCAGGAGTGGTTTGCAGAACCTCACATAAATGGAGTCTATAAAATTTAGAGTCCTAGTGGACACAAATCAGATAGGAACATGCAAAGAGGAAAGGGAAAGCAAACCAGATGGGCTGATCAGGGACTGCCAGGTTACCTTGACTTCCTCTGAGCTATGCAGGAGAAGAAAGGGAATTGGCAGCCATTGAAAGCACATGATGACACAACTCCATTGCTGCAGAGACAATGTGAATTACAGGCAAAACACTGAAGCAAATTATACAGACTGAAATTTCAGTTGTAGAGGCTACAGAAAAACCAGTGCTTTCATCTAAACCAGGTTTGTCCTGAACTAGTGACACTAAACCTGTGACAAAGGACTCAAAGGAGAGCTGCAAAGCACCACAAAAATCAAGTTCAAAGCAGATGACACAGGCTGGAAAAACCTTTTAGAAAATGTCCAGACAATGTTTGGAAGCATTGAAATGATTTTCAGATCCTTGCATCTGAAAACGTGCTTGTATTCTCAAATCAGCCAGCAGAACACCTCGGGAGAGAGAAGGGAGTAACAGGAGCTGTAAAACGAGCATCTCAGCACCCACAACGGCTGCAGCACCAGGGAGCAGATGGACAAACTGCACTAGACCAAAGTAGCATTAAACAAAGCCAGAGCCAGAATTTACTACCAAATACCCTGAGTTCAGTGAATACATTTCACCTGGCAAAAAAGGAGAGAATTTTCTCCTTACTAAGTGCCAAAAAAAGGAAAGTTGGCAGCCGATGCTGGAGAAGGAGAGCGGCCGTGGCCGCGGAGGCTGTCATAAATAACGCGGGAAGCGTTCCAGGGGCCAGGCCATCCCTGCCTGGGTGGGCTCAGCCAGCCAGCCCTGCCTTGTTCCTGCTGTCTCGCCAACTGCAGAAATTAACAGCGTTTTGCTTGCCACCTTAGAAAACCTCAGCAATCCAGAGGCCTGGATGATGTGCTTTCTGCCACAGCAGAAGGCTGACTCTGCTGATCGAAGGATCTGTTCCAGCGCTGGATCTCGGGTTTCAGTTTCACATCATCACCCTCTCATGGCTCACCAGGAGGCAATGCTGAATCAGCAGCTCACTCCATGAAGACTTTTTAAAGAAAGCTACAAAAAGAAAATATATGGCATTCCCCTCTTGAAATGGTACACTATAAACAGGCTTTCCCACCTCCTGGTGCAATGCTTCATGCCTGATGTCAGAATACTTGTGTACCTTGGTGCTTACAGTCCCAACATCATTTTACCTGCCAGGATCGAAAAGAATCACGGACATAATGGAAGAAAAATGTGAAAAGGATGAAGACTGAGCTACTGGCAAGCTATAAACCTCCCTGAACTCGAAGTGGAAAATTCTGGCAAGATCAGGCTATTTCTTTTTTAATTAAATAAACTCTTCTCATATTTCTGTTGGACTCGATGATCTTAGTGGTCTTTTCCAACCTAAACCATTCTATGATTCTGTGTTATTTTTCTTTCTTCAGTTTCTAAACAAAATCTAACTGCCAGTGTATGGGGTATGAGGTCAGTGGGATGTACCTGAAATCAGATGGGATTCCACAAGTAATGTGCTGCTTGGATTCCCACATATTAACTGTACAGTGATTTTTTATTTCAGACATCAAAAGAAATGAACAAGAATTAAAAAAAAAAAAAAGAAAGAAAAAAGAAGGAAAAGATTCAAGGACAGTGAATTGCTGTACAAGATAAAAGAGGTGATGGTGAGGTAACACATAGTTTCACCTTTTGAGTTGTATTTGAACCTCAGTCAATCAATTCTGCAATGAACTCCAGTTTTACTTGGATTTGCTGTGTATTCTGTGTGATCTTGTCCTTTACTGCCAACACAGCCGCTGGGAGAAAAATTGCTGCTAGAGTATTGCAAAACTAACTCTATTGTAATGTCTTTCAGTGAGGGTCAAACAAAGTTTGGTGATTTTACTTTTGCCAGGGTTGAGGAATATTTGGACAGTCACCTCGAGACTGTCACAGAGACTGCTAGAGGAGGCAAGTGTTGTTTTATATATGTGCCAAAAAAATGGCAAATTGCAGTGAGGCTAGGGAGAGCAAGGCTTCACTTCATTAGTCAGTAAATTACGACAGATGGTTTTAAAATGACTTCATCAGCAGCAAGGCTTTGTTTTCTGCAGAGATCCTTGCCATCACCTCAATCTGAAGACAAAGCAGACAGTAGGGGTTTTATTATCATCAGGTCTTTGCTGACTTCTAGCAGTCAGAGGGAATAAGGAGGGAGGAATCTAAGGTGGGGAAATGGCCGTGGAAGAGGATTGTAGGAGATCATCACTTTGGTTTGTAGGAAACTCACTATTTCTTGTTAAAGGACCATTGTTTCTGTGCAGGAGCTCCTGATCTCGTATCGTGTAGCTTTAAGCATTCAGGATACCTATGGTAGCTCATCACCAAGGTCTATTGCTTTTTTAGGGTGTTCTCCTCAGGCTGAAATGTCCCCCTTCTGCTGCAAATGGTGTGGTCCCTGTGGCTGTGCCATGCCCCAGTGCAGCTCCCCTGCAGATGGCTGTGCTGGAGCTTGCTGTGAAACACACACAGCTCTGCTTTGCACACTCCTTTCTTTAAACCTGGGAATCAGCTCCACGGCTGTGAAAGCAGTTGTTCAGAAGGCAAAGGGCACCCTGGTTTTGCTCTCTGGCTGAGGTAATTACTGAATTAAAATGAGTAGGTTATGGTCAGTTTGCAGTGTGTAGGAATTGCTATTGACTGTTTTGTGGAGGAATTATAGCATGGGAAGCAAAGAAATAGAACACTACAGCTGGAATAAGCAGATTTGAGCTGTTGAGGCTGCAAGAGGGTTCATCAGAAAAGAGTTTGGTGATTTTATCAAATAAAGGCCTCTGTCAGATGTGCATCCTAAGGATGTGTATCTCTCTTTAGGCCGTATTTGCTGTGTATCACATGAGGTATTTATTATTTTGCCTTATAATGCTATTTGTCCGTGTTCTGGATTATGTAAAACATGCTGAAGGAGCTCATTCTCCCTGGCTCCTGGACTCCATTATCCAGACAGTATTAGCTGGTCTAAATCTATTTCACCAGAAGGCATACAGGAGACATGGAACTATATTAAAACATTTAAATGTATAACCCAAATATCTCTATTTTGCTTACCAGAGAAGCTTTCAGCTATAAAAGAAGAATTAATGTAATTAAATAAAAATTCAGTGTTAAGATAATAGAGAAAATTGCAGGGAATGTAGCAGAATCTGAAGCCAACTTCTGCACAGTGATGTAGTGTGATTGTGCCTAGGACTTAGTCTGTACTTTCAAGAAATAAATCTTGAATGTAGCTACAGAGCTGCCAGGGAAATGGAAATGAAGGGATGTTGGAACAGTTTCCTCAGGGTCTGGCAATAAATAGTAAGAAGGTTAGAGAAATTATGAATATATCCAATATTTTACTGCAAGTTTTAGGGTGGATGAGGGGAAGAGTGGCATGACAGAAGGTCATGTGCCATGCACAGCCAGCACACCAGGAGCTCCCTGGTTTGATCAAGAGCTTAAAATACTTGAGACCCACTCAGCTCTTTCTCTTTTTCAATCCAGAGAGGCTTCACGGCAGGAGGTTTCAAGTTTCATCCATTTCATGGTTTGGTTGATGCCCATATATGAAATTATTAGGAATATGAGCAAATGCTATCCACATCCAGCTGGTGAGTAACAGAGCTGGGATTTTTATTTCTGGGAAGTATCAGCCTTTCCTCATGAGCCAACTCAATTCCAGCCTGTGCATCTAAAATTTTCATCAAAGAGTTTTGGGTAGGAGACAGAGCTGGTACCAGAGACACTTGTTAGGGTTTCAGGCAGCTGATAGCAGGATAACAAATGTGCAGCAAAGATTTTCAGAGGTGTCAGGAAAACACGGGGTCATATTGGTTTGTTAAAGAAGCAGAATTAATCCAAGTCTTCTTCTCATACTTTCACGAGCACTGGCTTTCAGAATCAGTCTTTCTCTGATGGCAGGAGGGAAACCAGACTGCATTTTCCTAATAAAAGAGTGAATGTGAGGAGGAGGAGGAGATATGTTGCAGTTCCACGTTTCAGGAAGCAATGGTTTCAAGACACGGCCTTTTTAATCACTGTGGCTTGACAGCCTTGCCACATCATTGTGTTTTTCCAGTTTGGGCTCAGGAAGACTAAAATAAACCAAAATAAGTCAGACCAAATTTGTCCCTCCAAAAAGACAATTAAAAAATTTGAACTCAAAACATGCCAAGGTTTACATTAAATATTGGAAACAAGTGAGAAACAAACCAGAACAACACGAAGGATCTGCATGTCTCTAATGGATGCTAACAAATCTTAGTGACTGGCCAGATGTGCTGACTGAGCGGTGGATCTCCTCAGCTGGACTCAAAGTTCTGAACTCATGAAAGTCTAAAGCTCTAGGAACAAATGGCAATGAAAACAGCTTACTTTGGTGGGGTTGCATTTTCAGACTGACAGCAAAGAGAATGTACAGTGAAGAGTAAAGAAGTTTTAAATTGTCTTTGATTAAACTGGTTTCAAAAATATAAATAAGCAATTATACTAATTGGAAATATTTGGCTCTGAGTTGTCCATTTGGGACAAACTGGCACAGCTCCACAGAAATGATAGTTCTCCCTTTGACACCAGGAGCCAACGTGCCCACGGTGTTTAACCCCAGTGGCACTTTGGAGGCTGCAGAGCAGCCCTGTTAAGCAGTCTAACCAATTTCCAAACTCTCCCCCACCCTCCTTTCCCAGGTGTGACTCCTAACACTGCGTGTTTGGTCCCTGCTGGCCCTGCTGGTTCCTGCTGTGCTCTGAAGGCACCCACGGTGCTGTACATTCCCTAGCAGGCATTGCTCCTGTGAGAAGAAAATTACAGCTCTGACTTTTATTATCGCCTTACCACCACCTCTTTTTCTATGATTCATATTGCTTTAAGAGATTAGTTTTCTTTACCATTTAACCTTTCTCAATATTGCTGCCTGAACCAAATTTATGTCTTGGATAAAGCTATGTCCTCCTTTTATTGAATCCAGGTACTTTTCATAATGAAACTAGGGTCATGTGATCTTTGATTGTGGTACTTTAAATTCTTTATTGAAAATGTATAGTATATATTTTTATGGCATTAATTAAATGTTGCAAAATAAATGACAGCATAAAAAATAATTAATGTCTCTGTTTGGCTCGTTATCTCTTTGGATTTGATATGTGTTCAGAGCTGGAAATTCATCTGATCCATATAGATTTAGATGTTTCAGAGCACTGCCTCATGGCAGAATTTAGGACTGAAGAGAGAGGGCTCATTTCATGAGTATGGTACAGTATTTTTTTATTTGCTTGCAAGTTCCTTGGGTAAATTGCTTTCTCATCTATACAGGATGTTATTCCACCTTCATCACCAGAGAGTATCTGAGTGCCTTCCAGCCAAGCATTATGTGATCCAACTAACATCTGCCATGCTCATTCTCTCTTTCATCCTTACCCCAGTGTGTGCATGTTTGGTTGTTGGGTTTAGATCTACGTGCTGCCATGTGTCAGTGTTACAGAAAATCATATGTGCATCAAACAGTCCTCTAAATAACTTGCATATTGATCCTGCAAGACCCCTCTAGTTTATGGCCTGAGAGTCCAAAAACTGAACTGGAGGTATGAAGCTATTATAATCTTGAAAGACAGAAATAATTATAAAATCCATCAGGATTTTATTATCTTTATGTATATTTTTATGCTATTCCAGCATCCTGGAGATCTTTAACCATGAATTAGAGCATTTGTACAAGAAGCTGTACAGGCTGTATTTTGAAATCATTCACAATCTAATTATAAGATAACAGATCTTGTCCTTTGATACATTAAACCACCTTAATATAGAATAAGGATGCAGTTGCCTATTAAATCCCATACAGAATACCTAAATGTCAGCAGAACTACATTTCTGTTAAGTCTTGCAAGCAACTCCTATATGGGTATTATTATTAATGATTATATTGGTTTTATTATTTTTCCAAATAATAATGTGCTGTACAAACACAGAGGTGTTTAAAAACTCTTTCTGGTGCACAGCAGGGAGTTCAGGTGCTGCTCAGATTCTGGTTCAAACCCTGCTAGGGCTTCATGAAAGAAACCATCTGATGAGGTATTTCGGGAGAATATGGAAGCACTTGAAAGACAAGTCCAGTGTTAGCGGACGATTGACATTTATTGACTTCCTGCACCATCTAGTGGGGATTAAAATTAATTGCTCTCATTTTATGAAGACTCTAAACTGTTCAGGATGCCTGTGGCTTCCTCTCCCAGGCACTGAGAACTGCACTGATCATCCTTTGCACAATGGGACCAGGCTTCCTTGGGATCATCAGTGCCATCCAAGGCAGTGAATAATTGTCTCACCCAGTCACCTACAGGGACCAAGGCACCTGAACTGAGGCCAAGAGGACCACGTGGAAGGGGAGACCTCAAGGAGCATTACTGGTGTGCTGTTGAGCTGTGGCCATTAGCAGGACTGCAGAGTCAGGCAGATCCCCTGGTCATGGGAAGCAGAGAAAATATCTGCACATAGTTCTGAGGGGCTCACATCGTGGTCGGTGTGTTGAGATGAATTTCTAGAAATCTGAATGTGGTTCCTCCCTCTCTCTCACGACTTCGTTGCAATTAAGCTCTGAGACTGTCCTGAGTGAATAGGACTTAGGAGAAAATCTTTTCATTACACAGTGAGTTTTAAAGTTCCCCCACAAACCACAGAGGAGAAGCCACAATTTGATCCTACACATGAAAGAAAAATTAATTCCTTCAACTTTAATATAAGGTATTTTCTTGAACATATTTTGCCTAATTATCAGTGAACAGGATGACATTAGGTGATTAAACTCCTATTTTCTGTACAGGAAACAGGAGATGCTTTTTCTGTTGCTGGGCAACAGATATGCTTTCAAATTTGGTGTAAGTAGTGAGTGATAAACATTTTTAAATAGACATAATATCCTGACAGAGGCAATCCTGATTGCTATAAACAGGCAGGAGGCTGGAAAATCCCACCTACATAATATAATTTATGAATTAAAAAATTGCTCAGGCTAGCTCCAAGACAGGAATATAAAGAAAAGCTTGAAGAAGCAGAGGGAGATTCTCCTCTCCTGAGAGACAGCTCTAATTGTTTCCATGTGAGCGTGTTTGTTATTCCTGGTCCTTGTTCAGTCCACCCATCACCCTTCCCTTCTCATACACTCTTTGCTGGACCTGGTTGTCCATGTGTGTGTGAAAGGAATCACTCTCTGCTGGGAAACTGGCGCATCAGAGGCTGGAATTTGCCTGTGGGAAATGTTCTTTACTGCAGAATTTCTCCCCTTACAGAGCTTATCTGATGTTATTTCTTGAGAAATATGGACCAAGTGGATTTGAAATGCTGCCCAGGTAGCTTGAAAAGTCTCCCTTTAGTTTCACTTCAAGAGGATCCCAGGGAATTCATTGACCCATAAGGAGCTGGGCTCTACAGAGACATCTGCTCATCTTCCTCCTCCTTGAGAAGGTCCCAGCAGTTTCTGTGAGATGTCATGGTGACAGGGACTCTGGCAGCCTTTGCAGGCTGTGCTCAGCTTTTTAGCATGACAGAAACCAGGAAGGATAAAGCCCTGAATGTAGTGTCTGCTTTGTTTTCTCCCTGTGAGTGCAGGATTCCTGTTTTTCCACATGAATTTCACACCGGCAAAACATAATTTTGTTGTTGCTGTAACATCCCATTCTGCATCCTATTTTTCAATGACAGAATTTCATACAGCTTTGTTGCAGGTTTTTGGTTTTTTTTCTTTTTGACTTGACACTGACTATCACTGACACCTACTTTGCTGCTTTGTCTGAGTTTGGAAAGGTCTGTTGCCTTGCACTGATCTTGATGTGAGAGGCAACTGGTGTGTAGAGTCTCTTACTGAGCCCCTAAAAATACCCATTCCAGCTGCCACACTGTTGCTCTTCAGGCACAAATGACACACTGTTTTAAAATAGTGTTTCCTTTAAAAGCCCACATTGCAACATATCAGAGCAAATACCTTCCTAGAGATGCTGCTGCATTCGCATTGATCCCCAGCACTTTTCAGCTCTAATGGTGGAGAAAGTGGAGAAAGTTTTATTTCTCACCTCCCAAGAAGGCAAAGGGCCTCCTGCCACAGAGGTGCAATGTGAAATTTCCTGGTGCTTGGGGTGCTGGAGCAGCAGGAGATGTTGTTGAAACTCCTGTCCCATCCATAATACCTAACAACACCTTCTTGGGGAAGGCCTCACTCCTCTGGCATTGGCAGCTGTCTGTTAACACAGCCCCTGCCTGGTGAGCACAGCAAGCTCCCTGGTCTTTATAGTCTTTGAGAGTGTCAGAAGCTGCCTTGCAAAGCATCTTCCTAGGATACAGAATCCAGTTTTCACAAGCATTTGTTACTATTCATATTTAAATTCACTGAGAAGGAAAAAGGAATGTCAGCAATTTTGGATGACTCTCATACTGAATTCACTTTTTTTTTTCCCCCTTTTAAGCTATTTTTTTGCAATAAATTTTGCCAAAAACATACTTTAATTGTGTGCATTACTTTGACAGATCTGGCAGAATTGCAAACAGAAATGACTGCAGATGCTGTGCTGAGTCTGTAAAAATGGAAATTCCACAAATATTGCTCTTAAAAATCTGGCTTTCAGGACTTGGCTTACTTTTATTTTTTTTTTATGAATTAATCCAGGTGATGAGAGACTGAAAGTGCTGGCTTGAAATGCCCCCTCTTGCCTTTCTCTACTCAACTCTGCCCACACACCTCAGCCCTGATCACCTTTTCTAATTAATGTCTGACCTTCTTTGAGGTATCATAGAATCACAGAGTGGTTTGGGTTGAAAGGACCTTAAAGACCATCTCTTTTCGACCCCTCTGCCATAGGGAGGGACAAGTTCCTCTATCCCAGGTTGCTCCAAGCCCCATCCAGACTGGCCCTGAGCATTTCCAGGGATGGGGCAAGCACAGTTCTCTGTGTGTTTATGACAAACTCTGAGATATCTTTGCTGCTAAGACTGTTGACCACAGGGAGAAGTGACCTTTGTCACTTAGTCATGATCCCAGTAAACACCATAAGCTCTTTCTAACCCCAAAATTAGTAAGAAAAAGAAAAAAAAGATCCCAAACCTGTCTTGTTTATACTTAGGCTTGAACTTGGGAGTTTTCTTGGCTTTTTTGTTTATTGCTTTCCACAGTAATATTGTGTCCAGCAAATTCCTGCAGACATTGCTATCTTTGCTTCTGATTTTGATTCTGATCACAATCACAGAAAAATAAAAAAAGTTGTTCTGGAACTTAGGTGGGTGTTAATAACTAATGGGACCCCAACAAATTGCCTGAAATACAAAGGTGGGTCAGATGAATGGTTTGTATATAAGTAACTCCCGGTGAACCATCAGGTGGGAATTAAAATTTAATTTAGAATGTACTATCACTGCTGCAGTGGTGGTGGTGGTGATTTACTTGATTGACTGCTGGTTTCTTTCACCTTTGTGAGCCTTAGGTTTTTACTATCTGAGGAAATTAAGGCTGAATTGCAGCAGGAAATTCCTTGTAGCCAGGTGTTTCTGGTTATCCCATGAATAGCTCGGCTGGTGGGGAGGCGAGGATTAGGATGGGATGGTTTGGAATCTAAATGATTCCTAGTACCACGCATTGACATTCTGTCAGCTCTGTATTTGTTCTCAGCAGAGGATGGGAAATCCTACTGAGCTGGGCAGCAGGTCCAGCAAGCAGCGATAATTCCATTGTTCTTTTTCAATACTTGGGGTGGAAAACTGGTTTTATTGGGCTGTCCTGGTTTAATGCACTGAATTTAAAAATCACTATTGAATTCTCTTGGATTGTGATTTGAGTTGCGTTAAAAATGAAGTGGCCTGCTCTACTGCTCCTGTTCTCCAGCCTGCCTTTGTGTTATTTTTCTTCCAAATGAAAGCAGGAAGGGCCCAGCCTCAGTTCCACTGCCTTGCTGGGAGATGGGTCAGGCTGGAAGGTCTCCAAATGGTTGAGCTGCTCTTTTGTGAGTGAACACAATCAAAACAAGTCCTAACTGAGGAACTGATGACCCTTTGCTGAACTGTGGTGGTGGTGATAGGCTTCATAATTCAACTAAGTAGGTGAATAGAGAAAAAAATGCACTTTGATGAAAGTAGTGCTTTCTGACCTTAAAATTCATGATGCAATGGACATACCATGCAGTGGCAGGGCAGGCTGATTGGCACAGAAAAACAGACTGACTTCCCTTCCTTGTCCAGCTTTGGGGATGTGATGGAGCTGTTCCTGCAGCCAGTCCTGTGGCAGTTGTGACCTCTGTGCTCGACGTGGCCCATTCCAGGGGTATGCAACTGTTCCCCAAACACAAAATGTGCTGTCTGCCCTGGGCTCAGAACCCTCCAGACTATGAGACCTTGGTGAAGCGATCCCTCAGCAAGAGTGGAATATCCAGGAATAAATCTTCTACTGCCTTGATACACTTCTCAAAATATAATAATGCTGCATTCCCGCTTCAGCCAATCAATAAAGGTATTAAAAGAGACAGAAATGTTCTTTCCTTTGCCCACAGCTGAAGAACCTGTGTTTCATGTACTGCAGGGAAGCCAGCAGCCAGCTCTGGGAGCTCCTGTGATGTGCAACCTGGCACCCAGGCTTGAAAAAGAAACAGATGAGGGAGCAAGAGAATTGTTTCCCCAAGCCCCCAAAGCTCTAATTCCTGCAGACCCCTGGGCCCGGTTGCTTTGTCAAAGCTAAGTGGATGGAAGCAGGACCATTTCCCTTCAGCAGTCATTAAGGAAAATGACTTCAGGTTATTCAGGGTTTCAGGTATTGCTGCAGCAGCCTAATGGAGTGATAACCAGTTACATCTTCCTGGACTGCACCAGCAGACACAACCTGAGTTTGTAAAACACCAGAGGTATCAGTTCTCCTCCAAACTGCAAATGGAATAGCCCCAGAATAGAGTAAATCTGTGCAAACCATCTTTGGTGCCAAATGGAAATGTAATTTGCAGGCATGTCTCAGCAGAGAAAGTCCTTTCCTACAGCAGAAGAAATTCAAGCAGCCACATGGAAATACTTTCATTTCAGCATTAACCATCAGAGGAGATGGCTGTTGCAGATCGTGGAAGCCAGGTAATTTAGTTCTGTATTTTGAATATGTGCAGCGCCAAGAAGTATTAGGAGATGTGGAATGTTTAATGCAGCCCTGCACCATCAGTGCTGCAGAGTCAGGAGGGGAACAACAGCAAAGCTTGTAGTGAGCTGATTGATACCTTCATGGAGCCACAGCACAATATTCCAGCTGGGAGCTGGCTTTGAAAAACCTGAGCTTTGCTCTTTGTCTCTTAGTCATGAGATACAAAATGAGCCTGGATGTTGCCACCTTCTCCATGGTGTGGTTCTGACAGTCAGCAACCTGTGCCTGCCAGGGGGTGAGGCATGGAGCTCATGCCCCCATCCAGTGTTCAGCCCTCCCTCCTCTCCAACCTCCCTACCTCCAAACCTGTGAATTCAAATAGCTCCAGGGTAGGTGGATTTTTCCACCCTGTTCCAGGTCTAATTTCTCTTTCAAACTAGTACCGTATATCTTTCTCCACCTCCCACTTGTCACTTTATGGCTTGCTGGATCTGTGTCCTTTAATGCTTGAAAATATACAGTTAAAATCACTTTAAAATTTACTAATATGCCTTTTTATTTGAAAGGCTTATTTCCCCGAAAGGCTTTCCCAGTCTTATATGAGGGCATGCTCTCTAATATTAAACATTTTTTTGTTAAAAATGGGTGCACATATGTTTGATATTTAACTCAAAACAAATGGTGAGAGTGGAGAACATAAGCAAAATTACGCTTTAGATAGCTATAAAAGGTCATTTTTGCTTTAAACTACAAAGGATGAATAGGGGCATATGACACACATAATAAAGGCAGAGGTAGGCTTAAAATGACCTCAGGCTACTCTGAGGTCAGCTGCTAGCGTACAAGAAAAGACACATTTTACTCCTCTTTTTTGCCACCCAAAAGTGTGGAATAGCAAGCTGGGATTTGTGTGCAAAGAAGGTCACTTAATCTCTACCTTAAAACCCATCACATTTTTCTCTATCATTTTCATAAGGGATACTGAACTCTCAAGCCTAATAATTAAATAATTGATTCCAAACTAACCCCCCTCCTTCCTGGCTGAAAACTGGAGAAGGGTTTAACTTGTCATGCTGAAGAAACCACTGCTTGTGCTCTGCCATATGATGAGAAATTTCTCATTATCAGCATCCAGATGATCAGCAGAAGTTATGTGTGTTCCTCTCTGGTGAGGGCAGAAGGGTTTCTGCAAAGGATACTGCAAACAACCAGACCTTGTTTTCCCTGCAGAGGTGCCAGTGCAGCACTGGGCAGAGTAACTGGGTTTCCTTTGGGTTGTGGATTGAACCTGTGCTGGGCTTTTTGGTCAGGGCTTGGTTTGAGAAGTGCCAAGCACTCCCCGTGAATCGTGAAGGGGAAATGAAGTGGGAAATTGGCCATTTCTCATTTAGAGCTGGCATGGGACCAAACCAATGGGAGCAGATGAGATTTCCAATAAAACCTTCCTGAAAGGCAAAGGAAGGTAGAGACAAGGTGCTGGCTGTAGTCTGGCTCCAGCCATCTGCCCCAGAAGTGCTGGGAATGCAGGGCAGGGGATGAGTAGCACCTTGTTGATAAAAGTGATGTGGAAACTTTGGCTCAAATTTGGTCATCAGGTGGCTTTTGCATCTGCCAGAACATCTCTTCTGCTATTAGAGACAGATAAGGGAAGAAATATGGAACAAGAAAGTAAAAACCTTACCTGTAGCTCCATCCCTGTAAGGCTTATTTGAAACCTTGTACTTATTTCTGTATTGAGGGGGCAAAGTTAGAGTCTTACTGTTTCTTTGCAAAACAATTCAACATTTTAGTTGATCTTTTTCCCCTTCTTCTTCTCAAAGCACAAGTAGGTAATTTATCGTGGTGGTAGTTGTTTAAAGTTTATTAAATTCTGCGGGTAAATCTAAATTTTAGACATGAGATATGTATGCACATTTAATGCATTTGGAGCAGGAACTCATTGCATTTTCTGATTGTTCCTGAGCTTTGTACTCCAATCTGTAATCACTAGAAAGCAAATTGTCCATAGCTCCATCCCATAATATAGAGGTTATTAATGGGAACCAGGTATCCTCCTTCAAAGGAACAGCACCATCAAGGCTCATATCTGTTTCTCATGGTCTAGAAAACATTTCACAGGTTTAATGATTACTCAAAGGGGGGGAAAAAAAAATCTGGACAATAAATTCAGGAGCTAGCTCGGTTAGAGGTACAAACACATTCCCTGTCAGAAATTCTTCTTACTGAAGCCTGATAGTCTGTGCTTTGTCATAGCAGGCACACGAGCTTCCAGCTGCCAACACGAGGGCACGCTGGCAAACAGCCGACCCAGCTGCTGCGGTGACAGTGCCATTGTAAACTTTTATTTTTTATGCTCAGCGTGCATTGAGAGTGATCCCTTTGTTCCATATGGCTTCCATATAGTGACACTGCATCCTGTGTAGGAGAGGTCAAGGAGTGGATTATCAGCAAGTGTTTCAAGTCAAGAATGAAGGGAGCTGGCAGGGCAAATCCGCACAAAGCCTGTTCTGTGCTTCCCATCGGTGCGGTGACCTCTGGGGTTCGGTGTCTGTGTGTTCCCCCCTGCTCCCTCCCTGTGCTGAGCACAGCACCGGCCAGCCCGTTAGCACAGCATTTCCCTGGAAGGTTGTTAGAGGCAGAAAGAGAACAAAAGCAACGCTGAAAGGCTGGCTGAAATGTTTAGTTATAAGTGGGGAGCCCAGGAGCAGGGAGGGAGCAGTGCAGGGAAGGATGTGCTCCCATCCCATCCCCATCCCCTTTTCCATCCTCATCCCACCCTGCTGTCACACTGCCCAGCACCCTCGGAGCCAGGCATTGTGGCTGGGTGTGACATTTGCTCACTTGCAGTCACCTGGGGCCTCCCCAGCTAGCCAGCACTGATGAGAAATGGTGGGAAGTGGCTCAGTACCTGTGGGTGGATCCCATCAGGCCCCACAGACCTAAGTGTGTCTCAGGGGTGTAGGAGGTCACTGCCCATTTCCTATGTTGGTAGGTATGCAAAATTCATAACTTCATTTAATAACTCCTGACCTGCAAAACCCCAGTGATTGTAAACCTCACGGAATTATTACTGGGCAAGTCAAAATCATATTCCATTTGAACATTCCTCATATAATATCCCCACTGCAGTCAGCACTGAAAGAAAAACAGTGTTGCCACGGCTGTTTCTCTGGTACCTAATGAGTTTGCTTTGGCTGGGGATCAGGAGCTTTTGGCTGCTGTAGGTTACATTGACCACTCAAAGGCTTTAGATATTCTGGACTGTACCTTGTTGTTTAATGATATAAAATTAAATTGGGGCTGAGGGGAGGGTAGTCAGCTGGTTACAGTGATGCTGGAGAAAGTGCATGCAAGCCCTATGCTCAGGCAGCCTCATCAGGAGCAATGCCAGAGGGGAGCTGGGCTGCACTAGGACTGGGGAGAGAGGACAGCAGCCAAGGGACAAGGACTGAGCCTCTGGCATGGCCCAGGGTGCTGGGAGCAACAGGGATGCTTGTGAGAAAATGCGTGTTGAATCTCTTCAGCTTCACATCATCTATTTATAGGGAAAATGATTTCTCCTGCAATCTGAAAGTCCTCTGAAGTTTGTAGAAGTGGATTTACGAAGACACATCACCTCTTGCATGGGAAACTGAGGGGAATGGGTGAGGAGGGGCTTTGAACCCCTCCTCCTTAAGGATTACTCTGGGGTGGAGGCTGGTAACCCCTCTTAAAGGAGACATTTCAGACTGTGAATAGTCTGGGAGTGATCCAGAGAACAGGGAATGTGTAATCAGTGCCATAAAAAGAGAGGCTAAACAGAAGCACAGGGATTGGTAAAACTGTATGTGGGCACATTGGGTAAGGAGTGATTTGCCCTTTCTGTCCTCAGACAAAGGAGGGAGTGCTCAGGGAAATGACAGGCAAACACTCCTGAACAAATAGAAGTGTAACAAGGTCTTGGAAGCAGTTCTGGAGCTTAGCTGGCTGGTGGCAAACATGCTGCTCCAACCTGGAACCTCGGGTTTGGGAGTCCTTACATGCCAGCATGGAAGAACAGGGAGAATCATCACATTGTATTCATCCTCTTCCTCATTTCTTTTTCAGAAGCCTGAGCAGCAGCCACTGTCAGCTGGTTCATCTTTGTGTGACCCATTACTGACATTTGTGCATACTTTTGATTTTATGTCTGTTTTGCAGTTATTTCTTTGTTCACCCATGAAAACAGATTATCATTCTCTTTAATTTTATGTGTCAGAAGGAACAGATGCCAGCAGTGAAAACAAATCCAAAAAGTTCTTCCCTTATGCTCTATTTACACTGGATCATCTTCTGTCTGATTTGATTTCAGCATCAATATTTTTCCTTTTTTACCCTTGTGCCATGCAAAAAAAAAACAGATAGTAAAAACGATGGCATGATTATGTTCCTGTAAATAATATTATGTTGACTCTTCTGTGTAGAACAATAATTTATTTGAGTTAAAAAGGAATATTATTGAGCGTTTTTGCCTAGTCTAAAGTCTAAAGCTCATTTAGAATAATAAAATCCACTTTTCAGCTGAATACCCTGGAGTGTTTAATATTTCAGTTTTAATAGTGTGGCAAATAGATCCAGAAGCTGTGGATATTTGGTGCCCAGGTATGATAGAAAATCCTGCTAGTGGACTGTGCCTTTCCTAGACCCTGAGTGCCCAGGTGGCTTACACAGCATCCAACTAGGCAAGCAAATTAAGAGTAGAGCAAAAATGTCTTTTCCCCATTCCTGTACCTTCTTTGTTGGATTATTTTTAAGGAACTATGTAAAAATGCTTCACAGATGGCATTTCACTCTGTTACTAAAATGTATCCAGTACTTCTACCCCAAGAGTGTCAGCTCCTTTCCTGGTGACAGTGACATGCTGAGCTGCCTGAGGTCTGTCCTCTGTCAGAACACACAGAACCAGCTCATCCCATTAAGTGAAAAGAAAAGGTTGGGAACCTTACACTGCATGGGAGATTTGTGCCTTATCACCATGCAAATGCACAAATGCAAACACTTAGGAGACATCAGTCCTGTACAAAGTATTTGATTTGCCTAATTCAACCAAAGACCTATGAGATTTGATTTGGACTTTCTGGGTGAGACTCTTCATGGATTTTTCTTGGGAGATTCATGGCACTGGAAGCTGGAAGCACATTAGATGGAGTACCACTCATCTATCACTGGCCAATAAATGTTGCCCAGCTCCTTTCTGTTTGCAACCTCATAACTTCTGTTTTGCCAAAGTACGTCTTCCAGGAAGACATCCTGCCTTCATCTGAGGACCTCAAGAGATAGAAAATCCAATTCTGCTTTTATAATGTGTAATCACCCCCATCACTCAGCCGAGCGCGGGGTTCCGGCTCCTTTCAGCTGGCATGCAAACAGCCATTAGGGCTTGTTAGAGCTTTAGAGCTGCTGGGAGTTTGCTCTGGACTCCTTTGGACTAACTCACATTTTCAGCATTGCCAGTATTTTTGCATCTGTCATTTGTGACTTTTTTTTTTTGTGTGACCATGAAATGTTTACAAACTTCCAAAGAATGGTGAAGATCTGCTGTGTTATCTGGGAATGCAGGATCAGTTACTTTAGTTCAGACATGCACCTTTTTTCAGAGTCATGGTGTAACAACACCATTAAAATTTCCACGTTTTTCTGCATCAACACATTAGAACCTGCATGATCTGAAGCATTCATTTCTTATTATTATGGCTGTTTATTGTTTAACCTAAAAATGCCATGAGGATGCTGGTAATACTCTCACTTGTTGATTCCAAAAGAACTTGATGCTTGTTTGCTATCTAAACCTGTGCTTGTAAAGTATTGGAATAAAATGGGAGCAATTTATTGTAGAGATCAAATTTTCTCTCAGCAGGATTAAAACTGCCACAGCAGTAAAGAGTTTACAAACTCACTAAAGAACTGTAATAACTTCCCTTCCCACTGCCGGGTCAAGGAAAGGTAATACATGTTTCCAATCAGCTTTGAATTGAACTCAAATTGTAGGGTTTATTTCACTTTAATCCATATGTGAGTTCATGTTAAAGGTAAGAGAAATCACAGGACTGCAAACACGGAGTAGAGTTAATTAAATTCTGTGGCTCCTTTTGGAAGAAGCCCTGGCTCTGAGTATGCGTGGAGGATTCCAGGGTGCTCCTGAGGGCAAAACCAAGTGGGAAGAGGCTCAAAGGGTGCAGCAAGGACAACAGCACATGAACTTACAGGGGCCAAGTACATTCAGAAAAGTCTAGCAACACTTGGGAAATAGTTCTTTTTGCTAACCTGTAAAAGCATACACCACCACCCCCTGTCCCAGCCCCCCCCAAAAAACCCTTTATTCTTTTTCTTTTCCTCCCTGCCCCAGAAAAAAAGCAGCTGCAGTTCCTCAGGCACTGGGGATAGATGGGAACATAGCTCATTGTCAGCTCAGACCCAGATGAGATCTTTCTCCAAGCCAGTTACCACTGCAAATGCTGCTTTTGGAAATGATAAATGTTTATTAGTCTTCTTTCTCTGTTTCCCACTTACTGTGGGAATTGAGCTTGGTTTTTTATTTTTTCCTTTTTTTTCTGGTTTTCTGTCCAATCGCATTTTAAATGTGCTCTGGAAAAGAGCTTCAGCTAAGTGGGAGAGACTATTCATGTGCTTACAGTTAAGTCTTCATTCCATTGCCTTGCAGAGCGGGGGCCTGAGCTCTGGCCACTTTGCAGGATCAGGTGCACTAAGCCCTTGCTTATCCCTTTGGCAGGACTTGTTCAGAGACACTGTGCAAAGCTCAGCCCCTGGCTGCACGCACCTGGGAGGAGATTCAGCTTGAAGCCATAAATGCTTATTTAGTGTTCCTTTTTTTTCCTCTTCTTCCACATCTGAGATGAGCTCTTGGAGCATCTCCAATACTGACAGAGGTGTTCAGTGCAAGTCAAAATGGAACAGTTTGCCCAGGGAGGTGACAGATGCCACATACCTGGGAAGATTCAAGGTCAGTTTGGATGATGCTCTGAGAAACCTCATGCAGTTGAAGGCTCTTTGCAGGATGCCTGGACTAGATGACCTTTGAAGGTCCCTTCAAACCCAAACTATTTTATGAGTCTATGATTGCATGACTGTTGTGGCTCACTCAAAGTCTCCATATCACTGGGGACATGTTAGATATAGGACCTGGGGATGAGAGATAGCTGATTACTGCAGGGAGGGTGACACAGTTTTGGTTCTGCATTAAACCATGCCCTTATCATTGTGCCAGGCTGATCAGCGAGGTACAAACCTCAGGAGAACGAGTTTTGTATGTATTTTGTTGAATGGTGGATTTCAGTCACTGTGAATGGTTTGGAAAGTTGAATGCTCACCAGAGCACCCAACAGAAAGAGCTCTCTCAATGCTCTGGATTCTGGTGGTTAGTGCTTGTCTGGAATCCCTGCATCCAGGGAAACAAAATTTTCTTCCCATGTGAATCTGACAGTTAAAGCATTTTCTATTTAAAAATGAATCGTGTTTCACAATGAATTGCATGACATGTGTGAGGATCTGGAAAAGCAAACCTTTCTCAAGGAGTAAAATGTGACATTTTAAAAAGATGAATTCCAAAATATTGCACCATGCATTCATTTTACGCCATGCAATAAAATAAAATTCTCCCTTAAACAATTTTATTATTCCTAAATTTTCCACAGAATATCAATGAAAATGCAAGTCATTTAAGTGTCAAACGTCAGATTTATTGTCTCCTGAAGAATTTCTTCATGGCTTTAACAGGCCTCGGATCAGGGTCTGCAGCATCATCTACTTGGATGCCAATGGCAACTGCCCTTTCCAAGTAGGCTTGGAGCGTCACCTCCTGCAAAAACTCATCCACTCAACAAAGGAGTGCTTCAGACTTTGCTGAGAAGAGCTGGGTTTGTGCTAAGGAGTTCTCCAGTTTGTCACAACCATTTTCATAGCAAATTCTCATTTTCCTGTATTCCTCTGCTCAGATTCTTGTAAGACTACTTGAAAGTTATTTGTCGTCAAGGGCACAGATCTGTGAAGAGGCTGTTTTTGTAGACATGCCCAAGAGCCTTTCCCATTTCTCGTCCTAGCTACTTAATTTTCCCTCTATGGAGAAATGTTCTTGGCTACTCTGAGCTTCTGTTTCCTGAAGTTTCCTTGTTTGCCAACTCAGATGCTCAAGTGCTCAGTTCTCGGTGCTTAGAGGTGATTTCAAAGCAGTTCACTGTAATTCTTCTTCTTATATAAACACTTCAAAATTACTTCAGCAAGCTGAAATACTTGTACATCAGCAAAACAGCTTTTGATGATGATGATCTTGTGTTCTGTGCATCCAAGTACCTTTGACTCAGATGGTGTTCTTTGATACAACAAACTTTTCTCTTAATAACTTCCTGACTGCAAATTCAAGTTTTCTTTTTCGCAAATTTGAAGATTTGAGCACAGACCTGTTTTCTCTGTTAACACTTAAGTGTTTTAAAACAATTCTTTTCTTATAAACTCCCATCTCAGACTTACTGAATTTTTAATATTGTTTTTGTTTGTAGCGTTGTCCACTCATAGAAACAAAGCTAGTTCAGGTCTTGCTAGTCTAGCTTTCATTATCACATAAAATTTTTGGTTTTTTACATCAGTCACCTTTCTTTAGCTGGATTGATCAGCCTAGATTTGTGGAAAATCAGTTCCAGGTTTGTAGCAAGAAGACACTTTTGTGACTGCATCCATTCTACTTAAACGTGCAGTTCACCACCTCACTGCAATCCCAGTCTTTCTCTTTATGCTGATGACTTTCCTTGGTCACATTTCTGAGGTCAATTACTAGGAAAAGGTTAATATTAAAAGACACAAGGCAAGAAGGCTGACTCTACATCCTTCATCCTGAATCTGTATGTGCTCTTGCAATGAACAGATCATTAACTTTTGCAATGCAGCTGCGGAGAGCTGTCTTGAAGTACTTCAGCTCTCCAGTCAGGGTGATAGCAGTTCATTAAAGCACAGTATCTGAGCCCTCTGTTCAAAGAGGGTTTGGAGATCACTGCTGTTTCTCCCTTCTGTTACCACAGAACCAGGAAGGAAATAGAGCTCGGCTGATATTTTATGTCCTTGTGCAGAATGTGGTGACCTCAGAGTTGAAGCACTTGCACAGACATCCCTGTCCTGTAAAAAAGCAATCAAGGGTTTGTTACCCAACACAGGAACCTCAGTGCCCATTGGTTAAACTGGAAATGCACTTTCTTCTGGGAGCTGCATTTGGAAGATAAATCTGTAATTCTGTAACAAACTGAGATTTACATTTAAACTAGAAAAATCCATCCTTTTTCTTCCTTCTGTCCCACCATTGCTGCACCTGAGGCACTGCTCCTGAACGAGTCATTTTGCATCAGTCTCACATCCAGCAAAGCCACATGAAAAGCTGATGAAATTCCACTTTATGAGCTGATTATAGGTTTTGTCTTTACTCTGAGCTGAAGATGTTCATATTTGTGGCATATGTTTAATCCAAGGATCTTTGCAGATGAGAGTTAGATGCCGATGTCTGCTCCTGAGCTACCCCATTGCTCTCATCAGTGGTCCCACACTTGTGCATGCAGTGGCTTTTCCCTGTTACTGGCTATGAACAACATGCAGATGGTGGTTTTAGAGGAGATTTGCCTAATGATCATGATGAGTTCCTGGAGACCAAACCTCAGAGGAAAATCTGGCTATTCCATGAAGAAATATGTGAGGATTGTGTATGTGTCCAATGCTGCAGGAGAGGAATTCAGCCTTCTTCCTTCTCAGGAGTGTGTGATTTATCTGGGATGCAGCAGGTACAGCTTGGACACAGCCCCCAGTTGCCAATACTCAGGGATGTGAGTGTGGTCCTTTGTCTCCAAGGTGTCCATGCTGCAGTTCCTGGGGAATGAACAGCTCAGGGAACCCTCACAGCCTGCAGCTGCCCCCTCCTTAAGCTGAATTTCATACAGAGCTCTGCAATCAGCACAGCTGCCATTAGGTTTCTGGGTTAAATTCCAGGTCTGGAGCAGAGCTCGCAAAGCCTTAACCATTTCATGACCTGGGTAATAAAGAGAGGGAGGGGAAGAGGGAGCTCCTCCCTCCAGGGAGCCGTAGCAGCAGAGAGCACTGGAGGCGCTCAGGCCAAAATCCCTGGTGCCTGGGGGAGTAGGTGAGAGGACATCCTGATCACAGCCCTGCTTTCTGCAACGTGCTTCCTCTCATTTGGTCCATCAGGTTTAAAAAACTCTCAGGCAAGCTGCAAGGACCATCTGTTTTCCAGGGTCTTCAGGGATGAGCGCAGCAGGGAGGAGGAGGTGGCTTAAGGGGTAATTGAAGGTCCTGAAAGTGTGTCTGGTTTTCTTTGAGGGAAGAGTGGGTTTAGGCAGGCTCTTTGTCTGCAGCTACAGATGATAAGTGATGTGATATATTTTAATGCATTGTGGGGAGGTGGGATGATTTGGTAAGACCTGACGAGGCTCATTTCACAGACCATGCAAAGATCTGCTGCTGCTGCTGCTGCTGCAACACAGGTCCTTCAGAAATGAGGAAGGAGAGAATAGCCAGGAGAGCAGCACAAGGCTTGGCTAGGCACCAGGGAGCTTGCCTTGAGTTGGACTTTTGCCTTAAAGAGGATTTTTTCTGTCTTAGATTCCCTCTGTTTCATGCTCCCAGGCTGATGTGGTTAGAAGAAGTAGAGTAAAACCAGTCTAAAAGCAGAAAAGGTGATGCAGTGCTGAATCAGAGGGGCTGTAATGGACAGAGGGAACCTAAACCCCAAAGAAATTATGACTGCAGAGGTTTACTTTTTTCTATGTAGTCTGTTGCCTCCAAAGATGACAGGGGAGCAGAATGCCTGTTTGATGAGACTATTGCCTCACAGAAGGTTGAAAACCTATATTGCATTAATTTTCATTGCATTTTGGCTGAAACAATTTGAAATATGTTTCTATAACCAACCAAATTCATTCTTAACTATCACTGTTGCACATTCAGCAAGAATTTATAGGCAGGGTTAGAAGTATTCATATCCTCACCTATTGTTTGTGCTGAAAGCCTCTGTCCTGGAAAAAGAATTGCACTTCCTAAAGCTCACCCACAGCACTGTGAATCAGGAGCTGGGATGAGCACACATGCATCATCTCCTGCACTGGCCATGAGGGTCTAGGAATGTTTATTTTTATGGGAAAGAGCTACTTCTCCTGTCTTGACCCCTCAATCCACTGAAACAGATCTGCTTTGGTCCCTAGGTGGAAGACCTGCAGAGTGGAGCAGATGCTGTGGCTGTTCACAAGAGAGGGCAGAAGCAGAGTTCTGAGTTCTGAATTGTGTCCCTGCCACAAACAGGCTGTGGCCAGGCCAAAGGGCTCCCTGCAGACACCTGCATCCTGCCCGTGGAGGGCTGGGGAGCTGCTCTGGGTGGGCCTTCAGCCCTTCTGGCATCCTGCTGGAGCATGGGAGAACTCTCAGTAGGGCCTGGAGTGTTCTCTGCAGCCTTGTGCTTGTGCTGCCTGTTCTTCGTGTCCTGCAGTGCCTCCCATGCCTGGGACATGGAGTGGAGCTGGCAAGCTGATTGGAGAAGGTCACAGCTAATGAAGCAAACTGGGGGGCAGCTGAGGAGATCCAGCCTGCACAGAGAACATCAAAGATGTGGTTCTCATTGGTTTTATTCCATTGAACTGGGCAGAGAGAGGGCAAATCTGCTCTCAAGGAAGCTGGTGCAGCTCCTCTGAAGTCTGCTCATTCCAAATTTACCATGATGGATTTGAGAGCCAAAACTGGCCTGAAGTTTCCTTAAAAATGTGTTAAGGCTTTGGGACAGACTGTGCTTCTCTTGAGTATGTGGATGGAAGGGAGCAGGAATTTCCCTCCCTTACAAAACCTTAAGCATAATATTGGGGAACAAAAAAAAGACAAGGAAGTGATGGAGATGACAAACAATTCCTGTGAAGCTGCCTGGCCTTTTGACTGATCTTTGGCTATGCCAATGTCCTGACAGTAAAATCACAGCAGCTCTGCACTCCTCATTCCCTGTCTCCAGTGCAGACACCCTGGGGACAATGCTGGCTGTCTCCAAACCAGGGTGTTCCATAGCTGTGCTCTCTGTCATGCCTGGAGGCTCCTGCCTGGGGAGGTGGGGCTGGTGTCAGCCTGCAGCACCCACAGGATGCACTGGGATGCACTTGGCTCCAAATGCTTCAGACAGCAGGAGCTCCATTCCTGTGTGGTGAGTTTTGAAATCCCTGAGGATAAGCTGAGCTGTAAGACAGCAAGACTGCAAGAAAACATCATCTATCCACACAGGACAGCCACAGAGGGGCCTGCACACTCTGCTTGGAGCTGGGGCACCACTGTTTGATTAAAAATAGGCACTGAGTTAGTTTTGCTAAGAGATTTAACATCTTCTGTGCATTGCTGATTTAGTTCCTGAGGAGTAAGTAACATAACACATACTGCTCTCCTATTTCATGGTAATCCTCACCCTTTGTTGTCAGAATACAAGCCAAAGGTGCATATTTTTCAAGGAATTGTTTGAATTGCTCTCCTCATCCTGGTTACTTTTCTTCACTTTTTCCTTCATCAACCATCCTTTGGGTATTAACCTTGTATTTATGCTCACATTAACCAGGGTCAGCATCAGAAAATGCTCTTGCTCTTGCTTTTGCTCAGCCACCTGGAGAAACAGAGAAGGGAGACACTACCAGACACACACTAATTCCTAACATGTGTTTCCTGCCAGTACTGGCCTCAGCAGCTCAACCACATAAGTCACCCCGGGAATAATTGCTGTTTGAGTGCAGTCTGTGGATGTGCACGAGTCTGAGAAAGCTCTGCCATGGAGGGAGTGTGCTGCTGAACCTCAGCAGGCTGAGGGCAAGGAGGCAGACTGGGTACACTGTCACAGTAGCTGGTGATGTGCAAAAGTTTGCATTCAGTTTGGCTTCATCTGAGGTGCGTGCATAACTTGGTTGAACAATAAAAGGAAACTCCTGTAAATTGGGATGAATATTTCTATCTGGGATAACCTCCCCCCTCTGTTTGAATATTAAAAGTGAGGCCTGGCAGGCTGGGTTTCTGTGTCCACACTATTTCCAAAAAATCCAGCAGCAGCAGAAATGCTCTGGGCTTCTTTTGTGGTTTTTCTGGACATATGAGGTTGGGCTTGTGGACTTTTGTCTCATGCTGAGCCCTGGGATGGGCTGGGGCTGTGGTGTGTCCCTGGCTGGGAGCAGACATGACTTTTGATGCCAATGGCCTCATTCAGCTCAAGAGGTGAAGGCATCTGACCCTCAGTAGCTGCACAGAGTGTCTGAGGGTTTGGTGGCCTGGAAAAGAGGCTGTTAAGGAATGTGATAATTTTGTGACTATTTATTTAACTTTTGTGTGCAAGTGGATAAATGATATCTCGTCTAAGAAAGCCACTTATGTCTGACACCTCTGCATGTCTGTAGTTTTCATTGCTACATGGCACAACCCCAACATTTAGATAGAGTGGGATTTTTCCCAAGTGTTTTGCTTTGGCCCATCTTTTTGCCTCACTGGAGCAGATGGGAATTTTACTGTTGATTTCAGTGCAAAGTGAGTTTCAGTCTGGAAAACCCAGCAGTCTCCTGTGGCAATTGGGTCATGGCATGTGATGGTGTTTTGTGCCTGCTTATGGAAGGACATATTTAAGGACGAGCCCAGCTCAAACTCACTGTGAGTCCCAATGACTTCAGAGCTGAACCTGGCCAGGAGCACTGCTCACAGCTGAGACCATATTCCTCATAATCTTGGAAAATATAATGCTGTGGAAACTTTTTGCCATTTGGAAATTAAGACAGAGCAGCCCCAATCAGACTCTTATTTCTCATGCAATTGACTTTCCTAATGCTTGTGTCCCTCGCAGTGCCTGCCCTCTCCTACTTCTCTTGCCCTCCTGAATCCATTGATCAATTTTATACAAATTGAGCAAATGATAAGAAAGCTCTGAGATACTGAAATGTTAAGGGTTTGTGAGGTCTCCTTGTAATGTCTGAGAAACATTACAGCACCAGCTTGCCCAGAGGATACTCTGGAGTCCCCAGAGGTGACCAGCCCCAGAAAAGGCTGAAGCTCCTGCTTCACCCTTAAAACCAATCACCAGAGAAAAAGTGGAGAGAATCAGGCTTTATTAGTTTTGCTGTTCACAGACTAAATCACTGTGCTAAAGCTCATGGAGAAGCTAATATTCTCATTTCTAGCTTTCTACAGGGGCGGGGAAAGGTGTTTAGCAGTGGGAATCTGGCTGCTTCTAAAGGCTCTGCCAGATTCCTGCTCTGTAATGCCAGAACCTTTTCCTATGCCAAGCTAGGATGCTGATGCTTTTGGATGCAACCTTTGCAGCAACAGCAGCTCCCCATGCAAGGGATGCAGCTCCTGGTGAGCCCCTGCCTGCCCCCAGAGCTCTCTCCATGCCCATGGCTTCTTCTGGAAATTTACTGTGAGGACAAGGAAAAGCAAGGGCTGAGCTCCTGGAGCTCTCCAGGGGGAGCCAGCCTTGCCAGCTTTTCCATTATGCTGTTTGTTACATGGTCTCTTATTTCAGTGGATGTGAAAGCTAAAAGGTAAAAGGATACTGTTGGAAATGTGGTGTTGGAGGGAAGCCCTTCCCCACCCAGCTCTGCTTACCAGGCCTGGGAGCAGAAGGGAGCACAATTCACTTCTGATTCAGTTTTTTCCATGCAGTAATTCCCAAAGCAGTGTCCCTTCTTTAAGCTGTCTTTCTTGCTTTTGGAATTTCACTCCTCCTTGCCTCACTGCCGGGACTATGAAACCAGTTTGTGGCTTTCCATTTTCCTGTGCTGAGTTTCAGCCAGTGCTGCTCTTGGGGCTTTCCAAAGGCAGCCGAGGTGTGAGTTCTGCTGGGGCTCCATCCCAGCTGCCACAACACCATTCCTTCCCCTGTCACTCCCTTCTCCTGGAGCTGGGTGTTTGGAGGACTGAAGGAACGAGAGATGTAGACTCTCTGGGAGGAGGAGGAGAGGAGAGGAGACCTCAAGCCCACCAGGTCTGCTCACACTTTCCATCAGCTTGCTGGGCTTGCCCAGCCAGTCTGGCTCCCAGAACAGCTTTTTCTCCCCTGGTTTCAATAAGCTGGAGCTGCAGCCATTGCTTGGGTTTTGTTTGAATTATTGTATGTGCTAGGTGCCTCACAGGTGTGTAACAATCCTTTAAGGCCAATTCTTGTGCACTTGCCTTCACCAGCAGATCTCCACGTGCTTTCCAGAAAGGGTTGACATCTCTGCTCTGGTTCTCAGTGGGGAAGATGAGGCAGGGAGCAGGTCTGTGTTCAAAAAATATGATGCTGTGGCCCCTGGGGTCATAGTTTAGCAGTGGGCTTGGGAGTGCTGGTTAAAGGCTGGAGTCAATGATCTCAGAGGTCTCTTCCAACCTAAATGATTTTGTTGTTCTAGGCAGAGGCTGACCTGGGAAGTGAAGCACAGTCTCATGCATGCTGATGGCAAACATCTCTCAAGCCACACTGCCTGGAGTGTTTAATGTTCCTGCTGGAATTCACCAGCCTCCTCTGTGAGGGTCATGGAGCTGGCAAGGCTGGCTCTTGAGGATTCATCTTGTGCCCAGGGCTTGCTGCTCCCTGAAATCCTCAGCCACTTTTTAAATGCTGTCTGTCAGTTATTTGTGGGCCACCAAGCAGGGGTTTCTCATGTTGGGTCAATTCTTAATTAACAAGGTTTAACAGGACCTGGGTTATCAGCCAGAAATAAGGCTTTGCTTTAGCAGGAGAAACATAATTTATCACTTCCACGGTGCTCTGGCTCTGCATAAACCCCCAGTGCTTCAGCTGAGCATATTTTGAGGAAAAAGTCACCCAGTCCAGGCTGCCCCTGGGGCTGTGATGGCTCCTGGGGCAGCTCCAGCTCTGTGTGTCTGCAGATTTCCAGCACAGGGGTTTTATTCCATTTGCATTCCTCCTCTGACGCAGCCTTTAAAAATCTTCCTTGCTACTGCACTCTGAATGGGTGAGATGGTTGCATTTTACTCTAGTTCTCTTTTCATGGTGCAGCTGGTTTCGTAACCAAATAAAATATCTGCTGACATGAGCATCTTCTTCAGGGACCCTGTTCTGCATCCCCTCGGTGATACCCACGTGCCTTTCTCTGGGTGTGGACATACAGCTTTGTTGTCCTGGCTTTTGTCTTACCTCCTCAGCTGACCCCAGTAATGAGAAGTTAGTTATTCCCAGAGGCAAAATGTGGGGTCAAAATCTGCTGCTCCCCCCAGGTGTGACATTGCCATGTCTGTCACCCCACAGCCACCACAGGACAATGCCAGCAGGCAGATCTGTACTGGTGCTGCTGGGGCTGCTGTCATCTGGCTTTTCTAAAAGAAATATACACATATATGTGTGTATATAGGCATATATTTCTATTGCTCAGTGCTTACCCAGGAGCAAGGAGATTTCCACTGCAGGAAATTCAGCTCACGCATTCCCCACTGCAGCAATCCTGCGCCGGTCACAGAAGAGCTGGGAGAGGAATGCTTCTTGCTAAAAATAAACACAGCAAGGCTGGCTATCAAGACCTTTCTTTGCCTTTCATTGCCAGCTTAAAAGGCTGCAGCTCACATGATCCTTTCCCCCCAGGTGCTGCCAGCTGAGGGATGCTGCTCCCCGGTTCAGGTCGCTGCTTCTTGTGCTGTGGAGGTGCCATCCCCTGCCACACCCTGCCATCCTGTGCCATCCCTGCCATACTCTGTCATCCCCTGCCATCCCCTGCCATCCCCTGCCATCCCCTGTCATCCCCTGCATACCCTACCATCCTCTGCCATCCCCTGCCACCCCCTACCCTCCCCTGCCATCCTATGCCATCCCTACCATCCCCTGCTATCCTGTCATCCCCTGCCATCCTCTTCCATCCCCATCTATCCCCTGCCATCCTCTTCCATCCCCTGCCATCCCCTGCCATCCCTGTGTCCTGTGTGGTCCCTGCCATGGGGGATGGACACAAAGGGCACTCCCAGTGCTCTGCTGGGCTCCCCGGGTGGATGGAGCCACGGCAGTGTGTGCCTGTGCTTTGTGCTGTGCTGCAGGCCCCGAGATCACGAGTGCTGAAGTGCTGACACAAAACTGGCAGCTGAAACGTCCTCACTCCCGAGGATCCAGAATCTCTGTGCTGTCTGTGCACAGCCCAGGGATTTTCGTTTCATTTTTTACTGTAACTACCTTCTGTGGTCCATAAACTATATTGTTTTCATTTAATTCTGGGAACATAATGAATTTCTGTGGGCTTGTTTCCTGTTCAATGTAATATCTTTGCTAGATGTGAGGTTTATTTCACAAGCTAGTTATAAATTCGTTCAGACTTGCAATTGTTTCATCTTGGGAGCAATCAATAAAAAGAAACATGAGGGAGATTTTAGACCCTTCACATCCACTGAAATTCAGGGATGTAAATCTGTCGTCTGACTTTTTTTTTTTTCTTGAGTGCTGAGTAATGTTGGAAAAATGTTAAACCTCATACTGGTACCTCAGTGTGCCTGTGGAATGGCCAGAGTGTGAAATTCTCCCTTCTTTACCCCCAAAAGAGTCTTCAACATGAAAAAGCTCATTGGGTGTTGTGCAGAGGCAATGAAAATCTGCCAAAAAGGAGGGTGTAACAGTGTCAGCTCTGTTCCTTGGACAGCCATCCTTCATGCCATGCCCTTACCTCAGCTCAGTCTACTCCGCCTATCCACACTGTCAAGTGGATAACATCTATTTTTTCCTCAGTTTCCTGACAATTTAGGATAAAAGCTAACCTTCCTGGAGTTAATCTGCAGCTGGCCCTTCTGTGCCTCCTAGCAGAAATACCCAGACTAAAGCTAACATCTGGCTATCAGCAAATAGATTTAAAACAGCAAATATATATTTAATTTTCTAGATTTATCCCCTTTATTTTTTTGCCAATAGTGAGAACGTGAGGAGCTGCTGGTGACTCTTTTGAAAAGCTTGCCAAAAAAAAGCCTAATTTCTCTTCTCACTTGTGCAGGCCAGTTGCAGATTGCTGGTGGTGTCAGTCTAGCATAAATAAAAGCAAAATCAGGCACAGGCTCCTGAGGTCACCAAGAGCCTCCTGGGAGAGTCCTCAGCATCCTGGTGGTTTTAGACTCAGCCTGGGGATGCTGCTTGTGCCATCAGGTGCTGCTCAAGGGGAAATAAAACCATGGTAATGCAGCCCTGCATGTCATTGGCTTTCTCCTCAGGGTTGTTTCTAAAGCAGTTCCCAGCCCTTTTATCCGTGCAAATGTGCCTTAGATGCCAGTGAGCTGGGCTGGTGCTGGGGTACAAGCACCTGGAGGCATGCAGGAGCTCGGGGCAGCAGAAGCAGCCCCACGAATTCCCTGTGCAGCACCCATCCCTGCCCAGAGGCTCTCCTTGCTCCCTGGGGACCTGAGACTTCCATTTTTCTTGCTGCTTTCACACAGAGATGTTAATGAATCAGAATTGCATTGAGCCTGGGCTGAATTTTATTTTGCTTGAAGGCCAGACAGCAGAAAGCTTTTTTGTTTTTTTTTTCCCCTGGAGGTTGTTTTGCTCTAGATTTGAGAAAAGCATGGAGTGTGAAACAGCAACAACAGCTTGAGAAGCCCCTGTTCCCACTGTCTTGAGTTGTTGTGATGACTTTGAGTGCTCTTCATCCATTCCAGTGCAGGCTGAACTAAACTCACATGGACCATTATTGATGCAGACCATTAAGTGGGTGAGGAATTAATTTACAACAACAAATTCTACATCTAGTGTATTTCCAGCCCTGAGATGCTTTAATAATAAGCCAGATCTTGCCACTGAATTCAGGGATAATTTAGGACCTGGTGGCATTAATTAAAAGTAGAAAAGTCTTTTAGCAGCAGATAAATGATTTTGTATTGATTTTGTATATTTTTCCTGCCTACTTCTCTGCTCAGTTTCAACCTCCCAGCCCTAAAGCTTAGTGATGGAGCAGCAATCTAAAGTCACAAACACCAGGTGAAATGTGGACATTGAGGCTTCAGTGTCTCTAAAATTTCCCAGCTTTGTGTGGACAGCCTTAGGGGGTTTAGCTGAAATACAAAAAGAAAGGCCAGAGATATTAAACCCCAATATTTAACATTGGCCTTCCTCAGGGTTTTGTCCCTCCTCAGTGAGGTGCTGGCTGGGCTGAGGCAGGACAAGGCCAGGGTGACCCCAGTGCTGAGCCTGGGGCTCTGACAGGGGAATGAGTGCCAGGGGAAGGTGAACAGGGAGCTGCAGGCACAGGGTTTAACTCCTTTGTGTGTGCTGCATCTCCTGCTCTGCTCCCCTGGTGCAATGGGGGATGTCAGTGGGGCCAGGCTGCTCCTGTGTGTGCAAACACATGGATTTACACCTCTCATCTGGAGAGCTGTGAAGCAGACAGCCCCACTCAATGGAGATCCAGAGTAACTGGGAGTGAGCCTGGGCGTGAGCACAGATGTGGAATTTAATTATTTTTTTTCTTTTTGTTTGAAGAATTTGTGATCTCAACGGGGAGAGAAAAACTGACAAGAGACTGACTCCTGATTTTATTTGTGCTGAGGAGATGTCCCAGCACACAAGCTGTCATGGAAACTCAGAGGAGCATGAGCAGATCTGGCTCCCTGTGTCATCCTGCCTGTGACAAGGGGCTCCTGCTGGGGCCTGTCCTGCTGTGGATGGCAGGTGAGGGGCTGCAGCTCCCCTCATCCCACCCAGCTGGTGAAAAGGGGCCTCATCCAGCTGCACACCCTCCCCTCAGTGCTGCTCTCAGAGGGTGATGGTGTGTGCTCAAAAATCCCTGATTAACTGGAGGCAATGGGAATCTCATGTGCCAGGTCCACACAGGAGAATTTGTTCCATAGCAATTTGTCCTCAAATTAAAATCATCAAATACAAAAACTCGTTCCTTATGGTGAATCCAAAGAAACCAAAAAGCAGTAAGGAAGCACATTTGGGGACAATTCAAACCCACCTTTGTGCTGAGCTCTGGCTGTGCTCTGGCTCACCCTGCTCCATCTGCCAAAAGGGTTAGAAATGCACTGTGGGTTCCAGGGCTTTGTTCTCCCCAGAAGTTGAGGAAAGTCCATGAAATAGGTTTTCACCTGGTGTTTTTCTGGTTCCTTTTCCAGATCTGTTCAAGACACACAGGAGGGAAGGTACATGACAAAATCACTGTGGTAACAGACCTGAGGCTGGTTCACTTGGATGTTTCAGTGGAAATTTTGATTTGAATCCTTCTTTCTCAGTTTGATGTCAGCTTGTCTTCTGGCTGAGTTTTGTTCAGCATTTGCAGCTTTTTTTCTTTTTTATCCCTTTTTTTTTTTTTCTTAATTTAGTTTTGGCCTGTTTTGAGGGGGATTCTTTGTAACCTGAAACCCAAATCCCAGCCCACTGCTCTGTGAAGAGGCTCACAGTTTGCAGTCCAGGGGAGCTGCTGCTCTGCATCCCATCTCCTGCCCGGAGCCACCCACAGGCTGCTCCTCCACGAGCATTTAGAGAGTTCACTCACAGAAAAAGTTCCCCCTACCAGTAATAATTAGAGCTCAATTATGCCCAGAAGTGCAACGATGAGCACTTTGCCTTGTTATGTCAATGCTGGGCCCTACCCTGTCCCACACACCAGGGTCATGTCTGGCCCTACTGACATCATGGCAAAATCCTCATCCCCTGGGTGTATTTCATCCCCACTTTCATTTCTCACTATTTCTCATCCAATACATTAATTTATTAATCTTTATTTCCATTTCTCTTCTGCCCCCCTGTATGTTTGTTTAATGTTTAATTGATGTCCCTGATCTGGTTGTGCAAATAACTCTTCTGTTCATAGCAGGTCCACAGTAAATCAAACCTCGAGGTGAGGACATGGAAGCTTTGTATGGCAACTGAGAATTCAGGTCCTTTCTCCCTCTCTGTGTCTGCCTCATGTGTATCTCCAAATTTGTGTTATTGCTTTGAAAAAATCTGTAATGACTCATTGCCTCTCCTGGATCTACTGTCAGTAACGCAGTTAGTTATAACCAGTTAATTAACTGTAAACTCTAATTACTTAAAGTTCAGTCCTTTCCTGTGATTTTGCTGTTGCAGGAAAATGCCAAATAATAACCATGCTTTTCAATATACCCTAGTTTTATTTTTCTTGGGGAACATACAAAAGTTATGTGTAAATATTTCTTTCTCCAGCAAGCTCACTTTATTATCCCTTTTCCTTTAGCTTTCATTAAAAACTGCCCCTGCCCCTTCTTTAGTTTGAACATATAAATAAATAATGCTTGATCCAAACAACCTCAGCCATAAAAACCTGCTTGAAAAGAAACTCAGGCAACTACCACATCTGGAATAATAGTTAACATATTTTAGAAAGAGACTTCATTTTTCTCACACGGGATACTAAATCATGATGGCTGCATGTGCCAGAAATAACACAGTGGGATATGACTATGGGAGGACGTGAACCTATAACGAGGTTCAATAAAGTACTAATCTTATGGGGTAATGCAATCTGGTTTGCTTTTTGCTTAAAGAAAAGCCCGTGTGTGTTTGTGTGTGTGTGTGTGTGTGTGTGCTCAGACACACCAGTGTGCCCACAGCATTGCTGCCTCCACACCTTTCAGATCAGGGCCAGGCAAGGGATGGGCACTTCAGTGGCAGCCCCAAGCTTGCTGGGAGGTTGGTGTTAGGGTGTCAGGGAGCCACAGAGCCAAGAGCTCCAGGGACAGTGGGGCTGGAAAAGGCAATGCCAGGGCATGATGGCAGGCCCTCAGCTTTGCTGACACTGCCCTGGGCTAATGGGGGCCACCTCTGGGAGTCTCAGCAACAGCACAAGATGCCAGGAGGGTTAGGGTGGGGGTTGAGAGAGTCAAAGAGCCAACAGCTCCAGGAACACTGGGGCTGGAAAAGGTGTCCCAAGGCGACCCCAGCAGGGCCCCAGCATTGCTGCTTCTGCATCTTTCTGATCTGTACCAGCCGTGGTGTGGGGAACCTGAGCCCCAATGTCAAGCTGCTGCTAGGCTTAGGGTTAGAGCTAGGTTTGAGAGCGTTTAATCCAGATTCTGGTGTCTTCTTTCAAACTCTTTTCACTGTTTTGCAATGCAAATAACTATTTCAAAGCTCATTAGCTCTTTCCCAAACTAGCCTCATTCCAAGAAGGATTCCACCTGCCCCATCATTTCACTGGAAAGAAATCCAGTGGGACAATGTAGAGCTGTGAGAGAGCAGGAGCTTTATCATCTTCTGAGCATCTCCAGAGGTGCTCAGTAGTTCAGCATGTTTTCTTCAGGTTTGTCATTATCCCTTTTCCTCCAGTTCATCTCCAGTCAGAAGGGGATCCCTTAGTTACAAAGACTGGATTTTAAAATAATCCTTGATCTTGGGGAGATAAAAGATGGGTGTCTTTTTACACCTTGGAAACGGTACACAGATGAAGATGACAACATGAATGAGAAATACAGGAAAAAAACTAACCAAAGAACAACTATGAATTCCAGAAAACTCCTTCTAATGCTGAAAACCCATAGCCTGAAGTTGCTAAAGGAAAATGGAAAAATTCCTATTCCTTCAGATGTTTTTTCTTTCTGTAGAGCAGGAAGACTGGCAGGAGTGGTTGTGTGCCTCCTAAGAGGAGACAGGGTTTTTCCTGTTTTTTTTCTGGAAACCCATTTTCCTTGTAATATCCTCCACCAGCTTCATCTCCACCATCCATGGTCCAGCTGTGCAGTGGGCAGCACATTCTGGCCTGGAAGGATGGTGCCAAGGTCTTTGCACAAAACCCACGATGGAGGATGCCACCCTCCTCTTCCTCCCCTTCCCTTGCAGTTCTTGCATTCCCAGTGGAGGAGGCACTTTGCTTCTTTACTTCCAGCTGATGTGAAAACAGGAAAATAGCTTGGCCAGGGCCTCAAATCTCTGGAGCCTCATTTAATGCATCAGTGGACATTTTAATCCCACACCATTCTTCCCTGCCTTCTCCAACTTTATCTTCAGGATACTGGTACAAATATATTCAGCACTTGGGCTCCTTGTGACACAAGAAAGGCAAGACACATGGATGCTTTGGCTCAGGGAATGCTGTCCCGGGTGGCTTTTATCAAACATAACTCAACATTTCCCCAGACATCGTGATCACCAATACAGTACCAGCCCCTCTGAGCATGCAATTTACTATGCTGTAAATAAATCTAACTTCAGCCGATAGATTTTTTGCCATGTAATCAGTCTGCTTTCATAAAAATTCCCTTCTCTTGGCATTCATTCACATGTGCCTTACAAATGTGCACACTGTGTTGAATCAGATGTGTGGGAAATATATATTTTTTCCATATGGATCACAATATGCCATAAAAGGTTTTCCCCTGCCCCCCTCTCCCCTCCTCACAGTCTCTTGAGGGCATATATCATAACAATTGAAATCTGATGAGAAAATGAAAAAATGCTTGGTGTTCATATCTTCCGAGTAGTTTTCCAGAGTCCTGCTGCTGAAAGGGACATAAATCATCATCAGCACTCAAACAATGTTGTTACCTGAATATACAAAACAAAACACAACTTGTTTCTTGCTACTGGAAAGAGGAAAGTACTGCAGCCAAAAAAAAAAAAAAAGCCTTCAAATTGTCAGTCAGGCTAAATTTAGCTGGAGAGGTTTAGCTGGTGAAGTTACACATGCTAGAATGAACAGTGGCCAAAAAAGGGGTACAGCCCACTGCAGGCATCTACCTGGCATGAGGAAGGAAATCTGGAACATTCTGCTGCTTTTCTGCCCTGGATGATGTCCAAACTGGTGCTCACCCAAATCTGCATCCCTCAGCCCCGGATCCAGACGTGCTGGGGCAGGGGCAGCATCCTGTGGGATAAAGCAGGGTGAGAGCCCTGCTGGCAGCTGCAGAGGGCACACAAGGTGCCCTGGCTGCCTCCTGCTGTGGGGTGCTCTCTGACCCTGGCACCGAGGAGAAGGGGACAGAGCAGCCAGCAGAACTCTTCAGACTCATCACACCTCCAAGCTGACAGCACTGAGGTCTTCCTGCAAGATCCTCCTAGCACTGGTCTGGTCTGACCTGTCCTCTTGCCAAAATGAAACTAGTAAACCCAAAAGAAATAAACCAGCAAGAAATGTTTCACTAAGAGGTCACTTTTTAAAATGGTATCTTTGTAATTGAAACATCTGAAAATGACAAACTGTCTCTGGACAGCTCTGCAGACAGAAAAAAGTAGGTGATAACTGTTACAAAAACATAATCCAAATAATTCACTTCCTGCCCCAAATTTTGAAGTTACGCTCTGAATCAAAAACCAAAATGCCTTGAAAATTTCCATCAGGTTACTGTGTTTGAGGAATACTTTCCCAGAAACTACACTCTGATCCAGAATATGCCATCAGATGGAAAAAGAGGATAAAAACTGGCATTGAGTTATAGTTTGTGGGTGACAGCAGTGTGCTCTGTGCAGCACCTCTGCTGTCCTTCACAGGCAGGTTTAGCATCCCTTGCTCCCCTCAGCAAACACAGGGACACTGACTGGCTCAGGATCTTCTTCTAGTTTGGACAAAATCAGCCACAAGACTGCAAATAAAACTCCTGTCTCCTGCTCCCATCCTGCTAACTACTTGCATGTTCTTCCTCTGACAGGGTGCAGAGGGCAGTGAAAAAGAGAAAAAGAGGAAAATCAGTCTCCTTCCAGCAACCCTCTGGTACCCCATGGCATCTCCTCTCCCCACCGTGAGCACCTGCATCACCTCAGGGTGGCTCTGGAGAAGGAGCAGGGTTTGTGCATGAGCAGGAGGAGAGGGTGGCTTTCCCACACCGCAGCAGCTAGTCCCAGCTTGCTGGCTCCATCTTCTGGAAGTGAGACAAAGTAGAGATTTTTCAAAGCCTGAGCTTGTATAATGAGTTTATAACAATGCCCTGCAAATGTGGGCCCTGCAATATGTCTGGCACAAATAAATTCTTTTCATAATGTATGAAATTTGTAATTAATCTCAGTAAAACACCTCTGCAAGAAAAAGAAAATATGAAAGGAAGGCATGGCAGTGTTTAAATGAAATCCAAGCTGCAGGTAAGGAGCAGGAGATGAAGCATTTCAGGGCTAAACCATGCAGGTTGGCTGTGGTTTTTTTGGATGTATCTGACAAAAAAGCCAGCAGAAAAACAGCATTTTCTGTCTCCTTTTTAAGTCATTCCCCAGTTGGTATGGGATGACAGGAGATCCAAAGCATAAAAGCACTGTGGTCACTCAGTGGCTTTTCAGTTAGGAAAAAAAGGGAAGAGAAATAGCCAAGAGATTATTTCAGAGCTTTGCTGAGTGGCTCAGCATGCACAGGATGGAGCATCCCAAGTGCACAAATTATCAGCCCAGGTGCTGACATTTGCCCACACAGTGTCAGGATGCTGCCTGAGGGATGCAGAATGCTTCCATTTAAGATGCAGTAGATTTCCACAGCCTCATGCTCAGTGTCTGTCAAACAGACTCCCCCTCCACAAGCTGCATTTTGGTTTATGCTGCCAAGTTTAGGTTTCTGTGCTTGGGCTCCCTTTGGCTGTGGGATGCTGCAGGTCTGGAGTACGCTGAGGCAGTCAAGCACAGGCACCAGGAGCACAGCTCTAGAAGTTTCATGTTGCTCTTTTGTTCTGGGGGTGCATTTTCCCTGCAAACACTAAGCCCTGCAGATTTTCTTAGAGGCACTAATTAATTTCCTGTAACTATTGTAATTGCACATCTTTGCCCCTCTCAGAGCTGCAGTTCCATTCCCAATCTGCCTCAGCAAAAAAGACTCTTTGTAGAATCCCAAAATATTTGGGTTGGAAGGGACCTTAAAGATTATCTTTTTCCAAACCCCTGCCATGGGCAGGGACATCTTCCACTATCCCAGGCTGCTCCAAGCCCCATCCAGCCTGGCCTTGGACACTTCCAGGGATGGGGCTGCCACAGCTTCTCTGGGCACCCTGTGTCCCAGTCTCACAGGGAAGAATTTCCCTCTAATGTCCAATCTAAACCAACTCTCTTTCTGTTTAAAGCCATTCCTCCTTGTCCTGTCACTCTCTGCCTGTGTAAAAAGTCACTCTCCATCATTTTGGCCAGCTCCCTTTAGGCACGGGAAGGCTCAGTGTCTCCCTGGCACTTTCTCTCCTCCAGGTGAGCCCCCCCAGCTCTCTCAGTGTCCAGAGCAGAGGGGCTCCAGCCCTCGGAGCCTCCTCGGGACCTGCCCCACATCCCCAGGCCAGCGAGCCGTGCTCTGCACTTTATCCATCTTCAGGGGCAGCATTCCTGCGCGCTGCCGGCTCAGTTTAGCGCCGTGCCGGAGGGTGGTGCTCGATGCAAGCGCTGCCGGCGCGGGGCAGCCCGCGGGATGCGCGCACAGCCCGGGACGGGCCACCCGCGGAACGAGTGTTCCACCCAACTCACCCTCAACGCACATCTCAGTTTGGCCTGGAAAGCCTTTCTAAAATATTTTCACTTAACTTTCTACCGGTTACTTGTAATGATCTTCTGCCTCACGCTAATAAAATGTAAGGACATATTAGGCATTAAATATGTTAAATTAAATATGTATTAAATATGTTTCAGCTTTGTAAACTCTTACGTCATTAAAAAAATAAATAACACAGAATCAGAGAATGGTTTGGGTTGGAAGGGAACTTAAAGCTCCCCTCACTTCACCCCTCTGTCATGGGCAGGGACACCTGTCACTGGACCAGGTGGCTCAAAGCCCCATCCTGCTTCTGCAAGACCAAAGTCTTGAGCAAACCAGAATAAATTCAAATGCAGTAACAATTTCCCAGATTTCTGCAGAGAGAAAGGTGGGCAGAGGGTCTGACTTTTGGGGCCAGCAGCCCTTTATTTCCCTTAGCAGCACTATTTCAGCGTCTCCAAGGACATCCCCACTGTGTTCCAGCACAGGCAAAAGCTTCCTCCTGGTCATGCATCCTCATTATACCCATCAGTGTAATTAAGCAGATTATTAATGCTTATCCTATTTTAAAATAATTTTTTTCAGTGGAGAGATTGGTGCCCTGAGCAAGCAGCAAAAGACTTCCATAGCTACACTGCTGTTGCTTTAACCAGACATCAGTCCTGAGCCACCAGAAGAGAGTGAAGCACGTGAGCACTTATGCTCACTGGAAAAGCTGCAGAATTTAATTCTGAAATTCCCAGAGATACACCGAAATGTGCACATTGATTCCCAACTGTTTCAGAAGGCTGAGGATATCTAATCCCGCAGACATCTTGTGTACCTCACCTCCTTTCCCTACCCCATTGCCTCTCCACATATAAATCTGTGCTTCTGATCTGTGAGTTATGATTTTTAAATGCTTATTTTGGCAATGTGTGGTGGTGGGATGTTCCAGCTTTGCCTGCAGGCTGGAGAGGGACTCTCTCCTTGGAGACTGGTATAAACGTGAGAGACTTGGCCAAGAACTTCCTGGTAGAAATCTCTGTTCTCTGAAGCAGAACTCTTTAAGGAAAAAGCCAGGAAGCCAATTTGGACATCTGTATGGTTTTTGACTGAGATAATCGTAACCAGGGGATAGTGGCCTGAGCAAACAGCAAAGCAAACCACAGATGATCTGATTAGTTTTCTGCTGTGGACATTTTATCTGTATGTTCAACACAGAATGAAAGACCATTCTTCAAAGCCCTCAGCGTCTTTGGGGAAATCTTCTGTCATTAGTCCCCATGGTGATGTCAGTCAAGCCCTACCCCGGCTCCCGGGCAGAGAAATCCATACCTTGTCCCAGCACAGGCCAGGGTGAGGGGCTTTCTGCAGGAGCCTTGCAGCAGATATGATTATATTGCTAAGCAGCATTCTGTTGCTGCTGGAAAGCACTTTGAAAGCCTTTCTATCTCTTTCCTTCCTCAGGGATAGACAGGAGAGCTTCATTCTCCTTCTAATGGCATTCCTGGGCAGATTTGGGAGTCTTGTAGCCTTGGAGGCTGTTGCTAATAACTGCTGCTATTAAAATACAAATAAATTTGAACATTTATTTTGGTCATTATGGATAATAAAGTGAAAGGATAAAGTATGAATACTGCTTTTTTTTATATGTCTTTTCAGGACTTGGAAATCTTTGACTGATTATAACAAAGAGTTTTTAGTGTCTCTTAGGTGTGGCAGTGTAACCCAACCCAATGGGATGTGGTCGGACTCCAAAAAAGTTTCTAAGTCCCATGGGTACAGAGATTGAAGGTTATGCTCTTCCAGCTCATCATGGCATGGTCATGACTCCATTAAGCATTTAGTAAATTTAAATAGCTTTCTAAATTTCCAGCAACCCTTTGGCCAAGTAATGTATTTTATATTTAACATAGGCAGCAGTTGCAACACTTAAATGTTTTCAATGTGCAGGATCTGAAAATGCTATGGGATTATTCTGCTCCCCTGTCCCACTTTTAATCTGCAAACTGTGTCAATGATGGACAAGAGAGAGAGAAAAGACTGGGTTTTATGGGCTGGCAGTCACAGACTACCTGGTATTCTTGGAGAATTGGCAGGCTCTCCCTAAATAGCCTTGCTGTCCCTTGAGCCTTGCCATTATTTGTCTCCTTATCAACACCAGCTTCACCTTTTCCCTTCTAGTTTGCCTTCAGAGGCAGTTATTACCAAATATTCAGGTTGGTACATTTGCCAGCTTGGTGCACAATATCAGCCTCAAGACAGCAGCAATTTTCCACTTTAACTTTGCTCCCTTCACGTTCTCCATCGTGACCCACAGCTTTGGTCACCCGTTTTTCCTATCCTAGGAAAAAGTTGGGTGAGAAATAAATTAAAGGCTCAAATTTCAGTGCCTTGAGAAGTCATTTGGTTCTGACTGGTCTCCAAAACCATGAGCCCATCTCTTTTGTGTGTGAGGGCAGGCTGGAGTTTGGTGTGGCCCCGGGAAGATCCCATTCTGACGGGCGCCATGACAATAAACATGTTAATTAAATTAATTAATTTAAAGGGGCAAAGGTTCAGTGGGCGGGTGGTGCTTTTGTATTTCCAAACCAGTTAACTCAGCTCAAATTCAAAGCTGACCAAGACAGATCTGCTTTGACTGGCAAACCCCAGCTCTGTGCAGAGCCACAGCCATGCTCTTTGTACGAGCCCGGCCCCTGCCAAGCCTCTGTGGCTGGGATGAGGCATGGCCTTAGGTTAGCAGAAATGCAATAAGATATCAAATTAGTTGGGGCTCTGTGTCCTTTTTGAAATCACTGGGAGAATTGTGATGCGCCAGGGCGCAGAGTGCTATTCTTCCTATCTCTGAGCACCATTGTGCGGGGGTGAACAAAGCCAAGAGGTGTAATTTAAAGGTGCTGTGACCTCCCATGAGCAGCTCTCCCCATTGTGAGGCCGGTTTTGTTTTCTGTATGTGTTTTTTTTTTTTTTCTCCACTGAAATCTCCTGATCATAAATATGCATGAATAAAAGAGCCAGGGGAGAGGAGGGGAGGGGGAAGGGGGCTCATAACCAGCTTGGATAAAGTCCTTTTCTAAATTTTCCACTCTCGGCTTCCTGACGTCGGATGAAATAAGGGACCACACCACCGGATTAGCTCAGCCAGAGTTCCTATTTCCAATTGTAAAAGCAGAACCCTGGCATCATAACAATCATTATAATTATCACTTGCAGAGGGGTCTTATCATATAACAGCTTCTTTTTACTCGGGATGGAGTGGGACCAAAGGGGGCTGGGGGAGATAATTCCAACCACAGGGGTTTGCGTCTTCATTCATCACTTTCCAAACAAGCCAGTGGAAAATTGAGGTCCCCGAGCAATTTACAGATTACAGCTCTCTCCTGGTACAGGGATGTGTGTGCACACACACGCCCGCTCCACACATCCCACACAGACCAGGTACGCTGCGGGGGACCCTCAGAAAGCAGGATAAAACACTCCCCCCGCCCTGCTTTTCTGCCCCAAACTCAGGCAGAAACGGACGTAACCTTCCCTTTTAAGCCTAGCAACTCCAGCCTGGCCGCACAGCTCCTCCTGGATTAATCTTTCTTTTTTTTGGCTCAGTGAATTGTGGTCAAGGCCATTGTAACGTGAGTGCTGCCGGGGCGCGGATTGGCTGGAGGAGGCTCAGAGAGGCCCCTTTTCACAGGGGACTAATTGCTTTAGACCACCAGTATTTGGGAGCTACAGATGTCTTCCTTAATTTGCCTAGAGAGCACAATCGGCCCCATCTGTTGCATTTTTTTCCCCCCTCTGTCTCTCAAGTCGCCTTCTTCCCCCTGTCTGCAAAGGCCTAAATTGAAAACTCATCAAAAAGTAATACAAGAGCAGTTTGGCTGGGAAGCTGCTGCCGTGGGGCTTTGCCTTTAATAAAGGCCCCCCTGCTACTTTTACACATGGGTTGGGGAGCAGAGAAAGGAGGAGGAGGAAAGCAGAAACAACCTAGAAGGAGGGGGGAAAAAAAGCTAAAAACTAACAGCCAGATGGGATATTTGGAGGCTGGATAATTTGATGTGTCATGGCTGGAGGAGAACAAGGGGCAGCCCCTTGTTTTCTGTGTGTACACACAACAAAAAGATGACTTCTAGAGATGGGAAGGGAGAGGAGCCGGGGGCCGGCCGGGGGATCTGCACATCCTGATGTCACTGGTGTCGGCAGTGGCCAGGGCCCTGCAGCCCATGACTGCCCCAGAGCACACCTCCAGGGACAGGGAGAGGTGGAGAAGGGTCAGAAGAAGGGAAGAGAGTGATGGGCCTTTGCCCTTCTGCAGAGACAGAAAGGTGTCTTGGCCTGGAGTTGTCTTGGGGCATTTGTAGGCTGTGGACTGGGGATGCTGCTCTGCACCTCCCTTACCCAAGAAATCAGAAGAGGGTGTTGCTTTCTTCTTGCTTGGTCAGTGCTTCACCTCACACCCAGCTACGAGCAGAAAGAGAGGACAAGCCTAAAAAACACTTAAAATATTAATTGGAAAGGTTGTGGCAGAAAATATATCTCATCTTTCTGCAAAATTCCCATCCTGGCCAGCTCAGGACACACAGCTTATGAGAGTGTCATAAACCCCCACACTGCTTAGTGCAGGTAGAAATGGTGTTTCCTTCTGGCAATTTGGAGCTGGTGCTCTGTGGGGACATGGTGAAGGCACCGGCCACCCCTAACCTGGTGTGTGTTTGGACTCTTCCCCTGCAAAAAGCAGTGGATTTGCTCACAGGCTGTCTGGGAGACAGTAAATGTTACCCCACCAGTGACATGAGTCAGGTGGGAATTTAAATCTCCCAATTCCAGCCTGATGACACCTGAAAGCAACTGCCTGTGTTTGAAGGAACTGCCCATTTCAGCTCACCTGTGATTTATTTCACAGAATCATTGAACCACAGAATAGTTTGGGCTGGAAGGGACATTAAAGATCATTTAGTCCCAACACCCCACCTATGGGCAAACACTAAACCATTTAGCTCAGAAGATTTTTCTCTACTTTCCTCTCTTGCCTTAAAATAACATTTTGGTGAGATAAGTCTAAGGGAATGTGGCAGGCTGGTTGTTTGCTCACCTGTGTGCTAGAAGTCCTCCAGTGATGGAGAAAGCCTCACACCTCCTCCTTGCACCCAGCCAGAGCCTGTGTTGGCTGCCCCAGCACTGCTTTGGCAGGGATGGCTGCTGCAGGGGCAGCAAGGGCTGTGCTCAGCCTGTGCAGGGGAGGGCAGGGAGCTGCCCGTGCAGGCAGCCCGGTGTGTGGCAGCTGTGCAGGTGAGAGGTGCTTCCTCACTGGGCTCTGTCCTGAAACCTGAGCCCAGGTGCCAGTGCTGTGGCCATCAGCACCTGATCAATCATTCCCACTTCCTGTCTGCTCATCAGGCATCTCCCCCTGAGTCCTTGGAAAGCTTTTGTTTAGATGTCCAGTTAGGGAAGAAAAAAAATGCCCATTAATCTTGAAGGACCCTCTGAAAACAATGTGAAAGAAATCACAGCAGAAGTGTGGTGCTGCTGCTGGGAGCCCTGCAAGGAGCAGCCTGTGGGCTTGGGAGCCGTGGGATGGAGCCAGCAGCTCCCAGCAGCTCCCATTCTGCTGCAGGATAGCTTCCAGCCAGTGCTACCACCTGTTCCCAGCTTGCTTACACCATCAGCAGCTTCTGTGTAGCAGAGGTTTCCTAAAAGGAAGGGAAAACAGTGCTAAACTGGCACTGTGAGCTGGAGGCATGGGAAAAGGTGCTTCACTGCTGGATAGTGGGATCCACAAAGCACCCCCAGCCCCTGGGCTGGGCAGAGATGGGGAATGGGAGAGCTGCAAGGGCACTGGTAGCTGGTTTCCATGTTCTGTGCACTGCCATTCTGCTTGGGAGTGAGGAAATTCTCCCCCCCCCCGGGGAATACCGAAGGTTTATCTGTCTCAGTGGGGTCCCAGGTCCCCTTCAGTGCTGAGGAGTTCTTGAAGAAACAGCACCACAAGCAGCCTTTATTGCTGTCCTCACTTTTCTTTCCTTATTGCTTTGTTTATTGCTTTTTGCTTTTCCTTGGATACCCCTGATTAAAAACCATGTAATTATTGCTTCTCCTAAAGGGGAAAAAAAAAAGTCAATTTATCAAACTGGGAAGGCCTTGAAGCATTGGTGAAGAACAAAAGCTGAAGTACTGGGGCTTCAGAGCCCAGGCTGTGTCCCAGGAGTGGAACCTCAGATGAAAAACCCACAAGCACAGCTCTGTGCTGGGGCTGATCACTTCCCAGGGCAACCCTCTCCTTGGGGAGAAGGTGTGAATGGCTTCCTTGAATAAGTCACTGGATAGCCTTGGCCAGTCTCAGGCTGGCTGCTGCTTCCTGCTGGCTGTTGCTGTCTCACTGCTCAAAAACCGGATACTCTGTTGTGACATGTGTTTTTCCTCTGATGCATGTCAGAAAATAAAACAGCAGTGTGCTGTGCTGGTGGGGAGCAGAGATGCTGTGGGGTGAGAGGAGAGAGAGCCAGGCTGGTGGGCACCCCTCTTGTCTGTCTGTGTTTCCTGTAAGGCTTAACATAAGGATCAGCAGTTGAAATCTCTCAGAAGGAATATGGCAATGATAAAAGGGAGCTCTGGTTCTTGTTGTTGAGGCAGCCCAGAAACTGTTGAAGAGGCACTGGAAAAGCCATTGAGCTTTTGTCTAATAACTCCTGTGATAATAATTAGCTCAGCCAAAGCAGATTTTAAAGGGGCTTTAAAGTTCTTGTTCAGTGGCTTGAAAGAAAAAAGGCAACCAGAGTCTCTTCTCATCTGAACATCAATGTGAATCCCACAAAATCCCATTATTCCTCTTTTATATAAGTAGTTTGATCAGTTCAGCCTTTTCCTTCCCCAAGGCAACAACTTTCCCCCTTTGTGCATGTTTTCCCCTCAAAATCTGAGCACCTCACCATGTACACACACCATGCCCAGAGCCTGGGCTCCTTCCCTGAGCCCCTGCAAGTGGCACTGACTTGCTGCCCCCATCATGCCAGAAAATGACCAGATGGAGGCAGAGCAGGGAAATCTGACTGCAGGAGCACCTGCATCCACCAGGATATCTTTATTAAAAGAAGAAAGAATTTGATATATAAAAAAGTGAAATGCTCTCAGACTTTGCTTTAGCACTTGATGTTTGGAGACAAAACCAAAAGATAGTCCAAAACTCACATCTACATCCAGAGTGAACTGTTTGCAGTAGAAGTTAAAATTCTGCTCAAAATCAATTATTTGGGTAATTTTTTAAGGGAGCCAGCCATGGAGGAGTGGAAGAAGAAATGCTGACACCAGCCCAGACCTGCTGAGCAGAGACCTGTCAGTGCTTTTCATCTGCTGGACACCTTCTACACATCCCCTTCCCAGGCTGAGTGAGATTCAGAGCAGCTGTATTTACAGTCTGTATCTGCTGGGAACGTGCCAGGTTGGGTGCACTTAAAGACAGGAACTTAGAGACAGCCTGCTGCTCTTTGAGCTCCAGGGGACACTAAGGCACCTTCCTCAGGAAAAATCAGTAAATATGGAAAGATTCACAATCCCCAAAAGCTCTGCCAGTACAGCCAGGGGTGGGGTATTTCAGCAAGAGAAGGGGTGGGGATGGAGGCTGACCTCCAGCACATCCCCATGGCAGCTGTTTTCCCTTGTGACTGAATTTGAGCTGAATCTATCCCTGCCATGCAGGTTTGACACAGCTCTGCATAGAAATATAGAGCTAAAGAGGTCATGAGAAGGGTGGCACATGTCACAGTGCCCAAAAAGTTTTGCCAGGCTCAGAACTGGTGCTCTGACTTCCCCAGTGTCTGCAGGGCCTCAGACAAGCTGCAGTCCTGATGGCCAAGGAGCCTTCCTAGGTTTAATACCAAGGCAAAGTACAGCAGTTTGAGCTGAGCAATAACCCCTCCAGCATGGAACACAAACTGTCCCCAGGCTGGAGCAGCTCAGGTTGCAACTCCCCAAGAAACAGCGAGTTCAAATACAAACAATCCCCATTTTCTTTGCAAAATTTTCTCTTTTGAGTGGACTAGAAATGGCATTGAACTGAAGGCAAGTTTTGCTAGTAAAATATACTAATAAACTGCTTTGGAGACTCATAAACAGTGTTGTGTTTTTTAATGGCAAATACTAAAGGAGTCTAATAAAGTGTTGGTTTTTTAATGGCAATTTTTTAAGCGGCTGGAGCAGAGATCAGGAGTTCAGCCTCCTTCCTTGTTCTGTTTGTGGTATATTTATCTTCATGAAGAGAATGGTAGCAGGGGGATTTATTTTTCTGAATGAATGTCTCTAAGCCCCTCATACCTCCAGGGCTTATAGTAAGGTTGGATCCAATGACAGGAGAGTCAACATTATAAGCCCTTAGAGAGGGCTGAGTGCCTTGTAGATAGTCTCAAGTGGATGCGCTTTCAGCGTGCCGTTACCCCGGCTTACATTAGCGGCTGAAGAGACTTTGTGTGTCCCCGATGCCCTCGGGTGACCCGCGACCCCTGCGACTCCGCTGCGCCGAGATCTGAGGCTCGCGCGAGCCCCCGGCCGAGGAAATGGAGAGGTGCATTGTGCCGCGGAGAAAGAGCAACACAAACACAGGGTGTTCTCAAAGGAAACAAAAACCCAGTGGAAAAAAAAAAAAATCCTTCCCCAAACTGGCAGCGAGGGGCAGCCGGGGGGGAAAGAGCAGGCACACGTGCTCTGGGCAAAGGCACCCCAGAAATTCACTGCTGGGGGGTCTGGAGCCGAGCTGCTGTCCTGGGGTCTCGGCTGCGTTCAGGAGGGGCTGAGCAATGTGAAGTGGGGTGATGGAAAATGGGTTTCCCCGTGGGTTCTGTATTTCTGAATGTAAAAAATGGGCTGGGTTTGCATTTCAGGAGTGCCTCGGGGCAGAGATACAGAGTGGAAATTATGTGCTATATCCAAAGGGAAACAGCAGAGCTCAGCCCTGCTTGTGTCTCAGCAAAACAAGCTGGAGTTGCATTTGGAGTTTCAAATGTCAAAAAGGGGCTGGAGCAGCCCAAGCTCCCGTGCTTGGGGGATGCCAGGCCCTGACCTGATCTCTTAGAGGGTGCGGTCACCAACAGGCGGATCAGAGGGCCGGGCTGGCACTGTCACTGCGGCTGGCACTGTCGCTGGGTCTGGCACTGTCCCAGGGGCAGGGGATGGCGGTGGGGCAGGTAGGATGGCTCAGGGTTCTGTGAGCTCTAATGCACAGCCAGCACTTCACTTTGAACCGTTCTTAACTCTCAAGAGAGACCACCCTGCCCCAAGCAGTGGCTCCCTGCAGGGAGGGATGCTTGTGCAAACAGCCACGTCCCTCCAGGACCTTTGTGCCGGTTTGGGGTGTTGAGGGTCACCACCCTGCCTGGCCCCAGCCCCATGCCCAGCTGCTGCTTTCTGAGACAGCGACACCCTCATCCAGCCCCTGGCTACTGCACAGAGTGTCAGATCTGTCATAAATCAGAACCAGCAGTGATGGCATCGTGCTCCCATGTCCTCTCTGAAATCTGGGCTTCCCCCACCTGCGCTGTCCATCCCCCTGGCTTCAGCCCCTGCTGGGTTCTGCACTTTGCAGCATCTCTGAGAGGAGCAGGATGCACTCCGTGCACTGCCTCTGTGGCACCAAAGGGGACAGGGATGGGGAGGAGGTGACAGTGCCTCACCTTTCCATCACCTCGGGGAGGTGGGACGTGCCCCCTCCGGGCCCACCCAGCACATCCGAGCCTGGTCCATGCGTGAGAGCATTTTCCAGATGCCAGTGTGTGTTTAAAGTTTAAAAAGATGAGCAGAAAAGCCCGTGTCATGGGTGCCCGAGCTAGAAGGAGAATTTCACCGTCATGAGGGAATGTATTGTCCCCAGAGCTGGCCAAGTGGATTTGCATGCTTAATTCCCACTAAGCATTTTTTAAGGAGTAATCTGATAAAATCTTCAACCTGCTGATAGCACAAATTTAATCGTATGTCGCTCAGAAAAGGGCAGGGGGACTGCCAGCTCCCAAACAGTGCAGACCAGGAGATGTGGTCGCCCGCCGTGACCCGGCTGGGTCCGACCCAGGCCAGAAGCCAGCGCTCACCGTGCGCCGCTGGGGAAAGATCAGCGCGGCTGGGCACAGACGGAGGAGAAGAAGACTTTTATCCCATTGTTTTTCCCTGTGATTAATCCATCTAAAGTGCTCCTCTGAGCGTAGCCAAGGGCAGTGTAAGAAAGAAGCAGTTTGAGCTTTGTGGGGCTTTTCTCTTCTCCTTTTCTCCCCCCTTTCCAAGTGTGCTTTACAAACATCCTCCCCGCTCGCCCTCTGTATTTGCAAAACCGTCTCCTTCTGCCCATGGCTCCTGATGAAGTCCTTGCAGAGCTCCTTGTCCACCTCCAGTCTTTTCAGCACGTATTCAAATTAACCCTTTTGTCCCATTCACACCCCCTTTCTTTGGCGGATATTGTGGCTTTGCCAGCAGCGATCCTGCAGCGGCTATTCTAATGTAAGTGCATTCTGGCGATGCCTTGAGAACCTGATCAAGATCATCCCACAAGTTTAATCCCTCCAAATTACAAAATGTTTACTATCATTCACCTTCACGCAGCTTTATTTCGTGGGCTTTCTTCAAGGAGCGAGCGGGACGTGTGTGTTGCCAGAGATGCCCCTTCACGTCTCCAGCTGATCACCTCAATGGGACCAGAGTCAAATGGTCAAGACCATATGCGTATGAAAGCCTGGGCTGTGCTGCCAGCTATTCTCTCTAGCTCTGCATGGATTTCACACTTTCTATCCTGTTAGGATGCCTACCATTTACTTTAGCGTTGATTTTTTTATTCCATTTCTACGTCCTGTGTCATCTGGATTTAATCTAGTTAGCAGATTTTATGCCTAAAATTGCATTGTTAAAGGGAATTGTTTAAATGGGGACCGGTGGAGAACCCTGAAACCCTTGAAACCGGGGTATCCCCCCGCCCAGCGCCGGCCACACATACCTCGACTGCAGCGGCCCTTGGCTTGGTGCGAGGGGCTCGGAGGTGGCTTTGCTTTCTTGAAAGCATCCATTGCTATTTTCAGAAGCACAAACAGATGCAAATGTCTCTGCAAACATTGCACAATGAGATGCAGGGAGAGGACAGCCTTTCAAAATCTCTGAATAGCCCTTCAAAGCAAGTCTAATTAGGGTAAGTAGAGGTAATAGGCCTACTTGCGTTTTTTACACTCGAATTTTTCCTCCCTCAAAGCCTGCAAGGCTCTTTTTCCCCTGTGGCTGGGGGGTGGTGGTGGTATATACCCTCTCCCATTTGTTTGCGCTAACAAATGTAGAGATGAAAAGAAGGGGGAGAGGTAGAAAGGGGGTGGGGGGGGGGAGTAGAAAAATCAATCATTTGAAAAGTCTCCTCTGTTAGTTTTTTTGGTGGCTTTTCCTGGTGAGATAGATAGCGGCAGAGCACGCAGCATCCTGGCTGGGGCCGGGTGTGGGGCAGGCACCAAAGCAGAGCCTGCAGCTCGTGTCATGTGGAACTTCAGTAAGTGAAAAAGAAAAGCAGAAGGTATGGGCTGAATACTTGGGTAAATCAGTAATAGAGCTAAAGGGCATATGCCTGTAGGGAATATGTTGGCATAAAAGAGCTTTAAGAGGGGCCATTCATACTGACAAAGGGAGATTTGAATTGCTGCCTTCACAATAGCATGAAAGGATGGGCTTGGGGTGTTCTGAAACAAAGTGGAAATCATACTGCCCTGAACGGCTCTAATAAGCTTTTAACTATTTTACATTATGGCATTACCTCTTTTTTTTTTTTTTTTCCTCCTTCTTCTTGTGAGCCGAGTGCCAGCCCCACTTAGAAGTGTGATTTATACTTTTTTCTTCATGGTAACTTTGGAGGAAAATAGATGGGAACTGAAAGGCAGTAATTCAGCTTTTCCAAGACAAGGAGGGGGAAATGCCATCATTTCTGAAGGTCCCAGAATCACACCAGCGCGCTGAGCTCCCTGACTGCCGCCGGCAGCACCCTCGCACGTCTGGGCAGGGATGCCGGCTCAGGACACCAACCACCCGTCTAATTGTGCTCATTAGCAGCCCTGCAATCAGGCAGATATCGCTGTGCACTCACACTCGCTTGCTGCACTGCGCGACTTAGGTGGGCTTCAGCGTGCGCTCCCAAAAACGCAGACATCGCTTGGCAACCACCCCAACTTCACCATCAGCAGAGCTTCAGCATCTCAGGCTACATTTGGGGAGAGCCGGGGGCTGCAGCTCCCACCTCTGGCCTGGGAAGGAGGCAGTTGCCGGGCCTGTGTGTCGGGACCCGCGCTGGCTTTGTGTGCGCTGGGGCTCCCTCCCCGAGCTCCCCCCAGATGGTGCGATCGCACGACTGCACTGTTAAAATAGAGCTCGGAGAGACAATTAGCCAATTACTCACTCTGTCATTGCACTTTCTTCTTGTAACTGAGATGCAAACTGGACTATGTCTTCTTTGGTAGCTTCATTCATTGGCAGCATTATTTAATGACACTTTTGTCAGCTTTGGGTCTGCCCAAAGATTTCTGAACGTAGCTTTATGAACCCAGAAAGGGCGCCCCGCGGAGTGAAAGCGGACTTTGAACCTACAGACGATGCTAAAGACAATGAATTTCCCAAAGTCAGGGAAAGAAATCCAGAGCATGGCTACCACAGGGCATGTGGCTCAGTCCCTCATTGTCAGCAGCAGTGGCTATGGGGAGAACAGCCCAGCAGCCAAAGGGGCTTGATCATCCGGATGCATGGGCCACTTTCTCTGCTTAGATATCTCAGAAAAAATATCACTGCAAGTGCTGCTGGGTCTTTTTAGAGATAAAGAGGTTGGGCAGTTGGAACAGCTCTTTTGGAGCGATCTTCCAGATCACTCAAGAGCCTCTCTGAGACTGCCCAAAATTAAATTTTGTTTCTTTAACAGCCCAGTCTCAGTCCAGTTTAGCTACAGCACAGCTGTGCAGAGCCACAGCCACAGAACTAACACAGTGGCAATGGTAAGAGAGAGAGGTTTGGTTTTGGCATTTTTCAGGGAAGAACAAATACTTGCCTACTGCCTAGTGAAGAAAACTCCATCATTCTACATATGCTTCTTTGAATCGGGATAATGCTTTTGTTATCCATAACTTTTTGCCAACAAGCATAATTTAGTGGCTCTTACCTCTGAAGTTCAAGACCATACAGATGCAGGGATGGCTCCTAGGTTATCTCTAAGAAAGAAGGAAAGAAGAGAGAGAGAGATGAGACAGAGACAGAGACAGAGACAGAGATAGAGAGGAAGGAAGGAAGGAAGGAAGGAAGGAAGGAAGGAAGGAAGGAAGGAAGGAAGGAAGGAAGGAAGGAAGGAAGGAAGGAAGGAAGGAAGGAAGGAAGGAAGGAAGGAAGGAAGGAAGGAAGGAAGGAAGGAAGGAAGGAAGGAAGGAAGGAAGGAAGGAAGGAAGGAAGGAAGGAAGGAAGGAAGGAAGGAAGGAAGGAAGGAAGGAAGGAAGGAAGGAAGGAAGGAAGGAAGGAAGGAAGGAAGGAAGGAAGGAAGGAAGGAAGGAAGGAAGGAAGGAAGGAAGGAAGGAAGGAAGGAAGGAAGGAAGGAAGGAAGGGAAAATTCTCATCTGCTTCCTTCTTGAGCATAGAGTTTCTGTGAGATTTATCTGTGAATCCTCCAAGCTGGATTGGAGTGAGGCATGCACTGGACATACACAGTCACACACCAGTTCGGGGTGCACACAGTCAGCAGCACCTTCCCTCAGCTCATGATTCCCTTCCCTGTATCCCACGTGGCTTCCTGCAGCTCCCAGCATCCCGACAAGTGCTTCCCGGGGAGCACTGCAGGTGACAGCAGTGTAGGTGACAGCCGTGCAGGTGACAGCAGTGCTGGTGACAGGTAGCCCAGACCTTCCTTCCCTGGGACCACGGAACTCGTTAGCTGCCACTTGATTTATCAAGAGGGCATTATGGCTTTGGAAGCTGACATCTTTTTGGATTGCAAATAGGAGAGGAGGAAACTGTACCCTGTGAAAAGATTGATTAAATACTAATTAACCTCTTTTCTTAGATAATGAAAGCACTTCAGTGAGCTGGATAAACACGATGCGCATCAGTTGCTCTCCTGGTGAAGCCAGGGGTAATTGAGAGAGCAATATCCATTACTGGTGTTGTGACAGGAAGGGTTTTCCTTTCAGATTACAAAAGACTTGTTGCAGAAGAGATGGCACTCAAATTGGAAGGAAAAAAAATACCATATTCTTTTATCTCAGGAGTTAAGTCCCTTCAGTTTGAATACTACTGCCAGTGAAGTAGAGAAACTGCATTTACATCTAGGGATTGTCAAGTGACAAAAGTAAGAACGTAAATCAAGGTCTTGGGCTTTTGAAGGCTCAGCTGCTTGTAGTTGCTGATCTTTACTGGCAAAGTCTCTAGCTTTTCCAGGGTCTGAGGAAAATAATGTATAGATAAATATTGCCTATCTTCTGTGAGTCCCAGAGACCAAACTGGAAAGCTGCAGGGGAAGAGATCCTTCTTCTGGTCCATGTTAAATTTACATCTGAAGGTCATTGTCCCACACAGATAGCAGCCTTGCCTAGAAGGACATTGCTTCCTCCAAAGTGAATATTTTAAAGGAGAAATCCAGGTGGGAAAGGACTATTTAAGGTAGTTGATCAACTTTTACCTGCAAATAGTGATTTTTATTATTTCTGACCCTGTATTTGAGACTCTCTTGTCTGTGCATTATTCTGAAGGTCAGCATGGGGAATCGAACATGAAAAAGACCATGCTGGGAATTTTGCCTTCCTCCATTTAGTTTGTAACATTTGCTTTCTCTGTTTGGCCTCATTTATTTAAACTGTTCATTGAGGGCCCCCAGATCTCTTGGTCCCTACAATGGAGACAGGGCAAACTTCTGATTCCACAGTGTCCCTTGGCTGTGTGTCTCTCCTGCCACCTCCAAGAGTGGATTAACACATCTAAGGTTTGGGATTTTGTATTTCCATGTTTGCAAATGTTGTCCTTCTTCAGGCTTGTCATCTCAATGGAAGGTGCAAGCTGGAAAAGCAAGATGTTCTGCCAGGTTTGAGCTGGGGTGTAGATGCCAGGTGCTGCCCCAGACAGTCCTGCTGGAGGTGTTCTGGGTATGATTTTATAAAGATTGCTGACATCTGCCATGCAGAGAGGAGCAGAGCAAGCGGTTTGTTTGTAAAAATAAGTCAAATTAACTCCTACAGATGGAACTTAATCCATTATTTGTGCAACAAACCATTAAGGTCTGTAATCACTTTGGACTGCCATTAGACAGCTTTAAATGTTTTCCTAGAAGGCAATTTTGTGAAATCTTCAAGTTAAAGAAAAAGATTATCCTGGAATGTGCAGAATGTAATAATCCAAGAAAGAGACAGTGAAGTCCTGAGGACTTTGCCAAATCCCTGTTTGGGAAATAGAGGCATCAGTCCCCTCAGATGCTTCAATTTGTAATTAAGTACATCCCACAAGCATGAAGGAAGAGTGGAAGGGAGGCCATGCACTCACACAGGCAGGTCCTTCTCCTTAGCACAATGAATCTCTTGGACTGAAATTTCACAAGGGATCAGAGGGCTGAATAGAGCAACTAAATGAATGAGTTCGAGCAGGGATGTTAGTGAGACACTCAAAGCATTTTCTTTCCAATTTCTGTGTCAGGATGACAAATTTCTGGACTTGACTTCAACACTTCCATTTGGCAGAGTGCATACAAGTTTGTGTCTGTGAACTCATGACTACTCAAAGAATAAAGTTAATCTCTTCTCTAAAAGTCTTGCTTCCACAAGTTTTTACTCTCTTCAGAGTTATGCTTTGTGCTCCAAACTGCTGACCTTTTCCAAAATCCCACTGACCTTTGCTGAAGTCCTACTGGCAGTCAATGAGTAAAACAAATGGGGTAGGAGCTGAGTGAGAAGAGTTTCTTGTACTTGTGGAATCATACACATGTCATAGAGGAGGGTGGCATCTCTGTCCCTACCTCTGTAATGTGATATTTAATTTTCCTTTTCAAATGAGTTTAGTAAGATTTTCCAGCAGTAAGATGAGAGGTTCTAACTTAGCAAAGTCAGATAGAGGCAAAAGTGGGAGACCTGAATAACAAGTGCTGTGCCATCAACATTTCCACGCTGGCAGAGAAGAGCATTATCCATTGGGAAGAGTCTTTTCACTCTTGTCTAGTGGATCTTAAACTGGAAGAGTGACAAGTGAAAAATAATAGTGATGATAATGGAGGAGCACTGCTGGGCGTGTGGAGCCTTGGTCTGCAGCAGCAGTGCCTCACGTGAGCCCTTTGCCATCCCTCGGAGAGAGCAGCCCTGCTTGCAGGGGCATGGCTGCCTCACCCCTCAGCTCAGCCTCTCTCCTCACTGCCCTGGGCATCAATAACGAGGCTGGGTCCCACAGGGCTTTTAAAGGGATCTGGTACTTCACCACGGCCCTGTGACATCTGTGGGGTCTTCAGCAGCTCTTCACAGAAACCATTAGGTCTTTTGGCTGAGGAGGAAGAGAGAACAGGGATTAGTTGTTCATGGGCACTGCTACTGGGCTAGTGGGCAAAACCCCGGTTCTAATGAGTCACTTAATTTGTTAATCTAGATTTAAAAAGCTTCTAGCAGTGTTATTTGCAGACTATACAAGTAAGAGGTAAAGTGTCAGCTGAAAGTTTTCATGCAGTATTTTTGCATCTCTGTTCTGCTCACAGTGCTGACAGTAAATCTGCTTGGTCCTTAGCAGCTCTGCTCCTCCAGATGACTTCTCTTAATTGCATGTGCCACCAACAAAAAAAGCTCCTGAAAATTGCTTCTCACCTGCTTGTGCTCTGATAATCTCCATTTACTATACAAATCAGTCTTAACAGAGCATTTGAGCCCCAGAGATCTGTAATTATAATATTAAGTTTCATGAGCTCAGAAGTGGTAGTGCAGACTGTATTTTACAGATCATGTACAGAGTAAAATCCAAATCTATGACAGATTGAGGGCTAATAATGAAAATCCTTCTGAGGATGCTCTTGTTCATAATAAAACACTAAGTAAGCATCATTTGAGCCTCACCACGTTAAGTATGACACTAAGTAGGGCATCACATGGCATTGAAACTACAGAAAATACTTCTAATCTAAAACCTGTACAGAATTTTGCATTTGCAGTTATTTGCTCACTTGTTGAGCACAGGTAATTCACAGAGAATCTCCAGAGCTTCAAATCTGTTGGAAAAGGCTGAAACAGAGTAGTTCCAGCTGCTGTGGGCCCTTCTCCTCAGAGCACACAAGCATCTTGTAGTTGGTAGGGGAAGGTTTCCCTGGTAAATCCCAGCAGAGAGAAAGTGGGATAATCCCAGCTGTGTTTCGACAAAGTCTGTGCTGGATATCTCCCAGCCAGCAGGGATCCCTATCAATGGAGCCATCTCAGACTTTCTCTCCTAACTAAAGGGGAATTAAGAGAGACCTAAGGACTTGCAGAACCTCCTGGCAGAGGGTCCCTAATGCTTGCATGCCCTGGAGGTGGCTGAGTGGATCCAACAGGGCTAAAGTGCTACCAACACCTATCTGCAGACATGAAGAAATGCATATGCACACATGCAATGTGGTGCCAGGATTAAAAATCCAGATTATATTTCAGTTATTTCTGAATATTTCAGTAAGGATCTTGCCATTGGTTTCAGTGGGACTGAGACTGTGGCCTATTTACAGATATTTTTTACCACAGAACAATCTGGTATTTCCAAAAAAAATTTGCTAATGCTTTCATCAGCCCTAGTATTTAATTCACGTATTTCCCCCCCTGTACTAAAGCAAGGAGATTATTTTAGTGCAATTAAAAATAGCCTCCTGCTTCCAGCCAGGGAAGCCTGTTCCAATTCACCAAACTATTCTTTTGATAAAAATAAATACAAACCCCCTTGTTGTAAACGGGGGTGCAGGTTGGTCCTGCAGCCTCTGAATATGGGCATTCCATCTGTCCCGGCGGCAGATTTGTTCAACTATGTCTGAACCTATCAGCGCTCCGGGGAAAAACTGTTCTCTGACTCATGTTAATGTATGAATCTAATTGTGTCCTCACGCAATTTGCAGCTTTCATTGCCCATTAGGAACATTAACATCATACACTGAGTCCTGCTAGATGTATGGTCTTTATATACTGCATAATGTCCATAGATCTCTGCTGGCAGCTAAGAAAACACAAAAGAATAGAGGATATTTTGAAGTTTTGTGGAGTTTTTTTTTTTTTCTTCTTCTTTGAGATTGAAGTCCAGTGTCTTGGGACCCAGTGACTTTAGATGACCTTCCGCCTCCATGGACTGTACTAAATTTCAGCCCCTGGAGGCTCCTGCATACAAAACCTCCTGGCTTTCAAGGGCAGGTGCAAGCAAAGCTTCACTGCGTCACAGATTAAGACCTGTTACTGCCAGAATTAGATTTCAAAAATCTCTTTTATTTAACAGGACATCATTAAGGAACTGCCCTATACTGGTTGATGGTGTCTTTAATTAATATAAGTATTATGCTGCTATTAGGATTTAAAAAAATAACACTTTTCAGCATTTATATTTACTGAGAAGCAGAGGTGGATTTGTGTCTGTATGGACATGCATATGAAAAGTGTGTTAAAGAAATATTTGTCTATATTACAGGCTCTGGCACTCACAAAGGAGGAAATGCTGACACTGAAGTATTTGTGCAAACATAATTCAGCTCTTCTCCTTCTAATTTTTGTGACAATTATATGATCCCAAATTACGTTTTTGATGATATCTCCACCTTCCCACAGGAGGGTTAACTTTCAGGCAGAGTTTATGCCGGTGTGATGAACCCTTCTCAGTGTTCTGTCTGATGCTTGCAGTGTTTGCCCTCTGCCTTTTTCCTCACACCATGTATGATCATGTCCTAAAGAATTCCTTCCTGGGCTTTTACTACAGCCCTGAACATCTGAGTGCTCTGAAAGATCTGCATAATTAAATTCTTAAATTCACTGATGAGGGGATGGTGTTACCCCAGTTTTGCAGATGGGAAACTGAGGCACAGAGAAATGAAAGTCAATTCACTCCACAATCCATGGCAGTCCCATCAGAGATCTGATTTATTTGGGTTTGTACAACACCATCTCTCCATCTTTCCCCACAAACTCTCTGCTACCTGCACGTACAGTTCCAACTCACCCATGTTTTGGAGATGGCTGTAGAGACACGTCTGAGCTGCCTCATTTGCCCCATAAAACTAGGCCAAGTGGATTAAACATGTTTTTAAGGGTCTGTGTGCCCAGTGCAATATGGGAGCATTGAGCAACACTAAAGAGAGGGAGGATGGAGTCAGGAAGAGTAGAAGGTAGGATTTTGGGGGTCAGAGGGCTTGCCCATTGCACACAATTGCAGGAGAAAGGAAAGTTTGGGATTTTGCAGTGGTGGAGCAGATTTCCTGGCGATGAGGGTACTTTTGATGCCCTCAGTCTCTAGCTGAGAGCCAGAGCTGTGCCACAGCTGGTGCCGAGACCATGACATGACACCTTTGGCCACTCTTTTTCCTTTCCCTGCCTGTGAGTGAACTGGGAGAGCCTCTGTCGCACCATGTGCCTTGAGGAAAGGAGGCAGTAAGTTCTGTCAGTGTCTCAGCTTCAGGGCAAGTTACAAGCTCTGTACCCTGTTCAAGGGTTCAGCACCTTCTCCTCGCCCCAAAGCACCTTGCAGCTCTGCTGGGCACCAGGGCAGGGGCAGGCACTGCTGGCGTCCCGCCGTGCTCCTGCTCTGATCCCCTCTGGGGAACACTGGGGCCAGCAGGTGTTTGCAGGTGGCCGCGGGGTGTCAGAAGTGCTGGCTGCTGCCTTGGGGTGATCCCTGCCCTTCCACCCCAGCCTCCTTCTGAGGAGTGAACCCCTCGAGTCCAAGAAACAAAACTCCAGAGGCGCTGCCAAAATTCAGTACAAACGTTAAAAATTTTATTTACAGGGTAAAGTACGATTTCTTAAAAAAAAAAAAACAAACCAAAAAAACCAAACCAAAACAAAACCCCCACTTCGATAAGAGGTATAATAATAGAATAAAGCTCTTTATGTACAAAAATACAATTTTCATATGAATGAACATCTTGAATAAATTAAACCGCTCTCTGGTCCAGTCACTGAATACCCCGTGTCTGCTCCCAGCCTAAAGCAGGCCGGCCGCGCTGGGGGTCAGCATCTATAATGCATGAGCCTCTCCGCTGTCCGCCGGGTGCGGGGTCCCATCGGGGCCGGTGCTGGGACCCCCGGGAGGGGCTGAGCCGCCCCGGGGCAGGGCCGGGGAGACGCGCTGAGCCCCGCGCTGCGCCCCGGGCCGCATCGGCCCCTTAAGCCTTTTCATGGCATTGTCAGGGCGTTCAAACCAAATTTTCATGCTCGTTTTTCTTCGCTGGAGAGCTACAAATTGTAAAATTGACTTTTCACCTCGTCTGCGGCAGCAAATCTGTCGCTTTTCTTCTTCCCCGTTTTTCGGAGTGGAGCGGGAGGCGAGGTGGGGGTCGGGGGGAAGGGGCTGGGGGGAGGGAGAGTGATGAAAAGTGCAACGGGACGAGGCCCCCCCTCACCCCCCGTCCGCGGGCGGCCCTGGGCGCGGGGGGCGCGGGGCGCTGCGCGCTAGCGGAGGGGCGCGCCCGGGCCGGCGGGCAGCCCGCGGAACCCCCTTAGGCTGTCGGCGGGCGCATAAGCGCAGTCCTCGGAGGTGGCGGGGCTGCTGGGGCCGGAGGCGGAGGCGCAGAGCGAAGGGGCGGACGGGGAGGCGCTGGACAGCCAGGACCCCGCGTCGCTGCCGGGGCTGGGGGGCGCGGCGGCCCCGCGGAAGGCGGGGGGCGGCGGGAGGCACTGCTCGGCCAGGCGGAGGGTCTCGGAGAGGGCCCAGATGTAGTTGTAGGCGAAGCGCAGGGTCTCGATCTTGGTGAGCTTGGTGTCGTCGGGGAAGGTGGGCAGGACGCTGCGGAGCTCGTCCAGCGCGGCGTTGAGGTGGTGCATGCGGTTCCGCTCGCGGTCGTTGGCCTTGACCCGCCGGCTGCGCTTCAGCGTGTGCAGCAGCGCCTCGGTCCGCGCCCGCGCACGGCCGCGCCGCCTCCGCCGCTCCCGCGGAGCGCCGGGCTCCGCGCCCTCGCCGCTGCTGGGCGCCTCGGCGGGCATCCTGCGGGAGAGAAGCCGGAGCCCCGTCACTGCCAGGGCAGGGTGGAGCGGGGAGCGGAGGGGAAGGTGCGAAGCTGCCGGGGAAGGGGTGGGGGGGAAGGAGGAAAAGTAAATACAAGGAAGAGGGCGGCGGTGCGGGGGCTTGGCAGGTGCCGGCTCTCCCGTACTCACATGGAAAGGCACTCCCGGGGATGAGGATAAGCAATAACGGTACAAAAACACAGAGACGAAAGAGCCGAGCCGGCCGCTATAGGGAAAAGCAGGGGACACAGCTCCGGAGGGAAAAAAAAAAAAAAAGGCGAAAAAAAAAAAAAAGCCAAAGCCCGGGGAAAGGCGGGGCGGGGGGGACACGCGACCGCGCGTGGCTTTGAAGTGCTGCGGGCTGCGATCCGCTCGTGTGAGCGGCGGCTTTGGCACACGACGGCGCGGCCGGCCGCTCTTATAGCGGCGGGCGGACAATGGCCCCGTGGCCGCCCCGCGGGGCCGCGCCGAGGCGGCAGGTCGGCCCCGTGCGCCGCGCCCTCCGGAGCGTGCCCGCAATTACCGCGGGCGGCCGCGCATCTGCCGCGCCCCCGGGGGACGGGGGAGAGAGGGGGGGTCCCCCCGCTTTGTCCCCCCGTGTGCAGGACAAAGCGGGGCAGGGGGGTCGCGGCTCAGCGCGGGGGTGGAGGGGTCACCGTCCCGCTCCGGCCGGAGGGGCTCCGGCGTGAGTTTAAACCGCTGCGAGCAGGGGGTTTTTGGGGAAAGAAAAAGGTTAATCTGGATTTCCAGAGGATGAGCAGTGGATTATTCCCCAGCCAGATGCGGGCGGTAGATTTGTCAGGTTTTCGTTGCACCTTGCGGTTTTTCCACACCCGCGCGTCAAAGTGAAAATGCTCTAAAATGATAAAACTCAAAGCAGGTATTTCCCTCCTGCCTTTCTCAGGTGAATATCAACACGCGCTTTGGCTTTCACGTGCTTCGCTTTGAAAAGGATTTTGCTGGTGTTCAGAAAGTTTAAAGTTCCAAAATACATTTATTTTACAAGCTTTGATGGTTCTAATCACAATACATATACACTGTATATACATATATACACACTGTAAATACAATGCACGGATACAATTCTTCTTTGTCTGGATAAAAACAAAGAATTGTGCTGTTTTGATTGTAAAGTTCTTACTGCTTCTGCTAGTCCCCATTCAGTGCTAGGGTATCGCTATCTCGCATTTTGGGAAGCCACAGTTTTGTAAGTGGCTAAAAAGTTTCCTAATTCTGACATCTGGCTCTTTGCATCCTGCTCTCCCTGCTGGGAAGAAGCCCCATTGTCAGCACTCAGGTACTTGTGTCCCTGGAAGGTTTTCAGTTTCACCGCCCATCAATAGCCATTTTCAGGTGCCTATACCTAAACTCACATGTATTAACCTGACTTCCCCTTAGACAAAATATAGATTTCCCCTCCTTTGATTTTCTCCTATGACTTTGATAAACAGGGAAAATTGACAGCATAAATTATTGTATGTCTCTGCATTTTAAGTTCTTAGCAACCATTCTTGAACCTGAGCGAGGAATCCTGTGAGAATTATTTCTGTTTTCCACCCTCCTCGCTTTGCGATGACCCACGACACCAGCAAACTGCCACAAACAACCTTCTTTGTGCCAAGAAGATCACGCACAGAAGTGAGCAATCCAAAAAGCCCTGGGTGATGAATATTAACGAGTCTCAAACTAGAAGTAGTTTGGCAGTGGCCGAGCTTGCAGGATCAGCTCTCTTTTTGCTTTTTACGTCTTTATCCGCTTGCAGGGCTGTGCAGCACACCCAGGTACGGCAGGAGACAGAGGGGGGCCTGGCTGTTCCCGGGGGGACTGGGCTCTCTCAATCACCGGACCTGCAATCAGGCTGATGTTTTTAGGGCCTCTGCATACATAAGTGACTTTCTGCGCTAAGCAGTTCCACTTCACTGAGTTACTCATGTCCTTAAGTGACGGCACAATTAGAGGGCTCTGTCAGCAGCCAGAGACCGACGGTGGAGTTTCCAGCTCTACCCAGAAAGCCAGAAGGGACCAAAATTTAAAGGTTATGGAAGCATATGGCAAAAAGTGTTCAACTTTTGTCACTGTGCATTTTATATATAGTGATATAAACTCCAGTGTTGTCTGCAACACTTTTATTGTCTTTTGTTTTGTTGTCTTTGAGCAGTCAATAGTTTATTCATTAAAATGTTTATGATTCCCTAGAGTTCCACAGACTTTGGCACAACCGATCACTTGTCTGAAAGTTTGCAGTGAAAGCGCATTATTCATTAGTCCTTATCCATCATTTGCAGTTTGTCATTTGTTATTCTCTTGTTTTAAAAGTTTGTGCTCCAATCAAGGAGGGGAGAGAGCACCATGTGTCTCTGTGATCAGTCACAGCCATGAATAGCCAGGGCTGAAGTGAATGTTTCACAAACAACCCATAGGCTGAAATTTGTTTGCATAATCTATTCACTGCGTACTTATGAATAACGAATGCATTCACAGAACCAGAATTGTTTCAGGAAGCCTTCGCAAACAGAAAGAAGTGCTAAATATCTTGGATAATTTATTCCCGATGAATAATTCAACCAGTTCTATCACAGGCAGTCTACTAATTTTGCAGATAAATTATTCAGCCAACACAGATAATAGCTCTAACACCTTATGGGCCTGCTCCTATGGAAGTCAGCTGCTGAAGTTATGTGAAGTTTTCTGGGATAGGAAAAGAAAAAAATTCCAAAACGAAACAGGACCAGTGATTTCAAGAAACACACAGTGTGTTGCTAGCATCTCACTGATGTGATAACCTTATTCTGAGTTTTAGCCTTTGATATTAATTTTTTCACTGTAATGTAAATGTAGCTGGGCTCAGCTGCACTCTTGTATTATATAAATTTCATATTTTGAACTCTAAGGAAATTTTCAGAAATACTTCATCATTCGCTTTGAGAGACAGCACTTAAAAAATTCAGAGAGAAAAAGATTCAAATTGAATTTTCACTAAGAAAACTGCAAAAGTACAGCTGGATCAGCCCATCCTTCCTTATAAGTGATGGCAAACTGCTTATCCAAAATCCAAATTGTCGTGGGTGCATTTCCATGCAAAACAATTAACATTTGCAAGGCCTGGAGCATGAAGCTCTTTCCTCTGCCCTCATGTTGAGACATCATGCTTGCGTGGGGTCTCACTCATGGCTAGACTCCAGAAAAAGTAGGAACTGATGAATAAAGGTAGAGGAATGGCTTTTAGAGAAAATGTGCCACAAGGCTCCCTGCAGCTCTTGGGATGCACTCTTTCCTTCAAGGAAAAAGCCAGACCATGAGAAGATGCCTTTCCCTGGTGAGTGTTGTACCCTGTAGAAGTAAATAAAAATCCGTGTTATTCAGCTTCATATTTCTAACCAAACCAGGATTTTGGTCATTAGAGCAGTGTTAGCACCACTCTTCAAGTATGGAAATGAGCAGTAAAACTGCTCCTACAATTGGAATGCTTCAGAGAAGTCAGAGGTACATAATTTTTTCGGGTTTTAAGATTCACATTGTTACAGCAACTCAGCGTACTCTCTTTTGTTACATTACTACAAGAGGTCTTGAACTAATGATGAGTTCTTGGGATGAGTGGCAAAATAACAAATGAGCCAGGAGAATACTGCTGTTTTGCTCCCTCATTGTTCGAAAGCACGGCCAGAAAGGGAAGGCAGAGCTGCCTGTGGAGAGTGCTTGAGCCAGATTTGGAGAGCTGACAGGGCTGATGGCAAAGCCATCACCCCGAGCAGAAAGCTGGACCCGGTCCCTGCAGGAGCAAAGGAAGGATCGTGCCCCCTCACCCCTGGAGATGCCCAGGGAATGCAGCAAGGGTTTTAAAAGCAGGTAGAAAACCAGGAGATGGTTCAGAGGGACAGCTTGTCTCCTTGTGCTTGTCTGGACATGGTGCAGGGCACAGAGGCCTCTGTCCAGCCTGGTCTGGGGACAGATGTGTGGTGAGGGCTGTGGGAGGGATGGACATACGGTGCTGTGCTCCTGGGACCCCTCACCCGGCTGGAGTCACCTTACAGTGCCCAGCCCGGGGCTCACAGGGGCTCAGGGGCTGATGCTGTGGCTGCTGCCTAATGGACAGCCCTGGAAGCCCAACGTTTGAAAGGGATCTCAGCCTGCAGGGAGGCAGCATTAACCCCTTTGGAGCAGGGGCCAGTTCTGCTGCCAGGGAAAGACCTCGGGAGCAGCTCAAGGGCTGTGTAAAGGATTTGGCCTGGTGTCCTACCTGCCTGTGGCCAGTGTGAGGCCTCAGGCTGTGCGCCAGGGGCTGCCTGGGGTGGGGAGCACAGGGGCAGCACAGGGAGTGTCCCCATGCACCAGTGGGGTCCTGGCCCAGCGAGCCAAATCCTCCCTGAATCCTGCACGAGTGCCTGGGAGTTGCAGTCAGGGCTCAGCCCCTCCTGGGGGATCTGCAGAAATAGTGGGAATGCTTTATTTTCAGGTTTTAAACGTGTGATGTAACATTTTGCTTCTCTTTGAAAGGGGGGGTTGAGTTGGTAAACGATTGTTCCCTGCAAGCACAAATGTATTTTGTTTGTTGTAATTAAAATGTTTTAATGAGACAACCATAAAATCAACCATTAATTATTTTTTTTTCAAACACTTCTGCTTCCTTTTGAGCTAGGTCTATTTAGAAATAGTTTAGAGAGTAGCCTGCAGTTTTATTCTTTCTGTGGTATTATACACAGGAGTGGAGAAGTCATTTATAAATAATTACACAATGTTTTGGGTCTTTGGGTTTGTATAATATATCAAAGCGATTAGTACATGCATTGTTCCATTGTAAATGGCTTTTTTTCCTTCCTTTCAGTTTCACTTGCCTTGTCTTCTATCTAAACCTTTTTCGTGAAATCCTTTGTCTTCCTCATTCTTTTAGCTTGTTACAGTGCAGGGACATTCTTCTTATTCAAACACTCACAGCATGAGCAAAGAAAGCTACTTCTGTCGCATCTTAAGTTTTACCATAACTTTCTGGCATTTTCTTTTCTTCCAATTTTCCCAGACTACTGATAGGGTAATGAAGAATTATAACATACATCAATTATTGGTGCTCACGGTGTATTATGCTTCTGAATTCAAGGGGAGATAAAGAGAAAAAAAAAAAAGTGCCACTTTCTGTGGTTTTGAGGCACATGAGAGAGGACTCGGCGCAGATTATTTATAACATCTTTCTGAGCATCAATTATGTTTGACTCCTACAGCCACTTCCTTGTCCCACTGGTTTTATGGCCAGAAGGAGTCATTTTTGTGTGTGGTAGCTGCGGCATTTAACTTGTTTCTTTTATGAGGAGCCCAAACAATGCATCTTCAGGCCAAACAATCTATCTCCTTGAATAATAGCCCAAATGTCACTCAAGTGCTCAGGGCTGGGAAATGTGTGATCATGGTAAAGGACCAGGGAAGAAAGCGTGGAGATGGAGGGGTTTGTGGGGTCCCTGTGGGGCTCCCCAGAATGGGAACCCCCAGGGGAGATGGGCTGGTCCTGGTGTGGGGTGCAGGTGCCTGGGAATGCCCGAGGTTTCAACAGCCTTAACGCAAGTTCTCCAATGAAAGGGGCCAAACCCTCCTGGTGTGGTCGTGTTGCTGGGGCACACTCCCTGCCTGGCCCTTCCCCAGCCTCCTGGCTACCACATTAACTGGCAGAAATGAGATTAGATTGTCACCTCTGAGAAATGAGCCCTTTCCTCCCGCACCTATATTGTGCAAGAGATTTCTCTTCTCTTCTTTTTCCCCCTTCCACCTTCTCCCTCCCACTATTGTCCCTCTTTTGTTGATTTGTATTTTGCTAATTGAAGCTGGAATATTTATCCTAAAAAGAAGGGACAAAATTCACTGACTACCCTGCAGGAGAAATCCCCCAACTGCATCCAAACATTAACTATATACTCAGCTTTTCTTTTATACCTACCCTATCAACAATTCTGTTTAGGAGGGGCAAAGACAGCCCGAAAGGTTTAAGCACCATAATGTGGGGGTGAGATTGAGCCTGAACTCTTGGGGGGTGGCTTTGGGGGTGCCCCCCAGCTCTGGGGGTCCCGTTTGGCTCTGAGGATGCAGCCTTGCAGGCGGGGGAGGATGGCCCAGAGCAGCCTGCGGGTCCCCGGTGCCCCGCGGGGCCCGGGGGATTTGCTGCCATTTGCATAGCAGGTGTTGGGTCCCGGCCATTCTTCCTTAAGGGACTTTTAATACGGGATAAATTGCTGGGAATTAGGAGGAGGCAGGCGACAAGAAAAGAGTCTTCTCCTGACCTTGGCAGGCAAATTGGAGAGAATGGCTATAAAAAAGGGAAGAAAAACTAAATGCAGAGGCTTCTGCCCCGACCCAGGGAGTTTGGGGTACGCAGGCACTGGAGGGGGAGCTCTCCCCAGCTTCTCCTAAATTGAGGTTTGGATTCAGGAACGCAGTAATCCCAGGACAGAAATGCGATTACTGGCCTGAAGATCTTTGATTGAGTAGGTCTGGAAGGGGAGTTTAAAATGTTAATCCCTGGTATAATCCCTTCTCTGGCATTGTACGGACAAGGGTTGCACCCGAAGGGAATTGCCTGCTTCCTTCCCCAGGATTTGGGGCGGGAGGGCAAGGCTGGGGAGCAGCACCGCCATGGATGTGCCACACAGACACGTGTCCCACATGTGCACCAGCCATGTACCCACGTCCCCTGCACCCTCAGATGTGTGCAGAAACACTCACACACACATGTGCAGCTCCTGTTATGATGCTGATTTTACATACGTAAGTATATGTACTGCACACAGAACGGGAGAGGAACGCTGGGTCAGTGGCATTCCCAGGGAGCCTTGATCAAAATTCCCTGTCACACCTCAGTCGCTGCTCAACCCCAGCAATTAGAGCTCAATGTACATAAAAGAAAATTCAGATTCTTCACGTGGTTTTAAGTGCAGAGCCATTTTGAAGTACATCCGCTTCCAGGCTGTTTGGGCAGGTAGGAAATGTTTTTCTCTGAAGGGACATCAATATGAAACCATCCAGATGCCTTTCATATCAAAGGAAACTGGATGTATTACATACATAAATTGAGGCAATCTACAGTAAAAGATTATATCAGTGAGGAAGAAGCTGGCAATTCCTCAATTAAAAAAAAAATAAAAGCAGGTGAATTCACCCCAAATGAGATGTGAGGGCTAGGCAGGGACCTGACAGGGCTTGGAGGGTCCCAGAGCCTGGGCAAAGTGGGCAGGTGGGAAAGGGGAGGAGACAGCTCCAGCCGACAGTCCTGGGCTCAGGGTCCTGCAGCCTGACCCCAGGGATGACTCTGTGGGGTGCAGGTCCTGCCACCCTGGCCATGAGAGGGACAAGGGTGACACCCCAAGGCTCAGCGCTGCAAATTCGGCCATGCAGGGACAAGGGTTTGCATCTCAGCATGTGGTACATAATGTGAAGATTTGCCCTGCTTTCTGGAATTTAAAGGAACCCTTTGCACTGACTGAAATGGCCTCTGGTCATCCATTTAACTCACCGTTTATGCTAGTACTATATGTGCAATATACCCCCTAAAATTCCCACTTTTCAGGGACAAACCCACAGGTATGAACAGCTGAAATTCCAGTCTGAATTCAACCCCTTGTTGGTGAAAGCAGCTGTGAAGGTGAGGGAGTCCATCTTGCTCTCCATCATGCTCACAGGCAGGAACCATCTCTCTCAGAAGCTCTTTATGATAATGCCTCCAGGTATAAAGAGAAAAGAAGAGAAAAAATCATAGCATTAAACTGCAAGTGTAACAGCCCTTGAAAACTCTCAGGCAGCATATGGGTCCAAACTGCTGGCTTTGCTGGCACCAGTACAAAATGGTGCAGCTGAACTGGGCAGAGAACGAGAAGGAAAAATTCTGCAGAATTTTCAGCAGGAAGGCACTTGAGATGCTGTGCTTTATACCTGGAGTGGGACTGTGGAGGATCAGGGGATGCAGCTAAGTCTGGCTCACAGTTAAGTGGAAAAAATAGTTTTCAAGGTATATATTACCCTTATAATCCCTGAACATTTGTCTGCTACTGTTTTAGGCCTGCTCTAGGTTTTAGACCTGCTAATACATATTTTGGAATGGCTTGAAGGAGTAAAATGCTAAGTAAATACAAAGTACTAGTTCTAATATTCAGGAATTCAGTATTCAGGAAATTAGACAATGGAGCAGCATGATTAAGGGAAAGCAAATGTTGTCCTAGGTGAAGTTTTTTTCCCCTTGGGGCTGGATGCACTTCCACAATAAGAAGCTCCTTTGAAACAAGTGCTTGGCTAATGAGGGGAGACAAGTTGGGCTGACATGTTTCTGCTGGGCCTCTGGTGAGGGGATGCTGCCTTCTCTTCCAATTTAAGCATGTAGTAAATTGTGTTAAAATAGCTAATTATAAATGAAGAAGTGAATGTACTTCTTAAACCCAAGGCATAAAACCCGAGGCATTTTTTCCTTCACCTCAGGTTTAATGTGTGTAAAGTATTGAGGTGTTTTGTTTATTCCAGTAGGAATAAACAGAATATAGAGATATTTTCTCTGGAGCTGGTGCAGCTTCACTTCTCCAAAGCAGCTGTTGGAGTAAATCAGGGCTCTGTCTCTCTTACCCCACTGTGCAAACAGGAGAGGATCCAATGAGACTGAAAAATCGGTGAGAAATATCTTTCAGTATATCACTTTTTATTTCTTGTCTTGTGGGCCTTGTGTATATACAGCTGGTGCTATGCCAAGGAATCTTTTTTTCCTTTTCTTTATTTTTCCCCCAGAAACAGATAGGATATGACTTGGATTTATTTTTATATCCTTCTCAGTGTTTGGTGTTATTTATCTTCATTAAACTGTTAATGACCCCAGACCCCTACCCCACAGAATACATGCCAGGTGCTGGGAATTTCGCTCTGTGTCTGTGAATTCCAGCCACCATCTTCACCAGGAAAAAAAAACAACAACAACAACATCAACAACAAAAACAACAAAAAACAACCAAACAAAAAAACCAAAAAAAAACAAACAAACAAACAAAAAAAAAAACCACCAAAAAACCCCACAAAACACCAAAAAAAAAAACAAACCACAAAAAACAAACCCCAGCTTTCCTGACTTGTAAGTGATGGGAATTGCCACAAGGTGTCAACCTCCACCAAGCTGCAGCTCGGAGCCTGTTCTGCTCCCCCGGCAGTGGCCGGGATGGATAACCCTGTGCAGAGGCTCTGCTGGAAAACCCGGGCACCTGCTTCAATAAGTGGGGAAATATCTCCTGTAACACGGAAAAATTATTGTTTCCCCTCCATTCTTTGGTTTATGGCTATTCTTAATTTCTGTTTTATTTTGTTTTATTTTCCAAAATGATCTTTTGCCAAATTCAGTGTTTCCCTTCATCCTTTTCTCCTGACTCCAAAGGAACATTTTCCAAACATCACAACAAACCCAGTAAATATTTTTTTTTTCTTTTAAAGTTGACATTTTCCCTTTGTAGAGCAGTATTTCAAGGCATAATTATCTAGAATGTTCAATTAAAGTGTTAGGATTTTAACTTCTGGGCAACCCAAACCTCTGTTTCCTCACAGGACCATTCATGAGTGTTGGAACGGATGATTCTTGTGGGTCCCTTCCAATTGAGAATGTTCTGTGTTTCTGCGTTCCTTTCGGGCATGCAGTGTTTGCTGGTCCTGTTTTCAGCCACTCTTCTAAAGCACCACCACTTTCTGCAAAAGCACTCTCCCAAGTTCCTTCAGACTGAAAGCAATCCCAAGGATTTCTTGCCTTTTTTTATTCCTTAACTTCCCGCAGCCTTGGCTGAGCAAAACTTAACTCGTGGGCTGATGGCATCGCTCAGAGCCAGACGTGATGATTTGACACTGCTTGCTATAATGAGGAACTGGATTTTCCTGACAGAACTTTCAGCCATTGCACAAAAATGGAGAGGGAAGACCCTGTCAGTTCAAACTCACCCTTTGAGTTGGAGACGTAGCTCTTGGCAAACTGGTTCTTGCTGGGGAGAAGTGGGGCTTGACTGGGAGTTGCTGGCCCAGGGAAGGAGCTGAGGAGCTCTGGGCTGGTTTGATTTTGTTGATGTGGTCGCAGAAGTGATAAGTCTGGAGAGATTAAAAAAAAAAAAAAGGAAGTTGGAGCAAACCACAAGGAAATCTGTAAATGGTGGAATTGTGGAAGTAATAAAAATGGAGAAGTGTTTTTATGCGAGACAATTGAATGCTCAATAATGAGGTAAAAATGCTGAGGGGTAAAGACAGAAGACATTTCTTCCAGGATTAGAAGTGAGCTCAAAATTGCCAAGGCCTACTAGAAGTGGGGGGGGGTGGTGGTGGAAAGAAGCCTGTTGTAGCATTTCTTTTCCTTTAATAAGCTTCTTTTTCTGGGTGTCCTGAGTGTTCAGATGTAGCACACTTACTGCCTAGTAACCCAACAAAGCTTTGATTGGTGCCTCTGCAGAAAGATTTTCCTTTCCTTGCAGGTTTCTAACCATGAAAAAAACCCTGAGATCAGTTGCTTCAGAATCCTTAATTAAACACAACAAAGAAGGGCAATTAGAGCTGTGTTTTCCTTTTGTCATCCAGCAAATCTTGCAAACCTCAAAACCCTTTTCTTCCTCCAAGATTTATGATGGGAATAAATCATAATTATTCCTGTAATTATCAGCCTTAAGTGAACATGAACCGGATTATTTTTTTTTTCCCCTTGGAGGAGGTTCCGAAACCCATTCAAGAGGAATTCACTAACATCTTTTACTGTGCAGGAGGAAAACCAAAAGCACAGGCATGGTGATTTTCCAGGCCTTGGCTGGCTGCCTCCTCTGCTGTCACTTCATGTCATGTCACGGCTCCCTCCCGTCCCGCGTGCCGCTCGCAGGGAGCAGCTCCTGCTGGGCTGGATGCCCTCCATGTGTGTCGTCAGAGCAGCCACTGCCCAGAGAGCTGGTGGCACAAACAGGCAAGAGAGGAGACAAAAATCAAAGGGGATTTGGGGACTTCAGAGGTCGGTGAAAGGACCAGCAGTGCAGCGTGTTCAGAGAATAAACTCTCTGTGTGTTATGGTGTGGATGGATGGAATGTAGGGGAATAGAGAGAGTGATGAAGGTAATCTCACCCCTAAGGAGTTGCAGCTGAATTAGGAACAGGCCTGCCTTTAACAGGCCACAGCTAGGTCCAATAGGATGGGTATTGTAAAAGAATTGGTTGGCTGGTTGGGAAGTTGGATGAAGTTTGTTGGCTGTGCTGAGAGGAAGAAAGAGTCAGTGCTGTGAGGAGCTGCCCATGAGAAATCACCTATGGAGCTTTTGCAATAAGATGATAGCATTACAGGCACTGCCTCCAGGGATCTTGGCATTGTTGTGCGGGTTGGATGTGGCTGTGCTGGTACCCACAAAAGGGAGCAAGTTCTCCACTTCAGGCACTGAAGGTGATACTGTGCATGTGTGGGTTTTGCTGCTGGGAGGTCAAAGGGATCCACCTGAGGACAAGATGCCAATGCAACACCAGAGGAATGAAAACCACATGGGGTCCTGGGCTTGCTGGAGAGCAGATGGCAGGAGGGAGAACCCCTGAGCAAGAAACCATATTGATCAGAAATGCTTGGTGTTTTTAAAGGATTTGGGGCAGGTGTTTTGGGAATGAGTCTGCCCTGAATTGTGCTGCAATCCAGTTTCCCATGCTGGTGTGATGGATGTGGCTCCTCTAGACAGAGCAGCCAGGTGTTCCATTTTCCCTTAGTGTACAAGTTCCAAACTGACAGGATAATACGACGGTGTGAACCTCTGAGCAGTCTTCCCAAAACCACAGATGCTTTGCCTTTTTTTTTTTTTTTTTAAATTTTCTTTGCAGTTGAGGCTTTTCTTGTGGAGCTGGGGAAGAGCATTCCCAGCAACAGCAGCACAATGAGCAGGTTCCAAACTGATTTATAATGCAGACAGCTGTAGAGGTGTCCCTTGGCTGACTGAGAAGGTTTTTGGTTGCCACTAGGTGTCCTTTCAGCCCTGCTTTCCCCACTGCTCCTTCAGAGCAATCATCTGGGCTGGGATTAGATGGCCAAGGCCAAGGAGCTGCTGAACATCAGAGTGCTGGTGAGAGAAAGGAAGGGGCCTGAATCCCAGGCTGCTGAGGCCTCCCAGCCATCCTTTTGATCTCACTGGGCTTTTCCCCAAGCAGTGCTGGCTCATAGATATGCTCCCAACTGGATATTAAATTCTTTAATACTTGTAGCAAGACTCAGGGACTGTTGCTGTAGCACTGCTGGATAGCAGAGGTGATGGCCCAAGGGAAAGCCTTGGAGGGTAAAAAGGATGGTGACCCCATAGAATTCAGGTCTTCATTCTATAAAACTGTAGTTCAAATATCTTTGCAGGCATATTCCACAGAGATGCAGGTATGTGTTGTCAGAAAGCACAGCCAAAATTTTGTGAGATTTTCCAAGTTGCCTGGATGCCCAGGATTTTGAAAACAATTCATAATTCTATAAGGTGTGATGTCTACAAGCACTGGTGGTCACTCTCAGCACCTGGAGCTGCTTGCAAATGCAGCTGCATCCTCTGTCTCAGGCAATGGCAATCTCTGTTGCTATTCTGGGTAAAGGAATTAGAGGAGATCTTTGCCAGAAATGTGTGCTGGTTATAAGGATATCTGGAGGCTCATGGGGTGCAGCTTTTCTAGGCAAACAAGGAATTTCCAGGAAACACTCAGCTCTTTGTGGTTTAGGATCAGAGAGAAATCAATGACTAACAGACACAGAGTTTGGGATGGAGCAAACCCAGAGTTAGTGAGCACTGCAAACAGCAATCCTCAAAAATACCTGTATTTTCAGTTGTGGCCACGCACACCCCAACCCACTGAAGGGAACAAAGTGAACAACAAATCCCAGCATGAGTGCCAGGCATGGAAGACCTACAGAATGCCCTGGCATGGCCTTGGTGCAGTCAGGGCTTCCAGATGGGCTGTCCATCCTCCTGGATCTCAAGCCTAAACTCAGCCCTAACCATCTTACCTTTTCCCAGAGGTGCTGAAACAACCAGGAATAAGTGAGGTCTGCAGATGCTGGGCACATCTGGATTTCAGTGCTACAGTTTTGAAAACTGGGTTTGGAGGAAAAATACCCCAAATATGACTGGAGCTTCATTTGACTTAGGGGGAAGTGTGTTTTGGAGAGAGCAAGGGCCCTCTGTCTGGGCTTGAATAAAGCCTGCTCAGTGATGTCAGGGTGCACAGAGGCCCTTTACCCCTGATCAGGCACAGCTCCCTGGCTCTGGATCCCAGTGGGATGGTGAATCCTGGGGACAGTGACTTTTAAATTCACATTTGTTCCTATTCTCTAGAAATATGGGCCCAGAAGGGACCCAGCTCTGCTGTTGGATTAGCTCAGAGAGCATTTGTGTTGCTGTAACACTGCCTTCAACTTCCCCCTCAGCCCTCAGGGGTGACCAGTGCAAACCCCCAGCCCCAGCAATGACTTTACCATCGATCCCCGCTTTGCTCCCACAGCCCTGATGAAACTTTGTGGGTGTGGAACCAGCACTTCCACCACATGGACGTGCTCTGGAAGGGTTCCCAAGTGTGTGACTATCTGGTGTGGCCTCGTGCCTTGATTTAGGGAGCCTGTGGGAGCTGGGGCACAGCAGGACCTGCTGAGAGCCATCTCACACAGAGCACCAAGCAGCCATCATTTCTTAATAAACTTTTTTTGGCCATTGCTGACCTAGACCATATATGAACAAGTGAAAAGCAAGTGGTGAAAGGCTCTGTGTAACATTACTAATCCCACATAGTGCTCTCACTGAAAAGGCCAGGCAGGTCTCCCTGCTATTGTGTCCTCTCACTGCAGCTGCTTGGGTGAGCCTGTGCCTTTGTTAAAATAAATCCAACAGCACTGGTTTGGGATGGGGCAGCCTGTGGGTACCCAAGGCCCAGGGCAAGGCTGGGCTGTGTGGGCAGCTCTCCCGTGCTCCTGCAGGGTGCCAGGGAGCAGATTTGCAGGCTGGATTTGCAGTTGCCTGCTGCCCTCTTTGGAGGCTCTGGGATGGGTTCACACACTCGTGGTGCAGCAAGTAAAGGTCCTGTGGTGTCCGTGTGTCCTGCTCCTGTACCCCAGGATGAAGCAAAGCTCCTGCTTCCCCTGCAAATGTTCAGGCTCCTGGGAAGGTAAATTGGGAGCTGGGGAGCAGTCGTGGCTGGCTGGTGTGGGCTCAGACCATACCTCAGCAGCTTCGTTTCCAATCTCAGAGCACAAATGTGTGCTGTGTGTGTGAGGGAGGCTGGGCTGAAGGGTCTCCTGCTGCTTCACAGCCTGAAATCTGCTGGGGAAAACAAAACCAAACCTTAAGATTGCTGCCAAATCTCGGTGGAGGAAGTACCTACGTATACATATGTATATTATATTTATTTAAATGTTTTAGCAGAGATGTTTCAGTCTGAGGGAAAGTGGCTGATGCTTTGTGTGTGGCTGTTACCTTCTGATGCAGTATTTCCCTTTACAACTGCATATCAGGGACGGCAAGGGATTCTCCTCTAGTTCCTGGAAAATTAACAACCCTGCCTGGAGATGCAGGCTTACAGGCATGGGAAAACCAGCTCAGAGTCAGTTTTTTCTCTTTAGGTTTTTAATTCTTGTTTCTGAGTGTTATTTTATTCAAAAGATTTTAGGTTATAGGAAATAAAAGTATTGAAACCAGCAATTTTTTTGTTGCTGGTTTGTTTTTTAATTGGTTTGTGATTTTTTTTTTTGTCTCCCATTCTGGCAAGTGGAAAAAAAATGCAATTGATTTTCTTTGTGCTTAGTTTCTATTGATGCTGGTTGTTTTGGTCTGGCAGATGAACCTGTCCTGTGAGGTATGAGTCAGTGAGTCCTGTGCTTGGGCAGTCAGAGCTGTGCACACCATTCCCAGTGGATTGAACCACCTCTTGTGCAACCATATCAATATTTTCCTAGGAAATATATTTCCTAGTAGCTACTAAATAAAATGAAACGTGTTTTGAAGTCTGCCAGTGTGTTGAAATCAAATCTTCTCAAGGAAAAACTACTGGTTTTGTTAAAATGTAACTCAAGAAGGGAGAGGGATGGCTTGGCTCAGTCACAGGCCTGGGTTTGCCCAGAGTTTGGGTTCAGACATTCAGCCAGAAACAGCCCTCTGTGGTTGATATCCCCAGAGATTTAATTTCTTAAATGCCCTGGGGAATTTTTCAAGAGTTTTGCTCATAGATACCTGAAACTTGATCTTCATCCTTTTGCAGAATAAGAAATTACTTTGAAATCCTCTTTCTCCTCCAGCTCTGCCAGGTGCTTATCTCAGTAACTAAGGCTATATATATATATATGTAATGTTTATGGTTTTTTTTCCTATTTTGTCTGTCTGAACTAAAGGAAACCCTCGAGCTGAGGCCCAGCAGTGCCCTGGTTCTGCAGGACAAGGTTGCTGTCACTGAGCTCGTGCTGATCCCAGGAGCAGCCCCACGTGCAGCTGGCAGCAGGCAGGAAGGCCAGCAGAGCCACTCAGGGAGCACCAGGAGCTTTTCATGTGTTTAAACTCTTGCTGCCTTTGCCCCCCAAGCTGTTACCTTCCTTTTATCTGGGGAGGATGCAGTGTTTGCACTTGGGTGCAGAGTTGTTCCCTGTGGGCGAGGGCAGAAACTGGGCAGGAAGAGGAGGTGGTGGCTCACAGGTTTTTGTTGCCTGATCTAATCTAACCCAGATTTCATCCAAATCACTTTTTATGTGGTTTTCTATGAACTGAAGTTGTTGATTTATGTTTACTTAACACAACACTAGACCAGTGGTTACGGGCAAATGGCATTGCCCTTCTTTATGTCACAGCATTCCTCAGGGTTTGGCTGAAGTCCAACTCCTAAAATGAGAAAGGAAAGTAAATTGTGCTGGAATAATGTTTTCTAATTCCAGTGTCATCAAGATGTCCTATCTGTAATCATCTTCTCTGATCTTCTATTTCCCATCCCCCCAAACCAATTCAGCTGCCAAGTGATTGAAAGTGGCAGGAGTTCCCTGATGGCTTAAGGAAATTTACACACAATTATAAAATTTTTTTTTAAACATGTTTTTTATTACTTTTTTCATTTGTCTTAGAAAGAAATATGAAATCTGCATGCAACTTTCTAAATATTTCAAACATTTAAATAGCATATGATAATTTAGCAGTACAGTACATTATACAGCGAGATAATGTAGGGAGACTTCCTATAGTGTATTTACAAATGAAAAGGTAGTTTTGTTATATTAAAAAGAGGAATGCACTGCTTAACATTGAAGTATTACATTCAAAATAATGAATATGTTGTATTGTGACTAAAACATACATAGGTATTTATATGTTTGCCCTATCATACTTTTCATAAAAAGGTACCTTTTAAAGGCTTTTTTTTTGTTGTTGCTACAAATCTAGGAAAACATACACAATAGTCTTGAAGCTTAAGATGTTTCAGTACTGAAGCCACAAACTTTCTTTAAGTGCTTCAGCTGGAAAAAAAAATACACATTTTCTTAGTAATAAAAATGAGTTAGAAATGCTTTCTAATGCATGAGAGGTTAAATGGGAGACAGAGAACGCTTCGCCTTGCAGCAAGACCTCAGGTCCATTAAAGAAGAGGTACACAAGTGATGCTCACGCTCACCCGACGAGGTGCTGAGGGACCTCACTTCTGCAGGTACAGCCACAGCATTTCAGTGGCATCTTCCCCAGCAAACTCGTCTTTGGTCCCTGCTCTGCCTGGCTGAGGGGGAGGCTGCAAACACGAGCAGCAGCCCCAGCCCGAAGCTTTGCCACTGCCGCGGGGGAGTGGCTGTACAACCCCATCACAAACAGTTCTGTTTGCCTAGTGAGCTTATAAAGCTCGATTGCAATCATAGTGAAGTATGAATGAATAATAATTAAAACCAAAAAACTCCCAAAAGAACTTCTTTAACACGAAAAGCAGGTGTTTTCCTAATTTCAGTACAGAGCAGACGGGTATGGAATCAGAAGTGCAACAGATGCTTGTGAAATCTGGAAGCCTTTTGCACACGGCTATAAAATGTAAAAACTGACCCTTGGTAAAAAGTGCTTTATAATAATATAGAATTTGTGTCTTATGTCTGCGAGAGAGAAATAATCTTCTGTAGAGCTCAGTCCTATGCCAGCCGAGGGAGTCCACTCCATTCCTTGTACCACTTTCTCTTATTCTTCATAAACCCTAAACAAAAGAAGAGCCAAGAGCACGGTGTTTAAACTAGGAATTTAAAAACCCCATTTCAAATAACAACAATAATAAAAAATAACAACAATAATAAAAAATAACAGCAAAAAATTATTAAAACCCCAAAACCCAGATTTTTAGCCTGTACTTGAGTAATTTGGAAAGTAAGTTACTGACTCCAGCCATCACCAGATTGCTTCCTATATCCATAAAGCATCTGGGGGGATTGTTAGACTTTGACACTGTCACATCTTAGAGGTATGTGGGGAGTGACAAACTCTACCACAATTATCTGGGTAAATAACATGAAGAAATCCACATCTCCTAACTCACTTTAAATGCTGGAAAATCCCTATCTCATATACAAATGTTGAAGCTTATCATGAGTTGTACATAGACAATATGTTCACAATATCTGTTGTTTGAAATATTACTCTGTTTCATTTTTCTAGATTATTTCCTGACAGCACACTTGATGGGCTTGTCTGTCTGTGTGTTTCCTGAGGGCACAAGCCTGGGGCTGAGCATCCTTTGTCATTAATGACAGCCTTATGTAAAAAAAAAAAAAAAGAAAAAAGAAATGGGAAGAGTGTAAATTTGTGGTTATGCAATAGCCAGGGCTTCCCCACGTGCTCTGTTTGTGAAGCAGATGCAGGGAGCTGGCAGGAATTCGGGGAGATGGCCAGGGGCTTGCTGTGCCCTGGCATGGCCTGAGGCACCACCGGGCACCTTGGGCAGGCAGGGAGAGGCGCCTGCTGCTCCCTGGCTTTATTGAGCTCACTTTTGGGGAGCAAATTCCCCACCAAATGAGGAGGATGAGGGTTTGATGGACCTGTACTGTGTGTGGAGGCTCTTTCTTCTCTGTGGCTGGAGCTGTGCTGCTCCCCTGATTACAGATGGGGACAGACATCACCACTGGCCATCAGGAATTCATGTCTCACTCTCTGTCTTCTGCCTATGACTTAGAAAAAACCCCAACCCTCTTTACAAAGGAGAAGCTGTCAGATTTTTACCAGAAAATTACCTTTTTTTCTGGGAATGACACGCTTGTTAAAATAGGCAAATACCTGCATCATCAAGCATTGATGATGTTGAGGTGGTGTGATTGAAGTGTGGGACCACTTTCCATCTCTCCTGACTGCTTTTCTCGTGACTGTGAAAAAGTAGTTTAACTTTTCATCTTGGATTTTTACCCATAGAAGGGAGGTGAGTGTATGTAAATAACTGAGAACGTCAGCTGATGAATATTTTAACCAAAAATAATTACTATTTATAGTCAGAACAGCCTAATGCCAAAATAGAAACAAGAATTGCTTGTGGCAGGAAAAAATTAATATCAAGAACACCCATTTAAAGTGGTAATTTTGGTAACAAAATGCATCCTCTGTGCTGGATGGAGCACTTGCCAGCGTGTGCATTTTCCTCTTTTTTCTGTTCCTCAACGCTGCTGGTTGCCTGACTTGCCTCCAAGACCCTCCTCCCCCGTTCAGCAAGCTGGGACTCACCTGCCCTTCTCCTTCCATACTCGGTACCACTTGAGCAGCCTCACGGTGTTCTGGCGCTTGGGGTTGAGGCAGTGCTGCTGCTCCCCCCTCACCCGTGTCCACAGTGTCACACTGCAAGGCAAGGGACAGGTCACAGGGATGTGACATCACCCCGTGCCAGAAGGGGCCGGGGGGCTCCGGCCCAGCAGGGCAGGTAAGGGTTTTCCAGCTCTGTGCTTTATGGCACAGAGATCAGCTCGGATATTTTGGGTTTTACTGGGTAAGGTCAGAGCAGCTGCTCTCCCTCCGTGCAGGGCATTGAGGTTGTACCAGATGAAAACATTCCTGCTGGCTTTAATCAGTGGGTCCGCTCTGCCTGAGTGTTAGATATCATTTTTTGAGGCTAATTAATTTAATTAGGGCTCATTCAGGCAACCACAAGGACTTTGAGGAGACAGTTCTGTTACACTCAACAATACTTCATCCAAGAGAATTCATCAGAACTGCTTCATTGATTATTTTATTTTTTTTCCTTAACTCTGTAGTATTTTAAATGCTTGCATGTGGCAGAGTGCTTGTGTGCCCACGCTCTGAGCCCCAGCATCAGCCCTGGGGGCTTCAGCCTCCTCTGATCCCCCCCGCCTGATCCTGCTCCCCTTGCCAGTTTGGTGTCCCCTGACTGTCAGGACCAAGCACGCTGGGAGACAAAACATGGCAAAAGTCTTTTCACCATTTGAGGTTCCCTCCAGGAGGGCTCAGTGAGGCTGCCACAGCTGAGGTGACATGAGTGATCTGGAGCTGGGTCCCAGCAGGGCAGCTTTCCAGAAACATCAAGAGCACCCCACTTCTGGGGCTCAAATTAGAGAAGTTTTCTGGGTTTTTTTACTACTTTTGTGATTAAAAAAAACCCAAACAACATACAAACACCCAACCCACAATGACAGTTTGTATTAGAATTAATAATTTTCTGGAAATACCATCCATAACAGGGAAAACCAGTCATTGGTTTAACTAAAACCCTATAGTGGAATTAATTAAATGCTGCCAGAGACATGAGTATAATGATGGCAGAAACCCAGAAACACCTGTGTATACTGGAGGGCTTCTTTTACGGTTTGGTTCAGAAAGGAAGACAAAATGCCTTGCAGACTTTCCCATCTCACCCTCCTGGTGCCTCACAAATTAAAACATGCTGCCTGCACGAACTGAACGGAGGTCTCACCACGATTCCAATTTCAAGGTTTTACAAGGTGTTCAAATTGGTTTTTCTATTCAATTCACCTTCCTCCCTGCTCCTCTTTTCTGCTCCATCTCCAGCTAAGGTCACAAAATGTTAAGGTGTAATTTCCAGGTTGTTTTCTGGGAGGATGTGGACTTTTCCCCAGTGCATGGGAAAGCAGTGGAAGAGCCTTTAATGGTTGCAGGTATCAGAAAGGGAAGGGTCAGTGCCCAAAACCATGGACTAACTCTGCTCTAAGGGTGTCCTCAGCCAACTGCTCTGAGAGCAGTGTGTACCACACAAGGGGAGTTTTCCTGTAGTTTTGAGTGATGTAAGTTTTAAGGGAGTTGGGGGCAGAGCAGGGTTTCTCCATGCAGCAGCCACCTCAGCTGTGCTGTCTGCACTGGCTCATCCAGACCTTGCCTTGCATTTCTCTCTTCTGACAGACCATGGAGGATATTTCCAGAAAATGATGGACAAGCTGAATGGCAGGAGAGGAGCAGGAACACCTCTGAAAAGCTGCAAGCCCTACATTTGCACCAGAAGCAGTGAAGGACACTCTGGATTTACCAGTCTGCAGTCTCAGGGGAATGGGCTCTTTCCCCAGGCTGAGATGCATTGCTTTACATCACATGTAGGTTTTCTGCTTTGGGTCTGGAGGATGGACAGCAGAAATGTGCCCAAGGCAGCCCCATGGTCCTCTGCCATTCTCAGACAGCCCCTGATGGATGCAGGGTTGGGTGGCAGCATGTTTGGGCACCTGAGATGACCTGGACCTGTTTGGGGGATGCTGATGTGACAAATGTAAGGGAATGTGCCTAGGAGGTGCTGTGGGAGCTGAGTGAGCAGTTCCCTGGATGGGCTACAAGAAGAGGTTGAGAGAGATGGAGAAGGGATGAAACACCAGAACCTACACCTCCAGTAAGATTCCTCCAGTGGAATTTGTCCCTTTGCTGCCCAGGGCTTGGTGGCTGGAGCCTTCACCCTGCTGTCTGAGTGTCCCTGTGCCAAAATTTTCCCCAGTATGTCCCTGCCTCCAGGGCTGTGATAAACACCCCGAGTCAATCTGTGACCACAGCACCCTGTGCCCCCACACATCTCATCTGCAGGGATGGAGGGGCTGCACCTCTGCCTACAGATGCCCTGGCTCCAGGACCTCAGGGATCCTGGCTCTGGTCCTTTCATCCCAGGCTGCTGTGGGAGCTGCCTTCACTGCCCCTGGAGAAAGGCACTACTGTGAACCCATTTCCCATCAGATCTTCTCAGCCTGACATATCCCCACACTCTGGGATGGGACAAAACATGGGTGGGGGTGTTTCAGAGCATTTCAGGTATAAAGAGTTAAACTTCCCTCCTATTTTCTGCTGCTTCCCCTCATTCCAGGAAACAGATACACTCACAATTACTGCTAGATGTACCATGAATCTTGATAGGTTTTGACTAGACTGAGGGCTCAGTTTAACTGTCTCTTACCCAGTGGCACAGCTCTGCTGGGGGTTATGGCCAAAACCTCCCTAACTGCACCCCCATTCTCACTGTTTCTCATTCCAACATAATTTATATCATGTTTCTGCTATATGAGAGCTTTCAAGGAGGGCAGAAGGGGACACAGCTTTGACAACTCGTTTTGGATGATCACTGCAGCAACAAAATCTCAGTTGCAGGAATTCAGCTCCTCTGTGCCGTGTCCAGAGACTCCCGGATTAATTGGTTCCCAGAATATTAATTTCAGTGCTTTCAATGCTGAGTTCAGGCTGCATCAGGGTAGCTGGAAAGGTGGTGATGGCAGTGGGTTTGCCCTGCCTGCCCTGCAGACACCCCCAGCAATGACACAGTGATGGGACAGTTCTGTCCCAGCAGCTGCTGCAAACCCTGGACAAGCCTCAGCCTTGAACAGTATTGCTCAACTTCTGCCCTGTCAGGCTGGAAAAGCAACTGCTCCTGCATGGCTTTCTTGCTTTCCCAGATTTCTGATTGGAAGTAAAATGTTGCATTAATGAGATTTATTTCATACCCCCGGTCACCATCTGCTTTTGGGCAAATACCTGGAGTGGGATGCCAAGAGTTAGTGTCCCTCCATGACATCACTTTACTATTGAAGGGTCAAAGCAAACAGAGTAAGGCTGTGAGGGGCTGATTCAGGCAGGGTTGCTCTGCAATAATGTTTCTGTTCAGGTCACCATCAGCAGGTTTGGGCTTCAAAGATGTGGGTCTGACGTTCCCTGAGCTCAGCACTGCTCCCAGGGATGCTGCTCTGGCTCTGCAGGAAGCCTAAGGAAGCTCGAATCTCCATTCCTTCTCCAGAAGCCCTCTGCTGAGCCCGGCAGTGCCCTGGGGGCAGTCCGTGGTCTCTGCTGTGGTGTTTGTGCCAGGGGCACGGGCACACCCAGCCCCGTGGGCACTGCAGGGTGCTGGAGGGGCTGTGCAGCCTGCACACACCCCCTTGCTCAGCCAAGGGTTCCGTGGGGGAGCACAGTGCTGGATCCAATCAGTCCTTACTGTCCTGGGCTGTGGCTCATCTTGGGACACTTTGCCCCCCTCTTAGGTGGCAGGGGGGCTCGGTGCAGTCCTTTTGGATTATCTGCCCTTCTGGCTCTTATCCAGCTGCACCATGTGCTAGCTGAATGGTGCTTTGTGGGGGCAATCTTATGACATCCAAACAGGACAGGAAAAAAGCCAAACCCACCCGTATTTAAAATGTAAAAACTCCTTTTTTTAGCCAGTTATGTAAAAAAATCCCTGTACCTGCCTTATCTTGGTTACCCACTACATCAGCCTGAGATTTCACAGCAGCATTGGTCCTGACTTGCAGGGACACTGAGAGCAAAGAATTTTGTTACATGCTGAATAACCCCAGCAGGTGAAGAAGATCCCTCTGGTACAATGCAGGCTGGGGTAGCTCTTCCTTTCAGAAACCACCACGGACCAAACTCTGCTCATGTTTATTCTGCATGCTCAGAATAACTTGACTAAATCGTTCCGAGTGTTGTATCAGGCAGCTTGGAGTAGAATTTTTCCCTATTTTCACTTGAATTAATGACAATATTTTTACTGCTAACCATTCTGAAAATACTTATTTGATTAAAAAAAAATTGTATCAAAAAATGATACCTGGGATTTTGATCAGAATTGCACTTTTTTTTTTTCTTTAAATCTGATGCAGCAAATTACTATGCCCAGGAATTAGCATGCCAGGGCATGAGGAAAACAAAGAACAAAGAAGGAACTTGCAGATAAGGTGAAGCAGTTCAGCTGACAGGGAAACAGAAAGCAATAAATGCAGGAAAACTTACATAATCATCTCTTCCACGCAAAATGGGTACCTCGGTTTTATTTCCAGCTTCCGTACATTAGAGAATCTTATTTTAGGACCTTTTCTTGAACATTTGCACTTCACGCCTACAAGAGAAAGCATTTTCTCATGCGCCTGCAAAGCTTCCTGCATACCAAGCGTCCCTTCCCCTCCAGCCTGTGTGCATCCAGAAAAACTTCAGTTTGCTCTTTCAAGCCTTGGTGGGAAAAGATGAATTTTTAAAATGTTGATCAGCTTAAAAAGAGATTTTTTTTTTCCCTTTGGTATATCCCAGAAAAAGGTAGTGACTTTCTGGGAAATATGTTTTAGAGCACTACATATGCTCTGGGACTTTGTAAATAACAGATTTTTTAAAGTGCACCTGCTGTGATTAAATATAATTGTATTTAACGAAAGGAAATGAAAGAGTCAGAACTTGCTTTAAACTGAGCAAGCAAGTGCATGTCTGGGCTACTTTCTCATTCACTCGTGCCTCACTTGGACTTTGTATGACTTTGAGTCATTTCTCCTTGCATGGATGCTGTGGTGCAGCCATAGCCAGACAAAAGCTGAGCAATTTTTAACCATCATTTTTGTGCACAGCAGAAAATGCAGACTGTGCCACCACCTCACATCCAGCTCTGCTCCATTTGCCCTGAAAACCACGCTCAGTTTCAAAGGAGATGCTTGAGCTCTATTCCTGAATAACGAAGAACATGGCACGAGCTGCCCCACGGTGAGTTCTTTGCCTTGCACTGAAGACACAAATGAAGACACAACTTCATCCCTTCTATTTTACCTCTCCTCCACCTTTGCATAACTTGCAGCTCCCTTACTCACAGATTCCATACATCACACCTTTCCACCGTGCAGCGGATAGCTCAACCTAAGCCAGGGCTATCAATAACCAAACACAAATTGCTGGAAAAGAGATTTATGTGGGAATAAGCAGAATAAACCACTTTACCTTCCGCGCTGGCTAAGCACATCGCGATGAAGAGCAGGAGCAGAGCTGCTGTCAGGAGCTTCATTGTGAGACAGCAGGTACCCAGGGAGACGCCGGGGGTTGATGTGCTCGTTCGCCCGGGTTCGTGGCCCCGGTCCCGGGGCTGGCTCGCCGGGGAGGGGGCGGCGGAGCGGCTCCCGGCGGAGCGGCTCCCGGCGCTGCCTGCGCTCTGCCGCTGCCTTGCCTTCTCCTCCTTTAAAGCGCTTCCCGCTGCCCTCGCTCCCGGCTCATTAATATGCAGAGCAACTCCACGGCTCCCTCCGCTTCCTCAGCCCGGCGGGGAGGGGGGGACCGGCACCCCGGGGGGAACATCCCCCATCCCCGCCCCGAGCATCCCGCAGGGAGCGCAGGCGATGGGGCGGCGGCTGCTGCCCCTGCCCAGCTGGGACCTTCCCCACCAGCGGAGGGTTGCCGGGGAGGGCGGTGTGTGTGTTTGTATGAATGGGGCTGTTAGCTGGAAACCATCCGCTTGTGAGCGCTCCGGGGATGCCCGCGCTCCGCGGAGATTCCCAGGAACCTTGGAAATAAGATTTGGAGAAGTCTCACCTGGGAAGGGGTGCCACCTTTTGCCACAGATTGACTTAAATATTAATTTTTCTAGCTTTATCATGTTTCTAAATCTAAAGGAAATTTCAGTGAATCAAATTGGGAAAAATATTCCCAAAAGCGTTGTTGGGCGTGTTTAGCATGGGGAAGGTTTCAGAAAACAAGCTCGGTTTATCTTTGCTTTAATGAACACTCGAACGATATTCTGCTCCGTGAAGAACAGGGTAGCAACACGCGGGAACTTCACGGATGTAAATAGATGTTCCTCCTCCCTTGCAGAGTCTGTTTCTGATTTCAGAAACAGCAAAAAGCGCATCTTCAAATCCAGACTCCAGATTTTTTGTCTAAATGAAACGGGTGGAGATCAGAGCGGGGTCTAATCGCCTTCACAGCAGTGTATTTATTCCAAACGCGCCGCAGCCAAACGCCTCTGCGGGTCCGCGCATCCTCGCAGCCCCGCTCGCAGCCCCGCTCGCACACCCTGCCGCTATTAGAGCCGAGCGAAAGCAGCCGCCCTGCCAGCCCGGGCAGCGCCTGGGGAGGGCTCGCCACGCACTCCCAGCTCCACTTGCATTTTAAGTTTCCCACATGGCTTCGTTCCTGCCGGCTCCCACTGGCAGCGGCCATCCCGCTGCGTTCCCGGCCCGGGTGTTGGCAGGCTGCGAGTACAGCCCTACCACACACAGGCTGCACGTTGTGCGCAGGCAGCTGCAGCGTTCTGGCCCTGGCTGCATGCGGGACGTGCCGACGTGCCGGGAACAGCCCGCCCGATCTGCGCTGCCCAATCTGCCCTGCCCTGCCCAATCTGCCCTGCCCTGCTCTGCCCAATCTGCCCTGCCCTGCTCTGCCCTGCCCTGCCCTGCTCTGACTGCCCTGCCCTGCCCTGCCCGCTCTGCCCTGCCCTGCTCTGCCCTGCCCTGCCCAATCTGCCCTGCCCTGCTCTGCCCTGCCCTGCCCTGCCCTGCTCTGCCCTGCCGTGCCCTGCCTGCCCTGCCCTGACCGTTCTGCGCTGCCCGTTCTGCCCCATCCTGCCCTGCTCTGACTGCCCTGCCTGCCTGCTCTGCCCTGCCCTGCCCTGCCCTGCCCTGCCCTGCCCTGCCCTGCCTGCTCTGCCCACTCTGTCCTGCCTGCCCACTCTGTCTGCACTGTCCACACTGCTCTGCTCTGCCTGCTCTGCCCTGCCCAATCTGCCCTGTCCTGCCTGCCCTGCCCGCTCTTCCCGCTCTGCCCTGTGTGTCCTGCCCGATCTGCCCTGCCCTGCCCACCCTGCTCACCCTTCCCTGCCCTGCCCTGCCCTTCTCTGCTCTGCCTGCCCTGCCCTGCCTGCCATGGGAGAGCGCCAGGGGCTGTGCAGCAGGGACAAGGCTGGAGGCACTGGCTGACATGGCACAGAGCTTTTGGGGTGAAAGCCCTGTCTTGGGGTGAGACTGCTGCTGGTGCAATAGAGTGGAGGGGGAAGGTATGGTGTAGTTTCTGTTGTCCTTTTGGTACTTTTGGTACTCTAGTCCAGCTCCAGCGGCTCTCACTGTGCCCTGCTAGGAATGGTTTGGTTATTCAATGCCAGTAGCACTCAAGACAGAGGTTTGTTCCAGAGCCTGGGATGAAAACAGGCAGCTGAGGTATGGAAGGTCTCAGTTCAAACCTTCCAAATAAAGTCTCAATTTCTTACACAAAAAACAAAACAAAACAAAAAAATCAAATAAACAAAAAACCCCACAAAAACCCACCCCCAAACCCCAAGGAGAGTACAAAAGGCTTTTTTCAGAATACTATCAGCTGGTGGTGAAGATGCTCCTTGGGCACAAGGGAGAATTGGCTGAAAAGCACCCACGTCCAGAGCTGTAATCCTTCCCTGCTGCATCTTAGGGTAATTCCCTCCTTGCAGCTTTCTCTGCACTGTGTGCAGGAACAGCCTCAGGGAGAGTTTTGGTCAGGAAAAATCTTTTTCCCTCCCCCTCTGCTAATAAGAATTTGGGTGCAGCTTTAGCTGACGGCAATTTGAACTTTCCCCAAACCTGGGAACTCATGTACAGGCTGGAGAAAAATTAAAGGAAATTCTCGTGCTTTCCACAAGTGAATCCCATCTTCTTGTATGACTCTTCTCATGCTGAAAGAGCCAAGTTTATTAAGTATGGAGTAGGAAACTGCTGTTTTAGTTCCAAATTTCATGTAGAAATGAATGTATTTGAGGTGTGTGTACACATATGGTGACTCTCACTGTGTGCCCAAGCAGTTCAGTGTCTTTATGCCAGGAGCTGGCTTTGACAGTAATTATTTTTGAGAGCTCAAAGGTGCCTCTTGCCTGGTGTGACAGATTTTGGTGGCCGTGTACAGCTGTCTCTGACACCTGCTCTGTCTTAAAATGACAATCACAGAAGAAGTTTTAGCAAATGATTTGAGTAAAAGGAAACAGATATGGAATTCACTACAGTCCTATCCCAAAAGAAATTCTGATAATTCAGATACATTTTCTTTATACAATCATATGCTGAGCTGCTCAGCATTCAGTGGAGTGCCTGGGTTATCTCCAGCAGATCTGCTAAGCCCCACAAATGCATTTTGATGAGCAGCCAGTGCTCCACAGGCTGTGGAGGGCTGGCCAGGTGAGCACAGGGCAAGCGGCTGAAGCATCTCTTTCAGACCTCACAAAGCCACCCAGTCACAGAGTAATTGATCAGGGCTTGGGTTTTGCCCCACACAAAGGAAGTGTTTCAGAGCAGACACAGTCACCAGGGTCCTGCTGTTGTCCTTGGCTCTGCAGATGGGACATGCCCAGAGAGCCGTGTGTCCCCAGGGGAGCAGCACTGTACCTGTGCACAGAGCGTGTCACCTGCTCGTCTGGCTCATTAGGGGGGCATTGTTGCTGCTGAAAGGACTCTCATTTCATCTCATCCTCTGATCTTTTCAGGTTTCTGCTCCAGCATAAGGCTCTCTAGCAAACCCAGGCTGAAGCCTGGCTTTGCTGCTGAGGGTGAGGCCCAGAGGGACCAGAGGTGATTTGTCACCCTGGAAGAGTGATTTGTGAAATGGAGGGCATGGATGAGTGGTTGTCTCCTCCTAAATTAAAAAAAAAAAAAAGAGTTTTAGCAAAGGGACTACCATTTGAAGCAAAATCCTCACCATTTTTGTCCACCTGGAAGCTGAAATCATGCATTGTTGAGTGCAATGTGTAACTGTGCTGGAGCAAAATATTTATGCTTGTAGACACGGGGACAACCCCCAGATGCACACTGCCCTTTGAAGGGGAGCTACTGGAATGGGGCAGTTCACTCCCAAAATAAATAGTTGTGGTGGCAAAATGGGAGGGCTCCAGAAGAGCTGTTAAATCTGCCAGGGCAAGGACATTTGTGTCTTTGTGCTCAAACAAGATTGGGTGGGCTCCATGCCCTGACCTGACCTTAGGTGAGGCTTTTCCTCCTGCTGTGAAGGTCCACAACTTCCTAAGCCAGCACACACAGTGTCCTTTAGGTGCTCATCTACATCCCAGGATATACACTATGACAGCCATCCCCATTGTCAGAAATGTTTCAGCATTCAGCTGGCTTTGGATATGCTGGTTATTTCAAGCACAGGGCAATCTATGATTTGGATTAACTGTCCTTCCAAATACCGTAGTGTTTCATAGAGGGAAGATGAAGGTGCTTGTCATGGTGAGAAATCTTTGCAAAATGCCCATGAAACTGAGGCAAACTGTGAATGGCTCATCTGAATTTAATGTCTAAGAATATCCCTATCAGCTCGTCAAGGAGAAGATTAAACATTAGAAGTGAAGTGGCAAAATCCCTGCATATCATGTCAGCAATTTGGAGGAGGAATTAAATGCTCACTAGAAATTTCAGCATTAAGGTGGAGGTGTACAGATGTGATGCATGTTGTATGCTTTTTTTTTTTCTTCTAGGTGCTGCACTTCCTTTTTTGTGCCTTTTTGGTGTTGTAACCATTCTGTATGAGCCCTCAGCCCTTGCAACAGAGGAAATATAAAACTCGATTACAAGCTTGAAGTCAGGGGTGAATTGCCTCAGATTTTGGGAGGCTGTTGCAAGCCTGCTCCCACTGTGCTGAACTTAGAGGAGGATGTGTTGCAGCCTGTGGTCAAGCCCATGTTTTCACCTCTAGCCCTAAATGACATTTTTCTTTCCTCAATAGCCTGAACAGTAGTTGTGTCATCCTTGCATGTATTTATCTATCATAAGTTGAAAGGCAAAGCTTTGGATTTCATCTTTGGTCTCTTGAAACATGAAACATATTTCAGGGAAAACAGCTGTGTTCCCTTCTGTGGAGTTTCACAACGGATGAATTCTGCAAAATAAGGCTTGCATTGTTGTTGCAGTCACTGTGTTCTTTTGATATTTTATTTTTATTTTTATTTCCATAATGAGATTAAATTCTAGACACTACTTCTTCCCTTGGGAATAGTTTTAAGGCAGCTCTCTTCCTAAACCTAAATTATTCACCAAGGAGGATTTTTTGCTGAAATGAGAACAAGGAGGTCGGATCTGGGACTGTTGTCATGGCTTGGAGCTCTTTGAAGCTCTTTGTCATGAATCATTAAAAAGTGCTGCAATAAAATGGCAAAAGGGAGAACTGGCTCTTTGTGTGTGTGATTAGAGAGTCACCTCTAGATATGCACAAAAGGATTAATGCCAACTGTGACTTGTAACATTGAGAAAATAGTAAATTGTGTTTAATTTCCTAGTGACTCATTTCCTTGTGTGTTACAATGTACCATTGGTTTTTATGTGCAAGCACAGCTTACACTTTACACAATTTTGTTAACAGGCATTTCATCTTGACTGGCTCTAGGTATTTATTTTGTGCTTAATCACACAATGAGATGGGTGGCTTTCTTTAGCATCCACCCCATGCTTGCTGTAATGTAGAGGGAATAATGTGAAGGTAAGAAAGGCAATTTGTTTGATCTGGCTGACTCACATTCCTGATAGTGCTGGCCAAAGCCTTGAGAAGTCTCCATGGTGTTGTATGGGATGAGAAATGGTTGGGACAAGGATGGGGATGGCATGGGCCCTGTCCTTGTTTGTGTGTTCTCCCTGTGCCAATTGTTTTCTAACTCCTGAGTCAGATGAGAACTGGGGTGAGGACATGGTGTTAGTGCCCAGGTGTGCAGTTAGAACATCACAGCACTGGAAAACACATCAGCAATCGGAAGGAAAACCCTCCTTTTTGCCCCAGGATTGGAAACACCATGTGCCATTCCGATTTGCTGATCACACCTCTGTTTGTATGGGTGTAGTTTTGGGTCATCTGTGGGTTCCAGCTTTTCCAATGAAAGGCTTTAGGAGCAGAATAGGGTGTCACTGTATGTAGTGAATTACAGGCAATTTCTCTCTGTGCTGTTGATGCCACTTCTTCAAAAGGAGTGGCTTTGCTGCCAAGCCATCCATCTTCAAAAGGGAATGTGGAAAACTGAACGACAAGGTTCAGTGTAAAACACCACAAGGTGTTTTATTTTTGCAAGACAATAGGACCCAATGAGATCAACACCTGAAAAGTTTCTAATCCAGCCCCGGGTGAGTGCTTGCTCAGGTGGGGAGTGGTGACAGCAAGATCCACAAATGCTCAGGCATGAGAAAACCCATTCTGGACACTTCTGCTTTCTGCAGCTTGTTAGAACTGGGCATAATTTCAAACATTTCCACGAATGGCAGGAAAATGCTTCAGCACATCTGCTCCCAGCACTGGCTCCATGGGATGAGAGTCCCTTGGGAGAGCTGCTGAGCAGGACCCTGCTCAAGTGTCCACGTTGCAATGGTTTTATGGGCTCTAATATAAGGAAACTGAACAATGTGTGCATGGGGCCATTTACCATGACCTACAATGGCAGGAGCAGGGCCTGTGTGCCCTGCTGCCACTCTGGGGTGATGGACACTGCAGTAGTGAGAGCAGATCTGGTGCTAGGGACGTCTTTACAGCTCTCCAAGGCCCTCTGCAAAGTGCTGCAGTGAAGGTCTTTTCCCTTGTCTGTTAGGAAGGCTTTTGAAGCAAAAAGATGAAGACATAAAAGGATTGATACATACAAAATTGCAGAGTCAGAGCCATGCAGGGTGTCAGATCCAGCTTTCTGCTGCACCTCAAGTCCTGCTTCATAACCCAGGGGTGGCATCCAGGCATGGAGCTGCCCTGGGGATCCCACACATGAGGAAATGACTGGGAAGGTGTGACTGCCCTTCTGGGAAGACATGAGGATTACTTTGATGTATTCTATGGTTATTCTCTCTGGTGGCTTCTGGTATCTTTTTCTTTTGGACGTGTGGCTTCATCTTTCCAAAAAGCCCAACAGCCAAAAGTCTGTGGGTGTGTGGATACAGCACTCGACGGAAGATCTTCTTGGCAGCCTTTGTTTGTTTTTGTGCTTGTTCCTGGTGACTGGGAGCTGTTTACATTTGCCCACAGAGTAACCACAGCAACAAAACTGCCCAGCACCAAGAATTAAAGCCATTAGCTAACAATGATCATAATGCAGTGATCAGGTATGGGGGGAAATCCTCTCACAGCCTCTCCTCTGGTGATGTGAGGAGTGCCTGGCGTGCCACTGGAGAGGGGTGCCTGCAAGGAGGGGAGTGCCAGGACCAAGCACAGCAGCGCACTGAGACTGGCTTGGGCACAAAGCCACGACATCTGTAGGTGCCCACAAGGCTCTGCAGGGCTTCTCCCACCCCCTCAGTGCTTTCTGTAATGTGCAAAAATCCTTTGCAAGCTTAATGAAGCCTGCTCTGCTGCAGACAGGAAGGGTGCTCCCTATCTCTGTTCATTTTCTGCTGAGCTGTGTGTTAGTAATGATGGGAATTTTTCATACACTGATTTTTTTCCCTCCCCTTGGGATAGGAAACATATGTAGTGTCTTTAAAAATAAATAAAATTAATGGCTTAACAATAGAGACTTTGAATATTTGATGAAACATTAGTAGGCTGCAATCAATCAAAAAAAGATCTTTCTCTTCTGAGTAATAAATATGTTAATTATTTTATCTGCTCGGATAAAAGCTTAATTACCATAGCACTTGGGAAGTGGGAGTTGTTATGCATAGTGTTCCTAAGAAAATCAGTTCATTCTGCAAATAAACCAGAATTTCTGCAAGCAAACCAAGAGACATCCTACTGCTACAGACAAGCTGCGCACTTCTCCTGGCAGTGGTATAACCAGTAGGGACTTCATCTCTCTGAACTTCCCCTCAGGCTGGATTTGCCCACTTTTCTCAAGTTTTCCACCTGGTTACATGCTCAACTGTGAGCATGCCTTGCCACCCATCTCTTCTTCATGTGTGGTCTGGGTGGGCTGCAAAAGAGCTGGGCCAAGCACTCCACAGGCCCAATTTGCCAGCAAATATTCTGGAGCTCATCACTCCCTAGCAGCAGAGTGGTTTGGCCAGGCTTGCAGGTTTTCACAAGGAGAGACCAGCAAGGGAAGAGCAGGGACCACTGTGCAGCATCCCCCTCCTTGTTACACCCTGCTAACCCCGCCCTGCTTGGCCATGCTGATGGTGCCTGCATGAAGAACAGCTAAAACACAGAAAATCCATGCTGTGCTTTGCTGCACTGTCATACCCCCGAGTAGGTAGAAGTGAACTTCTTGGGGTTTTTATTAACAATCCAAAAAGAATCACATGAAGATGGCACATTGCAAAACTGATGTGGTGAAGAAAAAGTGGTTTATTGTTGTGGAAATTAAATGAGAAATCAGCTAGACAGGGCTGATAAAGTCTATAAATGCCAAAGACAGTGATGGCATGGGGCTGGGACTGGGGACTGGAAAACTGGTGGTGCAGCCCCTGCTCTTTGTAGGCTGCCTGAGGTGTCCTCCCCAAACAGGGGCTTTGCCGTTTTCACTCTCAAGGACAAAAATATGTCTGGTTTGTGATCCCTTCCAAAGGCCTTTGGCAGCCTCTCCTGGCAGTTGGCTCTTTCTGAAAAGGCAGGCAGCTGTTGCTGAAGTGATTTGGCAGCAGCAGTGCTCTGGAACCTCAGTTCTGCAGGAGAGGATCAGCACCCAAGGTAGCTCCCATTGTGGATGGGGCTGACTTTGCACTAGCAGCTCATCTTTAGAAGGAGAAGATGGGTGTGAAGTCCCCCTCTGTCCTTCTTCATCCCCTGCGTCAGATCAATGCACTCTCCCAAGGAAAATTTAGGAGAAACTCAGCTCCTAAGGATTATACAAGTATCTGTCCCATTCCTGAGAGCTCCCCAGAGCTCAGTAGCTTGGAAGAGAAGTCTCAGAATTTTCTAGATGTGGATGTGGCTTTATGGATAGTCTCAGAGATCAGGGTGCCTAAGAGTTAACATGAATTTCAATCAAGAAGACATTAGGAAGAACAGAGGGAAAACAGATTAGCTGTCCTCTTGCCTTGCTCTATAAGATGAGACAATGAGAGAATGTGATGAGATCAATGGAAAAAATAAAAGGAAATGAGAAATCAAAGGAATTGCTGCTCTACAGCTTATTTCATATGGTGAATTGGGAAATTTGCCCTTCAGGGGATCAAATATTCCCTTATTTTTTTAACAGATTTGGATAACTCATGACTGCAAAGATGAAACCCGCAGGGATTCAAAAGGAAGCAATCCATTTCAGGTACAAGTGGTGGGACACTGCTGGATGTCCCCTCCCCTGGTGCTCTCAGAAACCACACAGAGCTGTGGCATCTGCCAGGGTGTGGCTTCCCACAGGGCTGGAGGGCCGGGTTATTGGAGCTGTAAGTCCAGGGACATTGGCACAGCTACACCACAGGATTGCTCCCAGCACCTCAGGGAGGATCAGCTGCACACACCTCCCCTCTCCAGGCTGCTCATGGAGCAGTGTGGCAGATGCAGACAGAGAAAAGGATCTCCACCTTATCCTTCCAAAGTTTCAATGGTTCTTCTGGAGTCACAGTCCTCATGCCTTAAAGCAGATCCAGCAGATCCTCTCTGGCACCTCAGGTTAACTGTGGGCTTTGGCTCTTTGTGTCCCAAGTGACTTGCCCTCAGAGAAAGAAGTACTTTCTATGAGTTGTCATTCCAGCAGTAGCTCTGATTCCTGTACTTCCCTAGGGCTGTGATTTTGTTTCTTCTTCTTTTAAAGCATTTTGCTGTGCCCACTCCATAGCTCCAGCTCATTGCTGAGCTTTGTATGGGTCATACACTCCCTGTCTTCTGCAACCTCCAAGCCTCTGCCCAGGTGGAAGTCAATGGGAAAACTCTTGCACTGGAGGCTGAAAAGAGAATTTCCGTGTTCTTGGGTAAATGGTCCTTGGGGCACCATTGGTGGGTTGGTGATTGACTCCAGCCAGCACTGGATTCTGATGAGCAAAGATTCAAGGTTTTTGTAGCCACACACTGCTGCCAAAGTCACCTCCTCTTTGGGAGTGCACAATCACCCCAGTTTTCCTCCTCCCCCTGGTGTACAAGCCCTTGGTCTCATGTCCTGACCACTTGGCTGGTAGCAGGCAACTGCTGCCAGAGCTAAGATGAATGATTTGTCCTTGTGCTACTGTCAGAGTTTCTTGAGACCGATGTCTCTCTAATGAACATCTTTACCTTCATAAATTCTTCATTAGCATTTGTATCTCTGGTACTTTGCATATGTTTGCTGGTGATATCTGCTAGATTAGGCATGTTTCCCTTCCAGGTGTCTAAATGGGTTTTTCTTTCCCCCAGCAGTGACTTTGGCTATGCCAGGCAGTGTCTCTTCCCCTTGGCACAGTAAACTTCCCATAGATATGGCACTTTGGTGACAAAGGAGCCACATTTTAGCAGTAAGAATACCTTGGCTTTAACCTTTTGAAGGTTAAACTCCAAAAATGAAACTCCCCATGGATACGGAGAACAACAACAAAAAAAGCTTTTAAACTGCACTGCTCTCTATGTCTGCAAGCAGTGGGTGCCAGCAGAAAGGAGGCCAGCTCCAAACAATCCCAGCCTTGCCCCACACTCTGCTTCCAGACTTTGAACGTGTTTTGTTTTATCTTATCCTTGGATTTTCTGTTCTCTCTAATTGCATTTAGTGCCTGGCTTGGGAAAGGCTGTTCTGCTGCGAATGCAGCTGTGCCCCTGCTCCCTGCACAGCCCACCCCTCTGCTCAGAGCTGTCAGGTGGGACAGCTGCCTTGCAGGGTCTGTTTTTGCCAAGGAGATGTTGAAATTATTGGCCAGTTCTTCAAAGGTCTGCCGTGCTTCTTGATGTTCCTCACCGGAGCGGGGCAGCGGAAGAAAGTCGCCTGGGAAATGCTGTCTGGAAGTGAAAATTGGATTCTTTAATGCTCTTGAAGAGCAAATAAAGTTTCTAAGTATGAGAAGTAGCCCACGCAGCCTTTAGATGTGTTTGTACCCAAACAAACCCACGTTGTACCCAACATATTAATTTCTTTGGCATGTAAATCACTCCAAGTAAGCTATCGGGTAAGGCTGGATGCAGGAAGCAAAAATCCAGGACAGGTTTGCCTTTCCCACAACACTGGCCTGATCTTGTATCCATGATTATGCTAGCTGGTCAGGAGGGTTATATCAGATAAGAAAGTTATTATTAATTTGACTTGTATGTGTAGGACAGAATGGACTTGTTTTTCTTAAAAAATATCTTAAAATGTTCCAGTTCAAGCTAAGGAACCATCTCCTTACCCTTCTGTTCAACCCCAGGATTTTGTCTAAGGGTATTTGAAGTTTCAGGGTGTTTCTCGGAATTTTCTCTTTTGCTTGTTTTGTAAACCCTGGGTGCAGAAGCAGCAGCCTGTGTCAGCAGCAGGTGTAGCATACCTATGTTGCTTTCAAAGCCTGTTATATTAACTTTCATCCCCTCTGGGCTGACCTCTGTCCTCTGATTATAACACACACCAGGGATTTCCATCACAGTCCTGTACTTCATCCCTGGCCTCATGTGTAATTTGGTTGGATGCAACTTGGAGTTGCAGATAATCTGGCTGATGAGAATAGATGGTGAAAAAGGTGCAGTAATTTCTTTCTTGATGCCAACAAGCACTGTTTTAAACTGCAATTTGTGCTTCTGTCTGCACAAATCCATCTAGAGCTAGAGCATGATAAAACAAGTTGCCCTTTAGCATTCTTTAGCTTCTGTTCTTTGCTGCTAGGAGACAACTTTCAGGGCAAGGCAGCTGGATTTACACTTATGGAGAAAAAAGTTGGAGTGGAAAGAAGCAAAATGACAACTGTGGTGCAAGTTACAATAATCCTAATGACTGAGGCAGCAGCTGGGTCTGCTCCTGCATGCCCAGACCATGGTGGGGAGATCCTACCCCTGCACCAACCCAGGGAGCCCAACCCCTCAAGTCCACACAGGGCAGGACAGGGCAGGCATGTGTTTTAGTGTGTGCTTCAAAAGGATCCTCACGTTCTCTCCTGGCCTTCTGACAGGCCCAGCTCTTGCTTTGAATTGTTAGAATCATGGAACCATAAAATCTTTAAGTTGGAAAAGCCCTCTAAGATCATTGAGTCCAACCATTTCCCCAGAACTGCCAAAGCCACCACTAAACCCAAGGGATGTCTCCAGTGATGCATCTGCACAGCTTTAAATCCCTTCAGAGGTGGTGACTCCACCTGTGCCAGGACTTGATAACCATTTTGGTGAAGACATTTTTCCTTGTATCCAACCTGAACCTCCCCTGGCACAACTCGTGGCTGTTTGTTCTTGTCCTGTCACTTTTTACCTGTGAGAAGAGGCTGATCCCCACCTGGCTACAACCTCCTCTCAGGGAGTTACAGAGAGTGAGAGGGTCCCTCCTGAGTCACCTTTTTCTCCAGGCTGAGTTCCCCCAGCTCCCTCAGCTGCTCTTCACCAGACTTGTGCTGCAGACCCTGCCCCAGCTCTGTTGCCTTCTCTGGACATGCAAAGACTACTTGGCACTGTTCCTTACCAGGACTAAAAAAAGAGATGCAGTAGAACCAATTTCTTGTTTAGATACCAATATTCAGCTCTCTGATGTCACCCTGATTAATCCAGCTTGCTTGAAAACTGACAGAAGGCAACCAAGCAAAAAAAAACCAAAACAAAACAAAAAAAAAACCCAGAGAAGTAGAAATAGCAATGTCCCCTCCCTAATTTTCATGGTGGAATTTGCTGGATGTGGGGCTGATGGAATTAACAGGGTATTGCTCATTGTTTGGGGAATGTCTTGAACAGTATGAACTATGAGATCTTCTGGCCATATAAGCCAGCAGAACTCCATCAGCAGAAACTCTGCTATAGAATATTCTGGTTCTTTTCAGTGCATACTTTTAACAAACTCACCAGCCAAATCTTGTGTCTTTCCCTAATTCATTCAAGACACATACTATAAATCATCCTTGATTCTGACCCATGAAGGAAAACTAACTTGACAAATCCCTTTCTGTATTAATTTTTGTCAAAACATTGTTTATAACAATGGGTGGGTTGCTGATATCTCTGGCTCTTGTTGCCCAGGACCCTGTGGGTTTGGTAAGCCCTCAGCTGGAGTCCATGTGGATGTCTTTCCTCAGCTCTTTGTTTCTCATGTTAAGACTTGTGCCTTAGAGTGAGGAGCCTGATTTATTAAAAAACACCATATAATATAATAAGATAGATGTCAGCAATGTTAAATGCCTCCATAAATTTTGCTTCTCTAGAGCAGATCAAATGTGCAATTATTTGAGGCATGATGAAGGCATCCTGCACTGAGGCAACATTTTAGTGACCTGATAACGTGAGCAGTTCTTGCCATGTGCTTACAGAAATGAGGCTGGGGGATTGCACTGTCTCTCTCTTCTCCCCCAATAAATATTTCAACTTTATAGATATTTTCAGCTTAACTTAACAGAGGATTTGTACCTGATGGGTTGCAGGTGACAGCGCTGGGCACCTGTGTGTGACTGATTTTTTTCTGTGGCACGTGGAGATGTGAAGGTCTGATACTGGCTGTGCTGTGCATCTGGCTATTCACCTCCACAAGAGTTTGAAGTAGAGCCTGTGGCCGTGCCTGGAGCTTTCCTTTAGAGAGATGGGGATGCAGGCACTAAAAAGAGCCCAAAGGGATTTTTCTGCATGTATTTGTGCTTTCCTTCCCCTATAGAAGAATTTTCCTCTTCTATTCCCAGGGTGTTGTCCACTGTATCTCTTTTTGCTTGTCTCCACCATGTCACTGCCAGGTTCTTGAAGCTCCTGGGGCTATTTCCAGCCCACACAATGCTGGGCTGGCAGCACAGAGCCTGGGGAAAAACCCAGCCTGGAGCACAGCCTGGGGCTGCAGCTTTCCATTCCCAGGTTGTGGCTCAATGTGGAAAATGTGTGCTGCTCATTTGTCTTGCTCTCTCTGCCTGTAAATTAGCAGTGCCAATTAGCATCCAAAAATAGGCGGAGTGTTAAGGACTTGCAAAGGTTGGAAACTATTATATATGTAAATATTCAATATAATTCAATCAGAATTAGCATGAACCCTCCTTGTACAAGTAAGCATTTGTTTTCCAAGACATAGGCTCACAGTATTCTAATATTAATATTATTAGATTATTTGGAATATATTAATAATATTTAGATTGACTATTAGGAAAAATTTATTCACCAAAAGGATTGGAATAGGATTGCCCAGGGCAATGGTGGAGTCACCATGCCTTGAGGGATTTAAAACACACACAGATGTGTGTCCCCTTGGGGACATGGCTTGGTGGGGAGTGGGCAGTGCTGGGTAAAGGGTTGGACTCAACGGTCTTAGAGAGCATTTCTAACCTATGTGATTCTATGAATACATGATTAAACATATACATATATATGTGTGTGTGTGTGTGTATACATATATATATATATGTCTGGGTTTCTTTCCCAGTGAAAAACAAGGTATGTAGGGACAAGGAAGCAAAGGTGAAATGTTTATATCACGGCTGGAAAGTGCTCCTCAGTCCTGTACTATGAGTTTGTGGGGACAAAAATCACACCATTTGATTCCTTAGAAAAAATCCCATTGTGGATTTCTAAGGTTTTGAATTTGTTTAAACAGGGTGAAATTTGCATAATCAACGTGGCCTCAATAAACCTTTTGATCCTTTGGCATGCAGGAGTCTCACTCACTGTGGGTTTGTCCCCATGCAATGCAGTAGCTGCAGCTCCTCTGTGCAGGTCTGTCAGGAGACACCAGCCAAGGAAAAACCGACTGAGGGTCAGCAGAGAGATGAGAGCCCCAGGGCTCAGTGGGTGCTGACAGCCATGATTTATCTCACTGTATTGTAGGGCAGGTGGAGCTGGCCCCACACCTCTGTTTTCATGTCTCTAACACAACCTCATCCAGCTTTTGCATTTTGTCCCGCTGCCAAGTGCTGTGCGAGCCCCTGCCGTGCCTCCCTGCCATTAATCACCAGAGCCTTTCCCTGGGCTGCCCTGTGCTTCCTTAGAGACCAAACCCTCCTTATCATTCACATATAATCTTGTTACAGCTTTATACCTGCTTGCATGGTCCACTTATCAGCCAATAAATCTGAGCAGGACCAAACAGCGGCAACGGTGTGTTGGCTGGTTCCTGGTGTTGATTCCCTGGGCTGTGGCACTCAGGCAGTTTCTCAACAATCTCTTTTTGCACTGGTGCTTAAAGCAAACACCTCGCCCCAGTTCTGCCTGCCATGAACCTGGGTAAGGTGTGTTCTCCAGCCAGTTCCACTTGCTGTTCTCACCTTGAGGTGTTTCCTGCGCAAGCACCCTCATCCACACGTTGTCCCACGGGTAACAAGGCACTCTGCCCTCTCCCTGAGCCTGGGCATGGGCAGCATGAGCACTCAGCACAGCCTGAATTCCAGATCTGCATTTCGGAGCCTTCCCACTTTTCTTTGCCTTGATATATTTATGCTGGCTTTCAGGAGAAAAGTAGGATTTTATGAGAAAGTTGAGTTTTTTCTATGGTTAAAAAAAATCCAGCTTAGGGAGGGTTTCTGTGACCTCGGTCAACATGCTCATGCTGAGGCATCAAAAAAATCCCTCCAAAACAATCAAAGCAGGAAAAATCAAGCCTGACAGTTTTCTATAAGTTGTAGGTGAGCCGGGAGCTAAGATTTAAGTGGCAGATGAAGGAGTTCATTGCACTAGTTTTGAAATATGGACCTATAAATCTCCAATTTTCTACATGCAGAGCCCAGCATGTTCCTGTATATTTATTTTGTTGAATGTTAAGTGGTTCAGTTTTCCTGTGGTTGCCTTGATTTTTTTTTCTCAGCGGAGTTTAATTCAACATAAGCCCCACTACTTAGTCATTTTGTTCATATTTCTTCATTTAGATGCTTGTGCAGGAAAAGGTTAGGAGCAATCAGAAAATATTGGAATCAAAATAAATGTTCTCTAATCTCTCTTCAAGCCCAGACTGAAATGTTATTAGTACTTCTGGGCTTGTCTGGATTAGTTTCTTAAGAAGCTGAAGCTGAACAGATCTAACTAGATTATTAATTTAGTAAAACAGGGCCTCTCCAGGGACTAAGCCAAATGAATATCATGTTGCTTTGTTTCTCTCCATGGACTCATGGCTTCTGTGGTGGATTTGTCCTTCTTTAAAACAGGGAATGATGTGAGCAAAGGGGGTGTCAACACCCATCGTGGCAGAAGTGGGTGAAGGGTATCTTCAGCCTCTCCTCCTCCTCCTCACTGCTCCTTGCTGTGTGTTTGGGTTAAGAAATGTGGGCTGCAAACAGCTCATGTCTTGCTGCCTCTGCAGCAATGTCAGCTTGAATCTTAGCCCATGCTGATGGACATTATTACCCTTTTCAACCAGAGTAATTCTTTCATTCCTGTGAAATGTGCTGTCTTATACTTTATCCAGTGAGGAGATACTGATACAGAAAAACAGGATGTTTTTCTGGGGTGTTTGAACATTACACACAGAGTCACTCCTCTGGACAGGGGAGACATCTGTGAGCAAGTCCAAAAATTTCATGGTTGGGCACCTGGGCTTGAGATGCTGCACCCTTCCCAAATGACCTGGGAGGAGGAGGATGAGCCAGGAGCAGTACAGGAGGAGCACAGTACAGAATTGCTTTTTGTGCTAAAGGGCCACAGGACACACAAAATCAAGATTGCTTTAAATGAAAAGATTTATTTCAACTTTGTACCTGGGGTACACATAACTGAGAGAAGTCGTGGGCACAGGGGTATAAATGGACTGGAAATGGAGGTATACTGGCCTGTGAAAATGGGGTTATTGATTACCAGTGATGTTAGTCCTGATTAAAGCTCCAGATTGTGCCCAGTGAGGGATGTCTGGATGCTGGGGCTCTGTTGAACTGTGTTCTACCTGCACTCCTCTCCCTCCCCAGGTCAGCACTGTGCCCTGCTGTGGCTGGTGCCCAGGGAGGGGTAAAAGGATGGATTGCTCCATGGGGTCATGCAGTGATGCAGCACTACTTAAACCCCTGGGGTTTAAATACATGTTGTAGCCTCACTCATCACTTGAAGGAGGGCAGAGGAGACAGGGCATCACCCAGAGAAAGCAGGTGATCAGCAATGTCCCACGATGCCACAGTTTCCTGAACACGAGCTGTGTTTATATTTTAAAAAAGTCCTTATAGGAGAGTCATTGAGAGTTAGTAGTCAAATATTTAATAAACAAGGAAGGGATAGGACTAAGTGGGTTTGGCTGCTGGTGGAGTCCATAGGTAAGAGCAAATTGGCTCATTTTTTTTTCAATTTCCCTCTTTCTGTAGGAGACAGAAAGAAGGACAGAGAGGGGCAACTCCTTCTCTGCAATCCTTGGTGCTGCTGCAGCATGGCCAGTGTCACCCAGAGTGCAAAGTGGCTCCAATGTCCTCGGCTGAGGAAAGCCAAGTGTGAGATGAGTTGGATCCTTCCCGCTGTTCTCTGAGTGCGGTCGATTGCAGCATCTGGTTGTAAGTGTGAGAGTAATTCCTTGTGGGCTTTAGTACTGGTGGTAGGAAAAAGATTGTGTTTTGTGAGGTTTCAGTAAGTGACACCTGCACTTCAACAGCTGAAGTGCCCTGAGGCAGCTCGTGTCTCATTACTTGAGGGCTTTTTTAACCCTTTCCACAAGGCTGGCTCCTGTGGCTGATGCACGATGGCAAGGCTTAGAACTTAGGGCTGTCCTCAGGTGGGAATGGACAAGATAAGACTGAAGTTATGCTTTGTTTTTCTCCTTCCTTCCCAGATAATGCCTGTAGGATGGATCAGTTTTTGGAGGTGAGTCCCCTCATTTCCTGTTTAAGGACTGTGCAGAGATAGCTCAGCTACCACCATGCTCTTCTGTGAAAAGTTTTAGGTTCCTCACAGAGCCAAAGTTCCCACTGAGCAACTATTCAGCATGTATAAACAGGTTAAAATCTCAGGGGTTTGGGTCGCTTAGCAGAAAAGAAAGCCTGTGACAAAATACTTTCACAATTGCAATGGATCTGCCAAAGAAAATAGATTGAATCTACTAAGGAAGAAATCAGAAATCTCTTGGTGAGATCCAAACAGCAATGCCTGGAAACATAAAGCAATTTGTCTCTTGTATGAGCCATAACCAGAACCAGCAGCAATAAGTCTAAGGAAGTTTAAGCAAACAGTGAATTTTTTTGCAGTTCTTTTTCTGTTTCCATAATTTTTGATAGGAAAATGGAGTTTACACATCACCCTGACACTGTTAGTTTTCTTCCAGCTGCTTTCTATTTGTGAAAGTGTGTGTCATATTTATCTTGTACTCTTTAAATAACCACAATTTTATTAGTTACTCCTTATAACCTCTCTAAACATAGCACTATTTTGGGAGGAACATGACAATTTTGCATAAGAAAACATGAAGTGTTATATAAATGTGAAAGAAAGGGAAGGCAATGACGATAAGTGGAGCTGAGCAGAATGTTTCTGGATAGTTCTGAAGGAGAATGTCCCTTTGCAAAATCAATATTTGCAGTGGGCAAATTTCAGTGCTGTGAAGTATTTTTAATTTCCTTTTGGAAAAATTAAATGGATTTCCTAGTCTTACCAGAAAGTAATTTCTCAATTCTCTTTTTGGCAGGAAGCAATGTAGATAAAAGCAAGGATGTAAAAATACTAAAAAAACCCTTCACCCTAAGTGCTCCTAAAATTGAATTGGATTATTTCATATTTTTTATTCATGTTTTACTCCATGTAAAACAGGATGTAGGATGAATATATTTTAAACATTACACATTTTTGTGGGAAAGGACTTCCATGTTCTTGTGTTAAGACAAACAAAGAAAGATGCTCACTAATTTCCTACTTTTAATAATACTACCTCTGTGTAGTAACAGGGTTGGATTACACACTGATCTGTCTAAGCATTTAATCATCTGTACAGCTTTCAACATCCAAATGAACTCAAAAAATCTTTCTGTGCTCAGAGCATCACAAAATGCTTACATGGCTAATTTTGGCTCCAGTCAAATGCTTTTCTGGATTAGACAAAAATGACCAAATTGATGTTTGGAAACAATGGTTTGGTTTTTGCCTCCCCCTAATATTTCTGGGCATGGTCATGGGGACACTGGTACTATTTATGCAACAGAATTATTATTGTCCAATTTGAGACTTTTTGGATTTATTTTTTCCTTTGATTTCTGAAAAGGCTTCCAGCAAAATACACTGACAATGTTGAAGGTATTGCTGTGATTCATGACTTTTTTCTTCATATTTTCTAGTAAAAAAGTGCTTAATCCACTTAAGCCCCTTCAAAATTAATTGGCACGTTTAGCAGTTTCCAGTAATAAATATTATTCCATCTGTTCCATTGTTTCCTGCCGAAAAGTTGTTTTGATTTTAATTTGTTTCTGATGGTTCCCCCCAGCCTCTGTTTGGGGAAATGGCTCCCTTTTAATTCATTTTGTTTGGAGACCAAGTGCTCTGGTGCAGCGTTTCCCTGCACTGGGGCCGCAGCTGCCAGCGCTTCACCCGCAGGGATGGCAGGAAGTGCATCCACAGAAAAACGATCCTTGGTGGGGTAACGTGGCAGGATATGATCAGATGATGAAGGGTCTGGAGCAGGAGCCCTGGGGGAAGTGGCTGAGGGGTTGTTTAGTCTTGAGAAAAGGACAGCTCAAGGGAGACGCGGCTGCGCTCGCGCTGCCGGAACAGAGGTTGTAGGAATTGGTCTCTTCTCCCAGGCAACCAGCAACAGGACAAGGGGAAATGGCCTCAAGTTGCACCAGGGGAGGTTCAGGTTGGATATTAGGAAAGATTTCTTCACTGAAAGAATGGTTAAACACTTGAAGAGGCTTCCCAGGGTAGTGGTGAAATCACCATTGCTGGAAGTGTTCAAAAAATGAATAAATGTGGCACTTTGCAGCATGGTTTAGTGGGCATGGGGGGTATTCAGTCAAAGGTTGGATTTTATTATCTTGGAGGTCTTTTCCAACCATAATGATTCTATGATTCTTTGAGTTTCTGTAGGCAACATAGAGGTGAGGGTTGTAATCAAAAACTGGTGATTTTGGAGCAAAGCAGTTATATTTGCACATGGTAATTTTCTGAACTTGTATGTGGCTCTGCTCACCTTCTGTGCATTCTTAATTTCTGGATTGGAGTATGGCAAACATCTGCTACCCTGCTTGTGAAATATTCACAACTTTTCATTAAATCACAGCCACAAGGTACTGCTGAGTGTTTTCCTTGCTGAAATACTGCGTGGATGACAGCAGGATGTGCTGTCCCTCACTGGTTTCTGATGGCGTGGAGGCATGGGCATAACAAAGTGACCTCATAATCTTCCTGCAGGTGAAAGTTCTGCTGCAATCTTGAGTTACATATTGATTAACTGTGTTTTTATTGATTTTATTTTACTACTTTGGATGTCAGGGCTTTTCTGAACTTGTCTCTGGAGAACTTAGAGCTGGAGTAAAACATGTACCTTTATATGGATGGTTTCCTCCTTCTGTGTTAACATTTAATTATATTTCCCATGAACACACCTTACTGTGGAGTTCATTTTCATCTCAGGATTGCTCATGAAATTGTGGATTGCTGAGAATGTGCTTGGGATGCTGCAGGCTGGGAAGGTCCCCAGAGCATGGGGGGTTCAAGTACCACGGCAAGCAAACATTTCCTCCCTGAACCAAGAGGAATCAGATCTTCCACCCACCCTGAGCACTGCAGTTCTCACTGATGATTTATTTTAAGTCAATTCCTGCTGGTGGTGACAGGTGACTTTGGGTGATCTGTGTGCTTAATATAAGCAGAATCCATAGGGAATGTTTTTCTTGAGTTACAGATTGATGAGTGACTCCTATGTCATATGGCGCACAACTGGTATATAGATTTGAGCTAAACCACACACACATGTATTGTCAGCAATCCATTTCTAAGAATTTGCTCATATTATCTTTTCCCTCTACAGAGTGCTATACAGCTTAAGCTATCAACCTGGCAAAAAATTTGAAGCATCTATTGAGGCTATCTTGGTGGGTTTTTTTGGTTGGTTTTTTTTTTTAGAATTCGTAGAAGAAATTAAAAGATAGATATGGGAAAGTGAATTGTGAATTACAGACTCCTACTCACCTGGATGACTGCTGAGCCAAGCTGTGTGGCTGTCAGGGCTGTGCAGATGATGCCCTTGTGCATCTCCATCCCAGGACCAGCTGCACTGTCCCTGCTGGCTGCTCTTCATCCTCCCGTGCTCCAGGGTGAGCCTTGGACATTGTGTTATTGAGGTGCAGCATTAGTCTTTCTCACTGAACATCTGGTCCTGCTTGCTATTCCTAACCTCCATCCAAATTTTGCAAATGTCCTTAAGTATTTTGGAGAGCTCATGGCTGTGCAGGAGGAGAAGCACCTTGCTGAATAACACCACGTGCAGTGGAGCAGCGGAAATGGCCACTAGATGAGCAGAGTTTCAGGGGGGAAGACAGAAGCAATCCAGATGAGGACTTGGAGGAGTGGGATGCCTGCAGATGGGCCAGCCCCTGCTGAACACTGGGATAGCCCATTGCCCATGGAGAGCTGGGAGAGGTTTCTAGGACAACTGATGGGCTTTGGGAACAGGGAAAGAATGGAGCCAAATCTTAAAGTCAGATGAGGAGAAAATGAGTAACATCTGCTGAGACGTGTGAAAGAGCCATTTGTGCTCACTGCAACCTGAAGCCTTTCTGCAGCAGCCACAGCAGCGTGGGCCAGCTCGCTGTCCCCCACACAGGCTGGCTGGCCCAGGGGTCGTTAGGCATGATTTATGTGCTCATTACACAGAGCCACAGCTCTGGACACTGCCCTGTGCCTCACTGGTGTGTCCCCCCCACAGGGGCATCACTTCACCTCCGTGTATTCACAGAGAAAAGCCTCTGTCCTGCCCCGAGGCTGCAGAGGGGTGAGGTCCCGGGGATGCTGCTGCTGTACAATTATTAGTTATATTAATGGCTCATAAATAACAGGTTACTGCCAATCTTTCACTCCTGACATCGTGGATCCACAGAGCTGCTTGTGCTCTGCAGGTCCCTGGTCCCTCTCCATGCTGATGTAAGGCTCTTGATTGACTCTGATGGGGCAAATAGCTCTCCCTGATTCTCTAGCTGGTCCCTCTCCTATTTTAACAGATCAGCTTTTTGCCTCTAATTAGGCTATTTTCTGCAGTGCAGAACGTGGCTGGAAGTGCTGGAGCTGGAGGTAGTGAACGGTCCAGAAGGATTGCACCTGTGCTTGCTAATCAGCGGCCGCTTCAGCGAGCTGAAATTAGGAAAGCACACAAAAGAGCAAGCAATTTTGAAAATGAGGATGAACATCCCGAAATTTTTAAGAACAATTATGTTTTCACAGCTGTGCTGGTTGCCCCAAATGCATAGAAATCAAGTCAAAAAGCAAACTCCTTTAACTCAAAGAAAATTAACCTTCATCGTTAAACGCAATGAGAAGTAAGCTCACTTTCCCTTCAAGTGAATAATATAGTCTTGAAAAAACCTAGCAGCAAGTTATGCTGTAATTATGTTCTTTGAATTAAAGTTTGTCAGTCCAAGCAAAATAAATAGAAACACAGGCAGGGCAATAGATATATTATACTTGGAGTAAAATTGGGCCCTGGTATGTTGTTTTTATGCTAAAGCTATGCCAAAGTTAATCTACTGTAATTGTGTCTATTACCAGATTCTAGTATAAATAAAGGAGACAACCTGAGAGCTGTTGATATAATTCTTTCATTAACATCTCAGTGCCACCATGGAAGGACTTGGCCAGATCTCATTTGTCAGGAATCAGGCCAGGAGTTACTGAATTACCCAGCAACTGTACATTTTGCTTTGAAGGCACACACTGAATGTTTCTCTGTGGCTCCCACTCCACCACTGCTACTGAAGGTCTGTGGGGAGGGCAGCACCAGAGCCCTTCCTTTTTGTCTGAGAGGAGCATTTGAGGTGGTCAGTGGTGCTGATGGGCCACAGCCAGGTGGGAGGGGGATAAAGCTCTGGGTTTGCTCAGAGGGGATTGCAGGGGGCTGGGCTGGTCCCCAGGAGTTAGGCTGGGCAGTGGCATCCAGAGGATGCAGTCCCTCTGCACCAAGGTTTGGCTTAGGCTGGGAGCAGAGTTTAATTTGAGCTCTTTCCTTACTCCTTGGCCAGCAATATTGAGGATTAGGATGTATTTCTCATAAAAAACCCACCCTGCACAGTAATGCAAGGAGAGAGAGGGAGCTGTTTCTTACACAGGTGGGAATTAATCCAATGGGTTTAACCTTCAAGTATGCTTTTAAGGGACTCCCTTTCCTTCCAGTTCTGCCCTGCCTGCGTCTGACAGAAAGGAAGCATCCTTTCTGTGGCTTGCTCCTATCCTCTTCAGTGTCTTCCTGGGGCCTTTCTCTGGGATACCCTCTGGCTTTTTGGATGTCTTTAAGAAGCATCAGCTTCTTTTTCTCTTTTGCTACCTTTCTGTGGGTTCCTGCTGTCCTACATGCTGCTTTTGGATGCTCAAAGGTTTGGTTTCTTTTTCTGAAAAAGTCTGCCAAATCCCACACTGGCAGCAGGAAGAAGAAGGTAACTGGTGATGCCTCTGATTTTAGGTGTTATTCTGAGGGTCCCAAGAGCTTTTCAAAGCACCACCTAACTCTTTGTCAGTCAGCATTCAGCACTGTTTTGGGGATGTCTCAAAATAAAGCTTGTTTTAATTTCATGCAGTTTAAAAAGATGCTGGGGAATGGGGTGAATGGAGCTCTCTCCAATCTACGTGTGTCTCTAATGTAACTAAAGTAGAGAAAGAAATAATTTTACCCACATTCCTAAAGTTATTAAGCAGCAGGAGTGAAAAAAATCCTCTCCTATGTTTGATACAGTTTTCCCTATGTGACTATTACTTCTTTCTTTGCATCCAAAAAAGGAAATTATCAAGATTATGAAATCCAAAGGAAATAGAGAAAGTAAGTAGGTAGGACAGGGTACTGAGGAAAGGTTAAATCCTTTAGCAAACCTTGTCTCCTTACATATAATGTGAAATATTCCAGATTTGATCATCTGCAGCTTACTTTGTATTCTTTACAGTTCATTGTTTTCTCCATTGGAAAAAAGTTTAATTTTTTTAGCCAGTTCCTATGTGAGATCAGATGTTCATCAGTGCTCTCCCCTCTCTTTCCAGGACTGAGTTCATTGAGTTGTTTCCTGGGAACTGTGTTCAGGAGAGAGTTCATTAAAGGGCACTGTGCAGTCATGAGTGAAGGATTAAAAAATATTCCCCTCTCCATTAATTTTGCATGCATTAAAGTCTAATTTCTTGATTCAGCTCATTCTCCAGGGCATTGTCCAGGTCACCCTGGCTGTGACAGTGTCACATCCCTGTCCCCCAAGGACAGGCTGCTTCATTCCCTTCCTTTAGCATGCCCTCTGCTTGGGGGGGTAGAGCTGGCATCTCCCAAAGCATCTTGCTTCACAAAAGATGAAAAATATTGATGGTTCAAGGAACAATTGTCCATCTGTGGGTTGATCACTAATCCTTAGTCTCCCTCAGCTGCTTGATGGATGGCAGGCTGATTGTATCTGCTGCCCAGTCTCTTCTCCTTGGGGACCCTGGAAAAAAAATCCCAACACAAATTTACAAAGCTCTGTATCTCACCAAGAGACTGAGAAAAAGAGAGAGAAACCAGCAGAGGCCACAGACATCGGGAAGGATTTGTTCTTGGCTCTGTGTCGTTGGGGTGGTGCTCATTTTCTGCCATCCCACTGACTGATCTCCAGCTCTGTTACAAATCTGGAATCAGAAGCTGGCTCCTCAGGCTTCATCCTCCTGCCCTGCAGCAAAGGAAGGGAGGCAGCTTCAGTCAAAAAGCCTTGGCCTGAGGGAGAGCTCGTGGCACAAACCAGAGGGAACAGGATCCCGAGGAGCTGTGCTTACCCCAGAAGTTGGCTCCAGAGGCCAGGCCGTGCAATGCACATGGAAAATATGCAAGCTGGGAAGTGTCTGCTGCCTCTGGCTCCTTTTATGCTCTGGACCATTATTTTCTGCATCAGCACCTCATGAAAATATCAGAAAGAGTGCTGTGCTGCCAATGAAGATCTTTTGGTCTGCTCTGAAGGAATGTGAACTGTGAAGTGAATGTAGTGTAAACCAAAGAATGAGACTGGGTGAAGCTGGAGCTGTGCAGCCACATTTTGACTCAATGTATGTTCTGGGAGCCTTTAGTGCATTTACTTGGCCATCACTGAGAATGGACCATCAGGGCTTGCTTTTGCTGCTAGCTGATGTGCAGTCCTTGGGTTCACTTCAGGAGAATCTCTGACTAAACCCAGGATATGTCACTTCAAGAGCAGATTTTCAGCTAACAAATGTTACATATGCACTTTAAAATTCCGTAATTTTGAGTGCTTTACTGTACAGTAAACAAAGTTTTTGTGCCTGTTTTCCTATATAATTATTTATTACAAAGTTGGTGGCTACTGGTTGAATGTGAATATTTGTTGTTCCCAGCATTTTTAGACATAATCTACCAAAGATATACATGTGGTTTTAATACACAGTAACTTTCTACTGGTGGAAGACCTTGGATTAAGATCAGCTCTAGGAATTGCTTCTACAAGAAGAGAGTTGGGTGGACCTTTCTGTCAGAAGGTTGTTAATCAGAGGCTGTTTCAAAAAAGATGCTCATGAATAGGATTATAGAATGGTTTGGGTTGGAAAGATCATCTAGTTCCAACCTCCGACAGGTTGTACATGGGGACATGATTGTAGAGATTTCAGATTGACTTGTGACTGTTCCCTTAGTGGGTGTAGCAGGGATATATATTAATACACCAAATTTTCTGTAGATTTTGAAAAGGTTTGTGACTCCTAGTACCCCTCTGCTCCCTGCCTGCCAAAGCTTTGCACATCAGTGTTTTTCCTTTATGCAAACTGGATGAGGAGAAGTTACATGTGAAATGAATCAGCAGTAGCCAGCAATGTGTGTGGGCTACATGGCAAAATGCTGGATGCCAGATGATGTGAAATAGAGATTCCCTATTCTCCTCAAGCAACAAGGAGAAGGGAAGATGCCATCAACCTTCAGGAGTAGAGAAACCTCTCTCCATAAAACCAGTCTACTTGAAATGCAAACAATTATAATTTAACAAACCATGCTCTGCCAGGAAACAAAATAAAGAATTTTCCTGGATTTGCTAGTAAGAAAATGAATAGAACATATTTTAATCTTTTCCAGATTTCCCAGATTCTGGAGGAAGAGTGCAGCCTGCTGTGCAGAGGCTGGTGAGGGGCCTGGGGAGATGATGGCATGGTGGCATCTTGCTGCCTGACTGCTGACACTGTGCATGGATTGTGGAGCCACCACTCCAGCCTGGCCCATCCCTCTGCCACGGTGTGCAGGGCAGGAGATAAGGTGGAGAGCATCTTAAGCCAGGCTTGAGTACTGGCAGCAAACACAATGTTAAACTCTTTTTTTCCCCTCCATTTAGTGGGAAAGTTACAGTCCCAGCTTTCTCACAGCATTAACCCTCCTTGGGCATTTTGTGGAATGACAAAGTTTGGCAACGTTGGAGAATTTGTGTTCTAAGACTGTGTGGCCTCACTTGAGGCATTTGAAGTCCTGGGAGCCTGGCAAAGCTGTCTGGTTATGCCCTTAGCATTCGACTTCTGAGAAAGCCTGGAGAAGGGCAGAAGACTGCAATATATGGAAGAGCAGTATTTGCATCACTATCCAACAAGAGGGTGAAAAGGGACCATAACTCAAGGTAAAACATGGCCTTAATCTCACTGCTGTCACAGACAAAAATCCTTGTTATGTTCAAAGAAAACCAATTTATCTCTACTGCATTTGTTCCTCCTTCCCCACACCTACACTCAGTTGCTTTTTACAACTGCAGCTTTAGGACACTCAGTAAAACAGACATAATCCTGCCACCAGCAGAATGCAACAGGTAATAAATTACACTGTGTATGGAAGCAGATCCTGCAGTTTCCATAACTTGTTTGTTCTTGTTCTGATTGTCCACAGCCTCTCCACTACATTGGCATGCATGGAAAATACCTGTTGTGTTTTAAAAGGAGTGTCTGCAGACAAGAAATGAGCAGTGTGGTGATGGGAATTAATACATCACGTATAAACAGGTCTCTTTTACTTTCTTTGTTTTGCTATGTGTTAATGGACCAAAAAAATACCCTTGACAACAGATGGAAAATGAGTCCCAGTGTTACCAGGGGCTCCAGTGAAGATCATGGCCCATTGCACTTCACTTCCAGAAGATGTTACAGTCTAATTTAAGCCAGAAAACAGAAGGAAGGTAGATGAGGAGGAGTGTGGGGGACGAAGAGATAATGCCTCCAGGAAAGTCATTAAGAAACACATGCCTTCCTGACTTTATGTCTTTTAAAAGTATATTTTCTCTCTCCTGTTGGGCTTTGAACCTTTCTGAGTTTATTTAGGCTATTGCAAACTTGCTGACTTAGGGAGCAAATAAGCCTTAGGGATCAAAGCAGCTGGTATTGTCGGAGGTATTGAGGGTGAAATAACACATTAGCAGAAGGAGAGCTGAGAATAAAAAGAGAAAGAAAATCCAGCTTGATTATTTTGTTCTCCTTTGCTTTTAACCTCCATCCTAGCTTGATCCTTTTCATTTGAACGGGTATTAATTTTCTTTGTGTTTATTCCAACAGCATAAATATTTAATGGTCCTCGATTACAGAGTTGAAACATAACATTAGTTCCAACCTTAAAGATTTGTGCAGGGTCTCTTCCTCACAGTTAGATGACTCCCACATTGCAGGGAGGAACTTCTCCCATCTCTGCAGGAGGAGCATCTCAAGCTCTATTTTGAGCTAATTTTCTTTTTTTTGGTGTTGTTGTCAGAAGACATAAGCACCTCGCCCACTCCCAGTCATTCCATTGCTATTTTATGGTGACATGCTGTGACAGAGCAATAGCTCTGGGTTATCAGGGGTTCTGGGGCATGCAGGTTCATGAGCCTGGATGCTCTTTGCTACCTGCAGCAAGCAGGCTCTGGGCCTGGGAGCTGTGCAGAGCATTAGGCATGGAAAAATCCATGCAAATGTGGTAAATGTGGGTTATACGTGCAAAATGAGAGGATCAGTGCAGATATGGTGAAGTTACTTACACTAGTTTTTATTATGCAAGTAGACAGACATTCCCCTTCTCAATTGCTTTCAATCTTAGAGAGAAATACAGAGTAAAGAGCTTTGGCCACTGATTTTCAGGGTGCTAAAGTGAAAAGTGATGGAGATGGCAGTACTTAGATCTCTGAAAATCAGGCCATGCCTTTGAAAGGTCATATATCAATTTAGCTGCCTAATTTCAAGGCCACAAAGTGGAAGCAAAAAAATGAAGGAACAATTTTGATGATGTGAAATGGTGTAACAGGTGGTAAAATTGGAGATTGAAGCCAAAGCCTGTGAGATATCAGCTACAGTCTCTACTCTGGGGACAACGCAGGTTTACCAAGGCAACCAGCAGTGCTGGGGGAGAGGCCATCTCCAAGGTCTGCATAAGGCTGTCCTACCTCTCAGTGGATCAGAGGAATAATGAAAAACAGTCAAAACTCAGACACCCAGACAGCCTTGCCCACTGCTCGTGGACAGAGCAACACAGCTCGGTCACATCTCACAGCAACACAGCTCCCTCTGACAGGAAGCTGACAGCATTTAAGTGGATTAGTCAATTAAACACATCAAAATGTAGAACAATGAAGAGCACTTCAGACAAAATGCAAAGCACAAGATGATCTAAAGGAGAGACTTGCATTAACTCCTGAGCTCAACCCACGGAAACAGCAGGTTTTGCAGGGCTTCAGAACTCATGTAATTAGATGGTTTTGCTGAGCACGACAGCTCAAGTGATGTCAGAGCCCATCAGGACCCTCTGATTGTCTTTTAAATCCATTTCTGCCCTGGGAATGAGAGCTGTAAAAGGAGCTTAAAATATTCATTACCAAAACTCATAATTCTAGCCCCAAAATGTTCATGGTGATTTTTCTCTGTTGGTTTCACTGGGGTTTGGGAAGTTGCCAGCTGTATTATGTGATAAGCCACAGCCAGTCACCATTGACAGAGGAGTCACAAATGAAAGTGTAAAGGGCTGTCTATTTCCCTTATCCTTCAGCCAAAAAACGGCCTTCAAAACTTGTATGCTCTGCCCTAAAATCCTTTCAACCAAATAACATTTAAATCTGTGTCTCACAAGTGTGATTTCACAGCATTAATATGACACTGCCATTAGCATGTGGAAGTGTATGTGACATTCCAGTGCACATATTTATAGCAAAAATAGGACAGATTCACAGCTTGTGTAAACCACCAAGTGCCTTTTTATGGGTCTCCTCTGATTTATGCAACCTGAGATCTTGAGGCAAACTCAGTAGCCTGTTCTTCAGCCACTTTTAAAAATTATTATATCAAAGCAATTTCTCTAGAGAGTCAGAGTGAAGATAAAGCAAGTTTTTCTTTTAGCTGAAAGATCTAAAACATTGCTGAAAAAATTGTTTCCAGGCATTTCAAATTATTAGGCTCTTTTTTTTTCCTTTACAAATGGAAGAAAAAAGAAGTATTTATTTCTTTTACTTAAACCCTCAGACTATTTCTTCTAGGAAATGATGAAAAAATAGGCAATTCTGGAAATACTCATACTTCTTTTTAGAAATACTGCCAAGTTATATTAATATAGGTATAATTATATTGCTAATATTTTATTTAAACATATTAATCTATTTTTGAGAACTGTTTTAGAAAAGTGCAAGAAAAAAACCTCCCCACTGCTAATGAGAAGCTATTTTCTGGCTATTTCAGATCGCTTTGGGTTGAATTCTGTATATGTTTGTTGTTTGGATTTACTTGGTGTTTCAATTAATTAATCTCACCTCAAACAGGCCTAAAGTGCAGTTTTCAGCAAATTCATTTTATTGTGTTTCAACAGGGCATTAATTACTTTTGTAATTAGAAAAAGAAACACGTGGGGAATAAATATGCCTTCACCTCTTTTGGATGCTTAAAAACACCTTCTTTGAAGAGGTTCTGGCAAAGCTTGGAGCTGTGAGGGCTGTGGCTGAGGAGCTCCCTGCATCCCTGGGATCCCTGTGGAGCGATGCTGCTGCACCACACACAGCTTCAGCCAGGCTGCAGCCTCAGCATGTGGGAATTGCAATCAGTTTCTCAAAAAATCCAGGCATTCATGGCAGCATTAAGAAGCTTTTTGTGGGCAAGATAGCCCAGTGGATTGATTTAGTCACATCAGTGTGTTCTGTAAATATATGTTTGCCTTAGTCTATAAATAAAGGCAGTAGGAGCCAGTGATCCATGAACTTCTCTTTTGTCCTGGTAGCAAAAATAAATCATAAAGGTTAGAAATTGATGAGTCTTGCCCTAACTGTCATAAGATGGGCTTAATAACTATGAATGTAAGTGAAGAAGTTGGTTGTCTTTTGATTTTGAGGCATCAGGCTAAAGAAGATTTCCCCTGTACAACCTAAAGGGTTTGGGAACACAGGATTAGTGCAATCCCATTACTCCAGACTGAGAAATTAAAAACAACTGTAATTGATTGCAATTTGATCGAGATCCAATTGAAGCAATGAAGCTTCCTATGAGTAAGGAGCATCTTCTGGGATTGCTTAAAGTGCTCATCGTTGGACTCCTTTCCATCTTGCCTACAGGGGCAAATGCAAGAAGCAACCCAATGCCAGTTTTCACTTCTGTAATTTAAGATAAAAACCTTACAGACACATTCCATGGCTTTGGTGGCAGGTCAAAACACCATGTCCCCACCAGGATGGCCCATCCAGGAGGTATCAGCAGAGCTGTGATGGAACAAAAAGGGCCCGAACCTCTGAATTTGGACTCAACGTTTCTAGACAAACGTGGTAGAAATTTCCCCTTTGATCAGTCCCAACCTGAGCCACTCTCTGTCCTGTGAGAGGAAAGGACCCTGCCTGACCTTTGGCTTCTTCCTTCCCTGAAGCACGGCCTAGGCTTGGCTAGAGGAGCTATTGGCAATTTCTATTCTGGTCATTTACTCCTTTTTGCAGAGTCTGACTCCACAGTGCAGATGCTAAGGCACAGCTGTTTACCATTTTTCACTGGTCAATCATGTGAACTGTCCCCTGGTAGGTTGGCTCTTTTTTTTATTATTTGTTTTAGGTCTAACATCTTCTGGCAAAATCTCTGTTGGCTTTCTGATTTTTTTTAAATTTTTTATACTAATTAGTCACAGTGCCTGAGAAAAGACATGGAATGCTCCAGCAGAAAGATGTATGTGTCAGCTGTGGATTGCTCCCTGTCACCTTCGCAGCGAGGAGGCGTCTCAGCAGCTGTGCTACAAACTTGGGCTTCTCTGCTCTGGGGTCCCTCTGCTCTGTCCCACGGCCCCTCTGGGCTCTGCCCCAGCCTGCTGCCTCCCCTGGGCTCATCCTGCTCCTGCAAAGAGCCACTGGAGCTCAGCACCTCCTGCTGCCCATGCCCGAGCCACAGAGCACTGTCAGATCGTGAGAGGTGGGAGTGGGAGCTTCTGCAGGCTTTTGAGACCATGTGGGAATCATCATTTCCCAGGAAATATGTTTCAAATGTGGTTCTTCCACTGAAGCACCTCCTCTGCCAGCCGGGGCTGCAGCTCCCCGGAGCCCTGGGGAGATCCTGGGAGATCCCAGATGGGATGAGGGAGCTGTGCTGTGGGTCATGGACTGAGCCAATTAACCCTGGTCATTTAGGAGACAGCCTAAATAGAGAGAAACCTGTGGCAAAGAGCAGCAGTGCCAGAGCTGCATGGAGGGTGTGACTGTGCTAAAGCCTCTTGCACAGCCATGGGTGACTCTGATCTGGACCTGCCTTCACAGAATCACTGAGTGCAGCAGATATTTCTGTATTGGCTAGTTAGTTCCACCTGACTCACAAAAGACCCTTTTCCCCCCAGTTTTCTTCCAGCAAAGAGGTTCCTGCTTGTCTTAGGATTTCCTCTTTCCATGGTGTCCTCTTTGCTAACTCTGCAGAGTGCTGGGAGGCATACAGGAAAGAATTTCTAATTTCCCAGGGCCAAAGTTTTTAACAGCAGAGATTAGTCCTGGCAGGGGCTCCTGTGCTTGAGCTCCACACATTTCACAGATCCCTCTGGTATGGGCAGGCTGCAGTGTTTTCCCTTTCCTTGTCAGCTTTTGGGACGCATCCCTGAGAAATGGAGCTGCAGGAACAGCACTGCCCCTCCCCTGCACCCAGCACTGCAGAAACACCTTCCACTAAACCACACCCCAAGCCCCATCCAGCCTGGCCTTGGACAGATTCAGGGATGGGGCAGCCACAGCTTCTCTGACTAATCTGGGCCAGAGCTTCTCCACCTCAGAGGGAAGAATTTTCTCTTAACATCTATACTTAATCTCCCCTCTTTTAGTTTAAAACTGTTCCCCCTTGTCCTATCACTATTTGCCTGTGTAAATAAAGCTCATTCATGCAAAGAATTCTTGTTTCTCCTACAGTTTGGCTACAGAAAATCAGACTTACATCAGCTTGACAGAGAGAAGAAATTTAGCTGCTCTTCACAACACATCAGCATAATGTAATATATGCCTGAGATTTCTATAGAGGCTGATACAGTTTTATGTAAGCCTCTGATAGTATCAAAAAAAGAGACATTTTTTAAAAGGCTTTTTTTGGTGTCCTCTTCTCTTGCACCCCTTAAGTGCAAACGAGCAGATAAAATCAAACAGATGATGTTTCACAGTCTTGCTGAAGCCAGGAGTGGGTCTGGGCAGCGAGGATTATCTCCAGATCCCAAGTGCTCTAATGGCTTGCAGGGATGTTGGCCATGGGAGCTGCTTCTGTGGCTGGGCTGAGAGCGGCTGGCTTCAAAGCAGGGTTGGGAATTGTTCCTGTTCCATATAAATTAATTTCTCCCTCCACAGTGGGGCTCTGTGCAAGTGCAGGAGGGTTCATGACATGGTGAGGGTTCACTGAAATGGATGAAAGGAGACTACGAGCACATTTCTGGATTCTAGTGGGGCATGTCTTCACGATTCCTCATTTTTGACTATTTTAACAGGTTCCCAAACATTTACTCAGCTATAGAGTGTTGATCTCCTGTTGCCAGCTTTTCAACTGTTTGTAACTCCAATGTGCTTGTAAACTGCCTCTCTTAAGCAATGACAGCCTTGACCAAAAAGTGATTTAAAAATAATTTCTTCATCAAAAAATATTGTGTCAGACAGATGATAAACAGGTAGCAAGTGGAGTTTATTGTCTTTGGTAAACTGAAGTCTGATTTACCAGTAACAAATCAAGTAGTTCCAGCAATCCAGTGAAATCCTGTAACAATGTTTGGGTTGACCAGGGCACCAAGATAAGGCTTAAGGTATTCAATTATTTTTTAAAGAGTAAATGGGATTGTCCTTTCTGTTCCATGAGACAGGTGAGGATGGGGTTTAAGAGGTTTAATTATTTCATTTAAATGAAAGGAGACAAGAAGTCCTGGCTGTTACATCAGGCTTCCCATATCTGCCTCTACTTCTCTTGGTTTCTTTTGCTCCCCCCAGCTCTCATTTGTGAGGCTGAGGCAAATTTGGGCAACCTTGTGTTGCTAAATATGGCACTACTGACACATGCATTGTAGTCAGCGGGGCCAAACCCATCCAGGGCTGCCCAAGACATTAATTCCACATCTTATAACTTGTCTGTAGAACAGCTGGAAGTTTCTGTCCCTGCCCAGCTCAGCAGGCTGTAGCCATGCTGGGTCCCCAGTGAGAGCACAGCAGCTCCTCTGTGTGTCCTTCCTCCTGACTGAGTCGTGCTGGGCCCCTCTGTGTGCCCCCATGGTTACAGATGAGCCTCTTTGTTCACTCTTGGGTAATTTTCCACTTTCCAGACCCTCCTCCATGCACTAAATTAAGCCAGTGTGGCTTCCAGGCTCAGCCCCTTGCTGGTGTAGGGGCTGTGTTGCTGTATCCTGCTCCCAGCCCCTACCCAGGGCTGAAAGTCTTCTCCAGCGTGGGGGAGCTGCATGCCCACATCAGGAACATGCCACTTTCCTTCTGCTAAAAACACAGCCAGAAATCATGAGTTGTATGTCACCCCAGACCACTGATTTTCACACCAGTTTGTCTTTTCTTTTTAAGCGAGGAACATCAGATGTCCCAAATGTGGCAGCTCCAAACTACCAAGAAATCATGAAGTCACTCTCTGTTATGTGCAGTGCCTTATAGCAAAGAAGTTGCTGATGATATAAACTATTTAGTCCTTACTCCTTTGTTTTTCGTGCTATTTTAGTTCTAATCTCCACTATAAGATCCCTGTCCAAGTTGCCTACTCCAACCTGGCTGGAAATTTCAGGAACTGCAGAAACCATCAAGTTGTCCCACTGCATACAGAGCATGTTCCTGGGAAGAAAAAAACAGGGAAACTCTGTGGACACACAAAGGAAGAAAAATCCTGGGAAAAATTGTGTCAGTGAGCAAATCTTCTGGTATCTATTTAAAGGTAATAATTCTAACCAAAGAAAGGGGGATTTTCCCAATGTGAAGTGAAATAAACATCCAGAAATGATTTGTGGGTGTGTGTTCAAATTTAAATTTAGAATTTTATTGAGTATGTTGTTCAAAGGCCCTTTTATTCTCGGTAGTTTGGCTATAATCTTCTCCTGAGAAAGAAATCCCTGCACAGAGCACGGCCTCACTTTGCTCAGCCCTCACCATGCAAAAATCACCACACTGGGATTGTAGGCAGAAGATCTTTCCCTTTTTTAATTACTGCAGTGGTTCTGGTTAATGCACAGTATCTCAGAGTTGAATTTGAGGATTTCTATGCTAGGTTTGTCCTGAAAATACAGATGGATAATCATGGGACAGGTAAGAGCTGAGGGAGATCCCTGCCTGATCCTGCCATGGAGCTGGAGGATTTCCAGGTTGGAGGGTGCTCAGTATCCAACTTTCAGACCAGTTTTCCATTGGAAACGATGCTTCAGCTCTCCTGACTGTCATTTTGAGGCTGGTGCAAGTCCCCAGACTGCATCACCCCAGCAGCAGAGCTGGGCTGACACCAGCCTGCCCTGCCCTGGCTCTGGGGTGCTCAGGCTGTTGCTGTTCTTTAATGAGGTTTTTTTCCCTGTCTAAACCATATCACTGCAAATTCAGTGCCCAAGGGCTTTTCATTTCAGTTGAAATCCAAAAACTCCTGTGACCTATTCCTCTTAGGAGGTCAGGTTTCAGACAAAGATATCTGCATGGCAGCACTTAGGTTGGATACAGGTTTTTGAAATTGCTGCAGCATTTTTTTGTGCAATTATATTCAAGAAACTATTACAAAGCAGTTATTTATGAAAGGCAAGCTGGCTCATTGTTGAGGCTTTTTATTTCATTCACTTCTTGATGAAAAAGGGACTTTTGTGCATCTTGAAATACTTTCCTGAGTAGAGAGGGGCTTATACTGAAACATGTGTGCTCCAAAGTAGTAAGGCTGAGGTCCATGCAATTAAAAAAAGACATTGTTTGTTAAAATGTTTGTGTTTGCTGAGCACAATGAAGACTTTGTGCTCTTATTAAAGTCACAAAAATGACCATTAATTTTATCCTGGCCCCACTCTGAGAGTGAAAATCAACTCAGGTCTGTGTCATAACTCAGTGTGGCATCTGAGCAGCTGCTGGGATCTCAGGTGCTTTTTTCCTATCCCACATTCAACTGCCCAATATTCCTGTCTGCAGTTCCATATTACAGTGTGCCCACTGGTGACTCCTTCACTGAACAACATGATATTTTAATTGTGCATGAGACTTCATCTTGCCATTTATCTCCATTAATAATGCAGTTTCTCTCCTTAGTTCTTCCACTGATTCCCTGTGGTGGTCAGGAAGAGTCAAAGTTGCCTTTGCCTATAAACCCCTTTGGCACATGGGCATCAGGCTCACTCGTGTGGAATTCCCATGGAAATTCCAGCTGGGAGGACTGGCAGCATGACCGTGGTCCCAGGCCTCTGCAGGCAACCATCTTGTGTTTTCTGAAATGCAACATTACCTCAGAAATAAAATCTGGCCCAACTGATCAGGATCCAGATGGATAAACTCAAGCCAGGGGCCCAGTCTGACCCATGTCTGATTTAAATGTGAAGTACTGTAAATCATTTTAATAATTCCTCTGTGCATTTAGGCTCACCCATGTGAGCAGTGTTTCTGGAGTAAATTATGAACAATGGCATTTCTTCTTTATTCACTGCTGATTTCTGATACAGGGTGTAAATGACTCTTTCATTGCCTTTGACACCAAAATCCCTTAGCCACTACAGGGACATTGCACTAACTGATAAATGCTGCTTGATTGGGGTGGCTTTTAATTTTATAATCCTATTAAGAATTATAGATATGTCAAATATTTGTGCCTGCTGGACAGAACATATTATTCTGCTCTAAGGCTTCCAGTTTAATTTTTTTTGATCAATTGGGCAGAACCACTGCTGTAAGACAAACAGATGCTCTTCAGCTGTACTTTTCCATAAATGATTTTGTTCTGTGGTTTTTTTTGTTCCCCTACCAGGCATATCAAGTTCAAAAGAAAATGTTGCCTCTCACTAATGAGAAGATTAATCTCATTCACAAATGCAGCAGACTTTGTCAACTCTGTTGAAAGTTTGATGACCTTTAAGAGACAAAGTTTTAGTGTGCCCAAAATAAATAATTCATCCTTCACAGATTTGCCCTGTGTATCCATCTGCTTAAATCCGAAGCATGCTGATTAAAGCTTCTGAGTGCAATTATCTTCCTATTTCATTCAGATAAAAATCTCTATTTTCTCACTGCACTTCAAAGCACAACTGTTCATTTAAGGATATCACCAATCCGATGTACATGGAGTCCATTTTTGCTCTGACTTATGCTCTCCACAGCCTTCTTCAAAATCTCACAAAAAGGACTCAAGTTCCCCACAGAATTTCCTTTTCCAGTGCTGAAAGCTGAAATGTGTAATTAATCCTCCTGTAAAATCTTTGAAATCATCATCTTCAAACACAACCAGAAAATTCATTTCTGTTCTCATGTACAGGGAGAAGAATGTCACGTGGCAAGTGGCAAGTGGCAAGATGTGACTTACTTTGATTACTGCAATTACTGTCACCCCTTCCACCTCTGAAGGCAGCAGATTGCCAAGAGAACCCATTGCCCTGTCTCTCCCCTGTGCAAAGCCCACTTGGCTGATTCCCTGCCCCACCTGTTGCCCTTTTGGCTTTCAGCCACACTTTTGCCCATAATGCAGCACGTGAGTAAAATGAGCTGAGAGTGCAGCCAAAGGGGCTGCTCACAGGACACACTCAGGGGCAGACCACAGAGTCACAAAAACAGAATTGAGAGGGACCATCAAAGTCCAGCTCCTGACCCTGCACAGAACCCCCCAGGTGCCTGCTCCCTGCCCCAAAAATGCGCAGCCATCGTGGCTTCCCTCCAGCCATCGGTGTCAGGGGCAGGCTTGAAGCTTCCTGCAGTGCCCACATGCAGATAAATAAGCTGATTATAAAATAGCCAAGCAGATGGTCTCTTCTGTTGCTACCTGTGAGAATAAGCACAGTCCTCCCATTTCCCTGGGAGGAAGGAAGCAGCTCTGTGGACATCACGCAGCTCTCAGTTTCTTTAGGACACTCTCTGAAAGAAATGCTGAATGAATATTGCAGCCATTTCAATGAATCCTTCCTGGCCCCACCTGAAACTAGACCAAACTGGCACCATGTTGCCTTGTTACCAGACAGAACAAATATTTCCTCTGCCAAAAATCCTCCTTCAGCCTTGAAAAAACGTTGGGATTTTTTTAATGCAGAAACTGAAGTTGGTCTTAAATTCTCTCTGGATTGAATGTTGCTTGTCATAGATGAAACAAAACAAAAGGGGAAATAACAAGGGATTGCTGGGTTTTTAAAGGTGATTTACAGAAGAAAGGAAAACCTAGAGATTAGGAAGTTGTTTAAATACCAGTGACAGTCAAATATGGAAACATTCCAAAGTCAGAGATTAGGAAAAAAAAAGAAAAATATAAGAAGTGCAAAGAAAAAATCAAAGGAGGGAAAAGTATATTCAACAAGAAAAGAGTATCCATGGAAAGAAAAACAAAAGCCTCTTAAAACCAGAAACAAGGCACCTGCTTTTCTGGCAGCTACCAGCAACAAGGAAGACTCCACCTGCCAACTCAAATTCTTAACATCAGTAAATCACCACGTGGGTAAAATAACAGGATGTTGGAAATGAAACAATTGACGCTAATTAGCGGATCCCACACGCTCCCTGCTCTCAGCACTCAGCAGGAGCTCAGGGTTTGCTCCCACTCAGTGGGATAACCCTCTTCCCATCCACGTGTGAGCATTCCTTCACCTGGAGTTTGCAAGGTGAGGTTGGCCCCATGGTGAGGGAGGGGGTGCAGTTGCCCATGAGCCAGCGTGATCCTCTGGGACTCTCCACCCCAGGTGCCAGCTAAGGAACCAGGGAAATAGGGAAATTTGGGTGAGAAAAAGTATCTTGAGATGCTGAAGCCAATCTCTTCTTGGCAATGAAAATGAAGTTTTAAATACTGGAGAAGGAGTAATCAAATCTGTTGAAACAAGGAAGAGCAGCTTGGCTGTATGAAGATCACCCCCATTAGCATGTCACATATGCTCGTGCTCCAAAATATTCAACAGCTCAACCTGGAGTGTGTGTGAAACAGAAAAACAGCGGCACATGAATGGAAATATGGGATGGGGAATATAAACCATAAAATACATCACTTAAATTGAAAGTTGAATTTTGAGCCTCTGGATCAACATAAAGCCTGTGATGTATGTGGAAAATCAGTCTCATGACTTTGGTTCAATTTAATGGGAGTGTTATAGCTGGAATCCCTCACATTGCACTGCATGTGTCAAGGTTGCCCTTGGTAGAAACTATTGATGGCCAGTGATTTTGATTTTATCTTATGCTATTGTGACTTCATACTCTCATGAGCACTTCTGATCCATGGTGTTTGCTTGGCAAAGCATGGACTGAGCTGTGGGTAATATCAATGTGGAGGAACTGCCCAGAGGCTGTGGCCATGTTAGGGTTTCAAAAGGACGTCAAGAGACCATTTGGTTTTGCAATATTTGAGTATCTGAATTGTTTCCCAGCATTGAATTCATTTGTGAAAATCAAGGAAAATTAAACCATTACCTAATCACAGTTACATACTGATGTTGATGCAAACTTGGTGGAGATGCCTAGTGGGAATCATAGCTGAAAATCTCTGGTTAAGCTGTCCTTCAAATAAATGTGTAAAAAATGAAATAGATCTCAAAGGTAAGTTTAAGAGAATGGTATTTTTGGACATTTTCTCTGCCAGTCCATATTGGGTTGAACCAGGCAGGCAGCCAAGATTTTTTGCCTTTAATGATCAGAAATGGTCCTGCTCTAGTGAACTTGCGGCTTGATGTTTTAATTGACTGGTCAGAAAGAAGCCTGGGAATGGTATCAAGGGCCCTCCATCTCTTTGATCAGTGATCAGAATCCCCTCAATGTATCTCATTCATTCCTATCATCAAAGGCATGGTTGAGACCATATGAAAATTACAGCCCTGTTAATACATATTAAACAGTGTTCCTTTAACAGATGGGAAACCATAAACAGTTTCCTAAGATGCATAAACAAATTAAAGAGAACTTCCAGCTTTGACATCTTAATAAGCTGTGATGAATAATTGGGCATCACTACAACATCTCTGCCAAGATAAGGAGCCTTGGGATGAAATTGCTCTTTGAAAGAGTTATTCAGTAGCTTTCCTATCTGAGCACAGATTATCTGGTTTATGGAGGACAGTGGAAGGTCTTGCTAGGGAAGTTTATCTGACTAGGCTCTCGGGGCTTTATCCTGTCACCAAGATCTTTACCATGATACCTTTCATGTGAATCAGCTCTGCTCCTCTATTTTTCATAAAAAAACAATGTCTGACTCATATCCCACAAAGAAGATTGGTTTTCAATTGTTGAAAGAAAAACTATTAGCCTATTTTATTATGGCTAGATTATTTTCTGTAATTACAATTTACCAAAGTAAATGTTACTACCTGAAAAAAGAAGACAGTTGTAGTTGCCTACTGTTCACAAATAATTTATTAAAAACAGTGGCAAGAATAAATCCTTGAAAACAAAGCTCCACATATGTACATGTTTCAGTTGCATACTGCAACTGAAATAAACAGTGATTCATGGCAAATGAAGTTGGAATTAATTAGAGAATCCCTGGTCTGTGACAGCCACCCTGTTTTCTCTGGACATTGAGTGGTTTTGGGAAGATGGTTATTGGCACACACAGAGGTGCAATAGACCCAAACCCATGTTTTTCCACTTTCTCCAGAGATGAGCACTGTGTGGCAATAGTGCAGGGCATTGTAAAATGGAGAAGCCCCAGGGATGTGGATGGGATGTTTTTCATAATGCAGTTTCCATCCTGCCACCTCGGTTGTTAATTGCAATTTCCAGTGCAAACAGGGATATATCTAGACCAAGGCTTGGCACAGCTTGGCTGCTTACATCTTGTATCTCAGCAAACTCAAAATGCTCCAAGGCCCCCAGCCCAGTGGGGCTGCAGCTGAGAGGACAGAGAGGGGAATCCCCCCAGGGGCCACGGAGATGTCCGTGTGTGGAGCGTGGGGACATGGGGCACTGGTGGACTTGGCAGTGGTGGGGGGAGCAGTTGGACTTGATGATTTTTGAGGTCTTTTCCAACCAGTCAAGCACAGAAAGGTCACTTATGATCAGAGCTCAGCCCCTGCCCATTCCCTGCTCCTCCAGGTAACATTAAGCAGATAAAGTCCCTTCTGGGAAAGGGGAAGCAGCAAACCTGAAATAGCTGAGCAGCTCAGCTTTCAGGTGCCATTTCCCTGTGCATCCCTAATAATCCCTGAAGCTGCTGTCTTGGTAATAATCTAGCAATTAAAGGAAAATATTGGTATTTAATTAAACTTGTCAATCAACCAGGAATGAGTTTTCCTTATCAAGAGGAGCTGGATGTGATTTTGCCACTTAGAAGTGAATGTTAAAGACTCTTGTAGAATAAAACTTTAATTAGGAAAGGAGATTTGGATTAACATGTGAGGCAGAGAGAGAACGAAAGGTCCTCAAAAATCATCTGAGTATGATTCACAGGAAGAGAGGAACCTAAATATGGGAACAGATTTTTATTTTTTTTAAAGAAAAGAGCAGCTATATGGTGCTAAAACTCATGGGTAGAAGAGGCATAGGAGGGATTTTGATGAGACTAGGCTGTCTCTATTCAATCCACTTTCCTGCTCTTAATATTTAGTCATTTCAGATATTAAAAGTCTGGTCAGAAAGTACACACATACACGGTGGGGCATTGGAAAATCTTCAGGATTTGAATGCCTGGCTCTCATAAATTTAGATATCAGAGGAACAAATGTCTCTTCTGGGAGATCTGAAAAAGGTACAATTTTTGTTACTTTCTGGTGGTGGTAACATGGAGAGCACTCCACACCTGCACCTCATTCCTAAACCCCCAGAGCCCCAGTCCTGCCTGGCATATCCACACCAGGGTCTGCCCCAGGTGCCAGCGACTGCACCTTCATAAATACCAATGTGCTAAACTCAATGCTCAGCTCTACATTTTATCAAACTTGTTCCCAAGAAATGTTGAATTTCATGGCGTTGACTCCTGATCCTTGGATGGCTTCTTCATCCCTTCCCAGGAATGCCTCCAAAGGTTGGTGCCTCAGGTACTCATCGTAAAATCACTTCCATTTTTATTTTCTTTTGGGTAGTTTTATTTTATTTTGGGTTTCATGGGAAAGGGAAAAAGTTGAAAATACACTCAAAGAAATCAGAATTCATGAAAGTCTGCTCTGCTCTGCACATTGAGGCAGAACAGGGCTGGATGCAGGGAGCTGTTGCCTGGAGGACAGCAGAGCTGCTTGCTGTGTAAACTGGAAAACAGCTCTGCTGTCACTCCAAGATTCTTCCAACTGGGGGATGTTGAAATCCATGCTCTGAATTCTTGGGTATTGCAACAATGTGCCCAAAAAACACAGTTTTCCATGGAACAAACTGGCAAATATCATAAGGCAAGATGAAATCTCATAAGAATGTACTGAGTGGCCAATGTCAATGGAAATGTACTTCATACATTGCCAGAGATATTTTCAGGCAGGAAAAAAACCCAAAACCCCACCTCCCAAACAAATGACTTACTGCCACTTGTAGTTCTTTAGCTCTTCCCTCTGAAAAAAATGCAGGAATCAGATCAAAAGATATAATTAATCCCACATGAGCAATCTGGGAGAATGCTGCTGGAGCAGGCAGGGGTAGGTGTTCCACCAGCACACTGACCACTGTGAAACTGGGCTGGAAGGTTTCTGCCACGTTAAGGGCTTGCTTTTAAACTTTCTTCTTAAAGTATTCTCCTCAGTCATTGGTTTCTCCATTGAGTACATTACCCCCCACAAAAATCATCTTTGTTTCTAATCAGTCTGCCTGGACACGTTTCTGGATATTTGTATTATATCACCTGTGATTGGTATAAAATTTGCCTGTCAAAAAACTACGGGAAATATTCACCTTTATAGCTGAGAAAAACATGTGTGATCTAACCTGAAAGAAAGGATTTTGCCCTGAAGAAATTTTGCTTAAAAGTTTGCCAATATATTTTAATGGTATTAGTGGAGACCTTATTCCAGGGCTGCCTCAGCTTTCACAGTAGAAGACACAGGTTGCTCCTTGAATATCTCTGGACAGAGAGCTCTGGTTTGAGGAATGGAGGCTTTTTTTTTTTTCCCCCTCATTTTAGCTGTGGTTCTCACAATTTATCTCCCTGCTAGGAGTTGTTCAATGCACCAAGATGCAGGAGGGCTCTGGGGTTGGATTTTTGAAGGTTCAGGCAATTCCCTGTGGTTCATCAGCCAAAACAGGGATGAGGAGAAGCTCTCCCCAGCCACAGGGACCAGCAGCTCCCCTCTGATCTCAGCTGGAAAAGTGACACTTTTCCAACACTCCTCCATGGCCACTCATAAATTGTGCTTACATACTCATAAAGGTTGGAAAAGCCCTCCAAGGTCATTGATTCCAACCATTAACCCAGCACTGCCAAGGCCACCAATAAAGCCTGTCCCCAGCTGACATATTTACAAAGTTTTTGAACACTTCCATGGACAGTGATGCCACCACTTCCCTGGTCAGAGCGTTCCAATGCTTCCCCACTCTTTCAATGAAGAAATTTTCCCTAATATCCAATCTAAATGTCCCCTGGCACAACCTGAGTCCATTTTATCTTGTCCTAACTCTCATTACATGGGAGAAGAGCCCAATCCCCAGCTGTCAGGGAGTTGTAGAGAACAGGAAAGTCTCCCCTGAGCCTCCTTTTCTGCAGGCTGAGCCCCCCCAGTTCCCTCAGCTGCTCTTCACCAGGGTGGTGCTCCAGCCCCTTTCCCACTGCCCTTGTCTGGACACACTCCCATCCTATTGCTCCATGCTGCTTTTTCATATGCAAAGCCTGGAATTTAACCCCACAGCCTGGACCAGGCAGCCATTGATCTGCAGGCACATACAGACTTTCCTTCTTGCCTCGCATTTGTTTTCCTTTGATGGTTGTTTTAGGCGCATCTGTGTTTGCTTTAGGACCCAGACCAGAGCAATGTGCTCTTCTGCAGACACTGGGGCTTATCCTGAGATCTTTCATGTGTTGTTTTCATTAGAATCCTGATTGCATCCTGGTTGCAGCAAAAAAATTTTCAGTATTGGAAATACCATTTGGCCAACAGGATCACACATTCATATTTACAACCCAGCAGTGGGGTTCCCTTTTTCTGGGAATTCTTTGTTCTGGAGAAGTAGTGCCAAGGCAGTGAGATTGATTTATGTCACCAACAGAAACCAAACACTCATGGCAACATTTCACAAACAGCAAACAGCTCCAAGGGCCTTGATATGGAGGTGACTAATGCTGCTGTCCCCGAGCCCCAGAGCTCCCTCCCTCTGCAGCCAGACACAGGGAACAAAGTGTGGACACACCGTGCTGCCCTGCAGGGGGGTAGGTGCCAGCTGGGCAGCTCATCCCACCTGCAAGTCTCCCTTTTGAGTGTGCTGATGAATGAAATGGCCCAGGATATTTTTAGGAAGAAGAACACAACAGTTTAAATGATGTAGGGCTTTGAAAAAACCTCAATTTTTATAAACCTGCCTATAAGCTGGGAAAGTAAGCTGTGGCCACACACTCACCCTATTCCTGCAGTCAGGTCTGTGGTTCTCAGATGTGGTGCAGGCTGCAGGTGACCACAGCCTCCCAGGGTGGTTAAACACTCAGTGCCCAACTGTAGCCTCTCTTACATTTTTCCATTAATCCACTTGTCTTACTGCCAGGATAAAATACATTTTCCACATCCTGATATTCCTTATCCTGGCTATTCCTCCCTCAGACTGTTTTACTCCTCCTCCAGTCCCTGTGTTCTTTATCTATGTGATGGGACTCATGCAAGGCTTTTGGTGTGATTGCCTCCTACCATCTAGCCCAGCTCACACGCCTGGGAAAACCTTCTGCAGTGCAGTGTGTCCTGACAGCTATTGCAGCAAAGGGCTCTGCAGCAGCAGAGAGGATCAGACCAAAGACATCCTGGTCCAGGGCCCCCTCCCAGCCTGGGAATTCATGCCCCACGTGAATGAACCCGTCTAACCCACTCAAGATGTGGTGCCTGCATCCTGCACCTGGGAGAACACCACATGTGCTCGTTGTGTTTAATACAACCACATCTTAACTCACAATTTCAGGGCTCAAACTATTTCAGGTGATCCTGGAGCAGCACGAGGAAGCTGTTTGCTCCTGGGTTTCCTTTCCCTCTGCGGGGCAGTGTCTGTGGTGTGGCCAGGAGTGACACCCTGGCTCCCCAGAGCAGATGGAGGGGGCGGGCAGGGCTGCGGGGTCCCGGCCCCATCAAAGCGCAGCTGCAGGGCGGGCAGAGCATCCTCCTCCATCAACACTGCCTGTTGAACGTCTGCTTCAACAGAAGAGGCTGCCTGCCCCCAGAGCATCCTCCTGCCCCAGCCCGGGGCTGCCTGCCCCCAGAGCATCCTCCTGTCCCAGCCCGGGGCTGCCTGCCCCCAGAGCATCCTCCTGCCCCAGCCCGGGGCTGCCTGCCCCCAGAGCATCCTCCTCCATCAACACCGGGGCTGCCTGCCCCCAGAGCATCCTCCTGCCCCAGCCCGGGGCTGCCTGCCCCCAGAGCCTCCTCCTGCCCCAGCCCGGGGCTGCCTGCCCCCAGAGCCTCCTCCTGCCCCAGCCCGGGGCTGCCTGCCCGGCAGACAGAAGGCAGCCACAGGGCAGCTGCACAGCTCAGGCGTCAGGAAGCTGTTCTTGGGATGGAAAACACAAGGGTCTAAGTAACAGGTGTTGTCTGGGGAAGCATTATACAAGCAAAGCTTCGGAGCACTGAGAAGTGCCTTTCTTCTGTTGGTACTTATCTTTTGAGATCTGGAATCCCTGCAAGGTTTTCTACTTGAAACACAAAAAGGTGGAACAGCACCTAAGCAATAATTTTGTTTGTTTTTCTTGTGCTGGTGCAGAGGTCAAGGAAGTGTCATAAGGTGATCTAATTCCCTGGCTGGCGTGACTTCCACAGCAATAATAAATATCTCATCATGCCAGAAGTGGATGTGAGCTATTAACCACGCTGAGGTAGGAAATCCAGGGATCAGGAGTTAAGTGACTATATGAAACATTTTATGTGAGATTCAGATGTCTCATGGAAGAACACAGAGCCTTGAAATGAGATCCAGACCAGCTGATGGCTGGGATGGGGCCAGGCTGGATGGAGCTCTGGGCAGTCTGACCTAGTGGGTGTCACTCCTGCCCACGGCAGGGGGTTCTATCTTTAAGGTCCCTGCCAACCCAAACTGCTCTGTGGTTCTGTGAAGACACCAGTTTGCACATCACTGGAACCACTCTGATTGCTCCAACAGGGAATGTGGCACTTACAGGTGTGGCTGCAGGAAAGGAAAACAAGTGTTTCAAGAGATGCATATTCAGCATTTCTGGCCAGATCAGAGTGAAAACAAAAGATTTCCTCTCTTAGCCTGAAGACAGCTACGTGTCATTTGCACAGTGCTCACCAAGAAGTCTGCAGAAAGAAATCCAGCTCAAGAGAAATTCCTCAGAGGACAATCATGACCCAGTAAAGGCAAAGGGATAGTAAGGGGAAGGTGTGTTGGAGCAGTGTTCGCTAGTAATGGGACTGACAGTGTTGCACACTCCTGGGCCAGAGGCTTTTCTTCCCTGCTGAGGCAGAAAAAGAATAGTTTTAGCATATTCTGACATTAATTGAAAATGCATTAGTGGCTGAGAGCAAACATTAGCTCTTGGTCTTGAGAAATTTCCTTTGTCACAAGCTTAATTGTAATAAAAACTGAAACACCAAAATAAATGTTAGAACATTTAAAAATCATAAAGCCTTCCCTCTTTCCACTTTTCTTCTGCAATTAATTAAAAGCATGAGAAATTTTTCCCTGCGGACACAAACATTAAGAAATCATTCAGCAAATGACTTTTTTCAAGCCTGGCATCTCTAGCCTGGGGAAAGCTTTGGAAAGGTCACGAGATTTGTCCCATGAACGGCCTCTCTCCAAGCCTGGGGGGTAAATCTGTGGATCTGGGGCAGCGTGATGTTGGAGGGCAGATTGTGGGAATGCTGCCTGTTCTTTGCCAGGTGAGTTGTGCCACCTCCTCACCTTTCTCATGTGCACAGATTCCTTTGCTCCAGGGGGACCTGAGCGTGTGCTTAAATCTCATTTCAAAGGAATGTAAGCCCTTTCCTAGAGATCTTTCCCGAGCAGCAGCCAGGACTGATGACTTCAACTGTTTTGCTGCCCTGGGCAGAGCCAGGAGCACCGTGTGAGTGCCAGGATGCCTGGCACTGCCAGCAGCTCTGCACCCACAGGCTCCCGTGCCCTGAGGATGGACAGACTCTGCCCAGCAGGTCAGCAGGAGGCAGCAGGTTTCACAGGCTGCCTTCTCAGCACAGCTCACAGATCACAGCATCAGCCTTGGCACGTTCCCCTTCACCAGGAAAAACGGGAAATGCAGGACAATGACAAAGACATTCAAAGCTCACACTTGGCATGCTACCTGCAGATCATCCTCAGGTGCCTGAGCTTAAAAACCCAGTGTCTCTGTGTGTACAATAATTCCTTCTGACAGTAAAGTCCCCTCTGTTTATTCTGTGTGCTCTCTGTCAGAGGCACCTGTGCAGATTCTGCATCTTGGTGCCTCTAAATTGTTTCTCTCTCATAATAAACGTGGGGATGTGCAGCCACATTTTTATCTTCTTATGAGTGCTAAGCTGAGGACCCAAAAGTGTTGTGTTTCATGAAAGATCAAGTGTTGCAGTGTGAGAAACAAAACACCCAGCCCTAAGACACTGCTCACTGCACCCTTCTTGTGGCTGGCTCTTTGTCATTGCTGCCAGACTTTAAAATGCTGCTGGTTTTCTATCCTATTGAGGATTGGTGTCCCTCAGAGTCCTAAAGGCATGTGGAGTTCCCTCTGTAAAGTGAATTTTTATGGGGAAAGTATTAAGAATAATTATTATGTGTATAGCCACCAGAAAGACAAATTCTATGTCCAATGAATGAATGAAAAAGAAGGGCCACTTCAAAGGAATAATTACCACACTTAGTACCATGCATAAACACACACATTCTCCATGGGATGCGGGTGAAGCTGTAATCCCCCTGAGTGTAACAAGTGTGGCCTTCCCTTAGCCAGCCAACAAGGGTCCAGGTTTCCTAAAATTTATCTGTTTTGCCATTTGTGACTTAGTGTGAGCTAGAAAAACTGTTGGAACAAGCTGTTTTCATCCCTGGGGACAATGCTTTGCTCCTGCCATGTGGTGAGGGAGGGTGACCCCTGTCAGGCTGGGAGCCAGGGGTGCCATCACAGCTCCCAGAGATGGCCACCAGGCAGAGCAGCAAGGTGGAATAGCTTCCCATAACCCTCAAGTTGGGAATTCTTTCTCATTTACCTGCAGGCAGCAGCTGTGATTTCAGCAGGTCACACTGGGGTAACTCTCTAATTTGGAACTCTCCTCCCCAGCAGATAAGGTCCAGGGTGTTTCAGGCCAGGTGTGATGTGGACTTTGAAGACTCCTGGCTCAGGAGCACCTCCTGTCTTGCCTAAACAGAAGAACAAAATGAAGCAAAACTAAAACAAACAAACAAACAAACAAACAAACAACTAAAAAAAAACCCAAACAAACCACCAGTCCCCACTGCAGGAAGAAGGGAAGTGTCACAGGTCCATGAGACATTGCAAAAAATGGGAAAATAAATAAAAGTTCCAAAGATGCCTTTTATTTTATGGTGGAGCAAGACAGAACCAAGTGTCTGTAACCAGAGTGAAATGACATTTGAGCAAAAGCTAGTTTTATATCCACTCATGCTAAAGAAAGGATTGCAGTTCAGCCAAGGTCTTCTTCTGGCTCTCTAGTAGTGCTGATTTCCACTCAGGGAGAACAAATACATCTTTGCTCATGTAACAATAAGAATATCTTGGTCTTTTCCTGAGCAACTTTGCTGCAAATTAGCCAGAGGGAGAGAGCTAAAGCTTGTGATAGAAATAACTCTCATCAGAAACAAGTGCTCAAGGGACTTAGAAATGTGATTTTATTAACTTTCTGTCAGTTTTCAGTGCAGGATAAATGTCCATTTAAGAGCATTAGCAATGCATTCCCTCAGAAGAGACATTTGCAGGACCTTGTTCTTCCCAAGCTGCTCAACTGGTTTTGAAAGGGTGAAAGTACAAGCAGCTGGAAGAGCTGCAAGGATGGAAGTGGAGGGAACCTGCACCAAACCTGTCCAAGGTGTGGTAAAAAAATGCTTTCAACAGGCTAAGCTTAACACTGCTGAGTTAGAGCATGTGCCACAGCTCACTGAGAGCCTGAATACTGGTAAAGAGTCTGTTCATTTATTATACATGATTTGTTTGATTTGTTTCCTGGCTGAAGGTAGAACAAAATGGGACCTGAACCTCAGTTGGGGCTTCTGGGTGCTGGGACTGACATCAACTCTCAGCTTGTAAACTGTCATCAGTCTGTAAAATCTACATTTAATTAAGCTTAACTCTCCCCACTTTGAACAGCTAAAAAGACTGGTTGATGTACCAGGAGCAAGGGTGAAATATTTCCTCACAGCATCTTTGGAAGAAGGATCTGGAAGAAAATATCAGTGCACCTGATGCCTCCTGTCCCACAGTCATATCTTCTCTTGGCACTGACTCCATCTACTCTCAACAGCAGAGGTTTTGTATTCCTAAATTCCCATCTAGAAAGTCCATATTTTTTAAGTTTCTAGAGTATCCAGCAGAAAACAGGGAATTTCTCTGGTTCCTAATGCCAGAGCACAGAGAAATATGGGAGAGTGCTGTGCCAAGCCATGGAATCTGGTCAGACCCCCCAGGGATTTGCAAATGCAGCAGAAGTGAATGTCCATGAGCTCTCTGTGATGGGAGCACCAGGGCTCTGGGGAGAGCATCATCCATGACACAGGGATCACTGAGGGGGGGGAGAGCTGAAACCCCCTAATTCCCTTCTCCCCAGTAAAACACCCGGGTTTTGAAATACTCTTCTGACATTCAAACCCCTTCATCTGTTTGTTTTTAACAGCTAACATTTTCTGAACTTAAATGTCATCTCAGCTGTATTCCCATAACTTAAATCATTCTGGTCCTATAACCATTCTTTTATGCTTACAGCATGTATTTTGAATTAGCTAAATTAGATTTCAGTCTGTTGTCAGTGACTGTCAGTTGTGATGCTTTTGAATTTCAGTTGCAAAATGTGTGGAGGTTCAAGAGGTAGCAGAGTAAGCAGATATTCAAAGCATGAATTAGACTTTTAATAGAAGAAAAAAGCTAGGAAGATGGAACTCATAAATTACTCTAGATATGTGGCCATAATTATTACATGCATTTGATTTCTGTATACATATATAGGGATTTTTAGGAGGCTGGTTGCTATGGTAACTACTGCATGGCCCATATGTTGCTTCTGAAATTCTTTTTCCTCAGTGGAAAATTACACCCATGGACATGGATGGCATTTGTAAATCTCCTAAAAGAGTGGTAATTTTCCTTTTCTTCCTAAATGTCATCGACTGTGTAATGGAAGTCTTTGAAGTTCAATTCTCCTCGTTGTCAGTTCACCAAGAAAGAGACGTGAACTGCATCCAAATCTTCCCTCTCTGCCTCCAAACCTTGCTGGAAGACTGACTGATAGCAAATCCCTGACTTTGTCATGGGTGAGTGTGAACTCACTTCTGTGGACATAAGTGGTTTTGGGCTGGAGCCCCTCTGCTCTGGAGCCAGGCTGGGAGAGCTGGGGCGCTCACCTGGAGAAGAGAAGGCTCCAGGGAGAGCTCAGAGCCCCTTCCAGGGCCTAAAGGGGCTCCAAGAGAGGTGGAGAGGGACTTTGGACAAGGGCCTGGAGTGAGGGAACAAGGGAGAATGGCTTGAGAGAGCAGGCAGGGCTAGACTGGATATGGAGAAGAATTTCTTCCATGTGAGAGTGGTGAGGCACCAGGAGGGGCTGTCCTGAGAAGCTGTGGCTGCCCCATCCCTGCAAATGTTCCAGGCCAGGCTGGATGTGCCTCTGAGCAACCTGGGAGAGTGGGACGTGTCCTGCCCATGGTGGGGAGTTTGGAACAAGATGATTTTTAAGGTCCCCTTCTACCCAAACCATTCTGTGATTGTGTGCAAGGAAATCAGTATTTCTGGCTGCAGGATGACAACTGGTTTGAAAGATTGTTGTGGAGCAGAATGATTGTTTTCCACGTGGCTCAGGATGTCACTGCTGTGCAAAGCCAAGGAGCTGGAGACAGAATCAGCTCAGCTCCAGGTGTGTGCACAGCTGGGAACACCAAGTGCCTTTGGAAGCTGCACCGTGCTCTGCTCTCAGGCTGGACAGAGCAGCAAATGAGAGCCATCCATAGGCACACCAGCACTTTCTGGTGTGTTTTTTGTTGGCTCTGAACCTTCTAACAGTTCTTCTAAGGTTGTAGCATTTCTCTATTCATCTACTGGAGTTAGGAGAAAAAAAACCCGAACACAAATAACTGCACTGTTGCAATCAATTGCTTTGCCTGGTCTGCTTTTGAAGTTTAAATCAAGGGATTAGGAATCCACAACAGAGAAGTCCAGCACTGAGGCTGAAGGAGCAATTCCCTGAGCCAAGAGCCAGGATGGCTTTTCTGATGTGTCCACACTCAGGCTGTGCCTCAGCATTTCATTGCTGCCATCAGCCATGAGCACAAGCACATCTGTAAAATATGGATTTCAGTGAGACTGGTTAAGGGTGGATTTAACTTTGTGTATCTGAAGTTTACCCAAAACCCAGAGACACTTAAATGCATTTTTAACCTTATTTTTTGCAACAATTCTGATTAACGACTGTGGCTTGGAAGCCACCACCTTTATACAGCTAAAGAGTCTGTGAATGTTGGCTTTGCAGAAACCTTTCTTGGTGCCTTACACAGCTGCACTTCTGTTTTACATTGGAAAGGTTTGACACCTCAGCAGTATAAAGTTATAGGTTTTATCCCTAAAACTTCCCAAATGCAGTTTCCATTATTAACACAATTGTGACAGCTATAGTTTGTTTATATTGCTTCACCTGGGGCACATAAACTTAAAGGACTGAAAATACCTCCATGCAATAAAAGAATTTTATATAATTGCTACCTCTTGCTGTAAGGGACAGCTGGCCTTTGAAAGTTGGGAACACGTTTACGTCATTGAAGTAAAATGTAAGCCTGGGGTTTAAATTACTGTAATTTATGTTTCTGAAGCTCAAAACAAAAATATGGCTGTCCAAAGGGCAAATACCTTTCCAAACAAACTAATACTCATAATTCATCTTGGAGAGTGTATATGTCTCCAATCTCCTTCTAGAAGGTTTTCAATGGCAGTTGCTGTTTTCTTTTCATACTTATTCTCTGTGACCTCTGCTTTGCTATCCCCAGTGTTAAAATGTCTATTGCCACTTTCCCAATTCAGCTGTTTTTAATGTTTCCTATTTGTCCTGTTCAAGGCTGTGCCACATCCCTGTACAGTCCCAAAGTTGTCACAGGGGGCTCTGACCAGTGCAGCCCAAGGTAGGTGTGGAAGAGGCTGAGTCACCAAAACCTCTTGAAAGCACTGAAAATGACTTATTTTTTGTGGCTGGGCAAAAAACACTGCCCTGTGAGCAGAGAGTTATTAATGATCCTGCAGTTCTTGTGCTGAGCATTTTCTTGTCACTGTCTTTCAGCATGTGTCTGAACATCATTTATATATTTTGGGTTTAGGGACCCATTCCAAACAGCTGTTGCTTGTTTAGCTTTCTAATTTTTTCCCCCCTTGTTTTTAATTTATAATACTGAAAATCTCTCTAGCATGGGTTGACACCAAAAATGTTTGTTCTAGTCTTTGGATGAAAAGGACCCATGGTTCCTGCTTTTATGATTTACAAATTCACCAACATTTATTATGGCATTGCAAAACAACAGTGACAATAAGAAATTCAACCACAGCTCCCTCACAGAAAATTCCAGGCCCAGAGTTCCTCTGCAGTCTTGAAAGCCCATCGTAAAGGGGGAGCCTGCATCCATTTAGATGGTTTATTTCCAAATCTTATTTGGGGTGTGATCATGCTCTGCCTTGGCTCCATCCCACATTTCTCATTTGCTTTTAATATATGTTCGGATATACCCATAACTTAAAAATGAGTAATCTCATTTTCATACTTTTAAAGAGTTTCGTTGGGCTGCCCACTATAGTTCAGCAGAGAAGAGCAAAAGGCAGAATTTGTCAGTCTTGGATTGTATAAGTGTGAACACTAAATCAGAACTCTAGAGCACAAAGACCATGACTGGCAAATCCAAATTTCACCTGAGCATTGTGTGGATGATCAATTCCTTCCTTAAAAACACCTTTTTGGGCAAAACTGAGCACGACTGAAGGCAAAGTACATCCAGTTGAAATGATGCTGATATTCAGGCCCTGCTCTACCTGCCCTCAGCACATGGGACATGTGACCATGAAGCTGCTGAGAAGGAGAGGACACAGCCAGTGGTGTCCAGCTGCTCCACATCAGCTCATTTACACCTCGTGTGGGCTGCCCCTGGGAGCATCCTTCTTGCACATCCCTGGAGCTTTATTGAAAGTGCTAGCCTGGTCTTTGGGAATGCTGTGCCTCACTGGGGAGCCCCTGTTAGCTGCTGTGGGACAAAATTCCCCTTTTTCATTGGGGTTTTCCCCTGGTGTGGGGAGATGTGGCTGCACACACACAGGTGAGGCAGGGGGGGTCCTGGCCAGGACACAGGCACTCAGCAGTTTGCAGGCTGACCCTTGATGATGGATTATTTTTTCCTTTAGAATCACAGTAGAAGTATTGAGGCAGGAGATTGGGAAAAACACAGAAGCAGCTTAGAAAATGTGCTCAAATCCTGCTCCCAAGTGAGAAGAGGAGCCTGAATGCAAGCCCAGTCCTTCCCCCTCAGCACAAGTGCAGCCCCTGGGATGTGCTGTCACGTCCCAGGAATGTGTTTCCTGGACATGCTGCATCCATCTCCCTCACATGGCTGTGCTGGTTCTGCCAGGACCATCCTCCCTCACTCTGCTGGCCCAGCCTGCTCCAAAGGGACACCTTGGGCTGGGGAAGGGGGAATTGCAGAAGGAGCAGGACCTGTGTTTTGGAGGAGCACAGCTGCCTGCAGCTGCTGCTGTGGTAAATAGTGAGTGTGGATGGGCCACCCGAGTCTAAACCTGACTGGTCTGAGACTGCCTGAGGGCAGGAGTGGATCCAATTCCCAGCTGCACCATCCAAACCTTGCCAGAGGCAAAGGAGTGAAGCTTGAGTGACACTGGATCGCTGCTGTTGCCTGAGAGCAAACAGTCCCAGATGCCCAATCTCAGAATCCCAGAAGGGTTTGGATTGGAAGGAAGTTTAAAACTCACCTTGTTCTAACTCCCTGCTGTGGGCATGGACACCTTCCACTGGGTCAGCTTGCTCAGTGGAGAATATATTCCTAAAATAAATAGAATAGTGAGCAGAACCATCAAGTATGAACCAGTGGTCACTGCCATGTGTGCATGGAGGTGCTGATGGAGCTGGCAACCCAAAAGCAATTTCCTTTCTTATTCCCCTTCTAGGGCTGGATGTCACAGGATGCAGTTGAAGTTTAATGCTTCTAAGAGGACACCATAATGAGCAGGAGCTTGTCCCTTCCCAGGAACCAACTGATGGAAGTGATTGCCATGATCAGGGACTGCTATTCAGGTCTGGACAATTTTTCCCAGTCCTCCCTCTCATACCTTTTCTTCTCTACCTGCTCGGAAACAGCTGCAGATGCTGAGAATTTAAAGCACAGCCTTTAAGATCTAACGTAGTTGAAATGTCTATAAACACCTTGAGTCTCTTTGGAGAACTCTGTGCCTGCCAAACCGTGCAGCTTAGTAAGATGTCTCATTATTCGTGGTGCTTCCCCCTCCTGCAGTCCATGATTATGTGAGAACTGCAGGAAAAGCACCTTTAAAGACTTCAGTACATCCTCAATGCCTGAACTGAAAAAGTAGGCACGGAAACTAACTAAATTAAAAAGTTGAAAACTTTTAATATTATTTAAAATGACCTCAAGCCTTGGAGCATGTCTATGGCTTTTTTTTCCAGCATTGGCAGGTAACAATATTGAAACAGTATCAGAATATCTTTTCTTTATTTCTTTGTATTAATGACCCAAGAGCACAGAAATCTGTTGAACATTAATCACCAGGTTCTGTTTTATGGCTGAAATAAATCTGATTAGGAAACAGAAAAAAAAAACAACTTAGTAAAACCAGTGGCATGATTCACCATGATGGAAATTCACTGATGGAAATAGGATGTTTATAGAATTCAAATTTTGGTTTTGTGTAGAGATATGTATTGCACACTGACCAGGGATCAGCTACAATGGCTGCAAGCAATTAATCAGCAGTTATCTTCCCTGCATGTGTAGTTAGGAGCATGACAAGATAATTGATCTAGAAGAGCTCCAAGGATATACAAGAGGTACTATTTTCTTGGACATTCATTAAAACAGAAATTTCATTTTCTCTTCCTTCTCAGGGCTGGGTCTCCCACAGTGTGGTTTGGGGGCTGCAGAGCACCATCCATCACAGGAGTGTCCTCCTAACAGGTACCCAGGTATATCTGTGTGAGATTTGTCATTGGGATCAGGACTTGGAAGCAAATCTCCCAACCATCTCCACTCTGGGCAGTTTGGTTTGTGCCGTGGTGTGGAGCTGCAGCACATGAAGTGGGTCACTAAAACCCCTCAGTGCTGGCCCCAATCCCCTGAAACACCCAGCATGGGCCTGGGAGAGCAACACTGCTGTAACACCAGCCCCTCTGCCCCAAAGCTGTCAGGCAGCACAGCCACCCCAGCTCCTGAGGGGTTTTGCTGCCAGTACCAAACCAGATTTCAGGGACTTTCCACCATTTGTCTTCTCGTTGCCTCTCTCCTCCCCACAGGTGTACACTTGATACAGCCACTTTCCTTCAGGGGAAGAACCTGCTTTCCTGCTGGACAGGAATGATGACCCACTTGCCTTCTGCTTCAAGCATCCATCAAACCCAGCCTCTGTGTCCCCTGCAGTCTTAATTTTCCTCTTGACAGCAAAGACAAATGACTCCCCTGGGGCTGTTTGCTCATGTCTACTCAAGGTTTCTGTGACATTTCTTGAAGATGACCTGTTTTTTTAACACACAATGGGTTTTCTTTCCACTTCCACCTACCACTGTGATGAAGGAGATAGATTTGCTTTAAGAAATCCTAATGGTGTCAATCTCTGACACATTCTCTGTCTCTGCTTTCTGCTTTAAGCTTCTTCTTGTTCCCAGATGTTGCCAGCTCTAATTTTTTTCCTGTATTTGGGGTTGTCCTGCACAAATAAAGCAATATTTCATCGAGGTGCACCAACTAAAAGAAAATATATTTTAATTTTTTTTTTTAATCTAAGTTTCCCCAAACTCACCTTGAAATCTGCTTTTTGAGTCCCCCAGCTCCCAAATAATGGTGAGTATTCCTGGGGGAAATATTCTCCTGTCTCTAGGATTATCGTGGGATAAGCCACTCTCTCTGGCCTCTTCTGAGTACACAACACAAAGAGCTGTTGTTTGAGTCATCAGACCAAAGGAAAGGGGTATTTTTGTGTTGTTTAGGACAATTACACCAATGGAACTGGGGTGTTCCATGTGATGCAAAGAAACATTACACTAGGAACATTTGCCTTTAAGACAGCACATAGGAATCACCAACTTTATCAAGACAGTTGGATGGTTAATCTCCCTCATATGTATTACTTTAAAGCTTTTAATAGATTTTAAGACTCTTTTTTTGTTGTTGTTTCTTTATTTATCAGATATTTCTGGAAATGACAGCCATATCTGTAAGTGTCTCAAGGACATTTCTTTCCCAGTAATGTCCCGTGGGACCAGAGTAAAGCGATGGCCCCCCACCTGCCAGCCCCTCACCTGCTCACAGGTACTTTGTCCTCTGCAAAGCTGTGCCTTGAGCACAGCTCTCCTTCTTTCCAGCCACATGAAGGAGCCTGACCCCTGCATGGCACCCGGGGGAGGCAGGCAGGCAACACAAGGAGTCAGGATTTTGTTATTGATATTTTCATGATGAGGCATGCAGAGAAATAGGGGGAAAGCACTTTCAATTCCCCCATTTTCTCATTTTGGAGAGCTTCTCTTTGCAATATAGCTCTTTAATGTCATCCCCAGTAAAAATGTCCTTCCCTTAATATCCCTCTTCCCAGAACAATTGCCCTGCAGTATCACACACAGGACAGCCAGGCCATGCACTGGAAATACCAAACACCCGGATTTGCAAGGAACACTGCCAGCCCCGGCTATGATTAAACCCCATAAAAAAGAAAGGGTCTCTCTGGCCAGATCATCTGGATGTTGAAAGAGAGAGGAATGTGATTGCCACTTTCCAGTTTCCCTTGGCACAAGGATTTTCCAACCATCCAGCACATCCTGAGGATGGGAAATGGTGCTGGACCACCTGCGTGCTGGCTGTGCTCAGTGGCCACCACATCCCTCCAAGCATCAGCGTTTCCAAACACAGCCCTGAGGTTACACAAAGACTTTTTGATCCCACCTCAGTGACCCCAAGGCTTCAAATGCTGCCATGGGACCTTCCTCGCACTGGAAGGAGCTCCTTGTTCCCATAAATCATAGAATCCTAGAATAGTTTGGATTGGAAGGGACCTTTAGAGGTCATCTAATCCAACCCCCAAATGGAAACATTGCAATTTGGGCACTCTACCATGCAAACTCTCCTTGGCTCTTGAATGCAATAATCACACTCTGGATAGCTGTGAGTTACTGTGCAAAGGGAAAAGGCCTCTCTCAACCCCCCTGCTTTGTCCTTTTACCATTGTGTATGTGGCTGCTTAATAGATATTGAATAATTTAAACAATCCACATGCTATAACATGCCCCCAAATGTTTAGTTGAGTGTCCCCAAATCTGTTTTTCATGTTTATCCTTCCATTCGTTAGGAACGTAAATGTTCTTTGACTTCACCCTGTGCCTTTCAGCATTATTTTATGGAAATTCTGATTTCCTGCACTGAAAGAAACCCTGATGATAATGAGAGGCTTGAAGCGTTTCAAACAAAGAAAAAGCAGATTGAGTCAATTCTTCATTTTGTTCTTAATCAAAACTAGTTGTGTGCATTTGCATCGACAATGAGCTCAGCACACAATGCTCCATATGGGCTTGGCTGCTGGCATTCAGTGAATGGCAGCAGCCACTGAAAAAGCTCCCTGGTTTTCAAAGATTTAGGGATGACCTTGCAAAAGTGTCATTTGTCACTGCCTTCCTTGTCCAGAATCGCTAGGAAAATCCCTGGAAACAGGCTATGGAATTGCAGAGCCAGTTCTCACAGGCCGAAGCAGCACAACAGCACTTGGCTAAAGGGAAACAGTGGGAAATGAGAAACTGGAAGCTTTTAATGGAGCCCCAAAATATTCCTTTTCATGATCCTTTATCTGGATATTGGTCTTTTACTTCAGATGTTACTCATTTTTCAGGTATACTATTATACCAAGTCCACCATAAATATGAATGCACACAAGCTACGGCCCATCAATCCAGACACCTATTTGCAATTCCTAAGTGTCTAAAACACTTGGAAACAACCCACAAACTTTCACTGCTGCTCATTTCAGACCTGATCTCGCAGAAGCCCCTTCATGCTAATTCCAGTCCAGTTACACCCAGGAGGTGTAACATACATGCCATTTTAGGACCAGGTCCTTATTTTTGAGCACATTAACAGTCCCCAGCAGGGCTGTGGTGCACAGACTTTGCAGGTCTGGTCTGCAGAGCATGAACAATTAGAAGAAAGAGGGATGGCGAGTCACACAGACATCCCTGGTTGTGCTGTTGTGAGTGGCTGGACAAGTTCTGCTCAGGAAGGATTTATTTCAACTCATTTTGGTCTGTGGCTGTGAGAGGCTTGCAAAACCTTTCACCTTCTTTCCCTGGAGTCATGTATATTTTATGAGAAATTTAAGAATTACCTCTTATTAAAATGGGGATAGTGTAATTACCAATAAAAAGCAGATGTTATGGCATGACTAATGCTTGAAAATGTGTACGTAGCAAGTACAACATACGAGCACATCCAGACTTTTCACTGAGATAATAAAAATTGTCTTTGTTGAAACAAACCGGCCAAGTCACAGAGGTCTGAAGTCACAGGGAAATCATTGCAGAAAACACTGAAAGGCTCCACAAAAGGGCAGCTTTGCTCCCACTGATCTCAGCAGCAAAATGCAACAGCAGGAGGTTGAGACAGAGAGCTCCCATGGCTGCTCACCCTGCCCGTGTCAGGAGGTGTTTGGAAAGGTGTCCTGTTAAAGCACCAAAACTCACTGAGCTGAGAACATCCTTCCCCTCCATGCTGTAATGAGCTGTAATTAGTGAGCTCCCTGACACCTCCAGCACCTCTCAAGGGTCCACAACCCACCTGCAACAGTCAAGACCATTCCCTTGGATCACTCCCAAGTATTTTGGCAAGGCGTATCAGGAGCAATCCGTGTAGGCTGACTTTTGAAACAGGAATGTGCAAATAGCATGTAAATGGAGTTGTTCAACAAATCTGTTCAGGCAGTCCCAGGGTTCAGACATTTCTGCTGAGCTCAAAACTTCCTCTCCCTTCCTTGCCTGAAAATTGCATTTATTGCTCTCTACAGATACCTGAAGGGAGGTTGTGCCAAGGTGAGGGTTGCCTCTTCTCCCATGGAACTAGAGAAAAGACAAGGGGAAATGGCCTCAAGTTGCACCAGGGGAGGTTCACACTGGATATTGTGAAAAATTTGCTCACTGAAACAGTGCTTAAACATTGGAGGAGGCTGCCCAGGGAAATGGAGGAGTCATCATCCCTAAAAGTGTTAAAAAATGAGTAAACATGGCACTCACAATATGGTTTTGTGGTTATTCTGTCAAAGGTTCGACTTTATGATCTGGAAGGTCTTTTCCAATCTTAATGATTCAATAATTCTATTGTTTTTGCCATAAAAGAATATTTAAAAAATGCACTCATTTTGCAAAAGAGCCTTTGCAGCTCAGGACATGTGTGGATGTCAGCCTGTGGGTATAAATTTGGGGGCACAGGAAGATCTGTGCCTTGGCCAGAGGAGGCTGCAAGGGCAGTGGGAGCTCAGCCCCCAGGGGTGCAGGAGGGTCTGGAGCACCACAGCAGCCATGGGCTGCTGCTCACCCCGACCACTCATCTCCAAATCCCAAGTCTGACTCTTTGAGCTGTTCTCTGTCCCAAAGCCCATGCCCTGCCCAAAGCCCAGTGATTCAGGGTGCACTGGAGGCACCAGAGACCTCCCCACTTTTTCCCTAAGTCTCTCCCATATTCAGTCATTATTTCCTCTGCACACAAATTCCATATTTCAATTTCAAGGGAAGAAAGCACATCCTAATCCTCAGACTGTTCTGGGCCCTGCCAGAGTGTTAAGTGACTGGAGGAAGCTCCAGCAGTGTGCTGGGCTGTGCTGCAGGCTGGAGGGGTTTGTTCCTGTTGGTTTGTACCAGCACTAGCTCTGTCAATCTGTGAAATGAAGCTAAGACGTGCATAAGCAGCCTTGACAGCAATTAGTTCTGGCAGAACCTTTGAGGTAATGAATTTCAGTGATGGTGGGGTTTTGGGTGCCTGAACACTTCATCAGCTGCTGGTATATCAGACTGTAGCAGCTGAGAAATCACATTATAATAAACCACTTTTTACTGCAGGCACCAACCAGGATAATATATGGGATGAATAATAATAGTCCATTCAGAATCATTCCTGTGCTTTAGAGCTTTGGATTTTCAGTAAATAGATCAAATACTAGGCAGAAATGAACCCTATTCAGAATTTCTCCATTACCCAGCTATTTATGAGCATTTTTAATGTATTGTCAGAGAAGTTGCTCCACTCTATTACACTTGCCAGCTAAGCTCTGAAATACATACATGTTGATGCAGTAAGAAAAATCATCTCTAATGCAGCAAAATGTATTTTAAGTTTAAATGGAAGAAAAGACATGATAACTATTTCAGTGTGAAATATCATCAAGACTGTCTCTTTCTGTTTATTTACAGCAAAAATTCTTCTTTTAAAGTATGGAAATACATGACTTAGAAATACCTTAAAAGGCACAATTGAAGCACTCTCATGCTTTCTTCTATGTTTATAAACCAGAAATGCATTATTACAAGGGCAGATCTGGGAGAGCAGCTTTGTGCACAGGCCAACAGTGATATGGCAAGGGGGAAAGGTTTTTAACTAAAAAATGAGAGATTTAGGTTAGAAGTTAGGAAGAAATTCTTTACTCAGAGGGTGGTGAGGCCCTGGCACAGGCTGCCCAGAGAAGCTGTGGCTGCCCCATCCCTGGGAGTGTCCAAGGCCAGGCTGGACAGGGCTTGGAGTGACCTGGGGTAGTGGAAGGTGCCCCTGCCCATGGCAGGGGTTGGAACAAGATGAGATTTAAGGTTCCTTCCAACCAAAACCACTCTGTGATTCTGTGATTTTGTTGCAATAGAATGGATTGTTACTTATCACTGTCTTTGTAATAATTAGCATGACATTTTTTTTAAAAAATCATTAATCTGAAGCTATTTCTATTAAAATCTGTCCTTTAGAATGTGTCACTTTGGCTGCTGGTCACATGGTTGGAAGTCCATCAAACATTCTGTCCTACACCAGAGAAGGAGGTGAAGGAAGGTGATGTCTGGTTTACCAGGGCTTGTCTCAGGAGTTCATTACCTCACTGGCAGAGATAAAAACAACTGATGCTTCTCTAGAAAGTAGCCAGGCCGTCTGCAAGCATCCCAGCAAAGCCAGGATGCCCACAAGACTTACTGGGGAGGAGGAAAGGGACCCCTCTGGCAGCAGGGAGCTGGGTGGGTGGGTGTTCTCCCTCTGTGATGCTCCCCTGGAACCCCATCACCATGGCAGCCAGGGATGCAGGATGAAGATTCTCTCCCTGCTGGCTTTCCCCTTCCTGCACTCTCCTTGAGCACGTGGTGACCATAAAAACATCCTTTGTCTCACCCTGGTGAGCAGGGGCTTGGCAGTTTCGTTACCCAAGGGTAGGTTCAGGCTCTTTTCAATAAGATAGTCTTAAGTTATCCTCAAAGTGCAATAAACCTTGGAGACAGGGCTTTAGGGATGAAAAAAGCAGGAGAAAGTCAGTGTGGGTGGGAAATAACAGCACCAGAGTAGCAAATAGCCAAAAAGCAGACAAATTTTCTAGCACACAAATATTTGTGTGTGTTTACCTGTAACAGTGATATGACCTTTTTTTCCCCAGTAAAATGGTGCCTTATATAGCAATGATATGTTAAATTAGCTTTTCAAATAAAGACAGAGATAGAAGAAGGATTGATTTGAAACTTCAAGTTCAAAATCTTTTGAAGACCTGAATTGCATATGCTCATTTTGGTTGTACAGAAAATTTAAAAAAAAAAAAAAAATCTGGGGAAAGGAGGATTCTACAATATTTTTTTCAGGCTCTACCCAAATTTCAGTGTTCTTCCATTTCCAGAATGCTCGTAATCACTGCTGATCTACAAAGATTTTCAGGAGACCATAAATCACCCTAAATAGCCCAAGGCTGTGGGAGTTCTTTTCTTTGGCTTGGAATCTCCAAGGCAGCTCATGAAATCTGATGTAAGTTTAACCTCAAACGAGGTAAAAGCACTCTCTCTGCTGTGGTTGCATACAGTGCTGAACAGTAGCCTGTGAAAAATCAGGTAGTGAGGCTGGGGGTTGTTTTTGGAGCTTTGTTATTGCTGTTCTTAATCAACAAGGAGAAAACACCAAATCACATATTTTTCCTGTGTGACTGCTTGAGAGTATAGAAACTAACTTGGTATTTAGATTTAATTGAAAACCCTACATGAGAAAGCATTTCAAGACTCAAGAAGAAAGAGCTGGAAGACAATGTGAAATCCTCACAATCCTTGGTCTTTAAGTGGCCTGGTTCCCTCTCAGCAGTGGCCGAGGTGCCACGGCCTGGGTGCACAGCAGGACAGATCAACACTGGGGACTGACCTTGCCTGTGACCCTTGCCCACTGGCATAACTTCATTTCAGGATGTGGAGACAGAACACCACCACAGCCCTGTCATCCTGCCCAGGAGGCTTGGAAAGCATCCTGCTGACCAGAGACAGTCCTGAAGACTTCAATCCTAACCTCCTGCTTTGCATTGAGCAGCCTGGCCCAGATTCCCAGGTGCTGGACCTTGAGTACCTGCCCTACTACAGAACATCCCACATCTGTGTCTGCCCAGCACCTCACATCTGCACAGAAAGAGAGAAAAGCTTCAATGAAGGCAATGCTAACACTAAGCAGGATAAGAAAGTGAGTTATTCAGCCACTCCACAAGATATCTTCCACGCTGTGGGACATCTGAAGGGCTCCTTGGCCAACCACTCACACAAATTACTTGTATGGTTAAATTGGGTTAAATACCTGTAAATTAGGTTCAGGTGAACTCACCCTGGATGTTTCTAAAAGGGGTGGGAAGGGAATAAGAGAAGTAGGCCAACATCACATCAAGATGTTACTCAAAATTAGCCCCTCAGGAACAAAATGATGACTTGTGCTCTGAAAACACAAAGCAGGAGCAGAGTTATCTGCAAGGACGAGACACAGCAGCCCTTGCAAGGTCCCTCTCCCTTGACAGAGCCTGTGGGCCCAGACTGCTGCTGTGTGGGACATTGTTGGCTCTGGGTGGGACCTGTCCCACTGCTGTGCTCCCAAAAGCAGCGTTGTTCCCAACATCCCATCATCTGACACCTCAGCTCTTGGTCCTGTACATGTTTTTCAGAGCATCCTGCCAAGTTTGGAGCTGAGCAACAGGACAATTTCTTCTACAAGCAAGGAAGAGCTGCCAGCCCAGGAGCTCCTGGGGGCCAGCAGCTCTGCACTCTGCCTGCCCATGCCCTCCTTCTCCAGCGGGCTCCCAGCCCTGAGCCAGCCCCCTCCCTGCAGTGGGTACTTCCCCTACTACAGGACAGAGGCAGGGATTTGCACTGGCCCGCTTGAAAGAACAGAGTCCTTCACCAGGATAGAAGTTCTGGAGACCAAAGAGGGAGGACAAAGGGGAGGATCAAGTGGTTGGAACCTCCGTGGCAGCTGCTCGGTGTCCTGAGAAGAAAGAAGGGGGTTTGTGGATGCAGATGTGAAGGAGAAACTCTTAAAACCTATGACAATATGAAAATTGGCATGTATTTGAATAAAATGAAAATATTTCTTCTCTCAAAAAAAAAAAAAAAAGAAACCCAACAAGTGATATCCCAGACTGTGTCATGGAAGCAGAAAGAAGCAGAGCAGGAGCTTGGGAAATTCAATAAAATTTCTCTAGATGTGAGGAAGAGAACTGTGTGTCTCTGTAGCTAATCCCAAAGGCAAGATGCTCACTCAAGGGATGTGCAGCTATGGGAAATGGCCAATGGGAAAAAATTAAGAATTATTTAAATCTAAGTGCTTGGAGGAATTAAAAAGAGACATAATTTCCAGTTGGGATTGGGAAATACATTTCCTTTCCCCCTCACTACAATCCTTCCATTGTATTACTGGCATCTGTTAGACCTGTGCACAACAGCCATACACAGGAGAAAAAAACCCGTTTTTATTTAAATTCTTTGTCAATATGATTTTTTGAACACATTTCCATTATGTCTGTCTTCATTTCACTTGCACAGTCAGTAATGAAAATACTCTTGATTACTTTAATATGTGCAACTAGGAGCTTCTATAAACATCAGTTTTGATGCTGGAAAACTGGGAAACAGCATCCAAAAACATTTTGGCATTGGTGAATCTTGACTGATTTACACCAGATGAGAATCTAACCAAAAAAGGTCAGCTCAGTATTTTCTTTGCAGTTGTGAAATCTTGCAATATCCTCTCCTTACTGCCAACTGTGTCACCTCCTCGAGACACCACAGGAGCTGATGAAACACGGCTCTTTCCCACCCCTGCACTGTGCACCAATTTCTGCCCAAAATAGGTGAGTTCACTCCAACCAGTTAGTAAAGCTGAGAGTGTTTCTGTAATGATTGCACACTGGTATGACAGTGTATTGACAGGCTGTGTCTAAATGTACCAATGTTACCTATTTTAAGGATCGAATTAAAAAACCACATCATGTTTCACTATTCACATCTCTATAGGTAAACCAGTTTTCCTTGTGGTAAGTGTGACACTGAGACCAGGAGTGCCACAGCCATGCAAGGCACATGATGGTTTTAATAATAATTTCTGCTTACCCTGCACTTCAGTGGTTTTTGACCAGTTGGGAAGGGGTTTTGGTTAGATGTTGGAAACCAGCAGAGCTCCCAGACAGGAGCTTTGATTCCAGTCTTTCTTCCAGGCACTGCTCAGGATGAAGTGCTGTCTCACCCCCAGGTTTTTTTAAAATGTTAAAAAAATGGGATCATCCAAACTGGTGAAAATTCATCCCAGCGTCCTCACACAGCTGCCCCAGCTGGAATCAGGAATGCAGCAGGAGCACCAAGCATGCTTCTGCATCCCTGCATTCCCAGGGGCACCCAGTGCCATTTTCCTGCTGAAAAACAAGACAAATCAGATTCCAGATGAACTAAGACTGTATAAGACAGCTTCTGGTTCTAAGCACAAAGAAGGCTGATGTCTCAGGTACGCTGAAAGAAAGCCATACAAAATAGAGTGAGATTATCCAACTCAAGGGATCAGGCAGAGGAGGAAAGGAATTTTGTCTGAAAAGCAGGTGTGGATTGTTCTGCGAATATTAAATTCAGCATTTCCATAAATTTGGCATATTAAAGTACTTTGAATGATGTGGTATTAAATCCACAAATCTGCCTGATTTTTACAAGATAGAAATTAGCTGCTTTCTATTGGGTGTACTTGATAATTTATGGGAGCAGTGAACATCAGAAATCAAGGGTTTGGGAGATGAGAATAGTACAAGCTTTTTGCTCACGGATCAGAGAAGCCTAATTTTAATCAAAAGCTGGCAAGTATCATATCATATGTTGCCATCTTGAAATTGGAGCTGAGCAAAACTCATGATTTTAATGTATTTTCCATACAGTCTTGCTTAGAGGTAAAAAGGAAAGGATGGAGGGCAGTGCTGGAAGTGTCTGTGTTTCTCTCTAAGGTTTATGCTACTTTATTACTTTTCCACATAGTTAACATCCTGTACACAGGCAGCAAACCATTTTTCTCAAACTGCTCCAATGGATCAGATTCCTACCTTAGCTGGGACATCATGTGCCTTCACCCCAAGAGTGATCCTAGTCACACACTGTGGTTCATCCTTGTGTACTGATAATGTATTTCCTTTCATCTCTCTATTTGAAAAATTCATAATTACTGCCCTAAACCTTCAGTTCTTCAACACTAGCAATCCTCTGAAGTTTGAAAAACAATCTGCAATTACTTTGATGCATGCTGTGCAGTCTTCATTGATCCTGTTTAAGCTTTTAATCTCATGAATTCACAAAGTTAATTCATAAAACAAACCAAACAAACCACGGCAAAATATGCCCTTTAATAGCAAAAGTGGTGATGATTATAGATGTCTTTGGGGATTTCTGATAATGCAGGTTCTTCTTTCTCAACAGCTGATGTCAGATTTCATTTGGAAAGAGGGGACAAGACTCTAGCCACAGTATTTGTTAGTCTGTGTACCCCTTGGGAAAAACCTACTTCAAAGTCAATAAAAAGACTCACAGAGACATGTCAGGTCATGGAATTTGTCTCTGATGTCAGGTACAAGAGACTTGTTTTAGTAAAACACTGCAGGCCTTAAGATCTAGACCCAAAGATTCCTAAAATCAATGAGAGAACTCCATCAGCCTCAGCAAGGTGGAGCTTGGGCTTCCAGTTCCTCCATTTGGAACAGAACAGCACATTCCTTATATAAACCTGACTAAATGTTGTTTTAGGGAGAAAATTAGCTCCCCAATATTTAAATGTCTTGGTATGCACCCTGCCCCAAGGACTGGCGTTAGCAGGGCTCTCCTTTCTCTCCCAAATCTGGATTGTGTCAATGTATATGACTTAATAACTTTATTTTGAACTCTGCTAGAAAGGAAGCTCTTGGCAAGCAGCATTTATCACAGAAGAGCAGAACTCAGCATGAAACAAAGAAGCTTAAGCAGGTCCCTGCCCAGCAACGTGATGGGAAGGAATGGAAGTGAGTCATTAATAGGAAACAACTTGGCTTCCTTTCAGAACTGTATTTATGGTGAGTGACTGGAGAATACCTTGAATATACACCTCCATGCAAATACCAGAACGTGCACATCACTGGGCAAGCCCAGGGCTGGGGAACAGCACGGCTCTCCTGCTGGGACAGCCTAATCCAGGATTCGGTGTTTTGCCAATGCAATTGAGGAGCCACATCAGAGATGAGGAACTGTGATCTGCAGAGCAGGGGAAGGATGAAGGCAGTGCCTGAGGGCTGTGCTGAATGCTGATCAGCAGCAGGAACACGTGGAAACACGAAGGAATGAAGAAGCAAGGGTTGCAAGGTCCAGTTATCCACAGGGAAGCTGATGCAACAGGAGGGGAAGCAGCTGTGCTTCTGTCACACCTGGGCCTGGAATGGATTCCATCAGTCTGTCCTGACACACAGACATGTTTCTGTACATACCTGGAGCTATATCCTAAATCTCACCAGAATGAACGTGTTTGGGCCCAAGTGAGGTACCTGCCCAAAATAAAACTGTTCCTTAAAATGTGAAAAGGTGGGGTGGGCTGGGCTGAAGGTACAGGCTGGTCCTGTCTGCAACCCTTTCTCAGTTAATGATGCATGTGGGAAGGGATGGTGAAAAAGCAAACAGCCTGCTGACCTACATAATCCCCCATAAATCTATCTGTCCCTACCCCTGTGCTACCAGCTCCCCTTAACTCCTCCCAGGCTCCTGGGGGCACTTCTGCCTTTCCCAGGAACACAAGCTGATGGGATTTGCAGGCATTGGGCAAGGCAGAAATGCCAGCACCTGATCCAAATTATGTAGTCCTTGACTTCTGCAGCAATCATTAGAGTTTCACATGCGGAAAAATGCATGTGCTATGTATTTTAGTTTGCAGTCTTTTGTCAAGGCTGGTGTCCTTGAGCTAATTTCTGCTACTGGTAAATATAAATGGAGAAATGCATCCCCAAGGATAGCTGAACATCAGGATCATCTGAGCTGTGGACTCCAAACTTGTGTTTGAAATATATCCACTGTGCAGGGGAATGTGCTCTACTTTTCTGAGCACCCACCTCTGTGCATGAGGAAGAACTTCTGTTCTGGGAGGGTGAGTGAGAACCAGGACAGAGAGGCTCTGGAGCCTCCTTCCCTGGAGATATCCAAAGCCACCTGGACACAATCCTGAGTAATGTGGTCTAGGGGACCTTGCTTGAGCAGGGAGGTTGGACTAGATGAGTTCCAGTGGTCCCTTCCAATGTGAACCATTCCCTGGCTCCTGTGCATCAGCAACTGAGTGGGGCACAGCCACCTGCCTGTCTGAGGGGAGACTGGGCCACCTTCTCATGTTTTTAGCTGAGAAAAAATAATACCAAAGCCTAGGGGTGGCACAGAGCTCCTTCTGTTGCAATTACACCAAAGAGTAAGCACACTCCATGGTAGCTTGTACTGAGCAAAATTATCAAAGGCAAACAGATAAACTGGAAATTCTTGCAGGAGCAAGACCTGAAGGAGACTGGCAACACAAGCAATGCAAAGGGAGTGTGATGGAGAGTGAGGGGTTAAGTTTGCCTGGCTGACCAGAGCTGTGAAAATAGACACCAACCTGCCTGGGAGGAGGCAGTGAGCTCTTTCCCACTCCAAAGCTCTGCAATGGCTGAGACATCAAACCCCAACACAATATAAACCTAACAATAGGGTCTGACAGCTGCACGGTGTTTGAACAACGCCTCAGATGGGGAAGCTTGTGAAATCCTCTGTATCCCACTGGAGCTTGGGAGCTGCAGCTTTTCCTGGCTTCTCTGGCTGTATTTTCCCTTAAACCAGAGACTGTGCCCCTGGTCTCACCACATCCTTTCAGGGACCCAGCTCACACCCACAGCCACCAAGCTTTGGATTTACTCCCTAAATCCATTTCCTGTGGCAGCAGAGTGCTGCTCCCTTCCTTTGAAGAGCTCGCTCCCTCATGGCATCCTCATGAATGGGTGCTCCGGGTAAACTTGGGGGGGTCTCACTCCAAGCAGCTGCCCCGTTAGCACCTGATGATGGCTAATAATAATGATTAATGAATCTTAATCTTCCTGCCACAATTCTCTTTCATTAATATTTATATTTGGCAGATGTACCCCCAAGGGATAACTTGAGCTGCTAAGTATTAGTCTGCTATGTACAGCTGGTATTTTCTGTAGAAACTTTGAGGACATTCTTTGAAAGAGCATATTATGTGCAATTTTATTTTCAATTGTTAATGCTGTCACGTGTCAGCATAGAGAAGAATGTTTATTTTAGGTCTCCTCATCTGATGAAGTAAAAAAACTCCCTTAGATACCCACATTTTCATGAAAAAAAGGATCTGATGTAAAGGAATGATTACACACTTAAACAACTGGCACTATCACAGAGGTCAAGCTCAGCTATGGATACATCACTAAGCCTCCTAATTACAACAGGGTGTAATTTAAGGCATCTTTAGCTGTCAGTGATTAAACGTGTGCCATTTTCCAGTTAGATGTATGTGTTCAGCTTCTAAAAAAAAGTCTTGTGAAGCCTTTTTGGAAGCATAAACATTCAATTAAATGATCTAGTTGAGTCCTCATAATTGGGCTGAAGTCTGTTTATAACTAATTCACGACACACCATAATTAGCCAAATGATTAATTGGTAATTACTCTATGAAAACAAATTAATCATTGTGTTTCCCAAAAGAAGATGCTCTCTCTACACCACTGCAAACCATTTGGCTCTGGTCTGTGACTGTCTTGATTTATTTCTAGTTATCCATCTATGTCCTGGCTATGAAATTTGGAGGAATCTCCCCCCGGCTCTCAGCAATGCACTGACAGCTGTAGCAACAGGCAGCATCAAAAACATTTTCCATTTTTTTAGCATTTTATTACCCTCCCCAGACATGCCTGAACCTGCTGGCTGGATAATGTTTTTCTTTGATGGTGCTCTCATTTGAAAGTAGGAAGGAGAATCTTGCAATTATGTTCATATAAAGACTCAGAAAATGAGCAGATGAGGATGTGAAATACAGCCAACCTTTGTGTCTGAAACACCCCTCAGCCCACAGGGCTTTCAGCCTTACAGTTTCCAAAATGAATTGTTCAACCATGTTGGCACAGGGAAAGCACCAACAGGTTGTATATAAAACAAAAAGCTGCTTGCACAGTTGTGAGTTTTCTCCAGGAGCTGATGGGAATGCTCTAGCCTCTGGGAAATGTGGCTCACCATGTCCAACACAGGGAGGGACAGCTGAGCTCACCCCTCACAGGGGTCTGGGGACAGCAATGGGCATGAAGGAGCTTCACAGTCAGAGCAGGCTCAAAATGGAGTCACAGAGCAATTTAGGTTGGAAAAGCCCTAGGAATCCTACTTCAATGCTTGACAACCCTTTTGGTGAAGAAATCTTCCTTAACAGACAACTTAAACCTCTCCTGTGCAACATGAGGCTGTTTCCTCTTGTCCTAGAAGATTACAAAAATGCAAAAATAAATCTTTAAGTAGCCAATACACACTTTTATCTTTTCCTGTTCTTGAAAGAGAAGGAAAATCTGCAGTGCTTTAAGAGGAAGGACACTGGCAGAAAGGGGAGGTGAGCTCTCAGGGAATGTGCTGGTCATCTGGAGAGAAAAGAGACCGCGCTTTAGCAGGGAGCACAAAAATTCTAAAAGAGACCAAAACTGAAGGTTGTTCAGAATTTCCTGCGGAAAGATTTCAAAGGACATGCTTAAAGAAGCAGGGCAGGCAGATGGGGTGTAAAACCACCCATGGGAGGTGGTTGGATTCGTGACTCGAGTGCAATGGAGACGTATCCTGCTGGTCCCACACCGAGCTGGCAGCCCCTGCAAAGCTCTGTGCTGACTTCTGATGTGCAGCCAAGACTAACCACAAATCCCCTGCTGTCTGATGGGCCATTTGCCAAAACGTCCCTGAGTAACCAAAATCAGATCTACCTGAAGCCCCTTGACAAGAAGTCAGATTCTCAGTCTCAGTTTGTTCCAGCTTTTGAAGAACTATGACGTGAAGCTGCTTTCTGTAGCAGCCAGAAACTGGGTATGGTGGTGGCTGGGTGCTGACTCCACGACAGCACTGCACCAAGAAATTTTTATTCAAAAGGAAGGTGACATTGCTAGGTGACACAGAAGACATCAGCTTCTTCATGCTCCAGGTATGATTCATAGCAGTTTTAGTATTTTAGCAGGGTAAGTAGCTTCAGTGACGTGCTAGAAATGAGGGCTGAGCTGTTTTTCAGCTCGGGTGCCCTAGGGACCCTGTGCCGATTGCCAGATTGCTTCCTGGATGAGAGCGTAGCTCAGCCATCAAACATTTTTTTACCCTTTGCATTCAGCTTTATGTACCCAAAGCTGTTCCTAATGGGGTGCAGATGTTTCTCAGACTGAGTTGTTACACAGAATGGGCAGGGGAAGGAACTACTGAAAACTTCAGCAGAAACGAAGAGAAATCATGGCACTCGTGAATCACCAGCAATGAAAGAGTTAGGGAGAAAAACCACAAACAACCTTTCTTGTTTTTTCACCAATCATTGCTGCTGTTTCATGAGGGAAAGATGGAAGAGAGATGAGGACAATTGGAACTCTGAGAGTTAATAAAACATAAAAACTCACAGAAGGAAAAGAAAAGGAGAAAACAGAGGCTGTGAGTCTGTGCTGGGGTGAGCTGCAGCGAGAGCAGCAGCTTGGGTAGCTCAATCCTGGCCCCAGCACTGCTAATTGCATTAATTGCACTAACTGTGTGACTTTGGGGATAGCAGAACACAGCCTTAGCACCACCTGCTGCAGCTATTTCCCTGTTTCCCTCTGGGCTCCCCGGGATCTGCTGATGAAGAGCAGGCCACCTGAGAAGGGACAGGGATGAAGTCACAGCACATCCAGGCGTGGTGCCTACAGCTTTGAGATTTGGTTCACACCAACTGAAGAAAACTCCATGCAGCAGCAAGCAGCTGTGGGGTAATGAAACAAGCTGGAAGTTTCTGCTTGCCTTCATGTACAGCAGGTCTGGACTGGTTTTATTTATGTGATTTTTCCACTGAGCAGCAGCAGCAGTGATGGATGGAACAGAATGATCTTGGGATAATTTGAGAACAAGTCTTCTGGTGCTTCTTCTAAGTCCCTCACCGAGAACATTTTTCTCCCTTCTGTCTTTTTTTTCCTGTCTTTCTGCAAGCAAAATGCTGTGGTTTGAGTGGTAGGGCTGACGGGCTGGATACCACATGCCCTGTTGAGGGGATGCTGAGGCTGGAAACAGGAGCTTTCTGCCTCCTCCCTGCACAGTCCCAGCCTGCCCTTGGGAGGACCCCCACTCTCCAGAGCCTATTCCCCACCACATGCTCACACAGCAGTAGTAACAAAAATTCAATCAGCTTTGAACTGACTCCTCTGACATTACTCCTCCTGATAGGGAAAGGCAGAAAGCTGGAAAAATTATGTTGAAACTATAATTTAAAAAAAAATTACAAATAAAAACAAACCCAGAAAACCTAAGCAGGTAAAAATATTCTATCTGTAAAAATGTCACAGCCAGAACTTGAAAGGTCACCATTACCTTTGGCCCATTCAGACCAGTCTGTTAGCTGCATCTGTTGGCTGGCACCAGTGTGTATCCTCTGAATGGAAAATAATTGCATAGGTGATGAGCCAAATGCTGAAAATCATGGTCCTCAAGGTGGTCTGGAGGAGAGGGGGAGCTGCAGCTGCCTTTGCTAGAGAGGCAGGATTAGAGGAAACCCAAGGGCAGCCAGGAGCAAAACCATGGCAGGAATTTTAAGGGAAGAAAATGGCTTTCTAAACCATTGGGTAGCTGATGATGAGAAAGGCAAATTTCATTTAATGCTGAAATGAAATGGATTTAAAAGCCATCATGAAAAAATTATCCTAGCTGCTGAGTCCTGTAAAAGCTCCTCAGGATTGTCCCACAGTTGGAGAGGGCTCGTGGTCCCCACCATCACCTGCCACCTGCACCCCTGTCCTCATCCCTGCCCCATCCTGGTGTCCCCTGCAAGCACCACAGTGAAACCCGTGTTGTGCTCCTCTGAAACAGAAAGTCAAAAGAAAGGGCTGAAAGCAGCACTTGGTAGTAGTAGCACAGCCTGGTTTTATCATTATTTAGGGTAAGAAGCTGCCTTTGAAAAGAGAAGATGAAGTTTTGAATGATGGCAAAGGAGTGAATTACTGACTCCTGACACGTGATGTTGCAGGAGAGCTCCAGCTTTCAGCCCCAAGGGTGGGACTGACAGCCTGGCTGTGCCTGGACCATTCCTCAGGAACAAATGGCACATTTTCAGGTTGGTGAAACAAATAACAGCTTGTGACAAATCCTGGGAAGAGACAAAGATCCTTAAGACTGTGATAAAAGACTATTTTTATACTTCACCAGCGCAGGGAGGCCAAGTTGTGGTTTCCTCATCATCAGATTAAAAAGAAATAGGGATATAGATCCTTCCCCCACGGCAAGGAAAACCCAGCTTGTGCAAAGCTCATCGATCCTTCCTGCTCTGCTCCAAGTGATTAGCCTGGCCTCACTGCACCCCCTTCTCTGGCTTTTCCCCCCTCAAACCTTGGGACACCCATGGTGTGCCGAGACCCAGCAGGAGCTACAAGATCCTGCTATGCTGCATATCCAAACAGTGTTTTATCCAAGGCACCAAACCAAGGCAGGGTGGGACGTGCTTTTCTCTGTCATATTCTGTCAAAGTCCTCAGATGCAGCTGTAGCACCCAGCTCTGTGCAGAGCCTGAAGTGACATCCCAGGAGGAAAACTGAACACCTCTCTGCATGCCAGGGCTCTGTCCTGCCGAGCAGAGCCCATCTCGGCACCGGTGTGTGAGCAGCTCCCTCTGCAGCCGCCCCGGCTGCCGGAGCAGGGAACACCAGCCTGGTGTTTGAATCCAGCGTTTGAATCCATCTTCCTCTGCAAATGCAGACTGTGAGCTCTCGTTAAATTCGGATAAACTTGCAATTGTGATACCAGCTTAATGTAAAGCCCGTCAGATTAATGTAAAGCCGTCACTTTAGCAAAGTCAGCTACAGTAATGGGTGCTTTAAAGATCTGGGCAAACTCTGTTTCATTTCTTGTCATTGTGCCTGCTTGGAAACAAAATAATAAAATTATGCCAGTTAACCACAAGCAAATAAAATGTTATTTTGCAGCACATGGGGAATATGTTTTCCAAAACAAAGAATAAAATTTGTCCATGTGCTGTAATTTAGTAGTCAAGCAATTTTATATGATTTTATAGAGCTGGAAATACCTTCAGCCGCTAAAAAGAGACCCAGCTAAATCAATAATTTCTCTTCCCCTGTGCCTCAGGAAGGCTGTGAGTGTTTCTTACAGAGGCAGATGTACAGAGGAAGGGGTAAAGCAGAGATCTGGAGCGAGGGCAGCCGGGGAAACTGCTCCAAAAACACCGTCAGGAGGCATTTCTAGGACGGGTAATTTATCCTATTTCCTTTTGGTGGCACTGTCGGCCCGAATATTATCACACATCAGGCCCAGGTCCTTGGGGGTCTGGCGTTCTCAAGGTACCAAAATCTGGCTCTTGGTGCTGCGGGAAGCACATTGCAGCAATTTGTTTCTGTTGCTTTCATAGGTTTTGGAGAAAAAGTGTTGATACATGCAACAAGGTAAGTTACTCAGTATTGCATCTGTGACAAACACCTGAAGTTTTTGTGCATAAGTTCCTTTTGGTAGTGCTGTAGACACTGATGGTGTCTCTGGAATGACAGCAGGGATGAACAGGAACGAGCCACTGGCAAAATAATACATTTTGAAGAATAAACATTTCCTTGAGCTTTGGACAGACACCACAAGAACACGACTCAGACCAGATCTGGGCTCTGATCCACAGACTTCCAGAGTGAAAAGCTCTAGGATTTGCACACAAGGACCCAGCTCCTGCTGTGAAGCCCAGCGTGGGGACATGGGTGCTGAGACACCCCCGTGCCCCATGGCAACACCAAAACCAGTGGGAGGTGCTGTCATGCAGGGAAGTGACCCTTCACAGCACCCAGACTGTGACACCCTGCTGCCTGGATGGCAACGGGACCATTGGCATTAGCAACTGCTTTTGCCAGAATTTCACTGGCTGGGTTTTTTCCTTTGCAATGTTTGCCACAGCTCCCTCTGCTAAAGCCCAGCAGGAGGCCTGGCTCTTTGCTCCAGTGTATTTGCTTTCCTTGTTTGTCCAGGAGATGGGCAGCTCTTCCCCACACAAGCCCTCAGTGAGCTGCAGGGCAAGTCACACACATGTCCCAGGGAAAGGAGCCACGAGCAGGCATTCCTCATCTTCAGCAGCTCCTGGAGCCAAAATCCACAGCTGAAGGTGCAGCACTCTTCCCTGCTTTACTGAACATCAAGGAGTATCTAGAGGGACCTTCCTGGAGTCCTGTTTATAATGTCAGATAATTGCCATGGAGAGATTTGCAAAGAGTGAACAGGATTTCTCCAGTAGATCCAAGGCTCTGCTCCCCATTTTCCCATCTTCAGTCTGCTGATTTTTCCTACCCAAGCCCTTCTCAGCTTGATGCTGTCTTGATTTCTCCTTTCACTACAGTGATGCTGCAAGACCTTCCGGAAAGGATGAACACAAATTCTTCCTATCGACTCCACAGTGAATTAATGGGGCTTAAATAGGACTTTGTGAGCAGGGAATCAGCGAGACTGAACACAAACAAAGGATGCTTCTCCATTAACACAAATGAGAAACTGTCTCACTGTGCCCATTCAATCAAAGCATTGCCCACAAAGCAGTGGTGTTTGCTTCTCTCATGTAAATTTTCCTGCAGCTTTCAAGCACCATGACTGGTATTTGCAACTTTGAAATCTCTGGTTAACTGTGTTGTGTGCAATTCCTTTCCCTGGTGTTATTGATTGCAGAGATGTTTCCAAGCAAACAGGGTGTTCATCCTGTAAAGTTAGCCTGCTCCCTTCCACCCATGACGAGTTTCTACCCCAGCCCAGCTGGGCCTGGCAACCTACACAAAATCCCTTTCCTGCAACAGAATATTAAACAAGGTGGAAGAATGTTTGGAGGGGTAAACACAGAGGAAATTTTTTCATGAAAGACAATCATAAACACACACACACAGCCCTTATACCATTTAAATTTAATTTTAGAACTGAATATTTTAATTACTCACAATGACTGAGATTTTCAAGGTGATTTACAAAAGCCACGGTGCAGTTTGCCATTTATGTTTCTAGAGAGTTAGACATCCAGCTTCCACAAGCTGAAAAGAAGGATTTATTCTAATTTATAATTGCCAGTGGGGTTTGTGTGAGATACTGTGCACTCACCTGCTGGTATTGCAGATGGGGTATTTAGCCAATGCATGTCAGCAGAAGGGGTTTGGAGCTCAAACTGAACACATCTCACCTGAAGAGGCTCTCCCTGGTGTCTGGCTTTACACAAGACTGGAACACAAGAGTGGGGGGTTATTTTACCTAAATGTGGATGTCTGCAGTGGGACTGTGTACACCTGATCTCAGGTTCTCACTGGATGACAAGCCACAGCTCACTTCGGATGCCCAAGGGGGCTGCCCAGGCAGAGAACTGAGAAGGAAAATGTCAAGCTCAAAGGAATAAATCCTGTCTCAAGTGTTGAAAAGATTCCTCCTGGCCAACACCTTCTCCCTTTTCCCAACACCTTCTCATTCTTTACTGTGAGGTTGCAACAGATTGCCCAGAGAATGTTGGATGCCCCATCCTTGGGAGTGTTCAAGGCCAGTTTGGATGGAGCCCTGAGCACACTGATCTAGTGGAAGGTGTCCTGCCCATGACAAGAGGGTGGAATGAGAGAATCCCTAAGGTCCCTTCCAACCCAAACCATTCTGTGACATGACCATGAAGCATGGTGGGGCTGAGCTGGGTGCCATGAGCTGATGATGGAACCGTCAAAACTCAGCAGCTTGGTCATGGCTTTGGGCAAATGCTCCACTCAGACTCATCAGCAGTACAACCACATATCACCTGCACAGCTACCTCTGCCAGGGAAACCTCCTGCTCTTTCCAGGTCTTACCAATAGCTGCTGTGTGGAAAATGAACCAGGCAATGGGAGCAATGAGTCCTCATGCCAAGACAGAGAAGAACACCTTTGCTGCCATACTGCAGCTGGCTTTTACAGCATTGCTCTGCTCTCAGCTTCAAGCATGTCCTGCTGAGCTGGCTCATCTCAGCCAAAACCTCCTGAGCTTGTGGGACAGTCAGCCTTGCCTGGGTGGGAGCGTGGCTGCAGCTCACCCAGCTCCAGACACTGCTGCTTCTCCTGCTCTCCAGGAATTGTGGCAGAGGAAGAGCTCGGTGCAGTGGACAGGGCTGCTCATCTCTCTCCAGGAAAGGTCTTGGATGGAGTTTGAGAGCTGCTCATGGAATGTCTGCCCTGACTGCTGGCTGGTGCTCAGCCAGGCTGGGATCTGGGGGGATGTGTTAGATATGTTAGATATGTCAGATATGTCAGATATGTTAGATGCCTGCTGCTGGAGGCTGAGGGCAGTCGGTCCCAGCTCTGTGCAGCACCATGGAACTGCATCAGCTGGGTCTTGCCTGTAGGTCTGGAGAGAGATCTTCTCATGGGATAGCAGCTACTTCAGGCATTTGTCAGAAGAGTTCCCTAAATAAATAAAAGTAAATAGATAGAGAGATTATATTGTATTATATGATGGTATGATATGATATGATATGATATGATATGATTATATGATATGGATGATATAGATACAGATAATGAAAAGACCAGAGGATTCCCTTCACTGCCTAGCTCTTCCTGGAGTGCTTCTCCTCTAGCAAACCCTCCCCAGGTCCTGGACAAGGAAGGGAAGAGAAGAGCTTTTCAGCTGCTCACAGTGGGGCCCTCCATGTCTGTTTCTGGTGTGTTTGTTTCTGGTCTCTAATTCATCTGCCATGCACATTCCTGCAGAGCAAGCACTCATGTTTTGCTGCCTACAGAAACAGGCTTGTTTGGTAGCTCCTGGAGGGAAAAACTATTTCTGCTATGTGCCCCCTGACATGTCTTCCCACAGCCTGGGTCTGTCTGGTTGCTCTAGCCATGAAGTTGTCCTCCTACCGTCACTTACACATTGCTTCAGACTATTTGTACATTGCTTTTTTAATTTACTGGGCTCTGCTTGTGTGACTCAGCCCCTCAAAGAGACACCGAGCATTGGAATGTGGTACCAGTGACTCTGGTTGCAGAAGTGAGGTTTAATTTCACTTGTACCTTGTCCAGCAGGGCTGAGCTTAAGCCATTATTTGTTACTAACAGGTTAATATTTTAAAAGAATTTAAAAGGAATATGTAAAGAGAATTTGAAAGCGAACTTACAGTGAAATGCATCCTAGCCCAGAAATTATTTACAGATGGATATGGAATTAATAACTCCTTTCTATCTCTAACATACTCTGTCTCTGCTGAGTTTGATTCTTTAATTCCCAGAGCAGTTAAGCGTGAATCTACCATAAGTTCCTGAGTCTGTCCCAGTTCCTTCACTGCAATGCTCTCCAAGAATAAATACACTCCAGGTAAGACAGTGGGAAATTCCTTCCTTTTTATTGGAAGCATTATAAACCTGCTGTGGAAACTATGTAAACTGGTCAAAAGAGAGTGGTGCTCTGTGAAAAGAAAGAAAAAAAAAGGTTTGTAGTTGAGAAGGGGACAGAATCCAGAGTGTTCAGGATGACACAATCTCCCTGCTTCCCTCTTGGCAGGGGGAAGAGAATTCCTCATCCCTAATCGAAACCACACTTATCTCCCTCTGACCAGCACTTGTGAGTGGCTACAAGCCAGGCTGGGACTCAGAGCAGCAGAAAGGATGGGTCCCTTCCCAGCTCTCCATATGTCACTGCTGCCTGTCACCAGTAAAAGGAGATGCCTTGCCAGCTGGGAGATGGAGGTGTGTGCACAGCTCTCCACAAACAGAACTGTATTTGACAGCAGCAGGCGGAGATAAGAGCCCCAAGCTTTTGGATGTGGCAGCGTGCTGGAAAGTACTCCTGAGAGCAAAGATGCCCTTGCCAGTACCACTGCCCAAAAGCAGCTTTGCTTGGGGTCCCAGCTCAGTCCAGTTTGGTAAAAATCACAGAATCATAGAATCCTAGAACAGTTTGGGTTGGATGGGACATTAAAACATTAAAAGTTCCAGGGACACCTTCCACAAGGCCAGGCTGCTCAAAGCAGCAGAAGGAGCTGCAGCACAGGCTCAGCTGTGCATAAGCAGAGAGGTGCCTCAGCCTGGCTGGGAGTGACTCACCTGCTCCCAGTCCACAGCTGGCACTGAGGATAACCTCTCTGAGTGGCAGCCACTGTGCTTCAGGGACAAACACCCCCTGCCAAAGCACAGAGGAGCAGGGCACTGCGGGGCTGAGCAAACACTGACTGTCCTGGCTTGCACGCAGGTCCCTGCCTACCCTGGGATCACCCCCAGCTTTGTGGGCACTGCTGTCAGCAGGAGCCTCGAGCATCCTGCACCCCTGGGGGTGTCCACAGGGACAGCTGCAAGGGCATCTCCCTTCAGCCTGCCCCTGCCTCCCTCCTCTAGGCCAGGAGCTCTTTAAACTCTCCATAACACGTGGTTTCAGCTCCAGGTTCAGTGTTGCACAAAGACCATGTCCAGTGTTCTGCCTGAGTTAGCAGATGTTCTGAATTTGTCATGGAAATGTGCTACTCCCAGTTAAAGGGAATTCATATGATTAATGATTAATGTGCTATCTGAATAATTACCTCATTCAGTCAGCTTTTCTTCTGGTCATGCAAGAAAACGTGCATGAAAAATGAGGACAAAACCCTTTTTCTGTGTTAGTGTATGTGTGGAATAATATTTCTTCTAAAAAGAAGAAAGCAAGTGTAAGAAAACAAATAACTGACAAGTTTCCACAGTGCTTGTGCACACATGTTCTCTCCAACATTTATCCAGGACCACAGTCTCCCTCAAAATTCATTAGAGACCTGGTGCTTCAGGAAAACCTTCCTCAGGAAGAATGAGCATTGTTATATGCATTGAAAAATCTAAAGTTTCAGGTGTAGATTATCTGAGCTGATAACCATGCAGACAATATTAAATTTCTATAAGCAATTTCTAGACAAAAGCCCCCTTCAGCCAACTCGGTGGTAAGGTTTCCTGTGTGTATGTGCAAGCACATAAGGGAACATTGTTTTAAGGACTTTTTGTGGAATATATAATTTAGCAATGGAAATACCAATCTTTTAAGGAAAAAAATTAAATATTTATATTTTCAGCCAGTACTTTGGCATTCAGAATTTCTTGCTCATGAGCTACCAACACTTTCTATAGTTATCAGAACATGTAGACAAAATACATTTCAAGAAAATCCAACCTTGCATTTAAGGAAGGAAATGTTGCAAACCTGATGCCAATCTTGTCAGAAAGCCTCCAAAACTGACCCAAGGAGCTGCCTCCTACAGAAATCTAGCTGAGACAGAATAAAATTTGCTTTGGGCTGTAGTATAAACCTCAGCCAGATGTATGTGTACAGTGGCCAAGAGCCAAGACATCTTTTTGGGAGCAGTCATGCTCCTGAAGTCCAAGAGGACATTTCTGATGGAGTTGGTGAGCACAAGGAGAGCGGGTTGAGGATGGTGAGGAGGTCCTGTGCTGAGCTGTTCAGGTGTAAAACATTAGATTTACTATTTGAAAGTGCCACAGAGGAGGCACAACAGCCAGGCTAGGCTCAAGATCAGGTATTTGTGATTCAAGAGAGGGAGCCCAGCCTTCAGCCCCGATCAGAAAGGCATGTCAGGAATCCCCAGAAAAGGGGTTGAGATCAAAACGGAAAATATCTTTATTCTGCTGAGTGGTTCTTTCCTATCACTTGTGGCTCTGGCTGCACAGTTGAAAGACTTTAAACAGAAATGATTGAGCAGGGTGAAAAGGAATGTCCTGCATGAAAGCAGAATAAACCAGATCTGGAATCTTGACTCTGGGAAAGACAGGACAGAGGGAGAAGCATGTAACCAATATATAAGAAAATTGTGAATACTGTGTAGAAGGGATCATTCAGAGGGGCAATTGTTCACTACTTCCCAAAATACAGAAATTGGGGTTATCTCTTGGAAAGATTATAAAGAAATTGGAGTTATCTCCTGGAAAGAGCATACAAAAATTGGGGGTATCTCCTCAAACGACAACACAGTCATTTCAGTGAAGGGAACGGGGATATTTTTCGACTGACTAAGGGTGCAATACTCTTTATCTCTGTACCTCCATCTTCAATTCGCGAGTGCACATACCTTCCCCACACCGCTACCTGTTCCCCCGCTCACACCGAGCCCCGTTCCCCTTTGCCTGCCCGAGGAGCGGCGCTGCTCCTGCCGCTGCCCGGTGCCCCGCCCGGGCCGATGCTGCCTGCCCCATCCCGCCGGCCGAGCCGCGGTCCCGCCCGCCCGCACCGCGACCCTCCCCGCCCCGGCCGGGCGGTGTCCGCGGCCCCCGCGGCGCTTTAAGCCGCGGTGCGTGATGTCACAGCGCTTGGAAGCCGCGGAACGGCGCGGAACGCGGAGCGCGCGGAGCCGCACGGCCGGGGAGCGCTGCCCGCCGGGATCCCTGCCCGACTGGAGCCCCTGTCCACCGGGATCCCTGCTCTAGGGGAGCCCCTGCCCGCCGGGAGCGCAGCATGGACAGCCTCCATCTGCAGGACTTCGTGGCGGGCTTGGTGGGCGGTGAGTGATGCCGAGAGAGCGGCTGGGGAGGCGGCGAAGGGCGCACGGTGGAGGTACCCGGGGATGAAACCCCTCCCGGGATGAAACCCCTCCGGGGATAAAACCCCTCCGGGGATAAAACCCCTCCCGGGATGAAACCCCTCCGGGGATAAAACCCCTCCGGAGATAAACCCCTCCGGAGATAAACACCCCCGGGGATAAAGCCCCTCCCGGGATTGAACCCCTCCGGCGATAGAACCCCCCGGGGCACCCACGGTCTGTGCCTCCGCCCGGCGTCTCCCACGGTTCGCTTTGCTTTGGGACACACAAGTGCGGTTTAATCCCACTTCCCCGGGCGCGATAGTTCAAATTCAAGTTTAGCACTTGTGATGCTGCTGTGCGGGGCCGGTTTCCAGAAGCCCCCGCATGCCCCCAGCTCCCGCCGGCTCTGCCGTCCTTGCTGGAAAGGGGCTGGCAGCTGTCAGCCCGGGATCCCCGTGTCCCCATTCCGGGTCCTCACCCCGCCGTCCCACCGCCCCACACGGCAGGGATTGAGCCTGTCTGCCGGGAATTCCGATGGTAAACTCCGGGAAACAGGTAACAGAAAGAAAAGGAAGGAAACTGCATGTAGAGGCGTCAGTAACGGGACAAGGTTACTGAACTGAGAGATGCCCGCTGGTTTGCCAGCTGAGAGGGCAGCCAGCTCTGCTGCCCCGGGGCTGCAGCAGGACAGAGTCACCAGGTACCACAGAGCAAACCTCTGCTCAGGTGACCCCTCAGACCCGACACAGGAGCAGGGTGTGAAGTGGCTCGCAGGTGTCCTGCCAGATGAGGTTAATAAGTTAGCAGACTAAAAAACCCAAAAACCTCTGCCAAAGGTTTGCGTGAGCAGCTGATTGTTGGATCTCTGTAGGCTGTGGTTGCTCTCTGCCACGCTGCCCTGTGCTGTTGCTGCACACCCCAGGCAATGGACAGGATGTCCTGGGAGGTGAACAGCCACCCGTGCTCTGCAGCAGTGACAGCTGAGAGTTTTCATGCATAGCACTAGACCACGGGTGGTCCCAGGTCTGGGAGGAGACATTTTTTAACACATTTTTAGAAAGTCATAATGTGTTGACCAAGGACATGATGCTCTTTTCAGTACTAATCCACTATGAGTGAGAAATTACATGTAGTCCCAAAAGCACTTGTGGGCACTGGTTTGCACAGAGATTTACTGGTGAGGAAGCAGCACAATTTACCCACTCTCCACAAACCCTAAAACCTGCCAGTGTTGTTTGCAACACAGACACAAAACTATATCCTGGCCATGGCACACAGGTGTTCCATTCTCCTGGAGAAGAGGGAAACCAAACTGTGCTCTGTGCTGCCACAAGAGCTCTTGGCAGTGAGTGGTGTGAGTAGGTGGGTGAAAGGTAAGAGAATATGGGAGAATTGCTCCCCAGAGAACCATGGGGAGGAAGGCAGGATGGCACTGGACAGAGCAGGATCCCCTGTGTCTGAATCCTCTCTGACAGGTACCTCTATAAACTGCTCTAAAACAGCAAAGGATGAGGAATTTGCAGGTCCTGTTAGGAGTCAGCTAATGGAACCAGCTAGTCAGGACACCACTCTGAGCCAGGAGAAAGCACTGCCTTGTGTTGAACAGGAATCTCACCATTCTGAGGCTAAACATTTGTGTGAGCTTACAGGAGTGCAAAAGGGGTTGGTCCTGGACAAGATATACAAACATGAGTTCTCCTTCTCTGGTGCCTTTGGAATGTAAAGCTGAAGGAGTCCAGGAGAGTGTACACAGAAAAGTGTTGAAGCTCAGCTTTTAGCTGTTGTCAGGGAAGGGGCATCCTGCTGGTCACTGCTCTGCCTGGGCCCTTTACAGCTGTTCCTATGGAAATCTCTTCTCTAAACCCATTGCATCCTCTCCTGCCACAAAAGCTTCAGTGTTGTGCATAATGCTTTGCTTTCATCCCCAGGAGTTGCCAGTGTGTTTGCGGGCCATCCCCTGGACACGGTCAAGGTAAAACACTGAACTGTGTTCACCTGTCACCACCCAAACCCCCACCAGTTCAGACCTTCTCTCCAGCTGATGCCTCAAAGGACCTTACTTTTCCCAAAGGGGAGTTTGGAATGTTTTCACAGACTTTCTTCCTCTCCAATGCTCATTTTGAATGAGAAACTGAAAGAACTGACTGATATGTGCAACTTCCTCTGTGAAGAATTAATGCTGAAAATTAACCTGGCCTTACTTAATGTGTGGTTCACTGAACAGTTCTGCCAATGTTTTATTGAACTTTGCCACAGACTAGTATTCAAAGGGCAATGAGGGAACTGTTTTGCTGCAGGCACATTTTTATGTTTTCCTAGTAGTGCTGGTAATGCTGGAAGGGCAGAGTTCTGAAATTGTTATCCCAGGGCTGTGACACACAGTGTTTATGATTCCCTCATGATAATTATTTCTCCATCTGAAGGATTTAGAGAAGAAAAAAGGTATTTGTCAGCATGATGCAGACAAGCCCATGCACATACCAGTGCATCCTGACTCAACCAAGCTGACAATCCCTACTGCTGCAGAGCCAGGGAGGACAATCCTGCTCCTTTCTTTTTTTTGTCCAGGCATTTCTGGGCAGCTTTCATCACTTTAGCTTCTCTGCCATTGTTGGGGTTGTTCAGCCTGAAGAATAGAAGGCTCCAAAGAAATCTTATTGTGGCCTTCTTGTACTTGAAGGAGGTCTAAAATAAAACCAGAATTTTTTGCAGGGCCCATTGCAATAGGACAAGGGGTACTGATTTTAAACAGAAAGAGAATAGGTTTAGATTAGATATAAGGAGGTCTTATACAAAAAAGGTGGTAAAACACAGGCACAGGCTGCCCAGAGAGGTGAGGGGATGCCCATCCCTCGAAACATTCAAGGGCAGGATGGATGGGGCTCTGAGCAACCTGGTTTATTGGAGATGTCCCTGCTCACTGCAGGAGGTTGAATGAGATGGCCTTAAAAGATCCCTTTCAACTCGAGCTATTCTGCAATTCTGTGGCTCTGTGTTCCCTGCTCTGGTTCAAGCCTGGCTCTGGCACCAGGCAGGGCTGCCAGCTGTGGCAAACCCAACAGCCACTGGTCATGTTTGCACCCTCCACCCTTTGGAGGGTGATGCCAAGGAGGCAGGGCCCAGCATGACCCACACCACATCCCCTCCCCAGCCATCACAGCCATCCCCTTGCACACACCAGGCTCTCCTGGCATCAGGAGATGCCCAGCCAGCCCTGTTCTTTCTGAGCTGCTAAAGTGACACCAGCCCCAAGGGCATCCCCGTGCAGAGGTGGGTGCAGACCCCATGCAGGATGAGCCACAAGGCTGCCCACACCACCCAGCCTTGGGCAGGGCACAGGCAGCAAAGGCAGGCTCTGCCCAGCACTGCCAAGGCAATCCCCAACTCAGGCTGGTGGCCATGGCATCATTGCCTGGCTTGGGGGAGTTTGGCCATGAGAATCCTGCTCGGAAACATCGAGTTTGGATGCCAAGAAAGAGCCAGCCCATCCTTCAGTGGTTATAAAGACAACTGTCAGGCTGCCCCCTCTGTTGCTCTTGGCTTTGGGCAAGGCCTTGCCTTGGGAATACCAAGTAGGCAGACTTGCTATGTTCCAAATTCAGCAGCAGGAAAGGGGAAAAGAGAGTTTTTACACAGCACTAGGTCAGCAAAGGGGCTGCTCAGCAGAATCTGCAGCCTCCAGGGGATCAGGTGTCTTTCCCCATCTGGGGGAGGAGGCAGGGCTGAGTATAAGGCTCTGTGGGGTAAGTGGCATCTCCTCTTCCCCCTTCAGCCACCTCTTCCCATCACTGCAGCTTCCATCAAACCACAGCAGCTGTTTTTTCCTATATCCTTGCAAAACTCTAAAACTTGTGCCTTTACTCACCTTTACCATCCTACCCATTGCATTTGTTTTCCCAGAACTTTCTTCAGCTTCTGGGTGTCACCCAAGAGCCCTATCTAATCAAAACATAACAAAAAGGAGAACCTTCCAGGGGTATATCCATACTGGTAGTAGCTGACTTTGTCACAGGTGCCAGCAGGGATTTCAGTGCTGGGTGTTAACAGATTAGCTAAGGGACATGTGTGAGAACCAGATTGTGAGAACACTCAATTGGCCCCAGTTACTCAAAAAATATATTAACTTGAACCTCTAAATACCTGGTTACTGAGTAAAAGAAAAAAAAAAAAAAAAAACAACCAAAAAAACAACCACAAGCCAAGGAGGCAAAGTGGAAATGTCTGGGCTAAGATGAAGCCAGGAGGGAACTCAGGGCTGGGCACTGGGGTCACCTTGTCCTGGGCCACTCAGGGTGCAGCCACTTTCCCCTGTTTCCCCCAGTGTGAGTCACTGCACCCAGTCTGCAGCCCTGGCCTGAGCCTGCCCACATTGCACAACGTGTGCCATGGCAGCAGCTGCATGTACCAGCTTGTTCTGAGTGCTCAGGAGAGATTCTGCTTTGGCTGCTGCTTCTCTGTGGTTTTGGCCAGGCCTGGAGTGGAGCAGGGATGCTCCCTGGGTGCAAAGAGCTGCATGGAGCCACCCCAGGGTGAGGGCTGAGCCTGGGCTGAGGGGTGAACACAGACTTTGGTCCCTGCTGCTCCTGCCAGGGTCCCAAGGCAGCACTGGCAGCCTCTTGCAGGGCTCTGGGCCAAGTGATTGTAGCATCCAACCTGCTGCTTGCCATCCAAGAGCTCCCACCAGTCATGAACTCTGGCAGACACACATTCCTTTGGGCTTTAAATTCCCAAATTATTTCCTGCTTCACTCTGGTGTAAATCAGGGCTGAACCAGTGGATGGGACTGGATGCCATCCCTCCAGCACGGGTTGGCATTGTCCCTTCAGCCTTCATTGCTAGCAGCAGTGCTGATAAACACAGTCAGAAATGTCCCCATTTCCTAAAAACATTCCTGGTGGAGCATGTGTGTCTTTCTATAGCAAATGAGCTCTGGCCTCAGCCAAGATGAAGCCTGAGGTGCTGTGAAGTGAACAGTGATTTCTTTTCCTTGCACACCTCTAAGCCCAAAAAATGCATCCCTTGTTAGGATGCTTCTAGTGCAACCTTGTGAGCAGCTTGAATGGAAGATGATCCAAATATATACATATGAAAAGGGGAAATGTTTAATCCTGTGGGCTTTGTTGTGACCTACATGCCATTTCTTACATCTCTTGGAAGGTGTATAACCAATTTGCTTTCCAGAAATAAAATGTCCTTTTTTGAAATTATATTAAACTATTTTTGAGTGAAACATGGAGAATTTCTGAGATGGTGCTGAATTATTTTAGCTCCAATTAGTATCTCTATGTCTTAAAATCCACCTTGGAGCAGAAGTGCCCCAGAAGTCTCCCAGGGGAGCTCACCTCTCCTCTCTTGGCAACACATCCCAGCCTTCCCTGAGAGTCTCCAAATGGAGAAGACCACACCACTCTCCAATTTCCACATAAATCAGGCCCTTGGCAATGACAGCACTGCACACCAGCAGCCTGCTGTGCTGGGTCAGGGTGGCTGGTCCAGGCTGGAGAGCAATTTGACAGTCATTGATTCCAGATGTTGCAGAGAGCTTCAGGCTGTGAGATCCTGCTTAGCCTTGCTTCTGGCAAAGTTCAAGAGGGTGGATGCACATATATCTTATTTTATTGCTCAGTTCTCTTTACGACTAAGGAAGGACGTGCTCTCAAAGCAAAGTACACTTTGTTTACGTAGCATGAGCCTCCATTGGGCTGGAAACAGGATTTAATCGCATTTTACAAATGTCTTTTGCAGACTCGTTTGCAAGCTGGACAAGGATATGGAAATACATTCAAGTGTGTTCTCACTGTGTACAGAAATGAGTCTGTAAGTACTTCATCCTACATTAACTGTGCTGGTAGAAAGTGCAAGTCAATAAATAGATAAATGCATAAAGCAATTGTACAAAATGCTGTTGACACCAGTTATATAAAGACCAATAAAGTTTATGCAATTGAGCCTGCAAATCCCTACAGCCTTCTCTTGCTTAACTCTAAGGTTAAGTCACCACTTGGTGACTGCTATAGGGAAAAGGGAGATCCATGGCATGGAATGATAATGTCTCCACAGGGGTTTCATCCACAGTGACTCTTTTGCCTGATCCCACTGGCAGGGGTCTCCCACAAGGATTTTGCTGACTTTGGTGAAGCCAGAACAAACACTGCCCATATGAGGCACTTCTATGTGGGTTCCTGTGCTTTCAGCCATGTCCCGTATTCTGCACAATCTTTATAAGCCTTTAGCAGCATGAACCAATTTCCTTTGCTCAGCATGTGCAAACAGTTGGTTCCAGGAGACATCTGCTACTTGGATTTGCATTTCATCCCCGACTATGGCAGGGGATTGGAACGAGACAACTTTCCAAGTCCTTTCCAACCCAAACCATTGTGCGACTCTGTGATTTCTAACCCGATAGACAAGTTGGGGTTTACACTGCTCAGTCCTGCTCAGTCTCCTAAGCCCTGCTCCCTTTCCTGGGTAGCTGACAGGCTTCTTCAAGGGCATGTCCTTCCCACTGGCCAGCATTGGCATCTACAGCTCGGTGGTGTTTGGAGTCTTCAACAACACGCAGCGGCTCCTGAGCCAGCTCCGCCACGGGGACCCGGCCGCCGCGCCCTCGCTCACCGACATGACTCTGGCCAGCCTCGTGGCTGGGGTCATCTCTGTGGGCATTGGCACTCCCGTGGAACTGGTCAAGATAAGGCTGCAGATGCAAACACAGCCGTGCACCAAAGGTAGGAAGCAAGAGTTTCGTCTTCCTGTCTCTGCCAGTCTTTGGTACGTGCACAGAGCTTTACGGCTTTGGTCAAGGCTGGGCTTTTTGCTGCCTTGTGCTGCTGCAGTTGGGCTAAAAATTCTCCCTTTTGCCCGAGGATGGATCCCATCCTGCTCAGCTCAAGGGAAGGGTTTTTACCAATAGCATTTCCAGACATTTGGGATCTATAAAGAACATGAGAGAGGTCTGCTCAAGACCAGAAGCTGCAGAAATTGTGAGTCCCTGAGCTGTGGGGTCCCCTGGAGATCCCAGCAGCAGTACCATGGCTGACAGCAGCAATGCCAGCTCCCCATCTCCCTCTGCACACTATCAGTCCCACATATATTTGCCCATAAACGTCTGTTATTCCACCCTTCTCTGGTCAAAAAGCAGAAGTTTCCCATTTACATTAAAAACTGACTTATTTCACACAGGGTGCCAGATAGCTCAGGTGTGAGCAGGCTGGGTCAGGAGGGGACACCAGCAGAATGGCACTGGGTGGCTGTTCCTTGACCACAAGGCAGATGGAGCTGCTTCAGCTTTAGACAGCAGCTGAATTCCATTGCAGGCTGGCAGCATGGAGCAAACCCCACCAGAGCACATGCACAGCCAAATGAAGATATGGAGCAGCTTCAGAGCTGAACAGCTTGGATTCCAGCATTTCACTTTTCTCACAATTACAGTCATGGTGTTTAACTGTGAAATGCTGGCATTTTTCTGTTGCTTTTATAAAACAATATTATGTCCATTTTTAAAGCCTCTGTGCAGCTTAGAAACCTAATGCCTTTTAGAAAAACAACTTGGTCTGCATGGGAAGGGCCAGACTCTGAAGATGTTAAGGCTTTCAGAGGTGTGACTTGGCATAAGTTGAAGTTAAAATCCATGAAAATTTGGCACAAGACTTTAAACTAATTTGGAAGTCTCACTGGGCACATACCTATTGGGAGGTATGCCCTGCATTTAAGAAAATCTGTCTGAAGTATCTACTGGTTTTCTGAAAATGGACCTACATACTCTCTCCTAAAACTTTTTCCCCATGTTATCTATTGACCCCAGCAGAAGCAACTGGATGGCAGTGACTTCTAATCAATGGCAATGGGCTTTGATTAGATTTAATCTGTGGCAATATATCTATTCCAACAGTTATATCTTTTTTTTTTCTTTGTAGCAAACATTAAACTAAATTCCACAGCTCCTGGATCTCCTGTGTACCGAGGCCCAATTCACTGCTTAAGGACAATCCTACAGAAAGAGGGGATACCAGGAATATACAGAGGCAACGTAGCAATGCTCCTGAGGGATGTTCCTGGCTACTGCGCCTATTTTATCCCGTACGCAATGTTCTGTGACTGGATAACTCCTCATGGAAGCATTGCTCCTAATGCCTTCGCCATCTGGGTGGCAGGGGGTGTAGCAGGTAAGCACCTTTACTTCCTCACAGCACTGGCAAAACAAGAACAGGAAGGTTCTCAGGGCAGATTGCGAGGGTGACTCCAGGGCCACTGCATCCTCCTGAACACCAGCAGAGGACATGGGACTGAACCTTCCTTCCCCAGGGCTGGGTTGCCTGGCACCACAGCTGCACTTTATGACTTGACAAACTTTATGGAAGTCGTGTTATCAGACTTAGGCTCATTGTCAGTGAAGAGGAGAACAGACAGTGCCTTCATCTCTTTGTATGCCTCAGGGCAGCCTGCCAGTCACATTGCCAGGGATATGTGGTAGCCAAGATGCCTCCAGAAGAGGACTTCAACCTGTTGGCTGCCCACCAGGAGGGCGTGCACCTACCCACACCTAGCAGAAGCCCAGTTGACTGTTACTATCTTCTTCTTCTTTTTTCCATATGTACCCTTGCCAGTAAAACTGGCATATGTGCTCCCACCATGTGAAAAGTTACCCCTACTCCCACTTCCGACTTTTTGGTCATCTCTAAATTGCAGATCCATAAAGACAAGTCAATCCTTAGCTCAGGTAATGATAACAAAATGCCTTCTCCATTTCTCCTCAAACAAAGAGGCCCCTGGTGCCTCTGGATAGCTTTTCTAGTGTGTCCCAACACTCATGTAGCTCCAGACAAACTCTAGTCTGTCCAGCTGGGCCGTGGATTGCAGTCATGTACTGATCTTCCCAGAGGCAAACCATCACATTCAACTGCAGGCTGATCAATGGAAATAGGCATTTCTTTGAAGGAATGACAGGGTATCTCACTGTGTGGATCTTAATCCTGGCAGCCTGAGATGCACCTACCCGTTATTTGTATCCTCAGCTCACACTTTGCTTTACAATGGAATTATCAGAAGACTCTGTTTTTTTCTGAAATCGCCCCAAGCAGCAGCTCAGGCTCTTCCCATGGTATGTCCATGTTCCACCAGGAGCACAGCAAAAAATGTATTTGCATATGGAGAAGCCCCTCTTGGGTTGCCTGCACCTGATCAGCAGCATCACCTCCAAAATCTGAACACCTCCCAGAAACAGGGAATATTCTCCCAGAAATACTGTTTCTGTGCCTGAGCAGGGTGAATGCCCTGAATGAAAATCGCATGGATATGATGTGATAGATGTGAATTTCTGAGTTCACTGACCTGCGGGCAAGGAAGTAGAGAGAAGGAATTATTCAGCTACTTCTGCATTTTTCCAGGAGCCGTTTCCTGGGCAGTATGTACTCCAATGGATGTTGTGAAAAGTCGAATTCAGGCAGATGGAGTTTATTTAAACCAGTACAAAGGGACCCTTGACTGCATCTTGCAGAGCTACCAGAACGAGGGCTTAAAAGTAAGTGACATTTGAAGTTAAATCTGGTTATTAGTTATTTAATTGTCAGTTGGAAAATACAGTAACTGTTAAAAACCTGTCTGCAGTGTTGAGAGACAACTAAAGCCAGTTAGTGCTAAATTATTTTTATGGCATAGGTAATTATTGTGTAGATTCCTTCTAAATCAAAATGGTGAGAGTTATAATACATGTTACATAATGAAGAAATGAATGACTGGAGGGGTCACACACTGCTGGTGTAATTAACTTCAACATTTCATGTTAGTGCACTTAATCACGGATATAATTTGACTTATCATAAATCAGAGGCAAAAAGTCTTACCTCTGTGAGTCTTCTGCAAAATGCAGGGGTCAAATGTTTCCCATTGACTTCAGTGTCAATAAACTGATTCCAGTGGGACTGTCCTGGCACTCTGGGTGTGTCTGGTCACCTTGGGCAAAGCTTTGGTGGAACTAATGCTGCTTTTGCACTGCTTGCCCTCGTTTTGCACCAAGATAGAGTTGAATGTCAGCGTTCTTATATCAGAATTGCTTTGGTTTCGAACATGAAGAAGGGCTGCGTGCCAAAAAACTTATCTCTCTTTTCTGACTTTGTTAGTGCAATAAAAGATATTTGTTCTGCCTGCAAACTTTGCTTCAGTTAACTGTGAATGGCAGAGAATAAGGGTTTACAGCTTTATTGTGTTGCCAAGGCATGGTTGTGGAAGTAACGTCTTCTGATATTGAAATAAATCTATCTTTAACATCAGAACAGCACGTGGTTTCTTAGCTTCAAAGTGTTAATTTTCACATTCTGAGAGAAATGTAACAAGTTGTGACCAGGAAAATAACCTGAAAAATCACAAATCAGTGTTATTTCAGTATTTGCCAACATGCCACTATGTTATGCGAGCTGTCTCAGGAGCCTGTGGTCTGGTTCAGCTTTTGCCACTGAGTGAAGAAAGTCACATTCATGTGAAGCACAAACACCTGGAGAGATGCTAAGGACTGTTCTTGGACAGTCAGATGGGGGACAGGGTGCACAGGCTCAAAGGTACCTGCCTTGTGCATTCCACTTGGTGTGGAAAATTGGTTATATGCTTAAATCCAAGGGCTTCTGATCTTGGGGCCAAGATTTTTTGTGGTTTTTTACAGTAGGTGTGGGAACTTTGCTGTTATAAAGCCTGGAAAATTGATTGTTGATGTTCCTTTTCACATGTATTCTGAACTTTGGGTGTTTAGATTAGTGACTTGTGGTGATGAACCTTGGTGGTTAATGGAGTGATTTTGTAAGAAGTAAGCCAGCAGAAATCCCTCCTGGAACCGTCACACTGTGAGCAGACTCACCCCAAAGTGAGCAGTTTGTGCACTCTCTCACACACACCAGGGTGTGGTGTTTGTAGTGAGGAGCACAATGATGTCAAACCAGTGACTTTTGCCACTGTGCTCCCCTTCCTCAGTGCAGACATCAGCCAAGACCAGCAGTGGGAGCATATCTTCCAAGCAAACCCAAAAGATCTGATCCTTCAGAATCCCACCATCACTTCATTCAATGTTTTCTTTCTCTTCTTAAAATAGTCCATATATTCCTATGCTCTAACCTTGCTCCATTCCCAACAGGTCTTTTTTAGGGGCCTCCTGGTCAATACAATAAGAGGATTCCCCTCAAGTGCAGCCATGTTTCTTGGCTATGAACTTTCTCTCAAAGCAATGAAAAGATGCCAAGCTGAGACCAATCCCTAACTTCCAGGTCAGCACATAAAGACCCTCTAGCTTTACTAAAATTACAGAATTAATCTTTGAATCAAATAGAGTTGCAATTGTATAGGTCCTCTGAAAATCGTACAGCTTAGATGGGTACCTACACCTGAACAGCCAAACACAATTTGGGTCTGTGGGATTCAGAGCAGACCGCAAATGTGCCAGTGGGCTTTAGTTTCAGTCCACATCTCCTGGAGATGTAATCTGTTCTGACTGTTGTGATTATTTTAATTAATATCAATCAGAAATAAAAAAATTGAAAGGGGATTATTCTCTAATATTTTTTAAGTTTTGAAATATCATTTTTACTATAGTCCCTGCACAGTATTCTTTCCTCCCTTGTTCCAGATATGAAATTAAGCTCTTTCAAAGTGCCTTGACTATCAAGTCATTGTTTTACTCTTTCCCTCAGTAACCTGGAGTTGCATAAAGGAGCAGCATTAAAAATATCTGATTAAAGAAACTTTTTTAGCAGCTAGATACTCAAGATTTTTCTTGACCATCTTTGCCGTTTTCTGCAGTACTTCATAAATCTACTTCTTTCTTATTTCAAAAGTGTTGCCAAGAAGACCAGAAAGTCTCCTGCCTTCCTGAGCCAGATCAGCAGTGTGGTGTTGGTGAGGGCTCAGCTGCCCTGACCGAAGACTCCCACCCTGCACCTGCAGCAGCTGCTGTGGACACGTGGTCCATGGAGCACTCCGAAAGTGGCACCAGCTCAATCAAACCCAAAGACTATTTTATTATCAAATCTTTCACTGTTGACTAAGAGCACTTTAGTAATTATGGTGGTGATGGTGGGCTTCTTCACCAATGGCATTTTTTTGTTTTGAACCAGGAAGAGAACTTCCCTTTCCCAAGGGATGTACCCAAACCCAGCCCACCTCAAATCACCAAGGGAGCGTCTTTTGTATGACACGGCAATATAACACTCGTCTTCTTTGGTGAACAAGGAAAGGAGGAAATGCAGTGGGTACACAGGTGCTTTTTCTGGATTCCCACCAAATCCTAGCTTGCTTTCAGGTTCAAAGAAGTGGGTGACTCCTCCCATACAGACACGTGTGCTCTACAACACAGTTTGGCACAATTTAACACATTATCATGAAAAATGTAAAGGCTTCAACATCTTCAGTCTGTTATCCAAAGTATAAATTGAATTGGGAAACAGAAGGATGTTAAATTCAGAGACTAAGATGCTTTTTTTATATACAGAAAACAATAAACCAAGTTTGCATTTCATATAGAAGGCTGCCTATTAATTTACACAGCTTGCCCGGTGCAGCCCTCCAGGGACTGGCTTGAGGTATCTCATTAGACCTGCTGAGCTCCCTGACATGACTTTGCAGCTGCCAAAACTTGCAGATCTCTTTGTAGCCATGAGCAGACCATCACCAAATTAGGACACAGCATACTTCAGACCTCCAGCTCCTTGCTGGAATCCTACTGAGACCACTGGGGCACGCCCAGTCTCTCTTTGGTCTACCTCAGCATCTCAATTATTACAAGATCATTTGCACAATGCTTTTTCTCTTTATGCTGTTAAATATCCTTAGGATTTATTTTCTAAGCATGGAGCTTTTAATGCCAAAGCCCAAGAAGAACCAGCTTTGCTGTGACAAGAGGACTCTGGTGGCACTGGTAGGAGAGGCCAAGGGGGCTCACATGCAGAGGGACACGACATGGGGGAATAATCTAGGACAACACTTTATCTGGGAAATGTTCTAGAGGAACAGCTCTTCCTCTGGAGAAGAGCTCTGGGGGAAAAGCCCAGTGCTTGCAATTTCAGCAGATGCCTTCAAAACAAGGTTTCTGAAGACAATGTGGAACAGCTGTCCAGCTTTCCTCCAGAAAATGAGGGGTAGGAATGAGAAACTCCTATGTCCTCTTCCCTGGATGAATGGGGGAATTGGTCACAACACTTGAAGATCACAGCAGAAAGTGCCTAAAACTTTGGGTCTGGAGCAGTACTTGGAAATGGGGTCACCTTCTTTGTGCTCTTCATCAGTGGGGTCCAGATTAAAAACAGAAGTGTGGGTGCTTCCAGAACTGGCCTTAAAATGGGGGAGAAACAGCTGGTGTTGCTTCATCTCAAAAGGCTCACAGTGACTTTGATGTTCTTTGGGATACATGGAACAGTTTTTAATAAACAATATGGAAAAAATTGATGATCCTTCACACAAGTATTTGTTGCTGGCTGCATTTAAGGACTCATCCTTTTCATGTTGCCTATTTTACTGCATGTAAAACATGTTTTTTAGATGGATAATATCATATGTCTCCAGGGATAATACTTAGGCAGACTATTTTTTAATGCAAATAAATGGTGTGTTCATCTGCCTGCATAATGTAAAATGGATCATGAAAGAATTAAATTGATGAGTTCATAACAAGCTGTGTATCTGCATGATCCTGCCCTCATGTTGCCCAGGTTTGATCTGTTCGGTGCTCTCTCATGTTGGAGTTGCACAGTGATATTTCATTATATTAGTAATCCAATTAAACCAACTTTGAGATTGGAGCCCAGGATTTGTCTGGACAAATCTCTCATGTGGCACACACCTGCCAGAAGGAGTTGTCAGGGAGAGCCATGGGCAACTTGGTGTGGAAAGGGAGCAGAGGGCAGAAAGTTACTCTAAATAATATAAATTCACATGATATAAATATATAAAACATAAATATAAAGTCATGAAGATCAAGTGGAAGTGAATATAAAGCTTTGGCCACTTGATGGCATCCTCATCCCTGGCAGGGCATGTGCTGCTCACTGGAGCTGCCAAGCAACCCCTCTGTTCTTCTTCATTCTGCTGCCCAGCCAGCACACATTCCCTTCCCCATGGGCAGCCCCACACTGCACAGCCTCTGGATTGGGATGATTTTGGGATGACCCTGCCCTGCCAAAGGCTGCCCTGCTCTGGCAGCACTGGAGGCAAGCCCTGGCTGGACACACTGGTTAATCAGTGCATTACACCATTAGCATTCGCAGAAAAACCACAAAAGAGGCAAAGCAACTCCGGGCTACAGCATGAGGGTTTCAGGGGTGACAGCAGCACAGGCCACTGTGAAGGAGATTCAGCTGCCTCTGGGCCACTGCTGGTGACCTTGGGGTTGGGACAAGCAGCTTCTGAGGCACAGCACTCTGTGACACCCCTCGCTGTGACAGATCACACCCCTGGGAAGTGCTCAAGGCCAGGTTGGACAGGGTCCTGGCTTAGTGGAAGGTGTCCCTGCCCATGGTGAGATGAGCTTTAAGGTCCTTTCCAACCCAAACCCTTCTATGGGTCTATGATCCCTGCACATGGAGATTGATAGACTGCTCAGTCTTGCTTTTGCAGTAGTGAGTGTGTGGCTGTGTCACCAGTGAAAGAGGTCCAGTGGTGCTGGGGTTGTGCGACACCACAGGGGGCCAGCCCTATGTCCCAAAGATGAGGGATGGCAATTAAAATTTATACACACAGAGACTTGACAAGTCTGTGTCATCTGAATAATCCTCTGTATCATATATCAAATGCATTAATTTTTGGAAATAAAATCACTATAATTTTCCATGGATAAAAATTAGGATCTCCAAAGAATTTTTCAGGGACCTGGTGATGGGAGTTCAAAACAGCCCTTCCTGGGAGGCAGGCAGACAGACACACAGCTGATTCAGTAGGGCACTGATTACATATGTTGTAATTGAATTACAAGAAAGAAAACCCTTGTGTCAACAGAATTCAGAATATGGGCCCAGCTCCTTTGTCAGTGCTGTGTCTGTACTGGCCTGCCATCAGTGGCATGTTCCCCACACATGATGGAGTGGTAGAAGCCATCTGCTTGGCAGGCTGTTCAAGGTGTTTATAGAGCCCCTCATTTCTGAAATAAATGCAGTCCATGCTGAAATGGTCAAAAAGTGAGAAGGGAGACCAGAAAAACCATGGATACATACTTCTATGTGTTTGTTGCCTGGATTATGAAAGCATATTCAGACCTGTCATCCCTCAAATAAGTCTGTAATTGCCCAACTTTCACGTCTCTGGTGGCATTCCAGCTCTTACAACAGCCTGTATTACTTAATGAGATTCAGGCTGTTTTTCACACTTTATAAACTATGTAGTGCTATGAAAGGAAAAAGTGGAAACAGCAGCTTATTTCCTTAATTGAAAGAAACCAAATCAAACAGGAACCAATTTCCCAGTGAGAATCTGTTTTTCTAGAAAACAGCCCTGACCTGGATGAAGGCCTCTGGGGCTGGGAGAAGCTTTCTGATGTCTACAGTGCATAGAGTGGGAAGCAGCTTCCCAGCAGTTTTAGCAGCTACTGAAACCCTGCCTGTAAAGGTCTTTTCCAACGTAAATAATTTCATATGGCTCTAGGCCAGGCTGAGATTTTCTCATGCCTCGGAGTCCCTGCCTGGTGTTTCCCCACCACAGGGGAAGGCAACATCACAGTCCACATCTTAGTTTCTCTTTTTCTGAGATAGAAGAGTAGGTGACGTCTTTGCAGGCATTAAGATATATCTCTTTGGTTTATCTGAAGTTTTTTGTTTCGTCATAGAAGTTGTTGTAGTAGCGATTCTTCTCCTAGGCGTGGCATTCATGTCAGCCAAGAAGACCAATGTCTTGTACTTGCTAAGAAAAAAATTAGAGCCAGAAAAATTATGAGATCCAAGGAGACAAGTGGGAAGAAGTTAAAATGCTAAATTGAATAATGAAACTGCATAAAAAAGCTTCCTCTCTCTAAAGCCATTTTCTTCCTGTATATGCTCCTTCAGTCATGCACAGACTGATCACTGCCAGCTTAGATGAGCAGTATGTAGAGTATGCTTCCAGAAACAGGCTCCAAAAGGAATGAAGCCATGAAGTGAGGGGAAATTTAAGTAGTCACACTGATTTTCAAGGCAGTTTTCCTAAACTGTAGATCCTGTGAGAGCTCCAGAATCAGACACAATTGGAGCAACCAACCTTTCTGCTGCACCAACTTGTGCAGCAGAAGTGTATTTTTAAAGGGGTTTTAGAGGTCCCATGTGCAATTCCACTGTAAGATATAAAGTGCTGGATACATCAAGAAATCCTTGCTTATTAAGGATGAAATTCTAAGGCTACTGGGCTGTACAACACCCAGTCTCTGAAGAGAATACAAAGGTCCTCTTTGAGTGATGGAGAAAGCAATGGATAACCTTGAGTCACAAGGAGAAAAATTTGGAGAAAACAGAAACTTGCAAATGGGAAAAAAACATGTTAAGGTGACCTGCCACCAACACCTGCTGCATCCAACTGGCACCTGCATGGCCTCACCTCTGTGAAAGCACCCGGACTTAGCTCATCTTCATGGACTGCTCTATTCTGCCATGTTTCAAAACATTTTATCATTAGTGTAGCCTACTTCACACACAGTATAGAAACACATGGCATAGAAATCCTGCCAGTTCTCATGGATAAGGGCCAGCTTGTTCTTACTTATGCAACCAGGTGGGAACCAATATCCTTTGCTGTCAAATTACTATTGCTGTGTTTCCATCAAGCAGCCTGCGGTGGATTTTCAAGGCTTCCAGCATGAAAAGTCAGCTGCGGTGGTGAAGAGCTCTAGCACAGCTGGGGCTGGCTGGTGAAGAGCTCTAACACAGCCATGGAGTGATTGCCTTGTGCTGTCTGTGTGTCCTGCATGCTCAGCCTCCCTCTGCATGCTGTGCTGAGTGGGAAATCCAGCACACAGGGTCATCGCACAGTGGGACAAGCAAGGAAGGGTGAGTGGACTTCTGATGTGAGGGCCCTCAATGTGTCCCTTTCCTGGTATGAAAGGCCACAAAAGAAGACACTGGAAGAGGACATTAGGAAAAAATATTAAAATACAAGAGAATGGTGACCTCTATGATCAATTCCTGCTGCCTTCTGCCTGCTTTTAGAGATGGCTGGTTGTGGGAAGCATTTTCAATATGCGTGACACACATTATGTCTGGCCTGTTGCTGTCAGGGCTTTTTTCTTTTAGATGTCTTTGGCTCTTGCTAAATATCATCGCAAGCTGGAAAGCTTGGCTCAACCCAGGCCAGCTCTGCTGACTGTATTATTGCATGAAACAAGCAGGACTTGCAGTCCTGAAGGTCTCTCTGATGTGCTCTCCCCTCTCACCAGCTCCACTGGTGTTTGTTAATAAGCTTAAATGGTTTCAAATTAATTAAAACTCTTCTGAAAGTAATGAGAGCTCTATTGCCTACAGAAGCTAATGTGAGTCCTGAGGACACCCTGTGGTCCACCTGCTAGGGCAGAGCACAGCATGTGGCTCTCAGGGGGTGCACTACCCTCTTGGACTGGATTGAATCTGAAATGTTCATCAGGATTTCATGCCTTTCTGTTACAAGTAATCTTGCTATTACTGTGCTATGGTTTACCCTTTCACAAAGGGATTAGAATGCCCCTATTTTCCTTGATCTCTACATTAGCATATGTCATCTTTATCTAAGAGAAAGAGAAAAAAATACTCCAAGCCACCTTATCTCTGGAAAATGAAACTATGAATAGCATCTCTTCATTTGCGGTCTTTGCATCTCTTCTATCTTGATCAGTGCACGCAGCAAATGTAAAACAAACTGCTTTGTTACCTGGGTGTTTTTCCTCTGCAGGGAATTGGTTTTTTCCACATTAGAAAACCCAAAATGTGTAGAGATTCTTAGAAACTCTACACTGGAATGCAAATCCTCTCACGAGAACTCATAAACTCTGGAGGTTTATGCAAACCAGATTAAAATACCAATCTGGAAATTTGATGTTTTGTGCAGCATTTTTGGCCATTCAACCTAGCACCAAAGTAAAGGCATTATAAGAAAATGTATATCCCAAAGTATTTACACATAAACCAAAAATGTGCCAGATATCAGGACATTAGAGTCTCCAAAGGAACCAGAACAAACTGCCTGTAAAATGCCACAGAAATACATTGGAGAGTTTTATATATTCACCTTTTCAAAATAATCTGTTCAGGGTTGGAATCTTAATACCCCATCACTTAAATTTGATGGGCTGCCCTGGTGCTGGCAGTACCCCTGGTGATGGAGCTCTGTACCCCCTCCTTACTCTGCTCCTCCACTGCACCCTGCATCCCTCAGTGTGTAGGGAAGTGGCAGGACATGGGGACACTCCATCTGCTGCTGTGTGGCTCTGCCCCAGACTGAGCACAGAGAGTTTCCCTACTCAGGTGTCCCCATGGTCATATAGGGGATGTTTCTACGAGCTACTGCTCACAGTACCTTTAAGGCTGTTGATCTTCATTTCATTTTTTTGAGCAATGGATGAAAAACTTTTATTTCCTCTCCTCCACATTTTGGTTTGTGTTGGTGAAAGAGAGATTAAGGGAGAAGAGTAGATGATCAGCTACCTAGACACGAGGACAGAAAATTACCTGGCAAATGACAACCTATTTATGAAAATATGTTGCTGCAGCTTGTCATCATAATGAATATTTTTAAAATATCAAAGCTAAATGCTTGAAGATTCTATTAAAAAGTTAGTCTTTTTGCTGGGATGGCATCAGATATTAATTTCTACAGCCTTGGATCAGCCTTTAAATGCCAGAAAATAATCTAAACTCTCTAAAGAGAAGCTGCAGCTGGTGCCACTCACTCCTGCGCCTCATCCACCTGGGCTCTAACCATGGAAAGATCTTTCAGTGCCAGTTTGACTTCTGGTGATCTCTCTTTCACTGTAAATTGAATGCAGCTTCTCTGACAACTCATTTAGCCTGGAGCAACAACAGTGTGAGACAAATCTCACTAAGCAATCAAATAGACAAGCTAAGATGTAGAGATAGTGCTGGCACAGCTGGCAGAGTGACCGTGGCCAAGGAGGAACCACGGGCATGGGAACAGCTCAGAAGCAGCTCTGGAAGCTCTGCCATTCTCATTTGCACTTAGGAACAAAAATACAGACCTTGTCTTTTGGGCTGTAGGCCTGAGAACAAGTTCTGCTCACTGCCCAATGTCCATAATTACACCTTGTGTATGGAAAGGTCTTAATTATGGGCTCTGCCCACCTTCTACACTGGATCACCTACGAACAAATCGCAGTGAAAAGGCAGGAAGCATCCAGACCAGACCAGAGGGCAGGCAGGGGGGCAGGGGCAGGAGCAGCAGGCAGGTCCTCCTCTGCTCCTCTTGATGGTAGTGGAGCCACACTCAGCCAGGTGAACCCATTGTTGGTTGGCAAATGCCAGAGAAAACCAGCTAATTGTAGCTCAGTGTTTTCTCTTTCCAGGACAGTTTCCAGAGGGATCACACTTATCCTTCAGCCAGACTGACCTGAAGAAGTCTCTAGCTTTTGGAGAAGACCTTTAAGGCATAATGAGACTTATGGCAAACAGAAGGGATGCTTGGAAGTCAACCCTGGGGATTTAAAAGAAATCTGAAGGGCTACCATTTGCTCTGCCAAGGTGTGCAACTTGCAAAAAGGAAACTTCCGTGGCCAGGGAGGGCTCTCACCAACACTCAGCTGTATTTGGAGAGGCCACCAAATTTCCAAGAGAATTTCCAAGATAATAGCATCTGTGTTTCCTAGGACTACTTTTGCATCCAGTCCTTCCAGCTCAGAAGGCAATGGTGGGATGCAAGGCTGTTTGCACCCTGAGGGCCCCACGCTCAGCCGCACACCGCTGCACCTGCGCTCAGCAGAGGTGAGATCATGGCCAAGGACTCTGCGATGGCTCTCTGCATGCAGCAGCTGTAACTCAGTGTGACAGCTTGTCCAGGCAGTGCTCCACGACTTCATCCATCTGTCTGTCTGCTCCACGGACCCCTGCAGTGTCACCAGCTTTCTCTGAGCAAGGTCCTGCTCTGAATCTGGGGGAAGCCACCCTGCAGCACATCAGTTTGCTTTCTCAGGAGATTTGGCAATGCTGAAACGTTATAATCTCTTTGCTTTCATGTAACTATAATTTACATAAGTGCAGGAGGCAAACCCGGCATGTGAAAAAAAAAAAAAAGCTTTCATAGATTTTTTAACCATTGTTTCCTGCTGGGGTGCGATATCATAATGTTCAAATTAATCACTCCAGAGGAGCATTTGTGAATTTCCGTAGTACTAAAGTCACTGAAGTAGGTGACTCAATTCCATGTTTGATTTCTTTAAAATGCTGTCCAAGCTATGGGAAAAAATAGTGGGCACCTGGTATCGGTTTTATAATTGGGTTTTTCCATACTAGAATGGGAATTTTGTGAAGACTCAATTAAAAGGAGTGTCCTCCGGTTCTTCTGTCACCCATCAGACTGAGCTGACATGAATGCCAGCATGCTGTCATACATACTCCTCTCTTGTCTGCTGCTCTCTGTGCAAGCAGAGTATTGTGGTGTCCGGGAAATTATCCGCTATACACAGCGCCTACTTGTAAGTGGCTGTTAGCACCATAATTCTGAAAAATGCAGGCTTGTGCAGGAGATGATAGTAAATACTGACTTCTCACTTGCTCTTCTTCCAGGATGATAGTTCTGTGAGTTGCCCATGTAGGCAGACAGCTACCAGTGTGAGTACATGGCTTTTGAGAATATAATGAGACTAAAAAAATCTGCTCTTGTACATTGAATGCTGGATGTTAACACTCATTCTTTCTTGTTTTCAGTCATGTTCGTGTCTCCCCATTCCTGAAGTAAGTATATTTCTTTCCAAGCTCTTGTAGATGTTAAAGAAGTTGGGTATTAAGTGAGTTAAGTTTGTTCACTTTGCTCCTTATGTAACTTTTGCTTTCAGTTATAAAGAAGATTTTAATACACCAATAGCAGCAAAACTGAGCTTGATGAATAGTTGTGGGGAGGGAAGCAGAAACCTTCCCTCTACAGAGCAATCAGAGTCAAGCCCAGATTCAGGCAAAACTCCTCTGTAGGCTTGACTTGCATATCAAGAGATACAGGCTCTTGCTTTGAAAATCTCTGCAAGGCCTTGTGTTATGGCATAAATACTAAGTGAACCTGGGCTAGAGATGTCAGGCCTCTGACTTAGCTCTAGGTGTATCCAGCACTGTTTCATTGTTTTAAACCTCCTCAGATGTGGTGAAGCCCCAGCATTAGCTGAAACTATGCCTCAAAGAGGTAACTTTTACAGTTTGAGGTTTTCTGAGAGATGGGACGGGTGTTTCTTGTGGCATACATGAGATTGTACTGTTTTACTGTTTCCCCAAAGATCTTCTATCAGTTTTCAATATATTGCAAAATACGTTGCATTTTACTGTGACATGCTGTCACATTTAGGAATACAAATTTCTTCCTTCTGTGGATAAACACAAAATGCATTCTGGGTTCTTCTAATGCCTTCTTTGTTGAACAGCGTGGCCACGAACTGGCATGCTTTGTGGATGGAACCAAACACCTGATGGAAGACAACACACCTTCCAATCCAGTAATTACAAGGCTTTACTGGACCTTCCAGGCTCTACTGGATAGAAACCTCTGTAAAGTAAGACTTTCTTACTTTTCTACAGATCTTTATCTTTTACAAAAGAAAGGATTTTTGAAATAATTTAAACATTTGCAGATAAGTATTTCCTTAATTTCAGATATGTTTTAAATATTCATATTATGGAGGAACCAGATAAAACTGCACCATGTGTGAGGCAGTGAAGTTTTGTAAGTTGGCAGAGGAAGAAGGGGGATGGGCTCTGCCCCACTGTGCCTTTTCTCTTCTCCAAACCCTTTGAACACAGATCTCTGGGAGACGAGCTTTATTTAAACTGCTTTTCTATTCTCCTTTCTCAAAATGTGTTTTGGCATTAAATAATAATAACCCAACAGTGGGGAGTGGATGTGCAGGAGTTGCATGGCTGGAGCCAGGTGGGCAGAGCATCCTTCTCCTCTGCAGCTGTAATTCCACCTAAGCAGCAGAGTCTTCACTGATTCTTGGCTGTGAAATACAGCTGTGACCTGCAGCATCTTGCAGCTCGTGCTGATGCTCAAAAAGGCTCTTGGGTGCCTCAGGTGCCTTTTCTGAGGCAGTGAAACATCCTTTATTTACAGACTGAGCAAAGCTCCGGTGGGATTCAATGAGACTCAGAAGATGCTGACACTGCAGTGTCTCCAGCTCTTAAAGCTGCCTTCAGACTTGCAAGGAGGAATAGTTAGGGTGGCCTTGAGACACTGACCCCTTGTCCCAATCTTACCCAGCTCCACATGGTATCCACACTGTTTTCTGGGTTGAAACAGCCTAGTTTAAATGACCTCAGCTATAATGAATATATGAACTGAATATACAGAATTATATGACAATCCACCCGCCACCTTCTTAGCCACCATGAAAAGCCACTCTTACACTCACTGCTCAAAGAACAACTCTCTGGGAAATGATTTTGAAACCCTTGTGTAGTTCCACATAATGTATATTTTTGCTGGTTCATCTAAATTTTTTATTTAATTTTTAAATCTTTGCTAACCCAATCTTTGTTCTTTCTTTCACAGAAGCTGGCAAATGGTGATCAATGTCAGTATGAGACCAAGGGAAATGTGAAGGAATTTCTGGAAAAAATCCTGACAACCTATCAAGAAATCGATAAATTCAATGCTTAATGTTTTGGGTTTTTGGTTTTTTTAAAAGATTTTTAAAAATCCAAAGTCTTTGAAAAGAACAGGGAACAGAAGAGTTATTTATTGTATTTATTTTCCACCTGAAATATAGAAGGTAGAAAAAAAATCATTAATAAACCAATAAAATCAAAATTTATCTGGCCACAAAATATATTTGAGTCTTCATTTTAAGTTCTGTACTTGGTGAAAGGTTGGAACATCCTGTTATCATATCTGTAGGTGTCAAAATGCTTTTGCAAAGCTCCAGCCCAACAATTTCCCCAATATGAGATGCTCCAGAAAAATTCACACTCTGCCCACTGTATAGGACAAGAAATATTTCAGGGCTTGAGATGGAAACAAAAATTCTGTGTTTTCTTTCTGCATCACTTATTTTTTAATAATACCTACACACATGAACAAGTCACTTAATTTCTTCCTTGCAAAGCTGCAAGTTTTCCTGCCTATAGCCACATTTTTTTTTTCTTCTAAATAGTCAGTAGTAAATAACTCATGAACATCTTAACTTACAAAGACAAGACCAAACCCAGTGTTAATTACCAGCTCTTAATGGGGTTGTGCATTTGGAATGTATTGTGGACAACTGTTTCTTTCCCAGTATTTAATGCTGGCTTTTTTTCTATAGAGCCATGAGCTCAGCAATGCTTCTCTATCACTTCTCTACTCAGCTCAACAGAAGAGTCAAAAATGGAGCTTTGTTGGAAAAAGAAACCAGCCATTGTGTAAGAGAAGCTGCTTATCTCAGCCAATTATTGCAGTCTTACCAACATCTTACTTAGATCACTGCACTGTAGGAGTGTGCCCCCTAATGACAGAGTGGCAAAGCTAGCCTTTGTCCCCCAAAAAAGGAAAGAAGCCCAGAAGTTTCTCTCAACGATTAGGTGAAAAGCCACCTCATAGGACCTCAGAGACTTCACCAAAAACTCGGGGTCATCTAATTGGACAGAAGCCAAAAAGTCCCGCCTGGCCCATCAGGTAGAAAAGAAGAGAACAAAAGAACTAAGGGGCTTTTGTGAGGTGTTTATACCAGGGCAGACCTCTGTACCTGGCTCGAGTTTTTCTGTTTGTTATTTTGCCTTTTATTAAACCTTTTGTTTCTAACACTGCAGCAGAAGCCATCCTGCTCATTATTTGCTTCCAAAAGGTAATAGCTAAGCTATCCTTTAGGTGTGTTAGATTCCCTTTTGAGGGTTTATAAGACCTGGCCCAAGAAAAAGAAAACTAACACTGCACAGTAGGGAAAATCCTAAATTTCATCTCTGTTGTGGCTCAGAGAGAAGCAAAAGCATTGTAACAGGGCCTTTGAGATGGAATATCTTAAATATCTCCAAGGACTCATATCCTCACCACCTCCAATGCAGTGGGGTGGATTTTTCAGAACCTCCAGAAAGAGACAAAAAGCATATAATTTCCTTTCTTAATTTCATTGATGGGATGGACATGTTTCTGGGATCAAAAGCACGATGGAAATGCTCATGTACACTGCTGTTTTTAAGCCTCCCATTTGTATGGGCTTCAGGAAAAGACAGAACTGGGTTATAGAAAATGCATCTGATACAACTATATAAAAGGAGGTAAACTTATGTAACATATCAGAAGCATTTTCTCATGTGTTTCTTCTACCTGTTTAAAAAATTATAAAGAAATAACAAATGCTAAGTATAAAAGACTATTCTCTGTTAACACCTACAAAGATGAAACCAAGAAATAAAACAACTATTTCATCTCACTCACATTTTCATATCTTCCTACATTTCTTACACCATTCAGCTCGAAGAGCTCTCCCCTAAATAACCAATTGGTTTTTTTTGCATTCTAGTGCAAAGAAAAATCATCCATGATTGAATCAGCACAATGATTCAATCCCAAAATATCCATCTCACAAATCAGCACAATTCTTGTGTCTGCTCCTGGCCCTAAGCAGAAGAAAAAGGTTCATTAACATCCATATTGAATCTATGATGCTAGATCCCAAAATTCTAAGAATCATCTCCACCAAACTGGTATTCAGTCTTGTTAATATTTCCCAAGTGCAAATCCAAGAGCTATTCCAGTCTTCCTGTTTTGCTGATGTTTTGCTTTGTGTGTACAGCTCACCTGCACTGTGTCTAGACATATTATGTAGCAAGAGGAAAATCTGAAAGAAGTTGATTCATTTTTATAGATAAGCAAAACACTTACCAAGTCATAAGACTGCAAGGAAAAATACAATTCTTTGTCTAATAGTTTTTATTCCCAAATTTACTTTATTAAATTTATGAAATACAGGAATGGTGAAATTGTGACACAAGCAAAGATACATAATAAATTCAGCTTTGTCCAGCATAAGTTCGCAAGAGTGAAATATAGTCAGTCAATTTCCAGTCAAGAGACAATAATAGAAAACTCCTGCCCAGAATTTGAAAAAAACCCCCAACTTTTAGACTGCAGAAAATACATCTGCAAAATATCTATTATCTGATGCCTCAGTTTGCACTTGCGTGACAGAAGTGATCACTGTGTGCTTAAACCACTGAGTGCAGGATTGTGCAACCTGAAATAAGAGCTGCACTGCTGACTGCCACAGAGCCCCTGTGAGCTGCTGCAAAGTGTTTGATTGCACTGGTGACCACCCCAAGCTCCTGTGAGTCCAGGAATGGGGCAGTCCTTCATTCTGAAATACTTTCACTGCCTGCCTCCCCACAGGCATATTCAGATCTTCTCCCCAGGGCTCTTACACCCTGCAAGTCTTTGCAAGCCCCAGGGCAGGCAGTGGGCAGGGCTGGACGTCTCTGGGCAGGCCAGAACATCCCTTCAGCTGACCCTGGGCTGGCTCCTGGGGGATTTGGGACCCAGCAGATGCCCATGGTCCTCCTCTCACTCTCGTGTTTGACTCTCAATAGGATTAGAAACTGACAGATGAAAACAAAAGGCAACTAATCCATTGAGTTACTTAATTACCGTAACAAGTACCTTATTCTGTTATCTCACTTATCTCTGTGTTGCAGCTCTCTAGCGGGATGTGTCATATCATGCTCTGATAGAGAGGATGTGGCCTAGGGCAGGGGGGACAGGGGAGGTGAAGAAGGTCAGATATTCCATGTGCAAGATAACTTGTCTGCACAAGTCAATTATATTGTGGAATAGATTGACAATTCTTAATTGTCAATCAACAGTGACTTTGGGAAAGAGCCCTTATTCCACCACTTCAAACCTGCCCAGGAGCCCATGGTAGGGTGCATGCTTGTTTTCAAGTGTGCACAGCTCCACACTTGCCTTGTTTCTACACCTCACATTGGATACAGGAAACTCGGAGACAAGGTGGACAATTTGCTTTATGATTTCAGAGACAGAAACACTTGGTAACTGAGGATGCAGGATAGGAGCGGCTATTTTCTGCAAACTGGGAAGTAACACCATTATCTGTGTTCAAAGCACCTCTTTCTTCAGGAATGCCTGCTCAAGAGAGTTCAGTGTTGGGCGTACACAGACCAGTTCCATACCACGTACCACCACAACTGTAGTATTTTCCTCTTTAGCATGAAGTAATGCAAAATTGTATGCTGAGAGTGACCCAAAGGCACTTGAGAAGCTACTTTGCTCTTCAGCAATGAGGAATTCTCCTAATCCTGCTACAGCAGCCAGCACATAACTCTTTCTTTGAAGTCAGCCAGAAACCCACTCACAAAATCTGCAGTTGCACAGTAGAATTTTCTTAGTTCAGGCATCCACATAGCAGCATGGACATTGCAAAACTTGGAGTGTTGTCTTTAGAAACCCTGCTAGAACAGCTTTATGTGCTGGAGTCTCTGCTAGGACATTTACGAGGGCAGAAGTACAGCAGCAGAGCCAAAACTCTTGTGCTGCAGTCTGTTATCCCTGATTTTATCTGACTCCATGACCTGCTGCAGGACAAACCCAAGCCCTGAGCAGTGCCAATGGTCTAATATGAATCTGTCTCCAACGACAAATAAATGAAAACTGCTTTTGAAGACATTTCTGGAGGCACTAGAACTGCCCCAGTGCATCTGGCATGTTGTTGTTCTTCCCTTAATCTCCTGCATCCCTGTAAGAACAAGTCTGGTATATGCCAAGCTATGGGAAGGAGAGGCAGAGGCTGCTGTTGAAATGCTCCCAGCCATTAATCACACTTGGTATATAAAAGCAGCTTTGCATACTTGTAAAAGAAAGATGATCTTATCTGGGTTATCCTCACAACACCCTCTTGAGGCATGTGGACAAGCCTCACTGTTGTAGTTTACAGAAAAGTAAGGAAATTAATTTGTTAAGATGGAGAAGTCATTTCTCTGCATTTCACAATTTTCTGAAGACTGGTAGCGTTTGTTCGTAAAGTTCCACACACACCAGGGTTTAACATTGTCAAGACTCAATATGATATAAGTTACATCATACTAATAACATCAGGTGGTGGTACTGGGAAGACTAAAGCCAAAGGAACTACAGCTCCCAGTCCCAGATAAACCTCTGCCCGATCACAGCTGCTTGCAGCTCCCTTCCCATCTCCTCTATTGGCCTCCCACTTCTGATTCAATCAATTGAAAAATCTCCAATAGTTAACACTAAAGATTCTTCAGGACCTCTGAGGGTATCTGTCATGGAAGCAACCACGGTGATCTATAAATTGCAGCATCTTCATGGACACACTCCATAGCACAAGCTGCACATGTTCAAAGAATAAATCTTTTGTCATCTTCCATTAACTTCTGTAAATAATCCTGAATTTTTTCACCACTGTTATGAGATACAAGATAAATGCTGTCTTCTTCCTATTGGGATACAGATCTAGTTCAGGTAACAAAGGAGTGAAAGAACTGAAAAGAGAAGGCAAAAAGCTTTTTTTTTTGTGAATCACACACAAAAAATCAATGATGCTTATCATGAATGAGCAATGTGTCTAAATCGCTTCTGCTATCTTTAATCTAGTAGTGAAGAAACAATCAATAAGTAAAATCTATATCAATCAATAAGTAAAATCAATCGATAAGTAAAATCAGTAAGTACAAAACTACCTTAAAGATAATTTTCTGTGTATAATACCAGTGATATTTCTTTTTACTCATGTTAGAAACAGCATCATCAAGATACTTCACAAGAAAACAGATGCCCTTGATTTTTTTTATTTTGTTCATATTGCTTATTTTTAATTTGATAAATTTCAGACTAAATAAGTATTTCCCAATAAGTCAACAAAAAGCCCAGGAGTGAGGGGAGTTCCCCCTGACTCCCCACAAACTGGAATTGCAAAAGAGCAAAAGAAGAGGGAAATCATGACTTAAGAGCTGAAGATAGTGATCTGCCTAGTTCTGACTTTGCAAGCAGCCTGTGGGAGAGAAAAGACATATTTTGTCTAACATTGACTTCAGGCAGGATATAAATCAGTCACTGAGATATAAGATTGTTCCTCAGTGGCACAAAGTTTCTCACTCTCATTTTGCCATACTTCCATATGCCTGACATCATGCAATTAAGTAAAACGGAATAGAATGGAAAGCATGAAACTGAAGATCCCTACCGACCACAAGGGATTTTCAGCAATACAGTGCACTTAGAAATAGATGCTGTGGCATTCAAAGAAAAGGAAAAGTGCAAACATAGATTTAATTGTTGTCACCTACTCAGAAGCAAGTGCCCTATAGACCATTTGCTTTAACACATCTCACGAGGGTTTAAGAGAACAGGCATTTAGGGCACAATGAACCCTTCACTGATGGCTGACTGAAGCAGCAAAAGTTGTACAACAGTTTTGAGGAACAGGGAAGAGAAATTTATCAGTTTTAAAGTACAGTCTCCCTGCTCCTCACACACTCTGATAATGAGGGCAAGATGTGCAAGTGAAGGATAATTTAATTCAGTTTCACCATTCCAATAATCCTCTTACTGATCTCTGGAATTAAGAAGAGATCTGAGCACAGCACATATTCTGCATATATCAATATAATGCCCTCATTAACACAGTGCATAAAGATGAGGGAAAAAAAGGAGTGGCAAGAATCAGGGAATCACAGAACTGTTTGGGTTGATAGGGAACTAGAGCTCATCTCGTTCCAACCCCCTGCCATGGGCAGGGACACCTTCCATGAGTCCAACCTGGATCCCGTCCAGCCTGGCCCTGAACACCTCAGATTCATCAGATCTGTTTGATTTTGATGAATCAAACACACTTCTTGGGTTACGTGGGAGCTGCCATTCCACGCTGCTGTTGGAATGTTGCTGGTGTTGCCACTCTGCCCCTGCTTAGCTGTGCCAAACCCTGGGTCACACTGGAAGGCCAGACCATTCCAATGACTACTGAAAACTTCGTTCTTTGCTGATTACCTCCTGCAGAGGTCCAGTAGGTAGAAAAAGCTTGGGCACTGGAACAAACTGATTACAGGGATTTGTAATCAGAGATTCCCAGGCTCTGAGAATTCCCCTTGCATGAAGGGAAACCCACGAGGGCAGTGGAGCAGTGTGGATGAAGCAGAAACAAGAGGTGCAGGAATGCTCTGCTGCCAATGCCATGACTGCTGACAGCAAGGCAATACCAGCTACAGAAATGAACAGAGAATGTTGTATTACTCTCATTTTATACTTATTTAACATAAGGAAGAAGGACTATTACCAAGTTCACAAACAAAACCTCTGTCTGGGTATGCAGATGAGAGATGCATCAGACAGTAGCCAGTGGAGGCATACAGAAGCCTAGTCTGGTACTGGTTTGATACTAGAGATATTTATCAAATGACATGTGCTAGGAATGGTTGTGCTCTTCAATATAATTATGTTATGAAGTGATTTAGAATGTACTCAGTCAAAATACAAACAGAATTCCTACTATAAACAAAATACTGAAGGTATTGGCAAGTAGGCTGACTATAATATCAAAACAGAAGCTCCAAAAATTCTCCAGGGAAGCAGTGATTAGAAGATACTGACCAGTAAGTGACACCTTTGCTACTACTGACCCCAGGAGGTGATGGGGTGACTACAAAATGCCTGGGACTTTGGAACAAGGTGGCTGTACCTAAACAGTTCTGTATGCAGGAAATGTAGCTATGTGGGATGGAAAACTGTCCCACCCAAAAAAAATTGTTCACTTTCCATCCAACTTTTCACACAGGAGAAAGAGGGCAAAGAAGAATGAGACTGCACCCTCACTGGGTGTCCTCAGTTAAGTAAGCATATTTTGAAATTAGATTAGGCATATCATTAAATTATACTTGGACTAGTTGTCAGTTTTTCTGTTCACAAAGACCAAGTCAAGTACATTCACTAAAGGTATCTTTTCAATCAACACCCAGGTAAGTACTTGTGGCAGCAAGTTTTATCCATTCAGATTTATCAGTAACGAAAGGAAATCTGCCAAAATTATCACTCCTTACAAGTCTTATCTGACACAGGTAAGATGGATGGATCTTTGATGAATCCTTTCATCCTAAATATCTGTGTCTCAAAACAAAACTATTTTCAAGCAACACCTATCTGTTCCTACTGGAAAACTATGTTCTTACTGAAAACTTTCAGAAATGTTGTTCATTTTCAGCAACTGAAAACTAAGGAAAAACTCCTATTTTTCAATGAGATGTTCTCAGAAAACCTTAGGAGAATTAATAATGAAGAGTACAAGCTTTTTGTTCCCACTCAATTTTTCCTCGAAATTTCTTGGAATCAAGCAAACCTGTCACGTGGTTCTAGAGCTGGCACTCCTCTGGCTCCTTTTTGAAATGAAGCTCAGTTATTGCTGTTATACTTCACACGACAAATTTGCAGTCATCCCTACTGAAGTTCCTGATCAAGCTGGAAAATCAGTTATAGCAGATTAAGCCACAAGATTAGCCGGAGCCCAGACTCAAAAATAACACACACTCTTTTCCAAGGAGGACCATCCAGGCTTGTAATTTGGCTGTATATATTACAAAAAGACATACCAGTAAAGGGCATCTAAAAGTATATCAAGACACAAACCAACTCCAGAATCAGCAGCACACAAAAAATACTGCAGTTAAAAGATGCAGCCTTGAGAGGGTCTTTCTTTCCTCTTCTAGCAGTGTTTGTGCCCACATCCAGGTTGTGGTACCACAGACGGAATTGCAGAATCCCAGAATCATTTAAGTTAGAAAAGATCTCTGAAATCACAGAGTCCAACCTGTGATTGAACCCGACCATGTCACCAGACCATGGCACTGAGTGCCATGTTCAGTCTTTCCTTTAACATCTCCAGGGACAGTGACTCCACTGCCTCCATGGGCAGTCCATTCCAATGTCTAATCACATTTTCTGGGAAGAAATTCTTTCTAATGTCCAACCTAAGCCTCCCCTGAAGCAACTTAAGACCATGTCCTCTCATCAGCAGGTTGCCTGGGGAAAGAGGCTGACCCCACCAGGCTACATGCCCCTTTCAGCAGTTGTAGAGAGTGGTGAGGTCCCCCCAGAGCCTCCTCCTCTCAAAGGATGTGATAAGTTCTCACAGCATGAGACATGTTCTTGGCTGCTACACCTGGCTTGAGGTCTAACATTATTTGGAGTTTTTCTGGACTAATCCCAGTCTTTCACGATTTTCAAAATTAGATTGTGCAAACTTTGTTATCCCACGAAGTCAAACTAACAGGATAATGGCATGCAGGTGTGGTGCAGTTGTATAATAATTAGACTGTTTAATAAATCAGATGTAGAGATTATAGATAATGATTACTTATGCATCATCTTCTCTTAGAAGTTTCAGGACCAGGAGCTGTATTATCTATCAAAACTGACAGATATCAACTGTGATTCATAGATCAGAAGGCAACTTCAGGTTAGGAAAGCTCACTTCTGTCCTTTTAGTGGCTTTTGTTGAATAAACAAGAACCAGTTTAACAGAAGCAACCCTAGGCTTCTTGAATCCCAACATCTTCTCACAGATCTCAAAATATGTAGTAGTTCTTCTAGTAATCCCTCTTTGGTGCAGGACACCTTTTTCCCCAAAGGGCCCCATGAGGGAGGTGCAGCCCAGCACCCCCTTTGTCTGCAGCAGTGTCTCCAGCCATGGTGGGAATGTTCTCCTCAAGGCTGGAGCTGAAGGGTAGCACTTGTACCGAAATAACACTTGAAGGGAGCTATGGAACTCATGCAGTCACAGGACAAAATGGAAAATGTGCAAAAAGGACATGATGCACCTGACAGACAAGCCAAGCAGTTTGCTTGAGTGCTGCAAGTGCCACCTGATGGTCTATCCCCTGCCCCAGCGGGACTGCAATGCTTCACTGCCACGTGATAAGCCAAAGGGCCACTACAGTCTGACAGCAGTGCTTAACAAATATGTGTGAGGGACCAGACACACCCCAGGGGTGAGACAAGGGGGTCCATGTCCACAGAGGAAGCTGCCTCCTATTCCCAGGAAACCAGCCACCCTGAGCATCTGCAGCTCCAACAGCAGCAAACCCAGATCCTCAACTGCAAGCTGTGCATGGGCTGTCTTCTCCAGGAGCTGGGCAGAAACAGCAGCAAGGTTCAAAGAAAAGTTCCCATACTGTGCTCCGTTTATTAGGGAGATTAAACATGTGCTTTTCTTGAGGAACCTGCAAATACAATAGCAGGATTATTAGGCAATTTCTTGGTTGGGAACATCAGCGTAGGAAGATGTGGACACCAAGTTCTGAGGACAACATTAGCTGTCAGGTTAGAAAGCTCTGGATTTATAACAGTTTATTTTAGAAATATGAACCTTGAGTAGATTGGATAACAATCCATCATGTTGTCACTGGCACCTAGCAGAAATTAGAAATTAATTAGTATTTGAGTCTTCTCTTTTAGCAAACACATTTAACAATAAAATTATAGTCATATACATTAAATACTATAAATTCTGGAAAAGAGCCCAGGTACTGTCAAGTTTTGGCTAGCAAATGACTCTCTGAAGAGATCAAGAGCAGATAGTTCAAATAAAGGGCTGCTCAAACCTTTTGGTGGGAACAATCCCTGTTGGTCAGGCTCTGATGGACAGAGCATGTTCTGCTCCATCCTCATACAATTAGTACTGGTTTTGAGATTTACAGAATGCACAATGGGAACAGAGATAAACCATAACCCATGAGCACATCTATGAGTGTAAATATATACCCATGTGCATAAAAAAGCTATTTCTGGGTCACTCTAAGGCTCTTTTCTCTGCCATACCTTCCAGAGTATGTTGGTAAGGCATTGTTCCTTATTTCTATGAGCAGTTTCCCTTCTTTGGTAACTAAAAGGCATGGATATATAAATAAATGTAGATGTATATGCACATATTTACTCCCCTGGCACACATGCATATCCTCCTATCTCTTTATCAGTCTGCAGAGTCCTCGAAGTTCTAATATAAAAATAAATCCCACAGACTGATATGCGAGTTCCCTCTTGCGACCAAGTGATGTTACAGCAACACCTGAAAGTACACACAGAATGAGTTTTTTTAAAACACATTAAGAGAGAAAATAAACAATGCAAATTGCAGAGAATCCATCAGTTTTGCCTTTTTTTTTGTTCACCAGCCATTGCTCTAACATTAAAAAGAAATTTAAAAACCCCACCATCTGTGCATAATACAGAAAAGAATGAACAGGATTATGTCTGTGAAGAGACTGTCAGTAAAATGAATTAAAAAGCAAGATGAGGACGCTAAAATTAAATTATTTTATCTATGCATGAATCCTAGGCCCCACAGATAAAATCCAAATAAGGTGGAGAAAAATGGTTGATACCCCTTCAATAACCTTTATTGTTGTTAGAATTTCCCTTCCTGGCACAGGAACTGCAACAAACCCACTTCCTCCTCCTCTCAACTGGGTGAACAGATTTTCTCAAATCTGTGAAAAAACCCCAGCACGTGGCAATGGCAGAAGAAGAAGAAGAAGATAAGGACATAAAGAGAGCATAAATGATCACAATATAGGATTGAAGGGGAACTTGCACAGTTGTTGAATCCCCTCCTCTGATCTGAAGCATGGATTTGTACATCTACACCATCCTTACCCAAAATTTTCTTACCTGCTCTGAGATTTTCTAAAGAGGGCTCTGGAGGCTTCATAAGCAGCTTTGCCAAACTGTAACTCAGCTATAAAACTACAAAGCTTTTTCTGGTATTAAAGCTCAAAATGTTTGCCACTACCTCAGGTGCTGACTTATCAGGTATTTCTTTTATCAGCTATTTTTCTGATCAAATAAAATCTTCAGCTGCCTGCTATGGACAGCCTTAGTTCTCTAAGGCCTGTGTTTTCTCAGTGTGAAGGGCATCTATTTATTAAAGAGAGTAATCAGAACCAAAACTATTAAAGATGACATCTTAAAGACAATGTTTTGTGTGCTCAACTGAATCATATTTATCAGAGCCCCAGTGGATATGGCCATTTCAGAGATTTCAGGTCAGACACTGTGATCTCTATACCAAGACCAATAAACAGAAGCTGAATTAGCTGGCAGGTTATTTTTAACTCTGCTTAGACAATATTGAGTCAGAGGATCAAATAACCTGTGCTTTACAGATTAGTGGGCAGTTACTCATTGAAAGTGTCACAGCACTAACACATTAATAACCTAATGGGCACTACCAGCCCTGAGCAGCCCAGGCTCACCCCAGCCTTGCCCCAGGACCCCAAGCGCCCATTTAAGCTCAGCCCTGGCCTGTCAATCCCTCCCTGAGCAAAGCAGGAGTTTGTGCTGGAGCCGCTGGCACCCCTGAGCCTGGCCAGGAATCCTGACCTGGCTGGAGGCCCTGCCGCTCCCCCAGGGCCCTGCTCCATGATGTGGAGCTGGCTGTCACCTGCGGGCCTGCCCTGCTGAGCTGGGTGGGGACCCCTGCCCAGCTGACTGCCAGACCCCCGGCTCCCAGCCAGCCCTCGTCATACTGGAACCTTCTTCAAAAAGTTAATGATTGAAAAACTGGGGTTCTGCTAGATAGAGGTTATAAATATATATATATATATATATTTAAATTAAAGAATAAAACACATTGGCCCAATGGGGTTTGAAAAGCATGCCTACAGTACACCACAGGAATACAGCAGTTTCTCCACATAGTTTATTTTCAGACAAATTATAAACTATTAATGCACCTTTGTGCTGCCTCTTTCCACAGAATGGACAAACAACACATCTATCAAGAATTTTCTTATGTTGCTTTGCAGTTTAATGGGCACTGTTAATTGTATCTATTAACAATTTTGTCTAAAATGTATGTCTAGGATAAATATATATATATATAGGAACTGTAACATAACATCTTCTAGAATCACAGAATTAAACAATGGGATTGGATTGCAACACACCTAGAGTTACTCCCTTCAGTGATTCATTCTTATTTCTGGAGAGACAATATTAGATTGCTGTTGCATTTCTAAAAGTGCATCTCATAAAGATTGCTCATATAAACCCATGTTTTACCTCATAATTATAAAGGAAGGCTTTTGCAAAGAGGCATATAGATAAGCCATTGTTTCCCTAATTGTATTTCAGGTTCAGTGTGACACTAGAAACTTCTACAAAATAACTTGGGTGCTTTCTATTCCCAAGACAGGCTGTTTCTTGCTGCCCGCCTGTGCAGCAGCTGGTGTCTGGCAGAGCAGCTCATGAGCCTCCAGCAAACACGACATACTAACCCACTTTCTGGGCAGGAGCCTCATTCACTGCTCCAGTCTGCAGTGTTAGCTTTAAATTGTTAAAGTTGCCGAGTCTGATCACAAAGTTTAAGTATTTGGGTTTAAAATTAAGAATTATAATTAAACTTTTAAAAGTAATGGCTACAATATAGGACTTATTTGGCTTAGCACACTGATACAAATGCAACTGCTTTCAGGGCCAAGCTAAGACTGACCCTGAATACCCTTCAGCATGGAAATGATGGGGCCTGTGTGAATTCCAGCCAAAGCTCAGCACCATGGCCTGCTCTGTGATCTTCCAAGAGTTGAAGACAGCACTCAACCAAGAGTTGTGTCCTTTGGTTGTGAGGATTTGTCAGAATCATGTCAGAACAATGAAAATGAAGCAGAGCTTGCATTAAAATGTGTAAGTCGTGCAATGAAGCTCAGCTATGCCAAAGTATGGGTGTCAAAAAAGCTGGTGGTGAGTTCTTTTTGAGACCTCTCTGTATGAACTGGCTTTGTACAGCACAATGTACTGCATGGCTTCCTGCCTGATTTTAAAATAAACATCCTAATCTCCTTCATTTTTTTTTCTGAACTCTCTCTTCTCACTTCTGCAGTCTGTCTGTTAAAAACTATTTAAGAAATGGCAAATAATTTCTAGACTTTTCACACAGTCCTTGTAAAGCTTTCAAGTTCATGGCATACTGATTCTGAATTGACACACATTCAATCTTGGTCTCAGGGAAATTTTGATTTCCTGAATGCTTTCTTATACTAATTAACTCATGGTTTTATTCAAACTGTTTTTCTTGATTACTACTTCAAAGCCCAGTGATAAAAAAAAATTGAATATCACTCTTGATCAAAGTGCAGAAAGAGTATGTATTATGAAACCAGTGTGAATTACTACACAAAACATTCCTGTAATCACCATAAACATGAGAAGTGAGTAGACTGCATCTTTCTGTAAATCTGGTTTGAGGAGAGACAACCACAGGAGGGAGGCTAAGCCTGACTTTGAGTGGCTCTGACGTGGGCAGTAAGGGCTTAGGAAAGTAGGGTCTGTACCCAGAGTAGCTGCCTGCGTCAGGGCCAGCCTGGATGGTGCTGCCCTAGGGGAAGGTGTCCCTGCAAGGGCTTGGAGAAGCTTGACCTTTAAGGTGCTTTCCAACCCAAATAATTGTGTGGTTCTATGAGCCAGTGATGCAGCTTCCCTTCATGTTTGCATCTTGTGTATGACATGAAGGATTTGGAGATGCCAAGCTCTGGTGTCAGACCTCTGGGGTATGAGTAGAAGACAGAATCTCCTGGGTGGGCTCATGTTTGTGCCTATTTCCTTCCAGTACTGACAAATCTATAGCTGATTTTTTTGTTTTAATTCATATTTACCTGTAAGCATTTGAGCAATAATCACTACAGCTATGAAATGCACAGAATTCTTCTACACTATTTTATACTTGCCCATTTTAAGTTAGGTATAAAATGTGTTTCTGCTAGATCAGATCAAAACAGGAAACTCTCCTATACAGAAAGCCTCAGAGATTAACCTATATGAATCTGTCTAAGGTGCATTTGAACCTGTCCCTGCACAGCAGCCCAAAGGTTACTGGCAATGCACCAGAGAAACCCATGACTAGGGGATTTAGATAGTAGCTGCAAATCTGCACTAATCTGTGTTTACAATCTATCCTCTACTACTGTCTACAGAGAGTAACTACTAAACTGAAGATGGCTTTCATAGCAGCATATACTGAAAAAAAATCAGTTTAAAATAATCTACTAGGGACAAAATACTTGAAAAAATTATCTGGAACCTAATCTCCTACTTCCTGTAAATTCTGAATAAAGCAGTCAAGAAACATATAGGTAAGAGTAATTTTGGTAGATTTTCAAAACTATATTGATTTTAAGAGTGTGGTGCATTTTGTCTCTCTGTTTGAGGAAATTGAAGATGACTTGAGGAATTGAGGAATTTGAAGATATCACAGTGACTGTATGACAAATATTCCTTTCAGTTTGTTTCATTAGCCTTTCAACATGCTAATTTTCTAGGCTTTTAGATGTGTGGGAATAAACTGTATTTTGAGGTCACACGAATAGTCAGTTAACTTTTGCCAGCTTTGGTTTTATGTAGGGCAGATATAATCTACCATGGAAATGCTGCACAGGTTTGGCATTACCTCTTCATAAAAACAATTATTTAAAGGCTTATTATTGGTAAATAATTGCTATATGCAAGAGCCAGGAAACTTGTGGCTGCAAATGTTTTGCAGTTGGTAATAAAAGCTCCATTGTTCAGATACAGCAAGATATAACTACAATAATAAAGCAGTGCTGATTATCAATGAACTGTTAGGCAGTATCTCTGCACAGAGTAAATCTGCAAGGCTTTTTAAGAATTATGCTTTAGATAACACATTAAAAGGCATACTTTGGGCATCTGCAGTTTGGACGTGATGCAGTGCTCAGCCCTCTCTCAGTGGGGTGCTTTGGAGAGGCCACAGAGAGGATACACACAGCAAGCAGGGAAAGCCTTGCTGTTCAGGATAGGGCCAAAAGATTGCTAGAAAATCAGTAACAGCTGCTTGTATGCCACCGTCCTCTATGATTCTATGCCTAGCTCCCACGGGAAGGGCAGGGGATGGCTCTGCCTGGAGGGAACAGCCCCTGGAAGAGGCTCGTGGGACAGTTTCCAGCTAGGGCTGCCCCAGCTCAAGGACAATGAGGGCTTACAGGCACTTCATGTCAGGAAATGATGGAAAATACATGTGGCAGGAAATGAATGTGAGCCGGTGTGAGCCCAGGTGGCCAAGAAGGACAATGGGACCTGGTCTGTATCAGCAACAGTGTGGACTGGGAGCAGAGAAGGGATTGACCCCTGTACCTGGCACTGGTGGGTCACACCTCCAGGGCTGTGTCCAGTTGTGGTGCCCTCACTTCACAAACACTGCAGGACTGCAGCGGGTCCAGAGAACAGAAACAGAGCTGGGGCAGGGTCTGGAGCACAAGACTGGGCAGGAGCAGCTGAGGGGGCTGTGGGGCTCAGCCTGGGCATAAGGGGACTCAGGGGGACCTTCTTGCTCTCTACAAGTCCCTGACAGGAGGGTGCAGCCAGGTGGGAGTCAGTGACCAGGCAACCAGCAACAGGACAAGAGGACATGGTCTGAAGCTGGACCAGGGGAGGTTTAGGTTGGGCATTAGGAAGAATTTCTTCCCAAAAAATGTCATCAGACATTGAAATGGGCTGCCCAGGGAGGCAGTTGAGTCACCATTCCTGGAGGCGTTAAAGGAAAAACTAGACATGACACTCAGTGCTGTACGGAAAACCATGCTAGGAAAAGCCAGTGTCCAGGAAGGAGACAGAAGAGCCCTGAAACTTCATTCCAATAAAGGAGGAGAGGCCTCTGGGACACAGGCCCATGGGATCTTTGCTCTCTTGAGCTTTCAGAGGGCACAGTCTCCTTTTATCCTAAATTCCCAGCTGCATGTTGCCCTCTTCCTTTCCCCATCACTGAGGCACTAGGAAGGTACAGCCTTCCCTGGTCGCCTACCTCATATCCCGCCCTGAAGCTGTCATTTTACCCCAAAGTTCAGAAACTCAGGCTTGTGCATTTGCCTGTTTCAGGAGTCAAACCATCTGGGTTCTGTAACAAACCCACGGCTTGAAGTGGGTAGCAACATTAAGACCTGTTTCAAAGATGTTGGCACCCATACCCTCACCCTTGGAAAGACACGAGCACACATCCTTCGTATTAGTGTCTGTTTGACAAATTGGTGTTCGGTCACAGGTTGGACTCGATGATCGCAGAGGTCTTTTCCAGCCTAAGTGATTGTGTGACTCTGAGGGCTAGTGCGGGAGAACCAACAGCCTCCTGCCCTGCGGGCAGGGCCAGGAGCAGCCCCCATCCCTGTGGGGCCACCGGCGGTCACTCCCGGCCCAAGCCCACACCTCGGCCCCCCCATTTTGCCACGGGCCGAGGGCGGCGGGCGCGAAATGGCGCCGCCGTCACGTGCCCGCCGCCCGCGGCCTCGCCCGGCGCCTGCGCTGGGGCGGCGGGGCCGCGGCTCCGCCCTCGGCGTGTCCCGGGCGCTGCGGGCTGAGCGCGGTGCTGGCCCTGCTCTGCCCCTGCTCGGCGCCTCGGCCCAGCCTCACGCTGCGAGGGAGCCGCGCACCGGCGGCGGTGAGCGGCGGGGCGGCCGCGGGGAGCGGCCCGTGCGCGGCGGCCGGGGGGGTGGGGTGGGGTGGGGGACAGGCCGCGGGGCCGGCCCGGGTTGCGGAGACAGACGGGCGGACAGACAGACAGACAGGCGCACTCCGCGCCTGGAGACTTAAATTCTCCCTGAGTGCCAAACCTCGTGAGGGGCTCGGTGTGCGGTGCCCTGGGTTTGTGCCATCCCCGGAGCTGTCGCCGAGCTGCGGCAGCGCGGTGCCTGGGAGCCGATTTTCCCATGTAAAGAGCTTCAGGGGCTCGTTAAAGTCGGCTAGGAAGGTTTCAAGAAAACCTGTGGAAGTAATGATTTTCATTCCTGCCGTGGGCGTGTGGGTGAGCCCTCCAGAGAGCTTTTCTAAAGAGCTGTGCAGCTTCAGATGTGCTGTTGAAGTAAAACGAGGGGTCTTGGGCGTAGGGCTGGCTTCCTTCTGAAAATAGTGCATCACTAGAAGTCCACTATCTAAATTTCACCACCAAAATAGTGCTAAATGTGTCAGTGCATTTGTATTTTTTCAGTTGAAATTAATGCAAGCATTAAGATGTTCAGCTGAATATGGTTGTTTTTAGAACTCTGAGGGTTTGTCATAAACGTACTAAAAATGTAGTAAATCCCTTGAGTCAGAGGCTCAGTTTTGAGAAAAATAAGGATTGAGTAAAAAAAAAAATGAAATAATCCTCTTCAGAAGCAAAAATGCCACCCATTAAAAGTCTGATATGCTCTAGATGAAGAAAAAGCTTAATCACTGAGCTCATCATCCTGAAGGACTGGATCTTCTGAGAATTAGGCTTAAAATGTGATTTTTACCTATGTTTTGCAGCATGCGCAGTGGTTGAATTTGTGGTGGCAGCAGTTCCCAGGGCTGCCTGCCCTGTGCTGCTCTGGTCCCAGACAGACTCTGAATTCCGAGCTCCCTAACGCGGCGAGGGGGTGGCCTCGGCTGCTGTCACTTAGCTGCGATTTCTTTAAAGACACTGTGATTAATGGGACCGGTATTTCAGCCGTGTAAGGCAGGTCCGTAAACATCGATTTCCAGGTGTTAGAAAGTTAAAGCTTATTTATAAAGATGCCGGCTTTATCCCAGGATATTTCCAAGCTTGGTTATTTGGTAGGGTTTTTATTTTTCAGGAACTCATTTTTTGCTGTATTTATGTTTGGTTGCTGCTGTTTCTACTAGAAACCTGATTTTATTGTGTTTTATTAATTCCTCTTGAGTCCCAGTGTTAAGAACTGGAAGGGACATCTAGAAATTAAAGGAAGCAGTGACTTTTTTGTGGCTTGAATCTGATATGCTTGGTTACAGTAATGAAACCTTTTTTTGATGTAGCCTGGAAGATAATGAACAGCTACTGAAGGCTTGTTTAACAGAGCCACTCCTGACCACTTTTCAAATCCCCCACATGCCACCAGAGAGTTTTTAATGTCTTAATTTTAGCAGAAGTTTACAGCTCTGTTGGCAGAATAAGTTGCAGAAACAGTTAATTAACTTGATTTTTTTCTGAATCCTGTTGGCTTTAGTGCATTTGAGGTAGTTTGAGTAGGATAATGTGCAGCTGTCAAAATAGTGGATCGCAGGTAGAGCTGTATGGGGTGTGTGCACCATTTTTTGCTACTTTGCTTGCACCGATGAGGATGTGAATAGATTTGGTGAACCTCAGCAGTTATCAAAGTGTTTCATTTCAATTACTGTGTTGCTGCTGTTTATCTTTGATAATCATTTGGATAACTACCTAAGATAACAATTCTCTGTTGTTTGCATAACAAGCTTGTATTTGATTGCATTTCTGATAACTAATATTTTATTATATATATTTCTGCTTACATAAGCTAACATTTACATTGCTTTGGATGGTCCTTTTGGCCTTAGACACTCAGATGTACATTGGCTGTACAACTGATTATGTTTTTATTGCTAATAGTCACTTCCAGTAACTTTTTTTTTTTAAATATATTATCTGAAATTCTAGTTCTTATCTGCAGTGTAAAAGTATGAACTTCCTTTTCTTCTGAGGGGTCTTGGGGACAGGTCTGTTCAAGAGAAGCTCTCTACCCCAGGGGTTCTCTTGGTTATTTGGCTTTTACAGGTCCCATCTCTGTGAAATTCAGAAACCTGCTGAGCACTGTAGGTAGTCTTTATTGACTACATATATTGATACAATTATTACTATGAAAGGATATTACTGTTCTTTCCTTGATTTTCAGATGTCAGTTTGCTGTTAGTAATTACTTTTGGCTGTGGCCACATGAGGGGTGTTGGGAAGAATACTGAAATCCTGAGTTCAGAAGAGGTGGAAGGGTACTCATCCCCCCACCCCCATGATGGGGTGTGTAAAAACAGTGTAAAGCTTATCACAACAAAGATTTCAGGCTTTCGTTGTGTTTTTATAAAATAAATTTGTGATGTTCCTGGGGGTAAAGCTTTGAATGATTACTTGTGATGGAAGACCGAAACATAAACGTTCCTGTAATGTCATTTTAAAAGAAAATAACATGGAGGGAGGCAGGAGAGTTTTGATGTGAAGCCCTTGATGCCGTGCCTTGTGATGCAGCTCCCCGGGTGGCCCGGGCTGGCACCTGCAGGCTCATAACCAGGGAGGTGCTGCGGGCTGGGCGCTGTTGTTGTGGGAGCAGCTCCTGCCCTGTGACTGCAGCCAGGCACGTTTGTGCTGCGGAGCTGGGCCATGTGGCTCTGTGTGTTCATCACACAGCCCATTAGATGGCCTTGCCACACGAGGGAAGGAGGCAGGAAAAAACATTTGGGTGGGTTTTTTTCCTCTGTTTTTCATGACTCTTAGATTACTTTAGTAGCTACAGTGTTGTTTACCAAGATTCGCTAGTAGTGATAATGCAAATACCGAATAACTTGCTGTTTACATTGTACTGTTGACCAGTAAATGTAAATGCAGTTGCAACATTTGTTTCCCATCACTTTTGTACTTAATCTGACCTCATGTTTCTTTCAGTGATAATATTTGCATTGTGGGATAAGCTGCCTTGTGTTAAGATGATCCCCTCAAGATGATCCCCTCAAGCTCCTTTACAAAAGCAAGAAAATTTATAAATTGATGTCAGTGTATTTCCCTATCATTTTTGCATTGGATGTAATATGAATTATTTTTTTTTCAAAACTAACACATGTTTTTGTGGCATTTTATCTGGGCAGGAGGGGAAAGCAGACAGATGCATGTGAGTGGCCCATGGCTGCAGCTGCCTCAGTTCACTCATTTATTGCCTATTGTAACTTGGAAGCATTCTTTAGGTAAGAAAGTTGCTTCAAAATATGTGGTTTATAAACTTCATACACTTCTCTGTTGAATCTTTAAATTGCATCTCAGTGTTTTGTGCTTTCAGTTATAATTTTATTTATGCATGCTGTTTATATGGGGCATTATAAACCTTTTATCTGTTAGACACTGACAGTAGTTATGAAAATGAATTCTAAGCTGTGCAGACTCTGCTCACTTCACAGGAGAGAGAACATGTGATACTTGCAGAGTGTGCTATACAAGGCCACCATAAATGACAGATTTCTTCAGGTGCCACCCACAAACAGAGTTACTAATGAGTATCAGCTTTCTCTTTATAGACAAGCATGACTACTCAGCTCTAAATTTTCTGGTGTGTGAGCTGAGCAGCAGCATTACTTGCACAGATTGCAGTACTTGAGTTTGATTTTGTGTGGAGGATGGGGGCTACTTCTCATGTATTCATAAATAATGTATACTGTACCTTTTTAAGCTTGGCATCTATAAAGCTGATATTAACTAGGTAGTTTTTCTAAAGATGATGATATGATCTTGGAGAATCTAAAGTCTTGTTCAGTTTTTAAAGTAAAATGGAGAAATTTAGCATTGGAAGATTTCTATAGATGTTATTACTGGTGTAACACAATACCTGGTAAACAATTCTGTTTCTACAGTCTGTCATGGTTTAGTGAGGTGGGTGTTGCTGTTCTTGTAGCTTTCCATTAAAGCACCTTCTGATAATGTAAAATTGGTAGGTGAGTATGGAGGGCTTGAGTCTTTTTTCTTATAGTGCACCAAGATACTCAAGTATGACACCTGTGTCATACTAAGACACAGGATAGTTTTTTCATTAGTATGTGGGAGGATATTTGTACATTATTGATATGTTTTTTTCCAGATACAGTTTAATTAGCCAAAATTGTTTGTTTTACTGTCAAGATTATCATGGTGCAGTAAGCATACTTTTGGAGTAAATTTAAAGTCAAGAGTCTTTAAATGTCAAAATATTAGAGGTCCTGTCTTTAACTTTTGATTCACATGGTTTTGTTATAGAGTAGGCTGAAAAAAAATAAACATTTGTTATCAGGGTTAGTAGTTTTCTTTGGGTGATACTCAAGCATTCAGAGGTGTATCTGTGTTGCAAGAGTGGTTATGTGACTAAAACTGTAGATAATGCAAAAGCTATTTTTTTGCCAACAATTACACCTTCCCCTTAGTTAAATGGTATTTTTCAGATAATGTTTGGTAAAACTAATGTGCTTGTTACATTCTGCTCTGCTTGCACATCTGCCCTCAGAGCAGTGGGTTCTGTTCATCTCAGTTTCTGTTCCAGGATTGATGTTAGTCCTTTCTGTGGGTTTCCCAGACACTGCAGAACAGTTTTTCTTTGGTTGGTGGCTTCACAGGTCGGTTCATCTTCTGGGACCCTTCCCTGCCTTCTGGTTAAGGAATCCATGTGCACATACAGGATGACTCAACAGTGGGATGGATGTTCAGATACCAGAAAGGTGCTGGTGACTTGACAGGAACCTCCACATTCCTTGGAGGTAGGGCTGTGTGTGTGTGAGTGTAAACCTCTCATTTGAATGCTGCCTGGGTTGTATCACATGGGACTGTCACTTAACCAACTTCAGTTGTGCTTTAAAATGTATACTGTTCATAAGGATTTAGAATGAAATAAGGATTTTTATTTTTGCAGTAAATACAGGGGCTTCATGTTTGTTAAAAATATTACAATGCATAACCAATGGAACCTTTTTTCTGGCTTTGCATCCCACACTGAATAATAGGAATTCATTTTGCTAGATATAAAGGACTGTAGTGTAGAATACTAAACATAGACATTCTGGACACAGCAGTTTCTAAAGGCTGTAGCAACAAGAACAAGTTCTGGCCAAATTGCAGCAGGCAGAGCATAGATGCTGTGTGTACCAGCAATACCGTGCTGCATCTCTTCCTGCATCTGGAGTGCTGCCTCTGGTCTGTAGCTTGACCTGTGGTTTAGGGAAATGCCCTTTCTGGTTCTTCTCAGATGTCAGAGCTTCCTTGTGGGAGCCAAATCAGCACCCATGAAGTTCAAGTAAGATAGCAGAAATTTCCATTTTTATCAGAAACCTATCTTTAACCAAGATGTTGCTGATCTGCATGAGAGTAGCAATAGCAAGGAGAAGTGTCTCAAACAATAGCATGTGTTCAATTTCATTTTTTTGTTCTGGACTTTTGTTTTAGTAAACAGCCAAGTCTGTAATTCTTTTCAAGTAGGGAAGAAGAAAAACAAGCAACAGGTATATTTGACTCACAAGGTATTTAGCCTTTGCTAAATTTAGCAAGGCTATGATCAACTGTAAGAGAGAGTTTTGTAATGGTTAATTACTACATCTACACTTAATAGTTTGGGATGCTCATTTGTTGTGTGACTTAAAGTAGTCTAAAGTCATAAAACATGGTTGTGGAGATGATAACTTGATGGTCTAATAATGTTTGTTCATGCTGAGCCTGCATCTTCATTACATTAGTAACACTGTTACTGTAAGCCATGTGTCTACTCAGGGAAGAAAAACTATTATTTAATATAATTTAAAGAGTATTGCTGGCTTATCTGTCTGCATATATTGCTGATGGAAATTTAAATAGACTGGGTGATGATGTATAAGAACTGCTAAAATAAATTCCTTGGTGATTGAGATACTTTGTCAGGAGGTCAAGCAGTAGTGAAGCTGGTTGTATGAACAGCCCTTAGTAAATTGGCTGCATTTTTCTTTCCACCTTCTCAAAGAATGCACGTGCTTTCTTTTCATAAAAATGGAGCTTATCAGACACTCATGAGCCAAACAGATCAGCTTTATAGGTTGAGGAAAATGCCAGGTAATTTTTTGATAGGATAGTATGTATTTTGGCAGCTGATACTGCAGTACACAAATTTGTGTTTGTGCAATACACAATTTTTTTTTCTTCCTTCCCACCTCCCCTCCATAATAAAGATACTATGGAAAATTTTCAGTCCAGAAAAAGCAAGCTGTGGGGGTTGCCATGGAAGTTTGTTCAGTAAAAATAGATAATACGCTCTGTTCTTTCTTGAAAAATGCATTGTTGCTTTGAAAATACTTCACACATGCTGGGAAGAGAGAATGTCTGGATTAACATCTGGGTAGTGGGAGATTTGAGAAGGGGCTTCAACCTCTACTAAAATGAATGGCAAAGCCAGTTGTTGAAAACTGACTGAACAACAGCATTCAGTCTAGAATGGACTTTGTTAGGTTGCACTGCTTCAGCCTGTGAAAGCAGAGCTTTTTTCTTATGCTGCTCTTCTGAGCTCTGGCTCGTGAGGCAGACGTCCCTTGCTGAAGCAGATCTGTGCAGTTTGCTGATTTCCAAGGTCACTGTGCTTTTACTGCTGAAAAACAGCATGTGAACCTCAGTTACTTTGCCCTGCTTTGATAAGTGGCCTCTGAAGTTTTTTACTGTTAGTTGTACAAACACTTTCCTCTGCTTGGCATTATTTGGAAAAAAAAGCAAAATGAGGAAGGTGGGCAAAACTTTTCAATCTGATTCTCCTGAATATGTCTGTTCCAGGTTTATCTGTGTTTCACAAAGGAGTTTGTGAATTATGTTTTTTAGTTGATAAACCTTTTTTAGAGATCATTAGTAGATTCCATAGTTTGTCAACTGAATTTAAATTTAAACAATCAATTTTCTATTTCTAAATTAAATTGCTGTTAAATACTTCTTGATGCCTACAAAATGCTTTAAGTACTATGAAATACTACTATGTGAAACTACACTTGGTAAATCAAGTCCAAGTTCTCCAGATTCAATCCAAGTTGTACAAACTAAAAGGTACTGAGGGAGAAGGTCCTTGACAGTATCTGTGCACTGGATATTGACATATGGATATGCTTCTTTTCAAAATATCGTGCTGTATTTAAATTTTTTTAACTTGTTATTGCTTACTGCATTTCCACTGGCCTTTCTCCCTTCCTCCCCTGATGATCTGTGTTTTTTTAGACGCCTGTTGTACGCGAGACCTTTCAGGAGCCTGTGCAGTTTGCATACGTTGGACTGTTACATTCTGAAACTTTCACCATGAAGAGAGCTGGGCAGAAGGTGGTGGCTGGAACTGAAGCTCCTGGAACATCACAGACAAACAAAAAACAGAAAACTAGTTTATATGGCTCAGGTTTTGGGGAATCTGAGCCGTGCACCTCGATGGACTGGGGCAGCCTTCCACACCACGTGATCCTGCGTGTTTTCCAGTTCCTGACTTTAGTGGATCGGGCCAGGGCATCTTCTGTTTGTCGAAGGTGGAATGAAGTTTTCCACATCCCAGATCTCTGGAGGAGATTTGAATTTGAACTTAGCCAGCCAGCCACTTCTTATTTAAAGTCTACACATCCAGATCTCATTCAGCAGATTATCAAGAGGCACGCTGACCATCTGCAGTACGTCAGCTTCAAGGTAAGCTGTGGATGAGCTGGGGGTCAGTGTCACGTCACTGAGCATGAGGGATGCAGCTGTTCTGTGTCAGCTGCCTTAAGGGTTGTGCCTGGCAAGTCTTATGTTTAAAAGTGCAACTACTGCAACATTTCATTTCCACATGTGCAGACAGTTTCATAGAATTTTATATACTCTAACCTCTGCAGAGTACGGAAATAGTGAGTGTGGTGCAAAACAGAGGTGGAAAGTGAGGCAAATAAGAGATTTGTTCAAAGTTATTCTTCAGGCTTATGAATTTTGAATGAGTTCATTATTTAAGATGCAAAGGTGTTGTCCATGTAGATAAAATTAATTAATTTGCTGGAGCAAGGACTTTAAGTCTTTTATGGGCTCAAAAAATTGGCATTTTAAAAAACGCATGCATATCACTGTGTATTGTAGCACCAGTACTGTTACAGTATTGCAGTAGCATGAGGTTATTTGAAGACAAGACTTAGATTTAAGGTGTGTGTTCATACTAGAATTACCCAGCAGTCACACTCAGGAAAATTTTCTAATAGGAACTGCCTGATCTCCTTCTGGTCTTGAAATTTTCAGTCACTGTTGCACTTTGTGCCTGTGATGATTGCAGTCAGGAGCTGAGTAGATGTAGAACCTGCAGTCTTGGGTGTCCATGATGATTTCTAAATAATATTGCAGAATGACTTCACTGTTTTTAAATTGCTTTTATAGGTTGACAGTAGTACTGAGTCAGCAGAAGCAGCTTGTGACATCCTTTCTCAGTTGGTGAACTGCTCTATCAAGACGCTGGGTTTGATCTCTACAGCAAAACCAAGCTTCATGAATGTCTCTAAGGTAACTTCTAGAAATTGTAACTAACATATTTTAATTCCTTCTTAAACCACTTTAGCTTTCTTAATGTTCTCTTGTTAAGTTGATGGTAATTTTCATGAAACAGTCTCTAGTTACTTTGAAGTAACAGAAGAATTACTTACTGGAAAATAAAGGCCATTTCCATTTTTCTGCAGAAAAACTCCAGATACTTCAGGCTCATCACTGTCCAGTTATCCCTGTAGTTATCAATGTATTACAGTGAAATGATAAATCAGAGTAGATAAATATTGAGTGTAAGGTTAATTCTGTCACATGTGGCAGCATGTTTCTAAACAAAGGTCCCCTCTGTTTATGTTCAAATAATCCTTTGTTACGTGAAAAAGAGCATCCATGGGAAGTGTTTATTTTTATACTTTCTGCCTGTGTAGAATGTGAGGTCAAAGCCCTGAAGTTTTGCTCATCTTTCCATAAGAATTTTTCCCTCTTTCAATTTCTCTAAATAGGCTCATTTTGCGTCAGCACTGACAGTAGTTTTTGTGAACTCCAAGTCATTATCATCAATCAAGATAGATGACACACCCCTTGATGATCCTTCCTTGAAGGTTCTTGTTGCTAACAACAGTGATACTCTAAAACTACTAAAAATGAGCAGCTGTCCTCATGTTTCACCTGCTGGTGAGTACTGAATGTATGTGAAAAATGGAGTCGTAAAGTATCATAATTGACTTAGTCTTGAGTTTGGACAGTTGGAAGGTGAAGAAGAAGGTGGTTCTTAGTGAATTGGTTGATGAAGGTGGGGGTGTTAATCACTTGACTGCATCTTCTGGAATCCTGGGGATATTTTTTCATTTTCTCCAGCTGCTTTGCTACTTGTGATGATAGGCCTTGAGGAGGGAAAGCCTTCAAAATTAGTGCAAGCCTTTCAGACATGCTCAAAGGATGTGGTGTTCATTGCTTTACCGTGTGAGGGTAACCTAATGGCTCTTTAATGTGTGTGCAGATTTGTAAACTTAACTAACCAATGTTCTGTGGGAACACCACAGAATCCCTGATCCATGAATCAGCCACTGTTTGGTGGGATAAAGGAGATTATAACAGTTGTCAGTAATTGTTTTGCAAGGTGCTGAGAGTGTGTACACATTTCAGAAACCGGTGGTATGTTAGACTGTTTCCAGCTTCCAGAGTGCCCTCATGTGTCCAGATCTGGGACTGGTGACTTCCTCATTGGTTGGTGAAGGACTCACTCCCTTCAAAATACACCCTTGCTGAAAGTTCAGAGGGCTTCGGGGTCTCTTCTCACTTTCCTTTCTCCTGAAACATTAGTGCTGGGAAAAGGGAGTCTGGGTCTGGTCTATTCCTGTATTCTTTTCTGGAGTTCACAAAAGATGACTTAATCTGTGTTCTTCATATTCCAACAGATTAGGAGGAATTAACATTATTTAGGTCTTAATTCACAGAAGGTTGTGGCTGTTAAACTGGGTGGTGGTGATTTAAATATTTGAAAGTTGGCGGAATGAGCATTAGGGAAGGGAATGGCAGCAACTTCAGCTGAATCTGACTTGATTTCAGTTGCTTCTTCAAAGCTGAGCAAATTCTGCATAGGGAGGGGCAAAGAGGAGATATGCAGATCCAAGATGAATGTGACTTCTGTCTTTTACTTTGAAGTGTTAGTGGCCAGAACTCTGTAAAAGGTTGTGGATACCTAGAATTTGGGAATTTCATGGGGTTTGGATAAAAGCATGAAAACTCAAGCCAACTTTACAGAGAACAGCTGTGCTTATATTTTAAAGAGTGAATTTTTTTGTTCCTCAGGCATTCTTTGTGTGGCTGATCAGTGTCATGGACTTAAGGAGCTGGCTTTGAACTACTACATATTAAGTGATGAACTGCTGCTGGCTCTTTCAAGTGAAAAACACGTTGATCTCGAGCACCTTCGCATTGACGTCGTGAGTGAAAATCCCGGACAAGTTCAATTCCACACCATTAAAAAACAAAGCTGGGATGCTCTTGTTAAACACTCCCCCAAAGTCAACATTGTGATGTATTTCTTCTTGTACGAAGATGAATTCGATGCTTTCTTCAGAGAGGAAACCCCCGTCACACACCTGTACTTCGGCCGGGCGGTGAGCAAGGCCATGCTGGGTCGCATTGGCATGAACTGCCCCAGGCTGATCGAGCTGGTGGTGTGCGCCAACGGCCTGCAGCCCCTGGATGATGAACTGATCCAGATCGCCGAGCGCTGTAAGAACTTAACGGCCATGGGGCTGGGCGAGTGCGAGGTCACCTGCAGAGGTTTTATTGAGTTTGTAAAGATGTGTGGGGGCAGGCTGACTCAGCTTTCCATCATGGAGGAGGTGCTGATTCCCGACAGTGATTACAGCTTAGATCGGCTTCATCTGGAAGTCTCCAAACACCTTGGAAGAATGTGGTTTCCTGATATGATGCCGACGTGGTAAATTCTTTCTGTGGATAAAATGGTGGGATTGGGTTGTTGCTTTCTATGCAAATAAAAAATTTAAAAATCAAATGTGAAAACTTTCTTCCAGATTTTGAGTTTTTCTTCCTTGAGAAAACCTCTATTAGACTAACAGCAAAACACTAAAATATTAATTATATATTGAAATAGAAAATAGCTTTAAGTGTACTTAAAGGTTCTGAAAGTATGTCTGTGGTTTACAGGTGCTTCAAACTTCAGTGAATTTGGGCTTTTCTAAGCTTCAGTTTAAACATTCCATTTACTTTAAAGTGGGTTTGGGTTTCTGGTTTTTTTTTAATTTCTTTGTTTACTCTTTCTGGTCTAGTCAGAAGAGAAACTATTTTCCTTTAGGAAATCTATCTGTGGAAAGCTGGATAGAACTTTGAGTACAGTATTATTTGTCATGATGTTTTACATAGCTATTTTTTAAATAATTCATGTTTTAATTGTAAAAGCTTGTATATTAAAATACACTATCCCAGGTTAATCAGGTATAATCTAGCTTAAATTCATGGCAGTATAATGAAATGTTAATAAGCTTATGCTTACAAAAAAATTTCCAGCTTTAAATTGCACTTTAAGTAATTTTGTCAGATTGCAGAAACTAGGGAATGCATTGTACAGTATGTTGTTTTTGACTTATGCGTTAAAAGGATGAGAAAGAGATTGTGTTAAAAGTACTGATTATAGGTTTGGTTCTAGATTGATTGCTTGAGTGAGTAATAAAGCACTTTGGAAACTGTCAGGACAATAAGGAATAGCTTTGGATTTGGGGTCAAGTCTTTGTAATCAAAGACTAATGTCTGAATGCTTCCATGCTTTCATTGCTAAGAAGTAAGGATTTCATAAATGTAGCTAGTAAGAAGGAAATACCAAATGCAGTACAATTGTCTTTGATCCATTTCTATTTGAAATCAAGAATTTATAGCCCTTAAAATTGTCACTTACAGGACTAAATGGACTGTAGTAATCTCACCTGTTTCTTCCAGAGCTTTGTGTAAGCCCTGATTTCTAGAGAAAGGCTTGCTGAAAGTAATCCTGAAATACTTATTTCAGGACTGTTTAATACTTGTTGCTATTAATTGTTTTTTTGAGACAGATTGTATTATATTTATTTTCTTAAAAAGGGAAAGGTATGGTGAGTTGATGTAAATTAGAGGATGTATTTTTGTGTTAACATTTTGCACACTGTAAACTTAAATGCATTGTATATAAATTTTTGCTGTAATGATTTTGGTGCCACACTTATTGCATCTTCCTGTTGATAATGAGAAGTCTACAAGAATTTGCTGGTGGGTGTTGTCACTGTCATGGTTTATTCCTGGCTGTCAGCTGAGCCTCTCACAGCCAGAGGGATAGGGGAGAGAATCAGAAGGCAAAAGTGAGAAAACTGATGGCTGGACATCAGGAGTTTAATAGTAAAATCAGAGCCACACAGGCAGGCATCCCCAAAAAGGGAATCCATTCACCACTTCCCTCAGCCATGTCCAGGAAAGCAGGGCTCCATCACCCATAAACCCTTCCTCCACCTTCCCCCAGCTTTATATGCTGAGCCTGATGTCATGCAGTATGGAATGTCCCTGGGCTCAGCTGTCCTGTCCCTGTCACCTCCCAGGCTGTGCCCCCTCAGCCTCCTGAGCAGGGCTGTGCTCTGTAGGTGCTACTCAGCTACAGCAAAAACATCCCCGTGTTACCAGTGCTGTTTCCAGTACAAATCCACAGCTCCATTCCAGCTCCTCTGAAGCAAATGGACTACCCCAGCTAGAACCAGTGCATTCACAGCAGAATAAATTAGTTTCTTCCCCACTTCCACAAAACAGCAGCTAAAGGGTTAAACCACACTTCTTGGACACACTTGTTCCCAGCTGGATGCCCAAGGATTCAAGGTAACACAGACCTGAGTCAGTAATGCTTCATTGCCTGTTGCACAGTTAAGCATTTATCTGACTCTGGTTAGTAGAGGCTGTGAGCTCAGCACTTCCATAATCCAGGGGATTATCATTTAAACACAAAACTGAAATATTTCCAAACAGTATTTGGTTCAAGATGTGTGGTTTGCTTCAAATGGAAATGTAATAAAGTGGTTTAATCCATGCACTGGACTCATGCATCTGTTGCACTCTGTCCTCTTGGGGTTCTCTCCTGCTAGAAGCAGTGCATGCGACAAGCCTTGGGAGAGACTGGAGAATGGCAAATTAGTCATTTCATGTTTGTGACTGAAACCTGATTTCTGATGCAGACCGTAAAATGGACTGTGGACCTGTGTGAGTTGTTGGGAAGTCCTGGAGTCCTCCCTCTAGCCAACAGAACAATGTTAGTGTGTTTATAAACACTGGGGACAGAGTTACACTTCAGGAGGAAGTTCTTAAAAGGCTGCTTTGAATATTGTCCCTGTCTCAGTCCCTGTTGCAAAGGCAGTGTTTCTGTGAAGCCACGAATCACAGAATCACTGAGGTTGGAAAAGGCCTTTAAGGTAATCGAATGTGGCTGTTTAATGTCAGCTTGCTCCAGCTCCAAGCTTCCAGTTAAATAGGCCTGCATTGGTGAATGTTGGGATTTTTGATGCACTGGTTTTCCAGAGCATTTGTTCTCCCTGGTCTGAATAAGTGAGGCCAGCTGGTGCTTGGGGGAGAAGCTGACAGGAATGCACCTTCTCTGCCACAGGAGGGAGTGAGCACTTTGCATTTTAGCTGATTTTTCAGACTTTGAGAAAGCTTATAACTGGTCATTGCTAATTTCCTGATTCTCTGGTAAATGCAAATTCCAACAAAAACTCAAATCTTTGTTTGTTTTGTGAGTCCCTGTTGCCATCCAACAGACACTGCTTGCGTAAGGCCCAAAATATTGAATAGGTATTGATAGTATAAACTGTTGTGCATGGGAAGAAGAACAACTTTTGGATGCTGAGATAGATTTATTTCAAATTTACGGTGTTTCCATTTCATTCTCTTTGCCCTTTCCCCCTTTCAAGATTGCTTGTAGGGTCCGAGTGGTCGCAGTTCTCAATGTGAATATGAGACGTGATCCCAGGAAATACTCTTTGCATTGGCAACATTCTCCCAAGGACTTGTCCCTTGGAAATTGCACCACTGTATCTTATGGGATGGATGCAGAGTAGTTTTACACAGAACTCTGGTGAAAAAACGAGAGGGAAAACCTCAGATGACTGATGAAGCATTTGTTCCTCTGTACTATATTTCAGAAATATTAACAATGTCTGTCTTGTCCTTTCCACTGAGATAGCAATAGTGGAAATACCAAAATAGCAGAAATACTGTGGTCATAAAAATTAGGTAGTGGTTGGAGTCATTGACTTGGTAGAAGAGGGAAGGCAAGGAGAAGTTGGGAATTTGTGCTGTAGGAAAGGGAAAAGCTGGAAGACATTCTGCAGAACTCAGTTATTTGCATTGTAGCAGGAGCAAAAAGTTCTGAATGTAAGTGGATAGAAGAAAACTTGGCTAAACTACGTGGCTAACTGCAAGATAATGCATGCTATATGAGCTCATGACAAATAAATGTTAAATGACAGATAGCTATTTACCTGGTCCCCTGATTTGGACTCCATCATCAATGGCATTTCCATTGTGGAAGAATTTAATGGGCCCAGAGAGCTGGCCAGAGAAGGGAGCGTACACGGTGGCCCCGTCAGCACAGATGACATCCACTGCCCGGTGCTTCCCTTTGCCATTGCGTCTGAAAACAAACACACCTTTACAGAAACCTCTGCTCAGGCCCAGTGCTGCAGAGAGAGGTTAGGCAGCACCTGGTGAGATCTGGAAAGGGGTTTTTGGGACAGAAACAGTGTCAGCAAACTGGCTGAAGGATCTGCAAAGGTGTAGGTGAGGTAGTGTCATGTAACGGTGGAGACCTGTTGGAGAAAAATGCCTTTCTTCCAGGTCTTCAGATAAAGACCATGGAGTCTAATGAAACCATAGAGTCACAGAAAGTTTGGTTGTGTGAAGGACATCAAGTCCAACCCTCCACTTGAGTCAGGAGTGCTCCCAGCACTAGGTCAGGTCAGGCATGGCTTAGTCTGATGAAAAGCTCCAAGCAGAGAGGTGTCATGAACAATGTGGGCAGCCTAAAAGTTTCTCAAGTCCAATCCAAGCCTTCAAAGCTGTAATTTTTATGTGACTTAAACAAAGTGCAACTCTTAGTTCAGGGGAAATACAGCAAAACCCCATGTGTTCCAATTATTATATTACCTTGGGGCTCCATAGTATCCACAGCCATACTTATCACAGCCTCTTATCTCATTGGTAGGGTTCCCAGAACACACTGCAGCCCAGCGCCCGTCCTGTTGTGGCAGTGGTGGGACATCTTTGAAACACAGGAACACAGCACATCAAAGTTAACCTCTAGATTGTTTTATCACTTGCATATTTGCAACTACTATGATTTACAGTTAGTTAACATGCTGACATTACATCCCCTGCTTCTAGTTGGATATCTCCCCATAAAATTTATAATCCTTCAGGAAATGTAAATGGAATTTAGACCTAAGCTGGATGGTAATATTTCTAGATTAGGGTTATTTCACAGAAGAAAATGCTTTAAATACAAAAATTCAAAAAGTGTATCACAGTTCCTGGAATGCAAATCTACTTGTGTTCGGAGTTACGTTTTCTGCTGTTAAAGGGTTTTTTACCAGGTGTAAGCAGATGAGTAGGATCAGAGTGGTCGCAGTTCTCAACGTGGATATGAGAAATAATGCCAGGATATACTTTCTGCATTGGCAGCATTTTCCCCAGTCGTTCCCCTCTGCGGATGTGGCCATGGTAGCGGATGGGGTGAATGCAGACGAGCTTCACACAGTAACCTGGGAGAGACAGGAGAGGAAACAGGGTCAGGAAACATCAGCTGCAATTCTCCTGGGGTGAGCAAGCAGCATTCCCTGCCAGCTCTTACTGGAGACTGTTAGGATGAAGCAGAAATGTAGTCAAGGTACCAACAATGGTGAAATCAAAATTACTATATTTGCCAGGGCAAAAAGGAAAAAAGGGTGTTGGAAAATAGAGACAGGAAAACATCCTCTCAGCAAAACTGAGGATATACTTCCGGTGCTTTATTTTTACTGTTTCCTATTTTTTGATTTGGGGTTGTTATTTTCCTGCTACCTGTTTTTCAACTCCTTTCTTCCCATCTCTCCAAGAAAAGCATAGGAAAGGACTACATCCTGCTGGTGCTGTCTTTCAATATTTCAACGTACTAGAGAGGATGTAAGATTAATCAACACTGCTTGAACTGAAGAACCACAGAAACCTTGCTCAAGTAAATGAAGTGATTACTTGTGCACATCTCACAGCACACCTGCTGTTAATTACTTGCCTGATCCCCTGATTTGGACCCCATCATCAATGGCATTTCCATTATGGAAGAAGCGGATGGGTCCCGAGAGCTGCCCGCTGAAGGGAGCGTACACCGTGGCTCCGTCAGAGCAGATGACATCCACACCCGCATGCTTTTCTTTGCCACTGTGCCTGGAGGCAGAAATACATAATTAGGGACATCTCTCAAGGTTAATGTTATGTTTCAATTGGTCACTTGATGCAGGTTGATAGCTGAAGCTCGTCTAACAAAGATTTTTTACCTGCAATGAAATTGAACAGAAGTAGCAGGTTTGAAGCATCTTTTTTTTTTTTTTTTGTTGTAGCAAAGTGTTCACATTACTTAAACCTTCCTCAGAGTGGGATGAAATTTCAAATTTAAGCTTATTTTTTATTTTCCCAAGTTAATGGGGCATTTCAAACTGTTAGAGAAAAGTACCGTTTTATCCCAAAAAAATCTGTGCCATGTAAAATAGAATCTTGGCTGGCATTTTCTCGCTTAGAAATTTGGAAACTGCATGATGAAGGTGGACACTTTTAGAGCCTGAGGAGAGGAAATGACAAGAAAATGTGGGAGTCATTCTACATATAAAAGCATTTTTCAGAGAAATACAACCTGTTGTTGTATGAGGTCCCTACTTAAAGACAGTGATGCTGACAGATTTTATGTAATTGAATCTACTCAGCTTCCTGTAAGCTGTTGCTGAGTGTTGGTTAAATTTCTGGAGTATAAACAAGGGTAAATGACACAAATCCTTGAAATACTTCCATTTCCTTTACTCTGTCTGTGATTCATGTACCAACCCTGCTCCTTCACCCCTGCATCTGTTGTCAGCAGCGTATCACTGTGCTTCTATAAGATGGCCAAGGAATATCCCAAAAATCAGCAAGAGGTCCTGCAGACAGCAGTATTCTCTCCTTCTGAGTGTCAGCCCTATGTAACTGCAATCTTTCTCGTGCCTGCACATTTAATTTAGGAAAGCGAGGTGGCCCTGGTGGCCAGGCAGCTGTGTTACCTGTCAGCGCCGAAATTCCCGCAGCCGTATCTGTCGCAGCCGCGGACGCGGTTGGTGGGGTTCCCGCTGCAGAGCTGTGCCCAGTGCTGGTGCTGCTGTTGGGGTGGGTGGGCGTCCAGCTGCTTGGTGAAAACTTCACAAGGAAGAGAGGAAAAACAGGAAAAAATCAGCCATGTTCTTGGTCCAGTGCAACAGAAAATGTCCAGGTACAAAATAGGGTGTTTAAAAGGAAAGACATGAGCTCCAAGGAGTTTGTAATTTCAGAAACTGTAGGTAAAAGGACATTATACAACCTGTTGTATAGACTTTATCAAAGTTTTTCCTGATGACTTGCTTTAAGGTATATACACCAAAAAGAAAGCAAAGCTATAAATAAAGATGTTTTAAAACAGTTAGTGAAATAAATTATTTTTACTTTCTAATGGTGCTGGGTTGATGGTTGGACTTGATTATCTTAGAGGTCTTTTCAAATCATAATGATTTTATGATTCTTTCTGAAAGCTTCAACTACTTCAATATTTTATAATAGTCATAACTGTCCACATTACCATCATTCCTCATAAAACTGGAGGGGAAAAAAACCTCAGCATTATTTATGTTCAAGTGAATTTCAATAATTCATTATTGTCTGCCTAAACCCAGTGAAGCCCAGCTGCATGACAGCAGTCTCAACTCACCAGTGGACACCAAGCTGACCAGAGTGACCAGACTGAGGGCTGGCATTTTGGGGCCGTGTCACCCGTGTTCTTTGATCCAGTCAAAGACACTGAACAGCTGCTGCCTGAGGTATTTATGTGCTTTTGAAAGCCCAAGTCTGCTTTTGAAAGCCCAAGTCTGGCCAATCAGTCTCGAGCAAAGTATTACAGCTCCAGGCAGGTGGTGTTGCCATATTGGGCACTCTGGTGGTCTGCAGGCTCTGACAGTTGTTAAAGCTGGTTGGGAAAGATGGATAAAATAACTGGGCTCTTAACAGCAAGAGGTGGAAATGACCCCATATTTCAGGAAACTCTGGTTGAGCTGTTTCTTAACACCTTTTCTTGCCCTTCCTGGAGTAAGGTCATATTTAGGCCAAAAATGGTAGGAGCCACAAATGTGGTTTGGAGGATTGAGCTGGAGGGAAAAGGGCCAAAGCTCCAGAGTGGATGTCACCAATTTGTCCTTTGCTGCTCATCTCTCCCTGGGTGTTTGTGCCCACCAGAGCTTTGTGACTGAGAACACAGGAAGTGTTTGTCGTTAATGAATATTCACTTATGCAAAGAAAAATAGATACTTTTGTATTGAAACATTTCTTTTTTCTGGTTCAGCTGAAATTGTCATTTATTTCGCTTAAACCCATGAAGTCTGTACACTGAAACCCTGGGTTTTTAACAGTGTAATACATCTTCAAGTTCTGAAACAAGAGTTGCAAAGCCACATTGCAGGGGAAAAACTGACCTGAAGTTCAATAATTCTAGGTTTTAAAGTGATGCCTTCAGTACCTTCTTGGTTTCAGCTATTGTACTATAAATAATAAACTAATTGTACTTTGTGTCTCTGGTAATCCTTCAGAAAAGCAATAGATTTTCTTCACAGACATGTCTTGGATAATATGAAATTTAAATGGCTCATGGTGCTTTCACATAAATGATTTGATATTTCAAGTTACAGAAACCTCTGGAAGTCCCACAGATTTTATTTAGAGAAGAAACAGATATGTCTCTTCCCCACCTCAAGTTTGCAAAAGCATCTGTGCATTGTGTTTTCTGAAAACCTCCATGGAACAAGCAGTTGGAGACAAATTTTTCACTTGTGTTTCCAAGATTTTCTTTACAGCCAATATTTAATCCCCAAACAATCTTTTAGCCCTCCCTGGGGTTATGAGAAGTGGTTTGGCTGATTTTATCCCTGCTGCTTTCTCCTCCATGCTGCCAGGAAGAGCTGCTGGTTTCCACACTCATAACCACCAAACAGATATTTATGTAAAAGTTATGTCCCTTCAGTCCAGTTTGGATGGGGCTTTTGGTTGTAATTTGCTTCACATAAAGGAGTCTTGGCTGCTAAATGACACAATGTGCTGGTAAGGGCTCTCAGTGGGTATCCAGGGTTTGGGAATGCTGCTTATCCCTGAACTGAAAGATGGGATGTGTGGCTTGGTATGATCCTTGCCAGAAACAACATTCATTGCTTATTCTCCTTCATTTGACACAAGCTCTCTGCAAACCCTCTCAGCTCTCCTTAACAGCAGGAGTCAGCAGGGGAGGTGGTATGGGTGGCATTTTCAATGAGGATTTCATAGCAGAGAGGTTGTAAAGTGTTTCTGAGCTTGGCCAGCTCTGTACTGGCTGCTGGAAGCTTTTTCCCTACTGCAATCAAAACCATTTAAAAATAAAGATTTTTTTTCAGGGGATGCCTGGCCAATCCAAGTTGAGGGGTTTCCAGTGGGATTTCAGCAATAATGATCTCTCTCAACTGGATTTTATTTCTGATTTATTTCATTTTGCAGTGGGAGAGTTTTAAATACCTCATTAGATAACTTTAGCCTGGGGCAGACCAGGGTAAAAAACTACTGATTTTTATAGACTCCCGTGAACTCACATGCTCCAAATTTTACCAAGGAAAGAATTGCAGCACTCCAATCTGCTCTACAAAGTCTTGTGAAGGAAAAGCTTAGTGTAAAGGCAGCCAAGCTGGTAGGCACAGGAAGGGGAGGTGTTACAGGTGCACAGACACTGAAGAAGCTTTTCCTTGACTCCTGTTTTGCAGTCTGGTGCTTTGTAAAATGGCTCTAAGCTACTTGCTCTTTGCAATTTTTTCCCCATCTCCTGTGTGCAGGGCTGACTCCAAATTGCTCATAAGTGTGCACATTTATTTTTATTTCTTCTCTGTAAGTGATCCTAACAGCATTGTATCTTGCTCCGCTCTTTCAAAAACACATCAAAATGCCATTGCTACTGCAATATATCTCATGCACTTGTGGTAAAGTACTCTTAATAAAACAGCTTTCAAGTGAAGGATTATGCATTTCGGATGTCTCAGAGCCTTCCCCATCTTCCCTGGGTGAGCTGGCAGGTGCACACCTCTCACCTGGGGATGAGGAAGCTCAGAACCGAAGTTGGAGGGATTCTTGTGCGGGGGATGTTAATTTAACAGTTGGTAGGTGCAGTTGTGAAAGACATGAATTTGCCACCTAGCACCCAGTAACAGAAGGATATGGAACAACCCCTGGCATTGCACAGTCCTGGGAGCTGCAGTTGCACCATTTCCTTCCCTGTGGTGGCAAGCAGGCATGAAGATGGAGGGGAGCCAGGAGGGTTAAATTGGGAAATGCTGATTCCCTTCTTTTGCATGGGGTGTGAGGTCCCCATTTTCCTCTTTAGTGTCAGTAGTAACTTAAGTGGCTGTGTAAGAAAACCCTTCAAGGTCTTCAGATAGACTAAGCAATTGCTCAGCAGGCAAATGGGAGTGTTTGGGCTGGTATCACTGAATCACAGAATAATAGACTGGTCTGGGTTGGAATGGAACTCAGAAACCATCTCATTCCACCCCCCTGCCATGTACAGGGACACCTTCCACTGTCCCAGGTTGTCCAAGCCCCATCTAGCCTGGCCTTGGACACTTCCAGGGATGGGGCACCCACAGCTTCTCTGGGCACCCTGTGCCAGGGCCTCTCCACCCTCACAGGAAGAATTCCTTCCCAATATCCCATCTAACCCTGCCCTCTGGCAGTGGAAGCCATTCTCCTTTGTCCTGCCACTCTAGATCCCTGTTCAAATTCCCTCTCCAGCTGTCTTGGAGTCCCTTTAGGAAGGGGCTCTGAGCTCTCCCTGGAGCCTTCTGTTCTCCAGGTGAGCACCCCCAGCTCTCCAGCCCAGCTCCAGAGCAGGGGGGCTCCAGCCCTCAGAGCATCTCCAGGGCCTCCTCTGATCTTGCTCCAGCAGGTCCACATCCTTCTCATGTTGAGAACCCCAACAGGCAGAGAAGGAGTTAAACCTGATGCTGTCCTGAAGAAATCCCTCCTTTGCTGTTCAGCCTTCCCAAGATACCCTGATTCTGCCATGTAAATTATGTCATATTTCGGGAGTGTAAACTGCCAGTTACCAGGGCTTTTGGGTGGTACCTGCCATGAATGGGTCCATAAACCTTGCAAATATTAGACTAGTCCCCCTTAACTTATTAATTATGTTAAAATGTTAAGATAAGTAATAAGTTAATTATTAATTAATATTATATCTTAATAAATAAAGTTGCATAATTAATAAAGTTAATAAATTAAAGTTGCATTAATTAATATAATCTCTTAATAAATAAAGGTGCATAGTAGAAGAATGAAATAAGATTTTTTGGAGGAAAAAAACCCAGAACACTGAGATATGCCTGGGCAATGATAGTGATGCCTTTGGGCAGAAACATCAGCAAAGCCAGGGCCAAACTGAGCCAGAGCAAATCTACCCCCACACCAAACCCCATGGTTTCCTTCCAGCCATGCTGCCTCCCACTTCTGCTTGCCCACAAATGGGGGCTGGTTTCTCCACTGTTTCCTTTACACAGTTGGATTCAAACAACCTCCAAAAACTGGTAAAGATCTTCCTCTTTGCTACCTCTGAAGGGCTGTTCCTCAGTGAACTGGATAAATGAGTGCTGAGCATTTTATTTCTTGGTCCTTTTACAATCTCACAGCTGTAGACTTGCCAGGTTTGTTGGCAGGTGATTGAAAAGGTAAATCCTCTTGCTATATCTTACCTTTGGTTTGGTCCTTCTTGGCTAGCCCAATGTTTCACGTGTGCTGAGCATTCACCTCCCAGCTGAGCTGTGAGAAATAGGTTATTAAAAATCCCTAAAAGCTGTTTCTCTAAAAAATTAACCATATTCTACGTGCTTATCATTATAAAATGAATATATTTCCAAAATTACTGTAGAAGAATTTACTCCTGCCACTTGCAGCACAGGCTTTTGTGGTGAAAATCCAGTGGGCACAACCTAAAACAAATTGCACTGGCTAATAATTCCAGCTTCTGGTGGTTGAAATGAGAGGAATTTTCCCCAGCGATTAGCTAAACCCCGTGCACACGGCGAGGCTGCAGTTCTGGTGGAATATCAGCAGGTTGTGCTCGTTGACCAGCAAAGGACAGGGCTGGCCTGGCGTGCCAAGCATCTCTCGGGCTGTGGCAGATGCATCCTGCCCTTTCTGCCCAGTTTGAGCTGAAGGCAAAGCTGAAGTTGTGCTACTGCACAATTCTGCTTGAAGGCTCCATCTCAAATTTATTTTCCCTCATTAACAAACATACCTCAGCCTGAGGTAGGCTGGTTTCAGGAGGGTAGACTAAAGAACACAAAATATCTTTTTGCTACCTGTGTTCTGTCTCCTGGGGAGGACAAAGCTTTAGCTGAACATGCCAAAAGTCCTTTAAGGCTTGAGGAAATGGAAGGGCATAGCTTAGATTTGGGTTGCAGCTTTAGGCAGTTGGTCTGGGACCTTGTGATACAAACTTATATCAATACAAAAGGGATAGAAGGAAATTAATCTCTGCAGAACCTGTGCAGAAACAAAGCAAATCTGCACGTCTGAGTTTGCTAGCTCTCTACTCAAAAGCCTAATTGTCCCTGTTCCTTCCCCTCACCTTAAATATTTCTAGAACTGTGTATTTTACCAGCTCTTTATTTCCCTCCCAGAGTCAGCTGCACATTGTATTTTCCCTTCCTATAGACCCAGTTAATTTTTAATAGCCTGAGAAGAGAATACTGGATTTCCTTATACTGTTTGCCCCAGCTGGTCTGTAACCTGATATAGAAAGTGATATTTATTTGTTCTCTGCTGCTGGGTGGCAGCCCCTGATAAAACTGTAAGGTTTAATGTAGGAGCATCCCTGTGCTGCTGGAAAAACTCTAATTAAATAATGAATCCCTGAAAATGCTTGGGAAACCAGTCTGTGGGACACACTGGAAAAGTGCTGAGCTTTAATGGTGGTCATTAATGGTGAAAATGTTACTCTGGGAGGGGCAAAACTGGGGTTGCTGGAGGCTCAGAGCCCTGCTCAGTCACAAAAGTCATCTCAGGTCTCATTAGGGTTTGCATGGAAAGGTGGGGGTTTGAGTGGGCTTTTCTCTTCAAATATAAGCTGATAACTGTGTAAGAGCATGGAATTTTAAACAAGTGAATTGTAGGTGGGAGTCTTGCTTTCATAAGGGCAACCAAATTCCTGATATAAATTTTGAAATATTTGTCAACCTGGATAACATGGGAGACTTCTGCTGAAACATAAGAAAAAAAAAGGAGAAGAAGGAAAAATCCTGGGTTTTTTTCACAACAAATGTTCACAACTCAATTGTCTTCAATGTCTAGTCACTATCTGCAAGTGGGGCTGAATATTTATCTGGACATGCTGATTTTTCATTCATAGCAAAATTAAAGTGGTTCCTGGGGAGGTGAATAAGGTTAAGCACCTCTCACAGGTGCAGCAAACACCTTTCTGTAGTCAGAAGAAATAAACATGCTGCCAGGACATACACAGCCCCCACAGAAGCACCTTCCTACTGTGCTAGGAAATACGTGTGGCTGCAGCATTGCAGAGCACTTTAGCCCTTGACACTCCCAGTAGCATGTTGGCAGCCTTGGCCTGGGAAGCCCTGCCCTGTTAACAAGAGCTTGTTGTCCCAGGAAAGTCTTCAGCTGATTTACTAATGGAAAGAAATGCCTCACTTGGACAAAAAGAAACCTGAGTATGCCAAGGCAATCCTGAGGCAGGAGTCTGGGGAAAAGGAATGAGTTACTTCATCAGTGTTGTTTTATGGCTCTGGTGATGGGCCCCAGGGAAGATTTGGGTTTCAGCTTTATAAAGGTTTTTTCTCCCCAGCTGCCTTAAAAAAGCAGAACCTAGCCCAAACTCTATGACAGCACCAAAGAAATTCAAAGCAATTTGTAGTGAGGCAGCCCTTTAATAATGTGATTTTCCATGTTTAAGCACAAGTGAAATTTCTGGCTTATTAAAGAAATCTTCACTTTTGGCTGAAAGAAAGCAGTGAAATCCAAGAGGAGTGAGCTGCAGCAGGGCACTGAGGATCCATCCACTCCCACCATCCTCTGTCCCCACTGCAAGAACAATGATGGACTAGACACAATAACAGCTTTAAGGCAGGTGTTGTACTTTACTCTGAGTCTGGTCTTACTCAGATAAGCACCAGGATGTTGTTCATGGATACTTCTGAGGTGGAACAAGTGCTTGAGGCTCAGTGGTTTCCCTCTGCTGGAGAGACTGCCTGTGCCCAAGCAGTGCCCCACAGTGGGGGCTGGAGGTTTGACCCTGATGTGCACCTCCTGCTCACAGGTTGGGACAGGATCTCTTGAGGCACAGTTCTGGATATGGAATATCCATATACCCATGGAATATAACTCCTCAGTCACCCTCTGCATGGGCACCAGGACACTGATTTTCACTCCCTTTCTATGGGGCCGCTGTGCTCGATGGGTTTGATGTAAAACCTCTTCACACAGAATCCGGTCAACACAGGAGAGACACAGGGAGAAACTTCCTCCCATGAAATGGTTTCAAAGCCTGCCAAAGTTGTAGCATTCAGTAGCAAAACACAAATGGCAATAAAATGATAAGAGATTTAGCAGCAATGCTTTAAGAAGCAAAGAGTTGACATTTGTGTGTGGGAAGAGCTCAGCAGGGACCATCCCCTTTGGGCTCTGGGAAAAGGAAGGGAAAATTACATGCTGGCACTGGAGGTCTGACCTAAAAGAGTGCAGGAAATCTCTAATGCCTTCCTTAAGTAAAAGAACCCAGGTCCTAGGCAGAATTCATTTATTTTATTAATTGTGTATTCTTTGTGAAGTCAAAGGTGCTTGCATTAAAGACAGAAACATCTCTGGACATGCTCTGTACTGATTGTCAAGTAAAAGGCTTTTAAGAAGTCAGGCATGCTGGCAGTAATCAATATCCCTCAGCTGATTCTTGCTTATTCAATCAATATTATTTCTTCAAGAAAACTTTTCTGCAACCCTTGGCCAGCTGCTGATGGGCTGGAGTTGGCTTCAGAGTCTGATTGAGCTCCAGACATCCCCCTGAGATCAGCAAGATGAGAGGGGGCATCGTGCTGGTCCTGTTACATGAGGGGTTTTAAGCCCCCCCACTCCCTGCTCTCCCATTTGGATCCCTGAGTGATTTTTTCCTCAAGAAGAAACTCTCTTGGTGTACTGTTTTCCTGCTTGTCAGATGTCATACATAGAGAGGGGAAAATCTATTTGGCAGTAAAATTTTGGAACAACATGATTAGACAGACTATAAAGGCAAAAAAAAATATGTAGTAGCTACTTCTGTGCACTGCTTCCCATGCTCAGGGCTCAGCTAAACCAGGCCAGATAACATTGCTCCATCCTAAATTAATTTTGTTAATTACCAATTTTGTTTGAGAGATCAAAGAGGAGAAAAGAATGAGTGAAGTAATTTTATGTTTCCTCAGAAAATGAGTAGTTTTTTTCCTAATTCTTCTAATAAACATCATGAGGGCTAAATCATCTGTTTCCTGTTGCACACTCAGTTCAGAGCAGTGGAGGTGAATGCATGGTGGTGAGAGGCCACAGGGAAACCCAGCAGCTTCAAGGGCATCCTTCAAACACAACAGCAAGGACACCAGCCCATGACATCTCTGATGCTCCTCTGACCCACAGGAGAGAGCCACCACAGGTGAATTCTGCTCTGTCCCCAGAGAGGGGGTCACCAACACACTGGACAGCACTAAAATGTGCTCCAGCTCTTGTGCCACACTGGGAAATTTAGGTTAAGAGCTCTGTGGAAATCTGGATTTCCATCTGCAGATGGGTTTGTCTGGGGTCTTTAATTAAACTTCTGCCTGTCTTCCCCCAGTGTGGGAGAAGAGAAGATGGTGAGGGTCTGCAAGGCATGGCTCCTGGCACCCCTCCGGGACAATTGTTGGCTTGGCTTTGATTTTGCTAACTGAGATGAGAGGTTTTTACACTGAGTGAATTAAATACAGAAAAGACCAAATTACTTGCTGACATTTTGCATTATACCCTGAGATAAAGATCAGGGAGGTAAAGAGTGATTCATGAAGGTTTTGGGTGAGCTGTGGATGCTTTGCTCACCTCCTCTGCCCCCACCATGCTGCATCTCATGGGGGTTTGGCCTCATTGTGTACATGAACAACATCCCAAGGCTTGGAACAATGCAGATAACCAACCAATTTCTTCACATTTTGCTTATTCCTGACTGGGCCCAAAGGTGGGTTTTTTAAATTTCCAGAAAAAAGTTTGGCAGACAGGTGGCAGATTGGCAATTACTGAATTTTGCATTGATGGCAGGAGTGTGGAAGAGATGAAGCAGGACAAGGGGAGCAAAGCAAGGGCAGGGGTTGTGTGGTGGAGAAAGTGAAGGGTCTCACTGGGAAGGAGATGGGGGAATTGTGTGGGAGGTGAGGCAGGATGGGATTTTCCTCATCTCAGATAATGCTGGGAGACACTGGGCAAAGGGGAAGGTGTGAGGCACAGGCAATTCTCCTTAGCTGTGCCTGCAGAGCCTACATAGTGTGTATGTCTGAAGGGGGAAAAAATCATAAAAAACCCAAACTCTGCAGCTCTATAGGCTTTGCAGGTCACCCTGTGGGCAGGAGTGCCCACTGCTCTGTATTGGGGGTTGCAGCAGGGAGGGTGGGTGCCTTGCTTGCAAAGGGGTGAAGAAGTAGCAAAATGCTCAACTCCTCATGTGCAAGGAAGCACCACAGAGCAATCAAATTAAATGTAATTCAAGTAAGATTAAATTTAAAAGACAATGGCATTAAATTCTAGCTCTCAAACTCATAAAACTCTCTAAAAGCAATTTCCAAAATCGTAACCATGCTGAGATCTAATAAAGTTTTCACTGAAGAGGAAGTGCTTGACTCAGTCTGTCACTTAGCAATAGGAGAGTTGTTTTCCCCTGTTATGGAAGGGATGCAAATAGCTATAACAATTTCCTTTCTGTTTTACCAAGTACCAAGGCATGACTAAAGTGGTTGGCAATGCTCTAAGGGATGTGAATCCCCAATTTATGCTAAAAATGCTCTTTAGGTAAGACAGGTGTCTGAAAACTCACAGCCTGTTCTGGCCTTTGACCCAACAGACCAGATCCTTGTTTTCTTCCATTCACCAGTCAGTACAACCTAACAAACCTCAATGTGCTTGAACAGAGACCCAAGCAGAGAGAAATCCATGGGTATGGGTAGATGGCAGAGAGGGAGAGAGGGTGATTTGCCTTCCTGAATGTCAGGATTGGAAATATCCAGGTTTTGCAAGGTTCTATTTTAATTTCTTACAGGAGATAAGCCCTGGGGCACAGCCCTGCAGATGCCTATTAGCAATATCTTATTTTTCTTCAATTTTTTTTCTTGCTGGTGATAAATGCCACATGAACCATATGAGATGACAAGCTGCAATCCCATGTGCCAGCACACTTTTCCTCTGAGTTGTGTCGCTTTTATTTTCTAGATGCTGCAGGCTGCTTAAAAGAGGGCCTGAATTAGTGCAAAAAAGAGCTGTTTATGGGGATAATAACTTATTGTTCCTGTTGATTATGCTTATAAAAATAATAATTTGGATGAACTAGAAGGGCATTCTAGAGGGCACTGTGATGTCCAAAGGCAGCTTTTGCCTTCCCTTCTCTGGAAACATTTTGGACCTTCAAAAATAGGACATAGATTAACATCAAAAAGTCTTTTAAAAATTATTTTTTCAAAGGAAATATTGTTGTTAGCATGTAATGGATTCCTGAAATGCAGCATCCAACTTGTGTAATGGGCTCTGAGGGAAAGGATGGTAATGAAACCCAATTTAACTAATGAGTGTAATTTAGAAAGAGACTTTACTGCAGAGTTTCACAGGAAATCGTTTAGAAACATTCTGCCTGTGGAGAAGAAGGGGTTTGTGGTTCTTCAAAAAGCTTTGCTTCAATCTGCAGAAACACATGGTGGTTTTTTATTAGTTAATGTGAGCAACGGAATTGCTGTGTGCAATCCTGGCATTGCCATTGTCCCCCAGTGCTGCCCTGGCTGAGGGACAGCTGCCTCTGCCTGTCCCAGGGGATGCCCAGCCAAGGGGCCATTAGTGCACATTGGTGATTTTGTCCACTATCAGTTTAAAATCCTGCAGGTTTCTGTGCACAGCTGGCTGTTGGTTCTTGCACAAAGGAATTTCTTTGGGCTCCTGGGTCCCCATCAGCGTGGCAGGGATGAGCTGCACAGCCCCAAGATGTCCCTTGTGTCCCACCAGGTTAATGGTCACTCTCTGTGGTCCCCATCAGTGTTCTTGTCTCTGCCCTTGTCCTGTTGCTGGGTTGGGGACTATTTTTGGATGTTTTTTTCTCCCAAAGAACTTGTTGAGCAAGAGCTCACCTTGGCACATCAGGGCTCATCCAGGACAAGCCTGTGGAAACCTGGTCCCAGGCAGGACATGGCTTCGGGCACTGCAGAGCCAGGGAAGGGCAGTACTTGTGCTCCAGAGCAGGAAGATGTTGGTGAGATGAGCTGGGCTGTGCAGGGCACAGTGGAAGTGGCAGGGCTGCCACTGCCCTCTGATGGAAGGCAGGTGAAGGCAGTTCCACTGAGCAGCCTGTCCTGACCTCCCTGGAACCTCCCTGGACCCTCATGTCTGTGTTTTGGTAGAGATAAAATGTCTCTGGTGTGTGTGTGTGTACGTGTATATAGTGTATATATAAAGTATATATGTGTGTATATCTATATATATACATATATATGTGTATATATTTGACACCTATCCTGCTCCTTTCCTGGTTAAGGGGAGCTCAGCCCCAGTGCTGGAGTTTATGGGGATGTTTTGTGTGTGCTGAAGGGCTGTGTAGTACAGAAGTCTCTTTGCCTCCTCTGCTTTTCTCTGACATGAAATAATGACCTGGTGCCTGCTAATAGCAGATATTTGTGGGCAAAATGGAAAAATTGCCTTTTTCCCCCATTCATTTCAACATCTGTTTATCCCTGTACCTCCTGGCATCCAAGGTCATGCTCTAGCACCTTTGCTTTCATCTGGAAGAAGGAAGAGATATTTATCTCAGCTCAGTAGTTTAAATCAAAATCCTCAAACAGGCCTTGTGTTGCCCAGGATCCCAAATCTCCCCTGTCCAGGTGCCTCAGCTTCTGGGATCAGTCCACAAACAACTTCTCAGAGCTTTGGCATTAACAGGGTGGAGAACTGCAATATACTGGATATCTAATTATGAAAACACATAAAGGAGACTATAAAAATAAGCCAAGCAGCTATTGTGGTGACTGCCACTCTTTTGTGTTCAGCAGATTTCTTTTACCCTTTAAGAGGAGCTGTTGATGGATTTAGAAAAGCTGCAGACAGAAATGTGGCTCTGCAGTGGGGCTGGTGCTGCTGATAGGCAGAGGCAGATACCACCTCTCCCCTCACCTTCAGGCTGGCAGAGCCCTGCCCCCTCTAAAATACAAACTGTGTGGGCATGGCCTCCTGGCAGGTCTCTGAACAGAAACCATATCATTATAAACCACTGTCTAGCCTGCAGTGCTGCTAAATGTTTGAGCTATCACATTTCCATGGCTCATTCAGGGGTATTTTTAGTGCTGGTGGAGAAAGTTGCTGACTCCAGGTCGAGTAATCCCTCCCAAGGTCTATGGTCCTGATTCAGGGAAGATTTGGTTAAATGTTTGTTCTAGTGAAGCCTCTCTCCCTGCCCCTGCCCAAGCCTTCCCGTGGGAGGGGACTGGGCCTGGATTGCAGGCATGGAGAGAAAAGATCAGCTTGCATTGGCATTCAAAGCAGAAAAAGTCTGATACTGCTAAAATCTAGATCTCTGTCTAAATGTCATTTGTCTTACCTATTCCCATTGCTCATGCCAGATTTTCCCAGAGTGGAGGCAAGCAGCAGGAGCTGCCTCCATACCGAGTGCTGGGGCTGTGTGGGGCTCAGGAATCCAGCTGTGCAGCACAGCTGGCTCAAGAGCTTGGGTTTGTTTGTTTTCCACAGAAGTCTCTTGGTAAGACAATGGAGGGAAGGCATTGTTAAGCTGTCACTCACACAGCAAAGACAAGAGGCAAAGCTGGAGTCTTGCCTGTCATTCGTGGCCCTGTCTGTGTGTCCAGTGGCCATGGCTGGTGGTCCCCACGTGCCCCTCTGCTCCCTCGTGCAGGGATGTGTGAGAGCCACACCCAGAGGGGACTCACAGGGCTGAACCATAGGAGGGACAAAGCACAGGGACACCACAGTGGCCAGCACCAAGGGAAGGGCTCAGCTGGCTTCTCCATGCAGGAGGAAACTCCCAGGGGACAGCTGAGGAGGGTTTCTGGGTGGAGGAGAAGAGCTCTCCTGGTGAGGAGAACAGCTGGATGATGGAAAGGAGCTCTCCTGCAGGCAGCCAAGCAGGGGACAGGCTGGAGGTTGCCTTTGGCAGTGGAGGTGAGTGGGGCTGGCAGCTTGCAGTGGGAGTTGATGGTTTGACAGCACGTGGGAGAAGACCAGTGCTGGGATGAGCTGAGAGCTGTGAGATGAAGATGAATCGACGTGTTTGACATTACAGGGGAGCCATGGAGAGACAGAGTGATGTGGTTATGCTGACAAGCCAGAAAATGAGCCTGGGCTCCTCTGACTGAGGAGATATTCTACAGCAGAGCCACAAATGCTGGGGCCAGAGTGCATTATTGAAATAATCTAAATTCTAGTTTAATTAAAAATAAATTCTAGAAAATACATACCATTTAATTTTAACCTGCCAGTGAGTATCCAGCAGCAAGTCTTTCTTGTGGGCAACAATCCCTCAGAGGGGAGGACATGAGCAGGATCTCCCTTGATACATCTGAGGGGTCACAGCTGCTTTGTGACACCTTAAATGCCACTTCCAGTGGTATCAGCTCCCTTCTGCTGAACACGTGCTCCAGGTTTGATAACTGCATTTCACCATGAAGAGAGGGTTTGCAAATAACTCCTTGTTGTGCCATTAAATTAATTGATCATTCCCTGTGGTTTTATTACCTTTGTGCTGATAACTTTCCTCTATGAGTTCTCTCTGAAAACAGTATTTCCAGCTAAGAGTTTCCTTTCACTGGTGGGTGAGGATTAATAAAAACATCCCTAGGATCTGGTGCTTTGCTGCAATGAGGGATAGGGCAGGGTTTTTTCCCATTAAATAAATAATCAATTGTCTGCAGGTAGTCTGCATGCTCCTGTGTCTCTCATAAGAAATTCCTACATTTTTGCAAGATCCCTTTTGGACACACAGCTTTGGATTAGTGGATCATGTTGTGAAATGGGGAAGACTTGTGGCTCTAGAAAACCTCATGGACTAATGGTTTGTTATGGAAACTAGGAGTGCTCTGTCTCAGGCCATGGTTGTCCAGCTCTGGAGCTCAATGATGCCTCTGGTTTGTTCTGTTTCCCCTCAGAATTTGGCCATGCCCCTCCAAGAGCAGTGGGATGTGATCAGGGGCTCACATGGGGCTGAGGACCCCCAAAACCTGTTTGGGTTTGGAGTATGCCCTGGGCTGTTTCAGCTGATTTGTGGGTGCTCTCCACCCCAGCAGCAAGGGCTGCCTGGCCCTTCTCCAGCATTTCTGACCCAGCTATTCCCAAACCAGCAGTGTTGCATCTCCCCCATTTGCTCCTGGATGCTGCTGCAAGTCTGTCCCTGAGCATTGTGGATACTTAGGCTAAAAAGATGCTTCATTTTATTATTGCTGGAAGCAAACTTGTTTGCTGCCCTATTACCTTGCAGGTGTGGCTGACACTGAATTTATAATTCCTGCTAGCTGGAGCCCAATTTGCACCACTGTTCATCCCTAACTGGGATGAGAGCTGCTGTGGGCCATGCTGTGCTTTCATCTGTGCTGTACATCTGGAAAAAAACAGTCAGGAAAAATTGATTTCTCTCGTACAGGACAACACATAATGTGTGCAGCTTGCCTGAAGTGTCTCAAGGAGTCCCCTCCAGGCTCCAGCAGAGGGTGCAGTGGCTTTTTCTGTCTCCAGAGCCAGCTTTTAGGAAAGGTTGTCTTCCCTCACTTCTCTTTATCCTTTTTTGTTTGATTGCAAGGCCCTTTTGCTTCCTGAAAGCTGAAGTTGTCTAATGGCCATAATAAAAACAATCTCTACTTAATCTTAGAGAAAAATATAGCAGTATTATAGTCCATTCAGCAAACACTGATATCCAGCTGTCTGAAACTTTTGTCAATAGGCAACAGATGGGAGGTTTATGAGTCCTTTTATATTTAATCTTACATTTTTTAATTAAGCCTTTATCAAATTGTGTTGCAGCTGTTGCAATTTTGTAATACATTTTGGGATGTGCTGATCAGTGTCTGTAGTGAGGGCAGGATATTTCTTTCCTCATGTTACCAGTTCCCAGTACCACAGATGCCACAGGAGAGCATTATCTTGTGCATCATCTGAACTTTAGACTCTTGCTTCCAAAATGCAAACGCTGTGCAAAATTAGCTTTCCTTTTCAGCAAGTATGAAACCTCTCCCAGTGCTCAAAAGCTGCTCCTTCCAGTGTCTCTATAGGCTGATGTGAGCTTTTTCCCTCAGAATAGCAAGTTTCAAAAAGTGTCCATGCTCTGTGCACAGTTGGGTAGCAGGAGCCTGTACCACAGTGTGAAGCCCTCCCTTGTGGTACTGGGTTCATTAAAGAAGTCACTCTGATGCTTTAAGATTTTAACTTTTATATTTTTTAAATCCTGTACTGCATTATTGCATAACTCTAAATTCCATATAGAGTGTTAGCTACTGTCTTCACATTTTGGGCAGATGAAACAATCCCTCTAGTCCTGAAGCTCAAGGACACCCTACAGCCTCAGGCCCTGAAAAGTATAAACAAAAGTGAATTAGGGGGGAGTGAACTGTGGGAATGTGACTTTAATACCTGAAGCTGTAATTGGAGGATTAACCCCTGAAATGCAAATAGACCAAACTTATAATTGTCTCAAAAACTCATGACCATTGTCCATCTTTGGTGTAGCCTCTGGGAGGTGTCTGACTGCCCAAGGTGTACCTATTGAAGGTCTTTAATAAATACCCACTTTATTCTCTTAATCTTGTCTAGCCTCTGTTCTAGGTAGCCTCTCCAAGGCATCAGCTTGTTATGATCCTTATATCAACCAGTTGTGAATAATTCCTCTGTCAACAAGGGTCAGCCAAGCTGTGCTAAGAGAACTGCTGGGGGTCAGTTTTGGTCAGCAAAGTCTGGTTACATGCTTTTTTAAATTGAAAAAAAAAAAAAAAACCAAAGAAGAAGAACAAAAGAACAAAAACCTCCAAACACTGGTCCTCCAAAGAGCCTGAAGGCCTTTTGGCCCTGGTGAGGCGGGAGCAGCCATGGTGAGGGCTGGGCAGCCTCACCACACACTTGCCTGGCGGGCTGTGGCCTCTGTGCTGGTGCCTGGGGAGAGGGGGCAGAGGATCATTTCCCTGGATTACAGACCAGAGCTTGAGGCTGCAGGCTGTGTTGATCAAGGCCCTGATATTCTCATAGCAAGGAGCTTCTGTGCCAAGTTCCCCCACTGGCGAGCAGTGTGACATGAGTGCCAAGTCTCCAGAAGGTTCCCAACCTCTTTGCAGAGGTCTGGGGGCTTATTTATTTCACAGTGCCAGTTATGATTGACAGGAATTGGCATGGGGATAATGAGGACTGCTGCAGAAATGATCAGTGGGATTGCAAAATCTGCTCTTTGAACACCCAGCATGTAAACTGTACATCTCCAGTGGGGTGGGGCTTTTGTGGTCTCTGTAAGACCTGGAACATGGCAACTCAATGCAGCCTAATTGGATTCAGCCTCCTAATTTAAGTCTATATTCTCTTCATAATGAGCTACAGACCTTACAGAGATTATTGATGGGATATCAGTGTGTGTGTGTTGTGAGCAATGCACCAGATTTTTTCTTCCTGCAAAGGCAGGGAGAGCCAAGGCCTCGACAGTGCAGTGCTGGTGCACCCAGGCAGAGCCCCCCTCGCTGCCTGGCTGCTGCAGCAGCATGGGCATTGATCTAATGAGGGCCAAAGAGTGATCTAATTCCTGCAGGAGCCACACTGAGCACTTCAGCTTCCATATTCAGCCTTGCTGCTCCCAGGGACAGCTCAGCTCAGGTCTGGGTACAGCCTGGGCCCACATGCTCCTCCTGCTCTTTGATTGATCTCTTTATTCTGAGCTGTCTCTAGGCATCAGTAAAGGGCTTGCTAATTTGTTTGAAAAGCCTATTATTTCTCTAAATTCCCTCATTTAAATGTGACATTTCTTTGTGTTTCTGTGTGCCAAAATGATCCTTGTTTTTACACCAGGCTTGGAAAGTTTCCACAGAACCTGCTCAGATGTGGCAGGGTCAGATGATTCAGCTGCAAGTAAGAGGCACAAATTCAGCAGTTCCCTGTCACTGTTCTCCTGGTAGAAAGAGAAAATGAGAAATTCCCCATCCCAATGAATGGTCTGAGAAATTGGGTAAACTTCCTACATCTGTCAAAGTGGATACCACCCAGGTGCTGGTCAGGATTCCAGTTTCCCCATTACTTGTGCTGTGGGTCAAAGCTGACCTGTGTGAAGGTCAACATTTTCATTTCTGGAGGTAATTTCTCAGTGGAAGGGCTGAGACCCCCCATTTGCTGTTGAGGGTGGCCTGGAATGCAGTAGCAGAGCAGAAGAGATCTCTGCAGGAGGGTGGTGTCCGTGCAGGTTGGGATGGATTGATTTGGAGGGCAAGATGAGATCCTTTCACATTTCTGAAATTAAACCATGGAATGGTTTGGGTTAGAAGAGACCTTAAAGCTCATCTTGTTCCAACATCCCTGCTACCTTCCGCTTGATCAGGTTGCTTCAACCCATCCAACCTGACCTTAAACACTTCCAGGGATGGGGCAGCCACAGCTTCTCTGAGAAACCTGTGCCAGTGCCTCACCACCCTCACAGGGAAGGACTTCTTCCTAATATCTGATCTAACCCTCCCCTCTGGCAGTTCAAAGCTATTCCTCCTTGTCTTCCTTCTTGCTTGTCTCCAGTGGCCCCTTGGTTCAGGCTGGAGACATGGTGTGTGAGGGACTCAGCTACTCTGTTTCAGCAAATTTCCAATGGAAAAAAAAGGAATAAAGCATGGAATAAAAGGAATAAAAATGGAGCAAAAGGAATAAAAAAATAATTAAAAAATCAAATCTCCTGAGACACCTTCCTGTGGCATTTCTTAAACTCTTGAGTAAATTCAAAGTCTTACTTGGACTTGAGGGGAAGATAAGGGGAGTTGCTCAGGCTGTTCTGCAATGAGCAGGACTTGTGAGCTTGGCCTGAGCAAACAGCTGCCCACTGCCCTGTTCTGGTGATAAACACTCCTGGAAAGCTTCCAGCCAGCTCTTGCTAGCAATTAAGAGGTGACCAATTAATATGATTCCATAGTGGGTGTTTCCAACAGGGTATTGAGTTCCCTGCTCCATTAGGGTATTTCCCTAATGACCAAAGCAAGCTGCAGCCATGGTGTGCAAGCGAGCTGCATCCTGTGCTCTGCATCCCTTCAGGGAAGGAAACTGTTCCCCCAGCTTGACATGCTTCCTAGCAAAAAGTTCAAATCCTAACCTAGCTGTATATATGTTTTCAGAACTGATGAAGCAGTATTTTCCTACTGAAAAGTTATTCCACCTCCCCTCCCCTTCAAGTGAGCCTTCATTTTCACTCTCCTTGAAAAAAAGTACATCTTGTTTCAGCTTTGTCCTGGTCTCAATTTTTTTGCATTTGCAGTTAATTTTCTACTTCAAAGAAAAACAGAAATGTCTTTGATTTACTAGATTGTCTAAATTCAATATCTTTTCCAGAAACAGTGGCTCAGTGTTTCCTAAAAATAAGTTCAAACATTTGAGTGATACAATTTCCTCACTTCTGACACTTATCAAAATCAGCATATTGCATCCAGTATGGGCTCCTTCATCTCCCTGTGGCAAGCTTAGCATAAATTTTATCCACTTTAAACAATAGCTGTGTTTGCCACACAGTGTCCTAAAGCTGCAAGGTCTGATTCGTGATACAAATAACATGCACAGTTGGATACCTACATTAAGTATGTATGATGAGATCACTTCCAGTAAAGTCCTGAAACGCAGTAATGTGAAAAACATCTGGTTGTTGTGCGTTTGATTTAAAGCTGGAAGTCTTGGACAAAGAGACTATACATTTATTAATGAGTTCTCTGTTTTATGGAGGTTTCCATGCAATTTACTCATTAGACTTCAAAAGCAGGAAATTATACCACCTTTGATTGAAATTAGCTTATTAGACATCAAAAGTAGGAAAATATATGATCTTGGTGGAAAATAATTATTGCACTGGTTTGGTTTTAAAAAAATATTTGAATTTAGCATAGCAATTCCTTCCTATGAACCCTCCACTGATGCAATATGTCTGTGTTTGTTTATGTATGCATATGCCAAAAAAAAAAAAAAAAAAAAAAAAGATGGGGAAAAATATTTGGATGCTGGCAGTTGGCCACCCTGAGCTGTGCTGATGCCTTGGCTGGAGGTGCTGCATCCACAAGGGGTAATCCCAGAGCAGGGACCTGAGGGTCAGCCCTGTGGCCTTGCCAGATGTTTAAAGGCACAGCAAGTGGCCACATCATGTCTGTCCCCCAGAGCAGGGAGAAGCAAGGACAGAGCAGCTTCTGCCCATCACCTCTGGCCTGGGTCAGTGCCTGGCACCCCCTCTGTGCCCTCGCAGGGCTCCCTGGGGACTCAGCTGCACCCACTGCTCTGCTCTGGGTGCCTGCACCCCAGCAAAAATGCACTGTGTGTTTGAGTGCCATCCACAGCAAGCGGTGGTAACCATGGAAATCCCACTGTTTAGCAAATTGTAGAGAGGAAAACTCAGCAGAGATGGTTAGTGGTGCCCCTTGGCAAGCACAGAAACTGGTGGGTTTGGGTTTTAAAAAAAAACCCCTGCGCATGTGACATTTCTAATTTTTCATTCACTGCTGACTTCCTGCTCTGAGAAGTGGAAAATGCTTGCAGGGGCATTGCAAATTCTGCCACATTTCTCTTGTGGTCCTGCCCACCTTGCTGGATTGGCCTCTCCCTGGGCTCTGGGCTGAGGTGTCCCTCTGCCCCCTGCAGGAATGTGCTCTTGATGTCCCCAGAGTCACCTGTCCTGAAGGAAGGTCCCCAGATATGTGGGAAACATTGCTGGAAATATTGCCAAGAACCAAACTGGCAATCAGCTGGCCCTGTGTGACCTATTCATTTGCCCATCACTCCTCTTCCTATACATAAATCATTATATTGGACCTCTCTGTTGGTCTCCTGCTGTGCCCAGTTCCTCACAAGTACCCTGTTATGGTGGTTTTTTAATAGTTTTTTTTCAAACATGGAAGCTATGTTGGCAGATTAGACTGGAAAAATCTAAGAAATATGTATTTTGAGGTATCTATACTTCTGGAATTGCTTTGTGCTACAGTCTTTCTGATGCTGCTTAAAGATGCATTTGTTTCTGTAATTTATTTGCTGCTGCTGAGGATTTTGCTGCATTAATCCTCAATTTCCAATAAACTGCTATGTATCTATAGAGAGAATTATTATTTGAGTCCCTACAACCTCTGATGTAGGGAAACAGGGATGGCAAAGCAGTGTATCTCTGCAGCAGTCACTGTGTTGCCCTTAGAAATACAGGCAGTGAGCCAAGCAGAATTTAAACAGTTTATTCAGAAAAACAGTTATTTAGATCTTGCCTCAGGCTGCATATTTGGGATGTGGATACACAAATCCTTTGGCTTGGGCACAGTGGGGATAAATACACCCGGTTTCCACCCCATGTGCAGTTCCCCATGAGAAAGAAAGATGGAAACCTCAAGACTTCACAATCTGTAAACAGTTTTTCTGACCAGTCATTTTTAACTCGTTCTGTTCTGGCTACTCACCTTTTGGGTCCAGCAGTGTTTCAAACACGACCATACTTTGCTGCATGCCCGTGCATGGGCCAGGAAATGTCTGAGGAAACCTGTCCTCTGGATGTGCAGACCATTACAAATGAGCAGTTACTGGAAATCACTCTTCTAATGAAACCATCTGCGTGCAGCCTGACTCACCCAGGAGCTGACGAAGCAGACAAGCCACCTCTCCTGTTTCAAAAGCAGGTTAGCCCCATGTATAAATGCTCTTTTCTAGTAGCGCCATGACTTTATCCACCAGGCATGTTCTGCTGAGCCTGCTGTGGGTCGGCTCCCAGGAAAGCACAACCAAGGCACGACAGCCCCACAAGAACAGCACATCTGCTCTGTGTTTTCACATGATTTATGGCAACATGGTGAAAATATATGTGCAGATGCATGTGTGTATATATATGAACAAATAGTACCTTATCACTGATCAAAAATCCTGCTTATTACTCTAATGCCAACAAACGGATTTTTTAGGCCTATTGGATCACTTGCTGCCAAAATTCCCACATAGCATGCTTGCATAATAAAGTAAAATGAAAACAGCAACTGATCTTCAAAACTAACTGCACTTCATTTTTCCACTTGAAAAGATGATGGAGAGATTTATGTATGATATTCCTATATTCCTGCAGTTAAGACTAAGGTATTTAGCAGGAGTACGGTTCAGCTTTGGCTTGTATGGAATCATTTATCTTCATGTAATACCAGTGAAGGTCTATAATTGTTTAATTGCTTACAGGGTTTATAACATTAGCTTAAGTTCCTCACATTAGGCTCTTTATTGGCTTTTTATTCTGAAAAAATATGATAGCCTTTGAAAGAAAGAAACAGGGGTTTTTTTCTAGATAAGCAGAAATTGGAGCTATGACTTGGCAGGAAATTTTCTTGATGATTTTTTTTACAGACTAGATTTCACTCTTTCAATGATTTGTGTTTTCTTCTTTCCACTCTGCCTTTCTTTTCTTTTTTCCTTTAAATGGGAAGGACTCTGTCTTCCTTCTTTTCTGCTTTTTACAGACTGAGCAGAACATGAGGCAATAGAACTGGGGACTAACATTAGTGCCAGACATTTCCCTGTGGGCAGACAAAACAGGAAAGTCGAATTCTCACTTGAAAAATATGAAAAACCCTCAGTGCAGATGCCCAAGTGCTTAATGCAGTGCATGGGCCAGGTCTCAGCTATTAGTGTGTGGATCTGTGAGCAGCAGTGAGACATCCCTGGCTCCTTAGTGCTGGGATTACACCGGGATTTACAGCCTGGGGAGCACGGAGCGCTCCGGGCTTGCAGGTGACAGCTTGATGAGACAGGTTAATTCCAGATGTGGCACAGCAAGAAGCAGCTGTGCTGTTTTGCCCTGGCTCCTCTTGCTGCTCCTGCTGGTGAGTTCATCCTCCCACAGGTGACACTCAGAGCTGCAGCCCCAGGTCCCCTCTGCTGGCAGCTGGGAATGCCAAGGAGCCCCGATGGCAGCGAGGAGCCTTCTGCAGGCAGCAGGATGGGGTGGATCACGGCCTGTGATAGTGTCAGACTCTGCAATCTAGTTCTCATTTGCTGAACTAAGGCTTTTATGGGACAGTAGTGCAGTGTGTGCTCTGGAAAAGCCAAGGGAGCAAAGGACAGCAGGGAAACCAGAGAAATGAGAACTAAAGCCCATGGCAATGAGAACTAAATAGCCCATGGCAGGTATGGAGCCTGCTTCCTTCTCTGATTTTTGGTTTAAATTCAGTACTTAGATAGCATTGGACCTATCCTTCTACTAAAATCACTATTGCTCCACATCCTCCTTTCTTCCTTTATCTTACTTAGAGTCTTCCAAACTTTAGGGAAAAAAATTATTAAATTAATCATTCTTTAAAAAATAATAATTTAATGGAGTTGACCATTAATCCACAGATCAGGATATATAGGAACATCAAGCTCTTCTTACCACAACCAAGCAATCCAAAACCTTTGCCTGGTGGAGGTTACCAGCCCTGTTTTTAGTGTTGAGGTGTGGTGCAAATCAGGGGGGCTGTGGTCAGGCGCCCCCCAGGGCTGCCATTCCTGGGGGCAGTGTCCCCATTTGCAGGCTGTCCCCAGGCCATGGAGCAATCACAGCCACTGCAGGACACTCCACACATGAGTGCTCTGCCATAAACACTTCACACAAATCCTCCAGGGCTCATAATGCCATTTTTTTGCAATGACTATTTTGGCTGAGAGCAGTATAGACTTACTGGAAAATGAATAACCACTGTTATGAGTGACAAAACTAAACATTTGCTTTGCTCCCCACTTTCACCCATCTCCTTTTTCCCTCAAAGTCTCTGTTTCCATCCCACCTTGCTTCCCAGGCTGGAGCCAGTGCCTGGGGGGTCCTGGGTGTTCTGGACCAATCCTGTCACTCACTGGAAAATAATTGCCTGGTTTTGTCCTTCATGGGGGAGGAATGAGGTGGCACTTGTGCTTTTCACCACACTGTGTGCACCTCAGGAGAGTTTCAGTCAGGCTCCAGAGTCTCCATCACCCAGATGAGCTGTGGGAGGAGGTGGAGGCAGCCTGAGGTGGGCAGGAGGGAGGCGCTGGCAGGCATTAGGTGGCATCTGCTGGGTGCAGTCTTGGGGATGCACAGGGCTCAAGGGAAAGGAGACATGCTGTTATTTAGCACAGGGGACCTCAATTTTGCAGATTTCTGGGGTTTTGGTGAGATTTCCTTTATTTCCATTTACTTAATTTCTATGAGGCAGCTCCCCAGGGCACTGGGGAAGAGAACAGGGAGCATGGGAAAGGGTGGGGGGATGGAAAGCAAACCCACCTTCCAGGTGGGGAGAGGAGGAACGGGGCTCTGGGAGACAGGTTTCCCCAAATTTCCTCAGGGAAAACCTGAAGCACCCAGCTTCTGTGATCTTGTTTTGGAGAGAGCCAGTGGTCTTCTCCTAGGGCCAAGGATCTGATAGCAGTGGAGGAAAAAGGAAATAAATCATCACTGGGAGCTGTGTGAGAGGCAATGAGCTGAGTCAGCACTTGTGGGCTCAGGGTCACACAGACACATCTTCCAGTGGTTTCACGTCAGGAAATTTGGAGGACTGGTTCCAAGCAGTGTTGGCCATGCTGGGCTCCCCTGGCTGATGTGAATCTGGGAAGGGTTCAGCCTCCAGCTGCTTTTCAAATGGATGTGATGTGAGCTATCCTCTGCAAAATTAGTGGATTTGAGTTAAAATGAGGCACTAATGTCTCTGAGGAGGTATCTGTGTTCTTTTACAGCACATGGTTGTGCTGTTTTGCAACCAAACCTCGTTGTCTGGGACTTTTGCTGAGTTCTCTATTTTCTGCTTCACCCATTTATGATACATTGCAGTGGAAGTGATGCTGGTGGTGAAGCTGGTTTCACACCAGGCAGAACACCTCAACCCATGACATCTCTGCAGCACAAAGAGGTGAGGAAGGGCTGACTTCTTGGTTTGTCTAGCAAGTGTCTGGTGCTTGTTCTGAGGCTGCACCCAGTTTCACACACTCAGAAGTGTTTTCCCACCTTCCCTGGTGCCTTGTGTGTCCCCATTGGGCACCTTGTACCCTGCCACTGAGGGTCCTGTTGAGCTCCAGCACAGGCTGTGGGCTGGGTCCTGCACAGTGCTGAAGCCCATGGACAAGGAATAAATCTCCAGGAGTTGAACATTTCATCCTGTCAACCTGGGAGAGATTTGTTCAGATGACTTACATTAATTTTAATGGAAACTGTGTGCAGAAACCACAAGCTTAAATCAAGAAGATTATGTCAAAAGAGCAGACTTCATATTCATAAATCCAAATGACAGACTCCAAGTGGGTTTTTCTGTTCACTGCAAAGAACCCATCACTATTTTCAGCTTCTTAGAGCTGACACAATGCCCAGCCTTCATGGGGATCAAGTTTTGGAATGGTTTTTGTAATTCAAAGGATAAAGGAAGAAATCTCCCCAAGTAGGGTCATGTTAATAAGCAGCTGCACTAAAGGAACAGTTCTCAGAGACTTCAGCCCAAGTTCTGGCTTGGCATCTCACTGCAGATTCTGTGCCAAGGTGGGATGGGCTGCTGAATTACATTTCCTTGTGGTGCTGTGGTTGGGAGCATGGCAAAGGATGTTGCATCAGTCCTGCCTGCCTGCCCATCCCAGTAAGGAGACTGGCACTTTCCATGGAAGAAACAGTCTTTCCTGTCCAGCTCTTCAAAATTCTATCCATTAACTGCAATGAAAGGAAGGGAAAAGAAAACCTTCAGAAATCTCCACAATGGATAATACTGATTTTTTTTGAGGATAATTTAGCTTGACAAAGTACGTCTTGAGCTTGTGTGGAGATGGAGGTATAAGACAAATCCAATACAGGAGTCACAAACTGATCAAAATACAATTGAAGAAAGGGATGAAATTTGATGCATTGCAATAGGTCAAGAAAACCAGGACATGTCTTTGGACAAAGAAAAGCACCTGGCAGGCAGGCTTGGAACCAAAATGCTGTTGTGTTCTGTGCCTGAGAGAGCCCCTTGTCACAGAGTCACAGCCTTCTCCATGAGCAAGACAAGAACCCCACCACAGGTCTGTCCCTGCTTGTGTGGAAGGAACAGTGAGAAGATTCCCCTCTCTTCTGTCCTGAACTGCTCCCAGCCAGCTCTCCCACCTGCTCCTTTTCTCCAAAGCCATCCTGGCCTCAGTGCCTGCTTGAGTTCCTACCTGGCCCCCTGGGGCTGGCATTACCAACATAGAAGTCTAATGCCACCAAACTTTTGGAGAATCTCACAGCCTGGGGCTGTCAAACCCCAGTGGCTGGAGACAGATCTGCTGCTTGTTTCCTCTCTACAGACCCTAAAATGCCTGTGCAATGTGGTGCCCTGTGCCAGTGCTCCAGCAGCAGCTCTAGGGCAGGTCCCAAGACCAGCTGGGATGGAGATCTCCTCACGACCCATCAGAAAACAGCCCTCTTTCTGGGGAAGAAAGAAAAAAAACCCTCCCTGGAAACCCGTCCCTGCTTTTGGAGGCAGGGCAGAGAAAGCTTCTCTGCCAGGAAACAGTAGCCATCACTAATGAACAGGGAGCCACTTGTCATTAGGCTCCTGTCAGTGACTGACATGTTTGTGGCTCTGGACATCTGGAAGGGATTTAGCAGAAAGGTCTGGATCCTGTGACACTGCTAATCTCCCTGGCTGATGGATTGAAGGGAATGAGGTAGAAGGAGAAAACTGAAGATCCAAGGGCTGATTCTTCCCACATGTGAAATAAATAAAGGACCTGCTCAGGGAAGAGGGTAAACAACAGCATCCTGCAGCGCCAACCACTTTCTCTTGCTTTTCCATCCCCCAGTTATTTATTGGAGTTAACTACAATGTGCCAAAAGCAAAACTCACTCAGACCCACAGGGTGTGGGTTTCTGCAGGGTAGTGGAGCTCAGGGACTCCCCCCTCTCTGACTCCCCAGCCACCTTCCCCCCTTGGACAGTGTTTGGGGCTCAGTGATGTTTCCCTACAGAGCTGGTGAGCAGAGCTTGAGCTACACCCCAGGCCACCTCCTGCTACAAACTCACCCAGGTTTGGTGAGTTCCTTTGAGGTTCAGCCTGTGACCCTGCCTTTGTGCAGGCTGACCCCAGCAGACCCCACTGCTGACCTGACACAAACGTGGGAGTCCTCCCACTGCTGCAGACCTGGGGGAGAGACACGGGGACCCAGAGGTTTTAACTGTTGGTTTCATCTTCCTGTGATGTAAGAAAGAATAGTTATGGCAAAAACTGGCAGAGAGATTTCCCAAAGTCAAATCTGGTAGCTGGGACAGATCTCCTCTGTGGGAGCTGAGCTTGGCTGCAGGTGAAGGGGCTGCTCTGGGTTAGTCATGCTCAGAAATCACCCAGTCTTACAGAAAAATGCACAGCTAAATCTGATTCAAAACAAGGGACATGATCTGCCTTTACAATCTCCTTGACTACTTGGTTGTCAGGTCCTCCTGAGTGACTCAAATTTCATCTTGACTGAGGTTTGGGAAACCTTCCAGCTGCAAATGCCACCCCCAATAAGTTGGTTGTGTTCTTTCCCTTGGTTCAGTCCTGCCCAAGATAACCTCGTGCCTAGACATGGTGCTGCTATACATTGTGTACTGATGAGCAACATATTTTGTTTCTAGGAGTATGACACATTATTTGGACTATTATCTTAAGCATGGCATTCCAAAAATATACCATTGGATGTCTCATGGTTTTGAGATGATCTTTTTTTAGTACCATCTGGGCTAAAATAATAAGGGTCTGTCCAGGACCCATGAGCTCAGACTTCAGTAGGATTCACATACAATTCCTAATTTGGACAATTTTGGATTCAAACAGTCACTGGAGGAAAATGGTCAGGGAATTCCCTGGTTCTTCAGTTTAAAGTGTAAATCACCAAAGACCAGTGAAATCTAGTGAGCAAGACAAAGATACTTTAGCCAGCTAAACAAATATTCCCAGCAGTAATCAGCTCAGAGAGCCTTTAAATGACCTTTAAAAAATGCTTTATCATATGGTTTGATCATACTCTTCACTTTTGAGAAGAATTTTTGCTTAAAAGAGCTTTCAGGGAGTTTGACAATTGAATTTTGCCAAGTTCTGGAAAGTTAGAGCAACAGGTGCCCAGAGTTGGTGCTGGAAATTCAGTGTTGGCAGCCCTGATGTGCTCTGGAGCAAGTCCCTGTGCATGTTCATAGGTGTGTATTTGCACATCATGTCCCTAAACCCCTGTGGTTTTTTTTTTCCTGGCCAGCCCCAGGCAGGGATAAGTGTGCTCCATCTTCCACCTACCTGAACTGGCCTCTAGAAAAAACAGGAGAGTCTGGGATTCAACAACCATGACCTCATCCAGGGAGTTTCACATTACTGCAAGGATTAGGACCATATGACTGGAAAGCCCATTTGATAAATATTTGTTCCTGCTCATGGATGAAGCATCTCTCCTGCAGCAGCTGGAGGAGGGAATGTTGTCCTCCTGCTTCTCCTGGCTCTGCCAGCACGCTGGGCTCCTGGAGTAAATCAGCCCATCCCTGTGCTGTAATAAAAGAAGCAAATGTGTTCACTTGCCAGCTTCAGAGTTGGAGGGTGATGAGTGTGGACAGTGCCAAACCATTGTGAAAAGCAGACTTAGAAGAATCAAAAACTAATAATGAAGAAATTAGTCTGTCTTGGTTGTGTTAGGACTGCCAGACTAATCCTACTGGAATCCTCCCAGGCCAGAGCATCACTTACTCACTTTCTCAGTAGCTGGCAACTCTGCTTTTTAAAGTAGTGGTGGAAACTACTCTGGCTTTAAGAAAATCTTTATTTGTAGTGAGGTTTTGCTTCATTTGAATTCCAGATTTCCACGCACTTGGGGCTAATGGGAATACAAACTCCTATTGCATCACACCAAAGAAATCACTTCTCTGATTCTTCCCGTCAATGCCCAAAGCTGAGTTTGTTGACCCTTTCTGAGTGAGAAGCCCCACCAAAATCAAGAGCTCAGTTCACCTAAAGAAGAGGAACTGGATTTTAGCCCAAGATATCTTGCTTTACAATGTGCTATGTCTCCTATAAAATCCATGTCTCGAGTTTCTCACTGCCTTGGCCATGCCAAAGTCCTGGTGCATGTTCAGACATCCTCTACAAGACCTATTCCCACACGTGCATCTCTTGTAAAAAGCCATAAACCTACGTGCCTCTGAGCTCAGAAACGTGTGTGTGCTTTGCAGGACAAATCAGCTTGTGCCTGCTTCAAATACTTGACTGAAACCTGTAGAAAACGCTGCTCCTCCTATTTTATGGAAAATAAACGACATGGCCCTGGCTGGCTGTAAAAGTGTTTTATCCAGGAACATATGTCTGTACATTGAACTTGCATAATAAAGGCAATTATTTTCCATTCAACCCTCCTGACACATATTGCAATGCTCATTCTCAGCAGTGGTGGGGAAATGGATCCAAACCACTCCAGCTCTGCCTGGCCCTTTATCAAGGAGCCTCTGCAAGCACTGCAGATTGTATTATTAAATCATTCCCTCCTAGAAACAATCACTAGCCTTGTCATGTTATCTGCTCAGCTGTGACAAGAAAACCATTGCATCTCAATTAAGGTATAAGTCCCCCAAAATTCCTCATGGTGATGATGGACTTGCAGTGTCTAATTGAGAAGTGTGTGTCCCTGTGGCTTTGGGGTTTCTAGGTGCATGTGCATCATGGACTGGGGGAAAGCACTGCTTTTCAGGCATGCAGCCCCAAAGCAGACAGTGGTGAATGATGTGTCTCTGTCTGAAGAAGAAGAAGGAAAAGGTGAAAACCAGATATGAAGGAGCTGGTGAGGTATAGAAGCACCTTCAGAGCGTGATGCCAAAGCTGAAGGAAAGCCTGAGGAGGTGTTTTGCTGCCAATGGTGTGATGGCAGGCAGGAGAGCACATGAGGTTGTTTTGCCCTTTTACATACACAGTGCAGCCCTGTGGGGATCAATGAGGAGGTGGCCAGTGACATCTTTCCAAGCTGTTACAGACAGCAAGAGGAGAGATCTGTCCGTTTCCTCCCTCCCAGTTGTGCAGGGCCTCTCCAGTGTCAGGTCTGTATCAAACAGAATCATTAAGGTTGGAAAAGACCTTTAAGATCATCATTTCCAAATATTAACCCAGCACTGCCAAGCCCACCACTAAACCATGTCCCTAAGTGCCACAGGGCCACATCAGCACATTTCTTGAATACTTGTATGACTTTACAGAACTGGGATATCAGGGAAGTGCAAATACTACATGTAACAGATACCAATCATTTTTTCATTTTCATTATTATTTCAAGCCCCATTTCTTCTCTTAGATGCAGCATCTCTTCTTAAAGTGTGACTTCAAACTAAGGCAAGGCAGCCCTGAGAAACACTCTGTTGTTCTCGTTTCTTACCTTCCCAGAACTTAATGGTTCTAAATATTTTAATATGCTCCTAACTGCAAGAACCCACAGGGCTTGGATAAACCTTTGGGATTACTTCAGAAGTATGGATAATATGTTGGAAAATGTACGGTAGCACTTTGGTGCTTTAAGGCTCTTTTTCTTCTCTTACATAACACATGCAATGCATGGAGAGATTCCTGTGCAGAGGCCTCATGATCTGTGAGCAGTGCCCACCTTGCCATGTTGGGTGTAGCACAGTAAAATGTGAATATCTGAAATTATTGGTTTGAGTCACATAGGCACTTTTTGAGGCTGGCCTTGAAGCCAGAGTTTTGTCATGTTCTCAGGGAGCTGAACTTCATCCAGAGCCTGTAGGCCAACAGGAGCAGCCCTCTGGCTACGCACCTCCGGTTGTGAGAAGGTCCACTGACATAATGGGGTTTGTGTATCTTTTTGGCAGGCAGTGCCTTCTTCTGCCTGTTCTATTTAACCAGAATTAATGAGTGCCTTGGGTTTTGTTTGGTTTTTTTCCTTTCCTTTCTTTTTTTTTTTTTTAAGGAAGTTCCAATATATCATAATAAACTAAATGAATTCAGATTTCAAAGCTTAGCATCCCAAAATAACAGTCAGTTGTAATTTGGCTCAGGATGCTCCAACGTTTGCTCTCTTCCTGCATTACAACATGGCCTGGGGCCAACCTCAGCAGATTACTGTGCTGATGCTGGGCGTCTATCAGACCTTTAAATCAGATGGAGCAGGCCAGAAAAAACTTGCTTTTATCCGTTTTAAGGTCTGCAGACTCTGCTTGTCAAGTGGTTTGCTCTCCAGTGATGCCACAGACTTCTCCATGGCTTATGCAGCTATGCATGGAAATGAATATTCCCCAGAAAGATATGTCAGAATAAGATTTCTTAGGGGTTTTCTACTTCATTGCTGGCTTGCTGAAAGTAAGAAGATAAATTGCAGGATAAGGAATAAAATGAGAACATGCAAGAGCTAGAAATGCCTTGTGGGAGAGGTTTTCTATCTCTCTTTTTTTATTTTTCATATACATGTATGATATGAATAAGTGACACTGAATTATTCCCTGAAAGTTGAATTGCTACTTCTTGTGACTTCCTGCTCTATAAATCTACTGTATCTACAATATTGGGCAATGAGAAGTGGGGGAAAATAGAAAACAGGTGATGAGATACCAGCTTGGCCCACAGCTCTGCTCCTGAGATTCAGTGGGTTTGTTTTGTGTGTGTGCCTGTCAGCAAATGAGAGAGCAACAGCAACAGAGAGGTGTTCTTAAAAAGACTTTTCTCAAAGTATCTAATGTGGGAAGATACTTGCATGCTTACACGATGAAGTAAGAGAATTGTTTTGTTTACACAAGAGAAGATAAAGCACATATTTCACCCATCATAATGATATATTAAAAGGAAAAGGAATATTGTGTGTAATTGCCTTTTTGGCCGGCGCTCCCGAGGCCCCTGAGGACAGGACAAGGGGTGCCTGTCCCATCCAGCTCAGGGCAACAACCCTGCTTAACCTGCTTAACCCTGTGAAAAGCCTGGGGGAGGCACTTCAGCACTGCTCAGTGGAGATTAACTGGGCCAGACCTAACAAGACCTACGACAGTATCTTCACCTTTGATCAGAGAAGAGAGACAAACAAACAGTGCCTATACAGAGACATGTAGTGACAGGACAGAGGGAAGTGGTTTTGAGCTGACAGAGGGCAGGGCTGGATGGGATATTTGGGAGAAATTCTTCCATGTGGGGGTAGTGAGGCCCTGGCACAGGTTGCCAGTGGCTGTGGCAGGGCCAGGTTGGATGGGACTTTGAGCAGCCTGGTGTCAGAGACTGGAATGTTACAATTTATGGAAAAAACATCTTCATGAAGGACTTTTGCCTATTATAGCAAAACTGTATAAACGCTGCAGAGAAGACCACCATGCTCTGACTAAGGCCCTGGATTGCTCATTGATGGAATAAGATAAAGTTTCTCAGGTCTGGGCTGGGGGAAGAAGAATATTCACTTAGGGATCAAACTGAGCACCTTCAGGGTGGAGAGCACAGCCTTGGGGTCCTCAGCTGCCAGGCTGGCACAGACCCCACACCAAAGGTGAGGAGAGGTTTTGGGTGTGTGGTGAAAAAGCCTCTGGTGAGAGGCAGTGAACACCCACCCTCTGCTGTGCAGAGCAGCTCAGCTGAGGGCCCCTGTGGGGAAATCCATGGGAAGGACAGCAGAGGGGGTGTCCTGGCCCATCAAAGGCCCCCAGAGGGGACCCCAGACCCTGCAATGGACCCTCAGTGTTGCAAGGGACAGTGCCAAACTGGGCCCTGCAAGGGAGAAACCTGGGCATTCCGACTGGCCCAAATGTGTGTTAATCCTCTGGATTCTGTACTCAGCACCAAACCAGGGGATCCAACCACCAAGACCAGATGGACGGAAACCACGAGATGTCCTTGGGACTCCCAGAAGGGTGATATGTTTCTACCTAACCTAACTACCTCTCCCTGCCCTCCCCACCCCTGCACACTTATTTTTCTGTTTCTTTCTTTTTTTCTTTTCTCTTTCTTTCTCCTTGTCACTTCTACTATTAAATCAAATATATTCACTTTCTTTGGAACTGACATCTAGCCTTGTTTGGTTTTAATCAAGTTTTGGGATATATTTCAAACCTTTCTGTGTTTGATCAATTTTATTCACAGAGGTTTCGTTTTCTTTGGTCTTTTGTGTTTAAACCAGTTCGTAACACATGGTCTAGGATCTTCTTGTTCAGCCAACTTGCCATGGGCAGGGACACCTTCCACTAGACCAGGTTGCTCAAAGCCCCCTCCAACCTGACCTTTTATGCATGTTACTGCATGTTACTGTACATAGTTTTGTTTTACTATTTTATTAGTATGTTATTGTCCATAATAATAACACTTCATATATATAGAGGGCCTTTTGGACACAGTTTGGAGTGGAGCTGGAACATAAATCCCATTAATTCCCTGCCGTGTGTGGTAGAGGCAAGTGGGATTAGCTCTCTTCCTTTTCCAGCAGCTCTGGACACATCAAATGGAGCTGTCTGCAATGGGAAAGGAAGATAATTATGTGATCTTTATCAGGATCTTTTTAAAAGACTGATGTGTGAAAACAAGAGCACTGTGTGAAGAACCATCTGCCACATCGTTAGCACATTGGACATGGAAAGCAGCCCCAAAAGGCAAGTGCGGGAGCATTTGGGGTGAAGCAATTGTTCAAAGAGAATTAGAAAGACACAGAAGGGAAATGTATTCCCCTGATGTTAGTATGGATAGTGAAAACATGGAACAAAGTGAGGGTGTGGGATGAGATGGAATATTTCACACCAAAGTATGGACAGGCTTGTGGTTACTGTCATTTCCCACCAGTTACAGACCCCTCTGAATTCCCAGCCCAAACCAGGCATGAGCCACCGGCTGCCACCAGGGAATATTGCTCTGTGATATTCCAGATCCCCTCTTTGGACCATTTATTGCTTGCTCCAGCCCCGTTTGTGCTGGAGCTGCTCTGATGCTGCTGTGTCCCGTGCAGGACTGTGCCTCCAGCAGTGATCTCCTGCCTGGCATTCCAGAAACACACAGCAGGGAATTGAATGAAGCATCACCTTCTTATTCTTCCAAATAAATTCTGCTGAGTTTCAAATAAAACCATGATGAAAATGCTCAGAGCTATTTTCAGTGCTTTTTGTCATTGACTTTGAAAACAAGAGCAGAGGCTACTCTGGGGGAAAAGAAATTCAACCTGAAATCACCATTAAGCAGAGCTCTGAATGAAATGGAGATTCAGCCTGTTGCAGGAATGTGAGGGTTGCCAAACATCACTATGACTTTATTTTGGGAATTAGAGATTTTTCTGAGGATAGCAGAAATTTAATATGGCACACAAATACAAAGAAACCAATTTTAATTTTATGCAGTTGATTATTTACCTTGAAACTAATACTAGGGAAGTGGAAAGGTGGTTTTTCTCCAAAAGCTCTCCTTCTGGCCTTTCTGTGCACCTCACAGAACAACATGAAAAAATATTTATGGTCCTAATGATTCAGTAATTTCAACCTTCAGTTTTGTTTATACAGGAAAAGCTTTTTAAATAATAGATGTTTATTATTGCTGAAGATTTCTTCGTTTGGCTTGGGGTATGTCTTTCGGTTCCTCCCTTTTGGTGGAACAGCTGTTATGTCTGAAATGTGTACAGAAGGGTCTATTTGTGTAAGTGCAATTTTCTACTTGATTGATTTTAGAGTATTTGTATGAGTGTGCAGAGAGTCCACTGCCCGTGGATTTCATTTCAAACTAAACATCCGTCTGGAGGCAGAGGTTAAAACAAGTGCAAATCAAAGCACTGGTTATTCACAAATAGGTTTGTCACAGTCTGATAGCCAAGTATATTTAAATATTTCTTTGCAACACTTGAACTGCTCTCAAACAGATTCTAGAAGCTAATTGAAAGCTCAGTCAGTACAGAAAGTCCTGTTGGAGAGGAATAATGAATAAAGATGCACTGAAGAAGAACGAGGAGGCAGCTGGACTGTGAGGGAGGGATGGGGAGGAAGAAAAGCAGCAGTGGTGGATGAAACCAGTGGATTTGCCTGCATGTGACACAGGGGAGGCAGAACCTTTTAGTGGTGGGCACAGCGTGGCAGTGGGGCTGTCCCATCCTCCCCACACTCACCCTGAGCCCCCCCAGCTGGCTGGCCCTCCTCACTCCCTGCTGGCTTCATCTCCAGGGAAACATTTCACTGGGAAAAATCTTTGTCAAGTTAATCTCCAACATTTTGGGTTCAACAAACTCCTGCTGGATACAGTGCAGGGTGTGGTGTCTCAAGGACATCAAACCTTGTTCTGGAAGGTTGTAATAGGAACACGGGGTCCTGGTGAGCTCATCCCAGGACAGGCAGCCCTGTGCTCCTGGAGAAAGATGCTCTTCTGAGGACCTGGGGTTCCTGCTCCTTGGGGTGTCTGGGAGAGAAGCTCATACATCTATAAACCAGCTTTGTGAGTGAAAGGGACCTTGTGATTCCCAAAACAGCAGTCTAGCACGTGGGGGCAAGGCAGGAGCCTACACCCATGGCTTGGCTCTGCCACCATGTGGGATCTTTGATGTTCTTCCTCAGAGAAATTGCAATTGGCTGCTGTTTTCAGAGGCCTCAGCAGTTGGCAATGCCTTTTCTTGATTTCCATCCGCTTGTCATTCTGTTTTTAAGAGTTTTAAGCCTTCCCCTGGCACCAAAAAAATGCAATAGCTTGTGGAGGAGGAGTTAGATTAAGGGGTCTAACACTGACATGGAAAAATGCACACCCATCAGATTGGGCTTCATAGCTGAAAATCTTTGCCCAGAGCCAGGGAACAAAGTCACCCCTTTCTGGGCAGAGCATAGATGACTCCTCTCTTTTAAACAGAGAACTGGAGGCTCATAAAATGACCTCCATTTTATAGAGGTGTGGCTGAGGTTCTCAGGCAGTGCTCAAGAGGGTTTAAAACATCACCTTTTCCTCAGAAAGACCTGAGACCTCTGTTTCTTATCTTTTATGCTGGAGTCATGAGCCTTTGCAGGTAAGCTTTCATTATTTACCTACTTAGATGGAGAAAGTAATGAAACACTCCCTGGAGAGGAAACCTGACTGAGGAATGGTTTAATTATTTTTTTCCAATAAGCATTAATAGGCTTTATGCAGATCAGATTTATTTACTGTGGGGGGGAAAAATCTTTGTAAATTTAAAGTGTTTGATATTGCTAAAGACTTTTTCTCTTTGGCTCAGCAGCTGCTCACTGGACACATTTCAATTCCCATCCTTTGCTGAGCAGCTGCCCTTGCTGGCCACTGCCCAGTCTGCAAAGCCACAGGAGGATTTTGCACAGATCTGTCCCTTAGGGCAAGTGGCCCCAAAGGACCCCTTTTGCTTCCCAGGCAGATTTAGGGAGGAAAGAATCCTTTGACTTTGATGTCAGTCCAGTCAGAGCAAATCCTTTACAAACACTGGGATGCTGCAGTGAATCATAGAATCACACAAAGTTTTGGTTTGGAAGGAACTTCCAAGCTCATCTTGTTCCAACCTCCTGCCATGGACAGGGACGCCTTCCACTGTCCCAGGTTGCTCCAAGCCCATCCAGCCTGGCCCTGGACACTCCCAGGGATGGGGCATCTACAGCTTCTCTGGGCAACCTCACAGAGAATTTCTTCTTAATATCAACTCTAAACCTCTCCCCTTTTAGTTTAAAACCTTTGTCCCAACACTACCTACCCATAGAAAAAGTCGCTCTCTTTCTTAGGTACTGTTAGAGTCTCTAAGGTCTCCCTGAAGCTTCTCTTCTCCAGACTGAACACCCCCAACTTTCTCAGCCTAAGACCTCCTGCTTTCATTTGGTTTGGTATAAAAGCAACAAGAAACCTCTTGCCAAGGGTGACCCCTGCCAGTGCTGGAAGCGGCTGGGAGCGGGGTGACACCAGGAGGCACCGAGGGGACCTGGGGAGGCAGCGCGGGTGACATTCCCGCGGCGTGGGCAGGGCTGGGCTGAAAGCAGGGGCATCACCGAGGGGTTTATATATTAATATTATATTTATTATTTTATAATATATAAAGTCACAGAGGGACTGGAGCGGGTGGGACACCGGGAGCGTGGCACTGCACCCACCCGCTCTGAGTCCCGACTGCGGGCAGGATGGAGGCAAAAGTCCGGATTAAAAAGAAATTGAAGATGAAACGCTGCTCTGGGAAGGGGGGTATAAAACATCCCTGTCTGCTTCCCCGCGCACCGCGGCGGCTCTGCGGAGCACGGACGGAGCCAAGTGCGGGAAGACGGAGGGATGGAAGGGCGGGTGGGCGGACGGAGGGACGGGTGGATGCCCTCGGCGGGGGGCGGCCCCTCTCCCCTCTCCCCTCTCCCCTCCCCTCCCTCCGTGCCGGGCCGGGCCGGGCCGGGCGGCTCCGCTCCCCCCGCGGGGCCGCTCCCGCCCCCGCTCCGCCGCCGCATTTAACGGGGCTCGCTGCCGCCGGCCCGTCCCGTCCTGTGCCGTGCCGTGCCGGTCCGTGCCGTGCCGGTCCGTGCCGTGCCGGTCCGTGCCGTGCCCGGCCATGGCGCGCCCGCTGCCGCTGCTGCTGCTGGCGCTCGGGCTCGCCGCCGCCGCCAAGTCCCCGTACCAGCAGGTCCTGCAGCACAGCCGGCTCCGCGGCCGGCAGCACGGGTAAGGGAGGCAGGGAGCGGGGAAAAGCTCTTTTAAAGCCTTTTCCCCCTCGCTCGGCAGGGTCCCGGGGTCTTTGTGCGGGCGCGGAGCAGGGGCGTGCGGAGCTCTCTCGGTCACCACTGCTTTCATCTCCTTCTCTTTCATGCCCTGGTAACCTTTTTTCTTTTTCTGTAACTTTTCCCCCTTTCCATCACGAAACTTAGTATTGCAGATGTCAGTTCAGACCCTCCAATGCTTCTTAATCAGTTCATCCCTGTTAAGGAAAAAGGGGATAAAAATCCCTAGATTTTGAGCCACTAAAGATTTTGTGGAAAGAGTTCTCGCTTTTATAAATTTGTAAGAAAAAAAACCCCTTCAATGTCTCTGTGCACTCAGCACCAACTTACTCTTTGACTGGAAACCTCAGCTAGTGTTGGAAGTTTTCTTGGCAAAAATAATCACTAATTTACTAATAAACCTTACAAGATAAGATCTGTGGAAAAATGTATGTAGACCTCTCTTGCTTGATACACAGCCGGTTATAGAGTGAGTACTTTGAGTCTTCATTAATAGGCAGAAAACTAACCCAATGTTAATAGTTGTTCCCACTGTTTTTAAAGTTTATTAAGAATTAGGAATGGTGAAAGGATAAAAGATCTTTCAGCTGGCTTCCATCTCTCGAGATGGTGACAGTGATTGAGTTGATGCTTCTGTTTAACTGCATTGCTGGAAGCAGGGTCATGAAATGCTTTAAATTAAAAAAACTCCCAAGATTTAAATATTGCAATTTGATACATTCTCTGGCAGGGATCTAGGTCAGGATTTATGACAAGGGATGTGCTGTTTGTATGCCTGACCAGGGACACAATCCAACAGGCAAATTCTGAGCTGATATTTATTTGTAATGGGTCAATAATGCCAGAATTGCAGTGATTTATGTAGAAATACAGTGAATCTTGTTCACCATCTCTGTGCCATGTGAAACTAAGTAAATAGCTCTGCTGATAGCCCTGAGATTGAAGTTTGCTCAGGGTGAATAAGTTGTGCCAGTCCTGGTGTAAAGCAGTGCACTCAGCTCTGCAGAGAGAAGCTTGTTACGTTACTCCCTGCACAATTCCCAGAGGCACTGGGTAAGATGTGACTCTGGTCCACTCTGGTGCCTGAGATCTTTGGAAGACACGAGGAACTGGAATGCCAGAACTTCCATCTGAGTTGAGATAAACCCGGTGTAGCTGACCACAGCTCTTTGCTCACTGCTCCCATTGTGATGGAGAGAGTGATTTTTACCGAGCTAACTTTTGAACATACACGGAATTTTGAGCGTTGATAAATGATGTGCCAAAGAGATACAGCAGCACAAAACCAGCCAAAAGCCTCCTGGATGTGGGGTGTGTTGTGTTGCTTTGCAGGAGCCAGCTCCAGAGGGGTGTGCAACCAGGACTGCCACCCTTTGCTGTGAGCATCCCCCACACCATCAATGCCCCCATTGAGCCGAGAGCGAGTTGGGAGGCAGAGCTTGGCTCTACAGCAAAACTTGTACGTCTTAATTAACTTTTTTAAAAATGAACCAGCTCAAGTCAGTGAGAGGAGCTGAAAAGTGCATAAGGAATGTTAGCATTTGAAGATGAAAATGTAGAGTGCTGTTCCCAAACCCAGCCAGGTTTGTGGGCACAACGTGATGCTGGGGAGCACCATGGCCACAGCCATTGCAGGTATCTGGGGCTGTGCATTAACTCCTGCTTTTCTCAGCCTCTTGCCAAGGGCAGCCCCTGTCCCAGCAGCTCCCAGCTGCTGCTGCCAAGCAAAAGGCTTTGGCTGAAGGGGAACAATAGGCAGTTTTATCCTGGAGTCAGCGCGGCTGGCTGGGAACGGCATGGCAGAGGTGATGAACTCCAACGAGGAGAGGGAAGAGTGTTGACAAATTCATTTTAAGCCAGACTGGGCAGGGAACCAGAACATGCAATGCAGGGAGCCGCTACTACAGCGTGCCTGCGGGAATCATTGATAACACAGTCCTGAGCGGGGGTTTTTCCACACTGAGGAAAAACTGGAAAGAAGTTTTCCCCCATAAGTCAGGGAGGGAGGAGCAGCCCCACAGAGCTGCAGTCCCAGGCAGGGAGGAAGGAGCAAGGCAGTTAAGTACTGTCCTGGAGGCACAAGGGTTTTCTTGGCAGGCTGCTCCTGGAGATGTGGGAGAAGTGATCAAACAAGTCCTTCAGTAGCCAGGCTTGTCAAGATGAATATTAGAGGGATTGTCCACTGCCGTCAGCCAGATGCTAAAATCGAGGCAAGGTTTGGAATTTCGATGTAATTGGAACCATATTTTGGCACGGCAGGGCCGGGTGGCCAAGGTGGGCTGAGTCAGAGAGCACAGACGTCTCTCTAAGTGATGATTTGGCTTGGAAGTTGCTGAGTCTGGGCCAGTTTGCACCAGCTGAAAGTTTGGTTTTGTGATTTCTAACTTTTTTTCAGTAGGTTCTCACTCCTTGTTCCCTGCCTTGTGTATAGAAACTGAATGAAATCCTTTCATGAAGAAACAAGCTGCCATTACTGGATGTGGCAGCCATAAGGGAAACGATGAGCTGAGCCTCCCCAGGTCCCGCGGGTCCTCTCTTTCCCCTCGGGGCAGGCAGGATGAAGGTGCCTGGGACACGCAGGGTCGGATGCTGCCTCCCCAGGCCCTGCAGCAGCCGCACAACAAAGGCTCATTGAAGGCAAGCCAGGCTCCCGCGGAGGCTGGCACTGGAGTCAGCCAGCTATAGGAGACCCTCAGGTTAATTCATGCTAATGATGGCAGGCTGGCCCGCTCTGGGATGCCGCTGAAAAGCAAGCACGGCCACAGGAGGACTTGGTGGTTGGGCTGCAAGCTCTGCTTTTGTTCCTTTTGGGGGGCGAGCGGGCAGCGCCTCGGTCAGACACAGCGGGACACAGGCTGCTGCCTGTTCTCCTGACCTTCACAAGAGCATCTCCAGACCCCAGCTGGAGTTTCGTTTGTGCAAATGAAAAATCTGCCTTGGACAGCACAGAGCACTTCTGACAGGCTGAAGTGATGATTTATGTGTTTTGCTTAATTATCTGTTTTCCCTTCATCTGCTTGGCAGCCAATACTGTGCCAACTTTTAGTGATGCTGCTGCAACTGGGACCTGGTGGTGGTGGTGGGAATCCAGCCTCAGCTGGGCTAAGCATCCTCAGCTTGCTTGAGCATTTGCTACACCTCTGGTCAAGCCCAGAGGCAGTTGATGACCTTGCAACCCAGATCCATAAATCATATCTTTTGTGCTGACCATGTGTTCCTACACACGTGGCCAGGGCTGCTGGCCACAAACCACAGAGCTGGTGAGCCAGGCAGAGCAGGGAAGTGCTGTGCTGGCCAAACCAGCAGCAAAGAACCTCCCAGCTCCAGCTTGACCACATCTCTGCTCACGGTCATACCACTTCTTAGAAAGCTGCAGGGCAGCAGTCAGCGCTCAGCAGGATTACTCACACATGGATCACCAACCACCACGTTTTTTTGCTGAGCAGGAGCTTTTGGTACCTTATGAGCTGGTGCAGCCCCTCTTGATCTGTGCTGTCATATCTGGTGTGTTGAAACAGGGGAGGGCAGTGCCACTGCTCCTTTTCCCCTCATTCAGCTCCTTTTCCCCTCAAGTCCAGAATTTGCTGAGTCTATCATATAGCCAAAGTTCTGGGTTTGTTGCAAGTCGTAGACTGATAAATATCTGTTTTATTTTTTTATATGTCCTAGACAATAAAATAATGGTTTCTTTTGCAAGGATTTGTATCCTTGCATAATTTCCTGGGTTTTAGCTGAGTTTTGAAGTAGCTGTTCACCATGGAAATTCTGACCAAAGGATTTTGACTTGATTTCTTTATGTTTTGGTGAGAGGTGGAACATGGAAAAAAGTCAAGAATTTGTACTCAGTGAAGAAAGAGATGCTCTGGCAGAGTCAAGAGAGATCTCTTTCACTGCTTCCTCCATTTCATGATAATCATTGTAGGCCTGAATTGAGCAAGTTGACTTGCAGCTCTCAAGGTTTCCTCCCTTGCCATCCCAGCAGGGCTTTTCAGGCGCTGTCAGGTGGGGTCTGGCTCCGTGTTGGGGTCAGCATTGGCAGGAGGGAGGCTTACAGGACCCTCTTGTTCTCTGTTCCCTGCAGCCCCAACGTGTGCGCGGTGCAGAAGCTGATCGGCACCAACAGGAAATATTTCACCAACTGCAAGCAGTGGTACCAGAGGAAGATCTGTGGGAAGTCCACGTAAGTCCCTGAGTGCCAGGGTGTCCCCAAAGACCCCGTTGTGGAGGGGGGTGCTGGGTGGCAGAAGCAGACAAGCAGATGTGGGATGTCAGAGCCCATGGTGTGTGTGTCACGTGTGTCCGTGTTAAAAATTGTTTTAGCTTTTTACCCCCTAAGAAATATTTGTTTTTCTAAAACACTCTGATGTTAAGAATGGAAAGTGCCATGTAAACATAAACCCTGATGGTTTATTCTAATTGCATTTCTATATATACTTCTATAGCTCTCTGTGCTGTAATGAAGTGTGGGCCAGATGTTTTCTAGTACTGTCTGTCTCCATGAGAGGCTCAATGCTGCCTAGATTTGAGAAATAAAAAAGGGAAAAAAAGGCCAGCCCAGAGCTGATGGATATTGGAGAGAATGTAAAATTCATCTCCATCTGTTTGCTTTGGAAGGGAAAACAAATAAAAGGAAAGAGGTGTCAGCTTTAGCCAACACTCTCTGACTCCACCAGGAAAGTTAATCAGACTTGCAGGCCAATTCCACGTCTAACATTGCAAACAATAATATTCAAGTAGCTGTTGCATGAAGAATCTGTGTGAGCAGCCTCGGGACATTCTTTTGAAAGATGCAGTCAGCAGATAATTAAGGCTATGCATGCTTGACTTTCTGCCAGGCTGTAGAGCAGGAGCAGAGAATCTTTTTCCTTGCTGTAGTCCAGGCTGGGCTTTTGGACTCCTTTGCTGGCCCACAGCATGGACCATCCCAACACCCAGGGTCAGTGCAAAGATTCCCTGAGCTGTGGGATCAGAGCTCTGGGTCAGGTCTCATCCTGGATCTGCAGGGTCAAAAACAGAGAGAAGAAAATCATCTCACTTGTTTCCCTTATGGCTCGGTATAAATTGTAATTAGATCTACAGCAACACGGTGTTCTTCCCTGCAGATTTGGGTTGCCATCACTGGTTTAGCTGTGACACCTGGCTGTCAGGATTCATGTGTGCTGTTGGTGTGGGGAGGAGGGAAGCAAACCAGGAGTCATGGCTGTGCACAGCTTTTGGCCTTTCATTGTACTTCACATGAATTTGCCCTAAGGAGGAAAATTCTGTCCTTCAGGCAGATGTATTGCTGGCTGTACCATGTAGTGTGCCTGTACCATTGTTTTCCTTATGTCCAGTTGTCTTTTCAGAAAAAGAAAAAAAAAAAAAAAAGAAGAAGCAATATTGTAAAAGCAAGCAACCACATCCCCTCCCATTTAATTCTACAAACAAAATTTTGGGCAGGCTTAGCTTGGGTGATTAGAGTTCAGGCTGTCATCTTGGCTGAATAATGGTGCTTCTTGACACGGAAAGGACAAGGTTATGGCATAGCAATATGGTCTCATCATTGCCTTTCCTGATAACAGAGTAGCTCAGTATGTCTCCAAAGAAAACACTACTCAGCTGTGGATGTGGGAGAGTTTTGCTGCTCTGGTCACTGAAAGACAAAGCAGTCCAGCCATGGATTTCTTTAGCTCTGAAGCAAGTGAGAAACTAACCTTACATAAACCAAGTGTGCAGCTGTATTTGGCACAGACAAACTCATGCACTTATCTAGAGGAGGAGGTGGAATAACTGGGATCTGGCAGTATTTCATGGTTTCATTTGAGGAGAACTCTTTCATTTGGGGTGAACTCTTCTACCTCATTTTCTCTGCTTTTACCCAAGTGTCTCACCCAGTGATGCATCACTGAGAGAAAAGCACACAGACCATTAACCTGCCTGTTAACCTATGAGGTAATCTTTCCATTATCCACAGAATTTGCTCACTATTCTTTGCTTTACATCATCTCCACAATGGGTGTTATTGTCTTCTCCCAGTCCTTCCTGAGCCTGGGCCCTGCTTTCTCCTTTAGCAGTGCTGGTGCAGAACAAAGGACACGTGCCTTGACTCAGATTTTCCAGGGGACCCTGGGACAGCTCTGATTACAAATGTTTGCTTGTGATGGCTCCCACTGGACGTGCTGTGCCTGGCATATGGAAGCAATCAGGAGTCATTTGGGCTCTAAAGGACAGGATGCATTATGCTGTAGCAGTCACATTCCTACAGCAGTGTCAGGAGTCTGATGCTGTGCTCAGGTGTCAGAGCCCAGGAGATCAGGTGGGCCCAGCTGATGGTGCTCAGCATGAACCTCCAAACTGGCCCCTCCTGTTGGACTGAGCTGGTCCTTGAGAGGTTTCGAGAATACCCTTAAATCCTAGGAAAAAATCAGGATTTGGCACATTTATCATAAGTGGGTGGATCCTTTGCTTGGGATCTGTAGTCAGCTGTTTCCCCCTAAAGTTTTGTGGGTGGTCCTCTCATATGCAGAGGGATCCCCCATCAGCCCCAGGGGATGGTGGAGCTGCATAAGCATGGTCACTTTCTCCTCCTCCTGAAAGGTTTTGCCCACCTGAGAACACCAGTCCTGGGGAGGAGACACTTGAGCCATCTCATCTACTTCACATTTGACCTGGCTGTTTTCCTCTGTATTTGCTTAAAGGGTCACTGGTGCCAGAAGCTGTATGCGTGTTGCAGGTGAAAATCCCTGGCTCTAGGACAATAGGTTTGACTGCTTTGGTTTCTTTCCTTTTCCTGCTCTGAGCACCTTTTCAAACAGATAGTGGGAGGGAGGTCAGTGAGGGAGCAGGAACTGCTGAGGAGCGAAGCTGAGCTCCTGCAGAGCTGGCTGTGAGCAGAGAAATTCATCCCTCAGCAAGGAAGGCAGAACAGTTGCTGCACACCTGCAGCATAACCTCACTCCTTGTGGCAGGGTCACATCCTGCTTCAGGAGGCTTGCAGTGACTGGAGCAGCAAGGAAAGCCAGCCTGAAAACCACAGCTGTGCTTGGGCTGTAGCCGTGGCTCAGTGTGCCTCACCTTTGGGTGCTGCTCAGGCACTGGGGAGCAGCAGGTGCCATGCTGGGCTCCTCTTTGTTTGGCTGCTGGCACAAACAAAGTGTTTACACCTCACTGGGGACACTGGGGGCTTTCTATATCTGATGCTTGGGAGGCATTTTCTGGCCCACAGAGGTGGAGTAACTCCAGTGGGGCTGTTTGTGTGCAACGGAAATTTTAATTCATGCACCAGAAGAAGACTTCTACCTATTTATCTCTCTTTATCTGCTTTTTTTTTTTTAATTTGTTTTTCTCTACTCACACAGTATTGGCTCACACAGTTACAGAGAAATTAGATAGAGGATTTATGTAGAGTTTTTATCTTCGCTGATGAAATGAGATAAGATAGTTGGCAAGAAGTCAGACACTGCTTTGATTTCAAGGAGGGCTGAGACAAAAGTGTTTTGGTAATTAGGTAACTTTCCACTGTTGGTTATTCCAAAGTCAAAGAAGTAGTTCATTCAGAGTATATTTTCACCATTTTGCCTGTGTATTTTATATTTTTCTCCTTTCCTTGTGCACTGGACTCATTCTTCCAGAACTGGGGTTGCAGTGGAACACATCTCCACACACTGTTTCGTCTTGAGGATGAAGACAACTCATAAATTTTGGTTTTGATTATTTTTTGAGGAATAACCCATTAATGGATTCCTTTTTTTCCCTTTTAAATTAACTTTCCTTTTTTCATGTGTGTTGTACTTTCCCCAGTTTAGAAAAAAATTACTGGCATTTATTTTACAAAAACAAAACATATGGGCTTTATTACAGGAAATTATTACAAATGGATCTTTTTCACTAATATATGCCTAAGCTTATTTTTATTACCTTGAAAAATGCACTTTAAATTTAATTTCAGCTCCTAAGAATGCAACAGCAGTGGAACAATGACTAATAAAAACCTAAACTAAAGGAGCTTGCTTCTGCAGGCAGACACAAATAGACATTAAAGAAATAGTGTTTCAAAACCAGAGGCAAAAAAACTATAGATTTGACTTGAAATTACTCATTGAGGAGGTCAGGAAATTGTGGCTGAGGCATTGCAGAGTGGATGACAAATGCTCTTTGTGTGAGGGCAGTGCTGCCCTAACCCACAGCATCCGCCGTGTCCCGGTGCATGGGCTGGGCCAGAGCAGGCAGCAGAAACAGGGATAGCCTGGGCAGTTCCAGAGGCTTCTGTGCAGAGCCCACGGTGTGGAGAGTGGCTGGGAGGTGCTCAGGGGAAGTTCTCCTCCCTGGGCAGCAGAGTGTGGCTCAGCCAGCTGCAGCAGGACGTGCCCAGAGCAGCCTCCCTGCCCCGGGGATGTGGGGGAAGGCAGCCCTGAGATGCAGAGCATCCTTCAGGCACAGCTCTGCTGCTCCTCTCCGAGGACTGGAGGTGGCTGCAGGACCAGCTGGGGACATGCCCTGGGGCCACCCTGAGCAGCCCCTTCAATGGTGCCTTTGGGTGGTCTTTTGTTTCCACCTGGTCCACCAGCCATGGGACACCAAATGCCTGAAGCTGTGTTTTATAACCCTCATCTCTGGCTCCTTGTAGGTGCCAGCCCTTGGCTGAGCACCTCAGTGTTCTCTGTGTTCCTCTGGCCTTTGCAGCAGTTTGCCAGAGCTCAGGGTGGTGATGTGCCAGACACACTCCAGGTGATGCTGGAGGCCACCTTCAGTGGGAGAGTGAGACAGGGACTTGAGGGAGTCCCTGCCCAAGTGGAGCAGGCCCCGTTTCTGCCTTGGTGCTTCTTGCCATGAGCTTCCTTTGCTGCTGGAGATGCCCACAAATGCTGTGAAAAGCAGGAGGTGCAGTCATAGAATCACAGAATGGTTTGGCTGGGAAGGGGCTTTAAGCACCACCCAGTTCCACCCCCCTGCCATGGGCAGGGACATTTGACCAGGTATCTGAGCCTTCCCAGTGCCCTCCCCTCCTGGCAGGCACCAGGGGCACTCTGAGCCAGTGTGCCTCAGGCTGTGTGCATCCATGTCCTGCCCCTTTGGAGCAGCTCATTAATCTCCAACTGATCTATAAGTAAAGCTTTTAAAGCCTTCGTCAGCACTTTGGAATGATTTCTCTTTAATCAGCTCTTCATCTTTGATTACAGGTCTGAACCAAGGGAACTGTCTAGACTGGATTTAGTTTCTAGGGTGAAAAAAAGCAAAATTGGAGGTAGGGGAGGGAAGTGGTGGGGGAAGAAAGTGTGTGTTTCCAATGAACACGAGACAGGGGGGCTGGGAAAGCAGAGCAGCAGGGTGTTAAGATCTCCAGTAGTCAAAGGAAGGGATTGCTTTAGGCAAAGTCTTTCCCACATGGAATATATAATGTCTAGACAATCAGTCTGGGTTTGGATTGTAATTCTCTTAGGAAACCATGACACAGAATTTATTTGCTTCTGTCACACAAAAGCAGGTATTTGTTTCACTTTCTGGCTCTTAATTACCCTGAAGAATTCCCTATTAAACCCCAGGCATTTCTACTGTTTGTTAAAATGATGACAAATATCTGAAGCTGGAGGATTTTCCTCTCTCTTTGGATGAGTGTGCTGACCCTCAGCAATACAGCATCCTACTTGTCTCAAATTCAGCTGGGAGCACAGAGGAAATGTTTGTCTTTGGGAGGAACACCTATTCCCTGGCTCTCTCAGCCCATCAATCAGGTGGCCTTGTTACTTTCACACCAAGCATAGAGCAGGACGTGAAAGAATCCCCTGGGAAAAATAAGCAGGCAACTTCTGGATTGATCTTTTTTCTCTTTTCCTTTTTTTTTTTTTTTTTTTTTTTTTTCTTCTCCTTCTTAATATCAAGCCATGTTCCCTCAAATGGCCACCTTTGAGAATCAGATGATTGTTTCCATTGAGCTGCAGATGCTGGATGCAGTTTTCAGGCAGCTCTTGCTTATTTAGGGTCTTCAGATTGTCAGGACAGCCCAGGATGATGCCTCTGGCCCCCTTGGTTTTACAGGGGGAAAGTGCTGCCATCAGAAGGATATGCTGCTCTGAGGCTGCTCCCAGGGACACAGCTGTGCTGTGGTGCTGCCCGGGCTGCCTGTGGATGCACATCCACCACTGGTGGAATTTCTCCTTGCAGAGCTGTTCCCAAGTCCTTGTGCCAATGCACCTATCTGAGAACAGGGTTTTCTCTTCCCTCCAGGTCTGTCTTGTGGGTTTTACTATAAGTTAGCAAATAATTTCTGGTGGTGGACAGACACAGGGTGAAATGAGAGGGAAATGCTTGGCTGGTTTGGTCAAACAGCCACAGTGGAGCTGCGGGTGTTGCCTGAGCAGTGATGAGATGTGACAGCAGCAGTCAACCAAGGAGATCCCCAAATCCCATGGGAAATGTGCCCAGATGAACCAGCACTGGCAGTCTTGTTGGGACTGTGGAATCAGTTTTCATCCACGGTTTCTATAAAGTCTCCTGGAAAATGTATTTTTGAAAAGAAATTGTGTCTGCTTTTGTTCTGTGGAGAAATTGGCAACATGCAGCCCTGAAGGAGATAAATGTGTGGTTAGTCTTTTGTTGAAGTCTTTATTTCTAATGAAGAGTCTGCTTGGAAACATCCCCAATATGGATAGACCCAGAATGTTATCAAACAGAGAAAAAGCTGTGAGACACTGCTGGTTAATCTGCTGTATCCATCTCTTATTGCAGAGTAATCAGTTACGAGTGCTGTCCTGGATATGAAAAAGTTCCTGGAGAAAAAGGCTGCCCAGCTGGTAAAAATATGTTTGACATTTTTTAGACTTCTTAAAATTATACAGCTGCCTAGTAAAGGGAAATGTTAGAAAATTGCCCAAAGTGGATTTGATTTTTTGCAATTTCTGCACAATATTGCCGTGAACAAGTCCAAAATGGACTCGGTGGAGCACCAGCCAAGAGTCAGATCAGCTCCAAAGCATGCTAAATGTTCCAGACAACTTAGAACCTTGGATGTAATTGAACTTAATCGAGCATGGGAAGGCCATAGGGAACTACTTATTCCAGCAAGTAATATATCTGTATTGGAAAGTCAATTCAGAGGAATGAAAGTAATAGCCAGCTCTGCCAATCTCTGCTCATTTTTATTTTCATAGATTCATAGAGTGGTTTGTACTGGAAGGAAACTTAAAGATCATCTGGTTCCAACCCCTGCCATGGGCAGGGACATCTTCTACTAAACCAGGTTACTCCAAGCCCCATCCAAACTGGCCTTGAACATTTTAGCAAGCATGGGGTTAGCAAACTTTTATTTAGGAGAAAATACAGTTGATATTGGGGGGATTGATTGATATTGGGCAATTAAGAAAGCCATATTCTACTTTTGCTTTCGGAACACTTCCACAAAAGTCTGATGGATCCAAATTAATCACATGGGCTGTTGCACATGGTCAGTGGACACTGAGACCAGCAGCGTCCAACACCAAATCCCAAAAGCCTGAATACAAACAGGATTGGCTGAAAGCAATCAATATCTTTGCTTGCCTAAATCACATTTGTATAAATGCAGAATAAGTCGTTCAAACTTGCAAGAATACAGTAGATCCTGGATTACTGTTGTAATTGAGGGTGAAGCTGTCAGGCTATGATTATTTATTATCTAATTATTGAACAGACACCAATCCCCTGGTGTGCTTCATTTCCCAGCGTTCTCACCAGCTATGCTTTAACTCAGCCAGAAGGAGTAATGATGTTTTTGTGAACTTAACCTTCTCTTCTTTCAGCTCTGCCACTTTCCAACATCTATGAAACCCTGGGAGTAGTTGGGTCTGCCACCACACAGCTCTACTCCGACCGCTCCAACCTAAGGCCAGAAATCGAAGGACCTGGAAGTTTTACTATTTTTGCTCCCAGCAATGAGGCCTGGGCATCCTTGTCTGCTGTAAGATAATTCCTCTGCTTCCTCCTCTTCCACTCATTTTCCCTAGTGGAGATCCAGCTCTGAGGGGTCTGGCAGGATAGGTATAGTACTGATAGAGGAAGGACTGTGGATTTCCAGGATGGTTTTCATTGCACTGGTCCATCAGCTCCAGAGCTTTCTGAAGGATCCCTTCACCAGAGAGATGTGGATGTAGAAATCCCCTCACTCTGTTTTCCCTGCCTGTTGCCATTAGGGATTGAACTGAAACCTACAGCAAGAAGCTTCCCATCCCTTACCAGTTTTCTTGTTGACCCTTACATCGCCATTCTGGTTGTTCTTAATTTGTACAAATAGCCAGTCCCAGAGGGAGCCTCAGTAATTCCCACATGACTGTGTCCCATGCTCAATTAGATACACATCCCTTTACAGTCATTTTGATTTTCTCCTTCCATGACTTGTGATATTTCCACTCCTGGAGTGGTCACTGCTGTCCTGCTGCTGCTCCCATCCCAGTCGAGCATCCCTGTGAACAAGAGCACTACCAGGGCAGGGAGAGGGGATATTTATGGGTCCTACCACTGCTAAGCCTCTGCCCCAAATGCCCCAGCAGAGCCCCTTGCAGGGATGATGCTGTTGGGAAGGATCTTTTAGTGTATTTGTCAGTGGCCCTTTTGCCTTCCTGCTCATTTCAATGCAATGATCCCACTCTGGAGCAATCATCCCTTTGTGTGCCGAGGACTGGGTGTCAGAGCTCTTGGCTGCTTTTGTATGGCAAAAGATAAAGATTTGAGAAAGCTGAGCTCTTAATTTACACAAATGGCATGAGGCTGAATGAATCACTTAATATTCATGCCCACACCCCCACCTTGGGAGCACCCTGGGAGCAGCCAGACCTCCTGGTACTCTCTAACAGATGCCTAATTGCACTCAGTACTGAAGAATTGATTTTTCTGGTTTTCAGGAAACTCTGGATTCCTTAGTGAGCAACGTTAACATTGAGCTGCTCAATGCCCTCCGCTACCACATGGTGGACAAACGGGTCCTCACAGACGACCTGAAACACGGCACCACGCTCAACTCCATGTACCAGAACCTGCCCATCCAGATCCACCACTATCCCAACGGGGTAAGGCCCTCACAGAGCCACGCTGGCTCAGGCTGGGAGGGACCACAGTGGGTCACCTGGTCCGACCTCCCCGCTCAAGCAGGGTCATCCCAGAGCCCATGGCACAGGATTGTGTCCACACAGTTCTGGATGTTTCCAGTGAGGGAGGGCCCAGACCCTCTCAGGGCAGCTTGTTCCAGTGCATGCTCACCTGCAGTAAAGTTCTTTCTCATATTAAACCTACCCACAGCAGGCTTGCTTTCCAGCTGTCTTGCAGCTCCTGCACTGTCCTGGGACCTCCAGGACTCTGTATGCTTAGGTTGACAGCTATTGAATTAAGATACATACTATGAAGGAGTTTGAAAATTATATTTTTAAACAGATGGTTTCCTCAATGCTGTTTCAGCCCATGCTGCTGTGTAACTCTGCTTGCCCAAGTATTGGTTCTGCCTAATTTTCTTAGTCTTGAGGGTAGAAAAAACCACTGATGATTTTCAAAGCTCTTTAAACTTTAAATATTTCAAACATTCTTGATAGAACATTCTCACTTTTGGTGGGTATTTTAAGGAAATAGAATTCCTGCTCTTGCTGACTCAAAATGCTCACTGCATTTGAAATAGAAATAGAAAAGCAGCAGAGGCTGCTTTACCTTCTGGTTTTAGTGCATGTAACACCCCATGGGCCTTTCCCTCTGCAGATTGTGACTGTGAACTGTGCCAGGCTGCTGAAAGCTGACCACCACGCCACCAACGGAGTGGTTCATGTCATCGACAAAGTCATTGCCACCACCACCAACACCATCCAGCAGATCATTGAGACTGAGGACAGCCTGGAAACCCTCCGGGTCAGTCAGCACACGGCTGCTCCAGGTCTCCTTAAAGATGCTCAGGCAGCCCACCCCCCATGAATTGTCCTGAAGAGCTTTGCCAGTGTCTTGGGCTGTGACCCTGGAGCTGCTGATGAAATCCTTGCACCAATGTAGCTCATTTTGATTTAGGAAGAGAAGTGCTTGCTATCAGTGCAAGTAGGGTTTTATAACAATAATTGTCACCCTTCTATGGCTGCTCAGAAAACAGAGACTGAGTCTGTCTCCTCACTCTTATAGGGGAGTCTTAGCCTTAGGAGATATTAACTGTTCCAATTTGATGTGTCCTGATTTATTTGCCTTGGTATCTGTCAAATTAAGGAAAATGCACAGGGGATTTGCAGTTAGCCAGATGTGGGTTCTGATCTGAATTATTCACTGGAAGTACTGTGAGCCTTTCCAGGCATATCTGGGAATTTGAACTAGCTCTCAGTCTTGCCAAAAAAAGGGGCTCTTGTACTCAAATTTCTGGAACACCAGAGAACCATGGTGCTGGGTCAAATTTATAAAGGGACCAAAGTGCTGAATGAAGCTATTCAGGATTTTTTGTAAGTCCTCTGAAATTATAAAAGCCTTAATAAGTCTGTCCAGTGTCCCTGGACAAAGTTTCTGACCCTTGTATTCTGGCTGAATGTGTTTTTCCCTCTCTCCTTATTTTTGTGAAGACTGCTGTGGCTGCATCTGACCTCAGCAGCTTGCTGGAAAGTGAAGGCCAGTACACACTCCTGGCTCCCACCAACGAGGCCTTTGAGAAGATCCCACGAGAAACACTGAACAGGATCCTGGGAGACCCAGAAGCCCTGAGGGGTAAGTGCTTGTTTACTGAGGCCATTGAGAGACTGAAGAGTATTTTTCAGTCCTTCTAAATTTTTTCTCAAGGACAAGTCAACAGCTTCTTGGTACACTCTGACAATAGCTGCAGTGAACAGATGGGACAGAGTCCATCTTTTTGACCTGGACAGCCCAGCTCCCTTTGGTTGGAGATGTGTAGACATGGCAGGAGTGGCATCCAGATATGGATGAGGGAGTTGAAGCAGTCTCTTTTCTGAGTTTTCTTTATCACTTTTTGAGGTGGTGATTTCTATTGATCCAGCAAGATGCAAGAAAAGTAAAATCCAATCAATGTAACTTCCCCTGACAAGTGAGTTGAGTACCCACATGAAACCTTTTGAAGTTGGCAAAAGTGTATAAAAAGTGACTCTTTTTAGTAATTTTATTTCACAGGCTGTGGAATGGAAATCAGCTCAATTTAAAATGACTGCATTTTGTGGAGTACACCCTGGCCATGGAACAGGATCCCTGAAAGCTGCAATACTTACACAGCTGGTCTTTGCAGCTCAGTAAGGCACTCTTCTCTCTCACAGACCTGCTGAACCATCACATCCTGAAGTCAGCCATGTGTGCTGAGGCCATCATTGCTGGCCTGACCATGGAGACCCTGGAAGGAACCACCTTGGACGTGGGCTGCAGCGGGGAAGAGCTGACCCTCAACGGGAGGCCCATCATTGCCAACAAGGACGTCCTGGCAACCAACGGCGTTGTGCATTTTGTCAATGAGCTGCTGATCCCAGACTCAGGTACTGCTGCCTCTCTGCAGTGTTCTTTCTGCTGCCTGTCTTTTGTCTGTTTTGCCAAGGAAATCCTGGATTTAGAGGGCATATCCATGATGAGTGGATAACCTTTAATGCAAGGTTACTATGTGTTGTTTCTCTTTTCAGCTAAGACTGTGTTTGAGTTGGCGCAAGAATCTGAAGTTTCCAAGTCTACAGACCTTTTCAGACAAGCTGGGCTCAGTTCTCATCTAACTGGCAGTGAGCGAGTGACCCTCCTTGCCCCAGTGAATAATGTGTTCAAAGGTAAACCAGGGATTAAATCTCTTCCTTCCATCAGTTTGCGCCACAGATCTCCTTCAAACAGTTTTCAGCCAAATTTCAGTGCACAAGTATGCAAATCCTCTCTCAAATGCCTCGAGGCAGTGGCATCCAGGTTTACAATTCAAAACTGATGTGGATAATGCTCTGTATTTGAATGGTTTTTAGTGTCTCAATAGCCATTTTAAGTGAATCACTGGTTCTTTCCACACTTTCTGCTGCAGATGGACTCCCTGTTATTGACAGCAACATGAGAAACTTGCTTCTGAACCACATTGTTAAAGACCAGCTCTCCTCTAAATATCTGTATCATGGGCAGAAACTGCAGACCCTGGGGGACAAGGAGCTGAGAGTTTTTGTGTACCGCAATGTGAGTCCTTTGTTTGTGCTGTGCTCCAGGGCTGGGTGGTGTTCAGTGTTCTGATGTGCAGCTATCGTGTAAAAAGGGGAAGTGAGCACTGTGGAAAGCACCAGCATCTCTCTTTTGAAGCATATTCTAATGAAGCCTTCTTTTCTGTGATTGTGTTTGCAGAACCTGTGCATTGAGAACGCCTGCATTGCTGCCCATGACAAGAGGGGAAGGTTTGGGACCCTCTTTAGTGTGGACAAAATGCTGACTCCTCCGACTGGCTCCGTGATGGATGTTCTCAAGGCAGACCATCGCTTCAGGTGACCTTTCTGCTCTTCCCCAGTGCCAGTTAGAATCAGAAAAGCTGCCAAAGCAGTTTCTATTTATTATGGGTCATAGTCATGACAATGTATATGTTTTTTAGCATAGAAAAGTCATCCAAAAGCATGGTCTCTCTAAATTATAGGGGGTGAAAATTCAAATAACGCTCAATCAACTGTGAGCCAAGAGTAAGTGGTTTCCCTAATACCACAAGAATCTGGCTCTGAAGCCATCTCTGCCCATCAGATCCGCTGCAGCCAGACCTCTCTGACTCCCCATACCCTCTGGTCCCCATGGAGTCAGCACTCCCAGGTTGCTTTGCCACTTTTCAGATGTTCTGGTTGGACCCCACAGGCTCATTTCCTCCCTACTCACCATTTTGGCTATTTGACTTGCTGCACCCCAGCAGGATTTCACAGTTGTAACTCCCCAGCTCTCTCTTGAGCCCAGCACTCATCTGACCAGTGAAGTGGTTTGCAGTGAAGCATTTGATGCATGTTTGCTTTGCAGTACCTTGGTGGCTGCAATCCAGTCTGCAGGGCTGACAGAGAACCTGAACAGGCCGGGAACCTTCACGGTGTTTGCTCCCACAAACGAAGCTTTCCAAGCCATGCCCCAGGGGGAGCTCAACAAGCTGCTGGGTGAGCATCTCCAGAACATTTGGGTGATGAGCTGCTGTGTGTGACTGCTGTGATTCCGGGAAGAATGGCCAAATTTCTCTGTTAATCTCATTCCTTGGCTCTGTCTTTTGGAAGCATGAGCTTCCTACCCAACGGAGTTGTATGAGCAGAAGCTGAGGATGCAGAGAGTGGCACTGAATTCCAAAAGTGGGGTTTATACTGCCTGTGTTCTTTGTAGTGTGTGTCACAAACTCACTGTGACTTCTAATTTGGCTGTAGTGGTGGTCTAAGTGAGATAACTCCCAGATATTTCTAAAAGAACCAGTGAGGGCCCTGCCTTTTTCAGGGATGAAAGAAGTGAGAATGTGACTCTTGACCACACAGGATCAGGGTGTCTGCAGTAAATTTTGCAAAGAGAAGACATAATCCACATACAGCCTCAAGTTACACTGTATGAAATTTAAGTAATAAAAGGCTGTGGCTGTTTCTCCTTCTCCATGTACATGGACAAAGCAGGAGGTCCAGTCTAATCCAGGGAAGGCACCATTCCAGCTCAGACAAAGACCAGTATCCTGAAAAGCAAAGGCATGCAGGCTGGGTGTGGAAAAAAGCACGGGAATGTTTAATAACTCCCTTCTGGATAAGCAGCATGATCTTTTATTTTGTTCATGTTGAGAACTGGTTGTGGCTGGAAACAATGTCAGGTATTTGAATGTAATGTCTTCTTGTCATTAAAACCGAGCCAAACATTGACATCATAATTTGGGAAGCATCTGCCCATGGTAGCTGGTTATCCTTTTAAGTGCAGGGATGAGGAAGCAGTAATATCAGTCCAGTCTTATGCTTAACATATAAATATTTCAAAAGTGTTTTGCAGCCATTGCAAATGGCTGCAGGAATGAAGATTCCCAGATGCAGACACTTCAGATGTTCTCTTCTCACACAAATGTTTAGCTTATGCCTCTGATGAAGAAGTGGATTGTGCTGGTGAGGATGTGCAGAGTGAACTGTGGCCACCATAAGGAAAACCATAATGGAAAAACACTTGCATACAATCTTTGAAAGCATTGAAAGAAAAAGCCCCCTTGCTGAGGGAGCTGCTCTGTGCATGGAGACCACCTTTGCACTAGCTGTCTGTGGGGCTTGTCAGTGACTCTGTCTGTCTGTGGGGCTTGTGTCCTCTGAAGGAGAAGATGGAGAAGTGCTACTGGCCCAAGCTGCACACCTCACCACCTCTTCTGGAAAATAGAAGGTGCAGGGAAAGCACCTTATCTTCCTAAAATTTGTTTCAAAGCAGGGCTGTATGAGTAGAGACTCAGTGGGGCGGTATCAGGGCATCAGTCCATGAGACATTAGTGTCACTTCTCCTGCACTTTTCCCCTTCCTACCCAGCTGTGAGGATTGTTGCCAAGTGACACTGGCCTTGGTGACATTTGAAAATACCAGAATGCCCTATCTGCTTCCTTATTTCACATGGGTCTTTCCCCACCCCATCCCAGACTTCCTTGAGAAGTGAAAGCAGCAAGAGAAGCAGGTTCATTCCCAGAAGCAGGTTCTCACTTGGAACACTCAGAGAATGAGGGATGAAAACCCAAGAAAGAGAGAATTCATGTGTAGGGCAGGCTTGGTAGGTACCAAGGTGGGACACTGGGAGAGTGTCTTTCTGGATTTGGGAACCTGATCTGCCGGGCAGGAACAGGCTCAATGCCCTAATTAGGTCCCTTTGCCTGCTTTTCAGTTTTGGTTTATTTTTTCAATTGTTTCTTCACACTTCCAGGAAATTATGGTGTTTTCCAAGTAATTCCATTCCAGCCTGTGAAATATGGGAAGCAAGTGCTGGTGCTGGTTTACAGATGTAAATGGTTTTTTCCCCCAGGTAATGCCAAGGAGCTTGCCAACATCCTCAAGTTCCACGTGGCTGACGAGATCCTGGTGAGCGGCGCGGTCACTGCCCTGGTGAGGCTGAAATCCATGCAGGGGGACAAACTGGAAGTCAGCATGGTGAGTCACCTCAGATGGGCTTCTGGGGTCAGCAGGGCTGCCCAGTGTTGGGTTGTCCATGTCATGGACCAAGGCATGTCTGTGCTCCTTTGGGTGGTGTGGGATCCATGGTCCCACCCGTGTTTTCTGGGCTCTACTGGAGGGACTGTTGCCATTGCTCAATTCCACAAGCTGGAAGAATGAAATGTGGTTTGCCTCAGCTTTCTCCCCAGAAGACCAGTTGTGAATGATTTCCAGGAGCTGCTATAAATTTAACCCTGAGTCATGGGGGGGGGGGAAACATAAATAAATGAAATGAATAGGTTGTTCAGCTAACGTATCGTTTTGTGTAATGAAAATGATCTCTGCATGAGCTCCCTTAGCACAGCAGAGTTTATTTAGATATATAATTTCATTTCAAAAACTCTACACTACATAAGGGAATGCAGAATCCTCTACTGAGGAAAAAAAATACTTCAGAAAATAAGCAATCTATGCACTCTATGCATAAGAAAACAGGACAAAAATGGAAGGGACTGTTTCTAGGTGCACTGAATGGCCAATGTGCACCCTGGACTCTTCCCATGTCCAGTCCTGCTCTGCCCTCTCCTGATCCCATCTCCACAGCCATCCTGCTGGTGGATGTGCTGTGCTGCCATGGCACAGCATTCTCAGCCAGTTGCACTGAGGAAGTCCAAAGCCTCCCAGCCATTCCAGGGCAAACTGCTCAGGCTATAATTTGTCTTTATATTCTCCTTAATTGGCAAGAGGAATTCCTTCAACCATCCAGTAAACGAATGAATGCAAAGTGAAGGGTTTTTCTAGTAACATTGAATGACAGAAGATTCTCATTTTCTATTTTTTAATTTTTTCTTTCACTGAACAGAAGAACAACGTAATACATATCAACAAGGAGCCTGTTGCTGAAAGCGATATCATGGCCACAAATGGTGTCGTTTATGCTGTGAATTCTGTCTTACAGCCACAGGGTAGGTCCACGGAGAGAAATGTCCAGAGCACCTTGTTACAGCAAAACTGCTTTGGGAGGGACTGGGGACATGGGGGAATTGCTTCAGTTTGGTGAGGAGAGATTAGTCTGTAGTGGGATTTTCAGCAGAAAATAGTGGAAGGAAGCAGCCTGCATGCTCTGACAAGTATTTCAATGCTCTCAATGTCCCACCCTTAGCTTCAAGGCCACAAGAAAGAGGTGATGAGCCTGCAGATCCCGCATTAGAAATCTTCAAACAGGCATCTGCATTATCCAAGGTAAAAACCTCACACTGCAGAACTGCTGAAATTGCATTTTGGTAATAATTATTGGAAGATCATGTCACATTCATATGGCTGGCTACCAAGGAAAGTGAGTGCATGTGTTTCATGGAATGATCCATCCTCTGGTCTTGCATGATTTAATAATATAAGAAATAATAATACATTTTGCAACACAAAGCTTCAGTTTGCAGCACACTGTGAAAGTAACCTTGGCATGGTACTATTATATATCAGCTTCCAGTAATGAAGAGTCATCCATCCATAGCTTTTGGAGACCAAGGATAACTACATTGACATACAAACTGTTCTTGTGGCTGTTGGAGTGTTGCATTTATGCAAACCTGCGCTTTCTTCCCATGCAGGTTTCTCAGAGGAATCCTCGACTAGGTAAAACAACTTCTCTAATTTCCATTGTGTCCCCCCATCCCTTAAAGAGGTTTCTCCTGTTCTCTTGCTCTAAGCAAGATGTAGCATGACTGGGAGGAGAGGGGCAGGGGGTGCTTTGTGTGTGCCCACCCAACTTTGCTCTTCTCCCTGGCAGCCCCCGTGTACTCCCGGATACTGGCGAGGATGAAGGAGAACTCGGGGGGATTCTGAGCCCATCGTGAGCAGCCACAAGTCAGCGCCTCCATCCCATCCACTCCAGCTGACAGCTGAAGAGAAGGACAGAACCTTTTCAAAAACCAAATGCCACCCTTAAATTTATTTTTCTTTGCAATGAAACGGATAGAAGAAATGAAAAGCCATATATATGTATATATTTTAAGACCATTTTTATTTGGTTTTGACTTCCCAGACCAATTAAATATTTTGAGTTTTTTTGTTTGTTTTGTTTAATTTTTGTTTTGTTTCTTTTTTAAATAAAATTATTCTCCAACTTTCAATGTTTTGGGCTTGATAGGTACATCCAAGGGCCTTTTATTTTTTAAACAAGCATGTCCTTCCTTCTTCCCTTGGATTTTAAAAGTCTTCCATGAAATTCTGATCTGCAGGCTTTTAACAAAATTCTCTCCATTGACATTGAGAAAATTGCAGTTATAAGCTATGGTTTGAAGTATTAATTTTTTTTTTTACTGGGGTCTTTTTTTTGTGCCTATGGGTTATAACTGTGCTGCATTTTGTTTATGAGATTTGAAATGAGAGTTCTCCCTGGCTGAAGCCTTCCAGTAAATGATTAATTTTTAATAATGGTTGTTTTTTAATAAAAATTAAAAATAAAATCAAAAATATAAATATGAAAAGTGATGACAGTGCTTGGTTGGGTTTTTGCTTGGTTTGAATTGCCTGAGGGCACCAGGTGATCAAACCTGAGCACTGGGAATGAGGGGAATCAGATTTGGCTGGATCAACATTGATAGGCCTAATAGTTACTTGAGTGGAAGGGAAGAGCATTTCTCCTCTCTGATCCTGGTCTGCCATCATTTTTTGCTGGTGCTTTCATGAGCAGTCACTATCACTCTCCAAGGAGCACAGGGCAGCCATGCACATCCTTCCAGCCACCTTTGCTGGCAGCTGGAGCTCAGTGCCACATTCTGTGCTGCCAACAGCATTTACTGCCCATCGTGGCTTTAGATTTTCTCCCTGGTCGTTATTACCTTGGTGAAACCCAGGAGTAGGAGGCAAAAAAAGAGAAAGAGGGTGTCAAGTACAGAACACAAATGACTCAGGTTGTTTTGCTTGCTCTGGCACAGAAATACCCTGATAATTCTCCTTCTATTAAAAGCCCAAACTGAAATCCCACATGCTCAGAGTCATCTGCATAACTCAAATGTGTGAAAAATACCCAGCTCCTCTTTTAGCTCTTCTTTTATTTCTCCTCTTCACTACCCCTCGCCCCAGCCCCCCTCATTTTTCTTTGTTATTTTTTTTTGAGTGATACAGTCCTGGTATTTCAGGCTGAGGAGGAACACTTCCAGCCACCTAATCCCAGCAGCCCAAGGCAGAATGGTTGTATCAAGGGATTGGATTTTGGGGGAGGCTCAGCTTCTTCCTGCCAAACTAATTACTGTTCCTTCCAAAGCCTGAGAAAGGGAAAGCCATGTCAAATTTGCCCTGTTTTATATTCTCTTCCTTGATGCTTCATAATTGAGAGATATAAAGTCTTCACAACTTGAAAGAGTGAAAAGTAGGTCTGCTCCTCATCTAGGTGAGTGCCCCTTGTTTATAGCTTCTTGGCATCTGGCTTGGTGACTAATTGTTTCATTGCAAAATGAAGCCACTTGAGTAGCCAGAAGCAGGGAAAACTGCTTAGATGAGCTTCATAACCACGAGCAGTCCCATCTGCTGAGACAACAGTTTTCATCTCCTGGAAGTACAGCCATGGCTCTTCACTCCATGGCTCCTGGGCAAGTATTAGATGTGATGGGGTGATGGTCTCCTTTGTGCTTCTTGTATGTATTCTGCTAGGCTTTTGGGGCATCACCAGGTTCATGAGTCCTGGCTGTTTCCAGCAGACAGAGGTGTATTATCCTTTCAATCCAATTCCCTTTTGGCTCTCTCCTGTTGCTTATGCTCCCTGGTCCTTTGGCAGTGCTCCCTGCCTCACTCCTGCTGCCTGTCCCATCCTCTGAGCTGCTGGGGGGTGCCAGCAGCAGGCCCACAGTGCTCTCCCTGTTGTGCTGGCTCTGTCATTTCCCTGGGATCCTACAACCTGGGAAGCCATCACAGGGTACTTTCCCACAGGATTTTGGTGTCTCCAGATTGCAGCTCATGGTGGAAACTCTTGGGAGTTCTTAATGCTCACCCTGCTCCAAACTGATATCTCGCCCTCTGTGTTCAGGGAGGGACACACAGGTAGATTTGATCAGTAGGGACTGTATCCACTGCTTCCATTCACTGACGCTTTGGGGATATTTTTCCCCATGGATTTTTCACTGTGCCTTATCCAGTGATGTGAGGGTGAGTGCTGCCAATAGTTCCACCAAGGGGAGCGAGATGTTAACACTTCAGCCTTCAACGGGTGCCCAGGGATGAAGCAAGAGGAGAGCAGCTGAAAGATGGGGAAATGAGGAGTGCTGAAGTGATGGGAATAAAAATGTATCTGTCATTTTCTAAATAAATATTTTTAATATTTTTTTAATATGGTGAAAGGTGGAAGTGAAAGGAAGAAGGAAGTTGCTGGTACTGAGGCAAAACACAACTTCCCTGGGGAAGTGCTGGCCAAGGGGCAGAGAGCTCCCATGGGCCCAGCTGGGTGTGGGAGCCTGAGGGATGTCCCAGCCAGGGGCTGTGGTGTGATGGAGGAGCTGGAACCCCCCTGGGCTCCTATCCCCTCCCAGAGCTGCAGCAGTCCTCAGGTAACAACACCCAGGGAAGGGGAGAAGCAAAGCCTGACTCAGAAACTGCTGAGTGAGGGTCGGGGCAGCCTTGGGATGAGCAGCATTTGGGATGAGGAGCATTTGGGATTGGCCTTCAGTGACAAACAGCACTGGGGTGCTCAGCACAGAGCCATACTGCACCAGGGGATTTTTGGTCTCCCAGTGTTGTCAGAGTATTTCCACATGAAACCCAGCATGTGGTTGAACTTCACCATGACCTTGAACCACGTCTGTGCTCCACGGGAATTCCCTTCAGGACTGGGGCAAAAACAGTAAACTGAGACCAAATAAGAGTCCTTTGGAGGAAAATTTTGCTTTCCCCTCCTTAAGAGTCAAGAGTGTTTTTCAAATTAAAATTTGCAGGGATGTGCAGCTTCCCTTGTTTATTTTTTAGAATAATGATTCCTTCATTTGCAGCAGTTCCAGTTAAGCAAAGTAATTAAATGCATGCAGAAGTCCATTTAGGAAAAATACAGTTTTAAGTGTGTGCTCTATGTCCCAAAATGATGCCAGCATGGCCAGGCTGCTGCTCGTGGGTCACTCCTGTGCCAGAGGAGCCCCAGTGCTCTCCAGGGCTGCAGCAGTGATCAGAAGGTGGTGCCTCTGAAGGGCTGGAAAAGCAAATGTTGACTGCAAAACATTGTGTTTTGAGAAGCTTCATGTTGTGGTTTTTGCTCATTTACATCTCGAGATATGAACCAGAGGTGTTTTTCTTCTAGAAAACTGTTTTGCTATCTGGCAGCCTTCTGCAAAGATGTTTAAGGCAGGAGGAAAAGCAGCGCTGAGCTTTGTTCCAAGGGAGATCTCACATGCAGGGCTGTATGGAAAACACGTGTTCCTCCCATGTCAGGGGGATCTGGGAGCTCTGTGATGAGCTTGGCTGATGAAGGAGGTTTGGGGCTGACCTGCCCCGGGAGCTGGTGGGGGAGCCGGGCTGGGAGGGCTGCGGGGTGGGCGAAGGCAGCTCTGTGCCCCGGTGTGGGAGCAGTGGAAAGGCAAAAGCCTCTGCTGGTGTCAAAGGCCAGGCAGAGGCTTGAGTGAAGCCAAGGCAGCTCAGCCAGATGTGCTGACCCCTGGAAGGGGTCACCTGGAGGTGGGGGAAGCCACCCATAGGCTGTCACTGGAAAAATGTACCTCTGCTTTTCTGCTGTAGGGAAATTCTTGCTTCTACAAGTGATTTATTGGAAAGTTAGCTGGTGTCCCAGGAGGAGCAAAGAGAAAAAACAATGGTGAAAGACAAGCTCAAAGGAGCAGTTGGGATCAGAGGCATTCAGCTGTGGCTCAGGCAACTCTTGCATTATTTTGTTTTTCTTTGGAGTCCGTTTTGGAGACACATTTGAGAGATTTTTTTAGAAACCTGTAAATTCGCCAAAGAAAAATATTTAGTGGGACCTTCTTTCGAACAGTGAAGGATCCCTTACTGTTTTGTAAGATTTTTATGATCATTTTGCAAAAGCTCAGCACTTTTCCTAGGAGAAGTCAGTTGGTGCAGGGGCAGAGGGGAGCAGGGCCTGGTGAGCCATTCACTGTGCCATATGAAGGCATATCCTGCTAAGGGAGAATATTCCAAGGATTTGTTTTCATCTCCTGGAAAGGAAGGTGACAGGAAGGGCTGGATTGCTGGATGATGCCATTCATGATGCTGAAAAGCTCTTTACAGAACTGCCATGGGCTGACCCATGCACATCTGTCCTGCTACTCTTACCCTTGACTTTTCTGCAGCTTTTCAGAGAGCTTGGCTGCCTCTGGCTTTTGACTTGCCTGTTCTTTCTCTGCTCAGCATTTCCAAAGGGACTTCATCTGAATTTGGAAGTCACCATTTCTTTCACATGCAGCTTGAGCATCAAGCCCTATTAGCTGGCAAATGCAAAACTCATTCTATTTTAATTGCTCCTTCTGGGAGGACAATCAAGTTCTCCTGTTTGGAAAATAATTGTGCAGAAGCTGAAGGCCGTCTCAGGGCATTTGTTAAATTTTGCAGAGGCAGGAGGATAAATTCCTGGATTTCAGGATTTCTACCAGTGTTGCTGTGTAGTCTCCTAGCTTTCTGCCTTTGTTTCAAAGTTTGCAATTGGGATAAATGACCTTTCTCAGGAACTTTTAGGTGGAGATCCCAGATAATCCCCGAGTATTACAATACTATCTTTGCACATGCAGCACTTGGGAAGTTACCAACAAGAGGATTGTTCTGAAGGAAGATCAAGTATCATGATAACCATGACAGCAGTCATGAATTTATAATTAAGGCTGGTTTTATAACAGTGACCTGAAGATACATCCATTTGCTGTCAACTCTAGGCATCCTAATCCCGTGCTCAGCACAATTGTGTGTTCCTCTACCAATATGTTTGGGCATCACACACACTCAGGGTGTGGCTTCCAGCTTGGAACTGGCATTTCAAAGTTCAGGATGCGTGACTGGACCAAACCTGGATACACCTGGTCCTCCTCATAGCCAGGCAACAGATCCTCACCCTTCTTATCACCCAGAACACAAAGTTTTAAGACAGAAATATTGACCCTGATGATGGTAGATCCATCACAGCCTTCTGGGAGGTTTCCCCCCCAAGGCAGGGGGTTTGGAACTGCATGATCTCTCAGGTCCTTTCCAACCCAAACCATTGTGTGACTCTGTGATTCCTGCCCTGGAAGCTGAAGGGAGCTGATTTTGCAATCTGGCTCATGTGAATGGCAGGGACACACCCGCCACTGCCCGCGGACGTGCGCTGGCACCAGCGACGGACTGCAGCAGCAAAAGTGGCTGGTTCCTTTCTGTAGCTCGTAACTAAAGAGCAGGAAAAAGTGGAATAAACAAAGCCAAGCTGCAGAGTAGTCACGCAACGCAAGGGGAACTGAGGAGCATCAGCAGAAAGTGCTCCAGGACAGCAGCATCTGCGAGCACTTGAGGCTCAGGAAATGCTGCTCTTGAAGGAGTTGGTGCTGCTGCGTAGGACAGGAAACAGGCTGGGGGTGAGGCTGTGCCATTCTGCCTTTTATTTGCTCAGCACATTTTGCCTCTTTTTACGTAACACCAGCAAATGAGGAACTTAAAGTCACTTCTTCCATAAGAGTTTTTTTTTTTTACTGCAGAATTATTTTATGGACTTTCCTCTCCTGGGCTGCCTCTACCTTACATTCCTGAAATAAACTAGGTAAACTGCAATAAAATGACCTGTGCTCTAAAGAGCACAGAGGCTTTGAGTTAAGGACCCAAAGGATGGGACAGTGAGCAGGATCAGCACTGAACTGTGAGCCACAGTGGGGTAGCCTGGACAATTTCCTGTGCTGTAGAGCTCCTGGTGCAGACCTGGGAAATGCCCTCCACCAGGAGTGCCCACAGGGCAGGAATGATGCTCATTCACACCTGCCTGCCCGGGCTTGGCCATGGGAAACTCTGCTTGCCATGAGGCCCCAGCTGGCCCTGGCTGTGACTGGTGTCACTGGGACACAGTGGAGAGGCTCTGGGGTGCCCTGGCTTTACACCCTGGTGTAGGTGTAGCATCAGGGAGGTGACAACCAGAGCAGAGGGGAAAGCAACTCACTGGCACATGTGTCCTCTCCACCTGCCACTCTCTGAGCAATTTCCCTCTTGCTCAGCACCTTTGCAGTAAAAAGGACAGCTGATCCTTCAGGTTATGGTTTCTGAGGCAACACCACTGACTGATTTTTGGGTTTGCTGACTCCCAGAGTGAGCTGCCTCACTGGGGAGCCACATTCTCCCTCTCTGCCCAGCACAGAGCACTGGGACACCCAGGGTTCAAAGTGTGTCCATGCAGGATGATGGGCATCAACTGCACAAAAAAATCTTTCTGAGTCCAAGAAGATTTGAGATGTTTGGAGGCTTTATTTTGTTAAGGACCAGATCAGTTCAGATCATACTGGGGGCTATTTAAAAGAGATGAGAAGAAATTTGCCCTGAGAAGCCCTGAAGGGAGGTGGTGGCTGCCTGAGGGGCAGTAACCTGCCTTTCCTTCTGCAGAGGTGAATGCTTCAGAAAGCTGTGCACAGACCTGCCAGGGATGTCAAAGGCTTGTCTCCATCTGGGCTCTTCCTTCTGCCCTTCACTCTGACTTGGTGATCTTTAGCTCATATTAATGAAAACTGGGGGGAAACTGAGGCTGGTGTAGCAGGGAGAGGATGCACTGGGAAGTGAGGAGCTGCCAGGCTGGGAGGGATGTTTGCTTGGAGGAGTTTCTGCACTGCACAACCTGGGGCTGCCTGAGGGCACTGGGGGAGGCAAGCACAGTGAGCAGAGCTCAGAGTAGGTGGTCCCAGGCCTGCTGACCAAATGTTCCTCCTGAGCTACTACATTTGGACACCACAGGCAAGTGATTTCACTTTCCTGTTTGAAAACAGACCCCCTGAAGCCGGGCTGCTGGCACTCTCCTTGCAGAGCACACAGCTCAGCCAGCAGCAGCCCCTCTCCTCCCTGGGGTCACCTCGCTCCTGCCTGGGAGTGAGGGACTGCACAGCCCCATCACTCACTGCTTAATTGCAACCAGATTTCCCTAGAAATGTCTGCTGAAATATTTATAAATATTATAGCCAGCAGCTGCTGATGCCAAACAGGAAATTTTAAGCTGAACAAACTTTTCCACGTTTCTAAGTGGGGAAAGTAAACTGTAGCTAAGATCAGTATTTATTAAAAAAAAAAAAAAAGAGTCTAAATAGCAACAGGCTTCCAGTGTTCCATATCCTGAGGGAAGTTCATGATTTCTTGAAGTCTTGGTTCTTTCAGCCAGGCCATTTTCTATCTGCATATAGGCAGTGTGTCTGCACAGTGATATAGGAGGTGGCTTTAAAGAAGAAAATTAGGTTATACCTCAACACAGACATAGTAAATGTAATTTCAAGGGAAAAAAATAAGAATACACAACTTAAAACCAATGGGCCAGGGATCAGTGGCCACCTGAGGGAATGGAGCCCTGTTTTATCTTGCACTTTGTGTTTTGTGCTTTCCCCTCTTCTCCTGCTCTCAAGTTTTTTTCTAAGACTCTCTTATTCCTACTCATTCAGTACTTGGTCTTGAAACAATATTTTTGAGCACTAAAATACGAAAAAAATGCAACACTAAATCTTCCTGGAATTAGCTGCTTTAAACAATTTCTGCCATTCATGAATTCATTAAACACAGCTTCAGGCAAAAAGCATTAGGCTTTTAAAACCTGATTCCTGTCATTTCCTAGTCAATGATATTGAAATAGAGATGGAATAAAGCAAAGATCCTCAGTGTACATAGAAAATCTGAAATTGTATTCTTCGAGCATCTTCAAAATGAGGTGCAGATCAAAAACTTTGAGTCTTTTGAAGAATAAATTATCAAAATAACTCAGTTGATACCATTCCCACAATTACCTCCATATACAGATATTTTCATCTCTTTTTTCTAATTAAATTCTGTTCACTATAGTATCTCAGTGGAAAGAGAAGAGCTCTCTGATGCTGAGAATTTGTTTGTTTGGTTTTAACTTCTGGCTGCTGGTAGCAAATCCTTATTCACTTTCTCTTTGTGAGTTAATTTTCTTTGAAGCAGGTCAATGGTGCATGGTGAGCTGTAGAGTGCAAGACTGAATTGCACTGAACCCTCTGGGTGAGTTTTGATGAGCAGAATCCATCTTAAGAGGCAAAAAGATTGTCCAAGGAAATGAAGTTTTGAGAAATCTTGTAAATTTTAGAGACTAATGGTAGTAAGATCTCAGGAAGCCTTTATTGCAGTTTAAAGTGTGGAGTTCAGCAGCAAATTTATTCATAGCTTTTCTACTTGAATGGATCTGTTTTAATTCTGGGTGGGAAATAAAGCACCCAGGGGGCAGCCCTGTGAGCAGTTGAGTTTATTGTGAAATTGTGATAAAGGAGGGTCTCAGCCTGGTGTGGGATGGAGGGGAGTGATGCTGGCTGAGCAGTCAGGGACACTGAAGGTGCCCAGAGGTCCCTGCCAGCTTCCTTGGCAATGGGGTGTGCTACACTGCCAGCTCACTGTCCAGAAATTCATGGTGTGGGAAAAGTGGGAGTTTAATCTCTGAAATCCCACTTTCAGCTTTTAGGTTTGGTCTCTCTCACTTAGTACCCAAGCACCCTGGGAGATCACATGGGCCACAGGAAGGGCTCAGTCTCCAACCTTCCAGAGAGGTGGCACTGGCAGAAATTGTCTGTCCTCTTCCCATGCATGACAGAAAACTTCCCATTGCCATTGCTTTTTAACACTGTCACTCCAGACACCGTGTAGGAAACTATCACTGAAGGGGTTCTGGGGACAGCTAAAGGTGATAGAGACTCTATCACCAGAAGGTGTGAAAAGACACCTTAGTATTAGAAATCTGCAGTTCTTATAGAAACAATGGTGCACCTAAGACCTGATTGAAGTGAAAGTGAAAACCTCTCACACCATTGGTGAACTGTGAATAGCACAGTCTGGAGAACCATATCTATAAACAATGGCTACAGAAAGAGAGATAATAATGGTTTGAATTCTTTCATCTAGGTTTTCCACAGCTTCCCAGGATTTTCCTGGGAGAACCATGTCCCTCTCTGTTCAAAAGATATGCAATTATTACAGAAAACAGTGGAATTTTTCATCAGCCTGAAAAATGGGGACCTTTGGATCTTATCCCCATAAATGTTCTCAGTCACAAGGTGTTTAACAGGATACCTTGCTAGTTCTTTGTCACCACAGAGTCAATCCTCAAGCTCCCTTGAATGCTGCATCTCTCAGTGCACAGGTTTGTCAGGCTACAGTCTGTCATGTTTGAGTGGCTTTCTCCTCAGGAGTTGTTTGTCCTGCTGTGGAATGTATCCATCTTGGACCTTAAATCACCTGCAGCAAGGGCTTGACTTCTGCTCTCAAATCCTGGCTGAGTGCACACACGATGTACAGATTCCTTAGCAGCTCCCTGTGTCTGCAGCACCCTCCTGCCACACCCTTTAAAGTGTCACTGGGTTTTCCTTTCCCTCCTTGACAGGAGGGACCAGGATCCCCAGGGCCAGGACAGGCATGATGGAGCCTGAGTCACGAGCTCTCCATGTTTTGGCATTGGGAATAAGTTCCTGAGTCTAATTCAAACCAGACAGTGCAAAAGAAATGTGGCTTTGAGCCTCTGCAGAAGTGTAGGCAGTCAGGAGGGGCATCTATTAGCAAAGGGAAATGTTTTGTCTCTTTCCTAGTTAATACTTAACCAGGAATTAACAGTGAGTTAAGCATTAGGAGCCCCCAAAGAAACCAGGAGCCCCAGTTGCTACCAAGTGAGGCTTGAAAAAGACATTTTCCCTGACCTCGTGTAAGTCCCTGAGATCTTTAATGAACTCCTACAGACGTAACAGTGTCAGTCTGGGCACGCAGCTGGCTGCTCTTCCACACCCACCTTCCCTCCAGGGATGACTTTTCATAATCCTTCCCATGGCATTACCCAAGGCTGGTCAAAGCCTTGACGTGGATCTTGCATACAAAACCAAGGAGACCCAGACCTGAGCTTGGCTCTGTGCTGTTGTGCATCAGCACTGCTGGAGCAGCCCCAGCCCCTGCCTGTCTGCTGCCCTGTGGCTCCTGTTCAGGTTCTCCATGGTCAGTGGCTTCCTGTGGCCACAGGGATTCAGCAGCATCCCAGACACACAGATACAAAACAAAGCAACTGAGCTGTGGTCAAGTGCTATGGCTGTGACAAGGAGCTCGATTTACAATTCCAGTTTGAAAAAGCCAGAAATTAAATCCATTTTCTGCATAACTGATGAGAAAACTCTGGCTACCTACCACTAAGCTCTAAGCCTGGTTCAGAAAGAACTTTACTCTTCCCAGAACAGGGTGCTCTGTGACTTTGGGCTGTAGTTACTTCTCAGTCTGTGCCCATTAGCTTGGATGGGCATTACCTGATTCCTACCCATTTTTTATAATTCTATTTTAACATAAATAAGTACAAAGGTTTTATTCTGTCATTCCTCTCCCAGACTCCATGGATTCATAGGGAATGGCAGGACCAGAGCAATGCCAAGACTCTCTTTGGTGGGGTTTTGTGGAGAACACCTCATGGGAGCAGCCATGTCCTGGAAGGCAAGGCTGACTCACTGCAGACCAAGGCAAACACTGAATCATGAGCACGCTGGTCTGCACCAGCCCCAGCCACACACAGGACTCCAGATAGCTCAGAGCAAGAGATCACCCACAGCTGGAACAGCAACACAGGGAAAAAGGAGCAAGTTACAGATCTAACTGCAGCTGCCCACTGCAAATTGGGTTATTCAAGGTAAACTGGGAAGTCCCTAAAGAGCAAAAGGAAAACAGCTGGCCAAAGTACTGTGTGCCAGGTCACTGCTGAGGTGGCATCATTCCTCCTTGCCTCGGGCACTGGAGCTGCAGCACTTGAGGATCTGGCCTGGAATTTTTAATACATTTAGGAGCAAATTTGTTCTGGTTTAGGAATTTTCCAGTGAAATCCTTCTTTGCTGGGAATTGTTGATTCACTGAATGTAAAACTTCTGCACAATGAAATCTTGTTCTAACCTGGGTGGGACTTTTGGTAAGAGACAGAGGCAATCACAGCATAGCCCACACTTGGACTGGAGAAACTGAGGTTGGTTTTTTGGGCTGGATTTAGGCAAAAGGAAACTCTCCCATCCCTCAGGTGCAGCTTGGTGCTTTTTCCCACCATACAAGGCTCTGGGAGGACTCAGGCAGTGCAGTGAACTAATGTTGGGCAGCTCCTGAGCTGGCTGGCTCCTCACAAAGCTCCAGGTTTCTGGAGTCTGGAGGAGAGGATGTACCCTAAGCTGCCACCCAGTGCTCTATGGGGCAGTCATGAGGCATCCCGTGAGCACACAGAACTTGCTGGGGATTTAGGAGGAAGCTCACATCTGTTCTTGGCTCCACAATGTAGAGAATTAACTTGCCAGGTTAAAGCAGGTTTTGACTCTTCCTGGCTGCAATAGTGGAATAGCTTGATTAAATCCTCCCATGGATTAAAATTCACCCTGCCTGTTTACAGTCTGCTTCTGGTTCTTCATCACAAAAGCAATGACTATAACTTCAAAATTTCCATTAGACCCTTCAAACTGGATCTTTCAGAAGGACTGAGGCTCTGAGGCTCTGCTGTGTTGGAAGCTGTGGTTGAACCTACCCACGTGCAACAACACACAGCCCAGGCTGCAGCACAATGCCAGGCTCAGAGATAAGAGCACAGTGCCCAGCAGCCTGGGCACCCACCTCTGAGCAATGTTGGGCTAGTTCACCCCAGGGATTGGAGCACAAATTACTTGTTGGGCTGACCTACCCCTTAGTCCCACCCTGTGGTGACTTGTATGTGCCACACACTGATCCAAAAGCAAAGACTTGTGTTAGAGTCCTCAAAGAGCTTCACCCACCAGGGATCTATTCATAGATGTACCCTTGAGTTATCTCCTTCAGCCCACATCTTTCTGGAAACCTTCTGTTATCCTATTTTCAACCATGTCCAGAATTTAAGTGTGTGATGGTGCACCAGCTCACAGCCCTTCCTGTGATGGCCCCAACCCCTGCCTGCCTTGTGTGCTCCTGGTTTGACCCCTCCCTGCTCCCATGGTGCTGGGAGGATCACAGAGGGGTTTGGGTTGGAAGGGACCTTTTAGATCACCTAGTGCAAGCCCTGTGCTGCTGCAGCTCAGCCCCAAAAGTGCTTTGGCTACAGCTGTCAGACCAGCAAATCACAGAATGGTTTGGGCTGGAAGAGATCCTGAAGATCACCTGGTTGTAACTCCCCTGGGCATCTTCCACTACAGCAGGCTGCTCAGAGCCCTGCCCAACCTGCCCTTGAATGCCTCCAGGGATGGGCATCCACAGCTTCCCTGGGCCATCTGCTTCTCCACTCAAATAAACTTAACTAAATAGACACATATTCTATGTGTTTCAGTATATAATGTATATTCCACTGCTGCCTCTGGCAGCTCCATCCATGTACACAGTGCATGTTCACATTAGTGTGGCCTTCCAAAGCATGGCAAAAGATCACTTTGGGAAAGATTCCCCATCCTTCTGTAACCATGTGCTGATGGGATGCAGACACTATAAAGGCTTGTTCTCCAGTGGCTGCAATTGCTGCTAGCTCAATCTGGCAAAGACTCTGGAATTTGTTCTGTGTTTCATCTGTTGGATTTTAATGAGGATTTTTTTCCTCCATCACTCTACATTTTGCACAGACAGATGCCTTGCATTTTATGAGCCTTATGTAGAAAACCTACCACGAGTGTAAGGTTGTAGTGTAATGATGTTTACTATAAACTCCATCCACATTCTTCTGGTTCTAGTAATTGGTTTCTGGAGAATAGATATCCATGTCTCTGGCAGTCAGATATGTCCTAACGTGTCACACCATTACTGTAGGAGCAGAACTGCTGTCACTTGCAGCAAGCCTGTGTTTTTATTTGTTCAAGGGTGACTATAATTGGAACCTCCTGCAGCCACTGAAGCCAGGAGCCTTTTGGCTTTAACACAGTTTGCTGAAAAGGCTAATGCAATTACTTACGTGAACTAATCTGTAAAGGATGTTTTTCTGTTGTCTCTGCTTTAATTGTTTCCAGCTTATGGCATGGAAATGTTACTGGCCCTGGGAGGCCAAGGGAGGAGAAGGGAAAGAAGAAATGTCAGAAGCAAATGGAAGATTTGGATGAATATAGGAGCTACTTGGAGTTTTTCCTGCTACTCCCGAATTCACTAAATCATGGGAATAAAGGAAAACTATTTAAGTCACACTTGGTAGAATAGGCCTTGGTCTGCCACAGGGCAGCTGAGAACTGTTTGTAGCTGAAAAACTTTCTTAAAACAGGTCATGCTGGTCTCCATGTGTCTCTTGCTGCTTAGGAGCAGGTCCCCAGCCTCCCTTCTGCTGCTGGTGCAAAGAACTGGCTTTAGTAAAAGTGTCTGGGATTCCTCTATGTTCCTCTCTAAGAGAGCCCGCAAACAGGCTGGCCCAGGTGGCTCCTCTGGGGTTCTGTGGATTCCCTTAAGCTGCTCTGCTGCTCTGCATCTCTGGGTGTTTTTCAGGATAAAACACCTAGGCAGAAGATTTGTCCATTTTCAGCACTCGTACCGAGTATGGAGGGCCTGTCAGTGGAGCCTGGAGCATTTGAACTCCCTGTTTCTGAGGGGATGCTGGAAACAGTCTGACTCTCCTGTGTCTCTGAAGACTTCAACCGTGCATGCCAGCGCTCAGATCTGAAGGCAGCTGTGCTGAAGAAACGTTCCCAGATCAGAGTGACTCATTAGCAGAGGCTGGGCTGAGGCCATGGGACTTTGAGTCCAGCTCCTCTTGTCTCGTCTCCAGCAGCCAGGCTGTTCCAGAGGCTGTCAGGGCTGGATGACCTTTGCTCATTAACTACCACACGAACATCTCTTCCCAGCAGTAGCCTTCCACATGCTGAATTACTCACTTGACATCTAAATTTTAATGGAAAATGTCTTTTTAATACTGAAAGCTATTCCCTTCTTGCGTTCACATCCAAGCTGTAGCCTTTTGGATAAGCTTCTGGCTGGTTTCTCCAAAGCAACCATCCCCTGCAAAGGGTAAGCAGCTAATGGAAAGGGAAGGTTCTTTTGAAGCACTTGGAAAAGGAGGTCAGGAAGGGCTGCACACAAAAGTGAAAATTTTAATGACAGGTAAAGAAACTAGAATTTCTCATTGGAAATGCCTATTGCTTTGCAGTGGCTGTTCTTTCCAGACGTTGAAGCTTCTCCTACAGGAGCAGGCCAGGGGAGGTAGCTGTTGCAGAACATTGCTTGTCATGGTGTTTTGCACATTTTTATGTTGTTTTCCTGGGATGGTCTCTCATACTATTTGTTCCTCTTTTCTGTTCCATTTTGAAAATGATAACAACTTGCTGTATCAATGCTCACAGCCCAGTGCCATCAAAAATGGCAGCTTTGCTAAAGAAAATATAAGCAAGTTATTTGCTTATTTACATAGGGTTCCTTCAAGCATGTCAAGTATTTCAGTTGTGGAAAGAGCACAGCAGTCCTAATATATTCAGACTGTACATAGCCTAGGGATCTCAGAAAACATTTCCTTAAATTTATTGCTGTTTCAAGCTTTCATTCTGTCTACAATATTTTGTGTCCAGGGTTTTCCTTTGCAGCCAAGTCACCATCCACAAAGTTGTTTTAGATATGCTACTGTACTCTGATCCACTTTAACCAGCTATTAACCAACGTTTCATAGCAAGTAGAAGTGCCATTCCTTTGTCCTGTAGAATCAGGACTGATTTCATTGAGCCTCAACCCAAGATCTGTCAGTTCTCTCCCTTCAGATGTGGCTAATTTTTAATTCTAAAAAAATTAATTGATGGCACATTACTTGAATAGTAATTCTTGGTCAAAAGCAAAACCAGGGTAGTGCCAATAGGCACCAAACACATTAGGATTCCTGGCTATTGCTCTACCATGTGCCATTTTTTCCCTTGGTTGTAGTCAACATGTTAAATTCTAAGCATGACCCTAAGGTCTTGAAGAAAGCATTTCACTCTGATTTTATTCACAAAATATTTTGTTTCTATTGCAACCAAAAAAGCTCAGGTCTTTGCCTGGGTCCTGTGGTTTTCAAAGACTGTGGCTCTCTGTGTGGTTGTGTTATTCCACTATGCAATCTGGAATGCTGATGCAGATGGAAAGCCAGGCAAGGGCCATGCACCCACGAGCTGGCTCCTGATTTAACATTTCTAGCAATCACTGGTAGAGCCTCAGAGAGACTGGAGCCTCAGTCTCTCTGGGTTGAACTGTTCTGGAGTCAGCACTGACAGTCTCATCAAGAAATCCTTCAAAAACCAACTACAAATCTCAAGTTTCAATTTCTTTATCATCTGTTAAACATCAGCACAAATATGTGTCTGCTGCCATGTAATTAAGATTATTTCAATTTATTAAACAGTGTCAGGACTTGGTGGACTTTCTGTTGCTCCATTGAAAAGTGGAACAACCTGGGTGTGGGCTAGTAAGTGGAAAAAGTATTCTCTTAAATCCTTTAAATCCTTCCTCTGCCACAGTTCAGCAGCACCATGCACACAATAAACTGTGGGGAAGAAACTGAGCTCCAGTGTGGACAGAGTAGGTCTCTGGGCATCACCCTCTCTGTCTCTTCTTGTGGAAAACAGCCCAAAGGAATGAAGCTCCTCAAGTTTTGGGGGGTTTATTTTGGGTTTCTGTTTCTCCTCTGCACACTTTCACATTTTAACAGTGGGCTTTTAGCTTTAAAGGCTTTTCTTGAGCATGTCTGTCCTGCCATCAGTGATCACAGATTGAAGTGCCTCGTTCTTGTGTGATGGTAGAAGAATTATTTCTGTGTTCTCCTCTGAGCACTCAGTTTCTCCTGTAACCTCTTGGGCTTTTTGCCCTGCAGATCCCCCAAATCACAATGAATTTCAGGGTTAAAGAAAGGACCCTTGACATTTGCTATTCCTCTGCTGTACTCTTCCACACAGACTGAGGAGCTGTCCTTTGGCACAACCTGCCCTCGTAGTCCCTAAACTTTCAAACAAGAGGTTACAGCAGGAGAAAGTGAGGAGAGAGAGACAAATGAGGCTTCCTTAAAAATAAAAATAAAATTAGAGGGATGGTGAGAGGATGTAAAGATAAATGTCAAATCTCCCAGCACTCTTGGAATTGCTGGGGCTGCACAAGGTGGATAGAGAATTAAAGATGGATTTAGACATTGGCCTCCAGGATGGATTTCTCTCTGGAAGGTCTTCTGGCTTCTTCCTCAGTTTAACAAACCTCCTTTCAGGCCTGTTTCATGCAGCAATAGTCTCTCCAGCTAAAAGTGATGCCAAAACCTTCTCTAAGAGTTGAAAGAGATGCAATATAAGCTGCAAAGATGTAAAATATTTCTGCATACCTGTGCTAGCTCAAATTCTGCTGAAATTAGAAGTATTTTACAAGGTTTCAGTATTTTGTTTCTATGTATTTCTACAGTTCTCTTCCCTGCCTTGTGGAGGAATTAGAACTGTTAAAATATCAGGGGACTGGGATCCTCCACTCTTCTCCTCTAGTAAAATGATCCCACCTTTTATATGACATTTGAATTGTCCAACCTTTTCCTATGATGTGAAAAACATGTTGACAATAATGAAATCTGCTTAGTTGCTGCAGGAATTATTACTTTAGTTTGGTGCCACTGTAAATTCTGGCATGCTTTTACAAGGAAGATGTCTGGAGTTTCGTTTATAGAAGAAAATTAACAATAAGCATGTAAGACTGATAAGAAAAGCTCTGCTTGCTTTTGAGCCAAGCAATTTAAAAAGCGGAAGAATTGTAAATGAAAGGAAATCTTTTCAGCTATCTAGATTCTAATTTTGTTGCTATAAATTAATTTAATTTAATTGAATTTTTCAAAGCTGAGAATTACATTTAAGGTGGAAAAATGAACTGTCATTCAACTATTCTTGCAGAGGTAATATTACATCAATATTTATATTTTAATATGTTTTCCTCCCTCAGAGAAAATCTGAGCTCTTGTTTTTCAAGGTGAGGACAATTTAACTTCTAACACCAAGAAATGAGGTGTGGAACAAAAGCACTGAGGTGTGTGAGGATCACTGGGAAGCTGATCCAGGAAGGTGACAGGAAGCAGCCACTACACACCCAGTTTCCATAGCCTGAATAAAGTTACTTTGACCATCTCTGACATAATATTGTGCCTCTGGCTGTAGCCTATGAAAAATGAGGGAGTTCAACACCTTCTAGGATTACCCTTGGCCAATCATGCAGTTAAGTGGAATGGCAGAGTCACCATCCCCAGGAGTGTCCAGGAAACAAATGGACGTGGCACTTCGTGACATGGTTTAGTGGGCAGAGGGGAATCAGGTCAAAGACTGGACTTGATGATCTTGGAGGTCTTTTCCAACCTTAACAACTCCAGGATTCTAAGCCAAGTAATGCAGGAATGCAGCGCAGTCAGTGAAGTTTGGGCAGGTCCAAATGGGCAGGGATGTGTTCCAGGCAGGGCAGGCAGCCAGCCAAGCACATCTCTCCTGGCTCCTGCAGGAAAGCACCCTCTAAGGAGATGGAGCTTTGGCATTTCTTCTGTTTTCTGAACGTGATCCTGTCACACTGTCTAGAGGTGGCACTGCCATTCCCTGACAACATCCCGTTCTGCACTGGGTCTGTGAGCCTTTGAGGCCATGGGTCCTCGTGGAGGGAGGGATGGGGCTGGTAAAAGCCTTGGCTCTCATGTGATGTGCTTGAGGTACAGGTCAGCAGTACACAGGCTGACAAATGAGATGATTGTATTTTCAGGGCACAAATTGTTTGCCCAGAAGAATCCCTCAAAGTGGGGGTTGGCTGTGAGTTTCCAGAAAGCCAGTTTCTGGCAGAAAATGTTGTTTATAGAGGGCCAGTTTGGGAATATGGAATTGCTGCTTGTCCTCAGGCTTGTCCTGTATTTATCTGCCTTTATTTTAATTGGATAATTCTTGGCTCTGGAAATGTTTCCTTTGAGTAATTATAGCTTTCATTTCTTCCTCTGCCTCAAACACATGGTCTGAGGGAGGTCTCATCACTTCTCAATGCCTTCTCTCTCTATTACTTCTCCGTGCCAGTCTTCAGCAATCTGCTCCCAAAACACATCAGGTGTTTCTAAATTACTTCAAATTTACTTGAGTGGTAATTTGGGGAAGCAGAGATTTATTTCCTGTGTTTGATTGTTTTTCTGGGTGTTCTTGAGGAGCTGTCTTGGTCTCACTTTGCTTAAACCCTTTTAACAGATAAGGTTGCTTATTTCTTTCAAACATTTTGAAGTTCTCCAGCCACAGAATTTAATTTCTTGTGTCTGCATCTACAAAGCTGGGGGTGTAGCTCCTTCCCTACTCCCTTGCTGCTCATCAGATTTCAGGTAATGGCTGAGTGTTCTGACTTTGAAAGCCATATCCCACCATGAATTCCAGACATCTTTTTCCAGACTCCATGCTCTTACATTGTTGTTTAGACAAAGTTACCAGTGCAGGAGGATGCAATGCTGGCAACTCCTGCAGCTGGTACAACCACAGCAGTGCTGCAGGTGCCAGGGGGCCCCTCTCCTCCTAAGTGAGCTCCCTGGACCTGAGTCTGGGCAAGCATTTGTTTTGGTGCCATCTAACAAAGCCTTTACAACCCAGTGTGGTCTTCTGAAACCCTCTTACTTCTTCATGGCAATGTGCTATGTCAAAATAGAGGGAACATATTTTTACTGTAGAGGTGATGCTCATAAGGAAATGATGACATCAGGGTGAGCCCTATTGCTCTTTACAAGTCCCTGACAGGAAGCTGTAGCCAACTGGGAGTTGGTCTCTTCTCCCAGGTAACAAGTGACAGGATGAGAGGAAATGGTGTCAAGTTGTGTTAAGGGAGGATTAGATTGGATATTAGGAAAAAATTCTTCACTGAAAGTGCTGTCAAGCATTGGAACAGCCTGTCCAGGGCAGTGGTGGAGTCACCATCCCTGCAGGGATTAAAAAGACATGTGGCACTTGGGGATGTGGTTTAGGTGGTGAACTTGGCAGTGTCGGGTTGGACTTGATGAACTTAAATGTATTTTCCAACCAAAACTATTCTACGATTCTATGAAGGACGAAATAAATTCATGTTCAAGCAGAAAGATGGGAAATGATGCTTCATGTTCTGCAGCCCACGGTCACCACCCTGTGTGTGATGCCAAGTGTCTGATCATTAAAGTGTTGAGGTGACAGAAGGACAGAGCTGCTTACATAAACAGAAACGACAAGACAAAAGACCTAGTGGAGAAAGAAGCTAATTTTGGCTGTACATATAGATGACTCACACGGAAATATCATCCATTTATAGGTTGCCTCCCGGATAGCGACTGGCCTGGAGCAAATTCACCCTGGAGTTTGTGGAAACACTTACAGGGAATTCAGTGGGAGTTCAACTTGGCCGTAGGGAATGTTTTCCCCTTTGTAGCTCTTTGGTTTTTGTTGAATTGTTTCCTTCAAGCCTGTGGAGTGCTAATGGGCAGCACTCAGTGTGATGAGGCAGACACATAATCCTTGGAGCATCACTGCTTCAGCTACTGATGAAACATGACTTTGTGCTGAAATCACATCTGGGGCACTGAGGAAACAGGGTTTGAAGCAGATGTTGGTGCAGGGCTGCCTGGAGATTGCTGCAGGGAGATGTTGCTCAATCACCCATCAAAACAACATCTGCACATGTGTGCCATGGAGTGAAAGCTGTGGGGCTGGAGAGGGACCTGGAGGATACCAAGGAGGAGAGGTAAAATCTGGAACAGGCAACACGTGGTGGGTCACAAAATCATAGAATGGTTTGGCTTGGAAGGGACCTTGTGAAAGTCATCTTGTGCAATGTCCCTGTAATGACCCAGGACACCTTTTAGACCAAACTGTGCAGAGCCTCGTCCAATCTCACCTTGAATGTTTCCAGGGATGGGGCATCCACCACCTGTCTGGAGAACCTGTGCCAGTGTTTTACCGCCCTCATTGTAAAAGTCTTACATCTAACCTAAACAGATCTTTTTTAGGACAAAGGGTAATGGTTTAAAACTATCAAAGGGCTGGGAAAGGATGGGGTGTTTTGAGGACATCAGGCACTGTTGCTTAGGAGACACTGTTCAAAGAGGGAAAACTCAGACTAAAGATCACCTGAGCTTTTCAGTGGAACATTCAGGAGTTGGCAAGGGCCTGCTGTGTTCACAGAGCAGCAGCCCCCTCAGAGACCCCCCTGTGTGGGCAGCAAACCAAGGGAGAGCTTGGGGACTTTCCTCCTCTGCCAGGCAGCAGAGGCTGGCTGGAGCATCTCACTGCTGCAGTTTGTGGGATGACTCCCCCTGACACCACACTACAAAATTTGAGCAGAGAGCTGGAGCAGCCCCTTCCACTCCAAAACCACCATCTCCATGGCCAGAACAGTGCAGCCCTGCCTAACTGCACAGGGATGGCTCCCTTCCAAGTTCAGCAGTTAAAGGAAATTATCATATCTGGAAAGGAAACCCCCTTAACATCAATACAAGAATTAATCTGCACATAATGCAGAGCCCTGGTGATTCTTGCTTGCAGTCATTATTTCTCACTTATGGAAAGGCTGCTCATTTTGGACCTTATCATTCAGGCAAGAAATCACAAGATGTTTGCAAAGGCTGGGGGTAATTTTGAGATTGGAGTTTTGCCATCTCAGTATTAAACAGTACAAAGTTTATTATTAAACAGGTGGAGTCGTGCATATGGGTGACTAGCATTTTTTTGAGGTACCATTTAGAACTATCATTCCTATCACCACTGAAAATTGTTCCACAGCAAAATAATCTTTATATTTAAAGATCTAGACCTGATTTATGGTGCATTCAGATGTTTGAACTGTGGTGCCATCAGATGTGAGCAAAAAAACTCCTGACAACTGGTGGATGTTTTAACAGTAGAAATAAAATTTGAAACCCCCAGCCATCTCTTTGGTGGTGATATGAGACAGAAGGGGCTTTTTAAGCCAAATTCTGTAAAATTTGGAGATGCAGCTCGGATGGAGGCACCAGGTGGTGCTGGGAATGTGGTCTGGAAGGAAACCACTGTGCTCTGAGCATTCCAGAGAAAGGTTTTGAAGTGGTATTCCTGATAGCACCACACATGCTGCGACAGAGCAGCAACCCCAGAGCCTTTCCAAGGAGGCCATCTGGAATCTGGGCCTGATTGCAGACTTCTGCTCATAAATGTTTGTGTGTGTTTACTCACCCCTGAACCCCTTCTGCAAACACGGTCAGCAATTAAAGCCCATCCCAGCCTTCCTTCTCTGAGCTGCCTTTTCCTGACCCGGGCTCTGGGGAAGGGGAGGCCGTGGCTGCTGTGGGTGCTCCTGGGTCACACGTGCCCTGGAATGTGACCTGCAGGGTGCTGCTTGTGAGGCTGCTGGGGTCTGCTGCAGGTGTGTGCTGGCACAAACTGCAGCTCCATGTCCTCTCCTTGTTCGTGTGGCTCTCCCAGGGATTTGGGGAGGCAATCTGACCTCTAATCTAATTGTTGTGGGAGCCTAATTATACTCAGATTCATGCTAGAGAGAGAAAAAAAATCTCCATCAGAGCAGCTGGGATTCAGGACTGCCTCCATGGGAGGCTCCTGCTGCCCCTGGGCCCCCTGCCAGCTGAGGGTCCTGTTAGGAGAGGGAGGAGGAAATTGTGCAGCCTTAAACAGACACTCTGATAATGTCCCCTTGGTCCATTCAGCCTCCAGTCCGCCCATGGTATTGGTTAATTGTATCTGGCTTCTTGGTTTTGGGCATTAATGGGTGTTCCATCTCTCCTCCAAGGTGTGGATAGGAAGATCCCACAAGAAAGTGGGTTTTAATGGGAGATGAGGAATCCATTTACTTAAACCCTTGTATGCAAATGTACTGATTCAATTCCACTCTGGTTGGGAAGTCTGAAAATCAGAATTAAATCCCTACCCAAATGGTGGGGAGTGAAATGTTCTCTCTCTCCTTGGATTTAAGCTGCAAATGCAAGGTTCTGGTCTAAACGGGGTATAAAAGGAATGTGATTCCCAGTGAATGGGTATTGGATCTTGGTCTGTCTCATGGGGACGTGCACTTTCTCTTGCTCACCAGGGTTTGGTTTGGAATGGGTGTGGAAGGGTGGAAGCTGCTGATATCTTTAAGTCCCTGTGCTCTTGCAGTGGGTACGTGGTGGCTCCTCAGCAGCTTTGCCAAGGTGTGAGGCCAAAACCACCTTGTCACTCCTGCACCTCCCTGCTCACATGCACTGGGGGCAGCTGATGCTGGAACAAGGAGCATGTGTCTTTTCTCTGGAAATGAGAACAGGGCTTTGCTGCCCTGGGGCTTGGCAGTTGTATCCCGAAACATTCACCCGAGTTTGAGCTCAAGGTGAGGGCTGCAGATCCTCAACATCACTGCAGGAATTTGACTCCATCCAACAGCCACATTTGGGGCAGCTCCGATGGCCTGGTGTGGAGGGGCTCGGCCCAGGGGGGCTGCCCTCTCCCCCATGCCCCAGGAGATGAAATGCTGCCTGCATGAGCCTCCCACCCTACCCAGAAAATCCTGGCCTCTCCTCTGTAAGAGCTGAACCCAGGCGTTGACTCGGGGAGGAGCAGGACGGCACAGAGCCCCTTCTGGGCAGCCGGAGCGGGGCACTGGGCACGGGGATGCTCAGGGCTGGAGAGGGATGCTGGGCACGGGGATGCTCACGGCCGGAGAGGGATGCTGGGCACAGGGATGCTCACAGCTAGAGAGGGATGCTGGGCACGGGGATGCTCACGGCCGGAGAGGGATGCTGGGCACGGGGATGCTCAGGGCTGGAGAGGGATGCTGGGCACGGGGATGCTCAGGGCTGGAGAGGGATGCTGGGCACGGGGATGCTCACGGCTGGAGAGGGATGCTGGGCACAGGGGATGCTCACGGCTGGAGAGGGATGCTGGGCACAGGGATGCTCACAACTAGAGAGGGATGCTGGGCACGGGGATGCTCACGGCTGGAGAGGGATGCTGGGCACGGGGATGCTCACGGCTGGAGCAGGATGCTGGGCACAGGAATGCTCACAGCTGGAGAGGGATGCTGGGCACGGGGGATGCTCACGGCTGGAGAGGGATGCTGGGCACGGGGATGCTCACAACTAGAGAGGGATGCTGGGCACGGGGATGCTCACGGCTGGAGCAGGATGCTGGGCACAGGAATGCTCACAGCTAGAGAAGGATGCTGGGCACGGGGATGCTCACAGCTAGAGAGGGATGCTGGGCACGGGGATGCTCACGGCTGGAGAGGGATGCTGGGCACGGGGGATGCTCACAGCTAGAGAGGGATGCTGGGCACAGGGATGCTCACGGCCGGGGCCCGGCGCTCCCAGCCCTGGGCAATGGGTCCCTCTGGTGGGGATCTCCGCTCCACAGCCCGGCCCGAGCAGCACCGACACCGCTCGGCCTGGGCTCCCCACGGGCAGCGCTGGGCACAGCGGCGTGTCCTTCTGGCCCCACGGCCATGAGGGAACGATTCCTGCCAGCCCTTCCTCCCCGGGTCTTGGGCAGCTCGCCCGGGTGGCACATCGCGGCTTCCCGGAGCGGGATCTGCCCCGCAGCCCTGCCAGGCTCCCCCGGCACTTCCGGGCTCCGTCCGAGGCGCTGGGGCTGGCAGCATCCCCCTCCCCTGTGACAGGGGCAGGACACAGGGTGAGGGCAGCGGGGCGCGCCCTGCGCCTCCCCAGCTGCAGTTTAATTAGCGCAAAAACAGCCCGGGAGGAAAACCAGGACACCTGCTTGCTTGCCAGGAAGAAACCCACCAGGGAGAGGGTGGCTCGCACTGGAAGAAGCGGCTGTGGGTAGCACAGAAACAATCCCTTGACAGAGCTCAGCAGGGAAGTTTGTCCCTGTTGGCCGTGGGAGGCAGACATCACCTCTCCCCGCCTTTGGACACGCTGCCGGCCCAGCCTTGAGCGCTGCGGCTTGCCTGGCTTTGTTTATGATTTCTGCGCTGTCCCCACCCTGCGTCCGAGGGCTTGGCAGCCCGGGGAGGGCAGGGAGCGCAGGAGCGGGGTGGGAATGCCGGGGACAATGCGGCACGGGCTGCGCGAGTGCTCGCGCCCGGCCAAGGTCACCCATTGTTCCAGCGGGTATAAATAGCTGCGCTGCGACAACGCAAAACCCAGCCTGGAAACCAAAACTTGATTTCTTCTTCGGCTCTCCGGTGAGGAAAGTGGAACAAGTCACTAGGAGAGAAAGGAGTGTCTCCAGGAATGCCCTGTCCACAAAGCAGATGTATAAAACATTGTTATAAAGTTATGCCCGAATTTCCTGTTTGTACCAGTAATAAGAATTTTTTTCCCCTCCTACACTGCAAGAGGTAAATCTGCTCTGAGCAGAGATGTAAAATAATGTGTGCTTTCCCTTGTTATAAATAAATATGATATTTGTATGTCACAAATGCAAATGACAGTGTTACTTCAAAATCAGGTTCAGAAAAAAAATCAAGTTTCTATTTGACAGCTTTTCAGATACAAGAATAACATAGTGATTTGATATTTTTTTCAATAGTGTGGCTAAACCTCAGCAAAATCCTCACTGTATTCATCTCTTGAGTGAAGTTATTGGTGTTGCTGCTTTGGAGAAGGAATGGCTCTGCAGGGAGCTGTCTTCACCAGTACAGGTTCAAGGACATTAAAAGTGAAAACATTCTTGTTCAGTGCTCCTGGTGCCCACTTGCAGCCTGTTCTATGAGGTCTGTGGTTTCAACCTCACCCCCAATGACCTCGTCTAACAGGGATAATCCCTCTCTAAACCTTTATGTCACATTGTCTGGCTCTGGACTGTCCATGTTGCCCAACCTCAGGGGGGATAGCTTTGGGACACCAGCAGAGCAGGATATGCCTTTTGATTAGTAGGGTTCTCCTTTCAGAGAACAGACTTGAAATCAGTTTAATTGAGACAAAAGAAGTTGTAAATCTAGTAATCCCCTACCCCAACTCTGATATCTTCATTTGGGAATTTCATGTGAAAATGAGTAACACCCTAAAACCCATCCAGGCTTTGTAAATCATGTATGCATTGAAGGAAAAAGGCACCACAGATAGATTTTCAGTTAGGTAAAGGGCAGAATATATGTGCAGGTCCTAATCTGGCTGAGAAAAGGTCAATTTTAGAGCAGCTGTGTAAAATGAATGTCTGTTGTTGTGACAGTGTGAAGTACTTTCATACATCTCAGATTCTTTATCCCCTTTCATTGTGCAGTTTTCTTTCTTCTATTAAAACATTTGTTGTTTTTAGAAATTGATGAAAGGCTGGACTTGCACGTCCACTCTTTTTGTGAAGCAGAAGTTGTCAGGGTTATTTAACTGTGTGTGCCTAACTGGATTGAGGAGTGATGAGGTGAGATGGCCTGTGCCATTTAGGTGGGATGCTGTTGGGATCACGTGTGTGACCAAAGAGAAAGCTGTGCACTTCAAAACTCTGTTTGCAAGAACAGTGCTCTGAATTGTGCTCTGTAGTGCTTTGATTGTATTAATGACAGCATTACTGCACCTTATAGCTCCAGTGCATGTGTTAGTTTATATCTTGTCTTCCTCTGTCTTGCGAGCCCAGAACAGATATAATTACAGCACATCTTTCCTTTTTAAGTTTCCTGCTGGGATATTTTCTGCTTGAAATCAATGCCTGCCAGTGTGCCTGTGAAATTTCCTGAGGAAGTAGTTTAAATGGTGCTGTAAAAACCAGGACTGATTTAGTAAGCAGGAGCAATCCAACATTGTTTCCAGGAACCCATTGCACAGAGGGAAAAGGAGGGCAGAGGGGCTGGGGACTTTGTGCCCACCAGCTGCTGGCTGCACTGCTCTACTAATACCTGCATGGGAAGGAAAATAAGTGGAGAAAAAGGAACATAGATATGGAGCAAAGCAGATGCAGGACATCAGGAAGGATTGTGTTCTTCAGACAGGAAGGTCTAATGAAACAAGGGAAACAGCTTCATTGCTTCAAACTGCTCTGCTTGCAGAAGGTGTCCTCATCTTTCATTAGCACAATCTAGACTTCTGTTGTGGGAAATAGCAGAGTAATTCCCTCTTTATCTCCTCCAACTGTCTTCTGTCTCGTGTTAGGATGCACCCAGCACAGTAGCAATTGTCTGCAATGATCTTTGCTACCACACACTCAGCAAGTGGGAGATTGGGCACTGGGCAGCTGGGAGAGGTCCCCAGCACTGCTCTGCCTAGGGAGCACAAAGGCAAGCAATAAAGATCTGTCTCTTCCTCTTCCGTCATTCTCCTCTTGCTGTTGTGCTCCCAGGAGTAGAGGATGTCCCTTTGGCAGAATCTGGGGGTGGTACTGCTCTCTGCACTCTCACCAACAGCACCTTGATGGGGCCAGGCTGCATCTGGGAGCTCTGCCAGGCTTGGGGAGGAGGGAATAGACATCACCTCACGTTAAACTCTCACAGAGGTGCTAGACTGCTGCCCTGGGGCTGTTGGACTGGAGTTAGTGGTCAGGAGGGTCCCTTCCACAGGCAGCTGTGCTTGGAACTTTGATAACATCCCCCTCCTAAGCACTTGAGCCTCTGTGCTAAGAGGTGTTTGAACAGCTGGGTGTGAGCATTGGCACCCTGCTGCAAGGCTGCCAAAGGAGCTGCTGTTTGGGGTGGAATATTAGAGCAAAGGGCGTTTCTAGGGTTATGGATATGTTTTACATCAGTTCACCATCAGATGGAGCAGTTTTGGAAGCAAAGACCAGAATTGTTCCGCTTGCACTCTGCTTGAGGCCAGCATAAGCAGTGCTATAGCATCCTGCTTTCGGATTCAAAAGTCAGTCTTCAGTTATTTGAGAGCCTTTATCTGTGGGGTAAAAGAGTGGGCTCACAAGTCACTGTCAGTACTCACTCTCTTGGGAAGTGCAAGAGGCAGCTTTCAGTTTCTTCTTGCAAAAAAAAATAGGAATTCAGCCTGGAGCACTGAGTGCTGTGAGAGTGTGGGGCTGGCAGTGACTGCACCTCGTGGGGAGCTGGGGCTGCAGGAAGGAAAATGGGAGAGGCTGTGCTGGGTCATGGCAACGGCAACAGCTTTGGGCAAGTACAGAAATTGCAGTGGTGTTTCAGGTGAGGTGTTAAAGCAGGTGAGTGAGCAGGACAGTGAGGCTTTTCTGGGCCTCAAACACAGACCTGTCCTGTCTCACCTGTGACATCGCCCTGAGTTTGCTCCTGGGGACATTGGTTCACTTGAGCCAGGCTGTGCTGCTTTGCTCCAAGAGCAACAATCAGCTGTTTAGGGCAGATAGTCAAGCTGTGTTCCAGAAAATCACTTAGTATTTACTTTGACACTGCAAGAGTAGTACATAAGTGTTTCTATATTTAGGCATTGGTCCATCAAGGGAGGCTTGCTGGAATGGGGTATCTGAACTGTGTGAAGTGCACAGTGAGGTGGGGATAAATTCTAACTGAAGCAGTGGAGAGGAATAAAAAAGCCTGGATTTTGAGAGACTGAAAAAATCCCTTTGCCTCTGGAGACCTCTGGGGAGAAGAGAAAAAGAGTATTTTTCCTTTCAACTGTGAAACTCCAGTTCTAGCAAGGCACAGGCTGTTGACTGCATGCTGTCTCCATTAGCATCTCGAGTGCTTCCCAGAAATACACCTGCTGACTCCTCTGAATAAGAGGAGTTAAATGAGGTGCATTAAAGCCACACTTCCTTGCCATGACTTTCCAGGAGCTCAATAATGCTGTTTTGGCAAGTTAATCTGGCAGTTCTTGTAGGGATGTCTTTAAAGGGTCATTAAAACCTCTTCTTTTTTTCTAAACAAAAGACTGAACCAAGGTTTTTGTGAATAATGACCTGAGTTAAAAGACTTGGTAAACCTGCTGTTGCATCAGGTGGTACATCATCATCTTTATGATGCTGGAACAAACATCTTGATGATGTTTGTGCCTCAGTGCGGGACAGCACCTAATTGTCTGGAGCTTCCCCAGGCATTCCCTGCCCTCAGCAGCCCTCCTGCCCAAGGTGTGCCCCACCACCGCAGGCATTTCAGATTTGATATCACTTCTTGGTGACCGACATCTGGAGGTGTTAGGGGTTAAATCCTACCCAGCTCTGAGCACTCATCAGGAATGAGGACCTTTCTAAAGTGAGCTGGAATCCTCTCCCTCCTCCTTGCAAAGGCTGCTACAGCTGGGATGCAGACAGGGAAACATGAAGCAGCGCAGCCAGCACAAGGAGATGACAACCTCCCTCGCATCGCCAGCCCTGCCCCCCCGCAAATCCACTCCGTTGTTTTTGGCCAGTAAATGAAAGCCAAGCTGAGGCCTTGATCCAAAACTTGGTCCCAGGCTGTGTGGGAGAGTTTGTATACGAACCTACAAAGGACAGACTGTTTTGTTTGCGAGGTTTTTTTGGTGGGTGGTTGATTCCCCTCCTTCCCCCCAGTCAATTCATTTTAGGTTTCACAAACAATATTAAGCCAATAATGTCTGTGCCAACAAATTGTGATTCTAATCCTGCTTCCTGATACTTGCAATCCTGACTGTTTGTCTGGGTGAGCAATTTGTGTCAGTTGGCTTCTTCCCTGCCTCCCAAATAACTCTCCCACTGTTGGGAAGCCCTCTGCCCAGGCAGGCTGGGAACAGCTCTTCTGCTCCAGCTGCCAGTGACAGTGGTGCTCCAGCTCCTCTGTGGAATTAGCAATCAGCCTGCAGGGATACCCATCTCTGCCCTGTCTGCTGGGGAGAAGGGCTAAGGACATACTGACATGGATACTGGGATGAGAGTTTGGGATTAGAGTGAGAGGAAATAATGGGAAGGCCACTGCACACGACAACTGGTTAATTTTCAAGCAGCCTGTAGCTATTTTAGTTACAGTCTCTTTTAAGGAGATCAACACTGAGGGCAAATTCCTTCCCAGATAAATCATGCTCATTCCACATGCACGAGAAAGTGGGGAATTTTGTTTTTCAAGTGGCTGCTTTGCATGTTTCCCTGGCTGGCAGCTCGTGTGCCAGTGCCAGGGCTGGGTTCACAGAGAGCGAGGGCTGGTGCAGAGGGGATTTCAGCCTCACGTGATGCTCATGGGATAACTAACACTCCCTAAGATAACACTCTGAAAAAGCACAGGATTCCTTTAAAAATCCTTTTAGAGAAGGTGTCACCCCTGTGCTCTTAATAATCTTTTGGGCCTTGGAAGAAGTTTTTTTTTTGTTTAGAAAGGAAGGGGAAGAACAGCTTTAGGGCACAAGCTGCTTTTCCTTTGCCCTGACAGGCTCATTCACATCCTAAACCCTGGGCAGCTGCAGCCCCTGCACGCCCTTGGGATGCCCCAGCCCTTGGGATGCCCTGGGCAAGGCGGGCAGCCAACAGCAACAGCGGTGCTGTGCCACGTCCCTACACAGGACCCAGCTGTTTCCCAGGGCACTTCTGGCCTGAGCTTTGCAGCAGTGGCTGCACAAGGTCCCACAGGAGATCCACGGAGGCTGGGAGTGCTGCAGTGGTGAGGACTGAGGATGCAGATGCCTGCAGCTCCTCGCTGGGACTCTGAGCATCACCTCTTTGTGCTTGGTAGTGACAGGGGAGGAAAAGCTTTAGTCTTTGCTGCCTCCTTAGAGCTCCAAAATTTCACTGCAAATACCTTGGTGTGGGAGAGGAATGGGGGACCTGCAATGTGGTGACCTCACCTTTCTATTCCTACAAGGCAGCTGTAGCTGAGGGTGGAGATTTCTTTCTCTCCCATCTGTAAGCTGTGTGCACAGAAAACAATGAATCCCCAACTGCACACACAGAGGAAGCTCCATGCCTTCCACCAGGACCATTCATGGAGATAATTCCTCTGGAGATACTCATGAACACCATGAATGTAAACACCACCAATATTTGTCTATTTTATCTAGTGAGATTTATCTGTCTTTTTTTCAAGGTTGAGCTGTGTGTTAGTTCTAACTCAGTTGTAAACATGGTTTAAATTTTCCACGTCTGTTACTCTGAATGCGGAAGAATGAAGATGTTTTTGCTAACTCCCTTTAATGCTAAAAGAATGAAGATGTTGTAGTTGTCAGAAACAATGCTGGTAACTTCCATGTGGTCTGCACAGCTTTGTACTGTATGAGGAGCCAATATTGCCTTTGGATGCTTCTAAAACTCTTTGCATCTTGTATTTGGTTTATAAAATTATGGCAGGCACTGTGAAGGTGACTTCAGTAAATCACTTAGTCTGTTGCACTGGCCCAAAGTTAATATGAGTCTCTAGCCAAAGCAATGGATTTGGCACATATTAAAATTCAGAGGTTTTCTTGCATTTGCATAAACAGCTCTAGATTTGAGGGTTAAACTGAATTTGTCTTTGGAGGAGTCAAAAACACATGTCTTGGGGAGGGATTTCCCCCCCTCCCCATGTGTCTCAGGGACCCTTGTGCTTTGTGTGAGTTTTTAATTTTACATGAAGGAGCACCAGCTGAAATGTTCTGCTGTTTGCTGTGGATAACAGCATCTCTAAGAGGAAATGCTGCAGAATTGTTCCTACATTTTTCAGTAGCTCCTGACTTTAAGCCAGGCCTTGCTTCGGTAGCTCCTTTCTTACCAAGAAGCTGAACATACAGGCAAACTCAACCAGGCCAAATGAACTTAGGGTTCCTGGGCTGAATTCTGCCTCTTGACTCTGTCACTTGGTTCATTGATGCTTGCTGGAAATGCACTTTCCATGAGCTCTCATGACTCATGAAAGGGCTCTGATTTCCTGATGTGTGTTGTGCACGTTAAACTTTGCAAGCAGATCCTGCTTTGGGCAGCATCTGCTTTTCCCAGTCCCAGCCCTGCTGCAGCCCTGGTATTGTTTTAGATGAATCTGAAGGCCATGTGTTTGTCCCTTCCACGGATAATGTCATTTCTCCTAAGAATCATCATGTGCTTTTTGTTTTGATCCTTTTCCCATGTGTTTGGGATGTACTTGGGGTCATCTTCACTGCAGGCTGAAGATCACTTACAGGGCACTGAATATTTATTTGAGGGATTTACAAGAAAGCTATTGCCTGCAGTTGCAATGATTAGTTATTAGTCTGTGTCACTAGATTTGATGATAAACTATTTTCTCTGCTAGCTCTTATTGATGTGAATTTCCTTTGTCCAGAGCAATAGGATGTTCCGAGATAAATATAGGGCTTCTGTTTCTATTTCACTTAGCAAGTCTGAAAATTTTATTTCCACATGTTCATAGACTGGCCTTTGATTTTCTTTTGAGTTGTGTTTTTTGTTGGTTTTGGTTGTTTTGGGTTTTTTTTCTCCTTGAGTTTCAGTCTAAAGCTTTCCCTTTACTCATGTTTCAAATACTCGCATGGATTCGAGACCTTGCACAGAATTGCCAATAATGCTCTTTTCCCACAGATATTTGCTCAAAATTAAGGATTTGGTACATAGTCTTTTTCACTGTGTGTAGATGGGGAGGCACAGACTAAACCTACTGAGAATATTGAAGTGGGCTGGTTATGGGGAGCTGCTTTTAGGATAATTATGCTCCCATACCCCACCCAGACACATGATGTCTGTCAGTATGGCTGCATGAAAAATATTCCCAGTGACAGGGCACACGTGACCAGAGATGTAACTGGGATCAGCTGAGCTCTCTCAAGAGAAGCCAGACATGCTGTGGTCTACCAGAACTACAGAGATACTCAATAAAAATCTTCTTTATCAGAGTTTCTAACTGGAATTGCTGTGGTGCCCTTCTCTGAAAAAATTGCTGCATGGGTCTGTGGAGGCAAACCCAGGGTGACACTTTCAATATGTGTTTCTGAAAATCTCCTTGGACCCCATCTGTTGCTATCAGTGCTTTTAAAACCCTTAAAAATCAAATTCTAGAAAAACAGTTCTTACTCTTGTCTGAACTTTTCCATGCTCTTGAAAACCTTCCTGTGTATCATGGAGCCAAATGCTCTGTTGAAGTGCAAGTCTGTTCAGAATTTAATTCAAAGGGGCTGGAAGGAATTCCTGATATTGCAAAGCAGGCAGTGCTGGAGGCCAGTCACAGCCCCTCCATTGCTGCACGGGCCTGGCCAGAGCCCAGGGATGGCAAATTGGTGACTCAAAGCATTGGGTTAGTCACAGCCTGATGGGGAATCCAGTAAGATGTCCTGGAGGATTGCACTAGATAGGATGTTCTCCAAACATGGCAAGGAAAGAACAGCTAAAACAACAGAGAATTCAATGCATGCTTTAATTTAACCATGCCTTAGCAACCCTAGCGATGTATTTTCATGACAACTCCATCCACATTTTGAGAACAATCACTCCTAGCCATTAAACTATCAACTATGTACTCAGCATAACAAAATAATTCATAAACTGATGGACTAAGTGCCAGGAAAAGATGTGATCAAGCAGTCTCATGATACTCCAGAGAAATACTGTCTTGCTCCAATGTGCATTTGAGTTTATTTTTTGTTAAAAATAGATGGAGATGAACATAAACTGAACACAGTGAATGTCTGAGATAACTTACAATGAAATGCTGGGGGGGTTGAAATTGCAGCACCAAAGGAAAAACATTGTGAGATCTTACACTTGGATACTGAGATACAACTTGTGGGCTCAGCATTATTCTAAACTTTATTCTCTATATTTCAGTGACCTTGGCCAAATGAGAGCTGACCTTAGGAGTTCTCCCTCCTACTCCCCCTCAGAGCACTCTGCAGGGCTTTGATACTCTCAGGTGCAGCACTCTCACAACGTTTCTTCCTTACAGGAGTGGAGTGAAGAAGCAATGCCTGGGGCTCCTTGTGGGAAGGGTTTGTCACTGGCTTCTGTGCCCAGAAAGCTTGGGACCACCCAGTGAGGGCACACAGGTCTCTGTGATCCTGTGTCTTGGGCATTTTCATGGTTAACAAGGATGAATATGACTTGGTTTCTGAGGGATTTCCTAAATATTTCCTTGGAAGTCTTTACCCCAACTTAATCTCCTAAATTTTTCCAGGGCATTAACTTCTCCTTACTCCTGGGAGTTTGGCTATGGAGAATGAGATCCCTGTGTGCTCTGCACCCCCAAACAGAAGAGGTCTGGTGCAAATGGGGGGCACACTGGGGCACCCCAATGTCCCATCAGCCACGAGCCTGTGCCACGGTGGCCAGCCCAGCCCCAGCTCCAGGGCCAAGCATTCCTGCCTGTAATCCAGGGTGAGACTAACCACCAGATGTCTGACCTCCTCACCCTCCTGGCAACACTAAATGTCCTTTCCTGTAAAGTTCTGCAGGGTTTTATTTTCCTTTCTTTTCCCAGTCTCCAACTGCTGGTTATTATCATTATTAAGCATAAATGGCCTCTTTCACACTCTGCAAGGCGAGTGCTCCTGTGAATGAAGCCTAACTAGCGTGAAAGGGTTTGCATGGTGATACTGCACAGGACTCAGAGAGCGCCTTGTAACTAAATTAATAAGAGAAAGGAACATTATGAACACATCCCCTTTCATAAGTGAGGGGATTTTCCCATAGGCTTGCATCAAGAATGTGTCCCATACTTTTGCAAATGAAAAAAAAGACCAAAGTGAAGCCTTTTCCTTAGGATAAAGAAGCTATCTGAAGTGCAGCTAGGAAGAAGGTTTCAAAAACTGAGTAATGGGAAAGTATTAAGATAATACTCCAGCTCCCAGCCCAAATGAACAGTTTTTCTTCAGTGGTAAGTGCAATTGCTTAAAAAAATATGGCTAAAGGCATCCATCTACAGAACCTGGCAAGGAAAAAAAAAGTATCTCTATGCCATGGAACAGATGAGTATTGTCCTTGCACTGCACTTTAATTTATCATCCATCACATCTATGCACTAAGGGCAATCTGAATGCAAATGTTGCTTTTATTTGCATGAAGGGCTGAAAATAGCTGGATGCAGGTTACAGTTACGGGCATGTAGATATCAAACCTCCCCTACCCGCATCCTGTTACAATTAATGGGCTGTGTTCCTGCCACCCCATGCTGCACTGCCCTCAAATATCACAAACTAAGCAGAGTCAAGCAGGATCATTGCAAGGAAAGAAGAGCTCTGAAGAATCCTCCTGCGTTGGCAGCACGGGTCACTCCTGATTCCCAGCACAGCCCTGTGACTGCTGCTGGACAGAAAAAACAGAAAATACACAGCCTGAGGCTGAAATTCAGCAGTCTTACAAATTATATATAGACATTTTTGTCTGTTCCCTTAATTATGATTTGGTGCACAGCCCCTGCATCATGGTGTTTCCTTGGTAAGGCCAGGCTGATTCATTTCTACACCAAAATCCTGCAGAGTTCATCCCTGAAAGAGATGATTAGCTCCTCTCTAGAGGGAGCTCCCTCTAGGCTTACACAAACTATTCCTTCCCCCCTGAACACAGGGGTGAGCTGTGACCCCCGCAGGTGAAGAGGAAGGAGCACATATTTTTTCCAAGAGGAATTGAGAATATAAGTTTTGGAAAATGCATCCCACGGAAATATCAAATACAGTAACCCATGGTCAGAGGTGGGTTCAAACCAGCCTCACAGAGCTGTAACACACACACAGTTCAGACCCAGAAATCTCCCAGCCTGAGCTGCTGCACACTGCAGAGCTGTGCTGGGATTTCCTGGGCTGCCAGAAGTCCCAGTTTCTGGGTGTGCTTCATCCACTGTTTCAAAACTATTTTGCAAGGTATCAGGACATGTCTAATCCTTAGAAAAAAAAAGTGGACATCACAGTCATTTAGTGAGATTCCCCCCTTTCACTTTCCTTTGTTAGAGTAGAATGAGATTGGATGGACTGTTGTTTACAGTCCCTTACAGTGGACTCTTTGACTGCCAATGCCACAAATGATGTCATTTGTTTAGCAGGAGACTGACTATTAGAAATGCCAAATGTAATTAGGATCTTTCCTTTCAGTTGGGTCTCACAAACACTGATAGTGAGAAATGGCTCCTACCTTTTGAACTTTCAGACTAGTGGTGGGATCCTTGCCCTGACAGGGCTCTTGGCAAAGGTTTCAACCTCGGGTGAGAAAAGATTTCACACGGTATTCGCAATTCTCCTCTGAATTTGGAATGTTCATAAGCTTTCAGCTGGGAGTGACATCACTGGAAATAACTCCTCTCCTGGGTGAAAAAAAAAATCCCTCATTAACCCCTGGAGATTAGAGCCGAGGCTCTGCCTGCTTCAGGTCCTCCAAGTCTGGGAGAAATGGGGCTGAGCCTGGCCAGATGCTGCCAGCTGGTTTGGAGCCAGCGTGCTGGGATCCTACTCCACCCATGACACTTAGAGAGAAACAAAGGGTGCAAAGGGTGTGTTAGGGACAGGAAGAGGCGTGATGCTTGTGACTGTACTCCAGCTATTCTCTACTGTCAGAAGCCCCCTGAGGGAGGAGGTGGGAGGAGGCCAGGGGAGGAAGGCCAGGAGCAGATGGCATTAATTTAGCACGGCCCAAGGCTGCTGCACAATATGCAGAAGCTTGGTCCTTGTTTAGAACCAGCCTAAAAACCTGCAGCCCTGTCCTTGCAGGCTGGACATTTACCCATCCTAGCAGGAGAGGAAACTGGGCATGTGAGCCAGTCCTGAAATTCACCCAGCAAAGCTCCAGCTGACATCAGTCGTGATGCTGTGAGCAAGCAGTGAAGCTCCAGGGGCCCATCCAGTGCTTGCTGACATCAATGGAAACCTTTCAATGGACTTCAATAGACTGGATCAGGCCCCTGGTTTGTAATTGTGGGCATACATGGTTCCTTCTGACCAGAGATGGCAAAAGTGGGTACAAGGCATCTCTTCAATGGCTCTGCCTGTCCTAGCACCCTTCTTGCCCTCATGAGAGGAGTGTGTGACCAGAGTGACACCATGCAGACACTTCTACACTTATGGCACCTGCTTCATTTTGATTCAGTTTCAGCACACTCAGCATGAAGAATGCCACTCGTTATGGCAGCTGGCTCTGCTGAGCTCTGGGTGTCCAGCCTTGCCCTCTCCACTCCCCTTCTTCAGCAAGAGCTGGTTTCTCAACCTGGTTTTGACTTAACTGTAAAATTTACAAACAAGAAAACCTTAAAGATCCGTTTTCTATATTAGGTCCTATCTGTCCTTCTGGTCACCCAGCAGAGAGCCCAGCCTGTGTATTGACATAAAGAAGTTTAACCCAAAAAGTTTTTGCTGCCTGTGATCCTTCAGTGCCAGCTCCATCCTCTTCTCAGACTGCTTCCTTTATCTTCCAGAGTCTTCCCACCACCTCTTCCAGGGATTTTTGTGCAGGTTATTTGAGGATAGGGATACTTGAGTGAAAATATGGTGATGAAGCACCTGTGCTTTGACTATACACTATCTTTTGCTGCTGGTTTTAATGTTCTGTACATTCCTGTGTGATTAGTTTTTCTTCATTCCCTCTCTTTTATTGAGCTTGCAAATGCAAATCAGTTCTGGGTTTTTATTAATTTACTTCCAACTGATAAAACGTCTGTGAGGCAGGAGGGAGCCTGGAGTCTGGTCTGTGTCCTTTAAGCACACACTGCATGCAGACAGCAATTTCACCCTGCTGTTCACAGTTACAACCATAACAAATGGATCAGAAAATAAAAGCTGATTTTATTTTGAAAAAAATGTAAAAAAAAAATTTTTCTCAAAATTCTCAGAAAACTGAAAAAAAGAAAAGGGATTTGTTATCAACACTGTGGAACTGAAAAAATCCCCAAGTTACTCTTACCTTTATGCTGCTAAATTTACTGAATAGCTTTTGCAAACCCCAGCCACTATGTGGACTTCTTGAAAGAGCAGCCTGGCTACATGGTGAAGAAATTCCCCAGAATTTCTCCCTATTTTGTGTAAATTTGCCATTATATTTTAGGGACCTTGTTATTACTTCCTTTGGGTTTTGAGGCTAAAGCTCTTTTCAACTCTTCCCATTATAGCAAATCAATGGCAATGCAGCTTGAGGATAGATCCAAAATGTTTAGCTGCTTTTCTAAAGCTTTCTGGTATTATTTTGGTGCTACCCTTTAGTTTGCACATCTGTGCGACTGAATCCACACAGCCATTCATTTTAATCAGTTCTGAACCTTTTCTTCTGCATCAATAGGATAATATTGTGTTACCATGCTTAGGTTACATTCCTAGCCAAGGGTGAAAAAGAATTTTCCCAGTTCAGGTTATAAGGGGAATACTGTTAATAAACTTTGTCTTTAGGACTTGTAAATCAGCACAGAACTACAGAAATTTAGGAAGAGGGTTCTCAGTCTCCTGTTTCTGTGCAGGATGCCTAAGTCAAGTTCACTGCCATCTTTTCCAAAGAGTAATGGGCTGATTTAAAAATGGTGCAGTCCCCTCCTTCCCCCTAGTTTTTTGCTTTAGGAGCAGAAGATGAGATGGGAGGTTTGTCATTCATGTAGGTGCCTTGGGGTCCACTGTCCCAGCCAGACTGCCGTGCACGTGCTGGGAAGCAGAGCTCTGGTTTCAGTGTAGGGGCTGATGGATTTCTGGACATTCATTACAATGTCCCTGTGACTATGGGCAAGGCACAGCCAGCACAGCTTGCAGTCTCTGCAAGCCATGACCCTGCTTTTCACAGCTGCTGGCTACCAGCATCCTGGGCCTGTGGAAGCTGAGTGAAATGAAGGAACTTGCCCAGAGTGCTCAAACCTGTCTGGATTTGCTAAGCACATCCCTGGACAAGCTCCATGCTCCTGATGCTCCTGATACTAACACCAGGGGTAGCAGCAAAGTGAGCAGTGTCAGCAGGGCAGCTCTGTCCCTCCCCTGGATGTCACAGGAACTGATGGGGCTGTGTGTGCAGTGAACTCCTCTCCTTTGCCAGAGGTTAGCTCGAGATGCAGCCGTGGGGCCACGCTTTGTTCCAGGCAGAAAGCTGGTGCAGGACCCACTTCCTGGACACAGGGAGGAAGGAAGCCCTAAGGAAGGAAGATGAACAGCACTCTGAGTCATGACCTAAGTCTCAGCCTGCCTCTGGGCAGCATGTGTCATGCTCAACATGAGGTGGGGTTTAGGGCAAAGTGACAACAGATGTTCCAGATTCAAGTATTGTGAAGATATGGCTCTTAGGTTTTCAACTTAGCATTCAATAATTTATATCTAGAGTGTTTTAAAGGTGAACATCTGGAGGAATATATAATGTTGTGGCTTAATTAAGTAATGCTAACAGTAAGCACAGGTCAGTGCATAAGGCAAGATAATGAAGGCTGTAGTGCTGTCATGTGTCCTCCTGGTTTGATGCACCATCAGAGCTGGCTTTGGCCAAGCCCTGAGAATTTCCAACAGCAAACACAAAAAGGGAGCTCGATAAGCCAGAGAAAACTATCAGATGGAGAAGGCTTTGCAAACCTTTTGTGACTTGGCTTCAACTTGTGCGTATACAAAACCCTTTCATTGTTGATGTACTTGTTTCAAAGAGAGGAGGAAGAGTCAGAAATACTCAGTAACTTCAGGCTTGAACTGCACTGTGAAAACCTTTGTGGGGGAGGGAAATGCCCTTTCCTTTTCTCCCTGATGATCCATTCCCTGCACTGTGAAAACCTTTGAGGGGAGGAAAATGCCCTTTCCTCTTCTCCCTGATGATCCATTCCCTGCACTGTGAAAACCTTTGAGGGGAGGAAAATGCCCTTTCCTCTTCTCCCTGATGATTCTTGACTGTGTCACAGCCCCTTCCAGGCAGGGCCACCTGCTAAGGCTAAATGGCCTTCACAAATTTGATATCCTAAAAGGAGGTTTGGGTATTTCACCATCAGAGATGTCCATTAATAAAAGGCTTGGTGCAGTTATTTAGCTGAATGTGATAACAAGATGAATTCTTGCAACAGAGTAAAAATGTCAAAGCTGACATTTTCTTGTGTTGGAAACAGAATTTTGTAACAAAAATTTGAAGATTTTCAGTAAAAAGGGTACCCAATGGGGTTTTGACACTTGTTTGCCCATTGCTTTCTCCACCTAAATTCTGACAGATTCAGCCTTCAAAGACATTACAAAAGAGATAAAATTGTCACAGTTTGAGAATCAATAAGTACCCAGGTGAAAACAATAAAATGTTTTGAGAACAAGGATAGCAAAACCTTGAACAAAGGTAAAAATTCTTTGCTAACATTTGGCTCTTCAGCCTCAGATGCCTGCAAAAAGTTTGATGACTTTACACAGAGATGTTTTTTATTTCTTCTCTCCAATCTTTCATGGTCATTTGAAAGTTAAAACAGATCCTCCTCCTCCTCTGGACAGTCTAGTACAGTGAAAGCAGCTTGTTACAAAACATGGCTAGGAATGTTTAAATAAAAAATATGTAGAATAAAGGAAGGAACTATTCATGATGCATCACTTCTCTGACAGGCTGTGAAGTTATTTCACCCTCCAACACAAGTGCTAAAACATAATGGAATCCCTACTGAGTGTTTTCATGCTTACCAGAACATAAAAAAAACAGCATAACAAAATGCCCAGTGTGCCCCTAACTATTAGCTTGGATGAGGAAGGAGGCCAGGGGAAAACAGTGGCACTGTGGGAAATATTTGTGGCAAGGGGAGGAAACAATAACTGAAAGTGATAAAAATGGATGATTCCCGCAGAACCACGCTCTGGCCAGGCTGCTCTTTGTGCCCTGTGCAAGGAGGACAATCTGTAGGCACAACATCAATGCAGATTATGGGGTTTTTCTCTCTGCTACCATAATGAATTTTAAAAGCCAGATTCAGATTTAGAAAAGGCCTCCAGTCAGGAGAAGAGGCCATTTTTTGGTTACAAAAAAAAAGCCATTCAGCTTATAAGGAAGACTATGTGTGAGATACTTGTAATGCACCATTTCAATCTATTCTTTTTGGCTTTTAACTTAGCTGAGAACATGAAATGGGCACAGATGCAGCACTGCAGTGTGCAAAAGTGGGGCACTAAATGGTGCATTAACATAGAGCTGAATTCTGCTGTTGTTAATCAGGCCCTATTCAGAAAGAAACAGCGAAGCTTTTGCCTGCATAAAAACACATATGACTTGGCCTTTAATATACAATAATTCATTTAAATGTACTGAATCCACTGAACTTGATGAACTCAGAGTGGTTGTTCAGGTACACATTAATGGTGAACCAGCTGTAAATGTTGGTTTGCTCCAAAGAAGTTATTAACTCTTACTGCTTTCTTTTCCTCTGATTTGCAGCACAGATTGTGAGTGCTTCTGAAGCCCTGCATGTCATTTGATGTTTAAATGCAAAGAACCTATGAAGAATTGTCCTGAATTATTATCATTTACAACAAGGAAGTGAAGTTTTATGGAGGTTCCAAAGCCCTTCTGTACTCAGAAGATGGGATGGTTTAACTTTGTTCTCCCTTCGCATTGATGTAGCTTCAAAACCACCCAACGGGAAGTGATGGTTATAGTGTTGTAAAACTGGTGGAAATAACAGGATTACTTTTGACTAACCACAGGGTTTTCCATGTCAGAAATTTGAACAGCCTGAAATCATTCAGTCCTCAGACTTTTTTACCTTTTAAAAGAAAGGACTAAACAATATCTTTAGGGCTTGTATGAAGATTATACAAAGCCTGTGAAAGTGAGTGGGAAGGACAAAAGGCAGGCATTGGGGAGCAGTCAGCCAGAGGGACCTCTTCAAACCAAACCCAGTGTTCCTTCAACTTAGAAAAGGGTGTTTATCAGCCAGATGAAGGGCAGGACATGGGGAAGCCATCCTACTTAGCATTACACTCCCTGTAAATATTTGAGCCCCCAGCAGCACCAATATGCTGTAATTTGAGAGAAAACCCCTCAGCGCTCATGCCAACTTCTCAAAGTCTCACTTCATTCTTATGCACATGAACTTCCTGCAGCAATACTGGCCTGGAAGAGGGAAAGCCCACTCTTCTTCCATGTCTCTGGCTGGACCAGGACCATTTCCCTGGGGTACATGATAGAAATGCTCAGGTGTTTGTGGCAGCTCAGGTGCTGGTTGTACCCACAGCCACCTGCCAGTTCTTGCAGAGGTGAACTGCTCTAAACTGGCTGTCAATCACTCAAGACTCTTGGTACCAAGAGTTTCCTGTCTGACATTCTCCCAATACCTGTTCAGTATTGTTGCTTTACAGCCAGGAATACATTTTCCTGTATGTGAAAATAATTGCAGTAATGTTCACAATATAAAAATGGAAGTGTGCCACACATGTTCAAGGTATTTTTTTCATACCTCTGCTAATATTATTCATAGACGTAATTGTATGAACACCAGAAATTCCAATTTTGCTGGGCTTGCTTTTGGTCTGGTTCCATAAACACTAACAGCATTAGAAAAGACTGAAAGTCTTTTATTTCACATTAATTGAAGTAACTATGACAACATAACACAATTTATTTCCTTTAACATTGAATGGTAGTAAAACTGACATTGTTTTAGGCCAGTTCACAGTTTGCATCAGAAATAGCCTTGCCAGTTCTGCAAGCTGGTTTATGCTCAAATTTTTCAATTATTCTTTTACTTCTTTTTAAAATGGTTACTTCTCTGGTGAACATATCAAGTGCTAATGACATTTGAAAGGGCTTTTTTTGAGCCACATAAGACTTAATAAAACCATATTTTTTTATTTTATTGCTTCAGTGGGGAAAAGCTGTTAATTAGGAGTGCCATGGTAAAGAAAACTGCTTTTTGGCTCTGCCTACCAACTGGTTTATTCTGCTTATAAACAATTGGTCCCACTTAATGACTGTATTTACTAGCTACTGTCAAGCATTCCCAGACCTCATAGTTTTATGTCTGTGAAACACTTGCATATTATGATCTCACCTCATGATACAGAATCTCTCTATTCAAGTTTATACATGACGTGGAAAGTCGCCGAGATGTACTCTGAGGTGTAAAATTAGTGTAATTCCCCTGGAATGAAAGAGACGTGCCAATTTCTAGCAAGTGGAGCTATGGCCCACAATGTCTCAAAGACATTTGCTTTTGTCTAGAAAACAAGCAAACAAACGTTCTTCATTTCAATGGAAAACAACACTTATGTCTCCCTTTGCTCAAGTACAGAAGGAGATCAAAGATGGCACAAAGGCTCCTTGCAAGGCAGTGTTTCACTTCCAGACAATTAATTTGATAGTATCAGGGAAATGAAAATCTATTCCTTGCCTAGGTGTTTCCCCTCATGGACTGGAAAACTACTTGGTTTATAATTTTCTGTCTTTAGGCAAAAAGGTAACTCTTATTTGCATGTTTGTCAGTTTGTGCTTGAGAGTACAAAATTTACTTAAAAACAAGCTCAGCCAGCTAAATGAAATGCCAATGGTCTTATTATCCTGAGAGAGTAGAGCACTTAAGTCCATTATTAAAATGAAGTTAATTGAATTTAAACGTGGGCTTAAAGTAAAGCACAGCCATAAATACTTCACTGAATAAATGGGAGATTATTCGTATGCTTAAATGTAAGCACTAATCAGTATTTTCCTAAAACCAAAGTTTATAGCCTTCTATCAGCAGTTCCAACTACCCTACTAATAACACCTGGCACTAAAACCAGAATTTTTCTAAGAAATTTGTTCAACAGCACAAAAATCAAGACATTGCTCATACAATAAATTAGAAGAGTAGGTTTGAAACAAGAACACAAATATTAAAATCTGGGTGTGATGAGTTATGTATAAGAAAGGCAGGAAAGAGTTTATTTCAAGTTGAATTGTGTGGCTTTCTCAGAAACAGCTCTTTGGCAATCTAGAATGGAAAAACCTCCTTGCTCTATAAAACCCCAAAATGTAGAGAACTGTAGAGAAATGTGGGAACTGCAGAGCAACTATAACTGCTCTGTGTTTATACACGCAAGATCCTCTGCATCAGAACAGTCTTTGGAATCAAAACTGGGGGCTGAACGAGCCCTGAAATTGCCACTGATACATCTGACTGATTTTGGACATGTGCCATTTTCTAGCTGAACCTAATATTCTTCCTATTTCTAATAGCAATGAAAATGCTTTCCTCTTAGAAAGTATAATAATCAAATATTCCTCAAGTATGTTGCCATCCTTTTGAATTGGACCAAAGAATCTCTGGCCTACATCTCTTCCACTGGTCTATATAAAATTGTTGAAGTACCTCATGAAATACATTGTATTTTACTGCTAGTTTAGAGAAGGAAGAGAAGGGACAAAAGGAGAAGTTCAGCTGCAATCCCATCTCATCATTGTCAAAATTCAAGTTTTGGAAGTTGTTTTTCCATTTGATGTTCCTCACTGGCATTACTATTTCAAAAGAATTTTTCTTCCATCAAACAAAACTTGTCAAATGCCAAATGATTGTTCTGTCTGCTACCATTTTCTCTTCAGAGAAAATGCAAAAAATTTTTGTTTGTTTTTGGGGTTTTTGTTTGTTTGTTTGTTTGTTTGTTATGAAGAGAAGTTTCTCATTATTACACAGCCCTGGTATCACTGAAAGAGACCAGATGCCTGTTTCAAAACATAACTGTCATTGTTGTACATAGTGATACAAAAATGTGGATGAAAAGATGCAACAGGGCTCACTCACTCAGCGTCTGCACTGGGCATGAGCTCTCATAGTCATGCTCTGCCATACTGAAGCTTCACTAATTTGAGGTTTCTATTTAAATTACCTTTAATGTGGAAATCTTAATGATAGTTTCTTAATGTGGATTAGAATAATTGATGCATTTTTGAGCTGTAAACTCAAAAATCAGAGTGTAAACTCATTACTGACTTTTTGGAATCTTTGCTTCTGAGTCTATTGAGAAAGCCAGAGTGGTACACAAATGAAAACAATTTCACAGTTTTTGAATAGAAGACTGTTATTCCTATTAACGTGTGTCTTTATACATGTAATTTATGTAGATGTAAAATATTTGTAGAATGGTGGAGAGGTAGAACTGGGGTATCATACAATTTAGTAAAATGCAGACCAGAATTTGTGATATTATAGACAATAAAATGTGACTGCAGTGAGAGATGAGCTCCAGAATGAAAAACAGCCCCCCCTGACATGTGAAGAACATGAGCATGACCCTCACAGGTGGGATCAAAGGCCTGTCCAGCTCAGTGTCCCGTCCAGAGCCACAACAGGGATGCCCAGAGGAAGAACGCAAGTGCTGGGAAAACAGTGATGGCATGGAATCCTCACCCACCAATTTTCAACTTCCAGAGCCATAGACCAGTGTCTTGTATTTAATTACTTTTAATGGGCTTTTCTTTCATGAATTTGGTCTGTCACCAGTTTTGATTTTTGAATTCATGTAAATCTTTAGTATCCACAATGTATGGGGGCAGAAATTTGAACTCGTTACTACACTTTGAATGAAGAATGATGTTTTTATTCTCAAAAGCCTGCAGCTAAGCTTTCTTCTTCCAGAACTTGAAGACAAAGACTTTTCTTTCACCTTTTCAATTTGGGCTTTGTGCAGATGTCTTTAATATCCCTTTTCAGCTGTTTCTTTTTCAGATGGAAGAGAATATTTAGGCCTGCTCTGCATGGGACCCATCTGATCTTCAGACCACTCCTTTTGTCTTGTCAGTACCTCTGCCATTTGTTCCTTGAGATGGAGAACTGGCCCTCTGTCTGGAACCTCTGATGCAGGTGCACCAGGAATTCCCAGCATGGAATCAATTTTTTCTTTGTTTTCTATTGCTTTTGTAGCAATTCCTGATGTTCGGTGCATTCCTTGGTGATCAAAAATTCATCCAATACCTGCACTGAACAACTACAAAACATAGCTAGTGGGTGATCATATGTTGGATCATGTAATCTTTGATGTTAGTTCACCCCCACGTGTGCTACTTTGCATTTATATCTAGACTGGATTTCATCTACCTTTTATGTGCCACTCAGTATGGGAAACTCATCCTTCAGTTCTTCACACCAAGTCCTCATCTTCACTTTGGTACATGACCTTGTTATCCACAGCTCAGCTAAGTGCCTTCTCCAGCTCAGCCAGTGACACACTGAGCAGCACCAACAGGCACTCTTCCCTTCCAAATTCCACTTCCTTTGCTGTCAAAAGGAACCAGAAGCCACCACTCTTTGCTGCCTTCCTTTTGACAGTTATACCTTTTAGGAGACATTATCTCCTCTTACCTGGCAGATAATCTTCTCTAAGACAAGTGGGACGTTGCCAAGAGCCTTTTAGAAATCCAGGTTGAATACCTGAAGAAGAATGTTATCTCCCTCACACTCTGGCTGAGTCCTTCAAAGAAAACCAGCAGTAATCTGCAGTCTGACTTTGCTTTGACAAGCCAACACCTCACAGGGGGTTTTACCTTCCTTTCCACTGCTGGCTCAAATCTTGTCAAACAATTGATATTCTGGGAAGGGAACTCAAGCTCGTAGTGTGAGGGAGACACAAAGTTTCTCCCAAGTTGGGATATGAGAGGGTAGAGCTGGTCATTCACAGCTCTGGTCATCCTCATGAAGAGCAAGGGCTAATGATTAGCCATAATCATAAAAATTTCACTATTTTAATAATAAAAGTTTTGATTCTGCAATCATCTAATTGCATAAATTTGATGTTCTGTATTAAGTGGTTCTTCTAGAGGGTGCAGCTGTTAAACTGTTCCTGTTAACTGGACTTTGGAACCTCTGTGAGCTCTGTTGTCAACAAGACTAATCCATTTTTATGGTGTTTAGCTCAGTAGATACACAGAGAACAATGTGTCATTTGCAGACCTGTATTCTCATTTACAAAT